>NC_064262.1:31183244-35983244 GCF_003254725.2 Canis lupus dingo
AAGTGGTGACGTGCAGTGTTTTCTACTGTTACAGTTCATTCACTCCACAGAAATTAATAGAGTCCTTACTAAGTATGAGGCATTATGTTAGGCACTGAAGCAATGATGGTCCCTGTGCATGTTAAGTTTTCAATGAGGGAAACATTTAGCAGGTGAGCCCACCCCAATCTGGGCTCCATACTAGTATAAGTGTTACGTCAACATTATTGAACATTATTCAACATTTGAACCAGATGACTCTTAGTCACGGAGATGGGGCTGTGCACAGAAGAATGTATAGAAGCTTCTCTGGCCTCTGCCCACTAGATGCCAGGAGCATCTCCCACCAAACTGTGACAACCAGAAATGTCTATAGACATTGTCAAATATTCCTTGTGGAGCAAAATTGTCCTCAATTGAGAACTCATGCTCTAATTCCAGTTCCTGATGCCTGATGGCAGTCACCAGTAGAAGTGCTTATATAGTCAAATTCAGAACTATTCTCATCAGCCACTGGGTTTGAGGGCTTTTCTTTACCTGCTCATGATGGAGCCAAACTTCCAATATATGAAGGCTTCTTTTAACATTGAGGTGGAACCAGTCTCCCTTTGATTCTTTATTCAGTTTTATTGAGCATAGGAAGTGTAGGATTGAATGTTATCAGCAATCTAGGAAGTTGGAAGAAGTCCAAATGACTTATTTTAAGTCAAGATACACCAATTTCGATCAATTTGCAGTGCCCTGAAAATGCAAGTTATTGTAAGACATTTTCATCTTTCACAGTCCAAAAATATTATAGCAACACCCACTGTAATATGTTGCATTTAGAAGGTTAGTTCTACCAAACTCATATATTTAGTCATATGAAGAACTCTATAGGTTTGAGTTATTCCATTTCCCCCTGCCACCAAAGTGCGGTACTTGTTAGTTCTATGCTTGAGTTGAGGAGAAGATTCTAGAACACCAACAGCTCCATGGGCAAAGAGGGCCACCACTCTACTCTGCAATGCCAGTTAGCAACAGTGGTAACTTGTCCTGCTGGTGATGGTGCTAATGTTTACTAAATGAAAATTATGTACTAGAAATTGTGGAAGTTGCTTAACATATAATAGTTATTTAATGCTAATAATCCTATAATCACTGCTATTTTTACCTTTTTGTATGTGGTAAATTAAGATTCCATTAATACCTTGTCTAGCTGGTAAGCTACACGACTGGATTCAAACATCTCAATGTGTCTTCAGAATCCATTCTTTACCTCTTTGTGAAAATTCCTCTATGGACATTATTAACTGATCATGTTACTCTCTTCCACTGAGTCCAAATATAGTCTCAGGATCCTTCTTAACATGGGCCACTGCCATTTGGTCAGAGCTGGTATTTGAGGTCAAACCTCCTTGCCCTTCAGGACCTACATTTTTCCCCCTCAAGCATTAAGCTGTAAATTCTGAGATAGATCAGGGAGGTACTGAGATACATATGAGTTAACATCCAGTGAATCTGTAAGGAAGGAGAAACAGGGTTGAAATGTATACTATAAGTAACATTTCAGGCTCCTCTGAAATTTAATCAATATAACTGGTATTTTTCTGCTTATGTGTTTGCTTCTTAATTTTATAAAGGCAGCTAGAACATCCTTTCTGCAAATGTGATGTTCAGTGGACTTGTGAAGTTGCCACACTGGTGGTCTTTATCTTCCATCCTTGGAGACATCCTTAGGTTTCTCCATTAATGGAGATCTTTGAGAATCAGTCCTGGCAATATGGTTTTCTGTTTTAGGGTTTTTTTTTTTTTTTTTTTTTTCCCCAGATTAGAATGTATAAAGTCCAGTTTATCTTCCTACACTGATTTAGTTCATCTTACATTCTTTTCTTTTTGGGTTGCAAGGAGTCCTGCCCAGCAATGTAAAACCCGGAGGCTATAGGGAGATATTTGTCCCTTTTATTCTTACCATTTTGCTCTTTATTAGACCATTCATGGGTAGAGTGAGAATGGGCTGCATCACCAATTGTCACCTCAATGCCTGACATTGATTCTTTGTGCCACTAGTAAATTTGCCAATGGAGGAGTTCTCTATCTTTCCCTGTGAATGGCCCATGGATGTTAAATAAAACAAGTGGGCCAGCAACAAAGTTTGGTTAAATAAAATGTTAGATCAAAATATGATGGCATAAAGATAAAGTAACTAACCAACATGACTGACTATATATTTTGAAATTGTATAGATATAGTTTTAAAATACAGTATGTTATGACTGTGTCTATGCGTGATTCCACTTTTTAAAAATGGTCTTAAAAGTTTCTGTATCTATTTTTATATGAAATATGAAAACACTCTTGAGGAATCAATGTTTTTAGGATGCCCAAACATGACCAAGAAACATGTTTTGTCTTGGATTCAACGTCAGGTAATATTTTTGTGATTGATAGATAGGTGGTTCATTTCTAATAAAATCTTAATTTTGGCTGGGTTCGATGTTTAAGGATTTCCCATCCCCACCTAAATTAAATTGCTAGGCATTGATTAAGATTAGTTTCCCTTCAGGGGCACCTGTGTGACTCAGTCAGTTAAGTGTCTGCCTTCAGCTTAGGTCATGGTCCCAGGTTCCTGGAATTAAGCTTTAAGTAGGGCTTCCTGCTCTGTGGGGAACCGCTTCTGCATCTCCCTCTCCCTCTCGCCCTGCTCATGCTCTCTATCAAATAAATAAATTTTAAAGAATCTTAAAAAAAAAAAAAAAAGATGTTTCCCTTTAAAAAAAAAGTGATGGGACATTCCCTAGCATGAAAAATACCCCAGTTCCACATAGGTCCACAGCATTGTTTGAGGAATACTACTTTGTTAAGTCTTAACGTTTTGAGTCTGGTTTAATTTTCCAGCTCTTGACTCTGTCTGACTATAACTACCCTGTAACCTCTTTAACACCAGGGCTCAGGAAAGTGATGGCTTTAAATTTACAGTTGTTACATAGGTTGTTAATGACCAAAAGAGCCTATCAATCTTGCTGACCAGAATTATATTTAACAAAGAAGACAGCCAATTACTGAACTATTTTGTTGATAGTTATTTTAATCACACTGACTGCCCTTCTTGGGGTGGAGAGCAATTAGGGAGTAGAGACAGAAGACAAGCCATCTTGGCAAAGTGGTGCTGATGTTGGGAATTGCACTCCAGAGGGTAATTTGTCAGTTTGTTAGGAGGTTCAAAACTCACTTTGTTGTGTTTAGACACCACGGCCTGTTTGACCAGCTACATCCCTCTTGATGATGTGAAAGTTTGCTAGTTTCTTTCATTCTTCTTCAAATTGCAAATTATAGGTTCACTATTTAGGGTAGAGTGAGCCTCTAGGTAACTTGGGGGTCTCAGAAGATAGAAATCTGGCTAAATTTGTGGGTAGAACAGTGATCTCACCTCAAATCAGCAAGTGACATTTAGCTTTTTACCTTTAATTCAGGAACAGTGCAGTTATCATATGGCTGCTTTTCAGCATTTCTTTAAATTTGATAGTCTCTTAAGAGTGACTATGTTATATTCAGGAAAGTCTAAACAAATCTCAGAGTGCATATGGATTCCTTGCTTCTCAAAGAATTTACTGCGAGGATGCTTCAAGTGGGTCATTCTTCATGGTCATGTAAAATGACCATACTGGTAATACATCCATGAATATCCACTTTTGTTTCATAAGACAAAGGCACAAATGCATCTCTGTGCTGGTGCCCATAAACGGATGAGTAGTATGGATACCTGCTTCTCAGAGATACGAAGAGTCTTTCTTGGCCAAGGCCTACTGCAAACCTGATGGCAGGTGTGGAATACAGAAAGGCAAGTGTGGGATATGAAAACAGTGGGTCTCTGGGCTGAAGGAATTGGCTGAGATTTGTCCACACTGTCATGGAATTCTTAAGTTCTACATCCTCTAAGGCCTATTGGCTTGTCTCTGATGTTGGGGAGAATAAACGACTTAGGAAGGCCTCCTATCAGCAGCCTGGTGCTTCTCATGCTGTTCACTCATTGTACTGACACAATTTTTCCATTGAAGTCTATTTCAACCAACTGCCTTTACTAACCTTCCTTTGCCCCTCATCCAGAATGAACTTCCCCTTTTTCCATGTTATACATCTCATGGTTTATGGTTAGTTGTCTATGACTGCCGTGGTAGCCTCTGGAGGCCACACATGACTTGTATTTGTCTAGTTCCCGACATTCCAGCTGCCACAGAGTTGGCCCTTGACCTCAGCTGGACAGCTATAAGGATGGATTAATAGTCTTTTGCCTGTAGATTTTTAGGCCTCTGGAAAGTGTATAAGATCTTGGGGGGCTTGGCCCATGTCCTACCATGTTAGGAACCTGCTCTTGAAGAGTATATTGCCTGTATTCTGACCTTGTGTTGGAGAAATGCTAAGTGTATGCTTGTGCGATTGCATCAGAATTGATGGTAGCCACCTATTGCAGGGCACAGTGTGGATTAACTTAGAGCATCACTTCCTAAAGTATATTCTCCAGAACCATAACAGGTTGGGATAGAAGAGGGAAAATGAAGAAAATTCTACGATAAATAATCTTGAAACAGTCTCAGCTAAACAAAATTAAATAGGATTCTTAACTGTAGGAATTCTCAGACCTTCACATTCTTTATGAAATTCCAAGAAGAGATATAATCAGCATTTCCAAAAATACTTTGAATTATCATATTTTTATTATTATTTCATTTATTTTTCTAGGTTTTCTAGCTCGCTTGCTTTCTGTCCCTCTGTCTTTCTTTCTGAGCACTGCTATGGTAACAGTGTTTCGAAGATCATACTTGGGAAATTTAGACACTAAGATTCATTAGTTGGTTTGGCTGATTTCAGACTAATAAGAGAGAATCATTGAATCGGCTCAAATTTTGTGTGTGAATTAAAATAACCATTTTGCCTTAAGAAGCTAACAAATGAACCTCAGAATTTCCCCAACAGGAAATGAACTGAGGCAGCATTGGTTATTCAGGGACCTGAAAGCCAGGCTCTCCTTGAACCTGGCCTGCAGTGAAGTAGGTACCAGGAGGATTATGGCAGCCCTTTCTATTCCAGTGGTTGGTTTTCCAGATACCCTGAGAAAGAGTTCCACAGTGATGCCCAGGGCCATATTTATAACCATCCTAGCATAAGGAATGTGGAAAGTGGAGAACCAGCCATGTCAACCACCAAAAATTCAGGTCTAATTCCCTCCATAGAGTCCCCACAAGGAAATCATCTGTGCAGGCTCCAGGAGCCTGACAGTCTTTAGCCTCTCAAAGAAGTTAATTTTGTACTTGGAAATAATGAAATTACTGATGGATCAGGCCGGGCTCTCTGCTATTTAATATCTTCCCCATCTCTGTGCTTTGTGACAATGCTGTCGATTAACTGTAATGTGGTATTTTGAGCACCATTTAGATATTAATTATTTTTTAATAACCTCTTCATTGAAAGCCTAAAGCTTTGCCTAGGATTCTAATGAAAGTTTTCACATGAAAGAGAGGGGATAATATTAAACAGGCCCTAATAAACTCTCTGAAGAAAATTCAATACAATATCTTTGACAAAAGAAAGGAAGGAAGAAAAGAACAACACGTTTCCAGCCTATGTGCGTTCTCTCATTAGGATTGTACATTCATTACTGCACCATCACTGCAAATTATTCTTAGTTATGTATGTGCTTATGAACCCATAAAGAATTAGAGTCTTCTTAATGAGCACCAAAGAACATATGTATTAAAAATCCTTTAACCCTTATGTAAAAGAGAAACCATTTATTAGCAATTATGTCTTAGAATTAGAAGGTATTTTTCTTTGAAAGCATTCAAAGCACATTTCAGTGTCTTCTCTTACTTGACCTTTCAGCATTCCTTTGAGGGAGAGTGGGGCCAAGGCTGTAGGGTTTTTTATGTAGAATGGGTTTTTCTAGAGAATGTAAAAGATATGGTTATGGATCCCCAGTGAGTTAGGGACCATGTGAAGGGCGTCACTCCCATGGTGTAATTTGAGGGTGGTACAAGGAGGCTTCATTCAGTATGAGAATAGTTCTACTGAATAGTGGCACGTGTACTAGAATTATTACCACTAGAAATTCATGAACTGTCTTTTTAGGCATTTAATTAAGAAGGCACATCCCAGGGGAGGTGTCCATATTATCATCAGAACCTTGGAAATAACTGGGGTTGGATGGATATACAGGCAGTGGGCACTGAGATGGCTGGACTGGCTGCAGATTCTGACATCCAGTCCCATTCTGATTGTCCAGTGATCATGTGCTATTGAACTTTTTAAAAATATAAGCTAAAGCAATAGGGACAAATGAAGACGATGGGTCTTCATGGGAATAGAATGAGATACAAAGACAGACTCTAAGACTTTCAGAAGGTTGTACTGGGCAGGCCAAATTACTGATGGTACAGAAACCAGGACCCAGTCTTTTTTCCAGTGGTACTTGTCCAGATCTTTCAAGGATAGTAAATAAATATGGACAGTGTCCTTTTTTCTCTTATTTGAAAAAAAAAAGTCTTGATTTTTTTTCTTCCAGCTTTTTACTGCACAGTAAGTGGAAGAGATTACTATGGGTATCATATACCCCTTACTATAACATGGAAAATAAGATAAATATGATTATTATAGAGCTCACTCACATCATTGCTTTGCCTGAAAATTTAGCTTTTAATAGTGTTATTGCTTAAAAAAATAGCAAGTTTCAGTTTCACATACAGTAGAGATGAACTTTTCTCCTTATCTTAAAGTTCAAATTCTTTTTTAAATGGAGATTCTCCATATATGCTGTGTATGGTCATTTTATTTTATTTTATTTAAGATTTTATTTATTTATTCATGACAGACACACACACACACACACACACACACACACACACAGAGGCAGAGACACAGGGGAAGAAGCAGGCTTCATGCAGGGAGCCCGACGTGGGACTCCATCCCGGGTCTCCAGGATCATGCCCTGGGCTGAAGGTGGTGCTAAACCTCTGGGCCACTGGAGCTGCCCTCATTTTAAAGTTATAATAAGTTAATTGGTTAACCTGGAATACACAACCATTTTTTCAAGCTAGATATCTGAGTAGGGTGAATTTCCAAGTCTGAATTATTGGGTCTGAATTTCTTAAGAGGCAACTTGTTAAAGAAAACAGATTCCCTTCTTTCTTCTCCTGCACATTGCCCTGGTAGCAACAGAATCTTGGAAATCCTCAGGGAACAAATGGGGGATAAAAGTTAGAAAGCACACCCGGCTTATTTTCTAAGCTCTGAGCAGACCCAAGAAGAAAGACTGAATTTTTTTTTTTTTTTTTAGAAAGACTGAATTTAATCAAAAAAGATTTTATTGATGATGGTATCTCTCCTTCAAGCTAAACTTTGGCCCTTGCATGCTAATAAAACCATCTCATTTCTCAGAAGTAGCCTTCTGCATAGAATCTGGGGGAGACCACAGGCAAGTGGTCTTGGGGAGAGGGCCTTGACAATGACCAGTTGGAAATCAGCCATGTCCCCGACTGTCAGTTGCTGAGTTAGAAGGCATCTGCCTCTGTCTGGATTGGGTAATTTTTAATTCTTGGGCAGTCACCTGAACGTCTTTGGACTTTGGGAGAGTACAGGTTGTGCCACTGGATCTGGCTGCCTCCCCTGGCTCATACTGGCTGAGCTCTCAGTGATTGCTCTCTGCTACTCAGCTTTCATGTTAACTGACCATGTGGCAATTTTACTGCCCAGATATGAAGATGAGCAACTGGGAGCCTTGAGTTTTTATGACTGCTAATTAGTACCCTGTTTGTGCCCTTTTAATTTCTTATAATAATAGGATAGCATGACATCATGCAGTCTTTTTTTTTTTTTTTTTTTTTTTTTTTTGGCTTTCTGACTGCTGCACCCAGACGGGGCTGTATTTTGCACTTTCTCATTACCTGGGCGCTTGAAGAATATTAATAAAGATGAGTTTAAAAGAGCAAGCTGTATTCTGAAACTTTCTAGTCCTCATCTTATATCTGGAATTCAGGTCCTATTCTTCTCACAAATGTGAAAGGAAACCCTAGCCCCAAAGATAATGCTTATCTCCAGCAGATGAAATCGAGCTCTAGAGCAGATTCCTTGGCTATTGCTCTTTCTCTTGTTCTTTGTTTTTCTCAGAAATCAGCAGGGTGGTAGGGGCATCTCCAAGGCTCTATGACTTGGTGAAGTGGAGAGTAAAGAGTCTGGAATTCAAATTTTGGTTTTTCAGTTTATGATCTGGGCATCCTTAGGCAATTTATTTCCTTTTCTTTCTTTTCTCTTCTTATACTGTGCCCTCCTTTCCCTGCCTCCTTCTCATTTAGCCAGACAGCCAGAAGTTACTAACTGACTGTCCAGGCACTTGCTTCTTTGAGCTCCATTGCGATGGAAACTCTGTGTGCTGAGGGGCCACACCTTTCTCTTCTCTGGAAACTGTGCGGTGCCATTTCTGGCAAGTAGCTGATGCTCAGTAAATGTATGTTACTTAGGGAGACTTACTCTCTTGATCTGTAAAGCAGGGAACCCCATGCTGCCTTTATAAGGCTATAGGGAGTGTTGATTAATGGCACAGTACTTACGAAGTGCCTAGGAAATAGCTGCTCCTCAGTCAGTGGGGGTGTAACCCCTTCTTTCCGTTGAGCCCTATAAGCTGAGATTGCTTAAGTGAAACGTGGCTTCAGGCTTATGAGAACAAATTGGTGGAAACTAAGAGAGTTGAAAATGGGGGGGACATGCTTTTTTTTTTCTTTCTTTCCTTCTTTTCCCAAATGACCAATTTGGGGAAGAATGGATTTCCAGGTTGTCTGTGCTATGTGATAGGAACATAGTTCCTTGCCTTCTGGTTCTGTCTTCATGTGATAGAAAATGTAACCACAGAGCCATAAGAAGGCTCTGGTGTTCTCAGGTACACAGGTGATGCCCTGGTGTTCACAGGTAGGAAAAGCTGCCTTAGAACCTCCATGTCAGTTTGCTTAGTAGAATGCTTTCCCTCAATTGTGACTTTTTGCCTTGATCCCACCATCTCCCTGTCCTCGGAAGTATAAATGCCTGGCATTGCCTTCTCTTAGGGTCAGAGGTTTGAAAAGTTCAAGGAAAACTAGCAAATTGTCTTCTTGGCTGAGAGTTGCCTCCCTGCTGGTTTTACCCCCCCCCCCCCCCAGAGTGTGCATGAGTTCTTACAAGCCACAACGGGGAACCTGGCACACGCTTGCAATTCCCAATGGAAAGCTGATTTCTTTTGGTAAATGAAAGCAGTGTTCATGTCCCTCATGTAGGCCTTGTGGCTTCCGCGGAGGCAAGTCAAAGAAGAAAACTCAACTGCTGGTGACCCCAGACATATATACTTTAGGGCCTTAAAAAAAAAAAAAAAAAGGCAGCATTCAAAGTAGCAAAGCTTTGCAAGGAAGAGTATGTTAGGATGTGCAGCTGGATCTTGGAAAGCGCTAATCAGAGAGAGCACTACACTCTACCAAAGCAAAACCTGATAGGCTGCAGCTGCTGCGCTTCGTTCTATTACAGATGCTCAGAAGGGCTTGGAGCAAATCAAATCGCAGAGGTCAATAGTTTAAAAGAAAAAAAAAAATATATATATATAGCACCAGGTGGCAGGGACTTGATATTCTTTTCTAGAAGCCCTTTGGGTCGATTTTCCTGAGGTCACTGCTTTCTTCAGACTCTCTGGAGCAGAGAGGACACTTGGCAGTCCCTGTGCTCACTGGTGCTTAGTGTTTCTTAGGCAGTAGATGTGGAGTTGAAGCTAAACTTCAGCCATGATGAAGCTGATGTGGCCTCCATCTCCTGAACCCAAGGCTTTTCCTGTTTCCCCTTCAGAAGGCTAATAGCAAATACCCTGTGGGTACCTCTTAACTTCTGAATGACCCTAATGGCCAATTAAGGAACTTTCTTTTGGACATGAGGCTGATAACAGAAGGGTTTCAAAATGTCTTTACTTGGAAACAACAATCAAAATGTAGCATGTCTATTTTGATATCCAGTTTTTGTTTTGCTTTATTTTTGGTTTTGCTCTTTTTTTTTTTTTTCCATTTTCTAAAATGTAAAACTGTAAGGAAACACTGGCTTCAGGTCTTTTCTATTTTAAATTTTAAAAAAATAATAAGATTTTTTTAAGATTTATTCATGAGAGACACAGAGACATAGGCAGAGAAGCAGGCTCTCTGTGTGGAGCCTGATGCAGGACTCCATCCCAGGACCCCAGGATCATGAGCTGAGCCAAAGGCAGATGCTAAACCACTGAGCCACTCGGGTGCCCCAGTTTTTAAAATTAAATGAGTTACAGTTCTAAACTATTTTGAATACAAATACCAAACAGAATCTCTTAATATTACCTCAACACATACAAAATACATATTCTCCCAAAGATTTCACATTAATGACCTTTTGTTTCAATGCTTTCCATTATGTCCAGTAGCTTCTTCTCAACAGTCCACTGGCAACTGAACCTGTTGATTTTTCCTGTTCATTCTTCTCTGTCTAAAGTGAATTTCCCTACCATCCCCTAGCAGGACTCCTCTGTCTATCCCTCAAAATAGCAGAAGGGGAATTCAGATCTGTCACCAACTTGGCAGCCTTGCTGTTTGGAGAAGTAAATGGTATAGCAAATAATGACCCAGTAAACCTCCTAGCCTCTTGTTTCCAACCATAATGAAGTTGTCTCTAGGAAAAGTTGAATGATCTTTTACTAAATATCTTTATTGTATTTATATCCAGTGGTATGCTGGTAAGTGTTCAATAATCATCTCTTCAGGGAAAAAATTGTATGTGAATGTCACATCTTCATATATACATGTAAGGTTATTGTAAATTTTACTGATATAAAGAATGCATAGCATGCAGTTTTACTCTCACAGACTGCTTTTGTTGATGTTGGCTGAATTCTTGTATTTGTAGTCAATAAATTGTAGTTGCAGTTCAGCCACAATTTGAGAAATTCAGATGAGAAATAATGCTGGGTTCCTAACCAGTTTGGCAAAGTTGCAAATGTATGATATGAATGTTGGTTGATATTTTGTTTACATAAATATCTAAGACAAGAGTGAAACAATGAAGAAATATATCAAAATGTTACTCATTAGTCAATAACACGAGTGACTTCTTGCTGAGAGAGATACTAGATTTAGAATACTGGAAGAGTATCTTCTCAATTTTCTGTGCTGTTCACAATGTAACGGTTGTGGACACAAAACATTTTTAAGTTTTGCGTTAATATTTTATCCATCACTTCTTTAGGACTAGATAACCAACCAAACAGTAAATGTGTAGTGTTTGCCAATTTCATCATATCAAAATGCCCATGAAAGCTGATTTCAAACCACAAACTAGACATCGCTATGCAGAGTTAGAAAGACATGTGTAGTAACACACTGTCATATGGGATTTCTACCATACAGATAAAATAGATGTGAATAACTGAAGAAGCATAGAGAATGATGGAATCATTCTGAAGTGAGGATTTTTTAATACTATCTTTGCTATTAATATTTAATTACGAGTTACAGAATTTAACTTTTCATGGCTTTTTAAGCAACTGGTGTACAAAATTTCTGAAATTTTTGCAAATAGCTCTTATGAGTCAGTACAAACCAATCCCAGCACATCACTTTACCCAATGTATGTCGATTCCAAAATAAGCAAAAGACCAAGAAAGTTTAGAAAAGATAGAGGTTTGCTGACCTAATAAGAACACCAAAGAAGATCATTTCCCCTGAAAACTTTCGATCCTCCTTCTTCTGTCAACCACACAGTCATGGCCAAAGTCCATTTAGTTTTAGTTTTGCCTTTTATCAACTTGGAAGACTCCATATTCTTGAGCTTTAGGTGTCTTTGTTCAGTGTTAGGGATAACATGATGTTTCTTTAGTGACAAAGGAGAACAACCAGGGCTAATACAGGAAGGGGGTCGATGGCCCATGATGTCATGCTTTTCTAGGAAACAGCACCATTTGCAACAGCATCTGCCTCCCTCTCTACAGCGTATATCTGTTTCCTGGATGTTCTTCTCTATCACCTAAAGTCCTTTGATGCTCCTAACATCTTCATATCTCCACTCACTTGCCTCAACAGTCTTCTCTGTAAACAGTTTGCTTTGTGGGAAGGTGAGAGTGTATCCTTGATTGAGGTAATGAGACTAAATGGAAACTAGATTTCACTGCAAAGTCTGGGTTTCTCCACTAGGTACTAACTGAGAGATTTCTTAAACCTCATTTACTGGCTGCTTTGCTTATTAGCGAAAACAATGTGCTATAATTGTGTTCTGTGCTTGAGTATTGTTAGTAACTTTTAAAATCTAATTGAAGATGTGAGTGAGGACATTTCAAAAGTATGTTAACTTTTTATTTCCAAATACGTAAAGGTTCATGTGTGTTTTGAATGTTTTGTCTTCCACACATAAATGTTTTATTTTTTTACACTGTATGCAGGCATTTTAAAGAGCTCCTATTATGATCATGTCTTCCCCTGAGAATATTCAATGTTCAATTTAAATGGTAGGCAAGATAAACACCTCACACTTAGACTGGTTGAAAATGAGAAAAAAAAATATTATTTTAGTGAAAAAGAAAGTAGGAAATAAAAAATCTTAATGTAAATAATTTCATAGCACCTGATGTTAATTTTTTTCTTATATCCCATATTACTATAATTTAGTAACTGAAAGTTTGCCTTAGCTAATTTGTTGGGGAAAAACTGACATGTTATTACCCATTCAGAAATTATGCTGCTATAGGTTTGTCATATCTTATTTCAATTTGCATTTAATTAATAACAATTGCATTATTATATGTTAAAGCAAATAACCTTACCTTTAGATTGTAACCAAGCAAAGATCTTTTAAGCGCTAATATTCTGCCCCTATATTTTAGTTTTTCCTTTTTTTACAACTTAATTTTACTCATTTTTATGAGAAGACAAAATGACTACATGCAAAGGAAGTGAGTCTTTCTTAAGTCTTTATAGAAATGTTTTAATAATCTAGAGTCTGTGGTTCATAGATGGACTTTAAGAGGTTCTTCAACCCCTGAAAATTATACATGAACATTTATGTGTATGTGCACTTGCCTTAGCGATCTATAGTTTTAATCAGACTCTGACAGAGGGCTTCTGATGGCCAAAAGCTTTAGGACTATGCCTCATAGAAATTAGAGGACCCACTCTTCCCATTTTCCCTACCTCCCTGAAATGATTTTATTAATGACCTTCTCCTTCCCCTGTATTTCTTAAGGATATTTTTATCCTTACATTCTGATAAGTGGAAGAATAAATAACCAAATTATGTAAACATATGAAAATTTCAAAAACTGTGCCAATATTACAGAAATAATACATTTGGTCAACAGCTTGTGGTGGGTTGGAATCTGCACTTTTTAGAAGCAGGTATCTCCATAGCCAGGTGGTCTTAATATCATTTTATCCCTTCTATATGGCCCATTAGAAGCATTCAATTGCGTGATTATGGAAAGAATGAAAAGATGAATCATTGAGAAGTGGGAGCTAAGGTACAAAGTTGCTGCCCATGACAAATATTTGTTTTGTTTTGTTTTGTTTTGTTTTTAATTTTTATTTATTTATGATAGTCACAGAGAGAGAGAGAGGCAGAGACACAGGCAGAGGGAGAAGCAGGCTCCATGCACCGGGAGCCCGATGTGGGATTCGATCCCGGGTCTCCAGGATCGCGCCCTGGGCCAAAGGCAGGCGCCAAACCGCTGCGCCACCCAGGGATCCCGACAAATATTTGTATGTTGAACATGTTTGCTTCATGGGAATAGACCCATGAATCCATTTTTTTTTTTTCTTATAGTATTGAAGGCTATTGAGTAGTCCAAATGAACAATGGCATTGCTATTCCTGGTGTGGCCATTCCTGGTGTGGCTACTTCACTGGAAGTAACTGCATTTATTGCTACCCCCTAAAGGGACTTAAAGACCCAGATCTATTCTTTCCATTTAGTCTGAGAATATGGAATTAGAATGAACACTTTATTGTTTGGGATCATGGTAAAAATACAGACACATAATAAAGAAGATGGTTAATTGACCTAACATCCATTATCATTAATTAATTCACTTGAATATGTCAGAATTACCTCTGTTCTTGCAGTTATAATACCAGCTAATGAATTTTGATGGCTTCCAATGTGCCTGATACTATCTAAAGTTCTTTACATGCAGGATCTCACTTAATCTTCAAAACACTGTGATTAATAGGCATTACTATCCTACTCATTTTACAAATGAGGACACTGAGGCACACAGAAATTAAGTACTCATACTGGGTTACATATCTACTGAGTTCTGGCACCAAGATTCAAAACCAGGCAATCCAACATCCCAGAGCTCAGCATCTGGACTGTGATTAATCCCTACTATGTGATAGCCAACATGCTAGAAGCTTAGACATGACAGTGATCCGGACAGACATGGCTTTTGCTGCCTTGGAAGTGGAAGCTGCGATAGAAAACAAAAGGGCTGGGAGTGAAGATTACTTTGAAATAAATGGATGAGGAAGAACTTTGGAGATGTCAGCTGGAGGAAGGGAAAAAGACAGGGAAGAGAGACATGCCTGACAGAGACAAGAGGAAGTGCAAAGACCCTGGGGAAAGGACCGTGGAGTATTTTAGAAATAGCAGAAGCTAAAGTAGCCAAAGAGTAGTGAGCAAGGAGAGGAAATATTAGACTAACAGTTGCCATGAGATTGTGTCATACTTTTAAAACCCCCAAGAATATAGCTATTGGTAGTTCTTCAGTAGTTTGAAGCTATATTTCTTTGTTTTTTGTGACTTGATGCCATGATCTTCTTGTAGGACTTTCCTATCTGTGTTTGATTTCTCATTTCTTCTTATCCTTACTTGTATTGTTCCTTTTTTTCTCTCTTGGTTCCTTTGATATGGCACTTGACCGTAATGCTGGGGGGACGAAACATGTTTTCACAAGTTAAACCACTGAATTAAAGGCTCAGAAATAATACGACCTAAAGAGTCTTGATATAAAAATACTGGTGCAAAGTCCATGAAACTAAGAACTGAGCCAGTCTTTATTAGTGTCATGAGGAACTTTCCACTACTGGGTATTTATGAACCCAGCAATAACTATGATTATCTCATTCCAACCCATGTCTAATATAAAAATTGTATCTGGAGTATATTATTAAATTTATCTTCCATTTACTTGATCTTCCAGAATGTTAACTCATTTGTATTTTGCTTGTTGTTGTGTGTTTTTCTCTGAGGAGTTCAATTTTGTTGTTGCATGTATCAAATGGTTAGGATTCATCTTTGCTTCATCTACCCCATTATGGCAAATGGCAGTTGATTAGGGCTTTCTTTAGATCATTATCAATTGTTTTCTACCTTGCAGATAGTGCTGTTAGGATGAATTTATCATATCCCAGAGATCCTATATAGCTTGTTATTTCTAGGTGATTTATTACCCTCACCGTGGAAATGTTGTTAGTGAACATTGGGGAAGCAGTGGCTGCATTGAGAAATATCAATGTATCCTCATGTTCTGGCTTGCAGTGACAGTCAGAGATCCATCTCACTGACAGTTACCTTGTTAACATTTTGATCAGATGGCAAATTTGTCATTTTTCATGGTAACAAGTATAAGTTTGCACAAGAACCATAGATAGATGGGGAAGATAAAACAGGCCTCTCTTAGTATTTCTGTATGATGTAATCAGTAATCTTTGGGAGAAGTGAAATAATTACTCTGTGAAAAACTCATCCACTGTAAAATGTGTTTATTGTAGAAAGTTCAAATTTTTCTTCATTTGGATGGAATGTGCCCCCCCTTTTTTTTCTTTGATGACAGTTTGATTAACACACCAAGCCTCTGTGAAATACTGAGATAGAACAAAAGGGTTTACAGTCAGAAGGATTCAGTTTAATCACGGCATAAGCTGTGAACAAGGTGAATAAAGATAACTGCATGCAGAGTTTTCAGTACAGGGCAGCAGCTGCCACGGGGATGGGTTTGAGTCCTTCTTCCTTCTACTCTTTACGGTTGCTCTGAAACCCCCTCTCCTTAGCATCAGTATCAAATAACAGTTTGTTCTCCAAACCCCTGTCAAAAACTATGAGGTCATAGATCTTGATGTCTCACTTGTGTGTGATCACACAGTTGCTGTCGTCTTTGTATTATTTTTCTCCTGTTTCCTCTTAGGCTGTGTTTCCCGAAGCTGTAAAATCTTTAGACTTCAGCACTTTTGAAAGCTCTGAGCTCTTTCTGGTACTTAGCAGGTGAGTGTGTCTGAAAAGGATTTCACTTTTTGGGGCAGTATCTCTTTACACTACCTGAGAGTCAGAAATAGGCTTCTGACCTTCCTGTGAAAATAATAGTTCTTGGTATAATGGGCAGCTGTCAGTCAGAGGTCTTAAGAACCACTGACAAACCAATATTATCAAAACTCAGGTACAACTGGCATAAGTAACCCTGGGTCATCACTCGAAGCAGGGAGACAAAACTCTGGGTGTCAGACATGAATTTCTCTTCTGAACTGTCATATTATACACACATACACACACATGCCTGGAAGCCCAAAGTACAGTTGGTTTTCAAATGCTTCTGTCAGGTAGCCATGGCCTTTGGAAAAATTATATTATATTTGTATAATTGCAGTGGAATGCAACCACAGAGAAGAAAATATGCCAAGTACAATCAATCATTCTTTTCATTATAATTTTTTTTTTTAAAGGCAGGAAATGCTCATGGCTCATTTATATGAGCCAGGTTCTTCAATAATGGTGCAACTATTAACCTAAAATATAGCTTCTTATTCCTTATTAATTTTTGAAGAGTTGAAAGTAAGCTGTTAAGGTGAAAACCAATCATGCTTTGGACTATCCTGTTCTATCTTTTGTCCAAGACCTGAGTGGAGTTTTTTTTTTTTTTTTTTTTTTTTTTTTTTTTTTTTTTGCTTTCTTACTCTCACCTGACTCACCATGCATAATTATACAACTCATTTTGGGAGAAAGGATGAGGAACTTTCTTTCCATTTGCCTGAATATACCAATTTAAATTTGTCATTCTAATGACTAGTATCTATACAGGAAATATGCAGAAAAAAGTAAGAAGTCCCATTGGACTCTCATTTTCTTGAAAGGAGATCCTGTGATATTACTTATAGCCAATATTGTTTGAATGCCTCTGAATTTCCCATTTTTCAGCCTTTACTCTTCCCTTTATGATCTGATGATCATAGCCCAAGCCCTTAATCTACATGTCTAAAAGAAGTTAACATCTTTTTTTAAAAATTAAAGAGTTTATTTATTTATTTGGGAGAGACAGAGAACACAAGTGGGGGGAGGGGCAGAAGGAGAAGCAGACTCCTCACTGAGCAGGGAGCTGGATCCCAGGACCCTAGATCATGACCTTAGTCTGATGCTTAACTGACTGAGTCACCCAGGAACCCCTTAATGAAGATAACATCTTAAATGAATCTCCCTCCTCTCATCTTTCTGAAGACATTGAGGGCTTATTTACATGTCTTACATATCTATCTCTGATGTCATCTGTCACTTCACGCTATGGGTCATTGCTCACTGCACATCACCTCTTGCTGTACAGAACTATGTCTACATGTTCTTGAGGTTTGTTCCAGGGCCCCTTCATCCCCTTTGTGGTCATCAGTATCCTCTTAATTCTTCAAAGGCATAGACAACACTAGACTGATTTATAAAAAACCCTTTTTTTTTTTTTTTTTTTTTTTTTGCAAACTCAAGGAAAACATGAAGGAATTACAAGTCTAAATCAGTTAAGTAAAATGCTTTTGTCTGCACATTATAAAAAAATCCTAATTCAAAAAGTCAAATAGTAAGTTTAAAGGTAAGCTGTAAAAAAAAAAAAAAAAAAAAAATTAAGGTAAGCTGTATCATGGCTGGTTATCTCATTGGCACAAACATCATCATGAAGAATACAGTTTCTTCCCTTCTTTCTACTCTGTATTCTCTGTATGCTGGCTTCTGGTTTGAGACTAGTGACCTTCATGATCATAAAATGTCAACAGTGGTGTAGCCATTCCACCCAAACCTGTTAACAGCAGGAGAAGAGTTGCACCCATCTCTTCCTATGTGGCTCTTTTAAGAGACAAAGAGATGTTTCATGGGTATCTCCCCCATAGTTGGATATGTCAATGGTCAGAATTGTATCCTCTAGGGCACCTGGGTGGCATATTTGGTTCAGCATCCAACTCTTGATATTGGCTCAAATCATGATCTCAGGGTTATAAGGTCCAGCTCTGTGTTGGGCTCCATGCTTAGTGGGGAGTCTGCTTGAGATTTTTTTCTCTCCTTCCTCTGCCCTTCCCTCCACTCATGTTCTTTCTGTCTCTGAAATGAATAAGTAAGTCTTTAAAAAAAATTGTATCCTCTATTTCCACAAATGGTTTAGACCAATTCAGTTGAAGGTGGGGTTAGTCATCCACAAAGAAGGTGAGCAGATGGGAAAAGGTAGTTACCTTAACAAAACTGAGGTTCTTTTATCAAGGTAGAAAAGAGGAATGGAGAGTGGAAAGACAACTAGTAATGCCTGCTACTAATGCAGGGAGCTAAAGCTGAAAGATGGATTTCAAATATTGCTGCTCTTACCCTTGATGGAATGAGAGTTCCCTGCTAGTCATCGCCTTCCTTGCCTCTAGCTTGTTACCATGGTTAAGAGGTCCATTTACTCCCAAAGATAGGAATGTCTTCTGCCTCTCTTCATCTTGACGTCTGTTTTTTATGCCCCAAAGTGACTGACCGTGGAACAGTTGTTTCCTCTGAGGGAAGCACTGTTCCAATCTCCATAGTAAGACTGCTGCTTGCCCCACCACCACGTCCCACTCTGCCCCAGGGGTGAAAGCATTCAATCCAATGCTTCCCTCAAATTCTCAGTTATTCAGTTTTAAATAATATTGCTATTTAACATCAAAATCATCAGTACTAGATGATTTCAGCTGTAATACAATGCACATTTCCATTTAAAAAAACAATCTCTTTAAGATCAATTTCTTGTAAAGATGTTCAATGTATATATTTTTGCGTTTTCTATTATTTTTAAATTATAAAATACACATAACATAAAACGCACCATCTTAACCATTTGCATTGTACAGTTCAGTTGCATTCAGTACATGTGAGCCCTCACCACCATCATTCTCAGAACTCTTTCCATCTTGCAAAACTAAAACTTGATACCCATTAAACAATAACTCCCCATATCCCTGTGACCCCAGGCCCTGACAACCTCCTGTCTCTGTAAGCTTGACTATTCTAGATACTTCGTATGAGTGGAATTAATGCAGCATTTGACTTTTCATGACTAGCTTATTTAATTTAGCAAAATGGCCTCAAGGTTCATCCATGTGGCAGCATGTGTTATAACCAAATAATATTTTATTAGATATGTAACATTTTGTTTTTCCAGTCATCTGTTGACAGACACTGGATTATTTCTACCTCTTGGCTTTTGTGAATAATGCTGCTGTGGATTGGGTATATGGTAGCTCATTGAGTCCTTGCTTTTAATTATTTGGGAGTATATACAGCCAGAAGTGGAAATGCTGGATCATGTGGTAATTCTATTTTTAATTTTTGAGGGCCTTCCATGCTGTTTTTTACAATAACTACAGCATTTTACATCCCTACCAAGAGTGCACAAGGGTTCCAATTTCTACATGTCCATACCAACATTTGTTATTTTCTCTGTATGTGTATGTTTATAATAGTGCCCATTCTAGTCGGCATGAGGTGGTTTCTCTAATGATTAGTGATGTTGAGCATCTTTTCATGTCCAGTTGATATTATTAAATATATTTCTTAAAATCAGAGTCTGAAGCACCTGTGTTTAGAATACTTTGCTGACTGAGGACTTCACCAATTCAACAAGAGAGGCATATGCCTTATATTTACATGAGCAGAAAAGATTTTCCAAAATATTCCCTTCCAGAGCAAGGACCAATCTGCTCTGAGATAAAATCTGAATTCCTTTGTAGAACCAAAATACTGCATAAGACCCTTCATGTCTCCAAAATGGAATATTTATTCCAGCTTCACCAAATTTGCAATTCATATTCTACCTCCAAGAAGAAACTGAAGGAATGGTTAAAATAACAACCTGTCCTCATAACACCAAAGCCACAATTCACATAGCTCCGACCCTAGAAGCATGAAAGTAAGAGCTACAAAATACTATTCATGCTGTAGAAGGGATCCTAGTCCTCATGCACATAAATGACAGTGAGCTGATCCTCAAAGTGACCCAAGAGCATTTGCATCTTTTTCCTTGCCCCACTTTGGCAGCTTCTTTCCTATCTGTAAATAGTGCTTGATATGTATGATTCCATGGAAAGCTAAAGACCCATCACAGGAACTCAGTGTTTCCTTTATTACCTGGGGAAGTATTATGCATAAGAGCTAACTATAATTGTATCTCCCTGGGATCCCCATCTTGTGTGTATGTGGGTTTGAATGACCATCCTCTTTTTGCTTTTTTCTCCACTGGGTTACAGAGCATTTGCCGTTTGGAATCTATTCAGTTCTTGAACTAAAGGTATTTTTCACAAAACAGAAGTTGTTTCTGATCCTGAGGGCATATGTGCTTAGGAGAAACTCTGAGATATTAGGAAATGATGCAACCCGTGGCTGATATATGGATGTCATATGAATCCATATGAATATGACCCATGGACACCATATGAAACCATGTCATGAGCCATCCTTCCCTAACAGAGTACTTACAAAATTAGTCCCCCTTCTGCTGTCAAACCACTGTTAGGTCCCTGGTAATTTGAAGTTAACCCACAAATAACTGTCTCTAAAACACATTTTTGGTTGGGAAGGAAGGTAAATTTTTCTTTCCTAAAAATTGAGAGTGTGCAAAACCATCTGAATGCTCCTAGTATCACAAAAATATAGTTATTTTATAGGCTTCCCTTTCACTGCACAAGAGGGATTACAAATCGCAGGGATTTTCCTTATTCCCTGAACAAAGATCATAGCCCGACAAAGAACTCAGCATGAGACAAGAGTCTTGATGACTCCAATGAGAATGCCTTGGCCCACACTTGCTCTTGCCTTCCCAAATGATGATGAAAAGGTAAGCCAGAGCAGTCCTGAGAGATGGAAACTCTTAAAGAGTAAACAGTGAGGAGTAGTTAAGGAGAAACGGCTTACACCTCTGGTAGTTGTCTTAGAGGTCAACGAGAATGTAGATTGCTTTCCCTCAGGCCTTGGCAACAGTGACAGAAGAAAAGAAACATCCTAAATCATAGTCTGAATTATTGTTCCCTGGAAATGCGTTTGAGGCACCTCCAGACTCAGTTATCAATGTTGGAGTGAAACACTGCTCTCCTCTGGACCTGCAACAAATGAGCAATAAACCCATGCCCCTCCTGTCTCCAGAGGGAAAAGGACAGACGAGTCTGGTATGGGCCATACTTGTAAGGGTTTTCCATGAAATGATCAGAGTCACAGAAAAAAAAGAAAGCATGTGCTGAAATAGGAGATGCCACTTGAAACTCTTGGTTTTCCACTCTGTTTTGTCATCCAGGCTTCTTTGGTTTTGCTTTTGAAAAATGGGACCTGTCTTATGGGGATTTGGAGAGTGATTGAAATGGCTGATTAGCAGCTGATAAATAGAACAGAGTGCTAAAAAGAGCGGAATTGGAGCCCCTAAGAGAGCTTTCATCTCTAAAAGGGGAAACCGGAGGTGGAGGGCAATGAGTACAGTGAGAAGAGGTTGCGTCTGTCCTGCTCTGGCTGCATCTCCACTGCCTACTGTGGTACCCAGCACAGGTGGGTGAGGAATAATTTTCTTCTGATTAGCTGAAACATAGCTGAGCAAGCAGTCTGATTAAGACTTCCGACCTCCCTTCGTTCTTCCCCAACCATTCCCCAATATTGAATGCTTCCATCCTTGAGGAATAAGCAAGGAGCAGCTGGCATCTTCTAAAGGACTAGACTAGCAGTATCAGCATCACCGGGGAACTTGTTAGAAATGCAGATGATTAGTCCAGTCCCTGACCTACTGAAAGCTGAGAGGAGGGGCTCTGCAGTCTCTGGTTCAACAAGCCCTCCAGATGATCCTGATGTACAGTGAAGCTTGAGAACCACTCTGCTAGTCAAAATTGCTGATGCATTTTAAACTTCTTGAACTTTTTAACCAGGTGTGTTGGTATCTCCCAGGAGTAGAGGATCAGTCCTTTGTGTTAATGTGTGGAACAAAATTGTTTCTTGGCTACAGAGGAAGTTGGATCAATGGATTTGAGTGCTTTGAACTTGTTTTTGAGGCATTTGGGGTTAGCGTGACATGGAAGGATATCTATGGAATGTACAACTTTTTGAGAAAAGCTGTAAACATTGCGTGATTCTTTTTTGAGAGGCGAAGATAGTTTATGACCTTCATATTTCCCTGCAGAAAGGTTGTGCTGATTTTATCTCCCAGAATTGCATGTATGAAGGTAGAAGAGAGAACTATATTCTTTAAAAGGAGATCTTTCACCACAAAAATGTGTTTCTTGGTGGCAGAGGAATTCAGACTAATATGTGGCTAGACTCCTGAATCTGCATGAGAAGAGAGCAAGGTCAATGCCTCAGGAGACATAAGTTGGGATATAGTGTAATCCCTCTTCCAAACTGGGACATATTTGAAGTAAAGGAGTAGAGGGTGCTATTAATAATTACTTTGGGATAACAGAATAAACTGGATGTCATCCTAGACAGTGGTTCTCAACTGAGCAATTTTGATGGGCCTGTCCGATTCATCCGCCACCCCCACCTGCCATTCCCCACCTCCCAGGGACATTTGGAATTGTCCAGAGTCATCTGTGGTTGTCACAACTGGGGTTGGAGGGACACTCTGTCTCTCCTCACATGAGAAGACCAGCTAAAATTACTGGGGATTTGTGTGGCTGCTGAAAATAGTTAAAAGTTCTGTTAACTGGAGTCCGGAAACCCATGGGATGTCCTAAATAAGGAAAAAGAAAAATCTCTTTTTACTTCATTTCAATAAATTCTGATTTGCCATTTAACAGGGATGATGTTGTGCTGAATATGATTGAGTCACAATGAGGCTTGCAGTCCCTGCAAAGTCTATAGTTTGGGAAGAAGTAAGTCAATAGGATTATGCTGGTAAAATGAAGGTCACTCAGATGAGTTGATAGATGCAGACCAGGTGCAAAGCGGGTTGAAAACTAAGAAATGGCAAGGGTTTTGCTGCTCAGGAAAAGTCTTTCATTGGGGCAGGTTTTTCAATCATCTTGAAGAACGACAAGAATTTTGATGGGTTAGGGAAACTAGGAGGAAGGAGAAGGAAGAAGTTGAGAAATTTTTAAAAAGAAAAAGAGGAAACAGTATATGATACAATTGAAGGCATAGAAACAATTATTTGCATGGTATTTCTAGAATGAGAAAGAGTTCTGTTTGCACTGTAGCAATGGTTCTCAACGGCACAGTTTTGCCCTCTAGGGGACATTTGCAATATCTGGAGACATTTTTGGTTGTCACTTTGGGGCAAGAGTGCTACTGGCATCTAGAAAGTAGGGTCCAGGGATGCTGCTAAATATGCTATATTGTGCAAGACAGCTGCCCACAAACAATGAATGATCTGGCCCCAAATATCAATAGTGCCAAAGGTAGAAACCATTGGCTAGAGGCTGGGTAGAGAGTAGGTGACCTGAATGAATGAGGCTAAGCTATGAAGCCAATGTTCTCTATTTATTGTTCTGGTAGATTCTGCTTTTCAGATATGGATCCCTACCAACTCTTGGTAAAGTGGTAAAAGTGCCTGGAAAATAAAATCAGTCAACCAAGATTGGACTCTCTCCAAGAGTATGCAGTGCATCTAGTCTGACCTGGAGGACAATGCTAATCCATCAGATACTTTAACATTGAGCCCAGACATGGCCTCCAAGTACCTTCCTGGCAATCATCATCAGTCATCCAGAGTTGGCAAATAAGATGAAACTTTGGTGCCATCCCTGCTAGACCCTAAAACTTACTATGTAGACTTGGGTTTGTTATACAAATACTCTCAGCATCAATTCCTTTTTTCACAAAATGCCAGAGTGGGCTAGAATGGAGGTATTTCACAGATTGTAATGGAGCTATCTTAGCTAACATATAAGTAACATTTCGGGGGGACCTGGGTGGCTCAGTGGTTGAGCGTCTGCCTTTGGCTCAGGTCGTGATCCTGGGGTCCTGGGATGAAGTCCCGTATCGGGCTCCCTGCCGGGGAGCCTGCTTCTCCCTCTGCCTATGTCTCTGCCTCTCTCTCTCTCTCTCTGTCTCTCATGAATAAATAAATAAAATCTTAAATAAAAAGAAACATCTGGAGACTGTACTATTATTATAAAAAGTACACACAGAAAAACGCAGATAGGTCTCTACAAGATCAGAAAATATTTACAATGTTGGTACTATCTGTTATTGCTCAAACTGGCTCCAGAAGCAGCCATACAGGTAGCTGCAGTGGTGGCTCCCTTAGCAGCATGCGCACCTCCTTGGCACTCTGTACACAGGGTTTGCAGCCCCTGAGTCTAAAATTATGGAGCAGGAAAAAAAAATTTTTTTAAATAAAAATAAAAATAAAATTATGGAGCAAGGCTACTCAAAATGTCATTAGAGGGTCAGTGCCAGTCCTGGAGAAATTCATGATACCAGCCTGGGATAATAAATTCTGTCACAATTTGACATTACCATGACATCAAAGTGTAAGCTCAGTAGAGTTGTCTTAATGAATAAGGTCATGGGCAGCCCGGGTGGCTCAGCAGTTTAGCGCCACCTTCAGTCCAGGGCATGATCCTGGAGTCCTGGGATGGAGTCCCACGTCGGGCTCCCTGCATGGAGCCTGCTTCTCCCTCTGCCTGTGTCTCTGCCTCTCTCTCTCTGTTTCTCTGTCTCTCATGAATAAATAAAATTTTAAAAAATGAATAAATGAATAAGGTCATGACCAATTTGAGTGTGGTCAAACTCGTGTGGTGAGTCACCCATGGTATCAGCTGTATCTCAACATCCACTCTATGGCAGTGTATCAGCTGGCCATGAATCGATGTTAAATACATACACCCACACACATGTCCTTTGAGAAGCGCTGATTTGGAAGAATCATGTGTACCTGTATGTGTGTCTATTTCTAACAAACAAATGACCTTTCAAATACTACCTAGAACTTTTGAAATCTGGGATCATCTCAAACTAGAGGCCGGCTCCCCTGGTTCTGATTTTTTAGCACATATATACGGAATTAATTTAGCAGGAAGATAACAAAAGATTAGTCATGTGCACTTTGCAATTTCTTCCTTCCTTGTTAAAGTGTCTCTCTACTACCAGAAATCCACTCTATTGTTATGACATCGAAAAAGGTAAGGCAAGTTTCCTTGAATGTAACTGAGTTGGCATTACCTACTGCCAAAAGGAACCAGCTCTGGGAAGAATGGGAACAGTCCTTGTCCTAATGAGACAGCTTTATTTTTTTTAAACTATTTTTTACTATGAGATGATTTGTAGCCAGAGTACCTATTAATCCTGGGTTGTACAAAATGAAACAAAATGAGAGTAACAAGAGATTCATATATAAAACTATGAGCTTTTTAAAGTAGTTGTTAGATAACTTAGATCTCTTGATTAATTCCTTTGAGTCCCAGCTTTCTCACCTGTAAAACGAGAATGTTAATCTATATCTTCTAAGTGTAAAGTGGGAGTTGAGTGAGGTCATGCATGGGTAGTGTTTGCCACAGTATCCGGGAGAGATGAAATACTTGGTAGACAAGAAGGCAGGAACGAAGTGCAGAGTTAGAAGCAGGGGTTTGGTACTACAGAGAGAAGAGTTGGTTTCAGGCTGCGCCACTTCTCAGTTGCGTGACCTTGAGCAAACCTTTGAGCTCTATAAGGCTCAGTTTCCGCTACTATATAATGGAGAAGATAATAATTGCTGGTATGAAGATTAATGATAACATAGGTGATGATAAACATAGTTAGAATTTAATAAGTAGTAGCAAAAAAAAAAAAAAATGGCAGCTATCATTAGGATTAATGTTACTCCAGAAGAAAACTCCAAACCACATAGATTTGGGTGAATAGGAAAACCAACAAAAACTTCCTGTAATTACAGTAAGCAACTTTCATCTAGTAACATTAGAGAGGTTAAAAAAAAATGTACTTTAAGAAAGTTTGGGACAATGACTCGTATGTAGAAATGCCTTTAGCGTTGAACATAACCTGATGAAGGATATTTTTTCCCCTTAATGTGTTATCTAAGTTAGAAAATTTATGAATTATCGTTGTAGTTATCAAATTTAAACATGAAAGAAAGAGTGACCTGAGAGACCCTTACATATTGCTCATTCTTCTTGGATCATCTAGTAGAAGGAGCTGAACTATTCGAGCTTTTTGGTTAGAGAAAACCCTTTTACTTATGATTTTGGAATTAAAGTGTGTTGTGAAAGAGGACCCAAACTTTCATTTTTTAATAAGCTTATTTGAAACATTAGTGGACACCTGTTGTTTCTGTCTTCTAGGCATAACTTGCAACCATCCTGATAATAGTGGCCAATTTTCACTGGATAACATTTCTCCCACATGTTATATGGTTTTGGGTGGCCTCCCATTCATGGTATCCATAGCAGTACATAGTATGGTAATGTGAAACATAAAGTTCTAGATCAGGAGGCAAGAATGCCAGATCAGGAGGCAAGAATGAAATATTTAAGGAAAGACAATGGCAAAATATTCTGGTCTCAGCCACAAAATGCGGATATGATTAGGCATATGTTATTATTTAAGGTATACCATCTCTTGGCCACAGGGATTATACACCAGTGTAAGCAGTAAGCATATGACTGAACAGTCAATGGAACTCTTTTCCTGGAATTTTATATAGGAACAGTAGGAAGATAGTTTTGTTTTCTTCTCTCTTCTCCTCCTCCTTCAATCTGGACTCACTGAGCTGGTGTAATTTAAGCCTAAATATGGCTAAACACATCTAATTTCTCCTCTAGGCTCCTCTACCCCAATCTGAGCTAGAAATTAGTCCAACACCCATAGAAAATCAGGTTCAAGAAATGGAGAGTCTAAAGGACATCATTTTGAGTTTCTGAATGCCATGGAGTTGCGGAGTAGAGCTTGCATCTAATGTTGGTTGGTTTGAAGGCAAGACTAGTATATGTTTAAAGTTCTGAGTTGCTGTCAGAGAAATGCACTCTGAGCCTTGTGGTATGTGGGAGTGGGGCATACAGTGACTTTTAGCAAAACAATACCGATAGCAAGATGATGTAATTCAGGTCTTCATATGTGTTTTCTATATCAAGAGATATGTGAGCTAATTTTCTTTTCAGAATCCATAGATAAGGAGCAATCCCTTGTATTAAGCATTCCCCATTATCATTTTGAAACACATACACTGACAGTTGCATTGAGAAAATTTTTTTTGTGTGGAAATGGCATAACACTAATCTTATTCCTTCATACTGATTATACTGTGAGTAGGAAATGGAAGAGCATTAATCTCCCTGCTTTAGAATCCAGAAAGCATGTTTGTACAGAGGACTGGCATTTTGGTGTCCTGAAATGCAGACAGAAGGGGGATCACTTGATGAATCTCTTGACTCTTTGAGAAGATTATTATTTTTTTTAATATTGAAATTAGCCCTTTTGGAAGGGCCATGTTCAATCTTTGCAGTGGCAAAACATAATGAAAAGAGATATGTTATTTCTTAAATGTTTCTGCATTAGTTCTCACTAAGCCTAAAAGAGCATTAACTGAGAGTAAAATATGTTGGATTTTAATCTCAAGATTGTCACCAGTTCTTTAAGTGACCTCAGTCCCTACATTCTTCTTGGAGTCTGTTTCTTCACCATATCTAGAAGTTATTAAAGTAGACATGCTTTAAGCTGCCTTCCCACCCTGCATTATAACCACAAATTTATCTTATGACTTGGGATGGTGAGGACATCCCCTAGGGTGGAGATATGGGGAGGATTTTGTTCATATATTTAAAGTGAAACTCTCAAAGTTCTAGGAAGTGTATAATACGTGATATTCGGTCCTAAATTTTGGACTAGTTTTGAAACATATAGTTTTCTTTAGCTGAAGCATACCAAAAAGGTGAAGCTGATAGATTTCCCCCTGGGTCTAGATAAAAGGATTAAAGCTATCACATGGGGGAAAAAATGGATGGCATAAGATAAGATAATCGCAAAATAAAGCAAATTGCATTAAAGCAAGTGAAGTGACTGTTTCAGTGGTAGATTTAGGATCAAAATGAGAAAATATTTCTTTTCATTTTTGTGTGTATGGGGAATGAGCAATCTTAAAAGGGGGGCATTTCTGTCCTGAGAATTCATTTATAACTTAATTATGTGTTCTGCGATAAATTCAGTGTAATATTAATTGAGAATGAATGTGGTTATTACTTATGTTTTGATCCTATATTGCTTTAAGAACTTCTTAGAAATCACTCTTTTTAGATTCAAGTAGAAAGTGTGTCCAGATTTTAACATGGAAAGGGCAAACTGCATAGCAAACAAAGAGGAAGTGGGTAATCTTCATAAACTGTCATTAATGACTCATCCTCTTATTAGGTTGAAAGGGGTTCTGCTGATTATTAAGATAATTAGAGCTATCAGATTTTACCATACATTGTTCTGATGGTATAAATTGTTGAGTCTTTTAACTAATTAGAGGCTATTTATATGAGATGGTTGCAAACGGGAAAAAGATACAATCCCCACATTAATGAAGCTCACAAACTGCTTTTGGTCATAGGAAGTAAAAAAATTAGAGATCATTCTGTTTGTGGCCACCTGCAAGTAAAGGGAGAGAATAGGTAATCTAGACACAAAAAGAGACCAAGAGGTGGTTATGTGAAACCTAAATTTCTCAGTCAGATCAGGAAGCAAGAATGAAGTACTTGAAGAAAGACACTGGCAAAACGTTCAGATCTCAGTCCAGAAACACTGTGCTGATTCTTGGTGAGCCGTTGAGCCAGAGCCATCTATAGAAGTCACAGTTGTTGTCTTCTTTCTGAGCATTATCTCCCACCTCTACCTTCCCTACATGCAACATGTTTCCACCCTCTCCTTCTCAAATTGTGGTTAGTGATTTCAAACCATCACATCTTATCAGATTTGCCATTATGCATACTCCAAGTCCAAATAGTTTTTACCACCCTCACAGCTCCATTCCTCTTCCAGGCCCTCATGTTCTCTTGCCTGAAAAATTTTAAGTCTTCCTGTCACTCCCTCAGCTTATATTCTTACCCCTAAGAGTCTATTTCCCATGGGGCAGAAGCCTTTAGTACTTAGATCTTGTTATGCTTCTTTTTTTTTTCAACCTCCCATTGCTTCCATGCACCTGACGATGATGTCTGAAGTCCTTTTTTGAGTCTACGAGGCCCTGCTTGATCTGTACCCCCTACTCTTTTTTTATGTCTCTTTTTTTCTTTCCAGACTAGAGTCACATTGCTCTCTTTCTGTTCTTAGAAACATGAGCTTGTTCTTGCCATGGGGTCTTTGTACTGGCTGTTTCCTCTGAAATATTTTTCTTTAAATCTCACATGATGGACTATTTCTGCTTATTCATACCTCAACTCAGTTTCTATCTACCCACCCAGGCTTTCTCTGTCTCACCACATATGAATGTGCCCCTAATCCCACATACTTTCTATTCCACAATTGTGCTTTCTTGCCTGTATACCATCTATCACTCTCTGAAACTATCTCATTTATTTAGGGATTTATGGTTTGTGTCTAGAGAAATATTTGTTGAATTAATGAATTTAGAACCATATTTCATATGCCATCATTAACAGAATATTGCATATGAAACAGATATAAGGAAATGCTCTGGCTATAGTAAGAAGGCACTGAACCCACTGGGTTTCTCTCCCTGACCCAGCCCCTACTGAGCCTCAGGTTCTTGCACGTGACCTTGGACTCCATGAGCACATTTTGAACACCATTGCACTAGATCATTGGTTATGGTAATGAAGGAGCAACTTGGTACATTTCCACCATTGCCCACCTAAATCTAAAGCTTGGATGGCCATCCCTACATGAATCAAGTCTGTCTCTCTTGCTTATTCTTCTTTGTACATGAGCCTTAAGTAGATAGCAAGGGGCGAAAACATTCTGTTAGAGAGTGAATGTGTCTGAACGAAAGACCTGGCTCCTTTCAAGTCTCACAGAGGCTCCAACCTAGAATCCCATTTGGCACCTCGTTATATCCCAGGCCCTGCTTCCAAGAGGAGGTCATTATTTCAGCCTGTAATCCGACATAAAGGCTCCCATTTTTCAGTTACGTAAAGTAATATAACACACATCTCGGCATCAGACATCAGGATTAACACTGACAAGGCTTACATTAAAATGCTCTACCCGGCAGCATCTCTAAAGTGAATAGAATAGCTAACGTGCCTGCACAATGATTCCTGCTTCATGGGGAGAAGGATTTATGTTTAAATACTATTAACATTTTAACTGTGACAGCCATGGCTTAAAAGAATTGTATTTTAATATAAGAGTGAATGCATTTCTATAATAATACTAATCCCATGTTATTAATTTTTTATGCTTTTAATTTTGATAACCCAACTAACTAGTTTGGAGAATGTCATCTCTTCCTTGATTTAATTTTTTTTTCTTTTTTTTTAAATAAAATTATACTATTAAGATGAAGTGCAGAATTTGGAAATGGGAATTGTATTTGACTTACAGTGTAGGAGTCAGAAATGGGCAGTATTCAATTTGAGCTGAACATCGACCATTAATTAGCAGTGATAGTAGTAGTAGTACAACTAATTATGAGCCCGAAGCTCTGGTCCCCTGGGGAGTGGTGGCCTTGATGGTGTAGAAATTGCTCTTGAGATTACATGAGGATGGAAGAATTAGGCCTCCCTTCTAAATGAACAGCATGTAGCTTTTTTTTTTTTTCTCCCTCACATGATTTCAGAAGGACCTCTGTTGGCAAAAGTGGTTAAGCTCTGGATCTTTCCCACATAGAAAGGCAATGCTTGTTAGAGGTTCTATTGTATGTGAAGAAAGGATAATGCATGCAGGAGGATGTGGTATGCAGAGAAATTCATGAAAGGAGAGAGTTTGCAAGTTATATTAATCTACACAGGGCCACCAGATATAGAGCTGCTGGTTGTGCACGGGGTCAGTCAGAATGAGCTAGGTGTGCTACAGTAACAAACGGCTCCAACCTATAAAAATAAAAGTGCATTTCTACCTTATACCATGGTCCTTTGTGGATTAGCTGGGCATTCTGTGATATATCATCTTCACTTTAGAGATATAGGCTGATCATTGTTCTACCATCTGAAATATTAGTGGTCACTATGGCAAAAGGAAAGGAATATGGCAAATTATGCAGTAAATTGTGTTCTCTCAAAGATCTCCACCCAGAAGTTGGCTTACATCAGCTTTTATTCATTGGCCATGGCAAGCCAGGTGGCCACTTCTCATTTCACAGGAACAGGGAAAGGCAATCCTTTTACTCATAAGGGGGAGTAAAACCAGAGACATCAGTATACAGCTCTTATAATTACCATCGGTATTCTAATAATGGGTGAGCCAGGGCTGAATTCCAGCCTGCATTCTGTTTGATAAATTTGTAGGAATTTTCTAATTTGTAGGAAGTTGCCTCATATGTAGCAGTGGTCCAGCACCTCAGCTATATAATTCATTTTGCCTGATGGATGATGGTAATAGCCTGATTTATTCATTCATTTATTCTTACCATCAGTAGTGAGTGATCAAGTCTCTACTATGTATTAGACATAGGGAACCGAGATTTGAATAATCAGACATGGTCTCTGGCCCCATTGAGTTTATGGCCTCTCAGGGAAGACAGATAATGAAAAAGAAATAATTACAAATGTAATGAATGTTAATGAAAGGAGATGTATAGGATGCCATGGGATTATATGACAGTAAATAAGTTATACATTGCAATCATCCTTCCTTCTTATGGCAGTGTCTTGACTTTCCCCTTCAGTTTTGAGTCGTTTGAGCAGATAATTAGACCAAAGGGCAGATAATTTAAATGGCTTAGTCTTTGAGACATTAATGAGCACTGGAAGAGTCTAAGCACTGATGTGCATCTCAAAGCAGGTCTCGAATTGGCTGTCTGATGGTCTATTTGATGCTTATTAAGACTTTATACTGAGGAGTGTGTGTGTGTGTGTGTGTGTGTGTGTGTATGTGCTTGTGCTTGCACACATGTGCTTTGGCTTGGAATCAAATGTTGACCCAGAGTCTCAGCATTGCCCCTTAAAAGATCCTGCGGCAGATGCTGCCAATATACATGTGGACAATGATCATTCCACTACACATTGACCCTTGGCTTCCATCTGTAAACGCTGTGGTGTTCTGGCTGGCCATGGATGCCATCCACTCTGCCTGTGAGCAGTGCAAAATCGATTGAAAATGTAATTCTCTGCTACCCTACCTCCTGTGGTAGCAATCATCACATATGACTAAAGGAAGTAAGTGAATAAATGCCCAACTTCCCTCACTCCTGTGGTGGAATAAACCTGAAGCATGCATACACTGCCTCTCAGTGGGATTCAGTCCCTCTAGCCCACAGAAATAACACATCTGGCGCATGTATTCCTTCCGGTACCTCACTTCCCCACTTTCCCACTAGTGCTTTCTGGAATCACCTTCCAAATTAACCTGCCCTCACAATCTTGTATCAGAATTTGCTTTAGAGGAAACTAGCCAAAGGCATGCATATTTAAATACTAAATCAATAATCCCCAGAGTCAAGGCCTTTGAACTTTTCTCTGTATGCTTCCCTCCAAATGGATTGATACAAAAAAAAAAAAGAAAAAAAAAAGTGCCATTTAACATAGGCAACTCAGAGAAATAGCAAGTGAGTCCTGCTGGATGAGCGTTTGTTCCTAGGTGCTGGTTACTGTTACAGTCCGGCTTTGGAAGATAGAGGTCTATTCATTTACTCATCCTATCTGTAGCTGCCAGGGACACTGTAGCACCGATGGCAATTTTTCTCACAAATGCATCTTATGATAATTTAGCATTTTTGTGTTCAGATTCAGCATCACTAGGACCAATTACATCACAAAGTCCTTTAGAGGGAATAAAAGCACTTAAAACAGCAGAACTAAGGTCATGGAAAATGTATTTCGCTATTTCATTCTTTTCCCTTTTTTTTTTTTTTTTTTTGAATACCATGTTCCATGTTCTTCTAGTTTATAATTCCTACTCTAACTTCATTGTTTACTATTCGACTTTTGGGCATAAAAATACATTGATTAGAGAAATAAGTTAGGGTCCAATTTATGAAAATAGCCTTCTTGTTCTTAAAGGAAATTCTTGTGGTGCTATTTGGAAAAGGTGATGAATGTAGTTTTCAGTAGAATATCTACATAAATTATGATTGATTTGCAATTCATCGCCTTCTTTGCCTTGCTCCTCCTCTGTGAAGAGACCTCATTTGTGCATTATCAAGGAGGAAATATTTTTAGGGATGTGATTATTTGGCAGAAGTACTAATAATGATGGGAGAAATTTTCAGAAAATGTATCCCAATTGGAAGTTCCTGCAGTTTCAGAAATAGCACCTTGAAAGTTTGCACTTTCAGTCCTTCAGGCATTGCTTACCTTAAATGATGTCTAAAAATAAATGTTTTCCTGTGAGTCTGTGCACACCGGATTTTGACCCTGAGCTTCAGGGCATGGCAGCAGGATGCAGAAGTGTCACAAGCCTCTCTCGTTTGCAGGCCCCCGGGCAGCATCACCAAGGGCTCAGTCTTTCCAACCCCCGTCATCTCTGCATGTGGACTTGGAATCCATACTTGCCATGGAATGGGTCATCTTGTATTTTAACTCTCTTTGAAATCAGTCGTACCGTCCCTATACTACCACCCAGGTTTCCTCATCTCCATGTGCGCTTCCTTCGCCTTCTGCCAGGAGTCCATCCTTCTCTTCTTGCCAACAGCTCAAACCCTACCTCATGTCTACTCACTTTTTCCACAAAGCCTTCCCCATCAGAACTCCATCCCTACATCCCAGCCTATTGCAGCAGAATAAAAATGATCATTGGTGTTCTGAGGATGTAGTGTCAAATCTTGGCTCTGCCATTTACTAGTTGGGGGTCCTTGGTCTGGTGTTGAACCTCTATACCTTGCTGTTCATGTATCTGATTTCCACCTTCTGAGCACACTGTGAGGAATAATGTGACAGTAGATATAAAGTTCCTAGTCCGGAGAGGGAGCTCAAGGAATTTGAATGTTCCCTTTCATTCCATCCTTTGAGGTCCTTTCATACTGTGTCTGCCACTCCCTGGAGGCTCAGTCTGATTCTTTTATACCATATATTAGAGCATTTAGGTATATGTTTCATCTCGCTTTTCACCTGAAACCCAAATGTACCTATCCACTGGAGGCTGCCTTGTGCTCCCTCGGCACCTGTCTACTGCTCCACCTCACACTTATCATTAAATCAAACAAGGTAACGCGCAGTATCTGTCCCGAGGGTGTTGACGAATAATGTGGTTGTTATTGGCAGTGCCTTGGAATAATGGAAAGATTATGGTCCACATCAGAATTTATTCCACTTTTCTCTAGCATCCTTCTTTTCCTACTGGTTGTATACCCTGTGACAATTCTTTGCATGTGAGTGTGTGCGCACATGCTCTCTCTCAATATCTAGCTATTGTTTTTTCTCACACACATATCCCATCACCCTCTCCTCCTCCTTCTCTTATAATGAATATCTATTTCTTTTTCTTCGGTGAGTCATCTGGTTCACCAGTCTCACTGTCATTCACAATGCTACTTACTGATTCTTCCCAACAAAGGGTCTTCTCTAGGATCTGTACTACTTAAAAGGCACAGAAGGGATTCAAATCATATATAATATAATCATTCCTTGAAATATATGGTGTTTTTTTTTTCAGAGCTCAGCACTCTAAGTATTTTTTTTTAATTTTTAAGCTATTTCAAACCTATAGAAAAGTGGCAAGAACTGTCACATTCCTTTTACCCAAATTACCCAACTTTTAAGATGTCAGTGCATGTATTTTCTTTTTCTCTCTCTCTCAAATAGAGATATTCTTCTGACATGATGTCCCCTGATCCCTACATAAATATCAGTTTACTTTCCTAAAGCAAGGACTATCCTCTCATAATTACTATAAAAACGCTCCCATTTGGGAAATCAGCAGTGATATGCACCATCATCCAATCCATAGACTTCATTTATATTTTGCCAACTATCTCAACAATGACTCATTTTCTTTGGTGATCCGGGATCCAATCCAGGAATGTATGTTGGCCTTCATAGTTTCCTTTGATCTGGGTCCATTTCTCAGTCTTTCCTTGTCTCACATTTTTCCTGAAAGATGACCTTCTATCTGTATCTTCATGATTAGACTCCAGTCACGCCTTCTTTGCATGAATTCCCACAGGAATTCTGCAGAAGTGATGCTGAGCTTTCCTTAGTGCATCACATTAGGAGGTACACTATAATGACCCATCCTTTTACTTGATCTCCTAGTCAAATTGTTTTTTTCCAGATTTTTCTCATCATTATTTGAACATTTCTTTACTGTCTGGTACCAAATAAGAAGTTCCAGGATCATCTTATACTTTTCCTATCCTGCCTTGGAATCAGCCTGGTTCCTTTTAATGGAGGACAGTTTTAGAGCCTAACATCAAGTATTCATTGCTCATGTGCTCATTGCCTGAGATGTCATTGTTTCTATGTCCTCTCAACACACAGAGCTAGGAAATACATGCATATATATCTACACATACATTTATTATTATATCTGTGTGCGTGAGTATGCGTGTGTACGTATGTGCCCCCCCATGAGTTCATATTAATTAAAATGTAATTCTTTCCAATCCAAGTCTTACTCTTTTTTCCCTTTCCTTGTTTATAAATACCCTTGCAGATAATAAGAAATCTGACTCATATTGTCCTCAATATGTATATATTCATTTGCTCAGTATACACAATGTCCTGAATGTTGTCATCCTCCCTTGCCTACCACCTCTGCCCCCTCATCCCCTCTTCTCTACTTCCTCAAACACTGCACACATCACTCTCCCCATTTCTGTGTGACACCCCCTCCTCCACACTGTCCTACATCTTCAGTTATAGCACATGCTGCCACTTAACCACAGATCTCCACGAGAGGCTCCTCCCTCTCAACATCTTCTCTTCAGATGCTGTCATCTCTCTCCATCAGGAAAGGGAAGGGAAGATGAGAAAGAAAGGGAAAAATCACCATTTATGCCTTTTCACTGATGGATGGATTTCGGAAAGTCCTGTACCATAAGTCTTTCACAATGTATTTGCATCTGGGTTGCACAAACAAATGTTTCAGATGTTTACCATCCACCCACTTCACTCTTTCAGCATTAACTACCTCTCTCCAGGGCTGATTCTAAGCATTGTTGAAGACAGAAATAATCTGATAATATTCAGTGGATCCAGCTAGACATGAAGCTCTGATCCTTGGAGGTTCAGCTCAAAATTTTTATATGTCCAGGCATCTTCAAAACTCCCTCTCACCATCTTGTTTCCTCTATCTTAATTCCTCTTGAAAATGTGTTAACATTCACAGTTCCCTGTATCATCACTCTGGACATAAATGGTAAGAAAGGCATTCTTGCTGGTTTCCTTTTCAAGAAACCAGTAGTACAAAGGCAAGCATAGTCTCTCAAGATACAAGAGAATCATCTTGCACAGCATAGTAATAAATGACATCACTGTATAATCTTTAATGAGGTGGTATTTTCCACATGCAGAGGACAAATTGATTCTTAAATCTTTGTTAGTTCTCTGTGTCTAACTGATAGGTAAACTTCTCTGGGGAAAGAATAGAATGAAACACTCTATCTTCCCCACTGATTTTTCAAGCCAGCAGAGTTCCCAAGCCTCATGTTTCCTGCCACTCACCAATTGAGAACTCTCATTCATTTTTCTAGATTCACTGTTTGTATAAATAATCTTTTCCTATGAAAATATGAAATGGATATTGGCAACATTCTTGATAACCTTAATAGAATAAAGGCACAAGCCCTGCCTAAGATAAATTATCATAAATCTTATTTCTCAGGAACCTGGCAGAGAGTTCCAGGTAGGCAGGGAAGTGGTCAGATGAAAACAACAACAACAAAATTCTTCTGACCTAGAATTTGTGGCAGTAGTGGAGAGAGCTGCCATGGCATGTCTGATCTCATTAACGTTCAAGGTTCCCCACGCAGGGATGGATAAATGACAATGTATCACTCACTCCTGCCCTCTAAAGCCTTTCCATTAGAAAGGCTGCAATTTAATCTCACATGTCACAAATCAAACCCAACCTGAAAACTACCTTTCCCAAAAAGGTGAACACATCCCATGCCTCATAGAAGGAACTAGAGTGCCTCTCAGAGGTAGCACTGTGTCCCCAAAAGCACCTATTCAAATTGCCTCCAACTGGAAGCACCCACTGTATACCTGTGTCCAGACATGGTTGTTATATTACCTTCGCTTTTCACAAATTGTGTTAATTTGGGGCAAGTCGAAATTCTTCTTGACTCAGTTACTTCTCTCCTTAACTGAGGATAGTACTCTTAAGGTTGTGAGCATTAAAGGAAAATTGTTTTGTTTTGTTTTTTGTTTGTAAGAATGTTCAACCAAGTAACTAAGCACTTGATGAATAGTAGGTATGACTTATTATTGCTTATTGTTACTTCCATACACTGAGCTCAGGGCTTTATATTATTGACCTCATTTATTATCCCAGAATTAGATAGATATTACAAAACACCATTTTGTGGAGGAAGATACTAAGTTTTTGAGAGCTTAAGTAATGTTTTTATGTCATATAGCTAGGAAATTGGTACATTCTGAAGCTAACATGATCCTTCTATAACGCTAATGCTACTTGTGTATTGAAAATCAAGTTTCTTATGGATTGTTAATTGAGTACACTACTAAGAAGAATGATACACACCTGTACTTATGAGTGAGGTGAGGCTGTAATTTTTCTCTTGCAATGTTTTTGTCTGGTCTTGTGCAGCACTGTGGTCTGCAATAGGTAATAGGGTTATACTGACCTTACAGAATCAATGGGGAATAAATTCTTTCTTCCTATCATCTGGAGAAGTTTGCATAGAATTGGAACGACTCTTCCTTTAAAGTTTGGAAAAAACTTGCCTGTACAGCCATCTGACATGGTGTTTCATTTGCAAAAAGATTTTTAATTACCATTTCCAATTCTTGGATAGTTATAAAATCATATTAAGGTTTTATTATTTATTTCCTATGCCCATTTTGGTAACTCATATATTTCTGGATACTTGACCATCTCATCTAAGCTTTTTAAAGATATGCTTATTGACATATAGTTATCAATAATTGTTAATTTGTTAGCTCATTTGAGCTGTATTTGTGTCCACCTTTTTCGTTTAAAACACTAAAACTGGGGTGCTTGAGTGACGCAGTTGGTTGAGCATCCGACTCTTGGTTTGGGCATGGATCATGATCTCAGGGTCTTGAGGTCGCTCCCTCTCTCTCAAATTAAAAAAAATATATATTTAAAAATAATAATAAAAAACATTAAAACTTTTTCATTATTTTCTTTTGATCAGTTGTGCTAAAGGTTTACCTCTTTTAAATTTTATCAAACTTTTGAATTTTTGGTCTTCTCTAGCAAATATTTGTTTTCTGTTTCATTAATTTCTGCTCTTACATTATGTCTTCTTTCACTAAATATGGGCTTTTTTGCCCACTTTTATGTACCTGGAATTGATATTTAGCTTATTAATTTAGAGAGTATTTTCAAGCATAGCTACAGATGTTAAAATGTAGTATTTCATTCAGTTGTGGTTATCTTCTAATTTATTAGTAATAAAAACAAAGTGGTGAAAAAAGCCCGCAAAAATTGTATAAAATGGAATAAGGATATCATCTTTTTTATAAACTTAAACATAGCTTATTAAGCATTTTAGGAAAGATTCTAGATGAATATTACCAAGTGAATGTTTTTTATAACAACCCCCCCCCCCCCATCCATAAGTTGAAGTACTAACCCTGGGATGGTATAGTATGATATGATATATGATATGATAGTAATCAGAGGTGGGGCCTTAGAAAAATAATTAGGTTTAGATGTGGTCATAAGGGTGGTGCCCTCTTGATGGATTGGTGCTCTTGTAAGAAGAGGAAGAGAGCAAAGAAAAAGAGTTTGTTTCCTATGCATGCAACTAGAGAAGGCCATGCGAACACACAGCATGAAGGCAGAAGTTTGTAAGCCAGGAAGAGGGCTCTAACCAGAACTCAACCATACTGGAATCCTGATCTTGGACTTCCAACCTCCAGATCTGAGGTAACATAAATGTCCATTGTTTTGGCTACCCAGTATATGGGAATTTGTTATAGCAGCCCAAGTCAGCTAAAAATGTGCTGGAACCATATGAAAACAAGGCAAAGGAAGAAGGAACCTAGGATCCCAGATGATAATGACCTTGGGTAGAGGAGACAAAGAGAAGATAAAATGAGGGGGGTCCAGATGGATAGATGGCAGCCATGGTTAGGGTTTTATATGAGGCATTCATAAGTGCTTATTCCATTCTTAAAAATTGCTTACTAAATAAAATCAGAAAAATTTTCACAATTAACATTGAACACTGTGCCAGTCCCCATGTGAAAACTTATTGAGTCCTCACAAATACTCCTACAGGTGAAGATTTTATTTATTGTTTCAATTAATAATGGATCCAAGCATGGAGTTCAGCCAGTATTTGATCAAGCTGCTTCAGGAGCCGTGACTGGGATTAGTGGATATGAGCTGTAGAAGGGGAAATCGAAGTATTTGAATAACCATGTCTACAGTTAGATGAGGGAGAAAGTTCCCTGTCAGTGTAGGGATCCCAGCAGAGACCATTTGCCCCTTCCAGAGAAGTGCCATGAATAAGAGTCAAGCTGCAGGAGCTTCATAGTCTCCTGGTATTAATAATACTAAAGGCTTTGGAGCAGTCCGGCCACTCCTAGGCTCACTTAATATAAAAGTTATTTAGGGAGGGGGCCTGTTATGGCAATAATATGGGCTCTAGAGTTTCCTGGATCTGAGTTCAAATCCCAGATTTACTATTTACTACCTTTGTGGCCTGTGATAAATGATGTCCTGTCTCCAAGCCTCAATTTCTTCATCTGCTAAAATCACAAGATGGGGTACATGGGGGTATATAGGTTAAGCCTCTAAGTCTTGATTTCAGCTTAGGTCATGACCTCAGGGTTGTGAGATCAAGCCCTGCCTCAGGCTCTGCACTGGGCATGAAGCCTACTTAAGATTCTCTCTTTCTCCCTCTGCTCCTCCCTCCCTACCTCTTGCCCGCTGGCACTTCACATTCTCTCTCTCAAAAATAATTAATTAATTAATTAATTAATTAATTAAAATAAAATAAAATAAAATAAAATAAAACAAGATAAAATTAAAAAAAAAATAAAAGTCCTAAGAGTCTTGTGAGGATTTTGGCTAATGCCCTGCCCTGTGCTTGGAGTCTTCGAAAGGGCTCTATAGTATGGAAGATAAGGAAACCAGATTTGCTGAATATATGCTAGCACCTGGATTCCCTAACATAATGAGCTGATACTTCCACAAGGCAGAGTATGATCTCATTGATAAGTGGGATGCCAAGTGGAAATTCACATGGGAAACCTGACCTCTTTGCCTTCTTCTCTGTTCTTTAGCACATGTGATATGAGCACAGCGGAGGACTTTGCTTTACTGAGGTTCAATTATTTATCAGGCGTATTTGTGCTCAGTGACACATGTGGCAGATATAAATCCATGAGTTCTTCCCCTTGGAATGCTTCTGGGCAAGTTATACAGTGGGGACCCTTTAAAGCATCAATGTTGAAGAGCAGAAATTGATTTCATTCACAGCCTTTTCTTCCACACATCTGGGGCTTCCCGGGATTTCCTTGCAGTGCCGGGCTAATGACTTTTGATACCAATCGATGCAAAGCCAATTAATTTACTTTGCAATTTACATGTACTCTACCCAGTATTTCAAATGATTTGTTGGTGGTGAGTTCTTGCTTTTTTCTTTTCTTTTCTCTTCTTTTCTTTTTTCTTTTCTTCCTCTCACAAATCTGGTCTTTGTCTTTTCTTTACTCAGGGATTAATTAGCTTTTGATGACTTTATCTCTTATTTGGATTTTTATGGTGGCAAGAGTGTGGAATTGCAGGGAAGGAACACAGGGATGCAGGGATTCCATGAATACCATGCTTTTCAACTATTGAGTCTTTGTAACAGTTAAGAATGATGTAGTCTAAATAAGTGTAATTTCACTTGGATACTTTACGGAAATTAGGTAGCTGATTTAAACTGTCTTTGGAAAGTTCCAAAATAGCATAAGTGAAAAGTGACTGCCCTCTCTCCCTCTCTCTCATTCTCCTCATACACCCACATAATAGGATAACAAGAAAAATATATTCATGGAAATTATTCTCAATCACAAAACCATAAATTCTTTTTCTCCAGTTTGAAACACCATGCCTTCATGATGAGATATTAAAGATTTAGCTAATTTAGATTCATCTTCGAATTTGTTAGTTAGAAGTATTTAAAAGATATTTGGTGGGCCAAAGATTAACCTTTGTTATATAATGGTTCAAGTTAAGTATATCCTATTGCACTGATAAAAATCATGGGCTATGGAATTCACTAAACTTGGATTTGAATCTTTCCTCTGAGGCTTTTAGTGACTAGTTTGAGATATCTTTGAAGTCTCAAGTTCCTCAACTGTAAAATGAGGATCGTAATATCCTATGAGGCTACTTCAAAAATGAGTGTCATGCAAGGGGTGGAGCATATTTCTTGTTACGAAGTAAGTGTTCTATAGTGCTAGCCACTGTTGGTGGTGGTGGTGTTTTCTATTTGGAAATTCTTTCCCTTGTTCCACTCTCTACTCCAAGAACAAAGCACCATTCAAGCATTTTTTAAAATGACAACGCTTATGTGGAAGACCCCCTCCTAGTTTGCTTAAGGAGATGGAATGTGTCTGGTTGGACAACCATACCTTAGAGAACAGGACTCCACTATACAATAAATCATTCATACATGATTCGCAGAAGCTACCTGGTATAACAGTTTTTTAATTAAAATACTTAGGAAGAACTAATATCCCCTACTGGGCAGATCGTATCTCTGTCTGAGCTAAAACTCACACAGTGTGTATTAAAACAAGATTAAGGTGTAAATTAGAATCAGTTCTACAGGTATGTGTGACTACTCTTTGTCACTTAATTGGAATCTTCCTACTGGTTTGTTTAAAAAAGAACTCCAAAGTAATATCTGATTTGCATGTTGTCAGAAGCTTATAAGAGCTTTAAACTTGCAGTTTAAAAATAATACCTCCATGTAGAAACGAGCATGACAATAAATGTAGCATCATTGGGGTCAAGGCAAATTCTTGTGGTAATGGCAACTATTAAGGGTGACACTTTGAGTAGTTTTGGGCAAGACACTGTTGTCCATTGGGAACACAAATGAATTTAACATACCTGACTTGGCATATTTGCACCTCTACAGTATAGAAGTGATTGAGAATAAAGTTAAGCATTGCGTAAGTTGGGTGTGTACCAAGTGATAATTGGATGGACTTGGAATCATCTAGAACTGGGTTTGAACCCCAGGTCTACTACTCATTAGCTGTTTAATTTCAGACAAGTTACCTAACCTCTCATACTCAGCTTTCTTCTTTGTGAAATGGAACGAAAAATACATCACTTGCATACAGGTTGTAGGGTCAAGTACAAAAATATATGTAAAATACTTTTCATATGAACTGAGATGTAGGAAATGCTCTGTAAGTTGCTGCCTTTAATCTTCATTGTTCATATTAAATATTTCATTTTAACTGACATTTAACCAGCAGCTAATGAGCTATGAAAGTTTTGGTTAACTAATAATTAATGAACTATAATAGTTTTTGAGCTGTCAGAATTATCACCACTTCCACCCCTGTCACATTCATAGACTTGAGATTCCACACATAGGAACACACATCATCTGATGGTCTGGACTCAGCCAGGTTGAAATTGCCCAAGGGCTCAAGAAGGGCCATCTGGCCCTATAGCACAGTATCATAACTTCACCTCCATCTAGGATGGAGAAGACCCTGCTACTTTAGCTGATTTTGTTTTGCCGACCCCTGTGAACAAATGAGATTGGAAGACTAGTAGATGTAGTAAACACTTTTGACAATCTTGCAAATCTTTCTCACCAAGAGGGGCCCTAGTGGAGGGGTTAGACTGAAGTAGAACATAAAAACAGGGCCTAAGATACCAGGATGGCCACCTCTAGTTCCCCTTGCACAACACCCTCCTGTTGTCTTACCATCACATTTATGAACGCAGAGAGGCTCTTGCTTATAGCAGGTCCCACTTCCAAGGTGCCTTTTCTCAGATGTGTGTGAGTCTCCTTCTGTCATTGCCCAGAGTGTCTGGGTTTTGAGTGGTAAGTGTGGGAGCTAGCGGAGAGGTGACTCATTTTTAATTGATTATTTTAAATGCAATTTCTTGGTGGTGGCCATACTGTCTGTCCCTAACCTCTCTGGTTAGAGAGCCTGAGCTTATATCGGCTCATTAACTCAGATAGCTTGGCCTTTAGCTTCTCTTCCATGTGTGATGTACCAGACTTCACTTCTGCTGTGTAATTTAAGAGGAGAGACATACCACAGTTTTTATTGGAGGGCTTAGGTCTGTCAGGGTTGCTCTGAGTCTGAGTCTCATTTTAATTAGACAATGCCAGGAGGGAAAAAAAAAAAAATCATACAGGATGCCATTACCTCAAAGTAAGTCACCCAAAGCCATTGCCCCAACATAGGACTTAAGAAGTTGCAAATTATAAATTAAGGTAGACATTGACAAAGAAGTTGAGTTGTCAAATCACAATTTGCTAGGGAATTTTGCAAATTACAATATTTTTCCACTGATAATGAAAAGTGACAGTTTCCTTCTGCTTAGATGCTAAATCCAGCATCTTTACTTTTGCAATTTACATGGAAATAATGAATGTTTTTTGTTAGAGTCTCTCCCTTCCAGGGAATAGAGCTTCACCTTTCTAATATTATTGAAATAGCTGTCAGCATGCAGAAAATTTCATGTTTGCATTTGGTCCTAACAGATAATTTCAAAAAAAAGAAAAGTTGAAAAAACATACTTAATTAAAATTGTATGAGGAGAAAAAAAGCATGGCTTATCTTTAAGGTTGTGCATACGTACAGTTGTGTGTGTGTAATTTATTTTAACAAATTAAAGTCAAAGGTAGCTTAGTATATATTTTTATAATATTGCTGAACTCTCTCCAAAATCGATGTAGGCTTTTTCCTTCACTGCAGAAATAATGCATATTCTTTGAACTACTCAGGGTAATCCATTTGTATTTCTGAAAACAATGCTAATCTTTCTTGTAGAAAACTTCAGAGTTTTAGATATTTTTCTCTGGATTGGAAACCTACTAGCTCCTTTCTAGTAAATATGCCTCTCTCATTTCACGCTTTCCACACGCCTTTAGGTGCTTGCTGTTGGAAAACTTAAGGAACGGCTTTCCAGCAGCCTACTCCCTCACATGCCTGCATATATTTCTGAGCTGGAGGCCTCAGGTAGTTTGCAGGTCACCCTTCAGATTGGAGTTTCAGTATCGTGCCTCAGTTAGATGGTAGCTTGGTCGCAGCACACATTGCATGCACCATGGCTTCATCTTTTCCACATGCATTTTACAATGGTAGGATCTTATTTCTTAACAAAGAATAGCAATGTGAGTCTAACCTGCTATATGAGAGCACTGTCCTACATAGGATTTGCATGATAACAGAATTCACTCCATTTTAGATCAGGTGATATTTGAGTGAAGGACAGATGGAGCTAAATACTCAGGGTGAAGGATGAAAAACAGGAGCTCTGAAATGCTATCTTTGTTCCCAACTATTTTGTTATTACTGGGAATATGTGGAATTATCTTTGAACTACAACTTTTTCTGATAGAGCTTTTCAGTAGTATGTGTGAGGCAACTCATCGCAGAGGCCCTGTAGGCAGTCAGCATGGGAGCAGATTGTATCACATCATTATTGCATAATAACAAAGCCAGGCACCTGAGCATAAGCTCATCTTTCCATTTCATGACCTAATTTCCCTAATATACTCTTAAACATGAGTACTTCAGGGAGAGAAAATTATTGAGTGTTAACACAATTAATTTATTATTTAATTTTTACTTTTTTTAAATAATATCCCAGAACTCCAGGATTATTTTAGAAAATCCAAATACTATTGAGAGTACTCAAAGATCCAGAAACCTGTTGAGGTAGGCTGTATTGTCATTTTATCTCTTTGGTGTCCCCTCTCTATAAATACTGATATATTAAAATATAATTGGTAAATTTCCCAACTCTGTAGATGCCTCTGACTATAAAACCTATAGATCTCTGTGCAAAACTGGGCATCCGCATGAGCAACCTTGACTGCTTCCTCTTTATTAAAGGCATCTTGGGGCTTTTGAAATAGTTTTGTGCATGTGCGCATATGTGTGTGTGGTAGGCTGAGCTGTGGGAAGCAGGGCCAAAGTGGAGTCTGGGGTGCAAGTTTTTAAAAGGCATCAGTATCTGTGGAAGAAAGTGGTGGAAGCAGGGCTGGACACCAGGAAGATTGGACAGTAAGGCGGGGCTTGTAAAGTATTTCCCAAGCCAAAGTGGGCTCTGGCATAAATACTGTCTGTTGAGGTTGTCCTCCAATGAGCTGAAATGGCAGTGCCCCTACATGCCTACTTTACTTTTAGGAGATTCTGGGTACCCAGGAACGGTGTGACTTCTAGGGAAGCAACTCTGTGTTGCTGGAGCCCATTTGAAGTAACCGGTGGCTGGACACTGTTTGCTGGCCACCTGCTTCACAGTTGGGCAGTAAGCCCTTCATTAGAGAGGAATTTGGGGGATACATATCTGCATCTACCATAATATATGTGTGTCTTTGTGACCCCAGCTCACCCCCACACAGAACTAGTCTAGCATGTAGCTATAATCTTTCTGAACAACAGTCAACTCAGGCAAGGTTATCTGATCTTTTTTTATTCATATATAGTCAACCATCAAGAGGGCCAAGGACTCTGCCAAGAATGGAGTGAATCAAACTGACCTTCAGAGGAAAACCCAAATGCAGAGGTGAATAAATTAGGCCGGTGAGGGCACCTGGGTGGCTCAGTCCATTACACGTCTGCCTCCAGCAGGTCATGATCCCGGGGTTCTGGGATAGAGCCCCACGTCAGGCTCCCTGCTCAGTGGGGAGTCTGCTTCTCCCTCTCCCTCCGCCCCTCCCCCTACTCATTCTCTCTCTCTCTCTCTCTCTCTCTCAAATAAATAAATGAAACCTTAAAAAAAAATAGATTAGGCCAGTGAGAGCTCTGTAATATGTAGTCACAAAGTGAGGGCACTGTCAGGTTCTGGGTATTTTGATACAACGGGAATATGAAAGAGCAACCAAATGTTGATTGAGCTTTTATTTTATGTGGTGAGTGATTGTTAACCCTTAAATCTTGCAGCAACTCTGTGAAGTCAAAGCTGCTACTGTTCCCAGTTTACATATGAGAAAAGAGGCTCTGTGAAATTTTTCAAGGTCCCAGAGCTATCAAGTGGTAAGGTAGGGTTATAGACCCAAGTGGTCTAGCCTCACAACAGTATGAACCATTCCCTGAGGGCTTGATCATTTTTATGAACAGATGCTTGGGGGACATTCCCTTGCAGAAGAAACATCTGTGCATCTTAGGCCCTTAGGATCAAGCAGCGTCAGACATGCTCCGGGCCCTCAAGAAACTCATAAGGCAAGATTTCTACATATAAAATTATCAGTAGACAGCATGAGAGTTCCCACATACATGCTAAAGAAAAAGCAATTAATTTCAGAGGGAGGAGAAATCTCACACAGCTGAGAGCATTGGTGACAGCTAGGCCTTTACAATAGGCTAAAAAATGATTTTTTTTTCACTCACTCAGGAGATGCAGGCTGTCCAGGAAAGCAGGTAGTTGCCAACATCTAAAAATTAGGAGGTTTCATGAATCCTGGTTTCCCTTTTTTAAAAATTGGAAAGCTCTAGCCACCTACAGTGCACATTTCTCCGAGGAGGCAAGTGCTGGAGGTGAGAGCATCTGCCCCTCCTAAAGGAAACCTTCTGGCAGCTAAGTGTGTCAGTTCAGTAGGGACATAGACCTGAGACCTGATCTTCTAATGACAGGATTGCACTTGGGTTCTCCCAATGGGAAGCAGAGAGCTGCAAGATGGAAGGGGGAAGGGTGCCTTTTCTTCAGGATAGAAGTTAAGCTGGAAGTCAGGTTTTCACCTTGGCCTTCCTTTTTAATTACCTGGAGCCAAAAGGGCACACAGTCTGCCAAGTGACAGCTCTGGCATCTTCTGACCCTTCCTGTGGCCTTTCTGTAGTCCCCACTCACCACAGCCTGTGTACCAAGAAGGCCTTTAACTAAAAGTGAGAGGTGAGATCCGGTGGTGAAACATGAGGCTGAAAAAGTCAGTAAAAGAAATCCTCTTTAAGAGTGAGGTTTAATGTCGACTTCTCCCCTGAGGGGCCTTGTCACTTCAAGCCTTTAATACCAGGCCTGACAAATATTTAGAAAATGTTCAGGCCGGAACCATTTTGCACAAGGAGAGGACAAGATGTCCTGATAGATTTTTTTTTTTCTCCTTCATCTTTAATATCTATGATTCTCTGAATCCTTCTAAGGAAACATAGATCTCAGAGGCTATTCTTCGGCTGGTGTTTGGTGCTAGGAGAGAGAGAGAGAGAGATAATGGAGCTGGGGCTGAAGTAGATCTTCCCAGAAGACTGGGTGGGAGATAAAGAGGCTGAGCCACCTGCTCAGGCAAGTGGAAAGGAGCCTCTTGGTGGGCTTAACCTTGTAAACAGGTGCTTTCTGGAGATGCTGGTGGGAGCAAGCCGTGCTTCTTCACTGACAAGTGTTTAAGTACTTCTAGAGGGAACTGAATGCTCCGGAGTGGTTCAGCCTGTGCTCCAGAGATGCAGGCGGAATACCTGGGGAGCCTGGCAGTGATGTCACAGCCGTCATGGGGTGTGTGTGCTGCTAAACACGCATAGGGTAGTGGCTTTTTTCTTTCGTTTTTGGAATTTCCACATGCTCATGCTTTTGTGGTTTCTTGTTTGTTTTTATTTTAATAATTAAAGCTTACTCTGATTCTAAATATTTAAGGTAAATTGACCAAGGTAATGTAGCTCTGGATGATGCATGGAGGCCAGAGCTGAAGGTCTGATACCTGACCCTCCTTTGCTTCACTACTCTTGCCTTCTAAGGAACTGTCACCAAATCAGGGGCTCCTCAAAAGACAGACAGGACAACTCTGGGAAAGAATTGGAACATGTGCAGAGTGTTTTTATTTAAATCTCCTAATAACACTGTGGAGAGAACAGAATTCATGTCCATTTGACAAAGTAAGGAAACAAAGATGTGGAAAGGCTGCCTGGTTCACTCAGACCTCTTTGGGTGTGCGTGTACTGAAGCTGGGAAGTGAACCAGGCCTCTGCGTCTAAACCCCAGCTCCCTGCCCTAGAGCATGCACCAGCGCCCCCCATACCAGAGCAGATTGGCATGACTGGGGAGGGCCTTGACAACAGCCATACAGGAGCTGAGCTGGGCTTTGGAATCTACTTGCAATTTGAGTCCATGCAGGGACTAGGAAGGATATTCCAGTGGGAAGAACCACAGGAGCAAAGGCTGGAGGTGAAAGGATGATGAGACTTGAAAAGTAGGTGTGGGCTGGTTTGTGAGGGGCTTGCAACCCCAGGGAGCTTTGAGCTCTGCCAGTGAGGCAGTGAGGGTGGAGCCACTGTACCTTCGTAAGTGGGGTGGGGCCAAGAAGACAGAGGGTTTGAAGCTGTCAGTCTGGCCATGCGGAGCAGCAGGTGCATATGGAGGGGGAAACTGAGGTCAGGGGGCCCAGCTCAGGGAAGCTGTAAAATCCCAGCATGGAGTGAGGAGGAGGTCTGCTGGTTAGGAGGGCTGGGGACATGGGGAGCCTTTCAAAGGCAGGAGCGGGACAGGATAAGGAAATGGCTTCGGATGTGGGTAAAGCTAGAGACCTAACAGCTTCCAGAATCCGAATCTGGGAGGATGGATGGAGATGGCGATGATGATGCCTGCAAACACTGACCTTGGGCTTACGTGGTGCCAGGCACCATCTGAGCTCTTCACATATGCTGCCTGACTTAATCTGCCCCCAGTCCTCTGGAGCAGACACTGTGGTCAGTCCCATTCTACACTGGAGAAAACTGCGTACAGACAGGTTTGGACTTGCCCATCGTGTGTCATCACTAATGGGTAGTGGGGGCAGCGTTCAAACCCATGCAGTCTGGCCCCAAATCTGTCCCCTTGACCACTGTGCTAACCTAGCTCTCAGAGAAAATGAACTGGTGCCAGAAGGGACCTTTGGCAAGTTTTGATAGAGAAAACCAATTCTCTTAACTGCTGCATACTTTATAAGCCAGAATGGCACAAATGGTATTCCGTGGGATATCTCTAAAAGAGATCACGAAAATACATATTGGTTTGAGAGATAGTGACTTAAAATTAATCAGGCATCTATATGCCAGGACTCCCCAGGTGCTTTTTAGTGGGAGAACGTGCCCGGAGAATCGCCAGGGGCCTACACAACAGTGGTGTTTCCTCAGCACGTGTGAAAAGCATCACTTTTTCTTTCCCCACAGAAAATTAGCTTGTGTTTCTCCCGGCACAAGTGTTGTGCAGAATATAATTTAGGAAATGATAACATAGACATTTTGTGAGTTGAGGACCAGAAATAGCCCTGCAACAAGTGGAAACCGACCATGTGGAAGTCAGGGAAAATCTTAATTACAAGCAGGGCCAGTGCCGCTTCCGCAGGAGCCTCATCAGCCTTGGCATCCTGCTCAGCCCCCTCCGCCCAGTCCCTGCATTTCTCTTGATAGGTGGCTTCCTGCTGAGTCCATGAGTAACACACGTGGCGGGCGTCTTTCTCCCCAGTGGGAAGCAGCTGCACCTGTTAACAGCCTGGGCCCAATTACTCTCAAATTTGGACTGATACAGCCGTCCTCCAGCCTCTTCAGGCCATCATAATGTGATTCCCAGTGGCACTCCTAGAGAGGACACGCTCCACATGCTCCCGCAGAAGGAGAAGCTTAGGGCCAAGCTTTTCTGGCATGGGCAGAGGTCAGCAGCCCGGAGGCAAGGAGACCAGGGACAGAAGCCAAGTGGGTTTGCTGGGTATTTTTACATCTGACGTCTTGCCAGCCACCGCCCACCTACTGGGTCTCCCACTGAGTTAGCTGAGCCTGTTAACAAATGCACTAAGTGCCTTTGAAGGGACACAGCATGGCTCTCTTTGTTCATGAGACAGAAGGATGAGGAGGCCCAGCCTCACAGTATGGGGCTGTGCAAAGCAGCCCAGCCTGTGAAATTTCGAGAGAATTGCAAACCGTCTAGGGAGAAACTTTCTCCTCTCCTCTCAGGATTGAGTAGTAGTACTTCCTGGTCTCTCAAATCTCCTTGACCTGTGAGCCTTATCCTGTGAATAAACACAGGGGAGGACTCTATCTAGGATGTGCCCTCTTTGTTGGCATTCTTGAATAATCTTGATTTAAGGTCCTATAGGAAGTGAGGGAGAATGGTAGGAATCTGGGTGCCCATCCAGACAGGATGTCCCAGGGCCAGTTATGAACCATTTCCTCTTTTTTTTTTTAAGATGTTATTTATTTATTTATTTATTTATTTATTTATTTATTTATTCATTCATTCATTCATTCATTCATTCATTCATGAGAGACACACACACACACACACAGAGGCAGAGGCACAGGCAGAGGGAGAAACAGGCTCCATGCAAGGAGCCTGACGTGGGACTCGATCCCGGGTCTCCAGGATCATGCCCTGGGCTGAAGGCAGGCACTAAACCGCTGAGCCATCTGGGCTGCCCTGAACCATTTCCTCTTAGATGATCTTTGCCCCCTGCCCTACTCACAACCTGCCCCTACTCCAGATGCTTGGTAGGTCCGGACCTGACCTCCATGTGTGGAGACTGGGGTAGAACTTCTGTGGAACCAGACTCCCTCATGACAGGTCTGGTTAACAACTACAAAAATGTCAGCGGTTCTGGGTTCTGCATAGAGCCCCTAGCTCTTTTGTCTTTGTAAGTGTATAGAAATGATCCACACAAGGACTCTCCTTATTATAAAGGTGAGTGAAGATAGGAGAGATTCATATTGGATGCAAAATAGCGTTGAACAGAGTAGAAAGCCCCATTGATGAACAACTGGAGTATTGTCATTGTCATTTTCTCCTGCACCTAAAGAGATTTTCACATCTTATTCTGACTTCCAAAACATGACCCACATCTTCAAGGCCTTCTCCATTTAAGAGGAAAAAGTACAAAATCCATGGTAATGACTGTTTTGGCCCAGGCTGATATAAGGCAAAGGGCCTTTGATCCACACGATCAATGAGGCCAAAGCAGATTGTAACTCTCAGGGAAAGGTTGTCTTTGCAAAAACAGTAGACTGGGGTGTTTACAGAGCAAGGTCAGTCTATCTATATAAATTTGGGTTGATTAAATTCAGCCTTTAAAAGTGGGTATGCCACCAATACTGCAATGTATTAATTAATTTAAACGTATTTGGAAATTCATTGGGAGAACGGGATGATTACCGGATTCTTAATAATTTATTTGATTAAATTTTACATAGCTTAGTAGACATATAGATCTTCTGTATCTATGGATTTATGCATAGGTATGTCTTTCTAGGTGTGCATATCTCTATCCATTGTTTAAAACATATTCTAAGTGACCTGTTGCTTCGTCCTCTGCAAACAGCCCCATGGCATGGGACTGAGTCGCTGTAAGGCCAGCTCCTGGCTCTGGCTGTGTTGGATACATGCAGGAGTGTGGGGTTGAGGCTGAGGGCACAGGCTCCAGATTCAGTCTGCCTGGCCCCTATTCCAGCGTTGTTACTTCTTTGATTTGGCCAAGCTTCTTAATCTTTCTAAGTCTCAATGTCTTCATCCGTCAAAAAGCCATAATAATCCAAAAAATCGCCCTAAGGATTCAACGAGATAATCCACATAAGGCACTTAGTAGATGCGAAGCACATGGTAAACACTTAGTAAGTGATTATTACTCTCGTCATCATCATCACGGCATCACCCTCATCAGGGATCATGAATATGGTTGATAATTATATCAGTAATGTATTACTGTTATTTCAGAGCAGTAATGCTTAATAACATGAAGGGTAAGAATTATTGAATGCCTTCTCTATGCCAGACATGCCTCTGAGCTCATCTTAAGAACATCTTCACAAGAACCCTACAAGACAGGTAGGATTATAATCCCCCATTTAACAGATAAGGTTATTAGATGTTAATAGCTTGCCAGGGTCATGTAATTAGGAAGAGGTAGGGTAGGTCTTTCTGCCCAGGTAGACTGACTGCAGAACCCAAGGTCCTAGCATCACACTCCATGCTTCTGGAAGTAACACACAACTGCAGCTCACATCAGCATTTCTTTGGGGTCAGAGTGACTGGATAGGTTATAAATGCCAGGATCCCCATCCTACTCCATCCTATGCAGTTGGGGGAAAGGAGGCACACTGTTCTGAGAGCACCAGCCTTGACCCCACATTGTGTATAAATCACCCAGTGAACAAATGACCCAATTATAAAGGGTGGCTGTTGTGCATGATTGAGGCCTCCTCTGGGGCTTAAGTGTAAGTCCCTTTGAGGGCCAGTGCTATTCCTTTGCAAAAAGCCCCACTTAGAGGTCTGGTGGGGTGGCTGTCTGTGCTGTGGTTGGCCTGTTCCACAGGTAATGAGGAAATTTATATTTGTAGAATTATGATGTTGCATTTAGGGTTTAGACTATGGGGGGAATGGGGGAGTTGGAATGTTTTTCTTATAATGGTTAAATTTAGGCCTGTGTGCATGCTGCAAAATCCCAGAGATTTTCAACAACCTTTGATTGCTTTTTGAATTGCAATACATTTTTAGGAAACAGCTTTGACATGGCATATTTCAGAGCCCCTAAACAGGAAAGCAATTACATGTGGACTTAGCATTAAGGATACCTCTGAGTATCTGAACCTGATTCAATGGAAGGCATATATTTATTTCCAGCTTTCACCCCAAATTAAAAATTGCCTAGAATTTCCTTCTCATTATAAGTAGCCATCCACGTACTTCTTGGTATCCAATGGGTACCATATATCTATAAAATAAACATAATTCTGCATCCAGTTTTCATCTTTTATTCCTTTTATGATTGTGTTTTCATAGGCATTGTGATGATGCAACTAGAGAACCTTTGAAATACTTAAGATTTTCTTTCTTCCTTGGCAAGTTCACATAACACCAGATGAGTTGCTTGTTAACTTGCTTGTTGCCTTGCTTATTGACTAGGTGACTTTGTCATGTATATATATGTATGTATGTGTGTATATGTATCTATATACATATACACAGGGTGATTTTTTAACCCTCTAGTTCTTAAAAATGCAAAACTCAACAGGCTGCTTACTTTTGAAAAATCACGTATAGTATCAGAAAGAGATTTCCCCATAAATCTGTCTTAACCAAGGATGTGACATGATTGAAATAGTGTTTTTTCAATGAGTGCTAAATTAATTTTCTTGGTTCAAAGACTTAATGGAATTTGGCCCCCAAACACAGACAAGTGCTTGGTGAAGTCTATGGGAACACATCACATCTAGCTATTTGGGAACTTTGCATCTCTCTTAAAAGATGCAAACTTCAAATAAACACCCTTTATCATCTTCAGGCACATACACTTGGCTGGGATGGCTTTGCTTCAGAGTGTGAAGAAAGTTGTCAGGGGCTAAGAGATACATCAAATGTTCTTTGAGAGTTGTAGCAGCAAACCAAAGTTACATTGATTTCTTAGAAGTTACTGAAGCAATACCATAACTTTCATTCTGGGTTTTCCTACTTAGACTAGAGTACATGCCAAGGGGAAAATGTCTCCAGTACTGGAAGCAAGAAAATGTAATTTATTTCTTTTTCTTTGTTTCTTTTTTTTTTTTTTTTTGGATGATCATTTTTAAAAAGCTATATGAAGATAGAAAAAGGGATTGCAGTCTGACAGTAAAGTTAAGAAATGAAGAATCAGGGATCCCTGGGTGGCGCAGCGGTTTGGCGCCTGCCTTTGGCCCAGGGCGCGATCCTGGAGACCCGGGATCGAATCCCACGTCGGGCTCCCGGTGCATGGAGCCTGCTTCTCCCTCTGCCTGTGTCTCTGCCTCTCTCTCTCTCTCTGTGACTATCATGAATAAATAAATAAGATCTTTAAAAAAAAAAAAAAAAAAAAAAAAAAAAAAAGAAATGAAGAATCAAATGAAACAGCTATTTCTTTGCCTTAAACTCCAAGTAATCAGTTTTGTTTCTACCTTGTTCACAGAATTGAACACTTGTGTTATCCCATGATGTTTTCAGAGTATGATTTTCATTTTAATTTTAGGAAAGATCAAAAAGGATTCTTACATAAGTCACTTGAAATAGACTAGAGATGGATCTCTAAGTGCTTCTTTAATGTAGGAAATTGTAATTCATTTCAGGATGAGCGATTTGTGTTCAAACATCACATTTGCAGAGACCAGTGGATTAAAACTATAAAGATTAGATGGGGTGGAAGGTACAGAGCAATCCAATACACACCATTTTAAAGACAGAGTTTAAAAATACATATTACCCACTTATCTCCTTGAGTTTCTGCCAATACAACCAAAGAAGATGAAAACTGCTGATTTCAGGCAATTACAAAATGTTCGTTTATCACATCATGGCCAAGGCTCCTTGCCATCGGATAAGCTTGGGTTTAAGTACTGGTTCCGCCAGTTCCCAGCTGAGTGACACCTTGTCCTTTCATTTCTCTGGGCTTCAGTATCCTCACCTGTAAAATAAGGATACCTATAGTATTCATGTTAGGGATTAAATGAGATTGTGTGTGTAAAGCATTCAGTATAGCAACTCTCAGTATCAACACTTCGGTGAGTATTAGTATCCGCACACACATTGCCTTGTCACTCCGCCTCCCGAGCAGAATGACATCGATACCATGTTAACGCTACCTGTGTTATTCTCTGGCACAGTACTTTGTATCCAGTAGACAATTAGTAATTATTTGTTGATATCCTGTCATAGAAATGCCTGTTGTTTTTGCCATCACGGACTTTGGATGTCATTCTCTTGGATTGTGTTCTTCCAATTTAACTCATCACTTTGCCCATCACAGCTGAACAACTGAGCAGTACAGTGAAAAGAAATCAGTCAGATCGTTCTCTGACTGCAGTGCTAACTTTTGCTTACAAATGTCAGGGCAGGATTAGATCAGAGGCTGAGCTCAAGTGGCCCAGAACATGCGCACAGGGTGTCATTAGTGCTCTGAAATGTACATTGCACAGCATGGTGTAAGACACAAAAGCACTTGGTAACTATTCGTTTACTGGTTTGTTAATGACATAGAAGGCGTATTTGACAGCTGAGTTTCACCATAAAATATCACTATTTTATCACCATAAAATATCACACAATATCATTGTGTGAAAGGATTTTGAAATCTGTGAATGAGGCATATAGGAAGGAACATGTATTATCCTTTAGAGGGCCCCTAAGATACTATAAAGTGGACTTACTACTTGCTATGTGGCACTTCAGTGTAAAACAAAAACAAAAACATAAAGCAACTTGCAGTAGTTATCAAACAAAGTCTTATCAGAGCCACATGAGGAATTTGGAAATATGCAGTGATATTTTTAATTGTTACATTGATCATTGGGGTTGGGGCAATTCATGAGCAGGGGACAGGCAAGATAGAGATCCCTACCTTCACGGAACTTATATTCTAGACATAGGCAATAAACCATAAACATAATAAGTGAGTGCAGTACACATTAGGCTGGAAGGTGAGAAGTGTAATGGAAAAGCAACAGGTTAAGAGGAATTGGATTGCTAAAAGGGAGGCATATCACAGTTTTAGTTAGCGTGGTCAGAATAGAAGACAATAATGAAGTTAGATGTGTATCCACTCTCATTTACTCTGGGTATGGACATATATTAATGAATTAAACTGAAGATAGCAGAAAGATTCATGTTTTGGAAGATGCTCAGAGCTGTAGCAGGAGAGTGAAATGAGTTTCAGCTGTCAAGATTCCTTGTTTTAGGCAATAAAGCAGCCTTAGGGATATTACTCCTAATGATGGATGGATGGATGGATGGATGGATGGATGGATGGATGGATATAAAATTGCCATGTAAGTGTTTACTGAAAAATCAGTAATGAATATCAAATTTTCTTGTGTGCAGGTGCAGTCACTTCATGAATTCATATTGCCAGCTCTGCTGGAAAACTTTGCAAAGCTAGCGCAGAGCAGATTGGGCAAACAGTTTTTGGGGACCCACAGAGTCTCAGTGCATTATTGACTTGTGCCTCTTCTCCACCAAAGGCCCACATGGGAACCTTTAATCTTCTCTAGAACAAGGCTCCCTGATGCACAAGATAAACTGAGGCCTCCTTTCAAAGACTGATTGTTAAACTGTCTATGTGCCTTAGACATAGTTTTATTTTTCTGCACACCCAATGAATTAGACGAGTGAACCTGAGCATCTGAGTGTTCCATACTCTAGGCTGGGGAGCAAATTGGTAATGGAGAAATCTTCATGGACAGATGTAGCCAATGCTCTCAGCTGTTCTCCTCCTCTGAGGCCACAGATGTGAAGTAAAATAGCCGAAGTTGCAAAAGGATTTATTTCTCCTCTGAACCATGGAAGAACTCACCTGTCCCCTAGAAATTGATGTTGTCTATGATAATAAATGAAAGTGCCATTAACACCTGCTGAGGCCTATTGGAAGTTGTTCTGACCAAAGAAACATCCATTTGAAAAAAAAATCACACTCAAAAAGAAAATGACAAGATCTGAAATGAAAGATCAAACAAGTAGGGATGACCTTCATAGAAAATCCATCCAGAGAAGAAATATGAACTTAAGCAAACAGGCAACAATACAGCAGCATATGCACTGTTGAAAAAGAATCCAGCCCTCTGCAAGTCAGCAGGAAGGGATGCTCTAGAAGTGCTAGTCAAGTGCTAGTTGGAAGATAGTAGGAGGCCCCAGGGGGAGGCCTCAACACTTCAAACAGCAAACCCAACCAAACAAATAAAACCTTTGCTTCATTTTACCAGAACATACGCAGGACTACAGATTTCAAAAGTTCTTTGAGAGCCCCTTTGCAGAGCTCCCTGGAAAATCCCAATAGCTAAGCTTCCCAGTAGGAGACATATGTAAAGGCTTAAGAAGATGCCCCTCAAACATTAGTCCACCCCAGTGAGGATGGGGAAGAATGAATGGAGGGAAGCAAGAGGGAGTGGTTGAAGAAAGGAAGGAGGGGGCAGAGAAATTTTAGAAGCTGGAAACTAGCAGTAGACATTTAACTTACTGTCACTGTATTGCTATAACACATTGAACTCTCAGGGATGGTTGGACTCGCTGTATCTCCCTACAAGAAGGGGAGCTCCCTTCTCCCTTTAGCAGGGTACTACTTTTGAAGTATCAATTTTTTTAAAAAAATATTTTATTTATTTATTCATAAGAGACACACACAAAAAGAGGCAGAGACATAGGCAGAAAGAGAAGCAGGCTCCCCACAAGAAGCCCTATGCGGGACTGTCTCCTGGACCCCGGGATCACGCCCTGGGCTGAAGGCAGACACTCAACAGCTGAGCCACCCGGTGTCCCCGAAGTATCAAATTTCACCCAAGCTAAACAGTCTTGCCACTGAGAGTGCAGAAAGAATGTAGCATCATAGAGAAATTCTCTGGCCTTTTTTTTTTTTTTTTTAAGATTTTATTTATTTATTCATGAGAGACACGGAGAGAGAGAGGCAGAGACACAGGCAGAGGGAGAAACAGGCTCCATGCAGGGAGCCCGACGTGGGACTCGATCCCGGGACTCCAGGGTCACGCCCTGGGCTGAAGGCGGCGCTAAACCGCTGAGCCACTCGGGCCGCCCTCCTCAGACCTTTTTAACATGGATTTTGCTGCACGGCCATGTGAAAATTATCAAAGGGTCTATCACTTTAGATGGTGACCTACTTTCCTTGGATATTCAAAAAGTGTGATTATAACAGACATGTAGGGGATGCTCAGTGTGTCAGGTATTGTGCTAGACACCTAGTGCATGTTGTTACCTTCAGATACACAACAGCTCTCGAGCTACATGGCAGGTCAGTCACCCAGTGTGAAGGCCTCCCGCCCCATGGCGAGTCAGTTTCTACACCACTCTTCCTCTCTCATCTTCTTCCTCCCCTCCGTTAGATCCTTACTATCTTAAGTTCCTCTTTCTTTCTCTCTGTCTTCTCTCTTTTGCTCCTTTTCTCCCTCTCTCCAAATATAGAAGGCAGCTCCCTAAGAATTGTTCTGGTCTTGGCGCTTGAGGCTTTGTTGATGGGTACATGGCAGGGCAGTGTGCTTGCTGGGTACCAGGCACTGGTGAGCCAGCCTTGTTTGCACTACCAGGCTCTGTCAGAGCTGAATCAAGGGGGGGCCTCTGCAAGGCAGGGGCGATGCCAGCTAGCGTCCCATCTGCTCTGTGGGAAAATCATATTGCACTTCGCAGGGGGTGGGTGTGAGGAAACCACAGGAAGAGGCCAAACTGCAGCTATTTCCTTGCAGATGATGGGTGTGGGGCGTTTGCCATGGTTGTCTCCATAGGAAGCTGGCAGGAGGCACCCAGTCTCCAGAGCATTCTCCCCATCTCCTGGGCTCAGCAAAGACCTCCTCAAAAGCCAACACCAGTTGCTCTACCTCCACGAATATTATTTATTTTTGTTTTCTCTCCCCTTGCTGACTACTTCTTGGGTTTGTTTTGCAGCCCCTCAACTGATGGGATTCTTCAGACTTTCTCCCTCTGTCCACTTGCTTCCATGTGTGGTCAGGTTTGGTTTGGTCTTCTCCCTGACTTCTCCCATCCCTAAGACAGTAGCTCCTAAGTCTTTATCTTCAGCCCCAACCTCTCTCCTGAATATTACGTTTATATCCCCAATTATTTCCTGGGCATCTTTATCTGCACTTTGAATTCAGAACATCTTTAACTTGGATCCTACTTAACTTCCTATAATCATCTTCTCTTTCATGAACCTCGTCTTGGTTAATGGCATTCACCCAAGCCCCTAAGTTGGAAATATGAAACTGATGACTCTTCTCATTCTCTTATTTCATACACTGAGTCAGCCAGAAAAGTCTATGGAATCATCATGCTGTGTATCTCACTTTTCTTTTTTCTCTTGCTCTGATGCAACCCCTCCCCACCATTCTAAATTGGCTCCCTTCTCCCTTCTTTGTATCACTAGCAGGCTCTGTAAGAGCGGAGACGTGCAAACATTTATAAAGAACCAGTGACAAGTATTTTAGGCTCTAGGGGCTATGGATGAGAATCACCAGTAGTGGACTGAGGGCAGGGCATGCTCATATTGTTAAAGCCCCTCAGGTAATTCAAATGAACAGATGTGTTTGAGAATGGATGGCTTCTAAAGCTATGCCTCTCAGATATCAGTGGGTGTAAGAACCACATGGAGAACACATTTATAAAAGCAAGTTTCTGAGCTGCATTGCTGGAGACCCATTAGGTTCTTCAAGGATGCCTAGGAATCGACATTTGAACAAACATCCTGGATGATTCTGAGAAGCTTGTTGTCCAAGGATCATACCCTGAGAGACGCTGACAAAGTGCATAAAATTAAAACATATTAGCCTCACTAATAGAATTTCCCTCATTATCTTATCCTGATGCCCTTGCCCAGCCTCTTCTCCAGCCATCTGATCCATATACAACACTGTTGGTGCACTAGGCTGTATGTGCTATTCTCTGAGCCTCTGTGTACACCCAGACCTCTGCACTCCTGTGCATGGAGGTGCATGTGCTTGGAATGGCCTTCCTTTCTCTTCTCTAGCTGGAGAAATTCTACTCATTTTTCTCTAGCCCTTTTTTAAGAACTTCATATACTCTGACTTAATTTCTTTCTTATCTATACTGCCTTAATAATCTGTTCATAATGCTGATACTTATTATTATCTGTTTATCATTCATTGTATACAAAGGTGTCTCCCATACCAAAGTGATTCTCTTCAAGGATAGGAACATCCCATGAAACTCTGCCTATCAAATTACTTGTACCAACTAATCACATCCCCTTTCTTTCTTTCTTTCTTTCTTTCTTTCTTTCTTTCTTTCTTTCTTTCTTTTCTTTCTTTTTTTTCTTTCTTTCTTTCTTTTTCTTTCCATCCATCCATCCATTTTTTCTATCAATTCAGTAAGTATTTTTTGAGTGTATACTATATACCTGGCATTCTTAAGGTGTTGAGATTCAAAAATTGAATGGACAAAAGTCTTTGGTCTTATACAACTAATACTGGAATAGGAGAGACAAACACTAAATGAATAAGTAATATATAAAGCATATCAGATGGCACATGGAGAAGAGGTGAGAAAAATCAAGTAGGAAAGGAGGATTAGGAATTCTGCATAAGATTGAGGGTATGGGTGGGGGAGCTGCCCTGATCCAGACTTGCCTGAACCACTCTAAATGGTTCCTACTTCTTGCCTTTTTGTACTTTCCCCTATGGTCTGGGGCAGCACTAGGATCTTTCTAACCCATGAAAGATCCCATCTCGCCTACACAGTCTATAACTTTTCTTTGCCCAGATGTATATATAGGCTTAGTATTGCCAAATATTATTTTCTTCTAAGAGAATAAGAAGGCTGTATTTTTCTATGAAGTCTCCTGATTTAAAAATATTGATAAATAATGTAATTAAAACCTCTGCATGACTCAAAGAAAATGCATGTGTAGTTTCCACAGTCTACTAGTCATTGCCCTCTGAGTTAGACTGCGGGGTACCAGTGGTTCCTATGAAACCTGCATAATTCTAAGTGTAGAGGCTTTTGGATAACAGAATGTTGGCATGTATTTGGCATTAAATATGTATTTGTTAAATTAAATTACTCATACTGCATTGTGAAAAGCCTGACCTAAGTACTTAGGGGCTGTGGCTTGATTACAGGCTGATCACCGCACTTGCCCACCCCCCCAACAGGTGAGAAGATGCTGGCCCAAAGAGTTCAGCAACTTGGCCAAGACCACCTGGGCTTTAGTGACAGAGTTGGACTAAAATCCAGTCCACTTTTGTATTCTTTCTACTGCTCGAGCCTGGTTTGGTTACAAATGTCGAAAATAGAACCTGAGTTTTTAGCAAATTAACAGGCAAAGTATATATATATCACTCAGTAGAGGAATGGGTAAATAAATCATGAAGGATCCATTCTATGGTATAATTCCATTCATCTAAGAATAGTAGCAGTAAAAATATGACATATAACTACATACATAGATCTGTGTGAGTATACAGAATGTGTCTGAAAGAACATAAGCCAATCTGATAATACTATTACCCCCGGGGAGGAAGGCTGAAGTAGACCAGGGATCAAGAGGGCTTATAATCTTGTGTCTGTTTTGAAATTTTACTGTACAAATATATGAATAAATTAATTTGTATAAATGAATATGATTTTTTGAGAAAAAGATAGTGAAGAGGCACTGGCAATAACCTCCCTGGAGCAATATGAAATGTAGACAAATTTGTCTTTTTTTTTTTTTTTTTGAAGATTTTATTTATTTATTTATTCATGAGAGACACAGAGAGAGGCAGAGACACAGGCAGAGGGAGAAGCAGGCTCCCTGCAGGGAGCCCAATGGGGGACTCAATCCCAGGACATCCGGGGTCACGACCTGAGCCAAAGGCAGACGTTCACTGAGGCACTGAGGCATCCCCAAACATACTCAGATAAAATAAGAGAGACGCACTTGCTAGGATGAACAATTTCTGAAACTTAATTTGATCCAAAGCAGGCAAAAACCTAGAGAAGGAAGTATGTCATTTTGGTGTGTGTTACAGAAAAGAAGTGGCAAAGAACTCAAGAGCATAATACTTTCCACAATTACATGTGAGCAGGGGATTCAAGACGGCTAGCAGCCTTCCCCATTCCAGAGCGTGTGAGAAAAGAACCATTCCTTTGCTAACCCAGTAGGCCATATTGCTAACAGAAGTTGTATCCGATAGTACATCTATGTTTAAACTATAAGATGCAAGGGAAAAAAAGAAACACAGCATATGGAACTGTTTCTACACCACTTCAAGTCAACAGAGACAATATTTTAAAAATAACCAGGAGAATTCTCCAGGATGTTTCTTTTTAATCTGTGTTCTTTGGCTGCATTGCCACTTTTACTGACTGTGACACAAATGAGTTACCATAAAGAGTAAGAAGCTGAGGACTGATCTCCTATCCATGCTGCTGAGGTGTCTAGTTGCTTTTGCCAGGGCCTCCCTGGAAAGGAGAGCATTCCTGTGTGGCTTTACTTTGGGGAGACGCAAGTCCCCCCACCTCTGTCCAGGGGACCTGTTCGTTTAAGGAGAGGTAGTTAAGTAAACGGGATCTCACCACCTGACTTCCCGTGTCCATGGGAACCAGAAGTCTGGCCAGTCTTCTGGGACAACCAGGAAAAATGAATCCCAGTTAGGTCCGTGGTGCTCTCCTAAGCAGATCTGCTGCCTTTAATAAAAGCAGATTTTACTTTTTATAAAGGGTTACCAGCTGAGCTGAATGGTAAAGACATCCCCGCCGCCTCTCCCCCACCACAAAAAACACCTTATTTTTGAGATTGAAAAGAAGAGTTTGAGGAGATCAAGGATCTACCTCCTGGGCTATTATTCAGCTGTATCTTGCTGTGACTGACTCATAGTGTCAAGGAGAAAAAACGCCAGCCCCCTTTTCTCTGAATCTTGCAAGGGAAGCTGATATTTAGCAGGCAGCTGCCCTGGATAGAGACTGCTTCCACATCAGTGAATTAACCCCATCTGGGAGGGGGCGGCCTGGGGAATCTGTGTTCTCAAGCCCTGCACAGGCTGTGTTTGGGGGAGGCTCAACAAGCCGGATCTCTGGTCTGTGGCAGCCATGCTGGGGGTAGGGGGTTTAGGGGGTGCTGAGCGGCTCCCTCATGAATGCTAGGTACTTAGAGCAGGGAAAGGGTGGTGATTGTTATTCTGCTTTGAAGTTTTCTGTCTCCCTCTTTGGAGTGGATCAAAATGCTCTCTCTGTCTCTCTCTTTCTCTCTCTCTCTCTCTCTCCTTTCCAGAATCCATACAAGTTCTTAATACAAGGCTCTCTCCTCTTCCACATGCCCACACCCCCAGTCTCAGTCGTAAGCTACGGCCATCCACAGTCCTCTCTCTCTCTCTTTCTCTCTCTCTCTCTCTCTCTCTCTCCCTTCCTCCTTCCCTCTCTCCCTGTCGTTTCTTTTCCTTTCTTGGAGTCTCCCAGAAACTCTCAGCCAAAGCTTGTAGTAAATAGTAAATAGGTACTGACTCTCTGAAGTGCTCTACAGCTTCATTTCCTGCTAGTAGAACAAAGACTACTTGCTTGATTTCTTTTTTCTTTCTTTCTTTCTTTCTTTCTTTCTTTCTTTCTTTCTTTCTTTCTTTCTTTCTTTCTTTCTTTCTTTCTTTCTTTCTTTCTTTCTTTCTTTCTTCTTTCTTCCTTCCTTCCTTCCTTCCTTCCTTCCTTCCTTCCTTCCTTCCTTTCTTTCTTTCTTTTTCTTTCTTTCTTTCTTTTTCTTTTTTAAGAAAGAGGAGCTTGGATTGGAGAGAAAATCGTTGTGAATAAAACCAATAAAACTGACAACACAAGTTGGCTTGGACACTGCCTTGAATGTGAGACTAAGCTTTCTAGTGCCTTTCAAAGGCTGGAGGCTGGTTCTGGGACTGCCTCTGTGTAGCTCCAGAGTTCATCTTTCTTCTGACACTAATGCTGAGGTGGCCACAGGCAGCCCCCACGGTAAACATGCTCTTCTCCAGCAGTGCGAGACCCTTCCCACACGTTTGGCGGGCCTGGTCTCATCCTGCAGACCAGCTTCTGTTGCCACCTGACCTTCCTCCTAGGACCTCCTGCCTGGCCTCTGGGATGGTCAACCTGCAACATAGGTACACTACCCACACATACAAACATTTAAGTTAAATTAAAGCTGAGAGCCTCACGGCAAACTGGTTTTTAGAAAACAGAGGATCTTATAGATGGTAATTTAGACAATTAATGCAAAAACACCATCTGCTAAACCTCAGATCTACCAAGACGCTGGGGTCTGCGGAGAGTGCAGCCTGTATGGGGGGCTGTCTCCATCTGCTTTCGCCTTGTCCCTGGGAATCTTTCTCACTGAATGCAGGGTTATTGTTGTCCAGGTCTTGTGTGTCCATACCAATTCCTGAACAAGGTGCTATTCAGGAGACCCCTGTCCTGGCCGGCTTCCTGGCTCATGTCCTTATCACCTCCCTTCTAGTAGGCTGATTTTCTATAGAGCTTCAGAGCAGCATTCATTTAGCAAACATTTCCTGAGCATAGAACATTTGCCAGTCCTTAAAGGGGATGGAAATGTGACTAAGGAGTGATCCTGCTTTTAAGACGGAATATAGTTCAGGAGAGGAGATGGGAAAAGCTCAAAGAGAAGAAGTTTGACATGCCAGGAAGGCTACCGCGGTGGACTCTGAGAGAAGGTACTTTTCTCACATTGTACATTTGTGCAGCACCTTCTTGTCTCTGCTCCTGCCTCCCAGGGGGAGTGTTCAACTTTCCTGCTCTCCTCACTCATAACTGTCTGGAAAAAAAAAAAAAAAAGTGTGCATTTAGATCCTCCCACATGGCTCTTACTGTTCCCCCTGGTAATACTATGTGAGCATGACACCGAGATTCTCCACCTTGCCACGAACCTCAAAACATCATATGGAATGTTCCACCTTTTCAAATGACACCAGGGAAAGAATTCATGGTATTTTAAATCCAGGCCCACCGTGACTGCAGCTGAGGCTGTTGGTACTGTTTAAGTTTTTAATGAAAGCAAAAAGACTACAGCAAATAAGCAAAACCCATACTGAGAATGACACTATAATAACAGCCGAGTGTTTACCGTGTGCCAGGTACTGTGCTCACATCTCTGCAGGCATTACTCCAGGGAATCATCCCGGGAAGCCTGGAGCCAGGGCTGCCTGGCCCCATTCCACACAGGAGGCAAGGGAGGCGCAGCAGGGTTAGCTTCCTGCCGCACTGTCTCCCAAGGATTCAGCTTGCCCTTCTGGGCAAGTATCAAACGTGGCCTTCAGGGTCCAAGCTCACCAAGGGACAGGGCAGGCCTTTGCAGTTTTTGTTTAGCAAGACAAGCCAATGGTAAGTGGGTCCTCCTTCCTGAGAACAGCTAGAACCATTTTCTTTTATGGTTTAAGAGAGTTAGATACCTTTTCCCAGAGTCCACTTTCATTACTCTCCTGCTTGGCTCTGGATGACCTTGGGATGAGACCACCTTCCTTTTCCTTCCACATGGCCTAGACTACAGCTCCAGTCAGAGCTGAAGTTTAGCAAGTGAGGAGGAGCTTACCCCGGGCAGTCAGCAAAGCATATAATGGACCTGGACATACGTGGGATGGGCCTGCTCTTGATTCTCGTTGTGCCTAGTCCAGTTTCTCTGAAACAGATTAAAAGTGGTAATCCGAGTGATGTACTAAGAATTGCACTCACACATGATAAATGTTCAATAAATAGCACCTGTGTTAAAAGTCTTGCTCCAGCCTCTTGAGCAAGAGCACATACTCGGGATTATTAAGCAACCTGCTCCTTGGTTCTAGGGTGTGGTGACCTTAAATGTTTCTTCCTGTTTGCTCCCCTACCACCATGGTGGCCTTTGTGAGACTCGTCTCACTGAAGCAGAGATTCAGCAAAGGAAACTAGGAAAGGAAAGGTGATTTCAGTAAAAGAAAGTCCAAAAGAACTTGGGCTCCAGATGGGGAGCTCCTTGAGGAAGGGACTGTGTTCCTAGCTTTACCCCCACAAGTCCAGGGCACTATGGAAATGAAGAGGATAAAAGGGAAGGATATTATTTTTAGAGTCCATGTGACCTAGGGAAAAAAAATAAAGGACCTGTATGGGAGTCTAGTTGGCCCTCTACTCACATTCACAAAGGGTCTTCAATTGTGACTTCTGGTGTTGCTTCCAAAGGAGTTGCCTTATGTAGGCATATGGGCTAAAGCATTAACTTGTTAAATGCAGACATTCATAAAATACGACAAAAATCTAAGCTTTGTCCTGACATTTCTCCATGTTGTAAATTATCAGCAGCCTTGAAGGTGGCGATGGGAAGGATCCCCCAGGATCTCAGAGGGTTTTCATTCACCCCAATCATAGCTGTGTGCCTTCTGATGTTTGGGCCAACACTAAGCTGTTGGCCATCATGTATTTATTTCTTTTTTCTTTTTAATTTTTATTTATCTATGATAGTCACACACAGAGAGAGAGAGAGGCAGAGACATAGGCAGAGGGAGAAGCAGGCTCCATGCACCGGGAGCCTGACGTGGGACTCGATCCCGGGTCTCCAGGATCGCACCCTGGGCCAAAGGCAGGCGCCAAACCACTGCGCCACCCAGGGATCCCCATGTTTTTATTTCTTCCAGAGATTTGGAAGTTTCTTTTCTTTTCTTTCTTTCTTTCTTTCTTTTTTTTTTTTTTTTTTTTTTTTTTTGAGATTTGTAAGTTTCTGACTAGCTTGCTGGTAACGCACCACACACATGAAGCGTTCTCCAACCAGCCTGACCTTGTTCTATCTCAATTTCACTCAGAAGCTGTGAATCTTTCGCTGAAATACCAGCAGCATCTCTCTTCTTTGCTCAGACTTTCCTTGTATAATTTCCAGAGAATAGCAGATTTGCCTTCCCTGAATAATTCTCTGTGCTCAGGGCTGTATGTGTCTATGTGTATACACACATATGTATTTTTAAATTTTATTTTGCATGGAAAGCAAGAAGAGGAATCTGTCCTCCTTTTAGGTATTCCCTATTAGAGACAGCTCTGACTCTTCTAGGTCATTGGGAAGCACAGCAGCCCACCAAAATAGAAGCCCCTAGCATCCAACAACTGCTCCCATCACAAAGCCCTAATTTGATTTGTCAACTCTCATACCTCCATATCCCTCTCAATGGCCTCACCACAGGCCATACCAGGACAATTACTTATCTAGCTATTTGTTGAACAGCCTCTATGCCGGGCACTACATTAGGAGCAGGGAATACAATCGACTATAAGGTATATATGAGTCCCCACCCTTTGTGTTTACCTTTTCATGGGAAAGACAGGGTTTCCTCCTACTCCTAAAATACCATCCAAGTAAATAAGAATATCTGTGATAATTGCAAAAGGATCAACAAAAATCTAGCCTCATATGAAATTCTTGACAGCCCTCCCAGCTTATTTTTAATTCTTTAAGCTCTAAAATCAACCTTCCTGTGCCAAAGAGTACCTCCAAATCCTTGCTCTATCGTCTCTCAAAAATCCATGAATTTAGATCCCACATTTATTATTAACCAAGGGTTCCAAGAATTATTTTTCTCTTCACGCATTATGCACTCTGGGAGCACCCTGGCTTGCCTTCTTAAGTTGGCAGAGAAGCATGCGAGGGTAAGTCTTCATGCAAACCTTATCGAGAGCCAGAAGCCACACATTTCCAAAGTGTAAATATGCAGCCAGAGTCAAGGGCCCGGGATGAAGAGCCACAGGAAAGTGTTAAAATAAAATAAGGTTGACAGTGCCACTTCATCAGAAATAGGCAGTGAATTAGATGTTATGAAATGCTTATAAGCCTAGGGAGTAAGGTGCTCAAAGACAATTACCAACTAAACATTTCATTAATGAAATAATGATTAATTATAATTACTAATTAAAATGCAGGATTATGCTGTTGGTTTTGAGCATTAACAGGAGTAATGACATTACCATTTTTAATGGAATTCCAGGAACGAAAATTATAACAACTCACAGAAAAGATATGGCTTGCGAGTGTGATTAGGAGTTATTGTTAAACCCAGGGGCATAGAATTTTCCCTGCTGGTGAACTTAAGTTAAGTAAGTTTAATGCGGTGTAATTTAATTACTAAGCATAGTTTTCTTCACAGTGGGAAGAGATACCAGGTTTATGCTTTAAAAAACAAAAGGAAGAATGTAAGTAGCTATGGGTAATGATTGGCTACTAGCAGGAAAAATCAAAGAGCGTTTGGCTGTCTTTTGCATAATAGTTGAGGGTAGATGTATCCTGGCTTGGTTGTAAATTTTATTTAATTAATGCTTAGAGGATTAACAACAAAGTAGACTGTGCAGACAGGGTATGTAGTGCTGTCAGGGGTATCAGGAAAGTGAATTTCCATAGGAAGGACATCTCTGCTGAATAATTAATGCATGGGTGTTTTCATAAATGTCAAATTCCCACAGGAAGCAGGAACTTGACCCTCAGTAATAAACCATTTAGGATTCATTAAATATAAGCATCGTTCTTAAACTGTTTGCCGTGGCACGTGAGCTCATCCATAATGCGATTTGTCGGCCTGGGCTGTAGTAGAAAAACGTCCAACACTTGGCTTTGGGTGGTTGGGATCACTCTGAGCATGCCCGCTCCTTTCAGCCTGGTTCGACTCTTGCTCCTCGAGGTAATCGCATTGTTATAAGTCCTCTAATTGTTAGAAGGCCAAGATCTTGAGAGTCAATCTAGAAAGCTCATGTTTGGCTCTTACTTACTAAATATGGTGAGGGGCTCAGACTCTGTTTGGGCCTCCTATATCAGGGCTCCTCAATCTTGACACTATTGACCTTGAGACCCAGATAATTATGCATTCCCGGCGTCTGACCTGTGGATTGTTGGATGTTTAGTAGCATTCCTGGCCTCTCACCTACTAGGTGCTAGTGGCAACCAGCCCCTCACATCTCCCTTAACAGCTGAAACAATCAAAACTGGTTCCAAACATCGCAAATACCCTCCAGGGGTAGGATCAGCCCTATTTGAGAATGACTGTTTATGGAACTTACTCAAGTATCTCCTAGCATGGGACTGCTCAGGGGGAGACACAGCTCCCCACTGAATTGAGCCTGAGAGGCTGTGGGGACCCACAGTCCCTGGTCACCTTCACACACACAGACATCCACAGGACCAAATGTGTCTTTGCTCTTAATAACACGGACTGCCCCTTATGGAGCCACACATGGTTATCACAGCTGCAATCATGTCATTAAGTTGAGAACTATTCACTCCGGTGACCCAGGGCTGCCTCGTAGATAATCCTCTTCATGCAAAAGTGACTGTTTCCTTTCCTCAGTGCATCAAAATGACTGGTGCTTTAAGCAACCCCCTTGCCCACACTATTGTTCTGGGCTTATAAGGGGTGCAGCAAATCACTGAGCTGTTTTTTTTTTCTCTCTCTTTTTTTTCCCTGAGATTAGTATAGAGAGGGGTAGCAAATGAGCTCACCCATGGAAGATTTTTCCCAAACTGTTTCTAAAGTCTGAAAACAAATCACAGAGCCTTTTTTCTTTTAATAGAATATAGATTTGATTTCTTGATTTAAAAAACACACTTCATTCTGTCTGGGCATGCAGGGTGCCCACACACAGACTAAAAAAAGAGACATAAAGCTATTTGGAGAATCTCTTTGTCTACACAAAAGCAGAAACTGATTTGACTTAATGATTTTTCTCCTTTTTGATTTTTATTTGAGCCAAAATGAGCAGTTATTTCTTGGCACCATACAGCCATTGCCTCTGTGTTCTGGTAAAATCAGGAGGATGTGATATGCAGACATGTCATCCCTAGGTGACATAAGTGAAAAACAGCATCCTGGATGTGTGTGGGGTCCAAGTGACATAGTAACTGGACACCACCCATTTCACACTGGGGGACTGAGACTGGTCAGTTACTGCAGACTCAAAGGGTTCTGACTTTTTTCTGGTGACAGCAATTCCTATCTTACCTGGCCACGGTGTACACTCTGGCTGGACAGCAGGCCACTGTAGGTAATGGTGTCTTTCCAGTATTCCACTTGGAACAGATATGCTTTAAATTCACCAACCAAGGCAGTTCAGGAATCAGAACTAGAGAGCAAAGAGTCTACTTGGCTCCAAACCTGAGTAAGTCTTATTAATTCAGAGAGTAGAAAGCTTACATGTGCTAATTACCAAAACTACTAATTAGCTTTAATTATGAGCTTGGAAGGAAGTTGAAGTGTGTTGCATTTGATAGTGCTGCTGACCTTATCAGTGTACTTTGGGGGGGGGGGGAGGTGGAGAAGCAGAAAGGAGGTGTTAGAAAATTCATCAGAGAGCAATTAATTTAGGTCTTCTGATGAATATGCTATAAATTAACACATCTATGCATATCAGGACATAAAGGCATTTTAATAGAGCCTTAGCAATGTCAACTGAGAGTGCCCCAGCAGTCAAGAAAATGACTCATTTCCTAAGTTATTTCTTATTCTGCCTCTGTTTTAAACCGACAGGCCAGATCCAGCCAGATAGATGCTTTTATATGTAATTGTAAATAAGAAAGGGGGCCAGCTTTGGTTGCCTTTGGAGGGTCACTCTGAGGAGCTGTTCTTGGAGATATTTGATGAGATGCTCAGAAATCTGTCCCATACCTGGGTCTGGTAATATCGTCCCCATCAACCTCTCTCCTTGGTCTTTTTGTCATTCGAATCCCTGTAGCCAGAGCCCACTCCTTTGATGTGGCTGGGATTCTCTGTGCGTTTTTCTTATGGCAAGACAGCTCTGCATCCACTATGCCCATTAACACAAATGATGTTTATATTCAAGGATCACCAATGCAGCATTTTATGCCTCAGACAAATGGAACCTTCCTCAGGCCCTGGAAGCTGTCACTCAAATGTGGGGAAGGTGCCCAAAACAGTACAGCATCTGCCTCACCAGAACTTGTAAACCCCAATTCTCTTATCCTGTAGATGTGAAGCTTCTTGGTTTGTCTTTAATCTCTCAAAACTGACTGTCTCTTGGTAACCACCAGAGGGATCCCACATAATGTGATAAAAATCATAATCATCATGGAGGAATCACAGCTCAGCCCCTGTGAGCTTGCCTCTGAGTCCCTGGGTCTCTCTCTGGAAAATGACAAGGGGGGAGCAAAGGATAAGCGGTATGAGAGGAGGCTCTACTTGGCAGCATAAAAAAAGGCATCCCCCAAAGAGCAAGGAGCACATCTGAAGACAAAGGGATCTGAGGGTCAGTCTTTCTCTTCACCTAGAGACAAACTAAGACCACCAGAAAAAAATATATAAAACAAAACCTGGTTAACAGAAAGAGGATTTTTTAAGTCGGTAGAATTGGGTACTACTTTTTTATGAACTTGTGTTCGGAAGTTGAACATATATAATGAGATTCGTTATAAGGGCTAAAGTCTTTTCTGTTTTTTAAATAGGTTTGTGCCACCATATAAAAGAAGAGGGAATCAGGAGTATTCTATAACAGTTTGCTAGGGTGACTGTAACAAATTACCATGAACTGAGTAGTTTAAAACAACAGAAGTATATTCTTTCCCAAGCTTGGAGGCTGGAAGTCCAACATCAGGGTGTTGGCAGGGCCATGCTCCCTTTGAAGGCTCTAGGGAAGAATTCTTTCCTCCTTCTTCCTAGCTTGCTTATCACTGCACCATTGCTGACCCCACCTTTCTGTGGCCTTCTTCCCTCTGTGGATATCCGTGTATCCAAATCTCCCTTCTTTATGAGGGCACCGGTCATTGGATTTAGGGCCCGCTCTGATCCAGTATGAATTCATGTAACTAATTACATCTCCAAAGACCTATTTCCTCCAAGTTTTGGGAGGGCGCTAGTCAACCTGGTGCATGTTCTTTAATTTTTTTTTTTTTGAAAGAATGTTTTAACTTTTAGTCCTAGACACAAAGCAGGCTTGATATTCTTGTTCTAACATGATTTTCCAGGTCATGGATGAAATCTATTATTACCACCTGGAAAATGGCACTTCTTTGATCCTCTTAGATTTCCCCTCTGGTGTCTTTTAATCCAGCTTCTCAAATATAATGCCTCTGGTCCAAGCTGTTGTAAGGCTTGTGTCAGAGTGTTTATAGTGGCTTTTGTGTGTAAGTGTATGTTGTGGGCCAAGCACCAGAAGACAATGTTTCCACCCTACAGTCTTTTGTAGCTAATTTTATTGCCCTCAACTGTCAGGTTTTACAGATTACCCCTGAGCTTCTTGAGCCAAATCAGTAGTTAAAGCTCAGGCGATCCTTATTTATCCCTGCTCTTAATACATGCCTGGCTGCACTAACTGCCTAACTGGAAACTCCAGATCAGCTCAGCAGAAAGCTGTATGTTCAGCTCAGACATGCTCAAGTGAGAAGAAGATTGTCCGCGGTGTGTCAGGCAAATTGGCAAACAAGTGTCAACAGAACCGGAGGTGGGAAAAGAGAGGAAATCAGCAGGAGAAGTGGGGTTCGCTGGACGTGCTGGGCTTGCACTGTATGATAAGCAGAGAGCGGCCGCGGGCAGGGCTGGGGTGCTGGTGAGGGAGGGCATCCCGTAGAGCTTGTCTGAGGAGCCCTGACTGTCCGTCCTGACCAGCCCACTTCTGGTGACAGAGACCCCACTGCAGGGACTTCTAGGCCTGGCCTGGACCTAAGCCTCCTGGAAGCTGACACCCGGCCCCCTTGCCAAGCATGTAGTTCTCCTGCAATTCTGAGTACCTTGTGAGAACATCTGCTTCCCCAGAAACTAAAGGCCACTTACTGTGAGATTCGATTTATATGAAATACTCATAATTGACAAATCGATCGGCACAGAAAGCAGATTAGTGGTTGCCAGGGACAGGGAGGGAGGGGGAATGGAGGAATTACTATGTAATAGGTACAGGTTTCCTTTTGGGATAATGAAAATATTCTGGAACAAGATAGCTGTGATAGTTGCTCGACATTGTGAATGCACTAAATCCTATTGAATTATACACTTTAAAATGGTTAAATGGAGAATTTTATGCATATTTTACCATGATTAAAAAAAAAAATCAGCTTCCTTCTGATCTACTCACTTGTTCTCTATCTGCCCCATGAAACCAGTCTGAAGTCTGATTCTTCTTCCATGGGAACATCATTTTAACATCTTTTTCTCTTACATCTGTAGATCTGTATCTCTGCTCTTCCAGATTGATCACCCTGTGTCGTCCTTCAATTGCTTGTCTTTAAAGTTGCTAATCCAGAGTAGCTTCCATTGGATATATCCGCCTTCCAATTGTTTTTCTGAATTATGGTATAATGTGCAATGTGGCCAACATATGTTATGGGTGGATTGTCACCAATGAGACTGTGAGTTAGGAGGCCTGGGTCCTAACTCTAACTCGCTGTGTAACTTTAAAAAAAAAAAAAAAAAAAAAAAAAAAAAAAAAAAAACGTCGGTTTCTCTGAGCCTGAGTTTCTTCACCTGTAAAATAAAAAGACAAGAGGACCTCTAATGTCTTTTCTAACTCTCAAACTTTATATCCTGTCCCGTTGCTCTGGACCTCATCCCAGAGGATGGCACCCACAATGAATGTCTATTTTCCAGTGTTAAACTAGATCTCCCCCTCACATACACCCACACACCCCAAATGTATGACATTGGATTTGGGAGGCCAAATGAAAGATTCACTGGAATGTCAATGAAATCTTCTCCAATTAGATATAGTGCAACATTCCAAAATACAATTTTAGATGTCCATTGAAATATCTAACCTATTCATAGTCTTCCTATTTTTCTGTGACACAGAAATCTGGCCATGTCCTCAAGCAAATGCCTGAATAGAGTTCTATATAGGAGCAGGTCACAGCCAGAGCCATGAAAGCCAGTGGAGACCTCTTTTCTGGTGCTTTCCCTTTTCCCCAGAGGTATGGCAATGGCCCTGTTTATGACTCTTGTTTCTAGAACTGTCTGGATGAGACAAGACAGTTAACTAGTAGGAACCATAAGACCTTTTAAGCATCTTTCCCTTGTCTTTATGTTGAGAGGAAGAGTATACTTGTGTTGTGGTAGTTTGTGTTTGATTTCGTTGTTCTTCTTGTTTCTCTAGGGATGATTTGAGTCCAGTAACTAGGAGGATATCATCGTGTTCCATGGCTGCATCTGGCTCTGCCAGCTGGGGTTATATTATTATTTGTTAATATGCAGTAATCCACTTGAGGCAATGATGAGTGTGCATAGTGGGAGAGAGGCAAGTGGGTAAAAAGATACATTGGTCAGAATGTCACTGGGGATCTAGAAGCTTCACGTGAAGGATTTTGATGTAGCCATGATCAGTCTAACTGTAGTAGTAGGGTAGATCACTGGAAAGAACATTGGATAAACTTGGAGGTCCAAGAGCTGGATTCAATTTCCTCCATTTACCAGATTTATAGTCAAGTTTTTTGCCTCTCTGTGCCTCATTATTATAAGCTACCTTATTTGTAAAGTGGAGACTCTCTGGGAGCTTAGATGACATTTAGTTGTGTACTGAGCACAGTATGTGGTATGATACTTTGTAGATGTGACTTCCATTCCCACTTCTCTTTGGTAGATTGTAAGAATCATATGAGACAACCAACATGAAAACGAATGTTATAACACCCGAGGCATCAAATGTGTTATCTGGAAAGAGAAGGAAGAATAAAGTCAGTTTTTAGGCCTCAATCTAACCTCTGACCGTTATCTGACTCCCTTGGAAAGCAAGACACTCTTTTTTTCCATAGGCAAGAATCCTAAAGGATTTATATGTTGTGTCATGGGGAAAAGAGTAAACAGAAGGCTGGAGTCCATATCTGGAGAGTTTGTGCTCATTTTGGCAGCACATACACTAAAAAAATTGGGGAGTTGGGGATGATGGGACAGTGGGCATGCCTGATCTGAGTCCAGGACACTGCAAGGAGAGTGCAAATTCTATGGCGTTGGATGGGTCTTTTCCCTAACTTTGAATTCCTGTGTTTCATCTGTAAAATGAATTGTATTAAATCACTTTTAATATTCCTGTTGGAAATAGAAAAGCTGGAGGTAAGAATCAGCCAAATACTAGTCCATTGTTTCACCAGCCCTCGTTTCTCTCTTTGCAATTCTGAAAGGGTAAGTGCCTACAGAACATGAAAAAAGTCTCCCTCAGTCTTTGATTCCGTGTCCCATGCAGATTTCCACTGCTCTAAGGTAGACAGAAGAGGGATCTTGCTTCACCACAGACAGAAAGAAAGCACACAGAATGGTTTCCTTAGTTCCAACTTAACGTATAGCTGACAGTACACTCCAGTCTTTGTAGATAAGGACAACCCTTGAAGATTACCTGCCTTACCAGTTCCTGGAAAAGTCAAGAAAGAGCAGCTCCATAAAGCCAAGATGGCAGTGACTTCTTCCTTAAGAAACAACCCAGATATGTGGGATAAGGAAGCAGACCCTAAATGCTACAGTGTAGCTTTTTATCCTAAAATGCTGCAATGTAGAAGGTGTGTGGTACATTAAATATTGACCCTAAAATGCTACAGTGTAGAAAATGTGTGATGTATTAAATATTTTCAAATTTGACCAAGCCATACCAGTCCCTGATTGGATTTAAGTGCACAAGAACCTATAAGCCTGTCTTGTGGGTTCTGTGATTTCCCTCTCTCCCTAAAAGAATTTGAGACACATACACATCTTGATGTGATAGTAACTTCATGAGATCTCTTCAATGCTCCCTTACTGCTCAAGGAAATAGGATATTTCATGAATAAAGCTACATCAATGAAGAATATTCATATCTTGCCTGATGCCAAGCTGCTACTTAAAACTGCTCAAAGACCGGGTCCCCCAAATCAATCCCTGCATGCATTTATCCCTACTCAGAATCTGTGTGCCCTGGATTGTCAGATTTCTTGTGCCTCCTTTCATTCTGATATGCTGCTGCTTTTAAAGAATCCTTTCTTTGAGATGTTCCTTGCTGAGGCAAATGGGGAGTTATTACATGGCAGTCTCCCTGAGGCTGTTTTGTTCAGGCTTGGTTGTCCAAGGCAACCGAGAAAAAGAAATTGGGGGAACAAAGCCCCTTTGCTTTGTTGGGTCACCTTTGATAGCTTGGAAAGGTCAAGAACTTCTTTACTTAGCAGAATCTCTGGATAACTTTGCTAAGTGATGAGTGGGATGGAGATTCTCTTTAAAAGCCTGACATCCTTCCACCTTTGTTCATATGCAAAGTATTTTCTTAAAATGAGGCGCTCTGCATTCATGTGTCCTCACACTCTAATGAGACCTGCACTGCTGCCAAATTCTAGGTGGGACTGCTAATGCACCAGCAGCCAGCTCACAGGTCTCCTATCAATGCAGGTGCTATAGTTCATGCATAAGAAGAGCAGCATTACTAATGAGGACCCTGAGATGACAGGAACATGGGATCCTTGCCTGGCCCCATCCATAGCTTTCAGGTCCTCACTCTTAAACCTTCTTTCTCTCTCTGCAACTTGGAAAAATTTTATCTTGCCTCTGTCTATAAACTGAGGGGACTGTCTTAGACTCAACTCTCATTCAGATAGATCATTAATGTTTTGAGCTTTTAATTTAATGAGTGAGAGGAAAGGACATGAGTCTGGTTGGCTTTAAATGTAGCAGAAGCATGAATGCTGGGTTTCGAGGTCAGACTTTATGATCCTTCAAATGGTCCTCATTCTTGTGTGTGTGATTCATGCTGCTAAGCTGGGCTGGGAATATCACAGGGCAAGTACTTCCCCCAGTGTGTTTTAAGGAGGGCACAATCTAGTAGAATAGGTAAGAAGTATATCCATATTATTACAGTTCAAGATGAAAAGTATTAAAAGAACAGGGGCACCTGGGTGGCTCGGTGGTTGAGCATCCGCCTTTGGCTCAGGTTATGATCCCAGGTTCTGAGATCGAGTCCCGAATCAGGCTGCCCACAGGGAGCCTGCTTCTCCCTCTGCCAATATCTCTGCCCATCTCTCTCTGTCTCTCATGAATAAATAAAATCTTAAAAAAAAAAAAAGAAAGAAAGAAGGGCTGTAATTTCAGAGAGGTTCTTTTGAATCTGTTCTCACTGTTTCTAATTCAGGCGGTAATCATCATCATCATCTCCCTGGATTTATAGCAATGGTGACTTGACTGTGTTGTGTCCCACACTGAGCACCTACTTTGTGCTGGGTAGTAGGAGGGAGGGAACACCAAAAAAATACAAGGGGTTTGTATATGCGAGACAGAGATAAAGTACCTCTAAAATAACAATCGGAGGCAAACTCTGATCCAAGGTCTGAAACATCCATGTCCACAGGAGCCAGACAGTAACAGTGAGCGAAGGGGAATGCACCAAAGATAGGAAGTGGGGTTAAGGAAGCCTTATGCGAACCCGAGCAAGCACTTCCTGTTTAACAGTGTGGTGGTTACTTAGCTACGGTTAATTATCGCCAAGCAGGAAAGGGGGGCCAGGGCACAAAATGTACAGAACATTTTGTGTAACATCTCTCAATCTGTGAGTATTGACAACACTGAACAAGCCATATGAAGCAACCAGAGGGCCTGGGCTGGCCTGGAGTCTGCCACTGGGCAAACTGGCACACATAAGGAGAATGAGGGAAAGCCCAAGGTGGCCCACAGCCAGGAGTCTCCGGGAGACTAGTGAAAGCAGCAATATAGTGATGTGGCCTTGAGAGAATGGATGGAGGTGGGCCAAGGGCTTCCCAAGTAGAGGATAGGGAGTGAGCAAAGGTACCTGAGAACACGGAGCTTGTGGTCAGAAAAGAGCAAGAACTCGGGTAGCTGGAGCTCAGGGCAAGAGCAAGAGTTGGGGGACCAGTGGGCAACTTCAGGCCAGAGAGGTTAGTGGAGGCCAGATGCTCCAGTGACCTCGTGCAGGTCACTTACCCACTTAAAACCTCACTCTACTCATGTGTACAGTGAGGATGGTGACATCTACCTCCTGGAGTTGTCAGAAGGAGTTGATGGGGTCATGCACAGAGAATGCCAGGTGTTGTACCTGACATTGATACGGAGTAATTAATAAGCATTGGTTCTTCCTATGATTTAATAAAAAAAAAAGTGTGGACTTTATTCCGCTCTTACTGTAGCACTAGTGAAGGGCTGCTATTTTTTTTCTTTTTTTAAAGATTACGTTTTCACTTATTTATGGAAACTAAACATTCGGAAACGTACAAAGAAGAAAATAACAATCATCTATGTTCTCACCACCCAGATTTAACCATGCTTAATATATTTGTGGATTTGCACTTGCATCCAGCCTCCTTCCAAAAAACCATTCTTGATTTTATAAAAAATAATAATAATATATTCATCATAAGACACTGTTAAAAAATAGTAAAGTGGGGATACCTGGGTGGCTCAGTGGTTGAGTGTCTGCCTTCAGCTCAGGGTGTGATCCCAGAGTCCCAGGATTGAGTCCCACATCGGGGTCCCTGCCAGAAGTCTGCTTCTCCCTCTACCTGCGTCCCTGCTTCTCTCTCTCTGCGTCTCTCATGGATAAATAAATAAAATCTTAAAAAAACAAAAGGTAATAAAGTGCAAAAAATGACAGATAAATGTTTACATTTACAATGACTCCTTTGGGTGTGAATCGTTAAAGGCAGCCTTTTGTGGGTTAAAGGCTGGGTGTTTCCTAAAGGACTGTGGGGCTGAGCACAGAAGTAGCACAGGGCCTGACACGGTGCTCGCTAAGGGTTAGACCAGAGGAGTTAGCATAGCAGCAGGCTACATGAGCAGGTGCAGTCACACAGTTCACACAGAGTAATTTCTGTACAGCATTTAGGGGGAGTCTAGTATTCAAGTTGGACCCCAGACTTCAAGGTCTCCTGTTCATCCCCAGTTTGCAAAGAAACGTTCAATACCTCTCGTGGTAAACTGGGAAGGGGGAGATGATTGTGGAGTCGTGATTTAGCCCTGCTGTTTGTGACTGTGAGTCACTCGGAGCCTCTGTTTTCTCAGCAGCAAGATGTGAACAGTCCTGCCGGCCTCCCAGGGGCCTTGGAAATGTCACAGGCTGATGCCTGGAGGGCTCTGAGACAGAAAAGTCACCAAAAGTTAGTTCCTCTTCTCCCAACTCTCTCCCTAACCATTCCACTCCTTTCCAGTTTTGGTTTGACACTCGGCAACTGGAATGCTCACAAAGTGCTTACAGAGTCCTGCTAGTTACATTGTAGGCCCTCTCTCTTTTCCTGAGTATTCCTCGGATACTGATTCTGTAGTTAATGAGTATTGATCATGACATCTGTGTTCACCGGTGGCCCAAGAAAGGGGTGCACACGTTGGCAGCCTCTGGTTAACAGCTCAGCGGAAGGCAGGAAGCAAATTAGCTGTTAGAAGGTGGTCCTTTGCACCTGAAATTCATTATAGATTTAAACCCATTTTGAAAATGCATCTTTAACTCTATGAACCAGAGTAAAAGCCTGGGCCACTTGGTGAGAAAACCATTTTGCTTAGTGATTAAAAAATCTGGCACTGCCTAGCTCCTTGAGCTTTGCTGATATTCGCTATAGCTTCTTTTTACCACAAAGCAGGTGTCAAGTGAAGATTTTGTGTATGTTTATGATCATTATGTTGTATTAAAGAGTCGAATTGAGTTCCAGAATGAGAATAAGAATATTGCATATTCCTCTACCTGCAAAGCAATTAAATTATTGTCTGACATGTTTATAGCTCCAGAACGAGTAATCAGCTTTTAGTCTGAATAGAGGATGTGGTGTTCTAATCCAGTGCTTTGCTGAGAGGTTCATATTTAGCATTTGCATTTGATAATTTAATTTAAATAATACTGAGTGAGTACAGCTACAGTTCTTGGCAATTGTCAGAGTCCCTGGGAAAAAAGGCAATGCACAAACTGATTTTTTGTAAATAATTTTGTATTCCTGAATGGTTTTTACTTCCTTGTTATTAACCTCTGCTGCCCTCACCAAATAAACTAGAAAATGGTAGTAGCGTCTAAAGTCACAAGTATTATGTCTCTCTTTGTTCCCTTTTCTCTCTTCCTATGGAAACAATATCTGAGCAATCTCCAAATTTCCATGAGACTGTGAAAGGCCTGCAGTGAACCATTAAAAAAAAAATCCCCCCAAAGGGACTTTTTTCTTGCAAGATGCCTTTATGTATTAAAGATCAATTTTCTGATAAGATTCTCTGTTCCAGAGAATATTTGGTAATTTTAGCAAAAGTAAGTACTTGCCACAGAATAGTGAATCTCAAGTTAATGCCCAATAATATCACAAACTAAATGAAAGAAGCTGCAGAAGGAGTCTCTTCTTTCTAGAATTCCCCTCCAAAATAAAATTTATTGGATGATTTCAGGATTTTCTTTGCTAGGACTTTCTGGCTATCATTTTTTTTTTTTTAACACAGAATTTCTTTATTTCAGGGAAAAATGTCCCAGCTGGTTTCCAAAGATGAATCCTTAGAAACAACTTCAAATTGTTGTGATTTCCACCTTTTCCCTTCTACTTCCCAGGCACAAAATAACCCATGCAGATGATCCTCATCTGTTCGAAAACCATAGGCCTTGAGAAAGGAAGTACATGTATTTTGCCATCAGTAAATTTTTTTCTTAAGGTATTTTTTCTCTGTTTTGCATGTGTTTATAAGCATAACCAATACAACCTGCCTAAGCCTTCTCGGGCATCAACTCTTGATAAGAAGTCAGAAGATCAAATGAATTTGTTCATTTTTACTATGCCTCCCCCTTTTACTATGCAAGACCCGCCTTGCCACCTGAAATGCCCATTAGTTGCAAATGTTGCACACATCAGCCTACATATGCCTTCAAAGGAACCCTCTTTTACTATAGAATGACATTTTCCAACAGACATGTTTAGAACTGAGTTGCATAGAAATATTTTCATAGATTTCCTAGTGTTTGTAATCCATGGGAATCTTCCCAGGGTAATAAGTGGAGTAATTGGTGAAGATGTGTACCTTCCCTCTGGTATTTAGATTCAGGATGGTTGACCATGCATAACCCTTTCTGAGAGCACATTAGTTATGTAGCTGGGGGTTAGACAAGGCCTCCCTTTCATATCTTAAACATGTCCTGGGAAGTAAGATCTTGAATCTGCCCAAATGCCCAAGAATAGTCCTTACTCTCTGTCAACCACAAAACTAGATACTCTTTATCTTTCAAATATCCCAACAACCATGGACTCTGTCAATCCCCATTTCCACACACTGAAACTGAATAATAGAGAGGTGAGCTGACTTGCCCATGATCATACTTTTGGGAGCAGAAGAGCTGAGATTAAATACAGGGTTTCCCATTCCAAAGTCCCATGCTCTTTGCATGCCCCCACGTACTCCAGCCACTACCTCGTTGTGTATATCAGCAAATATCCTGTTCATGTATCATATTGTTAGCCTTGGCCTCTGTTCAGTTTTGATGATCACCCGGAATCCTCATCTGGTATGTTTGATTATGAAAGTAGTTGCTGTTATATAAGTAGCAATGACACAGCCATACACAGGGACTTGTATGTTTGAATAACTCCCAGAATTATAGGATCCATGTGAGCCCTCTATTTAATCTTTTTCCTAGAAATCCTGGTCAGAATTTACCCAAATCACACAACCCTATACTTGAGTCTACTTTAGTTCATCTTAATTTCTACCTTTAGTGATTAAGCTAATGACAGAGAGATGATCAAACATCTCTGAGCAGTATAGATACAACCTTTCCAAGTCCTGGGTCTTTCTGAACTGCTTTGGATGCCCTAGCTATTAACCTCCTATGGGGATTTAATATTATGAACCAAAGAGAGGAATTAGAAGCCTTTTGATCTGGGGGCGGGGAGGGGGCTATGACTCTGGAGTGTTTCCCAAGAGTTCAAGAAAAAAATCACCAAAACAAAGGTTGGCAGCTTCTGAAGGACCATGAGCAGCCATCTAAGCAAGTTTAATGTACTGCTCTTGTGATGGTAAATGTTCTTCACAGGAACAGGCCTGATAAAAATCCCACGAACATGGGTACTTTATCATCACAAATGTAACAATTTTCATTTGTTTTAATTCCATGATTAGTTCTGTTAATAAAAATGTCTATTTAAGCTATTTAAGACGCCCACTAAAATTCTCTAATATTAATTTCATGGAAAAATTCCAACAGAATTATATTAGTTTTTCCCCCATTAAGGTAACATTATGGACTTTTAATGGAGCTCTCAGCTATAATGGTTTTTATTGACCTAATTATTAAATGAATTAAAATTTGTCTCACCGCCTTCAAAATTATGTAATAGTGGTGTCAGAGAGAGTGCCATGGTTGATTACCAAGGGGTAAAACGGGAGAATCCCTGGACTACATCTCCTTTATACATACTTGGTTTATCCAAAAGGAAATGCCAGTGATACTGTAACTTCATTGAATGCAGGTGCCTTTCACTGTTTAGGAAACTTGTCACATCAAAATGCTACTGTGTGATGAGTGAGTTACACTGCCATACATGGGACACGTTTGCTTTTGCTTTTCTGCCTCTCTTGATGCTTTTCTTTTGTGATAATTTCCCCCAAATAATTTAAGATGTTATCAGTGATATTCAATACAAGATGGAACCTTTGATGAAGTTTTTATAAATTAGTTTTTAGCAGAAAAATCATAGGATCAGTGAAATATATTTCAATAGCACAAAGGAAAGAAAGTAACATATCAAATCCTATGATCCTGAAATACTGTTTTTTTGTCTTCTGATGTTTGACATTTATTTGGCATGGATAGCAAATAAATGACACACCCACCCCCTAATGCCCTCTCCCTGTTCCAGGACAGACATCACTAAATGATTGCTGTACACTTCCTCACTTGGAGCTGTAGTCTGGGGATGTATGTCAGGCCCCAGCTTCAGACAGCCCTGCCTAGTAGGAGTTGACATGGGAATTGAAACCTATTTTGCATCCTTGATCATCACAATTCATAAAGTATTTTCATAGACACTTGCATATGAATTTCACTTGCTCATCAAGGAAATTCTGTAAGAAAAGGATAAGCATTATTGGTCCTCGTTAGCAGACAAAATCCAAGACTCAGTCAGGACTGGACTAAATCAAGGCAGATGGCTGGTGAGGAAGAGTAAACTAGAAGAAGAAGACACAGATATCCTAACTTCTCATCTATTGGCTGCTCTGTCAGGCTTTCATTCTTTGATTCTACAACTATTTACTGAGCACTTCTGATGTGTCAGGCACAAGATAATCTGCAATGAGTAAAACAGGCATGGTCTGCCTTTAAGGAATTTTCATTTTGGGGGAGACAGATAATAAACTCACAGAAACATGAGATGATTTCTGGTAACAATGGATACTGAGGAAAAGACTAGAGAGAGCTGCAGTCATTCAGGGAGTTGCACAGAAGTTCTCTTGGAAGACTGGCTTTTGAGCCAAGAGCCAGCAGGAGAAGGAGCCATGCTGAAGACACTAGGAACAGAAGTCAGAAGCAGAGGGAGAGGAGCTGGTATAAAAGGTTGAGGATTGAAGGAGCCCCATGTGTCCAAGAGACACTTGAGAGTGAGTCTTGGTCGGGGAAAGAAAGAGGGAGGCTGGGGCCACATCATGCAGAGCCAGGGAAAGGGGTTTAGATTTTAGTCTCCTTTATATTGGACACTCATAAGAGAGCATGAGATCCATCCCAGTGCATGTTGAGCACAGAGTGGAGACACCGCATCTGCCCCCCACAGCAACATTTACGCAATCACTAGACACAATTTTATCTTGAATGCAAACTAGTAGTAACTGTGTCTTGTTGCAGATGCACATTCCTAATCAATGCTCCCCATCCCCACCTCTTTCCTGCAGCCACAGACTAGAACATATACAAGGACCATAGGGCAGGATACTTGGTAAAGATTCCAATAGAGCAGAAATGAAGGAAAGGTCATTGTGTGCCATACGAACCCTTGAACAATGCACAACTTCCAGAAAGGAGATAGGTGCCTGAGCCTGTTTGAGCTAAAAAGAGAAGGCTTGCCCTTGAGCCACCTTTATTTATTTATTTAGCCAGATGGTAGTTTAATGGTTTTCTTAACACAAATGTGGCATGCACATAAGCTGTTGTCTATTCACTTTCTTCACTGCGCAGCCTGGCGTTGGGATTGGCGATGCTGATGTCCAGCTGGGCTGCTCCTTCCACATAGGCTTTGAGGTTCCTGGAGGAGACATTGTGAGAAATCTTTCAAAGTAAGATTGTTGCATTTCAGTAGCACTTCAAGCTCCTTGACCTATGGAATAGGAGCTTCTGGAAGCCACTGGGCAACATGTGCTTTGTTTTCTTCTTGCTCCTATAACTAATGATGGGCATCAAGATCTAGCACTTGAATCTCCTGTGTACCCTGTTGCCAATGCCTCTGGGTTTCTGCCAGTTGCACTTAATTTGGATGTATCGGTCTGACTGGTGCCAGATGAACCTCTTGGTCCTCTTTTGAAAAATCTTGGGCTTCACCAGAGATCTGAGGGGGACCATGATGCTGGGTAGGAGATGGCCACCACCTCCACAGGCAGCACCGAGGAAGAGAGGGTCTTCAGCCACCATTTCTAATTGAATGCAGCTCTGTTCTGCATGGCTGGGGCATCTCTTTGACCTTAGTCTTTAATGTACAATTAAACTCACCCTCAGCATCCTGTTCTGGTTTGTTTTTTAATCCCTGTATACTTTCTGAAATAGCATTATTTTATATAAAAATAGTAAGACCTGTTATTAGTATTGTCATTAGCAATACTAGCTACTAGCAAGTGTCTGTGCTGAGCGCTTTAGATCACATTTTCTCCACTTTCTGAGATAGTTACTATTATGATGCCATTTTGCAAGTAAGGACACTTAGCCACAGAAGGATTAGCTAGTGCTTCCCCAAGGTCATCCAGAGAGGAACTATAACTACATAGACCTTACTCTTCCCCGACAAAAGGACCCTCGGACATATTGTCAAATGAAACAGTGTGTGTGAGTTTTGGAGTAAACTAGGTCTGAGTTGGAGCTGTGTCACAGTTTCTTCAACTGTAATCAGGGGTTATGACAGCGTTGACTTCAAAGGATTTGGTGGGATGCAATGAGATACAAATAAAACATATAGCAGAGGGCCTAGTGCACGATGAATGCTCCACCACCCACGCCACATGGAGACTGGGCCTCAGTGCCCTGCCATGCAGGAAAGCAGTAGCTGTCCCACAGGGCTCTCAAGGACATTCCTGCAGGTCATGTGTACAGAGTTCTCAACAAAGTGCCTGGTCTTCCCAACCCCGCCCCCCATAAATAGCGGTGGCTTCTCGAATGACTCTAAGAACAAATGATATCTGGAATGGGTACCACTCACTGCAAACCAAAGTAGCAACTGGGGAGACCTCTTCTGTGCTTGTCATTCCTAAAACAGGAATGAACTCGGTCACCAACAACATGAGTACCTCTGAAATCAAGTTGTGGTAATGCTAATGGGCTGGCACATTTTTAATTCTGTGTGATACTGTTTCAGAAGCAGCCGTTGGCACTGTAATGGGAAAATTTAGTGCAAGACCTTTGAAGGAAAGTCTGATGTGTGATATTTAGTTGAAGTCAGCTTCTGACAACGGTATGTTCTAGAGATTTGCAGATGTTCTCAAATCACATAATATTTCTCTAAAAAACTGCGTGTGATATTTATCTGATAGAGCATCTGGCATGAACGGGGAGTGTGGGTTTCTTTTTTCCTAGTTTAAAAACAACAATGACAATGACACAAATCTCTGGCTGAGCTTATCCGAAACATCCTGCATATGTGGCGGTGAGATTAATGGATTCTGAAACTGTGTCCCCTACTGAAAAGCTCATCAACGGTTCTGTTAATGTGAAATGCAATTGGGAAGTCCTGTGGGCTATATATCTACCTCACCCGTGGGGATTCCACGGGGACCAGGCCAACCCTAAGAGCATTGGAACCTGAATGGGAAACAAAAGAGGATCACTGCCTTCATCGGGCTTGCTCTGGAGCAACAGGTCTTTTCTCCTCTGAAGTTACATCCCCATTAAGGACAAAGAGAGAGGGATCCCTGGGTGGCGCAGGGGTTTGGTGCCTGCCTTTGGCCCAGGGCGCGATCCTGGAGACCCGGGATCGAATCCCACATCGGGCTCCTGGTGCATGGAGCCTGCTTTTCCCTCTGCCTGTGTTTCTGCCTCTCTCTCTTTCTCTCTCTGTGACTATCATAAATAAATAAACATTTAAAAAAAAAAAAAAAAGGACAAAGAGAGAGAATGGTTTCCCTCTTTCAAATGAGGCAGCAGGCAGTAACTTAACACCAAAGGTTTTATCCACTTGCATCAAATCTTTCCTGTAAAGATCCGTCCCTTAGTTTCACCAGGGTCATGTAAATTCCACATTTCCTTAAATTATCCTCTGGCCAAGTTCTCAAGGAAACCTTCATTGAATTCTTGCAACCACTGTGCTTCTTCTGGTAGGCAGCATGGAAGTGGGGAGGTGAGGGTTTGGTGAGTGCTGATCTGGAAGCTGGGAGTCTCTGGTTCTCTCTGCCACTAGCCTATGTGACATTGGGCAAGGTTTGGCTCTCATGATCATCTAAGGCATATGAGGGACTTGAACAAAGCTTCCCTTCATCTGTAACATATGTCAACGCTAACTTTGTCCTTCCTCTCTTGAGCCCAACACTTGATCTGCACATTCTTTCCGGCCTGTAATGAAGAAAGGCTGCTTCTTTATTTGACCTGCAAATTTCCCTACTTTGTTTTTTTTTGTTGTTGTTGTTTGTTTGTTTTAAATTTTTATTTATTTATGATAGTCACACAGAGAGAGAGAGAGAGAGGCAGAGACACAGGCAGAGGGAGAAGCAGGCTCCATGCCGGGAGCCCGATGTGGGACTCGATCCCGGGTCTCCAGGATCGCACCCTGGGCCAAAGGCAGGCGCTAAACCGCTGCGCCACCCAGGGATCCCTCCCTACTTTGTTTTTAATGATCATCTAAAATAGAGGTTCTTACTCTGGTCCCCAGATAGACCCTTAAATGAGATGCAAAAGCTGTAATATAGGTGAAATATTTAAGGGGTCAGGGGAAAGCTTTATGATTTTCATTTGTTTATTCAGTAAATATTGAACACCTATTATCTGCTAGCCACTGAGCTAAGCAAGGGAAATAAAATGGTGATCTGGGGAGGTACAGTCCCTGACCTCCCTAAGCCTCCTTTATAATTAATCAGGAAGATTCTAGAAATGAGTAAATGGGCAGTCACAGTGTGGTATGAAAGAGGCATGGTGGGGTCATGTGGAACACATGAGTTGCTGTCAGAGCTTGACAGAGGAACTCCTCACTCAGATACTACATCATTTTCCCAGGACTTCAGACCTAGAAAACAAAAAAGATAGAGCCTCTGAAATAAAGGAAAGGGAATTTGACATGGTGCTAGTATGAGCAATATATGGAGAAAGTGATGACAGATAGACAAATACATGTGAGATGTTAATTCATGGCTAATAAAGCATTCAGCTTTGCAGTGTTTGGCTTAAAAGCTTGAAATAGTCATGGTCATTGTCATCACAATCATAGATAATGTATATTGAGCTCTTAGTATGTACCAGATTCTTGCTAAGCGTTTAACATCAGTGATCTGATCTAATCTTCACAAAATGTCTGTGAGGAGGTCATCTAGTCTGGTCTTATCCATGAGAACTCAAGGGCTCATGGATATTAAATTATCTGTTCAAGGTATTCCAGCCAAAAAAACAGTAGTATTTCTGTGATTTAAATGCAGGTATGAATGATTCATAAGTTTAACACAAGTACAGATTTTTGGATCACAACGAGGGTGTACCTGGAACCTTCGCCTTTCAAATAGCTGGAAAATCACATTTTCTTGAATTGTTTTGCCAAATATGGCCAGGCCTCATATTTAAAAATGAAAATCAAACATCAGTACCATCTGTTCCTCCTCATGGTGGAAGACATTCTCTTCTGGGCAGGCTTGGAGAGGCCCTCAACTACCAGCTCAAATTGAGATGGTTTAATACACATGTCTGTGGCCCAAAACCAGTCATAGAGCTCAAAGAAGAAGCAAAGTTCTAAGGGGCTTATTAACAATTTAACATTTCCAAAGCATGTGGGATTGTTAATTCCATTTGCCGCAGACATACTGTCATAATGATTAAGACCTAGTCACTGTAGGAATGCAGGAATGTGAAATCCATTGTGTGGCTGCACAGTTCCTACTGTCTTATTGTAAGCTACTGTAAGAGCCTCCTTACCTGGCTGAGCGCCTTACTCTTTCTCTTTTACAATTGACCTTGATACCTCCACATCCAGAGTGTCTATATTCTCTCTTCCTTCTTTTATGAGAATTTGATCCAAAAGATACAAAGCCCCCTGAAACAGCTTTTGTTGATAGTCTTATTCCCCAAACACCTGAAAATGTCTTGTGGAAATGTCATTGCCCTAAGAAGTATGTTGGTTTATCATTCAACAGGCTTTTACTGAGGGCAGGACCTACCCTCTAGGGATACAGAAATGAGTCAAAAGCCATGGTCAGCAATCAAACTGCTTGAAAGGAAGGAGGAAGAATTGATTTACTCATGTAACTGAAAAGCTTAATGGTAGAGTTAATTCAAGCATGACTGGATCTGGGGGCACAAGCAGTGTCTCCAAGGGCTTTGTGTTTCTTTACTTCTTTCAGGTAGCTTCTTTCTATGGAAGGTAGTGTGAATACCGGCATCTTGAGGCTTATATCCTATTAGTTTAAGCAGAAGACTGTTTTTCCCAACAATGCTTAGAAAAAATATGCACAGAGAACTCTGGCCCAATGAGTTACATGCCATTGATGAGCCAGGAACCATGGCCAGAGGGACAGAGTTCTCTGAGTGACCAGATCTAGATCCTGAGTCCCTGAATAGGGACAGGTAGAAATACAATCAATTCCATCCCAATCATAAGGAATATAATAGTCTCTTAGAAGAGAGAAAGTTCCATCACAAGAAGGAAAGCTACATGTATAATACACAGAGGGATGGGTATAAAGCATTAATGGACCCCAGAAAAAGTAGGGGAGGAAGCTCAGAAATGCTCTCCTGAGGGGCTGATATCTGAACTGAGTCACGGGGTGAATAGGAAGTCACAAATAGAAGGGTGACTCAGAGTTTAATCCTGCTTTGCTAATGCTCCAATGGTAATGACCTAGGAAAATCATTCAAAAGAAGTTTATAAAGCATCTACCAAACACGTTAGTGCTGGGGCTGCATTGATGGACACCTGCTACTTTGCCTTCGTGGGTCTTACAGTCTAGAGTAGTGACCAGCGTTTAATAATTGCACAAATGATAAAACAATTATCCTTTTAGAAGTGCTAGAAGGAAAGATCACTATGCTAGAGTCAAAGTATACCTATGCCCTTGCATTTCAGTTTTCCCAGCTATAAAATGGAAAAGAAAATTATCATAACCATCTCCCAAAATCAATCAGTAATATATAACACAGTGAGGAAGACAGGTGAATTCACTTACACACACATGTATGCATGCACACAACAAAAGCAGAAACATCCCAAAATGAGAGAGGGATATGCCTGTTCCTGTACTTAGCTGGCTCACTGAGTATCATCTTAAAATGCATCATTTCCTTACTGCCCAACTGCCCTTTGTTCTCACTGTTTTAGCATAACCAATTCAGTGCTTATATTTTTACACCCAGGCACTCCGGGTCTTTAAAGCACTATATCTACAGTCAGTACAAAGCACCATCATCTGTCTTTTGTTATTTCCTCCTACCAAGCATTTGGGGATCAACAAACTTTCTTTTTTTTCTTTTTCTTTTTTTTTTTTTTGCATAGAAGCAATGAAAAACTTGGCATGGTGCTTTTACACTACTGATTCTATTATTCAGTAATTTAAATAGATTATACTCTTTTGTAACCATCCCGGTCAAAAAAAAATTCTATTGTAGAAACTGCCCTTATAGGTATTTCAAGTGGAATTTTCCTGTTCATTTATATACACCCGAAAATCACAGTGGAGAGCAGAGATGAGGCTGTACCTGCAGAGGGCACAGCTGTGAGGAAGTGGCTTTTGCAGTGGGAACCTCAGTGAGTGATGGAAAAAGTGTGCCATGCTTGTGCCCATTCACTTGTGCCCAGCAGCTTCGACTCTTTATTAAATGAAAGCCAGATGCTTATGGTTAACATTTTTAATAGGCTCATTCTCCCAGGTTTCTCATAAAACCCCACTAATAAATCAAAGGACCCCTCTAATCAGAATCTTAAAGGATGCTACAACGTTGCTGACGTATTACATGAATTAGAGGCACTGGAAGCCAGATTCATAATTTTTTTGGAAGTCTCCAATCCCTGTCCTCTATATCTATATCTATAAATCTCTGTATCTATATCATCTCTATCTATCTATATACATAAATATAAATATATAAATATATACTTATTAATATATATATTATATATATATTTTTTATATGCTTCTCTCTTTCCCCGAGGAAATAAAGACTGGAAAAGGAAGTTGGGGATGAATGTCTCAGTGTCACAGCTAGCACTGTGTCTTCCACAAGACAAAGTGAGTTACGAAGAGAAAAATTTCCAAGTGATTTAAAAGATACTATTTAAATTCTATTAGGATTTTTTGAAATAAAAGGCAGCAAGTTAAGTGAGAATAAGATGTAAACCTTCCTGCAATATTTGATTGCTAATGAACAGAAAGTATTAATCTTAGCAGGAGAAAGAGAAAAATGCATAGTGTTTTTCATTAAATCAACTAAATGATTAAATGAGTTAGTCAGTAGAAAACCATTTTAATTTTCTGAATGTGAAATGTGCAGCTTATAACAAATAAATTCAAAGCACCTTTCTAAGCAAGTTTTGCCCATAAAAAATGTGGGTTATAAAGATGTTTGGTATTTTCTTCTTTATAGATAGTCAATATTTTAATGCAGTGACATTAATTGTGCAGAATGAAATGCCCCTACTATCTGGGCTTAAAAAAAAGTTGGCATCCAGTTCAACGTCCTTAATGGATCTTCAACACTATTACAAAATGATTGATTGTTGTCATACTCATTTTAGCAGCTTTCAGAGCTGTTATATTTTTAATTAAATTGGCTGTGAATTTTGTAAGTGGCAAAGGTTGATAAACTATCGCTCGACACAATATTACTATTCTTCTTAGCGTGGCTGTCATAGTTGGTACATTTATGTGCATAATCTTAACATTCCATAAGTCTCTTTAGTCTCAGGCATTGATCTGCAAGATGACTTGTTGTTTGGAGATGAGGGAAAAAACATAAAAATTAACTCAGCAAAGCACATGATTCTGAGACGTGACTTGTTAAACAGAGAGGAGATCTAGCCTCCGTACATTGGCTTACCATCCTCCCTTCTTGCACCTTATCAACAAAGGAAAGCAGCCGTGCTTAGTAGGTCACAATGCCAATTTTTCCACCAACAGGTTTTGAGAGGCTCCTTTGAGCCAGACCTAAGGCTGAGTATTGGGAATACAAATGTGAGTCTAGTGGGAGACCCAGGCACTGATCCAGCTGAACAAATATGGACCAACCCAGAGAAGTGCTCTGAAGGAAAGGGTCAATCTGGGATGAAGGAGGCTACTAAGTCTGGGGTTCAGGCAAGGCTTCTCTCAACAGATGGCTCTGGAACTGAGTTCTGAAGGTAGGACAGCAGCCAGTTGGGGGGCAGCAAGTACCTAGGCTTTGGGGTACCAGGGAGCCATTTGAACACCTGAAAGAAGACCAGTTGCCTGGAGCCTAGAGTGGCAGTAAGGTGGGAAGGAAAGTACTTTCAGTCATGGATACAGTGTCTGTATTTTCAGGAAGCCCTGGGGAGGTGACCGACAACCATAGATGCTAAAATGGTTCCATCAAGGCAAAATGCCCCACTTTTATGTAAATGACTCCTATTGGCCATGAGAAAACCTGGGTTTGTATCTCAACTGAGTTGACTGACCCTGGTAAGATACATAATCTCTGAACCTCGGTTCTCACACCTGTCCAATGGGGGTAATGGTAGTGCCTCTATTACTGGGTTGCAAGGATTATATTATCATTTGTGCAGAGGTTTCATGTGATTTCTGTCATGTAGAAAGTACCTAATCCATGATAACTATTATTATCTTAGAATAAGGGAAGTAATCAGTATATAGTAAATTAATTCTCTTACTGTGCCTTTGCAGAAAATAAAAATGGGGTTTCACTTTTCATAAAGAGGCAAATGCCTTTGAAATAGGCTTGAATTTTCTTCTTCAACTACTGGGTCATCTTTTGTGCTTGAGAAATTTCTCATTATGCTACTGACTCTTCATGAGTAAGTATCCTCCCATTGGTTCATGTATCTTGCTAGTTATGAGTTCGTGACAACCAACAAATCATGTTCAAAGCCCATAGATAGTGAAGGTTTGACCACAAGTCATGGAAGGAAGGGTTCTGGCTTTAGTTCAACATTGTTCATCATGGGAAAAAAAAAAATCAAGCTTTGGAATCCCACAGACCTGGAGTTCAGTCCTGGCTGGGACACTTAATGTCTATGAGACCTTGAATGCATTATCCTTTCTGAGCCTCATTTTTTCTCAATAGCAAAATGAGGATAATTCTATTCTTTATATAGTATACTATTTACCTGGAAGAGAGAAAAATGTCTGCTATATAGTAAAAGCCCCACATTTGTGGCTCTTCTAATTAACACAGCTCAATCCCCTGATAATTCCCATTATGTATGGTGGTTGGGGGATAGTGGGGACTAAATCCCCTTCAGTTATGCAGTCTTAATATCTAAGGTGGACAAAGTGGATGTCATTCTCCGCACTGCACAAATGACCTCCACACTATTCTGTAACAAGCTTTTGGATTTGGGTACGCGATTACTTCAATGAGACATTCAAACCAGCAACGATGGAACAGCTTAGAGTATCCTGGGAACCTCAGAAGATGGATGTCTACATGGGGATATTGTATTTATTAGTAAAAATTGTGCATGGAGTAAACATGGCAGTTACTTTCAGTGGGGTAATCTCCATAGTTTCCAACAAGAGGCAGTGCAAATTGCAAAGGAGGGAAAAGAATATCTCAGTTTTCCTTACAGATGAGCCACAGAGCTACCATTTGTATTTGCAGGCGATTTCAATCATTCTGCATGCATGCTCACCCTGGCAACATTTCAAAGCATTATTCCACGTTACTGTAGTATTTTATCACACGTCACAAGTCTGACACAGTTCTCTCCTCGGCAAGAAAGTGCTTGAGGCTAAGTATCAGATTTTGTCAGTAGGAAAAAGGAATTGTTACAATCCAGAAGTGGCTAGGGAAACATACCTTCAAGTACTACAGATTTGTAAAGGTAAAGCTCCAGTAGAAAGCAAGACTAGGGACACACAAGCTTATGTCTTGTTGGTTTCTGTGTATTCTTGGCTGTGCTCTCCTACAAGTTGGATCTACAAGATCCAACTGAGCCAAGCCACAAGAGTTTTTCAGTGGCCAGTGGAGGTCAAATTCTGATGCTCAAAATGGAGGGGGAAATGGAAGTTGTATGAGGAGTAATTTACATCATCAAGTCTTCTGTATCTGTCCTCCAGGGAAGTAGATTAACATCTTCACTGACATGGATTATCTGGTCACCTCATTTTGCCTTTCTCTTGGTGAGGCCCAGAGTTGGCTGAAAAGGACTTTATGCTTCTCTCCATTTCCTTCCTCCAACCAAGGTATATTTATTTGGCATCTTGTCTCTGCCAACCTTTGTACCAGACCCTGGAAACCACAGTGAACATAAGAGATGTAGACCCAGAGCTCAGGGGTGCCATGTCAGAGCCTTTGAGTGCTGTCCAGGGTGCTAGCAGTACACATGGGTAGGTCATTGACTCAGATTTTGGTGAGGTGACGACTACATCAAATTCCAAAGGGCACATGAATAATTACAAGAAGCAATCCTGTTCTTCCTGTCCCTGCCTTCTCCCTGTTCTGAGCCTGTCTGAGGGATAGGCAAGACTGGGATATGAAAGAGCAAGGCCCAAATTCAAACAACTCCTCATTTCCCAAATATCAATCATTAATCACAGTCTCTGCCGTATCCAGGAACCACTTCTACTGCCATTGATGCTTCTTCAAATCAACTTCCTTTCTCACCTGAAAACAGTCATGGAGAAAAGCAAGATTATAACATTCTTGTAACAGAAAAGTAGTACAATGTGCTATAAATAGAAGGCAACTATAAAAGTAAATATAATGAAAAAATAAAATGGTGTTATTAAATTTCACCTGGATGCTGTTGTTTGAGCCTGAGGCCTGTTCTTTTCTGGTACAAAATGGGAGATTGTCAAGCCTTAGAGCAATGTGAGGGACAAAGGAACACCAAACTTAGCATGTTCCTGGAGAGAACTCAAGGAGAAAGGGATATTGAAACTAAACAATCACTATGAGATTCTGCATTCTTGAAGGTCATGACTACTACCTATAACCACCTGTGTCCCTACAGAGGAATGTGTCCCATGAGAGGTCCAAGAGAGTGGAGACATGGAGTAGCAGGTAATGCAGGGACAGAGGTAATGAAATGCGTGGCTTCGTAGGCCTTGTTACGGAGTTTGGATTTTATCTTGAAAGGTTAGAAAGCTGAGGAAGTAAGCCAATGGCTGGCTGGCCTGATCTGCCTTGCATTTCAGAAAGCCCATGCACCTGCAGGAGGTGGGGGCCGAGGATGGATAATGATCAAACCTGGAAGAAAGGACTTGCATGAAGGCTCTGGAAGAACCCAGGGCAAGGAAGATAGTGGCAAAAACTAGTAGAGTGAATGTGGAGAGGGAGAGAAGGGGGAAAAAATCTATCAAGCTTCTTGATCGATTGGGTAAAAGACATAGTATGTACTTGAAATGTTTTCTAAATGATATGGCTCTAGATCTTTAGGGAGAGCCAGGTCAGTCCAGCTGTTCTTAACCAGGTTTTGGCCAAGAATCCATTCTCTCTCAACTCACCCCTACTGCCCTCCCCAGACCTTCTCCCTACATCCTGTTTTTGGGTCTCTGGACCATTGAGATTCCTCAGCAGTGAGGTCTCGCAAACCAGGCCTGAGATTTGATAATGATGGAGTCCCTTTCGTTTCCTTACGGGGGTGGGGAAGTTCTCAGTTTCTCCCATTATTTCTCATTTGTGGAAAGGCACTGGTTTTAACTGGGATAATTTTATGCCCAGGGGACATTTGGCAATGTATGGAGACATTTCTGGATGTCACAAGTGGTAAGGAGGGGTATGCTAGCCACAGTGGGTAGGTAGAGACCAAGGATGCTGCTAAACATTCTAAAATGCTCAAAACCACCTCCCACAACTGAGAATTAACCAAGTCTGAAAATATCAATAATGTCTGAGTTTGAGAAACTCTGACAGGACAATGGGAATGTCAGAAAGTGTTGCATGAGGACAGAGAAAGAAGGCTATGGAGGGGCAGGTACTTTTATCAGGACACTATTATCTGCAGTACAGGTGGGTGAGTTGGGGGAGGGAGAGAGTTTGAAGGTTGGGGGCACCACTTACTCTGAGTTTTCCAGGATTGGGGTTAGACCAAGGCCAGGAAGCCAGTTGGAAGAGGCAGTAGCTGTAAACAAGCCCCGTACTCTCAAACACCCAGGGCTGCCATAGTGGTCCCCATGAGGAAGGGAGAGGCTGTGGGCTGACTCTCCAGGCAGATCAGGTGCATCAGCAGGAGGAGCTCACACAGCCCAGCACCCCAGCATGTGTGTTGAAATTCCAGGAGTCTTCACATTGCCTTGGCTAGACTCCAAGCCTGCCCAGAAAACAAGCATCTCTGTTTTCAGAGGATGGTAGCAATAATTACTTTGTCCTGGGGGGAAAAATGGCAGAAAGAGAAATACTTTGTAAATCACTGCATGTCTCCTGCCTGCAAGCTTTGAGTCTATTTGTGAAACATTTATCTCCTTGTATACTCGTCCCCCACCCAAAAAATTATCATTTAGTTCATAAACCTAATAGCCTGAGGTATGCCAATCAATAAGAAAGAACGCAGGAAGCTGAATTCGAGGCATCATGGTATTGAACTGTCTGCAGAAAGCTATGAGACCTTCCTCTAAAATGAACATGTTTCCAGGCCACTGAGATATTGAGAGGTGCCCATATGTTCTCCAAGTGTTTGGGAAGTTAGAGAAACGACTTACGCATTCTGTTCTGATTCATTAATGAGATGGACATTGAATTTTTCTTTATTTAATGAATGTAGAGTCTGCAGATAGGAATGAATTGACTTTCATGCAAACAGGCAGGGGCGGGGGCTCTGTTTTCACTTCTGTGGACAGGAGCAACTCTGTCTTCATGATATGCACACAACAATCCAGGAGCTGACTGCATAAACAAAAATTTGAGGAAAAAACTCCTCTGATTAAATATATAGGCATAGTGAAAGACTTTTATATACTTCTTTAGGAATCAGGCAGGACTGGTAGACAAAATAAGTCAGGATATGTGAGAAGTAAACAACTTTACAGTCCTATTCTTCACTACAAATTGGAAAAGGCTGATTTTCTCTCCATTATTCCCCTCTACATTGCCTCTCCAAGTGTTGCTAGGATGTCTCTGAAAGCTGAGTATGAGATATAGGCAGATCTGGAGCACATGTGCTTATACTAAAGATATCCCACTTGGTTTGGGCAGCAAAGTCCATTGATGGGCTTATCATTCCTATCATAACCTTGGAAGTAAGTGACAACTCCCAAAGGACCCCCTCTCATGGACTGCATCTTTTTCCTAGGGTTTAGCTTCCAAGAAAGCATGGGGAGAATCCTCATTTGGGAGCAGAAGAAGGTAAAGAAACACCCTGGGTTCAATGTCCAGCAAAGGCATCCAGGCCGACTTCACTGATCAATAACACACAATGAGAATATCACTAAAATTCATTAGCAGGACTGAATCCATAACTTCTGCCCTCCCTGAGACCACTGAGACTCCTTCCTTTGTGAACTCTTGGGCCAGGGATTATCCTTTCCTTGAATTATAGTGAAATCTGTCTTAAGTGATCACCCAGGGACCATCCAAAATTGGTAACTTGGTAGAGGTTGAACTTTAGCTAAAGGTCAAACAAAATTCTCTGGAAACCTTAGGGGTTGCTTAAAGGTGAAAGAAAAAGTTGAAATGAAAATTGACTTAATCCCTGGTTTATGAACCAAGTAGCACAGCTAAGCAAGCTGAGGGATGCATTCAGCTCATAAATGTATCTTGACTTATCTTTCTGAAATGCCTCATCCTTTTTGTCAAGTACTTTGGCCTTTCTGGCTTGTTAATCACATGCCTTGAAATGATTTTATTTTCCAAGGCTGCCCATACATTTTGAAGACCTTTGGCTGTATGTTTGTGACCCGTGGAAGGGGTAATGCTATATTCCATTCTAGGTCAGGCTCTGCTCACCACCCAGAGAATGGGGCCCACCAAATGCCTTGAAGATCCTAAGTGTCTTTACCTGGGAAGTAGAAATTGGCTTAACTATCAGAACATCCATTCAGTATAGGAAGGACTTTTTAGAGGAAGAGATCTGTATTCTGTCATACAAAGAATTATCTTTATACCATATCATAGAGACCTAGCATAGAAAATAAAATAGGTATGTAATCCATTTTCTGATCGTCTCTGAAGCGCTCAGAGTAGAATTTGTAGGAATCTTGAGGTAGATCTGGATTTCCTGGGGTTAAAGCTAAGAGGGCAAAGAACAGAGGGAGGTGGAACCAGTATACTTTTCTTATTCCTTCCTGTAAATAGAGAAAGAACTAGACACATTTGGTCCAAATCCCAATTGTGACACATTTTGTATCTTGGATTGATCACTGCAACCTACTCAATCTCTATTTCTTCATCTGTAACAGGACAAGCAATAATAATCCCTACAGTTGCCATCTACAGAACACTTATGTATCACATCGTAGGCTGGATAAAGACTTTATATATATACTCTATCTCAGTGAATCCCCACCATAACATGTGTGTGAGTGATGGTATCTCCATTGGAAGTGGTAAGAGGGTCCATGAAATATTGGTCAAAAGCCCATACTTTTCAGGGATGCTGAGGACATTCAGTGACATGGTGCCTGCTGCATAAGAGTATCTCCATGAAAGTTGATTTTATTCCTCTTTCTATAGAGATGGGCATTATAGAGTGATCATGCATTTCAGAATTTCTGTACTCTGATGGGATGGGATTTTTCCCTACCTTTGTTTATTCTTCACATATTTATTTGAACAGTGCTAAGTGCTGGGAGCACAGTAAGCAACTGAACAGATGTGTTCTGTGCTGGTCGAGTGAGGGTCATGGGCCCTGTTGTGCACTCCAGCTCCAATTGAAACAGAGGTAGAGGAAAAGCAATTAGGGAAGTTGCCCTCTTGGGAGAGGCACACTGACTTGAGGCTTTTTGGTATTGAAGCAAGTGTGCCGGGTTCAGTATATTGAGGCTTTCTTGATATACTGTATTAATGTTAATGTTACTTGGACATTTGAGTTAGTTCCTATACATAGGAAACTGGCGTTCTGAAAAAAAGGGTGTTTTCATGAAGTGAAGCCCTCAAACATACTCTCTGTGCCTTCCCCCTGTAACGAAAGACTTATTTGTGTTACTGGTAATGGAGCCAATTCAGTGCACAGGTCTAAATCAGCTCAGCTCAGTAGCCTAATTGAAGGCTCCCTGGAAACCAGGCAGACAACCACCACAAAGGCGAGCTGTGGCAATAGTCCAGAAATGGCTTATGTACCTGAAGGTTTGATCCTGTCGTCTGCAGCTTCCCGGACCCTGGCTGTTGGTATCTATCCAGAGCAACCATCCCTCTTCCCTGAAAAATATTTACTTTTCTGATCACAGCTGTTGTTTCCAAAAGCACCCAAGAGTAAGAATAGCACACAATGATGCCATCTTCTTTCTAGAAATCCTTTCTTATGTCCAAGCTAATGAGCCAATAACTAAATGGCAAATGCTTCATGAAGGCCTGCATACTTGGCCACAGCTTTTCTCCCTGACTGAAGTCATAGTGATGCCAAGCTATTAGCTTAACCTGGGATCAGTTTGACTAAGCAGGAGTCCCCATCCCTCTCCTCTGTAACAGGGGAGATGCTGGGACTCCTACGGTCTCCCAGTGCTGGCGAGTCCTTAGCCATTTTCAGTTGTTCTTCATCAGGGTAAGCACATTCAACTCCATATGATTGTGCAGTTTCTTATAAAAGCTGGTTGATTCATGGACTGACACAAAGACTAACAGGAACTTCAGATCCACTGCTCAGGTTGAATCTGTCTTTTAAGAGCTTTAGAGGGGATTTAAGGTAAATAATGAACCTAGATATTTCTATAAGAGACCCTGGTTATTCCAAAGCCTACTTTTCTGTGTGATAGGCCCCAAGAACTTCGTACTAAAGCAGAGTCAGTCCCAGGGTTTATCAAATCATAGCCTACATGCTAAATCAGACCCGCTTGCTTGCTTTTGTAAACAAAGTTTTATTTGAACATAGCCATGATTTTGTGTTGTCTGGAGCTACTTTTGCACTATAACAGCAGAGTTAGTATTTGCGACACAAATTGTATGCCTACAGAGCCTAAAATATTTAGTATATGGCTCTTTATGTCAGATAGATAGGTAGATGATAGATAGATGGATAGATATAAATTGCTTCCCCCTGACCTATCCTAAAATGGGGACAAAGGGTTTAAACAACATAAGCGCTGTGAGGACAGGGCCTGTGGTGGTCTATTCACCTATGTAGCTCCAGGGTCTCATAGGTAACAGTTACAACAAAGGAAACACATTAGACTTTTTCCCAGTCTCTAGAAGTTCCCTTTACTTTGGTTCTTTATCCACTCTCCATCTCCACTGATTGTGGGAGCCTCAGCATCATCATCTGTCTTCAATCTTACAGCCTCCATTTGCACTTTGTTAGCTTATAATCACATGGTGTTCTTTATTGGACAAATACTCTTGATACCGCCTTAAAGTTCTGGGCACCAGGAGGATACTGTGGTGAACAATCTAGCTCATTCCAGGTCCTCAAAGAAATTACCCTTGTGGGCAAGACAGACAAAAACAAGTAAACATGCAAATGTTGGATGCAACTCCAACAGTGTTGGAGCAAATGAATCTAGATAGAGGTATCAGAAAAGCTTTGCCAAGGAGAGAACTTTGCAGCTGATAACCAACGGAAAAAGGCACAGAGAATTTTCTAAGCAGAGTAAATAGTGATGGCAAAAGCCATGGGTCTAAGATGAGCTCAGCATGCTCAGGAGATGGAAAGGGGGCCAGTGAGCCCAGAGCACTGGTGAACAAGTAGAAGGAGCTGTGGTTATACAAGCAGGCGGCAGCCCAGAGGTCTTACCAGTTAGAGTTGTAGGGTCTTAGAGGAGGAAATGTCAAGACCGAAGTTGTATAAGGATCCCTCTGGCTGGGTTGAAAGAAGGTGAAGGTGTAAGCCAGGGGGCCAATTAGGAAGTTATCACAGTGGTTTATGATAGATCATAGTACAGTGGAGGTGAAGAGAAGTAGCCCATTTGGCAGTATGACTCCGAAATACGGGAGGTTGAGGGCACCTGGGTGGCTCAAGTAGTCGGGCATCTGCCTTCAGCTCAGATCATGATCCTGGGGCCCTGAGATCAAGCCTTGCATCAGGCTCCCTGCTCAGTGGGGAGTCAGCTTCTCCCTCTCCCTCTGTTCCTCCCCCTTGCTCTCTGTCTCTCTCTCAAATAAATAAATCTTAAAAAAAAAAAAAAGAAAGAAATACAGCTGGTCGATTTTGTTAATAGAGTTGACTATGAGGACTTAGAGACTAAGAATTCCTAGTATTTGGCTTGAGTAACCAGCTGGATGACTAGTGATATTTCCTGGAAAGACTGACACAGACATAGGGTAGGGAGGCTACAAGTTAGGTGTTCTCCTTTGGTTATAAGAAATAGGAAGTTTTCGCTGTACATGCAAGAGCAATCATCAGAAAACCTGTTGATACACAGGGTTGGAACTCATTAGAGAGTTCCAGGCTAGAAACAAATTTGGGAGCCACAGAGATGATGTTTGGAGCCAAGGCTTTGAATGAGATCACCTGGGTGGGAAGGGAGTCAATTAAATTGCTGAGAATCAGAGTCAGGTTGATGTTTCCAGGTTGGGTAGGAGAAAGTGGGAACACTTTCCAGACAGAGGGCACTACAAATGCAGAGGACCTGAGGTGAACCATACTCGGTGTACTTAGAGAATGTGGTTGGAGTACAGGGAGCATGGGAAAGATTAGAGCAAGATGAGGTCAGAGGGGGGCTTAGATCTTATTCCATATGTGATGGGAGGAAAGGGGCCAAAGAACACCAGTTACTGGGCTTTAGAATCTGAACTCTAGAGAAAGGGTGCCCGAAATTTTCTATCAGTTCTGATACTTGCTGGACCAGACAACCTCTTCGTGCTGCCATTTTCTCATCTGTAATATAAGGATGATACCAGTACCTACCACACAGGGCTGTTTCAAAGATTAAGTGAAAAAAAAAAAAAAGATTAAGTGAAATAATGTATGAAATGTGCTTAGATCAAGTGCCGAGCATGCAGTAAGCGCTCAGTAAATGTCAGCTCTGATTATTACTGGAGAGAGTCACATGATCTGACTTCTCAGTGATGCTGGACTATAGCAGTTCAAGAGTAGAAGCGAGGAGACATTTAGGAGGTGGTTGAGGTCAGCCAGGGGAGAGATGGGCCTTTCTCCAGATCCTGTGGAGGCCTGCCTCTTGCCGTGACTTTCCCCTGAGAGACCACCGCTGTTTCTGCCTCGTTCTCTGAGCTGTCAGAGCCCATCCTCCCAGCACTTTGCACCTAGCCTGTGAACCGTGCTGCTCTTCTCTCACCTCTCTGTGACTGGAGCATGAGCTCCTCAAGAAAAGGGCCCTGCCCCTAATCAGCATGCAGTGGTGATAGCGTGTGGCCATCACCCCCGGCGAAGAGAACAACAGTAGTCTGTGTCAGCATGTAGCATTGGGAACGTGTGCAAACCACAGCACATCTCCTAGGACAGGTCCAAGTCGTAGAACAGAAGGAGCAGAAAAGCTATGGGGCTCCAGCTTGAGCACCTGGAGCCAGGAGCCAGGAGGTAGGCTCACTCCCTGAGCGGAATGGTGGTGGTGGTGGTAGTAGGGGTGCTTCCAGCCCATGGGCAGGGGCAGCACCTCAGCAGGCATGGGGTGTTCGGGCTCATTTATATCCCGTGGGTATGTGCAAAGAGCTGGGCAGGCAATTCAAATGCATTCTCGAGGTCACAGCACCAAACTCGGGCTGCCTTAGCTCCCAGAACCATTAGCAGGGTAATGTGTTCTCTCATTGTGAGTGGGAATCAGAAGGACTGTAATGGGGCTTCATTAGATCCATCTGTCCATCCATCACATCGTCTCCATCCCTCACTACTTGACTGGAGAGACGGGAACACCCCTAGCTAATTAGATTTATCCTAATCTCCTTTCTGCCTCGTCAGTCCTCTCAGAGGCCATCTGTGGGTGTAGAGTTCAGACCCTTAAGAATTATGCTAATCAGTCTTCTGCTAATTTCAAGTGTTCATCTGATGGCCACAATTTGAAACTTCTTGCTGTGACAAATGGGAACCCACTGTAAGATTCTGTGCTAATTTTAAACACCCTCATCCAATGAAGTGCCACATAATGGACCATTTCTAAGAAAATAGTGAGGTGAAGAGCATGTAGTCGTGGACAGTAAGTAAGAAAACCAGAGTCAGGGCGGAAAGAATTTTAATTTTTTTTTAATATGGTAGGAGATGATTTGCTTTCATTTGTAGACTCAAGAGGAAGGTGCCTGAGCTATTAAATGTGGCATGGATTGTTTATTTTGGTGGTGCAACCGCTGGTGTGTAAAATGCAGAGGGGAAGGAATTCACTGAGGTAGGTACCCCAAGGGAAATGACTTAGGAGTAGATTTTCAGACCCCGCTGCATCCACTAGAGCCTGTAGCCTGGTCAGTAGAGGCTGGTATGGAATGTTAAGCAGATTTCTTTGCAGAGAGGTCACCCCAGCATTTCAGTGGTTTGAACCTGGCAGGAGAAAGGGCACTTTCTGACATGGCGCAGTGACATTTACCACAGGACCTAAATGCCCCCAGGCCCACGGTAGGGTGAATACAAATCATCAGCTCTGGTCTTAGGGGGCCCCCACAGGGGACTCAGTGGAAAGATTGATACTACATTAATTATTTTGTTGAGGGGAAAGAGAGTCTTAACTGGGAATTATAGCCCAGAGTGGCACTTCCTAAACTTAAGTGTGTCGATGAATCTCTTGACATTCTTGGATCTTGTCAAAATGGTTTTTGATTCAACAGGCCTGGGATGGAGCTTAAGAATATGCATTTCTAGCAGGCTCCTGGGTGACAATGACTGCTGGTTTAGAGACCACACTACTTGGTGGTGGCAGGAGAGGTTAAGAGTTTGAGGAACAGAAGGAACCAGGTTCAAGTCCTGGCAATTTACTGATCAGGCAGCCTTAGGCAAAGTACTTGCCTCTGTAACTAATACTTCCTGAATTTCTACTATGCGCCAGAAACTGCGCTCAGTGAAATAGCTGGATCAAGATGGAGAAAATATCCCTGCTCCCCTGGGGTTTTTAATCTGATAGAGCAACGCATAAGAACAAAGGTAACAGGGGCACTTGGATGGTTCAGTCGATTGAGCATCTGCCTTTGGTTCAGGTTGTGATCCCAGGGTCCTGGGATTGAGCCCCATGTCGGGCTCTCCACTCAGTAGGAACCTGCTTCTCCCTCTCCCTCTGCCTGTCACTCGGTCTGCTTATGCTCTTGCTCTCTCTCTCTCTCTGAAATAAACAACAACAACAAAAAAAAGGTAACAAAACACAAAATGTCTAATTATAGCCTGTGATCATTGCTAGTAGTGACAGCAAAGGTGGCTAATGTTTACTGAGAACCTAGTAGGTACAAAGCCTTAAAGAATTTCACATACACCCACTGATTGAATCATTATAATTGTCCTGTACAATTGGTACTCCTGTCCCTGATTCAGATGCAGACACTGAGGCTCAGACATGAAGTATCTTGCCCAGCCTCATGTACTGAAAGGTGGTAGCGACCTGATCGAGAGGCAGGCCGTCCATCTCTGGAACTAGTGCTCTTGAGTACGGCCCACAAACTTTTCCTGTAAAGGGCCAGGTAGTAAATATTTTAGGCTCTACAAGCCATTCGGTTTTTGTCGCACCTACCTAATTCTGCCCTTGGAACACAGAAATTGTCACGACAGTGCATGAGGAGGAAGAGCAGCCGTGTCCCCATGAAAGAGCATGTGCCGGCGTAGGTGCCACTGGCCCTGATTTGACCCGTCTGCTATAGTTTGCCAACACCGGTTCCTGATCATTATCCTTGACTAGCTTTTCACATTTTTAAAGCAGCCTCATATGACAGAAATAGAATGTGAGCTATACATGTAATATAAACCCTTAAAGTAGTCACGTTTAAAAAAAAAGATAAAATTTTAATAGATTTTATTTAACCTGAAATATACAAAATATTATTTCCACAGGTAGCCAGTATAAAGTAATTATCGAGATATTTCATGTTCTTTTTTGCACTAAGTCTTCTAAAGCCAGTATGTGTTTCACATGTATAGTAAGTAGATCTCAGCTCAGAGTAGCCATGTTTCAAGTGCATAGGAGCCACATGGGGATAGGGGCACCGTGCTGGACAGGGCAGCTGGACAGTGCTTAGGATTCATCCAGGCTGGAGCTGAAGAGTATGTATTTCTAAGACCCCAGATGATCCTGGTCAGCAGTCCACACTTGGGGAAGGAAGGCTGCAGATTGCCACTCTCTGAAGGACATACACTGTGATGGACCTGAGGGGGTAGGTGATGAAAGGTAGGTCCCAATGGCTCTTAAAAGAGGTTATGTTCAAATTGAAACCCCCGAGGATGAGGAGGACTGAGAAGAACAGTGGGCAAAGATGCTCTACTCAAGTTCTAGATGTTTTAGAGTAATTGAGCTAAAGCATGCAGGCACTGAGCATGGAGCTCAGCATGGTATCTGGGGTTTTTGTTCTGATAAAGGCAAGCCCCTGCATACCACTCTTCCCCCAGCCCAGATTCATTTCCTCTTTGGTGCTCCAACAGTTGCCCAGATTTCCCTCATCACAGCACATTCCATACTTTCTGTAGGTGCCAGATTATTTTCTGGGTGGCCCACCAGTGTTGTGAGTCCTGAGAGGGCTTGGCCACTGCTCTGTCTCCAGCCTGTACATCAGCTGCAGTCATTTGACTGCTTGGCAGTGAAGATTGGGCCTTAGGGAGTATTTGGAATTCCATCCAAGGTACATCTGGGCATGGACTGCTTGAAAACTTTATAGGCAGGAACTCTCTGACTAAAGATCAGAGGAGGGAAGTCTTTTGTCTATAACAGGAAAGAAAGGACTTTGCATGGTGTGGCACATGCTCAGTGGCCACAGGCAGGTGAGTCACAAACTGGCCTGCAGGTGTATTAACAGGGTCACCACAGTAAGTCTGGGTGAATCTAACAGATTTTAGAAGGAGCCTTGGCTCTCCACTCTATGGTACCCAACCTACCCCAGGGTCCAGCCTGAGGCTGCTGCTTCCCTTCCTTGATATCTGCCTCACATCCACCCAGGGCTGAAATCACTGTTCTGGGTGTCAGGGGAGCATAAGAGGAAAGGCCAGGTGTTTCTCATTCACAGAAGAGCTACCTCACAGGTCAGGCTGGCTCTACCAGAGGAGGCCAGGTTTGTTAATGTGGCTTGAGATGCCAACTGGTTGGGATCATAACACTGAGCTCTTCCAGTGGTCTTACCATAGAGCCTTCCAAAATTCACCTCTACCCAAGCTCTGCTATGTTAATAAAGGGCCATCTTGCCTTCTTGTCCTAACAGTTTCTGACATGTGTATGGCATTGCCTAGTCTAGAAAGAGACATAATGGACAGTGGTCAGGAGGGCTGATGCGGGCACTGGCTGCCTGTGTTTGCATCCCAGTCTTGTGCCTGATTATGTCAGTCCCCAGATCTCTTTGGGCCCAGCTTCCTCCTGCATTCAATGGAGATAGTGTAGGGCCACCCTCCCAGGATAGTTGTGAGGATTAATGAAGACGAGTAAAGTACATAAAACAGAGTTTGCGTACAATAGGTGCTTGTTGTTGCTATCAGAAATGGCTTTCACTTGTATTATTGCACATAGCAGGGCTGGTGGTGGTATGATTTCCACTTAATAGTATAGGTGATGAAAGTGAGAGTCGAGGAGGGGAAGCAATGTGAGTCAGAGGGAGTGCTATACCTCCAGTTGAGGCCTTCTAAAAATTTGCTTAACATTTACTTGATTCTTACTTGGGGGGGGGGGGGGGATGTTGTGGGCACTGGACTGACATGCCAGGTGAATAAAGGTGAAGGAAGCACAGTAGAGCTCCCAGCAGTGGTGGAAACAGGTATGCTGAGGAAATACAAGCCAAGGATTGAGGAGAGGAATTTTCCCCATCAAAGTGTGCAATGGCACACTATGTGTTGTTGTGACATCATGTCATTGCTGGGGTCCTTAGAGAAATAAGTATGTTTTGTGGGTTTTAAAGCTGTGACCCATGATTCCCCCAAGGAAGTTTCATGTGAGAGGATGTATTTGTATGCACATTTTTTCCCAAGGGGAAGGAGTCATAATTTTGATCAGAGTCTCAAATGTCCTGACATGCCCCCAAATGGTCAGAACCCCCATTCTAGAGGAACTTGGATGTAATTTGTGAAAATTCTCAATAGTGAGTAGCCCATGTTTTAAGTGTAAGCTTATACACATACCAATAGATACCTCAACACTACTGTTCTAGGAGAAAGGCAGCTCTCCCAAAGACTCTGCCTCAGTGTCTCTAATACAGTCCTTTTGCGTTGTTCTTCCACATAGGCATCCCAGTGATTTTCTGGTTGACTTTGGGCTATTTCACCACTTGGAGCCCCTATTTATGGTCATGTGGGGGTGCCAGCTTCTAGCCCACAGATTCCTGGGGGGATTTGGATGGTTTTACTGTCTTACAACAGATGTAACAGGCTCAGTGCACATGAAGCTACCTTCCGTTGCCTGGTGTCAAACTTTCTGTTGGATCATTCCAATAGACATTCTTAGGGAAGTGTCATTTTTTCTTTCTTTCTTCACATCCCTGTGCTTTCCTTCCTTGGATCAAGGTTGTATCTCTTCCCAAGAATTATTCTTATTCCCTGTCAGTGATCTTTATGGAGCTGGTTTGTTAACTCTTGCTCTCTCCATCCGCTATGACATCTTGGGAAAACCTATCTGTCCTTTCCTCTCTGATTCTGTGGATTGAATAGAGTGGCTATTTCATTTGTTGTTTCCTCCTATGCCTTACATAATTGACAACTGATCTTTTGGCCTATTATTCTCTCCTGTTACAAGTGGGAAGAGAACAAAACTGCACCATTGCCATCACTATGAGCAAAGGTACATTCTGTTTTGTTGCCCTCAGAATCTAGGAAGCAGGGATTTCCAGCATTCATTTTTTTAAAAATAAAGGCAGCTGTCTATAAACGTGGAAACAAGTACCATCTCAGTCTTACTCTTAATTAAGAAGCAATAAAATGATCACAGCATATCAGCCACTTCCAGGATTTGTTGCACTGCTTCTCTGCCCCCTCCTAGGCAATAGCTCCATGGCTGGGGTGTGGGTAAGGTCAAGAACATGAGCTTGGGAGTCAGACCCCATTGTGGACTCCACCCCTACCGTGCAACAGCTATGTGGCCCTAGACACACCACATAGCTTTTCTGAGCCTTGGCATCTGTAAGATGGGGAGTGGCGTCATGCGTACTGTATTCATTTGCTAGGACTGTCATAGCAAAGGAACACAAAGTGGGTGGCAACTGTGTTTTATCACAATTCTGGAAATTAGAAGTCTGAAATCAACATGTCAGCAGTTAGTTCCTTCTGAGGACCTTGAGCGAGAATTTGTCTCATGACTGTCTTGGCTTGGGGTTTGCTAGCAATCTCTGGCATTTCCTGGCTTATAGACTCATCATCCCAGTCTCTGCCTTCATGTTCATATGGCATTCTCCCTGTGTGCATGGCTGGCTGTGTCCAAACTTCCCCACTGAATTAGGAGGTCAGTCTTTCTGCATGATTGTCTACTCTGGTGGCTTTATTTCAACTTGATTCCCTCTGTAAAGATCCAAGGTTACATTCTGACACTCTAGGGGTTAGAGATTGAACACATCTTGGGGGTAGGGACACAATTCAATCTGTAACACATACCTACCACATAGGGTTACTGGATGATTAGATGAGATAATCCACAAAAAGGGTTTTTAACTCAGTGCCTGGCATGTAGCAAGCCCTCAGTATATTGTTTATTGTTCATCAGGGAATTTATCATCCCCCAATTTCTCACCTATAAGTCCTGGAGGCTTTCCATTTCTTTTGCCTCTCCTTTTCTCTCATTTTTTGTCAACTAGAAGGCAAATAAATGTAACGGGAAAAGGCAAAGCATAGACCATTTGAAACATGGAAAGTTCTGCCGTTTGACCATCAGAACTTTTTATACTTTAATATTTCCTCAGCCTGCGTTTATATTAGTAAAAAAAAAAAAAACAAAAAACAAAAAACAAAACAAAAAAAAACACAAAAAACAAAACAAAAATACCCCCAGATTTGTATGTGTAAAAATACACAGACACCTATTTTAGTCTGGTCTGCATTAATTATTTGAGAAGCTTGTCTTAAATAGCACAATGATTTTGTTTGAGGGAAAACTTTGAAACCTAAATAATTATCAGATGGCCATTAAAAAAAAATCTAAACTAACCCACTGTCTGAGAAAACATGTTATTGGAATCAAATAAGCTGGCGGCATAATCTGCAAATTCTGTGTGTACTGCTATGGTATCTGAAACATAATTATCAAGCTTAAGTTAATTAGACTAATGCTCAGAAAATCTGGCCTGGCAGCTTGTGGTAAGTAATTATATATACTGATTAAAAATGTAATACGCAGTGAGTAGAGGCGATGGAAACTCCATTTGACACAGTGTGTGCGCATGTACAATTAAGAAGCCACGTAGAAGAATGCCCACAATGAGAAGGAACGTTGTAGAAACTGACAGGCATCCTGCCCAGTCTTCTTCGAGATGTTCCCTTACCCCAGTGGGAGAAGGGTGGGTGTCACCAGAGGGCTGGCTCAGGAACGGGATGTGGCCACAGGTTCTCACTGGCCACCCAGAGCATACTCCAGACCACAGCCTCTGCTCTCCCATGTTGTTTCCATTTCTCTCAAGCTTCTCCTTCAAGGGATGATTAGCTGTGAGATAACTGAGGTCCACTTCCTTGGTGATCTTCCAGGCTCTGAAACAAGGAAATTGTCATTCATCACGGGTCACAAATAAGGGTAGGATGCTGCCCTCTGTGCAGGCATAAACCCTTTAATTTGCCCTTCTGCTTGCTACTTAGCTTTTTCTCATTATTGAAAGAGGGAAGAAGATGGCACTAGGGAATCCATGAGCAAAGACTAAGGACACTCAACATTTGGCTGTCTACTTAGGTTCATCATCAATTTATTGCATCATAAATTTTTGGATCAAGTAAATATAAATTTCAGATTTATGGAGGCTATAAAGAAATATTTTTTTGTTCTGTATCATTCTTAGAGTGTGTCTGTGTCCCTGCATCAGTATTATGTGTTTGGAAGAACAGAATGAAACCCGTTTTTGAGGACTGAGGATGGCTATAACTGTGTCACCCTTCTGAGATGGTTGGTTGATTTGGGCAAGAAGTATTTAGTGAACACCCAGTACGTACAGAACTCTGGTTTTGTAAGGTCTTCACTAAGGTATTAGATTGAACCATGAGACGTTGTTTTGACAGTTCAAGGAAGATGGAATATTGCTAATAGACATGGTTTTGCCCTCATAAGACCTATAACTTAGTGGGTAAGATATTTATAACACAGTCATGTCCCGAAACGGAACACATCAAAGGGCCACCTGGTCTAGCCTGGGGAAAACAGGGGAAGAAATGTATCCCTTGGAGAGGACAGTATGTGCAGAGGACAAGTGGTAAAACAAGGCAGGTTGTTGAAAGAGCCACTCCTACTTAAACAGGGTAGGCACAGAGGGGGTTGAGAGATGGAGTGGAATGGTAAGTAAGGGCCTATCATGCCAAGAAAGTCATGTCAAAGGTCAATAACTCAAGACCAGAGCATTTGATAGCAAGAGTTGGGAGACTGTCGTGGGCCACTATCTAGAACTTAATTTAAACTTTTTAAATGAGAGAGGCCCCACTATACAGTCCTCCTGCTGTGATGTTCTGCTTCAAAATCTAGATTCAGGCCACTTCTCTTAGATTTCATTGAGGCTCCTTTTTTAGTAGAGAAACATGCCGAGGCTTCTAGACTAAGACTGCAGAAAAGACCCCACAACCCACTTAATCTCCCTGGGTCTTTGTTTCCTTTTCTGTAAAATGGGGACAAGAATATTATGCCTCTACTTACCCAGAGTTGATCCAATGAGATTCTGCATGCAGAAGTGCTTTAATTTAGACACCTGAACTTAGTCTCCATGGTTTAGCAGATTCTGGATGCTATTCTATGAGAACAGTAAATCAGCAGGGGTTTGGGGTTTTTTTGTGGGGGTTTTTTGCTTTTGGTTTTCTTCTGGAATACCAAAAATCAAGTTGTCCTGATTTTTAAATTTTGGCATCTGGTAGATAAAATCTGAGTAACCATGTAGGAACTCACAGATCTTGGACTGATAACTTGGCTACTGGGCTTCAATCTAATACCAATGAACTAGTCAGTTACTGCCAAAATCAAAAATTAAAGAGGGAGAGGAGCAAAATAGCTTGGCAATTAATGGCTTTTTTTTTTTTTTCCAACAGCTTGTCTGTGTTTCCTACCCAAGTAGCAATCAGCTTACTGCTTTTTGCCCCCAGTGTGGGAAACAGAAACAGCATAAGGCTGCAAAGCCCTTCAAATACAGTCTTGGTCTGAGAATCAGTATGAAGAAAAGGACTAAAAGAGATAATGAAATGTAGAAAGCATGCGAAATTTATATTACCACTGAAGACATGTTTATTAAAATCCAGGCGAGTATTACTTTTGCTTCAGAAATAGGACATAAGAGGAAATTTATGGAGAGGAGAATGTTTGGATGACTATCTCACAGACATAAAGCTCTTAAGGCAGAGCAGTTTTAATTAAGAACAGCATCCTGTGTGAAGTGTTATACCCAAAATAGATCCTAGGGGGGATTCAGTGAAGGGATACATCAATTTCAGACATCTGGAATCCAATTAATAACTTCAGTGCTCTTACATCGCAAATGCTACTATGTTGTGTTCTTATGGAGCTTCTCCGAATGGGAGCTGGATTTCCATAGGGAGGGAAATTGTGGTGATCCTATGCTGTAAACTGCATGTTGCCCAGGGATGGCCATGTTTGTTTTCATTCATGGCCTGCTTTGACGGGAGTTATGTTGAATGACTAATTGAGTATCTGCAAGCCCATCAGCACAAAAGCTATGATTTTTGACACTACCCTATACCTAGCCATAGGATAGGCCAACACCCCACCCTTCTCCTTGTGCCCTGTCACAGAGTTATCCATCACCCTGAATCTCGTGATCCCATTGCTTCACTTCTTTTTACACAGTTTTAGGCATTTCTGTGCATTTTTTAAAAAGGATGTATTTTTAAGTTGTTTTCTCACTTTATAAAAAAAGCATCATCCCACAATTATCTTTTAAAAATTATTTTTTCCTCCATAATATGTTAAGATTTGTCCATTTGGACTAATTGTCTCCGTCAAACAATTCTTTTGACCACTGTGTCATATTGTATGATGTGAATATATCAGTTTATTCATCTACTTTTTGAAGAACATTGGTCACTTCAAGGTTTTTGTGGGTTTTAATTAGAGCTGCTTTGAACATTCTCATATATATGAGAAAATTTTCTTTTGGATATATACCTGGAGAGTATTGCCGGGTCACAGTGTGTTGTGAATGTCAGCTTTAGGAGATCATGCCAAACCATAATCCAAAACGGGTGCTCCAATATATCCTCTCCCCAGTGCTGCCAGGGGGATCCTGAGGGTCCCTATTCTCTCCAGACCATGGACTTGCCAGATTTAGGTGTAGTTCAAATCCATCAGCATTGTAAAGTGGTATTTATATGTGAATTTGATCTCATGCTGTGTGACCCTCAGAGCTTATGCATAGGGATTGGGGAAGGGAGGGTCAGATTTAGGATGAGGACAGATGGCTTCCTGGCACTGCTTATCAGGGGCCTATTGTCTCAGGGAAGGGTAAGATCTCAAGACAGTACATGAGTGCCCCTGGGATGCTTGGACTGGAGAACTGTAAATATAGGTTTTGTCCCTCATTCTTGGACCAAGCATTTTTCAAACAGTTTTTTCTGGGACTTTAAATAGATACCTGAAATTGTAGGAAGCTACTTTAACTCATTTTGATCTTTTATCCTTTAAAAAGCAACCAAACTCCTTTAAACCCCTGAGCAGCACTGAGGTGAGATTAATTAAAAGATTAGGACTCTTAAAAGATTTTTATGGGTTTTTCATTCATGAAGTTATAACTTACATTGTTGTGAGTTATATATCTTAAAATTAAGCTATACACACAATTATATATATACACTCATATACATATATATATGAGTCAAGCGTAGATTTTCATGTATAATTTATATTTATTGATATACTATTTATATAAGTATAAATCCCAGGCTTGGCTCTTTCTACAGTGCTTCTTGAGCATCTCAGTAATAAATAAATGAGAGGTTAGATGCACAGTAGGAAGCCAAAAAAGGTGAAGGTATCTCTTTTCTAGCCTGATGCTTCGAAATAATCACAAGCCTAGTATTGCATTTTAAGTGTTCACTGTGGTGAAGCTGTATGTGTATATGTTTACAGTTGGCTTACATCTGTTTTCAGTGCTGATTTCTGGATTATGGTCACTTATAGGGTATATAAAATGAGCAGTTGAGCCTATAACAAGGAAATCTTAGTTTCTTTCAAGTATTTTTTTTAAGGCGTTTGAAATCCTTTGTGACAAAAATCTGCTGTCACGCATGGTAAGCTTAGCATTTCAGCTGTATCCAAGGCTTTATGGCTTCATTAAAGAAGATTTTTAAATGAAATAAAGAAAGGCATTCGGGAAAGGTTGGCTTCTTCTAATTTATTTGTGCAACTCACAGGACCAGGCTTTGAAGGGCACTGGCACAGCTCCATCAGAAGTCAATGAGTTTGTGAATAACAGAGGGCATGTTACTTGAAATGGGTGTGTAGCAGCTTCATGGGATGTGGCTTCATAACAGAGGCAGAATGATTGTCTTATAAAAGGAAGAAATTCATGACCAATCCAAGGGAGTGGTGAATACTCTTGGCATATAGATTTTATGTTAGTCATTTTTCATCTGCCAACATGTGGGTCCTGGTGCCAGGCACCTGGCCAGATGGTGTTAGGTAGCTCTTTTAGCTCTGCCAAACATATGGCGAACGCTTGCGAGGTCAGCCTGTGTCCTTGCTGCCCTATGCTGGTAACCACTTGTGCAAATAGCTTGCTGCTCACTTGCTTTTCTGTGAAAAATTTCCTATCAGGAGGGCCTGGTATTAAGGAGGAACAGAGGACCAGAAGGCAAAAAATCAAGCCACAAAGTGGCATTGGCCTATCTCAGAGGCAAAGCTGGGCTTAGCTGTTCCATCTCACCTCTCCACCTTCAGCTCATGGAGTCTGGACTTACTGCAACTTCACTTAATATTCTTTGGAGCCCAACAAGAAGTAGGTGCTCAACAAGAGTGACGTGACCAAATCATCCAATCCTTCTTCTAGCACTTATGCCTCTAGCACTAAGGAAAGGGAAGGCACAGACCATCTGGTACCTCGGCTCTTCTTCTGGGTATGACACACTTGCTGATCCCTCTCAGCCTCCTTGTCACCTCCTCAGAGCAGTCTACCCTGTCTGCATGGTCTATTGTACTTCTGTTATTCCCTGGAATGGTAGTAACTGATTTGATTACTTGCTAATTGTCTTTTCTCCTCAAATATTTGCCTCCTGAGGGCCCTAAACCTTGTCCAGCTTACTCACCATTGCACAGAATAATACAATGTAGTAGATATATTACTATTATTTGTTGAATAATTGAATGAGTTCTGCAGAGAAATGAGCTTCCAATGCTTGGGAGACCTGGATTGTGCAACCCACACACACCCCTCATTCAACTTCTCCAAATGGGTTTTATCTTGAGAGTTTAGTTGTTGCTGCCTGCAACATTATGTTGAAGAGGATTCTGAGGCCATGTCTATGGTGGCATGTTTTTGCTTAGCTTCTTGCAGTACAGATATTCCACTCTCCTCAAGGAGAGCTCTCTTGCCTGGGCTGTTCTTCTAAAGATTCTTTAAAGGGCCTTTAGAAATAGAAGCCATATTGTAGTAGGAGCAAATATGAAACAAAATGTTCAGGAGGTTCAAAAGAAACCAGAAATTGGCCTCTTGCGTTTTCTTTTTCCTCATTCTGAATACCAAACTTGACATCACTCTGGAAATAAAGGAAAACACTCTCTCTCAAACACCAATATCCAAGACACGGTGGGGGGAAGGCTTGCGGAACATGGCTTGCCAAGGAAATTGCTTTTTTTTTTTTTTTTTAAGGAAATTGCTTTCTGAATAAATGTTTCCTTTTCCAAAGTTTGGTCCATCATGAAACTCCTTTTCAGAAAGAGTTTCATTTCATTTCTCGGTGAGCATGCTTCTAGAAACAGGAGGCCTAAGGAAATCAAACTGGTAGAAATCTCTAATCCCTGTTGCTTCACCAATTTCCTTCCCATTAAAAAGCCAGTAAAGCTCAGATATGATGGAGCCTAGGGTGAGGTGTCAGAGATCAGCGATTATTTACTGAAAACTTGCCTGAGATGCAATTGTGCCCTTCGAGGAGACTCCCTCGGCTGATCCCAGCTTGGAGGTAGACCTCTTCTCCAAGCTGCTCTATCACCTACGTTCTCAAAAATGTTAACTACAGGAAAGTTGCCAAGAATTTACAGAATAGATCCAAGAGTCCACTAAGAGCCTGCAAACTATATTTCTTGTTCCTCATTAGCCATGTTGGTTGAGTGATTCAAGTGTCTAGGAGACTTAGATGTTTCATCTGGAAAATGGGAATGATGAACTTGTACAGCCACTAAGTTGGGAGACAAATCACCCTTAAAACACACTGTGCTTCTTGAAAATACACTGGGTGTCAAACCCAGCAAGCAGTAAAGAGACATTGATGAATGTTACTGTAATTTGGTGATTTCTATCAGACACACAAGAACTAGACAGGAGGCTTTCTACCACATTAACAATTGTTGAGGGCATACTATAATGGAAATACCAAAAACTGCTGGGTGAGCACAACTGATTTCTCTACAAAGCCCTGGTAACCACTACTACTATCGTGGGAGTTTCATCTGAAATTCTGAGCCCAACTGTTGGGGAGGATCACTCTCCTCCCTTAGGAACATGAGGCTCACTGTGGTACACTCTGAGGAAGATTTTAGCCATGGGTTGTCCTCAAAATAAGTCAAGTTTGTGTTTTACCCTGTCTGTGCTAATGATTCTCAAATGTAGTGACTCCAATCTCAACACCACCAGCAAGCCCCTCATGGTCCAGTTCCTGAGCCTGGTTCCTCAACTGCCCTGATGCCACGTTGTGAAAAAGTTCTAAATGGTGGCTGGCCAGGAGGCAGCATGGCAGATCCAGGAATCCCTGTCTGGGGTTACCGTTCTCAAATACACATTTCAGATTAAGCCTTGCTGAGTGGTCCTCTGACAAGAAGTGACTACTTGGTTGTTTTCATTGAAACCAACTGCATGAGACCAGGAACGGAAGCCTCCCTTTGCTGAACTGCTCCTAATAAGCTTCTGATGGAACACTACAGATTACAATGCCTACCACATGAAAGCAATTTTATGATAGCAGGCATGTACTCCACCAAACCTGACTGTCCACCCTGGTTTGTACAGGTTTTATAGGATGCCTGGGATACTCCGAAGACCATTCATAGTACAGCCAATTGAGTAATAGCTGGTCCAAGTTGTGACGCTGGTAAAGTCTCATTTGCTGCTTTGGCAATTGGCTTGACAATGTGATACTTTAATGTATAATTGGATAAGCAATTGGGTTCTGTTATAGTACAGTGGTTTGGCATAATTATTTTCCAGTGCTGTGATTTTCTAGTTAATAAATACTTTGGGGGGTTACAAATTCTTAAACATCAACACTCTATACTCCTTGAAAGTAGGATGCCATTAATTAATATAAGAGCTTATTTCAGCATTTTGGCCTCATTGGCAGCATACACACACGCACAAAAAAACTTTTGCTTTAACTCAAGCAAGTTAGGCTTAAGCCAAAGCTTGGGCAACTAATCAAATGATGAATGCACTGTTGATTACCTGGATTTCTCTCCATACAGGCGATAAACTAGGCTTTGGAAATTTCACAGTGAACAAGGCACTGGAGGTCATTTGTTTTCACTTAAAGGTCTCACAATGTAGCCATCAGTCTAGAGTTCCAGCTCACATAGAGAGTAAGAAAGGAGGCAGTTAACACATTTTCGCATCAAGTAATATCTGAAGAACCTCAGGGTTCTAAGATAACACAAGTGGCTGCCCAAGGTTGGTGGCACAGACTTATTATTTTGTATCAAATGAAAGCAAGAGGTGATTCATTCGGACGCCAAGAAAGGCCTAAGTGAGTGACCATGAGCTCAATAACCAGCATGTAGAGAAGAGGTGTTTGGCGTTTGGGGGAGGAAATGTGTGCTCAAAGGATGCTGGCTGTGTGTTTGAGACAGAGCGAGACAACATCCAGTCATGAAATATAACCCAATTCTATCTAAATGGTCCAGGAAGCATTCTTGGGGGGTTTGGGAAGCGTGTGTCTGAAGAGAGGCACATACTGGGCAGGACGGTGGTGATTTTCATACTGTTTTAGAGCAGCCGTAAGCAGGGGAGCCAGCATCCGTGTGCGCTCTACAAAGGGCCCAGAAGGAAGCTGTCTGGGAAAGGTCTGCCTACCATGGGGAGGCACTGAGCCCCAGTCTCTAACTGCACATATAGCCACTAAGTCACCACCACACTAGCGTCTGTAGCAGCTGAGCTCCCCTTCATCCCGAGGGCCCCCCTTCATCCAAGCCCATGCCTGCCCAGCTCCCATCATTTCTGGTCTGGCTGCTGCAGGAGCCAGAATCTCTCTCTAACTCATTCTCCAGCCAGGACGTTCTACAAAAAAAAAAAAAAAAAAAAATTATTCTAAGCTTTTAACTTCCCCGCTTCCAACCCTTTAATGTCTTCTTTGCACCAAAAATAAAATCCACATTTCTCAGCCATCCCCACAGGCTGCAAATGATCCGCCATGTCCCTTCCTTTTCTAGTCAGTTACTCAACCAAGACTCCTTTTTCCTCAATGCTCTGCACTTCTGCTCCCTCTGTGTGAAATATCCTTTTTCTTTCCTCTTTGCTTAAGAGATTTCTAGCCATTGTTCACACCTCAGCTTAACCAGAACTTCTCTGGGGAGGTCTTCCTCCCAATCCCCCTCCCCACCACTCTACCATCCCTACAGATCATGATACACTGGTTGTTCTTCAGAGCTCTTATACTGTTAAATCATTTTGACTTTCAAATTCTGTTAAAACTAACAAATTCTGAAGCCTTTTCTAGTTCAGCCCAATAGAAACAATCACATCCACATTCTAGAAAGCCCACACTTTAGCCTCACATTTTCAGTGACTTCCCTCACCTCACTGAACTTCCCACCTCTGGACCATCTTTCAAGGTTCATGCCAGGCTTAATGCTATATTTCTGATACTGTCATACTTCATCTATTTTCAAAATTGACTCTTTACCTTAAATAAATTTACTTTAACAGGAACTTTGAGATGACATCATAAATGGGAGATAACTCTCAAAATAAATATGATCTCAACTCTCAACAAAACAAGCTTATTAAATTCTAGCTAGAGTCTGGATGGCTCCCCTGGTTCTGTTGAAGGTCATGTTGGTACCATGTTAAGGAGATGCCAGTCCTTTCTTTGCAATTGCTCAGAAGGACTAGGGCAAGACTGAAAGTGGAATGACTCTCTCTCAGTAGGATTCAGAGCTGTTCATGGCTTTGAGTCATAGACTAGAGGCCATCTCTGGGTCATTGAAATGTCTACCCCATATTTAAAAAATGAAATGTTAAGGCTTCTTAAAATGGCAAGTAAATTTCAGTTCTCTTGACCCCTCTGATAGATGGTCAGGCTTACCCACGTCAGGACTCCTCGGGAAAGAGGGATGCAAGCAGTTGGTTAAGCTAGCCATGGCACAAATTGCAGGAGAGCTGGCACACACATCATGTGTCTGCTGAAGCTGTTCCCATTGCCTAGAATACCCTTGTCCTTAAAAATCCCACCACCATCTTTTAGGCCTAATGCAAATCCTAATTTTGTAAAATCAACCCAAGACCCCACCCTGGGAAAAATTACTCTCTCCCTCAGATATTTTGAGAGTGCTATGATAGAACTTCTAGCCCAGCCCAGTCCTTATGCCAGACTTGGATTAAATTACATATGTATAAATCTGTTTGCCCTATCAGGTGGTGAGCCTTCAGGAGGCACAGATGTCTGGTTTATTCATCTTTATCACTATCATAAGACCTAGAACAGTGCCTGGAATATATCATAAGATCAACAAATGCTTGTTGGGTAAATTGAAAGTAGAGGCAGAGAATCATATATATATATTATGGATTTACTTCCCTATTCCTGGATATTATTTCCCTTTCAAGATTTTATATAAACACCTGTCTCAACAAAGCCATCAACCCATAAGAAATAGTTTAAGCTGTCTGCTCTTTGTGTTGTTTTACAAAGCTAATAACAATGAAATATATTAATGTACTTTATAACAACACCCAAGTTTATATTCAGCCACTTGCTTCTTTAAGAAGTGGTATTAAATTGTTTCTCTCCCCCTAACCCCACCCTTGGAAGACCGTTTGGCATTTTACTACAGGTTAGTTCCAAATTCTGAAAAACATTTAAATTATTGTGAATCATTCTTCCTACTGTATTCCATTACAGAGCTATAAAAAAGTCAATAGCCAAGGCAGTTTGAGCATTACATCAGGGAATTAATCTTTACCCCACATACCTCCTGATAGCACGCTCAATGCCCAGGAAGGAGCGGAATGTCAAAATCGACGCATATCAGTACTTCCGTCAGAAATCCTGTTAACACTACCTTCCCCAAAATCATTTCAGGCAGATAAAGTGGAATGACTGCAGATACATTTTTTTAATCTCTTTTCAAAGCTGTATAGAAATGGAATACTCTTCCAGGAGCCATCACAGACTTCACTCTGTTGAATGTGAATAAAGACTTTTTGGTTCAAATTTCTGCAAACTTTGTTACTTTGGTGAGCACTTTCCTCTAAAGAACCAACTACCTGTGAAAACAGTGTCAACTGTTCCAAAGTTTCACTGTTGCATAGAGAGGAGGAGAGGAATGTGCTGTGGTGCTGAGCATTTTCATGGCCATTTAACCTAACTTATGTGATGTAATTATCAGGAGGAAAGATGGAGCATTGCAGTGTGCTGAATCCCAGATAGTTACCTAGAAGAACTGTTCTTTTATGTACTACTAACAAAGAAAAACACCACCAATTAAATCACGACACACCATTGATTGTGGAACACACTTTGATTTTAGAGATGTGAAAATGTGAAAAAGTGTACACTTGAGAAGTGATAGCTAGGAGATTTGAAGAGAACTGGTGATTTATTCTTTGTTTCATGCAATAATAAGCCTTAGAGTGCACCAAATGCTGGCCTTGAATCTGTTCATCCTTTGGACAGCTTGTATCTTTTCCAGAATTTCACAGCTCAGCAGATGTGGGAATAACCCAAGTACTTGGTGTGGGCTTTTTCAAAGAGGTCTCCTGGACTGAGTTACCAGATAAAATACAGGAAAAAGCCCATTTAAGTTTGAATTGCAGATAAAGAAATAATACTTTTCAGTAAGAATATGTCCCAGATACTTCATGAGATAAATGAAACAAACTGATTTCATTTGTTTTAGTATTTTTATTTGCCAACTCTAGCAGCCACGCTCCTATGGTAATTTTGACTGTATTTGACCATTACCACATGCTTTTGTACTCTAGAACCTTGACTTTTACCTGTGAGGAGCCTCCATTAATACCTTTTTCACTCCTTGCAACAACTCTGCTTGTTAGGGGATTATTGTAAGTCATTTTAGAGCTGGAGGGGCTAAATTTCCTCCTTCGACTGAATGTGTCAGTAGATTTGCTGATATGGGGCTGAATTTTGGCCACAGCTCTTAATACTTTTACAGGGTATTTAAGGTCCAAAAGACACATGTCACTGGGGAACCATGAAGATAGGAAATACACTTCTACTCCTGGATATAACATCACTGGGCTGGTCAGTGGTCACTGTCGGGGGGACAGTATATCTAGCCTAGTAATTAAAAGTAGTCAGTGGTAATATTTGCTGTTGCTGTTACTACTACTATGTGCCATGCACATAACTACTCACAACTCTTACTGCTCCCTTTTTACAGAGGGAAAAACTAAGGCACAAAGAGTTAAGGAATTTGCATCTCTCATTGTCAAAGTCTGGCCCTAACCTCATCTTCTTGGAGAGATATTGCTCCATGTTCCTTAGATAACTCCCTCTTACCCCTCACTCTTTATTATAGCACTCTTTTTCTTTACCAAACTAAATTGATTCTCAAAAGCCTTTCGAACTAGGTCATGCCTTCCTAGCAGCAGCCCTATCATTTGGAGATGCCCCTCTCATTCTTAATTAACCATTTGGTGTCTATTCTCCCTACCTGGAAACCCCCTGAAGACGGAAAAAGGGCCTGTTTCAGTGTTCTAGTGCCAGGGCCAGCCCCTAGCATTGCAGGGACAGAATAAATATCTTTTACATTAATAAGTAGTCATTGCCTTTCCTGGGGACAGCCTAAGTTAATCTGGAAGGTTCATCTGAAGTGAACTCCCCCCCCATTAAAGCTTCCTCAAGGCATGTAGTACCTGCTGGATAAACTGTTGTTTGAGGTCATTAGAGTTGATCTCTGCTAGCCTGTGATGGCTTGCAGCTACCAGGTTCTTGGTTTGCCTCAGGGAAGCAGAAATTTACTCCAAACTATAGCATGCTTAATTTTCAAGTAACCTGGGGGCTCTTCTAAAACACAAGTCTTGTTCATCAGGATGGTTCCTGGGCTCCCTATTTCTGCAGACACTGAAAATTCATTCAAAGGCTCCTGAACTAGATAAGCAACCTAGAGTTGCTGGGACAAGCCCCATGGTCCACACACCTCTTGGAGAGAATGAGAATCGAAGGAAAGCAGTTCTAGAGCAGAGTTTGCAAAGCACTCTATCTATTCTGTTGATAGAGTGACAAGCAATGGGTTTACAGGAAAATGTTTTATTTCTGTATATACACGGGTTCTACCCATACACATACACATTTCTCCCAAACTCAGTGCTTCTCAACCATAAGTGTACCTTAGAATTAGGTGAGAAGTTCGGAAAAAAAATGCCAAATGCAGGCTGTCCCCAGACAAATTAAATCAGGATCCCTGGGTTGACCCAGGCAATAGTATTTTTTTAAGTTCTGCAGGTGATTCCAGTGGGCAGCCAGCACTGAACATTGCTGTTCTAAAGGAAGCCACATGCTTCCATATGGGACTTTAGGAGGGAAACCTCTAAGTTTTAAAAACCATATACAACAGAGCTTTGCAAATATGATTAGTTTTTGTTTTATTTATTTCCTACCTCGCATAAACAACTTCGAAGTGTCGACACAACGTTGCCATCTGTAAGGCATATGACAATAACAGACGGTCGCCTAATAACCAGGGAGGCATTAACGTTCACAGGCTCTAAATTATTTCGATTCATCTGGTATGATCTGTGGTGATGAAGCCACTTAATGCTTGATTTCTGTGTCTTTTCAATGGCAGCACCAGAAGTGGGGAAGGCTATATTTTCTGGGCTGTATATATTGTTCTTTGTCATCCTATTGAATTGTTACAAGATGGATTTATAACAGACCTAAAGCTAGTATCAAAATGAAAATTAGTTCTTGAGTAGAAAAATAGCAATCCCCTTTGCCTCGCCTGTAGCAGTTGCGTCATATCTGCCTCCGCAAGGAAGGAAATGACTTCTTAATGTGGTTTTCTTCCACTAAGGAGAATTAAATCTATGTGGCAAAATGTAAAACCAGAGCGCTGGCAGCCAAATTCTGAACGGAAGATCCATGACCCTCATCAACAGATTTGTGGCCCAGTTATATGCTGATGAACCTCATTTAGGCTCAAACTTCCCCCAAGTGGAAATACAGCTCAGCTGGAGAGCCAGGCTATGCACTGTTTTGCCTTGTGTGTCAAAGTTCGTTCTGAACCACTGGTGAAATTTCTCCATCTGCTGCAAAGGGCCACAGAGGTGGAGGGTGAGGGGCATGGGATGTCTCTGGGTTAGATTTATAGTAATTTGGGCCTGAGATAGGAAACTCCACTATGGTAGTAGAGAGACTTTTTGCTGAGGCAGTAAGATCCTTTTCAAGGATCTGCCTTTTTAGGGGAATGCACCTGGTGGGTGGAGCTGGCCATTCTTTGGTGGCATGGCAGTTTCTCCAGGATAGATAAAAAGGCAAAAATCATTGGGAACAATTCTGCCACTGTCTAGCTGGATGATCTTTGACAAGCAAATGAACTTCCTCAGATCTCAATTTCCTCCTTGTTAAAATGGAGCTAAGTAGTGTCCGCCTTGTGTATGGATTACGGTACAGATTCAATGAAATTATGCAGGATGGAATAATACACATGAAAGAAACTACCCATTCATATCATAAATACCAGCCATCATTGATGCTGTTAAATCATTTACCTCATTCTCTTCCAATGACTTACAAAACACTACACTGTGCATCCTATGAATTTATACCTTTAGCATTTTACAGTGGATAAAGCCCCACACAGGAATAACAAATCTAGTTAATAAAACTGAATTGCAACAAGAGATTAAGGGGGAAAATTGAGCTCTTCTAATGAAATGTTCTAAGAACACCCTCTCTCTGATAGAATTGAAATTTTATTTACTCTCTATGTAAATCTGAGACATATATAAGATGCTTTAAAAAATAAATGTATTTGAAAATTTTTAAATGATTCAGTTGACTTAGAGCAATTGTTAATTTTTTGATGTTTTTTAATTTTTTTAACCATTTGCCTACTTGGCCCCCTTTTAATGGATATGCTCTCATTTCCTACTCAGTACTCATGGCTCTTGTATTATTATCACAGATTTGCATGGGCTATTTTGGCTCACTGAACAAAACTGCTCAGAGCTCATATAAGAGAGACTAAGCCAAAGAAAATAGTAGGTAAACCACAGGCCAACTTGGAGGAATGATCATGAGTAGGCAGCAAACCCATGCCTTTAGTATCCAATGAGTAAAATAAATGAATGATGCCAGCAGAGCATAAGATTAGAGAGTGGTGGGGATTACGGAAAATGGGAAGATGGTTCCCAGTCTGTGACTCCCACTCACAGCCTCTGCAGACAAGACAAAGCATGGAACAGGCCACAGGATAGTCTAATCTGGTAATTTTATTAGAAAAGCTGGAAATGTGATTCTTATGGGACACCTCCCCATTTTCAAATCTGGGCAACCAATGCAATGAAGAGACACAAATTTCCAGCCTCTGATTTTCAAATTGTGTTCAGCCCATAACACTTGTTCAGGATCCCAAGGACCCACTAATGAGCCTTTTCCATTGTTTTCTCTAAAGCTCCAGAAGCATGACAAGGAAGAGGAAGACTCCCCGACCTTGTGGAGATCCGAGGAGGAAATGGCAGCAGAAGCCTCAGCCCTGCGGGCCTACTTTCAGTGACTTTACAGGTACTGGGCACTTCATCATCACTCACACCTTCCATGGGGCTTTACAAGGAAGCTCCTTGCCTAGGGAGGGGACACTGACAAGCAAATGCAGGAGGGTTCAAAAGACAAAAGCCAGAATGGAGAAAACTCTGACTCTTGAGACACAGATTCCTACCTCTGGGTATCCTCTGCCTCCCTGCCACCTTCCACATGACCCTTCTGTCTGTTTACTTCCTTCCAGCCCCCTCCCCCTGACCACCTCAAGACAGTGTCCTGCTGTCCCGCCTTCCTCCAATCCAACCTCACCAAGCAGCACAAGATAGTTTGCAATGCAAACCTGACCATTTAAAAAGCCAAAACCCTTCAAGAGATCAAGTCTCAAATTCCCACCTTAGTCTGCAAGGTGCTGTGAGCCAGCTCACTACCTCATGACCAGATCAGCCTGCCTTCTACTTGAGTCTCTTCTTAGCTCTTTGGTAAATGGCATTTTTTTTTTTTTTTAAGATTGATGGATTGGTTAGTTGGTTGAAGAGAGGAAGGGGAGAGGCAGAGAGAGAGGGACAGAGAGAATCTAGGGAAGACTGCACAGAGCCTGATGCAGGCTCAATCTCACAACCCTGAGATCATAACCTGAGCCAAAATCAAGAGTCAGACACTCAACCGACTGAGCCACCTGGATGGCTTTGTGTTTCCCTTTAGTTTTGGCTACTGGGAAGCTCAGAGGCACAGAGAAAGATCAGACATGATACAACTATTTCTTTGCATTAGTGACTACTTAACTGTTGAGAGATCACAGATTTAAGGTTCTGGTAGAAAACTATAGCCAGTCTCCTTCTTCAAAATGTGTATACACACCAAATTTTTATACAATGTCCAGGGGCTCATGGATCTTCTGAAATGTACAAATAAATGGGGTTGCCATGAAAAATGGGGGCATTCCTGGACTAAAAAATACTGTGTATCCTGCATTTTAATAAACCTCCTTTCATGGACCTTGGATAAAGCACCTCTCCCCTGAATAATTTATTTTTCCTTTTTGGAATTGCCTGCTTCATGTAGTCTTGTGTTTATATTAAAAGCTACTAAAGTAGATCAGACGAAATTAAAACCCCAATTAGTGAATACTGGTAGCAATTGAATTATATAAAATTATATCTGCCACTTAGTGATCATGATTTTTAAGTAGAAAACACATTCATTGTATTGTTTTCACTTTGAAATAGAAATCTTTTTTAGTTAGTTTTTAATACCTTTGCATTTTTTTTAATTTATTTTTTATTGGTGTTCAATTTACTAACATACAGAATAACACCCAGTGCCTGTCACCCATTCACTCCCACCCCCCGCCCTCCTCCCCTTCTACCACCCCTAGTTCGTTTCCCAGAGTTAGCAGTCTTTACGTTCTGTCTCCCTTTCTGATATTTCCCACACATTTCTTCTCCCTTCCCTTATATTCCCTTTCACTATTATTTATATTCCCCAAATGAATGAGAACATATAATGTTTGTCCTTCTCCGACTGACTTACTTCACTCAGCATAATACCCTCCAGTTCCATCCACGTTGAAGCAAATGGTGGGTATTTGTCATTTCTAATAGCTGAGTAATATTCCATTGTATACATAGACCACATCTTCTTTATCCATTCATCTTTCGTTGGACACCGAGGCTCCTTCCACAGTTTGGCTATCGTGGCCATTGCTGCTAGAAACATCGGGGTGCAGGTGTCCCGGCGTTTCATTGCATTTGTATCTTTGGGGTAAATCCCCAACAGTGCAATTGCTGGGTCGTAGGGCAGGTCTATTTTTAACTGTTTGAGGAACCTCCACACAGTTTTCCAGAGTGGCTGCACCAGTTCACATTCCCACCAACAGTGCAAGAGGGTTCCCTTTTCTCCGCATCCTCTCCAACATTTGTGGTTTCCTGCCTTGTTAATTTTCCCCATTCTCACTGGTGTGAGGTGGTATCTCATTGTGGTTTTGATTTGTATTTCCCTGATGGCAAGTGATGCAGAACATTTTCTCATATGCATGTTGGCCATGTCTATGTCTTCCTCTGTGAGATTTCTGTTCATGTCTTTTGCCCATTTCATGATTGGATTGTTTGTTTCTTTGGTGTTGAGTTTAATAAGTTCTTTATAGATCTTGGAAACTAGCCCTTTATCTGATATGTCATTTGCAAATATCTTCTCCCATTCTGTAGGTTGTCTTTGAGTTTTGTTGACTGTATCCTTTGCTGTGCAAAAGCTTCTTATCTTGATGAATCCAGGTTTCCAGAGCTGCCCCGCCACTGGGGCTGTTCCTCCTGCGGCCTCACGGGGTAAACAACCCCCACTGAGCCCTGCACCAGGCAGGGGCACAGCAGCTCCCCCAACTGCTAACACCTGAAAATCAGCACAACAGGCCCCTCCCCCAGAACACCAGCTAGACGGACAATACCTTTGCATTTCTTGGGCATTCTCTCTCCAGCCTCCTTTTTAAAGTATTCTAATTACTTAAAGACCCAGTAACAACTACCCATCCCCCACTATTGTTCAGTGTGTCGTAGTGCTCAGGCACATGCTTTCTAGAACACTTATTTCATTGGAGAATGACATTGGAGGATGTCATTAGTTTGTCAGCTTTGCATTCAGTTGCCTGAAAGGATAGTGTGGTGCTAGCAGATGCTGTCTTTGATCATTTATTCTGAACCTTTTCCACTGTTCACCTTCTCATTTCTCTCCTTCTTTCTTCTCTCCCTTTCTCCCTCCCTCCTCCTTTTCCTTCCTTTCCTTCCTTCCTTCCTCTGGATCAAGTTAGTCTGCCTAAGAACACAGACCTACAGGCATGACTGCAGACCTCTTTCTATTCCTCTTATGAAAGCCACTGTGTCATTTTGGAATGTTCCATTCAAATGGAGTCACTGTTTCTCAGATTCAACTTACCAGGCTGTTTCAAATAGAGGCAAGAAAGCTTTAGGCTTTTGTGAGGCTTGCTGAATTGTAGGACTCTGTGATAGAATATATTTTCTAGACATCCGAAGAGGATTTAAACTTACTACCCAAGTTTCTTATATGCTTTGCTTTGTCAGTTTTTGCTTCTGTCCTGCCTTGAAGCCTAGGGTGAATCAACTGATTTTGTAAATCCTGCCAAAAGGATAGGTATCCCAACTTGCTGTATGAGCTATTGCCACAGTGCTTATTTTTTTATAATTAACTATCATTAATATCTCCTTAAAGGTCTTTGGTTATGAACCAAACAAATCACCTTCAGTTTTCCCAGCAGTCAGATGTGGGAACGGAGAAAAGGAGGGATGATGTGGGTTGCCAAATAGCATAGCTAGTAACTTGGAGGGGAGGAACTTACCTGTAGGGTTCTAGGATTTCACCAAGAGCATCCACAGCTCTGTAGCATAAAGGGACCAAAGGGGCACCTAGGTGGCACAGTCAGTGAAGTGTCAGACTCTTGGTTTTGGCTCTGGTCCTGATCTCGGGATTTTGATTTTTTATTTTTTTTATTTCGGGATTTTGATATTGAGCCCTGAGGCAGGCTCTGTGCTCAGTGGGGTTTGAGATTTTTGAGATTCTCTCTCTCCCACTCCCTCTCTAAAAATAAATAAAGAAAGATATCTGTAAAGGGACTCTCTCTCTCTCTCTCTCTCTCTCTCTCTCTCTCTCTCTCTCTCTATATATATATATATATATATATATATATATATATCTTTTCCCTTTAGAGACAAAGGGGAAAGGGAATATTCTTTTTTTTTTAACATACAGTGTTACATTTATTTCTGGTGTACAGTATAGTGATTCAAGAATTCCATATATTACTTAGTGCTTATCAAGATAAGTGTACTCTTAATCCCCTTCACCCCTTTCACTCATCCTCCCACCTGCCTTCGAAAGGGAATATTCTTTACTAGAAACTTGATCATTAAACTGGTCCACCTGGTTCTTTGACACCCCCCCTCCTTCCTTTTCAAAATGCATCTACACACCAAATGTTTATACAATGGTAAGGGGCTCATAGAACTTACGAAATTTCATTAAATAGATAGAGCTATCATGCAATATTTGAGTATACCTAGACCTAAAGAATTATTCATTGTTTATCTGAACATTAGATACACTTGGCCTCTCCAAGGTCTCCCCATTATGCTGTCAGCAGCAAGTCAGTCTTAGGCAGAGCCTAAAATGCCGATGTTGCTCACTCAGCAAGACTGTACAATTCACAACATGTGCAAAGGCAGAGACACTGTAGCCCTGGAACTGATAACAATAGCCAGCATTACCAAATTTCTAAGACACGGGTTCTATAGTCACGTCTTGCAGATGATGAGAAAACCAGGACTCAGTGACATTATGTTATTCCAAGGTAAATAGTTGCAAGTGATGGAGCTGATATAGAACCCAGTCAAACCCCAAAGACCATTCTCTTAGTGTCTGTACAGCCCAACTTTCTAAAAGAGCTCGCTTTTGGGATCCCTGGGTGGGTGGCGCAGCGGTTTGGCGCCTGCCTTTGGCCCAGGGCGCGATCCTGGAGACCCGGGATCGAATACCACGTCTCCCTGCATGGAGCCTGCTTCTCCCTCTGCCTGTGTCTCTGCCTCTCTCTCTCTCTCTCTCTCTCTCTCTCTCTCTCTCTCTGACTATCATAAATAAATAAAAATTAGAAAAAAAAGAAAAAGAAAGAAAAAAAAGAAAAGAGCTCGCTTTTCCAGCCAGCATTGCCATTTCATCCCAACTACCTTTGCACCCTCCAAATATTCTCCTTAACATCTTCACCTGCTCTGCTTGCCTGCCTGATTCCACTGTGAAGACTTACCTCTCTTCCCTCCTGGACTTCCTGCCAGCCTTGTTAATGCCACCTACTCTGGCATCTGCCTCCCCAGCCGCACTGCAACCAGACAGCAGGAACCGAAATGGGGCTGAACTTGCACCAACTGACATGGCTCTGCTTGCAAGTTATTGCAGACCAAGCTAATTCCTGCCTCGGCTGCCTGCCCTCTTTACTCTACCACATGACCAAGTGCCTAAGTAATATGACCTTCGGCAAGTACAGTGTTTCCCAAATCATTCTCATTCCCATTTCATCATGCTTTTTTTCATCTTTGTGTGCTTATTATTTACCTGATTCATTTTTAAACTTTATATCTTAACCTCAGTGAAAAATGAGTATTACTTGTAATTACAAGTTAAGGATACAAATAAATATGAAAGAAAAACAATGTGGTGAATTCCAGCTTGGCACAGTTGCTCGCCTGAAACTATTGGGACAGAGATTCATTCTCTCTTTGTTAAAAAGAAAGAAAAGAGGAGAGAAAGAGAGAAAGATAGAAAGAGAGAAAGAAAAGAAAGAAAGAAAGAAAGAAAGAAAGAAAGAAAGAAAGAAAGAAAGAAAGAAAGAAAGAGAGAAAGAAAGAGAGAAAGAAAAAGAAAGAGACGCTAGCCACTGTTACAGAGGCATTCGATTCCAGTACTAAACAAACTCTCTATCTGACCTATTGAGAAGGATTAAAAGAGAATAAGTTATAGTGAGATTCAATGAAAATAACCTAAGATTATCTTAAACAAATGATTCGTGTCTTTGGAAAAAAGCAGTAGAGGTCAGAATTAGAACCCAGAGCAAGCTGACTCCAGGCCTGTTGCAACCCTCTAAGCCAGTGTTCCCTATGTCTCTTACTAGGTATATGGAGAAGATAGGGCCCTGGGAGGGAACCAGAGTCAGCTTTCCTAGGGATAAGAGGCTAGTGTCCTGTACCTGGCTGGAGAACACTGGGCAGGAAGCCCCACCTTATGCCTCACTGCCTCCCACTGGCATGCTCAGTCTCTAGGCTGACTGCATCTGTTTGAAATCACTGCTTCTCCTAGGGCCCAACTCCTAGGGCTTGGCCTTGACACCTTGTTTGCCATTAGCCTACCTTAAAAACCAGTGTACTGAAGAGAAGAATATGGAAACCTATACCCAGATATGTCCAGTAAGCGAAATGGTCTGTATGGATAAAAAAACTTGCTCTTTGCTGAATGTTTGGTATGGAAATACCTAGCAACCTCTCAGTAAGTAGAAACTCCTGTATCTTCTTTGTGTATAAAACCACATTAATCCTCAGCATAAGACTGACATAGGACCGCAGAGATAAACATCTCAAAACTATGAACTGTTCTTTCAGTCTCTTGAAGCCATCAGCGCATCAACATTCGATTAGTTGTACAGGATTTGGTGTTTTGACTACCCTCCGTATTCTTTCTCTAGTAGAAAATGACTTTGAATTTCTTAAGCCATAGTGAAAAAAAGGCACTGCCTTCACCAGGCACAGGCTGAGCCAACAGTCCAAGGGTGGCTGAATGGAGCTCCCTCTACCTGACAGATCTCTGATGAGGATAGAAATCCTTTGGTTCCAGGATTCAACATCTGCCTTCTGCTTAGGTGAATTTATGCCTTGGCTCTCCACTCACTGGGCTGAGTTCTGAGATGCAGCTTTGCGATGGCTCTTTTAGTGTGTTCTCTGAATCCCACATCAGAGGACAGTGCATCTGTATCCCTTATCTAACTGTGCATCTTCCCTGGAACATAGTAATTCTTCATTAAGGTATTTAACACTTGGGCCTGCTGCCTCTACACACCCATGTTGAGTTTCCTACTTAATTCTAAAAACATTCTTTTTAAAAAAGATTTTTTTTTCATTTATTTGACACAGAGAGAGAGAGCGAGCAAGCATAAGCAAGGGGAGCCACAGAAAGAGGGAGAAGTAGGGAGCAGGGATGAGCAGGGAGCTCGACGTGAGGCTTGATCCCAGGACCCTGGAATCACAACCTGAGCCAAAGACAGATGCTTAACTGACTGAGTCACCCAGGCACCCCAAGTTTTCTACTTAATTTTAAAGCAATGACGTGTGTCCCAGTGAGGGAAGGTTTTACTGTCTCCCTGTCCCCACTCCCACCCCATGGGGGGGGGCAAGTTGTTTGTAAAGGATGCAAGCATCTCCCCTAACTAACTTGGATAGAAAGTCAGAGCAGGGCAGGTTTCCACACCCTGTTGTGTCAGCAGAGTTCATTTGTAATTCATCAAACTCTCCTCTGTGCATGCCGTTATTTTATAGATAATTGGTTGCCTCTCATTTACTCATAACAGAGCCGTGCAATTTCAAAGCAACTGAGTCAGCCCAAAACAGCATTATTAGTAGTTACAGATATACTGTCAAGGCAAAATTTTGACACTGGCATCTTTGAAAAATCACCATAATTCCAGCCACTGGACCACACTTATATCATAATCATGGACAGTCGAGGTAGACGAGAAAGGACAGGTTTGCTTATTTAGCACATGTTCTGGTCACTGAATTGTACCTTTTAAAACATACCTCACTAGCTTGGAAAATTTCTTATCCTTCAGCAGAGAGGGTTTGTTCTCAGCATAGCAGCCTCTGATGAGAAAGGCCGAGGGAGCAAATCATAGTGTTCTCATGTTTTCTCAGGGGAGAGGAGGGTTTTAACTTTGGCTTCTTGACTGGTTCAGTCATAAAACCACTAGGCAATCCCCATGTGGAAGTATCACCAATACCAATGAAAGTGTTTGCCAACACTCATCACCAAATTGATACGATAAAAATTTTTCTTAAGCATAGAAGTACAAGAGGAGATTCTTTGTTTAAGGCTAATGACACTCTAGTCTTTAATATATTCAAAGTTCTTTACAAAAAAAAAAATCCATCATTTTAAACACAGCTGGAAAAGAGATTTTGGTTTGCTTTTCCCTTCCTCTGCAGTTCTTATCTCTACCGCACTGTGCTACCTCTCCTCTCATTCTGTGTAAACTACCTTTATAGAACCAGATTTCAGTAGCAAGGAATCAAAGACTCTGTTTTGGATTAAATATAAATCAAGTCTGTAAGGTTTAAATTGGGAATGAGAAACCATAGAATCACAGCAACTTTAGAAATAATCAAGTCTAATGTCCTGTTAAATGATTTATTTCGATACAACCCAAAAGGATGACCATCTTGTTACATTTGAAAAATGTCCCTTTATAAAAATTCCAAGACAGTCTATACCCCATGATTTCAAAATGGGTTTTAGTTTGACTACTTTTAAAATATTTTACCAAGATCCAGGTTTCTCTTAACATGTGTCCAATAGTTCAGGCAAAAAATTTCCACAGGCCATTGATGACTAACAAATCTACAGAAGTCTTCTATTGGGATTTAGTTCAAGTGATAGCAAAAATGTTAGTGTCCCATGGTTAATGTTAACCCTTATGAATCTTTGGATGACATGAACCCTCCGCACAGAGTTCTTTTCAGAAAAGCGTAATCCAAATGCCGGAAATAACTTTTAATTGCATCTTACAGAATGATAATGCAACAAAGCCTTATCATTATCATCCTCAAGATCCTCATCATCATCCTCATCTCATCTCCAGAAATGGATAATGTATCACACATCAGTCTGTACACTCTTGCAGAAACTTTCCAAACAATTTTTCTCCACTCCCAAGACTTTTTTTTTCCTTTCTCTGCTTGCTTCTCCTCACTCTGTGTGGTGTTCTCCTTCCACTATTCTCATTTTGTCTCTGTCAGAAAGGAGGATGGGAAAAAAGACTCGCCTAGAGATCATGGGAGGTTAATATGAAGGAAGGTATAAAATTCATATTAAGAATCTTTGACCTATCATTTTGTAATAACATTTATACAATTTACTCCATTCTATGCCTAGTATGTCCCTAAGCCACCTCTTATATAAGAAGTCTTCCATTATTTTGACTTCCAAGGATATCAGTCAAGTTAGGAGCCCCACCAATCAGGATGCACCAGAAAAAGCAGTTCTAAATTGTACTCCTTTTGGTGTTAATACTTTTCTGATGATCCAAAAGATAATGCAATATGGTCTACTGCTTCTAATTTATCATGAGTGGTAAACAATGGAGATTGTGTCTTCTTTATTTTTGTTTTTTTAAGATTTTATTTATTTACTCATGAGAGACCCAGAGAGAGGCAGAGACACAGGCAGAGGGAGAAGCAGGCTCCTCACAGGGATTCTGAACTGGAATCATGCCCTGAACCAAAGGTGTGATCCCAGACACTCAGCCGCTGAGCCACGCAGGTATCCCTGTGTCTTCTTTATTAAAGTAAAATCCAAAATATGGAGAAAAGAGAGGATAGGAACTAAGGAAAGAACACTAAAGAACATTAAACTCAATGTAAATTAAAATACCCTATTGGGTCCACTTTTCTCAATGGTGCTAGTAAAATTAGACCCCCAGCCCAATTCTATGTAATATGTCCCCTCTTCTTCCTCTTTCCTCCTTTAAGGATAACTGAGGTAGAACATACTTTTTGGAGAGAATAGGAGCCATGGAGACAGGGAAAGAGAGTGCTGGGAAGTCATCTTGGGAACTCTCCTTCACTTTCTTGTGGCCGGCTCACTGAAGGGATAGATACCTGCCACCACTCCGTGCCCTGCCCAGATCCCAATGCACTGATGTATTTTGGTTCACTATTACCATTTTGCAACCCTGTCACAGGGCAAGTCTTGTTTCTCCTACTACAGCCTCATGTAGATAATCCGGAATCAAGGGAAAGTCGGGTAGCAGATAATACCTCTTCTAAAGAAAATGATTGTGTGGAGCTTCACACAGAACTTTCTAGAATGTGTTTTGAAAAGAAAGGACTGGTAAGGTGAACACAATGGTTCTGTAAAAATTATGTTCCAGCCCTCCTCCACCAAAAAAAGAAAAAATATTTTTAATCACTTGTCCTAAGCGCTAGGCATATTCACCACCAAATCAAAGTATAAAAAGATAATTTTCAGTTTCTTAAGAATAATCTCTAGATTATCTGCCATTTTGTTTTTTACTCTTAGTGGAAATGTCTTAAATAATTTAAGCTGGCTCCGTATCAGCATTGCCACTAAACTTACTCTGTGGACTTGGACATATCACTCTTTTGTGCTTTACTTTTCCTCTGTCTGAATTACTATGGTGGAAAGCATTTTAATTATATCCTAGGGTTTTTATGAGAATAATGCAAAGTAACAGCTAGGAAATACACTAGCAAAAACAGCTCTAAATTGTGCTCCCTCTAGATTTAATACTTCTCTGAGGATACAAAAAACATTTCAGTATGTTCAACTACCTCCAATTTATCATGAATGGTGAGCTATGGAGACTGTGAGTGTCCATTATTTATGCCAATATGTAGAGTCATTATTTTCCTTATGATTTCCATGATATTTTAAAGACGATAAATTATGGAAATGTTCAGGTTATGATGAATTAGTTTAAACAATAATTAAAGAATAAAACCTGGAGGGCAGGATATTTTCAGACCACCAAAAGAGAAAAGAAGAAGAATGACTTCTACTCCTATTACTAACAGACCAAATAATTTGAATTAGATATTCCACTGTGTTCAACTAGGAAAAATTGTTCAGAATATACACAAACATCTGTTAAAGGTAACAAGGCAGCAAGGGATTACAAGGTCAAGATCCAAGAGCAGCCAGAAATCCAGAGAGAGGACCCTAGCATGTGTGCCTCCTTCTCCACTGAGGCCATTTGTGTCTTTGCAGAGGCAGATGGAACTAAAACAATAAAATCTGGGTTTCCAGTGGTAGATCACTTTCTAAATCTCCATACCTCGGAAGGAATGCAAAATCCTGGAAAAGTGATATCCTTGGAAAAAGAATGATCCAGATATAAGCCAGCCCTGCTACCAAATGCAGCCCAATTTCAAATCATCTAGGCAACTGAGAAAGTTTCAGTTTTGGAAATGTAAGATCTGAAATTGCTAGTCATATTAGGTGCCTGGCAGAAGCAAAGAAAAAAAATCATCCCTGGAAGAAAATAATGCTATCCAAGATCTTAAGTTATTTTTACAAATAATTTTCTTTAAATGCCCAACACATGAATGTGTATATACCCTATAGCATATGCAGAGACAAATCAACACAATAAGATTAGAATCATAGGATACCTAAAATTGGAATGATAAGACATAGTCATTAAAATAACTATATTTTACTTGTTTCTAGGTAGAAAATATTTTTTTAAAAATCATCAGAGAGCTAGAATCTACAAGAAAGTGAGATGATAGATGGTATGAAAAAGAACCAAATAGAAATTCTAGAGCAGAAAAATACAATAACCTAAGGAATGAGTTTAACAGCAAAAGGAGAGTTGCTAAATTAGAGAAGTGCCATGTGAAAATATTCATAATGAACTAGGAAGAGATGAATAGTGGGGGAAAATATAAGAGAGGTTGGAAAATATAAAATACAATGAGAAAGCCTAAAAGATATTTATTCACAATTCCAAAACCATTCCAGTGCAAGATATGTTTAAAGAGATAATGCTGTGAATTTTTCAAAACTGGCAAAAGCCACCAATCCAAAATTCAAGAACACAACCCCAGAGGAGGAGGTGAAGCATCCATACCTGAATGTATCATGGTAAAATTGCAGAAAGGCAAAGAGTAAGTCTAAGATTTAATGGTTGGGGTAGAGAAACCTCATATTCAAAGGAGTAATAGACCAAGAGACTAAAGGCAACAACAACAGCAACAAAAAACCCAAAAAATCACAAGACCATGGAATGACATCTTATTGATTGGTTGGTTGGTTGGTTGGTTGGTTGGTTGGTTGGTTGGTTGGTTGATGTGTGTGTGTGTGTGTGAGAGAGAGAGAGAGAGAGAAAGGATGTAGGGAAAAGGAGTAAGCAGACTTGGGGCTCAATCCCATGATCCTGAGATTAGGACCTGAGCCGAAACCAAGAGTCCAATGCTTAACTGACTGTACCACCCAGGTGCCCCAAGGAATGACATCTTTAAAGAACTGAAGGAAAATAAACTACCCAGTTAACATATTAATTTAGAATAAAAGTGAAACAAACACATTTTCTGACAGGCTGAAAGAATTCATCACTAGCAGACTCATCCAAAAGGAATTCTTAAAAAAGGAATCAATAGAAATTAGAAATAATTTTGAACCTAAGGAAGAAAACTAAAACTTGTGTATGCAACTAAACATATGTTTAGAGAGTAACTTGCTTATAGTTATGACTTGTATGCATTTATTGGGAGAAAATAAAAGCTGACAGCAGTAATATGCTAAATGCCTATCTGAATATTGCAGCCATTAAAAAAGGAAAAGAACATATAATTTTAGATCAATAAATTTGAAAATTGGGGTGAAATTTGTAGGTTTCTAGGAAAAATACATTTTACCTAAACTGACACAAAGAAAAAAGAAAGTAAGAAAAATTTGATAACTACTAAAGAAATGAAACCTGAATTACAATGCTTCTCACGATAGCATCAGACCCAGGTAACTTTACTGCGCATTCTAGCATGCAATTAAGAAAGAAACAAGAATCTGAATAAGATTGTTATCATTATAATGATGGAACAAATACTGCCAGAAAAATTTTAAAAAGAGAAAGAAATTCTTCCCTTCTCAATTTGTTGTATAAGTTGCCTTCTTGCACATGAACATGACAAGAACATAACAGAAAGGAACTCAATAGACTAATTGCACATGGAAATACAGATACTGACGCCCTAAAACCTATCAGATAGGGAGGCAGATTGTGTATGTGTGAATGTACAATCAGTGACAGGGGAATACATTATGACCAATGCAATATGATTTCACGTTAGACTATCAAGCATTGTCTTTCACTAGACTAAAAGACAGATGTTAGGATCATCTCATTAGATGCAAGGAAATATATTGATCAAATTCAACATTCAACTTAATAAATGTAGAAGTTCCAGGACACTAAAACTAGAAGGGAATTTGTACTTAAGGGTGAAACAAATGTTCAACACTGTTTACCTGATATTGTAAATGAGATGAGAATATTCACTATTAGCCTTGCTATTTCACAATGTGCTCAAGGTCCTGGCTAGTATAGTAAGGCAAGAATAATAAACCAAAAGTAGAAGGATTTGAAATGTAGGAATAAACCAGGCATTATTTGTAGACAGTATGATGTATACAGAAAGCACAAAAGAATCTGCTGAGAAAGAATTAGAATTAATGAGTAAACTTAGCAAGGCCTCTGAATTTAAGATCAATATATGTAAGCTTTTTATTTCTCTATTGGCCACTATCTTAGCATGGGCTTCCATAACAAAATATCAAAGACTGGGTGGCTTAACCAATAAAAATTTATTTCTCACAGCTCTAGAGCCTTGAAGTCCAAGATCAGGGTGCCAACATGGTCAGGTTCTGCTGAGAACCCTCTTCCTAGCTTGTAGATCGCTACCTTCTCACTGTGTCCTCATGTGGAGCAGAGAGAGCAAGTTTTAGTTTTTTACTCTTATTATGCTAATCCCATTATGGGGGTCCTCCACTCTCATGACCTCATCTAACTCTAATTACCCTCCAAGGACCCTACCTCCTATTATTATCACAAGGAAATGTAGAGCTTCAACATATGAGTTTGGGAGGACACAATCATTCAGTCCATAACAGCCACATAGTTAGAAAATGAAAAAAAAAAAAATCAAAGTTAGCTTATATAGGTTTCCCCACCACTATCTCAGAGTAGAGTGTTTTTTTGAAACCTTTTGTAAGCCAGAAGGGTATAAAGAAGCAATTACCATTAACTTATATGGAAAATTTTTTGAGCATTTCCAGACCCCAAAATAACCTCTTTTAGGCTTTTCTGATACTTCAGGATACATCTTGCTAATGGATGAACAAAATAAATGGAGATAAAACACAGATGTTCACAGATAGAGGTCATGACTATGGTGGCTTGATGCCAAGGGTAGTTGCTGGGGAAGGAGCTTGGTGGGGCTCTACTCACTGCAAAACATATGATGAATGCTGTTTTTGCTTTTCTTCTTTTTCATAAAAGCACAAATCCAATTCAGATTTCTTTCTGTTAGCAAAAACAGGTACTAATGTAGGTCTTTTGTAAAAGTAAAGTGTGGAAGTGAATTTTCAAAATCAGGGGATACCCACATTAACATCAGAAATCAAATGCCTAGGAATAATTAAAGATACATAAGCTTCTAGACAAAAACAAAACAAAACAAAACAAAACAAAATCTATAATGTATTAGAAAGAGGCATTCAAGAGGAAATAGATGAATGACTCAATTTCATAAAGACTCAACTCTTCTCAAATTTACCTGTAAATTCAATGCAGATCAGATCAAAATTACCATAGTATATTTTGGTGGTGGTGGTGGTGGTGGTGGTGAAATTTATAAGTTAATTCTTATGGAAATGTAGCCAGAGACTATTAAAAAATAAGACAAAGATATAAATGGTCTTACTCTATAGGATATCGACTTACTACAAGGCTACAAAGTTAAGAGAGCATGGTATCAGGACAAGGATAAGTAGACTAATGAAATAAAATACAGAGCCCAAATCGAGGCATACGTGAGTAGTTGATTCATGATTTTTTTAAATTTATTTATTCATGAGAGACACACACACACAGAAAGAGAGAGAGAGAGAGGCAGAGATATAGGCAGAGGGAGAAGTAGGCTCCATGCAGGGAGACCAATGTGGGACTCGATCCCGGGTCTCCAGGATCACATCCTGGGCCAAAGGCCGGCGCTAAACCGCTGAGCCACCCAGGTGTCCCATTGATTCATGATTAAAATAAAGTTACAGAGCTATGGGGAACACAAAATCTTTCTAGTAAAAGGCTCTGGGAAAATTGAATATCCATGTAGAAAACCAATGAAACTATACCCTACCTCATACCTTCTGCTAAAGTCAGTTCCAGCTGAGCTATAATTCAAGATGTGAAATGTAAAACAATAAAGCATTTAAGAGATAATATATATCTTCATGATCCTGTTATAAGGACTTTTTAAATAGGACATGAAAAGCATTACCATAAAAACAAGATTGATAAATTGGACTAAATTTAAATTAAGAAATTCTGTTTATCAAAAGACAATGTTGAGAGAGAGGAAAAGCAAGACACAGAGTGCGGAAAGGTATATGCTACATACATATCCAACAAAGGGCCAGTACCCAGAAGATTTTTTTAAGGAAAACACACACACATGCCTTACAAATCATTAAGAAAAAGCCAATGGCCCAACAGAAAATACAAAAAGATTTAAACAGGCACTTTGGCAAGGTATCAAAATGGACAATGATCTTTAGGTATCAGGAAATGTCAACTTAAAACACAATGAACTATAACTATATATCCACCACAATAGTCAAAAGTTTACAAGCCTGAGGATATCAAGTGTTTGCAAGAATATGGAACAACAGAAACACAAAAGAACACACACTGCATGATTGCATTTGCGTAAAGTTCAAAAACAGGCACAACTAAATTATGGTGTTTAGAGATACACTTAGACAGAGGGTAAAATTATAAGGGAAAGCAAGGAAGCAATCACCATTAAATCAGTCCAGTGGTTACCTTTTGGGGGAAGCAACAAAGGAATAGTTATTGAGATGGGAAATGTGGTGGGGGAAGGGTAGAGGCAAAGTTCTACTCCTTGCCATCTCCAGTGGCCAGATGTGTGTTTGTTTTTTATTAATTCTATAAGCCGTGTATGTATATATGCATATTTTTGTGTGTGTCTGTATGTATAGCACGCATGTGTATAATTATCTTCTGCACTTGTCTGTGTTATATTTCACCCTAAAAAGGGCTAAAAATAAATCAAATAAATAAAAATCTTTAAGGACAAAAGAAAAGGAAGGAAGAGACTGACTTTAAAGGAAGGTCTAATTGCTGGCTGGATAGTCAATGGATAATCAATTATTCCACAATAAGCTTAAATGAAAAAGAATAATCATTGCATATAATCTTTACACTCTGCTCCTACATCAGAGAGTCTATTCTCTTCCTCTTGGCCATCCTCCCTGACTTTAAGAGGCCACACTGGCCAACAAGATCATTTTTCAGGAGTAATGGAGATCACCATAGAGAGGACACTTTATTATTAATGATTCTTAATGGTACCACTCATGGAGCACTTATTATGGACAAGGTATACCAAGCACTTTACAGGCTTTATGTCAGTTAAATCACAGCAACCCTAGGGTGTTGCCCTATTTTTCAGATGTGGAAACTGAGGCTTACAGCCACTATGGGACTTGCCCAAGGACTCTCAGGGTTAGGTGGAGAGCCAGGATTTAAGGGCAGGCAGTTTGACTTGGGAGCACACACTTACTTTCACACTAAAATTGGTAGGTTTCTGTTTAGAGACATCCTCTCCTGCTTAAACTCTAGATAATTGACAGCAAGAATTACACAGTGAAGCTGAGGCTTAAGATACCACTTTTTTTTTTCTTCTTTGCTAATTTCAGGAAAGGAGCCAGAATTTGGTAATTTCTGTGCTAGGGGCTTTGGTCACTTTATCCACTTGTCGTGACCCCACTAAAGAGACAGTACTGCCCCCTATTTACCTATGCAACCATAGTTACAGATTGAATATTTTCCCAAAAGCTAAAACTACATTCAATGACTAGGAGTGAATCAAAACTAATCAACCTTGGACCATAATGCATTAAATGTTGCATTCTTGGGATCAGTGAGGACTCCCAACAGCTCTATTCAAGACCCTTTCCTCTAAAGATGGGGATTTAGAATCTGAAATTAATTCTTGGATTTCAAAACACTGAAAAGCTAGCTGAGAAATTCAAGCAGAAAATAGGATGGGACGTAGCAGACATTTGAATTTGGAGCTGCCAATCTCATCCACAGGCCATGCCCACTCAGTTTATTAACGTCCTTCTCTACCATTCTGTGTATGGACATAGAGAAGCCCTTGAAGGGATGATGCATATTTGAGACTATTGGCAGTCATCCGGATCATTGGAGAAGTCTAATGCAGGAGAAGCCCCCAGAGAGAAGTGAGACGAAAAGATAAAGAGGGGGGATGAATTCCTACATCCAGCCCACTCTTCACAGTTAAAAAGTCAGTAATTATGTCACTTTTCCTCAGAGGCTCATTTGAACTGGGGTTTCCTTACTTGCCATCGGAGTCCTGGCTACCACAAGGGCATAGACTACTTGCTTCCTAGAGGACCTTCTTAACCTTAAGGGTCTAGGACTCAATCACCAGCTATTTATTGAGATCCTATTTTTTGGTGTTTTTTTTTTAAGATTTTATTTATTCATGAGAGACAGAGGGGGAGGGGCAAGGCACAGGCACAGGCAGAGGGAGAAGCAGGATCCATGCAGGGAGCCCAACATGGGACTCGATCCTGGGTCTCCAGGATCAGGCCCTGGGCCAAAGGCAGGCGCTAAACCACTGAGCCTCCTGGGCTGCCTAAGATCCCATTTTGAGCCAAACATTGAGGCCGAGTAGGTGAAGCATCCTATCAGTTCCTGCCCTGGAGGAACAGACAGTCAATCCGAAACAATAAGACTCAATTAAGAACACGGAAGTATATGACTGAATTCTGTGCAAGTTCGTGGTACAATGTCAACAGTACCTGTGACCAAATTGATTTCTCCACCTTATCCCACCATAAAGCAGTTGACTCCGTGTCAATTGTGTCTAACTCCCGCTCACGCCCATACACAATTACATGCCCTCCAAGAGCCACCCCACGGTCGAGGATTAGCCAATCAATTTTAATGCGTATTTAAGGGATTTTTCAAAGTGTGTGAGTCAGTGCGTAAATGATAGATCATGTAATAATTAAAGCATTAAAAGAACCCAATTGAGGATTCTCTTTCCGCCAGCAGATATCTTTAGGTCAAGAAGGTCCATAAAAACTGGCAGATCATTTCCATTCCTTTAAGACAGGTAAAAATGGCTTTGAATGTAAATAGATGTTCATAGCAATTTTCTCTCTGCTAAAGTTCTGTATCTTGTTCCAATGAGGCCCACAAAAAGTTTAGAACTGTTGGCATTCTAAGCTGCAAACTGACGGTGTGCTATTGCTTTGAAGAAGTGAAAGCCGATGATATTGCTTGAATCATTTTTTAATTAGAAATGATAAGCCAGAGTTTTAGCTTTAGGAAAAGGAAGCTTTCTCACAGGCCCATCTTGGCATTGCAGAACTCTGGGCTGCTCTCGGGACTCTGTCCCCTCTCTTATCCACTCTCTGGTGGCTCCTGCAGGTTCCAGAGTTATCAACTTGGAACAAGGAATATGCCTACTGTAGTAAAATCAGCATTTATCTTTGACACCCCTATCAAAGTTCTGTTTTATTACTCTCTTCTCGAGGATCTGTTATCTATCCGGGCAGTTTTTTTTTTTTTTCTTTTAAGGTGGAAGATCTTGTGTGCGCTTAATTTTAATTTCTGTAATCCTTTAAAAGAATGAGACTCCATGGAAATGCAATGTAGTGCAAAAATTTAAAAGAAAAGTATTTTCAGTAAAGTCTAAGAACTTCCCCTCGTTCTGGGTAAGCTTTTGTGATATTGCAGTTAAAAATATAACTTCTATATATAGCATATCATATGTCAAGTGTTTGCTATGACTCTTAAAATATATATCTATACCCCCAAACTTATCCAAGGTCATACAAAAGAATGAACATGTTAAAATAGGAAATTCCTTTAAATGGCAAGCTAGCTTATGTCCCTCTTTCATACTTGAGGAAGCCAGCCAGGGCCTAATCACAAGAAGTTTTGGTGGCCACAATAAAGGACGTAGATAAAATCCAATCTCATCTTCCATGTCTCTCTCCTACACTTGTTTTTCCAGCCTCCCTGCTTCCTTGCTGTTACCAGATCATACCAAACATACCCTCATTTCGGGGCCCTGGCACCACTTGTCCCCTTCTGCCTGAAATTCCTTCCTTTTCTCCCTCCATTCAGGATTTAATCAGATGTCACCTGCTCCAAAAGGCCTTCCCCAAGTGCCCAGTCTAAAGTAGTGGCCCTGTTTCCTTCTTTCCCTTAAACTTCTCTTATTTTTCTTAATAGTGTTCATCATCTTCTGTCATCATATTATAGATTTATTTGCTTGTCTGCATCCTCCACTAGCAAGTAAGAATCTAAGGACAGGGTCATTGTCTCTAGCACTTGGAACAGCTCCTGGCGTATCATAAGTGTTCAACTTACCTGCTGATATTTCTTTAGATTGTAGAGGTGTCTTACCTGTATCATCCGGAGTTCTCATAACAACTCTACGAGGTAGATATAGAGTTAAGTTCCCGTTCTGTACGTAATGGAACTGAGGCATGAATAGGCAAAGTAACTTGATCAAGGTTACACAGCAAATAAGTCACAGATCTAACTTGAACCAGAGCTCATGTTCTCAAATACTAAATACTAAATTAACTCTTGAGATGCTCGCAGAGCCCCCTGTCTCCCTGCACCTGGGCAGTTTCACTATGTGCTCACTCCAGAGCTTCAGTCCAGGATACTATCACAGAGCAGTGCTGTCCCATAGGAACAGAATGTGAGCCACATGTATCATGTTAAATTTCCCAGCAGGGAAATTTAGGAAATTAAGGACTGATTAAATTAATACTTAATAATTTTAAGTAATATAATAATTACTATAATAATTATTATATTACTTATAAGTTTATATAATAATGCTTAACTCAATATATCCAAATATTGATCTTTATAATATAAAAATATAAGAAATGATTGAGCTATTTTATATTCTTTAGAATCTTTGAAACCTAGTCATTGTTTTCTACTTTCTGCACATCTCAAGTCACATTTTTCAGTGCCACTAGTTGGGTGTGGCTAGTAGATGCCCTATTGGCCACTGCAGCTGTAAAGAGATTGAGCTCTGGAATTAAGCACATCTGGTTCCAATCTTGCACTTATGTGTGACCCTTTCCCAGCTGGAAAACTGGGGTTATGATATCTACCTCATGGGGCTGAGGTGAAGACTATATGAGGTTTCTGTACATAAGAAGTACACCCCTCAGCACAAGAGCTGGTTGGCAGATGATCGGGATAGATGGCTTCCCCTGCTGAGCACAGCCTTCAGGACCTCTCTCCTCGCTCCACTTGAACTTTGTGTGCGGGTGCCTCTGTTTTCACTATCTGCCATGAGTGAGGAGGCCTCTGATGGGACGGAGCAAGGAAGAAGCCAGGATCCTGGCTTGAGTCTTGTCCCCTGGACCATCTAGCTGAGCTTTGGAGATTGTGTGAGCCTTCTAGCCCTCTTGCCAGGCACGTTTATATGCCCAACAAGGAGTGTCCTCCTGAAAAAAATAATCCTCGAGTCCTTAAAGTGAGCGTTCACTATCTCTTCTATCAGTGGGAGAGTCAACTTCCATGTCCCTACTGAGAAAAGCATTCTGAGCATCTTTGGGCTGGAAGGGAGTCTATCTACTATTTTACAAAGACAGAAACAGTGGTCCAGAGAGCAAATATAACATGTCCAGGCAGAGAGTGACAATAAAAGCTTAAAACCAGACCCTTCCTATTGAGTCTCTATCTGAACACCCATAGAGATAACTCCATAGAGAGTTCCCTGAATGGACTTTGGATATCTCTGCACAGATGTGTTCATCTCTGTCTTTTCATCTGCATCTCATTCTAGGTGTGAGAAAGAATCTCAGAAAAAGCAGGGTAGTGTGAAATATTCTGTGTTCCCAGCAGCCTTCAGCGGTGTTTTCTTGCCAGTTTTCAACCTTTGATCTTTTGGTCCCAAGCAGAACTTGAATGTAATTCAGGTTAGTCTCTTTGTGAGTCATCAAAGCAAAGTGGAACTTACTAACTGTCACTTTCATACTCTAGAGCCTTCAAGATCCCATCTTTTTGTTTTTGATGCAAGGCCCTGCCCCAAGTTATAGATTTTTATCCATTAGCCTAAGGATTTTTTTGGATTGTAATCTAAACTCACATGCAAGGCAAAAAGGACAGAGTTATACCAACTTCAGTACCTTTTAAATGGCAGAGAACAAAAAATATAATAACCCCATTAGGCTGTTTAATGTGCTGAACCCTGACAAATTCTCAATGTGACGATCCTTGAGTATTTGTCTATAATCCCTCAGCAAATACACCTTTTATTCAACCACAGAGTTGTACACACTCCAGACACAAGTGCCATTAATTAAATAACACACTCAGCAGACTCGCAGAGCCATTAATTATCAAAGGTAGCCTGCTCCATACTTGGCTCCAAAATTCTATTACAACAGGAGAGCACAAGTAGAGCGAAGGAATATGCGGGAGGAAGGTCACCCTCAAAAGCATGATAAGAAGAAGCTGTCAGACAAAGTAAATGACAAAGCATGTATACCTTTTCGCTTTCCTTTTGCCCCTTTGGAGAGTCGGGAAGAAGGGAAAGTATTTCACATTGTAGGGACTTTCTTTCTCAAAATTAGTTTCTCTCACGAAAGACGCAAGTAAATATAAAGTAATCCTTTTTCATTTCGACTGAGTCTCGGGGAAAAGTAATATGAGCTGAAGATTTAGAGACAAATAAAGCCTGTTCTTCATAAGCTCCTGCAGAACGAGAAAGCCTTTTAAGGAGGGTCTTTGCTGGGTACAGATACAGGGAAGGGGGTGTAAGAGGGACATACGTGGAAGACAGAGACCTTACTGGTTTCAAGTGGGCAACCAGGAAACGCTCAAGGGGTACCATGAATTCATCGGGAGTGGGTTTGCTCTGCTCTTCCTAAGTCCCCCCTCAAGCCTCAAAGGCTTCGCAGCTTCACTTGTCAGGAGACAGTGGGATAAAGGAAGCGCTAAGCCCTGCAGGGTCTCCGTAAATCACTCACAGCTACAAGCTTGGGCATCATCTTTCTTGTGTGTTTGCTGTTCTTAGTGTTTGATTTATCCCTTCAAAGAGAAAACTGACAATGCCGAGGCTGTGGCCACTCCATAAAGGACAGCCACCGGGTGAGCCCCAACGCTGCTGCAGAGCGGCACATGGCATCTCCCCTCCTGAGCGGGGCCAGAGCTGCGCTCCGTGCCCTCGAGGATGCGCGAAGTCGGGACTGGGCACCGGGGGGGCCTCAGAGGCCCTGAGTGGACACTTTCTCATCAGAGGACGCTGTGGTGTTAATCAGCGTGCGTGGCCCAGCACAGCGGAATGGCTTTGAGTTAGGAAACTTGGCACAAGGTCGCCCTGCTCTCTCAAGTGTGTCCTCTCACCACTCGGTGTCTGGCCTCTGTGCTTCGGGGTGACCCCTCCCAGCTCTAGATGGAAGGAGGATTGCGTCGCCTCAGAGTTACTCATCACAGTGGCTCTCTGTCCCCTGCCATTTCTCCCCCAGCTCCTCCTTTCCCCACTCACTCTAAGAGGTCGCCACCAGCAGCTTTTGTCATCCAATTTCAGAGACCAGTTTATTAAGAAAAAGCTGAAAAGCAGAGGTCAGAGGTGCCTGCCCGTGGGAAATTGGCCCTCTTGTTTTCCATGTGAGCGGAATGGCTTTCCATGGCCACCTCCCTCTATCTCTAGCCTGCTAGGAACTCTGAGTTTTAAAAGAAGAGCTGTTACAGAAGAATTTTAGATTCGTGTCTCAAGATTTTGTGTCACTGGTGAGTGCGATCACTGTGACTTAAAACCACTTTTTTTTTTTTTTAAGATTTTGTTTATTCATGAGACACACACACAGGGAGAGAGAGAGAGAGAGAGAGAGAGAGAGAGAGAGAGAGAGGCAGAGACACAGGCAGAGGGAGAAGCAGGCTCCATGCAGGGAGCCTGCCATGGGACTCAATCCTGGGTCTCCAGGATCACGACCCAAGCTGAAGGCGGCGCCACCTGTGACATCTCTTGTATGGATGCAAAACAGGTGATTTTTACTTAACCTTATGGGTAGGAAGTACTATCTTTGCAGGACAACACTTGCCTGGTATGTGTGGCTCTGCTGAACCACAGAAGACAGGCAACCCTACTAGAAGTTGGACATTTGCATCTGAAACCTACCAAAATTTGTCTCCAGCACCTGAATTACTTTGGGGCAGCTGGAGCATTTTATTGGGAGTACACTTTGGCGCTGAATCAAAAAGGAGACAGGGTTGGGATGCCTGGGTGGCTCAGTGGTTGAGGTCTGCCTTCAGCTCAGGGTGGGATCAAGTCCTGCATCAGGCTCCCCAGGGGAGCCTGCTTCTTCCTCTGCCTATGTCTCTGCCTCTCTCTCTGTCATGAATAAATAAAATTTAAAACAAAACAAAACAAAAACAGAGACAGGGTTGGAGCTCTTGGCTTTCACATTCAGTGATTCCTGCCCCTGCCACCGACCTCTGCCACCTGAGAGGTGTAAGCCACACTTCAGACCCATTAGATCAGAATCTTGGGGGGTAGGATGAAGGCAGGTCATTTTTTTAGACCTCTCCAGGTGATTCCAATGAATAGCCAAGTTGAGAAACTTAACCTTCAAGAAACAGAAGGGGAAGGTGTGTTGAGTGTGTGTGGGCTTGAATGTTCCTTTTGCATTGCATTGTCAGTTAGATTGACGGTGGCCAGCTCCCTTCCAGGTTCACCTACAGAAGAGAGAGATGGTGATCCATTTTCTTAGCTTCAAAGTGCAAACTCCTCCTTCGGGCCTATCAGAGAAGAGGCGGTGGGGGGGTGGGGTACAGGATAAGAGGTAGAAGCCTCCTTCACTGACACACTATTAAAAAGATGTTGGCTTGAATGCATGCAGAGGTTGGCTGGATCTGTTGAAAACAGAGGACTCTGCTCCTGTTTTGTGGAGAATGACTTTATGGGGCACGATGACACCTGTACATTCAAGGAGAAGAAGTCGGCGTGACTTCTCATGGTACCCCTGAGAACTCCTTTGGGGGGTTCCTTTGGTACCCCTGCTTGGGGGGACTCCTTTGGTACCCCTGCTTCTCCCTGTACTCACTAAAGCAAGACAACAAAATGCAAATCGACTTAAAAGACTTGCCTGAAGCATCCAGGGAGAGACAGACAAGACGATTACAGCACACACCCCACGGCCAATATTATTCAAAACTGAATCCTTCCCTATTAGATGTTTTTATTTTCCTAACAGACTCGAAGCCTTCCTTTCCAAAAATCTCTTCTGCAGTCCAGGGTCACGGCGTGTCCCTTCTGCCTTCACTCCCTACCCTGCAAAACAAACCTCTGATAGGAACTCCAGAACACACTGGTATTTCTCAAGCACCGCCTGGCCAGGGGATGGGTCATCCTCCATTCATCTGCCACTAGATTAGAGACATAGAAGTATTTGAAAAGCACCCGTTTGGGGCAACCCGGGTGGCTCAGCGGTTTAGCACCGCCTTCAGCCCAGGGCCTGATCCTGGAGACCCAGGATTGAGTCCCGCATCGGGCTCCCTGCATGGAGCCTGCTTCTCCCTCTGCCTCTCTCTCTGTGTGTCTCTCATGAATAAGTAAATAAAATCTTAAAAAAAAAAAAAAAAAAGAAAGAAAGAAAGAAAGAAAAGAAAAGAAAAAAGAAAAGAAGAAAAGCACCTGTTCATGGCAATGGGGCAAACTTCACACATTCTGGGCCCATGCTCTTTGTTCTTGAAGCTCCAGGAGGCCACGTTTTCTTGGACTGGTTTCCTGGCACCCAGTTTCTCTCTCACCTTGCCACATCCTGTGTGAAGCGTCTCCCCACAGGGGCCAGTGGCACCTTGAGGACACCACCTTTTGCCTCTTTGCACCTCCCTCGGGGTCTCACTCATACGTCAGTAAATACATTTGTTGATATACCCAAGTAGCACTGAAAAACCACCACTGTCTCAAGGTGCTATGGAAGAGAGCTAGGGGCACGAAGGGCACGTGCGATCTGACATCCAAGCAGAAGATGGGAAGATGAACACCTTGCCCAGGTGCGCCCTCTCCCCAGATAACACTGAATCTCTTGCTGCATCGCTAAGCTCTGACTTTCACTTGCTGTGACGGGCAGTGTGATGCAGAGGGGGAAAAAGCATCGCGGTGGTGACAAGAGCAGGGGCTAACATTAGTGAGTGCTTACAGGGTGCGGGGCTCTGCTCCAAGGGCTTGTGGGCCTTGACCCCTGCAGCCTCACCCCAGCCGCAGCCACAGGCCTCGCAGCACCTGCACGCACACAGGCGGTGGGTCACGAGGCCGGGTGGACTTCAGACCCAGGGCTCCTCAGAGCCCCACACGGTCCCTCACCGTGCTCGGCCTCGAGAAGCAGACGCTGCTGCCCACCAGCTTCTGGGCTGGTTGGAGAAAAGGAACTGCTGCACCCAGGCCTTCAGAAGCGAGGCCGACAGTTTGCATGCCAGAGCTGCGTGAGGGATGTGCCACAGAAGCACTGTCATTGTCATTCGACTGAAGGAAAGCCTGCTGCTGTACAGATAGAGGCTTCCATGGAAATTCAGAAATTACAGGGCTGGTGTCGGGGCGGGCGGGTGCGGCAAATAACACGGGGCCACGACGTTCAAAAGACCAAAAATAAAACCGAGGGAAACTTCTCCTAGGACATAAATCTGCCCTAGACAGATGAGGCGGAGGAAAAGAAAGGGCACATCCATTTTCAGGCCTGCACAGGTGCCTCTGACTCAAAGTCAATAATTGTTCAAGGCCAAAGAAAATGATGAATGATCGGGAGATGACCTGTATGTCCAGACAAGATGGGTGGTGCTGGGTACAATAGAGAACAGTCTCAATGTCATATAGAGATGAGACAGGTCCCCATCTCTGGGGGTGGGGTGGGGCTGCAAACTGACTGGTAGATATACCCCACTTTCCACCCCTTGCTTACAGACATTTGTAGATGTGAGGTGGGGGAGAGGCAGTGGAGTCTAAGCTCAAATGTGAAGGCTAAAGCAGAAGTGGCTAGGCTTCTATGTTCTGGGTCCTGGAAGGGACCAGATATGATTCCCAAGGGATACCCTGCCTGCCCTCTGCTCTCCGATCTTGTTATGTCCTTCTGGAACAAGCATCTTGTTATGTCCTTCTAGAACAAGCATAATGTTAGACTCACTAAAAACTCTCTGTGTGCCAGTGTCTCCTCACTCAGGTACTGGGGATGCCCTTGAACCGCACACCGGCCCTAGAAAGAGTCATTGCAGCTCAGCCTCCCAGATCGGTGCCTGGAGTGTTGTACACAGAGCCATCCACTTAGTATAGGAATAGCAAACAGGAAGTGAAAAGCAATGTAAATCGACACAGAAGTCTTTCGAAAACAGAAGGAGTCCATTTGTGCTTCTCAACAAAGTTCCTCAAAACCTCTTCCCGTATCACACCCACAGTAGCTCCGCCAAACATCTCCCAGCACCCTTTCTTCCAACCTTCCCTCAATATTAAGATCCCTAGCCCAGAGAATTCTCATCTTTCCTCCCCCTTCTGTTTAATTTTCTCTTTCCTGGAGCTGTCTGCCTTTCCCAATGTCCTCCAAGCCGGTAGCCTCCCCTTGTCCAGTTCCCAACCACTCCCATTTACTGATACCAATAATTAAGGCCCAGAAGCCAAGGTTCCAACAGGTTCTCCTTTGGGGTGGAAGGAGAATACCAGGGCTAGGAAATGCATTTGTATGATCTGGGGATTTTCTTTTCTTTCCAAGATTAACGACCCCCCCCCCCCCCCCCGGCTTTCGTATTTTATGAGTGGAAATCATTTGTTTTAGTTCTAGCCCAAATCCTCAAGGTAACTTAGCTTGAAGCAAAGCTAATACTGCCTGTTACAGAGTAGCTCGATAATTCCCCAAATCTCAGATTCTTACGGAGAGCTCATTAAAAAGCAGAGATTCTCGGGCCTCTCTCCAGACCTGCTGAGTCAGAATGTGGGAGACAGAGTTGAGAAATCTGTGTTTTTAACAAGCTCACCAGGTAATTCTGGGAACAACTATGCTTGAGAATCTATTCTTACCTAATTAATAAAGGTCTAAATTGGCTTCATTTGTATGTGAGACTCGAGTCCATAAGATAGATTCTTAAGAGACCATGGGGTGACCTCTAGGGCATGGAGTGTAAACGGAAGCCACAGAAAATGTGGGGATCTAGGGAGTACAGACATCAGCAGGGTTGGAACCCACCTATTTCACATATTCTGTCCACGTCTATATCGCTTCTCGTAAATTGTTAGTGGCAATCTAACAGATTAGCAGTAAGCAAACTAACATTTTGTTTATTGCCGTAACTCACCAAATGCTATTGGTTCTAACCAAATGTCTGTTTTTATGTTCTGTCATTTCCAGGCATGAAAGTAACTTGAACAAATCCCAAGGCATAAGGAAATGGGCCTCGTTCTCTAGGACTCTGCGGCACTGGAAATGAAGCTAAGCAGACTTTATTACATCCTACAATTCTGCAACCTTTTGCGAAGCATTTTATTACACTTGTGGAAGCCATCGGGGTTATGTTTCAATCATGATGACTGACAGGCTAACTTCAAAATAACAGCATCGACACTCCCTTCCACACTTCCTGGGCTATGTACTTAGAATAGAACCTTTTCTAAATTGTCCCTTGGCCTGGATGGAAATAAAATGGTACTTAAAATATTTATCTTGTGTGTTGGGTAACTTAAAAAATTGATATTTTGGGGCCTCTGAAAGGCATAACGGAGGAAGTCAATCTTTTAGAACTACCGTGCTTCCTGTAACCAAAGGTTTGTTAAAGCTGAGATAAAATTTAGAGTTTCCATTTTGGTAGCGAACAAAACAGAGCAAGAAATGCATAACCCTTCCTTGGCTGTATTCTCCTCCTGCCTTGGGTGCAGAGAGGCAGAGCTGAAAGAGCTTAAGATGGCAAAATGGGCTTCAGGAATCTAATAAACCTGTAATAACGTGATTGGACACCTTGGACTGGGCTATTTGAGTGGTAGGAATGTAACGAAAGGGAATGGATAAGCTCTTGATGTTGGCTGAGGAAGCATGCCCCTTGCCTGTAATAGTGAATTCCTTTAAGGAAGGATGACAGAAGTAGGCTCTTTCTTTCCTGTGGTATATTAATAAAAGGGGAGACTCGAGTTTACAGAGAAAAATAAAACATATCAATGGCACTGCAATAAAGAACCACAAAAAGCTTCCTTAGAATCTCTTTTGGCTTATGGGCTACTCCCTGACCCCAACACTATCATCGACATACGGTGCATTAGTTTCCTACAAGTGCTGCAACAAATTACCACAAACTGGGTTACTTAAAACAACAGAAATGTGTCTCCTCACAGTTCTGGAGGTTCATAAGTACAAAATCCAGTGAATCCCTGCTCCATCCAGAGGCTTTGGGAGAATCTCTCCTAGGTGCTTGTAGCTGCTTGATAAATTTTAGGTTTTCTGACAAAAATCAAGAAAAATCTGTTTATACCTTCCCCCTCTTATGTGTGTCACCTCTCTGTATCTCTTCTAAGGACGCTTGTCATTGGATTAAGGGCCCACTCAAATAATCCAGAATGATGTTCTCATGGTCTTAATATCCTTAACTTAATTACATCTGCAAAGACCCTTTTTCAAAATAAGAAAACATTTATAGGTTCCAGGGATTTGATATAGATGTATCTTGTAGGAGGAGGGCACCATCTAACCCACTCCTTAGGACATTTGGTGTTTGACTCTTTCTGATCTAGTATAAGCCGATAGACTGAGTATGACAATCACATCTTCTTTCAAATCTTCTTATATGTCTTTGCCAAAGTTCTATTTATTGACAATTATTTGGCAAATGCCGTCTTGAGACCACAAAGCCTCTCATTCCCAAGCCTGGTCTGAGACGCTTCTTTCTTAGCTGAAAGGAAAAAAAGCACTGCACACTGCAATCTAAACGGGATGTGTTCAGAAGATAAAATGCCAGTGAGGGAAGATGGCAAGTACTTGTGATTTCCCCCAGCTCAAAGGTTGCTGATTTGTGGTCCAAAGAAGAGCCCTAAAAATACCAATTTTTCTTATCCTCAGAAGGTCAGACACCAATTCCATCTCAGTTTTAATAGCAAATGTCACAAGAAGACCAGGCTTCTGGCTTTGGGGCTAATTACACATTTTACTCATTGTTTTTCAATCAATGAAGTGAATAAACACTTGGTCACTGATGAAACAGTTGAGTGATACTGCAAACCTATGAGCAGTTGCCTTTTCCATTTTGCCTATCCAATTAAAACCCTACAAGAGTCTATTTCTTGTGTTTCTTCTAAAACCCTGCAAGAGTCATTCCTCCCATGGATTTCACCAGCTCAGCATCTTCCTATAACTCTACCATGGTTTGGAGGCTGTAGAGGCTGTAGAGGCTAAGGGTGCAGAAGGCCAGCCCTGAAGCTCTACTTCCATTCCAGCCCCATGAATCCATTCCTGGTGGGAAAGCATGATAACCTAATAGGGGCTGTTTACAGTGCTTTTTAAGAGAGGTTTCAAGAATTAACAAAGCCTACTGATACCAATATAGGAAAAACAACTATTACTCCATTTGCTGAAGTGGGTCTGATGTGTATGGAGAAAATTCAGAAGAACAACGTCCCTGGCAGTAGCTTTATTTTTCTCTCTCATTTCTCCTTGGGCACAAGTAACTACTAGGTTGTTTTGTTTTTGTTCAAGAGCTGGAAAGTTACTGATATTATGGTAAACAATGGATAATTACAGATATACGGGAGTCCATTTCCATTGTGCTTGTCAGATGACAACAGTACAGCAGCCAGTCTCTGCATGGACAACATTCTGAAGGAAGATGTCCCCTACTTAACTGTGTGTGTTCATTTTTCAAACTCTAGGAACAATAAAGATAAGGAATGGCCCATCTATAATCAAATTCCAAATGGCAGAAGAGACTGACTCTCTGTTTTTGGCAGAAAGCTTGAAAGGAACTTTCCCCACGATTATCTCCACCACGGCTGACCCTGTTATAGAACAGTACTTCTCAAACTATATCAATTCTTTCAGATGGTGTGAAGGAGCTATGGGCCTCATGACATGGAAATGTCTCTCATCCATCCCTTGTATCCAAGCTTGAAACTAGATCTGGGCACGTACCTACTTCTTCCACCACTCTATAGTTATGGAGTATAACTGCCCAACAAGTTAGTGAAAGAAGGAAACAAACTTTTTGTTGTGTATTTATTGTAGATACATTTGCATTGTAGATACATTTGCCAATATTACTTTGTTTAATCCATAGAAGATCCCCATACAATATATATGGAGATTTAGGCTCAGAAAGGTTAGGTTACTTGATCAAGGTCACAAAGTTGATAATAGATGCATTTGGGATCAACTCAGGTCTTATTCCCAAAACCCTGAGCTTTTCGGGGAATAATCAATAATGAAGGGCTCTCAGCAAATTTAATAAATACCATTTCCAATTTCTCTCCTGAACTATCAAGTTGGTAGGTTGGTCCTTTGTACTGATGTTCAAAGGGAAAGGGATAGTTAAGGAAAGGCAGGGAATATTTAAACATTCTCAAGGTGAGACCATTCCTGTAATCATGTAAATGAAAGCAACTAATGACATTTCTATAACTTAAAAACATATAGGAAGAGTATTACTAGAAATGATTACTCTGTGAGGCAAATGTGTTAACCAAAAGGTTAATGATTACCTATCCTAGAAATAGAACAATGTAAAATAATTACCATGTAACTACTTAGTTACAGGGATTAAAAACCCATCAGTCCTACTTGAAATCACCACCACTGGCAACTCTAAAGCATGGTCATACACTTGCAGTTCATTTAGTTCTGCAAACATCTTGACCATCTATACTATACATCAAATTGAAGGCTGTAGTTTCAGCAACCAAAAGTGGGGGTCCCCTGAGGTGTAGCTGGAAAGGGGAGTAACCATGGATTGCAAAGGAAGAGGAATGGGAAGAACAAAGCTAATTTCAGCAAGAATATGGTCCCAATTGCAGGTGCCTAGAAGATGGTTTTCTGAATCCAGTCATCTCTTCCTCTTCTCCTCATGAGATACTACTTGTAGAGTATCTCTGTACCGAGCATTACGCCAGGTATTCACAAAGCACCATTTCATGTAAGTCTCGCAAAAATCAACCCATTTTCCTTTCTTCCTTCCCTTTCTTTTAAACAATTTTTTACCCAACCACTACTGTGTGAAGTACTGTATGTACAGACACCCATGCTACAATGTTGAAAAAATCATCTGGAAGTAACTATTATTTTCCTTCTGAGAACTGAGGGGCCTGCAGTTCAGAGTTTGTGAGTCACTTAAGGCCACACACTAGTAAGAACACATGTACATGACCTAAAGCCTGGAGCTCTTTCCCCTAAGCCAAGCTGCTTCTCAGAAGACAGGACAAGAGGGAACAGTTGATGCCCTATGGCTAACTCCTGATTTTCCCTACAAACCACAACTAAAAAACACACCTACATATTCCAGATCAAAATTATCTGGGGAAAACCAACCTCCTAAGGTTCAGTCTTTGTCAAGTCAAGGAGGTCTAAGGACCCTCTGTGTATCCATTCTGGGGCAGCCCTTTGAGAGCAGCTGAGGCTTTCTTGTGCGCTTTAGGTCACCCTGGAAATGTCCCACTGTCCTTTCATATTTCTACAATAAAGCAGGCACTTTGGTCACTCTCTGATCATTCTGTATAGTCTCCCTAGCCAGGGGTGATCATCTCCCTATCCCATGCCATTCCTAAAGAAGAACATGAACTAATACTCTCAGCTTCCCAGTGAGCTCCAGGCTGCTGGTTCAAGGTCATACTTCAGTAAACAGTCTTCCTATCCGGGTTGCTCAGCTCCCATCCCCCAACTTTTCCTCCTCCCCCTCCCCTCTTTTTATTCTCTCTGCTAGAAGGTAAGCCCACAAAAATAAGTCCTCAACCCTGAGAGACAGCCTAAAGCAGCAGTTCTCCCTAAGTGTCACTGGGAGGACAGGTTAAAAGTGATTGCAAGGCCCTACTTCCAGAGTTTCTGATAAGGTAGATCTGGAGTGGGGCCTGACATGTTCCCAGGTGATGTTGATACTGGTGTGTTGGGGCCCATACTTTGAAAACCACTAGCTTAAAGGGAATTTTTTTTTTTTCCTGTAAGTAAGCAGAATTTGTTCTCAGTACAGAATCCAGTTTGTTTTTCAGGTCCTAAGTTTAACATATCTTAGTCTAGAGGTAATGAACTGCAAGTTAAATCCAATCGGTCCACTCAAGCATCTCCAGTAGGTTTCTGGAGTTATTTAACACCGCAGAAGACTTCTTGTCTGGCTAATTAAGTGATTAGTTTAGATCGATAGATGAACAAAGGGAAAGTGGGGCAGCTATAGCTCACTACCAACTTAATAAAATGGTGCTAACTTCAGCCATGGGAAGCAGCAGGGGTTTAAAATCGGGCTTACTTGCTGAAGACTTAAACGTTTAAGACTTCTATCTTAGGAGAAAAGGAGCTCACCCATGCTATCAGTGGAATATGGTTATTCAAAGGGAGTCTTACAAATGGAGTGACTTTGGCCTTGTTAGTCAAACAACTCCATCATAAGTCAAAGGTCCCATTTTGAATGACTGACATTCATAGCTGCCTCTCACGGCTGTGGATATCGAGCATTGCCAATGACCTGGTGTACAGGCAGGCATCTGCACTCAAAAATCCCGTTGTGGTTGGGATCCTAGTCAAAATTAAGTAAGGTAAAAAAAAAAAAGCCATGTTACCTCTACCTTTAGAAGTTTGCATTAGTTTACCTACCTCACATTTCAGGAGAAGAGAATGGTAGGAAGCCTGCATTAATTATGCATCAGCCATGTACCTTTTGAGGCAGATCATATTACTCTGATTTTACCAACAGAGAAATGAGGCTCAGAGAAGATATTACCCAAGGTGGGATGGCAATGGCAACAACAACAATAATAATAGTACCTGATATTTAGTGGGTACTTACCACAAGATAATGTTTCAGGCATTTTTTTCTAGGCACTCTATATTGTTATTTCAATCTGCACAACTACCCTAAAAGTTATTATTATCCCATTTTACAGATGGGAAAATTGCAGTACAAGAATGTGTGACTTGCTCATGGTTACCCAGTTAGTGTCAAAGCTCAGAGTTGAACCCCAATGATGTGAATCCAGAATCTATAATGATACCCTCCTCGCTAAAATATAAACCCCAGTAGACCAAACTCTGAAGTCCCATCTTCTTGCTGCCCTGACTCTTCTGGAGATGGAGCCCGGTGGAACTCTTTCACTCACAACCAAAGATTAGAGCTAAAATATCTCGTGGCATCATCTTTTTATCCCTCTGGGAGAGCTTGGCCTTTGGTATTCAGACAGTCTCTCACAGACTGATTCCTGGAGCCATCTGACTTCAAGAGAAAGTGGCCCCACCTTAGAAGTAAGCCCACAAGAGGGAAAGTATGGCCTTGCACCAAGCACAATCTTCCCAAACTTTAGTTCTTGGTAACCTTTCCCAACCTTCAACGTGTTTGTCATAAGTACATGCCTATGTTATTAATATATTTCATTTCACTTAACTCTCATCTATACTTATATTTGTTCAAGGAAACTTAAAATTACTGCAGCAAATGGAAAACCAGTGTCCCTTGCCATAAACAGAAGCTATCCATAAGGATGAATACAAAGCTATTAAATCCTAGCGAGTACTGTGAGCTGCTGAAAGCCCTGCCTCTGAGACCTGCCTTCTCACTTTATTATAAAGGGACATTAGTAAGTGTTAGAGAAGTGTTAAAATACGCTAGCACCAGACAGAGTCCTCCTCCTTGAGGACTGAAAGAGAAGTGGAAAGGGAACAACTTCTCACCTTATGATTTAATGGGGCTTTTTGGATGTTTTGTCCACTGGACCTCCAAAAATCCTCCCCTGTCCCAGCAGTGCTATGCCTCCCACTGGTGGCAAAACTCAGACTCAGCTCTGTGGTGCGTGGCTGTGCCCTGCCCATACTCCAAAGCCATGCTGAGTCTCCCCTAATGCTTTCTAATCAACAGGCACATCTTGAAAAGGGGGAAACTAGCTCAGGTTCAGGTGCCTCAGGGAAACAGGCAAAAATCAAGGAGAGGAAAATGATTATACTGTCAAAGCAGCAGAAGGAACTTGCAACGGTAATAGTGATCATTGAGGAGTTTTCCCTTTGAACAGAAATGCCTTTGATAGTGCTTCCCTCCATTTTCCTGCTATTCTGTAAAAAGAATGAATAAGCAGGAAGAAACAAATGGTGCTTTTGAGTTTTGCCAGCATTTGCCATAGAAGAAAAGGGAAGGCCCAACTTCAAGGTAGAAAATCTAGACCTCCATAACCATAGATCTAAAAAATTGAGAAGAATGGAGAAGAAGTAAATCCAACAAAAGGAATTTGGTGATGTACCCACCCACCCACACACCACTAAGCCCCACACCCAAGGATCCTGGAACAGTCACAGTCTTCAGTAACCCGAGAAAGTCACTCTACTCTGTCCCCTTACGCCAATTCTTCCAACCCAAGCTTCTCTCTGCTGTCTGGTAGAGCCCCTTTTGGTAAGTAGAGTTTATAGTAATAGAAGTCATTTTATTGCACAGCCATTTTTTGTAAGAAAAAGGCAAACCCAACAAAACTATCTTTCCATAAAGTATATGGAGCACAGAAACACACCTCTTGACAAGGGTCGTTGTAAATGATGCTGATGGTGGTGGAGGTGGAGGACCTCTTTTCATGGAGCAAACATGGTGCTTTACTTTGAACAACCAACTAATCTTCACAACAACCCAGAGGGATGAAGCCTATTATTCCTCCCATTTTACAGACTAGGAAATTGAGACTGGAGAAGTTAAGTAACTTGTCCAAGATTACAGTTAGTTAAGTGACAGAACCAGCCTCATATCTATGTTTGTTTTGCACCAAAAGTCTTGGTCTTACTTAACCACTAAGTTCTGTCGATTCTTCGATGGAAATGAACTAAATATTCATTAGCATTTCTGTATAAGTATATACAGCATAGCATAGCATTTCTATTCTATGCTATTCATAGCATTTCTGTATAAGTATAAGTATATATAATTAATTTTATGTAATGAAGGCCAACAGAGAAACTAATTTTATGTAATGAAGGCCAACAGAGAAACTAATAGAAGCCAAACCTTTCCCCAAGGCTCTGTTGACTCAATGACAGTTTGCAGAAGCTGTAGGACCCAGATAGTTTTCTCATATTGAAATCTTTTTTATCCTTTCTGTGCATATCACAGATCAAGTACTAATAAGATAAAGTCATAGTAGGTGAGATTTATTGAGCACATATTAGATGCCAGATCTTATGTTAATTGCCTTCCATGTTTTTTTTCACTCTTAATCCTCACTATCTTGTGAGATAGGAGTAGGAGAAAACTGAAGCTCAGAAATGTTCAATAACAGGTTCAGAGTTGTTCAAGGTCACTCAGCCTATACGGGGCAGAGCCAAATGGTGGATGCAGCCATCTCACTGTAGACTGTAGGGCCCACACTAGGATCTGCTACAGCAAGAGATCAAGGAGCACATGAATTAGAGACACTGCACTTTCCTCTTCCAAGACTGCAGTGATGGATGAAAGGAGCCCATGAAAATGTCCTGGAGACTCAATATCTATGAGGCTTTTTTCTAGGCAAGTCATCTAGAGCTAAGGCTAGCTAGAGATGGGTTCTTCATAAGAGTTCCATGCTTCCTGCACTGCTACATGAAAAAGAGAATACTGTCTTCTTTTAGGGTCCCAGGGAGGTGGTCTACCTACAGTAGCATTCACTGTTCACTGATAAGTCAGGGTTGTCTGCGTCTGTTACTCAAGAAGGCTAGAGAGTAGGGGGATCCAACAGCCTTCCAGAGTGAGTGTTCTGGAAACTGTTTAAAGTATCCACCCTACATATTTTGTATTTCCTGGTCTAGCTTCAGTATGCAACCTTGAATTACAATTTATTGCTTAATTGTGCAGAATGAGAGGCTGTTACCCCTAACATTATTCTTGACTAGAATATGCATAAGATTAAGAGGGAACTTGCCAAAGAAAAGCACAGCCCAGAGCCTTTCCCTGGGAATCTCACACTGTTGGTCTGGGATGGGGCCCAGGAAACTGTATCACTGCAAACAAGTCCAGGAGACTCTTCTGCAGGTGTTCAGTAAGTACAGGTAAGTAAGAATCCCAAAATAAGAGATTTCCTCCTGCAGCAAACATTCTTTGACAACCCCAACCTGATTCCATACCTCAGAGACGCTATTGCCACTGGGACCTTATAATTTTTTCCATCTATTTCATGAATGAATGAGTGAGAGATAGAGGGAGAGAAAGAGGAGGGCAGGGAGGAAAGATGCACAAAGTGTGTGTATGGGGGGGGATATAAATTCTAATGACATGGTTTGAGCTTCCTGGATCTAGCTATACCTGAAGCTAGTACACCCCTAGACTTTTTAGTTATATGAGCTAATAAGTGCCTTTTTTGGGATGTAAGCTAATAAGCAGATGATAGGAAAGAAAAGAATGAATCATTTTTTGCTTGTCCCCAAGGAAAAGAGATAAATGTGCATTACACAGTTGTTAAATAAAAGGACCTAAACCAGCTCACCCTGCCTGTGCAAGGCTGAGCCAGGACCCAGCCTGTCTAGTCCTTTGTGTTCCCCTTGCCACCATCACTGTCATTTCAATCTAATTCTGTGGTTTAATTGCCCCAGGGTTCTGTGCCCCAGGGAGCTGTGAGTAAATAGCTGACGACTGTGGCTCCTCTAGGATGATCATATCAGAAGTACAGATATTAAAATAGAAATTGTGTCATGTCACCATGTTTGTGTTTCCAGGATCAGCAGCTGATTGACAGGAAAAGCTCTGCTGAAGCCAATTCTAAAGTATCTCACTGGTTTGAGTTTTCATGCCAGAGGCTATGGAGAAAAAAGGAAGCAAGTCAATGGAACCAGATGCCTTATTGTAGCCCTGTAGCTTTTTACTGCAGATTAGAACTGGGAATCCGGCAGGGGTCTCTTTACAAGTGTAAAACAGTGAGGGGCTCTTTGTATTTCTTACCATTTCTAAAAAGCTTTTTAAAAATATCTTGCTTTCCTCCTTTGTGCTTTAATATTAGACTCCATGTTCCCCGGGATCTTAGGGCCCTGAATTCCCATTGTAAGCTGACTTTTGTTCCCTAATGCCAAATTGTTCTTTTGGAGAACAGAAGCAGGATTGACAGCTGGTCTCTGGCCCCCAGAATATTCCCTGCCTGCTCTGAGGAGGCTCAGGTACTGCAGACAGACTACGTTGACTCTCCCTGGAGTTAGGAGCAAGATCAACAGAATCTCCCAAGGACCTGAGGCCACCAAAGTCCATCCGCTCTCCCAGTCCCATGCTCTGTGTTCCATGCTTTCACTCATTTTCTCATTTGATATTCTCAACTACCCTCTTAGGTTGTCCTTCAGCCCATTTAACAGAGGAGGAAGACCAAGCTCACGGACATTTAGTGATTAACAGCACAGTGAACAAGGGATCCCTGGGTGGCACAGCGGTTTAGCGCCTGCCTTTGGCCCAGGGCGTGATCCTGGAGACCCGGGATCGAATCCCATATCCGGCTCTCGGTGCATGGAGCCTGCTTCTCCCTCTGCCTATGTCTCTGCCTCTCTCTCTCTCTGTGACTATCATAAATAAATAAAAATTTTAAAAAATGTAAAAAAAAAAAAAAAAAAAAGAACAGTGAACAAGTGGCAGAGACTGAATGTGAGTCCGGTTCTCTCAGACTCCAAAGCCTGAGATCATCGCCAAAGATCATAGAAGAGGAGAAAGGAGGAAGCATTTAGGAATAGGGGTTGGCAAACTATGGGGCACAGGCTGAGTCGGGCTACCCACCTTTTTTACAAAAAGTATTTTAGTAGAACGTGGCCACACCCATCACTTACATATGGTCTATGGTTCCTTCCCTGTATACCAGAGGTAAGCTGTAACAAAAAAAAAAAAAAAAAAAAAAAAAAAAAAAAACTCATAGCCAGCTGGGCCAAAAATCCAGACTATGTGCACTTAAAGTTTGGAAAACATTTGCCAAACCTTGGATTAAAGCACTGAAGGTGGCAATCCATCTGACTTGAGTCATTTCACCTTGTCCACTATGTTTTCTATTTTTCTTATTTGAGATCTGGACATTCAAGGGGCAGTGGCCTCAGTGAAGCAGCAGTGAGGATGGAGTAAAGCTTTGCATTTCAAGCATAGAGGTTGGAGTTTAGTAAGTACTGAAAGAAGGAGAGCCAGTTCCTTGCCCCACAAGACTAAAGAACACCCCAATGCAGTGGGAGAATGTGCTAATTCCCATGAGATGACAAAGGTTATGATGGAAGCTTTGGTTGGGGGGTGGACATTGAGGACTCCTACGAGGTGTCAAGCCAGCTTTTCTGGAAGCTTGAGGTTCTAGTAACCAGCTCCATCAGGGCAGCTGAACCCTTTCCCTGTCAGACTCTTCAGAGTGCCTGGTCTCTGGAGGTAGGATCTGAGGAAGGAGGTCTATGAACCAAGGTCAGTCTAAGTTGTTCTTCGTAGAGGACATTGTTTTTGCTTTTGTTTTCCTCTTTTCAGCCCAACATCAAAGATGGCAGTAAAAGAAAAATTATATGGCTTACCAGGAGTCTGTTATCTCATTGATCTATCAGGGGTTCATAAGCATAACTCCTCTTGGGATCCCTGGGGGGCTCAGCAGTTAAGCGCCTGCCTTTGGCCCGGGGCATGAAGCTGGAGTCCTAGGATCGAGTCCCACATCAGGCTCCCTGCGTGGAGCCTGCTTCTCCCTCTGCCTGTGTCTCTGCCCCTCTCTCTCTCTCTCTCTGTCTCTCATGAATAAATAAAAATCTTAAAAAAAAAAAAAGCATAACTCCTAACACCAATGAGAACAGTACAAATAGATAATTTTCTTCATTGCAAAGGTCAAAAGTAAGTTTGTTTATCCTCTGTATTTTAAAGTTATCAGTAATGATTAAACTTAGGTCTGAGCTGAGTGGGACATGCTGAATGCATTTTTATGCCAGCTTCCATTCCTTCTTCTTAAAATATGAAGACTGTCTTAAAAGAAACCACAGGGTTCCAGTTGGCCTCCATGGAACCCATACAGGGGCTTTTTGTATTATGCTAATAAATAATCACAGTGATACTTCTCTTAACACAGCCCAGGGTTTTATCTCACTGAAAATTATTTCACATTAATACTGTGTAGGCACAATGCAACATCGGAGACAGCCCAGGGTTACAGGGAATAAACTCACTCTGTGAATGTGTTCTCTTCCCCAACACCATCACCTGTTAGTTTTCTACACCCAAGTTGTTCTAGCCAAGAGGAGAAATTGTGAGCTCAGTTATATATTGAATGCGTAGCTCAACTTCATTAACTAGAGCTAAATGCTAACATGCACGGTACCAGCTTCCAGCACAAATTAGCATCCATAATAAAGCATATAATTAGCCACCATACCCAAATGCTCTCCATGATGAATAAGTCCCCAAGAGCCCCCAGCTGCTCTTTGATTTTCCTTAGATGGGTCTGTGGTAGCAGCTTGGTTCTCACTAACCTCTTGTCCATCAGCCAAATGAACATCTGAATTGACAAGGTCTGGACAAATTCATCCAAAGTCAATAATGGAAGCGCAAGGAGAGTTCTCTGCTTTCCTGGCATAGGATGGCCCACAGGGAGTTAAGCTCAAAATCAGGGTAGAGGTAGAAATAAAATGCTAAGTTCTGATCACTTGCACTCAAACCCTGGTCAGTGAACACCAAGAGCCCTTGGTAAAATCAAGAGAGCACTGATGTCTCCAGAAACATCCATCTTCATCATAACCCCTGTATCTGGGTGGTTGGCCATTTACAAAGGATTTGCAAATCTGCCATCCCCTGCAGCCCTCGCTCAGAGAGGGTAAAGGGTTTGCCCTGAAGGGTAGCAGAATGTGCCACCTCAAAATAGGCCACTTTGGCATGTGGAACTGAAAGCAATCAGGACCCAGCAAAGCCAGACAAAGCTTTTTACCTCCCCCTTAACTGCCTAAGAGAATTTAGATAGGCGGCCTATACTGAGAAGAGAGCCATCTCCAGAGAAAACTTTTTTTCCCTGAGACACTTATATGTATGGCAGGGCTACCTTGGTTTACCAAACCTCTCCCCTTCCTGTGATAAAGCCCCAGACCCTTATACCTTTCCATAGCTCAGGATGGCATATAAACCTCATTGTCTGACTGCCTTTGAGTCTTATTATCCTTATGGGGCCCAATAGGTATGTACATTGCTAAATTTGTTTTCCTTGTGTAACCTGTCTTTTTATTATGGGGGGGGGGGACATCTCAGCCAAGAACCTAGAAGAATAGAGAGAAAATTAATTTTCCTCCCCTATAGCCTAAAGATGCATAAGAAGCAAAGATTGAATTTGAGCTTAAAACTCCAAATGTGACTCCAGATCAAACCTTCATTGAGCACCTGTTTCATTCTGTCCAGTAAGCTAATATTTGGAGATCCCTCCTACACCAAATCCATCACCTTCCTTAGTGCATCTCTGGACAGTCTGCTCTCTATCTTTCTCGTCTCTCTGTTTTTCCCCCTCTACCAGTGCCCTAGACCACACCACCATCACCCCTGGTCTGACTTTCAGCCCAGCCCCTCCTCCTGGCTTCCCTGCTCTAATTTATCCTACACATGAAACAAATTTCACCGAAAGGTGTCAGCCAGAGTCCATCATTTCCCACTTAAGACATTTTAATGGCTCTTACTTTACACACAATAAAACCCAAATGCTTGTCCCCAGACTTACAAGCTTCTCTAGGATCTTGCCTCTGCCCACCTAACTCTTGTGCTCCTCTTTCCTATCCAGGTTCCCCTTTTACTAGACAGCTTTTCCTTTTCTAATCTCAAATACACCACATTCTCTGCTGCCATAGTGCTTTTTCATTTGCTATCTTCCTCTGTCTGGAATGTTCTTTTCCTGATTTCAGTCTTAGGTAGTTTTCTCTCAAGATTTATGTCTCAGCTTAAATACTGCCTCCTCCAAGAGACCTTCTGTGCCCATAATCTAGTGAGGATCCTCCACGGTGCTGACACTGTCACTCTCTTATTTATTTTATTCCTTCTTCTTATCACATCCAGAAAGCATCACATGTATTTACTCCATCTCCATCATTAGAAAGCAAGGAAGCTTTATGAGGGCAAGGAATGGACTGTCTTATTGATTCCATATGCATAGCACTTAGTAAAGAGGCACATAGTAAATTCTGAATAAGAATAAACACATTGGATAAATGAATAAAGAACTAAGAGCAGTACAGCATTCTCATCCACTTTCCCACAGCTGCCTTTGTACATTAAGTGGGACACAAACTTGGAGCACAGGACTTACTCAGTGACAGAGCAACTGCCCAACTGAACTAAAAAAAAAATAGTTCTTGATTTATATATTTTAAATATAAATATAAATATTTATATTTTTTAAAGTGATATATTCATAAGGTGAGCAAGCTCCCAGGTAATGGGAGACATCCTATCACCATTCTTCACTTACTAAGAAAACCTCAAGAATCCCTAATGCAATGGGCAGATCAAGGCTAGAGGCTGACAGAGGAAGCATGTGAAGGTATAAAAAGATGTGATCTTTATGGTAAAGGCAGTTCCAAAAATCTGTGTGTGAGCTTATCCAAAAGACAGGCCATGTGTGAATATCCAGATCTATTTTAAGGAATATCCCCAGAGGTCCCATTCATGGACTCTTCGTTGAATGAAATCCTTTCTAGGCTTCTAGGCTAAAAGGAATCTGCAGAAAAGACTTTTTTTTTCTTTTTTTAAAATTTTCTGTCCTGGCTGCAGAGTCTTTTCTTCAGCTAAATGCATAGGCTTGGAAAGCTTATCATTCCAGGCACTGGGCCGAGGGAACTGAAAACCCTTCACCCTATGACACAAAGCCAAATCCAGAGCTTTGCCTTCTGGTCTTCCACTGAAGCCACATTCATCAGTAGAATGCATTTTGTTCAACTGAGAGGCCAACCTGGAGCCCCTGCCTTGTACCACTTTGGCCACTTTGAAATTGTTTTGAAAAAAATCCTCCAAGTCTCAGGTAGGATGCCTTGTCCTTTTTGTTCTATGGTCAAACCTTCCAAAACTTCGAAACCCCCAATGGGAAGAGGCCTCATTCAAGGCTCATTAGAGGGGACCTGACTTAGTCACAGTCTGCAGCAGAGATGTAAGAAAACACAACCAGATAAAGGAGAGTTTTGGCAAATTTTGGCAAAATTCTCCAATAGTGAGAGCAGTGATTATAACATGTATTTGAAATCCAACAGAATATTTTGAATTCTGAGATTTCCAGAAGAGAGTCCATATGATACAGTTATTGAATTGAGCACGTGTGTCTGATGTGCTGTGGTCTTTTTATAAGTATTTATTTTAAGCCTGCCTCCCTTCACATTGCAAATAAATACATAAAACCAGCTTGTGAGCATCAGGAGGGCTCCATGGATAATGAGGTATCGATTTCTCTGTATAGGGATGCTCCCTAGGACAAGGCCAAAAAACTAACCTCTGCTTACTTGGAGATTTGCATAAGCCTTCTGGACAGGCTGGAAGGCAAAAAGGTAAGATTTTTTTTTTTTCAAAAAATTATTTGGCTACTGTGCCATAAGAAGTGTTTTAAAGCTCCCATGCCTCCTCTTGTAGTGATCTGATTTTTCCATGGGAAGTTGGTCTCCTGTGTATGATAAGTAGGTCTGAGGAAACTACTAAATATATTCATTTAAAATAGTCTCTCTGCACTGATGGCTGAGAAATTTCCATGGGACTGTTGCACTTGAATGCTCTGCATAATTGAACACTGTGTCTGCAAATAAGACTAATAACCATAGTTGTTCAAATGATTACCATATCAGAGATCCTAATAGTCTACCGGAAATGCTTCTGACGGTAATGCTTTTTTCATGAGCAGCCAACCTTGCCCTGATGGTTGTCCATACAGTCGGAATGCCCACCCACTTCCCTCTTGGCCAGTTCCCTACTCACCTCTGTTCTTGACCAAATTTCCCCACCTATAAAATGTGGAAATTGGCCTAGATGATCTCTGAAGTTCTTGAAAGATCTGACATTGTTTCTGGGTTTGGAAGAATGAAAAATTCTGTTTCAGATACATGACATATGTTGAAGAGTGGTGGCCTGCAATGGTCACACAGCTGGTAGAATTTGGAGCTGGTATTGTGATTGTCCCCAAAGCCCTCAGTTCTAACCAGGGTATTTCTTTGGGCAAAGTAGAGAGTAGAGCCATTCACATGTGTGAGCTGCCATAACCATTTGAAATGCTTAGAGAAAAATGAGCACTTCCTTCAGTTAGATGGGCAAGTCATATCCTATTCTCAGTAGCACTGAATGTGGAGTTCCAGAAACCATCATCGCAGGTTTGGCTCCTGTATTACTTATAATTCTCTGTATAGGTCAGTTGAACAATCTTCTGACCACCCATTTGGAAAACAAAGATGGGTCTTTATTCATATAATATAATAATTAATAATATAATATAATATAATAATATAATATAATATAATATAATATAATATAATAATATAATATAATACAATACACTAGTTTGCTCTTTTGCATGGTCATATAATTGATAATATTTTTAACCTGTTCTATCTATTTATCCAGTCTTGGTGCATAAACATGCTTCTAGCTTGTCAAGCATCGTGTCGAAAATCACCTTTTTAAAACATCCCCTGGTAGCAGTATGTCCTCCATCAGAAATATGTGTGACTACCTCCTAGACTAGACCACTTGTATGTCACCTGTACGATGCCACTCACACGTCAGCTCTTAGGAGTTGTGTACTGATCTCATGAACCACCTTACCTGCTCTTTGTGGGCAGGAACATGAGGCTTTATTTTTATTCATAAATATCAACCCTAGCACCATGCCCAGTGTGCAGTCACCAGAGCTGAGAGCTATCTACTGCTTTATCTTCATGATCAATATTTTCCTCTGAGAAAAGATACATTATTGCAGCCCACTATTTGAAGCAAAGCATACCCATTTCTTTTAAGACCCACTAATAGGAAGTAGCCTAGGAAATTTCCACATGTTCCTTTTCAACACTGACCAGAAACAAATGCTGGGAGACTAGGCTTATTTTGGGTAGGCAGAATTTCAAACCCTTGACTACCAAGGGTTTGTTCCTTTTTTTCCCGTCAAAGTAGAGTAAGAAAGTATAATCAAGAGTCTATTTTTGAGGTTTGACACTGATATCTTTCAAACTCCATTCTTCCCCATTTATGACTTGCCCCACACATGGGCAAGTCCATGAGAAAGCTCAGGCCCCAGCAGGGAACTTCACATTACTCAAACCCCAGCCTTTACAGGAAACCCTTACCTCAACCCTATCTCCGAGGTACCCAAAAAACCTAAAGCCACCTGATTCTCCCTCCTTCTTCTTGCTTCATTCTGAATAGAACCTGAGACATTCTCAGGAAATCATTGGTTTATATGTGATTAATAAACATTATTTTACATCTGGTGGTGCCTGTGTGTCATTGGTCCCAACATCCATATGTTTCTGGGAGAGCCTGCCGAGTATCCAGCAGGGGATACTTGATGCCCAAATAATACAGAAGACATAACAAGCTCCATTCTCCAGAGTAATGATAAAAACCTCACCTAAGATGGACAATGGTTATTTTTGCATACTGCATATCCAGTACTCTTTTTCTGGAAATATCATTTTGATTTTCCTTAGGAATCATTTCTCCTCATTCTTCATACATGTATTTGGCGTGGAGCTGAGCCTTCTCCAGTCTCCAGGCCTTGACCTCAACATGGCCAAACATTGCACTTGTGTCTCATGGTCAGACTAATTGGTTGGGAAGAGGTCTCACGCACTAAACCGATCTAAGAAAACTCAATCTGAGGACTTGGCTTGGATTCTGGAGAAAGAAGAGCTCTATCTGCCCTGGGTTTGCTTGCCATAAGGCTAATCTAAGGCCAGAGTTGCCAGGGCCCAAAGTTTTGAGGGGTTTCTCCCTGGAGTGATGCCAAAGTAAGTGCAAATAGACCATAGATATGGGGATAGAGAGGCTAATACTCCCAATACTGTGCAGTCCCTGGATCTAGTCAAACCCAGACTCAGATCCATTTAAGATTTTTTTAGTTACATGAACTAAAAACTTCCCATTTCAGTTTAAGCCACTTTTAGTTGGGTTTCTGTCATTTGTGCCTGGGAGTACTTTTGAAGAATACAATTATCAGGTTTTCTACAATCTGAGCTTTTTGTTTTTCTGGATACATTGAGGCCAAATATTCACTGGAAGGCCAAATATTTAGTGGAAACCATACAATATTTGCCCCCCCATAAACACTGAAACCTCCTTTTCTAAAGGTAAAAGCAGCAGATGTATGAGAAATGGCAAGACAAATCTTGACTTGAATTGCCACTCTACCAAGACCAAAAAAACCCTAAATAAACAGTACTAGGTCAACAGTTTGCTAGAAATATCAGCTGAGTCAGAACGCTAAAAATCCAGCTCATTGGAACATCACTTATTCTACGCACCAGGAGTCCTATGTCAGCAGAAGCGTGTGCTGTATTGGAGGAAGCAAAGACAAACTACAGAATGAGCATGATTCCCCAGTTTCTACTCAGTGAAATTTAATTCTTTGGTAATTTCCATTCCAGTGCTAGAGTCCATAAAGTAAGCTAAGCTGCAGCAAAAGTTCCATTCCATACAACAGTTAAAATTAGCTGAACATTGTGATAAGCAGGATAATGCCCCCCGCCCCCAAATGTCCACGTGCTAATCCTCAAAACCTATAACTATGTTCTGTTATGTGACAGGGGAGAATCAAGTTCAAAAACAGACTTGAGGTTGCTAATTAATTCTCCTTAAAGAGACTATGTTTGGTTATCCAGATAGACCTAATATAATAACAAAAGTTCTAATAAGTAGAGAGAAAGGCAAGAGAGGAGGTCAGAGTATCACAGAGTGAGATAAACTCTACCCATTGTTGCTGGCTTTGAAGATGGAGCAAGAGGGCTACAAGTCAAGGAATACAGGTGGCTTCTAAAAGTTGGAAATGACAAGGAATATATAGATTCTCCTATGGAGGCTCTGTGTTGGTTTGCTGGGGCTGTCATAATATAATTCTGCAGTTTGGGGTGGCTTCAACAATAGTAACTTATTTGTTCACAGTTCTAGAGACTGGAAATTCAAGATCAAATTGCCAGCAAGTCGGGTTTCTCCTGACTCTCTCTCTTTGGCTTGCAGATGGTATCTTCATGCCATGTCCTCACATGACCATCCTCTGTGTACTTGCATCTCTGGCATTCTCTGTGTCTCCAAATTTCTTCTTCTTAGAAAGACACCAACCAGACTGGATTAGGACCTACCCTAGCAGTGTCATTTTAATGCAATCACCTCTTTAAAGACTTTATCTCCAAACACAACTGCATTCTGAGAGGTTAGAAATTAGGTCTTCATCATATGGATTTTGGGGGATACAACTCAACCATGACAGGTTTCAAAAGGGAACACAGCCCTTTCCAATCACTTGATTCTAGCCCATTGACACCCATGTCAGACTTCTAACCTAGAAAACTGTGAGATAATAAATGTGTGTTGCTTGAAGCCTGTACATTTGTGATAATTTGTTAAGATAGCCCCAAAAAACTAATACATGCATTTGCTATATGGCCAGCACTTGCTAAGTGACTTGCCTCTATTAATTTAAGTTTCATCCTCATGTCAGCCTTATGAGAAAATACCATGATCTCTATGTAGGAGGAAACAGAGGCACAGAGACACTAAGTATCTACCCACTGCCATATTGCTAAGAGTAGTGAGGCCTAAACTTGAACTCAGACACAATTGATTCCCAAACCCCTGCTGCTCCATCACCATCGCATCCACGGGAAAACACTAAGGACTCAGAAACTTGACTCTTCAAGCAGGGTGGATAAAGAATAGCAACAGAGAGTCACCAGATAAGCAGGGACCCAGCCTCTCATTTTGAAAATGAAGAAAAAGTTCAGAGAGAGGAAGTAGTTTCCCAAGACCCAGAGCCAGCTGTCTAGGGCTAAGGTGGAGTCTAGGCCTCCTGGCTGTGAGCCCAGTGCATCAGCCATTCTTTCTTCTCCAGTGATACAAACTGTCGCTTCATGTCTCCATGACATCTCACTAAATCACATGACAAAGGAGGAAACTGAGATCCAAAGTCACAAAATAGCAAAGGTTGGTCTCAACCCTCCTGCCTCGTTGTACCTTTTATAGAGATCTCTCATTATGAAAACACTAATTGCATGTTTAAACCTATCTTATATTTGTTGGTAAGCAACTTTAGAAACAGGAAGAGACTGTGACATTTTTATCTGAATCCCAAACTTGAGTCCGGAGTCTGGATCAATAAGACTGTGAAGTGGCTTCCTTTCTATTGTTTTATCTAGGAAAGTCAACAGTAGCAGAGAGACCTGTGAGCAGCAGACTGTGAATCTGCCACAGGAACCCCAGGCTAAGACTTTCTAGGTCGCATCATAAAAGTTCATGCACTTCCTGGCTTCTTTGGAATATCCCAGGAGACAGCTTTTATTTCCCTCCCCAAAACATCTTTCATTTTCCTTTGTGGGAAGGGCTGGCCACATGGCTGATGAAGCTGGGAACAGGTAACTTCCTTATACAACTTCCTCACTGAGAGGTGAAAGACCACAAATACTCTGAGCTAGTAACAGAGTTTGATGAATAGGATTCCCGCAATTACCACAAACCTCTCCTGGTCAAGAGAGAGAAGAACTGCTGTCACTTAACACCACTGTGCGTGGAGGAAATAGCCATGTTTTTAAGTCACTGAGCCTCAGAGGCCCACAGAATTCATCACTGCGTTTCAGCACCACTGCTTCTCTTTACAATCGGGAATCTCTGGAGGGGAATTTGCAGGGGATGATAGTGAGCTGGCAGTGGATATTTTTGTGTCGTATGTTGGTTGCTCAAATATTGAGAGTGAATATCCCCGAAAGGTCAGCTGTCTTACCCATACACAGCAAAGTTCTCATGAGAATTGTTTTTGCCAAAATTTAAAGGATGTTATTTTGTGACTTTAAGCATCAGTGTAAAGTGTAGTAAAAACTGTCATGTTTGATTTGTTTTATGTTAACATCCTTGAGCTTCCATTGCCCATTTTAAGTGACTAAACGAGCAAATCAGAATATCCATAACATTGCTTAAAATGAAATTCCATTAACACTAAATGAGACTACACTCGGTAAGTTGATGGAATTTTGCATTCGCTTAAAATCTTAAGTGGGATTTTAGTTGCAATGGATTGAAGAACGCAGAAGGCACCAAACTGAGGTGATTATTTGTGATAAAACGGTAATCAAATACAACAAGACAAACTCATTTTAAATATAAAAGGATAATGGACTTTCCTTGTGTTTGGAGCATTAATGTATTAATTTGTTTTTTTTAAGGGCTTTTATTTTTTTCCCCTTCTTCTGTAAGATATTCTTCATTGTGTTATAATATTTCCCTCCTGGGCCAAAAGGAGAGGGAAGGGGAGATGAGAAAAGGAAGAGAGCCAAAGGTAATTAAACATTCCATTTAAAATGCTGCAATCACAAGCATCTTACTATAAGGACTCCTGTTATCACATTCCCATCCCACAGGCTCAATTCTACTGTCAATAAGCTCGTATCACTCACATGAAGCTACAGAAGACAGATCACTCTAATTTATTGTGTGGTTTAACACTGTCAAGGGATTCTTTAGCTGGTCCAGATTGCTTTGGTTAAACAGAAACATGCCCGCGCATGCGCGTGCTCACACCCACGTGCTTCTAAAAGTTTTCTACATCAGTCCCGAAGCACTCATTTGTGAAAGTTCCCTTTTGGTTTAATTACACTTTTCATTATACCAGAGACGATAAAGGCACATATATGACATTGCCTGTCAGAGTTTTGATTGGTCAAATAATAGACTGATCAATCATTTCCCTTCCTAGAGAGCGGCATGATCAGAGGTATTATAGAGGCAATTGGATTCATTCAGAAAGTGGCTGAACAATTACAGTGATTGTCAATTGTTAACTGCTTGTGATAAGTACATAATGACCCTAAACGTTTCCTTAACAACATGGAAATTAAAATCATATCTCTTAGTTGAGTCCGCCCTACTACATAGAATAGGACCTGCAGAAAACTAGCTTGGGGTTCCAATGGCTTTCTTTTTTTTTTTTTTTTTTTTTTTTTTTTTTAATTTTTTATTTATTTATGATAGTCAGAGAGAGAGAGAGAGAGAGAGAGAGAGAGGCAGAGACACAGGCGGAGGGAGAAGCAGGCTCCATGCACCGGGAGCCCGACGTGGGATTCGATCCCGAGTCTCCAGGATCACGCCCTGGGCCAAAGGCAGGCGCCAAACCGCTGCGCCACCCAGGGATCCCTCCAATGGCTTTCTTAAGGTAGATCAAGATACACAAGTTCAAACTTGGAAAATGCTAATTTTTTAATTAAAGAAATCCACTCACTCATACATTATACACACACCACCCCGCGATGGGTATTAATATTACAGTTGATTCCAAAGGTTAGGGCACTTTTGTTTAGCTTCAAAAACAAGGGAATGGACAATTTATTATTTACATTTTCATTCGGCCTCTATAGCTGGGATGACTTCCCCCTGACTTTATGGGAATTTGGTAATTCCTAGTGAATGAGAGAGATGCCCTCAAGGATAGTCCCCTGGGGAGGGAGCTCAGGTTCTGTTTAGGTCCACAGACCTAAAAGCCAAGGCATTAAGGCATCTCAATGTTTTCTAGCACCTCTTTTTTTTTTCCCCTGTTTCTTAAAGAAATCAAGATGACTGTCTCTATTTTAGCAAACCCTAAAAATATTCCTTAGAGACACAACTCCCAACTTTCTTCCTCAATTCTTAGGACTTTAGAAAGGAGATTATTCGTCTCTGTCTCCCCTGAATTCATGTCTGTCACGTAACAGGCACTCAGTTTATTCAGTGAATAAACAAACACACAGATAAGGAAGATATCTGATCTCCTAAGGTCTTTATCTCAAATTAATTTCTTTTGTTCCTCCTCTCTTCTGCTTTCTAGTATTTGCTTGAATCCCTAAAATGTTCTTGAAATTTGATCTTCAGGTATTGGACACATACCTGGATTGCTGCTTCATCCCTCCACTATTCTCCAGATGGCCTCTCTTTTGATGAAACACTTTTACCCTCACTGTTGTTTTCGAATATTGATCAGGTTTTCTCTTCACTGACACATCACACTCACAGTTTGCAAACAATTTTCAAGAACGCCCATTCTCTCCTCCTTCCTGTAAGGTAGCTAGCACAGGAAATGGCCCTTTCCCATTTCATTGATCAGAAAATAGGTTCAGAAGAGAGACAGGGCTTCAGGATGAAAATAGAGGATTCCTTCCCCTCATCCCACCCTGCCCTATGGATTATGCTTTATGAGAAAGTTGTTTACTCAACAGCCAAAGAGGATGAGATTAGATAGAAACTGACAACAGATTTAAGTCCTAAGGGACTTGAGAGAGTGATGTAGAATGTGCGGAAATTTAGATCCCCCTTTAGAAGACTGCTCTGAGCAGACTATTCAGATTGGGCAGGTCTGGTCCCATGGAATGTCCCTTCCTTCCTCTCTAGGGAATGGCAGCACTGAAAAGCTTTCCTCCTCTTGTCCCAGTTGACCTGGTCTGGAGGACATGCGCTGAATAGCCCTGGAGAATCTCAGAGTGAGGGCTGGTTGCTGTCCCTTCAGTGGGGACCCTCGCCTTCTCTGACCAGCCCCTTCACTGCCTCTCTGGTAACAATACTTCGATTTCTTGTGGAGAACTAACTCCACTGCCCACTGGACCTGGGATCCACTGGGTCAATCAGTCTATCTCTAGGGAACCTGGATCATGAGCAGCATGGTGCACAGAGGCCCCAATGGCTGCCTTTCTGTCAATCTCAATCTCCTGCCTTTTCCAGTCTGTCCTTTCCAAGGTCTGTCTGTTCTTTTTTTCTCAATTCTGAGAGCCACCTTTCTCTTGTTCCAGTCAATGCTAATCTTTTGCATACTTCAGCCAGACTTGGGTCCCATTGCTTATAATCGATTCAAATACTTAATGAATATAGAAGAGATACAAAGGAAGAGATTTCCTAGGAGTTTGATGGGCCTGATACCTGTCACCTGAAGGATAGGACCTGTCTGGGTTCTGTATGCATTCCATGTCAGCTCCTGCTTCTGCTATGACCTGGATTGCCAGGAAAAAGTTCTTGTCACTTCCCATTAAGGTAGCCTGGGAGAAGGTACTGCTGTCAGAGACTGAACCAGCAAACGGATAAGGACAAAACCTTTCATATTGTCAGTTCAGTCTGAGGAGACAGCACATCATGATAGGCTAGCAAGAAACCATGGGCCTTGGGTCTGGTTTGTGTTTGTGTTTCAGCAGAATAAAAGACAATGGCAGGAGGTAACACCATTTCATGTCATGCATGCAGGTACTAAACTATAAAAAGAATTCCTGAAGTCATGGGATGAGAGGAAAGACTTTTTCATTTCTGAAAAACAGGTGACAAGTGATGGAACACATGGAGCAGAGTCCTGGGATGAAGGGGGTGTTTGCCATTGAGATTCATGGGCACTCTGCTCAACTGCCTCCAAAACTCTCTTAAGCATCTTTCAAGGCTGAGAGAGGCCACAACTTATGGAAAGAAAGGGGATCTTGAATTTGAGTCTTATTCTAGAACCAGAGTGTTAGCTTTCATGGACATCAGGGATTTAGGTAATGAGAGAGGAATCACACCCTTAACTGCGTTGCTTTATCTTCTTTCAAATCACTCTCCTTCCCAGGAAATCCGACTGGATGAACAGCAATAGCAACAACTCCCATTAATTAGACACTTAATATATTCCAGAAACCATGCTCAATGCTTTATACTTACGGTTTAATTTAATTTTCATACCAATCCATGGAGTCAGTATAGGGTTTCTGTTGGACCTCAGATTATCAAGAAGAGGTGTCCTACCTCAACACACATACACACACACACACACACACACACAAAGAGGCCACAGCCCTTTTAGATTTGGTGCTTTCATTACCACTTCAAGAAGCATATAACAATCTCTATGCTTTCATTCATAGGGATGTGTATAAACATTGGACTCCTCTGGTTCTGGAACTAAATCCAGTCTCAGAAGCCTCACCCTCATCCTGAATGGTATGTCTGCCTCAAGCTCCATTTGAGAAGTTCATTTTCCCAACACAGCTGCATGCTATTGTTCACATCTCTATGTGACAGAGCTAGGAAGTAGCAGGTAGGATTTGAACCCTTATCAGAAGACCTGCCATAACAGTGCTCAGAGCTTTCTAGAGACTGGCCTCATCAGAGGGGTGCCCAAGTGTCCAGACCCTAAGAGTCTGGCTGCACATGCTGCTGCAACAGGGATTGGCCTCAATGGCCCACCAAGGTGCCACTACCTATGGGGCTGAGGTGCCCTCTTAGCATGTGCCCACATCTGTAATTGAGTATGAGGGCTCTTCTCGGCAAGAGAAAAGGACAGTTATGGTGACACCTGTCCATAAGATGCCTGGGAGCCACACATCCAGTATTTAGGATAGATTCATTTTTAGATTGATTGATTTGAGAGAAAGAGAGAGCATGAGAGAGAGAAAGCACAAGCAAGGGGCAGGGGCAGGGGCAGAAGGAGAGGGTAAAGCAGAGTCCTAGATGGACAGGGAGCCTGATGTGGGACTCAATCCCAGGACCCCGGGGATCATGCCCTGAGCCAAACGAAGATGCTTAACCAACTGAGCCACCCAGGTGCCCTAGGATAGATTCTTGAAGATTCTCTTATACTTTCCCACCCCTCAAATTCCTAGCCTTCTGAGACTAGGGAAAAAGTAATAGAACTCTTTAACTGCCCAGCCCTATAGTTTCCTGACAGCAGTGTTCATATCCCATCTTCTTTTCCCAGTTCTGCTCTTCAGGCTAGCGGCCCCACTTCCTGCAACTGTCCCTCCTCCATCAGTGTTTTCAAAGGCAGCCCTAACCAGGTCATTCTCCTATCCTAACTGCAGATCTGGGGTGCAGCTCAGATGCTTCAGAAATATCTGTGTTATAACCTGCCCCCAGGCCATTCCAACAACTAACATTCCTATGAAACAGCTTGCCAGGTGGTTTTACGGATGTGACCTAATTTAATTTTCAGTCTTTTCCTCTAAAATAGCCCCTACACCATCACCTTTATTTTCAGGCAGGAAAGAACAATAGAAACAATCTGGTTCAGTTTTTTTCTCTTCCTTGTGGGGCCCCACACTACTGGGAGGTTATGTTCTAAAGTCAGAGAAAAAATGTGTATTAGGCAAAACACTATTAAAAATCCCTTAAATATGTAGGAAGTAAAAAATGTTTATTTTACATCATTAACAATCTATAGCAAATCTTCTACAAACTACAGCTTGAGGACCACCAAACTAGAGTAAATACAGGAGCAAATTCAAAGTCTTTATGTAAATGTGGGCATTTTCAAACAACCCACCTTTCAGATAACTCAATTCTCCAGAGGGGGAAGAGGAATGAACAAAAATGCTGATGTTTCTGCTTACTGCCACATGCTGCATCCTATTTTAATATTAATCCTCAATTATTAGGATGTATGCAATAGATCTGTTCATTACAAGGAGTAAGTTAGTTATTGAGTCTGTTTCTAATAACGGGCATCTAGGGTACATGCTGTTCTAAGACTGTTTAAAAGTGAAATGTCTGGATGGTATGTCTTCAATGTGCAACTGAAAAACTGGGCTCAGGAAAGCAGGGGCCTCCCAAGGCTATATAGTGGTCATGTAGAGCCTTTATCCTCCAACCTCTAGGCTGCCTGTCTTGCCAGAGCATGTCCATCCCATAAATGTAAATCATTAAGTTGACATGGTTCAAACTAATTGAATTGGTTGGTATACAACTGATTGGGAGCATCACTGAATCATATTTATTCCACAGGGATTCTTTGTTCCCTAAATGCATTCCTGAAGACTATTTTAATTACACTGTTTTCTGGTGTTAGGAGTCAGGGAAACATTCCCACATCTGTCTTACATTGTATCATGTTCATCTTATGGGACATACAGGCTCCATTTAGGACATAGGGGCAGATTCTTAAATTATTTGAACAACCACAATTGTGACAACTGGACACTTGCCATGTGCCAGGCACTTGCCAGATGCTTTATGTGCATTATCATGTTTTTTTTTTCTTAATAATGTAATCAGAGTCCTTTTCATCCCCTTTTAGAGTTGAGGAAACAGAGGCTTAGGAAGGTCAACTAACTTGTTCAAGGTCTCGCACACTGCTAGAAAACAGCAGAGCCAAGAATCAAATCCGGATCTGTCGTGTTTCAACTCTGAAATGTTGAAAATGCTGAGTACATGAAACATTCACTGTCGAGTTGGCAGTCTTGGTGTAAAGACATGGCCACAAGTAGCAGCAGGAGAGAAAGGAGGGTCATTTTCCAGTCCTTGGGGACAGTCACCTTTGTCATCACAGCATGCTCCGTGCACACTGAGGGGGACAAAACAGCACCTGAGTGTTGTCGCCTTCACAAGTGCACACAATGATATAGCTTGTGAGCTTGGCCATGGCCACATGCCCCCTATTTTTGGGGTTCCCACTCCTTGTCTCAGGCCTGTGTTGCTAGGCCACCGTCCATTTAGGATTGCTTATTTAATCTATAATAATCCAACGTGTCATATGGAATCCAGAGAAGTGACAGTATACTGCCTCACACTGAAGTCAGACTATTTCTCACCAACTCAAATTATTTATGGTCTAATAGTTAACCAGTCACTCAACTTGAGGATTTTGGCACCGTAGGGCTGTTTTATTACCCTCAACATAAAGATGCGTGTACATAAACAACATTTACTATGACAGTCTGCTAGCTGGCTTGTTAAAACCATGTTGTGTCAGGATAGGATTGTTATAACTGAAGCAGAAAGCACCTTGCTGTTCTCTTCTGTGTGAGCACACCTGACTCACAGGAAGTACTCATATATTTTGGTTAACACGGTCACGGAACCATTATCCATAGAGTGCCTACTATGAACCAGATTCTTCTCCAAGTACTGGGAACACAAAGGAGAAAAAAAGGGTTCCTGTCATTATGAGGCTTACATTCTAATTGAAGGAGATGGACAATAAACAGATAGATGCCAGTACTTTGAAGAAAAATAAGGCAGAATGAAGGAGAACTGAGAATGATGAGTAGTATGCTATGGTCTCAGACAGCTTCTCTTGTTGGGCGACATGTGATCACCTAAGTGAGGATTGGGTGGTGTGAGGCCTAACTGTGTAGCTACAGTAAAGCCTTTGGAGGAAGGAAGGAAGGAAGGAAGGAAGGAAGGAAGGAAGGAAGGAAGGAAGGAGGAGGGAGGGAGGGAGGGAGGGAGGGAGGAAGGAAGGAAGGAAGGAAGGAAGGAAGGAAGGATGGAAGGAGAGAAAGAAAAGAGGGAGGGAAGGAGAGAAGAGAAAGAAGGAAGGAAGGGAGAAAGGCAGAAAGAAAGAGAAGGAAGGAAGGAAGGAAGGAAGGAAGGAAGGAAGGAAGGAAGGAAGGAAGGAAGGAGAGAAAGAAAAGAGGGAGGGAAGGAGAGAAGAGAAAGAGAAGGAAGGGAGGGAGAAAGGCAGAAAGAAAGAGAAGGAAGGAAGGAAGGAAGGAAGGAAGGAAGGAAGGAAGGAAGGAAGGAAGGACAGATCGAATGAAAAGTTCCATGTGTTAGGACAAATAGAGACCATTTCCTGTTCATGTCTCCAGAACTAATTAGAGCAGCCACCATTTACTGAAAGCCTACAAAGTACGAAGATCTCTACTAGGCACTTGGCAGACATGATCTGACTTAATCCTCCTGACTATCCCAGTGAGGGACACATGACCTTCTTCTACAGAAGAGGGAAGGGTAAGGGGCAGAGTGGTTAAGCAACCTGCACAAGATTAGACTGGTAAGTGGTGAGTCACAGCAGAAACCTGAATCTCTCTGAATGCAAGGCTTATGCTCTAAAACCACTTCAGCTACTGGGATTCTTAGGACAATTGACTCAACATAAGAAAACATTTTCAAGACAACAGAGCTACTTTAATATGGACTAGGCCATCTGCAGAAGGGAGGAGCTCTCTAGGATGGAATGCATCCTGGTTGATACGAGATATGGAAGGAGGGGTTCAAACATCAGATCAGGTGTAATGTCTGAGCCCTTGGTGATACCCAAGTCTCTCAGAGCCTTGAATGTCTCCTGGCACTTTCTTCTGGTATGCTGTTTGTTTATACTTGTTTTTACATTGATTATGGGATCTTTGGCAAGACAAATGCTTTTAATTCATATGTACAAATTTGATTCCTTTTTTTTTTTTTTTTTAGATTTTATTTATTTATTCATGAAAGACACACAGAAAGAGAGGCACAGATACAGGCAGAGTGAGAAGCAGGGTCCATGCAGTGAGCCCGACGTGAGACTCAATCCCGGGTCTCCAGGATCACACCCTGGGCTGAAGGCAGCACTAAACTGCTGAGCCATCTGGGCTGCTCTCGGTTCCTTTTTTGCTTGGTGGCTTTGAAGTCTCTGCTTACTTAAAAAATACTCCTCCACTCCAAGATTATAAAATATTACCCTACATTTTTTTCTAATACCCTTAAACATTTTAAAATTGAGATGGAATTCTTATAAAATTAACCGTTGTGCATTTTGGGTGGCATTTATAAGTTTCACAATATTGCACAACCACTGTTTCTATACAGTGCCAAAAAACTTTCATTACCTCAAAGGAAACCTCAGACCCATTAGCAGTTATTTTCTATTCCCTCCTCATTCCAGCCCCTGGCAAAGAACAATTTGCTTTCTGTCTTAATGGATTTGTCTGTTTTGGACATTTCATGTAAATAAAATCATATAATATGTGCAGCCTTTGGAGTATGGCTTCTCCTACTTAGTATAACATTTTCAGAGTTCATCTAAGTTGTTGCAGGTATCAGTACTGCATTCCAAGATATGGCTAAATATTTTATTGTATCAATATTCTTAAACTTTTGACTTGTCTTACAATTGTAACCTATTTTGTATGTGGTGTGAGGTAGGGGTCTAACTTTGTAAAATCATAGACATTATAGTATTATTTTTATTGTACATACCAATACCCAGGAGGAAATGAAAATATATTAGAATTATTCAAATACATCAATATTTCATCACTCACATTAACCTGAGACCCAAGTACTTTCAACACATCCTGTAGTGACACCTGCCAGAGATGAAGCAAGATCTTCCAAGGACAACAAATTACCAGTCTTTACCTTGGCAGTCTAGGCAATCACACTAATTCATGGGCCTCCAATGGTCTCCCCCTCTACCTTGGGCATTAGCAGGTATGTGGAGCGATATTTATATGATCAATGTATCAGCATTACATAGATCCTCTTAAAAGACCCTCAAAAGATACAGTATTCTATCTCAAACCCACGTGAGCTGGGAGTTCAGAAATAGCATTGGTATTCTGGCTAATTTATTTTCTAAATGTTCATTCCGGAGTGGTGGAAACTTTTGACCTTGATGCTGATTATGATTAGCATAGCAATCACTCTTCTATAATTAAAAGGCAGACGAGAATTTTCTTTGGCTTGTTTATTAATTCCCTTACGAATCTTTTTTTTTTTTTCCAGCAATGAGGGCGAAGTGTTTTGTGTTAGTCATGAGGGATGTGGGTGTAGTTACCCCAAAGATAGAGGCCATGACCTTGCCTTAAAGAATAACCACTGCCTCTTGGGTGACCCTGAAATAATCTGTGTCCTTTTCCTTTCCCCCTTCACCCTCCCTTGGTCTAGCAATAATATACAGCCACACTGCCTTCATGATTAGCCATAGGAGCTACATTTATTTTAGCTACTGATCTTTTGACAGCCCAGAGTAGGTTTTTGCAATTTGCAAAAACCATTGCAGTGTGGGACAGCCTTTTCCAAATCTCACCTTGTGTGAGTCTTACTCTAGAGGCCCAGGACCCCTGCTCAGCTCTATGCCTTTGTCTCTCCACTTGACATTCAAGTTACAGTTAGGAATGATGTCTGTGGTCACAATTTCAATAGTGACAATTATTTATGGATCACTTGATATATACACGGTTCGAAGTGTTCTTCATGCTTTCTGTCATGGAATCCTCTCAATAATGTGAGGTAGGTATGATTATCATTCCCATTTTTTCAGATGAGGAAACTGGCTTTAACTGATGAATAACTTGTCCTAGATTATTCAGCTAGTAAGTATGAAAAATGGGATCTCTGCCTGACTACCAGGTCCCTACTCTAAACCTATACACTTCTTTCTCTCCAAGTCCTCACCTCGACACTTGACTCTGGTAACTACAGCTTCCTCTGGGGACTTTCCCCTTGGAATAATGATGCAATGGCAACAACGACGGTGATAGTGAACACATGTGCTGGGCTCTCTTCTCACTCTTCATATATGTAGTCCACCAATAATCCTAATGAGGTGGATCTCATGATGGTTCCCATGTTACATATGAGAAATTGAGGCACAGAAGAGTCTCCTAGCAGCAGAGACAAGCCTGGATCTGGGGTTGTCTGTGAGCTTTGCTATTGTAGTGGAAATACAGAAAGGCATCTTGGAACCTTTGAAGCTGCTGTGCAGCCCAGCAGGAATTCAGTGGTCCAATTACTGAACTCGATTTGTAGTTCAAATCCAGGCAGGATGTGGGGAATTCCCCTTTCCTGACATCCTTCCAGGCGGCTTCTCTGCAAGATCTCATCTGCCACTTCTGTTCTAAAGCTCCCTCCCCCAAGGATAATTTTCTGTGTTCTCAATGCTGAGATCTCATTTTTGTGGTCCCCTCAGTTCTGTTCTGACTGGGCCTCTTACTGGGCCCCACCTGGCTCCCCGATGCCTAACGTGGAGTCTTCAGTTCTAATCCAAACAAACTCCCTGTAGGTTATTGTCCAAATCTCTCCACAGAGTATATGGCAGCTCTCTCCACTAGGGAGTGGAGGAAAGAATAAAAGGAGTTCTTACAACTGGCGATACAACAACTGAGGCATAGAGTGGGGAGCTCCTTTGTGTGGCAAGAGGTCTTCTGTAATTTCCTATTAAGTTAGTTACCTCGACTGGGGCAAATTTGTGGACTTTGTTGTCAGAAATAATTTGTTGAGTTTCGCATGTTGAATTTTAGGATAAACCTTCTGATAATATTTCCAAGATGATCTCAAATAGGAATGAAATAGGACTAAATAAAACTTGCATTGTGTCTTGCTTTAAAACAGCTACATAATTAATAGTAATAACGATGATAAAATTGCAAAAAACTTTTATAGAAAATTTTTATGTGGGGGACTATTTTAAGAGCCTTAAGTGTATTAACTCTTTAATTCTTGGGAAGGAAGTGCTATTATTCTCTCCATTTACAGATGGGGAAATTGAAAGATTAGGGTAAGTGCTACCCAGCTCGAAGATGCAGAGCCAGGATTCAATTCCTGTCAGCTAGCTGCACAAACCATACCATTACACTGTACAGACTATTTAATTAATTTATTTTTTTGTATGGTCTATTTTAATAAAGGGCTTCCAGAGACAAAGGACATTGCCACAATATGGAGATGTGTTTTTTTGTTTTTAAGATTTTATTTATTTATTCATGAGAGACACAGAGACAGAGAGAGAGTGAGAGAGAGAGAGAGAGAGGCAGAGACACAGGCAGAGGGAGAAGCAGGCTCCATGCATGGAGGGAGGATCATGCCCTGGGTCAAAGGCGTTTAAACCATAGAGCCACCCGGGCTGCCCCTGAAGATGGGTTTCAAGTCATAATTGCTAACACCCATTTCTTTGTGTCCTGCCAGTGCCAGGGGCTTTTACACATATCATCCCATTTAGTCCTTACAACCATATTCTGAGGAAAGTACTATTATCCATCCCACTTTAAAGATGTAGAAACTGAAGTTTAGAATCATTAAGATAGTTTTTAAGGTCAAATAGCTGATGAGTCGCCGGGTTAGCATTTGAATCCAAGCCCTGCTTGACTCCAAATCTAGTTTTTTAAGGATACATTATTCTGTGTTCTTTTACAGTATAGTATAGAAAGAAGAGGAGATGGTTAATTTTTTAATTAAAAAATGAGTATCTTGTTAAGAATCTAGATTAATGACTTCCCCCACTATTTTGTGAATTTTAATGTAACTTCATGCCAACGTCAATGAATAACTGTAGCATTGACCTTGAGGGTCTGTATAGCTTTTCATTCCTACTGAATGATTTTATTACTTGAAAATCTAGAAATCTTACAGTTACTCAGTTTTATCATTCAAGGGAAATTTTTCTATCTTTCTGATTCTTACCCTTCAACCCCTTTTTTGTCCTTGGACAACTTTTCCCACTGTCTTCTAGCATTTAAACCATTCTACCTTCAGTTATTTTATCCAGCGCAGATCTCATTCCCATGCCCCAGAATTTATTTCTACTATTCCCCTGCACACCACTGATATCTCACACCAAAGATTCACCATATCTTAATTAAGACACATTCCTTCCTGGTCACTCATGCCTAAAATTCCAGGATCATCTTTGGTATTTTTTTTTTCTCTTGCAAAACTCCATCTATTCATTCTCTTATTCAACCATTTAGTCAATAAGTGTGAGAGGGATAATGTACAATTATATCCATCTATTTGCTCACATAACATATATCTGCTACTGGACTTTGAATACAAAGCCAGATCGGACAAAACCCAGCAATTAGAGGGTTTCTCCTATACTGTTTAATAGAAGGTAGAAAATGAGAAGTGCACAAAATCAGATTTTTTTTTTTTTTTTTTTTTATTTATGATAGTCACAGAGAGAGAGAGAGAGAGGCAGAGACACAGGCAGAGGGAGAAGCAGGCTCCATGCACCGGGAGCCCGATGTGGGATTCGATCCCGGGTCTCCAGGATCACGCCCTGGGCCAAAGGCAGGCGCCAAACCGCTGTGCCACCCAGGGATCCCACAAAATCAGATTTTTAGAAGAGAGAGATATCTCTTAGCTGAAGAGCAGTTGGAACCCATACATTATATTGAGCCCCTTTTTTCCATGCCCATGGTTGTCACTAGATCCCATGCATATAGATATAAAGTGAATTTCAGTATTGCATTCTAAATTCAAGGCTAGAAGTCAGTGGCTTACAAATCCCCGCACTGTCTAGCGCAAGTCCATCTCAGCTTTATATTCTATTTTATGTTCAATAAGAAGCTTCTAATAAGTTAATTAGAGATGTTTAATTAGAAAAGAGCATCCTCATCTAATTTAGGACTTCCAAACATTTGCTCTGGATATTGTGCAGGGAATGGACTGTAGGTAAGAGAGGGGCCTAAAAAGGTAATCCAGGTAAGGGACTGACATTTTCCTCCATGATCTAGACTAGCTATTGGCAAACTATGGCCCATGGATCAGATTTGCCCCATTGCCTATTCCTGTAAATAAAGTTTTATTGAAATAACCACCACGTTAATTTGTTTGCATTTAGTCTGTGGCTGGCTTCATGCTACAATAGCAGCATTGAGTAGTTGCAACAGAGACCATCTCGTCTGCAAAGCCTACGATATTTCCTATTTTACCTTTTACAATTTGTTGACCCATGCTCTAGACAAACTACCTCTTTTCAAGTTTTAGAACATGCAAAGTGTTTTCCCACCTCAGAGAATAGCACACGCTGTTGTATCTGCCTGGAATAGTCTTCTCTCATTTTTTGCATTGCATCTTTATTAGCCTTTAGGTCTTTGATTAAATGACAGAGAAATCTGGGATGCCTGGGTGGCTCAGCGGTTTAGTGCCTGCCGTGGGCCCAGGATGTGATCCTGGAGCCCCGAGATCGAGTCCCACATCAGGCTCCCTGCATGGGGCCTGCTTCTCCCTCTGCCTGTGTCTCTGCCCCTCTCTCTCTGTCTCTCATGAATGAATGAATGAATGAATAAATAAATAAATAAATGACAGAGAAATCTGTGGAACTAAAAGAAGCCCTTTTATTCTGTCCTCCCTGCCTGTTTGAATGTTCCATGGTACTTTTGTAATTGGCCTCATCTTTCAGTTATATATGTATTTATATATTGTTTGTCTCCCTCATCCTTAGATGGTAAATGCCATATGGGTAGGGACCACATCAGCTTTATTTACCATTACATGCTTGATAGTTAGCACTGTTTTTGTAAAGATAGGGTACAAAATAAATGTTCTGTTCTGAGAATGGGATCATTAATGAAATGACATGATGAGAGACATAGTAGATTTTATACTTAAAAATAAATATTGGGGCACCTGGGTGGTTTAGTTGGTTAAGCATCAGCCTTCAGCTTAGGTCTTGATCTCGAGGGCCTGAGATCAAGCCCTGCATTGGGCTCCCTGCTCAGCAAAGAGTCTGCTTCTCCTTCTCCCTCTGCCTCTGTCCCTCCACTCATGCTCACTTTCACCACCTTTCAAATAAATAAACAAAATTTTTTTTTTAATTTTTATTTATTTTATGATAGTCACAGAGAGAGAGAGAGAGAGAGAGAGAGAGAGAGGCAGAGACACAGGCAGAGGGAGAAGCAGGCTCCATGCACCGGGAGCCCGACGTGGGATTCGATCCCGGGTCTCCAGGATCGCGCCCTGGGCCAAAGGCAGGCGCTAAACCGCTGCGCCACCCAGGGATCCCTAAACAAAATTTTTTAAAGAAAAAAAATAGATATTAAAACTTTTAAAAAATTTTTCCTGCCAATAAAACAGGCACAAATGGCTAGCCACTCCCTAAAAACCTATAGGAAACTGATACTGACCCAGTGAAAAATAAGCATAATATTTGAGTAAGTGCCCCCAAAAGAGAATGTCCAAATGGCCAATAAACATATGAAAAGTTGTTTCAACTTCGTTACTCATTATGAAAATGCAAATGAAAACCACAGTGCAAATTGCAAATTAAAAGCATGCACATTCACTAGAATGGCTAGAATTACAGAGGCAGCAAACACCAAATATCAGCAAGTATGTGGAGAAAACAAAACCATCTTACACTACTCATGGGAACGTCGATTGTTACACCTGTTTTGGAAAACTCTTTGGTAGTGTCTAGTAAAGCTAAAGTTAGGCATTCTCTAATACAACAAAAAATATATGTATGTGCTTGCCTAAAGACCTATATGGAGTATTAATAATAGTACTTTTTGGAAAATCCCCAGACTGGAAACCACTAAAATCCCCTTGAATAGAATGAGTACATTGTGAAAGATAAGTACACACATGCACACACACACAATGGAATACTGTGCAGCAATAAAAAATGCAACATCTGTCAGTCTATACAGCAAAACGGATAAAAGCAACGTTGAAAAAACTAGGAACAAAATGAGTTCATTTAGATGGATTAAAGAAACAAATCAAGCATATCTGTGCTGTTAGAAGTTAGGTTGAGGTTATCCCTGGTGGGGGAGTAACTGAAAAGGGGCCACAAGTTATGTTTCTGGCGAACTACTGACATTCTCTGTCTTGATCTGGGTGCTGGTTATACAAATGTGTTCAGTTGTCAATATGAATCAAAAGTATACTTAGGATACATGTACTTTTCTATATATTATGCCACAGTAGAAAATCAAACAGAAAATTTAAATGGTGGATCATTTTTTATAGTTATGAGTGAGTTTTGAACATAAGAAAGATAAAATGTGCTTGCTGGAATATATACCATTGGAAGAAAGGCATCTCTAAAAAATCTGTAAGCCTGTGGTTTATCATAGAGGAAGACAGACCTCCATTGATCTGCACAATCCTATTAGAAGTGGACAAGCCCATTTTGCATCAGGGGCCATTAGTGGTTTGCAGAACACATTAAGAGCAATATCCTTGAGTATGGAGTCAAATAAAAATAAAATATCAATGACACCATATTATAAGTTTTTAAAAATACTTGCTAGTGGTTCCACTTCCACGAAGAACCTCACTACAACCTTGTGTGGATGAGACAGTTTAACCCATAGTGCAGGTCAGTAAACTGAGATCCAAAGAACATTAAGTGACCGGAAATAATGGCAGAAATGGGTTCCTAATTCCAGAAATGGGTTGTTTGGTGGCATTTTAATATTTTAATATTCTAAGACTTCCTAAGTAATTTCAACCTGAAGATTCCCCCCACCCTTCTAGAGATGAAAATGTTCTGAAATCCCTGAATAGGATAATACATATTTTTTTATATAAATTAAAAATAAACATTATGACCAAAACCCTCTGTGAATTCCAAGATGGTTTAAAGTAAATTTATATTTTATCAATCATAGCTATACATAGGTGTTTAAAAAGTGGTTATGAAAACAAGTCCTAATATATTTTTAATTCTAAAGATAATGTGGGGTGCATATATGGATTCAAGAATTTCCACATAATCTAATGGTCAAATAGTCTAAAGGTCGGGAATAAACATGGTTTGAGAAATGTGGCAGAGCCTGTGGTTTCTAGTCTTCAGATTTCCTATAAAAGCTCTCAGAGGTAAAAGGTCATACTCCAGCCCTCCATAAGGAGTGCCAACTCAGTACTTATTGGCTTCCACCTTGGTCCAGCAAAGAGCTGGTGCTTCTGTCTGCTTCCTGTTCATGCCCCTTCTGCAAACAATACCATGTTTCACTGTGAAGAACCTTTTCTACTCTCAGTTCACATTATAGTGTGGGGCTGACTTTGCCCCATCTAAGACCTGCCAGTTACATTGTTCCATTCCCTGGGCACAGTGACAGGGTGCATGGCTGCACAAAAGAACCAGAGGGGACCAAATAATAGTCAGTCTTAGGAATTTGGCTAAATAATTGCAAAATAGACACTTTTCCCTGGAAAAGTACCTGGATCCACCTGTGCCTGAATCTAACTTCTACCCTTGGACTTAATAAATTCCTTTCCTTTTTTTTTTTTTTCTTTAGCAAGATGTATTTGTGTTTCTGATTTGCAACCAAAGGGGTCCTGGCTAACACACTTGGGCAGATAACAGCCTCTATATGCTTCAGTTGCCTCACCTTGAAAATGGCAGTGATTATACCATACTCAGAGAGTGCTTATAAGAATTAGATGAAGTGATAAGTGCAAAAGCACATGGCAAATTATAAATTGATAGAAAATGCTTGTCATTGGCCTTAATTATGAGGATATTACAGAAAAGAGGACAGTAACTACAAACAAACAAACAAAAGCCCTTGCTTTTTCTTTCTTCCTGCATAAAGAGACTAGCAAAATGTAATAAGGGCTGAACACGTGACAATTCGTATAATTCATTTTTGAATTCAGATCTGAAATCCTACAAGTTCAATGGATCATGTGGAGAGAAGATTAAGCTCCAGGCTACAAAATAAATTGCTGATCTAAGAAGCAGTGGATGGCTTTCTGAAGAGTTTTCCTCATCCCACCTGCATGATGAACACACTGAAATCTAGATTTGGGCAACTATGAAGGAATTATAGAAGGACAAGTGTTTATTTAGACCACAAGAACAACATGGCACCATCAGACAACACATGCACGTGCTACAAATTTTCATTAAGTGACCGTAACATAAGGCCTTTTAAACTTGGATGACAAGCCTTGCACAACTGGGGGAATAAAAACCAGTGTACCCAGCTCCTAGATTTAGTTTCCCATGCATCTGCTGAGTGTAACTCCCTTCCCAGAGTAGAGAGAGGGGAATTATTTCTACATTTCCTGGGGAAAAGCCTGATTACTCCGGCGAGGTGGCCATTACTTAGGGAATTCTAAGACAAGTCTGGTCATTGGACTCTTCATGCTGACAAGAAATTGCGATAAAGGTGGTTTCTAGAGTATCTGCTTGGGAAGACTTAGTGCCAAATTTGGCTAAGGTGAGCACACACTTTTTCTTTTTTAAAGTGCAAGTAGTCTTTTTTCTTTGGATCTTAAAAGTAATATGTACATGTTTAAAAAAAAAGGACACTTGAAAAAAGTATAGAGAAGAAAAAGATGGTACTATTTTTCTATTTCTATTTTGTTTAAAGATTTTATGTATTTATTCATGAGAGACACAGAGAGAGGGAGAGGCAGAGACATAGGCAGAGAGAGAAGCAGGCTCCATGCAGGGAGCCCAATGTGGGACTCAATCCCAGGACCCCAGGATCATGACCTGAGCTGAAGGCAGACACTTAACCACTGAGCTACCCAGGTACCCCTCATATTTCTCTATTTGTAAATCTATAGCTAAAGGATAGTAAGAGTGAGTTATATTTTTTAAATAGGAATGGTTTCACGTGCAACATAGTGTTTTATAACCTTCCCCCACCTAACAGTATAGCATGGGCTTTTTTCAATGTTAGTAAATATAAGCCAATATTTTCCTTTTGGACAGGACATAATTTATTATTATATCTATATGAATAGATATTTAGGAGTTTCCCCTTTATTTTTGTATTTTTTAAACAATGGGGACAAGTTTGTATCTATGGTTAAATCTTGAGGATAAAAATTTATTTGAGACATTCTTAGAAGTGGCATCACCTAGTCACATGGTATTCAAAATCAAGGCATTCGAATATGGCTAAATTATCCCCAGTAGAGTTGTACCAATTTCATTCCCGTTGGCATTACATGGGAGCATGTTCATCTAGATTCTTAACAGTACTTGATGCTGTCACCCTTTTGAATCTTGACCTTGAATATTATCAGAGAGGTGACCACATAGATTAGAAAGAAAATCATGGGGAGTAGAAAAGTTGCACTAGAAAGGACCGAAAGAGGGGAAGAAGAAAGGTGCACACGAGTAAAGGACAGAGAGACCTCTTGGACTTTTCTGTGCCACTCACTGGTCAATGCTAGAATTCTATGATGTGATGGAATCTTGTAATCAATATGCACAGATTATCAATTTAAAAAAAGTTAAAACTCTTAAAAGGATCAAAGGTTTTGATTTATCAAATATGAAATGCTCATATTCTGACTACTACTCAGGCCCTTACAGACCAGTCCAAGAAGTCTCAAAGAAATGATTTCTTGTGCATGAACAGACAGGAAACAGTTTGGAAATGGTCCAGTTCCTGTGGGAAACTTCCCCAGACTATCACTATTGGTCACTGTAAACCTCTGTGAGTACACTTGCCTTCTGGAAGGATGGGAAATCAATAAGGACAAGGACTTTAGAAATTAAGTGTGACATATGTTGTCATGGGGGATCTTAAACCAACTCTCTAAATCAACAACAAATGTGTCCGATAGCATGATTTGGTACAGTCTGCCCCTTGGCAGTTGCTGGGTATCTGGCAGGCCCAACGTTCTCAACACTTGCCTTTTGAGGAGCACACTAGTGCTGGGTTAGCTTTTGCACTTATTCTCTCGTCAGTGTGAAATGCCCTTGCAGCCTCTTCTCCCTCTTGTACCAATTCCTACTAGTCCTACTTCATTTATGTTAGGCCCTTCCATGAATCCTTTCTCATCCCCTCCTATCCCATAGTGGTACCATTTCTTTGAGCTCCTTTAGGACATAGTACCTATACTACCTACACCTTGAATTCAATCCCTGTGCTCAGCTCACTGTGCTGTCATATTGGCCCTCCCACTGGAATGAGGGTGCTCGCTTTGGCAGCACATATACTAAAATTGGAATGAGGGTGAGGGCAATATGTGTGCCTTACTTATTTCTACTATCCCTTGTAGCTGGGTTCATGCCTACCACAGATATGGCAAGTAAGGGTGTGTGAAACTGAATTGAAAAATGATAGCTATTAATAAATATTGAGGGAATGTTGACCAAATATTTACCTCTATTTCATTTATTTCCTTAGAGACTTCAGAGTACAACAAACAGATAAGTAAATGTCAAATCCATAAGGTCTCATTATTGTCTCTATTTTATGATGGAGAATACAATGGATGAAAAAAATAGAGATTATGTAACCTGCCCAAGGCACGCTACTAAGGAACAAATATTTGAATTTGGGTCTGCTTGACTCCAAAGACTGCACTGTCAATCATGACACTATCCTGTCTCCAGCTCTCTTGACTGCATTAGGAAACTAAAGCCTTATGATCTGGAATCCATTCTGAAAGGCACTCCAGACTGAGTAGTGTAGAAAAGCACACAGCATTTTTTACTAGTGCCCCACTGTAAATGGGTTCTCTTGAATGGCTTACAGAAAATAAGGGGAAACAAAGGAAAAAAGAAGAAAGAAATCTATCAAAGAAATTCTAAGTGAGAGGAACCATTGCAGTCTGCCCTGCCTCCTTATGCTCCAGAAGGGTCTTGCTGGAGAAGGGTGGGAATAATAGTTTTAAGTGAATGATAAATATGCTGGGCTTTGAGTGGAAACAGCGCTTCAACAAACCCTTTGATCATCAAATCACACACATGAAATTAAAATAAATTAGACTTGGAAATGATAAAGTTGTGATTATACAAATGCTAATTAAATTAGTATTGACAGTGTTCTAGGTTAAGGTCAAAAAGATGGCCCCCTGTTCCCTGGCAGAAGGTAAGGCCACCTCGTGCAGAGTGACAGGTGGGATAGGGACGAGCCCTACAGGTAACATGTGCCAAGATTGCCAGGTAGTCACAGGCTACCCTGTACTCTTGCCATGGGTAAAGGCCAGCCACACTTTGCCCTCAACTAGAAGCTCAGCATTCCCATAGACCCTTCAGCTTCTAGGAACTTTCTGACCGACCCATCACTCCATTTTAGTATCTAGTGCCACACAGAACTGATGTCTTCCTTCTTTCTTATACTTCCTTTCTTTCCTGTCCCACCTTTCAGGCCTTCATTCATTTCTGTGTACATGAACCTAATCCTTCATTCACTTAATAAATTATTTGTGGGGCAGTCTTTCTCCTAGGTACTGGGGATATACCTGTTTTGTTAAGAATCCTAGCCCTTGTGTAGCATATGTTAGAGTGAAAGAGAAAGGAATAAAGAAAAAAATAGATATAGAACATCGTGTCTGGTGAAACCAGATGATCTGAGGAAAATTAAAACAGAGTAAGGGGATAGAAAGGGATGAGATCTACTAGTATATAGAATAGTTGGGAAAAATTTCTATGATAAGATGACATATGAGCAGAAACCAAAATGAAGTGAGGAAATGATACATAAGAATTTCTGGGGAGGGATCCCTGGGTGGCACAGCAGTTTGGTGCCTGCCTTTGGCCCAGGGCGCGATCCTGGAGACCCAGGATCGAATCCCACGTTGGGCTCCCTGCATGGAGCCTGCTTCTCCCTCTGCCTGTGTCTCTGCCTCTCTCTCTCTCTCTCTCTCTCTTTCTCTGTGACTATCATGAATAAATAAATAAAATCTTTAAAAAAAAATAATTTCTGGGGAAAGTGTGTCCCAGATAAAGGTCAAAGGACATGAAAAGGCCCTGTGGTATGAAAAGAGCTATGTATGTCTGAAAAGCAGAAAGGAGACTAGCAATCTGGAGCTGAGTCATCAGGGCTGAGGATATAAAATGGGTTCCAAGAATTAGCTGGTGGGCAGATCAAGTAAACATTTGAGGGACAGAAGCAAGAGAAGGAACAGGAAATCCAAGTGAGGACTAATGTTGGCTCTAACCAGGTAATGAGGTGGAGGGAGTGGAGATATGGAATGATAAATCTAAGATATATTTTTAAATAGAACCCACAGGATTTCCTGATACGCTGGATATAAGGAATAAGAAAAAGAGTTATCCGGGATGATCCTGAACTAAGCTGAGTTGATCTGAGACTCCTCCATGCTAAGGAAGAGTTCCATCCAGGATTTTCATGCTACCAGTGGTATTTGGAGAACCTAAAGGGGTACATTCCAAGGACACCAAGGAGGAGTAACTCCTTCATTCAGTTACCCATTCACTTATCCTACCATTTCCTTATCCTCTCCATACAAGGTCGTATGGTAAAGGCTGGAGAGATGTGATAGACAGGTTTTAATAATATGCATTTTAATAAATATTAACCTAAAGATGTTGATTTTTAAAAAAGGATCTGGAGGGAAAAAAAAAGGATCTGGAGGAAAGATATTGAAAGTGGTTAAGTCTCTGAACGGTACTTTAGAGATGAGGAACATTGATTCCTAAGTGCCCATCCCCTGGCCCACTTAAAGCATTGGACAAAAGCTCTCAATTCTGGCTATACTGACATTTTGGGTCCAATAATCCTTGGCTGTGGGAGAGATCTTCTGCATTGTAGCATGTTTAGCAGCATCCCTGGCCTCTACCCACTAGAAGTCAGTAGAAACACTTGCCCTCACTCCCAGGTGACAACCAAAAATATCTTCAGATTTTGCCAAATGTCCCCTGGGGAGAAAATTGTCCTGTTGAGAACTGCTACTCTAGGAGATTGTGAGTTTGCTCAGGGTGTCCAGAGTCCTGTGTATAGGGGGAAACGCACCCAAGTGTCTTATGTAGCAGCTTGATACACAGGGCCTCTCTTGGCGCAGTCAAGGCGCCCTTCGATGCTCACTTCTGCAGGGGAATTTCACGGTCTCTTCTAGATGGAAGAAAATGCTCCTTCCTGAATTCCCAGAGCATTCATCACGTTCTACTCCCTGTCACTTCCAGTGCATCTGTATCTGCTCAGCTGCTGCCTACTAGCTGTGTGCCCACAAGCCACAAGGGGCTCTGGCTTATCATCTTCCTCGATTAATGCCCATCTCATCATTTGGATCCCAGCTCAACTACACCCCATAATTGGATTAATGCCCACTTGAGGCTCCCAATCCTATCTTGTCCCCACTCCCCACTTTTTAAAATGCCTTCTTCATTTGCAAATTTACTTATATTTGAGAAATCATTTGATGGTGTTTCCCTCCCAGGAATGTGACCTCCATGAAGGTGGAACTCTGGCTATTTTTGCATAGTATGAAACCCCAATCACTGGCACAGTATTCAAGATATAATAGACTCAAAGCTTGTTGAATGTATAAATGATTAGATTAATTAAGATAATGTTTGTAAGGCACCCTGCAAAATGTTGTCACAGTAAACACTCAATAACTGGTGGTTGTTATATTATTCTGCTCTTGTTATTTATAGTGGGGACAGGAAGACACATGCTTAGAGGTTGCAAAATCATGCCCACTGATGTGATTCATTTCTTCTCTCTTTCTCCTTTTTCATCTTTCTGCTTTTCCTTCTTAGTCTATATTAACCTCAAAGTATGCAAAATAAGCTTCTCTGTATTCAAGATTTTATAGGAGAGTAAGTCTAAATGTCTCATAGAAACCCAGAGAACTATTAAATACAATGAGACACTATCATAGGTTTCTCCAGGTAAAACTGAGTAGCTCCAGATCCACCTAAGTAGTTCCAAGGATAGATTCTACATAAGACAACCTGAGTCACAAACCAACTTTTACATCCCAGCTTCTTATCAGGCTTTCCCCCATGGGATTGCTTGTGGGTGGACTGATTAAGGCTGAGATGGATGCTCCCAAGCTGATTGGGGCAGAGAGGCCACCCTATCAGAACCTGTGTCTCCTTTCCAGAGACAGTCATATGTCACAATTAGATTAGTTCTCAGGGCTGGAAATGCAATTCAACTGTCTGTAAGAACATCCCATGTAAGTTATCCTCTTGGCCCTGAGAAGCTTCATTAATCCGAGGAGGGGTGAACCAGGACTCCCCCCCCGCCCCCCCCCCACTTTATCTTACAACTTCCTGGAGCAACCTGCTTGCTCTGGGACACTTGCCATCTGAAGATAAGCAAATGCACATCAGTTTCCACTTCCCAGTCCTTGATAGTTAATATCGATTACATTTTATTAGGTGGCATGGGTGGTGCATCTCACACAAGTAGTAACAAGCCGTAGTCAGTCCATCCCTGATTCTGAGTCTGAAGGGTGTTGGCATGACTCCACTTTGCTCATAAAAAGGTCTACTGGATAAACACCAGGTGAGGAACCAACTGGCATATACACTTAAGCATCCAGAAATTCCTCCTTCCTTCCTGTCTGGAAATATCTAGAAATCCCTATAAACTTAAGAACAACTATCATGACTATAAACATAGTAAGCTATCTCCTGCTGTGTACCTATCCATATTCAGTGTAAGCTTTAAGGTCAAACACACCTTCCCAAACAAAAAATCCACATGCAGAAAGCTTTTGCTGACCTGACGACTTGATCTGAAGCACAGATTAATGGTCTTTAGTCTACTGCTGTTTTAGCCTTAGGATTCCCTTCCCTCTACCACTTTCATACAGAAGCTCTACATTGTGCTAGATAAACAGCTTGAGCCACCCTAAATAAAAAGATATGTTCTTGACCTCCTACCTTATTCCTTGTATCAGCTCCTGAGGTTCTTCTTTGGAATGTAAAGCAATCCTTAAAGGCCAATTTGAGAACCATACTATTCAAAAATCTACATGTCTACATCACCAAAGATCATAAGAACCCAGTTTTGTTCTCAGTGGAGAATGTTGGTCATCAGCCTTTACCCTCATTCAGTTCTATTGGGTCCTTGAAGAACCAAGACTTAGACTCATGGCTGTCTGCCCCTGGACAAGGGTGCATTCTGAAAGGGGGATGAGGGCTGCAATTCCACTCCTCTGTACCTTGGCACAGGGCTTCCTTCATCTAGAGGCAGGAACATATTTTCCTAGTTTGTACAAAGGCACATGGCAACAACTTCAGCTCATGCGTTGGGCTCTTTTGCTATATTCTGGAAGATACTTCCTTGATTAAGAGCAAGAAAATCCAAACACAGCAAAAAGAAGTGAGATCAGGAGAAACAGACAGGAAAAGCATTAACTGGAGGGCTGACATCAGATTTGGGACAAGGATCAAGTTCCGGAGCTTAGAGGGTTTTTCTCAAAGGAAATGTGAAATGTGCTTATTATTGGTTTTTAAACAAATGTTTGATGGGCTTATTTTGTACGTGTTCTTGGTGCACTAACTAGGTTTTATACAAGCAGATGAAGAAATAATCTGAGTAAAAGACAGGTTTATTTAAGAGACTGGTCCAGTAGGAGATGCAATTCTTTCTCTGAGCCTTGCCACCCCCGAAGCTACCATCTAGGTCAGTTGGAAACTGCACGAAGGGAGCCTTACATGTGACTAAGACAAGCTCTGCTCACCCCGTTGACCCGCCATCTCCCAGACCACCAGGCACTGCAGAGTGGTGTTGCCCACTCATCAGGCAGGGCAGGTGCCCCCACTCTGCCTTGGGGAATTAATAGACAGAGGTAAAAAAATGATTCACAATGTTTAATTATTCTTTAATTATACTCCACGGCATTACCTCTGCAAGGACTCTTAGAAGGGCCTGTCTTTATCCAGGAGAGTTAGAGGAGAAATTAAAGAATTTCTCTCCCAACTCTGTAGTGCATTCCAGGTTTGCATAGTTTTCCCATCAGTCCAGTTGAGCATGAAAAGACAGAAAAATGTTTTTCCCTCAAAAGCCCATTGGAGTGGAAGCCAGAAGGGGACTCTGAAAGTGATAATTAAAAAATCTATCCAGGCCTTTCAAGTTCTCTTGGGCTCAAGAATCCTTTTGTTTTCTTTCTTCCAGCATGTATAGCTTCTATCAGAGGTCCACAAAGAATGCCTATCAGAGCTGCTTTAATGCTGTGCAGCCGCCCAGGCCAGTACCTTAACAGGAAGGCAAGCTTCTTTCTCAGGGCATGGAGGGGTGGCCTCTAGCATCAGTGCACTGAGAGAACAGAGGGGGACATCTTCTGTTGATTAACTCTGGGTTCCAGGGATTTGGAAATGGGAGGGTCTTAGAATTCATCTAGCCAATATCTCATGATTCTATTATACTTTTGAAACATTTCATCCAGTATCGCTTAGGGCTGGGGAAAGGGTTGGCAATCTGACAAGCCCATCACGCTGCTTAGACACCTGTTTTCTTTAGCAGGCTGTTTTAATTTCAACAAGCCATTAATTCAACAGTTGCTTCCAAAGTAGGTTTGAATCCTACCTGTCACTTGCATGTCTGATCATGAGCAAGGAGGCTAATGTGTCTGAGCCTCCGTTTCCATATCTGTAAAATGGGAGTTAATAACAGTACTTAACTCTTATTATGAATTCAAATAGAATTTGTGATCTTGAAATAGGGCTCTGTAATATATTAAACATGTTTCATTATCTATCATAAATGGTAGTGATCTTTTTGACTATGGGTAGGGCATATACTACAATGCCTACTAATTAATAAATTAATGTCCATCTCTATTGTGTGTTTATCTCTGTATTTCTAGAGCATAACATGAGGCATAGCACATAGTAGGTCCTCAATAAGTATTTGATGAAGAGAGAATAAAAAAACATGTAAGATATAGTAGAGTGTGGCAAATGTAGGGATAGAGGGAAGCCCAGGGTGCTGAGGGAACAGAGGACAGCAGCTCTACTTCTTAGAAGCCATCTCTGTTAGGGTTGAACTAAGTCATTGGATTCCATGTGGGCTGTCTGGAGCAGCTCTCGGCAGTGGGTCCAGATCTTCAAGACAACCCTCTCAACCCTGATAGGATATGGTTTTCTTCCTCCTACTTCCTTGTTCATGTCCATCACTCTCCTCCCATCCCTCAATGAGAGCAGTGTCCTTATAACTGTGTGACCCCAAACTGGACAAAATAGTCCCATTGTGGCTGAGCAACCTTGACTTCAGCAGATGTGTTGGCTGTGACCAATGAAGCCAACATTCCCACTGCTTTCAGCAACCAACACTACTCTTGGAGTCCATGCAAGATGCCACCTCTTCCACACTTGGTTGACATATTTATGTGCTACCCACAATGCACTCATTTAAATTACATTAAGTTAGCTTCATTTTCTTTGGTGATGTTGAGGACTACTGGATAACTGGGGCTATACTGGCATTTCACAAAATCAGACTTAGATGGTTGACAGAGTGGCTCCGCCATAGCTTGGGAACTGGAGAATCATTTCTTCATGGGCTGAAGGAACACCTACCCCAGCCACCATGGTTTGATTTAGATGTGGATCTTGAGACATCTTTATATATTACAGGGGCTGCATACTACCAATGTCATCTGAGGCGATTCTAGGTGGGTCTCAGATGATGGTTCTAGAATGCTCAAAGTATTTCCTTCCATGTATATGAAATAAGCCATAACCAGCATTTCAAACCCATGTTTTTCACAGTGATTCTGGATACTTATTCAACTTAAAGTTTAAAGAGAAATCAACTTAAGGAGAGTACTAAAGAAATGGAAACACAGGTGGTACACAGAGAATCAAAGTTGGTCTGGGGTCACACTCTCTATTCAGGACACAGGAGATCTCAGTGACTGCACCTGCACCTGCACCAAGTCTTTGTTTCCTTATCTCTGAAATGAGGATTGATAATTTCTATTCAGCCACCCCCCTAGACATCGTGAGGATAAGTGAGACAATAGAATTATGCTTGCTATTTGCTGATTGTATTTACTAAATTCTAACATGGGGCTACACTCTTCACATACTTTATTCCATCCTTATAACAGTATTATGTGATAGTGTTATTAATCTTCCTATTCTACAGGAAGGCAAACTGAGATTCAGAAAGAGCTGAAGTAACTTGACCCACATCACATAGATTAAAAGAGACAAAGCCAGAATCTAAACTTAGGTCTCCCGGACACCAAAATCCATGCCTTTCACCACCCCAGTTGTGTATATGAGTGTGAGCTCTGCAGACTGCAAAGCCTGATAAAAAGAACAGCATCGATAGCACAACACAAGCTCCATGATGGAGGGACTTGCCCACTTTGTCATTGTGTCCCCAGAGCACATGGAAAAGCCTCTAACACACTCTTGATGCTCATTAAATGTGTGTGTGTGTGTGTGAGAGAGAGAGACAGAGACAGAGGAGGAGGGTAAAAGCAAGAGAAGGAAAGAAAGAGATAAAGGAGAGAAAGAAAGGAAGGAAGAAAAAGAAAGAGGAATAGATGGGAGGAAAGAGGGAGGGAACAAAAACAGTCCTTGGGAAGACAGAAGTTAGCGTGTTCTAGTTATGAAAATAGAAGATCAGGAGAAACAGACTTGCTGTGTATATGTCAGGAGCTGGAGTAAATGCAGATGCTATCAATACAGGAGAATGGAGGGGAGGGCCAGTTTTAAAGGCTGACAGGTTGGTTCATCTTGTGCATGGGCTTGTTCTGTACCAGAAAAGGCAAGCCATCAGAAATGTCCCATGGAGGAATGAGGAGAAATGAATGCAAAGAACAGTACACTTTCACCGATAGGAGATCTTCAGAAACATCAGTAATAATGCATATTTTGAAGACTTTTTGAAAACTCTTTCCGTACTAGTATAATATATATCAATACACATATGTCTATCTTCTAGTATTATAGATTCAAAGTTCAGGAAGATCATTGTAAGATAATCTTGTTCTAAGCAAGAACAGAAACAAAATATATATAAATAAATGCAAAAATTAAAGAACTAAATATTTCTATATGGTAAAATATATCATAAAGTTAAAAAAAATAAAGAGGCTGGGAAAAATTTATGTAAGATATTTATGCAAGACAAAGGACAGCATTAATATCCAGAATATGAACAGCGATCCTGTGAATCAATAAAGAATAGACAAATAACTTCTTAGAAACATGTGAAGAGAATATGAATAGACATTTCATAGAAAAAAATACAAAAGTCCAGTAATTATTTGAAGAGAACCTAGGCTCTCCAAAAGTTGAGGAATTGTAAAATAAACAATAAGATTAGCAAAAGTTTTAGATAATTTGGCAATACTCATCAAAATTAAAAGCAGACAGACCTTTTGACTCAGTAATCCATTTCTTGGACTCTCTATCTTGAAATACTTAAACACGTGCATAAAAATGTGATGCAATAGCAACGTAATAATAGTGAAAAACTGGAGCAACCTAAATACTCGTCACTTAGGAAAATGTTTAAATAAATTGTGGGGATCCCTGGGTGGCGCAGCGGTTTAGCGCCTGCCTTTGGCCCAGGGCGCGATCCTGGAGACCCGGGATCGAATCCCACGTCGGGCTCCCGATGCATGGAGCCTGCTTCTCCCTCTGCCTGTGTCTCTGCCTCTCTCTCTCTCTCTCTGTGACTATCACAAATAAATAAAAATTAAAAAAAAAAAATAAAAAAAAATAAATTGTGGTACATTAATTTGTGGGATTTTTTCAAAAGTATGAAATAGACCTAGGTTCACTAACAAAAATATCTCCAAGATGTATTATTGGTTAAAAACAAGCAAGTTACAGAAAAAAATATATATAATATGATGCCACTTATATTAAAAAATAAGAATACACACACAATGTCTAAATATATGGTCAAATGCATAGAAGAACTAGAAAAATGTACTGTACACTAATGACAGTAGCTCTGAGGAGTATAGTGGAAGCAGGAAAAGTTGAAGGAAAACATTCACTGTTTGCTATATATGCTTATACATGGCTGAAATTATCCATATATTACTAACATAACTTGTCCTTTAAAAAGACACAAACACACAAATTTTGATTTCTCTGAGGACTCCTGAACCTACATCATCCCCTATCAGAGATTTTTTGCCTTTTGTTTCACTGTTCCTTTATTCCTCTCAGGAGTTAAAACTACCACATATTTTGTTATGCACACATTCAGACATTCACACCCACTAACATAATTCTGTTGGAGACAAAGAATCATGGAATGTCAGAAACTCCAGAGACCCTGGAGGTGATCTTATCCAATCCTTTTGTTTTAGCTATAAGACACCTGTGGTAGTTAATTTTGTCAGTTGACTAGACTACAGGATGCCGTGTTATCTGGGTAAATGTTATGTTTGACTATGCCTTTGAGAGTGTTTCTTGAAGATACTAGCATTTGAATTGGGGAACTGGTAAAGCAGATGGGCCTCCCCAAAATTGGTAGGCATTCTCCTATCCACTGAGGGCCTGAATAGAACAAAAACATGAAGAAGGTCCGTTTGCTCTCCACCTGACTGCTTGAGAAGGACATCAATTTTCTGCCCTTGGTGCTCCTGGTTCTCTGGACTTCAGACTCAGACTGGAATGCACACCATTGGCTCTCTGGCCTTCAAATTACAGCACTGCCTTTCCTGAGTCTCCAGACTGCAGGACTTCTTAGCCTTGTTTCATCACATGAGCCAATGCCTTATAATAAATCGCAGTGTGTGTGTGTGTGTGTGTGTGTGTGTGTGTGTGTGTGTCCTATTGCTTCTGTTTCTCTGGAGAATCCTGACAAATGCAGCACCTAAAGTGGAGGAATGCCCAAAGGCTTGTTTAATGTCTCACAATAAAGAGTAGCAGGGCAAGAACTCGGTTCCAACTCTTTTGACTCAAAGTCCAAAGTCTTTCTATGACACTCCAGGTGGAAGGAGAGCCTGGAGGCCACCAGTGGTCTCAAGGGTTGCATCTCACAGCTCCATGAATATTGCCTGCTACCTAATGCCTGAGCAGGTGGGGTCTCAGGCCACCAAGTGCAGAGGTTTATCAAATACATCATGATTTACACAAACCTGTGCTAAATAACCTGGAGCTGCTCCACTGTGAAAATTCCCTAAGTGTTCAATAGCCCTTGAAGTTTCTCATTTCTGACTTGAAATGTCAGAAGTGTAGCTGAGAGGCTGCCCATCACAGAAGCAGAGAAGACATATCTAGACCCTTCTCACACCTATGTGTTGCAAATATTTCAAGCTCTCCCCACACTTCTCAGCCTTTGTTCTTAAAAATACCATTTCACCATCAGCAAGGTGTTTATTGGAAGTGTTTATAATTGCTGAGCCTTATTTAAAATACTTTATTTAATTTACCTTCAGTGGTGATTTGGTTAGCAGTAATTGCTGCTGGAGGTGAGCCTCTTCCCCATAATTATTCCACCTTAGATTTACCTCCCTCTATGAAACAGAGCCATTACTAAAAGGCCGTAGTGTAAATCTCATCTCTGTAACTTGAATTTTATTTTAAAGGCTCTAATGGAATTCTTTATTTTTAAAAAATACTTTATTTATTTATTTGTCCATGATAGACATAGAAAGAGAGGCAGAGACATAGCTTTGTGGGGACCCTGATGCAGAATTCGATCCCAGGACCCTGGAATCACAACCAGAGCCAAAGGCAGACACTCAACCACTGAGCCACCCAGGCGTCCCTATACTTTTATTCTTAAAATACATATCAGAACATCCACAAAATATATCATTAATAATTTTATATTACTTACATGTTGAATAATGATATTTTGAATATACAAGATTAAATAAAATGTTATTAAAATAAAATTTCCCTGTTTCCTGTTACTTTTTTTTAGTGTGGCTACTAGAACATTAAAAATGTGAGATGTGGCCTTCATCATACTTGTATAGTATTGGTCTAAATAATTAGTTTATAACCTGGGATTTTTTTTCAAGCCAGTTTTCTTAAGGGAAAAAATCCATCTATTCTCAGAATATAAGTATAACTTGCAATTGTGGGTAGCAGTGGGCTTTTAAAGGGAGCGTTTAACCTTTGATCAATAGAATGTTTATATAATCTATTCAGATGCAGTGTCTTATGGATTGACTCTTGACCCCAAGGAGTTCACAGTCAAGAAGATGGATTAGGCCATCAAGCACATGATTAATTAAAAATTCCAGCCTTCTCCATTGTCCCCACATCTTAAAAGAATTATAACAGTTCAAATGTCTAAATATTTAGGTAGAAATGTCTAGGTAGAAAGATTGCAAAACTTCACGCTGAGACCACAAATGTCTATGTGAGATTTAGAAGTTACCCAGGATTGCTGTGGAATTTATAGTCCCCCAAATAAAAATCTATAATGAAGTCATAAAACATTCTTTCAAAATTGTATTTTCATGACTTTTTCTAAGAGGATAAAGTCTCCCTTTTATTGCCATGTGACTTGTATAGCGGTAAAGGACAAGTTGACTCAATAACTTGTCACTCTACCAAATCCACACCAAAGAGTATAATGAAATGGAATTCAAATGTGCATTCATGAAGGCCTATGGAAAATGTACTTCAATAAATGGTTCTGGGAAAACTGGACAGCTATGTGCTGAAGAATGAAACTGGACTCTTTCTTATACCATATACAAAAATAAACTCAAAATGGATTAAAGATTTAAATATAAGATCTGAATCCATAAGACTGCTAGAAGAAAACATAGGTAGTAAGCTCTTTGACATTTGTCTTAGAGATATTTTTTGGATCTGTCTCCTTAAGTAAGGACAACAAAAGGAAAAAAAAAAAAGACATCAAACCAAAAAGCTTTTCCACAGTGTAGAAATCATCAACAAAATGAAAAAGCAACCTAATGAATGGGAGAAGATACTTGCAAATGATATATCCCATAAGGGGTTAAATTACAAAATATATTAAAACTCAATACCAAAAAACAATCCTGTTAAAAATATGTAAAAGAAATAAAATATGTAAAAGATCCAAATGGACATTTTTCTAAGGAAGACATCTAAACAGCCAACAGGCACATGAAAAAATTCTCAGCATCGCTAACCATCAGAGAAATGCAAACCAAAACCACTGTGAGGTATACCTCACATCAGTCAGAATGGCGAGAATCAAGAAGATGAGCAATAGTAAGTGTTGCCGAGAATGTGGAGAAAAGGGAACCCTGTGCCCTGTTAGTGGAGATGCAAACTGATGCAGCTGTGTGGAAAAAAGTATGGAGGCTTCTCAAAAATTAAAAATAGAACTACTCTAGGAGCACCTGGGTGGTTTCCTCAGTTAAGCATCTGCCTTTGGCTCAGGTCATGGTCCCAGGGTCCTGGGATCAAGCCCCATGAGGGCTCCCTGCTCAGCAGGGAGTCTGCCTCTCCTTCTCCCTCTACCCCTCTTCCTGCTCTTGCTCTCTCTCTCAAGTAGTAAACAATATATTTTTTAAAAATAGAACTAAGGGCAGCCCTCATGGCTTAGCAGTTTAGCAAGCCTTCAGCCCAGGGCATGATCCTGGAGACCTGGAATCGAGTCACACGTCAGGCTCCCTGCATGGAGCCTGCTTCTCCCTCTGCCTGTCTCTCTCTCTCTCTCTCTCTGGTGTCTCTCTGTCTCTTTCTCTCATGAATAAATAAATAAAATCTAAAAAAAAAAAAAAATAGAACTACCCTATGAACCAGCAATTCCACTCCCAAGTATTTAACAAAGGAGAATGAAAGCACTAATTCAGAACAATACATGCACACCTGTGTTCAGCACATTATTTACAATAGCCAAGATATGTAAGGAACCTAAATGTCCATCAGTAGATGAATGGATAAAGATGTGATACATGTATAGACATACACAGTGGAATACCACTCAGACATAAGAAAAGAATGAAATCTTGCCATTTGTGACAAGATGGATGGACCAGTAGAGTATTTTGCTAGTGAAACAAGTCAGATGGAAAAAGACAAATACTGTATGACTTCACTCACATGTATTACCTAAAAGATAAAATGAACAAATAAAATAGAAACAAACTCACAGAGAATTAATGGTTACCAGATAGGAGAGGATTAAAGAGATAGATGTAATAGATAAGGAGGATTAAGAAGTACAGTCTTTCAGTTATACAATAAATAAGACCCAGGGTTGTAATATGCACCATAGGAAATATAGTCAGTAACATTGTTATAACTCTGTATAATGACAGATGGTAATTAGACTTATTGAGATGACCAAGTCTTATATATGAAAATACTGAATCACTATGTTGTTTACCTGAAAGAAAATATTGTACATTAATTATTCTTCAATTTTAAAAAAGTACCCAATGAAAAACATTTGCCTTTCTTCCCCTCAGGAACAGTCAATAAAGATAACCATTGCAAACATGCAATTGTCTTATATACAATTGTCTTATAATTGTCCATGTGTACATATAGATGGAAATAAATGCCCACATATGTTCATGTGTATAAGTATTTATGCATGCATTTATATATCCATTTTAAGCACTATGGAACACTCATATAATATTCAATACCTTGAAATTATTCACTTAATAATATGCCTTAGAAATCTTTTCATATTATCATACAGAGCTACCATTCTTTTGAATGAGTACATGTCTCTCCTTCTATTGATGTGTCACATATATGTAACCAGCGTCCTATTTGGGGGTATTTAAATTATTTACAGATTTTTTTCTCCAGTATAAACAGTGAGGCAAGGAACACCCTTGAGTACATGTACAAATACGCATGTTGGATAAATTTCTGGAATGAGAACTCTTGGGTTCAATGATACATGTGCTTTAAATTTTGAGATATACTGCCAAATTGCCCACCTGAGAGGCCTTACAATTTATATCCTCATCAACAGTGTAGGGAAGAAAAAAAGCATTTTATTTAAGGTGCATGTATTGGTGTCAGATAAAGAGGTAGTTTTATATAGAGTATAAATAATGTCTAGAAAAATCAATGCAAGGTTACATTACATAAAAAGCAGCTGAATTTAGTGTTTCACTCATCACTTAACAGTTGGTAAGAAGGAACTTGAAACTATACATTAAATACCATTAAAAATAAATACCTTCTTATTTAAAGGAAGATATCAAAATGTTAAGACAGAAAGAAGAAAATGCAAAATTCAGAAAAAGCACATGGAGTGAAAGGACAGGGATTAAAATAAAGAGACACACAGAAAGATGTCACACAATAAGATTGGCACAGGAAAAAGTGAATTTGAGAGACTCAGTGAAAATGAAGATTGGGTTTTTCTACCAAGCATACATCCCTTTTGTACCTTTTTCTGACTATGCAAGCAACCTAAACATCCATCCACACATGACAAATAAAGATGTGGCACATATCACAAATGTGTCCTACTTTGTATTCTTGGGTGTGGTGGTTGCACTGTTGCCCTAATCCTTCCATCTTCTCATCATCCGTACCTTTGTTACAGCCTCATCATAGGCAGAGTGTACTTCTCCACCCCTTGACTTGGGATACATCTGCTTTATTTAGCCAATGGCTTATATGTCAAAGCACCAGTGGGCCAGTTCTGAGCCGAGGCTTTAAGAGGTCTCTTGTATTTCTGCTTGTTCCCTTGTGCATATGCCATTTCATTGAGGAAAAACATGTCCTGGGTAGCCTGCTGGTCAAAGCAGGATGAGAGACTTGTGTCTCTGAACCCTCAGACCTACAGTTGTCAAGCAGAGCCACATCAGCTGAGTCCAACCTAAGTCAGCCAACTCCAGCAGACTGCAGGTATGGGAGTTAGTCAGCCAAGATCAGCAGAGCTGTTCCAGTCAAGCCCAACCCAAGACGTCTGGTCAACCCTCACTCGACTGTATGAATAATGATAAAGGATTATTATGGTAATCCATGGGGTTTTCAGGTAATTTGTTACATAATAATAATTGAATAATGAACACATTAGGCCATTAAAGAGCATGGTTTTGGCTTAAGTCCTCAACATTCTCCCTTCACTGAACAAATATGTATTAAGCAGCCCCCCATCATGTATTCAGCAATGAATTCTGAGGATAAAAGGAAGAATAAGTCTTTCAGGGCCCTGCTCTTCTAGACTTTTGTCTAGTGAAGGCAAGACAAGGAGTAAAGAAATAAATAATGAGAACAAACAACAGATGCTAATATATCATAATACAATTTATAAAATGACTGGCTGGCTGCTTTAGATTATTTGGACAGTGAGGGTCTCTTTGAAGTGACATTTCAGTTTGCATTTGGCTGACAAGATGGAACCAGTTTGAATTTCCAGAAGCAGGTTACTCCAGCCAGAGGGAACAGCTAGTGCAATAGCTCTGAGTGGGAAAGAACTTCATGCCTTCAAGAAACAGAAAGGAAGCCTGTGGGGCTGAAGACATCTTGCTCCTTTTAGATAGTTAGTACTTCTTTGTAATTGGAAAAATGTGCTTGCCTAAGTTGGCAAGAGGCCCATGTCGATTGTAATTTCACTATTCCAAGGGCCTAATTATCTTTAATAAACTTGGCTTGAACTTCAAATAAAAATGAAAATCCAACCTCTCTCTGTTCTCATTTAAAACAGACATCCGCTGCTGATTCCAATCTTCACTAATAAATGAGCACAAATGAAGTACAGCGACTAACACTGAGCTAATGGCCAAGAGGGGATGCAGGCCAGGCTTCTATCACCAGGTTCAATGCTGAGAGAAGGAACATAGTAACAACAGATTTTCAGATTTGTCAGCTCCATGGTTTTGCTCTTTCAAATTGACTTTTAATTTGGTAGAAGAGTTCTGTGTCTAAATGAACCAGAGTTCGCCTTCTGACATACAAACAGATCTAAGCGGTACCCAGAAGAAGTGCTATTTTAGGTTGGAGTGAAGCTTGAGGACTTTAGTGATTGCGGTTGTCTTTTAAAGAGAGCATGATTTCTTCTCAGGAATGAGCTTCTCATTTAAATATTAGAAAAGAGAACACAGTTTACCTAGTGGTACTTCACTCATTATTTTGTTACCTTGTTTGGATTACTTAACCTTTGTGAGCTTCAGATTTATGATGTGATGATAGTAATGACTAAACAGACACATGGGTTAAAAGAAAGGGTTAAATAAAATACTATGATTCTAAGTCTTGTGGCCCCCTGAAGGGCCATATAAGTATGAGGTATCTTAATCATTGAAGGTATCATGCCCCCCCCCCCCCCCCGCCGAGAGACTTGTTTACTCTCTATCCCCATTGGACAGGAAACCTGCAGTGTAATATTTTGATGCATAAACATAACATTTTGAAACAAACATGGCATATACTGATATTGTCCAAGTGATAATCAACACTATTTTATGGCTATTAATGAAAGAAAAGAAAAATCTTCTACGAGCCTAAGTAGAAACATAGTAAAGGGGTTTCTTCCCTAAATATTCTGGTATGGAAGCTCTGATTGCATCCCATTATACATCAGCCATGATGAGCCTAAAATATGCAAAGTGCAGCATTTATCTTTGGACTATATTTACATTTTGTTTATATGATGGTCTGACATATGAGCCCAAAATAAATATTTTAGAAATCTCCTCAATGTCTCAAAATTCTTTAATTGATCCTTTTCTAGCTAGTCATGTTTTTCAGTATTAAACTTTCAACACCTGAGTTATAATTAGCAGCACACACACTGTTCTCCTTATGAGGAAAGGCAGTTAGCTTCCACAAACCCAAATGGTTAGTCCTAACAGCTCCTAATATATGATTCTGGCTGTTGCTGGTGTTCAGAAGTTGTGATCTAGAGCTTATTCCTACTGTTGGTGATATCACTAAGACCCAACCATACGCCTTAGCCTTTGGCTTCCAGGTTTCCTTCACTGGCTTACCCTAAGAAATTAGTACCAATGGTGCCAACCAATTTAAAAATGTATGACATCAAAACCTCATTCTAAATGAAGTTTTCCTGTAGAAATATGTTCTTCCTATGCTGATGGTTGACATCGTGTAGCCAACCATCTGGTTAAACATGTGTCTCAGCACACCTAGGGTAGGAAGAGAGAACTGGATCCAATATCTAGATTTACCAATCAATAAATGTAAGACTAATGATGTTTCACATTAGGTAAGGATTTTCTTCTTCACCAGATTTGTCATAAGACTCCTATAGTGAGCTTTCTTGGGCCATGTGAAATGCTATTCAGTTTATGAAAAATTAATTGACAGGGTGCTTTTTGAGAGAGAAAGTATTCAATGCATAAGGTGTTGCACCATAGAAATTGTGCCTCCTGATTTTTTTTAATAAGGCTTGTCTGTCTGGAGTGTGTCAGAGCAGGTGTTGGAGGAGGTTATATTATGCACGCAGTAGATAATTTGATAAATACATGTTAAATGAATGAAAAAACAAGTGGACGACTGGATGCATAGGTGGAGAGTTCTTCTGCCCAGAGTGATCTCCATGTTCTTTCCTTCTTAATGAAACTCCATTCATTCTCTGAGACCTGAAAGTAATAGCTGCCTATCCCAAAGCGAATCCTGTTCCATCCTCCAGACTCTCTCCTCTGCTTGGGTCCCACCTCTATGCAGGGATGGGAACAGTAATAGAAGTAATAAAGGGGGAGAAAGAAAAGGTAGATTTACCAAGCATTCACTACTACAAGACCCTGAGCTGATTCTTTCATACTCATTATTTTACTGAATCTTTATAAGAGTAATTGTTATTGCTTTGTAGAAGATGAGCCAGAGGCTTTAAAGGAGTATTTAAATTACCTGGAATTACTCAGCTAGTAAATGGCAGAAGGTGAAATTTGAAACCAGGGCCAAACTCAATGTGAAGCTAAAACACAAAGCCTCCACCCTTGCTGCCACATCATACTTTATTAGATTTATTAGACTTTATTGTGTCTCCATCTCTCCTACCACCATCTTGAGGGTAGGCAAGTGTCCTCATAGTTCCAAAGTTTGCCTAGTACTAGGTATTTAGTACATGTTTATTAACTGGATAAAAGAAGATGATATATTTTCTAGAGTAAGAACAGATTCATGGTGATCTCAGCTGGGCCTCTGTGGGCAATTTTGGAGGTGGCCAGTGGAAACCAGGTTGGGGTCTGACCCAAATGAACCTGCCAATCCCAATATAGGGTGGGAGTCAGGCAAGTGTCATTTTAGTGTGAAATCAGACTGGTTCCAGGATCAAGAGGCCCTTCTGGCCTGGTCGTTTCACAATTTCTTTACCATACTTCCAGGTGCCTGATGTATTTAGTTGGATGTTTACATAGCCGAGTTTACTCAAGCAGACAAAGAGTGAGTATGCCCTTTCTGTGGCAAGAAGGTGAGCTTATTGAGACTGACACAAGTCAGATTTGATCTAAATGGCTCTTTCATCTCCTGGTGGCACTTTGAAAAACCTTATTTACTCAAGATGAACCCTGGCTTTCAGCCACAATGGGAGCACATCCCTCAATTCACTCTGAATGAACACCGGGGATAGCTCAATCCCACTCACACTCCTGCTTGTCCTTGTCAAAGCCAGCTCAAGACAGCCACTACCATCTATTCATTGCATTTCTTGGTCCTATACACTCCCCAAGACATCCCTCTCTCTTAATAGTCAAGAAATGTACATGCACTCGTCAGGTAGCACTGTAAATAAGGATGACTGCAATAAGGGACAACAATGTGTCTGCACATGTCTTGTGACTTATCAAATGACCTTCTATTATTTAATTACACTTTCCCCATATACATATACCATATTTTCTCTTGGAGGAAAAACCCTTAACTCCACTTAAGTCTTTCATGTTTAGAGGATAAGAAGCGTGCTGGATGTCACTAAAGTCTTTTTTTTTTTTTTTTAAGTTTTTATTTATTTATTTATTTATTTATTTATTTATTTATTTATTTATGATGGGGAGAGAGAGACAGAGACAGAGACACAGGCAGAGGGAGAAGCAGGCTCCATGCAGGGAGCCTGACGCGGGACTGGATCCCGGGACTCCAGGATCAGGCCCTGAGCCACAGGCAGGCGCTAAACTGCTGAGCCACCCAGGGATTGCCCCTAAAGTCTTTTATTTTTAAGAAAAGGCACTTAGCACCTACTAAACATTTGTTAGTGGGCTAAGCACAGGACTATAGAGATGACTAGGACAGTATCCCTGCTCCCAGGGCCTGTTGCTTTATAGGAGAGTCTAAAAAAAAAAAAAAAAAGAAGAAGAAGAAGAAGAAGAAACACAAATTTATTGGAATGAGGAAAGTGCTAGAATTGCACACACCCACTGCTAGAGTTGATGAATCACTGAATCGTCCAAGTGGGCATACCAGGGATACTTTCTTAGTACAGGAAATACAACTGAATGCCCATCACATTCCAGGCACAGGGGATGTGACAACGGGTGCAACAGTGTCCCTGACTTTGAGAAGTTTACAGTCTAGTGCACAGAAAGATGAGTGAACAGATCATTACACTTTAGCCCAGCAGAAGCTGCAAAAAAGCTATGATCCTTTGAGACTTGGACCACTGAATTATAACATCCTCCCACTCCAGCCCCACCATGTCATTGTCGCATGTTTGTACTGGTAATTCCTTCCCACCCATCGGAGATTTGGATACCTGACTCATGGACTTTCACTATATCCCAACCTCTGCGTTTTACGTAGCAACCTACCTACCACCCCGCCTCTCAGTTTCTAACATCCTCATCTCTCTCTTCCATTTCCCCCCTGACACCTGCTCACAGGGCACAGACTGGGCCCTCAAAACCTCTCCATGGCTATAAGCCTGGATTCCAGCCTCAGTCTGACTATAAACCCTTCTCCTTCCTGATATTTTCTTTGACTATTGCCTCTAAGACTCTTCACTGAGTACTCCTAAGGACCTCTGGCTATGTGAGCAGAAGGATGACCTAAGAACGTCATCCAGCCATTTTAGCACAAATGATCTTGCTGCCATTCCCTGACAAGGCACTTAACACACTGGGTATATGGTGGGCAGCCATCCATTCTCAATGGACCTTTACTGAGCATCTACTAAGTGCCAGGCACAGCGATGGACCAGACAGGCAGAATCAATGGAGCTCAGACCTTGTAATCTGTGTGTGGCCAACCATCTGAATCTATTATCCAGAGGTCACATCATAAGAAACAGTTCTTGTTGTTGATAGTTAAATATACTTGCTTTCTGCTCAATTCTCCCTAGGCTCCAGAAAGAGGAAAACCATGATCTGTCCTGTTATGACTCTGATTTGTTTGATATCTTTCTATTAAGAACTGCTGGGGTAAACTGTCTGAGAAATATCGTTGCAGGCACCATCTACGTTAGGTAGGTCCTTCTTTACTTGTTTATATCAATTTTCCATACTTCTTACTTTGTACATAACTCCCTGAATTCCGATGGACTTATTACCCCAACATTAGAGATGGGGGTCCAGGGAAGCCAGGCTAACCAGGAAAACCCAGCATTAGCACATGATCTGGAGAACGGGTAATATTAAGGCACTAAATAATTATTCCAAAGTAAAAGAAAAAGTAGTTCATTTTTATGTCATTCTTTAGAAGAGGATCAGTGGAAGAAATGGGTCTGAATATATGTATGAGCTCCCTTATCAGGATAGTGTAACAGTCAGAGTGGCCTATTAAAGATTTTGATCAAGCCAAGCATGTGTCTAGTCAAACCCTACAACCTTCTCCTATCTCCAGGATTAAGTCCCACTCTTGAGCAGGACCTACTAGGCTCTATGTGATCTAGCCCTTGCCTGCCTCCTTCTTACTCACTAGACATCCCCACTAATGGTAGCCTTCTGGTCTCTCTCACAGGATCAAGTTCATTTTTGTCTTCATACACTCTGAATTTGTTTTTTCCCTGCTTGGAAATCCTTTTCCCCAGATCCTTCTATTTCTGGTTCCTTCCAGAAATAGGTCTCATCACCCAATGTAGTTGCTCCTTGCCTCTGATTCCCCATTGTGTCATCTAGTGTCTTCCAATGCTTGGCATGTACCACATTGAAATTACCTTTTGACTTACTTATTTCAATTAATTTATTACCTTCATTCTACCCCCACTTAAATTATAAGCCCTTTGGGAGCAGAGATCTGGCTTATCTTGGTCATTACTGAATAATAAGAGCCTAAAATGATCTCTGGGACATAGTTGACACTCAGTACGTATTTTTGGAATAAGTGAGTTTGGAAAAGATGAGTAAGTTTTCCAACAAAAAGCCTTCCCATGCCACAGCATTTAATCCATACATATATGTAGTTTATGGAGTAATTAATCAAAAACTTTGCTTATCATGCACTACCAATGGCAGGCCAATATGGAACGCTCACAACACTAATGAACATTAGTCTTCCTAGGCAACATCCAGACACTTTTTTGGCTCAAGTGATTCTGAGGTACAATTAGGTGGGGTGAATACCACCAGCTACCCTATGGTCTCCAATCACAAATGAATATAGTACTGGGGGAGTCCCCTGGAGGGCAGAAGCTGGCGGGGCCCCTCTTCTTTGGGCTGCACACAGATCATTAGGTGACTGTTTTCTACAGAGAACAACGTAATTTGCCCAGGGATGGTGGTGAAGGAACAATGAAGAACAATTCCACTGTTAAGAAGCTAAAGAATTGTTGATGTTGCCAGAAAGGAAACAGTGTTTTTTCATAGTGGTCCAGAGTTTGAAATACCCAGTCTTCAGCCAAATGTTCAGGCAGATCATGATTTTTATGGGGTTAGTTGTGCAACCCCGGAGGGAAAAGCACCATATGAAGACCCACGTATGCATTTCAATGATGTGCGCAAAGCACAACACACATGAACCTTGGATGAGCTAAGTTTTTATTTGTCTGTTACATGTGGCTGCAGACACCAAAGCCTGCCTCTCAAATCCACTCTACATTTTACATTTTTTTCTACTAGCTAATGTAAACATACCTTAAGGGATCATAAATGCTTGGATTAACATCAGCCAAGATATCTTGAGCACATATAAATTCAAATGGCTGTGTTGATTACATTTCCACTCAGATAGTCAGAGACCTGACACATTAAAGGAGACAAGGATTTAGAAAAGAAAGAAAGAAAGAAAAAAAAAAAACTGCCCCTAGGATTTGTTATAACGTCTGAAAAATAGTACCTAGATTTTGAAAAAATTTACTAGCATTGGACTTACTATGTGCCAGGCAATTTAGATGCATGATCTTGTTTAATCTTCACAGTGACCCCAGGAAGTGTTTTATCAGCAAGGATATAGTCAAGGCACAGATTCTGCCCAAGATCACACAGCTGGTGATACTTATGCAGACACCAGACCAGGCAGTCTGAACAAAGAGCTGATACTTTTAGTGACTCTACCCTACTGCCTCCTCAAATCTCAGACCATCTTTTGTCACCTGCAGGTTCACAAACACCTGTATACTCTGTATCTCAGAGTATCACTAGTGACTGCTTCCTATAGCCAAAGCAACACCATTGTTATTATTCTTTGCAAAAATCAGCAGATGCAAGCTTAGCCTCATGATAATGTAATTCTTGTCTTTAGACAGGAAGGTGGCAGGCCAGCCCAAGGGAAATGTGCACTTCTCCATTCATTTACTCACCCAATGCCTAATATGTACAAAATACTAAATGCCAACAATGTCATGGTGAAGAAGCAAGTTTACATTCTAACATCTAATATGTGCCAATCCAATGATAAATTAATGTATTAAAACTGTGATAAATGGGATAAAGGGAAAGCTATGGCACAAGGGGCTTCTGAGCCTGCCCGGGAATTTGTAGGTGCCTCCCTGACAGCTGAGACCTGAAAGCAAAAAGAAGTGGTGCTGAGAGTCAGGGTACAAGCACAGGGTACAAGAAAGAGACAACAGCCCAAGGACAGGTCCTCAGGTGGGGCCAGAAGCCCAGCCTGTTCCAAGACTAAAGTAAGGTGGGATGGCCCTAGTGTTAGGGGAGAAATCAAGAGAAGGAGAGGTCAGAGCTGAGAGGGAGATAGACACCCAGCCCGGCTCACTGGTCTCTGCTGCCAACCATTCTCAGCACTTTTCCCTGGTTCATCCTAGGCTTCCAAGCACCCTAGAAGGTAGGCACTATTATGACCCTTTTTCTACAGATGAGAAAAATGTTATCCAGAAGGAGTCAGTCAATTTTCCCTGTGGTCACACAGCCGATAAATAGGGGATTTAAACCTAGTCACTCTGGCTTTCCGCCTTCACTATTGACTACTTGGCTCAACTGCCATGGCACAAGGAAATCAAGGAACAGAGATGTCAAACAACTTGCCCAAAGTCACACTATGAGGGAATGGTGGAGCCATTCAAACCTAAGGAGTTCTCTTCTGAAGACTGGGCTACTTCCCACAAGCTGAGGCTGCCCCACAGCTAATTCTAAATGCTGACTAGAGGGACCAGGGGCCCTTCACAAGGGTAGAAGGGCACATACCAACTTTGCTAAGTGAGCAGTGCCTTCACCAGGGCTGAGAAGACATGCTGTTGACATATGGCAGAAGAAAGAATGACTCCTAAGGTCTTTACAGGCTCCACCCACCCTCTGACCCTTGGTAGAAATGCTGGAGGAGGATTGGGCCTGAGCAGAACATCCAACTTTTTTCCCTAGACCTCAGCATGTCCCTCTCTGTTCAGGAAGCAGTTCTTACTATCCTTGTTTTTCTAGTAAGAAGAGCAGCATCTCAAATGTCTTCCAATTGGAAATCCATAGAACAGAAAGATTTTTCCAGAGACAATTAAAACAATACGGCTCAACTTGATTTTTCCCCTCCAAATGTACAACCTTTTGCCATGTCTTTTTCCCTTTGTGGCTGCCAACACTTTGCTTACAGAACAAGGGAACTGGGTCCCTCCTTATAGCCTGATATTTGAGATGGCAGAGATTTCTGCCAACCACATTTGCCAGAGATATTCTATTAGTCTTGGTTGTTTATGGGCTAAGGGAGAGCTCCCTTCATGGGCATCTGGCAAGGTAGAGGAATAAAAAAAATACAGCATGCTGCTTCTGCTGTTGCCTGGCACTCAAAGTCTGCCATGCAGCCTGGCATCATGTCTGGGCAATAAGACTAGCATCTCATCAGCTAAGGGACCAGGAACAAATACTTCTTTCCTATACTATCTCATCCTTCTCTCTCTCTCTCTCTTTTTGTTGGGGGGTGGGGGTGGTGTTAGGGAAGGGCATGTATACCAGTAGACCACCAAATGGGCTTCCAGGCCCATACTCAAATTTCTTCTTTTGTTTCTACAGATAACAAATAAGCCTGTCTACTCCAAGTGGCCTCTGGCCTTTTCTGGCAGGAAGCTTCCTCCAGCTACAGACATCTCAAACACCAGCCCAGGAACCCATGCTAAGCCGAACCTCCTATTTAGCACTTAGCAGAGAAATTCTTGATTTTGCCTCTAGGACTTTGGAGTGTGTCTACTTGCCCTTGGCCTAATGCTATAAAGCTCCATGGTGAGAAGAGCCTGTTGTTTCTCTTGCACTACCAAACCCCTGCCTGGCTAAAAAGATGTGGAGTCTTTCTCCCGCTGCCTGTGAGAACAGTAGCTCCTGCCCCTTCCTCTAATGAGGGCTCTCGTCAGAGACCCCAAAGACTCCATTTCATGCTTCACCTGCCTGCTGAATAGATCATACCCGAAAGTGTTTACACTTTACTGTGGCAGGAGGACTGCTCACCTCAAAAGCTGATCAAGTTGATTTTTCAAAAATTCTTTACCTATTATTTTTTCCTCAGCTACTTCCTCTCAGGTGTGGCCATTTCCTCTCTAGATATAAAAGAATTGAGTAGGGATGAGGGAGAAAGACAGGGATAGTACTTCTCCACATCCTTTTCCCTCCCTCCCAGCCTCAGGAGCCCCTACTGTTCTCACTCAGAAAGTTCCCAAAGGCTGAGCCCATGGGCTCTTACCAGAGTAACGAGGGGAGAATTCCTCCTTTCTATTTGACTCACAGATTATAAAAGTTACAGAAGATGCTCCCTTGGAATTCTGAAACATGTATTCAATTAAACATCAAGCTCTGTCCAAATATAGTCTATCTTCTGGGTCAGGACCTCCCTACTGTCTGGTTATTTGGAGTTCAACCATGTTAGAAATCCATCCAATTAGGTCATCTCACTTCCTCTCTTCACTACTGAACGAAGGATATTCCACACAACTTAGAAGACATTTTATGCCTCTGTGGAGCTGCTTGATGCTGGACCTAACCAGAGGTTTATTCTGCTACTTAATAGAACAAAATGGCTCAGTCCCTGGAAGCCAGCAGAGTGCAGAAGTATGGCTCTATCAAGTCAGATGCTTCTTGTGCAGAGACCTTCCCATCCTAAGGGACAGACATCACAGTACAGGTTGCAGATAAACAATTATGAGGCTGATTTTGGCCCTTGAACTGCAGAATCACTCTCAAAATGTTAAGTCACCCTCATATATATGCATGTGTTTGTAACTCTTAATTAAAGACAAGGCTAAGTAAAATGAAAAGACAACCTACAGATGGTAGAAAATATTTGCAAGTCATATGTCTGGTATGAGTTTAACAGCCACAATATCTAAAACAAAAAACCCTACAACTCAACAGATAGACAAACCAGTTAAAACATGATCAAAGAAGGAGGAATTGAAGAGATATTTCTCCAAATGGGTAGTAATCACACGAGAAGATGCCCAACATCATAGGTCATTAGGGAAGGCAATTCAAAACCATAACAAGATACTACTTCGCAGCTGCTAGGATGGCTAAACAAAAAGGATGGGCAGTAAGAAGTGTTGACTAGGTTGTGAAGAAATTGGAACATCCCCTTCCCTGCCCGTGCTGCACCACTGCTGGATTGCTGGTGGGAAGGTAAAATGGTGCAACCACCATGGAAAACAGTTTGCCAGTTCCTCAAAAAGCTCAACATAGATTTATCATAACTCACACATTTCATCCCTAGGTTTATATCCAAAAGAACTGAAAGCAGGGACTCAAACAGAGAGTCGTATGCCAGTGCTCACTAAAGCATCATGTATAATAGCTAAAAGGCAGAAACAACCCAAGGGTCCAATAGATGAATGGATAAACAAAATGTGGTATATACATAAAATAGAATATTATTCAGTTGTTAAAAAATGCAGTTCTGATAGACGCTACAGGGATGAACTTTGAAAACATTACACTTAGTAAAATAAGCCAGACACACAAGGACAGATAAAGAATTCCATTTATATGAAATGTTGAGAATAGGTAAATTTATAGAGACAAGGTAGAATAGAGGTTACCAGGGGCTGGAGGGAGGGAAAAATGGGGAGTTACTGCTTAACAGATTAGAATCTCTGCTTAGGGTAATGAAAATGTTTTAGAAAACAGCGGTCATGGTTGTACAACATTGCAAATGGAGCTAATGCCAGTCCAACTCTACATTTAAAAGTGGTTAAAATGATAAATTTTATGTTAGGTGTATTTTCCTACAAGACAAAATTCATGAGAAAAAAAGTTTTAAGAAAAACAACAAAGCTTAAATAAATATTTTCACAATCAAATTTCTTGTGCAGTTCCTTCAGCTGTATCTCAGAGTCAGAACTCAAAACCAGAACTTCTGAATTTGATTTAAGGCTTAATCCATCACAACATTCAGTGTTTTTAAATTATATGTTTGTTGATTCACTCAAATCATCTTTCTTGTTCTTCAGATACTTACAGAATGCCTAGTCAGTGCTTGGTGGTCGCAAATTGATGGCGAGGTGTAGGTGGAAGAAACAGATTTCAATATGTGGTGCATGTCCTGTTCCTTGTTCAAAGACTAACCCTTGGGATCCCTGGGTGGCGCAGCGGTTTAGCGCCTGCCTTTGGCCCAGGGCGCAATCCTGGAGACCCAGGATCAAATCCCACATTGGGCTCCTGGTGCATGGAGCCTGCTTCTCTCTCTGCCTATGTCTCTGCCTCTCTCTCTCTCTGTCTGTGACTTAAATAAATAATAAATAAAATATTAAAAAACCAAACAAAGACTAACCCTTTACGTGTTATCCCAATTAATCTTCCCATTACGAATCGTTATCAGCCCCATTCTGTGGCTGAGGTCACGAAGTTAAGGGAAGCTAGTGGGTAGCAGGCCACAGATTTGGGAGGGGAAGCTACATATGCCAGATTCTAGGCGCTCCGTACTTCGTACTGTTTATTCTCTCCCTCTCTCCACCTGTCTCCCAAGTTCCCTTGGACTTTTGGCTCCCCTTTTTGTTTTTAGGAATGAAGGATGGCTACACAGGGGGAAAAGCAACCCCGTGACAGTGGCTCTAAGTTCTGGTTCAGTCGAGGTTGCCCATGTTCCAGGCAAGAGCGAGGCTCAGGTTGTACAGCGAGTGCTCTGCAGCCAGAGGAGGAGCTACCCCAGGGGTCTGCTGGCAAGTGTGGCAACCCGACGATGCCAGGAGAAGCAGCACAAAATAGAAAATAACAAAAATAAAAATAAGGCAGCTGCTACAGGTGAAGGGAGCGGGCAGTTCCCCGAGGGCAGGATCCAAGCAAGCAGCAGGTGCGCCCCTGCTTTCCACAGGTTACCAGAGGGGACAGCAAACAGCGGGTTCCGCCAGAGACGAGGCTCTATGTGTTTGCTAGGAGCACATTCCAGAGTCTGGAAAGTTCCTTCTGGGCTGGGCAATGGTCAAGGGCTGTAGCGAGGGCCCTGGAGGCCAGGCCCAGTCAATCATAGGCCTACGTCTAGGCAGGTGGACGTAAGGGAGCAGGGGGCAGGACAGGATAAGGAGAGCAGAGGAGATTCATAACAAGACCAGAGGCCAGTTCCTTCTTGGCTTCCTCCCAGCTCTGCCACCCCTCACCTCCCTGCTGTTTCTCCTGAGACGATGTTGAAGAATTCCCGTTCTCCCCTGCAAGCACGCAAGCCTCCTTCCTGCAAGCCTACGAGCTTTATTATCGCTCCATTTGGGGCGTCCGTGCATTTCCAAATCAGCAAGAGAGGACAGGCAACTCAGGAAATGAGGAGTTCTTCCCCTTTCCACTTACCAGCAAATTTTCAGGTCATTATGCAACAGCAAGCTCTGCCTTCATTTACTCCATCACATGAGGTCTTAATGCACTTCAGTCCGCTGCTCATTAATACCACTAAGGAGCGTTTGCAGGGCATTTACAAGTGGCCGGCTCCCTCCCTCTCTCTGCTCGCTCCCTGTGGTGCAGTCCAGTTTCTGGGATGAAGCTCAATCAATAAACAAGTTCTTTCTGTCTGTTGAGACTTTGTGTCTTTCAGTTAGAAGAGACGGACAAAACATGCTGCTTTATTATATGGAGACAGCAGTCACTTTTGGCTCGATGCAGAGTGGGAAATGCTGATTTTTCATATGTTTGTGTAACAGAAACAACAAAGCATCCACTTGGAAAGCAACAGGCTTTTTCTTAGCCAAGCTACCCACAAACAGGCTTTCAGCAACTCAAGGAAGGCAGAAGAGAACAAGAGCAAGGGCCCTGGGGGACAGCAGCCTGTTCCTCTATCAGGCCTGGGTGTGGTGACCCAACTGGAAGTGGCAGTCCCTGGGAGACAGTCCCCATATCTCCAGGTTATTAAAACCCTGCGTGACCCCGGGGAGTTACCAAGTCTCTATGGGACGTGGATTCTTTGCCTTTAGGAGGCAAAGTACCTAGATGCATCCACTCTCATCCAGGCGGCTATTCAAGGTCTTTTCACTGGAAACTGAAAATATAATATAAGTCCTCTGGGTCTTCACATTTTTAAATACCATGTGCAGGTCCTCTGGTTTCCCAGAAGACATGGCTTTGGACTCTTTGGAACTAAAATTTTCAACCTAAAGCATGGTGGCAGATGAGGGAATGTCTTATGTTTGCAGTTCACTGCTAACAGTAATATACAGGGAGAGAACAGGGGGGAGGGAGAGAAGGATGAGAGAGAGAGAAGGGAAGAAAAATGGGATAGGATAGGAGGAGGGAAGAAAAATCATGCTCTTCTGAGGCCAGTAAACTTGGATTTTATGGACAACTTGCCAGTGATTAACTCGGTGACACAGGGCAAGACTTAGTTTCTCCTTGTTTGGATAAGAAACCACTTAAAACTAAAACTGATGAGTTTTTATCACAGATAAGTGATATTTAGGTCAAACAAGAAGACGAATATGAAGACATTTTGTCACCAATGGAGCCTAAATAAAACTCAGTCACCTTAACGCCAACCTCAGGACAACGAACGTTATTACACAACACACATGCTTTCATCCAAAAAGTCTTCAAAAGCAATATACATTTTTACTGAATGACTCTTGAAGAGGTGACGAGGATTTTGCCATACAACGTGGCAAAATTCTTCTGACCGAGATTAACTATCTCTTTTCCAAACATTCCTTTCTTCAAGGTATCTGTTCAGTCACCCCTTCTGTCTTCAAGTGGTTCAGCCCACACTGACCACACCCATACTTTCTCCTTCTCTTTAATCCCATCCTCCAGACTTTTAGGTAATTTCCCTCCACTAGATCACTCCATATGCCCACCTATGTAGGAACGTCTACTTCTCATTCTTTAAGCTTCTTTACCATGACCACTCTACCCATTACCCTAATCTGTCCAACAAAGATCCATTAGCCATGCAGTGTCAACACAGTATTCTTCTCAAAGGCTGGGAGCATGAAAAAATTGCAGGCACATACTGACATACTTCTTATTGTTCCATTACACCTCCAATAAGGGATTCTTATTTAACAAAATGTGATTACAACTTAGCATGTCTCATATAGCACAAAATCAGTGACATTGCAGTCCAAGTCTGCTCAATCATTTATGATGAACCTATCATGTGTAAGACTCTATAAGGAGGGTGCAATGGCCATAGAGAGATAAACCTCTACTATGTCACCTACATTAAAGGGGACACTCTGGCCCCTCAAAAAAACACACACACACACAAAAACCCCACAAAAAAACAGATCTTGCATTAGGGATTCCCAAGAGACTTGGCCTTACATGTTGCTATGGCCTCAGCATTTCATGTGTATCATTCAGCAGGTGAGGAAATCCGGCTCAGTCAGGTTAGTTACCCACATCCTCACAGTAAGTGGCAGAGTTACTAGTTAAATTTAGATGCCAGATTTCAAAGCCCTTGATGCCTGGGCTTAAGTCACAGCGCCCACTTCTTGTCTCTGTCTCTCTGTGTCCTTCCTCCAGAAAGTGTCCTGATTCTAGTCCTGAATCCACTGCAGGGTGGTCCTTACATATGGATGGATTTGGCTGATGGCATGTGATTTGATGGGTCACCCTGGCCACAGCTTAACTCCTCGTGCCTTGTAAAAGTCCCCCAAAATTATCCTAATTCATCTCTTTCCCTTGGATGAAGCAGGGTCATAAAATACACAGAACTCTTGCCCAACTTCTCACATGGGCATTGCCAGCCAATCATAGCAGGTTCTGCTGCCAAGCCCAGGCGGAGCACTGGAATACTTCTCATCACTGAACTCTAGGGAGCCACTACCGATTATGAGACATGGTAATTGAGAAGAAACCTATAGGCCTGGAAGTCTAACTCCTCAGTGAAAATGCACATAAGTTACCTGGCAAGAAGAACTTATTCTGATATGGTGGATGCCTCCCTTTTTAAAGAAATACCTTCTTTCTCTTGGCTCCTAAAATACAACACTCTACTATTTCTCACTGTGTTTGCTATTCCACCTCGGTTTCCCTCACTGATTCTTCCTCAACAACCTGATCTCTTGGGACACCTGGATGGTTCAGTGATTAAGATCCACCTGGATGGATCAGCTTAGGGCGTGATCCCAGGTCTGGGGAACGAGTCCCACACCGGGCTCCCTGTGAGGAGCCTGCTTCTCCCTCTGTTTATGCTTCTGCCTCTATCTGTGTCTCTCATGAATAAATAAATAAAATCTTAAAAAAATAAAAATCCTGACCTCTCTGCATTGGTACCTTGGGATCTGTTCTGGTCCTGTTTTACTTCTCTATTTACATACTCTCCCCACATGATTTCACATAGTCCCATAGCTTAGATACCTATATCAGTGGATACCAAAGCTAGATTTCCCACCCAGATATATCTTTTAATCCCAGACTTCAGAGTCCATAAGCATATTTTAAAGATGTATTTATTTATTAATGAGAGCCATAGACAGGGAGAGAGAGGCAGAAACACAGCAGAGGGAGAAGCAGGCTCCACGCAGGGAGCCCGACGTGGGACTCGATCCTGGGACTCCAGGATCAGGCCCTGGGCTGAAGGCGGCGCTAAACCACTGAGCCACCCAGGCTGCCCAGAGTCCATAAGCATTTAAATTTAATATGACCAAGGGAAGGCCTCTTCATTTCCTTCCCAGCTTGTTCTTTCTCCATATCAGCGAACAGCACCAGTGTTTTTCCAGTGGTTCAAAGCCAAATCTTCTCTTGCTTTCCCTCACCACAATGTCTAGTCCAGGAACAATTAACATTGACTGTATTCCATGAACTATTCTCAGTCCATCTACTTTCCCCTGTCTTCTCAACCATTACTTTTGGTCCAAGTCAGAAACACCTTCCACCTGGTTCCTATAGTAGCATCCTAACTAGCCTCCCAGCTAGAACCCTGTCTTTGGGCCTTTCCACTAGCTGTTCCCTCCGCCTGAAATGTTTCTCCCCCAGGTCTTCATAAGGAGGATCCTTTTTGTCATTCATCTATCAGCGTACATGTTACCTTTTCCGAGGTTCTCCTAACCACTCTACCTAAAGTAGCCATGTGTATTATTAGTTCCCTGGTGCTAATGTAAGAATATTCCATAAAATGGGTGGCTTCAAACAGCAGAAACTTATTCTCTCACAGTTCTGAAGGTCAGAAACCAGATATCAAGATATCAGCAGGACCACACCAGGCAAGTCCAGGCATTCCTGGGTTCATGGCTGCTTTATTCCAGTCTGTGTCTGTGGTCCCACTGCTTCATGTTCTTCTGTATCAAAACTCCCTCTGTCTCTCTCCTATAGGGATACTTGTAACTACATTTAGAGTTCACCTGCATAACCTAAGAAAAGTTTCTTCTCTCAAAATTCTTAAATTACTGCATATTTTGCCATATAAAGTAATATTCACAGGTTCCAAGAATTAGGACTCAGACACATCTTTTTGGATTCCACTGTCAGCTATCCCGCACAAGACATATTACTTGATTTTAACTCTCTATTTAATACTCACTGTTACAGTCTTCATTTCTATTACCAGTTTGTTTAATTCCTGTCTCTCTACCTGACTTTAAGCACCATGAAAGCAAGGACTTTGCCTGCCTTTACTTCCCTGATGTTGAGAACATAGCCAAGCACAGGAGATACTCCAAAATATTTTTGGATGACTAAGGATTAAATCAAACCGATAGTTTTTAAGCTTATCTATTTAGTCCTTTGCTCCATAAAATCCTTGTTCACGTGCAGACACCAAACAGGTAGGTGGAGAGAAGTTGAAAGCTGAGCTCTTGTATCTGAAGCAGGGGTGGGAAGCGGGGAGCTCTGGGACTTATTGTGCTCATTCCTTCTGATGATGTGCACTAGAGATAGGAGGACTGGTATATATATATATAAAAAAAAAACACTTTCATATCTTGGCTCAAATAAGTTGTTTAGGAGAACGAGGGCAGAGAGGAGCTTGGAGGACCTGGTCCACTGAATGGACACACTTTGCTGGGTGAGCTGGTGCAGGCAGCAGAGATGAGTTTAAAGTGCCTGGTCCGACAGGGAGCACATGCTCACTGCAGGGGTGCCATATAGGTCAGAGAACTGGAAAGTTCACTTTTACTAGAATTTGACTATGGATACTCAATATTATAGGCCTGTCTTCCCCAAAATATATCCTTTGCACTGAAAATCATGAGGCTGTTGGGGTTTTCTTTGATCCTCAGATGGGAATGGAAGAGGCTGGAGAAAGTAGTGCTTTAAAGTACAGACTTTACAAACAGACCCTGGAACCAATCTAGGATCCCATGACTTCTTGGCCATATGATCTTGGACAGGTTGCTTCACCTCTGCAAACCTCATTTACCCCTTCCATAACATGGGGATAACAATGCTTACCCCACAGGTGTCGAGGACTGTGAGATAACGAACATTAAGCACTTAGTGCATCGTCAGGACATAGGCAGTGCATGTACAGACATTACACTGAGATAGTTACCGCTTATTAAATATTACTGTTATTTGAGTATTTGGGCTTTCAGGTATGAAGTCCAAGCCATTCTTGAGAAGTCCCTCAATTTCATATCCTGATCCTCTAGCAAAATGACCCTTGAACCAGGCCACAGAAGAATTTGGTCATTCATTTGCTCCATCAGGAAATATCTATTAAAGAGCTATAGTGACTCAGAAACTGTTTTAACTGAAAAGGATAAAGAAGTACATAAGATAAATTTCCTTTTCTCACAGAGTTTGCCTTTTGGTGGTGGAGACAGATGATGAACAAGTAAGCTCTGTGAGGAAATCCTAGAAATGTCCTCTCCCTTACTATGCTTATTACTCACCTTTGGTATAATGTATACCTTAGGAGCTTAATCTGAGCCCTGCTCTGCTGTTGCAAGAGTCTGGTGCCAAAATAGCCCACCAACGCTGCAGAGGTGCCCCCTCCCCTCCTCCCTCCCCTCTGCAGGCCCCCCTGAGGGTAACGCAAAGCCCATTCTCATCAGCTTAAGTGACAAAGATGTCCACGATGATACTGTTAGAAGAAATGACCAGTGGTAGAGTCCCTATGAAGTGGTAGGCACAGTATGCTATTTTATGCAGATAACCTTATTTAAATCCTCACAGGAACCTATGAGCTAAAGTTCCATTTGACAAATGAAGGAAATGAAAATCAGTCTATGAAACTTGTACCAAGATGCTGCTTCTAAGTGCCCCAGCTAGGATTTGACTTGATTCCAGAGCTCCTGGCTTTAGTCCCTTGCTCTGCTCTGTTTCATGGGTTCCTGGGAAGATTTCAATGAGCCTAATGGGAAGCTTTGAGATGAGTGTGCAAGAAAAGCTGTGGGGTGTATGGCTGACTGTTGCCCTCGGGACAGGACTCCATGCCCTAGGTGTGGTACTGCTGGACCCAGGCCGAATGCCTGTTGTCTTTCTTGCATGAGGAGGATCACCTGTGCTTCCTCAGGATTCTCTGTGAGAATAAGAATTTGCTCCCTGCCCTCAAGGCTATATAGCATCAAAGAAGAGAGAAAAAATGGCCCCATGACTTATGGTTGAGAGACCTTGGGCAAGTCATTTAGCTTCTCTGTCTCACACGTCTTACCTGTAAAAGGACACTCAACATAAAACCTACCTCACAGGCAGGATTAGTGGAAGTAAGGCAAAAAAGCATTGGACACAATGCCTAACACGTAAAAAGAATCAAAATGCTAAGGATGAAGGAAGGATCTCTTTTTATCCTCGTACCACTGCTGCTTAATCCCACTTGCCCCCAGTAAGATGTCCCCGGCCTTCCTGATGGAGTCAAAGTGCCGTCCCATCACACCTGGTCACAATGAGGTGGACTTGTCTTCTTACCCGCTAACCTTCTTCCAGACCCAGCAGTACCAGCCCCGAGCTGACACTCAGAAAATATTTTTACAAGAAGATGTATAAACAAATGAAAACTCTGGAAAATTACAGACAATCCTAGTTCTCAAAGTGGGGACCTGGCATTGGCCTGGGCAGCCCACACTGCTCCATCCCCCTCTTCCTGCCCTCCTCCATCTCTACGCCAGCACCTCACCTGCCATACCCCAGGGCCTGGCATATGCTCTCAGGCCCTCAATCCTCCAAGCGGGGCCTGCAGCGAAAGCAGGAGGGGAGAAACTATAAGCCTTGCTAAGGTTTAAAGATGCGCTCACCTGAAATTGCACAATTCATCCCGCAGGCTCAGCAGGAATGTGGCATTTGGAGAAATTACACCTCTGAGCTTCCAGAATATATTCAAACAGCCAAGAACAGAAGTTGGCCCAACTGGGACACATCCAGAGAGCAGCAAATATGCACAGTGAGCTCGCCAGCAAAGCATTTTCACTTCTCTGGGGAATGTCCAAGAATGTCTACCTATCTGTGGGACCCTTCTCCGTCATTCTAGGTTCTTACTGAATGGTTTCCAAGCCCAGTGCTGAGAGGGGAAGTGGGGAGGTGCTACATATGTCAATGATTGCCAGGACCTTGGACTATCGTCCTCCCAACTGTTAGTCATTGGGGGTGGGATAGAGGGGATGATCGGAGAACAAGCTCTGGGATTTGTACACTAAGGTTCAAAGCTGGGCTCTGACACTTACTAGCAGTATGACCTTGGCCCAATGTGCCTCAGTTATCCCCTCTATCAAGCAGAGGATAATAATCCCCTTCTTCCAGGGTTAGTTTGAAGATTTAAAAAGTGAACACATCAAAAAAATGAAAAAGTAAACACAAGCATTTAGATGAGTACCTCAAGTGCAGTTGGTGTTCAATGAATATAAGCGTTTCTCATTATTCAGATAAAACTGGCAGGACATTTGGCAGGAGAGGTGATTCTAGGGGGCTTCAATATCAGTCTCATAAAAAGTTCTCTCCCCCTTAATCTGCAACTTTATTTTGTGTGTTAAAGATATTAAAATGATCAACTATTTCATTGTATGATATAAAATAGAGCATATTTTAAAGCCTCAAATGAAGGATGGACATAAGCTTTGAAAAAAATAAACATGTTTAGTTTTATGATAACTTAAAAAAACAAATAATAAATATATTGCTATTACAAACTGAAGCCATAGTGAATTGTAAGCTAAGTAAGTGAGGCTTTCTAGAAGTTTCTACTTCCTCGGTGGTCTCTCCCTGATATCCCCTGCTCTCACAGCACCCCTCACTCCTATCCTAGCATTGGTCATTTTGTAATTTGTCTCTCTGCTTCTCTGCCTCACCCCCGCCCCGATCCTCTGCTCACATGTGTAGCTGCCATCTCCTCCACTGGAAGGGAAGCTCCATGAGGGCAGGGACTTTGATAGACTTGTTCTCTGTTGCATTCCCAGTCTCTGATAGTCGAGGAGACAAGGGCAGGTGGCCAAGCAGGACACACAAGGGGAGCCTGAGCAGCATTCATTGGAGAAAAGTCCCAGGGAGAGGAGCAGTAGCAGGTGTGCAGATCCTCACCGTCCATCGCATTCTGGAGCAGCTCACCGAGCTACAGCGAGGTTAGGGGTCAGACCCACTAGACTACTGACCTTCCAGCTGTATGGTCTTTTACATTGCCTAGTTAGGAGAACACCGCCCCTCTCCTAGCCTGATGAGAAGCAAGGAGACAGGTGCACCATAGCATGGTGGATCATCAGGTCCAGCTTAGTGTTCACGGCTGTGGAGCCACGGTCTGCAGGCTGAGCCCCACGCTGTACAGCTGCAGCTCTATACTAAGAAAAGCTTGAGACAGAATTCATCACTTCAGAGTTTTGGGAAGGGGAATAATTGGCCTCTTACCTAGTATAATGGGGTGATGGTGGCAGTGGGGGGTTGGGGTCCCAGACTTGGAACTCACCAGGATTGACTTTTGAAGCCCTAGGCTATGGCCGGCTTCTGCAGAGTACTGAAGGAGGCCAATTCTTTTTCCAGGAGGCCAGCCTGGAGGAATTGTCCTGGACAAGTTAATACTAGCACATAATAGGTACTCAATAAATATGGGTTAAATGAATGCATGAGTGAACGAATGAATGGATTTTGCCTTTTTACTGTGACATGGAATAATCATTAAAAAAAAAAAAAAAAAGAATTGACTTGCAGTGAGTGAGTAGTAGCCAAAGAGAACCTCAGCTCTATCTCTCCACCTTCTCCTCCTCTGTGCATATCATGCTTGTCCTTGCCTGCCTGTCACCTGCTCTTCTCCTTTCCTAGAAGGAAAGCCACCCAGGTTTGCACATGACAGCCACTCCATGCATGCTGATCATTATTCTTGTTGCTACTGGCGCTCTTTTCATTGGCCAGAGCTCCGTTTAAGGGCCCCCAAGACAATTGCCCTGATTCTCAGAAAAGAAAGAAGCTTTTCTGCATCTGGGCCATCTCCACCACTTTACATAGGAAGAATCACAGAATCCACAAGGTAGAAGTGACGTGTGCAACTAGAGGGAACATCAGAGGAGACTGAGGTCTCTACTTCTGAAGCCTTAATAAAATTAGAGCCTAAGTAGCTGCAGATTATTTTGTTTTAACACACCTTGTCTTGGTCTCTAGATACTATTTCCCTTTTTTCCAGAGATTAATTGCCCCCTCTAGTGGGGCCATGTACATTCCAGTTTACCATAGTCTACTCCACTCTCTATATCCTCTCAGGCTAGCCTGCTTCACTCCTTCATATCACCTAACTGGCCTCTGAGGCATCTGACTTTTCAACCCCCATCTCTATGCCTCCACTTAGAAAATTCAATCAGTATACAACTGGTCCCCGTAGGCTGCTTCCCAGTTAAAGAGTTGGCTGCCTTCAAAACTCAGGGGAAACTGGCCATTGCCTAGCGCTTAAGGCAATCGATCTGAGTAATCTGTAATCCTGAGTCCCCCAGCATTCTGGTTTTTAAATTGTGTTTAATGTGCAATAATCTTATTTTCTTCAGCAGATTCTAGGTTACTGGGATAGAGACTTACTCTTTCACATCTCTGTAGTCTGCAAGTTATCAGACTTAATAAGGTTTACACTTCTATGTTTTCAGAAATTCCCAGGGAATATGCTAAAAGAAAGATTTCCTAGAATTTGTGATTTGGCTATCCTGGGCAGGGAACAGAAAGGGCATATGGTGATTTTGTCTGATTCTGCCGTGAGTGATCCAAAAATGGAACTTCAAGAGACACAAGGCACTAGGCCTGTAGAAGAGATCCATTAAAGACTCGTAAATGGAGTCATGCCCACCAGAGGGATACAGTTGGGACTATAAGGTCCAACTTGAGTCTGCAGACGTGTTTCATTCTATTCACCCTGTGAATTCCCATAGAATTATGGAAAAACAAAAGGAAACTGGATTGTAAATATTTTTTAAAAAATGAAAATGTCGTAAATCGGATTTGTGCCTTCTCTCACTTAAAAACAAACAAACAAACAAAAAATCAGATCACATAAAGGCTCTAATGCCCTCCTTCCTGGGTACAATCAACTATGCGTATGTGCTACATACACTCCCTCCCAACAACAATTTCCATAAGTTACCACTGTCTCTCCAGGCCCTATGATAATAGCCCTCCCCCCTCTCTCTTGGCCCACACAGACATTTGCTTTTGTGACTCCCATCTTCACAGCACCCTCACGCCTCTTTGGTGATCCCATCATTTTATCAGGGTAGCAGCCGTCTTGTTTAAGATCTGCGTGACAATGTCATCTATTTGTTGGTAAAGGCACATTCTACAGCCTTGCAGCTCAACTGAGAAGGAAGAGAGCAAGTCTAGCACTATGGTGATCTTGAAACATGTGCCCATGTTCAGATGAATGGATGAAAGGGTTTAGAAACCCTGGGATGAGGTTTTTAAAATGGTATCCCAACCTAAAAAATTGGGGGTGGTTGGTAGAGGACTGGGAAGTAGATTAATTCACATCCCTTGTAAGACATCGCAATCAAACTACGAAACTACTGAGTGACGGAAGAAGTCCGATCCAATAGTTGACAACCAGCCACAGCCAAAGCAGAATGGCTGTTAATAAGAAATATTCCTTCCTGGCTGGGAGTGGAGGCAGAGGGGCGGGTGGGGGGAGGGTTCCTGCAAAAACCCTGGTGGTCAACTGTAAGTAAATGAAATATCACTGGTGGGAGAGCTCAAACAATTCTACACTGATTCATTAGGATTGTTCAGAAACTATTTGATTGCATAAATCTCGGACATCATAGTATTTGTGAGCTACAATAAGGCCCCAGGGCCCATCTGACACAACTTGCACATTGTAAAATCTGAGGCTTAGTGAGGAATCTGAGGCTTAGGGAGGAATTGAGGCTTAGGGAGGAATTGAGGCTTAGGGAGGAGAGTTGCCATTTATTTGGACCCATAGTTCTTAGAATAATTTTCAGAGTAAAAATCAAAACCTCGTAGACCAGTATATGTAAGTAACTTGGGGCCTTGTTAAAATACAGATTCTGATTCTGCAGATCTGGGCAGGGCCTGAGATAGTACTTTTCTAGGAAACCCCCAGGTAGCCACCAAGGCTGCTGGTCAAGAGCCACACTTCCCCAAAAAGACACGGGGGATTTAGATCGAATATAACAACTTGAAGGTAATCTCAAAACTAACTCCTGTGGGTCAAGAGAAGCAAGTCTCAGGAAACCTAGAGAGAACACGGATTCCTAGAATGCTAGAACAAATTTCATCTTGATAATGTTTCAAAAATCTCCCAGCCAAAGATTTCACAAGTCCCCATTCGCCTGCAGATGTTTCCTGTAAATGCATGGACTTTATTTCCCAATGATCCTACTTAGAAAACTTCTCATACACAGGGTGGAGTCCTGAGAGGTAGGGAAGGGGAGAGCAAGGGAAAATAACTTTGCTGTGAGTGCTTTCTTCTCATTCCCTACCATGTGGTCTGGAGACTCCAAACCCAGGGCCCCCATGATGACTTAGGCAAAAAGCAAGGAACTCTCCCTGCTAAATTTAGCCAGAAGTCAAGCAAAGGCCATTTGGGAGAACTTAGCTCCCTGCACCAGAAAACAGAAGTAGAGTGGCTCAGGCAGCCAGCAGGGGGATCAGACTATATTCACAGCTTAAACGTTTGATCTCAAGTTATATATCTGGTTCTCAGATTCCATCATCCTGCTCAGCACCAAACTGTAAGAAGTGATAAATCCAGGGCAGGGTTTTTCAGTCAAGGCACTCAGGACATTTGGGGTTGATAATTTTTGGTTGTTAGGGAGAGGGCATTTAGCAGCATCCCTCAGCTCTATCCACTAGATGCCAGTAGCAGAGCCCCTACTGCTGCCAAGTTGTGACAATTAAAAATGTATTCAGACATGGCCAAATGTCCCATGGGGGGTAAAATTACCCCTGATTGAGAACTACTGTTCTGTAGTCGAATGCTGGGATTCAAGTCCTAGGTCTCATGTTTATTAGCTGTGAGGACCAGGCCACATTACCTACCTCTCTAACATCAGTTCCCTGATCTCCAAAATGGACATAATAACATTAATATTGTTATTACCTTGTTAGATCATTGGGAGGACTGGATGAATTAATGAATGTATAGCCCTCAGAACAGTGCTTGGAACAGAGTAAGGACTAAAGGAGTGTCTGCTGTACCACCTGCTTAGACCCCCTTCCTGTCATTGTCACGTCACCCAGCCTGATGCTGCCCCATCACTCAAACTGAAAACCTTGTGGGGCCAGTTTCCCAAATTCTACAACTCTTGACATTTAAGCCCCTTACTTCTTTCTCCTTATTATCTGAGAGCTAGAGAAGTGAGCGGCATAAGAAATGCTTTCCCCTCAGGTTCAAAAGAGACAGTGAGAAAGGAAGCGGAGAAGAGTGTGAATTGAATCCCCAAAGAGTCCATATGTGAGAGGTTCTTTTCATGCCTAAGGATTTTATATTCAGTTTCTCCTGGAAAGGTGGGCAGATCAACTCTCCCGAATAAGCTAGAGCCGCATTGGCCCTTTCTAACCCCATCCTTCTCAACCCCTTATGGTTGGTGGTCTGTGTCTGCCTGTCTGTCTGTCTGTGTCTCTCTCTTAGACAGACAAACACACACACAAAGCAGGAAGAGAAAGAGATTTAGACATTTATTTTGTTTTGGCAAATCTACCACTGATTTAACAAGCCAAAGACTTTTGTTGGCTTTAGAACCCTGAATGGGAAAAGGTACCCTCAGTCATTATTTGTTTTCCATACATTTTTTTAATTCCATATTTAGGATCAGTCAAGGACAGCAAACATTCCTGTTAGTTTGTAGGGCAGGTTTGTATCTACGATACTTTCATGGTGTTAGCACTGGCTGTCTCATTCCTCAACCTAGGAGAAACAACCTCTGTGCTGCTCCGAGGAGCTTGAATTCTGGGCCATTTCACAAACTCATGGTGGGGAGGGGGCATGAGGGGCTGAGCACACCGTGACATCCACCATAGCTCAGTGAAGGGACCCAGGGGTGAGAAATGAGATGGCAAACACCAGCCTGGCAGCATTTCCATCAGAGGAAGAGAGGTAAGGCCTAGGGTATCTCAAGGGAGCCTGGGAATATAACACAATGCCTGCACATATTTTCTAGATTCTAGATGAGCGGAATGAAAAGCAAAAGCAAAAAGTAAAAAAAAAAGGTTTAAGGAGAATAATGACTCAAGAAACAATATCAGCACAATAAACAAGAGATTGCCAAGCTGCAGTTGCAGGTTGAAGGTTAGGCAAATCCTTATACATAACAAACAAGCAATTTAAATGACTCCTGGACAGTCTCGGAGGCATCATTTGAAGCACCACCTTGAATTTATTTTGCAGCAGTTGCCATGCCAACAGTAAGATTATATTCCAAAGGGTAAATGGACACTCCACCCCCAAGCTGCCAACCACGCTGGGTTTCTCACTGCTCCCCAGGCCAGCCGTGCCAGCTTCCATCCTCCCCCAACACTGTCACAAGTTGTCTGGGAGGTGAAGACTTTCCTACCCTTAGGCCCTCCCTCTCCTCTGTGGTCAGAACACTCTGCTCACACCCTTATAATGCCACATGCTGATGCTCAGGCTGGACCATGAGCCCCGTACCCCAACATGGTTGGCAATGCATTCAGCCCGTCCTTGAGCCTACCCCAGGGTCTGCAATGCAACAGGTGATGTGAACAGTTAGGCTGGCAAATGCCAAAAAGATGCCTCAGAAACTACACCTGCTATACAGTGTGGTGTTTGCATTATGTGGTTGCATTAAAATGTGGTTGCATTAAATGCATAAAACCACATAATGTGGTTGCATTAAAAAAAAAAACTATACGTTAAGAACTGAAGAAAATGCCTTACACCAGAGTAGATGCTTAATATTTGTTGAATGGATCAACAAGTGAATGAATAATAAATGAATACAAGTCAAATAAGGTGAGCTTTTACAGTAATTCTCTTTCCTCACAGCTGAAGTTTACCTGTTAAAGACTGGGCATCTGTTCACAGCAGAATTGGTCCCACAAATCAGATTCTAATTCCTGTCATCCACCTGCCAGGTCCAGTTTCAAGCTCTTCACTAACATTCTCTTCCTGCAAGGTTAGTTCTACTTGAAGTAGGGGAAACAGAGGTTCAGGAAGGGAAAGCAAATCTCTGCCGCCACCACCAAACTATATTAAGATGGCAAGTGGCGGAGGTGGGCTTTGAATCTGCATATGTGTATTCCCCAGACCCTTTCCCCAGCCCTAGCACAGAGCCTAAGTGCCCGCTCTCCAAAGTCAGGAGACCTAAGCTCTAATCCTAGCCTGCCTCCCACCAGCTCTGTAACCGTGAACTAATACCTTACACTCTACTCTCTCAACTTCCAGTTGTTAGAATGTAAACCAATCACGTCTCTCCTCCTGGTGCTGATGGGGAGAGAGAACGAGACCACGCACCAGAAGCACTCACTCTCAGCCTGGCACACTTGGTGAAGAGGAAAACGAGGATTATTGGTGATATCACTAGGACTTGCACAAAATAATGTATTTTCCACTTTGGGAAATGTAGGCTGTAGACCACTTAAGGACGAGAGTCGGCTCATATTTGTATGACTGTAAACACAGGACACAGCCACGTGGACACTCAGACAGCAAGTTCTCCTATTTGCAAATGCCCCTTCCTCTCTTTTTCTCTTAAGTAAAAAAGGATAAATGCCATTCTAACTGAATGTGCTTAAACTTTTATATAAATATCAACATGCATGTTTGTTTCTATTTAGTTTATTTATATTATTTTTAATGTCTTAGAATATTTATTTTTCAATCATTGGTGAACAGAAGGATCTTTGTTCTATCTTTAGCCGACCTCATTTCTGTCTTCCTTTATTGGAGCTTCTGTTTGCAACACAGATGTGTATCAACATTATTTTCTGACTTCTCCCTTAATTACTGGCCTAGTTTGAAAGCAGAAGGCAAAGAAAACATCTTGGTAAATGGACATAGAGAGAAAAAAGAAATAATAAAGGGTGAGGGGCAAGAACCAGAATCCTCCAACTCTCTCTCCGTTCCTGTCAGGTGCACCTGAGGTTTTGGTAAATGCAGGCTTGCCTTGGAAGGTGGGTGAAGGGAAACTTTTCAGACCATCCAGTTCTGGAAATCTCCTCTAATGTATCTCAGATTTCAAGACTCTGACGTCAAATGTTCTTGTACTGATCCATTTGGGAAACAGCAGTGCTCAACGGCCCTTGAAATTTCTCATTTTGGACACAACTCAGAGCAGCCGAGAGCATTCACCACAGCACAAAATTTTGACAGGAGACTCTTAGAGGTTTTGTAACTAAAGATAACTGTACCACTTGGAAGGACCTCCTGTCTGGAAGGACCTCCTGCCTAATTTTTGCGTCATCATCCTACTGCCTTAAGGAACACAGATAGGGAGGAGGAGCAAGTGAACTGTTTGAGGGAAGATTTAGGAGATGAGTATAAAGGGCACAAGAAATGACTGTCTCAGCTTTGCAGCAAATGAAGCCCAACTGGCGTCAGCTGTGACAAAGGTTCAGGTTGTTTGGGAAGTGGGTCCTCTTACTGTAAAAGTGGCAGAGCTGATGAGGACAGCCTTGAGGACTACGAATTTGTCAACAGAATGAAATCCTCAAAGTCAGAGGCCACTTCATAGACCTTTCATCAGACTTGCCCTGTGTCCCACAGGACACTGGGGACATAATCGGTGATCGGTAACCGTGACCAAAAATCTATCCTCTTTGAAGTAGAAGCTTTTCTATATATACATTTTTAAAGGAAATAGAGAGAAGCTATCAGAATCAAGAGTCAGAAAGAATCAGAAAGATCTGTATTCAGATCTCTCTCTCACCTCTTACTAATTGTACAACCTGTCAGGTAAGGCTCTCTTGGTCTTTTGATCTCTAAAATGGGATAACACTGGGACCCACCTTGCAAAGCTCAGTAGGGACTGAACTGTGAATAAAGCACATTGCATGAGAAAGCAGGCAGGCAGGCACAGTCACGCTCCAACTGTACTAACTATTGCTGGTGATAAGGCTAATGAAGTAAGGTGTTAGATTGCTGTGGTCTGCCTGAAGAAATATGTTTCACTATTTATGAAGTAGAGAATGTGTCCGGTTTTCCATTGTTACTGGAAAATAAGCCACTTGTCTTTCAGAAAGGCAGGTATAGGAGTGCCTAGGTGGCTCAGTTGGTTGTGCATCTGACTCTTAGTTTCGGCTCAGGTCATGATCTCATGGGTTGCGGGATCGAGCCCCACATCAGGCTCCCCACTCAGCAAAGAGTCTGCCTAAACATTCTCTCTCTCTACCTCTACCCCACTCTCTTTCTCCCTCTCAAATAAATACGTCTTTTTTTAAAAAGGTTGTATAAGATTGATATAAGTTTGATACAATAATATCTACACGATTATACAATAAATCTCCTTATCACAGAAGATTATAGTCAGAGGCATGCTGGCAAATGTGCAACTGATTGCCCAAAAATATTTATGTGTATATAAATTTTTAAAATTATTATAAATTTTACTGATACAAAGACTATGTAGCACACAATTTACAAATAAGAAAATCTACAGTATTCTTTATGTTAAATTCAAATTGATTCCAACTGATTGGTATAGAACGATTTTGTTTATTTTTACTGAACCTTTGTCTTTGTAGCCATTCACCTTGATTTAATATGTAGCTCTAGGGTCCTGGCTGCTGATGCAACATACTTTTAAGCACACAGTGTATCATTAACATTTTCTCATCACCTTATTGGGTCTAAACAATCAGCATAACAATGAATCCTGGTCTCATTTTGTAGCCTTTACCAGTTTCCTGGTGTAAATATTCCCAACATAGCTGCTTTCTAGCTACTCACAGGGTGTCAGTGAATGTGGCATTGGGAAGGGATGCTCAGTGGCATGCCATTAGAGCATTTGACTATACAGATACAATAGATATGATGACCTCAGAAACAGAGAAATAGTATGAAAATGGAATAATGATTAGGAAATGATAGCTGTTGAGTCATTTTAACCTTTGTTTTTAACATAATTTATTTAATTGTAACGTTCGTATTTATTTTTGGTGAGGTTTAACAACTAGCTTATAAAGTTCCTGAAAATTTGGGGTGCCTGAGAGGCTCAGTCAGTTAAGATCTGACTCTTGATTTCAGCTCAAGTCATGATCTCAGGGTTGTGGGGTCAAGCGCCAGGTCAGGCTCTCTGCTCAGTGTGGAGTGTGCTTGAGATTCTCTATCTCTCTCTTTCTCTCTCTTTCTCTCTCTCTCTCTCTCTCTCTCTCTCTCCCCTCTGGTTCTTTCTCCCTAAAAAAGATAAACAAGTCTTTTTAAAAAATTCCTGAAAATTGAAGACTCACTTCTGCTTGTGATTGGAACTGGTCACAGCATACCACCTTGAGAGGGAAGAATCTTTCTGACCCACAGCTCCATTCCCATTATGCCTGAAGCAGCTTTTTAATGAATTGAATCACATTTCAAAATCTCACCTTACATATTTAATTTCCTCCCACTCTTCTCTTATTGTCTAAGAACCTTTCCTACCCTCTTCCTCTGTCCTTTCTCTTTACTTGCTGTCATTTCCTTGGTCAGTGCCTTTGCCACTTCACATTGGGACCACTAAAGGATCCTCTTAACCATTTCCTGCCTCCTGTCCTTTCTTACTCAACATCATTCTATATTCTCCTCCCAAATTTATTTCCTTCACATGATCCCTTAGGCCAGTCTTCTGCTCCAAAGCCTTCCATGGTCCTTTCAAGCCCAAAAGGATAGAATTCAACCTCTAGAAATTCTGGTGATAATTGCAGAGCGATGTGAATGCACTTGGTGCCACAGAACTATTCACTTAAAAACGGTTAAAATGGTAGTACTGGAGGTCCTAGCCTCAGCAATCAGACAACAAAAAGACATTAAAGGCATTCAAATTGGCAAAGAAGAAGTCAAACTCTCCCTCTTCGCCGATGACATGATACCCTACATAGAAAACCCAAAAGCCTCAACCCCAAGATTGCTAGAACTCATACAGCAATTTGGTAGCGTGGCAGGATACCAAATCAATGCCCAGAAATCAATGAAACTGAAGAAAGAGAAATTAAGGAGTCAATCCCATTTACAATTGCACCCAAAAGCATAAGATACCTAGGAATAAACCTAACCAAAGAGGTAAAGGATCTATACCCTAAAAACTATAGAACATTTCTGAAAGAAATTGAGGAAGACACAAAGAGATGGAAAAATATTCCATGCTCATGGATTGGCAGAATTAATATTGTGAAAATGTCAATGTTACCCAGGGCAATTACACGTTTAATGCAATCCCTATCAAAATACCATGGACTTTCTTCAGAGAGTTGAAACAAATTATTTTAAGATTTGTGTGGAATCAGAAAAGACCCCGAATAGCCAGGGGAATTTTAAAAAAGAAAACCATATCTGGGGGCATCACAATGCCAGATTTCAGGTTGTACTACAAAGCTGTGGTCATCAAGACAGTGTGGTACTGGCACAAAAACAGACACATAGAGCAATGGAACAGAATAGAGAAGCCAGAAGTGGACCCTGAACTTTATGGTCAACTAATATTCGATAAAGGAGGAAAGACTATCCATTGGAAGAAAGACAGTCTCTTCAATAAATGGTGCTGGGAAAATTGGACATCCACATGCAGAAGAATGAAACTAGACCACTCTCTTGCACCATACACAAAGATAAACTCAAAATGGATGAAAGATCTAAATGTGAGACAAGATTCCATCAAAATCCTAGAGGAGAACACAGGCAACACCCTTTTTGAACTTGGCCACAGTAACTTCTTGCAAGATACATCCACGGAGGCAAAAGAAACAAAAGCAAAAATGAACTATTGGGACTTCATCAAGATAAGAAGCTTCTGCACAGAAGAAACAGTCAACAAAACTAAAAGACAACCTACAGAATGGGAGAAGATATTTGCAAATGACGTATCAGATAAAGGGTTAGTTTCCAAGATCCATAAAGAACTTATTAAACCCAACACCAAAGAAACAAACAATCCAATCATGAAATGGGCAAAAGACATGAAGAGAAATCTCACAGAGGAAGATATAGACATGGCCAACAAGCACATGAGAAAATGCTCTGCATCACTTGCCATCAGGGAAATGCAAATCAAAACCACAATGAGATACCACCTCACACCAGTGAGAATGGGGAAAATTAACAAGGCAGGAAACCACAAATTTTGGAGAGGATGCGGAGAAAAGGGAACCCTCTTACACTGTTGGTGGGAATGTGAACTGGTGCAGCCACTCTGGAAAACTGTGTGGAGGTTCCTCAAAGAGTTAAAAATAGACCTGCCCTACGACCCAGCAATTGCACTGTTGGGGATTTACCCCAAAGATTCAGATGCAATGAAACGCCGAGACACCTGCACCCCGATGTTTATAGCAGCAATGTCCACAATAGCCAAACTGTGGAAAGAGCCTCGGTGTCCATTGAAAGATGAATGGATAAAGAAGCTGTGGTCTATGTATACAATGGAATATTACTCAGCCATTAGAAATGACAAATACCCACCATTTGCTTCAACGTGGATGGAACTGGAGGGTATTATGCTGAGTGAAGTAAGTCAATCGGAGAAGGACAAACAGTGTATGTTCTCATTCATTTGGGGAATATAAGTAATAGTGAAAGGGAATATAAGGGAAGGGAGAAGAAATGTGTGGGAAATATCAGAAAGGGAGACAGAACATGAAGACTCCTAACTCTGGGAAACGAACTAGGGGTGGTGGAAGGGGAGGAGGGCGGGGCGTGGGGGTGTGTGGGTGACGGGCACTGAGGGGGACACTTGACGGGATGAGCACTGGGTGTTATTCTGTATGTTGGTAAATTGAACACAAATAAAAAAATGGTTAAAATGGTAAACATTATACTATGTGTGTTTTATCACGATTAAAAAAAAAAATCCTGGGGCATCTGTGTGACTGAGTCAGTGTTAACTCTTGATTTCAGCTCAGGTCATGATCTTAGGGTCATGGGATCAAGCCTTGAATCAGACTCTATGCTCAGTGTGGAGTCAGCCTGAGATTCTCTATCTCCCCTTATCCCTCCCCCACCTCCACTTGCATGTTCTCTAAATAAATACATAAATGAATAAAATATTTTAAAAAAATATCACTAGAAAGACAACCAAGGCCCTAAAATTCTGCCTTTGTTTAGAACTTACTAAACTTATCTTTCATTTCTATCATTGATGCTACTAACCTATACTCACTGATCCCATGCACTGCACATTCATTAAACCTCAGTACGATCCTATGAAATAAGTACTGTTCTTGCAGAGAGTAACACGGAAGGTGAAATATCTGGAAGAAGGTCACACCTGCCAAAGTGCTGATTTGATGCCTGCATTTCTAACCATGCAAATGTAAATACTCAGACACTGTCATTTCTCTGTGATAGCTTCCTACCTAAGGGCCAGACCCTGGTGATGGAAGTGAGGCACTCCCCATGGATGCAAAATTTAAGGGAATAATAAAAATAAATAATATTTAAGGTAATATCTTAAAATAAAAATACAAAACTCCCATGATGAGCAAAGTATCAAAATTTTAAATAAAAACAGTATCTGACCATGCACTTAGAAAATTCTGCTTCACTCAACCTCACCCTTATCCTGGCCCTGATTCCAATGAAACCTTATTCACCATAGCAGGTGATAGCCCAAGGGTCACAGTTTGCCAATTTGACTTCTTAAAAAATAATGCATTAAAATATCATGTATCTTATTGCTGAGTTTCTTGGAGTCCCCCTAAATGTTGTGCCTGAAGCAAATGCCTCACTTGCTTTACTCAGTCCTGGCCCTACTGTCTTGTCAGCTAAAAATAAAGGGCCAAAACTCTATTTCTACCCCCTTCCATTTCTTAGGTCCCAGGTATCAACCTTCACACTGGTTCTACCACAAGGTAATGTGGCTATTTCAGGCTATAGGACATTTTCTTTTAAAGAAAGAGGAGAAAACTGTCAGAACAGACTATTTTGTTATTGTTACAATAGAACATTTCTGGAATCCAAATTATGTATCTATAGATTAAGAACTATTGAGATGCCGGAGTATCACCATGTCAAAAAGAAAGGGCTTTGGCCAAAATTTTCATAAGAATTTTATAACTAATGTGCCGCTTGGACACTGAAAACATTAGTTCAATATCTATTTATTGCTGAAAACACAATCACAGGCTTGCAGTACTAGGGAAAAAATAAACTGCCTTCATTTAATCTTTTAAGTTGTGAGATAATCTGGAGCTGATATGTAAAAAGGAATGTTTTCTAGTTTATTCTTTAGGTACAGGGGCATCCTCATGAGAAATTGCTCTCTGTATTTTTAAATAATTAAATGCCTAGGGCTTTCTCTCTCTCTCTCTCTCTCTCTCTCTCTCTCTCTCACACACACACACAGGAATTCAAGACAAATAAAATGGGTCATCTAATTTTGTTGTACCTTTATTAAAAGTCCCAAGTTTATAATCAAAGCATTGAATTAGTTCTGAGCTTGATGCTTTGAGTGGGCACTTCTCATGAATTAAGCCAGGTAGGCCTGAGCCATGCTCTATAAGATCCCGGGACAAACCCAGAGCACTAAACAAACATAAAAGGGTATCCTCCTTTAACAGGTATTTTCCTGTTAAAAAGGAAAGAATGGAAGAAAAAAATGTAAAAAGCACAAAACCAGTAAGTACATCCATATCAGACTATGCAAGAAGAGGTAATATCCAAAGTGGGCCACAAAGTCTGAATGGACCTGAGACCACGGGGACTTTTTGGATAAAGAGAAGCTAGAAAACTGGACTTGAACCCTCAACAGAAATGCTAGAGCCTTTAAATACTTTTCTTTCTGTGAGAGGATGACCAGAAAACCTCCTTTCTTTGCCTAGAGTTGCAGTATATGACTGCAGTCTTCCTGAAAGTAAGGGTGGGAGAAGCAGTTATGCACAAAGCATCAGAATCCACAGCGTCCATCACATGATCAGCTACAGGTCTAAATCTATGTGCAGCACGGTAACCCCCAGCTGAGAAACAAATCCACAAATGAGCAAAGGAGAATCACATCTTTAATTGCCCAATAGGGATATTTCTATGATTCAGGACATAAAGGATTTGTAAAGAAGTCCCTACCCCACCACACCCTCAACACCAATGATGATAAACCCAATGATATATTTTTCTTCATAAGATGACCTGCACAAGAACATGAAGTACCATGAGGGAGAATCAGGTGACACCAGCAAGTGGGGAGAATTAGCACCTCAAGAACTAAAGATAATCATCTGATTGAACCTATAAAATAAATGTGTTCAAAATCTTCAAAGATAAAAAAAAGGCACTGAAATCCTAGTGAAAGAACAGGACATTATTTTTAAAGTATCATGAAGATTTGAAAGCGAACCAAATAGAATATTGACAACAGAACGTCTAGTCATTAAACTTAAGACCGCAGTGACATATTGAACAACATATTGGATACATTCCAGGTGCGCTGGAACTGAGGAAACCACTCAGAATATAGACTCCAATAGAGAGACAACATAAAAGCAGCTATGAGTCAATAGGGACAGATTGCTAAGTCATCTATATTTCACAGAAGCTGCAGAAGAAGAATGTAGGGGAGGGCAATTTTCAAAAAGATAGAGCTAAGAAACTTCTAGAATTGAAGAGATCTAATATTGAGTTTGAGAATCTACTTCAAATCCAAGCTATATCTACATATATGTATATGCTTTTTTTTTTTTTTGCTTAGTTTTTTTTAATTATAAGAAGAAATTTCTCCCAGTTGGTTGAGTCCCTAAGACTTAACCCAAGGCCAGTATCTGTAGAAGCTGACAGATATCTTCAGAACATCATGGCTTCCCAGTGGGCCAGCACCCTGGGAGAAGTAGGTTTCATTGCATTCAACCTATTTTGGAATGAGCTAAGAGATCCAGCTCAGAGAAGTCATCTGTAGTATAAAAATTACATTCAAAGAGAGATGCTAATGTGGACACTAGATTGCTTTCCACATGCTGTTCAAGATCACACCTTTGTGAGATGCAATATTACTTATTAATGTCAATAATGTTATCTTCATTGATTTAGCAACTGATAATTATTAATATGCTCAGCACAGTGCTAAGCACTATATGAGCATTTTCTCATTTAATCCTTACAATAGCCTTTTAAGATAGGTGTGTATGTGTGTAAGTATAGATGAGTCAACAGAAACAAAGGAATCAAGAGTCTTGCCTAGGATCTCGGAGAACAGTGGGATTGGGACTTAGATCTGCTGGATGCCAACTACTTTATGGGTTAACTATAATTCAATGTGCATAACACAGAGGAAGTAGGTTACCACTGTTAAAGGAAATATGACTGCCCATTAGGAACACATAGACTCTACAAACTTTCTTGGGTTAACTTGGAGGTATTGCTATCCTTAATCTAGCAGGGCACCTGGAGAAGGTAGGTCTTTCTGATGGCCTGTGACTCTAGCACCTAGGTGCTTCAGAGCATAGAACTAAGCTGTTACACAGCCAGCCCGGGGATACTGATGGTGGCAAATCCATTAACAATCTCATCCTGGAGATTTATAAATATTGTTTGACGGGGAAAGGGAAAGACAGCCTGTTTATTTTGAGCATGGAGTGTGTTACATTCATTTTTTTTTTAATGTCAGGCATATGCACATAAGATATGCCTGTTTTCCAGCAATATGCTTTTTCCACAGAACACTGAATTAAAACAAATTGCTAATGGAGACACAAGTGAATGAATCAGAATCAAAGGGAAATACCAACACTGTCTCCAGCTAATCAGATCTCACAGGTTTTTTCCAGAAGATTCTGGCAGCTTCGTGGAAGCCAAAGTAGGCTTCTCTGTATAGGTGGCATCAAGCACTATTTTTTCAACATGCTCTCCCCAAATGTATGATACGCACTATTTTGAAGTCCGTACTTTTAGCTAGTCTTCTATTTCTCAGTGCAAAGAAACCCAATTTATTCTTTGTTCAAAGAAAAAGTGGAATCACAGGCCATCTCCACAGGAACTGATGAAAACATTGGCAAAACTTTCAGATAAAAGAGATCAAATTGTTTACCAGTCATCTTAAGAAAAAAGCGTATAAATATATATTCCATTTTATGTTCACTCACAGACATTTTGAAAGAAGGGAGCTGGTTGGTGGGGGTGGGGGTGGCTCTGACATTCTTCCCGTGGGAAAACCTTTTAAAAAACCAATTCAGCATTTTAATCATTATACCAGGTCATCTGAAAAAAAGTGTTTAACTTTCACTCTAGTTTTCATTTCTTCCCTTGCTCCGCGATGGTTTTTCCTGTGCTGACAGAAACAGATTTCTGGCCCTCCAAAGAAACCTCATACACACAAGGCCAGCTTCCTGCTTGCTCTTTCACAGGGTAACAATCAATTTTTTAAAAGTTCTTTCTCTTTGTCTGAGGTACCCATATGCTTGGGTGAAGATTATAGGTTAAACTCCGCTGAAAGTAATTGAATTAGTTTGCCCTTAAATTTCTGGTCAATACCCCTGTCTGTGGATTCAGGCTTTCTACTGAAAATTGTGCTTTCCTAATGCTACTTCCAGACTCAGCTGTGTACTCAGATTTACAAGCAATAAATTGCTGGTTTGGAGGGAAATGGAGGTAAACGGTTTGGAGCAGAGAAAAATTAAAATGCTATTCTTTAGTTTTTCAACTTAAATTTCAGAATAAATGTCAAGGGCTACCCTTGGGTACCATGATCCAATTTCTCTCAGTTCAGCATGATCCGTGCTTCCTTGTCAGGGAAGGTTTTTGCATACATCCAGTGCTTGAAACTTTTGCTAGTGTCTGCTCGTAACAAAAAATCGTAAGTTGGTAAGTGGAACAAAAAGGAGATGGCAAATTTCCTTCAACGCCCAGAGTTAGTATCATTCTGCCTCTCATTTTTAAAGGCATTTGACCTGTCAGGGACAGTCACAAAGAAAATGGAACTCAGCTCTACACCATGAGGACAACCAGCCTGAACTCACCTAAAAGCCACCAAGAATTAACCAGTTCACATCTAAATGCTTGGCACATGTGCCTTAACTCCCCATCATGTACTTAAGATCAAGATTATTAATCAATAACTACCATATTTTCCAGTAGGTACAGACAGGTAGGGCCTCAAGATCCTTCTCCACAGAGCTCTGCAGGCAACTCCTACCAGTAGGATTTACAACCCTCCTGCTGAACCTGATGTAATCGATCTTCCTTTTCTAGGGTCTTCAGGCAGGTGATCCATTCATCTTATGAGGGAGTAAGATAGAGTAGTAAAAATTTTAAATAGAAAGGTAGAAGGACTAGGTCTGTGTCTCCACTCCACCATTAACAAGTTCTTTGCCCTTGGTCAAATTACCTGTTCTCTTGTAACTTCAATTTTTGAAAATCTACAAGTAGTTCTAATCTGATCAGAAAATGTCAATCATGACTCACGGACTCCTGGGAGAAGCATGAAAATTTCAAGAGGGCCTGGAATTCATGACATTCAAAACATTGTTTAAATATCAAATGAAAAAAAAATGAAAAAACAAATAAATATCAAATGAATGGCATGGCAACTAATTTTCCAAAGTCGATGGATGTTGTTGCAATGAATGAAAGACAAACTTAACCAAAATCACTATTGAATTTATAGTCACTATTTTCTTAATCAATAGGCACATCAAATAAAATGGTTATTCTTTACCTTTTGAAACCTCAGCACCCTCATCTGTTAATACCATTTAAAAAAAAAAGAAGTCTGTTTCAAGGGACTTTAGTAAAGATCAAGCATATAATGCAAGAAAGGGCTTGATACAGACCCTGCCTGGCCCAGGTTAAGTGCTCTATGAGGCACAGACTAGGACATGGGCTTTCCACCGCACAGGGCTAGGGTGCTGTCACTTACTGGGCACAGGCTCTACCTGTTCCCCTGGATAGGGATCATTAAATGTGAGTCAGGAAGTAGGGGATGATGATTTTTTAAAACACTTCCGTGAATTTAAGTGGTTAGGTAGTTCTGGGACATAGTTTGAAAGCTGGTTATATAAGTCCTGGAGAGCAAGGGTATTGCAAAACTCCTACTGTTCTCCCAATTTTAACAGGATTCCAAGTGCTACAACTTCCCCTATCCTGTAGCTCACATTTTTTTTTTCATTATGTTTCCAGATTCTCAGCTGGTTAAACTGAAAATTTAATCCTACAGAGGCTGTGTGTTTGGCAGCTTTCTTCCAGCCCATATCCCATTTAGAGGAAGCAGCCAGCCAGTATTATTACCATCCTATGGATATACATACATCTTTGTTACAGAGGGGTCCCACATTTAAAAGGTTGGGAACCAATGGTGCAGAAGATTCCTTCTTATTTCTACAATATGATAGATTTTAGAGTTAAATGTAGCCAATACATAAAAGGCACTTTCAAGTGATAGGTCTAGAAACACAAAACCTATCAGTGCTAAATGGGATGGTCCAGTTCAATCCTATTCATCCAATCTCCCATGATCAAGAAGAACCAGTGGATACACAAAGACAATAGAGACTTAGACTGGGAAAAGACATTTCTATTCCATTCCTGCTAGTGCCATGATGCCAAAATCCACCAATTTTTTAGCACAGAAACCTATGAATGACATGTGCATCCTCCATTGTCTTCTTACTCCAATGTCCAGTCAGATCTATCAATTTTCCTAAATCATTTCTGAACTCCCAACTCCCCCTTTCATATCTAGACCCATACCTTGGACTACGTGGCCACTTGCTTTCATTTTGACAATAGCAACCTCCTAATTGATGTCCTCACTCTCTCTTCTGCACCCCCTTCAAATCACTCTCCTCCTTGTAGTCAGAATAAACTTTTATATTATATCTTGATGTCATTCTTCTGCCTGAAATCACCCCAAAACTTGCTGATGGACTTTACAGTGTATAGAGACCTGTATACTTTGATTCCTGCCCTACATCACCAATGCGCTCTTGTCCATCTCTCCTCTCCACTTGGCTTGTGTAGCCACATTGGCCTTCATTTAATTTCTCAAAGGCATCAAGCTCTTTTCCTGCTTTGGTGTCTCCTTGTAAGATAGTCTGTCTGCCCAGAGCAATCTTTCCTTTCCACTTCTCTTTGAACTGAAGCCTGTACCTCACACTCAACAAGACCTGATGTCATCTCTGTCTAAAGAAGCTCAGTCTATCTCATCACTTTGTGTGCTTCTTGAACACGCAATTATTTGTAACCATTCATTTATTTGCTTATTTTTCCTTTTTTTGGTTCTAGACTTAAGATTATAAATTCCTTGAGAGCAGAAGCCTAGCCAGGTTTTTTCACTGAGGTTATCTCCTGAGTCTAGAATAGGTCCTGGCACTCAGAAAGCCCACAATAAATATTTGTTGAATAGATAGAAGAGATCACCATGACAATTATTTCTAGTGATAACTTTTTAATTCATATCCTGTTGTATATGAACACTTCAAGGTAGGTTATCAAAAAGCTATTCAATCTCCCCCAGTTAAGAGCCTTTAGTCTTGGGTTGTCCAAGATGGCAGCCACCAGCTACATGTATCTTCTATATTATGGGACTTCCACCATCCCAGAAAGTTCCATTAGACACACTACGTTAGGTATTGGGTTGAGTTGAGTCAATCCCTTCCATAGGAACTAACACGAAGAAATGATTCCTCATTTGCTTCCTAGTTCTAATACAAACTAGTCATAACCTGAGATCTTAAATGGTTATCCTCCAACATGAAACTATTTCAATTACAGTCCTTGATCAGCTTGGTTTACCAGGTATGAAAATGTGATTGACAGTGAGAAGTGAGCCTCTTGCTGAGAAATATGAAAACCAGGACAAACTCCTACAACTCCATTCAAAGCATTGCTTTGCTCTTCAGCTACAAAAGTTCTGTGGAAACTACTAGTCTTTTATTACTAGACTATTGTTTAATATTTTTCCAGTACCAAAAACTGCCGAGAGCATGAGCTGGAGCTCATGCTGGTCTCTGCCTTTTGGGACTTACCATTTAATTAGACAGATGGGGAAAAATACCCAAGCGTGGTTCCCAATCACATTTTTGAATAATAAGCTGGATTGCTGCTTCTGGCAGGATGTTACACTGACAGGAGGATGCAGCATGAGGTGTGATACGCCCCGCCACCCCTGCTCCATGCTGGTACCAGGATGTGAGTGCTGCTTGTAAAACAACCATCTCTGGCTCACACGCAATTTGGGCTTTCCACTCCTGCTGAGACCCTCCTGTCTTGGGACTAATTCACTCTTGATCCAGTTTTCCTCTCTTCTTGGTGCTCTTAACACCTCCTTTACCCACCTTGTGAGGACTGGTCCACTTAGTTTGATCTTGCTCATTCTTCCTTGAGTTGAGGCATTTGTCTGAGTTCATATACAGGCAGATGCCTAAGTATCAGTGGGCCTACCTTGAGGGAAGTTGGTAACCTCTTTGCCAGGTGGGGAGGGATGATGCTCTAACTAAAAAGGAACAGAGATTGGGGTTCAGCCTGTCAGGTTAAGCTCATGTCTTGTTTTATTATCCTTCTTGGGATGGTGTAAAGTTCTGTCCCTTGCTTTTCACCAACAGGGTCTTCTAGTTGCATCTAGAAAACATTACACTCCGTTTCTTTTCATATTAAGAGATTTATTGATATATAATTTAAATACCATAAAATTCTTCCACTTTAAGTCACAATTCAACAGAGTTGTGCAACCATCACAACAATCTGATTTTAGAACATTTCTACCAGTCCCTAAAGAAACCTCAATGCCCATTAGCAGTCACTCCTTGTTCCTACCCCCAATCTTAGGCAACCCCTAACCTACATTCTGTCTCTATGGCCTTGCCTATTCTGGACATTCCATGCAAGTAGAATCAAACAATATACATTCTTTTGTGTCTAGTTTCTTTCCTTCATCATAATGTTTTGGAGATTTATCCACATTGTAGCTATCTGGGTATGGTGTTCCTTTGTCTCTCAAGATAGGATTCCTAAAAGGATATACCACATTTTTTATGTACATTCATACTCATAATTTTATACAAAAAATATAAATTATATCAAGGCCTTCATTGAGAATGCTTACTGCCTTTTATTTATTGGAATAAAGCTTGGAAATTGATTTCTTTCATAACATTTTCCTCAGTTTCTACATCCTAAAAGACAAGCCCTTCCCCCTTAAATATGCACTTAGCTGTATATCTTTTAGAATCACTTAAAAGCAAACACGCCCATAAGTCTCCAGTGTTTGCCAATATATGGCAATTATTTTCTTGGGAGAGATCATCAGGCCAATCACTGACAGGAATGATCACTGGTGATATAACCAAATACTGTCAATCTCCATAAATGACTCTTTTTAGCTGAAGGCAATGGCAAAATTGGCAACAATAAAGTATTTAGATTTACAGTGAGGGTATAAAATATGGCACCTTCTCCATCTGCAGTGATATAAAATACTTACGATGATATGGGTTATTTATATTTAATAGACTTCAAGCTCCCCAAGTCTCCCGCTTCTAGCTTGCTTAAGAAGATGGATGCTGCTTGTTTGCTCATGTTGCCTCTTTGTTCAAGTAGCACTGGCACTGGTGACTTCTTCACAAGGGGATTATCTTCTAAAGCACCATGATGAATGCTTGGGTATATCCAGAGCCTTATTTTTACCTTTATGGTGGCTGTGGACTCTTAGATGCCCTTCCCTTAATGGTCTATGTTCTTCTATGCCCTTCTTCCACTCCATCCCAACTGTCGGAATCCCTCTTCCTCTCTAATCTCTGTTTCCCATAGCTGGAAGTATCCTTTCTGTCTCTTAGCTTCATCATTTTTTTTTTTTTTGGATTTTTTTCTATCTACATTCCCAGTTTGGCTGAAAGAGACATGACCACACACAACTCTTCTTGGTGGTCCAGAATCTCCAACTTTCTCACCTCTTTTTATAAAACTGATTAACTTGTAAGTATTTAGGAGATAAGGTCACTTGTTTCTAGTACATTGCTCTCAAAATTTATCCACAGTGCATGCTTAAATAATTGTGGCATAATTTTAAATACCATAAGACAATCTAGAACTGTAGGTTCTTATCCTGATTTAGCTCCGTGGATTCTGATCCCAAAGATAGCTGTTTTGGTTCTAATTTCTTATTGAATTTTATTATTATAAACATAGATTGATAGAATTAATTGAATGGCAATGCTGCCAGATAGTTTGTCAAGTAACTGACACATTCTATTAGCCTTACAAAGCTAGCATTGTTTCCCCCACATTATAGACGTGGAATTGAGGCTGGGAGACTGGGTGGTTTTGCTAAGGTCACAGAGCTAGTCAATAGTGGAGATGAGATTCAAGCCCAGGTTAATTCTGATTCCAAAGTCTACACACTTACCACAACTGTCTCTCAGCTTTCAGGTGACACTATGATCAGTTATGTCACTGATTTAGAGTTAGGGGTCCCAACATCTTTCACCAACAGCCAGGAGAATGACCTGTGTTCTTTTATATCGGTTACACATGATGGGCAAGTCATTCAACTCTGAATGCATACTTCAAAGTCAGGAAAATGGCCATGGAGTAGACAGCACAAAAGGCTCTAAAGGAAAACACTCCATTTTCAGAGGCCAGTGTTCTACTTCTGCAGTTCCATCCGTAACTGTGGAGAATATTTTCTTCACAATCTACCAGCAGGATATTCATTCCCTTGCTATGTTCTTGAGCAGCCAAAACTCCACTTCCCCATTGCCCCTAGGGCTTTGAATGCCACCTAAAGATCCACACAGGGTTCTGAACCTTTGTGAGGAAAGAATTTCATTTCCCTTGTCTCCTTCTCGGTGTTCCATAAAGCCACTTGTAACATTTCCATCTGCTGCACATAAAAACAGCCAGGCAGACAGCCTGCTGACCAGTGGTTGTAGTGATGAACTCTCTCATGTTCTGGTAGGTCAGAGAGTTGCAGCTGCTCTTACAGTCTCTGGAATTTACTGTCTTGCTTCCCATCTGGCTCTTTTGCACTAAAGATCCTTGGAGTCAAACCCTCAGGTGACTGCCATACTGAGTTGGTTTAACCAGGCTCACCTGAGTCCTAAAGACACAACTGATGTGATAAGATGTCACTATTGCTATTTAATATTTATCAAGGGCACTCAGCACACTTGGCACTACTTGGACAGGCAACATTCCCATCCTCTCCTTCTTCCTATCTTTCCACAAAGAAATGGGTCCTGTGGGATTTACTTGCTCAGATTCTGTCCTTGCTTATTTCCTTAACCTTGGAGCTCTGTCACCTGCAGGTGTCCAGGGATTGTCTGGGTGGTGGAGGCTTCTGACACTAACCATCCTGATTATGGATATGACCTCAAGCACAGACCTCCTGTCACCCCAAATTAGCCTGAACAGGCACCAACCAGCTGGCCCTGTGGGAATGTCACCAACCCTGGATTTCTTCTGCTTCTGCCCTTGGCATTTGCAATCTGAGCTCAGGAGTCCAGCTTCCTGCTATTTGTGAGAAGTCACACATCCAGCATCAGTCTCTGTACCCAGCTGCCTTCACGCTCTCAGTTTTTTTCAAGCATTGTTTCTTTAAAGCTCCAGGCGAGTGTCACGAAGGCCATCTTTTAAAAGTTTGTTGGCCAACTTGCTTGACACTCCACTGAAGTCATCCTCTGCCTCTAACACCTAAGGTGAACTCTGCTCTAATCACCTTCTAGGCTGCTCGGCTGCCTCCCTGCCTTCAGCAGTCTCTTGCTTTTAACAGCTTGTTTAAGATCCTTGAAACAAGCTGTCGGCCTCCAAAGGAGGGATGGTGCTAGAAACAGTGTGGGGAGCTAAAAATAAACACCTCCCACAGATAGGGACAGACACGCTGTACAAATAAATTACCTGGCACCCTCCTGACCTGATTGGGGGCTTAGTTGTTTCCCACTTAGGGACAGCAAAGTGTTTGCATGGGTAGCCCTGAATTGCACAGGTGCTAGAAACCGTTTTTAAGTTCCCCATAAGATGGGCAGTGGCAGGCAGAAATCCATTGTTTGTAGAATGTGTTCAGGCTGTCCAAATAGCTCCTTACAAGTTAGTCACCACCAAGGACAAGAAATCCTATTCTAAAAGAGAAGACTAAAACGTGACTGAAAAAAAATCAGGCTTTGAGATTTTTATTTTATATATTTATTTACTTCCACCTGTGCAAAAACTAATAGCCTTTTAAATCAGTAAATACATTTGTCTGAGAATACTAGTATAGTTACTCAATAGGATGGTCTTTATATTAAACTTAGGACAAGGTTTATCAAAGTAGCCATTGTAAATAATAATAACACATGCAGGAAGCCCTCTCTGTGGCCTAACTTGGTTCATTCATTATTGCATCAGGGGAATCCTAATGGTTTCCATACATGGGGTTCACCCCATATCCAAGTCATAGATCTGTTAGCTCTGTTTTTCTCCAGAGTCCTACAAAGTCATTTTTATAGTTAAGAAATGAGATTTTTGAGTGGTTAAGTGATTGTCTGAGCCCAGTAGCAGCAGAGTGGTGGAGCCTGTTTAAAAAAGACTAACCACTTAGAGAAGGTCAGTTTATGCCAGGTACTGTGCTAAGGACTGTATGAATGCCTGTCATGACACACCAAGAAGGAATTGTAGACCAGGGCACAGTCATCTTTGGAACACCGTCAGCTCCTACCTTCTCCTGGTTGCTCAGTGCTGGCTGGGGGCAGGAGAGGGTCAGAAGGTCCAAGTCAGAGTTTGTACTGGGTAAGGTCAACAACTTTCTTTCTAAACCAGGACACTCTCTGTGCTATTTTTGTGCATGGATCATGGCCTACAGGATTCTGACAAGGAAACCATGTTAAGAATCCTGACCTTAAGAAGGGCTGATAAATAGATTTTGCTATAGTAACAAAAAGTTACTTTACAGCATGGAAAGTTCTGAGTGATGAAGTTCTAACAGCAGCAGGAAAGACAGAGACTAGCATCCAACCTGCAAGGGAAATGGGCCGGCTCCCCTTCCTGAGAAGGCTGGCCTGATTTCATACCTTCCCTGCAATTTCCACCATGAAAATGGATTAACTCCGAGGCATTTTCTATTCTGATTAAACATTTCTGTCTGTGGCAGTGTCAAGATTGTAAAACACCTAATACAGCAGTTAATTATAATGCCATGAACTACTTTAACCTTTACAATTATTTGTGTTTTCAGAGGCTGCCCCTCCCTCCCAGCCTTCCCAGGGTAGGAAACGGACTGACCGGCAAATAAAACTGGGGCATACTGAAGAGGTCAGAGACCAAAGTGACCTCTAGAGCGTGAGTGATGCACAACCCCCATGGACTATTCTTGTTTTAATGACCAAATGCAGCCACTAAATGGTCTTCCTGGTGTCAGCTCATGACTGAAGAGAACAGAATATTTCTAGAATCTTAGAGGTGGCTATAGCAGAAGCCTCATCAGAGCAAGAAAAGGGAAAAAAATAGTTGAATTTTCCTTTTCCCATCACTGCATTTGCCACTTTGTACATAGAGGGCAGATTCAGTTACCAGCTACCGTGTTAAGGATTGTGAGCACTGAGCTAACACCCAGCAAACTCCTACAGGGACAGAGCCTTAAGATAGCATCAGACTCTCTGCGGCTATTCCCACCAAAGGGGAGACGTTCCCTCTGGAGCCATAGGTTAAGACCACTGGGTTGCGTCCCAAGTAAGCCATTTGCTTTATTTTTTCTACTAAGGTTTGATTACATGCTAATTGTCATGGGCAGGGAGGGGGCCAGGTGGGGTCACTGAAGGATTTAAGGAGGGAAGTAACAAATAAAGAAGCTACATTAGGGAAATCACATCTATTCTGGTTAATGAAAGGCAATGAGGATGACAAGGAGCCAGAATTTCTCAAGTACTTACTAAATGCCAAACACCTTGACATGTGCTTTACGTTTACTATCTCAATTAATCCTCTCTAAAATTATACAATTGGGCACTAATATTAGTATTTTCATTTTATAGACAAAGAAACTGAAGTGCTCTGCAGGGAACTTCATTGCCAAAAATCACCCAAGTGGTGGCAAAGAAGAGGCAGAGGCTGTGCTGGCAAATGTTTTTTGTTTGTTTGTTTTTCTGTAAAAGGTTTTATTTATGTATTCATGAGAGACACAAAGAAAGAGACACAGGCAGAGACACAGGCAGAGGGAGAAGCAGACTCCCTGTGGGGAGCCCGATGTCGGACTTGATCCCAGGACTCCGGGATCACACCCTGAGTCGAAGGCAGACGCTCAACCGCTGGGCCACCCAGGCATCCCTGGCAAATGTTTTATGACTGGCTGGGAGGAGCGGGGAGAGAGTAGGAAATAAGGAAACCGCAGCAGGAGTCCTGCTTTGTAGAACATTCCAATTTCCAAGGTGTAAGTGCTCCTGTGGGGGCCACTGACAAGTGGCGGCCCCACAATGTCAGGGCAAAGCTATCCTCAAGAAGGACACAGCAGGCAGGGGACAGATACCGCTGGGCCACAGGTATTTCTGCAACACAGGTTCTTTTCCGTATGAATTGATCAATTTCCTTTATCCAGCTGACTTTTAAAAGGGTGCAGCCCTAGTGAAGGACTGGGAGAGGGCCCCCTGTGGTTCAGGAGCAACACCTCCAAACACAAGGCTTTGAACCTGCCTGACCTCTTACTGCCTGTGGCCTATTTCAGAACACCCAGCTCCGGTAAGACACAGCCCAGCTAATTCTGTCAAGGCTTGCTACTTGAGGAATTTTGCCAATCACTGGTCTACCACGCTTTCTTCTAGCCCATCCAGCCTCTAAAATCATTGGCTTAAAAAAAAAAAAAAAAGTTTGTTCATTTGACATATGTCTCAGGTAAAGATATCACTGGGTAATCTAACTGGACACTGTGAGGTGATATTACTACCATTTTTACCCAGGGTGGCACCTCTAATATTACCAGCACCCTTTTTCCCACCTCTAATATTACCAGCAACACCATCTTCTGACTTAGTCTGTACTTTACCACCTCACTTTTTTTTCTTTGGGGCCATCTTGCCCTGGCCATCTAATAAGGAACAGGGGACCTATATTTGCAGAATGGCTTATGAGTAGTAATGACACCGTCATGCATCCCTCTGAAGGGTACCTGAGAACCCAACTTAAGGCTTGTATTGTTTCCGCTGAGTGGCAGGTGAGTTAATTAATGCAAGAGCCGCACACTCTCAACTTCTCTCCCCCCAACCTCATCTGGAACTCCGATTTTCAGGAAGCATCCGGCTGACAAGACTCAGCTCAATTAGAGGTAGGCCCTCATTCAATTAGAGCAGGGGCTCTCAGGGCTTCTCATATTTGAGGACCATATTTCTTTTAAATACAGATTTTAAAAAATTACTCAGAAATGCCTTTATATAAAATTTAATCTGGGAAGGCAGTAGAGTCTAGAGGTGAAGTCACAGACTTTGGTGTCAGCTGATCTGGGTTTGAGTTCTAGCTCCTATATTTAATATCCATGTAATCTTAGACCAAATCCTTAATCTGTTTCGCCTCTTGATCTATCAACCATGGATAAAAATAACATATGTGACACTGAGTTAGTATGTAGATTCAATGAATGAGTCTAGTTAAGAGCTTAATATGATGACTTCTGCCATATAAAACTAGTAATTACTATTCAAATATGTAGGCAAGACATTTACTTTTTGACTGTTAAGAGAATGTTTGGTGGGCACAAGTATTTGTAAATCCAACAATAACTCTGAGGTCCGTAGTAGTCCATGAATTGGGAATCACTGAGAAAGAGTGAATATCTACTACCACACCCTTCTCTCAATGTTCACCCCCAACACACACACACTTCTAGACACGCCTTGGCCAACCAAGGGACTTTTATATTTGAGTTTCAAGTAATATTTGGTTGGCTGTTTTTTTAAGAGTACATTTTTAAAAATGTAAATAGAACCCACCCTTCCCCATGACAAGAAAATGCATATTTTAAAGGCCTTGTCTGAAATAATAAATCAGAAGATCAAACTTGTTTCATATTAGATGTATCTTCAAGTAGTGGTTGAAATGAAGAATTTGCATTTAAATGAAAAGATTAATGACTAATACACAAAGCTCATATTTAATCACCATTTCTTTAACACAAATAATTTATATTTTTATATAGATCATTCACCTTAAGTCAGCAATCGAAAATGATAGGTGTAGTATTTTATAAAACAATTTCTGTGTCACCAATCACGCATCTCAGTTATAAATACTTCTGAGTCTGCTGGTTTCACACTGTTACTTGCAAATGATCTAAATGTTGGTACAGTAATTTGAGTGTAAATATACTTGAGAATGTGTGACTCTCACCTCATAGAAATATCTTAAACTAAAGAGAAAGAATCATTTGGGAATGGCTTTCTATGCATGGTCTGTTCTTTTGTACTTTCCCCTCTACTGTGAGCTAGGCAAGATTTGCACTCCCTCCAATTTTAGGCAATTGTTAAAAAAAAAAATCTGACTTTCCTCTTCTGGAATAATTAGTAGTGAAAACACAAAAAGGATACACTTTTCTTCAAACAAAAATGTGAAGGAATGTTTTGAAAAACTAAATGTTCTACTAGTCCCAGAAGACCCTTTATTGGCACATTTCCCATCAATGGTGACAATGCACTTGTGTCTACCCACTGGCAGGTCAGGAGTGATGTTTCATATTCTAAACTATTCTTCAGAATCAGATCCTGCCACTATATACCACTTATTCCATTCTGGGGTGCATTACATAAATACCTTTGAGGAGGCTCAAAGGTTCTTGGACTTCTTAATGCCTGACCAGAAGAACAGCCAAGTTGGACCACTCTGTCCTAAGTATGGAACATGATAGAGGAAAAATTGTCCTTTGTCCTAAGTATGGAACGTGATAGAGGAAAAATTACCCCAGGCATTGCACTGTATCTGTTCTTTGTGTGTGGCTTTAGGCTCAATGTTGAGCAAATGTTGAAATTTGATTTACACTAGCTGGAGAATTATAATGAAATGACACATTTGCGTTAAATAATCTTTCTTAGTCAGGACTGGCCAATAAGCATCAGCAATGCATACACTGCCAGACAATTTAAAGTTCCTAGTTGGTATTATGTCATCCTTTGGGCACTGATCATTTATGGAGCTTTTCCAAGTCTTTTCTTCTCTCCCCCCACTTCATCTTTCTTTCCCCTTCTTCCCACCACCCCTTCACTAAGGAAGCAGCAAGAGCAAATTACATTTAGCAAGTGAGACAATAACATATTGGAAACTGGAAAGAATAAAAAGTTATTAAACCTGGTTTTGCCCTTAAAACTCAATAAAATTCCAGAGTTTGGCATGCTGTTTAAAAATAACACCACCTCTACAAATTGGCACCTATGCTCTCTATTGATCTCTTCTGATTGCTGACCAGTAAAATTAGTACCACTTCCCTCACCATTAAGAGGACAGGGTGAATGAAATGTGGGGAAAAATATAAGCACTTTACTCAGAAAAGAATGTCAGTGGACAACCTCTATTGGGCTTGGACTTTTTTCATTTCCAAGATCCTTCTTTTATGCAAATAAGGAATGTGTCAGGAAAGATGCTTGGATTTTGTGGGCAGTGGTGAGAAGGTGGGTGTGTTCCCTCTGTTAGGAGGTTGGGTCCAAGCCCTGAGAAGAAGACTATGCATGTGTTAGGAAGTCTAGTTCAAAAAGCTTTCTGCAATTCCAACCAGGACCCGGTCATCCCTGAAGAGAAAATCTAGCTACATTGTACTCATTGTGTCAGAGCTGACCTATATGAAAAAAGCTGGCACCCAGGTAAGGTTAATTAAAAACATATATAATGCCTCTTGTTCCTGAAAGCTGTGACTTTACCTGGTTGGGGAGAAAAAAGGCTAAGAATTGGTGTCTAATGGGCCTTCCAGACTCAGCCAGTGGCTGCATTCACTGCTGTTCTGTGTAGTGATCCCTGGTGAATAATAGAAAAAGATGTGGTCCAGTGGCTAATGAAACCAGAACAGTACAGAGAACACATATACTTTAATTTATCGTCCCTCTGTTGCATCCGGATTCTTATCCAAAAGACCTTTTAATTAGAGCGCTCTCAGGTGAGATTTGTCCGCCTTTTCAATAACACATGGATAATAGGGAAAAGGCAAACAAGCTCTTTGTTTCTCCCCAGCACTGGGTTCACTAATCATCATTCCCAAATTCAGCTCAGGCTTCCGCCCGAGCTCATTTCATCTTCATCAGCATTGCCATTTTCGATCTCATATTTCAAAGAGCAATTGGAAAGCAGATATTTAATCAGAAAAGTTTGGGATTCATTTTTTGGACACCCAATCTGTCTTCAGAGGCTTCGAGACAGACAAAATTGCTGTTGACTACAAAAACAACTGATGTCTGTGTCCTTGAGAAACACTGAAGCCTGATGGAGAAACTACATGGGCTTTGGAAGTGGCCAGGTCTGGTTGATACCCCAGCTCCACAATTTATTAGATGTTTGATCTTGGATGATTTGCCCAAATCCCCAAAGCATCCATTTTCTCATCTGCAAAATGAAGAGAACTCTCTAAAATGTCTGTTTGTTAAGGCTGCTATATGCACTGGTTCTGATGCAAGTGAGAAAAACCAACTTGCACCAACTTGAGAGCAAATGGGGTGTTTTCTTACAAGAATAATATTAAGGCTCCATAGAAGTAGGATTTCTGTGGACTATATTGTGTCAACAGTGAAGGGGAGCACTATTAAAATTGAACTGGAGAAATCAGATTACGCCGTTACCCTGCACGGGAACCAACACAGCCAGTTCTCAGGAAAGACCCTGAACCCAGGATGCTGCCAGGAATTCATACAGTGCTCCCTCCCCATCTTTTGTTTCTGTTTCTGTCTGTGAATCTACATAATTTCTCACCCCCTTGTAGGTTCCCTTGTTTTACTCTAGGCTACATAGCAGAAGACAGCTTCACCAGTTCCTGAGTATAGATGCTACATGTCCAGCCACATGTGGACAATCTCCCTAGTTTCTACTGATCTTGAATCCAAATTTAGAAGGAAAGGATTCTCTTTGGTCTAGTTTGTGTAAAATGGTATCCAAACTTGGATGATCTGATGAGGTTGAAGCATACATCATACTGTACAGGTTGGCTCCTCTAGAAGGAGATCCATTGCTTTTGAGAGTGAGATTAAAGGGGGTCTAGTGACCTGGAAAGATACCTCAAAAGAAATTCACAACGGGAATAAGCTGGCAAGGAGTAAATGTTGAATAAAGGTAACTAGAAATGTCTTAGTCAATGAGAGCTTTATAAAATGGATAAAAATTGACTTTCCAGTTTTTATCCACATGAGCCACCTGTTTCTGAAAAGGACAATGCAATTGATAATTTGGATAACAAAATTTTTACCACTTAGATCTTGACACTCAAAGAAAGTCTATTCAGCAGCCCAAACCTGGAGAATTACAATATAGATTTCTGCTCCACTCTCCAGGCACAACAGGGGATGCTCTTCCAGCCTGGAGAGTTAATGATGGTTCCTCTTCACCCCCCCTGGAGAAGAGTTGGGGGCTTCATGGTCTCTACTGGGACTACATTGTACTTATTCCAAGAGAACATCTCATTTCAAACACAAGATGATTCAGCTTCACTCAGATACTTCTTAACTAAAGGCCTCCAAATCCCATGCATGTGAAAGGGAAAATGAGAAGCAAAACTACAATATTTTCTAGTTGCAGTGTTGATCATTAGGCCTGACATAAGCCGTCTGTTCTTTAATGAGTTGGTTTATAATGGAATATAAATAGAGTTGTTTGGGGATGGAGAGAGCTAATGGTTTCTCTGACCACTGAGGGATCCTAAGCAAGGCTACATCTCACAAACCTAAAGGCTCTTTTATAAACTATATGTTCTCAAGAATCACTGGCCTGCTTCCCTGAAACCAAAATAGCATCCCTGGGCTGGACACCAGGACTCTAACTGGACATATTTCTTTGATCAATTATGACTACCAACCAGAGCAATGACCCATCTTCTTAACAAATGTTTCTCAGATGCTCCATTGAAAGTCCACTCGTGTTATGACTTTTCCCTTCTGTTTCATTTTGCTTCATACTCTTCCTAGCTTCTGCCAATGAATTCCTCTCTCCCCATCTCTCACAAATATTCTTTTTTTTTTTTTTGTCCCCAGAATCAAGGAGCATAGGGAACATACCTTTTCTCCCCAACATGGAGCAGTATGCTTACAAGTCTGTGTAGCAGAATGTTACATTGGAAGTTTTGATTGAGGCACTGAGATATAAGAAAGATCAGATTACAAAGAGGTGCCCTAAGCAAAAAGTTCAAAAGAAATGTCTGAAAAGTGGTTTCCTGACTTTTGAGTCCCTCATCTTTGATGAGGCTATAAAAGAGCTAGTCAGAAAATTTTGAGAAGGTATTTTGGTAGAGAGCTGTATGGATCAGTGGAGAGCATGACATGTTCTCCATAACTAAGGGGACTTGGTAATGGGGATCTGACTCCTGCCTGAGAAATTGAGTAGATGGGAGCTAAACAAAGATGGCTACTTTGGGATTGACCTCCACCTCCAGGATGTGTTAAGATAAAAGCAGCACAAGTCTTTTCCAGGAGTCAGATATGAATTACATGGAGTTAAAGATGCAAGCCAGCCTTGATTCATTTTATCTCCTTCCCAGGAGCCTGCCTGAAAGGGCAAAGGAGGTCCAGTAGAATACAACTGCCAGAGGGATAAAATGCACTGCTCATGGCAGGAGGGGCCCAGCTGAGGCAAAGGTCTCCTATGAGAGTCAGCTTGAAAGATGTCAGGCTGTGTCATCACCTTGCTGTCTTCTGATGGTGCCCCCCAAGTGAGAAACTTTCTTCCATGCCCGCACTCCCAGGCCTCCTGTCTTCTGAGGCTCCAAGCCTTTCCGGAGGTGGGGAGTCAGTAAAGGTGGCAACTCTCAGGTGGCAGAGAAGGTGAGAAATGAGACTCTGCTATCTCCTTCCTAGGCAGCAACCTTGAATGGAGTGGCAAGTTGTCTACTCAAGACTGAAACATTTAAATTAAATAACTAAGGTTATTTGGATAATTTTAAAGTGACCAGAGAGCTTAATCAAGAAATTGTGAGACTGGTTTAGCTTTCAACGTGGGATAGTAAAAGAACTTTCTCTACTGAATAAATTTTAAGTGACTGTGTAAGACAAACCTAAAGTTGCTCCAATGATTATATCCCATGAAACCTGCTTGTTCTACTTTCTGATTGCCTCTCTAGATATTGCCATGGAAATGAACATTTAGAGAACATTCATAGCTCAGAAATAATGCTTCTGATTCCTCTGGTGAGCTGAGGTAGCAAGACTGAACTGAAGACACTTCTTATGTTTCATTTCTTGGGACTTCTGACTCTTGGGGATAAAAAAAATAGTTCCTGCAACAGACCTAAACATGTGTCATCCAGTAAGTCTGATTGGCCAGTGACTGTGGACTCAGGTCAACCACTTGGATCTTTGGAAACTTCTCATCAAACTGTGTGACTTTTAGGCTCCCTTTCCTTACTTCCTTCTTCCACCACTCTCCAATCCTTTGAAGTTAAGAACATTTTAACAAGACTTGCAAGGCCTTTCCTGACCTGCTCTTGTCAGTCTCCCTACCTCCTCCTCCTGAAGGAAGCTCTGAAGCTCCAGTCTGACCAAGCATGTTCAATCCAGACAGTATGCCATGCACACTATGCCATCATCCCTGAATATCCATCACCCACCCTTTACCCAGTTCAACCCCACTCATCTTTCAGGTCTCACTGTAGACCCTACCTCTTCTAGGAAGCCTTAGACATTCTACATCTGCGAGGGTCACCCTCTGATGTGCTCAGACAGCCAGATGTGGTGGTTGTCATGCTCTGTAGTGTGACATTTCCTTCTTTGTTTCTTCCATAGGCCATCAACACAGCAAAGGCAGGGATGTATCCCCAACTCCTACCCCAGGGGCTTCATAAATGTTCTGCAATGACTGTCAAAACCATAACTGACCCAGATCAGAGCCAGAAGCACATCAAAAATGCAGTTAAATTTTGGAAGAAGACTTTCAAAAGACAATACAGAATAACAGAAGTTCAAGTGGTGAAGGCACAGGAAAGTAGCAGGGAGTTACCAGTCCAGGGGAGGTCATGGTGTGAACTTTCAGATATGAAAGCGGGAGCCTCACCATCACCTTCTCTATGACATCACTCTGATTGACCTATATCTACCTCACCAAGAAGCTCCTTATACAGAGCAGTATGTTTTTGCAAAAACAAAAGCAAGCAAACAAAAAACAAGTAGTTCAAGCAGAAAGTTAGTTTTGACCTTAGAGGAGATAAGTAGAGGAATGCAGAGGAGATAAAGCAACAATTATCAGTCAGTCCTAACACTGTATCCTTTATTAACACCTAGGACATTACTGGCAATGATGTTAAATAAGAAGTGAAACATTAGCTGAGTATTTCATCCAGTTTCATATAGACTAAAATTTCAAGGCTTGCTCACAGACCAGAAAACAATAATAAAGTACAAATCTCCTTTATCCCTCAAAATATCATTTTGTCAGTTCTTAATTTTAAAAGCATCTTTGTTTATTCATGCTCTTAATAAATTTTGTCAGGATAAAGTCCTCACTCCACAAAGTGTAGTATTATGAATGGAAAGCTTCACCATCACGTAGGAGTTCTGCTGGGAATTTCTGCTTTTGATTCTATATTTCTCTTCATGGTGTGTGTACTCTTGCTCTGTGTAGCTCTGTCTGTCTCCTTAGATAAATAGTTTCTCATTTTTGCTTCTCTCTTGCTTTTCTCTTTCCCAATATAATCCCCCACCTCACCTCTTTGTCTAAATAGTTCACATGGCACCTGCCAGCCACATGCAAAGACTGAGGAACAGATTCTAAATTTAAGTTTCAAATTCACAGAAGAATGGACTTTGATTAGCTCCACCTGGAATACAGGCTCAAACATGACTGTAAGTAACCCATCTCTGTGAGTGTCAAAGATGGGGTAATTGTGGACAAAGGGCAGTAATCAAGAACTATGCAGACCTTTTAAGATGTGTCTACTACAGTTAGGTAACTCCTAGAGGGGTAATGAATGTAATAGAAGTCAGAAAATTGGGATAAATAATTTATATTTAATTGTAAATTGTACTTTCTTCTTGAGGGCACCTAAATGTAAGAAGCAGAATAATTATAACAGCATTTTCATAAATTAAATAGTATTAGGCTTAACCCAAGTCACGGCTGGGTGCCCAGCACAGCAGGGGTTTAATAAAGGCTTCTTAACTGTCTAGAACTCTGTCGAATTTAATTTAGCTTGATTTAGCATTTCCTATATGCAAAGTGCTTGACAATATTGTATTTCCTGATATTTGCAGTCTTCCTGGGAATTTGAAATGCTATAATGCTATTTCTCTATTCTATAAAGGAGAGGATACTATTTCCCAGATAGACTCATTTATCAGGGCGGGGGAGCAGCAGAACTGGAGGTAACAGTGGTTAAGGACACTAGACTAGGTCCAGATCCTGGCTCCTTCACTCACTAGCTCTGTAAGCTTGGTCAAGATAGATAATCTCTTTGAGCTTCCTTGGCCTTAAACTGATGCAAAAAAATTTACCATGCCAAAGTTCTATGAGGATTAACTGAAAGCTTTGGTCATAGAAAGTGCCCAATATGTTAGCTTTTCATAACTATAATAGCTACTGTTGTATGAAATTTTACAGCATGTTAGGAAACAGTTCTTTTCTAAAGAAGAGTCCTAGGAATGTCATGACAAAAATGGTTTAAAAGCCTAGGATGCTGTTTGCCTGAGAGCTCCCTATAACTGATATTCTTGGTCACAGATCTAACTCCTTTTTTTTTCTTCCCTGAGTTTACTCTTTTTCTTGGGTGTGGGTCTACAGGATCCTCCCTTTAAAGGGACAGGCCAACCTTTGGAATATGACTTGAAAGGCTGGAAGAGTAATCACTTGAGGTAATTACCTTGCTGTTCCTACCTAAAGAGCAGCAAAAAAGAAAAGGGTCTGTTATATAAAAGCCATACAAGATGTTCATATAAGGTAGAATGTGGAAGCATTGTGTGAGCACTAGAAATGGAGCAAGGAGTGGTCTAGTACCTAGAATGACACTGGAATGCCTAGAGCAGTGTGTATACTCTGCAGGCAGTGGCCAGCAGTGGGCAGTGGAGTAGGGGGAGGAAAGCTAGTGTTAAAGGCACCAAGTTGGGGAAGAGGCCAATATACAAATGTGCTACTGGTCTTAACAGTGACCAAGAAGCCATTCACATGGTAATTATTATAACAATGTACTAATTATTATAATATTGGTCTTGTATTGATTGGCTTTCTCTCCACCAATTGGAAGAACTCAAGGCAGTTGTATTGTGGTTCATGGTGCTATCGTGAGAGGAGATAAATTAAAATCAGACAAGAGTCAGTGATGATAACACTCATATTGGGTAAAATCCTTGACTTTGTCATTAACCATGGGTACAGAGCCATCTTTAATTCACCTGCATACTGTAGTTTTATTCACATATCACTTCATTTATTCTACCAACATTGTTGAGCAGATCCCAATAAGACCCAAAACATCTTGGCCCTATAGTTTGGAGGGAAAAGTAGCTAAGTGTTCTACATATTCAAATAATGGACGTTTTATGCAACTTCAACTTGCTTCTCATTCATTTGAGAAATAGAGTAAAAAATACAGGGAAAAGTACCCGAAAAAAAAAAATAGAAAAGTTGGCAAACACAACCCTTGCCTCTTTTATCTGTGCTGTCAAGCTAAAGACCCTTGACTGAAATACAGAGGGTAAACAGATGGCCAAAGCATCAACCAAAGAAGCAAGTTCAGCTTGAACTCAGCTCATCAGGATTCTAGGTCAGCTGTCAAACAGGAAGTGTGTACCCACAGGTTGGTGGAAACAGACAGGGGTTGATGTGAGTGCCCTTGAACATTAAGACCTGATTGTTCCTGTTGTTGAGATTGGCAGCATGGAGTGAAAGGTCAATGATATGCTTTCAAGCTGGAAAGGACATGAAAGCAGCCCATGTTTACACAGTCCCAAGTCAGAAAGAAACACATGTGCCTTACAAGGGTCTGGTGTTCAGAGACAGCTCCCAAGCTGAGGTTCTCTTATCTGGCAAAGTTCACACAGCTAAGTCCCAAATGGGAGTCCATGACAAAGGCAGTTCCTTTAACCAGATTAGCAGCACCAGATCACAGTGGCCTTGAGATCTCCTGTCCTGGGAGAAATAATAATTGAAGCAAAACACTGCTGGTCTCTAAGTTTTCTGTTCACTCATCCAATCTCAGGCACCTCTCCGGTAAGGGACCACCAAGAAGCTCTGAATTACAGCAATGGGAGATAAAAATCAAAGCTTCTTAGGAAGAAAAGAAACAACTCGTCAGCAAGAATACAGCAGAGGAGATTTATTCAGTGTATATCATGTTCCAAGGCATTATGCTACATAGCCTGGGCACTATGTGGAGTGAGGATTTTGCCCTGAAAAATTTTGTTGAGAGAACAGATAAACAAGGATGCCTTTACAATTAAGAACTGGCAAAGTGATACTGTGAGAGACTAAGGAGAAGGAGACCTGTACTTTATCATTCTTGTCTATTTGAGGAAAAAGTGCTGTAATTTTAGACCTTGTCATTGGAAGGAATTCCCAGGTGTAATTCATTTGTTACTTAGCACCATTGGCAGTTACACCTTGGATGTTGCTAATCACCAAAACACATAGAAGCTTTCAGACTTGCCTCTCTAGACACAGTGCATTGCACCTGACCTGCCAGCATTTCATGAAGCATACCATGTCCCTCCCTTCAAACCAGACCTATTCCAAATCCTCAGGAAAGATTAAAGACAAAGAAAATTTAGGAAAAATATAAATATAAATCAGCCCCAGTTCACTTCATAGGAAAAATGAAGATAGTAGTTTACCCAATGGTCTTTCTTTTCATGTGATAAAAGGATACCTCATTCTCTGTTTAATTAATTACGGGCCATTTGAAACACACTGCCAATAAAACAGTGTTGTGTACTAGTGGAAAAAGAAATGAGATGAAAAAATTTGCCTGTCCCATTATTCATTTGTATTGATCTAGATGTACAACCCTATGCATCACAATTTGACAAAAGGTTAAATATTAACAGCAGAATCATTAATCTAACAAAACAAATTAACACAACAATAGCTCTCTTGGTTGGCTTTATGTATACCATGGGGCTCTCCATGGACTGAGGAACCCTTCAGACTGATCTTTAGTACCTCTTTTTACAGATCTGACAATGAACTGGACTGGATAGAAGATAAATAATAAGAGGTTGTTCTTGTTAATTGCAAAGTTCTTATAAAGTTGGAGAGCTTTCATTGAAAAGTGTTCAGCTGTATCAATTGCAGAGACTTCTTACAAATAAAAACATACAAAACACTAGCATGGGACTTGACACAAAGTTTTAAAAATTATTTGTGAAATATATTAGGTACACTAGTGTCCTTGGGAAGGAATAAACATTTAATGAATTTTAGCATTTTCTCCAATTTTATTTCAATACAATTTTATTCCATTGAATTTATTTCATTTTTTATAAATTTTAAAAAAATTTTTGTGCCCTCCTATCCTTCCTTCTCACCATCCTTCAGTTCATGAATCCATCCATGTACCCTGCTCTTCATCTATGCACTCACCCATGCACCCATGTATTCATCCACACACTTAACCCTGAACCCATCTATGCACTTGCCCATGTATCCATCTACTTATCAACCCACTTATCCATCCACACACCCTAACATGCATCTATCTACATACCCAATCATGCATTCACTCATGCTTCCAATCTGTCCATCAGATTATGCATGCACCTACTCATTTCTGTATCAATTTGGTATTGATGAGAATAAAACATTTAGACATTCTGGATTTTGGACAGATAGGGAAGCTGAAGCCCAGAAATATAAGGTGATTTACTCAAGTCATTCAAAGATTGGTCTAAAATAGAACCTGTGATTACATCTTTTAGGGATTCCTGACATTTTTCTTACTGATAGCTAATAAATAAATAAACCAGCAATATTACGGGTATTTACTTAAGATCACAAGATTTTGATAAATCACCTAGTAAATTATTAAGTTCCTCCTAAAAACTGAAATAGAAATCTGATGTTCAAATAAAATATAATAAGGGAGACCTGACTGCTATAAAAATTATAGTCTGAAAGTTTATAGTAGAAAAGAGTGTGATCATTTTCCATAAAAATCTTTCATTGAAATAACTAAACTGATTTATCTGAAGAGAAGAGAGATGACACTTCACCTTTACCAAGTCATGCAAAACAGCCCCAATCAATCCCAAACACATTTTGCTGTACTAATTTATTACATTTTTCAATAATTCTATGGATCTTATTTTATACAGTCCTTAAAATTATTGTCCATATCAACCAAAATTGGATATGACACACATAAAAGCACAAATATCTACACACCAACATTTGGAAGCAAAGATTAGATTTTCTAAAGACTAGTTTGGTTGATCAAATTTAAAGGGCACTCCTAACTTAGCACTGGCTGTGTCTTGTTTAATACTCTTCTTGTAATACCTAAGTGATTTGAAGCTATTTTATTTATGAACACAGAATGTTTGTGAAGTTAGTGGTCTCTCGTCCATCATTTAAACAGCTCCTAAAAATCCCCTTCCTCCACAAAGTCTTCTAAGGAGGAAAGGATTGTTTTCTCTGGTTTGATGTTTCCTAGGTCTGAAACACACCAATGGCTAATCTTTTTTCTTTGTATCCTTAAACATGCATTGACTTTCAATGTGAAATATTGCTCAGTGGGTCTCTATATTCCTGGGCAGGGGTTCAAGTTCATTTATACCAATTCTGTAGGACCCTAAACCCTCCAAGACAGGGATTAAATCAACAACATCCAGATTATGGAGAAATGAAGAATTCTGGTAAGTCTGTAATGTGGCAAAAGTTATCACTTTTATTTTTAAATCAAAAGTAAAGGAATCAAGATAGTATGGAGGAATGGGTGCACAAGGCATCAGAAACCACTACAAAGGGTTTTTTAAAAAAAATGTAGGCATTTCTGAGAATACCAGTTCAATTTTCAAGCTCTGTATATTGGAGGGGAAAGTTTTGTCAGAATCTGGGTGCTCTAATAGGTACTTTCCAGTCTCTAATTTATAGAGGCCCATTTTTGCTTGCCTTTTTACTGTATGCAGCTCTGGCCAACTTCAAAGATTGATGAAATCTGAGAGTGGTATTAGATTTAACACCATTTCAAGATGGGCTTTAAGCTGAGTGAGAATGAGTTGGACAGGGAAGGAAATAGAAAGGAAAAGTTCTATAGATGAAACTCTTGGCCTTAGAGCAATTTGAAAAATTATTATTGCAATTCCCTCCAGAAATTTCTGGGGTGGTCCATGATGCTGCAAGATCATGCTGCTTCCCAGGGAGACATCTGAATAAAGACATTATGGGATGAAATAGATTATAAATTTGTATGTCAAACAGAATGAGAAATTCCCTAAAACCAGTGCCATATTAAGAGACTGCTCCCTCTTTACCATGCATGGAATATTCAGGCCAGTTACATTGGGTCAGGGTCTCAGCAGGTATTTTCTTCAAGGAGCTTAGCTCCAGAGTCTCAGGGACCAGTTGCAGAATACTGATACAGTTTAATGATTTCTCACTTTGCCTTCAGGGGCATCATCAACATCTTCTTGTTCTGATTCTATCAGAAACCAAGATTTTAAGTAAGTAGCTAAACAAAATCTCCATAAAATGAGAGATGCAAAATAAGATTGAAAGTGATAAAATGTTTAGAAGCAGTAGCCGACAATTCTTCTCAAAGCACAGAAAAGGAGTTAATTTTTGGCTCACTGGAGATGTCATATCTTTAACTCCTATATAAATTCTCTCTGATATGCCGGTGCTTAGAAGCCAGTATGGTTAATACTCAAGTCGTACTCCCTCACCAGTCTGCTTAGCTTTATGTATGGACAATAACAAAAGACTTATTAACACAAGTGGCCTTTTCAGGTTTCTAAGTGATAACATTAAGATTGAAATGTAGGCTTCTTAACCTACATTTGAAATATAATTTTTTATAAGATGTCATTGAAAATTATGGGCTACAGTTTAGCACATTGACTTTGTTGTAAGTCTGTTGTGCAATTTACTTAAACTTTCAGTGTCTCTATTTCCTCAAAAATAAAATGGGGTAACAGTCACTATTTCACAGACTCATCGTGAAGATTGGAGAGAATAGATGTAAGATTGGTATCGTATGAGTCACGTGATAGGCTTTCATAAATACTATTTCTATCATTGTAAAGTCTTTCCTAAATTTTCTCATCATAAAACCAAAGTTTTAAAGAATTCTAAAAGTTTTATATGAATTCTTAAATTCTTCTTCTATTTTTCCAATATACAAGCAAGATGGAGAAGGTCTGCTAGTTGAGATATTTCCCCCTTCCATCCCTCAGTAGGTATCTGTTAAAGAACCTGTGTCACTTGCCTGTGGAGTTTCCCACTGTCTGAGTTTTGTGGGTTTCACACTTATGGGCAATTCAAAACATGCTCCTCTGTCCTGGGTATTTCTCCCAAGTTGAAAGCCAAATCCAGAGGTTTGATTATATCAAAGGTGACCCCTTTAGCAAGACTAATGGTGGAGGTGTGTTGTTTCACCTGAAGACACATCGTGTTCCGTTTTTGCTTTTTGTTTCACCCAATGTCAATAGTAATTAGTGCTCAAATTCTAAATATAACCACTACTTAGCAAAATCTTCCCCTTTTTTTAGTCATAGATATACAAGTTCATTTAATGTCTAATGTCAGTTTACACTGATATCTCTAGTCATTCTGGTGATCTGAAGCTAATTCTCTAGTAGATTTATTAAAAGACAAACAGAAACCGTGATGGGAAGATACTCTTACATGTTATTTTTATCTGTGCCTTTTATACTGGAAGATCCTTTTTGACATTAACTCTTTCCTTATGTCTTCTTTATTCCATTCTCTTCTGTATTAAAGCATTGCTATCATAAAGTCTGATGAAATTCTTTTTCCCTTGTAAGTTGTGTGTTCCTTTCACCTAAGTGCCCCATTTGTTTTTGTTCTCCTGTTTTTCTTTTTTTAAATCCAGATATTCTACTAGAATGTATCTTGCATTTGGCTGATATTGAAAAGTGTGCCTTTTCAATATCATTTTTTTTTTTATTCAAGAGACATATTCTTAATTATCCTTTTTAGTATTTGCTCTGCTCCCTTGCTGCAGTTTCCTTTTTCAGGAACTCCTTGTATCCATATAGTTAGATCTTCTTTGCCTATCTTTGATATTTCTCAATTTCATATGAATCATTTTTATCTGTTTTTTATTTTTAAAAATTCCTTTGTTTTTGTCTATTTTTCTTGAGATGCTATTATTGTGTTTATATACTCTTTTTTTCCTTCTAGTTTGGCCACTATTTCTAACTTTAAAAAAATTATAATTCTTTTTTAAACTAACTCATGTACTTTGAATTTTTATTTATATTATTTTTTCATATCTTTTACCATTTTCTTAATGTCTTTTAGATTGTTTTGAAATAAAATGTCACAATTTAATCTGTTTTTTGAGCATCTATTTCTGGCACACTTTAATCCTCTATGAGGATATATTCTACTACTTACTTTCATTTTTTCATATTACAACTTTATGTGAGATTTACCTGAAAGCTTTTCTTTTACTCATTTCTATGTTAGTTTCTTTGAACTCTTAAGCTATGAAGTTCAACTGTACTACTACTTAATGTAGTATCAAGTACTTCCAATTTTTATTAAATATTGTATTGAAAATACAGTGGTCTGTTTTTTGTTTTGTTTTGAGATTCCTGTTCTCTGTTCCTCTCCCCTATTTTTATCTGAACTTTCCCCTTCTTTTGTATCTATTGACCCTGTCCTGGTCAATTTTGATTCCATGCCCAGCAACTACTCCTTGGTATACAGCCATGTCCTGAAAGGACCCTGGAAGGTCAATTTTGAGAGTTCATACAGACAAGACTGTTCCATCCCCAACAGCACACCTCTCTCATGGCATGCAGCAAAATCACTCCCAGTTTTAGCTACCAATTTAAAATTGGCCTGCCACGCATTCCAGTTAGTATCCTTTGGCTATCTCAGGGGTTCTTTCTCCTGTTCTCATGTCTGTCAGATGACCCATTACTTTCCTTTGTTTTCTCCCTCACAGATGGTAACACCTACTTATATTCTATGGGCTGTGGCATATCTCGTCACCTTGACAATTTTTATGTGATGATTCAGGAAAATCCAAACATTTTGCTACCCAAAATCTCCTGATTCAAAAGTTTTAATAAGCATTGATCATTTGATTTGATCTACCATAAAGTAGGTTTTTGAGAGCAAGAAAGCAAATCTGAAAGAATAAATTTAGCTTCTTGTCTGGGTACTTCAAATTAGTTTTTCAGGATGACAGTGTAAGTCCCTGAGTTTTAATGCTATCAAAACTGTATTGGGAGATCACAGGTGTGAGATCAATTAAAAAAGATAAGGAAATATTTTTCATTTTGCAGTGGTATTTGCAATTGATCCCTTAGGCCTTTCTGTTGTCTCAACTCTGTTTTCCACCTTAAACTTCAGTGGAGGGAATGTTTTAAAGTACTTAGAATGCTTATCCTGATCCACAGTGATTTGATTCTAAATGGATCATGGCCAGGGAATTACCAAACCAGGGCACATCCTGTTGGCACTGGATTTTGGGCATTCTGTTCTTGTTCTCAGTGAGAAGCAAAGGCTCTTTTAAACGTGAATTTTCTTGTAACCCCATGTTGATTTCCAAAGCACTAAGTAGGGTGAATCACTTTAGTGAAGGAAAAAATTAACTTAGGGGAAAATAGGTACTATCAGATATTTCTGTCCATTTCATTGTCATGCAAAAATCAGGAAACTACATGAAGGGTAGTACTGAGATAAAAGCATAGCACTTATTTCAAACTGTGTGTGTGTGTGTGTTTGTGTGTGTGTGTATACACACACATATATATTCTTCTCAGGGCTTCCAAATTAAAGATATACAACATGTAACTAGTATTAGCAAATTAAGATATTGTCCATTATTAATATGTGTATGTGGCTAAACAGCACAAGTCCTTTCCAGGTGATCTTTGTGGTTGAATATAAGCTTCCAAAACTAACATCTGCCACACCCCTACCGAGTAAAGATACACGATTTGTCTCATCATGACTACCACCCTTGCTGCCAACTAGCCATAATTTGAATGTCGTCCACCAAGGAATTGAATTTTGGTGGTACCAAACAGAAGCAAAATCAAATTCTTTTGTCTTTTTTAACAAATAAATCATATCATGATAACAATTAAATACTGATACTTAGTGATCATAATAATTCTCATTGTTATGGTAAGGTGCTTAAGCCTTCTTGAATAGAAAGCAAAGATGAAATGTGTGTGTGTGTGTGTGTGTGTGTGTGTAGAGAGAGAGAGAGAGATAACCATGTAGATATAGATATGTATGCCTAGATCTCTACATAGAGCAAACTATTTCCCATTGCATACAATATAAGTATCATTTACTGAGATAAATGATAATCTGGGATATCTGGACCTAAAGTTTGGAAAGAGAGAAAATAATTCTAAAATCTTCCCATCTTGGGACCCCCTTCTATATTATCTCCCTTTAACATAGATCACTTCAAGGAAAGACCTCTCCTCCCCCTTCTCACTATCCCCTGCTTTGATCAGAGCACAATAGATTAGGATATATTGGAATTAAAATGACCAATCATATCGAGTATGAGAGGATAAAACCCAAACAGATTTCTGTCCTTCACATGTTCTGATATGATTCTGGTTTGAGCTCATTTAGATCTTTAAACAAAACCCCACAAATTTCCATATTTCAACTTCTGCAGAAGTCATAAAACCTACATTCATCTCCCATTCAACATCTGCTTTGCTGCCATTTCTGCTTTTTCCTATGAGTGAATGAGGCATGCCAAGGCACCATGATGGAGAGGTCACTTAATTTTCGTTTGTAAAGCCAAATCTCCTGTGCTCTCCATAATTACCAATCAATTTTACATAAATAGCAAAATTAAGCCCCATTATTCTCATTTACCACAAAATTAGAGGAATTAATTAAACATGGAAAAAGTGCCGATGCCTGCCAAATCACTACTTCCAGTAGATAGAAGCAAATTCAGGAATGACACACAGGCAAGAAGAAAAATCATCACAGCATTCAGAAACACAGTGAAGTAATGCAAGTTGAAAAGACTGTTAGTGGCACAAGTCTGAAAGCACCAGTGTGTTCCTGAGTTCCTCTCCTAAGGCTAGGACAACAAAAATAAACTCTTCTTTACAGAGATGGAATCCAGCATCTTTACAATGCCAGGTATGGCTTCTTTTCTGGTTTGTTGTTTTGGGAACCTGTGGTCTGCATTTGGTTTGAGTTTGAATAAACCCAGAGGAGAAGGCAAACCTGAGATGTGCTTTCAATTCTAGATTTGTCTGAGGAATTCCATTGATGGGACTATTGCTAATGAGCTCAACTAAACTCTAATAATCACAAGTCTAGAACACCCATACTTCTATTCGAGAGGTCAAGCTGTGTTTAAGACCAAATTCCTGAAATAAATGAAAAGCAGAAGAGGATTCACAATTTCTACACTGGCCTCAACAATGCTCAGATCTGTTAAAAAGTGTAGAAGTTATGAGGCTGCAAATGGTGAAGTCGTTTCATAAACTGAAAAATTCAAAAATGAAAGTGTTCTTCAAGAATTATCCAAGAGTTTCTTGCAATTACTTCCATTATAAAACAATGAAATATATACTATTCCTTAAATAAACCTACCAAAATGATACCCCTTTTAACTGTTGGGCTGTAGTAAAAAGATCTTCATATCTTCCTTAATGAGATTTTTATTGCTTGTGTAAATTTGTCTTGTGCTGAATTTTTGTCTTGGGAACCCTGAATTATGTTACCTTGAGTTGTTCCTGGTAAGCATGCAAGCATCCACCCAATTTTTGCTGTGAAAATGGCTCCTTCTGGCAAAGTGAAAGCAATTGGAACTCAGTTTAATTAGCCGCCTTCTGTAAATATGCCATTATTCTTCTAACTCTGTGCTGGAGTTATATTTACAAAGGGAACAGATACCAATAATTATTTGGAGTCGTAGTTAGTCAGTATTAGTTAATGTCTGAGCATAATTGAGAGGAAATTAAGGCAAGTGTAGATTATGGGTATAAAAGGGAGGATAAATAAGTGTCTGTCAAAAGAGAAATTTTACCTATCTTTTCAGGCATGGATTGGAAGCTGAAATGCACAGAGAAGCAACAAGTTTCTCACCTGAAACCCATTTAGCAGGAAGCATGGGCATGTACATTATTCACTTTTGAATAATCTCATGGTGGGTTTTCTATTACAGATGTTCACTCCCAAATCAACTTTTCTTGGTGACTTACCATGCTTTACTAACTTTTCTTGGTGACTTACTCATGTTTCCTTGGACTCTGTGGAACTCAGGGAAGGTAAACATAGTTTAACATCAGCCAGAGAAAACAGAATAGAGGGAGAGGTTCTACTGTTACCAAAATACTGAATGTACTGCAGGGTCAAATGTAAATTGTGAATGAATTAGATATTTCACTGGCTTCTATTAGATTAGTTAGAGTTGGCTAGTTTTTTTTAAAAAATTTCATCCTTTAGATTTGCAACTGTCATTGGTATAGGAAATTCTGGCTCAAAATGGTCCCACAACCTCTCCTGGTGGGTATGATAGGGAACAGGTCATTTTGGGCAAACTTCCTCAGAACCAAATGCTGGAAGACAACACCTATCCTCTCTCCATCAATTCTATAGTTTGGGGAGAGGGAATCAAAATCAGGAAGGGGGTTACAGACACAGGCTTTGGAATCAAACAGCTTTGGATACTTGTTCAAGCCCCAGTGCTTGCTAACTGTGAGATCATAAGTGAGCTATTTACCTTCCCAGTTTTCTTATAAGGAAGATAGGGATAAACACTAGAACTTAGTGATTAGCATGACTGAATGAGATAAGTCACACAAAGCACTCAGCACTGAGCTGGATGCAAAAACAAAAAACAAAAAACAAAAACAAACAAACAAGGAGGTAGGGGGCTCAGTTAGCTGGGATGACTACAACTACCGGGATTATCTCTACACCATCTTCTGAAAGCTGTTTAAACTACTGTTTAAATACACATAGCAGGTTTTCATGTAATGTCTGGAAACAAATGAGAGTTTGGGGTGGGAAAAAAAGGAAGTACAAAGGGTTGAGTCTGTCCTCAACTGGTATAATGGGCTAAGATTGAGATTCTACTAACAGAGTCCTGACAGGCAAAAACTTTTTGTCTTTTGTCTGTTTTATTTTTTATTTATTCATGTACTTATTGTTTCACAAATCAGGTTGGGCAAAATCCTAGCTCAAAGCAGAATCACAGTTCCTGAGATGAATGGAAAGACTCTAGGGATGCCTGGGTGGGTCAGGGCATGATCACGGGGTCCGGGGATTGAGTCTTGCATTGGGCTTCCTGCAGGGAGCCTGCTTCTCCCTCTGCCTATATATGTCTCTGTGTCTCTCATGAATAAATAAATTTTTTTTTTTTTTTAAAAAAAGGAAAGACTCTAGGCACAAGCAAAGTGGCCTTGAGGTCCAAATGATAAAACATGGCAGGCTGTGGAATGACAGGTTCTTCTCACCATTGTATGGTGCCAGCCACACCCTGGCACCTCTGGGAATAAGAACCTTAGGAGCACACAGAACTATCCCCAGGGGAGTTTTCAAGGCACACCCTGATGGCTGGAAGTTTGCACCCAGTAGACTGTTACTAACTGATGTGGAGAGCTGGAGCAGGGGAGGCAGATCAGGGTCAAGAGCTCATAGATCCTTCAAAGGGCAAATATGAGGCACTATTTCAGGAAAATATCTGAGTAGCTGATTTCTAACCACAGTGACACAAAAGATCAAAGAATTTAATCATTTATACTTTTATGTCATAATCACAGAATCAGGAGATTTAAGAATGCCAGGTTGGAATTCCTATACTTTGCAATAAGGTTTAGCATTCATAAAAACATGCAGAACTCTCCAAGTGAGGTAGAAGGATCTCCCAACTTCCACCAAAATAGCTGTTGTGTTAGGCTGCCTTGGCTCTCCTTCTCCTCCCCAGTCACAATTCCAACCATCTGGACTTCCATTCCGCTGAAAGGGAAAAATAGGCTAAGATCTCCCATAGTGAACCTGCTCAGAATGCCTGACTTTTTATTCAGCTCCAGAGACTTACCTCATGGAACACTGGAGCTCCTGGTCCATTGGGCGGGGGGGGAGGGGGGGGGGATCAGAGGCAAATATGCAACCCAATTTCTGCAGGTTCTTGGTTTGGGTGCTGTGTGTATACTTGTTTTACATCTCAGAGATGAATCTTGTCTCTAAGTAATAAACCTCTTGGATAGTATTTTAAAGTAATTTCAAACTTACTAAAAACTCCAAGAGAAAGTACAGAGAACTCTTAATACTTTTCACCTAGATTCACCAATTTTTAACATTTGTTTCTCATATATATATATATATATATATATATATATATATATATATATTTTTTTTTATAAATTGAGAGTGGGTTGCATATGTCATGTCCCTTAATACATCAGTGTGTGTTGCATAGACTACTAGCCCTGTGAAATAGTTTGCCAGAAGAGATTCTTTGGTCTACAAAATGTGGAAAACCCTCCAAGCTATGGCCTCTTTTTAGAATCAAGGGCTCTAAAGAAATTGCTTTAAATTCAATGCTCCCAGGACCTGCTTAAGCAAGAAATCATTTTGCTTTCTAGTGGTGGCAGTGTGTCTGTGTGTGTGTGTGTGTGTGTGTGTGTGTGTGTATGCATGTGTGTGCATGTGGCTGCCAATAACATTCTGTGGAACAATTCTAAGGAATATTCCTCTGGTAACACTGAAGAGGAAGCAAGCCTACACTTCTGCCTCCTCAAGCCTCCCTTAGCTCCAAGACACACTCTGTACCCACTCCCCTATCCCCCCTACACACATACTTGACAGGCAACCCCCAAAAGAGGATGCCTCTCTGGGTGCAAGACATTCTTACTCTGGAATGGTGAAAGAGGAAGGAAGTAGTTGATTTCAGCCTTGGGAATGGAGAGTTTTCGGAAATGGGACACAACCACTAAGGAAGGGTGAGTGGGAGTAACAAGGATGCCAGCAACATCCCCACTGGCAGAGCAATAGGTTTATAACCTGGCATTAGGCTCTATTTGTTGAATTAGTAAGAGACCTCTGTCTTCTCCAGATATAAATTTTCACCAGGCCTGAATATAAGCCCTTCTGACAAAAATCCACTGTAAGATGCCAATGATGCACTTTCAAAAACCCAAGTGCTAATAAGAAAATGTCTGATGGCACAAGGGAAGTTGCTTTCCACTTTTGTAGTGGAAAGCAACCTCACCAGCCCTTTCTCATCCAAATGGGGTACCCAAATGTATCTGGAAGTGAAGTGCACAAGCAAGGAGGGGAAGTGGAGTGGGAGGAAAGAGAAGCAAGAAGAAGAGAGAGAACAAGAAAGACCTGCAAGAACAAAGAAAGGCTGCAGGGATGTGACCCTTTGAGCCCAGTGCTGACCCAAACAGCTGAAAAAGGGAGCAAAGTGCCCTTTGCTTCTGAGATGGAGAAGATAGACTCAAAAAAAGACACAAAATAACTCTTCGGAGGTCAACCTCTTACAAGCCAACTTACTCTGCCAAATGACCGAATCCCTTTAATGATTCAGAAATACAGAGTCATCCTGGAATATTGAATGTGTCCCAAACACCAATCTGGATTAATCACCTGGGGCTGTATTTTTTATTTGACAGCTGCATGGACATGAGCAAAGAGGCAAAATCCACCTTTAAAAAAAAAAAATCCCACAGAGGCAGAGAACAGAGTATTGAGAAAATCTTGGACTAATAAAGAAGTTGCCATGAAACCAAGAACTCAACAGAGGTAAATTTTCTCAGGTAATTAAGATCTGAAGGCCATTAACTTAGTGGCTGATGTAAGAGTGCCTACTCTGGAGTTAGCAGCTTCTTGCTAGCTTTGTGACTTTAGAAGCATCACTAAACCTCTCTGGGCCTCATTTCCTTCGTCAGTGAAGTGGTGAGAAGTATCCTACTCAGCAATGTTGATAGCAGGTTTTAATTTATTTTATTAAAGATTTTATTTATTCATGAGAGACAAAGGGGGGGAGCGAGAGGGGGCAGAGACACAGGCAGAAGGAGAAGCAGGCTCCCCGAAGGGAGCCTGATGTGGGACTTGATCCCAGGACCCCAGGATCATGCCCTGAACCAAAGGCAGACGCTCAACCACTGAGACACCTAGGTGTCCCAATATAAGGTTTTAGAGATTTTTCTTAGAATAGGACATGGCACATAGCAAGAACTAAATAAATAGTACCTGTTATAGTTGCTATTGTCAGTGTATAATCTACCCTGTGTTACATTTGCCTCTACCAGCTAACCAGACATGGTCCTGCAAGTAGGAGCAGAAATAAGCCAAAGAGGCAGGATGCCATATTTTTATTTGAGAGGAAGAATTTGGCTATGAGTTAAGTCTTATCTCTTGCCTGGGGACGCTGGTTACTTCTGGGACAGTGAACTGACATATTCTCGAGATTTGTTAGTACAATCATTGGATAATTCCTGCCTCGTGTTGTTGTTCTGTGGATTAAACAAGATAATGCATGTAAAATGCTTAGTTCATAACAGTAGCCGTTATTTCTGTTCTTATCACTATCAATATCATTATAACAATATCGCCACATAGTCTAGGGATTGGATGATCTCATGTAAAATCTTACAAGCAAATGCAGGTAGAGGACTCAGATATAGCCTATCTATTTTTCAGAAGGGTAGATTAAAATACTTTGATTTTTTTTTTTTTTGGTGAGATAATATATAGAAGTATTTTTGTAAATTCTAATGTATGTGTCATCTAGTGTTTATAAAATTTTTTAAAAAATTAAATTACCATCCCAACCTGTGGCCTCCAACGTATCTTGCCTGCTACACTTCACATTCAAAATGTTTACGGGTATTTATTATCTCTAGTTTTCAGCAGTGAAAACTCAATGCCAGTTGAGAACCTCTGGCTGGAACACAGGAGAAACTGCGCCATCTGCTGGCTGTTTCGGAGAACTGCTTGGGGGAAGCTGCCCATAGCCCTGTAAATACCCTAGTGAAAAAGCTGCAATGGGGCTGAGAGCAGTGGACCCGGTAGTTTGAGATCCAAGGGGCATGGAGGAGGAGGTCATCACTAGGTCTCTGGATGGTCACAGCTTGGATCCCACTGCGGGGCTGCTGGGCATGTGGCATCTGGCCCTGGCCTGTCTCTCAAGACAACACCTGCCTTTGCTATGCCTGAATCAGACAATGATTCAGCAGGGAGCCCGCCTGATGTACTAATCATGCTGCTCCTTGGCGTTTGGTTCCATTCCCAGCCTGGTGCTCATTACAGCCTGTTGCTTCCTGGCCTTGGCTTGAGCTCAGGCCACCACGGGCTCCAGGCTTCCTCTACTGTTTCCTTTCCTCTCCCCAGGGCCTCAGCCAGCTGTCAGGCAACATGGCCCTCAGGAAGAGAGGCACACTGAGCCTCGTGGCTGGTGCTCTGCCCCACTGAATAGGGGAGAGAGACATGGACATCCCAGTGCTCACTGTTAGGGACTCCAGCTCCCCTCTGCAGAGAGCAGCTCAGGCCAAGCCCCCATCTAAACAAACAATTGCCCTATACACAGACAACCTGACACACAAAGAAGGCTCCTAGCACTCCACAACGCCACAAGAGGATCCCTTCAGAGACTGTTTCCTCAGCCAAATGTGCAAATGTGTGAAGGATAAAGAAGCTGACCCATATGAGCACCTGCTGTATGCCAGCAATTGTCACATGTGATTTCTCATATTAACATATTCAATCCTCAGAACCATGCTGGGAGGGAGATGTTGTCACTATCCTTATTTTACAAGTGAGGAAATTGAGGCAAAGCAAGGTGAAACAGCTTGCACAGACTCACAGAGTTAATGCTGGAGCTGGGCTTCAAACCCAGGCTGCCCGCCTCCAGAAGTCACACTTTGTAATCTCTAGGTTTGATCTAAATACTCAACACCAAATGACCAAACAACACAGTCAGATGGGGAGCTCATGGATGTGATGGAGAGTAAGATGGCTAGCAGAGAAGTCCAGGTAAACGGGCTCCCTGCTCACCCCCTACCCATTGCTGACAATGGGGACCCAGAATGAGACGTCAGAATGCATGATGGCTGGAGTAAATGAGGAGGGATTCTGGGGAGTGGAAAGACAGCAGAGTCCAAGGAGAATCGGAGGTGAGTCATAAACTCAAAAACAGGAAAAAAAGGAGAACTAGAGGAACACAAAGGTGAGGGGACAAAAGATTTATATAGCTCATCACATTCAGAATCTTAGAACTGAACAAACTCAGCTCAGCTATGGAGGCACGGAGCCAAGATTTGCTGAGCACATGCACCTATGACCAAATGCATGTAGGTTCGGTCACCGGACCAGGTGGTTGGCTTTGGTGTGGACCCACTGCCCAACATGGCAGGGTAGGCGAACCATCCTGCATGCTCTTGGGTGTCACGGACAGCCCACAGACCTCCATCCCCACCACTGGACACACTCTGCCACTCCCTCACTCACAGGGTCCACGAGGGACCAAGCACTGAGGATAGCAGGGTGACTAGTACCACAGGTACCCCCACTCCCAGGGAATTTACATTCTAGTGGAAGATGAAGGCAAAACGCAAACAGGTAAATAAGAGAGCCACAAATCAGAAAATATACTCTAAAGGGAATAAACAGGAAACTGTACTGGGAAAATAGTGGGGAAGACAGACACCTTTTGACCACAGAGAAGAAGACCCAGAGTGTGTCTGTCCAGGCCTCTAATTTCAAAGGGCCTCACCTGTCCAGTGCTAATGGGACCTCCAGATGAGGGTCCACACAAAGGCACGGACTGAACCTGACCGGTCTGAATGATGATCACATCTTGCAACTCTAATGGAGTCCATGTGCCAGGATCTCACCTCTAACGTGTGGGACTCACGATGCTATGCATTCATTCGCGAAATAAATTCTCCATCGCCTTTTGATTAAGTGAATTTGAGTTTCATTGTATCACATATTGTTATGCACAAATGCAATGATTTAAAATAGTTTAAATATTCCAAAATACAGGCACTCGATTTGGCTTTTCATTTGGGCCAAGAGGTGGCTGCTGGGTGCCTCAAAAACAGGCACGCCCGGTATCTAGTGGGGAACAAAGGCCTCAGGATGGGGGCATGGTTCTGAAGCTGAGACCTGCAGGAAGAAAAAGTGACAACTATGTGAGTCAGAGGGACGAAGAGCGTTGCCAGCTGTCCAATAAAGCAACTGCACTTTTGGAAGACAAAGGCCTCTCTCTAGGACTTGCGTTTAAAAGAAAATTTAAATTCTGTTAAGAAACAAAAGATCCTGGTACGTTCTGGTAGGAAGGCTTAGAGTTAAGTCCAAGACAAACCGATTCTAATTTAGCCAAAAGTGGGAAGAACAAAGCCTCATCTACGGCTTAATGCCACCCTTAAGCTCAACTCCTTAAGACTCATCACGTGAAATTTTGAAATGAATCACTGAATTATAAGAAGCCAGGCAACCAGCAGATTGTGCATCTCAGATTCCACCTGACTCTGAAAATAGGCAGTAAAACTGCAGCAATCTAGGGAGAAGAAGAAAAAGTTGAGGCCAAATTTCAAATGACAGCCTTCCTGACATGCCTGTCAGTGAGAGATGGAGGCTGACCAGGGGCTAAGCGCTTTGACCACCGGGAGCTGCAGCCCCCAGCTGTTATCTCAAGAGTTACCAGGGGCTAAACAAAACACTGAATTTCCTCACTTGGTCTGAGATTGGGGATGCTAAACGTTTTGTTTTGTCCATTACAGCCTGGACTTTGAGGGCAATGAACCTGGGGCCTGACTCATGAAAGCCAGTCCTATTTGGGCCAGAGGCGATTTTGGGGAGAACTTGTTGGGGGAACATGTCTGTGTGTTGAGGAAATAAATTCAGAGAGAGTATTCCCTCTGCCTGCCCTACCATAAAAGACAAGTTGAACTTTCAGCAAGTCACTATGGAAATTTCTCACCACCGTAGCAATTTCTTACCACTGTAGCGAGGTTTCCCTGGTGAAAACCTTCCTTACACTTTGTATCTTGTCCCCTCTAGATGACTTTTTCCAAGGGAAGTGGTCTATCCATCTCTATCCCAGGCACCTAGGTTACCAGTCCTATGTATTTATTAAAAGACTGAATTACTGGGTTATCAAAATCTGTATCTGCTACCACAGAATTCCCTCTAGCTGTTATTAAAGGATTTGTCTCTCCCAGCCTAACCGACAGTCATTGGGAACCAACCATCCGCTGAATAATTTATTTCTCTATCATATGTTTATTGGAGGACCTATGAGGTGTCAGGGACCTTATAAGGTTTTCCAGATACAGCAGTGAATAAAACAGACAAGCTCCTGGCTCTCAGGGCGCTGGCAGTGGGGAAGACCCGGGGCCAAAAAACTTTCTATGAAGAGCCTGAGAATAAACATCCGAGGCTTCGCAGGCCACATGCAGTCTCTGTAGCAAGCTTTTCTTTGCTTATTTCCGCTCCCCCCCCCCACCCTGCCGCCCCTACAACTCTTATTGTAAAAATCATTCTTATCTCAAGGGTCTTTTCAAAATAGGCCATGGGCCAAATTTAGCCCATTGGCCATAGCAAACCTCTGCGTAAGAGAGACATCAAATAAACACTTTGATAATTTCATAAGTACAGATGTGATCAGCACATAGCAGAGGAGGGGAGAAAAACAGACTGTGTCAGGCCATGATTTTGGAGGGATTTGGGAGGCTTCTTGGAAGAGGCAATATCCAAGGGGGTATTTCAACAAAAGAGGAAGGCAAAACCCAGGCAAAGACTAGGGGAGCATGGACTGGGATGGAACAGGGAGAGCCTTCGGTAAAGAGGCCACAGGTCAAGGCTTTGGGCAGCAGAGCTGGATGGGGTCCTGGTCACCCAAGACCTTGTCCACTTTAGATTTTTTTAAAATTTTATTTACTTATTCATAAGAGACACCAAGAGAGAGGCAGAGACATAGGCAGAGGGAGAAGCAGGCTCCCCATGGGAGCCTGATGCAGAACTCAATCCCAGGACCACAACCCGAGCCAAGGCAGATGTCCAACCACTGAGCCACCCAGGTGCCATCCACATTAGACTTTTATCTTAGGTTCCATGAAAGGCTTTCCAGGGCTTTAAGGAGAGGAGTGTCAGGATCTGATTCAATTTGGAAGAATCCCTCTGGCTGCTGTGCACATCTGCCTTGGAGAAGTGACAGGTTGGAGGGAAGCAGAAGGAGGCCAGCCAACTACAGCTTCCGGCTATGGGTTGAACTGTGTCTCCCTTCCCATCTCCCCCTACAAAATATGTTGAAGTCCTAACCCCCAACACTTTGGAAAGTGACCTTATTCGGACGGTCAGTTTAGATGAGGTCATGCTGGAGTGGGTGGGCCCCTTATTCAACATGATGTGTCCTCATAAGCAGGCAGCCACATGAAGACAGAGACCCACAGGGAGAACAGTGCAAGGTGACAGCAGCAGCGATGGGGTGAGGCAGCCGTAAGCCAAGGGAGGCCAAAGCAGAGCCCCCCAGTCAGCACGTTTTGCCGCAGCCTGCCTGCCACGGTCCATCAGATGTGGGAGGGGGTGCCTTTCAAAGCTATGCTAACTCTGGGCACCTCCTTTAGAGGAATCACACCATGGAAGGAATAAAAAGGTTGAATGTTATTTTAATTGAATTTGTTTTCAATTTATTTTCAGCTGTCTAGGGAAAAACCTTTTACACTCACATCATTTGATTCCTTTTTACTTCGTGTCCATTATCCTCATAATGAGCTTTTAACACATTAATGTGGCCCTGTTTGCCGAATGGTGATTCACGTTGGTCAAATCAATAAATAGCAAAAGCATAAAAATACACCAAACTGAGACATGGAACCAGAATATAAATGGAAAGCTTGGACTCCCACTTCCTTAACAGTGGAGACTGCATTCTAACATTTCTACCTCACACATCAGGAAGAATGTCACAAGAAATACCTTTATTTTCCATATTTCAGCTCCCAACTGTTGACAGAGGCAACAGACTAAGCTCTGGAGCCCTGGGATGCTTCTCTAGCCACCCCTGGACTTTAACCTTTCCCCTGTGTTCTGTTCCAGCAGTGTGCTGTGGTTGTAACAAAGCTTTTCTAAATGTATATATGGTGAAAAGGGGGAAAACCAAAATGCAAACTTCCATGGGTAGTTTTTTTAAGACTCCAAGAAAGCTGAGAAGAACGAGAACTTTTGCCAGCTACCCCCATGGTTCATACAGCAGACATCTGAATAGGTTTTTGTTGCCTGTTTTGCAGTGCCACCTTAGGCTTCCAGAAAACGAGATAACTTTATAAACTGTACATAGCAACTCCTTTTGAGGGCTTAGCATCCTCCCTGATCGCAATGAAAAGGAGGATTTGCTCTGGCACCCACCCACAATGGTGCAGGGGAGAGGAATGTGCCTTGGGATTCAATTAATAAAGATTTAATTCATCCAAAATTTCTCCCTTGCCCACCTATGCCTGGATCTTAACCTAAACCAATTGAGTAGTAAAGATCTAGTGTAGGTGTCCCCAGCTGTGTTCTAAGGAACACTGGTTCTCTAAAATTTAATCACACGCTCCAAGAAAAATGCATTCTTTGGTTACAGAATTTTTGGAATCTCTGTATACTCAATTATTCCCCTTTATGTTCCAAAGCCTGCTAGCCGTATAGGCTCTGAGAAGTCCCACAGCACACTTTTGTTTCACTAGGTGTCCCCAGTACTTGATTTGACTAAGAAATCTTTTAAATTGTTTTAAAAAATTTTTTTAATTGAAACAGCAATTCACACTGTACAACACAAGGAAAGTATTTAACCTGAGAATCATCTCAGAAAAATATATCACATTACAACCGGAACCGGGTTTTTACATTTTGGCAAATGTCTTTACATTCCATGAAACACCTATCACATTCCTAAACAAACTGTGCTTCCATTGCCTCTCTTCAGCTCTCCGATGGGGCATGAGGTCTTTTAGAGTAAATCTGGGGCCTTATTCCAGCATAATGCAGATATTCAGTAACCAGGTGCAGAAGAAAAGAAGTTATTCAGGACTCGTTTCATCACAAACAACACAAACCTAGATCAATCTAGCCTAAGAAAGTGGGTTATTTATTGAAGAGACACTGGAGGAAGCTCACAGCTCTGGCATGCTGAAAAGCCAGGTCTCAGAAAGGCAAGAATCAAAAACAAAACAAAAAAAACTCATGTTGGGGGTGGGGGGCAGTTCAAGGACTGAAATATCATCTGGATCCTGGCCCCCTCCTTTTCTGATTGTTTCTTACTTCTTTTCTTTCTGTATGTTGGTTTTGCTCTCCTGAATTGCCCATCCTCTTAGCTTTATGACTAGAAAGGGGACCACTCCCTTAAAAAAAAAATCTCAGTGGAGAACTCTGATTGGTTTGACTTGTGTCCTGGGTCTACCATGATTGGCTCACCTGGATCTTGGACCTACCCTCTAGTCTGGGTACTGTGATGAGCAGCCCTATTAGAACCACATAGAAAGTTCTGATGGTTAAAATGGCTCCCTCCAAAAGGGAGCTGTGTTTTAAAGAGAGGAGGGTGTGTGGGGCCGACATACGTGCATGTCTACTGCATATGGAAAGGAAAGACTGTTGGTTTGGGGGAAGAATCATATCTAGTCCACCCCTTCCCTCATGCTCTTTGAAATCAGCTGAACTACAGATGTGCTGGGAACCAAGCATCCTGCTTAGCTCCGGTGCTGCCCCTGCGTTCTGGATGTAACCTGGGTCTGCTTCTCCCAGGAGGAAAGCACAAGGGGGCTAATTGCTTTAGCAGGTTCATTACCTTGTTGGTGATTCTGTACCTAATCTGTTCATTATGCTGCTTATGTCTTTTTATAAGTGGAGAGAAATTGTGTTATCAGAGGAGACATGAGCTCTCTTATTTCTTAGGAGATTCTCTTAGGCTGGGACAAAAGGGTTTTATGTTTATCAACTTCCCCTTTGTGATATCTCCTTCTAAATGATGTATTAATCATGTTTTGATGATACAAATCAATTAAAGATGTTTTAAAGGTTAGGCTAATTAAATCTTTGGTTGGACTTCATATGTATTTAGATTTCCTATGTTGACTTTTAACAAATTGCAAATAAGTGTCATGGAAGAACATGCTTCCATCACTGTGATCCCTAGAAAGTCTTCTTTTATTTACCTATGCATGGCCCTGCACAGTCACAGCCAGTCAGCCACTTCTCTGCCAGCCTGTCTGTCCTTCTACCTACGTACCTAACATACCTAGTCTTTTTTAATTTTAATTTTCTTGAGAGAGAAAGAGTGTGAGTGGTGGGGAAGGAAGGAGAAGGAGAGAATCTTAAGAAGGAGAGAGAGAATCTTAGGCAGACTCCACGTTCAGCATGGAGTCCAATGCGGGCTCAGTCTCACTCACAAGTCAAGTTCTATAGTCAGTATGTGAGGGTCTGTGACCACTCAGAGTGAGGAGACGGCAAACACACTTCACAGTTCTCCTCCTTGAGGAACGTTGTGGGGCGGGGGGATCCAGGCTCAGTGTTCCCAAGCTGACTTCCATTACGGACTGACCACAAGGGAGGACATTCTAGCAGCACAAACAGATCCACAATTCAGATGTGTATCCACATGCACTGAGAATCATTCCCTTAGAGTCACTGAAATAAACACCATTACCCAATCTGAGTTTCTCTGCCCAGAAAATTGACCGTAACCACTCCAAGGTATTCATCAACCACCAGGTCTGCAGGATGCTCTGGCAACCCCAGCTCTCCTCCCCGACTCTACTGATTTCTTAACAACTCTTCCAACTCAGTTTCCTAAAATCAGGTTATGTTTGCAGCACAGAACAAGGAGGGATAGTTGGACTCTCTGGTGAACAATCTCTTGAGGAAGTATTTTTAAACATAAAACACTGTTCTCATGCACACACACCCCCAATGGAATCCCCTGGACCCACAGGTCCAAGCAGGCTCTTCCTCATCCCCTGCCCTCTCCTCGCCTCACACTCTTCATTCACCAAAGTCCCCCAGCACTTGTGATGCTTTGTTTTTAAATATTCACTGCTTGATGAAAAATTTGTGATTTTTTTGCACACTCAGAACAGATGTAACTATGACCCATATTTTATAATATATGTAGCTTATTCTATGTATTTTTGAAAGTTCTAGTTGCTTCCAACAGCTTTATCTTTCTCAGACACAAAATATAAAGACCTGGTATCCAAAAGAGCCAATTTTCAAGATAAAGTATTTTATTCCAGTGTCTAGGCATTATTTTCATTCACCTTCAGGATGAAAAACCAATATTCAGTAGCAAATATTTAAGGGTCATCTCTTATGTGCTAGATATTGCTTTGCAAAGTGTTGAGGACCTCTTAGAAAATATAGTCTACGGGGAAGAGTCACATGTCAGACAAAGTATGGGGCATAAAGAGCAGTGATGAGGAAAGTACAGGATGCTGTAAATCAAAGGATTCACACCCAATTCCTGCTCTGGCAATCAGGGAAGGCTTTCCAGAGGAGATAACTTTGTGCTGAGGTTCAAGGAGTGGAACTTAGCCAAGTAAATGGAGGGTGGGCAAAAGGGAGAGGCATGAGGGTGTCTGGTGGCTAAGCAGGGCATGTGAGGGGTAGGGTTTCCAAGCAGAAAGGCAGCCTATCATAAATTGAAAACAAGAAAGTGGATTAAAATGAAGAAGAGGATCCTAGTAGTAACACAGTGAGAGAGAAACAGGGACATTGCTGGAAAGACTTTGTAAGTTGTATTAAATCTGATCTTGCAGCACTGTTATTAAAAGTTTCCAGTGGGATTTGCTGCCTCTGGCACTTATGGAGAACAGACTGGGGAGGCAAGGGTGAGACTGGGGGCACAAAGCAGCTAGCTCGGCAGCTGGAGCAGCAATGAGTAGCCTGCTCACAGCCAGAAACAATGGGAATGGGGATAGGAGGCTTAGAAAATGGAAATGAAGCACTTGGGAGCTGGTTGGGAAAGAAGGAAGAGGAGGCGGGTATGGCTCCCAGCTCCTTGAGCGAGGGGATGTTGTTCATAGAGGTGAGGACATACAAAAGGGAGGCAACCTGGGGGAAATGCTAGTAACTGGGAAAGGTGAGTCTACACACAGGAATGTGTATATAGTCCACCCGCCTAAGTAAGTCTGATAGGATGGGCCAGATCATGTTGTGGAGACCGCCTAATTCACCCCCATAGCAAAGGTGGTGCCCAGTGCTGTCATCACCAGCTCGCTACAGCTCTGCCCTACATTGTCTTCACTTTGGTAAGCCTCTGTCTGCAACATTGCCTGTCTTGTGGCAGAGAAGAAGAGGTGGCAAACTTTGAGCTGACTCTTAAGCAACACATCTCACTTTCACTCACATCACATGGGCCAAAACAAGTCGGAATTACTGAGATTAAATGGGACAGAGATGTACAAATCTCTCCCTGGGAGGATCACTGGAAGATATGATGGAATAGTTATACAATGCATGACTCCTAGGAGAAGTGGCCAGAACCCGAACCCAACACCAAAAAAACAAAACCTTGCTTCTCCCATTCCAAGTTGGTGAAGCCTGTGTGGACACCATCATTTTGGGACGTATACTTTACAAAGCAAAATGCAAGGGCAAAAGGCCATTAAACATCTAGGTTCTTGTCCTACATCAACATGGCCTTGCCTAAGTCCATTGCTGTTCTGGATAGGAGTTTCACCATCTGTCAAATGAAGGTGTTAGATATAGGAGGCATTCTCTAAAGTTCCTTCCAGGTCCAAATCTCAATGGCTCTTATCTCCACTATAGAGCATTTGAGTCCCAGGCCTTTGACCCTTGCAGCTTCAGAAACAAGGGTCTCTTTCACTGCCACTGTCACTCTACAGGAGTCAAGATTCAAAAGCCTCTGTTATTCATGAGGTATGTATTCTGCTCCTAATTCCTCCCTGTCCTCAGAAGGTCTGCCTTCTATACCTCATCCTGCCTGCTGCACTATATTAGAAACTAACACCTTATGCTTGACCTACTTCTTAACCCTGCCCTATGGAAGGACTTACAGTAGTTTTGGCTATGGCTTGTCACTTCACCACTCATAAAGCAATGAGGGGGTGGGCATTTAGATCCTCCCTTCCAATCCCAATTTATCATGCTTTACTCAATCCAACCTCATTGTGTCCAATTTAAGGATCAAGACTGCCATTGTCCCCCCTTCTGCTTCAATTTCTGTCCTTTGATGTTCATCTAGTGAACAATGATGCATTCCAATTTCCAGGTGCCTGGGGCTGCAAATCCTTTCAAGATATAATCAGCTGAAAATAAGGATTTTTGCATCCAAGGCTGATCCAACATGACTACACACCTATTACCATGCCCGTTTAATTAAAAATGAACATTTCATACATAAACCATTTTCTTGATGTGGAAAATTTTGAGATGAAAACTTCAAGAAGGCACTGAATAGAAAGATAACAACAGAGGGGCACTGGGGAGGCTCAATCGGTTAGGCATCTGCCTTCAGCTCGGGTCATAATCCCAAGAACCTGGGATCAAGCCTGGCATCAGACTTCCTGTTCAGCAGCGAGTCTGCTTCTCCCTCTTCCTCTGTCAAAGAAATAAATAAAATATTTTTGGAAGGAAGGAAGGAAGGAAGGAAGGAAGGAAGGAAGGAAGGAAGGAAGGGAGGAAGGAAGGAAGGAAAAGAAAAGAGAAAAGAAGAGAAGAGAAGAGAAGAGAAGAGAAAAGAAAAGAGAAGAAGAGAAGAGAAAGAAAAGAAAAGAAAAGAAAGAAAAGAAAAGAAAAGAAAAGAAAGAAAATTACAAAGAAAATGGGAATGACAGGGAGGAGACTGGAAGGCCTCCCTGCTAAGAACTACCCTGACCAAGTTAGCCTTACTACTTGCAGTTTACCCTGCAGAATGTAATTCTGGTATATCTGTTTTATTAAGGAAATGGCACTTGCTGGATTCTGAGCCTGAGTTGATGGCCAAATAAATGTAGAAACACTTCCTACAGTAGGCACTCACAATCTATCCCAAAACTTCTCTCTGATGGAAGGTATTATGCTTCCTCCATTCCCAAGCATTGGTATGAGGCTATAGAACTCAGGTTTGGGTGTTTATGATGGGTAGATTCTAAGATGACCCCTAGTGACCCTTGACTGCTGGTATTTATGCCCTTGTGTAGCCCCCTCCCACTGAGTCCTGGGTAGGACTGCTATTAATCAATAAAATATGGCAAAGGTGATGGGGCAGCTTGAGTCCCTTTATCAGTGCAAGTGAGGAGAGTTTATTACAATATGGGAGTTAGAATCTTAAGTAACAATCACATGAGCCCCCAACCCTGGCTGACATACTGATCACAGCTTTGAGAGATCACAGCCTGAAGCCCCTGCCTAGGTTATGCTGATCTCTGACTTATAAAAAACTGTAAGATTGGGCAGCCCTGGTGGCCCAGTGGTTTAGTGCCACCTTCGGCCCAGGGTGTGAACCTGGAGACCCAGGATTGAGTCCCACATTGGGCTCGCTGCATGGAGCCTGCTTATCCCTCTGCCTGTGTCTCTGCGCCGCCCCCCTTCAGTCTGACATGAATAAATAAATAAAATCTTTTAAAAAAACTGTAAGATAATAACTGTGTGTTGTTGGCATGCCTGGATGGCTCAGTTGATTAGGTGTCTAACTCTTTATTTCAGCTCAGGCCTTGATCTCAGTGTCAAGAGTTCAAGCTCTGCATTGGACTCCATGGTAGACATGGAACCTACTTTAAAAAAAAAAAAAAGTGTTGTTTGAAGTGGGTGGTAATTTGTTATGCAGCAAGAGAAAACTAATACAAATCCCATACTGGGCATTGGAAAACCTGAAGGGGTGCTGGTAAAGGCTATTTTTGTGCAATGAAGTTCATTTTTTCCCCATTTACTCAGCATCTGCATTCCTGGAAAACACCAAAATATATCAGAAGTTTAAAGAGATTTTTTTTTATTTAATATATAAACCAGAGTCAAGTTCAAGGCTTGAGTAGGTATAAATGATATTTGCTCTTAACATGAAATTTTGAATGACCTATGGAAGTCTTTGCAGGAACTGGGCTGTTCAGAGTATTCAGGATATTTAGTATTTTTGACTCCCACCTATGAAATGCAAGTCATTGCAAATATCAATCACTGCAATAACAAATAATAGCCCCACAAATGTCCAACATAGCTTCTTGGGAGCAGTACCAGTACTGTGAAGGTATGCTAAAGGAGTTTACTGTCATAGAAGAGAAGAAAGTCCTTCTCCCCAGAAGACTCTGATTACAGGCAAATGGAATCACAGGGGCAGGATGCAGCGGTCAGTGTGGAGGTAGAAGCAAGGATCACCAACATGCAGTCACCTTCCAGAGTTCTCATCCCCGGTACCACAAACTCTGAAGTCAGACAGACCTGTGCATGACCCTGCCCTTGTTTCTCATAGTGAGGAAACATGTGAGGGTTACTTAGCATGTCTGAGCTTTAAATTCTTCACGCATAGAAAGGTTTTGATACAAACATCAGAGGGTTGTTGAAATCATTCTGCTACAGAACCAAGCACAGTACCATGCAGGAAGCACGTGCTTCAGTACATCATAATCTCTTTATTCCCACAGTTCAAATTCCTATAGGAAGAGCCCAAGAATTCCTTGCTCACTTCAAACAGGGGCACATGGCTCTTGGTCTCAGCACTTGCCTGAAGGGAGAAGGCAAACCAAACCTGACCTGAAATCTGCTGATTTGTCTGTGTTATTCCAAAGTTGAAATATTTCCGTCACCAGTGTTTGGGCCTTCCGTGATGTTAGTAGACCTCTCCTTTCTTTTCTCTAGGGTAGCAGGCTCAAGTAGTAGTTAGAACACAAAGAATTACATCTGACTCTAAGGTTGAAATTCCAGCTCAGACATGTAATATTCCTTCCCTGAGAAAATCTCTTAAATCCTCTAAAGTTCTCAGTTTCTCCTTCTGCAAAATAGGGATGATAATAGCATTTATCTCATAGGATTGTTTTGAGAAGAAGATAATTTATGAAAACGCTTAGTGTCTCAACATCTTGTTCATAGTAAGAACTCAATAAACAACGGCTGATGTTATCCTTGATACTATAATTATTATTTCTAAATGCCACTACCACAAACTCATCTTAACTGCTATTGCAGACCCACAGTGGAAAGAATATAAAGCACAGTGATTAGAGGTGTCAGCTCTGGAGTCAGTTCCTGGCTTTGCTGCTTATTAACTGTGTGCCTTTGGGGCAGTTGTTACTGCCTGGTGTGAATCCCACTCCCAACTCTGCTCAACCAATGTGGCATTTTCTGCACATTACAGGAGTTGGGATATGTTGCTTTGAACGGTACCACGTAACTGCTTTGACTATTTAAAATAATTAAGGTTCTATCACCAAGATAATTGGGGGCAAATAAGAAGCAGTCTCTGTAAATAGTTGGTGAGTAATCATAAGAACATAAAGTGTCTCTGAGATGCAGTGGCACTGAGAATGTTGGAAGAAAAGAGATCTCTTCTTTTTCAAAGTGGATTAGATCTCAGATTACCTAAGCCAGTCATGAGATGGAGGGCTACATTTTTGTCCTTGCCTGGATTCATGGATCTTCCACAAGACCAATAGGATACTGTGTTTTAATCTGGACTCTTTTTTTAGACATACTCTTTATTTTATTGGTGAAGCAAGATTCAAGAGTTTCCAGGAAATAGCTCCTCTTTCTGTTGGGAGTATATACATTAATGATTAAGTTTGTGCAGAAAATTCTATTTTTTTGTAACATTTGCTGAAAATTAACATAGTTTTCCACTTGCAATGTATAGCTTCTCCCTAGGAGCTGGCTTCCTAGGGAAAATAGCTAATATTTTTCAGCAGCTATTGAAAGCAAGAACCAGGCTGGTGTAAAATGTGCATGCTTCTGCATTCCTGTTTCCCTTTGCACAAAAAGCACAGCATCAATTGGATGAAATAATAGCTATTCAATTGGTCATTCCCTTATGACTGCAAGCCATTTGGAGCTCAGTCACGCTTACAAAAGCCGATATCGACTATGTGTAGAAATATCTGGAATGAGATGCTTTGCCACTGACATCTTTCATTCATAATTACTGCAAAGTCTGCCTGCCCAGGCCTAGTCAATGGCCAGTCAATATTCCCATTATAAGCCAGAGCAGGGTGAATGGCTAGGGCAGAAACACAAAGCAGACATATACTCAATGGGACCCACGGGTCCAGGCATCAAAGTTGGCCATAGAGGGCCTCAGGAAATATTGAGCTCAGAGGAGAGATGGGCAGGCACAGTTTGATGTTTTCCTGCAGTCTATGTTCCATGAGATTGGAAATTAAGTCTCTTCACAATGACACAATGTATGTGAGAGGAGTGAATCATTCTTCTCTGAAAAGGTATGGTACCAAGCTTGTAGTTACCTTTGCACTTGGTGGTACTGTCTACATTGTCATAGAACATATTTTAAATGGCCATGGATAACATGGTATCGCCCAGCCAGTAAACTCAAATTACAAAGTCTGAGCAAGTACCACGCACCCCACAGAAGAAATCACAGCTTTGGCTTTGGTGCCAAAACCCTGCCATGTAATGGAGAGGAGTTGGTGGTGGTGGATTATGAAATGGCTTATGAGTGTTAGAGAATCGTTTGGCTATTGATGGGTTGCTGGTGTAGGATTTGGTTGCATTGTAATCCAATTTGGCAACTTTCATGTTGTCAGCTTGAGTCCTTCTGAGCCTTCATTCTGAAGTTCCCCATAAACCCTATAAATCAGCCATTGCTAACTGTTGTGTATACCTGGCACATGTGACTGGGGAAATTTTCTTTCAAATCATCATTTCCTAAGATTTATCCATCCACTGTCTTAAATAAGGGCAGAGTTTTTGGATCTCATGGAAATGTCTCAATCCCTGTGTTTCACAGAAAATCCTTTTAGACTCCATTATTGTTGTCCATGATAAATGTCACTACTGAATCTAATTTAGGTAATTTTCCTGCCACTGTAGTGTGCTCGCACAGAAATGAGTATTAATTTACTGCTAATTCAGTGTGCTTACCCTTAATTAGCAACAAGCTTTGTCTGAAATAGCAGATGTTAAAATCTCAGCAAATTTTTATCCATATTAAAGCCACCACTGCAGGTGTGTATACACACATATACACAGCCATATGCACACATACCTTCATCTCTCCATCCTCTTTGGAAATATATTTTATGGATATTTACTATAAATACACTAGTATTAAATTCAAATCCTACAATGATGCAGTTTATCTAAAAAGCCAACAGACCTGGAGATGATGAACAGCTGTCTGAATAGATCCTTAGAAAAAGCCCACAGAGGTTCAGGGAGCCATAGGGAAGCTCCAAGTGAAACTGTATTTCTCTAACAATTGAGTCAATGGAGTGTTCTATAAAACATATTCTCTCATTGAATCCTCATAATGACCTCTAAAGATGGTCTCTATCAACCTCTTTTATTGCTGAGGAACTTGGGGTTCAGAGTTCACGCATTCACATATCCATCCATCCATCAGACACCTGAACACCTATTATAGGAAAACTGTCTCCTAGAGAATGGGGACACAGTAGTAACAAAATGACAAAGCTACTGCTCTCATAGGGGTTTACATCCTAGAGAGATTAAATGAATTGCCCAAAGCTATACATGCAAATACAGCCAGGGCCTTAATTTCAAGTCGTGACTGTTTGATTTCTGAGCTTCGTTCTAAACCAATATATCATGCCACCTTCAATGACAGGAAAATATTTAGGAGAAGCTAAAAATTCTTGCCTAGGATTTGTTTGCTTCCTCCTAAAGTAAGACTGGGTTTTGCCATGCCACAATGTAGCTCCTCTATTAAACCAGGCCATAACAGATGTCTTTTCTCTCATTCTCTCATTAGTAAAGCTTTAGACATTTGGAGGAACAGGAAGCAAATAATTCTTAATGGCAAACCCTGGCAGACACTGCTGTTGCCCATTCATTATCGATTCTCTCTTCCTACTATCAGAAGCAAACTTTGCTTAGGCAGCAAATGTCCCTTGTCCCAGGGATGCTCATGTGACTGAATTTTGCCCAATGATGTATAAATGGAAGTCCACTGGGTAGAGCTTCTAGAAAAGCTTTGTGTCCTGATGGAAAAGGGATGAATTTCACTGGCCCACATCTTTCTCTTCTTTCTATTGGGGGCATAGGCATGATTCCTGAAAGGACAAGAGAATCTTCCAACTGTGAATATTAGAGTCATTTGCTAAGGGGAAATGGGGAAAATGAAAGGGACATGGGTACTTGAGGATTTGCTCCATCAGACATACAATCCCTGGGGTGCCTCGTTTTGCACATGAAAAAATATATATACCCCTATTTGGTCAAGCTATTGAAGTTGGGTGTTTTTATATGCAACAAATACCATTGTTATATAAATGTAAACTATACTACTGATAAATTCGATGTTGAGTAATTAACACCTCTACAGCACAGTCACCATTCCCTGAGTGTTTTATACTTGCACAGCACTACGCTGTTTCATTATATTGTATAATTTATTCCTCATAAGAAGGAATAAATCTTGTATTACCTCAGTTTGTAGATCTGAAAATGGAGGATCAGAGAGGTTAAGCAATTTGTCCAAGGCTACTCAGGTAGAGCATAGTGAAGCTGCTATTCAAACCCGGCTCCAAAGCATAACCCTCAAGCACCTGATTTGCTCATATATCCAGCTTTATAAAACCACACAAAGCAACCATTTCTGACATTTGAAAAAAAATACTATTATATTAATGTTTAGTAAAACAATGGTCCTGAGAGCAAAGATTAAGATGAATCTATATCAGTAATATCTTCAGACCTGCTGTTTCTATAAAACATGGCCCTGGCACGATTCAAGCCTAACAATTTCCAATTTCTTTCCTTCCTATTTATAAGCCCAAAAAGTATGACAAAGTGTGAAAAACCTATCTCTATGCTGTGTATAACCAAAACAAAAATGAAGCCTATTTGCCCATCAGCTTCTTATCTAATAGTGCCTTTGGAGTTACTAATACACTGGCCTTGGAGCTTTCTCTCTCTCCTGGACTTATGTTGCTCATATCAGGGTGGAGACTGGAGTCAAGAAAGGAGTGGGTTTCTAGAAGCATGAACAAGTTCAGGGAAGGACATTGGTGTGGTTGCAAGGAGAAAGATTCTGTGTGGATACCATCTGTCTTAGTCCTCGTGCCTTTTGCCCATCTTTTCTGTGTACCTGTCCTTCCTCACAGCAGCAATCATGTTCCCCAGACCTCCTTGTGCTAAGTCTAGATCTTTCTTTTTCCTTCATGGGCTAATCCACTGTTGCCATGTGGGAAAAATTTTTTCTTCAAAGCCATTTGACATTTAATCAGAGAGGATGTGATTATTTTTTACCTTGTTCAAGATTAAATCCATATTTTACACACACATACATACACCCCTCCTTAGCTATGCCCCACTCAATCTTCACCCTATGTACATCACGCCTGGTTCAGCTTCCACACCGTTTGTGAACATCTGGATTACCTGTCTGAAAATACAAAGTTGGTCACAAAGATCCCTTTTGTTGTTGTTGCTCAATAGGAGATGTATTCATTGGGCCAGATTTAAGTATTTAGCTGCCCCAAACCCTGCAAAAATGATGGTACTTACTCCCGCATCCACCCGACTCCTCACATGTAATTCCAAAATAAATAAATACCAGAGAGTTAAGTAAGCCTAAGTGTACTGCAATTCTTCTTTTATTTGAAATACCATATGTTTAAATATATATGTGTGTGTATATATATATATGTGTGTGTGTGTATGCATATATATGATACATACCTATCATGTTTATCCATCTATCTACCCATCTACCTATCTACATTCTGCTGGCACCCTAAGCCTATGCTCAAACTGTCTGCCTGCCAGTTGGACAACCTGGCACTGGGTATCTAAACCCTTATGCTAGGGCATTTTACTCTTACTTCATACACGAGGGAAAAAGTTTATTTTCAAGTTTCTGGAGTTCCTCTGGGTCCCAAACAGGAAAAAAAAAAACAAAAACAAAAATTAGAGTGAAAGAGACACTTGCAGAAAGAAATATCCTGTTTGGTAATATAAAGGAATAGGAATTGGCTGCCTTTTAAAAACAGACTCAACCAAGAAACACTATTACTATTAGTCTGCGTGTGATGGCAATATTTAGCCTTTGATTTACATGCTGGTTCAATGCTTTTTTGAAAAGCTTGTCTATATTTCCCATCCATATTATTAGATGATGAGTCTATATAATTATCTTGCCCAATCCATACTCAATTAGGTACTTAAATACATGAGTTTTAATTGATTATGTGCATGAAGAAGTTCATGCTTTCAACTTTCTGATTCCAAATATTAAGACCAAACTTGAACAATTTAAATCCTATGTCATCTATAATCAAGATGAATAACACTTTCTAAATGGCTTTTTTTTGTTCTTAGAAAACTAGAGAATTATATAAAAGTGCAGAAAAAGGTGGCATTTGTACATATTCTAGCATTTGAAATTTATCATTAATTTTATATGCCTTTTTTTTCCTGCATGCACACTGTTAAAACAGTTATTAAAGGTAGATGGGAACATGTTCCCCTTTAAGAGAAATATCAGGATACTGCAGAGAGAGCTCACAGCTATGTTTCTACCATTCCCAGTCCTATCTGTACTCATCTTTCTACTTCTTTCTCTCCCTCTCTCCACAAGAACTACCTAGAATCATTTCTGAATGTAGTCTTACTACACTTTAAAATGCTTTTACATCTATCTATATTCACAGAAAATATACAGTATTGATTTTTGTGTTTTTCAAGTTCAGATTTTACTCAGGCAGAGCATTAGTCTTCAAAGAACTTCAGAGAAGCCATGTGATCCTCTCAATGGATGTAGGAAAAGCACCTGATGGAAAACAATACCTATTATTTATGACATTTAAACAAAACTTTCAGCCAACTAGGAATAGTAAAATTATTTAACCCAAAAAAGTAAATTAAAAAATCCCAGAGTAAAAAGTATATTTAATGCTGAAACATTACAAAACCCTCCAAAGCTAGGAATGGGCGAGCATCTGTCACCATCTCTGTTCAAGGGATGCCGGCCAGTAGAGTAAGACACAAAAAGTCAGTCAAAGGAATAAGGGTTGGGAAGGTGGAAATAAATTTACCATAATTCATATACTGTATGATTTTATCTTTACGAAAATCCAAGAGACTCTAACACAGAACTAAGGAAATAGTTTAGCAAGTTCTTTGGGTATAAGTTGGTTATATAAGAATTATTTATGTTCTTTTGCACTAGTAGCAATTAGTTTGAAATGCTACTTTCAAAATGCCATTTTTAATGATAATCCAAACTAAAACATGTCTGGGGGAAAAAAGCAACCAAAAGTGTGTAATAATTCAATGGACAAAATTATAAAATATATTTCATATTTGTATAAATATATTTTATATGTAGGAAATATATATACCATGTTAGTGATGAGAAAATACAATTATAAAAGTGACCATATTACTCATAATAAGCCATATATTCAGCAAAACATGAATTAAAATTTTTTAAAAGATTTTATTTATTTATTCATGAGACACAGAGAGAGAGGCAGAGACATAGGTAGAGGGAGAAGCAGGCTCCCTTCAGGGAGCCTGATGTGGGACTCAATTCCAGAACTCCAGGATCACTCCCTGAGCTGAAGACAGATACTCAACCGCTGAGCCACCCAGGCATTCCCATGAATTAAAATCTTAACAGTTTTTCCATGGAACTTGGAAAAATGATCTTAAAATTCATACAAAGTACCAAAGAGTCTGAAATACCCTAGCCAAATTGGAAGGGACTATTCTTGCTAGCAATCAGGTCTTATTTTAAAGCTAAATTAAGACAGCATGTTGTTGTTAATGAATATAAACCAGACCAATGACACAGAGAGGACATCCCAGAACAACAGATTTACACCAGAAGGAACCAACACATACATGGAAACTCTATATATGAAAAGAATTGCATTTTTTTAATGGCAGAGTATTTTAAAATGGCCTAAGACAATTGATTATCTTTATGAAAGAAAATGCTAAGATGCCTCTGTCATACCATAAAAAATAAGCACCCAATACATTAAAGGCAAATATAAAATGTGAACTAGAACTAAGATGCCTCTGTCATACCATAAAAAATAAGCACCCAATACATTAAAGGCAAATATAAAATGTGAAACTAGAACTTTTGAAGGAGACTATAGGGGAATGTGACTCAGGATAGGGAAAGAACTCCTTGAACAAAACCTTAAAATTAAACACTGACAAGTTTGTATATTAGATTTTAAAACTTCTGTACCATGAAAGATACCACAAAAAGTGAAAAATTAACCACAGATTATGAGTTACATTAGCAATACATATAATTGACAAAGATTAATATACATAATATACAAAGAATCCCCAAAAAATAAATTAAAAATGGACAGCTAATAGGAAAAATATAGACAAAGCAAATCAAAAAAAATTCAGAGGAAACAAAATGACAAACAAATATTTAAAATACATTTGCTGAAAATCGGAGACAGGAAAACTAAAACCATAACACACTAGCACTTGCTCTTGTCAATGATCTGTTTGCATTTAGATTGATTTTCTGCCCTTTCCCTCTTTTTTTTTTTTTTGTATATTTTTTATTGGAGTTCGATTTGCCAAAATATAGCATAACACCCAGTGCTCATCCCACCAAGTACCCCCCTCAGTGCCTGTCACCCAGTCACCCCATCCCACCACCCTCCTCCCCTTCCACTACCCCTTGTGCGTTTCCCAGAGTTAGGAGTCTCTCATAGTCTAGCACCCTCACTGATATTTCCCACTCATTTTCTCTCCTTTCCCCTTTATTCCCTTTCACTATTTTTTTATATTCCCCAAGTGAATGAGACCATACAACGTTCGTCCTTTTCTGATTGACTCACTTCACTCAGCATAATACCTTCCAGTTCCATCCACCTTAAAGTAAATGGTGGGTATTCATCGTTTCTAATGGCTGAGTAACATTCCATTGTATATATAGACCACAGCTTCTTTATCCATTTGTCTTTTGATGGACACCAAAGCTCCTTCCACAGTTTGGCTATTGTGGACATTGCTGCTAGAAACATCGGGGTGCAGCTGTCCAGGCGTTTCATTGCATCTGTATCTTTGGGGTATCCCCAGCAGTGCAATTGCTGGGTCGTAGGGTAGTTCTATTTTTTAACTCTTTGAGGAATCTCCACACAGTTTTCCAGAGTGGCTGCACTGGTTCACATTCCCACCCACAGTGCAAGAGGGTTCCCCTTTCTCCACATCCTTTCCAACACTTGTTGTTTCCTGTCTTGTTAATTTTCCCCATTCTCACTGGTGTGAGGTGGTATCTCATTGTGGTTTTGATTTGCATTTCCCTGATGGCAAGTGATGCAGAGCATTTTCTTATGTGCTTGTTGGCCATGTCTATGTCTTCTTTGGTGACATTACTGTTCATGTCTTTTGCCCATTTCATGATTGGATTGTTTCTTTGTTGTTGAGTTTAATAAGTTCTTTATAGATCTTGGATATTAGCCCTTTATCTGATATGTCATTTGCAAATATCTTCTCCCAACCTGTAGGTTGTCTTTTAGTTTTGTTCATGGTTTCTTTTGCTGTGCAGAAGCTTTTTATCTTGATCAAGTCCCAATAGTTCATTTTTGCTTTTGTTTCTTTTGCCTTTGTGGATGTATCTTGCAAGAAGTTGCTGTGGCCAAGTTCAAAAAGGGTGTTGCCTGTGTTCTCCTCTAGGATTTTGATGGATTTGTGTCTCACATTCAGATCTTTCATCCATTTTGAGTTTATCTTTGTGTGTGGTGTAAGAGAATGGTCCAGTTTCATTCTTCTGCACGTGGCCATCCAATTTTCCCAGCACCATTTATTGAAGAGACTGGCCTTTTTCCAGTGGATAGTCTCTTCTGCTTTGTGGCATATTAGTTGACCATAGAGTTGAGGGCCCATTTCTGGGTTCTCTATTCTGTTCCATTGCTCTATGTGTCTGTTTTTGTGCCAGTACCACACTGTCTTGATGATCACAGCTTTGTAGTACAACTTGAAATCTGGTATTGTGATGCCCCCAGCTCTAGTTTTCATTTTCAATATCCCCCTGGCTACTAGGGGTCTTCTCTGATTCCACACAAATCTTAAGATGATTTGTTCCAACTCTCTGAAGAAAGTCCATGGTTTTTTGATAGGGATTGCATTAAATGTGTAAATTGCCCTGGGCAACATTGACATTTTCACAATATTAATTCTTCCAATCCATGAGCATGGAATATTTTTCTTTCTTTTTGTGTCTTCCTCAATTTCTTTCAGAGTGTTCTGTAATTTTTAGGGTATAGATCCTTTACCTCTTTGGTTAGGTTTATTCCTAGGCATCTTATGCTTTTGGGTGCAGTTGTAAATGGGATTGACTCCTTAATTTCTCTTTCTTCAGTCTCATTGTTAGTGTATAGAAATGCCACTGATTTCTGGGCATTGATTTTGTATCCTGCCACACTGCTGAATTGCTGTATGAGTTCTAGCAATCTTGAGGTGAGTCTTTTGGGTTTTCTATGTACAGTATCATGTCATCTGCAAGGAGGGAGAGTTTGACTTCTTCTTTGCCAATTTGAATGCCTTTGATTTCTTTTTGTTGTCTGATTGCTGAGGCTAGGACTTCTAGTACTATGTTGAATAGGAGTGGTGAGAGTGGACATCTTTGTCGTGTTCCTGATCTTAGGGGAAAGGCTCCCAGTGTTTCCCCATTGAGAACATTTTCCATGGGCTTTTTGTAGATGGCTTTTAAGATGCTGAGGAATGTTCCCTGTATCCCTACACTGAAGAATTTTGATCAGGAATGGATGCTGTATTTTGTCAAATGCTTTCTCTGCATATCTATTGAGAGGATCATATGGTTCTTGTTTTTTCTCTTGTGATGATCTATCATGTTGATTGCTTCACAAGTGTTGAACCAGCCTTGCATCCTGTTGATAAATCCCACTTGGTCATGGTGAATAATCTTCTTCATGTACTGTTGGATCATATTGGCTAGTATCTTGTTGAGAATTTTTGCATCTGTGTTCATCAGGGATATTGGTCTATAATTCTCCTTTTTGGCGGGATCTTTGTCTGGTTTTGGAATTAAGGTGATGCTGGCCTCATAAAACGAGTTTGGAAGTATTCCATTCCATTCTATCTTTCAGAACAGCTTTAGTAGAATTGGTATGGTTTCTTCTTTAAATGTTTGATAGAATTCCCCTGGAAAGCCATCTGGCCCTGGACTTTTGTATCTTGGGAAGTTTTTGATTACTGCTTCAATTTCCTCCCTGGTTACTGGCCTGTTTAGGTTTTCTATTTCTTCCTATTGCAGTTTTGGTAGTTTGTGGTTTTCCAGAAATGCATCCATTTCTTCTAGATTGCCTAACTTATTGACATATAGCTGCTCATAATATGTTTTTAAAATCATTTGTATTTCCTTGGTATTGGTGGTGATCTCTCCTTTTTCACTCGTGATTTTATTAATTTGAGTCTTTTGTTTTTAATAAGGCTGGCTAATGGTTTATCTATCTTATTAATTCTTTCAAGGAACCAACTCCTGGTTTTGTTGATCTTTTCCACAGTTCTTCTGGTCTCTATTTCATTGAGTTCTGCTCGAATCTTTATTAACTCTCTTCTTCTGCTTGGTGTAGGTTTTATTTGCTGTTCTTTCTCCAGTTCCTTTAGGTGCAAGGTTAGCTTGTGTACTTCAGTATTTTTCCAATTTTTTAATGGATGCTTCTATTGTGATATTGTGATGTATTTCCTTCTTAAGACTGCTTTTGCTATATCCCAAAGATTTTGAATGGTTGTATCTTCATTCTCATTAGTTTCCATGAATCTTTTTAATTCTTCTCTAATTTCCTGGTTGACCCTTTCATCTTTTAGCAGGATGCTCCTCTAACCTCCACATGTTTGAGTTTCTTCCAAATTTCTTCTTGTGATTGAGTTCAAGATTCAAAGCATCATTGTCTGAAAATATGCAGAGGACAATCCCCATCTTTTGGTATCAGTTGAGACCTGATTTGTGTCCAATATGTGGTCTATTCTGGAGAAAGTTCCATGTGCCCTTCAGAAGAATGTGTATTCATTTGCGTTTGAATGTAAAGTTCTGTAAATATCTGTGAAATCCATGTGGTCCAGTGTATCATATAAAGCTCTTGTTTCTTTGGAGATGTTGTACTTAAAAGGTCTGTCATTTGCAGAAAGTCTTTTGCCCTCTTCTTTATATCACAGGTAACTTCTGGCCTGCAGGTAAGTTTAGCCAAGTGAGAGAGTATGAGAGGAAATATGGGAACAGATGAGGGAAAGCCTGGCACCTGTCCCCTTTCCTCTGCTTCATGGACAATCTCTGGCAGCCTCTATGAACCTCTGTGGCTTCAGCTCTCACACCTCATTCCCCACAGTGGTTTCAGCTTCTGGGCTCTGGTCCCACCACCCAGCCTTCTTCTCAGCTTTATCAAATAGGACTTTTACCAAATTTGTGTAAGATATTTTTAAGAAATGAAAAACATTGCAGGTATGTTGAATTCCCATGTACACCACTCTCCAATTCCATTTTCCTCACTCTTACCATAGGGAAATGCAAGTCCTAGGAGTGATAGTGGCCTTTTACTACTGCGGTTAGCTTCTCAGCTGGCCCATTAACTGCCCAAGCAGTTACCTGTATTAAATTTCCTCTGTTGAAGAGCCTAGAGCATTCCTGGCTAGACCCTCACCAAGACACCATTTCACACTCATTAGATTGACACAGATTTAAAGGTCAGACGATACTATATGCTGACAAAGATACAGAGCAGTTGGGCCTTCCATACATAGCTGCTGGGAGTAGAAGTTGATAAGACCACTCTGGAAAGCAGGTGGCAATATTTAGTAAAATTGGATATGAGTGTTTCCTATGACCTCTTCCACATCTAGGCATACATACCCACTCAATACTTCTTATTTCCTCAAGAAGGCTAATAAAATAATACTTATTGCACCATTATTTATAGCAGCAAAAATCTGTAAAACTATGCAAACATTGTCATTAAAGTATACTAATAGAATGAAATGCTATTAAGCAGTTGCAAGTGTCAACTATAGCTTCGGTATCAATATGTAAAAATCATAATACTGAGTGGAAAATAATGCATAATCGTATATATATCTATAGTACAACACCATTTATACAGTTCTAAAAAATGTCAATTCTGCATATTCTTTAAGGACACAAAGTGCAGTAAGATTATTTTTTAAAAAAACATACAGATGATTAACAAACACAAAATTCAGGAAAATTGTTCCCTCTGGTAAGAGTGAGGAAAATGGAATTGGAGAGTGATATACATGGGAATTCAACATACCTGCAATGTTTTTCATTTCTTAAAAATATCTTACACAAATTTGGCAAAAGTCCTATTTGATAAAGCTGGGAAGAAGGCTTTAGGTGCTTCCTAAGTGATTTTCCACACTTTTGTCTCATCAATGTATTTCATTTAATGTTTTAAAAGAAGTTCTTTCTAAAAATAATTGCCATTATTTACATAGAAGAGCCAATAATGGATACCTAATCATGATCCCCAAATTTATGTGGCATAGAAGCTGTCTGGAACTGACAAAAGCTTCTATAGGAAACCTACCTAATTTCTTCCAAAAGGAAACTCCTATCTTACACACATTCACCCCATCCATCTTCCCAACAACACACTTTTTCTATGTTCATCATCATCAACCATGTCGGCCTGCTGAGACCTGCTCTTGAATGAATGCTGCTTCCAAACACTCTCAGCTGCTTTCCAGAGCACTGTCTATCACTGCTGGCCTTCCTATGTCCACTATAGTAAATCCATCTCTGTGATGTGGGGTTTGTCTGCCTCAGTGGAAGTTTCTAGCCATCAGCATTTATGCTGAGTTTCTCATTTAGTCTTCAGATCTAGCCTGGCTGCTTGACTTCGTTTCACTTGTTTTGTTTTGTTTTGTTTTTTGTGGGGAGGGAGGTGCGGGGAGGGTTGTTTTTTTCTTTTTTTTTTTTTTCTTTTTTTTGCCTTCCCCTATTGGCCACTTATATCATTTGTTTATGGGCCAGAGCTCTGTGTTTTCACATGACTTATCACTTCACTGTAACCTGTGTCTAGCTTATTAATCTTGGACCAACTGCAGTGTAAAGAACTTGCTAGCACCTTCAGGTGTCCCAGGCTCTTTCTCACCTCCAAGCACTACCACATGCTCCCTCTCCATGCAGACCACTCTTACCCCCCATCCTTACTTTTCCTGCTGATTCTTTATTCACTTAAACCTCAGCTAATCCCTTCCACCTGGAACCCTTCTTGAGCTCCTTGAGACTGGCGCTGCCTACTTGCCCTATTGCAATCAGCATGTAACATCATCTCCCCCTCTCGCCCACCAAATTTAAGTTCCATTCAGCCAGGAAAAGTGGTTTCATCATTCATCACAGACTGTCAAGTGTAAAGCCTGGCACATAGTAGACATTCAATAAATATTTCATGAATAAATGAAAGAAAATCAAGACAGACTGCTGCTCTGCCCCGTCGATTATTCCTTTCCCGGGGAGCCACGTAGTTCACATCCAGGAAGTCAAAAGGCTACCAAACAGTGACAAGTTGCTAGCAGATTGGTCGGTAAGCCCTTCCAAGTATTTACCTAGTTTTCTGCGGGACTTTCTCCTTTTTTTTTTTTTTTTTTTTACTTTCTCCTTTTAAAAAAATTTACTAGGGTCACAAATTCTATAAGGTCGCGTCGTACTATGTAGAGTGAGTTCCTTCATTTGCTTTCACGTTCTTTTAGACCTAAAATATCCGCAGTAATATTTCTAAGATGTCTCTAACCCCTTTCTTCCAGGTAAAATACAGAAAGCTTATTTCCACAGCACAAGGCAGAAAGAAAATGGAGAGCACGGAGTCAAAGCACAACCGAAGAAATCACACTCACAAAAGACGAATCAGACACACCTCATTAACACACACAAACTCACGCACCTGTGCATCAGTGATGATCATGGATTATCGTCCCATTCCATTTATTAGCCTCTCAGAGATTTTTGTCTTTGCTAAATCTACAACATGTGAATGTGAGTGTAGAAAGGGAATTCTTATTAACACAGCTTGTCTGATGTTCTCATGCCAGTTTAAACTATCTCTTTAGTTTGTTTCTACAGCAGCGGCTGGGAGCAATACTTCTTTCAAATTATCGCAATACTTAATGATATAATGTGATCCAAGGGCAAGCAGAACTAGCTATGGCAAGAGAAAAGCAACAAGAGTATAAACCAGCTCTAATCTGTTATAATTGTACCTATTTTTAGCTATGAATATTTTATAGAATATGTATTTGCGTGTTATATTTATAGATCATTTCATGCTGGTTCCATTTTATGTATTACATGATTGTACATTAAAATATATATATATTGTATTTTTTAGAGATGAATATGTTTGGCATTTACTCTGTTAAAATATAAGCTGATTTTTCCCTAGCAAATTTTTCTTGGCATTTCTGTAACAGATTTGTTTTCAAATATTTTTAAGGGAACTTTTTTTTAAAATACATTTTTGCTCAGCTGAATATAGCAAATCTCCAAGGATTCCATGTTTTATTTTATAAACTGCTTAAAATTTTCCAAGGAAACCAAATAGCATTTTTCCTCAATAAGCATTAGGAGACTCTTTGACAATACCCATCAGAGCATGGCACCCAATATATTCCAATATACTTATTCCTGATTTAAGCTCTGTTAATCCTTTACATCTTTCTTCTGAAGAGCTTTAAATTATACTCTTAAGCAGGGCTTATTACTATGAATTTCAAATAGATAAATTAATGTTTATATATATATAAAAAGTCTCCTGCAAATGCAGTTGGCTGTGCATGTGGCTAATAGCTGAATAGTGTGTGCTGAATGCTGGGAGACTCTGCTTAAGTCTAACTTGCAAAACAGTTTATCAGGCAAATATCTCCAGTGCCATTTTTTTCTCTGAAAGCAATGAACTGATCTCAAAAACAAACAAAACACATTGTTTTAGTTAGTATGGTTCTAGCTAGCTGCAGACATAAATTTGGGTGAAAACAGTTAATAAAATGCTTAGACCTAAATGTTTAAAAACTGTAAACCACATCCCCTGAGTTTTCTAACCCTGCTCCACCCTTTTCTGAAAAATAATTCCCTTCACTTTTTTTTTTTTTGTAAGATTTATTTATTTCAGAGAGAATATGGGAATGGGGGGAAGGGCAGAGGGAGAGGAAGAGAGAAGCAGACTCCTGAGCCGAGCTCTGTGTGGTGGAGGGCTCAATCTCAGGATCTTGAGATCATGACCCCACCTAGGCTGATATTAAGAGTCTGACATGCAACCAACTGAGTCACTCGGGTGCCCCCCCCCTTCTTTTTTATTATAAAAAACAAGCCAATGTATCTTCCTTCCAAACGAAACTACCAAAGTTATGACTTGTTTGGGGGATTGTCTTAGTGTAATTCTTTTTTAAATATTTTTATTTATTGGGGTACCTGGGTGGCTGAGTGAGTTAAGCCCTCTGCCTTTGGCTCAGGCCCTTATCTCAGGGTCCTGGGATGGAACTCTGCCTTGGGCTCCCTGGTCAGTGGGGAGTCGGCTGGCTGGCTGGCTTGTTTGTTTGTTTATTTATTTATTTATTTATTTATTTACTTATTTATGAGATAGAGCTCAAGAGTGCACATGACTAGGAGAGGGGCAGAGGGAAAAGGAGAAGCAGACTTCCCACTGGGCAGGGAGCCCATGCAGACATTCATCCCAGGACCCTGGGATCAGGTCCAGCCAAAGGCAGACAGGCTTAACCAACTGAGCCACCCAGGCACCCCAGTATAATTCTTTAAGAATGACTTGGATATCTATTTTCTTTTAAGGTATCAGTAGGATCCCTTTGAAACTGTATGGCTTTTTAACAGTCAGAAGTAGAACAATTAAGTGTACACAAGTTTAGGTCACTAGTTATAAGTCAGACAGTTTGATTCAAACCCCCATTTCACATTTCCTAGCTGTGTGCTGCTCAGCAAGTTATAAAACCTCTCTGTGCTTCATTTTCCAAAGAAATAGGATGGTAATAACACTTTAGGCTTAGGATTGTTGGGATAATTTAATAAAAACTCTGCACAGGTTGGGACGCCTATGTGGCTCAGTGGTTGAGCATCTGCTTTTGGCTCAGGGTGTAATCCTGGGGTCCTGGGATCAAGTCCTATATCGTGCTCCCTGCAGGGAGCCTGCTTTTCCCTCTATGTCTCTGCCTCCTCTCTATATCTCTCATGAATAAATAAATAAAATCTTTAAAAAACAAAACAAATATTCTGCACTGGCTTTTAGCACAGTGCCTGGCATACTGTAAGATCTCAATAAATGTTAGCTGCTACTACCACTATTATTGCTATTAATTTTGTATTATAGCAAATAAGCTCCTTTTATTTTTTTCCAGGATTGGCTGAGCACATTGAGGTAATAGAACTTGACAGAGAAAAACCACCAAATACCACCTTATATTCATACAGTAGGTTCTAGTTAACAGCTTTGCTCTAACCTGACCACATTTTGAGCCCTCTGAGGTTTTGCAAGCAAACTGAAGTCACAACATTTCATCAGTGAGGTTTCTTAGTTGTGAAGAAAAAAAAATAAAAATAAAAAATAGACTGACTGATAGGAGCAGAATAGGAATTTATTGAAAAGGATGTTGGGAAACTCAGAATCACAGGGGAAGGCTCAGAACCAAGGAAAGCCAGGCAGGTGGGATTCAGGCTCACCTCATACCAGAGCAGCCCCTGGGCAAAAGCACATGGACTTAACTTCTGCACTGCTCCCCTCTAGCATGACCCTTTCCTCAGATTTTGGACAATACCCCTGCTGCCCCTGGAAATGAGCTATTGCTCATACTTCTGTTGCTGCTAGCAAGAATCATTCATGTTCAACATTTTTTATAGCTTTAGTAAACTTCCATCATGGGTTCTACTCTTTTTCTAGGATACCAGACAATCATAAAATATGTCCTAAAATATACAATCCATTCAACTGTTCCCACACAACTCAAACCTTTAGCAACTTGTGTGACCAACACTGACTGGCCAGACTCACGGCATTCCTGGAATACCTGAAAACTCCAGGGTGCCAAAGTACCTCATACTTGGCAAGGAAACAGGAAACTGTCAATAACTTAATGTTTTGTTTTGAAAGACATAAAATAAGCAGTTTCATGGAAAACCCTCATAAACCCCCCAAAGAAGTCTTGGGTTCTAATAGATATTTCACTTTTCTGCATTTTTGTTATACTTTATGAAACTGTATTTAACTATGTTTCCAAAAATATGCTTGTGATGCAGAAAGTAAATTTTTTCTTGCCTATTTAGAGAGTGACAGGCATCACCTAGTTGTTATGCCAAGTTCTACAATTCCAACAACTGTCACTGGCTTTCTTCATTGAAAATAATCAATGGCTTTGACAGATAGAAAGGAGAGGATGTAGTGGCATATTTTGATGCATTTTGACAGCATGTTTTAGAGTGGCTGTCCCTGTCAATTTCTGCTTTTTGATTTTTTTTCTAATCAAGACCCAAGGGAAAGTTCTTAGGTTCTCTAACGCTGAAACTTCCCCAAACATAAAGGGCAATGGATACATACGACTTGTCTGGTTTTTATCCACTGATGTATTCTATATTTTAACTCTTCATTTTAGTCTGGTTTAATTTGTTATAAAATTTGCAAAGACTCAGCTGGACTTAAATGTGTGCTTTCTTGGCAATGAGAAAATGCTTGGACTGACAACTATGTGCAGCTACACTTCATTCGTGGTTCTTTTATAGGAGTTAAAGTAATTTTAAAACTTTATTGGGTAGATACTATGAAATATTAAAATTCCCAGGCCATGAGAAGGTTAAAGGACAAAGGACATTTTCATTATGATTCATTACAAAGACCCAGAATTTCCATCATTATGGCTACCTGAATAAGTGCAAACATTCTTTATTTAAACCTGCTATCATATGGAAGACTTTATATGGAGAAAGATCAGAGTCACACTGGCAACTTGTCTATACTTAAGCGACTTTCTATCCTTCTAGCAAAAAATAATCTGTTGTGCTAAATACTTTGAAATACCGTTTTGTTAATAGATAATTAAAATGTTAATAGATAATTAAAATGTAGCTAATGGGCCTCCTGAGACTTTAAGGTAAGACTACATGCTGTCATTTAAATGACTCCCTTGGCTCAGGCAGTTGCCAATTCAGGGGAAAGATCCTGCGTCTAGATCCATGGGTAGATAGAACTTCCAAGATTGGGTGGCCCAGGTGGCTCACTGGTACAGCGCCGCCTTCAGCCAAGGGCGTGATCCTGGAGACCTGGGATCGAGTCCCACACATCGGGGACCCTGCATGGAGCCTGCTTCTCCCTCTGCCTATGTCTCTGCCTCTCTCTCTCTCTCTCTCATGAATAAATAAATAAAATCTTAAAAAGAAAAAAAAAAAAAAAGAACTTCCAAAACTAAGACTATACTCCAAATTGGGTCATCCTCCAAACTGGGACCTTCAAGCCACAACAGGAATCCCTGGTTCTTTGAGTTGTAACCATGGATGCAAGTCAATACAAAGTACAAGACAAAGAACATGGAACGGCTTCCCAAGTCCACAGGCAGCCACTTCTTCTAGCCTTTGTGAAGGTTGTATTGTCCATCTGGGTTGATGTAGTACCTAACTTCCTTGCTTAACACCTCCTGATAACTTGCCTGACATCTCAAAGAGTTTCTTAAAATATTCTTAAACCTTTAGCATCCCTTCCTGCCCCGGGCCTCATGAATAAAACATTTATCCAGTCAGCAGCTTTGGCAGAAAGGAAAAGCCAAGTTCCATCCATCAATGTCAAGAGCTGAATTACCCAGTGATCCCAGAGCCTTTAATAACTTTACTTCTTTATGACGATGTTGGTAAATAGCCCAATGCTGCCCACATCTGGAGTCATGGTAAGCATTCCTTTTCTAGCCTGGCAACATACCACCACTATGTACAAATGATGAGTGGCCATTATGATCCCAATGATTGTTCTGTGTTTTCCCATTTGCAATCTGTATTAGTGTCCTAGGGCTGATGTAACAAAGTACTACAAACTAAGCAGCGCACACAACAGGAATGTATTGTCTCACAGTACTGGAGCTAAAAGTCTGTAACCAAGGTACCAGCAGGGTTGACTCCTTCTGAAGACTAGGAAGGAGACTCTGCTGCTCTCCTAGCTTTTCAGGATTTGCTGGCAATCTTTGGCATTCCTTGGCTCATATAAGCATCACTCTGATCTCCATATTCATCACGTGCATCCCCCTTGTGTTCTGCTAGCCACCTGTCTAAATCTCCCCTTCTTATAAGATCATCAGTCAGAGTACCACCCCACTCCAATATGACCTTAACTAACTTAACTAATTCCATCTACCATGACCTGATTTCCAAATAAGGTGACATCCTGAGGTGCTTGGGGGGCTAGGGCTTCAACGCATAAATTTTGAAAGGACACAATTCAACCTATAACACGATCTTTCCCACTCTTCCCAAAGTGCTTTTTCTCCCTCTTGGTTGCAGGAAGATCAACCAAATCTACACATAAAAAACTAATAGGGATTTATTCAGGCCAAATAAAGTCTGGGCTTCCTATACAACCTGATTCACTTACCATTAGAATCAATTACATATTCTACTGTTTTGTGAAGCAAATGAGTAAAGCAATTTTGGTAGAAAATATAAAGTCAATGCTATTGGCATTTTATAAGCAGGTTATTCTGAAACACTCTAAATTGAGAATTTTCAAAAAAGAGAAGTCAAACAAAAAGCTTATCATTTAAAATACCAAAGTCCACATGTGAATATGCAGAAAATATAATTTCTTTCCAAATTTCTATGAAGTATTACTTAAAACTAAGAAGTTGCCAGATTGGGGTTGGCATGGTAAAAGGGGAAGCACTAACTTTCTAAATGAAAAATCATAGGGCCCATAAAATTATTGATAATCCCAGATGGTTTTACTAGCTACCAAACAAAGACAGTATCATATTTTTAATTTTCTCATGGGCCAAGCCCCTCTAAATACTCAAGTACATACAAAAATGTATCCTCAGTGAACACACAGAAAAAAAAATTTCCTAGCCTACCCAGAATAAACACACTTCTAGTAGCCTCTTCCATGATATTAATCTCATCACATATGTGGATTTCCTTCACACATCCACAAAGACTATATAAATATATATAATATATACAAAATATACTATATATACAAAAATATAAAAATTTGAGATACATGATCATGAGCCTCGGTTTATAAACACAAAGACAATACCATTCTGTCCAGTGAAAAGAATCAAATTGAAGGGAAGAAAATGCTTAGCATCATACAGACAAAATAACTGACCACACAGTTCATTTCTCTTGGGGTCAAATTGCCTCCGTTTATGTATAGTCAGAAGCCACCTCATTATTCTCAGGCAATGAACAGCCCTGACACACATACACACAAAGATGGAGTGAAGGAAGGAACAGAAGAGAGAGAGAGAGAGAGAGAGAGAGAGAGAGAGAGAGAGAGATTTCCCTATAAAGAATAACCAAATCCAAACCAAGTATTTTGATTAGTCTTCCCTTCTTCCATCATTTTCTCCTCAATTTGACAAAGCTACTAGGAAAATAAAACCCTTCCACGAAGAAATTCCTTTCTATACCCGTTTACCCCAGATTCTATTAATGAAATATTTTAAGAATTTGTAGGATTATTAATTCTTCCCTGAAGACCCATCAATGACATCAGCTTATAAACATCACTAGAACTTCTAAGTAACGGTCTCCACCTTCCCCTGCCCCCAATCCCACCCATGGTGCTGTCATTGTAAATATTGAGAAAAAGTTTCATGTGGCTAGTTTTGTTGTGTCTATTATGAAGAATCAAAGCATCTTCAATAATATGTGTTTGTAGTTTTACAAACCATTCTTTCAAGTACACTTGATTGACTATCTCCCTTTGAAAATTATATTTGATATACACAATAGTGTCCACCTAAATACAACGTATTTGGCTATTTGAGATGTAAACTATAGAAGGCAGTACAGTCCGTCTATTACTTGCAATACTCTTTGCCTTTCTATTCGCATGCTTTCTAGTTAGATTGATATTCTGCAAATGGGAAGCCAAAAAGAATAACTAAGTCTAATCTTTATAATATGCTCAGGGACGATTCCCTTGCTCAGCTGGGATTTCATTTCCAGATAAGTTTTCTGATAAGTGAGGAACTTTCTTACAAGGACTTTCCAGTTTGCAGTGTCTTTAACACTGTGGCATCTTGGGGTCCCTGAGTGGCTCAGTGGTTGAGCATCTGCCTTTGGCTCAGGTCATGTGGGATTCAGTCCCTCATTGGGCTCCTCGCAGGGAGACTGCTTATCCCTCTGCCTATGTCTCTCTGACTCTCTGTGTCTCTTATGAATAAATAAAATAAAATCTTTTTTTAATAAAATAAAATCTTAAAAAAAAGCAAACACTGTGGCATCTTTATATATGTACCTTAATGCATCACTAATTTCATTACCACATAATTTCCTCAGAAAGCAACATTTGCAGCCATTTCTCAGAGTGACCTACTGAATTTTTTTTTAAAGTTTCAGTTTATTTATTTTTTTATTTATGATAGTCACACACAGAGAGAGAGATAGAGGCAGAGACATAGGCAGAGGGAGAAGCAGGCTCCATGCACCGGGAGCCCGACGTGGGATTAGATCCTGGGTCTCCAGGATCGCGCCCTGGGCCAAAGGCAGGCGCTAAACCGCTGTGCCACCCAGGGATCCCTGAATTTTTTTTAATGTAATTGTTAAAGCCTTATGTTCCAAGGATTGCTCTTATTCTGTTCTACAGGAGATGGTAAAGGAGTTTTGCTGAGTCTTCTTACCAGTCCCAAATGCATATCGCTTCCCCTTCTTTAAGGGCTGGACCAAGGCTTCTGGAGATCATAGTTCTAAATATAGGTCATTAGTCAATGTCAATGTGAGCTGTGGCCTGTTGCATGTGCCAGAGGAGAAGTAGTTCTCCAGAGCAAGCTCTTATAAATTCTCATAGAAGGCATATGATAAAGTATATATCCAGCCCTGGTTCAAAGTCACCAATGCCCTGAACTTAGAAGATACATTCAACCAAGGTGAACGATCAAAGTTCTGGTCGGAGAAGAGGAAAAGCCTCACCCACCTTCCTGGGGACATTTCACTAAGGTCTGAATTGGGAAGGAATTCTGAAGACAATGGTAATAAACATTAACACAGAGAAGCTTCCACAGTTCATTCTTAACAAAAATCAAAGCATGCCCATCCCTGAAACTAAGTATCTTTAATAAAATCTAAATGTGCTCTTTTCAACTTCTCCCAGATTCAGTATGAGACCAGGGAAATATGCCTATTGTTACAGTTGAGGAAATGTTGTAATATGAATTGGCAGAGAGCCCAGATGGAGTAAGAAAGCATCCTGGTGAAGGTGCCCAGGTAGTGACCAGGATAGAGGAATGTCAGTCTCAGTCACCATCACTGTTTCATCACTCAAAGTTCTGTACATGAGAAACTACAGAAAAGCCTAGCTCTTTCCCACTTCTGTGGCTTTGCTTATGCTGTTTCTGGTGCCTCAAACATTATTTTTCTGGATTTCACAGGCCTGGGTCTTCATGCTTCAGATTTCAATTCAAATATCAACTCCTTAAAAGGGCCTTTCACCATCAGTAACATCTCCACTATTGCCTGTCCCAGCAACCCTATCTTCATCCTTCACTGATGAATCAGCTTGTAGCCTGGGCCAAATATCCCAGCAACCCTGTCTTCCACCCTTCACTTGCAATCAGCTTGTACCCTGCTCCAAATGCCCCTGAGAACAGAGACTGTACCTTGACATCACCAGGACAATGCCCAGCACATATCAGATGCCCAAGAAAGGTTGGCTGAATGATGTGTTCTAGACAGCACTATCTGATAGAACTTTCTGGAATGATGGCAATGCTCTATATTATTCTTTCCTCAATATGGTAGCCACTAGGCACATGAGGCTATTGAGCACTTGAACTACTGCTGGCATGAATGAGAAACTACATTTTTAACACAATTTAATCAGTTTGTTTCCATTTAAATAGTTTAATGTAGCTATTGGATGTGACAGCAGAGAGTGTAGTTATAGGACACCCCTTGTCAATCCTCAAAAAGGCACACAACTCTTCCAAAAGAGCTAATCTGACTTGAAGAGAAGGAGCTACCCTGAGCTTCCTTTTGGTTTTCTCATGAGCTATTCAACTATACCTAGGCAACCTGGAAATTCTTATTAACCTTCCAAATATTTTTCATGGTTACATGATATGGTATGTATTATGAAGCCAGATACTTTGGACCAAATTTGTAATAAAATAAGTTAAATAATTCTAATTCATTTTGTCATTTTCTGCATACACACAAAACTCAAACATCCTTAAAATGAATAACTTAAGAGACGCCTGGGTGGCTCAGTGGTTTGGCACCTGCCTTCAGCCCAGAGCGTGATCCTGGAGTCCCGGGATTGAGTCCCATGTCGGGCTCCCAGTGCATGGAGCCTGCTTCTCCCTCTGCCTGTGTCTCTGCCTCTCTCTCTGTGAGTGTCTCTCATGAATAAATAAATAAAATCTTTTTTAAAAAATGAATGATTTAAGCTAATTCTCTAGAATCTGTTCAACTAAAACAAAATGAACCAGAATGGGTGCCTTATTGATTCAATGGGCTGTGGCCCTGAAGGCCGTGTCTGTCACTTATTATGTCTGTCTCTAGAGGCAAGATACAGCGCTGGCATGGAGAAGTCACTCAGCAAATATATGTGCGTTTTCTTTTTCCTTTTTCAGCAAATATTTTTTGAATGCATAAATAAATCATAGGGAATCATTCTGTTCAGTTACTCAGATTTATTTATTTTTCTCCTTTTCTTTTCCCATGTGTTGTACCTAATTTATCAACTGAAATAGTAAAAGCAGATGACTGGGGAAAGGTAAATTGTAGAACACGAGGACTTTTCTGTATACTCATGTTTCTCAAAGTGGCCCAAGCGATGGGTCAGTATCAAGAGAGCAGAAGAGCCTTAAGGGAAGCCCAGGCAAGGCTCAGCTTGGAGTGAGGGCCCTAAGGGCCCCATTGGCCGGTGCCACTTTCACCCAGCTATCCACAAGAGTAGCCACTGGCTGGCCCTGGAGGTCTGTCCTCAAGACACTGTCAGGGGATGCCAAAGAAGGAAAAAATAGAATAGGATGTAATTGGCAAATAAGAAACCAAGCGTGTTCTTCATCATTCTGATATGAATTTAGTTGCTCTTGAGGTTTGCAGTTCTCTCTCAAAAAACACAGATCCTACCAGCGTCTCTCACTTGTACAGCACAGAATTGCACCACTCTTCTCTTTCCTTTAGGCTCCTGTCTTGCAAATAAATCCGGATTAGTCTGTGCTTCTTATTTGAAAGTGGCGGCTCTAGCAAATTATTTCCATAAGAATTAATAATCACCTTTTTCTGTATCCCTCTCTTCCCCCTTTCCCTTTCTTCTCTTCTCTTTATGATACAGTGAATCACAGTCAGAATTTCCTCTTTTTGATCTAGTTAGAAAAATAGGCTCATTGCCTCAATATTGACAGCAGCTGCAGCTGGATTGCCCCAGGCCAGAAATCCTTTGTCTGAAACAAACAAACAAAAATTCTGCCTCTCCCCTTTTCCCCAACTGAAGCCTGTCACCTGCCTCTCAACTGGGAATCTAACCCACAGGCATTTACATCACGAGGTTTGTTTTTATAAGTTATAGCAAAAGGCAAAATGAGCATGGTTCTCTGGCTACCGGGCAGATTTCCCAGTGCCTAATTTGTTAGGGATGACATTTCTGTTAATACCCTTGTATTAAAACTGAAGCCCATATTTTCATTTCACCATAATATCACATCGTGCCACTTAATAAGAGAGAGCCATCAGGAATCATTACAGAAAAGACATATAGAACTTTACGTGACTAAGTTGTATATTGACTTTTGGCTAATGTTTCAAAATAGTTTCCTTAAGTTATGTCAAAGAGAGAGAAAAAGAAAGCCAGAAAGAGAAACAAACATTTGGACTCTCAGAGTAGGATGCTTTGGAAAACAGTAACAATAAATACTTTTGCACTCTGTTTGCAATTTTTCATCCATTCCATTATGCATTGTATGGAGCACCATTTTTCTTTAAATGGGTTTGATATGAAATATCCTGTTCTACTGGATCAGATATTATTAGGTTCCAATTAACTCCAAAACCAGCTATGTCTGAGAAGGATGTTTGGAAAAAATAGACATTAACATTGAGGCTCTCTTTCTGCCAAATAACAAACTTCCATAAAGTACAAAGTAAGGCTTAATCCAATCTCTTTGGTGGCCATGATGGGATGTCAAAGCATTTGTGACACCACATCCAGGAAAATACTAATTTCTAATGTGACAAGACAGCAGTGAAGATAATATGCAGAAATTCTTCGCCCATTAGGGTTAATCATAAACAGAAGAAAGAGATCACGTATGCCAACTTTCAGTCATATGTTAAACATTTATAGAGAACAGCACGCATGAGAAACACCTGTCTTCATATTCTGATTTTCAGAGAAGACAGTGGGAACATCTTAAGAAAACGCAGCAATCAACAATTTCCCTTTTAAAGAGTAAGGGTCTTCTCCAACACCGTCCACATCATTCTCTCCTAGACTTGACTGCAATTTTACAACAAGAATTTACAAATCCTCCAGAAGCTTTGTTAAAAATGAGAAATTCTTTGCATAGCAGAAGGTGGTTGTCTCTCCTCTTAATTCTCTGACCCAGCAAAAATTACTGTCAACTATCCACCCAGTTGAGGGATATTGATTCTCCTGTTGCCATGGCAACACATTAGGTGTCAGGTCTGTGTGTCTTATACTCAGTGTCTAATCTGTTCCTCCTGGCTTTTGGATTTTGACACTTTCTAAGCCTTAATTAGTTTATTTGATGGGACCTGCACATTTTATTTTTATACTAAGTAGCTATTGAAAACATAGTCATCCAGAGAACAGATCACAGAGGTAAAAATTGGTGCACTGTCGGGCCGACCAGAGATGACAAAGAGTGAGAGTAAAGTGGGAGGCACAGGCTCTGCTTGCTGCTCCTCAGATATTAGGGAAAATCAAAACAGTTTTTGCCATCTGTCACATAGCACACTGTGAAAATTATGGAGCTGTTCGTTTTGACGTTTGAGGAACATTCTGCCATTGTGATTAGATCACAATAATATTACCTAGTCACTAAAGGTTTGGATCAATGCTCTTTAATATTTTTCTTCTCTGAGAATCTCTGCCTTAACTTATTTTTCGGTGGGAACATCTACTAAGCAATTCACTTAGAGATAAATATTTCACACAGGTAAAGAAAGCAGTTAGGATGGGAGTCCCAGTACAGCCGATGACTTAGTTAAGTTCGGAGAGTTAATCATAAAAGAAAATAAGGGGAAAAAAACCTCACAAAGGATTACTATCCCAGAACAAAATGTTACTCCAGAGCAACAATTCTCAAAGTGTGGTCCTTGGAACCCCAGAGGAAGGAGAAAGTGGGGTCCAAAGAGCCTTGTAGACAAGTCACTATGTCAAACCTATTGTTGTGATAAACCTTAAGACATTATTGCCGTTTCTGCCCTTTGATCTTTACACCAGTGATGCAAAAGTAACTGTGATAAAACGAAGAGGTTTGGCACAGTCAAGGCAATCTCTCTCTCACTCACACACACACACACACACACACACACACACTCCCTCCCCCCAACTCCTCCCTGCACACTGGCATGTAGAAAAAGAGGAGGAATTTACTTTTTAAAAGGCACTTGATAAGGAAGTTTAAAAAAAATGTAAACCTATTAAATCTTGGCCCTTGAGTACACATCTTTTTACTATTCTGTATGACAAAATAGGAAAGTTGCATAACCCACTTTTGTTGCCAACTGAAGCAGGATGGTTGTCTCAAGGAAAAGCCTTGCATGATGGAGCAGAGACCTGAACTAACCACTTTTTTAATGGAACACAATTTGTACTTCAAAGAACAATGGACACACAATGGTACTAAAGCTTGGGTATTTGGCAGACATTTTTTTCTAAATTAAAGACAGTGGAACTCTCATTTCAAGGAGAACTTACAGTATTTGTTACCAATGCTGAAATGTAAGCTTTCAAGCAAAATTAAGGTGTTGCTTTTTTTTCAAAAAGTTGTATCTATGAGCTTAAAAGCTTTCCAGTACATAAAGACTTTTTCTGATAAGGCGAATTATTATAGTAATGAATGTATTTTTATATTATACACTGAAATTTGTCAACATTTGATAGATCCACACTAATATTTTCCAAATAATCAATGCATGATGTTATGAAATCTTTCATAAGTAAAAGGCCCTTTCAAAGTAAAACAAAGACCAACTGATTTTAATTTTACATAATATAAAACATTAATTCATAGCTTTGGAAAAACTATCACTTGTCAAGTTTAGGTGTATTATTAAAGAAGAATATCCATAATTATATATAATAGAACATTAAAATAGTGATCTCTTTTACAGCTATACATCTGTGCAAGACCAGATTTTTCTTCATATACTTCAACCTTCACGAACATATCACAACAAATTGAATGCAACTTGGCAGATAAAAGAATCTGTCTTCTGTTAATCCATACTAAAATGTTTGCAAAATTGTAAAACGATCTCATTCTTCTAATTTCTTTTTGTTTTGGAAAACATACCTGTTGTTCATTTGAAAAATGTAGTTATTATGTAAAGAATTATCTTAAAATGAATAAATGAAGTTAAGATTTATCATCTCTAATTTTTAATATAGTAAATATTTAACCAAAGTCCTTCGGAGTTTTAAAAATTTGTAACTGTAAGAGATAGGAGACTGCAGAATTTGAGGACCATTATTCCATGGAAGGTCAATGGGGGGACTGTTCAAGGTACTGAGAACACAAATCCAGGACCTAGGGCATACAGGAGGGTGGGTTCTTAGAAATCAGTTTCTCCATCTAGGCAACAATTAAATAAGGCTTTGACTTCTTATCCCCAAAGTACAGACAATAAAATTCCAGAGCAAGGAAAATACAGCCCAAGTTTAGCCCCAGGACATAATTCTATTTTCTTGGTAAGACATATTTCTTTCTTTTTTCATCCTTCCCTAAATTAGCAACATCCCATTCTATATTAACATAACAAGATGTTCTGGGATCACCAGAGAGTCTATAACACCAATTATTATTTATAAAAAACAGAAATCAGGACATGAAGTGACACGTTTCACCTTTTAACAGACACCATTCTCAATAAAATTCTTCTGCTGATGCATTTTATGCTATTTAAATAGAAATCACAAAGCCTAATATCACTAATGCATGGCTAATGGTAGACTAGCCAATATGATACCATGTTTCTGACAGTGATTGGCATCTTGGACCAATGTAACCATTCTAGACCATCAGATTAAGACCTAGATCACACTAACATCAGAAAAATTTTGAGAGGCAATACATCTTGCAACACTTAGTAAAATTCAATGATTTGAACCTTCAAAAGCATAAAATATTATCCCATTTATCATCCTGGGAATGAGTGAAACCAAGTAAGTCAAAATAAGAACTCTGTTCCCCATGTATGTTTTTCAGAATAAATCAAATAGTAACCATTATTTAGCATGGACTATTTGGCAGCCTACATCCAATGTTGGAGAGACTGGGTTCTTAGTTTCCCATTAGTAAATATAAAGATTGACTTATTTCACTGAAGGAAGGGAGAAGAAATGGGTAGGAAATATCAGAAAGGGAGACAGAACATAAAGACTCCTAACTCTGGGAAATGAACTGGGGGTGGTGGAAGGGGAGGAGGGCATGGGGTGGCGGTGAATGGGTGACGGGCACTGAGGGAGCACTTGACAGGATGAGCACTGGGTGTTATTCTGTATGTTGGCCAATTGAACACCAATAAAAAATAAATTTATTATAAAAAAAGTAAATATAAAGAAATATCACTTATTTACCTGAGTCCAACACCATCCAAGCAGGTTGACAACTGGATCTGCCATCTCATATTTCATCACAGAACCAGGTAATATAATAAAACAATTATCAAAATCCAGCCTGGAACCCTTCTATACTTCCCCACATATTTTGCTTCTTTAATTCTGAAATGAGTGGCAGCTTCAGGAAAGGGAGACATGAGGGATCAGGCCACACACCATTCTCCAGAAATTGCTCTTTAGACCTCACCTTTTTAGGTAGCAAAATGAGCAAACCACATTTTCTTTGCTTCCACACCCCACCTTCACCCCCACCAACAGGTTCATTTTCTCTTCTACAACCTACAAAAATAGTGATGCTGATTTTATAATGACAGTACCAGGGTACATGCTTTTTTTTAGGCTGCAAGTCAATTTTATTGTATAAGATTAAGACTTCCATATTTCTAAGTCTACTAAGGATAAAAATAGCAGCAACAAGACTCTCTGAAGATTATTTTCAATTATTCACAAAAAAATGTTAAATGTTTATCCCCACTCTCCCAAAACTAGCAAAGTGACATGACCAATGTTTTAGGAATGATCACTATAAAAACACCAAATATTTAAAAGGAGCATATCCAAAAATGATTTCTTGGCTTAATGATATTCATGGCAGGGGGTAGTGTGACCCTAAATCCCTTGGAAGATTTAGCCAGGCCACCTGGTATCTCCTTCCCCACTCACTATTTTCAAATTCAATAAAAGCAATATCATGTTTCCCAAGTATGAAACCTATTTCCTTGAAACCAGGTAATTTAGTAGCTGATAGCATCATCCCATGAGTCTCCTCTGGTAAGTTATTAAGGAATAAGATACTGTTTAGAGGATAATGGTGAGGATCTGGTGTTGGATTTCTTTGGGGGTTAACTGAGTCTGAGGCTCCATGACCAGGACTTTCTTGTAACAACAACAGTCTATTCCATTGTTCTTTCTTTCATTTGTCAGCAAAAGTGCCACCCATTTTGATATGTCAGAATCTGTTTTTGCACTGAGCATTTGCATTGGTTTATCACAAGATAAAAATTCTTTTTTCTCAAGGTATTTCCTCATAAGGCCAGTTCTTTAAATAAAATAGGCCTTCACTCTCTTCTTCATTGCTATAAGAATAAGGGGAAAGGGCATACAGGACCTCTTACATTTTTTCTTTTATGTTGCTGATATAAATTTTGTAATTTAGTCTGATATCCCTGTTTTGGGTTAAATATAATAAGCAAAGTAAGACAAATCAGCTCTTAAAGAGTCAATTCCAGCCAAGGATACCCTTTAATAGTTTCCTAATTACTATCAATTAAATAATCACCCTATAAGTCAACAATTTTGTTGTTTCATTATTAAACCAACATAACCAACCATACTGTCAATTGTTAGCCCCTCTTCACTAAAGATTAAAATTTTAAAGCTTTGGTGCTAAACCACCATGAAGAATTTTAAAAGCACAGTTCTTTTCCAGCAAATAGACAATGGACTGCATGCAGACACCAGTAAAAACAAAAATTAAAAACAAATTATGCTTAATTTATATTTCTTAATATTTCCCCTTAACTTCATTCCTCTTCATATTGCCTTCAGTCTTGTAAAATTATTATTCACAGAAAACAAAATCCCTCCCGGACTCTTCACTATCCTGCTTTCTCACTTCAGGATTTAAAATATGCAAGGAACTTTATTATCAGGGAAGAAAATACAATTATGCCTCTCAACTTATAGGAAGGACAGTTGTTATGGGCTTGCCACAGGGAGATTTCATTACATTCAGATTATGCATTGAATGCCTTTGTAATAGAGCTAGAAGAATCCCTGTTTCAGGAATAGGCATCAAATTCAAGAAGATGGACCATTGTTTTGATGCACCCTGTTTGCAGTAGTTGGGAACAAAGATTAATAGTCAACATATTCTTTACATGGGGGCTCCTTGTTTTCATGCCTGATATCTTTTTATTATAATGCTAATATACACAGAAGGTAGAATTTACCATTTTAAAGTGCACAATTCTATGGTACTAACTACATTCACAGCATTATGCCAACTTCAGCATGATCTAATTCCAGAAGTTTCTCATCACCCCTAAAGGAAACTCTAAAGCCATTGTACCTATAATATTTTAAACCATGGATTGGATGCTTGGTTTGGGATCAGAATTTCCTTATTCCTCCCTATCTCTAGTAGATGATTATAGTTGAGAGCATAAGCTCCAAAATCTAATCGCCTGTATTTAAATTCTGTTCTTGTGCCTACTCATTCTCTCCGAGCTTTGTTGTTCTCACCTGTGAAATGGGAGCAGTCATAAAATCTCTTAGAAAGGCTATGAGGAATAAAGTGGAGCATATACAACCCACTCAGTTCAGGATCTGTCAAGTATTAAGAACTCAATATATGCTTGACACATTTATTAATTTATATTTTTCATCACAACCTTCCATGTACCAGGCACCATTCTAAGTTCTATATAAATATGAACTTTAAAATTCTAAATAATCCCAAAAGGTAGTCAGGATAACCAACTTCATCTTACAGATGAGGAAACTCAGGCACAGAGAAGGTAAGTAACTTGCTTAATGTCACACCGCTCATAAGTTAAAGAGCCAGGATTCAGACTAACAGAGGCCATGTTCTTGACTACAATGCCATACTGCTTCTACATTATTACTTCCACTTATTAAATTCACCCCAAAACGTATATGTGGTTACTCTTTCTTCATCTACTTTTTCCTTATCTATCTTTGTCTACTACCTGAAACAATTTAATGTTGTCAAAAAGGCCACCCATATTCCTATCTTTTTTATAGAACATCTTAAAGTGTTTCTGTGTATTCCTTCCTTTTATTTTTCACTAAATGTGTGATTTTAGACTCATGAGTCAGGTATTAAGAACAAATATATTTGAGGGAATAAATTTTTCCATGATTATGCTATATACATCACTGAACACAAGAGCAAACAAAATTGCATATGTAGTCTCCAGTCTGACATCAAAGCCTTGGTTCTATAGATCATCCTGCAGCCCTAGGGCACAGTTTCAGAAATATTCCTCTACTTAATCCCAGGATAGAGGGGAAGAGAGATTATGGGAAAACCAACACATCATCTTCAGAAGTCCAAATTATATATAAAGTGAAGGAAACCAACATCACCCAACCACATGTGCATACCAGTGTGTGAATGAGATGCCAGTCTAACAAATACCACTTCCAGTTACCATAAATTATTAGCAGAGATGTGCATATTTAAACAAAGCAAGCTTACTGGAAATCCAGGGCAAGATGCTTCATTACATGATTAAAGAAAAAAAAAAAGTACAGGTTCTGATAAAATAAATTTCCCTTGAGGCACAGTTGTTTTTCTTTGTACCTTCAAAAGGATGAAAGGGCTTCATATTACTTGGAGGTATGTCAAATTCAATTTCTTTCCTTTTTCCTCTTATTCTTTAATTACAAAAGTAATATATGCTCATTGTAAGGAATTCAAACAATATAGCAGTAAATAGAGTAAAATAAACTTCCTCTCTTGCCGTCACCATCTTATAACCCTAGTCCTCAGAGACAACCATTGGCAATACTGTAGAATAAAACCTTCCTATTTTTTTGCACATATGTAAGCATATATGGATATGCAAAAGCAGGGATATACATCTTCAAAAACACAAAAATCTAACTTTTGTGTTTATTAGCCATCGGGAAAAAAGTATAAAAAAGACAAGATAGATTGCAGCAGAAGTTGAAGACATATTGGGTCTCCCATTAAGAGCTGCTGACACCTAGAAAATAACATCAAATTGAAAAGAATTGCAGGGACAAAGTTAAAATGAACAGATCTTTTAGCTGAGAACACAAAGCATCATTCAATAAACAATGTATGCCTAACTCCAAACTGTGACCAATTTAGTTTAATTGGTTATACAACCACTCCTCCTAATCAGAATTAGGTCAATAGTACCACCAGCTTTGAAGATTTATGTTAGGCGATGCTTAGAAATAGAAAAAAAATTACTGTATATACTCATCACTATTCACATTCTTGCTGATTTGACATTTTCCCCAACAGCCTTGCTAATGCACTGCTCCGTTGCTCAAAGTATCCTTCCCCTATCCCCCCATATTCCTTCCATCTGCCTAAAGTTTATTTGTGCTTCAAGCAACAGATTATTTCCTTTTACCCCAGAAAAGACTTTCTTCATCACTCTGACCCAAGAGATTACTTTGCTTTCTGAACTCTATATGGTGGGGTATGACACTCTGTGATTAACCATTTTATGTGCTAGTTTGATTTTGTCCTTAACTAGATCATATGCTATTGAGTAAGGGCATCTCAAGCATTTCCACGTTGCCTGGCATGATACACCTACTACTCAATAAAAGAATTTTTTATAAGAAATTTATTTCAGTTGCTATAGACTGTAATCAGATATTGACCACTGTTCATGGTTCAAGAAATAAAAAGTGATTTCCCAAAGCTTATAAGTTCTTAATTCTAAAATTAAAAAGGTTAATACACTAACCAGGACTTCTTAACTCAAGGCCCCAGATAGACTCCGAAGCATCTCTAAGGCTTCTGAAATTATTAGCAACACTGAGGAGTGTTCATGGGTATCAAGGATGGGTAGGAGAAAGACTGTGGCTTTCATTATACGCTCCATAGAACTTGTGTCTCAAAAGGGTTAAGAAACATTATTTAGGTCACACAGGAGATACAAAGTATTTGGGGAGAAGGTGGTGGCATTTGGATAGCAGTATGGAGCTTTGATAACACAAAGGAATTTACCTCTTTTCATAGATGAAAGTATTTGTAGGAGCACTTGTTTCTACCCCTCCATTTCAACCAGATGCTCAAATTTTTGACATTAACAAACTATCTACCTTTTGATATTTTTCAATGAGTTGAAAAATAGCCAGTCATGACCATAAACTCCCTTTGTGGCAGGAGATTGCAGCAGGGAGGGTTATAATGAGAAAAATGCCTCAGGCCAGAGAGGGTTTACATAAAAATGAGGACTGAACCTTAATATGATCTCAAACCTCAGTACACCATTCCACATTCAGTTAAATACATGCACGCAATACTGCAAATTTCTCTTACTATTGGTATGTGCTTATGCATAACTGGTATGAATGATCTTTAAAATAAAACATGGCTCTGAGAACCCATGTATAATCCTTCAGCTCCTTAGAGGATATTAGTAAGAATGATTCTAGAGTATAATGCTCAAGCCAAAAAGAAGACTGGTGAGTAGAGCTCATTATTTCTGAAACTTGTCATGCCCCGCAATAGAAAAAAACACGTCATTTGCTCTGACTTAAATTAGAGCTGGTTTCCCACTGAGTAGTGTGTTGAATCTTTGGCAGAATAACAGATTATGCCTTAGACAATTACACATCCATCTTGGGATGAGCCTGAACCCAGCAGTATTTAGACATATCTCGATTTCAAATGATGGAAACAATTACCCCTTTTCGAGACTGGAAGCAAAGTCTGTATTTCCTGGGAATCAGGACATCTGGGGTTTAGTCCTAAACATGTCATTAATAAGTATGTGACCTTGGACAAATTAGTTAATTCAATTTCCTCAACTATAAAATCAGGGGGTTGGATTCTGACTCCTCTCTGCTCCCTTCCACCTCTAGCATTCTAAAGCTTCGGTATTACTTTGAAGGCAGTGAATAGGTTAAGAGATTTCTGATAAGAAGAAAATACAAGAAAAAAATTATCTTGCTTTAAGAAACAACTAAAAACTTGAAACTTGAAAACCCATGTTGGATTATGGATCTGTAAGATGGATCCTGTTGTTTTATTAGGTATATAAATACACTGTTTTAGATAATTTGCTAACACTCAAATTTCAGGTTTCCTGATTCCAGTCTCTCTCTGGAGGTGAATATCATTTAAACATTTAAGTATGATGGAGTCAACATCTAAAAGGCATTTTGTTGTTTGCTCATTTTGGATGATCATACATCAAGTTTTCTGAAGTTTTGTTCACCCAGGACCAAAAATCTCTTTAAAGAATGTCTCTGTTCTTTTAACAATTCTTATTTATTCAACTACCACATGACAATATAGGACCATGTACTGCAAAACTAGGAGGTCTTGATGAAGTTGGTCTTAGAGACTGGGATTTTTTTTTTTTAATTTTTATTTATTTATGATAGTCACACACAGAGAGAGAGAGAGAGAGAGAGGCAGAGACACAGGCAGAGGGAGAAGCAGGCTCCATGCACCGGGAGCCCGACGTGGGACTCGATCCTGGGTCTCCAGGATTGCGCCCTGGGCCAAAGGCAGGCGCCAAACCGCTGCGCCACCCAGGGATCCCGAAACTGGGATTTTTAATGTGTATAGCTCTGCCATCTTGAACCAATGTCTAAAGAGATAAGAATAATTTATCTCCTTTAGTTAACAGTATTTTGATGAGGAAAAAAAAGCCATATACATATACCTCTAAGTTGAGAAACTTTCTTTCAGAGCTAAGGAGGAAAGGCATAGAAGAGGCTCAAGGAATGTCTGGTGCTCTTAAAACAAATAAGAACAATGTCACCTGGGGAATGGTTTCTTTCCAAAGATTTAGTGTCAATTGCCAGGAAGTAAAAATAGTTGAAAACATGGACCAAAGGCTTTTTGCACTCAACAACTCATTTCTGGAGGTGAGCAAGATTACTTCTGAATTCACTGTTGACATAAATGAGCTTTTCAGTTTGCAAACTATACAAATCGTCACTTCACTATCTAAATCTTCAGTCATATTAGGTTGTCTTTCCATATCTTTTCTTTGCAATGAATTGCCCAAGAACCGTAATTCTCCCTCAGGATACATTTAGTCAATCATTCATGATATGCAGCTGAATTTTCTATCTGGGCAAAGCTTACCTTCCTTAAATAAAAAAAATATATAATCATAGGTTAAATCAATAATATTAAATGGTTGATGATCCAAATAAATCCATATTAACTTTTACCTGCAGTGTCTTGACATCTTTATTCAATGAAGTTATGAGGACCTGCTATGTACTAGCTGCCTTAGCAGATGATGGTGATACATGGAAGGTAAAATACCACATCAGTATCACAGTACCAGGAAGTAAGCCATTTAAAGTGAGAAGAGATTGTATATTTTCTTTAGTGAAACTATGACTTACAAAGTTTAAGAGGAGAGACTTTCTTCAACTCAAAATTTGTGTCCTCATCTGTAAAATTGGGAAAATATTATTGATCTTATAGGTTGTGAGGATTAGATGATAAATTATTTGGATCCTACACTTGTTGGCTCTTACTGCTAAAACAAATACTGTGGCAGGGTGGGAGTGGTGGGGGGTGAAGCTTAAACAACAGAAATTTCTCTTCTCATGGTTCTGGTGGCTGGAAGCCTAAGATCAAGGTGACAGTAGAGTTAGTATTGGGTTAGACCTCACTTCCTAGCTTGCTGGCAGCTGCCTTCTTAGTGTGCCTCTCAACCCCAGATCCCTGTCTCTTCTTAGAAAGACACCAGTCCTATTCAATTAGAGTGCTACGCTTATGATCTTATTTCACCTTAATTACATCCCTGAAATTGCTATCTCCAAACACAATCATATCAGAAGTTAAGGGCTTCAACATACGAATTTTAGGGTAACACAATTCAGTTTATGATAAACCCTTAACACAGTTCCTGGCACGTTAGTTAACATCTTTTGAGAGCTCACTACAATTGCTCTGGTTATTTTTATAATAGGAGTTAGGAATATTTCCCTTTATAAACTTAAGACAGCTTAGAAAGACTGTGTGATTTTAAAAGTAAAAAAGAAAATAACCATAAAGTCTTTTCCAAAAGCCTCTGTACCCTCATCACCTCCTAAAGGGAATTGTTTTCCTTCGGCTGGAACTCATTATCTATGGATTAGGGTCCCTACTGACACATGGTCCCCTTTCTGATATTGGTCGTAAGTATGAAATACTTTAGGATAAACCTCTCAGCCCCACAGTGGCTGCTCAAACCCTACTCATCTTCCAATCAGTTCATCCAGGCTTAAACAAGGCACTGCAGTTGTCTACCCACTGTAGTACCAACACCGCTGTTACAGTCCAAAAAGCAGGGCCCAATCTACACAGACAGGAGCCATTAAAGTATTTCTCTTTGCTTTAATGAACAGGCTTCAGAAGCAGTACACTTTCCAAAATGAACCTCCGCAATATCTACCATGACTCTCCTTTTGGCACAGGGAGAAAAACCATCACTTCAGGAAGCTGTGACCATTTGGCTGAGCCTTTGTCCGTGGGACTCCAATGAGATTCTCTTTGTGTAAATCAAAGAGACAGGAGCTGGTAAGAAATGGAAGCTGTTTTGTCATCCTTTGAGGATGCCCAAAACAACAACAAAAAACCCTTACCTATTCCAAACAGTGAATTTGCAATGCAAATATTACATTAAAATCAATATTTTATGTGCTAACTTGCCTTCTCAAAAACAAATGCCTGCTGAGCTTTGGGGGGGAATTTATTTACAGGTTAAGACCATGGAGTCAGAGACTCTTAACCCTAATGCTAGTTTTTCTGGTGCCAGACAAGTAAACCTAGGGTAGAGGAGTTACCAAGGGATGAACATATAAATGTCAAGAATACATGCGAGTAACTTAATACCCGATTAACCTCTTACTCAAACTGTGCAAGCATCTATTGGTACTTCAGTCATTGTAGTGATAGAATCTTCCCAAAGTAAGATATATTTCAATAAGAGATATTTTTATTTTGGCTCAAGATAAACAAAACATAAAAACCAAAAAAACCTCTAAATGGGTGATATTTCATCCCAACAAATGATACACACTCAAAAAATTCTCTTTCTTCATTTCACCTGCCCCCACCCTAACCTAAAACATCATCCTCTCTTAACTACGCAAAATTCTTCCTTACTGGTATGCCTGTTCATATTCTTTCCCATCTTCCAATCCAATCCTTTTTTTTTCCTTTTAATTGTGGTAAAAGATATCTAACATAAAATTGATCACTGCCACCACTGTACAGTGTACAATCCAATGTGATTACATACACTTACAATGTTATGTAACCATCACTGCTATCCATCTCCAGAACTTTTCATCAAACCAAACTGAAACTCTGTACGCATTAAATAATAACTTCCCCAGCCCCTGAAAACATCTGTTCTACCTTTTATCTCTGCGAATTTGGCTATTCTAGATATTTCACATAAGTAGAATTATATAATATTTTTCCTTTTGCATCTGGATTATTCCACTTAGCATAGTATATTCAAGGTTCTTCCAGGTTGTGGCCTGTGTCAGAATTTCCCCTTTTTAACGGCTGAATAATATTTCACTGTGCATGTGTATGTGTACACACAGACTTTTTAATTCATATATATACATACATATGTACATACAAACTTTTTATTTATTCATTTTTTGGTGGACATTGGGGTTGTTTCCATCTTTTGGCTATTGTGAATAATCCTGCTATGAATGCCGATGTACAAGTATCTGAGTCTCTGCTCTCAATTCTTTGGGGTATAGATCCACAAGTAGAGTTGCTGAATCGTATCGTAATTCTCTGTTTAATTTTTTGAGGAACTACCATACTGTTTTCCAAAGCAGCTGCACTATTTTACATTCTCACCAGTAATATATAAGGGCCCCAATTTCTCCATATCCTGTTGCTTTCTAATATTTTTATTATAACCTTACTAACAGATGTGAAATAGTATCCCATTGTGCCTTTGATTTGCATTTCCCTAATGAATAGTGATGTCGAGCATCTTTTCATGTTTCTTGGCCATTTGTATGTCTTCACTGGAGAAATGTCTATTCATGTACTTTGCCCATTTTTAAATTGAGCTTATTTTGGTTTTTATTGTTGAGTTAGAGTTTTTAATATATTCTGGATATTAATCCTTTATCAGATATATGATTTACAGACATTTTCTCATTTTGTTGGTTCCCTTTCTACTCTTCTAGTAGTGTTCTTGGTTGCCTGGAAGTTGTTTTGTTCTGTTTTGGTTTTTTTAGATTTATTTATTTGAGAGAGAGAGAGTATAAGTGGGAGGGGGAGAGGGACAATCTCAAGACTCCCTGCTGATGCAGAGCCTGATCCCAGGCTTGATCTCATGAGTCTGAGATCATGACCTGAACTGAAGTCAAGAGTCAAATGCTGGTGGGCAGCCCTGGTGGCTCAGCAGTTTGGCACCGCCTTCAGCCTGGGGCATGATCCCGGAGACCCGGGCTTCCTGCATGGAACCTGCTTCTCCCTCTGCCTGTGTCTCTGCCTCTCTCTCTGTCTCTCTCTGTCTCTCTCTGTGTCTCTATGAATAAATAAAATCTAAAAAAAAAAAAAAAAAAAAGGAGTCAAATGCTGGGACACCTGGGTGGCTCAGCAGTTTAGCGCCTGCCTTTGGCCCAGGGCGTGATCCTGGAGTCCCAGGATCCAGTCCCACATCGGGCTCCCTGCATGGAGCCTGCTTCCCTCTGCATATGTCTCTGCCTCTCTCTCTGTCTCTCATTAATAAATAAATAAAATCCTAAAAAAAAAGAGAGAGATGCTTAAATGAGTGTGCCACCCATGCACCTCTGTACAGAGGTTTTAAATTTCGATGAAGTCTTATTTTCTTTTGTTGCCTGTAGTTTTAGCGTCCTATCAAAAAATTCAATGTCAAGTCAAATGATGATTTTCCTTTATTTTCTTTTAAGAGTTTCATAATTTTAGCTCTTATGTTTATATCTTTGACCCATTTGGGTTAACTTTCATGTATATTGTAAGATAAGGGTCTAACTTCATTCTTTTGCATGTGGATATCCAGTTTTTCCAGCACCACTTGATGAAAAGAAATTTTCTCACCCATTGAGAAAATCTCTAAGCATCTGTGTCAAAAATCATTTGATCTTAAATTCTAGAATTTCCGTCTGGGCTCTCTATTCTATTTCATTGGTCTGTATGTCTGTCCTTATGTCAGTATGACACTATTCTGATTACTGGATCTTTGTAGTAATTTTGGAAGTCAGGAAGTCTGAATGATCTTTGTTCTTTTTCAACACTGTTTTGGTTGTTTAGGATTGGTTTTTCTCTTTCTGCAAAAACAATCATTTTTTATAGGGATTACATTGAATCCGTAGATTGCTTTGGGTAATTTTCATGCTAGTTAGTCTTCCAATTCATGAACACGGGATGTCTTCCTATTTATGTCTTTTAAAATTTCTTTGGGCAATACTTTGTAGTTTTTCAGTCCAACCCCATCTGGACATAATAGCTAGAGGGAGCTTTTAAAATTATCAATGAGATCATATACGTTCTCTACCTAAAATATTGCAATGGCTTACCAATGTCCCTGCAAACATACTAACACCCACGTGGTCCCGCATGACCCATACCCCACCTACTTCCCCAACAGTATCTCACCATGACAACCACCTCTTATGCCCCACTCTTGAGCTGGCATCCTCTGCTTTAAGCTTCTGTTTAGAAGCTTGTCAAGTTTTTCCCCACCTCAGGGTCTTTGTATACACTAGTTCTTCTGCCTAGAATGCTTCCCCCGGTTTTCCACTATTTCAATTTTCCTATAAATAGAACCTCCACAAAGAAGCCACCCCTAATGGTCCTTGGCATTTAGGTCCACTCGTGCAATCACCATCCTTGCTCCCTCTTGATGTCCTTCACAGCACATAGCTCACTGCACAGCGATCCTTGTTGGCACTTTTCTCGCCTTATTGTCCAGCTCTTCCAAGGGAAGGATCTTAACTGTCCTGTTTACCCTATGTCTCTACACCTGACAGAACACTGACCTACAGTGAATAATTATTGAATGAATGAAAACAAGTGCTGCCATTTGCAGCATGGGTAGATCCTTGTCAAGAAGGTCAGCAGGAAACATGAATACTGTCAGTGGCCAATAAGTGCACACATCCCAAACCCAGGTGAGCCATACTCACTTTTGATCTACAAATTCAGTGATTTGGAGAAAAGATCCTACCAAAAGAGAACACTTTGAATGGTTCATGATTTAAAATATTGTGTAAAAGATCCCTTGGTCCAATATCATGGCTTACTCTGCAGCTTAGGACATTGTACTTAAAAATAATGAAAGAACAAAGAGTTATTCTCTGCCCAGAGAGCTCAGGAAAAAAATATCTCCAGTGGCTCTAGTAATGCTTCCACCAACATTCACAGCTAATGATGAGTCACATCGCACTACCTCCTCTTAAGACAATTTACCAAAGTTACTGCTATCAGAACACCCCCTGAGGGTGGCATTAATCACAGATGCAGTGGGGTTAAGTACACAGTGTGGCTGCTTCATGGAGAATGGGGAAGCAAAAGTGGCTCTCAGGTAGGACCTACCCCATGCTGAAACATTTGTACAGCTCAAGTAGGAAATTATTAGAATCCCCAGAGAGATTTCTAAGGAACTGGGTCTGAACCAGAAGGTACCAGCTACAGACCACCACCAGGAAGCAGACCAGCCTGTGGCTCACCAGCACTGGGTTGGGAATCAGATTTGGTTTCACGCCTAGCTCTGCTAACCATAGAACAGGGTGACCATGGTAAGTTACTTAACTTCTCTGATCCATACTCTTCTTATCTGAAATGAGGCTTGCAAGACCACCTATACCAAACATATGTTGAATAAGCATGGGTTCGAGAAACCAACTCTTTGCGTTCAAATATTGACTTTGCCAGGCTGCATGCTATTGTCCAGCATCTCTCTCTGGGCCTCAGTTTCCCTCACTGATAAAATGGGGACAATAATACTACCCTGCTATGAGTTTTAAAAAGAAATATAAGCCCTAAGAGCATATAACATGATAAACAGAACATAAGAAATGTTCAGAAAATGTCAGCAATTACATTTCTTATTTCTAGGCCATTCCAGGGTCCTGAGAATCTCCATGGGTTTAAACACTAAAATAGGAGATTGAGAATGGCAGGAAACAGCCTAGTGGGGCATCCTGCAGGTGATGTTAGAATTTTTATTCTATCCCATAAACAAAAATGTTTAGGAATTTTAACATGAAAGTTGCACACTTCACACATTCCAGCAACTCTGAGTGCCAACTACATTCTGGTTATGTGATACACTTCACTGGCATCCATTAGACACATATCCATAGGAGCCTGCTTCCTAAGCATGTGCCCCTGCTAGCATCCTATGATGAAGAAATCCCCTCATGAGGCTCCCTGCTGATCAGAGATGTCTTTGTCAAAATATCAAGAAAACAAAAGTGAGTGGGCATCTTCAAGAGCCAAAATTGATGGGGCATCTGGTGGCTCAGTGAGCTAAAAATCCAACTCTTGATTTTGGCTCAGGTCAAGATCTCATGGTCATGAGACCAAGCCCCAGATTGGGTTCTGTGCTGGGCAAAAAACCCGCTTGAGATTTTCTCTCCTTCTCCCTCTGCCCTTCTCCCTACCCCACTCACATGTTCTCTCTGTATCTCTCTCTCTCTCCCTTCCTCCCTCTCTCTCTCTCTCTCTCACACACACACACACGCACACGCGCGCGCACACACACACACACACACACACACACACACGCACGAACCAGAATTGAGTGTGGCTCCTCCCAGGACACAGCAGGGAAGAATGGAGAGGATGGGGGTGGAGATGCTCCAATAGGATCTTGGTCTCTGTGAAAGCGACACTGGACTGGCAGAGGAAGAGGGTGCCACAAGGGACACTTGCTGGGTGTCCCTTGAAGCAGGGGATAATAAAGCAGGAGCAAAAAATAAGTGATTTTTTAAATAAATAAAGAAAGGCCAGCTCATGCCAGGTCCCCTGCAGCCTTAGAACAGAACATTTAGAGTTTTTTCCAAAACACTCTTAAAAGATAATTAACCTAATTTGGCATGTTACAAAGTCATTTTAAATCTCCATTTGGTGAATGAAATAATATATTCAGCAGCATGTGTGTGTTAGTGATAACTCCGTTTATCAAGGGCCAGAGGAGCCCAATCTTGAAGCAAGTGCCTCCCTATGAGCCCGGGGGCTGGTAATTATCTCCTACCAGCCTTGCCACCTGTAATAAGTTTGCTCGTGATGTGGCCAGGGTTTTAAAATAATACTGGCTCTTCTGTAGGGCCTCCCATCCTTGGATCCCCAACCTGAGGATTTATACCTAAAAAGAAAGTTTAAATGAGGGGAATGGTCCATTCCTAAGCATATCTGCCATTAAGATATGATTAAATCAAAGATTTCTTTCACTTTTTAAGTTTCATCCCCCCCAAAAAAGGTCATTTCATCTTTTCATTGTTATTTCAGATGTTTTAAAACTAATCCCATATTAATAAGCAAACCATTGGAGGCCACCTAGATGCATAAATTGTAATTATGTGATTCCCTTAATTAATTTTGACAGAGGATTTCACAACAAAGATCCCAAGCTAGTGGTGCTTTCCCCAGAAAAGCACTGTGCATGTAATCTTTATTCTCAGAGCTCTCTACTGAGAATGGAGATTTTGAAAGCCAGCCCCTATAACTACCTTGTTTACTAATAACAACAGGAACAAATAAGGACATTCCCAATGACACCAGAAGTCTCACTCAAACTGTCCCAATTCAAGTAAATGTAGCCCAGAGTTTACCACTGCTCATTAGCTTTACTTGTGGTAAGATTTGTAGGCAAAACAGAAACTAAATAGAGAGTCACTGACTGGATTACTGAGAAAAGTAGTGTATTACAAAGAAAGTAACAAACCAAGCCCCAGAGAGAAACCAAAAATGTTGCCCCACCAAATTCAGACTCAGAGTTCCTCCAGAGTGGAGCACATATTGTCTTCATGGCTGTACTTGCAGTGCACAGCACAGAGAATGGCCCATCGTGGGTCCCAAGGGTTGCTACACCTACTTACTCTCTGTCTCTATCATCTTAGCCAGGTGACATCCTCCCATGTCCCATCATTCGATTTCAGAAGCAGGAAATTCTTACCCATTCTCTCATAATCACTTGAGCTAAACCAACTAAACAATCCATTTACTCTACAAAAGCTTCTTACATTCTACCAACTGCTTTGGATTTTTACGGTTGGGTCTAGTAGAGTCCATTCCATTACTCTTCCCACTCACTCAGTCAGATGTCTGGGGACTTCCTGTGATAGAGCTGAATGGTCTCTGCCATTCCATGGGTGGCAGTTCTGAGACAGTCATCAGAAAGCTGGGCCTCTTGCAGGGGGACAAGAAAAGTAATTCCCGTCTGTGACGATCTCTTTTTCATCCCTATTCCTTGTATTGTTCATATTCTGAAATTCAAATGTGTATGTTGGATCTCTTATTCTGTGCCCAAGTAGTAGTAGCTACTTGTTTATAAACCTCACTTTTACCTGCCTGCAGGACATCTCATCTCTAAGCCTGGGCTCCAGTGTTTTACAAGTTCTAGAATGTATACAGGTGACATGAGGATTTTGTTTAATTCAGTGGGTCAGGGGCAGGACCCAAGATCTGCATTTCCAGAAAGCTCCCAGGTGCCACTACGCATCTCGTCTGCTCCCATACTGGGAGTAGTGAGGGCTTGTTCACACAGAGGGGGGTACTAAGTTTTCTAGTTACTGCTCAAGTAAACATAACATCTTGCTTCCTTTCTTCCCCTGAGGGTATCTTTTATTCTAATTTACAATCTCTTAGTATCACACTCTGATTTTGCCGGTGTTCCCCAGTACCCATAAAAACCAACACCACAACCCAAATTAGTTCCACATGGGAACACAGTCATAAAAGTAGACTCACTTTGCTCTTTCTCCATTTGTCATTTCAATCACTGAAGACACACAATTTAAAAAGATAGAGAGATAGAAAACAATAAAGTACCTAATGCCCCTTGTTCACCTGTTTATCTGAAGGTGTTGATTACCTGGAGGTAATTTTTTTCTTGTAAAGTAATTTATTTTAAATAAAAAAAAGGTCAGACAGCTATTTCATTTATCACTATTACAAAGGAGTCTAACCCAGTGATGGAAAAAGGGAAGGAGAAATTAATTACAAGTCAGAAGCTGCAATAACACTCCGGGTAATTGTGACAAAAATTTTAAATTAACATTTCTGTCACTGAAAGAAGTTTGATTAATTTTACAATTGGAGATGCTATCGCCAGAATATTGGAGGGATCGGAGGACACCGCAGTTTTCAGTTTGAGATGTAGATGGCTTCTTTAAGGCTCAGAATGTATCTGCAAGGCACCTTCACACTTTATTAACAGCTCAATCAGTGCCATGCTGGAAATAATTAGCCAAGAAACCATGGAGTAAATAGATCTTGACTGGCAAACCATGTGAAAAGAAATACAAGCAATGAGCTTTTCTGTAGCTATAACAAAGCCGACCTTGTTTTCTGTGTTACAGAGTATCCTGGGAAGACCCTGTTACCACTGCAACGTTCCCTTCTGGAAATAAAACAACAAAACAGACAGCAGTTATACCTCTCCACTGGCATTCGCTGAAAGATTTTACTCTGGGGAGGGATGGGAGAGGACCCAAGGCCTAAACAATAGAAATTAAGAGAAAGGAAATGTTGAAAATGTTCTTGCAGTGATCTATGTAGTGCACTGCTCTCAAACTAACACAATATCCAGTAGGGCATATTATGTTCCCAGGCACACAAATTCCAGGATCTTTACCTGTACTGATTCCTTTAGTCCTCAATAGGACCCTATAAAGTATATGTTATAATCATCTTCATTTTAGGAATGCCCTATTTTTGTGGCTCAAGGAGGTTAAGAAACATACTGTGGATCACACACCTAGAAAATTGGTGAACAGATACTCATTCTCAGGCAATTTGGCTGCAGAACCTGCAATTCTAACCAGTGGTCAGCAAACCACGTGCCAGGGACCAAACTCAGCTGGGTGTCAATTTTTGTAAATAAAGTCCTGTTGGAACACAACCATGCTCCTTTATTTATATATTGTCTATGGCTATGTTTCAGTATAATGACAGAGATGGGTTGTAACAGAGACCTGTGGCTCATAAAATCAAACATGTTTACTATCTGCCTGTATAGATTAGGTTCACCAACTCTTGCTCTTAACCATGGTGCTGTTCTGTTCTTAGAAGATCTCTATAGTAACTCACAGCATCTGGAAAAGACTGGACAGTGACAGACACTCTGGGCCACTGAAAAAAAACAAGTGGCAGGAGGACTGTGAAACAGGATTAGAAACTTACTTGAGAAACATGTATCTAACTTATTAAAAGCCCCTGATAATGTCATACAGCATTACATTCAATTTTGATGTAAAACCTATTATTCAACTTGTAGAAGAAAGTAGGAGAAATACAGTTGAGCCCGACAGTCAAAGGAGATGGTAGTTTCTAGAATGGATCACTGAGCTGTTGTCAGGATAGGAAACTTGGAAGTACAGCATTTGTCTCCCTCCACTGAGATCAACTGGAGGCTTGTGGACAATGACAGCTTGAGATTGCTGCTCACACCTATGTCTTTTGAGTTTGAGAACACGTAAATACTTTCTAAACACACGGTATGGAAAAAAAAATACAAGAAGTTCTGGCTTGAAAAGTAAGCATACCTTTCCCAAGAGTCTGAGCTATTTAACAACATAGGTTGAGAGACAAACAGACAATTAGGAGAAGAGTAGAAGGGACACCTGGGTGGCTCAGCGGTTGAGCGTCTGCCTTCAGCCCAGGGCATGATCCTGGGATCCCGGGATCGAGTCCCACGTCAGGCTCCCTGCATGGAGCCTGCTTCTCTCTCTGCCTGTATTTCTGTCTCTCTCTGTGTCTCTCATGAAAAAATAAATAAAATCTTTAAAAAAAAAAAAAAGGAGAAGAGTAGAAATGTGGTGTTAATAGGTACTGACACTCAATAGAGGTGTGTGGTCTGAAATGGAAGCCTTGTAGCACAAGGTAGTGAAGGGGAGAGCATTGGGAGAGCAAGTTGACCGAAGAGATAAGCTTAAGCACCCAAGGGACATTTACAACTATAGTTTATATAATCGAAGGAGAAAACTCACATGTTAAACAGCAGATAGCAAAATGGTATTTAAAAGATAATTTCCAAGTTAAAAAGAAAAATCCAAGGAACTCAAAAGTGCTAGATGTTAAAATATACTTAAAATGTATGGTAACTAAAATCATTGCATTGACCTGAGAGTAGTTGGGTGGGATTAAATCTTGAAGAATGTATACAGTCAATACAGTCAGAAGGGAGCATTTAGATTCCTGAAGGAGATATATCATAATTGGTACTTACATCCCTTCCCACCTCAAAATGCTAAATGCCTCCTCTCCTTATACTTCAAAGTAAACTCAGGCCAGTTAAGATGAAAAAAAAATGAATCATAAGATCACAAAAGCAATATAGTTTACATTTATTCCCTTCTCAGCATAAGGTATTCAGAAAGCAAAGGAAGAGACTGTGAAAAAGATTTTAGAAATATTTGGCCTCATAAAAATAAAATAAAAATTTTATTGTTAAAATATAAAAGTCAGACAAAGGGCTATGAACTATCTGCTATGTTAATTAAGAGTTTATAAGATAATAAAAAATACTTTAATTACAGTGGGCAATACATAAAATGTGACAAAATAGAAAAAATTAGGGGAAATACACAAAAATCCAGTGCACCTAAGAGGAAAACACTTAAAAATTCATAGTTATCAGAAACAATCAAAATGTTTATGAGAATTAGGTACCCACTCTGACCAATCAAATTAACCACTACAAACCACCACTGCTCCTACCACTAGCAATGTGCTGGTGAACTTAATCCAAGGGTCCTCCTCCAACAGTTGTAGATGATATAAACCCACAAAACTTGTAAAATAGCCCGACCAACATAGCAACTCTACTTTGAAGATTTTATCCTAAGGGAAAAAATATCACAGATGTGCAAAAGAGTTGAACGCAGGGGTAGTCCTGCCAGAAGAGTAAGCAAAAGTTAGAAAGGGAGAACACTCCAAATACCTAACAAGAGTACAGTTAAATAGGGTTTGGCACATCCATCCTGTAAAATCATGTGCAGTTCTAGAACTCCTCTTTTAAAAGATTTAAAGGCAAGGAAATATGGCAAATATGGTGTTGAGTAAAAAGTACTAACACCACAGTATGGGCAATAATATCCCTGATGTAGCAAAAAAAGAAAACATAACATATTCGTTTTTCCTCTTTATGCTTTCCCATATTTTCCAAGCTTTTTTTTTTTTTTCAGAAAGCCTGAAATAGTTGCATAATCAGTACTGATAATTGTATTAAATGTTAACTTCCAAAGAGAATATGGGAACAAGGCAAAGTTGATCAGCTTTCCTAGGGACTCAGTCCTAGACTGAACACTGCCAACAGATAATCATGTTTTTATTGTGTATCTCAGTTTTAGGAGACTCAGACTCATGTTTTTTAATCATGTTTTTCTCTCCAACAGATAATCATGTTTTTATTGTGTATCTCAGTTTTAGGAGACTCAGTCTGGGGGAATGTTCTGGATGGCCAGAGAGAGCATCTATAACCAACTATAACCAACTAGTTAGTTACTAGTATCACAGGTTAGCTTCATTAGAGTTAGGACTGCTGCCTGATTTCTCGGTCTGTCCTTCCTACAGTGTAGTATTGCCTAGAAAAGACAGAAAGGTAGTGAGATGCCAAACTGATAAAATCCAGGCCTTCAGAAGGCCTGAGACAGACACATATTCCTGCAAGCAAAGAAACCATCCTTGAAAATTTTCAGTGCATAGCCAGAGACCTCTTTGGAACCACCAGTACATCCTCCCTGAAGCCACCAGTACATCTTCCCTGGAGCCACCAGTACATCCGCTCCAGACCCCAGGATCACAGTGCCATATATGAATCCCTGTCTGTGACTGGAAAAAAGCAAGCTGACATTTCGAGACAGAAAGTATTTCATAGCAAGCACGTACAGTGATTCTTCCTTCAAAAGCTATCAAAGGTAAAGACTCCATTAGAAGTGGTGTCACCGTATCCAATTCTCTCTCCCCTTTCTAAAAGCAGCAAGAAACGTTAAAAGGCAACGTGATAGAAAGCTTTTAGTTTGGATCTGTATACACTTCATACCTCTGATAGGAAGTGAGTTCCACCTTTGAAGGTGTGGGCTTCATGCAGAGAGGAGCTGAATTCATTCTCTACCACTACTCCACTTAGTCAAACCGTCTCTTTCTGCTCTGACTGGAAGGAGGAGGACCTCCAGAGTATTCGCTAACCAGTCATTTGTACTCATCTGCAGGATTACGCTGACAGAGTCCACCCTCAAACAATGCCCATACCTAGCACAGTACCTAAAAATAGCAGAAACTCCATAAACAAGTTTGAGTCATTCCATGAAATCCACACTTTCTGGGTGACAATTGGGATTATGCCCTTTCTAAAATTCCCTTTCTATATATTTAGCCAGCTGACATGTGCATATCTTGAATTTTATTCATTTTGAACATTCTGGAATGTTTGGCTTTCTAGACATAAAACACTACTCATCAACACCAACATTCAACAGCCAGTGAGTCGAGGTTCCTGCTAGATTCTATGGGAGGAATTTAGGAAGGTTCACTGACTGGCATGTCATCCTCAGGTAGCCCATCCTACTTAACTGTACAAATGAGGAAATGGGACCAGACAGCAAGTGTGAATTACTGGTTTGTTGGGAATTAGATTCCAAGTTTCCTTCCTCCAAGGTTAAGGATCTATCAGGTTAACCTTTCATTCAGCCAGTCCCTAACAGGTGAAAGCAGGAGGTTAGTTTCTGCCTCCTACAACTTTGTCTTCTTAATATCCTCTCTATTTCTTTACATCTCATTTACTATCATACAAATCTGAAAGTAGTTTACATCTCTTAATTAAAAAAAAAATCACCCAAGTACACAATAAAAAACATGATTATCTGTTGGAGAATTTACGGTACATAATTGTACCCTCCCTGTTTTATAATATTTGTCATGTCTTTTTCCACACCTTTGACCTTCAATTGTTTGAAAAGTGTGTGAATATATCTTAATGAATATATTAAATCTTTAATTAGGTTAATTAGGCAGTGTTCAGTCTAGTGAGCCCATGAAATAACAAATGCCACATGCCCTGTCTCAAACTAGCTATTTCAATTTCATCCTACTAATAATTTTACTGATTTGGTTTTCTTTTTGAGAGAATATTGGTTTCTGATATACCTAATGCTCTCTTCTCCTTGCTATCATTTTCCATTAAAGTAAAACTCTCTCTGTGCAGCCAGGTACCTATCTGGAGAAAGGTAGAAAGAAAGTTTTGTGAGCCTAGGTCTTCAGAAGGAAGCCAAGACATTGGAAGTGAGCAGATAATGCTGCAGCCTGACCCCAAGTGAACTAGAGAGAGAAAGATGGTTGCATTGAAGTGTTCCAGACTGCCCTGTAGCCTAAGGCAGGTGCCACAAAGTCATGGGGGAATCTTGGAGCCAAAACGGTAAACAAGTAAGTTTTCCAGGAATGGGTCTACCTTAGTACTCCTAACACATTGAGTTATTAGCCAGAAGTAGTTTGTAGGGGACGTGGTCTTGGTGCAAACCTGTGATAGATGATATCCACCACGGTAGCCTCCCTTGAATTAGGCATCTGATGGAAAAGCTTTTGAAGATCATTTCTCAGGTACCACATTTAATTGCCCCCATGAAGAAGAAAGACAGACAAAAAGGGAAAGAAAAGAGTGTTTGGAAAGGAACTCAAGAAAACAACATCTGTCTAGGAATTCTTGTGGGTAGAATTTGTTTGCAAACCAAAAAGTTGGTGGTGGTGGGGGGGGAATAAAAGCTTTCATTGGGAAGCCATCAAAGCTGATAAGATTCAGCCCCAGAGGCAGCAAGACCTTCCAAGTTAAAACAGTAAATAATTTGATTGAGATAAAGATTAATAGCTGAAATCATGTGAGTCAGTCAGAAGCACCAGCGAGCATCAATCCCCAAAGATTAATAATGGTAAAAGACAATGCTGTGAGAATCAGTTTCATCATGATGGATCATGGGAGAGTTTAATGAGTGAATTTCGGGAGAAGAATTTCAATCAAGTAGACTAGACTTGGGGCGAGCACAAACCACATGGCTGAGCCGCAAAGTGGGCTGCCTGCCTGGAGGACACAGGCGGGAATACCGCTTTCCTGTCTGTGCTAAATGCTGAAATATCACACAAATTGGTGTCAGGAGGTTGAATGGAATCTGCTGCAGCAAAACGTGACTGGAGCAGAGAAACCATGCTCACCGCTCTAATTTAGAAGGTAGGAGAGCTAAGCTAACAGAATTTCATCACGTCTTAATGTGCTCATGAAGACTGAGACTCATGAGTCATTGTCTGAGGGGCACACAAACTGTGAGCCTCTTTGGTTCTGTGTCATAATTCAGAGAATAGGGGGACACTGTCTTCAACTCTTGTCTTTGCTAGCCCATGCATTCTCAAATCCAATCCTTCCACCACGTTCTGGGTACCCATCAGGCAGCAGGTGTCATGCTAGGCCTAGGGAATGAAATGACAAAGGAGCCATGGTCCTGGACCTCAGAAGACTTACAATTTAGAAAAGAGAGATCCATGTGAGAATAATAGAATGGAGTTTATCCTGGCAATGCCTGGGAAAGTAAGCATGTGTTTTGTCATATGGGCTTTAGAGACAGACTGGCCCACATTCTAGCCCTTCCTCTACCACATGCTTGCTGGGGGACTGTGTCAAGCACATCTGAGCCTTAGTTTCCCCATTCATCAACTACAGAAAGTCTTAGTTCTTACCTCATGAAATTGTTGTAAAGCATAAGTGAGATAAACCAAGTATATTCTTCGTACAATACCCAGTGCATGGTCATATTCTAGAAATTGTAGATAATGATTTTGGCCCATAAATTAACCACCTAAATGATATTGTTATTGTCATACACAAAACTAAAAGGCAATGGAATGTAAAGAGAGATGCATTGTCCCTATACAGAAGGATGGGCCCAGGATGTGGATTAAGATCAGAGGAGAGCTTCAGAGATGAAAAGATGGGGATTAGGAATAGGGCTCAATGGTAAAAGGAGTTTTCCAGATCCCAAATTCAGAGGGGAGAAAAGTTTTCAAGGACAGAGGAACTCTTATGAGCCAAATCAGAGAGTATAAAAGTCCCTAAGGGTGTGAAAAATGCAGGAATTTCACTGTGGCTAGGATATTTTATGGTCCAAGGGCTAAGGTAGAAAAAGCTATTGGGACAAGGCAGTGAAACACTTTAAATGCTTGTAAACATAAAAGAATCCAGAAGCCAAATTTGTAGTTGGAAGAACTAAGAAAGGAACATTTCTAAAGCATAGAGATCTTCAAAGAACAAGCAAAATATATAGAAGGAAATTTGCCATGACATAGTCTATTAGATTTTGATGACCTTTGTCAAATCAGATCCCTCCTAGCAAAATTACACATAGTAAAAGCATAATTAAAACAAATGGATAAAAAATGGCTTAGGAGTATTGGTCCCAAAGAACAAGTAATAATGGATAATTGTCAGTATCGCCTAAGATCAGTGATTGTTCCCTACGTGTTAAAGCACCAACCACACCCCGCCCCCCACATAAATATGCTGACAATGATGACCACCATCTAACGAGTGCCTCTTATACACTAAGGGCTTTATGGCTTACAGGTTTTATCATTTATACCCATTTTGTTGATGAGAAAGTTTCTGAAAAATGAAGTAGCTTGCCTAGGGTCACACAGAGAGTACCTGGGGCACCTGGGACAGAAGGCAGGCTCACTCCAGAAGGTCACATGCAGCCCAATGCACATCTTGGCTCCCTCCCCATCTCCTCCAAAATAAACAGCAGTGAGGATCCCTTCCCTTCAGCACGGAGCATTTGAGGCCTTAGATTCCTACTGGTTTGCTTTCTATTCACATTGGGCAAATTACATTATAAATTAATCCTGATGAAACATTCAACTCTTCCCTCCCCCATGAAGCTTCACTGTGGTCCGGAAGCCACTGCAGGAAGAACCTTCAGAGAAAAATCCAGGGGCCTTGATCACATTTGCTTTTTAATTAATCTAAGGTGTTAATTTTCAGCTGGAGGAAAGTTAATTTTTCCTTTTGTTAATCTAATGGCCGAAGGCAACGCTGGTGCTATTGCAGCAAAAGTTTGGAATGACTGTCAAGCTCCCTGGCGCTACAATAAATGCAGCGGCAAATAAAACAGCTTCCCTGGAAGGCATACGAATTTAAATAATTTCCGCAGATGGTCTCTGCTTCTCTCAGTGAAGAGAGAAAAAGACTAATTCCACCCTAATCAGGCCACACTAACATCCAGGCAAATCCATTCTTTTGATCCTTCACATTTCTTCTCTGGAACAAGGAGGAAAAATAAACATCACTTTCTTTCAACAGCAGAGAAGTGCAGATTTGGGGTTTGAAAAGTTACAATGTGTTTTCCTCCCTTTGGGGAGCTATTCTAATCCCCAGCCTTCTTGCCTAGTCTCCCATTACATAACTACTTTATAGGCTGGGCTCTTAACTAGAACAAAGACTGCTACTTGGAAAAGGAATTAAAGCTACAGGCCACCGGATTCCTTCTGAAGGAAACTCAGAACATCATCACATTTGTCTGCCAAATAATTTCAGAAGTCTAGGATGAAAGACACTTGGTTGTGTGTGGCCGGGATGTTCGAAGCCCACACGAAGCTCTTACAGTCACTCTTATTGTGTCTTGCCCTTTTCTGAAAGGTTTGAGACCTCCTAAAGAGGGCCATCCAGTAGCAGTCGAAAGCCAGTACAGGGACCTGAGTTTTGGAACTTAGGAAGACTGGTGGCATTGCAGCAACAACCAGAGGCACCGAGAATTTGGTCTCTACCACATTAGGTGTTGGACCACCTAACATCCATCTTTTAAAAATATTTTCTAAAAAAAAATAAATAAATAAAAAATAAAGATATTTTCTCACTACTTTTAAAAATGTTATCTACTATGGCAATTTTACATGCTGATTCAAAGCGATTTGGTGGTGGCTGCCTGGACCACCACATTTTAAAAATATCATTGAGACTCTGGACAAGGATTTTGTGTTCTCAGTGATGTCTGCTTGGGTGGTAGGTAGGGGAACGGGGGTACATGTTCCAGGTCTCTGCTCTCCACGTCCCACATTCTTACTTTTGAGCTTGCCAGTGACAAGGCCGCAATCTTGAAGGGCATCTTAACTCCTAAAGTATCACCTCTCCAATGAACCTACCCCCAAGCCATTTTGAAGAAAGCTGTATCAGTCATACTTTTTTTTTTTAAATCCAGAAATTTTATTTTCTTCCAAAGCAATTTTTCCAAAGAAAGTTGTTCCTTACAGTGAAAGTGTTCCTTCCAAAACCTTTCCATCTCTAGGGAAGGGACTTGAAAGGCTGAAGCTTTAGCTCTGAGTCTCTAAATGAAATAATGCTCAACTCTGTATTGAAAAGCAGGAGGAAAGACTCACGCAGGCATCAAGGGGTTACACCTTTGTGCAGAGAAAAATTCTTTCCCAAAGCAGGCTAGAAACAGACACGATGAATTCAGCCCATCCACTTTTTAATGGCTTGCATTATTAAAAACATTACTTATGCTTTTTGCATGACAAAGAACATGAGTAATAATTTTGATAATAACTTTGTCTTTGATACACAAAGGAACTCAGTGTGAAGTTTTTAAAATACTATCTTTGGGGCAAAACTGGAGATTAGCAACATACTGGGAAATGAGCTATCAGTACGGGGAAAAGTCAGCAGTACCTCTCTCTTGTTTTTTTTTAATTTTAAATTTGGAACCCTAGCTGAAAGTTGGTAGAATGCTTCAATAGATAGATGCCCCCCAGAATATTAGGCTTATGAAACAAAATGTGAAACTCCTGATCAGAAAAAAAATCTATACATATCTACATACACATATATTTATATATTTCTTAAAATCTGCCCTTACTATAGAGTGTTTTCACATAACAAGTTCACTTTGAAAACATTCCTTGTTTATACTCTCAGTGTTTTGTTGCTCAGCTCATTTAATGGACACTAGTTAGTGGACTAATGAGCTTTTATGCACATTTTCTCTTGAATTTTTTGCCAAGTGAGAACTGGCATTTATTTACTCAAACATTTATTGAGCATCTACTATGTGCTTCATATTGAATCTAAGGGTATATTAGGAAATATGACAAGTATCTTCAACCCTTGTGGAGTTTACATTTTGGTGCAGGGAGACAGATACTCAATAAACATAAGACTATATTGTGTGTTAGAAAGGAAGTGCTATGGGAGAAGATCAATCAGCGTAAGGGGAACCAGAGGTAGGCTGCATAACCTCAAACAGGGTGGCCAGGGCAGGCCTCCTTGAGGAGGGAGCATTCAGTTCAAGACTTGAAGGAAGGGAGGGAAGTAGCCATGCAGTCCATTGTTACCAGTAACCAAGATGGGGAAGGCTGCGTGCGTAGAAGCTTTGGGGATTGGAAACATTTGGGTTTCTGCTTTGGATCTGCCAGGTTCAAGATCTACTAGGAGTGAAGAAGAGACTTGCATGTACAACTCTGGAGAGTTCAGGAATGAAAACTGGGCTAGAAATATAAATATGCACCTGTAGGCTTATAGATGGCATTCAGCACCATAGGCAATGGGATATCTCTAAGGAAGTAAATGTAAATAAGGAGGAACAAAGAGTTGAGGACTGAACCCTGCTTTCCAATGTTTCCAAACTTGGGGGGAAAGGAAAAACAGCAAAGGAGTTGGAGGAGCTGTCCTGGAAACTAACTACAGAAACTCTATCAGGGAAGAAAGTTATCAGCTGTGCCAACGCTTTTGACTGAGGAGCCAAAGAAGATGGATGTGAGAATCACCAGTGCACGGCGGGTATGGTCACTAACGTAATTATCTAGGCATGACATTCACCTCACGAACTCACAGATTCTTTGGTTTTACAGGTCATATTAATCTGCAAATAGGTTACAACTCATCTCCCCAGGGCAAGGTCATGGCTTGGTAGCTCTTCTACAGGACTGGCCTATAAAAGTGTGCTTTTGTTGCCTTGTTTGGCCAGTACCGGGTTTTACAAATCTGAAGTTGTGAAATTTCATATCTAAAAAATACAGGTTTCCACATTCTTCTAGGAAATAAAGTTCTTAGTGGTCTGACCCACATTCCCACCACCCAGCAGAGGCCAACTGGAGCTGAGGGATGTGTGTTTCCAGGTCACAGCACTGCCACCAGTTTGTCAGTGAGCACAGACGGACTCCCAGCCCGCTCATCTGCCCACCCCAGCACCTCTCCTGCTTATCCGAGCTGGCTGGCTACAAACATTGCAGTTTGCCACCTCTCCTTTAGGGGGTTGTGGAAATGGAATCAGATCTCAAGGGTTCTGAAGGCACTACCTAGATCTGTATCTACAGATGAAGTATAGTTTCTGTATGAATCTCAGTCTGGAAAACATATGTTTTGACAGATTTCTTCTAGACCAGCAGGGAACATCAGTTCCAGAAGATGTTAAGAAGTTTTAAGTGGCAAAATGACTTCATGTTTAAATTAGCATTGGACATATTAAGTTACTAATTTTTTTCCTTTAATATGGGGCATCTTAGAGGTTTTAAACAATAACATAGATTTATGTCCTATACGCTCTTTCCCCAAATCTATTGGGTCATGGAATGCTTTCTTTCTGATGGATGGGATATACACCTTGAGAGGTGAAGACCCCTTGGATGCTTCAAGGAATGACCATTCTAGACTGGGATTCTCATGATGGCTGGGGCCATGTCTTATTTCCAGAGGTCGACACCTTGAATAACATGTAACCCATAGATGTTCAACAATTTGCTGAATAAATTACAAACTGGATGGCCTGGACATATTCTCCAGGCAAAGCTAATGGGATTCCAAATTTCATTCCACACCTGGATCACAGGAAATGAAGTGTTCAGGTCCTACACAAAACCAGCCCTTGGGGCATGGCACATGAGCCTCTCAGCTTCATGAAATCAGACACTCTACCTTAGGCAGCAAGGCCATGCCTGTCAAACTAGTGCCATTTATAGCCTTGGGAAGAGCCTGTTGCCCCTCATGTACTTGAGCTAGTCACATGCAGAGCACAGAACGTTTCCCACACCACTCTGCCATTTCTCTGGTTTCTCTTTAACTAAGTACCACAGTCACTTGCTACCCAAAATGATCTTGCTTTTAAATTGGGAGATAGGGTGGCCCCAGTGGCCAAAGTTCTATCAGGCAGTGCTAGTCTAGTGAATTCCTCTCCAAGGGCAGCCCAGGTGGCTCAGCGGTTTAGCGCCGCTTTCAGGCCAGGGTGTGATCCTGGAGACCTGGGATCCAGTCCCACATCAGGCTCCCTGCGTGGAGCCTGCTTCTCCCTCTGCCTGTGTCTCTGCCTCTCTCTCTGTTTCTCAGGAATAAATAAATAAGTCTTTTTAAAAAAATAAGTAAATAAATAAATTGGGAGATAGTCTCTGGCAGTAGCTGACAGAGCCCAGCAGATGTTTGGCATCCTAGCTTTAGCATGTGGGAGTTTGACTCCATTTGTGGTGGCATGAGCTTAAACCCACCATGAGGATAACAAGCTTGAGAGGCACTTGTCTGGGGGCTGGGCCCCAAACATCTGTATCTCTTCCTGTCTCTATAGTTGACTCTTTTTTTTTTTTTAATTATCATTTACTGAGCACTATGTGTCAGACATTTACTTTTCCCAATAAACTCATGAAGCATATATTAACCCCATTTTACAAATAAGAAAACCAAGGCTCACAAAAACTTTCCCCATCTTGCCAAGGTCACACAGCTAGTAAGTATCGGATTTTCACCTCTAGTCTGACCTGACTGTGAACCACTCCTAATATACAACCAGGAATTCTCAAACATACTAGAAGAGGCTTAGCAAAAATCACATGGGAGATTCAGGAAGACACATTGTCCAAATTCTTTTAGGAGATTCTCATATATAACATTCTACCTTGATCCAGACATGAGGGATAGAGCAGAGCATGCATATTTAGCAAAATACTTTGCTATAACTTTGTCCCAACTAACCTTACATCTTCCTCATATTTGTTTGGGTATTTTTTTCCTTCTTATTGTCATAATTTCTTTTAAGTTTCCTACATTGAAAATGATTGAATTTTCTATAAATTAGAAGGAACAAAAATAAAAATCAGTCATTAAAATAGAATCAAATTTAAAAGGCAGTATATTTGTCCTTAAAACTTTGGGGGATGGGAGGATGCCTGGGTGGCTCAGCCAGTTGAGCCTCAGACTCTTGGTTTTGGCTCAGGTCATAATCTCAGGGTTTTGAGATCAAGCCCCACATAAGGCTCCATGCTCAGCAGGGAGTCTGCTTGAGATTTTCTCTCTCCCCACTTTCATGTGTGCAAACTCTGAAATGAATAAATCTCTAAAAACAAAACAAAAAACAAAAACAAAAAAAAAGCTTCTTTCTCCTCATAGAAAGGCAATTCTCAGCATAGTCAGGCATTAAAACCACATCATAACATTCTAGTGAGGTCTTATGGTGGGGGGGTAGGTGATGAAAACATTTTGGAAGTGGACAGAGGTAGTGTTTCTTCAACATTATAAATATACTAAAATGACATAGCTTGTCTGCTTTAAAATGTTAGCTAATTTATAGGAGTTTCACCTCAAAAATAAAAGAATACTCCACACTCTAAGAGCACAAAACTCATTCAAACATGCTTTCCCTTGGAGAACCAATTCCACCTTTAGCAAAGTCTCTGCCAAGCTGCAGCCCTTCTGGGGAGCCACCAGGCATTCTCTGAAGCTCAGGGACAATAGCAACTTCCTGAGTTGCCAAATGACCCGTTGCCATTAGAAATATGGCTGCAAAGTCAACTCATTTGGGACAAGGGAAAAAGTGCCACGCTGAATGCACTGCAAGCACACAGTTTTTAGAGCATTCAGCAGCTTGGCTGACTCCAATTCTCTTAGCCTTGTCCCCAGCCCCTTCCACATACAGATAAATGCCTCATGAAGGCGGGTATGCCAACTCAGCACAGAGCCAATCCCACTAATGCAGCAGAGGTGCCATGAAGAGTGGAGAGCCTGGCTCCTTCTTGGCTCTCCACCAGAGGAGTGCCACACCTGGATTTTGTGCCTTGAAGCTGCTCTGCTTGCATGGAGCATCTCCCCAAGTCCCTTGTCTTCTGTGACAAACAGTTGCAATGCTTTGCTGCCCTCACACTCCTAACCCCAGGGCACTGCCTACATGAGTCTCATCTGAGCCCTGCTCAGCTAGCTAAAAATGCCCCATTACATAAACGTGTTCTCACTGCAGGCAACACTGCACTTCCAAATCACTGTCACAGGCACTTGTGTTTGGTGTTCAGGAGGGAGGATGAAATGCATGTTGTCATCTGCTACCCTGGGTGACCAAGAGCAGACACACCACGTTCCACCAGAATTCAGAATGCAATTTCAGGCTGATAGTTTTCTGCTATGCAAAGCTAATCAGCCCAGGCCAGGATCGAGGCTACAACGCTGGCCTTGTCAGCGCTCTCTCCAGACTGTTTATACTTTACAAAGATCAAAAAGCATACAGAGAATGAACACGAAGACCATGAAATGCCTCTATCCTTTAATTTCTTTCCTGAAGGTCAGGGCTCTATAATGAGGCTCACAAAGGAGCAGTACAGTGGGCTAGAAACACACATTAAAAGAACCTCTCCTATATCAAAAGGGAAAAAAATAGGTCATTGACCATTTTAATGGGATCATTTTAGTCAACTGGCCCCTGGTGCTAAAACCATATTGGAAATGGAAGAGTGGGATCTTTCATATTCACTAATAATGTCCCAATAGCAGTAAGACTGATTTTAGCCTGAAATTACACACTTCTGCAGAAGACAGAGGTGGCCTAGGAATAGAATGTCTCTTAAGACAGGCTTCCTCAAAAGAGAGCCTGAGACAAACTTTGTAAGCAGGTGGTTTCTTTGGCAAATGGATTGAGGGACAGGAGGGAGGGGCTGGGGGATTGGGACGGGGCTGGGGAGAAGCCAACATGAAAACATGCTATCAATGTGGCCACCACTGTAGGGGCTGCCAAGCTAGATTCCTTAAGACCTTCTGAGAATGTGCCTTAGAAGTGCCCATCTGGGGGATGAGAAGAGAAAGCATTTATTCTTCAGCTCTCAACTCCCATTGGCCAAGGAATGAAGGATCATTCATTCCTAGGCCTCTAGGGTGCACCTGCAAATCTGCCAGGCAGCTTCCACTGTCCCCCCTAGGCCCCAAAGTCAGCGAAGTCCTAAAACAAATGCAAGAGACATGTGATGCATACCCAAACAAGGCATTGTTTAGCTGCACCTGAGCACAGCTACTTGAAGCCCGTGCAAACTATTGCTGCAGCCATGATAGAATCAGAAGTTCCATACAGAACCCTGAGAGGGCCCCCCCAGCCTTGCTGACCATAATGCTGGAGGAACTAAGTGGCACTAACTGCAAGAGACTGAAGGCTTTGTATGGGAATCAAATCTGTAATCCCACCTTATGATGTAAGATTGCTCAACATGAATGTTCAATTCTCTGAGCATTTTAACTGCAGAACTCACTTTGATAAAGCAACAAGTGCTCCCTTGCCTCTTTACATTAGCAAAAACGAAGTCATCCATTGCCAATGCTCAGTATTTGCCCCTGTCTCAAAAGTATTGATATTATGGCTCAGATACTGGTTTTGGACAGAAAAGGCAAATTCTCAAAGTTCTGCCAACACGAGAGTGCTTATTCTTCCCTCTACCTTGAGGAGCCTCTGATTTGCCTCCTTTGCTGTATTTCTATGTCTTACCTCCCACACAAAAGAATATTTAGGATTTACAAGTTTCTTTTCCATCTTGCACAGTAGCAAAATATAACTTAAGAAGACCTGTAAGCAAAAGGACCCTGTCATAGGTTATACCATCAACACTTGAGTTGAAGAAACCACTTGTTCATGAGCTTGGCATTTCCTTCGTCAACTAACAAAGTGACTGTCTTCGGGGAGATTCACAAAATATACCTATTGAATAAACCTGGCTATTTTGCAGTAAGAGGCAATAAAGAGGATTCCCTAGTGATCTCTCTTAGTATTGGAAATTCTATAGCAGCTACAGGTGTGTGCTGGACGAATAATCAAAGAGTCTACCTTAATATTTTGTGACTTCTCCAGATTTCTTAACTGGTTGGTGGCTAAATTTCTGCCCCCTCGCAACCTAAACGTGGACTACCTAACCCTTGGTCCTTCGTAGCTGGAAAGTTCTACCTTCAATACTCATCCTCCAGCAATTGTAATAGTGTCCCTTGCTTTTTCATCTGGGGATTTAGATTGTTCCAGGAGATGTACCGGTGCGCCCAATCTGGGTTAGGGGTGTGATTTAAACGTGCTGTCAATTTTGATTTTTCACATTACCAGCTCATGCTGGCCAAGAGGGCTCACTAAACCAGCAATAAGTTTTCAATCTGAGGAGATCCAAATAAACCCTTTGTCACATGAGTTGCTGGAAGCTTCTGCAGACCAACTTTTGCACTAATGGAACCGAGTGGCCCAGTGAATACAATGAAGGCAGACAATCATCCCTTCCAGAGTTCAGCCACAGGCTTCTCTTCTCATTAACATTTCCCTTTTTGGAGAATAGACTTGTAAATTGTCTGTTGGGAGGTACAATAGCTACTAATTAGCTGTGCTCCTAACTAAATGCTTGACCACAAGGAAAACAAGAAATCAAAGAAAATGCTTGTAGTTCTCCAGAAACTGTCAGATACAGCAGTCTGACTTCTAACAGTGTCCTGTATACAGAGGCACTCAATAAATGTCTGCAGAGCAAAACACAATGGCATTCACCTTAATATCTGGATTTTGTCTTCAGCCAGTGCACTTTTCCCCTTCTGTGATAAAGGTTTGGTCTTTGATTCCTTACTCAAAGACACACAACTGCCTATAGATACGGCTCAATAAGCATGGTGCACAGGACAACTGTATCCAGAAATAGTCTAATTGGAAACCGCTTCTAAAATTCTTCCAAACAAGCAGCGCCACAGATTTCCTTATTTTCATTCTACTCTCACACACTTGTACTAGACAGAGCATAGCAGTCAGGATGGGCTGAGTTGCGCTGAAACAACAATAAAACCCCAAATCTTAGTGGCTTAAGACCACAAAGGTCTAATATGGTTTCATTCATATGGGAAATATAAGAAACAGTGAAAGGGATTAAAGGCTAAAGGAGAGAAAATGAGTGGGAAATATCAGAGAGGGTGACAAAACATGAGAGACCCCTAACTCTGGGAAATGATCAAGGGGTAGTAGAAGGGGAGGTGGGCAGGGGGATGGGGTGACTGGGTGACGGGCACTGAGGGGGGCACTTGATGGGATGAATGCTGGGTGATATGCTATATGTTGGCAAATCGAACTCCAATAAAAAAATACCCAAAAAAAAAAAAATGACCACAAAGGTCCCCTGTACAGCTTCATAAAGGACTTTTCATGGAGACCCTAGACTGATAGCAAATCCATCTTCAGTGCGCTTCTGTTTTCTATGGCACAGGGGGGAAAAAAGGAGCACTCAGTCTCTTGCTCTGGTGATTTCATATTTCTGCCTAGAAAAGACACATGCTGCCTCTTCTCAAATGTTATCATCCAAAGCAAGCCGCAGACCACACTAACTGCAAGGTAGCAGGAAGTATAACCATCAATGTACTGAGAAGGAGGCAAAAAAATGGAGTACAGTCGACATTTGAACAACAGATTTTAAACTACGTAGGCCCTCTTATACATGGATGTTTTTGATAAATATCATACAGTACTATAAATGTATTTTCTTTTCCTTATGATCTTAACATTTTCTTTCCACTAACTTATTGTAAAAATACAATATATAGAACATACAAAATATGTGTTAATCAACTGTTTATCAGTAAGGATTCTGATCAACAGTAGGCTATTAGTAGTTAGGTATTAGAAGAGTCAAAAGGCAGTGAAATTTTGTCTGTGGGGTGTGGAGGAGAATCAGTGTCCCTCAGCCCCTGTGTTGTTCAAGAGTCAACTGTACTTGGGAACAGAGCTCTGTTCTGGATTTATATAGGAAGATCCTGACTTGGGGCTTTGCCTCCAACTCTGATGGTGGTTAAAGTCCTATAAAAGAAAACACTAGGAAAAACTTTCCATAAAAGAAAGCAAGCCAACGTGTTATAGTCAAAATATGGTTTGAGGTATGACCAGTCTTAAACCATTAGCAAGTTCTTAAAGTTCTATAATAACTGCCCCCTTCGGTTAAAAATGAGGCCCTTTACCCTTACATGTAGAGAAACAGAACTCCAAAGAAGCCTAATTCCATTTGCCTTAGTAGTCTCACCAGCACAGCAATGCTCAAAAGAAAGCTTTATTATTTACCGAAAATTTAGCAATCAAGTCTAATGAGGATTCGGTTAAGTGATGTGTTCCAGAGAATTGAATGAGCACAATGGCCTCTGAGGGACATCTAAAGAGAGAAAGAGAGAGAAAAGTACAGTCAGATAGCAAACACCATAACAAGGCTGATGTCCCCATCTGACAAGGTTCCAGTGAGAAAATAAATCTCCTGTGGCCAAGTTAGAAAGTACGGCCCCCCTCCAACTTTCCACAGATGTTACAGAATTCAGAAAGGCTATCAGGACACAAGTGTGGAAGTGAGCATACTTTGCGGCTGAAGGCAAGGTCAAGGAGTTTAGGAAATTGACATTGCCTAGGAAATTGGAGAGAATCTGCATGTATAAAATATATACATATGAAGTATATATTATATGGGTGTTTTATAAATATATATATTTAACTCAACGTGGTGTTAGTTTAAGAGTCCTAACTTAATATTTCTGTTCTTCGCCTTGAGTAAAAATCATCAGACTACAGCCCAAACAGCAGGCTGTTTCTGTATGGTCTGTGGCTTTTAGATTTTTTAATTGTTGAAAAAATTTGCAGAAATTCATTTCATCTCTTGTCATGTATTATGTATGTAATACCCTTGATTTTGCCTCTTGGCCTACACAATCTAATATTCCCATACAGCTCTTTACCAAAAGTTTTCAGATCCCACCCTAGAGCATTAAGGAGACCAACTACTTCCAGCATTCTCCCCAGGACACCTGTTTTAAGGGAATTCACAAAGGACCCCATGGTTTATGTTTCTGCTGGAGGCCATCTCTGTCAGTCATAGAACGTTCACTCAGGTACACTAGGATTGTAAAGAACAGAAGACACTGGAAAAATGAAGAGGGAATCACATGAAATTTGATTTTACAACCAGCATGTCTGTTCACTTCTATGAAGCTTTGTGATTGAGCCTCTGAACCTTGGTTTACTTGTCTGTGAAATGCAGGTAATTAGTATTATTTCACTTTCCCAGTTGTTTTTGTTTTGGTATATATATAAACAAGGCCCACTGGACAGAACAATGAATAGGCTTGAGCAGATGGAGCCATTGGTGGTATATTATCTCCACACAGGAGAGGTGGCACCACTGTCTCATCTACATGGTAGATTTAGCAAATGATTAGTTAAAAATTGATGTCACTCTATTGAAATGTGAGGAAAACAGGTAATTAATCAAGGGTTGGCATGGCTCTCCTGCCAGAGCTCACTAAGACAACTTGGCATCTGTGACATTAACAATTTAGCTCTCAATTAGGTGCCAAACCATATATAATAAGAGAGACTGAGAGCACGGTTCTTGAAGTGAAAGAAAGTATAGGGAGAACAGACATTACTAAAGAACTCTATTAAAAATAAAAAATAAAAAAATAAAGAAATCTATTTTTCTGTTTTCTCACTCTTTCCACACACCCATGCAACCACCCATCCATAGGTTAAGCATTTTCTATATTCAGTGCCCTCTCAGTGATAGAAAAGATAAAGCCCCCACCCCGTCCCCGCTCTTATGGAGTTTATATTCTCCTAATGGGAGAAGATATATGGCAAATAAATTACAAATAAATAATTATAGATAGTGATATATGCTGTGAAGGAAGTAAAAGTGGGTTGAGAGAGTAATTGGATGATGTCAACTTTAAGAAGAGTGAGCTAAGAACGTGAGCAGGAACCAGATGTATTGTCAGCTGCAGGGAAAGCACCCCAGGTAGAAAGAATCGGAGTGAATGGGTTCCTGATGCTTCAAGGAGAAAGGCCAGAATTTTTGAGGGAAGGGGACAAAAATGAGAAAAAAGCCTGGAGAGGTAGAGGTGGGTCAGATTATATACAGCTATGGCCCTGATCCAAAGTTTGCCTTGATTTTAATTGATTGTAAAAGAAGGTAAATTATTTACAATTGAGCATTTGTGGTCCATTCCAATCACAGAGACTAAGGCAGCAGAGTCCTATAGAGTGACCAGTCAGTCAGACGGGCTTGCAGAGCTACAGGTGGGGGAAAAGTAAAGCTGACCAAATGGAGGTCACTGAACCTATGAGCAAACTGGAGGGGTAAGTGTGAGACCATAAAGAGAGAGAGAGAGAGAGAAGAGTCAGAGCTGGAAGCTGAAAAAACCCAGGTAAGGTCAGAGGGGCTACAACTTCCATCATCACCCATCCCTCATTTGATGTTCCCTACAAGGGTTGACTATGATTAGAGTAGAATGCAGCTGTTATGAATCCAGAAATGCATGGAACACCATGAGAGTCCACTGGAGACCAAGTCACCTTCTGTTTCCTCAAGTAGTTCAAAATCTGGTTAAAAACATGAGGTGTGGGATCCCTGGGTGGCGCAGCGGTTTAGCGCCTGCCTTTGGCCCAGGGCGCGATCCTGGAGACTCAGGATCGAATCCCACGTCGGGCTCCCGGTGCATGGAGCCTGCTTCTCCCTCTGCCTGTGTCTCTGCCTCTCTCTCTCTCTCTCTCTCTCTGTGTGTATGACTATCATAAATAAATAAAAATTTATAAAAAAAAAAAAAAAAACATGAGGTGTAAAGGGGCTCCTGGGTGGCTCAGTGGTTCAGTGTCTGTCTTTGGCTCAGGTCGTGATCCTGCGGTCCTGAGATCAAGTCCTGCATGAGGCTCCCCACAGGGAGCCTGCTTCTCCCTCAGCCTGTGCCTCTCTCTCTCTGTATCTCTCATGAACAAATAAAATTTTAAAACATAAAGTGTAGGACACAGTGGAAGGATAATACAAATGCTGAACCACGTGACAACAGGTGGTCAGAGGACAGCAGGTGTCTTCAATATGGAGCAATCAGGGCAGAGAGAGAAGGAGTTAGAACTTAAGATGGGCCATAAAAGTAGTGATAAATCTGAAATGGCAAGGAATGGACAGAAAATAAAGCTAAAAATCAGGTGATAACAGAGAACATTGCAGAGGAAGGCCGCTATGGTTTCTTTTTCTGGTAAATTACAGCAAGCGTATTTTATAGTAACATTTCCAAAACAGACTTAATTCCCTCCACCTACCACCTGGCTCAGATCAGTATCACCTCTTTCTTAAAAGAGGGAGTTCAGAGAGACTCTTTAGAGAGATAAGAAGAGAAATCGGGGATCCCTGGGTGGCGCAGCGGTTTGGCACCTGCCTTTGGCCCAGGGCCCGATCCTGGAGACCAGGGATCGAATCCCACGTCGGGCTCCCGGTGCATGGAGCCTGCTTCTCCCTCTGCCTGTGTCTCTGCCTCATTCTCTCTCTCTCTCTATGACTATCACAAATAAATAAAAATTTAAAAAAAAAAAGAAGGGAAATTGGTGGTTCTGAAAACAGGGAGCTTTCTTCTTTGAAAACTCTTTCAAAGAGGAAAGCTGCATGATAATGAAAAGTATCATCATCATTATTATTTACTTCAAATATTGGGCTCTCTCATAACAAAAGCTTCATTCTTTGTAATCTTATTGTTGTTTGGATATCAAAAAGACACTGAAATTCATTTACACCTTCAGCTCTCGATACAACGAGTGCCACCTGCTGCTCTCCCTCTGAGGCTGGTTTATCCTATTATGCTATTTATAGGGACTCCACGGTGAAGGTGGCGGGAATAGTGATGCCAAAGTTTCTTGCTTCCCTCCATCTGACAGCTGGCATGCTGTCTGACAAAACAAAGGAAAAGAAGAAAGGTTGCATATCAAAATATTTTGAAGGCTTTGCTGTCAAACATACAGACACACAACATGGATAATTATTTAAGTTTCATTGCATTGTCCAAAATGAAATCTTCTAATCTGGGGACAGTTTACAAGTTTCAGGAAAATAATTTGGTTTTTGACTCTAAGTTTTATTTTACCTTTTCTTATTATACATACCACACACACAGGAAGGGAGGGAGGGAGGAAGGGAGGGAGAGTAGGGGGAGAGAGTGTACATGCACAAGCTCTTTAATTATTATTTTGCCAAGGAAACCAATTGAATATGAGGTTCTTTTACTTCTAACATGCAAAATGAGTTCATCAAGGTAAATTTCCATTAAGTAAATCATACTCCCACTGACTCTATAAGTAAATAAAATCACCCTAACAACAACATAGAAAACTCTAGCTAAGATGGGATTTAATGCAACTAATTCCCAGGATGATGAAGACAAAATGAGCACTTGAAGTTTGACTCAATGGGATAGAAGGTCTTTCCAAATTGAGTATTTTTTATTTGCTAGCGTTTGGGTTCTAAAAGTTCCTCAATATCAAAATATCTTAGAACTCCCCCCTTTGAGTATTTGCACTATTAAAACATCACACTCCATGACAGTGTTACATATTCCCTACTCCATGGCAAACATTCCTTAAGGTAAAGGGCTTTTGTGTAGACAAATTTATTCCCTATTTCTCCCAGTCACAAAATCTGAAATGGCAAGAAGGTACAAGTGTCAATAACAGACTTTTTGCCAGTGCTCCTTCAGCCTCCCTGCCACTATTTTCTACAAAACCCTCCTTCCGCAGCTAGCCCCCAGTTGCCTGGATGAGGAATGGATAGACAATGAAGAATGGTTCTCAGAGGTTTTCTTAACCTTTGATTTGGATACCAGGACTCCAGAGGATACATTGCACTGATCAAATTGCCTCTCAGGAATTTGAAACAAAACATAACAGGTGTGTGCACAGGTGGTGGTGAGAAATGCAGTGGAAGAGTAGGAGGCTGAGTGGGCTGCACATGGCCAAGTCCTGAGGACCAAAGTCCTGAAAGGCAAGTAGTTGAGAGTAAGCAGAGATCAGATATGAAGAATCAGAGGAAATGAGAGAAATGGCGGGGGGAGGGGGGGGGGAGGGCAAGCCAGTACACCTAGAGCTGTCCTGATGCTGGACCTTGCAGAAGTCTGGTTGTGTCACATTCCCTGAATTCCTGGGAATACAGATCTCTCTATCCTTACAAAAGAAAAATGGCCTTTGAACTTGAGATAGTTGAGCAGATCTAGTTCCTTTTAATCGGAAGATCCCTTACTCATAAGATGGCCAATAGACTACTTGAATCAGAGTTACCTGGGTGGCTGTTAAACACACCCAATACTGGTCTCTACCCAGACCCCCTCAATTGAAAGATACTGGGGATGGAGATCAGGAATCTCTTTTTATCAAGCACCATACACCCCACTAGAATCAGAAAACTATCTTCCTTACGGAAGCATCTTCAAAGGCATTTTTTGTCTTTAAAAGTTAATAAAAATATTTAGAACAAAAAGTCAGCACCATATTCAGTGTTTAGAACATGTCATATTCACATCATCTTTAAGTCTCTAAAATACACTGCAAATATGAAGGGTGATTAAGTTAGTTCACAAACAGCAAATTGTTCCTCATTACTTCAATGAGTTCTAATTGTTCTCCTTAAGCAAGCACATGCCTATTAAAATTAGCATCAAAACAGCTTGATTTCCCTTTTTGTCTATATACTATTATGTGTCATGTGTGACACATGCCATGTCATAATTATGATGATTTCAATGCCACTTAACTGAGAAAGGTGATTCAAACTATCTCCAGAACCATACAATTACAGAGCTTAGTCTTTCAACAAATATTTATTAAGTACTCTGTGCCTAGAACTCCACCAGGCACAAATGATACAGAAATACCTAACATGCCAGGCCTTGAGCCAGAGGGATTACAGTCTTAGGTTGGGGGACGAGATACTTTGGTAATTACTAAGACTGCCAGGAAGATCTGAGAACACGAAAAGATATGACATATGTACAATAGGGTCATGGAGAGAGTGGGGTCAACTCTATAGTAGGAGAGGGACAGGGAGGGAGTCTTTTCAGACTCCAAATTGAGTCTAGTATAGCATAGCCTATATCTGAGTGGGTCCATTTCCTAAATTCTGAAGTTGAGTATTAGAAAGCACACTGGGTTACTAATTAACAGTGTCTTCTACCTAGTTTTTATCAGTAATATATAACATTTTCCATTTCCTCTGCCTTATTTCTCAGGTTAGCCAAAATTCAAGTGGGTGTTATACATTGGGCTCCTTCAAAGACCCCAGCACAAAGAAATTCATTAATAAGAGAATATTTTCCTAGAACATTCAACCAATATTCTAGGGTCTACCATACTGAAGATCTGGCAATGCCCAAAGATGTGCAAACCTTTCCATTTAGAGCTTAGTGAGAAGGAAACATAGACATGAACAATAAAGATATAAAAAAATATGGCATAAGTCTCATGTGTATTAATGTAGTGGCATGGAATTATCAATAATAATGAATTCCCATCTCCCAGGGAAAGGCAGATTCTGAGGGCAAGATATTTGCTCTGAATTAAGTTTTGAGACTCTAAAGACTTAAGTTAAATGAGAAAAATAAACTGTTCTAATACAGAATATGTATTGCAGGAGTTAGCTTTTGCTATGGAGCAAACCACTCCAAAACATAGCTCAAAGCATTTATCATTGTTTTGGGTTAGTTTGGCAGTGCTGCTGGTCTGAGTTGGCTTGGCTTAAGTCAGGTGGCCTAGGAGGACCTCACTCCCATGTCCGGGGCTTCACTGGGATGGGAAAGACAGGCAGGGTCTCTGTCCTTGGGGTCTTCCTCCTCCAGGTGGCTAGCCCTGGCTTGTTCATGTGAGGGCAGGATTCTCAGCAACCCCAGTAAGTGTACATTTTCAAATCTCCCATATCACACTAGCTAATGTCCCACTGGCCAAAGAAAGTCACAACCAGATTGCAGGGGTGGAGAAATAGATTGCCCGCTCTTTATGGGAAGAGGAGCAAAGTCCTGTTGTAGGCATATATATGCATAAATGAATGGGAGGAATGATCATGGCCATGTTTGAAAATATTTGTTACATATTTAAATCTATAGAGAAACACAACCTTTGTTAATCCTAGTAACTTTCACTTGAGGCAGGAGCAGGAGTAAGGAAAGAATATAAAATACATATATTTCTAAGTAGAGTCTAACACATTGTCGTTACTACCACCATCATCACCGATACAAACTCAAAAAACAAAATAAATGTATTTATTATTTATTATATATATATATATGGTCAAACATTGATTTAAACAGTATCATTTAACTCATCCTTGGATAAGAAAATAGAATGGTATGAGCATCTGGAAGACAACTTATTTAGCTATTTAATATAGAAAAAAACAAAACCCAGACTGGAACAACTCTTGGCAACCCACTGAAAACCATGAAAAGTGCTTGGCTGACTGGCTCAGCAGCCAGTAGGTGCTCAACTGGCATTTGTTGTTGACATTGTTGCTGCATTGAAAGGGGTTCCAGTATCATGAAGCGATGCTGAACATCTGCTTATCCTGGCTCCTTCATGGCTGAGGTTTGCACTTCGGTCAGAATGTTAGCAAACTGAGCCTTGTCACAAACTTTGTCAGGCACTAAAAGTCAATATCTGGAGTCCTCTCCCACCCAGAAGGTGAACTGATATTGAATTGAATCCTTCTTGTGCTGTTACAAAATAAGCCCTTAAAAAACAATGAGCAAATGGAAAATAGAGTGTCTTTTATTGATTGTGATGTTTCCACTTAACTCGATTCTGGCTGGGGAGCTTCTCCGGTGGCACATGCGCACGGAGCAAGGGCATCACCACGGTCGATAATTCTGAGGAAATGGACAGCCTCGTCTGCCTAATGGATCTCTCCAATTTCCTCCATTGGGATCTAACTTGGGATTAGTCACTCAACAGATTTTTCAACAGTTCCTCTAGACTTTGTTTCTTTTAAAGCAATTTGGTACATGTCAGCTGAGTGTCTGAGCTAACTTTCATGACGAAGGACTTTTTTTTTTTTTTTTTTAAGGACACTGAAGTGTTCTTTGCTCTTCTTTTCAACCAGCAGTTGTCTTTGATTTTTGTGTTATTTTCTCAGTAGGTCATTGGGAAAGATACTTCCACACAACATCCTACCCTCCTACCCGCCCCCCCCCCCCCCACACACACACCTACTTTATAGGGAAAAACTTCATCCACAAAGTAAGCTTTCCAAATGAGTATGTTCTAGTAGTTCCTTAAATGCTGCTCTCCCTCAATCCTGCTTTCAATGACATTTTTAATACACTCTGAATTTAGGAATAATTTTAGATCACTAGAAACACTGCAAAGTTAATACAGAGAGTTCCCATAATATCCTTCACCCACTTGGGTTTCCCCTAATGTTTGCATATTACCATTTGTCTGAGCTCAGAAACCAGCATTGATATATTACTATTAACTAAACTCTAGACTTGAATCAGATTTCACCAATTTCTCCATTGCTGTCCTCTTTCTGTTCCAAGATGGAAACCAGAAACCACACTGCATTTAGCCAGCAATGTCTCCTTCATGTCCTCTGGCCAGTGGCAGTTTTTCAGTCTTTGTAATACCCTTCACATTTTTGAGGATTATTGGCCAGGTATTTTGAAGGACATCCATCAATTCAGCTTTGTCTGATGGCTTTCTCATGATTACCTTGGGGTTATAGGTTTGGGGGAAGAAAGGTTACAAAGTAAAGTGCCTTTCTCATGACATCATATCCAGCAGTCTAGGCTATTGATGGGACTTATCACTGGCAATGCTGACCTTGATCACCTGGCCAGACAGTGTCTGCCAGTTTTCTCCTCTGTAAACTTTTTTTGTTGTTGTTAAGTAGCTACGCCTCCAATGTATCATATTCAGGTGGTATTTCAAAACACTGTGTTCCTCAAGATACCAAAATTTAAAGTGTCACTATTAGTCTTCTTCATAGCAAGCTGGAAGTAAGTGAACAGAATGTTGGAAAGTATTAGGATGAGAAAGAAAGAAAAGGAGGATATAAGTTTATTTCAAATTAAGCTTTTAATCCAAATTATAGTAAAAGAGTTCTTCCAGAGGAGATACTCCTCTATCTTGGCCAACTGGTTAGCTTTGTTTTATGGGATTTGGCCTCAGAACGCTCTGTTATAAGCAGGATAAGCTGTTCTACACCTCCAAATTCCTTAAATATTTTAAATTGGTATTAGCAGTCACCAGCTTATATCCTTCTTTACATTTGACAAAAATTGAGATTAGAGATCTGTTTAGTTCAATGACATCCTAGAGGGAAAAAAAGCAATTTAATCTACTTAAAATGCTACTGATGTAGTACCTAGTACATAAATAATGTTTACATGTTCTTCATGGTAGCAGAATCTGCCTTGTGCTAGACCTTGTTCTCCAAGTGTGATTTTCTAATCAGTTGCCTTGACCTCAGAGAAATGCAGGGTCTCAACCCACCTCACACCTACTGAATCAGAAGCTACACTTTCATTAGATCTCCAAGTGATCCATAGGCACATTAAGGTTTGAGAAGTGCAACTTTAGAGAGTATAGAATGTTACCAGTGAAATGTTGGATGTGAATGATAAGTATGAAGCTAATAAAAAAGGAATACGTGTGGGGCCTCCATCCTTCTATTTTCGGGCCAATGATAACACTTAAGTTTTCAAGGCACAGTATAGTAAAGGTATTGATGTTATTAGTCTGAATTATGCTATTTGATTTACCTTGCTAAGGCAAAATTGTTCTCTTGAACGGATATGCTAATTAGTTCTATCTTAAGATAGTCAGTTCACTAATCTTTCTTTCCAAAAGACATGAGCAGAAAAATAAAGATCCAAACAGGACCCAGAAAGCATTAGCTATAAAAAATTGGACAATATTAAAATTAAGAATTATTCTTCAAAACAGATCAGTAAGAGAAAAAATGAAATACATAGAGATTTGTAATCAGTATAACTAATAAAGAATTTGGAAGATATAAAGAGCTAAAAGTCAGTAAATATGAAGAACCCAGTGTTTAAAATGGGCAAAATATGTGACCCTTCATGAAAGAAGATACTTGCTACACAAATAAAAGTATGCTCCATCTCATCAGAAATAAGGAAACAAATCAAATCTACAGTGCCAAACCACTGCTCAACCACTGGAATGACTAAGCAAAACCAGACCCCAAACTCAACACAGTAACTAAGACGTTACTAAGATTTGGCAAGAATATGGAATAATAGTAAATGTTTGTGTTACTATAAAATTGGTACAATTTTGAAAAAAATTAAAAATTAAAATATCCATCAAAAAAGGATATAAAACAGATAAAATAGCATATCCTTTTTTTTTTAACATTTCATGTGGCATATTTTGAATTTCATCTTATAACTGAAAGACAGGAAAGTTCTGGTACTGTTTTTTTGTGAGAAACCCTTTTCTCACTTTGCCTCGTTACTACTTGTATCCCCTACCAAATCTTCCAAACAACAGATTTTTGTGTTTAGTCATTACATGAATTTGAAATGTGCCTCACTCTCTCCAGATCCCATTCCCACATGAGCCTCTGACCTCTGGCTTCTCCTCCCTCCCCAGACACCCCTCTCTGGCTGAGGGAATGCCCCATCACACTTATGCCAACATGATATGCAGGTCAATTAGGACTTGGGAGAAGAGTCCAGTCCTTGGGCTGAGACACGATGTTTTTCAAAGAGACATGAAAAAGGTCACCCTAGAGACAACTTTTCTTAACAGATGATTCTCCTGGGTACTAGAGAAGCCAGCGTGGACCTGGACTCAAATATCCTGCCGACATCCTGCATTTTGACAGCTACAATTCTTCCTTTTTCAATTTCAATTCTTACTGATTTTCAAGATTCTCATTTCAGAGATGTATGCCATCATTGTACTACAGTGTTTAGCAATCTATCTGTGCCTGCTTTTATATGCTAGATTGATCCTTTCCCACTGAAGCTGTAGGCAGGCGAGCATCAGGTTGCTACTCAGGTGCCACCTTTGCTCACAAGCTATGAAAGCGAAGCATTTCACCCTCTCACCTGAGGGAAAACACTAAATTGAGCCTAGTTCCGGGGAAGTTCACATTTTGGTAATGAAGCAAAATTTGGCAATGAACTACTTCTGAGAAGAAAGGCATAAATTAGGGGAAAGTCAAATCTGAGGTGGGCAAGGCAAGTGGAGACACTGCTCTGTGTTTCTATTCAAGATGCCAAGATTTCCGTCTGCAAGTCAGGGAGAGAACTGCATTAAGTGATAAAGTACTTGCTTGGGCCTGGGGCAGAAATAGTGAGTTTTTAACATGTGCAAGTAAATGGCTTGAAGAGATTTTAGGAAGCATAGAGAAGGCAAATTAAATGAACCTGGATAAGAATATGTTTCTTATTGAACAGTTTTTCCAAGAAATTCTGGAATAAATTGTGGAATATATTTGAATTAACTTAAAGCACTCAAGGTGAATGTACTATAAGAAAAATGTTTTAAGATTTAGAGATTAAAAATACAACCAAAACATTTAGGGATTATATACTTCTTGTTTTCTCTTTAACTTGATTTCAACTATTTCATCTGTAGTGACTATGAGAATTGGGTTTCCTTTTTGTTGGGAGTGTTGCTTCTTCGCGTCAAGATCTTTCCTCACATTTTCTTCTGTCATGTCTGTGGTCTCCTCCCTCCCTGTCCAACTCCATCCCCTTGGCTAAATATTGCATGGGACATACTCATGCTGAAAAAATTCACGGTTTATCAGAAATTCCAACTTAATTGGGCATGTGTGGGATATACTTATACTAAAAATGTTTATCTGGAGTTCAGATTTAACAGCATGCTGTATTTTATTTGGCAATTTACATTGCACCCACCCCCTGCTCACTTGAAAATGCCGCATTTCTTTATGAAATGTACTTGCTGGGCTTTCATTCCATAAGACAGCAATGATCAAGGGTCACCTGAATGACAATTGGCTGGGAGTTTGGGATAAGCTAAATTATTCTGCACTGGTTTTTGAGTAGAGTTCTTATCCTGTCTTATCTTTGCTATAGCTGGTGAGGTCCCTTAAATGGTATGAGAGTACCATCACCCTACCCCAACCCTAAGACCTTGTTATCAAGAGAAAAAACAACCACTGTCCAAGGGAAGGTATAGTCTATTATTGTGCTATGTACAGAATAGCCTAGAGTATCTGTACCTTAGGATATTTCCACTGTAACATAGGATACTATGTTTTGCTCCCAGGAAAGGTCACCTTCCACACCTCAAAATAGGTTGGTGAAAGAGATTATGGAACTGCACAGGGCAGAGTAAATGAAGGAAAAACCTAATAATGCAAACTCACCTTTGCTCTTGCATTATTCTTGGGTGACCACTTCACTCAAAAGTGATTTGTCTGCTTCCAGCCTTGTGGAGTTTGGGAGGTGGTATAGTAAAGGGAGGTGGAATGTCTATGTGCACATGTAGTACACACTCAGGTGTATTGCTCTTGGGCAGTGAGTGTTCTACAACTCCAAACCTCCTCTCTACAATCCTTTAAGGGCCTAGAAAACATACAGTGTGTCAGATTTTTCTTTTTCTCTCAATATCTTTTATTCAGAAGCATTTTATAACCCATATACGTGTGTCAAGAGGACACCCTGGGTTTGGCTCCCTATAGTATTGAGTTTAGAGAAACTGGCTCATCTGTGTGCTTTTCCTTGACCTGCTGCATCACCCATGTCGCCCCTTACAAGGAAGGTGGCATTTAGATTCACTCCATAGAAGATCCTAACAAAGTATGTGGGGCATAGATCTGCTAATGGGCTTAAATTTGAAGAGTTTTCAGATATTCTGTATACAACACTGAGCTGGTGCTGCATAAATGACCCATTTTACAAATAAATCCATAGGACCTTGTTCTCTGTGTCATGTTAGGCAAAAAGTTTACATTTTACCAGCATGTATTAAGGTACACAGTAGTGAGAAGAGGAAGGTAACAGGTTTGGAAATATTGGCCCAAATGAAAGATTCACAGGAGACATATCTTGAGCTTGGTGTAATGAAATGGTCTGAAATGTGGAATTATAGAGCCTGAAGAAACCTCAAAAATGTATCAAGCCCAGTTAACTGGGAAAGTTGGATGGGACCTCTTTCTGTCCTGAAGAATCTGATTCTTTTGAGACCCTCCTGATTGTCATGCAACAAATGGCAACATACAATATTAAAATATTGTATAGTTTTAAATGTTTTCTCATCACTTCCTCTGATTTTTGCAAACAAGTCTTGAAATATGATTATAAAACCCATGTTTTAAGTACCATGCTTTAAAATCTCTGCCATAGAGCTAATAGATAATACAAACTCTGGGTTCTCTGGCCTGAATCCTTTACCCAACACAAGTTAGAGATACCAATTACATTTCAGTCACTCTTCTAGATACATGGTGAGTGGAAGACATGTTCCTGCCTCAAAGAACTTACCAAAATCCTTCTTCGTATACATCAAATTTAGTATTGGGTTATGCAAATTACTTCACATGCCTTTAAGAAGTAGGAACAGACAATATAAAAATGTATTCAATATAGCCAACACATACTGAATCTTGAATTCTTAGTGGTCAATTTAATAAGAGAAAGAGAGGACAACTCTTTTACCTCTAATCACACTTTTCTCATAACTTAGATTTCTACTCATACTGAAACAATCAGTCCTTCTAAAACTGCAAACTCTTTGAGGCTGAAATCCATTCAGATTCATCCTACTATCTAACCCACCTGGCATAGTTTCCAGCATCTATTAGGTCCTCAAAACATCTTCACTGAATTGATATTAAATTGAGGTTTCTCATCCCTAATTAACCACCTTGGATAAATAAAGCAGACACTGCTTAAACACGGTCCATTCTTATACCCACCATACCAAAAACTGTCCTATTCTAAGAAGTTGAATATGCACATGGAGTTTTCATCAGCAGAATCCCCTTGATTCTGGGGATAGAGGATGAAATGGAAAACACAGAAAATACCCTTTAAGAATTTACACTATGTCCCTCCCCACAGTGTGTTTCCCATGTTCATTGAGAAACAACTGGGATCAGTCCTACCTGGGTTACTCAAGGACAAACCTTCCCACTGAATCATCAAGATTATCCCCATATTCTCACCCACCAATGAGCTTCACTGAAGGGTGATGGGGGAGAAGAATCAGCCTAGTTCACATGGGTTACCAGGATCTCATCCAGCTATATTCTGATGGGGAGACCGTGTACCAAAAGCTATGATCTGAATATCTGTGCTCCAACCCATTTCGTGTTGAAATACTAATACCAAAGGTGATGGTATTAGTAGATGGAGGCTGTGGGAAGTGATTATGTGGGAAGATCATGAAGTAGAGCTGTTGAGAATGGGAGTAGTGGTCTTATAAAGGAGAGTCTACAGAGCTCCCTCACCTTTCTCACAACATGAGGACAAGAAGTCCATAAGCTAGAAAAGAGCCTTCATCCAACAATGGCACCTTGATCTTGGACTTCTAGCCTCCAGAACTATGAGAAATCAATTTCCATTGTTTGAAAGCCACTTGTCTGTGATAGTTATACCAGCCCAAATGGACTAAGAGAGCAAGTAAACAATGATACACATATACATACCTGATATAAAAATCCAGTGCTGTAATTTGCCAATTTTCTTAATAAGGTGACAATTTACCAAAGAAAAACCATTGAAGAATGTTCTCTACCTTGTATAATAATTTCCAATGAGATCCTTGGCTAATAATTCAGAGTATACCATAGGATGTCTAGGATATTGTTGATGTTCAAATAAATTTTCCTCAAGTGAGACCAGATGGAGAACAAAGATTAAGTACAGAGATACATTTATAATTCTCATTTGTTTCTTGCAGAATTCTGAGTTATGGAGAATCAAAGCCTTTTCATAGGCATCAAGATAAATAAGCTATAATTGTAATCCAGAATAATAAATCTATTGGTTATTCTAAAGAAATTGCAAAATCTTTGCAATTAAAGGAGGCCTCATGCTAAATAAACAAACTGTGGTATATCCATTCAATTAAGTGTTATTTGGCGATAACAAAGAAACAAGCTATCAAGGTCATAAAAAGACAAAGAAGAAACAAATGCATATTGCTATATATATATAAAAGCCAATATGAAAAGATCAGTGTTTGGGGAAGAAAGATGAGTAAGTGGAATACCAAGGATTTTGAGGATAGTAAAACAATTCTGGGGGCACCTGGGTGATGTAGTCACTTAGGCATCCGACTCTTGGTTTCAGGTGTTTCAGCTTTGGTCATGATCTCAGGATCATGGGCTTGAGCCCTGGATCAGTCTCTATACTCAGCACACAGTCTGCTTGGGATTCTCTTGCCCTCTGCTCTCCACCCCCACCCCCACCCTTACTGTCTCTATCTCTCTAGGATGGAGGATTAAATCTTTTTAAAGAGTTCTATTTGGGACACCTGGGTGGCTCAGCAGTTGAGCATCTGCCTTTGGCTCAAGGTGTGATCCTGGAATTGAGTCCCACATCATGCTCCTTGCGGGGAGCCTGCTTCTCCTTCTGCCTGTGTCTCTGCCTCTCTCTGGGTCTCTCATGAATAAATAAATAAAATCTTAAAAAGAAAGTTCTATATACTGTACATAATATGCTTGTGAACACCCATAGAATGTATAATACAATTAAAGCCTAATGTAAACTATGGACTTTAGTTAATAACACATCAATATTAGCTCATCAATTTAAACACATGTAGCACACTAATCCAAGATGTTAATAACTGGAATCTGGGGAGTAGGAGGAGCTTTTACAAGATATATGGGCACTTCTTGTATTTTCTGCTCCATTTTTCTGTTAACTTAAAACAAAAATATTTTTTTAAACAACCCTATAAGATTAAAAAAAAAAGTTCAATCTATTAGAATGAAAATCCTAAGAAATCAAATGAGTGCCAAGACTACAAACCTGTTTTTGGAGGGGAAACACAGTGAAAAGGCATAGTTTAGGGTGTGCCTAATGTCTTATTCCTGATAGATGATGTATATTTTGAGAGGCAAAAAAGGTATGGGTTTAAAAGATACAAAACAAATGAATATACTCAGAAGCAGCTCTAGATCATTGCATGGCAACCAGAGAGAATTGAGATGGGGAAGTAAGTGGAGAAATAACACAAAAGCATATGATAAAAGGTCATGATAAAAACATTTTTTTAAATCACAGGGTTACAGGTACAAGAAAAATATGCATTAAAGGGGGGGAAATGTCAAGAACTCAGACAAATGTTTTAACCACAGTATTTGCTTTATAGTTTCAAACACAGGGCTACTATAACTGTATAGCACTTTGTAGTCAAAGGGGATTATTTGAAATTTCCATAATCTTCCAAGACTGTAGAGTAGGAAACTATAGCAAGCTATAACTCAACTTTTCAAAACTTCGTAGTGCTTTTTCACCCCCAGTGATTTTTTTTCTCACCCATTCTCAATTTTGCCTTCAGCAGGAATATTTTTCACATTCAAATGTTTCCAAACACACTTTGTTTTCGATCTAAAGGACAGTAAGATGAACTAAACCAACTCTGGCTCAGCTCCTTCTCTGATTTTACTTCAACCCTGTGCAAAGCAGCTGGGCATGAGATGGGGAGAAAATGACTATCTGGAGTTAGCTCCTCTCCTGCCACCCTTAACATTAGCTCAGATGCCCACAAATCTTCCTGGGGGAAAAAAATCAATGTGTAATATAATAAAATATTTGGTCTTTGTCCCTGTGTTTTGTCAAAGAGCTTCTAAAACCCTTGGAATTTCTGGAGTGATAAGATTACCTGTTACATACTAATGAGAGGACTGGTAGTTAGGGGCGTTTAGATAGCTTCGGGATGGGGGATGGTCACCAGAAGACTAAGCACGATTAGAGAGCTGGGCCTTTCAGGCTCAATCCCTGGCCTTTGGAGATGGGAGACAGCTGAAGATTGGGTTCAATCACCAATGGCCAAGGATTTAATCAAGCATGCCTACATAATAAAAACTTCATAAAAAATCCTAAATGATAGAGTTTGGAGAGCTTCCAAGTTAGTGAACATATCAAGGGAGGGTGGCATGCCTGGAGAGAGGGAAAGGGAAGCGCTATACACATTCTCCCTAACCTTTTCCTATGCCTCTCTTCCAAATATTTGGTTGTTCTGGAATTGTATCCTTTATAATAAACTGATAATAACAAGTAAAGAGCTTTTCTGAGCTCTGGGAGTTCTAGTAAATGATCAAACCTGAGAGGGGGTTTGAAGAACTTCTGTTTTATGGTCAGTTTGTCAGAAGCGTCAGTGACAAGCTGGGACAGTCAACTGGTATTTAAAATTGGGGAAAAGTCTGATGGGGCTGAGCCCTTAATTTGTGAGATCTGATGCTAAGTGCAGGTAGATAGTGTCAGCATTGAATTGTAGGATACCCTGCTGGTCTTGGAGAATTGGAGCATTGGTTGTTGTCAGAAAATGTAACAGAAGGCCTTCTGATGAAACTAAAAGGTGCTGTTTCTCCTGCAGCCAAGCCAAAGGAAGTTTACGGTGGTGTATTGGCAAATGTTATAGATATCTATATTTCATCTTTGAGGAAATTACTCATTGATTCTTGTTCAATGGATGAAGAAATATCTGGGTATTGAGGCTATAGAAGGAATGGACTTCTATAAGTCTGTAAAAGTGAGGGAAACTGAGAAACATTTCTCCTGCAATACCCTACATCAGCTCAGGTAACTTGCAGTCTTCCAGTGAAAGAACAAAACACAAATACACAAAAAGCATTTGCTAGAGAGACCAAAGCCTACTGTATTTATCCCTCCTGAGGTAGATTGGGTTTCTGTTGGAGATTTCTACACACAGCAGTCTTCTTCAAACTGGTGATTGGTACTTATTACAAGGAGTCATGGAATCAATTTAGTGGGTCACAGACTATAATTCTGTTTGGTTGTACGACTGTTTAACTTGAGATTTGCCCCATGAACAAGTAAAACATTACTAATTTTTTGTTTTTAGCATATCTAAGGATATTAGTCCACAAAACTATGCATCATAGTGAAACAGTTTAGAGAAAAGTGCTCTGAATGGAATGAGAGATAGTTTAAAGTCACCAGAAATGGATTACAAGTTAATTCAGTTCTCTCACCCCTTGCTGCCTTTGTTCCACCCCACATCAGCTTGAATGTAGCAGCTCACTCCACTTCAATGCTTCCTGGAGGCAGATGAGAGCTATGTCTCCTAATGGGGGTGTCTTGTGGGGGAGATAATTCCTGTGTCTCCTTACTTCCAATCAAAAGGAAAAGTCTCCATGCAACATGTCCTAGGCTTACCCAATTCATCCTGTGGGTGTGTTTGATACTGAAATATTCTCTATTATAATCAGGAAGCACTAAGAACCAGAGCATCACGAACTAAATATACTGGAATCTGGAACAATCTGGTATAGCTCCCGAGGGCATGTGTATTTAGGGGAGGGCAAAATAAAGCTTTTTCTTTTACCCATCTTTGGCTCCCTGACTGGGTCCCTAACACACACACACACACACACACACACACACACAAAATGAGATCAACAAGGAGAAAAAACAAGAAGTTTATTAAATTGAGTACTGCACATACACATTGGAGAACCCAGTAATGAGTAACTCAAAAGGGTGGTTAAAATATGGGCTTAGACAGCATCTTAACAAAAAAGCAATACATTTTCAGAGAAGTAAAGAACCAACAAAGGAAAAGGACTTTGAGCTTCTGGGGCATCAAGTTGTGGAAAGACAACTATTTAGAGAATCAAATGGTAGCAAAGGGCTAGTTTTGGCAAATTTGTATCACTCCTGGATTTCAAACTACATTATAAAAGTATAGTAATCAAAACAGTAAGGTACTGGCAAAATAAACAGATTAATGGAATGGAGAGCCCAGAAATAAACTCAAATGTATGTGGTCAATCAATGACACAGGAGGCAAGAACATACAATGAGGAAAATACAGGTTCTTCAATAAATGATGTTGGGAAAACTGGACAGCTACATGCAAACAAAAATGTATACACTATTGTTCATAACACTATTCACAATAAACCAAAGGTGGAAATAACTCAAGTGTCCAGGAACTAATAAATGGATAAACATGTATTATATCCACAGGACAGAACATTTCAGCCATAAAAAGGGATGGTTAATACAGACTCTAACATGGATGAACCTTGAAAACACTGTGCAAAGTAACGGAAGCCAGACAGAGAAGGTGGCATATCATAAGCTTCCATTTATATGAAATATCCAGAACAGGTAAATCCATAGAGACAAAAAGTAGATTGGTGGTTTACAGGGGCTCAGGAACAACTCCCTAATGGGTTTGGTTTCCTTTTGTGTGAAAAAAGTGTTTTGGAACTAGAGAGGATAGTTGCATAGCAATGTGAATGCACTAAATGCCACTGAATTTTACACTTCAAAATGGTTCATTGTAGGATATGTTAAGTTTACCTCAATGAAACTATTATGCTTATAGAAATGCCCAATAAGGTCATGTTCAGGATGCACTGTGAAAAAAAGCAGGACACAGAATAACCTAAGGTAGATTTCAATTATATATAAATGAATAGGCCTCATACAAAAGATAGGAGGGAAATAGCACAAATGCTAATAATGATAATTTTTAAGTAAACTCTATGCCCAACATGGGACTCATACTCATGACCCTGAGATCAAGTCACACCCTCTTCCAACTGAGCCAGCTAAGCATCCCTAATGGTGATCATTCTTAGTTTATCAAATGAGTGATTTGTTCTTTATATACTACTGTATTTTCTAAGTTGACATCAAAATTCATTATGTTGTATTATGTCATATAATATTATTCATCATTTCTACTAGTGATTCAAAATCACTAGTAGAAAAACAAGAAAAAACCTTATTTTTAAAAATTAAATAAGGAGAAACCTTAAACTTCCTTTCACTCTAGCATTCCAGACTTGAAAAACTATTGGGGCAGGAGGTGGGGTGAGGAAGAGGAAGCAATAACTGAGTTTATCTCTAAATAAAAGAGGGACAAGAAGTCACCCAGAAAAAGATTCAGCTTCATGAAGCAGGGCTGGCGGCACTTTGCAGTACCTCTAGGAAGACCCCTGCCTGCCACTGCCCCCAACTACACCACTCTCCTTTACAAAACCAGCTCCGTAGTGAAGCAGATAGGAGTTTGAGGGCAACAATGGGGGGATAGAGAGATAGTCCTAAGTTACCTGGGAAAACAGAAGGAATTTGGATGCTGTGGCTACACTAGTGCATAGCGGTTGATAAGGGAGCTACAGTGTAGCAGCTGGCTGCTGAAGTGAGGGCACATGGCAGAGATGCATCAGTATTCTTAGGCTTCACTATAGATCCCCAGCCTTCCTTGCAGTTACATTGATCCCCCTATGTCTAGTTCTGGCTAATGGACTGTGAGTGGAAGTACCCTGCTACACTTCTAAATGGAGGCATTTGCTATGGAGAGCTTAGGAGATCACATTTCAGAAGGCATAGCTACTAGAGCAGGGCCATTTGGCCTTTACTGTATGAAACTACTGAAAATTTCTCATTAATTATCCTATAGAGAAATTGAACCCAGAAGCAGGGTGTGATCATAACAATACCATAAAATATATCCCTTAGTGTACCTGTTGGGCAGCAGGCAGCAAGGAACTGGCTATCAGAGGATAGAAAAATTGTGGTCCATGTTTTGCAAAGCAGCAAATGTAGTGGCTTTGTGTCTGTACTGGCTTAACAGGCAGACCATGCGCCTAACATATTGAAAACAGATGATTAGTGTATGTTAGTTGCCACTGGCTGCATATGGCAAGATTGCTAGAAAGATGAGCTGGGGATGTCCTGGCCAGCTTACAAAAATAAATACAAGGCAATACATGGGGTGTCAAAATTCAGGGCCTTGCACCTTAAATGCCCAGTTAAACCTTTAAGCTGGATGAAACAATTCTGAGAAAAGACTCAACTAAGAGGTAACAGAATAAATTTAGACATCCAACAAATAGGCATGATGACTGTAGTTAATATTATATTCAATATTGGGAAATATGATGAGAGATTTCAGCAGGTGCTCTTACCACAAAAAATAAAGAGTATATATATATGAGAGGATGTGTTAATTAGTTTGGGTTTAATAATTACTGTGTACAGGTATATCAAGTCATCCTGTTGTACACCTTAAATATATACAATTTTTACTTAAAGTATATCAAACCTTAAATCTATACTAATATGTAGAAAATGTAGCTCATTTTAGTTTTTAAAACTTGTGATGAACAGGTTTTTTTTTTTTTTAAAAAGATTTTATTTATTCATGAGAGACAGAGAGAGAGGCAGAGACACAGGCAGAGGGAGAAACAGGCTCCATGAAGGGACCCCGATGTGGAATTCAATTCCAGGACTCCAGGATCACTCCCTGAGCCGAAGACAGACGCTCAACCACTGAGCCACCCAGGCGTCCCCGATCAGCTTTTTCTCATACTTATCAGCCAATTGCATTTCTTCCTGTTGAATGCCTCCTTGTATACTTGTCTTGTTTTTATTGAATTATTCATCTGTCACCCTGATTTATGAAAGCTATATGTTAAAAAACTTAGGCCCTTTCCTGGGGGTGGGGGGTGGAAGAGGCAGGATGTGGCTTTCTTACATTTTGTTCCCCATAGCCTCAAGATAGCAGTCATTAATTTGGGAAGAAGAAAAGAAGGATGAGAAAAACAAAATAAGTTTGAGAATTCTGGCTCAAAAATTAAAAAGGAGTATAGTTATGGACTCGTGGAATATATTGGAAGCAATGATCAGAAACCTACTTAGTTCTTAAGTAAACTGTATTGTCAAAATATATTGAAAACTGAGACTAAAAATATCTGTCTGCTGGAGACTTAGAATGGTTCTCAGACCTGCACCCAGTCCCCACGACAGGAAGTACACTGAGGAAGCTGTGCTACTCTTGAGGAGGGAATAATGCCCCATGCCTACCTCAGTCATGGCCCAAGATGAAAAAACAGCAACCCCCCAGAGCGTCTCCAGAGGCCAGGGGCCACAGGAGAACAGGGAACAAATAAATTCTTTCACAGACCCTAAACAAGGAATCTCCTCTACCAGGGAGGATGGGATGCCTTCCCATGTGTGGTAGATTTCAGATTACTGGGGACCAGTGACTGCTAGGGGACTTCATTCTTTTGCTTTCCAAATAGGAAATTAGTAAGTGTGCTTGTTGTGATTATCCTGTTTGCCTTGGATACCAAGGCATAGAGGAAGGCTGAAAGTTTTTTAATTCTTACGTCTCCAGACAAACAGGAGCTACATCTGGACCCGAGAGACCATTTATGTGAGGCATTGTCTGGAGATGCCAGGCTTCATATTGTAGGTTTACCAGACATCCATGCATCCTTCTGCATTCTCACACCCTTCCACCAGGTGGCTATGCTAAGGCCATGTGGCTAGTTTGACCAACGGCTTATGGGAATGTATTTTCTCTGTCTGTCTCTACCCCTGTAGGTCATATACTCCTGATGGCATAGCTATAGGGACCACCAATTTACTGATGACCTTTTGTGAACAAGAGATAATCTAGGATTAAGTTTGGGGAGATGTGTCTGTTACTGTAGATAGTATTACTCACTTTGATCATTTAATAGATTTGTCTTATAATAAAGGTTTAAATCAGTATTAATATAGGACAGGATCTGACCACTGAGAAGCTAACTTCATGGCCCAACACAGTGATGTCAGCACAAGGATTGATCTCAGGATACAGTATGAGGTTTGGAGCAACACGTTAAAGATCTGGCCCATCCAGCCTGGGTGGCTCAGCGGTTTAGCACCGCCTTGAGCCCAGGGCATGATTCTGGAGACCCGGGATCGAGTCCAACGTCAGGCTCCCTGCATGGAGCTTGCTGCTTCTCCCTCTGTGTCTCTGCCTCTCTCTCTCTCTCTCTCTCTCTCTCTCATGAATAAATAAAATCTTAAAAAAAAAAAAAAAGACCTGGCCCATCTTCTAAGACTTCTTCAAAGATGCCCTGGGCATCTTTGGAGAAGTTATATGGCCTAAGTTCCTACAAATAACTTCTGGAAAAAAAAAAAAAAAAAGAGGTATAGAACCACAACATTTTCCAAGCCTTTTTCAGCTGTAAATACAAAGGTCTATGGACCTTCTCCAAGTATAAGCTCATATGCATCTTTCCCTATTTACATTCCAAGTAAAATCATTGGGTCTGCATCCTGGGAGCTTACACTGGGAGAGACAGAAGCTTCATGAAGAATAATCCTTCCCCATCTTGAAAAAATGGTTCTTAGCTGCAGTATGGCTGCAGTCTTGTGGGTCCCAGCCTATTGGGAGGAGTGCCTGAAGTCACTAGCATTAACAACAGTTAAAATGCAGAATATTCTGATTTGAAATATTAGAGTTACAGGTTATCCCTACAAGAGACATCTATTAAGCTTCCTTCAGTGGAGTAACAAGGAGTTTCAGCAGCTGTGGGAAACCCCCCTGGCTTGTCATCTCTCTGCAAGTAGCCCTATGGACAGAGACCTTTTACTGATGAGGCATTACCAGTTGTGGCAACTATGAATTCTTAATAATAGTGCTCTACTTGCCCGCAATTTTTCCCTAAGTTTCATCATATTTAGGATGCTTTCCATCATCCTATCTTCTCAAGGAATTTTTTTTTATTGCAATTGGTATTAGTAGATACAGAGAACTTCACTTGCTCTTACGTAGCTGTCCTTCACAATTCTAGTGGTGTTTTAAGAGCTGGAAAGAGATCTTGATTCTTTACTAAAGAGCCCAGATGGCTCATCAGCTGGCTCCTTCTGAGTGTGCAGCAGACAGCCCCCTTTGTTGCTATTAGCATGTTGACTGCAACTATAGTTACCTGGTGGCAGGATGAAATTACACAGACAGCAGTTTACTTTCATACCCCCTGCCTGATAGCCAATTTCCTAGTGTAAGCCACTCTTCCAAGCAGTATGTAATTTTGATACCTGTTTAATTTTAATCCTCTTGTTTGACAGAGTGATTCCTCACCTTTTTTAGATGGTGCCATGCACCCCTCAATTGAGTTTCTTCTCCTGCTGCTATAGTTTGTTCCTGCCTAAAATATTTGGAGAAGATTCTCCACAAGCAATTAATTTAATTAGGACTGCATGCGTGTGCGTACATACACAAAATCACTTTCTTCTTCTGTCACACAAAGGAAGTTTCAGTATTTCCCAGTTTGTTGAATATACTGCGTCCTCACAAAGCAAACTTCCACATAAGTAAATATAAACCATATAGTATCCAGCTTTTTGGAGGGAAACCTAAAGATGAAATTAAGCAATAGCAATCTTCTTCTGAATTGAAATAATCTGCTATCAACAAGCTACCACAGTTTTTAATCTACCATTAAGTTCTTTTATAAATGATTCTTGAAGATCCATAAAATCCAGCTTACTAATTCAACAAAGCTCTCCATCTTTAGGTCCATGACCAGGTCTCTGTCCTGCTACTGGAGATCAATATATCCTGGGAGATAGACTACCAGGAGTGGAATATCGAGTAAATGATGCATGAGTGCACACACACATAGCACATTCCTTTTTATGGAACATATCCAACTCAAAGCCAAAACGACAACTCATGCAAAAATATTTCCTTATCTAGAATCTATATTCTTACCAGCAACAAAAATGCATGATCTCACAGCTCATTTCTTTTTTGTCCCTTTCTCTGAAACAGGGATACTGGTTGGAAAGAAAAATATTCTCATGAGCAGAATCTCCATGTGCAGGGAACTGTTTGGATGGACAAGTCGCTTCATTTTCCTTGTCGCTCTTTGATAGTGCCTCCATCTGACTAAAAGAAATTTGCTTTTCTGGAAAAATCAACTTCAACTTGTTTTGATTCTACAAAGAATTCTTTCCCTTTCCCTGATATCCTACCTGCCAATCATGTTAACTGATGAAATAAAATGTATATAGCATGCCTGGAGAAGGGCTGTGTGTGTCAGAGGTGGGGGTAGTAACCCATGTTTCTATATATCCAACTTGATGTAGGGCCCCGTTGACTCAGTCCCAGTGCTAGATCACAGTTGGAGGACACAGGTCCACTAGCCAGAGCACCTGCAAAATCTTAGTCTTATAGCTCTTCAGAGCATATTAATAGAACACTAATTTAAAACCCAGAGTGATTCTTTTTTTTTTTTTAGTGATTCTTAAAATCCTCTTATCTCCAATTCATAAACTCCATAAACTTCAGAACTTCTCTAAATCCCTTATTCTCCAGTATCCACCACAAATTGTCTTCAATCCCTAGGTCACATGATCATAGGAGAGAAATATCTATATGGGAACATACATGTGTAGCTCTGTATGTACAGACATACCACTAATGCATATTAGGCATGTGCACATGTAACTGTATATCTCTATGCATATAAATGTGCATATGTGTATTACACATACACACACTTTCAACCCTCAAGGTGTATCACAAAAGCTTATAAGTTGGATCAGCAAAAAAATTCTCCTTAAAGATTAAGGAAAATTGAGCCAGTATAGGACAAAAACAAACAAACAAACAAACAAAACAAAACAAAAAACAAAATACCAAAACTTTAAAGTGCCAGGAGGGGGCACCTGGGGGCTCAGTGGTTGAGCATCTGCCTTTGGTTCAGGTCATGATCTCAGGTCCTGGGATCAAATCCCACATATCAGGCTACCCGCAGGGAATCTGCTTTTCTCTCTCTGCCTATGTCTCTGCCTCTCTCTCCATGTCTCTCATGAATAAATAATAAAATCTTTAAAAATAAAAAAAACTTAAAAATGAAGTGCCAGGAAGTGGTAAAAACCAAAGAAAACCTCCTGTGTGGATATATTTTTGTCCCCAGCATAGCTCGTCATCCTTCCTCATGTTTCCTGTGGGTTCTCACATTACTATTGCATACATATCTCCTCTCTCCATGCCTGTATGGTTCACATCTGACATTCCACTCTAACACACCTTCCAAAGCCACACCATTTAGGAGGATATTAAAATAATCATGTAATTCCATGAGAAGTGCTCCTCCACAGGAGGGAAGTATAGCTGAGAAAGCCAGATTTCCAAGCAATAAGGAAATATCTCAAAGATTTTGTCATGATTTTAATTTAGATGAGTGTTCTTATTTTGTAATTAGCTTCTAGATCTTCATGACCATATCTATAGTTAGATATTTGTCTTATTCAGACCCCTCACTGCCCATCAAGAGACCTCCAAAGGCATGCTGAGGCCCATTTATCCAACATGATCCATTATCCAATGTGATGTGCCAACAGTTCAGATAAGATGATTACTAGTAGCACAAGACTGAGGTCTAGTTAAAGTTTCCTCTATCTTCTCAGTCTTTTCTAAAAGGTGTCATGTCAAAAGCTATAGCCATTCATACATACTTACAGCCTCCCACTGCTGGGAAGGTCCTCTCAACCCTCACAGACTGCCCTTCATCCTGAGGCAGCCGAGTCTTAAGACTCTTGAATTTGCGATTTTAATCTGACTCTAAAAAGAACAATTACTTAGACCAGTATGAGCTCAGAGCATAATGACTAATGCTAAACCCAGCAATGCCACTCTATGGAGCTCACATTAAACCAAGCACAGGGAGGCAGCTTGCCTTCTCAAATGAAAACGTTTGTCAAGCTCACTCATGCAAAAAACAATGTAGGGCAGAGACTTTGGATTTGACGGCAAGTCTAACAGAGGCCATATAGGAAAGACCATGGATGATCAGGGGTGAAGAGAATCCAAGTGAGCAAATTGTGAAGCCAGAACCAAATGGGTCTTTGTGGGGCCAGGCCAAAATTACAGGTTTAGAAACAAAATAACCTGCAACCAAGGTATCCCTTAAGTTAGGTCAGTTGATTCAGTAGGGATTTAGAGTCCTGCATGAATGCTTACCTGTCAAGCAACCTGATGGAGTAGCAGCCTTAGGAATCAGACAAGACTTTATGCTTCAGCTCTCTGTTCATCGCCAGTTTTTTTTTTTTTTTAAGATTTCATTTACTCATTCATGAGAGACACATAGAGACATAGGCAGAGGGAGAAGCAGGCTCCACGGAGGGAGCCTGATATGAGAGCCAAATCCCGGGACTCCAGGATCATGCTGTAGGCTAAAGGCAGGTGCTCAACCACTGAGCCACCCAGGTATCGGCATCACCAGGGGTTTAACAATGGATAAGGGGCTTGCCTCTTCTAAAACTTCATTTCCTCATCTATAAGGTGCACAGAACACTAGCCAATTCCGTAATGAGCTTGTAAGGATCCAATGTGTTAATTTGCCCTGAAGTAAGGGCTCAGTAATGACAGCCACCATCACTCTGAAGTAGACCAGCGGTGGCTTGTCCAATCCCAACAGACAGTATGACTCACAAGGTTTAGCACTCTTTCCCACCTGGGGACGGAATAGACTGCAGATTTTCATGGGAGTCAAGCCCTAAAGCTTGAATTTTTAAGCAAGTTCCACCAGTGCCTTACGCATCTAAAGGATAATAACCTCTCGTTTAGGTTACAGAGACCACAGTTGGACTGTCTTTGGTGCTGAAATTATTTTAAGCCATTCTTTTCTGTAGAGGATCCTTAAAGAAGATATAGAAAGCACACACAAAATTCAGAAATTTTGCAAATTCTTTTGTATTTTGGAAGTTATTCACTTAAATTATCTTAGGTTTTAGTTTTAAAAGTCTATAATTTAAAATTCAGAAATACATTCCCATAGAAATACTTTTTCAAAACATGGTTAGATTTCCAGGAACTTTTCCAAAATCCTGTTATGGGCTAAAATATTTTTTGATAGGATATTAAAGAAATAAAAGTGAACATGGCATCAAAGGCAAAATAATACTAAATATCAGTGTATCCAGATTAAGAACTGAAGCTTCCCTGAGGTCTGTAGTTAATTGCTCTAGCCATAAAGTTGGCATTTATTAGAACTGTGAAGGCACAGCTCATAGGCACAAGGTCAAACAATGGTAGGTGGTTTCAGGGGCATCTGCCCACTCAGCTTCTGGAAACTATTTACCATTTTGAACAGTGTTCAGTCACGTTGGTGAATTTAAAGACTTTTTATTATTTATTTATTTTTTTAAATAATTTATTTATTCATGAGAGACACAGAGAGAGAGAGAGAGAGAGAGAGAGTGAGAGGCAGAGACACAGGCAGCGGGAAAAGCAGGCTCCACGCAGGGAGCCTGACATGGGACTCGATCCCAGGTCTCCAGGATCACACCTCAGGCTGCAGGAGGCGCTAAACTGCTGCACCACCGGGGCTGCCCTAAAGAGTTTTTAAAAGAAAAATTTTCATGTGGACTCCAAAGATCTATTTACTCATTTTGCATATGCTTAGATATATGTACAAGAGCTCTGATAGAACTATAAAGCATACACTTAAATTTGAAAAGAACAAAACTGCAAAACTATTAAAGTTAACATTAAGTTAATTAACACTAACAAAATTAACATGAAATATGATGTATCATTAAATGAAATTGCTGCTCGCAATATGAGTATATACTGCTCTCTTGTGTTCTTGTGAATTTGCTGGGTTCAAAGAACATTTTGTTTACAAAATCCCATGGAGTCATTTGCCTTCACCTGGTACAAACACATAATTTACATAAAGTCCTTTTCTTTTCTTTTTTTTCTTTCCTATTATTACTAGTTGCCCACTACTGACTGTGGCAAGAAGAGACTCACAGACCTGGAGGCTCCAGAGAAGGCTAGACAGGAGAGACTCCAAGACTTTATCTTCCAAATGCCCTTCTGTATGGTGAAGCCCAGCCCCTGTAAGGGTAGGGTCATGGCCATTGTCCCAGGGACTAAATATTCAAAGTTTATGTAGAGGTTGATAGAAGAATAGTAGTTTTCATGAGTCAGTCTTCTGATTCAGGAAGAACAGACTTCCTCCCTATTAGGAAGAAAACTACTGCCAGAAGGGGCAAAGTCCTGGTCAGAGTACCATCCTAGGTTCCAGTGTGTTCCAAGATAAGACAACCAAGCCTACACTGCAATGCACTGACTATTGAGCACTGGAAGATGGAGCTGAACTGAGAAATTGAAAATGTATACCGGATTTGAAAGATGTTTGAAAATATATACAAATAATGATATTTTTATATTGATTACATATTGAAATATATTTTATTTAAGCCAATATAATTAGACTTACCCAAATTGATTTAAACTTTTTTTTATGTGACAACTAGAAAACTTATAGATGTGTCCTATACTCTATTTTTACCAGAAGTCGTAGGTCTAGACATAGGTCTAGAATCCATCATGGCATCTGATGGGCTTCACCTCCGTATTTCTACCTCAGCCGGTTCTCTCCTTCCTCACTGTAGCTACTTTAGTCTAAGCCACCACTACTCACACATGGATAAATGCAAGAGTCTTCTAGCCGGCCCTGAAAGCTTGCTTCTACACAACTGTCAGTAGGATCTTCTGAAATCCTTCATATTATGTCTCTCTTGCTCAAACTCCTACAGTGGCTCTCAATTACTGCCACAATAAAAGCCAAACATGTTACCATGGCAACAAGATCTGCCATCACCTGCTCCCTGCCTATCTTTCCTACTTGACCTTATGTCACAGTCTTCAAGGATCCAGCCATATTGGCTTTCCTGGGCTCCTTAAAAGACAAACAACACCTAAACTGGTTCGACCTCAGGGCCTTTGCACTAGTGGTTCCCTTTGCCTAAAGAGCCCTTCTCCTTCATTGTCACATGCATGGTTCCTTCTTATTATTAAGCTCTTGATTTAAATGATACCTCCTTAGAGAGATTGTCCTTGACCTCCCAATCACAAGTAGGCAAACTCAGTTACATCCTTGGTATCTTTTTTGTTGTTCTTGCACATATCAGTTTTTGGAATTATTTTACTCCATGTTTTAACTTCTTTATCCTCTTTCTCCCTACTCCATAATGTGAGCTCAATTAGACTAGAAGCCCTGATTTTACAGTTTATTAATGTTAGTGGTTTACTGGTATTCCTAGGACCTAATATATGGTAGACTATATTATTATAGTCTTTATAATAAGAACTTTATTATAACTCTATATATAACTCTATATATAACTTTATTATATAAAGTTATCTTGAAGTGACACCTGGGGGCTCAGCGGTTGAGCACCTGCCTTTGGCCCAGGGTGTGATCTTGGAGTCCTGGGATCAAATCCCACATTGGGCTCCCTGCATAGAGCCTGCTTCTCTCTCTGCCTATGTCTCTGCCTCTCTCTCTGGGTCTCTCATGAATAAATAAAATCTTTTTAAAAATTTAAAAAATAAAGTTATTTTGGGCAGAATTAAGGCTGTTTCATCCTACACGTTGGAAGAGGGTTGGAATAGCACCTCTGAACACACAGTGAAAATCCCCTGCTTACCTAGCCCAAGACAAGTTGCCTGATAAATGCCATTCAAACGTTTACTATATAGACACGTCTGTATTTTCCATTGCCAGCCTAAAAGACACATGGAGGCAGGGGCTGTCTTTAAATAAGTGAATTCTAACTAAGGCTAGATTTTTTTTTTCCTGTTTTAAACTAACACAGGGCTCTCCCCCAGGGAGTTAACAGCAGGCATGGAATAGGATATACCTTACCAATACTTCATGGACAGGCTCCTGACTTTTTCCCAAAACTACCCAAGTTCCTTCCCTATCTATTCTTCGATAGAGACCTGGTTTAGCTTAAACATGGAGTAAAGGGATTGATTAAAAATTTAAGACTTACAGTTTCAAATAAATCTCTTCTATCTAGTAGTCAGTGAAACTGTGGACTTAATTATACTTAAAATTTTTATGTAATAGGGGTGGGGTAATCATTTAAACATTGTATTATCAATTTTAGAACAAACATGGATACAGAATGGAATAGAATGAAAACCTTGCTTGAATTTTTTAGCTAAACATTGATTCTTCCAAACAATTTTGCACTTGGCAGGCTGTTCTGGCTACTGTCCCAGACCCCGACCCTCAGCGGTAATTTTTACCCTCTTCAGCATTCGGGGACTGGGGGAAAGATTTTTAAATCATTAAGGCAGTGATTCTGTCCAAACCATGGCTGCTGGTATCTCACCAGTGAGCCATATAGTCTTCCAATACAGAGATACGGTTGAGAAGTCTGACAAATTTAAGGAGTATAGTGGTTCATTACCAAGAAGGCAAATCAGTGTTATTTTCAGGCCAGTAGTGAGAAATAGGATATTTTTTATTTGCTACTGTAAAACAATTTCTGGTTTCAGGTCATTAAAACACAGAAGCTCTAGATCTACCTCCACCCTCACTCCCAGTTAAAACAACAAAAAAATGAAACAAAAACCACACAAACACAAAGCACACACACACAAAAAATAGGTAAGCCAAATAGTAAAATCATCAAACAGCAAATTGAGGCATTAAAATGCAAGTACTTAAGGTCAAGTCTCTAGTTACAGAGGCCACATGGAACCTTCTGGGTCCCAGAGAAAATGCATTATTGGAGCTCATGCATCAGGAACAGTCATGATAGGCACTTTGGCTTGGAACTCCAGTACTTATTACCTGCCTAAGGATGGTCTAGATGTGACCAGATTCTGTCTCCTGACACCTATTCTACCCTTTGGATTCTATGGTCACACTCCTAACATGTGCACACACATGAACACATGAACACCCTCCCTGATAACCTTGTGTAGCGCTGGCTACCTGGCGGGAGTGAATTACCTGCCAGGAGCTGTGCTAAGAGTGCTATATGCATCTTCTCACAGGGGCTCTCACTCATCCTGGCTAATCACTGCTGTTCTTCCTCCCATTTTATGATTAAAAACATGGAACCTTAGAAACGTTATTTATTCATGTGTACATACCTGTGTTTCCTTTCTCCAGAGGCATATTTAAAGATCATAAAAGGATTGACCTCTCTTCTTTCTGCCTCTTAATCCATAACTCTGTATTCGTGTACCATGTTCAGAAATCCCAAGGATTTCATCCGCTTCAATATTAGGAACATTTTCCTATAAGAAATGGACTTCTTCTGGGCTCAAACACAGAGGTATGGAAAAGCAATCCTTTTTGTCCTCACACAAAGGAGAAGGGCTAAGAGTCAATGCTATGATCAGATTTTGGTGAACAGAAGGCTTTGGGACTTGTCAAGTGCAGTTGGATATAAATAACATCATTTAAGCCAGGATGTGGCTTGGTGACATAGCTAATTCCAACTGCAATTGCTTTGCCAGAATGGCTTTCAATCCTGTTTCACGTGATTTCACAAACCCTTGAACTGTATAGGGTTTCTTCACACCCACAGAAGCAATGAAGGACTTGTAAGAACATTTGCAAAGTCAGTTGGCAAAAATCAGACTGGTGTCTGTAGACTGTCTAGAGGCCTTTTTCCTGTTGGGCATCTGCTCTGCTTTGGTGGGTAGAGGGAGGCCATTAGGTAGGGTGGCCTTAAGCTCACAAACTGCCTTCTCAGTTACTATGTAGGTATGTCTCAATTTTGTCATGGGATGAAAACAAAAATGAAAGCACCTCAAGTTTCATGGCAGTAGCAAGATACAGGGGCTAGAATTTCCGACCTACAATAGATGCAGTCCTCCTATTTATGGAGGATATCATCTCAACACATATACAAACAATGTGCAAATGCCATGTGTGTTTGTTAAAATCCATGCCAGGAATTTACCTCCCAGGTATGTGAAGTGTGTGTGTTTCAGAGAATGGAGAGTTCTGATAGCTTTCCCTCTCCTGCTACCTCCCAACCATTTTTTTGAAAATCAGATTCTATCCATGTCCTAACACAAAAAGATGCCAATATCCCACATTGTATATTCGGAGACAAAGAGAAGCCCAGACAGAAGTATTCAGAAATTCATCATCAGCATAGCCCCAAACCATGTTTTCTAAAGTCGTTTCTTATGAACACTTTACGGTGGTGGATTCCACAGCATATAAAGAGACTAAGTCCCATAGGAATTTATTAGTAGGCTTAGAAGTACCCTATGAATAAATTATACAAACCAGGAGACAATGTGTCAAAAAGGACAGAACTATCTGCTAGGGAGAAATTCAGGCAAATAGGCTTAAATCATGGGTGTTACATATAGATTACCATTTCAGATAGAATCCATTCATTCAACAAATATTTGTTGCTAGGCACCAGGATTAGAAGGTGAACACTATGGTTATGGCCCCTGCCTGGTGAAGTTTTGTCTGATGAGAGAGGTGGTTACAAATGAGGGAACAGGCAGACAAACTCGGATGGCACTGTGGTACGGAAGAGTAGCAGGAGGAGATTCAGAGCCCCTCCTTGTACTCTAACATACAAACTTGGCTCACTGATCACGTCTCTCTCATATTTCAGACCACTTCTCAGGACAGAGCAGTGGGTCTGAGTCACCTTTGGAACATCAGTCATTGTCCTGTAGAGGTGGTAAACAGAATTCCAGCTGATAAGTTAGTAGATACTCACCATGCCAGATCAGCCCAACGACATATCTTGAGCACAAGGTCTTGAGAGGCAGTGGGAGCAAGTAGAAAGAGAGCAAGCTTGGGCATCAGAGAGACCTGGATGCTCCTCCAGGCACAGTGTCCTCTGGGCAAGACATTTGATCTCAATGGACCTCGACTCATCACATGCTAAACAGGAAAAGTATATCCATCTCTGAGGGTTCTTCTTAGGATGTGCCAATAAAATATAAACTATCCGCTGCTGGTCATACAAAATAGGTACTCAAAGAGAAATCTGTGATTCTTATGGAGGAAATTCAGTCTCTCGCTCTTTAAGATGGACAGCATGAAAGATACCCATGGGCATCCATGGAGCCAGACTCTCTCTGGATGCCAGGATAGGGATTCTGAATATCCTTCTCCAAGATGAAGGGCCCAGGGCAAACCCCCAAACTAATTCTGTTCAGACTTCCAAATTAGAAGGGGTAGAATTATTTCCACTATCTTTCCCAAGTTACAGGTTACATTTCTCTGATCAAAAGAAAAAAAAATAGTTCTTTTGTTAATGTGTCAGTCATAAATTCTCTTAGGATGGGAATAAGAGTCTATATTTAAGATACAGACTGCACCCAGCACCATCTTTAAGTCGGATTTGTGGTGTTACACACTCAGAACAGACTCAATATGGGAGTACGTATTGATAACCTATAGAAGCTCTAGAGTATACAAAAAAAATGTTGCATGTACAGAATCTTAGCGGAATATCTATGAATTTTCTGGGTTGACTTGTGCTCTGCCTGTGGCAGCTTATTTTCTCGAACACCTTCACCTAATGGTACAGCTCCTGCTTTGATTTACTAAATGTTTTCCTCTAAATTTGTTTGTAATCACTGCCCTGGCACTTGGAACTAGGTTCTGGTACTTGGTACTAGGAGTTTGAACCCATGTAGTTTCAAGCAAATCTGAAATTTGCCTTTTCTTAGAGAGCTCATGTCCAGGCTTTTACTGTCTAATGGCTCTGCCCTTCCAACAACACTGCTGATACTATACTTATTTGGTGCTAGACATTAAGAGCCCTAGTATGTGCTATATTGACCCCTTATAAGAACTCTGTGAGGGGAGTATACAATATATCTCCCAAGAAGGGGGACCTCAAAACACAGGGCAGTTTCATCCCCAATGGTAAACCAATGGCTATTGCACTTTGCTTGTGTAGGTCTGTGTGTAAATAAGTTACTGAAGGGTATACGAAAGTTAATGGCTTCCTTAGAAGGTTCAGTCTCCAAGGGTTTCTGCAGTTTTCTTGAGGCCTTTAGCTCCCTGGGACAGGGATCACATGGTTTTACGTATCACTTTACATCCAGCGCCTAGCAAGTGCCTGGAACTTTGTGGTTTTAATCACCATTTGTTAAATTAATGAATGGAGACTTCCATATAATATAGGACAAAAGGTGTGACATAATAGAAGCAAGGATGTGATCAACTCCAAAGAGAAGGAGTTAATTGCTGTCAGAAGTGGGTCTAAGAGTCCAACACAGATGTATATAGGACTCTCAGCTCAGCCTAGAGCCACCTCTTCATTCCTCTACACCCCATGAAAGACAGAGAGTTTGGGGGGCTGGAACGGAGACAGTAGTAAGAGTCACTTGGCACAAGAGGAGAGACAAGCAGGTCAATGAGGGCTTGGAAGAGAAGGTAGCATCAGAACAGGGTCCAAATTCACTATGGAGATGCAGGAGGTGTTCTAAGTAGAACAAACAGCCTAAATACAGATGAAAGGTGAGAAATCATGCAGTAGGAGCAAGAACAAGGAACAGCAAGACCCTCATTAGTCTGTAACAAAGGATGTATGCAAGGAAACAGGATAAGAAGAGTGAACAAAACTCCAGTCCAGTCTGAATCCCACACAGAGAACCTGGGAGTTCATTACATAGAAAGATATATCCTAGAATGGGGAACACATGTGACACTGGTATGCCCCACAGTGGGAAGTGGGACACAGTTTATCATTCCATCCCCCTCCAGTCTTTGATGAACCCAAGGAGGGGTTAACAAAAGGACTATTGAAAAAACATGGGTATAGGCATAAGGGCAGTGAAGGAATCCAGGGCTAGTAAAGACATTTGTCACCAATGCTAGGCCTTAAGGGATAAGAAAAGGGAGAGCCATGTAGAACAAGGCACCTTAAAACGAGCAGTAACGGGGGCACCTGGGTGGCTCAGTTGGTTAAACATCTGGTTAAGTGTCCAACTCTTGGTTTGGGCTGAGGTCATGATCTCACAGTTGTGAGATGAAGCTCCAGGTCAGGCTCCATGCTCAGCCCAGAGTCTGCTTCAGAGTCTTTTTCCCTCTCCCAGCTTACACTCACTTTCTCTAAAATAAATAATTCATTAAAAAACCAAAAAAGCACAAGCAGTAATCTTTGGTCAAGAACACCACCTGGCTGGGGAAATGGGAACAAAGCGCTGGGTCCAGACCCTCCCACTGTTGGTCCCTCCCTCCCTCCTCTACCTAACTGGGCTCCCTAGGCTGAGCTCCAGTGGAAGCCAGAAAGCAAAGGAGCCCATGGATTAGTCCCTAGGGCTCAGCCTCCTGGGGCAGAGAGCAAGGACACGGGAAGAGATTGTATCTGGAGGGACAAATGGAAGATAACTGAATAATCACTCACCTTTGTAAGCAGAGAGAGAGAGTGCTGCAAGTGAGCAAGCCTCAGGCTTACAGCCTCAGGCAGTACTGTCTAGTTAGAAGATACTACTCTGTTTTGTTTTGCTTTCATTGTATTTATTGTTAGCTGCTATTTATGATAGATGATACTGGTTTCCCATTTACTTAGAGATAAAGTTTGCTCTTAGAATACATTTAAGTGAAGAAAAAAAGTGAGTCCATTTAAAGATAAATATGAAGTAAACAACAGCACACAGATGGAAGGGGAACAGCAGAGATAATGGAGGTGTATGAGAGACTCATGTTTGGGAAAATATCTCTGAGAAAACAGGGAGCTACTGACAATTTCTGAGCTGGAGAGAGATAGGATCAAGGCTCTGCTAGGGGGAGCTTGCTGTGGAGGCAGCAACACAACAGACCTAGGGAGATGCAGGGGGAAGCAGGGAGACCCTTAGAGGAGGCCCATGGGGCTGCAGGGGTAGGGCTGGGGAGGAAGGGTAGATTCCACATCTGGTAACTCATTGCATGCATGGAAGGCATGCAGGATACAAAGCAAAAGATAGTAGCTGCTCCCCAAATGGCTTTATTTATTTATTTATTTATTTATTTATTTATTTCCCAAATGGCTTTAAAAAACTCTATTACCAGGAATATTAGAACTGATGTAGGAAAATAATGTGACAGTAACGAAGGCTTGCTAACAGGCAGAGTTTTTACGTGGTTCATCTCCTGTGAGGCCATCTGCTATGAAAGAAAAACATGAATGCTTACCTAACATGTGCCTACGCCTGATGTTTCTCTACAACAGCTGAGTTTGTTTTTCAGATTTGCAGTCGAAAAATTGGGAAGGTCAACCAGGCTTGGCGTCTAGCACCAGGAGGGCAATTTTCATGCCTTGGATCAGCATTATAGGAGAGGTGATTTTATAGCATATAGATACTATGAATGTTTATTTAGAGCTTTGAACTAAGCCCGGCGATCTATTTCCTGAAGACCATTTAGTTCGAAAAATGAAGTAAAATAGGGATAATCATCCAAGTGTCACATATAAATAATTTGAAACTAGAGGTAAGGAATAGTAACAGCTCAGCAAGGTGGAAACAAAGCTTTGGCCTGATAAGGATTTTGATACTAGCTGCCCACACTATCCTGGATTCATTCACTCACACACACTCACACACTTACATACACACACACACACACACACACACACACACACACAGAATTTCTAAACCATGCTTCACTTGTATGAAAATTACTTTCAATTAAATTTTCAATTTCTGGTTCCCTGAGAGCATTAACCATTAGGTTTTCAAATGAACCAGTGATTCATGGGCATTGAGAAAAGGAAGAGACCTATCATATTACCAAGTCTGTCCCAAAAGATATTCAGGGGAGTGTTTCCTACAGTTCACTTTCCATTGCTTTGTTCAGTTCTGGTTTTAAATGACTCCAGCAATGGGACTCTCCGTCAAACAGGCCCTTGGGAGCCCTTTCTCTGTCTAAGGCTCTTCATTTTCAAAAAAAATATTCTGATATTAAGTCTTGTTATACCATCTGACTCTCCCAGTGGAGACTCACTTCTCTGCCGTGATGTCCTTTAGCCCCTCCAGATGCCAGGAAGTGGCAGTTATCTCTCCTTCCCCTTCATCATTTCTTCTTCATTGTTTTTAATCTAAAGATTTCTATGCTTTTATCTGCTTCTCTGGTCCCTATCACTATAGTAATTGAAGGTTTGACAAAGCAAGCCTTTCAACAGAGGCCCTCAAATATGGGCCATTTACCCTTATAGCCCTCAACTCCAAGCCAGAAACTTTCTAGAATCCTAAGCATTTCACCTCTAGGCTAACTCACTGGGTAGCCAGATACTGGCCTGGGGTAGCCAGGGCCTGTCACAGAACCTGTGCATGACCAAAGGTTTATGGTCCACGTGGTAGAGATCTCTCCCACTCAAGGATAAGGAGGACAATGAAAAGTTGGCTGTGTATTTTTGCACATTTAGAAGTATTAGAAAAACCACAAAATCTAGAATTCTCCAATTTCTGCGGTTAACCAACTCTGCACCTCTGGATGTCAATTTCCACATTTGCCAAAAGAGATTACATGCCATCTGAGGACAATTTATGCGCTAAATCATTAGAGCACAATTCTAATTTGAAGAAGTAACAGCAACGTCCCACACCTAGCACTGCCAGATTTAGCAAAAAAAAAAAAAAAAAAAAAAAACCCTAAGCTGCCCAGTTAAATTTGAATTTCAGATAAGTGAATAAATTTTAATATGAGTATGCCTTTTACAATATTTGGGACATATACTAAAAAAAGTTATTCATCGTTGAGATTCAAATGTGGCTGGATGTCCTATATTCTCTCTGGCAATCCTACCCTCACCTCTGCCTCCGTAGGTGATCGCTGGCATATAGGTAGTAGAGTAGAAGATTCTGGTCCTCATTACCTCTCACCCCAGTGCCCTGATAGAGCTTCCAAGGCTCATTTGAAGCTCCAGTCTCGTATTTCCAAATACATGCACCCTTACTTGCTCTCAGGTTTCCTGAACAACTCAAATATAACCGAATATACTTTAGAAAGTGTGAAAGGCTGTACATGTACATTATTAGCATTAAGCACAGAAGCCCTCATCAAAATATAAGGACCAAGGTGGTATTAAGTCTATAACTCCTGTGCTACAGCACTGCACAATTAAAAACCAGCCTTCCTATCAGGATCCCTGCATTCCCCACAATGGGCTGGCCACATCTCAGCTCTAACAGTAAACCTATTCATTTACTTATTGAAAAATGTGATATGACATGTACACGTAGTGACCTTTTTCATTCTTAAAAAACCTTGAAATGGTGAACTAGTATACTTTAGAATCAGGATTTACAATGCCATGCACTGTGTTAGGAACTTTGCATGTGTTATTTTATCTAATCCTCAAAACAATCCTGTAAGAAATAAATCATGCTGCTTTCATTTTACAGATGGAAAGACCGGCCAGAGAGGCAAAGTGATACATCTGAATTCACACAGCTCATCTATGTGAATAGAATGGCCAAGGGATTTCAACAGATCACAACAAACTCATTTTAATATTTAATACCTGAAAGCAAAGGGCCAACTATACCAAGAAACTCCTAAAAAAAGAAGCCAAATGACTTGCCCTATCAGATAATAAGTCTTATAGTAAAGCTATTAAAATGAAGGACAATGTGGTATTTGAAAAGATGTAAACAAATAGACAAATGGAAGAGAAAAAGCAAGTCCCAAACATGACTGGTTCCCTGACAGGAAGTTGGCGGGCTGGCAAGCAGAGCAGCAGGATCAAAGAGGCCACCTAATAAAGGTCAACAGTTGACTATATGGAAAAGTGAAATGGGAAATAGCTCTAATGAAAAAACACAGGAAAAAAAAAACACACACAGAAAACACACACACACACACACAAAAAAAAAAAAACACAGAAAAATTGATTCCATACACATTAAGACCTTAAATGTGAAGGACAAAACGTTAAAACTTCTGGACCAAAAAAAAAAGTATTTAATTGCCTTAGTCTACGATTGATTTCTTAAACAAAATGCAAAAAAGCAGGAAGATGAAGGGAATTAAGAGCATACTTAGCCTGATGAACACTGAGCAATGTACAGAATTGTTGAATCACTGTATTGTACACCTGAAACGAATGTTAACACTATATGTTTACTATATTGGAATTTTTTAAAAAGTAGTAAGATTGATCAAATGTGACTATGTTAAAGTGAAAAACTTCTGTTCATAACAAGAAATCAAAAAAGTGAGAACATAGCTACGGGTTGGAAGAAAATAGGATTAACAAAAGATCAGCCTCTAGACCATGCATTACTCTCAATAGTTGCCAGAGACACGTGGTTACTGAGCAACTGAAATGTGGCTAGCATGAATTGCGATTTACTGTAAGTATAAAATACCTGTAGATTTGGGCTTCATGAGTAATTTTATTTTTTATTTTAGGTATTTTTGGATAAATATAAACCAAGTTAAATAAAGTTGTAACCTGTTTTACCAATTTTTTACTTTGTTGATGTGACTATTAGAAAATTTTAAAACACAAAAGTGACTTGCATTGCATTTCTATTGGGCAGCACTGATCTAGAATATACAAAGAGTTCCTGTGACTTAGTAAAAAGAACAAAATGGAAAAATGAAAAAGATCATGAACAGATTTTTTTCCCAAGAAATAAATAGCCAACACAAAATGCTCAACCTTACAAATAATCCAAATTACAAACTAAAACTGCAATAAAATATCCTTAATGCCATCAGATTGTCAAAATATAAGGACTTTAACAACATCTAATGTTGGCAAGGATATGGAACAGTGGAACGCTTGTTCACAGTTGGTGGATGTAAAAGTGGGTACAAAAACTTTAGAATACAATTTGGCATTAGGCAGTGAAACTGAACATGTATGCATCTCTTAGACACCAGAGAAAACTCTTGCAGGTGTCACATGCAGAGAGTCAGAGCCATGTTGATACTAAACGCTGGAAATGGTCCAAGGTTCCATCCACTTTAGAGTGGCTAAGTCAGCCGTAGTTTATCTATACTATGAAAAGCTACATGGAATGTTAAAGAACGCAAAGAACATACTGAAGCTACATACAGCTAAATATTGCAAAGATGTGTAGAGAGAAGCTCTTAACAATGAAGAGATGGTACCAAATTCAGCGGGCACCCTCCATGTGAGGGAGGGAGGCGGCATGCCTGGGGAGGGGGCCATTGGGAACACAAAGAGGCAATCGGGTTTTCTTAAACTGAGTGGTAGGTCCAGGAGTACTTAGTTTTGTCTACTTTTAAGTATACGTTGTAAATCCTGATTCTAAAGTATTCTAGTTCACCATTTCAAGGTTTTTTAAGAATGAAAAATGTCACTACGTGTACATGTCATATCACATTCCTCCAGAAGCACTGCCCTCTTTTTGCTTTGTAATAACATCATCTCTCAAGTGGAACAACGTTCTGTTGGTCTTTCCTCTAGCACTAGGCTCCTCTTTCTCATAGCCTGTCCTGTGTAAACCCCAGATGTCATACTTTATAAACAATGTAAGTAACATTCTTGAAAACACAATTGTGTTTTGACTCCTCTCAGTCACTTTCTCCAGGAATAGCATAGACCGAAGGGGGGGCAGGGCCGACACTTGGTGGTGGCCCAGAGACCCAGGCACACGTGTGATATACTGAGCAGCCAGTGCTTCTTCTCTTGCCAGTTCTCCCCACCCTCGGTCCAATACTGCTTTGATTCCCCCATTTAAGTTTCTGTCACAGTTAACAGAAGGTAATTGGAGATGTTCTTAAGACAGGGCTCGTGGCCTCTTGTCAATATTCTTGGAGATGGAGAGGAAAATGATTTAATGAGACACGTTCAGAGTAGTCAGGTTTTACAGGCAATTCTGAAGTTCTCAACCCCACTGAGGCAAGGGTATCAAAACACCACATACAGTCAACCTGAAAACTGGACTTCCATCTTGGTCCTAAACACAGTTATAAGATTTTCCTAAGGGGCCAAACCATCCGATCAGATATTCCCCCCTCCCAGCTATTAATTTATCCCTCTCCCTTAGAAATGCAAAATCGAATCCCCAATGGAAATGTCCAGAGAATCAGGTATAGCTCATCTTCCTAGGACTAGGGGGGAAAACAAAAAACCCAAAACCACCAAACCCTTATTAGTTGTGTGTTTAACTTCTGGCACCTGTAGCATCCTTAAGCCATCTTCACCTTGAAAACATTCCTTCTACCTGAGGGCAACTGGGGACTCCCCAGAGCCAAAGTCCCCTGCAGAGGAAGATTCTTGGGGGACCTGCTACTCTCACACATCCTAGGCAGCCTAGTCTGTGTTTCCAGAACCCTGAGCGCTGTCTCCTTTAGGTGAGCCCCAATTCCAGAACATGACGAATCAATGCACAAGCTGTTATTCTCACCGTGGAGCAGAACAATTACTAAAATCTATTTGCCAGTAAATGTGCCTTGTCTTGTAAATCATTGGGCCGTTAACCTTAACAACGGCAGTGTGCCGTCTCTATCCAATTCAATTAAAGTACAGACCAAGGTAATACTTAAGAATACATTTCAGGCAGAGGAATATACTATTATAGTATTATATCCTCATAAATTAAACACTGCACTTATTTCCCTTCTTGGAAAAAAAGTACACTGCATGATAAGCACAGGGTGAAGAAACAAAGGCAAGGATTCTAATAGTTCAGGAGGACTGGAGAGAAGAATCTAAAGGCACGAAGTCAGTCACCTGTGGCCACCACTCCCTCTGGCACTGCAGAGAATTTCTGAGCCAGGTGGTAGAGCAGACCATTCGTGGCTTAGGAAGTACAGTGGGAGATACAAGTGCCTGAATTGTATCCAAGGGCAAAACCAGTTCACTGCCTGGTCCTAGTCTGGCATGACTGTACCTGAAGATTTCAATGCCAACCACAAGTAGAAAGCTTGGAGTCCAGACGCGGATTCTCTATAGTCCAACAGGGATCCTGTTCTTTCACAAATATTTTGAGAATAAACAAAGGAAAGCTCCCCATGCAGCACTTGCTCTCAGTTTTCTTCCTGTTTCCCACTTTAGGGGTGAGGTGGCAGGGAAATCTTATAACAGGGAATAGGTCTCAAGACTTAAGGTATCTATCTCAAGATTAGAGAATACAGACATGAATATTCATATTCACAAGGGGCTCAAAATGAAGCTTCCCTTCCATCTTCATTTCCCCTTAATTCTTCCAACATGGACCCCTTTCTAGCTACAACTAGCACAGTTTAGTTCAGAAGATATATTTATTTTCTATTGCTGCCCTAACAAATGGCCACAGAGTTGTTAAAAACAATACACGTTTGTTATCTTATTTTTCTACAGGTTGGAAGTGCAATGCAGGTCTCACTAAGCCAAAATCAAGGTGTCGGCAATGCTTTCTGTGCTCCTTTCTGGAGGCTCTGGGGATAATCTGTTTCCTTCCTCACGCAGGTGGCTGGCAGCATTTAGTTCCTTGTAGTTTGAAAACGAGTCCCGGTTTCCTTCCTGGCCAGCAGCTAAGGGCTGTTTCCAGTTGTTAGAGGCCACCTGCATTTCTTTAGCTTGTGGAGGTTTCCTACTTCATAGAGCTAGCAACGGTGCGTAGAGTCTCTTTCATGTTTCCAATCTATCCCCTCTCCTCGCTTTGTGGCATCTCTCAAAATTGAGCCAAAAAAGGTTTTCTGCTTTTAAGGGTTTATCTGATTAGACTGGGTCCACTCAGATTATCCAGGGTAATCTCTCCATCTCCAGATCCATCACTTTATTCTACAAAACCCATGTTAAGGAACCTATCTCTAGGGCTTGACGATCAGGATGTGGACCTCTTGGGGGAAGGAGGGGTACATTATTCAGTCTGCCACATAGACTGGTGCTCATACCAAAGGGGCCAATGCTGAGAATGGAAGAAGAGATGAAAGCTGACCATCTTCTCCCTTTTCTTTCCCACCTCCTTCTCGACACCTCCTTTCTGTTCTTTGAAAGCAAAGTATGGCTACTTTTCCCTTCTTAAAAGGACTGCCTGGTTGAAGAACTCCACCTCTCACCAGCTAGGAAGACCAGTCTGCATCTACCTGGCTTTCTCTGGGTGAAACGGTCTTTTACCATCTACACAGTGGTTCGCAAGCACGCGTTTAAACAAGAACCACCTGGGGAGACATGTTCCAATATGGAACCTTGTTCTCATGTGCTGCTGTTGGAAACTGAGTTCACCTGGCCTTCAATGATCTGGGAGTCGAGGGACTCAGGAAACTCTGTTGGCCATCCCCCATCCAGCAGGCTGGAGCATCTGATGTACAAGGGCTCTGAGGGTCTCCGGCCCAAGTGGGTGGATCTTGGTTCAGAGGCCGTCTAAACTCCTACTTCTCTCTCCTTTTTTTTTTTTTTTTTCTTTTTAGTGGCTACAATATACTCAGTCTTCACAGTAGCCACATCTCCCTTTCTAGCTGCACCGAGTCCCTGGGGAAGGCCTTAAGGCAGGGCACTTACTCAAGATGCTTTAATATTATATGGTCAGCAGAAGCTCTGTCTTTGGAGTCATAGGAGGTTGTGTGATTTGGGAAAATTTCCTGGTCTAGGCCCCGTTTTCTTCATCTATCAGATGGGGCAATGATGGTCATGACCCCAGAAGGCAGTTACAAGGATATTGGGAGATGCTGCCTATAAAGCCCAGAGCATAGTGTTAGGCACTCAGTAATAAAGAGCTGTTTCGTTACTCCTGAAATTGTTATTCAGTGTTGCCCTAACCTGCTCTGTGACCTGGGCAAGTGGCTTGGCTCCTCTAACACTTGTTTCCCCCTCCCAGGAAAAAAGGAGAACTTTACTCAGTTCAGGAGGTAAGAGGGGAAATTTACCAAGGCACATTTTTGCCCTAGTGGTTTCTGCTTCATTGCCAGAATGTGGGAAAACACGGTGAGAGATTATGGGATTGGGGAGATTATAGATGTAGTATGTATATGGTGTTAGTTTTTTTAGACCAAGGTCAGCAAACTTTTTCTACAAAGGGCCAGATGTTTTTCAGAACATATGGTCTTTGTCATTCCCTTTCACCTCAAGCAGCTATTGATAATACTCAATAAATGCATGCAGCTGTGTTCCCATAAAACTTTATTTACAAAAGCAGGTGGCAGTGTGGCTTGGCCCATGGACTCGATCTCTGTTTTAGACCAATGTCTGGAAAGCTCAAATTTAGTTCTAGTGATAGAACCATTATTCTGCCCCTTACTTTATTGTCTTTTACCAGATATTTGTGAATTTACTATCCTTGTAAGCATATTTCAATGAATCTTTATATCCATGGGCATGCTTGGAAAATTTGAATAGAAATTCACATAAATGCTTGGAACACATTCTGAACCCCACAAAAGAAGGCAACAGTAAAGGACTGTGTGTTTTGTTAAATAATGGTTTTCTCCGGAAGGTTTTGAAAGCCATAGAGCTGTGTGATTTTTGGTAAGTTACTTAACTTTTCTGACCTTCAGTTACTTCCTCATGTTCAAGGCCCTAGTGGTGTCTATTTCATGAGGACTTTTAAAAAGTAAGCATAAGCATATAAATTAGGCTAAGTAATATGAAGCTCCTAGCACAGGGCCTCTGGTATGGAAAACATGCAGATTATCACCATCCTTCCACCTGTTGTTATTAGAGACCTTGCATGAAGAGATTTTCTTACTTATAATACAGAAATAATAGTGAATTAGCAGCTATACATAGAACCCTGTCCAAGGAACTTACCAAAGTTTATCCTGAATAGGAGAGTAAAACTGGGGACTTTAGAATTCTGTAAAATAGTCTCAAAATCAGAAGTGATTCAGCAAGTCCATCTCACGGCTTACAAATTGGAGACTAATGGGTCCATCAGTTAGGTTAGGTTTAATGAACATAATACTTTTTTTTTTTTTTTAATTTGAGCCACAACCTCTCAGATAACCACAGTTCACTGCTGTCTGCAACAGAAATAGCCTCACACTGTTATGTTACCATTCTGGACCTGAAGGCGTTTGAGTGCCTCACCTCTGGTCTAAATTTTTGATGCTAGGTTTTACTGTTACAACCCCAACTTCTCATGTCATGATCTCATTGTCATCCATATATCTGGAGGTAGAGTCCTTATCTTTTCAAAAACATATGGCCAGTTCCCAGAAGTAATGTCACCCAAAGCTGCCAACAAATGATGTAATGAGACAGGTTAACTGCAAAATGAGATGTTTGCTTCCTTCCTTGCTTGCAGCCGCCAGACCTCACATATAAAAACTGAGACTCTCTTTTCACACATGCACAGAGAGGAAACTTTCTTTAGGAGTATTTACTCACTTTGAGAACATTCATTATTATATTCATTTTTATACATTATCAACATTCATTATTGAGGACTCAGGAGTCTTTGAGGACCTAGTCACAGGAGATTATCAGAGAAAACAGTCTTCAATTGCGGAGTAGCCTGACTTGGAGAATGGCTCAGAGGAGGCATAAGGATTTCTCTTCTATAATCAGGGTCAAAGAGGCAAATAGCAAAGGTCAGGATGGCTGGGGTGCTGGATGGATGCCCCTACTGTGTGATTTTCTGTGTAATGCTCCCAAAATGACATTAAAGGTGAGCAGATGGTGCAACCATTCTGAGCCTACCATCACAGCAAGCAGGATGAGGCTGTAGCTGATACTTCAGGATCTCATCGCCTTGCTTGGGCCTGGACTTTCAGCTGGTGAGGACTTAATGGGCACTGGTGCCCTGGAAGTTACACAGCAGGCATTTAATGAATTCATTCCACTTAAATTTCAGAGTCAAGAGAGTAGTAACATTGGTAATAATATTCTTACTGTGAGCAAGGAGTAATAAGCAATATTCTTTAAATATAAATCAGATCACATCTGACTGCCTGCTCTGAGACCTCCAATGTTTTCCCATTCACCTTCAGTAAAGCCAGACTCTCTGTGAGGCCTGCAAGACCCTGCATACCTGCTGGCCCTCCATGCCCACCTCTCCAGTCTCACCCTTTCCTTTTTATAACAGCCTTATTGAGATATAACTCATATGCCACCCAATTTATCCATTTAAAATATACAACTCACTGGTTTCTAATATGTTCACAGAGTTATGCAGCCATCACTAAAATCAATTTTAGAACCTTTCCATCAGGCTAAAAACTGATCCTATACCTTTCAGCAGTCACTCCCACCCTCAAAGCCTGATAACCATTATGGATCTACTTTCTGTTTCTACAGATTTGCCTATTGTGGACATCCCATATAAATGGGCAATGTGTGATTTTATGGGACTGGTTTCTTTTGTTTAGCCTATGGCTTTCAAGATTCATCAATGTTGTAGTGTTTATCAATACTTCATTCCTTTTTATGGCTGAATCATATTCCGTGGTAGGGATACACCACGTTTTGTTTAACTGTTCATCAGTTGATGACTTTGGGTTGTTTGTACTTCTTGGTATTATGAATAATGCTGCTGTGAACATTTGTGGATAAGCTTTTGTGTAACTACTCTCTCAGGTATGTATCTAGGAGTGACATTGCTGGGTCATATGGTAATTCAGTGCTTAACTTTTTCAATTTGGGGAAATTTTCAGCCATTATTTCTTCATATATTCTTCCTACCCCTTTTTTTTTCTCTTTCCCTCTAGGACTTCTAAAAGGTGTATATATAAATAACTTGGAATTCATCAAAATTAGAAGTTTCGTGCTCAAAGGATGCTATCAAGAAAGTGATAAGGACTGTTTTCCAAGGTGGGTGTACTATTTTATATTCCCAGCAGCGGTATATGGATGGGAGTTCTGGTTTCTTCACATCCTCACCTGCATTAGTTACTACCTATCCTTTTGGTTAAAGTAAATTGGAACACTCTTTTTAGGTCTGCCTCTCTCTCTCTCTCTCTCTCTCTCACACACACACACACACACACACACACAATCACTGAGTCTCTTCCCCAGAGCTAGGATCAGAAACAGTGGTCTGCTTCTCTCAGAGTGACACCCCTGCTTTATGAGTGCGTGCTGGCCTAGAGCAGCAGTCTCCAATCTCCCTGGCTTGTCTCTCCTAGTGTGGACAGTGTGCTTCTCCTAGTCCCCCTGTGAGCAAGCTGAGCAGAAATAATTGGGCCCCCAGATTGTTTTGCTGGGGAGGGGCTCTGTGGGGCTCCTCATATCACCATTTTGGAAGCTGTCCGCCCCCCTCTCCACCCTCATCCTGGGCACCTCTTCTCCTTCTCCTCTCTGCTCCTGGCTGAGGGTCATAGATGCTAGGCTTATCACTGCTGCAGGACATTTGCACCTACTATTTCCCTTAGCCCTGAAAATTCTCCCTTGAAATAGACACTGTTAGATTCCTACCCAAGTGTTGTTTCTACCTGACCCCTGTAGACAGAGTCCTTTCCCCTCATGACTCAGGAAATCCTCATTTTTCTAGAGCAGAAATCAGAAAACTGTAGCCGATTGGCCAAACTGGGCATACTGCCTGTTTTTGTACAGCCGACAAGCTAAAAATGGTTTTTACATTTTTAAATAATTGAAAAGGAAAACAAAAAAATGAATACTTTCAACACAATGAAAATTACATGAACTGTGAATCTTAGCGGCCATAAATAAAGTTTTATTGGAGCATAACTGTGTCCATTCGTTTACTTTTTGTCTGTGGTTGCTTTCACACAACAGAAAAATTGTGTAGTGACAAATTACACAACTAACAAGGTTACAACTTGAAAGCATTTTGAGGTCACATGTATCACCTGTGTGTGTGAAGATATTTGCACAGATGAAATATGTAAAATCTCATGATAGATCATCATTAACAGATAAGAACTTGCAATCTTTTTGATGATAGAGAATACTATCTTTGCCCCTCAATTAGACAAAATGTTATCCTCCCCCCAAAAATCTATTCTTCTCATTAGTAGACCTGAATTTTTAAAATTACATTTATTTATCATTCTATTTTGAATTTCATCAATCCATGAAAAAGTGTGTGAAAATTTTTCCCTCTTGCTGTAGAAGTACTTACACAATATCTTCAGTTTTTCCTCCTGACTCATAAGTCAAAGGTATTTCATATCTCTTTACAGAAAAAGTGCACCAATGAAGGTGATCCTATCCCCTTGTGGGTGAGTGATTTTAAAGGTGAGTGTTTGGCCTGGTTCTGACCAATGACATGCAAGAGGAAGCACATTGAATGTACTTCTGGAAATGCTATCTTTCTCTAGGTGTCTCCAAAGTGGTGCTAAGAACAGTGGCAGCCACAAGGGGAGCCATTCTAAGGAACCAGATGACATCTGAGGATGGAAAAACCTAGTTCCTTGAACTGTGGGAAAGCCCTGAGTTAGCCAATCCCTTCCTACCTCAGGACTTCTTGTGATATGAGACAATAAATGTTTTTATTCTTTAAACTATTCAAATCAGACTTCTCTGCTATTCGTTGTCTAAAGCATTCTTTAAAAATAGAAAGATTTATTTATTTGAAAGAGAGAGAGCTGGAGGAGAGGGAAAGGGAGAGGGAGAGAGAGAGAATCTCAATTAGACTCTGTGTGGAGCCTGTTGCAGGGCTTGATCTCATGACCCTGACATCATGACCTGAATAGAAACCAAGAGTTGGACACTTAATGGACTGAGCCATTCAGTCACCTTTAGTATCCAAAGCATTCTAATTGATATCACTTGAGAGCATCTCATCATCTAGGGTCAGGACAAATGTCCTCTCCTTAGAAAGGGCTTTGCCAGCTACCCTAAGGAAATAGGCTGTGATGTTCCCCCTCTCCCTACCATGTGTCATTATCTGTAACTATCTCACTGGACAGTCTCCCTTCTTTCAAGTATAAGTTCCCTGAGGTCAAGGCCACTGTGTCATTCAGCATTGCTGTCCCACGGCTTAGAATAGAGTCTGACACCAAATGAGTGATCAATAAATATCTGTGGAATGAATTTAAAAATATACTAATAATATTTTAACTGATATTTCATAGCGTTACTAATACAAACATCGCTAAGAAATATTAACATTTACTACTAATAAATATTAGTAGTAAATAGTACCACTACTAGTAGTAGGCAAGCAAACATTTTCCTATCTAGCACATGCCATACTCAGTGGTAGAGCTTATCACACATCCCTCAGTTAATCTTTGTAACCATGTGAGGAGGCAGATATGACCATCCCCACCTTCCACGAGACTGCCTGCTCCCATTTTCTTCATTACAATCTAGACTGCAAGTACAAGCAAAGGGCAATAAAATAATAACAATATATTTTTAAAAAACCAATAGCATTAAGTTGGACTCATTGCTATGCCTCTGGGAACTTTCCTGATGGGAAATGGCATAGGACCACAGTGATTTTGCCCCAGACCTCCTCCTCAACCTGCTGCAGGGGGAGATTCCAGCCCAGAAGGGAAGCACGCTCCCCTAGGGGGATGTTTCAGACCCAATTTATCAGGGCAAGTAATGATGGTTATTGTATCTGACTCAAGGCCTGCCCTTTCCTCTTCCAGGAGGCTCTGTGGTGACACATGATAATTGCCCAGTTCCTCCTGGGGTCCTGGAGTTATGCAGACAGGCTGCAGCAAATCTCTTGTTATCTTTTGATAAGTGCTCTAAGAGCAGGCCAATTACCACCCCCCACCGTGTCAGCTTCTGGGATGCTGGTTGGCTCCACCTTTTTACCCCTCAAAATTTGCACCTTGGTTTCTGAACAATCTCTGCCTTAAATCTAATAATTGTCTATGACACTATCTCCCATGTAAAATTGCTGAGGGGTGACCCAGAAAGTGCATGTATGTGAGAATTAATGTGCATTGCCCTAGGTCACTAGTGTCTGTAACTCTAATAACTATTTTCACAACAACAATGTTCATTTCTGTCTCTTTTTATTTACAGAAAATCTGAAGGGCAAATTTGGGATGATCTAACTACAACATATGCTCTAAGGGCTCTGTGGCATACCCGAAATTCACTATACCGAAATTCCTGGAACACTTTAAAGAGATGGAGGAAGGGGGGTGCCTATTTTAGTCCAGTGCTGTCCAATTGAACTTTCTGTGATAATGGAATTGTTCAATCTCTGCTCTGTCAATACAGTAGCCACCAGCCACACATGGCTATCAGCCACTGGAAAGTGGCTAGTGTGAATGAGGAAGTCAATTTTAAATTAAAATTCCTACAGTGACACATGGCTGGTGGCTACCTAGTGGACAGCTCAGGTCTGGAGTGTCTGAGGATGCTGATTTAGCATGGAGCTGCTTCACATTCAAGCTGCCTTCCAGGGTGAACGTATGTAATAACCTTCCTCAGCAACATTTGGAAACCAGCCAGTAGTTATTAATGCTGATGGAAATAACAATATAATTTACAAGGTGCTTTCATATAACCTCACTTTAATCCTCACACAAACCTTGCAAGTCAGCTTCTATCCCAATTTAGGGAAGAGAATGAGCAGTGCAATTGCTGGACCAAAGTTACAGAGATTTTTGGCTCCAAGTCCTGTGTCTGTTCTAGGTGCCCACTGCTTGGTTGTTTTCCAATTTTCAGTACTCTGTAAGTGAATCTGTCCCAGGCAGAGATGGGGTGGCAAAGCCCAATGAGAAAGCAGGAAAGCAGCTACAAGGGCTCTGCCAGAGGGGAAGATGGGAGGGCAAGGAGGGTGGGCAGATGCCATGCACCTGCACTCATGCAGGTCCTAATGACATGACTCCACTGCCACTGATGGTGTGGGGGTCCTAGTCTGGGGGCTGTAAATTCAACCTGTTTCAGCCCATTAAGCCAGTATTATAATCCCCATCTTCCAGATGAAGAGAGAGGCTCTGAAGGTTTACATGACTTGCTAAGATTTGCTCCACCTCTGCCAGTGGTAGGGACATGCTTCTGGCTCATCTGCTTCTAGTGCACCAGACAGTTCTTACCCAAGAAAATAGCCAAAGCTCAATAAAAAAGGGGGCATAAATGGGAAAGCAGTGAGTTTGGTCTTCATCAGGAAGACCAGAAAAAGGCTAGTCACTCTTGTTTGCCTGAAACTCTCTCACAGACCCTCTTCTTATAAGTTAAGGCTCGAGTTCCCAGGACAATGGAACTTGATTCTCATTAATGTCCTGGGACAAGTGGTCCCAGGACTGTGGCAAACATGGGGGAGACACCAGCACAGCCAGAGCCAGTGGGACTGATGGTCCAGAGATGCTGTACTAGAAATGACAAGGCAGAGGGAGTCCCCAGACCAGGAAGATGACACACAGGACTCACGCACACTCCCACCCCATGGGACTGTATCTAAACCAAAACAGGCCTACAACCTATCCTGCCTGGGAGTGCTGTTGAGGTCAAGGCTTTATAAAGGGAGAAGAGAGAGAAAAGAATGTGAGGAGCCAGATGAGGAAGGAAGAAGCAGAAGTGGCAGCTACCACCACAGGAGCTCCTAAGGAGAGCAACCTGGTACTCCCAGTGGGAACTCACATACCTCCTTCTGCCGAGGCCCTCAGACCTTGTGGCCACTCCCTGCACCACTCCCACCTCACCCCTGGCTTCAATTACATCCACTGGATTAAGTTCTTTGTATCCTTTGAGTCTGAGCCTGAATGCAACTACCTCTAAAAAACCTGCCTTATCCAAACTGTGGAAAGAGACCTGATGTCCATCAACAGATGAATAGATAAAGAAGACGTGGTATATCTATACAATGGAATATGTTACTCAGCCATCAGAAAATGAAATCTTGCCATTTGCAATGATGTGGATGGAACTAAAGGGTCTTATGCTGAGTGAAATAAGTCAATCAGAGAAAGAAACCATATGATTTCACTCCTACGTGAAATTTAAAAAACAAAACGGAGGATCATAGGGGAAGAGAGGAAAAAATAAACAGGATGAAATCAGAGAGGGAGACAAACCATAAGAGACTCTTAATCATGGGAAACAAGCTGAGGGTCACTGGAGGGGATGTGGGTGAGGAGATGGGGTGACTGGGTGATGGATATTAATGAACACTAGGTGTTACATAGATTGATGAATCACTGAACTCTACCTCTGAAACTAATAATACATTATATGTTAATTAATTGAATTTAAATAAACAAATAATAAAATAAAAATTAAAAATTAAAAATTTAATTAAAAATTTAAAAAATTAAAAAAAAAAAAAACTAAATAAAACACCTCCCCTAATCCTCAGCCGTCTTTTATGCTTCTCACCTTCCTCTTAGCTATTCCCTCCCTCCCTATTCATCTATTGGTTCCTTCCTGTCAACAGAGGACAGGGGACTTAACCCAAGTGAGCCTTCCGGTGTCTGTCACATAATAATGACATTAATGATAATGACACTGGTAAAGATTAACGTGCCCTGATCAATTACTATTGTGTCAAACACAGTTCTAAGCACTTCATATGGATTCATTTCATTTTTGCAACAACCCTGTGACATAGGTCCTTTATCATCTTCATTTTACAGAGGAGAAAAGTGAAACACAGAGAGGTAAATAAACTTGCTTAGGGCACACAGTTAGCAAGTAGAAGAGTTAAAATTTGAACTCAGGCAGTTTGATTTTAGACTTTTCCCCTAAACCCTTTACTGACTTGCTATAGATGCTCACACCTATTGACCTATTTATTTACCTCCTGGTTTTGTGTAACTCCCCAGCTTAAATCTAAACCATGATAAAATGCCTCCTGGATTACAAAGAGGAATATAGGTAGCTCTGTGCACCTGTGGTAGTCAGCAAATAATCCAACATCCATTAGAGATAACAGCAAATAATCTTTTATTTGCACAGGATGTGCTTTATTAATTGTTCTTGGAAAGCATTTTTAATCTTTTATATGTGCTTTGCACATTACCCTGTAGTGAACATTGAGATACATCTAGTGTGCATCTAGATATAGGATTTAAGCAATTTCCTAAATGTGTTTAGGGATAATTTGTGGTTGGTGAAACAGGGTTCTGGCTGGGACACAAGCAGAAACTGTGAGAATGACCACAGAAAAGGAAGTAGACATACACGCTCTGCAGAAGGCAACATGGTGACCCCCTTGCATATTGGCATTGTTTTGTTCTTTGAATAATAATAAGCAATCGTGGTTCTGAAATAGGAAGGAAAGTCATGACTGAATGCCCTGGAGCATTATGCTCAGGGAAAGTGAGTGTGTCATGTGCAGGCTGGGGACCCATTTACAGGCAGGCAGAATAATGCCCCCTCAAAGATATCCTCGCCCTAATCCTTGGAACCTGTGACTACGTGAGGCCATGTGGCAAAGAGAGTTAGGTCGCAAATGGAATTAAAGTTGTGACTTGGTTAACATTATTATCCTGCGCTACCCACAGGAGCCCGTGTAAACACAGGGTCCTTGAAACTGCAAGAGGGAAGCAGAAAAGCAGAAGGGTCAGTCAGAGGAAGATATGACCAGAAAAGAAAAACCCAGAGAGATGTAAGATTTGCTGACTTTTTTGAAGATGGGAGCAACAAGCCAAGGAATTCAGGGGGTGAGGAAACAGATTCTCCCTTGGAGCTTCCAGAAATGAATGTAGCCTGCCAATGTTTAGATTTTAGCCCAGTGCAGTGAGACTGGTGTTGCACTCCAAGACAATAAGAAAATAAATTTACGTTGTTTTAAACCTCTGAGTTTGTGGTAACAGGAAACGTGCAGTGAGGTGTAGCAAAAAGCTGAGGGTAGCCTGCCTGGGGAAGTATAGAAGCTGCAGGGCTTCCCTTTCCTGACTATGATTGGGGAGACCCACGTGTGCACTGCTCTCAAGCAACTTTCCTGCCACTCAAGGGTCTTCATCATGGCTCAGGTGCAAAATACAAGGGTGCATTTCCTGGCACAGGTTAAGCCATCCAAATTATAGACAAATTAACACAGAAACAAAGCAACAAAGAGCTTGCTTCTGATTCAAGTAGCTAGCGTTCTCAAGACCTAAGGTGCCTAGAAAAATAGGTTCTCCTCCTCTTCTCTTTGCTTAACAGACAGCTTTTGGAAAAACCCTAAAGTGATAGCTAATGACAGCATCCCTCTCCTCTCCTGCACCCTCACTCTGGACAGTGAGATAGGTGTGGGGAAGCAAAGATACAGCCAGGGGAGGCGAGAGCTTGCGCAGGACACTCACCCTCAGCAGGCTGCAGGCTGCTCAGAGAAAACACAGGTGATTTTTTTGATCGGTGCTGTTTAAAGACGAAGACAGACTTAATGGAGGAGAGAGTTTGCTGCTCTCTGACCTTGGCTGTGTGTTTTTCTCCATCCCCTGTCAAGTTTAGCGCTAAGAACAAACAATTGCTGATGAGCTGGAGCATGAGAATGCAAAGGGCAGACAGCAATGAGCTAACTCCAAGGTGAAGCGGACTCAAGTCGTAGGAAATGTAGTTCACTTATACCTGCCCAAGGGAAGAGAGGCTGGAGAGTTGTCAAGGCATTCACAAGCGTTGTGGTGTGCGGTGTGTGCCAGGCACGTCTGTGTGTGAGCTGTGAGATCTGGGTCAGGTTATTCAGATCCCAGGATCCTGTCTGGTCAGGTCAAGGTGGAAGGTCATACCTGGCCAAGACAGTGCTGGTGGGGTGTTCTGAAAAGTCTTCTTTGTAGCAAGGAACAGGGGGCCCCCTCCTGCTGGCTCAAGTCAAGGGAGGGTGATGGGACTCATGTGAAGATACAAAGGGACCCTCACAACAGGCAAGAGCAGAAGCTCTGATGGATTCTGGATTCCAGATTCTTGTTCATTCCAGGAATATCCTACCTGGAGTGTGTGGAACCTTTTTCATTTTCTTTCTTTCTTTTTTTTTTTTTTTTTTTTTTTTGCTTAATCTCTTAATGGATATCTTTTCCTTTCTTTCTTTTTTTAACTGAGACATAATTAACATTCAATAAAGTGCCCAATTATAACTGTATAGCTCCAAGAGTTTTTACACAGATCCATGTATTCACCAACCACATCAAGGTATAGATCAGGGGTCAGCAAACTCAGGTCTGTGGGCCAAATCCCATCTGCCACTTTTTGTAAAAAAAAAAAAAAAAATAGTTTTATCAGAACACAACCACACCACTGTTTGCATTTTGTCTAGGGCCACAGAGACATTATAACTTCAAAGCCTAAAATCCTTACCAGCTTCCCTAAGTCAGCAGGCCCCTGGTATAGACCTCACCCATACCTTGCTGCTCGATTGATGCCCTCCCACCAAGAGAACCATTCTTTTGCCTTCTATTACTGTAGGTTAATTCTGTTTGGTTTTTAACTTCATATGAATGGAATATAAGAGTGTTCATTCACACAACATCATGTGTGAGACTCATCCATGTTGTGTGGCACTTTCACTCTTGTGCACCACCATTAACATGACTTGTTACACTGTAGGCATCCTCTGCTGAGTCCCACTGACAGCAGAGTGCTGCCCTGACCCTGGATCCCATAGTGTCCCTGTAGCACTCTGGGCCCTCTCACTACTATGGTGATTCCTGACTCCCTCCCTCCCTCTCTCTCTCTCTCTCTCTCTCTCTCTCTCTCTCTCTCAAACACCTATTTCTGAGCCTTAAATGCCACTGAAAATCTGATCAGAGACAGAGACCCTCTTCTCAGGTAAATACACAGAATATGTCCAGCTAAAGATGAAAATTCGTTGACTTTTTATGTTTTTCTCTCCATGTTAGAGAGATGTAAGAAGCCCATCTTGGATTCATGAAGCTTTGCCTGTCTTAGAAAAAGCAGGGGTTGGAGAGAGAAGACCCTGTTATCATGTGGATTCACCTGAGGGCTAGGTGTAGGACATGTACCTCTGTGGTGGCAACCAAGGGAAAGAACAAGACACCTGCTGTTCTGGGGACCTGACCTAGGCAGATATGTCCCCTGGAAGAGTCAGGGACAGGGCACTGATTCAACCCTCTAGTGGCTCAGCGATACTCAGGTCCCACCTCCAGGAACTACACAGGCATCACTACGGCAGGGCAACAAATGGCACCTGCTGCTCACCATGGGGACCAAGCTCCAACCAAGACTTGGCATGGGAGGGGACCATCAGCAGCAGTGGACCGAATGGTTTCCAGAGCTTTCCTGGCTTAGATGTGGGAAATGGACAGAGCCCTTAGGGACAGAATCCTTAGGGGAAACTCAAGGCTCTTGGATCACTCAGGGAGTAAGAATACCTTAAAACAGTGATTGTGAATCTTCAGCTAATGAGGTGAGTAAAGGGGAAATTAGTCAGCAATTAAGAGAGGCAACCCTACTTTTATCTCTAATTTGTGAAGCAGTCCATACCATTTATACACATAATCTAAATGGGTTCATAGACCCTAGGCTAAGAGCCTCAGTTTAATATGCTATCCTTTCTACTTCAATTCCCACTGAAAACAAGCAGAGCCTTTCTGTGCTTAGATTAAATTCCCAAGAGAATGTTTTTAGTCAAGTTAATATTTTTAATTAGGCCACAAAAATCCTGGTCTCTGGCCATTCCATGGATTAGTTGTCCACAGGTCAGGCTCTCAGCCACAATTTGGATCAACCGTGGTGGGTGTGGGGAAAGAGGGAAGCAGGATCCTGTGATCTCAAACACAGGCAGTGGGGTGCGGGGTGGGTAGCTTCCCTGAGAAGGAGTGGGGGAGGTGGATAGCTTCCCTAAGAAGGAGCTGTGAGCAGGGCCGGCATGGTGACTCTTGTATCCAGTCCCAGAGGTTTGGAGATCTTGATGGAAACTGCTTAGTAAGTGCAATGCTGGAACCATTAGATGGTCAGTAGCTGTAATGATGCTGATGAAGATATGAGTTAACCCCTAGAGAATCACTTCCTTCTGGGGGACATTTCTACTGCCCTTCCTCTCTGTGATCCTGATGGCACTGGTGTATGTTGAAAGCAGATATTAAATGTACACAGGTTGACAAGCTTGTGGAACATGGGCATTTGATGAGGACACACATTTAAAGAAATTAGAGGAGGGAAATTAAAAGTGTCCCTCAAGTCGTTAAAATACAGGTAGTTTGAGGGTTTCATTGAAAAATGAATCGCTTTAATAAATACTTAAAGACTAAATAAAGACATTGCACAGCAATTTGAATAAGAATATTGTTTGAACGATTATAAAAGTTGTTCCTTTCATCTCATAAATTTATGTAATTAAACTAATGTCACAGTTTGCTCTTGCATGGTGGCAACATGACAGAAGCGCAGAATTTCTATTCTACTGCTGGCTAATTAGGATGACGTGTGATTCTACTTCTTATTTTCCATGCTCTTTTGGGTTTTGTGCTCAAACCCACCCCCCGTTCTTCTTTCCAAACCTGATGTCTAAGTAGTTATAAATAGGCCTCCCAAGCCAGGACTTGAATGTGATTTGGCTCTATTCTCTTTTCACCTCAAATTAGTGTAGGCATCAGTAACAATTTAAAGAGAGTTAACAAAAGATATAACCTGGATTCCAGAGAAGGGGATGAAGAGGCCTGCTTCATTTGGGACTCAACTAAGAGGGACATATTATTGGTTCCAGGGTGAGAGAGAAGTCCAGGCCTCTTTGGGTTTTATTTTTATCCTCTTGTTTTGGGGAATTTCTTTTAGAGGAAACATAATTTTCTTTAAAAAGTGGCAAGATGTTGTAGAGAATGTCTGTATGGTAACTGTACATACGACAGAAAATGGTATCTATACTGTAGCCCAGCACACAAATCACTTAACACCATCTGACTTCTGACATCCTCATCTGCAATGTAAAGGGCATAAATGGATCCATCCACCCATTTGTTCATTCACTTAACCTGCTAGCATTTCTGAGTGCCTAGAACATTCAGACATCTAGAAGTGAAAGATAGTGTTTGGCTTCAAGCAACTCACTAGCAGGGAAGAGAATACTGTACAAAGGTTAAGAGCTCAGATTCTGGAATTAAATGATCCAAGTCCCAGCTCCCCACCCCACCCCACTATCTTACAAGCTGTAGACTCTTAGATAAGCTCCTTTACCTCTCTAAACTGTTTCTTTAAATTTAAATTAGGATATTAATATAATATCATAGGACAGGTGTAAAGGTTAAACAAGATAATACCTATAAAGCACATTGCCTGACAGATCCATATGAGCTGCTAAATTGATAAATGTGTTTAAATTGTTCTAATATAGTTATGTAAGTAATGCTTGAGCAATACTATGAAGGGAGCCATTAATTCTTTCAGGGATGGACTGAAGGAGAGTAGGCTGAATTTTAGAGGAGGTGATACTGAGTTGGATTTTGTAACATGAGTAGGAGTTTACAATACAGAGAGGGAGGTAGGGTAGTGAGGACAGAGGGCACCATATGTGAAAATTCACAGAGAATGAGCAGTAATGTTTTCAGGTGAAACCTTTGATGCATGTAGGGAATGGCAGAGGTAAATCTTAAAAGTAATCCTGGGATTACTTTATAAGCAGCATATCACTCAGAAAGCTTTTAGTCACTAGTTATAGAAAACCCAGCTTGAACTAGCCCAAACTATGAAAACATTCATTTTTTTTCATTGTTTATTGGGGGTTTTTTGGACATAGGTAAGTTCATGGCTTTTAAAAACATGAATACCTAAATAGTCAGATTGGTTTGATCTAAAGACCCAGTCATATCACCAAGGAGCCGATTTCTTTACGTTTCTACTCTTCTCTCTTTTGTAATATCTTCTTCGTCTTAACACCAGTTACCCCTCATGGTCACAGAGTGTCTGCCAACTACCAAGGCTATATGCTTCCCAAGTAACATCCACAGGAAGAAAGAAAGCCTGTTCCTCCAAAAAAAGTCCCAGACTTTATTATGACTGACTCACCCCCGAACCAATTTCTGTGACCATAGAAGGACATGGGCCAATTGATATACATCTGGGACACCTTAACCAATCACTGTAATGATAGGTATGGGGCTATCCTTTTGGGTTAGAGCAGTCAAAGCCATCTTTAAAACTGAACAGCTGGTCTTTGTAACCCACAAAGCTGCCACACAACGGGGAGGGATGGGATGGTTATAGATAGACTGACCACATGGTTCATCCGGAAGACTTGCAGGCCATGCTTTAGACTTCATTGTTTACACTGTGGACAATAAGAAGTCATTCATAGGCTAACGTCCACATTTTAGAAATAATTCTGGAGGCAGTATGGGGACACATTTGAGGAAGGAGGCAGTTTGCACCTAATTCAACTCTTAGGTTCCCTGTAGAGCCAATATCCTAACTCTCCTGGGCAAACAGCTATTCCGGGCATCTACCATGCCTCTCAGAAACCCTACTTCTCAAGTTGTCTTCCAATTCAGTGTGTTGAACTCCTCACAATTCCCAAGCTGCCAATAATAATGGGGCAATAACTGTTAAGAAATTCAATGTTTCTGAATCACCTTAAAATCTCTGTACTTGAGTTTTGTCCTGAAAATCACTTGCAGGACACGTAAGAGCCAAATGAGAGGAAAATCTGTTATAAGTGGCAGAGGGGAGAGAATATGAGAGCCAGGGCCCTAGAACCAGACAGGCTCCCTGGAAGTGACATGACCCAGTGAGTCTGCCCACACCTCTGAAAAGCAAAGAAACAGTCCTAACCTCGTAGGTTGTTCATTCACCCAATTAGCAAATATTTATGAGAACCAACAATGTACCAGGCTCCCTGTTAAATCTCAGGAGAGAAGCAACTGAGCAAATGTTTGTTGTTTGCTTAGCAGAGTTCCCCTCAGATCTGAGAAGAGAATAAAGAAGGGGACAGATCCCTAGGACACCAGAAAAATGGAACCTCTGGTGGTCAGGAAGACATGCATTGAACACCTCTCATGCTAACACCAGTGAAGATTTGAGGGCTGTCCAAATCCTCAGAGGTCATGGCCAAAAGGCACAAGTGGTCACAGATGGAGGCCACTGGCATTTATTAGCTCTCTTGGTAAAAAGAAGAAGATTAAGGGTACCTCACTGCTCTCCTAATCCTGGAGTGACCTCAGAAATCCGCTTATTTGATACTCAGCATCATGTCATTTAAATCATGTTTCAGGGACACCTGGGTGGCTCAGCAGTTGCGTGTCTGTCTTCAGCTCAGGGTGTGATCCCAGAGTCCCAGGATCTAGTCCCACATCGGGATCCTTGCATGGAGCCAGCTTCTCCCTATGCCTGTGTCTCTGCCTCTCTCTGTGTGTCTCTCGTGAATAAATAAAATCTTTAAAATAAATAAATAAATCATATTTCAACAATACCCCAAAAGGAAAGTTTCTCACTAAAGAAAATCTAAAGTACTTTGATGACTTGGATTTTTCTATCCTTTTCTCAGGACTACAATGATAGACTCAAGGTAATATGTTATGGAACAACTTGAACAAACTCACATTTTAAAAATGGATTACTTTCCTACTGTGCTGTGATCATAGGAGTGCTTCTTTGGTTGTATTTCAAATGATGGCCTCACCGCCACTTCCAGAACCCTAATGAGAAAGGCTTAGAAGTAAATAAGCTTCGTGCAATATGCCATGTGGACAGGCTTCTCCCCATAGAAGAACGCTCCTCTGTTCAAGGGGGTGGTACCCACATATATAGTTTACCCTCCAAACACTAAAGCTAGGGAGAAGATGGCTTAAATTGCTGTGATTTGTGATCAGGAAATGAATATGTATTTTTATTGCAGCATTCATTATACAGAGTACAACAAGTTTTGCTTAAAGCAATTCCTGTATCACTTGGTATGAATGTTATATTGTATTTTGCAATGCACAACTTCTTGAAGAAATATTTTACAAAGAAATTAATAATGCAAGCTTTTAATGTATGCTTCTAGCACTCATAGATAGAACCAGTCTATTTCCATCTTTCTCCCTGGAGCCACTTTGACACTGGGCTGACATGTTGGTGACGATGCTTCATAAAAGAAGGTTTTTGCATTCTACCTTATATATATTCTGGTTAAAGTATATAGAGATAACAATTGAATGAGAGAACTCACAGATAGCAACAGAAGCTAAAGGGGATACTTTTGCACCAAGGTATTGGAAGAAAAAGGTATATACTAAATGGCATTATCTTTAGAATAAAATAATTATATGAATTAGAAGCTCCTTGAGTAAGTGCAAATTAGGACACACAAAAAAATAAAGTTTTTCTCACTAAAAATTTCTGTGAGGCAATAATATCTAAAGCTTTCCAATCCCAGAGTTTGTCTGGCCTAACTTTCTTCTCTTGCTAAACTACCTTATCACTCAGGTAAGTAACCCAGCCTAGGGGTCTTTGGTTAGAGTAGAGGTGGCTGCTCACCAAGCCTGGCCCACTTGTAAGCTGGCCAGAGACAATCAAGATGGCCTACAACAAAGGGATCTTCCTATTAGCCAAGAAGTTGTCTCTCTTCTCAATAGAAATTGGAAAATTTCTAAAGGCCTGGAAAGTAGGCTATGAGTGGAGGGGAGCAGCTGGTCCCCTCAGCAGCATAGTAGCAGACTGAATACCCAATTTACATAAAAAGCCATCTTTGATCTCAGACTTTTGGATGGGGGTTGGGCTCATTGTATCCTAGCTCCAGATATCTGCACATGGTCTAGTCCTGGTCAGTAAGAGTCCCACACCTCCTGGCCACACTGACTGGATTCTGGAACAGAAGCATGACCCAGGTCCGAAGCTTCAGTTAAAATTATCAGGAACAGAACTTCCCTTCCACTAGGATAATGTAGGTCTAGAGTCATTAGGGTTCCAGTGAGTGAAGGGAGCCTGCCTGAAAGCTAGGCCAACACATCTGAAAGATGTAGAGACACATTCTGGTTGACATCATCTGAGATCTTAGATCTAGCCATATTTGAAGTTGTTGAACTACAGACTTAAAAAATTTAATAAACTATTAATTTCATAATAGTTTTAGATTTACAGACAGTTGTTAGGATAGTCCAGAATATTCCCACATACCCCATACTCAGTGTCTTCTATTATTAACCTCTATACACTAAAGCCCATATTAACACATTATTAACTTAAGTCCATGCTTTAGCAAGATTTACTCAGTTTTTACTCCTTGTTCCTTTTCTGTTCCAGTATCCTATCCAGGATACCACATTGTAGTTAGTCATCATGTCTCCTTCGGGTCCTCTGGACTAAGGCAGTTTCTTAGACTTGCCTTGTTTTGGTGACCATGACAGTTGTGAAGAGTACTGGACAGGTGTTTTGTAGGATATTCCTCAGCTGGGATTTCTGATGTTTTTCCTATGATGAGACTGGGATATGGGTTTTGGGGAGAAAGGCCACATTGTAAAGTGCCATTCTCACCACATCTTATCAAGGGTACATGCCATCAACATGACTTATCATTGTTGATGCCAATCTTAATTACCTGGGTGAAGTAGTATTTAGGTTTTTCCACTGTGACTGTGCTTTTGGGAAGGAAGTCATTTTGTGCAGCCCACACTTACTGCAGGGGGTGTTATTCTCTTGTGGACAGAGTATCTACATACACTGAAATTCTACCTCATAGAGTTGTTTCTTCTCCTTTGTTTATTTATTCAATCACCTATTCATGATGATTGGTGTGGACTCGGTTGATACTTTGGCTTTTGATTCAATACTTTCAATTTGTTTTTGTGACTCAAATTCTTTCAGCTTTGACCTTTCACTTATTTGTTCAGTTGGCTGCTATGTCCCCTTGACATTCCATATCCTTCAATATGTGTTTGTGTGTGTGTTTTGGGTTTTGAGCACTTTTTTACTTTTTGCACCGTAAGATGCTCTAGGCTTATTACTGTATGCTCTCTGCCTTAGTTCTAGAATTAGTCATTTCTCCATGGAGCATAGTTCATTTTATTGGGGAATGGTATTAAACACAAAGATCTGGGCATTGGGTGTAACTATGGATTTTTTAAATTACTTGAACCCATTCATTCATCCTTTCTCTCCCCCCTCCCCCACACACTTAATTCTATCTTATTTGAATTTTCTATCACTGGAGAAAATTTTTAAAAAAATTAATAGAAATACAAAGATATATAACAAAGCCAACTATCTCCCCTCACCTTCTCAGTTTTAGTGAGCTACAGACCTCCTCTAAACCCTCCCCTTCCAGCCCAGGCAGCCTCTCTCCATCAACTGGGTGGGGAAAGGACAGAGCCCACACACAACATAAGCAATATGCTTGTTCTACAATAACAATAGGCTTGTTCTGGACTGGCCTAGCTCTCCTGCACATTTCTCTCTGCTTTCTCCATTTTTTCTCTTCAAAGCCTGTGTTCTATATTTTCACCCTCCAATCCCCATGCCTTTTGGTGATCTCAGTTCAAGCCCCTTACATCAGAGCTGGCTTGGATATCTAGTCCAGTGTGCCACAGATACAAACACTGCACCATTCTTGCTCTCTTATAAAGTTATATTCCAGGTTTCTTGGAAACGTAAAAGCCTTTCACTAGTGAGAATTTTTCTCATGACATCTTGTTCTTTTTCTCCATTGAACACATTTGCAATTCCATGCTTGTACTGTTTGTTCCATGCTTATACTGCTTAGTCTTATGAACTCTACCAGAGGAGAAGGAAGATCTGTCTCATTCCTCACTCTAGTCTTACTCAGCACAATGCTTGACACATAACAGGCACTCCATAAATATTTGTTCAACATATATATAAATGAGTGAATGAAAGATCAATCCTGGACCCATGGCCTCCTCACTATCTAAGGACCTGGAGATATAAGAAACCAGTTCATGTCTCACCACAGAATATGACAGAGTGGTGTCAAGGGGACCCTGATAAGGGAATAAGTGATGTCATGTAGTTTAGGTTAGCTGGAGGATCAGAACGGCAAGGGGAACACAACTTCCAAGCTAGGCTTGGAGATGACTGTAGTTCACCAGGCAGACAAAGGAGCAGGAATGGGAATTCTTAGAAGAGCATTCCAAGCAGCAAGTTAGATATGAGCAAAGACATGGAAATGTCATAACATTTGCATCAAGACGAGATGAGATGCCTGGAGTAGCTCTGAAGAAGGGTGAAAGGAGTGGTGAAGGGCCTGGGAGTGGCCAAGGTGAGCTGCTGGGGAGTATATAGCAGGGATTGGGGTTTCAGAAGGATATTTGGCAGACAGAGGTAGGAATGGATAACAGAGGCAGGAAACCTGATTGGGATACAGTGTTGTGGGCTAGGACCAGGCCCCAGGGTGCACAGGGTAGAGTGGGGGGCAAGGTAGACAGGCCTGAGCACTGGAGCCGTGTCTGCATATTTCCACACAGTGGCCCACACCAAGAATGTCTCCTGAGAGGGGACGGTACATATCTTTCCCTCCTCTGTGTCCTTTGGTCTTATACTGGAAGCTTGAATTCAACCATGGTGGGAGTACTTACACCACAGAGATTAACATGCACTCAAGGCTTTCTTCCTTTCCTTTTTCTTTCTTATTTTGTTCTTTTCTTTTCCTTTTTTCTTTCTTTTCTCTTCTTTTTGTAGAGCCAGTATCCCACTGCCAAAAGAATCAGTCAGCAATTCTGGAAAAGAGAAAAAACGTATTTATGCTTTGTTCTTTTTCCACTGCTTTTGGGTCAGGTTTCTAAGCAGATCTGTACTGATGGGGAATTCTGAGTAAATTGGCTATCCAAGAGGTACTTGGGCCTCATCTTCATGAAGAGAAAAATAAGGTCTGCCTCCTTAGAAAAGAGGACGCAGTCTAGACTTAATTCACTGGGTCTGACTGCTCAATATTTTTTGCATTTAAATATAACTTATAACTAAGCATTTCATTTACTCTGATGGAGGTGGAAGGGAGAAAAAGAGAGAATGGGAGAGAGAGGGCAGAAAGAGACACAGAGAAGAAAAAGAAAAAAATGAAATGAGAAAGGAAAAGGTGAAAGGAAGGAAGAATGAGAAAGAACAGAGAAAGAAAGAAAGCGGAGGGAAAAGGGGGCAGGCAGTCAGTTGTCCCTCTGTCACTATGAATTATGCACCACATCCTTGAGGATCTCTAGTCATTAACACAAAGCAGCAGCTTTGGACACAGAGACCATTCTGTAAGCCGACACAACACACTGCTTAAATGCCAAGGAATAGATGCTATTATTATCTGTCCTCGAATTTACAGATGCGAAAACTGAGAACTGTAGAAGTTAAATAGCTTCTCCAGTCACCCTTTTAATAAATCACAGAACCATGATTGGAGGGGGGACATGAATCCAATTTGTGTAACTCCATTGGTATTCTCCCTTTGCTACTGTACAATAAGGCTTTCACTCCATATAAAGCGAAGTGTGGTTCTCAGTGACTACATTTGAACACACACTCTAGGTGAACAGGCATTGTGAAAAATATAGAAAATGGCCCTGTCCTCAGGAATTGGTCCATGGCGCCTTTACAGGCAAAATAAATGACAAGGTGGGATCTTGGGGACAATACCCAGGCCCAGCTGATGGGAGCTCCTTGAGACTGGGGACAATGTCCTTTTATCCTTGCATTGCTAGTACTGAGCACAGAGCCTGACCCAAAGCACATTTATTCAGTGAATAGCCTGAGCTTGTATATGAAGGGCAGATTAGATCTCTCTTGCCAGGGAGTAGTCTAGAAGTCCCTGCAAAAAGGGAGAATGGCTGAGCCAAAGGTTTGCTCTGTGTGAGGAACAGGAAAGTAGCTGACAGGTGCATATGGAACATCACTTGCTGCGTCCAGCAGGACACATCTCCAAACCTTGACTGGACTGTTTGCTCCAGATGCCCTTCCTCCAGCTCTGAAGTCCAGATCACAGCAGCAACACCACTGGCAGTGAGTTACAAATCTTCTGATGACTGAGGAGCTCCTGATGGATTTACTCAGTTATGGGCAGAGCTTCTTGGCAGGGGATTAACAAAGAAGGGAGAACAAAAGGATATTTTAAAACTCTGATTCTTTGGTCAAATGGATACAACAACTACGAAAGGCAAAAGTGGCTTTGGGTGATTTGAAAGCAAAGTTTTTTTTTTCTTCAGGCTCTAAAGCACACAGCTACCTTTTACTCACTCTGGTTTGCCTTCTCTTCTCTTCTTAATGTATTTGTAAAATATGTCTTGCAGCCACCCTTTCCTTCTGTTTCCACTGCCTTGGTCTAGGGTATGGTTGAATGTTTGCTCAAAAGCCCCCTTAGAAAACACTAGTGTGGGTCCTTTGTTAGGGAGACAAGAGAGTGAGGCCCAGGGATGGAGGACTTTGCAGAGACGACAGGTTAGGGCAGAGTTGGGGCCACTACCAAGCACTTCCACTTGCAGGAATTTTCATTATTTTCAAATGGGTCAGTCAGAGTTCTTGGCTGTAAGCAACAGACATGAACTCTGATGACCTTAAGTGACAAGAGACTTAGTGGAAGTATATCAAAATGGCAGGGGGCTGGAGGATCAGACTCTGAGAAAATCCAGGGCCGTACTCATGCTGCCACCATGTAGTCAAGGCATGCTTCTTCTGCGTTATTATTCTTGCCACAATGCAACAGCAATGTTCTGACCTCCAACTGTCCCATCCCTAGCACCAAATGCTTAAGTCTAGGGACAGTGCCTGATTCTCTCTGGAGAGACCACCTGAGCCAGACCTCCCTCAAAGGGACATGGGGGAAATGGGGAAAGCAATAGGAAGGGAATGGATGCTGGCAGCCAGAATACCAGGAAACTGAACATTACTTTTCTGGGCCTGGGGGTCGGGGGAGTGTCTTCCCAAATGAACCTTCTGCCTCTTTTTTTCAGAAGCACTTGGGGCCCTCTGTCAGACAACTTTATAAAACTTACAACATCTACTTCAAAATCTGCAGTGGCACAAAGGTAAGAGCCCTTTAGCCACCATCTATAGCCTGCTTCATACCCTCCCCAACTTTACCGCCATCACCAGTGGAACCTCACCATAGCTGTCCTCTAACCGTCTTCTCTACTTCAGCTAGGTTGGCCTAGTGGTGGCTACTGGTCCTATCTTCACTTCTTTACTCATGCTGTTCTTCTTACATGGAATGCCCTCTCTTAGCTCTCAGCACTGTGATTCAAGGGACAGTTCGAGTTCTACCTTTTACAACAGGACCTCCTCAAACAGTCTAACCAACAGAGATGTCTCCTCTGTACCCTTACCAAATGCACTTTCCATTTGACAATCATCTACTCTCTCAAACTTGATGCCTGACCCAGAGAAGGGTCTCAGCATATATCTGCTAAATGAATGAATTGCATCCTTACTTACCCTTCAAGGTCTAGCTCAACTGTCATTGCCTCTAAAAACCCCTCCCTGATCCCCCAGCACAAATTAGTCCCTTGCTCTTTGAGTTTCCATGGCATTTTTTCTATATATAGCTGCACCATAATACCATGCCTACTAATCATTTGCTTGTCAGCTTGGTCTTCCATTAAACCATAAGATTCTCATAAATGGGAATCACACCTTATTCTTTTTGTACATATTATATCTGGCAAATTCTATACCTGTGCTGTCCAATATGGTAGTCACTAGGTACATGTGGCTATTTAAACTTAAACTGTAATTAATTAAAATGAAATAAAATAAAAGATTCCTTTTCTCAGTTGCACTAGCCACATTTTAAGTTCTCAAAGTTACATGGAGCTAGAGGCTCCAGCATTAGACAATGCAGTTCTAAAACATTTCCATCATCATAGAACAAACTAATGGACAGCGTTGTACCAGGAATTCACAATATTATAAAAATAGCCATCATTTGAGAATTCATTATACTTACGCATTGTGCTAAGTGTTTTATGTACACTCATTTAATTCTAAGGACTGCACTCAGAGGTTAACACTAGGATTATTCTTATTCTATAAACGAGGAAACTGAAGCACAGAAAGGTTAATTTGGCCAAAGTCATATGTTGAATGGATGGCAAGGCCAGATTTTATTATTCTCATAGGCAAGTCTACACCCATAACCACTGTGCTTTTTTTGTTTAAGGAAGTATAGGATAGGATAAATAAAATGGCTTTAAAAGTTCTAATTCAAATGCTAAATCCCACCCTCACATGTCAACTGTTAGACCTTGGAAAAATTAGTCATTTCTCCCTAAAATGTAGATAATTATTTCATAGGGTCACTGTGAAGACTGAGTGAAGTAATCTGTATGATGAGCTTCATATAGTTCCCAGAACATAATAGGTATCCAGTGAATTTTAGCCATGTTCTTATTCAATGTTTTACCCTCCAGGGTGTCAAGAACTTCTTAGTTCAGTTAGAAGCACAGAGTAAACCTTTGTACATATTATTTTAAATGACTGATTCTTATTCTGAGATATTACACTTTGTTCCTTCCCTGTATTTTTTTAATGTGGCTTTTACAAATCCATCGACTAACTGCCCAATTTGTGTCCTGTTATTAATGTAACATGACAGGGGTAGAGGGTGGAAATAAATGTTGCATTCTACATCTAGGAAACAAGAGCTCTACAGAAAGGAAGGAACCACCTCAATCAATGTGAGCACCGGAAAGTAGTAGAGTTTTAACAGGAGAATTTCAAGCATCAACCCTGATAGGGGTACAGGGCCACCTTTCCTCCTTAATGACTTAGTCCCCTTGACTGCTTGAAAGAAGGCAAACCTAATTCTTACTGACTTGACAAGAACTTGCAGTGAATAATAAATGCCACAGTTCAGGCAGGCTGTTACCATACCAACTGGAAGGTCAGATGAACAAACATCTGAGAATGAATCGAAGTACACAAAATGAAGAAGAAATAGATCTGCTGCAAGGTGAGTGGGCAATGAAAGGATGGAATGGTTGGGTTTCCAAGGACAACATTTGAAGGGGGGAACCCTGTTACCTCTCTAGGCTCTGCATTGCGTTTTACCAATGTGCTGTTTATTCCCATTGCTTTGGGCCTTTGTTCTTAAACATTCCGAAGAAAATTCTGAATTGGGAGAGTTTCTTGCCCAGTACAAGAAAATCTATCCCAAATGAGCTTAAATACTGTCACACTTGGCCAATATTACTTGAAGCCTGGATGTCAGCTAGAACTTGGGGTTGATACGATTTAGTGGCTCCAGCTCTGTTTTTCTGGGATTCTCTCGGGTCACCTCTTCTCTGTGTGTGTTGGCTTTATCTGAAGGTTAAAAGGGATGTGGTCTGCCATTCTCCTGAGTTTCACATTTATGTATGGCCCTGTGGTAGACTGGATTATTGCTCAAAACATTCAACACCTTCCCCACGACTCCCAGGAAAAAAAACAGACTTCCCTCATCCATTGATGATGGGCTTGGCCATCTGACTTACTACAGCTTCACAGCAGGTGGGTTTGATGCAAAGCCTAGCCATATGACTGTCCTTGGCCACTAAGATGGTGGTAAGTGTGATGAAGCCTAGGCTTTAGCTATGTTATGTATTTCCACTGGTGCTCTTATACCTCTGCCATTGTCTTGAAAATAACACGTGTAGGCTAGTTCACTGGTCCTGGGAAGAGATGGAAGACTTTGATGTAGAACACTAGCTAGCTCAGCTGATCTCTGGACTCATTAGTGGGCCCAGCCAATGTCAGGAGAGCTCAATTGCTCTAATTAGCAAGGTTTAAACCAACTGAGTAGATGCTTACTGCTCTATGGTGCTGAGGTTTTGTAGGGTTTTGCTAGGCAGCATATTTGTGGCAATAGCTAACTGATAAAATTATATCCAGATCCAAAAAGGGATTCTCTTCTGAAATTTTCACATAAGATTAAGACAAAATTGTATCTTAAGCTCCCAAGAAAGCTTCTCCTTGCATTTAATTGGTCCAATTTGATGCTCAATTACTGGCAAGGGGGGAGTTTTACCCTCAGACAAATAAGATCTTTCTTAGAGACCAGCATCCCCTAACACATGAGCCACTTTGTAAAGGAGTAGATACCTGAAGGAAATAAGAAACTCATTTAGAGGAAGAAATTGGTCTTAAAATGGCAACATTCTCCATCCCTACGTCTCTCTCTGACCTCAGGGCAAGCCTGACTCATCTATGAAAACTGCCAGAACCTTCTTGCTTGGTACTTCCCGTAGAGTCCAAACAGGAAGGCTCTCTTGGTACAGAAATGGGTATTTGCACATTACTTCTCAGGTAGCATCAAGAGTTTTGCTTTCAGCCATTGAGTTTTGGTTTCAGTGCAGGCATAGCAAAGTGGTTGAAATCCTGGACTCTATAGTTAAATTTGGCTTCAAGTCTTGGCTCACCAATTTACCAGCTCTATGGCCCAAGGAAAGTTATTTACCTTTTCTATGCCTTAGTTTCCTCACATGTAAAATGGGCCAAAAACAGTATTGACTTTACATGTTGTTGGGTGAATGCATCAGTTAGTAAATACTAGTCAGAGGTTTCTTTTTCTCCTGTGAAAACAATTGGGAAGATTTTTCCATAGCAGGCCATTCTGAGCTTATTCAGAGTTTGAAGTGTCTTAATATTGTCTAGTCAGACAATGAAATATTCTTTAGAAGTCAAGGAGGCATGTTTCCTCTCAGGAAAGCAAAATAGAGTTCCATAGTAAGTCAACAGCAAGAAAACACATAGGCTGTGAGCTTACATGTCTCCCAGTCCTGCTGTTAGTTCTATATTTCGTTGGGCCCTTTTGGGGGTCTGGTAGTGAAAATCTGTTTTAGCTAGATTAGGCAAAGAGAATACCACTGCATAGGACATCAACTGTCTCATGTAAATCCAGAGTAACAATGTAGAGACTGGAACCATAGCCTAAAGGATCATTAGAATGCTTTGCATTCTTCTTTACCTCCTCTCTGCAGACCATCTCTCTGCTCTCTATCTGTAACCTGGTGTCTCCATTTTTGTCATGTCATACTTCTGGTCACTCTCAGAAACTGAACTCCTGTCTCTAAGTTCCATTTCCAAATTCTGGAGAAAAGACTCTGGCACTGTTTGGATCAGATGTCCCTGCATCCCTGATGCTGGTGCCAACCTAGATGCCAGAGTCCTCCCTCTGAAGGATAGGTACCATCCCATGAGAAAAAAAGAAATGCAAGCTGGGTATGCACTTCAAAAAGATTCCAGTAATATATTTGTCCCGTTTGAGAATGACAATCTCTGCCCAAACCCTAAGTCACCCTTGCCCCTATAATTTCCATGCAGCAAGTCTGGAGAGCAATGTATAATTTGGTCTGTTTAGAAAGGTCTTTGGATGATTCTAACGGTTAACAAATTTAAGGAAACTTTTTTTTTTTTCTTGGAACAGTGAAAAGGAAGGAAAATAAGGCTTGGAAAAGAGAGGTTAACCCTGGATTTTTCAACCCAGAGAAAGTAAGACCAAGAATCTTTAAGCATAAGAAGGCTTACCGACAGATATACCCAGCTGTTTTCTGCCTCCACAAAGAGCAGTACAAAAGCAGGAGGTTAGATGTAAGGAAGTATTTCTTAATAGGAAAAAAAAATTTTTAAATAGAAGACTTCTGTGTCTCTGGGGAAGTCTCGATGTGCCTGAGGGTGCATATATAGGCCAGCTGACCTTTCAGGATGCTATTCATACAGAGCCTCTGATCCCAGGGCCAGGATCAGAATCAAACCAGGCTCAGAAACATAAAGTCAGCTCTTCCAGATGGAGCTCCAGTTACCTAGAGGCAGAAAGGAGTGAGGAAAATGTCTCATTCTAATCTTCTCTGACCCCTCTACTGGGCTCAATCAAATTGCACACTCAATTCCTTTAAAGGACAGGAGGCATATCTGTGTGGCATCATTCAATAAGCAAAGAATGTGGCAGTGACCCCAGCCCCATCTCCCCTCATCTCCAACTCTTGGCCCTAGGCCAGGATACTTTCATGGTCCAGGGGCCCTTCTTCCAGATAGACAGGGCCTGGTGATTAATATGGCGTTAGTGGTTACTGTACAGATGTGGCTTGGTCGTGCTGGGGCTTCAGGTGCTTGCATGAAAAGGGGAAGCCAAGGGTGGTGTCAGGCCCCAACATATCATCCAATCAAGCTGGCAATAACCAGAGCAAAATCTGCCAACTCCTAATTTTTTCTCCTTTCCATCAGAGGCCCAATTGTGCTATGTTATGAATGACCGTATCTGCCCCGCAACACCCAAATTCATGTTTGAATCCTAATGCCAGGGCACCTGGGTGGCTCAGTGGTTGAGCGTCTGCCTTCAGCTTGGGTCATGATCCCAGTGTCCTGGGATTGGGTCCTGCATCTGGCTCCCCTGGGGAGCCTGCTTCTCTCTGCCTATGTCTCACCTCTCTCTGTGTGTCTCTCGTGAATAAATAAATACAATCTTTAAAAAAATAAATAAATAAATCATGTTTTTTAAAAAAGAATCCTAATGCCCAGTGTGATGGTACTAGAAGGTAAGACTTTTGGGAGGGGATTAGGTCATGAGAAGAGAGCACTCAGGAATGAAATTAGTGTCCTTATAAAACAAGGCCCAAGAGAGCCCCTTTGCTCCTTCCTCCACATGAGAATACAGCAAGAAGTCAGCAGTCTGTGACCCCAAAGAGGGCTCTTATCAGAACCAACTGTGCTGACATCCTGATCTCAGACTTCCAGCACCCAGAACTATGAGAAATAACTTTTTTTCCTTTAAACCTACCCAATATGTAGTATTGTGTTATAGCAGCCAAAACAGACTAAAACAATCCACCTTAGTTATCTATCCAATGAGACCAGGCTAGTTGTCAGGGCTTATTTCTTATAGGCTTCATGCTGACCTGTCAGTCTCCATTCTTGCTTTTCCCTTTTCTCCAGGCTGGCAGCTGATGGGTATACTGATTCAGGCTTATTCTCTGCGGGCCATCCTGCTGCCCATCCCTACTCAACTTCTGTTGCTGGTAGGCAGACAACGGTAGATACTGGGATTTAGAGCTGTGAAAGTAAAAGGAACCAGAAGGTCCCACTTGGATTGCAAGTCCTTACCAGAGCTCAACACTCAAATAGCTATAGATAAAGTGATAGCTTCAAGCACGTTCCTGTTCCTGGGGTATATATACTAGTCCCCTTCTAGAACCTCATAAGGCAGGGCAGTGGGAAAGTGATTGGCAAGGCAGGATTCTAGCATTCCTGAATCCCAGGGTGTATCATCTCATTAAAAACACAGCAGAGTCAAAGTTTGTGAACATTACAACTCCAGTATTCTGGCTAAGGCATTTGGGGAACACTGCATGGTTGTTAATTGTACTTTCTTTTCACAGTATAAAATGACATTTGGCATTTGTTTTTCTCATCTTCACTTCTCAAGGGAAAACAAAACTTCAAAGATCTCAAACTTCAAAGAATACAAGCAAATTAACCTGATAATTTGGAGCTCTAGCCTTTGCTTCCTCCTGCTGAATCATTGCGGATTGTTTTCTGAACTTCACAAAGGAGCCTCAGGAGGAAAGGGGAATTCATGCTTTCCCCAAGTGCCAGCCCAAATGGCCATAGGGCTCTAGACCACTGAGTTCTTCAATGGAAGCTACAACAACATGGGCCACACTCGGTCTCACTCACCACCTTGCCTCAAAACATGCCCCCAGGACCAGGAAAGGACTTTCCCCAAGGGAGTCCCAGAACCTGAATTCCTTGAAAAGTGTTCCTCAGAAAATCTTTCTAAGTTCCAACAAATTTAGCAAGTGTTCCACCCCATGTTCTCCCTTCACCCTTTGTACATTCATGAGGCAGTTTAGCAAATTAAAAGCATTGAGGATCCCCAAAATAAGATAACCCTTCTGGCTTTGCTATCTTGGAGAATCTTACATGTATCTTACCACAGAGCTCTTTTCATTATTTTTAACATAATTCATATTAAGATTCTGTGATGCCAGCATTCTACCAAACACAGCATAGAAACATTGGCTCCTACCAACGTCCTTTGTTCAGATAAGAAGCATCCACTTTGCACAGATTTTTCTGCCCCCACCCCTTAATTTGACATCTGTTGGTCTTGCTATAATACTTGGAGTATAGATTTTTACTATTTTATAAAGTGCTCTTTACTACCAATTTTTCATGCCAAATTGACCTCGTTATTAGAGGTTTGATGGTATTTCAGGCCATCCAGGCCTGGTTCAGCTCAAGTTGGGGCATTTAAACAAAGCACCAAGAATCTTTTTAGAAAGACATACCAACCTAAAAAGTTAAGGCAACAGTCTCTTTGAAGCCCATTTAAAACTACTTGCTGCCTTATTTCACTACTTAGTTAAAATACCATGTCTGAAGAAAATATATGTAATTTTCATTGTCAGTATCAAGAAATGACAGTAATTGTAATTTCCACAAGTGGAACAATCTGTTATGGGAAAAATGTTAATACTCTTAAAAGTCTAAATCCTTTACAGGGTGTGGCATATCCTATAATCTGTCTGTTGGGTGTGAATGCTTTCTTTTAGATACTGCCATATTTACAATTCTATTCACAGCTCCAGACACCCCTATTTTGAATGTGTCTCCTGGAATTGAAATCTGGAGCCATTTATTGACGAGGCAGAGAAGGGTGAGAGGTAATCATTCCTGACGAGTGATCGATAGGGTAATCCTCCAACCTATCACAGACTCCCTAAAAATGGAGGGTGGCAAGGGTGATTTTTCTCAGCTTCAGTTCAATACGGCTATTACAGATATGTAGGCACTAAATTAGAGATGAATGTGTGCTCCAAGGTATACATCATGTTTGGTTCCTTGTGGTGTAAGCACTACCGAGCAGATAGAGAAGCGACCGCACATCACTCGCTGACACGATGTTGGCAAGAGAAGTTGATGACTATGTGGTGGTCAGGGATGGGGGGGCGATCGTCTCTGAAAATGGTGGGCAAATGGAGAGGGGACTAGAAATCAGTATTTACGGCAGAGTTTGTCCCCAAAGTATAACTCTGACAAAGAGTCTCAAAATTGTCCATTTATTGTTTCTGTCAGCCTTTTTAGGCCTGCTGAAAGGAAGCCTGCTGATCCTGACAAGATCAAAATGACCCTTGAAACCATTTGATAATGGGCTGAACTCACAGTACTTCATCCTCTCTACACGGTGCTTTTCTGTCGGAATGTAAGCGGCAGGAAGAGAAAGTGGCTCTGCACAAAATCCACCCAGAAGCGGAAGTATGTGGCTTCCCAAGTTTGAACTTCTTTGGTGAGAAATTCTCCATGTCCTGCACAACATGTCACAGAACACTGTTCTCATTATCTCAACCCCCACCACCACCCTCACTAAGGAATACCTCAAGCCTTTCTCTCAGCATAGAACATTTCACCAGAATAAGGGAATGAAGGGTTTCCTCCAAAGTTGATGCAGTAAGCAAATTGTGGAGGTTGCCTGCAAACTTCCCAAGGATTTTGCAGAGGAATTGGGCCGCGTGGTGGGGGGTGGCGGGTGGGGTGGGGGTGGTGGCATGCCAAAGGACTCTTACACACAGGATAGAGGAAATAGCTGCTCTTCTACTATGGGGTCTGGACAAAGCTGAATCGCCTTGAGGCCCACCCCAGTCTAGAGTTTTGGTCAAAAGATCCACAACTGAACACTGCCCCCCACCCCAAAATAATTGAAAGATGTTTAAATCTCAAGAAAACACTGAAAACAGATTATATTCATTCCACACAAGAAAACCTCCACAAATCTTTCCGTAAGGTAGGACCAGTTATATAATTTGTAGTGCCCAGTGCAAAATGAAAATGTGGGAACCCTTGTTTAAAAACTATCAAGAATTTCTAGAGGGTGACAGCAGAGCATTGAACATAGTGTGGAGACTTTCTGAGCCAGAGCCCCTGTGACTCCCAGGGGTAGGCCCAAGAAGCCAGCACTGCCCTAGAGGGCTTTCCTCCCTCCTTTTCTCTCTCTCCCTCTTTCTCTTTCTCTTGTTCTCTCTCTCCCCCTCCCTCTCTCTCATTCTCTCCCCCTCTCTCATTCTCTCTCCCCACCACTTTTAACACAAGGGAACTATCCCTAAGTCTTTGTCCTTTCCCTCTCCAAGGTCAGGGTTTCTCCCACATTCTTTCTCAAATCAGGTGTGTAGAACCCTCCCTGGGCTCTCTCCAGGCTAGCTAGATCACGGTTCCTTATCATGTGGACCTTCCTTCCTTCCTTCCTCCTTCCTTCCTTCCTTCCTTCCTTCCTTCCTTCCTTCCTTCCTTCCTTCCTTCCTTCCTTCCTTCCTTCCTTCTTCTTTCCTTTCTCCTTCCCCCCTCATCCTCCCTCCCTCCTTCCCTTCTTTCCTTCCTTCCCCCATTTATCAGGCCCACCTTGTGCTGCAAAGAATGATATTTTCCCCCCTTAGAGAGTGAGAAAGAGATAGAGAGAGTGTGTGAGCAGGACAAGGAGAAGTGGAGAGAGAGAAAGAATCTTAAGCAGGCTCCATACCCCTCACAGAGTCTGCCATAGGACTCCATCTCATGGTCCTGAGATCATGACCTGAGCTAAAATCAAAAGTTGGACCCTTAACTGACTGAGCCACCAAGACACCCCAAGAATGATATTTGATGAAGCTAACCACATATGGTTATGTGGTGTCATATAATATATTTTTTTTTCCACACACTGTCTTCCTTATAGGAAGGGGACAATTTTAAAACACTTAACTTTTAGTATCTTTTTAGTATTTTATTTTAGTATTTTATTCATTAGTATTTATTAATTATTGATACATATTGCTTGTTAACATGTGTTAGAACCTGTTCATGACCCATAAAATGGAAATATCACTGACCTCTAGAAATTTCTATTCTAAAATAGGCAATGATGATGATGATGATGACAAAGCAACTCTTAAGCTCCTACTGTGTGCTAGAAAATACCCTTTTAGCTTCTTTAGTCCTCACAACTATGTGAAATACATATAACTGTTTTTTCACTTGAAGATGAGTAACTAGAGCTTAGGGAAGTTGTCAACTTGCCTTTGTCATAATCCCACCATCTGGCAGCTAGTTGGCCTTCCTGATATTATAAAATAAGTTATGCAAATGAATGAGAACAATTAGTTTTCCTCCACATGCTACCTCTCTGTTGGGCATACAATTAGGTCCTTAGTATTTGCTAAATAAATGAGTGTGTGAGTTAGTAGATTAAGGAAGGAGATGAGAATGAAAAAAAAAATGGAAAATAGAAAAGATCTTACCAAATCTGGTCAAAGAGGTGAACTGTGAGTGCATTCCAGTACTGTCTTCACCCTACAGTTGACAGAGGTATAAATAGCAAATGCTGATACACACCTGGCTTTGCAGAAGAGCCTTGGTCCTGCTGATTTTTATACATGGCATCAATTAGTTGCTCAGCAAGTGTTCTTAATTTTAAATGAATTAATTAGAAAGGAATGGAATTGAATTAAATCAGAACATTTTTGTTAGAATCTGGCTTTAAGCTGAAGGAGCTTTATTTATGTATTTATTTATTTTTGTATATTTTTTTTTATTGGAGTTCGATTTGCCAACATATAGTATAACAGTCAACAAAGCTAAAAGACAGCCTACAGAATGGGAGAAGATATTTGCAAATGATATATCAGATAAAGAGCTAGTATCCAAGATCTATAAAGAACTTCTGAAACTCAACAGCAAAGAAACAAACAATCCAATCATGAAATGGGCAAAAGACGTGAACAGAAATCTCGCCAAAGAAGACATGCACATGGCCAACAAGCACATGAAGGAGCTTTAATGTAGTTAAACAGACTCCATCGTTCTTTGTAAGTGTACAAAGTAACTGTGGACAAAGCCCAAACAAGCCACACATGTCTGAGCCTCAGGCTAAGGGAGACAGAGGACGTTTCAGGCCTCCATGAGCCAGGCCTGCAGAGTGCTCATTTGCTAATGTGATGAGGGAATTAGACAAAGTCCTGAAATGCTACCACACTTCCATGAATGGATACTAAATAATGTTGCTTTAAGCTACGGTAATTGCTGCATAAGGATTCTGTCCATCTTTATGGATGGTTTGTCATGATATCTAGAGTTATAAAAGCTGTCCCATGACTCCATAGATCGAAAGGAAACAATATATGAAGTGTTTCTTCCCTCTTAGCTCCAGCACATAAAGTGATTTTTCACTGCTCTGAATCAGAACAGATGAATTTGAATATATCTGCTTGCACAGAGTTCTGAGTTGGGCTTAGAGAGAAGCTCACAGGTCTGGCAGGCCTCAGTTCCTGAAGGAAAATACAGAGGCTAGGAGAGATGTCCCACACATAGAGACTCAGATGTCCCTCATAGTACAATAGGTGCTGCCTCACCTCTTACCCTGAATCACCAAAGAAGGAGAGGCCATAGTACTCAATACCTGGTGATTGGAAACACTCCTCTCCCCATTCCCCCCCTCTAGACCCTGTGCTCTGACCCCCTATCCCTCCCATAATTCCCAGCAAGAATTTACAAAGCTACAGCCCACCCAGGTTCTAATTCAAATGATGGGGGAGCATCACTTTTTTGCTCTCCCAACACAGACACACTTTGCAGATACAGAGAGCAAAGCACAGCCCAGTGAAGTGGCTCTTGTGGTCCTACTCAGGCAATAACAAAGCTGGGGTGCTCAATCCAAATATTAAGCTTCCATTTCAGTTAGCTGTTTGTTTTTCCAATCTGATCCTCAGACTTTTCATTTTGTTCCGTCTTCCTCAGGCACATGTTTTGGCAGCTGCATGCAGGTGCAGCCCCCCACCACCACCACCCCAACCTTGGGCAGATAAGAATGTGCTCCTAGCCCAAGTGGCAAGTAGCCTTTCTGCAGATGCAGAAAGTTCCCAAATCCCACACAAGTAAACTCAGTAAAGATAGCAGGAACCTGTATCATTACTGTCTGCCCAATTATTGAGAGCTTACTATGTGTGAGGAGAAATAACATGCTGGAGGTCACACCAGTAGCACAAGAGTAATGTGTTGTGGAGAAGGGATTCAAGCCAAGCCCTGTCTGACCCCAAGACTATGAGTGTAACCACTCAGGTACATTACCTTTATATAGAGATATTAATCCTTCACAAGATAGACACTAAGTGATTGTGTATGAAACTCTGATCATTTACAAAGAAAATCATTTACAAATAAAAGAGAAACTGATCAGCTATAGTCCCATCCTATAGGCACTGCTCACCAACCAACTTTCATGAGGGGAGATCCAGGCAATTGTTGCTGCTTTCCTTCTTAAACCAGACCAACACAACACACACACACACACACACACACACACACACACCCCAGAATCCCTAAGAGTGTTTCATAAATTATTTACTTCAACCTCTACTCAGTCCAAAAGGTGCTAAGTTTTAGGTAGCAGCATTCCACCTCTGTAATGTGCCTTCCATGCATTTTTTGATGGTTCAGCCTCACTAGAGATTCGTAGAGCCTCCCCCACAACTAACATGTTAGCTGTAGACCCTCTCCTTCACATTCATTTCCCGCCTCACAACCTCCCTCTTTCATTTCATCTACTTCTTCCCCTCCACTCTGACACTACCTCCTCTTTGTAAGTTGGCAGTCATTATCTTTTCCTATCAGTTCTGCTCCTTGGAAGTAGGGAGTTCCAATGATGAGGATGAAAGTAGGGGAGCTGGTGCGGCCACTCTGGAAAACAGTATGGAGTTTCCACAAAAAGTTGAAAATAGAGCTACCTATGACCCAGCAATTGCACTACTGGGTATTTATCCCAAAGGTACAAATGTAGTAATCCAGAGGGGCACGTGCACCCCAATGTTTATATCAGCAATGTCCAAAACAGCCAAACTATAGAAGGAGCCCAGATGTCCATTGACAGATGAATGGATAAAGAAGATGTGGTATATATGTAAACAATGGATGGAATACTCCTCAGCCATAAAAAAAAAAAATGAAATTTTATCATTTGCAATGATGTGGATGGAACTAGAGGATATTATGCTAAGCGAAATAAGTCAATCAGAGAAAGACAATTATTATATGATCTCACTCATACGTGGAATTTAAGAAACAAAACCATAGGGGAAGAGGGAGAAAAATAAAACAAGACAAAATCAGAGAGGGAGACAAACTGTAAGAGACTCTTCATCATAGGAAAGAAATGGGTTGCTCGAGGAGAGAGGGATAGGGGGATGTGTTAATTGGGTGATGGGCATTAAGTAAGCTCTGGGTATTATATGAGACAGATGAATCACTGAGCTCTACCTCTGAAACCAATAATGCATTATGTTAATTGAATTTAAAATTTAAAAAAGAAATAAATAATAAAAATAAACGAGAAAGTAGGGATAATGGATAGAGAAGACATAACTATAGTGGCTGGACTCTGAGTGACTTATTTTAAAGAAACAATTTGTCATCTTGCCTTGCAAAGGTTAACTTCCTGGTATACTCTCTTGTATACCTCATTATCACCTTCCTTTCTTGGAGTTGCATTACAAACATTGCTCCCTCCATTGCTTAATCCATGAGAAGTAACAGGCACCAGAAAGAAAGAGAGAGAAGAAAAAATAATCCCATCCAGGCACACTATGAATATATTAAACTAACTGAAGTGGACATTTATTATTTTGTGGCAACGCAACACCATTTTTTTCCTTTAGTAACAGCACCCTGATTTTCTTTTATAGCTTAGGAAAGACATCAAGGGCTCCTGACATCACTTGAATCATGTTATGCCTGAAGCCATATCTACCCAGGGAATATTCAGTTGTAAAAGCAATAAAATCCTTTCCAGTTTCAGCTGGCTTGAGTTTGGAAAAAGAACCACCAATGAAATGTTTCTTCCTTAAAATTGTAACTCTGGCCAGATCTTTCTGGCCAAGACTCTTTGGACATTTGCAGGTCATCAACTGTCACATAGTAATTTGCCTTGGGAAGCAAATGAAAGTTGGATTTTCTGGAGGTTGCTACTGTGGGACCAACAATGCCTGGTCAGAGGAGGAAGGTCCTTGAGCCAGAAGGAGGGCTCTACTCCTATTATGACTCTTCTGCTGTAAGCCATGAGCATCCGCAGAAAGGCTACTTGCCACTTGGGCTAGGAGCACATTCTTATCTGCCCAAGGTTGGGGTGGGGGTGCGGGGGCTGCACCTGCCTGCAGCTGCCAAAACATGAGCCTGAGGAAGAAGGAACAAAATGAAAAAACTGCAGTGCTGGCTTCACAGCACTCTCAGAATATATCTCATTGTTGTAAGCAACAGAGGGGTGCCTGGAGCACTTGTCAGAACCAAACCTCCTAATTTAAAGCAGAAGGCCACCGTGCTTGTGCATTCTCTTTCTCTCTCCTGCCCTCTCTCTGTCAAGCCTCTTCCCCTTCTGAAAAGGCCAGATCTACCTCTAAGGGGATGGTCCCCAGGGTAAACAGCCAGGTATCTGGGTATTTCTTTATTTAGCTACCATCCAAGCTTTATTTTCCTTTACCTCAAGGCCTGGTTACCAGGAGTAACCAATGCAAATGCAAGCCGCAGAAGCAAGCCCCAGGGGGCCTATTGCTTAGCGGGCTCAGCTAGAATCCAAACTGAACTTGGAGACATGATCCAACTTGTTCTGCAGATAATTAAGTGCTCCTGAACTCTTCTTAAAAAAAAAAAAAAATCCAACAGCGTCCCAAAGAAAAATCATGGAAAGGACAGGAATCTTTATTAGACTGTCTGAATGGGTTTTTCTTTCATTGGGGGTGAATAGAACATCTGTTTATTCGTTCAAACAGCCTATTTTGTATTTTTGACCTGGTGATCAGAAGAGGTTAGTGTTATTTTGGGGGGAAGGGAAATGGAAGTTAAAGAAAAAGAATTTTTTTTAAATAGCAATAGAAGCCTTCAGAAGATTTTTTTCAATCTAAATTTAGGAGGATTAGAGATGGCACGGGACCAGATTATAATAAAAAACAGAGACGGCAGGGGGAGATAATAATACATAAATACTCCAAATTGCACTTACTATCATCCCATCCCTTTTTCACTTGGTCAGCCTCTTCCCTTCCTTCAGATGTCAGGTAAGTCATCTCTGAGGGAAGCCTTCCCTGGCCTTCCAGAAGGGACCACCGCTCCTGATCTCTTCTATACCCTTCCTTAATCTTTTTTAATTCCTGTCACAATTTAACATTGTATTTGTGCAATTCTTTAATTAATGTCCTTATTTCTCTGACTAAATATGATCTCTCTACTGGCTTACTGAGATCCCTGTGCCTAACATAGTAGCTGGCATACAGTAGGTATTCAATAAATGTTTGTTAGTTTAATGAATGTTTCAATTGAATAATTATTCAGTGAGTTAATAATTATAAAATAAATGGGTGGATAACATTGTCCTTCATTCCTGAACACTTGCTGGCCATTCATTGTAATATGTCCATAAGGAAAAGATTAGTCATCTATAAGAGAGTCTTATAAACTATTTCTGTTGTGATCTGGGCCAGTGACTTGGCCTATTAGTCATAGTTTATCCAAGGTGGTCAAATGATAATAAAAAGTTCTATATTGAATTTGAGCATCAATGAGGTTCATAATTGTAGTGGAACTACAATTCCTTTTTTAAAAGGAAGAAAAACTCTAATAGGTCATCATTGGAGGATACTGGTGAGTTAATTCATTATTTTGAAAACTGATAAATAAAGGGAAAGACTTAAATACTTATCTTGCCTTCCCCATGTGATCTGTACCACTGATAAACCACAGATAAGAGGAAATTTGGTTTAATAGAACTATTCCAGAAAATACATATTATAAAAATATTTAAATATAACCATTTTGAAACTCTTGATCAATTAATTGGTTGCAGCAAATTATTTTTTCCAAAGAACCATAATAATATTTAGATCCCAGAGCCATGACATTAGATAGGAGTCTGTTTCCCATCTCCTTGAAACTGGAGGATTTTTTTCTCTCACCCATTCTTAGAGAATGGGAATGGGTTTACCATATTTCCCCAGTATCCTTTGCCTAAACCCAATATCAGAAATGGGTATAAGGCACAGAGACCAGGAGAAGCTCTCTAGCTCAGGCATGGGGACTAGGAAAGGAGATCCCTAAAGGATAGAAAGGGGGGTGGAATCTCCAGTTTTATTCTTCTTCTTTTTTTCCCCTTCCTCTCTCTTTTCTCCCATCCTTTTGCATACAGTCTCTTGTGATATCCAGACACCTAAAACTCTAAGGAAAGGGATGTTTCTTTTCTAATCAAAAAAGCTGTGGTCTCCACGACCATATGGGGCAAACCCTGGTTACTTGTGTGTATATATATGGGTCTGTCTGACCATCTGTAATTTTTCCCTTCTCTATTAACTGGCCCTGGACAAGGGTGAATTCACAGGAAATATGCAACAGAGCGGGATAACTGAAGCCTTGGTGTTCTGAGTGGAAGATGGAAAAGAAGAACCATGTGAGAACTGAAAGTATTAAGAGACCATAGAGAAAAGGAGGTTGTGAAAATGAACTCAAGAAGTTATTTATGAATTCTGGACTTACCCCAAGTATCTCATACATAGATCTGACCCTAAGGAACATACCCTTAGTCAACCACCTAGGTCCCAGCTGGGCTGCTGTTGCTGGGCAGATCAGTGATCTGAATAGCAATATAAAGTTTTTGAAAATGGACTTGGCATTGAAACCACAATCTCCAGAAGCCGGTTGGAATGAGTGATATTAACCTAATCAGTTGGAATGCCTACTAAAACAAAACTTCTTAACATTCTTGATAGGATTTAAACAAGACCAAGAGTCTCATAACACTAGATTCAAAATGTCCAGGATACAATACAATATTACTGATCAAATGAAGAACCAGAAAAATCTCAAAGAGTTTCCTAAAATAGAACAATATAAATATGGCCAGTTGATTTTTGACAAAGCTGCACAGGCAATTCAATGGAAAGGGGGTAATCTTTTCAACAAACAGTGTTGAAACAAGTGGATGTCAATATGCCAGATGGATGGATGGATAAGTAGATAGATCCCAATCTAAACCTCACACATTATGCAAAATTTAAGTAAAATGGATCTTAGACCTAAATGTAAAGCATAAAGCATTTTTTAAAAGCAGAGGAGAAAATATTTCTGAGCTAGATTTACTCAAAGAGTATGTAGGCATGACAACAAAAGCACAATATAAAAAGAACTCACATAACTCAATGATAAGAAAATAACCCATTTAAGAAAAAAAAAAAAAGAGACTTAAATAGATACTTCACCAAAAAGGATATACCAAAAAATATATATATATGAAAAGATGTTAAGTAGCATTAGCCATTAGATAAATGCAAATTTAAACCATAATGAGATACTAGTACACACATAACAGAATGACTAAAATAAAAACTGGTAATTTCAAGTGTTAGTAATCATATGAAGCAACTAGAACTCTAATACATTTCTGGTGGGAATGCAAGATGGCACAACCACTGTAGAAAACAGTTTGACAGTTTCTTATAAAAGTATATATTCAATTACTATGTGACCAACTAATCCCATTACTACATATTTACCCCAAAGAAATGAAAATGTATGTTCACTCAAACACTTGTACATAAATGTGTACATTGGCTCTATTTATAATTGCCAAGCTGGCAACAACTCAAATCTCCTTCAGCGGCAAATGTATAAACAAACTATGGTACATCCACACAATGGAATACTGCTTAGCAATAAAAGGAATAAACTATTGATACTCACAGCACCTTGAATGAATCTCAAAAGCATTGTAATAAATGAAAACATTTAGTCTCAAAGTATTACATACCGTATAAATCCATTTATGTGGCACTCTCAAAAAGACAAAACTATAGTGACAGAGAAAGGATCAGAGGTTGAAATGAGTTGGGGGTGGCAGAGATATATGAAGGGATATCAAGAGGGAGCCTTGGGGGTGATGGAATTGTCTGGTATTTTGATTGTGGTGGTAGTTACAAAAATATATACATGTTATAATTCATAGATCCATGTACCAAAATGATAACTTACTGTATGTTAATATAAAAGATTTAAAAAAGAAACCCTCTAGACCATTCCCTCTCACTAGCAGACCATTAAGCTAATATCTTAGAAACATTTAATGTTTCCTAAGAGGTTACTATAAACAAACAGCCTTATTACTATCCTAACTTCTACTCCAGTATATACTGATGTTCTTTTCTGCACTTTATTTATGAACATGTGATTTGTTTTAATTTATCTTACCAAGGAGAACCACAAATTTAGAGAGATGCTCCCCTGTCTCCTCAATGCTCATAAAATAAATGCCGGTCCACTCATACTTGCTCTTTAGCGATACCATCCTCATGATAATGAAAAGACAATGAAGGGAAGCCTTAAAGCCAAAGGGAAGTACTATTTGAGAACAGCAAAATTTCTCAGCTTATTATCATTTCTCCACTGGCTGAGACAGATTCTGCCCAGAACGTAATAGGATAGCAATTAGAAGCAGAGATTTATACCAAGGGCTAATAATATACCATAGTTCTTCTAGAGCAACAAACTCTGGGCCTTAGTGCTAGGAGAGAAACTCTTGAGAACTCTTCTAAAGAAATAATGTTGGGGAACTCTTTGGAAACTTTAAATGACAAGTATAATAACTATGGCAGTTTCAATGCATTTTCCCAAATTCTTTGATACTGCTCCCTTCAAGAGGAGGAGCCTAATTCTCCTTCCTTTGAATGTGGGCTGGATGTAGTGACTCATTTCCAACAAATGAAGAGAAAGTGATGGTTGTGTGACTTTGGAGATAGTTGTAAAAGCTAACGTGGTTTCCTATTTGTTCTCTCTCTTTCTCCTCCCTCTCACTCTCTCTTGGCTCACTTGCTCCGGGGTAAGCCAGCTGCCATGTAGAGAGGCTCATATAGAAAGGCCTTGGCCTCCCAGCCAAGAGCCAAGTGATTGCACCATCTTAAAAGTGGATCTTCCAGTTCTGGTCAAGCCTTTAGATCACTGCAGCCCTAACCACCACCCCATAAGAAATCCTGAGCAAGAATGACCTATCCAAGCTACTCCTGAATTCCTAACCCTCAGAAACTGGGGGATAATAAATGTTGATTATTTTAATCTACTATGTTTGGGAACAACTTGTTATGCAGCAACAGATAACTAAGACAGCAACTACGCTAATGTTAAACTGCTCTTTCAGTTTGAAGGAAGAGAAAACGAAAGGAGGTAAGAATTGAGATCAGGATTCAGTTCAATATTTTTATGAAGCCAAATAACTCTCAAGTTATCTGGACTTCTTATACAAAGATAAAGGAAATTTCCTAGAAATGAATTTTTAAATGAATCCTCTTCCCACACAGGCACCCGCAGGCTGATGCCCTACATGGCAGTTGGGGAAGCTACACTGAATATCACACCTACCTCCCACCAGGAATTCCCAAACTGCTACTTTAATAAACAGTCCTTTAAATAGGATATGTTATATAAGTTGTTTCAGAATAAAGCCAAGCAAAAGGATATGTGTAAGATAGCACTCAATAAATATATTTTAGTGTTAGCAATGGGCTTCTATTTTTATTCTTTTAATTAGCAGATACTGAACTCATATCCAAGTCAAAAAGACCAAACTAAAACAAAAACCCAGAACCAAGTTAAAATCATGCCCCTATTTCCCTGCACTCATACATAGGAACTTTCTTTTCAAATATAAACCTGGATTTTAGCATATGCCATGAGATAGTTGTATGAGAAGTTACTCTAAGAGAAAAGTTAAGTGATGGATGTTTGTGTCTTCTAACACCGAAGACGGAAAATATGCCCAGCAACTCACAAGTCAGAGAACACTTGACAGAAAAATATGCTTTGGCAGCATTGCTTGTTGCATTCTTTAAAAGGAAAATTGAAAACATAGGATCACAAGGGTCAGATGGTTATTATTGGAAGCTGGCTCTTATAAAATGTAATACATACCATTTCCCCCATCTAAATCGCATTGTTTTGTTCAAGTCATCCGATGCAACCCAGGATAAGGTGTTTTTCTGATGTAGATAACCACCCAAGTTTCCAAAGTCACATCCATTTAAAAACGGGGGCCTGAAGAACACCAACAGTGACAGAAAAATGATATTTTCTGTAACCTCAGCATCACAGGAAATAGTTCCAGAAAAAAAAAAAAAAGTGGTTTACAAAAAAAGAAAACCTTATTATTAAGCACAGATAGCACTATTCAGCAAAATCTGCTGCTGAGGGCAATGCCCCAGACTAGGCCTTTTAGAGAGACTCACTCTATATTGGGTTTTAAGAAACTCTGAACATTTTACAGATCAAAGTATCCTTATAGCCTTTTTTGCGGATGGACCTATATTTACTAAGAAGAAAGAAACACAACTTCACTTTGGAAAAGGGCTGCATCGTCAGAGTCGTAATTGACTCAGTGACTAGGCAATGTGGTGGCGGGACACCTCGGGAAGTATTCACTATGTGCTAGATGATGTTGTGAGTACCGCCTACTCAGGCTTCAGGACCTGCGAGATCCCCAGAAGGCTCACAGTATATAGATGAGAAGACTGAAGCTCTGGGGGATGAGTAATCTATTCGCTCAGTATCCAAGAGCTGGGAAATTAGAACCCAGAGCCATGGGACCCCAAAGCCTAAATCTTCCCCATACACCCTCCCATCCCCTACCTGAAAGTACCAAATGAAGCATTCATGCCTTGTGTACTACTATTGTCAACATGGTCCCTAAAAGACCCCTGCTGAAACATATCAGAGGAGGACATTCAAGGAGGATTATTTTATTTTACACTTTTGTTTCCAGCTCATTCACCAGATTCCTGAATGACATTTTTAAGATGCAATTGACACCTCCACAGTGTGACTGATGATTACTTGCCATTCCCTAGCTCAGGACTCTTACCTCACCCAGGTGAATAGGCTATAATAAAGTGACACTTAAAATGGAGCTTGAGTTCAGCGTGAGCTTCAAAGATATAACCCACAATGGCGCACAGGATTGGAAACCTTCCCCTCTGCCACCATTCTGTCTACAATGTTATTTTTAATCCCTTTACACGGCAGCGGGAAAGAAACACCTAATGGAAGTAACTTTAGGAAGCAGTAGGTGAGAGAGAAAACTGCTGTGTTAAAGGAGAGAATACCAGCCCTAGAAACAAGACTTTTTAATTGGTTCATCTCCTGATACCTCGGGCCAATATTTTGAGCAAGCAGGGAAGGCAAGGCACCGCCTACGTAGGCTATTCCATCCAACCTCCCACACCATGATGGAAAACTCCAAATAAGCAAAGACACCTACACAAATAGCTCATGTCTTTATTTAGAAACCTCCATTCCACTGGTAGGAGAAAGTTCCTAATCAAGACAGCCAGTGGCTCAGTAGAGATGAAGCTGTCAAATAGAAAGAGAAATCACACAATTAAGATAGACTCAGGTCCCAGTTCCTCAGGCTCCCATTCTTATAGTGGGCATGAGGGGTTCTCCCCCTAGTATACCTGCCTCATCAAATCTACAAAGCAGAGATTTTAACTCAGCCCGGAGGCCTGTGAATGCCACATAAAGGTGATGGGGGACTCAAGAACCTACCAGCATTTTCTGACAGTGTTAATAATGTGAACTTTGCTTCCATCCAAAAGTTCTTGTCTTGCTCTCCTGGGAATAGCAAGGTTACCAGAAGAAGGCCAGGAGGTGTGACTGCTAGAAAGAAAGCAGAAAACAAATAATACCTGATACTCCATTTATTTGAAGTCCCAGCCATATTACATTATAGTAAATGGACTTTGTGAGTTTCCATCTGGCAAGGCCAAATTGGAACTAAGAAGGAGTCGCAATGAAGAATCTGTGCAGCTATTTCTAGGGACAAAAGCAGGCCAACAGCAGCACAGGTCACGTTAAGACAAATGGTCCACTCTTGAATGGCGTACCGTAATGTCACTACAATTAGATGGATTAGAGGTTACAGTTCGCCATACAAAGCCATAGGATATCCACTGATAATCACACATTTTGTTCTACCGACAGATAACAGCAGCCCACAAATGAGATGAACTTCCTCTGTATACACATGTTACACGAAATCAATACTTAATTACAGCAGCACCTGCATGTGTTGCTGGCAGTCAGTTCTGATGAGGATGTGGGTACTAAGTTGCTCTGCTAGAGCAGCAAGTTAACAAGCTGAAAGGGGGTCAGGGGCACTGTGGGAAGGCAGTACCCATCCTATTGACCATGCCTGAGGTCTAGGTTGAAGTGAAACACTGTGTGGACACTAGGCTTAGGTTGGAGAACAGAACCAAAACATAAATAAACATGGCATTAGGGGAAGAGCATGCTATCTGTGATAGCAGTTGCTAGAATACTATTGTGGAACAGGGCCCCTGATACAGACCCAGGAAGTAGGCAGCATCTGAAGAGTGCCCCTACAGAGAAATTGCATCCAAAGCAAAGAACAGAGAGTGGAGAATCAAGTGAAATGCAATATGGATCCCAGATCTCCTGCCCATGTGCAAAATATCCTGCAGTTTAAGCTACATATCCATAAAAATGAGGTGATACTCATTTTCCAAGCCAGAGGATCACTGTGAGGATAGAGTGAAATCAGATAGCCTGAAAGCACTTTGTAAAACTATGAGCCTCCAGGCCATTGTAAAAGATTATTTTTATTTTAGGAAGTGATAAGACCTAGGTATGCGATATCACAAATGATCAAGAAGAAGAGGCAATAGCTTCACATATGAAGTTCCCAGGGCAATGCTGGTGAGGCCACACTGAAACCTACACACACATACAAAGAAGAGAGGTTAACAAACCTGAAGGAGACATTTCAACTAGAACCAAAGATACACACAGGGGAATCTAGATGATTCCATAACATCTATGCCATGCTCACATAATACCACACTAGAGAGTATTCTTTTTTTTTTTTTTTAACATTACCAACCACAACTACCCACAAAGGTTTTTTTTTGTTTTGTTTTGTTTTCAGTTTCAAATTCTTTCACATTAGCATTAGTCTATTTTTTTTAATTTTTATTTATTTATGATAGTCACACAGAGAGAGAGAGAGAGAGAGAGAGAGAGAGAGGCAGAGGGAGAAGCAGGCTCCATGCACCGGGAGCCCGATGTGGGATTCGATCCCGGGTCTCCAGGATCGCGCCCTGGGCCAAAGGCAGGCGCCAAACCACTGCGCCACCCAGGGATCCCACTAGAGAGTATTCTACTGGAAAGTTATATGTTCATCCGAGAATTCTGTTGTTGTCCTTTCTTTTTAAATTTTGGTTTATTTTGCATAGCCACCTTTTCTTTGAATGCATTATTTTTCCTATATCCCATTTGTTTGTTCGTTTGTTTGCAAAATATCTAATTATTCCCTGAGAAAAATGAATTTTGTGGCTATGGCACTGGGAATTGTATTCAGAAAGTAACATTGAACAGTATAATAGGGAGAGAGACAAGAGAGCTTTAAGTAGCTCCTTTACAAAATAGCTTAAAAGTCTTGCCTTAAAAGAGGAGGTGGGTTGTTTGTGGGTGAGAATTCAGCTCTGCAGTTGGCCAGTCCTCACCTGTTCACAGCAATGTAACTCTGGGTTGGTGAGTGAACTTCCTAGGGCCTCACTCAGTTGCCTCATTTGTTAAACAGCAAGTATAGGCATGAATAATTCAGATGTTTCTTGTGAGTGACCCAAATTCTTATAAGTGGTTCCAGACTTCTCCATCATCCCTTCAGCAGTACCCTACCCTGATGTGAAGCCTTCCTTGACATTAACCAAGTAAACCTATCACTTGACTGGCTGGTGTCTGCCCCTTGACTTGTGTCATTCACCCCTTCACCAAAAGCAGAGAAATTCATTTCACAACTGAGGATTTGGCCTAGCACACAAACAAAGACTCTTCATTCAACTCACAAAAGTTAGCCCATGTGAAAGCAAGACACTGTCATCAGACACTAGTTTAATAAAAAATCAAAATTAAAAAAAAAAATCAAAATTTTCCATAGGTGGGTCAAGATGAAATGTACTCTAACATATCCTAGCTTTACTGGACTCCTCTTTATGCATTTGCTAAATAGGATACATTTGACAGTGGATATGTTACTGATTTAAACCAAATGCTGCTCCTGAAATTTGGGGTATTTTAGAAGGTGAGGCCAGAAGAGCACTATGTCAAATTATAGAGCCACCACATTGCATGCAGATTTTAATTACAGGGAGTCAAAATAATGTGACATGAAATATGTTGAGCCTCCTTTTGTGTGCAAAATTTATAATAACACAACTCCAACCACCCAGATTAAAAGTTTATAGACAATCACATAATTTAATCTCAAAGATGAAGGAAACAAATGAGCTGTAAACTTGAGTTTTGCTAGGGCTACATAGGGACACTCATTTTAGCTGATAAACAAAACCCCCTCCTATCTTTTGTTGGCATTGGTTCTTAAAATAGGTGAGTTTTGAATTATGTAAGAACTCCAGAACATATTCCTCAAATATGACCCCTCTGTGTATGTTTTTCATTTATAATTTAAGAACCTCAAATCCAGATAGATGCCTGAAGCCTAAAGACTACTGGGAAGCAGCATCATGGAATAGATTGTTCTAAAAAGAGGAAATTGAAGACTTGCTTTATAAGGTATGGGCTAGTATCCTGTATTACATTTCATGACAGTCATTTCAGCCATCTAATCTGTAAGGGACATACATTCATGAAGTGACATTGATCTCAGTATCTAGGATATGTGCTGGATCTCAAATACGCTGTCGGCTCTTTGTGTCTGTCTTTGAGCTCCCGTAGTCATTCACAAGGATTCTTAAACTCACAGGAGCATTTGGAAATCCTTTTTCAGCTTTAGAAAATGCTTTCACATACATGAATGCAATTGTTCTTAGTGTCCATAATAACTCTGTGAGATAGGCAAGACAGGGATAGTAGGACACAGGAAAGACAAGAGAGTTGCAAAAAGTCACAAAACCTAAGCAATGTGAGATCCAGGTCTTCAGACTCCAAACCAGGAGCTCATTTCATCACATCAATCTGTGCTATGATTTGGAAAAGTCTGAGATGGTCAGCTCACCATGCAGGGCTAGGAATCTCTCTTCGAGGAGTAACACCTACTTACCCTGCCACTCTGGACTGTGTGCTTGCTGTTTTGGGCTGCTCAGCATCCATCCCTTCAGAGGCTCTTTCTTCCCCCACTGGATATTGTCTCTTGAAACAGTTAAAGGAAGTGACCTCTCTCTCCTTCCATTGGTGAGCATGGGAGCAAATGAATCAATTGGATGCTTGATCCCTTCCAGGAATCTCAATTTCAACCAAAAACAGGACAAAAGGAAAATGGTTAGGGCTCATTCACTGAGCCTTAGCACTCTGATGCTACAAAATAATTCCTGCCAGCTGGAATGCCTGGGTTCATGTCCATTTCCAAGCCTGTGCCTTTAGCCTGACACTGATTCTGTAAGTGATCCCATCTCTTCCAACAAATTCTCACTTGGTTAAATCAGCCAAAGTCCATTTTGATTACTTGCAATCCAAGAAACATAGCTAGGAACCCAACTAATTCCGTATCTTTGTGCATACACTGGTACCCAAAGAATAAGAGATGAGAGTTCCTGTGTATGTGTGTGTGCATGTATATTCTTTTAGTCTCAAAAGTTTAGACTACATGTCCAAGAGAAAATGATTTGCAATTTTTCTTTCTGTACATGATATATTGTACAGTAATTGAAAATAATATGCTGAATTTTATATGAGCTAAATGGGGATTTAAGTTGCTTGTGTTGAAAGGAACAAGAGGTTTGGCTTAATCTGATGTCCATTTAGTATTTAACAAATTATATCATTGTTTTATTTCTGCTCTTACAGTTCTGTTCACAACCAAAAATCAAAGCAATTACATTTATGTAATAATTCGATTATTTGATTTTTTTTAAGATGAGCTATTGTTTCAAACTATTATCAAGCTTCTCATAATACACTAGGCCTGCCCTTTTTAAATCAGTGTTGAACAACAAAAATGGATAAAAATATTTCCTCTGGCTTTGTAAAGGTTGAAGCAGTTACCTAGAAGTTATGGATGAAAGAAACCCAAGATTTCTGTCAAACTTAAATTGACTTTTATCACATTTCCCCACTCTATAGCTTACTGTCTTGATGACATGCTTTTCCCCCTGATCCCAGTAATTCCAAAGCAATTACATTTCCAAGAAAAGAAATGCAATAAGCAAAGTAAATTCATAAAGCGGGGCTCTGAATGCATTTCTGCCATCTTTGGCTTGATATCTGATCCTAGATGATGTATCCTGAACAACTCGGAGATCATTTGTAATCTTTATTATGATGACAGCAACAAATACTGCAAAATAACCTCCTATGACTGAATATGCTTGTAGAATTCCTTTTAATTTTTCAAAAACTGTTGTGTTGGGCATCAACACGTGCACAAGCAGGAGCACCAACATATATGCACAGCATATTTCTCTCAAGTTTATGGCCATGTGCCTTGAAGGGCTTAGGCTTGAAATGGGCTAATATTTCATTCCCATGGAGGTAACCATATTGATAAGTTACTTCCCCAAGTTCATTGTTAAGGTTTTGCCTGAACTTGAATGGATTTCTGGGTTTTTGTTGACACTGAACATTTCTGGAAATATAGTAAATAAGTTGAGATTAGGAAAGGATGGAAGAAAGGAGGGGAGGGATGAAAGGAAGGAAAGAAGGAAGGGAGGTAGGGAAGGAGGGAGGGAGGGAAGGAGAGAAAGGGGAGGGAAGGAAGGAAAGGGGGAGGGAGGGAGGGAGGGAGGATGGGAGGAAGGAAGGAAGGAAGGAAGGAAGGAAGGAAGGAAGGAAGGAAGGAAGGAAGGAAATACCTTTTTCTCTTTCACCTTATGGCTTATGGGCCAGTCTGCATACCTAATATCAGTGGGAAAATGTCAATCCCAAACAGACTTCCACATCTCTTAGCTCCTGCCATATCCTCTTCCCTGATTTACAACAGTCTTTTATTTTTCAGGATGCAAATGTAGGTTAATATCCCTCAAAGAGCATCATTAGGAAAGCAAATATCAGGCACTGCACAGGGTAGACTTTATCACACAGCCCAGTGGAGATGGATTTTAAGCTTTGGTTTGGGGAATTATCTATGCTTCTCTTTCCTCTCATTAATGCAGACATTAAAAAATTAACTATATCTATAAAATGCACTTTTGTAAAAGAAGCATGCAGACTTAATTAAGAATTTCACTGTGAATGTTACTGTAAAAGAATTACAATTGTGTCTAATGTGAAAGGTTTTAATTTTTCCCCTTACTTTACTCATTATTTAGGTAAAATTATGATAATCAGGTATTATATACCAGATTACACAAATGAATGGTATGAATGTAGGGTTTTAAAAATTATCATATATGCCAGCTTTTCATTCTACCAAATTTAGGAAAACTGTAGGTCATACATATTAATAAGGTTTTATCACCATTTAAATTTGCCACCCAACTATAGGCTATTATTCAGAAAATCCAGTTCTGCATTCAAGCTACCTTGATAATGCCTGTGAGTCCACCAGCAGAGTGTATTTTTACAGTTTACAAAGGTCACACCCCCTAGCCTAAGCCCAAAAAAGATCTCTGCTAGCACCACAGCCTCTGGGAAGGCTCCCCACCCTCCCTTGTCCAGGATTTGGGAACACTCACGTGTGCTCCTATAATGAGCTGTCCTTTCTCTCCCAAGTGTTCATTATACAGCAAGGAAAGTCTGTTTCTGATAGTGATTGTTAATTCAGAATGCAATGGCCATGTCTCCTCCCTGCCCTAGCAAAGATATTTGTTAGAAGAAGTTACTAAATGAGTGGATGGATGGATGCAATAAATATTGAGCACTTATTAGATGTTCTATTTCCAGAAATATGGCTGTAAATAATATAGAATCCCAGTATGAAGCTTACATTCTATTGAGGGGGCATTCTCATCTCCAGTGATAAGATTCTGAGGTGAAGCATGGGCCCAAGAAGATAATTCTTCCACTTTAGTATCCACTTCATGCTTCTTGTGTCAATTTTTTTGACCTAATAACTGTACGCTGGAGTGTTAAATACAAGGTCAGCTAGTGATACAGTGCTACTCATATATGCCACTGTTTCTCATAACTCGGTATTGCTTAAAACCCTCCCAGAGAAGAGAATTGGCTAGGCTAGGGCAGATTCTGGCATTTCTGGAGTCCCTGACCAAATTACCCTATAACATCAGCCACATTTGCCCATCCTACCCAGTTTTGACAATTGACTATGACCTAATTCTCTGGTCCCCAGTCTTGTTAATCTATTCAGTTGTGCAATTTGAAAAAAAAAATGTTCTACAATTATCAACATATGCCTATGTAATATATAAAATAGCACTTAGTATACCAGTGCCCTAAAAATGGGATCTCTAGTGTTTGTGCCCCTCATCCCAATGAAGTTAGACTTACTCCTCAGAGCTCTACCCATTACCTACAACAGCAACCTGTCATTCACCACCCCTATCTCCAGGTGATTCTCCATACCAGAGCCAGAACATCCTTTATAAAAGTATGTATATGAGAGAATCCCACTCTCTGACTAAAGCCTATGAAGGCTCCCCATCACACTTGCCATATCCCTTGAGGCCTTGCACAAGCTGGCCCCACTCTAGCTCTCAGACTTCACTTTCTACTACTCTCCCCCCCCTACAAACACTGGCCCTGCTATTCCCAGAATATACTCAATGTGTTGTCACCTCAGACAACATGTTCTCTCTGCTTTGAATATTCTTTCCCCTAGCTTTTCCTATGCCTGGCTTCAGTCTCCACTCAAATGTCTTGTCTTTGGAAAGGCTTCTCCTCACTATCTCATCAAAAATAGTCCCTGCCACGCTATATCTGCTTGCTGGCTGAGTTTTTCTTCATATCACTTATATTTTGCTTTGATCTGCCTATTGTCTCTCTCACCTCCTAGAATGTAAATCCTATTAATGAAAGCACTTGTTCACCTCTCTACCCAAGGCCTAGAATAGTGCCTGGTACACTGGTACATAAAAGGTAGTCACTAATTAATGTTTAATTAACTAATTAATTAATAATATGTTTCCTGCATGCCAAATTGCCTGACCCAGTTACCTTCAGAGTATGACCTTCTCCTGGGTTTCCCAATACTGAGGTCTCCCACATCAATCCAGTAAGTTTCCTGACAGCACTACTGATTGTCTATACCTGTGCTATCAATATGGCAGCCATGAGCCACATGTGGCTACTGAGCACTTGAAATGTAGCCAATCCTAGTTCAGATGTGTTGTAAATATAAAATTCACATCAGGTTTTGAAAACTTAGTATGAAGGAAAGAATGTAAAATACCTTACTGAGATTTTTTTGATTGTATGTTAAAATTATAATATTTTGGATATATTAGGTTAAATAAGATACATTTTTTTAAATAAAATACATTATTAACATTAGTTTTACCAGTTTCTTTTTACTTTTTTCAAGTGTGGGTACTAGAAAATTTAGAATGACATATATGTCTAGCATTTATAGCTTGCTTTATATTTCTGTTAGACCAGCAGCTCTAGAACCAAGACTCTAATTAGGAGATGCAAAAGAAAGAATAAAGAGTATAGGCTTTATGTCAGATAGAGGCTTATAATTCTGGCTTTTCTGATACTAGCCAATGACAATGAGCAAGATACTAAACTATCTGATACTAAACTAAAAGATGAGCTCAGTTCATCTGTTCAGGGTGTGCAGTCGAAGGTACTTTGGAGGACAGTAACATGAACTAATGAAATGATCCATGAAAGTCCCTTATGTGTCCAAGGTACTCAGAACATGCTGCTCTTTCCTCTCTCCCATTACTACAGAGTCCTGCGATTCAGACGCCACACTTTTTCAGTCTATTTCCCAAGCTCTACCTTTTACTTGTATCTAGCTGGGCCAAGCTGTCTTCTGTGCTGTGGCAAGGATAAAGCATTTACGTGGTCATTTTGTAAGCATATTAGAGTACCTACTCTGTAAGAAACTGTTATAGGCTAGAAGTTGGCGGGGGGGAGGGTTTTGAAAACAAATCTGTGAAAAGTACAGAAGAGGGGCTTTGCAGCATCCTTGCTGATGGTAGGGCAAAAGAGATGACCATGTGTGCATGCACTGTCCCACTCTCCTCTAAGTGCCAACTAGCGGCTATTCTGCTAATTCTCTGGCCCTGTGCTTCAGTCATCCTAGTATGGATTTTCAGGGTTGTACCTCAGAAATTTATGGAGAGCTGAATACACAAACGAACAAGCAAAAGCCAGGGTTTTCTAGCTTCCTACTGAAGGTTCTGGTTAAAGCCCAGGAATCTTCATAAACAAACAAACAGAAAAACTCCATAGGCCATCCTGATATCTATATAATCAAAACTAAGAATTACAGGAAGGATGCTCAGAAATTATGTGTTAGCATTTGCATTTTGCCCTCCCATAAAATGAGCTCCCTTGGGCAAAACACAGAGGCTTCCTAAACTTCAGATTCCTTATCTACAAATTGACACCTGTACACAGGGCAGCTGTCAGAATGGAGTAGCATAATGCACAGGACACTCTTACATTCCTAAACAGACTTCATGAATGGTAGCCATATCAGTATTATACTTAAGAAGCCAAAAATGGAATAATGGTACCAAAAGGAAAAAGAGCTTCTCTACCATAATTGCCTGTTTTCTCTGGCACTTTTTACTTTTCTCCAAATTTCAAGTCATCCACTTTTTGTTAGTTATTCTTAAGCATTTAGGGCAGATGTTCTAAGTAACAGCCTAGCTGGACAAGTTTTGTATTGGTGCAATAGAGCAATTACCACCAAAAATCCAATCAAAATGTCAATATTTAAAACTAATGAAGACATTTCCTCTATGGCCAGTGGTTCTCTCTTTTTCATGCTGTGCAGATTTTCAACTTTGCAATTGAAATATGACACCCTCCTCCAAAATCCCCATGCACCTTCCTGAATAAATCCACATGGGCTGGAACTGGATTTTCAACCATGCCGCAAAAGAAAAGGACTAAAGAGTTGGTCAGAAGCAACCCTGGAATGGTTAATTTAGAATTTTGTTCATGAAGTACAGAGCTCTGAAGTTTTTTAAACTTCCCTGGAGATTTCAGACAGAAGTTTCAGCATGTCTGGCATTTCACTTCATCTTGACTGAGCTGAGCCCCTCTCCCAGCTCCTGGTCCTGGGGCTTGGCCAGGAACCCATTGAGCTGAAGAGAAAAGAGGAAAAAAATTGCAGAATGTTTTCAAGACTCATGCAGAGACCCTTCTTGGCTCTCAAAAATATCACTAGAATTCCCAGGAGAATCAGGTAGTATTTCCATCCAATTATTCTTTTATGATTTAATAATCATTGAGAAATTTCTTAACCATGTTGTATAGCAATTTTTTAAAATGTCTTCTCTCAGGAATCCCTGGGTGGTTCAGCAATTTAGCGCCTGCCTTCGGCTCAGGGCGTGTTCCTGGAGACCCAGGATCAAGTCCTGTGTCAGGCTCCCTGCATGGAGCCTGCGTCTCCCTCTGCCTGTGTCTCTGCCTCTCTCTCGCTCTCTCTCTCTCATGAATAAATAAAAAAAATAAAATCTTAAAAAAAAAAAGAAAAAATGTCTTCTCTACCCTGCTCTTCCATGAATTTCTTACATATAGTACACGTAGCAAACAAGAAAAAAATCAAGTGCTTTGCTTCTTCCCTAAATTCAAGGTCTAGTTAATTATTGGACAACAACTTTACCTGGTAAAGGAATAAACAAATGCAAAACCATCTAGTGTTTATCCTGAAAAATATGCAGGTAATAATTGCAACTATATTGTTTTCTCTGGCAGCTATCACAGGTGTAACAAATGTGACATGAAGAACAAATCAATATTATAATCTCTAAAGTAGCCAATCAATTAATTCTTCCAGACCACAAAATACCCTATATTTTGATGGTGACAAGGGTCTATCAGACGCCTTTAACATCAATTAAACTTCTCTGTGTGGCAACTGGATTTTACATTGATTGATTGATTGATTTATCTATTTATTTGAGAGAAAGAGAATGAGCAGGAGAGGTAGAGGGAGAGGAAGAGAGAGAATCTCAAGCAGACTGTGCTGAGCATGGAGCCTGATGTAGGACTTGATCTCATGACTCTGAGATCATGACTTGAACTAAAACCAAGAGTCAGCTGTTTAATCGACTGTGCCACTTAGGTGCCTAGCAACTGGATTTTAAATGTTGGGCCGGGCCCATTTTTAGTGCTCTTTTACTTAAAGTTTAAGCAGCTGACAATGATTCAATAAAAGAGTTTCCATATTTAAGAGAATTAATAGTTAGGGTTACTTTTTAGGCCATAGAGGAGAGCCTGGTAAGAGAGAGTTAAGTGCAGCATTCCCTAACCAGGAGGTTTTGATCCCAAATGGTTTCATGGTAGGCCTGAAATAAGATGCCACAGAAGGACATGTGCATGAGCATGGGCCTGGCTGGAAATGGACATCTGGAGGCCTCTAAGCCATAGGGATATAATTAGAATTAAGATAAAGTTAACTGATAATAAGAGAAAACATTAAAAATCTTAAAATATCTATGACTTTTTTTCCTTTCACTCTTGCTTTGACCAGTTATCAAATTTCCTAGAACCTTCTTAAGAATGTGCTTATCAGTGTTTTTGTAACACATTATTTAATCGGCTGAGAAAATATAAAATTTTTGATGGCTCAGTCATCAGTTTGTGAAGAGAGAGAGTGAGCCAACTTGTCTACTTCCATGACCTATTTGGAGCCTTCTATAGAAGAGTGTGACCAACACTTTCTGAGTGCATACACTGTGCCAAGAACTTAAATACATGATTTTCATTTAACTCTAAGAATTATCCTATAATACATGTAACTGGAGGTGAAGCAGATTGGGTATTTCTTTTAGATCAGCAACTAGTAAATGGCAGAAATGGGATATAAGACAGGTCTTTGTGTGTTTGTTTAGACACAAGTCCCCAGAATTCTTTTTTTTTTTTTTTAAGATTCTGCTTATTTATTCATGAGAGACACACAGAGAAAGGCAGAGACATAGGCAGAGAGAGAAGCAGGCTCCTTGTGGGGAGCCTGATGCGGGACTCAGTTCCAGGACCCAGGGATCACACCCTGAGCCAAAGGCAGATACTCAACCACTGAGCCACTCAGGTACCCCAAGTAGCCAGAACTCTAAAAGAGCCTTGGAAATATGTCCTATGGAGCTAACTATATAGGGTGATGTATATTTTACAGAAATAGTATAGGTTCCTAAATTGGAAAATTATCCCATGTTCCTAATTGTCCCATGTTCCTAATAATCTGGTCTCTGTACTCCAGACAAAAAGAAAAAAAAAAAAAAAAACTCCTATGCTCAAAGAAGGACTATTTCTTTTAAATCAGCAGAAATAAGTATAGTGCTTGGTGTACTTTTCTAAATTTGCTCAGTTTTTGCTAATTTCCTTTTGTTTTTAACTGAAGGGGAACAAAGAGCCCTTCCAAAAGCTAAATTCAAAACCTTACCTTCCCTGTTTCTTGTTGATTACAACTTTTCAAAAATCTATCCCTTCTTCACTGTGGAAACATTCATAAAACTAACATCCAGTAGCCACGCAAACGCTACCTAAGGAAGATTCATTCTCTCTCTCTTTATTTTTCTTTGAGACCTATCAAATCCAACACACTGGCCTTCATAAAAACCAACACAACTTAATTACTGTTGCCATAAAATTCCTATATAACAGCCCCCGGTGCTACCTGAACACCTAATATTCCAAGCAAACTACAAGGCAGCAGTTTTTAACTCATCAAACCAATTTCTTGTGTGGTGCTCATAATATAAATAATCAAACCAACACTGCTTTGTACTTCACAGTGAGCAGCACACTATTAATATTCAACAAAATACTATTTAACATTGAAGCAATGTTATAGAAGAATATTTAATAAATTCTAAAAATATTCTCCCTATATTGATAAAGAAAAAGAAAACAAATCTCAAAGGGTTCCAAAGACTATAAATCTCGTTGAAAAGGATCTGGAAGGATATACACTGAGCTGTTACTAGTGATTGTCTCTGTTCAATAAGAGTTAGTGGATTTCTTTTTTTTCTCTGTATTTTTGTCTTTAATTTAAAGAAATTGTGAGGCTTTTGAAGTAAGAAATAATATGTTATTTATGAATTCTCATCATAATGTGTCTATTATTAAATAATTCATTTTGTCCTCAGGACCAGGAAAACCACCCTCTTCTCTGGCTGTGAGGTAGGCAAAACGAGTGTTAGTAACATACATGTGGAGATGGAGATTAAGCAATTTGCTGCTAGCTCCCAAGTGGAAGAGGCCAAAGTGAAAGTTAGGACTAGTGACTCCAATCTGTGTTATTTCCACAACTTCTCCATATATTGATGTGATTGCAATTTTAGGAGAGTCAGTTTTAATTGCAAGTGCATCCATATCATTTATTACAACTTTCTACTAATATGGAAACATTAGATGTGATATGACATACAGCTTCCATCTTTCAATCAATTCTAATACAGTGGTAGTGGGAAACATTAAAAATCATAGTACTCTATCCTACTGGCATAAGACATAACCTTAGAAGCCTTCACAATCTACTTCTCCAAGACAGCCACTTGCACATTAGGGTTGGCACATGAAAAGAATTTAGTCATATGCACCAGAAAAACCATGAGGGCATGCATGGCAAGAATTTGCCATCCCAGGGCATATCAAATAGTACATCACCAGCAATTAAATATACATACTACAGCTCAACTACTGCCTTCAAATTCATTCATCTAATAATTCATCTAATAATTGTTACACACTGTGGGCATAAATCTTACTTTCAAAAGGCCTATGTTCTTTGAAGAGGAAGACTAAGATTCTAAAAGCCTGTACAGCAGGGGGCGGGGGGAGAATTCTAAGAATCAAACATCTGTGCTCTGCTCAGAGAAAGCCAGAGGAGTTTGGAGAAGGGCAAGATTACCTCCACCTAGCTCCAAACAAAGCTTTGTGGAAGGGCAAGCATTTGAGCTGGGTGCTGACGTAAGAAGTTTGGGATTTATTTCACAGACACTGGGGAGTTAGCAATGGCTTTGAGAAGGTAGGCATCACGATGAAAGCTGTACAAAAGAACACCTCTGGCAGTATTACATAGGCTCACCTGAGTGGAAACAGGCCAGAGATTCACAGGACATTGCAAAAGAACTGCAACTCCCAACTTCAGGTTTGAAGATGTTAGTGTCGCTTTTAGAGAGCACAGTTGAAGGAGAAATAAATACCTCTGACCAGTTTTAGTACCTGCTTCTCTCTCCTGTATTCAGAGTCTGTGTTGACCTGACCTGGAGGGATCTGGCTGCCACTTAAGGGAAGATAAAATATGGCCAGCTCAGTAATGGAAACCAGGAGCACAAACGCAGCTTGCTCCCTCAGCGGCAGGACAAGTACATCAAGCATTCTCTCTGCTTCCCCTGAGCTGGAGCCCAATTTATCTGCCAGCTCAGGACTTCGCCATCCTTACAGAACTGGAAAAGGAGAAAGAGGAAGAGGAAAAAAACAGGAAGAAGAGGGAAGTCAGGGCAAGGCATAAGAGCATTTCACTCCCCAGAGCTTGAGGACAAAGGATAGGCCCCAGGCAACTAGCAACTAGCACTTATTGAGCACTTTCTGCAGATGAGCACTTTCTAAGCACTATTTCACATCATCTTTAACACAACATAATAGAGAGAATACTATTATCCCTAGGTTACAGAAAAATAAACTCAAGCCCAGATTCAGTGCAACCAGAACCAGCCAAGAATCTCCTAGTGAGAAGAAGTCGCTTGCTAAATGCTAAATTTAAGTGGCAAGTAGGTGAACTGGGTCTTACCTCAGGTCTGCCTGAATCTTCAGGCTGTACTTTCCCACTGCACAACTCAGTCTGTCAACACCAAACATCTGCACTTGCTGAGGTGATGATCAGAAGTGGAGGCAAGGGCAAGCCATTATCCCTCATTAACTTGTTTTCACTCATTCTCTTAGCTCTCTTCTTTGTATTGATTTGGATTTTTGGCCTTTTTGAACAATGTGTTTATTTTCAAGGAGTTTTCCAGCTCAGCATCAAAATGACTTGTCAAGCTTCACTCCTGTGTCAGGTGCTTGACACACTATAGCAATAGCAGCCTTGCTCTTCCCTGGAAGGTCTTTGTGAGCTGCTGATGCTAACCTTTCTCGTCTGGATTTCTGACATGACTGTGACAGCTGTGTGCACCACTCTATTTCTCTTCTGTGTTTTACTTTCCACTCCACCAAACTAACTTTCATGAATCCATTTCTTGGTGTGCACAGTAAAGCTCTCCAAGGAAGGTCTGGTAGCACAGGCTGATCACTGTTATTTATTGTTTGTCTCCTCCATTCTGGATATGCTATGGGATACACCACCCTTGCTCAAATATTAATGCTGCATCCCCAGATATTGAAGTAGGCAGAGGACAACAAGCACGAAATGGTAACATAACTAGGGAAATAAATAAGCCACGGGATGGGACAACTGCAGACACAGAAGCCCAGACAACAGGCATCAACCATCCCATATGGAGGGGAATTGTCTTTTTGTTGTTACTGCGGTTAATTCAATCCTACCCTACTAGCTTCTAACCTTTGGGATCAAAGTGCTCCCTGACAGACAAGTCTTACATTTTCTCGAGCTAAGGAAGATAATTCCCTGTAAGGTCTGCAATGAGAAAATTTTGATGAAAGGCTATAGTATCAAAATCAAAAGGCATTTCATGCTTAACCACAGGGTGCCTTGTTAGTGGCATGGATCCTCCACCCCATAATACAATAAGAGCCACAGAGACATGAGTCTTTTTTGTTTTCCTCCACAACAGAATTATCTTCATTGACTTCTTTGCAGATTTATTAAAATAATTCATGTCCATTGTAAAAATTTCCAAGTTATGTACATTATATACACCCTCTTTACTCCAAAATAACTTCAATTACCACTAGGATAAATACCCTTAATGACATAATATAAACATTAGTGTGTTTTTTAACACAAAGTGATACATACCATACCTAATGTACCGACATCTACTTTCTTATGTTTGACTCTATATGAAGGTCATATCTCCATGCCAGCATACTGGTTTTTCACCTAAAGATAATAGAGTAAAGATATTTTAATTCCACGTTCCTCCCTCTAACCCCATCAAACACAAGTTTAAAAAATGAAAATGGGGGATGTCTGGGTGGCTCAGTGGTTTGAGCATCTGCCTTCGGCTCAGGGTGTGATCATCTCGGAGTCCTGGGATCCATCCCACATTGGGCTCCCCGCAGGGAGCCTGCTTCTCCCTCTGCCTGTGTGTCCCCTAAATAAATAAATAAAAATCAAAGAAGAAAGAAAAAAAGAAAGAAAGAAAGAAAGAAAGAAAGAAAGAAAGAAAGAAAGAAGAAAAGAAAGAAAGAAAGAAAGAAAGAAAGAAAGAAAGAAAGAAAGAAAGAAGAAAGAAAGAAAGAAAGAAAGAAAGAAAGAAAGAAAGAAAGAAAGATAGATAGATACCTACATTCCTATAGTAATGATGGAAGTAAATATACAAAATCCCAAACCACAGCCTATGAATCATAAACCACAAATTCTGCTGTGTGCTTTGAAACCTGGCCCAAAATGTGAAAAGTAACTGAGGGCTACATATAACTTCCATAGAAATTAAATTAGCCAGAATATAAAATTTCCTTGACATGCTAATGAGCCAGGCCTGAAAGGTCAATGTAAGAATTTCTTAATTCTAGAAACAATGAGATCTAGGGACATAGGCAGGCCAAAAGAGAAGTGGGGACTGTCCCTACATAACCCCATTCTTTTCTACAGCAGGAAAGCTAAGCAGGTAAAGGTACATGACATTTTATTTTTTTCACAAAGGTGCATGCCATTTTTATTGTTCACAATCCAGGCTTACAAAGTGGTTTGTGCCCACTTTGTGCATACTATCTTAGTGCACTTATAAATGGCACTTCCTTTCACTATAGAGTGAATGATAACTTGAATAAATAACAAATTCTACGGTCTCTCTACTGATTGCTAAGAGAGACCGCTGGAAATGAGATTGGGCAAACAGAAAGGACAGTATTGGATCCTGGATTACAAACAGAGGATTTTTTAATTTTCAAGGGTTTTCTTGAGCCACAGAAATACTAAAAACACTGAAGCCCAATGAAGACATCATCACTGGACAAAGGAAAAAGAGGTGAAATGTGAATCAATGTGGTTGCAATTTACCCTCCTCATTCACCCTCACACATTCTTACTTATAAACAAATCCTTTGTTTTAGTTGAATTACTAAGCTATTCAATTACTTAGTTGAATTATTTAATGATTGATAATAATTGGAAAGGACCCAACATGGAACAAATGTATAAGTAATTGGCAGGGAAGGTGTAGAGAAGATGAAGGAAGTAGCACAAAAAAATACAGACTAAGACATATATATAAAGAGCAATTATCTCCTTGAAGAAGTTTCCAACAAAATGATATCTTTAATAAAAATAACTCAAAGGAGAAAGTTAAGATGCTTCAATTGTCTATAGCTGCATTGAAAAGTACCTGAGAATTTTAGTGGCTTAAAATTTATTTTCTCACAAATCTGCGATTTGGACAAGACTTGGGGAAGACTGCTCATCTATATCCTACATTAATGTTTAGCAGAGGTAGGTCAGCTAAGGCTGGGAAATCCACTGACAAAAGGAATCATTCAGATGATTGGCTGCTGGGTTCTGAGAAAGTGGAGAACTCAGCTGGGGTTATTGCCAGAGTTCCTTGGTTTTCTTCTGCATAGTCTCTCCACCTGGCCACTTTGACCTTCCTCACAGCATGGTCACCTTAACATTGTTGTATTTCTTGTGTAATAGGTTACTTCCAATAGCACAGAAGTAGAAGCCACCCAGAACTGACACAGTATTGCTTCCAGCATATTTCACAGTTAAAGTGGGAGACAGAGCCAGCCCAAACTCATTGAGCAGGAATGACACTAGGGCATACATACTGGAAGGTGTGGCTCCTTAGAAGACACTAAAGCGAACCCCCTGACCCTTAATGATTCATCATATTCCCCTGAGTCCCCCTCAGCCCTAAGAATCACCATAGTCTCATCCATTGTAGCATCAGATTTAGACTTAAGGTATAGGACACTCTCATTCAAATCAGCTCCAGATTTGAAGGAGGCTCCTCAAGTGCAGCTCTTGATCTAAAGACATGTGAACTGAAGAGACAAATTTCTACACGCCCCCCCCCCCATATGTCCAATATATGATAGTGAAGAAGGATCAGAAGCAGTACAATAAACACACTAATTCAAAAAAGGGGACAATAAGAAACACCTAACAGTCCGTGGCAATACTGAAATCCAACTGGGCACAGATCACAACTTCCTCCATCAAGACACAGTTCTACCACAAAAAGTGATCCATGATTATAGCTGAGTAGATTTCTCAACCTGCTTTCTGCTTATCAGAAGTTAGGGCCCAAGAGTCCTCTTTACATTCTATTTCTGTTACCTTTTAGTCTGATACAATCCCTATAAAAATGCAATAGAATTCCTAGTCACCAAATTATAATTCGCTCCATTAAATGAGAGAAACACCCACAAACTCTCTTTCTACTTTAGAACTATGAATCAGAGTACTCTCTAGATGAGAAGGTTTACAAGTTACTCTTAAAATTACCAAAAGTCTTTTTTTTCTTCCTAGATGAGGAAGGAACTATGAGGCACCACCTTTCGTCTTTCTAATGTCTTAACAAAGGCTCTTATAGGTTCTTGACCACAAAGCCACTTTTTGTAGGCAGTGTTGTATATTTTATAATTGCCATATGGCCATTTCATTTTTTATTTTGAGAAATTTTCTTAAGAATATGAGAATGAGAAATAGCTTTATTTTCTGATACAGCAAGTTCTGGGTTACAAATACTCCTAATTCTGTTTAAAAATGAAATAATTCCTTTTTTAGTTTCTCTCTCTAACTGTACTTTATCACATGTAGATAAGAGTCAGCACTCTCACTATTCTATCTGTAAATACTCTTAGCCATATAAATAGGTTTATTAGGTATTTTCTATTTTTCTTTTTTAAAAATATTTTATTTATTTATTTATGAGAGACACAGACTGAGAGAGAGAGAGGCAGAGACACAGGCAGAGGAAGAAGCAGGCTCCATGCAGGGAGCCCGACATGGGACTTGATCCTGGGACTCCAGGATCACACTCTGGACCAAAGGCAGGCAACAAACTGCTGAGCCACCTAGGGATCCCCTATTTTCTATTTTTCAATTTATAAGCAATAGTCTGACCAATTGTCTTGCTAATGTATAATGTGGGCTCCCTTGTATGAAGTTTCCAATAGCAGTTTCCTTTCCTTCTTTCAAGCCTCCACTGACAGCCTCCCAAGTCCCTCTGGCTCCTTCCCACTACCTCGTTCCAAGAACAAGTCTTTCAAAAAAAGTTCTAAGAGGACAAGCTCCACTGGGCAAGAATCTTGAAATAAAGATGCAAGTCTGTCACAAAAGGACATACCATAATTCAGGAAAAAGTGATACAAAAGAAAATATAGCAAGAGATATTCTGATACATATTGTATACCTGGAACCAATACAAAACTGTTAACTATACCGGAATTAAAAAAAAATTTAAAGAGAGATATTCTGGTAAAACTATCAAACTTCAAAGATATACAAAATGAATTCTATGGAAATATAAGCCAAAAAGTTGTTCATGTAAAAAGGAGAAATATTAGACTTTAGATTTTTCCACAGTAGCATTAGATGATAAAAGGCAATAGGGTGATATATGAAAAGTTCTGAGGAAAGTTTATATCCATCCAGGTTTACTGCAAGTACAAGATTAACGACAGAAATTTATAAGCCTTGAGGACTCAGAGAACACAATCTATAGGTCTTTATTGTGGCGGGGGGAGGAGGGGAAGAGCGAAGATATACCCAGCCAAATATATGATAACTTAAAATGAGGAACTCAAAAATAGATATGTTGTGGTAAAATACCAGTGAGAATTAAATCCAATTCAGCATAGAATTAAGGCATACCAACATCATGAACTGTGGCTACATAGCAGAAAGCAAATGTTATACATTTTTAAAATGTCAGACAGAGAAAGACAAATACATTTGATCTCACGTATATGTGGAATCTAAATTATATATATATATATATATATATATATATATATATATATATATCTCAAGCTCATAGATACAGAGAATAGATTGGTGGTTGCCAGAAGCAAAGGGTGGGGGTGGGGTGGGATAAATGAGCAAATTGGTTTGGGTTCTTTTTATACTTTAAATAAATTTAATTTTAAAATTTAAGTAATTATATTTATCATTTTGTTTAAAGTTAGATAGAGAAATAAGGACCATATTTAACCTCCTATAAGAATCAGCTAGAAAACTGGACAATATATATGAAATAACTACTTTCAGACCTTGGAAAATAAACAACACAGATTAAGATCCCTGACAGAAGGAAAATAAAGTGATCCCTACAATTGTTCTGGTTCTCTGCCTGAGGCAATTTTAAGATCAGGAGCAGGGAAGAGAAAACCAAATATAGCCTGGTGGTCCTGCTGAAATATACATCAGAGACCGAAGAGGATGAAATGGCTGGAAAATGTAAGCAGAGTTCCAAAAATGATGAAGCCACACAATGAAAGAGCACCAGAAAGCTGCATGGGGGTTACCTGGAGTCTCTGCTAAGTAAAAGTCGTCCATGAATAGTGTGAAACTCCAAAAGACAGGACAAATAATGACTCAGTTAAGAAGGCAGAACAATTGCCAAAGCTCACATATGATTAGGAGGTGTTCAGGTTTTGATGAACCTGTACAGTGTCCACAGTGATCACCTGCGATATTCACTGGATACCCTAGAGGGGTCATAATTTAGTAATAGAGCTTATCTATGCTTAAAGTTTACTATAAACTAATCCTCACATAGTCTAAAAAAAGGACTCAATAAGCTCAAGCTGATAGAAAAAATACACATCTTTCAATATAAAGTCCAAAACTCTTTAAAGGAAGACAATGAAATTTAAAGGAAGACACCCAACTGTGTGATATATGTAATGTACAGCATCCAACAAAAAATTACTAAACAGGATAATAATCAGGAGAATGTGATCTATAGTCAGGAGAAAACCCAGTCAATAAGAAACAAACATGGAAATGATAGATGATGGAATTCACAGAAAAGATGATGGAGATGATGGAATTCATAGGCAAGGATTAGTTAAAAGTTACAAGTTATTATAATAATGGATTTGTACTTCATAGAAAACATAATGAAGAGAAAAATCAGACATATTAAAAGAGAGTCAAATGGAACTTCTAGAGATAAAAATTACAATATCTAAAATAAAAAATTTTAGTACGTAGATCTAACAGATTTGACCATGTGAGCCTAGAATTTTATATCCAGTGATAAGATCCTTCAGAAGAGAAAGCAAAATAAAAACTTTTTCAGACAAACAAAATGTAAGAAAATTCATCACCAATAGAATTGCACTTCAGAAAAGGTTAAAAATTTCTTTAGGTCGAAGAAAAATAAATAATATAAAACACAGATCTGAAAAATAAAGAACATTAAAATGTGGGTAAATTTAAGAGTTTTCTCTTCAGTTTTAAATTTACTATATAGATATTGACTATTTAAAACAAACTAATAACATTTTTTGTGAAATTTAAATCATACAAATAATATCAATGCAAAGAATAGCACAAAGGATGGGGATTATGGTTTTATATTATACATAAATATATATAGTTTTATTTGAAAATAAATTGTTATAGATTAAAAATTTATATTTTCAATGAAATATTAAGAAATCCTCATATTATATATAATAATTACATATATAATAATATGTCTCTGCCCAGGTTCCCAGTACAGAGCTCCTAAAACTCTTATAAATTCCTAAGTGATAAGAACACTTGGAATATCTCTTATTCTAACATTTGACCTTTGACCTATCCCTGACTCAGGGCTCCTAAAACCCTTGTCATTTTCTAAGTATAGGAGCATCTTTTGTTCTAATAAGGGAACTCTGGTTGGGCTCCTGGATTACTCCTGAACTGATCACCAGAAAGAATACACTATGATTAGAAGCATAAAATTTTCAGCCCCATCCCTCACCTTCCAGAGAAGGAAAGGGACTAATTATGAAGTTAATAATTGATTATGCCTACATGAGGAAACCTCCATTAAGTTCCAGTAGTATGGAGTCTGGAAAGCTTCCAGGTGGGTGCACCCATCACACAGGAAGGTAGCATACCCCAACTCCACAAGGACAGAAGTAACTGCTCAGGACTCTCCCAACTTTACCCTATGTATCTCTTCATTTGACTATTCATCAGTATTAATTATCACATTCTTTAATAAACTGGAAACATAAGTGTTTCCCTGAGTTTTGTAAGCCACTCTAGCAGATTAATCAAACCCAAGAAAGGTGTTTTTGGAACCTCTGATCTATAGTTGTTGGTCAGAAGCACAGGTGATGACCTGGGCTTGCAAGTGGCATCTGAAATGTTTGTTATGGGATGGGAAACAGTCTTGTAGGACTGGGATCTTAACCTGTGGCCAGGATTATTTTGATATCAAAACTAGATAGAGATATTACAAAAAGGGAAAGCAACACAGCAATATTCCTCATGGACCTAGACACAAAAATCCTTAAAGCAATATCAGCCATCAAATGCAACAGCATATAAAATAATAAGCCTCAAAATCAAGTAGAATATTCCAGGAATGAAAAGTTGGTTCAACATTGAAAATCAATTGATGTAATTCACAATATCCACAGACTAAAAAATTAAAACCATATGATGATGCTAATATATGCATTAAGACATTTGACAAATTCAATATCCACTTATGATAAACACTCTGGGCACATTAGGAACAGAAGGAAGCATTCTCAACCTGATAAAGGGCATTCAAAAAAAACAAGAAAAAAAGAGCCGGCAGTTAACATCATACTTAATAGTGAAAATTTGAATGCCTTACCCCTAAGAAAGGCATGTTTGCTCTCACCACTTCTATTTAAAAGTTAGAAAAAGAAATCAAATATACCCATATTGAAACAAAAAAAGTAAAACTGTTTTGTTAAGAGATGACCTGAAAAAACATAAAATATTAAGAAATACTAAGAAAATTATGAATAAAAACAGTGAGCTACTAAAACTAATAAGTGAATTTAGCAAGTGTGCCAGTCATCAATCTATTGCCTCTCAGCTCCAAATCTGCCCACCTTGTCATGCTTGGTGATAATGGAGCTGGACCTGTAAACATTTGCTGTCAGCTGGTGCAGTGCAGTTTTTTGTCAAAAAAGAAAAAGCTGGAGAAGCACTGTAAGGCATACAGAAGCTTCTCCTCCTAATTCTATATCTTCCTCCTAACCCGTGAAGTATGGCTACCAGCAGGACTGAATGCAGAAGATTCAGGGGCAGTTACTCTCCAGGAAATTTCTCTGATACTCCAGCAAGTATTGACCTATTTACCCTCTCTATACCACTAGCACCTTAGCATATATCTACATCACCTAATGCACTACAGCCATAAGCCCTCCTTGGGACATGGTCTTCCTCTGGATTCTTAGTTCTACTTTTGGATAGTTTACCTCAGTCTTAAGTGGTAGGTGCTATATTTACTATTCCTGAATTGCTTAAAGTTCTTCTTCACTTCTTATATTAGTTAATTCCCTGTTACTATTTAATAATATTATATAAAATAAATAAAAACTTTATTAATATTCCTTGTTTAAATTATTCATGTGGTTTCCATTTTCTGACTGGATCCTAACTGACAGTAGGGTTGCTGTATACAAAATCAACACACAAAAATCAATTATAATTCTAAATGCTAGCAGTGAACAATTGGAATTTTAAAAATAATATAACTTACAATAAAAAATTTTAAATCATAAAGTGCTTAAGGATAAATAAAATATGTGTAAGGCACATAAACTGAAAACCATAAAACATTACTTAGAAAAATTAAGGAAGAATTGGGGCACCTATGTGGCTCAGTCAGTTAAGCATCTGGCTTTGGTTCAGGTCATGATCTCAGGGTCCTAGGATTGAGCCCTATGTTGGGTTCCCTGCTCAGCAGAGAGTATTCTTCTCACTTCTCTCTCTGTCACTCCCCCACCCAGCCCATACTCTCTCTTTCTCAAATAAATAAAATAAAATCTTTTTTAAAAAAAGAAAAATTAAAGAAAACTTAATTAAATGGAGATATATACCATGTTCATAGATTAGAAACTTGATAGTGTTAAGATGTCAGTTGTCACCCAAATTGAGCTATAGATTAACATAATCAAAATCAAAATCTCAGCATATTTTTTAATAAAAACTACCAATCCAATTCTAAAATGCACTTTACAATGCAAAATTACCTAGAATAGTCAAAATAATTTTAGAAAAAAAGAAACAAAGTTGGAGGATTTATATTATTTGATTTCAAGTTATAAGGCTAGTAACTAAGAGAGGTTAGTATTGGCATAAAGATAGACATATAAATAAATGGAATAGAATAGAGAAACCAGAAATACATTTACATATATGGTCAATTTGTTTTCAACAAAAATGCAAAGATAATTTAATGTTAAGTGATAGACTTTTCAACAAACAGTGCTGGAACAACTGGATACTAATATAAGAAAAATTAAACTTTGTTATTAATACACACACACATAAATTACTCAAATTGGATCATGGATCTAAATATAAAAACATAAAAACACTGGTAATACTTCCAGAAGAAAACAGAAGGAAATCTTCACAGACATGAAGTATGCAAGGACTTTCTTTTAAAGGACACAAGACAATGAAACAGACAAACAAAAAACTGGTAAACTGCATTTCATCGAAACTTCTGTTCTTCTAAAGTCAATATTTAAAAAATGAGAAGGTAAGCCATGAACTGGGAGAATATATTTGTAGCACACATACCTATGCATATACATTTAACAAGAGACTAGTATCCTTAATAGATAAAATACTTTTCTTTACCACTCAACAGTAAGAAGGTAAAAAACCCAATTTTAAAAGTGAATGGGAGGCACCTAAGTGGCTCAGTCGGTTAAGCATCTGACTCTTAATCTTAGCTCAGTTCTTGATCTCAGAGTTGTGAGTTCAAGCCCCACATTGGGCTTCACACTGGGTGTGGTGCCTATTTAAAAATAAATAAATAAATAAATAAATAAATAAATAAATAAATAAATAAATAAATAAAAATAAAATGTTTGAACAGACAGTTCAAGGAAGAAGATATATGGATGACCAATAAGCATATAAAAAGAAACTCAGTATCTGCACACACATACAAAGACAGAAGGAAATAAACAACACACACAAACACACAAAAACAACAACAAAAAAAAAGTAGAAGAAAATTCATGTAGAACTACTAGGACAAAATAGGTTCATATTCTACATGTCAATTTTAACTGTTTTTATTGAAAAATTAGAAAAGCACAGAGAAGTGCATTATAGATATGTTATATAACACATATTTTTAGCAATAAAATGAACCCATGTGTAACCACTGCCCAGGTAAAGACACAGCATATGGTCAGCATCCAGGGCTCAGGGACCCATGTGTATCTGTAGCAATCACAATCTTCTCACTCCCCATCAAGTTAACTACAGTGCTTATTTTCAAGTTAATTATTTCTTTGATTTGGTTTATAATTTAATCTTCTATGCAAACAAACCTAAGTATCATCCATTTTGCCTGTTTTCTGGACCTTACGTAAATGGAGTCATATTGTATATATTCTTATTTTTCTTGCTTTTTTTGTTTAACCTTATGTTCATTGAGATTAATCCAAACTGTGTCTCATAACTATAATTTGTTCATTTCCTTTCAGTTTAAAATTTTTTGTATATACATCACAACCTGTTTATTGATCCTAATGTTGATGGGTATTTGAGTTATTGCCAGTTCCTGTGTCTTTCATATATGTAATATGCAAGAATTTCTTTATGAATATTTATAGGAATGTAATTGCTGAATCGTAGAGTATGTATGTCTTTATTACACAATGTCAAACTATTTTTCTGAAGTCATTGTACTAATTTACAATCCCAGCATCGGTGTATAAGCATTCCGTTGCTCCACATCCTCTCTAACACTTTTTATTATCAAGCTCTTTATTTTAGTCTGATTGGTGGAAAGGGGGACATCTTTGTGGCTTCAATTTTCATCTTCCTGATTGGTAATCAGGTCAAACACTTCTTTATATGTTTAGCAGCTATGTAGTTATTGGCTTTTGATAAGTCTGTTTAAAGCACCTATATTTGTATTAGGATATCTCTTTTTCTTGTTGGTTATTTACTAGTGTTGGAAAATTGATGTTTTTCTTTTCTTTCTTTCTTTGCTATTCCCTGAACTACTTAAATAGTAAAATAATAAAATATTTTAAAATAATAAAAATATATATAAACTTGCTTTGGTCTCCATGTTCTTTCATTATACAGATGTACCTTAAACTATTTCTCCACTGTTCTAATAATGGAAATGAAGCCCATTTCCAATTTAAAGGTATTATATACAACAGTGCAATAAAGAGTCTTCCACAAACACACAGGTCTTATAAGAGAAGGGAAGAGTGGCATTAAGGAGCATTCAGAACAAATTTGTTCCTTTTCTTCACTGTGAATATATTTCCCTGAGAATCATGTCTGATGCTGTTTTTGTTCCCAAATATTTATCAAAATTCTCAAATAGAAATATTGAAAGAAGAGTGCAATGAATATACATATAGCAATCACTGAGCTCAACAATTGTTAACTTTTTACAATACTTGCTTCAGATTTGCCTTTTACAGATTTGCCTTTACAGATTTGAAGCAAAACTTGCTTCAGATTTGCCTAACTTCTTCAAATTAGGAAGCAGCCATCTTGACACTTCACCCTTTAATATTTCTACCTATTTATCCTACAAACAAAGGCTTTCTCCTATATCTGTTCATATGGTACAATACACCAACACCTCCAAGAAAATTAAACAATAATTTTCTTAAGGGTATTCATTACCCAGACTAGTTTTTGAAACAGAGTAGTGTGTATACTTCCCATGAAATCAGTGGGGGACGGGCAGGCAGCAATGAAGCCTTAAAAGAAGACCCGGATCTTTGTTCTCTCACCTCCCTCCCCCTCATCACAATCTGAGGGCACAGGATGTCAGCAGCTGTTAAGATCCAAGTTTTTATTCCTATATTTTAAAGATTTTTTCCTGAGAAGAAAAGAAATATATATACTCATTACAGAAAATCTAGGCAGTACAGTGAAACCAGAGAAAACAGATGGAAAAGCTATCCACAAGCCCATCCCTTTTCTTTTTAAGAATCTCAGGGAGGCCGATGCAAAAAAGCAAGCGTTCAGGAAACAAATGCTATCTTTGAACTAAATCCTCCTCAGCTCTGGTTCTTCCCCTTGCCTACTCTGGCAGGTGGACACAATGGGCACATTTAGACCACATTTCGGCACTATAGTTTGTAACTTGGAAATCTGCCCACCTGCTAGAAGAGATTTGGGATGAAGTCTCTGTGTTCAGGTGCCCAAGCCAGGCCTTATTATATACACTTCACAACTGTGCCTATTTTGTAAAAAATTATTTTTCCTACTCCAAATGGAAGCTCCAAATGAGCTGGCTTGAAGCTTCTCCTCCCCAGAATATCAGAGGCTTCTCAGACCTCTTCAGGAGGGACGAAAACAGTTTCCTAGTAGGAAGACAGTGCTGGAGATTGTGCTTAGAGCCTGAAACACAAATAACTTCCAAATCACTCAGTCAGGCAGCTGGCATGTGCCAGGACATGCTCAGCAGATGGTGTCTAAGGGCTCAGCATCCCTTCTCTTTCTGGCACATGGGAGTATTTGCCAGCTAGTCAGACCACAGCCAAAGTTTCAAAGGGTAACTCTAGATTTTCATAGGGAGGAAAAACACCACTCCTCTTCACCACCTCTCCATCACCAGGGGTCAGAGATCTCACCTCTCTAACTCCTACCCTTCCCCCTCCCCACCCTGCTAGTTAACTGCCACCTGCTCTTCCCTCCATACAAATTCTGGGAAACTGGTCTTAGAATGCAGAGCAAGAAGGGAAATCACTTCTTTGCAAATTCTCCTCCAGGCCTAAGGGCCCTTCCAGTCCCAAGACTGCTTTCAACCTTTTCCTTAAAATGAAACTCAGAACACAGAGGGGTAAAAATGCATGCCTCTGAAGAACAGTCCCCTGCCTTGCCCTGGGATTCACAGGGCGGGCTATAGTCCAATCTTCTACAAGTTGCTGCTTTCATTCATTCGTTTCCAGGACAGTCAATGTCTTCTGGGAGACCGGTTCTAGCCTCAATTGTGACATCTACAGTTTGGATTTTAGCATAGTGACCTAAATCCTAACAATGACAACCACAATCACAATGATGAGAGCAGCTCTAAGTTTTTCTAAATCTTTAAAGTTTTCATTGGTGCTCTGGTTCTAGAGCCAGACAGATGAGAGCCACTGGGGATGATGATAGTGTAAAGGGATTGTTGCTTTTAACTGACAATACAGTTTGTCTGTTCAGAAAAATATATATAATTGTAAACAATTTGGGGGCACCTGGGTGGTTCAGTCAGTTAAGCATCTGCCTTCAGCTCAGGTAATGATCCTAGAGTCCTGGGATAGAGCCCTGCATCGGGCTTTCTGCTCAGTGGGGAGCCTGCTTCTCCCTCTCCCTCTTCCTGCTGCTCTACCTATTTGTGTTCTCTCTTCTCTCTCTCTCTCTCTCCCTCTGTCAAATAATAAGCAAATAAAAACTTAAAAAAATAATTGTAAACAATTTGGACCAAAATTAATCTGACTTTCTCACCACCCCCTACCTCCCACCCTCACCACTAGGTAGGAATAGTGGCAGGGCAGTGGGGAGTAAAGAGGGGAAACTAAACATATAATCTTGCTCAAAACTAAATCTAATCTGAAAAGTATACAATCTCTTTAGTTCAATCTTTCTTTATAAAAATGCTCTAACTAGGGATGCCTGGGTGGCTCCATGGTTGGGTGTCTGCCTTTGGCTCAGGGCATGATCCTGGAGTCCCAGGATCGGGTCTCGCATTGGGCTCCCTGCATGGAGCCTGCTTCTCCCTCTGCCTGTGTCTCTGCCTCTCTCTCTCTGTCTCTCTCTCTCTCTCTCTCTCTCTCTCTGTCTCTCATGAAAAATAAATAAAATCTTTTAAAAAATGCCCAAACTCTCGGAGACTCCTCTCCCACCTCTTCCCTGAGTGGAGTGTTACTGAGGTATGCAAGTCTTAGATGATATCAGACAGTGCGGGAAGCTCAGGGTTTAAGGCTCTGGCATCCTCAGTCTCCAGGAACAAGCGCCTGCCCCTGGTCATTCTGCCATGCTGGCCCTCAGCTAGGCTTGGACTGATCCCACTGCTGCTCCCCAGCTGTCCCAGCCTCTCTTCACTCCTGCTGCCGACAGACCCAGATCTCTGCGGTATCTTCCTTGCACAGCCATGTGACAGAAAGCCTCACAGCAGGTCCATGGCTCACACCAAGGGTCCACACTGCAGGGTTGAGCACAGCCAGGAAAGCCAAAGCCCTGAGGCTCCTTCTAACCACCTGTACAACTTCCCAGCGTGAATCCTGGGGTTCTCCAAGATGAAGTCCTTGTCCAAATATCTCAATGGCTGGCCAATAACTCCTTCCCTCAATGAAATCCTCACTTACGTGACATACCTTCCCTTTCCAAAGTCAAAGGTGAGGAAATACACCCAAATTCCTCTCCTCTTGTTCTTTCTCTCATTTCTTTTCTTACCACTTGCCAGACCAGAAGAGGATCGGGCTGTTTATCTTTCACTTCTTCTACATCCTGATACCTTAGAGCCAGCCTACCTGCCTGAGCAGAAAAAATAACTGCTCCACAGCATGCAGACAATGTTATAAACTAGATCCTCCATACTTGGCCTCACCCCAAAATTCCAACAGAGGCAATCAAAAATGTAAATATTATTGCAGGGAAAACTATCCAACTTGAAAGTTTTCTTTGGATCTCAGAAGCTAAGGATTACCTCCTTCTTTGTCTCTGGTTTCCTTCCTTAACAAATCCTAATCTTTCTCCTCACTCCCACATGCAACTTCCTTGGATTAACTAGGGCAAAGATCAAATTCTCAGAAAGACGAAATTTAAAAAGCACATTACTAGTTTCTAGTCAGGAACTCCTTTGCCCCAAGCAACCCTTTCACTGGGTCACACTGAGATTGGGTATAAGATACTGTAAGATACTGCATGTAAATTGCTTAGAAAAAAAAAAAGTCTGTTTAATTAGTATGCTATAAAATGTAGCTATTAATTATTATTTATTACCTACTGTGTCATCCAACCCACTGAAACTTATGAGGCAGTCTGAGCAGGTGGTTCTATCTCCATTTTACAAATTACAATAATGAAGCTCAAACTGCTACTTTCTCTAGGTCTCTCTCTCTCTCTACTTTTTCTATGTAGTCAGACCAAATTAGGATTCAAGAGTCTGCGATCCCTTCTCCTGTACTCAAAATTGTAACCTTCCTTTCGTCATCAAGTTCTACCTCTCATACGAAGTCTTCTGGGACTTTTAGATAAATGGTCAGCAAACTTTTTCTGTTAAAGGCCAGATAACAAATATTTTAGGTGTTGCAAGCCCAAAGGTCTCTGTCACAACTATTCAACTCTGCTGTAGTAGCACAAAAGCAACCACAGAACATGAACAAATGGCTATTGCTGTGTTCCAATAAAACTTTATTTACAAAAAAAACAGGTAGTGGGCTATAGTATGCTGACCTCTATTTCAAATCAATCCCAAGTGCCTAGCAGGGAGTGAGGAATCCAAATTCAATTTAGATAAATAAATGAATAAAACAATGATTTGTCCTACTGTGAATTCTTTTAGTCCTAAAAGTCACTACTGTCTAATCCAGCATTGAATTACATGTGTCCTTACATTATTCAGTATCATTTCATATGTCTCTTCTCTTTCCCTTTATGGAATAATATCGAATATGAGTCTTGGGACTTTGCAGTCTGATTAGGCCTGGAATTGAGAAACTTTCCCATTTGGGCAAACTAACCTTGAATTTCTGTTACCTCATTTGCAAAATGGGAATAGGAATGCTAACTCGTAGTGGTATGAGGTTCAGAAATTATGTAGGCATGGGGATAAATGAACGGTAGTCATTACTATAAATGAGCTGATAGGGGAGAGACTCTAGTCTCTGTATACAGGGATTTCTTTTTTACAGTCTCTTAGCAAAGTCTTCTTATGTTAAATCTTCTTGCTTTCTAAGTGGATGGGAATTGGGAGTGGTGGTGATTTGGGTCTGGCATGTGGGAGAAGAAGGCTGCAGACTGGGAGGCATGCCACATGCTGAATTGGCTTGGCTTGGCTAATGCTCCCTCTCTAGCTGTGTGCAAATTCTGAGGCTTTGCAAAGGGCCAGGGAAAGGTCCCAGTTTTTGGCCTGAGCTCATTGCTCACAGCAGCTGTTCTATAAGCTATCGATAGTAACATGTTCAAGACCCATGTTTCAAATGCACTGTTGAAGCTTTTAACACTTTACTGTCTAAATTAAACTCTTCAACTGATATCCATAGAGAGGAAAGTTCTATGCCTTCTTCGTGGTGGACTCACACCTCAAATGGAGGCATGGCCAGCTAAGGAAGAAAGAAGTCTTGCTATACTCAAAGGACCTGGAAGATCCTGGGGGTTAGAAGACATAAACAATAACTCCAACACTGCCTTTCACTTGCTATCTGACCTTGGGCAAGACAGTTCCATCTCCTTCTCTAGACCTGAAAAGTGAGTCATTGTTATTTTTAAAACTCAGTCATTTATTTCCCATCTTCATAGTTTTTATCAAGTCTGTGTATCCTCATACTTTTTTTCTCTATTTGAACTAAATCAATGAATTTATTTTCCTTAGACTTGTCCTGTACAATAATACCTATTATATAATGATACACTAATTTTATTTTTCCTATTATCTATCTGATAAATGCACGCATACTTATTGAAATATAAATTATAACTATTATAGCAAAAATGCTCTTCCACCTGTCAGCTAAAATCATCCCAGACACCACCAGTGGTAGGTGTTCCCACTTTTGGACACCCTGGATTTGATGATGGGTATCTATGTGCCTCCCACAGTGTGTGATTCCCTCGGATGCTCTGCAGCTCCTGGCACCATGTCAAACATATGGATAGTATGTAAAGCTCTTATGTTTTTATCATGCTTTATAGTTTCCAGTGTGATTCAGCACATTTAAGAGGAGAAGGACACAGAGGAAAGAACTTCCTTAAAGGTTTGTACAAACTTGGCAATGGAGAGGAATAACTGGAAGATTGCCCCCACCTCAAAAAAGAAACCAAATCGCCCACTGGGAAGCCTCGCTTTGACCATCCAGCCCTGTTTTCTCAATGTGAGAAAGGCAACAGGTCCTGGGTGAGGGCAGCAGCCTTCCTCCAAAGAAGCCAACTCATTTAGAGGGTGTCAATTCTGGTCCTCTCTCCTTAACCTTGAGATTTTTGTTGTGCCTTAAATTGGGCCTTGCTCTTTGGCACTCACACACATTCACTGATAAGTTGTCTGGCTGAATTACTAGCAGAAGGAAAGTCATGGGATTCTAGGCAACTTCACAGCATTATTAAAGCAATATTTTTTGATATTATTACCAAGCCTAATGCTATGTTGAATCTGCAGTTATGGAGTTCATTCTAAAGCACTTGATTGTGCCCAGAAGAGAAATAGTCTCACAAGTAATTTTCTCAAGCACGCTTGAAAGAAGGGTAGTGCATGGCTCAGTAAATACAACAGCCTGGACAGTTATGAGCTATCAAACTAAGTTGAATTGACTTACTGATATAACCTGCTATGAATGAGTTTTATCTATGAGAAGGTCTCTGGAAGTTTTTGGAGCCTATGATTTTATGGATGTCTTGTGCTTATCAATAGATAGGAAGACTGATGAGGGCTGATATTTGTCGGGAAACTATGTGAACCACATGACTTTCAATTTAATTTGTTCATGAATAACTATTTAGTACCATCAAAAGAACTTAAATTTTAATATCACCATTTGTTTACAAAGTGGTTAGCCGTTCTCTTATTTAGGGTATAATTGATAGCAGATTAGTATGAGAAGAGGGCATGTTTTGTAGATATCCCTTCATGTTAGTTTACTAGTTTTATGGTCAGATGTCTTCCATGAGGTAACTGAAAAGTCTTGAACTATTCTACATTTCAAATTGTGTTTTAAACTCCAAAGATGACTGAGCTGGATCCCTGAGTGTCTTCCTAAGGATGTTACTTTCCTACAACCACATACCTTATGAAGGATTCTGAATTTTTTAGTAAAAGATTTTGTAGTCATGTGAATTTGATTATTTTGATACTCTTATCTGAGTTGAGTTATGCATTATCTATGTCAATGCATATATCATCAAACAGACTGCTAGAATTTGAATGTGAAAATAGGGAGCCCTGGGTGGCTTACCAGTTGAGTGTCTGCCTTTGGCCCAGAGTGTGATCCTGGAGTCCCAGGATCGAGTTCCACACTGGGCTCCCTGCATGGAGCCTGCTTCTCCCTCTGCCTGTGTCTCTGCCTCTCTCTCTCTCTGTCTCCCATGAATAAATAAAAATAAAAATAAATGTGAAAATATATGCATGTAATCCCATTTTATCCTCACAATAGCACTTTGAGGAAGTACTTGATACCATCCTCTTTTAACCAATGAGGGGACTGAGGTTCAGAAAGGCTGAATAATTTTTCCTGCAGGCTCACAACCCCATAAGCCATGATTTTGTCCACAGTTACCAGACTTCATAAATGACAAGTCTTAACTGGGTTAAACCACATTGACTCAGGTGCTCATTCAGCACATCCTTATCAGCAAATCAGTCCTTGTGAGGTTTCATAAGAGGCAGTCCTCATACAGTCTCATATACCAAAAACAATGACTCCAAACTCAGGCACATGCCTGGATGGGGTACATGGGAACTTTGTAAAGCATGCTGCACACAGAGTTTAAAGGAATTGGTTTCTTGATTCTCAACTCATTACCAAGACTGACCTGTCTGAGTAGGCTCTGGAGGCTGGGTTCTCCTTCCCCAACCTTTCCTTCTATGACCTGGACAGGGGTCTCCAAATCTTTTCAAGAAGTTGCTGTTCACTCCCTCAGTCAAATTGGTTCTTGAACAAGGGAGAGGTTATCCCCTCTCCCCCAAAATTTCTTGCTGAAGAACCTGTCCTCTGAAGAGAAGCATTGGAGCAACAACTAGCTTCATCTTAAGCGAAGTGAGCTGTATATGGGACTGGGCCAAAATACTCTATGATGGACTTAACATCACTATTTTCAGATTTAGCAGGTCAGTGCTATCTCATTTGGGAGTAGGTCACATAAACTAATGGATCTATTGCACCAATTTTATTTTCCTTCCGGAGTGGTCATTTTTTGGGACTTAGTAACCACATATACATTATATTCCCATATAAAATTATTCATGTGAGTCCAAAATATCTGCATTGGTGCTATTCTCTCTTAAAATTAGCCAGGATTGGTTTGCCAGGATTAAAATATCCACAGGCCACACAGAGCTAATTTAAGTAGTTTATTTTCATTCTCCAGGCAACTGATTGATTTTCTATCACTTTCTCCAATTAGGAACTTGAACCTCTTATCTTAGAATCATTACTCAAATAGAAAAATTTATTAAAAAGATTGCTGTGGAGTATTTTTTTTGGCTTTTGTCTTTTGACTATTCATCATAAGTAATAGTAGAAACAGACAATTTAAATAAAGGAAATTGTTCCACTCTTTCAAATTTTTGCTTTTTTTGCAAACTCTCAACTATTTCCTAACAGAAAAGAAAACTAAGGCATATTAAGACCAGTCCCTATAATTCATTTAAGAAACACACACACATGTAGCTGAAGCCAAGTAATTATTGCCCAAGTTCATACCACTAACTTCATATCAGTCATGGCAAATGAAAATTGTAGATAACCGATTGCAGAGATCCAGTTGGTTGACAGCCACTACTAATTTGCAGTTAGGTCTAAAGTTTGGCCCTGTGCAAAAACCAAAGCAGACAATGGTAAGTTAATGAAGTGTTTCATCTGGATAAGGTGAGCCCTTATGTGAAGGGTGCATGGTGTGAAAGCAGGACTGCCTGCTAGGAAGCTCAAGAGACTGCCATCTCTCTTAATAAGCACCCATTCACAAGCTAGAAGCATCAACCACCAGGGAGGGCCTTGGTGTAGAGCAGCGGGAATCACTTCTCATCCACAGGGAGGGCTGAGGTCTCCAAGGGCTGGATTTGATGTGTTAAGATTACTCTTCTTTGGGTTATTTTTGTTGTCTGTCTTAATGAAAAGGGTAAGGAAGGACTGAAGAGTCAAGGTGTTGGGTTGGAGATGCAACAGCTTCTTATCCCTAAACAACATCCCTTTCACTAAACTCAGTTTGGTCTGTTCAGAGGCACTAGGGGCTTGAATCTGAGTTCTGACTCTACAACTTACTAGTTGAGTGACCCTGCAAAAGTTACTTACCCTCTCTGAGCCTCAGTCTGCACATGTGGAAAATCATTATAGTAATAGCATCCCCCCCTAAGATTGCTATGCAGAATAAATGGAATTATGCACACAAAGTGCTTAGCACACTGTCTGACATGATGAGAAAAGGATAGTTATTATGTTCTTTGCCACATCTACCTCTAAGCTCCCATCCTGACATGGGATGTTACAGCCCCATGCTTTCTCTTTATCTAGACCTCCTCAGAAACCACGGACACACACATTTCCCATCTGGCGTAGAATGCTCATATAGACCTACTAATCTCCTTATTACACACTTCTACCTTTTGCCCTACCAACCTTTGTCATCTCTGTTCATGAAGCTGACAGTGTGCTTCTTTATATATTCCACAAACCATTGTTGAACACAGGGATGAACAAAGCATTGGGATTAGCCCAGTGGTGAGCAAAGCAGACAGAACTCCTACTCTTTTGTAAGTTACAGTCTAGCAGGAGACACAGAATAGTCAATAGCAATAATCATAGTGTCTGGAAACAGCAGCTGCCATGGAAACATAGAGTAGACCACCTATCCTACTCTTGGGTGGGATGGGTGAGGAGTGGAAGGAGCTTTGCTCTGCTTTCTTCCATAGGAAAGTCTGGCACTCCCCAATCCCAGCCACTCTTTCCCAATGTACAAGCCTCTAATTAACAAAGGGACCAAGTAACCAAGTAAGAGATGTGCAATATTAACCAATATTAATATGGTTGTGTCTGAAGAGTCAATAGTTGTTTCTTAGGTATAGGCAAAATACATTTTCAACTTCAATGCTTGAACTCCAGTCCTCTCATAGGAATGTTCTGCGAGATCTTATGATTTCTAATATATAATTTTTAAATATTAGGCTTTTATTCCAGTATTTCCAGAAATAATATGATAGAGACTTTTTTCCCAGATAGTCAATATCACCACTTGCTGAATAATCAGCCCATCTCCTTGCCATTCATTTTTTTAAAAGATTAATTGATTGGTTGATTTATGAGAGAGAGTGTGCACACACACATGAAGGGGAAAGACAGACGAAGAGGGAGAGGAAGAGGGAAAGAATCCCAAGCAGACTACATGCTGGGCATGGAGCCTGATGCCAGGCTCTATCTCAGAACCCTGAGATCATGACTCAAGCTGAAATCAAGAGCCAGATGCTTAATCAACTGAGCAACCCAGGCACCCATCCTTGACATTCATTTTAAATACCAGCTCTCTCCAACAAAAAAATTTCCATTTTTTATGGTTATATTTCCAGGTTCTCTTTCCTTGTCCATTTCTCAATGCCACACTTTTCTAATTGCTATAGATCCATAATATGTTTTGATATCTTATAGAGCAAGACCCTTCTTTGTCCTTATAAATTTTTCTCAGATCTTCTTTAAAGTCCATATTAAATGTCTTTGCAAAGTAGCTGAGTCTGAAAGTCTATCGTTGTATATATTTCTAAAATGTCGAACTTTAATTTATGGATTATGCATTGCTTTTCATTATTATTTTCACTAATATTCTGTGCTTTTCATCTAAGCTTCTGTTTGTTTACATAACAAAAACAGGGTAGTGGAAATACTATGGGTTACTAATCAAGGGACCTAGACTTGAGACCAGACTGCCATTTGCCAGCTGTGTGACCTGAGGGACTCCATTTACTCTTCTGAGCCTCAGTTTCTACATTTATAACATGGAAATAATAACAATGTGTCATGAGTATTCTATAAGAGAAGGCAATAAAGATTTTAGCAAAGCCTTGGCACATACTCACAGAGATAATAGAAGCTAGGGGTGTGAAAAATGGGCTATGGTTTTTTAAAATGCTATGCAGTATTCAGAATATTTATTGGAGAAACTCGCTTGTATGTTTCATAACTGAATAAAAGCTTGTCCTGGAACTGGGAATCTGTATATTCTTTGGTTTTCAGGCAATGAAAATTTTGATGGACTCATCTTATAGCATTACTTCTACTTTTAAGATGTTTGACTAATAGGCCACATGTCCAAATCTTTGGCTGTTAGCTACAAGCTCCAATTTTTAAACAGTGCCTCTGTCAAACTCACATGGGCTGTGGTTCCACCTGGATGTCATGTGAGATTAAGACAACATGTAAGGCAACAAGTGAACAGAATAAACCAAGGGGGCAGGAGTCTGCACCCCATGAAAATTACTCTATTAAAGATTATCAGGAAATCCATCATCTTGGTCTGCAAATGATTCTATGTACAGTAATGTGGTTGTCACTTTGTATTTGTTACTGCTCAACTAGAGGAAAAGGAAAATACAAAAGTGTGGAAATAAGTCCATAAATATCTCCAAAGAGACTCCTGCAAATTTAATTAACTGAGCAATTGAATTTGACTTCCTTAAATTTAGATCTGAAATATTAGAGGTTCTTCCAGAGTCTTTCCTCTTATTAGAATGGGGCAGGACTGGGTGAGAGAAAACACAAAAAACTCCATAAAATTTTAGCTCAGTAATGTTTTATCATTAAGAAGGGATTAAAAGGAGGAATCTATAGTCTTTCTGATCCGTAGAGTACAAGGGAAAACTGTACCCTAATGGGTCTATTTTTTTTTCTAAGAAATAAGACAGTTCTCAGTAAATAATTCCATCCCACTAAACAAACATCATGATCCCTTTAAGTGTAAAGCACTAGACACTGTGGGAAATAATATGGTGCCCAAGACACGGCCTGTACCCTCCAAATACCTAAAGTCTAAAGGAAGATACAGATGTGCAGGTGTATTTGTGTCACAAGAGCCACAGAGCTAAGTCACCTGCTAGTGGCACAGGTCCAATGAAGAGAAGAGGATAGGGACAGAATCATCCATCACCAGGCCACATTACAGAGGTCAGGGACACTGAGTTAAAGGGGTCTTCACACAAGATTCACCCCCCAGGTCACCTCTTGCTACACACGGAAGTTGGAGAAGGCCTGTCTTCTCCTCTGCCTCAGGGAGCAGGTTGGGTTGTGAAGTTGGAGTGGGTTCTACAGACACTAGCCCTCTTCCCCACTCCTTGCCCCTCCCCTCCCTCCTTCCTGCATACCTTCCTCACTTCCCTCTCCTTCTTCCCTTTCTCCTTTCTTGCTCCTTTGCTTTCTTCTTCCCTCCTTCCCTTTCTGCCCTCATTCCTTCCTCCTCCCTCTTTTTTTCCTTTTTGTTTTCTCTTGTCCTCATGCCCACACCTCCACTCACCGTGTCTCTCTCTCTCTCTTTCTTTCCAACACACCTAACCAATATACCATGCAACAAAAACCAGCCTTGTTATTTACACTTGGGAGGATAGAAGGTTCACACTGCACTTCTGTCTGTACTCTTTTCAATACAGTTCCCACCACAGTCTTACATTAGGGTGGGAAGGATTTCAAGGAGCTAGCACAGAATAATACAGCAGATGCTATATTTTGTTTCCCAGTGGCTAGCAAACTGTGTTTGTCTGCTCCACTAGTGGTGAGAGGAGCACCAAACCTCTGACTGGAGAATTTCACACAGGCTGACCTAATGTGAGAGCATGTCTTAGAGGAGCTGAAGTTTGAGCTAGGCTTTGATACAGCACAACTGTCTATTTAGGGGAGCATAGACCTGAAGGGAGTCCTGAAAAGCCCCATCTTTATGCTCCATCTCTGTGCTCCTAGAGCGGCAAGACTTTTAAATCTAAGATATATGTAATTAAGCCTCATGCTGCGTGAAATCATTCCGTAAGTTCCTCATCTCTGAGCTCATGTCAGGTTAGAGAACTCAGAAATAGTACAGGAGCATATTTATTCCCAGAATATTTGGGCTGACATTGCCATAATGATAATTGAAATTATGACAAAATCTGGATATTTCACAGAGATATCACCTATCACCCGGGTCCATTAAGTATTTTGAGCATCTGCTTTAAGCATCTTGGTGATGTTTGTGCCAGTCTCTAGGAAATGGTATACTTCTGTGGGGTTTATGATCCTGTTTTGGGAACGGCTGGCAAGAAAGAGCACTGTCAGCTTGTCAATAGCATTTGGTGACTGGAAGTGTGTGATCAGGAAAGGTGAGCCTTTGTAGAGTTCTACCTGCATGCTGCGCACTGGGCATTTTATGTTTTGTCCTTACAAAATCCCTGTGAGTTAGGCACTATTAGAATTCATTCTCTACAGGCCAAGGAAAAAGGGACAGAGAGGGCAAATAATTTGTGCCTTCAACCACCCAGTCAGTGAATGGAGAGCAGAATGTCAGGTGCACAAGGACAGAGAACTTTGCTTTTTCTCTCCTATTCTTTCCCAAGCATTGGCACAGTGCCTGGCACATAGTAAGTACTCAGCAAACACTCTGTGGATGAATGAAGTGACAAGACAGCAAAAGAAACCCAGCAATCTGGCCCCACAGTCCCCCTCCCTGTTGAAGGAGACCAGAATATGCTACCCCAAATGTTAGCACTTTGGCATGAGAATTCTTTTGAATAGAACGTAACTGAGCAATGGCAGATGCAGCAAAAGCTCTTTACCTTGCACCTTTATGCCTAAAAGGAAGGAGTAAACTTCCCTTTGTGAAAGTGTCCCCTTTCCACTCTCCTGTATCAGGAAAGAGAGACAACTCTTCCTACTGGAAACAGCATCTTCTTGAAACTGCACAAACAAATCTTACTGCATTCTTACCCTCCATTAGATCCACGCCCCCCCCATATATTTAGCCTCCCACAATTTACTGACCCTAGCGGCCCAAACTCTCTTCCTTTGTCTTGTCACTTCTCCACAAATGTATGGCTCTTTAGTAAAATGGTAGATCAGCTCTTAGGCCTGACTGTTTCTTTGGCTTTTCACTTCCTTTTTTATGAGACCCCCACGTACACCTACAAATTAGAATATTAACATCAAATAAAATCTGTGCATTTTAAACTGTAAATCAACTTTTGTCAGTTGAATGTACACAGTCCCAGACACTGATGCTCAGAAAGTAGAGGAACAAAGTTTTTTCATCTCCATGGTGCATAATGTCATTTCTCTCTTCTCTGATCTCCCTAGACCAGTGGTTCTGAAACTTTAGCCTGCATTGCTGGCCCCCACCTCAGAGTTTGTGATCAGCTGGCCAGGGGGTGAGGCCTGAAAAATCTACTTTGCTAACAAGCCTCCTAATGCTACTGAGATTGCCAGTCTGAGGAGTACCCCCTAAGAACCTCTGCCCTCGATCATAAAATTCCTTTTAAACTCTACATTTTTATACAAACAAGTCCCTTTTCCCACCCCCAAGAAAGAAAGCTTATCCTATTCGCAATGTTGAGACAAGGAAAGACCAACTGAAAATTGCTGGGTCTCCGTTGCAGCAGAAGCAAACTCCAGCAGCACAAGTAGATACCGCGAAAGTAATAGAGCGAAGGCCCATAATTTACAATTAGAAATCCTGGATTCAAGTCCTAGCTTCCCCTTGCTCTGGCAGCCTGGCCCTGGGCAAGTCAGTGGCCCTGTGCATTCTTCATTCTCCAACAGGAGCATGTGAATAACCCCAACCTCTCCTACACTCCACAGTGGTCATGAGAATTCAGGGATGAGACGGAGGCAGCACTTTGCAGGCTCTAAAGGACTGTAGCACCGGTGCCCGCTATTAGGCAGTCAGCTCATGAAGTCATAATGTTGGTCTTGGAACTAGAACTAACTCTGGTGGGTGATGGGTGAGTTCAGAAAGAAGCGTGGGCTCTCTTTATATACTGTACAGAGGAAACAAAATGAAACAGCGAGAGGTTTCCAAGTAGAACATGAAAATTAAAGCTATATACTTCCAGATGAAATATACTTCATTATCACAGGCCAAACATAAAATAAATAGGGCAGAAATGCAGCTATCTGTTCCCATAAAGAACAGGGAGGAAATTTGGGGAACAATTCCTGAGTAACTTTAAATGCCTCTTCTATCTTTTTACTGCAGAGCCAAGAAGGGCAGAAAATTATGACAAACTAATTATTATGATGGATGGGGAGCCGGTCCCTTACGTTAGCTACACTGCTGGAGCAAAGAGCAGCTCTACAGCTCACATACTTCAATAGGCAAGACACTCTAGATGATAATGGGCAATACAGATTAACAACATTATGTTAAAACAGGATAATTATTCTTTTTCATTTCCTAGTTCTTTTCCATGAACCCGGTCCTGCCTCACATTTTTCTGTTTCTTATTTTCAAGGCATTATCTGTATATATCAGGCAGGCTCCTCTCCTGCTAATTAAAGGTGATGTTGTGCTTGCTTTTCCTGCAGTTTCCAACAGCAGGGGTCCAGGGACCAGAGATTGATGAAACCACTGCAAGGAACCACCCTTTCCAAAAGCAGGACGAGGTCATGGGAGGACTGAGGACACAGAGCAAAACAAGCTCTGCAAAAATGAATTCTGCTTTTCTTTTTCTCTTTCTTTTTTTTTAAGGGCTTTTTTTTTTTTTTTTTTTTTTGAGAATTTTAACAATGCATTCAGCAATCTGGTGTGAGGGTGATGAGCTCAGAATTAAGAAGCGGGCATTTTGTACTTCGGTGGGAGATAAATTCCAGACAGCATCACATAATTAAGCAGCCATTCAGCCATGCAAAGGAATAAATCCATCCATTCATTCAAGTAGTCAGTCCGTTAGTCATAACCCATATCTCTTAAGTACCTACCATGCGCCAGTCATGAAGGTTCACCTGGGGACAGACACGAGCCCTACTATTCTAAAAGGGAAGATAAAAATAGAAAGGCGAAGGTGCAGAATGACCGCAACTTAAGAAGTACCATGAAGGAAGGAAACAAGGGGCTGAGATGGAAACTGACAGAGGAGGTTACTTTCTGTAGAGCACTCATAGGAAGGCACCTTGGGGGGGGTGGGGTAGAGGATTAACTGAGACCCAAAGGCCTAAAATGAGCTAAGAATTCCAAGGAGGGGAGGAGAACCATTTAGACAGAGCATCATTTGCATTTGCAAGGCAGAGAGGCAGGGAGCACAGCGCATCTAAGACCCAGATAAGGTGAGAGAGGCTGGAGGCCAATGAACAACAGAGAAGAGAGGCAAGATGTGGCTGCAGTTACCCAGAGACCGGGCTAGGCAAGACTCTGTGGGTCTTTCCAGGTGCAGGTGTAGAGTCCGGCACATACTCTTAAGAATAGCGGAAACACCTGCGAGGGTTTCGCCAGAGTGATGGAGCCTGGGAGAATGGTCAGAAGAGGCGCCGTGGAAGGCAGTAGTTCCAGTAAGAGATTGCAGGTGGCAATGAAAATGGAAGGAGCCAGGGAGCCTGAATCTGGAGACAGGCTTGGAGATAGCTGCTGATTTGTGGAGAGGCAGGGGTCACGAAAGAGGAGAACCATGGAGGTGGCTGGAGGTGGCTGGCCTGAGTGACTAAGTGGATGCAGCACTTCTCTTCCTGAGGATGGCTAAGGAGAGATTTAGGGTAAGAAAATCAAGGACGGCCTTGAGAGTCTGCAGAAATCCTCATGTTCTGACAGTTTGTATTGCATTCGCATAGACCTTAGCCCACTGCCATTGCACACGAAACTGTGTCCTGAGAAGCTACCTGGAAATGCAGCCTGTTGGCTGATCCTAGGACAGCACTCCACGCTGACTCGTGGGGGCCTCCTGCCAGCAACCCATGCAGCCACATTTCACAAAGATGGTACCCACAGTGGCTGCAGAGTGGGTTCAGTTCAACGACCTAGCAAAACTAGGGAAACATATATGCAAAACACCAGGCCATGTTTTCACCACAGACTTTATATTAATGACAACTTGTAATATTTGTATTTCACTTTTAAAATCACAATGTACTTTAAGACAGTGCTTCTAAACCCTTAGTGTGCATACAAATTACCTGAGCATTTTGTTAAAATAAAGACTCTGATTCAATAGGGCCAGTGTGAGGCCTGCAAGTTTGGATTTCTAACAAGCTCCTGAGTGACGTAGAGGCTACCAGCCTGCAAGATGACACTTTGAATATCAGGACTGTAACACACCTTCTCATTTGATCCTTCAACAACCTCCAGAAAAGGTTAATCATGTCTGTCATACAGATGAAAAAACGAAGACTTGGAGAATTTTAAATTGCATCTTGTCTAAACCAGGAACAGTTAGTAAGATCTAGGATATAAACCACAGTTCACCAGTATCAGTTTAAATTCGGAAATTTGTGGGGCTATGCAGGCTTTAGTATTTATTTAATCAAATTGTCATTTTGGCAACTAGGTGAAAGAAATATTTAAATCAGATGTGATCAATATATTTGCATGAGGATCAATTCAGGAAAAAAAAATTTGAGACTAACTATATTTAACAGATAATCTGTGTGTGTGTGTATAATTTTATTCATATTTAATTGAGGTATAATTTACATACATTAAAGTGCACAGATCTGAAGTATTCAGTTCAGTTTTATTCATTTTTAATTGAGATATCATTTACATACATTAAAATGCACAAATCTAAAGTGTAACCACCACGCAAACTAAGATATAAAGCATTTCCATCATTCCAGAAAGTTTCATCATGTCCCTTTCCAGTCAGTTCCTTGATTTCTATAAACAGTGGTAACTTAGGCCTATTCTTGAATTTCAACGAATGAAAATCATATAGCATACACTCCTTTGTGCCAGCTTCTTTCACCCAACACAACATTTTGTGGTTCATAACTAGTATTTTTATCAAAAAATATCTTATCTCTCGCTGTACACTATCTGCAGTTTTCCTTCACCACGATTTTGTGATTCTCTCACAATGAAAGTCTTCCCCATTTGAGACTAAAATTACGGAAATTACACATCTAGCAACCACTGAGCATTTGATTGTAATAATAAAGTTTGGCCAAACTTTATTGTCAAGTAAAAACACTTTTGACGCTCGTTTGTCTTTTGTTGACTGACCTTGTGAGTCATTTAATTGTAATTTAATTGTACATTTAATTGTGGATTTTCTCATACTGCCTCTTAACACTGAATGCTCTAAAATAAGAAATTTTCTCAAGCAAAGTTAAACAGTAATAGCAGCAACATCTTTAAGACAAAGATGTATTATTCAATCCATTTATATCTAAATAGGAGCTTGTTCTTCAGACTACCTCTTTTCATTCTTGGCAGAAGCCCTAGCAAAGGTAGAAATTTTATTGAGGAACAACACACACACATACACACACACACACACACACACACACACACACACACACTGCTTAAGTCAAAGACCCCACTCTCCTGCCAACTAACCCAGCTAGTGGATACTCCTGCATAAGCCATATCTGACCAGTGGATGACAAATCAGTTCAGATGACAGGGGCCCCAGTGATATGGGCCACAGAGTTTGGTTCTCTTAGCACCCTAATTTCTGCATCTCTGTGATATGGAAGTTTCAGAAACTAGATTGCATACCATGCCCTAAGGCATCCTGCTGACCACCAGCACCCGTGTTGGGGCTCATAGGCTTGAGGACAAGGTTTGGGAGGAAATTTTGTTTGGGCAGGAGTTTGTTTTCATTTCAGTTTTTATTTTTTGTCTCTAAGAATAGGTGGTAAAATTATATTTCTCTATTTACCATGTAAGCTTGGGGATTAACTGCTGTCATAACTAGTTCTATAATATTGAAGAATTTTAGAGAGTAGCAAATTTTAAATTGTCTTTTTGTAATTGGAAGCCTTGCCTAAGACACACATATGGCATGTCCAAGAGGATAAACATTCTGTCCTACTTGTCTTTTTGTATTCCCAACTCCTAGGTGAGGGCTGGGCACAGAGCAATACCCAGGAAATATTTGTGGAAATCAATGCCATTTTGTAAATCTAAATAAGTAAAATAGCACAGATGTTTGAAAGGAGGAATAAAATAGATATTCCTTTCACTGACAAAGGACAGAATAATTATGGAAGTAGGAAAACAACAAAAAATATACCTTGGAAAAAACTGTATATCAAGAAAATTTCCTTGAAGTGATCATAATGGTAGGCCAAAAAAATTCAAGCTATAATTTTTATACTTTTTACCCAGTTTCAAATTTAAGCGTTCATAGCACATGATTTTACTCTAGATAATTACTGAGTGACAATCACATACAGATATATTCAGTAGCATTTAATCGAAAATGGCTCCCATAGGTATTCACTAATACATTAGAATCACACTTAGGTATTAGATTTTTTTTTTTTTTTCTTTTTTTTTTTTTTTTTTGATTTTTTTTTTTTTATTGGTGTTCAATTTACTAACATACAGAATAACACCCAGTGCCCGTCACCCATTCACTCCCACCCCCCGCCCTCCTCCCCTTCTACCACCCCTAGTTCGTTTCCCAGAGTTAGCAGTCTTTACGTTCTGTCTCCCTTTCTGATATTTCCCACACATTTCTTCTCCCTTCCCTTATTTTCCCTTTCACTATTATTTATATTCCCCAAATGAATGAGAACATATAATGTTTGTCCTTCTCCGACTGACTTACTTCACTCAGCATAATACCCTCCAGTTCCATCCACGTTGAAGCAAATGGTGGGTATTTGTCATTTCTAATAGCTGAGTAATATTCCATTGTATACATAAACCACATCTTCTTTATCCATTCATCTTTCGTTGGACACCGAGGCTCCTTCCACAGTTTGGCTATAGTGGCCATTGCTGCTAGAAACATCGGGGTGCAGGTGTCCCGGCGTTTCATTGCATTTGTATCTTTGGGGTAAATCCCCAACAGTGCAATTGCTGGGTCGTAGGGCATGTATATTTTTAACTGTTTGAGGAACCTCCACACAGTTTTCCAGAGTGGCTGCACCAGTTCACATTCCCACCAACAGTGTAAGAGGGTTCCCTTTTCTCCGCATCCTCTCCAACATTTGTTGTTTCCTGCCTTGTTAATTTTCCCCATTCTCACTGGTGTGAGGTGGTATCTCATTGTAGTTTTGATATGTATTTCCCTGATGGCAAGTGATGCAGAGCATTTTCTCATATGCATGTTGGCCATGTCTATGTCTTCCTCTGTGAGACTTCTGTTCATGTCTTTTGCCCATTTCATGATTGGATTGTTTGTTTCTTTGGTGTTGAGTTTAATAAGTTCTTTATAGATCTTGGAAACTAGCCCTTTATCTGATATGTCATTTGCAAATATCTTCTCCCATTCTGTAGGTTGTCTTTGAGTTTTGTTGACTGTATCCTTTGCTGTGCAAAAGCTTCTTATCTTGATGAAGTCCCAATAGTTCATTTTTGCTTTTGTTTCTTTTGCCTTTGTGGATGTATCTTGCAAGAAGTTACTATGGCCGAGTTCAAAAAGGGTGTTGCCTGTGTTCTTCTCTAGGATTTTGATGGAATCTTGTCTCACATTTAGATCTTTCATCCATTTTGAGTTTATCTTTGTGTATGGTGAAAGAGAGTGGTCTAGTTTCATTCTTCTGCATGTGGATGTCCAATTTTCCCAGCACCATTTATTGAAGAGACTGTCTTTCTTCCAATGGATAGTCTTTCCTCCTTTATCGAATATTAGTTGCCCATAAAGTTCAGGGTCCACTTCTGGATTCTCTATTCTGTTCCACTGATCTATGTGTCTGTTTTTGTGCCAGTACCACACTGTCTTGATGACCACAGCTTTGTAGTACAACCTGAAATCTGGCATTGTGATGCCCCCAGATATGGTTTTCTTTTTTAAAATTCCCCTGGCTATTCGGGGTCTTTTCTGATTCCACACAAATCTTAAAATAATTTGTTCTAACTCTCTGAAGAAAGTCCATGGTATTTTGATAGGGATTGCATTAAACGTGTATATTGCCCTGGGTAACATTGACATTTTCACAATATTAATTCTGCCAATCCATGAGCATGGAATATTTTTCCATCTCTTTGTGTCTTCCTCAATTTCTTTCAGAAGTGTTCTATAGTTTTGAGGGTATAGATCCTTTACATCTTTGGTGAGGTTTATTCCTAGGTATCTTATGCTTTTGGGTGCAATTGTAAATGGGATTGACTCCTTAATTTCTCTTTCTTCAGTCTCATTGTTAGTGTATAGAAATGCCACTGACTTCTGGGCATTGATTTTGTATCCTGCCACGCTACCGAATTGCTGTATGAGTTCTAGCAATCTTGGGGTGGAGGCTTTTGGGTTTTCTATGTAGAGTATCATGTCATCTGCGAAGAGAGAGAGTTTGACTTCTTCTTTGCCAATTTGAATGCCTTTAATGTCTTTTTGTTGTCTGATTGCTGAGGCTAGGACTTCCAGTACTATGTTGAATAGCAGTGGTGAGAGTGGACATCCCTGTCTTGTTCCTGATCTTAGGGGAAAGGCTCCCAGTGCTTCCCCATTGAGAATGATATTTGCTGTGGGCTTTTCATAGATGGCTTTTAAGATGTCGAGGAATGTTCCCTCTATCCCTACACTCTGAAGAGTTTTAATCAGGAATGGATGCTGTATTTTGTCAAATGCTTTCTCTGCATCCAATGAGAGGATCATATGGTTCTTGGTTTTTCTCTTGCTGATATGATGAATCACATTGATTGTTTTACGGGTGTTGAACCAGCCTTGTGTCCCAGGGATAAATCCTACTTGGTCATGGTGAATAATTTTCTTAATGTACTGTTGGATCCTATTGGCCAGTATCTTGTTGAGAATTTTTGCATCCATGTTCATCAGGGATATTGGTCTGTAATTCTCCTTTTTGGCGGGGTCTTTGTCTGGCTTTGGAATTAAGGTGATGCTGGCTTCATAGAACGAATTTGGAAGTACTCCATCTCTTTCTATCTTTCCAAACAGCTTTAGGAGAATAGGTATGATTTCTTCTTTAAACGTTTGATAAAATTCTCCTGGGAAGCCATCTGGCCCTGGACTCTTGTGTCTTGGGAGGTTTTTGATGACTGCTTCAATTTCCTCCCTGGTTATTGGCCTGTTCAGGTTTTCTATTTCTTCCTGTTCCAGTTTTGGTAGTTTGTGGCTTTCCAGGAATGCGTCCATTTCTTCTAGATTGCCTAATTTATTGGCGTATAGCTGTTCATAATATGTTTTTAAAATCGTTTGTATTTCCTTGGTGTTGGTAGTGATCTCTCCTTTCTCATTCATGATTTTATTAATTTGAGTCTTCTCTCTCTTCTTTTTAATAAGGCTGGCTAATGGTTTATCTATCTTATTAATTCTTTCAAAGAACCAACTCCTGGTTCTGTTGATCTGTTCCACAGTTCTTCTGGTCTCGATTTCGTTGAGTTCTGCTCGAATCTTTATTAGCTCCCTTCTTCTCTTGGGTGTAGGATCTATTTGCTGTTTTTTCTCTAGCTCCTTTATGTGTAAGGTTAGCTTTTGTATTTGAGTTCTTTCCAGTTTTTGAATGGATGCTTGTATTGCGATGTATTTCCCCCTTAGGACTGCTTTTGCTGCATCCCAAAGATTTTGAACGGTTGTATCTTCATTCTCATTAGTTTCCATGAATCTTTTTAATTCTTCCTTAATTTCCTGGTTGACCCTTTTATCTTTTAGCAGGATGGTCCTTAACCTCCATGTGTTTGAGGTCCTTCCAAACTTCTTGTTGTGATTTAGTTCTAATTTCAAGGCATTATGGTCCGAGAATATGCAGGGGACAATCCCAATCTTTTGGTATCGGTTCAGACCCGATTTGTGACCCAATATGTGGTCTATTCTGGAGAAAGTTCCATGTGCGCTTGAGAAGAATGTGTATTCAGTTGAGTTTGGATGTAAAGTTCTGTAGATATCTGTGAAATCCATCTGGTCCAGTGTATCATTTAAAGCTCTCGTTTCTTTGGAGATGTTTTGCTTAGAAGACCTATCGAGTATAGAAAGAGCTAGATTGAAGTCACCAAGTATAAGTGTATTATTATCTAAGTATTTCTTCACTTTGGTTAATAATTGATTTATATATTTGGCAGCTCCCACATTCGGAGCATATATATTGAGGATTGTTAAGTCCTCTTGTTGAATAGATCCTTTAAGTATGATATAGTGTCCCTCTTCATCTCTCACTACAGTCTTTGGGGTAAATTTTAGTTTATCTGATATAAGGATGGCTACCCCTGCTTTCTTTTGAGGACCATTCGAATGGTAAATGGTTCTCCAACCTTTTATTTTCAGGCTGTAGGTGTCCTTCTGTCTAAAATGAGTCTCTTGTAGACAGCAAATAGATGGGTCCTGCTTTTTTATCCAGTCTGACACCCTGCGCCTTTTGATGGGGTCATTAAGCCCGTTCACATTCAGAGTTACTATTGAGAGATATGAGTTTAGTGTCATCATGATATCTATTCAGTCTTTGTTTTTGTGGACTGTTCCACTGAACTTCTTCTTAAAGGGGAATTTTAAGAGGCCCCCTTAACATTTCTTGCAGAGCTGGTTTGGAGGTCACATATTCTTTTAGTTGCTGCCTGTCTTGGAAGCTCTTTATCTCTCCTTCCATTTTGAATGAGAGCCTTGCTGGATAAAGTATTCTTGGTTGCATGTTCTTCTCATTTAGGACCCTGAATATATCCTGCCAGCCCTTTCTGGCCTGCCAGGTCTCTGTGGAGAGGTCTGCTGTTACCCTAATACTCCTCCCCATAAAAGTCAGGGATTTCTTGTCTCTTGCTGCTTTAAGGATCTTCTCCTTATCTTTGGAATTTGCAAGCTTCACAATTAAATGTCGAGGTGTTGAACGGTTTTTATTGATTTTAGGGGGGGATCTCTCTATTTCCTGGATCTGAATGCCTGTTTCCCTTCCCAGATTAGGAAAGTTTTCAGCTAGAATTTGTTCAAATACATATTCTGGCCCTCTGTCCCTTTCGGCGCCCTCGGGAACCCCAATTAAACGTAGGTTTTTCTTCCTCAGGCTGTCGTTTATTTCCCTTAATCTATCTTCATGGTCTTTTAATTGTTTGTCTCTTTTTTCCTCAGTTTCCCTCTTTGCTATCAACTTGTCTTCTAGGTCACTCACTCGTTCTTCCACCTCGTTAACCCTCGTCGTTAGGACTTCTAGTTTGGATTGCATCTCATTCAATTGATTTTTAATTTCTGCCTGATTAGCTCTAAATTCTGCAGTCATGAAGTCTCTTGAGTCCTTTATACTTTTTTCTAGAGCCACCAGTAGCTGTATAATAGTGCTTCTGAATTGGCTTTCTGACATTGAATTGTAATCCAGATTTTGTAACTCTGTGGGAGAGAGGACTGTTTCTGATTCTTTCTTTTGAGGTGAGGTTTTCCTTCTAGTCATTTTGCTCAGTGCAGAGTGGCCAAAAGCAAGTTGTATTGGGAAAAAGAGAAAAAGAGAGGAGAGAAAGAAGGAAAGAAAAGAGAAAGAGAAAAAAAAAAGGGGAAGAAAAAGAAAAAAAAAACGAAAAAAAAAAAAAAGAAGAAAAAGAGAAAGAAAAAGAAAGGAGAAAAAAAGGGGGTGGGGGAGGGAAACAAATCAAAAAGCAAAACAAAACAAAAACAAAAACAAACAAACAAAAAAAGAACCACCGGGGAGTATCTTCTGATTCTGTGTTCTTTAAGTCCCTTGGCTTCTCCTGGAAGTTGTCCGTCTAGCTGGTGTTCTGGGGGAGGGGCCTGTTGTGCTGATTTTCAGGTGTTAGCAGTTGGGGGAGCTGCTGTGCCCCTGCCTGGTGCAGGGCTCGGTGGGGGTTGTTTACCCCGTGAGGCCGCAGGAGGAACAGCCCCAGTGGCGGGGCAGCTTTGGACACCTGGAGTCAGCTCCGGCAGGAACTCCGTCTGCAGGGCCTGGAGGCTCCGGGGCGGGGCCGCTGATCTGCTCAGCTGGGGCAGGAGCGTCCTCGCTGTCCTGGGCCCTCCCGGTCTCTGCCTGTCCCGGGGGAGGCGGGATCCTGGGCTGTGTCCCGGCGCCCTGTGCTCCGGAGCCTGCGCTGTTGGATTCGCGCTCCCGGGCCGCGCAGCCCCCTCCGCGGAGCCGCCGCCCGAGCCCCTCCGAGCTGCTCCTGGAACCGCGCAGGCCCCTCCGCACGGAGCCTCTTCCTCTGCCCGAGCCCCTCCGAGCTGCTCCCGGGGCCGCGCAGCCCCCTCCGCGGAGCCGCCCCCGAGCCCCTCGAGCTGCTCCGGGTCCCGCCGTGCGCGCTGCAGCCCTTAGGGAGCTCGGCGCACTCTCCTGGGTGCGCAGTTGCTGTTAGTGTCCCCGGGAGCCCGAGGGCATCCCCGCCCTCCTGGGTCCTGCTCCACCTCCCTGGAGCCCCTTTCCGCCCGGGAAGGTCGGTGCAGCTCCTGCGTCTCCGGGACGGGGCTCTCCTGTCCTGGGGACACTCGCCCCGGCCTCAGCCCGGCTCCTCCTGGGCCCCTCCCCCTTGGAGGCCTTTGTTCCTTTATTTCTTTTTCCCCGTCTTCCTACCTTGATAGAAGCGCGAACTCTTCTCACTGTAGCATTCCAGCTGGTCTCTCTTTAATTCTCAGGCCGAATTCGTAGATTTTCAGGATAATTTGAAGGTTTTCTAGGTAGTTTGGTGGAGACAGGTGATTTGGAGACCCTACTCTTCCGCCATCTTGCTCCTCCCCCAGGTATTAGATTTTTAATCGTGAAATGATCACCCTTCTCATGAATACTGATTCTGATGCACAAATTGCCAAAAATGTGAAGAAATATTATTTTGAATGGTAAGTTGAATTTCTCATTAAAAAATTGATACTTTTGTCTACCATATTTTTATTAACTTTGCTTGATTTGGCATTCTGTTTTCTTCCAGAATCATTGTACCAGCTGAGGCAGAGAAGTGGCAGAGAAGGTAGAGGAGAAGCACAGAGCTTCCTTTCTGTTTCTCCAATACAGCAGGCAAGTCCTCACATTCTAGGGATTCACTTTGCTCTCTCCTGAAATGTCCTGTCCCAGCTCTCTGTGGCACCAGCTCATTCCCCTCCTTCAGGTCTTTGGCTCTAACATTCTCTTTAGCTGGACCCTCCCAGACTACTCACTCCACAGGGGCTGCCTTACCACCTTCAACTCTGACTTGTTGTCTATTTCCCTCATTAGGATGGAGGTTCCACAAGGACAGGGATTGTGTCTGTCTTGTTCACCACTGCATCCCTAGCAACTAGTCCAGTACTAGGCACATGGTGGGCATTCAGTAAATATTTGAAGAAGGAATGAATAAACATATGAACCCATCACTTCTATTTACAGAGCACTTTAACTGCATACAACTTGATGATTAGCATAAGGCTATTTCTAAACTCCTTCTCCCAATGCTTAATGGATACAGGAGACAATTAGTGACATTCTTTCAGGTTCATTGGCTACTTCTTTGCATTCCTTTGGTGACAGGACAATTATGCAGTAGGGAGCTGCTCAGATGACACGGGTTTGGCTCACATGAGAAACAGGGTTGGGAATCAAAGAGCTACTTCTCTGCCATTTCTGAAAGAGTTCTTGTAAGGTATTGTGCCATAATTCATAGCAACTGCTGAGAGTCTGTGGTCAATCTCTGGACTCCTCAGAGGTTGGAAAACTAGGAGACATGCTAACAAGAGGTTAAAGTGAGGGAGCTGTGACATCAGTCTTTTATTCAATTGCCTACAACATCTAGCTACATTCGTAATAGTTCTTTAACTTATATTAATTCCCAGAGTCATTCATGTTCATTGCACAAAACTGAAAAATATATACCAGAGCATTAAATACCAAAAAACATCATTATCATATGTTTTGTAGTGTAGAATGGCTTTGTAATATGGCTACCTAAATTCTAAAAACAGCTTGGCCTCTTACTGATATTGTGACGAGGATAGATCGCAAATGGCCACAAATTTTTCCTATCCCTCTACACATGTCATCTTGCAAAGTGACCATGCTACTCTTTCCATCAAGAGGTATAATCTATTTCTCCACCCCTTGAATCAAGATTCAGCCCAATATGACTTATTTTGACCAACAGGTTAACAAACATGACACAGCAGTGGCTCAGAAAATGCTAGGGCGTTTGGTTCGGCCTCTCTTGGAACTCCTCACTCACTCTATGAACAAGCCTTAGTTAGCCTCCTGCAGGATGAATGACCACATGGAGAGAGGCTCCCACTGTCCCAGTGGAGGCCCAGAAATGGGAGTGAGGTCATCCTTGACCACAAGCCTGAGCCATGGCATCCCAGTCCAGAAGAATCGCAGCCACGCCCCAGAATTATGGCAAATAGCAAATATTTGTCTGTTTGTTTTAAACACTGTATGTTGTTAGCATAAGGTAACTGATATGATAGGCAAATTGCTTGATCTCTTAAAGCCTGTTTTCTAATCTATAAAATAAAGGTAACAATGGTATATTTTCCATAAGCCTTGCTTCAAGTCAGAAATGAAATAATTTAGTATCATACTTGGCATATTATATGTGCTGATTACATTTAATTGATTTCTTCCAGGTTTCTTAGAAGATTATTTTCTGTTCACATAATATTATACCAGCTAATATTTATCTGTAACATAAAACTATTGCCTCATTGTTTATTATTTTGCTGTTTCCAGAATTTTTTTTTTTTTTATGATAGTCACAGAGAGAGAGAGAGAGAGGTGCAGAGACACAGGCAGAGGGAGAAGCAGGCTCCATGCACCGGGAGCCCGACGTGGGATTCGATCCCGGGTCTCCAGGATCGCGCCCTGGGCCAAAGGCAGGCGCCAAACCGCTGCGCCACCCAGGGATCCCTGTTTCCAGATTTTTAATTTTAACTCCATCAGGATCTCCTAGAAGTACCCCCTGTACCGCATTGAAATGGAAGATAGCTTTTCCAGAGCATTCAGGAACTTCCATGAAACTCCTTCAAGGAGAAATAAGAGGAGAACACTTGGGTGGCTCAGTGGTTGAGTGTCTGCCTATACTTAGGGCATGATCCCGGGGTCCTGGGATCAAGTCCGGCATCAGGGAGCCCGTTTGTCCCTCTACCTATATCTCTGCCTCTCTCTCTCTGTCTCTCATGAATAAATAAATAAAATATTTTTTTAAAAAAAAAGGAGAAATAAGGGAAATATTCCTGTGAAATATACAGAAAAATTCTGGTTTCTCCAATATAACAGTTTATTTTAAGCAATCAAGCTGGAGAAGGCAGAGGGATCCCCAGGGCTTAAAAGCATTGCTCTGGGAAGATCTGTGCTTCCAAAAAGTCCCTTGTTGCTCCACATCACCTGTATTTGTTTTGAGATTAAAAAGCTCCTGCTAGTGATTGGCTCATGGCAAGTCTACATTGAAGGGGCTGTTTCCAAAATTACTAGAGACAGCTCTGCACACTACTGGAAAGCTCCTCCCTGCGATGAGGTCTGTCTCATCCCCCAAGCAGACTCTACACATGTAGCAGAATGTTTGCAGATCCCTGTTGGTCAGCAGTACAGAAGCTGAAAGGCTGGTGCTCAAGGTCATGGCCACAGCATGCAAGGCACACTAACTTCCTGCGGTGATTCTAGTGACCCACATTTTCAGGGGTCCTGGTGGAAGACTAGCTCCTCTGGTGTAGGTTGCAGTCTTAGAGAATCCCAGAAAGTACACTCTGGCTCCGCAGCTTCATAAAAGTGTTTCCTGAGGTTTGAAGCAGCAGGAAACAATCAGCTGTTGTCCAGAAAAGAAGAAAAGGTAAGGATCCCCATAAAGAAGGGAAAACTGTGAGTTTTGTGACAAAGACCAAAAGAACTGGAGATGATTTTTGGTGTGTGTCTCTATCCTTCAGGTTAGAGGTAATAGTGATGATGATACAGAAATAGACATTCTATGCATTCATGAATTGGTAAGCTGGTTCTTACACAGTCTTTGCTAAATCATTTTAGCTTCTACTTCTTAGCAACTTGTTATGCATTCCAGCCATGCTATCTGCTCTGACCTACTTTCCTTACTTTGTAAGGGGGGAAAATCTCTGCAGGAACTCGACTCAATCAATATCCAAGTTTCAACCAATTATCAAGTCAGCTGAACCACAGTTTCTGCCTCCAATTTTTACGCATTCAAGAAAAATACAGCCTCTTATTCTTTGAATTTATATCTTGTGTCATTCTATATAATTTGTGGAATTTTGTTGGTAAATCCAGTACAATGGAAACACATGACTCTGGATTTACTCAACAAACTGTTTTTCTTAGTTAGTTCTCTATAGAGGGAGCTTCTCCCAAAATACTGGCAATGCTTGCCTTGGGTCTCATTCAATGGCACACTTTTACTTTCAGTCATAATGCATTTATGTGGCTAGTTACGCGGGCAACAGACATACATGCTGAATATCTGCTTTGATATATTTATTTTATTTTATTGGAAATTATTCCCTGCCATATTCAAAAAATATCTGTGGCAGCTTACATTAAGTAATGTATAAGATAATGCAATCAAAAGAGCAATGGAAAGGGGATATAAAAACCTATACCCAGAGAGTGGAAATATAAATATTACAACTACATTGGTTAATAGAGGGGGATGAGGGGGATAAGCATTAACTTTATCTCTGACAACAGAAAAACATTGCAATCTTTTGGAACATTCAAAAGACCTGGATTGAGACAGAGTGTGAATCCCAGAAACTTCACTGAATAGAATTCAGGCAAGTTACTAACTCTTCTGAGATCCAGTTTTCTCTACCCTGAAGCTTATCATAGACATTCCATAGAATTGTTGTGAGAAGTAAATAATAGCACATGTGTAATAAAAAAGTAAATACATGGGTGTTAACTGTGTGCCAGGCACTACTCTAGTACTTTTCATGTATTACTTTAATTCTGACAAGAATTCTATGATCCTTGACTGCTATTCCATTTAACTAATTGTAAAACTGTGGCCCTAGACAGGTAACAAGCTGCATAAGGTCATAAAGCAGTGGTGGGAAGCCAGTATTCAAAGCTGAGGGTCTGGACCTAGAATCTATACTCAGAACCCTCGGTAGTGCTGTCTCTCATTGACCAAAATGACTACACCAGAATAAAAAGTGAGTAGTATTCCTATTACTCTCACTGGTTTCCTGGCAGCCAAACCAAAGAAGGAAATAGTTTATATTTAATACATGCATTATAATAAAATATAGAAAATAAAATAAAACACCTTTAGGAAAAACTCCACTTCATTCTTAGGTGTTTGGTCATGAGTCAGCACCCCAGCCCTGACCTAGTAAAGACAGATCTTCAGGCAAGGGTGGCTAATGATGCCACTGGTGATCTGAACCAGTAAGTTCTACAGGAGATCTTGGAGATGCTAAAGACTGTCGAGCACTGAGATAGGCCCTTTGCAGCGCTTGGTTGTACTGGTGAGTTGATATGCAGGTGTGCTAATCCACATTCATAGCTTCACTTACTGAACATTTTCCTCCTTAACTTCCACAGTACTCCCCACAGATGCCCATTATCTCTTCTGGCTGCTGGTCAAGCAGTGCTTCAACAAAACTCTACCATGGTTCAAGTTACATAGGGGCATAAGATGAGGGAATTAGGGGGAAGAGTATTTGACAATTTCCACCACGCATTTATGCAAGAAATCCCCTCACCAGGACGGGATAATTCAGCTCAGCACTGCCTGAAGGCATCAGGAGTCAAGGTCTCAAGGCCCAGGGAGTAGTTTGAAGACAGCTATAACATCAAGATGATAGATTTAAGCATCGTTTATTCTGGATCAGAGGTCTGTATTATGCACTTGAGGATTTTCTAAAGTACTGAAGGTAAGAGCAATTAGTTTATCCATTCTTTCCAAAATTTACAAAATCTTGGCTTTCAAGATAACTGTGTTCAATGGATTAGAGCTGAAAGAAACTGAGTCAGCTCTTTCTCTTAGGAAACTATTCAAGGGGGAGGGGAAAAGCTACACTTTATGCTATTCTGGACAATGTGGTCACCAGTGACAGTGCATATCTTTTATTCCCCCAAGATGGAGATTTATCTATCTATCTATCTATCTATCTATCTATCTATCTATCTATTTACAAAAGTGGGAGGGGCTCAGGGAGAGAGAATCTGAAACAGACTCCACCCTGAGCACAGAGCCTGAGATGGGACTCGATCTCATGACCCTGAGATCACAACCTGAGCTGAAACCAAGAGTCAGAGGCTTAACTGACTACTCTACCCAGGTGCCCCTGAACAGTGTACTTTATAAATATTTTTAGTTTAAAGAGGGAACCGGCATTTCTTTTCATCCCCTCAAACTCACACTCATACCTATACACACTGATTAGTGTTGTCAACTTAAGCTACAAAGTATTAAGAGAGCACAGGGAATTTAAAAGTTGCTACAGATTTTGAATTTATGGCCCAAAAAAAATGTTATTTTGTATGAGTCACCCTTTAAGATCTACTTTGTACTCTAAATGTGAGTTTAGCTAAACCTGACAGTGGTTGGCCCTTTGGACACTTGGTAAATCTGTGTCCAAGATTGAAAAAGTGAATGAGTGAATAAATGAATTAGCGAATATAACTTATTAGGCAAAATCCTAACATTATAAATAAAAGACAAACTTGAGAAATGTATATAATCTCTAGGAAGAGAGTATTGGTTATTTGTGTGGTAAAAAGTAATTTGGTCTGGATGATTTCCCCTAATTATGCTAGGCATAGAGTTATAGTAGAGAGAAAACTATGTAGATGCTAAAACTCTAAAAAATATGAAGAAAATGCTTTCACCATAAAATATCACTGGTTACTTGAAATTCAAAACACATTAGACACTTGGCAAAAAAGAAAAAATCCTCTAACACTAAATTCTCAAAATCATATCCTTTAAATGTTAAGATGGAACTATTTTGTGGTTTTCAATAGTTTAATTTGCTTCTGTGACTCTTCCTCCCTTCTATTTCTGTCTTTCCTTTTCATTCTACCCATTATGTGACATTTAAAGGGAATTAAAAGTTTACACCAACACTGTGTGATACACAGCCATGAGGGAAATTTCAATTGCACCACATAACAAAATTGTTCCATACTGTCTTTATACTTAGTCATATCCATGCATTCAACAAATATACTTAGTGGGTATCTCAACAAATATTTACTGAGCATCCAAGTTGTAGGCACTGTGCTAGACACTAGAGATGGGACAGAAAACTCTTCCTCTACTAGATTATGGAGGTCATAGTGTAATTAGGTGGATAGACATTAAATGATCATATAACTAATTAGTTCATTGAGACTGTGAGTAGGATCATGAAGTGGAGTATAGATTGGCTCATTTAAATAATAGTGCCATTTTAATAAAGGAGTATGGATTCAATTCAAAAGTTATGGGCACTCACTGGAAGAGTTTTCATCTGAAAGTGACATGATCGGATCTACTTTTGTAACAGGTCACTTGGGCCACACTGAGGCATGGGCAGAAACTGAGTGACAAATGAAGAGTCTATTACAGTGTTATCATGCAACAAACGCCATATCCCACAGGGCAGGTGATTGTCGCATGGTCAAGAGTGACCACTAGACATGATAAGGGTAAAGTAATGATGACGGTAATAACCAAGGCTGCCATTTGCTGTGCCCTTTTCTGTGTCAGTCATTGTAAATTTAATCCTCGTATTCCTGTAAGTGAAGTACTATTATCAACCCAGTTTTACTATCAAGAAAATGGGGCACAAAGAGGTTCAGTAAGCTGTCCATGGTCACACACCTAGCACCTAATGGCAATAAGAACTCAGTGAATCAGGCCCCAGAGTTCAGGCTCTTAACCATTCTATGAGCTTGCTAAATTGAATTAGATCTTCTTCTGAATGCTTGGACAGCTACCTGGTTTTCCATGGTGCTGGCCCCATATTCATTTCCTGCCCAGTCCTACTACTGCTATTCAACAGGTTAAATATCTTCTCCTGAGTCAGTTCAAGAGAGCACCATTAGTGGGAATTCTCTCTGCTGCCTTCCTTATTTCCTATGCTCTTCCTACTCTCTCAAACAAATGTGTCATGAAATTGCATGCATTGACCTATTCTGAAAATTGGCCTTGGAATTTCTTCATATGAAATTCTTTTCTGCGCAAACCATGGGTCATAGAACAGAGCTCAGCTGTGAATTCTGATGCCTCCATTTGAAAAGATTTGTTAATGTTGAGAATAAATATGACTCATCAATCTTGGACAAAGGATGTGGGCTGAAAAAAATTGTTAATTTATAGGGTCACTTCACTAGTGGACCCTGAACAGAAATGTCAGTTTAAAAGTTGTGACTCTAGGGGCACTTAAGTGGCTCAGTCAGTTAAGCACCTGCCTCCAGTTCAGGTCATGATCCTGGGGTCCTGGGATCGAGCCCCATATTGGGCTCCCTGCTCAGCGAGGAGCCTGCTTCTCCCTCTCCATCTGCCTCTCCACCCCCCTCTTGTGCTCTCTCACTCCCTCTCTCAAATAAATAAATAAAATCTTTTTAAAAATTGTGACTGTATTATTGAATTTAGTACTTTAGACTCTGTCTCACTTGAATGGACTTGATGGACCGGGGCTGGGCTAAATATGAGTCAGGTCAGACATTTGCAGACCCAGGGGGGCTAGGAGACTCATAGGGCCTGCCAGGAACCTATAACAATGCTCCTGATGGGGTTAGAAGGCAAAGTGTCAGAGAGGACTGCTGGTCAGGGGGAAGAGCAGGGAAGGGAGGGAAAACTTGAGGTGTCAGGTAGTCAGGGATAACCAGAAACTCATCACTGAGATTCACTTCCTGAAAGGAAGGTTAGAGGAAGGAAAATGGATCACACCTGGGCAGGAACTCAGTCTTGAAAAGAGAGTGTTCCAGACAAAATTTTATGGTGGAATTGAGACACAAGAGTGAAATAGGCCCCTGAGCAGCTGAAGTAGAGAATGAAGGGTGGTTACATTGACCAAGGTGGTTCATGCATGCAGTCAGCATGTTCATATGCCAGGAATCATGTGAAGGTTTTAAGATTCAGAAATGAGCCAAGGCACCATTTCTGCCTGGGAGGAACTCACCATACTAAGTGGAGGAGTGGCTCCTTTTTGAGAATCCAGGTACATGATCAAGGCTGAACTAATGTTAAAACAGGCTTGAATCAGCATCATTTCTCAGCCCTCCTAGGGTAAGATTCCTCTTACACTCTTCCAGTTAAGTTGCCCTTGCTTGTAGATTAGAAGGAATTAGGTTCTGGGTTTTAAGCATTCCCCAGCTTTTCTAGACAATGACCTTTACTAGGAAATGAAGTCAGACCAGAAGCTCAGACATTCCCTCTGTACAGAGAACCCTATCTCTTCAGAGGGACCATGGTTCTTGCTGGCTCCTTGTTCTTATTCACTGAGGTGACCCTATCTCAAATTCAACTCCTCTGAGCCTATCTGTACCTTTAGCTCCTGCTTTGCTGAGAGTCCCAGACTTGAAAAAGGGGCCAGGTTATGCTTTTCCTCTGACATGATTTTCCTTCTTGAAACTCTCACTCCCAAAGTCCAGGGGTCACTTTCCCTTCCTTTCCACCTGGCTTGGGAACTAACTAGTGGGCATTTTTTTCCACCTGACCAGACCCCAGTCCTCTGCAGCATCACAACTGACCTACTGAAATTACTAGCAGAGCTAAGAACCCTCAGTTTTCCAGAGCAAGAAAGTAAGACCACTGCACCACTGGAGGAATTTCTTGGGGTCCAGAAAGTGGTCTTCTTAAGATATTACAGCTAGAAGGGACTCTCTGGCCCAATATCCTGAACCCCAAGGTGGAGAGAGAACAAGAGGCAGAATTAATCTAGAATTCAGCTCCTAGGTCTCACCCCAATGCCACGTTGTCTCTGTAAATGAAACTACTTGGTGGAAATTCTGACAATTCCAATAATGAGGCTCTTGTTTAGGGGTCATCTTATACTTCCCACATTCATTCTTGCCTCTCCCCTGCCAAGTTCACTTTCCACCTGAAAACTAGAGTGATCTCAAGAGATAAACTAGGTCACAAGTCAATGACCTGCTCAAAACTACCAGTGAGTTTCCGTAAAACTCAGGATAAAACCCAGACTCTTTACCATGGTTCTCCCTGGGCTGGTACCCACTGATCTTTCTAACAATATCTCCTGCCACTGCCCCCTTCTCACTGTTCTGCAGCCATGCTAGCTTTTTCTCTAGTCTTCAAATACACTAAGTTGATCCCCACTTCAGTGCTGGGAACACTCCTGTCCATCGGGCTGGTTTTTCTCACCATTGGCCTTAACTGTCATCTCCTCAGAGAGGTCCCCTTTGTAGCCTTCTCCCCACACCACCACTCCATTCCACACTACGAGCTTTATTTTGCCACAGAACTCTGCCTGGCTGAGATGATCTTATACATTAGGTTTTTGTTCATCTTCCTCTCCTACCAAGTCTGCCACATTCAACTCTTGTATGCCAGCACCTAGAAGATGCCTAGCATAGTAGGTGCTTAAGTATTTGCTGAATAAAATGAAAGAAGCACAGAATAACTACAGGCTCCTTCTCTGGAATGAATGTGGTATGATAAGGTTTCAGTTTACACATTCTGGAAACAGACTACATAACGAACAAAAACAAAGAGGAAAAAAAGGAATTTGTAGTTGTTTTAATAAGAACTAAAATATGTAGTTAACTAAACAGAATCTTATACATGATATTTTCACTTCATATTCTGTAAAAAGAAAATTGTTACTGCCAAAATTACAGAAATATGGTTTTGATTTATAACAATGTAGAAACAGTTATAGTAAGTTGTTAAAGCTTGTTTATTTCTGGGACTTTGCTGAATTTTCCTTTTGATGAAATTATTATTTAAAATTCTAGTTAGTAAGTTAGTGTCAATAATTTAAATGAATTTCTTTATATGCAATTATCTTGGATTGGAAGCCAATAAAAGAGTTGGGATTACTTTTAACAAATTACACATTCTTTCCCTTTTCATGTATTATACCGTTAACATTAGGAAGAGTTACAGCTATAATTTTATATTTAAAGTAGAAGTATTTGGTTTGGAGGGAATCATGGAGCTAAAAAAAATACACATGTTCCTCACATCCATCTTAAAGAAATAAAAACACCAAGAGTTCACAATTTCCTAGGAAGTGGTATTCAATCATGCTCTATGTATTTGAATTTTGTTTTAAAGAAATTAGACTGGGGAGAGAGCATCCCAGAGAGAGAAGCTGAACTTTAAGAAGATAAATAAATTAATGCATAATGCATTTTTAAACTCATGAATAGCAATCATTTTCTTAATCTGTGGAAGTACTGGGCATTTTTCCATGGGAGACATGGGGTTTACCTAGTGTGTTGGACCATAAAGGTAGTTACAGGAAAGGGTCAGTGATTAAGGAAGAGAAAGGTAGGTTTCTGCCTTCCCAAAACTATTCACACATGAAATTTCTACTTGTAACCACTGAATGATTTAGTGAAATTGGAAGATAATATTAAAATGTTATAGAAAACAGTTAAGAAATTGGTTGGTGTATCATAAGGCTGCAAACCATGTTCTGGAAACAGCCAAAATTAATGATGGCAAAGTCAATGAACAAATGCAAAGAAAAGGGCTTAAAAAACTGATTTATCTTCTATGAAAGAGTAGGGCAGATTAGATGTACTTTATTTACTTTGAGGATAATGACATGGATCCTTTGGAATTCATAATCAAAATATACTAAAGTGAACCATGAATATAAAATAGGAGAGCAAAATAGATTTTTAAAATGGAGTTCTTGTTTGGACACCTAGCACATGACAGCTTCTGGTGGACACAGATTTCTTCTTGTAATAATCATTATTACCACTAAATTACTAGGGGCACATCCCACCCTGCCTACCCTCAAAATGAAAACCATGTGGAGAGTAGGCTAATGTAACAGAATAATGAAAGCTTCACAGGTAACAGGGTAATGTAACAGGATAATGAATGCCAGTCAGATGCATTCAATCTGGAGCCAAAATTAGCCTATTTCTGAATCAGCCTGTTCACATCATTTAGCATATATTACATTAAATCAAGGCCAAAAAGTGTACATGTAACTCTACAAAATCTTGCAGGAGCATGTAGATATCAGGCAAATATAAATAAATCTAATTCTAAATCTATTTGGATTAATAATGAGACCTAAAATTTTTTAAGCTTTACACAATCTTATGAGGTAGGTGCTAATATTACTCCCATTTTTCAGATGGGGAAAACAAGATACAGACAGTTCAGGAACTTTCCCCAAGAACAGACAGCCAATACCTGGCAAAGCCATATTTGAATGCAGGCACTCTGCCCCCTACTTCATGCCCCTTATTATGATATGATTATACCACCCCTAGAGAAGTTCTTGAATTTATTTAACTGTCATAGCTATTCACATAATCATTTTTATGTGAATAAAGTTAGATTTTTTATGAAAAAGCTCTGGAACCCTGATGCATGGCTGCAGGCAGGGGGGTGGGGTGGAGCATCTTTACTCAGATCAAGTTGTATATGCCCATCTACTACCAAAGCACTTATCTTTAATTTAATTTAATTTAATTTAATTTAATTTAATTTAAATCTTATCTTTAATTTTCAAAATATAGATTCTTAAGGTCATCAAACTGTTTATTTTTACTTACATGAACTGAGTTTGCCTCTGAGACTTAGAGATGCAGGTGTATGTTTGATTTGATACGGCTTTTATACAAGTCTTAAGGATTCAGTTATTTAGACAAATATAGCCAACATCCCTATGTTAAAAATGACCTGAGAGTCACAGAATATGGCCCTCATGCTGGCACCATGAATGCAATTATCAATTCCCAGTATGCCCAATGAACTTAGACACCCTTTATAGATATTTATGTTATATTTAGTAAAACTGTTTAAAATGTCCTTCAGTTGCATTTGACCAACACAACTTAACATCTTTCAACAATAAAAATGAATCAGGTCTCTGAAACTGATGTAGATATTGATTAAAATTGAGCTGCCTAATGTGTAGCGTTCAGTAAACATTTAAAAGTATTAATTCAATTATTCTTAGTCGAGGACAGGGGGTGGAGGAAAAGAGCCCTTTAAAGTCTATGCACAAAAGAGGAGAACCTCTGCTTGAGGTCTTTCTTAAAAAGCCTTCAGTTTTATAGCTCTGGCAGCAAAGGTCTCTCCTCAGCCTCTGTGCTTAGGCATTTATGTAATTCTGGGAGGACAGAGCATATATTAGCCATAGCTATTGACTTTGATAAATCACCTGGGCTGTATGGCATGCAAAAGGATATTGTAAGGAGAAATGCAATACTGTCTGTGATAATACTTTGAGGTCTCCAGAGAAAGGCACATATTTAAATATGGCAAAAGTCTAGGAGTGAGAAATCAGAATGGCCAGGATCTAGTTTCAGCTCCACCAAGTGGCAGGTAGCAGTAAATGGTGGCCTATCCATCTGCCTTCATTCTTCTGTAAACTTTCCACATGCAGACTAATGCATGCCATTGATCACCAGTCTGTAGGTATCTCAGCTACCCTGCTCTAAAAGGGATCCACCATACCAGGCTTGTTTGTTTTACTACTTATTTTAACCCCAAAACCATACCATGAACATCTGGCCATGCTACAGAGATGAATTTATGCATACTAGTTTGTACATATAGTAGCATATAGCCAACTCCATCTTACACCATGTTCGTGGACCCTTCTATAATGATGTCAGAGAGATAGTGTTATAGTAAGGGTCAAAATATCAATTTGAGTCCTAACTCGTATACTAATTAACTGTGTAACCTTGAACCTGGCTTCTCTGAGGCCAGTAACCCCTGCTTCATCATCTGCCTTCCGGGGGAATAGAACGATCTAATGAACTAATAATTTACAGAAAATGCTTCAAAAAGGTAAAGTGGGATTTTTTAGTATCAGTGTTGCTGTTGAAAAAATACTGATTAAATAAAAAAGACGGGGTACCTAGGTGGCTCAGTCAATTAAGCGTCTGCCTTCAGCTCAGGTTATGATCCCAGAGTCCTGAGATCAATCGATCCCCGTGTGGGTCTCCCTGCTCAGTGGAGAGTCTGCTTCTCACTCTCCCTCTGCCCCTACCCCCTTCTCGTGCTCTCTCTCCACTTGCTCTCAAATAAATAAAATATTTTTTAAAAATACAAAAGATAATCTAAAGTATGTTCTATATGTAGTTTTACACATTAATATGCATGCATACCTGTAACTGATATATACATAGGTTCACAGTGTTACCTCCATATTTATATGTCCTGAACATGTTTTGAGCATTAGGTCTCATACATTGTGCCTGTATAGCCAGACCTAGTCCAGATTATTGTGGAAAATTTTTATTTCCAGAGTGATTAACTTTCATTTTTCTCCTTACCACTGCTATTTGGCTGAGCTAGAGATAATCTCAGGAAAAAAAAATAAATTTCCTTAAAAGACTATTCATTATGTTCAAAAATAGCCATAGTCCACTTTAGAACTCAGTTAATGATAGATTTTCCTGAGCAAAATTCCCCTTTTAGTAATTTAGTAGCAAAATGTTTACTCCTGGAAAATGCCTGTTTCCTAGGGATTATTAATCATACTTTATTGGGAAGTAATCAGTTACATAGTTTGTTTTCCTACCCTTTTTAGAAAATTGAAATGCTGAGATATTCATTTTTGCTATGAAAATCTACCCAGTAATTACCATATTTACTTTTCATTTATGGGGGAATAATCTGTTTTAATTAAGCCTAACTGAAGAACTTTTATCAGATGTAATTATCCCTTTCGATAAATATGTCTCCACTAATTACATTTAACCATGGGATTTATAGCTCTTAAGTCATTTAGTAGGAAACATAATAAATCTTTAGTAATACATGCTAAATTACTATAAATTAATTCAGATCATTAACATAATAAACAAATTAGGATAATTTTGCTTAATTAGTTTGGGTGGTTAACTCAAAATCCCATGTAAGCTTCATGGTAATCTTGATTTTCACCATTATTACTGGAATGACACATTTTGAAACAAATCTGTTTTAAATTTTTTTAAAAAAAGCTGATCCCTTGTTTTAAGCCTTAATCCTTTGACAATTGATTATTTTCCAGAGGAAACATAATTGACTATCCTTTAGTTTTTTAACTTCATAAAATTTTTCATAAAACTTTATAACCTAAATATATTTCAAATAAAAATATTTGAAATTTCTTCCTTAAGTAAGTGAATTTTCATTTACTAATTCAATAAATGTATCCCAATAAAAATCAACATACATACCTATACTTATTTGTGTGTATGTTTTTAAGTTTATGTGTAAATTATAATACATTTTAGGCACTTCTCTCTTCTTGAGCTTTAACTCAAGTTAGAGAAAGAGAAGTTTGAGGGCACCTGGGTGGCTCAGTCAGTTAAGCATCTCACCCTTGATATTAGCTCAGATCATGATCTTGGTATTCTGAGATCAGGCCCTGAGTCAGGCTCTGCCCTAGGCAGGGAATAGGCTTGAGATTCTCTTTCTCTTTCCCCCTGCCACTCTCTCTCTTTCTCAAATAAATAAATCTTAAAAAAAAATAAAAAGAAGTATGTAGCAACAGAAAAAAAATATTAAACTAGGAAGCACTTAGAGAAATTTAAAACAAATAAAATATATTTTTCACAATGAGTGGAAACCTCATGGATATTCATTATCCCTAGAGGTGGTACAGACCAAAAATGTAATTACCTTCCAAAATAGCCCAGCTAAATTCAAAGATGTTAGCATTTGTAGATGCCAGAATCAGGACAAGTTATTAAAGAAGCAATATGTTGTGTTCTCTCCTGCTTCTACCCAGCATTCCCTCTGTTCTTTCTACTTGCTTTCACCTAGGCAATTTCTAGGACACTGCAAGACCCAGCTCAGGTGCCACCTTCTCTAGGCAATGTTAGAGAATAATCTATCAGATGGCTTCTAATAACATTCTCCTATTTGTTTCTGCATTTTCTCCCACACTGGATGATGAACTTCAGACACAGGTGGCCCTTCCAGGCACAATAAGCCACACCTCAATAAAGACAAGGTGAGCATGCATTGGTCCCAATGGCATTGGCCCAGAATGAACCCACAGTGGCTCAATCTGCCTGCTCTTGGCTCTCTTGCTTGCATTCTTCTCTTCCATACATAGAACTGTCTGGGTATTCTTTTCTGGCTTACAGTCCTCCCCATCCTCTTCTACCAACAGGCAACTTGGGTCTCTGCAGTTCTCAGAGTTTCAGGTAAAAGCCTCTCCCTCTGCTTGTACTTACCCATGCTCACTCCAGCTGAATCATGAATCTCATGAAAGGCCCAGGACAGCCTTTCTGACTCTTCTGAGATAAGAGGGGACTTAAGTAGAATCTTAGTAATTGAGACACATAATATTTTATTTCTCAATAGTGAATGAATCAGAAACTCAAAACTGACATCTGAGAGACCCATCACACGTCAATGCTGCTTAGTGTTTTAGGCACCCAATAAATATATTCATTTCAGTCCTTCATTTAGGAAACTTCTTTTGACAGGCACTGCTGGATATGTCTTTCCCCTTAAATGACATAGATTCTCAACAAGCATTTAATCTTTAGGTCATCGTTCAGCTTGATGTTGGAGGGAACAATAAGCAAACTTAGTTCCTGCCCTTAATGAGCTTGCCGTCAGTTAGACTGCTCCATAGTCTTTATTTTGGGCCCACTTCTCATTCTCATAAAGGCTTTCGCTGACTTCCAAGAAGAGAATGGGGCCTTGGAATTTTAGATTTTCCTAACACTCTTTATACATCCTCTATACTTTTCATGATATTTGATTAATAACTCTTTCTCCCTCAATAGACTGAAAAATCATGACAGCAGGACCACATCTGTCCTATTATTCACTGTCCCATTCCCAGTACCTAAAACAGTTTCCTCCCATTAGTAAGCACTTGATAAATGGCCAGTCTAAAATAAGAAAGATCAATGGAGGAAATTGAGTTAAGCTATACTGTATATTACAGCTAGTACTATAAAGTGGTTAGTGTTAGGTATTAATTCAAATACTTTACACATACAAATTCTTTTCATGTTCATATTAACTTCATAACATAGGAACTAGTGTTACTTTACAGATAGAAAATTTACATGAACCCTATGACCAGATACTATTGCTATTTTATAGATGAAGAAATAGAGACAATTAATTTACAAACATCACATTGTTAGCAACTAGGAGAACTATGATTCCAAACCATGCTTAGTCACTAAATTACATGTTTTTGCTATCCCACTAGCCACAGCGGAGTGGACCAGAAACCAAGACTATCTCTAATTTTGAAGACTTACCAGATTTTCTATTTATTAGTGTAGTCCACATTTGGGTTAAAAAAAAAAAAAAAAGAAGAAGACAGCCAGACCCCTGCCTTACACCATAGACAGAAAAATCAATTCAAGATCATATAGACATAGACATAAAAGTAAAAACAATCAAGTTATTAGAGGAACTAGGAGAATCTCTCTGTGACCTTCAAGTAATACTTCTCAGAGAAGAAGAAAAAAAACATAAACCATAAAAAAAGAAAAGAAAAACTTCACTTGGATTTCATTCAAATTAAAAGCTTCTACTTACCAAAAATACTAGAAAGGAAATGAACAAACAAGCCACAAACTAAAAGAAAATATTCCCTATGTATTTATTCAATAAATGACTTATATCCTGAATATATAAAGAGCTCCCACAACTCAAAGAGATAAATAGCCCAAAAAAAACTGGGCAAAAATATTTGAACGGGCACTATAAAAGAAGGTATACAAATAGGCAGTAAGCGGATGAAAACATACTTAACATTACTGATCATCATTGCAACAGAAATTAAAACCATGAGATACCAAAACCCAACCATCATAAACTAAAAAGACTAATTATATCAAATATTAGAGAGGATATGGAGCAACTAGAACTCTCACACATTGCTGGTGAGAGTATAAAATGATACAATTTTCAAAAACTATCTGGCAATTTCTTTCTTTTTTTTTGGCAATCTCTTTAAAATTTAAACATACGATACCATATAAAGCATCAATTCCATTTCTATTTTTTAATGCAATAAAAATTAAAATATTTGTCCACAAAAAAGCCTTTTGCACAAATGTTCATAGCAGCTTTATCCATAGTAGCCCAAAGATGGACAAAAATCAGATATCCATCATCAGGACATTGGGTATATAAATTGTGCTATAATCATACAGTTGAATACTACCAGTCAATAAAAAGGAATACCTACAGACCTAAGTAACAACATAAATCAATCTCAAAAATATTATGCTGAATGAAAGAAACCAAACAAACAAAAGAACATTCTGAATGATTCAATTAGTATGAAATCTAAGATAAGTAAAACTAACCTTTAGCAATAAAAATCAGATTAGTGGTTGCTGGAGGAAAGGAGGGAGCAATGATGGGGAACAGGCATAAAAAAAACTTTTCTGAAGTGGTATAAATGTTCTGTGTCTTGATATACATTCATTAAAACTGACTGAATAGCATACTTAAGATTTCAGAATTTGGCTCTATATAAATTATATCACAATTTTTTTTAACACAGGTAACACCACCACTAAAATTAAGTGTGAGGATGTGAAAGGACAAATAAATAACCATTGGCCCATGAAGAAAGAATGTCAGTGTTGCTCTGAACATAGTGGAAATTTGTATTTTTATTTTAACTCAGATTATTATATTAACATTTTTTTGACATCTTATGATAAAATATTGTTAATTGCTAGGTTTCCAGCTAAGAGCAAATATTGTTCTCTGTGTCAGAGCATTATATCCTCTCTTTAAAAAGACATGGACTCTAGGATCAGATATCTTTCCTGCCTTTCTCAGGGTGATAGATACCCCCAAAGACCCTGGACAGGAGCCACTGATTTATTGCCAAAGTTCGCAGAGAATGAAGTCATGGCGGCAGTTCAAAACTTACACACAGCATAAGTTTACAAAGTCTAACTTAAAAGGATCTACATTCCTCACCAGGCTGCCTTCAAGCCGAGTTAGCGTAACCCCTTCCACCTCCTGTGATGTGCATCTATGCAGGAAAGCTCATTTGTTATCTACGGGGTGGAATGCATTTGTCATCCATAACTCATGGTCATTAGTATAGTCATTACCCAGCTAAGTGGAGACATCAACCTGTTGCCTCCTTTATTCTAGTATCTAGAACTCCAGTCTTACTGAGGCAAATATGCTTTTTTGCAGCTTTCCTTACAGTTTGGGGATTTATGGAGAACCTTTTTCTTTACTAATGAAAAGGAAATAGGTGCCGCTGGCACCACCCTTTCCCCTACTTTCTGTTTTGCATGTGGATGAAATGCTTGGGGCTACAGCAGCTATATTGCAACCATGAAGCAATAGCCCATAAGCTAAGGATGATGAAGCCGAGTCTACAAGGGGTCTAGGTTCTTAATAGCATGATGAAGCCTCTCCATCAACTGTAGACTGCATACTCTAAGAGTTCTTGTTCTGATGGGTGGAGACACTAGTTGGGAAAGTTCCAGGGCATAGTACACTCCCAGAAAAGACTTAGACATGGAAAAAACTGCCCTGAAAGCAGGTACAAAAGAACAAAAAGGAAATGAATAGCTCCAAAGATTAACTTTGTCCTAGGATGATTAGATAAGAGCAAAGAGGAAGCCTAAAGTGTCTTATTGCCTAGAATTTAAGGGAAAAAATTATATTTGCTTTCCAACATGGCAAATGACTGCCTTTTTTTTTAAACCTTTTTAGAGCATGTGTGCATGTTTGTGTTTATAGAACGAGAGAATCAGAGAGTGACACCAAGCTATTCAGTACTCTGTCCTTTTTTTCCAAGCTTCTGAGCTTCTTTTTCTACATTGTACTTTGCTGTATTCCATCCAAGGGGCATCAATTAATCACCATCCCATTTTTGGCAGTGACAAGTAGACAATGCATCATGTCAACGATGTTGCTGTTAATAATTAATGATAATTTCTGTAATGGGGAGTGACACATTGTATTATACCCAAGCTCAAGATAACTAGACCTGCCATCCATTCTTGTTTTAACTTGTGTGATGAACATGGCAGATCGAGCCTGATACAGGACAGAATTGGAAGGGTGGGGTGCAGAAACAATCATTTCACCCAGCAATTGGAGAAAGCTGTTTCTAAAACCCATCCTCACTCCAGGAATGTGTGAGGTCACCAGATAAGGGAAGCTATGACATTCTAGAAGATAAAAGTTTATAATTGGGAACCCTGGTGGTGCAGCGGTTTAACCTGCCTTTGGCCCAGGGCGCGATCCTGGAGACCCGGGATCGAGTCCCATGTCGGGCTCCCGGTGCATGGAGCCTGCTTCTCTCTCTGCCTCTGTCTCTCTCTCTCTCTCTCTTTCTCTGTGACTATCATAAGTAAATAAAAATTTTAAAAAATTTTTAAAAAAAGGTTTATAATTACCTGAAATAAATATAATAATTTATTCCATAGAGAGATGCTGAAAGGGAACATCAGAAGACAAAGTGGTCCACATCCATTGTCCTGTTAAACTACGAAGAGATCAATGATAGTATGAAAGATGTTTTTAAGAATTGAGGAAGAACAGGAAGCCATGCTAGGTCCATTCTTTAACTCTCTAACTGTTGTCTATATCAGCTCTTATGAAACCCTAGCTTGCATTAGAATATGTGCCACTAATAGCCTCCCCAACTTCTCCTACCCCAGAACTTCTAAATCGGAATACCCCAGATTGGCTGGGGTATGGAATCAGAGAATTCCATTCCACAATTCCATTTAATTGTCTACCCAATATTAAGTGACCCTTCTCTCTTGTTAACATAATCCCAATTTTGTCTAGGGCATAAATGTGCCCAACTAAATAAATACCCTCTTTTCCAGGCTCCCCTACGGTTAAGGGTTGCAATGTGACACAGTTCTGGTCAACGAGAATAAGTGTAAGTCTCTAATAAGAGCTTCTAAAACTTGCTCATTTGATATAAAAAAGATAAACACTTCTAGCACCACATTACCTACTTCTTTCTGACTTAAATAACTTAAATATGGACACTGAAGTCTGGAACTGCAGCCACCATCTTATAGCCATAGCAATGACCCAAATGCTAAGGAGAGCATCATAGAGAACTACAAAAAGCTGGGGTCTTTGAAGACACTGTTGAGCACAGGTCTGTGTCACATGTCTCTGTATGTGGTTCTATATGAAGGAAACCAGTCCCTATTTGTTTAAGTCACTTCCACGTGGTTGTTTTCTTACCCGAAACCAACTAAGTGATACAAATGAGTCTGAAACCATAACTTTAAAAAAGCATACAGATGATTGATTAAATGTCTAATACACATTTGAAACGTAAGATATGCAAAACAGAACCCTTGATTCTTACCTGCTACCCTCTCTCCAATCCCTTCCCAACCAAAAAAAAGAAAACCTCTACTCTTCTCCCAGCTTATCCCCATCTCAAAGTGTAGTAATAGGCACTACACCACTTAACCTGTTGCTAGACCTAAGGGTCAACCTTGACTTCTTTCATCTGATATCCACTTCATCTGCAAGAGTTATTACCTCTAAAATATGTTTCTAATCCACCTACTTCTCTTTCTCTCCATTCCCACCCACTTCTTCAGTCCAGGTTACCACCACAACTTCCTAACTAGGTCTTCCCCAGAACCAAACAGTCTTTAATCAGGCATGTCAGAACATGACATTCTCTGGTTAAGACCCCTGAATAGTTTCCCACTGCACTTGGACTAAATCCTTATCATGGTCAGGAAGCCTTGCATCACCTCACCTTGCCACTTTTGAAATCTCAATTTAGCCCACTAACCCATCACTCACTGGGTTTCAACCTCTCTCGCTTCTATTTGCTCCTTGAACACATCAAGGTCTTCTCTGTCTGAGGACTTTCCTACTTCCAGGGTGTAACCTACTTATTCATATTACTTAGATCTTGGCTTAAATACCACCTCCTCAGACTTGCTTTCCCTGGCATCTCTATTGAATGCAGTCCCCTACTCACTATGACATCATTCTGCTTTTTGCTTCATAGCACTTATCACAATCTGACATTTTATTGTTTATTTATGTTAATTGATTTATTTCCTATTTTCTGCCATTAGAATATATGCTCCCAGAGTGCAGGAATTTTGTTTGTCTTATTCCGTGGTTAATCTCCAGCACTTAGAATGGTGTCTAACACATAGCCAGTTATTATCTAATGTGTGGATAAATTTATTGAATGTATGATTTATACCAATATGGTGGAACCACTTAAATATAATGTCCAGATTATTTATTTAATTCTTTTTTACATCGGATATGGATGAAGAATGTTTATTTTAGTCATAGCAAACATTCATGATTTCATTTACCTCCAATAATATGGTCCTGACACTTCTGGTAGTTTATTGATCACTCTTTTGAAAAACAAGGAAGGACATTTTATGTTGGATTCTACTATATGCTGAAAAACAAAACTCCTCATTGAATGAATTCTGAATTTTCCCTCTTGTTACATCTTAGGAAAGCACTTAGATCTAGTTAGTTTTATAAAACATTCAGAGGTCAAAATTCCTGAACTTGCTGAGTGATGACTTCCAACGACTCATTCTAAAGTCTATCATTCCATTTGCCAATAGCTGTAAAAACAAAAATCTAATATAGACAGGCGAGGGGCTAAGTGGAGTCATTTAGTTTGAAAGATAAATTATACCAATAATGTACATTATCACATGCTGAAGAGTCACCAACCTGCTTTAGTTCAACTTTGTTACCAAATTACTCATCTTAATTACTGCCTTCTTCTTTTTCTTATCTCATTTTTCCCTAGTCATATTAATGGTCGCATAATAATATTAGACAATGTTCACTAAGCTTAACTCTAAAAATAATGGCTGTTTTAAATCAGAGTTAATTAGTATGTCAAGAAGTTCAGGTAATTATGGGGCCATGTGATTTTTTAAAAAAAGATATTGGGTATAAAGTCACTTTACCAAATGCTACATTCATGATTTCATAAAGTATTTTTAATATTTTTCTTAAAATTGTCACTGAAAACTAAAAACATGATTCTTCAGTGATCATTTGTCATTGCTAACTACAGGTGAGTGAGCTCTCCCTAATCCTGCAATCACTGTGGAAAATAGATTTAACATTAATTTATGAATCTCAGTGTCGTTTCTCTTCCAGGTTTAATAGTGAATCATGGTTTATACTATTTATATTTCATCACACATAAGGAAGGTTGTCAGGAGCAAAAGATCAGAGTAACATAATTCTCCTCTCCTGCACCCTCATGAGCTGCTGCTTGAGAATGCTCGCTAGTTTGAGGGGAGTTGAAAGGCACACTGTCCTTGGATATATGTGGGAAATGTTCTGGGACTTCAAGGGGAAGGAGCAAGCGTACTGGGGGATGTCTTTGAAAACTGCATACATATGGAATAAGCATCATAAATAAAAGGCCTGTTATCTTGGGTATCATGTCCTATAAACTTGTCCATCTGTAAGTCCTATGAGGGTACCCATGAACCCTCTCTCAATCCTTCACAAAATAATCAGAAATTCAGAGCAATCAAGAAGGACAAGCAAAATTAGTTTGTCTTTGTTTCACTGGTTCCTGAAATACATTCCTGTCCCTGAAATAGAACTATATATATATATATATATATATATATATATATATATATATATATATATTAGGCAACCAAAATAAAGAGGGTCCCTTGGTACATGGATAGATTCTCAAGTCCATAGTAAGTTCTGAGTCACTGGGTTAAACTATTAATAGGACAACCAAGAGATTGTAGGCAGTCAGTCTTGGGCTAGGCCTGGTGAAGGCAGTACTACAGGTGCTGACTGGGGAATAGGGAGATAGTCTTCATGATCTACTGGGAAATCTCTGATGGAGGCTAATCTCAAATTGAGAGATAGCAACCTACAATATTGCTGAATCAAATTCCCAACAGGGTAAAATTATAAACATTTTTAGTCTATTAATATTTATTGAGTACCTACCAAGTACAAGGCACTGTGGACTGCATAAAGATAATGGCCTCCTATAACTCCCTTTCTGTCTCCTGTAACAATATGCCATACTGATCATAATCCATTGTTTAACTGTGCATCTTCCACATGAGACTACCAATACAAGGGCTAGTCTATCTGTGTGTGTCCTGATCCTAAGACCTCTCTGGTACCTAGCACATAGCAGGTACTCAAAAATGTGTTTGAATGGATGACTAGAAGTTCATACAATAGTTTGAGAGATAAGATATAAACACTTATTACTTATAATAAGAGAAGTCTCACAGGAGAGAACATGGTGAGTTGCCAAATGAAAAGTAAGACAAATCCTAGAGAAGAGGAATTTCACTGCAGGCTGGACTGGGGACTCCCTCAGGTTGTCAGAGGAACCCAGATACTAAGCCTCTTCCATGTTTTTCCAGGATGGAGACAAAGGGAGGAATAGTAGAAAAAAGGAGGGGCTGGTTGGGAGGAAGAAGAGGTAATAACTTATCACTAGGGTCTCAATTGCCGCCACGTTTCTTTTTGCTTATATTTTAGGTATTTCATGTATAAATTACATTAGTGTAGCCCATAAGCTCTGGGGCTACAATCATTTTAAGGAGGGATTGAGGACTAATACTCAAAAGTCATTAATCAATTTAATTAATGAGTAAGGACCAAGCACTTAACTTCATACTCTCATTTAATCTGAATGGCAACCTATGAGGTGTCATATTCCCATTTTGTAGCTAAGCCCAATTTTGTATATTAAGCCTCATAAAGGTTATGTGAAGTAGACAAACCACAATCCAGAGCAGTTGACTTCCAAAACATATCCTCCCTATTTAATCCAAAAAAATAACATAGTCAGGGGATCCCTGGGTGGCTCAGCAGTTTAGCAACTGCCTTTGGCCCAGGGTGTGAGCCTGGAGACCCCGAGATCAAGTCCCACATCAGGGTCCTGGCATGGAGCCTGCTTCTCCCTCTGCCTGTGTCTCTGCTTCTCTCTCTCTCTCTTTCTCTCTCTCTCTGTCTTTAATGAATGAATAAATAAATAAAATCTTTAAAAAAAAAAAAGAAATAACATAGTCAGAGGTTAATCTTGCTAATCCAACAAGTGAACTAAATGGCTCTTACATGGTAAGCGGATATCAAACTGCATTTATTCAAGACATGAACACATTACATTGTGGAGGGGCTATGGACTACTGAGAAGGCTGAAAATCAATGAACTTGCCTTAAAATACCAAAAGCTGGAACAGCAATTATTCCAAAATCAGGTTTCAAGGTGTCACAGAGTCTAAGAGGGAAAGAATGGCAAGCATGAGAAGGGAACCTGGAGTCTACTCCAGGCTACGATTCCTATCTTACCAACAAGATCCTCGCTGAAATGATCTCCCCTACCACCTCTGTCTGACAATTCTCATTTAAAGATTTACTCCTTGGCCTAAGGAATGCTACTTTTCTATCATCAGTTGTCATCAGTTTCCTTCAACTCAACTGCAAAAATATGTATCAGTTACCCATCAGGAGAGAAGGCAGAGTGCTAGCCCTGGTGTGCAAAACTGCATACAGCCAGGTCCCTGTTCTCAAGGATCAAATGAAAAACAATTCAACATGTCTGAGTGTACTATTAGTGGAGTAACCAAAGTATTATAGGAACACATGGAAGGGAGAGATCAACTTTGCCTTCCCAGCTGGTTTCCTATTCTGTCACTCTGTACATGCCTAGCTCCTAACCAATGTCACTAAGAGCCCTTCAGTTTCTACTGTTTTCCATCATTGTGGTAGACATAATGGCCCCAAAATATCTGTGTGCTTTCATCATTGGAACCTGTGACTATGTTATGTTACACAGAAAAAGGGACTTTACAAATGTAATTAATGTTACGCATCTTAAAAGAAGGACATTATCCTGAATTATCTGGGTAGGCTCAATCTAATTTAATCACATGAGCACTTTAAAACAGAACTTTGTTTGGTCAGAGTTAGAGAGATGCAGTAGAAGGAGACAGCAGAAAGATTTGAGATAGAAAAGGCAATGGAATGAGATATACAGACAGCCGTAAGATGTGAGAGGATCCCAGCTGCCAGCCAGCAGGAAACTAAGACCTCAGTACTACAACCACAAGGAATTGAATTCTGCCAATAATCTCAAACGAGCTTGGAAGCTCATTGGGAAGAGTGGACTCTTCCTCAGAGTCTCCAGAAAGAAACGTGGTCCTGCAGACACTTAGATTTTGTCCTTGCAAGAACCTAAGTAAAGAACCAACTGAGTCATGCTATACTACACTTCTGACCCACTAAAACTATGAGATAATAAATTGATGCTATTTTAAACCACTAAGTTTTTGGTCTTTTGTTATAGCAGCAATAGAAAACCAATACATTGTCAAAAATGTTCTTCTACCCTCTTTAGACCATACTTCATTCTTTAGGTCTTGCTCTAATATCATGCCATATGTAAAGCCTTACATGGGAAACAAGCTCTCTTCCCTCTGGATTCCTGTCACACCTTGTCTTGACTTTCATGAGGGCAGTTATTTCCCTCCTTTATACTATTATTAGAGGTTTTCATGGCTGCCCAACTAGGTTATATATTGTGTGTTCACTTTTATGTCACCCACATACCCAGTTACATTGGCATAGATGGAATAAATAGTCAAACAGCAATTCAGTACACCCATATTTAGTATCCCTGGGTGTATGGCCCTTATTAAGCATTCACATGTCTCTTTGGCTGGCACCGAGAGTAGTGGATGTCGGTCCAAGACAATTCATGGTAAGAAGGGCAGTATCATACAAGTGGAACAGCTCATGAGTGATCAGTTGACACCATTTTATTATCCTACATTGACTGCTTTTTTTTCTTTTTTTTTTTAAGATTTTATTTATTTATTCATGAGAGACACAGAGAGAGAGAGGGGCAGAGACACAGGCAGAGGGAGAAGCAGACTCCATGTAGGGAGCCCAACGTGGGACTGGATTCTGGGTCTCCAGGATCACACCCTGGGCGGAAGGCAGTGCTAAACCACTGAGCCACCCAGGCTGCCCCATTGACTGCTTTTTAAATGCAAATTGAATGCTTCAATGAGAACTAAATTGAAATATTACATTAGAATTAGTCTTTATAAAAGAATATCATAGATTAATGCTGAAACCATCACCTGCACAGTTATAAATTAGTAGTGCATCAAAAGCCAACTCATTGTGCCTCAGTTAAACAAAGACAATTCAGTGTTTCAGCAAACCCAGTAATTCATTAAGAGACATAGCAAGTAACTGTATAAATAAAGAGCTAAGGATTAAAGTGTGACACTCATTCTTTAGAATAAACTAACACTTTAATATATGAATTGTGCTTTCTAGAATTGTCACCCAATTTATTTGAATAGCTAATTAGCAGAGAGGCCAGAACCATCTGGAATGGAAAAATGATAAATTCACTTTTAGAATGTATAATAATACTGCATAATTCTAGTGATCCTATAGTGAAGATGTGGAAACAGATGTCAGACATCATACATTTTGGCTAAACCCATTTTGCATTAACATTCATCATATATTATAATTATCAAACAACATAAGCCATCTAACCACCAAGCAAATTGAGAAATCTCATGTGATCCCACAGTCCTTGACTCCAAGGAGAAATCAAAGCTCCCAGTGGATATATAACCATGAAATATGTATATCTGTATGCATTATTATTACTGCTGTAATTGCTTCAAGTGATACACTCTCTCTAGATGAAAAAAAAATCTATAGAGAAGTCCTGATTTATCTCATCACTACAAGGTGTCCTCCATACTTGAGTAGACTGAAATATTTATCTATTTGTTAAAAAAGAAGTGTTAATTGGCCAATCTGGTTAAACTCCCTAGAGGGAGAATTGGATAAATGGAAGGTTGTTAAGAGGTGCAAACAGATCAGAAAAGGTAAATCAAACTGTAAATCAAAACCCAAATCATTGTTAGAAGAGAAAGTAATTGATGGAGCAGAAAATGCCATAAACTACATTTTTGCTAACAATGACAGTGATAAGGATGTTGGGAAAATCCAATCCCTGATTGGGCAGGGATCTATTTGCAAACAAGTTTCAGTAATTGGACTGTAGGGTCTATGGAATGGAGCTGCATTAAGCCATGGTCTCTATGGTTTTCCTCATTAATTCAATCCACCAGAAAGTGTCTACTGTGGCAACCCCTTGGACTAGGTAGTGTGGAGATGAAAAGGTGAAATCAGAAGTAAATCCCATTCTCAAGGGGTCTGAGCAGAAAATATAATAGAAGCGAAGAGAGCAGTGATTTCCAAACTTTTAGCAAAAGTAATCTCATGTAGAACTCTACCAGGTAAAACAAAACAAAACAAACAAACAAAAATATATATATATATATATATTTTTTTTTTTTCAGGATCCCCCAGTACCAAGGCAGGGATGCTAAGTTATCTGGAATCCAGGACTTTGGCCTTCCATCTCAACTAGAAGATGAGTACCATATATATATATATGGTACTGGGGGATCCTGAATCACCTTGAACTCTGCATAGCATCGTTTGAAAACAGTACTGATACAACCAATCAAGATAGAAAGTGACATGCTCCAAAAAGCAACAAGGAAGTATCTACAATAAGACAGAGAAAGTCTTCTTGAGACTACTTCATGTTCATCCACAGTGCTTGGAATAGTACTAACCAAAAGAATTTTCTACAGTGTTGGAAATGTTCTTTATCAGTAGGGTCTAGTAGAATAGCAACTAGCTAGATGTAGCTACCAAGCACCTGAAACATGGCCAGTGTGAATGAGATGAATTTCTAATTTTATTTAATTTTAATTAGTCACATATGCGTACTGGCTACCATATTATATATTATACCACAGAGAGAAAGCCTTCAGAGAGAAAGTAGCAGGGATTGGGAACTAAGCAGAGTTCAGAGATTCAGAGGTGGACCAGGAAAGGCTCCAGATAGAGGGAACTGAATAAGGAAGATAAGAACATTTTCTCCCAAAAGAAATATTACTTTTCAAAAAATTCATATAAAATGAGTTAGGGGTTTCATCTTTGGAGCCTTTAGTCCCTTCCACCCAACAATATGGAATTGCTATAATTTGGCCGGTTAATACACAAAGGATATTACTTTCAAGATAACTACTCAGTTATAGTTTGGCTAGTTTGCCTCAAAGAGAGCAGGAACCAATAGCCTTCAGCCCAGGAATGATAGGCTTGATCCTGAGATAATATTGGGGACATGTGCCCTCTGATTGACCACTACTCAATGAATATGTGAGCTCAACCCTTTTTAATACCATGTACATACAAAATGACCTGGAACAAATCATATAAACTTGCTGTACTTTGAATTACTCTTATAAATGAGTATGAAATCAACCATACTTTTCAAATCATTTTTTCCCACAATAATCAGTATCTTGTGCAATTGAAGGGCATCCGATCTGATTCAGTTGAGAAGATTCATTTGTGAAGATTGACTACTTTTGCCCAATATGTCAGCATGGCACCAATTATATAAAATTAAGATGATTCTTAGTTTGAGTCCCTTGACAATCAAGATAAACAAACCATAAATGATGTGGATCAACTAAAAGGTTACAGAAGAAAATCACAGGAAATTTGTCTAATTATTCCTTTGTTTTGCAATTATCCCTACCCTGCAAACCCTTAAACCAACACAAGCCTGATGTTCAAGTCGAGCAAGCTCAACTCTGAATGGAGATAGAGAAAAAGAAAGTATTTGTGAATCAATAAAATTCACCTTTACCAAATTATCAAGGTCTCATTGATGACAGAAATAAGCATTTATTTAGAGTTTACAAAAGTCTTGGTATGAAACATTTTTTAAGTCATTTCATTTCATTCTTACAACTCTATGTGGCATGGACATCATTACTTCCATTTAACAAACAAAGAAACTAAGGCTTAGAAGGAAAAACTGAAACCCTAGTCTGACTCCAAACTCTGTCTTTTTTCCACTATGCAATACTGTGTCCCAGCCACCTCCTTGTTTTTTTATTTTATTTAATTTTTGTTCTTATTGAAGTTAGATATGCCAACAAATAGTATAACACCCAGTGCTCATCCCATCAAGTGCTCTCCTCAGTGCCTGTCACCCAGTTACCCCAACCGCCCACCCACCTCCCCTTATACAACAACCCTTTGTTTGTTTCCCAGAGTTAGGAGTCTCTCATGGTTTATCTCCCTTTCTAATTTTTCCCACTCAGTTTCCATCCTTTCCCTTATAATCCCTTTTACTATTTCTTATATTTCCCATATGAGTGAAAGCATATGATGATTGTCCTTCTCCGATTGACTTATTTCACTCAGCATAATACCCTCCAGCTCCATCCAATCAAAGAAAATAGTGGGTATTCGTCCTTTCTGATGGCTGAGTAATATTCTATTCTGTATATATACCACATCTTCCTTATCCATTTATCTGTTGAAAGACATCGTGACTCCTTCCACAGTTTGGCTATTGTGGACATTGCTGCTATGAACATTGGGGTGCAGATGTCCCAGCATTTCACTACATCTGTATCTTTGGGGTAAATACCCAGTAGTGCAATTGCTGGGTCATAGGGTACCACTCCTTATTTTCTGCTTAATTTTGAAACCATTTCTAGCCTCTGCTTTCAGTAAAGGGGATAATATAGCATTTATTGAGCAATTGCTGCAAATGCTGTGGTGTTTTCATTTACTTGTTCACTCATCCATTGACTCAACAAATATCTATTGAGTGCCTCCTCTGTCTCAGAACTATTCCTTGATTATCAAGGTAAGCCCCTGATCCTTTAGAGTATGTTTTAGTGGACAGAGACAAATAACAATAAACCATCAAACAAGCACAAAGAAATAATGTAGGGTGATAATTAAGTGCTATAAATAATGGCGGGGGGAAAGGTAGAAGGCAATAATGTAATAGAGAGTGTCTGGGATGGATCAACTTTAGATAGGGAGCCCAAAGGCATTTCTCAGATCATATATTGAGCTTTACTTTAAATTCTAAAATCCGAAAAATGAAAATAATAAATAAATAAATAAATAAATAAATAAATAAATAAATAAAACCTGAAAAATAAGAGAAAATATTCCAAACAAAGGGAGCAGCATGTTCAAAAGCCCTGGGATGATCCGTGTGGCAGGGGTGTGGGAATCAAGAGTATAAGGTATAGTCAGACTAGTAAGCAGAAGCCATCCAGAAAGTTGTTTAGATTCTTTCCAGTCTATGTGCAGGAGGAAGCCATTAGAAGATTTTAAGTACTAGGGTCATAGAAGATGATTTACATTTCTAAAAAGTCACTTTGGCTGTAATGTGGGGAAACGACTGTAAGGGACATATGCAGAAGCAATTGCTCAGTTAGGGACCAGGTGTCTGAAAGTGTAAACGGAGACAAGTGGGCAGATTCATGGAGTATTTTGAAGGCAGAGCCCAGAGACTTGTGGGGTGGACTGACGGGTGTGGAGGACCATAGGCAAAAGAGAGGAATCAAGGACAACATCTAAGTCATTGGCCTGAACAGTTACTAGGTGGATGGCGTACCCTTTGTTGAAATGAGAAAGGCTAGAAGAAGAGAGGTTTGGGAGTTGTGTAAGAAAGAGGAGGAGTAAAGACAGAGACAAAAGAAAGATTCTTAGGTTGTTCTTGAAATTGAAATTTAAGCAACTCCAATAAAGTAGCCATGGACACTCAGCAAGGACGTGCCAGGACTGGGGTTTGAAGCCAACATGTTTGATTCTAGAGTCCACACGTGCACATTCTACACACCACTATCTCCTGCCACAGAAAGACTACGGTTTTGGTACTGGTTTTGTTTCAATGAGCTTCTCTTTCCTTATTTATAAAATTAGACAGATAATACCCACTGCATAAGAGCTGTAAGAATCAAGGTGATTAAAGAGTTCTCCCTGCACTGTAGACTTATTTGTAAGAATAAAATGTTCTATTGCTAGCCATTGGATCCTGGCATAATTCTTGATCTTGTTAAGTGTGAGCTGTCGGGCTGTGACCATGGCCACAACCTAGTGTGGCAGATTTCTTCTGCCTTATTTCGCTTCCAGTCAAAGAGCTTTCCAGGAGCCCTGAAAGAGAGCCCTGAAAGGGACTCACAGATTCTGTCTCTCCCAAGTCTGGGACAGTGCCCTACTCTCAAATATCCCTAGAGAACTTTGGGATTCTCCAGACCTCCAGGCAGCCTTTTGTGATTTGCCTTCAGGAAATGATGTGTCATGCTGAGCCTGGGGTTGAAATTTCTACACAGATAGAGATGTTGTCATATATATATAGTTACAGTGACCTGTGTCATTTGCAGGACGCTTTCTCATGCCACTTGACACACTATGGGAGACACTCAGCCTGCAGCTGTGAGAGTCCTTGACAACCACCCAGCCACTGTCCTTTTGAGCTAGAAGTGAGAGGAAAAAGAAGGAAAAGAGATGGTCAGAGAGGGCCCACCATCTGTGAGCTCCTACTGGGTTCTACACAATGGGGTATTTTTACTCACATTATTTCCTTCAACCCTGATAAAAATCTCGGAAGGAACAATTAAATATTTTCATTTAATAAACAGATCCTAAAGTTCAGAATGTTCACTTAATTAGCCAAATTCATACAGCAGACAAGAAGCAGAGTCAAAATATACTTGACTCTAAAATACAGTGTTGTTGTTGTTTTCCATGAGCCCATAATGCTTAAGTATAGAATCATGGGAGAAAGGCAGAAAGAACAAAAATATCCTCTTAGATTCTGTACTCAGAATCCTATTGAATACATGAAGTCACAAGTCCAGAGTGACTGAAAATTAATTTGATTTTCAGCTCAGGATGTCAGAAAAAAAAAATCTAGGTTTGGTTATTGTATGTGGAATGTAGGTTATCAAACTTTAATGAAAAACATCAGCCATATTTAACCAGCCTGATTTTTATTTCCCAAAGCCATGATAAGGAAGGTGACTGAAATTTAGTTTGCATAATTGTAAAGAAACCATGTTAGCAAAAGAAGGAAGGCAGCTTATTCCAATGCTAAAAGAATTGATTCTTCTATCCAAATGAGAATGCCAGGTGAGAAATGGGGATTTACATGGCTACCTTTCATCAGGATGATTTGATTTATGTAAGTAAATTCTATACCTTTCCAGCTCCTAAATCCAGAGTGGTACAGTTAAGCTGATGCATATCAGACCTGACTCACTTTTTCATTCCAAGTTGATAATTTAAATGCTTACATTAAAGTTTCTATGTTAACTTTCAGGCTTTTAAAAATGAAGCAAGTTTCTGTTCTCCATCAGACTCAGGAGCAATGGGAATTAATGTGATATTGTCTTTAACGAAATGTAGTGGGGACCTGTGATTCATGTTGGTTCCCAATCCTTTCCTTCTCTTTAAAATGCCATAAAATGAAAAATACAACAGCTGTTTCATATTAAAGAGAAATGCAAATGTGCATTAATACAGCTCCAGAAATATTTTACATGTTCAGAGAATTTATTATTTATATGAATGGAATCAATCTACATTTTTCCCATTTAATAAAATGGCACTTATTTCAATGGCTTTGTCAGCTATTTAAGCCAAATACACAAAAAGGAATGGTCTAGGATCTAAGTCAAAGATATATTTCTTTTCCCTAAAAGTACAGAATAAACAACAAAAAATGTCTGACGCTGTTTGCCATCAAAGATATGAAAGCACCACATTCTCCTTATACCTAGGTTAGTATATAACCTAGTATTTAACATAGTAACTAGATTAACTAGTTTAACATATTAAATGATTTCATTCGAAGGGTTGATTGTTTAGGCTGAGCTTTGTCACAGGGGGAACTGTGTTCAAACATAGGTACCTTTTATGCTGGCAAATTATGTTTGGAGAAGTCCTCCTGGCAAGCAGTAATGCTTCCTCATTGTTATACTCTTTTACCTACTTTGGATGCAGGTATAAATTATTTAAAACAGGAGAGGTTTCCCTTGCTAATTAATGGCAGGCTGACTAACCAGTTCCCATCAATGCCTAAGGCTTCATTCTATGCACAGCTTTCCAACCAGTGTAACAGCCCACTTCCATGGTTTTGCTGGGTAATTTTAATCAGTCACTATGTGTACCATGGAAACCCAACAGCTGTGCACTTGGATGACCTTATTATCATTAATGGCAAATTGGTTGTTGAGCAAGGAGTTTTTCATCAGGAAATACTACATGATTCCATAAACTTGGGAATAACCAGGTTGTATTTTTTTTTCCTGACTATAATTTACAACTTAGGAAATGAGCACATTTAGAGTGAAATTCACACTTCAATGAAGAGGGATATATCTGAAGTTTCTTTCTAACGCATTTGCCATATATTTTTATTCTCTTCCAGGGAATAAGAGAAATGTCATCATTTAGAAATTTTCCCAATGAATGAAAAGGAGGAGTGTTCTGTGACTTTTGCTTTCGCTTTTTGCTTTTGGATGTACTGAAAGCGGCCCCCTGGTGGTCAGGGGATCAAAAATTCTCTGGGATCACTGGGGAAATAACTCAAATAATTACCCCTAAAAGGAGATCCTTCCATCCCAGTGGTAGAAGATGCACATTTTTGGTGCTAAGAAAAGCCAAATAACCTGCTGGAGACACAATCATTCACAAGAGCATATTTCAAACAGGTCAGTGGATATTAATTTTACAGCCCTAGTGCAGCCCAGATGGTACTTTTTTATCAGGCATCCCAAAACTCTATATATTAAAACAGAACCGCCATTATTTAGCCTCTCATAGTTTAAAACTTTTTATATTACCTTTAATTTAATATGTAGCCAAGCTCTTATCTTATAAAAAATGCTCCTAGTGGGAAGATTCACTGTTCTTTCTTCTATAAGGGTAACTTCTCCAGAAGGCAGTAGTTTTGTCATAATTAGTCCCTTAACTTTTCAATAATCACTGAAAGCTCATTTTCCTTGTTGTTAGCAGCCATCTTATATGTAGACCAATTTCTTTGTAATTCCACAGTAATGTTGCCAAATGGGAAGATGACCTCATAGATATTAAAGATGGTTTTTAGATGTGCAGCTAAGGATAGAGAGAGTGATATAAAATGTCCAAACCTTTTTTGCATGGCTCACGGGGGTAACTTCCACATTTTTTACACCAGCCTTGGTTCTCTGTGATGTATTTGGCCTTGCCTCTTGTGGGTGTCCCCAGGAAAATTGTGAAGGATGTAAAATAAGATTTCAGCCTCCTCCTACCTTCCCTGTTTGATTCCCTTTCCCTTTCCTCATCCCCTATCTCACCCCAATGTGACTGAACTTCAAAGAAACTCATGCCAGCTGGAAGTTACTAAGAGAAGACCATGGAAAGAGGTATAGTGCTATCCAAAGCCAACACATCCATCCCTCATTAGCTGAAAATGTCATCTAATAAAGGCTCCTAGATGCTTCCCTCACTGGGATATGCCCTCAGTCTCAGGGAACTACCTCACCCAAGTTTATGCCCACTCCCAGGGAACAGTCCATAATCAATGACTGGCCAGTGCAGGGATATAAAGATCTGGTTCCCTGGCATCAAATAGGACAATTCTGAAAGGCCATCCCAGCTCTAGAGCCCCTGTAGGATTGGCTGAGACCTCAGTTGCCTCACTGCATATCAGCTTCTCTTACTGCCCAATCCTGCCTTCCTTGTCTCCTTACAGGTGTATCTCCTGAGAGCACTTCCCATTAAACTTTCTGCACCTAACTTTTTACCTTAAAGTATGTTTCCAATAAACCCAATCTAAGATGGGGGGGTTACCCAAAGTAGTCTGAGACTGCTGTGTCTTAGGAAGGGTAGCCAAATTATTCCCAAAAGAGGCAATAGTTACAACCAGGAAGACAAAGTATATTACATCCAAAAGGTAAGCTATAGACTGAACTCAATAATCCACAGCAAAATGAACTGAGATTTAAAATATAGGTAGAATTGTTTCAAGGCAAATTCCAAGAGCAAGGGGAATAAATCTTTTACATCTGAATCTGCCTTATCTGCTTAAATGACCTGGTCCCTCATGGCATCTTCTGATCTCTCAGAAGACTCAACTAAAATGCACCCTAATAAACCTCTACTCTGTGGCTCTTATAGCCCAACCACACTGGTCATAACCATATCTACTGTCTACACCAGAAAATGGGACCTTGCCAACATACTACTACCCACCACTTCTCTCCAGAGTTCCATTTGAAATTCTAAGGCCAAGCACCCCACCTGTTTCTTATGTCTATATCCCAACCCCTTGCGTCTCTCATCACTGTCCTGGCCATGAGTCAGATCCTCTGGACAGCTGTCATTCTCCTGAGCACTCTGGAAGTTCAGTCCATTGCTAAGAAGTTACTTTAGATTCTCAATGTATTCACTATACATGGAGATGGGTTTTTTTCTTATAAGTTTGTTTTAAACATGGATATATTTTTCTCCCAGGCCTGCCCTCATCAGAAGGGAGAGCCAATATTCCCCTGTCTCTTTCCAAGGCCAAAAACAACTTCTACTTCTCTATCTCCCAGTTATAATGGCTAATATTGACTGGACACCCACTGTGAGCTTGGCACTTTTCTGAGTGCTTTAATGCTTTATCTTTTGTGATACTGATAATGACCTTGTGAAACAGTGATTATTGTTATCATCCGTTTTTTGCAGATGTAGAAACAAAGGTACAGACCTAACTTTCCCAGGTCCTCAGGATCAGAACATGCTGGGGCCAAGATTCAAACCCAGCCAGTGCTCTCAAGCAGTGAACTCTTCTGCCTTGCCCCATTCCCAGCATCTGCCAACATCCACTTCATCCTCCTCCAAATGTTGAAAATTTCCTCTCCACCAGAAGGCTGCCATCCATTCACATAATGTCAATAGCCCACCAAAGCCCTTAGCTTCCCAATGCCTTGCTCCTCCTCTATTTCAATGGATTCACTGTGGGCCTTAAAAAATTGACTCCCAGGATCATATTCTTCTCAAACCTTCAACTCTGAAATTTCCCTCTGACCACCATCTTACATCCTCTACTGGTCCTGCTTCTTCATTCTTGCTAAATTGCTCTCTGACATCACTCCTCTATCTCCCAGTATGGCCCACCCCCTCTCCCTACCTTCAGCTTTACTTCCTTCCCTGATGAGCCCATGTTCCCTATTTTCCTCTCATTCTTTTATCAGCACCTGAAACTCCCTTACCTTCCTTCCATTGCACACACTATGCTAATAACCAATCCTTCATTTTTCTGTTGTTGTTGCTTACCAGTGACTTCCCTCTGAGTAAAGGATAAAATCCAAATTCCTAAGCAAGACCTTCGAGGCATTACATAGTCTTTCTCAACCTTCTCATCTTCCACCACTGCTTTTCCCCAGGACTCAGTCAGTAAATATCCTGTCCACATGGAATGTTGCCATGCATCTACAAACCTCCCTATCAGACATGTTCCTTCCTGTTCCCTTTCTGGAAAAAAAGCTAGGATCAGATGATTTCTTAGAGGGAGGATTGGGGAAGGGGAGGGGGAAGAGGGTGGGGATGGCAATAGAGGAACAAACGGAAGATGACCTAGAAATGTTTGCTCTAAGCATCTGCAACAATCAAGGTGCCATTATACTGAAGGAGCACCCGTGAGGAGAGAAAACAGATAATGTGTCCAACTGGGCCTTCTGAGACCAGAGCAGTTGATGGAACACCCATGTGAGAATACCATGAAAATAATAACTATCAAAATTAAACATTGATGCCCCCAACAATCACCTAGGTTTCACTATGATTATATGCTAATGATTAGGCATGAGATATAGTTTATATGTATTAACAAAGCAAATATGTTGGGAACGTTGTACAATATAACTGCCATTCTGAGAACTGATAAAATGAAGAAATCAACAGAACTTACCTACATACCTGCAAGCTACTTAGAAATATGATAAAAAATCCTTGTCTAAAATAAATGTAAAAATGAATAACTTAGTTATCTCACATCTCACTAATAATTTATGAGGCATACTTCCAAGCACTTGTCATATTACCAGGAAATTTATATACTGATTATTATAATGAACCTAGCTATTAGAGCTAATACTGTTATACATCAAAACCAAATTTACCTGAGTCATTAATTTTAAATAATTTTAAAAGTACATTTATGTACACTGTCTCATTTAATTATCCATTATTTATCTTTAAAATGACTCCAATATCTTAGCATTAGATTCTATATATTTTGAAATTTTGATTTTCTAGAGAAAACTATGGAAGTAAAAAAGAAAAAAGGTAAGAACAAAGAGCAGCTAACAAAGTGGAAACATACTCTTTACATCCTAGAAACCAGGAACCACATAGTCCTTACTCATTGCAAGAATTTAGGCTTTACCATAAATCTATTTTTATCATGAAAAAAATGTTCCCGCAGGAACTAAAATGTTTTTTAAGTGTTGTGTCGATTCTCTTATGCTAGTCATTCTTACAGAAATAAGGACCACTTAAAACTAAAGGCTTATAACATTATGACACAGTAATTGGGCTAAGTTCAGGGAAACCCAGACAGCAAATGTGTTGCTCACAAAATGACATATACTGCATAAGAGTCAATATTTCATAAAGTTAATGACAGTAACATTGCAAACTTGTCAAATCACGTATTACATCCAATGATGATTGAAGATCTAGCAAAGCTAGACCTGTTAACAATAGAAGAAAAGCTTACAAGCATGGTGACAGAAGAGGGATACCAGAAGAGAGCAGTATGAATATCAAATGATCAAGAGAGACCTTTGAGGACATCGATGAAGTTTACATTTTTGTGCTGCAAAATTCAAGTATAAGGTAAAGGCTGTCATGTCATGCTATTATATCATTTTGCTACATAAGAATATCAACACCAGATTTAATCTCAGTAAATATCAATTAGTACTATTTTAGTTACTATTATTATCACAGTCATTAGAGAAATGGAAGAATGAGATCCATTTTGGCTCTTCAGCAGGGAGGGCACCCCAGGAATAAATACTGAGACCTCACTGTCCCATTCTCAAATCTCTCAATGGTGCCACCACCCTGGATGAACTCAATTTGAAACCATAGGTATACATAGAGATCAGTTTCTTCAGGCCCAGAGACAAGTAGACAAGTGTGGACAGTCATCCTAGAGGAGCAAGGAGGAAACATCCAACACACACAAGCACACATGCACACACAGGCACATATGTACATACATACAACCTGGTTCTATTAGCCCAGACTCAAAAGTTCGAAGCTACCTAATATATCTAAAAAACAAATTCATTTTGACTTTTGGGACTTGCTCTGTGCCCAGTATGGGTCTAGGTGCTGGAGGCACTGCCCGGAACAACACTTACAAAGCCCTCACCATGGCTACCTATCACTTTCATGGGCTCCTTCCACCATAAAAAAAAATATTAAAAATTGCATTTTATGACTATATTTAAAAATCAATTTAACACAGCTTAGGTTCCTTATTTCATATTTATCATTATTATTATTACATCCATCTTTCATCTAATTTTTAAAGAAATTAAAACATTTTCATGGGCCCCCAAAAATATCATGGGTCCAAGGCACTGTGCCTATTATATCCAATGGATAAGTTGGCCAGCCCTGGTCTCTGATACCATGGAAATTATATTATATTGGGAGAGACAATAACAAAAAAGTTACAAATAAAGCAAGGTAAAAATATCAAAAAAGCGCAATGAAGACAACTGAGCAGGCTATCTTAGAAAGTGATCAGGGAAATGGGGCTATACAGTCAGAGTGTCCATGGTAGGCTTCCTGAGGGGAACACATTTGAAATGAGAACCTCAATGACTAGAAGAAATCAATCTGAAAGTCTGGAGTACCTAAAGGAGGAGTAGATGATATAAAGGCCCACAGGCCAGAAAGAACTTGAGGTATCTGAGAAGAGGAAGAAGCCCAGTGAAGTTAAAGCATATCAGAAAGATGAGAAGAATGACAAGATGAAAGAAGTTGGTAGGGACCAAGTCATACAAAGCCTCATAGGTAAGAATTTGGGTATTACCTTCAGCTGGGGAGTTGCATGGCTTGATGTGGAGAATGGATTATAGGGAAAAGCAGAGAGACTGCAGCTACTGCAGGTCACCCAGGTGATAGAAGATTCTGCTTTGTATTAGGAGTAAGAGAGGAGATGAAAAAAATGGATAATGGTTGTAAGATGTCCTTAGAATTCAGAGTCAAGAGGACTCTTAATGAATTATGTAGGAGATGAAGAGCAAAGAAAGGAATCAAGGAGGACCTGGGGGAGAGGGGGATGGCTTGAGAACCTATGGGATGGGGATGTCATTCACTAGCCCTTGCTTCTATAAACCCTGCCACTCCACTTATATTAGTAAACATAAAATATGTTACTTGACACAATATTTTACAAAACACAGATTTACAATGCTGTGATACTTGTATAATTTTTCAGGAACATGTTTGTTGTGGGAAAACACCAAATTTATGAATTCATGTTGTCATTTCCAGTGACATGGAAATAACTGCTTTGGCCACCATACTGCTTGCTGCAGCTCTGCCAAATAGTGTTATCAACAAAACCTTGCCTCTTACTTCCTTATCTTGCCCTTTAACCAACTGGGTATTTGACTAGCTGAAACTTGCTTGTTGGACAGACTTGTTCCTCTAGAAGGACCTAACTGGTTCAAGATTAGGTGCCCCATTTTGTCCTCAAACAATCTTTTGGTTTGTCACACTGAATTTCTTTTCTGTGTTCCTGATAAGAACTTACCACTTCAATTCTGAATCTTTCTTTGTCCATTCATGTACATATTAAAGCACAGGAATTCTCATTCAACTAAATTACTAATGCATTAAGGGATGACACATTCAAGTTTCTTTCTTATTCTTCTTGTCTTCTTATTCTCTATTTTTTTTCTGGGTGAGCTCATGGATTCATTCATTGTACAAATATATAGTGCTGTTTAGGTGCAATGACAATGATAATAAGAGCTAGCATTCCCATAATGCTCACAATGTGTTGTTAGCATTCATTTGATCTTCAAAATGATCCTATAAGATAAATACTATTGTTATCTCCATGTTAGAAAATTTTTTAAAAACCCTGAAGGTTAAGGTATACTAAGCAACTTGACCAAGGTCACACAGCTAGTGCCCTGTGGAGCCAAGATTCAAACCCAGATGATGAGACTCCAGTGTCTTTGTGCTGTGACAACCCCCCAAACTGTCTCCTCACTAGCTTTGATCAGGCACCTGAATTACAGACCCAAAGATGCAGGTTTTTAATTTCTATTTGGATGGCCCACAGGAAACTACTATTCAAAGTATTTAAAGCTTATCTTTCTCCCTAAGAGTGTTCCTCCCCCCTCATAAACCTCAATAAATGGTGTTTCATCCACCCTACTGAGCAAGCTAGAAACTTTGATGTCATTCTTGACTTTGCCCCAGCAAATTTCATCCCCAGCCAGCATCCTATCATTGATAATGTCCTGTCTCTTTTACTGTTATAGTGTCTTTCAAATTTATTCATTTCTCTATCTTCATTGTTTTACCTTCATTCTAGTCCTCACTCTTTGTTACCTAATTACTCCATGTGGTCTCTGCCAATAGCAAGGGTCCATATCTGTGCTGAAGACTCTGAGGCCATGATTGGAAGCAACAGAACTAGTGTTGTGGCTGACTGGTGATGTTAGTATTGTGGTTGTTTGGTGATGCCTATCATGGAAACAATGGGCAGGTAGTGGCACTTGTACCAGGACTTGCCAACCTTGTCCTAGAATTCTAACACAATACTTAATACATGGATGGTACGTTATAAATGATGCAGAATGAATGAAAAATGAATACAAATATCTTACTATGAGACACTAAACACAAGTTAGTCAATAGTTGTGTCAATAGTCAATGTGTTCCAATAGTATTGGAACTGATGCTCTTTATTTCTAATGATAATTTCATTTCTACTAATCCAATCTAATTTAACAGTTTTCAAAAACTACTTCCTGGTTTTTGCCATAGTCTGTTAATGCATGCCAAGTCTCTTGAGTTTCTCTCTCATTTCCACCTACCATCCCTCTCACATACCACTTGTGTGCCCTATAGCTAGCTATGGGTGCCTTGGCTATTTTAAATTTTGACAATCTACCCATGGAAAATTCTATGTATCCATTTTGTTATTTGTCTTCCACAATAAAGCTATTCCATTTGTCATATGAACATACACAGAAAGAACCAATGACATGTAGAAATCCCAGCCTCTTAGTCCTTTAGAAGTTTAGATATGACTGCTATGTCACTGACTTTCACCTTGTTTTAGAGACTAATGTTTTCTTAGCCACCATAGTCTAACCATTAACCTCTGGAATTATGTTCTGACCTTCTTAATAGGGTTTCTTTTTCTTTGTCTATCAGTCTACTCCCTCTACATGTCAGATATCTCCTCTGCATATGATGAATACTTTATATTTAGCTGACTGCTTTATTTTTATTTCTCAGGCAAAGTGAGCTTTTTATATATTAAATTGTTTGGTAGATATAAAAAAGGTGTTATTTTTATTCTATATCCTTGTTATTGATACAGTCAACAAGCACAGTCGCTAATTCCCATTTAATTTATAAAGGTTACAGTGGTTTGTTGGGCTGCCTCCCTCAAGATTCAAGGAGCTTACTAATAATGCAGAGCTGCTGAACCATAGCACCTATTGGTCTGTAAAACTAAAGACATTTTAACATTTGCAGGACTCCAGTCTGCTGCAATTAATTCTGATCAGATGTCCACAGTCCAGAGTTATTATTAGCTGGAGAGTGTCAGAAGTGCTGGCCATTTTGAAGGTGAATCTTTGCAAGTGCACTTTGTTGTTGCCAAATAATTAGGAGTTAATGTTCAAGTTTATATAAAAGATTGCGAATGGATAGGAAAAAATGTTTCCGCAATTAGTCAATTTTTTTGCTGTTCTGGCTTTTCTTTTCAGTGAAAACTCAACCTGCTTATATAATTCATATATGTCAAATAGCATAAGTGTTCCCAAGTTATAACTAACTCAGCTGGCTGAAAGGGAGCTTCAGATATTCAGGGAAAAAGAATGCATAAGCAAAGAATTAAATATGTCTAAATCTTTTTCTAAACCAGGACATTGGAATCATGAGTAGCATCAGAAATGAGATGTCAGGGTCCAAGATTTCAGACAGGGTCTTCTCCCTGAAGTTTCTGGGGCAGAACAAGCCCAGAGACAACAGGGAGATTGAGTCCACTGACCAAGAACTGAAATCAGACAGAAGTTTGGAATGGGGCCACACAATGTCAGGCAAGTAAGGGACAAGCACAGAAGCCACTGGATATTATTAGACAGTGGATATGATCCTTTTTAGGGATTCCCATAAAGTTTTATTAGTCACCTACAAGATGGGTGGAAAGAAGGTCAGGGACACACAAGTCACAAAATGCCACAATCAATTATTAAACCTATTCTATCAATAGTTTTAATAGTTGAAGTAGCATACACAAAGCTGATTTCAATGTCAACTTGTTCTCAAGAAGCATACAGACTGGTAGGGAGACAGTGGTGAACATAAAAGAGTTACAGAAGACCCAGTGCGTCAAAATAAAGCACAGCATTAGAATCACACCATTCTAGATTCAGTTCTGAGTCTGGCACTAAGTTTCTATGTAACCTTAGGCTAAAATAAAACAAAACAAAACAGAAAACCAATCTGGAGCTAATTTCATGAGGCTGTTGTAAGGGTTAAATGAGAGATGGGGGAAAAATAAATATATAACTATATATAAAGATGTTCTGTATCTATAGTGGTTTGGGTAGTAGGCAATAAGTATGCATTCATTGACAGGTAGCAGTAGTAGCAGCTGCAACCATGGTATAAGGAGTATGATTTGTAATGAAGTAGAAATATCAACAAAGCATCATTGGCAGCACACAGGCAGGAGAAACCTATTTAAACTAAAAAATCTATAATGATATTTCACAATACCCAGTCTTCCCTGTCTCAGTAAATGCTAAATCCATTTGCACAGGCCAAAAATCTCAGTGTTATCTTTGGCTTCTCTTTCTGCCATGTCTCAAGCTCAACCATCAGCCAATCCTATTGGCTCTATCTTCAAAGATATTTAGAATTCATTCACTGCTCCCTACCTCCCTCACTCCCCACATCCTTCAAACAGCATCTCTGATCTGGATCCTTCATTGGCCCCCAAGCTGGTCTCCCTGCTTCTGCCCTTTCCTCCTATCATCTATTCTCACGGCAACAGTGACAAGGGTCCTTTTAAAATGTGAGATCACATTTTTCACTGCTCGGAATCTTCCAAGGTGTCCCTCTCTTACAGGGTAAAACTCTAGGTCTTTATGATTCCCACTAGACCCTCAGAATTCAGCCCCCTGCTTTGTGTCTGCCCACATTACCGGTAACATCACTCTCCCCCTCTCTAATTCTATTTCTGACGTGCTGATCTTGATGCTCCTTGACCATACCAGCATGTTCCTTCTTTAGTCCTTTGCATTTTCTGTTTTTGTTTGGACCCTCCAAGAAGCAGATGAATCACATAATGAAGCAGAATCCTTTAGAATTTTCCATATATCTCCATTTACTGTCTGAGACTTGTTAACTATCGTAAGGACCCTGAAATCTCTATATAGAATCATATTTTATTCCTTGCTTAATAAAGAAGCAGACCTGAGATTAAGATTTATGTGAAGATGACTTATTGGAAAATATTCCCTGGAAAAACTAGAGGGGTCTTGGGGGTGCCATGAGATTGTGAAGAGAAGGAGGCCAACCAAAAGTAAAATATCAAGCAAAGTCCCATAGAAAGTTAACTAATCATGCAGGGAGGTCTAGAAATAGTAGAGATTGCTCCTCAGAGTTGTTCTTAGACTACTGTATTCCTGCACAACTCAGTCATTAGTTAGAGGATGTAAATTCCCAAGCACATTTGTTCTTGGTACACACTAGCAAAATAGGCAGATGCAGCCTGTAGGAAGTCCTCCAAAAAGGGATCCTGGTGCTGGATATTAGAAGTAAAAGTGCAGGGGGGTCAGGAGTACATAAAGATGGCAAAGAGATGGGAGGTGAGTAGTAAAGAAATTGAGGACATATGGGGAGTGCTTGCTGCACTGGCTGATTATCTGTCTCATTGAGTATAGTTTTGGAAGATAAAAAAAGGTGGGTGGGGAGAGGTATGCTTATAGTAAAACTAGTCCATGTTAAATTTGGAATACATTTTTCAGTTTTCTGATTTCCCTGCTATCCATGAACATTTATTTACATATGCAATGGAATTTCTTTAAATCTCCTGGTATAATGATCCAAACATTGTGCTTGAGATCATATCTCTTTGCCTTTTTTAGTAGGACTGTGTTCAAGACTGTGAAGCCACACTACCTGGAATGCCTCCTCCTCTCCACTCACTTGTTGATACTAAATATCGCATCCTCCTATCATTGTGTGGTAACCTCAAGATCTCTTAGAATATTTACTCTGGGTGAAGTCAGCCTTTAAGTAAGAAATCTGACCATTCTGAGACTGCCTTCCTACTCAAGCTTGACAAATGGAAAGATGTTGAGAAGAAAGAGGAGGAGGAGAGAGAGAGAGATGCCAGACCAGCCCCAGACCATCCGTTCTAGCCTAAGCATCAAATATGAAACTGAAGGAGATCTCCTGAACATTCCAACTCCACCAGACACAACATGTACAAGAAGCAAAGGACCCAGCCTACAGCTAGAACCAACGCCCTGGGCATATAATTTCAGTGGAGCTGTCAACCATCTCTTGCCATTTGAATACCCCAGCTGAGACTTCGGTTGCAGAGATAAGCTACCCTCATTATGCCTAGCTCAAATTTCTGATCCAAAAATTATGAGCATAGTAAAATGATTATTATTTTCTGCCACTAAGGTTTATTTTGTGGGGGTAAGAGGGTGGAGAGTTGTTAGACAGCCATGGGTAACTGGAACACACTGTTCTAAGGACTCCCTGAGAGAAGTGATTGAGTTGCCCCATCACTAACTAGTTGTTTGCAATGGTCATTTTGGTAAAATCAATGGTATGTTCAATATCATTCATTATTAATCTTATCATTAAAGTAATGCAGGTATATTAGAAAATATATGAAAGTATAAAAAGAAAATTAAAATCACCTATAATCCCACCACCCAGGGGTATATTTACATTTTAAAGTGTGTATATGTGTATTAGGATGACATTCAGTATATGCAACCATTATCCATTGCTACATAAAAGCATACGCAAATTAAAAGCTTGCAATAACAATAATTTTATGATTGTTCATAGGTCTGTGGGTCAACTAGGGACAGGCAACTGGTAGGTCAACTGGAGCTAAATGGGCTGTGAGTAGGTTGGTTGGCTTTTGGAGCCAGAGATGTGACGTCTCTTTTCCATGTCGGCCCTCATCCCCAAGGAGGCTAGCACAGGCTTTCTCACATGGAAGTCTCAGGACAGCAAAAGCATGAGAAGATTAACTGCAAGATCTCCTGAAGCCTAGACTCAGAACTCCTACAGCATCATCACTTCTGCTCCATTCTCCTGGTCAAAGTAAGCCAAAGGCCAGTCAGACTCAAGTGGGTAGAGAAAGTGACTCCAACTTTTGACAGGAAAAGCAGCCAAATCACGTGGCAAAAATGCATGTTTACAAGGATAGGAGGAATCTGAGGCTATTAATATTACTACTACTATTATTATTATTATCTACAAGACTGTACTCAAAATTTTCTACTTATATTTTTATAAACGGTTATGCTTGAAAAATATAATCAAAGCAGTATGGGTAAGTAAACCCTGTCCATAATCCTCTAAGAAAGAATGTTATTATATCTCAGATAGATGAGTTCTTATCTCAATATTGAAAACAGAGTTTCTTTTCCATAAGGAGAAAACTCTTGGCATCTCTCAGGGCCAATTTTTTGAATGAACAGGTCAATTAAGTCATTTTCCATTTCTCCTGCTCCAGACTGATGGGTTATTATTTAACACTACCTAAACATTACATAGAGGCACATGGTCACCACCTGAAAAGCTTTCTCATTCTCTGAACTGGATAACTGAGTGATGAAACCATAGCAACAGGGTCACTGGACCTCAAGATGACTTTTTTTGCCATATTCTGATTGAGCATTTATCTCAAAGATTTGAAAATACCCTAAACTGTGGTACAAAGTTCACTGAGATTTATTTCTGAGAGACATGGTTATCTCTGTCCTGCTTTGGGCATAAACATCCCATGAGCTGAGATTAAACACCCTGAATAAATTAAATCCCAGGGATACACAAAGGCTAAATGAAAAGTCAAAGTAAGGTGATCCAAGTAAGTGGATCAGTTTGAGAAAAACCTGGGAAGTGAGGGTGAGAACTGCATCCCTGTCCTTAGCCATAATGGGGACTCCTATTGTCCTTGGACATAGCTATTAATCAAACAGGTTATTTTTAGAATATCCTAGAAATGAAAGTGCCCTTCTGGTTTGTTATTGTCCTCTCGTAGGTCAGTGATACATGACAGACTTATCATGAAGTCTATTGAGAAAAAAAATCTACCATGTTGTGTCTTAAAGCACAGGAATTTCAAGCAGGATAAGGACCACACTCGTCACAATTCCTTCAGCAAACTTCTTGATTGAACGACTTATTTTGACAGCCTGCATTGTGCCCATTTTGATGTGACATGGTGGTAGAGAAATGTGATTAGAAGTCTGTGCCCTGGCAGGAACCAATCTGCTTTCAAGTTCCTGCTCAGCTAATTACCACTAGCTGAGTGGGCTTGAGTAAGTTAATTAACCTGCTGAGCTTTGGTTTCCCCATCTGAGACATGGCTATAAGCTGGACAGAAAACTGATTAGGATAATGCAAGTAAAGTATCTGGCACAATGTCTGGCACATGGCAAGTACTGAATAAATGTAAGCTGTGGTGGATGTCAAAGAAGTAATCCCAGTTTGGTGCCTTGCACCTTAGTCCCAGGGCTGTCGGTGGGACAGGAAACAACTACATTGGAGGCTTTTCTCTGCCATAATGAGAGGAATGCACTATACCTCATTATGTGGCTACAGGACATGATCTGCACTGGAACTAGATTCATGGAAGAGCTTGGTACACTATAACGAGTTTAACCAAATTTGTGGAATGTGAAGCCTCTATAACTATAGAAATTTATCATTCTCTCTGGATGCATATAATAAAACTTGAAAATAGGGAAATTGAACAAACCCCAATACCACTTATTAAAATTCAGAAAAACAAACTGAATCTAGGTATTATACCTCTGAGGAATCTAGTTAACATCAGAAGCTATTTTTCCTCCTTTCTCAAAATAGTCACATTCCCTCATAAGGCAAAGGAATGTTGTGTCGGCTGCTACTAACCAAACAGCTTCAGGCACAGACTTCAATAGGTTGAATTACCTCTCCTTCCCAAATCAGCCATGAAGAAAAGATAGATTTCACTAATCACAGGGTAATTAATAGCTCATACTTACCTAGACTCAAAACAACATATTAAAAAGTAAACAGATGGTTTTATGTAATTTTGTGCAGGGGGCTGTAGTGTTAGTGAATTCTAACTCATTTCCCTCAGTTCATTCATAACATCTTATGCATATGTACAGTTCTAATCTGGGAGATTTATTCAGTCGACTGCAACTGTATCTCTCAGGTACTATTCTCCTGTGTTGCTCCTTGACTTTAAAATGATGGTATGGTATCTTCTAGACCCAAACACCTGCTGGGGTTCCCAAATTGCATTGTTATCACAACAATGACATTTTCAGAGATTTCAACTGGTATATAATGTTATGATCCAGCTTGGCTAAATGGTATTTTTTTTAATTAAAAGAAAAAGGGGAGATTAAAATCATGAGTATAGTGTAAGGACATTCCTGGCTTAGATGAAAATCCTACAGTACATGAAATACACAGCAGATATCCAGTGGTTAGGAAGATGCAGGGAAATTTCGTAGAAGAAAATTAAGGCACTAAGTAAGGGTGAACTACTGTCTTCTGCAGGCATTTGTGAATGATGGCATCTGGAGGGCCCCACCATAAGACTACAGTGGAGGCCACCTAAACTGCCTTCTTACCAAACATGCAGCAGACTTCTTTCCAGAGTACACATCTCTAATTTTTTAAAGTAAATCAGTGGGGAAACAGGATTTACTTTACACAATGTACTTTACTGGCAGCTCCTTGGAACATATCTATTCCATAAAAGTAAAGGATAGCTGTCCTCCACCTGATCCAAACTTCAAGAGGGATATGGGTCAAACTCCATGAGTTACTATACAGTCAGAAGGTTTAACACTCCTAGAAAACAATCTAGAGCCTTAATGATGACAAATACTCCAGCTCGTTTCTCATAAACACTGAAGCTGGAAATGCTGTCAGCCAGCGTGGCAACCCCTAGATGGGGTGCAGAAGCAAGACTCATGGTACATGCTTCGAGCAAACATTTCATCAACGATGTCCAGCCTGCTCAGCAAGCCATTTCTTTACTCACTGATCTGTATCCTATTTGCCATGTAGACCCAGCAAAACAAACATTTTCAGTGACATGATTGCAAATGTTTCTGTCACATAGACCCATGGCAAACAATCTCCAGTTTGGATTTATTTTTTGGCAGGCAGGGTTCCACTCCAGAAGCCTATGAGGATTCCTCTTACTGTTCACATCTCAGAGGGTGTCCCTCCTGGAAAACACATGAGACTTCTGTCACAGCAAAACAGCAGGATGGAATCCTCCTGAGAACTAATGTCTCACCTAAAATATTCATGGCTCAGATTCCCAAAGGCTGATAGAGCCATGCCTCAACTAATGACATTTCCCCTGGTACACAGTCGAAAACACGGGGTCCCAAAGATATGGTAAGAATGTTTCACTCTTTTGCATTGTTATTAATCTTCAGTTATTTCACTGCTAGTGAGATATATCTTTTAATAAAAACATATGAAACCATGAAAAAATTACTCTAGCTCATTTTATGAACTGATCTAATCCTACTACTCATAAATTATGGATGGTTACATCCTGTGGCATTTTAGTTCTGCTCACTTTATAATTTAGTCTGACATTTGGATAGCCCTGGCCCTTCTGCATTAAAGTACTGTTGAATCACTTAATTATAACCATTATATCTTGGGGGAAAATGTGTACCTGTAATGACTTGCCACTGTTAAGTGGCCAATCAAAGACAGTGAAAGTAAGTTTCTAATACAAAGAATGAAGAGTTACCTTATTTTAAAAAGAATGGTCTAAAGTAAAAAAAAAAAAAACTTTGGGTGGCAAATTATAGAAACCTATCCAGAATGCTTTGAGCACAATAGTGGTAACTAACTGGGAGTATCCATCCAATAGTGTGTCCTTGAATACAAAAGCAGCAATCCAGCCAGGCCTGGGGAACTAAAGTACAGAATCTACAAGCCAGTGGGAACCAAAGTAACTAGTTTCATCATCTCTCAATTTCTCTTCCCTCCTTGGATTTATGTGAGTTCTCATTTCACATGAGTTCCTACTGTGCACCTGCTTTATTTATCTATTTCCTTGACAATTGGTATTTTTAGCTTTCCCACTTACAGCATGGAGACAGTTGCCCTTGCTCCACAGCTTCAGTACCTCCTAGTTGCAGAAAGACAACCAGTTCCAAATTCCAAGAGAGAGGAACTGACTGAGCTAGACTGGTTCAGGTGTTCACCATTGCCCTAATGGACTGTGGCTGCTTCATCAATGAAACACACAAACTTTACCGAGCTAATCATGAGCCCTTTGGAGTTACCCCAAAGAAAAATGTCTATATTTCATGACAAAGTTTGAGGCCTATGAATGAGTGATTGAATTTTGAGGTTGGAATAGTTACTAGAAATTGTCCTATGTATACTCCCACTGATATAGACATCTACTAACAGCTCAGCTTTCTGATGGGAAGCTGCCCAAGTGATCTCAGGTTGAATACTTTCTATGACTCAGTGCCTACTTTCTAGCAGAGGCTCATTCTACTAGTGGGCAGACCTCATTCTCAGCCAGGTCTTTCTTATATTGAACAGAAATTACCTCTCTAACATCTACCTATATGTATATGCTTGGGTCTACTCCTTGGAGCTTACAGAAGAGTTCAACTCTAGTCTCCCTATGGCAAATATTTGATTTTATCATAGCTCCTCTTCTCCAAACTTGACATTTTCACACACCCCTACAAGCATTCTTTTAGCTGACATCATCCTAACAGCCAAGGATGGTTGCCATGCTCTATGCTATCTTGTTGCCAAGGACCTTCAGTGTATGAATATAATCATAAAATGTGTGGAACATTCAAGAGGATGTTGTCTAATTCTCACTCTTACTAATTCTCACCTAGATGCAATATTTCTATTAACATACCTAAAAACTGTGTGAGCTCTCTCCACAATGCACTTTGGTATAGAATTAAAGAGCCCAGATCTCCTAGATTCATATACTGTCTCCTTCCTTTACTAGCTGTATGACTTTGGGCAAATAATCTCTTCATGACTCAGTTTCCTTATCTGTAAAGGAAGGATATGCACAGTGCCTAATCCACATAGTTGATGTAAGGATTGTATAATACTACCTGTAAAGAGCTGAAAATAGCACCTGGCACAGGGTATTTGCTCAATCTCAGGCATTAGTTTGTAATGAACTAAGTACCGTTGTCCTTTACGTGACTTTCTAAAGTGGTTCGATTTCAGCATGAATGTCTTGATCATATGTTCAGTCTACATATGATCCTTTTGTCCTGATTACCTCACTTGACAAAGTAGTTATCCTTCTTAGGCTTGTGTTATCCACAAATTTGATAATTATGGCCTACTTGTTTTCAAGATAATGAAAATGTTAAGTAAGATAGAACCAAGGAGAGAATTTGAGGCATCCACAGAGTGTTCTTAAATTACAAAATGCTTTTTACCTTCTCATTTCAGTTAGATATCATTAGTCTTGTTTTTCAGATGAAGAAATTAAGACCCCAAATTGAAAGGTGCTTGTTTAAGGACGCAAAAATAATAAGTGATTAATCCAAAACTGAAACCTAAGACCCCTTGTTACCTCAGTGTTCTTCAGATACAATTGATCAAACAGCTATAAACTCACTCAACTTTATCTTCCATGTTTTTAAAAATCTTCTCCACAGGACATAAAGGATGCTGAGTGAGAACACCAACTTGGGAATGAGACAAATATGTTTTAGAATCTCTCAGTTCCACCACTGAGTCACCGAGATGACTTTGAACATGTTAATTTCCCTAGGCTGAGTTTTCTCATTTGTAAAATCAGTACAATAATAATACCCACCTCATAGGTTTACTGTAGGATAAAATTAAGTAATATATGTGAAGGGCTCATCACAGTACTTGTGTATCCACTATATGGTAGCTGTGATAATTCCCATTCTTAATAATATTATCCATGAGAGAGTACCTCTCATCACCAAATACCTTGCTAAAGGCACAAGTACTACTTCTTTTGGCATCATTCTGATCAAACTGCTTGCTTTAAAATAAAATAACAACAAAAATCTTTGAAAGTCAATCCATAGGGGGATCTGGGTTTGGGGACTACAATACCAATTTCCAAAGTTATATCCCTGAATTTTCCCAAAGTTAAAGATTAGTATCCACTTTTAGAGACAGAAGACTGCATGCAATTTGCAAATTATAGTTCTTCTCCTCACACTAGTTCTACAACCAAGATTTCAAAACTAACAAAGTTTAGGGATGCCTGGGTGGCTCAGTGGTTAAGTGTCTGCCTTCAGCTCAGGGTATGGTCCTGGAGACCTGGGATCGAGTCCCAGATCGGGCTCCCTGCATGGAGCCTGCTTCTCCCTCTGCCTATGTCTCTGCCCCTCTCTCTCTGTCTCTCATGAATAAATAAATAATTTTTAAAAAAATAAAAAATAAAATAAAAACAAAACTAATGAGGTTTAATCACCACAATTCTTATTATTATTATCACCACTATTGTTATTATTGCTTCTGTAGACTGAACTGTGATGCTATAGTATGGTTTCAAATTGTGTGATGATCGGATCAGATCAGTTTTGACACAGAGTTGTCCCATGACCAAACCTGTACTCCAACTTTAGTCATCCCATACATGTGGTTCCTGGTCACTAGTTGTTAAGAGTAATTGGTAAGAAAATGTGAAAATGCTAGCAGTTACCATTCCCACTACTGAAAACAAATCCAAAGCACATTAGTATCAATTGTGGGTCTCTGGCACCAACCAGATACGGAACAACTATAGATGACTAAGGACTCACTACTCCTGTTTGCCTAGGTCTCAAGAAATGGGAGGAAAACCTCATTAACAGAAACAATTTGCCTGGATACACTGTGAGAACCAATGAGCTCATATTCATCCTAATATTCATTATATAAGTTGTATATGAGAAAGAAGTAAGTCCAGAGTAACAACTTAAGGAGACATCTTAAGGTGAAATAATATACTTTTATTTGCATATGCGCTCTTCTGTCTTATGTCTGAAAAGTGATTATCACTTGACAGAAATAAAATTGTAATAGCATGAATATAAACTTAATGTGAGATTCAAACACAATTTTAATATTTATTTTGTGGAGATAAACAGTAGCAGCACATCTGAATATAAAATGTATTATAAACCAAGCCAAGGACTCACAAACTAATCCCATTTTAAATATATTTATTCAATGTGGCAGAGAATGAGGCAGTTTCAATAATTTGGCACCAAAAGCTTCCCTTGTGGGAGTGGGAAGGAAGTCCTTGAGAACATCATTATTCTACTTTCATGAATAGACAGTGCCCTCGAGGATCCTTGAAAAATGAAGCTGCTTCTAGAGGCTTCAGCTCTGAAGGGGTCTGGAGACAGAGAAATGACAGAAGGAGGGGACATTTTGTAATCTGAGAGTCTTTTATTAGGTGGCTGCTCTCTGTAGACAAGATTGAAACCAGCCTGCCCCCGAGTAGATGAAGACACAGGGGGACCCCAAGCATACAGTCCACCAATATCTAAGGGAGACTCAAGTGGGTGTGGCAAAGAGTCAGTTCTAGGGGGAGCAAATTATACCAATGTCCTCATGTCACAGACAGGATACAAATGTAACTACAGTGAATGAAAAGGCAAGATCCGCCCCAGGCTATCCGGAATGAGTTTTTGGACTGGCTTGGCTCCTACCAGAGCCTCTTCGAACAACCTGTTCAACAGGGTTCCACCTCTGTGAGTGAATCTTTACAAGACATGAAATTACCATTCTCTATCTTAGCTTCATGTCTGTTTCCTTCCTAGGAAGCAACCTACTGTTTCGTAGGAGTTTTCCTTTATTTCTCTTTTTTTTATTCCCCCCACTAGTTTCAAAAAACAAAACACAAAAGCCTTTTGTCTTCACTATTATATCCCTAGACTCTGCCAGAGTACCTGGCACCCACCAGGTAAATTTTCATCAGATATTTGCAAAGTAATGAGAAAATTCTCTACCTATGGTACCTGCAAATGAACATCTTAAGTCAGGGATGACATATCTGCCTTATTTTATGTGTCATGTGATCAGTCACCAGTGACTTCCAGGAGAAGGTAAATTTAGGCTCCGTGGAAGCATGCCACTTGTCTCTGCAGTGCGGCAGCAGACTCCTGCCACTCCTATCTTCTACCCCGGTTGTAGTACAACTCCGCTCACACATTAAATGGAAATGGGGCAATTGGAGGGGGGTCAGGGGCAGGCATCTGCAATTTTTAAATCTCCCTGTGTGATTCTGATGTTTGGTTGTGTTTGATTGCCGCTGAGCTACTTGGGAATTCAATAGGCCAACCCTAACAGCAGGCCCTGATTGAGATGGCAAGAGGGACAACTGAAAAGAGAGGAAGCCTCTAGACCAGACCATGCTCGGAGACTTTTTCCAGTCCACCTGGCTGCACAAGGGCCACCTGTGCCCTCAGCAGTCATAGAATTGCTGCCCTGCCTCTGAGTGCAGCCCTTATGCCCTCTACTTTCTACAATAATCACTTTGTAACTGCAAACTTATTGCTAAGTGAAAATAAGAAAGGAATATTTATTCAGAAATTCTTGATTTATGGTAAACCAGATGTAAACCTCATGAAGAATGAATCTTGTATGTGCAGTGAAAATGTTTGTACAAATCCACAAAATGTCCAAGAAAAGTAAATAATGGGTGTCTAACTTCCCTCTGTATAATTTGGCTAATTATACAACTCTCAAATTATAACAGTAATTGAGTAAACATAATGATATCTTATTTGCCATGAATTCCCTTAGTTTAGTTAACCGGATACTCTTCTAATGCTTCAGGTATCATTAAAGGCATCCTATAATAAATGCTGGATCACTATGTTATACACCTGAAACTAATATAATATTGTATTGTCAATTATATTTCAATAAGAAAAGCCATTCTCATTTAAGAATAAGCAGATGTATATCATAACAGAGCTCCAAATTTAACCCCAGATACCTAATAAATGTATAAAAAGGAAAAAATTATCTATTCCTAATATGCTATTTAATTACAGGGTTTGAGAAAGAAATAATACATGCTAATGATGAAATTAAAGGCTTTAAGATCTAATTTGATTACATTCTGTGAACATTGGTTATAACTTGACTTGCAGCTAAATTTATCAAGATGACTTTCCCATTCGCATGGGGCTAAAAGCAATTTCCAAGCAAGAGGCTCGAGTCATGGTGGATTGTTAGTGTTGGATAACTTTTATTATACAGTACCTCGTGTTCTGGATCTCTTAGTTGATAACAAGCATATACCAAGCTAAGATGATGCCCATAAATAGTGCCATTAACTTCTTGTATCTAAGACAAAGGTGTCTAATGGACCAATATCCCACACTTTCCCACAGCAGCAGCGCTTATTTTACAATGGGTTATTATGCTAATAGATTGTAAAATAGTATACAAGAACGTGGCTTTAATGTATTTACCCCTGTAGACAAGGAGGGGGAAAATGCTTTGCAAGCAATTATCATGACTTATTATGCTATCTAAAAAACAATTACTGTAGACTCATGTGTTTCTGTTTTCTAAGTTTATTACCATTAACATGCACGCAATGAAAATAATCGAGCCAGCCACTCAAAACCTCACTTACAAACACAGCACCTTGAGTGAGGGGATAGGAGCTCCTCTTGGCTCCCCCTGCCACACCCCACATTGTTTCCCCACTCCAGAAAGGACTTTTCTTCTTGAATGCACCAAGTACTTTTCAGAAAAGAATTGAACAATGGCTGTAATTTAGAATGCAATTAGGTGAGCCACTTTTCCTTTTTTTACCTCCAATTACCCACAGCAACCTGCACACAGCTACCACCACCTCCTCCTCTCAGACCCAGCTGTTATTCTTGAATATCAGATCAGGGCAATGTAAGGCAGCCAGAGAAGCTGAGTCTAAGAGAGGTTCCCAGAGGAATCTGGCTAAACCAAAGCACTTCTCACCCCTTATAACTTACTGACAACATCTGTTAGGCCAGTTCCCTAGGACCTTATGCATCTTCATGGAAAACTCTACACAGATTTAAAGTTCACAATAACTAGTCTGCTGGCTCTCTTCTCTGGTGTGTCTCAAAAATGTGTGCCCCGTGAAAGGGAGCTGACTCTGTAAAAGTAGACTAAATGAACAGGGTCTTTTCAAAACACAAGTCTGACCATTCCCACCTCCTCCACTTCTCTTAAAACCTCTCATTATGGTCTGTAAACCCTGCATGATCCAGTCTCTCCTCACCTCTAGCATTTTTTTTATACCAAGTCCCTCAATATCTTGCACCACAGGGACTATTCACGTGCTGTTTCTGCTGCTCATAAAACTTTTCAGTCACCCCCTGCATTTAGTTAACATCAAACCAAAACTTCAGACTTCACCTTTGGTCTCCCTTCTTCTGACCTCCTTAATTAGTTAGATCCCTCACCCTACCTTCCCCCCACCCCGCCCATGTTTTTCTCTCAGGATACCACATCCATCTCTTCCAAAGCCCTTACCACATTTGCAAAATTTAACTCTTATTTGTATATTTATTTAACATTGGTTTTCCACACCAGACTCCAAGCTCCACAAAGGCAATAATCCATCTCTACTTTATTTGCCATTATATTCTCATTAGAACAGCGTCCAGTGCATAATCAGTTCTCAAGAAATATTTTTGAATGAATAAATATGTGGACAAAGTTAGAAAGATAAAAATAAATCTCATGTATGCAGGCACCAGAACCAGTAAAACAGGGGATGTGTACTGGGGCCTGATGAGAGATAGAACAGTTTAGATAATGTAGAACCAACTGTAGTCATCACCGACAATACCAGATAAATTAGAACAATTTAGAAGGAAGAAATCAACAGAGATGAAAGAATGTGGGGGATTTGGGAGACAGAAAGCCTAGATACTAGGTGACAAATTGAGTTTTAAACTGGGTGTGTGTTGCGGGGTGGTAATCAGCAGTGTTCAATATAGCACAAATCAAGAAGGATAGCTCAGGAAAGAGTAGAGAATTTGTCTAGGAGGTGAGTGAGACAGCTAGACCGAATACAGTTTCCAATGGAATGTTGGGGACAGGTGCAGGATGTAAGGTGCAAGAATGTAAGAGAAAATTGAGGAGAGATAGTAATCAGCTAATACTTGCCAGCCACAGCATTAAGTGAAGAAGTGCTTCAAGATGGAAGAGGTGGATCTGTGTGAGAGGGGAGAGGAAGTGATCTGAGGTGAGGGTGGTAGGCAAGCCATAAAAAGACCAGGGAGGGCCTATGTGGCCAAGAAGCAGGCAGAAAGCAAGGTCCCTCAGGAAACCACCAGAGGCGGAATGCTGGCAGGACGACTGGCTGAGGGAAGAGGCAGACAGCTTCCCAGGAAAGTACTAGCTAGAAGAGGGAACAGAGAGACAGGAACAAAGAAGTGGTGAGAGGCACAGAGGGATCAGTGGGGTAGTTGTGATGTAGCCTCCCTTAGTCTGTCCCAGGAGATAAGAAGCGAGGACTTCATCTGTAAGCCTAGTCTGGGGAAGGCAAAGTGGTGGCATGTTCCCAAGAAAGGAAGCTTGGGGCATAGGCCTTTTTTTTCTTTAACTTAAATTCAATTTGCCAACATATAGTATAATACCCAGGGCTCATCTCATCATGTGCCCTCCTTAATGCCAATTACCCCAACCAACACCCACCCAGCTTCCCTTCTGCAACCCTTTGTTTCCCAGAGTCAGAAGTCTCTCGCTTTGTCTTCCTCTCCGATTTTTCCCCACTCAGTTTGCCCTCCTTCCCTTATGGTCCCCTTCACTACTTCTTATAGTCCACATATGAGTGTGACCGTATGATAATGGTCTTTCTCTGATTGACTTGTTTCACTCCGCATAATACACTCTGGTTCTATCCATGTTAATGTGTTAATGTAAATGGTAACCATAGGCTTTTCATGCATTGTTCTGCAAAAAGAGGAGGTGAAAGCAACCTCTCCTGCTCCCGTTAAGAAGGCAAAGGCCTATTCTAGGGCACAGGAGGAGAAGAACTTTTAGAAGTTGTGTGTTTGGAAGCACCAGTTGCTACAAGAGTGCCAAGTTCCCCTGGAAGATCCCTCTCGGCCATCTGTTAGTGGCAAGGCTGAGAATTAGTAACGAGGCCGGCAACCCAACTGCCTGAGAGGGGACCCGCCGCATCTCCAAGGCGGTACCCGCGGCTCTCGCCAGGATGTGTCAATTAGGGAACCTCGCTCTAATGAAATGATGGATGGCCAGGCTGAGAAGGAGGACCACGGTCTCTGGGCCCTGGAGGGCCCGGCCATCTGAGCTGCACTCGGCCCCAAGGAAGGCCTGCAGGGCTCTCCTCAGGTGGAACTGCCATCATCAGGAAGCATTAGGAAAGGAGGGGTGCATGGTGAAGCCACATGCAGGTTGGCAGCTTTGGAAAAGAGGGTTCGGGGGAAGAAGAATTATTCCTGACAGCCCCAGAGTTTTTTCCAAACATACTTTTAATTGATGAGCCCATTGTATCCTTTCTAAAGGCATTTTTAAAACTTAATAAATGACTGCTTACTATAGAGCACAATACAATCCCTTACGAGTTAAGCTGTTCTCGTGAATCACTTGTAATTACTGGGCATTTTCAAGCCCAGGGGATGTATAACTATATTATTGTATTCTGTGATTTTATGAAGTCAAGACAAGGAAACAAATCATGGTAACTGAATTAATCTCTTCACCAAGAGCTCATAATAATCAGCAGAAAACTTAAAAATCCCATAAACAAACCAAAAAATAATCACTATTAAATCATCAGGTCTTTTTCTAACTACTGCTTGGTTTGTTTATTCTCAGAGGAGGAGGGTAAAAGGGGAGCTGGTGGGAAGGGGAGGTAGAAAATGATGGGAGAAGGGGGCTAAGAGGAGGGGGCTAAGGAGGTAGAAAATGATGGGAGGAGGGGGCTCCCCCTAAGGAAAGGGGGAGAGGGAGAAGCCTGCAGGGGGAAGAGGTGAAGGCAGGGGCAGAGAGGAGGGAGGAGGAAGGAAAGAGAGGAGAGAGGCAGGCAATCACATCAGTTTCCTAGGGCTGCTGTAACAAATTGCCACAAACTTAGTGGCTTCAAACAACACAAATTTATTCTCTTACAGATCTGGAGGTCAGAAGCCTAAATCAAAGTGTTGGCAAGATTGTGCTCCTTCTGGAGACTTCATGGGGAGAATCTGTTTCCTTCTCTTTTCCAGCTTCTAGCAGCCACCTGCATTCCCTGGCTCATGGCCTTTTCCTATATCCTCAAAGTATATCACTCCAACCTCTACTCCCTTCATCCCATCTCCTCCTCCTACCTTTGACCTTCTTGCCTCTCTCTTACAAGAAGACTGGTGAACACACTGGGAGACCCCCACCCAGATAATCCAAGATAAGTGCCCCATCTCGAGATGATTAACTTAATCACATCTGTAAAATGTCTTGCCATGTTAAGTAACATAGTCTCATGTTCCAGGGAGTAGAATATGGACATCTTGGTGTGGGGGGCATTATTCAGCCTGCTACAGGCATTTAAAGAAAGGGAGGGGGGAGCAGGCAGGTTCCAACCGAATGTACAGGTTATGTCAAACCTGTTTGACATAAAAGGCCCCGCCTCTATGCCATTTTGATTTCAAATGACCTTCAAGTACATTGTAAGAAAAGCTTTTTAAAATCACCCTGTCTAGAAAAGATGCAGAACATGCCATGTTGCCTTTTCAACAATTTTCTCAAAACACATTCACACCTATAATCTGATGTTCTCCTCCAAACATATCTTGTCAGTTAAGAAAGACAGTTTATCTTCAGTTGCAAATAAGAAAAGGCTGGCCAACATGCAGCTCCTTGTCCCCCCAGTCACCTAGGGAGCCACTAGCAGCTCAACAGGACCAGCCTACCTCTGGACAATTGTCCACTTCTCTTTCCATGGCATGACATTTAGTTGCATTTTTATTATAGCTTTTTGCAAGGAAAAAAATAGATAAAATCAAAAGCTCTTAGATCTTTCAAATGATTTGAAAAAAAAAAAAAAGATCATATGGTTTACCCTCTCCACCCACATGTTCTTCCTGCCAAGCATTCCTATGACCCAGGCATGGTCACTCTGCACCGATACTTCCAGGGACATGGAGCTCACTATTCTGCATGTTAATCCACTTACAGGCACTCCTTTGCAGGGTCTATTTCCAGAGATAGCCCTATCGAGTCCTGAGGGCAGCACAAAGGTAGTCTTACATAGAAGTAAGGTCTGATGCAGGATGGCATACAGGTGTGATCCAGGGTCAAAGGTTATCCTGCAAGGCACATCTTCACAAGCAGTCCAGTGGCAACTCACTGTGCAGTCTGAACCCCAGAGTCCTTTTCCTTTTTATTCATCTGCCATCAACCTGTTGAATAGTGTTGGTTAATCCGCCTCCCTTTTATATGGAGCTGGTCCAAGGCCAAGCTTAGTAGGATATTTTGCATGACAGTCAAGAAGATGGAGCATAGAACCAGCCTAGCTGCTACCTACTTGATGTCAAGCAAGTTCCTTAATCTCTCTGAGCTTCAGTTTCCTCAACTATAAAATTGGAAGACTAAACTTCACCTGCATCATAGGATCATGAGGATGATAAGGGAGATGGTACGTGCAAAGTGCTTAGAACAGTGTCTACAATAGTAGTTCTTACTCCAGAGATCTGAGCTCTTTCTATGTTTGACTATCTAGCTTTTTATCCTCCTATACCATATGACATGAGGACTGGGTATATCTTCTCTCAGCAAAATCTCTTTGCTCCACATGCAACCTCTCAACACATACACACATATCATAATTGCCATGCTTATCAAAGCTCTCAGGATGCTTCTAGTTCATTTAGCACTTTGCTGTGCTGGGTGCATTGGGGCACAAAAAGAAAAATAAGAGTCTGACTTCTCAGAGTTTTAGGTTTAGGCAAAGAGAATGTCCATGGGCAAATAACTGTAATGCAAGATAAAATATATAAGGTTCTAAGATAGATTTGTATAAATAATGTGCTATGAAGTTTCAGAGACTAAAGAAAACAACACTGCCTGAGAGTGGGAAAAAGGGAGTCATAAAAGTCCCACTCACTAGCCTTGACCCAAAGATGCCAATGTAACAAAACAAAACAAAACAAAACAAAAGTTTTGCAGGCAAAGAGGACACCTATAGGGAATGGACATTCTTGATATATTTGCAAGGACCCAATACAGTCCTCCACTTTGCAGACTCAGAAAACTGATTTATTCAGGAGCCTGACAGTGCAGCTGGCATTCAGGGTAGACTCATATTAACTATATTCAATAGCCTGATATATAACAGTAGATAGTCAATATATTGTTTCCTTTGAACAATACTCAGATTACAGTAATCCCATCAGATTCGTCATCGTATATTTTCCCTGAAAGCAAATTGTAATCAAAAAGTTAATGATTGACCGTGAAAACAGACCAAGGAGATTTATGTAATGTGATTGTTTTCCAACATGAGGGTAAAATGTCTGATACACTTAAGTTTTCTCTACCAAGTACAGAGGACCAAGGTGCCTTCTTTCCTTTTTCTTTTCTTCATGACTAACCTACCTCTTTCTGACTGACCCACCCTTCTTTTATCCCTAAGTCAATTATTTTAATTACAACTGTTCCCAGCCCATCTCTTTAAAATGCTTTTGTATATCTCTAACCGGACTCATAATTCTCAGAGGGAATAGAGAGTAGTTCCAAGTGGTTCTGGGAGATGGAGCTGCAAAGGCCTAAGGGGACCAGACCCCAGGAAAGAAGTAGGACCTCACACAGTGGGTGGTAAATGGGAAGATGATGTAACTTAGAGATAATGACATTAATGAGCCACTCAGCTGAGCTTTCTCATTATCCATTTGCTTTTCCATGAGGAAGGGATTGCCAGGGCCATGTCTTTCCAAGATGCAGGCTGCTAGGAGGAGTATTTTGGTCGCAAACATTACTAGGAATGCTCCTAGAGCAGAGGAGTATTTTCTGACCCATAGGACATTTTATCTTAGTTCACTCTATATAAAACACAGAAGAGCTATGCTCTTGGGAAAGGAGGTAGAGATGAAGAAATGTATAGATAGGATCGGATAACAATAAAAATGGCAAAATGTTTCTGTTCTCCTGTCACCCTGTCATACTCTTCCTCTTCAGCCATGACATGACACCCTCTGGGAAACTTCCTGATACCTCAGAGTTAACCCCTCCTTTCTCTGTGCCAGGGGTCAGTAAACATTTTCCAGAAAGGACTAAAAGAGTATGTCTTTTAGGATTTGTGGGCCATGTGGTCTCTGTTCCAACAACAATCAATAACACTTGGTTCAAAAACATGAATTTGTCCCGATGTGATTAATATATTTGGAAACAATATGAGCAAAACACAAATTTCATGTTTGTTTATGTACAATTTTCTCTATGAGAAACACTAAGTGAAGGCAGATAACTGCACCCAGCTGAAGCAAGACATGCAGGAACACGCAAAATGCACGCACACGAGTAGCTCAAACATCTATCATCTGCCTCCAGTCACTATGTCTGCTCCAAGCCACATCATCAACAGGTGCACAGTTTCCCGTTAGATTTCAGATAGCCTTCTACCACTGGAGGCTGAAGCCCTTCAGGAAGATATCAGGTAAACTGCCATATTTATTGTAGTATATGTTCCTTAACCATTTAACATATGTAAAATAGTGATGCCATGTTATCAGCTTCCTATCAATTTTCAATATTTGTCCCTGACCAAGTGTTTGACTTGGTTTTTGATGCCATTTTTCCCATATACCCTGAGGATTTTATTGCACAGTCTTGCACGCACAGTGATTTTTAGAAACATGTACCATGTTAAAGCACAACAGACTGTACTCAACTCTGCCATTTTAGGGCAAAAATGGCTGAAGACAACACATAAACAAATAAGCATAGTCGTGTTCCAATGAGCTTTATTTACAAAAATATGTAGCCGGCCAGATTTAACCCATATCCTTGCTTTTGCTTTGTGTTATCTCTCTACCCTACCCTGTACATGATTCAGTTGCTTCCCTCAGTATCTCGATGGTGATTGATTGATTAATTTAAATGTCCCTCTCTAGGATTAGGCCATAAGCTCCATGCGACCTGGGTTTTTTTTATTTGTTGCTTTCCTCAGCATCCTGCTCTAGGCATGGCAAGCAGTGGGCTCACAGAGAGGTCTGTTGACTAATCCATCCCAGAGGAGAGGTAACCCCCTCTTCCAGCAGATATTCCAACCCCAAATATCAAGAGCTATCCCCCTCTATCACCCACCTCAGCATGAGGTTGTGACACTCAGATTCAGATATAAGTAATATTTATTTATTTTTTTTAAAGAGTTTATTTATTTATGATAGTCACAGAGAGAGAGAGAGAGAGAGAGAGAGAGAGAGAGGCAGAGACAGGCAGAGGGAGAAGCAGGCTCCATGCACCGGGAGCCTGACGTGGGATTCGATCCCGCGTCTCCAGGATCGCGCCCTGGGCCAAAGGCAGGCGCCAAACCGCTGCGCCACCCAGGGATCCCTATAAGTAATATTTATTAAACCCCATCCTCTCAGCATACAGGAGTAGGACCATGATTTTATATAATTTTATGACATTCCTCCAGAGAAAGCTGAAAGATATGTATATTACTTCCATTTCATGAGTGAGGGAGTGAAACCTCTGAGTGGTTTCCTAACTGCCCCAAGTCACATAGAACAGGGCAGAGTATATTCACTAGAACACTGTGGTTCCAGGGGAGAGAATATGAAAACTTGTGTGGGGATGCCTTCGTTTTGACTTCTTCTTCCTCCCTCTCCATGGCAAGCATGTTATGGAGCTGACTTGTTAGATGTGCCTAACAAAAAGAAATAAAAGGAGGAAGTCTGAAGAAATCTACAGGAATATTTGCTTAAAATCTGTTGATGATGTTACAATAACCTAAACAAGGAAGCTTTAGAAACAAAATAGATGAGATTTCTGGTACCTAGAAAAGGTAAGAAGAAGCCAGTACTCAACCCAAAATAACTCAATTTTTTAGAAGGCTCTAGGAACTCTTTGATTCTTACTCAATTGATTTGGTTTTATAGGATCACATTGTTTTGTTTTGTTTTGTTTTGTTTTGTTTTGTTTTCTCGGCCATAAGTCACCTCTGTGAACCAGAACGTCTAAGAATCAAAGAAGAGATTATTTAAAGAAAGTGAAAAATTTAAAACACATACAAAAGAATTAACCCCCCAGCTGCCTTAACAGCAGCCCGCGAGGGGAGCTCAGAACACCTGGCTGGGTCACTTGGTGACACTGTACCTTTGGTTGGAACTTTGAGGGGGGTGGAGAAGGCATTGGATATAAAAATGCCAAAACTTACCTATAAATTAAGAAAAGAGTTTTTATTACAAATTTTCACCGCTGCTCCTGTTTCTCCTTTGTCTTCTTTTTCATACCTCTCCTCTTCTGTCCATCAGTGCATGACATCTAATGCCACATATAGTCCTAGCTGATGCCAATAATAAAAGAAAAGAAACCGCCCCCCCCCCAAAATTTTACACTCTCTTTACAGAATGACAAAGGGATTTAGTTTCATTGGATTTGCTTTAACACACTATAGCAAGAAAACTTATGTTCAGCCCATTCTTCATTTATGTAAGAAATATATGCAACTATGAATACCATCTTGTCTGAACTGGCAAAATTACCATCTGGAGTCTGTAAATACAAGTCAAAGGAATTTCTGGGAAAAAACCTGAATGTTCAAAACCCACCTGGCCCCCATTATTGCTATGGAGACTTGTTCAAAGGCCTATGATCTAGCCAACTTCCAAAAGTCTACAATGTCGGTGAGTGGTCCAATGCATTTCCTTGGAGACCACCCTGACCATGCCTGTCTCTTAGCAGAGCATGTCAACAACAACTCGAGGGAGGGGAAAGTTTTCTGCTCCTTGGTATGCTTCTGCCCTGGCTGGATGCCTGGAGTGCAATGTGTACACAATCCATTTTATGAGACAGATGGAAATTGAGTTATAGCAAATAAATCATATGGCACTTCTTCTAGTGATGTCTTTCTACAGGGACTCTTCTTGTTGACTAAGTGTGGCCTTGGACCTCCTTGATTAGGCACACAGATGTTTTGTTGATATTTGACTCCTGTGAGAAGTTTCTTATTTAAAGACTCTCTGGAGCTTCTCAACATGCAGGTCTCTGCCACTCAGATATTGTGAGGAGTTTTGTGAATTGGTTATTATAACCACATTCCTTCTGTAGACACATACCCACTCCAATACAGGCACAAATATACAACTATGCCACCCAAACCATCAATACCACCATATGTCTCACACCCTTACCCTATCCAAATGTTTCATGCAAAGATTGGAGCTTATGAAAAGCAGGTTACAATTTGGACATTATAGTTTAAGCATCTCTTTTAACATTCTCCAAATAGATGCCCTATCTAAAAGCCAGAAGATGCTTACCAAAGAAGCAACAACATTGGAATTAATGAGGGAGCAAAAGGCGAGTTGAGGACAAAGCACAGCCTGACACCCCACAACTCCCACCCCCACTCACAGGTGGGATCTGTGGGACAGTCCTCAGACACTCCTGGCTGCCCTAAAAATAAGATAAGGGAAAAGCAAATGGTTAACTGATAGATATCACAGTCCTGCAAGACATGAGTCTCCACCAGTTTACCAATAGCTTAGGGATTTAAGAGGAAAAAGCATTCTTATCCATAGTCTAACTTCCAGAGACCCATACTCATCTTCCTGGAGCCCTAACATCACCCTCTCATCATGATGTGGGAAACAAACATAGAAGGAAATGTAAATAAAATAAAATGTCCTTATAACCTGCAACCCATTGACAAGTACTTAGGCAGGCAGAGTATAAATTCTCCTGGAAGCTCCCAACTGTCTTTAATGTTAATGCCTTACTAGAAGGAAAAACTTTAGGTTGACAGTAGCCAGGCCTCCGGTACCCTGAAAGTCTTCTTTAGCATATGAAAGTCCTTTTGGAAACTCCTCTTTTCCTTACCTCCCCGACTCCCAAGTGTATAATCAGCCACTCCTCACAACTCCAGGGCAGAAGCTCTTTCTGCTGTTGGGTCCTGTCCCCCCGTGCTTTAATAATAAAGTCACCTTTTCTGCACCAAAAACATCTCAAGAATTTTTTCTTGGTTAATGTCCTCACCAACATTAAAAAACTACATGAGGATCAGAAAGATCAGAGATAGAATTCCAGTTTTCCCAATGCATTGTTGACCAGCTAGACCTACTTACTAAGGGGAGAAGATAACATAGGCAGCTTTAGCTATGCAGCTATAGTATAAAAATAGAATATCAAATCTAGGAAAACAGACTAATACAGACTGTGAACACCCATGGTATGCCAGGTGCTTCACCAATTATTTTGTTTAATTCTTAAATCAAGTGAAGAAACAAAAGTTCAAAGAGCTGAAGTGTTTTGGCCCAGACCTCCAGGCTCAGGAGTGGCAGCCCCATGATTCCAACAAGGCAGGTGGGTATGGCTGTAAAGACTGGGCTTAGTTTTGCCTGGGTGCCTCTTGCCTCCTCAAAGCCAATTATTTAAATTGTGGGCAGTTACACAACATGAGTACACATGAATAGACACGAACAACATAGGACTGGAATTCTGAGGAAGCTCTTCGTGTGGCGAGGCAAGGCATAATGAATCAAGCATCAGCAATGCTTTAAAAATATACACCTCCTGACCAGGCACTACCCAACCCTGAGAAGCCCTCTCAAGATTAAACAGCACTGGTGGGCATACAACAGAGAATTCCATCACTTTTCTGAGACCAGGGTATGAAAAGGAGCCAAAGAGGTGAAGCCTTGGATGTGTGCCGAACCCATTCCAGATTAAACAGAAAAGACAAATAGAACAGCCAAATTCTTGCACTTTGAGACTTTAAAGAAAGAGTGAAGATTCACTGTCTGGAGTCAAGTCTTTTGATGAACCAAAAAAAGAGTCAGACTTGATTAATATTCTTTTGCATCATCAAAAGGAGATAGGTCAAGATAAGGTAATGGTAAGGTATTGATCGGCCACACTTTGCTGTTAACAGAGTCACCTGCCAGTGGAAGGAAAGCAGCTATCTTCCCTGAGGGGGTCATACCATAGCTAGAAGCTTCTGCTATTCCATAATTCTTAATAAAAAGCTTAATCTCTCTGCGATGACTTTTAAACTCCCATGATTTTCTCCAGTGACACAGAGGGAGAGCAAAATAAAGTCATCACTCTTTGCTATATTTTGAGCCAAACTGTTTCTTTTTCTTGATTAGGGGCTAACTGCCTATTGTTTCATCACTACCAAGGGAGACTGCAGTTGGAGAGCCCTCTGCACATTAGAATCACCTGGGGAGCATTTTTTTTTTTAAACACGGTGATTCCTGGCCATGCAACAGACCAAATGGTATAGAATCCCTGGGAGGGGTGAGCCTGGGAACCTGTGTTCTTTAATAAGCTCCCTGGGTGATTCTAATACTCAGGAGGGTAAAGAACATCCAGATAGTGCTAGGCACCTAGGCTTTATCAGAAGAATTAGACCAGCAGTTTGGGATCTGAATTCTGACATCACCGCTCACTAACTGTGACAATGGGCAGAACACTGACCTTTCTAAAAGCCAGCTTCCTCTCCAATGAAAGAAAGATATTCAGGCTGCAAGGGACAAATGACTCAGAGTGTGCAGAAAAATTTTATAAGATGTGAAAACAATAAAAATAGGAAGTATTACCATTATGTCTATCATATATATTAATTAAATAGGGTATGTTTTATAGATAAATATAATGTAAAACACCTTTAACTCCTGAAAGACTTTTTTATTCTGAGACTTTGAGTAAGGCCATCTGACACTGGCCAATATGGGTGAATAAATAAAAATAATTGGGATCTCCTTAAACTAATAGAGGCAAGAAAATACAAAGGATAGTTCTTGGGAAGATGAAAAGGGACATTTCTTGAAGCTAATGAGTCACTGATTTATCTCAGGCTCATATTACTGAGGAGCTTATCCTCCTAAGGAGAACATTTCTCCATGGGTCATAACAGCAAGTTTGTGTGCCAGTAACTGAGGACTTGGAGGTGTTGCCTGCTAGGAGGCGAGGACACTTAATTATTCCTAAATAGTCACTTATTGATCACTGGGAAGGAAGAGAAAGCGGATGCTTTATCTAAATTACCTCTGATCAATTGATTTGAGAGGTGTTGAAGATTAAGTGATAGGCAGGGGTTTGCATGAAATTAACAAAACAAAAAAAAAAGCTATATTCCTGAACAATCAACCAAAATCTCTTAAGGGAGGAAAAAAAATCAGATAGATTCAGCCCATGATACATGTCCTATTAGAAATATTGAAATGCAATACTCCACAACATTGGATGATGGCTTTGAATAAGAAAAGAATTACAACACTTGTTTCTTGTATGATTCAAACGCACCAGGTGGAAAAAGGACAATGACAACCAATATTTAGGGGGTTATGTGAAGTTTATGAGTGAGGGGACTAGAGGCCCAGAAATGATACTGCAAGCTTGTCAATACCAAAGGGAGAACTTGAGGCCAGCCAACTCACCTGCTCTAGTTGCAGTGTTATTCCACACAATGGAGGAGAGAATGCAAGAGAGGGATGTGTTGTCAAGTGCCCATCTTTCCCTGAGGTATCATTTATTACAACACTTTGTACACCATCAAAATGTGCATTAACAGGAAATTAAGTAAATTGTCATGTGACTCTAAAGTAGAATATCAAAGAGCCATTATAGTGTTATAGAAAAATATTCTTGATACGGCAAGTATTGACAACATACAAGGTTTTAAAAAAACAAGCTGTTTTAAATGATGCCTTTTTATACAAAATGATATATGTATATGATATGAAAAGTACTGAAGTTATTCATTCATTTATTCATATCACAAATATTCACTAGGTGCCTGCCACAATTCTAAATATTGGGGAAATAATGGTAGAAAAAGAAAAGCCCCAGTTTGATGGAACTTAGATTCTAGGAACAGGATACAGGAAATAAACAAATGATCATGTAAATATACAGTATGTTCAGATGATATTACCTGCTATCAAGAAAAATAAAACAGGGTAGGGCAAGCAGGGATTGCCAGGGAAGAAGCTCCCCTGTATGTAAGCCATCCATCATTGTTTAGTTTTCCCATAGGGAGATAGGCAGCCAAGGGAGGGTTTTGAATACCTGTGGGATATGATCGGTTATTAGGATGAAAAGAGTGACTGGCTGCTGCGTTGAGAATGTGCTGGGAAGAAGTGAAAGCAGGAGAGGGGTTTGGAGGTCTCTGCAATAATCCTAGCCAGTGATGATTATGCTTGCACTGGGGTAGGGGTGATACAGGGGTTGAGAAGGGTCAGATTCTGGGTTATTTTTGCCTTTGGAGCTGACATGGTTTGCTCAAGGGCAAGGGTATGAGGTAGCCAAGTGGGAGGACTCCAGGGTCAAGGGCATCATGAGCTCCTGATAAAGCAGATAGGAAGAGGACCGAGAATTGAGCATTGGAAGTGGGGATCCAGGTGGTGTGTCGGAGAAGAGACCGTGGCTGCAGATTGCAGAGAGAATAAGTACTGAAGACTCTCCTGAAGAGTTTTTCCAGGTAAAAAATGGGGTGGTATGAGATGCAGGCTCTAGCAAGTGCTGTAAATCAAAATGCTAACAGGGACTGGTTGTAGCTAGCAGGAGTTTCAGTAAATTTACTACCCTCCCTTGGTTTCCCAGTTTGTGCACTGGTGATGTTTTCTAAGTTTTCTGAATGAGTCTGCATTCTATTCCTAAGTAGAAAAAAAAAGTATATTTTTAAGAAAATACTGGGTCCTGGGGGCACCTGGCTGGCTCAGTGGGTAGAGTGTGTGCCTCTTCATTTCCAGGCCTTTAATTCAAGCCCCACATTGGGCATGGAGCCTACTTAAAATTTTAAAAATGAAGAAAGAAAAAAGAAAGAAAATACTAGGTCCTGAAAAACATGTCTTCCTCACTTATAGGAGATAAGATATAGAAAAAAAGAAAACGAACTCAAAACCAAAAACAGAAAAAGAAGGGGAAAAGGAGGAAAAAGCATCATTCTCCTATGAATCCTATCTATGCTTGCATTTATCTAACTTTAAAATGCAAGCTAGAAAGTAACATTATATCTGCCTGTGCGCACACACACATAAATATAAAAGAATAAACTGGAAAGATTTTCATCAAATCCACAGTTGTAGCCACAGTTAGATGATGAGTAAAAGGGAATGGGCCAGGATGTGGAGCAAAAGGACACTTCAATTTTATTTCTTTTAATTTTTGGTTAAGATTCACAGACTTAAAGCAAATATGAAAAAAGAAATGTTCAAAATAATAATTTCTGGTGAATACGTTGTTTGTCCTGTTGTTACTTTTGTGCTGTAAAAAAAATCTCAGTACTACACTAAAGCATCATACCTGCTCCTCCCCCACCACATCCTCATCCCACTTCATCTCTTCTCAAACCTCCCTTGGTTTCTGGTAGAATCTACTTATAATAAAATCATATAATGGGCATCAAAGCAATCCATGAAATTAAGATTCAAAAATCAGCTTTTTAGCACCATTCACTTGTTTATTCATTCACTAAATATTAATTGTGTACCTATTGTACACAAACAATATATTTCCATTGTAATTACATCATGATGATTGGGATAAACAACTCTTAAAAATGAAATGCCACATTCTGTTAAGAAGCTGAAAGTTGAGGGGCACCTGGGTGGCTCAGTGGGTTAGGCATCTGCCTTCAGCTTAGGTCATGATCCCAGGGTCCTGGGATGGAGCCCCACATCGGGTTCCCTGCTCAGTGGGGATCCTGCTTCTCCTTCTCCCACTATAGCCTCCCCCTGCTTGTGCTCTCTCTCTCTGCCAAATAAATAAATTTTTTTAAAAGATTTTCTCTTAAAAAAAAAAAAAAAAGAAAGCTGAGAGTTGAAAACTTAAAAAGCATGAAAGGAAGAGTGAGTAAATTCACCAGTAGGAAGTGAATTCAGGCAATTCTGTGTAACGGATAGGATTTTGATGAGATTATGACTTGTAATAAATCTTATATAGATAATGATTTCAAGTATACATTAACTGCTAAGTCCAAAGGCAACAGCAAGAAATGTGTATACCTTGCTGATTTTTCTTTCAAGATCTCTTTCTTCCATTACAGGAGTAATTGTTTTGTTTCACAAGAAAACAAAATTCTTTCTGAATGATAGCAGCAGCCTTTATAGCCAATCAAAGGGAAAGGGAAAAACAATTAGTGGGAATGTAGAAATGTTAAACTTATCTGTTTTTTTTTTTTTCTAAAGCAAATTAGAAATCAGAAGCAGGACTGAAATAGAGGTGTGCATTTCCTAGACGCCCAAATTTCTAATCAACTTCTCTGATTCCACTGCAGACCCAGAATTTTCCCGGAAGAAAGCAAAGTTGTAACTAATGTTTTCAGAACAACATGGAGCTCAGCAAACAAGAGAATTTTGGTTCAGAAGCTTGTGAAATCACATCCTATCTACCTTCACTAATGGAGGAGAAAACCAAGGAAATAATAGCCTTGTGAGAGTCAGACCACAGAAAGAGCTATAGCCAGGATTGGGAGCCCATGCCTTCTCCAGACTATGAGTACATTTAAATTCTATCTTTCCGGGCCTGATCATGTAACCCAAGAGCAAAGCTCTTCACCATAATTGAAACCAGAGCTCTCATGTATTTACAGTTTCTTGTCAGCTCATCACCCTACACATCATTCTCACTGTCTATCCCTTGCTCTCTCCATTGTAAACAACCTTTTTTCCTATCAAATATATAGTCACAGATTACTAAAAGAATAGTCTTATAAGGTACTCCTCTCAAGAGCTTTAGTGAATTCTACAAAGATTAAAAACTTAAAAACTTAAAACTTAAGTGATAAAAGATTAACCTGAAAGAGTATTCTTTTCTTTTAATAAATTTATTTTTTATTGGTGTTCAATTTGCCAACACACAGAATAACACCCAGTGCTCATCCAGTCAAGTGTCCCCCTCAGTGCCCATCACCCATTCACCCCCAACCCCCTGCCCTCCTCCACTTCCACCACCCCTAGTTCATTTCCCAGAGTTAGGAGTCTTTATGTTCTGTTTCCCTTTCTGATATTTCTCACACATTCTTCTCCCTTCTCTTAAATTCCCTTTCACTATTATTTATATTCTCCAAATGAATGAGAACATATAATGTTTGTCCTTCTCCGATTGAATTATTTCACTCAGCATAATACCCTCCAGTTCCATCCACGTCAAAGCAAATGGTGGGTATTTGTCATTTCTAATGGCTGAGTAATATTCCATTGTATACATAGACCACATCTTCTTTATCCATTCATCTTTCGATAGACACCGAGGCTCCTTCCACAGTTTGGCTATTGTGGACATTGCTGCTAGAAACATCGGGGTGCAGGTGTCCTGGGGTTTCATTGCATCTGTATCTTTGTGGTAAATCCCCAGCAGTGCAATTGCTGGGTCGTAGGGCAGGTCTGTTTTTAACTCTTTGAGGAACCTCCACACAGTTTCGAGAGTGGCTGCACCAGTTCACATTCCCACCAACAGTGTAAGAGGGTTCCCTTTTCTCCGCATCCTCTCCAACATTTGTGGTTTCCTGCCTTGTTAATTTTCCCCATTCTCACTGGTGTGAGGTGGTATCTCATTGTGGTTTTGATGTGTATTTCCCTGATGGCAAGTGATGCAGAGCATTTTCTCATGTGCTTGTTGGCCCTGTCTGTCTTCTTTGGTGAAATTACTGTTCATGTCTTTTGCCCATTTCATGATTGGATTGTTTGTTTCTTTGGTGTTGAGTTTAAGAAGTTCTTTATAGATCTTAGATACTAGCCCTTCATCTGATACGTCATTTGCAAATATCTTCTCCCATTCTGTAGGTTGTCTTTTCGTTTTGTTGACTGTATCCTTTGCTGTGCAAAAGCTTCTTATCTTGATGAAGTCCCAATAGTTCATTTTTGCTTTTGTTTCTTTTGCCTTCGTGGATGTATCTTGCAAGAAGTTACTGTGGCTGAGTTCAAAAAGGGTGTTGCCTGTGTTCTCCTCTAGGATTTTGATGGAATCTTGTCTCACATTTAGATCTTTCATCCATTTTGAGTTTATCTTTGTGTATGGTGCAAGAGAGTGGTCTAGTTTCATTCTTCTGCATGTGGATGTCCAATTTTCCCAGCACCATTTATTGAAGAGATTGTCTTTCTTCCAATGGATAGTCTGAAAGAGTATTCTCAATGAAAAATGCTCCCTCTACTGCCTGTGGAACATTTTTTAGGGCACCTTGGTGGCTCAGTGGTGGAGCATCTGCCTTTGTCTCAGGTTGTAAACCCCAGGGTTCTGGGATTGTGGTCGACAGCAGGCTCCCCAGAGGGGCCTGTGTCTCTGCCTCTCTCTCTGTGTCTCTAATGAATAAATAAATAAATAATGAATTTTTAAAAACGATTATTTATTTATTTATTTATTTATTTATTTATTTATTTATTTGACAGAGAAGAGAAAGCACAAGCAGGGGGAGCAACCGGCAGAGGGAAATGGAGAGGCAGGCTCCCTCTTGAACAGGAAGCCCAAGGCAGGACTCAATCCCAGGACCCCAGGATCATACCCTGAGCTAAAGGCAAATACTTTGCTGACTGAGCCATCCAGGCACCCTCAAAATTCATTTTTTTTAAGAAAGCATACCCTGGATCTCCTGGATGACCATTATATAGTCAAGTACTGCTATGCAAATTCAGAGCCAGTATTTTTATTGGGATCCATAGTAATATTTTCATTGTCTTGGGCAAATACGAAAATTAGCAAGTATTTAAGAAAGGTAAAATCCAAATTAAGTCAGAGAATCCCCTGTGAACAATGACTGTTTGGGAAGAGAAGGAAGGATTGAGTCATCACACAACAAACAGTATAGGCATTTTAAACTCAGGAGAAATCTAACTCCCATGGTCAGCACCATGCTCAAATTTTCTCAGCAATTCCACTTCTAGTGAAACCACATCATCTGTCACATTAAATTAGTGTACTTCATTTGAATTTTATTTACTTATGGATTAAAATTAATTTTTAAATTTGTTTTAGTTTTATCTTCATAGAAGAGCTACAAACATGAAGCACTTATAAGCAGTTTAATGTTTATATGTATTCATGTAACAAATTAATAAACATAAGTCTAAGTCAACCCAGGGCAAAGTCTATAAAATTCTATTCCTTAAAAAGGGTCTATATATTGTTTCATTTTGAGAAACACTGAGTTAAAGGAGTATCTACACTGAATATTACTTGCAGGCTGAATAACTGCCACCCAAAGATGTCCTCATCCCAAATCTCTGGAAACTGTGAGTATGTTACCTTCTATAGCAAAAAGGACTTTGCAGGTACTATTAAGTTAAGGATCTTGCAATAAGGAGATTATCCTGGATTATCCAAGTGGGCCTGATATAACCATTAAGGTCCTTACAAGAAGAGACAGGAGATCAGAGTGAGTGATAGATGTGAGGACAGAGGGAGGAAGTAGGAATAACAAAAAAAAAAAAAAAAAGCTAAGAAATGCAGGCAGCTTTTAGAAGCTAAAATGGGTAAGAAACACTTTCTTCTGAAGCCTCCAGAAGAAGCACAGCCCTGCCAACACCTTGATTTAGGATTTCTGATTTCTAGTAAATAAAGCTATATTGTTTTAAACCACTAAATTTTCAGTAATTTGTTACAGCAACAATGGAAACTAGTACACTACTTAATCCATTTGTGCAGATTAGTACATGCCACTGTGTAATCCAGAAAGCATATCTGCTGCCCTTTGTAATTACCAAATAGGCTCTCATATTATGAGAAAGCAAAGTCAGATTTCAATGAAGGAAAGAAGGTAGTTAATGTGGAAGTACAGGTCAATCCAAGAGTGGGGCACCCCACCGGATGGTCTTCATTGGAAAGGAAACAATGCATAAGTAGTGGGTTTCTCACAAGTGAGTGGGGGTTGGCAGGGAAGGAAAGTCAGTTGGGAGTCATAGAATAGCCACCCAAAGGAGAATGTGACTGGACAGGAAAAAACAGTACTGAAGGCTCTGACTGCACAACCACCTTTGCAGTTTCATTGAGGCCTGACCTTGCTTCTGAATCTTTAAATCTGTCCCCATATTCTTTTCCCAGCGGTTTTGTTCCCATGGTAAGTGAAGCTCCCCAAAGGTCTACTCTAGAAGAAAATGAATTCTGACAGCACTTAAGAATCCAGGCAAATCAGAGCTCCCCCAGGTGATAAGCAAGTCCAGGGCATCAACAGAGATCAACAGAGGAAACTTCTCTTCCTGGTCCTGACTGAGAGATTTAGAAAAGAAATTCAGTCAAGAGCCAAGCACAGCGTGGGTTAACTGTGCAGAAAGCAATGAAATTGAATATGAAATACACTATTTTGTTATTTTATCCTCTGAAGGATCTAGGAAAAGCAATTATTCCTTAAGGGTCTTCAATGATGCAAGCAAAAACCAAACAAGACGTCACAGTGACTGATAGGCAGGATAACAGCAACAGGGAAAAGGAAAGTGTGTCTAGTAGGAAATAATGATGTATCTTTTACCTCTGAATTATCTTGTCCACACTGCTGCCATGTCCACTGCTTCCCCGGGGCCTCCTTCCTCTTCATACCCCTTACTTTAGAAGGAGGATTAAGTTGTTTTCAGTGATCACAGCCCTCAGATTCTCTTAGGTTTGATCCCCCCCGAACACACTCAGGCCAGGGCACACTGACTCACTGTGCAGGGAAGTACATTACAGCTGTTGGTTTCAATGAAATTAGAGTTAAAAATCTTCTGTGTTCTCACTCAATACTTTCTTGTTGTACCTTACATTGGTATTTGACCAAGAACCCATTATAGGGTTCTGAAGTGCTATTTTATTATGGCTATCACTTAATAATCCAGGAATAATGGATTACCTAAAAAGATATTCCAATTCTGTTGTAGAGCTTAAAGTCATCTTCTATCAGAAGCCAACTTTAGTGGAAAATCTAGTGAGATTGTAACTACTTTCTCACAACATAAAATATTTAGAATACAAATGTTGCATAGGAAATTCTGAATCCATTCTAAAGATGCTTCCCACTCTTTAAAATATGGTATCTTATTCTTTTAAGCATTTAAAGTGGTTGGTGAGGAACGCTGGGTGACTCAGTCGGTTAAAGTTCAACTCTTGATTTCAGCTCAGGTCATGATCTTGATTGAGATCCTTGAATCATCCTACACCCAGCAGAAGAAGAGAGTTAATAAAGATTCGAGCAGAACTCAACGAAATCGAGACCAGAAGAACTGTGGAACAGATCAACAGAACCAGGAGTTGGTTCTTTGAAAGAATTAATAAGATAGATAAACCATTACCCAGCCTTATTAAAAAGAAGAGAGAGAAGACTCAAATTAATAAAATCATGAATGAGAAAGGAGAGATCACTACCAACACCAAGGAAATACAAACGATTTTAAAAACATATTATGAACAGCTATATGCCAATAAATTAGGCAATCTAGAAGAAATGGACGCATTCCTGGAAAGCCACAAACTACCAAAACTGCAACAGGAAGAAATAGAAAACCTGAACAGGCCAATAACCAGGGAGGAAATTGAAGCAGTCATCAAAAACCTCCCAAGACACAAAAGTCCAGGGCCAGATAACTTCCCAGGGGAATTCTATCAAAAGTTTAAAGAAGAAACCATACCTATTCTACTAAAGCTGTTAGGAAAGATAGAAAGAGATGGAGTACTTCCAAATTTGTTCTATGAGGCCAACATCACCTTAATTCCAAAACCAGACAAAGACCCCACCAAAAAGGAGAATTACAGACCAATATCACTGATGAACATGGATGCAAAAATTCTCAACAAGATACTAGCCAATAGGATCCAACAATACATCAAGAAAATTATTCACCATGACCAAGTAGGATTTATCCCCGGGACACAAGGTTGGTTCAACACTCGTAAAACAATCAGTGTGATTCATCATATCAGCAAGAGAAAAACCAAGAACCATATGATCCTCTCAATAGATGCAGAGAAAGCATTTGACAAAATACAGCATCCATTCCTGATCAAAACTCTTCAGAGTGTAGGGATAGAGGGAACATTCCTCGACATCTTAAAAGCCATCTATGAAAAGTCCACAGCAAATATCATTCTCAATGGGGAAGCACTGGGAGCCTTTCCCCTAAGATCAGGAACAAGACAGGGATGTCCACTCTCACCACTGCTGTTCAACATAGTACTGGAAGTCCTAGCCTCAGCAATCAGACAACAAAAAGACATTAAAGGCATTCAAATTGGCAAAGAAGAAGTCAAACTCTCCCTCTTCGCCGATGACATGATACTCTACATAGAAAACCCAAAAGTCTCCACCCCAAGATTGCTAGAACTCATACAGCAATTTGGTAGCGTGGCAGGATACCAAATCAATGCCCAGAAATCAGTGGCATTTCTATACACTAACAATGAGACTGAAGAAAGAGAAATTAAGGAATCAATCCTCTTTACAATTGCACCCAAAAGCATAAGATACCTAGGAATAAACCTAACCCTAGAGGTAAAGGATCTATACCCTAAAAACTATAGAACACTTCTGAAAGAAATTGAGGAAGACACAAAGAGATGGAAAAATATTCCATGCTCATGGATTGGCAGAATTAATATTGTGAAAATGTCAATGTTACTCAGGGCAATTTACACGTTTAATGCAATCCCTATCAAAATACCATGGACTTTCTTCAGTTAGAACAAATTATTTTAAGATTTCTGTGGAATCAGAAAAGACCCCGAATAGCCAGGGGAATTTTAAAAAAGAAAACGATAGCTGGGGGCATCACAATGCCAGATTTCAGGTTGTACTACAAAGCTGTGGTCATCAAGACAGTGTGGTACTGGCACAAAAACAGATACATAGAGCAATGGAACAGAATAGAGAACCCAGAAGTGGACCCTAAACTTTATGGTCAACTAATATTCGATAGAGGAAAGACTATCCATTGGAAGAAAGACAGTCTCTTCAATAAATGGTGCTGGGAAAATTGGACATCCACATGCAGAAGAATGAAACTAGACCACTCTCTTGCACCATACACAAAGATAAACTCAAAATGGATGAAAGATCTAAATGTGAGACAAGATTCCATCAAAATCCTAGAGGAGAACACAGGCAACACCCTTTTTGAACTTGGCCACAGTAACTTCTTGCAAGATACATCCACGAAGGCAAAAGAAACAAAAGCAAAAATGAACTATTGGGACTTCATCAAGATAAGAAGCTTTTGCACAGCAAAGGATACAGTCAACAAAACTCAAAGACAACCTACAGAATGGGAGAAGATATTTGCAAATGACGTATCAGATAAAGGGCTAGTTTCCAAGATCTATAAAGAACTTATTAAACTCAACACCAAAGAAACAAACAATCCCATCATGAAATGGGCAAAAGACATGAAGAGAAATCTCACAGAGGAAGACACTGACATGGCCAACATGCACATGAGAAAATGCTCTGCATCACTTGGCATCAGGGAAATACAAATCAAAACCACAATGAGATACCACCTCACACCAGTGAGAATGGGGAAAATTAACAAGGCAGGAAACCACAAATGTTGGAGAGGATGCGGAGAAAAGGGAACCCTCTTACACTGTTGGTGGGAATGTGAACTGGTGCAGCCACTCTGGAAAACTGTGTGGAGGTTCCTCAAAGAGTTAAAAATAGACCTGCCCTACGACCCAGCAATTGCACTGTTAGGGATTTACCCCAAAGATACAGATGCAATGAAACGCCGGGACACCTGCACCCCGATGTTTCTAGCAGCAATGTCCACAATAGCCAAACTGTGGAAGGAGCCTCGGTGTCCATCGAAAGATGAATGGATAAAGATGTGGTATATGTATACAATGGAATATTATTCAGCCATTAGAAATGACAAATACCCACCATTTGCTTTGACATGGATGGAACTGGAGGGTATTATGCTGAGTGAAATAATTCAATCGGAGAAGGAGAAACATTATATGTTCTCATTCATGTGGGGAATATAAATAATAGTGAAAGGGAATATAAGGGAAGGGAGAAGAAATGTGTGGGAAATATCAGAAAGGGAAACAGAACATAAAGACTCCTAACTCTGGGAAATGAACTAGGGGTAGTGGAAGGGGAGGAGGGTGGGGGGTGGAGGTGAATGGGTGATGGGCACTGAGGGGGACACTTGACGGGATGAGCACTGGGTGTTATTTGTATGTTGGTAAATTGAACACCAATAAAAAATAAATTTATTTTAAAAAAAAGAGAGATCCTTGAATCCAGCCCTGCACTCTGAGTGGGCCTCTGGGCTCAGCAGGGAGTCTGCTTCTCTCCTTCTCCTTTTCCTTCTGCACCCTACCCCCAGCTCAATCTTTTTCATAAATAAATAAATAAATACATAAATACATACATACTGGTATTACCACCTTCATCACAATCCATCATTTTAGAAGCAAATTCCTTAAATTTTACTACCTCAGAAACCATGATAAATTTAAATTCAGCTAATGTAATATAAATTTATATCATAAGATCTAAGAAAAACATTATGAAGATTGTAACAGTAGAATCTGTATTTAGGAAATGATTTTCTGATAGAGCACTGGTATTCATTTGGATGATACTAATTACAAAATATGCCTTATTTTCTTGAAAAAATAAATGGAGTCTCATTAAACCATGGTACTTTTGAATTGGAAGGGACCTAGAGTTATTTATTTACTTTGATCATCCAGACTTGAGTATGTTGCTTCCACCTTAATTCCAACTAATGGTTGCCCAGACCTTCCCTGTACACCACTACAGAAATGGGATGCACTCTAATCTTTAGTAGCTCATTCTTCCTTGTTCTGAGACAACAATCCATCTGGATATCCCTTCTTGTCACCCCTAAGTCACATCTCTGTCCTCTGTAGCCAAACACATTGCATCTCCCCCAAATTGGGACTCCCTAGAGTTCCCCTCTTTGACTCCTGAACACAAAGTCTAGTTTTGAGTCTCTCACCACCATCAATCGATCCAGTATTCTGGGTCACTCCAATCTGTTACCGCTCCTCTTGTCATCTGGTGTCCACAACCCAACCTGGTACCCCAGAGAAGGTAAAGCCTTCTACTTGCAGCATTTTTTGAGCATCAGGATTTTTGTAAAAAAAGAGATACAAGTACATCCACTAGATGTATTTTGTAAATCAGAGTTGCCATTGCATATGGCCTACCCTCCAATGAGCTCAAAATTTGAGGGTTTTTTCTTTACTGTTCGAGTCCAAATTGTCTCTTTAAGTCATCCTGAACTATAAAAATCAAAATAAATCAAAATTAAGGTTGCCCAAAAAATCACTCCCACCAATACAGAAATAAGCCAAACATGATCAAGTGTATTGCTTCTTCAATATAAAGATCACTGAAAACAAACTGAAAAAAGAGACTCAAAAAACAAGCTGAAAAATCATAAGAGAATGTTTAAAGACAGACTTATTTATTCATTTGAGAGAGACAGCAAGCACGCATGGATGGGAGGAGGTGAAGAGTAAAGGAGAGAGAAAATCTTAAGCAGATTCCACTTTGAGCACAGAGCCCCACGTGAAGCTCCATCTCACCACCCTGAGATCATGACCTGAGCCAAAACCACGAGTCAGACACTTAACCAACTAAGCCACCCAAGTGTCCCAATCTAAGAGACTCTTAACTATAAACAATAAACTGAGGATGGATGGAGGGTGGTAGGTGGGGAATGGGCTAAATGGGTGATGGGTATTAAGGATAGCACTTGTGATGAGCACTGAGTATTAAATGTAAGTAATGAATCACTAAATTCCACACCTGAAACCAGTTTTACTCTATATGTTAACTAACTAGAGTTTAAATAAAACTTGAAATAAGAAAAAATTTGAAAATATTAAAAAAAAATTAAAAAACAAGCTGAAAAAGTCTCCTAACTTGATAAAGTTCCTTTCACAAACTTTTCCATCTGAGGACAAATTGAAAGTAGAGTAATCCTGGTGACTAAAATACAGAAGAGATTATTTTAATATCTTCTACTTTCAAAATAAAGCCTAAATTTACTAGAAAAATATTTGCTAGGCCAGGTTTCAAAACTATTTATTTAATATTTTTCATAACACCCAGAACTTACTAGGGGTAGAGTGGCAGGAGAGAGAGGGAAGGAGACCCAGGACATTAGGCAGAGGGCAGTGAACCTGCATCCTGATTGTAGACATAGTGGTGAGACCCAAGCTCATGGTGGGAACAAGGGGCAGCTGTCTGGCAGGTGCCTTGGCTCCCAAGAGAGCAGTTTACTCCCTTTCCAACACTACATTTTATAGTGAAACAAAAGACATTACCCCCCCTTAGAAGCTGGGTGTTTGGGTTTCACACCTTCTCATTTGGGCATTCTTTGGTTGGCCATCAACAAGAACTGATTGAAAAGAAATACAGAGATTTCAATTACTGTTAATGTGGCTTAAGTGTTTCCACTGTCACAGTCTAGGGCTTCAACTTTTTAATAAGTTTCCCATAATTATTGCAACTTTTTGGTCTAATTCCAGCTGAGGATTTAATGGGACTCATTCTGACAAGATATAGGATATTGTCCCAATAGATGTTCATTTGGAAATGGGCCACTTGCAATTTCAAGTGTGCAGAGCTGTGCAAGATGAAAAGCACTGGCAGTATAATTTCCACCTTGTGTCCCAGGCTCTGTGGATTTGTAGCTCATCCAGGCTGTCCATCTGGGGAGCAAACAGCATGTACTCCTTGATGAGAAACTCTGGCCAACCAACCAGCTGTGAAAAAAATAGATTACTCTTGTCATTTTTTTCTCCTAGGTAATTTGCTGGGAGTAAAAATATAATTTCTTAGAAGGTGTGCAGTTAAAAGCAAATACTAGGGATGTGTCTGATTTATATTTAAAACTTCACTACACTTTTATTTGTTAAATTTAATTTTCAACAATACCCTGGCTGTGATAATATTTTCTAATTCACAGGAGATGGAAAGGTTGGTTTCTAGTATTTGTACACTAAGCAAATACAGGAAGGAGGATGTGGAGGAGGAAGAACAGAGGAGGAGGACTCAGCTGGCAGGCTGATCTGAGCACAAAGAAATGCACTGTTGTTCTTCCCAAGGTAAAGAAGATATTATGGTGGAATTAAGTAACAGTTGGGAAAATAAATCTTCCTATTGCCCCCAGGAAGCTAAAATGGTAAATGCATCTTTTTAAGACTCTGACATATAACTTCATCCTTGAGAAAATTCAGGTCATGCGAGATAGATAATCAGGGTAATTATAGATCAATTGAGCTACAGAGCTAAAAGAGACTGTTAAGAACAGTATGAGTTATAACATGTAATATCTATATGTATAACATGTTGGCCATGCTATGCATTTTCAGCCAACCAAAGGGAATGGAACGATATATGCCAAGGTAAATTAAACTCTTCCATTTGTACCCAGTGGAGAGTTAATGACAAAATTTGAAATGAAATAATTTGCAGTAATACATCTGCACTGTGAGTTACAAAATATGTAGTCATAAATGAGTGTTGCACAGTAACTTGCTGTCTGCAATTTAAAAATTATAGCACTGTGTCTCATACAACCTTACCTAGAAATTGTTCTGACCCAGAAATTATTTTTAAAAAATTAATTCAAAACAGATATTAGTATTTTCTAATTAACATATTAGTGTTACATATTATTTGATTTATTTTGACATTGGCTTTTGTTAGCTATGAATTAGTATATACATGTACACATATACATATACACGACTTGTATCCATAGTCCTTTTTTCCTACAACTCAATAAAAGAAGGATTCTTACTATTCAGTAAAAAGAATCCAAACAAACCAATTAAAAATAATACACAAAGATTTGAACACAATCTCTACAAAGGAAGATACATTAATAGGTAAGAAGTACATGAGGAGGAGCTCAACATCATGAATTATCAGGGCATTACAAATTAAAACAATAGTGAGACACCATTCCACATCCATTAGATTGAATAAAATTTAAAAGCCTGACATTATCAAGTGTTGAAGTGGCTATGGAGCAACAGGAACTCTCCAACATTGCTGGTAGGAATGCAAAATGGTTCACTTTAAAAAAAAATAGTTTTGGGATCCTTGGGTGGTGCAGCGGTTGGGCGCCTGCCTTTGGCCCAGGGCGCGATCCTGGAGACCTGGGATCGAATCCCACGTCTGGCTCCCGGTGCATGGAGCCTGCTTCTCCCTCTGCCTGTGTCTCTGCCTCTCTCTCTCTCTCTCTCTCTCTGTGACTATCATAAATAAATAAAAATTAAAAAAAAATAGTTTGGCACATACAAAATTTTTTTACTATATGACCCAGCCATTCTACTCCTAGAAATTTATTCAAGAAAAATGAAAACATATGTCCACACAAAGACTTGTATATGCATGCTTATGACCGCTTTATTCATAACAGTCAAAAACTGGAAACAATCCAAATGTTCACTACACCCAGTGAATGGCTAATTAAACTAAGATATATTGATACAAAAAAAAAAAAAAAAACTACTCAGCACTAAAAAAATAACTACTAATACACACAACACAGGAAATCTCAAAACATTATTATGCTGGGGTACCTGGGTGGTATAGTTGGTTAAGCCTCTGACTTTTGATTTTGGGTCACAATCTCAAGGTTGTGAGATCCAGCCCCACATCAGGCTCCATGATCAGCAGGTAGTCTTCTTGGGATTTTCTACCTCTCCCTCTGGCCCTCCTCTCTCTCTCTCTCTCTAAAAATAAATAAATAAATCTTATTTAAAAATGGTGCCAAGCAAAAGAAGCCAGATTCCTAAGGGTACCATATGATTCCATTGGTATAAAGATCTAGAAGAGTCAAATCTAATCTTTAGTGACAAAAAAAAAAAAAAATTTAGTGGTTGCCTGGAACCAGACATAGGAGATGGTTACTAAGATGGGCACAAAGGAACTTTCTGGGTAATAAAAATTGTATATATCTTGATAACTTTGGTACCTCAATAAATGTGATTAAATACATTTTTTAATTGTCAATGGCTTTTAATTCATTTAGATAAGCCTTTAAATAATTATCAAGCTTCTCTCTCACTTGTCTTCCTTTCACCTCCTTCTCCAACAAACCCACCACATTAGCCATCTATGTGTAACTTGAACATGCCAGACACACTAAAATCTTGTGCAAAGCCATTCCTTCTGCCTAGACAACTATACTCTCAGATCTCACTTGATTCACTTCATCTTCTTCAATTCTTTTCTCTGTGAGTCCCACCCTGTCCACTCTATCTAAAATTCTAAACTTCCTAACATTGTCTATAACCTATTCTGTTTTATTTTTTTCTGCATAACTTCTATCACCTTCTAATATACTCAATATTTTACTGATTTTTATTACATTTTAGCTTGCCCCTCCAACTACAATGTAATGTTATGGGTTTGGAATTTCTTCTATTGTATTCATTGTTGTATTCATTGTTGAATCCCTAGAACATTGCCACATAGGAGGCACCTGACATATGTTTGCTGAGTAAATGAATAAATAAATGCATAAAAGAAATAAAATCAACTATATAGTCATAATACTAAATAGGAAAGAACCAAATTCTCACATTAAAAATAAGATAGTCAAGGCCAGCCCAGGTGGCTCAGCAGTTTAGTGCCGGCTTCAGCCCAGGGCCTGATCCTAGAGATCCAGGATTGAGTTCCACGTCAAGCTCCCTGCATGGAGCCTGCTTCTCCCTCTGCTTGTGTCTCTGCCTCTTTCTCTCTCTCTCTCTCTCTCTCTCTCTCTGTGTGTCTCTCATAAATAAATAAATAAAAATCTTTTAAAAAATAAAAATAAATAAATAAAAATAATATAGTCATATCCCAATAAAAAACAAAGCCCAACTACATTCACCCAAATTAAAAAAAAATAGTCACGGTTAAAAATTATTTATATTAGGGGGCAAGACGGCAGAAAAGTAGGGTCCCCAAGTCACCTGTCCCCACCAACTCATCTAGATAACTTTCAAATCATCCTGAAAACCTACAAATTTGACCTGAGACTTAAAGAGAGAACAGCTGGAATGCTACAGAGAGAAGAGTTTGCACTTCTAACAAGTACAGCTCATTTTTAGCCACTCTGCACTGAGCAAAATGACTAGAAAGAAAAACTCATCACAAAAGAAAGAATCAGAAATAGTACTGTCTGCCACAGAGTTATAGAATTTGGATTACAATTCGATGTCAGAAAGCCAATTCAGAAGCACAATTATAAAGCTACTGGTGGCTCTGGAAAAAAGCATAAAGGATTTAAGAGACTTCATGACTGCAGAATTTAGATGTAATCAGATCAAAATTAAAAATCAATTAAATGAGATGCAATCCAAACTGGAGGTCCTAATGACAAGGGTTAATAAGGTAGAAGAAAGAGTGAGTGACATAGAAGACAAGTTAATGGTAAGGAAGGAAGCTGAGGAAAAAAGAGAAAAACAATTAAAAGACCACGAGGAAACGTTAAGGGAAATAAATGACAGCCTCATAAGGAAAAATCTACATTTAATTGCGGTTCCAGAGGTCACCAAAAGGGACAGAGGACCAGACAGCATATTTGAACAAATCATAATTGAGAACTTCCCTAATTTGTGGAGGGAAACAGGCATTTAGATCCAGGAGATAGAGAGGTCCCCCCTTAAAATCAATAAAAACCATTCAACACCTCGACGTTTAATAGTGAAAATTGCAAATTCCAAAGATAAAGAGAAAATCCTTAAAACAGCAAGGGACGAGAGACCCTTAACTTATATGGGGAGAAATATTAGAATAACAGCAGACCTCTCCACAGAGACCTGGCAGGCCAGAAAGGGCTGGCAGGATATACTCAGGGTGCTAAATGAGAAGAATATGCAGCCAAGAATACTTTATCCAGCAAGGCTCTCATTCAGAATAGGAGTGATTAAGAGCTTCCAAGATAGGCAGAAACTGAAAGAATATGTGACCACCAAACCGGCTCTCCAAGAAATATTAAGAGGGACTCTGTAAAAGAAAGAGGATGCCCAAAGAAATAATCCACAAAAACAGGGATTGAATAGGTATTATGATGACACTAAATTCATATCTTTCAATAGTAAGTCTGAACATGAATGGACTTAATGATCGCATCAAAAGACATAGAGCTTGAGACTGGATAAAAAAGCAAGACCCAGGCAGCCCAGGTGGCTTAACAGTTTAGCACTGCCTTCAGTCCATGGCCTGATCCTAGAGACTAAGGATTGAGTCCCATGTCGGACTCCCTTCATGGAGCCTGCTTCTCCCTCTGCCTGTGTACTCTGCCTCTCCCCCCCCCCCCCCGTGTCTCTCATGAATAAATAAATAAAATATTTTAAAAAAGGAAGACCCATCTATTTGCTGTCTACAAGAGATTCATTTTAGATCCAGGGCAACTACAGCCTGAAAATGAAAGGTTGGAGAACCATTTACCATTCAAATGGTCCTCAAAAGAAAGCAGGGGTAGCGATCCTCACATTAGATAAATTAAAGTTTATTCCAAAGAATGTAGCAAGAGATGAAGAGGGATACTATATCATACAAAAAGGATATATCCAACAAGAGGAACTAACAATCAGGAATATTTATGCCCCTAATGTGGGAGCTGCCATGTATATCAATCAATTAATAACCAAAGTAAAGACATAATTAGATAATAATACACTAATACTGGGAGACTTCAACATGCCACTTTCTGCAAATGACAGAATTTCTAAGCACAACATCACCAAAGAAACAAGAGCTTTAAATGATACACTGGACCAGATGGATTTCACAGATATTTACAGAACTTTACATCCAAACACAAATGAATACAGATTCTTCTCAAGTGCACATGGAACTTTCTCCAGAATAGACCACATACTGGGTCACAAATCAGGTATAAACTGATATCAAAAGATTGGGATTGTCCCCTACATATTTTCAGACCATAATGCTTTGAAACTTGAACTTAATCACAAGAAGAAATTTGGAAGAAACTCAAACACATGGAGGTTATAGAGCATCCTGCTAAAAGATGAAAGGGCCAACCAAGAAATTAGAGAAGAATTAAAAAGATTCATGGAAACTAAGAGAATGAAGATACAACCATTCAAAATCTTTGGGATACAGCAAAAGTAGTCCTGAGAGGGAAATACATCGCAATACAAGCTACCCTCAAAAAATTGGAAAAAAACCTCAAATACACAAGCTAACCTTGCACCTAAAGGAACTGGAGAAAGAACAGCAAATAAAACCTACACCAAGCAGAAGAAGAGAGTTAATAAATATTCAAGCAGAACTCAATGAAATAGAGACCAGAAGAACTGTAGAAGAGATCAACAAAACCAAGAGTTGGTTCTTTGAAAGAATTAATAAGATAGATAAACCATTACCCAGCCTTATTAAAAACAAAAAGACTCAAATTAATAAAATCACAAATGAAAAAGGAGATATCACCACCAATACCAAGGAAATACAAACGATTTTAAAAACATATTATGAACAGCTATATGCCAATAAATTAGCCAATCTAGAAGAAATGAATGCATTTCTGGAAAACCACAAACTACCAAAACTGCAACAGGAAGAAATAGAAAACCTCAACAGGCCAATAACCAGGGAGGAAATTGAAGCAGTCATCAAAAACTTCCCAAGACACAAAAGTCTAGGGCCAGATGGCTTCCCAGGGGAATTCTATCAAACATTTAAAGAAGAAACAATACCAATTCTACTAAAGCTGTTCTGAAAGATAGAATGGGATGGGATACTTCCAAACTCGTTTTATGAGGCCAGCATCACCTTAATTCCAAAACCAGACAAAGACCCCACAAAAAAGGAGAAATATAGACCAATATCCTTGATAAACACAGATGCAAAAACTCTTAACAAGATACTAGCCAATAGGGTCCAACAGTACATGAAGAAGATTATTCACCATGACCAAGTGGGATTTATCCCCAGGATGCAAGGCTAGTTCAACACTCGTAAAGCAATCAATGTGATAGATCATATCAACAAGAGAAAAAACAAGAACTATATGATCCTCTCAATAGATGCAGAGAAAGCATTTGACAAAATACAGAACCCATTCCTGATCAAAACTCTTCAGAGTGTAGGGATAGAGGGAACATTCCTCAACATCTTAAAGCCATCTATGAAAGCCCACAGCAAATATCATTATCAATGGGGAAACACTGGGAGCTTTTCCACTAAGATCAGGAACACAGCAGGGATGTCCACTTTCACCACTGCTATTCAACATAGTACTAGAAGTCCTAGCCTCAGCAATCAGACAACAAAAAGAAATCAAAGGCATTCAAATTGGCAAAGAAGAAGTCAAACTCTCCCTCCTTGCAGATGACATGATACTGTACATAGAAAACCCAAAAGACTCCACCCCAAGATTGCTAGAACTCATACAGCAATTCGGCAGTGTGGCAGGATACAAAATCAATGCCCAGAAATCAGTGGTATTTCTATACACTAACAATGAGACTGAAGAAAGAGAAATTAAGGAGTCAATCCCATTTACAATTGCAGTCAAAACCATAAGTTACCTAGGAATAAACCTAACCAAAGAGATAAAGGATCTTTACCCTAAAAACTACAGAACACTTCTGAAAGAAACTGAGGAAAGCACAAAGAGATGGAAAAAAATTCCATGCTCGTGGATTGGAAGAATTAATATTGTGAAAATGTCAATGCTACCCAGGGCAATTTACACGTTTAATGCAATCCCTATCAAAATACCATGGACTTTCTTCAGAGAGTTGGAACAAATCATCAAAAGATTTCTGTCGAATCAGAAAAGACCCCGAGTAGCCAGGAGAATATTGAAAAAGAAAACTAGAGTCGGGGGCATCACAATGCCGGATTTCAAGTTGTACTACAAAGCTGTGATCATCAAAACAGTGTGGTACTGGCACAAAAACAGACACATAGATCAATGGAACAGAATAGAGAAGCTAGAAATGGGCCCTCAACTCTATGGTCAACTAATATTCGACACACCAGGAAAGACTATCCACTGGAAAATGGACAGTCTCTTCAATAAATGGTGCTGGGAAAATGTCCAATTTTCCCATGTCCAATGCAGAAGAATGAAAACTGGACCATTTTCTGCAATGTCCAATGCAGAAGAATGAAACTGGACCATTCTCTTACACCACGTACAAAGATAAACTCAAAATGGATGAAAGACCTAAATGTGAGACACGAATCCATCAAAATCCTAAAGGAGAACACAGGCAACACCCTTTTTGAACTCAGCCACAGTAACTTCTTGCAAGATACATCCACGAAGGCAAAAGAAAGAAAAGCAAAAATGAACTATTGGGACTTCATCAAGATAAGAAGCTTTTGCACAGCAAAGGATACAGTCAACAAAACGAAAAGACAACCTACAGAATGGGAGAAGATATTTGCAAATGACATATCAGATAAAGGGCTAGTATCCGAGATCTGTAAAGAACTTATTAAACTCAAAAAAAGAAAAAAAAAAAAAGAACTTATTAAACTCAACATCAAAGAAACAAACAATCCCATCATGAAATGGGCAAAAGACATGAACAGAAATTTCACCAAAGAAGACACTGACATGGCCTACAAGCACATGAGAAAGTGCTCTTCATCCCTTGCCATCAGGGAAATACAATTCAAAACCACAATGAGATACCACCTCACACCAGTGAGAATGGGGAAAATTAACAAGACAGGAAACAACAAATGTTGGAGAGGATGTGGAGAAAGGCGAATCCTCTTGCACTGTGGGTGGGAATGTGAACTGGTGCAGCCACTCTGGAAAACCGTGTGGAAATTCCTCAAAGAATTAAAAATAGAGTTACCCTACGACCCTGCAATTGCACTGCTGGGGATTTACCCCAAAGATACAGATGCAGTGAAACGCCAGGATACCTGCACCCCAATGTTTATAGCGGCAATGTCCACAATAGCCAAACTGTGGAAGGAGCCTTGGTGTCCATTGAAAGATGAATGGATAAAGAAGCTGTGGTCTATGTATATAATGGAATATTACTCAGCCATTAGAAACGACAAATACCCACCATTTGCTTCAACGTGGATGGAAATGGAGGGTATTATGCTGAGTGAAGTAAGTCAATTGGAGAAGGACAAACATTATATGATCTCATTCACTTGGGGAATATAAAAAATAGTGAAACGGAATAAAGGGGAGAGGAGAGAAAATGAGTGGGAAATATCAGTGAGGGTGATAGAACATGAAAGACTCCAAACTCTGGGAAACAAACAAGGGGTAGTAGAAAGGGAGGTGGGTGGGGGGTTGGGGTGACTGGGTGACAGGCACTGAGGGGGGCACTTGTTGGGATGAGCACTGGGTGCTATGCTATATGTGGCAAATCGAAATCCAATAAAAAAATATACAAAAAATAAAATTACTTTATATTAGATTAACAAGCAAACAAAAGGAAAAGCAGCAGCGATATTAATATTACTAAAGACTAATCTAAGAGAATAACATGTTTTACAACTTATTAAAATAATCCAACAGTTATAAATCTATAGGCATCAAAAAACACAAAACCAAAAAAGGCAAAAATATTACAAATGAAGCAGAGCTTGGTAAATACAAATAACAGTGGAAATCTTTCCAGAGTTGAACAGATCTGCTGCACAAAATAAGTATAGGTAGAAGAATTAAATGAAATAATAAATTTATAAGATATTTATTTCTCAGTGAACATCTTTATTTCATTAAAATATAAGCCCCACAAACAAAGTTATATATCTGTGCTATTGACTTGCTATATCATCAGCACCTAGAAAAGGGTGTGGTATAGAATTGAGCTTGATGAATATTTGTTGAATGAATATTTGCATTAAAAAATTTCACTCCATACTTAACTAACAAAATCTTTAACACAACATTTTTAACAGATATTTTTAAATAAGAGCTTTGCAAATCACATAATAGAAAACTGTAGGATAAAATCTGTGAAAGAACATATTGTAATGTAATGTAATCCAACAATGCAGCAAAGAATAATAATACCATGTGATCAACTAAGGTATATTCTAGGAATGCAAGAGTGGCTTAATATCAGGAAATCTATAATTATAAATTCATCATATAATTAAAGGGAAAAAATCAAATGATTTTGTTGAAAGAGCCTTAGATGAAACTAAGGGCCTTAAATAAAACTAAGCCACTATTGCTGACGTAAAACCTAAATAAAAAAAAAAAAATAGACATCAATGACTTAAATATAATAAAGTTTATTTACCAATGACTAAAAAATAGTATTCTAAATTATGAAATACTAAACCCTATTTAATTTAAGTTGGGAGCTGTACTGAGACACCTGTTATCATCTTTGGTATGTAATAGTAACTTGACAATTTGAAAAAATAAAACGGAGCAAGAAAATAAAATAATAGGCATAGATATTGGGGAAAAAAGAAATACTATCTTTTTTTGGTTGATTGTAGGATTCTGTGCCTTGCAAACTCAAGAGACTCTGGTAAACTATTACTAAATTTAAGGAAAAACTATGAAAAGAGCTGAATACCATATACATAAACAGAACTCAACATCTTTCTGAATAAATGCAAAAGTATGTGATGTTCTTGAATGGGAAGATTTCAAAATCACCAAAAAAATCTAAAAATTAATATTTGAAATTAATACAATTAAAACTGGGGTAAGAGACTTCTAAGAATTAGATTCATTTATATTAAAGTTTAGATCTAAGATGGCAATAAAGGGCCCCAAAGGAACTAAGAAAAAGATGAAGAATAGAAGATGACATCTCTTATCAGATATTAGAACTTTCATATTCTACTGTGATCAAATTAATCATAATGGCACCAAAATATCCACTGGGTGGTCAGTATAACAAACAGAGAATCCACAAACAGATCTCTCTAAATTTGAGGATTATATATCAGAAATTTTATTTCAATTCAGCTAAAAAAGAATGAATGGTTTAAGCCATGTAGACCAAGTTGGTTATTCATCTGGGAGAAAATATAGGCGACCCTCTCTCTTGTACCTTAAACAAAAATAAATCTCAGATAAAGATTAAACCATAAAAAATAAAACATAATAAATCTAGACTACAGATTAAACCATAAAAATAAAACATAATAAATCTAGACTACATGTATAATCTAGAAAGTACAGAAAACCTTTATAATAAAGACAGAAAACCCCAGAGATAACAAAAAAAATATAGATGAACCTACACTACAGATAATTGTTAAACATTTGTATGGAAAAAGATACAAACAAAGTCCACAAAAACATATGTGGGTCTGAGGATATATTCCCAATAGAAATAAGAACTTGGAGGGTTAATATCTATAATACAGAAGTATTTTTTAAAAATTAACAGGAAATACATACATACATCTGTAAATTTCATCACAACCTCATTATTTGGATGTGTTTTTTTGTTTTGTTTTGTTTTTGCTCTGTTTTTTTGCTGATTAACCAACTAATAAAATGCCATAAGAAAATTAAATTAACAGGAAAAATAAATATTCTAATAGAAAAATAGTCAAGGAATATGAAGGAACAAACCTAAATGACCACAAACATGTAAAAAAGATATTCAACCTCATTAAAAGTAAGGAAAAAACCAATAATCAATAAAATATTTTCTACCTAGTGGAAAGGCAAAAATTAAAGAGTAATAATGTCCATTGGTTGTAAGGATGAAAGAAAATGGATCTTCTATGTTGCTAATGAAAATATGAATTGGTATGGTCCTTTTGGAAACAGTGTGGCAGCATTTATTAAAACTAAAATACCTATAGCCTTTGAGCTAATAATCCTGTACCTCAGAATCTCCCCTAATAAATTCTTAAAGTATAAAAGCACTAATATCCAAAATAAAAAAGTATTTACAAGAATATTTATAACAGCACTATTTGAAATAGCAAAATACTACAGAGTAAGTGGTGCCCTTCAATAACAGGAAGTTAAACTCTGGTCAAGTCACACTAATGACTATTATGTCTCTATCAAAAAGAATGAATTAGAGCGAAGCCAATACACTTAGAATATTCATGTGTATTGTTAAATAACTTTTTGACATTACACAAAGTATTATATAATAACATAATCCCATTTTTATGGGATTATGACCTAGAAACCATGTTTGTTCATAACTCTATGGCCACAGAGAATAATACAAGAGGGTATGTACCAGGTTGTTAACATAGGTTCCCTGGATAGAAGTTTGGTGATGTGGGACAAGAGGATGGGAGAAAGGTAAGAAGGAGGAGGAAGCCAAGCAAAAAAGAAAATACTACATTTTTAAAGCAAAGCATAAAATACTACATTTTTAAAGTACAAAGCATGTAATCCCATTTGTGTATTTGCAATGTGTATGTGTGTGTATGGTATATGTGTGTGTGTGTGTGTGGTGTATATATATGTGTGTGGTGTATATGTGTGTGCCATAAAGAGAGAAAAAGAATGTGTGAGAGAGAAATAATTTACTAGTTTCCAGTGGAAAACAGTTTTTTAAACCATCTTAAAATTATTTGGTTCTTTTCTGCTTGGATGAATCTTTCAAAATGTTTAGAAGATAAAAATAGATGCAAATTATTTAAGTATTTTACAACCTTCCAGAAGCTTATATCCACACTCCTGAAAAGAGAAAACACTTGTTTCCAGAAATTTCCTTATGACTGAAATGGTATGAACTTTATAAAGACTGATAAATATCACAGAACAATGTACATAGAACAGAAATAACTTAAGTTCAATCTCTTTACTTTTAGGCTACCCTTATTAGATTCTTATATCAGAGAGAGAATTGTGAAAACAGATATTTCATTTAAAAAAGAAATAAGCTCAAGTTGGCTGTTTCATCAGTAACTAACTGCAAAAACAAGGATTTAAAGTAGGCAAAAAAAATGAATTTTTCAATATTCAAAGAATCATGAAATCAGAAAGTCCGATTTCATTTCATTTGATTTCATTCAAAGGCTATCAAGGATTTCCATAAAAGAGGAGTAACTATTCATTCTCATTCACTACATTGGTTTCCTGTGGCTGCTGAAACAAATCACCAAAACTGAGTGGCTTACCACAACAGAAATCTATTCTGTCAGAGTTCTAGCAGCCAGATGTCCAAAATCAGTATCACTGGGTTGAAATCAAGATGTTGGCAGACATGTAGTCCCCCTTAGGCTCTAGAGAGAACCCATTATTTTCCTCTTCCAGCTTCTGGTGGTTGTCAGCATTCCTTGGCTTGTGACCACTTCACGCCAATCTTCACTTCCATGGTCGTGTTGTCTTCGCCTCTTCTGTCTGTGATTTTCTGCTACCTCTCTCTTATAAGGACACTTGTAACTGCATTTGGAGTCCGCCTGAATAATCCAGGAAAACGTCTCCATCTCAGGATCTTTACTTAGTCACATCTGCAAAGAACATTTTCCCAAATAAAGTAATATTACAGGTTCCAAAGATTAGGACTTTGGATACTTATGAGGGCTATTGTTCAGCCTACTACAAATACTGCAGTAGATAAATTAGTACAATCTTTATGAGGGATGATTTGTTTACCTGCATTTAAATGCTTAAAAATGTATGTACCTTTGATGAAAAACATCATTACTAGAAATGTATTCTAATAAAACAGTTCATTCAATTAATAATTATAATGTATATAATCATGTGAACATGGATGTTTGCCTAAAATAATTTTTATAATAATGAAAAATTGGAAATAGCCCAAGCACCTAACAAAAAGAGATTAGGTACATAAATTATACACCCATAAAATAAAAAACAAAGCAACCATAAAGTAAGAAGTATAAATGTGTATTTATACACATGGAAAGACATATATGGTATGTTAAATAAGGATATCAGGTTACCAAACAGTGTGATCCCATTGAATATATGTTTATGTCCTTCTGTGTTTATATGTATTTATATATATATATATATTTATGTATGTATGTATATATGTATATATATATTCTGAAGCACAAAGAATGGAAGTATGTACCTCAAAATATCAACAGTGATTATCTACAAGTGGAAAGATTAAAATTTATTTTTCTAAAGTGAATATGTGTTGCCATAATAATGCTTTTAAAGTCAAGTAAAAAGACTTGTGCTTCTGGGAATGAAAGACTAAGAGACTGCTCAAGAACTTCCCTACACACAAACACTCACAAAGTAACACCGGGATATACTATAAAGAGCACCAATCTTCAGGGCATGGAGAATGAGGAGAATAGAATACAAAAATACTATATGCCTTTATCCTAGAGCTAAGTGTAGCTGACACCAGCAGGTAAGTGAGCAGGGTAAAGGGTGCGATTGGGAAAATTGCCAAATCTCTGTCTTGAGAACCAGAAAGACAAAGTTGGGGAAAACTTGAATGCTGAAGGTAGTGGGGAAATCCTGGAAGGGAAAAAGCCAGAGAAAGAACTGTCAAATTCCTGACCTATATTTCTAACTGACCCCTGAACCATACATTCATGGAACAAGCTCAAAGCAGCTCAGCTAGTGACAAAACATCTGAACTGAGGTCTAAGCTACCACTGCAAGAAACAAGATTTGCAAGACTAGTCAACATAACTGTCTACTAAAACAAAAGAGGCAATAGTCATGTGAGTTAAATAATATAATACAGAGCCCCCCACAACTTAACAAATAATATTTAGGACACAATTCAAAATTAGCAAACATGTGAAGAACCAAGAAAATGGAACACTTTTTCAAGAGAAAAAAAAAATCAACCAAATCTTTCTCTAAGCTGAATCAGATTTTGGAGCTAATCAATGAGGATTTTTAAATGTTTATTACAATTAGTCTAAATGAAGTGAAATAAACTGTGCTCACAAACAATGATGATGTTTCTATCTTCAGTGGTTGGTATGTGAGGTCAGCCAGGACAGTTCTTATACACAATTTGCCCTGTACCATGAGCCTCAAACTCATGTAACTACTCAACTCAACATCTATTGGTTCACCCATGAATTCATGCCTCAAATGTCTTTGAACTTCAAAAGCTTTTCTTTATTCTAGTAAACTTCTAACTCATTAACAGATTTCAAATATCATTTCTAAAATACTCATCAAACGTCAATTGTTTGCAAGGTTTGGTGCTAAGGCTAGAAATCTAGAAAGATGACTAAAATAACCATCTCATAGCCTTTGTGAAATGAAGTAGGAAATAAATGAACAAGTAGGTGCCTCTTTGCTTGCTATCTAGTAAGGATAAGCTAAGTATTATACACATATTATAAAAATTATATACTATAGATGAGGCACCATAATGCTCATTACTCAGGATTTTCAACTCGAAGGTGAAGAAGGGTATGCTTTTTTTTTTTTAACACAAACACATCCCACTGGAAAGTCTGATATGCCTACTCCTCCCCCACCTCCTACTAAGTGATGGGGAGAAACACTGCCATAGTGGTTTACTGCCTTTGATGAAAGAGTTTCATATCCCTCATATTTGTTAGGGCTAAAAAAGATCAAAACTCCAGCTATATATAATTATTTTCTAGTTAAACACACATATATTAGTGGTATATTGGAGTTTTGTAAAAATACAGGAAATACTATGATGTGCTAATTGTGCATTCCATCATTTTGAATTTTTACTCCTCTGGTTCATATTCTATGATTACATCTCCAATGGAGTCTGAACACCAATGCCTGACCCATGGACACATATAAAAGTCTTAAGAAAGTCTTATGAAAAATACTCATGGATTAATTATTCCTAGAGTTATCCATAAGAATGTTATCCCAAAATGCCTCCCTCACCTCACCCAAGTCCCAGATGAGAAGAGCCTAGTTAGTAGATCCACGTAGGCAGAAATCAAACTTGTACCATCCATCTGGTAGCAACCATCCCAATAATAAGGGTTACTGCTCTTGTCCAGCTGTAGACTCAACTTCTTGCATTTGCCCTAAAATATTAAACCAAAGAGAGCTGAAACAGAAGCTAGAGTGTTAAAGAGACTCTGATTGATCATTAATAGGTTTAAATATTTGCAGTTAATTGAGTTGTGCTTACATGACATAAGGTCATCAGTTGATTGGGTTAATTTAGTCCAAGAGCTGGCCAATCCAAAAAGAGAAAAAGAAACAACAAAAGAAGAGTGATACTAGCTGTATTTTTTAAATTGTAGACAGATAGGTGTCAGTGCTTTGGCTGTGTTTATAGAATACTGAATTGGAATGGAGGCTCCTATGAAAATGGAAACTTCAGGTATTAAATCAATATGCACATGTACATAGCAAAGCATCCCATAGAAATTAGACATGTTTTACTTTAAGCTGATTTTTAAATGTTGGATCCATAAATGCATATGACCATTTACATTTTAAAACTTTTGCTTTTAAATGTTAAAATCTGGTATTTGCAACAAGATGTTGGTAGAAAGCTTCCTATTAACTTGCTTTGACTATTTTAGTTTGTACAGGACAAGATTATTTTTCTTCCTTTTTTCTAATTATAAATGTAGCATATTCTCACACAGATAACTTGAACATTACATAAGTATCAAAAGGCAAAAAGAAATCTCCCTACCCAAAGGCAACTGCATTGTTCATTTAGATATATTTTCTTCCAATCTTTTTCTTTACATTTTAAACACAAGTATGATTATGGTGGACCATATATTATCCCCGTGGCTTGACACTACCATTTCCTTTGTGCTTACTTATTTAAAAGGCAATCACTTCATATTTGCAGATGTTATTAGCTAAAAGTCATGATAGTGTATACTTGAAAAAAAATTTCTTGGAAGAACTATGAGATAATGTCATTAACAAAGAACTAGAAATATACTGCCAGCAGTCTATCATGCCAATTCCATGCTTGAGAAATCTGAGATCAGGCATGCATTTCTCTCTACATGCAACTATGACCAAAATAGCTATCTCCAAAGAAGTTTCAGAAAAAAATATTCATGTGTGTCCTGCTATTTTCTTGCATGGTCTACCTAAAATGATTCATTAGCAATAAGCTTTCAGAATAAAGGATTTTTTGTTGTTATGTTACTTGTGTGGGTTTTTTTTTTTTTAAGAGCTAGTTAGGAGGGACAGAGCAAATACATGTTTTCTTATGAAAATCGAATATCCCAACAGTACCAATTTGGGATGCCTAAATGACATCTAGAAGATGACTATGTCTTTCTCATCAGTGCCGGAGTATAATTAACCTCCATAACAATAACCTCAGCCCAGGAAAGCAGGAAAGAAAGTTGAGAATGAGCTAGCTGAACCCCAGATGTCAAGGTTGGGAACATTCCAGAGAGTTACATCTGGAAGCATCTACAGCCAAACCTGTCCCATCTGTAACAAAGGTAATAAATTCCTCCTTCAGAGGAGAGAAAACCAGAACCAGTAAAACAATGTTGCTGAGTCAGGTTTTTGGTACGCTGGTACCATTCTCTGAGAGCCTTCAAGAAAGGACTGAAGAACCTAGGAAGTCAAGAATTGAAACTAGAATGCTAACAAAATTCAAAAGAAAACACAAATTACAAAGATATATGAGTTAAGTTAGTTGAAAAGAACATTGTTTTCTTTTTCTTCGCCCCCCTCCCACCACCACCCCAAGCCATAAATAAGATACAACAGTGCACCCTTCTGGTCAAAATGCAAAACTAACATTCAGATAAAAGTCTAGCCATCTCTTCTAATTCTTTGGGGATAATCTCAGAGTTTCTGGTTTCCTCCTCTAATGAGGAGTTCATAGCAATGACCTCACTTGCTGACGTTTTATTAAATTACAAAAGAAAGAGATTTTCCAACGTGGAACTTATTTCCATATGGAAGTTTTGTCCCTCTGAATTAAGTGAACATGGTGGCAAGGAAAACTGAAGATCTTTGATGCTGTATTTACTTAATATCTGCGTGGGCATCTGATACCCCATTCTTTTGGCTTTCTGGGAGCTTTGCCTAAATGTGACAAATACTTCCTAAATATTTGTTGAATAAATTAATCAAGCAAATTTCTGAAGCTTTCAGTAAAATCTGAAAACCAATTATATTTCAGCCCATATGCAATAGCTCTGAAAGTTTCAATAAAGGGAAGCCCAAAGTATTGTGCAAAGGAAAAGCAAGTATGAAAATGCCTTGCCTTTCTTGTTACAAGTTTGAACACATGCATTAACATCAATATAGAGTTTACAAGCAATTAAAGCTGATCTATATAGAACCACTTGCTATCCTTATTAGTAAGTGAAGGCTACCATAAGTCACTCTGAAGAACTCTGCACACTAGCTCTGACAGAGCAATGAGTATAAAAGGTAGTTCATAAACAGCTTTGCATAAGAAAGGCTGATTCCAGACCACCTGTGGAGGGCACCATGCAAAATGCATGAGCATCTTATAAAAAAAAAAAGTTTCAGAAACTCTTAGTCCCGTTTTTGAAACTAATTATAAGTATGTTATCATCTACTTTCTTCTTTTTTTAAAGATTTTTATTTATTTATTCATGAGAGACAGAAAGAGAGGCAGAGATACAGGCAGAAGAAAAAACATGCTCCCTATGGGGAGCCCGATATGGAATTCCCCAGATGGAGGATCACTCTCCGAGCCAAAGGCAGATGCCCAACCACTGAGCCACCCAGGCATCCTGTCACCTATTTTCAAAAAATTGACAACAATCAGGACAGTTTCCTAAAAAGTAATCAATTATGCAAAATTCCATTTCTCCCTAACCCAATTAAAATGGAACAACATAGTAAGTCTTCCTTCCCTTTAGAAGGCTCATATTAAAATTTGGAATGTTTAAATCATTTCTTCACATATTATCCTTTTTTCTGTTTTATATTTGAAAGTATCAGGGGCACCTGGGTGGCTTAGTTAGTTAAGCATCTGCCTTCAGTACTTCAGGGTACTGGAATCGAGCTCTGCATCAGGCTCCCCACTTGGCAGAGACCCTGCTTCTCCCTCGACCCCTGTTGTTCCCTGCTTGTGCGTTCTCTTTCTCTTTCTCTATCAAATAAATAAACAAACTCTTTTTAAAAAAATAATTTACAAATGAAAGTATCAAAAGACTTAAAACAACAGTATAAAAAGTCAGCAATATCTCTAAAACATCATTATCACAATCTAGCCATGTTTCACATCTTGTGAGAGCATCCATAATTATCTTCCTACTCTTGGTCACCTTGCAGGAATCTATCTCTTTGAGAACTGTTTTCTGCTGTGAACACAATCTCTTCAAATTAATGAGGCTAAGAATTAATGTTTCAGTAAATGGGAACGCTTTCTTTGGCACTGGGTTGACATTATGCCATACTTTTAAATGCCACCAGCTGTATTCCAATATACAGTGCATTACATGGTCTGCTCAAGTCAATGATTCATCTGACAGACAACACCTTAAAAGCAAACAGCATGACTCAGTGTTAGCAAAAACAAATTTTATACATTGATGAAAGTTTGGGGACATTCATATAGGGCCCTGCTATATACACTACTTCCCAGGCATGCCAGTTAAGAACCAGCTATATTGACCAGGTGCAGACAGAAAGAATTATTAGACATTCTAGAGATAAAAAGTCTCAAAGAATTATGAATGCTGATTTCCAAAAATAAGTGTTAGTCTGAAACTCTTTGTAAAAATTACCTCAGCCACAGAAAATCAATGAAAACAGGAAAGAAGTCCTCTCCTTAAAATCTAAACACACACACACACACACACAAATCTTCAAGCTTTCCTAAGACACACTTGGGATTCAATTTTTAGCAATAAATCATCTTGCCTATAAAGATTTCTTGCAGCAAGTTCAAGCCAAACAGATATCAGACACTATAATACTAGCATAAAAATACAATGGTAAGAAGCAAAGTTCACTGACAAAAGATTCAGACTCGATAGGGATATCAGCAGGATGCAATCAGAGAAGAGGGAAGAACAGAGGCTTCCAGAAGAAATGAAAGACTGCTCTTCTGGCTTGTCAGGGCCATGGGAAAAAATGCATTTAAAATTGAAAAAAAGTAGCAAAAAAGAGTAACCAGGGGTTAATGTTTCTTGAAATAGAGATGAAACTGAGAATCATGAAAAGCAAAGAAGGTTTCCAAAGCAGATACCTGCATCCCCCAAATCTTGAGAAGGCAGGCAGTGAAAGTACTCGCATATTATAAAACAGCTTGCCTATCGCAGAAACACCTGGATCCATGGGCAATAAACCTGAAATTGTGTCCATATCAAATGCAAGATGAAAGAGAACATCAAGAAGTAGCAGACCAGCTTTGTGGAGTTATAATGTTGTGATCAGGAAATAATATGAAGTGGGGCAATTGCAGAGAATCCATGGGGAGTAACCATAGGTGGGTAGTTGGGGCAGATTTATCTGGAGGTCAGTCTCAGTAAATATTTTGTAAAATTAGAAATCTGCCAGAAATTAAATAGATGATACAATAAGCTAAGACTTTCAAACCACCCATTATATAATGCTGTATGGAAGGTTAGTGATGGATGTGCAACTACAAAAGCGATGGCAAAATCCATAATATGCAAAAGTTTGTTGACAAATAGAGGTCAATCTGTAAGCCCACCTTGTGCCTAATTATGGTGGTGGGTGTTGACAGTATGTGGAGGAAAATAAGACACCGTCTCTGTCGTCCAGCAGTATAGGAATGAAGGGCTCTAGAATGCTTTAATCCTTAGGAAAATCCTGTGAGATAAATACTACGATCTCCATTTTACAGAAAAGGAAACTGAGGTTTGGAGAGGTTAAGTATCTCACTAAAGATGCACAGCTAGAAATGTGCTAATTCAGAACTCTAAGCATATGATCTTTCCACTAAATCACACTTTCTAATACATTAGAGAATAATAGGTGGCATTTTTAAGAAATATCAACCAACATAAAATAGCATATTTTTAGTGTCAAACACTAAGAACATTTGGTAACATACAGCACAGTTAAAATGTATGACTATGGTGAACTGCTGATTGTGTCTCCTGAATACCAATGCTGGAGCTAATCAGAAAGAAGAGGGCTCAAAGAGGGCAGATATAGTCAAGAAAAGCAGTGGACAAAGGGGTAACTTTCTTGGAAGGATATCATGTGCAGGAACGTTACCATGGTCGATTCAAGGCATAGGAAAGAGAATGTCCTAACCAAAGTGGACCTAGGAGGGGCCACTATGGAGAAATGCAGCATGGGCAGGTCACACAGAACCTGGGGAACTGGGCTAGAAAGTTGAGATTCAAAGCAGTGCGAAGGAGAGAACACTACAGATTTCTGAGCAGAAGACTAAAATTCCCACTGCTTCATTATAGTCTAAATTTCTCCTTATGTTAGTTTTCTAATGCTGCTGTAACCAATTACCACAAGTTTAGTGGATTACAGCAACACAACTACTATCCTACAATTCTGTCCAACATGGATCTCACTGGGCTAAAACCAAGTAGTCAGCAGGGCTGCATTAACTTTGTGGAGATTCCAGGAAAGAATCCCTTTCTTTGCCTTTTCCAGCTTTTAGATGCTGCCTACATACTTTGGCACCTGGCCCCCTTCCTTCGTCTTCAAAGTCAACAACATTGCATTTCTTGGACCACACGTCTACAGTCACAGCTCCTTCTACCCACATCCATAAGAGTTATCTGCTTTTATGGATTCATGGGATTAGAAAAGGGCCATGTGGATAAACCAATATACTCTCTTATGGTTAAGTTCCTTAACATTAGTCACATCTGCAAAGACCCTTTTGCCAGGTAAGATCATATATTTACAAGTTCCAGGTATTAGGATACAGACATTTTGGGGACCATTATTTTGCTAACCAGGGTCCTGACTATCACCTGCCCACTCACATATCTCTAGCCCCTGTGGTTGTCATGCATCCTCCTCTCAGTTCCCTAGTTCCTCTCTACTTCCTCTCCAAACCTTAATGGCAAAAACTATTTACTGAATGCCAAAATGCTTAGTATGGTATTCCTGTCAAATGACTGGGAACATTATTAACCAGTCAAATAAAGGAATAAAAGACTGTGTAAGAAAGACTTGAAAAGGGATCCCTGGGTGGCGCAGCGGTTTGGCGCCTGCCTTTGGCCCAGGGCACGATCCTGGAGACCCGGGACCGAATCCCACATCGGGCTCCCGGTGCATGGAGCCTGCTTCTCCCTCTGCCTGTGTCTCTGCCTCTCTCTCTCTCTCTCTCTCTCTCTTTCTCTGTGACTGTCATAAATAAATAAAAATTAAAAAAAAAAAGAAAGACTTGAAAAAGGTGAGGGCAAGGCAGAGGCAATAGGCCAATGCTCATGAGAGGTAACCATGGTCTGGAATTGAGGTCAGTGTGGCAGAGAAGCACACTGTATCTGCAGAGCCAGACTCCATCACTAGGAGATGTGATAGAGGGGAATTTATAGCCCTTTTTTGAGCTCGGTTACTGGTCTAATAAAGTGGTGATACAAATAGTACTTTCCTCACTGGATTATTGTGGGAATTGATGAAATAAATGTAATTAAATATACTGCAACCACTTATCACATAGTAGGTACTCAATAAATGTTACTTCCCTCTCCTTTCCCAATATATGGAAAAATAAAGCAACTGAATTATAGTGAGTGATTCATGAGAACCAACAGAGAGATGCAGAAGTATTAAATGTTAGGCTTAGTTCAGGATAATTGCTCTTTCCACATGGGTAGAAAATGCCATTTTGCTTCTCTTTATGATGTGTGACCATATTTCTATACAGAACTAATGAAAAGATGTCATTAGCAATGAATATTTAATTGAAAAATTACAATCTAGAGAAATAGAATTTAAACATAAGTGATAAGTACAAAATGAAAGTTCTTAAATATGTGTGTATGTATAATATCACTAAAGATCAAATGCTGTATTCATAACGATTGAGCATTAGAAAATTTTTGAATTATTTATTTATTCATTCATTCAAAAGTATTCCTTGAATGCCTTTTTTTTTAAAGATTTTATTTATTCATTCATGAGAGACACAGAGAGAGAGAAAAAGAAACAGAGACACAGGCAGAGGGAGAAGCAGGCTCCACGCAGGGAGCCCAATGTGAGACTAAATCCTGGGACTCGATCTTGGGCCAAAGGCAGGTGCTAAACCACTGAACCACCCAGGGATCCCCCTTGAATGCCTTTTATATGTCAATATGTAGCATATGTTAAACACTTGAGATACATTTTACCCTCTTCGAACTTACATTCTAGAGGGGGAGACAAATATATATTTGTGTATATATATATATATATATATATATATATATATATATATAATATGCATATATAGTAAGTAAAATAAGTGAATAATTTTCCTCCTCAAGGTTTTTTTCATGGGTGCCTAATAAGTACAAAATTTTTTCATGGGCCTTTAATAAATATGCAGATCTAAGTTACATTTTAACTCCATAAATTTTTCATATTAACACAAGAAGAATGGTACCTGAGTGGCTCAGTGGTTGAGCATCAATCTTCAGCTCAGGGCAGGAACCCGGGGTCCTGGGATTGAGTCCTACATCGGGCTCCCCACAGGGATCCTGCTTCCTCCCTCTGCCTATGCCTCTGCCTCTCTCTCTGTGTCTCTCACAAATAAATAAATTAAATATTAAAAAAAAAAAACAAGAAGAAGCTTTAAGAAATATTATACCTAGATAAGATCTATAAATAAGGCAGGGAGACTCAATAATCAGTTACTCTCAAGTATATACATATACAAAGAAGTATGCTGCTTATTTTTATGTCCCACATCATTCTAAAAATGTTTATAGATAGCTAAAATAAATCCATATATGCAACAATACAAAACAAAAGAGAGAAGAAAAGGGGGAAAAAAGAAAGAAATGAAGAGGGAAGGAGAGACAAGGGAGGGAGGAAGTGGTGGGGAGTAGGAAGGCAGTGGGTGAAAGAGGTCGGAGAAAGGAAGGGAGGAAAAGTAAATAAATACAACAGCAGGAAAATGAGATGAATCCTATAACACATTTCTTTTCTGGAAAGGTACTAGAAATTAGAAACTGAGCTACTTAGCAGTCAAAGCAAAGAAGGAATATGATTACCAACAATAATCACAGACTTCTAAAAATAAATTTGTGCCTGAAGAAAAGCATACCTATACTTGCTCAGAGATCCAAGAGGAATCTTTCCCACAAATTCTCCTCATACTTGTTACCACATTTTCAACAACAGTTTAGGCACAACTATTTTAATACTGGTGTCTTCAACACACTGGAAGGCTGCCGGTGCGTGGTAGAGGAAGACGTGGAGCTCCAGCAGCCCTCCAAGATTGACACCCCAGATCTGTTCCATATAACATACAGGGAGCTGGTCAATGACACAAGTAGGCTGCACCATGAATGCTTTCCATCTGCTCATGTGTGAGGAGAAAGACTGGAAGACTTTGATGTTAATAAATGGATGAAGCCAAGATCCTTAGGCATTCTTTTTTTTTTTTTTTTTTTTAAGATTTATTTATTTGAGAGAGAGAGAGAGAGAGAACACAAGTGAGGCAGAGGGAGAGAGAGACAGCAGACTCCCCACTGAGGACAGACCCTGACATGGGGCTCGATCCCACGACCCCAAGAACATGACCTGAGCTGAAACCAAGGGTTGGACACTTAACTGACAGAGGTGCCCCCCCTTTAAGCATCCTTAAGTGTGAATATAGTTAAGTAGCTAAGCTTGGTAAGACTAGAACAAAGAAAAATTTGGAGTATGTCCTCTGCCAAGAGTCTGGAAGATTAATCTTCTAGTCAACTGGATGCCCTGGGGATAAATTGGCATCTTCTTATTCAAGGCAAGAAACCTTCCAGAGCACTTGCCTGGCAGAAGACCACCTTTCCGGTGCACCAAGGCCAGATGAGTCACGTAGCACCCAGTTGTGGACATAGCTATAACCTAAATGTCTTTCTTGAACAAAATATTAAAATGCTCAATGAATCATACATTTGAAGAGAACAGTTGCAAGATAATTTAATTCTGCTACCACAGTTTTATTGATTTTATATATTCCTTTACTTTTAAAATACACTGGAAGCAATTAACCCTAGTGGATTTTGACATTTGCTGTTCCTCAGAGTACTATCAACTTTAATTAGATTCCAGAAATGAAGTAACAATATCTTATCAACAGGAAGACATTTTGAGGATATAAAAGTCAACATCAGACACCACCAACTTTAAGAAACATTAAAAGCCAAACTTGTAAAACAGATAAATTAGAGGGATATAATTTACATTTCCAGAAGTATTCCTGACTTTACAAAAGCGTTCACTGCAGGGATCCTTTAAATAGCAGACTTCTCTTGTACATTTGAAATATTAACTAATTTACAAAGAATTCCATTTTCAGGGCATATTTATGGTGTTAATCTAGCCACATGGCAATTAATAAAGCTTAACTCTTCTACATACACATTGAGCAAGGCGAGGCAAATCACTTCACTTCTCTGATGTGTGGTTTCCATCTCTCTACCTGTCCACACTATCACTCAGAATTGATGAAAGGGGTAAATATCTTATTCTTGAAAGTGTTCTGTAGACTTTAAACTTCTTTCCAAATATTCATCTTTATACAAGAAGGAAGGAAGGGCTCTAGCATTTGGATAGTGCCTCATGTACACCAGGTGCACTCATATACATTATTTGATTTTTTCTTTGTCACACTGTTACTTGAGTCATAGCTTTACCACATGAGGATTCTGTGACTCAGATCTTGCTCACACAGCTACTCAGTGATAATTCTAGAATATTAAGCCTGTTCTGTCTGACTCTAAACTCCTCTGTTCGCTCATTCCACTACGTGACACAAGTTCAAGTTCTTGCTCCATTATCTACTAATAGCATGACTTGAGCAAGTTAATGAACCCCTCTGAAATGCAGCTATCTTGTCTCAAAATTAACATGAAAATATGCCTTACCTCAGAGGTTTATTGTGAGGACTGAATGAGCTGATACACATAAAAGCCTTGGTATTGTGCCTGACAGAGTAAGTACCCAATATATAGAGATTATTTGAGGTTTTTGAGCCTCCCCCTTCCCCACAAAAAAATTTTTTTAAAGTTTTTGAACCCAAACAAAAGTTAGTACACACAATAGCACAAGCAGGATTTAAATATCTATAAATGGAAAAGAATGGTTTTTCTAAGCAGAATATGCAATATCAGAATATTATTTCCAATATTACTATAATATTTCTATTATGCATACTTAGTAAAAGCACTAGATTTAGTATGAATAGTCAGGAATCCTGGATTCTTAGCTGAGTCACTAACTAGGAATTTTGCTTGAAGCAAAATCTCTATATGTTTCAGCTATCTTGACTATCAAAGAGAGATCAAAATATGAAAAAATAACAAAAGTGATAACAACATATAAATCTAAATGGTACCAATTTTTCCATTCCCCAAAATGGCAGACCATTTTTATTTGAAATAAACCTTCTTTCTCTCAGTCACTATAAAAGCTGGAGAAAATTAAAACAAACACTTATTTGAAGAGAGAGAATTATCAAGACAGTGAGGATTTGAAGGACCCAGATCTTAAAAAGAAAGATCACCCAGAAAAGTGCACTGGCATTTGGCACCACTCTTCTTTCTGAAGACTTTGTGAATTCTCAAGAAGCATCTGAAAGATAAGAAAAACTGAACAGAAAATCATATCTGAAAGGCTGTAGAGCTGGACAGAGTTTACTGCAGTCCCACAAAATTTGTGGTTCTGAGTTCACCCAGCAAGAGGGGCCTGAGTAAATACTTCAGGCTTCATTTGGTATTTGTGAAGTGCTATCACTTAGGAGTATAAACTCTAAATAGAACAGCTCTCACAGAACTGAAACCCAACTTTTTATCTGCTCCATCTGTGAATGGATTAAACTAAAATGCCTAGTGTATCCACAAGCCAAAAACAATGTAAATCCTCCCTGAAGTAAGATATGATTCAGAGATTTGAATTACCTCTATAATCTTTATAAACAATGACCCATGTTCAACTAGAAGTAACAAAGCATGACATAAATTAACTAAAAATAAAAATGGTGAAAGACAATAGAAAGAGACCCACAGAAGATAGGAATATTAGAATTATCATATAGAGACTTTAAAGCAACTAAGTGTTATGCTTTTAAAAATACATGACAAAATGGAGAATTTCAAGGAAAGACCTGAAAATTATGGGGAAAAAAAAGTCAAATGAAATTATAGAACTAAAGAGAAAAAAAGAAAACCAAAATCCAGTAAATGAAATTAAGGACTCAGTGAATCAGTTAAAAAGCAGAGTCAATCCAGCTAAAAGGAGAATCAGTAGACTGGAAGATAAAATAGAAAAAAATAATCCAGCCAAAAGAGACAGAGAGGGGAAAATATAAAAAAGAGTTTAAGAGACATGTGGGATATAGTCAAAAGGTACAATATGTATAACTGGAGTCCCCAAAGAAGAGAGAGTATGGGAGCAAAAGCAAAATCCGAAAAGCTAATGTCTGAGAATTCTCTTTAAAAAACTACAAGAAGATATTAAGCTATAGACTCTAAAATTTCTACTACAAATCCCAAGTAAAATAAATACAAAGAAAAATCACACCTAGACACATGATAAAACTGCTAAAAATCAAAGACAAAGAGAAAAATTTTACAACTAGAGGAAAATGTCACATTACTTCTGGAGGATCTACAGTAAGTAATTAAACCAATTAACAATAGAAACCAAAGACAATGGGATATCTTCAAAGTGCCACAGGGCAAAAAGTTACCAAACCAACAATTCTAATCACAGTCAAATTGTCTTTCAAAAATGAAATTGAAATAAAATCTAAAATTTGCAAACAGATTACTTTCAATTGATGAGAAGTACTTCACTGTATGGATATGTCATATTTTGTTTAACTGCTGATCTATTCATAATCACTTGAACTGTTTTCAGTTTCTCACTATTATAAATAACACTGTTGTGAATATCGGTATGCAGGTCTTTGGATGGACCTATGCTTACTTTCATGTCTCTTGATTATGCCAAAGGTGGCACTGAAGTATAGGTGGTAAAACTGGTCCTTTTAATACATGATGCTATAGGTCAATTATCCATATGGAAAAAGTGAGTAGCAACTCACCCCCCCACCAAACTCACACCATACACAAAAATCAATTCTAAGTATCTTGTAGATTTAAATACAAAAAGAAAAAAAAGGCAAGCAAGCATAAACATACTAGAAAATAACATAGAATAATATCCTAAGCACTTTGGGTTAAGCAAAGAGTTCTTCAACAACACAAAAGTCCTAGCCATAGAAGCAAAGAAGGATGAATTTTGCTACATTAAAATTAAAGATTTCTGGTTATCAAGAGGTACCAATAAGACAGTAAAAAAGAAGCAAGACATTGAGTGGGCTTTTTATTTTTTTTTTTATTTTTTGACTTCCTGTATCCTACGAAGGCTCCAGAATAAAGAAGTCCTATAAATCAATAAGAAAAACAAAAAGACAATCTAATAGAAAAATTGGCAAGAGATACTTCATAAAACAGGATATCCAAATTGCCAATGGACATATTAAAAGATAGTAAACATCATTAGTTATCAGGAAAATGTAAATTAAAATCCCAATGAGACAGAAACACAAACCCACTGTAATAACTAAACAAACTAGAATATTCAAATGTTGGTGGGGATATACAACCCACCCACTGAACTCCCTGCGATTGCTGAGGGATTACCTGCAGCAATCCGTCTCATAGATAAATACTCAGTTGAGATATATTTATTGAGATATATTTATGTGTCACCAACACAGGCAGATATATAAAAGAATGTTCAAAAAAAAAAAAAGAATGTTCAAAACTGGAATCAGTACCCATCAACAGGAGAATGCAGTTTATTCCTATTAACAAATACTTTAAAGCTATTAAAATTTTTAAAAAGTACTATCACCTGCAACAACATGAGTGTATTGTGCAGAGAGTAGTATTGAGATAAAAGGCTCAGACACAAAAAAAGGTATATACTGTATAATTCAACTTGTATAAAGTGCAAAAACATACAAAACTAATAAAGGAGTTAGAAGTTAGGAGAGTCATGATCTCTTTGTGTATAATAAAATACATGAAATATAAAATGAACCACTTTAGCCATTTTTAAGTGTACAGTTTAGTGGCATCAGGTACACTCACAGTATTATGCAACCATCATCACTATCTCCAGAACTCTTCTCATCATCCCAAACTGAAACTCTGTATCCATTAAACAATAACTCCTCTTTCTCCCGTCCCCCGGCCCCAGCAGCCTTCTGTCTGTATGAATTTGATTACTGTGGGTACCTCATATACATATGGGGTCCACAATAGTTGTCCTTTATTTATTAAAGGACAACTATTGTGTCTGGTTTATTTCCCTGAGTATAACGTCTTCAAAGCTCATCAACATTATAGCATATATCAGAATCTCCTTCACTTTTAGGGCCAAATAATATAATATATACCACATTTTTTTATCCATTCATCTGTCAATAGGCATCTGAGTTGTTTCTACTTTTTGGCTATGGTGAATAAGGCTGTGGGACAGGTGGGTGGCTCAGTTGGTTTAGCATCTGCCTTCGGCTCAGGTCATGATCCTAGGATGATCCTGGGACACAGCACCACATCAGGCTCTCCGCTCAGTGGGGAGTCTGCTTCTCTCTCTCTATGCTCTTGCTCTCTCTTTCTCTCAAATAAATAAATAAAATCTTTTTTTAAAAAAGGCTGCTATAAACATTGATATACAAATATCTGTTTGAATCCCTGCTTTCAATTATTTTAGTATATACCCAAAAGTAGAATTGCTGGATCATACGATAATTCAAATTTAATTATTTGAGAGAACTGCCAGATTCTTTTCGTACTGACTGGATCATTTAATGGGCCTGTCAGCAATCCACAAAGATTCCAGTTTTTCTACATCTTCACCAACACTTGTTATTTTCCTTAGTTTCTGGTTTGGTTTGGCTCGGTTTTGGTGAAAGCCATCCTAATGATGTGTGAAGCAGTATCTCATTGTGGTTTTGATTTGCAATTCCCTAATGGCCACTTATGTTGAGTGTCCTTTCATACATGTTATTTATAGGCCATTTGTATAACTTCTTTAGAGAAGCATCTATTTAAGCTCTTTGCCCATTTTTTAAAATTTTTATTTATTTATGATAGTCACAGAGAGAGAGAGAGAGAGAGGCAGAGACACAGGCAGAGGGAGAAGCAGGCTCCATGCACTGAGAGCCCAACGTGGGATTCGATCCCGGGTCTCCAGGATCACGCCCTGGGCCAAAGGCAGGCGCTAAACCGCTGCACCACCCAGGGATCCCTGCCCATTTTTTAATTGTGTCTTTTAATTGTCGTTGCTTAATTTAGTTCTTTATATATTCTGAATATTAATCCCTTATCAGATAAATGATTTGCAAATACTTTCTCCCATTCTGTGAGTTGCTTTCTCATTCTCTTGCTTGTGTCCTTTGATGCACAAAAAATTTTAGTTTTGATATTTATTTATTTTTTCTTTTATTTCCTATGAAGAGTCATCATCATTGATGATGAGAGAGGAGTTAGAGGATGATTGAGAGTTTCTGAGGTGCTACTAGTGTTACAAATTTATAATTTGTACATTTTTCTGATTATACCTTTTTTGTGACTGGAAATATGATTGGGAAACAAGATAAAAAAATAGCCAAGTTTGTGGGTTTGGTTGGTTTAATGATTAGTTTAGACCTCTGCTGTCCTAAGTCAATTGACTGTAGGTATTACCCATTAAATAAAACCAAAATTCAAGCTTATTTAAGTAAAATATTTATTTTTAAATGCTTATTTTCAAAACACTTAAAATTAAACATTAGATGTGTTTATGTTTAAGTAAAGTGATGACAATATTGTTAAATTATAGTAATTAACTATACAAAATATAGCTAAGTATCATCTTCCTAGATTGTCAGGTTCCTACAGTCAGAGATTACCTGCCTCTTTCTCTATTACAGTGCATATTAGATAATTAATTATGCACAGGTACACATATCATTTCTAAAAGGCTATTTCACAAAATGTATCCAAAAATATTTTAAATGTACTTGCTCATTGACTCATCTATTTCAGTTTTAGAAATATATCCAGAAGAATTACTGAGAGAGGAAGCAAAACTATGTGTAGCTTATTCCTTGAAATAGTTTATAATAGCAAACAATTGGAAAAAATTGTCCAACAACAGACTGTTGGTTAAATAAAATATAGTCTGGTTAAAAAAAAACACAGTCTATACATGCTATAGAAAAGTATATACATCCATTAATTTTATAATTTAAGTCTATATTAATGTGAAAAGATAAGATAAATAATTATATAAAAAGTACAGTTTAGAAAACCATGTGTATGGTATAATCTAATGCTCTAATGTGAGAAGAAAGTTGAGGACATAATACCTTAGTAGGACTATCTCTGGGTGGTGAAATTACAGCTAACTTTTTCCTTAATTTGCCTTATAATTCTATTTTTTTTTTTTACAGGGAAATGTCTTATTTTGTACTAAACACACTTAAAAGATGGCTTTCCCTCTGAAAATGAAATTGGTCATCTTGGATCAGATTTATCACTATTTAATTATTAGTTTCTGAGTTGGCATTTTGCAATTTTCATTAAGTGGATATGTTTACACATGCACAAGCACATACATATATAAATAGGATGCAATGACAGTCTTCATAGCAAGCCAACACATTTCAATTTTAGGTTAAAATTTCAATGCAACCTTGCAAATAATGTTTTCTATCTACAAGTCCACACCAGTGCATCTCCAGCACATTAACAGAATAAAGAAAAAGCAAAACAAAACAAAACTTCATTTTGATTTATCATGTGAACACCGAATAGAAACACTGTATTTCAATTATGTTATCCATTTTATACTTTGCTGGTTTGTTTTTATTTGTTTTATTTGTCAGTGGATGAGTGATTTATGACTGTATGACCGAAAAATGGAGAACCAAAGGATAGCTAATTTAGGGGTTTGGTCTGGTTTAATGGTCAATTCAGATCGCTGATACGCTGAGTCAATTGACTTTGCAGAAATTTACCATTAAGCAGGACCAACAATCAGATCAACTCTGCTGGGTCCAATCTGAATGTACTGTCCAGATAGAGCCTTTGGCAAGAAGAGTTCACTTACTTAGCTTCTCCACAGTCTTGCTTTCTTATACTTTCCTTCATTTATTCCAATTTGGTAAGCTTTTTGCCACAAAGGAGAAAAACCAAGACTAGAAGGGAAGAATTATACTTTTTTTTAGTTTCAATTACAAGAGCTAGACAACACAAGCAGAGATCCAAAAGGGGCCTTTAACATAGCAATTGATTCTTTTCTCTCACTGTGGGGAAATGGCTACCATTGGTGTATCATTAAGATGGACAGTTTCTATTCCATTTAGTTTCTGCCAGAAGCCAAAAAGCACATTCAGCATGTTAACAAAGATAGTCTATGTAGTCTTTACCAAAACATCAAAAATGTAGTATATCTACGTGCCATATAACTTATTGGATTACATGCTGGGGAAAATGTTTGGAGAAAGGCCCACGAATCATTCTTGAGTTACTACAAGTACAGAGCTGAAATTCTGTTGATCTGAAAGTGTGAGATCGATGTCTTCTGAGGAGACACTCTCATACTCTGAAGTGGGCTGAATGATAGGAAACTCATTCAAGGCTTATGACACTGTGGTTTACACCTAAGCTATCTCCTGGATGCCTTTCTAACAACGACTTCCAAATATAATAAATGGTAACATTTGTCACTGAAGTAACTCCCACCTCAACTACATTCTGGAATTTATCATTTCCTACTGTGTAGGTCGTGTGAATGGTATATTCTTCTGTCAAAAATATGGCTTTCAGTTAATAATTCCATACCATTCATCACTGGAGTTCTCTGCATCACCGTCCAAAAGGACAAGCCCATTTACAACTCTATATTTTGAAAATGAATAATTTTTAGAAGTCTATTTAATCTTGACTTTTTAAAAATTAACCAAACTTTTCAAAGTTTGGTGATTATATTCAAACAATAGAATTAAATTTTAAATTAATCGGTATTGATTTTATTTAGAAAAACGACAAAAAATCCAGAAAATGAACTAAGACTGGCATTGTGAATTAAAGCATTGTTCTTCCATGCTTTTGTACCAGGTTCCAAGATGAGCAGCACAATGCTGCCAGTTTGGCCAGAGACTAGCAAAGGACATTTCAGGAAAGCTCCTATTGAAAGGTATCTGGGGAACACTATATATAATGCCTATCCCCGTGGAAATTAATATTGCAAACTAACACACTAAAGACTCTGTGAACTTAGCAATAAACTTTTAAACCTTTGCTTAACCCAGTGTCCCCATCTACTAAAAAATCACATTTGAGAAATACCAGTTAAACAAAAAGGAAGTTCCTGAAAGAATACTAATAGAAATATAAGGTAAGCCATATATGTAATTTTAAATTTTCATAGCTACATAAATATAAACAAAAAGGAAAAGTTGAAATTAATTCTGTTAATATCTTTCACTTAACTCAATAGAGCCAAAATATTTTCCAATATATAAATTATTAAATAATATAAATATTATTAAATTTTATTATTAAAGAGATATATGTACTTTTCATAATAAATCTTTAAAATTCAGTGCATATTTTATACCATCTTGATTCAATCTAATCATGCTTCAAGTGCTCAATAGCTACATGTGACTAAAGGCTACCTTACTGAACAGTGCACATATCAAAGATTAATGATGTCATGAATACAAATGTTTAAAATGTCATAATATTTTATAAATAAATTTTAATGACAGCTAATCAACAAATGATATATAAGGTAATTACATATTAACAATTATTATTTAGACAACAACAGTAGATTGAACAGTAATTCTTGTTGTCAACTGAAACCAGAATTGCTTAGTTATGTCTAGTGGCTTTTTTAAAAAAAGATTTGATTTATTTGACAGAGAGAGAGCGTGTACAAGCAGGAGGAGCAACAGAGGGAAACACAGGGCTCGATCCCAGGACACTGAGATCATGACCTGAGCCAAAGGCAGATGTCTAATCAACTAAGCCACCCACACACCCCATCCAGTGGCTTTTTTAAATATAGGATTTTTTTTAATGTATTTTGTTAATTACTATATCCACAGAACCTAGAATAGTGCCAAACATATAGTAGATGGCCAATAAATATTTGTAAAATGAACACCATTCTCACTTAGGAGAAAGTCATATTTATATCACACAGTCAAAAAAAATGCTTTAGGTTTGCTTTATTTGATTCAACATATTATGTACTATTCAGAGCATCAACTATATGCAACTTACTAAGTTGTATAGTTAAACAATTGAATAACCTCTCAAAGAAGGAGCTTATAGCAGGGGTTAGCAAATTTTTTCCACAATAGTCCAGATAGTAAATACTTCAGATTTTGTGGACCATGCTGTCTCTATTACAACTACACTCAACTTTGTTATTGGATTCAAAAGCAGCCATAAGCAATATATAGACAAATAGGCATGACAGTGTTCCAATAAAACTTTACTTAAAAAACATGGCAGGTCATATTTTGCCTGAGACTATCATTTGCAACCTCTGGTTTATACAGTATAGTAAGCAACTTAGATACTACTTAAATAAAACCTAATTATTACTTAGATAAAACCTAGTTATAACTGTACTTACAATAAAAGTAAGACAGAAAAAAGATTAAACTTAAAAAAGTAAGACAGAAAAGATTAAACACCTAAATAATAAATAATAAACTTAGGAAAAAAATGGCAAAAATCACATAGAGAAAAATTTTGAATTCTACTATAAAATACATGTGATCCATATCTCCCCCCAAAAAGCTTATTTCCTGAAACTGTAAAGAACTCTGAAAATGAATAAGTTAAAATAGTAATCCAGTAGAAAATGGGCAACGTGTATAAACAAGCAAGTCAAAGAAACACAAATGGTTCTCAAACCCAGAAAAGATGGCCAGCCTTATTTATAATAGAAAGACAAAATTTGGAATTCCAACAATTCTATTGGCAAGAATGTGGGGGAACAGGATCTATGAATTGATGCTACCCTTTTGAAGAAAAATTTAGCAACATCTACCAAAATTACAAATGCATATCTCAGCAATTTCACCACTAAAAATTTTTTTCCCTGAAGATAAACACACTCTTGCTCATGTGTGAAATAATATAACATCCACAGTTATCCACTACAGCTTTGTTTATAATAATAAAAGATGTGGAAAAACCTTAGTCCACTATTAAGGGATAGGTTGTAGAAATTATGATACAGGCAAAAATGGAATATTATGCATACCTAAAAGAGGAATGAGGACATACTTGAAGTACACATATGAAGGGTTCTCTACAACATTTGGTGGTCAATAAAACTACAGAACAATATATATAGTATGCTACCCTCTGTGTAATAAGAGGGGAGATAGATAGATAGATAGATAGATAGATAGATAGATAGATAAGATATTAATATGTATCTGTGTGTGTTCTAATATAGATTCAATTAACTCTGGAAGGATACAAAGAAACTAATAACATTGTTTTTTTATGATCTGGAGAAGTGGATGGGTTGGTAAACAATGGAGTGGAAAGAAAGCTTTTCATTGCCTACCTTACCTTTTGAACTTTAAACATAGTCAAATAGTCAAAACTATAAACTATAGGGATCCCTGGGTGGCGCAGAGGTTTGGCGCCTGCCTTTGGCCCAGGGCGTGATCCTGGAGACCCTGGATCGAATCCCACGTCGGGCTCCCTGTGCATGGAGCCTGCTTCTCCCTCTGCCTGTGTCTCTGCCCCTCTCTCTCTCTCTCTCTCTCTCTCTGTGTGACTATCATAAATAAATAAAAATTTATTAAAAAAGAACAACTATAAACTATATAAGATAAATCAGAATGAAATAAGTAGAATGAAATAAACATTAAATAGAGTTATGAACAACATGATACACAAGCAAAAGAAAGCAAAGGTTAATTTGATGGATTGAAGCCTCCTTCTGGGATCGGTGTATGCCCCTCACTTTAACATCAGCTAGATATGTTTCATGTATTTACAGACAGAATCACAAATGAAGAAGTAAGGGAATTAGAAGCTAGCCTCTGTCCCTAATCTGTCTTCCAACTATCCCTATCCCTACATGGTCTGAAATGTCTACAATAATTGGCAACTATTACACAAATTGGCAGCTATAAAACCATCCCATAAATTGTTTCATTTCATTATCAAGAAAATAACGGACCACTTGGTCAATGCCTTGCCAAAATAATCTCTGTACTTCACATTTATATTTTGGAAAACATTTATACCAAAAAAAAAGTGTAATTAAGCAACATTCATTTACTCAGCAAGCTGCTAGGGCACTGTTTAAGATGGAAGGAGTATAGTAAAGGTTAAGACACATGTGATCAACAATTTTATGTAATTTGCATTCCAGTAGGAAAGGAGCCAAGCAATAAACAAATAAAGTCTCTACAATATAATTTTATATATCAATAAATGTCTTCAATAAAAACAATAAGTCATTTTATGACTATTAACCTGTATAGCTGCTTTAGACCAAGCAGTTAGGAATTGCCTTTCTGAAGGGGTGACAGTCCACACAGAAGCCCAAATGATGGGACTCTGACATTGGCATTTCCAATGTATTCCAGTACACTGGTCTCATGAATAATCAGAAGAAAAAACAATATTATTTTGGCCTGACTTAAAAGGCCTGTGTTCAGAATGAGTTATTACCACTGTTTTCCCCCAATTATTCACGAAAAGTAATTTTGAATTACTTCAGATCCAGGTCAAGCTTATTAGCCACCAACTTTTTTTTTTTCTCTCCTTTTGAAAATTAGGACGCTAGCCCCTACCCAGGATTCTGGAAATCCTCCCACACTCCATGATTTCTGAGATTACCAACAACTGCAGTTCTTTGATCAGGGCCCTGACATGGGAGTTGCCTATGACTTTTGATCTGAGCTCTAGTTAATGGCCAAGTGCTCTTCTTCAAATCTCCCCTGGACTTGAATTTACTGATTTTTGGTCCATCCTCTGGCTTGAAGATCATTCTCCTTCAAGAAAAACAAAGAAATCAAAGCAAAATCAAAGTTAGGAGGCACTGCCTTTTCTCTCTTATTTGTTAAACATTACATTACCTGCCCCAAGCAGGTCTAGCCTTTGTGCTGCAAATGTAGCTTTAAAAATCCTTTTGGCTGTTCTGAGCAAACATACCTATCCTGTAAGAATAGGTCTTCTAAGAAATAAGCTCCCATTTGTTCTAGTCTATGAAGTTTTTTTAATCTTTTGAGGCAAGTTTACCACCTCTTCAACTCATAATTTGCATAAATAGATCATTTATTGTCAGATCACTGTTGGTTATGATCACACACACAAACACACACGTACCTCAAACCAATTTCAAAAAAAAATAAAAGTCATCAAAGAGAAAAGCCAATATAACTGTAGTTTTTTTCATTCTGGTGAGTGGCCTTGTATGACTTTTCCCTAATTACAACAAAATGCCTGGTGGGCACAATATGCCTCCAGAAATATTTTTATTCTTTTTTGAAGGCTGAGTTTTGTTGGTTGAAACAAAGCACTCTGATCTTTCTGTTTCCCTCTGGAGGTTTCTTTCTTTCTGGTTTGATACTTTATTACGATAAAAGGTGAACAGATTTTCCTTCGTTTCTTCCTCTTTCAGAAGTTCACAAGACCTATCCAAAAGGATAATATATTTGGCTCGAGGGAAGTGGTGCCTCAAGTGTTTGAGTGCCTCAAGTATTTGCACCCCTTCTTGCTAGCTTTTTCTGGGTCATCGTAGATGACCACGAGTATAGGAAAGGCGAAAACAAAACAAAACAAAAAAAAACATGAAAATAGGCTTTTTAAAATTGAGCTAAAATTAACTGAAGGGACCATCTAAACATACCATCAGAAAAGATAACGCTACCTTTTTCTCATGATCTCTCAGCTGGAAGAAAAAAATTTCAGCAAAAAAGAACAATAGGGCCACCCATTCCACCTCAGAGAATTTACTGCCAAAAGCCAGCTGTGAATGTATAAGACCAAAGACTTAATCTTCCCATCTGCTTGTCCGACAGTTTGCCAATCACCAAGGTTCATGCTCTCTATTCTCCTGGCTCCCCCTCTCTCTCTCTCTCTCTCACTCTTTGATACAAGTAGTTTTCAATTTTATAAAATATCCAGTGAGAAAAAATGTCCAAGCACTTCCATTTGCCATACCAGAATCTGACAAGATAAAACTGGACAAAATTTTACTTAATAAGCAAACAAAAATCTAATTCAAACCTCAAATCAGAATAGCTAACACTATTTAATAACATCCTTTCTCTGAAAATTTCTTAACAAAGAGAGATGTTATCTAGTAAAATAAATTGGCTTTTTAGCTTGATTTTATTGGGAAATAAATTTCTCTTTTAAAGTTTTCCTCTAATCAAAACAGTTTCTTCTTTTTTACACACTTCACAGCTTGTTTCCTTCTTTTCTTTCTTTTCTTTTGGTTTTCCTTATTAGAGACAACCTAACCTACACTGGTCAGGCACCACATAAAAGCTAAGGGTCACCTTATTAGTTCAACTTGGAGACCCTAAAATCTTCATTTCCTAATAAGCCATATTTATTTTTCCTAATCCATATTTTGATTCCACTAAAACACCTCTGGGCATTTTGGAGAAGAGAAAATATATGTCAAAGCTAAACCCTACAAGGAAAAATTAAAAAGAAATATTCCCAAATTTAAAAACAATCAAAAGCTTGAAAGGAAAATAAATGACTGGTGTGAAAAAAGGTATTACAAAGGATCCTAATTCAGAGAATTATCAAAAAAATAGAGTCTACCCAAGCATCTCATTGTAAAATAAAACATACATTTTGTGGAAAGTTGCAGAATTAGCCTTTAAATTACAGTACAGTGCATTTAAATAGTCTTAAAGGGACATGCTAAACCATTGGGATTTGGGGATCTATTCCTGTAGCATAATTTAGATGCACCTCGTCGACAAAATAGAGATGTAGTGAAGATTAAATAAGATTATATATATTCAAAGCGCTTACATTATCAACAGGTGGTGCCTAATAATATGATGCAAAATAATAATAAAGTACTTTGCACATAGAGTTTAACAAATGCTTGTTTTTGTTATTGTTACTGTTTTTGCTTAAGTCTTGCTGCTGCTCCTCCCATGTCACAAGCTTCTCTTGACTCACTCTAATTTCCACTGCCATGGAATTTATTACTTTTGCAGAAATGTCTCAATCTCTTAGGTATGGAATACGTATCAATTGGTATATTGATAACAAGTGTGGCGTTGTTCCAATGTAGCTTGTCAAATGCCATTTGGAACCATCACCCTCTGTTAATGAGCCAGAACAGGTCCTCTCTCTGTCTCTGCCATATGTCTCTTGCCACTCCATCTGCCTCTGGAATTTGCACCCTTCTTTCTTGCTTTGTGATAATGGATGTTTCCTTGCCTACTTCTTAACAAAGAGTAATGGCCGAGTAGAGTCCAAGTTGAAAAGTGTCCAGTAGGCACAGAAAAAGAATTCCATGACATTTCTTTCAAGAGTTCAGTAGTTTTAATTTAACTATTTTGTATCTACTATATATGGGGTATGGATGCTCACTGTAAAGGAGACGGTGATGATGTCAAAAAAGAGGGAAGGAAAGAGGAAGGAAATATAGGGAAGGAAAATTACAATTTGAGTATTTATTTATTAGTTCCTTTGATAGGCACTGTATATACATTATCTATTTCTGAATAGAGCACTTTAAGGGGCAACTCTAGACAGTTTTCCAGAACATTTGGTTAAATCTCTAAGTTTCATGCAATTAAAGCAACGAAGTGGGAAAAGAGCCATTTGTCAATGGTGTCAAAAGTTACATGTCCCATGCAAGGCTGTGGAGAAATTAAAACCCTTGTGCATTGCTGGTGGCTATGTAAGATGGTCCAGCCATTGTGGAAAACAGTATGTCAATTCTCCTCCAAAATTAAACATTGAATCACCACATGATCCAGCAATTCTACTTTCAGGTGTATACTAAAATAATTGAAAGCAGGTATTCAAAGAGATATTTATACACAAATGTTTATAGCAACATTATTCCCAATAGCTGAAAGATGGAAAAAACTTAAATGCCTATTAAAGATGAACAGATAAATGAAATGTGGTACATACATATTATTCAATCCTGAAAGGGAAATTTGGTATATGCTATTACATTGATCAACCTTTAGGATGTTATCCTAAGTGAAATCAATAAGCCAGTCACAAATAAACAAATATTGTATCATTTATTTGTATGAGGTAACTACACTGGTCAAGTTCCCAAGGGTTAGAGGGAAGAATGAGTGGGGAGGGCTTAGGTATGGTATAGAGTTTCAGTTTTGTAAGATGAACAAAATTCTGAAGATGGATGGTGGTGATGGTTGCATAACAATGTGAATCTATCTGATGCCACTAAACTGTCCATTGAAAATTGACTGAGATGATAAATTGTATGTTATGTATATTTTACCAGAATTTGTAAAAGAAAATTTCCACATGCTATGGATAATACACATTGAGGTCTCCAGGAAGGACCTGCCTGTGGGAGGTCTGTGCTCTTCCCTTTGATGTATGGGGAACCAAGGTCACAAAGAAAGGATGAAGATGTGAATGACACCAGTTAAAGCAGAGCAGCCAGGCAATTCAGTTGAAAGTATTCTGACATTTAATTTAACTGCAATTTCCCAATCATTTGATGTTTTCTTCCTTCAGGGAGAATAGATGGATTCCATTGCCTTGACTGTTCTGTCCAGTAGAGTGTGTGAGTTCTTTCCAGCTCCACTTCAGAAAGGAAATACAGATGGTAGCATTTCTTTCTTCCTTGTCTTCATCACCTTGCCAATAAATGCAGCTTCCTTTCCAAAGCGTCCCTGTCGCACATGTCATGCTTTTTCCGTTCCTCTCTCCTTTTATTAATGTTTCTGTTTTAGACATATGGAGAGACATGTGTCGGTGCAGACACAGTTTCCTGTGCCACTGCCAAAGTTAGGGGCAGCTCTGAAACTTAGGGAATTGGTCTTAGACCTGTAAAACTGATTAAGAGGGTAGAAGGAAGTCTGAAATGCTAAGAAATGCTTTGTGAGCAAACTACAGTCTGGCAGAACTAGCAAATAATTCAGGCCATGTTGGCAAAGACACCACAGGTTAATCTATGTCACCTGGCATTAAAATATCACAAAAGTGTTTACCAAAGCACTGGCTGTATTGGGGAGTGAGATAGGGAGAAAGAGTGACCAAAAAAATGTGTCAATCAATGAAAGACCCATTAAATATATTATGAAATATCCAGAACAGGCTATTGCTAACAAAATGCCCTTTGTGAGTTAGGAAATGTGTGCCTTCTGGTGGTGGACAAATTGCAAAAAGGCAGAACATCTCCCACTCCACCAACTTTCAGGTTAAACAGTGAAACAAAGGTGTCCCTTCCCTCCAGCTCTCACAGCCCCATGCAGGAAGTGCACAGCCTGGATTTCAGCCCCCACATACAATTTGCTCCCAACCTGCAATGCATAGAGCCATTAAAAAAGAAAATTCTCTGAGGTGCAGTATTAAGTAAAAAAGAAAGACTCAGAAGAATTGTTTTTGATTTACAAACATATGCATGGGGGTATTTCTGAAAAAAATATCCAAGAGACTGGGTGCTTACCAGTAGAAACTCTGGTTTGGAATTTCTTTTTCTTTTTAAAGATTTTATTTATTTATTCATGAGAGACACAGAGAGAGAGGCAGAGACACAGGCAGAGGGAGAATCAGACTCCTTGTGGGGAGCCTGATGTGGGACTTGATCCCAGAACCTCAAGATCATGACCTGAGCCAAAGGCAGACGTTTAACCACTGAACCACCCAGGCATCCCTGGTTTGGAGTTTCAAATGACAGGTGACCCTTAGTTTATGGAATAGAATGACAGAAATGCTGGCTGGGGCAGGAGTAGGCAGTTTTTTTCTCTTTTCTTTTTGTTTACATGAGGTTGTATGCTTTGAATTGGAGAGCGTAAGATCTCCATTCGTTTAATTTTCCTCAGTTTTGGGGATAGCACTCATCCCAGAAGAAATGTTAAAAATCTTCAAAAAGTAAGATGGATCTTTCTTGCTAAAGGTACCACTGATTAGTAGTTTTCACTTAAATTAACAAGAACCGAGGCCTCATTCTGGTTCACAGTCTTAAGAATTATCTCCAAATATTTATTTGTTTATTTATTTATTTATTTATCTCCAAATATTTAACTGAATTATTTTTCTTTGGCTCAAAAATCAATATTATCCTTTGTAAAGGAGAGTGGGAAATGCGAGGCAAAAAAGGTCAAGTCTCAGGTTCCCCCTTTTAGTTTGCCACTAACAGAGGGGTATGTGTCACCTGTTAGCTTTACTACTTTGGAGAATCCTGAATACACTATCTAATGGGCTAGTCTTCCTTCTTCATCCAAAGTTTTCCTTATTATTCATGTTGGATTATTTTTCCATACACACTTACAATCAGCTTGTCTAGTTAAAATTAAAAACTGTTATTTGCTATCATAATGCTATTAAGTATAACTCTATAGCACAATTTAAATTTAGAAGATGAAAATTTAATTTGAGAACAGAAATCTTTATGATATTATCAAGTCTTCCTATGATCGAGGCTTATTTTCTATCTTCCAGGAGTAGTTCGTATCTTTTTCACTCATCTAAACATTTCCTGTTAAGATTATTCCTATATGTTGTCCTTTTTGATATCACCATAAATGATATCTTTTTGCCCATTAAATGTTCTGTTTGCTAATTGTTTGCATACAGGAAAGCTACTGCTTTCTGAATAAATCATCCCATCCTCCACAACTCTTTGAAATTTATTTTTTGTTTGTATTAATTCTCTAGTTGATTTCCTGGGTTTTCCAGGTATAGGAACCTATCTTCTGGAAACATTGGTAGTTCTTCCTCGCCTTCCCTTTATATTAGTAATTACATAGCCTTTGAAAATTTTTTTGGTTTAGCCAAGTATAGTGCTATATTAGTGATGGTAATGGGCATAATTAATCTCTAACCTCTGTAGGAATATCTCTAGAAATTTCCTCAAAGCAAAATGCTGGCTTTTAGGCTGAGATGGAAAATTACTACATGTTAAGAAAGAATTCACCTGGGTTTATTTGTATATCAGATTTTTTACATTGCAAATGACTATCAAATTTTCTCAAATTATTTTTTATTTTATTTTTTTTCAAATTATTTTTTTAGTAGCTATCGAGTAATGAGAAGATTTTTCTCCTTAGATCTAATGATTATTTATATTAATAGATCTTCTAATAGTGAGCCATTCTGACATTTCTGGGAGGGAAGGGAATGTCTTCATCAGGATATATTCTTGTGGGTAAGAATATAGCAATATATTGCTATATATATAGCAATAGCAGGTGGCTCAGCAGTTTAGCATCGCCTTCAGCCCAGAGTGTGATCCTGGAGACCCGGGATCAATTACCACGTCAGGCTCCTTGAATGGAGCCTGCTTCTCCTGCCTGTGTCTGTGCCTCTCCCTCTCTCTGAGTTTCTCATGAATAAATAAATAAAATCTTTTTAAAAAAGGATATATTCTTGTATTTTTTGTGTGTGTGTATGTGAAACATAGCCTACATATAGAAAAGTAAAGGCATGTATGTGACTTGAACAGGCAATAACCATTAACCACTACACAGGTCAAGAATCAGAACATTGCTACTATTGCAGAAGGCTCCATGTTTCCCTTCCTAGTAACAAACACTCCCCTTTACCTTTGGAGGTAACTACATTTCTCATTTTTTTCTGAAAATAAGTTCTTTAACTTTCTTCATAGATTTAGTGATGTTTTCTCAATTTCAGGTAAGTAGAATCATAATACATATTATTTTTTGTCTAATCTATATCTTGGTAAGATTGATGTATGTTATTGCATGTAGCTGTGGGGTTTTAATTTTCATTGCTATATAATATTTCACTCTATAAATGTCCCAAATTTATATATCCATTCTATTGCTGATGAACATTTGGATGCTTTCTAGATTTAGGTTATAAAAAAACACTACTGTGTCTATGAACTATCTTGTACATATATATGTACATGTCTGCTTATTTTTCTAGGATAAATACCAAGAAAAGAAGTACTGGGCAGCCTGGGTGGCTCAGCAGTTTAGTGCCGCCTTCAGCCCAGGGCCTGATCCTAGAGACCAGGGATGGAGTCCCATGTCAGGCTCCCTGCATGAGGCCTGCTTCTCCCTCTGCTTATGTCTCTGCCTCTCTTCTCTGTGTGTATCTCATGAATAAATAAATAAAATCTTTAAAAAAAAGTACTGAGTCAAAAGACATATCTGCAACTGTACTTGATAATGCCAAATGATTTTACAGTAGTTATATCAGTATATAATAGTGTCCACTTTTATGTAATCTATGATCATTAAGATGATCCCCAACTGTACTGTCCACTAGAAAATTTTGTTTTGTCTGTCATAATAGATCTTATTCCAAAAATAATATTTTGCTTAAGAATACAACTTTGTTTTTTAATATAGATACTTGTCACAGCAGCCTTTACTGTGCAGATTCTTCTTTACCTACTATTTTGCAATGAATCTTTTTCATATATCAAGTGACTATATATATATATATATATATATATATATATATAATTTTTATTCAATTCAATTGGTTGATTTGTCTTTCCTACACTAATGCCACACTGACTTAATTACTCCAGCTCTTTAATAATTCTTAGGATCTCCTAGAGCAAGTCTATCACCTTATTTTTTAAAGAGCGTTTTGGTTGTTCTTGGTTCTTTTACTAAAATATAAATATTAGAATCAACTTAATCAAAGTCCTCAAAAAATACCTTTTGGGATTTTGATTTAAATCGCATTGAATTGATACATCTATTTGGAGATAACTGCTCTTTTAAAAATATTTAAATCCTTAGTTCATAAACATGATACATACCATCCTTTACTTAAGTCTTTTTTAATGTTTCACAATAAAGTTTTATACTTCTCCCTATGAAGGACCTGCATAGATTTTGTTATGCTTTCCAGGTGTTACTGTAAACATTATATTTTTTTATAATATAGTAAGTATTACCCATTTTACAGGAAATTGGTTATAATCCTATTAGCAGATGCCAATTTTTTTAGTCACATAACATAAAATTTACCATCTTAACCACTTCAAAGTATACAGCTCAGTAATAAAAGTATATTTACACTGTTGTGCAACCAATCTTCATAATTTCTTTATCTTGCAAAACTGAAATTCTATACCCATTAAACAACAACTCCCATTTCCCCTCCCACAGCTTCTGGCAACCACCATTCTACTTTCTTGTAAACAGTATCTTATTGCTTCCTCAATTTTTTAACTGTTTGTGGCTCATAGTATTTTTAAGTCTCTTATTTCTTGTGGATTTTCTGTGTAGTTATTCTCTCAATTGTTGGCAAAGGCATACAAACTCTGACTATTAATTGTGGATTTGCCTATTTCTCCTTGCACCTCAATCAATTTTTGATTCATACATTTTTTTAATTTTTTGATTCATGTATTTTAAAGTGTTGTCATCATGTCTATAAATGTTTACAATTATTATATCTTTTGATGACTTGACTTTTATTATTATGCTATGATTCTCTTTATCTTTGATAACATTCTTTTCTTTGAAATCTACTTCAATATTGATATATCTATCCCAGCTTTCTTTCCATTAGTAACAACATGCTATGTCTTTTAAATCCTTTTTCTTTTAATTTATTTATGTCTTTATATTTACAGTATCATTTCTGCTAAATACTCTCAGCAAACTAAACATAGCAGGTAACTTTCTCAACCTAATAAAAGGCGCCTATGAAGAACCTATAACATACAAATACTTAGTGGTGAGAGACTGAATGCTTTCCCTCCTCAAATCAGGAACAAGGCAAGGATGTCCACTTTAACACTGTATTCAACAATACACTGAAGATTCTAGTTAGTATAATAAAACAATAAAAATAAATAAGACATGTAAGATAGGAAAGGGAAAATAAAAATGTCTTTTTTTTAAAGACTTTCTTCATTTATTTATGAGGGACACAGAGAGAGAGGTAGAGACATAGGCAGAGGAAGAAGCAGGGTCCCTGCAGGGAGCCCAATGTGGCACTCGATCCCAGGATTCTGGGATCATGCCCCCAACCAAAGGCAAATGCTCAACCACTGAGCCATCCTGGTGTCCCAAAAATGTCCTTACGCACAGATAACATGGTTATATGTGTAGAAAATCTGATGAAATATACAAAATGCTACTGGAACAAATAACTAACTTTAGCAAGCTTACAGAATACAAGATCAATATATAAAAATTAATTCTATTTCTATATAGTAGGGATACATAATCAGAAATGGAAACATTTAAAATATCTTTTATAATGTTATAAAAATGCAAAATATTAACAATAAACCTGAGAAAAGTTATGTAAAAATCTATACACTGAAAACAATAAAATACTTGTGAGAGAAACTAAAGAAAAATAGATGGAAATATATGTCCATGAGTCAGAAGATTCAATATTGATAAGATGCCAATACTCCCTAAATTGGTTTATAGGTTCAATGCAATCTCAACAAAAACCCCAGCAGACTTTTTAAGTAGGAATTGGCAAATTTACTCTAAAGTTTTTGTAGAAATACAAAGGCTCTTGAATAACTTAAACAACTTTTTAAAAGAAGAATAAGGTGGAAGAATTCATATTACCTGATCTTAAGATTTATTGTAAAGCTACACTGATCAAAAACACTATAGTACTGGTATAAAGACAGGCAATGGAATCAAATAAAAAGTCCAAAAACAGACTCACAAATATATAAAACTTTGATTAACAAAGGTGCATAGATAAGTCAGTAAATAAAGGATAGTTTTTTCAACATATGGCACTATATTTGGATATCCATGGGAAGAAAGAAGGACAGCTTTGTCCCACATCTTATACCATATATAAAAATTAACTCAAAATGTAAAACAATACTAGACAAATTCTAAAAGAAAACATAGGAGCAAATCTTCATGATTTTGTATTAGACAAAGACTTCTTAGATATGACACCAAAAGTATGACCTATAAAAGGAAAATTTGATAATTGGACTTCATGAAAATTTTAAAATTCTACTCTTCAAAAAACACAGTTAAGAGGATGAGAGATAAGACCCAGACAGGGAATAAATTTTTGCAAATCACATACCTTATGAAATAATTTATATACAGAATATATAAAGAACTCTCAAAACTAAATAAGAAAATTAGCAATCAAAATTTTTAAATAGGCAAGGTATTTAATAGACACATATAGAAATGGTAAATAAGCAAATAAAAATGCTCAACATCATCAGTTGTTAGAGAAATATAAATTAACATAACAATGAAATACTACTACATACATTTGGAATGGCTAAAAATAAAAGGCCTAACTATATCAAGAATTGGCAAAAATATGAAACAAACACCATTGCTGGTAGGAATGTAAAATGATACAACCACATTTAAAAATAGTTCCACAGTTTCTTAAACAGTTAGGCCTTCACTATCCATATGATCTAGCCATTTTAGTCATAGGTATTTCCCCAAAGAAATTAAAGCATATATCCATAAAAAGACTTACATGCAAGTGTTTATAGTAGCTTTAATTGCAATAGCTACAAGCTGGAAACAACCCAAATATTGATCACAGGTGAGTGGATAAACAATTATGGTATGTCATAAAATGGAGTACCACTCAGCAATACACATAGGGCAATACAGATTAATCTCAAAATAATTATGCTGAGTAAAAAAGCCAGACAAAAAATACTAGTATTTTTTTTTTACTATTTAGTAAATAAATAGTAGTTTTTAGTAAATACTAAATAGTAAATAAAAACAGTAAATAATACTAATAGTAAATACTATTTTATTTAGTATTTTATTTGCTAGTAATTTTTTTACTAATAACTCTATGATTCCATTTATATATAATTCTAGAAAATTCTTATGGATCTAAAGTGACAGAAATTGATCAGTGATTACCTGGGGATGGGCCTAGGCTTGCAATAACACTATTATGTTGGCTAAGACAAATCAAAAGACCATCATAGAATCAAGATGTGAAAAATAGACTCTATGTCTTGATGGAAGGAACACAAATTCCTATTTTCAAAGGGTGTGGATACAGGAAAGGGTATAGAATCACAGTTATTTTGCAATGAATCTATCACACCTACTAGGTAGCCATTATTGCTAGAGACAAGGCAATATAAATATTACTTCCTTTGATCCTCCTTGGAACTTGGGTAGAATCTTAATTTTGAAGATGAAGAAACTGAGTCCTAGGAAAGAAGTTAAGTAACATGACCAAAGTCCCACAGCTAGTCAGCTGCAGAGGTGGGACTCAAGCTTTCCTGACTCCAGAGCATCTGCCTTTAGAAGTTATGATTCATCACTTGTCTTTACTGGTACAATTTTCATTCCAAAAGCCATAACCTGTCTGCCTAGGATGGCCCCCATCTCAATACCACTTCAGAAAAGGCACCAGAAAATGTTTCACAAATGGCATAGATAATATGGGAGTAGGGGAGAGCTTTCTCTATTCTTAATTTCTATGAACCTAGTTTTATCCTGGGTATTAGATTTTTAGTTTAAGAATGAAATCTCTGAAGCAGTATACATTTCAGTTCCAATCAAGAAAAACTATGTTGTGTATCCAAAGATTGCACACTAAACCCCAAAAGTTATTCATTAGGGCATAAGAAAAAAAACTGTCCTATTTGAAAAATTTATAGAGACTATTTGATCTATTGAAGGTCAATCATTAACATTATCTACCTCTTTATAGCTGTTTATAAAGGCAATTTCCAGATTGTTAATGACTTATGTTCCCAAAGTTTATACATAAGCCAATGGTTTAGAAATCAAATTGCATTTTTTTTCATAGAAATAATAAAACAAATGCTTCCAGGGTAGCCTATTAAAGGCCATTTAACACATAGTGGCTGAAATATAATACAAACAATGAAAAGCTATTTAAAAATAAGATTTTTTTTAATATCAGGTTTTTAAAAATAAGATGTTTCTGAATAAAATGTCTGCCAAGTTTCAACTCAATATTCCATAAGTAGAATCATCTTCCTATATGCCCTCCGAAAATGGGAGACCAATATAAACACTTATTTCCCAACAGATATGAACTATGCCACTTGCTTTAGAAGACAAAATTAACTATAGTCACATTTGGTTTTAAATAACAATTGTTTTCATTTCACTACATATATAAAGGACATCCGTGCAACCTGTGCATTAACAACAACAACAGAAATCACAGGACTATTTTTAAACACAAGATATAATTCAGATACTATAAATGAGTATAAGACCTACTTTTAAATTTAAGTCCTCTGCTCTATTGGCACTCCATCTCCAATGGCACCCCATCTCATTCACAGTAGAAATCAATGTCATTAAATAGCCTGTAAGGCCCCTTGTGGTTTACCCCAGGCTCCTTATTTCTATAGCTTTACCTTTTTCTTCCCCCTCCTCTCTGACTCTGTTACAATTCTGATCACCTTACTTTTCCCTTAAATAGGATAAGCACACTGCTGTCTCAGGACCTTTGCTCTTGCTTCCCAGAAGCAGAACATTCCTCCCCCAGATATCTCTATGGCTATTGCAACCCTTCACATCTTTGCCCAAATGTCATTTTTCAACCAGGGCTTGCTTCATTGACCATCCCTTGCAATACAGCAACCATGATTCCTCCTTATCCCCCTTCCTTATTCTCATCATTTTTCCTTACTTGATTTTACCCCATATATAGCTTTTCACTTTAAATATGCTATGCAGGGGTGCCTGGAGAGCTCACTCAGTTAGGGACCTGACTCTTGATTTCAACTCAGGTCATGACCTCAGGGTCATGGGATTGAGCCCCCTCTCCCCTTACCCTACGTCAGGCCATACTGGGCATGGAGTTTACTTAAAATTCTCTCTTTCTCTCTCTCTCTCTGCCCCTTACTTCCCTCTAAAAATAAATATACTATACAATTCACTTTTTAATTTTTGTTTATCATGCTACTACCACTACCAGGAACGTCAACTCCATGACACTGATGATTTTATAACTTTTGGTCTGTACTGTGGGACCCAACACTTGCATGTTCCAGAATGCTACATAAACAACTTCTCTTATTTCATGATCTATTTATTTATACACACACTTCTTTCATGTGTATATATTTTATTTCACTGTCTCCTTTGAGTCTCCTACATAAAGGGAATAGGTCTCCCCTCTGGCAAAATATTTATCTGGAAATACCTTAGTGAGCCATCAAAATTGCAGAGGGAAAAATTCATTGTTGGAATAATAATTTCAAATAATTCTTGGTTTTCAAATCATTGAAAAATTTGTGTTTTCTATATCCCTATAGAGTGGCATAAATTTGGTTGAAGCTGTTCTCTAATCAATACTCATTTGGATTGTACAATTGTGTAATGTTTTAGCACCCTATAGCATTATATCTGCTGTCAATAAAGCATCCATTCATGAACAGCATGTACTGTATTATTTAAAACCTAAAATTACATCTATTATGAAAAAGATCTAGCTCAATGATTTTTGTCATTTGATTTCATCGAATTAAAATTATACTACTTCCTTAAATCTGCTTTTTATCAGTTAATCTAGATAAAAATCAATCCCCATCATTTTCATGAAAGTATCTACACCATTGCTTCCAACTACTATTCAGTATAGCAACTCTGTCATTTGTTGGTGTGATTTCTGTAATACAGTTCTCCTCATATGTTGCTATCTTAATACTCATTCACTCTGATTCCCAATTCACTGGATCTGGTTGGGCAAACACTGTGGCCTCCAATCAGGCTGCTAATGGTGCCAAATTAAGAAATGGTTTTGCAAGGCTTATAAAATTAGAGATGACATATGAATTCAAATTTCTTTTTAACTTCTCTTGGAAGCTGAAGAAAATATATTCTGCCTATATTCTCATACCAATACATTTTAGGTTTGGTATTTAACATCAGTCCTTCCCACCCCTTTCAAGTGTGCAGAATACAACTATGAGTTGAACACATTCTAAAGCATTCTATTTTACAGGACTCTGATGAATTCTGAAAACTGGAACACATGTATCATTTAAAATTATTTTCAAGTTAAATAAATGTGTATTGTAACTGACAGTCCATCTTAGATCATTATTTAGGACACATATTAAAAACATATTGAAATGGTACTTTAATAGCAATATCAAAAGTTTATGGAAATAGGAATCGCATTGAGTGAATGCCTACCATGTACTCAATCTCAGATGTAGTAAAAATATGGACAAGACACAGACCCCACCTAAAGGAAATAAAAGTTGTGCATATATATAAAGAGTATCCCACAAGATAAAATATAGTGTCACTGAAGTACATTTTGTTGTTGTTAACAAATTTTGAACAAGTAATGGATATTATAAACTTTCCTTTGAGCATCACAACTTCCTTCCAAGAGACTCAGTTCTTCTCAAAAATGTCCCCCTTATTCAGTTTGTGAAAATTTGGAATATATGTTCAACCATATGAAAGCAATTTACCCATCCTTATAAATAGCTAAGAATAAAACATTTTCAGTTCATGATCTCAAAATATGGAAGTTTCTTCTCCAGTTTTTTTTTTAAGATTTTATTTATTTATTCATGAGAAACACACAGAGAGAGAGAGAGAGAGGCAGAGACACAGGCAGAGGGAGAAGCAGGCTCCGTGCAGGGAGCCTGATGTGGGACTCGATCCCAGGTCTCCAGGATCAGGCCCTGGGCTGAAGGCAATGCTAAACTGCTGAGCCACCCAGGCTGCCCTTTTCTCCAGTTTTCTTGCAATTATTTTCACTGCTACTCTTTGGTAACTTTGAGAACTCAGAGTAGTAATAAATTACAATAGCAGTGAATACTATCTTCTAATTTCTCTGTGTGAGAAAAGTTAATCCTGTTCTTTTCTTTCTAAAACAAGTGTTAGTTATTAAATTTAAAAGTAGCATAATAAGAAATTATGAATATATTTGATAAATGTTTCAGCATGGCTTACTGTCATCATAATTTCAAAAAGGATTTCTTTAATCTACATTAAAATATAAAAGACTAGAGAAGAACCTCAAGAATTTTAACTTAGATAATAAAATAGACAAAAAATGAGAAACTTCAGAAAGAAGAAATCAATAAAAATATCTAGAACATAGTATGTATCAATTTTAACTGAATGTTTTCTATTAAAATGGATAAAATTCACAATTCTCTTAGTGAAAAATTATAATGAAGTTAGGAATATGTAAATAATATTCCTGTAATATTTGTAAATTTTTAATTTTAAAGTATCTGAAAGATATATTTGAAATCTACCTTTCAAAGACCTCACATTTCTTGAGCTGCAGGTTATCTCCTAAACATTGCTTATTGCTTGAAAGTTCTTCGTCTATGAGCATGAAACATTTAACGAGTTTTAAATTAAACTATATGTTCTGAAAATCTGTACACATCAGCGAATTTACAAATAATCACTTGATTTCAAACATCACTGTGGCTCTTTATGCTGTGATGGGTAGACTGGTGCATTTTGAGAAAAGTCAAAATCATAGTATTTGCTTGGTCAACATCAGGATTCTTTTTGTTTGTTTGTTTGAGTCTTGATATATTTGATTTCTCCTTTAATTTTCATTAGCATATCTTTTGTTTCAAGTGTACAACATATTTATTCAACAACTCTATATGTTACCCAGTACTCACCATCATAAGTGTGGTCACATTCTGTTACCATAAAACATTATTATATTATTGACTATTTCCTTATGTGATATTTTTCACTCTCTGACTTATTTATTTTATAACTGCATGTTTATACCTCTTTTTTCAAACATTTTTTAAAAAAAAACATTTATTTGAGAGAGAAAGAGTGGGAGGAGGGGCAGAGGGAGAGAGAGAAAGAATCCTCAAGAAAACTCCTCGCTGAGTGTGGAGTCTGATGCAGGACTCCATCTCAGGACGCTGAGAGCATGACCTGAGCCAAAATCAAGAGGCGGCCCCTTGATCAACTGAATAGGCCAGGCACACCAGTTTATACTTTTCAGTTCCCTTTAATTTGGCCTAATCCAGCCCTGGTGGCCCAGCGGTTTAGTGCCGCCTTCAGCCCGGGGTGTGATCCTGGAGATCCACGATCGAGTCCCACTTCGGGCTCCCTGCATGGAGCTGCTTCTCCCACTGCCTGTGTCTCTGCCTCTCTTCTCTCTCTGTGTCTCTCATGAATAAATAAATAAATAAATAAATAAATAAATAAATAAATAAAATATTAAAAAATATATTTAAAATAATAATAATAATTTGGCCCAATCTGCTCTCTTCTGTCTGGTTTTGTCGTTGTTGTTTTTCATTTGTTTCTTAGATTCCATATATAAGTGAAATCATAGAGTATTTGTCTTTTCTGTCTGACATATTTCATATAGCATAACATACAATGGACCCTCTAGGTCAATCCATATTGTTGCAAATGGCAACATATCATTCTCTTTTATATCTGAGTAATATTTCATTGCACATATACACCCCATCTTCTTTATCCATTCATCTATCAGTGGGCACTTGGTTTCCTTCCAGTCTTGGCTATGGTAAATAATGCTTCAATAAACAGGTGGGGGGCAGGGGGCGCCTGGGTAGCTCAGTGGTTTAGCGCTGCCTTCAGCCCAGGGTGTGATCCTGGAGTCTTGGGATAGAGTCCCACATCGGGCTCCCGGCATGGAGCCTGCTTCTCCCTCTGCCTGTGTCTCTGCCTCTCTCTCTCTGTTTCTCTCATGAATAAATAAATAAAATCTTTTAAAACAATAAATAAACATAAGGGTACACATATCTTTTTGAACAAGTTTTTTTTTTTTTTAATTCCAGCACAGTTAACATACAACATTGTATCAATTACATCATTAGCATTTCTTCTAGATATTCTCAGGACACAAGTATTCTATCTATCCCTCAGCATTACAAATTAAAGGTAAGATTTCATTTAAACCAAAAAATAGAGATCATTTATATCTGTCTTCAAATAACCTGCAAAACTGCTATGGTGAAAATGCGCTAGTCTCAACCTGTGGTTGCAGAAAGCTACAATAGGACTAGAAGGATTAGACAGGCAGATTACAGTCAAAATAAAGAGTTGAATTAGAACTGGAAATGGAGTATTCTATCTTGTGAGTTAGGCATTCCTGGTCACTTGATGTGCCTTATCATTTATTGGGGATGTTGTAAAAGAATTTAGCACAAATTTTAGAAACAAGTTTTTGGCACAACTTTCTGCCTCTTAGGGCCCCTTCTATTTCAGGAAACCCTAGTGTATGGCCAGCTCTATTGACCACTCACCTAAACTTGTATTTTACTTTTGTTCAATATGAACTGATGTATTTACATACATGCTACCACAGTATACAAAGCAGCCTCTTGGTGATACCTAATTTCCAACAAATTTCCATGTGTAAATAATTATCCCTGGAGGAGATATCTTTGACAAACCAGACAAACTGTTGACAGTAGATACAAAGGCCTGTGTGGGGCAGCATTTATGAGATAAAAGGCCAAAGGCAGGTGAATAAATATATAGATATATTGTTATTCTGGTAGCAAGTTTCAAACACTTTTCTTTTCCCTTATTTCTTTAGTAGATTTATAAAGTGACTTTTAATGGTACCAATATTCTTTCCCCCATCAATATTCAATGTGAAGTGTTACTGAAGTCACTGATGGCTAAAGAAAGACATTTTTGCGCAGCTGAATGCCAAGATATTTTGACACAGTTGTTTAAATGTGCCATATTAAGTGACATGAGTCAGAAGGTAAAAACATTCCGAATTTAAAAAATATAATTTTAATAACAATATATTATTATATTAAGATTCATTTCACCCTCCACCCTAACTTGCCCCTAATCCCTCCCTACTCTATCCCTGAATATCCAGCACCTCATTTGGGGATGGAGTAAAACATGGCTCAGGGTTGGATGGAGAATAGAGATCAAATGAAGCTCAAAGGCAGAATTGAAGGATACAGTATATGGGTTGTGGAGTGGTGACGTGAGGAATAAGATAGACAGCAGAAGGGAGTGAAGACATCTAATGAACATATTACTTTATAATCTGTAAAATCTTAATGCACATTTGAAGGTCCCCTCTTCAACCTATGTTTAAATTTATTTATTTATTTATTTATTTATTTATTTATTTATTATTTGAGAGACAGAAAGAGAGAGAGAGAGACAGAGAAGCAGGCTCCTTGCAGGGAGCCCGACGCAGGACTCGATCCCGGTTCTCCAGGATCACACCCTGGACTGAAGGCAGCGCTAAACCACTGGGCCACCTGGGTTGCCCAAGCTATGTCAAAATCAATTGCTAACTCACCATCTTAGGGAAACAGGGAAGCCTCAATAGGCAGACCTTTTTGCTGATCATCTGTGAACCCTGGTCCCTTCCAAAATGTGTACTACTAAGAGCGTGGCTGAGACATGACACCCTATCACTGGACCAACTGAGAATGGTAAAGTGAGAGGAGAAGCAGCTCACTATTCTCTTCCCTGAAAATAAATGAATCTCAACCACTGTACTATTGGGTAATTTGCCACTTAAATTGTCAATACTCATGAGTTCTAGGGTTTTGGGAATCCTAACACCCCATTGTTACTTATTTAATTTAACAAAATCCCCTTTACTCCTTTTAGAAGAACTCCATTCTGTGCATTATTAAAATTAATGGAAATTAAATAGGATTTGAGAGTCTTGAGAATTCTGCAACAAGATGTGAGATATGCAGAGATATTCCAAGTGGCTGGCTTGGGAATGCATTAGTGACAGTAGATGAATCTGTAAGAACAAAAGTATTATTCTTTGTCTTATTCACCACCTAATTAATACATGCTAGAGGGGAGATGAATGAGCAGAAAACATATAGAAATGTGAGAGATAATAAAACTGATCCAGTTGTTGGCTTAGTCTAAGTGTAGAGCAGTTGATAGTCCAATGAACAGTGTCCACAGAAATCTGGTCAATTTGAACCTACTTCCTGTGGACCTCCAAGGAGGTCTAACTTTGTGAAAGAGCTTAGATGAAGTAATGGAAAAGGACATGACACAAAAATTTTAACTGGCTTTCATAAGTTTCTTAATTATAAAGCATTCATATCTTGAAATCAAAAAGTCGACGAAATTTATGGAAATTCAGATGACCTACATAATACTCATTATTCTTACAGATCCTGATAAGTATTAATAAAATATGAATGTATTTTAGTTACTTATTCATAAAGTTTATTGTCAGGATAATTAAATACCTAATTCTCCTTAGATACAGTATCTAAATCCAATAATCAAACTTTTGAATAATTCACACTCATGGGTTTTTAAAGGTAAAAATAGAGAAAGTCAGAAGTCTGTCTCTAGGAATTGTGATGGTGCTGTACCCATCTGCATGACATCGAAACAGCTAAAGCTATGAGAAACTATGTTCTTCTGAGTAAAGGTATATTTGTACCTAGGTAAGTGTGATATACAACAATGACCTAAGTTTTTTCAGAGGTCACGTATTTATTACATTATTTTAAAGTATATACAATAACATACATAATATGTGTTATTAGTATATATTTGATATAATAAACATATTATATAATATAAGATAAAATCACATTTTAACACAAATTTACTGGATTATGCTCTTCTACATGATTATAGCTTATGATCCTTAATATGTGTTGTTCTAGTTCTTTAATTCTATGCAGTTTCTCTCTTTTCATTCTCAGACATTTTTGTTTCTTTATAAATGTTTTTCTACAATGTGATGGACTTTCATATTTGAGTCTTGATGTATTTGATTTTACATTAGCATATTTTCAGAAGTTCTTAGGGATAAGCATTATACAGTTCTTAAAACTTTTAAATCTTTGATTATATAATACTGAAAGTACCTAAAATTCTTTTAGTAAAAATATCTTCATAAACAAACTTAATTTTTTTATAAACATGCCTAGACATTATATTAACTTCAAAATCTATGATATCTGTTAAATTTTAACCTTATTACTCAGAAACTTAGACAATTCTAAAAGTAGTCACTATGTACTTCTCACCCTTTGATATCAACACTTACCAATTATTAGATATGACTTTCATAAATTACTGAATATGAAAAACATAGAGTTATAAACCAAAGACTCGCATAGTTAAATCTTGGAGAAACAAATTTAGGGTTTTCATCATTGCTGCCCTTTGTTCTCATTAAAATATTATATCCATCTCCAGGAATAAGAGCCTGTCAAAGACAGAGTATCAGTGTCCCAATACAGAACCAGAGTACAAAGCAGGGCAACTAATAATGAAAGTGCCAGCTTGTGTGAGCTTGTTCAATCCTTCAAGGTCCTTCTAGACACAACAACAATTCTGAGACAGCACAACTGAATTCTGACACTACTGACTGGTATGGTTAAAGTGTAGATAGAACATTTCTTCCACCTTCAACAGAACTGGCTCAGAATCTGAGCCTCCTGGAGGAAGGTATCAGAAACTACACAGACAAGGACTAGGGACAGTAAACTTTTTTTTTTTTCCACCACCATATCAAATTTATTATTCCAATGGCACTAATACAGCTGGAGGTGTTCACAGTGACACTGCACAAAGTTTCCTGCCTTCTAGCTTCTGTCTAAAAAGAAAGGCCTATCCTTTCTTCCTTCCCCCTTTCTGGGGGGAAATCCACTATGGGCCATTTACCCAAATAAGCCTCTTAATGCGCTTTTGTTTTTTTGGTTTTTGTTTTGTTTTGTTTTTTCGGGTTTTTTGTTTGTTTGTTTGTTTGTTTTACATTGGAGTTTCTGAAATGGAAAAAAAAAATGTTGAGTGTCCCATCCTGCCTCCCCCACCTCCCCACTGGCCAAATAAGTCCCTGCTGCCAGGGCATTTCTGTTGCCTCTGAAATCTTGGAATGCATATAGAAAGAAATGGCATCAAGTGTTCACGTTGAGTGATGGCACTGAGTGGGCCCTAGAACCTGTCAGGTGGAGCGCCACTGGACAGTCTCAAGGTGTCATGGAGAATGCGATGGCTTGTTGCTGCAGTCGATAGTTAGCCGGGTGCAGGGGCTGTGCTGAGTCCCACCTGGGGTGGCGGGCTGCAGGGGAGGGCTGCCTACAATTTGTCCAGGAAGTTGTCCAGGGCAGAGATGCCTTCCTTCAAGCCTTTACGCTTGCGTGTTTCGAAAAATAACAAGGCCTGAAGGAAGATTGATGATAACCACTGCTAAAAATTTGCCTCTACGAAATGAAGCACTGACCCACTCATCCATGAAATCCTTGTAAAACGTGATCACAAGATTTCCCTGACTCTACCCACCTTCCCTCCATTGCACTCCCTCCATCACCTTCTTTGCCCTAGAATTCTATAGAAAGGATTCAGGCTTTGGGCTAAAATATTGTCTTAGTACTTTTAATCCTAATGTTTTACAGGGATAGAGCATCCCACTGGTCTGCAATAAGATTTGTTTTCTGCATTAGTTCATTTCATTTCATAAAATCATGAATCAGACCCCTTGAAATATGTAAAACTCTATGTGTATTCATGATGGTTATATATATAAGGGACTGTCAGATCCCAACCCCAATTATGTGTACTTACTGAAAACACATTCACAAATGAGCAGAACTCAAGATCATAAGTTCTATTAATTTTAATGCTCCCAAGATGAGTCAGAATTTTTAAAGAAAATGGCTCATTTGCTTGGATCCTTAGCTCTGGAAGTTGTTTTAAATTAGTGAAATTGGTTGTCCCGAAATGTTTAAGTTGATGTAGAGTTTTTCTTTCCACTTCTGAGGATTCTTTCCAGTGATTAAAGAGGTTTTATATTTTAATATTAAATAAAAATTTGCCCTCAATAACTTTTAATATTTTAATAGAATATGCATGCTTTTCCTAATATTAGTCAGTTCAAAATGATGTATAAACTATTATAGATTGAATTTCATTACTGTTCTAATTTCTCTATGAGCTACTGTGTTATTTCCCCACTGCTCAAATCTAAAATATTATGTGACAATAAATATTTAAGAGGATGAATTCCACAGCAATTTTGGTTAATAGAATTCACCATAACTAAGAAAATTATTATAATAAATATGTATTAAGATCCATTTTCACCAAATCCCAGAATATTAAACATTTACAAATGCCCTTAAAATTTAAATAAAATATAAAATATTCTTAAAGAATGCAAACTTGTAAAATTTGTCATCCAGAGAAACAGTGCAAGCAAAAATGTGAGTTGGTTTAGAGACACATAGAGAAGTTTCATAATCACTAATACTTAACTTTCTACTCATAGTTCAGATAAATGTGACTCTGAAAATACATATCTATTTTGATGTTAAGAAAATTGTAATATGGCTTGGCATGACATTTTTCAGGTCTCCTTTTATTCATATAACAACTATTCATTCAATAAGTAAATATATGTATGTATATATAACATATATCCAGTAATAACTTCAGAACTATTCAAAATGATATATATATTCAGTAATAAGTCTGATATTGATTCATGTTGATATTATTTTGGATGTACTGAGTTAATATAAAAGTTAATTTCATGTGTTTCTTTTCACCTTTTAATATGGATACCAGAATTTTAAATTACGTATGTAGCTCTCATTATATTTCTACTGAATAGTGTTGGTCTAAGAGAAACTGACAAAAAACGTATACCTAAAGATATATATATATATATAATTTATGTAAAAACAGCATTCTAAATCTGATAATCAGAAAGTCATGATAGAGCATGTAATAGGATGAATGGCCACTCAAAGACATCAAATCCTAATGCCTAGAACTTGTAAATGTTATTTTATTTGGAAAAAGGATATTTACAAACATGATGAAAGAATTTTGAGTTGAGGAGATAACTTTGGATTACCTGAATGGGCCTTAAATGTCTTCCAAGTACCTTTATAGGAGAAATGCAAAAGAGATAACACAAAAGAGAAGAGTCAATGTGACTATGGAGGCAGGGTTTGGAGTGATGTGGCCACAAGCCAAGGAATGCTGAAAGCTGGAAGACACAATGAGTCCCTAGAGCCTCCAGAAAAAGTATAGCCCTGCCAACACATTGATTTTGGACTTCTGGTCTCTAGAACTATGTAAAAATACATTTGTGTTTTAAACTGCCCAATGTGTGGTAATTTGTTATAATAGGTACAGAAACTAATACAGAGATAATGTTGGGAAGAGGCCATATGAAGTGGCATTTAAAGTAAATGGGGAGAGGAAGTTCCTTGAATGGAATGATCAGAGAAAGTCTATCTGAGACAACTACATTTAAGTGAGATGTAAAAAACAAGAAGGTACTATTTGAAGAGATTGGGAAGAACATTCTTATTACAGGGAACAAGATACGTACGGGCAGGCTCTGAGATGGAAAAAAGACTCATTTCTTCCAATAACAGAAAATAAGCCAAAGTTTCTGCAATATAGTGAGCAAAGGAGAGAATGACTCAAGAAGAAAATGGAGAAGTAAGCAGAAAGCATTCAGGGCCATGTCTGCCATGATGAGGAATATGGATTTTTATTTTAATTATAACAAACCGCATTAAGTGGAGGAGTATCATGGTTAAATTTATGTTTAGAGAAAGACTTCTATGGTTGATTTGTAGAGAATGTTCTGGATGGTAACTAGTACAGAGCAAGAAAATCAGTTATGAAGTTGCTGTAGCAGGCCAGGCAATAGATATTGATAATCTAGACCAAGTTGCTGGTAGTAGAGATGGTAAAAAGCAAAACAATTTAAGATAGATTTTGAAGACTGAATGTGGGGAAATTGTATGAATTGGGTATGGTGAGTGAAAATATACAGAATAAAATATAATTCCTAGGTTTCTGACTTGGACAACTAAACTGATTATTGAGATGGGTAAGACTAGAAGACAAGGAATTTCACAAAAGTTTATGTGTTCAATTACAGTCATGTTAATTTTGTTTTTTTTGTTTTGTTTTGTTTTTTTTACAGTCATGTTAATTTTGAAGTGCATGTGAGATACCAACTATATTCCAAGCAGAAATATATATAAATTTATGTATGAGTTTTGAGGTCCAAGGTGAACACTAGGTTCAAAATATAAATTTAGAAGTCATTAGTCAGTAGTGGTAAATAAATTCATGGGGATGGGTAAGATGACCTAAAGAAAGAGCATAAAGAGATAATGCTGGTAGCCATTGTTGAACTTCCTCCCCATGGTTGCAAGCTCCTTTCCCTCAGGCCAAAATAGTTTACAAGGTACAAAGAAGGACATTACATATTAATAAAAGTTCAATAAAGCAAAAGGTGCAACTATAAACATTTGTGCACCTAGTAAAAGACCACCAAAATGAATGAAATAAAAATTGTCAGAATTGAAGGGAGTTCTACAATAAAGGTTAGAGACTTCAATATTCCCCTTTTAATAATGGATAGAACAGGGATCCCTGGGTGGCGCAGCGGTTTGGTGCCTGCCTTTGGCCCAGGGCGATCCTGGAGACCCAGGATCGAATCCCACGTCGGGCTCCCGGTGCATGGAGCCTGTTTCTCCGTCTGCCTATGTCTCTGCCTCTCTCTTGCTCTGTGTGACTATCATAAATAAATTAAAAAAAAAAATAATGGATAGAACAATAGAACAATGAGACAGAAGATAAGTAAAGAAATAGAAGACCTGAACAACAAACTAGATCTGACATATACAGAGTACTTTACCCAACAAAAACAGATTATACATTCTTTTCAAGTGCATACAGGATATTTTCCAGCATTGACCATATCTTAGGCTACAAATTAGAACTCAATAGGTTCAAAGATATAGAGATCGTACAAAGTATCTTCTCTGACAGCAACAAGATGAAGTTAGAAATCGATAACAGAATAAAATTAGGAAAATAACAAATTTATGGATATTAACATACTCTTAAAACAACCTATGAATTAAAGAGCTCAAATGGGAAATTAGAAAATCCTTAGAAATGATAAAAACCACATCATAATATACCAAAACATATAGGATGCAGCAAAAGCAATGCTAAGGGAGAAATGCATAGCTGTAAATCTTACATTAAAAAAATTAGAAAGGTCTCAATAAACAGCCTAACTTTACAAAGAAATTAGGGGAAAAAAGAACAAGCTAAATCCAAACTAACAGAAGGAAGTAAATAACAAAGGTTGAGTCAGAGATAAAGTAGAGAACAGAAAAACAATGGAGAAAATCTGTGAAAACAAAAGTTTGTTCTTTGAAAAGATTGGCTAAATTGACAAGCCCTTAGCTAAATTGACAAAGAATAAAGAGAAAAGATTCTGTTAAAATCAGAAAAGGAAGTGAGGACATTATTACTTATTCTACAGAGATAAAAAAGATTTTAAGACTACTATGAAAAATTGTACACCAATAAATTGGATAACATATGAAATGGACAAATCCCTAGAAACACAAAACATACAAAACTGAATTACAAAGAAACAGGAATTAGAATACATCTATAATTAGTAAAGGGAATAAATCGGTAATATATAAAAAAATCTCCAAGCAAAAAAAAAAAAAAAAAAAAGGCGTGGAGTTTATGGATTCACTGATGAGATCTACAAGCATTTAAAGAACTAACATTAATTCTTCTCAAACTTTTCTACAAAATCGGAGAGGAAGGAACACTTCCTTACTCATTCTATAAAGTGAGCATTGCACTGATAACCAAGCCAGTCAAAGACACTACCAGAAAAGAAAAACACAGACCAATATTCTTTATGAATATTGATGCAAAAATCCTCAGCAGAATACTAGCAAATCTAAGTCAACAGTATATTAAAAGGATTATACACCATGCCCAAGTGGGATCTATTCCTGGAAGTGTTCAACATATGAAAATTGATCAATGTAATAAACCATATTAACATAATGAAGGAAAAAATACATGATCATTTCAATTAATGCAGGAAAAGAATTTGACAAAATTCAACACACTTTCATGATAAAAAAAAAAAACCCCAAAAAAACTAGGACTAGGAAGAGACTATCTTAACATAATAAAAGCCATATGTGAAAAACCTGCAGCAAACATCATACTCAGTGTGAAAAAAATGAAAGCTTTTCCTCTAAGAACAGGATCAAGGCAAAGATTCCCACTGAGGATTGCTGAAGATGCAAAGAAACACAAGAAAACTAAATTCTAGAAGTGATAAATCCATCCAGGAGAAGAGATCCACAGTTTCTTTACTCCCTAGCAAAATATCAAAAAGAAGATAAATCTGCTAAAGATAGAATGAAAAAGAAACTAGCTAAACTTTGAAAAAACTTTTAACAGCTCCTTGAAGATTGATGTGATAAATCTGATCTTGAGGAACACCAAGCAAGTTCCCCAACTTTCAATTCTTTCCCATAGGATTTCATTGAGTGTCAAAGCCTGGTCATAGGTCAGAAGAGGCAACAGAATCTTCACCAAATACAATGACCAACAGTGACTTACTGGAGCCTGAAGATAAAGATAGGAGAATGAAGAGAAGTCACTCTCAATCCTCACCAGCTGAAGGTAATGGATGCTGAAAGCTGAGGGCAGGGAAAAATACCAAAGGAAACCTCCAAAACATTATACTAAGTGAAGGAAACCAGACACAGTAGATCACATATTACAGTTAATCCTTGTACAACATGGATTTGAACTACACGGGTCCACTTACATGTGTGGTTTTTTTTCCAATAAATAGAGTACTATAAGTGTATTTTCTCTTCCTTATGATTTTAATAACATTTTCTTTTCTCTAGCTTGTGTTATTATAAGAAAACAGTATATAACACATATATCATAAAATATATGTTAACTATGTTACCAGTAAGACTTCTAGTCAACAGTAAGCTATCAATAGTTAAGTTTTGGGGGAGACAATAAAAATATATGGCTTTTTGACTGTGCAGGGAGTCAACACACCTAAACCCCATGTTGTTCAAGGATTAATTTTATAGGATTCCATTGATATGAATTATCCAGAATTGGTAAGTCCAAAGAGACAGCATATATATTGGTGGTTGCCAGAGGCCAGGCAAGGGTACTAATAGAGAGAAAATGCTTAATGGATAAGAGGTTTTATTTGAGAGCAATGGAAATATTTTGGAACTTGGTGGTGTTTGCACAACATTGTGTATGTAGTAAATGTCACCAAATTGTTCACTTTAAAATAGTTAATTTACAGATTGTGAATTTTATCTCAATAGATTTTTTAAATAAATAAATGCCTAAAAACATGTTTTTTTTTATTCCCAAAGCAATCCCTCCAAGTTACTCTGGAGCCTTAATAGTGTACTACAGCAATCCTACAGAGGTGATGAGGCAGCCAGGTGAAAGGGGTGCAAAAAATGGGGGGGCAGGACTGGAGAGCAAAGAGGGCTCCCAGTGACAATTAAAGCTGGCTTCTGGGATCTCTAGAATCTCATGAAACCCTGCTGAAGAACATGATTTGATCCCACCATCAAAACATTTGAAGCCAGTGACAACTGATATAACTAAACAAATATGGGACAAAGCCCCAATCCAGCTACACTACTGATCAGATTAATTTAGTCCTTCATACTGACAGCCTGAAAAAAGAAGCAGCATCACTTTTATGGTGGCAAATATTATTTATAATATCCTTTTACATACAATGCCTGGCAAAAAATTTTTTAAAATCATAAGATATCTGAAGAAGCAGGAAATATGTGACCCATAATCAGGAAAGAGAAAAAAGTAATAGAAGCAAATCTGGAGAGAGCTTATATATTTGTATTATCACAAAGAGGTATTAAAATAATTAAAATCAATACATTAAAGAAATCAGTATAAAAGTTGGGCAATAGGTATGAACAAATGAAGAATTTTGGAAAGAACCAAGTGGAATAGCTGCAGGGTGAGAATTAAATTGTATTTATGTAAGGATCTTAGAGTTTATCTTTAAATTATATTATCTATAGAGCAACCTCTAAAAATGTACAGAGGTATAGGCAAAAAGTCAGTAGAGGCAATAAAAAGAAATACTAAATATAGTGACTCACCCAAAAGACACAAGAAATAAGGCACAGAGAAATAAGGAACAGATAGGAAAAATAAAATCAAATAGCAAGATGACAGACTAAAATTCAACTACATGAATAATTACACTCACTTAAAGTGGATTAAGCATTCCATTGTGAAAGGAGAATATTGTCAGACTAGACTTTGCTGTTTGGAAGAAATATACTTTAAATATAAAATAAATAAAATGATACATATAAAATAATAAATATAAAAATCCAGGTAAGTTGGAAGCTAAGTTTATCATATATTCCCCATTATAAAAGTTATGAATTCAACTAAAAACTATTCAAATATGTAAAAAAAAACCTCAAAAATATTTCATTTAAAATCCATAGATTATAGTTTCATACCAGTAACTCAGAAAAAGCAAAGAATGTCCTGAGTTCTGCCCATTATGAGATGTAAAACTGAGAGAATAAAGACCATATTCTTTCCCTCAAAATTCCTCTGAAGTCCTTGCCATGAAAACAGAATACAGAACCAGAAGATCCATTCGCACTGACACTCAGGAAAACATTCTGAATTTCTATGATTTAACATATAAATGTAATATATGTGTGTATATATATATATGTGTGTGTATAAACATATTTACACACACATTTATACTTTCATACAAACACATGTGAGTATGTATAACCCGCTCCAAAAAATATTAAGTTATTAAACAGTATTAACCAGAACTAATGTTGACTCACAGGAAGTGCTCAGGCTTGACTGAGTAACAGATGACTTTTAAGACAAGACTCCAAGTAGGAAAAGACTCTTTCCACAAAAGGAGTGTTCAAGCCCTCCAATGGCCACACAGCAAAGAGGACATAACCCTCCAAGCATGCTGATCCTGCAGAGAGAGGCCAGTACCAAAAAATAACAACATAAATTTGGTGCTCAGGAAGGACATAGAGCTTCAGTGATCCATAGAACAATCTGCAGAGCACACCTGAGAGGAGCAAAGCTTTATATAGACATTAATTGATAAAATCTCAGGACATAATGGCCACACTTTGCATAAGGCCACAAACACATAACAGTATTCAGCTATAAGGGTTTGGAGGCAAGAAATGGACATCATAACATAGAACAGACCAATTGGAAAAAAAGAAGATAAATAGAATAGAATGCCTACACTGTAATACAACATTCATTTAGCCATAGTTCTTAGGATTATCACCAGTTACCTTAGTAAGGAAGAAATCATCAACAATATCAGAACCCACTTGTATTACTCAATTGTATATATTAATCACAGTGGGGATTCAAATGCATTCAACAAACAACAGTTATCATTAAAGAGAAATATCTGAATTGCATGGGCCCTAATTATTTCTTCTTGGGTATGTGACATATTATATATTATAAATACTTGGCCACACACATGGCGGTGGGGGGAAGAAATAAATCATAAGAACATAAACAACCATGCCCAAAAATATTTTAAGTCTTATGACAGAACTGATAAATGATAGAAAGAAAATGTGTAAGACACCAAAAAAGATGTGAAAACAAATTACATCATAATTCCTCAGATATTAAAATATTTACCTAAGTCATATATTACCTCTTTATATGTCAGGATTATACCTCTCAACTCTGAATTACATAAACTCATACCGTCCCTTCATATCTCTGTAGCATTGCTTTCAAATGGTTAATAGTCATCCAGAGAATAGGGAATAAAAATATCACCATTGAAGGACTTGGATTGAAAAGTCCACAGAGATGCATAAAGATGACACAGAGATCCATTTAATGAGACAGTGTAAAATAGTAGGTGGTCCCTCGCTCCTGAAATGCTTCACGGAACAGATCGTTTTGAAAGAAGAGGAAAAGGCTTTCATATAAACTAATCACAGGTATGAGAGAGAAAGAAAATACCTTTAGAAAAGATGTGAGAAGATAAAAAGCAAGAAACCAACCTTCCCAAGACAGAAGTCTGACTCAAATGTGAGCTGCTTTTCCCCAAACTGATTTGAACTTACTAATGTCTTGAATCTGAACACTGGCACTGGAAATTTCAGAGTTCATCAATTTTTAGCACTTGGGCTTGAGACCAGAATGGAACAAGAAAAGAAGTAGAGAAGGTATGCTTCTTATATATTTTCCCACCAATTAAAAATGAACCCAAAGTGAGGAACTATTTTTCTGAACCCAGAATCACTTGTACTGTTGGGGCCATTGTCTTCCATTTAGATCTCTCAAGACATTTACATACTCACCTTAGTAAGGTGAGAAGAAGCATACACACAATCCAAGAAGAACCTGTTTGAAATTTTGAAACCACATTAGTATTAAGGAAAGTTGGAACCGGTTAAGTTCATGCTAGTTTTTAAAACATTTTTGAAATGTTATCAGAATAATCATGCACTTAGAATCAGACAAAATGTATGTGGGAGGTTTTCACTTAAAAATCACTTTGTTTACTTTTTCATTTAAACATTATTTTTATTTTTAGTTGCTATTTTTTAGGAAAGTTATGCTTGAAATATAGTTTAAGGAGTCAACACTACAAGGGCTTTATTTATGAAAAACAGCAATTCCCTGACCTGCTTTCTCCTTCTTCCCCTTCCAAAGACAAACTTTGCTCATCTTTCAGGTTATTAATTGTTTTAGAATTTGTTTCCACATCTCTAAATAATATGTTCACATTATTTTTATTCTTTTATTTTTGACTTCCCATTACAGAATGTGTGGATCTATCACCTTTTTTTCACCTACTCCTACCACACACACTTACACCCTTGGCCACTTCCTCACCACCAATACAGGTATGCCAAGAAGATATTATGACTATGTAAATATCATCCAAAGATGTGCTATGAAATGAACTATATTGCTTTTCTGCACATCTTTTTGCTTTCTCTAGAGTTAATAGTTATTATTATTTAATCATTGACTTAATGTTTTATATATGTATCACTAATTCAAGCCCTTACTTGATGTCAGTTTTATAAATCTCCTCTCAAGACAGACACATCAGATTCCTATCAGTTTCCTTCCCCTGATCTCTTGGAACCTTGTGACCTGCTACAATCATACTGGTGTTCCCCTCTGCCTGATATACCACACTCATTCTGATGGACCTTCACCATCATTCTGGGGACTTGTTTTCCCTCTCAACTCTAGTGCATCTTGTCTGATATTCCTTTTCTTCTTCTTTCTTGGTTTCCCCCATTGGGCCTTTAAAGTACTACAGCTTCCTAAGAAAGTATACAGTATAGTAGCTTCTGAAGAAATAGTGTATGAGGTAACACTCTGAAATTTTGTATATTTACAACCACCTTTCTTTTGCCACCATACCTGACTGATATTTCCTCTACTACAATGAAGCATTGGAAATATTTTCTTTCACATTTTCAGAGGTGTTGACTCAGTGCCTTCTAACTACCAGAACTAGTAATTGTCCTAATTTGGGGTCCTTTGTATTTGACTGTTTTTTTTCTGGACATCCTTAGGAGCTTCCCTTTGCAAAGTGATCAAATGAAAATAGCATCTTCACAGGAACAAAAAGATCAGTAGAAAGAAATTGATAATTAAGAAATAATATCCTATTACAAATAAGAGTAAAACATGGCAAAATACAATTTTTAACTTAATAAGTAGCAATAGTTTATTTAGAGAAAAATATTTGGCACAACTGGCTATTCATATGGAAGGAAATAATGCCTCTATCTTGCATTCCTAAAAAATAAATTCCAGATAGAAAAGATTTGAATATAAAATATAAAGAAACAAAAATCTTAGAAGAAAATTCAGGAGACTAACATATGATATACAGGAGTAGGAGCATCTGGGTGACTCTGTCAGTTAAGCATTGAACTTTTGATTTTGGCTCAGGTCATGATCTCATAGTCATGAGGTCGAGCCCCGTGATGGGCTAGGTTCTGTGGGGAGTCTGCTTGGGATTCTATCTCCCTCTCCCTCTGCCCCTTCCCCTGCTCACTCGATATAATTAAATAAAACCTTTAAAAAATATATATAGGAGCAGAGGAGACTTTCTTAACCAAGGGTGGAAACTTAATGTTAACTAATAGGAAAGTTAGACATATTTACCTGTATACAAATTTTAAATATTTGGATGGCAAAGATATCTTAAAGCAAATAGGCAAATGATAGGCCTAATGAAAACAGACAAAAGATATTTTAAATAAAGTAAATATACAGATGATCTTTTTTTGAGATTTTATTTATTTGAGAGAGAGAACATAAACAGCGTAAATGGCAGAGGGAGAGGGAGACAGAGAATCTCAAGTGGACTGCACTAGGTGCAGAGTCTGATGTAGGGCTTCACCTCATGATCCTGAGATCATAACCTGAGCCTAACCCAAAAGTTGGAGGTTTAACCAACTGAGCCACCTGGGCACCCAAATAGACAAATGATCTTACAAGTTGACAAGAGACAAACAACCAAATAGAAAATATACGAAAGAAATGAAACAGCAGTCAGATGCCAAGACTCCCTCTTCTACCCTGGGAAACATAGGAAGTTGATTTTTTATTTTTTGGAAAGGGTAAAAAGGCATGGGATAGTGTACCATAGTGAAAAGGAAACAACTCACTGAATGTATGCGTACTATATATTAAAACCTCCAACCTCTCCCCCATTGAGTTACCAGAAAATTGGTAACTAGGACTTCACTTTCCAGGTAGAAGACTGAAAGGGTGTCCTCTGAAGAATTTGAGCAGATCAAGAGGAAAGACCTAAGGATATTGACATTATAATTTCCCAAAACTGAATGGTCCAACTTGATCATCCTGCAATGCAGCTTGCAGAAATCATTAGCCGTCCAGAAAAGGAAAATCAAAGTAACAACGTGCATGGAAACAGACTTTCCAGAACACAAGCAACTGGAAGCAAAAATCCTATTTAGAGACACCTGGTCTGTGACTATGTCCTTGCTACAGATGAGAATGTGACCTGTTAACACTATTTGATTCAAGATGAAGGACAGCATAATGCTGTACATAATCCACATTCCCTCAAATGCAAGTACAAGTTCTTCTGGAAAAGTGATGTCAGCTTTGAGCAATAGAGACAAATCATATAGCAAAAATGTGCCCTAGTCTGCAAGACCCCAATTATGCATAGATTGGGAGCTAGCAGCCATGAACAAACATTGCCGAGATGTGTGTGGCCATCTTACTTCCTATATTCTCGATTTAGATGGGGAACCCATTAGGTGTATGTGTGCATGTGTGTGTTCCTGCCAATCTATAATGGGAATTATGCAAATTGGGTAAAGAGTGGGACTAGGATCCACATCACTACAACCAGACTTCCCAAGGGGTACCTGGAATTTGATGTCCTGGATGTAAATGGACTAGTCTAAGGCAGGAGACCACTGACTCACTGAGGAAAGTGTGACATAGGTGGGTTTTTGAACAATGACATCTATCAAGAATTACTCAGGCTTGTTGGAGTTGGATAATAAATTTTTTATTAGTCCAAGCAAGGCCTTTCTCTTGTTTATTAATTTATTCCCTTTTATCCCAATCTCATTCTCATAAGTAACCATTTCTGATATAAACTACACATGTATTATTATAAAAATGTACATTGTTACTTTTTAAATACATATTTTAAATTCACATAAATTACATTCTGTTTCTAATCTGTTTACTCAGGACTATATTTTTAAGATCAATTCACATAAGCTATGTGTATGACTGCCCTATAGGTGCGCATAATGAATGTCTATCCTATTTTACCTACTTATCTATTTTATTTGTATATTTAAATATATATTAATATGCAAACTAGTCTATTCCTAAGGTAAAAAGGAGTGATAGTCATTCAAAGGCTATAAAGAATTGGAGTTCATGGGATCCCTGGGTGGCGCAGCGGTTTGGTGCCTGCCTTTGGCCCAGGGCACGATCCTGGAGACCCAGGATCGAATCCCACGTCGGGCTCCCGGTGCATGGAGCCTGCTTCTCCCTCTGCCTGTGTCTCTGCCTCTCTCTGTCTCTCTCTGTGTGACTATCATAAATAAATAAAAAAAAAAAAAAAAAAAAAGAATTGGAGTTCAACACTTATGGCCCAGAGAGACAAGGTAATGAGAACAGGGCTCAGAAAAATAATGGGATTAATAAAAGTAAATATATAATATTATTCCCATTGCTGTACTTTTTATCTCCACAACTTATTTTTTTAATAACTGGAAGTCTATAACTCTTCATTCCCTTCATCTATTTTGCCCATCCCCCACCCACCTCCCCTCTGGCAACCACCACTTTGTTCTCTATATTTAACAGTTTGTTTTGTTTTTTTGTTTTTTAAAAAGAGGTTTCTTTTGTTTGTTTGTTTGTTTGTTTAGATTCCACATATAACAGGAGCACTGAGTAATGCATAGAATTGTTGAATCACTATGTAGTACACCTGATACTAATAAACATTGTGTGTCATTATACTTCAATAACAAATAAAAATAAAGTTTTTAAAAGATAAATATAGATAAAAACCCCCAAAGGGTTGTACTGGACTTAAATCCCCCCATTATTGCTATTATCTACTAATAGCCTGAGAGTTTATTTGTCTCCTTTCTTTGAAATACTCAGGTCGCAGAACATTTTTTTAGTTAACAAACATTGGTTTTTAGCTTTAGATTTACACAAAATTTGAGGAGAAAAGAGTTCTCACTATAGCCTTTCTCCACAAGTCTCCTTCTCCATAGTTTCCCCTCTTGCTAACATCTTGCATTAGTGCAGTACATTTCTACAACTGATGAGCCAGTATTAATATATTATTAACTGCAACACATAGTTTACCTTAGAGTTTATTTCTTGTGTTGTACATTCTATGGCTTTTGATATGGGACACCTGGGTGGCTCAGCAGCTTAGGGCCTGCCTTCAGCTCAGAGCATGAACCTGGGGTCCTGGGATTGAGTCTCACATTGGGCTCCCTGTGTGGAGCCTGCTTCTCCCTCTGCCTGTGTCTCTGCCTCTCTCTCTCTCTGTGTCTCTCATGAATAAATAAAGAAAATCCTTTAAAAAATGTATAATGACATGTATCCACCATTACAGTACCATACAGAATAGTTTCATGACCCTAAAACACTCTATTCCACATATTCATCCCTTTCTTCCCCCCCCACTCCTGAACCACTGGCAACTACTGATCTTTTTGCTATATCTGTAGTTTTGTCTTTTGGCCCATAACTTTATTTCTTTAGTATTCCCCTTGAAAAGAAGTTGGCCTTATTTTCCTTTTTAGGCAGTTTGTGTTGCGGTAATGCATGGCATAGGGGACAACTGAGACCTTCACACTAAATTCCTGAACGTTACAGCTGAGAGACAGAAAGAAATAAAATGAAACTATAAATTTGAGAGTAACATAGAAATTTAAAAGCACAGTTTGGTAAGACAATATATATCATGGAAAATCAAAGCTAGAGAATAAAGAGAAAACTGTAGCTCAAAATGGTAGAAAAAGTTTACATGAACTATCTATTAATGATCATTTTAAGTAATATTTAATAAATGGTAAATTGAGCATAGCAACATAAATTCATTAATATTGAAAAAAAAGTAAATGTTTTATCATCAAAGCCCTATAGGCCTTTGTCATCATTCTCTAGACCCTTAATTATATGAAACAGTATAATATGTAGTCCTAGTGCCCAAATTTAATTTCTAGAAGCTGAAATTAAAGGTGGGGCTGGCACATTTAGATGAAAGACAGTAAGAATACTTTCAAAACTTTCTGGTGATGTTGACAAGGAGCTAGCTTAAAAGGGCTCTTATTGGCCAAAATGTGAGGAATGTGGACATGAATCAAAAAGAAACTATTTATAACTGTAGAATGAAATTATTTGAGTCTGTGAAAGGCCATAAATATATGATGATGTTCAAAGGGGATAAATATTAGAAACTATAGTAGATAAATTTACCAGGTACAGCTTATAAAATTGTAAACCTACATTGTTCATCAAGAAGAGGCAGCATGTAGACTGCTAGGGTAAGTTATTTTGAAATGATGTTTTAAATTGTATAAGGACAGCTGGGATAGAGAGAAAATTTTCTATTTCTTTTCTCAGATGAGGCAGGACTCTACCATGGATGGACATCATTACCAGCATCTATGCAACCCATTAAGATACTTGGGGCCAGGGGAAAATCATGCCAAGATACGTTATACTGATCCTACCCATTGTGTCCATCAACTACCAACAGCATTCTGGATTCTTGAGTAACTACATGGGGAACTAATAATGTACATGAATATGTGTGAGAGCGATCATTTCCTGCCAATCCATAGTCCCCCTGAAATGCTGCATGCTAGGATATCACTTTACCACCAAACAGTTTAGGAGAGACACATGTTATCAGTGATTTTTATCTATATAGCTGGACTTAATATGAGTTTCACTCTTTTATTTACAAAAATAATATTAGAAAAAAAGAGGTTTTATTTTGAAAATGTAAAAGATTAAACTTACCATAAATTTCTTTGGGGATCCCTGGGTGGCGCAGCGGTTTGGCGCCTGCCTTTGGCCCGGGGCGTGATCCTGGAGACCTGGGATCGAATCCCACGTCGGGCTCCCGGTGCATGGAGCCTGCTTCTCCCTCTGCCTATGTCTCTGCTTCTCTCTCTCTGTGTGTGACTATCATAAATAAATAAAAAATAAAAAAAATTTTCTTTGAATGCAACAATAAAAAAATTTGTTGTTTAGGGACGCCTGGGTGGCTCAGAGGTTAAGCGCGTCTGCCTTCAGCTCAGGGCATGATCCTGGAATGTGGGGATGAGTCCCACACTCCGTGTGAGGAGCCTGCTTCTTCCTCTGCCTGTATCTCTGCCTCTCTCTGTGTCTCTCATGAATAAATAAAATCTAAAAAAAAAAAAAAAAAAAAAAAAGAATTTGTTGTTTAAGAGCTGCAGAATTCTGTCCTGACATTTCCAAACAGAAGTGCTAAACTGCTGAAGTTATACAAACAAGTATCAGTGCAAAAGGGAAGATTCTGTACCCTGGCTCCAACAATGTGTAAACTTGAGACATGTTTTAGCTCTCTTGAATTTGAGTTTCTTCATATATAAAATGGAGAAAATACTATCTACTTCATGAGTGTTGTAAGAATGGAAGATAACCCTGTGATGACATGTCACATATACATGTCTTATAAGCATAAATATTATAATTTTTCATTCATAAAATATTTCACAGTAGTAAGAAAGGAGGAATATGAATACATAGCTGCATTTGCTTGAATTTTTATAAAGAGACCCTAGGAGGATAAATATGCAGGAAATAAGTATAGTTTCTTCTCCTGGGGAGAAGTGGAGAAACAGGGAAGGTGGGAAAGGGTAGAAGTGAGACTTTCCACTATGCCTCTTTACATTGTTTTGATTAGTTTTAAAATAAAAATTAAATCAGCTTCACAATAAATTTAAAAATTTCTCTTCCAAACTCTATCCACCAGGCCTAAATATTTTGCATGATACTTAGTCATCTCTCATGTTTCTGAGAATAAATTACTCATAGATTCATTTCCACATCCCTGCCTTCAGGAACAGGAATTCGTGATCCTCTATGATTGCCAATTAGCACTGCAAAACAAAAATGGTTCAGCCTGTTTGTGTCAGATTTCCAACTTCCCAGGAAAAGTCTGTTCTGTGTTCTTCTACAACAATGGCAGCCATCAGAAAAATCATAGATAGGTTGATTTTAGGTAACCACATAATTTGTTACTGTTTCAGATTCTCCCTTTTTTTAATGAATTCCAAGGAAAATATATTTGGCCAACTGGATTTCTTTGGAATACCTGATATCCTAGCCCAGAGATCAGCCAAAACAAACAATAGTTGACTATAGCATCTAATATTAATTTCCATCTCTGCTAATACCAATTATTCTACTGCCTATTAGAAGAAATTCTAATGTTGAAAATAAAAAGTTCAGAGTAGAATATGAGATTATAATGCTTCAATGCATTACAGTAGGAAGGCTATTAATTTTTTTTGCAGATGATTTTTTTCTCCTGGGTGGGCAGAGGACAGAATGTAGCTGAGAGTGCTTTTAGTTTGTATTCAGTCTTGGTGTTAAAACTTTCTCTCTGCTCAAGGAATCTAGAGAGATAATTACTACTTATAATAAATTCTTTATATTCAAAATTTGACATATTACAAGGTTTGCTAATGACAATGTTTATGCAGACCCCAAATCCTTCTGATTCCTTTTCACTCTTGGGGGAAAAGTTTCTTTAAAAAGATTTGAGAATCTGGTTGAACTGCATAACTCTGCTTATTTTTCAGCTCAGATAATTCAGGAAATGAAAATGTAAGCTATTCATGCCTAAAATGAAGATGTACTATAATTGGAGATCCAGAAAAAGCATTAACCTAGTTTAAAACACATGTCCTTTATTAGGGAGGAGCAAGAATTTTAACAACATAATTTAAAGTTATGTTTTCAATATTTTTGGCTACATTTAAAAAATGCTGGTACCAAATTTTGATGATCTTTTGACAATGCAGAGAAGGAAGAAGAGACTAAACCATCTCAGGGGTTTTTCTATTAGACATTTAATTCTAGCTATAATGTCCTGCCTGGTAGTGGGACAAAATGTAGCCTGACTGAAGTGACAGGTCTAAGCTCTAAAGAATCAATCCTGAAATGTAAGCTTTTTATTTCCAGTTGAACTTAATTAAAATGAAAGAAATATATGGCATAGAAATTGTTTTCATATATGTAAGCACACCAGTCTTCCCCAGTAAGAGAAGGCAAGCTTTTACTTCCAGTGCACTATCTCCCTTAGGTTAGAGGAATAGAATCCCAATTGACGTTTCAGCTGGAATGTTGAACAAGAATTCATTAACCTCGAGTATGTAGTACCTGAAAAAAGACACTATCCAAATGGATTTTTTCATTTCCTAACTTTCCACTTGGATGCAAATGGCTTCCAAATGTATAGTTCTCACTCAAATTTTTGCTTTTGGTGAGAGTCATTTGTACATTTATCTGAACCCCAAGCCCATGATCTTACCCCATTTCAGAGCATTGTACAGTTTTTTCCACCTGCTTTTCTGGATCAGCACATGTCAGCTTCTGTATCATTCAGGTTTCAACTCAAAGACCGGCCTTCCTTTCACAGCTTCTTCCCTTATATTATCTTCATATGGCACTTTCAGGGTTTGAAATTCTTATTTATGTATTTATTTATATATTGATTTCTGTTTCTTTCCAGCTAGAATCTTAGTTCATCAAGGCTAGAACATCTGTCTTGTTTACCTCTTACCTGGTCCATTACAAACAAATTATTGTAAACTACTTAACAGAAATATAGTGCTCTATTCTCAGAAATGCTATGGATATAGTAGGTAACCAAAAGTTATTCATTCTCAATAAATTCTACCACTTTGCTCAGATGTGACCAAACAAAACAAATCACTTATATCCAGTTTAAAACCAAAAGAAATACTTACTAAATACCAATTTCTTAGGTCTAAATTCAGTGTTTAAGAAAGTCAAAAATTAAAAAAAAAAGAAAGCCAAAAATTCAAATAATTTTTTCAAACTATATGACCTTATTTTGCTGAGTAATGTGAAATATGAATTTATGTGCATAATAAATTATGCAAGTAAGTCATATTATCAAAGTTTGACACCATACTAGAATAAGGTTATGGGGAGGGGTGTATTTTAATTCCCTTAGAGTACTAATATGTACATTTATAATGTAACTATTATTGGGGTACATGGCTGGCTCAGTCAGTGGGGCATTCATCTCTTGATCTTGGGGTCATGAGTTTGAGCCCCATACTGGGTGTAGAAATTGCTTAAATAAATAACAAATCTTTAAAAAAATAATAGCATAACTATTATTACTAATCTTAAAATTAAATTTCAGAAAACATTAATATATCTTTAAGAAGATTCTTGTACTGGATAGCTTGGGTGGCTCAGTTGACTAAGCATCTACCACTTGGTTTCAGCTCAGGTCATAATCTCAGGGTCTTGAGATCAAGTCCCAGGACAGGCTCCACACTCAATGTGGAGTCTGCTTCAAATTCTCTCTCTCCCTCTGCCCTTCACCCCTATGTTTGTACACGCTCTCTCTCTTTCTCTCAAATAAATAAATAAAACCTTAAAAAAAAGAACACTGTTGTACCAAAAATGTGTCTTCAAGATAAGAAACATGAGGGGGCACCTGGGTGGCCGTCAGGTTAGTGAGCAATTCTTTTTTTTTTTTTTTAATTGGAGTTCAATTTGCCAACATATAGCATAACATCCAGTGCTCATCCCATCAAGTGCCCCTCTCAGTGCCCATCACCCAGTCACCCCCACCCCCCACCCACCTCCCTTTCCACCACCCCTTGTTCATTTCCCAGAGTTAGGAGTCTCTCATGTTCTGTCTCCTTCTCTGATATTTCCCTTAGCGAGCAATTCTTGATTTGGGTTCAGGTCTTGATCTCAGAGATTGTGATATCCAGCCTTTTGTCAGGTCTCAAGCTCAGTGGGGGGTCTGCTTGAGATTCTCTCCCTCTCTCCTGTCTCTCTCTCTCTCTCAAATAAATAAACAAAATCTTTTTTTTTAAAAGATAAGAAACATGAGTTTGTTATATTGTCAGGAAAAATGACAGAGAACATAACTAACGGAAACACAGAAGAACCTAACTAAAAATGTTTAATTCATTTTTAGCTATTTAGTTGTATTAGGTATATAAGTCTACTAGCCATTAAGTATATTAGGTATAAAATAGATAGTTGGTAGGTAAACAGCAGTTTAAAATAAACAATTATACATGGTTAAACTTAGACATACTGAAGATTTCCTAAATGTCAAATTCTGTAATGGCAATTGGTGCATCCTGTTGTTTAAAGCTCCCAAGGAGTCTCTGAGGGTTATCCCTATCTTACAATTGAAAAAGCATAAGCTTAGAAAAACTAACCTCTCCAAGGTTACAGAGTTAGGCAATACTACAGCAAGAATTCAAACCTGAGTCTTTCCATCTCCACAGCCCATTCTGTTTCAAAGTCAACCTACACTCTATATAAACATGTGCTTTTTTAAATTAACAACATCTTTGCCTAAAAGTTCCAACTTTCACTTCTGGCTGGATCTCCAAGGTTGGATGCTTAAAACTTAGCATTATAATTAATCCTTTTTATGTTACCATTAACAAATAAAATAGGAAAAGGGAAGTGCCTCTTGAGATATATTAGGACAGTAACCAAGCCATTTCTCAGGCCAGTATTTATGTTCCAATGAAGCCAGGGCAAGCTTTGTTTTCAACTTTAAAATGTTTTTTTTTTTCTATTAATTTGGAGGATGCATGGAAAGCAAGTGTACAGGCTAAGTTAAATTGTGAAAAGCAAGATACAATGAGAAATAATGTACTTGGATTCAGATGAATCATTCAAGCTTTGGGACTAATGTACAGCAAATTGAGCTCAGTCCAGAGAAAATGTAGATAAAATGAGTTTAGGAGCAAATAATGGGATGTGGAAATACATTTTAAATGGAACAATGCTTCAGTTTAATAGTTAAGAAACTATTTTAAGAACCAAGGCAGAAAATTTCTCATAAAATTTACTAGTCTATACAACAGGCATAGCAGAACAAACTGATATGGTAGATAAGGTGATGGTTATGTTGCTAGAGGCTTAGAAGTCAAATAAAAAAGTGATATTGACAATTTTTTGATATGGTGAAGGGGATTTCAAATGTCATTCAGTAGGGATTTTCCTACCTTCCCACAAACATTTTCAAACATTATCAGAAGATTAAGTGTTCTCAAAGGCATGAGTGAGTAAGACAAGACAACTCTGAATCTTGACTCTACTTTTATTAGCTTTATCATAGAAGGAAGACATCAACTTCTCTAAGCTTCCTGATCAACTAAAATAGAGTTAATAGTAACCACCTCACAGACTACTTAGGAATAAGTAAGATGGTATATGTAAGAGGAGTTTGTGATCTGTAAAACACGATAAAAATGAACATTTAAAATGTTAATAATAATAATAGAAATTAAAATAAAATGAAAGGTGATATCCTTTAGGAAGTGTTATGATCTTACTTATAGAAAATTAAAATATCTGTTTATAAATGCATGAAGAAGAAAGATAATATTAGAACCATAACTAGTGACTTGCAAGGCTGTCCATGAAGTGAAAAAAGCAAATTGCATATAGCATGATTTTATTTCAATAACAAGCAATAAATTTGCTTATATGCTTGGATATTTTTGTATGAAGAAGGGGAAAATTGTGGAATGGGTCATTTCAGGCTGTCAGGGGAGTGAAGGAGTTGTTCAACTCTTTCATATAATACACACACATACACACATGCACACATACATATGTAACTATATTGTTTGCTTTCTTAACTGCAAGTCCATATTATATTTGTAACCTGAGACAAAGGGGACTTTTAAAAATAATACTGATAATATGAACCCTTGAAGGCAATATTAATAACACAAAAAAATTTACCAAAGTGTGCAGCAGTGTCCAGATTTATAGGATCATATACCTTATTAGCAGTTGTTCTAGCTGATTATTTAACATGCTTCAAGTCACCTTTGAACTGTCAATCCAAACTACAAAGTGGGGCAGCTTCAAAGTTCAAGGAAATCACCCCTGTAACATCAAAGTAAAGGGTATACCATGAGATCTGAACCTAGCCTGAGGGCCCAGGGGTTTTGGGGCATCTGAAATTCTGATGGAGTGGGTAAAAGGGGTAGAAGACGGAGGTTTGTTAAGGGCCTCAATGCATGTCATGAAGTTCTTTAAATTTGGGAGCATGTAGGCCACTAAGAGCTCCATCTACCTAGATAACACAGAGGAGTCATTGTATGTATTGATATGCTTAGTTTCAAGCAAGGTGTATTTTCCACCTACAGTGAGTAGGGGGAAAGTAGTGGCCATGTTTTCTATTTCTTTTTTAACTCATTTAGAAAAGACTGAAAACATAGAAACTCTAAAAAGGAATGTTGACTGGATATACAAAATAAGCAATTTATGTTTAAGGGCTCCAAGTCCATTAAATCCTAATGAGAATCAAGAAATTTAAGGGATGCCTGGATGGCTCAGTTGGTTAACTGTCTGCCTTTGGCTCAGGTCATGATCTTGGGGTCCTAGGATAGAACCCTATGTTTTTCTCCCTGCTCAGCAAGGAGTCTGCTTCTCCCTCTCTCTGTGCCCCTCCCCGTTTGTGCTCTCTCAAATAAAATCTTTTAAAAAAATAATTTTAAAGAAATGCATGGTACTCTGCTTCTCTTTTATAATCCTCTTTTGTTGTTATTTTTATGAAAGTCTGGTTCTGTGGAGACAAATTATAATGTTTGCCAGAGCAGATGTTTATGTGACAAATCAGAGAAGGCATTGGAGATGTTTAAGAAGGGAAGTGAAAATCTTTGTGAGCAAGGCAGTATTTATTATTCTTTGGTGACTTCTCCAAAGTGTTCATAAGTTTTCCCCAGGTGTTTGGAGCCATTCTCTAGACCTTGCCCTTGCTCAGAGAAGGAGACCTTCCACAGAGGGAACATTTACTCAATTTTTATAAGTAAAGACTAAAATGTTGTGATTTCATTAAAAATGTTTTCATTTCTTCCAGAAACACTTCTTTGAACTTAGGGACCTCTTTGTTCTCACCAAGGAATCCTAAGGTACTTTACTTTACTGGCAATTTGAGAATGGAACCTAGTTTGGGCCCTCGGTTTTTCCAGCTGACCCTGTCACATCTTCAAAACAGTATTCCAAACCACAGAGGTACAGCTTTGAAAAAAGCCAAAGGCTTTGAAACTGATATTCTTCTATCTAAATTGAGAGATGAGCTGGTACAGAGAGGAGAGCTCTTCTAATCTATTTAAACAAATGATACAGAAGGGAAGAAGTGTTAAGCAAATGAGGGTTTCTCCTTGTGAAGTGAATTGCTCCAGCTGTGCAACAGGACGGGCTCCACATGAAAAGCTCTAGCCCCTCCATAGAAAGACATGAACCCAGCAATGGTCCTTTGAACATGAAATGTTGTCTGTAGGCTGTGCAGAATAGATTGGACTCTGTTCTAGCAATATTTACTGGGCCTCGCAGGCCTGGGCTCCTTAGGATGAAGACCCAGCTTGTGAACACTTGAACAAACACATTTAAAGCCAGTCTTTACTTTGTCTTCAAGGTGTAAGAATAGCACCAGTAATTCACAGTATTATATTCAGAAATCCTAACTGTTACATGAAAGGAAAGTCTGAAGGGGAGAAATTCTCCTAAAGTGGGCAAAGAAAAGAGAAAAAGGTGGTGGAGTAGATGCGGAGTCACTGAGTTGAAGAATTCTGAACCTAACTAGATTTCTCAGTACATCTGGTACTGGAAATGCTGGCTCCCCATGGTTTTCTGCTCCTTGTTCCTGATGAGATATGAAGGAAGATTAGCATCTCCTCATAGACTTAGGGGCAGAGAAAAAAAGAAGTTCTAACAGAGAGAAAGTTGGAGGCAAACAAAAATTTTAATAAAAATTAAAATATGGGCCTGTATTCTATTTAAAGTGTGGTCATCATTTTATTGGTTTGTTTTATAAAAGTCTGCTAAGAAAATGAGATATAAAGCTTTCTGAAACTCAAAGAATAAGGCTTTTATAGAAAATCCAAGGAGCTTTAGAAAAGCTTAAGATTTGTCAAAAGATCATAAAATGCAACTAGATGAGTTTGGAGAGGTAACAAGTTCAAATATTGAAGCAGTAATGAGCTTGAGAGCATGCCAGGAGATGAAAGAGATTTTTTGGCACTTTGGGGGAAAAAACAACTTTTTTTTGGTACATAATATGTAGCACCTTTTTATATAGTTTACAAAAGAAAAAGTCCTTCAGTTCCTAAAGTAAAGCTTGATATAAAGCCTAGTTGGCTGTCTCTTTGAAAAGTAACAATTATATTAAGAGAAGTGGGTACAAATTCTTAACCATGATATAACTTTAAAATGCCATTTTTGGGGAAAAAAATCTAGAGAATTAGACTTTCATGAATGCATATTTAGATGAGCAATTTTTATTTTGCAGAAGTTAGTTTGAATGCAGCAAGATGTGAAGGTTCAAACAGTGTCACCAACACATTTTTCAGTGATGGATCAAACTTAGAAAACCTGAAGCTTGGATCCAGCTCAGTCTCTGGTTTGTCTCTTACATGAGAATGAGTAACTCAGAACTCCACTCCAAGTCTGCACTGAGAGAGCTCCTGGAGAGTTGGATAGAGCGTGGAAGCTTAAGTTGTAGTTACTTTTGCTGTCAAGTTAACAATGCTGTTATCAGCACAACTGCAATTTTAAGTGGCCCTTTCAAAAGGACTAACAAACAGCAACTCCTAAGAATAAATGTTTTCTTCCCATCTACTGAGCAAAACCATGTGTCATTGTTGGATTAATTTCTTTTACATACATTACAAAAAAACTTAGAAAAACAAGTGTCCAAGCCATTTTTCCTTTTTTTCTTTTTTAAAAAATATTTTACTTATTTAAAGAGAGAGTGGCAGAGTGCTTGCAAGCAGAGGGAGAAGGAGAGAAAGAATCCCTAGCAGACTCTGCCTTCAGCAACGAGCCCTATGTGGGGCTTTACCCCACAACCCTGAGATCATAACATGAGCCAAAACCAAGAGTCGGAGGCTTAACCGACTGGGCCACCCCATCACCCCAACCAGGACATTTTTATTGAATGTACAGATAACTTGGTTATCTTTGCCTCACTAAATTTCTTTGCTGGGTTGAAACTTTGATTACCTTGTGTGAACCCTGGGAGCATTTTTTAGTAAAGACATGCTTTTGTTGAAGTGGTTGTGAGTTTACCATGGAATAAGTTGACTTCAAAGAACTCTGGCAGATCATCTGTGACAGACTCAAGTTCTCTCTCCCCTGCGTCCTTTCCTTCCTTCTTAGCCTCCCTCTTGGTGGAGAGAGGTTTTGTTCTGGGTTTGTTTGTTTGTTTGTTTGTTTGACATAGTGACATCAAAGTTGTGCTACGAGGGTTGTACTATTAACACCAGAGAGGCTGGTTTTATATAACAGATTCCATTCCAAGAAAGTTGAAAAGTTTAAGCCAAAATCCCATGGAGGGCTGTGAGGTGCCACCAACTCTGATTCCTCATCACCTTTACAATAGATCCAAGAATAGGGATCCCTGGGTGGCGCAGCGGTTTGTCGCCTGCTTTTGGCCCAGGGCGCGATCCTGGAGACCCGGGATCGAATCCCACATCGGGCTCCCAGTGCATGGAGCCTGCTTCTCCCTCTGCCTGTGTCTCTGCGCCTCTCTCTCTCTCTGTGACTATCATAAAAAAAAAAAAAAAAAAAAAAAAAATAGATCCAAGAATAATGGCTTCCCCAGCTTTGACCACTGGGGAGAGTAGAGGAGTAAAACGGGGATAACTAGGGGGAAAGGGACCTACAGTTGACTCAGGCTAAAACAGCATATTGAGAACAGTAAACAACAACAACAAAATGTTTTGCATCATACTCTGGAGAGTTGCTTGCAGTCAGCTACTAGTAAGGTTATATTTTTTCTGGCAATGGACTGTACATGCATGCCTCCTCAGACATTACAGAGTATAATAGAGGATAACATGCACATTGTGAAATAAACTGCTAAGTGTTCAGAAAATAAAATCTATTTTATACATGGCAGTATTCTTGCTTTATTGCAATGTGGACTTTTGAGGATTATTTAAATTAACAGTGACAGCAAGATGGCTTCAGCCCTTTCTTACCTCTAAAGGATACTGGGCCCCCAACTGTCTATTTATTAAGAATCAGCTTAAGTGGATAAGACAAAATGACAGAAGTAGTAATCAAAGTTAGAAAGCCAAATGAAGTCAGCTATCAGACACTGATTTTCATTGTTCTTATGTACTGTAGCAAACCTTGTGTAGAGATAGAGACTTTATGAAGCATTTATGTGACTTAAGATTGCTTTTATGCAGACTACATTATGACTGTATTGTGTATTATGCTGTGTTAGCTTCTCTTCCAGCATGATTCATAAAATCAGGAGAGAGTGGGCTCCTCCGAATTCTAATTATTTTAACTATTTCAATCATATGCGAAAGACAGGGGAAATCACATACAGTGATTCTCTTATTATTTGATCCTCAAAACAAGCACAGGTATTTGCTCTATCCCAGTAAGTGGTCAGCAATGCAAGGAACTTGAGCAATCATTCTTTCATCCTCCTGACCTGGCGCAGTCATCTTGAGTGATACCGAGATCAAAGCAACTTTGTGACCCACAGGATGTTATGGCTCAGCTGAATAGGCTGCTCCTGCAGACTCTAGTCATAGCATTTTACACTGTGTTTCATCAGGGTATCTTTTCCTTCAGGTTTTAGGTAAAATGCCACTTCCTCAAAAAGGCACTCCTGATCTGGGGAAGGCTTCCAAACACTCATCCCTTTCCCATTATTGTCTCTTACTGTACCCTATTTTTATCATACTTCTAACATATTGTAATTAGATATTTATTTTTCCATTGATATAGCAGCAAGCACAATAGGCACCTGTTGAGAGAGGAAATATCATCAGTGGTGGCTCCACAAGGCTCTCCTCATGAGGCTTCCCACGGCCTGCATGTGAGCTCCAAAAAGCCCCCTCCTTCTCACTTTTCCACCTCTGAGCCCAACCAGAACCTCACAGGAAGCTGTGCTAAAAACCTAAATGTCATCATTTTGTCTAGAATTAGGAACTGGATAACTCAACAAGTAACTCTACTAGACAAAGTATATTAAGAGACAGCTCACATTAATACTAATAAATAAACATGAAAATGTATAAAACATCAAGAAACATCAAATAGGGACGACTGAGTGGCTCAATGGTTGAACATCTGTCTTCAGCTCAGGTCGTGAACCTGGGGTCCTGGGATCAAGTCTTGCATCAGGCTCCCTGTGGGAAGCCTATTTCTCCCTCTGTCTTTGTCTCTGCCTCTCTCTCTGTCTCTCATGAATAAATAAAATCTTAAAAAAAAAAGAAACATCAAATAAATGCTAATAAAAGCATATTTGATCGTCTATTCACACACACACAAAATATGTTTAAAAACATAACAACTAATGTTAAGGAATTCTACTTACAGATGAAACAGATACCCTCATCCACTGAAACCCATCCCTACCATTTAGGAAAAAACAACATGGAGGGAGAGAATAGTGATGATTTTAGTACCTTTGACCTACTCCTTCGGATTTATACTAGAGATAATTCAAAAGAAATGTAAAAGTTAATACACATAAAACATTACTTTGGTATTTTGTATCATTGCAAACATTTGGTAAACATCCAAATGTTCAATGCTTAAAGAATGGTTATAGCATAAAAAAGTGATATAAAGCAGATATCAAAGATTCTGTAAAAAAAAAAAACAAAAACAAATAGTAGGGGAAGGAATCTGTTTATTAACAAGCAGAATACAAAATAATATGTGTACTATACATTCATTCATTTATTCATTCAGTTACTTATTAAACACACATTATTTGCCAGGTTCTATTCTAAGAACTGAGAATATATCCACAAATAAAACAATCTACCCCTGAGCTTCTATTCTAATTGGTAGAGACAGATAACAAACCACTAAGAAGTAAAATTGATGATGGTTTTCCACCTATGGCAATAGCTCATTACAGTCAATCTCCAAATATATGTCTATAAGCAAGTAAAGTAAAAAAAAATTATACCTAAAATAGAATCTTTTAAAATTTCAATGTTTGTCTTCCAAATTAAGCACATTTAGGTTACTAATGATGCTAAGTATATATATTACAAGAAAGCATAAACTTAAGGAAACTACCTCTCAAAAAAAAAAAAAAAGACAAGGCTAAAATTAATTCTAGAAGCAAGTACTCTTGGCTTCATCTATGGGGTCTCATCTATCTCTTCCCTTGTAATTTTATCTGATTTAAATAAAACTGCATATTTTTACACAGTTAAAATTCTCAGAAACTATAAATAAAGTAGGCCAATAATTTCACTTATTTGGCATGTTTATAGGCTTTGGGTTTCCCTCCCTTCCTTTATCCCTCCCTCCCTCTTCTCCTGAACCCTTTCTCTCTCTCTTGCTGGAAGGTAAGCCCCATGGTGGCCAAGGCCTGGAATGTTTCATTCGCCACTATATCTCCAGCACCTAGTACAGTGCTTGGAAAAAGCAATAATGTCATTCTGGGCTTTTTCTCTTACAAGCTGCATCTGACCTGGGCTCTAACTAAAAAATACCTCCAAAATGCAGCCATTTCATACTATATCCTTGTTAGGAGACAATTCTTCATCGGTTGTTTTTTGTTTTTGTTTTTTAATATTTCTGCTTATCTTTCAAAGGAAGGCATTGATATCCTTTGTTCTAAACTATCTTCCCAAGTAGATTTGGATAGGAAAAAGCCTTGGAAGATAGTGACTGTGTTCCCTCTGAAACAGAGACCTGGTTTGTTTGCTGTCCAATATAATAAAGAGAGCAGAGGTTAGGCAAGTTTGCTTGTAGTCCATTATAAAAGATAGAGATCCTAAACTTAGGTCCCTTGGCTATGACACAAATTCACTGTACACACAATGTCTACTAAAGCCACTCTGCATCACCCTGTGAGACCTGGGGACAAAGGAGATGGAACAAACATGAAGTATGGGTGACTGCTATGTCATGAGAAATAAAAGTCCTTCATCTCTGATCCATAAATCTCATATTTTCTGCCAGCATGCAAGAAACTAGCCAACTTGACGGCTTGTAGGTAAGCAATAGGATAAAATCCCAGGCCCTCACAGTTCTTGACTGTCCTCCACTGCTATCCTGGCACAACTGACCATCTTTTCTCACTGCAGTAGCCTCCTAAGGGTCTCTTGCCTCCACCTTGGTTCCCCTACAGAATTTTCTGCAAATGGCAGCCAGAATGATCCTCTGAAAACTAAGTCAGATAAAGCAATTCCTCTGCTTAAAACCGTCCAGTGGTTTCCTATCTTGTCAATGCCTCACAAAGCTCAAAGTCTCTAGCTCTCTCCTATCTTCCTTTATCTCACTCTACTAACTGTTCCGTAGCTCTAGTGATAATGGTTCCTCTAGGTATGCTTTCATCTCAAGGCCTTTATATTTACTGTCCCCTCAGCCTGAAATGCTCTCCCACAGAGTTGAGATCCTTCCCTCAACTCTTTCAGGCTTCTCCTTAAACACTGCATTCTCAGGTAGGCCTTCCCTGATCATCCTATTCAAAATTGCAACCCCTTTCTCTACTCTGCCTCCTTAGCCCCTTTCTCCATGTTACTTCTCCCTAAAGCACTTTTCAGCTTCCAATATATCACTTATCATTGATTTTTGTTTGTCTCCTCATACTAGAATGTAAGCTCCATTGAAGACTTTGCTTTGTTCATTTCAGTATCACTAATCCAGAACAATTGCTGGTATATAGCTGGTGCTTAATAAATACTTGTTAAATAACTGAAAATAGACTTCTAACCAGGCCAAGCTCAGTCTCTTATTATTAACTATATCACTTTGGACAAGCTGCATAGTTTCTATGAGACATAGCTTCCTATCTGTGAAAAGAGAATCATCTTCTTCACATGATAATTAAGTTGATTGGACAAGGTACACATGAAAGGTACCTACTAGGTATTTAATTAATGATATTTCTGCTTAATAAGATCTCAATGAAATTTATATTAATTACATATATTTTAGTATTACCAGGGAAAACTCGATATATCTTATATATCACAAAGTGCATCTTTTCATCATTATATCCTCAGCACATAGACTAGTTTCTAGATAACATTAGTAATTCAATAGGGTTAACCTTTCTGTTTGCTTTCTCTCATTATAAAAATAATATCGCATTAAAAAAATTTGGTAAACACAGAGAAGAAAAAAATATCACTGATATTCCTATATAGTAACATGACCGTCATTATGATTTTATTATATTTTCTTCTAGAATTTTTTCCAATAACTATTTTTAATTGAAATTATAATGTGCATTTATTTTTATATCATGTTTTTGTTCACTTGTTTTTTATATAAACGTTTTTCCATATAGCCATGTTGTCTTTTCAACCATTAGTTTTTGAGAGCTGCATCATTTTGTCAAGTAGATGTATTATAGTTTACTTGAGCATTTTCTCATTATTGGATATTTAAATAAATTCCTACTGTTTACTTCAATAAATCTTAGAGGATTAAAAAGAAAAAGAATCTACTTCTCTCTCTCTCTTCTAAAGTACGTCTGACCCTTTTGGGGAAAAAAGGACTGAATTCTTCTACTCTGCATTTGCAAGAGAACACTTCTGAATAATTCATGGGTACATAAAGATGGAAAAGATATACATCATCTAGCTGATTATTAACATAATACAGCCAAATGAAACATTATCCTAAAAAGTCATTTAATTGCAGCTGTGGAAATGAGACTTTGAACATTTCAGAAAGAAGTCATATTTGAGATGTAAATAAATACATTTCAAAATTATTTTAAGGCATTTCCTAGTACAAATTCTTTGCTGTAAATGGTGGTTATTGGGTTTTTTTCCATAAAAATGGAAAATCAGTCCTTCCAATTTACCAAGTTAGTGCACAATCTGGAGAATAATGTAGTAAACTTCTAAAATATCTACAAATAAAAGGTAACAGAAAATCACCTAGATTTTTGTATATGGATGTTCATAGCTTTTTCCACTGTTCAGTTAAGGTTACATGACTCAAATGATGAGGTGAAAACTATGCTAATTACATTAATCACTTATAATGTGTGACTATATCATCCCTAAAATAAGGGTATACTTCTTATGCCTTTCCCCAAAATGGAAACTATAAACAGAGATTTAAAAAAACATAAGTATAAAGACATTTATTTCACACAGGGCTAAGCCAAGCAAAAAGGAAATGGAAGTATGGAGCATTTCTAGCACACTCTTTACAGGTTATTGAATGCACCTGTGATTTAAACCCTCAAAGACCTGAGTTCAGATGTTCTTTCTCCTTCAGTCCCCTTTCCCTCAGCCTGTCCATTTCTTGTCTGTGCCAGCTGCACTCTAAGCCTAATTGTGTACTTGCATGCTGAACTTCTTTTCTCAGTTTTGATTGTTTTGATTAAAGTACATCCTCCAGTTGCTTCCTAAGAAGGTAAATGTTTTCAGCACTCATACACCTGAAAAATATCTTCATTCTAGCACTTATCCTACTTGATTAATCTCTTAATATATTAAGAGGCTGGACATATACTCATAATTTTGAAGGCATTGCTACAATAATCTTTAGCATCAGTTTTTGGATTTAAGAAGGGCCTGAGGGAAGACATCTGGCGGTCAGATTTCTGAGATCAGAGTAGGGAGAGGGGAGGTGCTGAGAGTTCCATTGTTCAATAAATGGAACACATAATCTCTGTTGTAGTCCTTACCTTGGTGCTTCACTCACTCTGCTTAATGTCACTGGTCAAGCCTCCTCCAGTTCAAATCCCCTAGAGAATGAGCCTATTGTTCCTTAAAGGCAGAAGGCCAGGGTCCAATTACCTTCATTCTCTATCTCTATACATATCACTCCCTCACCTTTTAGTGCTTGTTTAAAATGAAGAGCCCCAGACTTCACCTCAGAGAAACTGAATATGACTTCAGCATGGTCCTGAATCCTGAGGTTATGGATATACCATGGATACCCTGAGATCTGCATATCCAACAGGCACACCCATATAATTCTGATGCAGGCGATTGGGACCATACTGTGAGATATATTACCTAAAGGCATGCCTGAGCACTTGTTCATAAAAAAATGAACTGATTACATTGCTTGATTTGTTTTTCCCTATTTTATCTTTCTAAAGTTTAGAATTCTGGCTTCCCTTAGTATGTCAACATGAATCTGACATTCTTGAATTTATCTGTCTTTTCTTTAGACTTTTTTAGTTTTTCCCTTTAATAGCTTAGTATTACAAATTTCATAAGTTTATAGTTAGACATATAAAGTATAGTTCTGTTATTCTGTTGATCTTGATTTATTTCTTACAAGACTCACAGATATTCTAATTATAAAATTCCTGGATTTGGCAAATGTTTCAGTTATCTCAGGCTGTCATAACAAAACACCATAGATTAGGTGGCTTAAAAAACAGAACTTTATGTTCCCACAGTTCTGGAGGCTGGAAGCTCAAGATCATGGTACCAGCATGGTTGGTGGTAATGAAAACTTTCTTCCAAGCTTGCAGACCTCCTGGCTTGCTGCCTTCTCACTGTGTGCTCACATGACCTTTCCTTGAAGGGAGAGAGAGATGGAGAGAGATCTCTTCCCCTTTTTATAAGGCCACCAATCCTATCAGATTAGGACACTACCCTTATGACCTCATTTAACCCTAATTAACTCCTAAAAGTCCCACCTCCAAATATTGTCACTTTGGAGGTTAGGGCTTCAACATACAAATCTTTAGGGAGACACAATTTAATCCATAGCAGCAAACCAACACAATATTTAGGTACAACTACAGGTACACATAAACACATGCACCCAGGACTTAGCACAATATGTTGAATGTACCAGGTGCTCGGTAAGCATTTGTTTGATGAATGAAATAACAAAACATCTAGAAACCAAAGCTACAAAAAGAGCTAAGAAGAATATTTGATGTGTTCTGCTTTACACAGTCAATGTATGAAAATGTGAAAATATGCATACTGATATATTTGACATACAAAAGAATTCCCTAAGACTTCCTTTGGACATGTGAATCTTTTAAAAATTCCATTTATATATTTTTTTCTGAAAAAAAAATGTTACCAAGCAAATTGAAGTATATGTATAAATGGATAATAAATTTAGATAAAGTTAACAAAAGGAACAAGTAATCAGACTGACAATTTGGGTGGTTTATCTACAAAGGTTTCATGAAGACACTATTTTTAGTAGCTTGGAGAAGAGCGAAGTGAAGATTCAGGCCCTGGAAATTAAATACCTCCAATACATTTCACTGGCCAAACACAAGTCCCATGTAATTCTCCCTTGAAGAAGGAAAAGTGAACTGATCAATGAATAGTAGTAAATGCTGCCACAGTGACTGTAGGAGCTTTTTCAATGCAAAATCGTCTGTATTCTCAAGGTATCTGTTGAAACATTTTATTTTTCCTGATTTGGGTGTTAGCAACAATTCTTGACCACTGTGCAGAAATTGAAAGCAAGAGGTAACTTAGATGTCTACAGCTGCTAGTAGATGGGCAGCAATTTCTTTTCTACACCTCTTTTCGGCATCTGAGTGGATCTGAAGAGACAATTTTGGTCTTTGAGGCTTCAGAATTGATTGAAAGTGAAATAATTAGGGTCTCTTGCTTCGCCTGAAAAAGCCAGAATCTGAAAGGTGCCCCCAAGGGAAGAGTAGCAGTTACGCGCTATGTGCTCTAGAGGGGAGAAATGTTGGCTCTTACAAATCTTCTGAAAGCCTCCCGCAACAGTTTTCTCATCTTTGCCTCCTCGGAGAACTGAGCAGCAAATTCAATGAACAGAGACAGAAATCTAATGCAGCTGTCTAGCATGCCACTTACAAGAAAGAGTCCTCTTCCTTACAACAGTATTCTTAGGGCTCACAAAGCAGGAGAACTTTCTCCTCTCTGAAGGAATGGTGAAGTAGGAAAATCAACATTCCCTTCACAGTGAGCCTCACTTCAGGGTGGGAGCTGGAACTATCCATACTGTCATAGAGTCAGAACTGCATTGGGGTTGCCTTACAACCAACTAATAAGTACCTCTAACTAACAAGTCTAGGATTCAGGATTCTGTGTGACACTTTCAGCTAACCCTGAAAGAGTACCTGAGTAACATAATTCCCAAATGAAGAGCATCGTATTACTGGAGGTGTGGGTGGGTTATAGGATAAAAGGAAAGAAAAGTGACTTGAATGTGCCCATTTGTAACTGTAACAAAGTCTGAAGCCATTTTATTTAGCTGGATTGGGGAAAGGGCCTTGACAGTAACCTAGACAGAGGAGATTATTGATAATCTCATCAGAGGATGACTATGGACAGAACTTAACTATGCATGAATAATACATTGAATCCTGTTTGCATCTTAGGCCTGGTGAGTATTTCACTACAGTACACCTCTTTAACCAACCGCACCGCGCCCCCCCCCCAGGCCATCTACCAGATTAACCAACTATCTATAGTGTCATTGTGAAATATCCCAGCTGATACTATAGCACACAATAATCTTATAACTGGTAGGCTAGTCTTTTGTACATCCATGTACTTTTTCAATTCCCACCAACTTGAGCTGTATATTTACCAAGAGTTAAGTATATTTGTCCTCAAACTTGCTAATATCAGTGTACTTGTTGTTTTAATTATAACAATTACATGTCATGTAAACTAATGAAATGTAAATGTGAGAAAAAAAGAGTTGCTTCTTCTATAAAAACCAGCTTAAATGACTTGGAAAGATTCAAATAAAAGTGTACTGAAGAAGAGATAAATGTAAAATACTAGAGGAAAAAATGAAATAAACCTAGAAGAATTTTGTCTTATTGCTTTGCAACTGAATGTACTTAGTTTTACAGTAACTGAAAATGGACATCCCTATAATTCTGATGTGATGCATGCAAGACAGATTCAGAACTCTAAGTAGCTATGCCTTAAAGGCATATTGGCCTTTTATTAAAAGATTTTTAAATAATGCATGTTAATAAGTTTTAAGTAAACATATAGTTCTTCAGATGATAATTAATATTTTTGTTTTTATTTATTTTTTCAATTTTTTACTAGAAAAATGTTCACATCTATATAAAAAAGACAAATCTACAGGGCTATAAACACTGTACACCTTCACCAAGTTTCACCAATTTTAATATCTTGCCACTTTTTTTATCTCTTTCAATACATATACACACATACGTGTGTTTTACAAACCGTTTAAAAGTAGGTTGCAGATATTGCAATACTTCACCCTTAAATACTCCAGCCAGAATCTCCTAAGAACACGGATATTTTCCTAAATAACCACAATACCATTATCATGCTCAAGTAATTCAGAGTATCATCTAATATGCTGTCCTCATTTAAAAAATCGTGGAAGCCTCCAAAATGTCTTCTATGGCCCTTTCCCCACATGCAGAATCCAAATCAAGTTTCATACGTAGCATTTGTTTGTTTTGTCTCTTTAGTCTCTTTTAATTTTTATTTTATTTTATTTTATTTATTTATTTATGATAGTCATACCGAGAGAGAGAGAGAGAGGCAGAGACACAGGCAGAGGGAGAAGCAGGCTCCATGCACCGGGAGCCCGATGTGGGATTCGATCCCGGGTCTCCAGGATCGTGCCCTGGGCCAAAGGCAGGCACCAAACCGCGGCGCCACCCAGGGATCCCTAGTCTCTTTTAATTTAGAACAGTTTTTTAATTGCTTGTTTTTCATTACATTGATTTTTTTTATGAAGAATCCAGGCCTCATATTATGAAGTTGTCTTACTACCTTCTCACTATTAGATTTTTTCCCAAGAACACTGAATAAATAATATGTATTTCTTATTGTGTCGTTATTGGTGAGTATATTGCTATATACTCATTGGTCATTGAGTATACTCATATTGTCATTGGTAGCAGTACCTATATAGGTAGTAATAAATTTGGTCACTTGCTGAAAGAACACTTTTCCTTTTTGGGATTAGAACTTGATCTCTGATCTTGGAAACTAGCCCTTTATCTGATACGTCATTTGCAAATATCTTCTCCCATTCTGTAGGTTGTCTTTTAGTTTTGTTGACTGTATCCTTTGCTGTGCAAAAGCTTCTTATCTTGATGAAGTCCCAATAGTTCATTTTTGCTTTTGTTTCTTTTGCCTTTGTGGATGTATCTTGCAAGAAGTTACTGTGGCCAAGTTCAAAAAGGGTGTTGCCTGTGTTCTCCTCTAGGATTTTGATGGAATCTTGTCTCACATTTAGATCTTTCATCCATTTTGAGTTTATCTTTGTGTATGGTGAAAGAGAGTGGTCTAGTTTCATTCTTCTGCATGTGGATGTCCAATTTTCCCAGCACCATTTATTGAAGAAACTGTCTTTCTTCCAGTGGATAGTCTTTCCTCCTTTATCGAATATTAGTTGATCATAAAGTTGAGGGTCCACTTCTGGATTCTCTATTCTGTTGCATTGCTCTATGTGTCTGTTTTTGTGCCAGTACCAGACTGTCTTTTTTTTTTTTTTAAATTTTTATTTATTTATGATAGTCACAGAGATAGATAGAGAGAGAGAGAGAGAGAGAGAGAGAGAGAGGCAGAGAGAGAAGCAGGCTCCATGCACCGGGAGCCCGACGTGGGATTCGATCCTGGGTCTCCAGGATCACGCCCTGGGCCAAAGGCAGGCGCCAAACCGCTGCGCCACCCAGGGATCCCAGTACCAGACTGTCTTGATGACCACAGCTTTATAGTACAACCTGAATCTGGCATTGTAATGCCCCCAGCTATGGTTTTCTTTTTTAAAATTCCCCTGGCTATTCGGGGTCTTTTCTGATCACACACTGAGAAGGTGTTTCACTATGGCATGAATATTCTATTTTCCAACCACATTTGATCCAACAGTTACAGCCTCTGTTGATGATCATTGCCTAACTCAAGTATTACATAAATCGAAAGAGGGATTCCCTAATTCTACAATCCATTCTACTTTGATTAGCTGATATTTTTGTGTCCCTGCATGCAAAAAAAAAAAAAAAAAAAAAAAAAGCTTTTTCTCTACATTTCTATTTCCCTTGTAAATACCTCCATCAACTCAGAAATTTCTTTTATCCGATGTCTAAAATCCATCCCCATGGTGTAACTCAACATGTTCCTCTTCTTTTAGTCTCTCTTATGGATTGGCTGTTAGATCTAGAAGCATTTTGATTTCACCTGGCAAAGACTGTTTAAGTGATGTTATGTATTTCCATTAGGAGGTACATAATACCTGATTGATTTTTTATATAGGATGTCAGCAACTAATGATGATCATTGTTGAAATCTACTAATTTATTAAGACTGCAAAATAGTAATACTGTCATTCTTCCTTCTTTATTTATTAGCTGGAATATTCTTATAAACACAGAAATTCCCTTCATCATATATTTAGTTATTCAGGGATACAATTTGAATGGGAAAAGAAGAATAAATATTTGATGCTTTCTCTTTATTAGCTATTTTTTCAGAATAATGAGTTGATTACCAAGAATTCTCCAAAAGTGACCAATATTTTTTTATCATTATAAACTCATGAATTTAAGCCTATTTGTTATTCTTCCATCATTTCAACTATTTTCCTACTGTGTTCCATATTTTGTCCAAAAAATATTCTTATCAAGATAGCTTCAACACCCCTCTGTCACAGTACTAGGTGTCTTTGGCATTTATCTTACTTTTTGATATGATAAGATATTTCAGAATTATCTTGAAAATTCTCTGCCTAAGATTCTCAAATCTGCCACTTCTTCATCAAGCTCTGGTTTCTTTTAGTGGGGATTGAGATGTAGAGACCACAATTAGGACTCTACAGGTATTCATTGCCATGGGTCCATCATTGTTTTCCACCTCATTTTAGTGGAAAGGGCTAGAAAATGCTTTTAAAAAAATGGAATAAAGCATGTGTTCATATTGATAATTCAAATTCAGGACCACAAGATTTTTATTAACCTCATAAACCTTTTATATATATCATTTATTTATTTACTTATTCATGAGAGACACAGAGAGGCAGAAACCCAGGCAGAGGGAGAAGCAGGCTCCTAGAAGGCAGCCTCATGTAGGACTGGGTCCCTGGGACTCCGGAATCATGCCCTGAGCCAAAGGCAGACACTCAATTGCTGAGCCACCCAGGCATCCCTAATCTCATAAATCTTATTATCTGTATCTCCTTTCTCCTATACAAAATATGCCATCTAAACATCCTATTATATTACATCTCTTTTACTTTATTCCACAAAAACACTCCCCAGTCTCAGAAAAGTGCCTACATTACACCAACGTTTATGAAAAAGATTATTTTGTCTTTTCTGTTTTTTCTTTTGAATATAATCAACTAGGTAAATACAGCCAACTTTAATTCAATTATCTACAACATATACATCTAATTAATATAACTCATCTCTTTGTGATTTTGCCACCAACTCCATACATTTAAACATTTGTTTTATTTTGCTTCTGGTTTTTAGGATCATTCTTAATTTCATTTTGTTTATAATTATATAAAATTATATAAATTATGTAAAATGTTGTTACATTGATACAAACTCAAATCTGTAAATCAAAGTACAATCAGAGAAGTTCTGTCTCTGTCTCCTTCAAATTGTTTACTTTCTCCCAAAGAATAATCAATATTTTTATTTATCCTTCTATTAAATACATATACATACAAACATACACAAATATGTATTTCCTATATCCTCCCCTTAAAAAATGGTAGCATACAATGCATACTTTTCTGCACCTTGCTTTTCGTATTTATACTACACATACTGGAGATCTTCTATAGAAGATATCACTCATTTTCCTTTACAGCTGCATGATAATTTATTGTACAGTGCCCAAAAGTACCCTACTGATGAATATTTGCAAATTTCGTTCACTATCACAAATAATGCTGAAACAAAGAGCTTTTATCTTATGCTTTATGTATTTTTGCTACAACATTGCATTTTGCTACTGTACCTTCTAGAGCTCTAGCAGTTAGATGCTAGATCAAGGTATAAATGTATATGTAATTCTGCTGGATGTTGACAATTTTTCTTTAAATTATTTTATTATTTTGATTCCTATCAGCAATATGTGAAAATATTTATTTCCCTATAGTTTCACCAATAGTGTAAGTTTTCAAACTTCTGGACTTTTGCCAATAGAATAGATGAGAATTTTGTTTAAGGTGGTTTTAATTTGTATTTCTCTTGTTGTAAATGAGAAATGAGGTTAAGTATCATTTTCATAGTTAAGTAGTATTTGCAGTAATTTTCATGAATTGACTATTCAAATTACTAACTCATTTTCTATAGAGTTGCTGGCCCTTTTTCTTTTTTATTTCAGATGCTATTTACATATTAATAATTGGTCTGTGATAACAGTTGCAATTTTTAAAAATTTGTCCTTTGACTTTATATATATGGTAAAATATATTTTTGTCATGTTTTTGTCATGCAAAAGTCTTTGTTTTTATCAGATACAATCTTCTCCCTTTTAGATTTCAGATATCATGAGAATTTCACTCATGTATCTCCAAATACTCATATGATTTCTTTTATTTTAACATTTAAACTTCTAATCTGTTTGAAATTTATCATTATATTTAACATTAGGAATACATTCCATTTCATATATTTCCCCATGGCTATCCAGTTTATCCCAATAAAACTTATTGAAAATTCATCGTTTCCCACTAATTTGGGATGTGCCTTTATAGTATACATGACAACCTATAGTGCTGTGGGTTTTCTATTGTTCTATTATTCTGTCTATTCAGACACCATGATCACACTGTTTTAATATAAAGTAGGTCCATTGGAATAAAGACAGTCTCTTCAAAAAATGGTGCTGGGAAAATTGGACATCCACATGCAGAAGAATGAAACTAGACCACTCTCTTTCACCATACACAAAGATAAACTCAAAATGGATGAAAGATCTAAATGTGAGACAAGATTCCATCAAAATCCTAGAGAAGAACACAGGCAACACCCTTTTTGAACTTGGCCACAGTAACTTCTTGCAAGATACATCCACAAAGGCAAAAGAAACAAAAGCAAAAATGAACTATTGGGACTTCATAAAGATAAGAAGCTTCTGCACAGAAGAAACAGTCAACAAAACTAAAAGACAACCTACAGAATGGGAGAAGATATTTGCAAATGACATATCAGATAAAGGGCTAGTTTCCAAGATCTATAAAGAACTTATTAAACTCAACACCAAAGAAACAAACAATCCAATCATGAAATGGGCAAAAGACATGAACAGAAATCTCACAGAGGAAGACATAGACATGGCCAACATGCACATGAGAAAATGCTCTGCATCACTTGCCATCAGGGAAATACAAATCAAAACCACAATGAGATACCACCTCACACCAGTGAGAATGGGGAAAATTAACAAGGCAGGAAACCACAAATGTTGGAGAGGATGCGGGGAAAAGGGAACCCTCTTACACTGTTGGTGGGAATGTGAACTGGTGCAGCCACTCTGGAAAACTCTGTGGAGGTTCCTCAAAGAGTTAAAAATAGACCTGCCCTACGACCCAGCAATTGCACTGTTGGGGATTTACTCCAAAGATACAGATGCAATGAAACGCCGGGACACCTGCACCCCAATGTTTCTAGCAGCAATGTCCACAATAGCCAAACTGTGGAAGGAGCCTCAGTGTCCATCGAAAGATGAGTGGATAAAGAAGATGTGGTTTATGTATACAATGGAATATTACTCAACCATTAGAAATGACAAATACCCACCATTTGCTTCGACGTGGATGGAACGTGGATGGTATTTTTTTTTTAATTTTTTAAATTTATTTATGATAGTCACAGAGAGAGAGAGAGGCAGAGACACAGGCAGAGGGAGAAGCAGGCTCCATGCACCCGGAGCCTGATGTGGGATTCGATCCCGGGTCTCCAGGATCGCGCCCTGGGCCAAAGGCAGGCGCCAAACCGCTGCGCCACCCAGGGATCCCCGGAACTGGAGGGTATTATGCTGAGTGAAGTAAGTCAATCGGAGAAGGACAAAAATTATATGTTCTCATTCATTTGGGGAATATAAATAATAGTGAAAGGGAATATAAGGGAAGGGAGAAGAAATGTGTGGGAAATATCAGAAAAGGAGACAGAACATGAAGACTCCTAACTCTGGGAAACGAACTAGGGGTGGTGGAAGGGGAGGAGGGCGGAGGGTGGGGGTGAATGGGTGACGGGCACTGAGGGGGGCACTTGACGGGATGAGCAACAGGTGCTATTCTGTATGTTGGCAAATTGAACACCAATAAAAAATAAATTTATTATAAATAAAAAAAAATATATATATAAAGTAGGTCTATTCTACTCCCATTACTCTCTGTTTCCAGTGACTTCCTACACATATTTGACTATTTATTTAAATGAACTTTATAATCAACTTTTCTATACCCAAGGGAAAAAACACTCGATAGTTTATTGGAGTTCTGTTAACTTTATAAATTAACTTAGAGAAAATTAACATTGTTATAATGTTTCCTCTTTCTATCCAAGTATATTGTAAAACTTTTTACATGTTTGAGTTAATTTTTGTGTCTTTCAGGATTATATTTATCATTTTCTTCATTATATGTTTTAGATGTTTCTTTTTAATATTATTCCTAGATATTTTATATTGTTTATAATAAATGGTATCTTCTCTTCTATTACATCTTCCAAATGGTCTATTTCTCTACATAATAAAGCTATTGTTTTCAATATTTATTTTATAACCTACTACTTTACTAAATTCTCTTATTAAGTTGTATGAGTTGTCCCACTGATGTTTTGGGCTTTCCAGATGTAAAATAATATCACTTGAAATATAGATCATTTTTCTTTTTGCAAATCTGCATGTTTTTAATTATTTTCTCTTGTCCTAGGTGCATTGGTCAATATCTTAGCACCAATGTAAAACAACAATGTGCTTATATTTGTCAGATAAAAAATAGGATGCTCAGTTAAAATTGAATTTCAGATAAACCCCCAAATACATGAACATAAAATAACACACTTTCTAAATAATATATGGATCAAACAAAAATCTCAAGAGAAATTTCAAATATTTTGACTAAATGAAAACAACTCATCAAAATTTTGGGGTTGTAGGAAAAGCAGTGAGAATTTTATTGCATGAATGCCTGTACTAGAAAAGAAGAAAGATCTATAATTAATAATAATAGTTTCTAACTTGGGGGGGGTACTTGAGTGGCTCAGTGGTTGAGCATCTGCCTTTGATTCAGGTCATGATCCTGGAGTCTTGGGATTGAGTCCCATATCAAGCTCCCCCAGGGACCCTCTTCTCCTTCTGCCTATGTTTGAGCCTTTCTCTGTGTCTCTCATGAATAAATAAATAAAATTTTTAAAAAATAGTTTCTACATCAGATGTCCTTCAGTAAAGGAATGGATAAATAAACTGTGGACTTTCAGAAAATGGAATATTATTCAGTGCTAAAAAGAAATGTGCTATGGAAGCCATGAGAAGATATGGAGAAACTGTAAATGCATATTACTAAGTGAAATAAGTCAATCTAAAAATGCTACATATTGTATGATTCTAATCTGAAAAGTCTACATACTATAAAACTATATGACATTCTGGAAAAGACAAAACTATCTGGACAGTAGAAAGATCAGTGGTTGCCAGGAGTTAGGCATTAGGGTGAAAAATGAATAATAGATAGAGCACAGATTTTAGAACAGTGAAAATACTAGATGTGATACTAGAATGAGGAATATGTCATTACACATTTGTCCAAATACATGAAATGTACATCTCCAAGAGTGAACCCTTAAGGTAAACTATGGACTCTGGGTGTTTATGATGTATCAGAACCTCAGGAGTGACAGGGTAATCTGAGGATCTGCTGGGTCACAGGACAGACAGGTGGTGCCCACGTGCTGTGCTGTTCCCAAGCACAGGAGCTGGGTAGCCAGTGGAGAGCAATGGGTGGGTACTGGCTTTCTGCTATAAACTGCAAACTGCCCTGTGTACATAGTGGTTGTGAGACCACTTTCCTGGGAGAAGGGCAGTGGGTCTTGGTGCCAGCTATCTGCTATAAACTGACTGTGTAGTCATGCAACCACTATCCTGGGACAGGCCAGCAAGTGTGGCATGACTTTCCACCAAAGGAATAGTGTAGGTTCATGCCCCAGGCTCCCTGAAATTTGGAGTTTTGAAACTCGGTCATGTGTCTGAGATAAAAAGGCTCAGACACGGGCAGGGTGAACATAGTGTTCAGAAGGAAACCAGAGACACAAATAAGGTGATTGATTGCTCTTTTGCAGGGGCTTACTGCTCCAAGGCCAGAGAGCAGGGTGCAGCCATTTTCATCCCACCCATCAGTATTAAAAGTCTCAGGGAACAAAACAGGACCACCCAGTGGAGGCTAGAGCTGCTTACACTTAGCTCTGCCCTGCCCTCACTCCCTGCAGATGCATTTCCACTAGAGCAAGTCCACCCAAGAATCAGCATAGCAGGCCCCTCCCTACAAAGACTAGCACAAACAATTAGTGCACACCAAGTTTTTTGATCATAGAGTACTGCAAAGATTCTGCTGTAAGGGAAATAGTACCTAGCTCCCATTTTTCTTTTATTCTTTCTTGTTATTATTTTTTCATTTATTTTCTTATATTTTCCACTTCTTTTCTTATCTTTTATTATTATTTTTAATTTTATTTTTACATATATATATTTGTTTACTTTCATTCCATTTCATATTTTAGTTTATTTTATTTTACTTTTTTATTTTGGGATCTAGATCCTTCTAACAAGCAGATCAAAACACATTCAGGATACATTTTTGTTGTTGTTGTTTTCTTGTTTCATATTTTTGTTTTTCTTCGTTTTTTTTCTGTTTCCTTTTTTTCTCTTTGTTTTCTGTTAGTTCTTTTTTTCTCTTTCTTTTCTTTTTTGGACAAAATGACAAAACAGAGGAATTCACCCCAAAAGAAAGAGCATGAGGTAGAACTCATGGCCAGGAATTTAATCAAAAAAGATATAAGTAAGATGTTCTAAATCAGAATCTAAAACAATGATTATAAAGATACTAGTTGGGCTTGAAGCAAGCATAGGAGACACTAGAGAATCCCTTACTGATGAAATAAAAGAACTAAAATATAGTCAGGCCAAAATTAAAAATTCTATAATCAAGATGTAGTCCCAAGTGGAGGCCACAAAAACAAGGATGGGTGAATCAGTGGCATAGAAGATAAAATTATGGAAAATAATGAAGCTGAAAGAAGAGGGAAAGAAACGATTAGCTCATGAAGGTAGACTTGGGGAATTCAGTGATTCCATAAAGCAAAATATCCATATAATTGGAGTCCCAGAAGAAGAGTGGGGAAAAAAGGGCAGGAGGTTTATTTGAACAAATTATAGCTGAGAACTTCCCTTGCAGAACTTCCCTTCTGCAAAAGGAAATGGGCATTCAAGCAAAAGAGACACAAGGAAATTGCCTCAAAATCAACAAAACCAGGTCAACACCAGAACATATCATTGTGAAATTTCAAAATTCAAAGATGAAGAGAGAATTCTTAAAGCAGCTCCAAAGAAGAGGGCCCTAACCTTTTTTTTTTAATAATAAATTTATTTTTTATTGGTGTTCAATTTGCCAACATACAGAATAACACCCAGTGCTCATCCCATCAAGTGTCCCCCTCAGTGCCCGTCACCCACTCACCCCCACCCCCCGCCCTCCTCCCCTTCCACCACCCCTAGTTCGTTTCCCAGAGTTAGGAGTCTTCATGTTCTGTCTCCCTTTCTGATATTTCCTACCCATTTCTTCTCCCTTCCCTTCTATTCCCTTTCACTATTATTTATATTCCCCAAATGAATGAGACCATATAATGTTTGTCCTTCCTAATAGGGTAGACACATGAGGCTGGCAGCAGACTTGTCCACAGAGAGTTGGTAGGCCAGAAAGACTGACATGATACATTTGATGTGCTAAATGGGAAAAATGTGCAGGCAAGAATACTTTATCCAATAAGACTATCATTCCAAATAGAAGGAGGGACAAAGAATTTCCAAGACAAACAGAAATTAAAGGAGTTTGTGAATATTAAATCAGCCCTACAAGAAATTTAAAAATTCACCCAAGGGCAGAAAAAGAGACCAAATGTAACAAGACCAGAAAGCAACAGAGATAATCTATAGGAATAACTTTACAGGTAATACAATATAATGGCACTAAATTCATATCTTTCAATAATTACTCTGAATGTAAATAGATTGCAAATGTAATGTAACATAAATGCTCCAATCAAAAGACATAGGGTATCAGAATGGATTAAAAAACAAGACCCATTGATATGCTGCTTACAAGAGATTCATTTTAGAACCAAAGACACCACCAGGTTGAAAGTGAGGGGGTGGAGAACAATTTATCATGCTAGTAGATATCAGAAGAAAGTGGAGTAGCCATCCTTTATCAGACAAATCAGATTTTAAATCAAAGACTAATAAGAGATGAAGAAGAACACTAAAAAAAAAAAAAAAAAAAAAAAAAAAAAAAAAAAAAAGAAGAACACTATATCATAACAAAGTGGTCAAGCAACAAGATGTAATGATTGTAAATATTTATGCTCCTAACATGGGAGAAGGCAACTATATAAGCCAAATAATAACAAAACTTTAAAAACACATTGATAATAATACAATAATAGTAGGGGACTTCAACACCCCACTCACAGCAATGAACAGATCCTCTATGCAAAAGATCAACAAGGAAACAAGGGCTTTGAATGACATACTGGGCCAGATGGACTTAACAGATACATTAAGAGCATTTCATCCTAAAGCAATAGAGTATACATTCATCTGAGTGCACATGCCACATTCTCCAAAGTAGATAAATACTGGGTCACAAATCATGTCTCAACTGGTACAAAAAAACTGAGATTACATCATGCATACTTTAAGAACACAGTGCTTTAAAATTTGAACTCAATTACAAAAGGAAATTTGGAAGGAACACAAATACATGAAGATTAAAGAGCATCCTACTAAAGAATGAATGGGTCAATCAGGAAATTGAAGAATTTTAAAAATCCATGGAAACAAATGAAAATGAAAACATGACAGTTCAGAACCTTTGGGATGCAGCAAAGGTGGCCTGAAGAGGGAAGTATATAGCAATACAGGGTTTTTCAAGAACCGAGAAAAGTCTCAAATATACAACCTAATCTTACACCTAAAGGAGCTATAAAAAGAACATCAAATAAAGCCTAAATCCAGCAAGAAAAGAGGAATAATAAAGATTAAAGCAGAAATCAATGATAATAGAAATCAAAAAAACACTAGAACATATCAACTAAACTAAAAGCTGGTTCTTTGAAAGAATTAATAAGGTCAATAAATCACTAGCCAGACTTATCAAAAAGAAAAGAGTAAAGACCCAAATAAATAAAATCATGAATGAAAGAGAAGAGATCACAACCAGTACCAAAGAAATACAAACAATTATAAGAGAATATTATGAGTAATTATATGCCAACAAATTAGGCAGTTTGGAAGAAATGGATAAATTCCTAGAAACATATAAACTACCAAAACTGAAACAGGAAGAAATAGAAAACCTGAACAGACCCATAACCAGCAAAAAAAATGAATCAGTATTCAAAAATACCCAAACAAACAAGAATCTAGGTCCCAGCAGATTCTACCAAATATTTAAAGAAGACATTTAAAGAAGAATTAACACTTATTCTTCTGAAGCTGTCTTAAAAAGTAGAAATGGAATGAAAACTTCCAAACTTATTCTATGAGGCCAGCATTACTTCATCCCAAAACCAGACAAAGAACCCACCAAAAAGAAAAATTACAGACCAATATCCCTGATGAACATGGATGCAAAAATTCTCACCAAGATACTAGCTAATAGCATCCAACAGTACATTAAAAGGATTATTCACCAAGATCAAGTGGGATTTATTCCTGGGCTGCAAGGGTGGTTCAACATCTGCAAATCAATCAATGTGATACACCACATTAATTAAAGAAAGGATAAGAAGCATATAATACTCTCAGTAGATGCAGAAAAAACATTTGACAAAATACAGCATTTTTTATTGATAAAAACTCTCTGAAGTGTAGGGATATAAAGAACATACCTTAATATCATAAAAGCCATGTACAAAAATCCCACAGTGAATATCATCCTCACTTTCTTACATCATACAGAAAAATAAACCCAAAATGGATGAAATATCTAAATGTGAGACAGCAATCCATCAAAATCCTAGAAGAGAACACAGGCAGCAACATCTTTGACCACAGCCACAGCAACATCTTGCTAGACATGTCTCCAAAGGCAAGGGAAACAAGAGCAAAAATGAACTATTGGGACTTCATTTAATAAAAAGCTCTTGCACAGCAAGGGAAACAATCAACAAAACCAAAAGGAAACTTGTGGAATGGGAGAAGATACTTGCAAATAATATATCAGATAAAGGGTTAGTATCCAAATCTGTAAAAAAAAAAAAAAAAAATCAAACTTAATATCCCCAAAACAAAAAGTCCAGTAAGAAATGGGCAAAAGACATGAACAGATATTTCTCCAAAGAAGACACACAAGTGGCTAATGGACACATGATGAGATTATTCTCAGTATCATCACTCATCATAATGAAAATACAAATCAAAACCACAAGGAGGTAGCACCACACACCAGTCCGAGTGGCTAAAATGAAAAACTCAAGAAACAACAGGTGTTGGTGAGGATAGGAAGAAAGGGGAATCCTTTTATACTGTTGGTTGGGAATGCAAACTGGTACAGTCACTCTGGAAAACAGTATAGATTTCCCTTAAAAAGTTAAAAATAGAACTACCTTATGATCCAGCAATTACACTATAAGATATTAATCAAAAGGATATAAACAGTGATCTGAAGGAGCACATATACCCCAATATTTATAGCAGCAATGTCCACAATTGCCAAGATATGGAAAGAGCCCAGATGTCCATTGACAGAAGAATGGATAAAGAAGGTGTGATATATACGGAATATTACTCAGTCATTAAAAAGAATGAAAATTGCCATTTGCAGTGATGTGGATGGATCTTGAGACATTATGCAAAGTGAGATAAGTTAGTAAGAGAAAGAGAAACATCATATGATTTCACTCATGTGGAATTTAAGAAACAAAACATAAACAACCTGATCTCACCAAATTCAAAAAGATTGAAGGCATACCATGCATCTTTTCCAACCACAATGCTATGAAACAAGAAATCAGCCACAATAAAAAATTCTAGAAAGAACACAAATACAAGGAGGTTAAAAAAAACATGTTACTAAACAATAAATGGGTCAACCAAGAATCAAAGAGTAAATTAAAAAATATATAGAGACAAATGAAAAGGGTTCAAAATCTTGGGGATGTAGCAAAAGTGGTTCTAAGCGGACAGTTAACAACAATACAGGCCTACCTCATGAAGCAAGAAAAATATCAAATAAACAAACTAGTCATACACTTAAAGGAACTAGAAAAAGAAGAACAAACAAAACCCAAAGCCAATAGAAATAAGGAAATAATAAAGATTAGAGCAGAAATAAATGAAATAGAAGCTAAAAAAAAATACCTAATAGAATACATCAGTGAAACCAGGATTGACCTTCGCAAAGATCAACAAAATTGATAAACTTTTATGCAGACTCAACAAAAGAGAGAGAGCAGACTCAAACAAAATCAAAAATGAAAAAGGAATAATAACCATCAACACCACAGAAATAGAAAGGATTAAAAGAGACTATTATGAAAACCTATAAGCCAACAAATTGGACAACCTAGAAGAAATGGATAAATTACTAGAAACATATAACCTCCCAAAACTGAATTAGGAAGAAACAGAAAATTTGAACAGACCAATTACCATCAATGAAATTGAATCAGTAATCCAAAAACTTCCAACAAACAAAAGTCTAGTACCAGATCATTTGCAGGTGACTTCTACCAAACATACAAGAAGAACTAATACATATTTTTCCTCAAATTATTCCCAAAAAATAGAAGATGAAAAAAGGCTTCCAAACTAATTTTATGAGGCCAGCATTACCCTGATACTAAAACTAGCTAAGGGCGCTACCAAAAAAGAGAAATACAGGTTAATATGTCTGATGAACATAGATGCAAAAAAATCCTCAAAAAGTATTAGCAAACCTATCCAAATATCCATTAAAAAAATCATTCACCAAGGGGTGCCTGAGTGGCTCAGTCAATTAAGCATCTGACTCTTGATTTCAGCTCGTCATGATCTCAAGATCCTGAGATTGAGCCCCATATTTAGCTCCCTGCTCAGTGGGAATTCTGCTTCAGATTACCTCCTCTCCCTCTCTCTCTCCTTCTGCCCCGTCCCCTGCTCTATCTATCTCTCAAATAAATGATTTCTTTAAAAAATCACTCACCATGACTGACTGAGATTTATTCCCAGGATGGAAGAATGGCTCAATATTGACAAATCAATCAACGTGATATATCACATCACTAAGAGAAAGGATAAGAGCCATATGATAATTTCAATAGATGTAGGAAAAGCATTTGACAAAGTACAACATCCATTCATGATAAACACCCTCAACAAATCTAGATCTAGAAGCATGTAAATTGATAAGGAAGAAGTAAAATTTTCACTAGTTGCAGATGACATGTTGCCGTATATATATGCCGTTCCAAACTATATATATATATACCCTAAAGATTCCACCCCAAAACTATTAGAATTAATAAATAAATTCAGTAAGGTCACAGGAAATTACAAAATTAATATACAGAAATCCATTGTATCTCTTTATAGTTAAGAGTCTGTTTTTCGATTTTCCTCTCTTCTTTTTCCCCAATGATCATTTGTGTTGTTTCTTAAATTCCACATATGAGTGAAATCATGTGGTATTTGTCTTTCTCTGACAGACTTATTTCACTTAGCATAATATTCTAGCTCCATCTACATTGTTAACTATAGGGAACAAACTGGCAGTTCCCAGAGGTGAGATGGATCAGAGAATGGGTGAAATAGGTGAAGGGAATTAACACTGAACTTTCATGATGAGCACTGAGTAATGTATAGAATTGTTCAATCACCATAAGATGTACCTGAAATTAATGTAACACTGTATGTTAACTATATTGGAATTAAAATTAAAAAAAAAAGATTTTGGAGACAAATTTTAAAAAGTGAAACTGCTAGCCACAGATTAACTATTCAAAATTAAAAATAAGATCCAGATATATTTGACAAAACTCTCATATCAAGAATATACAAGGAATACCTACAACTGAATAATAAGAAGACTAACAACCAATAAAAATAAAGATACCTGTTATATTGATTCCAAAATTGATCCCATGACTAGTTATTAGCTTAGGAAGACTTCTGACTGCTTAATTTTGCCTAAGGGGCAAAGTATCCAATTTTAGGAATATTGTTAGATTTATTTCATTTAACCTTTTACATACAATGTGAAACAAATTAAAAACCAGAGAGCAGGGGCACCTGGGTAGCTCAGTTGGTTGGGTGCTTGCCTTTGTCTCAGGTCATGATCCCATGGTTCTGGGATCAAGCCCCGCATTGGCTCCTTACTCAGTGGGGAGCCTGTTTCTCCCTCTCCCTCTGCCTGCTGCTCTGCCTACTTGCTCTCTCTATCTCTCTTCTCTCTCTGTGTCATATAAATAAATAAACTCTTTGGGGGGAAAAATACCAGAAAGCAGGGACTTCTGTAAGTTTACAGACCAGGTTGTAAGAACTGTTTTGAGCCTGCTCCACTAATACCCGTCCACTAAATGTCTACATATAAGACACTAAAGCAAGAAAAGGGAAAGGAATAAAAATATATTACACAGCTCCACTTCCAAAGAAGTTATAGAAATATGAATATCAAATATTATTTTAACAACAGTTTTGATAGAACTATGTTGGGAGTCATTAACTGAAAAGCAGCTCTTCTGGAAGCTAGGATGTTAGGCAGAAATTAAGAATTAAATCAGAAATTATATCTTGTAAAATGTACACTGATTCACAGAACTGTACCAAGCCAAACTATGATAGTCATTATAGATTGTCATATCACCAGTTTATTCAGACTCATATATTAGACCACAAATAAATTGATGCAAGGGTAATTCCACAGTCTCATTAATTCTAAAAAATAAAACCACTGATGTTCCATCAGCTCCTTAATTTATAAATTCTGACCAATCCTTGCTAAGATCACCCCAAATTTTATAACACCCCTTCACTACTCCCTTTTGAAACTCACTTTTGTTCTGCATCATGTAGGGTCTCCTTTGTTGCAGCAAATAGTAAACTTAACTTGATTTCAGGTGTGATTCTAATGGTCTCTGGACAATATTGAAAGCAGAATGGAAAGACCAAAAAATACAGTATGTGCTGCTGAATCCTCATCCCCCATAGCCAGAAGTGAATAGACAATAAATAAAATTTATAAATAAAGAAATTATAAATCAAGAAGTAACAATAAAAACATGTTATTTAGACACAAGGAGATAGTCATGGAAATAATGAGCTAAAGAAACCAAAAGTGGCTGCCTCAGGGAATGAGTTAGAAGATGGTTATTTTGTTTAAAATCTTGAAGAAGTATTTATTTTTTAAGAACTATTTAAATCTTTAAGCTATGTGCATATATTACTTTGAAAATAATGAAATTAAATTTAAAATAATAAGTTATACAAATATTTTAGGACAAAATAATAAACAAAGCCACTTCTATTTCTTGCTTACCTGAATTTATAGTCACTCAACAGATGTTTCTTTATTGAACACCTTTATTACCAGACACAATTCTAGGTACTAAGGATACAGTAGAGGAAAAAAGACAAAAAAAAAGTGCCTGCTCTGAAAAAGCTCAGACATAAGAGGAAATTGGACCCCACCTATCCCTCAAAAGGTAAAACAGTTCCAGATCTCATAGCTGGCAAATGGTTAAGCCAGGATTTGAAATAAGGCCGTCTGATTCTAGACCTACTGATTTTAATTATAGACAGATTGTGACAGGGACAGGAAGTTTCTAAATGAATCTAGAGCATCTTATAGTGCCAGAAAGTACTCACAAAAAAAAAAAAAAATAGGACTCCAATAAGGAATGTATATCAAAAGGACATGGTAGCCAACTAAAAGAGATCACAATGGCCAAAATTGTAACAATTTGAACAACAAAATAAGGAAGTATTGGATTATAGCCCAAAGTCCATGAGTAGATATCCATGAGTCCATACTGGCATAGATAAATGGCAAACACGTTCACATGAATATGCATACATACATACATACATACATACATATGAGAGAATAGACAAATCTCTCATGGAGCATTCCATATAATTCATACAGCTACTCTACTCTCTAGGTTGGGGGTGCATAACTCCCCCCTCCTTAAGTATGGGATGTGCACAATGACTTCTTTTCAAAGAGCACAGTATGAAAAGGGGGATAAAAAGAATAAAGGTACAATAAAGAAACTAGACAAACACTACCTCAGCCAGGTGTCAAGATCAATATTAACACTGACATCATATTGATAATATCTTCCTTTAATAGGATGTGATGAGATGGTACTTTACTTTTGTTGTCTTCCTACCAAAGACTCATAATTCCAGGTTAATCATGAGAAAAACATCAAAATATTCCAACTGAAGGGCATTCTACAAACTATATGACCAGTACTCTTTAAAACTCTCAAAGTCATTAAAAACAAGGAAAATCTAAGAAACTTTCAGTTAAGAGGACCCTTAAGGAGACACCACAACTAAATGTAATGTAGTACTCTAGATGGGATTCTGAAACTAAGAAAGGGCATTATGTAAAAACAAAGGAAATATCAATAAAGTCTGACCTTTAGTTATTAATAATATATCAAATTGGTTCATTAATCGTAATACACATACTATACTAATGCAAGATGTTCATAAAGGAAAAACTAGGTAGAAGCTACTTGGGAACTTTCTGTACTATCTTTGCCATTTTCTGTAAATCTAAAACTGTTTCTTAAAATAAAGTTTATTTTTAAAATATTTGAACAAATGAAAAATATTTGGACAGCTTGGCAATTTGGCAATTAGGGTCTGTTCTGTTCTTCAAAAATAACAATATAGACCCTAGCTGGCTAAGTCTCTTTTTCATGTGCTTTATTAAACAAGCTGTTAAAAATCCAAGGTTATGTATTTCAAATTGAATATTCTAAAAGAAAAGTGTATTAAAAAACATATAGCTAAATATCGAAAGTAGTTCTTTCTAAGGGTGAGATTACAGGTGACCTTTTTGTTATTTTCTGTGTTTTCCTAGTTACCTGCAATGAGTTTGTATTACACATATAACTTCACACATAATACCAAAGAAAAGAAAGGTGCTTTTAGTTAAATATGCAATTAAATAACTGCAGAGTGCACCTTAAATGAAAGAAAAACATTATTCTAGATACTAGAATCTAATACTAGATATCTCATTGGGCTAGCACTTAACATATATTATTTCATTTAGATGTGTAAAATAAAGATGGCCTTCAATTGAATCACATTTGGAGAGCAATTTTATGTTTATGAAGCCATTATAAGTTTACAACAAAAATGCAAAGGCATGCTTTTTAGAATTCTGGTCATGCATTTTTTGCTCCTAAACTGAAAGTACAATTAGTTTCCCACCACCTAACATATCATCTACATTTTTTTCTTGACACATGTTTTTATTTGATCCACTTCTGAAGAGAAGCCAATATACCATGTCATGCCTATATACAAATCTCTTAAACTAATTTAATGCTTCATTGTGAAATAATTGATTTGCGATTCACAGGACATTAATTAACTCATAAGCCTTTAATAGTAAGTAAATAATGAAGTTTAGAAAATGATGGCATGTAATTGAATCTAAAGGGACTCTTTTACACACTCTGTTTTTGTTTTGCTTTTAACATTATATCAAATAAAGATGGACAAAATTGTAATCACATTGATTGCAGATGTTAAGATCACAAATTATATATATATGTCAATATTTTTACAGAGGGCCCATTTTCTGGGCAAGCCTATCTCAAAATCAAAACTATAATTAATAATCAACATATACTGTTGTTGCAAGTGATTGCTGAAGAAGAATGCTCAGTAAGTTTGTAGATTTGTAGATTGTTTTCTCTAAAGATTTCCAAGAAACATAGAAAAACCTGTTTTTCCCCCAACATCTTTTTCTGGAGGTGACTGCTAAATTCCGGAGAGTGACAATACTATAATTATTGAATGCTGGTTTAGCACTTTATCATATAGTCTGATTTAATCCCTACAATAACTTGTAGTATAGGTACTATTACCTCCAATTTAGAAAAATCTACATAAAGTCACACAGCAGTAGATAGAAGAGCTATGTTTCCAACCAGTGCTATGTCTGATTCCAAAGGCCAGAGCCTAACTACCCTGTTGTACTGTTTCTTAGCAATGGTGTCTCTATTTGAGACTGAGTTAGCTTCGGCTCCCCCACTTACCCAGCTTCCCCTGGGAAGTTGATTTTACCCTAGTTCTATCCTATCTTGTCCAAACCACCCTCATCCCTCATCTAGACTACTGCAGCAGGCTCCTCTCTATAGACCTATGGTCTTCCTCAACCTTTTTTTGTGTCTTTCCTCCATCCCCACCCCCAGCCTTAATCCATTCTCCACATTGTAACCACAATTTTTCACAAATCATGAGGCCTATAAGCCATTATCTGTTTGCTGTGTGAATTTCCACCCTTATTTTGCACAATGCTACCCCTCACTCTCAGTGTTCCTGCCACTCTAGTCTCTTTACATATGAATATATACCATAGTCCCTCCTGCTACAGAACCATTGTATTTACTGTTTCCTCTCCCTGGATGACTGCCTAGTTAACTCACCCATCACATAACTCTTAATATACCATCAGGAAGCCTTCCTTGACCTCAAGACCAAGACATAACTCCTCCTATTATATACTCTAGTAACAGGCATTTCTGTTCTGTTACATGTGTCATTACAATGTTATGTTTGTTTTTGTTATTACTTGATTAATGTCTGGTCTAAGCCTCTATGCCTTACTATGCACCAGATTATAAGTTTGGTGAAGGACTCTGTTTGCTTTTGCTCCCTATGTTATGATTTTGCACACAGTAAGCTTCCAACAAATTCCTAATGATGAATATTCCCATTCTCTTCTACCATTATCATCTAGATAGGGACTACTATCGTTCTCCAATAAGAAGAATGTTCTCTGACCCTCCACAAGGTCAAAGGCAGGAGTGAAAGCAGGGCAAGAAAGAGGAAAGAAATGTCAATAGTAGTGACTGCAGAATAAACCTTCTGGGATCCATGGACAAGAATTCCAACAGCTACTTTAAATTCTAGGTATTAGTTTCAAATGTATATTTCCAGCCTTCAATTATCCCCTGAACTACAAATTTCTATATATGTCTATTTAACATCTCCACTGGAATTTCAAAGAGGCATTTCAAATTTAACATGCCTCAAATTGAACTATTTTGATTTCTCCTCTAAATTCATTCTTCCCTAGTTTTCCCCAACTCAATAAAGGCATCACCTTGTATCTAATGCTCAGGCCAAAAACCTAAAAATCAAGCCTGATTTTCCTCTTTCTTATACAATCTACATCTAAATTCAAATTTGTCCCTGTTCAAAACTCTCCAATGGCTCCTATTGTACTTAGAATAAAAACTAAAATCTTTATTTGATTTAAGACTCTTAAGTCTCCTTAAGACTCTTTATAATGTGGCCCCTCATCACCTCTTTCATCTCATTTCCTCCATTGCTTCCTTCTTCATAATAGTTCAGCATCATTGGCTTCTTTATCAATGTTCCAGGAAAACACACATGACCAACTCAGAATCTTTGTATTTGCTTCCCTGTGCCTAAAAGAGTCCTACCTCAGATATTTGCTCAGCTAATATTCCATCACTGCCTTCAGGACACTGTTCACATGTTCCCTTATGGAGAGGTCTTCCCTCAGCACCATATCTACATAGCCCTCATTGTTGCTCTAAGCTCTGTATTTCTTTCCCTTTTCCAAATAGTACTTATCAGTAATGTATTAAATCATATATTTATTTACATATTTATTCATTTATGCCCACACTGCTATATTTTAAAGCCCTCAAGGGTTATCTATTCTGTTAAGCATCTAGGAGCTTAATAATTATCCCATGAATGAATGAACATTATTGTCAAAGCTCAATTCTTTTGAATTATTTAAGTTTGATTTTTTACATCAACCAGATTTGGAATATGAAATAAATGAACTATTTAATAACTAATGTTAAAAAAGATACCAGTGGGGAAAAAAAGATAGCTATGCAAAATGTAATCTTTTATTGATTAGCTAGAATGATTACAAATCTGTCCAAGTAGTTTTTAAAAATTAATTAATTAAAGCTTTATTGTTGTAGTTTCTTAATTGGTTTAGGAAATTTTAGAATCAGATGAATTATTTCCTTTATTGCTTCCCCTTAGCCTGAGTCTGAGAAGTTCATTATTAACAGCTACTCATGACAATATTATGGTAATAATACTATGTGTCAATGCAAAGATCATATAATTATAGGAAAAAAGACAATAATGTAAAAAGCAATAAAATTTTTAAGTAATTCACCCTGTGATTACTCAGTAAATAAAAGCATAAGAGACATGGACAGAAGCTCACTGTTAATTTTTTCTTTATATTATACTAACATTAACACCAAAGAATTATAAATTCCTGTTTCAGACAAAAAAGAAAGATGTCGGGCAAATTAACACTATGTTTTCCATTTTCGGTGATGGATACTTCATTTTAAAATTTCCAGCATGCCAGAGGGAAGCTAAGAGAGCTTAAAAGGACACACTTATCTAAACAGTTCAGAAAAGCTGGGAGTCAGCCTAGACACTCCTCCTCCCTGAGCTAGGAGCCCACTTCTCCCACAATTCAGTTTAAGGACAGTTTAGCCACTGTCCTAATCTTCTTGCTCAGATTATAAAGTAGTTTCTAGAAAGGTCTCTCCACATTCACCTGTTTTCCCTCAGATCCATTCTCCAGTTTATAACAGAGGATATTCTATCATGCAAATCAAGTAATTTGTGCCTCTATTCCTTAAAAACATACAGTGACTTCTCTTTTCTTTTAGGAGAATTCTGGCTCTTAATATGACCTAAGGATCACATGTGTTCTGGCTGCCTAATTCCCCAACCTCATTATAAACCACTTTCACCTTTGCTCTTTCCACTTGACCCACACCATTCTCCTGTTAGATCCTTCAAAGTGTCAAATGCCTTTTTGCCTCAAAGCCCCCTCATAGGTATCATTCTGATTTCAGATCAAAGGTCACTCCCTCAGGGGAAGTCTCCCAGTCCCTCTAGACCAGGTTGTCCAGCTACAAATACTCATAGGTGCTATCTGCATTTTTCCATCCCAATATATGTCATAACTACACATTTAATTTACTTTAATTTAAATTAAATTTAATTTAATACTATTCCTCTTCTACATTACTCCTTGTAAGCATCCTGAAAGCAAGAACCACAGTAGTGTTATTTGCTCTTATATCTCATCACCAAATATATACTCTAGTATACAGAAGTTCAGTAAATATTCATTGAATGATAACAGCATGAGATGAGAAGAAACAGTCAAATATTGGCATTAGGAATCTGTGCTACATTTAAGAGCACTTTCCCAGCATCAGTGAACTTTGGAATGGGGTCCCCCAAAAAGGCTAAAGAATATATATTTATATCTGTCTCAAGCTGCACCATACAATATGGTAGCCACTAGCCAAATGTGGCTATTGAGTTCTTGAAATGTGAGAAATGTCCTAAATTTTTATATTGACTATTGTTGAAGTAATATTTTGGATATATTGGGTAAACTTAAAATATATTGCTAAACTTAATTTCACCTCTCTTTTTTTTTCTTTTCTAATGTAACTACTAGGAAATTTAAAATATATGCATCTCACATTATATTTCTATTAGACCATGGTAGTCTGTGGTATTTCAGGATAATACTGCCTAAAGATAGGCATGACATAGTGAGACAAGCTGTTGACATGGATCTGAGTACTGTAAAAATTCCTGAAGATTCTTCTTGTGCTAGCAATGTGTTTCTGTCTCCCAATGTCATCCTGTCCCACTTGGCTGTGCCTGTGCTATTTCACCACACACCCAAATATTTGTTCAACATATGGCCCTACTTGGCCAAACAATCTTTACAAACTGAATTTCAAAGCTCCTCCTTATGCTTTCATTTAATCAATATCTTAAAGTCTAACATAAAGTTTGCAAAGTTCAGCTTTCTCACTTTACTGAATTACAAGTGGTCAGTTTATTGATAGAGGGCTTGGGACAAAGTGTCATTTCTACCCAAGGTAACTAGGAACAAAACATTGCAAGCAGCAGCTCTGTTTAGAATTGCAGATGCAGGGTTTTATGGATTCTCTACATAACCTCTGAAAGTTTCGCCCCTCAGAATTTTCTTTGCACTCCTATGGCAATTTGCCCATGTTCTTTTCACATGTTGTCTTCCTCTTAAGATCCTGAGGCAAGTGAATGTATGGATTTATCTTGGTATCCCTACCATCTAGGCTAGCAGAGTGCCTAACACAAAGGAAGTCCTCAATAAATCTTGTCTAGAATGTGTTGAGTGAATGTACTTTTCCTTACTCTGATCATTCCTTGACTCTAACCCTAGCACTGACTATAGATTCAATTTATAGGCTTGTACTTAATGAACCTTGCCCAGGGATTATTTTAGGACCATTTCATGAGTATGTGTTTTGAACGGCTAAATCAAAGATAAGAGTATCAAACCTTCTTAAAATGCTTAAGGCTATGCTTTAAGTATTTCATAGGTTCAAAATACACTAACTGACTAACAAATTGTAATCATTAGATCAAATACTATTCCCACATTTAGGTAAAGGATCAGGCTATGATTGCTCTTACCATACTACACTTCCTGGTCAAAGACTGCTTAGGTATACAATTAGTATTCACGCAACTTAGTGAGTGTACCTCTAACATGTAAGCTACAGTTTAGGATAAGCTGCAATCACTGAAATATGAAATCTGAATAATTCCTTTTGAACATAAACTCTTCACAACATAAAGATGATTGAGAAACTACATTAAGAATGTGTACTGAATAATAATAATATGCACTGAATAATTAGGTCTAGGTGAGTAGAGTCACAAAGTAGTTGTGGGTACATGATAGACTAATATTTACAACCTTCATGTTTGACCAGCTGCAACCAAGACCTTGCTTCTGCACAAGGACATTGAGAGGCACAGCAGCATGCCTGTTGACTGCCAGAAATCAACATGAGGAGACAGATAACCATAGTACCTGACAGCCTAAGAGATTTGCTGTTTCAGCAAAAGCATCAGGCAGTCTAACCAGGTGAAGGACAATGCAGCAAATATCCATAGTTCCAGGAATGTTTGCTAATGGGAGGGAAGTCCAAGTGTACTCTTGGGCTGAGTCCAACATCTGAATGAAATCTGAACATTATCCACTGAGGTATAAGTAAATTGGAAATTCAGTTTTGGAGATTTCAATTGGATGATTCTCATCAAGAAGTCACAACCTCAAGGCAGAAGAGATTTTGCTTTACAGCAGCTTGTTCTTCTACACTGGTAACCCAGGCAGTAATATTATATCATAGGAGGATTGTTTTTAATGGTTAAAGGGTTGTGTGTGCATGGATGTGTGTTACTCCTCCAAGTTTGTAAACCTTATCAACATTTATATATATATATATAAATGGCTGACCTGGCCTACATCCAGGTCATTATTATTTTTATCCTTGGTCACCATCGACTGCTTTAGCAATGGTCTAGAGAAAATGTGTATGGAGAAATTGCAATCCCATTTCAGTAATTGATAGATAGTGGGTTCTAGGCATTGCAGCAGTCAAAAACTCCAGCCATTCCATTTTTCCATAAATAAAGGAATAATGAATTGATGTGGATTCAACTATAGGCATTAACATTATCTTTGCCAATGTATTCTCTTCTTGCTAAAAACTGCAACTTGCCATTTTGCAAACAATCAATTTTGCAAGAATCTCATACTAACTCATAAAAGGCTATTTAACCCATTATATGAATGAGATGATATGGAAGGAAAAATAACAGGTAAATGGGGAAGGGACAGGAAGAAAAATATGGGATTCCCTAGAGCAATAATAATACATAGGAAAGTTCTAAGGGGAATTATAAATTCATTTCAGCAATATTATGAATTAGAATATTGGATTATCTGAGAACCCAACCACATTTGTAATGATGTTTCCATGGGGAACATCTCTAAAATGGTTTTCTGAAATTAAATCTGTTTTATATCACTTTTTGCCTATAAAAAGAGTTAAATGAAGAGCAGGAAAAGTAGTCATGGTTAATAAACAAAATAAAAGGAATTCATGTATTCTTTCCTACTTATTGGAGATACAAGAAAGTAAACAAAGCATTTAATAAGCTAATTGCTTCAACAGGATGTAGGGTTCCAGGAAATACAAAGGAGGGGCATAGAGGGGCATGGAGGTAGAGAGGTGGTCAAGGAAGGCATGGGGGCAAGAGAAATAATAGAGTTAAGGAAGACTCCTAGGTTTCTATAGAAATAGTGATAACATTCACCAAGAGAGGGAACAAAGAGAGGTCCAACACGAAAAGGAAAATGTAGAGTTTATTTTTGGATGTGAATCCAAAGTAACTAAGGAACATACAAGTGATGGTGTTTAAAAGTCAGGTAGATATCTGGAGCTCAGGCTCATGAGACTTCTGGGCTGGAGACCCAGATTTTTAAGCCCTAGGAATAGTAATTGGGGACTTTGGAGAGAACAAATCCTCCTCCCCAATAGTGTGGTGATGTGAGAAGGAGTAACCCCAAAGAATAGGTAACAAATGAAAAATGGCTAGAATAGATGGAAGAGAAATAAAAGATGCCACTGAAGCAAAACAAAAAGGCGGATTTCAGGAAGGAATGAGTGATCAACAAGGATGATTAACTAATATGAAGATTGCTAAGTACCTGATGGATTGAATTACATGGGGGTCATTGGCAGCTTTGGTAAGAGCAGTACAGTGGAATGGTGTAGGAGGACAGTAGCTGAATTGTGGTGGATTAAGAAGTAGAGGCAGGTAGGTAGACAATTCTCAAAAAGTGTGCCTGTTAAGAGGCTGATAAAAATGTGGATGTGCTTTCTGCCCCTAAGTGCCGCTGAGTAAGCATCTTTAAAGTCTCCCCTCCCACCACCGTCATGTCTAAGTCAGAGTCTCCCAAAAAGCCTGAACAGCTGCAGAAGCTCTTCATCGGAGGTTTGAGCTTTGAAACAACCGATGAGAGTCTGAGGAACCATTTTGAGCAATGGAGAATGCTTACGGACCGTGTGGTAATGAGAGATCCGAACACCAAGTGCTCCAGAGGCTTTGGGTTTGTCACGAATGTCACCGTGGAGGAGGTGGATGCAACCATGAATGCAAGGCCACCCAAGGTGGATGGAAGAGTTGTGGAAGCAAAGAGGGCTAGCTCAAGAGAAGATTCTCAAAGACCTGCTGCCCACTTAACTGTGAAAAAGATTTTTGTCGGTGGCATTAAAGAAGACACTGAAGAACATCATCTAAGAGATTATTTTGAACAGTATGAGAAAATTGAAGTGATTGAGATCACGACTGACCGAGGCAGTGGCAAAAAGAGAGGTTTTGCTTTTGTGACATTTGATGACCATGACTCTGTAAACAAGATTGTCATTAAAAAATACCATCCTGTGAATGGCCACAACTATGAAGTAAGGAAAGCCCTATGGAAGCAAGAGATGGATAGTGCTTCATCCAGCCAAAGAAGCTGAAGTGGTTCTGGAAACTTTGGTGGTTGTCGTGGAGGTGGTTTTGGTGGGAATGACAACTTTGGTCATGGAGGGAACTTCAGTGGTCGAGGTGGCTTCGGTGGCAGTTGAGATGGTGGTGGATATGGTGGCAGTGGGGATGGCCATAACACATTTGGTAATGACGGAAGCAACTTTGGAGGTGGTGGAAGCTATAACGATTTTGGCAATTGAAACAATCAATCCTCAAATTTTGGACCCATGAAAGGAGGAAATTTTGGAGGCAGAAGCTCTGGCCCCTATGGTGGTAGAGGCCAATACTTTACCAAACCATGAAACCAAGGTGGCTATGGCGGTTCCAGCAGCAGCAGCAGCTATGGCAGTGGCAGAAGGTTTCAATTACTGCCAGGAAACAAAGCTTCGCAGGAGGGAAGAGCCAGTGAAGCGACAGGGAAGCTACAGGTTACAACAGATTTGTGAACTCAGCCAAGCACAGTGGTGGCAGGGCCTAGCTGCTACAAAGAAGACATGTTTTAGATAATACTCATGTGTATGGGCAAAAAACTCGAGGACTGTATTTGTGACTAATTGTATAACAGGTTATTTTAGTTTCTGTTCTGTGGAAAGTGTAAAGCATTCCAACAAAGGGTTTTAATGTAGTTTTTTTTTTTTTTTTTTTGCACCCATGCTGTTGATTGCTAAATGTAATAGTCTGATCACGACACTGAATAAATGTGGATGAAAAAAGTGGATGTACTGGAAAGGCAACATGGGCTTGAGGGAAGGGGGGCTTTTATTTCATTTTGCTTTGTTTACATAGTCAAGTAAAGGAGCCAATAAGAGAAAGGGAGAATTTGAAGATATGAGAATGACAAAAATAAAGAAACTGAGAGGCTTATAAAGGAGAGAAAGAATGGAACTCAAAGACCATGTGGAAGGGATCTCTTCCTTAAATAGGAAGAGATCTATATTCTTTATGGGAGGAACAAGAGAAAAGGAGAAAAATATAAAAGTAGGATATGTAAGATAATGAGTTTGTTGCCTAGAGTTGGAGGTGTTTTCTCTGACGATTTCTATTGTTTCCATGCAGCAAGAAATGTGCTCATCAGCTGAGAAGAGGTGGGAATAAAAAGGTATAGAGGGACAGATTTAAGCAGAGTGGGGAGTGAGAAAGAGAGCTGATTCTATACATATGGAAGGCTTGCCAAACTCTACCAAAAGCATAACAAGGTTCTGTGGTTTTTGGCAGCAAATGGTTGAAGTGCTGGCTCGTGGGTTGTGAACTCTACAATTTATGGACTGGGGGAAAAAAAGAAATGAAGAGACCTGAGGCTTCTATGAAAAGAAAGAATAACTGTTGGGGGAAGAGACTGAAATATCTGGAAAATTAGATGTTTAAAATTAATATTGCAAAGGTAGAGCAATTCCAGGTAATAGCAAGAATCAGGGCATGCTCATTGTAGGTGGCTGAAGTCGAGTGGAGATAAGGACCACGAATTGATAAGGTCACAGAAATGAGATGCTACAGCCATTGGATAAATTGTTCACATAGGCATGGAAGTCACACAGAACAATGATACAAATTGCAACAACAACAACAACAAAAATGAACAGATTGTCTTTAACTAATGTAGAAAAGCTGTGGTGAATGCGAAAATAGAAGTGCTTAAAAAATAGAAATCAATTAAGAAAGATATCAGAGAGACACAAAAAAACAACCTAAAAAATCTTCAATTGCCAAAGCTTTTTGAGCAATGAAACAATAGGTTTGGAATCTACCACAGAAGTAAAATAAATATCCATGAGTTTATATTTATATAAATAAATAAATAAATAAATAAATAAATAAATAAATAAATAAAGTTTATATTTATATAAAATAAATAAATAGAGAAGTGACAAATTTTCCATACAGAATAATTCTAAATAATAAATGTAGAAGGAATGAGGAAAATAGAAATTTGCCACAGCAGTATTTGCTTTAGGTAAGATCTGCAGATGAATGCTAAAAGTAGCCACCAAAACATTAAGGAGAAAGAGGATATTTACATAGCCTATCTTCTCCAATATATTCATTAATTACTGTAGTGATTTTAATGTATGCCTAAACATTTTTCAGTATTTCTCCCTCTAGAAGTGAAGCGTAAATCTCCTCAAGTGTGGGCTAGACTTAGTGACTTATTTTTATTTTTATTTTTTTAAATTTTTTACTGGAGTTCAATTTGCCAATATATAGAATAACACCCAGTGCTCATCCCATCAAGTGCCCCCCTCAGTGCCTATCACCCAGTCACCCCAACCCCCTGCCCACCTCCCCTCCCACTACCCCTTGTTCATTTCCCAGAGTTAGCTGTCTCTCATGTTTTGTCACCCTCACTGATATTTTCACTCATTTTCTCTCCCTTCCCTTTATTCCCTTTCACTAATTTTTATATTACCCAAATGAATGAGACCATATAATGTTTGTCCTTTTCCGATTGATTTATTTCACTCAGCATAATATCCTCCAGGTACATCCACATTGAAGCAAATGGTGGGTATGTGTCATTTCTAATGGCTGAGTAATATTCCATTGTATATATTGACCACAGCTTCTTTATCCATTCGTCTTTCAGTGGACACCGAGGCTCCTTCCACAGTTTGGCTATTGTGGACATTGCTGCTAGAAACATCGGGGTGCAGGTGTCCCGGCGTTTCATTGCATCTGTATCTTTGGGGTAAATCCCCAGCAGTGCAATTGCTGGGTCATAGGGCAGATCTATTTTTAACTCTTTGAGGAACCTCTACACAGTTTTTGAGAGCGGCTGTACCAGTTCACATTCCCACCCACAGTGCAAGAAGGTTCCCCTTTCCCCATATCCTCTCCAACATTTGTTGTTTCCTGTCTTGTTAATTTTCACCATTCTCACTGGGTGAGGTGGTATCTCATTGTGGTTTTTGATTTGTATTTCCCTGATGGCCAGTGATGCGGAGCATTTTCTCATGTGCTTGTTGGCCATGTCTAAGTCTTCCTCTGTGAAATTTCTGTTCATGTCTTTTGCCCATTTCATGATTGGATTGTTTGTTTCTTTGCTGTTGAGTTTAATAAGTTCTTTCTAGATCTTGGATACTAGCCCTTTATCTGATAGGTCATTTGCAAATATATTCTCCCATTCTGTAGGTTTAGTGACTTATTTTTACTTGAGAGTTTGAAAAGGGGAAAAAAAAACAGTAACTTTACTGTGGAGCAACCTGTCAGACACTACTTTCATGAATGATCAAGGTTTATATCACCAATCCTAAATCATACTGATGCCATGCTTCCCCTAATACAATGTGATGGTAAGGGTACTTTACTTCTGTAGTAGTCTTCCTCCAAATCCATAACCCCAGTCTAATCATGAGAAAACATCTCATGATGAGGGACAAATTGAGGGAAATTCTACAAAACACCTGGTCAGTAATCTTAAAAAGTGTCAAGGACACAAGAAACAAGGAAATGCTGTGAAACAAGGAAAGACAGATTGGAGTTGTCTAAAGGGACATGACAACTAAGTGCAGCATGGTATGGACAGGACCTTAGACTAGAGGACATTCATGTAAAAACTGGTGGAATCCAACTAAAGCCTATTATTTGGTTGAGAGGGTCAGACCAATGCTAATTTCCTTATTTTGATAAGAGGTTAACATTAAGGGAAGTTGATTGAAGGGTATATGGGATTTATGTATACTTCTTTAGAACTCTAATAAATATAAATTCATTTAAAATAAAAAATTTAAGAGAAAAGATTTAATGAAGAAGAATATGTAGCTTGGAATCCCTATATTATCCAGTAAAATATAGTGGATATAATGAGTGTGGAAGATGGATGGCATGAGGCTCAGTGGAGCAGGAGGTTCTACAGAAAGATGAAGAAGGAATGTTTTGAAACATCATTAATGGAGTGAGGAATATAGGCTAGCTTATCAACTCTGCATTAGAGCCCAACATTTACTTGACTAGATGCTATTGCTATGTCTGGAGGTCAAGTAAGAATTGAAAAGTGTTCACTGCATTTGGTAATTATCTGATCCAAGTATTACGTGGACCACTGGTCGTGATGAGAAAGGCCATCATCCTTGAAATCTATCAATATCAATCAGTTCTCTTCCATTATCCATGGCAAACATATGCTATTTCCTGCCTCAAAGTTTGCAGCCTCCATGGACAAACTTTTATTAGTGACGTGGGGAATGCCACAAGTCTTACATTGTTTTGCATAGTAGAGATGACTGGCATACTTGGAACCTAGTGGATGATTAAGTTCCCTCCTCATATTTCCAGTTTTCCTCACCTTTGACTGCCTCCTACCAAGGGGGAAGTTTTCTACAAAGTGCTCTAAATATTATGTCAAACTTGCAAAAAAGCTTAACAAGGAAAGGAATTTTTAAAAATAAAAACTAAAGTTTGTTGAATGCCTGTCAAGAGTTCAAGCTAGTAACTGATCCTTTTACTCCTCAATTAGGAGTACTTCAGAAAATGTGTATAAAAACATGTAAAATGAAACATTGGTAAATACTACTCACTATACTAATTGGAAAAATTAATAATGTATACTACTCTAAAATTAAGATTTAGGAAAAACATGGGTCAAAAGAATGGGAAGGAAAAGTTTTAAGGTACTGACAGGTGGACTCTTGTACAGTACCTTTAGATATTTTAATCCATCCTATAGTTTATTTATCATGGTTAAGTGACCACCTAAAACCATGGTAAAGGCACAGCAGCAAACAGAGCAATGCAACAAAGGAGACTCCCCAAGGCACACAGAGTAAACACTGACCATCACGACCAGCAAAACAACTCAACTCTGCATCTAATATTCTGCATTTAATATTTAAAAGTTCCAGAAAGAAAAAAAAAGTCCCAACTTTTCAGAAAGGTTTCACTTGATAGATCAGTCTAACAAATACAACTGGAATTAAAATATAATGATGATAGATAAATGAAATGATAGATTAGGTAAAGACAGACTAGTAGATTAAATAAATAAATGTGTTCTAAGAACCAGATCTGAAACTTCAGTTAATAATATCTATTAGGATAAATGAAAAAAAAAAACCTTTTCTAAGACTAACAATATTTGAGTGCTTAAATAAACAATAGTGAAACAACTGCAATAAAACAACATCCTAGTTTTTTCAGCGCTTGATTTCTGAGAAGCTTGAAGTGCTTTATATGTAATGTCAGTCCCATTCCCAGAGAATTAAGTTGGAATCAGCATCATGAATAAATAAACTGATAAGCTCAAAAGCACATAACAAAAATGACTAGGCCAAATCAAATCCTAGAAGTGTTTTATACAGCACAGAAGAGTTACAGTGGAAACCTGTAAAGACACAGACTGTCCTAAAAGACAATCAAAAACTTTTTTTCAGTAGTAAAAAATCACAAGCTAGAAACAAGAGAAAACCAAAATTTGAACAGATGGGGGACTTGCAGGCTTTATTTTAGATGGTTCCTAACTAATAATAAATACCTTGTAACTATCACATTCAGATTTTCCAAGTAATTTTCTCTAGGTGAAATAAATTCAGTATTCACACACACCTCTAAGTTTACCCCAAATTTAATGTATAGGCTGGGCCATATAATTCATTGAGATAGGGCACATATAATATCTACATTTTAAATTATTTAATCAATACAAAGATTCAGATAATTTTATTGTTCGATACTGTAATAAGTAGGATTTTAAGAACCTTTTTACTGAAATACATATAAAGAGAACACATCTTTTTTTATTTAATTTTTAATAGACTATTTTTAGAAAAGTTTTATTTTCACAGAAATACTGAGTAAAAGGCACCAAGATTTCCCATATTCTCCCTGTCTCACACATGCATAACCCCTCCTTGCCATTGACATCCCCCATAAGAATGGTACATTTGTTACAATTGATGAACCTACACTAACACATTATTATCACCCAAAGCCCATAGTTTACATTAGGGCTGACTCTTCATGAGCGAACATTCCATGAATTTGGACAAATGTAGAATGACAGGTACCCAACGTTATTTTATCCTACAAAGCATTTTCATTGCCCCAGAAATACTCTATACCCTCCCCCCCTCTAACCTTGGCCACCACTGATCTTTTTATTATCTCCATAGTTTTGCCTTTACTAAAGTGTCATATAGTTGGAATCACATAGTATGTAGCCTTCTCAGATTGGCTTCTTTCACTTAGTAATATGCATTTAAGCTTTCTTCATATCTTTTCATGGCTTCATAGCTCATTTCTTTTTAGTACCAAATAATATTCCATTATCTGGATGTACCACAGTTCATTTATCCATTCATCTACCAAAGGACATCTTGGTTACTTTCAAGTTTTGACAATTATGAATAAAGTTGCCATAACATCCACATGCAGATTTTTATGTGGATATAAGTTTCCAACCCCTTTGGATAAATACCAAGGAGTGCAAATACTGGATCGTATGCTAAGAGTACAGTTTCGTGAGAAATCACTGAACTGTCTTCCAAAGTACCATTTTGCATTCCCGCCAGCAATGAATGACAATTCTTGTTGTCCTATATCTTTTCCAGCATTTGCTATTGTCAGTGTTCTGGATTTTGACAATTCTGATAGGGGGTGTATAGTATCTCATTATGGTTTTAATTTGCATTTTCCTAACTAAGGGCACATGATGTGGGGCATGTTTTCATGTGCTTATTTGCCATTTGTAGATCTTTGATGAGGTGTCTGTCAAGGTCCTTGGCTCATTTGTTAATCAGATTGTTTTCTTATTGTTGGGCTTTAAGAATTATTTTTATATTTTGGATAATAGTCCTTTATCAGATGTATCTTTTGCAAGTATTTTCTCCCAGTCTGTGTCCTGTTTTCTCATTACATTGACAGTACCTTTTACAGAGCAGAATCTTAAAATTTTAGTGGATTCCAGCTTATCAAGTCTAAAAAGTACAAGACCATGTGAGGTTTCTTCTACATTGTCTTCTAGGAGTTTTATAGTTTTGCATTTTCTTTTCAATACTGTGATCCATTTTGAGTTAATTTTTGTGAGGGGTATACGGTCTGTGTCTAGATTTATCTTATTGTATGTGAATATCCAGTTGTTCCAGCACTACTTGTTAAAAAGAGTATCTTTGCTGCATTGTACTGTATTTGCTTCTTTGTCAAGATAAGTTGATTATATTTATGTAGTCATATGTCTTAAGTATAAAGAGTGCCAGATTTAGCCACATTGAATAAACCCAAATAACCATGCTTTAAGTATTATGAGTACATCTAACTGAAGAAATACTCTTCAGTCTTCCATAGACAAGTTCAAATATTATCAAAAAACATTTATTGGCATTTTTAACCCTCAGAAATATGTAACCATTTTTATCTCCTGAATTTCTTCTTTCACTTATCAATTTTAAGAGGTCAGACCCAATGTAAGAAAATAAAATTATTTCATCACCTGCCAATTTGACACTGAACATGTCAAACATGTCCTCATCCTACTTCCTTAGGTACCCTCACTCAATTCCAAGATGAGACTTGTGAATATACAAATGAGGTGAGATTTTTTACTCCAGGTTTCATGTACTTTTTAAAGGTGCCTCAGATACTAATGATGATTCCAACAATATGGACTCAGAGTTCTGCTTGTAAGGAGTAACTATGAAAGTACGATGAGCCTGAGGCCTCTTCCACATTCCTTGTAGGTGCAAGAGAGCTAAGTTGGCCAATCATGGGACTAGGGTAGAGTGGAATGAGGATTAGCTCAAGAGTAGCTGCTATACCTTTCAAAGTCTTCTTAAAGAGGTAGGGTTTTGAGATTTTGGGAAACTGGGGGAGATTCCAACTATCTCAGTGATGCCCCAGTATCAGCAAATATGACCTCAACTCATATGCTTCCTCACACCCAAAACCCTGTACAGTTGTTTATTCCAACCTAGATGAAGCAAAATGAGAATTGTTTTTACAACTGAAAAATCCAAGGGTATATCTGACTAGATAGGTTTGACTGATCCAGGGGCTCAAAGTCATCCAAATCTAGGTCCTGTCCCGCAGTAGTCTCAAGTGACTTCCTAGAAGTCTAAAGAGTTATCTCTCTTCATTCATGTCCAGTAGAAAAGAATTAGAGTTCTCGCTCCAGCATTCCCACCTAACAAGGATTCAGTGTATCTCATTGTCTCAAATCCAATCATATGACCTTCTCTGAACAAACCATTGTAACCAGGAAGTATGATCTGCTAATAGGCTCAGACCTGGGTACCTGCTCAAACCAAGTCCAGCATTGAAACAATACTACCCCATGGGATGAAAGGAAAATGGGGATAAAGTTAGGAGGAGAAGGCAAAATAAGTACTGTGAAGCAAGAATTACTTGACAACCTTCATCAGTAACTCCATCATCACTAAGAGTTACAGAACCCGGTTAATCTGTAATGACTTCCACACAAAAACCAGCTCCATGTCAGTATCACCCTCTTCTCACTTAAGTGGGGGAGTCTTTCTCAACACTGTCCGAAAAACATCTTTAAGTGAAAGGAATAAAAGCAAGTTTGAATTGTTTACAATGCTTTCACTGGATAGATTAATTTGTGAAGTAAAAGCTGGAGATGATTAATATAGAAAGCACTAACCTCTAGGATTTCATAAAGGGCACCCATGGAAATCAGAGCTGTGATCTTGAAAAAAAATTGGTTGCTCACTGAAAAGCTCTGATATGCTTTCATTGTGGGCATAAACAAAATAAAAAGAGAACTCATATAGAGGTAAAGACTAAAGAAAAGTACATTCAGTAATGTTGTTTATATTAAAATAAATCTGCTGGCTAATGCTGCCTGAATTCGGTATAGAGGCCTAATGAGCTCAGGCAGCCACCCAAAAAGACCCATCCTGAGAACTTAACAATTGATAGAGTAGTAAACACTTAGCCAGAGTTTTCTTTAAAGGATAAATAGAAAATGGTGGGGCTAGGCACTAATCATATGGTTTTATAAAATGCTTGGTTTTTCTTAGTTATATTCAGAAAGCACTAGGCAAGTTTTCGACAATGCACACTAAATGTGCAGTGTTATAAATTAATGGGTAATCACAATAATATGCATGTAATCACACAGTGATAGCAGGTAATAGCAATGAGTTAAATTTCCTTTGCTATTTGTGGAGCTCTCTCCAAAATTCCTTATCTATTAGATCAGCAGTGGCATTATTCTTTATTACATATATTGAATGAATAAAAGGATGCATGCATGAGTGGAGTGAATTAACTAGTGATTGAACTTAAGTTTTCACATAGGGTTAATTTTCTATTATGAACTTGTGTGTGCAAAAGTTTAGTGTACATTCTCACAAAACATATTTTGCTCTATAAGCTAATTTCAGATTGTGCTACCATGCCATTTTTTTTAGTGTGGCTATAATACCTATATCAGAGCTATTCTAGTCTATACAGGGTCTTTGCAAAAGTTAGAAGTATCCCTTAAGGAAAGATACAGGTCCTCAGACATGTGACTTGGTGAAAAGGTGAGGAGCCCTTGTATAAAAGTAAAAGGTGTCCCATTCTCTTGAAGGCTTGGGAAGGTGGTGAAGGACTGGCCTGATTTCTACCCCCACTACCTCATCTTTGTTGAAAGCATAAGTGATACAACCTTAGTTCAGTCTAATGCAGAATAATCATAAAGAAAAGAGTAAAAATCATAACTTCCTTTTCTGTTTTGTGGAGTCATTTCCCTCAGGAAAGATTTTATTAACAAATTATATCATCTATAGTTGTAAAAATTACCTCATAGGATGTATTTAAATGTTAAAAACACCAAATTTCCCCAAAATTGTTTTTCAACCTATTCTTTATCATATATGATTTTTCCTGAAGACCAGGTAAAACTAAAATCATTAAGAGTCATACACACATACAATATATGTGTTATTTAGACATATATGTATATATGGTCACAAAGACTTTCTGGTCTAATCTTAACAGAAATTTTTCGAAGTACAAAGTTATTGCTACCTAGTAGTTATTTGTTTTACTTCTTCCTTTGCATCAGTGCAGGTTATTTTTCTTTCTTTCCCCTATGACTTTCCAATTGCTATTGTGATCAACTAAAGTCCCCCATTCTAATTCTAAGAGATGGGATATGCTCAGAGCAAAGAAAATGGGGAAACAGTGACAGAGAATGGTAATGGAATCTATTTTATCCTGAAGTAATAAGAAAATGAATTCAATTTGCACAAAAGGATTCTGATTTGCAGCCAAAGGAGTAAAAAGTCCTTCCGTTTATTTTTCATTAGGAAAGTATACATGCCACATTCTTTCCTGGCTGCCTTATAGCCAAGAAATGAGTTTGCTCCCCCAGCTGTTAAGCTCTGAAAGCTGATGCTAGTTCTGCATGTTTTTTTTAATTTATTTTAATTCCAGTAGAGTTAACATACAGTGTTCTCTTAGTTTCAGGTGTAATATAGTGATTCAACAATTCCATACGTCATTCAGGGCTCATCACAAGTGCACTCCTGATCCCCCTTCCCTATTTCACCCATCTTCCCACCCACCTCCTCTTTGGTAACTATCAGTTTGTTCTCAAAAGAGTCTGTTTCTTGGCTTCTCTCTCTTTCTCTCTCTTTCTCCCTTTCTAGTTTGTTTTGCATTCCACGTATGAGTGAAATCATATGGCACTTGTCTTTGTCTGATTGACTTATTTCATTTAGCTTTATATTCTCTAGCTCCATTCATGTCATTGCAAATGATAAGATTTCATTCTTTTTTATGGCTGAGTAATATTCCACTGTATATATATCACATCTTCTTTATCCATTCATCTATCAATGGACATTTGGGCTGCTTCCATAATTTGGCTATTATAAATAATGCTGTTAATACACATAGGGGTGCATGTATCCCTTTGAATTAATGTTTTTGTGTTTTTTTGATAAATACCCAGTTGCACAATTACTGGATCATAGGGCAGTTCTATTTTTAACTTTTTGAGGAACCTCCATACTCTTTTCCACAGTGGCTGCCTAGTTTACATTCCTACCAACAGTGCAAGAATTTTCCTTTTTCTCCACATCCTTGCCAAAACTTGTTTCTTGTTAGTTCTGCATATTGAATTGGAAAGAAGCAGACTGTGAACCAGTAGATCCAGTTTTGAGTCTCAGTTTTTTTTTTTTAACAACTGACCTTATTCTTGGCAAACAACTGAGTCTCTTGGTTTCCTTAACTGTGAGATGGGTGGAAGATGGTCTAAATAAGTAGTTATACTAATTATAGCAGCTGTCATTTATTGAGAGCCTACTAGGTACTTAGCACTGGGGTGAGCATTTGCAATATCATTATCTCATCTATTAGAATTCCAGCAAATTGAGTGATTTTACACGAAAGAAGCTCAAGCTTGGATGGGTTAAATGTGGTTCTAGAGACGTAGGTATCAGAGTCAGGATAGAATCAGAGGTCTCACTTAAAAGTCTATCTGGCCTATTTATAAACTAAGTGAAAAGCAATTTATGATATGAATCTCAGACAAAAGCTACCTGCAGGTTTTTGCTTTTTCACATATCTAAGTGTACTGATTCCAGAACCATACAATGAGCTTCCAAGTATGTTAGTGAAGAAGAAACATGACTTCTCTCTTAATAAGCATACTAATGGTGCCAAATCCACTGCTATGTCATATCATCATGCATTTACATATCTAACAGTGCACATATATATTTTATTTCACATATTTCATATTCTTCTTAAGAATTAATATGATGCAAAGGAATTGCCACAGGCTGTGAAGCCAATTCTAAAACATTTCACTCATATGTGGAACTTAACAAAAGAATTCTAAAAACATTTTGAAAAACAGTACCATCATGAAACAACTCAGTAGTTTCTGAAGTGGCTGCACTAACTGGGAGATAGTCTTTAAGTGGGTAGGTGCAGGCATGTTTGTTAAAATCTATCACATGACTTCTGACTTCAAAGACATGGGTATATGGTGAGTGTTGATTTATTCACTCATTCACTCAACAGAACGAATGGAGTACTTCTTGTTTTGGGCATAAGGGGCACAATGCAATCAAGATGGAAGCTGTCCTTGTCCTCATGAAACATAGATGAAAAGACAGAAAATGAACAAGCAAATAAATATAAAAAAAAACCCTATAGATTGGAGTAAGCGCTGTGAAGGAAATAGTATGCTCTTTTATTTTTTTATTTTTTAAAAAGATTTTATTTATTCATGAGAGACACAGAGAGAGGGAGAGAGAGGCACAGACACAGCAGAGGGAGAAGCAGGCTCCACGCAGGGAACCCAATGTGGGACTTGATACCGATTCTTCAGGATCACACCCTGGGCCAAAAGCAGCGCTAAACCGCTGAGCCACCCTGGCTGCCCTGGTATGCTCTTTTAGAGAAAAATAACTGGAGGAGGCAGTCCATCTTAGCTGGGGTTTTTATGAAGTTTGAAGGATGAGAAGAAGCCAAATATGGAAAGAAAAAAAAAGAAGGATGGCAAAGGCCCTGAGGCAAGAAGTTTGGCAATTCTAAAAATCATATGTGGTTGGTGCATAAGAAACTACAGTTAAAAATCCACAGGTAATATCACACTTATTGATAAAACACTGAAAAACTTTTCCTGTGTGATCGGAGGAAGACAAGAATGCCAGCTCTCACCACTTTCATCCAACACATGTTCTTGGGCAAGAAAAAGAGTAAAAGGCATTCAGATTGAAAACAAAGGTGTAAAATCATCTGTTTGCAGATGACATGATGTCGTACATAGAAAATCCTCAGGCCCACAAAAACAACTATTAGAATTGATAAATGGATACATAAAAGTTGCAAGATATAAGATTAATATACAAAAATCAATTGTATTTCTATATATTTTCAATGAATAATTTGAAAATGAAATTAATCATTCATTTATATAGCATCAAATGAAAATATTTAAAAATGAATTTACCAAACAAGTCTAAAACTTTGTACACTAAAATCTACAAAAAAATCACCAAAACAAAATAAAGAACATCTAAAAAATAAAAATTAAATTAAAAAAGAAATTAAAGAAGATTAAATAAAGGAAAATACATTCCATATTGGAATATATTGTATTATTAGAAGATGTAGTATTATTAAAATGGCAATAATCCCCAGATTGATGAACAGATTCAAGGCAATACCTATTAAAATCTTAGGTAACATTTTTGCAGAAATCGACAAGTTGATTTTATGATTTGTATGGAAATTCAAGAAAACCAGAATAGCCAAAATAATCTTTTTTTTAAAATTATTTATTTATTTATTTATGATAGTCATACAGAGAGAGAGAGAGAGAGAGAGAGAGAGAGAGAGGCAGAGACACAGGCAGAGGGAGAAGCAGGCCTCATGCACCGGGAGCCCGATGTGGGATTCAATCCCGGGTCTCCATGATCGCGCCCTGGGCCAAAGGCAGGCGCTAAACCGCTGCGCCACCCAGGGATCCCTAGCCAAAATAATCTTGAAAAAGAAGAATAAAGTATGAAGATTCACACTTTCCCAGTTTCAAAACTTACTACAAAACCATAATAATCCAAATAGTACAGTACTGACATAAGGATACACTTAGAGATTAATGAAATAGATTTGAGAATCCAGCAATGAACCCACATATATATGATCAACTGGTTTGTAACAATGGTGCCAAGACCACTCAATAGGGAAAGAGTAGTCTTTTTAACAAATGGTGCTGGGATATCTGGATTACCACATGCAAAAGAGTGAAGTTGGATCCCTTCCTCATACTACATACAAATACTAACTCAAAATGGATCAAAGACCTAATTCTAAGAGCTTAAAAATGAAACTCTTAGAAGAAAACATACGTTTAAATCTTTATGATATTGGATTAAGCAATAGTCTCTTAGATATGACACCAAAAGCACAAGCCACAAAAGAAAAAATAAACTGGTCTTGCCAAAATTATATTTTTAACTCAAAGGACACGATCAAGAAAGGAAAAAAACAATCCACAGAATGGGGAAAATGCTTGCAAATCATTTATTTATTTTTTTTAAAGATTTTATTTATTTATTCATGAGAGACACAGAGAGAGTGGCAGAGACATAGGCAGAGGGAGAAGCAGATTCCCCATAGGGAAGAGCCTGATGTGGGACTCAATCCCGGGACCCCAGGATCATGACCTGAGCCAAAGGCAGAGCTCTCAGCCACTCAGGCACCCAGCAAATCATTTTTCTGATAAGAAACTTCTATCTAGAATATATAAATAACTCTTACAATGCATTAAGAAAAAGATGATCTAATTTTTTTAATGGGCAAAATTTCTGAATTGACATTTCTCCTAAGAAGATATAAAAATGACCAATAAGCAGATAAAATAGATGTTCGACATCATTAGCATGTGAGAAATGTATTAAACCCACAATAAGATATTATATCCCACTAGGATGGCTATACTAAAAAAGACAAATAGTAACAAGTATTGGCAAGAATGTGGAGAAATTGGACCCATCATACACAGCTGGTAGGAATTTAAAACAGCACAGTTGCTTTGGAAAACAATTTGGCAGTTCCTCAAGATTACAGTAGTCCCCCCTTGTCCACAATTTTGCTTTCCACAGTTTAACTTATCTGTGGTCAACTGCAGTCCAGAAGCAGATGATCCTCCTAACATATATCATCAGAAGGTCAACAGTAACCTAATGTTACATCACATGCTTATGTCATTCACCTCGCTTCATCTTGCCACACATTTTATCATTTCACATCATCAGAAGAAGAAAGGTGAGACCTGTACAAGATATTCTGAGAGAGAGACCAATCACACAACTTCTATTACAGAATGTTGTTATAATTGTTCTATTTTATTATTAGTTATTACTGTCAATCTATTACTGTGCTTAATTTATAAATTAAACTCTATTACAAGTAAGTATGTAAAGGAAAACACATACTATATATAAGATTCTGTACTGTCTGTGGTCTCAGGCATTCACTAGAAGTCTTTGAACATATCCCCCACGGATAAGGGAGGATTGTTGTAACCATAGAGTTACCATATGACCCATCAACCCTACTCCTAGGTATTTATCAAAGGGAAATAAAAATACATGTCCACTTAAAACTTGTACACAAGTGTTCATTGCAGCACTATTCATAATAGCCAAAAAAATGGAGACAACTCAAATACCCATCAACTGGTGAATGGATACATAACATGTGATACATCTTACCCAATAGAGCATTTGGTGATAGAAAATAAATAATCTGGATACAGGCTACAACATGGATGAACCTTGAAAACATTATTCTAAGTCAAAGAAGCCAGTCACAAACATCATACATTTTTTATTGCATTTAAATAAAATATCCAGAATAGGCAAACTATAGAAAGTTGATTAGTGGTTGACTAGGGCTAAGAATGTTGGGGTAAATTGAGGATGACCATTAAATGGTATAGTATTTACTTTCAGAGTGATGAAAATGTTCTAAAATTGATTATGGTGAAGGCTGCAAAATTCTCTGGCTATATAAAAATCCATTGAGGGAAGCCTGAGTGGTTCCATGGTTGAACATCTGCCTTTGGTTCAGGTTGTGATCCCAGGGTCCTGGGATCAAGTGCCACATCAGGCATGGGGAGGCTGCTTCTCCCTCTGCCTGTCTCTCTACCTCTCTCTCTCTCTCTCTGTCTCTCATGAATAAATAAATAAAATCTTTAAAAAGTAATAAAATTAAAAATAAAAATCCATTGAATTTACACTTTAGATGACTTAGTTGTATGGCATGTAAATTATAATTATATATTCCTGTAACCAGAAAAAATGCTGAGAGAGGAAAAAACAAAAGAGAGACTAGAGATAAAGATGAAATTGGAGATGCAGGCACCCGTGAGAGCTTTGTTGGCCATTTTATAGAACGAGGTTTATATATGAATGGCAGAGGGAAGCCACAGAAGGATTTTAAGGAGAGGAATGATATATGATTGACAGTTTAAAAGTTCATTGTGGCTGCTTGAGGGGAACAAAAGTGGAAGCAGGAAGAGCAGCAGAAGGCTCCAGCAGCAGCCCAGGTACAACATGATAGTTTCCTGAATTAGGAAATGTTACAGTCGCTGGAGAGAAACAAATGGATTGGAGAGCTGTTTTTGGAGATAGAACATTTATACATATGTGTGTGTGTCTGTACTGTATACATATATGTATGCATGTGTATATATAATATATACCATATATGATGTATACATAAATATATGTTATATACATATTAGACATGTGTATATGATATACATTCTATTCATATGTATAAATAGAACATTTGCATATATTTATATGTACTATTATATATTATATATTATACACAAATTATACATAAAATAATTTGTTGAAAATATTGTTTAAAATTATGTTTTAGGGACGCCTGGGTGGCTCAGTGGTTGAGCATCTACCTTTGGTTCAGCTTGGGATCCTGGGGTCCTGGGATTGAGTCCCACATCAGGCTCCTTGCGGGGAAGCAGCTTCTCCCTCTGCCTGTGTCTCTGCCTCTCTGTGTCTCTCATGAATAAATAAATAACATCTTAAAAAAAATAAATAAAATTATGCTTCATATTAACGTGGAATTCATAATGGACTAGATAATTCTCTGGAAGTCTCAATTCATTTAATTCTATTGTTTTAATAAAGGTAATTTCAATAAAGAATAACTATATAATTTTATGCAGATTTTAAAATTTGAGATAGAATTAAAATCACACAAATATAAAAAGTATTTGTTAAACTATGAATCCGAATTTGGTGACTCTTAACTGTGTATCGTAGATGCTCATAGAATTTCAAGATTTGAAGGAATCTCAAGGTCACTTATTTAGTCTAATGATCCTATCATCCATTGATTAAATTTTTTCTACAGCATTCTTGACAAGCAATCAGCCAGATCTGACATCTTATCAATGCTGAATATTTATTAACAAAGAGATAATGGAATTTTGACATCTCTGAAGATTCACTTTGGACATTAACATTTTTAGTGCATGCTTTAGAAGATAAATATTTTAAAGCTATACCTATAGGTCAATACTATAAAGAAATTACTATTTAGGGGCGCCTGGGTGGCCAGTTGGTTAAGTGTCTGCTTTCAGCTCAGGTTATGATCTTGGAATGCTGGGATTAAACCCCACATTGGGCTCCACACTCAGTGTGGAGTCGGCTTCTCCTCTGCTCATCCCCTCCACTCATGCTTGCTCACTCACTCTCTCTTTCTAAAATAAATAAATAAAATCTTTCTATAATTTGCAGTTGCACTGATAACAGCATTGTTAACTTGACAGCAAAAGTAACAATAACTTAAGCTTAGTGCAGAGTCTGCTTGGGATTCTCTCCTTCTCCCTCTGCCCCTCCCGTCCCACTGGCACACACTCTGTGTCAAATGAATAAATAAAATTTTTAAAAAACAAGAAATTACTTTTTAAATAAGTTATAATTTTACAAATTTTGTGTTTACAAATGTTTCTTAATTCATTTTTTTAATTTTTTATTTTTTTAAAGATTTCTTTTTTTGTTTGTTTGTTTGTTTTTTTTTTTACCTGAATTAATGTTCATTTTTTTTTTTATTGGTGTTCAATTTACTAACATACAGAATAACCCCCAGTGCCCGTCACCCATTCACTCCCACCCCCCGCCCTCCTCCCCTTCCAACACCCCTAGTTCGTTTCCCAGAGTTAGCAGTCTTTACATTCTGTCTCCCTTTCTGATATTTCCCACACATTTCTTCCCCCTTCCCTTATATTCCCTTTCACTATTATTTATATTCCCCAAATGAATGAGAACATATAATGTTTGTCCTTCTCCGACTGGCTTACTTCACTCAGCATAATACCCTCCAGTTCCATCCACGTTGAAGCAAATGGTGGGTATTTGTCATTTCTAATAGCTGAGTAATATTCCATTGTATACATAAACCACATCTTCTTTATCCATTCATCTTTCGTTTTTATTTATTTATGATAGACATAGAGAGAAAAAGAGAGAGAGAGAGAGAGAGGCAGAGACACAGGCAGAGGGAGAAGCAGGCTCCATGCCGAGAGCTTGACGTGGGACTCGATCCTGGGCCTCCAGGATCACGACGTGGGCCAAAGGCAGGCTCGAAACCGCTGAGCCACCCAGGGATCCCCATTTTTATCTTTACATGCAAACAAAGTAAATTCCTTCAATGAAGCCACCATCCATTTCTTCTCCATTAGATAAACCAACCATCCATGAAAGGTTTATATATGGCTACTAGCAAAAATTTACTAGTGAATTTATATCAAAATGAATGAATCAGGTATCTAGCAACTATAGCAACAAGCAGATTTATCTGGCTATGTTGAGGAATGAATTACGCCATGAAATCAAATTTTACAAATAAACTCCTGTTGTAATCAATTCATGGAGACTTTTTATCTTAAACTATTTCTTACTGAAATCTCTCTAAATCTGCATAAGGTTTTATAAATTTCACTATCATAGCAAATAGGTGAACATAATTTAAAAGTTGCTGATGAATTAGGATAATTTTTTTAAAATTTCATATAATATGCTAGTGAAATGAATAAAAGTTTGCCCACCCACTAAATGTTTCCATTGACAACAGAGATGATAGACTTTATTGACAAATTAGGTCTCCTGTGGAGATGGTCTCATTGCTTTTTAAAAAGCCTTAGGGAAAAAACTTTTGTGCCCCAGTTATTTTAAAACTCTTCATCCTGTTTTATTCCTTAGGTATACTCCCCTCAGGTTCATTGCAAAAATATTCTATCTACTAAGGGCATCTCCCTTGCACTGGGGGTTCTCCCTTGAATCACTCAGGGTTTTTAGTTGCAAGCAACAGAGATCAACTTTAGCCAGTTAAAGAGAGAAGAAGCAGTTCATTAAAATATTTTGGGAGGCTCCCAGAATTGCTAGGAGCACTAGTGACTAGGACTAGGAGGACTAGACTTAAGACTAAGATTCTATGATAAAGGACTAAAACCACTCTGCAAAATTGACTGAATGAAAAACAACCACTGTCACCACTGCCCTACCAATGTCATTCACATACTCAGATATTCCCACACTTTCCTGCCACAGCAGGGTCTTTTATATTTTGATAGTGTGGCATCAGCCATCGGTAAGTATTTAATACGTGTTTATTCATTCAACAATTCTGTAGTGACCACCTATTATGTTTCTTGAACTAAAAACCCTTTAAGATCCTTATATATATGAGGGAATTCTACACATTTTCTCAATATATGCTACATGTTTAAACACAAAGTACTGCATTGACACTAAAGAACTGAATTTGACAAGTAACCCAACCTGAAATCAATGTACATCTGGTTTGCATGCATTAGCTATAGCTTAAAATTAATTGCCTAAGGGAGTAAGAAGAAAACTACAATGTGGATTACTATAAGGCCCACTTTAAAATAATAAGATAATCATTGTAAGTACCCTATACCTGGTATGCATGAGTGGTTGCACTCAGATTGGAAGAGGTTGGTGCATAGCTACATTTTATGCTTGGTTAACGCTAAACTCAGTTAACTGTTCTGGATAAAAATGAATGTACAAGTGTTGATAGAGACGCATTCATTTCTTTTCACTTTGAACTTGAGCTGTTTATTTCAAAGTGGTATTATTTTACAAACAATGAAGCCTTGTGACCTTCATACATATAAAGGATTCAGATCCCAGTCAGAAATCCTAAGTAGACTGAGGTATGAGCCACCTGGAGGCCTGGATAGAGAATGAATGCTTAAGTGAGAAACCTGGGAATAGGAGCTCAGATCAAATTAGCTGCTGCTATAGCGGAAAAAAAGGGCAAATCATTATCTTGTCTCCATTAATGCTCTTGTCCCCTGCCTACGAATTTCTGGCCAAATTCCTGATCTTGCTATACAATGTGGAGGAACACATTTCTCCTTCTGCCTTGGGCTCTAATACGGTTCAGCACAGCAATGCCTGGTACATCACACCCTCAGATTCGAGTGAAACAAAACTATTAGGTTGAATAACATGAAATTAATGTTTTTGTAGATCCCAAACAGCCAATTATCAGTAATTTCATATAGTTAAATCTAACATTTACACTTCAGATCCATAGGACTGGATCACTGCTAGTGTTTCATAAAATTCTAATTATCATGCTTGATACTGGGTCATAGAAGGTGTACTTATAATAAGATGAAAAATGAAGGCCGGGAAAGTTAAAGTGCCTGGTTAGGCTAAAATAAGACAAGAACTCAAGTCTTTAACAGCCTGTCCATGAACTTTTCATGAGACTAGGATGCTTTGTGGTAGAAAGGTGTTGCTTTGTTTGACCAGCATTATATTATTTGTTTGAAAGGATGCTTTGTTTGACCAACATTATATTATTTAAATTTTAAATAGTCAACATTTTTTGAAAAATTGACATAAAATATTAGTTTCAAGTATACATCATAGTGATTTGATATTTATGTATATCACGAAATGATCATCAAACTCTAGTGACCATCTGACACCATACAAAGTTGTTACAATACCATGGACTATATTCCCTATGCTGTATATTACATCCTCACATCTTATTTATACTACAGCTGGAGGATTTTACTTCTTAATCCCCTTCATCTATTTGGTCCACCACCCTATCCCATCCCCTCTGGCAACCATAGGTTTTTCCTTTTTTTTTTTTTTTTTTTTAAGATTTTATTTATTTATTCATGAGAGACACAGAGAGAAAGAGAGAGGCAGAGACACAGGCAGAGGAAGAAGAGGCTCCATGCAGGGAGCCCGACGTGGGACTCGATCCCGGGTCTCCAGGATCACTCCCTGGGCTGAAGGCAGGCACTAAACCACTGAGCCACCCAGGCATCCCAAGTTTTTCCTCTGTAGGTATGTATGTTTCTATTTTATTTGTTCATCTGTTTTGTTTTTTAGATTCCACTTATAAGTGAAGTAATATGCTAATTTTTAAAAGATTTATTCATTTATTCATGAGAGACAGAGAGGCAGAGACATAGGCAGAGGGAGAAGCAGATTCCATGCAGGGAGCCCATTGTGGGACTCGATCCTGGGACTCTGGGATCACACACTGAGCCAAAGGCAGATGTTCAACTGCTGAGCCACCCAGGCATCCCATCATCTGCCCATTTTTAAATCAGATTTTTTTTTACATTGAATCTTGAGTTCTTTATATATCTTGGATGTTAACCCCATCAGATATATCATTTTTAATAGCTTCTCCCATTCAGTAGGTTGCCTTTTCATTTTGTTGATGGTTTACTTCAATACAAAATACATTTTTAGTCTGATGTAGTTCCATTTCTTTATTTTTGCTTTTGTCGTCCTTGATTATAGATCTAAAAAAATATCACTTATATCCATATCAAAGAGTTTATTGCCTATGTTTTCTTATAGGAGTTTTATGATTTCAGGTCTTTATGATTTCAGTTGTCTTTAATTCATTTTGAGTTTATTTTTGTACATGGTAAAAGAAAATGATCCAGTTTCATTCATTCACATGTGGCTGTCCAGTTTTCCCAACACCATGTGCAAAGTCTTCATCTGCCTTTCAATTTTCAATGATAACCCTGCTGAGTAGACTATCCTTGATTCCAAGTTTTTTTCCTTTCAGCACTTTGAATATATACCATTCTCTTTAGACCTGCAAAATTTCTGCTGAAAAATCAACTGATAGTCTCATGGTGGCCCCTTTACATGTAACTAATTGCTTTTCTCTTGCTGCTTTGAAGATTCTTTATCTTCAATTTTTGACATTTTCATTGTGATCTGTCTTGATATGGATCTCTAGGATTTCTTCTTGTTTGGTACTCTGTTGCTCTTGGACCTGGATGTCTGTTTCCAGGTTAGGGAAGTTTGGGGCTATTATTTCTTTGAATATGTTTCTTGTCCCTTTTTCTCTCTTTTCCTTCTAGGACCTCTATAATATGAATATTAATATGACTGTTATTATCCTAGAGATTCCTTAAGCTATCCGCACGGTTAAAGTTTTTTTGTGGCTCAGTAGTGATTTCCACTGTTTTCCAGATCACCAATGTGTTCTTCTATGTCATCAAATCTGCTATTTATTCCCTCTACTGTAGATTTAATTTCTGTTATCTTAGTTGTCAGTTCTGATTGATACTTTCTTATATTTTCTCTTTGTTAACATTCTGACTGCGTTTATTCATTCTTCTCCCAAGTTTGGTAAGCATGTTTATGACCTTTACTTTTGGCTTATTTAGTAGATTGCTCCTGTTCCATTTAGTTCTTTTTCTGAGGTTTTGTCTTGTTCTTTCATGTATAACATAGTTCTGTGTCTCATTTTGCCTACTCTCTGTGTTTGTTTCTGTTTTAGGTAGGTCTCCCAGTCTATTATTTTAGTTTTCCCAGTCTTGAAAGGAGTGGCCATATGTAGGAAGAGTGCTGGGGGACCCAGAACCACAATCACTACTATCACAGCCAGGTATGCTCCCTGTGTAGACTGGGTTCACCCTCCTGTTGTGGCCGAGCAGTGACTGCTATAGGCATGCTAATGAGTGGTGCTGGCCCTTCTGCTATGGATGTGCTGGTGGGTGGGGTTACTGTTCTGCCAGCTGCGAGGCCTGCCAATACATAGGGTTGGCTCTCAGTGGGGTACACTCCCTGACATAGCAGACTAGAGGGAAGATTCTAAAATGGTGTCCAATGACACTGAGATCAGCAGAGCAGAATGAGCTGGCAAATGTGGCTGTCACCAGTGTCTCAGTCCCCAGAAAGAGGCTCTGCTACTTCCTGCCACCTTGCTGGCATGCCAAGATTAGTAAGTGGATTTTCTTTACTATGGTCTTTGGGCTTTTTGTTATGGTGTTTTTGCACTGGTTCCTAGGCTGACTGGATATGTATACTGCACCTTTAAGAGGGGTTTTTCCTATCTCTACAGTTCTATAGTTTTCCTGGACATACTCTCTTGCTTTTGAAAGCCAGATGTTTTGGGAACTCATTACTCTTGCCCAGGATCTAAGAGTTGGGGTGCCTGATGTGGAGCTCAAATTTCTCACACCTCAAGGAAAAGTATGTACCTTTGAGATTCCTCCAGACCACAGATCACCATGACTAGGGTGTGTGTGTGTTTTTTTTTCCTTAGTGAGACCATATCTCTGTCTCTTCTACCCACCTTGGTGCTATCCCTTTGTAGAGGCTCTGTTCTTCCAGTTTCTAGGTCTCCTTTGGTGGGCAGTATTTCAAGTGTAGTTGTGTATTGTTGTATCAGGGGGAGGAGGCAAGCTGAGGATCCTTCCACACATTTGTCTTGAACCCAAGCTACCTAGCCAACATATTTAAAATGTGAGATTTCATATTAAAACCTCAATGTGTCAGCCTCTCTTTAAAAATGGAGAAATTTTGTCTTGGATCCAGGATCAGGATAAGGGTGAAGCAAATGAGGCATTCTGTGGATACAAACTTTCAAGGGATGCCAAAAAACTTGGTAATAAGGATAATGTCTTAATACAATCCCTAAAAAATCAAAAGGCACAAAATCCATGATGAACAAAATATCAAAATGTTAAATGAAGATTAGGCTGTTGTTTCTTTGTTTTATATATTTATGTGCAATTTTTATAATGAAAACAGTCGTTTCAACCAGTCAGTCCCCTGTTCTGGGATCATTTGCCCATCAAGTCTTCTCACTGGGCAGATTTATGAGGGTTCACAGTTTTATGCAAACAGATTGAACTGATTTTTACTGTAGACTTTTCAATATTTTTTTTCAATTCGTTCAAAATATAGGAGGATATTTTGATAAGCATATATACAAATAAAAGTTTTTCCTTTTGTCTTAGGCTCCAATATGGCTTTTCATGGTGATGCCTGGCAACAACAGGTGAAGGTAAGTAGCAGCAGAGCCTGTGGCTGGAGAGGTACTTCTAGGCAGCATAGTCTCCAATCAACCCTCTTTTTATTTTTTAAGATTTTATTTATTTATTCACGAGAGACAGACTGTGAGAGAGGCAGAGACACAGGCAGAGGGAGAAGCAGGCTTCTCACAGGAAGCCCAATGTAGGACTCAATCCCGGATCCTGGGATCACGACCTGAGCTGAAGACAGGCACTCAACCGCTGAGCCACTCAGGCGTCCCTCCATTCAACCCTCTTCACTTACTTTGCTTTTTCTCTGTTATCTTTTAAATGTTGGGAAAACTCAGAATTCAGATCTGAGCCTTTTTCTCTTCACTAGGTAATCTCATCCAGAGATTGAAATTACAGATTGAAGTGCTACCTATATGCCAATAACCCTTAGATAAATATGTCCAATCATATGACATTTCCTTTGAGTTTCAGATTAAACACATAACTGCCTACTTGATATACTACTAGGATGATGAATAGGATCACAAATTTGACCTTTTCAAAACAGAAAATTTTTTAATTTTTTTCTTCCCAAACTTTCCTACTCCAATATTCCCCATCTCAGTAAATGATACCACCATCCTTCCAGTTCCTGACATCAAATACTTAAAAGTCCTCTTTGATTTATCTAATCTCCCCACCCCTTTAACCTATTAACAAATACCATTAACTCTAACTTTAAAAAATATCAAATCTACTCATCTTTTTCCATCTCTATTGCTTTATTATGGTCCAAGAACTGCCATCTCTTTTCCTGACTATTGCAAAAGCCTTTCAATTGGTCTTTTTGTTTTAACTTTACATTCTATCTCCTTCTCCATTCCATTTTCCATTGAGCAGCCTAAGTGACCTATTTGAAATATACAACAGATTATGCTACCACCTTGCTTAAAAACCTCACAGTGCTTTTCTGTTGCAATTAGACCAAAATGCGTACTACATATAATGGCCTACAAAACATGAGTCCTGCATCATCACATTCCAACTACATTGGGCTCTATACTCTCAGAAATAATCCAGGTACAATCTCTCCTAGAGGTCTTTTTAGTATTATGGCCTAAAATGCTCTTTCCACAAATCTTCACATGGCTATTTTTTCTCATCAGTCAGATCTTATAGGTCACATATTACCTCCCCAGAGATCACCTACAGACTCGTCTACCATAGGTTGTTTGGCCACTCTTTCTTGTATGGCCTCTTATCTTGTGAAATTACTGTTTCCTAGTTTAGTTTTCCTTTCCTTGTGTGGAGTTCACTGGCATAATTCCAGCATCTAGCCTAGTGCTAGGTAAGAATAAATGTTTGATAGATATTTGCCTAGATCCATGAATGAGTAAATAAAACAAACCATATTTCAGAGGACCAAAACAGGAGTATTAACTTTTACAAACTATTTAATAAGCCATCCAAATTAATATTCCCTCCAGAAATGTAATGCTTTGTTTTGAAATAGTTATATCCATAAGCTTACTTTAGATCAAAATACTTCAACTTGGAAAAAGCACAAATCTTTCCTGTGAAACAGCATCTGGATCCTAGAAAATAACTTTAGAGAAAATTTAGTCAACAACCACCACATGAAACTATATGAATTATAAAGTAACTGACAAAATGAAGAACCAAAGACTTAGAAAATGGTAGCAGCTGGTGAAACTTTTTGGAGAATTTTTGTAGCATTTTTTTCCTGTGACTTTCATTTTTCAGTATCTTTAGACAGCATCAGAATCTGTTTATTTGTGGCTCCTAAATGACAAAGGTTCTCTGGTGACCACTGAATCTGGTTACAAGATGGAAATAAAAGCACCAAAATAGAAATTACTTTTAAACATTTGGTCTCAACTAATGTTGTGATCCTTCTAAATTGGCAGCAAAATCCAAAATACCATTTTTAATTGTTACATCCTCATCTCCTTGCTGTGTTTTGGCATATTACCATGTGTCTTAAAAAAAACCCACAGAAACAAACAAACCAAAAAAACCCAGCTTTACTAGTCTATAAAAGTATATCCCAAAATTCACCCATTTTAAGTGAACAATTTGAGGGATTTTTAGTAAGTTTACTGAGTGGTCCAATCTTCACCATAAATCATTTTTAGAACAATTTGGTCCCCCCAATAAAATCCCCCATAGCCATTTATATTAAATCCAGATTTCTACTCCCAGACCCATGCAATTGCTAATCTTTTCTATATATATAAATTAGCCTTTTATGGACATATCCTATAAACGGAATCATATAATATGTGTTCACAATCAACACAATATGTGTTACCTCACTTTGCATTGTTTCTGAGGTTTATAATGCAGGATGTGTAAGTAGTATGTTATTTTTATTGCTGAATAATATTCAATGATATGGATATAACATATTTTGTCTATTCATTAGTAAATGGACATTAGAGTTGTTTCCAGTTCTTGGCTATTATAAATAATGTTGCGATGAACATTCACATAAAAGCTTTCATGTAGGCTTATGTTTTCATTTCTCTTGGGTAGATACCCAGGAGTTGATCTGCTAGTAGTTTGTTTGTTTGTTTTTTTAACTTTCAGTTTTTGAAAGTGGCTACAGAATTTTACATTCCCACCAGCAGCATAAGTGTTCCCATTTCTCTACATCCTCACAAACATTTACCTTTCTTATCATAGCTATTCTAGTAGGTATAAAATGATGTCTTATTGTGGTTTTAATTTTCATTTCCCTAATAACTAATGCTATTGAGTATCTTTTCATGTACTCAAAAGCCATTCCTGTATATTCTTTGGTGAAATGTCCGTTAATATTTTTAATTCATTTTTCTAATTGTGTTGTTTGTATTATCAAGTCTTAAGGGTTCTTGGTAAATTCTGGGTGCAAGTCCTTTATCGGATATGTGTTTATTCCCTATTGTTTATTCCCATTTTCTTACTGGTGACTTTTGAAATGCAAAAGTTTTGGATTTTGATGTTCAGTTTATTAATTTTTCTTTTTTTTATGGCCTGTGCTTTTGGTATAGCAAAGAAATAGCTAAGAAATCTTTGCCAAAAAAAAAAAAAGAAATCTTTGCCAAGCCCAAGGTCTCAAAGATTACCTACTATGTTTTAGTCTAAAACCTTTATTGTTTTAGCTTACATTAAGACTATTATTTTTATGTATGGTGTGATTCATCTTTTTGCATATGGGTATCCAAATGTTCCAAATTCATTTGTTGAAAAGATTACACTTTCCGCCATTGAATTTCCTTGGCATATTTGTCAAAAGCCAATTGATTATAAATATACAGATTTCTTTCTGGACTCTCAATTGTGTTCCATTCATCTATATATCTGTCTTTATGTCAGTGCCAAACTATCCTAATAACTACATTTATAGTAAGTTCTGAAATTGAGAAGTGAAAATCCTCCAGCTTTGCCTTTTTGAAAACTGTTTTGGCTAGTGTAGGTATTTTGTATTTCCACATAAATTTTAGAATCTGCTCCTCAACTTTTGCAAAAAAGCCACCCAGAATTTTGATAAGATTCTTATCTTATTCTTTGAATAAGATTGAATATAGATTTTAATCTATAGATTTGGGGTAATTAGTGGAGAATTTCCATCTTAACCACACTGAATCTTTCAATCCATGAACATGGAATGACCTTCCATTAACTTAGATCTTTAATTGTTCTTTTTTTTTAATTTAATTGTTCTTAATAAAGTTTTTAAATTTTCAGGGTAATAGTCTCATATTTCTTTTATTAAACTTATTCCAGAAGTACTTCATTCTTTTTGATGCTATCTTGAATAGAATAATATTTTAAATTTTCTGATTTATCATTGATTAGAAATACAATTTTTTTTCAGCTAGCACACATAACTTTGCATTTTTTGTTTTATAGGTTTATAATTTATATACCATAAAACCTGTCCTTTTATTTTTTTTTTTTTTTTTTTTTTTTTTTTTTTTTTTTTTTTTTTTTAAAACCTGTCCTTTTAAAATGTATAATCCTATGGTTTTCAGTAGATTCACAGAGTTGGACAATCATCATCACTCTAATTCCAGAACACTTTCATCACTCTGAAAAGAAACACTATGCCCATTAGCAGTCGTACTTCATTTCTCCTTATCCCCCAGCCTCTGGCAATCTCTAATATTTGTCTATCCTAGGTATTTCATATAAATGCAATCATATAATATATGGCTTTTTGTGTCTGGCTTCTTCCACTTAACATAATGTTTTCAAAGTTCACTCACGTTGTAGTATATATCACTATTACCTGGTTTGTTTCCACTTTTCTGGTGTTATAAATAATACCACCATGAACATTCATGTACAAGTTTTCATGTGGATATATGCTCTCATTTCTCTTGGAAATATATCTATTAGTGGAAAAACTAGGTCATATGATAACTCTACATTTAATCTTTAGGGGAACTACCAAACTGTTTTTCAAAAGCTGCACTATTTTACATTCCCATCATCTGTGTATGAAGGTTGCAATTTCTCCACATCCTCACCAACATTTGTCTTTTTAAAATTATAGCCATTTTAGTGGGCGTGAAGTGGTATATCATCATGGGTTTGATTTTCCTCCAGTGGCTAAGAATGTTGAATATCCTTTCATATGCATGTTGGTCATTTGTATATCTTATTTGGAGAAATCTTATTTGAATCATTTGCTCATTTTTAAATTGGGTTATATATCTTTTTATTGTTAGTTAGGAATAATGTTTTAAACATGCTGGATATGAGTCTTTTATCAGATAATTTGTAAATATTTTCTTCCATCTTTTTGATTTTTCATTTTCTTGATTATGTCTTTTGAAGCAGAATTTTTTTTCTCTTTTATGGTCTAATTATCCATTTGTTTCTTTTGTGGCTTGTACTTTTGGTGATATACCTAGCCAACCATTGCTTAATCCAAGGTCATGATGATTTACACATATGATTTCTTCTAAAAATTTTGTAGTTTTAGCCATTACATTTATGTCTTTGATCCAATGTGAGTTAATTTTTGAATATGGGGTGAGATAGGAATACAACTTTATTCTTTTTTTTTTTTACAACTTTATTCTTTAGCATGTGGATATCCAGTAGTTTCAGAAGCATTTGTTCAAAAGATTATTCTTTCCCTATTGAATAATCTTTGTACCATGATAATCAAGATCATGAGTCTTAAATAATAAAACATCAAGTTATGAGGTCATAATGGTAATAGTTTGTCCATTTGTTTGTGATAGCTAAAAGTCTTTATCTTTTCATATTAAAATAATACTTGAAAAGAATTTCAGAAGCAGTTTCCATTTTAGAGTATCTTAATAATCAGTTTGATGCAGTTATAGTCCAGCTTGAAAAAACTTATTTTTCAGAGTTCTATTTATTTCAGAACAATATGACACTAAGTTTTTATAAATTAGAATGTTTTCTGCTGCATGTAAGAGAAACCTCAATCACACTGGCATTAATAAAAGTATACGTCATTATCTCATATAAAAGACAGTCCAAAGATAGGGTAGGTTCCTGAGTTAGTTGACTCAGTAGCACACTAAGGAAGATAGATAGCATCTAGGGAAGGCATACTCTCCAGTGCCCTCTTTAGACTATCCAGGAAGGATGATAAAAAGGAAGGTAAGCAGATAGCCTTGGGGCAGCAGGTGGGAGGAGTGGGGAATGTACTGAGAAGATTAGAAAGCAGAAACATTATTAGAAAGCAGAAACAATGACCAATGAAGGGATATTTCTCATTGGTAGGGTAAAAAGCTCTTGCAAAGACTGGAGCATTTCAGACTCTAATGAGAAAACTAATGACTACTATGTTTCCCATTATTCTCCTTTCAGGAATGGGAATACTCATTGCAGCACTCATCTGTGTTCCATCTTTGTTTGTATTTAAGGAGAGTAGAAAATTTGCCTTTTTCAGTTCACAATCCCCAAAGTAAAGGAGTTACATGCAAACTTTATAGGGAAGCTATTGTAATACCTTGAATCTTGAGCCTTATACTATAGTGATTGGATGGGACTATTGCATTGTCTACCTTAGGTATAGAATGAATTGGTTTTACAATTTCCTTCCCTTGCAAAAGGGAAGGAAATGAATATTTGTGACCAAGAGGGAAGAGTATGGTGATTTATATTATATTATTGTTCAAAATATTTGGTGCTTCTTCATGACATCAGGCTTTGCCATGATTTCCTTTGGCCAAAATATGAGAAGCCAGATATGAGACTTCCAAGCAGAAGCTTTAAGAGCCATTGTGTCATTCTACTGCATTCTTCACTTACTTTCACCATGTGACTGGCAATGTTGTAGGTAGAAGCTGCTCTCTCAGCATGGGCGCCAGAATGAAGACAACATCAAACTGAGTTACATCTGACCAATGGGAAATGGGCTAAAAGACCAGGAAATGAACCTTTATTGTTTCAAGCTTCTAAGATTTAAGGATTGTTTTGCTATGGCTGCATAGCCTCAGTTGACGAAAATGACGACTATTTTACAATTATTTACAATTATACTATCTTACAATTTTAGTCCTTTTGACTCATTAAATACCTTTAAGGAGGCCATAACATACAAAGGAAAAGTTTGTTTTCATAGACTTGACTCCAAAGAATTAGAAAAAAAAATATTCCTTTTGGTAGTGGAAGGGGACGTGGGCAGGGGGAGGGGTAAATGGGTGATGGGCACTGAGGAGAACACTTGATGGGATGAACACTGGGTGTTATCCTATATGTTGGCAAATCGAACTTCAATTAAAAAAAAATACCCTTTTTAAGACAAAGTATGGCACAATTCTTACCTGCCGATCTAAATCTACGTAAATTTCTATCATCTTTCCTACTTATCTATAAGGTTCTAACATCTGAATAAATGATGCTATTATCCCAATAATCAACTAGAAAACTTGCAGATTCCAATACATTCAAACATTTAAAATTTGTATTATAATACACAGGACTTGTATACTATACTTATTCATATTTATATAAGTGATCTCAAATTTAAATGATTTGTTACAGAAAAAGAGCCAAAATGCATCCATGGGATTTCTTACATAGAAATGATTCTCAATATCATACACTGAATATTTGTTATGCACCAAAGAATCTTCTAACTTAGAGCCATTCAGTTCTCAGCATGTTGCAGCTAAGTTCAACTATTTGAAGTAAAAATAGGAGACTAGTTACCTATAACAATCTACATTTTGGTTGAAGATGGCAACACAGTGGTTTGTTAGAGCAACAACAGCATATTTATTGGTATATTTCAACCTGACATAAAAATTAAAATGTGTAAATTTTGTATTTTATTACATTAACCTTATTTATGACAATACCTTCATGTTCTTACATATTAAAAAGTTCACCTAAGATTGTATGTTATACTTTCAAAGAAAATTGTAATTCCAATACTGGTTCTACTATTCATCAACAGGATTGCTTTTCAGCAAACTACAGAACAATTTCCAAAACAAGCAAATAAACAGAAAACAAAGTTGCTAAAGTCCCTTTGCAGACATATTTGCTGTGTAGTGTTTACATTTTAGCTTACAGGTATTAAAAGGAATATTACTATGAAAAATACAAGGATTGGAAAAAAAATACAAGTCAACCAAGGAGATAAACAAATGGAACAAAGAAGTGGGGAGAGAAAATTCAAAAGCTAAAATAATTCAATAAGTATTAAGTAACTTAATTCTAATTCTATATCAGGAGAATACCAGATTCCCCAAGCAATATTACACAGAGATTAAATTTTTGTTCTATAGAAATGAGTCCTATTTTCAATAGAACCATTTATTATCTAAATATAGCTATAATTAATTTTAATTTAGCTAAGTGCATTATCCATTATTATCTATTTGAAAGATTATGTTTAGCAACTTGTCAGGCCAACAGAGAAAGTGTAGGATTGGGAAGAGACCAAAGACAGCAGTGGAGGACGGTACCAATGCTTGTGCATTTCCTACCATGCACCCCAGCAAATACAGCATGGCATCACTCAAACTTCTTTGAATCTGAATGACAGAATATCTCTTAAATATTTTAGATATACCAAATAAAGCTAATGGATGACAGCAGTAGCCAAAAAGAGATTATGATTTTGTTTTGAGTAAATATATTTGAGTAAATATATTTTGATACTTACATATTATATGTAAATGGTATCTTTCATTCTACGGTCTCATGCCCATGCTCATATCCACATTTACAAATTTCATCCACTCTACAAGAGGTGTCATATCCTCCAAAAAAAAAAAAAAAACAAAAAACTAATTTGTATCTCTTTTATGGTGTTTTTCAGAAGAGCAGTATAGGTATCCTAGGATGGGCTTACCCTTTTCTGTATTACTTTGAGCAACTTGCTTACCCTCTGTCCTACTCTGTGTATTTGTAAAATAGGGGTTAAATTAAATTTGTAAAATAGAGATTAAATTAAAACTACCTCTTAGGATGGTTGTCAGGATTATAAGAAAGAATAAACATAAAGTACTTAGAATAGGGCCTGACACACATTCTGTTAATTTTAGTTCTTTTGATTATAGAGAAAGCAGAAGATAAATACTGCATTGCTGACAGTTATATTCCATATTTAACACACTGCCTGGCACCTAGTAGCTCTCAACTATCTACTTTTGAATGAATAAATAATTCGGCCTTGAGAAGTACTTCCAATTAGAGAGAAGGAAAAGCCAGCAAAGGAGTTTTCAAGGTGGAGGTGAGCAATAAGGTCTTAAAACTGAAGGACATTCAAATAATGTGAAGACTAGGGGTGGAGTTGTGGGGGGGGGATAGCAGAGGGTCCTATGGTCAGTGCATTAAAGTAACTTGCTTCCCCTAGGGATACTAGGGATTTTATTAGGAAAATGGGTCATAGTATTAAAACATAACCAAACATCCCTAAATCTCTGGTTAAATTTGGTTAATTAATATAATTTTTATATTAAGAAAGAATAGCAAATTTACACAATCATAAAGTATTATTGTGTAATAAATATGACTAGTATATACTTTAGGTATGCCTGAAGACCATTTTAAAATACTTTCACAAAAAGTTTGTAAAACTTCCTAAGTCTTTTCAAGAAAGATGGTCTTAACCAAACCTTTATCTTGTATGTTTGCTTTGAACTTTTCTGTTTTTTCAAGGGTTTTTCAATTGATTAAGGTATAAAGACTATCATTATGTTTACATGTGTACATATGCATAATGCATGCACTATAACCACATACACAGAAGTCTGTAAACAGTAAGAAACATCTTTTCTATTAACTTAACACAAACACACAAAGACATTAGATACCAAAAGACCATGCAAGATGAGCATGTTGGAGTCCTTTCTACTGCCTTAAGCCCTTTAATGATCTTTGTTGTAGCCTCTCCTACCCCCTATGAACTCCCTGAAGCTCCATTCTACAAGAGTAGCTTAAGTAGAATGAGTAGATCATTCTAAATTCTACCCATGCCTCCATGGTATAGTCCTTTCCAGTCCTTACCCATGCCTCCATGACAAGTCCTTTCCCTGTGTTAACAAAAGGGAGGTGAAGTCCTTCAGACTGGACCTTCGGAGATAAAACTTTCTCTTCATATTATCAACTATATACCCATTGCTTAATTTCAATGAATATACTTAAAAACATATCTGACTCCTATGGGATGAGAAAGGGTAATAGGGATAAGGAAATCCCATTCTGCAGCACATATTTTTGTTAGTGAAATAAAGCTAGTAAAAGGATACCTGAGTAGAGTTGGAGCCCACATGGTTTTGGTCAGTGGGATTAGGCAACATTCCTCTCCACATATGTCAGTTTGGATTAGGATTAGATGTTTGTGGGTACTGGAGCAGAATAAATTGCCTTCTGCATTTATCCATTTGCATTCTGTGGTTTGCACTGGGGCCAAAGCCTTCCAGGAAAAAACATTTAAACTCTATCCATTACTGAGGCTGAGATATACCTAACTGACAGAGAATTGGGGGTCCTAATGAAAGTTAGATTTTAGGAGGAGATATGCCAGAAGAGGATCCACCATAAGGGAATAATATACAATGAGTTAGACCAGTAACAGCATCCAAAATAGTAGCAGGATATTGGTTGGAGATATGGCGAATAGCCAAACTGTTCCAACCCAACCACTCCAGTGGAATTAGTCTGCAGTTGGGGAGAGGGGAGAGAGGCTATTTGTATGAATTTTAAAAATGAGAGCACTTTAGTACTCAGTCAACTTCATGTAGAGCCCTCTTGACCCCCAACACCTTTTCTTATCTTGAAAAAGCATCCTTGCCTGGGTGAATAGATGAAGAACTATACCAGCAAATCAGTCATCAACAGTAATGGTGACAAGCAGTGTAAGTGGTACCCAGGGCAAGACAGTGTAGGTGACTCTACTGAAATAGTTCTACTTGGGAGTCTTGGCTTCAAAGTTAGGGCTTGACTAGGTTCAGAATTTGAGCAAAAAATTATTATTGCTAACCACTGAACACTGGGGCCCAAGTAACTTAAGACTCCCCTACCTCCAATTCTGGCAATTGAGTAGAATTTATTACAAACTTTCTATCTGCTTCCTATGAATAAATATAGAGTTCTAGATTTACTGGTGTCAATTCCCAAGAGCTAAAGAACATCAGGAACGTATCAGTAATTGAACAAGTTGGGTTCCTTGTTTATTACAAACAGGGAGAAAAACATACCACTGGGGAACATGGGCATCTTGGTAAGAGGGTATTAAAATTTATTTTAGAATTTGGGCTTATATTAGCTGATGTGGGGGAGAGTTTAAGGGAAGCACAGCCTTATTTGGGATTGGATCCTGTCAGGAAGCAGAGGTAATTCAGCAGTTGGGAATATTAATAAATCTTATCTATATAACAGGAGGAATCGGGTAAAGCTTAGCTTAAGTGGCAAAGAGAGAGCTGTAACTCATATTAGCCAGGATATATTTGTTCACCTCCATGGTTTGGACCATGTTCATGTGTTTGTGTTCAGACATGGTTGTATATTAATCCATTGTTTTTGTTTGTTTATTTTATTTTATTTAATCCATTGTTTTTGTATTTGATCTATCACAGTCACAGAGTACTCTTATCTGATATTGGTATTCTGTGAAATTATTCATGCATAATGACCCACCAAGACCTAGCTGTGAGTAGTACACCAACTCCCCAATGTCTCTTTCTTACTGGAGACAACATTAGCTAAAGTAGTTATGGTCTAATTTCAACAGCTTCAAAAATGGCAGATATTTAGTGGCAATAGAGGCAATGAAATGGAATCCTTCATAAAAATTTTGGGTCTAAGGAATAGTGCAGCCAAGTAATTACTTCCAAAGTGATTCCTAAATACCTAGTATTCCCCTAAAGATCCTGGAAACTAGGCAGCCCAGTGGCGCAGCGGTTTAGCGCCGCCTGCAGCCCAGGGTTTGATCCTGGGGACCCTGGATGGAGTCCCACATCGGGCTCCCTGTGTGGAGCCTGCTTCTCCCTCTGCCTGTGCCTCTGCCCCCCCTCCCCGTGTCTCTATGAATAAATAAATAAAATCTTTAAAAAAAAAAAAAGATCCTGGAAACTACATGATCATCCAATAACATATTGGATTTCCTGTGTCTATGCAGATAGGGTCCTAGAGAATCTAAGAGTTAATGTGAAACCTGGAATAATTAAATGGGCAGTAACACCTATGACATTTGGATTAAACGTATGTACATTGAATCATTTAAAGAATAGTAGAGAAACTTTTATATTAAATTATTCATCATACTTTGAATAAAAAATATTTGTAATTTCTACAAAATTACCACATACATGACAACACTATAGTGGACATCTGCTTTTGGCTACCCAACATCTATCCCAACATTTCTTATAAGAGGACCCAGAGTTTCCTTTGAAAACAATCCCTCAAAAAAAAAAAAAAAAAAGAAAACAATCCCTCCACCTTCCCAGTCTGAGTTTGGGTGAGACTCCATTCCAAGTCAATCAACATATCTCATTTCCTTAGTTGCAATGATTGGTTTAAAACCAGACACAATCCAGTCTTAAGCCAATTAAGATGTACAGTTATCTGACCACTGTGGTTGGTAGAGATAGGCATATGACCCCAGTCGATGCAAATGAAGGTGAATTTAAGGACTTTGGCTCAGAATGTTCCACTTTGATATAAGGATATGAGATTGAAAAAGCTGCAGCCATTTTGTAAACCCAAGGAGAGCTAGCCTAGGGATTGAGCTAACCTAGAGGAAAGAATATAGAGAAAAAAAAATTGGCAATGCTTTGGGAGTTCTGGATACAGCTGGATCTACTCTGAGTAGCTAAATTACATAAACTAATAACTACTTACTGTTTCAGCCAATTTCAGTTTGGTGTTCAAGTACTTTAAACAAAAAGAGTGCTGATAGAACAAATGTGTAAATTAGTAACTTCTGACTTGGGAAATATACTCAATTAAGCAAAATTCCTATTATACAAAATAGTAATATAATACCAAATAACATGATCACCAAATCAGTTCAAACACCATCAAGATCCAAAACTTTGGATATCATAATCTGGTTTTTGTTTGTTTTTTAACATTATGATCTGGTTCATGAGTAAAACCATCTTCATAACAGGGTACTTATGCAATGTTCTCTCCAATGCTAACAGTGACTAAATTCATAAAAGTAAATCATAATCTGCTTTATAAAACAATAAAATAGGCTATTTTTAAACTGTGAATGTTTAAGGTTTTTTGACAAAGCATGAAAAAGGTGAGTTTCCTAACAGACTTACAGTAACAAATACATTTTGTCCTCTGTCCTTTGATTTGAAGATTAAATTGCTGCATAATTTTGACCTTTGTAACTCTTTGCATTAAAATTTTCATTTTTGCCTTCAATTGTAAATTATCCTATAGTTTCATAGAACTATGGCAGAAGAACATTTCTTCTAAAGTTCACCACATATACATTCCTATTCATAATACTGGAACAAAAAAAATTCATTTACAGTCTATATAACCAGTCTCCAATATTCAACTAAACTACATTAACTTAAGGCTCTCTCAGACCAAAAACAAAACAAAACAAACAAACAAACAAACAAACAAAAACCACCTATTTTGCTCTTATTCATACTGGTGGAAAGGTATTTTATAATTGTAACCTTCAAAAGAGTCTGCATACTAAAATTTCATTCAAGAATATAAAATTAAATTTCAAATAATCTAGGAAAATATAGTAAGAGTCTACATGCTTGCTTCTTTATGAATTATACATTGTCTTTCATTAAAATGGATCATACAGGGGTGCCTGGGTACTCAGTCAGTTAAGTGTCCGACTCTTGACTTCAGCTCAAGTCATGATCTCAGGGTCATGAGAGGTGTCAGACTGTTCAATGAGGAGTCTGCTTGAGATTCTTTCTCTCCTTCTTCCTCTATCCCTCCTCCACTGTGTTCTCTTTCTCTCCACAAAATAAATAAATAAGCCTTCTTTAAAAATAATAAAACAAAAAAATTAAAATGGATCATACACTTCTCTTCCTGTCTAAGCACAATCCTTCTACCTCTGTGCTAAATCTCATTTACTTCTTCCTTTTCAGGGATCTCCTGATGATTATCTCTCTCCTCTATATGTTCAAAATCCAAGTCTTTCCCATTGGGAACAAATAATAATTAAAAACTCTGTAAACTGCCTAGCACTAGTTATTAAAGTTTCTCTATTCCCTTTCATTACCAATTTTCTTGCTGTCAGCACTTTTCTTGCCAATCACTACTCAGTCTAGGGGAATCTGTCTTCTTTCTGAATGGCTCCAACAAGTAATCTTGCAGAGGTCACTGCTGATCTCTGTGTTACTTTTCAAGCCTTATCTTGACACCTTAGGACTGTAGGCATTTGCTGACCTATTCCCTTCTTGAAAGACCTTTACACCATTGGCATAAGAGTCACCAGATACATGTGGTCTTTCTCCTACTTTTTTGACTGCTCTCTCTTGATCCTTTACCCATTTTCTTACATGTCATTTCTGGTCAAGATTTCTTTTCTTCTCACTCTAGAGTCTCTCTGGTTTTTCTATTCCACTATCTCAGAGTCTTTACCATCTGTATTTTGATAACTCCTGATTCTATATCTCTAGCCCAAATCTCCATTTTGGGCTTTAGAACCACATACTCAACTGCCTATTCAATAGCTCTAATTATATGTCCCACAGGTTCCTCAAATTTAGTCCATCTTAATTTAATTCAGAATATACTCTTCCTCATGTATGACCTCACCATTCACCCAGTTATCTAAGAAATAAGCTGACAGGATCCTTAAATCCTCCCTTTTCCTTATGTTGCACATCCATTCAACCACCACGCAGAGCTTTGTAAGCTGCACCTTTGCCTCAATAGCAATAAAAAATCACTAAAAAGCACGTAAGCAGTGAAGGGACAAGATCATATTTGTACAGTAAGTAGAAATATTACTACATAATTGAGGATCAGAAATTATTTTGACCTGAACTGTGGTAGAAAACATGAAGGAATTGACACTTTAATGAATGCATGTGCCAAATACAAAAACACATCGAGGAAGAGTGTTTTTTCTTTAAACCAAGTGTTAAACTAAACACACTAAAAATGACAAATATTTTTATCACTTCAGAAAAATCTGTTCACTTAGTAGTGCTGTTTTCACCCAATACCCTATTTTCCCTGTCTTTGGCTGATTGGATTACCTGTGGATAGTGACTTCAGAAAAACTTTACCACAGGGGCGCCTGGGTGGCTCAGTTGGTTAAGCAATCCAACTCTTGGTTTTAGCTCAGGTCATGCATGATCTCATCAGTTGTAGAACTGAGCTCTTCCTAGGAGAGGGCTCCTCACTCAGCAGGGAGTCTGCCCGAAAGATTCTCTCCCTCTGCCCCTCCCTTCCCCTTGCCCTGGCTTGCCCATGTTCATGCTGTCTCTCTAAAGATAAATAAGCCTTTTAAAAAAAAAACAAAAACACTTTACCATAGACTGGATTAAGACAATTAAGACCTTCTCTACTAGGCACATAGAATGAGATTAGCTATCTCTCTCTACCAGGTTCTTAAACTAATATTTTTGTCGAAAAAACAGAATTTACATTTGATGAGAAATTTTTGAGTACTATATACCTAAATAAAAATCTCAGAAAGAATATAGTATTAGAAAATGTGAAACATTCTAGAAAATAAATACCTTTCAACCAAACAATTGACTTCTTAGAAATCCTACAGAAATAATTTTTTAAAATTTGGACAAAGATCTGAAGAGGGACAATGATGTTCACTACTGGGTTATTTACAAAAACAAAAATTTTAAATAGCAAAAAATTGGAATAACTATATGTTGAACAATAGAAAATTGTTTAAGGATATACACAAAACATTAACAATGTTTATTACTGTGTAATGATTTTCCTTTTGCATTTTTCAAGTTTTCTAAACTAAGTATATATGCCTTTTCTAATCAGAAACAAATAAAAAAAATCAACAGAGAAATCTCCTCACCACTTTAACCAAATAATCAATCTTGACATCACAACAATGGGACAAACTGATATTATTTATCTCTAAAAGGGATGCATTATATCACTCATGTAGTGATTTTTGCCCTAAAAGTTTTTTTTTTTTTTAAGATTTTATTTATTTCTTCACGACAGACAGAGAGAGAGAGAGAGAGAGAGAGGCAGAGACACAGGCAGAGGGAGAAGCAGGCCCCATGCAGGGAGCCCGACATGGGACTCAATCCTGGGTCTCCAGGATCATGCCCTAGGCTGAAGGCAACACTAAACCACTGAGCCACCGGGGCTGCCCTGCCCTAAATGTTTAATCTAGTCATGAGAAAACAATCAGACAAACCCATATTGAGCAACATTCTACAAAACAACTAGTGTGAACTATCCAAAATGCCAATATCTTTAAATACTCCAATTCTTTTAAATTAAAGGAGACTATAATTACATTATAACTAAATTCAAAGTATGATCCTTAACTGATCCTGTGTGGAAAAAAAACAATTGTTAGGAGAACCGGAAAAATATGAATATAGGCTATATATCAAAATACACTATTTAATATTAAATTTCTTGAATGTGATAATGATATTGAGGTATAGCATCCATGTAGAGTCATGGCATAAAATGGTATGTAGCAGATTATCCTTGTTCTTAGGAGATACTTGCTATTATGCTATGTATTTAGCAGTAATGTGTTACAATGCCTGTACATTAACTTTAAATAATTCAGGTAAAATAGACATGCCTGAGCATGCACACACACGCATACATGCATGCACATATGCACAATTATTAATACCAGCACTCTCAAGCTGTTTCTAAGGAGCCTTTTTTTAGACATATTTTCCTATAGTCCTCCTCTTCCCACAAAAATGTTTTTAATTGTGGTAAAAAAAAAAACATAAAATTTATCATCTTAAGCATTTTAAGTGTCCAGTTCAGTATTTTTAAGTATATTCATATTGTTGTACAATCTCCAGAACTTTATCTTATAAAACTGAAACTCTATACTCATTAAAAACTTCCAACATCTCCCTACTCTACCCATTCCTTAGCTACCATCATTCTACTTTCTGATTCTATGATTTTGACTGGTCTATATTCTTCATAGGTAGAATCATATAGTATTTGTGTGTGTTACTCGCTTATTTCATATAGCATAATATCCTCAAGGTTCATCACATTGTGGCATGTGTCAGAATTTCCTTATTTTTAAGGCTGAACAATATTCCATTGATTGTATACATCGCATTTTGTTTATCCATTCATCCATCCATCCATGGACACTTGGGTTGATCCATTTTTTAATATAGTGAATAATGTTGTTAAGAACATATGTGTAGAAATATCTCTTCAAGATCTTGTTTTCAATTTTTTTGAATATATACTCAGAAGTGAATAATACAGTAATTCTAATTTTTTGAGAACTGAATACTGTTTTCCATAGTTGCTACACCATTTTATATTGCCATCAACAATGCACATGGGTTCTAATTTTTCCACATCCTCATCAACACTTGTAATTTTATGTGTTTTGGATATGAGCTATCCTAATGGGTGTGAGGGGATAGTTCATTGAGATTTTGTTTTGTTTCTCATTAAACTTTTGTTTTAATGGGTCTCAAAATTCTGTGACAGATTTTTGGTTAAGTTGTTTCCATTAAAAAGTACTTATTTTAAAAACTAATAACTTAAAACTGCAACACATACACACACACACACATACACACACACACAAATGGTCCATAAAACATTCTCCTTTCCTTCTGAAGGTTTTACAGTGTATTGTTATCATTAACCAGTCTTTTACTATTAAACTTAAATGGCCAATTGACACAAACAGTTCTGAGACCATTCTCCCACCACTGATTAAGACTGGGGTGGCAGGTATTGGGGATAATATTCATTTAGCCTTCTGAGCTTTCTGGGCAGACTTGGTGACTTTGCCAAATCCAGCTGCCTTCTTGTCCACTGCTTTGATGACACCCACAGCAACCGTCTGTCTCAGGTCACAAACAGCAAAATGGCCAGAGGAGGATAGTCAGAGAAGCTCTCAACATGCATTGGTTTGCCAAGAACCATATCAACAATAGCAGCATTCCCAGATTTCAAGAACTTGGGACCATCTTCCAGCTTTTCTCCAGGAACAATGATCTATGTTTTCCTTTAGCTCAGCAAACTTGCAAGCAATGTGAGCTGTGTGACAATCCAGCACAGGTGCATATCCAGCATTGATTTGGCCTGAATGTTTCAGGATAATCACCTGAGCCATGAAGCCAGCTGCTTCCTTTGGTGGGTCATTTTTGCTGTCACCAGCCACAATGCCATGACAAACATCTTTGATAGATAACATTCTTGACATTAAAGCCTACATTGTCCCCAGGAAAAGCCTCACTCAAAGCCTCACGGTGCATTTCCAAAGACTTTACTTCAGTTCTAACATTGACTGGAGCAAAGGTGACCACCATACCAGGCTTAAGAACACCAGTCTCCACTCGACCCACTGGGACAGTACCAATACCACCAATTTTGTAGACGTCCCGGAGAGGCAGATGCAAGAGCTTATCAGTTGGACAAGTTGGTGGCAGAATGCAATCCAGAGCTTAATGTAGGTGCTGACTTCCTTAACGATTTCCTTGTATCTCTTCTGGCTGTAGGGTGGTTCAGTGGAATCCATTTAGTTAACACCAACAATTCGTTGTTTTACACCCAGTGAGTAAGCCAGAAGGGCATGCTCATGGCTCTGCCCATTCTTGGAGATACCTGCTTCAAATTCACCAACACCAACAGCAACACTCAGGACAGCACAGTCAGCCTGAGATGTGCCTGTAATCATGTTTTTGATAAAGTCTCTGTGTCCTGGGGCATCAATGATGGTCATATAATACTTGCTGGTCTCGAATTTCCACAGGGAGATATCAATGGTGATACCACGTTCATGTTCAACTTTCAGTTTATCCAAGACCCAGGCATACTGAAAAGGCTCCCATCTCAGCAGCCTGCTTCTCAAAATTTTCGACAGTTCTTTTGTCAATCCCACCACATTTGTAGATCAGATGGCCAGTAGTGGTAGACTTGCCCAAATTTACGTGTCCAATGATGACAATGTTGATGTGAGTCTTTTCCTTTCCCATTTTGGTTTACAGTTAGCAGTGGTTTTCATGACACCTGTGTTCTGGTGGCAAACCCATTGCGAAAAAGCCATTGAGATTTTGAATTGCAATTCCCTAATGATTAGTGACGTTGAGCATCTTTTCATGTACTTATTGGCCATTTGTAGATCTTTTCATCAAATCTTTTGCCCATTTTTAAATTGAGTGACTTGTTTGTTGTTGTTGCTGAGTTGTAGAAGTTCTTTGTATATTCTAAATATACACATTATCAGATAGATGATTTGCAAATATTTCTTCTCCTTCCATAGGTTGCTTTTTCACTCAGTTGATCATTTCCTTTGATGCACATATATTTTAAATTTTGATGTTGTCTAATTTGTCCTTTAACTTTGTTGCCTGTGCTTTTAGTATCATACCCAAGAAATCACTGTCAAATCCAGTGACATGAAGTTCTTCCTCTATGTTTTCTTCCAAAACAGTTTTATAATTTCACATTTTATGCTTAGGTCTTTGATCCATTTTGAGTTTCTTTCTTTCTTTCTTTCTTTCTTTCTTTCTTTCTTTCTTTCTTTCTTTCTTTTTTCTTTCTCTTAATGTAGCATAGGGTAAGGGTACAACCTCGTTTTTTTTGCTTGTTTGTTTTTGTTTGTTTTGTTTTGTTTTTTTGCATGCAAGTATCCCATTTTTTGTAGCCTTCTTGAGTCAAAACTAACTGGCTTTAGGTTAGGGATAGTTAGGTTAAAAAATGGCTACTGGGATCTAACTTAACTTTTTCTGACAAAAGAAGAGCATTTATATATTTTAAAACCAACTGGTAATAAATATCAGCTTACTTCATTTAATCCTTTCAAAGATGCATTTTACAAATATGTTCATTTTTCTCAATCTCAGTGCTTACTTCATAAAACTGTTTTAGAGAAGCATTCATACCTAAATATTCAATGATGCAACTGTTTGTTTGTCTGTTTTTCCCCTGGGAAAATCATCCAGTAGTAGCTAGTTTGGGAAATTTCAAATTTATACATGAATTTTGAAGTATTTGGTCATCTAAAGATACAGGCAGCAAAGCATCACTTTAGAACCTCATAGACTAGAGAGGTGAAAAATATTTACCATCAGTTAAATCCTCAAAATCTTTCCCCATACCATACATGCTTGAAAAAAGAAGATATCACTACTCTCAAATCAAAAGCAAAATCAATGACTCAGGTATCACTAATTTTTCTCAACCCCTTGGAACTGTAAAATAGTTACAGTTTTGAAATTATTCTATCAACTTGGCATTACTGTCATTCATAAAGTTATTCCATAATGCAGAAAAATAACCATATGAGTGTTAAACATTTCTAGATTATTGTGTAGCAAAACAAATTCTGATCATCAAATCAATATCTTTTTTCCTTCCTATTATGCTAAATAATTTGATTAGGAACTGCAACCAAAATATAAACTACAACTATACTACAGTAAATGCTGTATATTCTTAGGTCAAAAGAATACTATTTCTTGTCAAATTGATAATCATAGGATGTAACCTGAATGACTACATTGCCATACAAAGATTCCACCACCCTCAAAAACTGTAGTCTATTCCATTTTAAATATAATCCAATATCCTTCAATAACATTCATACACCACCAAATTACTTTCTTTGTAGAACAAAGACAAGCACTTTTAAAGCATGTAAAGTGACTTAATGTTGTCAAATTAAGTTAAGCAATTTAACGCAATTACTAAATGTACTGACTTCTTTAAAAATTGTAGCAATTAGAGAAAATGTTTCACTTTTATAATGTACATAAATAACTTGGTTTAAGCAAAATTGTTGGGCAGGCTGGGTTTTTTATTATTTGGGGGTTTTGTTTGTTCATTTTTTTTTTTTTTTTTTTTTTTTTTGGTGGCTAGGGCTGAAATTTGATAGCCATTCCTTTTTTTTCCTTTTTTAAATATTGATTTATTTTTTGAGAGAGGGAGAGAGCATGCACATACATGCACACACAAATGGAAGGGGAAGAGGGAGAGACAGAATCTCAAGCAGACTCCATGTTGAGTGTACGGCCTGACAACTCGGAGCTCAGTCTCATGACCCTGAGATCATAACCTGACCCAAAACCAAGAGTCAGATGCTTAAAGGACTGAGCCACTCAGGCACTCCTTGGTAGCCATTCTTAAAGTCATAGCCAAATCCAAGATTTTAGTCATGGTTTGCATTCGTCCAAATCAAACAAGAGCATTTGAAAATTGGACTTCTTCCCATCTCTGGTTTTAAGCTCATATTGTTAAAGTAGCATACATTCTAATTTTGCTTGACAGCCACCACTGTCAGTGGTTAAGCGCAGATTTCACCATAGACAAAACAACTTTGATCTGAGTCAGGCAGCCTTCAGAACTGCCCATTGCCTGGACAGGCCCTATCCTACATTTGCTAATCAAAGTCCAATTATAAGTCTCCTGAACTTGTGGAATTAGGAGGATTAGGAAATGACCCAATGACCCAATCTTTGGACAACTGAGCATTGGGATAATTACTTTCTCTCCAGGAGATAAGGAGATTGAAATAAATTATACTGGTTCCTTCTAGCCTTAAATCGAATAAACAGGTGATAAAAAAAAACCAAAAACACCTGAGTAATGAGACTTAATGATGCACTATGATTAATCATTTCAATTCTATTACTAGCTTTTCCATCAATAGAAATTATTAATTCACTCATTTACATTAATGTATTTTCAATTGTTTTCTTCTTGTTTTCTCAACACCAAAGCATGTGGCTGTCTTTTAAGAAATATTCATCCTTCATCTCCTCCCTTCTTCATTCACTCATTCATTCAAAGGAGGATTACTATTTTGTTATATTAGGAACAAGGCTGAACTAGTATATCAGGCTCTAGGGATGCAAAGGTAAACAAAACAGGCATGGTCTTTACTCTCTTGAAATTGACAGTCCAACAGAGATGGCCAATATGATAAGCACACTAAAATTTCAATTATTTCAGTAATGCTAATAGCAATGATTTTCTACGAACCTATAAATAGGGGCACCTGGGGGTGGGGGGTTCAATGGTTGAGGCTCTGCCTTTGGCTGAGGTCGTGATCCCGGGGTCCTGGGATCAAGTCCTGCATCAGGCTCCCCGGAGGGAGTCTGCTTCTTCCTCTGCCTCCCTCTCTGTGTCTCTCATGAATAAATAAATAAAATCCTTAAAAAAAAAAAAAGGGACCTATAAATAGGGGGATCTGATCAAGTCAAGGAAAGAGAATGTGTCCCTGAAAAGGGGACCCTTGATCTAAACTCTGTTTACAGAAGTCAGCCCTAACCAAAGAAAAAAAGGAGCAAAATAATGTATTCAAGAAAACAGCACAAAGGCCTTACAGTGGAAGCACACATGGTGAACATGAACTAAAAGAAAACTCAATGTGACTAAAATAAAGGGGGAATGCTGTTGTATATTGAGCCTGGAGAGGAAGACAGGTTGTATAGTCACAAAAAAGTTAGAAGCAAGAGACTGATATGACTAGATTTGTGCATTATAAAGATGACTCTGCAACGTGCAGATGGATTTGAAGGGAGGCCAACATGGTATATGAAGTAGGAGGCTATCATAGTAGTTCAGAGAAGAGCAAATCACAGGTAAATGATACAGACTGGAGGGACAGTAAGTGGATTTCAGAAATATTTAGATAAAAACAAATAGATTTGGGTGATGGATTGGGTATGGGTAGTGTATCTAGTGCTTTATAAAAAATTACCTTAAAAGTTAGCAGTTTACGATAAATACCTCATAATTTCTGTGTCAGGAATCAGGGTACAAATTAGCTGGGTGCCTCTGACTCTGGCTTAGTCATAAGGTTGCAATCGAAGCACTGACCAGGGATGCATTTACCTTAAGGCTTGGCCAGGGAAGGATTAACTTCTAAGCATACTTGTGTGACTGTTGATATCAAGTCCTCATTGACTGTGGACCAGAGACATCAGTTCCCTGCAACATGGACCTTTTAAGGGGGTACTCACAATAAAGCAACTGGCTTTCTTCATGTAAGGATAGGTAGGGAGAAGAATCAGAGCAAGGGAGTGAAAGAAACCAAGCATGAAGGAAATCACAATCTTTTTGTAATCTAATGTTGGAAACGACATCTCAGCACCATATTGTATTCATTAGAAACAAGTCACTAGGCACATGACACTTACAAGGGGAGGTTACACAAAGGGCAAATATACCAGAAAGTGGGGAATCACTGAACGTCATTTTGGAGGCTGCTATATGATAGGGAGTGAGCGTGCAGGAGGCCCTGTGGTATTAATGAGATTGGGAAGTATGGAAAAGGCCCAGGTTCAGATAAGTTATGTTTTGGACATGGTGAATTTGAAAGGACAAGGTACCTTTAATCCAATCAGCAAATATGTATTTATAAAACACCTTCTATGTGTCAGGCACTACTTTAGTAGTTGGAAGTAGTTATATAATGATGAACACAGAAAAAACCCTTGCCCTCATCAAATTTACCTTCTGATAACTAAAGACAGATGATAAATATATGAACAAATAAATTTAGATAATGATTAGGGTAGAATGGAAACTAACACAGGATAAAGTTGTGAGTTTCTTTTCAGCTATAATGTTAAAATATGCTTTTCAGAGACCCAAATAGATTGCTAGAAGACTTAGATGTGGGGATCCCTGGGTGGCTCAGCGGTTGAGCATTTGCCTTTGGCTCAGGACGTGATCCTGGAGTCTTGGGATCAAGTCCCCCCACATCGGGCTCCCTGCATGGAGCCTGCTTCTCCCTCTGTCTGTGTCTCTGCCTCTCTCTCTCTGTCTAATGAATAAAATAATAAAATCTTTAAAAAAACAAAAACAAAAAAAGACTTAGATGTTCTCTAGATTCCTCCTGTACTCCCACTGACTTTTGCTTCTCCTACAGCATTTTCTTTTATAATTTTTAAAAATATTTTATTTAAATTCAATTTTCCAATATATAGTATAACACCCAATGCTCATCCCATCAAGTGTCCTCCTTACTGCCCATCACCCAGTTATTCATTCCCCCAACCCACCTCCCCTTCTGCAGCCTTTTGTTTGTTTCCCAGAGTTAGGATTCTCACATGGATTGTCTTCCTCTCTAATTTTTCCCCACTCAGTTTCCCTCCTTTCCCTATTAGTTCCTTTCACTATTTCTTATATTCTACATATGAGTGAAACTGTATGATGATTGTCTTTCCCGATTGAGTTCTTTCACTCAGCATTATACCCTTCAGTTCCATTCACGTCGAAGCAAATGGTAGGTATTCATCCTTTCTGATGGCTGAGTAATATTCCAATATATATATATATATATATATATATATATATATATATATACACCACATCTTTATCCATTCATCTTTAAAGCATTTATCTAAAAGTACTTGTGCAAGTCACCCTTTACTAGGCCAAAAAATGTGACCACCCCCCACCTCCAAGATGCCCACATGTAAATGTTCCCTTATTTGGGAAAAAGGTCTTGCAGAGGTGACTAAGAATCTGCAATAAAGTGATAACCCTGAATTATCTAAGTGGGCCCTAAACACCATCATAATAGTCCTTATAAGTGACACTGAGAGAAAACACACATAGGAAAAGAAGAGGCAGTATGACCAAGGAGGTAGACACTGGAGAGAGATGTAGTCACAAGTCAAGGAATGCCAAAAGCCACGAGAAGCTGGAAAAGGCAAAGAGCAGATTTTCCTTCAAAGCTTCCAAAAGGAGTGTCACCCTGCTGACACCTTGATTTTGGACTTCTGGCCTCCAGAACTGTGAGAGAATAAATTTCTGTTAAGCCACCCAGTTTTTGGTAACTTGTTACAACAGCCACAGGAAACTAATAGACCCTTCCAATGTTATTCCTTAACAATAGATTCCTGGGATTTATCACGAGTTGTACATACTTATTCACTTATTAGGTCTTGCCCCTATTAATGTGTAAGCTCCATGAAGACCAGGCCTTCCTTGTACACCTAGCTTTTGGCATAGTGTCTAGACTATATTACATCCCTAGAAATTACCCATTAAATGAATGAAAGCATAAATGTGTTCCCCAGGAGATAACAAGCCTCATAAGACAAGAGACCATGTTTATAGGCCATAATTCCCAAAGCCTCCAGCACACAGTCTTATCAAAAACTACTGTTGTACTAGGTATGAGCTCTAGAAATCAGGGATTCTGGATTCTAGATATTGTACTGCAATTTACAGGTATGTGGCAACTTCATCTTGGCCTTTGTACATACCTGGTATTAGATTTAGTGTGTTCAAATAAGTTTGTTCCTTATCAGTTTTTCTTAGCTCTGATAAGGAGCAGGTCCAGATAGTATTCATTATTTTATGCTGTACATGATCCACAGTCATTGCATATTATATGGAACACAAATATTTAAGACTTCTGGGTGAGTTCGAATATCAGGCTCACTCATAACTAAAAACTAACATCATGCCCTTGAGTAAATTTGTAATCAATTCTGAAACGAAATACTCTCAACGGAAAGGAGACTAATCTTTAACCTGTGAACATGAGAACTACCTGGCCTGGAGGAGGGGCTCTGTGAGAGGCACCTGGTCATTAGTAACACTATACCCTTGACCTAACTCAGCCTTGAGTAATAGAGCATCAGACAGAGCTTTTTTTTTTTTTTTTTAAGATTTATTTATGATAGAGAGAGAGAAGCAGAGACACAGCAAGAGGGAGAAGCAGGCTCCATGCCAGGAGCCTGACATGGGACTCGATCCCGGAACTCCAGGATTGTGCCCTGGGCCAAAGGCAGGCGCTAAACTGCTGAGCCACACAGGGATCCCCCAGACAGAGCTTTAAACAAGCTCCACCACTTATGGAGCCATGTCATCTTGGAGAGGCCATTTCACCTGAGTCAGAAAGTGATAATAATACCTACATTCTAAGAGTGGTTCTGACATAGAAACCAAACGAAGTAACCAAATAAACTTAGGAAAGTGCCGGGCTCAATAAGGGATGTATTTTCAGCAAAAAAAAAAAAAAAACAAAAAACAAAAAGAACAACAACAAAAAAACCACTTTTCTTTTTAAAGTGCCTGGCTCAATGATGTATGTATTTTCAACAAAAAGAAAACAAAACAAAAAAAAAAAAAAAATTTTTTTTTTTTTTGGAACACGTGCAGTGATTTTGAGTAAATACTTCTACTTCTTGGGCCTTCTAAACAACGAACGGGGAATTGCTAGCTGACCCTCTTCGTGCCTCAACGAAACAAGAGTTTGGGAACCTTCAAACCAAAGGCTACGTGAGGGTTCCATGATTCCAGGACCCTTCAGCAACCTACCAGTTATCAGTGTTTACAAAGAGAGACCAGGCCGACGGGACATGTTTTCTAGAAGAGTCCAGCACCTGCGGTGGCTAGCTCTTAGACAAGGCTCGTTTTAGGCTTTTTTTTCCTCGCCCCCTCGCAGACAGAGGTCACGACCTCAAGAGAGCCCGGGGCACAGGTCGGGCGGGCCACCGCCTCCCCGAGAGTCCCTCAGTTGCCTGGGCAACGTCGACGTCACCGCGTAGCCTCCGCGGCCCGTCGGCGAGCAGCCCAACGCAGCTCAACGCGCAGGCGCCTGGTGGGAGCCAATGGGTGCGGCCCGAAGGCGGGCGCCGCTCGGCCCCGCCCCTTTCCGCTGGAGCCCGGGGGCGGGGCGAGCGGGCGGTCGTCGGGGGCTCGGGCAGGGCGCCCCGGTTACGTAGGTTACGCAGGTTACGCGTCCAGCCGGTCCCCCGGGGCCGCCGGGAGCCCGCGCAGACCGCTGCGCCCTCGCTCCGCCGGGGGCCGCGATGGTGCGGGGCCGGGGCTCGACGTGGAGCTGAGGACTGTCGGGCCGACGCGCGAAGCCCGTCCCCGTCCCCGCCGTCGTGCTCGGGGGCTCTCGCCCTCCGTTCCCAGCCGTCGGGGGCCCGCGTGACCCCCGCGGGAATGTTCAAAAATGAGTACCAGGTAACCCGAAACGGCGCTCCGGCCTGTCTAGAGCATTCTCTTGGGGGACCTGGGTCGTGTTCAGGGTGGGGACAAAGCTCCCACTCCCCATAATTGAGTTGTTTTGTTTTGGTTTTTTGGGGGGGTGGGGGGTGAGAAGGAAAAGTACTGGATGAGTGGTCGTGACCACACCCCCCCCCCAAAAAAAAAAGAAAAAGGAAAAGATTAAGCAAACGACGGTGTGGGTAGAGGATTGGGCTTTTTTTTTCTTTTTTTTTGGGGGGGGGGTTCCATCTCCAGCTCCGTTCTTTTCAAAGCGTCCGGATTGCCTGCGACTCCCGATTGAAATGCACATCTTGCTTAAACCTCAACCGGCGTGGGACCTCCTGGGTCAGAACTCGGGCGGCGGCGCCCATTGACCCCGAGTTCTCTAGCCCGGCGCCTCGGGCGCTCGCTGGGGATGCGCGGACGCCTCGGAAGCTCTTCGGCCAAGGAGTGGGTGGGCCCGTGGAAGTGCCCCTGAGCGGAACCAGAAGCGGTTTTGCCCACGTGCTGCTGCTGCTGTTGTTGTTTCCCCCACCTCCCCCCACCCCCAAAACTGGGGTCCGTGATTTCCCAAACACTTGGGGGCTCACTTGTGAAAATGCGGCCCTCGCCCCAGATCCAGTGAGTGAGGGAGGGCATCTGTAACCGCTCCCTCCCGTCGATGCTGATGTGCTGATGCGCAAGCATCGCCCTGGGGAAACTGCTGGGCCTTCCTCTGTCACCCTGAGGATCCTAGTGTCTCCAGAACAGGGCTTGCTCTTCTCACCTCACTGGACCCTCACTCCCTGGTTGGCTTGGCTTTCTTTTCTTTTTTCTTTTCTTTTTTTGACCCTAGCCTCCTGCCCTTCCCTCCCTTCTACCTGAGGTCACGTTCTCCGGTTTACCATCTGTTTACTCTAGTAGTCCTGCTGTTATTTTCAGCAGTCCCCCCCCCCCCCCCCCACACACACACCCCATCCCCGTGCTGAAACTAAACTCTCTGTGGCCTCTACGTCTTTATACCAAATGCTACTTGCCTTCTTAGGAGTGTCCTCCAAGCAGTCAGCTGTTCTTTCTTCTACTCCCATTTGATGACCATTAAATGTGTTAGAGCAATTTAAGACAGTTTTTCCTCCCAATTAATATAGGTGAGATATATTGTTACAAGAAAATACATGGCCGCAGTAGAAAACTTGGAAAACAAGAGAAAGCAGAAGGAAGGGGGGGGAGGGGGACAGGTGTTTCACCAGGTACAAGGACTTTTCTTAAAAAAAAAAAAAGCTGCCTCAAATTTAAGATTTTTATTGCTATCCGACCTAACCCCAGAAACTGTAGTACTCTATAAGAACTCTTAACCACACACAGTTTGCACATAATACTGCCCGAGGAAGAAGAAATGTAGTGTCTGAAGTTAAAGTGATTGTGTTAAAACTCAGAAACAAAAATATCTTTGTATTACTGAGAAGACTTAAAAGCTGGAAATTCTTTACAGAAATCAGGCAGATTTGCTCATGTGCTGCTTGTAATTCAAATAGACTATAAAAGAAACCCATCTTTAGTTTTCATTTCAGATTCTCAATTTCTTGCAATTACTCTTCCTCGGAGATAATCATCTTAATTCCTTTCTTTGATAATTAAAGCTTATGGATATTCAGTAATGTGTTTAGTATTTTTACATAAGCATGGCCCTGCATGTTCTCAGGTTTAGAATAGGGAACACATAGCATGTCTATAGAAATGCTTCTCTATTTTTCTTATATGAATTTTACAGATTTCCAAATTAATTTATATTAAATATATAAAAAGATCTTACAGGAATGCTCAGAATAACAGTCATCCTCCAATCTCTACTCATTCCCAAGCTTTTTTATTAACCAGTAGCAAAATACTCAATTTGCCTTTTTTTTTTTTTTTGAATAATTATTGCTGGCACTACTGAGCCCTTACTACATACAAAGTATCATGCTTGATGGTTTATGTCTACTATCCTAGGAACTCAACAACCCATTTTACAGATGGAGAATCAAGAGGTTAAATAACTTTCAAGGTCAGATAGTTAATAAATATCAAAGCTGATATTGGAGCTTGGGGCAATATGACTGGAAAGCTTGTAGCCACGGATAACATCAGAATTTATTAGCCTAGCTCTCGAGTTTAAACCCTTTAGTCAGAGATCAACAGAATGTTTTGTAAGCATGATTTATACGTGGCAAGTAAATGAACCCCACATTGAAAGGTTGTAGGGTTTATACGGCATACTTTAATGTTTATCATTCTTTAAAAAAAAAAAAATTTCTTTAAACCATATATCCAAGGTGACCCAAATCAGAATAGTTGGGGCTTAAGTACAATCAAGTTATAATGTAGGAGTTATAATAGGGATAATGTTTCCTCTGAGATCTACTTAACAGACAGATGCCTGGAACAGTGGTTACAGACTGTGGTGGATAGTATTTCCTCCTTAGCATTGCCTTTCACTTTAAACATGGCATTTTTGTTTTCCAGGGAGGTGCATTTGTTGAAATCTTTAGCGCTCAGGGCAAAAATCCTGGAGCAAAATGGAAGATCGTTGGCAGTCCGTCTGTGATTTGGAAGGTAAATGTTAGAAGTTAGAGCTACCTAAATCCTGGAAAAAAAGAATGAAGGGTTTGATAAGGTTTCAGAACGGTTTTTATTGTTCTTTCAAAGACCGTCTTATGACCCTGTTGGCTGCAGCTCTTCCAGAAATCATTCTTCAGTCCTTTCAAGACTTGAGCACATGGCTCGTAGCCCTTCTCTGTGGCCAAGTCCTACTGTTATTTTAGGTGACTTCAGTGTTTGTGAGGAAAACCTCTGCTAAGCCTGTGCTGCTCAGTTTCTTGATTTCATCATTGCTAATGACCTCTTCACTTTCCGTCAGCCCCCATCCCACTGTCTTACCCTTTACCCTTTCTTCGTAAGAGTAAGGGGGCCTCTGAAATGATGAATAAGACCCTCTCCAACCTCGAGCTTCAGTTCTCAAGGCTGCCTGCTCAGTTATTCTCACTATATTTGTTCTTCGACCTAATGGAAACCACTAGGCCATTGGCCTTTCTACTTCCCCTGTGCTCAGTTTTATTTAGGCATGAATTTTCTCTGTCTTTGCTTCCTTTCCTCTCCAGCCTAGAATCCAGAGTCTGTGATTTCGGTCACTTCTGGGGCAAAACCATGAAGGCTCTTGCTCTTTGTCCTCACAGAGGTCAGCCGTTTCTGAATCCCCAGTCGCCTGTCTTTTCTGAGTGGGGTCCTGTGCCCCTCAGTAACTTTCAGGAAAATATTGATAGCCTCTCTGATTAATAACACTATAAATTCAACCCGAACCGCCTGGGAAGTTCTCTTAGTCTTTCAAGTGATGATTTCTCCATTGTCTTCAGATTTTCAATTACCAACTCTCTACTCACCTCCCCAGTCTACAACCAGGACAGGCTCTATTCACTGACACATCAGAAGACCTCACGCCCCATTCCACAGGGAAAACTGTTGCCATCTCATAGAAACTACCTCAGCCTGCACCACCGGACCTAAAAACTTAAATCCATCCCTATCCTTTTCTCTTTCTCTCCTCTTCTATTCAGTCAGGAAAAAAATGCCTTTCTGTGGACCTTGTTCTATGGGTAACTAAAAACGGTACTGTTAACTGGGTGCTTACTGTATGTCAGGCCCAGTATTAGCATATTACATATATTTATACAGTTGCCTTATGTGATAGGTATGTTATGCCAGTTTTCTGGATGCTAAAACTGAGGCCACGGGGAGAGTAAGCAGCTTGCTTAAAATAATACAGCTCTTCCTGTGAATGGGAGATCAGTGATGCTGGAAGGGCATAGAGCAGAGAGCATAGGGAAGGCTTCCCCAGGGAGATGACACTGGATCTCTGAGAGCTAACTATGCACTGTGTAGGGCTGGTGGAGACAAGTGTTTCAGGCACAGGGAAAAGCCCATATAAATTCCTTTTTCGGGAGGGAGCTTAGAATTTTTAAGAAATTGCAACAAGTGTACTACGGCTAGGATACAGAGAAAAGAGGGAGTGCAAGGGAGGAGATTGAAGTTTGAAAAACCAAGCAGCTGGACACCTGAATGGCTCAGTGGTTGAGCATCTGCCTTTGGGTCACGTTGTGATCTGGGGTCTTGGGATGGAGCCCCAAATCAGGCTCCCCACAGGAAGCCTGCTTCTCCCTCTGCCTGTGTCTCTGTCTCTGTCTCTCTCTCTCTCTGTGTCTCTCTTATGAATAAATAAGTAAAATCTTAAAAAAAAGAAAAAGAAAAACCAGGCAGTGACCAGACTAGGTTGTGGTCTAAGGACCATGTTGATGATTTGGGTAAGCTGTTGAAAGGTTTTAAGTATATGCCCTACTTGTGTGTAGATGGAATAAATAATACATTCGGTCTGTGTGTGTTCATTTCAAATACATGAGAGATTCTGTTGTGATGGATATAATGCAGATTTATTAAAGTGTGATTTAATGCTCAGCAACCATTAGTTACAATGCATTTCTTAACATATACAAATGAGGATTGGAAGGATCTGTGAAGTACTGTAATGGGTCTTAATACTCAGGTTGGGAATTTGCTTCAAGATGAAAAAATAACAATTTACATTATCACTTTGAGTCATGGAAATCAGACTGTCACATATAAAAAGGCCTTTTGTTTTCAGGTTTGGTTTTGTTGTGTTTATGTTTCTCCTACCATAGTTTTTTAGGTCACCTTAATTGTAACCCTTTAATTACTACTGATTTTCAGTGGATGATATATAGAACTTCAGGTTAGAAGACTAGTAGGATGAGGCAATGATTAATTCCGTATGAGTCATGGCCAGACACTAAGGAACTTGTGGTGCAGATACAAGATTGGTTAGGTGGTTTTGTATACTGTAATGTGGAGTGATGTTCAGCATGTGCTGTTAGGTAGGAATATGTAGATTAAAGAAGAGGAGGGGTAGCTGAATTCTGGAAACTCTAAATTAGTAACTTGGGAATCCCTGAAACTAGGGAATTTCTTATCATTAGGAGGAAAGAGATACTTGATATGATAGAGGATTTGTCAAATGACAAAGTGGGTCTTTGTTCCAGTATGTATATATAAAGTATGTTCCAGTTCCCAGCTGTTTCCACGGTAGGAGTATCATCAAGGCCTGACTTTTAACTCATTTGAGTCTGGGACTTTATTCCTGTGGGTTTGCACCTCCTATTTTATGATAGAAGCCAAATAAAATATGCTTTAATTACCACTGTTTTTATATTTGTTCTACAGGAGTTTGATAAAGAAGTTAAAAGTTTTGTGTTTGTCCTGGAAGGCAGCAGCCAAACAAACAAAATTCAGTTACCAAGGGAGAATAAGCAAATCCGTAAGTAAGATTTTTAATATTAAAGCTTAGCATTTGCTTCTTAAAGTTATACTTTTAGGTCTACTATACAGACATTAGTTTGACTTTTATTGGTATCTTTTAACTTAAAGTGATGTTTGTTTTTAATTTAGAAATTAACCTTATACTAGGCTTTATGTATGTATAAATGTTATATAAATATATAATAAATTGGGATGCCTGAGTGGCTTAGGGCATGATCCTGGAGTCCAGGATCGAGTCCTGCATTGGGCTCCTTGTTGGGAGCCTGCTTCTCCCTTGGCCTGTGTCTCTGCCTCTGTCTCTCTCTCTATCCCTCATGAATAAATAAGTAAAATCTTAAAAAAAAAAAAAAAAAAAGAAATTTGAATTACCTTTTAAAATATATATATTAAATTATATAGATATATGTAGTCTGCTTCACCATTGATTCAAAATCTAGAAGTATTTTTTTTTTAGATCTTATTTATTTATATATAGAGAGAGCACACGAGTGAGCTGGAGCAGAGGGAGAGGGAGAGAGAGAATCCCAAAGAGACTCTGCACTGAGTGCAGAACCCAATGTGGGGCTCAATCCTACAACCCAGGAACCATGACCTGGCTGACATCAAGAGTCTGATGCTTAACTGACTGAGCCAGCCAGGCACCCCAAGAAGTATTTTCAAGAAGGTTTAGATTATTTGATCGCCGTTGATTATCATAGTAATGGTATTTCTTGAGTAATTACTATGTGCCTATGACTTGTCTAGCATTTCGCATTCATTGACTCTTTAACCCTGATACCAGTTCTTTTGCAATGAACACATTGAGGTTGGTTCTTCATCAAGAAATCTGATAATTGGGACACCTGGGTGGCCCAGTGGTTGAGTGTCTGCCTTTGGCTCAGGGTGTGATCCCAGAGTCCCAGGATCGAGTCCTGCATCAGGCTCTGCATGGAGCCTGCTTCCCCTCCCTCTTCCTTTGTCTCTGCCTCCTGCCTCTCTCTCTCTCTGTGTGTCTCTCATGAACAAATAAATAAAATCTTTAAAAAAAAAAAGAAATCAGATAATTAAGGGTAAACTGTGAAATAAACCCAGAACTTCCTAAATTATAGGACCAAATTTGTAAAAAAAAGTTGACTAAAATACTATAGAAGACATTACTCAGTGACACATTAACTTGTATACCTTCAAGAATATTAATATCTAATATATGTAGATACAAATATGTGCTTCAACAAAAGCCCAAAGAGTAGATTTTTCAATTCTTTCTTACTTTGGAAATTAGGATCAGCATTTTAAAGCAGAAGGAACCTTGAGAGAATACCTGAATTTATGATCAGGAGCCCAGTCATTGGCAGAATTGAGGTTAAAATTCAAGGCTGTACCACCAAATTAAGCTTTGAGTAAACTGATGGCAATTTAAGAAATACAATTTTTCAAAATAATTAATCAGATTTCATCAACATTATCCTATGTATTTTTTTAAATTTTTTTTTTATTTATTTATGACAGTCACAGAGAAAGAGAGAGAGAGAGAGAGAGAGAGAGGCAGAGACACAGGCAGAGGGAGAAGCAGGCTCCATGCACCGGGAGCCCGATGTGGGATTCGATCCCAGGTCTCCAGGATTGCGCCCTGGGCCAAAGGCAGGCGCCAAACCGCTGCGCCACCCAGGGATCCCTATCCTATGTATTAACTATAGATTTTAGGTAATATATTTTATATAAGCAGCCAGTTATTTCTTATGTTGATCATTTACTTATTTCTTCTTCATTAATTATGAACATTTATTGAACACCTACTGTGTACCAGGTATTATGAAACGACCTGTTCTTGGTACCTGATTTTCTCATTTAATTCAGTTTTCTAAACTTTCTCAGGCTCTGTTTGTCTACTACTTTAAGCTATTAGCATGCATACTATAGATTTCTAAGACATAAACAGAGCCATAGAAATTATAGATGGAAGATTAATTTTAAAATGGTTTGCCAGTGTTTCTTTCTAAAATAAGAAACAAAACCTCGGAAAAAAAAAAAAAAAAAAAAAGAAACAAAACCTCGAAGAGAAGGGATAATCTTTGTTAAAATCATTTTTATTAATTTACTACCATTTTAAAATCATGATTTTCTCATAATTCCTGTTTTTTTAAACAATAGTTTTTTTTTTTCATTTCCACAAAAATTTATACACTTATAAATGAGGTGAACTAAAATGAGTCAGAGAAATATGTTTGAAACTGTGGGTTATTCTTGTTACAGAAGACGTGGTCCATCTGTTATTAAGGATATTGACTTTGTGAGATGGATACATGTGATTTGCAGGAATATGACTTTGTTCTAAACCAGCATTCTCTCGTTGACCTATACTTCTATGCAATGCCCTTAGTATCTATGCACGTAATCATGTTATTGATAAAATCAAATCAGTTCTAGTAACCTTTCTCAGTTGGATCTGAGAAAGATTTCTCCTCTACCAACTACTCAGTGACTAAAAAACTCCCTTTTCCTAAATTTAAGATTTTTTTTTAGAAATAAGACAAATTTAATGTATTATAATTACTTTTTAAAAGGAAAAATGATAGTTTTAATTGGAAGAAACAGAAGAATCTTTAATATTTCTTATACAGTGTCCTGTAATTAAAAATTAATCTGGCTCTTCTGTAGCATGTGTGGTACTGTAACAAATGACACAGTTTATAGAGCCTGCCCTGAATAAATGCCTTTAAGATTAATTATTTGCAATTTTTGATAACAGTACTTTATAGGTATTTTTACTTGTCTGTGTGAAGTTGTTATTCAATTAAATGGCATGTCTTGAGTAGAGAATTGGTTTTCAATTAACATTTCTAAATTTAGTTCAGTTACCATGATGTATTCCTGTTTCAGGAGTAAACATCTACGTTACTTATGCAAACTTGACATTAGGTACCCCATATGTATTTCTCACAATATTAGGTACTTAGGAAAAAAGCTGAATGATGAAAGTATGTTCAACTTTTAATTTTTTTTTAAGATTTTATTTACTTATCTGAGAGAGAGATTCAATGAGAGAGAGGGAATACAAGCAGAAGGGCAGAAGGAGAGGGAGAGGGAGAGGTAGAGACCAATACAGGGCTCTATCCCAGGACCCCAGGATCATGACCTGAGCCAAAGGCAGATGCTTAGCTGCCTGAACCACCAGGTGCCCCTTAACTTTTCATTTTAAATAGTGATATTTCTGTATTCTATTTGAGCATCTCTAAATGTCAGTTTTGTTTGTATTTTACTTAACGTCTTATCAAATAAAGGAAAATGTGATATTGATGATCAGATTGTATACTTCTCTGGTGCAGGAATCTTAACACCATCCACTTTGAACCCCTAACTTAGTATATCATATGTAGTTGGTGTTTAAGAAGTTTGTTAAATTTGCCCCATTAAGAAACTATAACAATTGGGGTTATAATTTCTAATTGTAACCAGTTTGCCTTCATGACCACAATTAGCCAACTAAATAAATCCATGCTGCTCTTTATCCTGGATCGTGCTATGGAGTTGCTCACATGAGATGCAGCATTGTCACACATGAGCATCTTTCATTTAGATGGTCTGTCTCAGGACTTTCAATCTGAGGCTCTTATTTGAAACCATTGTTTTCTCTGCCAATGGCATCTGAATTTTATGGTGTGTCTCTTGGGATCAGCATCCCTGAAGCCTTGTGTTTATCTAAGTTTCAGCTGCTCTGGAGAATGACATCATTTTTATCGGGTTCCTCCCAAAATTTCCCCCACTCCCACTTTGGTATTGGTTTTAAAATAAATGTCACCATGACTTGCTCTGTTTAAAACCCTTCAATGGGGCAGCCCCGGTGGCTCAGCGGTTTAGTGCCGCCTTCAGTCCAGGGCGTGATCCTGGAGACCTGGGATCGAGTCCCATGTCAGGCATCCTGCGTGGAGCCTGCTTCTCCCTCTGCCTGTGTCTCTGCCTTTCTCTCTCTCTCTTTCTCTTTCTGTGTCTCTCATGAATAAATAAATAAAATCTTTTAAAATAAATAAATAAAACCCTTCAATGGCCTTGACCTCACCACTTTACTGATAATACTCTTGTCAGGGTCGCTAGTGATTTCTGTGTTCCTGAATCCAATGGCTTGTTTTCAGCCCTCATCTTGCTTGACCTTATTGGCAGCATTTGACAAAGTTGACACCATTTTCCTTGGTATATTTTCTTCACTCCTCTTCTAGGATTCCCATCCTCTGAGTTTCCTTTCTACTTCACTGGTCTTCCTTTTCTAGTTTCCTTTCATAATATTCCTCTCTCCAACCCAGTTGGCTATTGCAGTGCCTGTAGACCTGACCCTTGACACTATCTATCTATATTTAGTCCTTTGGTTATCATTGCTAGTCTCATGCTTTTAAATACCATCTCTGTCTTACTCCAGCCTGCATTTATTTCCAAGTCAGACTTCTCTCTCAGACTCCAGTCTTATATTTTCAGTTGCTTATATGACATTTCTATTTGGACAGCTTTACCCCAGAAATTACTCCTACTGCTACAGACAGCCACATCGCCCTTGTTAGCAACTTGTCTTTTCAGTAGCTCAGAAAAGAGACTTCAGTTGGTTCAATTTTTCTTCTCTTCATTCAGTCCATCAGGAAAACCTTGTTGGTTCTTCAGCTTACATTTTGAGTCTGACTCCAACTTCTTGTCACTTCCAATGCCACTAAACCTCATACTTGGAGCATCTCATGCATTCATCTTCTCATTGCCCCCTACCCGTGTTTTTTTTTACTTGCCTCCCTACAGTTTCGGCTGGGACAATGCTTTCAAATGTAAAGCTCTCTGCTACTAGAAATGCCCCATCCCTCTGAGTGACAACCAGAGATCTGTAGGACCCTGAAGTATCTGGTGCCCTCTGAACTTTCTGACCTTGTCTCCTGTTACTCTTGCTGTTGTTCACTCTGCTGTGACTGTACAGGTCTCCTTGCTGTTTGCAAACACAGCATAGACCTATCACCTTCACGCCTGTGTGGAAGCTGGTAACTGGCTGCCTGGAGTTGTCTTTTCCCAAATAGCTGCATGGCTCATCATCTCCCCTTCTTTCGGTCCTTACTACAGTGCCATCTTCTCCATGACAGCCCACCCTGCCCTGTAATTTATAGCCCTCCCACACTCTTGGTCCCTTTTTCCTTCCTCTACTTTTCCCTATAGTCCTTAACATTTAACATGCTATTTGTTTCTTAGGGTTTTGTTTTTATTGTTTTTCTCACTGTTGCCAGAGGTAAGCACCCCCAGCATAGAAAATTAGTCTATTTTGTTCGCCTAGAATAGTGCCTAACACATGGTAAACATTCAGTAAATCTCTGTAGAATAAATTAATAAATATATGAATGGATTCCCATTGATCTTAGGATGACACATATCCTTCATGGCCCTGAGTAATTGAGATCCTAGCTATTTGCCAGAATTCCCTCCTGCTGCTTTTCCCTTTCTGTCTATCAGCCCTTTGTATCTTCAGATTCATCCACTCTCATGGTTTTTCTCATCACATCATGGAGTATTCCCTCTCCTTAGGATATTCCTTCATCTCCCTCACTCACTTAACCCCTGATCTTTCTTCCCAGCTGAATTCCAATATTATTTCTGCCGGAAAATCTTCACTGATCATCCTCTTCCCTCCAGTGACCCGGGATTTTATACTTTCATTGCACCCTGACCTTCTTCCTGGAACTAGAATATAAGTCCCAAGAGAGTAGAGACAATGTCTGTCTTACTCACTACAAAAACATTTTCACATTGAGTCTAGTATATAGTAGATGCTCAATAAGTTTTTTCTGAATGATAGATCCAATTTAACCCATACAAATAATCCCATGAGGTATATATCTAATTTGTTAGCCCAGTTTTACACATGAAGTTAAAAGAGCCCAGAGAGGTCTTATGATTTTCCCGAGAAATATAGAATGACCCAAATTAGAAATATAACTGTTTCCTGCCTTATGAGTTGAAGTGGGAGAGGTGCCCCTGAGTGAGTTGTTCACACCAGGAATCAGGAAATCATTTCAGTCTACCTTAGCAGGGTACTTGTAAAGGATGACTGTAATTGTGTTCTTGTCTCAAACCCTTGGATGACAAAAAACACACTTGTGAGATGTGCATGAGGTATACAACTGTCACTGGCTCTAATGGAACAACTGTAAAACCACTGTTTAAAAACCTGATGGTGTTTTACCAGTCCTCTGTGTTTTAAAATATTTAAAGGAAAAAAGGGTCTATCCTCTTAAAAATAGAGGTAGCATATCTCAGCAGAGAACAGATTATGAAACTGCAGAAACCTGCATGTTTCAGTAAAAAGACTAAATTTTTATGAATTTTATATACTTGATGGGCATTTTTTTTTACAAATAGTTAACATTCAGCATTACTTAGTGATTTTCGACATAATGTAGACATGAAGAGTCATTTTAAATTTACTAGGCCACTGGAAAAAAATATTGCTATAGAGTTTATTTAGCATTTCTGACACACAGGATCAGTGTGTGTCAAATGTTATTAAAGTGCTTTTTTTCTTTGTCAGATCATCACCATATGGTATTGTCATACTTCTTTTAATCTTAGGAGTGAAGCCTTTTGGAAACTAGGGCTTCTATATGTGAGAAAGTTGAATTACAAAGTTTTCTTTTTTTGAGGGCAGGTGTCTTTCATATCTAAAAATGTTCATAGGAAAATGCCCTACATGTGTAGTGTGGCTCATTGTGTTTGAAGAGAATAGTGCTGATTCAGTGAGTCTTGTGACACAACTTAGGGACCTTTGTAAATACAGATTTCATTTATCCAGTGCTCTCTCAGCTCTATATACAGAGGCCATTGTGCAATGGAAAAGTGCCATAGGGCCCATCAACAGAAGATGCCAGAGAGAGATTGATTAATGATGATTTATTTAAGTTGGCCTAATTTTGGTATCTTGCTTTTGTTTTGTAGTCCAGAACTCAGGTTGCTTTGTTGGCTTTTCCCATAAATATGGTAAAATCCAGTTCTAGAGTCAAATTTCCAAAGTCAGAGCCTGTTATCCCTTATTCCCATTATATTCCTACTCTATGGATAGCTCTCAGGAGCAGTTTGTCAGCTTAGCATTATAAGTAAAAGTTATCCTTGATATTTGATTTAAAAGAAATTAAACAGATTTGACCAAATATGTTTATTTTGTAGAATCTAAATTTCAGTTAAAGTATGGGAACTATATAAATTGTTCAGGAATGTTGCAAAACAGTTTACCAAAGGAATTATAAACCAGAAGGTATGTGGAGATTCTCCAAACATTTATTGTTAAAAATAAGCAAACCAACAAACATGTATTGTTACTTTGAAATACTTAAATTTGTTAAGCCTACTGAGTTGGAATAAATAGAAAATAATATGCATTTTAGACTAGTTGCCTTCTTTTTTCCAAGTGTTTCCTTGTACTGTTAGATTTGTAGGAGAGGTTCACAGAAAAGTCAGGACATTTCTGTTTCCTATAGAAGTCCTACATGAGGAAGTTCCTAAAAGGCATATTTTAGGAGGAAGTGATTTTCTAAAACATCGATTAGGAGCATCATAATTGAGAAATCAAGCAAAAGTTCAAAACCTAAGAGAAAAGGAATTAAGTGAAAGGGTCTGAAGAGGTAATATAAAATCAGTTGATTTTTGAAACAGTTGTAGACTTCAGCTATCAAAAATGCCATAGAGGTTGGTTTTTCTTCAAATATTTTTAATTCAGATGAAGCTGGTAGTGAGGAATAAAAGTGATCAGTTTGTAGTTTGTGAGCACTGAATTAATTAAAAGTATGTTAAATTAACAAAAGGCATTATAAATGAATATATGTTCCTGCATCCATCTCCCTGTGGACACATTTAAAGCCATATGAACTAGCTTTGGTTCATCAAACCTTCAATTGTAGTTGTCATAATTAGAATTGTTTTTCTTGAACTATAGTTTTTTATTAAGTTGTTTAGTACACTTAAAACTGTCAGTGGATAGAAATAATTGCCACATGCTTTTATGGCTGCCTTAATGGGAATCTGTAGTACAATTTTAAATGTTTCTATTGAATGCAGTCCTATGTATACATTGCAACCCAATAAAAACAGTAAAAAATTATTATTTTTTAAATTTTCATAAAAATTTCACCAAACCTACAGATGGGTCCTTAAAAGACAACATTTTTTTGTTAGAGTTTGATTTGTCTTTCAAGTTTTTTGCTTTTATAATGAAGTTGTAAGTCACGGTAATGCTGTTATAGTTCTACTATGTTATTGAAATGTGAAAAGCTTCTGGTTGTTGATGGTGTATGATTGTGTTTGTTTACATGCACGTATAAATGGTTCAGACATACAAATGTATACTTTTCCCCCTCTCATTCTAGTTGGATTGATCCAGAGGTTTCTTGTACTTCAGATTTACATACCCCTGGGACAAGACTTCTCCACTGAATTGCTGTAAGATATACAGAACTTCTTTCAATGTTTTTTGTGTATTAGACATTTGATCAATTGAAGCAGTATGGACAGTCATTAATTACAAGTGACAGTTTTTGCATTAAAGAGCAGTGACTTATCAAGTTGACATGAAGTAATTAAACTAATTTAAGCGTATTTCTCAGATATCATTATAGTCTGGCATTTCCCTAGGGGAAAAAGGCAAATTTCATCCGTTTAAGAAAATATCAAAGGATTATGAATTTGATAATAAACAGCCTATAACATGCAGAAACAAATAATCCAAAAGTTTTACCCCAAATGAGGGGTAATTTTGTACTCCCTCCTATCGAAAACCATGCTTGGATTAAAATTGATCTCAAAATATCTCATTTTAAAGTTGTTTAGTTTAGAAATATTGGTTGACATCTGAATGGCTTGGAATATATTTGTTTTAAATAGCCTTGCTATGAACAGATTGTTTAGCAAAAATGAGAATATACAACTTTAATTCAGTTGAGCTGTCTGTTGTCTGAGATGATTGTGAGAATGAAAATAACATTTGATTTATGCATTCATATAAAATAGAATATTGCTTAAGATTTTATTAATACATTTGCACTTTTAATAAAACATCAGATTTAAGGTATGCTGTTTTCTCACTTTTCTTTGTAATTAATAGCTGTCCAGAGCCTAAGCTCAGTCTTTTATTTTCCCTGCTGGAATAAATGACTTTACCTACTAATGAAGGTAATTTTTTACTAGTTGCATTGGTGCAAACTGAGGGGAAAGAAGAGCTTTCTTAATAAAATGAGAATAACATAAATTTGAGGTTATTCATTTGTCTTTGTGCACATTAAATTATTAATGGTTTGTGTTTATGTTGGAAAAATATAAATTTTAGTTAATAATATACAATATTGTTTTCTTGACTGATGAAAGACAGATGGAACAATTTATACCTTCGTTTTATTCAACTTTAAACCTTAGTAAACTTCGGAGATTTTCTATTGTCATCCACCATGGTTACCATAATTCTTTAAAATAGTTCTTAGAGTAACAGCACCAAAACACTATTTGATGCTCTTATGTGTCTTTCCCTGGTTCTGCAGATAAAGCATTTTCAAGACTCTAAAGGCATTCTAAAGGTACAGAGAATACCACACAAAGCCTTATTTCCAGGGTAGGAGAAAGTGGTTTCCTACCAAATGGAAGGAGGCAAACTGTGTTTTATTTTTAAGCTTATTAAGTTCCTTATATAGAAATCTAGTGCAGTGCCTTTTTCTCTTCTGATATCTTTCACCTGTGCTTTTGAGAGTGTTCAGAAGTAGTGGTAGGGGCACTGGTAGTTGGCCTTCTGATCAAAGATGTGCAAGATGCTTGGCTTAACCTTGGAGCAGAGTCTTACTGATGAGCACTCTTTGCCTATGCAAAAATAATCTTTATTTGTGCCCCATGAATACTTGAGCCTATTACCGTAGGCTTGGCAATGTACAGTTTTATCTATGTTAATGGTATCTAAGGCTTTAATGATTGAGAAATGGACAGGTATGTTAGGTTTCACTTAGTCTCAGCAAGAGAGCAGCTGATACAGTTAAGCCTGACTACACCTTGATTACCCAATTATTAATGAACATTCTTGGCCAACTTAGGGATGGGAAAACATTTTCATGGCTGATGAGATTATTAATTAGATTATTTTTTTAAGATTTTATTTATTTATTCATGAGAGACACAGAGAGAGAGAGAGAGAGGCAGAGACACAGGCAGAGGGAGAAGCAGGCTCCATGCAGGGAGCCTGACATGGGGCTTGATCCCGGGACTCCAGGATCATGCCCTGGGCTGAAGGTGGCGCTAAACCGCTGAGCCACCCGGGCTTCCCTATTTATTAGATTTTTAATTCATCTATCATCATAGATTCTCTTCTCATATCTGCATGGACAAGCATTTGGATTTTTCAAATGGCTTTGGTTTTAACAAAATAAATGTCTTATGGACAAAAGGTCAAAATTATTAAATAACATGGGAAAGATGGAAAGACATTCCCTGTCCTGACCTTATGAATTTATTAGGTTATAAGGAAATACATTAACTCTGCATTTGAATTTGTTGCTAATAGATAATCAATATTTTGCCATTTTAGAAAGTAATGACAGAGACCATATTTTTATAAGAAAGTAGAATGACGAGTATAGACTAACTACAGTTTTTTTTTTTCCTTAAATGAAAGGGCTTCCTTTCAGCACCCTTAGTGTTTTACTGTGTTTCTAGCAGCATAGCTTCAGGCTATTTTAAATAATATATTTCTCTAACAAGCTTGAAAAGCCATATAGCAGAAAGATATCTGGCTTCTAAAATTTTCCATTGTCAGGATGGGAGAGGCATTTTGTTTCACAAAGATACATTTATACATCAAGAGGTTTTCATAAGTGGAGTCTTACCAGCTGGATTGTGGATGTAATCGCCATTTCTTCAAAATCATCCTGTGTGTCTCATGTCCCTTAGATGGTGATACTGTTTATGGAGAGATCATGCATTTGTGGGTTAGTGGTTGCCTTAGAACCAGCAAGAGCTCTGCTTGAGTAATCACTCGTTCAGTTGGTTCATAAATTACTGAATCCCTATTCCTATCAGGCCGCGTGTTAGGGGTATACTTTTTCCTACCCCTTCTTCTATGCTCCTAGCCCTAGACTGCCATCACCTTGTCCCTCATCTGCTGTTGAGCATCCACATGGATTTCCCAGATTCTTCTGCCTTTTTTTCAGCTTAGTCTCCACACTGCAGCTAGCATGATCTTTCTAAAAACCAACTGGAATTCCCATTGTATTGAGCATAAGCTCTCTAACGTTCTTCATGGTCATGTGTGTTCTGGTCCTTCACCTCTCACTTCTCATCTCATACCTCTCTGCTCTGAGCTCATCATTTGTCAGCCAGACTGGTGCCTGGCTGGCCATCCTTGCTTTCCCTTCCTCACACACTAAGGTGAAAGGTCTTTTCATAGGATAATGTGCACAAGTGGTTTCTATACCCATTTCTTTGCCTTGCTAACTCCTACTCAGTCTTCTCATCTCCATTTGTATGTCTCTTCTTCAGAAAGGCTTTTTGGATTTTGCCCCACTAAATGAGTTTCATCTTGTATACTCTTTTCTAGCACTCTGTTCTTTTTTCCTTCTTTACAACTATGCCAGTTTGTAATTCTATACTTACTTGATTATCTGTCTTTTGTGGTAGATTTTGAGTTCCATGAGGACAGGGACCCATGTGTTCTACTCAGCATGATATGTCAGGACCTAACAATGCCTGGCACAAAAGCTCTGAAATCTGGATGAGTGGGCAGTGGGGCCTAATGGACTCAAATGAATGAACAGGACCCAGTACCTGTCCTCAAAAGAGTTTATTCTTAAGGTGAAAGATAGTTAAAAGGCAATTTAAATTTATCTTGATAAATGTTACTATGACATAGGAGCAGGACCTGCAGGTAACATGTGAAGTTATAAGGGATAAGTAAGAGCATAATCTTGGACCTGGACAGATCCAGTTTCAAGTCCTGCTTTACATCTGTGCGCCTTTGGGCAAATTACTTAACTCTCCTCACCTGTGGAGTGAGACTAAGATTATTTACTTCACAGGTGTATCATAAGAATGCAGTGAGAAGGGATCCCTGGATGGCGCAGCGGTTTGGCGCCTGCCTTTGGCCCAGGGCGCGATCCTGGAGACCTGGGATCGAATCCCACATCGGGCTCCCGGTGCATGGAGCCTGCTTCTCCCTCTGCCTGTGTCTCTGCCTCTCTCTCTCTCTCTCTGTGTGACTATCATAAAAAAAAAAAAATTAAAAATTTAAAAAAGAAAAAAGAATGCAGTGAGAAAATTAACAGGAAGTAATAATGGCTCACATTTAATAAGCACTTGCTATATACTGGACATTGTCCCAATCACTTTGTTTTAGCTGGATTAATTCTCAGAATGAACCTCTATGGTAGTCATAATTATTGCCTCTGTTTTACCATTAAGGAGATTGAAGTCTGGAAAGGTTAAGGAATTTGCCACAAGTTATAGACCTACTAACTCTTAGAGCCAGAATTCAAGCTTACAGTCTAAATGTGGAACCTCTGCTCTGCATCACCGTGCCATGCTGTTACACTTGAAAATACTATTTTTCTATACTACTATGCATATGGACATATGTAGTAGGGATATTTTATTTGAATCCTGTGTAAGATGACAGTGCTCAGCTTTCTGTGTCTTCCGTAGGGGCTTAGTGTAATACAGTGTTCTTATTAGAGCTCCAGGAATGAAAGGTCTTTAATATGAGATGTTCTTCTTTCTTCAGAGCTTCATAACCTGACCAGCAAGTATCCAAACACATTACATTTGGGTGCAGAGAAAAGGGATTGTTTACTTTACTAATGCATAGTGTCTTAGCAATAAAGTTAACAGTTCTTTCTGATTGTTCTTTTGGTATCAATCCACAAAATAAAATCTCCCACCTTACTTTTTAAACATCAGCTCTTCATTCTGACTTGCTTATTTCCCAGCATTAGTTGCAGTTTTCATTTCCAAAGTACGTTAGTGTACCTGTATCTCACTTTTTGACCTGAAGTTAAATGATTTGATAAACAGATTTTTAAGAATTTTTTCCTTTTGTGATCTCTTCCGGACATGGTGATAGGAAGCCAGTGGCTTCCCTGTGTGGGTTGTCAGGTGTTTCAGAGCCTGGGGGCAGACATCTGGTGCATGGGAGGAACACCATGAGCCTGAGCTCTTGGAAAAGAACCTACTGCATCCTGAAATAGAAATCCATTTTGCTATATCTGATGCTGCCAATCACATGAAATGATTTTGGAATATTATATTTTTTGACAGGAATTGCTTTCATTTTACTGAATATTGTTGAGCTGCATTAATTCCTTTCTTCTGATTTTGTTATCTCGATGAATTCTGAGAGACATTTTGTACTGCCAATGCCTCTAGTGAATTGACATTATTTTTCTCATTTTCACTGATCTCAACCAGTGCTTTTTCAGGATATGGGATGAAAGCACTCTGAAGCTGGCAGTGGACATCATGTGCTATTTGGAGAGGTTGGGGAGGCTTAGCCTGCAGGTCCTGGAAAATAGTATTGCCAGAAGGGTTCACATTTTGCACCTTTAGCTATATGGAGTACTACTTTCATTTGGAATCTCATAAGGTAAATTTTTAAAGAAAAGAGAGAGAGACCCCTGAAAGGGTCCCCAGTCCTTTCAAATTTTAACTGATCCTTTGTGATGTCCTTATTGCAGTATTCTGATTTTGAATTTATATTTGAGTAGAATTTAATGATTTTAACCTAAAATTCCATCTAAGATTTATGATACTCATTCCAGAATTTTTCTCTTATCCTTTTGCTCTATCCCCAAGTTTGCTATATCCCCTTTATGCCAGGCACTCTCAATTTCCTCTTCAGTAAATGGTAACGTGAGTTTTTTTTCCTTTTAATTGTCAGAGTCAATTGGTGATGTTGGGTTTTTTCCCCAAGAAATTTTAGAAGATTTAGGTCCATGTGGATCTTAAAGCTTTCTCTTCCATCTCTGTAAAATGGAGAATTGAAACCTACCCATCCCACAAACAAAGCTTTAGCCTCAAGGTAATTTAATAAAAAGTTTTCCCTGTATCACCTTTTCTGTATTGTTGCTAGTGAGCTAGACAAAGAGGTCAGAAGACAAGTTTAATAGAAGTTTCAGGCCCTTCTACCCTATTGAATTTTGCTCCTGTCTCTTCCTGAGTAACATTGGAGACTGTAGACTCCTTTGAAACTTTATACCAAGTTAAGGGACTATGGCCTCACAGCTGCAGATCTGCTCTTTTCACATGTCATTGGCCTTCTTCAGCTACCAGAGGCGAGAGAATACCTAAATTTAATATCTTTACATCAGAATGACATTGGCGAGAGCTTCTGAGATTGTGTCCATTTAACTGAGCATAACTCTTCCTGTGGAAAATTTGTGTTCTTACCTCTTGTGGTCATTTTGATGCTTTTCTTTAAAGGAAATAGTGGTTGCTATGTAGCTCTTAAGTGATTTGTAAAAAAGATGTTATCCAAGAGCTAAGTCTTCTATTATCCAATAAAATATCTTATGTCACCAAGTGAATACCTCTCTAAACTATGTGTTTAGCCCAGGGGGGAAATGGCCAGCACTTGCTCTGTTTTAAACTAGCAAGAGCATTGTGTACAGAAGTGGTCATGACATTGCAAGTTTCATTAATATTTTGAATGTATCTCATGGCTGATTCCGACTTCTATTTTTTCTTTTTAAAATCATCAGTATTTAAATCTCATTATTTTAATTATATCCAATTAAATGTACTTGCATAATCAGTATATTTTGTTACATGCATTAGGAAGGAGAGTACTTTAAGATGCTTTGCATACTGTGTTTCATAATATATTAAATTTGCATGCCTTAAAATAGGTTTTGTGTAGAAGATTTAGATAATACATGCAGTAGGTATATAAATCAGATGCCATATTCTTTATCTATTAAATAAATGTTTTTTTGGGAAATCTTTTCTTTCTGGTTGTTAGTTTGGTTCATTTTACTTTTCTAAATTATCTTGACAGTACTCTTTAGATAACCTAGATACATTCAAAGAGCTAAAACACAATAGTAGCAAGAGAAAATGAGAAAGAGAAAATGGCACATATGCAAATATTTGGAAGTATTCTTACTCTATAAAATCATAATTTGTTAGAGCACTGTGCAGTTACATTATTGCACCAAACACCATCAGAGCATAAGTCAGAGTCCTGTGATGGGTCAGCCTGCAGCTTGGGAGTCACTGGCTTTGCAGAATCTTAGCTTGAATAACCTGGGTGAGATGCTGAGCCCTCTGTGTGTCACAGCCTTATCTGTACAATGGAGGTGATATTTATACCTGTTTATTGAGTGATTATAAAGATTAAGTTCATAATGCCATAATTTTTACATCTTTAAAAAGTGCCAGGATGTTTAATTTTTAGATTAATTTAGATTATAAAGCATTTTTAAAAAATATTTTATTTTGTTTACATATTTGAGAGAGAGAGAGAGAGAAGAAGCACAGGGAGGGGCGGAGGACAATGGAGAAGCAGGCTCTGAGCAGGGAGCCTTGCATGGAGCTTGATCCCAGGATGTTGGGATCATAACCAGAACCAAAGGCAGACGAATAACAACTGAGCCAACCAGGCACCACTGTTCTCAAACATTTTGAGACAAGTGGGCATGTCTGTTTGCCCTGTGAAGTTTTTATGGTACTCATCCCTGAGGAGAGGTGGGAGAGCACCTTTTCTGGACTACTGACTCATGCAAGTTCTCCATCTGGAAGAAAGTGATCATAAACCTGGGAAGAAGTGACTGCCATCCATTGATTATGGATGCTAGTGATTTATTTAAAAGATGACTATAAGAATTCCCAGCTTCAGAGCATTGATTTGAAGGGACTTACAGGTGACCAGGCCAAGTGTAGAACCACAGATAGATAGGAAGGTTCATCTGTGAATAAACAGGCACTAGGGAAAATAAAGTATGTAATTTCCAGTGCTTAAAGTGTAAGAGGTTTATAAACAGCCTTTGCTGTTTACTGCTGTTCATGTTCTCCTTCACTAACAGGGATGATTAAAGGTGACTCATAACAAATCATGTATCTTCCAAACGCTCTTACTTCTTTAATTTGGCAGAGTTGGAAAAATAAGTTTCTTCAATGTCATTGATATAAAGCTCACTTTTTATTGTCAGGAGAAATGTTTCTTCTGGTTTGGTTCTCCTCCCCTCTCACTGTATTTTTTTTTTAAGATTTATTTATTTGGGAGAGAGACAGCATGAATGGGGTGAGGGGCAAAGGGAGAGGGAAAGGGAGAGAATCTAAAGCAGACTTGGTGCTGGTGCTGAGCATGGAGCCTGATATGAGGCTCGATCTCACAACTCTTGAGATCATGGCCTGAACCAAAAGCAAGAGTCAAATGCTTAACTGACTGAGCCACCCAGGCACCCACCTCTCACTGTATTCTATTTTTATTCTGGCACTTAATTATTTCAGTTATTCAAAGTAAAATAATTTTAAATATCTACAAGATATAATATAATGTGTATTTTATGGGACTCCTGTAATCCCCATTATGAAATTTATAATAATTTAGGAATTTTTATTAATAGGGCATTTTAGAACTTTTTAATATGGAAGAAAAATTGCTTGTTAGCAATTAAAATATGTCCTGAAACTTTATGAAGTCATTTGGCTTTGATTAAGTCATCCAGTAATAATTACAAAGAGCAGCCCCCAGTGGGGTGGGCTGGTATCTCTAGCATCTCTGATTTTTATGATTTTTTCCCCTTAAATTACAGAGTTTCTTACTTGGACATACAAGTATTTTAGAGTCTTTATTTGGACTTACAGAAATAACTCTGGTAGATTGAAATATATATAGTAAATCACAAATGTGTCTTACAATAGCACTTACACATAAGTGTGCTATGGCATTTATCACATAATGGTCTTACTATTTATATATCACTACAACCAAACCTGTACCCTGACTAGGCCATGAGATCTTCAGGGACTAATGCATTTGATCTCAATGGAGTGATCATCAAACTTTGAATTATTAAGTCCCATTTGAAAAGAAATTGCCCAGGTATTACAATAGGCAGCCACAGACTTTATTGGACTTTCAGTTGTTCACAGAGATCTAGCATAGTACCTGTCATGTAGCACATACTTGGTAAATGTTCATTTCCTGGGACACCTGGGTGGCTCAGGGGTTGAGCATCTGCCTTTGGGTCAGGGTATGATCCCGGAGTCCCAGGATTGAGTCCCACATCGGGGCTCCTTTCATGGAGCTTGCATCTCCTCCCTGTGCCTCTCTCTCTGCCTCTCTCTGTGTCTCTCATGAATAAATAAAATCTTATTTTAAAAATGTTCATTTCCTTTTTTCAGCAGTTTCAGATTCCTTGCATTGTTAAACTCCTTTAAGCTGGTCGCAGTTTGTGGTGTGGTATACTTCTTTTGGGAGAAGAAGGAGATACAGGTGCTTTAAAATTGGTAAGATAGTGATACTTCCGTTTAGAATTTCCATTCATAGAAATGAAGTTTGGGAGGTATCTGGAAAGAACATATTAAATTATCTGATGTGCTGATTTTTATACAGTTGCCAGTCACTTTTGTTACTTCAAACAGAATAGTCTGTACTCCCTTTTTTTCAATATATACATTTTGGGATGATAATGTTTATATGTTTTATATGAACAGATGATGCTACTTCTCCCTCAAAAGGTTGAAATCCACTGATGGGGTTTGACCTTCTCTTTAAAACTGAATAGCATAATACATAGGCAAATAAAACTCACATTGAAAGTTTCAACTACATTTAAGTCTTCTGTTGCCAGGAACTCTTAACATTTGCTGTTACTTTTTAAATGATCAATATTTGAACTTTTAAGTTTTCGCTTTTGGTCTTACACAGCCTAGATCCATTTGCCCCAATCTAAGCTCCTTTATCCAAATGCCCTACAGAATTGGTTGTCACTGGGCACCCTTGGTCTTTCTCAGTCTGACAGACACCTCTCTTTCCATGACCCATTCCACTCCTTCCCTTGCCATAGACACTCTGGTTGCTGAATATCCAAATAGCTCTTATGCCTCTGACTTAAATTGTCATCCAACCTGATCCTCTCTCTTCAGCTTTTGAAACTCTAATCACTCTTTAAAGCCAAACCCAAATATGTATATGCTCTGTACATCCTCCTCCTGTTCTCCAATTGCAACCACTTTGAAAACAAAGTTCTTTCTTTTTTTTTTAATATTTTATTTATGTATTCATGAAAGACAGAGAGAGAGAGAGAGAGAGGCAGAGACACAGGCAGAAGGAGAAGCAGGCTCCATGCAGGGAGCCCGACATGGGACTCGATCCCGAGTCTCCAGAATCACACCCTGGGCTGAAGGCAGCGCTGAACAGCTGAGCTGCCCGGGCTGCCCAAAAACGAAACTATTTCTTCAAGTACTTTGGACTCTGAGTTGTAGAAAGCTAATTCTCAGCACTCCCATACTTGTGTATATGATCCCTTTGAGAGTAAGGACAACTTATTCATCATTGTTATCATCAGAGCACTTAGAAGAATTCTGAGTGCATTGGTGAGTCCTCAGTAACACTTGTTATATCATATTATACTGAAATGTGTTGATATATGGGTGATTCTTGGATTAGAAAAAGTAGAAAAAGAAATGAGAATTAGAATAAAAAGCAGGTGAACATGATTTAAGAAAGTATCCAACTTTCATCTTCTCAATACTTAGTTCCTGGAAAACTACTAACCAAGCCTTAATTTAACCTTTAATTTGCTGTACCAAGTATAAACTGTATTTCTCTTAGCTACACCTCTACTGGCAGGATAGTAACTATTTCAAAGAATGAGAAAAGGCAGAATAATTTAGGTAAGGAGAAATAAATTCTCTTGAGTTTTCTCAAAATGATTCTGTGGGTAGAAGTATGTGCAAGTAAATGTTGTTCTCAAGGCTGGGTTAAAGCTAAGGAACATCACACTTGGCTCTTCCATGAAAACTCTGATTATAAGCCCATAACAGAATTCCCAGAGAATTTTAATTAATACCAAGTAGTCTGCCCTTTTATATTGGAACACATTAATGATCTTATGTTTTATATCTCTTTCAGACTTAAAAAGCTATTATAATAAACTGAAACAATGACAGTGATATGAAATTCTCAGTATAATTGGAGGTTGGTTATGTTTGTTAGAAATAAATAGGAACAGGGATCCCTGGGTGGCTTAGCGGTTTAGCACCTGCCTTCGGCCCAGGGTGTGATCCTGGAGACCCGGGATCGAGTCCCACATCGGGCTCCCTGCATGGAGCCTGCTTCTCCCTCTGCCTGTGTCTCTGCCTTTCTCTCTCTCTGTGTCTCTCATGAATAAATTAAAAAAAAAAAATCTTTAGAAATAAATAGGAACAGCTGTTCTGTTTCCTATACATAGGTATTACCATCCCTTTTTTTCCCTAAGGTTAAATGCCACTGATTTATAACTTGGAAAATAAATTATTTAAAACCATATATTGCTATACCATAAACATAGTAATTTGTAATAAAATGTACAAATTCACTGTATTTTAGAAATCGATATGTTAGAGAAGCTTCTAAAACATTTTAAAAGTTCAGTTCTCTATTATTTTAGGGAATCTACAAATCTTATCCAACTCCTATTTTTTATAGAAAAAAAAAAAAACCCTAAGACTCCTAAGGATATGACATTTTTCAAGACACAAAGTTTCTTAGAGGCAAAGGCAATACTAAATCCAGAACTCCTGACTCTCTAGCATCTTTGCTTGACATCTTTGCTGCCTTTTAGTGCTTGCATTGGAAAAAGGTAAAGATGTAGTATAGTTTTATAATCATGGTTTCTGACACTTTGAAAGCGAAGTTATTTCTGCAAGTACTTTGGATTCTCAGTTGTAGAAAGTTAATTCTTTTACTGTAATCCAGATTTCTGTTCCTCCCCAACCCTTGTCCTGTACAAACAACCAGAAATCAGTTTAATTCTATGTTTGGGGGATCCCTGGGTGGCGCAGCGGTTTGGCGCCTGCCTTTGGCCCAGGGCGCGATCCTGGAGACCCAGGATCGAATCCCACATCAGGCTCCTGGTGCATGGAGCCTGCTTCTCCCTCTGCCTGTGTCTCTGCCTCTCTCTCTCTCTCTCTGTGACTATCATAAATAAATAAAAATTAAAAATAAATAAATAAATAAATAATTCTATGTTTGGGTCAGAATTAGCAAGGTTAAAAAAAAACAAAACAAAAACCTACATCTTTTAAGGATCATTTGGTTGTTAGGGACATTACTTTATTTAAATTATGTCAGGTAAAAAGAGAAGTATTAGAAGAACATGCAGAAATCTTATGGATCCCAACTGCACACAAGTTGATACAGGTCTCTTTAGAGTTGAAAGTTGTCAGTAATTTCTCTTTCTCTGGCTGCTACTCTCTCATCTCTTACCCTGTTAGTCCACTTTGTTCTGTTTGATCCTGCAGACTGACTTTCTCTGATTGCTTGCCATTGTGGTCGCAGGCAAATATGGCTCCCTCAATGATCCTATAACTCTAATACCCATCATTGTGTGACCACATTCAGTTGGTGTATCTTCTAGTGCAAAGATTCCAAAGAAAAATCAGGATCAGTCATTGGCCAGTCATTGGCTTTCAGCACATACTTGGTTTCAGCTTCAGAGGCTTCATCTCTGGTTTCAGCTTCATCTTTGGTTTCAGCTTCAGAGGCTCTGAGAAGAGGATGTGGGCAAGGCAAGCAGATGAGCTCATAGACCCATTGCACTCTCCTTTGAGTCTGGGCATTTTCCAGTCATCTTAGAACCTCTTTGTTTCTCAGTCACTTGCCAATGACCTCTACAGATATTCCTGAGACTCTCCAGTGGGTATTTAGGGGTACATGGTAGCCAGAATTTTTTCTTAGAGTGAAGTCTACTTTGATGCCACTCCTGTCCTATGTCATGTACTTCATTTACTTGGAATCTTGAGGCTAGCTTTGCGCAGTGGCTGTATCGTAGCCAATGAGGTTTATCCGAGGTGCGATTATTGCTAATGGAATCCTGAGGTTATGTCAGTAGTGTTGTGTAAACTATCCTAGTTAATCAAGGTAGGCTCTGCTTTGTGTGGTCACTCAAGGACTAAGCACGTTTTTTAGTGCTACTTTAACTGAATAATAGCACTGATGAGAATGGTTAGGTTTACTGAACATCTGCAGTATGTTAGGCTCATTTCATACTGTATTTTCCAGGTTTGCTAGGATAGCTTACAACAGTTTTATGTATTTCTGTCACACATTACCTGAGAGCTGCAGATGAACTGTAGCTGTGTTTAACTATAGGCCAGCTATGTATCTGTCCTGTGTCTTCTCATTTTAGAACCTGCACTCAACAAACATGCTCTTCACAAGGCAGGGGCAGAAGAGCAAGAGTCTGAGCAGAACCACACAATTAAATTTAAAGCTTCTTCTCAGATACGTGTGGCACATATTACTTCTACTTACATCCCATTGGCCAACTGAGATTATACAGCCAAGTATGAAGTCAGTGGGATGGGAACTTACAAACATCTTACGTATAAAGAGTGATAATGAATAACTGTGAACAATGATAAACACATAAGCATGTGGTCTCATTCATTTATCACAACACTCTTAAATGTGGATATGCTCACCATTGTACAGTGTATTAATTTAAAAACTATATATTTAGCACCTACCATGTCCTAGAGACTATGCTTTTCTGTTACTAAGGGTCAGCCAAGGGTACTCACTATCCTATCTCTTACATTTTAGCAATATGGGTTTATTTTATTTAGATTTTTAGATATACTTGTTTGAAATAGGGGTTCTTCTATTTTTTTGGTCTCAGGCCTTTTTACCCACCTAAAAATTATTGAAGACTCCAAAGGGTTTTTGCTTATGTGGGTTATATTTGTCAGTATTTACCATATTTATTTAAAAGATATTTATTATTTAGAAATAACAACCCCATTACATGTTAACATAAGTAACTCTGAATAATTAGCATAAATTATCTATATTTTCTAAAGCAAAAAAAATTAGCAAAGAGTGACGTTGTTTTACATTTTGGTAAATCTCTTTAATGTCTAACTTAGAAGACAGGTGTGTTTTCATATCTGCTTCATATTCAGTCTCTTTTGGTATAATACATCATATCACCTCTGGCAAACTCCACTGTGTACTTGTAAGAGAATGAGTGAAAAGGACAAAGAACATCTTAGTCTTGCTCTGAAAATAGTTTTGACATCACAGAGACCCTGAAAATGTCTTGGAGACTCTCAAGGGTCCCTGAACTATCCTGTGAGAACCAAGAGTTCCCTTAACCACACTTTGAGAACAGCTATTTTAAAGTATGTATTTTGAAAGCAAACGTATGAATCCTCAGTGCATTTTCCTAAAGTGTCCCCTTGTGTTAATCTGTTTTATAAATTAGGGAACTTTAGGGCTGCCTGGGTGGCAATATTGGTTAAGCATCTTCCTTGGGCTCAAGTCATGATCCCAGAGTCCTGGGATCAAGCACCACATCAGGGCTCCCTGCTTTTCCCTCTCCTTCTTTCTCATGCTCTCTCTCTCTCTCAAATAAATAAAATCTTTAAAAATAATAAATCAGGGCAGCCCGGGTGGCTCAGCAGTTTAGCGCCACCTTCAGCCCAGGGCATGATCCCGGAGACCCAGGATCAAGTCCCACGTTGGGCTCCCTGCATGGAGCCTGCTTCTCTCTCTGCCTGTGTCTCTGCCTCTCTCTCTCTCTCTGTGTGTGTCTCATGAATAAATAAGTAAAATCTTTAAACAAACAAATAAAAATAATAATAAATCAGGTAGCTTTATTAGTCAAGTAGGCTAAGTGCTACAACAGGTAATCTAATCTCAGTAGTTTAACTGTAAAGATTGTTTGCTCTTCTTGCCACAATTCAGGCCAGTGGTAGGGCTCTGACCACCCATAGTCATTTAGAGACCTTACACCCCTTCTGTCTTCCATCTAGGACGTTAGAGTCCTCTGCCGGATCTTCTGTATCTGGACAGTAGGTACAAGAAGAGAGAATCTAGAGAACCACATGGGAGGATATTTCTCTGGCCAGAAGACACCACCCATAACAGCATTGGAGATGCTGGGAAATAGAATCTGGCTGTGTGCCCAGAAGAAAAGGAAACAACAGGCTTTGGCCAAGACATATCATCCTTTACCAGCTGAGTTTCTAATAAATAAGTTAAAAGAAAACTGAGATTTATTGTCAGCTCTTTTGCCCTTATGAAACTTAAGTGGTACACAGTGCAAAACAGTAATACTTCATGCTTTGAGAAAAATCATAGGGACATGCAGCCTAAAATAAGTTTTAAATATTTTAAAGTTTTTATTTTGAAACAATTTTGAACTTAAAGCAAAGGTCCAAAAATAGTACAAAGAACTACCTTTTACCCAGATTCACCAGTTAAATATTTTGGCCACATTTGCTTTTACTTTCTGTGCGTGTATGTGTGTGTGTGTGTGTGTGTACATACACATTTTTCCCCAAACTATTTGAGAGTGAATTGCAGACCTCATATTCCTTCACTAAATACATTAGTATGTACCTACTAAGAACAAAGACATTCACTGAAATAACCACAGTACAGTTTTCAGAATCAGCCTGTTCAGCGTTGATGCAGTATTATCCATGGTGTAGACCTACTGCCCTTTATAGCAATTGTGGTTTTAGTCTAGGATTACACATTGCATTTAGTTTGCATTTGTCTTCAGTCTCCATTAATTTGGAATGATTCCTCAGCCATTCTGTGTTTTTCACATCAATGACATTTCTGAAAAGTGCAGCCTCGTTATTTTGTAGCATGCCCTTTCACTGAGTTTGATGTTTTCCTTATTAGACTCAGGTTATACATTTTTGGCTTTAGAAATACTATGAAAGAGATATTGTATCCTTCTCAGTGAATTTTTTTTAAAGATTTTATTTATTTATTTATTCATGAGAGACACAGAGAGACAGTGAGAGGCAGAGACACAGGCAGAGGGAGAAGCAGGCTCCATGCAGGGAGCCCGATGTGGGACTCGATCCCGGGTCTCCAGTATCACGCCCCGGGCTGAAGGCGGCACTAAGCCACTGAGCCACCTAGGCTGCCCTTTCTCAGTGAATTTTATGAAGAGGCATATGATGTTGGTTTGTTCCATTATAGGTGGTGTTCACTTTGATCACTTGGTTAAAGTGTTGTCTGCCAGGTTTACTCATGGTGAAGTTACTATTTTTCTCTTTAAATTAATAAGTCATTTTGGGGATATATCTTGATAGTTTATAGAGACCGTGGTCCTCATCAAGCTGTTACTAGTTTAGTATGATTCTTGCCTGAACCAATTATGACTATAGTGGTTGCAAAATAAAGTGAATTTTTAAAGTTATTTTCTAATTATACATATGAGAAACAAGTGTGGTAGTAGGCATCTGTGGTCTCTCTGCCTAGAAGACTTCGCCACATTTTTCTCTTCCTTAAAATTTCTGAGTTTTGTTTGGGTATATCCCCCTGCCTAGTGGCAGACTATCTACTTTTAATAAGACATGACAGCATAGCCGCTGGTGTGGGTTTTGATTGGTAGGTCAATTAGTACCCTCTATCCACTTAGCCACATTTATGCTTTTAGGAGTGGGACTCTGGCATACTCTAGCCCAATCAGAGTGAATTTTAGGGCTCTTTCGGTTGCTGGATTAGTAGTACCATTTGTGTCTGGCACCTGTCCTGTGACCCATGAAGATAAAGCTGACCCAGGTGGCAGAAGGGGAGAAACAAAAGAAATTGGGTCATTGGTGACTATTTTGAGCTGTTAAATCAGTCAACCCGGAAACCTGCCCTCCATGAGCTAATAAATTTCATTTATTAAGTGAGCCAGCTTGAATTGGGTTTTCTGTTAACTTTTGACATAGAGTCCTAACTGTTATTCCTAGTAACAGATATAGATAGTCATAGCTGTTTTACCTGATATTTAAAAAATGATAAGAAGGATGTATGCATAAAACTTTTCAACACTCAATAAAAAGAAATGGGCATAAGGGTTTGTTTGTTTCCACCCAGCTTGGTGATGACACCCTGGAATAGGCTACTAAAGAGGATTAAAATATCAGAATAGGCAAGATTGGTGCAGTGTATCAAAGGGCCCGTGAGTTCATTTGTGCTAGTGAAGTTGTCACAGTTGTAAAGAGGGACTAGATTCATGTACCTCATTTCAGTCAACCAAACCAGCTTGAGTAAATTAAAACACAGTAGGGACACCAAATACAGGTATGTTGGAGCGTCACACACAGCCCAAGGACAGCAGTGCAGCTGGGTGTGGAAGCCAGCATTAGAGAGCCTTAAGTACTCTATCTCACTCCTCCATCTCAGCTATTCTGTGTTTCTGCTTCATTTCCAGTCCTACCAGGCAATTTCAGAATACCTATAGAAAGAATATGATTGTATTAGTTTGGGTCAGGTATTCGCCCCTGTTCAGTTCAGTTGCACTCATTGGTATAAAAATGATCTCAGAAGACCTAGCCGTGAGGGTTTGGAGATTTCAAGGAATGAGTCAGACTCTCCAGAGTTGGCTACTAGAGAAACATTTGTGAATGCCACAGCCAGCCTAGGGCATAATTGTAAGCAGGAAAAATTGATTCAGGATGCCTTTCTTCCCATCGCGGGACTCCTGCTGCTCATTATTAGCCTGTATCTGTCTCATTTGAATTCTTGCTAAGATGCTCACTAATAAGGGCTTAAGTTTGGGTCCTAATCATTTCCAGGATATGTTTTATTTTACGAAGTCCATGTTTTACACCAGCAGCATCTGCAACCTGGGAATTTAATTGAGCATTCTTGGGCCCCACTCCTGAAGTACTGAGAGAGAAACCAGCAGTCTATGTTTGAACATGTCCTCCAGGTGATGCTGATGCACTTGACATTTGAAAACCACTGCCCTGGGGAACTCCTGGAAACCCATGAAGTAGCCAGAACCCAGGCTCTGTCTACTTGCTGGCCTCTGTTCCTATCAAAACATGGTCAGGTTTTCTTCACCCATTGCTCAAAAGAGTACCTAAGCTCCAGTCTCTAAAGAAGAAAAGGCCCTAAAAAAAAAAAAAAAAAGAAAAGAAAAGGCCCTTGAGTGGTAGAAAGGTTGCTGTCTTCAGCTCTGGAGCCTCCATCTCTGTGGTTTGGATCAAAGGGCCCAACGTGCATCTAGCATTTCTAGCCATTCTGCCCATGCACAGAGGGCTGAAAGTCCCAGTTCCTTCTCCACCTCCCAGCTCTTCCTATGATTCCCTCCCTTCTCCTCCTCTTGCTGCTTTTCTCTTCCCCCCATTTTGTTTCTTCATTATCTTCTCTCCTTCTTCATTCTTCCTCCTTTTTCTCATTTTCTTCGCTTTGCCTTCCCTTTTCTACCTTTTTTTATTCTTGCATTTTCACTCTATTTTTTTCTTTATCATTGTCTCTCTCTCTCTCTCTTTTTTTTTGTCTTCCTTCCTTTTCCTTCTCATGTCTTATAATTCTCCACCTGTTCTTCCTCCTCTCACTTCTACTCCTAGGAGGGGTAAACTTGCTTGAGAGAAAACTGAATGCCCCAGGGCCACAGAAAGTGGCGGATGCCATTACTGTCCTCCCAGTTGCCACCTACAGCCATCCTTAAAACCTCCCATCCCAGGGCACCTTCAGGATTATCGAGGGTGCAAGCCTGCTCACTCCTGCACCTGTTCAGCAAGACCTCAATCTTATGCTCTTCAGCTCTGGGTCCCCTCAGCGTCCTAGCCCGCCTTGGACCCTGACCCTAGGAACAGCTCACACTGCCATATGCTGGTACCTATTTCCCAGCAAGCCCTGTAACCACACAGGCAGGGTAGGGAGGAGCCCTGCTGTTGAACATTTGCTAATTTCTGTGATCTAAACATTCCTGCTCTGGCTGCCTTGAGGGTACCAACCTGATATCACTGAATGAGGAGCTGGAAAGACATGCTCACCACGGACTCCCACAAACCAGTCAAACCCACAAATGCACTAAGGAGGCCTCACCAGCCTCCTCCCATTAATGCAAATGTTTTGCAGTTAACCATTAACAGATTCTTTCATTTGAAACGTCAGATGTTTGTTCACTCATTATTTAACAGACCCATCTTTTTAGAATGGCCATTGGAATAATTAAAAATAGCAGTATATAATGATTGCCACAACACCACCTTTTAGTTCGACTAAATAAAATTCAGCTGCAAATATGGATCCCAGAATTGGAGCCTTTTCAATTATTTGTAAACCCTTTTACTTATGACTCTGAGCTCGATCAAAATATCACTATAAATTGACAACACTTTGGGGTTATAGATATAATAAAGTCTCAGTTAATATTCGGTTAAAACACAGAATATCATTCTGTCACCCTATCTTTTTTATTTGTATTCTACAGCCTCTCTGGTGGATTTTTATTATTTTTAAGTAGCTTCACATTATGTTTTATGATACATTTCTTCCTGCAATAGTTTTGCATACAGATGGAAATGTTGGGAATCTAGTTTAAGGCTGATCTTATTTTTTTTATTCTGTTATGTGATTGATCTGGTCAGTGAACAAGAAATTCTTCGAGGCCATCCATCACTCCAGGCAGCAGCTGAGCTAAACCTTCTAACTCACTGCTTCCAGTCAGTCATGCAAGATTCGGGTTATAAATATTGAATGTGCAAACAACTGTTTAAATTAGCTGTCCTATCTATTTTATGCAATTTCAGTAGAAAAGCAAGCTGATATATTGTTTAGTGGCAAGAAGTAGAAGACAGTGAATTCAGTATTATCTTTCCATACGTCATTGAATTCATCCTGTTGGCAAATATTTAAAATAGATCAAATTAATTCTTGTTCCCTTAAGTTAAATTAGAAATAAGGCAACTGAGCATGTAATTTATGTAGCATTTTTGGTTTTTATATTCAAACAGTAGCAAGACTGTTAATAATTGTAAATGTAGCCATCTGTCATAAATATAGTAGCCAATTGTTAAAAGCTGAGTTCTGTGAATTTTGTTACCTCTTTGCAATAACAAAAAATAGCTTAATATTTGGAAAATATTTGGGCAGAAAGGAAAGTAGCAGCTGGCTAGTCCTACCGTTCCTGGTAAGCATCAAGAATATTGAACATGTGCAGGTGTTTGTGCTTCTGCTACTTGGACTGGTAACAAGTGGGCATACTGTCACTAGTATTGATATACACAGTAAATAAAATTACTAACCATTTGTAGTGACTTCAAAGAGCCTCTTGTATGTGATGAATATAGGTGAACTTCCAAAATTGCTATTTCTGTTTTAAGTCTATCCTTCAAATTCTGTTATTTGGGGGAACATCCTTTCAAGTAGCCTCCATTAATAGCATACCTGAACTGCTTATAAAAGAGAAAATTATCTGTCTCCCTCCTAGGCATGCAGGGTGTTCAGCATGCATGTCTTAGCAGTTGGGTTGCAACCTAACGAAAAAGCTGAGCAAGATCTTATGTTACTTTCTGTGAGAAACACTGCTCGTTATCTTCTCAAATCCATTGTTCTCTCCTTTCCTATAACAGAATTTTGGTCAGGATGGCAGTGAACCTAGCTAAACTGTTGCATCTTCCTTTACTCCCCTATAGCTAGAGACAGCCATGTGACCTTGTTCTGGCCAATGAAATGCAAGTGGAATTCACTTGGCAGTACTCCCTGGAAAGCTTTTTAAAAGGGACATACTCAGCTAACTTGTTCTTTTAGCCCTAAGTTCTTTGGCACTTTGCTCTTGCCTTATTTTCTGCTCCAGATGTGAATAAAATGCATTGAAGTGCAGCAGCCTTATCGAGAATATGAAGGCAAAAGCTATATGTGAGGGTGGCACAGGGGAAAATGGAGAAAAAAAAGCTGGGTCCCTGATGGTGTTACTGAGCTATTAACCTGTCCCGAACTGCCAGTCCTTAGACTGAGTAAATAAGCCTCATCTTTGTTTAAACCACTATTTTTCAGTGATACTTACAGCCTAACACATCACTAACTGGTATAGTTCTCTTTCTGAGCTATCTGTGTTTTCATGAAATTATGCATTGTGTTTTTTAAAACATAGTCTACTTTGGAATTACAAAAGTCAACTTTAACTTATGTCTACGTGTGAAAATCAATTGAACCAGGATGGCCATACTAGTAAATTCATGATTGATAAAGGTAAAAATGGCATTGTGCAATAATTTTAGTAATAAAGATCACAATTTCAGGATAAAGCTCAGGGAATTTTCTTAATGTCATCTCTCAAATCTTATTTTCTTTCGTCTTTGATCAATTCCTGTCATCTTTTCTCACCCTTCAAGTTCTCATAGTAAGGTAGAGGCTAATTTATCAACAATAATAATGTAGCATTACAGGTCCTACAAATATTTGTCACAAATGTAAATCTGATTTTATTACTTCCCTGCTTAAAAGCTTTCCATAGTCTTTGATGTAATATTAAAGGCATTTTCATTCTGGCTACAACTGTCTTGTTCATTTCAGTCACATCCCTTTCTCCCAACATACTCCCCCAGCCCTGTGCTGTTTAAAACTACTGGACTTTTGGGGATCCCTGGGTGGCTTAGCAGTTTGGTGCCTGCCTTTGGCCCAGGGTGTGATCCTGGAATCCTGGGATCGAGTCCCACATTGGGCTCCCTACATGGAGCCTGCTTCTCCTTCTGCCTGTGTCTCTGCCTCTCTCTCTCTCTCTCTCTTTCTCTCTTTCTCTCTCTGTGCCTCTCATGAATAAATAAAATAAAATCTTAAAAAAAAAAGTCACCCTAAACAGAAAGAAAGAAGAAGAAAAGAAAATTAAAACTTCAAAATCAATCAAACAAACAAACAAACAAACTACTGGACTTATGGTAGGATCCTGAAACCATACCATACTTCCATTCTTTCATATCCTCCCTTATCCTGTCTCTCATCTGCATTATGAACATATCCCACTCATCCTAAAAAACTTGGCTTCAGATATCTTTCTCTTTGAAGCTTCCCCTGGCTCTTCTAGCTTTATCTTCCATGATTTCTGTAACATTCTTTATAGGCTTCTATTATAGCATTTATTGGGCTGGTTTATATTTATTTCTAGGTCTGTCTTTCCGAGGAGATTAAGTTCCGTGAAGAGATGGCTAGCATCCTTTGTTTTGCAGCTTCAATAAGTCAAGATCTGGAATGGAGTAAATACTAAGAATTTTTTCATGTTTTTCAAACAAGAAAATAACTTTCTGCACCTCTCATTGAGTGCTAAGATTATTTACCTGTTAATATATCCCTCTGAAGAAAACGCTGCCAGTATTAGAATCTTTATCAATGATGGAACAAATAGGGCAGCCCCAGTCATGATCCTGGAGACCCAGGATCAACTCCCACGTTGGGCTCCCTGCATGTAGCCTGCTTCTCCCTCTGCCTGTGTCTCTGCCTCTCTCTCTCTCTCTCTCTCTCTCTCTCTCTCGTTTTCTCGCTTTCTCTCTCTCTCTGTATCTCTTATGAAATAAATAAAATCTTAAAAAAAAAAAAAAGAACAAATAATCGTCCATTGGGTCATCTCTGCATCTCCTGTTAATTGAACCATGACTGACTTCCTTGCTTCTTTGTGTGTCTTTAATTTTTGGCTCACATACCACACATTGCACAAAGCCTGAACAGTAAAGCCTGAAGTAAATAACATTCACCTCCAAAAAGAGCATACCCCTTCTTTTAGGGCCAGTGGAGGAGGCCAAGGCTGTGCCAGTCTGTGGTTGGCCTGGGCTTGAAGCTTCCGTGTGATTCAGTGTACTAATCCTGTGAGGGCGTGTGATTCAGTGTGTACTAATCCTGTGAGGACAAGCTCAGGTCTTTGTCTTCCAGAGGGCTTGAGCTCTGACCACTGGCAAGATTCAGCAGATTTATAGCCGCATGGCTTTCTAAACTGTAAGAGATCTCTCTCTCCTTTATGGCCCAGATGCCAAGTAGGAAGGGCCCCCAGGGAGTTCTCTTTGTTCTCAATTCTGCCCCTGGCTTTCTGTGCCTTGGCAGATCTTTTTTCCCTCTGCTGCCTGACCCAAGCCTACTGAGGAAGGCTGCCTTACACTCTATGAAAGCTGAGAATTCCTTGCAGAGTTTTCTTTTAGCTGTCCCAGTCACCCCTAGCTTCCTGAAGCTGAAATCCCAGAGCACCTTAGATGAATTTCTCTTCAGTCTCTAATTCAACCCTGTACGTTCAGTATACCACCTCCCGCCCTTGGTGAAGACCCATGGGGGAGGGTTGACAGATAGGCAGAGGCTTGCTTTGGAAGGGGGCCTATCAGCATTCTATGCTGTCACTCAGCCTACATGGGAGCTATTATAAGCTAGGCTGCTTTCTCCTTATCTCCATCTATAGCCAACTCTCTGTCTTCCTTCTGACATGCTCCAAATAAGAACAGCCACTGGCCATTGGTTTCTCCTTCCCTATGAAGGGTTCATTCACTTCTGGAATTTAGTTCAGTTAGGTCTCCTTGCATCCCCAGCTCTCTGATGGGTTTCTAAAAACCATGTTTTCATAGTTTATCAGACTTGTTTTGATTGTTGGGGTGAGAGTAACAGCGTTTAACCACTTTCTACATCCTAACCTCCTTCTCTCCCCTTCTATCCATTCATTCATCCATGCCTGTGTAGATATGTATACACACAAATATACGTGTGTGTGTGTGTGTGTGTGTGTGTGTGTGTGTATAAATGTAGGGATATTTTTAAATGATTTTCATTGATGAATAACACTATCTTGTGTATCATTTCCTTCCCTCTACATCCCCACATTATCAAAAAGTACATTCTTATTGTATTAATTACATGTAGAAGGAAATGGCTTCATCTTTCTTAAGGAAACAAAAGGTTCTTTTCACTAAAAGCCTTTTTTTTTTTTTTTTTTTTTTACTTAATTCAGTGTGTCTAGGATATTTTACAAATAGCAGTTTATTAGCTCATATTGTCTTTTAGGCTTCATCAAATCTAGAAATGAGAATAATCAATCAGTTAAATTTGATTAGTTCACAAATAATGTAATCTCTATTGACCACAAGAAGATGAACAATCAGATGATGAGAACATGCAGTTACATTAATATATTGAAACTTTGATGACAATATGAGCTAATGATAGTGCTGTGATACTTACCGCCTGCCTAGAAAATAGAGTGGTGGCATATTAAACATGATGTTATCAGTATTTCATATCAGTTGAGTTTATCTAAACTGGGTAAAGTGATATAAAATGAATGCAAACATGAAGTTTAATTTATATACAAATTTTAAGAGCAAAATTTGAAAATTACAGGAGATCAAAATTCCTGCATGATAGATTTTGAGTATGTTATAGTCTCTCAGTAGAGTGGTATTGACCACAGAACACAGTGATGTATAAGAGGACTTCTCATTGGTTAGCTTTTTTTTGCATAACAAACCATTCCAAGTTTCTGTAGCTACAGATTATGTATTTTTGTGCATCTAAGGGTGGGTGGAGTTGACCATGTTAGCTGGGTGTGTCTGGATAGCTGTGCTTGAAACAATAGAGGGCAGTTGGCCTATACACATCCGCTCCTCTTCTCCAGCACCAGGATGTTATCTTTCTGCTGAAGGGAACAGATAGAGTTAGGGGAGTTGCCCAGGTGCCACGTGACACACATGCTTAAGCAAAAGGAACAGGAGCATGCATGGAGTCTGAAACGGGGAAAGGCATTCCCACACAAGGGGACAAGTCCAGCACAGACTTTGAGGACCTCTTTTATTTCTTGATAAGTGATCCAGGCCCAAGGCTCATACTCCAACTCACGGGGGGCTGAAAGACTACACACGGGAGTCTGCCTCTTCCAACAGGCATTTTCCCAAAGAGTGTCCTTTAATCCAATGGGTCTGTTCAGAGAACTTCCCTTGTATTTAGTTTAAGCAAAAACTAAAAAAGCCGTTAATAATTGGGGGCAATGCAAGTGAAGTTAGAAAAATATCCATCCTCTTGTATGTTTTAATTACAGGCTCCTCTGCTTTCTTCCTACAAGTTAGTTTCACACCTCTCCTGGAATGCTATATAGTGGCAGAATTAGGATTGACCCATTTTTACCATCATCAGGCATAGTCTGTCACTTAGATGCATTGAGTGCTCCATTTTCATGTCATGTCTGGAAAATAGAAACAGATGTTTTCAGACTTGTCCCACTAGCATGGGATTTCATCTGTCTGTGTCTAGACTTATTGCCATCATCACACTGTGTCTATGATGTTCTTAACTTGGATCTTTTATGGGGATATATATGGGCTCCTTTGGCATATATGTGACTGTTGGTTTAGAAAGGTGAAGTCCAACTATGAAAGCAGCCTATAGATTGCTATTGTGAAATGTACTCAGCTCTCCAAGTATTAACTCCTTTTTTGAATCTCTTGAATAGATGGGTTACATAACACCTGTAAGTTTCATGTAAACACCCAGCAAGTTTCTGGCTAAAAGATTTGTGCAGCAAATCTCCATTTCCTTCTCTCCTATGTAGAACTTCTGTTAGAACTGTGACACCTGCTTGCCCTGCATCCACCCATTCTGTTGTCTTGATTTAAAAGAGAGAGAGAAATAAGAAACTAGGTTCTTACAATGCATAAAATGAGTATCTTGTTTCAGATATGCAACATTTCATAATTCTTAAAAGCCTTCCATTTCCCCCCTCCCTTCTGTGCTGCATTTTTAGTTTGGATAATCAGTACATTTACCACCAGTACATTTCTGGATATTGGATTATTCTCCAAGCTCTGGTAGCTCTTAAAATGCTTACAAAATAGATCTTTTGATTCATCCTATAACCACAGGAAAAAAACACAGGATTTTTCCATCAGAAATCCTGGATGTCTTACAGCTTTGTCAGTAGCCAAGACCTTGGGCAAGGGATTTCACTTTTTAGGAGCCCCAGTTTTTTTAATATGTAAAAGGAGAAAATGCCTACTTAATATGAGGATTAAGTTTGATGATAAAAAATAAAGTGTTTTTTAAGCTGTACAAATGTTAGTTCTTGTTAAAAGAAGGTCACAAGTACTGTCCTTTTTGTATAACCTTAAAGTTTATCAGCCCCTTGGGTAAGGGAGAAAGATGAAGAAAAATAGAACCAATCTCAATTGATAAGCCCAAGAGCATTGATTTGGCATCCCTTACTACACCTGGAGCCCATACCAGGTACATCAGATTTGTGGCTGAGAGTAGGAAAAATAGAATATAAAATTCAGCAGTGCTCACTATGGTGTTAATTTGTCAGAAACCTGCATTGTTTTTTTGTTTTGTTTTCTCAAGGTATCCGGGATGCACTTCAGTATTTCTCATAATTAAAGTTGTAGCATCATCAATGATAGTTCTTAAAGCATAAGTTACTCAGTAGATGTTTTTTAGAATTTGGAATATTGAGTCAGATTTTAATTAATAGTATATAATGCCTAGCACATGGTAGTCACTCAATAAAATTTATTGCATGAATGAGTGAATGACTGCCCATTTAAAAATATTTCCAGCAGCTCTTCTCACATAACACCATTTTAATTATTCTGGATACAAAGTACATTAAGAAACATTCATTTTTCCAATGACTTTCATTTAGAAATTGGTGATGTGACCCCTGGATTAGGACCATGTATCCCTTAGGAAGGGAGCTAATATTTCTTCAGCACATGTGTGTGACAGGTGATCCTATCAGCATTCATCTCAACCACTCTGGATAAGAGATCTTTTAGTTCCCTTTTGTAGATAAGGAAACTGATATTCTAAGAGTATTTCTCCCAAGGCTTCTCAGCAGGTTAAGAAGTGGGATCCCAATCAGTTATGTTAAGCCCTGACAGTCCCTATGCTTTTAATTGCATTATTGTGTCTCCTAGGCAGTGGTTAAGATGGTGGCCAGACACCTGGCATTTCAGTACACTTTAGGTATTTTAAAATGCCAAAAGCCATGGCCTTGTTTAGTAGTTCACCTTTTCTCTTTAGAATGTTCCAGTTTTGGAATCCTGTCTTTACCACAAATCACCTTTGTGCCCTTCCTCTCAAGCAGCACTACTTGGCAGAGGGCCTGGGGAGTCCCTGACTCCTATGAGACCAGACAGTAACATCAGGAGCTTCCTCTTCCTCTCTGAGGAAGGCCACTCTTCATCGGAAGTGCTGCCTGACTGTTTCTCTGCTTTTGAGAGATTAGAGGAAGACTTTCTTCTTCAAAGGTCAAACTTCCAATTATCAGGGTTACTAACCCCTTTTCTTGTCGGTCCACATTGGCCCTGTCTTCAGTGTAGTATCAAAGTCTTTATAAAGTGTCGAGATTAAGCACGTAAATTAAAATTTACTGTGCTGTGTTAATTATTTTAACATTGATTTAGATTTTCTGGGTCTTCTCTTTCCTTTTCTTCTGTTTCCATTCAGCAGGCTTTGGTCCTTTGAATTGACTCTTTCTAATGCTTATTTCTTTGATTCCAATATGCAGCCTAGTTTTAGTAACATTTAATTTTTTAAGCTTCTTGGAATTAATAGATTTCTTCCTTTTCATCTTCTAATTTAAATTCAGATTTCTTTGTTGTTCACCATCAAGTTCACATCACCCAGCTTACCTGTCTCCGAGGATGACACCCTTTCATGGCTGAGTTTCTAGTTAGTGCACTAAATTTTAAAGATTTTTTTTAAATTTTTATTTATTTATGATAGTCACAGAAAGAGAAAGAGAGAGGCAGAGACACAGGCAGAGGGAGAAGCAGTCTCCATGCACCGGGAGCCCGATGTGGGATTCGATCCCGGGTCTCCAGGATCGTGCCCTGGGCCAAAGGCAGGCGCCAAACCGCTGCGCCACCCAGGGATCCCCAGTGCACTAAATTTTAGTTCGAAGTGGTGGTATTTTCCATAAATTATTCACCTAAGCACTATCCCAGGTTGTGCCCCTTAAACTTTCTTCCAGGAACTCCCCAAATGGGCCTTCCTTTTTGGAAGGACACAGCTCTCTACTCCACTCTCTGGAAACGTAACCTCTAATATGGTTCTTCACATTCTGTCTAACATCTAATATCCCTCCTATTCTTATGTCTCCATTTCTGACTGAAACCCCCCTACCCCCCACCTCTCACATCTTCCTGGATTCTCCCTGAGTCCCACTGTTTCATAAACTGACAGGCTCTGGAAACACGATACATTTCCAGTTTCCTACATCAGTGTGCCCAAATATCCTTGCAGGTGCCACAGCCCCTCCTTGTCCATCTTGATGATTTACTTCCAGATCTTATCATCAGGTCATTGTTTCCACTCCTAAAAAATTAACACAAGCATCAGTGTCTTTACCATTATCACAACTTTGTTTCTCTGACTCCAGCCTAGTTAGACTGCTGAAAATCTTGACTGGCATTTGGAAGCTGAAACACTTCTTCTTCACCCTGTACCTCTACCTTAAGTTTTATCTACACCCTGTTCCTGGTTATCACAAGGGAACTCATGCAGTTGGAGAGTGCAGCCATAAGTAGCATATGATACAAAAGAGCAAAGAAAGAAAATTCAGCTCTGGTAGTTCTACGTTAAATTACAGAGTTGAAACTGGATTTTCTGGTGTTTTGTGCCTCAATTTTCTCAGCTGCAAATGAGGATATTAAAAGTACTAAATGATCTCCAAAGCTCCGTGGCTTGTGGCAACACGCATTCATTTCTCACTCCTGGCACATACAGGCTACAAGTACAGTGCAGCTCTACTCTACCTGTCTTTTTCATTCCAGGATGCAGGTTGACATGCCATCATCAGGGTCAGTATTGTAATGGAGACTCTGGGTGCATCTTAGACTTGTGCTAGTTGGGTCACATCTGCTCAGTTCCATTGACAAAGGCTATTACATAGCTGTCCCTAGAGTCATTGGGGTAGGGATGTATTCTCCCAGAGGGAAAGGGGTAAGGGTTGTATGTCCATAAAAATGCAGACCACCATTCTGCCTCACAGCCTTATTGTGAAGTACACATACGTGTGAGAGCTCTCTCATATTAGGTGTGAGAGCTTAGAAGGGTACCTGACATATAATAAGGACTCTGGGTCCAGGATGTCATGTGTCATTTTTATTAAATCTTATGCCAGGTTTCTATGCTAAGCCTCTTACATGTATCTTATAGTTTACTTCTCAAAATTGATATTATTTCCATTTTACATATGAATATGAGGTTTACAGAAGATAGGTAAATTGTTTGCAAGGGACAGAATGGGCATTTAAACCAGGCCAATCAGACTTCAGAGTCTTTTCTCCTAACCTTCTAATATTCCAGTAAACATGTATTGGGAAGGTTCTTCCTGACTTTATGAGCCCATTTCACTACTGCTGCTGCAATCTCCACCACCCCTATACCCTGATGGGACCTTGAAGGACTTGCCTATCCAAAGACACATAGCTACCAAAGTTTTAAGACTGGTTCTAATGACCTTCAGATTTGAGTTCGTGTCATTGGTTCCTTTATTCAAACACTATCGAGGTCAATTCCTCGGAAGACTAGGTATGATTGATACCTGGATTCTCTCAATCACGTATTTGGAGAGCTAAATTTGTATATGACTCCGACCTTGCTTTCTGTGGGATCAAAATTGTCTGATTCCTTCCTGGGTCTCCCCTGCCTTTTTCCCAAGGCAGAAGCCAGACCCCACAGGGAATCCATGTAGACATTATTGAGAAAGTTACCTATTTGTCTCTCTTCCTATATCTCATTAGTGGGCAAAATGTCAAATAAAGTACATGGGCATTTACAATTCTGTGAGGCTAGACCTCTCTGTCTACCTTCAAGACTTAGGGTTTGGAGCATTTTCTTAAAAGAACTTGTTCACTCTTCTCAGCCAGGCCAGGGAAGCCCTTCCACCTTATGCTTGGTTCACTTATTGAAAGTATTTCTTCCATGAGATGAGCTTCACAAGAGTAGAGACCCTGTTTCATGACTCTTCTGCATTTTCCCCACAATGCCTCCAAGCTGGGGAGCATCATTACAGGCTATCAGAGAGAACATGGAGAGATGAATTAGGTACAGCCCCTCTTTGAGCAGCACATAGTCTAGGAACAGTCTCTTAGCTCTAAAAGGGAGGTATTTAATGTCTGCATAACTGAATTGAGGATTCAGATTTAAGGAGAGGCGGTACAATGAAGTGGTAAGAGTGTGCTCTAGAACCCAGATTGACTTGTATATATCCTAGCTCACTATTTACTGTCTGAAAACTTTGGGTATCAATTTTCTCATCCATAGGATAGGGATAGTAATAATACCTATTTTACAGGGTTATTGGGAGTATTAAATGTTAGTGCAAGTGTTGGCCACATAGTAAGAATTCAGGAAATCTTAGCTATTATGAATAACAAAATAACACATATGAAAGTACCTAGAATTGCCTAGAACAATGATATCTCAAAGTAACCATCCACAATGAGAATAAGGAATTTATGCCATGATATAAATCAACATCCTTCTTCCTTCTTTGAAAAACTCTTGTTAGGGGAAAATTGTATGCTTGGTGAAAAGGAAGGTGATTTGCATTCTGGCTCTGGCTGTTTGTCTTCTCTGTACATAGTACCAAAAGGTCCACAGACCACATCTCTTGTTTCCCTGACCTACAATGTGGTAGGCAGTCAGTAACTTGAATTATTTACCTTAGGCTGAAAAAACTAAGATGTCTTATTAAGACAAATAAATACAGTGAATTTTGTAGATTTGAAGTTCTCATACTTATTTAGAGTATCTTCAAAGCTACAAATAGGATACACAGCCATCTTTATGATAGAAGTTGTGATTACTTTTCTAGTAGGGAGAGGATAAAGATAGGCTTGTGGAATCATCATGTAAAGTGTAGAATGGGTTTTTTAGTTAATAGGAAGACATAGAGGAGACACCCCCATTTTCCCTTGTCATCATGATTAGCATTTAGTTAGAGTCAAATGTAAAAAGACAAAGCAGTTTTTACAAGTGAGATTTATTTATATAAATAAGTTTAGAAACTGTGCCTATTTACAAAAAAACAAGTATGGTGTTGTTGCCTAGAAAGAAATTAATATTATGTCAACACTTTTTTTTGCCTCCTTTATACCAAAGCCAAAGCAACTTAACATGAATTCATAATTGTATTAGTCTAGATTCTCCAGAGAATCAAAACCTATATTTACTTTTATACTTAATATATTATGCATCATATATATGTTATATATATGAAGAGATTTATCATAAGGAATTGGCTCATAAGGTTAAGGAGCCTGAGAAGTTCCACAATCTGCAGTTCTCAAGCTGGAGATCCAGGAGAGCCTATGGTATAGTTTCAGTCGAGTCCAAAGATCTGAGAACCAGGACATGGAGTAAGCTCCAGTCCTGGTCTAAGGTCAAGTCTTAAGTTCAAATGCAGAAGAAGACGAGTGTCGCAGCTCAAAGTCAGGTAGAGAGAATGAATTTTCCTCTCCTCTGCTTTTTCAACCCAGGCCTCCAAAAAATTGCAAGGAGGCAACCCATACTGCAGACAATCTGCTTTAGTCTACCAGTTCAAATGTTCATCCCATCCAGAAACACCCTCACAGACATACCCAGAATGTTTAACCAGATATCTTGGCATCCTGTGGCTCAATCAAGTTGACACATAAAATTAACCATAATTGTAAAATTAGACACAGTGCCCCATAAAGGTGGACTTTTTTGATTCTGGTATACTTTCTTATGAATTTTTTTCCTACTCAAATTAAGTTACTTAGCATGGTTTTGGATTTTAATTCCTTAATTTTGAATAAAACTTGTTCTCTTTTTAATTTCTACAAATAGCATATTTTTATGAGGCATTATTTACATCCATATCTGCTGCACTATAAGTGAAAATTTTAAAAGACATGCCAGTGGTGGTTCTGGCAAGTTTTCAGGAGAATCCTGTTTCTGAGCTAAAAAATAGATTTGGTAGATTATAGAGGAAACCTTTTGAGTGATGGAGCACAGAAAGGTGGGCTGCTTTGTGCAACCGTATCTCCTAATATCCTTCTGAAAATGGCATCATAAGGGTGTACAGTGAAGGTGGTAACCCTCTGTCATTCCAGAAAAGAAAGGGAAATAGGTAGTGCAGTCTGAAGGTTCTCAGAGCATGGAGGAAAAACGATTCAAAAACAGAAAAGTACTGTTTGAAAATGCAAAAGAAAATGGCTATCCTAGGAATGAATTAGATTATTTTTCACAGATAGCCTTCCTGTAACCCTAACGAATAGTACCATAGCTCCACCTACTGCATAAAGAGACAAAGAGGCAAAACACTCCATCAAAAAGAACCTTCTTCTCCCACCTTGGGATTTTCTTTTTCTTTCTTTCTTTTTTAATCTTTTCGTTCTTTACCCAAGCAGTCATTGAAACTGTTATTTTTTTTGTTTCCAATCATCCTTTCTCTCCTCTTCCTACTAATTTCATATTTGAAAGATTTATGGGTATCATTTCAAAAGCTGACATTACAAAGAAAACATAATAGGAAACTATAATTTGATGATTTGGTTGAGGTGTCTGGAAGTGCATATACATAAAGTACAATTTAGATATATATTGCAGTTGAGTAAAATATGTGTGAGAAAGATTGGAGGAGGGGAAAGGCAGCATTGTTATCTGATGAGGAGAAGAGCAGGGGTTTTAAAGACCTGAATTCTCTGACACTAATTTGCTTGGTGCCTTGGGCAAGTTATTTAACTTTTCTTTGTGTGCTGCAGTTTCTCCATTAAAAAAAAAAAAAAAATGAGGATAATGGCATATGCCTTTTCTCTGCCTCATAGAATTCTTATCAGAATGATAGAAGATCAAGTAATACCCTACTTCTCCAGCCATCATGCTTCCAGCCTCAGCCATCTGTAGTGAATCTCAGAAGCAGGCAGAAAAAGGGCCTCTGAGCCAGGAGGAGAGCATGGCATGCTTTGAGAAAAGGCAAATTCCATTGACTTGGAACTGTGCGTAAAGTAAGCTCAGAGATTCAAAACCTGCGTGTGGTTTTGTGTGTGTGTGTGTGTGTGTGTGTGCGCGCGCACGCATTTCTCAGCTGTAATTCTTCCTTCTCTGTAGCTACCTAGGAAAACAGATTGTAAAATGAAAAGGTAGGAAAGGATGGTGGAGGCAAGTGCACATGTCTCCTTAGAAATTCCCCGGGAAGGTACCTGCGTGAGAGATTCCAGAAGCCCAGCAGCATTTTAAGGAGAATCGAGAGTAAACAATTTACTGTATACCAGTTAATCACACTGAATATATTGGGTCTCTGTTTCAGAGCTTATAGGCCTTAGCAAAAGTTTTCAGAATCACTCTAGAAATGTGTTTTTGCAGAGAAGTTTATGCCACATTTTAGGAAAAGTTTCACTAAAAGTTTCATTAAAAGTTTCATTTAAAGTCTTTTAAAGTATATGTATCATTTAAGTTAATAATCATTACATACCAATATATCATTTTTTCCTCCATAAGGTAGATATATTCAATACCTTGGTACTCTCTAGACATATTTAAATTTTATTTATTTGAGAGAGAGAGAGCGTGCACAAGCAGGGGGAGCAGCGATGAGGGGTGGGGTGAACCGGCTCCTCACAGAGCAGGGAGCCCAATGTGGGGCTCCATCCCAGGACCCTGGGATCATGTCCTGAGTCAAAGGCAGACACTTAACCGACTGAGCTACCCAGGCACCCCCTTTCCTTACGTCTTCTGATCTGATTTGAACGACTTTCCAAATTATTTAAAATCCCCAAAAAAAAAAAAAAGAAGTTAGATTCGTGAAAACTGATTTTGAGGGCAAAGAGTTATGTGTCTTACAAAATAAAAGTGTAAATTAAATATTTTTCATTGTATTTAGCATTTTATAAATGTTTTCTTTTTTGAGAGTAGGAATGAAAGCTTTAAGTTCTGGATGAATGTTTATGTAGGCATTTTCTTATATACCTTAAATTACTAAGCATTGTATTTTCATCAGTAAGGGCCACAAATTATTCATGTATTTCATATTGAAATGCTTTTATATAACATCTTCATTGAAATACATACTAAATTTATAAATGCAAACTTGAATGAATCCCAGAAATCTTCCTATGTCTGTTGTCTGATGGAGGCAGGCAAAAAGTGATAGCCAATATTCTTTCCCATCTAAAATGGGATAATCTGAGAATTCAAATGAGGTCAGCATAGATCAGGGTTCTCAAACTATTTAAAGTACCAGGTATTTTGTTGTTTTTGTTGTTTAATTTCCTGCTTGTCTAAGATCAACATACTGTTTGACTAATTATATATAGTACTGGTACATAGTTAGGGCCGAATGCCATTCATATGCCTTTGACAACTCCTAACCTGGTCTGTACCCTGTCCAGTGGGATGAGTCCAGTGATCACACACACACTTGGATGTCATAACTGACAGACTGCTATACAAGTTTCTGAATACTCACCCTCAGTTTTGGTACTTGACTGGGCATGGGGTGGTAACAGTATGCTTGCAGGCAAGCACCTTGGAATAGCACTGGATAGATTAGTGATGAACAGCACATGTCCAGAGCTGGACTGCCTAGGTTTGGATTCTGGATTTGCCATTTGTCAAGCATGAGATCTTAAGCATGTCCTTTAACCTCTTTTATGCCTCAGGTTCCTTATTGATGAAATAGGGATAGCAATCCTAACCCATTTCATACAGTTGCAACAAGCATTATATGACTTCCCTTAAAACTTGGTAACTTAAGTTCCCTTACTACCTGTTTAATAGCAGTGATGTTACTAAGTCACCCACGCAGAATTTTGGACCTGCTTGAAATTTCTATATTTTAAAATAAATTTTATTTAAATTCAATTTAATTAACATATAATGTATTAGTTTTAGGGTTAGAATTTAGTGATGCATCAGTTGCATGTATCACCCAGTGCTCATTGTATCAAGTGCCCTCCTCAGTGCCCATCACCCAAGTAGCCAATGCCCCCATCCACCTCCCCTCCAGCAACCCTGTTTGTTTCCTATACTTGAAAGTCTCTTATGGTTTGTCTCCCTCTCTGTTTTCATTTTATTTTGTTTTTCCTTCTCTTCCCCTATGTTCATCTTTTTGTTCGTTAAATTTCACATGAGTGAAATCATACATTATTTGTCATTCTCTCTTATTTCACTTAACACAGTTTCCTCCCATCTATGTCATTGCAGATGGCAAGATTTCATTCTTTTTTTTTTTTTTTAATTTTTATTTATTTATGATAGTCACACAGAGAGAGAGAGAGGCAGAGACACAGGCAGAGGGAGAAGCAGGCTCCATGCACCGGGAGCCGGACGTGGGACTCGATCCCGGGTCTCCAGGATCGCGCCCTGGGCCAAAGGCAGGCGCCAAACCGCTGCGCCACCCAGGGTTCCCGATTTCATTCTTTTGATGGCTGAGTAATATTCCATTGTATATCTTTGATACCACATTTTCTTTATCCATTCATCTGTCATCTGGACATCTGGGCTCTTTCCATAGTTTGGTTGTTGTGGACATTGCTGCTATAAACATTGGGGTGAATATGCCCCTTCAAATCACTGTGTATCCTTTGGATAAATACCTAATACTGCAATTGCTGGCTTTTTTTTTTTTTAACTTTTTGAGGAACCTCCATATTACTTTCCAGAGCAGCTGCACCAATTTGCATTCCCACCAGCAGTGTAAGAGGGTTCTGCTTTCTCCACATCTTGCCAACATCTGCTGTTTCCTGGGTTGTTCATTTCAGCCATTCTGACGAGTGTGAGGTGATATCTCATTGTGGTTTTGATTTGTATTTCCCTGATAATGAGTGATGTTGAGCATAGTTTTATGTGTCTATTAACCATCTGGATGTCTTCTTTGGAAAAGTGTCTGTTCATATCTTCTGCCCTTTCTTAATGGGATTGTTTTTCAGTGTTGAGCTTGATAAGTCCTTTTTTTAAAGATATTATTTATTTAGTCATGAGAGACACAGAGAGAGAGAGAGGCAGAGACATAGGCAGAGGGAGAAGCAGGCTCCATGCGGGGAACCTGATGTGGGACTCAATCCCGGGACCATAGGATCATGCCCTGAGCCAAAGGCAGATGCTCAACCGCTGAGCCTTAGCATGCTTGGAATAGCAGATTCTAGTCCTTTTGAGTTATCCATTAGTAATATGCTGCTGCCGATGGTGAGTTCTCGGCTTTCATAAGTAACGATTTTTTCTGGGAGAACTGGTGAGTATTTGCTTCTTAGGGAAATGACTAAATTATTGAGGGTGGGACACAATCAGACTTTTTATAATATAGACCAAAAGATACAGAAAATACTATAAATGCCTTCCTTTGAAAAGAGACTTTATCCATTCATTCGTGATTGTGTACCTAGAAAACATATATTTTAGTGTTTTTTTGCTCATTCAGTAATTTAATATTTATTAGTACCCACTGTTTGCCAAGTGGTTCTAGGTGCTGAGAATATTTTCAGTGATCAGAGCAGATAAAATCCCTGTCCTCCTGAAGTTTACATTCCAATAGAGAAGCAGGAAAGAAAACCATGTTTAAACATTTTTAATTTAATTTAAAAATTAGATGTTTATGGGATAAATATACAGTATTAAGAAGGCACACAGAAAGGACTGTTTTAGGAAAAGTGGTCAGGATAAGCACCTGTAAGGAAGAACCATTCGAACAGAGACCCAAAGGGAAAGAACAGGCAACCCCTGTGGAGGGCTGGGAAGAGCATTCTGGCAGGTGGGAAGCGATTATGCCCTCTGTACGGTACCTACGGCCAGACATTTCGAAGAACTCCTCAATAGTGGTAGGCACTATATCTTTTCTCCAGCTGTTTATAACCTGTAGTGGAAGAATACAGAAGTGACTGCCAAAAAAACCCTGGCCATTTCTACTTTAATTTACTATGCCAGTATTTCTGCCTCTTTGGAGTTGGCTAATTTCTTCATCAACTACCACATCCTCCCAGGACCTCTCTGAGGGCTGATCAGGGCTGCAGTTCAGAGTTCCCAAGGCATTGTCAGAGCACAAAATGCATTCCATTTGCTCCTGACTTTATTACATGCTATCCATCAGCTCACTGCAGGCACCTCTCAGGCATTTAATTCCACTGAGAGTTTTTCTCGATACAAATTACTTTCATTTACTGTAATTTTTTATACATTATCCACATGATTAGCTAGTTTTGAAACTCTTGACTAACACCTTTCTCAGAGGTCATAATTCTTTCTATTTCTGCTATGTCTTATGCCTTGCCTTGTGCTTTGCTAATAATGAATCAATAAATTGCTCATTTCTTATCCTCACCCCAGTGAAGCCATATATGGCAAGCATTCATTAAAATTTTTTTCTCAAAATTTTCTCAAAATCCTACTGCTACTACAAAGTTTTAGGTAAACTATGAAAATGAATTTACTTCCTGTGTTGAAAAGGGATCATCTTCTTGTGAAAACTAAGTTCTGGTTAATTTTATTAGAAATAGTATGCAGGTCAGACAGGATTGTTTGTTTTTAAGTTAGTATTTATACGTTTATTATGGAACAGAGATTTATATTATAAAAATTTATCTTCCTTGAGTAGAGTGGGAAATGTCTAGAAAAATTCATTAACGAATCTTGAAAACATTGGTCATGAACTACTTACATTGTCCTCTTTCCATATTTCAATGATACTGAATACCTCTTAAAGACAGGATATGAGTAATGCTGTATCTAGTGAAACTCTAGGAAGAATTTAAAATGTAATCATCATTAGCAAAAATTCTAAAAACAGCATGTTCTTACTCAGTACTTTGGCTTCCTTGCTATCTTAATTCTATATACTTGTTTTCTTTACATAAGATGTGCTACTCTTAGTTCTGCAGATCTAGAGCCAATTATTTATCGAATGACCTGAACTCTGTGTCTCACACATCGTCAGCTAGATTTTTTTAAAACTAGTTTCAATTTTAGCAACAGTAAATCTATAAAGGGAAAAAATAAACATGATATAAATTTCAATTTTTTATTGATTTGAGAAATGAAAGACTTTAAAATGTTCACTGACCTTTCATCTATAATTTTCCTTTACTTATGCAGTTTATTGTTAATTTTAGATTGAGTCTTGTTAATATATTATCTACTAATTTCACCTTCTGTTATCTAAGTTGGAAGAAAAAAAAATTTTTTTAAAGCATAGAATGTAAATATTTTAGGAATGATTCCTGTCTGGAAAGTTTACTACAGCTTTGGCAGAACTTGTCAAAATAACATTTGGAAGCATGGGTATTGATATTCTTGGCAAATTATTATTTTTTTCTTCAGGATTCCATTTGCAAAATAATAACAAAAAACATCTTACAAAAATAGGAAGTATATGTTAAATGACAAATAATGATTTAGAAATAGAAAAGGAAGAACACTGAGAAATAATGATGGCTAAATATTGTACAATTATATTTTCCACTTAGGACCAACTGAAAGTACAGAAATACAATAGTTAATAATTGAATGCAGTGGTTTTTTAACTCTAGTATATATAATAATCATCTGCCAAGCTTTTAATTTCTGTATGTGTGGTGGGGGAATGGGGCGTATGTGACAGACTCAGATTCCCCAGCATCAACTGGGTGCCCAGCAGTCCAATTCCATTCTGACACAGGCTCCCAGAGTTAGTGTTAGACACCACAGGTTAAAGGCTCAGTCCCACAATACCTCCTACACTTTGGACACTCATTTCAATAGAGTGCCCAGGCTACCCATAATTCTGACAAACCGCTATGAATTGGGGGTTTCTGTGGACCCCCCCCTCCCCAGGTCTCCATGACCTTTAGGTTCAGTAGTTGCTAAAATGACTCAATTTAGGACAGAAAGCATTTGATTCACTACTACTGGTTTACTATAAAGGATACAACTCAGGAACAGCTAAATGGAAGAGGCATGTAGATAAGGTATGGGATAATGGGGTGCCAAGCTCCCAAGCCCTCTCAAAGCACATAGCCTCCCATCACTTTGATGTAGAAACTCTCTTAACCCCATTGTTTAGGGGTTACATGAAGGTTCCTAATTAAGTAGGCACACTTGATTAAATCATTGGCTTTTGGTGGTTGAAAGTTCCAAAGCTTTAATCACATGATTGGTTTCTCTGGCAACAAGAGCCACCTTATTAGGATAAACTCAGGTAAGGTTGAAAGTGTGCTATGAATTAAAAAAAAAAAAAAAATGCCACTATCACTTCTGTCAGAAGTTGCAAGGGTTTTAGAAGCTCTGTGTCAGGAATCAAGGACAAGGACCAACTAAGTATTTCTTACTATCACCCAGACAGCCATTGGGATTATTTCCAAATATTATATTTTCCTTTCAGACATATGGTAGAATTTCACTTTTCCACCCCTTTTGTTAGGTTGGACCTATGACTTGTTTTATCCAGTAAAGATGAGAAGTGATGTGGTCACTTTAGGAGGAAGCTTTGGAGATTAGTGTGCCAGGCATCATGTTCCCATCCCAGTGCTCTGGTGGTTATGGAAGAGTGGACTGTCCTCTTACTATCTGAGTTACTAGACCAAGCAGAGCCTCTTGCTCCCTCCATGGGCCTTGTAGTGTAAACAAAATATAATCTTTTGCTGTTACATTAAGCTTCTGAGATTTAGGGGTTAATTACTATAGGCTAGCCCACCGTGACTTAAAATATAAATCATAAAGTGCTTATTTTCCTGATTTGCTAAGGCTTATTATTAGTAATGAGTGCTGAGTTTTATTGAATGCTTTTTTTTCTCTCCATCTGTTGAATCGCTTGTTTTTAATCTTAATCTGATAGTGTCATGGGTTACATTGCAGCTATTGTCATATTGAAACATCTTTCCATTCTTGAGACAACTCCTCTTGATCATCTTATATGGTATGTTTTTAAGGTTTTATTTATTTATTTGAGAGAGAGCAGAAATAAAAAGAGAGTGTATGAATAGGGAGGAGAGGAGCAAAGGGAGAGGGAGAAGCAGACTCCCCACTGAGCAGGGAGCCTAACACAGGGCTCTGTCCCAGGACCTGAGATGACCTGAGCTGAAAGCAGACACTTAACTGAGCTTACCCAGATGCCCCTTATATGGTATTTTGATACATTGCTAGATTCCATTCTCTATTTTTTAAGAACTTTTAAATTTATGTTCATTAATTAGGTGGTATTATTTTTTCTTTTCCATCCTTATGTAAGGTTTTAGTAAAAAATGTCAAATTTGATAAATTCAGTTGGGGAGCTAGCTTTTACTCTTTTTTCTCATCTCAATCTGTATTGAGTTCCTTAGTAGTTTGATAGAACTTGTCTTTTAAAACTTCGGGCCTTGGTACTACTTTTTGGTGGATGGATTTTTTACCTTCAGTACCAATTGTTTAATGGTTATAGGTATCTTTAGCCTTCCTATTTTTTGAGACAATTTTAATATTTATATTATTCTGGAAAAGTGTCATTTTGTTTTAAATTAAATATCAGAGAGTTATAAAAGTTGAGTTTTATATAGAGTTACAGAGAAATAGATACGTAGTTTTTTATCCTGTACCATATCTAGACAAAGTTAATATTTTCTTAAAAGATTTTATTTATTCATGTGAGATACAGAGAGAGAGAGGCAGAGACACAGGCAGAGGGAGAAGCAGGCTACCCACAAGGAGCCTCATGCAGGACTCAATCCTGGACGCTGGGATCACGACCTGAGCCAAAGGCAGACACTCGACTGCTGAGCTACCCAGGAATCCCTAGACAAAGTTAATATTATATTTTTATTTCTAATATTGTATACTTTTCTTAACCAGGCTTTCCAGAAGTTTTCTATTAATCTCTTCAAAGAGTCAGATTTTTGCTTTAGCTGATACTCTGAAATTTCTATTTGTTATTCTCTTAATTTTTACCTTCTTTCCAATTTGTCAATATATTATTTTCCTAACTTCTTGAGTTTAATGTTTAACTCAAGAAGCTTAATCTTACTTTTTTAATAAGTAATTTAAGGCTATACATTTAGATCCAAATCAAGTTTTTATATGTAGCACTTATTTAACCTTGGCTAGTTTGGAAGTTATACATTCCATTTCTGTTCTTTTGGGGGTTACCTTTACATTTGTAAATTTGTAATCTTCATATTTACCTTAACAAAGTTGAAAATCACAAGCTCATCCCCTTACAAAGCAAGCACCTTATGTATCTTTAACTGCAGTTGCACCCCACTCATCTCACTGTTTCTTCATTTATCTCTCCATTTCGGGTAATTTCCTCAGATCGCTAATTCTTTAGTTGTATCTAATATGTTGTTTTGCCTATCTTTTTTTTAATGAAATAAACTTTTTTTTTTGAAATAAACTTTTTTAAAGTTTTGGAATCCTATTTGGTTCTTTTTCAAATCTGTTATTTATGATATCCTATTTTATTCTGGTTTTAAACAAAATTTTTAGTAGTTTTCAGATTGCTCTATTATCTCAATTTCTAAAGAAGCTCTTATTTCTGATTGTTACATCTGCTGACTCTCCCTGATGGTATTTGATTTCTTTACATTAGTGAGTAACTGGGATATGTGTTTGTCTTCACTGAGGGATGTTTTACCCATGAGAATACCTGTAGCACACAGATTGCTAAAGTATCCCTCTGGAAAAGTTTTGCATTTTCTTTTGGCTACCTCTAGGCTTTTGGCTTCTGGCTCTTTTACTGATATAGGACCAGTTTTTAAATGCCTTTTTTAGCTTGGAATTTCCTTGCCATAAAGGTAGTCTTTAAAGTCTGACTAAACTCACATGCATGGCTTTAAGTCTGGGGTTTTGATTTCTCACAGTAGACTTTTCCTCAGCCCAGAGCCTAGCTAGAGACAAGTGTTTTCATTGCCTGGATCAGTGAGCAAAGGGGACAGTCCTTTCAGGGTCTGACTTTATGCAGGAGTCTCAGTTCTAGCTTGTCATCTTAGGTAAACCCAAGACCATGTCTGCTGTCCCCTCATAGGCATTACAGTCCTGGGACCTCTGCCCAAAATTGTATATATACACACACATGTATTAGGATCTGATCCTTGTGTTTGTTTAGGCCAGATCTCTTCTTCCCTTTCCCACCCAACACACTTTGGCATTAACTCATAGCTGATCAGCCCTAGCTTTTATTTCCTTTTCATTTGACACCTCATCAACATACTCTTCCATCATGTAAATTCCACTTTTTTCAGACTGTGTGTTTGTAGCGGGCAGAGAATATTCATTAGCTCAGTCCACCACATTGATAGAATCCTTTACTTTTTAATAAAGGAAGAATAATGGTTACCAAAAATACAGTAATGTAATAATAATAGCCAACAACTGATAGGCCAAATCAGGAGTGAGAGTGAGCTAACTGGGGAAAACTGCCTAAACATTCTTTCATTTAATACCCATTCAGCATGTACTATGTAAGATTCCAGACACTGCTCTAAATCCTGGAGTTACAAAGATAAATAAGATCAGAGTCTTTTCTCTAGGAGTTCATAGTCTATAGGAAGGAAGGATATCGGGGGTTCCTGGGTGGCTCATTCAACCTCTCCCTCTGCCCTTCTCCCTGCTTGTTCTCATTCTCTCTCTCTCTCTCTCTCTCTCTCTCCCTCTCCCTCTCCCTCTCTCCTCCCTCTCTCTTTCAAAAAGTAAATAAAATGTTAAAAAAAAAGAAAGAAAGAAAGAAAGAAGCATATAGAACAAATGGAACACAGTGAGAGAAATGATAACAGAAGCATGTATAATTTCTGTGGAGCCTGTAAGTAAAATCCAGTTCTCTCCCATCTTTGCCTTTTAGAGTTAGAGATACTTGATAAAATAATGTTTCTAAAAGTTGTTATAGAACAAGTGAGAACTTCTAAAAGGTAGGGAAGACATTTTAGGACAAGAGCAGATACTTGTAAAGGCCATCCCACTGGTGGTACTTCAGTTTGGCCGGAGAATTAGGAGTAAGTAAAGAACTGGTGGCAGAGGAAGCCAGAGAAATAGGCACAGGTTTTCAGACTTGATTCTGTATCAAGTGGTTTGTCGTGTTTATAAATTAGGAAGGTAATGCTGTTAGTTTTGTCTTTCTACGGATGTGTTAAGATGCTGAGAAGAAAGCTAGAAGGCATGAGCCAAGTTAGGAGGCTGTCATAGGCCACTGATGATGGATTTCAGAAAGCATGAGTAGAAGTGAAGAGTAAGGAGGAGTGGATTTCAGCAATGGAGACTCTCAGTGAAGATTTTAGAGTTGATGTAAACAGAGACCAGAAAGGTGTTAAGTAAACCGAAATTTATTGAGCAGTGACATATGCCAGACATTTTACCAAATTCCCTTAGCTCATGGTACTCTGTAAGACAAGTGATAATTTATAGATGAGAAAACAGCCTCAGTAGCCCAACATCACACCTGTGGGGCTGTAACCCAGGGCTGTCTGGCTCCCAGGCTTGATTCTTTCCACTCCTGCCTCTCTGTAGGGAATTTTTTATTATTATTCTAATCATTTTTTTCCATGGAAGTCTGCCTCATATTGTAGTCTTATAAAGTGAAATGATGAGCAATTCAAGAGTCTCTAAATAACTATAATTTGAAGCTTCAAATTACTTCTCAACTGTAAGCTAATTAAATCTTGCAAGGCCAGCCCCTCTAAAGTTGAAAACGATTTGGCATCTCTTTCCATGTCATTAGGCTACATCTATCTTCACAGTGTGACGATTCTGCACCTTGCATTTTCTGTTGGTCGACATGTGGTTTGTGGGGCGGTGGGGCAAAGGGTAATAATTATTCCCATCCCCTCTGGTGAAATTTATCAGAAACTAATTCAGAAGCTGTGCTCTCATCACCAAGCTAGTTCACAGTTCAAAAAACAGTGATCATTCAGGGATGTCTGACAAATACGGTGTCACCATAAATTGAAGAACTAGAAAGCCAGTAGCAATTATTGGTGGTTTATCACAGGAGAAGTTCTTTTGGGCTTTTCAAAAGAGAGGCTTTATATGAGTAAGTAGAAAAGATCTGATTATAATAAGCAAGATGGAAAACTATGACCAGCTTTCCTGCCAACTGGACTCTTCCTTTTTCTACCACCTGAATGCCCAAGCGTTCTTTCCTTTTTTTCCCTTAAATACTAATCATGAGGACTAAAGGAACACTGAGAGGCAACCATAATGTTCAGAAATAGCCCAAGCTCACTCCTCCTATCATGCCTTACATAGGAGTTAAATTGGATTTCTAGGCAAAGGGTGAGGACAGTGTACATCCTAATGGTTTAGAGGACAGATGCTAGAGCCAGACTGCCTCGAGCTGAATCTTGGTTCTGATGCTCACTAGCCATGTGATCCTAAGCAAGTTGCTTACTGTCCCTGTGCCTCAGTTTCTTCATCTATAAGGTGGAAATAATAAGACACATCCCATGGGGCTGTTTGAAGATTACAATATAATATAAAGAACTTAGAACAGTGGCTGGCATAGAGTAAGCCCTATGTAAGAGTTTATTATTATTACTATCATTCTTGACATTTATAAGCAGTAACTTCTATTTCAGTGTGTTAGGGTGATTGTTATTAAGCTTAGATAATAAAATGTTTGATTTCTTATTTCCAATAAGCAAATTTTTGAGTAGAATAAGAATAGACTGTCTCTTTTATGCTTACCCATTACGGTGTTTTGCTCTGATTTTGTAGTGTAAATCTTTCAAATAGAAAAGATTTAAAACTTAACTGTAAGTTCTAAAACTGGTATCTAAATTGAATATGGCTTTTGTGCTTTTAAAAAGTGTATTTTCTTTGTTCAATTGGAAACCATTTAGTGCACCCACATTCCTTCTGGTTTAAGTAATCTAGAAAAAATTTAAATGACTACAAAGGTGGGATTAATCAGATTTGTGATTGGTGAAAGAAAGTTGCAGACAGCTTCCATGTAGCAAGTGTAGCTATTTTAATGGATGTTCCAGACTTGTCCATAGGCCCACCCAGTTGCTGCACTGTTCCACAGATGGCCACTTAAACAATTTAATGTCACTAAAATGGTTCTAGTAAAGAATTCTTTAAAAGAAACTGCAATAATTTATCATTTTGAGCTGTCTGAAATACCATCATTACCCTAATAGCGCATGGTTAGAACATTTTTCTTCAAAAAATTTTTTTTCTCTCCCACTGGCTCTCCTTCTTCTGTTCTGACCCTCTTCTTTCCATCTGTGTATTCCTTTTGCGTGTTTGTTTGTTTCAAGTTTTTATTTACATTCTAGTTAGTAAACATATAGTTAATATTAGTTTCAGGAGTACAATTTAGTGGTTTATCATTTACATACAACACACAGTGCTCATTACATCAAGTGCTTTCTTTAATTTCCATCACCCATTTAACCCATCCCTGCCCACTTACATTTATCACCTCAGGTTTTTCTCTATAGCTAGGAGTTTCTATGGTTCGTTAATACCACTAATCAGGCTTAAGTTTCATTCACAGCATCTAGCCTGTACTAGATTTCCTTACCTTACCCTGCTGGCCTTGATTCAAGAAACATCTGTCTTCAAATCTTACCCTTTCTGAGTCGGTTTTGGTAACTTTTAAGTAACCTTTTATTCAAGTTCTGAGGGCTACTTGCTTGTGAGAGTAGGGCATCTTGACAGAAGGATCAACAATACAGAGGCTCGGGGGTGAGAGAACTGTGGCACTGACTTTCAGAAGGGATGTGTGCAGTGAGCAGGTCCTTATAGAAGGTGCAACGTGCTGTACCATGTGCCACACTCTAGCAATGGCAATGGGCAGCATGGTTAAATGTATCACAAAGGCACCACGCTTCCTCAGTGATGTCCACAGCAGACAGTGCTAATTGATTGTGGCAACTTTGCAGTCCTTCTTGACAGAACACTCCAGTCACTACCAGTCATTTGACATTGGCACTTAAGATGAAACCTATTTGCCATCTGGGATACAATTTTTGCAAAAAATAATAATAATAATAATAAATAATAATAATAATAAAATTTTCTTCAAATGGATTTTTCTTATGTTGATTCTCCATTAAAAAGAAGGAAAGAAAACCTGAGAACAAAACATTAAATCTCAACTTTGTGAAGGCATTTCTTTTTTGGTGGGGGGGTAGTATAATATGGTTCAGAATATCAGACGTCTCAAGCAAGCCTTTAGCAAGTACTAGATTCAGTCAGTTCATAGCTGATTTTTTTCTGACAAGTGCCTGAAGTATTCAAACTCAGTGCTGGTGCTTAACATGAGATCAATATACCGTGGATACCAGACTGAGTTGACGTTCTGTTATAGAAGTTCAGAACCTGAATTTCATTCTTGTCATACTGAGAGCCATCCTCTTCTTGTGTAAAGGTGGATAAACAGGAGTAGCCCACTTCTCAGAAGCTTTGATTATTGCTGAAGTACGTGGATAAATGCTTTGTTATAACCTCAGAACAAAACTTAATCAATTACCAGCTAACACATAAAGGACAGAAATGACTTATTTTAGACAGTGCGAAGCATTTTCCATATATTATCACATTTGATCCCCATAGCAACTCTACATGGTAAAGCCTACTTTTATTCCTGGGTTAAGATGAGAAAATTGGAAGAGGTAGCCCAAACTTGCCCAAATACTATAGCTAATAAGTGAGAGAACCATGATTTATGTTCAGATAGTCTGACTGAAAAGCCTGTTCTCTTGACTTCCACATTGCCTTTCCTTCACTTGAATTGCAGGTTTTCTAATTCTCCTTGTCTGAAGGTTCATATCATCCAGTCCTTCCTCTTGCTCCAAAGAGGTAAGCCCTTTGCCACCTTACTAGCTAGTAACTTCTAGAGCTTGAGGCTTGGGGAAGGTACCTGGTAAATCATAGCCTCACCACCATTACCAGGATAGTAAAGAACCCCACTTAAAGTTAGGCTTAAAGAATATAGTAGGAATGCTTTAGAAGCTGGGATTAGAGTGGATATTTCAGAGGTAGCCAAGAAGAGGTAGAGATTTATAAGAATTGAAACCCCCAAGGGCACCTGAGTGGCTTAGTGGTTGAGTGTCTGCCTTTGGCTCAGGTCATGATCCCAGAGTCCTGGGATCGAATCCTGCATCAGGCTCCCTACAGGAAGCCTGCTTCTCCCTCTGCCTCTCTCTGGGTGTCTCTCATGAATAAATAAATAAAATCTTCTAAAATAAAGGATTGAAACCCCAAGAAGTACTTTTCCAGTGAAGCCAGCCATGTTTCTCAAAATGTGGTCATTGGAACCCCTGCATTAGAAGTGCTAGAAAGTTCCCAGTCCAGAAATATCTCCCCCATATTGCTTTGTTTTAATTTTACAAAGTCAGATTTTTCTTAACATTCATATATCTGGGAAACTGAACTATGTGGTCATCAGATTGCTTTCAGTTGAGGAACAGGAATAAGGAAGAGCCTTTGGCTTCTGAAGCTTAGAAAGAAAATGGGAGCATAAAGGTCAGGGGTGAGAGGGTTTTAGAATGCCAAGGGAGTGGGGAAATCAGAAGGTGGCGTGGCATAAGGACCTTGAGAACCTGAAGGGTCAGAAGGTAGCTGTAAGGGTCCTGATGAACCTGCCTTGTGATCCTCTTTGTTTGGGGTTTGATTTTTTTTATGTTTTATCTCTCCCTGCTCCACCCCAGAATAAAGAGCCTTGTAGGTCTTGGTGCTCCCTCACCTATTTCTAGACCCTTTCCTTTTGAGCTCCATTAATTCCAGGAAGGAACCACTCATGCCTCTCCCCGTGAGGTCCCTGAGAGCATGGCGTCCACAGGCAAAACTGCACGTAAGTGACAGGCCCCTCTCCCCTCCTTGCATCCATCTTCTCCCACCTCATCCAGGTTCTTGTGCAGGTTTCCAGCTGCCCTTGGCAGCAGGGTGGAGTGGGGAGAGACAAAAGGGGAAGCATGAAGCAGCTCGTCCTTGCCAAGGGGAGTGAGTGTGACACGGTATCCACTGGTTTTCAAATCCACTGCCTCCTGTCATCCCTCTTCCCTTGTCTTTATCATCCCAGATATCTGATAAGAAGCTATAAAACTTTTACCAGAGAATAAATGATGTCCAGAATTGTGCCATCCCCAAAGTATTGCCATATGATCACTGTTTGTGACACACAGGATACCCACAATGCCAGTATGTCACCTACAAGCACAGTGTAGTTTCCTGGCCATGATGAGGGCTCAGTGCTTGCCCAGGATGGCTGATGTCATCTTTTAGAAGTTATTCTGTAGGGGGGCCTGAGTGGCTCTGTGGTTGAGTGTCTGTCTTTGGCTCACAGTATGATCCCAGTCCCGGGATCGAGTCCCACATCGGGCTCCCTGTGAGGAACCTGCTTCTCCCTCTGCCTATGTTTCTGCCTCTTTCTCTGTGTCCCTTGTGAATAAATAAATAAAATATTTTTTAAAAAATAGAGGTTATTCTGTATTTAGTGATTACTCTTGCTTATGGAAAATATTTGCTTCAATGGTTTCACCTCTTTTAATTCCGATTGCAGATCTTCATACATGCACATGGGAGTTTCTAGCTGAAAAAGACTAATTCAGATATTTTGGTCCTATTTAAGTATCAGACAAAAGGAGGGCAGCAGGCGTTCAGTTTAGCAACAGATGACATGAAAGAGGCTAACCTCCTGTTTTCACAAGAACCTTGCAATTAGGTATTAGCCAGCCCCACTTTACAGATGAGGCAGCTAATGCTTTGACGGTTCATTACTTGCTGAAGTTTCACAGGTAGTAAGCAACAGAACCAGGATTTAAAGCCAGCTCAGCCTATATCCATGGCCAGGGCTCACTCCAGTTGCTCTTTTGGAATGCCAGGTGATGATAGTAATGGCCCCTGTCACATAGACAGCTCTCCTCTGCCAATGCTGCTGCTCTTCCTTCTGCAGGAAGGATGACAGTGTCATCAGGCCTGCTAGCAGCAACTAGCGTATAGGCAACTTTCTTTTTCAACCACTGTCAGCCTTCCGTTTTTCCTTGTTTCTCCCCTATTTCCTGGTGTGTGTTTACTTCCACTTTTACTTTCTTTCAGAATTAGGTATTTCCTGGCTTTCCTCCTCCTGCCAACACTCACAGTTACTTTTAATCTCTGCTAACTGCTTAGATGTTGAGGTGCACCTTGTTGAATGATTCTTAAGTGGAGATAGTCCATTATAAATGCAGTTGCCTTTAAAAATAACGTGGTGTATAAGTGAAGCCAAAGGTTGCTTTTTATAGACCTCTGCAGAAGCAAATGGGCCCTTGTCATTCATAATGAAGGTTAAAATGCTCTGAAATTTAGGATCAGATGATGCTCCTCTTTCAGAGGAGGTGAGAGAAGGACTTGGATGTTTAAATACACAGTCATGTGGAAGTGTTGTCACCACTGTGGATTGTGCTTTGCAATTGCCATCTTGTTACATCTCAAATATGTTAGCTACAGCCTAGTGTTCTACATTTAAAGCTGCCTGCCCCCAGTCCCTTTATTCCCTTTCTTCAATTAAAATGAAAAAGAAGAAAAGATGTTGAAATGACTAATATTCTAGTACCAGGAGCATCACAGACCAAAACAGGTAATTTTATGCTATTGCTATAGAAACAGGAGTTAAAAAAAAATGAGCATAAACCTTGCTTTTAAATGATTCAGTTATTTTCTTTTAGACCATTGGTGCCATAATAGACATTCTCCTTCTAAATAAACAAGGAAGGGAGCATCTCTTAATGCAGACTTTTACTTTACATAAAGATATTTTTAAAGCTAAATCCATGCCTAATAGAAAAATAAAGATTGAGTTTTCCTAAATGCTGCCTCAGTTTAGAATTCATACAGATGTTCCTGGAAGTGCACTGTCTCTGGACACAGTCTTATGATTTTGCTATGTAATTTGGCCAACATTAATTCAGTTAATATTTACTGAGCACCTACTGTATGGCAGGCATTTGCTAAACACATTGCCACCTCCCTCAGATTCTAGAGGAAAAGGCAGAGAAAAGCAAGTACGTAAAATACTTACAAATTGTGGTAAGTACTCTGAAGGAAACAAGCAAAGGCTTAACCAAGGAGATACCTGCTCTTAGGGCATTCAGGATATTTACATATTAAGACTTAAAGGAGCATGAATAAGTAGCCATGGGAAAAGTGGAAGGAAAAGGGTATCCAGAGAAAGAAAAAGTCTGTGCAAATTCCTGTTGTAAGAACACACCAAACGTGAAGCTGGAGAGCAAGAAAGAGGGACAGTGGCATGAATGAGGCTGGCATGTGTGCTGATTTATCTCCCTTCTACCCTTCCAGATCCATGCACTGCCTTCTCTCATGTGCTCTGTGTCCTGGGTGGTAGATCCCTTCTGTTCCTCCGCATCACATCATATTAATCACCCAGGCTCCCTTGATCTCAAGACTTCTCAGTCAGTGGGAGGAACCAGCAGGAGATCAGAGGACAGGAGGAGAGAATTCAGGGTATTTCTTGCCTTTCCATCTGCAGGACCCATCCTATGACGATCCAGTTTCTCTGGCTCCAGTCCTCCCCTTGCCCCAGGAATGGTAATGACTGCCGATTGTCGTTATGTCTCCGTGTCTAAACATCCCTGGTTTGTTCCCCTGACCCTGCCCATACCTCTATAAAGAGTTATTTTGTGAGTCCCTTCATTTAACCCATGTAGAGTGGTTTGTTTCCTTTGAAATCCCAGAGTACAGAGAATGGGACCTGTGAGTGAGGCAGGATCATTTATAGGCCTTGTGAGCTCAGAATTTAGTTTTTGTTCTCAGAGCAGCACGAAGTTACTGAAATAAGATGGAATAATTGATCCCATTTAAGATGCTCACTCTGGCTGCTCACAAGGGTCTTGACTGGGGGATGGAGGAAAAGAATAGGAGCAAGGAGACCAGCTGGAAAGCTGTGCAGGCAAGACCATGGTCCTTGGACCAGAGTGATAGTATAAGAGTTAGAGAAATGAGTGGATCCAACATAGAACTGATAGATTTGCTGAGAGGAAATACGGATCAAGAATGACTCTTAAGTTTCTGATTTGAGTGCCTTCAGGGTAGTGGTGAGGATGGGGAATTAGGGTTTTTCTTTTCTTTTTTTTTAAGTTTTTTTTTTTTTAAGATTTTATTTATTCATGCAAGACATGAGAAATTCATGCAAGACGGCACTAAACTGCTGAGCCATCCGGCTGCCCAACTAACTGCAATTTAAATAAAAACTTAAAAAAAGGAACGCCTGGATGGCTCAGTGGTTGAGCTTCGACCCAGGGCATGATCCTAGAGTCCTGGGATCAAGTCCCACATCAGGCTTCCTGCATGGAGCCTGCTTCTCCCTCTGCCTGTGTCTCTGCCTCTCTCTCTCTCTCTCTCTGTTCTCTCTCATGAATAAATAAATAAAATCTTTTAAAAAAATAAATAAATTCCAGTTAGTTAACAATGTAATATTAGTCTCAGGTGTACAATACAGTGATTGAACAATTCCATATATCACCCGGTGCTCATCCCAACGCGTGATCATCATCACCTATGACCTCCCCTCTGCTAACCACCAGTTTGTTCTCTATTGTTTCTTTTGTTCTTCTTCAGTCTGTTTGCCTCTTGATGGGTTATATTTGCAATGTCTATGGAATATCCAGGAAAAGTTTCAAGGAAGCAGTTCAGAGTTCAAGGAATGATTCAGGGTTAGAGATTTAAATTGAATTGTCAACACAGAGATAACACTTAAAATCAGAGCAGGGAGTAGAAAATAGTCCACAAGAAAAAGAATTTTTAAGAAAAAGAGAAGAGAACCCAGAAGCTCCCACATATAAGACTATAGGAGCTATTTGAATGCATATTTTAATTCCTCCACAAATATTAAATAATATATAAATTGAGCTTTAGGGGTACCTGGGTGGCTCAGTGGTTGAGCATCTGCCTTTGGCTCAGGTCGTGATCCTAGGGTGCTGGCATTGAGTTCCATATCAAGCTCCCTATAGGGAGCCTGCTTCTCCCTCTGCCTATGTCTCTGCCTCTCTCTCTGTGTCCCTCATCAATAAATAAATAAAATCTTTAAAAATAAATTAATAAATCTAGCTTAAGGGAAAATAAAAATGAAAATAGTGAGTGCTTCAGGAATTAAATGTGAAAATTATAGGTATTATCTTCTCCCAATAAAATAATCTTGATATCTAATTATATATGGTTTTTTTGTATACTTTTTTATTGGAGTTCGATTTGCCAACATATAGTATAACACCCCGTGCTCATCCCGTCAAGTGCCCCCCTCAGTGCCCGTCACCCAGTCACCCCACCCCCCTGCCCACCTCCCCTTCCATTACCCCTTGTTCATTTCCCAGAGTTAGAAGTCTCTCATGTTCTGTCTCCCTCTCTGATATTTCCCACTCATTTTCTTTCTTCCCCTATAATTATATATGTTTTTTAAAAGAGCAGTAGTTTTGTGCCTTCTGGGTACATCACCTTACTTCTGCTTTGACAATTGGCACAAATATAGCTCATGTGACCACTTTAGTGCTGGAAACTTGTGAATTGACTATAGAACTGAATGAGTTAATTTACTGCTCATTTCTAACCAACAGGATTCAGGTGATGAATTCTATGTGTTGTCTAACTTAATTGGGAAATGTGTTTACATTGAGAGCTTCCAGCCTAATTCAAATGAGGGAAAGCTTTCTAATTTCACCTTTCATTTACTAAAATTTTTTAAGATACAAGAATGTATAAAAATAGCACCAATGTGTTAGCACTAATGCAATCCATAATAACCAAATCTGTTTGCTTTTTACTTCAAAACAATCATTAGGCCTTACAATGAGACATTTCTTGGTGTTTTTCTTTAGTTCCTCTACAAATGATCATCCTCTGACTCCAGGGACCTATAAATTTTAGTATATGGCCTTCCAGCTTGTATATTATAGCACTGAACTGTCATCCATAGCATCCATTAGAATGTTATTGACAAAATGTCCACTCGTATTGAACTAAGCACTCGATAAACCACTATAAGTAAATTGTTGTGCTCTTAGCTCGAAGGATGGTCTATTGATTCCCCACACGAGTATGGGCCTAGCAGCACAAACCTAGCTACAATTCCCTTGTGGTACCTGTAAAATGTTGCATGATGTCTTTTTTGAGGTCCCCAGAAGTAAAGAATTCTTTTAAACATTCTTTTTTATATATTGTTGTCTGTGCAGATAATTTTGTTTTATTTCAGATAGTAAACTACTCATCATTGCCTTGTCCTTATGGGCTAAAACTCTTCCATTTATAAATTATATTACATAATAAAAGCAATCCATGCCCATAATAAAACTTTGGAATCATTCTCTAAATGTAACTGCATCTAATACTTTTTTTGTGAGTACCTTCAGAGATTAACTCTGTGTGTGTGTGTGTGTGTGTGTGTGTGGTATTACAATCCTTTTTTCCACAAAGAATCATACCATTTATACTTTCTGGTAATCTGTTTGGTGTGGAGACAGAGGGGCCTTTCTACTTTTATCTGTCTTGGGAACCCTTTCATGTTACTACATATTAATGTCTCATTCTTTTTAATAGCTGCCATATGTATCATTGCATGGGTATAGCATAGCATTTATCTAAAATTTCCATTTGTTCTTCTGTTATGAGCTTCTATATAACTGTATCTTTACATACTTGTAAAATCTTCTCCATTTAAAGACATGTGAGATTTTCATTTGAATAAGAGAATATATACATTACCTAAAGGGTCACAATCTCCTACACCTATATTGATACACTCAGGAAAGCAGAGGTGAAAAGGGAGAGAAAATCTGGAGATGTTTAAGGACATTTGACAGATTTCCCCCCTTGTTGGATACTGTCAAATTTCCACCATGGGTAACTTATAGCAAAATTTTTAAAAAGTTTTTTCAAGACTAAATAATCAGAAATTCTCAATAATCAGAGTTTGTGTAGTATTTTATTTTGATAATTGAGCATCTTATCTGATTTGCGATTTGTGAAAAATATACTTTTGGTGCCAAATATCTTCTTTATAGTGGTCTTCAAAAAGTGAGCGTTTATAATGATTCAATTCAACAGAATAGACAATTATGGAACAAGCAATGCCCTAACTATATGTATAAAAAAAGGTTACAATGCATCAGTGTTTTATTTCCTAAATTCATTGACAATTTATGGCAAGATGTGTTTTGGGGGGATTAGGAGAGTGGGTGGTATGGGAGTTCCATAATTTGACTTCTCACTTTTATGTTTTTTTTTTAAATTTTTATTTATTTATGATAGTCACACAGAGAGAGAGAGAGAGAGGCAGAGACACAGGCAGAGGGAGAAGCAGGCTCCATGCACCGGGAGCCCGACGTGGGATTCCATCCCGGGTCTCCAGGATCGCGCCCTGGGCCAAAGGCAGGCGCTAAACCACTGTGCCACCCAGGGATCCCTCACTTTTATGTTAGAGAACTCTAGTACCCAGGCCATAGTTTTTCTAAGGAAGGTAAATGTTGCTTGAAAACAGATGATTTTGAAGAAAAGAAAAGAGAAAAGCCAGGAAGTTAGAGCTGACAAATCAATTAAAAGCATACATCTAGGAGTAATATCCTATATTTATCAAGTACTTCACTTTCTGAAGTATTTTCGTGATCATTTTCTTAGCACGATGAATGGACAAATGTTATTATCCCCAATTACAGAGATTGACTTTACTTCCTGAAATGCTTTGTCTTTAATAATAAAGATACAAATATTACTGCAGTAGTTTCCTAGGGCTGCCAGAACAAATCACCACAAACTGGATGGATTAAAACAACATAAATGTATTATCTCACAGTTCTGGAAGCTGAAAGTCCCAAATCAAGGTGCCAGCAGGGTTAGATCCTTCTGAAAGCACTGAGTGAAAATCTGTACTATGCCCCTTTCTGCTACCTTTTCAGCAGATGCCAGCAATCTTTGGCATTTCTTGGCTTGTAGATGCATCATTCCAATTTCCACCTTTCTTGCCACATGGCATTCTCTTTGTTCAAATATCCCTCTTCTTATTAAGAATAGTGTTGGTGGGACGCCTGGGTGGCTCAGTGGTTGAGGGTCTGCCTTTGGCTCAGGGCATGATCCCAGGTCCTGGGATCGAGTCCCACATCGGGCTCCCTGCATGGAGCCTGCTTCTCCCTCTGCCTGTGTCTCTGCCTCTCTCTCCATGTCTCTCAAGAATAAATAAATAACATCTTTAAAAAAAAAAAAAAAAAGAATGCCAGTGATTGGATTATAGCCCATTCTAACCCAGCATGACTTTATCTTAATTTTATTCTATCTGCAAAGACCCCATTTCCAAATAAGGTTGCATTTACAGGTACCAGGGATTAAGGCTTGAACATATCTTTCTGGGGAACACAGTTCAACTCACAACAATGACTGTGGGTTATTGAATGAATATTTTCAAGGAGCACAGGAGCATCACCAAAAAAAGGTGATGCTTACTCTTTGTACCTTTCTGCTATATTTCCACTTACCCAAAGTCCCATCACCAATTAGTGATTAAACTAGTAACAGCTTTTTTTTAAATGGAAATATAGTTCATATACCATAAAATTATCCCTTTAAAGTATGGGATTCAGTGGTTTTGGGTGTATTTCACAGAGTTGTACAGCCATCACCACTGTGTAATTTTAGAATGTTTCATCATCCCCAAAGTACTTGTATCCATTAGTAGTTACTCCCAGCTACCCCTAGCCCTTTCTTTCCATCTCTAGGGACTTGCTTATTTTGAACATTTCATATAAATGGAACCATATGATATGTGGTCTGTGTGTCTAGCTTCTTTCAGTTACTGTAATGTTTCCAAGATTTGTCTGTGTTGTAGCATATATCTATTCCCTTTTATGCCTGAGTAATCCATTGTATGGACCTACCATATTTTATTTATTCACCATCAGTTGATGGACATTTGAGTTGTTTCTACTTTTTGGCTATTATTAATAATGCTGCTATAAACATTCACGTACAAGCTTTTGTGTGGACATAGGGTTGCGATCCCCATGGGTATATACATAGAAATGAAATTGCTGGGTCATAGGGAACTCTACATTTAACTTTTAAGGAACTGCTAAATTGTTTTCAAAGTGATTATACCACTTTATATTCCCATCAGCAATGTCTGTGGGCTCCAATTTCCCCACAGTGTCCTCAGCAGCACTTGTTATTTGTCTTTTTTATTATACCCATCCTGTGGGTATGAAATGGTATCTCGTGGTTTTGATTTTCATATCCCTATTGGTTAATAATGTTGAGTATATTTTCATCTACTTGTTGGCCATTTTTATATCTTCTTTGGAGACATATCTATTCAGATTCTTTGCTAATTTTTAAATGGGGTTATTTCTTTTATTGTTGAATTGTATGAATTCTTTGTACAGTTTGGACATGACTCTTATCAGATAAATGATTTATAAAAATTTCCCCCTATTCTATGGCTCTTCTTACTTTCTTGATAGTATCCTATAAAGGACACAAGTTTCTATTTTTTAGAAATGTTTATTCTTTTCTTTTGTTACTTGTGCTTTAAACATCATATCTAAGAAACCATTAGTTAATTGAAGGGCATGAAGATTTTTACCTCTGTGTTTTCCTCTAAGATATTTATGGGTTTAACTTTTATATCTAAGTCTTTGGTCCATTTTAATAAGAAAAGACCCTTATCACAAATCTGATAAGAAGGGAATTTCTTCAATCTGATAAAGGGCATCTATGAAAAACATATAGCTTATCATACTTAATGTTGATAGACTGAAAGCTTTCCCCCTAGGAATCAGAAACAATTCAAAACTGTCTTCTGTCACCATTTCTATTCATCATTATATTGGAGATTCTAGTCAATGCAATAAGGCAAGAAAAAGAAATAATTTAAGGCATCCATATTGAAAGGGGAAAAGTAAAACTGCCTATTTGCAAACAGCATAAATGTCTGTAGAAAAGAAATAAATGAGTTCAGCAAGGTTGAAGAATATGAAAATCAGTATACAAAAATTGGTTGCATCTCTATATACTAGATAGAGTAATCTGAAAATGTTTCCTTAAGGAAACAGTTCCACTCACAGTGTCATCAAAAAGAATAAAATGCTTAGGAATAACTTTAACAAAATTAGTGCAAGATTTGTATACTGAAAATTTTTAAATACTGCTGACGAATTAAAGATATAAGTAAATGGAGAGTCACTCTTTTGGGACATTAAATACTGTTATGTTGACAGTTCTACCCAAATTTATCTAAAGATTCATTGGATGAATGAATAGTGGATGATTGGGATCCCTGGGTGGCACAGCGGTTTGGCACCTGCCTTTGGCCCAGGGTGTGATCCTGGAGACGCGGGATCGAATCCCACGTCGGGCTCCCAGTGCATGGAGCCTGCTTCTCCCTCTGCCTGTGTCTCTGCCTCTCTCTCTCTCTCTCTCTCTCTCTCTCTATGACTATCATAAATAAATAAAAAATTAAAACGTAAAAAAAAAATAGTGGATGATTGTTTTTTTATTTTGTTAGTGTGTGTGTGTGTGGGGGGGCTTTTTTGTAGAAATTAATGAACTGATCCTAAAATTTATATGGAAATTCAAAGGTGAATAGTAAAACAGTTTTGTGAAAAAAACAAAGGTGGAGTACTTATACTTACTGATTTCAAAATTTATTAAAAAGCAATAGTGATCAAGGCAGCATGGTACTGGCATAAAGAAGATAGATCAATGAAGCAGCATACTGAAATAAAACCTTATGTTTATAGTCAATTGATTTTTTTTTTTTTTTTTACAAAATTGCTAAGGCAATTCAGTGGGTAAAAGAAAAGTCTTTTCAGCAAATGATGTTGTTACATTTGGATATCCACATACAAAAAAATTAACTTAGAACCTTACCTCACACCATATACCAAAACTAGCTCAAAATAGATTGTAGACCTAAATGTAAGAGTTAAAAATATAAAACTTCCAGGAGAAAATCATGACCCCAGGTTAGACAAAGCATTTGTAGATATGACACCAAAACACAATTAAAAAAAGAAAAAATAATAAATTGGACTTTATAAAAAGTTAAGAGTTTTGCATTCAAAAGGCACTATTAAGTAAATGAAAACAATCCTCAGACTGGTGAAAATATTTGCAAATTGTATATATGGTTAAAGTTCTTGTATCCAGAATATAAAAAGAACTCTTACTGTTTATTAATAAGAAAACATATCACCCAGTTTAAAACTTTGTAAAAGATTTGGATAGGCATTTCTTAGAGGAAGATAGATAAATGGTTAAAAATCACATGATAATATTTTCAATATCACTTGTCATTAAGGAAATGTAAATTAAACCATAATGACTGTTTTCTTTGGGTAAATACCTGGTGGTGCAATTGCTGGATCTTAGGGTAGTTCTATTTTTAACTTTTCCTTAACTCTAGAGAACTGATGGTTACAGGGGCGGGGTGGGGAGGGTGTGTTGGGGGATGAGTTAATAGGTGATAGGAATTATAGAGTGCACTTGTTGGGATGAACACTGGGTGTTTTATGAAATCACTGTATTGTATACCTGAAACGAATATTACACTCTATGTTAACTAACTGGAACTTAAATTAAAACTTTAAAAAAAAAACAAAAAAAACAAAATGAGATACCACCTAATAGCCACCACAATGGCTGTCTTCTTGAGTATATGCCTAAGAAATGTGAAAACATTATGATCACACATCGAGTTGAATATGAATGTTCTCAGTACCATTATTTAGATTGTCCAAACCTGGAGACAAACTACAATTCCATCAACTCTGTTGGTGAATGAATAAGCAAAATATATATCCATGTATTACAATACTGTTCTGCAATGAAAAAGTAATTATACAGGCTATAGTATGGATGAATATCAAAAACATTGTGCTCAGTGAAAGATGTCACAAGCAAAATATTTATATTTTATATTCCATTTATATGAAATGTTCAGAGAAGGCAAATGTTTCCAGACCCAAACCAGATTCATGATAGCCTGGGGATGGGGATGAGAATGGGAATTGACTGCAGACAAGTATGCAAGATCTATTTGGATGATTAGGAATGTTTGACAACCAAGTTCTGGTAATGGTTGCAAAACTCCTTAAATATACTAAAAATGTACACTAAAAATGGTAAATTTTATGTCATATAAATTATACCTCAATAAAGCTGTTTTTAAAAAGGAGGTCAAATGACATTCAGAGAAAGATTCAAAGAGCACCAGTTATTGATGTAAAATCATACACGTGAAATGTGCATTGTATTGAATGCTAATTCTAAAAAGAGGGGCTACCTTGTTTTAATAAGTATATGAAAGCATCTTAGGTTCAGAATTACTACTTTTCTTTATAAAGGACAAAAGAATCCTCAATGAATTTAAACTTCTTCAGAAGGGACCCAGGATAAATTGATGGAATAAAATTCCCTGAAGTCATGATGAAGCATAGGAGTGAATGTGTAAGGGAGGCTTTCTGCATGGGGTCATCTTCCATATGGCTTTAAATTTCAGTGCACAGCCAAACATCATGGTACACACTTTAATATACTATTTTGCAAACTTATTCTTGTAATTTATACATGAAGTTATCTGGTACCATCACTGAAGGTGCATTCAAATTTGGTCATTTTTAGGTCATGATAAGAAGAGTAGATACCATTTTGGCTTTAAGAACAAGTAATTCTAATAAGTGAATCTAAACATTAGAAGCCTGACACCAGTTTTGCAAGTTCATTATAACTTGAACATTCAGTGGTTGTAAATGATTGTACGTACAGAAGAAAAGTGAATAGGTAATCTAAATAGACAAGTTTATCTACGCTATTGGATGGTTGCTACCATTTACTCAAATACTTGCTGAAGTTGCCATTGTGAAAAAAAATTGTCAATCAAAGATGAAGATATAAAAGCAAATTGGAAATTGAATTGAAAAGTAATTTTACTTTCAAATGGTTTGCAAATGTAGATGTTAAGTGTGGAATGAATGTCGTTAATGACCATAGCTGAGAGAGTTATACACCTGCTGATCACTAGAATATTATAATAAATGAGGTTGATTTTCCTGTTGACTACCCCATTTTTTCTCAACATGGTCTCATTACTTTTTCTATCACATTGCTGACCCTTAGCTATGAATGCTCACTTATGGATAGAAAAACGTATTAACTCATATATGGTTTTTTTTTTTTTTTAAGTATCTCTAAGTTTAAGAGCAGCAATGCCAGTGTTGCTTGTCTTTTTCTGCTTTGTTAGGTCACAGGAGGTTTTAGATGGTGAAAATCAAGCCTGTATTACAACTGAAGAGCTGTTTTACAAGCAGCCTTCCTTACAGCAACTAAATTGTCCCCGAAAAAGCACATGAGCATAATGAAGCTTTTAAGTAGGCACACATATGCATTTATATTCTCTATCTCTCATGAATGACTAATTTTAATTTTTTTTAAAGTAGCAATTCAGCGTACTTTCAGAACCATTTAAGCTTAGCACATGATTTTGTTTTCCCTCCAAAATCCAACTATTCTTGATTATGAGATAGAGAAGGTTTGCATATTTATTTTTGCAAAGACAGTAGAATAAATTCTCATCATCATATGAGTGGCTTAGTCTTAATACCTCTGTCCTAAACTGGGCACATGAGCTTTTAAAAATTTTTCCAGAGATCAGAACTATGATGGTTAGATTTAACAGATCTTGTGCAGACCAAACCCTGACCTCCACAAGGGCAAAGTCAGGCCATGTACCCATTCTGTGGTTCTTCTTATCAACCTTTACAGCCCAAGTGTGGGGGGCGGGCTACCTTTCTTAATAAATATTTTAGTTAGTAGAAAATTAAAAGCTAAGAGTACACAGCCACTCAAGTACTTAGGTAAAGTTTTCTGTGTGCCAGGCATTGTTCTAAACATTTTTCTTATACTCACTTATGTAGGCAGTCCTCACAACAATCCTATGAATACTATTATTTTTCACATTTTATTAATAAACTAAGGTAAAAAGTTTAAATAATATGCCCAGTGTCACAGAGCTAAGAAATGGTGAAGCCAGAATTTGAACACAGTCAGTTAAGTGTCTGACTCTTGATTTCAATTCATGTCATGATCTCAGGGTCATGAAATTGAGCCCTATGTCGGGGGCTTTGCACTCATTGTGGTCTGCTTGAGATTCTCTCTCTCCCTCTGCCACCTCCCTGCTCACATTCTATCTCTCTGTGAAATAAATAAATAAACAATCTTTAAAATAATAACGATCACTAAAAAAAAAGTAGCAGTACTCAAAAACTACAGTCAACTCAAGACAACACTGATGATGAATTTGTAATAAACTGCTCTTCCGCCAAACTACAGAAATTTCATCTGTGTTTATTCATGTGCATACTGGGAACTTTAACAAATTACCAAATATTTCAAGGCAATCAGATATCTTTGTGGAATTTAGAATGAGAGACTTCTTGAAACTCTAAAATGGGCTTTGGAATACCAAATTCTAGTAACCTTTTTAAACTCAATTAGAATGTTACTACCAAGTGATAAAACTGAAATACATAGGACCACATGTTATTCACCCATGAAAACAAAGAAAAAGATTTGCATATTTGCATCAGATTAAGGCCTATAAAATGGACTATAGTTACTGACCTAGAACACAAAAAGGGAATGAAAGAAATTCAGTAATAGAGGTTGAAAAACATGCTGTGGTAAGTCAAAAAAAAGATGTAATTATTTTTAATTTGGAGATCTGAGATCTTTTCAAAGAGGAGGTGGCATTTCAACCCAAACTGTGATGGATGAATATAATTTCAGTTGGCAGAGTGAGAGAAGGGGCTTTCCAAGGGAAACGCATAAGCAAAGGCATGAAAATACAAAAGGATGGAGTATATTTAAGTAGCAAGCATGCTGGTATTGTCATTGTGGCAGCCCACTCCAGTGTTCCTCACGGTCCACCTCTGGTGTCAGCTGAGACAGCAGTAGGTGGTTTTGGAGCAAGCTTGCTTGGATAGTGTCGCATATCCAGTGCCATCCAGGACCTTCTTTGATGCTGTGGGAGCCTACTGCTCTACCCACAGACAAGCATAACCTGGAAATACTAGGGTGGTAAGGCCCCCCGGAGGCAACCTTTAACCATTGAGGGTTAGGAGTTAGTAGATATGGGCTGCCATCTCCTATGCTTCAAGTGGACAATTCTGGGAGGTGTTCTGTGCATATCTCCATGGTCCTGGATGTTCTGTTGGAATGGAACCCTGGTGGTCTAAGCAGTGTTGTTAACAGTGCATTTTTATCTTGGCTTTTCCTCTTTTGTTGTCTTATTCTCTCTCTTCCTTCATTCCTGTGTCACGGAATCACCTCTCCTATAAACCACTTTCACCTGTGTCCTTTTCTCAGCCTCCGCTTTTGAAGGTGTGCTTCCCAAAGAGACTCTACAGCACAACCACAAAAAATTAAAAAATTTTAAAAATAAAAAAGGGATAGCACAAAGGCTTTAACTGTCAAATAGATTCCCAAGAATCAGAGATCTTAGCCAGTACTGATGCACATGTGAAGCAGAAAGAGATTTGGAACAACCATTGCAGCTCTCTAGTTCGTTCTCAATACACTTTTCCCCAAATTCAACAGATTACTTCTCTCAGCAATACTTGAGAGAACAACACTTGAGGGTATCACTCACTCAAAAGGAATTCTTACACTTTTAGCCTATATGACATTTTCCAAGGAACCATGCCCCATAAGTGCATGGATTCCAAGTTTGTTAACCATAAGCAATCTAGAGAGATCAGATACATCCTTTAAAAAGTCTATTAAGGACTTTCCCTCTAACCAACACCACTAGTATATTTGTCAGAGGTCCATCATGTTTACAAGGATCATGACTGGTTACTTTTCTCTTGAAATGAATGCCCTTTTGTAAAGGGATTAAATAGATTGTAGGCCAGTTACTCACCCCTTCCTTCCTAGTAAGCATGAAACCTTTCAAAAACACTAAGCCATGCACCTCCATCCTCTGGAATTGTCAGATAGGCTTATAAATAATGTACCTTTTATTCTTCTTGCTTTATCTTTTTTTTAGATAGCTGCCACATACGAGCTCTGAGACCATGAACAAATGGCTTAATGTCTTTGAGCCTCTCACTACATTGCTAAGATGTGATTATTAACTTTTATTTCAAAAAAAGATTGTTGCAAGGAATAAATGAGATAGCATTGGTGAAATTGAGTGGAGGTTCTCGCATCATATGGTAGGGACTTAGATGTTGCTCTTCAATTCCATCCTTTTGTGTTTGTCAAATATAGTCTTGATATCTCCCCCATCAAGCTCTTGATATCTCATGTTAAGACTCCTCAAAACTAACCCTGACTTTATTCTGCATTTTCACTCCCTGCTGATGATCTCACTGGGTGTCTCTGCAACACCCTAGTTTCAGTCTTACACTCCTTATTATATGAAGCCTGACATGAGTAGAGGGTACATTGAGGAATGTGGTGTAAAGTGATAATGGAGTAGTGGCTAAGGGTCAGGTTTTGGAGGTTCTTGAGTAACAAGATAATGAACCTTGGACTTTATTCCTTAGGCTATAGGATGCCAAAGAAATTGGAACTAAGGGGTGACATTCAGTCCCCATGGCTGGTCCACATGAAGAATGGACTGAGAGATAAAAGAGTGGAGACACAGAGATTAGTGTGTTCAAAGCAACAAATGACTAAGCATTGTGGTTATAGAAAACCAAGGAAGAAACAGATAAGAAACTACTAGAAAAGTGACTGTGGATAGGATCTGACAGCTAATTGGAATAATGAAGCCTAAATGTTTAAAACAGGGAGCCATCAGTGATTCACAGGGTTCCTCAGTAATAACTGAGAAGATTTTAAGTGTATGAAGCCTATGGTGGGACAGTGAAGTGCCCTTCAAGAACATGGAAAACAAGAAAGTGGGATTAGCCTATGACCTTTTCATTGTTAAATAATGGTCCTCATTCAGAGGGTTTTTTGTTTTTAGTTTTTAGGGTTTTTTACAAATTTTTAAAGGAAGAATTTAACAGAATGTGTTAACAAAAACACACACAAGAATTTGTTAACAGAACGTGTCTGTTAACAAAAACACACACAAGAATTTGTTAACAGAATGTGTTTGTTAACTCACACACACAAAAAGGCAACTGTGGGCTCTGTTCATCCAAACACAGTGAAGGATAGGAGTCTTAGCTACCAGATATTAAATATTTTGTTGCCAGGAGCAAAGATTATTCTACTATGGATGTGTTTTTAGGCACTGTCTGCCCAAAAGAAAGTCAGCATGTCATTAAGAATGTAAGTATTAGGACAGCCCGGGTGGCTCAGCAGTTTAGCGCTGCCTTCAGCCCAGGGCCTGATCCTGGAGACCTGGGATCGAGTCCCACATCAGGTTCCCCGCATGGAGCCTGCTTCTCCCTCTGCCTGTGTCTCTGCCCCACTCCCCTTTCTCTCTCTCTCTCTCTCTCATTAATAAATAAATAAATAAAATCTTTTAAAAAATGTAAGTATTAGAATCATTTAGATCTGAGTTTAAATCTGGATTCTGCTAGATGTGTGACTTTGGGAACTAAAGCTTCAGTTTCCTCATCTGTTAAGTAGAGATAATAATAGGTATCTTATAGGGTTTATGGGAACATTAAGTGAAATAATGCATATAGAATACTTAATACAGTATTGGCATATAGAAAATATTTAATAAGTAATTAATATTTAATAATATTACTACCTTTCCTTTGGAGAAAGCATACATCGGGTATGGAAGTATATAAGTCACTTGTTCTGATTATTTGCCAAGGGAAAAAACACCCCGATGCTTGATAGATTTTTTTTTCTTTAGATAAATTACCACATTCTAGCAGAGTACACTCATTTTGCTGGCTTTGGATCATCATTTTAGGAGGCTTTACATGAGTTACGATTGTAAAGCACATGTTTGTGACCTATTGGATAATTGGATCTAGACTGGAATCCAGAATTGAGCAGGAGATGGTTTTAAAAGCGTGAGAAGGGGAGAAGAGAAAGGGTACGTGGTTTTCATCAGCCGAACAAGAATTGTATTGAAAGTGTTTAGCTGTGGTTCTGTGAGGATGGACACCAAGGTGCTAACATAGCATGAGGCAAGTAGCGGCCATGCAGCATAAACAAATGAAAGAACTTCAGCCTGTTATGGTAGTGACCATACCATCATATCACTGAAATGGCAGTGGATTTTAAAGAAACGAGTTTTATTTAACACTGTGCTACTTACTAGCTGTATTTCCATAGACTAGTAGCTTCCTTAGTTTCTGGAGTCTAGTTTCCCCTTCTATAAAATGGAGAATGAATATATACTGCCTTCAATAAAGGATTTTTGTGAGACTTAATAAGATAATGTCTATGAAATGTACTAAAAACAGCTACTTAAGAATGGTTATTTTTCCTCTACACTTGAAGTATGATTTCTACATCTCAGCTATTTCCATATCTCTAGTACCTTGTATTGTGCTGTTAAGGCATTGACTTAATGCTAGTTGAATATGAATTAATGAAATCAGAAAGAAAATTTGAAGATCTTAAAGTTGGAATAGATGTGTTGGTTATCATAGTGGAATAGGTTTAGGTTTAAATTAAATTTTGCTCACTGGGTAGATAAAGTTATTCAGAATGGTGGCAGAAAATTGTGATCTAGGTGCCAGAATTGCCCAGAAATATGAAAGAATGCCCTAAAGATAAATAAATGATAGGTCCATATTGAGTAGACTTGAGGAAAGTGGTTTTTAATGTCTTAGAAGTTTTTTAAAAATAAGCAATGGAAATCCATGTAGACCATTCACCAGCCATATGCTGAATCATACAATGTCTTATAACATTTTTTTTAAAAGGAAATTGTACAAAGTATGTTCTCTGACCACAATGGAATGGAATTAAAAATCAATAACAATCCAATATATAGAAAAGACTGTACTGTTTGGAAATTAAGTAGCACACATCTAAATAACCCAAGATTCAAAGAAGAAATCATATGGGAAATAAAATATTTCAGACTGATAAAATTATAATGCTACATACCAAAATTTGTGGGAGGCAGCTAACATAATGCTTATAGGAAAGCTTATGTGTTTTAAATATTTATGATAAAGAAGAAAAGTTTAAAATTAATTGTCTAACTTTCCATCCTAATAAACTGGGGGGGAGGGGGGAGAACAAATTAAACTCAAAGTAAGTAGAAGCAAAGAAATAAAAATAGAATCAATAATATTGATTAGAGAATTTTTATAAACAGAGAATAGAATAGAGAAACTCTCTAAAGCCAAGAGTTGTTTCTTTAAGAAGATAAACTTAAAAAAATAAAAATAAAATGATAAACTTAATAAACCAAAGCAGATTGATTAATAAAAAGAGAAGGGGATCCCTGCATGGCTCAGTGGTTTAGCACCTGCCTTCGGCCCAGGGCATGATCCTGGAGTCCCGAGATTGAGTCCCACATCAGGCTCCCTGTATGAGCCTGCTTCTCCCTCTGCCTGTGTCTCTGCCCCCACCTCCCCACCCCGTCTCTCATGAATAAATAAATAAAATCAATAGCATCTTTTTGAAAAAAATTAAATTAAAAAATAAATAAAAAGAGAAAAATCACAAGTTACCAATGTAACTCTCAGGAATGAGAGGGAATACGACTACAGATCCTACGAATGTTAAGATGATAATAAAGGAAATAATATGAACAATTTTATGGCAATAAAATCACAATTTATCAAAACTAAAACAACAAAAATCAGAAATCTGAATAGCCTACTAATCTACTAAATTAAATGTATAACCAAAATCTTCCTACAAAGAAAACCTAAGACTTAGGTTAATTCTATCAACATTAAACTAACACCATTTTGAACAAATTTTCAGACAATAGAGAAGAAAACACTTCCCAAATCACTTTGTGAGATTAGCTTAACTGTTATCAAAACCTGACATAGATATTATGAGAAAATTACAAACCAATGTCCCTCTTGAAAATATATGTAAAAATCTTCAACAAAATGCTACTAGCATAATTGAAACTTATATCAAGAGTACAAGGTTGATTTCACATTTGAAAATCAATCCGTATAATTCAAAATATGGACAGAATAAAGGAGAAAAATAATAGGATCTGAATCAATGCAGAAAAAAAGGCATTGACAAAATTCCACACCCTTTCATGACCAAAAATTAAAGGGAAAAAATTCAAAAGCACTAGAAATAGAACATACAAAATCTGATATAGGAACCTACATCTAACATCACATGTATAGAAACATAGTGAGCATTTTCCCCCTATGATCAAGAACAAGGCAGTGTTTTCTGTGCTCATCACTTCAATTTAGTATATGCTGAATGTGTTAGCCAGTACAGTACTGGAAGGAAAGAAAGAAAGAGAGAGAGAGAGAGAGAGAGAGAGAGAGAGAGAGAGAAAGGAAGGAAGGAAGGAAGGAAGGAAGGAAGGAAGGAAGGAAGGAAGGAAGGAAGGAAGGAAGGAAGGAAGGAAGGAAAGCACAAGTGAAAGTCTTTTCACTGAAGACATAATTGTTTATGTATAAAATCCTTCAGTAATATACAAAACAACTACTAAAACGAATGTGTGAATTAAGCAAGGTCACAGAAATAGTTATATACGAAAATCAGTGGAATTTCCATATGCTAGTAGCATTTGGTTGGTGAATTTTTTAAATTCATTTTTAATCATATTAAAAAACAAAATACGAGTAAATTTAGCAAAAGATATGCAAGCTTTCTAAAATAAAAACTATAAGACATTGTGAAAGAAATTAAACAAGTCCTAAATAAATGCAGATGTATCATGTAAGTGAATTGAGTAACTCAGTATTGTTCTCTCCAAATTGATCTGTAGATTCAACACAATCCAAAACTCTCAACAACTTTTTTATAGAAAATTATAGTGTATCCTAAAATATATGGAAAACAGGGATCAGAAAAACAAACAAAACTAAGATGAAGAGTTTCTTTGTCTAGTTTCAAGACCCACTACAAATCTACAATGACCAAGGCAGTGTGACATTGGTGAAAGAATGGATAAATGAAACAAATAGATCAATAGAAAGCCCAGAAATATATCCACACTTACATACATATATTAAATTGATTCTCAGCAAAGTATCAAGGCATGTCAATTTGGAGAGTCTTTAACATATAGTGCTGGGACAACTGGATAAAAGTACAGAAAGAACCACACCCACTACCTCACACAATACGCTGAAATTAATCTTGCATGGATCATAGAATGTAAAAACTAAAAGATCTAGAAGAAAATGTAGGAAAGTACTTTCTTTGCAGCTTTGGGCTAGGCAGGGATTTTTTTAAGACATAAAAAGCCCTATTATAAATATTGATAAACTGGACTTAAATTTAAAACTTCTGCTAAACAAAAGGTATCATTAAGCTTATTAGATAAGTGTATATGAGTTTCTGTACACTATTCTTGATACGTTTTCTGTGAGAAATTATTTCCAAATAGTTAACAAAAGATACCATTATGATAATAGGCAAGAAAATAATCACAATGCATGTATCTGACAAAGGATATATATTCCAAAATATAGAATTATAGTAAGAAAACAGCCCAATAAATACTGAGCAACTGACTTAACAGACCTTTCACAAGAAACACCAGTAAATACATGTAAAAGTGGCCAGTGTCATTATTCGTAAGACAAATGCAAATAGAGTCACAATGATATCCATTCATACCAACTAGAATTAGCTAACATCTAAGTCTGATGTGTTGAGGTGTCTGGATCAGTTAAGTATCAGACTCGGTTTTGACTCAGGTCATGATCTCAGGATTATGAGATAAAGCCCTGCATAGGGCTTAATATTCAGTGTGGAGTCTGCTTGGGATTCTCTCTTTTTGTTTCCCTTTTCCCCTACCCCCACATGTGCACTCACACATTCTCTCTCTCTCTCTCTCTCTCCCCTCTGCCCTCCAAAAAATGCTTAAAGTCTGATAGTACCAAGAGTTGGTGAGAGTATGGAACCACTGCAACCACTTTGGGGAATTATTTCCTAATTATTCCTACTTATCAAGAGAATGAAAATACTTGTTCACAAAAACACTCTGAGCATATTCACACAAATTTTTTTTGTAAGAAACCAATACCAGAAACAAATGCCCATCAACAACAGAATGGATGGATAAATTATCTAGCCATACAAGACTCAGCAATTAAAGACAGGAACTATTGGTGCATGCTACAGCATGGATGAATCTCAAAAATGTGCTAAGTGAAAAAAACCAGTCACAAAAGAGTATAAGCTACACCATTTCATTTTTTTTAATTTTTTTAATTTTTATTTATTTATGATAGAGAGAGAGAGAGAGGCAGAGACACAGGCAGAGGGAGAAGCAGGCTCCATGCACTGGGAGCCCGATGTGGGATTCGATCCCAGGTCTCCAGGATCGCGCCCCGGGCCAAAGGCAGGCGCTAACCACTGTGCCACCCAGGGATCCCAGCTACACCATTTCATTTACGAGAATTTCAGGAACAGACAAAACTTACCCATGATTATAGAAATCAGGAATGAGGATTGACTAGAAGGGGCCAGGAGAATAACTTTCTCGCGTGATGAAAATGTTCTATATTTTGTTTGGAGTGGTGATAACATCAGTATATACATTTATCAAAGCACTTGAGATTGTATGCTAAAATCCACATTCCAGTTAGACATATTTTGCCTCAATAAAGAAATAAAAGATACTATAACTATTTGGTTTTTATGATATCCATTCATCATGCAAGGTAGAATGTTGATGTTCCAATAGCCTCTTTTTGTGAACAATAAATTTATAAAACCCCTTACCTTGGCTAAAAGATCCCACATGATTTGGCTCTTGCCTAGACTTTCTAGTTCATGTCCCTTTTTTACCAAGTCCTACCTAACCCTGCTGGGTTTACTGTCCAAATAGTCATTTCTTCATGTTTTCTAGTTCAGTCTCCTACTTGTCATCTTCATGATTTAAGGATTTGAGGATTTAAGATAATTTACATTTATTTTGTCTCTTTCTCCTTTTATATGTTGCTTTTTTCACCATAGTGTTCCCCCAGTGTATTCTCAGGATATTTCCTGGCTCAATATTTGTTGAACATCTGAATGAATGAATGTTCCTGTCATTTTATATGTTGATAAAGTGGCCGTCTGCTCATACTCTCTGAGTAGACCTCAAATTCCTGTTAGGAGTTTGATCTATACCAATTCAAATGAAAATAACATAGTCTTAGCTTTATAAGCAAAGCAAACCTTTAATAAAACAGTGTCTGAAATGGGTTTTTGGTTGATGCAACCAAACTTTTTGTATGATGCAAGGGAATTTTTTCTTCCCTTTCCTTTTCCAAAATCCCTATATAGTCTTTCCTTCTACTCCCTAATTAGAGCTTCTCACACAAGAGATCTAATAACATGACAGTGCTATCCAAATATATCTAATCCTGTACCCTATTCGTAAAATATTTGAGCACATTAACCACATAGGTACATTTATTTATTTCAAAAACAGGAATATGTTGCGGTACTGCTGTATAATGAAACATGCCCCAAAACGACATTTTAAAAGGATAGGATGAAAGATAGTTCTAACATTCTCTTTCTGTATTTCATTGGATTCTTGTGTACCACCCCACCTCCCCATGTGTTCATCCCACTTGAAGACACTGCCTAGGAGCAAAAATTATACTACATTTACTTACACATCTAAATATAAAATTATAGTAGACTTCACACTTTTGCATCTTAACCTTACCTCTGACTATATATTGAAAGGATTTATTGCTTTTTAAATAAATTCATGGCACTTCATAGTGCAGATAGGGTAGAATTTTTAGGTCTGGGGCATACTCTAAAATCATCCCATCTATTTTATACTGTACCTATTTGTAACATTGTTCAGTAAGAGTTTTTTTCTACAGAATATGTATTTTAGAGGGAAGAAATAATGAAAAGAGTATACTGCAAGGAGAGATAAGAAAGAGCTACAGAAAAAGCTTATGTTGACTTTTAAAACAGTTAATTACACTATAAATATTGGTAGCAGTTCATTTGAATGAAATGTTGTCACCTTGGGGGATTACTAATTGTAGAAAATTAGCAGTTTGTACATCTAGATAAAGTTGCTAAAAATGAGGGAGCCATCACTATTCTCTGATAAAAAGACAGTCTTTTAAAAAGTATCAACTCTACCATATAGCAGTCTGAGACAGGTTTAGAGATTTTAATCCTGCTTTGTTACCTCTGAGACCTAAAGGAAGCAGAACATAAAAATGAGCCTCTATCAATTTGAAGCAAACCTAATCTTTGTGATCATGGCTGTGGTCTAAATCTATTAAAGATGTTCAAATTCGATGTCCTTGGTATCACTGTGGCTTGACCTGAATAGTGAGCAATAAACTTGTGTATTATAATTCTGGTTTGAAGATATGTGCTTAGGAAGTGAAACCGACAGTCAGTGTTTTGTGTCTGTCTCTAAGCAGACTAAGAGCCTATATAAAATGACAGGTGCATTTTTAGGGAAAGAAACCCATAATGTTTTCCTATTTAGTAGGTGACAGTATGTCCCAAGATAACACAAGCTTAAGGGGCTGGAACAAGCTTGATTATTAAAGGCTAGCAGTTTCTCAGTTCATACAAATTGAATTTTTTCATAGGCTAGAAGACTGTAGAAACCTAGTGTAAGGTACTGAAATAAATTAGCATATTAACTGAATTTATACATTCAGGCTTGTGAGCACTTTAAATTGAAGGAAGAAATTTATTACCTCTTGAAAGAAAAAAAAAAGCAATTCTTAAATTCTGTGTTTGATCTCTCTGTTGCACAGGCCTGTATGATAAATTATATCATTTTGATGATTATCCGAAGTAGTAGTTATATTGATGGGAATCTTTCTCTCTCCTTTCTTTTTTCAGAATTACTGATTTAGGGAACATTAAAAGAAGATTGTATTTATCAACGGTCCATAAGGAACTGTCCTCAACTCCTCTTCATGCAAAAATCCCACTCTTCATGATCAAGCGCAAAATTGTAAGTGTCACAGGCATATTGCTTAAAATATTAAGTTCAATTCAGCAAATATTAATTATGGGCCTACTCTGTGTATATAGCACTTGTTAAGTACTATGGTCATATAAAAATGAATAGAATTCATGCTCTTCCTTTCTCTCTCATGAAAGAGCTTAAAATCCACTGGGTGGAAGAATATAATTATTTGAACATCTAGAATATCACCAAAACTGTGGTGGAAAGCACAGTAGAAAGAGATGGTCTCTTGGTACTATGAACAGGAAAGAAATCCATTTGACTACAGGATGAGGAAAGGCTGCATGAAGAAGACTACATTTAGTTGGGCCTTTAAAAGACTGTAAGATTTCAATAAGCAGAAATGGGAAGCCAAGCATTCTAAGCAGAAGGAAGCATGAACAGAAGCATGAAGGCTGGAAATTGGTACATATTTGGGGAACAAAGAATGATTAATCATTGTTACTAGTTTTGTTGTTGTTTTTTTTTTCTTTTTTTTTTTTTTTTTTTTTAATAACCTTAAGGAAACAGTAGTCCTGCAACAGTCAGGTGTCGGTAGGGAGGTTTTATGCCTATTGTATAACCCCTAAGACCTAAAGCAGCAGTAAGATATGAGTAGATAAACAATAAGCTACAGGCCAAGAAGTTTGGGCCTGGATGACTAACTAGTCTTTCTCAAACTTCAGTTACTTCATTACTACTCTCATGACGTTACCATGCTTGGGTATTACCTGTTCTAATATATACTTGATACATTCCTTTTAAATCAACTCACTTCTTGGGGCTTAAATACATCTATTTCAAAGGAAACCTTTAACCACTTACTCAAATGCACACCAGTATAAGGAAGTATCATGAAAAGTCAGGTAAATATGATACCACCAGAGGAAACTAATAAAGCTTTAGTAACTGATCCAAAAGACATGGAGATCTGTGACCTGTCAGACAAAGAATTCAGAATAGTCTTCTTATAGTTTAGTGACCTACACGAACATACAGACAACTAAATGAATTTAGGAAAACAGACCATGAATGGCACAAGATGTTTAACAAAGGAATGGAAGCCATCAAAAATAAATAGGAATGCTAGAGCTGAAAAATACAGAATCTGAACTGAAGAATTCAGTGGAGAGCTTCGAAAGCAGATTCAGCTATGCAGAAAAAAGAATTAGTGACCTAGAAGACAATTGAAATTATCCATTTGGGAGTAAAAAAAGGAAAAGGAATGAGTGAAGAGTGAAGGAAGCCTATGGGAATTATGAGACACAAGGAACATAAACAATATTCACGTTATGGGAATTCCAGAAGGAGAAGAGAAAGATAAAAGGACAGAAAGTATATTTAAAGTGATAATGGCTAAAAACTCCCCAAATCTGGGAAGAGAAGTATTCAGATCCAAGAGGCCCAAAGGACCTCAAACAGGACTACACATATTATGATTAAATTGTCAAAAGTCAAAGAAAGAATTTTAAAAGAAACAAGAGAAAAGAGAGGATAAAAGTTACATACAAGGGAGCTCCCATAAAACTATGGGCAGATTTCTCAACAGAAACTTTTCAGACCAGAAGAGAATGAGATGACATATTCTAAAGATTGGGAAAAAATTAAAAATCAACCAAGAATACTATGCCTGGTAAAGCTGTCTTTCAGAAATAAAATAGGGATAAAGACTAACAAAATCTGAGGGAATTCATTTCTACTAGATCTGCCTTACTATAAATGTTAGAAGGAGTTCTTGGAGTAGAAATAAAAGAACTCTTAACATAAAAACATAAAAAGGCAGCATAATACTCGCTACAATGGTAAATGTATAGTCAGAATTGGAGTCTGTAATAGGATGATAGTGGTGCATAATTCATTTATGATAATATTAAATGCATTCACCCTTCTATGTTTAAGTATTGATTTCCTTATTCATCTAAAATTTTTTAGAGTTCAATGTTAGGTCTTTTCCAAGAATTAAATCATATATGAGACCAATACGGTATTCTGTGTATGGTTAATAAATAAAATCTGTCATTATCTTGCTTTTGTGAATTCAGTCACCTCTGTCAGTTAACTAATTGAAGTTCTGTATATTTTGTTAAAATCTGAACTGAGCATTCTATACATGGCTATCATCCACACCCCCCACAGTAGTATTCCTTTCATCTAATGACACTTGTAGGATTACAGTATTTGAAAATAAAATATTATCTTTCTTTACAAATAAACCTTGATGAGCTAGAATGCGAATTTGACTAACCAATATTTCCTTTCTAATAATGAGTTGGATGAATATGTGCCAGTGGCACCAGGTATCTAATGACATAAGAAATATACTATTTAAGCTTTAAAAAAAAATGAAATAGGTCCTGTGGGACAGTGTTCTGTAATTCATCTACCTCAGCTTCTCACCCTCCAGTCAGATGACTCAATGGAGAATAGTTATATGTAGTTTTTAAAAATGCTGGTGTGAAGAAAGCAAACTAATCATTATTTCAGATAATTTAAGCTCATGCTAAAATTTAAAAGTCAAATCAGTCATAAAACATCTAGAACTTTTTTGTGAGTGTGGTTGAATCTAGAAAGAATTGCTCACATACAGACAATCCTAAGCAATAAGCAGAAATAAGGTATTTTGTTTTCTGTAGTATTCCCCATACCGGTGAAATCACCAAGACATGCATACTTGTAATATGTTCTAACCTATATTTTGTTAAATATAAACATATAAATAATATGTAGGGGTTGAGAGCATGGTATCTAAATTCTGATACTTAGTAGTTATGTGACCTGTGTCAGTTCCTGTGTTCATTTGCCTCATCTATAAAATGCAGGTAATATGAGATATATTTCCTATTAAGGTTGTTTTGAAGATTTCACAAGTAAAGAAACATAAGGCTTTTATAACAATGCCTGGCACAGTCTAAAGCACTAGATAAAAATTATAGATCCAGTTTTCTCTTTAATTACTATTTCTTTCTGGAAGCCCTTAATGATTTCCCCTCTGTGGATTACATATGCTGAGTATAGTTCAACCATTGCTATTTACAATTTTATAATCCTCATAACACTTCTTCACCCTGCACTTGAATCATATTTGCTCGTCTATCTCCCTGCATTTAGACTACAAGCATGTTTTGACTTTTATCTTGAGGCACATTAAGAACATGGCACATAGTAAGTGCTCAATAAATATTTCTTGAACAAATAGACAAGTCTTACTGTGTGCCTCCCAATGTGGGAAATAAAATAAATGAGTTTGTGATGGACCTTTATAAATGTGCCTGATGATTCTAGAAATATTCTGTACTATTCAAGCAGATGTTAAGAAATTCAGTTCTGAAACTTGTACTTATTTCCCTTCAGTTTCCTCCTAATTAAAGAGATGCTACAGCAGCAGCGGGTCTTTCATTTCTACTGCTAATATATTCTGTTCCCATTGAGGCCTTATCAAACTACAGCTGAGCCATGTTTTAGGGGAACCTCCTATAGAGAGAAGCAAGGCAAGAGAGAACACTCCACCCATTCAAAATGCCATCCCTCAGGCCCTACTTGGTATTAGTGTGGTGTTGGTCTAGTTCTCTGCTTTTTTGGTAAAACTTTGTTCACTTCTAGTTTTTAGGAATTGTAGATATTTTGGTGGTAAACTTTGAAATATTGTGTTTTAATAGCTCTTCAGCTAACATTTACAAACCAGGAGTTATCCATTCTATTTTTTGTGTAGTGAGCAGTTAGAGCTGAGTGGCAACTGTACACTTTTTAACAGAACTTTAAGCTCTGCTGTGGCGTTTAGTCCTCTCCACTTATGAATGCAGGTGCTCTCAGACCCTTCCTGCTGCATTCAGTTATCTGCCTAGGCATAGAGTTCTAGGCATAAAGTCTGCAACCCCAATTTAGAGGATAATTATCAAATGGTCCACTTTGCCTTGGTTCTTTAGCTAAAATCTTTACATAGCCAAAGGCAGCAAATAAATATTCTTATAGCCATACCAAAATGAATATTTATGTGTAGGTCACTTACTATTCCAGTTATCATTAAATGTTCAACCTTTCAAATAAAAAATTTTGTTTTTCGTTTTACTTTTAATTTTGAAGGATTCACTTTAAGACTTAAATTATGACAGTTTATACTTCTAACTTGGGATTTCAATGTCAAGAACGAAAAATTAATAACCATCAGATTAAACAATGGAGGTAGCCACTTAGTCAAGACTCACTGAAATCAATCTTACTTGTTCTTCAACATAATTTCAATTAATTGGTGATAGTATCAGATGAACATCAATGTCTCACTACCAAAGTATATATTAATGTACAGTAAATTTAATTGTATTTGAATAGGAAGTTCAGGTATGAAATGTCATTGAGAATGAATCATCCATTGGAGATATAATGATGTGGTACAATAAATTATAATGCCAAAATCTTTTAGTAACCTTTACCATTCAAATACCCAGTGTTTGTCATTTATTTATTTATTTATTTTACCAGTGTTTGTCATTTAAATGAATAAAATTACTCTTTAGGAGTTGTACTTTTTTGAACCACAACTCTGATGTTACCGTTTTTATTACAAACTGAAAGTGTGGTATAATGGTTTTTTTTTTTTTAATTTTATTTATTTATTCACAAGAGACACAGAGGGAGAGAGAGGCAGAGACACAGGCAGAGGGAGAAGCAGGCTCCATGCAGGAAACCTGATGTGGGACTCAATCCCAGGACCCCAGGATCACACCCTGGGCCAAAGGCAGGCTCTAAACCACTGAGACACCCAGGGATCCCCTGTGGTATAATGTTTTTAAAATTTCCCGTCAAAGATCATTTTCCCCATAAAGTCAATGATTTAGAAATTTTTTATTTTTAATAGTATTTAATTTTTTGAGTGTCATTGAATGAGAAAGGAATGGAGAAAGCAGTTTTATTTAGACCAAAATCATTTAGGTATATATTTAAAATGCTAGAGAATATCTCTTAATGAAATCATTCTAATCTAGAATCCACTATGTCTTATGGTACTTATATGAAGGTTTGTAAACGTTTTCACCTCCTCCATGAGAATATCATTTTAAAAACACCTATTTTTCTCTCTCTACTCACCTGTCAGTCTAATACAGATATTTAATAAATTTGGGGGAAAAGAGCCTTTCCTTTCCTCCCTCTGGAGGCCCTGAATGGTTATGTGAAGTAGGAACAACTACACAAAAATAAGTTTGTTCTGGAAAACAGATGATTACCCCATTTTTAAATCACATGAACAGGCAGAAGGATGTTGCTAGAGTTGAAGTGTGGCATCTAGAGCCAGATTGTAGGGGTTCGGATTCTGGTTGTCATTTCCTTTCTGGGCCCTTAGCCAAGTCCATTAATATCTCTGCTTCATTTCCTCATTAGTTAGGTGGTGACAATAAGAGAACCTGCTTCTTAGAGGACTTATGAGGATTGAAAGAATTATTACCCAGAACAGTGCCAGGCTCTTATTAAGTGCTCAGTTAATGTTAGTTGATATTATTATTTTACTATTTTCTTTTGACATAAATCCATATTTATTAATTTAAGAATATAGTGTCACAATAAACTTCTGAACTTATAGTTCATTTCAACTGGCAAATATTTATTGAGCCCCTGCTATAGGCCAAGGTCTATGTCAAATGATAGGAATCCAAAGGTGAATGACACATCAAGGATATTACAATATGGCAAAGAAGGCAAACACATAAACAATGGTAATGTGCTCTGGTGAACACCAAACTAGTCTTAGGAACCAAATGCTGTTAAAGGAAAATATCAGACTTGTTTAAGCCAAGTTGAGGATTGTTACAGTGGAGGTATTTATGCTAAGTTGTAAATACACACAAAAGTATGAAAGTTTATGTCATATTTGATACATTAACTGATTCAAGTGCATGGAGTTAGAGTGCTGGAAAGGAAGGCTAGACAGAACCATGAAGAGCTTTGAAATCCATGTTGAGGAGTTTGAATTTAGTCTGTTAGAAATTTTTTAAATAATTTTTAACATGGAGAAGTTTCATAATATGACCTGCATTCTAGAAAATAAGTATATTAGACTGCAGAGAGAGGCAGAGAGACCAGTTGAGACATACAAACCTACATTAGTGTAATAGCAAAGAAGTAGAAGAGGAGGACAGATATGAAAGATACTTGAGGAATAAAATCAATTTAAAAAAAGAAAAACAGAAAATGGCACTGAGATTCACTGGATGGACTTAACACCAAGTCAAACACTGGAAATATCAGTAAAATTGAAGTCAGGAATATAGAAACTGTTTCAATAAAAAAGCACAGAAAGAGGAGGGGGGGAGCCTAAAAAAGATGAGTACAGTCTGAATGGCTTGAGAAACAGTATCACCCAGTCTAATATGTATGTAATTGGAGTAATAGTAGGAGAACCAAGAGAGATTGAGCACAAGAAAATTTATAGAAGTGATGGTTGAAATTTTTCAAAATACACCCACAGATCCAATAAGCTCAACCAATCAAAGGCTAAATATCTCTCAAAAAACACACCAAACCCCACCATGATGTATCATAATTTAAAAAACAAGCAAAAAACCACAAAGTCATGCCATAGTATGTCATAACTAAATTGCTGAAAATCTGTGATAAAGAGATAATCTTAAAAAGCAGCCAGAGGAAAAAATTACATTATACACCAGAGAACATTGATAAATCATGTAGAAGATATGAAAAATCTAAATATGTACACACCCAATAACAGTTCTGGGAAATATATGAAACAAAAGCTAACACAACCAAAGAAAGAAACATGAATTCACAATTTTGGATGATTTCAACACTCTCCTCTTAGATATTGATAGAAAATCAGTAAACTTAAAAAATGCTATTAATCAACCTGCTCTATTTGACATTTTTAGAATATACCATCTCATAACTGCATAATACATTGCTATATTCAAGTGCACAATGAATGTTTTACCCAAGGTATATGATATATTAGGCTGTATTAATCTCAATAAACTTACAAAGATTGAAATTCTACAAAGTACGTTCTGTGAATGCAAGAGAGTGAAATTAGAAATAAATAACAAAAATATAATTGGACAATTCCCAAGTAGTTAGAAATAAAGCAACATACTTCCAAATAACTTATAAGTCAAAGAAAAATTAAAGATATTAGAAAACAATTTTAACTGTTATTTTAACTAATTTCAAATGGTAATGAAAATTAAGCATACCAAGTGGCATCTGGATGGCTCAGTCAGTTAAGCATCTGCCTTTGGCTCATATCATAATCCCAGGGTCCTGGGATCAAGCCCTGTGTTGGGCTCTGCTCAGTGGGGAGTCTGCTTCTCCCTCTCTCTCTACCTCTGCCTCTTCTCATTTTCTCTCTCTCTCTTTCAAATAAGTAAATTCTTCAAAAAAGAAAAAGCATACTAAAGTTTGTGAGATGCATCTGAAGCATATGGAGAAAGAAGAGAATGTATCAATGAAATAAAAAATTGACAATGGAAAAAATCAGTAAAACCAAAAGTTCTTTGAAAAGATTTAGTAAATGATAAGCTGTTAGCTAGATTAATCAAGAAAAGAACACACGCATTACTAATATCAAGAGTGAAAGTAAGGGAAAAGGAAAATAAGGGAATATTATGAACGATATTTTACCATTAAGTTTGACAATTTAGATGAAGTGGGAAATTTCTGCTATAGATGCAAATTACTAAAACTGATACTAAAAGAAATCAAAAGTTAAAATAGCTATATATATAAGTGGTGTTTATTCCAGGAATTTAAGGTTAGTCTAACATAATCTTGAAAATCAGTCAGTGTGATTTATCACATTAACAGAATAATGAAAAAAATTATAAGATCATTTCAATAAATGTAGAGAAATAATTTAACAAGAATTCATTATCCATTCATGATTAAAGCTTACATCAAACCAAGAATGAAAACTTTTACAATCTGATAAAGGAGTTCTATTTAAAAACAGACAACCTACAACTACATCACACTTACTGGTGAATTACTACCTACTTATCCCCTACGATAGGGAACAAGGCAAGGATATCCACTCTACTTCTAGTCAGAATTGCATTGGAGGTCCTAGAAAGTGCAGTAAGATAATAAAGAGAAATAAAACACATACAGATTAGGAAAAAAGAAGGAAAACTTTCTCTCTTTGTAGACAACATAATAGTTATCCTAAGGAATCTACAAAAACAAAACCTACATTAAGTGAGTTTTGTAGGATCACAGAATACAATATTGGTATAACCAAAGTCAATTATATTCTATAAAAACTTATTATAGTAATAAACAATTGAAATTTTATTTTTTTAATTTAAGTGTTTTTATTTTTTTTTATTTTTATATTTTTTATAAATTTATTTTTTATTGGTGTTCAATTTGCTAACGTATAGAATAACACCAGTGCTCATCCCGTCAGGTGCCCACCTCAGTGCCTGCCACCCAGTCACCCCCACCCCCGCCCACTTCCCCTTCCATCACCCCTAGTTCGTTTCCCATAGTTAGGAGTCTTTCATGTTCTGTCTCTCTTTCTGATACTTCCCACTCATTTTTTCTCCTTTCCCCTTTATTCCCTTTCACTATTTTTTATATTCTCCAAATGAATGAGACCATATAATGTTTGTCCTTCTCCCATTGACTTATTTCACTCAGCATAATACCCTCCAATTCCATCCACATTGAAGCAAATGGTGGGTATTTGTCATTTCTAATGGCTGAGTAATATTCCATGGTATACATAAACCACATCTTCTTTATCCATTCATCTTTCAATGGACACCAAGGCTCCTTCCACAGTTTGGCTATTGTGGACATTGCTGCTATAAACATCGGGCTGCAGGTATCCCAGCGTTTCATTGCATCTGTGTCTTTGGGGTAAATCTCCAGCAGTGCAATTGCTGGGTCGTAGGGCAGATCTATTTTTAACTCTTTGAGGAACCTCCACACAGTTTTCCAGAGTGGCTGCACCAGTTCACATTCCCACCAACAGTGCAGGAGGGCTCCCCTTTCTCCACATCCTCTCCAACATTTGTGGTTTCCTGCCTTGTTAATTTTCCCCGTTCTCACTGGTGTGAGGTGGTATCTCATTGTGGTTTTGATTTGTATTTCCCTGATGACAAGTTATATGGAGCATTTTCTCATGTGCTTGTTGGCCATGTCTATGTCTTCCTCTGTGAGATTTCTGTTCATGTCTTTTGCCCATTTCATGATTGGATTGCTTGTTTCTTTGCTGTGGAGTTTAATAAGTTCTTTATAGATCTTGAAAACTAGCCCTTTATCTGATATGTCATTTGCAAATATCTTCTCCCATTCTGTAGATTGAGTTTTGTTGACAGTATCTTTTGCTGTGCAAAAGCTTCTTATCTTGATGAAGTCCCAAGAGTTCAGTTTTGCTTTTGTTTCTCTTGCCTTCATGGATGAATCTTGCAAGAAGTTACTTTGGCCAAGTTCAAAAAGGGTGTTGCCTGTGTTCTCCTCTAGGATTTTGATGGAATCTTGTCTCACATTAAGATCTTTCATCCATTCTCAATGAGGAAGCACTGGAAGCCTTTCCCCTAAAATCAGGAACAAGACAGGGATGTCCACTCTCACCACTGCTAATCAACATAGTACTAGAAGTCCTAACCTCAGCAATCGGACAACAAAAAGAAATAAAAGGCATTCAAATGGGCAAAGAAGAAGTCAAACTCTCCCTCTTCGCCAATGACATGATACTCTACATAGAAAACCCAAAAGACTCCACCCCAAGATTGCTAGAACTCATACAGCAATTTGGCAGTGTGGCAGGATACAAAATCAATGCCCAGAAGTCAGTGGTATTTCTATACACTAACAACGAGACTGAAGAAAGAGAAATTAAGGAGTCAATCCCATTTACAATTGCACCCAAAAGCATAAGATACCTAAGAATAAACCTAACCAAAGAGGTAAAGGATCTATACCCTAAAAACTATAGAACACTTCTGAAAGAAATTGAGGAAGACACAGAGATGGAAATATATTCCATGCTCATGGATTGGAAGAATTAATATTGTGAAAATGTCAATGTTACCCAGGGCAATTTACACGTTTAATGCAATCCCTATCAAAATACCATGGACTTTCTTCAGAGAGTTGGAACAAATTATTTTAAGATTTGTGTGGAATTAGAAAAGACCCCGAATAGCCAGGGGAATTTTAAAAAAGAAAACCATATCTGGGGGCATCACAATGCCAGATTTCAGGTTGTACTACAAAGCTGTGGTCATCAAGACAGTGTGGTACTGGCACAAAAACAGACACATAGATCAATGGAACAGAATAGAGAATTCAGAAGTGGACCCTCAACTTTATGGTCAACTAATAATTCGACAAAGGAGGAAAGACTATCCTCTGGAAAAAAGACAGTCTCTTCAATAAATGGTGCTGGGAAAATTGGACATCCACATGCAGAAGAATGAAACTAGACCACTCTCTTGCACCATACACAAAGATAATTTAAGTATTTTAAGTTTTTTTTTTAATTCCAGTATAGTTAACATAGAGTGTTATATTAGTTTTAGATGTACAGTATGGTAATTCAACAATTCTATTTTTAATTTTAAAAATATTTACAATAGCATCAAAAATATATAATACTCAGGAATAAATTTAATAAAACATGCTAGACCTTTACACTGAAAACTATAAAACATTGCTGAGAGAAATTGAAGAAGACCTAAATAAATGGAGACATGTTGTTTTTGGATCCAAAAACTATATTCGGTCTAATCCCAATCAGAATTCCAGCAGGCTTTTTTAAAAATATTTTTTGCAAAATTTATAAACAAATTCTAAAATATTTATGGGAATTCAAAGGACTTAGGATACAAAACAATTTTCAAAATGTAAAAATTGTGCCTCATGATTTCAAGTCATGTTATAAAGCTACAGTAATCAGGACAATGTGTTCTTGGCATAGATATCAATAAAAAGTTTATAAATGGACACACACATGTGTATAGTCAGTTGATCTTCAACCAGAGCACCAGAATTCAGTAAAGGTAGAAGCTTCTTTTTTCAGGCCTAGAACTTCTGAGTTCTCCCATATGTTTCATATGGGAGAAAAAAGTGTACATCAGCCTATACTTCATAGCATTTACAAAAGTTAAAGATGAATCATAAATGTAAATACTAAAAATACACACAAGTTGAAGAGATTTCTTAAGACCCAGAAAACATTAACCCTAATAAAGAATAAGTTGACAAAAAGAGCTTCAACAAAACTTAAAACTACTCAGGGCACCTGGGTGGCTCAGTCCATTTGGTGTCTGCTTTCGACTCAGGTTTTGATCCCAGAGTCTTGGGTTCAAGCCCGGAGTTGGGCTTGATGCTCAGCAGAGGGTCTGCTTCTCCCTCTCTCTCTACATCTTGCTCCCCTACTTAGCTTATGTGCACTCTCTCTCAAAAATTTTTTAAAGATTAAAACCACTCATCAAAAGACATTTTTAAGAAAATGAACAAGCAAGCCACGGCAGGAAGAAAATATTCCTAATATATATATTTGACAAAAGACATATTCAGAATATATTTTCCAACTGTATAATTTAAAAAAATAACTTTTTTTAAGGCAAAAACAATTGAATAAGCACATCACAGAGATTGTACAATCAAGTAAGCATGTGAAGAGCTCCATAACATCAGTCAGGGGAATTCAAATGAAAAACACAATTGTTTCTACTTCACCCACTATAATAGCAAAAATAAAAGAGACAGGAAATACTAAATGTTGGTGAGATATAAAGCAATTATCATACATTCTGAACACATACAGAGAATTTCCAGCATAACCACTTTGGAAATACCTTTGGAAGTTTCTGATAAAGTTAAACATTTACCCATTGATCCAAAAGCTACACTCCTTGGTGTCTATCCACAGATGTGTAAGTACATTACACAAAAAAATGTTGGATGGGAATTTCATAACTGCTTGATTTATAAAAGTGAAAACCTTGAAATAACCCATATACCCTACAACAGAATATTGAACAGTTAAGTTGTGATACAGTCACAGAGTAGGGTACTACTCAACAAAACAAGAATGGACTACTGTGTTCCATGCAACAACATGGATGAACCTCGAGTAGTATGCCAAGTGAAAGAAGCCACTTACTGTGATTCCATTTATATAAATTAATAGAACAGGCAAAACTAATCTAAGATGAAAGAAATTAGTGATTGCCCTTGAGAAGGGTGAATCTAAGACTGACTAGGAGCAGCACAAAAGATCTTTCTGAGGTGATTGAAATGTCCTATACCTTTTGATGGGCTGTGGCATGCAGGTGAATGAAATGGTCAGAATCATCCAACTGTACCTGTAAGGTCAGGTCTGTGCATTTCATGCTTTGAAAATCAAAAAGATGATGTGGTTAACATATATCAAGCACATATATGTTAGGTACTATTATAAATGCTTACATGTTTTTAAACATTTAATCCTAACAACTCAGATGATTTATTATTATTACCACCATCTTACAAATGAGGAAAACGAAGCACAGAGAGGTTAAGTAACTTCAAAGCTTATCTAACTGGTAAATGGTGGAGCTGGAACCCAAACCCAAGCAGATGGACTCCAGAGCCCATGATCTTGCATCCCTAGGAGGAATATATTTAAAAGCAGCTGCCAGTAGGGTTAACTGGAGGGAATTTCCAGATAGGTTAAAGAATAAAATACTACAATTAGATAATAGAAAATAATTTCTAATTCCAAATTTTATAAAAGTTAAGTGTTTCAGAGAAAGGAAGTTAAGTGTCAGAATGTAACCATGTGGGGCACCTGGGTGGCTCAGTGGTTGGGCGTCTGTCTTTGGCTCAGGTCATGATTCCAGGATCCTGAGATCAAGTCCCACATCGGGCTCCCCACAGAGCCTGCTTCTCCCTCTGCCTGTGTCTCTGCCTCTCTCTGTGTGTCTCTCATGAGTAAATAAATAAAATATTAAAAAAAAAAAAGAATATGACCATGTGAGTAGATTGCTGAGTGAATAGAAGGCTTTTGAAGGAAAGGATTTAAGGGATGTAGGATATTGGATGGTATCTTAGAAGGTAAGAAGAATCTGGTCCCAGCCAGTATTTTTTCAGAAATGTGTATATAGGCTGGCAAGGGTGTGTCTGCAGAAGCAGAAGTGACCAGGGAGTGATTTGAAGATCAGTGAAGCTAAAAGGGCAGGAGAGCCTGTCAATGCAATGCCTCCAGCTTCAAAAAAGATAGGGTTCCCAGATAGAAGTGCAAGCCTGCTCCCAATGCCATCTTACCCCATGGCCTCAAAATTGGAGGCTGTAGAAGCACATATGAACCACCTTTCTGAACTTCAATTCCAGAGTTGAGGGGGAGGTAATATTTCAGAGAAAATCCAAGTTTCAGTAAAAGTAAGGTCGGTAGGACCCTTAGAAAAATACAAAGGAAGAAAGTACTTTTCAGTAGTAAGGATTTCAGAGAGCACAGTGAAAGGTGACATGAGAATTAGCAAGAGAAGATGGGCTGCTATTTAAGGAAGAAACTGCTTGCTCAATGCAGGTAGGGATGGGAGGTGGGGCCAGTTACTAAATAGGTATCATGATTCTTTATACAGAACTTGCCTGTCTGTGGTTCAGCCAGGAGCTGCATGTAGCACTAGTAGCCCTAACCTCTCCTCATATCCTCTCTCTCCATGTAGGGACTTGTCATGATTTGCTTTTCCTGAGGAAATTGCTTTTTAAAAAGGTAGTAATAGGTAATTGCTTCTCTTGACCATTCAGATATAAAATTACTATTTTGATCTCTGCTTACATCATTTAATAAACAATATGATGGTGGATTGAGATGAATAAGGTCATTGTAAGCAGATTGTCTTTTGAGATAGTAAAGCTAACATGTGAAAAATTATTGTAAAAGGCACAAGAATAAAATGGGGCTCTAAAACCCCATTCTTTGTCATCATTTTCTTTTTTTCTTTGTCATCATTTTAGAAGCACAAAAACAGAAGGAGTTCCTAAAATTGTGAGAAGAGATGTACTTTAGGATTGCTGGGTTATGCAATTGTGGTTTCTTGTTTGTGATTTCCTTTTAGAAATGCAACACTCACTGGCAACACTCACTAGCTAGAGCTGTGCACTGTCAGTGACTCAGGCTCTTTCTCTACTGGCAGAATGAATTCAATTATTGTCACATCTTTGCTGCAGTAATGGCAAGGAAGATCAAAAAGTGCTGGATGGCCAAGAACTTGTTATTGCATGCATTTAAGTTGTGTGTGTGTGTATGTGTGTGTTCACACCATCTGCTGGCCTTTTACCAATATAATAAAGCCATAGGACCAAAACATGAGTCAGTAAAAACTAGAAATTCATGCTTTAAATTATTCTCTTACCCTTTGCCGGTTAGTTTCTTTATGCAGAATTCCATGCTGGAACTAAATAGCATAAACTCTCTTTTTAATCCAGGCAACACCTAAGCAAAACTGTCTTTTCTCTGTCATATTGCTATCTTCCTAGTACATAATTCATAATTAGGAATATTTTAAATCAAGAGTTCTTCCCTCCTGGACATTTACATGTAGGAATAAAGTGATTAGAGATCAAGAGAACTCAAAAAAGGGATTTTAAGAATGGTTGATCACCAAGAATAATGAAAATAATATGTTATAAAGATCAGCTGTAATTCAGGGAATCCGCATTTTGAGAGTAGAGAGTTCATACTCTTTTCTGAAACTTCAGAAAGTATGTCACAGCATTTATATGAATGATTATTTGTTGGACATTATGAAAAGTGGAACCTTTATAAATACCAGTTAAACCAAAAAATAATTTCTATTTCCTCTAGCCAAAGGAGATTTGTGAAAGTTATTCCCTTTCTCAGAACAACTCCCATCTGTACTCATAAGAGATGGATTCACTAAAAGTTATCAGTTCCCACACATTTATGTGGACTAGTTGAGTGATTATAAAATAAAAGACTGAGGATTTTGCTTGAGGGGGATCTTAGGAAGATGGTGGAGCAGGAGGACCCTGAGCTCACCCCATCCCATATTTTCAACTAGATATCATCCACATCCGACTTGTATGGAAACTGGAAAGCCATCTGAAGAATGGAAGAACAAAACTCCACAACTAAATCCAGAGACAAAACTGCAGCTAAAAGTTTAGGAAGGTCAGAAAGGCAGAGGGAAGCTGCCTGTAGGATGGAGGGAGCTGCATGTGGAGAAGGCAGTGAAATGGGCCTTCGTCCCAGGGAGCTCAAATGGGGAAAACTAATCCCCATGAAATTTGGCTTTAAAAATCAGAGGGGCTGGAGTACCTGGCTGGCTCCGTTGGTAGAGCATACAACTCTCGATCTCGGGAGTTCTGAGTTTGAGCCCCACGTGGAGTGTAGAATTTACTTAAAAAAAAAAAAAAAAACAAAAAACAGTGGGAGCTAAATTCTGTCAGTTTATAAGATCGGTGGTACTTGGAACCAGTCAGCTGACCCAGCACTAGGCAAACTGGGCAGACTGGGAAGATGAGTGATAGCTGGGTCATCGCCCTTAAAAAGACAGCAGTCTGCATGGAGAGGCAACAACAACAACAAAAAATACCCAGCAATTTGCACAATCACAAACTCCTGTCCTGAAAACAGGAGACAGACCTCTTCATCCTGATTTTGAAGCATGCTAAGGGGATGTCTCCAAAAGCAATGGAACTGGCAGGTGCCATTCTCTTCCCCCATCCCCAGCATAAACACAGAGGCACATTTGAGAGGCAGTACTACATAGACACTTCTGCCTGACCCACTAGCAAATGTGCCATGCCCACAATCTCTCCTATGTACGAGCACACTCCCAAGTCTGCTGGCTTTGGCCCTGTGCTCAGGACAAATTTTATTAAAGCCGCACATGTGCCCTGACCAGCCATTGGGTGCATGGCCACTGCACTGTACTGCACACATCTGCTGGGCTGCACCCGGCTAGTTACCCCCATACATGAGAGTGCATCCCATCCACCATCAGGTGCACAGCTGTGACTGCGCACTGTGTATCATCACCCCACCAGGCCTAGTCACTGCGCTGCACTGCACCAACCACATGCCCCCAACACCCCCATGTGCTGGGCCTAGCCTTGCCCAGCCATGTTTGCTTGCTGTGCCCAGCTCATTCATCTCCCAGCCACCATGGCATTTTGGAGTGGCTTAGTACAAATTTTGTTAATACTGCCACCCTGCTTCCAAATTCTGCAGTAGGCATGCCCCATCAGAGCTGGCCTACCTGGATCCTGCTAACACCACGGAGAGCAAGCACAGCCCACAACAGGTGGAGAGTCAGTGCAGACAACTGCACCAAAAGGAAAAGTGACTCAGTCACAACGGCAAGATGTAAACAACACACACAAGATGCTCTCCTAAAGTGCCAGATTTGGTGAACAGGGGACACTGCACTACAGGGTATCACAGAACCTCTTCCAAAAGTCACTACTTCCAAGAGCAGAAGGCATAGCTGACTTTCTTAGCATACAGAAACAGACATAGAGAAGCAGACAGAGGAGACAGAGAAATTTGTTACAAATGAAAGAATAGGACAAGGCCAAAGCCAGAGATCTAAGTGAAACATAAATAACATGCCTGATAGAGAATTTTAAACAGTGATCATAGGATATTCACTAGACTTGAGAAAAGAGTAGAAGACATGAATGAGACCCTTAACACAGAAATTAGGAATACCATAACAGAGATAAAGCACTCATCAAATGAAATGAGAAACACACTTAATGGAATGAATAGCAGGATGAAAGAAGCAGAGGAACAAATTAGTGACATAGGAGACAGAGTAATGGAAAGTAATCAAGCTGAACAAGAGAGAGAAAAATTACACAAAACTAGGACAGGGAACTCAGTGACTCTATCAAATGTAATAACGTTTGTATTGTTAAGATTCCCAGAAGAAGAAGAGGAGAGAAAAGGGGACAGAAAACTTAATTGAAGAAATAATATCTGAAAACTTCCCTAATCTGGGGAAGGAAACAGATATCCAGATCCAGGAAGCACAGAAAACTCCCATCAAAATCAACAAAAGCAGACTGACACCATGACATAATGTTATTAAACTTGCAAAATATAGTGATAAAAGAATCTTAAAAGCAGCAAGACAAAAGAAGTCATTAACTTACCAGGGAAAACCCAAAAGGCAAGCAGGAGATTTTTCTCCAGAAACTTTGCAAGCTAGAAGGTAGTGTCGTGATGTATTCAAAGTGCTGAATGGGAAAAATCTGCAATGGGAAAATACTCTATCCAGGAAGGCTATCATCCAGAATAGTAGAGATGAAGAATTTCCCGAACAAAAACTAAAGGAGTTTGTGACCACTAAACAAACCCTGTGAGAAATATTAAAGGGGACTCTGACAGGAAAGGAGAGACCAAAAATGACAGTATAAAGGTAGGAAACACAAAAGCCTAAGTAAAAATCAGTTGTTTCTATAAAAACATCAGTCAAGGATTTAAAAAAAAAAGGATATAAAATATAATAACATATACCTAAAATGTGGGAAGTAGAGGAGAAAAGAATGGGTTCATACTAAATGACCTTCAACTTAATATAGACTTCTATATGCAAAAGAGGTTATGTACAAACCTAATGGTAACCATACATAAAATACCACTAATAAGCATGCAAAGAATAAAGAGAAAGAAATCCAAATATATCTACTAAAGAAAATCAAAACATGAAAGTCAAGAATCAGAGAAAATCTCCAGAAACAACCACAAAATAAGTAATAAAATAATATAATACATATCAATTAATAATTACTTTGAATGTAAATGTACTAAATGCTCCAATCAAAAGACATAGAGCGACAGACTGGATTTAAAAAAAAAAAAACAGAAGGGAGTTAATAAAGATTCGAGCAGAACTCAACGAAATCGAGACCAGAAGAACTGTGGAACAGATCAACAGAACCAGGAGTTGGTTCTTTGAAAGAATTAATAAGATAGATAAACCATTAGCCAGCCTTATTAAAAAGAAGAGAGAGAAGACTCAAATTAATAAAATCATGAATGAGAAAGGAGAGATCACTACCAACACCAAGGAAATACAAACGATTTTAAAAACATATTATGAACAGCTATACGCCAATAAATTAGGCAATCTAGAAGAAATGGACGCATTCCTGGAAAGCCACAAACTACCAAAACTGGAACAGGAAGAAATAGAAAACCTGAACAGGCCAATAACCAGGGAGGAAATTGAAGCAGTCATCAAAAACCTCCCAAGACACAAGAGTCCAGGGCCAGATGGCTTCCCAGGAGAATTTTATCAAACGTTTAAAGAAGAAATCATACCTATTCTCCTAAAGCTGTTTGGAAAGATAGAAAGAGATGGAGTACTTCCAAATTCGTTCTATGAAGCCAGCATCACCTTAATTCCAAAGCCAGACAAAGACCCCGCCAAAAAGGAGAATTACAGACCAATATCCCTGATGAACATGGATGCAAAAATTCTCAACAAGATACTGGCCAATAGGATCCAACAGTACATTAAGAAAATTATTCACCATGACCAAGTAGGATTTATCCCTGGGACACAAGGCTGGTTCAACACCCGTAAAACAATCAATGTGATTCATCATATCAGCAAGAGAAAAACCAAGAACCATATGATCCTCTCATTGGATGCAGAGAAAGCATTTGACAAAATACAGCATCCATTCCTGATCAAAACTCTTCAGAGTGTAGGGATAGAGGGAACATTCCTCGACATCTTAAAAGCCATCTATGAAAAGCCCACAGCAAATATCATTCTCAATGGGGAAGCACTGGGAGCCTTTCCCCTAAGATCAGGAACAAGACAGGGATGTCCACTCTCACCACTGCTATTCAACATAGTACTGGAAGTCCTAGCCTCAGCAATCAGACAACAAAAAGACATTAAAGGCATTCAAATTGGCAAAGAAGAAGTCAAACTCTCCCTCTTCGCCGATGACATGATACTCTACATAGAAAACCCAAAAGTCTCCACCCCAAGATTGCTAGAACTCATACAGCAATTCGGTAGCGTGGCAGGATACAAAATCAATGCCCAGAAGTCAGTGGCATTTCTATACACTAACAATGAGACTGAAGAAAGAGAAATTAAGGAGTCAATCCCATTTACAATTGCACCCAAAAGCATAAGATACCTAGGAATAAACCTCACCAAAGATGTAAAGGATCTATACCCTCAAAACTATAGAACACTTCTGAAAGAAATTGAGGAAGACACAAAGAGATGGAAAAATATTCCATGCTCATGGATTGGCAGAATTAATATTGTGAAAATGTCAATGTTACCCAGGGCAATATACACGTTTAATGCAATCCCTATCAAAATACCATGGACTTTCTTCAGAGAGTTAGAACAAATTATTTTAAGATTTGTGTGGAATCAGAAAAGACCCCGAATAGCCAGGGGAATTTTAAAAAAGAAAACCATATCTGGGGGCATCACAATGCCAGATTTCAGGTTGTACTACAAAGCTGTGGTCATCAAGACAGTGTGGTACTGGCACAAAAACAGACACATAGATCAATGGAACAGAATAGAGAATCCAGAAGTGGACCCTGAACTTTATGGGCAACTAATATTCGATAAAGGAGGAAAGACTATCCATTGGAAGAAAGACAGTCTCTTCAATAAATGGTGCTGGGAAAATTGGACATCCACATGCAGAAGAATGAAACTAGACCACTCTCTTTCACCATACACAAAGATAAACTCAAAATGGATGAAAGATCTAAATGTGAGACAAGATTCCATCAAAATCCTAGAGAAGAACACAGGCAACACCCTTTTTGAACTCGGCCACAGTAACTTCTTGCAAGATACATCCACGAAGGCAAAAGAAACAAAAGCAAAAATGAACTATTGGGACTTCATCAAGATAAGAAGCTTTTTCACAGCAAAGGATACAGTCAACAAAACTCAAAGACAACCTACAGAATGGGAGAAGATATTTGCAAATGACATATCAGATAAAGGGCTAGTTTCCAAGATCTATAAAGAACTTATTAAACTCAACACCAAAGAAACAAACAATCCAATCATGAAATGGGCAAAAGACATGCACAGAAATCTCACAGAGGAAGACATAGACATGGCCAACATGCATATGAGAAAATGCTCTGCATCACTTGGCATCAGGGAAATACAAATCAAAACTACAATGAGATACCACCTCACCCCAGTGAGAATGGGGAAAATTAACAAGGCAGGAAACAACAAATGTTGGAGAGGATGCGGAGAAAAGGGAACCCTCTTACACTGTTGGTGGGAATGTGAACTGGTGCAGCCACTCTGGAAAACTGTGTGGAGGTTCCTCAAAGAGTTAAAAATAGACCTGCCCTACGACCCAGCAATTGCACTGTTGGGGATTTACCCCAAAGATACAAATGCAATGAAACGCCGGGACACCTGCACCCCGATGTTTCTAGCAGCAATGGCCACGATAGCCAAACTGTGGAAGGAGCCTCGGTGTCCAACGAAAGATGAATGGATAAAGAAGATGTGGTTTATGTATACAATGGAATATTACTCAGCTATTAGAAATGACAAATACCCACCATTTGCTTCAACGTGGATGGAACTGGAGGGTATTATGCTGAGTGAAGTAAGTCAGTCGGAGAAGGACAAACATTATATGTTCTCATTCATTTGGGGAATATAAATAATAGTGAAAGGGAAAATAAGGGAAGGGAGAAGAAATGTGTGGGAAATATCAGAAAGGGAGACAGAACGTTAAGACTGCTAACTCTGGGAAACGAACTAGGGGTGGTAGAAGGGGAGGAGGGCGGGGGGTGGGAGTGAATGGGTGACGGGCACTGGGTGTTATTCTGTATGTTAGTAAATTGAACACCAATAAAAATAAATAAATAAATAAAAAAGAAAAAAGAAAAAAAACAAAAAAACAAAAAAAACATACCCATCAATATGCTGTGCAGAATTTAGACCTAAAGACACCTGCACATTGAAAGGGTGGATAAAGAAACATTTATTACTCAAATAGATGTCAAAAGAAAGCTGGAGTAGTAATTCTTATATCGGACAAACTAGACTTTAAAACAAAGACAGTAATAAGAGACAAAGAAGGGCACCAATAAAAAGGATAGTCCAACAAGGAGATCTAACAATTACAAATATTCATGCACCCAACATGGGAGCACCCAAATTTATAAAACAATAACAAGCATAAAGGAACTAATTGATAATACAATAATAGCAAGGGACTTTAACAACCCACTTACATAAGTGGGCAGATCACCTACACAAAATCAACAAGTAAACAATGGCTTTGAATGACACACTGGACCAGGTGGACTTAACAGATATATTCAGAGCATTGCACCCTAAAACAGCAGAATACACATTCTTTTCAAGTGCACATCAGACATTTTCTGAAAGAGATCACATATTAAGGCACAAAGTAGGCCTCGACAAATATAAGAAGACTGAAGTTATACCATGTACCTTTTCTAATAACCACAACACTATGAAACTACAGAAAAAAATCTGAAAAGACCGCAAATAAATGGAGGTTAAATAGTATACTACTAAACAATGAATGGGTCAACCAGGAAATAAAAGAGTACATGGAAACAAATGAAAATGAAAATACAAAAGTCCAAAACCTTTGGGATGTAACAAAAGTCCTAAGAAGGAAGTATATAGCAACATAGGCCTACCTCAAGAAACAAGAAAAATCTCATATAAAACAACCTAACCTTACACCTGGATGAGCTAGAAAAAGCACAACAAACAAAACACAAAGCCAGCACAAGGAATGAAATAATAGAGATAAAAACAGAGATAAATGATACAGAAATAATAACAACAACAGTGAAGCAATAGATCAATGAAAGCTGGAGTTGGTTCTTTGGGAAAGAAATCAATAAAATTGATAAACCTCTAGCCAGACTTATAAAAAGAAAAGAGAAAGGACTGAAATAAATAAAATCACATATGAGAGAGGAGAAATAGCAACCAAAACCACAGAAATACAATCATAACAGAGTATTATGAAAAACTATATGCCAACAAATTGGATAACCTGGAAGAAATGGATAAATTCCTAGAAACATATAAACTACCAAAACTAGAACAGGAAGAAATAGAAAGGGATGCCTGGGTGGCTCAGCAGTTGAGCATCTGCCTTTGGCTCAGGGCATGATCTTGGAGTCCTGGGATCGAATCCCACTTTGGGCTCCCTACATGGAGCCTGCTTCTCCCTCTGCCTGTGTCTCTGCCTCTCTCTCTGTGTGTATCATGAATGAATAAATAAAATCTTAAATTTTTAAAAAAATAATTTTTTTAAAAAGGAAGAAATAGAAAACTTGAACAGACCAATAGCCAGCAAAAAAGTTCAATCAAATATCAAAAACTCCCAAGAAACAAAAGTCCAGGAGTAGATGGCTTCACAGGTGAATTCTACCAAACATTTGGAGAAGAGTTAATGCCTATTTTTCTCAAACCATTCCAAAAAATGAAGGAAAACTTCAAAATTCATTATGTGAGGTCAGCATTACTCTGGTAATACCAAAACTAGATAAGGACACCACAAAAAAAAATAAATAAATAAATGAAATAAAATAAAATAAAATAATAAAATAAAATAAAATAAAATAAAATACTAGCATACTGAATCTAACAATATATTTTAAAAATCATTTACCACGATCAAGTGGCATTTATTCCTCGGTTGCAAGGTAGTTTAATATTTGCAAATCAATCAATATGATATATCACATTAATAAAAGAAAGGATAGACTTTAAAATAAAGACCAACCCCAGACAAGGGCACTATATCATAATAAAAAAGGACAATCCAACAAGAAAATTTAACAATTATAAATATGATCATTTAAATAGATGCAGAAAAAGCATTTGACAAAGTACAACATCCATTCATGATAACAGCCCTCAACAAAGTAGGTTTAGAGGGAGCATACCTCAACATAATAAAAGCCATATATGAAAAACTCATAGCCAATATGGGTATGGCTGAAAGCTTTTCCTCTCTGGTCAGGATCAAGGCAGGATTGTCCACTCTTACCACTTTTATTCAACACAGTACTGAAAGTTCTAGTCACAGCAGTCAGACAACAAAAAGAAATAAAAGGCATCCAGATCAGCAAGGAAGAAGTAAGACTTTCACTATTTGCAGATGCCATGCTGGATAGAAAAATCCCAAAAGACTCCACCAAAAAACTACTTCAGTAAAGATAAATGAATTCAGTGAAGTCACAGAATACAAAGTAAACAGACAGAAATCTGTTGCATTTCTATATACCAATAATGAAGCAGCAGAAAGAGAAATTAAGGAATCATTCTCTTTGTACAAAAAATAAGATACCTAGCAATAAACCTAAGCAAAGAGATGAAAAGACCTATACCTTTAAAACTAGGAAACACTGATGAAAGAAATTGAAGATGACACAAAGAAATGGAAAGATATTCCATGCTCATGGATTGAAAGAACAAATATTATTAAAATGTCTATAGTACCCCATTCTACACATTAAATGCAATTCCTGTCAAAATACCAATAGCATTTTTCACAGAACTAGAACAAAGAATATTAAAATTTGTATGGAACCACAAAAGATCCCAATAGCCAAAGCATTCTTGAAAAAGAAAAGCAAAGCTGGAGTCATCCCAATTCTGGACTTCAAGTTTTATTGCAAAGCTATGGTCATCAAAATAGTATGGTATTGGCACAAAAATAGCCAAATAGATCAACAGAACAAAATAGAAAACCAGAAATGAACCCACAGCTGTATGGTCAATATAGTTTCCTGCTTTGACAAAGCAGGAAAGAATATTCAATGGGAAAAAGACTATCTTTTCAACAAAAAGTGTTGGGAAAATTGGACAGCAACATGGAAAAGAATGAAACTGGACCACTTTCTTGTACCATACACAAAAATAAATTTTAAAACTGGATTAAAGATCTAAATGTGAGACCTGAAACCATCAAAATCCTAGAAGAGAACACAGGCAGTAACTTTTTTGACGTAAGTTGTAGCAACTTCCTTGGGGTATGTCTCCCGAGGCAAGGGAAACAAAAAGAAAAAAAAAATTATTGGGACTACATCAAAACAAAAGCCTTCTGCACAATAAAGAAAACAATCAACCAAACTAAAAATCAACCTACAGAATAGGAGAAGCTACTTGGAAATGACATTTCCAATAAAGACTTTGTATCCAAAATACATAAAGAAATTACACAACTCAACACCTCCAAAAAAAAAAAAAAACGATCAAATTAAAGAATGGGCAGAAGACATGCATATAGACATTCTTCCAAAGAAGACATACAGATGGCCAATAGATACATGAAAAGATGCTCAACATCACATATTATCAGGGAAGTTCAAATCAAAACTACAGTGAGATATCAGTCTACACCTGTCAGAATCCTAAAATCAGCAACACAAGCAGCAACAGATTTTGGTGAGGTGAAGAAAAAGAAACCTTCTTACACTGTTGGTGGAAATGCAAACAGGTGCAGCCACTGTAGAAAACAGTATGGAGATTCCTCAAAAAGAATTTTAAAACTACCCTATAATCTAGCAATTGCACCACTAGGTATTTACCCAAAGAATACAAAAATACTTCAAAATAATTCAAAGGGATACATGCACCCCAATGTTTCTAGCAGCATTATCTACAATAGCCAAATTATGGAAACTGCCCAAGTGTCCATTGACTGATGAATAGAAAAATAGTAATGGATAAAAATACAATGGAATATTACTGAACCATAAAAAAGAATGAAATCTTATCATTTGCAATGACCTGGATGGAGCTAGAGAGTATAATGCTAAATGAAATTAAGTCAGTCAAAACAAAGAGAAAAAGAGAGAGGCAAACCAAGAAACAGATTCTTGACTATATAGAACAAACTGATGGTTACCAGAGGGGAGGTGGGTGAGGGAGTAGGTTATATAGGTGATGGGAATTTAGGAGTGCATGTGTCATGATGAACACTAGATGATGTATGAAAGTATTGAATCACTATATTGTATACCTGGAACTGATAAAATGCTGTATGTTAGCTAGCTGGAATCAAAATAAAACTTAAAAAAAATAAAAGGAAAGATTGAAAGTATGTATATTTGCATGTACATATATGTATGTCATTGTACATCATAAATACACACATGTGGATCATTATTTGTTGAACACTTTCCATAATGCATGAATCTGAACAGAGGGAATAATGGCAGCTTGACTATGACAGATAAGAAAAGTATGTAGTAGGTAAGGGCCTGGTTTCCTGGCCCAGGACTCAGAGCTTTTGAAGGAAGTGAACAGCAATTCCCAAGCCAAGCCTATGGAGTGTAATGGGGTGTACTGATGTAGCCCACTGAAGGGTTCATCGAGGTAGGGAATACAGGGAAAGGCCCTGAGAAAGAATACCCAGCATGTTCCCATGCTTCCCTGGATCTGGAAACTATTATTCCTTAATCAAAACCAAATTTAGATGTGGCCTCCAAGCCTTTCCTAGATACAGGAAAACTTGGATTCTCAAGTACAAGAAAGCAGATAATTTTCAAAGCAATCATTAACTCTAGAAATATAAAGAAGTTGTATAACAAGTAATCATAGAGTATCACCTGACTTAGCAGTGTACAGTATTTACATAGTCACAGTAAGGAAAACACAGAACATGGATTTTGAGGAAAAAGGTGAAAAGAATGAATGAGAGACAATTACCTAGGGAAGATGCAGTGGAAGAAGTAGGATGTGTAAGTGAACTACAAGTCTTATCTATATTAGGAAGACAGTAGGGACAGCTGGGTTGGCTCAGCAGTTGAGTGTCTGCCTTCAGCTCAGGGCGTGATCCTAGTCCAGGGATCAAGTTCCACATTGAGTTCCCTGCAAGGAGTCTGCTTCTCCCTCTGTCTATGTTTGTGCTTTTCTCTGTGTCTCTCATGAATAAATAAATATTTTTAAAAATAGAAAGACAATAGATAATGTCTAAAATTGATAAATCAAAAGATGTTATTTAAAAATGCAGAGAGAAGAATAGTTAAGAGTTGACAGTTGATTAGAGGAGTAGTGACAAGAACTATATTTTGTATAAAATTTGGCATGTTTGGGCTTATATTTGCATATATCAGGGCATTTTTAAAATGTTTTTTTAAAGAAGCCTTTCTTGAACTTCCCCATCCTCCTGCATTGAGCCCCTTCTGCACTAACCACATAGAACAGATGCAACATGTCTGCCTCCCTTCTCAGACTGGAAGGACTCTCTTATTCGCTGTATGTCAGAGTCATGCCCAGTGTCTAACACCTGAGAATTGCTTAGCAACTGTGGGGAAGAGTGGATGAATACAGTTACTGCTGGGACAAACCAGCTGAATAATTGCAATTGAGACATAATCTTAACCAGGTCTTTTAGGAATAGGAACCACATAACAATGATAGTGATGCGAATAAAATAATAATTATTATTATTGGATTTCTGGAAACCCCAATACCTCTATCCCCTCTAACCTGGGTTTTACCAACAAGCCCTGATGTTTCATTCAGCATAGGGCATGCCTACTGAATTTGCCCCTTACATCCCACCTCCTATACTAGCCCTCTACCAGACCCTCCTCACTTCATACTTAAATGACTGACTGAATGACTGACTGGTCTTTCTGTGCCTTAGTCTTGTCTCTCAGCTTTCCTTCCACCCCCAAATAGTCCTGTATCAGGGTTTGTTCAGACTTCCCAGTACTCCACTCTTGTCACATTCTCTACACCTTACCCTCTGGAGTTTAAGGTTCTCCTGATCTTTGAGCACTTCCAGAACCTGGCCTTGCTGCCCCATCCCACATTACCCCCCAACACCTTCCCAGAGCTCACCACCCTGCAGGCCAAGCCAGTCTTCATTATTGCATCACACTGAACCCCCCTTCCCACTTTTTGTTATGCCAGACTTCTTTTCACCCAAAAGACCAGAGCATTCCCGTGGTCTGGGAATATAATTTTATTGTTGGGACACCTACAAATAATCTTTATGTATTTAATTAATAACTTATTGCAATTTCTCTTACTTTTCTACTATGGAAAACACTTTGGCTTTTCCTTCATAATAAAATCAACCTTCCTAAATAGAATTTGCCTTTAGGAATAACATCATTATTTCCTTTATCAATAAATATAACTTTCAATTTTGACAGATTAATAAAATGAATCTTATGTAAACTGTTCTTCTAATCAAATAATGTAAGAGCCTGATATCTTAAAAGAAGTACAGACAACCTTAAATACTACCTTTCTTTCAATTTCAAAAATTATTTTTCCTGTTGTTGTCCTGCAGTCTTCAATATGTCTTAATTTCTTACTAAATGATTACTTTCTCCTTTTCTTTAACTCAGGCAGACCATTTAGAGAATTCATTTGATGAAGTATTGAGGAGTCTAATTGTTTAATGGGCAGAAATTAGTCCCTGCAAGAGTACTTTAAAAACTGGCAAATACTAGGCATAATTACAAATTCTTTGGAAGAATCTATTTCTGTACAATAGGTTAATTGGCTATAAGTAGGCAGCACTGGCCACTATTTAAACCCAGCTTCCGATTTCATCTACGATTTTTTTTTAACAAATATAAGTGGCTAATTATGATCAAATTAGTCCCCTTGAAGTAACAATTGGCTACTTATCCCTGATTTTCAGGATTTAAGTGGTCTAACGCACCTGCAATTAGCTTCCCACTAGCATACTGCCTACAGATTCAGAGTTATTTCCCAAAGTTGTCAAAATCTTGCCTCATGATGATAACTCTACAGCCAGATGACCAGTGACTGGTTTAGATTATGGTGACTTCTTTGGAAGAATCAAGGCAATTTTTAAGAAAACTGAAGCCAAAATAGAGTTTTGCTTCAGGGAGGATATTGGTTTAGGTCTGATTGATCCAGACAATTGCCTCAATTCTCTGAATTATCCAAATGTAGATGACATGTTCATCTATGTGATTATAGAAAGTACTTACTCTTCTTTTCTTTATTTTAGTGGTGCAATCTGTGCATAGACTTGGTAGCATTTACCAGTGAAATATTCAAGGGAGCAGTGTTCCAGTCATTGGATGGAATTATTGTCTCAGCTAACTGTAAGCTACGGAAGATCTTCACTTTAAAATGCAAGCCTCAAGACACTGCTGATAAAGATGGTATGTTGAAGTTGCTACTATCAAGATTTTTTAAATCCCCAATATGTTTTTAAAAATAGACATACCTTTGGATAGTATTAGTACATAGTAGTGGTTTTTCTAAATTTGTTTTATTTCACTGTTAGATAGATCGAACATTAGATCTATCCTCTTAACAAATTTTTAAGTGTACTATATGTTATTAGTGACTATAGGTGTAATGCTGTACAGCAGATGTAATGCTGTACACACTAGAGAGTGCTTATTAATTTTGACCAAAACCCAGTGATTAGTAACTCCCCATTTCCCCTTCTCCTCAACCACTAACAACCACCATTCCACTCTGATTCCATGAATTTAACTATTTTTGATACCTTATGTAAGTAAAAGCATATAGTACTTGTCTCTCTGTCGTTGGCTTATTTCACTTAGCGTAAGTCCTTATGGTTCATCCAAATTGTAGCATATGTCATTCTTTACTCTGAATCATGTTTATTTTTATTGTAGCTGAATGTCACAAAGATATGTTTTTGTGTGGGTTATTTTTCTTTGTTGTTTATGATATCATTTACCATGTGAATTAGTCAAGATTTTTAGTTGCAAGCAATAGAATCCTCTCTAAGTAGTTGAAACAGAAAAAAAGAATTTATTTAAGGAAATTAGCCTTCATAGAATCTCAAGGATATCCAGAAAGTCAGGCTTGGGGGCTACAGCCAAGAACAAATGCAACCCCTACCACAAGACTGCCGCAAGGAAGACCCCTAATAGCTACTGAAACTGGAGAAAGACTCCATAAGACACAGCATAATGCTGGGCTCTAGGTTCCAGAATTTCTGTTATTGCTGCTCTGGAAAACTGGATGTCTTCTTCCTCACTACACTGTTCAGAAGTAGACTTTTTCATGTTTCTCTGTACTGTATGAAGTCAGATATGGCTGTATCTAATTTGTAGAGCCTAGATTACATGCTGCAAGAGTGGCTAGCAAAGTGAATATCTGATTCCTGACTAAGGAGATGGGACTTACTGTGTATCAATCAAAGTCACCAAATTAATAAGGGTGTTCAAAAGATCTCAACATTCAGGACACCTGGGTAGCTCAAGTTGAGTATCTGCTTCCAGCTCAGGTTGTGACCCAGGGGTCCTGGGATCAGCTCCGCATCAGGCTCCCAGCTAGGCAGAGGGAGTCTACTTCTTCCTTTCTCTCTGACTCTACCCCCATCGTGTCTCTCTCTGTCTCTCTCTGACTCTCTCTCTCTTTCATAAATAAAATCTTAAAATAAAAAAAAGTCAGCATTCAAAGGTCTCCACCATTGTCCAGGACATACTATTTCATTACTCTGTATACATTTCATGAAGTCATTTGAGATAAATTACATTTATATATTAACTTTCTAACTATCATGGTAAATAGTAAATTTAAATTTTCTAACTATCATGGTAAAATAGTAAATGAGTAACTCCTCATATTATTTCTAGAAAGATAGGAAATATACACATTAATTTTTCATTATATGATCAATAAATACTCTACAGACAACAGAACCATCTAGAATTTATAAGATGGCATAAATTCACCTGCTAAGCTAAGACAGTCTTAAGCAACTGAAAGTATTGAAAGAATACTGATGCTTCCTTTTGATTTTCGTCTGGGATTATTTTTAACAAAATCAATTTTTCTAGAAGCCCAGGAAACAGGGCAGCACATAAGACGGCAAAGGTGATGTCTTAGAAGTTTGTATAAAGTAGACTTCAGACTTATGCTCCATCTGGATAAGCGTCTGAGAAATCCTTGTGTGGTTCACTCTGTGGAACAGGACACTGTGCCTGTAAATTTCATTTGATAATAAAACACAGCAGTGCATTAACAGCTCCTCAGAGAGATTACAAGCCAGGAAGTGCAGCCACTCATCTTATGTAGCATTTAAAGGCGGCTATACAAGAAAGTGAAAGCCTTCATTTAAAAAAAAAAAAAAAAACCACCCATCTAATAAAAAAACCTCAAAATATATAGAAATATATGTGCATTCTATATCAGATCATAGGAGGTGAATCATAACCTGATTAATATTTTTAAATAAGTGTAAGGGAAAAGTGAATCTAAATATGAAATATTAAATGCTCCTCCCTCAAGCCCCACTAAAATTATAGGAATAAAAATGGTAATAAACCCACCAGGATGAAGAATATGGAAGAGTAGGAAACAACAAGCGAAGTTTGTCCATAAATTTTGTAAGATTGAGGAGTGACAGCTAACTTAAAGGAGAAGAGAAAGTTGAAACTATTGGATTTACAGAGAAGCTTTCCAATGAGATTCATAATAGAACCTCAGAGGGAGTCAAGAATTGTCAGCCCTAGATACTGCAAAAGGCAGGAGTACAGAGGTTGTGGCTAACAACAAGGAGATTGGTTAAAATTGTATATGTGTTGCTATAGGATCCCAGATCCCCCTTCCAACTGCAAATAACAAGACAACAGGATATTTATTCTTTGGAGAAACTGAACCAGAGAACTTCTCAACTCAGGTACATTGAGTCCATGGCAGATAGACACCAAAACTAATAGGAAGAAAGAAATAGATAAAATAAGGAATAGATATATGTTTGTCTCAGTTAAGAAAGCATACTGCATCTATAAAATAGGAATAATTTGTTCTTGCTGTATTTCAATAGGCATTTTATTTATTAAAGTTTATTATAAGCTTTTTTTTTTAAGGTTTATTTATTTATTTATTTATGATGGGGGGGCAGATACACAGGAGGAGGGAGAAGCAGGCTCCATGCCGGGAGCCCGACGTGGGACTCGATCCCGGGACTCCAGGATCATGCCCTAGGCCAAAGGCAGGCGCTAAACCACTGAGCCACCCAGGGATCCCCATATTATAAGCTTTTTATATAATTTAGAAACATTTACAAATCATAGGTATTCAGTTTTGGGAATTAACACAGAGTAAACACATTTCTGTAACCACCACCCAGATCAAGAAATAGAACATTACAAATATCTTAGAAACCCTATTTATAATCCCCTCCCAATCATGACCCTCTCTCTTCTTCTGAGAGGTAGCACTCTTCCAACTTCTAACACTATAAATTAACTTTATCTATTTTTGAAGTTTATTTAAATAAAATCATACAATACATATTCTTTCATATATACATTCTTTAACAAAATACTGTGTGAGATTCATCTGTATTGCTAATTTAATTACTGTGCAGTATGTCATTGTGTGAGGGTACCACTGTTTGTCTATTTTTGGCTATTTTAAATAGTGCTGCTGGAATCATTCTACATTTCTTTTGGAGCATCTAGGTAGGCTTTCTTTGGATATTAAGGAGCTGAATGAACATATTTAAGCATTCTTAATTTCAGTTATATTTTTTTATCCTAGAACTTCCATTAGATTCTTTCTTAGAATTTCCATTTCTCAGCTGAAATTCTCTATTTTATTATCTAATTTCTCAAATACATTAATCAAAGTTATTTTAAAAGCCTTGGCTCATAATTCTAGTATCTGTCTCTCCTGTTTTCTCTTGTCCTTGTATCCTGATAGGTCTAATTAGTTTTGGGTGAATACTGGACATTTCAACTTAGAACCTGTACAACTATTTTGAAGCTCTGAATTGTACTTTCTCCAGAGATTTAGATTCAAACAAAAATTTTAAAAGAAAAATCCCAAGAGACTGAAAATAGGATCAAAATGTTAAGAATATTAGAAGTAGTCCAAGAGGACCACTAGTAAAGTATTAAGATTCTAAAATGAGAGACTAGAGAAAATAGGAAGGTGATATATAGGAAGGCCAGGTGTTTTCACATTGACATAGCTCATCAAAAACAGAAAAAGAAAAAGAAAGAAAAGAAGAGTCACCATTGTGTGATTTCAGAATAGGAGGAAAAAAAGGATGGTCTAAGATTCCAGATTTTTTTTTAATTCAAGTTGCATACAAGGGGATAGGAATAAGAATAATGATGTCTGACTTCATAAAACAACGTTAGATGGTAGAAGACCTTAAAATTATATCTTCAAAAGTCTAAGGAAAAATTATTTTCAACTTAGAATTCTATCCCATCTAGTCAATTGTTTTTGTCTTCCAAATATTTATTTAAATTCTAGTTAGTTATTATAGAGTGTAACATTGGTTTCAGGAGTAGAATTTAGTGCTTCATCCCTTACATATTAATACCCAGTGCTCATCCTAACAAGTGCACTCCTTAATAATACCCATCACCCATTTAGCCCATCCCCCTACCCACCTCTTTCCATCAACCCTCAGTTTGCTATCATTAAGAGTGTCTTATGGTTTGCCTCCCCTCTCCTTCTCTCTTTTTCTTTTCCCTTCTCATGTGTTCATCAGTTTTGTTTCCTAAATTCCACATATGAGTGAAATAATATGGTATTTGTCTTTATCTTTCTCTGACTGACTTAGGATAATACAGTCTAGCTCCATCCACATCACTGCAAATGGAAAGATTTCATTCTTGTTGATGGTTCTTGATAACTACAGTAATATAGTCATATTTTGATTATATAAACATTGGGCTGAATGCACCTCCTTCAAATCTGAATTTTTGTATCCTTTGAGTAAATACCTACTACTATAATTTCTGGATTGTAGGGTAGTTCTATTTTTAACTTTTTGAAGAACCTCCATACTGTTTTCCAGAGTGGCTGCACCTGTTTGCATTCCCATCAACAGTATAAGAGGGTTCCTCTCTCTATGTATCCTCACCAACATCTGTTGTTTCCTGCTTTTCTTCCCCTGCCCTCTAGTGATATACCTAGTAAGGAGTTGCTATGGCCTAGGTAAAAGAGGTTGCTGCCTGTGTTCTCTTCTAGGATTTTGATAGATTCCTGTCTTACATTTAGTTCTCTAATCAATTTTGAGTTTATCTTTGTATATGGTATAAGAAAGAGGTCCAGTTTCATTCTTCTTCGTGTGGCTGTCCAGTTTTCCCAGGACCATTTTTGTTGAAGAGATTGCCTTTTTTTTTTCCGTTGGATATTCTTTCCTCCTTTGTCAAAGATGAGTTGACCATAGAGTTGAGGATCCATTTCTGGGTTCTCTATTCTGTTTCATTGATCTGTGTGTCTGTTTTTATGCCAGTACCATTGTCTTGATGACTACACTAACATAGCTTGAAGTACCAAATCGTGATGTTACGGCTTTGGACCGGAACAAGATTTTCTTTTTCAAGATTGCTTTGGCTATTCAGGTCTTTTGTGGTTCCATATTTTTTCCAAACACAGAAATTAAGTATCAGATTTAGAAGCTATGGCTGAAAGGCTTGAGAATAGTTGCCTCTGCATTGCAGGACGAGGGGATGAGTGAGGTGGGAGGGCAGCAGTTAGGGATTGATGACTTTTTCTTATAATTTTATAGTACCATTTGTATTTTTTAACAACATACATATATTTTGTTTTATAATTAATTTTTTAAAATTTTATTTGTTTATTCATAAGAGAGAGAGAGAGGCAGAGACATAGGCAGAGGGAGAAGCAGGTTCCATGCAGGAAGCCTGATATGGGACTCAATCCCGGGACTCTGGGATCACGCCTTAAGTCAAAGGCAGATGCTTAACCACTGAGCCACCCAGGTGTCCCTATAATTAATTTTTTAAGTGAATGGATAATCCAAAAAATTCCAAGAAAAAACATTGGTATGATTTCTTCTTAGGTTTTCAGAAGGCCTGAAAAAAGCCTCATGTGTGTGGCATCTCAGATTGCCTAAAATGTTCTGAATAGGCCTGGGGAAGCATGCTGTGGTCAGGGTGCTGTGGAATATAACCCCGTATTCCTCACTTAACTGTCAGGACTTAAACTTGCACAAGTGCTCACCCTGTCTCTATGCTTCAGTTTCTGCGTCAGTAAAATGAGGATAATTGTTTCTTGGTTAAGTAAAATACTATTACTTTACCTCTGAAGGAATAAAGTGTGTAAACCAAGAACATCTTGGAGAAGTTAAATTGTATTGTAGACACTAAAGATACAGATTAATGGTCCCATAATCCATTGCTGTAATCACATACCAACTTTGTGCTTTTTGTGAGTTCTGAACATCTCTGAGTGTTGTTTCCTCATTAATTACTATAAGGTTATTGTGAAGACCCAATGAAATATAAAAATATATGTGAAAATACATAAACTAATTCATTATGTAGATGCTAACCATTTATCTGCTTTCTATAATCATGCACTGAGATGACACAGCCTTTGCTTCAAGGAGCTTGACATTTCTCAGGGAAATTTACATGTACATGTAGATCATTATTCCTGGAGGAAACTTACCTAATGGGCTTTAACAAGCACTGGGAGGAGAGTCTGGACCACTTATGTCGTACTTGAGAGCCACTTGGAGAGGCACTTGAATTTCACAGACTTGCCAAGTTAGGAAAAACTTGACTAACATAAGGTTGCCAACTTTTGAATTTGCCAAATCAGAGCATTAAAACAGACAAGGAAAACTATAATTGTTCTGATCCGTTCATTAGTCGAAAAGACATTTAAACACACACACATTAGGAAAGTATTAATTTCAAAATAAAGGCTGACATTTTCACCACAGATCAGTAAAAATGACTTCACGGGTCAGTATCTATTCATAGAGCAGTGTTTGGTCTATACTTACCTAGAGAAATAAATTTTCTAAACTACATCCTGAAGGAAAAAAATAATTTCTCAAGTAATGAAAGTGGACAAGACAGGAAAGCACTTTCAGGAAAAGGAAACAGTGTGTATGTATAAAGGCATGGCATCATGAATAGATCTGATGGATTCAAGGACCAGGGTTCAGTATGATACATGGGAATTCAGTATGATATGTGGCAGGATTGGGAGGTTTGATTTAATAATATTTTATTACTGGCTGCATACTTTGTGTAGATATAAAGAGGTAGAGCAAGTTTCCTATCCTTAGAGTTCTCTGTATAATTTTAGATACTGGAAAAGTAAACACTGCAAGAGTTCATTGTCAAGACAATTTTATAAAAGGGGACAAAGGATAACATAGTATGGGATAAATTGAGTGTCCCTGGTCAACGAGGTTGGCAGCAGAAGTGATAACAGTGATGACAATAATGCTAATAGAAGCAGTAGGTATTCTCAACCCTTTGAATATATTACCTTAATGCTCATACAGACTCTGTAAAGTAGATGTTACTATCATCCCCACTTTACAGTTAGGGAAACTTAGACACAGAGTAGTCAGATGCCCAGTGTCACACAACTCTTAGGTAGTAAATGCAGGTTTTGAACCCTGACAATAGGACTCAAGTTTATACTCCTACTTACTACAGTGTACTGCCTCTCTTGGGAGGATGGATGGGAGGGAAATTATTTAAAAAAAAAAAAAAGGCAAGACATGTCATGGAATAAGAATGGCAGGATTTGGTGCCTGGAGGTGTTGAGGCTATCTGTGTTCAATAAGTAATGGATGTCCCTTTGTCTTTCATACTGAGGGTAGGGGGAAGGGTATTTTCTTCTGCAAAGACAGATCTGTTAGTCATAGTGTTGAGACTTTTATCATAGGAAACTCATTTACTTGTTTCTTACATTTCATTCTGAGATTCGATTTAAAGATACTGTATAGGGCAGCCCCTGTGGCACAGCGGTTTAGCGCTGCCTGCAGCCAGGGGTGTGATCCTGGAGACCCGGGATCGAGTCCCACATCGGGCTTCCAGCATGGAGCCTGCTTCTCTCTCTGCCTGTGTCTCTGCCTCTGTGTGTCTGTGTGTGTGTGTGTGTGTGTGTGTGTGTGTCAATAAATAAATAAAATCTTTAAAAATAAATAAATAAATAAATAAATTAAATAAATAAAATAAAATAAAATAAAGATACTGTATAAAATGCTTCCTTAAGCTCAGTACTCTGTTGTCCCTGGCTTATTTAAGCTGCTGCATTTCACTCTAGAATCTCTTAAACTCACCCAAGCTAGGAAATGTTGCCTAATTCCATTGCTGTTTACACAGTGGGATATAATTGAAAGTGAATTATTGGGACCCTAAAAGAAGAAATTAACCAGTTTTTCATTTGTCCAGAGGAATGGCTTATGTTGGACAAGTAGTAAAGCACACTGATTCAATTGAATCTATGACTTGTATGGTTCCTGAGGGAACACGGACTGGCATTTTTAGGCATCTGTTTGATTGAATTATTGATTAACTTGTATCATTCTACATTAAAAAAAAAACAACATATGTATAAATAGTTAGATAAGAAAGACAAGAAGAAAGAAAAAAGAAGAGAGGAAAGAGCATGTTATTATCCACTAGGCGTGGACTTATGCTCTGCCAGTGATGATTTTACAGGTCTCCTGACACCCCATTTCAGTGCTTTCTAAAATATCAGCACTTGGGCATATGTGTTCTGTGTTCAGAAATGCAAGAAGAAGAGAATAATTAAAAGTATGATTTCAGACTGAGAGTCCCTTGAGGGTATAGGTTAAGTGTCCATATTTTTACCTCTAGCACATGACCTGGCACTGGTAATCTGTCTTATATGTTTGATGAATTAATGAAGTAAGAGTTCGCTAATTGTTCGTTCAATTATTCATTCATTTACTCTCTGTATTCGGTAAGTCTTTATTGAATGTCAAATAATGTGAAGAAGATTATCCCTTCAAAGGCCACAGAAAAAACTAGAAATACTGATGTATTGCCTTAATAGACTCAATTGAGCTGGAAAGGGCCTTAGAGATCATCTAATACAATGTCTTAATTATACAGAGAGGAAAGTAAGGCCCATGGAAATAAGGCATCTTGTGCTGAGGTCACAGAAGGTGGAACTCTAGGCCAGGCCTCTGCCTATTCCTTCCTCAACAGTATACAAATTTACCTTTCTCAATAACTGGAATCCTTTAGAGTTTTTAATAATCATCATTATTGAGTATTTTCCTGCCTCTCTATCTCCATCTAGGTCAGGCACATCAAATTCAGCTCTCATTAGTTTAAGGCTGCATTCCCACTCCTTTCTGCAGTGAAGCTGAACTTAGATTGCCCTTGCCTAGTAAACCACCATAGGGCAAGAAAAAGGGGGTAAGAACTCAGCATAGCTGAGGTGCCTATTTTTGGACCAATAGTAGATCCCAAAAAAATAGGTTATGAATATCTATATATTAAGACACAGACTTATTCTGATTAAAATCCCAATTGTAGATATTATAAGCATTATTTATTTATTTTTTAAATTTTTATTTATTTATGATAGTCACACAGAGAGAGAGAGAGGCAGAGACATAGGCAGAGGGAGAAGCAGGCTCCATGCCCCGGGAGCCCAACGTGGGATTCGATCCCGGGTCTCCAGGATCACGCCCTGGGCCAAAGGCAGGCGCCAAACCGCTGCACTACTACCCAGGGATCCCTATAAGCATTATTTATAACAGAACTTCATATCTTAAAAACTCTTAAGGATAACAATTCAGTTATAATGTCATCCCAAATAATTAAATACCTGGAATAAATTTAATCAAGAAGATGAAAAACTTGTTCATTGAAAACTATAAAATATTGCTAAAGGAAGTTAGAGAATACCTAAGTAAATGGAAATATATCTGGATTGAAGGACTTGAAATTCTTGGGTTTGTTTTTCTTTTTTTAAGATTTTATTTATTTATTCATGAGAAAGAGAGAGAGAGAGGCGGAGAAGCAGGCTTCTTCAGGGAACCTGACGTGGGACTTGATCCTGGGGCTCCAGGATCACGCCCTGGGCCAAAGGCAGGCCCTAAACCACTGAGCCACCCAGGGATCCCAAAAGAGTTGAAATTGTTAAGATGTCAGCATGACCCAAAGAGATCTAGGGATTCAGTGCAATCTATCAAATTTTGATGGCCTTTTTGCAGAAATGAAAAAGCCAATCTCAAATTCATATGGAATGCAAGGGATCCAAACAGCCAAAAACAACCTTGAAAAAAAGAAGAACAAAGTTGGAGGAGTCACACTTCCCAATTTCAAAACTTAATTCAAGAGCAAGAGTTGCAGTAATCAAAACAGTTTGATACAGTTAGAATGGACATATATACCAATGGAATAGAATTGAGTCCAGAAATGAACCCATATATCTAATTTTGACAGGGGTGCCAAGAACATTCATTAAGGAGAGAAGAGACTCTTCAACAAATGGTTCTGGGACAATTGGATATCCATATGCAAAAGAATGGATACCTCACACCATGTATAAAAACTAACTCAAATGGATCAACAACCTAAATATAAGAGCTAAATAAAACTCTTAGGAAAAAATAGAGCTTAATCTTCATGACCTTAGATTTGGCAATGGATTCCTAGGTATTACCCCAAAGTACAGCAACAAAATCTTAAAAATTGATAAATTGGACATTAATACTTAAAACTTTTGTGTATCAGAGGACACTATTAAGAAATTAAAAAGACAGGGATCCCTGGGTGGCGCAGCGGTTTGGCGCCTGCCTTTGGCCCAGGGCGCGATCCTGGAGACCCGGGATCGAATCCCACATCGGGCTCCCGGTGCATGGAGCCTGCTTCTCCCTCTGCCTGTGTCTCTGCCTCTCTCTCTCTCTCTCTCTCTCTCTCTCTCTCTCTCTATGTGACTATCATAAGTAAAAAATTTAAAAAAATTTTTTTTAAAAGAAATTAAAAAGACAGCCTACATAATGAGAGAAAATATTTGCAAATCATATCTCTGATAGGATAAATATTCTGATTCTACATATAAAGAGTATATATATAGAATATTCTGATATCTTCCAGTATCTGGAATATGTAAAGGACTCTTAAAACTCAACAACACACAATCCAATTTAAAAATGGTTGAAGGAATTAACTGTTATAGATATTTCTCCAAAGAAGATATACAAATAGTTGACAAATGTATGAAAAATTGCTTAACAGAGTTAGTCATTAGGGAAATACAAATCAAAACCACAATGAGATACCACTTCACACTCACTAGGATGGCTATAATTTTTTTAATAGAAAAGAAGTGTTAGCAAGGGTATGGAGAAATTGGAATCCTTATACATTGTTAATGGGAATGCAAAATGGTTCACCCTCTATGGGAGACAGTTTGGCAGTTCCTGAAAATGTTAAACACAGAATTACCATATGAACCTGCAGTACCAGTCCTGGGTATATACCCAAAAGAATGGAAAACAGATACATGTACATGCATGTTCATTGTAGTGTTATTCACAATAACCAAAATGTGAAAACAGCCCAAATGTTCATCAGCAGATGAATGGATAAACCAAACATGATATATATTATACACACAGAAAGTCACATACTGCATGATTCCATTTATATGAAATATCCAGAATAGATAAATCCATAATGATAGAATGCAGATTTATGGTTGCCAGGGACTGGGGGTTGGAGGGATGGACAGAAACTGGCTAATGGATAAAGGATTTTGCTTTGGAATGATGGAAATGTTTAGGAACTAGATAAAGTGGTGGTTGCACAGCATTGTGAATGTACTATGTGCCAATGAATTGTTCACTTTGAAATGCTTAATTTTTATTAAGATATAAATGTGAATTTCTCCTCAAAATATTTTTTTAAAAACTAAGGGCATGATTCATTTCAGGATAGCCAAGTGTTTGATGTATCTCAGGCTTATTTGCCCCTTTAAATATCAAGACCTTTTATTATTAAAAAAAGCACATACTAAGATACAGTGGTTTTGTTTCCATTATAATGAAATAATTGACATAAGTATTTGTTATTAATAATAAACACTTATATGGTACTTGCTATGTATCAGGAACTTTACTTAGGCCCTTACACACATTAACTTATTTAATCATCACAACAATACTATAAGGTATTACTTTTTTAATTCCTGTTTTACAGGTAAGAAAACCAGGGCATGGCAAGGTAAATTACCACGCCAAAGTCACACAGCTAATGAGTGATGTTCTAATGCATAAAATGTTCTATATATGTTTTAAAATTGATGACTTAATTTTTTTAAAGATTTATTTATTTGAGAGAGAGAGAGAGAACAAGCAGGAGGAGGGCCAGAGGGAGAGAGAAAAAATGTGCAGCAGACTCCCACTGAGCACGGAGCCTGATGAAGGACTCAATCTCACGATCCTGAGATCATGACCTGAGACAAAATCAAGAGTCAGACTCTTACCCGAATGAGCAACCCAGGTGCCCAGTGATTTAACTTTTAAAGCTAGTTAAGATCCTCATCAGAGATACTCAACACCTACAGAATGCTTCATTTTATGATGGTGTTATAGCCAAAGAAAGCGGAACAGGATTACAAAGTCATTCACTCAAACATTCTAATATATTAACTCATACTGGGAGCAAAAACAGAAAAAAACAAACAAACAAACAAAAAAACACCATTTGGTTGTGTTTTAATGCTACATGAGCAAATCTATTGGTGTTTTTGTGGTTTTTTTGGGGTTTTTTTTGTTGTTGTTGGTTTTCTCTTAGCCGTTTCCTCCATGTACCATTTTGCCATTCTGAGCTGACCATTCCAGCCAACATTGTGTTCTTTCAGATTTGTTAGCAAAAGCACTTTAAATTCAACTGTGTCATTTTCCGACGTTAATCGAGCAATCTGCATGTTTCCATACACAGTCTCTTACAAAAGATAGAGCTTGTCTGGAAGAATAATGCAGATAGGCCCTGGTCCCTTAGTATCTGATTATCAGCTTGATTTGTTATTTGCCATCTGAGAAGAAATATGTGATATCCAAATAAAATGTGCATGGAATACTTGTCAGCATATGGCAGAGCAAAGAGCCACTAAAGAAGGAAAGTGGAAGAATTGGCAGCTGCTTTTAATCTAGGTCAGCTGTTAATAAAGGGCCTTCATCCATGACCATTTATTGAGCATCCCCTCTGAACCAGATGCTATACTAAATATATTGTTGGGAGTCTCTCACTATTCTCTCCCACACTAGCAGCCCTTTGGCAGAACTGTCTTCTTTCAGTTCCTAGAATACACCAGAGTCTTCCTGCCTTTAGAGACTTTGAATGCTGTGTTCCCTCCACCTGAATGATCCCTTCCATTCATTTCACCAAGCCACCTTCTGCTTATCTTTTATGACTCAGCTTAAATGCCGCTTTATCAGAAGAGACTTTCTGATAGACTTTCTGGATATTACCTCCCTCATAACACCTTGAACTTTTCCTTCAGAGCACTTAACAAAATTATAATTAGTTATTTGTAATATAATTTGTTTCATATTCTCTGCTAGGTGTAAACTTTAAGACCAGAACTGGGTCACCCTGGCTCACCACTAGATTCCCTGGCACCTAGTAGAGGCTCAATAAATATTTGCTGAATGATAAAATGAGTAAATGAATGCATGAAGGTAGACCATACCCTCTATGTACTCAAAGATTAGCCCTGTTTATTTATTATATAGGATCCATGCTGTGTTCAGAATTCTTATTTTTTAATTAAGCCATGAATGCTAAAAAATAAAGTGACGTAGATACTGGATATGGAGAAGAGAGTGTTTATTGGTGAGGTGGGTGCTGGTGGGGAGCTGAGTTAACTTCCACTTCGGTCTATCAAAACATCCAAGTACGAGGTCATAAGCTCTTTCATAGTTTGGTTTCACAAAAATGAGGCAAAAGATCCTCTCCCATGTATTCTACACTTAGAAAGTCAATAGCTGCTAAATGGGCTTACTAATTCCTCTTTATTTTAAAAATAATAAACCAATAGCTTTTTTCTTTGATTTCTCCTTTTATTGTAGGCTTTATACTGCTCACAGTCTCCCTTGATGAATAATCTAATGAGTTAGTGAAACAGCTGTGGGTGCAAAGGAGAGTAGATGTATAGAAAGGAAAAATGGCACAGAAGGGATTTATCCTTTTACTGTGAAATCTGATTTGCATGTCAGCCACAATCCTATAAAATTCAGATTAGAGTTTTGTAATAGTCTCTGCCTTGGATTTTGGGTTACCAGGGATTTTCTGGGTATTTCTTGTTACTTGAAACTCAGGTTTTGTTTTGGATACATTTCAGGCTTTGTATGGCATTGTACCCTGTACCATCCATTCAGTCCCTATAAGCTAAAAATTCCATGATTTGTCTTCATGTGATTGAGAATACAGCATTTTATTTCAGGGTCTTATAGCCTACAGAATTCTCTGTTTTGGGCAGACCGAGTGGCTCAGTGGTTTAGCGCTGCCTTCAGCCCAGGGCCTGGTCCTGGAGACCAGCAATCGAGTCCCACGTTGTCCTGCATGGAGCCTGCTTCTCCCCCTGCCTGTCTCTCTCTCTCTCTCTCTCTCCCCCCCCCCCCTCTCTCTCTCATGAATAAATAAGCAAAATCTTAAAAAAAAAAAAAAAAAAGAATTCTCTCTTTCAATATAAAATCTTTAGTTTATCCGTATTAGGATTAATGTGGAAATTATCTTTTTGTACCTTAGAAGAGTTTGAAATAATATGTCAGATATATTTGGAGTTAGTTTACTTATTTTTCCAAATATTTTCTATTTTGAGAGTTTATTTACTCAACTACTTTGTATGATTTTCTAAATGCTCATGACAAATAAGAAATGGACCAAGAAAGAACACCTGAAAACTAAGATTTGTAAAGCTACTGCATTTTCAATGCCTGGAGCATTAGGACACTTAGAAACCATTACATTGCTGATGAGTATTTAAGTTTTTAGTTAAATGATTCATTTCCTCTTCAAGATTAGGATATTAGGATCTAATTAGGAAACTGCCATGACTTGGGTACATATAAGCCTAACATCATTTTCCTTTATAAACGTGGTTAGAGTTTATACTTGAATAGGATGTTTTTCAAGGAATGATTGGTTGAATTTTTGTTACTATGCACATTCACATACACACTCACAAATTTTTTCCACTAGATTCTAAAATTAGAAATTTTACTTATAAAAATTGAAAACATACACACATTTTTATGTAGAAGAAAATAAAGCCTATGCTTAAGCTAACCATCAAAAGTTGTTTTACACTTTGATGTATTTCATTTTAGTCTTTTTGTCACTCACACATTTTATTTACTGATTTTCTAGAGTTAGAGTTTTGTTTATATTATTTTCACTTAACTTTCTATCATGAGTCTTTCCCATATCATTAAGCCATCTTCATAAATAGAATTTCTTGTGACTCTTTACTGATAAATCAAGTTGTTTATTTTTCAGAAATTATAAACACTTATTTACATAAATATCCATCTGAGTTTCTGATTTTTTTTTTTTTTTTTTTTTTTTTACTTTAGAAAGGACTCAGATGCCTAGGTGGCGCAGTGGGTTAAGCAGCCGACTTTTGGTTTCCACTCAAGTCATGATTTCAGGGTCTTCAAATCAATCCCACTGTGGAGCCCCATTGATGCTCAGAGCAGAGTCTGCTTAAGACTATCTCCTCCTCTCCCTCCGCCCCAACCCACTTGCATGCACGCGTGCATGCGCTCTCTCAAATAAATTAAAAAATCTTAAAAAAAAGAAAAAAAGATTTGTAGAGTGAAATTACTGAGTAAAATGGCATATACATTTTTAAGACTTTGATACATATAGTAAAATTGCTTTTTGAAATACTAATACTGATTTAATTCCTGCTTAATACATATGACAAGGCTTAATATCTTTGCCATAAGAGAGGGTCATACAAATAAATAAGAAAATAATGTTCTAACACCAAAATAGGTTCAGAACATGAACAGAAAATTTACTAAGCTGGAAATTTGTATATCCATTATATCCGTGTAAGTATATATGAATGATATCAAATCTCATTAAGAATATAAACTATACTAATAAAAATACTATTTTAATTATAATAAACTGTTCTTTCTTTGAAAGTATTCAAAGGTAAGATGTTAACAGGGGAAGCTAGGTAAAAGGTACTAGGGATTCTGTACTATTTTTATAATTTCTGTAGATCTAAAACTATTTCAAAATAAAAAGTTAAAAAATTACTCATATAATGGCTCTAGGTGCTTGTTGAAATACATCTTTGTGTGTATTGATCTCACATAAATGAGCCACCATACTTCCAGAAATCTGCATCAGAGCATACCTAACTAGCTGTTTTCTTGAGTCACATTCTGGTATTGAAAAATAAGTGTAAAATATATCCAATGAATGCTCTCATTTATTGCACAAGTCTCTGAACCTGCTGTTTGTTATATACTTTATCTTAATTGTTTCCTAAAGCCCTACAAAGTAAGCCCTACAAAATTACAATGCTCATTTTACAGATGAGAAAGCCGAGGCTGTAAGATTGAGTAACTCATTCAAACTCATACTCTAAAATGTTTTATTTTAATTGGTTTCATTTATAAGATATGTCCATTTGGCAGAAATGACTTACATTTAGGGAATGAATGTTTGTCTTTATTTTCAGCTGGAAAAGCTGTTCCCTTTCCAACAGATGAACCTACAGACATTATTCCACGGAGTTGCCAACTAACGACAGATGTTCCACAAGTCACACAGCTGCTAAACATGACTAAACTCCGCCAAACTGAAATAAAATTTGGTGGTCATCCTCTAAGTTCCGCAGAATCAGGTATGCATCAGGGACTTAAATTATAATCATATTTATTTGAAAGACCAAAAAAAGGGTTAAAAAAAAAACCACTGCAATGACGTTTTATAGCTTAAAATTAAATATTAAGTCACTCTAACATCAATTCATGTCTGTGATAATCATTTTAAATTTCTCTTTAGCAGCTAAAATATTTTCTGGGTTTATACATACCCAATCAAAACATCCTAAATTAGTCTTCTCCTTTTCCTGTATGCTTCCAAACCCAGCCAATTATACTTCTGAAACATCTCTCCAATCTCTCTGCTCCTCTATCCTATTGCTGCTTTCATTGATGAAGTCCCCACCATTGCTCATCTTAGCCTCCCAGTTAATCTCCATATCACTGTTGAATTATCTTTCTGATAATAGAAATAGAAATATGATCATGCCTCTCTTCATTTAAAGACCCTTTAATGCCTTTCCTACTATCTTAGAAGGCAAAATGAGAAAACCCTTGGGAACTTACACAAAGCCAACCTCCTCTATCCCAGCTTACTCCAGAGTTTCATCTCTCCTTCCCCATATGCAATTTTCTGACCCCTCTGTGGGTTTGCACACATTCATATTTGGGAATCACTGTTTCTTTGCCTAAAACAACTTCTTTGTCTTTCTGCCTGGAAAAACTCCCAATTCATTTTTCTAGGTCCAACTCAAATGCTACCTCTTCTGTATAGTCTTTCCTAATTCTAACAAGGACTGTTCTCTTCTATGACTTTTTTCCTTTCTTTTCATTTTTTTACAATACTTTTTAATATCTCTGCTTTTCCCAATAAAGTGTGACTTCCTCCAAGAAGAATGCTGTACCTCATTCTTCTATATCCCTAGCATCGAACACAGTATTTGCCACAATGTTTTCATGCCACGGGCTGCAGATTCAAATTATTATGGAGACCAGTCAGATTACATAAATGAATAAAGTGGGCTGGATGCCTGGATATTTGACATATAGAAACCTATTCTACTCTTCAGTGAACCTTATTGGGAGTAGAGGGGGTCATTAGGGGAAAGGAGTCAGCTAGTGCTTCAAAGAAATTGTTCTCTACTGTTCAACTGTTCAAACAGTAACATTAACAACTATGCAAATGATAGAATAAATCTTAGTTAATACTCAGCCCTTGTGAGGGAGCATTAGGGAGTGGTGAGGACTATAGCAAATTATAAGCTCATTCTCCATCTAGAAAGGATACTGCAATTCCATTCTAGCCACGTGTTGCCTTGAAGAATTCATTTACAATCTCACCAGGTCTTCCTTTTTTTTTTTCCCCAAGAGGTGCTAGGTAGTTCAATGTTAATGCTAAATCTTCCAGTTTTAAAATATTGTCTAAGTTCTAAAATTTTTTGAAAACACTCTATGAGCCTAATGAGCCATGCCAGGGCTACCAGTTTTGAACCTTTGTAATAGACACCTGTAGCTCTTGACCAAATGAATGAATAGTGCATACAAATCAAGAAACCTAACATTATTTAGATGAGTGGATCTCAACTTCCTGTTTGTTAGAATCACCGGGGATATATTATAAATAATTTATGTAAAAAATATTTTTTCCTAATGTCTCTGCTTCATCTTCAGAGATTCTGATTTAACTGACCTTGTATGGATATTTTTTAAATGTCTTCAGTGATTCTAATGTGCAGCCTGGTTTGAGAACCACTGGATCACTTACCCAAACAAAAGTCCTATGGCTCAGATGGCACTCAGAAACACAAAAGTAACCCCAAGGAAGGTAAAGTGATGGTTGTAAAAAGCCCTTATGAAGGAAGAAGTAGGTCTTGAAAGTATTCAGTAAATACTTGTGTAAGTTTTTATTATAAATGTAAGATTTATGGAAGTATAAGGTGGTACAGAAGTCTGAGCAAAGACAAGGAGACAGCAAAATGCATGGATGAGTTTTCTGAGGGATTAGTAAAAGGAATGGCCTCAGTAGCCAGAATGGCTGGGTCAGAAGAATATGAGAAGAATGTGCCTCCTACTTCTAAAGTAGAGACACAATAATGCCTTTTTTAGGAAGATGAATTTGACATTGGAATTCAAGATGAATTTTTAAATCAAGACCAGAGATTAAGAATTACAACTCAGGTGTCTTTGCAGCCATCTGGGCATAAAATGTCACTGGCAATGTGGTAAGTGTTGAACTTAAGAGATGCTGCAGCAGAAACACAGGCAGGACTTGATTCTCAGATAACAAATGGAGAAGAGAGCAGTCTCAAAGTTTGAGAGAGGTCAAAGTAGAAGCTGGAGAAAAGAGACAGCCATGATCAAATGAATGAGAAATGGAGTGTTTAGCTCTCTATATTTATCCTGTATTCATTTATTCTTGATGTATTTTTTTAAGATTTTATTTATTTATTTATTTATTTATTTATTTATTTATTTGAGAGAGAGAGGGAGCATGAGTGAGGGGAGGGGCGGACCAAGAGGGAGAGGGAGAGAATCTCAAGCAGACTCCCCACTGAGCACAAAGCCCAAGTAGGGCTTGATCTTATGATCCTAAGATCACGACCTGAGTCAAAACCAAGAGTTGGACACTTAACCCACTGAGCCACCCAGGTGTCCCTCTTGGTGTATTTTGCATATCTCAATCTTCATCAGCATTACATGTCCTAAATTGCATATTCCTAGAAAATTGGGATCTGTCTTGTAACTTCTTCAATATAAACCCTGGCAGGGGCCTATGTGTCAGTAAATACTATATTTCTAAACTCTTTATTACAAAATTTTCAAGCTTCCGGTAAAGTAAAGAGAAGACATTGGATCCTCATGTCCTTGTCACCTGTTTCCACAATTGCCAACTTTAGGCAGGACATTTTAGTAGCACAGGGCACAGGTAATGAGAATTTGAATATTTATTATATATATACTATATTGAGAGAGAGAGAATATATGTAGCCTATGTTCATTAAAGAACCTTTAGAAAATATACAGGAGGATGAAAAAGATCTCACTCCACAGGCAACCACTGTAAACACCTTGGGTCACAAATCAATCTCAATGGAAAATTCACCAAAGAATGAAAGAAGCAAGCATATTTTTGATAACCAAACACTCTATCTGTATCTAATAGGCTGTGAATGCTTTTATTAATAGAAATGACTAAGCTGTAAAGTCCATCATATAACTCAAAGAGCAATTGTGAATGCTCTTCTTTTCTCTCTCTAGCTTAATATTTTAAGAATTAATTATGTCTTTAAATGAAAATATAAGTCTGTAAGTAGATATTTTAAGTGTCTTTTTTTAATTTAAAGTTCAAGGACATGTATGATGCTTGAGATTAAAGAGGAATTTGAATAAATATTAATTGCATCATTAACTCCATATATTATAATTAAAGAGAAACTTTCTCATAGGCCATATTTGATCCCAACTTGTAGAAGAGAATATTAGTATATATCTTGCAAATTCCGTAAATGGGATCTTAATATATATTAATAGTCGACTTGAGTCACATATACAGAAAATTAAAAATCAGGGGTGCCTGGGTGACTCAGTTAAGCATCTGACTCTTGATCTCAGCTCAGGTCTTGATCGCAGGTTCATGAGTTCAAGCCCTGCATTGGGCTCCACACTGGGGATGGAACCTATTTAAAAAAAGAAAAAATTAATAATCATCACTTAATAGAATACTTCATCTGCTCTGTGGATCCCAATTTTATTTCTATTCCATGATAACCATAAGGTTTATGATAAGATTACATGAAAATACAGTAGTCCTCCCTCTTCTGAGGTTTCAGTTACCTGTGGTCAACTGTGGTTCAAAAGCAGATGATCAGAAAGTCAGTAGTAGCCTAACACTAGGTCACACACCTACATCATTCACCTCCCTTCATCTTGTCTCATAGTAATTTTATCATCTCACATCATTACAAGAACAGTGAGTGCAGCACAAGAAGATATTTTGAGAGAGAGGGCACATTCACATAACTTTTACTTCAGGAGGAAAGCATACACATTTTATTAATATTTTACATGTACAAGGGAGCCTTTAACTTTTATTACAATATATTGTTATAATTGTTCTATTTTATTATTAGTTGTTAATCTCTTACTGTGCCTGATTTATAAATTAAACTTTATCAGAGGTGTGTATGTATAGGAAAAAACAGCTTATATGTGTTTTGGTACTTATCCATTTTCAGGCATCCATTGGAGGCCTTGGAACATATCCTACAGGGATAGGAGGAAGCTAGTATACATTGAATTTTGTAGTTCTCTTGCTACAAAGACTTTTCAGTTGCTAATTTCATCATTTGTGGGTTTTTGAAACTTACTATAAATTAACATAATAGTAATTGTTCTTTGTATGAGATATTTTATTTGCAAGGTGTAGCTAATGAATAATGCCCAAGGGCAGACTTGCTAATCTTGGAAAAGCCAGGAGATATTACTTCATTTTAACTATTTGTTTTTGTGTGTGTCTGAGAAATGGACTCCCCATGATGAGAATTTTTGAATTGCATGAGGAAATGACTGTGCACTCTTAAAATTGACTGTACAGTATATTTATGTAAATTGCGGTACTTTGTTAGAAATGCACACACTGAGATCCCAATGAAGCTACCACAAAAAGAAGTAGTTGCTTCCTATGGGGGTATGTTCATTTGAGCAAAAAAAAGGAAACCTTGAAACTTCCATTTTAGAGTGCATTTTGTTGAATGTCATGTAACTTGATTGAAAGCATTTAATAAAATTAATAAGATAATTGTGTTTCCAAGAAGCCAGTGTTACCACACTTCTACCCTGTTCATTTTGTCAGTTCCCACTGCACATTAGCTAATGACTATTAGTCTGCAGAGAACAGCAGGGTATCTGATGATCTTATTTTCATTAATGGGATCCCAGTTTAATTGAACCAGAGATCAAGTCTCGTTGAAGTTGAGCATTCGGCTACTAATGGCAAGATGCAATGGTCCACTAAACACAAATCAAAACTAGTGATTTGCTTAAAAATAAGGAGGCAGTTTTCCCAAGTGCCTCTTTTCCACAGTAGCAGTGTTATTGGGCTTCTCCTTTTTCAGTAAGAAGAGACTGGCATCCTTATCTCGTAGTACAATTGCAAATAGGTTAGTTAATGCATTTTGCAAAACAATGAAATAATCATCTAACTACAGTTGGTACTGGTGAGATCTTATTAGAATTTCTTCTTTGGGTTTCACATTATGAAAGCAAAATTCAATTCAAGTAACAAAATCCACTGTAAAGGAGAATCTAAAGGAAAAAGGATTAGATTGTGACTTCAGGAAAAAAAAAAAAACGCTTTTCTCCTCTTTTTTTTTTTTTTTTTTTTTTTTTTTTGAGGGAGAGAGTGTGTGAAGGGGGTAGAGGTGGAGGCACAGAGGGAGAGGGAGAGACAAGAAAGAGAATCTTAAGCAGGCTCCTCGCTCAGCATGGAGCCTGATGTGGGGCTCCATGTCACAACCCTGAGATCATGACCTGAGCCACAATTAAGAGTTAGACCCTTAACCGACTGAGCTACCTAGACGCCTCCAACAAAACACTTTTCTGAACTCACACTTTTGGCAAATCCTTGTTGGTTTAAAAAGATGCCACAATTTGCCCAGTGTCCAATAATAAATCAGAGTGAACTTGACTGTCCCTTACATTTGAATTATCTACTTTAGTAAAAATAAGGCATATCTAGTCACATTCCTTCATTAAAATTTTTTTAATATGAAAGGAATTTAGTGTGGATATTGATCAGTATCTGTGAAATTTGTTACAGCAAAGATGTCACAGACCATATATAGAGTGAATTTCAATTTTTCTGTGATATTGCCACCAAATATTGAAGATTTTGATATATAAATATTAATATAATAGTAAATGTGAAAAACACATCTAATCTGTTGCATAGTTGTGCTACTTTTACAGAACTGACTTGTTCCAGCCTTTACATTTCTCCTTTACATGTCTATTATAGCATGGCTTATAATGACAAAACTGGAGACAAATTACTTGTGCATAATAGGGAGTTGATTAAATACCCAGAAATAAGATATTATAGGTGCGGCTCTACACTGATCTGATCTGCTTGTGATGATCTGGAAAGGTCTCAAAGCTCTATGTCTCTGTCAGTAACACATTGAAAGCTAGGGTGTTGTCTCTGTATGAGCCCACTGGCATAGTAAATAAACAAGATAGTTACCTAGGGATGATGGTGTAGATGTACCTTTTTTAAGGAAATACAAGAAAATTAGTAATAACCTTTAGGAACAGGGACTAGTAGAGGCAGGAGCAGGAAAATAAGACTTTCATTTCTCATATCTTCATCTGCTAGAGATTTGTAACTTCCTGTATCTATTCACAATTTGTGATGTTAATAGATAATGTTTGAGCAACACAACGTATAACTTAGTTTCTTTTGTAGTTTCTTCTGTATACTTTTCTTCTGTCTTTTGAAAAGCCCAGAGAATTGCTATAAAATTAAAATACATTTCTTTACTTAATGTCAGTATTCTCATTTAAAATATATAATGGGAAGGAAATCCAAAATTAATGACAAAGGAAAACCTTTTAAGTATATAGTTGCATACTAAGCTTGTTTATTTATGATATAATTGGAAAATATATATGTGACAATCTGTACTGTACTAGTGTCAATTATGCTCACATACATTTTACACACAGTTCACATACTAGTGGCTATACTCATCCAGTAACCCCCAAGATACCCTCTCTGTAACATCACCCTACTTTTATTTCTATCACAGCACTTATCCTTAGGTGATATTTTCTTTTTACTTAATAGTATGCTTATTGATGTCTCCCCAGGGGATTGTGAGCTTCAGAACTGCAGGGGTCCTGTTTATTGTTGTATCCCTAGCACCTAGCTCAATCTTTAACACTTTAACACTTACCAGGAACTAAATAGATATTTGTTAATTAAGTGATCAAATGAGTGAATGAAATGCTAGCCATATAATTTGAGCAGGTAAGTATATTAAGCAGCAAATCATCATCATCATCACCACCATCAATGTTTAGTGACTTTTTGCTGTATCCTTTACGTAGTGTATTAGTCAAGTTTCTCCAGAAAAACAAAACACACATATATACAACTTACATGTAATACAGGTCTCGATAGATATTTTTATAGTGTAGGTGTATATATATATATAGAGAGAGAGAGACAGAGAGAGACAGAGAGAGAGAGAGACCTATCATAAGTAATTGGGTCAGGCACTTATGGAGACTGAGAAGTTGCAGGATCTGCAGTGGTCAAACTGGAGACCCAGACGAGCCAATGGTGTAGTTCTTGTCCAAATCTAGGAGAGCTGATAGTGAAAGTGCCAGTCTGAGGGTGGCCAAAGACCAATATCCTACCTTAAAGGGTCAGACAGAGAGATCAAATTCTCCCTCCCCCTTTGTGTTCTATTCAGGCCCTCCATGGGGTGGAATTTACCGATTTAGATGTTAATTTCATACAGAAATGCCCTTAGGGCTATATTCAGAGCAATGTTTAATCTGGGCACCCTGTGGCCTAGTCCAGTTGATACATAAAGTTAGCTATCATACATCATTTATCCCATTTAATACTTTCATATACCTTTTTGTGTAGAAATCATAATCACCATTTTGTAGGTAAGAAAACTGAGGCTCAAAGAGAAAAGATAATTAGTGAATGGTAGACCTAGAATGTGACCTAGGTCTGGTTTCAGAGATGCATTAACTGCTTGTTCCCAGTAAGCAATTTCTCACTGCTTGTGTTAAGGATTTATTTTGCGGAACCTTCTCACGTTCTAGGAAACTGCCCTATTTCTAAAACCGAATGATGGAAATCATCTACCAAGGCCTATATTATACTTAAGCTCCACTCTATTCAAAATGGAAAGTTTTCTTGAGATAATAAAATTGTTTCCCTGAAAAGGTTTCTTTACTCATTAATAGTAAAGACCAAAAACTAGGCTTTTGAATGCTTTTTAATAAATTAAGAGTCTGTGAAGAAAAAGTAATATCTTATGCTTTATTACTTTTTATCTTGAAGTTGCCATATCCTAACTTTACCCATAGATGATGTTGTCTAAGGTTGTACTCAAGTTTAGAGGAGAAAGCAATATTCTAATTTTAGTTCCTAATATGTTTTATTGACTTTCAAAAACATCTTTAAATTTTTCTTAATGAGCTACAGATAAGTACTGGTTTTATTTAATTCTTTGCAAAAGTTCAAGAGTGATTTTAGTCACCTAGGGCCTTCCCTGCCTTCATCGTTCACCTCCTTGTCTTTTCATTATGCTTCTAGAATTTACAGACTGACCATCCTCCAACTGGTCTAAAAAAGTTTTGAATTAAAATGTTCTTCATAGAACAAACACTCAGGTTAGCCCCATTTCCCCCTAGCCCACATTTAATACGTGCCTTTCGCATGTGTTACCTTTTTGGCATTGAAACCACTTCAATTTGTCCTCCCACACCCCACCTCCGAAAAAGGATATTACAGCATTATATTCTATACTAGATTCCTCATAAACCTCATTTGTCTTCATCACATACATAACTATATTCATGAAATTCTGGTACTTATCTATACAGCCATTCACAGACCCACTTTTCAGACAGCAGAATGATAAGTGTTTCATCTGATGTCTTGACAGGACTGCGCAGAAAATAAATAGTGGACCTGGGAAGGATCCCCTGGCCCACCGAGGGCAACATCCTATGTGGGTGGTAACCCTTGAGACACTGGGGTTCTGAGCCCCTGCTCTGTGTGGACAGATCTCTGAACATCAGGAGCCTCGATTTCTTCATCTTTGGGATAGGATAATACCACACGAAGTGACTAGAACTTGCATAGAGGTCGTGTACGCATCATCACATCCATCATCTTTTACATTCCAAGTTGAATGTCTCTCCCTTAACCTCGAGCCCCAGTGAAATACACTTAATAATCTTTTGAACTTTTCATTCATAGCTCTTGTCACACTGGTAATCATGTAGCTATTTATGAATGACTGGCCCTACCATCTGTGTCCCCCATGAAACTGAGCGCCCTGAAGGAGGTACATGTTCACCTTATTCCCAGTCTTCCTCAGTGCCTAGAGCAGTGGCCATCTAGACCAGGTGCCCATTCACTACTGAAAGGATGGATGAATGAAGGAATAACTGATTATGAATGGACTTTGTAAAGTGTAAAATGCTATTCAAGATGGAAGATATTAACATATTTACTGGGCATTTAGTCCCTACTAAGCACAGTATTTGGCATGTTATATACATTGTTTCATGCGATCCAACAAAAACACTGTGACTCAAGTACTATTATTATCCTAATCTTTTGAAAGGAAGTGAGGCTTAGAAAGGTTAAGTACCTTGTCTAAAATAATATTGCTCTACTAGATCAGCCTTTTTTGTATTTTTGACATTCTTTATAGCAGTGCACATATAATAAAATAAAAATTAATCCAATTCAAGGTCTGGATTCTGGTAGCAAGTTTAATTCTGATTTGATTGCCAGATAATAGATGTAAGTCTTGAGCATGACCCGTCAATGATTAGAGTTGAAAATTTAGCAGGTTTTTCTGGTTAAGCTTTGAAAGCCCTGCAAACTTAAATGACTATCATAATTAGAACATTGTATCTTGAGACAAAAATGAATGTTTATTTTTCTAAAAGACAATTAGAGAGCAGACCCTCAGGTTTTATATTCTCACTACAGAGGCATGTACCCCTCATAAAATAGCAAAATAATTAATGGTAACATCTCTGACCTACACCAAGTTCATTTTCCGCAAACTCAAGAAAATGAAACGCCTAGAGCATGACTTTAATCTAATCTTGATTTTTAACCTTATATTGTGCATATTGATATCAGCTCTTAAAAGAGCTCCCTTTAGAATTCAAAAGGCATGTGTTTCTGCTTGTAGTTTTCTTTAATAAAGGTTTTTCTCATTATAGAAACTTTATCCCTTTTACTTTTTATTTTAGAAACCAAAAGTCTGAATTACATTTCCTTGTAGGTTTTTTTTTTTAAGATTATATTTATTTATTCATGAGAGACACAGGGAGAGGGGCAGAGACATAGGCAGAGGGAGAAGTAGGCTATCTGCAGGGAGCCCAATACAGAACTCGATTCCAGGACCCCGGGATCACCACCTGAGCCAGAGACAGATGCTCAACCACGGAGCCACCCAGGTGCTGCTCCTTGTAAGTTTAATTAGGATTCTCGTTATACTAGATGAATAGCTTGATACATGTTTATAGAGATAATTGTGACAATTAATGATTATAAGCAGAACTACTAAAATGAAACAGTCTTTACAAATGTGTATATGTTAATTGTACCAAGAAATTTAAAGAAATCTGTTAATTAAAGAGATACTTAATGGTGAAGTATTGGTATACTTTGGTTTGTGAATAAAGTGTACTAACATATGTAAATTAAAAAAAGAAGATTTAACTACTTAGTCAAAGAAATCCTATGATAAATGCTCTTATAAAATATAGAATCATGGGGGATACCTGGGTGGCTCAGGCATCTGCCTTCTACTCAGGTCATGATCCCAGAGTCCCAGGATCAAGTCCCATGTCATTGGGCTCCCTGCTCAGTAGGGAGTCAGCTTTTCCCTTTCCGTCTGTGGGACCCCCACCCCTGTGCTCTCTGTCTCATATTCCCTCACACACCTGCTCTCTCTCTCAAATAAATAAAATCTTTAAAAAAAAAAAAAAATATATATATATATATATAAATTATATCTAATTTTCTGTGATTTAGAAGATTATGTTATGTGAGATTTAGGTGTATCTTTAGTGGTCCCTAGATATGGGGATCCCTGGGTGGCTCAGCGGTTTAGCACCTGCCTTCAGCTCAGGGCGTGATCCTGGAGTCCCAGGATGGAGTCCCACGTCGGGCTCCCGACATGGAGCCTGCTTCTCCCTCTGCCTGTGTCTCTGCCTCTGTGTGTGTGTGTGTGTGTGTGTGTGTGTGTGTGTGTGTCTCATGGATAAATAAATACAATCTTTAAAAAAAAAAAATGGTCCCTGGATATCCACTGCTAAGTAAGAGATTCCTCTAAAAAATTCAAGGTATTTAGGAATTTTAATACTTTTAAATAGCTCCAAACTAGTTAATGTGTACATGTTGTTGAAAATATAGCTCAAACTATACCATGTGATTTTAAAATACTATCTCCCCTAAAAAACTCTTCTGCTAATTTTGAATACTACTAACTGTGGTGAACTTTATCCATTGTCTACCATGTACTGTACTGGGCTCCACAGATGGAGGTACATACAGTACCAAATAAATGGTCTTTCCACTCAAAGGGGCTTAAATTAGTTGAGGGGAATGTCCATAGAGAGAGAGAGAGAATATGAAAAAAAGTTAAGGAAATTGTTCCATAAGATGTTTGGACAGAAAGATATGCAAAATATATGTCCATAGCCATGACTAGAAGTTTTTAAAAAAAAAAAAAAGGCTCCTAATCTGATAGTGAAAATTCCCATGTAGGCCCAAGCCATATTCCATGCCCTTTAGGCCCTTCAGTGGGTCTTTCTTTCTGGGAAAATCCACGTTTGGGAAAAACCAATAATCTAGAATTCTTTTTCTACTTGGTCACAAAAGGTACAAATGATGATAGATTCTATAATACATTTTTCCAATTGGCCTGGGATTTGAGTGTCATTTCTTTCCGTTATTGATTCTGAGAGACTAATAGTGTTTTGTTTATGCCATATAGATATTTATAACGACTAAAAAAAAATACAGATACCACACACAACCAAGCCTATTTGCTAACACTAGAACATTTCACACATAACCTAAGTAGGCATCTGAACGTGGTGCCATAATACTACTGATGTTGAAAGCCATACCACTCATTTACCTATCAATGTCTTAGTCATTGTGGACTCTTCCCTCATTCCCCCATATCCCAGCAGTTATCCATCCCTGCCCAGTCTTCCACAATTCACACATAAAACCCACAGATGGATTTTTCTTAAAATGAAAAATGAAATTCTAGCCATAGTTAGAAATATTTAGTCATTTAATCCAACATCCCTTTTGACTTATTATATTTAATGATTCATTCATTTTGCTGAGCAAGGACCTATAACTCCGTGTCAGGCATTAGGCTAGCAATTCAGGGGTAACAAGCTAGGCTACTGAGTTTATATCTACTGAAGCACACATTATCAGAGAATCCCACAAACACATGTAAAAGTGCAATTTTGAAAGAGTGAAATCTTGCCATTTGCAACAATGTGGATGGACCTAGAGGGTATTATGCTAAGCAAAATAAGTCAGTCAAAGAAAGAAATATACCATATGATTTCACTCATATGTGGAATTTAAGAGACAAAACAGATGAATATGGAGGAAGGGAAGAAAAATAAAATAAGATAAAAACAGAGAGAGAGGCAAATCATAAGACTCAACTATAGGAAACTGAGGGTTGCTGGAAGGGAGGTTGGGTGGGGGGATGATGTAATTGGGTGGGTGGGGGGATGATGTAATTGGGTGATATACATTAAGGAGGGCACATGATGTAATGAGCACAGGTGTTATATGCAACCAATCAATCACTAAATTCTACTCCTGAAACTGATAATAAGTCACTGTATGTTAACTAAATGGAATTTAAAAAAAAATTTAAGTACAGTTTTGACAAGTTATGTGAAGGAAAGGTAATGGGAGTACCTATACTGGAAGAATAGCTATCCATGGAGAATAGCACTCACAAATGCTCTGGTAGGCAGGAAGAACTGAGGAGGCCAATCTGTTGAGAGAGCAGAAAATGAGGCATAAAAGGTGTGAACTGAAGCCAAAACACATAGGTTTTTGCAGCCACTGTTAAGGGCTTTCTTCCTAATCCTAAATGCAGCAAAGAAGACATTGAAAAGTTGTAAGTGAGGAAAAGGAATGACATGATCAGATGTATGCTTTCGTAAGACCACTCTGGCTGCGTTTTGGAGAGGGCATGGGACAGGGAGCCAGAGGGGACATGGGACATCCCTTGAGAGGCTTTGTGATCATCCAAGAGAGGGCTGATGGTCACCTGACTGCAGTACTGATGGAAGAGGTGGAGAGAAGTAGGTATGGGTTGGCTGTGGAGAAGGTTGAGAGAGAAGTCAAGGATGACACCCAGATCCTAACTCTTCAAACTCAGTGGATTGTGTGGTGCCAGTCACTGAACCACATTTTCCATTTGAAGCATCTTTGAGACATCAAAGAAGAACTGAGCAAGAAAGCCGCTGGATATAAGGCGTGGAGCTCAGAAGAGAGGAGTAGGCCAGAAATAGAAAGTAGGGAGTTCTCTGGTATCTGAATCCACTTTACAACAGCCGGAATAGCTTCCCAGACTTCTGCTTGGACACCTTCAAAATGACAGAAAATTCTCCACCACCATGAGCAGACATGGTTAGTTAAAGAAAGATGTTCCTTATGTTGGACTATACACTTGAAGTAAATTGTTATCACTTCTGATTCTGCCCTTTGAACAAATGAAATCTCTCTTCTATCTAACAAGGCTTCAGAATTTGAAGAAAACTGGAATGGTGTATCTCCTCACTGCTTTACCAGCCAGCCACCCACCTTAGATCTTCTATCAAACATTCTTTCAGATCCTGTCAGCAGTCTAGCCCGTTTCTTCAGCCTCATCTATTGAAAACATAAAACCAGATCTAGAAAACACCCATTTACCCACACAAAGTAGTACTTCCACTCAGATCTAAACACTTGGAGCTTCCCAAGCATGGTGTGTTTTCACAAACTTTTGTGCCTTTTCTCATGCCATTGCAGAGGAGTGGTTTTTAACTCCACCATAAGTAAAGTTACAGCTCTGCAGAAGAGGCTAAAAAGACCACCTAGCTAACTAGGCTCTTAGCAATGTGTAACCCAAACCCCTCTTCCTAGCTAAACTGGTAATTTCATTGTTCCTCAAGCATACTCGACCAGTTCACTCTTCCATGTCTTTATTTTAGATACTCTCTTCTGTCTAGGGCACCTTTCATCTTTTATTCTTGAAATCTTATCAGTCATTCAAAATCCATTCAAGAGGTCACTTACTCTTTTTTTTCCCCCATCATTATAAGTGTACTCTTTAATCCCCATCCCCTATTTCACCCATACCCCAACCCACCTCCCCTCTGCCAACCATCAGTTTGTTCTCCAGAGTGAAGAGTCTGTTTCTTGGTTGTCCCTTCCTTCTCCCCACCCCCCACCACTTCAGTCATTTGTTTTGCTTCTTTGATTCCACATATGAGTGAGATCAAACAGTATTTGTCCCTCACTGACTTATTTCACTTAGCATTATACTCTCTAGCTCCATGTTGTTGCAAATGGCAAGATTTCATTTTTTTTATGGTTGAATAATAAATATCCCATTGTATATATACACCACATCTTCTTTATCTGTTCATCTGTCAGTGAACACTTGGGCTGCTTATGTAGTTTGGCTAATGCTGCAATAAACATCCCTTCGAATTAGTATTTTTGCATTTTGGAGGGTGGGTAAATACCCAGGAATGTGATTACCGGTTTGCAGGGTAATTCTGTTTTAACGTTTATGAGGAACAAGAGATCATTTGTTCTTCATTTCCACTGGTCTGCTCTATGTTACCTGTTTACTTGTACTGTCACCTCCCTTGAAGGCAAGAGATAGGTCTTATCTATTTTGTGTCACTCACAACCTCTGGGAAATTCTTGAGAGTGCTCAATCAAATATTTGTTCAATTGAGTTAGTTTTATTTATTTCCTTAAAGAAAAAATAAGATGTATTTTTAGTAGCTTGCTTTCTTTTCTCTTCTCTCTCTGACTTGCTCTCTCTCTCTCTCTCTCTCTTTCTCTCTCTCTGAGGTAAAATATTTGTGGTAGTGATTCTCAAACATAAGAGCCATTTGGGGGAACTTATTAAACTCATACATTTCTGCCGCTTCTCCCCATGATTCTAATTCTACAGATCTGGGAGATCTGATGTTGGGCTCAAGTATCTGCTTTTTGCTTTTTTTATAAGTACCCTGTAGTAGGAAGGGGGGATTCAGATTATATGACACCTGGGTTGTACTTTCAGAAACATTGCAGCAGGGTATTTGTCATTATGCCTATTAATGGATTATTATTACCTTCTTTGAACAAAACAGATCAGTTCATTAACAGGGGAACAGGTAGTACGCGGAACAGCAAACACCAAGATGTTTGTCATATCGCTTTCGGATCCAGAGTTCTGGGACCACCTCCACTCTCTGGCAGGAGGAATAACATGAGGATATCCAGTGAGGTAGGAACGAGGTTTGAAGAGCTTGTCTAAGCGTGAGGAGCATGGGAAGAGAAGGGTTTTTTTCCCAGTGCATGAGTGGCTGGGGAAAGAGGGAGAGAGATGACATGCCAAAAACAGAAGGCTTGAATAAATTTGGAACAGAGATTCTGGATTTTAAAAGACCTCAAAACTGTTTTATTTTTGTCATGTCAACACAATTAACATTTCTGAGTATTCTTTTGATTAAATATGTTCACAAAACTTAAAGGCAAATATATGTGAGCACATTTTGTGGTCTTCTTCAAAAAGGATTTGGATCATCACCAGATACCTTACAAGGAACAGATTCTCAAATGTTACATTTTTATTTTTAATTTCCTATGAATTTCTAACACATAGTGACTTTCAGTAAAACTCTTACCTAGTAAAGATGGAGTGTAGCAAATAAGCACATTTTAATTTATGTGTCTGGAAGACTTGTTTGTCTTCTATTTTGTCTCACATATTTCTCCTTCCATTTCTCGCTGACTTTCTGCTGTGATTTCCCTCTCTATCCTTCCCTTTCTAACCTTTTCATTCCCTCTAGTTTGTTTCTCACTTTTTATTTGTCCAAATATTATTAGTCTCTGTAAATTCTATAGAAAATAAGTGCAACTCCCATATTTTAAAATGTGCAGATTAATTCCTCTCCCTTACAGACAATAAGATCCGTTGGGTCCAGAAATACTCGATCATGCCAACAGTCTGTGGCCGATAACTGTGCTAGCAGTACAGAGATGGCAGCCTCACTGAGGCCTCAGTTTGAAGAGCAAGCAGATAAAGAAAATATTTGCCAAATAAAGCAAACTGTACCTGTTCATGGTAAGAATCATGCATAAAGTTTTGATAACTAGGGGAAAATAGAAATGTTCTTGCAAAGATAAATTTGAAGTTATATTCTTGACTATATCTTAACGTCCAGAGAATTATCATTCAGAAATAAAAAAGATGGCAGATATTGAAATATGTTTCAGGTTCTTATACATATATTCTCTTCTGAAACCTATCATTCTGTCTCTTATTTTAAAATTCTTTCTTCCTTCCTTCCCTTTTTTTTCTTTCTTTCTTCCTTTCTTTCAAGTAGGCTTCAAGGGGCTCAAACTCATGACCCTGAGATCAAGACCTGAGCTCAGATCAAGAGTCACATCCTTAACCTACTGAGCCACCCAGTCATCCCACCTATCATTCTCTTTATTCCATTATTTCAAATCGCCATAATACCCTGTGTTTTTATTTTATGATGACTGGTAAGGAAATAACATAGCATTCTATTATCACTACATTTTGGGAACTCCATGTGCATTTAAGTTTTCTTTTTTTTTTTTAATATTTTATTTAGTTATTCATGAGAGACACGGGGAGGGGGGCAGAGACATAGGCAGAGGGAGAAGCAGGCTCCATGCAGGGAGCCTGATGTGGGACTCGATCCCAGGTCTCCAGGATCAGGCCCTGGGCTGAAGGCGGCACTAAACCGCTGAGCCACCAGGGCTGCCCCATTTTAAGTTTTCTTAATTTTATCTTTTAGTTAATCTCTTCCATTTGTAAAGTGCTTTTTATTTTCTCCCACTGATGCAAAAAGAACCCTGTTGATGAAGAACAGACTCTTGTCCCATTTTATATATTGAGAGTTCATGGCTAGCAGAGAGGTAAAGTGATTTGCAATTTGTAATCTTTGGAAAGAATTGAGACCAGGACCAAAGGCTTACCACTCGCTGTAGTTTTTCCATTCTTGCATGTCTGACTTTTGTTAGAGTTGAAAAAGAAGGCATTTGGGTTTATTTTATTTGATTTGGAGATTAATGATCACTTTTGCAGATTATATTTTCCGTAGAGTACAAAACTGAGAAAAGGAAATAGATACTATAGATATTCAGTCCTGGCTCTACCACTGTGTGTAAGACCTTGATCAAAATTCCTAAACCTTGCGGGTCTCAGTTTCCTCATCTGTAAAATGGGGATAAAATTACTACTGGAACTAGTAGTAATAAACCATGACTACCTCTCAAAGGGTCATTGTGAGGATTCAACGAAAAAAGCCAGTCAAGCACATCATATTGTGCCAAGAAATTAAGCATTCAGTAAATATTAGATGCTGCTATAAATGCTGTTGTTATGATGATGATTATTACACAGTTAAGTTAAACGTAAGAATTCTTTTTCAGGTTTAACTGCAGTTCTCCAGGGCTCTTTTGAAAACTACTTTTAAGCTGTTGATGAATCATTCTTTTCTACTTCTTTCAAAGGAAGAAATTATTTTTCTGTTATTAGCTATCAACTTCATTTTTTATGCTTTTTAATATAGCATGTTGTATGATAAACAACCAAATTACCTGTAGCTCTCTGTAAGGTTATATTACATGAAGAAAATGTCTCAGTAATTTTGAAAGCCTGATACAATCCCAATAGTGGAATAGGAATAAATACCTATTTTCCATGAAGGAATAAATTGTGGTTTTGATACAGCTTTATATGATGTCACAATGATACATGAACATTATAGCTACAATTATATTTATTGAGTCATTTCAAACCATATAGCACTTTCTGTTCTGGCTTTTTGTTCTTTGATATGAAAATGTACCAGCTGATCTGCATGTTATGCATCCACATCCCCCTCAAGAACCATCAGCAGATAAGAATAATAACAGGAGAAGATTACGGTTAAAAAGCACCAGCAGAGAAAGGACAGAAGCACACAGCGGTACGGCACTAATTCAATACTATCTTATATCTGTATATTATTCAGAGCAATGGAATCTCTCTCTGCAGGTTGTAAATTTCAAAGGATTACGAACCAATTCATTTAAAATATAAATGTCTTTTCTACAGGGATTATGGAAATCAAATTTTCTGCAAAAGAATTGCTCTAGAGCCCTCACAGAGATTTGCTGGATTAAATAGACAGTACCACAGAAGTAAAGGACTTCCTACTTCTACTCTCAAAGGCTGAATAAGCTTAAATTATTGTTTTTTAGAAATGGCCCAAATTTGATAGAGGAAGTTTCTGCCTGCAGTCTTTACTAAAATTGAACTTAACTCATAATTTTTCATGTTTCATTTATATCTCTTCTTTTTAAATTGGGCCTTTTTCAGATACATATATTTTTTACATTTGCTTTCTCTCCCTTTGGACTTCATGCCATCCAATAGAATATAGGTTAAAACTTCAACTCTTTGCAACCAATAAAGCATTAGATAAATATAAGTGGCTGTTATAATTACCCCTTTGAATATTGGATATGAGGCATGTAAATCTTGTCTGCACATGCATTAGTGTATCCTGAGTCAAGCCCAGAGTATATCTTGTATGCATCTGTTAGCATAATTTCTCAAAATTTTAGATGGGCTGAAATTCAGCTTCTTAGGATTCATGTTATTTTTATAAAATAGTATATAGAAAAGTTAATTCTGTGTCCGTTTTCCTAAGATGTTGAAGGAAAGCACTTGGTTTAAAAAAGTCAGGTTGTATAAGAATTGTACTTTAAAGAAAACACACTCCATTTTATGTGGAACCAAAGAGAAAAATATAGGACTCTTTAAAAATAATGAGTTTTGGAATTCCTTTTATTACATATTGTAAAACTTAAATCTAAAATGCTCCCATACAAATATCAAGGAATTTAAAGATGAACCTCTACAAAAATGCAGCTGAGTTCATCTTTGAAACATTCTAGTGGAAAAGAAAAGAACTGCAGATAATCTGTATTGTCACCTCTAACATGCTTTTCAATAATCATTTAGAAAAGCACACCACATTTATAGCATTCTTTGAAATGAAGTTTTATAAAAATTAAAAGAGATAACTTCATGGAAAATATTTATTCTAATAAAGGCAGTTCTTCAGGAAATAACAGGAATGAAGATAAAGCAACAGCTGCCCTGTTGAACAGCGGGTCCCAACAAAGCACGGAGATGAATTCCAGCTCTCCAGCACCGCCATCTCCTGATCAAACAGGTTGGCATCTTTAGTCCACCATAATCATTAATAACTAATGAAATATCCATATGTTTAGCATTTCAAACCTGGTCATTTTGAGAAGTTGTGATTTGCTAAAATCTATCATTTTTTGGTAAATCTCCTCTTAACCCCAACTGCCTGTCTGACTTTAATGGATGAAAAGGACACTTTTATTTCCAAGTTTCAATGCATCAGTTGTTGTGTTCAGAAGGAAAGTTTGAAACTTTGAAGTTTTCACAGGACATTGTCACTGTCCCCAAAGATTACCTATTGTTGCAAGTCTAGAGTCCTCTTTATAATGGAGGTGGTTGGAGTGTAGAGCATTGAACCCATCAACATATCTTGCCTAGCAGGTGTGTGTACTTTTACAAAGGCGAATTGTTTTTGAGCAAGGGAAAAGGGAAAATAAATGAAAATTGTTTGTAGTTTGTCAGTCTTATTTATGCAATGTTGAAACCTTCATTAAAATGTTAGGTGCAATTAGTGTCTCTAGCATAAATCTGACTGTGTAGAAAAACTAATTAGATGTTTAGGTGATCATTCTTGCATTTATCTTGTTTGCTGCAATATTGTGATTACACAGTAATTTACATATTTTCCTAAGAAAACACACCAAATTATTCATTACAATTGATATGGAAATACTTGAGGTAAAACTACAAATTCCAAAAAAGCATGTGGTGTTGAGATAATTAGAGTTCATTTGGTGTAGAAACACTCCTTTTACTTTGACTTTTTGACAGTTAATAATATGGTTGCCATGACCTGGTTGCCAGGTCATGCAAGTTGTTGAATTGCGTAATGAAGATTCCCAGTATCTGTGCCTCCAGTTTTCTTCTACATATCCATGTACGTAATGCAACACATTGGTTTTTATCATCCTTTTCAAAATTTATTTATTAATAAAGCATCTACTGTGTTTACAAAGCATCTGCTACATGGTTAGCACCATGCAAAAGGATTTGCTCTCCAAAAGAGGACAGCCCAGTGAATCTGTTTATTTCACCTGCTCACTGTATACTGACCTGACCTCCACATCACCTTTGAAGGTGGTCCAATGAAGTAGATTCAGCCTGCTCTTAGCCACTAACCTACTGAAAATGTTAAAGCCTTGTCCCTTACAGATTTTCTCTAAAGAAATGTACATCTGCTACCCTTTTTATAGGCAAGTCATATAATGATAGTCTTAAGAAATGAATACATTATGATGAATATGATTTTATTTGTACCATTAATGTTTTTATTTGTACCATTAAGGTCTTTTTGTTTGTTGCTTTTGTACTGTAGGCTTTAGAGTTTCAAATCAACAAATCTTAGATATCTCTTGGTTACTGTTCCTGTGAAGATAAATATAGCAGGATTCAAGATCAGGGTAAAATTACCATGTCCATGGTTTGGTTCTGCTGAACACAGATTTTTATTAAGATTTTCACCATTGACATAATGCAGCAAAAACAGTAAATTTGAAGGAAAATAGACTAAGTTGAGAAAATGCAACTTTTCCCTGCTGTCATTTTAAAGAAGAAAGTAAACATGCTTTTAATGATACTCATTATAAGTATTTGTCTGTTACAATTTGTCTGGATCGCAGTTATAAAAATCTATCTCAATGTTACATAAAAGATTGAAATTTATTTTTAAAGATTTTATTTATTTACTCATGAGAGACAGAGAGAAAAGGGCAGAGATATAGGCAGAGAGAGAAGCAGGCTCCATGCAGGGAGCCCGACGTGAGACTCGATTCCGGGACTCCAGGATCATACCCTGAGCCAAAGGCAGACGCTCAACCGCTGAGCCACCCAGGCATCCCAAAAGATTAAAATCTTTTCACTATGTTGTACACCTGAAACTTATGTAACATTGTGTACCAACTATGTCTCAAAAAAATTTTTAAAGTTTAAAATTTTTTTAAGTTTTGATTAATATGTGTCCTAGTGGTAGTATACAGTATTTTTAACTGAAACAAATAATGATGCACAAAAGATTTTTGAATCAAAACATTCTCTCCTATAATTTAACATACAGATCTTTTTCACCACTCACATTAGCAAGTATTTCTGTGGATTTTATTACTGGAAAAGTCTACTCAGTTTAGTCTATGAATTGTCCTGTTTCAGTCTGTAGAATGGAAAGGAAAAGCCTCTTAACTTTTCATGGTTGCCTCTCCTCCATGATTTGTAATCCAAACAATGCCCAAATTTTTATTTTAAAAAAAATTGTTAAATATTCTGTTCTCCTGCAGTTGAAAGAAGATATTAGTAACTCAAACCCGTTTAAATTTGGAAGATTTCCTCCCCACCTGGAATGTCAAATTAATGAGACTGTGCTATAAAGAATTTGCTGCAAGATAGGTGATAATGATTTCAGACTTATAAATTTCCTGGCCAGTGTTGAAACTCAGATGGAGAGGAAGTGCAAATGAGATGCCTGTAGCTATAGGCACTGATCTATAGGTTAAATGTTTAGCAGGTCACAAGATGGTGGATAAATTGCATTCCTTGGCTTCTGCATTATTTGATAAATCTGTTTCAACACAGAAATTTTAACCTGACTACCTGCTTTAATGTGACACTGATGGAACACTCTTCTAATTTTTGTCATCTTTCCCAAATGTCAGATGAGTGGATATTTCCTGAAAACCATGATCGTATTTCCCATTTGGCGTCCAGGAGACAGTCTCTCCTTCCAGATGATGACTCCTGCCACACTTCACACCTGTGGCTAGAAGCCAACAGGGAAAGTGAACATGGCCAACTGGCAGAGGAAACTCAGGTTGTTCTAAAGGACATTTTCACTTTTTCATCAAGACCACGGTCAGCACCTCATGGAAAAACTCAGAATATGTCCCCAGAGGGATGCCCATTTATTTTGGATCTAAAAGAGGATATCAGCATGACAAGAAGAGACACTGAATCAGAGGATGACTTTTATGGCAGTGACAGCAGCGAAGAGGTACACTGCTTGATGAGTGAAGTCGTTTTAAGCACAGTTGTTCCATTAGCTCTGATAAGCATGAAAACCAGTTGAAATGAAAGAGGGGAAATCAACTGCTATTTATAAAAGTGCAGCAGATTGCAGTGTCAGTCAACAGTTGCCTCAGGTTGTTATGGTAACTCTAAATTGCTGCCTTTTTTATTAACAGTCAGCCAATTTCATTTTTAATTATGGAAACCAGTTTTGGGGTTGTTTTTGTTTTTTTGTTTTTTTTAATTTTTGTCTCACAGCATGAGAAATAACATGCACTTTAGTTATATGATGGTGAGACCAGTAAAACATTAAGAACACATTGTTCTAGCTCTCTGGGGAAATTGTGCTGCAGTGGCTAAGCCTTCTGAATTGACGGTTTTCTGGCTTCCTTACTCTCCTGCCATCTCTCCACCTTAGACCTATTAGGACTCATTATTTTCCATATGGTCCCAGAATTTCAAGAGTTGTGCCAATTAAAGTTTAGATAAAGAATCATGGATTAGTGCTAGGATTTGCTTTACCCAAGGTTTTCGGTTTGTAATTATTTAGAATACAAATATATCTTATAAATTAGTAAATTCACATAAAGTTTAAAAAAGACTTGTTATAAACCAAACATAAAGTAGTTCTGAAACATTTGTTTAAAGCTTAATACATTATGATGACTCTTTTCTCCATATGAAATGAATTAATATTTGTGAAATTCCTTCAGCTTTGTTCAATGATAAGCATCCATATTTCCTGTGAAAAATAATTATCACAAAAGCAGATTACAGTCAAGTTATGTTTTCATTAAGTTATACAAATCATTTCTTTGTCAAAATTATATATAACTTTGTTATATGTTAAAATATACATAATATATTTATAAATATAGCTAGTTATATATTAGGTTATATGTATAATATATTATGTAATAATAATTAGAAAAACTGTATATGCTTACAAACATTTTTTTAAGAATTATGATTGATCAAGGATCCCCCTTTGGACTGCAGGATGTAGATTATTGCTCCTACCTTCAGAGCCAGTTGAGAATATGATGAAATTGTTCAGGCAGTAATTACGGGTTTTTGCAACTTTTAATGAGTTTCCATTGCAAAGTACATGGGGAAATCCTTTTTTTATAATATCCTTGCTTCTGAGCATGGTGAAACTACTAGTCATACCAAACATAAACCTACTGTAAATCCCTTAATGCTTGAATAGTACACATGATGCCAACATTTTAAAGGTTCTGGATATCTTTGTCCTTTTCACCCTGAATAACATTAAGATATAAAAACTAAAATAGACATTCACCCTCAGCGTCTAGTACTGCCCCCATCCCAGTTGTCAATTCTTTTACAGTATTAATTGACTAATCTGATAAAATAATCTGTACTTTTTCATTAATGGGATAGCCCATCCCCTTCCCATAAGCCCAGCACCATCTTTCTTACCTAAACCAAAAGAATTCCTGTAATGGTGGAAATTTCAAGGCAGATGGGACATGTTAGTTCCTTCCCTGGAAAACTTTGAGAGAAGTTTTGTGGAAAACTGCCCTTTAAATATCATGACATGGGGAACTTAACTTCTGTCTACAAGAACAATAAGCCTTGACAGGAAGCAATAGAACTTCATGAGAAAATGAACAATACTAGTTCTGAATATTTTATTTTGTTATCATTTGATGTGCTTTCTTTTGCTACTAGCTACTGCACATCTGACATCCTTCATCATTTATTATTGCAAACATAAACTAATTACCAATTACATGAAATTGAAAATAAATGTATCATGCATCACCCAAGCTCTGAGTGGCATAGCTATTTGGTCACCCCCATGCCACAACCATCAAAATGACTAGTAGCATTTGGCTAGAGTCTATATCAGGACCATCTCATTGCTAATACCTGTCCTGACCCACCTTTAGTTGGAGCTGGCTAAGAATGGCTGCCAGATAGGAGGGCAGAAGCCTCACCATAATGTACAAGCTTGTATACTTGGTAGAGGCAATAACAAGATACAAACTATAAAATAGAAAACATGACAAACAAAATTGCTGGGTTATATTTAAACAAGTTCTATAATCTGTGGTGATCAAATTTGTTTGTTTGGGGGGTTTTGGTAATTTCTTTTCCTTAGGATTACTTCTCCAATTGATTAAGTATGTAAGTCATTGGGAAATTGGATTAGATATTTAAAATGTTTATTTACATATAGTCTTTGAAGAAAAATCAGTTTAGTTAATTTAGGCATCCTTACTATTCGTTGTATTATTTTAGAATGTTATATCCTTTAGAGTAACGTAATTATACTTGAGGAAAACAGTGTCATGTCATAAATGATGGTGGATGAATGAGGCTAATTACATTACATACTATGTTTGAAATTTATAACTTGTAGTTAAAAGACCTATTTGATGGTAGACCATTGAGTATTTTTAAAGGGAAATTATATATATTCAGTAGCATGTAAACTAAGTAAAATCAAATCATGTTACCATGATAGCTAGAGGAAAAGTATACATACAATAGTAAAAGCTAATTAAAATCAACTTTTGGTAATATTGATTTTGTAATTTAAGTTTCTAATCATTAATTCACATCTGCAATCTTCATCAGTGCAGAGCCTCAAAAGTATGAATTTTCTTTTTTTGCATATACTCTGGTCTTAGTCTTTGCTTTACTATATATTTTATTCCCCAGACAGCCATGTATACTAATATTCCTGATACTCAATTAATTTTGAGTTTGTAGTTCGTATTTGAAAAGCACACTATGGAAATAGATAGCTATAAAATCAAGACTACCATGTAAAATGAATTACCCTAGAAAAGCTATTAAAACAGAGTGCCTTTCCCACTATTGCAGCATCTAAAAGAAAAAAAAAAAAAAAAGCCTGTTTCTATTATCATCTCTATTTTGTATTTTATGCCATTATTTCCAGTGTGGCTTTGAGTATACACCTGGTTTACAACTTGAAATAGTTAGCTTTATATTAATATTTTATTACTTCCCTAATTTAATTTTTCATCTAGAAATACTGTCATTTTTTTTCCCCAAAACTCTGGCTGTGTATCACATACTAAAGTAGATACTTGCAAGGCCAGGTAATTTGTCCTGTATCACAATCTAAATTGGAACATTAAGCCAAAAAATTATCCCTAGTTGGAGATGATTTATGTGGACCAAGTACTTAGAGCATTCAAATTAGCTAGGAAGCTTCCAGGTCTTTTCCCCATCTAGCTCCAGAGAGGGCTGTGGCAGACGAATTTACCAACAACAGAATAAAAGGACCCTTTTGGTCCTCCTCCTCAGCTTTCCCCATATTGTTGCTTTGAAGATATTTTTTTGGTCCTCAGAGTTAAACTGTTTCATGGCATTTTTTTTCTTCATAGTTTATTTTTCTGGTTTTAGTCTATAAACCACTCATCCTTGTGTAATTGATTAATGAATTTGAATTACATTCTCACATGTACATACACATAATAGAATATTTACTACTCTTGAGCCTGTTTATATTTCTGTGTAACCTTTTAAAACTTTTAAATGTTGATGTCTGTGTTGGGAAAAAAAATGGAAGGACTATTTTGAATATGTTGCCTTGCATTTTTGTTCCTGTATATTATGGATTACAACATAACATATTCTCTAAACCCACCAGGCAAATTTAATATTTACTGTGTGTGAGAAATTTTTTAAAGCCGTTCACAGCTCTAGGTCTTTATTACTCTCTTATAAAGCTCTGTTCCTCTCTGCAAAAGTCACAGGCTCCATGGTTCTTATGACTTGGCTCTTCATTGTTATAGGCAAGTAACAAAAATTATAAAACTCTTGTCTGCTTAGACTATAATTCTACCACTTTTGCTATCAGATAAACATCATACAGATAAATAGTTTTTTGTACATAGAGGTTTCCAAAAGAAATCTTTAAAATGTTATCAGCTAAAAGAGCATGAAGTCTTAACTTCTAGAAAGATATGTTATACAATTAATGGAGGCTCATCATTTTCCCCAAATATTCATGTGATGGTGTTTACCCATCCTATAGAGTCCTTCTAACTTCTGCTATTTGTCTATGAAGCATCATTGGCTTTAGGTAAAGATATTTTTAAAAATTTGTCCAACCCCTTTTAATATCAAGCCTACTGCAGGTTAGTTACTTGTTAGAAGCAGTTACGTCTTCCTTTCATTACTTTTTTATAAACTAGTCAAATGCATTATAAGATACCACTATCAATTATCTTTTCCACCCAGAGAGAACTGTATTACTTTAACAGTTTCCTATAAAATTCAAGAGGTGGAAGTAGAACTATTTCTTGGGGATGGTTGCTAGTGAAGACATTTAAGATATATTTGAGTGGCCAATCTCGTTATCATCAAAGAAGAAATGATTTTTCTCATTCCTTTATGACCAATGTCTTTAGCTATATCTATGCAAATAACTATGCTTTTTAGTTGACAGCAGAAGTATATACCTATATCATCCCTATTGTCTGCTGGTGCCCAGATCCAGCTTCAGGATGCTGCCAATGCGTGCATTTAGTCACTAAAACATTGGACAAGAGTAAAGACTCCTGCTGACTCAGTCTCAATTACAGATTTCAAAACTGTTATCAAAAGTATGTTTGGAATATTTGCAGACATGTGTTTTTACAGAACTTTTAAAAATGTTATACAAGACTTCATTTCACAGTGGACTGAATTTAAAAAAATCAATTGAAATATAAATAAATATGATCATCTGCTTTTACAAAGGCTAAAACAGAGCTCTACCCTGACTCGCTCAACATTAAAGTTGTGATACAAAGAGCTTGGGTCCCATCTGCTCCAAGTAGGTGGCCCTCAAGAGTCATTAAAATTATCTTTTTAAAATTATAGCTCAGCAAGAGCAATCCATTTTGTGCATCCAGAAATTATTGTCCAAATGCCCATCTGCATGTCCTTTTAAGAAACATAGTTCAACAGAGGAAGTCCTGGCTCCTTGGGGAAATCATTCTCATCTTCAGCGTACATATGCTGTGCTACAGTTAATCAGGCAAACTCTATTGATGTTTCCAGCACTGGGGCGTGATTGAATATTTAACAAACAAATGCCTCTGAGCCCAGAAGACAAATGGTTCAAGAGATTTGGGACATTTAAAAAAAATATATTAAGTTAAATCAAAAGCATTTTGCATTTGTTCTTCTGAGAAACAGATGAACAGACTATCAGAATGTGAAAATGGCATGACAATTTCTTTACCACTCTGACAAATTATATTCAATTGCTGTACAGGTTTTCAGTAGCTAAATGATAAACCAAAAGGGAAAACGTTGTTTTTCAATCAGGTCGTAGTAAGCTAAGTTTTAATGCACATAACAAATGCATGTTATATAAGAAAAAAATTAAGCCAAGAGCTTATTAAGCCCAAAGGTGTTGTATGTGTGAAATCAGTAACCATCATCTATACGTATATCACCTATTTTAGTAAGTCAAAAGTGTTGCCTAAGAAAGGAATAGAGGGATCCCTGGGGGGCTCGGCATTTAGCGCCTGCCTTTGGCCCAGGGCGTGATCCTGGAGTCCTGGGATCAAGTCCTGCGTCAGGCTTCCAGCATGGAGCCTGCTTCTCCCTCCTCCAGTGTCTCTGCCTCTCTCTCTCTCTCGCTCTCTCTCTCTCTCTCTCTCTCTCAAATAAATAAATAAATAAATATTTTTTAAAAATAAGAAAGGAATAAAGTTTTGCCATTGTACCACTCTTAGAAAATATAATACTAGTTTTACTCTCTATTTTTTTCCCTTGGAAAAAGAAGCCAACTCAACTCCAGTCAAAATACTGGTCTCGTGTATCTCTTGCCTTTCTCATTTATCATAATTCCCCTTTCAGAATCTGGGATAAACCAGAATTGGTTCTAGGGCAACCAAAATAAGCAAGCCTTTTATACTCTGTCCAGATTCTCCAGTTATTTATCTTTTCCATATATTTAAAATAGCGCAGAAACGTGTTAGTGCGGAAATGCAGTACAACCAAGAGAACAGGGAACACAGCTAAATCTGTCCTCCTCGGCCCATCTCCAAACCAGGGTGTATCTTAGGAAAAATGTGAGATGAATGTCCATATACATCTCATGAATATTTTTGTGTGTATAATTACTGCTCATGCCAAGCAAAAAGAAATAATTTTACACCTGAGTAAACTACTACAAGGAAAAAAAGGCTGTCCTCTGACCCCCTCTCCCAGAAGTGCAAAAAATAATTTGATTTTTAAGGTTTTTTTAAAATGATGTAGCAAACATCTGGCTTTATAGGCACCCCTCCAATATTACATCTAAAACTTTTGAAATGCTATTTGCTGCCTTCTCCCATATGAAATTGTGACCTTTGTAGGTATCTATGTCTCTCTGCTTTATACTTTTTTTTGCCTTTGAGACTTTGTGCCTCTCAAGGGCAATGCCTGTGTCCTTCTTACTTGTGTGTCTTCTATAGTGCCTACAAAATGCCTTACACATAGCAGGAGCTTAGTAAATATTTACTGAACTAATTTTTATTGCAAAAGTTAATTTCTGCCTATGTGATCTACAAAATGGAATCCCAGAGTGATCAAAGGTTTTGGCCCAAAGGTTCATAATTATACCTTTCTTGCTTTTAACAAATCTATTTTTAGGGCCTGTCTGTTTTAAATACACAACATATGTTTAGTTTTTATTAATGAAAATATGATGGAAGTGAATGAGTAGAGAGTCTTTTGGTCACAGAAAACCCACTGCCCAGTATATACAACAATTATAGAAAATTAAACTAGAGTTTTTTTTGAAAGCTGGAGAAAAGATATTACTATCTAACAGCCAGACTGAATTAACAAGAAATATATCCTACTTCCCACCAGTACCTTCTTAGAACTAGGGTCTGAGGGATGTTTGCTATATTCTCTGTTTACTTTCTCTAGACAAGGCTAAACTTTTATTCTCCTTTTGTCTCTATGAAACAAAAGTTGCAAGAGTCACCACTCCATTCCTTAGTAATTTAGGACACTAGGCATTTTTCGAGTCCCTGGCATTCTTTCCAGTTTTCTACCTGAAGGCGGGGTTCTTCAACCATGTGAACAGCCTAAGGGGTCTCAGAGTGACAATGAAGGATGAGCTCATTGAGCAAGTGGCGTACAGCGGAAAGGTGTGTCCAGTGCCTGCAGCTGAGGCTGTACGATACCGTTTCAAGGATGAAAATATCCCAACTTTCTTATTTTTTTCACGTGGGACATAAAGTAAGGGCCCATGGATCGATATTCAGTCACTATCTTTTCTTTACCTGGGGCTCTGGAAAGTAAATTTCTCCATATAAAGAAATATATGAATGAGAAGATCAAGCCAGCATAGACAAAGCAAGTTTAGGCCCAGGACAAATACCAAGAAGAAGATCCTTAGACACCCTGCAATTCTCATTCCTTATTCAGACAGGCAAGCTGTTTCTTAGATGTTCTGAGACCCGAGTGTTCTAGGACCTTCCTTGAGAGTACAGTTACCTGCTAATCCCAACTACTTTCCACAAGGGAAAATCGTTTTATGACAGGATTAGGGATTGCCAACTACATTTTAGAGATTTCCAGAGTCTTAAGTATAGCATACTCTGCCTTCTACAGAACTCTCCTATCGGCCCAGCCTATCCATCCCCACTACCAGTGTCTCAACCAGTCACCCCAGCACTTTTAATCATGACAGCTCAACAGTCTCCTGATTGGCCTCCCTCTCTGCTATCTCCACAGACGCTGCAGACACCACATGAACTCACACCCATGCCTTCTATCATGTGACATCTCTGATTCTCCTGAGTCACATCACTCAAGGACCCTTCAAAGGCCCTGGATGACAGAGATTCAGTTCTGGGCACCCATTATATCCTCAGCACCCACAGCGCCTATGGCAATAACCCTAGATAGGATTAGGAAGAAAGGAAGATTGGCAGAACAATGACAGACACACAGGCGGATAGATCCCTTCTCATTAAAAGGCATAATAAATTCTTCTGGCCTGTATGCAATCTAGAGCAGGCTTTCTTGCCTTTACATATGCTTCACTTATGCTAAAACGGCAGTCTCACCTCAGATAGTAATCTGTGTGTTGAGTGTGATGATGACCAAACACTCAGGAAGAAACTGAAAAGTTCAATCAGTCACTCAAATATTTTGTTTAAAAATACCAAAATTGAGACACCTGGGTGGCTCAGCACTTGAGCGTCTGCCTTCACCTCAGGGCATGATCCCTTTCCAGGGATCAAGTCCCACATCGGGCTCCCTACAAGGAGCCTGCTTCTCCCTCTAGGTCTCTGCCCGTCTCTGTGTGTCTCTCATGAATGAATAAATAATATCTTAAAAAAAATAAAAATACCAAATTCGGGGGGAACACCTGGGTGACCCAGTTTGTTAGGCATCCAACTCTTGATTTTTGGCTCAGGTCATGAGTGTCTTGAGATCCAGCCCCATCAGGCTTCCTGCTGAGCATGAAGTCAGCTTGAGATTCTCTCTTTCCCTATTCCTCTGCACCTCCACCTTGATCCTGAATGCATTCTTTCTCTCTCGCTCACTCTAAAAAAATTTTTAATTAAAAATAAAAAACCAAATTTGGGGAATAACTAGATATTTGGTTCTCTGTGGCTACAAATGGAAGGATAGGAAATAGCTTTCTGAAACTGAATGTAAGATATATATTCTCAGGCATCAAATAATGTCTCTAAAATACAATCTGCTTTTTGGGGAACCTGGGTGGCTCAGTTGGTTAAGCATTGAACTCTTGATTTTGGCTCAGGTCATGATCTTAAGATTATGAGATGGAGCTCTGGGTCAGGTTCCATGCTCAGTGGGAGTCCTCTTGTCCCTCTCCTTCTCCCCTGCCCCTCCACTGGCTTGCATGCATGCTCTCTCTTTCTCAAAAATAAATAAATAAAATCTTTAAATCTATATAGATATATATACTCTGCTTTTATGATTTTTTTTCTGTCCTGAGTTTATCATTTTAATATCCATTTATTTATTATATATTTAAATAAGACAAGTTGGAAAAATCTACCCTGGCAAGAATAAGCAGTGATCACATTAGTTTGTTTTTTAAATTTCTTATTTTATAGCAGAAAAATCCACCTACTAAAAAAGTACTGTATTTCTCATTTTCATTATTTACTTTCACAGCCATTGATTTTATGTTTGTACTTCCTCCTTTCTCAGATTTAAAAATTAAAACTTTTGCTTTCCTAGGGATAATCTCAGAACTATGTACTTGAAAAATTCATGTAGCTTTCCAAATAATTATATTTCATGATGCTCATGTTTTATGGAAAAAAATACTTTCTATAATTGAAATTTTCATGTAAGAAAAGTATTTCACAAAACATGTCTACTATCTATTGCTCTTCAACAATAAAACTTCCCTACAATAATTTAAGACAAAAATACTTTGATAGGCCCACTTCTTTTTAAAGTAGCATTTCCCGGCTTAAATAAGCTAAACATTATAAGTTCTAGCTCTTTCTCTTCTCACAGAGTCAGCTCATTGGGAATTCAAAGTCTACAAATCTTAGATAACTTCCTATAGATCTCTTCTTCCACATGCTTTTTTGAAAGGACTATATTTTTAGTGACCTCTTCTTAAATGGTTCTTTTGTAACTCAATGGTAAGAAAAAAAATATATGCCTTACCAAGACCAGATACCATAGTAGGGCACCTTAGCAAACGGTTTATATACCTACTTACGTTGCTGGTTTTAGTTGCTCATATTTTTATTGCAGAATAAAATAGTATATATATATATTTTTTTTTTTTGCTTTTTATTCAGAGAATACATGAACTTATTAAGAACTGTTATCAGTAGTTTATTCACCACAGATTTTGACTCAACATGGTTTCACTTTGTTCCCCTATGTAGGATAACAACAGTATCCAGGGCTCCCCGAGTCCAGCAGCTAGTCCTTCAGGGTTAACTCAGTTAACGTTAGAGAGCACGTTGGGGAAGGCTGCAAGGCGAACAGATAAAGGACCTCTAAAAAGTGCCTACGCAGAAGCAGGAACATCAGAAAGCCAGAATTCCTTGGCAAAGCAGATAGATAGAAAAGACTTTCAAAGGAGCATGGTGCCTACGCCATGCCTTTCTCCCCCTGGAAGAAGTGAATCCTCTCAGAAAATTCCAGATCCTCTTATCAAAGCAAAGGACCGGCCAACCCATCAAGTACCAGCTTCAATAAATAAAACCTTGCTCAAGGAGATCTCAGGGGAAAAGTTGAGACTGATTCCTGAAGTATCTGTAAGTGGTATCCCTCTGGTTTGCATAGGCGGACAGTACGTCCTGCTGTGTTCTGTTCTGTTCCACTTCGCACGCATTTTCAGCAGGACCTATTTTTCATCATTTGGGTGATCAGTAATGTATTTGCCTTCCTATTCAGATGTGTTTTAGCTCAGTAGCAGCAGCTGTTAAAGAGTATATTGCACATCCCAGTGATAATAGAATGCCTCATGTTTTTAATGAGAAAGATAATTATCATAATAGTTTTTTTTTTTATTTCCCGGTTACTTCTCATAATTCTAGTTATCACTGCCTGCAAATTATAAATGAAGATCTTATTTCTGAGCCAAAGGCTTGCCAGTGAAATTGACAGATTTTCAATAACAATCTACATTAGGAGCCGTAAAAACATCATTATTCTATTCACTTTCTGGTCTCTTTGCAGCAGTTTCCTAAATAATAAATGGCATGAGTGAAGGTTAACAGTAAAGTAGTGTCATTGAGTAAATCCCTAGGCTAGTTTGGTGGCTATATTCATGTTCATCAGATTGATTTTCTTCCTTCCTGTGTTGGTATGTTTCTTCCTTAAGTCCCTCCATACCTATACTTAAACACCAGAGAACAAATGAAGCCATGCAGAACAAATGAACTTATATTCATCCATTTCTTTAAAACATTGAAAGCTTTCTTTATTTGTCATGTCCTAAGTATTTTCTATGTGTTACAGTGTAAAGCTTTGGTTCAATTATGTTCTAAGCAATTCAGGGTGGATTTTTCCCTTGCACAAGTCACAGACATATGCATCATCATTAACAAACTAGAATTAGCTGATATGTCTTAAATATTTGCCATGTGCCAGTCACTCAGCCAAGCCTTTTTCTGTGGAACATTTCATTTAATCCTCACAGGGACCCTGAGAGGTAGACACCTTGATCCTCGTTTTTCAGATGAGGAGACTGAGGTTCAGAGTGGTTATGCACAGTGTTCAAGGACAACAGCTGGCTAGTTGAAGAGTTAGAACTTGAATGGAGATTGTCTGAGTCGAGACCTGCTACCTGGATCCACCACTCTGAGCTCCATAAACATGTACCAGCTCTTATGGGAATGGTGACCCCTCCACAAGAAAGACCCAGATACAACTGGAATGTGTGTTCCCCTTATTTCTCATGTTCGTATGCATGTGTGTATGCATGCATGAATCATCTAACATCATGAAAATGGATTTGTTTTATGGTGATTTAGGATGAAAGTGGTCAGTAATATTTTTGCATGTTATCCTTTTTTTTGGAAATATTTCTAAAACAGATGTTCTACCTAATACCTATCTGTAATTTTTTCTTTGGTGTGCTAATAAGTGGAATGCAGGTAATAAATGAACCTTAGAGATCTATTCTACAACACTGCTTTATATGACTGCAGCCAAAACTGGGCTGCCAAAAACAGAGCCAAAGCAAATCTCTAAGAAGCCTTCCACTCCATTCCCCCCACCCCTGCCCCTGCTAATTTTTTTTGCCACCACCCTTCTATTAGGTAAAATCTGTCATCCTAATATATCCAAAAGATTGTTTATTTTGAATCATTCCATCTTTCTATAGAAATAAAGCCAGAGCATGAAAATCAGCTTGGAAGCTTGAGGCACAAATGAACTTTTTAGAATTGGCCGTTGTGCCAAGTACACTGCCTGAAAAATAGTGCTCTCCGATGATAGCAGGGGAAAATGAAAGGTTGGAGAGAGAGTAGGCAACTTTCCCTTACACCATCCTCTTCATTTGAGAGGCTTTGAGGATAAGCCAGTTCACAGAGACTATTCCAGTTGCTCCAAGAGGATCTTTCTCACAGCTTATTGCTGTCAATTGCCAAGCCCAGACTGACCCAGGTGCCTTCTGCACAGGGGCTCCTGGGCAGCATATGCCATTTTCACTCATCCATTTTACAGCTGAGAAGATTGACAGAGCAATCTCTTCAAAAGGATGAAAGAGGGAAGGAGTTTTATCTGTGTTGAGGGGATAAACGCACAAAGGCACTGCTTACCATTTGTGCAGAGAGGTTTTGACCCCAGTGTCAAAATTCATGCTAATAAAATGTGATCTCTAATAACCCACGTGATCACTACAATCTGTGTCGCTCACATTTGTGAATGTGATAACCTCAGTTTAATAGGATGTAAACTTATTGAAGGCATTGGCACTTTACCCCATTTCAGAATGAATGTATAGGGGGAATGTAGTGTTCTTCCAGAGACACCATTTAAAAAAGAAATTCATGATCATACTGAAAGGGTGCTAATACTTGACATTCTCTCCATTTAATAACTGCAGCTAAGAATCTGAAACCAGTTTCCTCAAAAGAGTGCTATGTGCTTGGTAACTCCACAATGGGATTTTTCCCCCAGATCCCAGAAACCCATGGCAGTGACTTTTAATAATTTACTAATATTTAATTCACACAATATAGAATTCTGCCTTTTTTAGTGCATTCATGGAGTTGTACAACCATCACTGCTCATATTAGATCATTTTTATCATCCCAAAAGAATTCCATCCCCATTAGTAGACATTCCCCATTCCCTGCTTCCCCTAAACTCCCAGAAGCCACTAATCTGCTTTCTGTCTATGGATTTGCCTATCCTGGACAGTTCATATAAATGAAATCAGACAGTATATGGCCTTTTGGGTCCGACTTCTTTCATTTAGCATAATGTTTTCAAATTCCATCCATGTTGTAGCATGTCATGTCTTTTTATGCCTGAACAGTATTCCATTATCTGGATATGCCATATCTGTTTATTCATCATCATCATATCTGTTTATTCATATTCATCATCATCATACCTGTTTATTCATCATCATCATATCTGTTTATTAGTTGGTTGTTTCTACTTTTGGGCTATTATAAAAGATGGTGCTATGAACATTCATATGCACATTTTCGTGTGGACATATGTTTTCAGTCCTCTTGGCTATATACCTAGGAGTGGAATTGTTGGGTCATATGGAACTTTACATTTAACTTGCCAGAAACTGCCCAACTGTCTTCCAAAGCAGCTGCACCGTATTACATTTCCACGGGCAAGGCGAGTTGAGGGGATTTCTCCACATCTTAGTCAACACTTGTTATTGTCTTTTTGTTTTAAGCCGTCCTAGTGTGTCCTAGTGTGTGTGAAGTCTATCTCACTGTAGTTTTGGTTTGCATTTCCCCAATGACTAAAGATGTTGAGCATCTCTTCATATGCTTATTAGCCTCTCCTTCAGAGAAATGCCTATCAAATCTTTGGCCTGATTTTTCCTTTGGATTATTGGTCTTTTTATTGTCCAGTTGTAAGGGTTTGGATACAAGTTTCTTGTCAGATACATGATATGTAAATATATTCTCCCATTCTGTAAATTGTCTTTTCATTTCATGAGGCTATCTTTTGAAGCCTGGAAGTTTGTCATCTTGTAAAGTCCAGTCTATCAATGTTTTTCTTCTATTGTTTTTGCTTTTCATGTCATTTGTCAGAGCCATTGCCTAATCCAACATCACAGAGATTTATTCCAATATTTTCCTTAAAGAATTTTATAGTTTAACTCTTAAATTTTGTTCTGTGATCCATTTCTAGCTAATTTCTGTCTCTAATGGAAAGTAGGGGTTCAACTGCATTTTTTTTACATATGGATATTTACTTATACCGGCACTATTGGTTGAAAGAGTATTCTTTTCCCATTGAATTGTCTTGTCACCATTTTTGAAAATCAGTTGACCATACATGTAAAAGCTTATTTCTGACTTCCCAGTTCTGTTCTATATATATATACGTCTATCCTTGTGCAGTATCACACTGTCTTGATTACTATAGTATTGTAGTAGGCTTTAAAATCAGAAATGTGACTCCTTCAACTTCATTCTTCCTTTTCTGGATTGTTTATGCATCTCCATAGAAATTTGAGGATCAACTTGTCTGTTTATGCAAAAAGGGCAGCTGAGATTGCATTGCTTCTAGAAATCAATTTGGGGGATATATCTTAACATCTTAACAGTATTAAGCCTTCCAGTCCATGGATATCTTTCCATTTATTTGTGTCTTTCTTTCAGGAATGTTTCATAATTTTCAGCATGTAAGTCTTGCATTTCTTTTATTAAATTTATTCCTAAGTACATTTTTTATGCTATTGTGAATAGAATTGTTTTTCTTAATTTTATCTTTTATTTGTTCATTGCTAGTGTTCATAGAAATGCAATTTATTTTTATATTGATTCTATAATTTGCAACCTTGCTATTAATTAGTTCTAATACTGTTTCTGTGAATTCTTTAGGATTTTCTTAGAATACAAGATCGTGTCATTACAAATAGAGATAGTTCTACTTCCTTTCCAATCTAACACAGACATGATGAACTTAGTCAGGCCTGGAAAGATTCTATTGGTATGACTCATAGGAAATGTACTTGATGCAAGAGGAAAATTTTGATGATTATCCTGGGACTAGAAGTCTGTCTAATATTATATGAATGCAGATACGAAATTACCTTTGCTGGCATTGTAGTCCACATATGTAAAGCACTGACATGTATGAGGGTTTTACCACTAAGCTGGGTTCCTAAAATAAAGGACTTCTAAGGGTGCCTGAGTGGCTCAGTCAAGCATCTGCCTCTTGATTTCAGCTTAGGTCATGATATCAGGGTTGTGAGATGGAGCCCTGTGCTGCATGGAGCCTGCATAATATTCTCTCCCTTCCTCTCCCTCTGCCCTTCCCCCCACTTTCCCCTCTAAAATTAATTAATTAATTAATTAATTAATTAATTAATATAAAGGACTTCTAGGTGATGAGTTATGGCTGTTGTGGTTCTACTTCTGGATTAGTGAGAGCATCTCCTCTTCTGCTCAGTGCTTGTCAGGCCAGGTATTCCTCCCAGGAACTAGAGATACATCAACCAAAACAGATGAGGCCTGTCTCCTTGGGGGGCTTAAGACAATAAAGACATACAAGGAAGTACATAAAGTGATTATAAACTATGATAAGTGGTGCAGGAAGACAAAAACAAGGTGATGTAATAGAGAACAGGATTGGCTAGAGTGGTGGGTACTTTAGATATTATCTGATGGAGTAGATAACATTTGATCTGAGATCTAAAGTTTAATATGAAGCCAGTCATGCAAAGAACCTGGGAATAATGTTTCAGGTATTAGGAACAGGAGGTACAAAGCTTCTGAAATGGGCATCTTTGGGAAATAGAGAAGATCCACGTAGCTGGGACATAGAAGAAGGGGAAAGTAGTGAAGGATGAGGTCAGAGCAGCACACAGGGTCCAGATCATGTAAGATCAGGATGGCCACGGTGAGAAGGATGGCCTTTACTTCAAATGCAATGATAAGTCTTTGTAAGGTTTGAAACAACGCAACAACATTTACATTCAAAAACTTCCCTCTTGCTGTGTCAAGGGTGGATGCAGGGAAAGCAGTTGAGGCATTACTCTGATAGATCAGAGTGGAGATGAAGAAAAGTAGTAGATCCCAGGAATAACTGGGAGCTAGGACAGACAGGATATAGGGAAGAGGAAATGGGTAGAATTAACGATGACTCTCAGATTTGGGATCTGAGCAACAAGGAGGATGGTTATGTAATTCTCTGGGTTCTGGAAGACTGAGCAGACCTGAGCCATCAACTCAGCCATCAAGGTACTGCAATCAGGAATTATAAGTGGACACACCCCATTAAAAATCTGCTCTCACATGGGGCTCCTGGGTGGCTCAGTTGGTTAAGTGTCTGACTCTTGATTTGGGCTCAGGTCATGATCTCAGGGGTCGTGAGATGGAGCCCTGCAGCAGGCTACACACTCAGCAGGGAGTCTACTTGAGATTCTCTCTCCCTCTCCCTTTGCCTCCTCACCTCATCCTCCGCCTCCCCTGTGCTTGAGCATGTGTGTGCTTTCTCAAATAAATAAATAAGTCTTTAAAAATAAAATCTGCTCTCACAAAGTGCCAACATGAAGTGACTTTATGACAAAGGACAATTAATTAAAGGCTTTTACAAAAGGAGATGCAGGAGAACTATTTTCCTAATCCCCTGGTATGCCAGAGGACTAGTAATTCTTAAGGAACACTTACAGAAATCGATTTGCTAACTACTTGGTAAACTTCCTCCTTGCAATGTTTTATTCATTTTTAAATAGAGTTCCCTATTATTAAGTTCAAATATTTTTAATTAAGAAACAAGTACAGCCCTCTGGGTAATATCGTAACCATGTAGATAGCTGGTAATTAAACTTTTCCACATGTATGACTGCATTCAAACAGTTTTGAATGAATCATTTTAAACCCATAAGTGTCATTATGTGCATTTTTAAACAAACAAACAAAAAGGCCTATATAACAGGCTTTGTGGTTCTAGAAAAAGTTTGAACTTACTAAAGAATGGTTATTTTCAAAAGAAAGACAAAATATGCTACCAGTTACAAATTCATGTATTCTCCTTAGCAAAAATAAGACTTGACTTTTTATAGAAAAAAAAAAACTATAGAATGAATCCCATATGACTTTTGAGTTTAATTTTCACATTTTTATTTTTAAAAAATAAAAACTAAATTATGGAAGGACGCTGTTAAAAGTGTTTTAAGCCATGGTATAATTTTTTTAATTGTCAAGCCTTTTCCTTTGGATAATGAAAAAAGGATTAGTTTGACTGCCTCCCTGATGAATATGAGCCCATATTTTTTTTTAAATAATAGAGGTTTACTATTCTATGCAGTTTGTACTCTACAAACTTGGAGGAAAATGAGTTTGTAAATTATCTTAGAGTTCTAAAGGCATTGTTCCATTACATAAAGTTCTGCATTTTCTAGGATATATAATACTCTGTATTCGAAGGGAAACCATCTGTCTCTCTTTGAATTTGCCACGCAAGTATGCCATTTGCAGCTGTCTTTCCAAAAAATACCCCATTGTTTGAAGAATTCATAAATGTCTTTCTGACCCCTGACTTCCTTCGATTACAACAGTATTCCATTGTTGCAAAACACCTGTTTGGGGGTTAGGTTGCCCTGTGTGCTATACATATGTCAATCATCCTGGCCCAACTATGCAAGTTCACCCAGTGACTCTCCCTCATTCCAAGACTACTACTACAAGTGCTCACTGGCCTCATGCTTTCCTGGGCCACCTGATAGATAGATGGCCTTCACCTTTGCTACCTTCAGGACCTTCCCAAAAGATCATGTCTATCTACATTTTCATTCTTCTGAGAGGTCAAGAGCAGTGGACACCATGGCTCAGAGCACCAACTCAAATCAGACAGACCTGGATTTTAATTTTGGCTTTGCTTCTCTTTACTTACGTGACCTTGGACACATTTCTTAACTTCCTTGAACCTCAGTTAACTCATCTATCACCTTGGAGAAAATAATAAAACTTATTCCATAGGGTCATAATGAGTATTAAATGAAATAGGTTCATAATCCAACAAGTTATTTTCTTCTACTCATGTCTGAGTAGTTAGAAATACAAACCAGTGTGCCTAGCATTCTAAAGCAAACTTTTTCAAATTCAATAAAATTCCAGAAGCTAATTATTGGTATTGTTCAATAAGTGATAGCTATATGCATTTCTTGCCCTCTGTTAATAATTGAATCAAATGCTGACATAAGAATGAATTAATGGTCAGGTAGCGTGTTGGTATTTTCTCAATGTTCACTGAAGAGAGAAAAATATTTAGAAGCAGGACCTGGTGTTTCTCCAGTCATTCCCCAGAGAGTACCCTCTGTGTGTCTGCCTTATTCCCAGAGCTAAATTATAGATCACCCCTTCATGGCTGATGGGGTGAATGAAACACAGAAAGACTAGTAGCACTTAACACTATAAACCATAGTGTTAACCATGGAGAGAATGTGTCATTTATTACATTGGACACTCCTACCAATGAGTTGCCTTTGGGGAAGAGTTTGTGATTTCATGTTTTGTCAAAACTATACTCTTTCCTTGCCTCTGGAAAAAAAAAAAAAAAAAACAGAGTCATTACCTGAATTTTATCTGTCAGTGCACTGCTGGGGATATCGCTGGAGCTACAGAGTTTGGTGATTAAATAACATTGGTGCTACCAGTAAAAGGATTTGCATTAAGCATAGAAATTTTCCAGGTGGAATTTGCTTCAATTTTGTTTTCAGTCCAAACTTACTCCTTTGAGTAAAACAAACTCTTTGCATCTAGTGTCTAATTTAGTTATTGACCAAAGCAAAATGGTCCAGAGTAGAAGTATCTTAAAATATTTAAAAATGGAATTACGGTCCAAATTTTGGGTGATGATATGGAACTGCAGAAGTCATTAGGACATTTTCATATCTCCAAACAATGTGCCAGTTCCTCTAATGAAAAGGAGCAGTTTCAGATTCTCAGAAGTTTCAGAAATTGTACATAGAAAGACTTGACAAAAAACTGAGACTATCAGAAGTATGAAGCAATTGAAACAGATTAGTTGTTTAGCTAACACACTATAACTTCTTACTGTCGGTTCTCCAGTATTTTAAAGGTTAGCATCCTACTAGTCAAATGTTTATTGCAGAAATCCATCGCTTTGATGTCTTGGTTTTCCTAATTTTATTTTATTTTTTTGTATATTTTTTTATTGGAGTTCAATTTGCCAAAATAGTAGAACATCCAGTGCTCATCCTGTCAAGTGCCCCCCTCAGTGCCCATCACCCAGTCACTCCATCCCCCCACCCACCTCCCTTTCCACCACCCCTTGTTCATTTCCCAGAGTTAGGAGTCTCTCCTGTTTTGTCACCCTCTCTGATTCTTCCCACTCATTCTCCTTTCCCCTATAATCCCTTTCATAATTTTTTATATTCCCCATATGAGTGAAACCATATAATGATTGTCCTCCAATTGACTTACTTCACTCAGTATAATATCCTCCAGTTCCATCCATGTCAGAACAAATGGTGGGTATTCGTCTGTATATACAATGGTTTTCCTAATTTTAAAGGAGCAAATCATACTTGCCATTTTCCTATTTTATGGAAGAGGCCTTAGGCAGACAATATTTGCTGACCCATTGAGATTGGGGTCTTTGATTCAAGAACCTTGTTTGTGACTTTAAGAATTTAGGGCACTTGCCACATGCCAAGTCCTCTACAAGGTGCCCAGTGCTTTCCATCCAGTATCCATGTCTGGTCCTCATAAGAGGCCTCACTTATTTCTGTTTGACAGACCAGGAAGCAGGGAGGCTTTAGATAGTTCACATCTAGTAAGTGACAAAGCGGAGTGTCAAACTCAAGAGAGTTTGGCCAGAAAAGTTGGTTCACCTTCTACTACCCTAGTCCACGACCCCATTAAAGGTCACTGAAAAAGTTCTGGGATCAGGGCACCTGGGTGGCTCAGTTGGTTAGGCGTCTGACTCTTGATTTTGACTGGGGTTGTGGTCTCAGGGTCTTGAAAGCAAGCCTCAGTGTGGAGCCTGCTTGAGATTCTCTCTCTCCCTCTCCCTTTGCCCTTCCCACCCCCCACCCCTCCACCCCAAACTCACTCACGGACGTGTGCACCATCTCTGCCTCTCAAAATAAAAAATCCTGATCAGGGATCCCTGGGTGGCTCAGCGGTTTGGCACCTGCCTTTGGCCCAGGGCACGATCCTGGAGTCCCGGGATCGAGTCCCATGTCGGGCTCCCAGCATGAAGCCTGATTCTCCCTCCTCCCGTGTCTCTGCCTCTCTCTCTCCTCTCTCTCTCTCTCTTTCTAGGTCTATAATGAATAAATAAATAAATAAATAAATAAATAAATAAATAAATAAATCTTTTTTAAAAAATCCTATGATCATGTGGCAATTTAACTTCCATTGCCACTTTAAGCTTCACGTTATTTTTATCTATTTATTTGAGAGAGAGAGAGAGAGAGAGCTCACACAAGCTGGGGTGGGGGGAGCAGAAGAAGGAGAAACAGATCCCCCTTGAGCAGGGAGCCCATTGCAAGACTCAATCACAGGACCCTGAGATCATGACCTGAGCCAAAGGCAGATACTTAACCTGAGCCACCCAGGCACCCCACTTCACAGTATTTTAATATGCAGAAGGATGCACAGTTGTTGGTATATCTGTCATTACTGTATTACAACCAAACTATTCTACATTCTAAAACAATCTGAACTTAAAGTTATCTTCCCACTCCAGAAACGTCAGTTGGCTTACCTCTGCTATTTCCATTTCTATAAGCAGGTTCAGTAATTGTTTTCCTCTTGGTTCCTTAAATAATATTTTAAACTACCATGTATTGAATGACTACTCTGCTTATCCCATATACAAGGCTACAGTCATCTTAGAGATGCCATATCCTTGAATGTAATATAAAACCTGTTCCATTTGGTTTTACTAGATTCCTTTCGTCTGTAGTTGATTGTTAAACTCAAGAAGTACCCTGAACTCGGTAGATAGATGCTGGGAAATTACAAATTGTTTATCAAATCCCTTTAAGGTTTATAAGAATTGAGCTGTGGTTGTCGGAGAATTCTTTCTGAAAATTAGCAGGCTGACTACTGAGACAAAACGTACGGAAGTATGTTGTGTGGAAGCCATTATTGAAAAGGGTAAACAAATACGGCACATCAAAATAAGAATCTTTTTTAAAAAATACTTTCATGGTCTTCCTCCTCAAAAAGAGAGCTATATCTGTGAGATAGAAAGCTACCTCTTTGCAAGGACTTTTGCTACTATTGGATTTAAATTACTCAAGAATTCTCTACTGAGACATTCTTAAGGGGTTAGTATACATAGATGATGAAGTGTGAATTGAGTCAGGAGTTGTGAAGTGTCTCCAGGTTACAAGCCAAAATGTTTGTGACAGACATTTCAGAGGTGGCATTGGGTCTGGTTAAGTAATACTAGGTCAACACGAATACCGTTGATGTAAAATGCAGTCTAGATTCTGACCAGTTGTTTCTTTCGTATAGTGTGCCTCCTGATTTCTGCTGTTAGGTTGACATAGCATCCCTTTAATGTAGCAGAGTTTTTCAAGTTGTACTGCAGCTTGGTCTTCATACGATTTACCTCTCTGCATTGTGAAGAGATATGCTGAAATCTACCATACATTGCGAATGAGTTATTTGCTCAATCATGTGTCACTTGAGACTCATGCCTGAGATTTCTGTCTTCTTTCTTATCTTCTGTGGGCCTGTGTCACCAGTGAATGAGGGCCAACTCTCCTGTGAGATACATGCTTAGAAATTTGAAACAAATCTTCAAGGGGTACTAGTTGGTGAAGAGATACCCTGCAATACTAATTTACCATCAGCTTGTATTTAAAATGTCAATGTAGAAATTAAACACTATCTGCAAACAGCAATAGAGAGGAGATTAGTCTTCATATTAAAATGCCAGTTGAGGTTTAAAATTAGCATTGGAAAATGGACTTCTGCTACTTTTCTTGCTATTGTGTTGGAGTTTAAAAAACTTCCAAAACTTTCTAATTACGGATTCAAAACTCTTAATAATACAAATTTGAAACTAGCATTGAAACTGACTCCCCAGCTTTAGAAAATGCCTTCTTTGCCCCTACTAAGTAGGTCCAGAGTAAAGTGGCAGCAATTAATAATAATTAAATAATCTGCTTGTTTGTTCATTTGTTTTCTTTTTCAGATTCCACATTTAAGTGAACTCATATGGTATTTGTCTTTGTCTGACTTATTTCGCTTAGCATTATTAATACCCTCTAGATATATCCATGTTGTTGCAAATGGCAAGATTTCATTCTTCTTTATGGCTAATATTTGTGTGTGTGTGTGTGTGTGTGTGTGTGTGTGTACACCACATCTTTATCCATTCATCTGTCGATGGACACTTGGACTGCTTCCATATCTTGGCTATTGTAAATAATACTGCAATAAACATAGGGGCACATATATCTTTTCAAATTAATATTTTTGTTTTCTTTGGGTAGAGATCAGTATAGAGGTTACTCAAAAAATAAAAAATAGAGATATCATATGATGCAATAAGAATATATCTTTTGACAGAATCATAGGCTTTTAATAAGACTTGGCCAGGGAAGTGGAAGCCAAAAGCTATAGATGAAATTCTAGGTATTTTCATCCTTGTTATTTTGGAACTCTATTGCTGATTTCATTTCTGAAACAGTATGTATAAGTATTTCTAGTGTACTTAATGCTTTCTATGAATATAAGCTCCATACTGCTAGCTTGTCCCATGTTCTGATGGTTAAAATATGCAGCCATTGGATGCCTAGGTGGCTCAGCAGTTGAGCGTCTGCCTTTGACTCAGGGCATGATCTTGGGGTCCCATGATGAAGTCCCGCCTCGGGCTCCCTGCATGGAGCCTGCTTCTCCCTCTGCCTCTCTCTCTCTCTCTCTCTCTCTCTCTCTCTCTCTCTGTGTGTGTGTGTGTGTGTGTGTGTCTTTCATGAATAAATAAAATCTTTTTTAAAATGCCTTAAAAAAAAGAATATGAGGGATCCCTTGGTGGCTCAGAGGTTGAGCATCTGCCTTCAGCCCAGAGCATGATCCTGGAGACCTGGGATCGAGTCTCACGTCGGGCTCCCTGCATGGAGCCTGCTTCTCCCTCTGCCTGTGTCTCTCATGAATAAATAAAATCTTTAAAAAAAAAACTTTAAAAATGTGCTGCCATATCACCCTTCTTATCCTTTGAGGTCCAGCTTAGAGACCGTCTCCTCCAGGAGGCTTGACTGATGCTACAAGAGGTGACCTCTCTCTTTTCTGAAATGCCAGACTATGGTTTATCTCCCTTTTCTCACATGCCTTTCACATTATGTTCTGGTCTAACAGCCACCATCCCCTTTGTAGTAGCAGTTTCTGTATCTTGGTGTAACTTAAAAGAATACAAAGAGTCAGGGTTAGTATGGTAGACTTCTATGAAGAGGTTTTTTTGCATGATGTCCCCTATGCTGGAATGTCAGCCACTGTCACAATGCAAATCTGATTCAGAAAGAGAGTCTCAGAGATTTTCTAGGTTCCAGAATGAGAATAACAGCCTAATTTCCTCCCAATTTTATTACTCTCCCATCCATATAGAATGAAATGAGTTTCTTCACCTGATCTTACTAACTCATGCCCGTGTCTCATTTTGACTCTACACCACCATTGTGAACTTAGCCTTAGAACTTAGTAAAACCAGTTCTTATCTGGGGCTCACAACATTCTATAGGCACATGTTTGATGGATTAAGCTATTCTGCCTTAATATCTTGAGAGTTTGAGAGGCGAAGGGCATCAAGTTATAAGGTTACTTTTGTTTGTTGTGTTTTATCATTTTGCTGGAATTATCAGTTTTCCTTTCCTTTTAATCATGATCAAGACACTGCATGATTAACTAGTACTATACCCAAATATGTACTACTTTTTTTTTTTTAAATAGACTCTACGCCCAACATGGAACCCAGTGCAGGGTTTGAACTCACAACCCTGAGATCAAGACCTGAGCTGAGATTAAGAGTCGGACACTTAACCAACTGAGCCACCCAGGCACCCCCATGCTACCTTATTTTATGCTCCTTTCTTTCTATTTCTTGATTGTCCTACTAGATTGTAAAGCCTGTGAAAGCAGGAGCCACATCTCACTTGTCTTTGTGACTTCACTGTATTAGGCTTCTAAAAATGTCTGAAGATCAAAGAAAATGAGTAGCTCAACTGGCTTCATGAGGGAAGGACTTGCCTGGGAATCTGAGCACAGCTGAATTGTATAGCCTTGAGCCCATTACCTCCTTCCTAAAACAAATCCAACTGATAATGTCTCCTTTCTTTCCTATAAGGATATTTTGAGACAAAATTGGGTTGTATGTAACATTTTGGGCCTTTTGGAGATAGAATTAGATAAGGCACTTGCCTTTCCTGAGCTGTATAGTTTAGTTAGATGCCATCTTGTGCTAGAGTCCCCTTTCATGTGAAGACGTTCTTACAAACGTTCTTTTAAAAACTATATAATATTAAGTGATTTAGCCTTTCCAGTGATTTTGAAATGGTTTAAAAGATTACAAATCAAGAATGTATCAGGGGACTAAGTTAATTACCTGTCTCTGCCACCAGACCCTGAAGAAAGTCAGTTCTTTCTCTCGGCTCATTTTTGCCTGCCTCTTCCAACATGTTGTCAGAATACATTTTACTATTGTAGGAAATAAATTCATGAAAATTCAGAGTTCTGAGCAGACTTAGCATCTACAGTTCCTAGCCCATAATAGGGTCTCAGTATTTGTAGAGTAAATTAATGAATTTATGTTTTTCTTTTAAGTGTCTTTCATTAGAATATAAATTTTGTTCTTCTTGTGATATCTCTTTTGTCCCAAGAACTCTCAAAACATATTAAATACTCCTGAAATCTCCTATTAGAGATTGCATAGCCTCTGAGGGTGCCAGGCCACTGGAGCCATGAGTTTTAAAATTTTAAATGAGTTTCCACTAGCAACTTTCCAGAAAATCTCTACATCACATTATTAGATCACAAGCTTTCATAAACTCCAAATTATGATAATGATAGTCTTTATTTAAAACTTCATAAGAACACCAGGACTTTTTTTTAATTAATATTTTCTTAACTTTTTACATCCCTATGAGGCAGGAAAGAAGAGAAGGCAGCAGCTGTATCAAAGGGTCCTCCGAGAAAGTAAGTGTAAAGATTTGAGTATCTAAAATATTCTAGTGTGTCATGAAACAAAACCCTTATTTAAGAGAAGAATGTGGGGGTTGAGGAGGAAGAGAGAGAATCCCAAGCAGATTCCATGCCCAATGTGGAGCCCAATGCAGTGCTCAATCCCATGACCCTGAGATCATGACCTGACCCAAAATCAAGAGCCAGATGCTTAATTGAATGAGCCACCCAAGTGCCCCATGAAACAAACCTTTTTGAGGGGCACCTGAGTGGCTCAGTCCACCCCATGTTGAGCTCCCTGCTCAGCGGAGAGCCTGCTTCTCCATTTCCTCCCCGCTCGTGTTCTCTTGATATCTCTGTCACTATCTCTGTCTCTCTGTCTCTCTCTCATAAATAAATAAAATCTTAAAAAAAAGAAACAAACCTTTTTGAGCATAACCAATGTTTGCAGATGGATAAGAAAATTTCAAGGTTGTTTTTAAGTTATATGGCAGTCCTAGATGTAAATCAATACTCAGATGTGATGCTTGCTAACTTTAGTGATGTTGAAATTAACCTTTGCTGTCAAATTTGGTTTAGACCACAGAGAAAGAAAAGGCTTTAAAAATTCTATATGACAATTTCTTCCCTGTACATTGAAAGAATATTTATGTTACCCTCTAAATATTTGTAGTAGTATTCTTGGGGGAAAAATGCCTGACAGACTACATGTATAGTAAAGTCCATATCAGCATAAGTGTTTATAATAGCTGTGAGGTCTTTCTGGCTTTCAAAACTTACATGTTCCCATTTTAAGATTAGATTTTATTTGATGGCTTTTATCAGCATTAGTCATTCTCAATCTTACTATAACTTGAATGTGTTTGGTCATAATGTTCACAGTGATGAAATTCATCAGTATTCTTATAAACTGGACTTTTATATGGAAAGTAATTTTTCTTTTTTAAAAAAAGAGAACCTTTTGAATTTTTGTTTCATCAACTACTGGTCAAGTACCAGACATGGGAAATACAGTGAGTATAATGCAGTCGTTGTGTTTGCCTTTGTAGAGCTTGTAGACTACCTATGAATGCCAAAAACCATTACATAACTCCAATTGTGATAAATACGAAAAATGAACACCTTCTGATTTATGAGCACCTTCTGAGAGCACTTAGTGGAGGGGCCACCCAGTTTGTGATTGTCAAGAAAGGCTTCCCAGAGAGATGACATAATTTGGGACCTAAAAGGTCCCTAGGCATTAGCCAGCATGTGGGACACATGGGCTAGAGGGCTAGCATTTGCTCAGGCACTAAGGCAGACATGACCTTGATGCTCTTCAGGACCTTACTGAGTGACAGTGTGGCTGATATGCCAGAAGCAAAAAGACTAGGTGAGTCAGGTGAGGCAGGCATTGTATAAGGGCACATTGGGGTCTGGGCCTCGGTCAGTGGAGAGCCACTGAAGGGGTGAAGGCTCTAGAGTAACATTTGTTGGTTGTCTATTAAGAACGATCAAGTGACCCTGTACTATGTCACTTTCTTCTGTTTTGATCAGGAATATGATTGGAGAAACTATCAGCCCAGCCAGATGAGTGAATCTGAGTTGCAAATGCTGGCAAGCCTGCGTCGGCAACAGAATGAAGAACTGGAGGACACAGGGGCTTCCCACGGCCTGAGTGCATCCCAGGTGGACAACTGTAACGTCAGCATCAGTACCAGCAGTGATGATACAACCACTTGGAACTCCTGCCTGCCACCTGTGAGTCCAAGACATTGGGTATTTGTTTATTGCCTTAATAAAGGTCAGACAAAGCCTTTCTAACAAAGCCCAGCCTTGCCTGGGAAAACTAGAGCCAGCATGAGAACACTCTCCATGAGAAATCTTGAGAGCCCATTCAGAAGTACTTGGTTGGCTCAGTTGGTAGAGCATGCGACTCTTAATCTTGAGGTTGTAACTCCAAGCTCCACATTGGGTGTAGAGGTTACTTAAAAGTAAACTAAAGAAATATTTTAAAAAAAGAAAAAAAAGAAAGAAATATTCAGGGCCCCATTGTGAAATAGTGTTTTAAATCTGAGGGCATTGTCTTTTCTTAAATTGTCTTTCTTACCTTCAAATAATGTATGTTAATTGTGGGATAATATATATATAAACATACAATGAAAGCAAAAAGGAATAATTTTACTTTCAATTCTGGGTGTCTGACAGCATCCATAGCTTCTAACTCAGGCCATGGCACATAGAGAAGGCTCAGTATTTGTTAAATGAATGAACAGAAAAGATGTTGTCTCCTCCCTGTGTCTGAGGGCCGTGGTAGGCACTGCAGATGCTTCAGCAGCTTATATTTTCCCCATATGTTTCTACAGTTAAAGCACTTTTATATATGGCCCATCCTCCTCACTATAGACCAGCAGAGGACCTGGATCAGGTCAAAGTCTTTCAAGTGAAGAAACTAAACTATCCTGGGCCCAAGCCATCACATCTGGTCAGTGGTAGAGCCCAGAGTAGAGCCCAGTGTTTTGATTCAGTCTGTTTTCTTCACTTCTGTCCTTGGGGATGTTATGGCTGAGTTGGAAAGACAAAGTGGAAACGTTGATAGAACAGTCCCATACAGCTTTAAAAATGTCATAAGGCAGTATAGTAGAATCAGTATTTTAATAGTGGTAATAAAAAAAGGGGGGAGGGGGAATCCCTGGGTGGCTCAACGGTTTAGCGCCTGCCTTTGGCCCAGGGCACGATCCTGGGGTCCTGGGATCGAGTCCCACGTCAGGCTCCCAGCATGGAGCCTGCTTCTCCCTCTGCCTGTGTCTCTGCCTCTCTCTCTCTCTCTCTCTCTCTCTCTCTCTCTATGTCTATCATAAATAAATAAATAAATCTTTAAAAAAAAATAGTGGTAATTAGAGCTACCATTTCCTTAAGTACCTAGAGACTTTTTAAGACCTCCATAGGCCTTACTTATAGGAAATTTACTTATAATTTACTTATACTTACTTATAAGGCCCACATTCAACATCAAATCAAACATATTAAAATGCACTTTCATCCAACAGTAAATATCACTTTTTGCTATACAATTTGTGAAAGGAAATATGAAATTGAGTAACTATATTTATATAAAATTATGTAAAGGCTGAATTCAAATGTAGTTGACAGTGGATAACATATGTTTTAAGTATTTAATTAAATATTTACTAATTTTACAATTTTCTCTCCCAAGAATTTTTTTTTCCACGTCTCCAGAATCTTTGTAGATGTTAGAAATCTCAGAGGCTCTGGCACTAGGACTCCCATTGTCATCTAACTCAGGCCTTACTGCTGTCTTAGGTGGTAAGTGCTGTTTCTCCAGGTGAGAAAATGGAGACTCTTGAGTGTAGTGATTCAGACTTAGCTTGGCATGACTCCTGAGTCTGAACTTCTCACCACCGTGACAGGGTGACTTCTCAATGTGTGACTTAATTTGCCACATGTGTGCCCGCGATATCCAGTGGATGGTGTCATTTCTGCTCTGGAGAGTACATACATGTCTTTATGGAAGAATTCAGATTGGCTTTAAGGAGATGTAGGAGAAGAACGATGTTTTCATGAGTGTTTTTTATCCCTACTTTGCCACCCTCCAGGCTTCTCTTGCCTTACTTTTTCATTAAACTAAATGATCAAGTATGCACAAGGCCTCCAGCAAGCTTGGTGCCAAAGATTATCTACCCAACCAAAAAAATATCCTGTGCCAGAGTATTCTTGTAGCCAGATCTAAGAACATAAAGGTAAGTTGCAGATTTTTGCAAATGCAGTTTACAAGGGAATTGAAATATTGCCTTTCTTATAAAATATTCCTCAGCAGTCATTTAAACGGAAAGTAAGAAAGAGAACAGTGGCCTCCTGAACGAGCTCATTCTGTCATGAAGTAGCTTGGAGACCAACGTGACAAAGGGCAAACTAAGGAATGATTATTTATGGACTGAAAAGGCTGAGCTCTTGGTTGCCCTGGATACCGTGTTCTCATCACTGTCCTGTGCTGGCAAGGACTACAGTCCTCATGCACAACAACTACTCTGCTCTAAAAGTATATAGCCAAAAATAACACCACTGGTAATGAACTTGATAACCCTTCCATTTGAACAAATGAGAAATAGAAAACAGTCTATTTTTTAGACTGAGAAAATAATTGAAAAGCCCACCTTTGGTATTCATAAGATATGTTTATTATTGCATCAAATTCAGTCTATTTCAATACTGGAACTAGCACCAAATGGAAAATTGCATTTCTTAATTGAACTCTGCATCTTGTTGCTCATATAGAGTTTAAATAGAGCAATTTACAAGAACCATTGTGGTCTTTCTGAGAGCTTATGCCTTTCTCTTTAGAAGTTGTGTAGGGAGAGTGAAAAAGAAGAAAGGAACGAACTTATAAATTTATCACAATGGTATCCTGCTTTTTGTGGATCTCAATGGCGCTGCCATCCACAGTGGCACACTCCCAGAAATATGGAAGACCTCTCACTGCTCCCACACCTTCATTTCCAAATCCAAAGAAACCTCAGGATTTTAGCCCTCCCTACTTAACACCATAACCTTAGCACTTGATTTTTCATCTGCATTCCCTCAGTCTCCCAGTACCTCTGTACCTCCCATCTGAGCACCTGGTGGTGAGGATCATCTGCTCTGAGGTCAAATTGATATAGAAGAGAGGCCCACATCAAAGAAAGCAATTGTTCCTATCTGTTGGTTTCAGGAATACTTTCACAGAGAAAGAAAACTACAGTTAAGCCAGTGTTCCAGAATGAGTGCAAGCTCATCATGTGGAAAGAAAGGGAAAAGGAATTCCAAGTTCCGAAAAGGAACAGAATTAAATCCATGGAAGTGAGAGTAGAGTCTCTCCTTTCACAAGATAGCCTACTTGTTTCTCCATCACCTTGAACAGAACTTGAAATGAATCTTTGCTTGTCTTGCCATCATTACCCACCCCTAGCCAACATAGAACAAACGCCCCCATATCCAAGCTACACCGTGCAGCTTACCTGTCACTGCTATGCCCTGTACCCAGATCATGTCAATCGTGTCACTGCTCATCTTGCTCTTCCCTCTGCCTAGAAAGACCCTCCATCCCTCTTCTCTACCTGGAACATTCCCTTGTTTTTCCAAGACCCAACTCACATGTCACTGCTTCATGAAACCCTCTCTGACTCTCAACCACCCTGCGCAGAATTATTTCTTCCTTCTGTGGGTTCCCATTATCTTCAATCTCAACGTTAGCGTTTACCACATGAGGGAACCATGGTTAGCAATGTGCCCCAGGCCTGGTTATGAGCTCCTTGAAGGCAGTACCAATGCCTGGCATGAGGTCACTTTCAGTCACTGATTGTTAGTCATGGATTGAATGAATCAATCAGTAATATTGAAAAGATTCCTTTTTTTATTCTACGATAAGGTAGTTTTCATCAGAATTCCAAAATAGGGACGCCTGAATGGCTCAGCGGTTGGGTATCTGCCTTCAGCTCAGGGCGTGGTCCCGGAGCCTGCATCTCCCTCTGCCTATGTCTCTGCCTTCTCTCTGTGTCTCTCATGAATAAATGGGTAAAATCTTAAAAAAAAAAAAAAAAAATCCAAAATAAACATCAGCTTTGCTTTGCTTAAATAAACCCTGAATGATGCAGGTAATATTTTACATTCAAGATTTGATAAGTGGATATTAAATATACAGACAAAGGAAAATACAGACAGGGCTTGATGACCAGTGGTTTAAAAGGAGATTTAAGCAGGTCACGTTCAATTTAGTATCTTCACCGGAGGACTTCACACACGCTGCAGTCTGAAACCAGGAAGCCCGTGCAGAGTAAAATGAAGAGTCTTTAGCAAAATCTATTGTGTTTACTACAAGTTTTGATTCCTCAGCTTTCCTCAGCATCTGTACAGTTTAGAGTAATATGTACTGTTTAAAAGGTGTTTAGATATAATAAATTAGTCATTTAAAAGTGTAATTAAATGTAACCATATTTCTCATAGCAAATTGGCTTTTGTAGGCATCTCTTGCTAAATAAATCAAACCTACTGAGAAATCCATTGGCCTTTGACAGACAGATTTTTCAAAGTTTCTAACTTAGAACCAAATTCAATTAAAACAATACTTTACAACTTCTGTGGAAACCAGGCTACAAGTAATCAATTTTGGAGGGTTTCTGTTAGGAGTAGCCCTCATGAGATTTATTCAAAAACTCAGCTCCAGGCAGCCTTAGGAAGGGAGCTAGGAGATGCTTATAATGTATTCTTAAGTGAATTTTATTTTGGTAAGGGCTTTTGATTGACAATAGCATAAAACCATGTCGTGTGTGTGTGTGTGTGTGTGTGTGTGTGTGTGTGTGTGTGTTTTCTTTTTAAGGAAAAAATGTAGCTATTAATGGAAACAGCTTTTTGTGGTGCCCAAAAGAATATAGACTCTGCTTCAGCCTACCTGAACTCAAATCCCAGTTCAGCCATTTACCAGCACAATCGCCTATAAAATGGGAATAATAAAAGGCCTTCCTCATATTGACATGGTGAGAATTGAATGCGTGCAGGGAATGCATGTGCCCAGTGCCTAGCAGAGTAAACTCATAGCTGTTACCCGCTGCTTCCCCCAAAGTTATTCTCCTCAAAGGGCCACTTGAATGATCAGAAAAGATTTCTAGGATATTTCCCCTTTTTGTGACTACTGAGGGCTATAAGGATAGGTAGAGGTTCTGTTATGCTTGTTTTGATTTGAGCTTAACCATGAAAATTCAGAGTTAACCTCTTAGAGCTTTACAAATAAGCCCTTTTGTTATTTTATTATTTCAATATTTCGTTATTTCTCTGTCCTGCCTTTACCTGTGATTTAAGAAAAGCATGCCTCATGTGCATGCTACCCTGTAAGCAGAATCCCTAAAACCATCATTCCTTCAAGTTAAGAATTCCCATAATCTAATATCAAGCACATAAGTCTCCTTAGCTTGTTTGAAAAAAAAAAATGCTCATTGCATGCATCCATCAACATGGCAATTGCAGAGCATAATATTTGGAGAAAAACGAGGCAGAAATGCACTTAATAAAATTACAAGCATATGGTGAGGTTCTCAGACAAGTTATTTATGGTCTTGATTAACCTTGCAACATTTTTGCCATTTTCATCGGTTTTAACATAACACCATGAAAATATTGTCTTTACCTTTTAACATGGCAGGATTATCTTATCTCCTGTTCTTTTATTTAGCCTTCACTTCTCTCCCTCACCCCAAAATTTCTAGCAGCTTGATCACGGAAAAAGCAAAGCTTCTTGTGCTCAGTAGCAAATTTTAGGAGTTCCGTTTTCCTGACACTAGTGCATAGCAACAGCGCCACCAAAAGGACAAGGTCCTCAGTTTCTAGAATCTGTTCCATTTCTTTGCTCATCAGCATATCAGTGTTTTACAGGATGATTACTGGCTGCTACATCTCCAATATATAATATATTGGCATTTCAGGTTCTTTATAGTTAATAGGTCTTAATTTGTTCTGATCTACAGATTCATTAACTTTGAAGCTCTCTTTGGGTGTAATGAATTTTCTTTTAATTCTCCTGAACCAGAAAGGTAACTAGTTGATTGTGCTAAGCTGCAGATAAATCAGATGAGCAGATGTTCTTACACCACTATAGACATGATATATGAAAACTGATATTAGAGTCAGTATAATACTGAAACATGTGAGTTGTTCTGTGTTTAGTGACTATGAAAGTCACCCCGTGAAATAAACCTTCCTCATTCTCAGAGTATTATCTATTACACCTTGTTTGTCCCAAATTTAGCAATGTGGCAAAACTTAATTTTAAATATATAGAGACATGTCAGAAGAATGAAATCAAATTAATTTAATTTATGGTAGGGAGGTCGTCATATAGATTTCAAATAAATATTTCAGACCACTTTTTTTTCTTACTCCCATAACCTGAACTGAGTTTGTCACCTGTGTTTTCAAGAACTTCAGTATTCACCACTATAGGTGAGACTCTGAGCTGGATTAAGCACTACAATCTAGTAGAGGGTAAACTGTAGTGAACTGGGTTCAAAGTCTGGTTCCACTGTTGTTGGCTGGCATGACCTTGGATTAACACCCATTGTCTGAATTTCCTCTTCTGTTAGGTGGAGTTGTTAATCCTATCTGATTCACAGAATTGCTGTGAGGAACAAATGAGATAATATCTACCAAGGATTTAACACAGAGTATGTGCTGATTAAATGTCAACTAGTACTATGATTATTGTCATAGTTATTTGATTATTGTCATATACCTACCTACAAAGTAGGTATTGGTTGCTCTTCTTCTATTGCTTCTTAAGGTATTCCCTGAATATGGCTGAATTCCAAAGTCAAAAACAATTTTTTTTTTTTTACCTGGTGCTTTCATTATATATTACCTACCTAGAAACAGTACAAATAGGTTTACTGCTAGCATATATCTCGAAACAGATCTGTTTCCATTTGTGAATGGGGACATCTGGCTTCAGACAGCCCATCAATTCCCCCACCCCAGCCCCACCCCACCATGTTCAGAGAGCTTTTAGAAACCATTAGGCACATTTCTCATTCATTCTGATTTGGGTCTAGGAAAACAGAAAGACCTCATCCAAGTGAAAGCTCTGTCTGCCCTTTCAAAGCATCAAAGCAAAGTTATGGGAACTGAAATACCTTGAAGGAGCTTTTTAGCACCATCATTCCCATAATCCCTTCCTGTCTCTGAGTCTGACTATGAAATTAGGAGACATATACAGAGAAAGGGAATTGGGGCCACCCAGTTTTGTACATACCCATTCCAAAAAAGACTTGCATCCTTCACTGACTGAGTCACTAGCAGCTAGGGCATGTAAGTCTATTTATACCACTTATGTGTGCAAGTCAGAATGCTCTGCCATGATACCCTGTTTTTAAATCAAAGTTGGTTATTGAATAAAATATTTGGGGGCAACAACTTGATAATTAGCTTTCAATACTAAAAATGAAATTAAGGAACCAGGTTCTTCAGACTGAGTTCCATTAACCTATGATTATTTTAATGGGATTTTTTTCTTTTACCTTTCTGTTCCCTCATGTTAACACTCTTTACTATTTTGAAACATTTCCACTGGTTATTTTTTTTTATTTTCTAACACTTAGAAACCACTATAAATGTGAATCTTTTGTTGACTGTGTTCTTTTTTACTCCTTGCATCACCAGATCTGTTTTATATAGACATGAGCAAATGCGGAAAGGGTCAGTCTGTGTAGTCTGAGAGCTGAGTCACAAACAAGACAGGATTCTGTAACTATTTCTATTCTGCAGAGGATGGAGTAAGTCATTTGGAATAAGGGGGTTGGAGACAGGTGTAAATAGAATTAATGATGTAAAATTAAGAAAATGGAAATTTCCTGAATGCCAGAACTGTGATGTGTAGAGCTATGGAAATGCCTCTGGAAGTGTATCGGCAGAGGCCCATTCACTGGAGGCCCGAGTATAGCTGAACTACTGGACGAATACCAATGAACATATTATCGGGAGTATTTCTGCACCAGTGTGAGATGCTCTAGAGAACCCGTTAGACCCTTTGCTTGCTAATTCCTTTCTTGCTGTGAAATAATAAAGCCTAAATCATAAAACCAAATTTCACTTGCAAATTGCTGGAAGTCTTATTTCTCCAGTGAGATCAAATATGTCTTATGACATGTTTTTCCTTCCTCTGTTCTCCCAGCTGTTGTTTCTTATTACTGAAATGGTGATGCATTGATATCGGTTCAATTACCAAAGTATCTGAGTACATTTAAATTCATGGTGCATCACAGAGAGTCAGGCTAAGTGACTGTGATTATCAGACAGTGTGTTTGATTTAAATTAAAGGAACACTTCCAAGAGATTATTTATAGAGGAAGACAGTTTACTCTAAAGAATTCTCATGACCCACATCTTTAATATTTTAGGGCCTGTGAAAATAAGGAGTATGTGGAAAATAAGGAATATGTGCTCTATGTGTACAGGTACCATTGCTATACTGTTTTCCTCTGTTAGAGTCAGCACTATAAGACCACATTATAGGTTAGGAAAAGCTTAACACAAACCCTTTTGGGTAAGGAAGTAATGGAAATCCTTTAAATGCAATTCAAGAATGTATTCCAAATTCCACCTTGTAATAAAATGAGAATGTTAAAAATGATTTTCATATTAGAATTCCATGGTTGTTAACCACATAAGAAAAATACTGCATGCTGATGTTCAAAAAGAGAATTTGTATCAGATATAATGGAATTTTCTCTCTTTATAGAACAAAGAAAAACAAATTCCTTTGGAGACAACAGTTGAAAGCTTTTTTGGGGATGTAGTTGTTTAGCGATGTTTTGAAATAGTAACATTTAAACATTTCTCGCAGAGGAAAAAGTTGAGATTTCACATTTTTGTTAGGTACTGGCACCATTTTTTTCAGTTCACTTCATAATGCTTGGAGCTTTATTATACACTTGGGGAAATGACCACTTTGACCTAAGATTTACACGTGTAATTCCATTAGCGAAAATGCAAGTTATCCTTGCAGACTTACTAACGTTAAGACATAAATATATAATCCTTATCTCTGGATCTCTGAGTTATTGTTGATACCTGCTGTGCAGCATTAGATCCATGAGATATTTTTTATTTTACTGTAGCTGGAAATATCAATGAATGTTAACAGTGTAAAAACTCCACAAGGAGGAAGAGTCCACACATGAACTTTAATTGCACCATAGATGCTATCTCATGCAGTGACCAGCCATTAAAATAACCTGCTCTTTCTCAGGTGTGCCACCTTGTTCTTTGCTGGATCTCCCAAACAGCCTTTGGGTCTTCAGTAAAATAAACAGCCCCTTCTTGCAGATCATTTCTCAAGAAAAATGACAGCAATGAGAGTCTTAGGACAGTGTATGAAAAGAACATTATCCTGATTAGTACCTCACAAACATTTTGTCTTTTACAGCCTGTCAACCAGGGTCGCCACTATCAGAAAGAAATGAATCCACCTTCTCCTTCTAACCCCCGGTAAGAATCATTAATAAGCTAAGTGTCTTTTTTATTATTATTATTTAAAAGACTGTGCATTTTTCTTCATGTCACAAAATTGTTTTCCAAAACTTCCAAAGAGCTTCCAAAGTTCTTTTCCTTAGAAGGTTTAATTCAGGCTATTTTTCTTATTTAGACTACTATGATGTGGTTAACAGTCTACCTAGGTTTATATGATACCTTTGCCTTTTCCTAGCTGTAGGACTTTGAACAAACCATTTAACTCAGGGTCATGCAGGCATAATGCTCTTTTGGGATAATCATATGAATGAATACATGAAAAACTCATAGCACAGTTTCTGGCACATGGCAAGCTTTCTTTAAGTGTTAATTTATTTCATATTCTATTTGCATAGATATTTTAATCAATATGTGATGTTTAGTACATTTCAGCATGAATTGTTTAGTATTATCGGATCCCTTTAAACTTATCATGATAGCTTATATTAGTTCAAAAGCCATTCTCTTTTTTCCAAAATTTCAAAAGCTGATCTCAAAATTATTTCATTATTTCAAAAATGTCACTAGCATTATGAATCATTTGTCAATATAGAAAAATCTTATCATTTTAACCTCACTAATAAAGACAAGGAAATTGGAGTTTGTGTCTTGAAACATATGTCATATTATATGGTTTTCTAAAAAATAAATTCATTTATCAGCACAAATCAATATATTTTATTAACTATTTATTAAATGCTAGGAATTTATTAAAAATCAGTCCACCTTGAGCTCTATCTGCAGGATCTCAGTTATTAGAGTGCTTCTCATTGTCCAGCTTTCTCACCTATACTGTGAATTATCCCATAAAATGGACAAGAATACCAGTGATAGTATTGTATCATACCAGTGTAGCTCTGACTCTAGCATGTCACTTCCTTTTTTTTTTTTTTTAAGATTTTATTTATTTGAGAGAGACAGAGCACGAGCAAGGGGAGGGGCAGAGAGAGAGAGAGAGAAACAGACTCCCCACTGAGCTTGACCCCAGGACCTGAGCCACCCAGGCACCCCTAGAGTGTGATATTTGTGACAGTATCTGAATTAAGACTCATTGGTTGAACATATAAAAAACAACTTAGCTGGTCTTAAAAGAGAAACAGAGAGACAGGAAGGATTTGTTAAATAAGAATATAGGGCTGATCAGAAAAGATGAATACTTATCATTTACATCAACATGGATGGAATGGAAGAGTATTATGCTGAGCAAAATAAGTCCGAGAAAGAGTTACCATATGGTTTCAGTCATACATGGAATATAGGAAACAGCGCAGAGGATCAGAGGGAAAGGGGGGGGGGAACTGAATAAGAAGTCAGAGAGGGAGACAAACCATGAGAGACTCTTAACTCTAGGAAACAAACTGAAAGTCACCAGAGGGGAGGTGGGTTGAGGGATAGAGTAATTGGGTGATGAGATTAAGGAGGGCATGTGATTTGATGAGCACTGGATCTTATGCCCAACTGATGAATTTTTGAACCCAAATTTTTAAAAAAATTTAAAAATGTAAAAATTAAATATTAAAAATTTTAAAAATTAAAAAAAAAAAAGAATACAGGGCTGTTCCCTGAAACCCAAGGGCATCCAGGCATATCCTCAGTCCATCTCTACTTGCTTCTTCCTGTCTGTTCATTCTTCTCTCTAAGCACCAGCTTTCTATTTCCAGTCACATATGGCTGTCTGACAGCTCTTGAGTTTATGTATTATAGTTCAAAGTACATGCCGAACTTGACAGGTTATGTCTGAATTCCAGTTCCTACTTTCCAGGAGAGAGAATGTGATTGGCCTAGGTTGGGCCGAGTATCCACTTTCGGTCCACTCAGCAATGAACAGCCAACAGAGCCATGTAAAACTAACATGACTGCCCAGGAAACCACCTACATGGTTTACAGGACTTTTAAGGGGGCCCAGAATGTTATGACATAGGTAGAGTATATGTTCTTTATTAATCACTTATTATCACTTTATTAATCAGAAGTAATCACTTCTTAGTATTCCTGGTCTATACACACGATCTGGTCATTATCTAGTAGGGGGAACTGCCACTATCATAAAAAAAAAAATGAGTTCAAATTGAGTTTGTAATTTCAGAGTACATAAAAAGGTGTTTCAACATTCTTAAAATCAATTGTCTCTTGACATGTAAATACATCTCTTAGAATCTTTCAGCTCATAAACTCTTTTTATCATGTATGAGTAAACTTTTAAGGTAACTGAAAATCCAACTTTGGTCCAAATTATAACAAAATCAGTATTTATAATCTGAAACAAATGAATGTGATAGTTAAGATATATTATATAGTTAAGATATGTTAGCCACCCAATTACTGTCAAATGAGCCTTTTGTTTCAATAAAAGGAGAAAGAGGACCTAATTCTCATCCTAATTCTGCTAGTAACCCAGTATCTGATCTCAGACATCACCAATAATATGAACACCCTCATGTGTAAAGGAAAGGATTTGAGTCACATGCTCTCTCAGGTGACCTCTAGCTTCATGATTCTGTGATTTTATTGAGACTCATTATGGACTTTACATATGAAACCCAATTCCACCATCAGAAGGAGTATTGTCCTACATAGAAAACAAATCTCATAATGTTGGATTAATTAATTAATGTTCAGATGTAGTACTGTGTAACTTTAACTATCTCTTTTAATATTTGATTCCCAAAGATAGAATATGAGAAAATTCACCAGACAAGTAGACATCATATTTTATTTAGCCAATTAAATGTTCATTCATTTAGGGAAAATTAATTTACATTTTTACATAATAAAGTAAAAAGCCAATTTTCAAAGCAAAAATTAAAATGCTGTCAATCCCTTTTGCCAGCAGATTATCCACACAGTTTCTTAGAAAATTATTATTTAGCTGTTCAGAAAACTTGTGGATTATGTGGTTTGGCTCTTGGCTCCATAAATCCAGCAGCTTGAAAGAATTGGCAGAAAGACATTATTGGGCCATAAATAAAGACAATGATAAAATTATTAGGTCAGCAAAGATCATCATATAAAAATGGGATAAATTGAATCATATAATACATGTCAGTTAACCTAAAATTGAAAACTGTGATTCTTTTAAAATTTGTATTTTTTATATTTCTTACAACTATCTCACATCTAGACTCTAAAACACAGTACACTAAAATTTAAATTTAAAAGATACTGCTAATGAATATGAAAAAAACTATATAAGAGATGAAACGACAAGTAAGTCTACCCCTTGGATAAACAAGCATCTAACCTGAATTCTGGATTGAAAGTTCTGCGTGTGGGGGCTCTGAACAACACATGAGAGGCAGGTAGTCTCTTGGTTTCCTGAATTAAGTGTAATTGTGATCAGAGTAATCTGCATTGAGGTTGAGGACATGATGGGGTTGAGGACATGTGCGGATGCAGATCCATCGAGAGAACATGCTGGTGCCCTGTGGGAGCAGAAGTGGCCACGTTAGCTTCAGTGAAATATCTACAACTACTCCAGAGAACTAAGAACCTAAGATTTGTACCCACACTCATAGTCCTACCCATACTCATGCCCACACACATATATGTTTGGAGAGTCAGTTCTCAATTAACTTAATTAATGTCACAGAGCAACCACTATCCCCACAGTCTTCTGTTTACATTTTGCTCTGGAAAGATTTTTATCTCTGCAACATAATTACCTTCTTAGTTATATGTGTTTATGATTAAAGTTAAAGATAACATGCAATTCACAAAGCAGGCAAATTTGGATTTTGAAGAGTTGACTCCAGGATGCCAATAGCTAAAACACTGCATATATTCATAGATTATTTTCCTCAGAGTAAAAGCATCCACTTGCACTTATAGGGCAATGCTTGACATTGGATGGAGATGGGATACATGGTAATCATATCCCCTGGTGTCTAGATTTGCCACAAAGCCACTTCCCTTCGCATCGTTAGGCATGAGTCTGATATTTCTTATTATTTTTGTGGAACATGCTGACTGATATTTCAGGCAGCATCTCACATTCTGGGGCCCTTGCCTCCAGTGTCCACCCATGCTGCCTCTTGGGGCACTGACAGCCTCTATGACAAGGTGCAGAAATGGCTAACATAATCTAATACAATTTAGAGGCGTGTTGGGTAGGAGGAAACAATTTCACAGTTCATTCATGTTGAGAAATGTTTCCTAGCATGTAAACGTACATGCTGCCAAATAGAGCAAAATGGATGCTGTTTGCAGCCGTAAGTCATTTATTTGAAAATGCCATCTATTGGTTTGTGGGGTTTAGAGCTGTCCCTTAGGCACCTCCATTTATGTGTTTATGGAGATTCTTCAGAACAGCTCAAGATATTTTTATTCAGAAATGGGTTTTATAAAATAAGCTGTGATTACATTCTGGTTGTCTGTTCATATGGATGAAGTCGATAACCAGTCTTTCATTTCAAATGATGATTATACTTGCTATTTTTACAACTCATTGGAAAATTAGGGGAAGAGGGAAGGCAGTCCAAGGCTCCGTCAGGTTCTAAATGTTTATGGAAATAAACAGTGGAGAAAATAATTCCCAAATGCCCAAACAGTAATGAATGGCATGGTTTTCTGAAGTGTTTGTTTTATGATTTATCACTTATCTGTAGATTTTTCAAATGTCACCGCCGATTGCATGAAGGCTTGCATCCTTTGCAGCTTTGCCACATGTTTGTATGATATAAACATACTTATAACTATAATTAGATGATAAAGCCCTGCAGACTTTGACAAGTGATTAATAACCACTGACCTCGGTTCACGCTGGCTCAGCCAGCCTGACTGAGGCAACTGGCCTGTCATCGTAACCTACAAGTTCTGCTCTGGACTGATCACTGTGGCTTCATTTTTCTTTTCTCCCCAGTTGTCAAGACTCAGCCTGATGGGCTTCTCTTTTGCTTAAGCTTTTTTTCCCACCAACGCAAAAGAGAGAAAAATGTATAAATAAAATTAAATACAGAACTTGGATGTCATGTTTCTCCTCAAATGATTAAATTTGGATCATTTTTAAACAAGTCAGATTTTTAACAAATAATCCTCCTTCAGACCAAAGCACAACAAAAGATTTCCTGATTAGCTATGCAAACAGTTTCTCTAAACGTTGTGTTATTGTTGTTTTCGATTATCTATATTTTTGTATTACATCTTAATGATCTGTTCATAAAACCAAAGATGCCAGTTTTTACTTTCATCATGTCTCTCATTAGCTTAAAAAAATCTGTCCATATTGCTGCCTCTCATTTCATACTCCCATTCCCAGAAATTCACACCTGCTCATCTGAGGGCTGTGATTCTCCATACTCAGAGCCTCCAGTCGGGTTCATGCTCTTCGACCGCCATTGCTGTTCTCGAGCTCTGAGTTCCCTGGCAGGCAGGATGGCATCATGTTTTCTCTCCTCCAGTGATGTTCAGCTGGCCTGGCATGGGTAGGAGCTCCATCAGAATTTGAACTGAGAGAGGGAAAGTAGAAGTATGCCCATATAACACTGAGAAATTAAAGTCTTCATCCTGAATGTTAAGCAGTTAAATGTCAATTTTTTTCCCTACATCTTTGCAAAAGTTACCATTCCTTTCCTGAAAATAGGATAACAATGGTATTGCTTTATTCATAAGCAGGATAACACTGTGTTTTTATGAGAGCCTCTTATTTATAGAGTTTAAATCTTATATCCATGCATGTTCCACTCCCTGCCAACCAGAGATCCCTGGACACTGATAACCATTAGAATGGCCCTAATCTTTAATACATAATATAATATATGTATTATTTATACAAGCTATTGAATAATAGCTTCCAATACCTTCAATACTCTATGACCCTGAAAATCATATGTCCAGTCCTGACTCTCCCCTGAATTCCAGACTCCTCTATCCAAGCTGCCAACTTGACAGATACCCAAGCATTCAAAGCAACTTGGTTTTCTTTCCCTATACACATTTGTTTATCTTTCAGTCTTCTCCATCTCAGAAAATGCCACCATCACCCCCCTTTTACTCAAGGCAGAAACCAAGAGTGCTCCCTGCTTCCTCACTGGGACCCATGCCATGTCCTTCCTCCACAAGTTGTGCTGGTGCTCCCTCCAATCAAAGCATACGCCCTCCAACCCATCCAGCCACTCTTTCCACTGCTGCAATCCCAGCTCACATTGCCATCATCCCTTATCTGGACTAATGCCATAGCTTCCCACTTGCTTTCTCTGCACCTTTGACCACCACAGTCTGTTCTGCACTCAGGAACCTAGAGTAATGTTATTAGACCTAAACTAGAGCCAAGCATGGCCCAATGGAAAACCTCTCAAAGGTTACCCACTGTTCTAGGATCAAATAGTGCTCCTTATCCTGAATGCCCACCACCCAGATGGTGTTTTATACTGCTGTGCACCCTGCTCACTGAATATCAAACACCAAGGTCATGTCCCTTTTTCCTGGACACTCTGGGCTTGGTTCCACTAGAAGAGAGGGCCCTCTGCTGGGAGTCCCCTCACCCTAGAAAAGACTCTAGATATCAGCTTCCTCCTTTCATTCAGGGCTCCACCTATATGTCATCACCTCAGAGAGGCCCTTCCTTAGCATCCAACCTAAAATAGCTCCTGTCAGCCTCATTACGTGATCTATTTTGTTTTTACTACAGTACTCCTCACTACCTTATATCTTCTTGCTTGTTTGCCTACTGTCACACACACGCCTCCAAAATACACTAGAAATGTAAACTGCCTGACCCTAGGGACTTTATCTCTCTTGCTCACTATATCCCTGGCTCCTCAAACAGCACCAAGCACAAAAGAGACACTCAGGAAATATGTGTTGAACTCATTGACCCTCACTCACAAAAATCAATTTTCCCTATCTCCCTATACCAGCTACCTCACCATAGATTTAACTGCTAGCAGGAACCCAGAAGCACCTGCCTACTTTTCTCCTTTGAGGGTGTCTGGAACCTGGCCCAGGTTCTATACTGGCCCAGGTTCTATTACTATATGTAGTAAATAAAATCTCTCTCGTGACGTTGTTTTAAATGATCCCTTAGAAGATAGCCGCAATCTAAAGTCTCCGGCAAAGTATCATTTTAAACCTTTCAAAAGAGACAGGTTTTCTGAAATTGAACTTCTGTGTTTTTATTGTTTCTTAGTGGAAACTGCTTATCTGTACTTGCCTATGCATGCTGATTTAGAGGACTCAGGTGCCACTTGCTAGAAATCTGCTTGAGTTGCCACTGTGGCAGAGGGGTAACTAACCCTCAGGCTAACAGAATCTGGACAAGTAAATGGAAAAGAGGCAAAAAAAGGCATAGAGAGAGGGAGAGACAGAGAGAGGATCTGAGCTTGTGGTACCAGTGTCCTTTAAATTCAAGTGACTCCCTGTTCCTCCTGTTCCCGAAGAGGTCCTTAGTCCTTAGCCCAAGCTTTACAACAGATTTTAAGAACACTTGATACAAAGAGACCCAGCTGGGCCCCTTCCCTCCTAGGTCTACAAGCAAAGTCCAGGCTTAGAGTGGGCTTCTCTAGTTTCTCTAGCCCTGTGTTAGAGAAAACTCAAGCTAAAGGCAGCCAAACCCCTCAGTAATCATCCTGCTTCTTTTCTCTGACCGCTCTGAACCTAGGACCATGTCTAGGGATGACTTCGAGGGTATCCTTCCCGTCGGGTTCCAGCAGTTCACCAGCAGAGGTGGGCAACTGGTGGTCTGCTGCCCCATTACTTTTCCTTCCTCCTCTGCTCTTGGTAGTTGGCTGGCTGACCCACTTTGGGTTCTGGTTCTGACCATTTATCTACCAGAGCCAGTTAGCTCAGATTGCACACCTGTTGCAGTCACCCTGTCCCAGGGCCTAACTGGCCGGCACCCCTGCACACCTGAACAATACTTCTTTTTCTTCATTTGCTCGGCTTGTCCATTCTGGCCCTGCCAGTCTGGGCATCGGCTGGCCCCACTCTTCAGTTTCTCAGTTGAGATGTCCTCCTGCTCTCTGACTAGATATCTCTTGGGCCCCTGGGACTCAGCATTTCAACCTGAGCCTCCTGTTTTTGTCAGTTGTACTCCACAAGAGAATCTGAAGCTGTCAGGGCGGGGGAAATACTCACCAATATTTTAGTTGTCATATTTTCCAAAATTGCAGACTCAAGAAACTCATTTCCATAAGAATTATAGAACAGATTGCACCCCCTTCCCCCCTACACACACACCCCAAAACTGCTGTGTCTGAAACGATGGATCCCTGAAAACTCTTAGCATTTCTAACTAGCAGAATGAAGAACTCCCGAGATTGAGATTACCCAGGCTTCCCTAGCCCCTGTTAGTCATCCACATGATGAACTCAGATTACCTTTGGCCCAGGGTCCAATGTAAAGAAGGTAATTACCAAAGCAATTATTTACCTTCCTAACATGTTACCGTTTCAGCTTTTAATTAAAAGATTCAGCTTTTCCTTCTAGAGTAATGAGCACCTTTAAAAAGTCGAAGTACTAATTCGAGTTTATAACATTCACCTCTATTCTGAGGGGGAAGGGAGGGTTTTGTAGGTTGAGGTCCAGGATAATGAACCTAAGGAATGGAAGACCGTAATTATGGTTAAATGGCCAGAGCCAGTCACATGCATAGACACACTGCCTCATCATTCATTTTGTAACCCAACGCAGAAGAGCTTCCCTTGTTATTTAAACAAGGAACCACTCCTGCATGAAATGATTGAAAGTCTGTGCAGCTCAGGCCTCCAGCAACGCTCCCTGAGTATTCTTGAAGCACCTAGTACATGCCGAGTGCTTTGGATAGGTGACTTCCCCGGGCCTTCTATGAGCTCCAGGCCCGCTGGCACCTCACAGTCCGCCCTAGGCAGGGTGTGAATGTTTTAGGGAAGGTGCTGAGTGGCGTGGGAGGAAGTCCCTAGCCTGTCACAGAGAAATCGCAGCCCTTCCAAACCTGTGCCCACTCAAAAACGCTGTTTTTGTTGGCAATTGGTTGTTTCTTCCCAGGAATTATTTTGTTTCACTTGTTAATGAAAAACATTACATTTGGAAATAGATTAATGTTAAAATGCATACTTCTTCACTCTGACAATATATTATGTTTACCTGAGTTTACAAGCTTCATATTTTGCTGTTCATTACCATATAAAAACTCACTCAGTATGATAAATACCACACAAGTCAAACGTCCACCCCATTGAAAATGACTTAAAGGAGAAAAGGCAAACAACTTTTAGTTGATTTGATTGAATTAACACTAACATTATTGTTCTATTGACTCTTTCTTGTCCATTGATTTTTAAAAGCCTTTAGCTCCCTTGCCATCCATTAAGACAAATCAGATGCAATTTGGTGCCTGGGACAAGACAGTGCTGTTGGGTGTTGGGTGTACGCATAGAAAAAAAAAATTGCTTATGTGCTGAAACTGGGGTGATTAGAAAGACAGTGCATGTTTTGCTGTAAACAACTTCCCTGCTTTTGACTTTTGAGGTTCACAATAAGGACCTTTGTTTTAGTATGTGAACACCTGGATCAGTAACAAGTGAAGCCCAATGGTGATTTGTAGAAGACGTATTTTATCTCTTATTTAAAGTGAAAAGAAACTAGCTAGAAGATCCATGTTCTCCTGTCTTTCAGGACTTCATTCTCTTCATTTGCAGAATCTATAGACTAATAAGCAACTGAACCAAAGCAAGAAACAAGATCAGAGAATATATTCTGTTGAATTAACAGTGGACAAATTTTAGGGGATCCCTGGGTGGCTCAGCGGTTTAGCACCTGCCTTTGGCCCAGGGCGCAATCCCAGAGTCCCGAGATCAAGTCCCACATTGGGCTCCCCGCGTGGAGCCTGCTTCTCCCTCCTCCTGTGTCTCTGCCTCTCTCTCTCTCACTCTCTCTCTCTCTCATAAATCAATCAATCTTAAAAAAAAAAGTTTAAAAAAAAAAAAAAACAGTGGACAAATTTTAAACCACAGAACCATTTGTATTATCAAAGTAACAATGAGGAAAAAAAAAAAGTAACAATGAGCAAGAAACCTGAGATCTGGCCTGGCCTAATGGTCAACGAACATCATGATAAAAGTGAAGATCTCAGCTTAAATAAAATCACAATGTAGCTTTCAATCCAATGGTGGTATTTATGATAATTAAGCCCTGTCTTTTGCGGGAAGCAATTCATCCCTAAACTACTGGATAGATTTTTTTTTTTAATGATCTTTTTTTCTTTACACCTAGGGGTAGGGGTGAAGGGTGAGAATCTATTTGTTGACCACCAGCATTGGAAGAAAATTCTACTATGGTCAGTGTTTTGATGTGGTGAAGGGCGCACTTCCTTTGTGTTTACCATTTGCCCTCTTCCGATCTCTTTATTTTTTTAAAAAGATTTTATTTATTTATTTATTCATGAGAGACACAAAGAGAGAGGCAGAGACATAGGCAGAGAGAGAAGTAGGCTCCCTTCAGGGACCCGATCCCAGGACCCCAGGATCATGAGCTGAGCCAAAGGCAGACTTTCAACTACTGAGCTACCCAGGTGCACCCACCCACACACACACACACACACACACACACACACCCCGACCTCTTTAACACTTTATTGAAACCTGAAACTGCTTTCATTTCTAAACTTTACTAATTCACATTAAAAGTAAGGAAAAGTTTTAGTTTTAACTGCTGGAATAATGGAAGAAATGGGAAACAAACACGAACAACCACCCATGTAACATTCTCTAAATTTGCTTGTGATTTTCTAAATTTCAGTGCTAGCAAAAAAGCAAGTTGCAGCAAGGCATACAGTAAATGAAGATATTATGTATTAGAGAAGGAATGAATCTGTCACTTTGACGGATTGTGAGGCGAAGAGCAGATTAACAGATTACTCATAGTCAGAAGGCAGCTCAGTGTGAAAAATGTGCAGGAAATGATAAGTGCGGGTTTGTGCTGATTTAATGATATTTTTAAACTACAATAACACTCTGGTAGTATAATATAATAAAGCACTTTGCTTGCATTTTTAAATCATCAACATATTTCCAGTTTGACCTTAAAAACATTTTGGACCATTCTCTATTAAAACATGTAGCTTTCAAATTAGAAAAAGGTACCATCTGAAATATCACAGTGATGACCTTACAGGAAATTGCCTTTTAAAGCCAGTTCTTTCCTAAACTAGAATTTGTAATACAAATTTTAATTATGTTTTAAGTATACAAACACCACACGTACTTTCTCTTTGGGCATTTAGATCACTCACAACAAGAAATTGTTATCTCCTTAAGAACTATTTCCAATGAAATGCTTCATAGACGTTTCTGATTTGTCTTCATATTTTCTTTGCAAGTTTTTAGTTTTGTAGTTGAGATCATGGACGGCTTATGAATAAAACTACCGTATTTTCCCACAGATGGAGGATAAAAACCATTCCAATTTTAATTGAGTACTCTGAGTCACAGCAAAAAATAAGATGAATTACTTGTTTTATTTTATATTATTACAAATACTTACCAGAAGGCAAACTTTTTTAAGAGGTTTGCATTTTTATATAAATAAAATTGGAATTTGAAGAGCACACTTTTAGTTAATTTGACAATGATGGACTGGCATTGCCAAGAATTTTCAGAATAAAATTTCTATAATGCATTTAAATGATTTTTATTCTAACATTTTAATATTCAAAACCTAATATAAGGCTTGAGTTATTTCATATCTTCTCTCAGTTTACCAATGATGGCTTGACACAGTTAGGTACAATGAAACTTGTAAGATTGTAAAATCTTACATTTTCTGTCTAAACACTTGTATCTAACCCAAGTACAAATTACTAATATGGCATGCCAAGGGCTTGAATTCCCGACATGATTATGGTTCAAACTGTGTTTTACAAATACAGTGAAGACTTCTACAAGAATTCAGCATGTTTTGTATATTTCTCCTCTTCTAATATGGTAATACTCTCAACTTGGGGTAAGTAATCAAGCTAATGTAGAGATAATAAAAATTCTTCTTGATAGAAACTCTGAAATGTATGCAACAAAAGCAGTTTGCATGTTTTCTGGCTTCTTTGCATGTTTACTGTCTGCAACAGTTACTAACAAGCTTTGCCAGCTATTCCCAGATCTCTCAATGCCAAGCACATTGTTGGATTGCATTTCTAAGTCCACTTGGTTTGGATGGAGCCAATTAACGCAACCAGTTCTAACCAACACATTGTGGGCACAGTGGCCTATGTTGTTGCTTAGCTGAAACATTTGATTGCAGGTATAAGATCCTGCAGAGTTCTTTTTCCCTCTGACACCTACCAGCAACCTTCAAGATAGTGGTTGTTTATGCCAGCCTAGTTACTGAATGACTTTGATAAACAGTCCCCTGCTCATCTGCTATGGATATTTAGCATGAGCACAAAATAAACCTTTCTTGTTTTTAAGACACTGTAATTTGGAGGTTGTTTGTTACTAAGCATAACAACCTTATTCTACCTTACTGACACAGTTACTAGCTATGACATTGAATATATTTTGCAAGAAGAAATATGGCATTTCATATATTCTCATATTTGAAGATTTAGAAATGGGTTAAAATCATTGAGCTCAGTATGGGATTCATTGGAATATAGTAAAATAAGTGGTTTTAGGAATAAGTGGTTTTAGGAATCCAAGTAAAATAAGTGGTTTTAGGGATTCATTGGAATATAGTAAAATAAGTGGTTTTAGGAAGTGATATAGTGCACTAGTTAAAAGCACTGTCTCTGGAATCAAAATGCTAGGTTTGTATGGTAAAATTACTTCTCTAAACTTCAATTAAATTATCTAAAAAATAAGGATGGTGTTTTACTACTTTCTTTATAGTGTTTTTATAAAGATTAAATGACATATATGTTAAAGTGTTTTTGCACAGGGCCTAGCATATGTATTTTCATTAAATGGTAGAAAGGGATGGTAGTGGTGGTATGGGTATTAATAGGAATATTAGGAATATAAAGTTTTCAAAAAAGAGATCACATTCTGAGAGAATCAGAGAATCCTGGAGAGTTTGAAGAGATTACAGAGATGATTTAACCCAGCATCTCTTCAAAAATCTCCTCTGCACATCTTTGACAGAGAGGAAAGCATAAAGTAGCCCCTTCCATTGTTGAGTATCCCCCTTAGAATGAGCTGACATAGGTTTCCCAATAGCCTCCCTCTGTGGGTCCTGGTTCTCTTTCCAGAACAATAATTTGAATCATCACTCTTTCACATAATACTCTTTGAATTTTGTATATTGCTTTTTGAGTGTTCCATTTTCTCCTCCTGTCTTTCATTTCTCTACCCTCAAGTCTACTTTGCTATTCCTGGTCTCAGTATAGTTTTGGACTCCTTTGAGTTTATCAAATTGGGGTTTTCTAAATTGAACAGGCTAATCCAACAGTTCAGACTACAGTTAGACTACTGACTGGGACACTGTATATATTAGTATAACTCAAGTCACATTAATTTCTTTTTTTTTTTTTTAGCACCATGTCCCACTAATGGTTTATCTCTGGCTTTTGGTCACCTAAAACTATCACCATCTTTCTTCTGGACCATTGCTATAATCCCCTAAATTATCTCTGAGCATTCACATGTGCCTTTTCATCACACCCTATACCCATTCCCAACAAAGCAGCAAGAGCACCCTTTTCTAAACACACATCTGACTGTGACACCCCCATATTAAAACTCTTCAGTGGCTTCTCATTGTTCATAGGCTAAAGACCAAAATCTTTCAGTGGCCTGCCAGGCTTGAGTAGTTTGGTGCATGCCTCCTGAGCCAACCTTATTTTGCATCATTTCCCCTCTGGAAATTTGTTAGCCACACTAGCTGCCTTTCCTTCCCCAACCTGCCTACCTCAGGGCCTTTGCCTATTGTTGCTCATTCCTAGGTTGTTTTTCCCTACATTGCCTTCCACCTTAACTAGTTAACCTATTCATCCGTTAGATTTCCTCTCAAGTATTACTCCCCCTAGGTAATCCCCTGTCCCTATTCATATGTTCTCACAGCATCATTTAACTTCACTATGTGTATTCATATTTGTGTGATTATATGAATGATGTTGATCTCACCCTCCATACTATGCTGTAAGTTCTAAAGGACAGGAACTCTATTTTTGTATTCTGTGCTAGAATCTGACACGAAACTGGATCTTAGTAGATACTTGTGGAATAAATATTGGTGTTTGAACCAATTTTTTTGACTATCAAGATCATTCTGAATCTCAGTTTTGTCACCCAACCTATTCTCTCTCTCAGCCAAATATTTCCCATAAATGTGCAAAGTATGCTCACTGTTTCTGCAGGACATTTATTATAACCTTAAATAGGTTGTAGCTGAATATAAAGCCCTTTGGTCCTCCATTAAAGATCGTCCATCATGTTGATATTGATCAAGAGCCAATTTGAAGTAATGTGATTATAGAGGACGGAAAAAAACATTATTTTTTTTTCTTTACCCTCCTGGGTTCTGCATCTGGGCCCTGAAAATTACACAGACAAGATTAACTAGAGAAAAGGATACAAATTTTGTTTACGTGTGCAAACCACATACACATGGGAGAAACTCAGTGATGGGTAACTCAAACAAGTGGTTAGAACTTAAAGTTTATACAGTATCTTAACACTAAACAGTATATTTGCAGAGAAGTGACATGACAAAGGAAAAGGGATTTTGGCTTTTAGGGTGACAAACCGTGGGATGGGTAAATATATAGGAGAAACTAATGGAAGATAAGGGTTGTGTTAATAAGGTGTCTGTCAGTGGTATCCCTGGTGACTGAATTGTACCAAGTACCGGAAGGGGCACCTTGTTCCTGGGAAATTTTATGCCCTGCTTGTAGGTTGAAAGAGGAAGGTTAGGGAGTCCTTCCTGAATTTGTTTCTCAAGGATCTTTAGCTCAAAATAATCAATGGTCTAAAGCAGTATATTTTGGGGTGGCATGTTCAGAAAGATAAATCTAAATTACTTTCATTTACATACAGTTCAAGCGTATACTCGTGCATGATAATTCAGTCATTGCTTATGATTTCTGGGGTGTTATGATTCACACTCATGTGCAGCTATCCCTCATCCTTTGTCCCATGCAGACACTACCAGTAGACTGTAATCCTCTTGCCCACTGAGCCCCACTGCAAACTTAAAATCCTTCTCAATAACATACTCCAAGCAATCCTACCAATCAGAATTAGCATGTGATTTATAATCCATTTTGACTTCTTTGAGCTAGAATTTATATTGTCCATTTAGTCATCTAGGTTATCAAATAGAATCTATTCCTAGCCCTACATGACACTCCCTAACTCTGGAACTATCACTTCACTCTCTATATCTCCTGTTCTAAAAGTCATCCCCACTCTTCTGTAAAACCTTCCTTGACTAAAGTGAAATTAGGAATGCCCCTTCTTCAGAACCCTGACTCAGTGCTCCACATCAACCATGATTAAAATCCTACCACATTAGTGACAGGCATAATATATTTTTTAATTAGTTAATATGAGTTCTGCCTCTGGCAATAGTAGACTTGGTCGTTTCACACTGAACTTCCTTCTGAAAACAACCAGAAACACCAGAAAAACTATGAGAATCATCTGATTAAAGTCATTGGAGAGCTTCCAGAGCAGTGAGAATTTATGAGGCCTTGCTCCAGAAGAGAAGGGAAGGGGTCTACATGCTGTGCCACTTTTCTCAGGAAAAATTCTGCTCCACAAAGCAGCAGCTGGGAAGCTAAGGAGCCTAGCATAGCGTCTAACAGCCTCATGAGCTCAGGGGACAAAAATTGGAGTTTCTGGGTCTATGAAGAGAAGAGGCTATAGTAAACCCCAGGATGCTACACCTTAGATAAACAAGTTAACCAAAAATAGACCAGCTTTCTGGAGACTTAAGACACATTTATTTTGAATTGTTGTAATTGTTGATAGCTCTCTGACCCTACCATAATTGCCTGCCAGAAGCAAAAGAATCACATCTAGAGGAATAAAACAGCATCCAGAGCTGCTGTCTGGTTGAAATAGAATGTGAGCCACATATTTAACTTAAAATTTTCTAGTAACATTTAAAAATTAATAAATAAAATTAATTTTGTTAAATTATTTAGCACAGTATATCCAAAATACTATCATTTCAATTATAATTTGGGGGAAGAAAGCTTTTTCTCTACCAATTTAGGTTTGAGTGATTGGTGAGAGATGGGAGCTATGAATTTGTTGACAGCTGAACAAGAGAAAAGTTTTATACAAATGCATGTGGAAGCATTTTATAAGGAAAGCCCCCCCCCCCCAAACAGCCAGGGGTAAAGGTTTATATATCAGCTTAATAAACGGGGGTGGAGGGGAGAGGTTAGGGCTTCAGTGGGAAAGGATGGGAGGTTCTGATAAGGCTTGTTTGCAGAATTTCTTGGAATATCCAGGCACTAAAGGTCAGTCACCTCTCTGATTGAAGACTTCCCCAGAGTGGGGGATTTGCAGCAACTGACTCTTGAAAAACTCTGCTCTAGTCAGATAAGGGAAGTTCACACAAGATTTCTTTCTGCGTATGCTATTTGCCCAAATGTTTTCAGCTTAAAGGAGTTTTTATATCGTTCTGGTTGGTTATTGGTCCCTTCATAATTGGTATAAAATATTGTATTAATGAGATACTTTACATTCTTTTTGTCATAAGTCCCTGACAACCAGTGTGTGTTTTATTTACTGCCCATCTCAATTCAGATTAGATCCATTTCAAGTACTCAGTAACCACTTATGACTTAACTGGTAATTACCATATTGAATAATAAAATTCTAGAAAGCAACTTCAAAAATAGCTTCATGGTCTTAGGATAGGTCTCAAATTTCAGTAACCATGAAAAAAATACTGATAATTGACCATATTAAAATTAGGAACTTTTTTTTAAGATTTTTTTTTTATTTATTCATGAGAGACAGAGAGAGAGAGGCAGAGACACAGGCAGAGGGAGAAGTAGGCTCCATGCAGGGAGCCTGACGCAGGACTCAATCCCAGTACCCCAGAATCATGATCTGAGCTGAAGGTGGCACTAAACCACTGAGCCACCCAGGCTGCCCAAATTAGGAACTTATTAAGGACACTACTTAAGATGAAAAGGAATGCCACAGAGTAGAAGAAAATACTTGCAACACAGGAAGGGCTTCAAAATATATATAAGTCCAGAATATACAAAGAACCCCAAATCAGTAAGAAAAAAGAGGCATTCCAAAAGAAAACAAAAATGACCAAGAGACTCGAACAGGCATTTCCAAAAAAAAAGTATCCAAATGACAAAGACAAAAATGTATGCAGTCATTAAAAGAAATGAGAGAAACACAATTTAAACACTGATTCCACTATACCTCATCACAATGGCTAAAATACAAAATATCAATAATTTTGGTGAGGATTTGGAGGAACTAGAACTCTCACACAATGCTGATGGGAATAAAAACTGATACAACTAGGAAAATTGTTTTGGCTGCAACTACATAAGCTGAACACAACCATGCTCTTTAACCCAACAGTTACCCTCCTAGAGATATGGCCAGTAGAATGCATACATATGTGCATCCAAAGGCATATAAACCGTGGAGACCCAGTCAGACTCCCAGAGTTGATATAAGGATTATTTTATAGTGAAAACATGTGAACTACAGGAGATTCAGAAAGAAATCATATCTGAACTCCCCTTCTCTCACTAAAACAGAGCCTCCTGAAAATACAGCTGCCTTGAAGACAGACTGCCCATTCCTGTTGACACAAAAAATCTGATAGAACCTTCCATACTTGCCTGTTGAAGATCTAAATCCACCCTCTTTGTTAACTTGACATACAAACTTTTATCTCTGGCTATTTAGTGAGTTACTTTTGGGCAGTTCCCATGTGCACATGGGAATAAACTTTTCCCTGTTCCACTGGCCATTGTCTGTTCATCTGCAGGCCCCCAGCCACTGTACCCAAGTTGGAATTGGAAAGTTTTTTCTCCCACTATAAACACATTCACGATAGCCCCAAATTGTAAACAACCCAGTCCCCTGCAATAGTAAAAGTTCTAAGTAATGTGGGTAATATTTACACAATGGAATACTATTTACACTCAAAAACATGGATGAATTTTACACATGTAATATTCAGGGAAAGAATCTAGACACCTTACAAATACATGTTGTTTGATTCCATTCATATAAAATTTAAACACGGGCCAATTAGTTGGTAATGTTAGAAGTCACCATCTGGGCTACATTTGGGGAGCAGGGAATGTAATGATGAGGAGGTGGAGTGAGGAAAGTTTCTATTCTTGGTCCAGGTGGTGGTTATCGCCACTTTGGGACCATTCATTGAGTTGTACATTTATTATCTGTGAACTTTTCTATGTGTACATTACACTTGAATAAAAGAATCTCTCAATAAGAACCATTAGTACAACTCTCAGTCTAATATAGTCAGTTTGCTCTTTCTGGTATTTTAATTTCTCTGTATCTTCCTTTTTTTTACAGTTTACCATGTAAGCTTTCTTTAGAACAAGGACCATACTTAGGTTAAGTAACAGCTCTAGTAACACCATGAATAATCATGGTGATAACGGTAGTTTCATGATGCAAAAGAATTGTCCTTTCTGGCAAACCCAGTTTACTCACTAGAATAGTCCAAGCAACAAAAGAATTCTGATTATTTCCTCCCAGTGTTTTAAAAATAGCATTTTACCATCATATCTGTTCAAAAGCCCATTTATCACCCATTTCAGTGTTCAATCACAATATTTTTCATTAACCAAAATGTTACAATTAATACACCCTGCAACTGCTAGGGAATAAATCTAGTCAACTAAAGATCCTGTCAACTTTCCCCAGTTCTTTATTTTCTTGTGCAACCAGCCAGCACTGGGGAAAAATTAAATTGTCATTCACCTCACAGAGCCTTCTTTTCAGCATATCATTGTTTTATTTGACTACTGAACATAAAAGGATAACCAAACTTTGAAAGGAAAATGGAAATCAGTACATAAATATGGCATCTGATAATCTGACACACTTAATGATGAAAATGATACCCTGTAGGTATTCTTTACAAAAGCCCAGAGAGCTAAATTAGAGCATTAAATTAAACCCCACCTACTCTTTCTGCAACATTAAGTCCCATCATTCCATAGAAAGGCTTAGATGGTTTTATTTTGTATTCTAATTTTAAGGTAATTATTCTCTAGTTAAAGTTAGAGAAGGCTGCAAAGTTTTCTGCTCTTGATTTGCTAATGATTTACTTATAATACATTTAACACATAGTTGTCTTAGAATTCTGGAAAAAGTGTTATATAAAGTTTTTTGACAGTGAATCTTTTTCTGTAATTTCAGATAAGAGTAACTACTAATACTATTACTATATCTGCCACTTACTGCCTCCCTCTCTGAAATAGGTTCTGAGTGGTGAGAGTTTCCATAGGCTCTATTGCTTCATTTAATCCTTGCCACAACCTGTTGTGGTGAGTTCTGTTATTCCTGTACTCCAGGTAAGAAAGGCACAGAGTTTAACTCAAAGGTTGCAAGCCAAAAAAGACATTTAAACTCAAATCAAAAACTGTGCAATTTAAATAATATGGTATGTTGCTACCCCCAAATATGTGTCTATTGTCCAGCTCCACACTGGATTTTCAAGGTGTTTTCTGTTGTGGTGGGGATAGTTTTTGTTTTTGCTACAGTCTCCCTCCACGCCAACTCCCAATAGCCACTTGTTCATCCAGACATGCAGCATGGGAATACATCAGCATTACATTTTATGATCAACCAAACCTTGCTGGGTTTTAGGAAATCAGTCCTAGAAGTTGAGATAGTCAGTCTAAATCATGAACTTCTTCCCTCTGATTCCCCTTTGCCTCCCCATTCCTTCTTGTAACTACATATTTAATTACATATTCATTGAAAAGATCTATGAATTCTCAGTGATAGGACTTCCTTGGTAAACATGGCTTAACTGTGATTTTTTTTTTTTGGTTTTGTGTGTGTGTGTGTGTGTGTGTGTGTGTGTGTGTGAAAACTTATTCCCTCTACCTTTCTTCCCTATCTCTCGTGAAAATTAAAGTGGCAAAAGACAACAAGAAAAACAGATTTATGAACAACTGCAATGTGCATACACACAGAAGTACTCAGTGATGAGTGACTCAAAGGAGTGGTTAGAACTTGGGCTCATACAGCATCTAAAGAAAAAAAAAAACAATAAATTTTGTAGAAAAGTGACAAGGCAAAGGAAAGGGACTTTGAGTTTCTAGAGGTAGTAGAGTCCTATATATATGTGTGTGTGTGTGTGTGTGTGTGTATATATATATATATATATGCCTAAATATATATATGTGGGAATTAATGGAAAATAAGAGCAAGTTATTAAGCACCTCTGGTGTCATGTCCAGTAAGTCTAGAGTTGTCTCTAGTGATTGAAAATTGTCCACCCCTTCCTGGTAGAGAAAGGGAGGGCAAAGACTTTTTCTTGTGTCTACTTCTCATTGCCTTCAGCTCAAAATAATCCTTATGCCTAATTGGCACATTTTTGGGCCATATAGTCTAAACCCCTTCACTTCTTTGTATACTTATTTATTATCTGTCTCCACCTCTAGACAGTCAGCTCCTTATGAGCAGGGACTGTGGCTTGGTCACCATTCTATTACCTTTTTGGGCCATATAGTCTAAACCCCTTCACTTCTTTGTATACTTATTTATTATCTGTCTCCACCTCTAGACAGCTCCTTATGAGCAGGGACTGTGGCTTGGTCACCATTCTATTACCAATACTTAGAATAAAAGTATAAATTGGCAAAAGCAGGTATTCAGATATTTTTTTAGTGTTCTTTCAAAGATAGGAAGATAAAAACCTTTATTTCAGGAGACAGTAGTTTGCCCTGCAACTTCAAAGATGTCATGTTTATTTTGAATGAGAAGTCCTCATTCTGTGAGCATCCTTCTGCTGGATAAAACAGTATTTGTCTCCCATAGAAATGTAACGTTCCTGAAGGGACCTCTTTTAAAATATCACAGCTTCAAAGTTTTTCTAAATCTTTTATTTTCTGCTGGGAAAGTGTACTCAATAAATATAATTCCCATGTGCACATTTTTGTGGACGTGAGTCAGGGTCCTGCTCATAAGCCCAGCAAAAGTCCAAGAGTAGACTCTGGCCTACCTTGGGTCTCATGTCTGCCTCCATACTGAGAGAGAAGGAAGGCTTAGCACCCCTCTAAACCACAGGAAGTGGGTTGCCCATAAGAAAGAATAACTACAAGGGCACCTGGGTTGCACAGTTGGTTAGACATCTGATTCCTGGTTTCAGCTCAGGTGGTAGTATCAGGGTTATGAAATCAAGCCCTGGATTGGGCTCCACAATCAGCACAGAGTCTGCTTGGTTCTCTCTCTCCCTGTCCCTCTGCCCCACCACATCTTTAAAATAAATGTTAAGGCAGGAGGGGAGGGAGGAGGAAGGGAGGGAGGGAGGAAGGAGAAGAAAGAAAAAGAAAAAAGTGAAAGGAAAGAAGAAAGAAAGAATGAAAAGGAAAGAAAAGAGAAAAGAAAAAAAAGAGGGAGGAAGGAAGGAAGGAGGGAAGGAAGATGGGCTACATTCTCAGAAGAGGAAGAGGAAAAGTGGTCAACCAAAATCAAAAGTACTATGATGTATTAATAGTGGGCAGGCTTGAACTATCGTGATTTTTTTTTAATATTTTATTTATTTATTCATGAGAGACAGAGAGAGAGAGGCAGAGACACAGGCAGAAGGAGAAGCAGGCTCTATGCAGGGAGCCCGATGTGGGACTTGATCCTGGGACTCCAGTATCACGCCCTGGGCGGAAATCAAACACTCAACTGCTGAGCCACCCAGGCGTCCCATGAAGTGATTTCTATGTGCTATGCATACTCTTTCCTTTCCACCTCTCTTCAAGAAAACATGTGAATGGGAATGATATTGAAATTACCTGGGATCCCTGGGTGGCGCAGCGGTTTGGCGCCTGCCTTTGGCCCAGGGCGCAATCCTGGAGACCCGGGATTGAATCCCACGTCGGGCTCCTGGTGCATGGAGTCTGCTTCTCCCTCTGCCTGTGTCTCTGCCTCTCTCTCTCTCTCTCTCTCTCTCTGTGACTATCATAAATAAATAAAAATCAAAAAAATAAAAAAATAAGAAATTACCTTGAATTCTTTCCAATCTATTTTTTAGGTAAATTATTTATGTATTGCCATAATTACACTATTTTGATACCATTACATGCAACGAATGTAGTGTCTGATTGCAACACATTAGTTAGCAAGTATTTATTTGTGCTCTCACTGAATTCCAAGCATAAAAAAAGAATTCTTTATCCCCAAAAGATTGAGAATTGCTGCTTTCACGGACAGAATTCCAGACTGTATTGCAGAAGGTCGACTACACAAAATATAATCATCACTTTATCGTTATAACTGTGATTTTTAAGAGCAAGAAACAAACCATTAATAAACCAATCTTGCATTAGACATCTTGACATTTAAATTGACTTCATGCAAATAAAATAAGCAAATTGAATTTTCCAATTTACTCCTCAGACACTATGTGGATGCATTTCACATCCACATCTTAAAAATGTAATAAGAAAAATTTTATCTCTTTATGTCTGGCATGTCTGTTCCTGATGAATTTCATAACCAACTTGGGTGACACTAAACTGAGAAAAATCTCACATCACTTTTTTTGTCTTCAGTTTATTATTGTATGATCTTTTTAAGTAGTTGATTTTGTGTGTGTCTTCCTTGAAGCGTTCTGAAGCTATTACCCATTTCTACTCCTTAAATGAAACTTGTTCTTCTGTCATGGAAATATCAAGAGTAAGAATCACAGTGCTTATGCCCTGGTCCTCATCACAAAAGAGTTTTCACTTTATCCTGACCTGACTTTGAACATTTAGGGAAAATGCTCAATTTGTAGCCTTAGCTAATGGCACTACAATGTCACACTTCTCTGTTTAACATTCAGCTTTGTTAATCAAGGAAACCAGATTGGCTCTCTGCATGTTGATTAAATTGATTACAGCTGTAGGCCTTGATAGCTTTTTTTTTCAAGTGTCTCTAATTAATCAGACAATGCTTGATTAGTTTTTTCTGTTTTGAGGAGATAAACTGACTTCCTTGAGAATTTTCACCCCAAAATGATTCCCCTCCAGTGAAAGGTAAAGGATAAGAGAGTCACTGCTGAGTTTTCCATGGTGCCGAGACCTTTTATCTTCCAGCAATGAACAAACAAACAGAATGAAAGACTTTGAAAAACAGATTAAAACATAATATTAAGCTTCTTTTTCCATATTCTCGTGAATACATCTTTTAGAATGAAGAAGTCTGTGTGTTCCCACTGAGCTTTTAGCCTATTGCAGAACATCTTCGAACTTTCTCATTGTAATCACTCTTTAGCAAGTTATATCATTGAGTTGTCAGGCCTAACAGTGCAGATTTCAGCCCAGAACCATTTTGTTTTAATAATCAGGCTCATGGATGATATGTTAAAAAAACATAATAATAAAAAGCCACCACCTATTTTTCTAGTCGTATCTACAGCATTAGATAAGGCAGCTGTTGTTTATGCAAATGAAGACTTGACAATTTCCAGGAACATTACCAACACTTATAAAGACCCAAAATGTTCTGCTTTCATCATTGAAGTTGGTATTTCCAATGGGGAAGGCTGCTAGGATCAGCTCAGATGGTGCATGTTGGCATGAGGAAGGCGGCACTGTTTCCCTTCTCCTCCCCTATTGGTTGAGAAACCAATCTAGACCCCTGTTTCCAGTAAGCACTCATCACTTAAAGTACTTTTTAAAAGATACTTTGAAGCTGTGTCAGGGAGGTTTTCTTATAGATGTCATCAAGCTGAAAGCCCTAAAGAGAGAGAATCTGCCTTTAAAAAGGAAAAAAATTCAGTCAGAGCAGAAAGATAGAAAGTGAGAAACAGATCTTACTCCTCCCAACCCGAAGCCCACATTTCTACTCCCAGGTATGCTGATGGTTAGCAATTTCTTGGGCATCCTTCAGAAACTTTCTGTGTGTATTACAAGGAAATACATGTTTTATTTATATGTTTTTTTCAACAGAAATGAGATAAGAATCTACACTGTTTTATACTTGCTTTTTAGATTTTTACAGAATAGATTTTGGACTTTGCACATATAGATGTACAAATTCTTCATTAACTGCCAGATGTTATTTCATTGTTTGAATGTACCATAATTTATTTAGCCAGTACTCTGCTAATGGACATTTAGGTGGTTTCTAGCTTTTTGTTACTGGAAACACTGCTGTAATAAACATCCTTGTGCACATATCTTTGTAAGTTTGGGCAACAATAAATTCCTAGCAGTAAAATTATTTGGTTGAAAGGTAACTTTGATAGATATTCCCAAACTGTTCATCAGTTTGCATTCCTACCAGCTCACACTGAGTTTCATGAAACTTCAGAACTTTGCCAAGCTGCTGTGTGTTAGTGGTATCTCATTATTTTAATTTGCATTTCTATAATTATATACATGGTCAACATCTTTCCATATTGAGGGGTGTGTATTTATATGTGTTTTCTTCTGACCTGCCCATTCATATCTTTGCCTACTTTTCTAAGACCATGTCTTAGGTTTGTTCAGTATCCTTATATACCCAACACAGCATTGGGCACATGGACCCTCAATAACTGTTTGAATATTACTTAGATAATATATGGGACACACAGAAAGAATCAAAACAGTCCTAATTAGATTGTAAGATACTTGAGGCACACTGCCATCTCTAGAGCCTTTCACTCTCATAGGATGACAAAAACAAGATGTCTTAGGAGACCTTCTGTACAGTATGACCTTATTTTGATTCAATGAGAAATCAGTTTTGTCAAAGGGAAGGTTCTGTGTTCCTCATGTGTATTTTCATTCCCACATGTACTAAATTTCCAAAATAATACCATTAGTTCTTGCCTAAATCATACAGCACTGAAATCCTAATTCATCTTTCTAGCCGCCTTCTTATGCCCCATCAATCCATTCTCCACACAGCTGCTACTGCAATCTTTCTAAAAGGCAAATCCAAGGGATCCCTGGGTGGCGCAGCAGTTTGGCGCCTGCCTTTGGCCCAGGGCGCAATCCTGGAGACCCGGGATCGAATCCCACGTCGGGCTCCCGGTGCATGGAGCCTGCTTCTCCCTCTGCCTGTGTCTCTGCCTCTCTCTCTCTCTCTCTCTCTCTCTCTCTCTCTGTGACTATCATAAATAAATTTTTTAAAAAATAGTTAAAAAATAAAATAAAAAAAGGCAAATCCAAGATTCTTGTATCTTAAAATCCTTCAAAAGATCTTCAGGGCCTTCAGAATGAAGTAAGAACTTTTTAGTTTGCCACTTAAGACCCCTGTCTTCTTTAGCAGTTGACTATACTCCAGTCATCCAACACATAGATATGCCCAGTGCCCATCATTTCACACTGTGAGGGGTGCTCCTGGCTCTCTACACCTTTCTGCTGTAGTGAACGCTGTATTTTTCTAAAATGTCCTATCTTTTCTCTGTCTTGCTCCTTCATTCTCATCCTCAGGAACAACTCATCACTTTTGCTGAAACTCCTATCTGAAACCTTCTCCTAAATGTAAAAGTTCCCTGGGCTTAACTTTATCTAATAATACTTATTTCACCTTCTTCTAAATGTTGGTCTAATGAAAATGCATGAATTCCTCAAGAGTAGAATCATGTCTTACTCCTCAGTACTCAGCATAAAGTCTGAGACCTTACAAGGGCTCAATAAACATCTATTCAATGTGAAATCATAAAGCAGCTATGCTGGTAACAGTAGAGAGAAGGCAAGGAAGGGGCCAGCCTTTCTCCATGCTGTCTTAAGGAGATGGACTATTACTGTTCACATGTTGTAGTTTAATTTGATGGCTGATGCCTGGATTTTTGCCTCCAGAGTTGAATTATCTGCCATATCTAATAAGTCCATGTCTGTAAAATGGTCCCAAGATGCTATGTCATTAATATTTTTTTAGCCTGAGGGAAAATACTGCCAAAGAGGAAAGATATTCAGCTCTACAGAAAACATACAAAGTATATTTAATAGAGTAAGAGGAATTAATGATTTCTGTGATTTGTTGGAGCATTGAGCACTTGGAGAGAGCTGGGTCCTCTCCATTTTATGGATTTTCTGACAAAGGCATGGGTAGGAGAGATGATTTTGTAGAGGCCAGAAGAAGAAAGAGTATGATTTCTGTTTTGTGTGAGTGTTTGTTGCATGTCTCCAAATAAACATAGATTGATGTGAAACGAAAATACAGTGCTTCTTTAAGCAGTGTGCCTCCCAGCTTTTGCTATGGAAGAAATGCAATCCTATACCAGATCACACCATAATGTAAACATACTCTGAGCACTTTTAGGAGGAGAGAAGAAGAAATATCTGGGAAGAATAATTCCTGTATTGTTCTCAACTAGCTGCCTTTCCTGGCCCTTGCTGTTGCTCCCACTGCTCTCAGAGCATGTTCTTCTGCCCTCCTCTCTACCAGATCTTTCCCAGGAATTCATCCATTTCTTAATCTTTTCACTCTCACCTGTAGGTCTTTCTTTTATAGCCCTGACCTTCCTTCCTACAAGTATTCATTCAACATTTTTTAAATTTTAATTTCAGTATAATCATTCAACAAACATTTGTTGAGCATCTATTATGTGTTAAACCCGAGGTGAAGAAAACAGACATGATTGCCTCCCTGATGGAGTTTTTTAATCTGGTCACAGTTTGTCTTCCTGGTTCATAGACAGTTATATTCTCACTGTGTCCTCACATGGCAAAAGGGGCAAGGGAGCTCTCTGGTTTCACTTTATAAAGGCACTAATCTCATTTATGAGGGCTCTACCCTCATAACCTAAGCACTTTCCAAAGCCTCAACCTCCAAACACCATCACACTGGGGATTCGTTTAGAATTCATAAGAACTTTGGGAGGATACAAAGATTCACTCTATAGCACTAGACGATTATGAGAAAAGAGTCTAAGGATGTGTCTCTCTGAAACCTAGAGTTAGTGTGGTGGTAAGAGTGAGGGAAAAGCACAAAAATATTCTGTAGAAATAGTAAGGACCAGACTATGGAAAACTTTAAGCCAGTGGTGGCACCTGTGGCTCAATCAGATAGGTATCCAACTCTTGATTTTGGCTCAGGTCATGATCTCGGAGACATGAGACTGAGCCCTACGTCAAAGAGATTCACTCTCTCCCTCTGCCCCTCCCCACGCTGTGTGTGCGCACTCACTGTCTCTCTTACTCTCGCTTGCTCACTCAATATCTGTTTAAAAAAAAAACTTCAAGCCAATGTAGTGATTTTGAATTTTTCCTAAGAGCAAATTTTTTAAAACTCACTCTGGATTGGGTTAGATGAAATCCAAATTGGCTAGGGGAAGAACAAGGGAGAAATTCTAGAAGCATAGACTAAGATGGTGGCATATATAGGAGCTGAGATTAGGACCTAGTAATGGATCCCTAAATATTTCCAGTACATCTTACCTTAGAGAAACTACAAAGACCTCAGATTCCTCATGTGTTAAACCAAACTCCTGGATCCCAAACCAATTTCCTCCCCCCAGGCTCCCAAGTCATTCAGTGATACCAACACTGTTTCATTTCCAGAATCCAGACTCTAAGCTTCTTCATTCTCTCTTCAGACTAGCTTCCTCTGTATGATAGGAAATAAGGTAACCAGTGGCATCTGAATTTTACTTATTTTGGCTTCCATTTTTACTGGAAACTGTCTCTCATTTTCAGATCCAGTTTCAAAAGTTTTAGGGAAGCACAACGATTGGCCCAGATTAGGTCAAGTGTCCACATATAGACCAATCAATTGAGGTGTAGGCTTACTAGGAACACCCAGAAAACCTTGCGGTTACAGGTTGCTATTCAAAAGAAAAGGGTAAGGAGTCCTGGACAGTCCATTAGCTCTCTTCTACTCTCCTGAAGAGAGATTACAGTTAGTTGTTCCTTGGAAGTGCCAAGGGTAAAGAAAGGAGAAATAGGTGAAGATGAAGAGAAAATGGATTTTTCCTCAACATGAGAAAAAACTTCTAATAAAGTTATTTGAGGATGAAATGTGGTCTTTGAAGGAAGTACACACACAGTTACTGATACTCAGGTACAGATTAGATAATCACTCGGTGGTAACATTGTAGGAGGCAAACCTCAAACCTTGAGAATCCAGCAGTGAGGTCAGAGTACTCTTGTGGAAAACCAACCAAAATTAAACAACAGCATCTTAATACTTATTCCAGTCCATCTGAAGAGATACATAAAATGGGAGATGAATCCTATGAAGAAAAGCTATTTAAGTTTTTTTAAAAAAAGATATTTTCTTAGCTTTTCTTATACTAGTTAAACATATTTCTGAACTTGCATTCTGTTTTCTGAGGCAGAAAATTAAATTTTTCTGTCATGGTTATAAAGAAGCAAGTTGTATGTCTCCATACCCCAAATTCTATGTACCAAGCACATGATGAATAAACAATAGCATACCCCTGGCAGGTGGAGAAAGCAATATGGAGGGAAAATAACAGAGTGGGTGGCAATGACAGCATTACTGATTGTTAGGGAAACTTTCAGTAATCTTCTGGACTGACAAGGAGACTCAATAGTCATGCATTTGATAAATATGGAGGAAGTGCCTACTCTGTGCCAGGCACTCTGCTGGGTAAGAGGCAATGGGGGAGACTACATACATCAAATGATCTAACACATGAGGATATAATTATGAACTGAGACAAGAGCTCTTAAGGAGAAGATCACAGTTGCTCTATTAAGTATAACAAAGGAACTCAGCTAGATTGGAGAGGGTATGTTACAGAAGACTTCCCAAGAGAGTGATGATTGAGCTAAAATCAGGAGGGTTGGGTATGACTTTACCAGGCCAAGGACAGGTAGGAACAGGGAAGGAGGGTGTGCTATAGACAAGGGAGCACAGCCTGGGCAAAGGCACCATGATAGTAGGGAGCATGGCATATTCCAGAATTTGAGAGAAGATCAGTATGACTGGAACGTAATGAGAGGGAGAATAATGCAAGACGAGGTTGGAAAAATATATAGAGATTAGTTCATGCAAAGCCTCAAAGGCCAGCATAAGGATTCTGGTGTTACTCTCAAGTGCAATATCTTCCCAATGATACTGAGGGGATTTAAACAAAAGGTTGACATAATCAAATTGAAATTTGGCTACAGTGTGGACAGTAGAGAAGTGAAGCAAGAATAAATGGTGATGAGGGTTTTTGCTACAGATAACAAGAGGCAAGGTGATCGTTGGGCTTTGGTGGTGGAAGTAGAGTTGGTGTGAAAGGTGGATTCAAAACACATTTATAGGATGCCTGGGTTGCCCAGTGGTTGAGCATCTGCCTTCAGCTCAGGGCAGGATCCTGAGTCTAGGGATGAAGCCCCGCATCAGGCTCCCTGCAAGGAGCCTGCTTTTCCCTCTGTCTATGCCTCTGCCTCTCTCTGTCTCTCATGAATAAATAAATAAAATGTTTAAACACACACACACACACACACACACACACACATTTAGGAGGAAAATTGACAGGGATTTTCATAAGAGCCCTAAGAATGTTTCGTTTCACATTTCCTTCCTCTATGATGGAGGTCATTCAGCCTTAGCCTGTAAGTCAAATCCTGTTCATTGTGAGATTCTTTTTTAAGATTTTTATTGGAAGGCAGCCATACCCATTCATTTACTTATTGTTTATGCGTGCTTTCACACTACAGCAGCAGAGTTGAATAGTTAAAACAGAGACTTCCATGGCTTGTAAAGCTGAGTGTATTCTCTGTCTGGCTCTTCACAGAAAAACTTTGCCAACCAGGGAATTTACACTGCTCAAAACAGCACCTCCACAGTATTCCAAGGTGTAGACGTGCCTGAGATGGGCATCTAAAAGTCCATGAATGGGCTTTAGATGTTCTCTGACCTCCTGAAATTAGAAATAAAATTTGGTACTTATGTATGTTTTTCTGGGAAAACAATATTCATCAGCTTTTAAAATGAATCTGTGAATTCCCCCAGAGGAAGATATTTCCCAGGCCTCTCCCTATCTTGTTGCCTGGCCATCTGATATTTTTAAAACCCACATTTCTCTCATTGAATAAGAAATGCGCACTGGCACCAAATGATAAGTATCATTACGTATTGGATAGAAATTGCTGCATATTCTTAAATTCCTAAAATAAGATGTCCCATAGCCAGATTTGACTGGCTGCCTCTTTTAATCCAGAGCTTTGGGATACCAGGTAGCTCAGGGCTGTAAATGAGAACTAGATGAATAATTCCTCCAGATTTATTAGATTTTTATAGATTTCTCAAATAATTAACCCCCCCCAAAAAAAAATAAATTCAATCAGAATATACAAGATTGTAGATGGTTTCATTACAAGGAAGGTCTTTGAAGAGAACAAGCAGATGATGTGATTGGCCCACAGCAGCCTTTGTGTATAACCCATGTTTTAGTTCATTTTCTGCTAGCTAGAATGCTTCTTCCATCCAACTATGAGTGCTCTGATTCCTCAGGACCTGACACACAGAAGTTCAGTAAATGGTTACTAAGTATGTAGAGAGCTGATTAAGCTAACTGTTGGCCTCATATCATGTATTTGTATATAGATATATATGTATGTACAGACATAATATACTTATAGGAAACACATTAAAGAAATAAATGTGTGTAAAACTGTTTTTGGAAACAAAATCTTGCTTTTAAATGAAGAACCTGAAACCATAGTCTATCTTAACTGAGGATATCCTCCCCAGTTGTAAAAATATCTGGTTTAGTTTTAATGCTCAGTGCCTCGCTTCAAAAACTCTACCATGCGAGTGGGAGGAAAACAGTAAGGTATTCTTATTTTGGCCAAGATTTTAATATCAGATAAATCTGGCCATTGTGAAAATTCACAAGATGGTATGTATTCTTCATCTGTCCTATATTTTTATATGTGGTATTTAATGTGAATCAATTGTCTTGAATTTTAAATAAAAGACATCGGTGACAGTATTCAGCATACATAGGTGTGCCGGGAGGTCCTTTGTCTAGTTTGAAGAGGAGAGGCAGGGGCGGGGGGCCGGCTTGAGTCCATGAAAAGAATGGGAGGACACTGCACCACCCAAAACATCTCAGAGGGGGATCCCTGGGTGGCTCAGCGGTTTAGCATCTGCCTTCAGCCCAGGGCGTGATCCTGGAGTCCCGGCATCGAGTCCCACATCGGGCTCCCTGCATGGAGCCTGCTTCTCCCTCTGCCTGTGTCTCTGCCTCTCTTTCTCTGTGCCTCTCATGAATAAATAAATAAAATCTTTAAAAAAAAATCTCAGATAGCAGGAGGGATGGAAGAGGGTGCTCATCCACCAAAGGAGTTAGAGGCTTTCTTAACAGGTAGATGGAATCAGTGCTTGGGAGAAAAGGATTATAATCAGAGCTGAGGAAAGCAACCAAATGTCACGTGCAAAGGACAAGGTGAATATGAAAATGGTGGAATAAAGAACAAGATCAAATTCAAAGTGAGGGGAAAAGCAGCCCAGGGAGAGGTTCAGAACTCTGGCCAGGGCTGGCATGCTCTGAGTGTGCCTCAGCTAAACTCCCATTTTGTTTGATGTTTGCTGCTTCCTGAGTTAGGAAGGCATGGGTTTTAAAGAAGCTGATCAAGGGTCAAGTCTATTGGCACTACATATCACGTCTGAAAATGTGAACATAGAGGATACAGGTGCTACACTATGCACCTGTGCTTCTTAACAAGTCACCAAAAATATGCTCTTGAGAAAATGAAATTGTTAAACATATACAAAGTAAAATAAAAACCAAATGCACAAAAACGATGTCACCAGGATGGGAAAATATTATAACCTGAAGCAACATTTCTCAAGGTGTGCTTTTTGGACTTACGTTCCCCAAAAATGTGACACTTCCAGATGCACGCATGGGGGCTATCCTCCTCTCAGGTGTTTTAGAAGCTCTCAAAAGCTCTGCAAGAAAAAGTCCTGTATTTAACCTGATATTTTCCATATTTTACAGGTTACATAGAACTCCTTTTTTTCAAAACATACTTTGTATGTTTGTAAATGGATACTTAGTAAAAAGCCAGACAAACACGATGCTTTGATCAAAATGTCTTAATTGTATAAAATCTTCTGAATCTTAAGTTAAAATAGCATCACTTGTCAAGAGAATTCTGTAGTCATTTTTTTCAGATGTATTTTTTAATTACTTTTTATTAATCATTAGAGTTCAGTTTGCCAACATATAGCATATCACCCAGTGCTCATCCCGTCAAGTGCCCCCCTCAGTGCCCATCACCCAATCCCCCCATCCAACCACCCACCTCCCCTCCCACTACCCCTTGTTCGTTTCCCAGAGTTAGGAGTCTCTCATGTTCTGTCACCCTTTCTGATATTTCCCACTCATTTTCTCTCCTTTCCCCTTTATTCCCTTTCACTATTTCTTATATTCCCCAAATGAATGAGACCATATAATGTTTGTCCTTCTCCGATTGACTTACTTCACTCTGCATAATACCCTCCAGTTCCATGCACGTCAAAGCAAATGGTGGGTATTTGTCGTTTCTAATGGCTGAGTAATATTCCATTGTATATATAGACCACAGCTTCTTTATCCATTCGTCTTTCAGTGGACACCGAGGCTCCTTCCACAGTTTGGCTATTGTGGACATTGCTGCTATGAACATTGGGGTGCAGGTGTCTGCCATTTCACTGCATCTGTATCTTTGGGGTAAATCCCCAGTAGTGCAATTGCTGGGTTGTAGGGCAGATCTATTTTTAACTCTTTGAGGAACCTCCACACTGTTTTTCCAGAGTGGCTGCACCAGTTCACATTCCCACCCACAGTGCAAGAGGGTTCCCCTTTCTCCACATCCTCTCCATTTGTGGTTTCCTGCCTTGTTAATTTTCACCATTCTCACTGGTGTAAGGCGGGATCTCATTGTGGATTTCATTTGTATTTCCCTGATGGCAAGGGATGTGGAGCATTTTCTCATGTGCTTGTTGGCCATGTCTATGTCTTCCTCTGTGACATTTCTGTTCATGTCTTTTGCCTATTTCATGATGGGATTGTTTGTTTCTTTGCTGTTGAGTTTCATGTTCTTTCTAGATCTTGGATACTAGCCCTTTATCTGATATGTCATTTGCAAATATCTTTTCCCATTCTGTAGGCTGTCTTTTAGTTCTGTTGACTGTTTCTTTTGCTGTGCAGAAGCTTTTTATCTTGATGAAGTCCCAATAGTTCATTTTTGCTTTTGTTTCCCTTGCCTTCATAGGTGTATCTTGCAAGAAGTTGCTGTGGCCAAGTTCAAAAAGGGTGTTGCCTGTGTTCTCTAGGATTTTGGTGGATTCTTGCTCACATTTAGATCTTCCATCCATTTTGAGTTTATCTTTGTGTATGGTGCAAGAAAATGGTCTAGTTTCATTCTTCTGCACATGGCTATCCAATTTTTCCAGCACCATTTATTGAAGAGACTGTCATTTTTCCAGTGGATAGTCTTTCCTGGTTTGTCAAATATTAGTTGACCATAGAGTTGAGGGCCCATTTCTGGGTTCTCTATTCTGTTCCATTGATCTATGTGTCTGTTTTTGTGCTAGTACCACACTGTCTTGATGATCACAGCTTTGTTTTTTTTTTTAATATTTATTTATTTATTCATGAGAGACAGAGAGAGGCAGAAACATAGGCAGAGGGAGAAGCAGGCTCCATGTGGGGAGCCCGACGTGGAACTCGATCCCAGGACCCTGGGATCATGCCTTGAGCGGACGCTCAACAGCTGAGCCACCCAGGCGTCCCATGATCACAGCTTTGTAGTACAGCTTGAAATCTCCAGCATTGTGATGCCCCCGACTCGAGTTTTCTTTTTCAGTATTCCCCTGGCTATTCAGGGTCTTTTCTGATTCCACACAAATCTTAAGATGATTTGTTCCAACTCTCTGAAGAAAGTCCATGGTATTTTGATAGAGATTGCATGAGATGTGTAAATTGCCCTCGGTAGCATAGACATTTTCACAATATTAATTCTTCCAATCCATGAGCATGGAATATTTTTCCATCTCTTTGTGTCTTCCTCAGTTTCTCTCAGAAGTGTTCTGCAGTTTTTAGGGTAAAGATCCTTTACCTCTTTGGTTAGGTTTGTTCCTAGGTAACTTATGCTTTTGGGTGCAATTGTAAATGGAATTGACTCCTTAATTTCTCTTTCTTCAGTCTCATTGTTAGTGTATAGAAATGCCACTGATTTCTGGGCATTGATTTTGTATCCTGCCACACTGCCGAATTGCTGTATGAGTTCTAGCAATCTTGGGGTGGAGTCTTTTGGGTTTTCTATGTACAGTATCATGTCATCTGCAAGGAGAGAGAGTTTGATTTCTTCTTTGCCAATTTGAATGCCTTTGATTTCTTTTTGTTGTCTGATTGCTGAGGCTAGGACTTCTAGTACTATGTTGAATAGCAGTGGTGAGAGTGGACATCCGTGCTGTGTTCCTGATCTTAGGGGAAAAGCTCCCAGTGTTTCCCCATTGATAATGATATTTGCTGTGGGCTTTCATAGATGGCTTTTAAGATGCTGAGGAATGTTCCCTCTATCCCTACACTCTGAAGAGTTTTGATCAGGAATGGGTACTGTGTTTTGCTAAATGCTTTCTCTGCATCTATTGAGAAACATCATATGGTTCTTGTTTTTTCCTCTTGTTGATATGATCTATCACATTGATTGCTTTACGAATGTTGAACTAGCCTTGCATCCCTGGGATAAATCCCACTTGGTCATGGTGAATAATCTTCTTAATGTACTGTTGGACCCTATTGGCTAGTATCTTGTTAAGAATTTTTGTATTCTGTGTGCATCCGGGATATTGGTCTCTATTTCTCCTTTTTTGTGGGGTCTTTGTCTGGTTTTGGAATTAAGGTGATGCTGACCTCATAAAACGAGTTTCGAAGTATTCTATCTTTCAGAACAGCTTTAGTAGAATTGGTATTGTTTCTTCTTTAAACGTTTGATAGAATTCCCCTGGGAAGCCATTTGGCCCTGGACTTTTGTGTCTTGGGAAGTTTTTGATGACTGCTTCAATTTCCTCCCTGGTTATTGGCCTGTTCGGGTTTTCTATTTCTTCCTGTTGCAGTTTTGGTAGTCTGTGATTTTCCAGAAATGCATTCATTTCTTCTAGATTGCCTAATTTATTGGCATATGGATGCTCATAATATGTATTTAAAATCGTTTGTATTTCCGTGATATTGGGTGGTGATATCTCCTTTTTCATTTGTGATTTTATTAATTTGAGTCTTTTTTGTTTTTAATAAAGCTGGTTAATGGTTTATCTATCTTATTAATTCTTTCAAAGAACCAATTCCTGGTTTTGTTGATCTCTTCTACAGTTCTTCTGGTCTCTATTTCATTGAATTCTGCTCGAATCTTTATTAACTCTCTTCTTCTGCTTGGTGTAGGTTTTATTTGCTGTTCTTTCTCCATTCCTCTAGGTGCAAGGTTAGCTTTTGTATTTGAGGGTTTTTTTCCAATTTTTTGAGGGATGCTTGTATTGCAATGTATTTCCCTCTCAGGACTGCTTTTGCTGTATCCCAAAGATTTTGAATGGTTGTATCTTCATTCTCATTAGTTTCCATGAATCTTTTTTTTAATTCTTCTTTAATTTTCTGGTTGACCCTTTCATCTTTTAGCAGGATGGTCTTTAACCTCCACGTGTTTGAGTTTCTTCCAAATTTCTTCTTGTGATTGAGTTCAAGTTTCAAAGCATTATGGTCTGAAAATATGCAGGGGACAATCTCAATCTTTTGAGATCGGTTGAGACCTGATTTGTGACCCAGTATGTGGTCTATTCTGGAGAAAGTTCCATGTGCACTTGAGAAGAATGTGTATTCAGTTGTGTTTGGATGTAAAGTTCTGTAAATATCTGTGAAATCCATCTGGTCCAGTGTATCATTTAAAGCTCTTGTTTCTTTGGAGATGTTGTGCTTAGAATATCTGTCATTTACAGAAAGCGCCGTGTTGAAGTCCCCCAGTATAAGTGTATTATTATCTAAGTATGTCTTAACTTTGGTTATTAATTGATTGTTATACTTGGCAGCTCCCACATTAGGGGCATAAATATTCATGATTGTTAAGTCCTCTTGTTGGCTAGATCCTTTACATATGATATAGTGTCCCTCTTCATCTCTTTTACAGTCTTTGGAATAAAGCTCAATTTACCTGATATGAGGATGGTTACCCCAGCTTTCTTTTGAGGACCATTTGAATGGTAAATGGTTCTCCAACCTTTTATTTTCAGGCTGTAGGTGTCCTTAGGTCTAAAATGAGTCTCGGGATCCCTGGGTGGCGCAGCGGTTTGGCGCCTGCCTTTGGCCCAGGGCGCGATCCTGGAGACCCGGGATCGAATCCCACATCAGGCTCCCGGTGCATGGAGCCTGCTTCTCCCTCTGCCTATGTCTCTGCCTCTCTCTCTTTCTCTCTCTGTGACTATCATAAATAAATAAAAAAATAAATAAATAAAAAAATAAAAAATAAAATGAGTCTCTTGTAGACAGCAAATAGATGGGTCTTGCTTTTTTATCCAGTCTGAAACCCTGCACCTTTTGATGGGATCATTAATCCCATTCACGTTCAGAGTTACTATTCAAAGATAAGAATTTAGTGTCATCATGATACCTATCCAGTCCCTGTTTTTGTGGATTGTTTCTTTGGACTTCCTCTTTGTTTTACAGAGTCCCCCTTAATATTTCCTGCAGAGCTGGTTTGGTGGTCACATATTCTTTCAGTTTCTGCCTATCTTGGAAGCTCTTTATCACTCCTTCTATTGTGAATGAGAGCCTTGCTGGATAAAGTATTCTTGGCTGTGTGTTCTTCTCATTTAGGACCCTGAATATATCCTGCCAGCCCCTTCTGGCCTGCCAGGTCTCTGTGGAGAGGTCTGCTGTTAACCTATAACTTCTCTCCATAAAGGTTAGGGATTTCTTGTTTCTTGCTGCTTTAAGGATCTTCTCTTTATCTTTGGAATTTGTAAGTTTCACTATTAAATGTCAGGGTGTTGACCGGTTTTTATTGATTTTGCGGGCGAGGGGTGTGGGGCAGGAGGGATCTCTCTATCTCCTGGATCTGAATGCCTGTTTCCTTCCCCAAGTTAGGGAAGTTCTCAGCTATGATTTTTTCAAATACACTTTCTGGTCCTCTGTCCCTTTCAGCACCCTCTGGAACCCCAAATAAACATAGATTTTTTTCCTTCTGAGGCAGTCATTTATTTCCCTTAACCTTTCCTCATGATCTTTTAATTGCTTTTCTCTTTTTTCCTCAGCTTCCTTCCTTGCCATCAACTTGTCTTCTATGTCACTCACTCGTTCTTCTACCTCATTAACCCTCGTCGTTAGGACCTCCAGTTTGGATTGCATCTCATTTAATTGATTTTTAATTTAGGCCTGATTACATAGAAATTCTGCAGTCATGAAGTCTCTTGAATCCTTTATGCTTTTTTCCAGAGCCACCGGTAGCTTTATAATTGTGCTTCTGAATTGGCTTTCTGACATCGAATTGTAATTCAAATTCTGTAACTCTGTGGGAGAGAGTACTATTTCTGATTCTTTCTTTTGTAGTGAGTTCTTCTTTCTAGTCATTTTGCTCAGTGCAGAGTGGCTAAAAACAAGTTGTACTTGTTAGAAGCACAAACTCTTCTCTCTGTAGCATTCCAGCTGTTCTCTCTTTAAATCTCAGGCTGAATATGTAGGTTTTCAGGATGACTTGAAAGTTATCTAGGTAAGTTGGTGGGGAGAGTTGACTTGGGGACCCTACTCTTCCGCCATCTTACCCCACCAACCTGTAGTCATTTTTTAAAGATAAAATTAGATCCACCTTATACCAAAATATATTCACACCATATATACTATAACTCAAAGTACAGAGGTAATTAAAAAATTAATACATTTGATTACAGAAAATTTTTTTAAACTTTTGCATGGCAAAAAAGGTGTAAGCAAAGACATACAACAAAGTGAGGGGAAAAGACAAAAAATCTGATAGAAGAAAGAGCAAAGACATGAATACACAAAAAAAACATAGATATAAAATGCATATATACATATACCTACATGTTAAGTACGTGGCCTTAGCCACTTGAAAAGACAGTCGACTCCATTCATAATGCTCATATTGAGAACAAATGCAAATCAGAATTACTTTAAGATACCAGTTTTTATCTCTCAAATTGGAAAGCATGAAAAACTTTACAACATACTCTTATGACATGGCTGGTGAGAAACCAGCACTGACCCACAATGGCTGGTGGGAATGCAGATGGCACAACCCTTGTGGAGGGAATTTGTTAGTATCTAACAAAACCAAGTATCTATTTACCTTTTGTCCCAGGGATTCCACTTCTGGGAATTTACCTTAAAAGGTATATCTTCAACTGTACAAAAATATGTAGTTCAAGGTTATCCACTTCAGCGTTAATTTCAGTAATTGCACAGTACTAAAAACATGCCCAAACCTAGGAGTATGGTGAAATACATTATGGTATGGCCATGCATGGAGTACCACGCAGTTGTGAAGAAGAATGAAATGTTCTCTATGAACTGAGGTGAATGATTTCCAGGTTATATTTTAAATTGAAAAATGAAAGTGTGAGAGTTATTGTAATCTACCTTTTGCATTAGACACATGCCTGCTTATTTTTTGCAAAAAGAAACATAGTAGATACCAGAACTAATGAAATTTATTTCCTATAGAGAGGTCGATGGGGATGGCATGGAAATGATGAGGGAGGAACAGACTGAGAGGTATGGCGGAAATGTAACTTACCTGAATATGAGTTTCTAGGTATTTTGACTTTTGAACTGTTAACATTTTATGTACTCAACAAGAGTAATAAAAATCACCAGTTAATGGAGAAAAAAATACCTCAAATAAAATACAAACAGAAGTAGATGACTATAACTCTTATTTCAGACAAATAATACAACCACACTGAAGAGCAGAGAGAAAAACTAACTCGTGTAAATTTAGAATATACTGTTTTACCATTTTATACAATATTAATGAAGGAATAAAAAGAACTCTAGAGAGTAAGTTTGGGGTTTTCTACGGTTGTTTTGTTTGCATGGCAATTCTGAAATACTTTTGACATATTCTATAGTTCAAAAAATAAGTAAATTTACTGAAGATAATGGGAGCCGGGTTCCTCACTGTCTAAAGGAGTTACAAATATAGAAAGAGGAGAGATGAGAATGAATCTGTGGTATTGTATTAGTATTGGAGAAATGAGCCTGCAGTTATTGACCAGGGATCATCAGACTTTTCTGTAAAGGGCCAAATAATGAATACTTAACTCTGTCATTGTAATACAGAAACATCCATAGACAATACATAACAAGTGAACATGACTTTATTCCAATAAAACTTTATATATAGACACATTTGAATTTTATATAATTATCATCTGTCATGAAACATTATTATTTTATTTTTTTCAACCACTTAAAAATGTAAAAATAATTCTCATTTTGCAGGCTGTGCAAAAGCAGGCAGTGAGCCAGACTTTGCCCACAAGCCAGAGTTTGCCAATCCCACTTGGTAGAGAAATGATGATAGATAACAAATGTGATCAAGTGTTTCAGTTAGGGAATCTGGATGAAGGATATGTAGGAGTGCTTGTACTCTTCTTGCAAAGAAGTACTCTTTGTGCTTTTCTTACAGAAAAGCTGTAAGTCTGAAATTATTTTAAAACAACCAAAAAAGTCACAAAAGGAAGAACACTGCACTTTTCATAGCTACTGCAGAGAAGGAAAAACAGTAATCAAGTCATTGGCCTAAGAGGTGAATGTCTTGCCTTTCATAACAGTCATACAGCCCCCACGTCTATTTTTCCCTTGCCCATGGACCATGAGTAGGAGCTACTTCTGCCTGTGTTCAGAGTTTCTGATTGGTCACTGGGGATGTCATCCTATGATCACATGCTCTCTGTTGTTGGTGCTCCTTGTTGCTCTCCAATACTCTTATTGAGTAATGAGGTCACCAGGGCTGGTAATTTGTATGTGATCTTGTAATTTTCTATAATGTGGGAACTTGGGGTCTAGACTAATGAAATGGACTAAATGAAAAGTACTTATCAGAAAATTTCCCATTAGCTTGGACGTCTGCGATAATTCCTTTCTGGTGTTCTTAATGTATTATTATGAAATCCACTTATACAGCACGTTCACCTGGCTTATTTCACTAGTCATAATCTAGTGAGAGCTAAGGTGAGGAGGAGCTGACAGTCTCTTAAAATATCACAAATGATACTTTAAATGATATTTTATGTTGAGATACTTATTTTTTTGCAGGAAGAGTGAATGACTTTCGTGGAAGATCTTGACTATAGAGACTTGTAACCAGGCTACCATCCTTGATTGGTTTAATTCCAACAAAATCCAATTCCTCCTACCTTGGTTTATCACTGTAGGGAAAGCCACGCAATGATTTTCACCAATAATGAAGATGATGGTGGTCCTAGCTGAAATTTATTGAATGTGATTAACCAGATCCATGCTAAATGTTGTTCATCCTTTTATTTTTTTTTTTTTTCATTTAATTCTAACAACCAAACTCTGAGGTACAGTCCTTATCTCCTCTTTGTGGAAGAGGTGTATGATGTAAGTGGCATGGCCAAGCTCTTGCATGGGGAAACATGGAGCCAGGATTGACCTGGAGAGCCAGTACTCTTACTTCCTGCTGGGACTGTCTCCCATCATTGATAAAGACAGTAATAAACACAGAAATTTAGAAAGAAGCTGTTTAGTCACGAGGACATACTCCTGTTGAGAAGAATAAGGCAAACAAAACAGGTGCTGATATCAATGCAAGCAAGAGAGTTTCCGTTGGAACAGCCTGCACTTTCCCTTCCTGCTCCCTCCCCTGAAGAAACTCACTAACAAGTCTAGAGTTGAGAAAGGCTGGAAGTAGAGCACACAGTCACTCATGCCCTCTGCATGACTCTCTTGTGTCACACCCATGCAGGTACCTCCTAGAGGGACTGGGAAGACCTGAAAAGAATAGAGGAAGAAGGAGAGTAAAGAACTCGGGAAATTAGGTTGGCATTTGGAGGCAAAGGAGCAGGGAATGTAGGAGTGGTTTTGCCCCCATTCTTAACGGAAGAACAGAAGGAATAGTCACTCGGGGGCCTGGCTCCCCTCACTCTTCTTTCTTTTGCCTTCTGCTGCTCTAATGCTCTGAGTGCTGACCCCTCCATTGAGGCTGGTCCCTGACTGCTCTAAGACCAACTTTTGTTTTGGATCACATTTGGAATGTTGTCACAGAGGTGACATGTGACTTTGCCAGGCTTCCTTACCCAAAAAATCCTAAGGAACGTTGTCTCTGCTGCATTCTTCTGAGTTACCGAAATAACTCTCTTATGTGAGAGGAACAGTGTACAGTTTAATAGTCACAATAATAAACTTCCAAGAGGAGAGATGCCTGGGTGGCTCAGTGGTTGAGTGTCTGACCAGTTCAGGGCATGATCCTGGGGTTCTGGCCTCAAGTCCCACATTGGGCTCCTTGCAGAGAGCCTACTTTTCCCCCTGCCTATGTCTCTGCCTCTCTCTCTGTGTGTCTCATGAATACACAAAATCTTTTAAAAAATAATAATAATAAACTTCCAAAAGAAATAGTTGTCTTTAATCTAGATGTATTTGTGGGACAACTAGTTCAATGATTAGCATTATATTAATCCATTTATAGAACTGATTATTAACTCTGGACATTCTGTCTTTCTGAAATATGAAGGAGAGGGAAAAAAATGTTTCTTTGTAAAAGCCCCAGGAAATTATAAATCCAAGGGAGAGGTAAAATTTACATATGAAATTGCACACCTGTTTATTTCCTTTCTTCATTCCTTTTTAGGGACTGGTTAAATATGTTGAGCCCACCGATTGTTCCTTCCAGTCGACAGCCAACAGACCAGCATCCGGATTCTTCTGGAAGCTTGAGTGCCCAAGGTGGGAAATGGAAAATGTTATACACAACAAAATAAAAATCATTAACTACAAATAGAGAAAATTGGTCACTTTGAGATGCCACCGTTTTTATTAAATGCTAATCATCTAGGCTCATACCCCCAAAATGAGATAAGCTGTGCCTCATTTTGTAGGCTGATAAGTCCTTTGGTATCAAAATGACCTTCATCTGGACTTTGGCTCTACCAATTTCTGCCATGTGGCCTTTATGACTTTTGGTTATTGCATTTGTAAAGCAAGATTGATAATAGATAGTGTCTGCCTGAAAGCTTTCCATGAAGATTCAGTAAGATGTACTGTATACAAAGCACTTAGAATACTAGCTGTTCATATTATTATAAAGCAGACCCAATACTCCTACATCACTAGATACATGCTTTTATTAATACAGGGATACTTGTCTTTAAAGATAAGGCTGAAAATAAATAAATAAATAAAGATAAGGCTGGCACCGAGTTACAGCAAGTAATGTTAGCAATGGCGGAATGGGAAAGAAGCAGGAATGAAAATTTGCTGGAGGTTCCCTTTGCTAATGAGTTAGAGAAATGAACTATTAGTTTTTGGTTGTGAGCAGGGAACATGATTGTCAGAAGTGCATAGAGGAGGAAGGGAAGAGACCCTTTGGTAGAAACAGAGGGAGTGGGATGGAAGGGGTAAAGGAAAGTCTAAAGTACATAATTGGAGTGACAAATAACCTCGGAGTGGGACTCCCTGAGATGGTTTTTGGAACTGGGACTTTGAAGATGGAAGTACTACATCGGAAGTTAAAAAAATAATAAAGGAACTGAAGCCAATATAAATTGCTCCAACAAAGGTGCCAGGTTTTTTTTTTCCCCTAACTGCCCCAGGGAGAAAGTGGAACATCTCATTTTTCTCCAGGTATGGAAAATTCAGAGTGAGAGCTCATACATCTGAGTTGTACGTTTGGGCCGCCCAAGGGATGGAGATGTCTCTGTGATTTACTATCTGAAATAGATTATGCCCCTCAAATTGGGAATCTTTTTAGAGGTGTACATTCATAATTACTTATGACAGAAAAATAGAATCTTGGCTGTCAGGAGGAGACCTTGCTGTGAAAGAACAAATAATACGTTATGTTAAGTGTCCTAAATAAACCACAGGAACAGAGAGTGTGGTCCTTGAGCAAAGGCACCCAAGATATATATTAGTGATAAGTAGTTGAAAGGATGGCTTCAAGTCACCATTGCAAAGTGATGTTTTGACAGCAGGAGCTCAGTTATGTTGAAGGTAAACAGAACTTCCATCGAGAGCAAATTAACAAATGAAATTCAGAAGATTGTAGAAATGTTCTGGCTGATGTTAACCAGACCTGGCTCCCCTCCTGCATGTCAGCTTAGGTTTTGTATCAGCTCTCTGTTTCCCCTTTTCTGATATACTTGAGTGGTTTGTAGCTAATTAATGTCATCAAAAATTAGTGTTTCCTATTTGGTTATCTTTACATGTTACTGGTTTAGTTTTAGACAACATACCAATATGCCAAGATAGTGTTCTTAATAAAGTGTTTGTCAAAGAAAAGTTATTGGCTTAAGTATCCAGTTTGTATCACCAGAAGCAAAAAGATGTGGTTGTGGGCAGTCCAGACCTCTTCCTGGGCTTCTATTGCACAATACCGTGAATTTAGGGCACTGAGCTAAGTTGTGACATTAACTGTCACAGCAACACCATGAGGAAGGTACTGTTTGTGTGGGTGTGTAATCGTTGTCCTTTACAGCTGAGAAAACCAAGTTACAGAGTTTTTGAATGCCTTGCCCAGGGTCCCACAACTAGTCGTCAGCAGAGCTGGGATGTGAATCTAAACAGCCGAGCCCCAGATCCCAGCCACTCTTGATTTTTGAAACAAGTACCTAGATTACCTACTCCAAAAATAATACATGTAAAATCAGGAATTGAAATTTTATTTTTCTACTGAGAGTTCTTGATTTACAGAGGAAAAAAACACACAAATTAAAACATTTCAAGTGCTAAGTAGCTAAGTTCTTTAAGGGAGAAAAGGGGAAAAAAAAAAAAAAAAAAGGCAGACATCTGGTCCCCTGTTTCAGCCCTGCCCTGCCTCCCCCACCCATCCATGCTCATCAGGAATGACAAGTGGTACATTTTCTCCGCAGAAGTGAGGGACTCAGGTGAAGTTGCCAAGTTGACCAGCTCTGAGGGAGCAACAGGGTTACTGAGAGACAAGATCCCTGGGTCACCCAGCTGCCAGGCCTGGGTGTTTACTTGTCACCTACCTTCTCGAAGGCCTTTCCAGTCTTATCTAAGTAGGCCAGTCTCCCTCCACCTTGCACATTATCTTCGTGCCCTTTTCAGTTTGTAATTCATGATTTGTTTGCTGGTGTCATGTCTTTCTTCCTAGCCTGTGAGTTTTTAAAAACAGAGACTTCGTCAGCTTGCTCACTACTGGATCCCAAGTACCCTATGTGATTTCTGTAGGCTATTGGGTATTCTCTAAATTTTTGTGAGGAGGAAAACTGGAAGGGAGAAAGGGGGAAAAAGAGGGAGAGAAATGTTCTTCAGCTGGTCATTTTTATACCTAATGAGTAATTCACTGAAGTCTTACTTTCAGTTATTCCTCATTCCAATGTTTTAGTATATTAGGGATATTTCTAAAATTTGACAATGAGAATATTGAACCTAGACCTTTGCACTTTAGCAACTAAAGCAGAGATATGTCACCTTATGCAGTGGCTGTTAAACTGTATTTATTTTCACTGAAAACTTTTCTTTCAAATGAATTTCATATGAAATTCCAACATATAAAAGAGATCAAAGCAGAATTGCTCTGGCTCAAGAGGAGGTGAGGGTCTCAGAACTCTGCCTTGGGGCTCTGATGAACCAGCTGAGAACCCTGATGCAATCCCAACGTGCTCAACTTGACCTTGCTTGAGGTTGAATCCCCAGTCAGAGCCCCAGCTAGGATTAGGACCCTGCCTTCCTCCACATGTGTGTCTTTCTGCAAAACTGTTAAGGTGCTTTTGAAGGCTAGCTGGAAGGGAGATCCCCCATCTTTAGACTTCTAGAATAAAAATTATAATGGCTTATATTTATTTCATCTTCCTGTGACCCACACCTGCAAGTGCCCTTTACTTCTCATAATAGCCTCCTGAGGTGTAGATACTCTTGATATTATCCACCTTTTACACATGGACACCGGGACTTAGGGCCAGGGCCAGGAAGTGACGTACTGAACCCCCACAGCTCCAGCAGAGGTGGAGAGGCCGAGATGCATCTATAGAGCTAGAGGCATGACTGCACTTGAACAGCAGGGAAAGATGGCCTGATCAATGCATAGTTCTAGAAAACTTGCCCCAGGGGCACCTGCTGGCTCAGTGGTTGAACTCATCTGCCTTTTGGATCAGAGCATGATTCCAGGGTCCTAGGATCAGGTCCTAGGATCGAGTCCTGCATAGGGCTCCCTGCAGGGCTCCCCTCTGCCTATGTCTCTACCTCTCTATGTCTCTCATGAATAAATAAATGAAATCTTAAAAAAAAATTACCCCAGGCCATACGAGAGTGAGTGCCTGTGTTAACCTTAAAAACAATAGAGCAAGTTATTTTACCAGCAAAATGAGGAATGGCAAGCTTGGGACACACAGGCTACAGCAAAGCATAGGCAAGCCTGGAGAACAAAGGAGAGGAATATTACTTGGTAGGGAAAAAGGAGGACATTGGGAGAGGCTGCTTTGAAGGAAAGTCTGTTAGAGTCAAAGTCTAAAGCAAGAGTTCAAGGTGGCGACGTTTCTCATCACCTAGGCTGTTGCCTGTCAGGGAGAAAAACTTTCCTGCCTTCTGCTGGGGCAGTAAAGTGAACTTCTTGCTGCCCAGGCATGTGGTGTAGGCTGCAACAGGAAGCTTGTATGTGAGCACTCCCTCTTCAGGGCTTCCCGGCCCCATGTCAATCGAGGTCTCCCTCTGTTAGTTTTCACACATGCATTCTACTAGCCTTTGAGTCCCCACCTTATTCAGTGCAAGTTTGTGTCCCAACCACAGTGTCTACTAAGACAGAGCACCTCAATCGCATAGATGCCACCTCAAAGTAGAACAGCCCGTCTTCCTGCAGAGCCAGTCCCCCGGCAGGGGCAGAAGCAGCGCTGCACTCTGTGCCACTCGCCTGGAGAGACACACAGGCAGCTCTCTGCACTTCCTCCGGTGCACTTGCTCATTGCCAGTTGCCAGGGGCAAGGGAGCCCTTGACACATACCAAATATGTGGTCTCCTGTAGCGCACGTGAAATATAAAAATGGGAAGTTATGATTTCAGAACTTACTCAAGAGAACTAACAAACTGACCTTTGAAAAATAAAGCCGACTTGGCTGGAAGAGTAGTTGTCAATTTGTTTTTGACATTTGTTCCTTTACAGATATGACCCTTCAATTATTCATGCTTACCGGGTCCAAAATGGAATAATAATGACTTCTCTCGTCGGCCCTGCAAAACCTCTCAAGCAGTTTACATAGATTCTGAGTAAGAAAGACATTCAGAGGTGCTTGTGGAGTTGCCAGAATTGCAGAGAAATAACATCCTTGTACCTTTTTGATGGCAAGGTCACACAGGCTATTCCTTCATGAGCACCAGTTAATCTCCCACGAGACAGAAATAGGCAGCAGAGGGGATCCCTGGATGGCTCAGCGGTTTAGTGTCTGCCTTTGGCCCAGGGCGTGGTCCTGGAGACCCGGGATCGAGTCCCACATCTGGCTTCCTGCATGGAGCCTGCTTCTCCCTCTGCCTGTGTCTCTGCCTCTCTCTCTGTGAGTGTCTCTCATGAATAGAATAGAATAAAATAAAATATAATAAAATAAAATATAAAAAAAATAAAAAAAGAAATAGGCAGCAGATGCTGATTTTAAAGCTGTAATATCCAAATTACTAGTCGAGAAATTAGGAGAACCTCATGGCTCTTTGAAGCTAAGCAAAGGGAGGGGAATCTGGCTGTGTGCTCTGGATCCAACAGAGTTCTCCCAGAGTCTTAGCTCCTGCCACACAGTTACTCGACATTCACCTAATACTCTGAATCTGAAAGCACTCTTCTGTAATCGCCTTACAGATACTATGCCTCCCTGAAAAACCGTGGTATCCTCCAGTGCTTGACTTGGCACGTAGGACACAGTACAGGCTTCAGAAATATTTAGTGAGTGAATGCATGAGTCATCTGCATGTGGAAAACAGATGATTTGGTCTACTCTTTGGATCGTCCTTATATTTTCAAGATTTATTTAAGGTGCAAAGGATACCTTCCCCCCAAAAGTAATACTGGCAGTATTAACAGATGCCAGCACCGGCCGTGTGCCCACGACAAGGTCAAGTTTTCCTGTATTACCTCATAATGGCTTTTCCCAAAACTCCCAGGCGTGAGGCTATGTTATGTCCTCCTGTACAGGCAAAGTTAAAGTCACAGCCTGGGTCACGGACCCACTGAGTGTGGAGCAGGACTCTGACCCAGGCCTGTCCAACCTGGCAGTCTGTACCCTTAACCCCCACTCTGCTATGGGACCACAGAATTCCCATTTAGGTCAATTAGAACCATACAACTGAAGTGTCCACTGCAACTTTTTTAATTTAGGAGTTCTCTTTCTTGAAGCTTTCTGGATAAAATAGTACTCTCTTTCAGCCCACAGCATCCCCACCTCAGTGCTCAGCTCCTATGATGATTTATTAGTATTCATGACAGACTTGAATCCAGAGTCCCCACCCCTTCCCCTGTTAGGCAAGGAGTTGCCTTTAAAAGCTCTCAGATTAACCTTGGGGAAGGGAGATCTTTTCTTAATGCAGCTATCAGTCTCAGGGGTATCTTCTCTGCACAAAAGTGGTTGCGAGGTAGGGGGCTGGTAATCAACGTTCTCACTAGTATAAAGAGATGCCTTCCTTCTGGGAGTACTAGAAATGAGCCCAGTAGTAGAGAAGTAAACACATTGCTGGTATCTGAGGAGCTCTCTCTCTTATTCTAAAACCATCCCCACCTATTTATTCCCCAGAAACACCTCAGAAAGGGTCCTAGTCCAGGGTGTGATTTCAGCTTCCCTTGCTGGAATTGGGATGCACTTTCCCCTAGATGCACTGTTCCCTTGCCTGAAATCAGGCCATTGAGACATTATGGGCTCTGTAGCCGTCAGAGCTCAGTAGTCTGTTTAGGGACTTCTCTGGGTGTGTTAACAAAATGCATTCAGAGTTGTAAGCCATGTATTTCCAAGTGCACAATTATTTTGTAGGTTCTTTTCCCAGCTTTATTGAGATAAAATTAACATGTAACATTGTGTAAGTCTCAGATGTGGCACTGTGTAAGTTTCACTGGATGCTTTGATATACACAAGCCCACATTTGAATCACAGCACATTTGTAAGTAGAGACTACCTGGAAGGAAGGAAATTGCACAAATTCCCAGTCTGTCATCCAAATCCTTCACCATGTTATCTTCAGTGGCATTTTCCAGGTAAAATATACCCAGTGTTTTTGCAAAAGAGGTGACGTACTCATTTCCCAAATGAAACCTGAACTATAATCATGGCATGTTATTTGCCTTCCAAGAAACAATATAGTTTTCTAATAGAAGAAAGTATCTTTTCATCCTTTTTATCCCATCCTTGGTCATTTATCTTTCCCTCATTTGAGGACACATATTTGCTGAAAACCCAAAATTCAGCAGTTCATGGGAGACTTTCTCGGGGTTTTGTGCAAGTTAATTTTGCCCTACTGTGAGCGGTATTAGTGGAAAAGTCTGCAAGCACATGGGGCTCAGCAGAATCTTATCTAAAATGTCATCTTTATTGATCCTAAGGCTGACTGTTTGGAATGGTGATCCCTCACCATTGAATTGTTTAAACAGTAGTGTATTAGTATGCACATAAAAATACAGTCAATCATTTCTCAAGATCTATAAGAGAGAAAATGCATTAACTTTTATAAAAAAAATTCTGGATAGCAGCGTCAGAAAATCGAAAATCAAGTGCAGTGTCTTGATTCAGAGATTTTAAATCTGATAAACCGATGCCGTGTTATTTGTTTTCAAGCTTGAAGACTCAGCCTGCGCATATAGGTTTTCTATTATCTATGGTTAAAATGCAATAAATATAGATAATTAAGCATTTATATTAATAGACTTTCAAAAGGTGAACTGAAGGGATTATTTGCCTGAGCTAATCTAACAGAGGGGAGGGCAGCTAAATTTGCTGAATCTGGTTTGGCTCCGTTGGTTCTTCTTCTGTTATTGCTGTTAACCAATTTCAAAGTGGATAAAGCTGGAAGTTTGTAAATAGATTATTATCTGAAAGGCAATTTTATTTCACTGGAAATGACTTTATTATGTGGAGAAGAGTAAAAATGTAATTTGGACCCCTGTCCAGATGCTCTTAGTCTTGTAGCAGAGAATGGTTTTATTTGTTAATTTGTCCTTTTAGAGTTTCTGTAGCCAGTCTTTAAATAGAGCAATTTAGCATTTTGGGGAAAAACAAACTCTGTACCATCCAAGAATATAATTGAAAATTACCCCATACCCATGCACAATAATTACCTTTCAAAACATTTCCCATTGCTTGACATCATAGTGGTAATTGCTTAATGATATTATAATTTCATTACGTAGGAATTACAATGGCTTAAGTGATGTAAATTGGAAGCTTTGAAAATTAAGTTATAATGAAAACAAAACCTTTTATGCAAGTTTAAAGCACTTATTTCAATGTAAAATTATACATAATGTCACCCAATTTTTGTATGAGTATCATTGTTGGTAGAGTTTTAAAATTCACCCGTTTAAAGCTTTAGTACTAAAAGCCACGAAACCTGCTTTAGTCCCATGGTTATAATGCATGAGGTTCCAGTTTTATAGTGATATGTATTGGAACGAATGCATTTATATAGCAGTTACTGCTTCGGTTTATATGCATTATGTAGCAAAACGCCTACTAATGAATTGGATCCACCTCGATCCCCTTGCAGTTCAGTGATAAAGACCCATGGCCCATTACAACTGTTATTTTCATCTCGAAAGATTCCTAACTGGTCGTAAAATGTATTGAGTCTTCTAACTTAATAGCGCCAGCTTAAAGTTTTATCTTTTTGGAAAGTACCAGCGCAGAGTGTGCTAAGCAGTTACATGGCAAGGAACTTACCTGCCAGAGGTCAGAATGTGTGGATTTCCCCCAATGTGTGGATGGAGTAAAAAGGAAGCATCGGACAGCAGACCCCTGAGATATGTAGACTCATGATCATTTACCTCTGTGATATGCGATTTTAACATTACACCTGATGGAAAAATTCTTTTTACTTTTTGAAAAATACATGACTTTTGGTTGTAAGAAATCTTTTTATTTAAAGAAGCATTAATTGCCATGTCCTTTATAAAACGAATTGGGGGCTTTGTATTTTGTTCAAATCCACTATTTCTTCTTTTGGTAGCAAAAAATCAAACAGGCGCAGTTTGGGGATAGGGAATAAGATACAAGCAAACATACCCCTCTTGTGTCTAACTCCGGTATCTTACGTTTTTCGTGATGACATTTATAACAACATTTATTGAATATTCTCTGTGTGGAGTGTTACAGAGTATCTTACTTAGTTCTCCGAGGTACTATCATGGGTAGTTTTACTATCTTTGCATGTAAGACGGCTAAGGCTCAGAGTCCTGAATTATCCCCCTGTCCCACAGCTACGAAGTGGTGGAATGGGATTTGGACCCAGATCTGTCTGACTCCATTGTCTCGATGTCATGCTACCCATCTCTCTCTATAAAGCCTTATCTTAGGACTCTCAGCTTTGTCAGTGTTTCTATCCTGAGTGACTAAACAATTTATACCCTTTAGTTCATGATTGATTTCAATACTGTCATTATCCTTAATAGTAACAGTAACGATCATTTATCGAACAACTACTATGTGCACTGTGCTATGCATATTATCCAGTGTCCAATTTCATCTTCCACAAAACCCTATGAAATAGACATTGTTATTTGCATTTGATAAATAAGGAAATGAGGCTCCAGTGAAGCAAAATAACCCTAACTGCCCGGAGGTCGCTCGGGTAGGCAGTGACTGAGCTCCCCTGCATCCCGTCTGCGGGATCTGAGGGCCCACGGTTCTCTTGGCCACTCTGCAGTTGCAACTCCCATTCCCCACCCCCACCCCCGCCTCATTAGTCTTCAGTAGCTGCTTTTGTTTCATGTGTGAATGTCACATCCACACCTAGACATAGGACGGATTTAATAGACAGCATCGTCACATAGCAGGCACACATTAGTTACTTACTGATTCTGTTCTCTGAAGTAGCCCAAATAAGAAAGGGATGATGGATTGGATATGTGAAGGTAAAGGACATGCACACCCTCCTTTTAATGTGCAGAAGTGACCTAAAGGGGGTCATCTTCCATGAGGAACAGCCTCTTGAAAAGCATTCCCAACCTCTCCTACCTAAAGGAAGAAAGTGGAGGCAGGACCCTAGGGACTGCTCTTAAGGTAACAATAGAAAGGAAAGGAGAGGCAGCCTGCCTTCTCTGATTTTGTGTTCTTAATTAGAAACCTTGCAGGGTGCTCAGGTCAGCCACCACCATTAACGTGGTCATTAGCAAAGTCCTGTCACACTTCAAGGACATAAGCCACTGCAGCCAAGAGTTTCAGGAACTCATCAAAGGCACAGCAGGGATCATTGGATCTGGCCCTGCACAATAAAATCTCACACAAGTGGTGGCCCAGCGCCCCCCCTCCCGCTTCACCCTCCTCAAGGGCCACGTCCCATTTCCTGGTCAGCTCTACTGTTTAGAAATTTCTTCCTTGAGCTGAGCCAAAACCTGGCTCCTTGGAACTTTCCCTCACCAATCCTCTTGCTTCCTCCTGGAACCCCATAGAATCTTCTTTAGCTTCTCTCTTCATTTATCACCCTTTATGTACCTGCAGCCAGGAGGGCTGCTGTCACCTCAAAGCTTTGTCTTTTCTGGAGTTAATAAGCCCAGATTTTGCCTCTGCCCTCCCACATGGACTCTCTTTCTCTCATCTTTGATTTTTGAAGCATGAGAAATGAAATTTCTTTTGTTTCCAAGCCTGAGTTTTTTCAAATGTAGGACAATTTTTTTCACCCTCTTCTGCGTTTAAATTCCCATAATATCAGAGATCCCGACTGAATGTGTTCCTTCCACCACCTTCTTAACAAAAGCAGGGCACCAGTATGGTAGAGAGAACACAGAACTGAGAGTCTGGAAACCCAAGGTCATCCCTGACTGACTCAGCAAGTGACCTCAGATGAGCTGGTTAACCCTGCATACTTTGCTTCCCTCATCTGTCAAACAGGCCCTATAATTCCTTCCTCTTTCAACAGAGGCTCAAGTGAGCTACTGCATGGGGAAGTGCTTTCTTTCTTTTCTTTTTTTTAAATGAGTTTTTTTTTTAAGATTTTATTTATTTATTTATTTGAGAGAGAGCACGAGCACGGTGAGGGCCAGAGGGAGAAGCAGGCTCCTCACTGAGTGGGGAGGCCGCTGGGGGGCTCAATCCCAGAACTCCCGGATCATGACCTGAGCAGAAGGCAGGTGCTTCACCAGTTGAACCTCCGGGGCTCCCAGGGGAATTGCCTTCTACGCCATCGGGGTCTCCACCAGTTGAGATGTTGGCAAACAAGGCAGAGGTGTACCATTCCTCCATTAGCTCCACTTTTTAAGGACTGCTGGCCCTGCATGCAGCCCGTGAGAGAGTCAGCTGCTTTTGTGTTTTTCCCCAGTCCCTGCACGCTCCTTGAGAACAGGGCCTGCTTCTTTGACCAGCTCATCCCCAGTGCCTCACTCAGTGCCTGGTGCAGGGGCGATCGAGTTGTAGGTCTTTGGGTGGTCAGAGGAATGGCTGTGGTAGAATCTCAGACCCCGACTTCACCATCTTGGCCCCGCTCCGTGGGACTTAACTCGGGTTTGTCACTGTCCCGACAGGGTCCATGCACCAGCTTGCTCTGATTTGGAAAAGATGGAGTCCCACCACCTTCCCTTACTCTGGGCGGTCACCCTTTTAATCATAGACTTTGTTCCACGATCACCCTTTCCAGACATATTCAGTATTGACTGAGCCTCTGTTTCGTGCCAGCCCTGTCCCAAGCCCACCACCCAAACCCTTGTGAAAGTAACCCTGGTGAGCTCATAGCCCCAGGGATTGGGTTTTCTCTAGTCCTTCGTAGCCTGGCTAAGGAGGAGGGAGGGGTGTTAGCCTAATCACCCTCCTTCCTGAGCCTACTCTGATCCTTTCCACTCAGGAAAGTCTTACCCTCCTGGCTTCTGGGCTCCTATTACGTGGTTTTCAGAAGTACTCAAGAGGCACTGGCTTGCTGGTGATAGCATCAAGCACACAAGCACTTAGCACAACACTGGGCACAGAAAGATCTTAGTAGAAAGATCTTAGTAGAACAGGTTTTTTTTTTTTCATTCCATGCCACGTGTTGGAAACCATGTGTTGGAAACTCGCTGAGCACTCAGGCAGCAGGAGTTCCTCCAAACTGTCTAAATCATGGTCACAAGAGAAAAATGAAGCCATGTCCATGTTACTAGCAAACTTGACAAAACTTCCTACCTCTAATAAAATTGCACATCGCATCACCTGATGGTTTTCCATTGGTGTTCTATGCTTTGTGCACTTGTGTTCCTAAACATTATCGTTTTAATTCTGGTTTACTTGGTAGCATTTTTAGGGTGCACTCATACAGCTCTGGCCCACAACGAAGTCTGCAGCTGTCACCCTCAAGTCTTGAATCCCACTCCTATATCCCTGATCCTGTTCATCCCTGGGCCCTGCCCCTTCCTTCTGGCCCTCCCTGCCCATTCCCACACTCAGCTTTTCTTGTCCCTTTCCAGTGAAGCAGGCCGTGTACGGAGTCCACACATCTGCAGTGCTCCTCCATCCTGGCCTCGATGTTCACCCTCAGAGTGAGCCTCTCCCAGGAGGGCTGGAGGTTCCTGCCTCCTTGCCCTTCCTGCTCTTGCACGATTCAGGAGCTCCAGGCCTGACAGGCAGCTAATGTGTCTGTGGTTCCCCTCCCCGCAGGTGAAGACGACCCAAGTGTGGAGGAGGATGAGGAAGTGCTGACTCTGCTGTATGATCCGTGTCTGAACTGTTACTTTGATCCCCAGACGGGGAAATACTACGAGCTGGTGTGAGGTGACCCCGCTTCAGGGCCCAGAATGGCCATGTCCAGGTGGGCCCACAGGATCCAAAGCAAGTGAGAGAAATGAAGTTATTTTGTAAATAACATTCAATGTTAAGGATACCTCCATTTTTTTTTTGTAGATGCGTGTGATTTTTTGGCAGTGAAGGAATTAATACAGAGACAAGATTTTAGGACTTTGCATTGGTTCTTACTGCTTAGTTCTCACCCTATCTTTTTTTTATTGCCTTTATCTTATGGAAGCAAATTAAGAGTTATTAATTCAAACTTTTTGCAGTGTTAATCTGTAAATGATGGCTTGATACACAGAAATGTATTCTTGTTTAATAAGATATCTGGGTACCTTTATTACCTATTTGTATTAAAAATAAAGTATGATGGGCAAAAGAATACTTTTTAAACTGCCTCCGTTTATTTACCTTGCATTCCTTACGAGAATATTCCAAGATAATACTTACCTTCCTTAGACTCTTAGAAAAGGAAACACTGTGGACTGGTCAGACTTTATGATTGCATTTTTGTTAGCACAGGCCCCACTGTTCTGTTTCATTAAGGTTCATCCAGAGTTTGCCAAGGATCACAATATTGCTAATCACTTAAGCTGCTTAGTACTGTGCTGTGCTTTTTTTGTTTGGGGGTTGTTGCGTTTGTGTTTTTTTGTTTTTACCAATTATCTCTGAATTCTAATAATGTGATCCAGATCTAGCTCCATGGATCCAGATTTAAGAAGTTACCCATTTGAACACCCCACACACCTCACCACTTCTGTGACTTGACCGGAGAAATGGAGGAGGCTGTCATTGTAACTCTACTTGCTGCGTCACAAGGAAAAAATCATGCACTTCCTGAGTTCGAGGAGATGGCCTTGAATTGTGTGCCAAGTGTATTAATATTGAGCTCAAGGAAGTACTTATATTAGCTGGAATATTTTGTTATTTAATAAAGATTTTTTAATAAAGAAGAGTACCATTGGAAATGAAAAATTACTGGTGTACAATTGGATTTAATGGCAGTACTATAATTTCATTTAATGTTGCTTGATAGAGGAAATAAGAGCTCTTTTTTCAGGAATAGATTTGGGCTCCTGTTCAAGGGATCATACATTATTTAGAACCATGTGTCTGTTTGATAAGCTTTTAATCCTACTGTTCACAGAGCGTACCTTTGTTAGGAATTTTTCCCCAAGATGTTCATACTTACAAAATGCAAACAAATAATGGATGTTTCAGAAAGCTATAGAATGATAAAATAGACTATCTTGGTTATGACCTTGAAGATTGGAGTAGGACCTAGAGAGCCTTGAACCTGCTTTAGTCCATCTCAGGACCATCCACATAAATAGGGGAGTTGACTATAGGTCTGTGCTAGTTAAGACGTGTAGCCACAAATATCAAAAACACCGTGAGCTAAAAATACTTGATACAAGAGTACCTCATGAGCCCCAAAACAGAATGCTACAAGCCTCCATGTGGATTTGAGCTAGGACCTTAGAAAAATGTGTTTGGATTCTTAAATTGCAAATAGCAAACACCCTTGATCTCAGAATTCAAAAACTTGTTGAACAATCAGACCCCAGAAGGCACAGCAATCTAGCCAGCCCAGGGATCCTATAGCAGAAACTCATAGTTTCTCCCAACAGTGGTCACCAAAATGACAGTGCCACCTTTTCTGCCTTGAGTCTCTGCTCAAGGAGCAAGGCTGGTAGGCTTGACTTGTCAGTTATTCCCAGGACCACATGGAATGGGAGTAAGATAGTCCCTGAAGAATAAGGCACGGCTAACAAAATGAGGAGGGATGCCAAGCAAGCAAAAACAACAGATGTCTACTTTGGGAGTCTAGAAGCATTGTTTCTGCCACTCACCTCTGATTTGTTTGCAAAATGAATTATCTCCCCCATAATTCTCAGCTACTTAGTCTACCTGCCAGTACATTCAGCCATTCCACACCCATATATCCAACCATGAAGAAATATGAATTCTGGATTTCAATTCAAAAATCCCAGACTTGGCATTCTGTTTGACCACTTTGGTCCAATGATCACCAGAACCCTCTGATGTGGATGGGTTTCTCATGAACCAAGTAAACACTCCCAAAGGTATCTACCATGGCCTCTTATTATCCACTTCTTACATTATATTTGTCCTTTTTTAAAGGAGTAGCTTCATTTCTGTTGAGGTGATTTTTTTTTAAGATTTATTTATTAGAGAGAGAGAGAGCACACACAAGTCAGATAGGGGCAGATGGAGAGGGAAAGAAAATCTTAAGCAGACTCCACACTAAGCATGGAGCCCAATGCAGGGCTCAGTCTCACAACCCTGAGGTCATGACCTGAGCCAAAATCAAGAGTCAGGTGCTTAACTGACTGAGCCATCCAGGTGTCCCTATCTTAAGGCCTTTTTTTTTTTTTTTTTTTTTTTTTAATGATAGTCACACAGTGAGAGAGAGAGGCAGAGACATAGGCAGAGGGAGAAGCAGGCTCCATGCACCGGGAGCCCGACGTGGGATTCGATCCTGGGTCTCCAGGATCGCGCCCTGGGCCAAAGGCAGGCGCCAAACCGCTGCGCCACCCAGGGATCCCCTTAAGGCTATTTCTACTGAAGAGTTGAAAACTAAAAATAGATATGCTTCATACATAATTTTAAACCAAAATGGAACAGCCAATTAACTTAGCAATTCATTGACTGGGCTGTACTGCTTCACTGGTCATCAAATTTTGCTGCATATTAGAATCTCCTGGGAAGTTTATAAAACTATCGATGCCTAGGTTGCATCCCCAGAGAGTCTGATTTAATAGGTCTCAGGTGCAACCTGGGCATTGGAAATTTTTTAAACCCCCTGGCAATTCTAATGTGCCATAATGCTTGAGAACCACTGCTAGAGATCAGATCCAACGTGATGAGAGGACAGAAGATTTGTCTGATGGCAGATGTATCGGTAGGGAAGAGTTGATTAGTTTCCACTTTCAGGACCTTGATTTCTACCTTTCCAATTAAATGTGTATGGAATGTCATATCTGAAACCATTACAGATGGATCCTGGAAAAATAGGCTGATGCACTATGAGAATATATTTTAAAGATAATTTGGTGTCCGTTTTGGGACTGACTCAGTTTGTTTCATATATATTGGGATGCAACTTAACAAGTGACTTTAAGTCTTTAGTCTCTAAATTATTATTTAATTACTGAACCTAGGTAATGAGAATCATGGAAAAACAACAGTCAGCTAATATGTGACATCAGATCAATGATTTAGCTTCCCTGGCAATTATAATTGCTCTCTCCAATTAATTTAATTTTATATTATATTAAAGGAAAATACTGGCATATGCAAAATACACAGGCACTTTTGCATAATAATTTGCCCTATTGTGTTTCTCCATATTTTTAGATTAGCTTCATTTAAATCCGTCATTTCAACTATATCTTGACTTTTTTTTTTTTGAAGTGCAAACTGTGTTTAATAACCAAGGATAGTGCAATCACAGATTGTTCAACCTGCAGGACAATTAATTAAAAGAACTAATTTTAAAGTTGCCCTTTGGCTTTAATTAAAGATCTAGCTGCTGAAAGTTTCTGGACTACTGGGGGTGGGGGGAGACAGTTGAGTGACAGCAAATACAGTACTAAAACCAGCTTTAATCCAGATTGCCCCTGTGACTCTCAACCTTCAATCAGAGGGGCCAGAATAATGAGGATTTAGAAATCACCGATCCACACACGGTTGCATTACAGGATTTCTATTTCATACATCATTCCTTTTGCACTCCAGAGAAGTTGGTCATGAAGAGAATTCAAGCAAATCTTATCTTCCCTTTTTCTCCCATTATAAAAGTTGAGGTAGAATCATCTAGTTGGGCCTAGAAAGGACAATCAAGATTATTTCTTTAAACTCTGATTTTATAATGGAGAAAAGTGAGATTCAGTTTAGGAAGTTAATTGTCCAAAGGTTCTCAGCTGCAGAAGGGAAAATGGAATCCATGACTCCTCACTTCCAACCCAGTTCTGTTCCCACCCTGGGGAAATTAAAGTGAAGATTCAAATGACAGAATCAGGTGGATATCACAGACACTGTACAGTGGTCTCCGGAGGACACTGGCGCCCTCTCAGAAGCTTGGGCCCTCTGACTCCTTCTCCGTTGCTCTGTACAGATTCTTTCTTCCCTCCATTGTCAGCCTTTACACTTCGAGGATCAGCGTTTCCCAAAATGTGTTTCAAGAAACAAATGCTATTCAATGTCAATAAGCTTTATGAGCTTGGGGAAGAAGCTCATGGTCAAACAATGTTGGGTAATACTGGAGAAGCAGAAATGGTCATTTGTCTTATCTGGAGAAGTAAGTTTTCAATGGCTTTAAAATAAATTAACATGAAGAAAGAATGTCCAAGCAGGAGTGGAATATATAGCACGTCTTAAATTTCTTTGTCCTCAGAACCCCTTTGCAATAGAACATCTCAAGGGCCTTATCCACCCACAGAAGCTCCTTTAAGAAATGCTACAGAAGATGACCTTCCACCTCTGCAGGCGTGTGAGCCCTGACCTCCACCACAACTCCCAGAAATGTGTGTCCCAAGTTGGTGAGTTGGTTGGGAGAGTACGTGTATACTGTTTGGTGATGGCAGTGGGTTTTTTGCTTTTTGTTTTTGTTTTGCCCAGATATTTCACTGATCCCTGACCACACTATTATTATTCTTCACACCCACTGTTCATCTAAAACAGGGTATGCTGGCACCTGAACTTCCTTAAGTCAGAGACTTTGGTCACCTAAGATGGAGAAATTTCTTTTCTCATGTTTTAAATCCTACAAACTTATGACTGTAGGTAATACAGTTAACTTAGACAAAGGATAAATCTAAGCTAAAGTTCATTCATCATGAATATTGGAGCTTTAGATCTTAACAAATATTTTGGTTCTGGTTTGGGTGGTTTTAATATAATTTAAAATCACATTAAGTCAAAGTTATTTGACTTATAAGAATTAAATAACCAATAAACACGGGCCACAGATAACACTAATTTTTACTGATGACATATTCTTCTGTAGTTAATCACCTGTAACCCTGGGAAGCATTACAGAAGTGAAGTGTGGGAAATGGTATCGATCGATTTTCATCAGTCCAACTTATCATTGTCAATGTTGGTGCTGAACCTGGCAACATGTAAGCATATAAACTCGCTCCTGGTAGTAATAAGTATTGCTGATATTTCAACCTGTAGATCAGGGGGAAATTATCTTTAATTTCCTGTAAAGGGTACTTGCAAAGGCATGGCGGTAGGAGGGAGGGTGCCCCTGGGACCTTAATAATTGAGATAAGCCCAATCATCTAGACGTATTTGGCTTACGAAATCCAGGAGGGGAAATCATTCTTTGTTTATTTCTGGTAATGGGCCATTCTGAATTATAATTTCAATTAATGATGGAGTTTTAATAATCCATAAATAAATCATGAGATGGGATTAAAACCATTTCCAGTTTTGCTTTAGAGCTTCCTAAACTCAAGATTATCTTAATTAAAGAAAATCAATCAAAATCCCACTCTCTGTTTATCCGGCTACATGCAGAAGTGCTTCATACATTTCAAAACCTGGAAATTTACAAACTTTTTAGCCAACACAATTGAAAAGAATTTTCTTTTTCCTTTAAAACCTTTTGGCTGGTCAAAGAAATTAATAGCATCTTATTGTGGGTGAATTCTAGTAAGCAGAATATCTTTTCACCCTTAATTCTTGTCTTCTCTTTGACCTTTGATATCTAAATATTTCTAAAATTCATGTAGGTGTTAGGTCTCACAATATACTTCTAATACCTTTCAGGTCACTGATTTCAAAACATTTTAATTCTTTTAGGTCAGGTAGTTTTCAAGAACATCTGCCATTTTCAAAAGAAATTTGATTTAAGAAAAAAATCATAGCTTCTTTTGTTAGCTAACAGTAAGGACCTATGGATGCTTCAAAGTCCAGATAAACAGAAAAAGAACTGGGGTGCCTGGGTGGCTCAGTCAGCTAGGCAGCTGCCATCAGCCCAGGTCATGATCCTGGTGTACTGAGATCCAGCCCCATGTCCAGGCTCCCTGCTCAGCGGGGAGTCCGCTTCCCTCTCAGCCCTCCTCCTGCTCTCTCATGCATTCTCTCAAATAAATAAAATCTTTTAAAAAGAAAGAATTAATTCCAGAGATTCCTGTTATAATTTGCTCTGATCAGCAAGTGCATTTCCCTGTTAATACCTATAGCCTTAATTCAAAAAGGATATCACTGCTTGCATTTCTCTTATAATTTCTGAGATTCCTTTCCATGTTTTACCAATTGTCAACTTTCCATGAAATCTGAAAACTCAACCAGCTTCACGTTACATCGTTTTGGGAGTATAAAAAATGCTGCTACCAGGGTCCAGCCCCAGGCATTCCTACCTTCCTGGCCTGGGTTGTGACTTGGGCATGGCAGTTTCAGAGAAGCCAAGGCTGAGAACCTCTGGCCTAACTCATTCTCATTTCTTGCTTCTAACCTCTCTCCTTTACTTCCTGTGGTGCCAGATTGAGCAGTTTGAAAATTCCCAAGGGCATACAGTGTCAGTGACATTTAATAGTTTCAATCAACAAACCATCATTTGATGGATTTCATCTGTGGGCCATCCAATAATGTTCTAACAACTTGCTTTAGCTTCACGTGGTTGACGAACACTAGAATGGAAAATATGGCTTGTTTTGTTTTGTTTTGCTTCATGCTATCTAGTGTACATTTCAAGCTAAACCACTCATTCCTCTTTCCTGGCTCAGATTATATGTTATGTTAATGAACATATCTGGGTTCCAACTTCCAAGCCAACAAAGGAAGAATATCAAGCAACTGTGTAAGTGATTAGAGCCCCTGTCTTAGGCTATTGGAAAACAGTTACATGTGTGCATGTGTCTGAGTGTGTATTTTATAACTGCAATCCATCAGTTCACAAAACCATTGATGAATTGGTATCATCAAGTTAAATACTGTTAAGAACTTTTGGAGTCTTTCCATTTATAGTAGCTCTCAGTGAGTCAGATGTATTTTTCTTTCATATAAAAATAGAATTTTTTCCCAAACTGAGCAAAGATGTAGAGCAGTGCCTTTCAATTTTCCTGTATATATGGCATACTTCTAAATATGAGACTACAGGAGAGGCCCTGGGAATTTAAAAATGTGCTTAAATCACTCCCTTAAGAGTCATAAGTCTTTTGTAAAGTCTGTTTGTACACAGCTTTGAATGGGAGGTATTTTGTGCTATAAAGGAATTAAGACAACTACTGACTAGTGGGATGATAAGTGCAGAACAGAGAGGGAGAGAAGGGGAGGGGACTGTAAGAAAGCAGGTTAAGAAACCAGAAAGCCTTCCTACCAAGTCAGAGGGGATTTGGAGGAACTCCTGCCCCAGGATCTTTGCAGAATGTAAATGGAGTGAGACTGTGGCTTAGTTTTTTGAGACTATTTATTTATTTGTTTAATCTGGGGACAGTTTGACCCCGGCATTCCGGCAAACATAGAGACATACAAGATGCAGATAAATGAGGTACCTATGGAAAAGCACTTAGTACAAAGTGAGCATTCAGTAAATGTTTGCTGTTGTGATTATTATGTATACCTGGGCCTAGTCAACAACAGGCTCTCAGATTTGGACCTCTGGTGATATACATGTCTGTGGCATTATGCCCAACAGTATGAATGGTACCTATATACTTTTATCTGTGTAAGCTAGAATTTCATATAAGACAAGGTTTAAAAATTTTCTCAGTACTCTGAAAGGAGTATCAATTTCATGCAATAAGCCATGAAGAAAACTATCTAAGAATTGGAGGAAACACCGTTGACACTGATTAGAGATTTAATGCCCGGGGCTATGTTCCTGTAGTTAGAAAATGGACACTCCAGAAATTCTTCAAAGCTGTATTTATTCAATATTTGTAATAACTTGGATCTGACCCATATAGAAATTATCGACTCTACTATGAATTTTCAGCCTTCCTCCTTCCTCCCTTCCAAATCAACGGCTCCTTTTCAAAACAAAACTTCAGGAATGATCAATTTCAAGCCAAGCAGCTCATATATCTTAAAGGTTTTTACTTGTACTCTTCATAATGTGGTGTGGATTATTCCAAGCTGTTTTTCTAGCTCATCTCATTTCACCTGTCAATATACATTTTATCTTAGGGCATGTGAAAAGAATTTGAGGTAATAAATCACATTTGTTTCAACAGAGTCTGTAATCCAGATTTTGTACAATTTCAGTTTGGCTTTCTTCTCCTTAGGCTAAATTAATGAGGTTTTTCTAATATTTGGGTAAATTCTGTAAAGAAGTAAAAGAAATCATTGGTTCCCATTGTGCCTCTCATTACTCTTTTGGAAGGTCAGCCATCATCCACAAATGTCTCTCCCCATATTTCTGTCGAGAATTTCATCACAAACTATAGACCCAGAACAGTCCACCAAAGAAATAGCAACACCTTCAAAGCCCAGGGTCCCATTCCTTTTGGTGGCATTTGCTGCCTTCCACAACAATGAAGGAGAAGAGGAGGGAAATTCACAACACCCCCCCCCCCACCGCCGTGGCTGTTTTCCCCACGGCTTTCATACCACGTTGGGTGTTAGAAACCTGTTAGAGAAGACTTTTTTGCTCCTCTCTTTACTCTCCTGTTAATTCCAGCACCATCAGGTTTTATTGCCATTTCCAATATCAAGCTGTAAAGAAAAGAAAAAAGAAAAGAAAAGAGAAGAAAAGAAAAGAAGAAAAGGTATCCGTCAGCTTCTAAAACACTGCAGTCTAAAACACTGTAAATTTCTCATGCTTTCTGGAAGTTATCATGTCATCCACCTAAAGTGATAAAGGGCATTTAAAGCATCCTTTGATTCATCCTAGGCCACCCGAAGCTCTGGTGTCTCTCTGCCACATGGTCACATTCCATAACCATCTACATCTTTATCAAACAAGTACCGCTTCAGGTTTATATGCAAAACTCAATGGTTTTTAAAATGCATTCTTATGGTATTCTTATAGTATTTCTACTGACCTGAACTAGACAAATACCATCAGATTCCATATCAAAGGGAAAATTATCCATTTTTTTTTTTCATCTAACCTAAGGATTCATTCGGGTAGGCTTTGGAATGTGACCTGCTCAGTGCTTTGTTCTGCACCAGAAATTCCATTATCACGGGGTGCAAACAACTCTCTTGGCAATTGTCCTCATCACCTGGATCGTCATCACTACGACGATTTCTCGAGCTCTCACTGTGTTCCCAAGCATCTCATTTAATGCTCAGAACAGCTCTTTGAAATAGGCATTAGTCCACTTTGTAAATTAGGAAACTGAGGCCCGACAGGTTGGGGAACTGCCCAGAGCGAGGATGCAGGGATCTCTCAGGTGTGTGTGTGGTGGGGGAGAGGGGGACAGTCCTCTGAAGTCACAGCCCATGACCCAACTGTAGGCGGTCAGTTTTGCGAGGGCTGCACTCTGTATGGCTCGTGAGGAGAGGAAAGTTAGTGAAAGGGAATAAAGGGAAAGGAGAGAAAATGAGTGAAAATATCGGTGAGGGTGACAAAACATGAGAGACACCTAACTCTGGGAAATGAACAAGGGGTAGTGGAAGGGGAAGTGGGCGGGGTGTTTGGGTGACTGGGTGATGGGCACTGAGGGGGGCACTTGGTGGGATGAGCACTGGGTGTTATGCTATATGTTGGCAAATTGAACTCCAATAAAAAATTTTTTTTAATTTTAAAAAAATTCAAAAAAAAAAAAGGAGAGGAAAGTTGTTCATCCTGACCCTGCTTAGTGGCTACCTCCACGGTTGCAGCTTGAGAAACAGTTTTCCTGTTTATCCGTTGCATTGTATACTTAAAATAAAAAAAAAAAAAGTCTATGCTAAAAAAAATTTTCTAGGTCTGTGAGAAATTTAATATATATGCATTTTAAGATTAGCGATAGTTTTGCACAGTAGAAGCAGTCCTTCCTGTTATTTACACGTTTTGTAAAGGAAAATGTTAGCCAAGGCATGAAGGTATCACTTCAAAAATCTGCTTCTTCTCCACAAGGCATTCTTCTCATTCTTCTCGTCCCCCTGGTGTTTCTATAGTAACCTGGCACCCTCAGCTACCACCTTTCTGTTGGCACTCAAAGATCATTTATAGTCAGTCCTCCGCTTTTTCTGAAATGCACCCTCTAATTCATAGCACAGCAGATAGTGTGTAAGTTTAACAGGACCCGAAGCATTTCTTATCTTGAGTTAAACTCACATGTTCAGAGGAGAGAAAATCTCAGGAAATGTGGTATTGTAGGATTCAGCTTTCAGCTTCACAACTAATAAAAAGAACCAAGTTGGGATCTGGGGAGTCAACCTAGGGTCCTTCGTGCCCGTTACCTTCTGCTTCTTTCATGATGAAAACTGTAACTGACCAGGGATACAATCACATCCCAGAAAGGAAAGTTTCAGAAACTTATCTTTTCTAAAGTCAGTCTTTGGGGTTGGTTTGTTTGTTTCCTAAAAAGCCTCTAGTTCTCGCTTCTCCAGAACCGGATTGACAAGGCTTTTTTGACACATTAACAATCAAATAAAGTCTATATTCAGGACTTGTCATGACAGAAGCAGAAGAGCCCCTCTGAGCTGGGCTGCATGATCACAAAGGCATTTGCATCATCTCCAAGTGGGGTTAGACACACGCTCGCAAGGACACCCCACAGCCTCCAGCAAAGAAAGTGGTCATCCTTCATCTTCAAAATGAACTCACACTACTGAACCACTTCAGTTACAGTGTATGGTGAATTACTTTTTAAAACATAAACTACATTCTATGAATATCTCAGTTACATTGCATTTGTCATTTGGGAAGATTGAAAGAGTTAATACATGAAACGTAAACATTCAAAATTCAGCAAACCAGCTCCATTCGTAATCTTTCTCCAGCCATATTCTCCTTTAGCTCAACCAATAATAAACCCATCCTTCTGGTTGCTGAGACCAGAAAACCTAGAAGCAAACTTGCTTCTCCCCTTTCTCTCACACTCCACTTTTGGACCATCAGGAATCCCACAGGTCTTATCTCCAATATATCCAGAATCCAACTACTTCTCACCATGCTCACCACTATCACCCTGGACCAATACCATTATCCTCTCTTACTGTTCTGCTTTCTTCAACCATTGCCCCAGCACCCCACCATCAATTTATTCTCAACATGGCAGCCAGAGTCAGCCCCTAGAAATATGACATATCAGGTCATCTGCTCAAAACTTTCCAGGGAATTTTATTTCTAATAATGGTGGACTAATTTGGTACAGACCAAGCTTCCCATTGGAAACCACCAAGGAGCCTCCAAAAATTTTTTTTTCTTTTGCCTTATTCAATTCAGGCTGCTATACCAGAATACCATAGAATGGGTGACTAGAACAACAAGCATTTATTTCTTATAGTTCTGGAAGCTGGGATGAGATCAGGATACTGGCAGATTCAGTGCCTTTTGAGAGCTCTTCCTGGTCCACCCACAACTATCTTCTTTCTGTAATTCTCACAGCAGAGAAAGACCAGTGACCCCTCCATCCTCTTATCATAAGGCCTCATGATACCAATCTTACCCCCATGACCTTATCCCTTCTAAAGGCCGCACCTCCAGTATCATCACACTGGAAATTAGGGCTTCACACTTGTGGATTTGGGGAAGACACAAACATTTAGTCCATTGCAAAAAAACAAATAAATTCAGTGATATATATAAAAAGGAATAAACCCAACATCATGATGAAGTCAGAGTTACTCAAAGAATGTGAGTTTGGTTTAATATTCAAAAATCAATCAGTTTAAGTATATTAACAAGAAAAAATGATCTAATCACTTTGATACAAAAATGCATTTGATAGAATTCAACATTCATTGATGATAAAATCTCTTAGAAACTAGAGATAGAATTTCTATAATCTGATATACAAAACAAACAAAAAGCAGCAAAACTCTCAGTGTTGAAATATAGAAAGATTTCCCCTTGATATTGAGAGTGTCACAAGAATGCCCAGTATTATCACTTCTATTCAACATTGTCCTGGTAGTCCTGGTAGTCTGAACCAGAAAAAGAAATAAAAGCCATATATGTTGGAAAGGAAGATACAACTTTGTCATTATTTGCAGATAACACTGTTGTAGTCATAGAAAATACAAGGAATCTACAGAAAAATTACTAAAATTAACAAATTTATAGTGTCTTAATTTATAGATAAATTATTTAAAATTGTGGGAATTAATTACTACTGTTGTTGGCTACAAAATCAACAGTAGTGATTCTGTTATATAGTGTTTTCCTATATAACACGAAAAATGGAAAACTAAATATAAATATAAAATATACAACTATTTATAGGACACAAAAAAATATCAAATACCTAGGAATAAATCTAATAAAAAATCACAGAAAATGATAAACATTTATTGGTGTTAATTTAAAAACTACATTAGTTATCTCTTAATGCATAACAAATTCCCCTAAAATTTAGTCACTTAAAATAAGATTAAATATTATCTCTCACAATTTCTATAGGTCAGGAATTCAGAAGTGGATTACCTAAAGTGTTCAGGCTTGGGTGCTCTCATGAAGATGCAGTCAAGATTTCATCTCAGGCTTGGGCCCCTAGGTGGCATAGTTGGTTGGGCATCCCACTCTTGGTTTCTGCCCAGATTCTGGTCGTGATCTCAGAGTCATGAAGTCTAGCCCCATGCCAGGCTCCATGATCAGTGGAGAGTCTGCTTGGGATTCTCTCTCCCTCTCTCTCTCTCTCTGCCCTTCACTTCTGCTCATGTGACTGGGCATGTGCTTGCTCTCTCTCTCTCTCTCTCTCTCTCTTTCTCTCAAATAAATCTTTAAAAAATTATTTCATCTCAGGCTGCAGTCATCTGAAGGCTAATGAGCCTTTCCGTATGGCTGCTTAGGTGATCTTGGAACACTGAAGTTAGCTTCTCCCCAAGAAATGATGTAATCAGCCAAGGCAAAAGCCACTATGCCTTTTATGACCGAGCCTCAGATGTCCCACACCATCATCTTGCCATATTCTATTGGTCACACAAACCACCTCTGAGTCATTGTGGGTAGAGACTCCAAAAGGGTATAAACTTCAGGAGGCTGGATATAACAAAGACCTAAATAATTGAAAGGATGTTCCATGTTCATGGATTGGAAATTTCAATATCATAACGATGTCAGTTCTCTCCAACATGATGTGTAAAGTCAACATGTTTATCAAAACTTTGGCATGCAATTTCCTCTACCATCGGAAGTCTAAAATCAATGGAATGCTGCCACTTGTTCTTTTTTTTTTTAATTACTGATTTAGTTCTGTGTGAATTCAGCAAAAATTAGAAGTATGTGCCTTTCTTTCATTTCATCCCAAGATCATATCCAATTTCCTCATTAGCCCAAATAATATCTTGGAGGGCATCTTTTCTCACATACCATGTGAAGAAGTCTTTATAATCCACTTAGAAGCTCTGAATAATACAAAGAAACACAAAAAATTTTAGTGATGGACATAAATTCCATGAAACAACCAAATTTCAAGAATCCTTCCTTCTAAGCAGTTGTTTCTCTACGATGAGGACTTGAACCCTCTTTCAACTACCTCCACACTAGAGCAATCATAGGTATTTCCCATGTAAAACCCTTAAGACAGGTACCTGGTTCTCTTTGTATGTTTCATAAACAGGGTACTTTATATGTTTCATAAACATGCTACTTTGGACTTGGCCTCCTTACCAGAATAATCAATGGCTTTTACTGTTAATCTCACTTCCTACTTTCTGGTTACACAGCAACATGCTCATCAAAATGCAAAAATGTGTGGTCACATGAACTGTTCACAAATATTCCAGCTCTCTGCACTCTGACTGCATTCTGCTGCCCACTTGAAGTGAAGAATGGCTACACAACTCACTTTAGTCAATAAAATGTGAGCAGAAGTGAAATGCACAACTTCCAGGTAGGAGACGAAGAGTTGGCCCACTTTGCCACTTGCTTTTTCCCCTCTGTCTGGTAACTGCAATGTTCAGAGTGTTGGCTTCCCCATCAGCCTGGCTGCTGGAATGAGGAGATCGAAGTGGTCTTGGGGAAAGAAACTGAGAACATGACTTTCCTGTCAAGTCCAATAGATTCCAGTCAAGAGAGAGGCATGTCTTGAAAAAAATCTATATCTATGGGCACACAAAGCTGATCAGAATCAAATAGATAAGAATACAATTAAGTTTCTGAGAGAGTTGTATAGCCAGAGAAACCAGGAATCTGGACTAAAAATGTTGACGACTGTTCAAGATTTAAAATGACCTTTGGACCTCCAATCTCCCTCAGGAAGGAAGCAGGCTGAGAAAGCTGTTTGGTCCCCAAGAAGACCTGTTCTCCAATGCTTACTTCAGATGTGGCAAAGGAGATTAAAGGTAAGGGGAAAACACCCAGAAGATGGAGCCAGATGGGCTGGGAAGCTTCAGAAACCAGCCCTAACCAAGGAGCCAAATTCAGAATTGCCATGAACTGAAGGCCACCCCATCGTCATCATAGTTATTCTGTCCTTCGTCCACTACTGCATTCTGGGTATTCTATGTAACTTGTCCTTTAGATTCATGATCTCTGAACTAACAGAAACCGTATCTAGACCTGATGTAGACACCTTGGTCCATTACGCCAAGATCCCACTATTCAAGCTAGACATCATGACAGGACGGGATCTGGGGACTGCTCTCCTAGGGAGAGGGTGAGGGTATTTTATCTGCAGGAAGTGATAGAGACCAAACACCTGGTGGGCAGGAAGAGTGGACTGTGGCTATCACGAATGCTGTTTACCAAACTTCCAGCTCTTTGCCTCCCAGAACGTGGTAGGTTTCTACTTCCGGCCTCCTTGGGGTTAGGAGAAGCCAAGTGATCTCTTCTGACTGATGAGTTGTGAGTGCAAGTGATGTGTCACCATCCTCCTGAGCGTTTTCTTACTTTCCAAAGAAAGGCCCTCCAGACATCTCTTTTTCTTCTAGCATGGAGGCCTGCATCATCCTGTCAGCCTGGGTCCATGCAAGAGACGCCGCGATTAGCGGGACCCACTGCCACCTGCAAGAACATGCAGCGTGGGCGAGGAATAAGTCACCATTGTCTTGCACTTGGAGTGGAGGGTCGTGTGTTTCCGCAGCATAACCTGGTTCTCGCAGATACACTGCTGGAGCCAAGCATCTCATCTCTGGAAACCCCCAAGGATTTGCCCTATACAATTATTGCCCTGAGGACTTCATGTGTCTTACTCAGGGAATCCAGGGGCCCAGGGTGGAGATCGGCAGATGCCACACGAGCCCCTAGACGGTGGCTCTCTGCCCGGCCCCCCGGAACAGCTAGGGCTCTTTGATTTCTCTGCCCCCCCTTATGAGGAAAAGAAGTTAAGAGCATTTTAGAAAGAAGAGTCTCCCCTTGTGTCTATGATAAAAATCTAGACGGCTCCGTTTTCACCTGAAGGCGATGCTGCTTGAGAGCAGCTCTCTGGACTTGTAAGACGCTGTGCCTCCCGGGCCACAGTTGCCATCAATCGTCACTCATGTTCACATAACCCGCGTGCTACTGCTTCCGGGGCTCCCTCCGGGGTACCAATGGCAGATGCTCTGCTCCTCCCACCCCCACCCCAGCACAATGTGGCCTCGCCCTTTCTGGGACTCCCCGGGGAGCGGACACCCCCCCACATCAGCTCAGGAGGCTGCCTGGGGCCTCCACCCTGCAGCCCTCCTCTCCCAGAGCCGCTGCATCTCCGCACGCACCTGCTGGGACTGGGCTAACTCCCTGAACCCGGGGGGTCCCGGCGGGGGGGCAGCCGGTGGAGCGGCTGATCCTGGGGTCCCAGGAGGAGCCTGGCTTGGGGCTCCCTGCTGGCAGGGTGTCTGCTTCTCCCTCTGCCCCCTCCCTGCTCCCCCACCCAGCCCTCCACTCATGTTCTCCCTCTCTCTCTTTTTCTCAGTCTCTCTCCTCTCAAATAAATAAAATATTTTAAAAAGAAAAACAAGGGATACCTGGGTGACTCAGCAGTTGAGCGCCTGCCTCAGGCTCAGGGCATGATCCTGGAGTCCCAGGATCGAGTCCCGCATCGGGCTCCCTGCATGGAGCCTGCTTCTCCCTCTGCCTGTGTCTCTGCTTCTGTCTCTGTGTCTCTCATGAATAAATAAATAAAATCTTAAAAAAAAAAAAAAGAAAAGAAAAAGAAAACAAAACTTCCCCAAGCCCAACGAACAAATATCTGCCCTCTATCTGTGATGGACACAATAGAAAACTGCCTGAGCAGCCTGCCTCTCTTGTTAAAACTTATTGGTATATTTTTAACTGTAGCTGTCCTTCCTCAGAACAAAGGTTTTTATTAAACTCTACATCGCTCAGCTGCCTCCATCGTAATGAAAGTGAACCAGCATTGAGCGCGAACATGGGCCAGGCACCACCTGCAATATTTAAGCCTCCCACTAGCTAGCCCTAAGGAGCTATGTGAACTTACAGCCCAAAAAGCAAATGCAAAGGCTGAGGACCAGAGGGTGAATGGGATCCACCCATGGGATCCTCATGCTGCTAAGGAGGGCCAGAGACCCACCTGTCACCACAGTCTGCCCCCAACCATCACCCACACTGCCTCGTATCAACTAGAGGCAAACAGGACCATATCATAAATGCTTATTTATCAATGACCCCCCCCTTAGTTGACAATGAGGGTACCAGAATGCTCCCTAAATTTAAAGTCAGAAACTCTCCCATATAGAAAGAAAATAGTCTTGCAAAGAAAGAACATAAATACCAGCTTATGTGTTCGTTCACATCATAACTGTTGCTAAACTAGTAAAATTGTTGAAAGTGGAATGCTATTTACATTACATGAGTTGAGTTTTTCCATTAAAAAGTACAATATTGGATGATTGTGCATTTTGTTTGTGTGGAGGAGGGGGGGAAGCCTTTACCCCTCTGAAATTGCAAATGTCGGTACAAAGCGTTGCATATTTATTAGCCCATCTGCCACTACTGCATTAAAGAGGGAAAAAAAATCCTACTATAAGCAATTTATTCACAGTTACAGTTTTACCACCTGATGTGCAAAATAACAACACTCAGTAAGCATTTATTATTGTGCTGAGTAATTTTGATTTTCAATTTAATTCATAACATTTTTTAAAGACCACAGAAGTGAACATTTGCTCAGCACTGGGTTTTGTTTCCCCATTTGGATTGAATAGAATAATCACTAGTTTGGGGTGATGGAGGTAAGTCGCTCACCAGCACACTTTTCAGGGATGGCAACAGTTTGAGATTTTAGAAAAGTGGTTAGGTGGTCACGAACAAACGTAGCAGCTGCATATTACCAAAATTGACACGGTGAAGATTTGAAAGGTGAATTTGAATCAGGCCGCCCAGGTATTTCTAGGACAGACGGCTCTGCTGGGAGGCAGATGCTGTATTTTGCTCACACTGAATCCAATTGCAGTACAAGCTGAGACTGTTTATCTCTCTTGGCAAAACACCAGCAATGTGTATCAGCTGGGGGATCTTTCAAAAACAACTGATCCCAAAATAACAATTAAATAAGGACTTGGGCAGATAATCACAGCCGGTGTGTGACTTTCACACCTGGTAAAATGGTAAAAAAAATAAAGAACTCTGAGACAGTGGCCTGTCCACTTGATTCCCTCTCCTGCCTCGCCCCTGCCTGCGAGGGGAGAGGCAAGCTGTTGAGCTGAAGATGGCATGTCTCAGGCCTGCTACCCTGTCACCTGCAGAATGAGGTCCTAGAAGCAGAGCCTCTGAGTTCCAGTCTGACATTAGGGGTCCAGGTTACTGTCGCTGCTACCTACTGCCCTTGGCAACATCGCCTAGTCTGTCCCCTTTCACATGTGTTCTGGTTACCTACTGCCTAACACACCACCCAAGCCTACGTGGTATGAAACCACCACTATGATGTCATGCTCATGAATTATGGGGGCAGAAACTCAGAGAGGGATCCACCAGATAGCTTATCTGAGCCTCACGACATCTAGAGCCTCAGCTGGAAAGGCCAAAATGAACAGAAGCGACTAGACCTCTGGTGACTGGAATCATCTGGTAGCTTCAGGCATAGGTCTGGTGCTTGGACTGGGGTGATGTGAAGTATAAGCTTCAACTAGACGTTAACTGGGCTATTGACTGGGCTTTAACTGGACCATTGACTGGAACCCTCACCACAGGGCTTGGGCCTTCCCAAGAGGCAACATTGAGACAGCAAATGTTCCACAAGAGGCAGCATCAAAGTCCTGTGTCATGTAGCCCTCCCCTACCCCCTCCAGACTCATCTGAACCGCTGACACCTCTCTCCAGCCACACTGACCTGCTTTAGGTTTCTCTTGCTTCTTCCTGGGTTCCTCTGCCCCAGGGCCTTTGCTTCCCTTCCCTCCTCAACTTGTTAATGCCCACACATCCTTCAGACCTCAGCTTCAACACTGCTTCTTTATGAAAAACTCCCCTGAGCTCCCTGGCTAGGTCGAACTCCCAAAACAGACACTCATAGCAGTAAATACCTTATCACGGTTATGATTTTTTAATATTTAACATCTCTCTTCTCATATTGACTATAAACTCCATAAAGTCAGCAATTCTGTTTTGATGACCATTGTAACCATCTCCCCAACCCACATACACACAATTAAAAATCCTTGGCCCAGAGAAGGTACTGAATAAACGTCCACTGAAATAGATTTCCATAGTTACTGGACACCTTATATCTATCAGACACCATGTTAGGGATGGGAATAGAGCAGTGGCTGAGACAATCATGCTTCCACCACCTTGTTGTTGGTTTTTTGTTTTTTTGTTTTTTAATTTATTCATGAGAAACACACAGAAAGAGAGAGAGAGGCAGGGACACAGGCAGAGGGAGAAGCAGGCTCCATGCAGGGAGCCCGACGTGGGACTCGATCCCGAGTCTCCAGGATCACACCCTGGGCGGAAGGCAGTGCTAAACCGCTGAGCCATTGGGGCTGCCCAACTTCCACCATCTTGGAACTCACATTTAGAGCAGGAGACAGACGATGAACAGAGAAACCTATGGGATGCGTGTCTTAAAGGAAGAAGGGTTCTGGAAGAGAAAACTGGGAGACTTAATCCAGCCTTGGAGCTGAGGAAATGAAATTTCTACCAAGCTTTCCTCCCCACCCCACACCTTCTGAGTCTTCTATGCCAGCCAAGCATGTGGCCATTCACATCTCAATGTCTTTCTTTATTTTGGAAGCAAAAAATTACTCCTTTGTAATTTACATTTACGGTGTGCTGCAGGATAAGTCAGTGTAAGCCAAGGAAAAAGAAGTATAAATATATTTCTCGGTGTGAATGGGTTGTTTAATATTACCGAGTGCGCTAATTAAGTTGCATGTAACACAGAGAGCCCTTTGACACTATTAAACTTAATGACCCTCTGCTTAAAGAGGAAAGACACATTTACAGTGAAATTATAGTCTGAGCTGTAATGCCTAGCTGGAGGAATGCCTTCAAGGAAATTGTTCCCAAATGCCTCAGAGCACCAGCTTTGAAATAACAGTAATGTGCAAGTGGCAGCGCTGTCCTTTAAGTAATTTCATTGTTTGCAAGGGTATTTCTTCTACCTGTCCACAGAGCAGAGTTAAAAGTCAGAGCAGTTAATAAGGTCTGGGGTTACCTTACGGATCCTTGGAGCACACAACATATTCGGTGACTAAGGAAGTCCTCAAATTCACCGTCTTTATCAAGAGCTCATAGGAAAGCCATCATTTCCACACGTGATCTCGACTCATCTTCATGACAACCTCTAAGCTATTCTTACAGGCAGTTGATAGAGGAGGAAACCGAGTCTGGGCAACTTAAACAACCTGGTTCATTCCTCCGTTCCTTGCAACAAGTAGGTTTCAGATGTCTGCTTTGCATCAGTCCCTGTTCTGAGCGCTGAGGAACAAGCAGCCGGGAACAAGACCGTCAATGCCCCTGTCCTCATGACACTGGCATTCTGGTGGGGATCCACCTAAACACATGGACTGAACAGCACAGGGCGGAATGTACTGGAAGAGAGTAAAGCAGGGAACAGGTTAACCCCTAGGGAAGGCGGCCTTTCTTAAGAGGCCGTTGGTGAGAAACCCCCTCCAAGGAGATATGTGACCAGAGCTTTGCTGAGGAGTAGGTCCCTCTGGAAAGTGGTTTCTGGGTAGAAGGAACAGCTAGTGCCAAGGTCTGGAGACAGGGCTGTACTTGGCATGCTCAAGCGCAGGGAGGCCAGGGTGGCTTGCACGTAGTGATAGAGAGCGTTCCAGGCGGTCTCTCTACTGGGAAATGGACGTCAGGCAGTTCTGATCTGGTTCCAGAGCCCATAGTCCTAACCACTGTGGTTCACATCCTCATACACAGAAGACACAACACGGGATCCTGAGCTGATTCTTTGGGGAAAGAGAAGCCAAGGAGTGAGTTTCAGCTCTTCTGGGAAGGCGCAAGCTTCCCAGGAATGTCATGGAGGGAAGAGGACTGGGTGGAAACGGGTTCTTCGGCCCAGGCCCAACCAAGTGAAATTCCATTTTATCAGACAGAGCTATTTCACAGAGGAATGCCTGAAGGATCACAGCAAAAAATCTGGGTGGAGCACAAGATCTTCCATGCCGGCAGGATGAACGAAGTGCTAACAAAAGTCATCCATTCATTTAAATGATATTATAAAGCATCTGTTGTGTGCCAGGCAGGTACTGAAGCTGGCACACAAAATTGACACCGCCTCCCTCCTCACATTGTTGACAGCCTCCTAAGACCCAGACGCACTAGAACTCTATTCACCCGGAACCTACTTTTGTCCCTAACTCAGGATAGAGAGGCACATGGCAAAATAAGTTTGAATCCAGGAAGGAGTCAAAAAAGCAGCTTTTCCCAGACATGCTAGGAGCAGTAGCTGTGAGGCACTTCCAACTTTATCTGTCCACCTCCAGGACGTTGACTTCAGAGTCCCCACTAGCAATTGCCAACACAGGAAGAAAGAAAGAGAGGGCACTCAAACACTTGATAAGGATTTTGCACTGCAATTCTGAAACAAAGCAGGAATTCAAGTTAATCCTTGCCTAACCAGAGAATTAATCAAAACATTGCCCTGCCTCCTTGTTTATAGATTGATTGAATTTTTATTAGAAGCAATTGTGCGGTATCCAACACACCCATAAAAATTTTCAGTTTCTAAGCACTAATTCTTTGAGTAATAGGGATGATAGATGGCAAATAGCAAAGGAATGTTTTTTAATCCCCATCCCCACCTCCTCCTGCCAATGCACACGCACACATACACACACATCTAAATCTTGCTCCCTAGATCCTAGCTTTCGGTATCTTCATCTCACGGAGAATGCAAAAACTGATCTGAGGCTGCTGGCTTGGCTCTGCAGATAGAAAAGGCTGCTATTTCTAACTAATATGATCTTCCTTAACATACCAAGAGCAGGCAAGTAGATGGGACCAGAATATTCCCATATTGCCAGCCTAGGGAGAAAGGAGATGCAGGAGAGAAGCAGTAGAGTGCTCATACCTCCAGAGGCAGGCAACAGAGGAGTGACAGAGGGAACAAAGACACAAGTGGGGCTTCAGCCTCTGAGCTGAGGCCCCAGAATGAGGAGGTGTGTTCGGCAGGTGATGGCAGACGCCTTGTCCACTTCATGTTCATCACTCTGGGTGGGATCGACTCCCAGGCTCATTGGCCCCAAACCACAGGCACTCAATGCAGCAGAGTGGATGCACGGTGCACACTGGAAGGCCGAGAGGAGCAGGAGTCTGGCTCCCCCAGCCTCCCACTATTTTCAGGGGCTTGGGGCAGGCCCTACTGTTTCCACATGGTCTGGGGTGGCACCAACTGGAGGTCTTGGCAGAGGCAGGTGAACTTCGAACAAACTGGATATTTAAGCTGAAAAGAACCAGTTGAAACCATAAGAACCTGAGATATTATTAATTTGCTCCTTTAAGCTTGGTCCTTTCCCAGCAAGAAGAGGTTATGAGGGAGATTGAATGGGTTATGGGAAATAAAGAAGATGTGTTTCTTCACCATCTGGGTGTGGCATTTGCGAATTTGTAATCCCAATACATTTTCCATTATCTCTCATAGACAACTCCAGATCATGGCTCTTTTTTTAAACATAGTTGACCCAGTGCCTTATCAGACCTTCAATAAGCAGTGAATGAATGTATGAATAAATAAATGAATGAATGAGGCCAACTTTAATCCCTTGTAACTAACCCAAATGGCAGTGGTGAAAATCAGGAGTTTATGAGAGAACTTGTCAAGAAGTCAGACAACAGTCATAGCCAGCATTGGCTGAGTTACCCAATATCTCCTCCACTTCATCTTGCTAACATGACCCTAGTTTGGGCCACAGGTTGCCCCGTTAGAATACCTCCTCCTCAGATTCCCATGTTGCTGGAGATGGCCAAGTGACCAGTTCTGGCTAACGAGGTGTCAACTGAAGTAAACAGAATGGGGCTTCCAGGAAAATTATTGTTTTTCTGATAACAATGGAGACAGATTCAGCTGGCATGTACCTTTTCCTCTTCCTCTTCCCTCTTCTTCGTAACTGAAATGCATAAGCAATGCTTGGAGATGCCACTGCCGTTTTGTAACCATGAGGACAAAAGTCACATGCTAAGGATATCAAAACAAGAAACCAGAAGTCTGAACCCTTGATTCTTCCTTGAGTAGCTGCACCAGCCCTGGACTGCAACCTCCAGAACACCTTCTCCATGCGAAGAATAAGCCTTTTTTTTCTGGATCCACAGATCCCAAATCATACTGAGAAAGAATTTAGAGTTTCGTTAACTTGTGGGGGAAAAGGTTGCATCTTTTCTATAAAGCTCTGACATTTTGCATTCCCTCTCATTATCAATGGGGGCAACAGACCAGAGCCTCAGCAATGCTTGTGACTTTCTAAATAGAAATCAGAGCCATTTTCATTTAACATTACAATTGTTGCCTTTATTTTGGTTTATCATTTACCCCTATTTTGAAATCCTGGTGGTTTACTTAAGTTATTTAATGCATAATTTAAAAGTATAGAGGGGCACCTGGATGGCTCTTTGTTGAATGTCTGACTCTTGGCTTCAGCTCAGACTGTAATCTCATGGGTCAGAGATGGAGCCCTGCGTGGTGCTCCCCGCTCAGCAGGGAGTCTGCTTGAAGATTCTCTCCCTCTGCCCCTCCCCTCACTCATGTGCACTCTCTCTCTCTCTAAAATAAATACATAAATCTTTAAAAATAAATCAATAAATGGGGCGCCTGTGTGGCTCAGATGGTTAAACATCTGCCTTCGGCTCAGGTCATGCTCTTGGATACTGGGATCAAGCCCTGCATCAGGCTCTCTGCTCAGCGAGAAGTCTGCTTCTCCCTCTCTCTCTGCCTTCCCCCCTATTTGTGCACTTTCTCTCTCAAAGAAATAAAATCATAAAAATTAATTAATTGGGCAGCCCAGGTGGCTCAGCGGTTTAGCGCCACCTTGGGTCCAGGGCCTGATCCTGGACACCCGGGATCAAGTCCCATGTCGGGCTCCCTGCACGGAGTCTGCTTCTCCCTCTGCCTGTGTCTGTGCCTTCTCTCTCTCTCTCTCTCATGAATAAATAAATAAAATCTTTAAAAAATTAATTAATTATATTAATTAAAAATACACATAGTGGGGATCCCTGGGTGGCTCAGCGGTTTAGCGCCTGCCTTTGGCCCAGGGCGTGATCCTGGAGTCCCGGGATTGAGTCCTATATCGGGCTCCCGGCATGGAGCCTGCTTCTCCCTCTGCCTGTGTCTCTGCCTCTCTTTCTCTCTCTGTGTCTATCATGAATAAATAAATAAAATCTTAAAAAAAATACACATAGCACTATATCCCAAATTTGGATTTTGAAAATTATTTTGATAACTATTTCAATATAATTGGCTTACTTTTACTTTATTTTATTTTACTTTATGTACTCATTATCTGTTCCTATGTAACAGGACTCCCCTGACTGCCAAAGAAGGTCATGGCTCAAGAAATGGTTCAGCACCTCAATTCCATTGAGTTAAGCAATGTGATCAGGTTTCTGTGCATGAGGCACAATAGAATTCCTAACTGACCCTCCCATTTCTCCTAGCTGATGCCTGGGCAACTCTGAGGGATGGTAATTTCTAGAACCAAGAGTAAGGACACATGACTAGAGAACAACTTGTACAGCTCATTTCCCTTCAATCTTAATTTTTTCCCTAAAAGTCCCCTGTTGAAATGCAGCTATGATATGAGAGGAAGGTACCCAGTGTCTCTGCCTCCTTCACTAGTCTCCCTCAGCTAGGCCTTCTTACTACTCACAGGACAACATCCAGCTGGTGAAATGGAAAATGACTTCCTTCCCCATCAGTGTGTGATCCCCCAGGGCCAGAAAGTTTTAAAAATTAGTGGAGACATTAGCCTACCTGTGTTACCATCCTTGGGCAAGCCTTCCCTTTTCCAGGCCACCTCTACCCTGTGCGAGCCTGACTAGTAGTTTCCATGCTTTATGGTGGCTGACGTTATGTCTTTCTGCTGGCATGATTTGTACTCTGATGGTTATCTAGCTTGGCATGCCCAACCTCAGGATGACCTGCCCTTCATCATAGCCGCCAGTGTGCCCAGACCCATTTGTTCAGACTACAGTCTGTTGGCTCCTTGTGACATGACTCCCATGGGCTGACTTGGGAACCAAAAAAATTAATGCCTTCTCTACGAGTTGAGCAAAGGTCACCCCTTCTCTGCGACAACAGAACATTTGCTCCAGAGAGATGAATTGATGACCACTTCATCATTCATAATGATGAGAGCCAATCAACTTTCTTTTCTTGTTGTGTTTGGCCATAAAAGAGAGCCAGAGCCCAAGATGGAAAAGCCAGTAGGCCTCAGCAGGAAAAGCCTAGCATTGGAAGTGGTTGGACGGCATCAGATGCCTGTAGAGTTAAGTCATCTGTGACCCCCAGCCTGTGATCCAATGGTAGATACTGCTTTCACACTTTTTTTTTTTAAGATTTCTTATTTATTTATTCATGAAAGACACAGAGAGAGAGGCAGAGACATAGGCAGAGAGAGAAGCAGGCTCCCTGCAGAGACCCCAATGCAGGACTCAATCCCAGGACCCCAGGATCATGACCTGAGCCAAAGGCAGACGCTCAACCACTGAGCCACCCAGGCGCCCCTGCTTTCATGTTTCTTAAGGACACTGAGTCCACTGAGTGTCCCTCTCAGAGGCTTCCTGGATTTTGTGTTGTATTTTGCACTTAGAGTTAGACTGTGAGTGTACTCATTATCTGTTCCTGTGTAACAAATTACCCCAAAACTTGATTGCTTACAAACATAAGTATTCCTGTGGTTGGGAATCCAGGCATGGCTTACCTAAGGGCCCATGCCTCAAGGTTCCTACAAGGCTGCCACCAAGGTATCAGGTGGAACTACCTCATCTTACAGCTGGACGGGACCAGGAGGACCTGGTTCCAAGCTTATTCATGTGATTGTTGCCAGACTTTAGCTCCTCATGAGCCACTGGAGGAGGACCTCAGTTCTTCAGACTATTGGCTGGTTCATGGCCCCATGGGTGTCTCCATAGGGCAGCTCACAGCATACCAGCCAGTGTCTATTAGAGAGAGTAAGTGAGAGAGGATGAGCAAGGGGGAAGCCACAGCCTTTTTATAACCTGATATCCCAAGGGATATCCCTTCACTCCTGTCAAACACCAGGGATTTTGAACCTAAGATTCATGGGCATTGGGGGAAGGTTCTAGGATCTCCTGAAATTGTGGGCCAAATGTTGGATATGTGTAGATTTTGCTGAAAGAAGATAAATATATATGTAGATTATATTAGGTTCCCAAATGGAATCAAGAATCCAAAAAAGATAAAACATCGCTGTCCATAATCTTGGTGAGACATCTGTGTTTGCAAAATGCTCAGACTCTATCAGAAGTCTGATAGAGGAAGTGGCTAACCAAATAGCACGTCAGAGTTGGCAGGATTGAGCTGACCTCCACAAAGGCTATCTCATCCAACAGGTAGAGAAAAGGAGCCCTGGGGAGGAAAGAGAGACAGGTAAAGACAATAGACAAGGGTTACAGGTAACCTGACAGGTTTGGTGTCCAGGGCTTGTTCTATTTTCCCAACGCTACTGTTTTTGCTACGTGAGCCAACCAAGGAGTGATGCCATGCATTTTGATGGCTGCCCAGCAAATGTGGATCTTTGCCAGCAAGCCCATATAAATGTTGCCACAACCCAGTGTCTTGGCATATAAAATCCATTCTCAACTCTTTGCTTAGAAATTCATTCTTTTTCCTTCAACTTGTTTGAAAACCCTTGCTTTACAGTTATAACAACCGTTCATGCTCCACAGGACAGGAAATGAAGAGCCACTTGAAAACTCATACTGTTTAACGTAGGGAGGTAGAAGGGCTGGAGGTGACAACTGGCACCCTGATAAACTCACTTTTGCAAAGACAGCCCCTCTAATCAAATCCAGTGAGTAATTGAAGTGCCCCGGTCAAGACTATGTCTTACTTTGACTACCTCCTCTTTGCACTTAAGATATGTGGCTATGTCTAAGTCACTTAACCTTTCTGGACCTCAGTTTCCTGTCTGCAAAATGAGAATAATGATAGGACGGGGAGAATTCAGTTAGGTCACAGATATAAAGCACAGAGCCCAGCATCTAGCCCACAATAAGCCCTGGGGGGAAAAAAACTGGCAGTGTCCTTTCCCTTTCTGGATTTCTAAAGGCTCAGAGCGTGAGCAAGATGGTAACTGCTGAGGAGTAGAGGATGTGTGGTACTTCCACTCCAGATTCTGAACTTCTAACCACTGAGATACATAAGAGCCCCAGTGGAAAGCCCTGGAACCCCAGAAGCTGGTTTGAGTCTCTTTTCCCTGCCACACCAAGTTAGGACTTTCAGCAATTGCCTGCTCTCTCAAAGTCTCACGTGAGCAAAACAGGCTTGCTCAGAAGGGCTCAGAGCCACACACTTGCTGTCCTTCCCCTCACTCCCCTCCACTTGCACCTGTGGCAGACCCTTCTAGCCAGTCGTGGCACCTGGGAGGACACATCAGCAACGCCTGCAACCCGTTCTCCCCCTCTTCGAGGGATACCTTGGGAAAGCAAGGAAAGTGACCCAGTCAAATCCTCTCATAAACATGCTGGTGACTGACCTTCTGGAAAACACAGTTGATGCATTTACTAGGAGAGAATCCTCCCCCATGGAGTGCTTTCAGCAGGATGCACCTGAAGTGTCTGGGTTGCTTATGGCAAACAAATTTGAAATCCCTGGACTTATGGGGTGTACCTCCCCCAGAAGATGTCATGTAACCTTTGTATTCACCGGAGTGTAAAATGGAAATGTTTCATGATCAAAATAGCTCTTTCACATACATGTTGCCCTCACAGGCATTGCTGAGGGACTTCACTTGTTAAATCTGGAGGAGGGAGCATTCTTATGTAGCAAGAGAGGGTCTGGGGACTCCACTGGCCTCTCCCTGCTTCACCTGTGCCTGGGAATAACTTGTGTCCTTAAATTGTCAGTTAAGTTGGATACTAGGTTAGATCTCTGATTCTCGCAAGTCTGACTAGAATTCCAGTCTTTGTGTTATCTCAGCCCTCTGGGGCTAAAGAGCCTTTGAGCTGTAGAGTCTCCGGGAGAGTGTGGACGGTGACCTTCTTGGGTCAGGACCCTCATTGTGTCTCTGTGTTGCTCACCGGTCCTGATCACAGTAGGTACTCCATCAATGTTCGCTGAATGAATGCCAGTTGTTTCATCCTAAGAATTGACTCTTGGGCTCCTGGCTGTTCAACAGAAGCAGTCAGTGATTACACCTCAGAGAGCAGGAGGAGGAATCGGATAAGGGGAAGAAGTCATGTGGAAAGCTGTGTATTTCCTCAAACCCATTCTGAGAACTTTAAGCCACCACCCCCAAACTGCTGCCAATGTGATACAGAGACTTGGTGCTGAACACCCTTCTGAGGCAGTTCCGTCAGCCCAGAAGATTTATTCTCCACCACTACAATAAATAAAGGATGAGTTTAAAAGGATTACACTGGTGACTGAAGCCATCATAATCCACCAGGTTGAATTTGCGAACTTTGTGGAAACAGCCAATATTTGATGCATGTGACCCCACAGAAATAAATGTCCATAAAGCTCATGAAGCTTCTTCTATTAAGGAAAGATACTTAATGCCATTTCTTTTCCCCAAGGCAAACTAATAATTAATGTGGAATTTTTTTTAAGGGTCAGAAATGATAAAACACCGCAGGTTTTGTCAGGCCATTTTTCTGGGCTTTCCATATATTTAACACAGAAGAAGAAAACATTGAACACAAGGCAAAGAGAGAGACTCAGAAAAAAAAATAGCATGTATCGGAAAATAATTTTCCACAGCATTATAATAATCCATTAACCCTAGAACAAACCCAAAGTGAATGGTTATTATCATTATGCAGTGACGTCTTGCATTTTTCAAGACAAACAAAGCCATCTAAAAACAAAGTGTCTCTCTCAAAGCTCTTTAATGCTCATTTTTGGTGAAATAAAATCCATTACCCAGAGAAGGAAACGCCCAGTGCCAACTACGAGATTGCACTTTGGTCTAAGGGCTGGGTGGCGTCACGCACCTATTTTAATAGGAGAAAAGCCCTGAAATTGAATTACTGTCTGGAAATTTTGTACAGAATGGGGAAAGGACCTTGTCAGATCATATTTTGTATGTTTTATAAGGCATCTCACAGTATATGTTTAAATCTCACAGATTTTATGCTGGGGCACCAGAGGCCCTAGGCTGCGAGCAATGAGGTGTTAGAGGACAGAGATACAGTGAAATAATATGTAGGCTCTTCAGTCTCTGTCATAATTCTCTCCACTTATAAAGTGACAACAGAAAAAAAAGGCTGTGTAGGGGGCACCTGGGTGGCTCAGTTGGCTGAGCATCGCACTCTTGGTTTGGGCTCAGGTCATGATCTCAGGGTAGTGAGATGGAGCCCTGTGTCAGGCTCTGGGAGTCTGCTTGAGATTCTCTCCCTCTCCTTCTCCTCTTGTTCATGCTCTCTCTCTCTCTCTCTCAAATAAATAAATCTTAAAAAAAGAAAAAAGAAAGACAGAGACAGAGACAGAGAGGCAGAGACAGAGACAGAAACAGAAACAGGGAGAGTAAACATCTCCTGTGAGGTGGGGGTTGAAAGGCAAGCCTGGTTTTATTTGTTAGTTAATTATTGAGATCAGAATTTCTCCATCTTGACACTAGTGATAATTCTTCGTTGGAGATGGCTGTGGGGCTGTCCTGTGCATTGTAGGATGTTTAGCTAGCCGCATACCTGACCTCTAACCCCTAGATACCAGTAAAGGAGCAAAAGATTTTACTAGCTGATTAAAAATACAAGATTTACGAAAGAAACATTCTCCATTCCTACCAAACACACATTTCTGTATGTGAATGCTGGTGCTGCTTTCCTTCATTTAATGAACCAGCTGAGGACCAGGTAAGTACAATGAGGATGGCAGAGCAAAAAAGAAAAAAGAACCAGGGTTTTTAAAGATGTCTTCGACTCCCTGAGAACACCACCCTTCTTGGACTTCTTGTTCCTTGAGAGTTGAAATTCCTTTTTAAGCCAGGTGAGCCTATGGCTTTTCTTACTCATAGCTAATGTCACTTGGTCTGCAACAAGGCAGAAAATAGAGTTCTCCAACCAAAGAACATGGATAGTCTAAGAGAAATCCTGTGACAATAGTGATGACAATTGTGATGATGGCTATGAAGCTGTTGATGATTGTGGCAGTGGCAATGGTAGTGACGGTGATGGTGATGGTAATGATGGTGATGGCAATAATGGTCATGGTGATGGTAATGATGGTGATGGCGATGGCAACGGTGGTGGTGATGATGGTGATGGTGGTGGTGATGGTGATAATGGTCATGGCAATAGTAATGGTAATGATGGTGATGGCAACGGTGATGATGGTAATGGTGATGGCCATGGTGGCAAGACAGGCAAAGATCATGGGAATGGCAAAAGTGAAGTAAGCAGCTACTGTTTGTTGAACCTTGTACCAGATCTACTTTTGATGGGATCTCTCAATTTCTTAGGAAATTTTTAATATAAAGAGGAAAAGAAATAATAGATGCCAAAGCTTCTAAAAGGATTAAACCAATCATTGCATTCGTAATCCATTTATTAAATACTTACTTAGCCCTACACTGTGCTAAGTGCTTTAAGCAGATATTTTCTCACAACTCTGTAATAGAGTCAGACTCCATTTTTTATGTATGTCCACTGACAGCTTTTAGGCCCCATCATACCATTTCCCTTTGCCCCATACCTGAACAAGCCAGTAAAAGTTCAGACACTCCCTCCCTTGGTTCAATGGGGAAATTCGAATCCTGCAAACTCCTGCCCATTTATAGAAACTCCCACCCCAGCCCCAGCCCCTGACCACAGAAAGAGCCAGGAGAGGTACTGCCCCTTCCAGCCATTTTTAGACCAATTTAGGAGCCTGTTCTGCCCTCCCTCAGATGTCTCATGATGCAATAAATATTTTCATATCCTTTTGGTGCATCTGTGACATCATCAATCTCAACATCTGAATCAATTTTGGGTTTTGAGAGGTTGGTCCTGCCCTCTGCACAAGGAAACAACAAAGTAAACCCAATGAGGTAAAGAATCTGATTATTCCAATTTTATTGATAAACAAGGGATCGGAGATCTGAAATTTTTCAGCAAAGAAAAGTTTCCATCTGACTCTAGGACCTGAGCTTTTAATCAACCAGGCTATATTTTCTCCACTTCTGTGGTTGTTTTAAAACATGGAACAGGATACTCACTGTGGAAGATCCTTAAAAAACAGAAAGCATTTGTTCACTTACTCATTCTTTCAGTCATTCTATAAGTAATTAATGGTGCCCCTGCTACATACCTAGCTGTGGCTAGGTTTTGGGGACAGACATTTGGACAATCAGAGGCCTTTTGAGCTGACTAGAACCAAATGCTTTTTTAAATGAGGTTATAGGATCCTGAGGCAAAGTAGAGGTCAACTAGGCCAACCTCCTGAGAAAGATGCTCAGAAAAAAAGTTGGCCAAAATGGACAAGTAGATTGAGAGCAAAGGACCAGGGAAGGACCACAGAAAGGCAGCCACACGCCCAAGCAAGCATGAGGCTCCTTGCTGGAGCAGGACACAAAACCTGGACCAGGAAAGAAATTCATTTTAATGAATCATTGCCTAAAACTGCTTATGAGAAAGTCACAACAATCCCCAGCACCTTAGCTTGTGTTGGGAGACGGCCTCACTACTCTAATTAATGAAATGAAGAATTAATTTATAAATTAAATATTCATATTAAAAATTCAGAGGGCAGCAATCAATATTTTTCTGCTCGTGCTACATTCATCTAATTTTCTGTAATAAATGACATTAGGAGATAATTACTGGTAAATTAACAGAATATCCAGTTGAAACACTTCCCGAGAGTGTTTGCCAATTTGGAGGGCTCATTTATGGAAAATACAAGGCTTGGGTGGATCCTAAGAACTGTAAAGTAATTGACTCCTCATTGAGCAATGGAGAGCTTCAGTTTGAATGGCATGGTGACAAATCAACCAGAGCTATTTAGAGAATTAGGAATGTGTAGAAATATATGCCCCCACCCCTTTTTTTGAACAATATGGATCAACTCTTGCTTCTTCCCATTCACAGAGCCTGGGGCCAGGATTGACCTTGGCCAAGCCAAATGAATATTATTTCCCAGGATTTTAAGCCTCATGCCTGTGAAGCAAGGGCAGAAGGAGCAAATGAAGTGCATTATCACAGTGGCCACAGTGGCACTCCCCACATCGCTCCTGCTGTCTGGCCCTACAGAAAGCCCTTGATTCTCATTCATTTCCTAAGCTTGGTTTTCAAGCCACCCATCAATTCTGAGAACTCTAATGTCATTCCAATAAATTCCTTTATGCTGAAGATGGCCAGAGTCCGCTTCTTGCTGGCAACCAAGAATTTTGACTGAGATATAAATAACCTGAAGGAAGAGATAAAGTATGCATTAATCAAGTTTCTTGTTCAGGTTAGGCACTCTGAATAAGGTAAGAGGAGCTTGCTTTTTAAAATATGGGAGAAGGCAGCAGGAAGCTATTTAGCTTTGATAAATGTGGGGAGTGTGGTTTGGAGGGCACCTGTCTCCAACTGAAATGGGAACAGAAAGAATTATGACAAGAGAGAGAGGAGGGAGAAGAGAGTCAATCCGTTTAAGCAGAGCACGTGAAATGAAGTCATTATCCAACAAACAAACAAAGGGTAGAAGTGCTATTAAGGCTGGTACAATTCTTTGAGGCCCCTACTTATAAGAATGATTAGAATGAATGGCAAATATACAGGTCTGGTCATGAATCAACACAGTACTTCCGCCTGAGCTTGAACGTCTGACAAGTGCTGACTATTCTCCTAGGATATGCTTCTCTAGCAGGGCTCCCCTGCAAAGGTCCTAAGCAAACTGATGGCGCAAAATAGGTGTTCAATAAATATCTGTTGAAAAAATAGGCAAATTTGACCCCAGAATTATGCCTCTTCTTTGGAAAGGATGAGAGGTACAGCCTCTAGAAAATGGTCATGCTCCTAGCCGTTCAAGAACACCTACCACCCATTTAAGGATTTTCATTCAATAGTTTCTTTCTTTTATAGGTTTTTGTAGCCAATCTTCAAGATGGCCCCTAATGATTCTTTCATGATGGAATTCATGCTGTCTAGTCCTCTCCCACATTGAATAGAGCTGAATAGAGCTGATGTGTATAATCAATTGGATAATGCAGAAATGATGGCATGTGACACCCTCCGCTCCCGGTGTGCCTCCTTTTGTGTGTTGTCCTCATGCCATGCTCCTGCGGTTGTGGCCGAGGGTTTGGCCTAGAGAAGCCAGCATAGCTCGCTTCACTTTGGGCTGCACGCTGCCTTGTCGGGCACTGGCGCTGATGTTCACTATACCCCCTCTGTCCCGCTGCCACCACAAGTCTGCTTCCCCAAGTTCCTTCCAGTTTTTCGGATTGGTTTTGTGATTCACATGTTTTTCCCAGAATTACTTTACTTTGGTTTTTAGAAGTCATAAAGGTCATTGTGTGTGTGTGTGTGTGTGTGTGTCTACGTGTGTACACATATATACGTATATACGTGTGTATGTATATATACATAAAATAGAGAATAGAGCTGTTTCCAAGAAGAAAATAAAAATCATATAAAGTTAAAAAAAAAAGTGAGCCATCTTGGAATCATATTCTCCAGCCCCAAACAAAACTTCAGAAGACTATGGCATCATGACAGACCATGACCAGGACCACTTAGATCGCTCCTAAGTTTTTTACCAATAGACTCTGTGAAGTAATAAATTTTACTATTGCTTTTTTTGTTTACCAATTTAAAAAAATTATTATTGAGTATAGTTGACATACAATGTTATATTAGTTTCAGGTATACAACAGAGTGATTCCACAAATCCATACATTACTCAATTTTCACAGTAAGTGTGGTCATTTTATTGCTATTTCAACTGCTAAGTTTGAGGCTAATGTGTTCCGCCGTGAAAGATAACTAATGTACTTGGTATGCTATAATCCACATAAAAGAGTGCACAGAAAGATAGAGATATGGCATGACTTCTTTAGCTACTCAAAGTGTCTCTTCCATCCCAAGTTTCATTCCTCATGAGTAGGTGTCTTTAGATATTTAGAATTTTACCACATGGCCAACTCTGTAATCATGAGAAAATGCCCCCCCCCCCATCCCCTGCCAGATCTTCTTCTTTATGTCTTTCTATCCCACTTCCCCAAAGGCCCATCTCCTCATGTTTGGCTTCCCACGGTGAATTGTCAGCCATTTTTATCCATCCGGTTCCACTGTCAGATGGCGAATGGGCCCTCCAGCCCTAAGACTGGAGAAGGGGAGGAAGTGTTCTCTCCAAAGTGTCTACTCAAAGTGGGGAATCAAAAAATAAAACTCAGACCTTTCACACAACGAAGATTGACCCTCTTTCTTCCCAACATGTCTCCTGTAAGTTACTAAACTCACTACATGGCAAAAGGCTTGAGAGGATCCAGTGCCTGAAGCCAAACAGTAAAATAATACTGCCTGCTTTCCTCTTCTCTAACAAATGCTCTAGCTCAGTATTTCTCAAACACATGGATCCCTAGGCTCTTGGGATTCCCAGGGGAGAAAAAAATATGTATCTTCTGTGGACAAGAAGTTAGAGAATTGCTGTATTCTGTAGCCCCCTTGTGGAGATCCGCAACATGTGTTCATGTCCTGCAAAGCAGTGTTTCAATACAAAACCTAGTTAACCCAGCAATTCCCAAATGTGTCTGGACACAGAATATTTATTCTTGCCTAACATGAAAGTTGTGGAATTAGTGTTTAGCAGAATCTTTTGGGAAAATAATGTTTTAGCCAAAATTTTTATTCTCTTTTTCAGTTCAGGTTTCATGACAAAGGCAAATAATGAAGCATTGGATGAGGAGCATCACTGCCAGGTAGATGGACTACAGGAGTGAAGTAAGAAAACCCAGGGTATTTTATTTTAGAGTTTTATTTATTTGCTTACTTTTTTGGAAAAAAAAAACCTTAATATTCACAAGAAATTATAAAGAGTACGGAGCTCCCATGTATACTTTACATAACTTAATGATAATATCTAACCACATCATCAAAAAACTGACATTGATGCATTAATAACTAAGCAATTACTCAGATTCCACCAGTTTTTACATATACTTTTTTTTGGCATATAGATTCATGACATTTTATCACATGTATATGTTTGTGCAACCACCACTACAATCAGGATTCAGAACTGTTTTGTCCCCATAAAGAAAGTCTTTTATGGTCTCCTTTTATAGTCATTCACAGAATGTCTCTCTGTTTCTTCACCAGTAATGGGAGATAATAATGGTCCAAATTTCGTACTGATTTGAGAATTGGAAATGTAATGTCCAAATTACCAGGCACACTGTAGGCACTTCTATATGACAGGTCTCTTCCTTCCCCTATTTCAGGAAGAAGGAAGGAAGGAAGGAAGGAAGGAAGGAAGGAAGGAAGGAAGGAAGGAAGGAAGGAAGGAAGGAAGGAAGGAGAACAAGAGAGGGGGAGAGGGAGGGAGGGAGGGATGGAGTAAGGGAGAAAGGGAGAGGGAAGGAAGGAAGGGAAGGAGGAAGGAAGGAAGGAAGGAAGAAATCATAGAAGAGATCACTCTGAGAATAAGAACTAAATTAAAGGGAGGCCTGGGTGGCTCAGCGGTTGAGCGTCTGCCTTCAGCTCAGGGTGTGATCCCGGGGCCATGGGATTGAGTTCCACATGGGGCTTCCCACATGGAGCCGCTTCTCCCTCTGCCTATGTCTCTACTTCTCTCTTTGTGTCTTTCATGAATTAATAAATTAAATATTTTTTTTAAAAAAGCTAAATTAAAGTGGAAAGTCATTCTGGAAAAAAAATAATATTAAAAAGTTTTTTAATAAAATGGAAAGGTGTGTTTGAGCTTAAGTGTCCATTTACATTTTCTGAACATCAGTCTCCTCATCTGTCAAATGAGGATAGTAATACTATGAAAACTCCAGTCACTGACCCACCTCACCCAGCCCACTCAATTAACTCACACCCTCAGGCACCCAGTGAATGCCCATGGCATCCCGAGCATTCTCAGCAGCACTCAGAGTGCTATCTGACCCCTCCAGCCAATTCCCCACTTGAACTGATGTTCTGATTAACCTCCAACTACCGGTCTCAATTATACTGGGTGAGAGGGCTGCTATACTAGCATGGGCCACCCCAGGGCAGTATAAAACCCTGTTCGATGGTCATTAATGAAATGAACTGTTCCTAGTCACCTTGGTCCAGGTATTCCAGCTATCAGAGCGCTTACAGGTCCTCCATGCACTGGAGATTCCAGGCAGGTGGAAGCCAATGCTCGAGCCTCTCCAGGCTCACCTGAGCACTGCTGCTAAAGTGTACTAAGTCGGGCTTCTTCCAGTAGCTGAGGAGGGACAGGTGCTTCTTCACTGAGTCGGGAAGGGCCTCTCCTAACTCTCCTTCATCCCAGCTCTTTAATCTTACTCTTTCCCATGGGCCGTGACCCTGCCCTTGCCAAGGTCAAGCAGGAGATCCAATTTATTTAACTGAGCACATGCTAACAGTGCTTTAAAAGAAACGATGCCCATCCCTCATACCAAAAGATGACATTCAAGGTGTGCATCAGCCCATAGACACACATACAAATCAATGTGGCTGAGCATTGTGCTTGTTAAAATTCTCAACTTTGCCTGTTTTTGTTTCAGCGGGTATATGTGAAAACTGCCCAGACGAGGAGACACAGGTTGGGTGTGCTTACAGTGGTTTCTTTCTGGAGGCCAGGGCCATGTACCTTTTAATTCTCTCCTATGTGTTTACATTCCAAGTTTCTACAATAAGTATGTCTTGTTTTATGAAGGGGAAAACAATGCAGTAAATTTTTTTTTCTTTAAAAAATAGTTCAGAGGACACTGGTGGTTGAATGTCTGTCTGCCTTTGGCTCAGGTCATGATCCCTGGGTCCTGGGATCGAGTCCCGCATCAGGCTCCCTGCCAGGGACCTGCTTCTCCCTCTGACTATGTCTCTGCCTCTCTGTGTCTCTCATGAATAAATAAATAAAATCTTTAAAAAAATATTTCAGGACTGGGGCACCTGGGTGGCTCAGACAGTTAAGCGCTCAACTCTTAATTTTGGCTTAGATCGTGATCTCAGGTTGTGGAATTGAGCCCTGCATAGGGCGTCACAATGGGCATGGAATCTTCTTACGATTCTCTCTTGCTCTCTCTTAAAAAATAAACAAATAGCTCAGGATTAAGGAAAATATTTTCCAGCAGCCCATTTGCACAGTATAAAACATACTGGACATATGAAGAGCCGCCTGGATCGAGCTGTGTTTTGGGTAAGATGGAAGCTTGATTGGCAGGCATCACCACATGTAGGGTTGAATGGGCACTTGCCCAGCACTTTCTTGACCGGTGGCAAACCAGAAGATTTGCCTGGAAGTTTCCCAACCTGCTCTCGGCTAGAACACCTGGCCTTTCAGGCCTCCCATTGCCCAAGAAGAGTCCAGCCTGTTAAAAAAAAAAAAAAAAAAAAAAAAAGAAGAGCTACATGAAAACCTCCCCTTGTCCAAACATCACTGATTTCCTCCTGCCTCATCCTGCTTTGGTTCCGTGAACAAAAGTGCACATTGGCAGCCAGGGCAGAAAGCTAAGCCCTTGTGAAAGGCTGGACAAGCCACTAGTTCTGATCAACATAGGCTATGTGTAAAGAAAATAAACCCAGCAATAAAACATGTGTTTGACATAAGAAAATTATGACAGAAATGTATTTGGTAATGTTTCCTCCCTGACACCTGAAACCAGCCAGGTCTGTGAATAAGCATCTCACAAACATTTGCTCTTAATGTTTACACTCTGTAGGTGTGGGCCAAGCTAGAAGGAGCAGAACAGGAAGCAAGAGAACTTGATTCTAGTCATGGCATGAGGGATGGGCTCCCCACTAAGCACTGGCTGGTCTTGGTCAGCGGGCAGGAGATGGGGTAAACCATGGGCCAGGGCCTGGGAAAGGCAAAATCTATGCATCACCTGCTATGTTTCTTCCCATTGCAGAACGTGTAAAGATAACCCCCCAAAGGGTGGGGGTTGATCTCATCCCTTTGATATGGAAGAGTTTGGTTCTTGTCTCACCAGTCAAAGAATGAATCTTGTGGCAGACAGAGAGGGAGCAAAGTGATAGAAATTTATCAAGCGAAGATACAGACAAAGCTCTCAAAAGTGAGAGGGGTCCCAACAGGGTTGCCATTGAGGGCTTTTTTTTTTTTTTTTTTTTTTTTTTGCTCTTTTACAGGCAACTGACCAGGAAACTTGGCAAATTTCTTATCAATATCAGAGTGGATTTATAAATTTCATGTCTATAGTTAGAACAAACATGGTGGACTCGTAACAAACAAGATGCTTCTTCATGAGCACAAACAAGGTGTTCCCTTCTCTCTGGTTAATACCCCCTCCATAATATTTCTCTACATCTGGGGTTTCTGTGAGTCTAGTAGCCATTAAAGGGGGATACTCCCTAACAATTTGGAGCTAGGGAGCCAGGTTTATTTTCCTATTTTTACAGTCTTATCTCTGTTTCCTTGGGATGGGTAGGAGCCTGACTCGGGCCTTTCCCTTACCTTGCCCTGCCTAGCCCCATCTGCCCTAACTTGTTCCTACATCTCCTTGAGCAGGATTTCAGGCATAAGGATACACAGGCTCCTACATTTTCTCCTGTGTCCAGGGAGAAGAATATCAGGTAGCCTTGTGGGGAGGAAAGAACCCCGAACTCGGGAGTATGTGACTTTGGGCAAGTCCTTTAACTTTTCCTCTCCCACCTGTTAAATAAGACAATAAGTAGTTCCTATGTATTGAGCATCAACTGTGCACCAGGCAGCAGACTAAATACAGTTTATCTCATCCCCTAAGCCCTAAAAGCTGGTGAGGACATTAAACAACTTGCTCAGGATCCTACTGCCAGCCAATAGTCAAGCTGGAATTCGGTCTCAGGTCTCTCTGACCCCAAAATTTATGCTCCTAACTAACGGGCGACACTGTCTCCTGCCTCAAAGGGATCAAGTTGAGTTAATGCAAATGCCAACCATAAAATGATAATCAGGTATCAGAGCTGGCTGTTGTTATTGCCATTTTTAATAACCAACAGAATTACAGAGGCTAAGGTCATTGCTTCTAGCAAATGACAGTCCAAAGCAGACCAGTGTTGGATATAAAAGTTTGTAATATGAACCAAGATATTGACAGATGAGTGAAAGCTTCAGAGAAATGGAAAGAGGCTATGGGGAGTCCATAGAGACAATTGGCACACCCACCCGTTTAGGTCTTGTCTGCCCGTCTCCTGAGATCCACGCTTTTGCTGAGCCCTAAAAGATTAAGACTCACGAGTGAGCATTGGCCAATTATATACACATAAGCCTTCTAATAGGGACAAAACCTCAGTCAATATTTTCTCTGAACAACATTTCTCATCAAGATACTGGGGCTTAGTTCAACTAAAAGCTATTATCCTTCAACAGAGACTCTGAACAGGACTCGAGGTGAGGAGTTTACTTAGCTCTCTATGGATTGAGGTCAAAGTTGGCCTGGGCAGTGGATTTTAGCATTGTGCTGGTGGCCAAGGGCTCACGGAGAAGCAGCCCAGAGTGAAGACAGGGCCGAGACAATCATCAGAAATGGAGCCAGAGCAATGAGTCGACCACAGTGTGTTCTCTTCTGGAAAAATGTATCCTCTTAGTCAGTGACAGGGATCCTCCGGAAGGCAACTGAACTTTGGTATCAGAACTTCTGCAAAAAGGGACGCCTGGGTGGCTCAGTGATCAAGCGTCTGCCTTCGGCTCAGGGCATGATTCCAGGGTCCTGGGATCTAGTCCCACATCAGGCTCCATGCATGGAACCTGCTTCTCCCTATGTCTCTGCCTCTCTTTGTGTCTCTCATGAATAAATAAATAAAAATCTTAAAAAAAAAAAAAAAAACACCTCTGCAGAGCCCAGATTCTTCCTAGAGAAACAAGAGGGAATGCTGAGTGCTTTCTCCCAGAAATTCTGCCCCCTGACTCAAGTGCTAGAAAGGTACGTCCAGCCCAGTTGGGGGTATCTCAGAGATTTTCCACAAAATGTAATTCTGAAATTTTAGAATCTTGGAATCATAGCCTCTAAGAATCAATGAATTTCAAAATTCCTCCAGGGCATGGGTCATGTCTTATATTTGCTTCCTCAGCACATAGCACAGACTCTGACACAGTAGAGGTGATGAAATGTTTCTGTAACCTTCCTATATTCATGAGTGTCCTCTAGCCAAGCTGCGGAGTCATATCCAAATAAGTACGGTCCAGCTTCTAAATGAAGATTTTTGAAGAAATCTTTTTAATTTATGTTTCTCAGGAAACCTGATAGGGGCTCCAGTTAGTCATCCTCAAGTACTCATGCCTCTTCTCTCCAGTTTCTCACACCCAGCAACCTCTCCAGATGACATCTCCCCACGCCCCAACCTCTTGGACATTTTTCCTGTATCCCTCCTTAACCTTCATCCCCCAGCCCTTTATTTTTTTAAGATTTTTTATTTATCTATTCATGAGAGACACACACAGAGAAAGGCAGAGACATAGGCAGAGGGAGAAGCAGGCTCCATGCAGGGAGCCCACTGTGGGACTCAATCCCAGGACCCCAGGACCATGACCTGAGCCAAAGACAGATGCTCAACCACTGAGCCACCCAGGTGTCCCTCCCCAGCCCTTTATACCATGTTGCAATTCAGCATCTCCAGCTAAGTCCTTCTCCCCTTCTTCTCTGACAATCTCTCCCTACATTTTCTTGAGATTAAATACAACATCAGCTCTGAGAACAGGGATGGCAACCACTGAACCCATCCTGGATGGGAAGGGAGAAGGTGTCAAAAGTAAAGAAGGCAAATCAGGGTGGCTGGAGGTAAATTTAGCAGAAGACAAAAGACATAGCAGAAAACCCTCACCTCCACTATAGTTTTAGGAAACACCATCCTGCGGGTTGATAAACAAGTGGATACCTAGAACGTCAGAGTCTGGAAGGACCCAGAACACACCTCATTCTTTCCCAATCTACCAGCACCAGGAGTTTTCTCTGTACTGTCCAGGGTTTATCCAGCTGCCACGGGAACACTTCTGGGAACCAGCCACATCCAGAGAGGAGCAGAGCCTGGAACAGGTCCATCCCCTCATGAGCCCTCACACGGTGAAGCTCTCACGAGGCTCAGTCTGGAATGGGAAGCCTCTGGCAAAGCTAACCCCAGAAACTGCTCCAAATGGACCCAACCTGCCACGGAGCTACCTCTCTTCTTCAGGAAATCGCTGAAGAAATGGCAAAGGAAAACCAAGAAGCAAGTCAGGGAAAGAAAGGACGAAGCAGAGAAAGGAGGTACAGGGCTGCCTATGCGGGGGCCTGGGCCCGGGCCCTGAGCGCAGGCTCACCTCTGCAGCCTTTTGGGCAGCGGATCATCCCGGGCTCCTGCCCGTGTCCTGAGGCCGAGGCCGAGGCCTCTCGTCCCTCAGCACCTTGCTGTCACCGTCAAAGGCAAAGGTACTTGCGAATGCTCATTCTCCTGATTTCCCCTCCTCCCCGAGCCCCCATCCCTGTGTACAGAGTCCCAGGCCGGGAAGTGGGTGTCACCTGCCGTGTGCCCGAGTCCCTGCTAGACTCGCACTGAAGGCTGTGTTTTTTTGTTTTTGTTTTTTGTTTTGTTTTGTTTTTTCTGAAGGCTGTGTTTTAACAAGTGCGCCAACGCCACTATATTGTCCCCTGCTCCCCGAGGAGAGAATCTGGCACCGTCTCCGGGTTCCGTGAGCACCTGCTGCTCGCCGGCAGGCTGGATTTCCATGCTCACGAGGGCAGGGCAAGGGGTCACAGGTTTTTCTTGGGCCTCTCCAGCGGCGCCAGGGGCCACAGCGATCTGGCTCTCAGGCCCAGCAACTGGCATATGCTGGGCCGGGGAGTGGATGGTGGTTTGAGCATCTCGGAGGCCGTAAGCGCGCTCCTCCTGTACCGTGCCCCTGGGCAGCCAGCCAGCAGCACCAGCTGCTGTCAGGGAGAAGCTTCTGGCGCGGCCGCCCGCCACCCGGAATGGGAGTGGGGAGACGTGATGTGATTGCACTCTAGATAGGGCGGTGGTTACACAGAAGGAACAGCGCAAACACTTGATGCGATGGCTCTGGGCAGGGCAACGGCTGCAAATAAATAGAACATTTCACTTTTGGTCAAAGGTTAAAGGAATTAATACAGTTTTTGACACAAGAAGAACTGAGGTCTTACCTTGCTAAGTGTACTAAGGTGCCGATGCCAGATGACCTCTGCGGCTCCCTAGCAAGCAAGATGATTCGAGTACCTGCTGTGTGGTGGTCCTTGTGCTATGTGCGAATACCGGGGATCACCCAGAGACGAGCAGGCATATATGAGAAGCTGTTTAGGGGAGTCCCCCATCAGCTAGAGCCCAGGTAAGCATGCCCCTCCATTCCCTGGCTGTGTGTCTTCCTGCACGTTACCAAACGTCTCTGTGCTTCAATTTTCTCATCTTAGAAATAATTTCTGTTTCATAGTTTGTAGGGATTCAGTAACAAAGTACACTTACGGAGCATAGCACATTGTCAGTGCTTAAAAACGAGATGTGACTTAGTAAATTAATTTTTAATAAAGTCCAAGGCAGACTCTAGTTAGTGCCTGTAGTTAGTGCTACACTGTGAGAAATACAGAAGGAAGAGAGACAGTTGCACATGAGAGAAGCAGAGAAGCTGCCCTGATGAGGAGATGCCTCAACTGCAAAATTTATAACACCTGCTCCACTACAAGGTCCTGATAAGGTGTATTCTCGAATTTTCACACTCATTTTAATCTAAAGCATTGGAAGAATGACAGAAATGGCCGCAGGTTTAGAAAAAAAAATTTACCAAAAGTGGAGGTCATTTTAAGAGGCAAAATAATAGTTAATAAAGATCGATTATTAACTCTCGTATATCACGGGATCTAAGACACATGGATATTTTATGCACCACCAAGAAGGAGTAACAGCTGTGAACTGAATAATGAGACAGTGTTTTCATAACAGCAATTGTTTTTTTTTTAATTTTTATTTTTATTTTTATTTTTTTTAATTTTTTTTCATTTATTTATGATAGTCACAGAGAGAGAGAGAGAGAGGCAGAGACATAGGCAGAGAGAGAAGCAGGCTCCATGCACCGGGAGCCTGACATGGGATTCGATCCCGGGTCTCCAGGATCGCGCCCTGGGCCAAAGGCAGGCACTAAACCGCTGCGCCACCCAGGGATCCCCTCATAACAGCAATTGTTAAGATGCATCCTATTTCAGATATGTTTTAAAAGGTGAAAAAAATGAGCATCTGCGAATCAGTGAAGTATTGTATTTGCCATACTCTATACTAATGAGGATGCATTTTAAAAGCATTTTTTGGAAATATCAGAAAGGGAGACAGAACGTAAAGACTGCTAACTCTGGGAAACGAACTAGGGGTGGTAGAAGGGGAGGAGGGCGGGGGGTGGGAGTGAATGGGTGACGGGCACTGGGGGTTATTCTGTATGTTAGTAAATTGAACACCAATAAAAAATAAATTAAAAAAATAAATAAATAAATAAAAGCATTTTTTCATTAAGCCCCTGCAAAAATAGGTACAATAAAATCCATTCAACGGATGAGGACACTGAGGCACAGAGTAGTGAAGTAATTTGTTTAGGGTCCCATAACTAGAGCTGGCAAGCAGATTCAGAGCCACCTGACAGAAATCCCAAGGGCCTATGTGCCATAGTATGCATGAAAGACCTAAAACCCCGAGCACCTGAGTGAGAGAGACAGAGAAGTACATGCAGAATGTAGAGAGCCCTGAATGCTGGGGTTAGGACTGGCCCTCTGCTCCAGGGTCATACACTGAGCCTCGCTGTATGGCAAGGACCTGTTAGGCACTGGGGGGGGGGGGCGGGGGGGCAGCCCCAAGTAAGAAACAGACCAGACCCGTGCCTTGCAGAGCTCATGGCTGAGCAAAGGATCGGCATCTGATGGACCATTCAGGGGGACAGGTGCCAGGCTGAAGGTTTGCAGAGGGTACACCTGGAAGGGAAATTTGACCCAGTGTTGGGAGGTCAGGGAGGGCTTCCCAGAGAAAGTGACATGGTGATCTGAATAATGGATCAGAAAAGGAGAAAGGTGTGGCACCAAGTACCCCATGCGCTCTCCTACAATTTCCCAGCCTCCCTTGCAGCTAGGTTGGAGCCATCTGACCAATTCTGCCAATAGAAGGTAAGAGAAGGTGACCCGTGGCACTTCCAGGCTGAGTCCGTTAAAAGACGGGGACTCCTCCTTTTCCTTTGCACCAGTGACTTAGAGGCCACTTCTCCAGAGGGAAAGGACCACCCGATCCATACTGCACCTCACAGGAATGAGACATAAACTTTAAATGAGTTCAGTGACTGAAATTTAGGGTTTAATTCACTATCACCACATAACGTAACTGATTCTGATTCATTCAATAGGAGGAAATGTTCCATGCAGGGAAAACAGAATGTGAAAAGGCAAGAGCGTGGGAACTTGGAGGAGCTGAGGACTTCCTCCGACTGCAACAGGAGCACAGGGGAGCTGGTGGCATGAGAGGAAGCTAGAGAGATAGGACTGCCTCCCAGGGTGCTGCAGGCCGTGAAGGAAGTCTGGGCGGCTATGGTTCAGAGAATGGATTAAAAGTGGAGTGAGACCAGCTGACCGATGCTGGAGACTTCAAGTTCTGAGAGTGGCATTGAGTGTGACTATAAAGAAACAGACATGAGAAATACCACCACATGGTATTTGAGGTGGGTCAAACTTCCCTCCAAGATCTTGAGATACCAGGACGATGGTGGTGTCCTCAGCAGAAGGGGTCTGACCTGCACATGTTGACACTGAGGTTAAAGGATCATCGTCCCAGGGAATTCAAGGAGCAGGGCCTGGCAGGGCAGATTCAGATTCGGGAGCTAGCCTCTGCTTCCTCCTGGGCTACGATTCCTTCCTGCTTCTCTCTATTCGCAACAGGTTCAGCTAGATGTGCTCTCTACATTAAGACTTCTATGACAGCCTGAGTTTTCCTAAATGCTCTGTAAAGACCAATTAATTGCACTAATTTATCTATCAGCTTTTTCTGGAATGAGCATCTAAGACATAATTAGACAACTGTCGTTAAACCTATGGAACAGCTCCCTGGGAGCAGTCAGCAGTGAAGGGGTATGTTTTCCTTTGTGGCTGCCACCTCAGGTGGCGGTGGGAAAATATAAAGAAACAGGTATAGAGGTGTCGGAGAAGGGAAGGAGGCTCAAAGCTACCACCTGGTGAATTGCTCCCTAGAGAAGAATGTGCTGTGACCCGGTGGTGGCTCCGTGTGCTGGAACGGGCTCCTACCAGCTCAGAAATTAAATATTTAGGATTCTTGCAAGCTGGCTGGTAGCTCAAGGTTGGCCATGGCGAGAGTCAGCACAGAAATCCACAAATGCTACAAGTCAGGGCTCTTCACGAAAGGAGCAGGGAGCCTGTTAACCAGCACATCACTGGTTTATACCGAAGGAAGGTTGCAGGAATGGGAATGTAGGGGTTGGAAAGCCATCTCAGTATCTGGCGCCACCCACTTCTTGGGAGAATAGCCAAGAGCCGTTCTTGATGGCTACCTTTCCCTCATGCTCCAGTTCCAATCGACCAAATACTCTCAATCCCGTCTCCCAGAGACATCTTCGTTATCTGGCACCTGCCCTCTCACCTAGCACTCCTCTCCTTCTCACTATGTTTAGAACATTTCCAGTCTGGACCTTTGCATACTCTGGGGTACTCCTAGAATGTTCTTCCCCCCGTTAGGAGTGATTGGGGTCGGGACGTCTGGGTGGCTCAGTGGTTGAGCATCTACCTTCAGCTCAGGGCGTGATCCTGGAGACCCGGGATCGAGTCCCACGTCGGGCTCCCTGCATGGAGCCTGCTTCTCCCTCTGCCTGTGTCTCTGCCTCTCTCTGTGCGTCTCTCATGAATAAAAAAAAAAAAAAAAATGGAGTGACTGGGATCATCTTATCTTCAGATCTCAACTGTAAAGTTGCTTCTCCTGAAGACCACACCTCCTAAAACAACCCCTCTGGGGTGTCTGGGTGACTCAGATGGTTAAGCGTCTGCCTTCAGAGTAGGTCATGATCTCAGGGTCCTGAGATCAAGTCCCAAATCTGGTTCCCTGTTCAGTGGGAAGTCTGCTTCTCCCTCTCCCTCTGCCTCTCCCCACCACTTCGTGCTCAACCTCCCTCTCTCAAATGAATAAAATATTTTTAAAAAATAAAAAATAAGGGATCCCTGGGTGGCGCAGCAGTTTGGCGCCTGCCTTTGGCCCAGGGCGCGATCCTGGAGACCTGGGATCGAATCCCACGTCGGGCTCCCGGTGCCTGGAGCCTGCTTCTCCCTCTGCCTATGTCTCTGCCTCTCTCTCTCTCTGTGTGACTATCATAAATAAATAAAAATTTAAAAAAAAAATAAAATAAAATAAAAAATAAATAAATAAAAAATAAAACAGCATTCTCTATAGTATTTTTCTTTTTTTCACTTTGTCTCTTTCATAGCACTTTTTACACTTTATCTTGTTGTATGACTCTTTCGTTGACTTTCTAGCAAGTGGGAAACTCCAGGAGGGCAAGCTTGGTTTCTATCCTATTACTCATGCCTCCCATGGAGGCACAGAATTGGAGACCAATAAGTATTTACTGCAGAAACATTGGATAAAGTGGCAAACCCCCCAAATTCTGTAGTTGTGAGTCATACCAACACCCCCTTTTTCAAGGTCTGGTCCTTCTTAAGGCTGGAGGGTGTTGCTATTAAAAATTCAAACCAGGGCGACTGGTGGGTGGCTCAGTCAGTTAAGGAACTGCCTTCAGCTTAGGTCAAGACCCTAGGGTCCTGGGATCAGTCCCACATTGGGGCTCACTGCTCAGCGGGGAGCCTGCTTCTCCCTCTCCACCTTGCTCTCCATCCTATTCATTCTCTCTGTCAAATAAATAAATCAAATATTTTTTTAAAAATTCAAACCAATGGAATTCACAAGACGGATGATCTCGCTGATGCTGTAAGCCATCTCCAGTGGCCAGATGGAAGTAAGGTGATGATGTTTCCTCCCCCAGCTGATATGGGAGGGCATTTCAATGGAGTTTATGGGCCCACCTCTTCCATTGCATTATTTCACAAGTTTCTCTCTTCACCATGACAGTCCAAAGTAAAATCAAAGGGAAGAGTTTTCCTGTCACTGTGACCTTCACTTCTAAGCCTGAAATGATCGCTTTTGACAGTCTCTTCTTTCCCTGAGCCCTCCTGACATCATAGAACACTCAGGACCTTCCTTGGAGGTTTAGAAGGATTGGAGTTTACTAGACTTGGCACCAAGGAAACCATTTGGCTCCTCCTATGTGTTCCGCATCAGCATAAATAAATACCAAAATCACATACATCAACCACCTCAACAGGGAAATGTTCTAAAACAGGAGAATGGCCCTCTTCCCCAGACTCCTTGGTAGTCTGTCAAGTGGGAGAACCTTGTTGCCGTCCCCTTCGCCTACTCCACTCCCAAGGAGCCCTATAAGTCTCAGTCATACATGAGTGTATCTCCATCCACATTAGACAGGTTGGTGTCTAGATCAGCAATGCCTGCTGGGAGCTCTGTTGCCTAGAACATGGCATTCAGCCCAATGGCCAGATGCCAAGTGACAAAACCATTGGGGGAGGAGATGACTCCTTCAACACCTTCTTCAGTGAGACAGGGGCTGGCAAGCATGTGCCCAGGGAAGGGTTTGTAGACCTGGAACCCACGGTCATTGATGAAGTTTGCACTGGCACCTACTCAGGCTCTTCCACCCTGAGTAGCTCATCACAAGCAAGGAAGATACTGCCAATAACTATGCCCAAGGGCATTACACCATTGACAAGATCATTGATCTTGTCTTGGGCCAAATTAGGAAGCTTGGTTGACCAGCACTTGGTTCTTCAAGGCTTTTTGGTTTTCCACAGCTTTTGGAGTGGGAACTGGTCCCAGGCTTAACACCGTGCTGATGGAACATCTCTCTGTCAAACATGGCAAGAAGTCCAAGCTGGAGTTCTCCATTTAGCCAGGCCCCCAGATTTCTATAGCTGGATTCGAGCCCTACAACTCCATCCTCACTACCCACACACCCTGGAGCACTCTGACTGTGCCTTCACAATAGACAACAAGGCTATCCATGACATCTGTCATAGAAACGTCACTATTGAACACCCAACCTGCACCAACCTTAACTACCTTATTAGCCAGACTGTGTTTTCCATCACTGCTTCCCTCAGATTTGACGGAGCCCTGAATATTGCTCTGATGGAATTCCACATGAAACTGGTGCCCTATCCCTGCATCCACTTTCCTCTGGCCACATATGCCCCTGTCATCTCTGCTGAGAAAGCCTACCATGAACAGCTTACTGTAGCAGAGATCACCAATGCGTGCTTTGAACCAGCCAACCAGATGGTGAAGTGTGACCCTTGTCATGGTAAATATATGGCCTGCTGCCTGTTGTACCATGGCAACATGGTTCCCAAAGATGTCGATGCTGCCATTGTCACCATCAAGACCAAGTGTACCATCCAGTTTGTGGACTGGTGTCCCACTGGCTTAAAAGTGGGCATTAATTGCCAGTCTTCCACTGTGGTACCTGGTGAAGACCTGGCCAAAGTACAGAGAGTTGTGTGCATGCTGAGCAACACCACAGCCATTGCTGAGGCCTGGGATTGCCTGGACCACAAGTTTGACCTAATGTGTGCCGAGCATGCCTTTGTTCACTAGTATGTGGATAACAGCATGGAGGAAGGAGAGTTTTCTGAGGCCTGTGAGGACACAGCTGCCTTAGAGAAGGATTATGAAGAGTTTGGATCAGATAGTGCTGAGGGAGAGGATGAGGGTAAAGAGTATTAACCTGTCTATGATTTTAAACTCTGTTGTCTTGGGACTGTCTTATTTCTGTTGTGGAAGCTGTCTGTTGTGGCCCTAACTTGTCAATAAAAATTATGTTTCTATCTTTAATTAATTAATTAATTAATTAATTAAAATAAAACAGGAGAATGCAGGGATTACTGACTGACTCTTCTCAAGAACTAAAGCCATATCTCACGGTGGGGTTGGGGACAGGGATACAAAGCAGTGTAGCCAACAGAGCCTATGGTGACCTCCAATGACCTCCACCTCCTGGTATTCATATCTTGTATAGTTCTCTCCCAATGTGGATGGAAACCGTGACTTGTTTCTAACCAAAAGAATATGGAAGATATGAAGGGAATTTGCTGATTTGAGATCCTAAATCAATTTGAGTTCATCAAAGGATGTATTATCCTCAGTGGGTCTACTTTAACTGCACAAATGGCCTAAAAACAGAGACTTCACCCCCCTCAAGGCAAGAGATTCTCCACACTGGCTTGATGAAGTACTATGGTGAAGAAGCCCATATAGTAAGGAACTGTGAACATTCCCTAGGACCTGAGAACAGCCTCCAGGCCACAGCCAGCAAACACCTGGGGCCTTTAGTCACATAACCTCAAGAAAATAGGCAACAACTTCAGCCACAGCACACGAATGAGCTTGGAAGTGGGTTCTTCCCCAACTGAGGCTCCAGATGAGAATGCAACCAAAAAAAAAAAAAAAATACCCACTTGATTACAATCTTGTAAGACACTGAGTGGAAGACCCAGTTAAAATGTGCCCAGATCCAATGCACAGAAACTTTGAGATACTATTTGTTGTTTTAACCCATTAAGTATGTGGTAATTTGTTATGCAACAATAGACAATTCACACAGGCAGTGACAAGAGCTAATCCCATGAAATAGTAACTAGAGATTCATTAATACCCACCGTCTGTAATGTCCTGCTTGTTAGTCCTGCTGTGGGTCATTTCTGATCCCAGACAAAGCATTTCAGGTGTTCCCTAGGATGTAAACTTGGTCATTCACTTGAGCACCCCCTATGTACCAGGCACTGTTAGGGACTGAGGATTCAAAGAGACTATGATATTATCTTTCTTTCAAGGAGCTTACAGACCAGGTGGAGAGATAATGTAAGTCACTGCTTGATCAGCACATGTTTACAGAGGGATGACAGTGTGGCAGGCATTGTGCTAAGTACTGTGGCCAGAGAAGGAAAAGGGTCCGCTCAACTTGAAGTGTCATCCAGATTATAAGGAACTGGAGGCAGCTTCTAATGGCTGACAAGAGTCAATTGTTAAAATTTCCATGACCCAATTGTTTAACACAGTCATAATTAGAAGTTAAATTATTTAAACTTACAAATTAAATAAATTATATTTTTTAAAGGTAATAAATACCCAAAACTCATCATATCCTAATTGTTTTTCTACATTTTACTTCTATCTATGCTCTTGAAGTTGCAGGCAACTATTATATATGTGGGGTGGAAATGCTATATAGTGGTGTGCTAGTATGTGTGTCTTCCAAACTCCACATTTAGTGATTTTTGCAATGGCAGCTGCAAATACACACAGCCATAGTGTGTGTATTTATGCCACAGAAATTGGCAAACATTACAGATTTGAGCTTGATTTACTGCCTTGTTGATACTCTAAGCCCTAGGCCTTAAGAAAGTGATGGAGAAATGTTAACAATGCAGCAAACATTAAGTGTGTCATGTGCTATAGCCATTACATTTAAGATGAACAAAAAAATCAAGGAAACATTCTTCCAGTATCCAAAAACTGTTGTGTAATTCAGCAAAGGAGTCATTCATGTCATTGACAATCAAGTGAAGTTTTGACACACATCTTAAAACTCACTTTCATTTTATTTATTAATGTAAATGAAAATATCAACCAAAGTTCATCACAGAACTACACTTGCTCATCATGAAAGACCTCTTTACTGAATCAGAAAGTGATCAAATATATATTCATAGTCTAATGGTGTCAAATCGTGGTTGAATTGCAACCAAAAATTGGCTAAGATAAGAGTCAGAATGAAAGCATTCTGTGAGTCAATGACCATATGAAATTTATAAGAAAGAGTATTGGGGATCTCTGGGTGGCTCGCAGTTTAGCACCTGCCTTTGGCCCAGGACATGATCCTGGAGTCCTGGGATCGAGTCCCACATCAGGCTCCCTGCACGGAGCCTGCTTCTCTCTCTGCCTGTGTCTCTGCCTCTCTCTATGTGTCTCTCATGAATAAATAAATGAAGTATTTTTTTAAAAAAGAGTATTGTGTTATTCTTATGTAATAATAAGTGTGTTTTTGACACATATCCTTTATACCAGTACAATATAATAAATCTACTTATGTAAAGAAGATGTGGTATATATATACAATGGAATATTACTCAGCCATCAGAAAGGATGAATACCCACCATTTACCTGGACGTGGATGAAACTGGAGGGTATCATGCTGAGTGAAATAAGTCAATTGGAGAAAGACAATTATCATATGGTTTCACTCATATGTGGAATATAAGAAATAGTGAAAGGGCCTATAAGGGAAAGGAGGGAAACTGAGTGGGGAAACTGTAGAGAGGAAGACAAACCATGAGAGACTCCTAACTCTGGGAAACAAACAAAGGGTTGCAGAAGGGAAGGTGGGGGTGATGAGGGTAACAGGGTGATGGGCACTAAGGAGGGCACGTGATGAGATGAGCACTGGGTATTATACTATATGTTGGCAAATTGAATTTAAATAAAATATTAAAAAATAATAAAATAAAATAAATCTAGTAATGTATATATGTGCCTACATTTTTTTTCTGAAGAGCTGGTTGCGAACTTCCATTTACACATCACCTGGCGGAGACAGACACAGATGTCTATCAGTGAATTCAAAGTAATCATCAAAGTATGAATGAAGATGCGAGGCAGTAGCAGGGAGTGACATCTCTCTAACTGAAAAGATATGAGGGGCGATTTTCTTACCCAGGTCACTACTCTTAACTAGGTTGGGGAGGATGTGATTCAAAGACTAAGGTGAGACACTAACTCCCCACATCACCCTTGCCCCAGCCTGGGCACAGGCTGGCCCAACATTGTGTCTCCTTCCAACTTAATAAGGAAAAAGGCATTTAGAAAGCTGTCAACCAGGGAGTTCTCTTTATTGCTCCTGTCTGAGTCCCAATTCTAGACCTCATTGTGGCCTGGGAGATGGGGTCACAAAGCAAGGTCTCAGCAACCATCAGGATCTTCTGCAAAGAAAAAGGACAATGGAGTCACAAAGAAAGATAGCAGCTGACAGGGAAGAAGCATCCTGCTTACTAGGCTCCGTGGCAGTTTTACCTGCATCATCTCATTTCATCCTCATGACAACCCAGTGAGGACATCTATCTTATCAACTTCATTTTACAGAGGAGGAGACTGGGGCTCAGAGAGAGGAAGTGACATATCCAAGCATTCTCACACTACCAGTCAGTGCTGGAGTCAGGATTTGAACCCAGGAAAATGGACCACGTGCACATTACAGTGATGGGGGAAGCTGGATCTTGCCCAGCCATCTTAGTGAAGACAATATGTGAGCAGGACAGGAAAGCATGGGAAACATAAGGCCTCATCCATGTCCATCATGATAATGATGAAGAAGCATCTGTAAGAACTGGGGGTGGGAGGAAATTCTTCCATTTAATTTGGCTTTCAGATTTTTTTTGCTGTTAGGTTGTTTCCTCCAACTTACAAGAAACAAATTTTTCATTGTTTTCACAAATTTTTATTGAGTTGCTACTATAATTCTAGGGGTGGGAGTTATGGCAAAGAACAAGAAAGACAGTAAGAAACAAATGGTGGAGCTCTTCTTTTGGCATCCACCCCAGACTATGTCAGGAAGCAGACTGATCTTCCCCAGCTTGGTGTCTAGCCCAGAGAAGGTACTCATTGAGTGTTTATGGGTGAACAGCTGAATGGGTGAATACCACAAGGGATAATCATACCACTTTACCTGTCCCATTCCAAAGGTGCCTGAAGATAATCAGAATGAAAAAACTCCCAAATGTGCTCAGTGTCTGCTTTCCTCCAGGCTGGCCCTAAGAGAAGACCCACCAGCCACCTCCTGACTGGCCCACCCACTCAGAGCCCAGCCCCTGGGTGGGAAGCTCCTGGTCACCCATGCAGTTGGCTCCCTGCACTTCTGATTCCTCTACTTCCCCCACAGTCACTGTAGAAGACAGACCCCATAGCAGAAGGGCAGGTAGGAGCCAGCATGGTTACCTGGAATCTGAGAAGGGTGAGCCCTCTCCTCTGGAATGAAAGGACAATAGCTGTGAGCTCCAATAGAAAAGTGATAAGGTGGCCATAAAGGCCAGCTGCTTCCTCTCCAGACCATCAGATTCCCTGCTCCATCTGAGTCCTCCCCACAGCATCAAAAAGCAGGGCAGCCTCAATTTGCATTGCAATTTGTTTATCTACTTTTAAAACATGTGTCCCCACCTAACGAAGATTCCACCCAAGGAAGACCCCACCCACGGAGGAACTACCCAAGGAGGATTCCATGGTCTTGGGGAGTGGGGCACCCACTGAAAGGAAAGGCTAGGGGAGAGAAACACAGAGTATCGACAATAAATTTTATTATGATGATTATAAAGCAATCTACTAGGTGTAGAAAATGTAAGGGGTGGGGGGAAGAGTTGTGTCAAGGGGAAAATTAAAATCACCATAATCCCACTTCTGAGAGACAGCATTGTTTGTACTTTGCTGCATTTCTTGCAGCCTTTCATCTATATGTGTCCTTGTCTTCACAGTGTGTAATTGAAATCCTTTGCAGAATACTGTTTAGAAATCTGTGACCATGTGAAAAGAAAAGGAGAGGCCAGATCCTGTTTCCACAACATCACTAAGCCCCACCCCACCTCCATTTTTTTTAGGCAACCAGGAAAGATGAAGGGAACTCCAGAATTATGGCTGGTACTGAAGTTGAATTATGGTTAATACTGAAGTTCTCGCCACCTGACAAGTGGTTTGGAGTAAGATTTAACTTGATTTAGAAAAATAAAGAAATATGACATTTCTTATACCTGTGGTGTGGAGTAAACTTTATGCCAGCTGAATGGATGAGTGGATTGAGGGATGGCTGCCTGGACAGCAGGTAAAAATGAGGAGTAATAGAGAAATGGAAAGAAAAAGAGAGAACAAAAGAGACACACATATATATGCTTGTATGTGCAGAGAATATTCTAGAAGGATACTTAGAAACTTTGAACAGTAGATCCATCTTGGAGAGTAGGTGAAAGTGGGCCTTTAAATGGTTATTTTATTACCTCTGCACCACTTTGAATATTTGACTATGAAGTAAGCATTACCTTTTAATTCCTAAAACATTCAAAGTTATTTTTCCCACATTAGGTATTATGAATACATTAGGAATGAAGGCTGCAGATGGTATTAAGGTTGCTAATCAGCTGACTTTAAAATAGGGAAATTATCCTGGATTATCCAGGTTGACCCAGTTGTAATCACAAGGGTCCTTAAAAGTGGGCGAGGAGGAGCAAAGAAAAGAGTCAGAGAGGGCAGCCCAGGTGGCTCAGCGATTTAGCACCGCCTTCAGCCCAGGGCGTGATCCTGGGGTCTCGGGATCGAGTCACATGTCGGGCTCCCTGCATGGAGCCTGCTCCTCCCTCTGCCTGTCTCTCTCTCTCTCTCTCTCTCTCTCTCTCATAAACCAATAAAGTCTTTTAAAAAGAGAAAGATATGCAAAGATAGAGGAAGGGGCTGCAAGCCAAGAAAGTAGCCTCTGAAAAGTGGAAAAAAGCAGATTTCCCCCTGGAGCCTCCAGAAAGGGATGCAGCTCTGGGACACGCCTGATTTTAGCTCTGTGAGAGCCATATCAGACTTCGAACCTGATCCCATGGCCCTCCCCCTCCCACCCACAAAGTGATCCACTTGTGCACAATTTGGCCAGACTGCCCATGGGCCAGGCCTCCAAGGCCAAGAGCTTCTGCACCAGCTACCCACACTGGTCCCAGCATGGTCGGCAAGACTTCCATTCCCACGTTTTGTTGTTGCTATTGTTTAAAGAAACGGCAGCAGCACTAAATGAATGGAGGAATTAATTATTACTGCTTGCAAACAGAATCTCTAACTCTATTAGTATTCTAAGCTTAGCTGTGCCTCTCACGCCAAGGCGCGGATTCTATTACACAGCAGATCGAGGCACCAGGCACACGTGGCCACATTGGATTTGGTCGATTAACAAGGGGCAAGGAAAAGTGTTAAGTTATTCGTAGTTTCCAGTGCCACCACTTGGCATAGTAATGTTCGTGCCTTTCCCCCTTGGCTTCGACACACACCTGACTTCCTTTTGTTACCAAGGCCCGTGGCAGCTGTGAAAAACCGCTGGCGATCTGGTGCTGAGGGGAATACATAGGAATCCCTGCCTAGGTCCTGGTCCAGTTTCTTCTCGAAGATTAGAACCAGAAAGATCGTGTGGTGGACATTGATCACATTAGCAAACCACTTCTTTTATCTTTGGGCACCCAGACGGTTAAATACTGAGTACGAAATACAGTGAACCAAACACACACACCTGTATACCCCTGTGCACACACGCACACACGCTCATGGGTACCCAAGAAACAGACACACACACGCTTTTGGGCACCCACACTTAGACACACACATACACACACACATACACACACACGGTGACACAGCTCTGCATTTTATCTCAGACATGCCGGGGGTAGGTTCTGCTCCTCTGGGCTTTCCTCTCTGAGCGAAGCATTCTAATTCAGAAGCTACCCTAGCTCTGGGGAAATAATCTTCAGATTAGTTTCTCTGCCTGCCAGGAACACAGGGCCATGTTCGATTTTTAAAAAGTGCTGTATTTCAGGAAGTGCTGGGGGGCCTAGGGTGTTCTGGAGCCCCTGAGAAGGTCCCAGCTGCTGACCCCACAGCTCTCAGAGGTGCAGATGGGTGGGTGGCGTGTGTCCCTTCCCAATTTCCCACTTGCTAGCTATGTCATCAGGGGCAAATTGCTTATACGCTCTATGCCTCAGTTTCCTCAAGTGTAAGTTGTAGGTAAAAATAATACTTCCCTTGGAGGGTTGTGCTAGGAATTATTCTGATCCACCCAGGCGCCCCTAATGCCCCCTACTTTTTAGGAACACACACATACACATACACATCCCTTAAAAAGGCATTGCTCAGAACACGGCTTTCTATTTGTGGACAGCTCTTTTCCCCCATGGTTTTGAAAGCCCCTTGAGATTCATGTTCTTTTTGTTTCATAAAACCTTGTGGGGCAGGAAGGCTGAAATTATTGGTTCTATTTTTTAAAAGGTGCACCCTCTGGGTCTCAGGAATCCTTGCAATAGCTCTGGGAGGAGGAGAAGGTCACAAGACGTACCTGTAAAAATTCATCACAGTGTATGTATAACCCACACACACAGAAATCATCAAACACCCAGCAGTCGAGGAGGGCAAATGAAGGTGGTGCTTTGTAACATGCAAGAGTGTGCAATCATTAAGAAATCAGTCCACGAGTTTCCAGTGACGTGGGAAATGCCTGAGCTCTAATGCTGAGTGAAGAGAAGGGTTACAAAACCGGATACACATGAGGAGCTCCATTCAACAATCAGGGGGAGGAAATAGGCCAAAATATTAACGTCATTCCCAAGAGAGGTTATACTTGCCGGATATTTTTTCCTTTATACTGTTCGGTGTTTTCCAAAAATCTCCAGGATGGAATTGTATTATTTTTATAATAAAATTTTAAAAACACAGGGCACCTGGGTGGCTCAGCAGTTGGGCGTCTGCCTGTGGCTCAGGTCCTGGGATGGAGTCCCACATCGGGCTCCCCGCGGGGAGCCTACTTCCCCCTCTGCCTGTGTCTCTGCATCTCTCTCTGTGTCTCTTATGAATAAATAAATAAATAAAAAATTTTAATAAGCTATCGAGTTACAGTTGCTTTCCTGAGGACATGCAGCTGGCTGGCAGTAGAGACAGTGCCCTGAACCATTCAGCAATGGGAGGGTTGGTGACCATCCCCTCCTTCGATACCAACACTCCCAAGGAAATGAATCAACTGTCATCAACTGTCACACACCAATAATTTTACTTTGAAGACCTCTTACCAAACCCTGAATCCAGGCTTGACAGTGACCCCCACTCCTGCAGTATTGTCATCTGAGAGAGAGAGAAGGCATCCTGGACCTTTCACCTGAAAAGTCAAAGTCACAGAAGACTTTTTTATACTAATAAGAAGTAATTATAATCACAGAGTTTACTGAGCATCTACTATGGGCCAGGTTCTTCAAACAGATTCTCATAACTATCCTGTGACATGAGGATTACCCCGCTTCATAGAAGAGAAAATCAAGGCTTGAAAATGAGAAGGCACTGGCCAAGGGCGTCCAGCAGGTCAGTAGCAGAGTCAGGCCTGAATAAGCCAGGGCCCATGCTCTCCACCTGCACTGCAGACTGGGCCCCAGTGCTGAGACCCAGTGGACTCCTCTCTGAGCGAACACTGGAAAGAAGTTCCCTGGGAGGCCTGCTCAGGCTGATGCTTCATTAAGGGCTTTGCCATTGAAAGAAAATGAAGCAATGATTTCCTGATGGCTAGTAATTTCTCCAAGGCCTGAAGCCCTTGAGGAGACAGACTTTCCTGGGCCTTCTCCTCCTCTCAGAGCTATTGCAAGGATTCCTGAGACCCAGAGTGGGGGGAGGGAAGGCCCAGGGGTCACACAACTGCTCTGAGTAGAGTAGGGGTCATGGCTTATGGCCTCCAGACTGGTGCTGTCCGTATTGATACCAATGCAGAGATGAGCTGGCACTCACTCACTCACTCACTCACTCATTCATTCATTCATTCAGTAAACCTTTACTGAGCACGTGCTGGGCACCAAGCATTGTTCTAGTGAGCAGAACCCTGCCTGCATGGGATTCACTTTCCAGTAAAGCAGGACAGATGACAAGTGAACAAATATTCAAGAAATATCTTTTCAGGCCGTCATAAGTGCTACAGAGAAACTGAAACAGGATTGCACTTGATGTTAGCAGAATAATGGCCTTCGAGGACACCAACCTCCTCAAACCCAGGGCCCTGCAAACATGTGCCATTAGTTACATAACTAAGGAATTAAAGTTGCAGATGGAATGAAGGTTGGTAATGAGGAACCCCTGAGACAGGAAGAGTATCCTGGAGTATCTGGGTGGGCCCAATGTCTCCAGGGGCCTTTAAAAGCAGAAGAGGGCAGCAGAAAGGAGAGGAAAAGAGGTGACCCAAGGAGGATCATTGATATGACACTGTTGGCTTGGAAGATGGAAGAAGGGGTCATGAGCCAAGGACAGCAGGCAGCCTCCAGAACCTGGAAAAAGCAAGGAAATGAATTCTCCCTGGGGCCTCCAAAAAGGAGCACAGTCCTACCTACACCGGGATTTTACCCCAGTGAGGCCCGTCAGACGTGTGGCCCACAGAACCGTGAGACAGCACATGCATGTTGCATCGAGCCACTCAGGTTCTGGTGGTTTGTTACAGCAGCCCGGAAACAAGACAGCATCGGAGAGGCCTCAGCTGATCAGCTGCTGGAGGACGTTCTCCTGCTTTCTGCTATTCGCTGCTACAGGTTCCTTCCCAGAACTCACCACAATTTTAATTCAATAACTCATTTGTTTACTTTGGGAAGGAAGGGAGAGGACCTTGACGTGGAAGGTCGGGCCTGAAGGAGGAAAAGACACCAGCCATGGGCATATCCGTCCAGGCAGGGGAGAGGAGTAAAACGAAGACAGGGCCAGATGGGAGGCCAGGCCTAAAACCAGCCAGGATGCAGGAAAGTGCACCCCCACTTTGGTGGGCGCCAGAACAGCAGGCCTTTATCTTCTTTATCTTCTGACCAGCTCTCTGACCTCATGTCCTTGGATAGTCATCCCAGGGGGCAGCACATCCTTTCTGGAAGCAGTCGGGGTAGAAATCACCAACTACAGCAACACCCTCTGCCAGCAAAGAGGAAGACACCAACCCCCCAACCCCACAACGAGCCCATGTGGAATGCAGTGCCTACTGGGAAAGAACTCACCCTAAGGGGAAAAGTTCTTGGAAATGAGAATCATGAGTAGTAGCAAAGCTGGGGCTGTTTGATGGGAGTGGGGGACACTGAGTCCCAGGGAGAGAGAACAGCAATCAATACTACATTTGCTGTTGTGCGAGAATTTTACCACCTATTGGCGCTTCTCTGTTCCCTTCCCTCCTGCCCTCCTCTCTCCAGCTTCAACTTCTAACTCGTCCCCCAGACCAAATCCAGAATTTTCTCCCCAGACCACTTCCTGTGCCTGGTCAAGAGGGCCCCTTGTCCATCTTCCAGGCTCACTGTCTTTAGCTGCCTTTACCTCCCCCACCCACAGCGTGTGTCTCCTCCCCAGGCTCACCTCCTGCCTACTTCCTCCAGTGCAGCCACCCTGGCCTAGAACCTCAAAGCAGGTGGCTTCACTCACTCACTGGACTGCTCCCTCTTCACGCCCAGGGCCTGGAAAGGGCACCAGCAGGGAGTTGGTTTGTTTGGGGGGTGGTGGGGGAGTGTCATATTGTGTCTTGTTTCCCTTTCTCAAGCAACAATTGTGGTATTTCATTCCTCATTAAATTGTTCAAATCCCCACCCGAACTTCCCCTGCCAAGGCCAGAGAGCTCTGTGGGGAAGAGATGCTCACAGCCCCCCTAAGCCAGGGCTCTAAGTGGCTCTTCAGCCAGGCAAGACTTTGGACTCATTTCCTCCTCTGGATTAATTTCCTCCTTCCTGGGAAGATTGTTTAACAGGGCAGGGAGAGTTTATGGCAGGCTCCTCTGCAGGAGGGCAGAGCCAGGGCAGAACCAGGAGGAGCTAGCCTGTCCCTGCCCATGAGGTGCCCATGAGCCACTCTGTCCCTGCCTCTGGGCCTGCTGCATCTACAGAGCCCACCTGGGAGGCCCCAGCCCCTCAGAGAACCAGCAGGCTGGCCCCTCACAACAGCTGGTCCAGGGGGCTGGCTGGCTGGGTCAGGGACCCCAAGGCACCAGCTGGAACATCTCATCTTCTCCATCGAAGCAGGGAAGCGGGAGACTTGAGCCCTCAGGTATGTTTCTACTAGCATGGAAAGAGCTATCCATCTGGGTCCACGTTATTTAGAGAAAGGAAAATAGATGTGGGGTGGGTGGAAGATTAAGGAGCAAAGGTGCAGGGCATGCAAGCCAGGGATTTGATCACCCACATTGCAGGCTTTTTCTCTACACCACAGGGGCCCCTCAGCTTTTGTTCATTCATTCATCTCTTCATTCAAAAAACACATTTGAAAAATCAACCATGAGCCACACCAATATTTAAGGAATAAACAGGGACGCCTGGGTGGCTCAGCGGTTTAGTGCCTGCCTTCAGCTCAGGTCGTGATCCAGAGGTCCTGGGATCAAGTCCCACATGATCCAGAGGTCCTGGGATCAAGTCCCACATGAGGCTCCCCTTGAGAAGCCTGCTTTTCCTTCTGCCTATGTCTCTGCCTCTCTGTGTCTCATGAATAAATAAATAAAATCTTAAAAAAAAAAAAAGAATAAACGAGAGAGGCCCCAAATCTCCTTTTTCTCTGAAAATAATGATCTGAAAAGTTACAACAAAGGCACGTGGTCTTGAGAGATCTTCTAGCTGTGTGATTTTGGGCCAGTCCCTACGCTTCACTAAACTTCAGTTTTCTGATCTGTAAAATGGGAGTGCAAGTCTGGCTATCCCCCATCCATCCTTGCAGTTCCCTGTCTAGGCATCTAAAATAGCAATCACAAAAACACATAAAACAGCGTTTGTCATGTGCCAGGCTCTGGGCTAAGTGCTCTCTATATAATAACACATTTAATCTTCGTATCACGTCTAAGCGATAGGCATCATATCACTCCCATTTTTTGGATGGGGCGCTAAGGCATGGAGAGACTAAATAGCTTGCCTGAGCAATGTGACTGCAAAATGTATGCTCCCAGCATTAGGCAGCACTGCCTCTCTCGTGCGGTTGATCCAAAGTCTGTGGCTGGAAGAGAGCTGGTGCGAGAGAACCCTTCCAGATGATTCATTCAGAAAGCATTAACTGAGCACTTCCTGAATGTCAATTAAATAAGAATACAATGATTAAGACAGGATTAAAAAAAAAAAACAGGTATCGGGTGCCTGGGTGGCTCAGTCAGTTAAGTATCTAACTCTTGGTTTCGGCTCAGGTCGTGATCTCAGGGTCATGAAATTGAGCCCTGTGTCAGGCTTTGCCCTCAGCATGGAGCCTGCTTCTCCCTAGCTCTTTGCCCCTCCTTCCACCATGCTTGGTCTCTCTTTCTCTCTGTCATAAATAAAATCTAAAAAAAAAAAAAAAAAAAAAAAGTATGGCTCTAGCCATCAAGTGAAAAACAATTTGCACAAATAGTCATTTCAAGAACACTTCGGACACGTACCATAAAGGAGGTAGGCGTCAGGACAGACTTCTCGGAGATTAAATTTGCTGAGGAATGCTGGGGGGGGGGGTAAGCTTTGGCACCCTGCAGAATCTAAGAGAAATGGGAGAAGGGGCAGGGAAGAGGGGGGAATAGTCCCACAGGGAGAGGGCCGGAGCCGGCAAGGGGAGCTGAGGACAGCAAGGTGCTCACGCCTACCCGGGCCCAGCAGGCTGCGGGATGGAGTCCGGCTCTCCCCAGGGTTTGCTCCAGTCTGTCTGTCTGCTCTTGGGCACCTCCCGGCTCCCCCTTCCGGCTGGCCACTGCCTGCCTGAAGCCAGGACCAGTAGACGGGCTGATCTGGGAGGAGGGGCAGCTGCCACTGGGGTTCCGTCTTCTGGCCATCATCTACACCCCTCCCTCTGAGCTCACCTCCACCTATACACGGCCCGAAGCTGCATTCCAATAGGAATTTGGAAGCCTGCCGAGCAGAGGTTATTTCCTGGGGTCAGGGATGCTGGAAGCCATGGTTTGCCAACACCTGCTCAGGCTGGGCAATTCCTCCTCGGATGAGACAAGCGTGTCTAATATTGCTGGGCAGACCGGGCGCAGCTGCTGGTGGGCAGCAGCCAGCCTGTGTGGGGGTGGCAGGCCCCCGCTAGCCTGGCCCCCCCAGCACGCAGCATAGGCCTCCTGGAGAGGGCAGACACTTCTGATGGTCGGTACCCATCGCTTGCTCTGGGAGGCCCTGGGAAACAGAGGTGGGAATGCCAGGGTCTGCTCCCCAAGGCCTAGAGGTCGTGGAGAGGGCACCACCTTTGGAGTTGGAATCCTAGCTCTGCCTTTTTCTTGCTGTGTTACCTTGGGCAGCTTACTCACCTGTCTGTGGATGTAACTATGGTTGAAAATGGGAAAATCTTTGTGTATCAGGGGTTACTCTTCTGGGTGCAAGTAACAAAAAAAAAAAAAAATTCAAACCAGCGACAAATAAAGGACCTATATTGGCTCACTTACTGGAAAGGTCCTGTGATCCTCTGACAGACAGAGCTGGATTTAGGGGCTCGATGACATCTCAGGACTCTGACTCCATCTCTGGGATCCTTTCCTCTACGTTGCTTTATTCTGGCAAAGTCTCCCCACACAGTGGCAGATACCCATCAAGTTTTAAGTCATTTCTAGTCAGCAACCTCAGCAGAAAGGCAGATCTTCCTCCCTGCCAAGTCCATCAAGACCCCTGGGAGGGCTGTGATCTTCTCAGCATGGGTTGCCTGCCCATCTCTGTGACCAAGAAATCGAGTTAGGCCTGGGTCCCATGGCCACGCTTAGAACCAGGATTGGGGCCATCCCTAGCCAACTGCACAGCAGGGAACACAGGAAGGGAGTTTGATTCCCAAAGGAAAATCTGGGTGAGCTCCAGATAAAGCAGGAATGGGTGCTGGAAAGATGACCCAAGCAGCAGGTGTCCACCACAGTCCGGCTCCAACCATCCCTAATCACAGTTACAATATTGCATCAGTCACTCCACTTGTGTGACCTTGGGAAACCACTTAATCTCTTTAAGCCCCTCACCAGTAACATGAAGTCCATAAAAGAATCTGCCTCACAATACTCTTGGGAAGATTAAGTGAAAGGACACGGGGCTCAAATCCAGCCAACTAACAGTGTTAGTACTTATTAGACTCATCACTATGATTATTATTAAGATTATTTCTCTTTCAGAGATGTGTAGATCCCACATGGCTCTGGGGAAGATTTATCTCCTAAAGCCTTCCCAAAACCCCATTGACGTCATTGTGAAGGCCGCCATCTTGTTAATCACAGAGGCCAAGACCCAGCTCTCTCTGATGGAAAGGAATAGAATTGCCCACTGGGTCTGAGGTGAATTTCGTCATGCTTGACCTGCTGAAGTGATTGAGACAGGCCAACAGCAGGCCATGGCTCAGGGGATGAACCCAGACGCTCCAGGCAGTCCCCTCCTGATACAGTAGTCCTCTCTGGTGACACAGAGCCAGACTCAGCAAAGAGAAATTCTGATGGCACTAACTGGCCTCTCAGACTAATGCACCCAAAGATGCCTAGGGGAGGAGAAGGAGGCTGCATGTTTGGCCAGATACCTCCTCCTTCCTCCTGTTGCTCCATTCGGGCCTGGAGGAACCCATTCCAGATCCATAGCATACTTTTCTCTCATTCTGGAGGGATTTCTGCCAACTTGGGAGGTAGGGAGGAGGGCACAGGGGCATCCCCAAGCAGAGCACAAAGGGGCCTACTTGCTTAACAACTGTCCTTATAGAGCATTTCCTCCATAACAGGTACTGTGAGTGGGGTCTATTCTCAAATTTAATTTTTACTAAATTAGGGATTGTGATAATCACATAAGGAAACCAAAGCTGAAAGGGCTGTGTCCACAGAATCCAGATGGGGCTTCAAACCCCCCACTCAACCACCGTATTATGTAAACTTGAAATCCCCAGGCCAGATGAGGCCTCTGCAAACCCAAAGGTGCAAATATGGCTAGAGCTGCCATTTACCGGTTGCTTCCTGAGTGCCAGGCACTGAGCAAGGCAACTTCAGATAATAATCTAGTCAGGTAAATGTGGAGGAAAGTCCAGGGCCGGGTTGCTGGGCCCTGCTAAACAAGCAGGGAGTTGGTGGATCTGCCCCTGAGGAGCACACTGGCTGCTGGGTGGAAACGGAGGACAGAATGATAGGAACTCTCTCTTATCCTACGGAAGCCTTCCTTCTCCACTACCAACGGTCGAGCCAAACCCAGGCAGGCTGAAGCTCAGGAAAGGGAGCACCCAACCTCATGCTCACTTTGGACTAAAAGGGGCAACACCCAAATCAGGTTGGACAAACTAAGGCCCATGGCTAAATTCAGCAGCACCTGTTTTTATAAATAAGTTTTATTAGAACTTAGCCACATTCATTCATTTACATACTCCTACTTCTGCTCCTTTCCCACTACGATGGCAGAGCTGAGTAGCTGTGACTGAGAACATACGGCCCAGAAAACCCAAAATATTTCTTCTGGTCCTTTGCAGAAAACTGCCCAGCCCTAGTCTAGAGGAGTTGGACACCGTGGTTAAGACTGCAGACTCCTGGGCTCCTCTCTGGGATCCTTTTCTTCCTCTGCCTTTCACCAGCTATGCCCTCTCACTCTGTGCCTTAGTTTCCCCAAACTCTTCATTAAGCTGCTGATGATTAAATTAGTTAAAATAAGGAAGCCTCAAGGCAGCAGCTGGTACATGTGTTTTTTTTGTTTGTTTGTTCGGTTGTTTTGTTTTTTTTTTTTGTTTTTTTTTTTTTGTCTTGTTCTGGGAAACATCCCAGGCACTTGAGGAGTAAAAAGCCTCAGAATCCTGTGCCTCTCACGGCTTCTTGAATCTCCTGTTGGGTGGCTCTGCATGGCCCAGTAATTCTACAACTGGCCAGAGCTGGAGAAAACCATTCAAACCAATAAATAAAATCAAAACAGGGCAAAATGGGAATCACGGGCTTTTTTTCCTTCTAAAATAAATGTCACTGAAACAAATTGTTCGGGCCACCAGCCTTATTGTTTACAGATTCATTTGCAGTTTCTGTCCCTCTGTACTGGTGACATGATCAATTAATTGCCCCTAAATACCAGGGGTTGACCAGAAGGACCGTTTAGAGAATGAAAGGCAGCCTCTGGTTCCTCTGATTCTGGGCCTGGGCCTTGTGGTCAGGATGCAGGATGGCCTTGAGGGTCGACTGGAAGCTCAAGGCAGGTGGCAACTGGGTCTGGGCAGGGCCACACGTGTCCCCTGGTCCCACTCAGCACCTGACTCCCATGTGTGTGTGCATGCACATGCGTGCACACAAGCGGGGTCACGTGCCAGCGCACGTGTGCATCTGTCAGTGTGTCTGTCACTGTCTCCTAGTGTTTCTGCTGCTTTTCCATTCTGTTGTGTCCCTCTGCCTTAGTGTCCCTGGTGCACAGAGCGTCCCTGCACCCTGTGGCCCCTCTGCAGCTTCTGCCTCCTGCGCTGGGCATCCCGCCTGCACGGGGGGGGGGGGGGGCAGAAAGAAGCCCATGGAAGAGTAAATGCCCCCTCCTCCCCCGTGCCGCCTGTGGAGATGTCTTTTTTTTTTTTTTTTTTTTTTTGTGGAGATGTCTTTAAGTCCGCAGGACTTCCAGGGCTGACGAGGAAAATGGCCTGAGCTTGCATTTAGCCAGAAGAGGCTAGAGTCTGAACCTGTCCTCTCTAGAGGGAGTTCACTTTGGAGAAGACCGTGGGGCGCAGGGAAGACACCCCTCGGATGGAAGGAGCATCCATGGTGTGTCTGGGGCCTTTTCTCCCTTAGTTTCTTTCCCAAACAGAAAGAAACCTGTTTGGTTTCTGCACACCTACTATGTACCATGGTGCTAGCGTCTGGGCCGTGCGTGAAGAAGGCTCTCAGGCCCCCACATTAGGCTGAGCATGAGGCATGACAAGGTGATTCCTTAATGGAGGGATTCCGTAATGGAGGAGCCAGAGGCCGGGGAAGGCTTCTTGGAGGAGGTACCACTGTCTCCACGCTGAGCTGAGGTTTTATCACTGGCCCCGTTTAATTCTCCCTGTAGCTCCCCCATCACCTCAGAACAAAGCCCACGGTCATTACATTAACCCAGTCCTTAGGGCCCTAATGAACAGTCCCCCTTCCCTCCTTCACTTTGGTCTCTACCTTCAGAGTTTCCCATTCTGCCTCTCCTCTGAGCCTCTGTACATGCTCTTTCCTCTGCCATGTTTCCTCTGGTCCCAAAAAAGCTAATGCCATGAAGAGGCCCCAGCTCCAAGTCCACCCAGCCCCTTGCCCCACACAGAGAAGGCCCCACTCTAGGGATGACAGAGCTCATGGGCCAGCCCCAAGAGACTGGTGGGAAAGAGTCTGAGCCCTCTTCTGTTCTTGGCCAGAAGAAGCACCGTGCTGACTTCCTGAGGCCATGGATGGGGGTCACGGAGTGGCTGCACATCCCTGGCCCAAAGCTCAATGCTCGAATGAAGGAAAATGTGAGCCCTCAGTGGCCTGGGGATAGGACCCTTCCTCGGTGAAGAATTATCCTTTTGTTCCTAGTTTTTCAAGAGTTCAGCCTTACTTCTAGGCACACAGAACTCACTTGGACCTAGGCCCTTCCCTGTTGGAATCTGGTGAGCGTGGGTCAGCCTCAGGCCCACCAGCTGCCACAGTTGTCATCCGTCTGCTGTCTGCAGCTGAGGTGTGACTCTCGGCTCTGCTACCACAGCTGTGAGACTCACCCCCTCCAGGCTTCAGCTTCCTCCTGGAAGAAGAAGAGACAGTAATATCCAACTCACGGGGTTGCCATGGGGATTTGGCAAGATATACATGTAAAATTCTCAGCCTAATTCCAGCCGCATGGTAAGCACTCAATAAATGGTAGCTAGTTTTCTTATTTTATTGATAATTTATTATTTTTATTATGAGCTAAAGCTCTAGGACTTGGGCAGTAATTTGAGGTATGGTTCTGGGCAGAGAATAGGAAACCTGATTGCCAGCAGGTGCCTGGAAAACTGAAGGGCTAAAGCTAATAGGAGTGCAGCCATAAAGCTACAGTTGTTGTTCATTGCAACCTGATTTCTCCAAGCTCCATATCAGGCTTCAAGTTTATGCCTCCTTAGAAACGACCTGATACACAGAGAACAAAGTTGAATCTGTGGCTAATGCCCATATCGGAAAATGCAGAGCATGCTCATGGAGCTCTTTCCATTTTACCTGTGGCTTAGGGCTAATTCAGAACTGAGTGTTGGCTGAGCCTGGTTCCTTAAGATGTGCTAGGAAACACCTTCTGAGTTCTATCTTTTCAACAACAAAGGACTGCTTGAGTAAGGACCTGAGGCCAAGGAAGAGTTGCCCACGTGGATGAGTCAGGGAAGGGCAGTCCACATAGGGAACAGCATGTGTGAAGCTGGCGAGGGAGAGAGCCTCATTCGGGGCAACTCTGAGCATCTAGGGCAGAAAGTGAAGTGGGGACCGCAGATGATGAGGTTGGCAAGGTCAATCCCGGCGAGGGTTTAAATCATGCAAGGCCTTGTAAGTCACATGAAATACTTTGGCCTTTATCCCCTAGGGCTTTAGGGACCAGAGACCAGACTTTAGCAGGAGAAATACCTGTTCCATCAAGATGCTTTCCTATACCCTCCTCGCCTGGACAGGGAGTAATCCTCTCTCCAGCTGTCTTGGTTCTGGGACAAGTCATGGTTGAGTCCAAAGGCATGTGAGTATAGAGGACTCCAGGAAACAGGAAGAAACCAACGTCCCAGCTCCTATAGGACCATTAAGAAAAGTCATGAACAAGCAGACTGTGATGGCATTTTGGTTCTGTAAGAAGAGCAAACATCCGGATAGGAATCCTGCCAAGGAGTGTGTTAACAGGAAGCAGCAGGGTGAGTGGGGCATGCCAACAGGGAGGAGAGGTGGGGTGCATATTATCAGGCCAGCAAAGCCCTCGTAGATAGGCTGCCTCCCTTCCTGACACCCTTTCACGACAGGTAGGTGGCATCACCCTCATTTACATAAGAGGAAGCCAGGGCCCAGAGAGGTGTGCCCCAAAACACACAGGTACTGAGTGACTAACCCAGGTCTGTCTGACGGACCCAAAGTCCATCCTCTTTCCTGATATCACAGGCTTTTTCCTCTCTGATTCTCTCAAGACCAAGGCCCCAAGCACAGCCTCAGGTTCAGCCCTGGTATTTGCATCTTCTGGCAGGACTTGCCCACAGCAGGGGGTGATGTGTTAGAGTAGCTGAGAAAGGGGCTCCAGCAGCCCCAGACTCACAGATGCCCAGCTTAGAGCCATCGGGGACAAAATAGCTTCTCTCTCCTCAGTTTCCAAAATCTATCCCAGGAAAATCTCCAGCTGGCCTTGATTGGGTCATTCTGAACCAACCACAAGGAAATCGCTGTGTTCTGACAGGCCAACTCCTCTTGACAAGACTGGGTGCCATGATGGGTGTCCCCTCATCCAGGACCACAGGAGGGCATTTAACCATGATTTGAAGGGCCAGGAAAGGCCTCTCAGAGGAAGTGACTTCTATACTAAGACCTGAAGTATAAGTAGGAGTGTTCCAGGCAGAAAGAGGGACAGAAGACAGAGAGGGACTAGCAGCAGAAAGGCTCGGGGATGTTCCAGAGCATGCCTTGTCATAGCCCTACCCCCTGCCTCATGCACAGACTGCCTTCCCTGAGTGTTGAGATAATCCTTCAGAAATGAAACCCACAAGTGGCTGTGTGGCCTTAGACAAGTCACTTGCCCTCTCTGAACTTCCGCTTCCCTCTCTACACAGTGGTTTCATTATCCTAACCCTTCAGGACTAAGCAAGAACCCAGTTCATTCAGTCCCCAAATACTCATCGAGCACCCCCTCTGTGCTCAGCACTGTACAGGGCCTGCAGGAGACAAGGCCTGCCACGGGAAAGAAAAGCATGTCTGGGACTTATGCACCTGGCCAGACCCACAGCCAGAAATCCAAAGGGTGGTCCAAAAAGACAGGCAGGACAAAGGCAGAGGCTCAAGACAGTGAGGGTGGACAATGGGCTCCGCCTTCCCCCTGCCCACCCCTCCACTCCATCCCCTCCTTCCCACCCTCCACCCTCCTGCCCCTCCAGCCTTGTGACCACATACTGCCCTGGGGCCACCATACGTGTACCTGGGCGGGTGGAGCCAGCGTGCAAAGGCAGTGGGACCTTTCTTCCTGTGCCTTTGGCCCACAGCTCCGTAACCTGAATAACAGGTTGCGACAGACATTCTCGAAGGAACAAATAAGAAAGAAACTTTTGGGTTTGGGTGGCTCTGGAGGGAATTCCTGCCCCGCCCTGTGTACCAGGCGCCTTTCTCCCTCCCTCCCCACCCCTAGCAGACCAGTCCTGGAGCCCAAGGACCCTGGAGCTGGAGCCTCCAGAGCACCCAGGCTGCCAGGTTGAGCCGGCTGGGGACTCAGGAGCCTGGAGGGCCCTGCAGGTGCTGAGCGGACAGTCGGGGACTCAGCCAGGAGGGACATCAGGCTGGAAGAGGCCTCACGGCCCATGCCCCTCCCCAGCCCCCTGTCCTGAAGCCGGAAAGAATCCCTGCTTGGCATGGGCAGGACAGCGAGAAGCTAGCCCCCTGCCCAGGTACGTGCCCCGCCTCTACCTCTGTCCTGTTCCCTCATCTCTCTGAATGGCACGGTCGGTCGTCTCCCTCTGGGTCTCCGTGGATACCTGTCCTGAGGATTTGCTCTTTACCTCTGCCCCTTTATCTGTTTTCGTCCTCTGTCCCTGGCCCGTTTTTCTCTTTGTGTCCCTCTCTGGATCTCTGCCGACCTCTCTCCCCTTTGTCCTTTGTCTCTCCGAGTTCTGTCTCTGGCAGGCTCTCTGTGAAGAGAGCATCTGTCCCTTCATCTGTGCCTCGTCAGCTACCTGACCCTGTTCCCATCCTTCCATCTGGTCTGGCCCCCCAGCTCTCCCGGGTCCTCCACACGTGGGGATCCACGGTTCCTCCTTCCAACATCATGCAGGGGCCTGGGCTCCCGGACTGTAGGTCAGATCCCATGAACATTCAAAAGCATAATATACTCTTGTATCTGAAAAAGGGCGGGGGTGAGGGTGGGGGTGGTGGATGAATGATAATTTGAATTTCAGGAAGTTAAGTTCTACAAAATCTCTGCAGGGACGGGGAGGGGTACAGGTGTCAGGCACCAGCTCACCTTTCTCACCTGGAAGGACCTAAAGAATCAGGCCAGAGTGGGTGGGAACATTTTCATACTTATCAAAAGGAAATGTAAATTTATACTTGCTATTGTTTAGATATCAAGGGCTGATCCAGCCCCAACTGCTTCTAAGGCAGCCATTAAGCCTCCTGTCTCTTATCTGGGTCCTTGGCGGTTGGACTTTGGAGACCATGTCTGTTGAAATGGATTCTTAGGATAAAGAAGATTCTGAGGTGGGGAGGGGGGCAGGAAGAGTAGTGGGAGCAAGTCCCTGCAGTCAGAGCCCTTCCAGCTGGCTGCAGGGGTTCAGAGACTTGGAACAGTTACCACCAGCCCTGCCCTCCCCTCCCCTCCCCTAGGTTTCTAGAGACCTCCTGGGGGGTGAAGCTGTCAAATCACTGGTAACTGCCCAGTACCTGGGGGTGGCATAGGGGACAGGTGGGGCCGAGGGTAACCCTACCCCTGCCCAGGGTTCAAGAAGGGAGGAAACTCCAATTTCAACTCTCCTCTAAGACAAAAGGCACTGGCAGTGGGAGGCTGTGGGGATTGGGCAGTGGAGACCGGCATCCAAATTCTGACTTTGATCCTTACAAGCTGAATAACCCTGGGCTTAACCATGGTGAGACTTGGCTTACCTACCCCTAAAATGAGGGAGTGTGAAGATGAAAGGAGATAATTGCATATCTAGCACCTGCTACAAACTAATCTGTAATGTGAGCTTTCTCATTAGTCTTCATGTTGGCACTTCAGCAGAAATCACTTGAGCTTGTTTCCTGGTGGTTTTACTAGAGCTACCTAGCTCAATGTCTCTCAGCTGGCTGGAGGGATGGAAAGGTGAAGGGTAGAAGGATGGATGGATGGAAGGATGGATGGATGGTAGGATGGATGGAGATGGATGGATGGATGAGCCAATAGATCAATTCCAGGGACAGTGGCTGGAAAACTACATCTTCCTCTACCTGCCAACCTCTGCATTCAAAAAAGACATGTTGAAGTGAATATAAAATTCTAGAGACAAAAGTGAGGGAGAGGTGGAGGCAGAGGGTGAACAGCTGGCAGATGGTGAGGAACCGAACTGACAGGTCTGTGATCTCCCCAGTGAGAAGATCCATCCCTAATCGTCAGTCTAATTCATTTGTAGACCCCAGGTGCCAAGTTTCCAATTTGATTCCTTTCTCTCCACAGGCTAACACTGACCCCAAGCTGCTCCTCACCTGGACAAGATGAGAGTGTCAGGTAGGACCAGATTCTGAGGATTCAAGGTCTCAAAGATGAGGTCTGATATTGGTTTAGGAATCATTTTTCTATCTGCAATGCAGCCAGTCCCAGGACTCAGAGGTTGTTCGGCTATATGTGCTCTCAAATCGTCAGACCAGAATAACTCCAGGAGGAAACCTGTCCAGGGAGAGCCTGCAAGAGCGGGGAGAAAGACAACTTGCTGCCCCACAGCTGAAGGGCTGGAGAAGCTTTGGCATCATGGCCCCACCTGGCTGGGCTCACAGGGACTGACCCTGTTTTGGAAAAACCTGACGCTGGAAGGAAGTGAGGGACAAAATATTTGTCTCAAGGAGGGCTATTCCAGGATCCTCATGCCACAGAGCTGGGCACAAGGAGCAGGGTGCCTTTGCCTTCTCATCCAGGCTCTCATGCTGTACCCTGTTTGTACAGAAAGGGAAACTGAGGCACCCAGGAAGAAATGGACATAATTCACTTACATTTCCAAATAGCTGTGAGGAAGTTAAGAGCACAAGTTTCAGAGTTAGCACACTTTCCTGGGTGCCTGTGTCACTTACCACCAAGTGACCACCTCCCTGAGCCTGTTTCCTCATCCACAAACTGGTAATAATCAGCAGCATCCAACACAGACGTTTACTGCGAGGATGGACTGAGATGCTGTATGTGAAAGATGTTCACCTGGTGCCTCGAACAAAATGGCTGTGAACTCCGGGTGCCAACAGCCACACTGTGTCCCAGAAGATGAGGGACCCCCACAGACCTGAGCCCTGCCACCACAGGATCCAGGGGGCCTTCTCCACTCCCAGTAGTCAGAGACCAACACAAGACGTCAGAGCTGAATTCAGGGCCACAAGGAGGTCAGGAGCAGAGCTAGAGAACGTGTTCTGATGGCTGCTGGGCCACAAGCATCCCTGAGCTGGGAGGTGTAGTGAATCCCCCTCTGGCCTTCGAGGAAAGGGAGTGAGACAGGGAGCTCTGAGGATCTGTCCTGGTTGGGGGGGGGGGCTCCCCACAGATGCAGAAGCAGTCACGCTGGGAGGCCAGGGAAGCCACATGAGCAAGGCCAGCGAGTGTTCCTGTGGACAGGACTGTGTGGTTACAGCCCCAGCCCCAAGCCACCCTGGAGGCTGCCCACTAGTGACGACTATCACATCCCTCCCAACAAGCTGTGGGCTAGAAGCAAGGATGTTGAATCATGTCTACTCTGTGACCAAGACATCCCTGCCCAGAGAGACTGAGATTTTGCCCAAGGTCACACAGCGGCGCTGGCTGCCCAGAGCACTGGCCGCAGCCTTCTAGACTCCAATAGTGGGGCTCACCCCCTAGGACTGTCTACAGCAGAGTCTGCCTCTTGCTTTCCTGCCACACCTCTCAGGCTCCACCTCAGGGTGCTGGATAAAAGTGTAGATTCCCAGGCCTTACCCCTAAAGAATCTGTCTCTGGACGCCTAAGTTGAGCCCGGGAAAGAAATTTCTAACTTTTTGTCCCAGTGGACCCACTTTGGGAAACGTTGCCATGTAATCTTGCAGCATGATCTCACCATTTGATCATTGCATGGATTCACACATGGTGTCCGGTGGTCCCCTGAATTGGTCCAAGGTGTGGGCCTTAGTCTGGGGCTACAATATGGGGTCTCCTGGTGGGATCTCATGACATGATCTTATTGTGGGGATTTGGTAAGGACTCACAAATAGCCTTGCTATGTGGCCTTGTGACATGGCTTCATGACTCTGTCTCCTTGCTCTTCAGGTGTGCTTCGCCTCCTGGCCCTCATCTTTGCCCTGGTCACCACATGGATCTTTATTCACAGCTATGTCAGCTTAGACATGAAAACTATCCGTCTGCCCCGCTGGCTGGGTAAGTGGGGCTCACTGCTGAGGGTAGGGACTGTAGACCAGGATGGAGCCAAGGATATAGTCCTCCCTCCATCTGTGGGTGACCCATGAGATGGCCAGACATGGTAGGGTGTGGGCTGCCTTTGGGACATGGGGGTGGAGGCTGCCAGGAAGGCTGGAGCCCATGGGGGAACAGAGAAGTGTTCCAAGGCCCTAGCCAAAACATGTGCCTGTATCAAGGGCCATTTTGGAAATGTGATTCCAAAAAAAGGAAGGACGGAGGGAGGAAGAAAAGAAGGAAGGAAGGGAGGAGGGAAAGAAGGGGGCCAAGAGAAACAAAACTCAGCATTGAGGGGCATCCAATTGAAGCTGCTATTACCTCTTCCTGAAACACTCTTCACACAGATGTCCCTGTAGCCAGTTCTTCTCCAACTTCAGGTCTCTGCTCAAATGTGACCTCCTCAGAGAGGCCTTCCTCAACAACCCCAGCTGCAGCCATGCCCCCTCCTCCTACTTGAGACCCTCATGTTAGCCTATTTCCTTCAGAGCTTCACTGTCATCTGTCATCAGGATGTTTATTTGTCTACCTAGTTGTTGCTGATCACCATCTCCTAGAATGTAAGCTTCTTGAAGGCAAAGATTTTATCTTGTGTACATCCATTTCTCTAGCACCTGGTGCAGAGCAGATGCTCAGTAAAAATTTGATGAATGAAAGAAAAATGGATGGATGGATGATGGGTGGGTAAATGGATGGATGGATGGATGGATGTATAGGTGGGTGGATAGATTGATGATGGATGGATGGGTGGATTGGTGGATGATGGATGGATGGATGGGTAGATGGATGGATGAGTGGCTGACAGATGGGTGAATGGTGGATGAATGATGATGGATGGATGGACATGTAAATGGATGGATGGATGTGTGGAGGGGTGGGTGATGGATGAATGATGGATGGGTGGTAGATGGATAGATGAGTGGATGATGGATTGATGGATGGGTAGATGAAGGATGAATGATGAGTGGGTGGATGGATGCACAGATGGATGGATGGGTAGATGGATGAGTGGACAATGGATGAATGATGGATAGGTGGATAGATGGATGGATGGGTGGGTGATAGATGGGTAAATGAATGATATATGAGTGGATGATGGTTGAGTAATAGATACCAGTTACTTACATGAATAATCTCATATAATCTGCACAAATGGCCCCATGGTGTGGTTGTGGAATGGACTCATATGTGACCTTAGGGTGTGGTTTTATGTGTAGGCTAAAAAAAGAGAAGCTCAGGGAGCTTCAGAGGGATGAAGAAAGTTGCCCAAATTTCCCTTATAGATGTCAGCAGGCATGGGAACCCAAGTCTCCCAGTTCTAAATCCTTTCAAAGGAAGGAAAGAAAGGGAAGGGATTTATGCTTCTTCATTTGTCCTCCTTGGATCAGAGAATGACCCTCACTGACATAGTCAAACTAAGTAACCTCCAGTGGCCCAGGCTGGCTCACAGCTTCACAGCAGCAAGAAGCCAGTCACCCCACAGAGGGGTCCCTGAGATCCCTCACCTCATCCTTGTCATTCTTGTCAAGTATGGCTCACAGCCACGTCAGGATGAATTATATAGATGCATGGTAGCCACCATGACCCCAGCCCCAGGGCACTAATTTTATAGAGATGGACTTGGCTGCGCTGACAGCCTGGGAAGAACTGGGCCCATGTCAGTGTAGGAGGCTCAGAGAAGTGGAGCTCAGGGGTATCCTCTAGAAGAGAAAGCCCCAGCCTGAAATGAGAAAGAGAAGAGTTTGAAAGTACATCCCAGAACTCAGCTATCTGAAGTTTGATGAATCAACGCCTCCAACCAATAGTCATGGAGCCACTTTTCTGTGTTAGGTCCCAGGGACCCCAAAATGAGAAACATGTGGTCCCTGCTCATGGTCTGAGTCGGGGAGACAAACAGACTTAATTACAGAATAAACAAAAACGAAAGTGATGATCCAGTCTTGAGAAATGCTTACGGTGACAGGACATGGGAAAGTGGGAAAGTGGGAAAGTGGCCATCGAAAGCCATGAATGTTCAGCCACTGAAAGGGGTAATATTCATTTTCTTCAGAGGTTCCTAGCCTGGCTGCACATACCCCCCACCTTGTTATTTAATGCATTAATATAGAAACATATATTACTGTAGCACAAATTTATGTTTTAATATTTTATTATTATATTGATATATAGTTGGTTTCCATTCTAATCTATTTTATTTTATGCATTTAATAACATGCTCTGTTAGAGTAGAAAGTGCTGTGTGTGTGTGTGTGTGTGTGTGTGTGTGTGAAGGGGTGGCAGCAGCAAGTGAGGGAGGGCTCCCTGACAGGGTGGGAACTTTAGAGCTCACTGCAGCAACCCCCACAGGAGGAGAATGCTTGGCCAGGCCAATGCCACGCCCCAGGCTCCAGCCTCCAGCAGGGGGGCCCAAAGCATTTTCCCTCTAACCAGAGTCTGTCCTCTCTCCAGCAGGTTTCAGCAGCGCCAAGAAGATCCGTGAGTATCACCCCAGCCCTGTCTTTGCCTCAGGGTGAGATTTCCCAGGGTTGCTCCTCCTGGCCCTGCAGGCCCTAGAAAAATCCTAGTGTCCAGAATCCGCTCCACTCTCCCCTCCCATGGCCCAATGGGGCCTTCTGAAGCCCCCGGGCCCTGTAGCAGTAGGGGCCTCCTCTCAGCCATTCAGACTGATAGGGATGGCTCAACTGTCCATTCCTCAGCACCCCCACTCTGCAGTCTGGATTGCCTCCCTAGTCACAGCACCTGGCCCTGCACAGCCGCCTCCCCACTCTGACCCCCACTGAGTCTGAGCCCTGAAGCTGGGCGCTGTGCTTATGATCATCATGCAGTGACCCCAGGCTTCATTCACAGTACCTGTGCCAAAGTCCCAGGAGCCATGTGGGGCACTAGGTGTGCCCCCAGAGGAATACAGAAGGGGGTGCTGATTGTCTGTTGGGGTAGAAGTGCCAGATGTGCCAAGAGAGATGGGGCATAGTGTTCGGACTCAGAGGGCTACCCCTTCCAATGGGATGAGATGAGAGAAGGCATCTGGGAGAGACTGGCAAAGGTCTAGAGGCAGGAATGTGTGGGGGTGCAGGGGAGATGGTGGCTGGAGACTCATTCATGGAGAAGTGGGAATGCCGGACACTGCAGCCTTCTGAGCAGGGCTTCAGCAAAGACCCCAGCACCCAAAGTCTGGAGACGGTGGGAGGGAGGGACTGTTATGATGACTGCAACAGTAGAATAATGGAGGACCTACTATGTGCCAGACACTGTGTTCAGAGCTTTACAGGCATCTCATGCAATCCTCACCACAACCTTGTGTGGATGCCAGAATTATCCCCATTTTATAGATGAGCAAACTGAAGCTCAGAGAAGTGAAATCTCTTGGCCAAGGCAGCACCACTGTACCTGGTGGAACAGGAGTTAACGTCCAGTCGAGCCCAGAGCCCACCGTCTCAACACCTCCTTGCAAGAGGCAACATCTCCAAGTCCCCCCTTCTCCCACCCCAGCATAGTAGTGACTGAGGGGGACATGGTGGTTCCAGGAAAAGAATTTTGGCATGGGACCCCCAGTGCAGAGCAAAGGCCATATGCATCAACACCAACCATTGGCCCCACACCCTCAACTCCATTGACCTGAAGCCTCCTGAGTTGTATTCTGAAGTAGACGCAGAGTGTCACAGCATCTTGGTACCAAACAAACACTCTGATGTCACCTGCTGGGGGATGGCAACTCCAGGCCCCTGTGCCACCACCTGCCTTGGCTGCTCCCCTGGTGGACATGGCCAGCCAATCCCAGCACTTTCCCTCCAGGCCCGGAGGTAACCACTACGGCTTTATCATTAAGAGTCTAATAGCAGATGTGCTGACAGTTCAGAGACAAGCTGTTTGACGTCTCTAATCTAAACCAACTCCCTCATTTTACAGCTGGCAAAGGTAAAGGGAGAGAGATTTCTGGCACAGCACACCGCAGATCACTGAAGAGCAGCCCATATTTCCTGACTGCTCCCCCTCCAGTGTTCGGCTTCACACCCTCAGCAGCAGCACTAGGAGTTCCCAGGTGGCTTGGGCCTCAGGGTTTGAGGCAGCTGGTGGGGGCAACCCCCAAGCCCGAGCCCGGAGAGCAACTCCCCTGCCTCTTAGTGACTGAGACCCCTGGACATCATCCCCTTCATCCAGTAGCTCAACCGTGAAGGCTGGATGGTCAGAAAATCAATTCTGGAAAAGCCTGCTTAAGCCAGTCTGTTGACACCAGGTTTATCAGACTTAGCTGCAGTTGATTAGGCTCTGGGCAAACTCTAGGGTAGTGTCAGGGCCACAGCAATCCTTCCAGCATAGGTGGGAACCTCTGGTCTCAAGAGCAGACTGGCCTCCCTGTGAGGGGTCAGGGGACCAGAGGTTAGGGCCCAAGGCTCACAGGAGAGGAGGACCCTTCCTCAGCCTCATCCTCAGCCTGGTCTTCGGGCAGGTGCTGGGCCTCCTGAGAAATGTCCTCTCCAGAAGTTAGGGAAAGGGAGCCACAGGCCTAGACATCCACTCTCTCCTCAACAGCCCCTTGTGGGTGTCTCTGCTCCTGGCCCTGTGACAATGTCATGGTGACAATGTCATGGTCTGAGCTCTGATTATACCCGTCAGGTGGGTGTATTGAAACTCGGGGTGACACAGGGGCAGAGTGCCTAGGATAAGCATTCCACTCAGACCTCCAGGGCTGCCTAGTTGGCAAGGGTACCCTGATGTGAGCGGCGTCCACTCCTAGGAAGGAGCACCTTTACCTACTCAGAGGTGCCATGGGCTTGCCAAGTGTTGCTCCAGTGGGTTGTCTCTCCCCCTCCCCCAGGGCACTTTTCCCTAATGCACTCCCTAGAGGCTGGCAAGGACCCTGAAGATCCTAATCACCCTGACCACGTTGTTTCTCCCAGGTTGGAGCTCATCCATGCCCAAAGCTCCGTGTGTTCATCAGTGAATATTTACTGAGGGCCCACTATGTGCCAGGCACAGCAGTTACCGGCACGATTTAATAAGATAATAAATGCAAAGTGCTTGCCACAGTGCCTAGCACACAGCAAGCCCTGGGCGTGTGCCAGCGCCCCGTAGGCAGCCTGTGGGTTTGCTCCCAGAAACGCACTGCAGTAGCTCAGCCATGTGCGTGGCTCGGGGTGGAGGAGAGAGGCTGCCGGCCCAGCTTTCCCTTTGCAGGTGAACTTTCTCGAAGTCCTAAGTCCATGTTTACCCAATCCTCCCGACTGGTAGTTTCCAATCAGGTGGTAGTAAAAAAAAAAAAAAAAAAAAAAAAAAGGCATTAATGTAAATTAGAACCTGCCAGGCTGAAAGCACAGGTGACAGATATCCCAGCTCAGCATCCGTTGAGGGCTGAGTAGCTGGGCAGCTGGGGACGTGGCGGGGGGGATCCTATATACCTCTCCCACCTTTCACAGGCCTCCCCACTTTGCCCAGCAAGTACCACGTGGAGAGGACACGGGTCTTAATCAGAGGCACAGAGAGCCAGGCCCTGAGCTGGGGCTAGAGGCATCGGGAAACCCTGAAAAGACGTCTCTGGGGGGATGGCCGGAGGCACCCTGCGAGCTCAGAGGGCAGGTCCCTGGACCCCGCGGTGGGCCCAGGAGCCCTGGACGAGGCCTCTGCGCCGCTCGCCACCCCTTCCCTCCCTCCCTCCTCCGGGGCCTGTTCCCCAGCTGCGCCCCTGAGGTTGGCTGTCCCCCCCACAGGGGTCGTGAAGACCAAGTGCGGCCTCAGCAAGCCCTGCCCAAACGACTTCTTCGCCTTTAAAATCAGCAGCGGAGCCGCTAACGTGGTGGGCCCCACCGTGTGCTTCGAAAATCTTGTGTAAGTTTCTTGCGTCTCATTTCTCCTCGTTGGTTCATTGGCAGAGTCCGAGGCTGCAAGGGCGGGCCCTGGAACCAGCCCACACCTCCACTCGCTTCCTTTTACTCTGGGGGGATGAATCACAGATAACAATAATCCTTTTTTTTTAAAGATTTTACTAATTTATTCCTGAGACAGAGGCAGAGACACAGGCAGAGGGAGAAGCAGGCTCCATGCAGGGAGCCCGATGTGGGACTCGATCCTGGGTCTCCAGGATCACGCCCTGGGCCAAAGGCAGACGGTCAACCACTGAGCCACCGAGGGATCCCCACAGATAACAATAATCCTAAGAGCTTCCGCATCTCACAGCTCCTGCTAAACGCTCTAGAACCTTCCTCTCATTCATTCCCCCAGCCCTCCCAGAGGTGGGGCCGCAATGATCCCCTCTGTAAAGATGAGGAAGTTGAGGCTCAGCATTACCCAGCTGACTGATGGAGAGTCAGGATTTCAGCTCCGGTCTGTCGGACAGCCAGGCTGCTGGGCTTCCTATAAGGAGGAATGCCTTTGGGGACGGTTCAAAATCAAGATCCAGGCGTCAAAGTTCAGATGCAGCAGGTGCCAGGGCCTCCACCCAGGTGCAAGAGAAAGCACCATTATCCAAACCAGGTAGTAAAGGCCCTGGGACCGTAAGTTGATCCTACAAAAGAAGCCAGAGGCAGGTGTTTTGTTTATTTATTTTTACTTCTTTCTTTAAATTCAATTTAATTAACATATACTGGGGGATCCCTGGGTGGCTCAGTGGTTTGGCGCCTGCCTTTGGCCCAGGGCGTGATCCTGGAGTCCCGGGATCAAGTCCCACATCAGGCTCCCTGCATGGAGCCTGCTTCTCCCTCTGCCTGCGTCTCTGCCCCTCTCTCTCTCTCTCTCTCTCTCTCTCTCTCTATCATGAATAAATAAATCTTTAAAAAATAATAATAATAATAATTAACATATACTGTAGTATTAGTTTCAGAGGTAGAATTTAGAGATTTCTTCGCATCCTCACCAACATCTGTCATTTCCAGACTTTTTCATTTTAGCCATTCTGACTGGTGTGAGGTGGTATATCAATGAGATTTTGATTTGTACTTCCCTGATGCCGAGTGATGTTGAGCATCTTTTCACGTGTCTGTTGGCCATTTGTATGTCTTCTTTGGAGAAATGGCTGTTCATGTCTTCTGCCCATTTCTTGACTGGATTTTTTTTTTGTTCTTTGGGTGTTAAGTTCTTTATAGGTTTTGGATGCTAAAATCTGATGAGACATTTGCAGAGATCTTCTTCTGTTCTGTAGATTGTCTTTTGGTTTTATCAACTGTTTCCTTTGCTGTGCAAAAGCTTTTTATCTTGATCAAGTCTCAACAGTTCACTTTTGCCTTTGTTTTCCTTGCCTTTGGAGACCTGTCTAGCAAGAAGTTGCTGCATTCGAGGTCACAGTGGTTGCTGCCCGTGTTCTTCTCTAGGAATTTGATGGGCTCCTGTCTTATGTTTAGGTCTTTCATCCATTTTGAGTCTTTGTGTGTGGTATAAGAAAATGATCCAGTGTTATTCTTCGGCTTGTGGCTGTCCAATTTTCCCAACACCATTTGTGGTAGAGACTTTTTTCCACTGGATATTCTTCCCTACTTTGTTGAAGATTAGTTGATCATAGACTGAGCGGCCATTTCTGGCTTGTCTATTCTGTTCTATTGATCTTTGGTCTGTTTTTGTGCCAGTATCATACCGTCTTGATGATTACAGCTTTGTAATATAACTTGAAGTCTAGAATTGTGATGTCACTAGCTTTGGTTGTCTTTTTCAATATTCCTTTGGCTATTTGGGGTCTTTTCTGATTCCATACAAATTTTAGGATTATTTGTTCCAGCTCTGAAAAAATATTGATGGTATTTTAATAGGGATTGTATTGAATGCGTAGGTTGCTTTGGATAACACTGTCATTTTAACAATATTTGTTCTTGCAATCCATGAGCATGGAATATTTTTCCATTTCTTTGTATCTTCCTCAATTTCTTTCATGAGTGCTCTATAGTTTTCAGAGTACAGATCCTTTGCCTTTTTGGTTAGGTTTATTCCTAGGTATCTTATGGTTTTTGGTGTAATTGTAAATGAGATCGACTCCTTGATTTTTTTTTTTTTTCTTTCATCTTATTACTAGTGGGTAGAAATGCAACTGATTTCTGAGCCTTGATTTTATATCCTGCCATTTTGCTGAATTCCTATATCAGTTCTAGCAATTTTGGGGTTGTCTTTTGGGTTTTCCGTTTGTGAAGAACGAGTTTGACTACTTCTTTGCCAGTTCAGATGCCTTTTATTTCTTTTTGTTGTCTCATTGTTGAGGCTAGGACTTCCAGTACCATATTGAACAACAGTGGTGAGAGTGGACATCCCTGTTATGTTCCTGACCTTAGGGGGAAAGCTCTCAGTTTTTCCCCCATTGAGAATGCTATTTACTGTGGGCTTTTCACATATGGCTTTTATGATACTGAGATATGTTCCCTCTATCCCTACACTGTGGAGAGTTTTAATCAAGAAAGGATGCTGTACTTTGTCAAATGCTTTTTCTGAATCTATTGAGAGGATCATATGGTTCTTGTCCTCATATTAATGTGACCTATGACATCGATTGATTTATAGATGTTGAACCACCCTGGCAACCCAGGAATAAAGCCCACTTGGTCATGGTGATTTAATCCTTTTAATGTACTGTTCGATCCTATTGGTTAATATCTTGGTGGGAATTTTTGCATCCATGTTCATCGGGGATATTGGTCTATAATTCTCCTTTTCAGTGGGGTCTTTGCCTGGTTTGGGGAACAGGGTAATGCTGGCCTCATATAAAGAGTTTGGAAGTTTTCCTTCCATTTCTATTTTATTTTTTTATTTTTATTTTTTTTAATATTTTTTTCTTTATTTATGATAGTCACACAGAGAGCGAGAGAGAGAGGCAGAGACACAGGCAGAGGGAGAAGCAGGCTCCATGCACTGGGAGCCCGACGTGGGATTCGATCCCGGGTCTCCAGGATCACGCCCTGAGCCAAAGGCAGGCGCCAAACCACTGCGCCACCCAGGGATCCCCATTTCTATTTTTTAAAACAGCATCAATTCTCCTTTAAATATTTGGTAGAATTCCCCTGGGAAGCCATCCAGCCCTGGACTCTTAGTTGCAGGGAGGTTTTTGATTACTGATTCAATTTCTTTGCTCATTATGCGTCTGTTCAGGTTTTCTATTTTTTCCTATTTCAGTTTTGGTAGTTTATATGTTTCTAGGAATGTATCCATTTCTTACAGATTGCCTAATTCATTGGCATAGAGTTGCTCATAATATATCCTTATAATTGTTTGTATTTCTTCTGTGTTGGTCATGATCTCTCTTTCATTCATGATTGTATTTATTTGGGTCCTTTATATTTTCTTTTTTATAAGTCTGGCCAGGGTTTATCAATCTTATTCTTTCAAAGAACCAGGTCTCAGTTTCGTTGATCTGTTCTACTGTTCTTTTGGTTTCTCTTTCATTGATTTCTGTTCTAATCTTTATTAATTCTCTTTTGCTTACTTTAGGCTTTATTTGCTGTTCTTTCTCCTGCTCCTTTAGGTGTACGGTTAGGTTGTGTACTTGAGACTTTCTTGTTTCTTGAAAAAGGCTTGTATTGCCGTACACTTCCCTCTTAGGACTGCCTTTGTTGCATCCCCAAGGTTTTGAACAGTTGTGTTTTCATTTTCATTTGTTTCCATGAATTTTTTTAATTCTTTAACTTCTGGTTGGCCCAATTTTTCTTTAGTAGGCTGCTCTTTAATTTCCATGTATTTGTGTTCTGTCCAAATTTCCTCTTGTGATTGAGTTCCAGTTTTAAAGCACTGTAGTCTAAAAATATGCAGGGAATGATACCAATCTTTTGGTACCAGTTGAGACCTGATTTGTGACCCAGTATGTGATCTATTCTGGAAAACGTTCCATGTGTACTCGAGAAGAATGTATATTCTGTTGCTTTCAGATGGAATGCTCTGTATGTGTCTGTGAAGTCCATCTGATCCAGTGTGTCATTTAAAGCCCTTGTTTCGAACGTGAGAGACTCCTAACTCTGGGAAATGAACAAGGGGTAGTGGAAGGGGAGGTGGGCAGGGGGATGGGATGATTGGGTGATGGGCACTGAGGGGGCACTTGATGGGATGAGCACTGGGTGTTATGCTCTATGTTGGCAAATCAAACTCCAATAAAAAAATATACAAAAAATATACAAAAAAATAAATTAAAAGTTGGGCTAGTAGGTTGTTTCAAAATTAAATAAAAATAAAGCTCTTGTTTCCTTGTTGATCTTCTGCTAAGATTATCTGTCCATTGCAGTGAGTGGGGTGTTAAAGTCCCCTACTATTATTATATTATTATCAGTATGTTTCCTTAATTCTGTTATTACTTGATTTATATAATTGGCTGCTTCCATGTTAGGGGCGTAAATATTTACAATTGTTAGATCCTCTTGTTGGATAGACCCTTCAATTGTGATACGGTGTCCTTCTCCATTTCTTATTACAGTCTTTGGTTTACAATCTAATTTCTGATATAAGGATTGCTAACCCAGCTTTCTTTTGATGTCCATTAGCATGATAAATGGTTCTCCACCGCCACCACCCACTTTCTTTTTTTAAAAGATTTTATTTATTTATTTATCCATGAGAGACATAGAGGCAGAGACAAAGGCAGAGGGAGAGGAAGGCTCTCAGCAGGGAGCCTGATGCAGGACTCGATCCCAGGACTCCGGGATCATGACCTGAGCCAAAGGTAGACACTCAACCGCTGAGCCACCCAGGTACCCCTCACTTCATTTTCAATCTGGGGGTGTCTTTGGGTCTAAAATGAATCTCTTAGATACCATCAACAGGTCTTTTTTTTATCCAATCTAATGCCCTGTGTCTTTTGGCCTATTTACATTCAGAGTAACTATTGAAAGATATGAATTTAGTGCCATTGTATTACCTTTAGAATCACTGTTTCTGTATATTGCCTCTGTTCCTTTCTGGTCTGCATTACTTTGGGGCTCTCTCTTTGCTTAAAGAATCTCCTTTAATATTTCCTGTAGGGTGGTTTACTAATCACAAATTCTTTTAGTTTCTGTTGGTCCTGAAAGCTCTTTATCTCTCCTTCTAAATGACAGCCTTCTAGGTAAAGTATTCTTGGATGCATATTTTTCTCATTTAGCACCCTGAATATATCATGCCAGTCCTTTCTGGCCTGCCAGGCCTCTATGGACAGGTCTGCTGCCAGCCTTATGTTTCTACCCTTGTAGAGTAAGGACCTCTTGTCCTGAGCTGCTTTCAGGATTTTCTCTTGAGACAGGTGTTTTATTTTATTTTATTTTATTTTATTTTTGAGACAGGTGTTTTAGTAGGGATTCTGAACCTAACTCCAACTCACTTAAGCAAAAGAAGAAACTTAGTGATTTACATATAAAAAATCCAGAGATATCAGGCTTTAGGACCAACTGGATCCAGGGGTTCAAACCATATCATCAGGGATCCCTCTCACACCATCTCTAGCCTTGTTCTCCTGTTAGATTCAGTTTTCTCAACAGTGAAGGAGGGAAGCCACTAGCTGGTTGATATATTAGCCCCGGGTGGCACCCCACTGGGAAGAAAACTTTCCCATCCAAATCATCCCTGTAGAAGTCCCAAGACTGAGTTTCATTGGCTGGCCTGGGTTACATGACCATACATACCTGGCTCAATCATGGTGGTCAGGGACACAGGATGCTCTACTACTTTTCCAGGCCTGGAAGACGGAGATCAATACCAAGAACTACCTGGTCTGAAAGTAGAGAAGGACAGTTTTCCCAAGAAACACTGGAAGACTGGCGTGTGGATGCTGCACAGGCAGCTGGACTCCACACAGCAATCCCAGACTCTGCAGGGTGGCAGCAATGTTCTGGGTTCAGCCTTCTTCCTGGCAGCCAGGCCTCACTGCTTGGGGGAGGTAGGCCGGTCCCACCTCCAACACCTCAGATCCCCAGGCAGGGACCTTCCCTCTTTTCTGAGCAGATTGTTCCCATCCAAACATGCCAGGAGTATTCTTCAGAGAATCCAGCCCACCGCTCGTTTCCAGGAGAAAACAGATGGCCCAAATTATTCCGTGTGCTTCCTAATGCTTCTGCATAGCACCATGTGGGCCCTCTCAGAGCCACAGAGTCACAAAAGCAGAGTGTTCGTTCCACACTTGGGACCAACTGTTGTATTTTGTTTTTCTTCTTCTTTAGGATCATGAGTCCCGTGAAAAACAATGTGGGCAGAGGCCTGAACATTGCCCTGGTGAATGGTGAGCTGCTGATCCACATACCACCACCCCCGACCCCAGAAAGCCCCTACATACTCTTCGTACTGGGAGGGGCAGTGGCACGGGGAGGTAGTTACACATTTATTCAACCAACACTGGCTCAGCCCCCATCAAGTGCCTGGGGCCGTCCTGTAGTGTGCAGGAGGAGAAGCCTGTGGAGACAGAAGGTCTAAGAGACCTGGTCCTACCCACCAGAGTCCTGATCAGGCCTCTGCCATGTGCAACTATCCCAAGAGGGTATGCTCCTCCTGTGAACCATGACCCCGTCTTCAAGGTCACACAGCCTAAACCAACACACATGAAACCATGGGGGACAACTACCAACAACGTAAGATCGTGAGCTGATCACACACCTTCATTCATTCACTCAACAAAGATTAACAGCAGCTACTGTGGGCCAGGCCCTGTACAGAGCACTGGGTGGTCAGCCATGAACTAGAAGGGCAGGCCCCGGTCTCATACTCCCTAAGGTGTCCAGGAAGTTGACAACCAATCCAACGTGGTAAGCATCTATGAAGGAGAAGGAAGCACAGCCCTGAAACCTGGGACACAGAGCTGGGAGCGGCAGTAGTCAGGGGAGGCTTCCAGAGAGAGGTGCTGGTCAGCCGAGGCCTGAAAGATAGGAGGGGTTGGCCAGGAAGAAAGTAGGAGAGGCTCCTTTGAGGCAGGGACAACAGTGTGGAGGGAGCAGAGAAGGGAGTGGGAAGAGACATTGGGGGCCACAGAGGGTCTTTCTGGCTGCCCTAGAGAAGCAGGGGTGACCAGTACAGCTGGGGAGGCAGGCAGGGGTGACAGGGTGAGGGGTACCATCCTGCTATGAAATACGGGCTTGAAGCTAAGGACAATAGGGAGCCTGCGAAAGGCTTTATCAGGACATGAGGGCCCAGCCCTGCATTCCAGAAACTTCCTTCCAGCTTGGAGTAGGGAGGCTGGAGGCAGGGAGATGTGGGGGGAGGCCCACAGCCTCACTACTTTGCATCTCTAGCAGGGAACAGCTGCAGGCCAAGCCTGAAACAGGGACACATTTCAGGAGGGGATGGGTTTATAGGGACGGAATAAGGAGCAGGTGTCTGCCCTAGCCAAGACCCTCCCCTCTGCTGTCAGCTCTTAGATGGAGAACAAAGACCATTTCCCTGAATTTAAGAGCCACTTCCTGGGACAAAGACTAGGGCAAGTAGAGAAAGGGCACAGCAGACACTCCAGGAGGAAAAGGTGAAGCTTGTGTATGGCATGGCCGCGTGAACACACCTAGGAAGGGCCAGGGTAGGATTGGAAGCCTGGCCTGTTGTTCCAGGGGAGCCCTCTCCCTTCTGTCAAGAACCGCTGAGTCAGGGGAAAGGTCAAAGCCTGAAACAAAAATGGAGCCTCACCCAGAGCAGGAGGTCAGAAGGTAGCCCTGGCCAACTTCCTGGGAGCCTGGGAAAGTGGGGCGGAGCAGGGCATGGCCCCTCCCAAGTCTTGAGAAGGAGAGCCAGGCCTGGTTCACTCCATTGGGGGCCCCAACCTACAGGGAGGCCGGGCCAGCAGAAGACGGTGGAGTCTCCGTCTACAGTGACTCTTCTACCCAATCTCCACTCCCCCACACACACCCCCTCCCCAGTGAGGAGGGCAGTTACTGGCCGAGACTGCAGCCCATCTGGTGGAAACCTGCTGGCTCTCTCTTCCCTGAAATGGGCCACTGCAGAAGAAGTCTCCCAGGAACTGGCTCAGACTGGGGTGGCCTTCCCCGCTGCCTCACAAAGCACAAAGACAAAAACAAGCCCTAAGAGCTAAGGTTTACTGAGCACTCACTGTGTGCTCGCTATTTCATTCAACCTCACCCCGAAACTACGGTGGCATGTGCACAGTATCCCCATGTTCCCGGTAAGAAAATGGAGGCTCAGAGAGGTTAGGCAACTTGCCCAAGGTCACACAGCCAACAGAATCAGCTAGATTTGAACCTGGATCTGACTGACTCCAGGTCTCAATCCCTCAGCTGAACTGAACCTCCCTAAGCTAAAAACCCCTGGAAGCATCTACTGCATGCGGCTGTGGGGAAGTCCAACCAATCACTCCCAGGGCTTCATCTGTATAATGAGCCAGCAAGAATTGCTAAAGATTAGTGGTTCTCAATCTTTTAGGGGCAGAGATTCCTTTAAGAAACTGTTCGAACTACACGTTCTCTTTCTAATTCCAGAAAAATCCGCAAATGAACATGATCATGGTTTCGTGTGCATACAGACACACACCCGGCCCCCTGCTTCCAAGGCCCCTGCACTGGTGGCTCCGAGAATCCAGGAAGGGCTGCAGTGTAAAGCCCCCACTCTTCCACCCAGCAGGGGAGCCTCCACTACCCAGCACCTGTCCCCACTCTTCAGGGATCCACAAACTGGTGGGGGGGATGGGACCAGTGGTGAAAACGTAGAGCTGCCATCCCCTCTGCAACACCCCCATCTAGTGGCATAGACGGGGAACTGCGACCCCCCCAAACACCTGGTTCCCCATAGGACTTAGAACCCTTTGCAAAAACCTACAAATGCAATTCAGATCCCTGAGCTCAGAGCTTTCCATACATTTAGCCCACTGCAAACCCCTTTGCCTCCAAGAGTCGGAGGACTCAAATTATAGATTTCCTGTTCAGGGAGGAATGATGATAATGATTGCAGTTATTTTTACCACTCTTCTCCAGCTAAAATTTATCTTGTATGTTGACTACCTATTTTAAAACCCATCTCCCTTAGTTCCTATAGCCCATTGTTCGGATGCCAAAAATTGAGGTCAAAATACCAAGTGGTGCGTTAGGAAGTGGCAAGGTGGAAGACAGACCCAGACTGGTTGGATACCATTCGATTCCAGAGATCCTCCACTATTGTGTTCTCATACCTCTCAGATCAGCCCAAAACTTATTGGGCCCCAACTTAGTCCTGCATGCTTTCTATAGGACCTGATTTTACTCCCATTATTATTCTATTTTTAAGTCTTAGACTAAAGACTAGCTATTTTCTGTAAAATGATAGGATGACCTGTTTCAGGAAATCATGGTTTTTGCTCTCTTATCCCCAGGAACCACAGGAATGGTGCTGACACAGAAGTATTTCGACATGTACTCTGGAGGTAAGCACCTCTGTTGGCACTGAGGTCACAGGACCCCAGGATCACACCCTGAGCCGAAGGCAGACGCTCAACCCCTGAGCCACCCAGGCGTCCCAAGGTATTTTATTCTAAGGCCACGGAGGTCTCTATCGGGCCCAAGGACAAGGCCTCCCAAGGCCCAGGAAGGATAGCTCTGAGGCTCCCAGCTCTCTGTGTCTTTCTGCAGACTTCTTTTCTTCTCTCGCGGCATAGACACACTTTCTGAGCTCCTCTGTGCAAGTAGCCACCCCCACTGTCCTCCCTGCCCTTAACCTGGGGACAGGACGCTGACCTGCAGGGGCTGGAAGCTCCTGCCAGCAACTTCCTCACCCACAGGCTGCCTGGCAAAGCCATGATGGGGGTGGGACTCTCACCCTGACATCTTCCAAAACGTGCTAGAATCAGTCCCAAGCCCAGCTGGCAACCCTCCTCCTTCCCGCTGACCCAGGAACCTCAGCAAGGAGCGAAAAAGCATCTGGGCAGCCCCTCACAGACCTACAGAAGTTGTGGTCCTGCAAGGACTGGTTTCCATCAGGTCAGATGAGCCCGCTTCCCAGATCCCAGCTCAGCTCACTTTGCCTCCCGTGCCCAGCAGCCACAGCTGGGGACGTGCCGAAGGTGATCTGCAGCAGCACCCTTAGAGACAGGCGCCGGGGCCCGGGCCCAGGGCTTCAGATGGTCTCGTGGGTCCCCTGGTGGCCATCATCCAGCTGAGTCTCACCTCCCACGGTGGGTCTGAGGGTCTGCAGGGCTAGGTAATGTGCCCACCAGAAGCCTGTATCACGCAGACTTCATGCAGGTGTGCCCCGCTAGGACAGGAGCTGCAGACACACACCCCTAGGACTGAGGGGTGGCCAGGGCAGGGCAGTGGCTGGAGGGGAGGGAGGTGAAGACGGAGCTTGGACGGGCAGACTGGGGGTGTCTACATGCAGGCATGCGAGGCCCCTCCTGGTGAGGAGAAGGTGGGGCAGGCTAGGGGCCGAGGGCTCTGTCCAGGACCTTGAATGGGTTTGGGGTGGCCCAGGGCCAGGTTTATGGACAAAGGAACTTCAGGTTGAAGCAGGTGACACCTTTTGAGTTTCAGTTTTGCCGTCTGTAAAATAGAGGTAAACCACAGTGTCTACTTCATGAGACTGATGTAGGGGATTGAGTGGGAACTGGCACCCAGTGGGAGGGGCCCCGCCTGGCCTGGGGAGGGACCCAGGGGTCCATTCAGTGCTCATTACATACAGTGCCCGTCTCCCAGTTATGCCATCCACCCACCCCCCTCCTTTCCAGCAACCCTGTTTGTTTCCTAGGATTAAGAGTCTCTGTGGTTTGTCTCCCTTTCTGATTTCATCTTGTTTCATTTTTCCCTCCCCCTGTGATCCTCCGTTTTCTTTCTAAAATTCCACATACGACTGAAATCATATAATTGTCTTTCTCACATGGACTTCTTTTGCTTAGCAGGATATCCTCTAGTTCCATCCACATCATTGCAAATGGCAAGACTTCATTCTCTTTGATGGCTGAGTAATATCCGATTGTGTATATAGATACACCACATCTTTATCTGTCAATGGACATCTGGGCTCTTTCCATAGTTTGGCTGTTATGGACATTGCTGCCATAAACATTGGGGGGGTGTGCCCCTTCGGATCACTATGTTTGTATCCTTTTGGTAAACACCTAGAAGTGCAACTGCTGGGTCATAGAGTAGCTAGCTCTATTTTCAACCTTTTGAGGAACCACCGTGTTTTCCAGCATGGCTGCACCAGCTTCCATTCCCACCAACCATGTTAAGAGGGTTCTTCTTTCTGAGCATCCTCACTAACATTTGTCCTTTCCTGACTTGTTCATTTTAGCCATTCTGACTGGTGTGAGGTGGTATCTCACTGCGGTTTTGATTTGTGCTTCCCTGATGCTGAGTGATGTTGCGCACTTTTTCATGTGTCTGTTGGCCATTTGTATGTCTTCTTTGGGAAAATGCCTATTTATGTCTCCTGTCCATTTCTTGACTGTATCATTTATTCTTTGAGTGTTGAGTTTGATGAGTTCTTTATAGACGTTGGCTACTAGCCTTTTATCTGATAAGATATTTGCAAATAGCTTCTCCCATTCTGTAGGTTGTCAAAAAGGGTAAAAAATAATTTAAAGGAAACTAAATTTTATATTACTCTATTATGAACATGGATGTAACCGTGGCTGATGGGGACCCAGAAACAGAAGCAGTTGAGGACAAGTAGCCCCTTCCCACAAGAGACAAAGGGAGACTATGACTTCTTAAAGTGGGACGATAATTAACAGAAGGCACACTTCATTTTTTTCTAAACATTACTGTCCATCCCAGACCAGAACAGATCTTGGTATCTAGAGCTAATGGCTTCAACCAATTTTCAGAGTTCCCTATTTGTCTCAAAAGTTCAAGGGTTCAAAGGCACCTGGGTGGCTCAGCAGGTTAAGCATCTGCCTTCGGCTCAAGTCATGATCCCAGGGTCCTGGGATTGAGCCCCACATGGGCTCCCTGAGCAGCAGGGAGTCTGCTTCTCCCTCCGCCCCTCCCCTCCCAACTTGTGCTTACTCTCCTCTCTCACACTCTTTCTCAAATTAATAAAATCTTTTTAAAAAGGAGATCAAGGGCCATTGCACTAACAGAGCCACTGTGGTCATTGACTGCAGACCTCTGTGTTACTGAGCTGGTTGGCAGCTGGCCTTGCTGTCAGGATTTGATTCTTCCCCTAGGTCTCAGGGATCCCTGGGGACTACTAAAAACTGGCTCGTCTTCATGGGTGTGTGCCATACAGGACACTGCACTTAGTGCAAACTCAGGTTTGGTCCGATGCTCTGCCTTCACAGTCTTGAAATGCTTAATTTTTTAACGAAAGACTCCAAATTTTTATTTTGCAATGGACCCTAAAATTTATGTCACCAATCCTGCTAATAATTGCAATTCCATTATAGTGTACTTTCCATATGCCCAGAGTCATTGTCACAATTTGCTCTTTACAAAAATGCTGTGGGCAGGGCTACAAATCATCCTCATTTGACAGATGTCACCCCTACTTTTCCCACTAGGCCAATCTTGCCCATACTTCCTCAATTATTCAAGAGCCTCCTGTACCAGCTACACCACATCCAGAGTATCATCTGAATTATTAGTATTTTCCTTTGAATTGGCTCCCTTTTTTTTAATCTAAGTATATGTTAAAAGGAAATTATATCACTGCCCTAAGTTACGAGTTTTTGTGCAAGAAAGGTGACCATAAAAATAAGCACAATGGAAACAAATCCATACCCTTGAAGTGAGCTGGGTGCCGATGCCCCCCGCCCCAGGTGCTGCACCTAGGCCTGCTCTCTGTTAAATGCAGAGATTTTGCAAGTGCAGGGAGATATTAAAGATGCAAAGGGAGGCTTGTTCCTTGGCATAAACTGGAGAATTGTAGGACACTGATGTTCTCTCTCAGTGACCTGAGTCGCTTGTGGTCCAGTGAGTATATCCTATAGACAAGTTAGGTTCTTAACTAGTGTAGCAGGGGGTCGGAAGGGGTGTGCAAAGAGCCCAGAGTTCCTGAGAGATGCCTGTGCTCCATACCTTGGGTCCCCAAGGGCCCTTAGAACAATGTCTCTCACTCCTGGCTGCACATCAGAACTGCCTGTGGAACTTTTGAATTCCAGTGTCCACCCTTGACCATCCGAATGAGGGTCCACTTGCTCTGTGCACTTTGCTCTCCCCTGGACAAAGGCTGCAGGGAGCTCCACCCAGGATGTCCCTTCCTGCTGACCCCAGCCACTCCTGGATCATCAGGGCAGCAGAGAATGAGAATGACCAGCTGTCATTTCCCTTAAATGACAGCTTTCCTTCCTCCCTCAGATATTAAGCTCCTGGAGAAATTCCTTCAAGAAATTCCAGAGGGTGCGCTGGTGCTTGTGGCCTCCTATGATGACCCAGGAACCAAGTAAGTGGGAACCTCCACCTGCCGGGCCATGGGTTGAAGCGAACCAAATGCTTCCAAGCCCTATCAGTGCCTTTCCCCGCTCTCCTGCTGGCTTGATCTTCCAGCAGCTTCTCCTAGGGAAATAACCAGACAAGTAAACAAAGACGGGTTCTAGAGCCTCATCACAGCCTCGATTACAACATTGGAAAACTGGACACTCTGTCCTTGTCCAATAAAGGCCAACTAGTTTCAGAAATTGACACATGTTGATAGGACATATATATACATAAGAGGATATACTGCATCAAAAATGATGATTCAGAAAATGGTTTAAGGAATGAAAGAATGCCCACCCTTTAGTATTAAGTGAAAAATGACACAGATTATCAAAGCATTGGGAGGATCCCCCAGTGCGTGGGGGGAAAAGACCCTAAGGAAACACAGTAAAATTTTACGATTATGTCAAGTGAGTGAGACTGTAATTTTCAATTTCTCTGTGATGTTCCATATTTTCCAAAGAAACGTGTATTTGTAAACAGAAGCAAAACCACTCGGCCCTTTCCTCCTGGACACAATTATGCACAGCACAGCTGCTGCACACAGCAGATCGTAGGGCAGAGGGGAGGCCAGGTACTTGAGAACCCCACCTTCCTACCCCCCCACCCCCCACCTCATGGTCCTCTCTGGTCCTCTGCAGAATGAACGATGAGACCAGGAAGCTCCTCTCCAGCTTGGGCAGTTCCTATGCAAAGCAGCTGGGCTTCAGAGATAGCTGGGTCTTCTTAGGAGCCAAAAACCTCAAGGATAAAAGCCCCTTTGAGCAGGTAGGTCCCTGGAGGACTCCCCGTCCCAGGGAAGCAGGTGGAGGTAAGGTGCCAGGAATGGTGGCTTGGGAGGGAGAGTGTGGGGACCCCAGAGGTCATGGTGGCCTGATTGGCTAATCCCCTAGCAGAAGTAGCCTTCACCATTTTGCAAGGAGCTGGGTCATATATAAATGGATGAGTAACAGAAAGGAGAAGGAAAAGGAGAAAAGAAGGATGAGGGAAGTGAGGAATGGGGGAAATGAGAAAGGAATGTAGAGATGAAGCCTGCATGAGGGGCAGAGAGGGGCGCCCAGAGCAGGGGTTGGGGGAGGGGGTTGTCTGGCTTCTAGTCCCAGTAGAAACCTAAGCCAAGCCCCTTCTCCCCACCCCCTTCCCTGGCCTCAAGCTCCCCTCCAGGGGGGAGAGGTTTGGACCAAGGGTGCTGTCCCCTTCTAAGCTCCCAGTGGAGAGGATAAATTTGCATCAAGAGGAAGACAGGAGAGCGCACCTGAGTATGTGGAAGGAGTCAGGAGTGGCCCATGACATGCAGCTCCACACTCACAACCCAGGGGTGGCCCCAAGCAGAGTCTGGGAGGCAGCCCGCAGTGGAGTCTCAGAGGAGGAAAGGGGAGTCCGTGAAGGGTTGGGAGCCTCCGGGGAAATTCTGCACTTTTTTTCCTGTCCCTCATCTGCTGATCCACAGCTGGAGCAACTCCCAAATGTGGGAGAACTAGCCAGGTCCTGCAGGGCATGAGCTAGTCCGTTGTCTGGTGGTGAGACTGTTCAGCGCTGCCCAGATGCCAAGGCAGGCAGCTAAGAGTCGACTCAAACGTAAAGGACTACGGGGAGAGTCCGCTCCATCCTGAAGGCAATGGGGAGCCGTGGAGGGCTTAGGCGGGAAAGCCACGAGGGCGCATTGATCATGTAGGAAACACAAGCGTTCAGCAAGCACTTGCTCCGCGCAGGTTGATTCCGCAGTGAGGTAGGTAGGGTCATCCTCCACAGCTCTAGAGAGGTGTTGGCCAGCGGCGTGGGTCCGATGCGCACGTAGCTCTGGGCCGCAAGCCTGCCTCCAGAGATGCCCGTCCTGACACCCGCAGCACAGCCTCCCCGGCTAAGCAGGGAGGGGCCCAGGCCATAGGCACAGCGTCAGACACTGGACTCCAGGCGAGGGGACCGCAGCGGGCTGCAAAGGCGGCCTCATCTGGAAAACGCTGGTCTGGTTTGCACGTGTGCGTTTCTGAGAGAATGAATTCAGGGCGTTAGAAATCAGTGTTTATAGCCCCTGGGGAATGAACACGGGCGGCGGGGCGCAGACCTATCACCCAGAATGAACTGGAGACCATGATGTGACGGAAACCATTGGGTCTTTTGGTTCCCACACATGGGGCTCAAGGATTTGGAGAAGGTGCATTGAGAATTCCTTTTTTTTTCCTGAGGGTTAGCCACAATTATTCCCCTGGTAGATTTTGCTGTTTATACTTTTTTTTCCTCCATAAACGAAACCTAGGCATTGGAAACACAATCTTAACTGATTTTATTCTCTGTATTATTAACCTTACACAGTGGTTCTGCCACTAGGGTTACTTTGGCCCTCTAGGCCTCAGGTTTCCCATCTGTAGAATGGGGTGATGATGGTATGCCCTTCCTCGGGCTGCTGTAAGGGGAAAATGCCCAAGGCACTTTGCACCTGGCATAGAGCGAGTGTTCATGAATTGCTAGCATGCTCCTCTTCATTGTTGTGGGTGGTGTTTGGGGGTGTCCTAAAGAGGCTGGTGCAGAATTTGACAGAGGAGCTAACACTCTGCAAGCCTGCACCCCCACACACACACACACACACACTTGGTACCCCACCCCCGGGGCATGACAGGCAAGGACTGAGCCCTGATCTCCTCTATAAAACCTTGGGCAGTTGCTGTTCCTCTGTGCCTCGTTCCCCCACCCGTGAAACGGGCTGGTCCTGTCCAACACCACCACCTCCCCATAGGGCCAAAACCAGGATGATATGAGTAAAGGCGTGAGGTTTTTTTTTTTTTTTTTAAGATTTTATTTATTTATTCATGAAAGACAGAGAGAGAGAGGCAGAGACACAGGCAGAGAGAGAGAAGCAGACTCCATGCCGGGAGCCCGATGTGGGACTCGATCCCGGGACTCCAGGATCGCGCCCTGGGCCAAAGGCAGGCTCTAAACCACTGAGCCACCCAGGGATCCCCAAAGCGTGAGGTTTTAAAAGCACAGTGAAAACTCAGGTGTGAATCCTGAGCAGCCTCCCCCATGGTCTGCGTCATTCTCTGTCTCCTCTCTCTCTAGTTCTTAAAGAACAACCCAGGCACCAACAAATACGACGGCTGGCCGGAGCTGCTGGAGCTGGAGGGCTGTGTTCCCCGGAAGGTCTTTTAGGGCGCCGTGGCTCTTCTGGGCCGGGACCCAAGAAGCTCCTGGCTGGCCTAGGGTTGGAGCCCGCCGCGGCGAGGAGGGAGCCAAGGGCCTACGGAAAGTGCCGGGGCCCCCACTGCGCATCTTCGGATGCACCCCCTCCCGGGGGCTGAGGCGGCCCACCCCAGGGCCAGCCATCCGGGTCCTGGAGGCCCCCGTCTGCAGGAAGAACAGGGGTGCTCTCCCTCAAGACGGCTGGCGGCCCTTCCCAAGGAAGGACGGACTGCCCACACCTGCGGCGCACAATTAAATTTTATTTTTGCTGATTTTGAAGGAACTTTCTGACCTGCAGCGTTTCTCCCTGGGATCGAACTGGCCCGGGCCGGGTTTGCCTCCGGCCTGCAAGGTGGGCGGGTCGGTGACAGCTCTGGGCACCAGGTCAGAGGCTGGGGGAGAGGCTGAACTCACAGGGATTGTGCTGGAGGGCGAGGGAACCCTTTGCTCCGGGCCGAAGGTGCGAGACCCCGGGGAGCAGAGAAAGCCAGGGGCCAGGAGCGGTGGCGGGAGCGCTGGAGGATTCCAGAGTGGGGGCCCGGCCGAGGCAGGCTGGGAGGAACAGGCCGGCTTCAGGGAGGACCCCAGGAGCGGCCCCTGAGATTTAATCAGGAAGCGATGCTGGCAAACGCCAGTGGGAGTGGGAAGGCAGGCAGTAGGGGAGTGTCGTCGGCTCGCCTGGGGCCCTGGGGAGTGGAGCTTCGTTCGAGGAGCCCCGGGACTCAGAGCAGAAGGGCTCTCAGCCAGGGCCATGGCTCGGGGCGGGGGGCCGCTAGCGGGGGCCTGACGTGAACTCCTGAGCACTCTGGTCTGCCCCACAGAGGAAAGGGTGCCCCCCCCCCATGGCTTCACGGTGAGTCCTTGGCCAAGCGACGTTGACACCGCCACTGGGGCCCACGGAGGTGGTAAGGCCCGAGGGATACGGTACAAACACCCTGCCGGAGGTCTCTGAGAAGGGCCAAGGGTGGGGTGCCTAGACCAAGTCCTGGGAGGGGGACATGGGAGCCAAAAGTACCGGTACCCGGGCTCCCAGAGTGTGGACCAGGGCGACTGCAGAACTCACGTCCTGAGCAGTGGATGGGCAGACGCCCAAGTTCCGGGCACACCAGCGGTGTGGGGCGCTGGGGCCAGGCAGGGCTTCGAATGTGCCAAGCGGGCCTGGGGTACAGAGGAGGACAAGCGTGTGGGACCCTTCGGCCAGGGGCCGTGTGGGCTGGGACTCGGGCTACGGTTGCTGTGGGGTTGAGATCAGTGTTCAAAGCCTGATGGGACAACTTTGAGCAGGTTGGGCAGAGGGAGGGCACCCAGCCAGCCACTGCACCCCCAACTCCATTACCCCATTTTCCCAGTGCAGATCACGATCAAGGACTAAAGAGGGAGTTTGCTGGCAGCCCCCACTAACTCTTATACAGACGCTCAGGCGTGTGTGTGTGTGTGTGTGTGTGTGTGTGTGTGTGTGTGTGTAGAATGCCTGGAGCTATGTAAGCAAACGAATTTGTTCCATTCCTGCCATTTTGTTCCAAGCGGCAGGGTCTCCTGTTCACATCTGACACTCAGTGCTAGAAAGGGCTGCCACTGAACCCGGTCACCCTTCCTTCCCACGAGCCTGGAGTGAATGGAGGGTTTCTGCAGGCCGGAGAGCCTGGGGGTGCCACTCCTTTCTCTTAGCTGACTCCCCTCCCGTCCTAACCTATTACAGGCAGTGTGGCCAGATGCAAAGCCCGGCCTGGGTCTGAGCACTGGTTCTCCACTTGCTCGCTGGGTGAGCAGATGTCACCTCACTGAGCCATAGTTCCTGTTGAGAAATGAGGGATTAAATCAGTCTCTCTGGGGTTCGTGGGCATTAAATATGATAAAATATCCCCATCACCAAAAGTTGTCAAAGAAGAGGGGGAGAAATTATATAATGTTTGGGAAAATGTCTGGCCAGAGACCCACTCTGGGAATGAAGGTGGCGGGAAATTTCCATTACGACCCATAAACACCTTCATATTTTTACAACAAGCAAGAATACCTTATAAAATTAGAAGGACCAATAAGGACTTCTGAAGTGAGCTCATGGCCAGAGTGGGGCTAAGCAGAGCTCTTGGCAGCGGCCACGATTTTAAAAGGACATGCGGTGGCCAGCTGGTTATCAGAGAAGACTCGTGGTACTTTTCCAGAAGCTGTCTTGCGTAGCACTTTAAAGACGATTGAGGCAATGTCAGCCGTCTGGATCAGAGAACTGGGGAAAGGGTCCCCTGGGATGGGGGAGCTTGGAAAGGTACCATGGAGGAACGGCTCGTGCCCACCCGCGTCCTCTCTCCCAGTTTTCTCTTTGGAGAACTGCCCTCAGGCTACTCGTTTTTAGCTCCCAGAAGCAAAAAAGAGAGGCCAGGAAGAGCCAGGAGTTTCCACTGGGGCAAGGTGGGCCCTAGCTCATGGCTGCCTGGCTGGGAACATGAAGACCAGGGGCCCCCTGTCTTGGGGCAGGACAAGGATGGTGCGATTGACATTCCCCAGGACTCTTCCATGGAGTCCAGCTGGGAGTTCACCTGAACAGGTCACTTAGCTTGGTTTTTTCCCCTTCCCTATCCTGCTCCCCTACCTGTGTCCTTAAGAAATCACTTGCATGAGAATACCCCAAATTCGGCTTGGGGGGGGGGGGAACCCATCATAAAAGAGTTCCACCCAGCTGGCCATAGTCACTTTCTGAGTCTGGGCTAGGAGACAAGACCACCTGGTGGGCACGAATTGTCGTGAAGAGTCTGATCCCCGTGAGGAAAGGCTCCAAGTCTTGCTGACTCCCACCTCCCCTCCTCAACCAGGGGCAGGTCTCAGTTGGCACATCCTCCAGATGGTGGAAAGGAGCCCAAATGACCATCCTGCTATACCACCAAAACCCACCAAGGAGATAGCCTTCTCGAGCCAGCCCTTTCTAGGTCCCCCTCCCTGGGTGGGCATCACAAAGTGGCATATACCTGTCAGGTTCTCTCAACACGATTGTCAGGGCACTGTGGCCACTGTAGAGACCCCAGTTGGCTCAGGATTGGGCAAGACAGAGTCCAAGAAAATGGCTGTAGAGAGTTGGGTCTGCAGCCCCTGCATGAGACTGTCTGACTCTGTCATTACTCACCCGCTGTGCATGGAGAACTGGGTAGGCAGTGAGGATGCCACGGGGAAGGACACCAGACACAGTCCCTGCTCACAGTCCAGGGGCGGCCCAGATCAAGAGACACGTGACTTGATAAGGGCTATGTTGGGGGGAAAACTGCAGATCTGGGAAGGCATCCTGGCGGAAGCAGCATCCACACTGAGCCTTAGGAATGCACGGGAGCTCACCAGGCAAAGAGGGAAGGGAGCCCAGGCCAGGGAGCAGCATGAACAAGGCCTGGAAGGGGCAGAGGTGGGTCACCAGGGCTGAGTGGGCAGGGGTGACAGCCATAAGGGCCCTGTGGGCCGGATGAAGAGGTTTGAACTTTGTCCAGGGGCTGTGAGGAGACATTGAGAGATTGAAGTTGGGGAAAGACCTGATAAGATGAGCAGTTTTTGGAAATTCCTCTTGGCTGCTGTGTGGAGAAAGGGAGGCTAGTGAGCAGGCTGCTGCATCAGCCAGAGTGGTGGCCTGGACCGGACGGAGCAAAGAGGACCAGTCCCAAGGATATTCAGGAAGTAAAACGGACAAGACTCGAGAACGGGTTTTTCTCATCAGGGTGGACAGGCCTTCCAGACTCTCTGCAAGCTACTCATGGGCTTCAAAATGGGGGGCTCCTATTTCCCTATCCTCTTCCCGCCAGCACACTGCTCCTCTCTCCTGGGACTGAAGACCGAGAGGGCCCAGGGTCCTTCCCTCAGCCACTGCAGGGCTTCCCAGCAGCTGTAATTCTGGTCTTCACCAGTAGGTGACAGCCCAAGATAGAAAGGGAAAGGTAGCAGGGTTACCCCGGCCACCCGGTTTGGCGAAAGGTGCTGTGCTTAATGGACGAGATGCTTGGACTTACCAATGGGCAGTGGGTTTACTATCACGTTATTAAGAGCATCGTAACTGCAGCACCTAACTCCTAGGGAGTTGCTGCTGTACACTCTGTGCAGGGGGTTACACGAATTCCATCCTCACAGCCCCATGTGGTGGGGCTCATTGTTACCTCCTTTTACACGTGAGGACAGTGAGGCTCAGAGAGGGCAAGGGACTTGCCCAAAGACACACAGCTAAGGAGCTTCAGATTAAGGGTTGGAATCCCAGCCTGTCTACCTCAAGACAGAAAACAAGCCCTTCGGAAATACTTGCCCTGAAACTACTCAGAGGCGAACAAGCTCTCCCCTCCTTCCTTTTCTTCCTCCTCCTCCTCCTCCTCCTCCCTCTTCCTGAATGCCTCTGAAGACATTTGAAAATTGCTCAGAACCTCTGAGTCAACAGTCTCAAAACTTTCCCCTGTTTTGTAAGCCTTGCTTCCCTCTCCAAGACCGTAGGTCAAAAAGCAGCAGGTGTTTATGTCCATTTCACAGGTGGAGAAAGACTACAGGCTGTGCCCCGGCCACACAGTGAGACAAGGCAACGCTGGATCCTGACCCCGCACCACCAACTGCCTTTTCATAAATCACCTGTGCCCGCATCCCGAGCACCTCCTTGGTGCCTGGCCCTGGGCTAGGCTCTGGGGCCACCACCCCCCTTCCTACCCGGGGCATGGGGTCTGATTGTTGCATTTCAGACCCACATCCTGCCAGGAGCCGGGCTTCGGACCCTCAGCCAATCAAGGCCTCCATTTAACCAGCCTTTCAGTGCAGCTCATAAGTCATATTTCAGCAAGACTCCAAGCAGATGGGGAAAAATTAATAAATGGGTAAAATTCCTTTTCTCTCCTCCCATCCCACCAGGATCCAAGCTGGTGGATAATTATGGGATGGCTGCCAAAGGAGTTTGATCTTCAGGGTTGACTTATGGCATTTTTACCACTCTGGCTGACAGCCAACTTAGTCACTGCTCTTTACAATTTTGTGGATGGTCTCCTTACTGCAGGAATTAGAAGCTGTACCCCAGCCCTGGCTGAAACAGGGAGAAATGGGGGGAGGCTGAGGCAAGGGCTGGACCTGGGAGAAGGAGCAAAGGAAGAAGCCACGTTTGTGCTTGCCTGGTGGGGACAGTACTAATATTTGCCATGCAGGGAGCTCCTGCAATGAGCTCGGACTGTGTCAGGCGCTCTATATACTTAGACTATTTCATTTCATCCCTCATCGTGTACTTACCCACTCCACCAATATTTGTGGAGTGACTGCAGTGTGCCAAGCTCTATTTTAGAACCAGAGGGTAAACTGATGAATGAGACAGACTGGGTCCCAGCCCTTGTGGAGCTGCCATTCAGGTGCAGGAGCTGAACCATAAACGCAGAAATAAAATCATTCCAGTTGCTGATAAATGTTATGAAGAAAAAAATGAACAGAGAGCCTCGGAGGCTACTTTGCATAGAGGGTCAGGGCAGGCTTCTTTGAGGAGGTGATCCTTGAGCCTAATGGATAAAAAGGAAAGAATTGCACGAGATTTAAAAATGTAGTCAAGGGAGAGAGATGGAAAACCTTCCCAGCAGAGAGAACAGCATGTGCAAAGGTGCTGGGGTGAGGAGGAGGGTGGTATGATCCAGGAATTGTCAGGCAGAGAGGGGAATGGGAAATGAGGTCTGAGAGGCCAGCAAGACTTCATGGAACAGAACTGTGTTGGACCATGGGGAATTTGATTCTATGGGCAAAGGTGGATCTAGAATACTTGATCCTGACCCTTCACTACCAACTGCCATTTCATAATCCTTTGTACAATAAGTCCTCACCACCCCGGAGCCAGGCATTGTGCTAGACAGAGGAAAGACAGGGCTGCAAGTTTTCCCTGGCCCAGCCATCTCTTAAGAAAGGCTGTTCTGCTTAATCAAACTGGTTACCTGGGACTTGCCAATGGGCAGTGGTTTTATCACGAGTGGCATTAACAGCATTATAACAAGCAGCACCTAACTTCTCTGGAAAATTCCTATTCTCCAAATCCTCTGCCCAGAGCTTTACACAAGTCACCTCATTTCATCCTCAGGGCCCCATGGGGTCAGGGGCCATCAGTTACCCCTCTTCCGTCAAGGGGGAGAGTGTAAAACAGAGAATAACATCATCTGATTTATGCTTTAAGGGAACAATGGCTCTGGCTGTGCACACCGACTTCTTTCAGCCATCAGAGCAACCCTGTGCTGTGTGATTATAGGAACACACACACGAAGAAACGGAGGCTCCCAGAGGTCAAATCATGCCCCCCACCCCCCCACCCCCTGGGTCATACAACAGTGAGGAAAGAGTTGGGTTTCAAGCCCAGGCTGGTTCGGGCCTTAACCTCCTCGCTCCATGCTGTTGATAATAATGAAGGAGGGTAGCAAGTAAGGAGGAGGGTAACTGCTGGGGGAACTTTGAGAACTTGGCCCAGGGCCCGGAATCCAGCCTCCAGATAGTCTCCTGGCCTAAGCCCAGACCAGCCCTCCCCAGCTGGGCTACTGTCCTGTTGAATGAAGTACTCTGCTCTCAGTGTCTCCGCTCCACGAGAGCCCTTGCCCCCAAGTGTCTTCAAAGATCTACTATTAATGGGGCTGCTGCCCAGCCCGAGGTTTACATCCCCACACAAGCCAAGCCTGCCCTGAGCCCCATACCCCAGCTAGTCCACACAGCCTCCACTGTCTGGGGCCTGTCTGCTGATCGGTGCCCAGCCTGGCAAGAAGGCCAAGTCCTGCCTGCTGGGCCAGCCAGAGGTCACCCGCTGTACTCAAGCTGCCGGCCGCATGGTGAGAGGACGGCTTTGCTTCTCACCTCCCCACGGATGCCTCAGTCTCCCCTCCTGAGAGAGGCAGGGGTGCAGGAAGTGAGGAGCTACAGGGACCACAGGACGTGTGGGCCCTCTGGGGACACCATACCCCTCTGACAGGATCAATCACCCTAAGCCTGTCTGAGGAGCTCTGGGCTTAGGAGCAGCTGTGAAAGCCTCCTTTGTGCCTGAGAAGAATGAGCCACGAGAGGACGGGGGACCCTGGCCCAGGGAACCCCTTGGGCCCCAGCTCCTGAGATCAGCATCGGCAGGGAGGACCCCAGCCGGGCCCCCCAAGGCCCACCCAGGCCTGGTGCCCGCTTTGTGCCATGGGAGCAGTCCATGGGAAGAAGGTAAGAGCCCCCGAGGGTCCTGCTGGGTCCCTGAACATGGGGAGGGAGACTGCACCTACCGGGTGGGAGCCCCCATCTACCTACCTGCCAGCTCCATGGGCCTGAGCCAGGCACTGCCCACCAGCCTCCCTCCCTGAGCTCACAGCCAAGATTTGCATCTAGAAACCTAGCTGGGGCTTAGGACAAAGCCTTCGGATCTCTCCACCCCTGGAACAGACCTGGACTGCCCAACCTCACAGGCTCTCTGGTCTTAGACACACACCTCTCTACTTCCCTGCATACAGGCTCCGTGGCCGCACCTTCCCCGTGTGCCAGGGAGCACCGGTGGGCAAGTTACTGACGCTTCCTGTAAGTCATTTCCCCATCTGTAAAATGGGGACAATAGTCACTACCTCAGAGGCTTATAGTGAGAATTAACTGAACAAAAATATATGTAAAGTGTTTCAAACAGTGCCTGGCACATAGTGAGCTATATATAAGCTATGTTCTGTTATTAGAGTTCTCTTCACATTTTTATGCATCACCTTCTATGTCTGGGCTCTCAGTTGGAGATTTGTAGACAGAGCCTATGCAGTGTTTCTGAAAATGTGGTCTATAGAGACCCTGTGTCTGCATTAGAGATGGGGCATGGGAGGGGGCTTGCTCCACAGTCTCCTTCTTAGGGCTCACCCACACTTCCTGGATCAGGGGAAGGGGAGGCAGGGCTCCCCAGGGATTCTTATACACGCACTCAGTCCACATCACCAGGACTGTGACCCCAGCGGTAAGGTCAGGCTGCCTGGGCCCTAGCTCCTCCACCTGCCTTATAAGGAACTGAACCCCCCTGGATCTCTGGATCTCAGCTCCTCACCTGTAAAGTAGGGCTGGTCCTCACCCCTTGGGAGGGGCCACGAGAGGATGCTATAAAGTATGTAGCATGCAGCCTGTCACCCAGACAACCCTAATAAACGGGGGCTCTAACCCTCAAACAACTATGGTTCTGCATGACTCTAAATTTTCTGCCAACCGAGCCCAACCCACATTTTTCAAATTTAAAGTAAAACACATCATTGGCAGTCCCCATGGAACAAGCTTTCTGGGCCTCAGTTTCCTCATCTGGAAAATGAGCATTGGGTTAGATAACCCCTGGGGCCGCCTTGCACCAGCCTCTGCTCCCAACCTCCTTTGTTTCGGGTGCAAGTCAGGCCTGGAAACTCCTGCCTCCCCTCAGCACCCCCAGCAGCAGTATCCTAGAAGGTTGTTGTCCTGGGGCTGTCCCTTCTCCATCCCGCCATGCTCATGGGAGCCCCCAGTTGCTGTTGTGGGTCACCTGCTGTTCTTGTGTCTTCTCTGATACAGCCCAGAGCTGCCTTCCCAGCAGAGCTTTGCACCCTGGCCCCACCCAGCCCCCTTCAGGAACATTCTTCCAGCTTCTCCCCTCTCCCAAGGGAGAATGAGCTCAGCCTCTAGATCCTACCTGTGCAGGTGCAGTCACCTTGGAGAACGGCTTCTTCCCAGGCCTGGAAAAGACCCCGACAAGGTCTAGCCTAGGAACAGCAATTACAGCTCACAGACTGCCTCTCTCTCTCCTCTCACCGGTGACAAACTTCACGAATCGGTCCCTACACCCTTTCCCACGAAGTCCAGATGACCTCAGAATCTTCCTCAGCACAGCATCCCGATCAGAACTAGCCCCCAGACTGAAAAGCAGGCATGTGCTGGGCCCAGGCCCTCCTCCTGCCCCCAGGGAGAGGCTGCCCCCCAGGGAGAGGCCGCAGAGGGTGAATGGGAACACGGGCTCTGAGGTCAGACACACCTGAGTCAGTTCTTCCAAATACCCGGGGACCGTGGACAAGACAGGACCTCAGGTTCCAACCCCATAGACTAAAGATAATAATCCTTCTCACACTGTTGTAAAATCTAAATGACACCATGCCTGGGGATGAAGTAGATCCTTAGTCAACGTCGTCTCCCTCTGGGTTTGATCCTCTCCTACCTGCGTCCTTGTCGGCTCTTCACACCCTCCCTTTGAGCCACCAGGGGCATTAACATCACACCCATGGCAGATGAAGAAGCTGAGTCATGAGCCAATGTGACTTCCCACAGCCAGCCAGTGGCTGAGCCAGCCTGGAGCAGAGGCTATGAGCCGGCCCAGGCCAGGCCTGCTGTGGGGCTCCCCCGTCTGTGGACCACCCCCCAGCCCTCCCCCACACATGCCTCCTGCTCTGTTTCTGGAGGCAGTAACCCAGCTGGCCTCTGCAGGATGTCTGTGACACGCCTGGGCCGTTTGAGGTCTAGCACCCACTGGCCTGTGCTATAAAGGTCACGGAGCTGTCCTGGGGGGCTTCTCGGACCCCCTTCCCACACTCATGGCTTAACCATAGCTATAAAATCAGTTCTGGAAAACCCCTGGCAAAGTGGTCCAATCCCTTCCCCATTGTACAGCTGGGAAGACCGAGGCCCAAGGGCGGAAAGACTTGCCAGGGCCACGCAGCCAGGGTCAGACCATTTCCACAAGGCCCAGCAGCTCCAGGCCAAACTCTGGAAGCACACGGGAAGGCAGTCGGTCTCCTTCCCCTGCACCGTGAAGGGCGGGCATAGAGGACTCCTGCCCACGTGTACACAACTGTCTGCCCCATCTTCATCTGCCCCCACCCCAGCCGCCCGATAACAAACCTTAACCAGGTAGGTACCTCTGCTGGGAGCTGGGCCAAGGAGGGAAAGGCATCCCTGCCCTCACACCAACTCCCACCCACCTCAGACACCAGGTGATAATCCATGGACACCGGGGGTCAGGCACTCGGTCCTTGGGCCCCAGTCAGCAGCCGAGGTCCCTCCCCCAGGAAGGGGGCAGGCCCACAGGCTGTCATGGGCAATTCCTACACAAGTCCAGCGCCCCAGGCATGATCCTAATTCTACCCCTAAAGCCACCAACACTAAAAACAGAGACTAAACGATATCCTGATACTAAACAGAAAAGGTTGCTCGCCACGGCTTACCATGCACTGCAGCTTCGGCAAAGACTCATTCAGTATTCCCAGAGCATCCTCTGCGGTGGGCACTTTCATGACCCAAACAACCAGAGGCACAGAGACACTGAACGAGATTCGAGAGCACAAGGCCACCCGGCTAGTAAGCAGTGGGGTGGAGAATCGAACCAGGCGGTCTAAAGAGCCTTGACCCCTTGGCTCACGAACCACACTGCTGGCGTGTGTGAGGTGGGCTCTTGAACCGGAAGCACGGTGTCCAAATCCACCTGCTTATCCTCTCTGAGCCTCGGTCTCATCATCTGCTAAATGGGATCATGATGTCCCCTTGCACGTCAGGAGGAGCTGAGGCGCCTGGCACAGAGTTGGTGTCAGGGAATGGTGGGTCAAGCTCTTACCTCTGCTCTGGAAGCTGAAGGTGGAGCTTCATCAGAGAGGGGCCGGCTGTACCCCCAGATCCACAGTAGAACCCCTTCAAGGCTTGGGCACTCAGCATGCTCTCAGACATTTCTCCAAACTCAGCACCACCTGGGTTTTTCACTTCCCTGAATGAAGCCTGTATTCTGACTGCGTTGGCTTTTGCCAAGTCACTCATCGCTCTGCATTCGTCTTCATTAGAAGAAAGTCTCCTTGACGGAAACAAACGGAAAAAAAGATGAGAGATCCAGCTAAATTTGATAAATGGCCTGAAAGGGAGTGTTCGTTCTTATGGAGTCCAAAAGGCGCACATCTGGCTGGGCCCCCCTGGCTCCCTGAACAATTATCCCCACCGATGATGGATGGTTCCTGCTCACCGGCACCTGCTCAGCGGGGCGTGAGGGCCTCGTTAGGAGGCTCTCGCTGCCCCTGCCATGCCGTGGCCCCCACTCTGCCCACCGCCTCCGACTGCTTCCCTGAGGGGAACTGGAGCCAAGCTCCCCCACTCCTACCCTCATCTGTGCACGCAGGGCATGCTCCTGGGGGCTACTGGGATGAGGCATGAGCACACATGCTACGATTGTGAGCACAGCTTGCCAAACCCTGGACTTTGTCATTCAGGTCCAGACTCTCCTTTTAATTCCATCTGTTCACGCCATGGATCTGAAAGCCCCTGAATATTTTCCTCCCCGGCCTGAGCAAACTGATAAACATGCTGTTCTCCTCTTCACTGTGAGCTCCCTCTCCACCTGCTTTACCACCCTCAGAATAGCCTGGCTTGCAACCCTTGAAAAAGTTGGAGCTGAAATTTCTTCCCTGGGAAAGCCCAGGGACAGAGGGTGAGGACTGGGAGCTGTAGGGCTATGTACTGGCAGCAACTGAAAGGGGTATTGAAAGCAGGCAGAGAGGCCTTTGGAAGCAGGGAAATGCACTTTTCCAGTTCCCAGAAGCCTCCCAATGGGGCTTTCCTTCTCTTCTGCCCTTGGCTTCCCCAAGCTGGGTTCGGAAGCTGAATGCCCTGGGCTGCCTTGAACAGATGCACAGGCTGGGCACTGCACAAAGGCAATGAGTGGATGGGTTAGCAGTCCACTCTCTACCAGAGGAGCTTGGTACCCAGGTATTGGCTAGGTCTGCCCAGAGCAAAGAATGCTGCTCTGTGATTTCACAGTGCCATCACTTTACAGCCCTACAATACCCCTTCCAAGATAAAATTTCTCCTGTCCATCCTTACGGCTGGAAGCCCCACTTAGGTGGGAAAGAAACTGAAGGAGAAATAAAAGAAGAAAGATGCCAGCTCAACTGGCACTTCTTCCAGGAAGTCTTGCCTGAGTGGGTCTCAAATGTCAACTTAGGGCAAGAGGCTAAGGTGGGGGGTGAGAGAGAGCAAGCTTGTCTCAGAGTTGTATTTTTGTGAATAGGCTGCAGGTTTTCCTAAGCCCGGAGGATCACCAGGGATAGCTGAGAAGAGGCCAGAGAGATTAGAAGGTGCCCAGGGCACCACCACTCGCCCTGAGTTCCCAGACTGGGACAAATCCCATTGTGTCTCTCAGCACTCTCCCCACCACACTGATCGTGGTTGTAATTTCATCTTTAGCTCTGTGATTTATCCAAGAAGGAAGAGACACTGTGTTTGACTTGTGGCTCACCATTGTGTCCCCAGCACCTCGCATCAATATGATCAGTCCCCAATAAATTGAGGAAGAAAAGGAGAGAGAGACAGCGAGCGTCTGGATCTCTGTGGATAAAGGCCAAGCTCATGGAAATGATGTGGTTTGGGAATATAGGTGAGCCTGGTGGGGTGCGGTCTGGAGCCAACAACCTTTGGTGCACACGGTGCAAAAAAACCCTCATGGGTTGATTTTTCATCATTCATTCAACAAGCGTTGACTGAGCCCCACTCAGGGGCTCAGGCATGGGAGACAGTACAGTGCACTGGACTCAGGCCCTGACCTCGGGGTACACAGCCCAGCAAGAGAGAAATAAGTCTCTGGTGATGACAGGACAGGTACTGGGTGCTCTGACAAAGCAAGAAGAGCAGTGAGGGAAGCTTCCAGATGCCCAAGCTGTGTTCTGAAGAATGAAGAAGAGTTACTCAGGACAAGGAGCTGGGAGAGGCTTCCAGGGAACACAACAGGACCTGCCAGGGCCCAGAGGTATGGGGGGCCTGACATGTCCCCAGAATGGAAAGAATCTCTTGGTTTGCAACACTCTTCCTGAGCCTGTAGTGCCTTCTGATTCCTGGTTCTAGGGTTGGGACCTGCCATGGGGCTGGTTCAAGTGGGGCCCTAACTCCCCACTCCCCCAGCTACCCCACTACTCACCTTGCCACAACACTCTCCCCCCAAAAGCCAACTATGTATCTGTCTCAGACTCTTTGATCAAGGAGAACATATTCTTTTTTTTTTTTCCCCCTCTACTTTCTTTTGCTCAAGTATTCAAAACAGCAGAGAAGAAAGCAAGAGAAAGAGATGGAGAGGGAGAAAGAGGCGAGGATACAGACAGAAGACACAAAAGCCACCAAAAGAAAGTCCCCTGAGAGCAGAATGAGGAGACCCCAAGCCTGTCCTCCCTGACCTCCACCCCTCTGCTGCCTCCTGACCAGAAAAGGGGAGGAGGAGCCAAGATGGCAGGCTTTACCTCATGCTCGGGCCACAAGAAACAAATCTTTCCTGGACAGTAGATGGAGGACATTATTTTCATTCCTTCCTTACATCTTAGTCCAATCTTCCCCCTCTGCTAACAAGAAAAAGTCTTCACCTCAGAGGCCCTGAGTGACCCTGGGCAAGATGGTTTACCTCCTGGGTTCCAGTTTCTTCCCCTGTCAATGCAGAGTTGGTAGCCGTGCTACTCACAGGTCTAGGGGCAAAATGAGGCAGGGAAAAGAGGGGAGGTGGGAACAATCATCCCCCAAAGGGTGCAGTGCCAGGCCCCATGCACACAATGGCAGTTGCCCCTCTCTGCTGCTTGGCCAGTGTTGTCTCGCCCATTGCACGGCCACGAAGGGGTGGGATTAAATCACTGAGTGGATGTGAGGTGGCCTTCAGACTCCTCTCACACATGCCAGGAGCCAAGAGCTTGCAGGAACCTTGCAGCCTGACCCTCGCCTACACCCGTAAGCCAACCGAACCCACCTGCAGGGGTTCCACAGCCTAAGGGGTCACAGGCCTGAGAGGCCTCCTTCCTTCTCATCTATAAAATGAGCGCTTCTGGAAGGCAAAAATACAAATGCTTTCCAATTACTAAACTCCCATGGAATCCTCACCACAAACTTAGTCACAAACATCTCCATGTCTCCACTTCACCAAGACAAAAATCCAGACTCCGAGAGGTTGAGTTCACCGCTCAAGAGCACACAGCCAGCAACTGCCAGAACCGAGACTTGAACCCAGATACCCGGGTTCCCAGCTGGGAACAGCTCCCAGCTCTGGCTCCCCAGCTCACTGGCTTATTTTTCAAGTGTCTCGATGAAACCGTGCCTCTCAAGCCAGCGTAAATCTTCACCTTGCTGGGTAGGGTTACTTAGCTGGTGGTGGCTCCAGTCCCACAGGGAGCAGAGCTGTAGAGGGACCTCAAAGTTCAGAAGAATTTAATTTCCTTCATGAAAGGGCTCGGAGGTGGGGCAGGAGGGGCCAGATGAAAGGCTGGCTTTGAAAAAGGCAAGAATCCAGAAATGCAGCTCCCTGGGGGTGGGGGGTGGGGGGCCAGGGATCTACTTTCAGAACACAGTGTCTCCCAAACTGACATGAAGGAGGGGCTTTGTTTAAGTGAGAGATCAGATCTCAGGGCCTGGGGTAGGGAAAGGGCAAGGAGCTGGAACTTTCCTTTTGTCTTCTAAAATCTAGGAGGAGGCCAAGGAAAACAGTAAGGCACCCCGGGGAAGCTGGGGTAGCCTGGCTGGGTCTTGGCGACACCTTGCTCCCATGGACATTCAGGGGAGGGCACGGGGTGTCCCCCAAGGGATGGCACCCCCAGAACCTGCAGAACTCAGAAACTGGGCAGTGATGCTGATTTAGGGGACCACCCAAGAGCTTTTCCTCATGCACCGGAGCTCTTGGGAGTACTTTGGGGTCATCTTGGGGTAGATGTTGTGGCAGATTTCACGGAGAGTCCTGCCATCAGGACCTGCAGGCCCCACAGCGGCCAGTTTGCGAAGGGCCCGCGGTGACTGTGACCACAGCTGGGCAGCGCGGAGGGACGCGCTGGCTCCCCAGGGCTGCCAAGCCACCTACCGCCCACCGGGTGGCTGAAAACAGCGGAGGTCTATTCTCTCCCGGTTCCAAAATCAAGGTGTTGGCAGGGCTGCGCTCCTGCGAGGCCTCTAGGGGAGGAATCTTTCTCTGCCTTTCCTTTAGCCTCTGGTGTCACCAGCCATCCTCCTCCCGTGGATGACAAATGCCGCCGCCACTGTCACGTGGCGCTCTCCTGTCTGTGTCTTGTCTCCTCTACTTATCAGGACACCGGGGTCGTACTAGCTTAGCGCCCACCCTAACCACCTCGTTTTAACTTGATTACAACTTCAAAGAACCTACTTCTAAATAAGGTGACATCCACAGGCATGGGGGCTAGGATTTCAACATATCTCTTGCGGGGGGGGGGGCATAATTCAATCCGTTAACTATGACCCTCCGAGCCACCCAGGCGCCCCACAGACCTCTATGCTTCTTAGGCACCTAAAGGTACATGTTAGTGTAGCGGGAACCCATCCATCCTCTGCTGGCTGCCCTCCTGGGGCCTGGAGTTCACTTTAGCTCCTGTTTGCTGCAGCGACTTTCTACACGGCACGGCCAGAGCAAGCAATTTTGATTCAGAATCAAATCCCCTATTCTCCTGGGTAAAACCCTTGGAGAACAGATACGTGGAAATCCACGTGGAAATCCACAGCCCCCAGGGCCCCCGTGACCCCAGTGACTCCCATCTGGCCCAGCCTCCTAAGGAGGCTGGCTTTCACTCTGTTTCTCTGCCTCAGAGCCTTTGCCTCTGCTGTTCCCCCTGCCTGGTGCTCTCTTCCCACACAAGGCTCAGCTCAGAGAGAGGCCTTCCCCGCCCCTGGCAGCTCAAGCATCCCCATGTTGGTCCCCAGTCTTGTGGTTGCTCACAGAACTTACCGCCATCCGAAATTAGCTTCTTTGGGTAGGACTTGAGCTGTTTCCGACTGGGCTTTCCCAACCAGCACGCCTGCCCTCCCAGGGCAGGGCCTGGTCTCTGCGCTCACCGTGGATGCTCAGGGCCTGGTGCAGGTCTGACCTACAAGGCATGAGCAAATGCATGAATGCATGGCTAGCATGGAGGGAACTCACTCTCTCTGATGCATAAACATCTCCTGAGCATCCGTGAGGAGCCACGTGCTGCATCAGGCCTGAGTCAGTCACAGTCCACTCAGGGAGACAGTACAGGCCACAGTGACCGACCGACAGGAACACCATCCTTCTTCACAGGCCTTCAGCAGCAGCTGTCAGAAAAGCAGAAATTCAAATTACACTATCTATAAATGACAACGACGCTGAGATGCCAGCACAGGGATGTCCCCAAGGACCAGCTGCCCCCTTCCTGACGTCCAACCCCCCACTCCGCAGAAGCCCGCTACCCCCTATGGCTCTGGAGCAGAGGAAGAAAACACAAGATCTCGGAAACTATAGAGATGGAGTTTCTGCCAACCAGCAGGTTCAGGACTCAAACTGGCACTGAAATTCCACATAGCAATCAAGAACTTTGTCATTATGCAAATGCTGCTGTGAACTTTGTCTCAGAGCTTCCACGTGTCTCTCACGTGTGGACCCAGAATGCAATCACGGAGTCCGAGGGCACATGCATGCTCCTCCACAGGGGAGGCAAATTCTAGCTCTACTCTCTTAGGGTCTCTGGCTGGGCCTGAGAATCCAACCAACCTAAGACAGGTGAATAGGAGAAAACCTTGGGGGTTTGCACAGGTACATTAGAGACCCCACAGGAAAACAGCCCCAACCAAAGCGGGGAGGCCCAAGACTTCCCCACCAGGTTCAGCAAAGAATAGCGATGGTGGGAAAGTAGCTGAAACATATGGAGAGATGAAAGGAAGGCAAGGTGCATTCTTACAAGATCTGTTCCTATAGATTTTTCTCGGCTCACTTCCCCGTCTCTGGTGATAAGAATGTTTCTTTTCCCCTGGGTAGGGAGGGCATCTTTCACGTGGGATTTTTATCTCCTGCTTTTGGGGAGACAAAGAAAGGTCAGGGCACCCTTCTTACACCTGCCGTTTTCCAAGCGTCTTTAGCTCAAAATAATCCTTAGGCAAAGTGGCATGTTTGGCGGTGGCCTATATGCCGCCCTCTGCACCTTTACTGGATAAAGCCAGACTGGGTTAGAGCAAATTCCATGCCCATGGCCAAGGTGTAAGTGTTTGGTTGCCCTGCACCCTGACATTTTTACTCTTCAAGCTTTTTTTAAAAAAAAAAAAGAATTAGATTATTTATTGATTTATTCATAATAGACACACAGAGAGAGAGAGAGGCAGAGACACAGGCAGAGGGAGAAGCAGGCTCCACGCAGGGAACCCGACGTGAGACTCAATCCCGGGACTCCAGGATCATACCCTGGGCCAAAGGCAGGTGCCAAACCGCTGAGCCACCCAGGGATCCCTACTCTTCAAGCTTTTTAATTTTTGTGAAACTGACAGCAGTCTTGATTTTAAAAGTATATGTTTTTTTAAGATTGTATTTATTTATTTGAGAGAGAGAGAGAGAGAGAGAGAGAGAGAGCTCACGCCTGGCTGAATGGGAGCCACACATGAGGCTCCATCCCAGGACCTCAGGACCATGACCTGAGCCGAATGCAGACGCTTACCGACTGAGCCACCCAGGTACCCCTAAAAGGTATATTTAGACACAGATAAAAATGTTTGCAAGCTCTAGCAGAGTATTCACAAGTGTTGACCACATGGTAAGTTACAAAACAAATCCGGATACCCTACACATTATAGCGTAGGTCTACCACGTAACTAAAAGGCAATAACAAACAAGTTACAAAGAAAACTAAAATATATTTGGAAGATAGGAAGCACTTCTAAATGGATCAAAGATATTGGGACATACATCCTCCGACCTGAATGGTGATGAAGATGTACGTCAAAACACAGCTAGCCCTGCGTCTAGGAGAGGCTTATAGCCTTATAAGCAGATAGAAAAGAAGGCTGGGATTTAATGAACCAAATGTCAAAGGTAAAAAATTGGCAAAAGAACAGCAGAACCAACCCCCCCCCAAAAAAAGTGTAGAAATAATGAGAAAATAAAAATAAGAGCAGAAACAAAAGTGTGATAACAAAGATCAATATGGCGCAAAGTTAGTTTTTTTAAAAAGATAGCAGATATGGCTATGATATGGCTGACTTTACGCCTGTAAAATTTTAAACTCTCTAGAAACATCTAGAGAATATTGTTGAACAACTGGCTCGAGGAGGAATAAGCAACCTGAAGAGCTAGTAAACACTTTAAGAAATTGAACTATGGGTTAATCTGCCCACAGAGAAACCATCAGACCATCAGCTTTACAGGGGAGTTCTATTCAACTTTAAAGGCATTTTATCCATTTGGTTTTATATTCTGACTTCTGAACAACAGAAAATGAGAGAACATTTTCCACTTCACTTTATGATAAAATAATTTTGATATTGGGGCACCTGGTTGGCTCAGTCAGTTAAGCTTCTGACTTGATTTCAGCTCAGGTCTTAATCTCAAGGTCATGAGTTCAAGCCCCACGCTGGGTCTGGAACCTACTTAAGTAACAATTTTGATATCAAAATTAAACAACGACAGTGAAAGAAAAGTAAATCACAGTCCAATCCACTCATGAATATTGGTGCAAAAAAACTCGAAGCAGGACTCCCAGATCCCACAGCCAGGCCCTGGTGGCACAGGCATTACATTTAGCCCGTGGACTACACACACCTCCTCTCTGTGATTCTAGTCTGACTCACAGACAGCCAAGAAGTTCAAGCCTGAAATGGCCACGGGCTCTCTCTCCTCTGAATCCTGCTATTCTAGAGCCAGGCCAGAGTAAATGGAAAGTTCCAGTGGCAGTTTTTCCAGGGATGTCTCATCCAGGCTCAGGCAGGTTAACTAACATTGGAGAGAGGGAGAGACATCCTGGGGTGACTTCACTGCTCCAGTCCTGCCACTGGCACTGTGATCTGCAGGCACCCCCCTGCCCCTGGCCTGCTCTGCCTGCAGCTGGGAGCCACCAGGCAGCAGACCCTGACCTGCCTCCCTGGGAGCCACAGGCTGCAGGGGGTCACGGTGCCAGCAGGAGCGCAGCCAGAGGCTGTCTGCGGCAGATGGGACTTGTAGACCTCAGACAGGCCATAAGCGCTAAAGTTTCCTATCTTTGCCTCCTGCCTGGCAAAATTCCCACCATCCCAGAGCGAGGATCTGACAGTCCGGGAGGCTGAGCTCCTTGACAGGGCTGGGTAGAGTAGACTTCTTCAGAGATCAGGGCCTCTTCCAAGCTCACCCCTCACAGGGAGGAGGGAGGTAATGGCCATGGGGTACCCAACCCGAGGGAGGGGGGCATGCTTTCATGTCAATCCCTTCTCTGTGGGCACATGGTATTCCCCTAATATAGACATGCCATAATTTGCTTGAACAATCCTTGATTTGAGAGGGTTTTTTTATTCCTGTGCATCCTGGTAGATATATCTGGGTGCATATCCTTTATGCGTTCCTTGGGATAAATTCTACTTTTAGGCTCATGGGTGGGTTTCTATGAAGTTAGATGCAAAGTGCTGTGTGTACATGAAGATTAGACCCTTAGGGGAGCTTGTTTCCAGCATCAAGAACCTCTGCTGCAGGGACACCTGGGTGGCTCAGTGGTTGAGTGTCTGCCTTCAGCTCAGGTCATGATACCAGGGTCCTGGGATCGAGTCCTGTATCAGGCTCCCTGCAGGGAGCCTGCTTCTCCCTCTGCCTGTGTCTCTGCCTCTCTCTGTGTGTCTCTCATGAGTAAATAAATAAAACCTTTAAAAAAAAAAAAGAAAGAAAGAAAAAGAACCTCTGCTGCGGAAAACACAACCTGCAGTGTGACTTGTCTCCCCACTTTCTTCATCCTCATACAGAGCAGTTTGACAACTTGGACGATGGGGTTTCAAATAACTTTATTTCAAGGAAATAATTTGCCATTTAGTTAGTCATTATTCCTTTACACACACCTTCCCAAAACAACTCCATGAAGTTGGTACTGCTGTTATCCCCACTCTACGGATGGGACGCTGAGCTCAGAGACGTCAGGTGCCTTGTCTAAGGTCACACAGCAGGTCAGTGGTGAACCCAGGAATCAGACGCAGGCAGCTGCCTCAGAGCTACCTCCCTGAGCACGCACCCACCCAAGCATCACCAGCCCAGTGCTGTGGGTGGGCTTCCCAGAGCCCAGGAAGCAAGCCCTGAAGCAGCAGCGGCCTTGCTTCTCTCAGGCAAGTTGACAAGTCTCTTTGGGCTGAGTTTCCATCAGAGTCCTGCCTATAAATAGGCAGAGTAATAAATCAAGAGTACGTGCTGATGGAAGGAGCCGTCCAGGGTGAGCAAAGGTCAAGCTGCTGGCTGGGCCTGCTGAGCTCCACTAGCGACACTTCCACCAGCTCAGAACAGCACCGTGTCAGGAGGACGAGCGTGGAGGTCACAGTTCTGCTGATCTCAGACTGGGAGGAGGAAGTAGAATGGATGAAGGGGATGTTGGGGGCCTTTGGGCAGGACCCCCTCTTTCCTGCCACCTCCTTTCACACTGGAGCTCATGTCCGCCGCAGCCCAGACCAAAGGTGACATTATCTGGCACGACGGAACCAACCCCCACGTGCTGGGGGAAGGCAGGGGTTTCCTTGGACTAAACCGGCCACAGCCCTGCCCACCCCTCAGGTGGAAGGAACGTGGCCTTTGGACCTTCAGTAAGTGCTCCGGGAATAACGTCAGCGATAAAGTTATTAACAGCGGGATTTACTGAGCACTTACTATGCCCCACGCCTATGCTGAGAGCTCTAGGTCATCCAGTTCCGTCCTCTCGCCAACACTTCGATCATCCCCACTTTCCAAGTGACAAACTGAGGCCCGGAGAAGTGAGGCAGGTGACAGAGCCAGGAGGTGTCGGAGCAGGAATCTACACCAAGGCAGTCCGACCCCCGAGCTTGCAGCCTTCTCCCTCTAGGCCTCGGCACACCCGGGAACGTGGGGGAAGCTCTCAATCCCAGAGGGGGAGCTCCCCACGGGCGGGCGGGGATCAGGCCTTCCTCCCCGAGACTGGCTGCAGCTCCGCGGGAGGCTCCTCCACGGGCGGACCTGGGAGAAAGCCCCCGCTCGCCACCTGCCCGCTCTGTGGCCCTGGGAGAGTTACCCGGAATGGCCGAGCCTCAGTTTCTTCACCTGTCAGTGGGAACTAAGGACACTCAGTTCCTTTGGTGGCCGTAAGCAGCAAAAGGAAGGAGTTGGCGCAGGGCTGCCCCGTGGGTGGAAGTGGTCGTCATTGATGCTGTTGTTTCCATCCTGCAAGCGACTCAGCTCTCTCCTCCTGTCCGCTGCCAATCAGAGGCGCCGAGAGGGACTAGCCTCAGGCTGCCGAGCCCCCCTAGGGCTGCCGAGCCCCCCTAGGAATCATAGCAGCAGCTAAGATGTATCGCCTGTACACTGTGTGCCAGGCACCGGTCCTAATCGCTTTACGTATTAACTAGTCAGCAGGAAGCCCCGGAGAGGGCAGCAGGGAGGAGAGCCAGAGGTCCACAAGCCACGCCAGGCCAGCCCACCTGTGCGTGGGCCTGCTGGTCACACGGGTCCCCACCAGCAGCCTCTAGGCCCCAACGATGGCCCCAGGTACATGTGTGAGACCTGCAAAATGCCCTTCGACCTCACCAACCCCTCAGGTGGTTCTGAGTGAGGACCCGGGGTTGAGTGTGTTGCCAGAGGGCTGGAGAAACAGAAGGAGGATGTGGGGGCTGCCGGGGGAGGGCTGCCTCCGGGTCACCCAGGGCCTAGAGCAGTGCTCAATAATGTTCGTTGACTAATAATTGCTGATTATGATATAAGTGGGGGCTCTATTTTCGGGCACAGTGGCTCAGGTATTGGGCTCTACTAGCCACTTTTTTTTTAAATGCATGCATGGAAAGAAACCTGGAAGGATATATACTAAAAGTGAATCCTGATGATCTTAATGGGGAAGAATAATGGGAGGATCTCATGGTCATTTTTTTGCAGGTTTTTTTCCCTTTTGTACTTGCTACATTGTCTATAATGAACAAGTATTAATTTTATGCTCAGAAGAAAATAAACTTTTGTGTGAGCTTAGGACTCATTCAATTTTACAGCACAAAAAGAAATTTTACAGAAGAAATTGAAGTCCAGAGAGGTTAAGCCGTTTGCCCGAGGCCACACAGCAAGGCAGGTAGGGCTGGGACAGACCCAGGTCTGCTAGCCCATCCCCTGCACCCTCTGGGAACTCAAGCCTTAGGACGGGGGGGGGCATCTCCAGCTCCTGCATGGTGAGGCCTCGTTTCTCTTTTTTTCACCACCGTACCCTGAAAACACCCCCAACCCAATCTTGCCAGCTCCCCCAACTCCTGCGAGAGTCCCCTGAGAGAAGGAGGGATGTCTGCAGATGTTAGTAAAGTGATCAATGGAAAGAAATACATATAAGCCCCCATTCCAGCTTCACGGACTTGCTGCTGATTCATAAATAAAAGAATGCCCAGGCTATTTTGGGCACCTGCAATTTTCTACTTGAATAACCAGGGAAGTGGCTGCCTGCCCGCTTCTCTGCCCTGCTCGTGGCGCCAGAACGGGGGAAACGTGATCTCCCCCGGCGTAATGGGATCTGGGGCCAGGCCTCACTGCTGATTTCCTTGCTTTGCCCCGCTCCAGAAAACCCAGGTGTCCCCCACACCACATCCATGGGAGTATGGGAAGGGAGACTCCAGGCCCGATCCAGATGCTGTGGATTCAGTGGTTCCTTCAAGGTATAGGAGGCAATCTCAGCTCTGCCACCTGCCATCTGTGGGACTTTGGGCAAGTGATTCAACCTCTCTGAGCCCCAGTTTCTTCATCTGTAAAATGGGGATACTTATATCACTTTGCAGGTTTGGTACAGGTGAGGTGCCTGGCTCTCTCAGGGGAATTATTATTTAAGGTATGAGAGAGGAGCTGCTCTGGAAAGAGCCCCAAATAGGATTCTCAGGCTGTTGTTTGATCTTTTGGTTCCAGGAGCTCTGAGTTAAGGGGGAAGAAAAGATCATTTATCAGTTCTTGTCTGAAAGTCTGGGAGTAATGGCTTCAGGCAAGGCTGGATCAAGGGTCTTGAGTGAAGTCTTCAAGATCTGGTCCTTCTCTTCCTCATGGCTCCACTTTACTCTGGTTGACCTCATTCCTGGGCCAGTCCCCCTTCATGGAAATTCCCAGCAGGTACAGGCTTATATCATTCTTACAGCTAGAAGGGTATGAAGGCTGGAGGGGGAAATAAGTATGGGGGGAAGGGTGACTTATGACAAGTGAAAGAATAGGTTGAAATGTTGGACTGGAATGCAGACAGAAAATACTAGCCAGGAAAGGAAAGGAAAAAGGAAAGGAAAAAAGGAAGGAAAGGAAAGGAAAGGAAAGGAAAGGAAAGGAAAGGAAAGGAAAGGAAAGGAAAGGAAAGGAAAGGAAAAAGACTAGCCTTTACTCTGCGGCTTACTCCTCTGTAGTCCATTTTCCGGTATGTTCCACAAGATTTTAATAGGCATTGGATGAGCCAAGGGTTTCAGGGCCAAAAGACTGGGTGAAGCCCAATGTTTTTAAAGATTCTACTTATTTATTCATGAGAGACACAGAGAAAGAGAGGCAGAGACATAGGCAGAGGGAGGAGAAGCAGGCTCCATGCAAGGAGCCCGATGCAGGACTCGATCCTGGGACCCAGGGACCACACCCCAGCTGAAGGCAGACACTCAACCACTGAGCCACCCAGGCGTCCCTGGGCGAAGCCCAATTAAACAGGTTTCTTTGCTACAGAGCCTCTACATGGTCACTCTTCCAGCTGTGATTCTCCAAGAGGAGAGCTATGGGCTATAGCATTCCTTAAGTTCTCAATTCTTTGGGAAGGGCCACTATGGGTCATAGGAGCAAGATAATAAGACAGCAAGTGTTCTGGGGAGAGGACAGTGGAAGCCCCATAGGCGACAACTGTAATTGTCCACGTGAAGGGTGATGACTGCCAGAACAGAGTTCCATGGCAGAAACAGGAATAAGGGTACACAGCGAGAGATGGGATGTAGGAAAATATGTGTATCAGCTCAGAAAACGTTGCAGTTTTGGTGATGGTAACAGCGAAATATAGTTTTGATCTTAGCTTCTCCACTGAAAGCAATACAGAGACAAAACATGGGCTCTGCAGTCCAGCAAATTCTTCAGTAACTTGCCCCATTTTGCTACTAGGGCAAGTTACTGCACCCCTCTGAACCTGTTCCCTCGCTTTTTTTTTTTTTTTTTTAAGATTTTACTTATTTATTCATGAGAGACAGAGAGAGAGGCAGAGACACAGGCAGAGGGAGAAGCAGGCTCCATGCAGGGAGCCCGACATGGGACTCGACCCAGGTCTCCAGGATCATGCCCTGAGCCAAAGGCAGACACTCATCCCGGGAGCCATCCAGTCACCCCCTGTTTCCTTGCTTATTACAGGAGGATATTAAGCCCTTTTTCTCAGGGTCCTTGTAAACATTCCAAGATGAATGTAGAGAGAGTGCCCAGCTATGAGCTGGACTTCCCCTTCCGGCCATAACAAAGGACTTGGTACCACACCAGCCCTCCCAACAAAAATAGCCTAACACTTGACAAAATCAGAGGCAGCCAGTCTTCAGAGAGCAGGTCAGAGGGACTCCCCCCACCCCCACCCCGCCCATGAGCCCCTCCCCACCGGGCTCTCAGAGGAGCTCACACAGAGCACCACGGTCCCTCTGAGCTCAGGAGGCAGGGATCAGAGTTTGGGCCTCTGGGACGACAAAAACAGAAGGAATCTGCAGGACGGGACACTGGAGAGGAGGGAGCTGCATAGCCAGGGGGGTGGGGGTGTCCCAAGAAGTCTGTGGAGGGGACTCCGGGACCCACAAGTCCTTGCCCAAAGGCTGGTCTGTGCAAGCACAGGATGAAACTATCCAAGGTTTACCAGCAGGCTGGGAGAGGTTGGAGAGACCTTCCTGAGCCCTCCAACTGAGACACCAGAGAGGCTGAGCCCTAGGAGTGAGGACCGTGCCCTAGTGCAAGTGCGGCTGTAGACCTGCCCCAACAAAGCCTGAAGCCAAGTCCTTTGATTTCCTCAGAGTTGAAAGGCAAGCTCTGCCAGGTTCTGGAGGCTTGGGAAACAGCTCGGGCTTTGCATGAATTCTCCCCAACAAAGTGTAAAACGAAGCGCATGGGATTTCGAAAGGATCAGCCAGTGATTGTGCTGTCTGCTAAAATAAAACTTAACACTCTTCAGAAGAAAACAGAATCCAGATTCTATAACACATCACACACACAACATCCAGTATATGATCAAGATTTTCTAGACATGTGAAGAAACGGGAAAATGTGATCTTTAGTCAAGAAAAAACAGCCCATGGAACCAGACCCCAAGATGGTTCAGAGGTCAGATTTAGCAGGTGAAGACCCTAAAGCACCTATTCCGGGTTTTGGCACATAGTAGATGCCCACCAATTAATGCTAACTGCTCATCTCCATTCGAGCAAAGTAATCATTTGTCCCCCAAAAGGCTTTGAAACCCGAGGATTAATAAAGGGGAAGGACCCAGTCCTCATATACTGAGTGTTGCTGTCTTCCCCGTACACGATTCAGAGAATGGGGGGCTGCCTTGTGCAATAATGAAACACAAGTGATGACCGTGCCACTAGCTCATTGTGTGAGTACCTCAACTCCCTGTGCCTCAGTTTCCCCATTTACATAATAGGGAGGGCAGGCAGGTCATCTCAAAGGGCTCTTTCTTTCCATGATTCTGAGTTTGTCTGGCCCAGGAGTTGTTTTCAGCCAGGATACACTCTGAGCTGGGACCTGGACGAACCAGTAGAAGGAATTGGATCCACATCTAATACCTTGGGGGAAACACAGGCTGGGATGGCTTTCTCCCAGGTATCATAATGTGAGGCTATGAGCAGAGCCGGGGCTCATTTCCCAAAGGAAACTTTCTTGAGAAATGTCTCCTAGCAACCAGCTCCACCAATATACAACCTTCAGGGACCTCTGCAGAAACATAAAGGCTTTTTGTGACTCTCTTCTTCAAAAGCTCACGTTGGAAGTGCTTATCAATCAAGACGCTAATGTGAAGCAGGTGGAGGGGGCCCATGGTGGGCAGGGGATGTTGGATGGGCATCCACCCACAGCTTCGATCTCCTTCCACTCTGTGAAATTACCAGCAGTCTGGTTTCCGGGCTCAGAGCAAGAGCTTCAGACTTGTTCAAAACCAGGCTCCATCTCCTACCAGCTGAGTAACCTTGGGCAAGTCATTTAACCTCTCTGAGCCAGTTTCCCCATCTGTAAAATGAGGCTAATGACATGTAGGAGGATAGTTCTCCACCCAGGTTCCCGGCACTCGTCCAGCACACGCAGCCACCAGGTGCTGTAAGCATTTGCCGCTAACAGCTACATTCTTAGAACTATTAGCTGATGGGAGGTGACTCACCAGAGGTAGATGGGAGGTTGACACCATCTGGTTATCCCTTCTCGTGTCCTACAGCCAATGACCAACTAATGTAGAGGGATAAAAGACCAGTCCTCTTGCCTCAAAGCAGGACAACGTGGTGCCATGTATAGTCATGACCAGACTCCAGCTAAACCCCCATCCTTGCTGAACTTCTACTACCACATCCTACTTCCCTCCCTTACTCCTTCACAGACTTCCTATGAATGCCCCCCTCAATAAGTCACTAGCACAAAGTCCCCATTTCAGGCTGTCCTAGGAAATCCAAAGACACGAGAGTATCTATGTCTCAGGCCACTGTGAGGATCTGATGAGAGAATGTGCATGAAGTACCAGGCGCGCAGGGTGTGCTCAATAAACCAACATCATTATCCTCTTCCTCCTCCTCATTATTACTGTAATTACAGACAGTCCTGAGATCAGAGAGGGCTTCCAAAGTGGACAAGAGTTGGGGGCAGTCTTGGTGTGAGGGGATAGTTGCACTTAGACTGGCTAACATAGGTGAGACAGAGTTATCAGCTTTCTTTGCTTCCTAATTAATATTAACGTTATTTTTCCTATTATAAAAACAGTACGAGCTCATTGGCAAAAAATGAATAAATAAACCCCTCAGCAATGCAGAGAATGACAAAAATGAATGAATGAATGAATGAATGAATGAATGAATAAAATTTCCCACCACTTGGGTATAATCACTGGAGACATTTTCCCTCACACCCTTCCAAACATTTCCCACATAAATTCAAATAATATACATATGTGGACACACATATACACATATATACATGCAAACATATATAATTAATATATGTAACATATGTATATATAATATGCTATTTCTAGAGGATAATACTATATGCATAATAATATACATATAACTAATTTTGTTACTGATAAAAATGGAATCACAAATACTATTTTGTAACCTGGTTTTTTTACACTTGATTTTCATATGCAGATAGTGGGCATCTCCCATGTTAAAAAACACGAGTCTACAGCATCAGTTTTAGCCAAAGATTGTTACCTTTTATGGCAATAACACAGCTTATTTAATCAATCCTCTACCTCTAGACACTTACTTATTGTCACTTTTTTTTACTATTATAAACAAGGCTGGTTAATGCAAATCCTTGAGTGTGTATCTTCGTGCATATGTTCAGTTGTTTCCTGAAAACAAATTCCTAGAAATAGAAGAGTATGGATATCGGAACGCACACATTTCCCTGCAGGATGACTGGACTATCCTCACTCCCTCCAGGAGTACTGGAGTGTACATTTCCCCACACAAAGTATCCAGCAGTCTCCAATACTAGATATCATTTTTGTTTTAATTTTTGCCAATCTGATAGGTGAAAAATAATACTGCGTTGTTGCTTCAGTGTGCATTTCTTTGGCTGCTGGGGAGGCCAAGCATCTTTTCTTACACTTGTGGGCTGTTTGGATTTCGCCTGCTGAGAATTGCTATTGTCCAGTCCTTGGCAAGGCCCTGCTGGGTGTCTTTTCTCCTCTCCCTTCCCCACCCAGATCCACAGGTTCAGTTCATAAGCAGCAAAGCCCTGTTTCCTACAGGATTGGTACACTGGGAAGGCAGAGTTTTTGCCCTCAGGCTCCAACAGCCAGCCAGAGCTGGGATTAGGAGGGGTTCAGTCCTCTGACTCCAGGGTGCCCTCTCACCAAGCCCCCTCTCCCGCCCTTATCCATGTCCCTACACAATGGAGACCTTAGAAGCCAGATCTGCTTAAAGGAAAAATTTCTCCAAAATTCCAAACTTACCCAGCAAATACATTCCAGGGGCGATTATTAGCATGGTTTGGGGAGTCTTGTCAGAAGAACCTACTAGAACATTCCTTTAAAGTCCAGCGCTCTCAAGAGGTTTGAAATGAGATTTTATATATGACAAGATCTATCACAGTTACGAATACCCCAACCATTGCCCCAGCGACACCACAGGTAAGAATTTTCCCTCCAGCAGACCCACTTACCCATGTACAAAAGGCACACGTAAAGTGCTCATGGAGGGCAGCCCTGGTGGCGCAGCGGTTTGGTGCCGCCTGCAGCCTGGGGTGTGATCCTGGAGACCCGGGATCGAGTCCCACATCGGGCTCCCTGCATGGAGCCTGCTTCTCCCTCTGCCTGTGTCTCTGCCCCTCTCTCTCTGTGTCTATGAATAAATAAATAAAATATTTAAAAAATAAAAAATAAAAAAATAAAGTGCTCATGGAAACATCGCTCACAATAGCAAAATACATGCTAACGACCTAAATGTCCATCAGTAAGGACCTGCAAAATAACTTACCAATGACATTTACCAGGAAATATCATGCAGACAGTAAAATAATTGCACGCGTGGAAAGACGCCCTTGAGGTATCATAAAGTGACAAAAGCGAGTTATAGAAGAGTACATTTAGTGTGATCCCTTTTGCACTTTTCAAAGGGATAGATTAGAATTGTTCCAGATGTTTATGAGAGTGGAACCAATTCCTGGGTGGTCACATAAGAAACTGCTCACAACAGTTTCATCTAGGAGGGGGCTGGGGAGTTAAAGTGTTGGGAGATTTTTAGGTCCCATTTTATACCCACCTGCCTTATTTAAATTATTAGCATGAATATGCTTTACCATTATATAATGAAAAACCTTTAAAGTTTAAAAGTGAGCCTATGACCAATCATTGTGACAATAGTCTATTGACAAGCTTACTGTCAAATATGTGCCAGGCAGTCTGCATTCTCTCATTTAATCTTTTTTTTTTTTTTAAGATTTATTTATTCATGAGAGACACAGAGAGGCAGAGACACAGGCGAAGCACGCTCCCTGTGGGGACCCCGATGCGATGCAGGACTCAATCCCAGGACCACAACCCAAGCCGAAGGCAGATGCCCAACCACTGAGCCACCCAGGTGTTCCTCTCTCATTTAGTCTTAAAACAAGCCCTAATCTGATACCCAGTTTATGCATGAGGAAACTGAGTCTTCAGTTAAGAGGTTTGTTAGGCCACATCTGATTACAAAGCCCTGGCTCTTGCTGCAAAGTGTGGTTCTATGTCTGGGCTTTGTCAGGCCTGCTATGAGTGAGTCCCTCCTGATGGGCTGGCTGGTTTCCTACTGGGGTGGCTGCTCTGTCACCTGCACCTGTACCCTGCAGTTTCTCTCCTCGTGACCTGATGCTTTAAAGTTGGCGCTGTCCAATACAGGCTACTTAAATTAATTAAAATTAAATGACTAAGATTCCAGTTCCACAGAAGCACTAGCTGCATTTCAAGGGCTGAATAGCCACATGTAGCTAGCGGCTACCGTATTGTCAGCACAGATATGAAACATTTCCATCATTGCAGAACATTCTGTTGCATACAACTGCTTTATCATAGCATTAAAGCCAGACAGACTTGGGCTCACCCTGCTCTTCTACTTACTAATGGGTAAGCTGAGCTAGTTATTGAACCTCTCCGAGCCTCAGCATTCTCATCTGTAAAATGTAACTACCTCACTGGGCTGTTGCAGGGATTACTTGCAATCATGCCTATTACATGGTTAGCCCAACGCCTGTCACATGAGCAGCTCAAAGGGTAGGACTCTGCAGTCAGACAGTTTTGTGGCCTGAGGCATGTCACCTCACTGCTCCGGGCCCCAGCCTCATGAGGTGAATGGCATCTACCCTGAAAGAGTGCTGTGAGCATGAGAGCATATGTTTGGTGCTCAGGGAGGGTCAAGTATCTTTTCCTCTTTCTGAAAGGGGGTTTCCCTGTCAGAAACCATTCTGATAAAACCCAGAAGGCCAATGTACCAACAAGAGAGGGCTCAACCTCCAAAATAAAATGATCATGGGATGCTGTTTGTCACCCATCATATTGGGGGAAGGAAGAAATGGTTTAACTTTTTTTTTTAAGATTTTATTTATTTACTCGTGAGAGATGCAGAGAGAGAAGCAGGCTCCATGCAGGGAGCCCGATGTGGGACTAGATCCCAGGACTCTAGGATCACACCCTGGGCTGAAGGGAGGTGCTAAGCCACTGAGCCACCCAGGCGTCCCAAATGGTTTGACATTTTATTGAAGAATAACATACATACAGAAAAATGCACCTGTCACAAGCATGCCACTCAATGAATTTTGAGAAACTGAAATATTTGTGTAGCCACTAGTGAGATCGAAAACCAGAACATCAATAGCTTCCCAAAAGCCCCCTCATGTCCCTTCCCATCCACTATCACCCTTCACAAAAGTAACCACTATCCTGACTTGTAATACCATAGACTCATTTTCAGTAGACAAACCCAAAGATTCTTAACACCCAGAGTTAGAAAGGGTGTAGACAATCCAGTAATCTGAGACACTGATGGTGGGTGTGTGAAATGGTACAGCCATTCTGGAGGGTAATCTGGTAGCATCTGCTAAAATGTAGCATTGGCCCGGCATTTCCACTTCACAGTGTCTGCCCTGAGAAACGCCCACATCCCTGCACAGAGAGGCAAGCACATGGATGCTTGCAGCAGGATTGTTTGTTAATAGCGGCATATTGGAAACAACCTCCATGTCCCACTAAAAGGGATTGGTTGGGGGAAAAATGATGGGCATCACACTATATTTTACACTGCAATAGATCAAAATAGTGAAGAGGATCTACATGTATCGCATAGAAATTTCTAGAAGACATATTATAGAATTTTAAAAAGCAAACTGCAGAAGAATGACCCAAACATACACACACAGCATCCACAACAGTGATAACTCTGGGGAAGGGGTGAGACGGGGTTGCGAGGGGACAGTAAGGAGAAATGTGACTCTTAAGTTTATATGCACTTAGGTTGTTCCAAACGTTTAAAGCAGCGGACTTACATATATGTGTGTTACTTGTGTGAAATACTTTACGAGCTTTCCAGGATAATTAAACAGCCCAGCCACCGAGTCCAGGCAAGGAAAGGAAGGCTGCCCCTCTGGCTCCTGGCCCCGGGCCCAGCTTGGGTTGCGGGAGGGCAGAGTTCCCGGTCTGAGGCCTGAGGGGCTGAAATGAACGGAGCAGCCAGGGCCCCTGAGAGCGGAGCGCGGCCTTCCTCGGGGGCAGGTGGTGCCCGGGCCACCGCGCTCGCCGCGAGCCCAACGCCAGGGGATGTAAGTGGACCGCTGCGAAGGAGCCAGTCTTGGGGGTCGGCGCCCTCCCAACAGCGCCCAGCACTTTAAGAGAAGGATGGGGCTGCCCGGGTGGCCCAGCGGTTTAGCGCTGCCTTCAGCCCAGGGCCTGATCCTGGAGTCCCGGGTTCGAGTCCCACGTCGGGCTCCCGGCATGGAGCCTGCTTCTCCCTCTGCCTGGGTCTCTGCCCCTCTCCCCACCCCATGAATAAATAAATAAAATCTTTTAAAAAAATAAATAAAAGACTTTATTTTAAAAAATAATTTAAAAAATGAAGGATGGCCGGGTTTGGTTCTCTCCGTCCCTGGGGATGGAGGACAGGGAGGCGGCAGGTGTCACCGCCACAACAGTGGCTCTGTGAGAGTGAGGCGCTAAGACAGACACTCTCAGTCAGTCCTGTAAACCCGGTGGCCATGTGCTCAGGAGTGGGGAACAGGACGTAAGGGGCAGCAGCCAAGGGTCCACATTAAAAATACTCCACCTTCAAGAATTAGCTTTGCAGGGGCCCCCGGGGGTGGCTCAGTGGGCTAAGCGTCTGCCTTCAGCTCAGGCTGGGGTCCTGGAGTCCTGGGATCAAGCCCCACCTTGCTGCTGCTTTAGGCTCCCTGCTCAGCAGAGAGTCTGCGTCTCCCACCCTCTGCCCTTGCCCCTGCTCCTGCTCTCTCTCTGCCTCGCTCACTCTCTTTCTCAAAATTTTTTTTAAAAAATTTAGCTTTGCAGGGAGGCTGGCCCAGCTGACTCCATAGAGAAGGGCTCCTTAATGTTTCTGAGCCTCAGCTTCCTCCTCTGTAAAATGGGGTGCAGGCTCTTGCCACCACACACACACACGCACGCACACACTTGATCTGTGACTGTGGCAAAGACCACAGACTCCCGAGTCAGACTGCCTCCAGTCCAACCGCAGAGCTGCTGCTCGCAGCTGTGTATCCTAACCTGCTCAGGGCCACAGCTTCCTTTCTCATTGATAAAACAACAGCCCTGTTCTCCCCTGAGTTCAGAGGACTTACCATGCAGCTTAAGTGCAACCATATTGGGAAGGTCTTACCACAGCCTTCAGCTCTAGGACGTGTTCAGTACATATTTGCAACAATGATTAAACTGGTTTTTCTGTACTACGCACCTATCTAGGTGCCAGGAACCAAGCTAGGCATTGAACACAGAGGCCTGAATAAGTCACGGGGCCCGAGCTCAGGGTGTTTACAGTGTAATGATGTGGGGTGGGGGGATAAATGAGGACACCTAGAGACACGCCTCCCTCTGATGCCCTCCAGGCTACAAGGACAAATGCTCTCAGGTCCTATCCTCATCTCTTCCAAGGTCAGAATTCAGGCCCATCTATATTCATCTAAGACATAATTTTGCTAATACCTCCTTCCTCTCCCCCACCAATCCAAAGGATTGCACACAAAAGTGACCTCAACGTGTTTTTTTTAATCTATATTGCGAAGATATCAAAAGCACAGCACATAAACTGATACAATCACTGTTGACAGTATCTACTGGATATCTTATGACCCACAATTCCACTGTTTCCAACAGAAACAAGCACTGTGTTTACCCAAAAGTTCACAGAAAGTTGTTCACAGCATCTTTATTAGCCATAGCGTACACTGGAAACCACACAAATGTCCATCCACACATCAACTGCTCATACAGGCAAGAGCATCAACGAATCTCAAACATACCATTGAGTAAAAGAAGTCAGGCCCCAATGAGTAAATTTTATGCTTCCATTCATATGAAGTTCTAGAACAAGAGAAACAAATCTATGGTGCTACTGGTTAGAATTCATGCTTACTCTGGGAAGCAGTGGCCATTGACTGAGAAGGAGTACAAGGGAACCTTCTGGGGTGCAGGGGATATTTTATATCTTGACCTTGGAGGTTGTTGTATGGAGAAGCACATAGGTAAAACGTTGCTGAGCCACATACTTGAAATCAGTGCATTTTATGTATGAGTGCTATACTTCAATTTTTTTAATGTTTGCAAGCAAACAAAGCAAAATCCCTTCAGTGTAGCTTGGTTCATGCATCCTGTGAAGAAGACTAAAATGGATATGTGATGGGTCGGTCCATAGCCTTGACACTTCTCAAATACAGGCATCAGCCTCCAGGGGAAGCAGCAGAGTAAAGTGGAGAAGAATCTTTGTGGGATAGGCTCATTGTGGGATAGGCTCATTGAAGGTCACCAAGGACCAACCCCCAAAAACTTTCTCAATAATCGGGGCATGAAAAAGAGGCAGGTGGTGGCCACAGTAAGGTCAGGAGAAATGCAAATGCAAACACACTGGGTTGTGCTCAGCCCCAGTTGGGTATGTTGTACCATACACAATAGTATTTCCTCTGGAAATTGTGTGTGTTAACTTTCACTAACCAAAATTATAACTAAGCCAGCATCTTCCGATCCCAAAAGTGCGTGAGCAAATGATAACTGACGTATTTGCGAGCAAAGTCTTTGGAAAAGACTATCAAATACCAGTAATGCGTCAGCAAATTCAATTCAGCTTTGCCTTTGCAAGGGGTTGTGTGCACGTGCAGTGTTGTTTTGTTCACCAAACTCCAGTCATTGAAGAGAGAGAGGAATCTGCCTCAATCAGTGAGGTCTTCCTGGACACAGGATGGCCTGATTTTTCCAACAAGTCTTTCTTGCAAAGGGGGTTGGTGAGTGTGCAAGGAACAATTCTTTGAACTCTGGCTCTGGGAGCAGCTCCTTATGAAATTCTGGCTTTGTAATGCTAATCTTGCCCCAGCCCCACTTCCCAAGTCTGTAGGGAGACGTGAGAAGAAGCTCAGATCCCCTTCAAGCCCTCTGGAGCAGGTCCTTTTTCTATGCCCGGAAATTTTCTTACAGGGATGAAGTTACTTGTCTTCTTAATCCCTTTGTCAAAAACCACAAAAGAGGCTTGGCCAAATCCCAAACACCCGCCCTTTCTACATCCTCTCTGAGTGACAAAGTTCAAAATGGGAGCACCCTAGGGAAATGTCAGCACCCCAGGCCCTTCTATGTACCTGAATAATCCCTGGGCAGACAGCACGGATCCTCCTTCCATTCTGGCCATGGCTTACTCTCTCTGGAACTGCCTGCCTTCCCCATATAGCTCAGAGCTCCCTGTGTGGGTGCAAGCACTCGTTCCCTAATTCACTACATTCCTTCTTTCAACAAATCATTACGGGAGATCCGAGCCATGCCCAATTCTGGAGGAGGCCCTGGGGAGACAGCTGTGAACCCAGTCCTCCCCACGCAAGACTCATACAGTCTGACGGAGGAAATGGGACTCAAATAATTATAACTCAGTGGTGAAGAGTCATATAAGGGAAATCTGCGGTGCAGGAGCACACGATTGAGGGAGACCTCTTTGGGGAAGTGGCATTTTACCTGGGACTTAACTGATAAGCAGGAGAAGCCAGGCAGAGCTGGGGAATATGCATGGGTCCAGGGAACAGCTTGTGAAAAGCAGGAGGTGAGAAACAGCACAGCTTTCAGGAACCCAAGCAGAACTCTTAGTGGCTGGAGTGTGAGGCGTGAAGGAAGGTAGCCCTGTTTCCTGCTGACCTTCCCTGCGTCCCTTCCACTCCAGCCACCCTGGCAGCCTTGCACTTCCCTGAACCTTCTGGTACACTCAGCCTCAGGACCTTTGCTCTATTCCCTCTGTTTGCAACACTCTTGCCCAAAACATCTGTCTGGCTAGCTCCCCCACTCCCTACAAGTTTGTGTTCACATCTCACCTTCTCGATGAGATCCTCTAGGGAGCCACTAATTACCACATACTGCTCCCACTTACTCCCCTATACCTCTAATTTCCCTCTTTTCCATAGTACCTGTCATCCTTTTGACATACTATCTAGTTTATTTATTCATTATGCTTATTGTCTAGCTCCCCCCACGAGTGTGCCAGATCTGTAAGGTCAGGGACCTTTGTCTGTTTTCTTCACTAAGGCATCACAAGCCCTTGAACATTTGAAGGAGGAAACAGATGGTATTTAAGAGAGTGGCAGGCAAGGTTTGGATGGTGGAGTCCTTAAAGGCCAGGGGAAGACATGTGAGTTTGACTCCAAGTACAAAGGAAAGGCACCAAAGGGTTTTCAGTTGAGCAGCAGCAGAGTCTGAGTTACATTTTAAAAGCTTGCTCTTGGAGACATCCAGGCATAGGAGAGTGGTGCCTGGGCTAGGGTTGGGGCATTGGAAGAAATGACTGGATGGATGGAGAAGATGCCAGGAAGTGGACTCATCATGCCTTGGTGACTGAGGACTGTGGGCCTGTGGGAAGACAAGGCAAAGCAGACCTCCAGGCTCCTGTCTGAGCCACAGGGCCAGAATGGAGTCACTTGACAAGATGGGGGGACAGTGGAGGAACAGGTTAGGGGCTGGAGTGATCAATAGTTCTGTTTGGGCCATGGTGAGTAGGGCTGTTTAGACTTTCAAGTGGACACGTCAAGTAGCCTGTTGGCTAAAGTTTAGGCTTGGAGCGAAAGTCTAGATTGGAAATAGGCATTTGGGGATCATTGGCTTAGAGTTGTTTTTAAAGTCATGAGAGTGTAGAGAGAGAAGAGAAGATGTCTAAGACCTGACCTTGAAGACCAAACCCAGGAACCTTCTGAGTTGGCCCTTGAAGGATGAGGAGTTTGCCAGGAAGGTAAGGTGAAGGTACTCTGGGTAGAAGCACGGATAAGACCTCAGCATAAAAGAATGTGGATCTCAGTATTCTTTGAAACTGTCAAGGTTGGGACGCCTGGGTGGCTCAGCGGTTGAGCGTCTGCCTTTGGCCCAGGGCATGATCCTGGAATTCCAGGATCGAGTCCCATATCGGGCTCCCTGCATGGAGTCTGCTTCTCCCTCTGCCTCTCTCCCTCTCTCTGTGTGTGTCTCTCATGAATAAATAAATAAAATTAAAAAAAAAAAAAAAGAAACTGTCAAGGTCATCAAAAACAAAGAAAATCTGAAAAACTATTACAGTCCAGAGGAGCCCAAGGAGACCTAACAACTAAATGTAACCTGGTATCTTGGATGGGATCCTGGAATAGGAAATGGACATTAGGTAAAAACTAAGGAAATATGAATAAGGTATGGTCTTTGGTTAGTAATAACGTGTCAATATTAGCTCTTTAATTATAACATATGTGCCATACCTGTACATCTACACACATATAAGATACTAACAGAAAAACTGGATAAAGAGTATAAGGAACTCTCTGTACTATCTTCTCAATTTTTCTCTAAATCTAAAACTGTTCTAAAAAGGTTTATTTTTTTAAAAAAGCATGTCTCATGAATGGCCCCCCAACTTGCACATTCCAAGGACTATAGTAATTTGTTTCTCTGGAGAGGACTTTGACCTGGATCAGTCCCTCCTGTGGGAACTTGGAGACACTATGAATATTTCTTCGCTCCTCTCTTGCCAACGAACAAAGGATCCTCACCTCCACCTACTTTCTTTCTGTTCACAGAAAGAATACTCTCCTCAGGCTATATTTCATAATGAAAATGAGAAGCAGAGACTAAATGGCTCAGGTAAGTCAGACTCACCTAGAATTCCTCAGGGGTGTGACCAGAGTTAATCCTTTTTGAATGCTCTGTAAAAGCATATTTCTTAGTCACAATTTTCCTGAACCCCCCCACCTTGTTCAATAGCTAGCTTTGTTTCGCCCCTGCAAAAAAGCTTTGGCATCATCTGAGTTCCAATTTCAGCTCCATTACTAACTAGTTATGTGACTGTGGGCAAGTTACTTGAAACTTATCTCTAAAAGGGGTTATAACCAGGGGCATCTGGGTGGCTCAGTGGTTGAGCATCTGCCTTTGATTCAGGTTGTGATCCCAGGGTCCTGGGATCAAGTCCCACATCGGGCTCCCCATAGGGAGCCTGCTTCTCCCTCTGCCTATGTCCCTGCCTCTCTATGTCTCTCATGAATAAATAAAATCTTTTTTAAAAGTTAAATAAAAAATAAAAGGGGCATAACCATACTTGATCAAAGAGTAGATTAAGTGAGATGAATAATAAATTGTATATAATTTCATCCTCTAAAGAATGGATCTAAAATAGTCAATGCCAAATGTCTGTAATCGTGCCTGGCACTCATGGTGGTTGGCTGTTGATGAGATATATGTCAGTCTGACCAATCAGTGATGTCCCCAAAGATCAAAGTGTGTCACTTGGGTCCTTGGGACCCTGGGTGGTGACTGAAGAGCAGAGAAGTACAGGAAGCAGAAGCTGGGCCTGGGAAGTGGCAAAGGAAAGCTAGAGAGGATTTGGCTGGCATTTGGCCTGGGGGCACCAAGGCTGGAGAGGACGCAGAGGTGCAGGGAGACAGTACTGTGTGGCTGAGGCTCCAACAGCCAGCTCAAGATTCCCTGGCCCACACAGGCTCAGCCTTGAACAGAGGCCATCCAGTACCCTGGACAGCTCTGGGGGTCTATAGATTTCAGGGACACTAGTTTTGTGGGTAGAGACTGGATTGAGTTTTGGTTCCTCCAACTACCTGTGTGAGCATGAGCAAGCCACCTCACCTCCCTGAGTCTCAATGACTTCATCTCTCAACTGGAGATAATACTTCCCCTTCAGTGCTTTTGTGAAGAGTAAGTGAGATAACAGAGGGACAGTAGAGTGGTCCATGTCTGAAGTCAGAACCTGAGTTTGTGTCCCCACTCCACACTGTGTGATCCCAGATAAACTGCTGAACCTCTCAGAGCCTCAGTTTCCTCATCTGCAAAATTGGAAGACTAATAGACACTAATTCATAGGGTCCTGAAGATGAAAGAGGACATTAGTTTTTATATTAGAAGAAACTTAGCATGGCATCAGACAGCAGAGTAGATAATCAAAATTATCAGTTTCTTATATCTCGCAAATCTGCCGGATTGACTTTGCTCCTCCATCCTTAGACTCTTTTGGCTGGTCCTCTCATCTGGCTATTAAAGGGATTGTACAAATTGGGAGACATCAATCTTTTTTTTTTTAATAGTTTTAAATCTGTAGCTTTTTCTTTTTTTAAGATTTTATTTATTTATTCATGAGAGACACAGAGAGAGAGAGAGAGGCAGAGACACAAGCAGAGGGAGAAGCAGGCTCCATGCCGGAAGCCCGACATGGGACTCGATCCTGGGTCTCCAGGATCCCTGGGCTACAGGCAGTGCTAAACCTCTGAGCCACCTGGGCTGCTGGGGAGACATCAATCTTGTGGAGTCTCACCACAACTGTCCTCCTACAGTAACACCTCCCTACAGTGCCACTCCCCAGGACACTTTTTTAAATAACAATATATAGTGTTTGTTCTGTGCTAGCCGCTGTTCTAAGATTATATATAATACATATAATCATATATATGTAAAATCATATAATCATTATATATATACATATATATAAATAAAAATATAATGAACATATAGGGTGGCTCAGTGGTTGAGCATCTGCCTTTGGCTCAGGTCATGGTCCCCAGGTTCTAGGATCAAGTCCTGCTTGGGTCTCCCCACATGGAGCCTGCTTCTCCCTCTGCCCATGTCTCTGCCTCTCTGTGTGTCTTTCATGAATAAAAATATATATATACTTTTAAAAAAAGTGTATGGGGATCCCTGGGTGGCGCAGCGGTTTGGCGCCTGCCTTTGGCCCGGGGCGCGATCCTGGAGACTCGGGATCGAATCCCACTTGGGGCTCCCGGTGCATGAAGCCTGCTTCTCCCTCTGCCTGTGTCTCTGCCTCTCTCTCTCTCTCTCTCTCTCTGTGACTATCATAAATAAAATGTTTAAAAAGTATATGTAAAATGTGTATATATATATTCATAAATATAAATATGTACACACACATATATAAAATCAGTTGCCCTCATAACCCTGTGAGATAAGTACTGTGGTAATTCCCATTTTACAGATGAAAAGACTGTGGCTCTGTGAGGTTAGGTAATTAAATCGCGGGGTCACATCCCTATTAACTGGTGGCCCTGGGGCGCGATGCCAGGGATGCCGCTCCAGAATCCCACACCTGCTCGTAGCATTCAAGGAAGCCAGTGGCCAGGGAAATGGAGAAGAGTGGGGAGTGGTGGGTGGGAGACCAAGGCTAAAAACCAGGACATCGGGCTCTCCCTGGGCCCCGGAGGAGTCCTGCCCCTGCCCCTGCCCCTGCCCCTGCCCCTGCCTGCGCCCTCCCGGCTGCGCGCAGAGCACCCCTGCCCGCGCCCTGCCCGCGGTCCCCCCTCCCGGCCCAGCTCAGCTCCAGCTCAGCTCCAGCTCAGCTCCAGCGCGGTGGTAACTCGATCCGCAGCTGGGTTCGGGCCTCGATTGGCGTCACCCCGCGGAGGCGCCGGCCCCGCAGGACTCTCCTCCGGCCGCAGTGCGGGCTCCGCAGGCGGGCGCGCGGGCGCATGGCGCAGAGGCTGGGCGAGCGGACTCGGGGCCCCGCCGAGGCCTCGGGTCTCTACCGGGCCGTGCTGCTCCGGTCCGGTAAGTGAGGCCAAGTCCCGGCCCGCACCCCGTGGAGAGCGTGGAGAGGGCAGCGCGGGCTCCCTGCGCCCTGCGCCCAGCCCGCCGGGCACCTCGGTCCTCCTTCATTGCTCTGCTTTCCTCCCTTCCTTCATTCTTTTAAACTACCTTTTCCTTTCATTCCTTCTTTCCCTCCTACATTCTTTTTGGGGGGGACCCACCCTTATATTGCTTTATTCCAGGGTGCAAGTGCGCGCCCCCCCCCCCCAACACACACACATAGGCACCCACTCGGTGTCCTAACTATGAAAGCCCTGCAGGTTCCATCCCCTGGCGGGGTCTGAAGCCCACGAAGGCGCTTGTAAGGAGGGTGGGAAACGGGTAACCCTGCGGGGCCGGAGCGCAGTGGGGCAGGGGGGGATGGCCCGCCTGGGGTTGCATCAGCAGCCGGGAGGCGGGAGAGCGAGCTGCAGGGAGAGAGCTATCCATGCGCAGGTAAAGAGAAAAAGATTTAGAAGGAAACACACAATGCTTAATTTTCAAGGGTGAGAGTTGGATAACACTGTTTTTTTTTTTTGTTTTTTTTCTCCCTTCTCTGTCTTTTTGTTTACTTATTTGCGGTAAGCTCTTACCACTTTTCTGCTCTGGACAATGAGATTTTTTTTTTTTTTAACTTGGAAAACGAGACAAACATGGTCTTTAGTCGGTGTAAAAATAATTTGGAATACCAGAGATGTAGAAAGAAGAAAAGGAATGCCCGCAGTAAGCATTTGGGGAGTTTCCCCTCCAGACTTTATGCTTGGAAAGAGAAGTTTGGGGAAGGTGAAACTCTGCCTCTGGCCAGCGTGGACCCTGCCAGTCGGGGTGCTACGGGATTAGAAAGTGTCACAGGGGACTCGGGCTCACCTGGGCTCATTATCTGCCAGCCTGCCAGCCTGCCGCGGGCAAGGAGCCCACCTGACCCAGTGGTCCAGCCTGCAGAGGGGAGTCACTGTCTGCACATCTGCCCCAGGGGTGCCTGCCCTGCCAACCCTCCCCCCGACCCCCAGCCACTCCCCACCTCCACCAGCACGACCTCAGGACCTCAGTTCTGAGACTACCTCTGGACTTAGTCTGGCTCTGCCCTGGGGAGATCCCCATGCAGGGCTACTGCTTTGGAACATTGAAACAACTGTTCTCTTAAGTCCAAAAGCGAGAACTGGCCAAGACTTGAGGATTGCCGGCGCCTTCCTGGGGGAGGGTCTTGAATCTGGCTGCGCTGGGGCAGGCAGAAAGGGAGCAGCTCCATAATTAGATGAATCCGATTTCAAATCCCAGCTCCAGTGATTTCCCACAAGGCAATCCTCCTAAGTGTTCCCACCCAGTTCCTATCTTCTCACAAAGGTGGGGGGGGGGGGGTGGTATCTAATCTGAAGACCCTGTGTTCCCTCTAACCTGGAGCTGCAGCCATGAGCCTCATTCAAAAGGCAACATTTTTTATTTTTCACTGGCAACCTATTCAGAATAGCAGACAGATCAGAGTCTTTCCAGGGGCCACATGCTGTACCACTAAGAGCTACAAGCCAGGGAGGGAGCAAGGAGTTTGGGGCCCCCAAATGTCCCCTCTGGGAACATTTACTTTGTGCTAGGCACTGCTTGCTCATTCAGTCTCAAGAACCCTACAAGGTCACTGCTGAGCTTGCTTGCCCAGGCTCCTGCTAAGACAATGCTTCTATCCCACAATGAGGTAGAAAACACATGCAGACTAAGGCCCATCTATGCCAAAGTCTGCACATCTCCTGAAGCTAGTAATAATAATGGCAAATAATATTGATCACTTATTGCCACTCACTTTGCCAAATGCTGTACATCTGTCATCTCATCAATGTAATTCATTTATTCCTTCAACTAGTATTTATTAATCACTATTATGCACTACCCCATGCGAGGCATGTGGATGTACTCATAACAGATATGTCCCCTCTCAAGGAGGGAAGTAGTATTAACCCTTATTTTACACATGAGAATATTTAGGCTGGGAAGATAACATGACTTGTCTAAAGTCACACATCCCATCAGGGGTAGAGCTGAGTTTTAAATCCAGGGCCTCTAGAAGCACTAGTCTGCTTGTCTCACACATGGAAAGCAAGAAGAGTCAGGGATCCAACTGGTCCATTTAGTGAAGAGGCAAGAGCCCTCCTCCTTTAGAAGCTTCCAAGGATGGGGTTATGGAGTCAAACCCAAGATGGTAGCCATCCATCTTCATTTACAGTATTCTCAAGTCATGTACAAAGTAAGACAATACTTCTAGAAAATTTTTCATCAAAAATTATTTTTAAATATCTTTTTAATATTAAAGTATTGTATGTTCACCGTGAATATTTTGGGAAATCGAGAATAAAGAAGGGGAAGCCTTACCCACAATCCCACTAACCATAAGCAACTGCTGGTAACATTGGGGGTGTCTCCTATCCATAGTCTTTGCTGTTCAGAGCTTGTATGTGTGATTGTGTTTGTTTTACATCACTGAGGCTGTATCAACTCTAATCTTTAATCGCACTTTTTTCACGTGGAGGAAAATTTATATTGCTTTGAAATGGGTTATCAAAATAACATCTACCACTCTGGAGCCCACACTCTGTGACAGGTAATGTGAAAGGCATCCCTTTGTGCTGTGTCTCTTTTCTTCCTCAAAAGAATGTCTGCCCCATATCAGAATGAGGAAATGAGGACTTGAAGGTCACCTAGCCGTCCACCAGTAGAGCGAGGAATGGTATCTCCATTGACACCACAGTCCACGCTCTTAACCACTGAGCTGGAAGGGTGGGTCACCTTTGGGAATAACTCACACTTGGCCATACCTGGTAAGCTACGCAGCGCTGTTGTAAAGGCCCACCTGAGGTTCGCACCCTCATCCTACCTGGAGCTCAGGTCGGTTCGGCAGGGAGGGAGGCATCTCTCGGCAGCAGGGACAGAGGAACAGCACTCCAGGTGCCTGTAGACATCAGTAACTGTGCTTCTCCCCTGTAGCCAGAGGGACAGCCATCACCTCCGTCCCTGCCTGCCAGGCACAGTTGCCAGATAAAATTTGAAGGACACCCAGTTAAACTTGAACCTCAAATACACCCACAAAATATTTTAGTGTAAGTATAGCCCAACTACTGTATGGATATGCTTATACTAAAAACTCATTGTTGCTTATCTGAAATTCAAATTAAACTCAGCCTGTACATTTTTATTTGCTACATCTGCCAATCCCATTGCCAGCAATCATGGCAGTTTGATTCGCTTGACAAGCTCTGGTCTGCCCAGGTTCCTCATTCTCTTTCCCTACACACACACACACACACACACACACACACACTCCCCTCCCTATCCCTAGCTCCACTGTCCCTCTTTCACCTGGCTACTGGCTACGAGTGAGTTAAAATGTGCTGGGGATGGGGGGCAGCCCAGGGCCCCTCTGCAACTAAGAGACGAAATTCACCATGCCCAACCGCAGCTGAGTGGAGAGCCAGCTTTCTGAAACAAAACTTAGTTCTTCCCCACTCCCCACTGGTACTTTCCTGTTTGCACACTTGAAATCCCTCCACCGGGCAAATTCTTCCCGGTTCAAATTTGTTGTAAAGGCAACTCTCATTCCTTTTATAATCTCTCCACAGATCCCATGACAAGTTTTTCTGCCAATACAGTTTCTCCCCCCACCCATGTCCTTTCAACTGAGCATGTTGGGGGTGGGGAGGAGGTTGGATCCTGAGGTTGTTTTGTGGGTGGCTTCTCAGAAACCTCATTGAGGCCTTGAAAAAGGACCCTGGAGATTTAGACTGAGTACAGGGCCGAGGAGGAAGTTTTGAGTTGCCATGGGAACTTCTTGTCTGATGTTTGTGCACCCAGATAAGCTGCTCTAGGCGCCTGTGAGCTTGGAGAAAGGGTAGCAAAAATGAAAGGAAAGATATTTTTGGAGGTTGTTTTGTTTTGTTTTTAATGCAAACTGCAGCCCCAGCCCACTACAGATGCAGGAAAATCCCCCAGCTCCCACTCCTGACTGCCTCTCCGGGTCTTCACTAACCCCCCCTCCTTTGGGCTCCTCTAAATTCCCAGGAAAAACAGACTTCAAAGTGACGAGAAGGAAGTGTGGGAGGGGTGTGCTCTACCTCTGGGTTCCCCCATAGTTCTTCTGGGGCTGAGCAAAAAATCTGATCTCCCACCCCTGGCATTCCAGAGTCCTTCCTTTAGGGAATGGGAAGGCCTCCTGGGAAAGCTCCACTGCCCAAGGCAGGAGGCAGCAACTAGGTTTGAATTTGGCCATAACCTGGAGTAAACTCCTGAAAGGCTCATTTTGCCCAGAAGGCCTCTTTTTTCCAATATGCAAAATGGACATGACTGAACCAGATGTGAATCATAACTATCATCGGTTAGAAAAGGTTGCTATTTCTCATATTTTTAATCTTTATTGTTTTCCAAGAGCAAAAAACGATGTATGCCTGGTTTTGTTTTGCTTTTAAACCACAAACATTACAGAAATATTGTGACTAAGGAGAAAGGCCTGTAATTTTATGCTGTAAAATAGTGGTTCTCAAAATCCCAGATACAAACAAATCTCCAGGGGGCTGTGCTAAAAATCCAGATTTGTGGGCCCCTCCCCCTCATAAATTCTAATACAGTAATCCAGAGCACGGCCCATTGTAATTCCATCTTAACACTTATTTAACAAATGATGGCTAGTAATGACATTTAAGATACATTGATCTAAAACTGACCACTTTTAACAGTCCAGTGTATAGACCTCCAGATTGGTCCTCTATCAACTGTAAGTACTAACTTTTGTATCTTGAAAAAAAAGGGAGGGGAGGAATCACATTATATGTGATTTTGCAGTTTGATTTTTCACCAGACATGTACCAGACCAGACATCTTTTTAGGTGAATAAATAGACACACTATCGACCTGGATCCCATTATGGGGTATAGTTTTATTTCTTACTGATGAGGTATGGCTTGGAAGATGTTAACTATTGATCTCATAAACAGTCACACACACAGCAAGATGGTACTATAACAAGCACAGGCGTGTCAATGTCTTTGGTATCTACAAGTCAACAATCATATTGAGCACCTTGGTACTGGGACAGGATACTGAGATAAAGTGAGGCCCCAGCCCTCAGCCTGACAGCCTGGTGGGTGAGCTTGATGAGTGTGTACACAGGTTGGGCTGTGAGAAGAGCTTTAATGGAAGAGGTATAAGGATTCCCAACTGCCTGGGGAACATGGCGCCCAACCTTGGGTGGATGCCTGCCCAACTCTCTTAGGCTCTCCATTGCTCTGGGCTGCTATCAGAGTCCTCCAATAAAGAAAATACAAAGTGGAAATGAAGGTCATTACTGGCATGGGGACTGAGTCTGCTCCTCTGGAGTAAGCGGGATTAGGGGGTTCTGTCTTCTGCGGGTGGCATACAGAAGCTGTCAGTTCCCCAGGATCCCTCCTATTCCCCCACTGCCACAGGGCACCCGGACTGGTTCAGATAAGCCACTGTGCGCCCTGGGAAATGCCCAGAAGAGCCATTTGCACAGCAAGACAATATACGGCAACAAAGAGAAGCTTGACGGGAATTTAGTGGCAGTCTTCCACCACTAGAATTTAGTGAAATTAAGCCACAGCAGGACAGGAAGCCTGGGGAGGATACTATTCAAAGGACTTCAAGAGAAGCAGAATTTAGGAAGAAGGAATGAAAAGGAACACCTGTTGTTTCTAGAAAATTGTTTGATACCCAAGAACTTATGACCCCCTAAGTTTAAGTGGTTCCAGAATGGCCAGCTTGGTCAAGGCTCCAAGGCCATGCACAACTTGTCCCTTGCCTCCCTGATCAGGTCCCACACCCCACCTCCCCCTCATGCCAGCACTCCGGCCCCGCTGGCCTTCTTCCACCGTATCAAACTCACTCCGACCCTGGGGCCTTTCCACCTGGCTCTTCCCACTCCCTGGAATGCTCTCATATGGGAACATGTTGCTGATTCCTTCTTACCACCCAGGCCTCCCTCAAAGGTCACCACCCGGGCATCCACCCTTCCTGAGTCGGCCCCTCCCTTCTCCTCCCCTGTTCTTACTTTAGTCCTGCATTCATCAGAGGTCCAAGTCTCTGGTTTGTCTCCTTATTTTTTGTCTGACTACCCCACGCCCACCCCCGGGAATGTCAGTTACCCGAGCCCAAACCTATCCTTTACACCATAGCTCCAGCTCTTGGAACAGTGCCAGGAACGCAGTAGGTACTCAACAAATGTCACGTAAGATAACACGGGCCGAAGAGGGCGCACGTTGCCCTTTTAATGCCCCTGTTCAGGGTTGATACACGTCCTGGGCTTCATGGCCTTCGAGGCAGCCACACCCTTCACCGGGTCGGTGGGAAGAGAAACCCGTTTAAGCGGCAGGTGCCAGCTTCCTGGCTAGAGGATTAAGGAGGATGATCAAACCAGAAAACCTGCCCAAACGTTCGCGTGAACACCGGTTCTGAACTGCGGAGAACGCTCCCAGCACCGGGGAGCACCAGGCACCAGGCGGTCTTCGGCGTCCACAGGTGTCCCAGACGCCAGGACCCTCGGTCACACGCTGAGCCGGGGTCTGTGGAGCGCCAGGCGCCGCGTCCTCGCTGGGCCCTGTCCCAGCCGGTTCGCTTGTCCCCGAAGGAAACGTCCTGGCTGCTGAGCGCGGCCCCCTGCCTTCACTAACCCTGTGTCACTCTCTTATCCCGCGACCACCTGACAAACCCGGGGATGAAGGCGCAGGGGCGCTGGGCTGCTGCCCGGGCTGGCGGGGAGCCCGGCTGGGCTGACTCGGGGACCCAGAGGGCCCGGAGCCCGTCAGCTTCCCGCTTCCTCACCCTCTCAATGATGCCACTCATTCAAGGTTGAGGGTACAGAATGACAGGGTGTCTGGGGGGCCTGGCCGTGTGGCTCGGGCCCCTCCCGCTGGCGGCCAGGCTCCCTGGGCGGGCAGGTGGGCGGGCAGGTGGGGGGCAGGTGGGGCTCCCCGCTCTCCGCTGACCCTGACCCGCCGGTCGGAAGCGCGGGAAATGCCGGAGCCCGGCGCTCACTCCTCCCCAGGCTGACGAAATAGGTATTTATTTGTGCCGCTCGAGCGTGTGGCTTGGACGCGGTGTTCCGCATTGTGGAAGTGGCCGCGCACCAAGTGAAATATCTGTTACTATGGCAACAGTTCCTTTTTATTGATACCAGAATAAACAGGAATGCAGAGCCGCCCCGGTGGCTGGCACCCGCCTGCGGCCCCGGGGGTTTAGGACCCGCCCTGCAGAGGCGGCCCTTCCCGCTAGTCTGGGACTTCCCAGCGGAGCGAGGGACCTGCCACCGCTGCTCCCCGAGTTCCCTTCCCGAAGACGCATCCAAGAAGTAAGACCATTTCTCTTCCGTTTCCCTGGCGGCGGGGCCAGGTGCTGTGCGGGAGGAGGTGCGGGAAGGAGGGCCCGGGGCCAGCCCGGGGCAGGCAGGCTGGCTGGCTGGGGAGCCGAGCTGTTAGAGCCCGGGGCCCTGGCTCCGTCCCCCACCCCCAAGCCCATCATCACCCAGAACAGGGGTTCATCCTCCTCGGTATCAGACAGGTGACAGGCGGAGGGCTGCAGGGCGCAAGGGACAGAACAGGGGTCTTGGCATCAGACATAGCTCCCAGCTTGGATTCTGGCGCCTTCCCTTACTGGCTGTGTGATCTGGGGAAATCAGATGACCTCTCAGAGCCTCTCTACCCACCTCCTCCATCCGTGGTGAGAGTTTTCCAAGCTACAGCTCTGAGGGGCTCAGCACAGTGTGTGGCACACGTGCGTGTGAACATGGTAACTGCCTGGAGAATTTGGCTCTAGCACCTTGCAGCAGAGGCAAGTCTGAGATGGAGCTAGAAACCAGGGTGTTTGGTATGTCGTTTCCTGCAACTGCTGCCAAAGCTGGCTGGTTTCCCCGGCTGTGAGCTGCCCCAATAGCTGTGTCTCCAGGGGCTTGGATCCCGAGTGGTTCTTAGCTCAGCGGGTGATAAGTACCTGCTGGGATTGTTCCCCTGGAGGCATATTCCAAGTGGAATGGCTGGCATCACACCCTGGTGGGCTAGTGGGAATATCTGGTCTGCTGACACTTGTCCCTTGCACCACACTCTGCACCAGCCTTGCCAAGGACTTTCGGTGTCCAGCTCTGGACTCCGCTATGGAATTGATTCAAAACCCTGAATGCCCACCCAGACCTTCTCATCACAAATTAGGAGGTCACAGTGGACCCAAGGCAAAATGTTTAGGACTTTTGAACCATTTTCTCATGGGTCGGGGAGATTGCATCCAAATGCACAAGGAGCTCTGATTCTAGGCAGCGGCCACCATAAATACTGTTCTTTGGTCTCTGGTCAGGGAAACAGAAAAGGGCACTTTCCCCACTGGGTGGGAAAAAGCCAGAAGGGGCTGGAAAATCCAGTGGTCACACTCATCATTTTCATCGAATGCCTCTCTCTCCTTTGCCAGTAGTTATTTTAAAAGCCTCTCTTGTCCACTACCTTTCCACCTCTTGAAATGTTGAACCAAGAAGGTCCCACTTGTGCTCAGAACCCACAGCTTGAATGGTAATGAGGAACAAGGGTGCAGGGAAGGAGAGCACAGAGGGAAGGCCACCAGCTGGTCTCCTCCTAAGCAAAGACCAGCCCCTGGGCAGACAGGCCTATAGATTCTGGCTCAAGCCCAAAGCGGCTAGGGCTGGTCTGATTGGGCTGGGCCTCCCCCGGTGAGCCTGGATTTCATTTGGGCTAGGAGTTCTCCACGGGCCAAGCCAAAAGCCTCAGTTTTCTCATCTACAATGAGGCATAATAAAACAATACCCCGACAGCCTCCCTGGGCAATTGTGAGATCCAGATGCAGGTGAGTGAGCCTTCACCAAGGGCTGAGGGTCCCCTTAGGAAAGGAGGAAAATCTGCCTTTTGTGAGCATCACTCTGCTAGGCTGGACTAACCACGTCCTGCACATTACATCATTTCACCCTCGAAACAGTCCCATGAGTAGGCATTGCCTCGGCCACTGTCCGCATTGAACAGAGGCTCAGAGAGGTTAAGCTATTTGCCCAAGGTCACACAGCTGGTAAGGAGTAACCCACCATGATTCAAACCCAGTCTGTCTCCTCCATTTGCCTTAACCATGCTGCTTTACTGGCTCATGTGTCATTTGTTGTAACTGATGCCATCAAAGACAGAACCAGAACCTCCAGGGCAGAGAGGCAGATGAAGGGGACATTAAGGCCTTAGACATCTGGGATCCTACAGCTCTTCTTAGGGTAAACTGAGACCTGGGTCCCCACCACCGCCACTTCCCTTCAGTCTCTCCTCACTGCTCTCCTGCGGCCAGGGTGGGTACCATTGTTTATTTCAAAGCTACCACCCTATCATTAGCCACACTCACCCCAGCGGCTGGTGAGCTCACCCTGGGAGCAGTCAGTGAGCCCAGCTAAGCCTTGCCTAGCCTGGGGCTGCAGTCTGCAGAGCCCCTGGGGAGGAGCTGTGGGACCTTTAGGGTTCTCAGCAGAAACAGGGAAGAACCAAGGGAGAAGCTCCCAGTCTCTCCCCTGACCTATTACTACCCATCCTACTCTGCCCCCAAAGATGAAGTCAGTCCCACAGTCTGCAGATAAGCAAGAATTACTTGTCCAGTCATGCAAGACACTCCATTTAGCTGTCACCTACTGGCTGCACCTTCCCCTGCCCAGCTCATCCTGTCCTCACAGCATCATGATTTTACAGAGGAGGGTCCTAGAGATGAAGACCCAACCAAGGTCACACAGTGGCTAAAAACTATGACCTTAACCCAACCTGTCCACCTACCAGGCCAATCAGTCAGCTGAAATCACTCAGGCCAAAGCAAAGAAGATTTTTTTTTTTCTTTTTAACTCCATGGTTTACAAAGCTGCCTGACTATTGGAATCACTTGGGGAGCTTTTTAAAATCCCAAAGGCCAGGCTGCCTCCCCAGGCCAGTCACATCAGAATTCCTGGGGTGCCACTCAGGCATTGGTATTTTTTTAAAACTTCCTCTGGTGATGGCAATACACAGCCAGGACTAAGAGCCACTGATTAAATCAGTGCAGTTTTTTTTTTTTTTTTTTTTTTTTTAATTTTATTTATTTATGATAGTCACAGAGAGAGAGAGAGAGGCAGAGACATAGGCAGAGGGAGAAGCAGGCTCCATGCACCGGGAGCCTGACGTGGGATTCGATCCCGGGTCTCCAGGATCGCGCCCTGGGCCAAAGGCAGGCGCCAAACCGCTGCGCCACCCAGGGATCCCAAATCAGTGCAGTTTTTAAAGAGGATAAGAATGCTCCATCCAAGACTAAGACTGGGATTTATTGGTACTAATTGTTAATAGCAGCTAATGGGGTGGCCACACTGCAATTCTAGGGGCTCCACTCAGTTTAATTTACAGGAGTGAGGCCCTAGAGTTGTGCAGTGCACAGCCTGCCTTGCTGTATTTGGCTGCCCAGATGGGTAGCATTTATTGAGTCCTCAACTCTGTGCTAGGCACTTACCAAGCACCAAGCAGGTATCCCCTCATTTATCTTGCAACAACCTCATGAAGAAGGGTGCTGAACAAGAGCAGCTGTCGCACCTTCTCCCCTCTGCTGTTCTAGTGGAAAGCAACCATATAGACAGTGAGTAATGCGTGGGCATGGCCGTGTTCCAAAGCAGTGGAATTTGGTCCAAAGGCTTAGTTTGTGGACTCCCGCTGCAGGGGAGAGGTAAACTTGCCCGAGGCTAGGAGGGGGCAGAGTCAACATTCCCATCCAGGTCCTCAAGACTCCAGCGTCTACACACCTAAGCTCTGTTCTGCATTTCTCTGGCAACCAGTGAAGCATATCCTCTAGCCTTTTAGCTTTCTCCTCCACCAGCCTGTTCCTCTTCTCTGCCAGCTCTTCCTTTGGGCATTGACCTTTGTCTTTTCGGAGGCGACCTAACACTTTGCCCCATCACGGCCACTTCCCTGACAGTCTCTGATCTCTCAGGATGCCTCAGCTGCCTGGGAGACCTGGCCAGAGCAGCCCTGGGGGCAGATCCCACCTCGGCTCAGGAGGCCCACCCGACCCCCAGGGCAGCCTGGATTTTCTCAGCCCAGCATCTGGGCTTTGTTGAGCAGTCTCCGTTGTTTCAGCACCTATGTGAGGCTCTTCTACGTGGAGGGGCCTCTCTTAATTAAAGTAAAGGGCAGGGAGTCTGGCTCAGGGGCTCTCTAAGCCCTGGAGGGCCCCCACCCGTGTGCCCACAGATCTCACAAGTGTCAGTCCTGGAGCTGGGCACACTAACTGGCCAAGGCAGCGGTTTTCCCAGGCTGCAGTTTTGGTCTGAAGAACCAGCCCCATCCTTCAGAATCCCTGCCTGAACCACCACACCACCCTAGCCTCAGGAAGACAACATCGCCCATGACTAAATGCTGATTTCATTTACAAAATAAATTAAAGGCCTGCAACCGGAGCTGGTCACCGGTTGGACCTGGGTGCAGGACTGACTACAACATACAGGGCCCCTCTTCCGAGCAGGACTCAGCCGGAAGGGTCCTGCTGCTGCGGTGGTGGGGTCATGGCCCCTGGGGGGCAGCCGGCCCAGGAATTAGCTGGTGACCAGTGGGGTGAAGATTCTCAGCCTGGCCAATCAGATGATTTTCCTCTGGAATTTAACAGGAGGGAGAGCCAGTGAGAGTGCCCAGTGGAAGTAAAAGAAACCAAAGTCAGATAAAAATTTCCCAAAACCTGCTGACAGTTTTTTCCCCACACACACACCAGGGAGAATGACCTTTTTAAAAATCGAATGAGACGCGATCTTTCCCCGGCTTGAACCCACCCGTCCACCCTCACACCAAACACTCTCCCTGTCACTCACGCACACCACTCCAGACACACTATGCTTTTTTGTTCCTTGAACAGACCAAGCTTGTTCAAGGTACATGAGTCACAACATGCTGTTCCTTGCCTCTGCTCCAGGCTCCCTCCTTCTCCTCAATCCCCAGATCTGAAATGTCACCTCCTCCGAGAGACCCCCCCCCGCCCTGCAAAGTGCACCTGGCGGGAAAGTGGGTCCTCCTGTTAGTCTCTATCCCAGCCCCCTGGTTCCTTCAGTGGGTTCCGGGCAATTTGCAATCATTTGTCAGCAATGCAAGAGCAGGAACCTTGTTTGCTTCATTCACCCTCTGTGTCCAGCATCTACCACAAAACCTGGCAAATTGCAGGAACTCAAAACATATTGTAGAATGAATGAATGATTGTATTGTGTACTTTCCCAATGGTTATTCCTGTTACACAGGAGCTCTTCGTTTTGTGTGCTTACTTAGTATCTGGCCACATTATTGAATTCTCTCGCTAGTTCCAAATGTTTTTCTGTTAAACCGCTTGGGAATTCTGGGTATATAGTGATATCTTAAGCAAATTAATTCTGTCTTCGCCTTTCCTAAAGTTATACAACTTGTGGTTTCCTGCCTTATGGCTTTGGTAACATCCAATACAGTTAGCTATTTCAAAGACAATGTAACTGATGAAAATTATGAAGTTCTGGAAGGTTTGGGACACAAAGGAACTTCAAGCAGGATGAATAGCTAAGGAGCTACAATAGTTACTTAAGTGTGGTGTGATAATGGGCTGGATAGGATGAGAGCTGAGGACACAGGAAGGAAAGAGAACAGCCAAAAGCCACTCAGATAAAGGATTGGTGGGACATGATCATGGGAATGGACATCAAAAGGGGAAAAAAATTCTTCAAGCTCCAGTCTGAATCAGGGTATTCTAGTGCATTGGCTCCCAGACAAGCCCACAGACTAAGAAAATATCCACATTTTTCAGGGGCCCCTGGCTGGTCAGTCGGTAGGGCAAGCAACTCTTGATCTTGGGGGTTGTGAGCTCAAGCCCACACTGGGTGTAGAATTTACTTAAAAAAAAAAAAAAAAAAGGAAATATCCACATCTTTAAAAGATGAAGGAGCCGATATAGCCAACTGTTTATTTTGTTAAGTGCCCATTTTTAACTATCAAATACTACCACAATCTTTAAAAACCAGGCCAAGAGTTGGGAAGGATAGAACCTGAAAACAGCCTTATGAAGAAAGAGAAGAAAGGAAATTAGAATTCTCATTTTAGAAACAGTTCTGAGAATGTGAATTCAAGGGGAAAAAATTAGCAGATATGTTTTTATGCTCTGACACTTCATCTGGCTACTTCCAAAATATCTTGTAATAATTAACACTTTTTTCCAGTTTACACAGCACCTTTACATATGTGATCTCACTTAATCCTCCAAACAGCACCCTGCAATAGAAATGCCAAACGTGTGTGGTGAGCCACAATTTGTAAAACATAATCTCCCCTTCGATGCCTACATTCCCTGACAGGTCACCTTGCAATTTACACTCTACCAACCCCCCTCCTCCTGTATTTTCCAACCCCACTGAGCTATTACCTACCTCCAGGTTTTTGCACAGACCACCATCCCTATCCAGTTTACTTGGAGAACCCCTGTTTATGTCAGTACTTGGCATATGGTAGATGCTCAACCTTAGAAAAGCAGGATTCATGAAGGAGCAGACCCAATGCCTTAATTTTCACTTTAATTACTGTAAGAAGCTGATGGGCAGGCTGTGTCATCCCCTGGAGACTTTTTCTTAAGAAGTCTTCCTTTCTGTCTGTCTCACTCACACACACGCACACACACGTCTGCATGCACACATACAGACACTTACTTCGGGGCATTGCAAGGATACAGAGCCAGCTTGCAGAGGAGGGAGCCCTTCTGCCTGAATTTCAAGTAAACTGACAAATTTCAAGCTTCTGTGGTGAAAGTAAGACCATCAAGAAGCCAGATATCCACATTAAAGATGACAACCATCCCTTTGTAATTAGAGACATAGCCATCCTGGGATTTCATACTCTCCTCTTTGATCTGGAGAAACTGAAAAACTTGACGCTTCCACAGAGAATTTGGAATTATGGAGAGGGAAACTGGACAATACGGGGTGATACTTCTTTTGATCACTACACTCATCCAAATTTAACAAATGCATACTGCTCTTTTTAAAAAATCTTTTTCTGATTAAAGCTCACTGAAAAACAGAAACTCAAACATGATTCTTTTTATGGGATATTGTTTTCTCCAAAGTCAGGCCAAAAACATAGGCACATGTCAACCCATACTTTGTAACCCAGTATCATTTCACCTTCACACCCCACTTTATAAACAGCACTTCCAATCCTTACAACAATCCTGTACCCAGGTCTGATTATTTCCATCTCACAAATGAGGAGATCAAGGCTCAGAAGGTGAGGGAGTCTGCCCAGGGCTGTACAGTGGCAGATGACCAGAGTCCATCTAACATCGAAACCCTTCAGCTGGGGCTCAGTCGGTTAAGTGTCTGCCTTTGGTTCAGGTCATGATCTGACTCATGGGATTGAGCCCCACATCGGGCTCCTTGCTCAGCGAGGAGTCTGCTTCTCCCTCTGCCTCTGCCCCTACTCATGCTCTGTCTCTGTCTCCTCTCTCAAACAAAATCTCTCAAACAAAAAGAAAGAAAGAGAGAGAGAAGGAAAGAGAAGAAAGACAGAAAGACAGAAACAAAGAAACAAAGAAACAAAGAAAGAAACCCTTCAGCTGTGGGGCTCCCCTAGGAGGGGTTAGACTGTAGATCCTGCTCTGACCAACCCCTCCCCTGCCTCCTGCCTCTACAGCCTCGATGTACTCTGAGATCCAGAGAGAGCGAGCGGACATCGGGAGCCTGATGGCCCGGCCCGAGTATAGAGAGTGGAACCCAGAGCTCATCAAGCCCAAGAAGCTGCTGAACCCTGTGAAGGCCTCCCGGAGTCACCAGGAGCTCCACAGAGAGCTACTCATGAACCACAGAAGGTAGGAACAGAGCTCAGTTGCCTCAGCCCGGCAACCATCTCCTCAGGCCTGCTGCGGCTTGCGGAGGTGCCTCTTGTGGAAGGCAGGCCTGATGGTCATGCTGGGTCTCCTGGAGGCTGAAGAGGGCTGAGTGTACCCCACATAGTCACCCACAGAAACTGTGAAAGTCCAGTCCCCAGTGGTCCCCCAAAAGCCCTGCCCTTCTTCCCAGCTACCCACTCATGCCTGTCCTCCACAAACATTTACTAAGCACCTACTATGTGCCAGGCACTGCATCCAGACCTGGCATACAAGAAGGAACAGGACCCAGTTCCAGCCCTGAGAGTGGGGATGGATGCATAACCATGCAGTATGATGAGGGCATAAATGGGCCTGGAACCTCAGAGGAGGCACCTAGGAGTAGTCCAAGGTGACTTCACGGAGGAGAGGATCCCTAACAGCTAACACCTGAAGGATGGGCAAGAGTCAGCCAGACTAGGAGGTGGGCATCGGCGGGGGGAAGCAAGTATGTTCCCAGCAAAGGGAAGAGCATATGCAAATAGGCTGGAAACACAAGTAGCTCAGGGTGTTTGCAGCATGGATTTTGAGGTTGGCCAGAGGAGATGTGCTGGCCAGGGAAGGGTCTCAAGCAGGAATCACAGAGGGGGCATGAGTGGAGCAGGGGTGCAGTGAAAGAGCAGGCTTGAGATGGCAGGGCTGGAATTCAGCAAATGAAGGAAGGTGGGGGAGGCCTGGGAAATACCTCCCAGCTGGCTGGCACCAGGCCGAAGGCCGTGGCGCCTCCGCAGCTCCCTCTACTGGCACATTCTGGAGTTGGCGTAGGCTAGGATTCTCGTATTTTCAGCTCTGTGCAAGACCTTCCAGCAGGTGTCATTTTGTATGCACAGTGGGTTCTTTTTTCCTTGCTTAGTATATATATATCATGTGTATTTTCTCCGAATGTTTTTTAGAGTCATCCCTTTTAATGTAAAAAAAATACTCCCACGATAGAAAAAAAAAAGCCTAAAAGACAAATCATATTTATATTTATATTTATATTTATATTTATATTTACAATACAAAACAGACCAAAAAATATATACATATCACTTATAAATCCATAAGGAAGAAAATGAACAAAGGCGGGTATAGTCAGTTTACAAAAGAAATGCAAATGTCTGGTACACATCTCAAAGGCTGTTGTTCATGTAACTAATAATCAGAGAAACAGAAATGAAAGCCAGGTATTATTTCTTGCCTACCAGATCCTAAAATATAAAAAGACTGCATGGTGATGGTGGGGAGGAGTAGATGCTCTTGTACACTGATGACAGAGTATAAATTAGGTAACCTTTCCTAGGGGGCAGATGGAAATATATATCCAAACCCTTAAAAAGAGCCTGACAAAGCAATTCCACCTTTAGAAACTTATCCAGGGAACGTAACCAGAAATAACACAGAACCTGGCCTCTGCAGTCAGACGGGCCTGGGTGCTCATGCTCGCTGAGCCCCTTCATAGCTGTGACCTGGACTGGTGTCTTAAGTCCTAGGAGCCTCATTTCCCATCTCCGGATAACAGGACAGGAATGGGACTACCTCCCGGGGCTGCCAGGAGGGTTGTACTGACAGGATGGTATAGGTAGGTGTCACTACAGGGTGCAGCCCTGAGACTGGGCGGGGCAAGGGGAGAGTTGGGGTCACCTGACGGCTCCCTCCACCCAGGGGCCTGGGCGTGGACAGCAAGCCGGAGCTGCAGCGTGTCCTGGAGCACCGCAGGCGGAACCAGCTCATCAAGAAGAAGAAGGAAGAGCTAGAAGCCAAGAGGCTGCAGTGCCCCTTTGAGCAGGAGCTGCTGAGACGGCAGCAGAGGCTGAACCAGGTGGGTGCGGAGCCTGGCCCAGGGAGGAGCCCTGCCTGTGGTCGCAGCTGGCAAGAGGGAGGAGATGAAGCAAAATGAGGCCTAAACCAGCAGTCCACCACGGGCTCAGGTCCTCACTCTGCCACTCACTCCGTGTGACTGAACCAGTGGCTTTCCCTCCCTGACCCTGGGTTCCCTTATCAGCCCAGTCGATTGCACGCTGATCCTGATCTCATTCTCACTATGTGTCTGCGAGCCAGGCAGCGTTCCCATTTTAGAGATGAAGAACCGGAGGCCCAGGTGAGGCAAGTGATTTGCACCAGGCTTCACAGCAAAAACTTAGTCTCCTGCCTGGTCACCCCAGCTACCAAGGCTGGTGGCAAAGCTGATCCCTGGTTCTGTTTCCCCAGAGAGGATCCTTGGTCCAAACACAGTGGTTTGGGGAATAGGAATTCCCCCGAGCCACACCCACTTTACACCTCTACTTCTTCTCTCCTTTAGCTGGAAAATCCACCAGAAAAGGAAGAGGACCATGCCCCCGAATTTATCAAAGTTAGGGAAAACCTGCGGAGAATCACCACGATAACCAGTGAAGAGAGAGCCCTGTAGGGCCAGGTGGGGGAAGCTCTGGTCCACGAAACCGCCCCCCTCCCAGGCCATCACACCCTCCTCCAGCCCTTCTGTATCCAGCAGCCCTGGGTCCCCAGTCTCGGGCCATCTGTGATGTTCATGCTTACTCTTGTGAAATGCCCCAGCAGGCTTGGACCCCCCTTCCCACCCACCAAGAAGCTGGGGGCCCCAAAGCTCCCAGCTTCTTCCTTCTGAGCATTCACCGCTTCTCCAAAAGGAAGCTGCTGCTCAGAAAACATTCCCAAGGCACCTCTCCCTGAAGGGGCTTCTGAGCTCCTGCTGAGATTTTTCTGGCAGAATTGGGAAGGAAAGAAAGGCACCTCTTTGGCCCAACTAGCCCTCCGTTTTGCCCGTGCCTCATGGGCCCTGCTCTCAGAAAACTTCCCTGACTGTGGTTTACCTGCAGCCAGGTGTGGGGCAGCTAAGTGCTGCAGGTCAGCTTGAAAGCCAGCTGAGGGCAATCTGGTTCAAGTGCAGCTGCCCTGGTGAGGAAGGGCGGGGCGGCCCACCGGGCAGCCTTGGGGCTCCCTCCTGCCAGATTGCAAGACCACCACCGAGGACAGCTTCCCCTACACCATGCTTTCGCTTTCTCCTCTCCAAAACCTCCCTGTCTGGGCCTTGTAAGGGCATCTAACCAGGGCTGCAGCCTTCCTGCTCCCAGAAGTCTAGAACAGTGCTTCTCAAACTTTATTGTGCCTGCGAATCACTGGGGATCTTGTTACAGTACAGCTTCTGATTCAGTCGATCTGGGGTGGGGGCTGAGAGTTCGCATTCCTAACCAGCTCCTGGGCTGCTGGTCTGAGGCCCACACTGTAAGCAGCCACACATGGTAAATAGTGGAAACATGATCCCTGAAGCCACCTCTGCCCCCTAACTAACTGCCATGAATCTCTGCCCTGGGGGTGCCCTGCCTCTGCAGCCCCAGGGGCTCTCCATAATCCACCCCCTTCCAGGGCCCCAGACCTTGGAAGAGAGTTGCCGAGCAAATTATATATCGGTTGCATAATTGTCATTGACACTGGAGAGGTATATCATTGCCAATCTGCATTTTCTTACCACACTGTTCTGATGTAACTCTAGCCAAAAGGAATTTTTGTTTTGTTTTGTTTTACCTTTTCCTAAAGCCTACGGAGAACAAATATAGAGTGATTTCCAGTGGGTTTCTGGAAATATGAACACTGGTCTGAAGACCCCACTGCTACCCTTACAGACTGGCTCCTCTGAGTCCGCAATTCCATCCCCTGCTCCAACTCCCTACTCGGTTTCTACTACCTGAGCCAGCTCCAGTGAATTCACTTACTCTTCCTCAAAAATCCCTCCCCACAGGAGACCAAGTGTTGCAACATTTTGCTTCTATCCCATTGTTAAAGATTCAGAGAATAAACCAGGCTGGTTGTGTCCGCCCTCCCCACTCCCCATGAAGAATAAAATCCCCACCTCTGACTTTGCAAACCTATCATTTAAGGTGATAGGACAGTACTAGAAAAGCATTTCCTTTCACCCCTCAAAACTGCGGGGGGACAAAGCTGCCACTGGAATGCTATTTTATTCTTGGACCAAAAGTGGGACGTTCAGGAGGAAAGGGGTCATCCTGGTCTTCACTCCTAACTGAGTGGTTTGAGGATGACCAAAGATGTTGCTCTTTTCATGCGTGGGTGCCAGCCATTGTGTAAATAGACATGCTGTGTGCTTGTGTGTGTGTGTGTATAAATGTAAGTGAGGCTCTAAAAGGCCCTTGAACGTGTCTTAATGAGAACGTGGTGATGCTATTTTAGATGTCTGCCAGGTGAGAGCAATGCTAAAGCACAATCCCCAAATAAAGACCACCATTTCCCCAAAGAAGTCTCCCCAGCAGTCTGTGTGGTGTTCAGACATATGAAGAGAAGCAAGACAGCATCTAGGACGGAGTAGGCCCCTCAGAGAGAATGCTTGAGACTTCACTCAGTGGCCCCCAGAGGTGCTCCATGGAGAAGGCAAGCCATGGGGATGAAACCCCACATGGTCTAGTGGAACCATGGCAGCCACCCATGTACATTCCCCATGGTCGGTCCCAGCCCCTTCATTCCAGTTGCCTCCCACTGTAGAGGTTGTAAATCCCAATTCCCACTGTTCCAGCTTCCTTTGCAGCTTGGGGTGACAAGTGACCAGGTATGGCCAGTGCAATTTAAGAGGCAGTCTTACAGGGGCTTCTGGGAAAGTTTATGCTTTTCTGATAAAAGAGGCAGACATGGGTAACACCTCTCTGCCCCTCCATTCTTCCTGCCTTGATTGAGGATGTGATGCCTGGAGCCCCAACAGCCACCTTGCTACAATGAGAAAAAGGCCAAGAGAATCTCACAGACACTGACCTACCCTACCATCATTTGACCAAGCTGATGCCGGCAGCCATACTCCTTCAGAATTCTTGTAAATAAAGTGAAAATCCCCTTTGTTTAAAGCCATTGTTGGTCAGTCTCTGTTACTTGCACCCAGAGTATTTCTGAATACCAGCCCCCATGCCTAGAATGACCAGCAGACTATACTGAAAATCCAGATTCTTCCTTCCCATTAGAGATCAAATGGAGGGGCTCCTGGGTGGCTTAGTTGGTTAAGCATCCAACTCTTGATTTCAGCTCAGGTCATGATCTCAGGGTTGTGGGATGGAGTGTACTCACACACGCATGCACATCCTCTGTCTCTCTCTCAAATAAATAAACAAATCTTTAAAATAGTTAATTATTTTTTGAAAAAAGAAACCCTTTGGACTAGGATCCCTGGCAGCGATGCCTGAGATCTGTTTTTCTGTATCTTCTCCACATAGCCCACGCACCGGCCTGAGAACTGGTATTCGGGCATCTTTAATTCACACATCATTCAGTAGGGATTCGCCGAGTGCCCACCCTGTGCAGGAAGCATGCTGTGTGCTGGAGGCACAGTGGGAAGCAGGACGTGTTTGGATTACTGCAGTGGCCTCCTCCTAACTGGGCTCCCGGCTTCTGCCCTGGCGCCTACAGCCTACTCTCAAGAGTGCGGCCAAAATGAGCCTGTTAAAATCTAAGGCTGGTCTTGCTACTCCTCTGCACAGAGCCCTCCCTTGGCCTCCGGGAGCATCCCTCCTGCCACCTGGAAGGCCCTGCCTGTCCAGCTCCCTCTTAACCTCCCCCCTCCTCCCCTCTGCCTTCTCCTCCACTCGCACAGCTCTGGCCAGTCCGGCCACCTCACGCCACCACCATCTAAGTTCCACGCATGGCCTTTTCACCAGTTGTCCATCAGCCAGGAGCGTTGTTACAGTCCTCTCCTCCACTTTCTTCAGGGCTTTTTATTATGCTCTTACTAAATGAGGTCCTCCGTGGTCAACCCATCTGAATCACAGCATCTCCTACAAACTTCCTATCCCTTCCTTCCCTGTCTTGTTTTTCCTCCTCACCATTTGCCACCATCAGACACATATTATTTTACATGTTTATCTTGCATGTTTCCCCTAGTGATAATGTCAGCTCCATGAGGGCAGAGCTGTTTGTCTGTCTTGTTTATGGCTGAGTCCCAGATGGCCGTCTTCCCTCCTCCTTCCCCATCAGCTGGTGGCCCAGCTTGTGCCAATCGGGCAGATGGGGCTCCAGGGACAAGAATCCAGCCCCATCCCACTCACGACTTTGAGAAAAGGCAGTGGCCAAATAGGGCATGGGGCTAAGGGCACAGGTGCTCAACTCATGTTTGTGGGATAAGCGAGTAAGTGAGAAAGCACTTCTCCTGCTGCAAGACCTCTAGCCTCCTCCCAGCTTTGGCCTTCCCGCTGCCATCATCTTCTTGCCTCCTTCAATTTGACCCTGGCCCAGAGATATCAGTTTGAACTAGAAGCTTTCCTTTGGCCTCTTGGGCTTTGGTCAGGACACCTGGGCCCTTCTGGCATTTGCACCTACAAGACCAACGTTGGTGCCATGTGGGCATCCAGGGAGTTAAAGTACCCCTGAAAGCAGAGGTCGGGTCATCACCAAGTCCTGTGGGCCCTAGAGAAGGAAAGGGTTGCTGCAGGAGCTCTGACATCAGACTCTACCCTAAAGCAGAATGAAGAGCAGCAAGCCTCTTCTAACTGAGCACCACCCCACCCCCCCACCTCACACCTGCCAGACCACAGGTCCCAGTCTGGGTTTGGGGAGAACCTTCTTCAGTGGCAGACCAGCACAAAATACAGCACATGGGAGATAGACAGGAGGCCTTCGGAGGCGAAGGGACTCTCCCTCCCTGATTCTGCAGTATGTACTCCAGGGGATTCCTCAAAACCCAGCTTTTGCTGGGCAGCCTCCCTACACTTGAGATGGTACAAATTCCAAGCCCCAAGAGGGAAGGCACCCTGTCTGACTCTGCTTACCGTTGCCCATACCAACCCAGAAAAAAAAAGTTCAAAAAGTTGTGAATGGGTGTCAATTATGATATATGGAAGGCCAGCAATGTCACCGGTCATGACGATTCGGTGCCATTCTCACTCAGACTAACTAAACAACATTTAGGTAAATTAAAAGACCTGCCTGACAAAACATTGCCTGGGGAAAGACAAGATTCACACAGAGCCATCTGTCTGCAGAGTCCACATTTTCTCCACTATAGCTAGACCTTTCTCTTTGGAAGGGCTCAGAGGAGGGCCCTGTGCCAATATGACGTTTTGTCATGAGATTTGATGACCTATTTCACCCTCTCTTTGTCTGTTTGAACTTGAGGGATATGGCCTTCAGCCATAAAAAATAGATTCAGGCCAACATAAATGGATATTACACCCCCACCTCCAAAGCCACAATCTTGGGGACCAACCAACAGGTTAGTATATACCATCGAAGTGGGATTCCTGCCCCCTTGCTGGACTGGACCTTTGGTTGAACAGTAACCTAAATAACTTGGTGTTTCAGGGCCCTATTCCCAGACCCATCAACCCCCAGCCACCCTGCTCCCACCAGGGCCCTGCCTCACGGTGCCCCTTCTGTAGGGCCTCACAAGAACAAAGCCCGAGCCTCCCTCTGGCTGCCTGCCCTCATCCCAGCCATCAAACTATTATCTGAGTTGATTGGCAGGCACTCACCTTGAGAGGACACTGAGTACTCATCTACTTCTCAGAAAGGAGTCAGAGAGAGATGACCAAGATTTCCCAGTAAAGCACCCTGATAACAACTCCTCTGGGCTTCCTGGCACTAGCTAAGTGAGTGGGGCTCCCCCCTCCAAGGAAGGGCTTCACATGGGTCTAGGGCACTTATGCTCACCCTTTTGGGGGCCTGACCTAAAATACTCATCCCCCACTGCAAGGCTGCCCTCTACAGAAGATAAATCCTGTGCCCAGACCTGTATTCAAGCCCCAGTTCAATCCTAATCACTACTTGCCACAAGGCTCAAAAACTTGATGGACCACATTTACCACATCTGTGACACAGGTAATGATAATTGAACATTTAGTATCTGTGCCAGGGACTGGGCTATTTGTACTTTATATGAATTCTCTCGATTAATCCCCCAGGACTGTCATTACATCCATTTTCCAGGTGAAGAATCCAAAGTGTAGGGAGGCAAAGCCACGTCCCAAAGGCACACGCTCAGCAGGTGGTGGAAGCGAGATGTGAACCCACGTCTGCCTGACTGCAGCCAGAGAATTTATCCTGGCAGCACTTGCTGGTGGAGGCTGCAGAGGATGTTTTGCAAAGCACCCACATTCAAGCGTTCCCATCTGTTGCCAAGAAACACCCCGCAAGAACACTGAGGCCCAGTGGCCTTCCTGCTTCCTCCTTCCCTGCCAGCAGGTAGTCCTGCCGGCACCCTATCTGGCAGACTGGGCCCCAGGGACAAGAATCCAGGCCCATCCCAGTCACAGCTTTAAGAAAAGACAGTGGTCAGTGGGAGACAGGGGTTCATATGCCTGCCCTTGGCCCAGGAAGTTTCGTGAAGGAGCAGAAAGGAGAGAAATCTGCATTGAGCATCCACTGTATACCTTGCAGGTCCTAAAATGTGAGACACCAGATAGAAAATGCCTAGCCGGGGGCCTGGCCCGTTTCAAGGGATGGAAGAGCCTTCTCCCTCTCTCCCACTCTCCCTCTTAAAGATACAATGACGGGTGGTGCAACATGACTGTTAGGAGTTCAGGCTACAAAGTCAGACTGCAGATTGGGGAGGGAGCCCGCTCTGCGCACTCTCCAGTGGGTGACCTCAGACGAGTTATTTAACATCTCTCTCTGAGTTGTCTGTTAAGTGAGGGTTCCCATAGTGCCAGCCTCATGGGTAGCTGAGAGGACTGAGTTAGCAGATATAAAATGTCTGGTGGGGCACCTGCCTGGCTCAGTCAGAAGAGCATGGGACTCTTGATCTTGGGGCCATGAATTTGAACCCCACGTTGGGTGCAGGGATTACTTAAATAATTAACTTTTTTTTAATTTTCTTTTTTAAAGATTTTATTTATTTATTCATGAGAGACAGAGAGAGAGAGAGAGAGAGAGGCAGAGGGAGAAGCAGGCTCCATGCAGGGAGCCTGACGTGGGACTCGATCCTGGGACTCCAGGATCGTGCCCTGGGCCGAAGGCAGGTGCCAAACTGGTGAGCCACCCAGGGATCCCCTAACTTTCTTTTTTTTAAGATTTTATTTATTTATTCATGAGAGACACAGAGACATAGACGGAGGGAGAGGCAGTCTCCTCTCAGGGAGCCCCATGTGGGACTCAATCCCAGGACCAGGATCACACACTGAGCCAAAGGCAGATGCTCAACCGCTGAGCCACCCAGGTGTCCCAAATAATTAACTTTTTTTTAAAGATTGTATTTATTCATTTTTAGAGGCAGAAGGAGTAGAGAGGAAGGGAGAAGGACAAGCAAACTCTAAGCCAAGCGTGGAACAAAACTAGGGGCTGGATCCCACCACCCTGAGATCACGACCCGAGCCAAAATCAAGAGTTAGACACTCAAATGACTGAGCCACCTAGACTCCCCAATAATTAATCAATTTTTGTAAAGTGTTTGGCAAATACAGCCAAGTGCCAGCACTCAATAATAGTTTGTTTTCATATTCCATGTCCCTGCTAGTTTCCCTGGTCATATCTGTCATTGACCTTCAAGTCATATTTCCACTCGTTTATTTCTCTTGGCCCCTAAGCTTGTCTGGCATCCATCCCTCCCTGTGGCTGGCCACCCCAAGAGCCCTTGCCCTTCTCCCAGTCACCCATTTTGGGAGAGGTGTCAACCCATACCTTTTTAGACTCCAATCCAAATTGAGGGACTTTCTAAAAAAATACCTGACGGGGACACCTGGGTGGCTCAGGTGGTTGGGCATCTGACTCTCTGTTTTGGCTCAGGTCATGATCTCCTGGTTCTAGGATCCAGCCCTGTGTCAGGCTCTGCACTCAACACAGCATGTGCTTTTCCCTCTCCCTCCCCTTCTGTTCCTGCTCTCACTTGTAGGCACACTCTCTCCCTCTCTCTCTCTCAGATAAATAAACAAAACCTTAAAGAATAAATAAAAATAGGGACGCCTGGGTGGCTCAGCGGTTGAGCATCTGCCTTCAGCTCAGGGCGTGATCCCGGAGTTCCAGGATGGAGTCCCACATTGCGCTCCCTGTATGGAGCCTGCTTCTCCCTCTGCCATGTCTCTGCCTCTCTCTCTCTGTGTCTTTCATGAATAAATAAATAAAATCTTGAAAAATAAATAAATTAATTAATTAATTAATTAATTAAAAATAAAATAATGCCTGATGGTACTCACCATATGTCAAGGTCATAAAAGACCAAGATTGAGGAGCTATACCAGTTGGAGAAGACAGGAAAACTAAAGACAATGAAGGATCCCGAACTGGATCTCGAACCAAAAAAGGGGCATTCATAGGAAAACTGGCCAAACACTATGTGCAAAATAAGTCACTAACTCAGCAGGATTTCAAACTCTGAACATTCCAGAGACAGGACAGGCCCTTGAAGCTCCTAGAAGATAAGCTCTAAGTTCTTGGAATATCCTGCCTAAAAAGAGTGTCTCTGTATACCTGGGGCCCTGGGTCACTACAGGCAGTTTGCACTACCAATGTGTTTTATGTAGCTCCAAGGGCCCTGCTGTATCAGTTTGGCCTCTGGAGGGCTAGGTACTAAGTAGTTAAATGACTGAGTAATCAGCAGCCCATTCCTCTGTGACAGATACCCAAGAACCCTGGACACAAAGTCTGAGATGAGCTTCTCTGGTTATCAGCATTTTATGTGTGTTGTCATGCAGGGAGAATTAAAGGCCATCCTTAGAGTACCACTGGGAAGGGACAACTGGGAGCTCATGCCTGGTCTTTCCTGGACTCTATCCTATATGCCTTTTTCCTTTGCTGATTTTAATCTATATCATTTTGCTGTACTAAACCAAAACCATAAGTATAACAGCTTTTGTGAGTTCTGTGAGTCTTTCTTGCAAAGCATTGAACCTGAAATTGGTCTTGGTGACCTTCCAACACACTCAAGTAAGTTTTGAAGATAAGTTAATAGTATTGGGTTCAATAACCACACTATGGTTATGTAAGCTTTAACCCTGGAGGAGGCCGTGGGGAAGTGATCCAGAAACTATTTACTATATTTAACAACTTTCTGAAAGTCTAAAGTTATTTCAAAATAAAAAGTTAAGGGAAGCCTGGGTAGCTCAGTAGTTGAGCGTCTGCCTTCAGCTCAGGTCATGATTCCGTGGTCTCAGGATCGAGTCCTGCATCAGGCTCCCTGTGTGGAGCCTGCTTCTCCCTCTGCCTGTGTCTCTGCCTCTCTCTCTGTGTCTCTCATGAATAAATAAATAAAATATTTTTTAAAATGAATAAACAAATAAATAAAATAAAAGGTTAAAACACAAAGAATAGAGAAAGATGAGATGATCATTGTTAAAGCTGGGTGTTAGATACACGTGGATTCATTATATTGTTCTCTCCACTTTTTTTAAAAGATTTTATTTATTTGAGAGAAAGAGAGCACAGGTGGGGGTTAGGAAAGAGCAGAGGGAGAGGGAGAAGCAGACTCCTTGCTGAGCGGGTGGGATCCCAGGAGCCCAAGATCATGACCTGAGCTGAAGACAGATGCTCAATCGACTGAGCCACCCAGGCACCCTGTTCTCTCCATTTTTGTATGGATTTGAGTTTTTTCAAAGTAAAACAAAAACAAAAACAACTTAAGCTAGAGAATTGAATAGTTTGGAGTGACAATTTAAAATAATCACATACAAAACATATAGAGAGGGTCAACTCCAAAGTTGATGAAGAAATTATTTAAACATGGAATTTGGAGAACCTGGGTGGCTCAGTGTTTGTGCACCTGTCTTTGGCTCGGGTTGTGATCCTGAGGTCCTGGGATCAAGTCCTGCATCAGGCTCCCCACAGGAAGCCTATGTCTCTGCCTCTCTGTGTGTGTCTCTCATGAATAAATTTTAAAAACCTCTAAAAAAAAATCTTAAAAAAATAAATAAGCATGGAATTTATCAACTATTAAAAGAATGTCAAAGCTTAGTCTAAAAACAATCAAGATGTGAAAACTATGGCCGAAGCTGGAGATGGCAAAGTCACCAAGTCTGCCCAGAAAGCTCAGAAGGCTAAATGAGTATCATCCCCAAACCTGGCACCCCAGTCTTAATCAGTGGTGGAAGAATGGTCTCAGAACTGTTTGCGTCAATTGGCCATTTAAGTTTAATAGTAAAAGACTGGTTAATGATAACAATGCATCATAAAACCTTCAGAAGGAAAGAAGAATGTTTTGTGGACTATTTGTGGGGGTTTGTGTGTGTGTGTGTGTGTGTGTGTGTGTGTGTGTGTGTGTGGCAGTTTTAAATTATTAGTTTTTAAAATCAGTACTTTTTAATGGAAACAACTTGACCAACAATATGTCACAGAATTTTGAGACCCATTAAAACAAAAGTTTAATGAAAAAAAAAAAAGAAGAAGAAAGAAAACTATGGCCGAGAGGTATTTAAATATTAAATATCATAAGACATCATAAGACACAGCACAAGTCCTTGGCAAAGACCAGTTTGGGACACAGAACTTGCCTGTCTGAAAAGTAGGATCAAGGCCATCTCCCTGCAGCCATCACCTGTGTCAGGCCATTGTTAAAAGCAATAGGGGATCCAGGGCCAGCCCCCCAGTCCCAGCAAGATCTTCTGGGTAACATTCCAAAGCATGCATCCTGCCTCCTCCTCAAGACACAAGCTTGACACTACCTCAGGGACACAGTGGGAAGGTGAGAGGCCCCTTACTGAGCAGATAACCATCATCACAGATGGGAAGGCCAAGATCTAGGAGAAGAGAGCACCTGCCCAGAATCACCACATCTCAGAAGTACTGCCAAAACAGGTACTCTGGCTCTCTTGACTTCTTTCCCAATCTTGTACAAATAGGTAAAGAGTTAGAAAACCAGGTTCAAATTCCACCTCTGTATCATACTTATTGTGCAAACCTCGTCAAATGACAACATCTCTCTGGGCTTGTTTCCTCTTCTGCAAAATGAAGAGAGGTATCCTACTTTCCACGGTTGTTATGCAGTGGAGGTTGCGGTAACCTATAAACATCCCATCCCACTCACAGAGACCTGGTTCCGCTCTGGGTCTCACCCCAAGCAGTGCTCAATGTACTATAGGTAGTCCAAAATATTTATTCAGGGAATTAAGGTTAGAGGCATATGAATACTAATGCTAAGCATAAGACAAGCCAATTTTTTTTAAGATTTTATTTATTCATGAGAGATACAGAGAGAGAGAGAGAGAGAGAGAGAGAGAGAAGCAGAGACACAGGCAGAGGGAGAAGCAGGCTCCATGCAAGGAGCCTGACATGGGACTTGATCCTGGGACTCCAGGATCACGCCCTGGGCCAAAGGCAGACACTCAACTGCTGAGCCACCCAGGTGTCCCAAGACAAGCCAAATTTTAGCACAGGAACATAAGAGAAAAGTCATTCACCCTTTCATAGAAAAACCACCTATGGGAAGACTTTTAAGCTCCTTGGATATTAACAATTTGAGTTCCTCAAGGGCACAGGATGAGGAACCCTCTTCATCCAAGAAAGGCTGCAGAAAGACCAAGGTCACTTTGGAAATCGAGCTGGGTACACAGCTTTTTGGTACAAGTAGTCCCAAAGGAATCCCCAGCTTTGAGATTGGAGGCCTGAGTCTCATGTCGAGGTATACCAGTGTGTACAAATAGAGTGGACACAAATACATACCCACTCCTACCTTTTAAAACAATGCTGAAACTTTAAAGTCCTTCACTGCTAACCTTTGTTTATTCATTCATCCACCAAATAGTTGTTGAACACCTACCCTGAGCCAGGCCCTGGTTTGGGAACAGGACTGTATTGGTGACCAAGAGCCACACAGTCTTTGCTTTCATTGGTGATTTCCACAAAAGCCAATAGGGAAAGAAAAAAATATGCATCACTGTAGTGGGTGTACCAAGAATGTGGTGTCTTGGGACACCTGGGTGACTCAGCAGTTGGCCGTTTGCCTTTGGCTCAGGGCATGATCCTGGAGTCCCAGGATCGAGTCCCACATTGGGCTCCCTGTATGGAGCCTGCTTCTCCTCTCTCTGCTTGAGTCTCTGCCTCTCTTTCTGTGTCTCTCATGAATGAATAAATAAAAGCTTAAAAAAAAAAAAAAAAAAGAGTGTGGTATCTTTTTCTAACACCAATGTGTGTTTTTTCCACACCAACTAGCAATTCTCCAATACCAACTGGGTGTTCAACAGTTCAGTTCAATTCTTTTTTTTTTTTTTTTTTTTAAGATCTTATTTATTTACTTGAGAGAGAGAACAAGAGCAGTAGGGAGGGGCAGAGGGAGAAGGAGAAGCAGACTCCCCACTGCGCTGGAAGCCAGATGCTAGGCAAGATTCCAGGACTCCAAGATCATGACCTGAGCTGAAGGCAGACTGAGCCACCCAGGGGCCCCCAACTCAGTTCAATTCTGACACCAAATCTTGGGACTAGTGGAGATCTCACAGGTTTAAGGATCAGTCCCACAAGGCTGCCCCCACTTCAAACAACAACTGCAGATCCCAGGGGCCACCTGTACTTCCAAACTACTGGCCATAAATTCAAGGGTGTCCATAACTCCCCACCCCAGGTTCAATAATTTGTTAGAATGACTCACAGAACTCAGGAAAACACTTTACTTACAACTTTGGTTGATTATAAATGATACAACTTGGGAACAGCCAATTAGAAGGAATGCAGAGGACAAGATCTTGGGGGGGAAGGGATGGATGCAGCAGGGAGCTTCCCATGCCTCCTTCCCTGTAACTTCAAGTTCTCCAACTCTCCCCAAAGCACGTTATTTAGGGATTTTTAACAAGGTTTTACTACATAGGTATAAGAGGTTAAATCATTGGCCACTGGTGAGGAGCTGGAGGGTATGCCGGGGACAACTAAGAATGCAACTGCTCTAGTAAAGGCTTGGTCTTTCCAGCAACCAGGCCCCATCCTAAAGCTATCTAGGGGCCTCTGGCCATAAATAAAAAGGATAGAGTCTTATCACTCAGGAGATGGCAAGGGTTTTTAGGGGTTCTGTGCCAGGGACTGAGGACAGAGACCAAATATATACATTTTTTTATTATACCACAAGGGGCAAAAACTTGGACCTAAGGAAGCAGGTCCTGGGACTTCTACTCCAGACTGCAATGACTTCCCAAAACAGTGTGGTGAGATGAAAAGATGAAAAAGGAGCTGGAAAAATAATAAATAAATAAATAAATAAATAAATAAACAAACAAACAAACAAATAATAAAAGAAAAAGAAAGAAAAAGAAAAAGAAAAAGAAAGGAGCTGGACCAGTAGAGCCAGAGAGGCCTGGGAACAGCAGGAGCAGGAAGAGAGGGCAAGAAAGTTTTAAGTTCAACAAAGTTATAAACTCATTAGATGTGATCCTGCATATCCCTTCTAGGTTTTCCTTCTGCTTCCTCCTGTGATTATTGTCTCCCCAGCAGCCCCCCAACCCCAGCCTGGATGCTTCCCGAGGTCAGAGGACTGGTACAGGTGTTTCTTTTGTTTTTGCTTCCTCCTGTCCCACACTGCTTAGATCATGGTGGGTACTTCAAACTATGTATTGATAATAAAGCAAATCAATGCTTCCTGTAAAACCTAAACCCTCACACACCTGCCCATAAATACCTCACCTACAGGCTGCCAGAGAATGGAAATTCCACCATTAAACGTCACTCCTGGGAATTAAGAAGCTCTGTTATGTGGAACCATGAAAACAGTAATAATCCCAAATTACAAATACTCAGTGCTTCAGAGTCCACCAAGAGCTCTTCTTCATAGCCTGTGAATGATAAGAGACCAGGGAAGGGAAGCTCAGAGGTGAAGTAATTCAGTCACATCTGAGGATTTGAGGCTAAGTCTCCGGACGCGGACGCCGGGGGGTGCTGTGGCGTTCCCTTGCGCAGAGGGATGCAGGGTATTCAGGGTACGCATGTTCCGGGAACAGGCTCTGGAACGCAGGCCCAGATGGGCAGAGAGAGGAAGGGCAGGATAAGGCTCAGCAGCTGACACCAGAGCAGTCCCCCCTCCCCCACCACCCTTCCGGGCAGCCCGGGCCCTGGCAAAGGGCACTCACAGCCATCTGAGGGAGGCATGGGGGCAGGACAGAAAAGCCCTGAGCTCAGCCAGGGGCACCGGAGAGCTGAAAGCCTGCCAAGCACAGCTTTCAGTTTTCCAGGTTGCGCCCCATTCTAGGGGAGGAGAAAGTGGGCTGGGCTACCCATAAGAAACCTAGGCCTGCAGCTAGAGAGGCCAGGCCTGCAGGCCAGACACAGGACACAGGTGAGCAGGTGAGCTGGGCCCAGGGACAGGGGTGGGGGTGGGAGGCCCCTGAGGACTGGACCTCCTGAGTAATGACCCTCCTTGAGCTCCTAATGACTCTGAGCACTGCTTGCTTTCATTTCATTTCAACCCCTATCCATTAGGCCCTGCCAGTGGGGCCAGGCCCTGTGCTAAGTGTTAGCATAACTTGACATAGGCCCCTGCCCTCTTGGAGTTTACGCAGTAGTAGGGGATACAGCAATAAACAAGAACATGAGTGAGTAAATTATTTTGTACATTGGAGAGAAAGCAGAGCAGAGTGAGGGGAATTGGGAATGCTGGGGGAAGGGGCTTGCGATTTTTCTTTTTTAAGATTTCATTTATTTATTCATGAGAGACACACAGAGAGGTAGAGACCTAGGCAGAGGGAGAAGCAGGTTCCCTGCAGGGAGCCTGATGCGGAACTCGATCCCAGGACCCTGGAATCAAGACCTGAACAGATGCTCAACCACTGAGCCACCCAAGTGCTCAATCCCAAGTGAGATTTTTTTTTTTTTTTAAGATTTTCTTTATTTATTCTTGAGAGAGACACAGAGAGAGAGAGAGAGAGAGAGGCAGAGACACAGGCAGAGGGAGAAGCAGGCTCCACGCAGGGAACCCAACGTGGGACTCGATCCTGGGTTTCCAGGATTACACCCTGGGCCGAAGGCAGGTGCCAAACCGATGAGCCACCCAGGCTGCCTCAGGTGAGATTTTAAAGAGGGCAGTGAGGTGGGCCTCACTGAGAAGGTGATATTAAGCAAAGACTTGAAGGAGGTAATGAGGGAGCCGAGAGGACACCCGGGGAAAGAGTATTTCAGAAGAAGAATGTTTGAGGCAGGGACTACAACCTGGCAAATGTGGGGGTTGGGGGAGGCCTGGGGTGTCCAGGCACAGCAAGGGGGCAGCAGCAGTCAGGGTGTAGAACAGGAAGATGGGAAGCCAGCTAGGCAGCCTTGCAGGGGTCCAGGGGGCAGATGAGAGGGGCTCCTTGAATGTGCCAGGCCCCTTGTCAGCAGCCCCATGGCCCTGCCACCCCCTCAGGAGGTATCGGTTTGGAAGCCTGCATGCACATCTCACTTGCCGCTTGTGGCTACATGACCTTACAGTCTCCTTCCTTCCCTCCTGACCTCTCTTAAAAGGGTAACAGTAACAGGAGTGCACTTGTAGGGTTGTGGTGGCTGCCGGTGGGAAAGACTGACCACCTGCCTCCTGACAGCTGGGGGCACTCCGTGTTTCCAGTGGGCTGTTGGTGTCAGGAAGGCTTCTTAGAGGAGGGGTCCCGAAAGGCTGGGTCTCAGTAGGAACACAGGGGTGGGGTTAGAGGGGGAGCAGCAGAGGTGAAGGGTAAGAGGAGAAGGAGGGGAGGGTGGCACCCTGGGGGCAGGGCGAGAGGGGGGTTGTTGATAGGCTGATCCAGGGCAAAGGGCAGGTGGGTGGGGCCGAATGGTTGATGGGCTGGAAGCGTGGAGTCTCTCCCACAAATAGTGGGCAAGGAGCAAATTCCAAGCAGAGGAGGGAAACAATGTGACTGCAGTTTAAGAGCTCAACCTGGCAGCCTGGAGAACAGACAAGCGAGTCTGAGGCCAGGTGAGAAATGGCGGTGGCCAGGGGACAGATTCAGGGATGGAACAAATGGATTTGAGATACTCAAGAAGTAGAATGGACCATACATGGTGGTTGCTTTGCTGTGGGGGAGCAGGGGCTTCTGAGAGCCTGAGGGTTCGCTGAAGGACAGGGGTCCTCCCTGGCTATGGGGGACACACAGGGGTCCCAGGGTAAACACACCCCTCCCCTCCAGCTCCGACGTACCCCCCAAGGCTCACAGAAATGGGTGGAACGAGCCCAGGACTTAGGGGATCAGGCGAATGGGACAACAGGTCCCTTCGTTGAGGCCCCCTGGCAGGGCTGTAGTGGGGACAGAGCATGTGCTTTGTGGTCAGATCCCGTCCAACTCCTGGCCACCGCCAGCTGTGTGGCTACAGGCCACATGTGCTCAACCCCACCAGATATTTTTTTCATGTGTGACTTTTAACTGACTTTCTGTGGGAACTCCCCCAGGCAACCCTTATAATACTCGCTACAGTGGATGGAGCACGAGCCCGGTGATTGGATCCTGTCCAAAGCTCAACAAACAGGTACTGTATGTACTACCATTTACCGAGCAATTACTGCACGCATTGCCAGCCAAGTGCCCACAGAGAAGGGGGTTAGGGGTGCAGTGGCCCTCAAATATCCAAGGGGAGTTGCTTTCCTACACCAATCAGCCCCTGGCTGATGCTCAGCTCTGGGCACTTCCTCCTGCACAAAGGCTCTTAGCACCACCCAAGGCTCAGAGCAGCTAGGCCAGAAGTATCTCTCCTCAGGCACCAAGAAGATCCAGGCTAGGATGGGCAGCCCAGTGCACCGAGTGTCCCTGGGGGATACCTGGAGCACGCAAGTGCACCCTGACATAGAGAGTGAGAGGTACATACAGTCCTTCAACGTGGAACGGCTCATCAACATCCTTGATGGAGGTGCCCAGAACACTGCGCTCCGGAGGAAAGTTGGTAAGAGGAAGCTGGGGAGTGAATCATCTGCTTTGTGCCCATATGCTTCTCTTGGAAGAAGAGTCTTTCAAATAACAAATTTTGCTTTCAAAATTCCACTGTTAGAAATTCATTCCTTTGGACTGTTAGACATCTTTAACCAGTCCATATTCCCTGGGCCCATCTGAAGGATAGAAGAGTCCCAGGCAGCAGAAGACCTGGACTCTGGTCCTTATTCTCCCACTGCATAGCTCTGTAACCTTGGACAAGTCACTTTCCCATCTCGGGTGCTCAGTCATTACATCTGTAAAGTGACAATAACGTCTGACTCCCTTTCCACATCCACAAGGCAAGAGGGCGGGAAGATCTGAAGGTGCCAGGAACCTCACTCAGGTCTCTAAGTCCTCTGTTCTCTGTCTCTGAAGAAAGTATCATCCACAGTGACCCAGAGTTTAGCCTGAAGGATAATTATTTCATGACCCAGAATGAACGTTATGAAGCCGCCGTTAAGAGGAAATTCCACCTGCAGACAATAGCAAAGCGCCAGGGCTGGTCGGAAGGCAGTCCTGAATTATATTACAGTTACAGGTACTCACTTCCAGGCCAGCCCCCCAGAGGGGAGTTCACCTGGGATCACCTGGAAAGCCCGAACCCCATGAGAGGGATTTTCCCCAATTTTAAGGGCAGTGGTCATTGGGAAGCCAGTATGGTGGATGCCCCTTCCCTCCTGCACCCCGCCAGGCTGGCAGTACCGGGGTCCCTGTCTCGGGTGGGCTACTCAACCACCGGGTCTCTCCCCCACAGAACCCTTTCTGGAGACCTGGCCTTCAGTATACACATGGTGTTCCTGAAATCCCTCAAGAGCCTGGGCTCAGAGGAGCAGATTGCCAAATGGGCCCCACTCTGCAACGATTTCCAGATCATTGCAACATATGCCCAGACAGAACTGGGCCACGGTGAGCCAGGGCTTCTGCCTGCAGAGTTCAGGTGGTGCACAGTTCCGGAGCGTCAGAGACTGTGTATTTCAATGCAAATGTTCCAGCAGGTGGCAGTGAAGGGTCTCGAAGGAGGGGGTTCCTTTTTCTAATTGATACAAACACCGCCCGTATGAGCCAGCTATGAGCCAGCGTGTGGGGCAAGTTGTCCCTTCTGGAAATGACAGCAGGCATCCCTTGTCACGGGCTGGCCATGTGGGCACAGCCCACGGGTGAAATCCTGGAAATGCCTGTGAGTATAGCTGCGAGCTCCGACTCCAGACTGGGCTGGTACCTGGCAGTTCCCGGCCCACCAGGACGCTGCTCCCCAGGTGAGATCCCTGTCCTGACCCCCTGTCTAACTAACTCCTCTCCTTGATTCCCAGGGACATATCTTCAGGGCCTGGAGACTGAAGCCACCTATGATGCAGCCACCCAGGAGTTTGTGGTGCACAGCCCCACGATGACGGCCACCAAATGGTGGCCTGGGGACCGTGAGTATCCATCCGTTCTCCTAGCCCCACCCGGTCCCCAAGGAGAACAAAGTTGGACAGCAGAGTAGCACTGGCTCCGAGGTCCAACGGATCTCAGATTGATTCCCCGTTCTAGGCTGGTGACCTTGAGTGAATCACTCTGTCAACAGGGGGGATGTGAAAAATTTCATCAGTGAGTGGCTCAGAGCCCCAACTTTGAAGTCGCTGAGGAAGCTGACCCAACCTTCCCCCGCACAGACATGCGCGTGCACACACACACCACATACACACAGTCCAGTCCCAGGCACTCTCACCTCCCGAGTTAATGATTCAACTTGCCAATGGGTCACGCAGTGCCCAGATCACACACAGCCCTTGCTCCGGACATCCAGGAAGGCTCCGCCCAAGCTGGCCACAGGCGCCACAATGCCCCTGTAGCCACCAGGTGGCGACCACACCAGGCTTCCCCCAGGCTCAGTGATATTTGCCTGATTTTGGGGGGGTGGGGGGCATCCTGCTGAGCTCCTCTTCCTGGGGTTGTGACAACACACCTCTGAGGGCACGTCTGTGGTGCTTCAGGACCCATTTGATGAATGCTTCCATGGGGGAGAAAGTCCAATGAATGCGAGGAGTACAACTAAGCAGCAAGAGAAAGAGAGAGAAGTCAGAGAAATAATGGAGGGGCAAGAGAGCAGTGAGAGAGGAGAGGGAGGGAATGGATGAAAAAAGAAACCAGCCTTTGCAATCGGGCCGCTTGAAATGCCAGCTCCGTCCCCTCCGGGCTGGTGACCTTGAGTGCCTCACTTGCCTCTCTGAACCTCCGTTTCCTGATCTGGAAAATGGGGCTCATCATACCCGCCCTGCAAGAACTGGGAAGCATCAGCACAGGGACCGTCGCCACCTGGGTTTAGATAAATGGTAATTATCTGTATTTGTTATTATTAGGTGGATGGTAGAGTGATTCATTTATGTTTTTGAGAACGGGGGGGAAAAAAAAGACTTGCTCATTTCACAGTGCCTTTTGCACAACACTGCTTGTTTGGCTCTTTGGGAGCAGTTCGCCCTCCCTGGGATCAGTGACTCTTTGAGGCCCCTGGGATGGGAGGCAGCAGTGCACACCTTTTCCCATCATCAGGGGCCAGTTTCCTCACCATGGATCTCCAGCAGCCTCCTTGAGCCTCCCTACCTCATGCCTGTGTATCTTGGGGCATTTGCTCCACACATCTGACATTTAGACAGAACCCCCTGCACCTCCAGCCACCAAATGGCTGTCCATAAAGCCCTCCGCCCCAGTGCATTCTAGAGCCAGACACTCATATTAAAGCTCTCAGGGCTGTTGCAGTCATTTCCAAGGATGAGTCAAGGCCGTGTGAATCAAGGGGTATGCTGAAAAAGCATCACTTTGTTGCCCTGGATGCTACCTCTTTCCTCTGCCTGGCTCCACCAAGCCAACCCAGCCCTCAAGCCCACAGTGCTCCCTCTGGCTTGCCCTCTCTGCCCTGTGCAAGCTCCCCCTGGAAAATAAGCCCGTACCTTTCAGGCTCGCATGCATCCTCCTCTGGCTCGCACCACTTGAGGCAAATCAAATAAACTCCATCCTGGCTTCACAGGGTGCCGTGCCCTTCCCCGTGCCACCACACTGGTCCTCCTAACCCATTACAGACTGGACCCACATCCAGGTTCCTGATGGGGAGAGTTAGCCTGTCTGCTCCATACACCAGGGCCTCCTACACCAGAGATCATGCTGAGCCTCTCATCTCTCTGCCTTCAGTGGGACGGTCCGCCACCCATGCCTTGGTCCAGGCCCAGCTGATCTGCTCAGGAGCCCGACAGGGCATGCACGCCTTTATTGTGCCCATCCGGAGCCTCCAGGACCACACCCCACTGCCAGGTAAGCCCATGTGGCTCCCAGGCCCACTGCCAGGAAGAGACACTACCAGGCCTCCCTATCCTGAGGCCGCTGAGGTGATAGGAGAAGCAGGGACATGTCGCCCTTGGGTAGGGAGGAGTCCAGTTGGACAGACCTGTGCTAACTGGCTGGGTGAACTTGAGCAACATTCAACCTCAGCTCAGTCAATTGCAAAACAGGTGTGATTAACCCCACGTGACTGGCTGCTGTGAGGCTCAGGGGAGCCGGGACATGTGTGAATGGTATAGAAAGTACTTGGTGGACAGATGTTTCCATCTCCATCTCCTTCTAGGAGTCACTGTTGGAGACATCGGGCCCAAGATGGGCTTTCACCACATAGACCATGGCTTCCTGCGACTGGACCATGTGCGGATCCCTAGAGAGAACATGCTGAGTCGCTTTGCACAGGTAGGAGTCCTGGGGCGGCTGCAAGCCTCCACTGCCTGGAGAGGGGACAGTGGCCCTGTGCAGACTGCAGCTGGCTCTGGGTCCTCCTTTGTAGAGCAGAGTTTGGGGCACCCCACCCCAACCGCAGAGAGGCTCTGGTATCCCACAGATCTGGGTAAAGCCCCGGTTTAGGAGCTGTGTGATCTTGGGCAAGTCACTTGACCGCTCTGAGCCTCAGAGTTCTCCCGAGTAAATGCTCAGAGCTTCACGGGGTAGTAGAGCTGTCATGGAGTAGGTGACAAAGCAACGTGAGAAAGAAGGAAGGGCTGAGAGTGACATGCATTTTTACCTACAGTGAGGCTTAGACAACCAATCACTGAGCAGACACTAGTCGAGTGCTGGAGGAAGTTCTGGAGGTCCCCATCATGCCAGGCATTGCCTTTACCTGTGGATTTGGGGGAGGTCTTAGGTGTCCCAGGAGAGGAGCTGCGAAGCAAGGCACTGCCTTTACCTGTGGATTTGGGGGAGGTCTTAGGTGTCCCAGGAGAGGAGCTGCGAAGCAAGGCACTTGAGGCAGTGACTATTTAGCACAAAGCACAGGTGTGTTTCACAAGCAGCGTCTCTGGCTGGCGGTCCGCTCTCTGCTCCAGGTGAGCGATCTGAGGACTGTGCCTGTAGCGTATGGGAGTCCACACTGTGGGTGTAGGACAGGCTTGGGTGCCTTGGCTCAGACCCAGCCCGTGTTTGGTCCACCAGGTCTTGCCAGACGGCACCTACCTCAAGGTCGGATCATTGCAGATCAACTACTTATCGATGGTGGTGATGCGAGTGGACCTGCTCTTGGGTGAGATCATACCCATGCTGCAGAAGGCCTGTGTCATCGCCATCCGCTACTCGGTCATCCGCCACCAGTCCAGCCTCCGGCCCAGGCAAGGGACACCCACAGGCTGACCACAGACAGGGCTACCTTTCCATCCCATGGTGCCTGCCCCCCGATCCACCCCTCTGCCAGAGTTCACATTACCCTCATGACATATGCACAATTTTTGCCCAGACCCCGTCCGTCTGGCCTTGTCTGCAGGGTCTCTATCCAGCTCCCTCTAACCCCAGCTGATCAGCTGCCCAGCCTGTGTTGGTAGGGGTCTGTCCCTATTGGGTTTCTGTGTGATCATATGTCTTTGACCTTGTAGCATCAGATATGACTCAGTCTGTCCAAGTCTCACTAGGCTCTGGACGGCTGTGACTGGCTTGTGTCTGGGTTGTCATCTGGTTGACAGGCTGTGGGTGACTTAGTAGCTTCTGAGCTTGTTCTGTCAGAGTGTGAGTAATCGTGTCTGAGAGAGCCCAGCTGTCACATCAGATGGTATATGACTGAAGCTGGTCCTATCTGGCTGTGCTGTCACCATCCACCTGTGGTATGTCCAAGTCTGGATCTGTTTCGTTGTATGTGACTGTGCCCAGCTAATGCTCCCTCTGTCCTGCGGGACTGACAAGCTGACTGTACACTCTGTGGTAATTGTTTAAATATTTATTTAACCCAAGTTTAAGACCCAATGTGGGACTTGAACTCATAACCCTGAGACCAAGTTCTGCATGTTCCTCCAATTGAACCAGCCAGGTGCTCCTGGACTCTGTTTTTAAATATGTGTTATGTGTCCCCATGCATGTGCATGCCTGTGTAAAGACACACACGGCTGCCAGTTAAATTTTAATTTTAGGTAAACAGCAAATAATTTTTTAGAATATGTCCCAAATGGGGACTCTGGATGCGGCAGCGTGGGGCTGAGCAAATGGTGATATACTGGCAGCATGGAAAGAGAGGGTACAGTCATAGTTGACTGAACTTGTATTGTTGAGGGATGGGCTTCAGCCTGGAAGTTCTTTTTTTTTTTTTTTTTTTTTTTAAGATTTTATTTATATATTCATGAGAGACCAGAGAGAGAGGCAGAGATATAGAGGAAAAAGCAGGCTCCCCACAGGGAGCCTGATGTGGGACTTGATCTCAGGACCTCATGATCACCAACTGAGCCAAAGGCAGACACTCAACCACTGAGACACCCAAGTGCCCTCAACCTGGCAGTTCTTATCCCAACTCTGCTAAGTGACCCTGGGCAAGTCCTTTGCCTGCTCTGGGCCTCATTTTCCTCACCTGTAATGTGAAGAGTGAGAGAACTTCTGGTCTAAGAATCTGGTGATGTTTCATGCCATGGGCTCAAGGATCCAGGATCCAGGATCAAGGATCCATTCTAATGCAGAATGGACTAGGGTCAGATGTCAGACAGACCTGGGTGATACACGGCTGGGCCACTTGCCTAAGCCGTGACCTTAGGTGAGTCACGCCCACCTCCTTGTCCCTCAGCGTCCTCACCTACAACATAGGTGTGAGAGGAGCACTCTTTCAGGACAGCGTGGAGAGTGAAATGCAACAAAGCGTACCAGGCCTGTAGCCCAGGGCCCTTTCTTCTGGCAAGCCCAGGGCACCTGTGACTGGCCTGGGCTTTGTATTCCCAGACTGAGGGAGTCTTCTCTGGAGGACAAGAGTGCGAGGAAAAAGGTGCTGCCACTGAAGTCCCATCCAGAGTCTAGTTTTCTGACTTAAAGTGTCCTCAGGATGGTTCTAATAGTCCGTGTCTGAGGCACCTGGGTAGTTAAGCATCCAACTCTCAGTCTTGGCTCGGGTCATGATCTCAGGGTCGTGGGACTGAGCCCCATGTCTGGCTCCACACTCAGTGGGTCTGCTTGAGAGTCTCTCTCTCTCTCTCTCTCTCTCTCTCCCTCTGCCCTCCCCACTCTCCCTAATAAATAAATAAATAAATAATGTTTTTTAAGTGTCCAAATGAGGGGCTGCTGACCTAAGAATCCTCCAACAGCCATACGAGACTTCTCACATTCATGCTTTTTTCTTTTTAAGATTTTATTTATTTATTTGAGCGAGAGCAGGAGGAGGGAAAGGGGCAGAGGGAGAGGAAGGAGCAGACTCCTCACTGAGCAGGGAGCCTGACATGGGGCTCGATCCCAGGACACTGAGATCACCACTCAAGCTGAAGGTAGACATTTAACCGAATGAGCCACCCAGGTGCCCCATTCATGCTTTGTTTTAATCCACAAATAGTTACTCTGGTCTCCTTCATGCTGGACACAGTCTTAGGCACTGCAGACACAGCAACAGACAAGGCAGATGCAGTCCCGGCCTTGCGATTTCCCCCAAATTTACATCTCAGAGTTACTGAGATTAGAATCGATGTACCTCCCAGCATATACTATGTGCATCTGGACAGTAAAGGTCACATTTCAAATCATCCCGGGTACAAACCACAACCCCTCACTTGAAATCCTTGGGACCATATGTGTTGGAATTCAGTACTTTCCAGGTTTGGGCAGGTTAATAATGGTACCTACGCTATAATTTTCTAAACTTCCCCCATAAGGAACAGCACCCGTAAGCAAACGTGTCAATATTTCTACAGAGAAATGTGTGGGTATTCATGTTAGATGGAATTGTAAAAGTATTACTAACCTCATGTCAGCTCGGGTCAGGTTTTTCAGTGAGTTGTAAAAAGCCATCAGTTTTTAAGTCTTTTACGGCACTGAGGATACGGGAAGGTGGAGGTGGCATGTAGCCGTCTTCTAAACCTTCTGCTTTTCTTCCCCTCAGCGGCCCAGAGGTAAAAATCCTGGACTATCAGACACAACAGCACAAACTCCTTCCTCAGTTGGCCACAGTCTACGCGTTCCACTTCCTGGCAAGCAACCTCTTGAAATTCTTCCACAGTTCCTACAGTGCCATTCTGAACAGAGACTTCAGCCACCTGCCTGAGGTAACCGCTGTCTGCTGGGAGGCAGAGGCTGGGACAATGGCTGAGATTGTTCTGCCCATGGGGAAGTAGCCTCAGCCCTGTTTCCATGGGCTCCTTATACTCCCTCCCCCCAGCCTCCCAATATCCCAGGGCACCCACAGGGAACTGCAACCCGACCCCGTCCACCCACATCTGGCCTCCAGAAAGCCCCCAAAATGTTAGAGGGAATAATCACACATAATACACAGAACATGGGAGCACAATCCCAGGTGTGTATTTGAAACCTAAAAAGCCCTAAAAAATTGTAGTTGCTGAGAACACGATTGGTCACACAGTATGACCTGAATTGATATGATTTATCCCGCTGGATGTGTATCCATTTTACAGCAGAAATACTAATGAGTTTGATCACTAAAGTTGCCCCAGACTCTTCTGGGTGTTATATATAATCTACCATAAATGCCCTGCTTTAGCTTTCTAAAATTCAAAAAATATTGATTCCAAGACACATCCGACCCCAAGGGTCTCAGATGAAAGACTATATAGACTTAGGTACACACTAAGATTAATCCATCAGACCCTATGCTTTATAAGCCTTGCTTCATTAACCCTTCCCATTTTACAGATTAGGAAAGTGAAGCACACAGAGATTAGAGAACATGACCTTCTTCCCAAGGACTTTATTTTTTTTTTTAATTTTTATTTATTTATGATAGTTACAGAGAGAAAGAGAGGCAGAGACACAGGCAGAGGGAGAAGCAGGCTCCATGCACCGGGAGCCCGATGTGGGATTTGATCCTGGGTCTCCAGGATCGCGCCCTGGGCCAAAGGCAGGCGCCAAACCACTGCGCCACCCAGGGATCCCTTCCCAAGGACTTTAAAAGTCTGAAAGATAGATTAGGGCTTTCAAGAACCAAGAACTCAAATCGGGTCTGCTGGCAGCCTCTCCTACAACCCGGGCCAGTGGATTGATGATGGACAGGCCGGCCCTCCAAAAACTCCACTTGCCAGCAAAACCCTAAATGATGGTGAGCCCAACCCAGGAAGCACCTGGAGACACTGGCCTGGACAGTTCTTTGTTTTCACTGCCCTTACAGCTAGCTACATTGCCTCATCGTATGACCTTGGGCAAGTCACATCACATCTCTGAGTCTCAGCCTTCTCATTCATAAAGGCTCAAGCTGAGAAAATAATTCTTCCCTCAACAGGGTTGTGCTCAATGAGCAAGAAGTGTGGTTGTTACTGGAAGGACCTCTTACTCGCCCTGCCCCCTGTTCTTGCAGCTTCACGCACTGAGCGCAGGAATCAAGGCCCTGGTGTCAGACCTGTGCCTCCAGGGGACTGAGTTGTGCCGTCGAGCCTGCGGTGGCCATGGCTACTCGAAGCTGAGCGGCCTGCCCTCCCTGGTCAGCAGAGTGACAGCCTCCTGCACCTACGAGGGTGAGAACACTGTGCTCTACCTCCAGACGGCCAGGTAAGGCCCCTGCATGGGTTGAAGTGACGCCCAATGCCCACGGCAGGAGCAGGCCCTGGGCAGCACCCTGTAGAGATGGCCCAACACACATGGTGTGTCTCTAGGCCACCCAGAGCCTCTCGCAGGCCGAACAAGAGTGTGGCTCTCCCTTGCTCCAGCCGCTTCTCTCCTTCAGTGGCTCCCCACAGCCCGTGGGAAAAGGCTACACTGCACCTGGCCTGCCCCCTACCCCACCTCCCTTCCCATCATGCTCTCCCTTCCCCCAGCTGGACTCAGTTCCTCTTTCCCATCACGGGCTTCACGCTCGCTTCCCTCCAGGACCCCTCCCTGAAAACCCTGCCCCAGCCCGCTGGGCCTGCTGTCAGCGGCTCTGGCTCCTCTAGTCCCTCGGGTCGCTGCTTAGATGCCAGCCCTGAACATGCCATCTGGAGTTGCAGCGGCCCTTCTACCCAGTACAATCCGGGTGTCTCTTCGTGAGCCAGAGTTCCCGAGGGCCTTGCTCACCGCCTGTCCCTGGGCTTAGCACAGGGCCTGCCCATGGAGGCTCCTGAGGGGCAGGAAGGGTCTTGGGGTTGACTTCCCCACAACTGGCAGCTTCTGTTCATTCTTTTCTGTCTGTGGGGGCTCCGCCTGACAAGGCCTTTCACATTCATAAAGGGTTATAGGCTTTTTCAAATGAGAAGAGGGATACAGTACTGTGTATTAGATACTCTGTGCCCCACAGAGTACAAATATTGTCTCAGTTTTCAATCAGGTGAGTATTGTTATCCCCATCTAGAGATGGAGAAACTGAGGTCAAGGGAGGTGAAATAATGCGTACAAGTGTCACAGAGGTCCCAGCAGAACTGCTTGGGAATCCAGACTTGGCTGAGACCACAGCCTATAACCACTGGGTCATCGCAGGAAAGAAGTCAAGGGTCACCTGTCACTCTCCACTCCTGTTAGCATTCTTACACCTATCCTTCCTCAAGTAAGAAAATTTAATTTCTGCTGTCACTGTACAATTCAGCATGAATCCCCAAATCACAGGATCCTAAGCAGAAGAAAAGACTCTGTTTGTTCAGATACCGAAAGGGTTGATGTTCAGGATCTGAGTGTCTGTCCAGCTCTGTGGCTCTGGCCTCCTTTCCCTGAGGAAGAATCAACAGCCTCTGGGTGCACTTTCCTGAGGGGCTCACAGCAGGAGGGCTCTGGGGGTGCTCAGGAGTGACGATAACCATCAGGCAGGACCAGGCAAGAGCCTGCATGGCCCTGGTTCTCCCGTAGGGAGCATGAGAGTGCATGTTTCTGGGCAATAGGGGTGTTGGGCTATCCCACAGGGCTCCCCACTGCTTACCTGCTTCTATCCCCACCCCCAGGTTTCTGGTGAAAAACTACTTGCAAGTTCATGGGTCCCTAGGCTCCACATCGCAGATGTTTCTCCCCAAGTCCACTGCATACCTGACTACACCTTACCAGGCCAGGTGCCCAGCCCAGAAAGCAGCTGACTTCCTCCACGCAAAACTCTATACCGCGGCCTGGGCACACGTAGCAGCCAGGTGAGCAAGAAACTGGCCATTCCACCTGGGGGCAGGCTACTTCCCATGCTGGGGCCTTTGGGATGGGCTGGGTGAGCATTTGTGAGTACTCCTCTAAAAGGCACCCTCTTCCCCAACCTCAGTGCTCTCAGTTCCTGCCACCATGGGCAGAGAAGGGGAAGTCACATCCATCAGCCCCCATCACTTCCCCATCCTGGTCAAACTAGTAGAAGGACATCACCACTCTGGCCAGTACAAGGAACTTTTTTACATCTTTAGGTTCCTACTGTAATTTGCAATCCAAAGAATATGCCCACTTGTATAAATGTATCTATGTAAATATCGAAAAATAAATAATGTAAATACCAATACTGTATTTAAAATATCCCACAAACTAAAAATAATTTTTAAAAAGATGACTACATCCAGGGGTAGGATTAGTTTATTTCCAGGGTCTAGTGGGCTCCAGGGAACACAGACAAGACCAAGGACTCATTCACTCTGTCATTCAACAAATACCGGCAGGAGGTGTCAGACATGTTCAAATGTGCCAAGGGGCTGCAAATAAAAAGAAGTCCTGACCAAACAGAGACACCATCACAGGAAAGAGAGATTGAAGGACCTAAGAAATAAACTTTCCGAAACCACCCCCACCCTCAACTAAAGCACCAAAACAGCCCAGAAGAAATATTTTCAGTATATAATAAGAGGTCTTATAGCCCAACCTGTGGTCTAAGGACTGGTTAATAATTATTTCAAGATCACAACCAACTTTGGACATTCATGTATTTATTTCACAAGTACTAAGTGTCCACAGTGCACCAGGCACTGTTCTAGGCACAGTGGATCTATCGGTAAACAAGTCATAAAAAGCCCAAGCCTCATGGAACATTTTGTTTTTTAAAAAATATTTTATTTATTTATTCGTGAGAGACACACACAGAGATACATAGAGAGAGGCAGAGACACAGGCAGAGGGAGACGCAGGCTCCATGCAGGGAGCCTGATGTGAGACTCGATCCTGGGACTCCAGGATCATGCTCTGAGCCGAAGGCAGATGCTCAACCACTGAGCCACTCAGGCGTCCCTGGAACTAACATTTTAGTTGGAGGGAGGTGGGGCGTGCCAAATAAGGCTGCTCAGGGTAAGTAAAATGCCATTATATTGATTTTTGCTTGTATTTCAATATAACATCTGCTTATCTAACTCCCTGATAAGAAAAAAATAAATATTGCTTAATAAACAGTTTGTTTTGCATAGCAATTTCATGGGTTATGAGTGGATGGATGGGCAGGAGTAAAAAAGTAAGAGAATACAGGTTAAGTAAATGGCAAATGACCAATTTAGTGGTTTGGAGGACAAGAGTTTGTTTGGTTTTCTTTTCTTTTCTAGCCTTTTAAGGTCCCTTAGGTAGAACCTACAGGCTGGGTGACTGACTGGCTTCACTAGCCTTTACAGGAAAACCATTGTCCTTGCTCAGCCACAGAAGTCGGTCAACAGAGTGGCCTGAAAACACTGGCATCAGGATGGTGTCTGCATTAGGAAGGGGTTCAGTGCCTGGCCTAGAGCCCTCAGGCTTTACAGCTCAGAGGTTAATACGGCTTTACCCTTACTAGTGGTGTGACCCTGGACCAGCTAGTGAACCAATCTGGGACTGTTTTCCCCTCTGTAAATTGGGAATGCCTACCCTTAGAAGGGTTAAAGAGATAATGTAGAGCAAACATTTAGCTTTGCAACACAACAAACTGTCAATAAACGGGAGTTACTGTATTTCTACTTGTGAGGCTCCCCAGGCAGCCTGAGACCAGACTCCATCAGTCTCTTTCCCACTCAGTCAGGAAGTTGAACCTTTCTTTTCCTTTGGCCTTCAGGCTCATAAAGGACTCAGCGCATCACTTACAGACTCTGATGCAATCCGGAGCTGACTGGGATGAGGCCTGGAACCAGAGCACTGTCCTACACCTCCAGGCTGCTAAGGTGAGCTGCCCGCCAGCTAAAGCTCCAGCTGGAAGGGACCTGTTTTGTTTCCCCCACAGGCCACCATGCTGAGAAAATCTGAGCTCTGCCATTATTCCCAGCCCTGCTCAGTGGCTGCCCTCATTTCACTTCCAAGGCTTTCGTCCAGGGTATTTTAATTAAAGGACTTAACTCCAAAGCAATCTTGCTGACAGCTCTTAGGGAAAAATGTAATGAGGCAGTGTTATTGGATTTGCTTGAGGTTGTTCAAATATTTCCTCCCAGATAGAAAAGCAGGTCAAGTCTCCCTTTAGCCCCACAGGCAATCCTTAGATGTCTGATTCAATTTCTACTATGTTTTGCGTTTCTGCATAATTCACATTCAGTCAGCAAATATTTGAGCACCCACTCAACACCAAGCATTGGGCCGGGTACTGGGGGCTCGATGGTGCCCATAGGCAGTACAATCAAGGCAGCACTGGGATGGGGAAACAGGCTACAGGATCCCAGGGAGGTACATCGCTACCTGGCATGAGGATCAGAAAGGCTTCCCAGAAGTGGCATCCAAGCCAAGACGTCAAGAGTGAGCTGAAATTAGCCAGGCAACAGGTAGAAGCTGTGGTTTGGGAAATGGAGGTTTCCTGGCAAAGGGAACAGCAGGTGAAAAAGGAAGCGAGGCAAGCAAAGACATGGTGCTTGAGAAAATGCAAATCCTCCCAAGGAGGAGTTAAAGGAGGAAGACTGAACCCAGAAAAGGAAGGCAGGTAAGGGAGGGGGAAAGATGGGCAAGGCCTGGGACCTTCTGCATCGCTGTGGACTGTTTGGTTTGTTTTCACTGCAATGGGAAGCCTTTGCAAACTTTGTACCTGGGGAATGAGGTGATCAGAGTTTCACTGTAGAAGAACCATACAGGCTGCCTGGGGAGCAATGGACTGGAGGCTGGAGGCCAACTAGGAACAGGCAGCAGCTGTCTGGGCAAGAAGGGCTGAGTGAGGGTGGTCCAAGAACTTGGCAGACGGCAGGGAGAAACGTGGGTGGACACAGACATATTAAGGGGGTAGAAGAAAGCGACTGCTTTTAAAGAGTAATGGGGTGGGAAAGAGGTTAACTCCTGAGCTCTCACTTAGGGAGCTGGGGCTCTGGCCCTACCTACAGCTGGAACTGTAAACCAAGGTGAACACTTTGACCCTCAGGCATCAGGCCCAGGAAATGGTAGGAAAGCCTGAAGGAGTGTAGCAGCCCTCGCGGTGCAGGCTGGGCATGAGCGCCACCTGGTGACCCGCCGTCTCTACCACACATCAGCTGGTACTGGTCTTAACTCTGCCACCATCCACGGGGCTGTGTCCATCGCAGGGGGACTCCCTGCTGTAATAAATGTCCTATCAACCCAGAGGAGGGTGAGCCAAGGCTGTGTTCTCACCAGACTACAACAAAAGGAACCACAGCTGCCCATTAGGCATCCATTTTCCAAACCTCTGCCCTGCCTTCCAATGGACCAGGCACTGCATGCCAGGGTTACCTCAGTTAATATATACCACCCTGGAGGTGGAAAGTAGCATAACCTCCATTTTACGGATGAGGAAATAGAACTCAAAGGAATTAAGTCCCAGAGGTAGAAAATGGTTAAGATGCTTTGCTTTCCTTTCCCTCACAGATGCAAGCTATGACCTCAGCCACTGTGTATGAGGGAGAGAGGTGATTCTCCAAGTCCTAGGGGCATCGAGGGTGGGTAGTTCAGCCAGCCTAGAGGAGAAGAGCAAGTCCCTTCTTCCCCAGGCATTGTAAGCTGAAGAAGAGTGGCTTCCTGGAGAGATGGTGCCCAAGCTGACTCTCCAAAGTCATAATGGGCAGAGAAATCTGCAGTTTCTGAGCTTCATGCTTTGGAAAAAACATATACTCTACAGAAACCTTAACCACTCACCATGTCCCATCTAGAAACCATAAATATGCAAGTAGAGAGTGACAACAACACAAGGGGAGTGGAGAACAGTGCAGAGTGGTGGCCCAAGTTATGTTTCCTGCTCTCTGCATGACCTGCCTCTCTATGTGACATCCAGTGTCCTTCCTTCCCTGGGCTGTAACTTTCTGGTCCATATAACAAAGGGGCATGAAAAGGACCTTTAGGCTCTGATAAGCTCTGGTTGTGTAACCTGAGGCCCTGCCCAGGAGAGGTTGGTTCCTAGGACCACTAGAGGAAATGCTGGTACCCATTATAATCCAGCCTCAGTCTCTGGTGGCTTTGGCAAGGCAAGGCAGTGGTGAAGACAGACACTTAACAAGGATATGGACAATTTTTCGTTGCTACCACCTACTAGCCATGTGACCTTGGGCAAGGAATTTAATCTGTCAATGCCTCGGTCTCCTCATCTGCAAAATGGAGCAAATAATAGTACCTACCTTCTAGATTATTATGAAGATTAAATGAGTTAATACATGTAAAACTTACAGATGCACCTAGCATATAAATGCTACACATCCCACCCCTTATACCCAAATTAGGCAGAAGGCAATATTTAAACCAACACACACACAAAGGAAGTAAAGTGCATTGTGTTCAAAGCATGGTGCCAAAGTTTGACTCACTGTCACCAGAGGCCACAGAGGCCGGGGCCCTCAGGCAGCTCTTTATCACCCCACTCCACAACCCCAAGGCCCTGAGAATTTAAGGATGTGGCCCTCAGATTAGAAAAGGGAAGCAGGGTCTGTCCAGTTTGAGCACCAAGGGCTGTCTGACTCAGCGGAGGCAACAGGGCACATCTGTTCGTTCCTCTTCTATATCCAAATGTTGCAAACCGAGTGTGGCTGTGAGCGCACTAGGTCCAGGTGGCAAAGCAGTGTTGTTAGCACCCATGTGAGGCCTCCATGGGAAAGGCAGATCCTTTCCAAGTGAGAAACCTGATGGGGTCAATTCCCTGTTAAAGACTCTGGTGGCCTTTGGACCCCCAGAGAATGAAATCCCAACTGATGTGAGCTTCGGGAACAAACAGTCAAGAAAAAATTGAGCCATTTTCTGTGCAAAAGAAGGTGGTTTTATTAAAGCATGGGGACAGGACCAGTGGATAGAAAGAGCAGCCCTGGGATTGTCAGGAGCAATTGATCACATACACTGAAATTGGGAGGGGTAGAGGCCAATGAAGTTTCCAAAAGGATTTTCACATGTTAAGGAAGGAATATTTACAGGATCCTGGAGGCCCGGCTAACTGTCAAGCTAAGGCTGTTTTTTCCTCTAGCAAGGCGTTAATATTAAGACAGGAGTTCCAGGAGGAATGTCATATTCAGTCTCAAGTACTTGTCAGTGAGTTGTAAGTGATAAAGAAAGTTCATTTTATCTACATTTCTTTTGCCTTTATTCCCCACCTCACCAACCATGTCAATCACAGCCCTTCAGGGGCCTAGGTCGCGGTGCCCACCCACCCTAACTTACACAGTTCTGTCATCACCTCATTCTGCCCCAGTGATGCAGCCTCCCGCAAGTACAGCCCCGTGTACATGCAATAACCCCCTGCTGAAACTTCTCTGAACCCTCAAGACAGTCTAAGCCTTGCTACTTAAGACATTACTCGGAAGCTATCTGGAAATCTGCATTTTCACAAGATGCCCAGCTAATCTTTACGCACATAAACCTTTGAGAAGAGTTTTTATGTGCTCTTCTTTCCTCCCTCCTCCCATGGAATTCATATACCTTACCTGATAACAATATGTGCATTTGTCTTGGGGAGAAGGGAATATTCAAAATATTCAACAACCAGTAGGGCAGGGGCACAGGCCAAACAGAAAGGACTTCAGGCCTAATGGAGGCAGAGGCCTGAAAGCCTCCTGCTGGGTCAGGCATTCATCCTTTATTTGCAGAGCTGTAAGGGGTGGGGGGGGGGTCCCAGGAAAGGATCCTGGCTGACAGGGGGGTCTTACCGGGTTGAGGGCAGTGGTCACTTACCAGGTGGTACCAAAAGTTTTATAATTTTATTTTAAGTAAGCTCTTTGCCCACTGTGGGACTTGAATTCATAACCTCGAGATTGACAGTCCTTTGCTCCACTGACTGAGCCAGCTAGGTGCCCGAAAGTTTTGTTTTAACCAGTGACAAAGCCAGATTGTTGGATATGTGCCAAATAACTGCCCTGCTTACCTTGCAGAGTTTACCCTCAGTAGCTGGGAAAAATTCTGTGTTCATACTGAACCTCTAATTTCTCACCCCAAGACACACACAAGCACACACCATGGCACTGAGCATGGCAAACAATAAATAGCTGTTTTCTTAAGTGGTGCTGTCCTCCACCATCTCCATGCCAGCCTCCAATACCCCTGTATTCTTTCTACTTTCAAACCTCCTTGAAATTTCCCCCTAACAAAATGAGGAAGCTCAGGGCCAAGTCCCAGAGCCCACAAGCCCCCATCAAGAGCATGTGTATACATGCGTGCATGCAGACACACACACACACACGCACACACACACATACGCACACAGGTATGCTGTCAAAAAGGCTCAGTCAGACCCACAGGGAGCTGAGAGAAAAGGTGGCACTGATCAGCCTCCTGGGAAAGGATCCTCCTGATCACTCCTGGCCGCAGTGAGCTTATTCCAGCAGTCCTACCCTGCTTCCAGGAGGACTTCTGGAGTCAGAAATCAGAAACTAACGTATCTTTGTGTCTTTCAGGCACATTGCTACTATATCAGTGTGAAGAATTTTACAGAAACTCTGGACAAACTAGAAAACGAACCAGCAATTCAGCAGGTGCTCAAACGCCTCTGTGATCTCTATGCTTTACACAGTATCCTGACAAACTCGGGTGACTTTCTCCACGATGGCTTCCTATCTGGGACCCAAGTAGATGCGGTGAGAACAGCCTACCTGAACCTGCTCCTCCTCATCCGGTAAGTGGCTGGCCCTCAAAGCATGGTAATCTTCAGAGACTAGCCCTAGGTCCTTTGTTTACTTCAAACTCTGAAACTGCAGCTCCATAATCTTGCTACATGAGGTCTGGCAAAAGTAGCAACCACCCTGGAGAGGTTTATACTCTAGCATGATTACATCAACATAAAGTATTATGGATTCATGAAAGAAAAAATAAAATAAAAAAACAATTAGAAATAAAAATACCTAAAAACAAATTATCTCAATTGAATAATCTTCAACATTGTAAAGGAAATAGGAATAGTATCTAAATGAAGCATACTACTGTATTCATAATATGTACTAATAATGAGTCTCAATCATAACTAATTATTTAAGGAACACTTATGTGTGCCAGGCATTGTGCCAAAAGCTTTCACATACATCATCTCATTTAATCCTTCTAGCTTTTTGAAATGAGTACTATTAATTGCCCCATTTTACTGGGGAGGAAATTCAGGCTAAAGGGAGTAAGGAACTTGCTCAGGTCTCTCAGTTAGCCAGGGGAGGAGCTGGGTGCAATCTGGGACCTATTGGACCCCAGAGCATATGCTTCTACACTGTATTAAAGTTAAGGTGAGGAGATTGTTTATTTCAAATGTATCCTTGTCTTTGTTGAATGTGCTTAGGCAAACTCTTACTAAATTGACTAAACTTAGTTTCTCAGCTTCAAGATGAAATTTTCTTTTAAACTCAGTAATTCACACATTTATTCATAAAGCAATAATACAAATAGTTCTTAAATGCAACATAATGCAGTACAGTTTAGGGTCATGACATACTAATGCAATGCTTTCATTCTGTTACGTTATATATATAATCTAAATGATCACTTTAAAAACATCGAAACCAAAGCCCCAGCCTGAACAGCATACTAGAAGAAACAACTTAAAACAAAACAGGTCAGTCACCATTGTCCATAAGATACAATGGGCTACCTTAAGGATTTAACCTTTTCTGAGAAAACAGGATGACTCCTTCATATGGGGTGGTGTGACACTGTGTCTGTGTTTGTGTGTGTGTGTGTGTGTGTGTGTGTGTGACTTTTCCGCTAGAACCTCTAATAGTTCACATTATCTAGAACACTAAGATAATAAAAAAGGCAAAAGATTTGAAATTTTAAAAATTAGCTACTTGTGACAAAGTTTTTAAAAAACTAGATCAAATTATGTTTATTTCTAAAAAAAAAATTATGTTTATTTCTAACAATATGCAACATTACCACTTATGACTCCTTATCAGCACCTAACAGATATTTGGCAATCAGCAAACGTTTAATTAAATCATCAAAAACTGTCAAAAATACATTTCATGCAAGTATGCCTCAGGTATTAAACTTTCCCTTATATAGAGAATACAGTGGTGGGAACCATTAATAGCAGAGCTGAGTATTGCACAGTTCAAACCCAAGTCTAATTCTGAAGTGCTTGGCATTTTAAACATTTATTTATTTACTTGGGGGAGAGAGAGAGCTCATGAGCAGGAGGAGGAACTGAGGAAGAGGGAGAGAGAGAATCTCAAGCAGACTCCCCACTGAGCACGGAGGCCAATGCAGGGCTCCATCCCAGGACCCTGAGATCATGACCTGAGCCAAAATCAAGAGTTGAGCATGGAACTCAATGGAACCACCAGGCACCCCTGAAATGCTCTGCATTTTAAAGTACATGAAAACAGGGATGCCCGGGTGATTTAGTGGTTGAGTGTCTGCCTTCAGCTCAGTGTGTGATCCCAGGGTTTTGGATCAAGTCCCGCACTGGGCTCCTTGCAGGGAGCCTACTTCTACCCCTACCTATGTCTCTGCCTCTCTCTCTGTGTCTCTCATGAATAAATAAATAAAATCTTTAAAAAAAATAATAAAGCACATGAAAACAATAAGGTTTTAGCCTGACTGACAGAGATGATTAAACACAAAAGATAACCCCTAACATCTCATAAGCATGATTTTTTAACATCTGCAACAGCATTTCTAAGCACTTGCCTTGGCACCAGAGACTTACAAGTTAAGACAAGACCAAGAGCACTGGCACAAACAGGCAACTTATGCATTGCTGTAATTGTTTTATTAAATTAGCTGGAATATTAAATTTGTTATGTGAGGTTTTAGGTATCCATCTAACCCACAAACTGATTTACTCACCTTATGTTTCCTAAGTAACCTTATTACTGCGAGGTAGTTAGGTATGTAACAGACTCCATGTTTGTAACAGTTCTGTGTCAGAATTCCTTGCCTTGGTTACTTAGTATCACCCTCTAATTTCTGAGATAACAAATGAAGGATGGCACACTATTCCCTGTGACACTAAGAACCAGCTTTCTGTGTAATGTTAACTAACTGACCCAGTTTATAGTTGTTTAAGGGGTCATAAAATCTCAAGTGAAGGACATACAGGTATAGATGACAGATTGAACATATGTATTTACTTTTGTTCCCTCCTGAAACAGCATGGATTACAATTTTTAAAAAGCTACACACCCACAAAAAGAAAAAGAACAGGGGAGGAAACATGAAAATATGAAAGCAGATGAACAGTAGTAGACCAGAGAAAACTGGATCATAAACCAGAAGTGAGAAACAAGTTATACCAAAGAACCCCAAGAAGTAGCAGCACTGTGCACCTCTGACAATAGGGATAAAGTTGAGACCCACGGGGGTTCAGCTCCATCTGAAACAGAAGGAGCTGAACCCCCAGGTCCCCTCCTCCTCTGAAAGTAATTTTGAGATTCTCCTTGACTCCACCCTGGCAGAAGAGTATACAGCGGGTCTGTGGGCCAGGGAATATCAGGCATAGTTGACAGTGAGGCTACCCTACAGAAACCAGGGGTCTGAATAAATGTTTATAGGCCAGGTGCTAACCTAAGCCCCCTCCCTCAGCCCTCTTTTCCCTGGCTCCCAGAAAACTGGCAGCCAGGCTAGTATGCTACAGAAAGATGATAGTATGCTCCTTCTCTGAAGAATGTGACCAGCCCAAAGGAGACAAAACTGAAGATACTGACACCATAGCCCTCTAACTCACCCACCCCATAGTGAATCCCACATATTGACAAGCACACTTGGACTTCTAATCAGCTAAGTAATGCCCCACTCTTAGCTATGATCAGAGACTCGGGGATCACTAGACACCCAAGGGAAGCCCCCGACTTAAAACAGAGACCAAATAAGCAAGAAGGAAACAACTTTGAGGGCACAAGAGAATCTTCCAGGAGAAGGAATCTTTTTAAAAAGACCAGTAATGCCCTCAAAGAGTTAAGAGGAGATACACAAAACCACAAAACAAGAATGTCATTTCTTAAAAAGTAATATTCAGAAAAAAAAAAAAAAGAGAGAGAGAGAGCCCTATGAAACAAAAATGATAGTGGAAATGAAAAGCTCGGTGGAAGGACTGGAAAAGAAAGTTGCATAAAATCTCACAGAAAAGAAAGCATAAAGATAAAAATTAGCAGAAAAGATAAAAATAGCAAGAAAACTGATTCTAACTGCCCATCATCTGAAAAACAGGTCTAGAAAGAGCAGATAGAAAAAATAGAAAGGAACAAACCATTGATAAAATAATTCAAGAAGCAGGAGGCTAATGAAGAACACGAGTTTCAGACCGAAAAGGCCACAAATACTTAAAGACTAGAGGAGACAAACACACACAGAAAAGTCAAACATACAGTGTGCGACATGGTAAATACATGCTACGAAGAAAAGGAAAGCAGGGAAGAGGATTAGGAATGCGGGGATCCGGGGGGTGGGGTGGGGAGACAGGCTGTAGTTTTATTTCATTTGATTTTTTTTTTAAGATTTTATTTATTCATGAGAGACATACAGACATAGGTAGAGAGATGGGCAGAGGGAGAAGCAGGCTCCTCACAGGGAACCCAATGCAGGACTTGATTCCGGACCCTGGGATCATACCCTCAGTCAAAGGCAGATGCTCAACCACTGAGCCACCCAGGCATCCCTTCATTTTGATTTTTTAAAGATTTTACTTTTAAGTAATCTCTACACTGAATGCAGGGCCCAAACTCACAAGCCCAAGATCAAGAGTTGTACCCTCCACTGACTGTAGTTTTAAATAAGTCAGAGAAGGCCTCCCAGGGAGGGTGGTATCTGAGGAAAGATCTCAAGGGGTGGGGACATGAGAGGAGCCATGGGGTTGGCTGGGAAAGGAACATTCCAGGCAGAGAAGTACAAATGTTGGAGGCCAGAGCTTGCTTGGCACGTCTCCCCCAGAGAAAAGAGAAGAGGCCACAGAGGCTGGAGTGGCATGACTGAGGTGAATGAGAGCAGTGGTCAGAGAGTTAAGGGTGTGCTGGGGCCAGGGGTGAAGACAGGTAGAGATCATTGGAAAGACTTAAAATTTGGCTTTTAGTTTGTGTGAGAGTGGGAAGGTTTTCACCATTTCACTCATCTGATATATTTTTCTAAAGGATCACTCCAGCTGCCATATTAAGAACTGACTGGGGAAGGAGATGAATAAAAAGCAGGGAGCCCAACTAGGAGGCTACCTCAATAATCCAAGTGAAAGATGATATCAGGTTAGACTGGATGAGAATACTGGAGGTGATGGGAAGTAGCTGAAGTATGGATATATTTTGAAGGTAGAACAGGATTTGCTGACAGATCACAGGTGTGGGGTGTAAGTGACAGAGAGGAGCTCGAGTTTTTGGCCAGGACAGAGTTGCCATTTCCTATATATATGCCAGGTTTGGGCAGGATGCACAGGAGAAGGTGCAGAAGATGTGGAGTTTGGCTTTGAACATGTTAAGTTTGAAGAGCCTATTAGTAATCAAGTAAGATGTTAATAAGCAGGTAAGTGAGACTGGAGAGATAAATTTGGAAGTCATTAGCATATGACTGGTATTTAAAGCCATGAGAAGGATATCACATGGAGTGACTATATGAAGAGAAGAGGCCTGAGTACTGTGTCTTGGGACCCTCCAAGGTTGATGAGAGGAAGTAGCCTTGACAAGAGCTATTTCAGTGGAGTGGAAGTGAAAACCTGAATGGATCTAGTTCAGCAGAACAGGTGGAAAGAAGAAATATCAAAGCATAAACAAGCACAACACTTTTAAGGAGCTTTATCATAAAGGGGGGCCAAGATATGGAGTAGATGATGGAGAGGAAAACAGACTCAAAATCTTGTTTTAAGGACGGGAGGTAGGATAGCATGTTTGTATATGAAAATGATCCAGTAGAGAAGGGGATTTTGATATTGTAATGAAAAGGCAAGAAAATTTCTAGTATGTTGTTCTCTAATAGGGAAGAGGAGAAGGCATCTAAGGGATGAGGAGGGGCTGGCATGAGCTGGGAGCCTGGACAGTGTACCTATACCAAAAACAGAGAAAGCATGTATAAATAAAGTGGTGGGAACTTGTGGGTGTGCTCTTACCCCTTCTATTTTACCAGTGAAATTGGACAAAAAGTCATGTAAGTAAGAGAGATGTGAGATAATCATCTAAGGCAATGAAAGAGTAAAGGAATGAGAGCAATGTCTTATGACTGCTAGCCAGCAGATAAGGGCCCACCTGAACTCCCATTACACCAGTCAGTACTGACTTCCCAGCCACATATGGCTACAAAGGTGGTGACACAGAGTTGATGAAAAACTGCTGAATATATTTCTGAGGGAGTGAATATAACAGACCATAGAATTTCAGCTGAATAAGGAAGGAAGGGAGGCCACCAGGAGGATGAGGGACATTAAGTTAAGTGGTAGGTACTGGTAGGGTCAAAGAAGTATAACCAGCCCTAAATGGAAATCCTCTCACAGTGATGATGAAGGGTCACCCAGAAAAGATTAAAATAGGAAGCTACAGTATCCCAGTCACCTCAACTGCTTTGTAAAAGGAGGACTAGGGAAGAGTATAAAAAAAAATTGCAATGTTATGTTTTATACCCTTGCTAAAAAAAGTTAAAGAAACATGTGAACAATTTTTATTTTATTTAAGATTTTATTTATTTATTCATGAGAGACACAGAAAGAGAGGCAGAGACATAGGCAGAGGGAGGAGAGCCTGATATGGGACTGGATCCCAGGACCCCAGGATCACGACCTGAGTCAAAAGCAGACTCTCAACCACTAAGCCACTCAGGCATCCTGTGAACAATTTTTTTTAAATATTTCATTCAATAGGCTAAAAGAAAACACATTTTGTTGCTTGAAAAAGAAAAGAAAAAGATTATCGGAGTCAGAACTCTAGAGGGGGTAAGCCAAAAGGGCAGGAGCCAGTGAAAGGAACACGCCCCACATCATGGAGAAGGTGCAGATATGGAGAACTGAGTCCTGGGATGGCATCTTGGTGGAAAGTGACAGAGGGAGCCCTAGAACAAGGTCAGTAGAGAAGATCCAAGAACCAAGAAGCCGCATTTTAGAGGAACATTCATGTAGGTATTGAAATTGCTACGGATGATGACAAAAGTTACAGTGAGAAACAGCAGACCAGGAGGTAGATCACTCTAATGGGAGAGACGTGGTAGGGACACTGCTCAACCACGAGCAAGATATGCGAAGTCACAGTTATAGACACACATATAGTCATAATAATGCAAGCACCAAATATAAGTCTGACCAGAATTATAACTATACTGGGAGCAGGAACACCAAGAAGCAGCAGAGGTGAGGCAGGATGATACAAGGGTGACAAGAGGGAACTAAAAACACATCCTTATCTTTTTGTAATGGAGAGTTGACAGATAATACCTAAAACTGAACAACCAATAAGTAGCAATCCACACAAGATATTTAGAGGCATTCAGGTAAATACCAAAATACGAGCTGAAATACTGAAACTGATTGCCCGAGGTGGGGGAAGCACAGATGAGACAAGGATGTGCTGATTTTAAATAATAAGCCTTGAAGATTACTGGACTCCTTCTACTTGTATATCTAACAGATCAAAAATTAAAACTTTTAGAAAATTAAAGCTGAGTTGTTCAAAACAACCGAGCTGAGTTGTTGTGACCTCTTAATTAGGTGTTGTTATTCACCATCCCTGATTAAACAGATTCATAAAAGCAATCTAAAATACTCACAAACTCTTGTTTTCTCTCGCAGGAAGGATGCCATCTTGTTAACTGATGCTTTTGACTTCATGGATCACTGTTTAAATTCAGCACTTGGCTGTTATGATGGAAATGTCTATGAACGTCTGTTCCACTGGGCTCAGAGGTCACCGACCAATACTCAGGTAGTTGAGTAGAACTCATTATGAATTATGTAAGAGAGCAGAGAACAAGCATGAATACAACCTCCATGTTTTCTCATTTTAATTGATTCCCCATTAGGTTGGAAATTACTTGGCATAGCATGTCTGTTAAAAAGATTTTGAGAATACATGAAAAAATCCAGGAGTGGCCTGGATTGGAACTCTGAGTATAGACTGTAATCAGCAAAAGACACGGCTCAGAATTTGGTAAAGGGAATTAAGAGGAAGGTCCAAGCTCTAAATCATGGCTTGACATACCCAAGGGCATACACACATAGTGCCAAACGAGCTTTTAAGTAACAAAGAAGATAAATCATTGCAGTGATTGAACCATCATGTTTTCAGCCTTTTACCTCTCAGTTTTGTGTTGATAAAAATGGGTATTCAGAGGTGATAGGAAGCTTCGGGTGGGGGATCAGATCAGACTCTCTGTGCTGGAGATGCCTCCTTCCTCTTCACTCTAAGGAACACAATCCCAGGAACAAAGAAGGCTGTTGCAGGACCATCAGCAGCCCAAGAAAGCCATATAAATGTCTATTACAAGGGTTATGGCAAAAAGATCCCCAGCTGTCCCTAAGAGAGAATACCAGAACTCTACGTCATTGACAGAAGGGAGGACTCATAAAATCCTAATGATTTAGGGTCAGCGTCCCAGACTCTGCCATAAGCCTCAACGGGAAAAGTTATGAATGTCAATGACTACAATAACTGGAATAAAGAAATAAACCCTATATTTAGAATTGGGTAACCAATATTTAATAGCAAATTTGATACAGATGATCAAAACAAAGATAATCTATAGATATGCAACAGATTATTTTAAGCTCTGTAGTGCAAATGTTATTCAGGTAACGAAGCTTACTTTTTTACCCCTTAGGTCAAATTTCAGAAAAGTGTCTTAACACCTCATAAAATTGGCAACTCTTAGGCTTTCATTCACACTTAGCATGGTGTTAGACTTGCTCTTCACATTTTGCATCCTGTCACACCTCACAGCGTAATTTAACACGATTATCTAAAATTATAACTGGTCACCTCCAAGATGCTTGTCAGATAGAAGGCCAATCCATTTTGGTCATTTCCCGTCTCCAGGAAGGCATCCTTTTAACTTGATAAGAAAATATAAAGAATTACCTGAAGAAAGTATGATACATTTACTGCTTAATACAGTTAAGCTACTTCTGGTGTGTTACTTTTTCTATTAGATTCCCCCTACTTTCTAATATTTAAATCCTGGCATGAAACGACAGCAGTCCTCCTACTCCAGATTAGCTCCTATGGTCTAAGGATAAATCTATGCCCTTTGCTGCTCATGAGAAAAACCGACCCTGCCAGCAAATGCTAAATATCTAGCTCAAACCTGCTCAACTAGCAATACAAGGAAACATGCCAGTTCTGATTCCTCATCATCACTAAAGAACATAGTGCATTTTTTTTTACTTTGTTTCTAATCTTTATTTTAAAAGCATTTAATCTGCATACTATATGAGGGCAAGCTTATGTAAATGAGGAGCATGACTGGTCCAGAGCATCAACAGATTTGGTAAAATGTTGATGCTCATCATCTCATTCGCTTTTCTTTCTTTCTTTCTTTCTTTCTCTTTTCTCTTTCTTTCTTTCTTTCTTTCTTTCTTTCTTTCTTTCTTTCTTTCTTTCTTTCTTTTCTCTTCTTTCTCTTTCTTCCTCTCCTTCCTTCCTTCCTTCCTTCCTTCCTTCCTTCCTTTTTTGTTTCTTTTTTTTCCCATTCACTTTTCTGTTTTTCCCTATCTCCAGCTACCTGACTGTGAACAAGGATAGAGTCTTTCTCTTCCTAACTCTAGGATCTGTCTCGGAGTAGACACTTTGCATTTATGGAATAAATGAACATAGTTTTATGACCCACAGTGAAATGAAGAACCTCCTGCATACACAGTGCTGCAGACTCTGACCATCTTGGCTTACATTACCTTGCTAAAAAGGTGACAAGTAGAGTAATGTGACTGTTCCATGCACAGCAATTTGGGAATGTGAGATTATCAATGGCCTTAGAGAACTGTCGCCAGTTAGTTAAAATGACAGTCGGTTGACTATTAAAATATAGCCACATAATCTTACACTACTGGCTCCTTGAGAGTCTACCAAAATAGCACTTTTAAGGTATATATTTCTAATCTCTAGATAATTTTGAAGCTAAAGACATTTTACTTCAAATGTCTTTTGAAGTAAAAGACATTTTTCCTCATTGGCACCAGTAGAAAAAGGCACAATGAAGGTATTTCAAATAAATTAAAACAATAGCTATGTTAAAACATACCTTGGAGACACAAAATTACAAAGGGGAATATATTTCACTGACATTTTCTACCAAAAGAAAAGTGCTATGCTAAGTTAAACATCTTAGAATCCTAAGACAGTCTCTCTTCTGTCTGGGGCAGGCTGAGTGTTGAGCTTTATCCCTAGACAGGATGATGCGCTCTTTCATAGTTTACTCTAGCCATGGTGTGTTTGTTTTTTGGCTTTTTTCCTGAGCTGGATGCTATTTCCAGCCAGATTCTCCAAAGTAAATTGCAAAAGGCTGTTCCTGCTCCCCACATGAATTCATATTTAAGTGATTCCCTATAGATGCAAGCAGTGCAGGAACCACTGGGGACAATTTCAAAACAAGAATCCTATTTCCCCCAATTATTCTACTGTAAAAATTTGTCCAAGTAGTTGCTAGATACATGAAACACACCTACTGATTCATTCATCCATTCATTCACTCAATGAATATTTATTGAGCATATGCTCTACACCAGAAACTGTTCTAAGTACTAAGGCTATAAGGGAGAACAGAAGTCATAGACCCTGTCTTTAATGAGGAGCTCAAAGTTTTAGCCTAGACAGGCAAACAAGTAAATATAAAAGATGAGGCTAGAACTGTGAAGCAAAGAATTAAGACATATATTAGTGAACAAGGGGAAATAACCTACTCTTACATAGAACCTTAATTATCCAATTCATCTTCTGAGTCCTTGCTTTGCGGTTAATGTTCAACTTCAAAGAACTTCAAAAAGTCAAGCATTTTATTTGTATTAAATTCCAAAAGCAAATGATAAGCTGTTTCTTAATTGGCCACCTGCATCCACAATTTAAAATCTGCATGAGAAAAGGAAGGATGCCCTTTGGAAAAAATATTTCTCCATATGTTCACACAAAACAGATTTAAAAAAACTAATTTTTAAAATTAAGAATCTTATGTAATGTTACTTTTTTGAAACTAAAAACTTAATGTGGAGGTAAAAGTCATTAATCCTGGCAGAAATATTGTCTTAACAATGTACTTTTTTTTCTACAAACAGGGGAACCCTGCCTATGAGAAATACATAAAACCACTATTACAAAGTTGGAGATCCAAGCTGTGAAATAATGAAGAGCATTCAAGAGGCGCCACCATGGGACTATGAACTATGGCATATATAGCATTCAACTTTAAAGTATACTTCATATATACTTTATATATTTCAAAAAAAAAATATATATATATATACACACACACATATACATAGTTGTTGTTTTTAAAGTAAGCTCTAGGGGCGCCTGGGTGACTCGGTCAATTAAGCATCTGCTTTTGTTTTTGGTTCAGAGGTCCTAATCTGGGGTCCTGGAATGGAGCCTTGCATCAGGAGGCTCCCTGCTCAGTGGAGAACCTGTTTCTCCCTCTTCCCTATACCCCTCCCCTGTTCATGCTTTCTATGCTATCTCACTGTCTCTCAAATAAATAAATAAAATTGAAAGGAAGGAAGGAAGGAAGCAAGCAAGCAAGCAAGCAAGCTCACTTGCTCTGAGGGCGGCCTGGGTGGCTCAGATGGTTAAGGGTTTGCCTTTGGCTCTGGATCCTGGGATCAAGCTCCATGGCGGGCTCCTGACTCAGCAGGGGATAATAATAGCCCTATTATCTTAAAAAAAATAATAAAGTAAGTTTTATACCCAATGTAGGACTTGAACTCACAACTCCAAGATCAAGAATCACATGCTCTACCAATTCAGCCAACCAGGCACCCCCTAAAGTATATATTTTTTAAAGAGGGTCATTATCTGAATGGATGGATGAAACATCTGTGATTTACTTCATGAAAATCTATGGAAGGAAAAAGGGAGAGTGAATAGCTGAAGATGGGGTCATTCAAGGGGTTCGTGGGTATTTGCACTATTCTACTTCTGATTATGTTTAAAATTTCCCATAATAAATAAAGTAGTGCTATCCATTTGTAGCATCTATTTTGTTAAATACCACAGTTTTGCTTTAGATCTAAAAGTCAATAGATTCATTAGTTATCATTTACGTCTAATTTAGCACACATTTATCCAAGGTTTAAAGGGATATACACATGTGCACACACAATCCTCCTCCAAAAGTGCCTGTTCTTGGAGTAATCTAAATAAAATGTAGAGCTCTGAGAATACCACTAAGTATCAATTTTTGAAAATCAACTATTTTGCAGGGAAAATGATTTAAAATTTTCTTAAAAAGACATAATTGTCTCAAATTACCCAAATATAATCAAACTACATTTTTCATATTGCACAAGTAAACACTCAAAACTAAATGCCACCAGATTAAGTTGCAAAAAAACCTCAGCTGGCTACTTTTCCTAATTTACTTATAAAAATAATCATTTAGTTAATTTTTTCTTTTTTTCTTCTCCTTCTTTTTTTTAAGTAAGCTCCTCACCCAGCATGGAGCCCAATGCAGGGTTGCAACCCTCGACCCTGAGATTAAGACCTGAGATTAAAAACTGGATGCCTAACAACTGACTGAGCCACCCAGGAGCCCCTTAGTTAACAATTAATAAACCTAAGAAAATTGACCAAAACAAACTTTTCTCCAGTAAACTGGGCAAGGAAGAGACCCCATAAGATTTTAATTTTTAAAACCTTAGAACTAATATTATTTTCATTTCCAAATCATCCTGTCTTGCTTCTATCTCTGCCAATTCAACAACACATAAGTGGCTGGATGTTTTTTTGGAGGAGGGGGGTAATCTCTAATCAATTTGAAGTATCAGACAATTTTCTAAAAAGATAACTTCACACCATTTAATGAAACCACAGCAACCTGCCAATAGTATGATAGGATTTTAGTTTGAAGACGGCTGAAGATGGTTTAGTTGAAGATGGTAAAAACAGGGTAATTACAGGTTTCTAGATATTGGTCATTTGTCAAATCTTAAATTTTCAGAGAGACATGGGCAAAAATGGATATAGGTAAGTGTTCTCATCCTCCTTTCAGAGACAGAATTTCAGAATTCTCTCATGTAGAAGAGAAAAGGAAAGGGCACACAGCCTCAAAACTCCACTCTTCCCTTAGAAAACAGGGAAGAAATTACATGACTTACTTTATAAAGTGTTCCAGCAACTAGCAAGTCTCACTATAGCTAACATAATCCTTCCTATAACTTCCAAGAAAGAGAATCAAAGCAACTATTCAAAATAAAGACCACAGTAAAATAAAGTACATATGTATCTCCAACTGTTCCAGAGCCTTCACTCACTGCAGTTTAGTTTTTCTCCTCAGAAACAGACTTAACTATAATAATAAAATATATTTGTGGGCCACCATAATATTGTGAGAAAAAAGTAAAGAGCCAGTTTGTCCCTGTGCTCAGTGCAAAGCTAGCAAAAGGGTCATATTCAGTGCTGACAATTAGTGGCTTCCTGAAGAAAAATCTTCAACATAAGTCCTATTTGAAAAAAAATTTATCAAATTGTTTGATTCCCTGTTTGAATATGCACTCTTTTAGACAAGATGATTAATTCCATCCATTCCTGCTCCAGTAACACAGTAGATTCTATAAACTGCCTCCTCAGGTTCTACTGAGTCCTCTGGAGTCAAATACAAAGGTGTTATAAGCAGGATATACTGGGACATAAACCAAACAATACATACTTTAGGCAAGAAATATGATGTCCCCCCCCATAAGTAATAATAATCAACAAATACAAACCTAATTTTCATATTTCATTTTTTATTAGTTTTTTTTTCTTCTTCTGGTAGACAGTACACTTGGGAATTATACTGCACCAGGCATAAGAAGTAAGAGTTCTACCACAGGGACATTTTGTATTCAGAATCCAATATAAATATTTCTAGTCAGACATTTCCATGGCTACAGATATTTGGTTGCTTGATTTATATGCATAGAAAGAAACAGTTGTCATAACTGTAAAAAGCAGTACTTAACAAGTACTTTTAAATGATTGGAACAGTTTTCCTTTAATATTACAATACTTCTTATTGGTTTGGAAACTAGGTCACCCTACATGATGTTTTGATTTTTCTCAAAGGCATCATGAATACTCTGTTTATTCTTTCATTCCTGCATTTTTAGCCTTCTAGTTGAGTTAGGGACCATTTAATCAGAAATCATTATAGCACTGTAATAAAAAAAGCTCTGTTAAGAGTAGATTATATACCATAATGATTTTCATACTTCTTTTTATAAAAAAGGTATCTGGAGGCTCCAAACAGGCACATGCATACTCAAGGTAAAAGGAACAAAACATAGAGGAGTCTGCTAACGCACAAAACTTCCTTCTGGTCCTCAATGCCTTCAAATAAATACAAATATTAAAAAAAAAAAAAAAATCCCACACTGTGATTTAAAAAAAAAAAAAAAGTCTCTTCCATGTCCTGGAGAGTGAGTTTCCAGGAACTTCTCCCAGGCTTATAGATCAGTCATCGGTCTTCCGGGCCAGCCTACAGAAAGTCCAGTTGTGCTCCACTGTGTTCTCGTTGGCCCGCTCACTCATGTGATGCACTCGAGTGTTGCGGATCGTGAAACCTTGTTTCGTAATGTATTCCATCAGGTGGACCCGGAGAGAAACTTCCTGGTGATAATCACAGGGTCCAAAAGTAAAGGAAACCTGGCAATCTCTGGTGTCCATCATATGCTTATTCCACTTCGTGAAATAGTTTGAGATACCTTCTAGTAAGGAATGGACCTTAGTGGTGATGGTTAATTGGGTTATGATGACAGCTACTGGATTGGAGTACTTAGAAAGCTTCCGAGTGCTAGATAATTCCACAACCTCTTCAAAAGTATCCATAGGATACAAAGGCTTAGGGTCATTGAGACACTGAATCAAGGGCTCAATCTGATAAAAATCTGCTTCTTTCCGAAGCAGATCAAATTCCTTAAAATCCAAAGGTAAGGTCAATTCTGAAGTTCTTAAGAAGTTGAGAACATATCGGAAAAGAGGTCCATCTCGATCAATGAAGTAATTGCCTTGAGGGTCTCGAGCTGTGGGGAAGTCCCCCCCAAACATAGCTCCAAGCATGGAATCCGGGTAACGCGTCAGTGTGGTCAGAGACGTTGTATACAAGTGTCCACCTACATTTAACGTGACTGGGTCAGTCATCTGAAATTTTTAAAAAATGATCAGTCATCTGAAATCTCTTAAATCCTAACTTTGACAAACTAAAAAAATTAATAGTAACAAGCAAAAGATTCCTTCAGGCTATAATGTATTTAGCAGTCCTATAATACAAAATAGCTTTACTATCAATGATAAACCTACCCAGATAAAGGGATCTAATACTTTCTTTCAATAGGAAAAGGGTAAATCTAATTCATTAAAACCTTACACTAAAAAAAGAAGAGCATGACTTCCAAAGCCATTTAATTTCAGGTCCAATACCTATAGAGAAGTTTTTAGGTCAGAGTATACTATGGGAAGAGAAAAGCCAAGCTAAAATATACCCATATAAGTTTTTTTCTGATTAAAAAAAAAAGAGAATTTCCTTTTTCTTAATTCAATTTAACACATACTTCTTTCATTTTTCCCACTCAAAAAAGGGGAACAAATCATAAAATTTATTTTAAAAATAAAAATTAGTGCAGACCTACTCTTTATAATTTCTCCATGGAAAATACAGTGCCAAATACTAACATAACAATATACTAGTCAACACAATCTTATATACCCAAAGGCTAACAGCAGCTTTCAAATTTTATAATCTGATACTGTATTCACTTTTGTAACATTAATGTTGCAATCTGGCTTTTAATTTTGAAAAGCTAGCTTCTCTACATAATACATACCTTCCCTTTTAGAAATTATATTTAAGAAAAAAATAAAAATAAAGACAGATGGACTCCAGGTACTAGACAAGTGAAATATTTCTTTGATTAAAGGATAAGTAAAAAAAAAAAGAAAAAAAAAAGGATAAGTAAAATAGGAAGACCAGCACATTCAAAAAAAAGTACAAGTGGAAAAAAAAAAAGTACAAGTGGGAGAAGTGGCAACTTCTCAAACTTCAACTTTCCTAAGCACAAGAAAAATCCTCTGTACCATTACCTACTAGACCATTTTAACAGTTACTACTCTATGTAGGGTTTTAAGAGTGATATACTTTGAAGACCTTTAAATTATTATGATCTCTCTCAAGTAAGTGATTATAAAAAGTCACTTAGAGAGCTCATATTGACTTTGCTTACATAAAAAGACCAAACTAAACAAAAACACCCCAAAAATAAACTCATTAAGAGGGGAGAGGGTGTTATACTAATTTATAACTTTCATTCTTTGAAGATGCATTATACCTAAGAATACAGAAGAAGGGGGAAAGACACAAAAATTATTGGCCAGCCTTCAAAATGCATCTGTAAAAGCATCTCACCATATAGCCCCAGTCTCCATTATCCATCTGCTCCAGCGCTGCGTCTTGGGGAGCCCAGGTTCCAGGGAAACTTGGGGGGAGAAAAAGACATATGACAGAGCATGTAACTACGAAAACAGAATGATTCTTCCACCCAAAAGAGCAGGCCAAGCATCGGGTAACTACTCATCTTCACTCAACCAAAACTGGCTACAGGGCAAAGACCTGGAGAGGATAGCGTTCCTCTTAAGACTGTCTACGCATGCCTGAGAGATTGACGATCTTTAGAGAAAAAAATTATCCCATGCTTAGGGAAGGAGAAGGAGCCCAGTAAGTACACCAGTCATTCAATTTCTACCTATCCTTTCTCCCTCTGCCTGTGTCTCTGCCTCTCTCTCTCTCATGAACAAATAAATAAATCTGTAAAAAAAAAAAAAAAAAAATTCTACCTACCCTCTCTGGGAATTCAATTTTTAGAATTTCTACAGGAGAACATTACGGTTAACTGTACAAGCTTATCCTGGTGCAAACCTACAATGATCCTTATCAAAAAGGTGATTTAAGGAAACGGAGAAAGAGAACTCTTTTTCATCCATTTCAGCTACACAACCAAACATCTCAGTAAAAGCATTAAAAGTCATAAACCTCCCAAGACACCAGTACACTTTCCAAGAGAAATACATCAGAATGGTATTTCTTTTATAACATTAAAAAACACTAATTATGCTTTTAATAACGATAGATTTCATTTTGTACAATAATCAAAACAAATAGAAAACAATTTAAATGCCAAATCATTAGAGCACAATTTGGGACAAAAAGAACCTTTGAAATCTGGTTGCCAGTCATTCAGCCGGCATTTATGGAGAGCCAGCCTGAAGACATTGATAAACACCCAGATACTAATGATGCCAGTTTGAATTTATTTTTATCTACAATTCAAAAGCACTTAAACACTTTCCCAGCTACAGAATTGCTTTAGTCAGTCCCCTCTCACACACTTCATTCTCCAAATCAACCAGCAAAGCAAACTGCAGAGCAAATTTCAAAAGCTCTGGCAAGAGACAGTAAGAAACGTGAACTTATCGGTATTTATCCAGGAAAAGCACTGGCTTTTTATATGGTCTTTGAACAAATTCACTTTTCCCACTTTTAGAGAAATCTGGCACACTATTCCCAGAACAGGCCCTGGCTACAGAAGATCACAAAGGCTCTTTCTCAAAAAGGTCACTCAGGCATGTAGAGAACATTTGCATAGCACAGCATGGGCTGAAATCAGAGCCTGAAGCATCTATTTTTCCACCTTGCACATTCTTCAAAGAAAACAAGCTAAAATGTGGACCAGACAACGTGCCGTCAGGTTTAATTCTCCATACTCAGCAGCTGGATATAGATAGACCTCCACATGCTACAGGGTGAGAAATAGAACAAATGTCAAATTCAGGGGGGTTGTGACAACCTTTCATTCCTCTGACTTGCTTCATAGTATTTGAAGTAAACAGAATCAAGAAAACAGGCTTTACCAATTTATATTATGAACATCTGATTCAGTTACGATACAACAGAAAGATCAGTAACTGAGCAATTTAAAAGGCCAGTCATCCGAAATAGACTCATCTTTGGTATCTTCCCATCACCCAAAGTATTCATTCCTGACAGCCTCAAAAATAATTCAACCAACATTTATTAAAGGTCAACGGGGTGGGTGGACGATGTGCAATGTAGAGACACAAAAATAAGAAAAAAACAATCTTTGCCTTCATGGAGCTTTCTATCTGTGAAGAAAAACAACATGCAACAACTGTACAGAAAAGTGCTACATAATGGATGGACTAGCAGAGGCCTTCAGGAAGATAAAACAAGAACACTTCCAAGTGGGCGACTTCAGGAAGAGCTCACTCAGGAGAACTCTGAAGGAATATCTGGACAACCTGAGAGAAGGGATTCCAAAATTTAAATAAAAAGATATTCTAAAATGTAAATAAATTTTCTCCCACAACATTCCTGATACAATAATCAGTGCATGAATTACCATCCCCATTTCAGAGATGCAAAATAGAAAAAAAGCAGATTAAATGACTTGCTCAAGTTCCCACAGTTTGGAAAGTAACGGATTAAGAACTTGGATTTTCTGGGATGCCTGGGTGGCTGGCTCAGTGGTTGGGCATCTGCCTTTGGCTCAGGGCGTGATCCTGGGGTCCAGGGATCGGGGATAGGGTCCGCATCAGGCTTCTTGCATGGAGCCTGCTACTCCTTTTGCCTGTGTGTCTGCCTCTCCTTCTCTGTGTCTCTCATGAATAAATAAATAAATCTTTAACCAAAAAAAAAAAAAAAAGATCTTGGATTTTCTGACAACTAGAATAGATCCTTCTATAAATCCCCTCTTTGGGTGGAAATTGAAAGAACAGAATCCAGGAAACAAGAAACTGAAAGGATTAACTATAGACTCCCTAGCAGGTGGATTTTATTTATAAATAAATTTAATAGTAACTAAGTCTAAGTGAGCAGTCACAATGGGCTTGTAAAAATTCCCCTGAGGCAAAAAAGCAAGCACCTACTCACAAGCACCACTGTCTCAAGTAAAGAACTCCAATCCATGAATATCCAAATGGTTAAATGAGAACTGGGAGACCAAAGACAAAGGAAAAAAACAGATATCATCAATGTTACAGGTGTTATGCAAGGTCTGTCCACTATTAATCCTTTTCTCCCCCCTTTTCTACTGCTAAACCAAAATAAGATAACTTCTTAAACAATCATAAAAAGAAAATTAGATGACTTGGAGTCTGTTCCACAGCAAAAGCCCAGGTTCTGCTCCGATTCAAAGATGTAATGAAACCCAAGCTTAATAATTCAAGAAATCGGGATCCCTGGGTGGCGCAGCGGTTTGGCGCCTGCCTTTGGCCCAGGGCGCGATCCTGGAGACCCGGGATCGAATCCCACGTCGGGCTCCCGGTGCATGGAGCCTGCTTCTCCCTCTGCCTATGTCTCTGCCTCTCTCTCTCTCTCTCTCTGTGACTATTATAAATAAATTAAAAAAAAAAAAAAAAAAAAAAAAAAAAAAAAAAAAAAAAAATAATTCAAGAAATCAATTATGGGAATCTATATAAGTTCGTGTTTCTTTAAAAACACCCCAAAACCTCCCTACATTTGTGTATAAGATACAAATACTCAAAATAAAATAAAGTTACTATTAGTCATTTCCAATAACAATGACTAAACTGTCTTAAAAAACCAAACTGTTCACTAAAGAGCCCTAAGGGGAAAAAACAGTATTGATCAGTTTAAATTTTATCCCTACTCCTTACTTCTAAACATCCTCTGTGGGGATGCTTAATGCTTAGATACTGCAAGAAACAAACCAAAAAAAAAGCAGTTAAGATTCCTGGTCATCCAATAGCTGAATAATCAGCCTCTAAACTGATGACTATTAGGAACATCTCAGAGACAATACAGATGAATGAAATAAAACATAATCTGAAAGAATTTCTGGGATAGCGTCAATCTCTTCTACTAAATCATTTTTCAGAGCTGCTAACATTTAGAAAATGATTCATTTGCTTTTCATCTTCTCTCTCTTCTGGCACAGTCTCCAATAGAGGGTTTAATGAGAAGTTAAATGACCACAAGACAGGCAGCAGAAGGAAGATCTTGAAATGGGTATCAAATGGGCCTGTTTTACTTGATGAAGACAAAGAAAAATCTAATATTCCAGAAAATCTGCCAGGAATAGGGATTATGAGGGTAACAATGAAAAACTTATTTCTTTAAAGTGACTATCCTAGGGATCCCTGGGTGGCACAGCAGTTTAGCGCCTGCCTTTGGCCCAGGGCGCGATCCTGGAGACCCGGGATCGAATCCCACGTCGGGCTCCTGGTGCATGGAGCCTGCTTCGCCCTCTGCCTATGTCTCTGCCTCTCTCTCTCTCTGTGTGACTATCATAAATAAATAAATTTTTAAAAATAAATAAATAAATAAAGTGACTATCCTTACTAAAGATCATTTTAAACAACTGTAAATGCAACCAAGCACAATTATAAAGTTCAAAGAAAGGCTTCTGACCCTTGAAAATCAGTCCTACCTGAAAATATCTCACCTACAGAGCAAATAAAATTCTTGTGGAAACAACTGGCTGACCATTCCCAAAGAATATAAAACAGTACTGAAAATTCACCCACACTTAAGCTTCAAAGGTTAATTATGACTAATGTGTAAATTCTGACAGAATAATGTTAGCAGATAAGCGAAGGAAAACACACACTAAAGAATTTATAAAAGCCTTAAAAGAAACTGCTAACAATTTTCTAAACTAGCAAATCTGAAAAATCCACAATCCAACAAGTTAATAACTTACCTAAGAACCTAGACCATTCTCCTCATCACTGCAGAACTGCAAGCAATCAAGCTTTTGGTTATGATGAACTAATTCTACATAAATATTCTGGGTTTATCATTTCTGCTACAGACTAAAACTAAGCATTCTCACAAGCAAAATTCCTACTTCTATATAACAACTTATCCATCAGAATGCACACCTCCAAACTCGGATAAATAATAAAAACCTGTAATTACTGCCTTCCCAAAGTTTCTAGGTAACCCCTGTAAAATGCCTTTCTACGGAAATCTTTGTGTCTGGCATTCAGAAAAGAAGACTCAATAAATTCCATCTATACATACCTCAAAATTCCATTTGTATGGAACTCCTCAGTTCTTGAAACATAGGAGTTTGAAAATGAAATACTTTTTATAGGAATGAGTTCAGCGACATCTAAAGGAATCTTCTGGGTTAACATTTCACATATAGGCTGACACAAGTAGCCAGGCACACAAGGAGAAAGTGATTATGGTGTTAGGGTGTCCTTACCAACACAAAAATAGATTGTTTTTTCCTAAAATTAATTATTTTTTCTCCTTCCTCTCTCCATGTAGTCTAGAGGAAACGAGGTCTAGGTTGAAAAAATGACCTTAATACTAAAGAGTTGTCACAAATAGCCACAAAATCAAAACATACCTCTTATCCTCAGTTTCTACAAAATAAAATAGTATAATACCACCTTCCCAATCATAATGATACCATACAGGCGTAACACAAAAGGAAACAACCAGCCTACAGGGTCCTAGTCCTAAAAGATCAGGACTAGGGTTCTGAAGTCACATGCAAGCCAGTGCAGAGGAAAAGAGAACTGATGACCAGCGAGCCTCTGCATCCCACTTCTACTCCTTTTATTCATCATGAGACCCCCGAGGAAATCCCTCTTTAAGTCCAGCTTCTTTGCAGAAAAAGAAAATAAGCAAGATCATGACTAGGAAACCATGTGCTAACTGGCAAGTATTACACAAACGTGAAGATACTAGTGGTGGTAGCATAAACAAAATTTGGGTTGGTAAATTGAGAAACTTCAGGAGTGTGAGCACGAGTAATTTACAGCCCTGGCATGGAAACAGAAAAAAATATATGGGAGAAAAGGCCTCTTAGTTTGCTTCCAATCTCCCCAGGTCCTCCTTTCTCCAGAGCTCCAGAAGGGAGAATTAATTACAGGTAAAGGGGAGCAACCAGCTTTTATAGAGACCACCAGATATCTGAGCTCTCGATCACAGAAGGGACTTCTCTAAAGCATGACTCAGGATTATCTATAAGGTAAAGCCCCATCCAGATAAATATGCATATTCCATTTTAAAATAGACTCTAAATACCAAAATCCGAGATAATACTGAGGGACCCATAGACGGATTCACCCTAGGATTCCTTTATGTACTAATGCCTTGAGTAAAACATGACTTGTGAAAATGTGAATCACACACATCTCGGGAATGGCATCGATGGCAGTCCTCACCAACTCAACGCTTCGTATCTATCGGCATCACGTAAAATGAAATACTGGCATGGACCGGCAGTTCTCGACCAAAGAACAAGTTCTCTCCCAACTACCAACCCTGCAGATAAAACGATTTTTCCTTTTCCTTAGCTACATATTTGTTCATTTGAAAACATCAATCTTGGGATCGGGCCTGTGCTAACTGCTGTGCTACTAGCTCTCTTCCTATTCTGAGATCGCACCTGGGCATCTGTGGCAGGGGGAAATAAATAAATAAACAAACAAACAAATAAATAAATAATAACTAGATAGGTAGATAAATAAGTTAAATAAATAAATAAATAAGCAAGCAAGCCAGACGAGGGGGAAAAAGGGTAGGAGATACCTGGGCCCACCCCAAACATTCTTGGCCAAGCCAGGTCACGGGGCGGGGGGGGGGGGGGGGGGGGTCCGCCTGTCACTCAAACCTCTTCTATCACAAAGTCCTAAAATCGGATTTTTATCAACTTGGTCCAGAACTATACTGGAACAGAAGAAACGTGACAACTTCAGCAGAATATCCAGAGGATCTGTTTTCGTTTCTGCTGTCCCACACCCTCAGGCACAGCCTCCACCGCCGCCAGCCTGGCAGGTGCCTCGGGGCTCCCCATCACCGCGGTCATCTATCACCTCCGACGTCCACCACTGGAAACGCCAAGACACACACCTCCGAGCGTAAGGGACTCAGCTGCACTCACAGGGTCGTCTCGGGGGGCGGGGGGGGCAGAAAATGCCCTAGAGCTGGGTTCAGAAGCCCTGCCATAGCCTTTGAATTAGGGCAATTGGTGGCTAATAGGCGCCACCCCCTAAAACAATCCTTTTCGGGCAAAAGTCGATGTGTCCCGGTCCGGGCCACGCTTCGCTGCTGCCCCACAGCCAAGACCCCCACCCCCCACCGCACCCGGCCCGGGCGGGGCACGAGATGCTCTCCGGGCCCGGGCGGGGGGCGCGCCCCGGCGACGCGAGCCCGGGGCCCCCGAAGCGCCCGGCCCCGCCCCAGCCCGGCCGCCCGGCCCCGGCCTCCGGCCCCCCGGCCGCGGGCTCGTGCCAGCCCCGGAGCGCGCCGCCCCGGCTCCCCGCGGTGCCCTCGGCGCGGCCCGCCACCGCCCGGATCCCGGCCGCTCCGCGCGGGCTTCTCCTGTGGCCGGCCCTCCCGAGCCCCGGGCCCCCGAGCCCCCGAGCCCCCGGGCCCCCGAGTCCCGGGCCCGCCCCCACTCACTGCGCGGCGGCGGCAGCTGCCCGGCCCGGAGACGCGGCGGCCGGAGAGCGGGAGCGCGAGGACGAGCGAGCCTGCGCCCGGCGGCGGCGGCGGCGGCGGCGGCGGCGGCGACGGCGGCGGCGGCGGCAGAGCGGACGACTGAGCCCGCGCCCGGAGTTGCGGCTCCTGCCGCCGGGCGCGGGCGGCGCCTTCCCAGCAGAGCCGCGGCGCCGCAAGCGCGGGCGCCCCCTAACGGCGGCGCGGGCGGGAGGCCGGAGGGCCAAGAAGGCCGGAGGAGCTCAGCCGGGCGCAGCCGGGGCCGAGCGGTCAGGCTGGCTCGGCCGCAATCCCGGAGGCCCCGCCCCCGAGGCGCCGAGGCCCCGCCCCCGAGCCCGCCCCCTGCGCCCCGCCCCCCGCCGCAGTTTGGAATCAGCCCAACCCCCCGCACTTCTCCCTGCGGCCTCCGACGCGGGTCCTCCCCGCTGTTCCTGCTGTTTCCCCAACGCGTATGGGGCCCCGGCCGTGTACAGCGGCCACCAAGACGGAAGGGAGGGGAAGACAGGCAAGACCCAAGCAAACAGGCAGGAGACAAAATAATGACAAGTTGTAATTCTAAGTGCTGACGGTGAGCGAGAGGAGGGGCCTCTGCCTCGCGCGGGGTGGCGGCCAGGACCTGGACGCCCAGCCTGTGGCCAGAGCACCTGGGGGGGTGGGCAAGCCACCCTGTGATATCGCCCATCTAGCCTGCTGGGCAGGGTAGGGAAGGGCAGGCGGGGAGTAGGGCGGAGCTGGCTTCAGCAAAGAAAATGACCGGTGCAAAGGCCCTGAGGCTGGAAGCCTCAGGAAGAAGCTGGCCCTTGGTGAGGCTGGCGCCAGTATTGTCCTCAGTCCACCACTACAGAAGCCAAGGTTGCAGAGGCTAGGAGATTACCTGAAGTCTCAGAGCTAACTGGTGGGCAGGCATAGACTCCTTCCAAATCCCATTCTATTCCCGCTAACCAGATCTCTGTCCCCTTTCAGGTAGGACCAGGTAAATGATGTTGGTTTTGTCCTTTTCCCTTCTCCACCAGGATAACCCGTGGCTCTAGGAACTCACCTGTGTTTCATGTATACATGTGCCTGGGTTGGCTCTGGAGTTAAACTGTTGGGGTTTTTTAAAGATTTTATTTATTTGAAGAGCACGGCAGGCAGAAGGGGAAGCAGGGCCCCAGCAGAAGAAGGAGTCCAGTACTGGGCTCAATCCCAGGACCTGAGGATCAGGACCCAAGCGGAAGGTAGATGCCTAACTGACTGAGCCACCCAGGTACCTGTGGGGTTTAACTTTTATCAGCATGATCATCACAGTCATCTGATAATTTGGTTTTTCTCTGAAAACCCAAATCGATAGATTAAATGAATGGCATATGCTTCATGAACATGATTTAGTGCTATATTATCATACTCAAAAAGACCAGATGAGGATACAGGAAAATATGTATGAAAATAAGCCATGCACAAAGTGGTATATGTGGTATAATCCTAACTTTATATTTAAAAATACAAATATGGGATGCCTGGGTAGCTCAGTGATTGAGCGTCTGCCTTTCACTCAGGGCATGATCCCAGGGTCTGGGATCGAGTCTCACATGGGCTCCTTGCAGAGAGTCTGCTTCTCTGTCTTTGTCTCTCTGTGTGTCTCTCGTGAATAAAAATAAATAAATAAATAAATAAATAAAATACAAATATACATAGACAAAAATTTTGAAGAAAATAGATCAAATCATCGATCATAGTTATCCAGGTACTAGGATGGGAATGTTAGTGGTTTATTTTAATGTGCTTCTGAATTTTCTGTACTTTCTAGAATGCATAGGTAACTGAATTTATAATCAGAAAATATGATGAGTTTATAGTTTTTACACAAGAAAAACAATACCAAAATTACCCAGCACTCAGATTTTCAGGATTTGGTGCCACTGAAAATCCAGAACTGCCTCTTGGTATACCAGTGTCCTTAGAAGAGTTATTTCCCTTTATAGGGTTTCTGTTTCCTCAATTAAAAATAGAGGAATTAATTTTGTCAGTTTTCTCAGAACTATTCCCATGTATCTCTTGTAGTGTTTATTGCTATTATAAATTATATTTTCAAATCCATATTTTCTAATATATTGATGATTACTGAAATGTGGTTGGTTTTTATATAATAATATTATATTCAGCAAACTTGAACTCTTTTTTTAATTCTAATAAGTTCATAGCCTCTCTTGAATTTTCTGTTAAATAATCATAGAGTCTGCAAGTAATTACATTTAGCATCTCCCTGTCCAGCCTTTATTTCCTGTCTCTTGTTTTTTACTGCACTGACTAAAATCTTCAGCATGCTGTTGAACAACAATGACAGTGGGGATTTCTATCTTGTTCTTGACTGTTTCTAATATGTTACCCTTAAAGATAGTGTTTGTCATAGTTTTTTATTTTTATTTTTTTAAGATTTATTTATTTATTTATTTATTTATTTATTTATTTATTTATTTATTTATGGTAGACAGAGAGAGAGAGAGGCAGAGACACAGGAGGAGGGAGAAGCAGGCTCCATGCCGGGAGCCCGACATGGCACTCAATCCAGGGACTCGATCTAGGGACTCCAGGACCACCCCCTGGGCCAAAGGCAGGCGCTAAACCGCTGAGCCAACTAGGGATCCCCGTCATAGATTTTTAATAGATACCTTTTATGAGGGTAAGGAAGCACTATTCTGCTTTATTAGGAATGGGTGCTGTACTTTATCAAATATGATATTTTTCCCCCTTATCCAATGGTGGATTTTGTTTTATTAAACTGTCTACACATTCCTGGAATCAACACACCTTTGGTGATGTGTTATTTTTTCAATATACTGCTAGGTTGCATTGCTAATATTTTATTTAGAGTTTTTGCATTCATATCTATGAATGAAATATGCCTGCTAATTTCCTCCCCTGTTCTCTCCTTGTCTGGTTTTGCTGTCACAGTTACAGGAGCTCAAAAAAATCAAAGATTGAGTATTAGGGCCCCTGGGTGGCTCAGTGGTTGAGCAACTGCCTTTGGCTCAGGTTGTAATCCTGGGGTCCTAGGACTGAGTCCCACATCAGGGTCCCTGCATGGAGCCTGCTTCTCCCTCTGCCTATGTCTCTGCCTCTCTCTCCATGTCTCTTATGAATAAATAAATAAAATCTTTAAAAAAAAAAGATTGTCTATTCACTCTACAGCTTATATAAGACTGAGATTTTCTGTAGTTTGGATTTTCTATAGGGTTCTCCTGTAAACCATCTTGGTTTGGGAGTTGGGGGTGGAAAGTGTTTATACTGACACCCCAACCCACAATATTCAATCTGGCCTCAATCTCTCCACCTAAATAGCTCTTGTGGGGCCACCAGGAATCTGTTGCTGAATCTGAAAGATCCTCCTCAGTTCTCCCTCACTCAGGCCTCCCTGTAGTGATACTGTGACCACATCCTCTAGGAGATAGCCTCTTCCTATGGCTTGTTCCAGTTTCCCTCCTTCCTCTCAGATTCATGGAGATGCTCCTCCTCTTGCTCTACCAGCCCCTTCTGCCCAGGTTTCTGGCCAAGGCCATCCTCTCCTGTCTACCCATTTCTGTGGACTGGCTCAGCCACCTCCACGGAGTCCATTATTATCTCTAAGCCAAAAGATTCCCAGATCAATACCTCCAGCCCCAGCCTCTCTCCTGAACTCCACTTACAGATGCTGCATATTCTATGGCCCCTACTATGTGCCAGGCACTGTGCTGAGTGTTTCTGCCTTCTGGATCAGTTCTCTATTGCCACATAATTAATCAGCCCCAAATGTAGGGGGCTCAAAACATAAACATTTCTTATCTCATAGTTTCTATGGGTCAAGAAGTTAGAAGTAGTTTAGGTAGAAGATCTTACAGTCTAGATGTCAGCTGGGGCTGCAGTCAGCGGAAGGTTTGGCTGGCACTGGAGAATCCACTTCCAAGATCACTCAGGTAGTTTTTAGCAGGAAGCAGTGGCCCCTCTTCACCTGAGCCTCTCCCAACAGCATGGCAGCTGGGTTAGCCCCCAGCGGGAGTGATCTAAGAAAGAAAAGCCTGAAGCCACGATGTCTTTTATAATGTAGCCTTCAAAGTAACATACGTGTAGTCTCTCAGTCTCACAAACCAACCCTTTTACAGTGTGGGAGGGCACCACACAAGGACGTGAGTACCAGGAGGTGGGGATCACTGGGTATCTTGGAGGCTGCTCACCACACCCTCAGGAACTCTGAGGATAGACTTCCCACATCATTCCAGGGTACAGATGAGAAAAGTAAGGCAAGGAGGGGGAAAGTCATTGACCAAGGCCACACAGCCAAGTGGGAGAAGAGAGATTTGAACACAGCTCTGCCAGGCTCCCCTCCTCCAATGGCCGTCACCAGTTTCTTCACCTTCTCCATGTGCAAACCTGAACCCTGTCAATTTGCCACCCCCAAACCTCTCAAGTCCCCAGCTCAGCTCAGCAAGTGGTGCCACCGTCCTCCCATCTGTCCAAACCAGAAGCTTTGAGTCACGCCTGCTCCTCCCGCCCCCTCACTTCCCAGTGCCGGATAACCCAGCCCTGCCAAGTCTTCCTCCTCAACACAGCCTGGATCCATCTCTCCTTCTCTCCATCTCCACCACCATCACGCAGGCCCAAGCCACCAACTTGTCCGCCCTGGACGTCTGCAGGAGCCCCCTCCCTCATCCCCCTCATTCTCTCTGCCCCCACACTACCCATCCGCCCTCTTCTCTTCAGCATGAATCACCTTTAAGAACACAAAGCTGGGTATGCCACCCTGCCTGCTTTCAACTCCTTCAATGGCTCCCATTGCTTTCAGGATCCAGCCCAAATTCCTTCCAGTGTGATCACTTGCTCACTTCTCCAAACTCCTCCTCTGCACCCGCTTCTCCTCAGGGCCCTGGCCCCTCTGGCCACATTTCAGTATTCAGGACCCACTGTGTATTTTATTTTTTTTTTACTTTAGGCCCTCCATTATGCTATTTCCTTAGTCTAGAACATTCATTCCCCAGCCCTCAGCATCCCTGTCTCCTCATCCTTCAGCATATTGTCATCTCCTGAGAGAGGCCTTTAATGACCTCCCAGCCAAGCTGGTGCCTGCCAGCTATAACTTCCACAGTGCCTGTCCTCTTGCCCAACCTCACTGCCTCTCAGTTGAACCATGAGCTCTCTGAGAGCCAAAGCTGTTTCCATCTGGCTCAGAAGAGCACCCTGTGTGAGCACCATGGGCCTAGACCTTAGTACATACTCGACAGATGTGCCAGTGTGGTGCATTCTCTCTACTCCTCCCCCTCTGCAAGGAACAATATTCAGTTCCTTCGGTGAAGTATGGGGACCCCCACCTCCAACTTTACACATGCTGTTCCCTCTAGAGGAATGTTCTTCCCTCCTGTCCCTCTATTTACTCAGCTAACTCCTATATCTTCATCAGGAAACTAGGGTTGACAGATTCAGCAAATGAAAATAACACAATGCCCAGTCAAATCTGGATCTCAGATAAGTAACAATTGTTTTAAGAAAATTATGTCATAAATACTGCATTAAATACAAGGGTCCTGTATTTCATCTGACAACCTGAGCAGAAACTAGCACCACTTCCCTCCTCTTTTGGGAGATTTCCCTGACCTCTACCCTACCCTCTTAGGTCCACTCAGCCCCCAACACCTGGGCTCCCAAACCACACCCCTGCTTACCCCCAGTGAGCATAAAGCTCATTCTGTTTTGAAACTGACCTAGAATGTGACCTCCGTGACAGAGAAGATTGTGTCTCAGTCCTCATTCAAAGTGAGTTTTCATCTGGGACAAAATCCTGGCCACAGGAAATGGTCAACAAGGTTTACTGAGTGGACAAATAAAAGAGTGCAGAAGAGATAAAAGTAAACAAGCTGGGAAAAGGAAGCAGCATATGAAATTTGGGCCAAAACACAGGACAAATCTCTGGGATGATTGCCTGCAGTGGGGAGCTCCTCTTCCCACCTTACTGCTACCTCTGCCTCATCTCTGTCACTTAGAGCCCCTATATACCTACCCGCAGGGAGCCTTAGAATGGGTAGAGCAGAAATGCAAAAAACAAAAAAACAAAAAAACAAAAACAAAAAAACACAGTCTGGGGGCACCTGGGTGGCTCAGTGGTTGAGCCTCTGCCTTTGGCTCAGGTTTGATCCTGGGGTCTGAGATGGAGTCCTGCATGGGTCTCCCCACAGGGAGCCTGGTTTTTGGCTATGTCTCTGCCCTCTCTCTCTCTCTCTCTCATGAATAAATAAATAAAATCAAGAAAAAAGAGAAAGAAAGAAAGAAAGAAAAAAGAAAGAAGAAAGAAAGAAAAAAGAAAGAAAAAAAGAAAGAGAAAGAAAGAAAGAAAGAAAGAAAGAAAGAAAGAAAGAAAGAAAGAAAGAAAGTCAGTCAGTCTGTGGGGGTGCCTGGGTGGCTCAGTCAGTTAGGCGTCTGCCTTCGGCTCAGGTCATGATCCTAGTATCCTGGAATCAAGCCCTGTTTCAGGCTCCCTGCTCAGCCGGGAGGCTGCTACTCCCTTTCCCTCTGCTCCTTCACACTGTGCTCTCTCTCTCTTTCAAATAAATAAAATCCTTTAAAAAAAGCCCCCCCCCCCCCCACACACACACACAAACAAAAACAAAGAAAGAAACAGTCTGTGTCCCTTCAGGGTTTGCTTCTTCCAAAACAGTCTCTTGAGCATTCAAATGGGCAGCCTATAGGGTACAGGAAAAGGGGTAGGGGGTAGCATGTGCCTCAGCCTTAAATTAGAAAGAGGCTGGGAGGATCCCCTGAGAAGGGAGGTGCCTGCAAAAGTTATAGGGTGCTGCTCCACTGCTCAGAGAGCTATTCAAGTCCAACCAGACCACCTGGGGGCTAAATCTACATTCAGCCCACGTGTGGCATTCCAATTATCTCCCACACTCCTCCCACACTGAGGACAATCCCTAGATTCTTATAGATAATCTGGACCCAAAACGTTGCTGAGCTCTTTCCAACTATTAAATTTTGAAGGGCCAAGGACCCTGCAGCTAATGGAGAAGCCCACTACATCTGCCTGTCTTGCTAGGTGGGATCCATCTCTTCTGTGTGTCTGTCCCTTTCTTGCCCTCAGTCCCCTTTGGTCCTTGTACCACTGGTTTCACCGGCCAGGTTCTCCTGGGGCAGCTAAAAGGCATTCCTTAGACTTTTACTCACTGGCTGACCCAATTGAGAAATACATTTCTAAACCATCTCCCCACCCCACCCCTGGGGACCAGCCCCAATCCCTCTGCACACTTGCCCCAGCCTCTAGGCCACCGCTTGGCACAAGTGACCCTTGTAGCCAGTAGTTTACAATGCCTCCCCCACTTCCAGCCACAGAGACGCTTTAGTAAGTTTGATGAGAGCATTTTTCCTTTTTATAAGGTTCCTAATGACCTATTATTTCTCATCTTCTCTTTAATCAGCTTCCAGAACTCTGCTGGGAGCTACAGAACCAGGGGGAAGAATCTGGTTCTCACCAGCATTGAGAGAGAGGCCCTGCGGTTGTCCTCGGATATCACCATCCTCTTCACCATTATGATTCTGTAATTAGAGAGAATGGATCTGACATTAGACCAGGAATCAGAAGCTCTGGCTTCTGTCTTTGGTCCCATGAGTGTCTCAGTGTGCCACATCTGAGAATGTCGTGGGCCTTGAGAGTCCAGAGGGAATAAAGCCGCCTGACCATAGCCTGGGCAGCTGGAGTGCAGGAGGCAAGGCAACCCCATATTATGAATTCCCATTCTCCCTGACAGCTCAGTGCTCTAAACGCCTGTCAATAACACATTTCTGGCCTTGGTCGTCTTCCCACCTCATTTCTAATCCAAACCACTTCCTCTGCATATGTTTGTTAGTTTAGCAAGGGCCATATCTACTTGCAAAGCACAGCTTCTGCCTCTTTGCTCTCCCTCCCAGGCTAGATCCCTCCAGGTGCTACAGCCTCTCTTTCCTGCCATATCCAAGGTCATCTTCCTGCTGGATACCTACCCCCCACTCAGTCTAGTGAGAGGACATCCATGCACCCCCACCCCCACCATCCATCCAAATGCATCTATTTTGTCAACGAGTTCTTTTTTGGGTCTCTGTCTGAAATATGGTTGCTTACTTTTAGAGAGCTCTTATGTTTTACACAAGGTCCAAAAAACAATATTAGTAAAGCTGCCTTAATCTGTTAACATTCCAGGAGCTTCTGAAATAAAAGGTATGATTAAAAGGCAGGAATGCTATTTTAAGCCTATTAAAATGTCCCTCCGGTTTCATGATGAAGGTAGGGGTTCCAACACCTCAATGGCTAACAGTGGATCCATTGTTATCTCAGCAAAAATGTGAGCATCATGTAGAGAAGTAACTATAGTAACCATGTGAAGAGCCATGATTCGGGTTTCAGAATTCTGTTACACATGTCACTTATTTCCTGTCACTGACGTCAAGTCCCAAGACATAGCAAAGCACACTGGGTGGGACTCCAGCTTATTCTCTGGTTGTGACTTACCAGCAGTGTGGGCTTGGACCCATTCAGGAGCCCCCAGCCTCAGTTTCCTCAACTGCAAAATGGTAGAAGACAACATCTTGGCAGGGCTGTTGAGACAATGAAATTAGAGAATGAAAAACTCTGATGATGCAGTGCTTGGCATGAAGTCGGCACACAATAAATTGGTAGCTCCTATTATAATAACTAATTGCTATACTGCTGATTTGGAAAGATAAATATAGAATTGCGACTCTGGCAGGCAGCAGAGGGGGGACATTTTGAGACTGATGATTTGATTGTTCCACCAAGGCCTCTTCAAACATCCGTTTATTTTGGTTCCAAGTTGAATATTGTCCACATTGATAATTGCTGTGAATAATTAAGAAACAATGGCTTTCACTGACATTCTTATAGCACTTGGGTGATTAGCTAAATATATCTTCTTATAACCCTTTCTATACTAAGACACATAAAACCTAAATCCCTCACATCATAAAACTAAGTTGGCAGGATGATGTCATAACACAAAATAATAAACAGGAAAGTACCTCTTTATTCGGAAGTTATGGTGTCCCCCCACCAAAACCCCATCTTGGCTGATTTTTTTTTCTTTTCTCTCTCTCTCTCTTTTTTAGTAAAATTTGTTACTGGGGTATAATGTTCACATAGGAATGTGCACAAGGCATAAATGAACGGCTTGATGAATCTTCACAAAGTAAATGGACCGGACCCTACGATCAACACCCAGAACAAGAAACAAAACATCATCAGGACTCCAGAAGCCCCCTCAGGCCTCCTCCTCCGGCCCCTCCTGGCTGATCATTTCTTTTTCTCCTCCTCTTTTTTTTTTTTTTTTAAGATTTTATTTATTTATTCATGAGAGACACAGAGAGAGAGGCAGAGACACAGGCAAGAGGAAGAAGTAGGCTCCATGCAGGGAGCCTGAGGTGGGACTCAGGACCTCAGGACCTGAGGTGGGACTGAGGACCGCGGGATCACAACCTGAGCTGAAGGCAGATGCTCAACCACTGAGCCACCCAGGAGTCCCTCCTCCTCCTTCTTTGAGATATAATTTACAAACTATAGGATGTATTCATTCGAAATACACAGCATGATGAATTTGTCTAAATTCATAGAGATGTACAATCATCACCACCAGCCAGTCTCAGAATCCTTCCCATCATTCTAAAAACTTACCTGGTTCCTGCTCAAGGACAGTCCCCACTGTCCTTAAATGTTCATATAAGTAGAAGCACACAACAGTAAACATACCAGAGTAGTTTTTTATGTTATGACCGTTTTTTAATTCTAAAATATATAGACATAATTATGGCAAGATTAGTGTTTCCCAAGTGTGCCCCATGAAATAACTTTAGATGGTACATAGACAAGTATCTGAAATCTTAATTGTGGATTTTTTCTAAGATATATGAAAATAACTAGCACATCAAGCCACTGATGTCACAGACACTATTCCTAGATCTAGAACAGGTGTAAAAACTATTCAGTTTAAGGAACCATATTAGTAAGAACACAGATAGTAAATAGATAACACGGAAATTGTAAAGGTACATGCAAATGATTGACGCAAGTAAAATAGTGACCTCGATTAAGAAAGATAAATCATTTCTGTGAGCCCTGAAATTCTTTGCATATTAACCAAATACATAGCTTTAAAAAATTATTCAGAATTGTAAAGCCATTCAGGTGTTTTATTGATCATTCCAAAGTTTTAAAAAAGTAATCTCTATGGGACACCTGGGTGGCTCAGTGGTTGAGCATCTGCCTTTATCTAAAAAAAGTAATCTCTACACCCAACATGGGGCTTGAATTCATGACTCAGAGATCAAAAGTCCTGGTGAGCCAGCCAGGAACACTTATTCCAATATTTTTTATTCTTTGCCTTCTACGGCTAGATGCTAGATAAATGTTCATTTAGAGATTCCAGTCAAGCTGCTTTTTGTATTTACATCATAAATATTTTTTAAAGGAATCTGATGATTTAAACACAGTAACACACAGGAGAGTATAGTTATGTGTTCACATGCAGGAATTGCCCCAAAGCTTCTGGACTGGCAAGAACCAGAATTCAGAAAAAGGAGAGAAGGTGTGTTTGGATGATGAGGGATTCGGCCCAAGGGAGGGGGTAATTTAGATAGGCAGAGAAGATGGGAGGACAGTTCTAGCAAAAGCAGATCAGAGGCTGAGAAACAGCTGGAAAACCTGCATCCTTACCATCACCAGTGAGCCACTGAGTCAACCCTCACACCTTTGGATATATTTTCTTATTATTTATGCCAATTTGGGTCAGTATTTTCCTTGCAACTGAAAACATCCTATCGATATATTGTCACTAAGCTGCATTGTAAATATGAACTCCTAAATACATCTAAAAGCATTAGGGCACCTGACTGGCTCAGTTGACAGAGCATGTTAGCTCTTGATCTCAGGGTCTAGCTCTTGATCTCAGATCATGAGTTCAAGCCCTACATTGAGTGTAAAGCTTACTTAAAAACAAACAAACAAACAAACAAATAAGTAAAGGGATGGGATCCTTAAAGAGTTTTCAGAAAGATCTTAAGCTTAAATTGATAGAATACTCTAATGTGGTTGGTTTAATGAACAGAGATAGGACCTAGAAGTTGAGTAAGTGCCTACAATTACATACACTCTCAATATTGCAGAGGTACCTTTTATTATTTCTCCCTTTTTATGGACATTTTGTGGAGACTCAGAGAAGTGTGCAAACCAGCTCAGGTCACACAAATGGCAAGTATCTGAGCCAGGATTTTAAAAGCCAGGTTTGATTTAAAAGTCATGTCTGACTTGCCAAAACCCTACAGGGCATACCATCCTTGAATGAGTTTGGATGAGAACTAGGAAGTCAAAACAAAGGAAGAGTTGAAGGAGTCTCAGTAGGCAAACAAGTATAAGCAAGATTAGAAGGGGGTTTTTTTCTCTTTTTTTTAAGGTTTTATTTTATTTTTTAAGATTTTATTTATTTATTCATAGACACAGAGAGAGAGAGGCAGAGACACAGGCAGAGGGAGAAGCAGGCTCCATGTAGGGAGCCCGATGTGGGACTCGATCCCGGGTCTCCAGGATCACACCCCAGGCTGCAGGCGGCGCCAAACTGCTTGCTGTGCCACCAGGGCTGCCCAGGGTTTTTTTTTTTTTTTCTTTCTTCTTTTTTAAGTAAACTCTGTCCCCCAACATGGGGCTCGAACTCACAACCCCAAAATCAAGAGTAACATGTTCTACCAACTGAGCCAGCTAGTTGCCCCTGAAAGGTTTTTCTTATGTTTTTAGATAAGACAATGCTGCCAGCAATGTCTCACTTTTTCTGCCACATCTGAACCAGACATAAAAGTATTTGAAGATGCAAAATTCCTTATGAGATGTACAATTCAAACAAGTGTTTATTGAGCTGGAGTAACTGCTAGGTGCTGTTTTATAATCCCACTGAGAGAAGGGCTGGACTATGGTAAAATTCTGTACAAATAGAATTTTCAAATGCCACACTAGACTTACAGGTCTGACATTTTTTCAAAAGCATCTACGATGCACTGCTTATAAATAAGGATTTGAACTCTAATGTCAGAAGACCGAGATTCAAATCCCAGTTCTCCTACTACCTGCTATGTGACCTTGAGCAAGTTTCTTATCTCACTGACTCTTAGTTTTCTGATCTTTAAAATGGAAATAATAATAGTACTTATACTTAGTTCATGGGCACCTGGATGGCTCAGTTGGTTAAGCATCTGCCTTTGGCTCAGGTCATGATCTCAGGGTCCTGCGGTGGGGTGGGGTGGGGAGGGAGCCCTGCATCAGGCTCCCTGCTCAGTAAGTAGTCTGCTTCACCCTCTCCCTTTGCCTCTCTCCAACCGCCCCCCCCCCCCGCCCGACTCCTGCCCGTGTTCTCTCTCTCTCTCTCCTAAATAAATAAATAATTTTAAAAATAGTATTTAATTCCAAAGGCAAGTATGCTGATTAAATCAGATAATGCTGGGTTCAGAACTTACTCAACAGAGGTTATAGAGATTATTACTTTTTGTCATTTTACTATTCCTTTTGAAAAAATAAATGTCTATAATCTCTCATTTTACAAACAAAGCTGGAGCGAAGGAAGAGCTGGCTGCCAGCCTGGATTATGCAGGAGGGTGTTAATCCATACTGTTGGTTCTTCCTGTATCTTCTTTTCTCCCTTCCTCCTATTAAAGAAAGGAGCTGATTCTAGGAATATTGACTGGAGTCTTGAAGCCTGTGGAAGGTGGGGCAGCCAGCCACTGGGACAATCTCAGAAAGATTCCTGGGGCACTATAATGTCAAGAAGGGAGCAGAGCATCCTGGAGCCACAGGGAAGAGGTGGACCCACTATTTGACTGATGACCCAGAGCCAGAGTCATCCCTGCCCATCACCTTGACCTTCCTTAAACCCTCAGCAGGGTGTGATATTCAATTTGGATGTGTTGCTAAGGAATGGGCAGTATATGCTCAGTAAAGACTGCAGTTAGGGGTTTTACACCAGCTAAGGAAGGGGAAGGCCTACACTGTGTGGAGTTCTACTCATCCACCTGAGTTGTAGACTGAGATTCATACGAACTACGGCAACAAGAATTCAGAGTGGCTCGTGCCCAGGACATTTGGGTGGACACAAGGTCCACAGATGCCAGCAAGGAATAGAAAAGAAGGTAAACCTATAATTGCCACTATAAGCCCATCATCTGTTGGCCAGCACGGTGGTGGCATCTGTCCAGAGGCCTTTGGTCTGGGTTTGAGCACAAACAAGGAAGCAAATGAGGGAGAGAAGGAAATAGAAACACCTGGCAGAAAACTGCCACCATTCACAGCCTTTCCCACCCAGTTCTTATTAAATCCAGAGATTTGGGTTTGCAGTTATGGTTTAGCAATTAAAGCTGTTATGTTGCAACACCTTTTTGGTTTTAAGTGGTGAAGGCATAAGGCCTGTGAATTTGTGAATTTGATACCACAGCCTTCTGTGCAAACAGGTGACTCACTCTGTCCCTCCCCAGGAATAGTTGAGGGGAGAGAAGGCAGCTCAGGTTTCACTATTAGCCCCCCAAGCCTCACTGTGAATGTCAGCTCTTTCCCAGAAGCAAATTGAACCACCAAATCTCTTTAAATCAGTGCTGACAGCCTAAACCCGACTTTATGAAGCTGCAGGCCACAGAGGAGGCCTCTGCTCCAGGGTTGCACAGTGTGGGGTGAGTGCCTCTGACTCAAATGAACCAGAGCCTAGACTTCACCACCTTAACATTTACATTCGGAGAGCCTGGGGAAATGGATCTTTGAGAGAGAACATTAACCTTTGCCATAGCAAAGTCTTGGCTGTCTTTGAGCCTCTCAGAAAAAATGGTACTCCTTATCTCCATTCTAGCCTTGAGTCGACTGGAAAGGTCAAGACAGGGGAGGAGCTCTGATGACAGTGAAATCTCAGGAAATCTTAGAGCTTATAAGGGACTGTAGTGACCATCTAAAGTCCACTCTGGCACTCAATGCATGAGTACACTCAAGCTGTAGAGGGGTTCAGTTAGAGAACTTTTGCAAAGTCACATTACTGGATGGTCAATGAACTGTGACTGGAATTCATGTTACCTGACTATTCATTCACTATAATGAACATCTGTTGGTTACTACATTTGACCCTTGAACAATGCATGGGTCAGCGGTACTGACTCCCACTTAGTTGTAAACCTGAGTATAAATTTGACTCCCCCCAAATTTAACTACTAATAGCCTACTGTTGACAGAAGCCTTAGTAGTAACAAAGTCAATCAATACATTGTGTTGTATAAATATAACATATATATACTATATTCGTGCAATAAAGCAAGCTACAGAAATGTTGAGAAAACACATTTACAGTATTGTACCGTAATTATAGAAAAAAAATCCATATGTAAGTGAAACTGAACCTGCACACACAGTAGATGCCCATGTTGTTCAAGGGTCAACTGTATTTGGAGACCTCTGTGGTTGTGTGAGTCACGGCAGAGAACAAGCTTCAAATTATCCTATGGAAGTCAGAGAGCCTCCAAAATCCCTCTCCCACTTCCCGAAAGCAGGGAGATAAGCTAAGTTCAGCCAGTAGGACGCCCTATTATCAAGTCCAACCTGCCTATGACCGCCATGTTGGTTCTGCCCTAGGAACAGACTATTCTGAACAGAGCTATATGTCCTAATGATAAATTTACATGGTGAACAGTTCACTCATTGACCAGCTTGCATTATGAATAGTTTACCTAAAAGTCAAGCCTCTTTTGAATATTTTTGCATTCATCTGGCTGCTATGTTTTGGGTTTTTTTTTTTTTTTTTTTTGCACCTTTTTGGGCATTTTTACAGATTACAAAATTTAATTTCCTCTAAGGGTTCTTCCCCTGCTAAATTTTGTATTGTGTGTGTGTGTGTGAGTTCTACACCCAATATGGGGCTCAAACTCATGACCTCAAGATCAAGAGTCACATGCTCTACTGACTGAGCCAGCCAGTCGGTAAATCTTGTATTTCTGATTAAACTTTTAAGAAATGTGTCACCTTTTATTTCTGATTAAGTATTTATGAAATGTCACCTTTCATAAACAATAAAATTGTTTATTGTTATGGGAGTCTTTTTTTCCTTTTTCTTTTTTTTACACTTTTATTTTTTTTCAAAGAGATTTTATTTTTTTATTCATGAGAGACAGAGAGAGAGAGAGAGAGAGAGGCAGAGACACAGGCAGAGGGAGAAGCAGGCTCCATGCCGAGAGCCCGATGTGGGACTCGATCCCGGGACTCCAGGACCGGGCCCTGGGCCAAATGCAGGCGCTAAACTGCTGAGCCACCCAGGGATCCCCTTGCATATGCCTTCTTTCTTGGTTCAGCCAGAGCAAACTTGTAGAAAGCTGCAGCCCCCAGGGATACAGTGAATGCTCCAACAAAATGAAATCACAGACACTTGGCCAGAAGGTCTCGTACCTGAGGTTTTGTCAAAACACTGGAAGTCACAGTGGTTATTCTCTCAACACCAGCCTCAAACCCAACATCCTTCCTGACACCTGAACACTATACATATGTTTTCTCTTTCAGTTGTGCTCCCTGAGGGCAGCACTTCTTTGTCCACTACCATGTCCTCAGCCAGCCTATAGCAGACACCCAATGGCCCTGTTAGCTGATACTGTTTATTATTTATCACCTCAAATGTAAAGGTAAGGAAATTCAGGTTCAAGAGTTGTTATTTGTCCAAAGACATCAGGAAGGGCAGCGTGATCCTAGAGCCTGCACTCTTCACACAGAAGAATGTGACCCCATCCGTGTATTCCAACAATGAAAGCCTGAGGGGTGGGGTGAAGGTGGACAGACTCAAAATTTTTAATGCTCTTTAGTGCTGGGGAACTGGGACCAGGGTGTATAGGTATAGAGGCCCCTGAAAGGGTATGGTTCTAAAACAACACTCTGGGGCCTCTACATGACTGTTAACGGGGGTAGAACATTCCAGAACAAGCCCAAGCTTCATGGGGAGCCTTGGGGCAGAATAGAAGCAGGAGTCAGAGGTCAGGGTGGCCTGTGCAAAATGTAGCTTTCTAATGAAAGGTTAGCTTGATGGCAAGGAAAGAATCATTCTGAAAACCTGACACAATAAACATGGGACTTTAAGGGCCAGCAGAGATTAGTTTTGACCTCTCTTTTCTTTCTTCACCTAATACATATTGAATTTATTTTCTCTAGAAATTAAGAGGGTCTCAGATTCTCGTGTGCCTTTGGCCTAGTGTCATATGCTAACAGTAGTCAATGACATTTTGTATAACAAGAAAACTGTGGTTGGGAATGTAAAATGGTACAGCACTCTGGAAAATAATTTGGCAGTTTCAAGAAAACCAAGCATACATTTATTCTACAACCTAGCAGTTGCAGTCCTGGGCATTTATCCCAGAGAAATGAAAACTTATGTTCACACAAAAACCTATACATGATTGTACATAGAAGCTTTATTTGTAATAACCTCAAACTGGAAACAGCCAAAATGTCCTACAACAGGTGAATGATTAAACCAACTGTGGTACACTCAGACTGTATGGAATAATATTTAACTGTAAAAAGAGCAAGCTACTGACACAGGCAACAACTTGGATGGATCTCAAGGGCATTGTGCTAAGTGGGAAAAAAAAAAAGACCAAAACCCTCCAATCTCCTGCTATATGATTCCATTTACATAAAATTCTCCAAATGACAACATTTTAGAAAAGGAGACCTGATTAGTAGTTACCAGGGGTTGGGAAGAGTGGGCGTGACTATACCAGGGTAGCACTAGGGAGATCTGTGTAGTGACAGAACAGTTCTGGTGGTTAATTCTACACAGGTGACAAAACAGCATATGCACATACTGTACCAATGTCAGTCTCCTGGTTTTGATACTATAGTTCCTGGAGCCATAACCATTGGAAGAAATTAGATGAAAAGTTCAAGGACCTCTCTGTACTATTTTGCAATTTCCTGTGAATATATAATTATTTCAAAATAGAAAGCTTTTTAAAAAGAAAATAAAATTGTGGTTGAAAGCATCACCAGACTTCTCAAATTTTCCTTCTATGCCATTGTGAAGAAACTCTAGTCAAATGGAAGGATGGATATGCCTCTCATAATAGAAGTCTTCTTTATTCCTTTTAAAGCATCGTAATATTCCATTTCATTTCTATACCATGTATATTTTTTCATCTAAACGCTGAGAATTTCCATCATGTGCTATTGTGAATAGTTGTTATAAATATTATTATAAATAGCTACCACAAATAACCTTATACATAAATTTCACTCATTTCTTTTATGACTATGTTTGCAGTACAAATTCTTTGAAGTGGTAAAGCTGGTTTTCTTAACTATGCTGTATTGCTATATTTACTCTGTATCTTAAGCAGCATATAAATTTTTTTCAAGAAGCTTCATTTCTGAAAATAGTTATTATGCACACATGCTTAATGGCAAAAGTTTTTAGTCTACCTCAAGTTGTACATATTCAACATTAATAAAACATTTCTATTTCACTAACTTAAGCTCGTCATTTACCTATTGGTGTTGATTTAAATACAGTTTTAAATTTTTAAAAGATTTTATTTATTTAGGGGTGCCTGGGTGGCTGAGTTGATTAAGTGGCTCCTTTCAGCTCAGATAATGATCCCAGGTCCTGGGATGGAGCCCATATGAGGCTCCCTGCTCAGTGGAGAGCCTGCTTCTCCCTCTCCCCCTGCTCCTCTCTCCTGCTCATAATCTCTTGCCCAAGCTCTCCCTCTCAACTAATAAGATTTTATTTATTAGAGAGAGAGTGTGTGCAAGGAAGAGAGCAAGCACAAATAGAGGAAAGGGATGAGGGAGACGGTGAAGCAGGCTTTCCCTGAGGAGGGAGGAAGCCCTCCCCCCAGCAGACCCCCACCTTCTCAACCCACCCCCCTCCCCATAGAGACAGGATCACAACCTGAGCCAAAGAAAAACGCTTAACTGAGCCACCTAGGCGTCCCTTAAATACATTTTAAAAAATATATTCTTTTAAAGTAATCTCTACACCAATGTGGGCTCAAACCCACAACCCCAAGATCAAGAGTTTCATGCTCTACTGACTGAGCCAGTCAGGGGCCCCAATTTAAATACATTTCTACAGTTATGCACTATTATAATACAGTTCATTTTCTACACAGATCCAGAGAAAATGTGAAATCTTGTCTACCTAAATATAACAACTACACAGAGAATAAGACTGGTGTTATTAATTCAGAGACATCTTCCAACCCAGTATTATAAATAGGTTCTAATGTATTAAACAAAATGGCTTTCCTTGAGCCAAGAAACATTTTTTTTAGTCTAGTCAAGCAATCAACATCAAAATGTTTGGGATGCTATGTAGTGCCTGGAAATGGGGTGTTGTATCCATCCTTTAAAAGTTCATGGTACAACGTGTGGGTGAAGGTTTCTGGGCAACCTTTCCCTCTTTCAGCCTTTGCTACTGCGAAGCCAAAATGTGGGCTCTTAGTCTGAGTTTTACAACCCACAGAAAATGTGGCTAAGGCCAGAGAACAGACGTATTTATACTTTTGGAGGTCCCACTTTTCATGAGTCACGTGGCTGCCCTGACACAGTGGCTTGGGGCCTTCCACGCCTCGCAGCCGCCAGTCGAGTGGACCGGGCGCCCTCTAGGGCTGGGCCTCGAGAGTACAATAGTCCCCGACACCTGGGACAGGGAATGGAATTCACCTGCATGGCTTTTCCTCCGCAGCTACGCTTATAAAGCTTCCAAAAAGGAAATTCTATCAATGCGGTACCAGAAACAACCCAACAGACCGATGTGTGTGAGTATGAGTGCGTGCATGCGTACACACTCATAAAATTCCCTTTAAAAACCTCTATAAAGGGGGCACCTGGGTGGCTCAGCGTTGAGCATCTGCCTTTGTTTGGCTCAGGTCATGATCCCGGGGTCCTGGAATCGAGTCCCGCATCAGGTTCCCCGTGGGGAGCCTGCTTCTCCTTCTGCCTAAGTCTCTGGGTCATGAATGAATGAATGAATGAATGAATGAATGAATGAGAGGGATTTTTTTTTTTTAAAGGATGCCTGGGTGGCTTGGCCGTTGAGCGTCAGCCTTTGACTCAGGGTGTGATCCCAGTGTCCCAGGATCGAGTCCCATACCAGGGTTCCTGCATGGCGCCTGTGTCTCTGCCCCTCTCTCTCTGTGTCTCTCATGAATAAATAAATAAAATCCTAAAATAAATAAATAAATAAATAAAAACCTCTAAAAAAGGAGAAGCAGGAAACCAGTAAAGGTGCTTGACTCCAAGGAGGGGAACCTCACTAGGACACAGGGATGGGTGGGACACTCACTTTCCCTTCTTCCCAAATTTATTATGAAAAACTTTAAAACATACAGGACAGTTGCAAGAATGCTGCAGTGAATTTCCACATGCACTTAGATGCCACAACTATTGTCATTTCTCATATGTGCTTTATCTCTATATTTATTTGCCTGAATTATATAGAGACCCACATGAAAAATTATCTCTTTAACAGACAATATATGAGGACTATCCCATGGAACCTACAAAAAAGTTTCTAGAAATAATAAATGAATTTAGCAAGGTTGCTAAATTCATAATGAAACATAATGAAAACATAATGAAAGCCATTGTATTTCAACATACTAGCAGTAAACAATTAGAAACTAAAAATTTTTTAAATAACATTTATAATAGCCTAAAAAGGACAGAAATACTTAGAAATAAATCCAATAAAATATGTGCGAGATCTGAATGCTGAAAACTACAAAAGTTCAATGAAAGAAATCAAAGCAAATGGAAGTAAATGGAGAGACACGCTGTGAACATGGTTGGAAAACTCAGTACAGTTAGGATATAAGTTCTTCCCAAAATGTTCTATAGGTTTATCACTATTCCAATCAAAATTCTATCAAGATATTTTTTGTAGATGCACATAAGCTGATTGTAAAACATTTTTGAAAAAGAAGAGTAATGTTGGAGGACTTACACTATTTGATTTTAAAAACTCTTACCCAGGTATGGTAATTAAGACAGTATAATACTGGAGGGATAAATATACAGAGCAATGGAACAGAATAGACAGTCTCCAGCTATAGACTCACTCAAAAGAGCCAAATGATTTATGCACAAAGGTGCAAAAGCAACTCAATGGAGAAAAGATGGTCTTTTTACCAAATGACTCAAATGCAAATGGACACCATATACAAAAAAAGAAACTCAGTACCTAAACCTCATACCTTCAAGAAAAATTAACTCAAAATGGATCATAGATCGACATGTAAAACTATAAAACTTTAAAAGGAAACATCAAAGAAAATCTTTGCAATCTGGTGTTAGGCAAAGAATTCTTAGATAAGAAACGAAAACGTGGTGATGCCTGGGTGGCTCAGTGGTTTATCGTCTTGCCTTTGGCCCAGGGCATGATCCTGGAGTCCTGGGATTGAGTCCCACATCGGGCTCCCTGCCTCTCTCTCTGGGTCTCTCATGAATAAATAAATAAAATCTTAAAAACAAAAACAAAAACAAAAAACATTAAAAAAAAAAAAGAAACCAAAATGTGACCCATAAAAGAAAAATTTGGTACATTGATTTCTTCAAAATTTACTTTTGAAATTTACTTCTTTATTTACTTTTTCTCTACAAAGGCATTGTTAAGAAAATGAAAGGATATGTTACAGAGGTTGAGAAAATATTTGCAAGTTAGATATTCACAACACAGAACTTGTATCCAGAATATACACATTATGTAATATATATATCTCAACTGTAAGAAAATTTCAAATGACCTAATAAAAAATGGGCAAAGGATTTAAACAGGCATTTCACCAAAAAATGACACACAAATGGCCAATAAGTATTGAAGAGATGCTCAACATCATCAGCCATTAGGGAAATGCAAAATAAAACCATGATAATATCAGTACACACCTAACAGAAAGGCAAAAAAGCAAAAAGAACAAATGATAATATCAATTGTTGGTGAGGATATGGAGCAGGTGGAACTCTCATATACTGTTGGTGAGAATACAAAATGTACAGCCACTCCAGAAGACAGTTTGAAAATTTCTTAAAAGTTGAATAGACATACCATATGACCCAGCAATCCCAAACCCACACCACAGAGAAATACAAACATATGTTTACACAAAACTTTGTAAAAAAATTTTTTTGTATTAGCTCTATTCAACATGGCCAAAAACTAAGAACAATTCAAATGTCCTTCAACAAGTAAATGGATAAAGCAACTGTAGTGCATGCATACAATAGGGTACTACTCATCAAGAACAAAGAGTGAACTATTGATACATATGACAACTTGGATGAATCTCAAATGTATTATGTGAGTGAAAGAAGTCAGTCTCAAAAAGTTATATACTGTATGAATTCATTTATATAACATTGTGGATAAGATTAAGAGTATTGCGACAGAAACACAAATTAGTGTTTATCAGGGATGAGAGGAGGGAGTGGGCTTTATGAGGACAGTAGGAGGGAGTTTTGGGGGTCATAGGATGGTTCTGTATCCTCAATGTGGTTGTCAGCTTCAAAACTCAGAGCTGGATACACACACACACACACACACAATGTTTCTGTATGCTCACTTAAAAATATATTTTTAAAAAGCTAACCTTCATGTAAAGAAAATGAGATACAGACATACGTGCTATTACACACAAATGGTCCTTCTCTGTAAATACACAGAAGGAATGAGTCATAGTGGCTGCTAAGGTAGGGGAAGGAAGCAAGGTAACCAAAGTGCGGGGAGGGGAGGGCAATTTATACCTTTCTGTACTTGAATTTTTTTCCCACAATGAAATAAGTTTCCTACTAAAAATATTTTTAAGATTCAAAATAAAATATAAAACATAAACGCATATGGATATATGGGAAAGAAATATGTAAAAATGGTATTTTGATCACAATTGAGATTTATTATAAAACTTCCTTTTATTTTTTATCTCATGTTAAGCTACTGCACATTATCCTTTCCAGGCATTTTTCTTTTTCTTTTTTTTTATATTTTATTTATTTATTTGAGAGAAAGACAGAGATAGTAACAGAGAGCATGAGCAGGGAGGAAAGGGAGAAGCAAGCTCCCCGCCAAGCAGGGAGCACCATGCAGGGCTGTCCCAGGATCATGACTTGAGCCAAAGGCACTCACCCAACTGACTGAGCCACCCAGGTGCCCCTCCAAATATTTTTCTATGCATACATATTATTAGGTAAAGTTTGGATTATATTTCAAACTATTTTTATTCTGCTTTTTTTTACTTGATGCCACTTCATAAACACTTTTGCATATTATTTTATTCTTTAAAAATAGAATTTTGGGGTATCCCTGGGTGACTCAGTAGTTCAGCGCCTGCCTTTGGCCCAGGGCATGATCCTGGAGTCCTGGGATCGAGTCCTGCATTGGGCTCCCGGCATGGAGCCTGCTTCTCCCTCTGCCTGTGTCTCTGCCTCTCTCTCTCTCTTTCTCTATGTCTACCATGAATAAATAAATAAAATCTTTAAAAAAATAAAATAGAATTTTTTAAGCATTGTGCAGTGGCAATGAGGTTTATTGTAATTATTGCTAATTGAAAAAACAGAATTTTAGTTTTATGCAATAATTCAATATCTGGATATATCCTAATTTATCTAATCATTTTCCCAGATACTTACATAGTTGAGAAACTGTCCTACTATATGGACCTTTTCACATAAATTAATCAGAAGCAATCAAGATTTAAGATGATAAATCCTTACAAGTAGAATAACTAGGCCAAAGGAATATGTATATAATATGTAAACACATTTATTTCCATGTATCAATATTTTTTTTGAAAGTTCTTGAGATCAACTAACACACTGCTTTCCAGAAACACTGGAACAATTAATACTGTGTAGGAGTTCCGTTTCCTTGAACCTTTACAAGTATTGGGTAAACTTTGTTAAATCTTTAAGGAATTTGAAGGGCCAAGAAATGGGGGTCTCATCGGTGCTTCAATTTCTATTCCTTTGGGTATGAGTGAAGTCATACATACTTCATGTTTGCTAGTATTTCTACTACTTTGTGAAGTATCTTTTCACACTCTTTGCCCATTTTCCACTGGGAATATACTGTTTTCTCCTTACTCTTTAGGAATTCTTTATGTATTAAATATTTATATAAATATATTCCCATATCTGTGACAAAAATTTTCCCAGTATATTATTTGGCTTGTAATTTTAGGAATTGTGTATGTTAATTAATAATCAATTAAGGAAATATATTCTCATTATAAAAAATATCATACTACATAAAAGGTATAAAAAGAAAAGTAAAACATTCCTTTTTTTTTTTAAGATTTTATTTATTTATTAATGAGAGACACAGAGAGAGAGAGAGGCAGAGACACAGGCAGAGGGAGAAGCAGACTCCCTAAGGGGAGCCCAATGTTGGGACTTGATCCCAGGATCCCGGGATCATGATCTGATGCTCAACCACTGAGCCACCCCAGTGCCCCAGAGAAGTAAAACATTCCTTGACCTCTATTAGTCAAATCCCACCTCTCCACCATTTACCCTCTCTTCATAATTTCTTTTTTTCCCAAGATTTTATTTATTTATTCATGAGAGACACACAGAGAGAGGCAGAGACATAGGGAGAGAGAGAAGCTGGCTCTATGCAGGGAGCCTGACGTGGGACTCAATCCAGGACTCCAGGATCACACCCTGGGCCGAAGGCAAGCACTCAACTGCTGAGCCACCCAGGCATCCCTCTTCACAGTTTCTTATGAATTATTTCAAAATATTTTTATGAGTATATATATTTATTCCTACATTTTATTTACATAAATGGGATTCCATTTTTTAGTTCATATCTCACCTTGCTTAGAGATTGTTTCCAATAAGTACATATGGTACATATGTATAGATCTGTACATGTAGACCCTCCTCATTCTCACATTTTTATTCTTTTAACAGAAGAATGATATTCCTTGGAGGAGATGTAACATGCTTCATTAAACCAGTTCCCAACTGATGGATATGTGAATGCTTCTAGCTTTTCACTACTTCTACTTTCAAAAAATTTATCAAATATTCATTTGTATATTATATATATACACACATACATATATATATACTGTGTATACACAAACACACACACACACACACACACATATATATATTTAAAGATTTTATTTATTTATTTATTTATGAGAGACACAGAGAGAGAGTTAGAGACATAGGCAGCCCAATGCAGGACCTGATCCTACAACCCTGGGATCATGACCTGAGCTAAAGGCAGATGCTCAACCACTGAGCCACCCAGGTGCCCCTGTGTATTATATTTTGGTACAGGGTTTCTCACTTTTTGTAACCTGTGAAGAAAGATAAGATTGTTTTCATAAAAATGTATTAGTAAGATACCATAGAAACTGGAGGCATTGTTGTTGATAAAATAATAATAATCACTAGTATGCCAACTATCCCTGGAAACAAAGCATGTCTTTTCTTCTTCTTCCTGAATGTAACAGAAGGAAAGTTTCATTCACTGAGACCTTACACATGAAGTTTGAATTCTGTTGTGATCACTTTCTTAGAAGAGGTTGATAGACACTAAGCATATGGAAAGGTGCTCAACATTGTTGGTAACCAAGGAAATAAAAATTAAAACCACATGAGATATAAACATACACCAAACAGGATAGCACAATCTTAAAAACTGATATAATCAAATGTTGGCAAAGATTTGGAGCAATTGAAACTTGCTCATCTTGGTGAAACAAATATAAAATGGTAACACCACTTTGGAGAATTGTTTGGTATTTCCTGTAAAGTTAAACATATACCTGCTCTACCTATGACCCAGAATTTCACTCCAGGAGAAACAGAAACACAGGCCACATAATGACTTTTATATGTACATTCACAGCAGCTTTACCCATAATGTCCTCAAACAAGAAGCAGCCCAGGTGTCCATCAACAAAATGGGTAAAAAAACAACAAAAAGGAGTGAACTGGGTCATGATTCTAAAATTTATATAGTAAAGTAATAGAACTAGAAAACCAAAATGATTTTGAAAAAGCATAATGTTATAGGAATCCCACTACCCTATTTTAAGAATTATAATATACTTACAGTTATCAAGACAGTATGGTATTGGAGGAAGAAGGACAGAGATAGATCAATGGAACAGGATAGACTCCAGAAATAACACCCACACGAGTTTGCCTAAATGATCTTTGACAAACATGCAAAAATAATTCAATGGAGAAAGTAGTCTCAACAAATGGTATTGGGGTAATTGGACATACTTAAGGAAAAAAAAAACAAAATCTCAATCTAAACCTAAATCTTAGACAAAAATTAACCAAAATAGATCACAGATCTAAATGGAAAACATAAAACCATAACACTTTTATAAAAAAGAAGAAAATCTTTGTATGCTGGTGTTGGGTACAAATTTATCAGATATAATACCAAAAAGCATAATCCATAAAAGAAAAAAGTTGAAAAATTGGACTTCATCAAAATTAAAAACTTTTGCTCTGTGAAGTATCTTACAGGATGAAAAAATGTCTCATAAACTGAAGAACATATTTGGATATCACATATCTGACAAAAGACTTGGATATAGAATCCATAAACAGGGATGCCTGGGTGGCTCATTGGTTGAGCATCTGCCTCCTGCTCAGGGCATGATCCTGGGGTCCTGGGATTGAATTCCACTTTGGGCTCCCTGCAGGGAGCCCACTTCTCCCTCAACCTATGTCTCTGCCTCTTTCTCTGTGTCTCTCATGAATAAATAAATAAAATCTTTAAAAAAAAGCTCTCTTTCTCCCTCTCTCTCTCTCTCTCTCACACACACACACACACACATACACACACCTATTAGAATAAACAAATTCAGCAAATTTGCATGATATGAAATCACTCAAAAGTCATTTGTATGTCTATACACCAACAATGGACAATCTGAGAAGGAGATTGAGAAAGCCATTCCACTTATAATACTATTAAAAAGAATAGAATAATTAGGAATTAACTTAACCAAGGAGGCTAAAGACCTAAACACTGAAAACTACAAGGCATTGCTAAAGGAAATTAAAGAAGACACAAGTAAATGAAAGACATCCTCTGTTTATAGACTAGACGGCTGAATATTGCTAATGTCAATACCACCTGAAGCAATCTACAGATCCAATGCAGTCCCTATCAAAATCCCAATGACAGCGTTTGCAGAAATAGTAAAACCTATCCTAAAATTCACATGGAAACTCAAGGAACCACAAGGGGCCAAAATAATCTTGAAAAAGAATTAAAAAGCTGGAGGACTCAGCTTCTGATTTCAAAACTTATTACCACACTATACTAATCAAAACAGTGTGGTACTGGGGTGCTTGGGTAGCTCAGTCAGTTAGGTGTCTGACTTTTAGTTTTGGGTGGAGTCATGATCTCAGGGTCCTGGGATCAAGCCTTGCATCAGGCTGCCTGCTCAGCAGAAAGTCTGGCTGTCTCTCTCCCTCTGCTCCTCCCCTGCCCTCTCTCTTTCTCTCTCAAATAAATAATAAATAAATAAAGTCTTAAGATAAAACAGTGTGGTACTGGCATAAAAAGAGACATAGAGACTAAGAAACAGACTAGAAAACTCAAAAATAATCTCTCCCATATATGGGTCAGATGATTTTCAACAAAGGTGCCATGACAGTCAACAAGGAAAGGACAATGTTTTCAATAAATGGTATTTGAAGAACTGGATAACCACATGCAAAAGAATGAAATTGGACCCCTACTTCACACCATCTATAAAAATTAACTCAAAATGGATCAAAGACCTAAACATAAGAGTTACTAATATTAAACTCTTAGAAGAAAATATAGGAGAAATGCTTCATGATATTGAATTTAGCAATGATTTTTTTTTTTTTAATTTATGATAGTCACACAGAGAGAAAGAGAGGCAGAGACACAGGCAGAGGAGAAGCAGGCTCCATGCACCGGGAGCCCGACATGGGATTCGATCCCGGGTCTCCAGGATCGCGCCCTGAGCCAAAGGCAGGTGCCAAACCGCTGCGCCACCCAGGGATCCCTGATTTTTTTTAAAAGATTTATTTATTTATTTATTCATGAGAGACAGAGAGAGAGGCAGAGACACAGGCAGAGGGAAAAGCAGGCTCCATGAAGGGAGCCTGAAGGAAAACTCCATCCCAGGTCTCCAGGATCACGCCCTGGGCTGAAGGCAGGCGCCAAACTGCTGAGCCACCCAGGCATCCCTAGCAATGATTTCTTAATTATGTTAAATCAGAAACAAACGGAGACCAACCTTGAAAATTCCATGAACCGACAAAATCAGTTTAAGCATACAAACACAGCTTAATTTAGCTTAAGCAAATTAGCTTGCAAGGCTAACTTGATCTGGGTAATTTCTTACTTGTACCCCTATAAATGATAAGCAAAACTTGAAGTGTTTCCCAAGGTTAATATGAAGTAATCACTGAAAATGTGATATCATAACCAATCACCATGAAGAATAAACTCACTGCTTTCTCACTATATAAACTGCTCTATTAGCAATATACTCCTGAACCTCACTTCATGCTTTGGTTTGAATGTTCCTAGCCTACAAACTGTCTTTTTGGTCTGTGCACAATAAGTTTTTACTAATTACTACCTCAGTGATTCACTGGTTTTACTTGGGCTATTTTGAATCTTTGACAGATATACCAAAAGCATAAGCAATAAGAGAAAAAATTAAAATAAATAAAAATAAAAATAAATTTAAAAAAGAGAAAAAATAAACTGGATGTTATCAAAATTATAAACTTTTGTGTAACAAAGAACACTATTATTAGAGTGAAAAGGAAACCCAAGGAACGGGAGAAAATATTTGCATAACATATATATTTGATAAGGGATTAATATTCAGGATATACATAGAACTCCTGTTAATTCAACAACAAAACAAGAACTCAGTTGAGAAATAGGCAAGACTTGAACAGTCATTTCTCCAAACATACAGATGGCCAAAAAGCACATGAAAAGATGATCAATATCACTAATCATTAGGGAAATGCAAATAAAAACAAAGATGAGATACCACTTTACACATATTAGGATGGCTATTAGCAATTAAGCAGAAAATAGTAAATGTTGGTGAGAATGTGGAGAAAGTGGAAACCTTGTGCATTACTGGCGGGAATATAAACTGGTATATCTGCAATGGAAAAGAGAATGGTTATTCCTCAAAAAAATTAATCCAGAATTAACATGATCCAGCAATGCCACTTCTAGGTTATACCCCAAAGAATTAAAAGTAGGGGCTCAAATAGGTATTTGTGAACTAATGTTCATAGCAGCATTATTCACAAATCTAAACATTGAAAACAACCAAGAGGTCCATCAACAGAAAAATGGATAAACAAAATGGGATATATGCATACAATGGACTATTACTTAACCTTAGAAAGGAATGAAATTCTTTTTTTTTTTTTTAAGATTGTATTTATTTATTCATGAGAGACACAGAGAGAGAGAGAGAGAGAGAGAGAGAGAGGCAGAGACACAGGCAGAGGGAGAAGCAGGCTCCACGCAGGGAGCCTGATATGGGACTCAATACCCGGGTCTCCAGGATCACACCCTGGGCTGAAGGTAGCATTAAACCGCTGAGCCACCGGGGCTGCCCAGGAATGAAATTCTGATACATGCTACAATATGGATGATCCTCCAAGACATTACAATAACTGAAACAAGCTAGTCACACTCACTCACACACACAAATACTGTATGATTTCACTTACATGAGGTAGAGCAGTCCAATTTATACAGATGGAATGGTCATTGCCAGGGCTTAGCGGAAGGCGGAAATGGAGAGTTACTGTTTAATGAATAGTTTCCTTTTGGGAAAATGAAAAGGTTCAGGAGGGGTACCTAGCTGTAGAGCCACCTGTAGAGCGTGCAACTTACGATCTCAGGATCATGCCTGATCCTTATCCTAAATTCATGCCCCACACTGGGTGTAGAGATTATTTAAAAGTAAAAAGAAAAGAGAGAAAGTTCTGGAAATGGATAGTGGTGGTGATTGAACAACAATATGCACATATTAAATGCCAATAAAGTGGTAAATTTTATGTGATATATATTTTACCACAATAAAAACCAATCTAATTAGAATACGAACAAAAGAACAGACACTTCATCAAGGATGGATGGCAGAAAAGCATATGAAAAGATGTTTAATAATTAACCATTAGAGAAATGTAAATTAAAGTCATGAGGGACACTGCTACACATGTATTACAATGGCTAAAATAGAAAATATTGATAATATCACACACTGGCAAGCATTTAGTGCAACTGGATGTCTCATACTTTGCTGGAGGTCATGTAAAATGGTATAGCCACTCTGGGGCAGCCTGGGTGGCTCAGCGGTTTAGCGCCGCCTTCGGCCCAGGGTGTGATCCTGGAGACCCGGGATCAGTCCCATGTCGGGCTCCCTGCGTGGAGCCTGCTTCTCCCTCTGCCTGTGTCTCTGCCTCTCTGTGTCTCTCATGAACAAATAAAATCTTAAAAAAAAAAATAGGTATAGCCACCGTGGAAAAACACTCCAATATAATCATACTGCTCGGTATTTACCTGAAGAAATGAAAACTAATGTTTAAAAAGCCAGTGTTCATTGCAGGTTTATTGGTAATAGCTAAAACTGGATACAAACCAAATGTCCTTCAAGGAGTGAATGGATAAACATGCAACCACTTAGAGATATAAAGAAACGTTGATACACGCAACAACTGGAATGGATTTCAAGAGCATTAGGCTGAGTGGAAATAGCTAATCTCCAAGAGTTACATATTGTACGATTCTGTGTTGAAATATTCTTGAAATAACAAATTATAGTGATTGAGAACAGATTAGTGGTTGCCAGGAGTTAGGGGTGGAGGAGGTAACAATGAGGTAACAGGAGGGAGGTGCTTTGTGGGGATGGAACAATTCTGTATTCTGGCTGTGGTAGTAGTTATGTGAATCTGTACGTCTAATACAATTCTATAATACTACACTCCTCCTACCCCTGCCAGAATGCATATAAAAACTGATGAATGGGGGATCCCTGGGTGGCGCAGCGGTTTGGCGCCTGCCTTTGGCCCAGGGCGTGATCCTGGAGACCCGGGATCGAGTCCCACGTCGGGCTCCCTGCATGGAGCCTGCTTCTCCCTCTGCCTGTGTCTCTGCCTCTCTCTCTCTCTCTCTGTGTGACTATCATAAATAAATTTAAAAAAAAACTGATAAATGCTGTATAAAGTCTCTACCCGAGTTAAGAGCATTGCACCGTTATCAATTTGGGGGATTTGACAATGTACTATGGTCATCCAAGATATTGGGCAAAGATAGTTGAAGGTCACATGGATGCTCTTTGCACCAGTTTCACAATTTCTTGTGACACTTAAACTCTTTCAAAAGAAAAGAAAAGAAAAGAAAACTTAAAGAAAGAAAGGAGGGGTGCCTGGCTGGCTCAGAAGAGCATGGGACTCTTGATCCCAGGGTCATGAGTTTAAGCCCCAGGTTGGGCATAAAGAATATAAAAGAAAAAAAAAAAAAAGAAAAGGAATAAAGTATTGATACACTTAACGACATGGATGAATCACAAAAACATGTTGCTGAGCGAGACGCAAGAATGATAGAATTCCCTTTACGTCAAGTTCTAAAACAGGCAAATTAAGTTACGGTGATGGCGATCAGATCTGTGGTTGCCTGTGGGGTGATGTGTGGGGAACGATCGGGAGGAAACGTTGAGGGAACTTTCTGAGGTGGTGGGGGAATGTGCATTTTACTGTGGTCGAGGAAGCGAAAAGCTCTCTTTAACACATTTCGCTTGAAATGACCAACCAAAAAACAAAAAAAAAGATTGAAAATTCTGGATGAAGGACTTTCTGACGACTGACAACCCGAAGTGACTTGAGGAAAAGTGGAGGTAACAGTCATCACGCGGGAGGGTTCCTGTGAGAATTACAGGAGCTGGACAGCACTTACTACGATGCCCGGCACACAGTAGGCGCTTCATGCCTCGATGAACACTCCGGTTCGCATTCCAGGGAGCAACAGACGGACAGCACGGTCCGGCCCGGGGACCACCGGGCTCGTTCAGAGCGTGCGCAGGCGACACTTGGCGCCCTACGGGTTTCAGTGCCCGCAAAAGGCTGACCCAACTCTGAAGGTCCCCGCAGCCTCAACCTAACGTTCCTCAGAACCTGCCTTCCGGGCACCGCGCCTCAGGCAGCACCGCTTACAGACGCGTCCCGCCGCGCAGCGCGCACCGCAGCAGCCGCCCGCTCCCGGGAAGTTGATTGGCCCCGGCCCCAGAAACAGCGGTAGTACCGCCCCACGCGCCACCTAGGCCCCGCCCCTCGGCCCCTCACCCGGCAGCGGATGGGCGGGGCACGCAGGCGCCGCGCGCTGCCATTGGCCTGAGCTGGCGCGGGAGGCGGAGCCTGAGGCGACTGCGGTCCTGCGGTGTTGTCATTCGGCGGCGGCTGGAGGACACGGTCAAGATGGCGGCGGTGTCTGGCCTGATGCGGAGACCCCTGGAACAGGTAGGCAGCGGCATGCGTGCCTCCGCGTGGTCTCTGCCCGCCTTGCGCCCCCTCTCAGCGTCCTCTCTCTCTCTTTTCGCCAGGTGTCGGGGTTGCTGAGGAGGCGCTTCCACCGGACGGCGCCGGCGGCGCTGCAGGTAGGTGGCCTGGGCGCTAGCCCGAATCCCGGGAGGGACGCGCCTGCGCCGTGGGGACAGGGACGGCACGGGCCCTGAGGTCCACGGGTTCCCACATCCTGCGTGGGACTCCGAGTGCCTCTGTTGCGACCCAGCGCCGGACACACCAGCAAGTCGCCCCGGCCAGGCTCACTGGAATCTGTGGGCGATCTGAGGAAACTAGACCTCGCGCTTCCTCCCTCAACCGCCCCATTTACATTTTTCAAGTAAAATATACATAACCAGATTTACCATTTTAAAGTGTATATTCAGCGGCAGTACTTCCGTTTACTATGTTGTGAGACCATGACCACCATCGGTCTTCAGAACTTTATCACCATCACACACAGAAACTCTCCACCCCTTAAACACGAACGTCCCATTTCCCTCTTGCTCCCGGTAACCTCTTTGGCACTTTCTGTGCCTTTGAATTTATCTATTCTAGGTGTGTCCTGGAAATGGAATCCTGCAGTGTTTGTCTTTTTATATCCGGTTTATTTCACTTAACATATGTTTTCAAGGTTCATTCATGTTGTAGCATGTGTCAGAATTTCATTTCTTTGTTTAAGGTTGAATAATATTCCATCTTATGCATATATCACATCTTGTTCCTCCATTCTGTCTGTTGATGGACATGTGGGTGTTTTCACCTTTGGGATTTGTGAATAATGCTGCTAAGAACACTGGTGTGCAAGTATCTGAGTCCCTGCTTTTATTTCTTTTGATCATCTCTAGAAGTGGAATTGTTGGATCATATAGTAGTTCTGTGTTCAACTTGAGGAATTTCCTACCCCGTACCCCCTCCTTTTTTTCTTTTTTCTTTTTTTTAACTAGAGGACTCTCAATCTGTCTAGTAAAATAACTTGTAGATTCTGAAGGTAGTGTTTGGAAGTTCCCAGTACCTAGTGAGTGCTCAAAACATAGTTTTATTTAGGCTTTCTTAACAGTTTTCTGTCCCATACTACACTGACTGTGGAAATAAAACAACTGAATAGAATTTTTACTCAGGAAACTTGAGCTGGTCTGGCCAGCAAACAGCTTTTGTTAAGTTTAGGTGCACATTAAGAAAAGCATTCAGTATTTTCATTAACAAATTCAGCCAAAGACTGTGTATGAAAATGTTACTTTTAGAATTCTTTGAACTTTTTTTTTTTTTTTTAGAGATTTATTTGAGAGAGAGAGAGAAGGGGCACAAGCAGGGGGCAGAGATAGAGGGAAAGGGAGAAGCCGATTCCCTGCTGACCCTGCTGAGCAGAGAGCCCACTGCAGGGCTCAATCCCAGGATCCCGGGATCATGTCCTGAGCTGAATGCAGATGCTTAACCAACTGAGCCACCCAGGTGCCCTCCCCTCACCTTTTATTTTCATTTTTTTTAAAGATTTTATTTATTTATTTGAGGGGGGGATTCTTTGAACTTTTAAAGAGAAGCCTGTCCTAGCGATAGTTTTCATACCGTATGCTGTAGGCAGCCTAGTAATTATAAAAGGAGAGAATCTCAGTAGTATCTGAAATAATCCTGTAGCTTATTGGCTGTTTTCCCCATACCTGTGACAGGTGACAGTTCGTGAGGCTATAAACCAAGGTATGGATGAAGAGCTGGAAAGAGATGAGAAGGTATTTCTCCTTGGGGAAGAAGTTGCCCAGTATGATGGTGCATATAAGGTAACCCAAGATATGTGAAAGCGATATAAATTGAGGTGGCTGTTTGCTCCCATATACACTTAAAAGTAATGAGATCATTGTGTAATTTTAGGTTAGTCGAGGCCTGTGGAAGAAATATGGCGATAAGAGAATCATAGATACTCCCATATCTGAGGTGAGCCTTCCATCAGGACGCAGACTTTTCAGGGGCATGTTAAAGTGTACACTGTTCTGATTTTTATGGATTTTCACTTGTGTTTGTGTTTTACTTCTAGATGGGCTTTGCTGGAATTGCTGTGGGTGCAGCTATGGTGTGTAATCCTCTTTATGAATCTCATCTAAAGAGATTTTTTTTTAATAATTAAAAAAATTTTTTTTGTATTTTTTATTGGAGTTTGATTTGCCAACATATAGTATAACACCCAGTGCTCATCCCGTCAAGTGCCCCCCTCAGTGCCCATCACCCAGTCACCCCATCCCCCCACCCACCTGCCCACCTCCCCTTCCACCACCCCTTGCTGGTTTCCCAGAGTTAGGAGTCTCTCATGTTCTGTCACCCTCTCTGATACTTCCCACTCATTTTCTCTCCTTTCCCCTTTAATCCTAAAGAGATTTCTTTTAACATGACCTTTTAAAAACATTGAAGTTTGGAGTGGTTGCCACTTTTTATTGCTTTTTAGTTTTTCTAAGATCTCTGTTTTTTATTTGACAGGCTGGGTTGAGGCCCATCTGTGAATTTATGACCTTCAATTTCTCTATGCAAGCCATTGACCAAGTTATAAATTCAGCTGCCAAGACCTACTACATGTCGGGGGGCCTTCAGCCTGTGCCTATAGTCTTCAGGGGGCCCAATGGTGCCTCAGCAGGTGTGGCTGCCCAACACTCACAGTGCTTTGCTGCCTGGTATGGGCACTGCCCAGGCTTAAAGGTGGTCAGCCCCTGGAATTCAGAGGATGCAAAAGGACTTATTAAATCAGCCATTCGGGATAATAATCCAGGTCAGTAGAGTGAGCCTTGGGTCTCTTTTGAACATTGAGGAACTAAGTTGAAATCTTTGCCTGGAAGGAAGCCGTTTAAGGGTTCTAGTTAGGCTTAGACATATAAAATGTTATGATTTACAGATACAGCAAAGACCATTAAAAAGGTGTTGTTTTTGCTTTTCTGACTATATGGGGCCTATTAGGTACCTACAACACCATTTTAACTACAATAGATAAAATTAGGACTGACCAGACTATAGATGCCAGTACCTAAACCATCCTCTCAGGGCTACTGGACACAATAGATAGGAGGCTTCCTAATCTGCACAGTGAAACTTTGCACAAAATGAATGATAGTTATGTATATACATTTGGTCATGTAGTTAGTTCTGTTAAACATTTGTATTTTGTAGTGGTGGTGCTAGAGAACGAACTGATGTATGGAGTTCCTTTTGAATTTCCCTCCGAAGCTCAGTCAAAAGATTTTCTGATTCCCATTGGAAAAGCCAAAATAGAAAGGCAAGGTAAGAGCACTTAGTACATGCTAAAGTATTTGTAATCTAGCTCCTGTATTTATGTTTGTCAAATTCTTTTTTTTTTTTTTTTCCAAGAAGTGTGGGAGGGCCAGAGGGAGAGAGAATCTTAAGCAACCTCCATGCCCAGCAGGGAGCCCAACCCAGGCTCAGTCTTTTTTTTTTTTTTTCCAGGCTCAGTCTTAACAATCTTCATGACCCGAGCTGAAATCAAAAGTCAGACACTTAAGTGAGCCACCCAGGCACCCTGGTCGAACGATTCATTCTTGAAGTTCCTGCCCTTTACTTTGGTTAGGAAATTATCAAGTTAAGAAATCCATCATGTTGGGGATCCCTGGGTGGCTCAGTGGTTTAGCGCCTGCCTTTGGCCCAGGGCGCGGTCCTGGAGTCCCGGGATCCAGTCCCGTGTTGGGCTCCCGGTAGGGAGCCTGCTTCTCCCTCCTCCTGTGTCTCTGCCTCTCTCTCTCTCTCTCTATGCCTATCATAAATAAATAAATAAATCTTTAAAAAAAAAGAAAAGAAAAGAAAAGAAATCCATCATGTTGAGGCACCTGGGTGGCTCAGTTAGTTAAGTGTCCAGCTGTTGGTTTGGCTCAGGTCATGATCTCAGGGTCCTGGGATCAAGCCCCATGTCAGGCTCTGCACTCAGCATGGAGGGTGCTGAAAATGATCTCCCTCTCTCTCTTTCTCTCTCTCCCTGTGCTCCTCACATGCTCCTGCTCTCGCACACATGTGCTCTCTCCTCCTCTCAAATAAAATCTTGAGAAAAAAGAAATGAAGAAATGTGTTACACTTTCCTCATAAACTTTTGTGCTTTCCTGATTCTCAGTCCAGTAGATTTGTATTTCATTTTTAGGAAGGCTATCACATTCCTCACCTCACTGGAACAGAGTTGAATTTTATAAATGAACAAGAGCCACAATGGCTGTGGAGCAGTACAACAGCTTTAGTTTCAACCTGGTCTCTGACCTGTGACCACTCTGTTTCAGGTACACACATAACTGTAGTTGCTCATTCAAGACCTGTGGGCCACTGCTTAGAAGCTGCAACAGTGTTATCCAAAGAGGGTATTGAATGTGAGGTATGTAGACATTCACTTCTTAAAGAATCAGAAAGTTTCCTTTTAAATTTAAGACCCAGAAATAGGAGTTTGAATTCTGTAACAGGTTAATAACTAAGTGTAAAATCTTGCTTTGTCACTCACTTTTGCTTAAAGCTGGGAACCTTCTTGCTTTTCAAATACCTATTTTTAGAATAGTACTTACTTTCTCAAGCTGGGATCCAGCCTTGGAGCTAGAGGTTGGGACACAGGGAATCTTAGAAATCAGTGTCTAACCTTTTCATGTCCAGGACCTACCACTTGCTAGTTAAACTTGGGCAAGATCTGTCCTCTGAATCTCAGCTGCATCAGCTGGAAACTGAGAATACCTTTACTGTCCCATTAGGGTGGTTGTTACACTCAGTGTAGCACCTGGCACACAGTGACCAGTCAGTTGTTAGTTGTTTTGATGAGAAGGAAGTTAAAGCCCAGGAGGTTAAGTGAATTCTTAACCACTTGTGAAAGATTTTTGTTTTAATTACCATTTCCCATTTTACATTTTGTTCTTGAATAGGCAGATTTGATTTTCCTAGACTCTGAGATTAACAGGAAACAAAACAGGGCGTGGTATTATGGGGATGAGACTATACTTGTGGTGCAGTGGCTCTATAAAGCATATCTGTATTATCTGTTTAGGTGATAAATATGCGAACCATCAGACCAATGGACATTGAAACAATAGAAGCCAGTGTCATGAAGACCAATCATCTCATAACTGTGGAAGGAGGCTGGCCACAGTTTGGAGTAGGAGCTGAAATTTGTGCCAGGATTATGGAAGGTATTTCAGAGAACCTGGTTCTAGAATACTCAAGCTGTAATAAACAGTGTATACCGGGACACTGTATAGAGAGCAAAAGCTAGGGGTGGCCAAAAGTCTTAACTTTTCAATTTCACCTTGGCATTTTTTCCTTTGGGTAAAATTTTTTTTAAAAAAGCCAGATACAATCCCCATAATTAGTATATTCCTTCAGGTTTTCTCTCCTTGGAGAGCCATACCTCCTGTGGGAAGGTGCTGGTGTTCAGTGACTTTTTTTTTTGCTTCTCTCAGTTGAGCCTCCTTCTCTCCTAGGCCCTGCATTCAATTTCCTGGATGCTCCTGCAGTTCGTGTCACTGGTGCTGATGTCCCTATGCCTTATGCAAAGATTCTAGAAGACAACTCTGTACCTCAAGTTAAAGACATCATATTTGCAATAAAGAAAACATTAAATATCTAGTTTGGACTTGAATTTCAAGTCATTGGGATTTACTTAAAATACTTTCTGACAGTTCACCTGAATTGTACTGTAAGACCTTATGATTCATAAAGCTATCTCTAAAGCAACATCACAGATGTTTTTGTACTTGGAAGAAGTTTAAATGTGCTTGTATGTGGAAAAACTCTCCTCTCCTGCCCTAGACTCCATGGGGGGGGGGGGTTGGTCTGTTACAGTTATGTTCTTTGAATAAGGCTAACTTAAAATTTTACCCTTTCACAAGGACAAGGTCTGAACATGGCAGAGTTCTGCAGAAAGACATATCCAAAAAGATAACTTGTATGTAAAGATAAAAGCTATTATCTACATTTGCTGTTTGATTGTTTTGATAAGGAATAAAAGAATTCCTAAGTATGACTAATTGTATTTTTATATTCTTGAGGTAATAAATCTGGGGTGGGTGGAGGTCTTAAAATTCTGCTAAGAATTTCTATTAAGAAATGAGCGATGCTGGGCAGCCCCGGTGGCATAGCCGTTTAGCGCCACCTGCAGCCCGGGGCGTGATCCTGGAGACACGGGATTGAGTCCCACATCGGGCTTCCTGCATGGAGCCCGCTTCTCCCTCTGCCTGTGTCTCTGCCTGTGTGTGTCTCTCTCTCTCTCTCTAAATGAATAAATAAATAAATCTGAAAGAAAGAAAAGAAAGAAAGAAAGAAAGAAAGAAAGAAAGAAAGAAAGAAAGAAAGAAAGAAAGAAGAGAAAGAAGAAAGAAAGAGAAAGAAAGAAAAGAAAGAAAAAGAAAGAAGGAAAGAAAGAAAGAAAGAAAAAAGAAAGAAAGAAAGAAAAAGAAAAAGAGATTAATGATGCTAAATCACCTGAACTGCCATCACATTTATAACTAACTTGTCCACAGACTCTTCAAATGCCCAATTGTAATAGGGTTCCCTCAAAATTAAATGAAAATTTGTATCAGGTATTTTTCCCACTGCTGAAAAAGAGATATGCTGCCATATGCTGCCCTCTTTAGAAGTTGAGACAGAAAAGATAGATTTAAATTAGTTACAGAAGCATATGAGGGATGTCTAATTTAAATGGCAAGACAGGATTGTTAGCTTTTAGTTAATTAAGAGGGAAAATATGACACAAAAGAGACATAGGATAGGTGGGAAGGAAACCAGAAATATTGTGTGGATCTATTCTTTGTTTATAAGAATTCCCACTTAAAATGCCTAGCACCAAGCTACAGACAACATACTTTCTTGACATGGTTTATTTTAATAAAAAATACAGCTGAACATTTATCACAGATTAAATGAAACTATACACAATGACATTCTCTCTGCATAGTAACCAACACTGATGTGTGTACTTGAATTTTTAAATGGATTATTTATAATCCTTTAAAGTGCAATTTATTTAAGGGTTTAAGCAAATCATAGGATAAAGGATCTAATAAATGAGTAACATTAAAAAGATGATATATTTGGATAAACCTTTCAAAAAATCAGAATTGATTTTTATGAACGCCAAATTTACTTGTGTGGTAATAATAACCCCCCATAAACCACAAACTTGACTTTATTGCTGAGGATGAAGATCCTTTAATCAGCAAGAGCTTTTTCTGATATTAACATTTCCTGTCCAATACACTCTAACTAAAAGGAACTATGAGTCTAGAGTGGTTGCCTTCGCAGCCCTGAGTTCTATAACCACAATGGTATTCTTGTTAGAACCTAGAGAGGTTCCAGGCTTGACTTGCCCCTGACTATCTGAATGGAAAAGGAAGAACTCAGTTGCTTCTCTCACTCCTCGACATAACTATGCTTTGGACTACAGTGTTAATAATGTCGAAGACAAAATAAGGTAGCAAAAATGGGAGTTACCTAAGAAATAACCAGAAAATGCTTTATAGAGAAATGAGAGGAACATTTCTGGGAGCTGTCTGACATAAAAGGAGGGATTGCAACACAAAGGTCATTCACTGTTCTGAATATTGTCATTGGTTTTTTTGTCCGTTTCCTTCAATTGGTGAAAAGGTTGACTCAGATATGCTGCTGCCCCCAAAAGATGCCCATTAGAAGATGAATAAGACTCCTTTAAAATGGTAATAAAGGAGCAAAATAAGGATTTCTTAAGGCAGAAATGCCAGCCTGACTTCATTCTACTTGAATATTTCCCTCTTGAGAAGCCTCTTATATGAGCATCTGAAAACAGTATGTGACTGTACTGGCTCAGCAATTATTCATCCGAAAAAAGAGTACGTTAGGGGTTGGAGGTGGGAGGAAAAAACAACGAACTTTTCCCTCCAAGTGTAAACACGAAGCTTTAGCCGATCTTAGGAGCACTATGATCACAGGTTTCGGCTTTCCTCAAAGTTCCCTTTTGGAAATTCTGGATGGAGCTGAGTAAGGCCCCTCGACTCACACCATTCACAGCCTGGGGCGGGAGCTGTGTAGGCGCCTCTGTGCTCGCAGGAAGCAAGGGAGCTGCTGGTGGTGGAGGCGGAGGCGGAGGTGGAGGAGGTGGAGGTAATGCGGACATCCCTAGGTTTGGGAGAAAGGGGACAGTCAGATTCATCTCTCCAAACACCCTGCACACATGTTACTGCCCAGGCCTGGATGGAACACGCTTTGATGAGACTGCAAATATTTTCCCACAGAGGGACCAAGAAAACCTGGTCCTGTATGTTTTTTTAAAATGCTGAACAAGAAAACTAGAAGCATCAAAGAGGAATTAATTTCCCCAGATAATAGTCAACTAAGACTGAATATCAAAGATTACATGAAACTATACATAGTGACATTCTCTCCGTTCTCCGTGTAAATGAGGCTCTAACTCCATTTCCAAATTTTAGCGATGATCCCAAAGTTCCATCAGCTGTTTTAGGCAGGTCCAGGGCACCTACTGAGCTAGCAAGTAAAAATAGACATTTGTATGCAGAGTTGGGCTACCTGAATATCAATTACTGATAAAGGATGAACATTTCTTTAGCTGCTCCAACACACACAACATTTGAAGGACGTGATTTAATAGAAAATGACAAACCACTCAGAATTCTCGGCAAGGAACCAGTGCCTGCTGGGTTAAGGGTTCCCCAAGGGCCTGTGTCTCCAATCATCATTTTCTATTAGGCTGCATTAGAAATATAATAGGCTAATAACTGTTAACAGTGCAAAGCAAGGGGCAGAAGGCTCTTTTCCCTGGCAATGGTATTCTCAGGGATGAGTCTTCATCAGCACCTTCTTTCCACTGCGGCCTAAACCAGGAACAGAATGGAACGGTAATAACCCTACGTCTTTGCTGAAGCCATCAGGAGAGACTCTACCCTGGTGGGTGAGGAGAAGGAATCTGGACACGTATCTAAAACTTAGCTTCCAGGCACATGAACACTTGGCAGTTGACATTTATAGTTCTGAATAGATGAATGAATTATTCTCCTAGGACAAGATAAAAACTGAGTACAGCAAAAGACCTGCTTTAAAGAACTTGCTTGTGCCACAGAGTTAGCTGCCCCATTTCCTGTGAACCTTGCAGCACTTGGTGACTCCCCTGTTTCTAGCCTTGCCCTTGGTCCATCCCAGGGCTACCCTAGCGAGACACTCTGTTAGGTGTTCTTCCCCTCCAACCTGCTACTGAGCTGTGATGGTAACAAGTAAGCATACCATTACCACTTGAGTTTATATGGACGAGTGGTTCAGGATCACCAATAAAATACTTCGCTAAGAGATCCTTTTTACCAAGTGTGCCACATAATGGTTCAAAGTCTTGTATTTCATAGAAAACCACTTACCTTCGTTACATCTTTTACTAAAACCGAAGGCAGCTGAAATTAAAGAATCACACAGATACACACATTCATGCTCTGCAATCTTAGAATTCTCAAAAATGAAAATATAATATGAATAAACGTTAAATACAAACAAATGAACAAAATGTAATTCTCACTGGTTCTATACAGTAACAACAAATGAATGATGTTCTGTTATGTTCTCTGCCAGGATGTCTCCTGGAAAAATGTTCCCAGCTTCATGTTACAAGGTTACGAAGATAAAAAAGACTTTAAACCCATAATAACTGCTGAGGTGAGAAGAGCAGGGAGGATAAGTGTGCTAGAAGCATTCCTCTGAGGGAGTTTTTGGAAAGTGGCCAGTGAAATCCCAGTGGGGGTGGGGGTGTGTCTCTGAAGGCTCTTGGGACCTAGCAGTAGCACCAAGAGTGCCCCCGAGGAGCCAGCAGGCTCCGATACCCCACCACCCAACAGCCAACAAAGGACAGTAGAATCTGCACTTGACACACAGGGCCCACTGTGTTCCAGAATGGGCTCCAGAATTTCTGCCTGTCAGCTTTGTGCTTTGACCGTGGAGAAGAGTCACTGCAGGTAACAAGAAAGAAGACAAGCTCTGGGCTACGACAGCACTTGCACCCTGCTAAAGGCAGAGAGTGACCTGTCCAGAGACCTGTCACCCTTCCAGTCCAGGATTCTGGAAGGCTAGGGGTGGGTCTCAGCAGCTGGACCTGGATTTCGGCTGCCTCTTGGCACAGAACAAATCTGCTTGGACTTCGCAAGGAGCCAACCCTCGACTTTGGCTTCATTATCAGCCACTCAAAATTAAAAGTGCAAATTGACTCTCTCAGAGCTTGGAGTTGGGGGTGGTGTTCAGTACATGGATCTTGAGTTTCCAAGTAAAGGATGAGATTGTTAGGACTTTAAATGAATCTCTTTGAATATGTAGGTAGTGTAAATAAACACACGGTCCCAAGCATCACAGAGTAACTTGTGCTTATAAAGCAAATGAGATGTCGAGGTTGTACAAAAGGAGAGGCTGCTCATTCAGGGATAAGGAGCAAGGTCACCCTGACATCTGCTCAGAGGGCCAGACCAGACCCAGAGGGCCTAACTGTCCCACAAGGCCCACTCTTCCTCACTGGGCCTGCGGACAACTAGGGCAGATCTTGATGTATAATCAGGGCAAGGCCAAATCTCATCTTGCCAGCTCAGAACACTCTAGAAGAGGGAAGGAGGTCCCCGAGTTAGAAGGTCAGTAATGGAGGAAGTAAGAACACAGACCCAAGGATTCAGCCTCTGATGACAGGCCCCACCAGGGTTTTTTTTGGCATTTTCTTTTTACTTCCTCTATAGTCCACAAGATTCCTTTAAAGGTTCGTTGGGGCTTAAGCTACAACACATTCTACCAGTTGCAATATTGATATGGGTCAAATTCAGAGCTGGCTATTTGGTCTGAGGTGGACCTGGGAAAAGCTGCCTAATGCCTGAGTGCCACTGACTCATCCCCCACCAAGTACCCAATAGTCCTTATCCGCAGGCCACAGACAAGATCAGGCAGATTCCATGTAACATCAGTTGCTAACTAACTAGAATTTAAGTAAAAATTTGAAGGGGAAAAAAAAGCTTGGTTGTCAACTGAATTCACCCATCTTTGAAAAATATTGGCCTGCTCCCAAATAGTTCTCTTCCATCATAACTACTCTTATAGACAAAAATCCCAAAAGCCAACTACTTTTATCCTCCCCAGAATCCCATCCACCAAACTAGTGAGAACCTGGCAATACAGTAGAGGCCCTGGAACAGACCACAGACTGTTCCAGAAGAACATAGGTTAGATCTAGGGTGGAATACTTGGCCAGAAACATCTTCACCAGCCTCGGGGAAAGGATGTCTGGGGGGAGGTCCCCTCTGGGGCCAGTTTTAGCAGTGGGCAATCTATAGGTCTCTGTAGATCACGAGTTCCTTTGTGGTCCACGAATAGAAGTAGGGAGACCACGTGGCCATGAGACCAAGACCAGAGCTGCTAGCCACCCTCAGAGGGAACAGAGTACAGTGACCCCTGGAAGCAGACAGCCCTCCCAGCTCTTGGCAACTGCCTTGGTATTTTGCCTCAGATAGATGAGGAGGCTGCCCTCATGTCTGAACTCAAGAGTTATTAGGGATGCTTAAAAGAGAGCTGTTTTTCCCTGCTGTCAGTTATAAAATGTCAGTGAGTTGTCTTCCTGTAACTAAGAACTGAGTTGTCAATCGGCTAACACTCTTTCCCTTCATCAGAGTAATAGCAAACCAATATTTTTGCTCCATCAAGACTCTGAGATCCTACCTTCCCAAATTAAAACATAACAAAATACCATGCAGTTGATTTGCAGGTTTTAGAGTTGTATTTTAAAACTATAATCAGAGTGGAAATGAGGATTTTGAAGGTCACGGTGAAAATGAAATGAATGTAAATGAAGTCACTTGAGTGTTTTTAAAGATGCTGTATTTCATTTAAATGTTCAAATAAGGAAATCCTCCCAAATCTGCTTTCCCATTTGTTCATCACTTCAGTGATCTAGATGCACTGGGTCCCATTTCACAGCCAGAAACAGAGCATCTTTAAAGTTAGAGAAATCAGTATAGCTTACTTTACCGAAAATTCACGTTCAAAATGGTGCATGCTCTACTGAAAACAGCAAAGAGAGAAAGAGAGAGAGAGGGGACACAAGTCATTATTCAGATTTTAGTGTCATTTAATCAAATAGTAAGAGACAGCAAAATATTAGTCTGAATCACATGCTGATTATTCTCACTAACAAACTAGGATACACTTCACTGCAAAATGCACTGCTTTGTCAGCACATCTGTGACCCTTTTAGAATTCGGCAAATGTGCTAACACAGGAACCAAAGAGTCAATATGCTGATAGAGTTGCCAGGGAGTCACTTTCCTCTTCATACTTTTCTGTTTTGTTTTGTTTCAGAGCCATTTAGGTGCTATTTTTTTATCTGTTTATAAGCACAACACTCACTTCAAAAGACCTGGGAAAGTTTTTAAAGCCCCCCTGAGAAGTGGAATACTAGAAGCATAATTAGTTCTATAGCTTAATAAAAACAGTCAAGAAGGGAGAAAAATTAGAACTCACCACTTTTTCCCAATTGAGTCTTCTATAGTCTAAAATGGAGATCTGTCTTTTTAAAGTTGGGAAAAGCAAGAGCACAGGGTAGGTCTAAGGGGTAGCTCCTGGGCAGGGGCAAGCAGCCCCTCTTTGACGGCCACTGGGATCTACAGGCTGAGTTGGGGAGTGAGTGACATTGCTTATTTATGGCTATAAAACCATTAAAAAGAAAATAAGCAGGGCAAACACTTCTTGTCTTCCCTTTAACTGACTGGATTCTAAGTTAAATGTGAAGGATAACGCTTCTCCGGACAATGTATCCCAGAGTTCCTGATGAACCAACGTGCCCTACTGCCCAGAGGAAAACCGTTTCATCTGGGGAGGGGCCAAGAAATGAGGCTCAGGAGGGGCCAGGCAGGCTGACCACTCACTTGGGACAGATCTAGGAGGATATATTGTGGACATTGCGCTGTACCACCTCCACCCACAGGAGCCCAAGGCTCAAGGAAGGAGCTTACAGCCCTGGGCTTGGAAATGGGGAAGGAAGGCTATAAGAAGGCAGCAGAGCACAGCCAACACACTCTTCAGAGAAGCAGAGCAGGAAGACTTGTTCATCCCAAAGATGGCAATCACTTTGTGTATGTGTAGGTTTTAAGAAAAAGAAGCAATTCTTATGGCCAGAGACAAAGATTTTGAGCCTAGAATGGGTTTCAGACATTTGACCTGGCTAGACAAATTCTAAACATTCTGAACAAATCACTCTCTTTTTCATGCTGTATTTATTCTTAACCATCCTTCCTATTATTCAAGTTTTCAGTTACTCTGTGCCCACAAGGCTGTTTTCCCTCCTCCAGCTCTCTAGACATGGAACTTCCCTCTCTCTCCACTCATTCTTACACATTGAGTTTTCTATCAGTTGCTAGTTCTCTCTCCAAAATTACTGCTTTAAATTATAAGCTGTAAGCAAAAGGGCTAGAATTCTCTTGCAGGGCATTCATAGCTTATACGTGATAGCACTTTACTGCTTATAAAGCTTTGTTGTGCACATTACCTAATAAAGACCAGGAATTCTTCAAAGAATGGAAATTACTTGTCCAAGGTCACAGGTACAAAGTGGTAGAGCTGGGACCCATGCCCAGGGTTTTCCAATTCTACTTTCAGAGTTCTTTTCACACCACTGAGCAATATTTAACAGCCTACACTCTGCAGTGCACCCCGAAAGAACAGGCACTCAATCAAAATTGGTGGGGTAAATGAGCAAAGACAGAACCAAGTTCTGAGTCCTGGCTCTAGCATCCTTTAACCTCACTAGAGCCTCCATTTCTTTGTCTTTAAAATAGAGCTATAGTAGAAACTACTTTCATTGGATGGGAAAGTATTTATGACAATTAAATAAAATGACTTTAAATCACATAGAACAGTGCCAGGCATAAGTACCCAAAATATGTTAGATATGATTACTAAAAACAACAATAATTCAGGGTCTCCTCTTACTTAGCTTTCCCCAAATACCCTTTTGCAAACCTGTTTTAAAAAGAACCCCCCCCCCACACACACACACAGAAAATAGCAAGGCAACAGGATTGTCCGCTCTCTCAAAACGGAGTGCAAGAGCATATTTGTGTTTGTGTAAATTGGGACCTTCTAAACCGCTCAGTTCTAGGAATACAGATTATAAACATGAGTTGGTGATATTTACCATGAAATAAGTCAGGATAAAGAATTTTAAAGCTCTTGAAAGAGTGACTTTCCAGAGGTAGGAAGCATAACCTTTAGCAGAAAAGAAAGGAGTGTTCTCACTGAAAATATAAGGATTGCAGCAATGGGGTTTTAGAGAATTCTACTTCTCCCAGTGGAATCACCAGCAGACTTAGGGAAATGATATTTCTCCCGTCAATCTGGTAAGGATTTCAAGAAGAGGCTCCACGGCAGGGAGGTGCAATAAGAAATGGGAGAGGCCCCAGCCCTTACACAATTGCTGAAAAGAGCTTATGAGGGTGAGACCCCTTCGCTTAGAAACATCTGTCACTTCTGCCCCATACTAGAAGTAACAGAGCCTAAGACCACCACCGTCCGCTATCACGAATGTGCTTAAAGCAGACACTTTCGAGAAGGCAGACAATGCAGCCAAACTAAACTTGCCTAAATTGATCTGTTGCTGAGCAAACAGGATTCCCAGTGGATTTACAGTATGCTTGATTAGAAGGGACTGTGAGATGGTCTCTCTCCCTTTAATCCAGATCTTTTTGCCTTCTACAACAGAGGGAGTAACCAACACCCAGACAGGCAGAGTGACTTATCCACGGTCTCCCTATAAGGAACAGGGTACCGAGGGCTTACTGTATGCCAGGTGCTGTTCTAACCCCATATATATGGAATGCGCTGGATCCTCATAATACCTCCCCTAGGCGGGCACTATTATTATCCTCACTGACAAATGGGAACCTAAGTGACATGGGGGCCAACAATCTTTTTTTTTTTTTTTAAAGCAAGAAAGCCCTTTTTTTTTTTTTCTTAAAGATTTTATTTATTCATGATAGTCACACACAGAGAGAGGCAGAGACACAAGGAGAGGGAGAAGCAGGCTCCATGCAGGGAGCCCCACGTGGGATTCGATCCTGGGTCTCCAGGATCGTGCCCTGGGCCAAAGGCAGGCGCTAAACCACTGCGCCACCCAGGGATCCCCAGGGGCCAACAATCTTGTCCAGGGTCCCAGAACTAGCAAGCGTTCATCCTCATATTTAGGTTCCCCAGCCCAAGGTATAGTTCCCAAGGGCTCCCAGACTGAGTTATGTTTGAGATGCTACCTTGAGCAGGAATTCTTTTTTCAATACTAGTCCTTGAAAGTGAAGATTTTTCTTTCCTTCTTGAGAAAACTGCATTTCATCATAAAGCTAGAAGACACTTATTCTTGGTTCCCAGATAAGCATGCCTTTTTTTTTTAAATGATAAACTTGGTCTAGAAATAAAGACAAATTGGAATAGATGTGATTCTAGCAACAAGATGGGGAGTGTGCAGAGAGGCAGTGAGAAAAATGAGCCCAGGGAGAAGCCTGTCCTCCTGTCCTAGAAGGAGAGGCCAGTCTAACCAGAGGCTGACCACCAGAAGATGACACCCTGAGGCTAGGAATCTGCTCTCACCCAGGAGAGGTCTTGAAGGCAGAGCAAGCCCAAGCAATCTAGCAACAAGGATTTACCAAGCAACAACCAGTAGCATGAAGCTGCTCCTTATTCATGGCTCCCTCATGCCTTGCACGAACAGAAACTGATGGACCAGTTTTTCAGGTAAAGATTCTCTATTGGAGGTAGGGAAATGCTAGGAGAGAAGATATTACCCCAAGGAAAGTATTTGCTTTACTATGTCTATCACTATGGAGCTCTTGAGAGGCACTGGAAATGACTCTACATGAGCTAGGGCCCTGCCTGTCTATTCCTCCCTATAACCCAGGACCACCTACAGTGCCCAGCACATTGCAGGCTCTCACTAAACTCATCTTAAGTAACTGAATGAATAAATTTACTGTTTAGGGCCTGAAATGCTGGGTTGACTGGCAAAGGCTAGTTGTCATTTTTAAGAGATGCATTACAGTTAAGTGCCCAGCAGAGGTCAGAGTACAGTCTGGGCTGAGATACTAATTTCATCAAGAAATTGTTTGGAGGAGATAAGGGAAAGGAGCCAATATTTGCTGGGAACCTACCACCTCTACCAGGCTTTGTGCTTGGGGCCTCACATGTTTTCCCTCTCAATCCTTACAATTCCCTTTCAGAATAGGTACCATCAAATTCACAGTAATGCTCCCTGCTGCTCCACTCACCTCAACATTTTTGCAACATTGATCTAATTACAAAAGATTCCCTTTTCTCTTCTCTCATTCTAAAAACTTCATCTCACACAAACTTGCTACAGTATGAGATAGCTCCCATTCAAACACAAGTAAATCAGAGGATTCATGAACAAATCCAAATAGATTGAGAATTGCCCAAGGCATTTAAAAATGAGAACTGGCAGTTAACTTCCCAGGACCACATCCAATGCACACGTAGGTGCTCCATATGACTAAAAAGATACCCTGTATATTAAAGAAGGGTTTATGGATTCTCACTAATTTGTTCTCTCAATTTCCTTCAAACAAAGTGGTGTGAAATTAATATCCTTTCTTCCAGAAAATGGCTGAACATGATCATCTGGGCAGTGGAACTCCAGAAATTTCTGACCAACCTATACAAGTCACCTCTACATAAGACAGAGACGATTTTCTTTTTTAAGACAGAGAGGATTATATTCTCTCTTGAACAATATTTGGGGGCTTTCTTGTAAAATCTGCTGACAAAGTCAGCCAGAGAAAAGAATATCATTCCCATGAGCCGGTACTTTGCTCCTCAAAATGGGTCCTGGCCCAGAACACTCGGTAGTAACCATTCTCAGTCAGCAAGAGGAGACAGCACCAGCCAGAAGTAAGCTGTCCAAACTATTCCTTTTGTACTTTGTCATTTTCTTAGCAAGGTCAGTTAGAAGACATGAGAGCAGATGGGTAATGTCTTGATAGCTCCTGGGTATTGCCTTAAGCCTTGATGAATATGGAATTGTCAACTCATAAATCAACCTCAGGCAATGACCCTCCCTTCAGACAGCTGCAGCAACTCTTCCAAGCACAGTTGACAAGCTCTGAAAGGCAGAACCAGCTCTTTTGACGTCCAGAACATCTGGTTTCTTTAAGAAGTGAAAAGAAATACTGGTCTCCCCATGTGTTTTTATGAGGCTTGCAAAATGGTCAGAAAAGAGATACTAGTTCAAAAAGGAAAGAGGGAAAGAGCATTATGAGACTATCCCAAAGAATTAGAGATTATTTTTATAAACATTCCCTAGGATAAATTCTTTCTACATTTTTTTCAAACAGAATTCATAGTAATCTGATTTAACTCATAAAGACAAAACCAAGGCAAGCCACAGAAAAATATTCTGATGAGTAAATGCATTACAGAGCACAGTTATCAGGAAATCAGAAGCCGGTGGCTAGGTCACTCCCACACCTGGGCATTTCACCAGTTCTGCTCCATGACAAAACAGACATTGTGGCTGGGCTCCCTGAGGAGAGAGCTCTGGAAGGACAGGCGCCTGGGCAGCAGAGCAACTGTGTTGTTCAGCTCAGCATGTACCAAAGCAGGAGCTGATCTGAGGAGCCCTGTGTGAGGCTTTTCAGCAAGAAAGAGGCTGGAGGAAGAGGGTGGCTCCTGCCTCTGAAACCAACTATTCCATTCCCCATAAAGTCTGAGTTTGTTAATCTAGACCCTCCGCGCTCTCAGCGTGCACACCCTGGTTTACCTGGAGAAGGGCCAGTAGTGCCTGAGCCCTGCAATACTCGGGCCTGGGCAGGAAGAGAAGGGGCCCCACTCCTCCTCCTGCTGGGTGAGAGGAAGGCGGCAGGTACTCTGTCTCCCTCACTCACCTGCTGTAGATGGTGGAGTCGGTGACGACGGGGATGTGAGAGGTGAGCTGGCCCCAGATCCTGCTAAGAGAAAACACAGAGAAACCCTCCTGGGGACCAAAGACAGACATTTGGAATCTGGCCTGAGCAGGGACCCACCGCTGTTGTCTAAGAATGAGTGAGTGGGCCCTGTGGTAAAAGGTAAGGAGGGATGAAGAAGTCAGAGACTGGGCCCAGTGACCACAGGCTTCCACTGTAGTGCAGGGTATGCTTCCTCTGCAGGCCACTAAGGGCTCCCTGCCACCCACTGCTCCCCACAACCTCCCTGTTTCGAAACCAACCCTAAGCTGTCGATGGTGTCTGCAGTTGGCTATGGCACCTCTTCCTGACCCAGCCTCTGTCCCTGAGTGATGAATGACAAATGACAGTGGCCACCGTACAGAGGACAGAGAGGGTCAGAGCAGTCCAGTGGAAGCCTCTCCAAAGGAAATGAGAACTCCCCCCACAGTGTCCACCTAGCAATGCACTTAGCAAAAGTTCCATTTTATCAGCAGCTACGTTCAATGAGATAAGGGTCAGCCTGTGCAGTTTGTGGATCTCCCAGGCCTCTTCTTAGATGAAATCCAGTAAATACCCTTCTTGTCCTTAAAACAATGTCCATACTCCCATATTCTCAAGTTCTCAGCATCTCCCATTGCTCAGAAGTCCCCAGAGAATACTCTCCTGGCCTGACAGGAAAGTGGCCCAGTGAGCAGATAGAGGTTCCTACATAAGCCCTTTTGTAGCAATCAAAAGTCCCTCTGTGCCACAGAGGTCCAAAGAAGGGCTGAACAGAGCTCCAGGGAGGGCTGTTGTCATGCCCCCGAGAAGCCTCCAACCAGCACCTCACCCACCACCCACGGGACAGGTTGGACACAGCATGGACACTGAGCGTCAGGAGAAGCTTCCGAATTAAACCACACCTCCCTCAAGCAGGGTAGCTTTTCACAAGTTGCAATAGTCTTTCACCTCCCTCTAACCTAGGAGAGGAGTTTTCCTGAAAGTTGAGATAAAACCCAACCCAGCCTGCCTTCCCACTACTATGCAGAGCTAACCTAGATTTTTAAAGTGGAGAAGACTGAACTTGTGAGCCCAGTGGAGTTGGAGATGGTCTGTACATTTACACCAACTGCTACTTGGATTTCCTGAGCTCCTTGAGGGTGTGGCGGGGTCTCTGCGTCCTTGGAATCTCATATGGCTGCATGTGGCCCAGAGCCCTGCAGGCAGGCAGGGCCTTGGGGAGGCAGGAACATCCTGCTAGGCTTTCTCTGCTTTATAAGGAATCAGCCACTGGACAGAGTATCTGTCAGACATGCTGGTTGGAGACATGAGTCTGAGCCTAATGATGACAATGACTGGCCCATGTCCATTGCATCAACTGAGGAGAAAAGAGACCTCCAACTCTGGAATTATTGCTGGCCACAGCAGCCACTAACCCTGAGGAGCCGGCCAGGGTCCTCACTGGAGGCTTCAGGGTCTGGGGCCTCCCGGCCTCCCTTTACTTCTGTGGATGAAGTCTACAAGCAGTGGTGTCAGCACATTCTCCCCTCTTGGAGTCCATGATCTTCCCTCACAGTCTCTCTTCCAACACCCCTACCTGCACTGCCAGCGATCTCTGGCTGCGGCTGGTCCAGCCTTGGCGTCCTGTGCGCCCAGGCTAGGCGTCTCCTCACTGACCTGAGAAGGGCAAAGCTGTGAACACCCTCAATGTCCTCCCCTCCTTCCACTACTAAATGCCTCTGCCTCTTTACCTAGCTCTCCTGGCTCCTGCCTTCAGGAGGGGATGGGTGGGCTTCCTCCATGGTAAGACCCACACCTGGGCTCCTGAGGCCAATCTCTTGTCCTTCTGGCCTCCTGGTCACTCTCTTCAGCTTCTCCCTCTCTGCCCAGCCGTTCTCCTGCCTGAAAGTACATGCAGCTATCCCTCAACCTAACAAAAACCTCCCTTTTCCTTGGCCCTCCAGGCTAAGCCAAAGCTGCCTGGAGTCGGGTGAAGTCTCCTCTTCTTTATGTGGAACTCTACCTCACAGATTCATAAGGTGGGAGAACTGGAAGTCCCCAAAGGATCATTCCATCTGGCCCTGATTTCTGAAGATGGACACATTAAGGTCCAAAGCCAGCAGGACTAGGCGAGGGGCAGCAAGGAATGGCAGCAAGGACTGCCAACTCAGAACGATGCTCTCTGTACCACCCTAGCCCTTCTGGAATAACACTCTCTGCCACCCCAACATACACTGTTGAGTGCTCCCCTTCCAACAGCTTGTGTTAACTCACACACGAGGGCACTTCCTCCTACCCCATGGGCACTGGAGTAGAGTGCAGGATTCAGGGTCGTTTCTGTTCGAGTAGGTTCTACTGACAAACAGGCGGCCTCATGTTGTAAGTTGGACTGGTTTTTCATCCATGCCTAATGCTCATCTTTAGTTGATCAAGTCTCACCATCAGTGCACAGGTTGTTTCCCCATACCCTCTGAAGATCTTCCAGTGCCAGAGTCCTGTGAGCCCGTGAATGTTGTCATGATTCTTTACTAGGGGAGGGTTCTTTTGTTCCCACACTGCCCAGTCTCTGGCCACCAGAAGCCAAAAACTCTTGACTCCTAGTCCTGACCCTTATTTTATTTTTTTTTAATTTTTTATTTATTTATGATAGTCACACACAGAGAGAGAGAGAGAGGCAGAGACACAGGCAGAGGGAGAAGCAAGCTCCATGCAGGGAGCCCGACGTGGGATTCGATCCCGGGTCTCCAGGATCGCGCCCTGGGCCAAAGGCAGGCACCAAACCGCTGCGCCACCCAGGGATCCCCTAGTCCTGACCCTTGAGCCCAGGGCCCCACTACAATCTAGAATCAGTTACCTGAATTATTGGAGTTGCTGTATTTTGCTGAATGCTCTTCACTGTTTTCAACAGCAGATCGTTTTGACTTCTTTAAAAATAAAAGAGAGATGGGGAACAATACAGAATAAACACACTAAAGCTGAGAGTTAGAATACAAATATTTTCCAGGCACACAGTTAAACTAGCTATGTACGAGGTCATATCTGGCCTTAAAACTTCATACAGTTAAGAAGCCACAAGCCATAACCAAAGGGGGGAAGAAAACCAAGAATGCTGAGTTTACTATCTCAGGCCTGTCATTCTCCCCAATTACATCAGGCTGTCATCAACCCAGCAAGCCAGGAAACTATATGGTCCATTTCTCTGCTGATACTATGTGGCTCTTTTTAAAAGCTGCAAACCAAGTCATCTGGAAATTGTTTTAACTTTCAAGGAGATACAGCACAAAATCTTGTCATTAGCTAGATATGCGCTATTCACCTACAACTTTCTTCATATGTAGTCAAGAATTCACAAAGAGAATTTGGAGATACCAGGCTTACCTTTCGAGCTAAAATCTTTCTCTTTTTCCTTTCTTCTTCAGATCCATGATGAGACTGAGCTCTTGTTAATCTTCGATGGTGGTGAATCTATAAGAGAACACAATTCACCACAAACGTAAGTGTATCCCTACATTAATGAAATCTCTAGCATGTTTTGCCAAATCATATTATCCTGGATGAAAATTCTGTCCTTGCTCAGCCTGTCTGCCTCCGAGCTTGGGTCTGGATGTCTGGGATAAGAGGATGCCAGAAGATGAAGACTTTTCTCATTTCCCCCTTCCTGGCCCGTTTCTTCCTGCCCTTCTTTCTTTGAGAGAAAACAAGTGTGGCTCCCAGTACCTAGAGCAAGGGCCATATGTACCCTACCACTGCCCCCACCTGCCCCCATCATAAAGGATGACCCCGTGTTATGCATGTGTTTGTTTCCCCCACAGGGCTGAGTGCCTGAGGACAGGACTGTGAAGTAATCAGCTATCTCGCAGCATTGAGAATGGAGCCTGGTTCAGGGCAAGGATGAAAGAAATGTTTATGGGATGAACAACCAGTCAAAAGTAAGTCACTATGAATACCATAGCAAAGGATGCAACTGCTAAAAGATCAAAAGGCAAGGAGCTACTAGCAACTTACCTGTTTCTGTTCTTCAATTAGTCTTTTTTCTATACATTCTTTGGCAATTCTCAATGCCTCTTTTAACTTTGTGGGGATCTGAAAGAAGAGAAAATACATAATCCACTGAGTAAAATGGCCAGAGATTCTCTTAAGTCGTGGTTTCAATAAAGAGCAGTTGGTTATTATGAAGGAGAGCATCTGAGCATCTAGCAAAAAAAAAAAAAAAAAAAAAAAAAAATGAAGGAGAGCATCTGGAATAAAATCAGTTATAAGATATCCACTTGAATACTATCCTGGACACTTCTGGCATCCCCAACATGCTCACTTCATTATCATTTTTTAGTAATGAATATATAAAACACATAAATAAACATGATATATGTTTCTACTCAAGGGATCCCAAAATGCCAAAACAATCTTGAAAAAGAAAATAAAATTTGGAGGCATCACACTTCTTGATTTCAAAATATATTACAAAACTACAATAACCAAAATAATGTTATACTGGCATAAAGCCAGACAGACCAACAGAACAGAATAGAGAGCCTAGAAATAAACTCTCATGTATATGGTGAAATGATATTTGACTAGGGTGTCAAAAAGTACATAGCAGAAAAAAAGACAGTGTCTTCAATAGATGGTGCTGGGAAAATTGAATATCTACATGTGAAAAAATGAAACTGGACCGTCACCTTATACCATATCCAAAAATAACTCAAAAAATTGGACTGAAGACCTAAAACTATAAAACTCCTAGAACAAAACAGAAGCTTTATGGTATTGGATTTGATAGTGATTTTGGATAAGATGCCAAAGCAAAGGCAAGAAAAGCAAAAACAGATTGAACATTTTAGAAATTTCTGCATATCATCAAAAGAAATAATCAACAGAGTAAAAAGGAACCCACAGAATGGGAGAAAATAACTAGAAATCATGTATTTAATAAGGGGCTAAAAGCTAAAATATATAAAGAACTCTTACAACCCAACGACAGAAAGAGAAGTAACCTGATGGAAAAATGAATTTGTCACAAAAAGATTAAACCAGAATAAAGCTGAAAAAAACAATCTAAGAGGGAAAAAATGAGCAAAGTACCTGAAGAGATGTTTCTCTAAAGATTTACAAATGGCGGTACGCCTGGGTGGCTCAGTGTTGCATCTGCCTTTGGCTCAGGGCGTGATCCCAGAGTCCCGGGATCGAGTCCCATACTGGGCTTCCTGCATGGAGCCTACTTCTCCTTCTGCCTACATCTCTGCCTCTCTCTCTCTGTGTGTCTCTCATGAATAAATAAATAAAATCTTAAAAAAAAAAAAGATTTACAAATGGCCAAAAAGTCTATGAAAAGATTAATCAAGATCTCTCATCATTAGGGACACTTGGGTGGCTCAGCAGTTAAGCATCTGACTTCGGCTCAGGTCATGATCCTGGAGTCCCGGGATCAAGTCCCGGAATCAAGTCCCACATCGAGCTCCCTGAATGGAGCCTACTTCTCCCTCTGCCTATGTCTCTGCCTCTCTTTGTCTCTCTCTCTCTCTCTCTGTGTCTCTCATGAATAAATAAAATTAAAAATCTTAAAAAAAAATATGTCTCATCATTAGAGGAATGTCAACCAAAACTATGCTGAGATATCACCTCACACGCATTAGGATGGCCACTGTTGGGATCCCTGGGTGGCGCAGTGGTTTGGCGCCTGCCTTTGGCCCAGGGCGCGATCCTGGAGACCTGGGATCGAATCCCACGTCGGGCTCCCGGCATGGAGCCTGCTTCTCCCTCTGCCTGTGTCTCTGCCTCTCTCTCTCTCTCTCTGTGTGACTATCATAAATAAATAAATAAATAAATAAATAAATAAATAAATAAATAAAGATTAAAAAAAAAAAAAAAAAAAGGATGGCCACTGTTGAAAAAGCAGGAAGTAACAAGTGTTGGCAAGGATGTGGAGAAAGTGGAACCTACAGGCACTGATGGTGGGAACATAAAATGGTACAGCTGCTATGGAAGAGAACAGGAAGTTCCTCAAAAGACTAAAAGAAATACTATGATCCAGCTATCCCACTTCTGTGTATGTATCCAAAAGAATCGAAAGCAGGGTCCTGAAGAGATACTTGCACATCCAAGTTCACTGCAGCATTATTCACAATAGTCAATAAGTTTTAAAAAAAAAAAAAAGCTCAAACATCCACCAACAGAGAAATGGATAAAGAAAATGTGGTATATGCATACTAGAATAGTATTCAGCTTGGGCAGCCCGGGTGGCTCAGCGGTTTATCATTCCCTTCAGCCCAGGGCGTGATCCTGGAGTCCTGGGTTCGAGTCCCACATTGGGCTCCCTGCATGGAGCCTGCTTCTCCCTCTGCCTGTGTCTCTGCCTCTCTCTCTGTCTCTCATGAATAAATAAATAAAATCTTTAAAAAAAAAAAAATCGTATTTAGCCATTAAAAAAAAAAAGAAAATCCCGGGGTGCTGGGTAGCTCAGTCAGTTAAGCATCTGCCTTTGGCTCAGGCTGTGATCTTGGGGTCCTGGGATCAAGTCCCACATTGGGCTCCCTGCTCTGCAGGGAGTCTGCTCCTCCCTCTCCCCCTGCCTCTTCCCCCAACTGATGCACTCTATCTCTCTGTCTCCCTCTTTATCAAATAAATAAAGAAAAGGAAAAAAAAAAATCCTGTCACATGCTATAACACTGATGAACAGATACAGCATTACACTGAGTGAATAAGCCAGTCACAAAAAAACAAATGCTGTATGCTTCCACTTATATGAGATATCTGAAATAGTCAAAGTCATGGAAGCAGAAAGTAGAACTGTATTTGCCAAGGACTGGGGATGGGTTAATGGGGAGTTGTTTGATGGGGCTCGAATTTCAGTTAGCAAGATAAAAAATTCGAGGGATATGTGACACAACGAATGTGAATATAGTTAACACTACTGAAGTGTATACTTACTTAAAAGTGGTTAAGAGGTTAACTTTTCTATTTTTTATCATAATTAAAAGTAAAAATATATACAGCTTATTGGAACACACACACAAATTCAAGTAATCATAGTATTTTATAACTTGAGAGGAATCTTCTCTGTGAAAGATTTACTTTCTAAATTTCAAGCTTAAAGTTTTTTCTGTCAGAAAATCCCCCCTTTTTTTTGAGAGAGTGTGAGGGAGGTGGGGAAACAGAGGGAGAGACAGAATCTTAAGCAGGCTCCTTGCTCAGCATGAGCCCCAAGACGTGGGGCTCAATCTCACAACCCTGAGTTCATGACCTGAAATGAAATCAAGAAACCGATGCTTAACCAACTGAGACACTGAGGCACTCCCTGCCATTAGATACTCTTAACAATAGCCTAGTACCTATCTGGTATGCTTCTGAGTCTGTCATTTCTTTCTTTTTAAGATTTTATTTATTTATTCATGAGAGACACACACAGAGAGAGAGGGAGGCAGAGACACAGGCAGAGGGAGAAGCAGGCTCCACGCAGGGAGCCCGATATGGGGCTCGATCCCAGGACTCTGGGATCACGCCCTGAGCCGAAGGCAGGCACTCAACTGCTGAGCCACCCAGGCGTCCCCTGAGTCTGTTATTTCTTAATTTATTAGTTTCTCAAGCCACAGGATGCTCAAGCCTGGGAAAGAGATACCTGGATCATGTTGAACTTTCTGTCTCTGTCTCTATTATCCTTTTAAAAATTTAAATTTAGGGCAGGCTGGGTGGCTCAGCGGTTTAGCGCTGCCTTCAGCCCAGGGTGTGATCCTGGAGCCCTGGGATCGAGTCCCACATTGGGCTCCCTGCATGGAGCCTGCTTCTCCCTCTACCTGTGTCTCTGCCTCTCTGTCTCTCCGTGTCTTTCATGAATAAATAAATAAAATATTTTTTTAAAAAATCTAAATTTAAAAACTTTTGAGTAGGTGAGGTGCCTGGATAGCTCAGATAGTTAAGCAACTGCCTTTGGCTTAAGTCATGATCTCAGAGTCCTGGGGTTGAGCTCCACGTCAGGCTCTCTGCTCAGTGTGGAACCTGCTTCTCCCTCTGCCCCTTACCCTGCTTGTGCACTCTCTCTATTAAATAAATAAAATCTTTAAAAAAAAAAACAAAACATCTAAGGGCACCTAGGTGGCTCAGTCAGTTAAGCATCTGCCTTTGGCTCAGGTCATGATCCCAGGGTCCTGGGATTGAGTCCCACATTGGGCTCCTGTGCCATGGGGAAGCCTGCTTCTCCCTCTGTCTCTGCCTCTCTCTCTCTCCCTGCCTCTCATGAATAAATAAATAAAATATTAAAAAGAAAAAACTAAAAACCTTTTGAGTAGGTAATATGGTTCAAAACCCAAAGATATGAAAGGGTACATACAGAGTAAAAAGTCTGCCAACTAGTTCTCTTTCATGGAAGCAACCACTGTCACCAGTTTCTTGTATCTCTTTCCAGAAAAAGGTGCATACACAAGAAATTAACCTTGGTTTTTAAAATCAAGTTGTCATTGTTACACAAACTCTCTGATTTGGAGAAAGAACAAGGTCTAATAATAATTCTTGGGCTGGACTTTCAGGGTTGAGGAGAGAATATTTATTTACTAGGCTGAATATATTTCCTGAGGGGTTTCAGTGAAGAAGAGATGGATTTAAATGTTTTTCTTTCCTACTTCAGATCCAAACAAGCTATTTTTGTCAGAACTATGACTGGCAAAACAGGACAGAGGAAAGCGTCCTCCTCCTCTGTACAATCTTCTGACCCTACCTTGTTTTTGTTTTTCCTAAACTGAATTTCATCATAATACTATTATGTGTTCTTTTAGGAATATGGAGCTGGGGAAGAATCACTCTTTATTCACTACCCAGAACAAAATTCACCTCAAGCCTTGAGGAAAGCCAGGCCCTGTACCAGGATCTCAGTTGACCAAGGACAATAAACAGGTGTTACTCACCAACTGTACACACTGAGTAAACATCAACTCAAAGATTAGGCCCATAAATGGGTGGATCTCAAATGGGGGTGGTTTTGCCCCCTTCTTTCTCTAAGGAACATTTGGCAATTTTTGGAAACATTTTTTGCTGTCAAAATGTGTGGGGTGGAAGTACTGCTCGCATCTAGTGGGTACAGGCCAGGGATGTTGCATAACCTCCAAAATGCACAGGACATTGGGGATCCCTGAGTGGCTCAGTGGGTTTAGCGCCTGCCTTCGGCCCAGGCCATGGTCCTGGAGCCCCGGGATTGAGTCCCACATCAGGCTCCTTGCAGGGAGCCTGCTTCTCCCTCCGCCTGTGCCTCTCTCGCGCTCTCTGTGTTTCTCATGAATAAATAAAATCTTAAAAAAAAAAAATGCACAGGACAGCCCCCACAACAAACAGCATTCTGATCCAAAATGTCAAATGTCGGAATGCCTGGGTGGTTCAGTGGCTGATGTCTGCCTTTGGCTCAGGGTGTGATCCCGCAGTCCCGGGACTGAGTTCCTGCATCGGGCTCCCTGCATGGAGCCCGCTTCTCCCTCTGCCTGTGTCTCTTATGAATAAATAAATAAAATCTTAAACAAACAAACAAACAAAAAAACCAAAATGTCAAATGTCATGTCTGAGAAAACCAGCCTTATAGATATACAATTGGTATTAATAAAAGCAAAGCATCATTCTGGGATTCTTTTTTTTTGGTTCCAAAGTCCCTGCTCTTTCCATACCATACAACACTTTTATTTCCCAGGATATGTCCTTCTTTCTTTTCTGCTAGTCACAGGTATTCTTTTTACACATTGTATTTTATATCCTGTTTCTTTTTCTCCCTTAGCCCAAATAATCATTTTCCATGCTACTATAAAATCTTTATAAACTTTACTTTTATTAGATAAAAAGCATTTTATCAAACAGATGTAACATGAATTATTAAGCTATTCCCTAATTGCAGAACATTCAGATTTTCAATATTACAAATATTGTACCTAAACTTCCAGTTATAAAATGAATAAGCCATGTTTATTGCAGCATAGAGAATACAGTCAATAATATTTTTTTAAAGATTTACTTATTTATTTATTCATGAGAGACAAAGAGAGAGAGAGAGAGGCAGAGACACAGGCAGAGGGAGAAGCAGGCTCCATGCAGGAAGCCTGACGTGGGACTTGATCCCAGGTCTCCAGGATTGCACCCTGGGCTGAAGGCAGCGCTAAACCACGGAGCCACCCCGGCTGCCCTCAATAATATTTTAACTGGTGGTGATGGTAACTAGATTTATCGTGGGGGTCACTTCATAATATATAAAAAATATCAAATTGGGGTGCCTCGGTGGCTCAGTCAGTTGAGCATCTCTGTCTTTGGCTCAGGTAGGTCCTGAGGTTGAGCCTGGCATTGGGCTTTCTGCTCAGTGGAGAATCTGTACATAAATTTTAAAAAATACCATAACTTCCCTTGTTTGATTAAAAAAAAGCACTAGGGATCCCTGGGTGGCGCAGCGGTTTAGCGCCTGCCTTTGGCCCAGGGCGCGATCCTGGAGACCCGGGATCGAATCCCACGTCGGGCTCCCGGTGCATGGAGCCTGCTTCTCCCTCTGCCTATGTCTCTGCCTCTCTCTCTCTCTCTCTCTCTCTCATAAATAAATAAAAAAAAAAAAAAAAAAAAAAAAAAAAAAAAAAAAGCACTAATTTGACATCTTGACATACAGATGGCCAGGTAATGAGAAGGTGCTCAACATCACTAATCATGAGGGAAATTCAAATCAAAACCACAAGATGTATCACCTCACATCTGTTACAATGGCTAGTATCAAAAAAACAAGAAATAACAGTTGGCAAGGATGTGGAAAAAAAAAGAGAAAACTTTACACTACTGATGGAGATGTAAATTAGGAAAATAGTATGGAGGGTCCTCAACAAATTAAAAACAGAACTACCATATGGAAATGAAAACTCTAGGGGATCCCTGGGTGGCTCAGTGGTTGAGCATGTGCCTTCGGTCCAGGGCATGCTGGGGTCCCAGGATCGAGTCCCACATTGGGCTCCCTGCATGGAGCCTGCTTCTCCCCCTGCCTGTGTCTCTGCCTCTCCCTCTCTCTATGTCTCTCATGAATAAATAAATAAAATCTTTAAAAAAAAAAAAAAAGAAAACTCTAATTCAAAAAGATACACTAAAAAAATAAAATAAAATAAAAAATAAAAATAAAACAACAACAACAACAACAACAACAAAACCTAAAAAGATAGACACTCCTGTGTTCATTGCAGCATTATTTAGAATAGCCAAGACATGGAAACAATTGAAGTGTCTGTCAATGGATGAATGGATAAAGAAAATGTGGGTATATATGATGGTATACTACTCAGCCATAAAAAAGGAAATCCTTCCATTTGCAAAAACATGAATGGAGCTTGGGGGCATTATGCTAAGTGAAATAAGTCAGAGAAAGACAAATACCATATGATCTCACTTACATGTAGGATCTAAAAACAAAACAAAACAAAACAAAATCCAAACTCATAGAAAACAGATTGTTCACAGAGAACAGAATGGTGGTTGCCAGGATGGGGAAGGGGAGGAGGAGGGCAGATGAAATGGATGAAGGCGACAAAAAGTACAAACTTCTAGTTCCAAAATAAGTAAGTCACAGGTATATACTGTACAGCATAGTGACTATTATTAATATACTGTATTGTATACTTGAAAGTTGCAAAGAAAGTTAAATCTTAAAAGTTCTCACCACAAGAAGAAAAGAATTATAACTATATATAGTGATAGACATTAACTAGACTTATTGCGGTGATCATTTCACAATGTACACAAATATAGAAAGCATTATGTTGTACACCTGAAACTGATATAATGCTGTATGTCAGTTCTACCTCAATAATTTTTTTTTAAGCACTAAGTTTCAAAATCAACTTATCTATGTCACAAACCGAAAAAATGATATGATTTGCTTTACCTTAAACTGTGGCTTTTCAGAAGTGGTTAGTAAAACATCACTGAATAATCTGTTAAGAAAAGAAACAAAATCTTTCTTAAGCCAGTTGTCTTCTCAGAACAGGATCAAAACAGAATGAGATATCTTTACCCCATGAGGCTCTCACATTCCCCAGCCCTGGCCCAGTCCACAGTTTCAGGCTTATCGACAAACTCAGAAGTTTATAGGCCACCCTATGTGAACTCGGATAAACCTATGACCCTCCTCCCTATACCTCCAGTATCAGAGGCACTACCAGGGAGAGACTGGGCCAGGCCTGAAGGTCATTTCCCCACACTTCAGGGCAACAGTCCTCTCCTGCTATATAGTAAAGTAATCAACACTTTAAAAAATCAGTTTTGCAAATTATTATATTATTATTTTATCACATTGTTATATTTATTATACTGCAAATAATATATGTGGTAGATACTTCTAAACAGGGTAATCAATTTCTCCTTTTTTAAACCCCAGAAGAGGGTAAAATCTACTCTAGGGGCACCTGGGTGGCTCAGTCAGTGGAGCGCCCGCTGCTTGGTTTCAGCCCCGGTCATGATCTCAGGGCTGTGAGATTAAGCCCCATATTGGACTCCACGCTCAGCTCGGAGTCAGTCAGCTTAAGATTCTCTGTCTCTCTCTGTCTCTCTCTCACCTTCTGCTACTCCCCCTGCTCTCTCTAAAATAAAGAAATAAATCTTAAAAATTTATTCTAGAACTCAGTAAAATAAAATGTGCAAGTAGAAAGAAACTGTTCTGATTGGAATCTAACAAGAAAATAATTTTCTTCTAAGAAGTTTTTCTTATATTCTTTTCTTTAAAAAAAAGCAGCTTTTAGAGTATATCAAATGTCTCTTCACAAGTCACGTTACTAAGAACAACAGCATGAGGAATTCTGAACTACTTTGGCTGAGACAGTTTGGAGAATTTAAATGGTTGCTTGGGCTGAGTGAAGTAAGTCAGTCAGAGAAGGACAAACATTATATGTTCTCATTCATGTGGGGAATACAAATAATAGTGAAAGGGAATATAAGGGAAGGGAGAAGAAATGTGTGGGAAATATCAGAAAGGGAGACATAACGTAAAGACTCCTAACTCTGGGAAACGAACTAGGGGTGGTGGAAGGGGAGGAGGGCAGGGGGTGGGGGTGATTGGGTGACGGGCACCGGGGGTTATTCTGTATGTTGGTAAATTGAACACCAATAAAAAAAATAAATTAAATAAATAAATAAATAAATAAATAAATAAATAAATAAAGATGGAAAATAAATAAATAAATAAATAAATAAATAAATAAATAAATAGTTGCTTGGGCCATGCCCACATGGCTATATGGGAGTCTTGCTTGAGGAATCCTCCTTTTTAAAAAACAGGAAATGCGTCACAAGTAGAAATGACATAGTTAACTCTTCCCCACAGCATTCCCTGGGTTCCCTTGTTCTCTCAAGGTGGTGACAGAACTCTCCTTGTCAAGGCCACAGACCCATTTACTTCCAGAAAACATGTTTTAACTGAACATCAAGTGTTCTTCTCAAGGCTGAAGGCCACAGGGTAGAAAGACTTAAGGTGAGGAAAAAACAATGTGGTTTTCTTTTAGACCTGAAAGACTGGGAGAAGAATTTGGGGGGGGGGGTGCAAATGCAAACCCGAGTAAATCAGTGTGGATCCGCGCTGTTCCCAGACTACAAATCCATTTTCTTCTAAAAGCTTGTGTGAAAATTGTTTCATTGCCCTAACCGGATCTACCTTTTCATAGTCACACTGTTGTTAATGGTGGCCGCTGGGGAGAGGGGCGTACCAGTGTCAGTATAATTTTTAAATGCCACATCCTCAGGGCAGGGTCTAGAGGAGCTAGGCAGGGCTTCTTCAGGGCTAGAGCAGTGCCCGGGCTCAAGCAGACCCTCTCTAAACACATAGACGTCCTCTGAGCTCTGGCCATATGCACTTCAAGCTAAGCCCTGCTCTGTTTTCCCACATTACTGTCTCCTCTAAGTACACCTGTTATACAACAAGTTGGTCCAGACAATGCACTAGGTACGCTGCATGGCACGTGGTGCTCCCAAACTGTAAGCTGAATTCATCTTCATCACAGCTAACATTCAGTAAGCTCTTAAGTACCTGGCACTTCACCAGAATCTTCTTATTCCATCTGCCCAAGAACCCTCTCAGATGGGGCCTCTTATTATCACCATTCCACTGACAAGAAGCCTCAGCTTCCAAATGCAGGAACCTTGCCCAAAGTCACCCAGGTAGAAGCAGTAAGGCTGGATCCACCCCCAGGTCTGTCTAACCTCAGATGCACCCTTCTTAACCACCCTGCTACCCTCTCCAGGGATGGGAAGGACACATACCCAGAGGCAAGGCCCTGTGGCACTATTTCAATGGTCTTGAACTAGGCATAACCCAGTTGAAGGGAGAATGTCTTCTGAGCTCCAAGCCCATCACACAATGCCTGGTACATGTTAGATGTTTAATAAATGTTACCCAGGGAGCAAAGGAACAAACGAGTGCATGGGGAGTCAGAAACATGTTGTGCTCCTCCTAGACGGCAGAATCAGCCATGGCTGAGGGCCATCTGGGGCACTGAAACAGGGCCATGAAGCTTGAGCAGGCCCTCCGTCAGCATGTCTTAAGCGGGAGCAGAGGTGGGCGTGGGGAGGCCACGCGTACATACACATGATGCTAACATCGACAGGGAGAGACATACATGAAGATGTGAACACCGAGGGAGAGCAGTCACACTATGGTAGGGAAGTTACAAGGAGAGGTCATGACATCATGCTGCAAGTGACCAACAGCAAGCAGGTCACTTCAACTCTGCAAGGACCACACCTGAGTCCTTACTGTGGCACTAGGCACCTGGTCCGGCGTTCTACATGGTTATGAAGATTACAACCAAGGCATATGATTGACTTACGGCATCTGTAAGAGCCGGGAGACGGTAGGCATGCCATTTTTACAGGCTTCACAAGACAGCGTAGACTCCAACACGGCCACTTGAAATGAACAGATACACATTTTAGTTCCACAGAACATGCTGGCAAATCCACTTGGTGATGAAAAGTTTGACACCACTTTGCCACAACTGTCTGCAGGCTTATCAGGATGGTGTCAAAACTCTTCACGCACAGACAGATGGCATACGTGGGGAAGGGGAATGTTGGCAATACCATGTTACCGATGACTCAAAATAAATGGTTCAGAAACCACATGCTGACAGAAAGCTAAATATATTTCAAAGATAATTGGAGGAAGGATTCCAGATATCATTCATAAAAGTGTTTGCTCTCTTAAAAGAGAAGTAAACACTGCACAGAAAATCCCAAACTTGAAAGACATTTTGCTGCTTGCTTGCTTTTAATCAAAACCAGTACACAAAATGCCAATTGTTGATATCACGTCATCCAGCACCTTGGATAATATAAACAGAAGCAGCCGGATTTTTCTATGCACAGGTCACTGCTCAGTTTCAGCTCTTCGAACTTAACACAAAGTAGTCTCAGGGCCTGTACTCTTAAAGCACCTCATTTGACACAAACCCAGCACTTGGTGGAGAGTTAGCTTGCATACCTCAAAGGCTTGGTGGTCTAAGATCTACCCTGCCCTCCCCTCTCGGTGTCCTAGAAGTGAGCTCTGAGCTGGTATGGGTGGGCAATGGAAGGATTCCTGGAAGAGTCTGCATCAGCTCTTACATGTCTCTCCCCAACGTGTCTCCCACCTGTCCATTGGCCCTCCTCTGTCCCCTAAGAACTCCTGGATCCCACTGGCCAGGTGTCTATGATTCCTGCCTACCCTTCCTCACTCTCGTCCTACTAGGCTTTTATCTACCAGATGACTGGCCCATGGCTCTTATTCCTTGCAGGTCCCACTCCAGCATTGGTCTGGCTCCTGGCACCTGCCTGAGTTGAAAGGCTGGCTGCAATTTGCCTGTTCCTGGCTTCTGCTTCTATATCAGACTCAGTCTGGCCAGACTTCTCTTTATAACCTCCTCCTTCTGAAATTCGAATGCAGTTACAAAATGTCTCCTGAGGTTTCAGATACCCTGACAAATGGACAAGCCATCTGAATTTTTAGTGAAGTGAATTTAAATAAATTGCTCAGACATGGTTTACTTTTAAATTGATTTGGCTCATTATGGGAGCATGGCAACTTCCTCTGGGTCCTTCCTGGACTCTGGAGGGGGTGAGTAGCTCTGTAGACTACCAGGGCCCAGAAGACTCCTCCAAAACCCATACTGACCCACAGCCATAGACGGTGCAGGAGGGAAGGAGTCTACAGGCACTGAGTCTGGCGGCCGTCCATAAGTCATCTCATACAGTAAGTGGCCAAAGCAATGGACGTCCACGCTTTCCAATGTCTGTGGAGACAAGAAAGCAGCAACATGGTTTTCTTTCAGTTTGGCTTTGTAACTGGTAGTGAAAACACAACTCCAAGGCCTTTTGCAAAAGCTCACAAGGCATTGCTCTGACCCAGTCTTGGTCCTACTCTCCATTGTTTTCCAGTCAGTGATTCTATGTCCCTCCGTGTCCCATCTACCATTTCAAAAAGGCTCCTAAAGACAGAGTGATGGGAGGCGCCTGGGTGGCTCAGCCAGGTAGGCATCTCTGCCTTCGACTCATGTCATGATCCCAGGGTACTGGGATCGAGCCCCGCCTCAGGCTGCCTGCTCAATGGGGGAGCCTGCTTCTCCCTCTCCCTCTGCTGTTCCCCCTGCTTGTGCTCTCTCTTGCACACTCTCTCAAATAATAAAATAAAATAAAATAAATAAAATAAAATTAAATTAAATTAAATTAAATTAAATTAATTTTTTAAAAAAGGAGTAATGCTCTGTGGGAAAGCAGAGCCAAGAGGCATGGCCTACCCTGCCTGTACCTTTCACTGCTTAGTGCATATTTCTTCCCTGGGCAGATCACAGGGATAATTTATCATTAAAAATGAACATGCAGTTTCATTACTTTTAGCAACTTACATTGATTTTCCTGAATTGTGAAAAACAGGATCGGTAGAAGGAAGGAAGACCCAATAAGGAATTCTCAAGGTCTAGCAGCCGGCAAGTGTCACCATCTAGCATCACATTGGAGGCGTGAAGATGCCCATAAGGGAATCCCTTGTCATGTAGAAACTTTAATACCTGTTAAAAAAAATATATGTTCGGTTACATTCCCTGTCCCCCAACTCATTCAGCTATGAGACAGGGTAAACTTTGTTTTTTAAGTCAATGTATTTTGAAACAAAACCAAACCGGTCACTGAGGACATTCCTAAAGAAAAATGCCACCTCCATCCATTTCTTTGGAAAAGAGGGTGATGCTGAATGCTTTCCAGCTGTGCGATGCAACGCCAAGCTCCCTCATTTCCAAAGAACAGAGGAGCAGCCTACATCTGCTTGGGGTTAACAGCTTTGATGCCAAAAAGCTCTACTTTAAGCATTTTCTGATCTCAACAGGCCAGCTCTTTTCAGGCCAAAGTCTTGATCCTCCTGCACAGATGAGTAAAGCTATCATGTCAGGGCATTGGCCAATTGTTCAGGAAAAGAGACTGAGCTAAAAACATCTCTAGGACAATCTCTTCCCAGAGTGTGTTGGGCTGTTTATTAATAGGAACACATGACAGGCTCCCACAGAAAGAAGCAAACTTTTTCGGCTGCCATTTAATAAACAGTGGTTCACCCAGTAAGAAGATATACCCAGAATGACCTCATGAACTAGAGTACTGCTAGTCAAAGGGGGTACCTGGGACAAACTACTAAGGACTAGAAGAAAATATGACTTCTCTTTCTTTTTTGTTTTTAATCTCCTTCTTTCCAGGGCTCCTGGGTGGCTCAGTCAGTTAAGCATCTGGCTCTTGATCTCAGCTTGGGCCTTGATCTCAGGGTCATGAGTTGAAGCCCCTTGTTGGGCTCCACATTGGATGTGGAGCCTACTTTAAGAAAAAAAAAAAATCCCCTTCTTTCCTAACTTAACTTATAATGTACGACAGATATTAATAGTAGTGTATGCATATAATAGTTATATATATGAAACATTGGGTGGGAGGGTGAGGCTTAAATTGTTTTCACTGATAGGATCACACAATCCAAGAAGCCTGGAGGACACTGCTCTAGAGAGTGGTATGGGAAAGACTTTTCATGCTAGTTACACTTCTGCAAAGAAGCCATATGGTTATGTATTAATATAACAAAACCAACGATCTTGGCACAAAGATAAAGATCAACCAAACATAACACAAGCTGGTATTTGCATGCTAAAGTTCTTAAAGATCAGACACTAAACTCCAATAGCTAAGCTTTCAGAATTTTCTAGATCTAAATTAGATGTCTTAGTCTCACATATTTGATTTTTGGGATAAAATAGGACAATGCCATCAGTTTATAAGTGATCTGGCAACTTAAACTATTTTGGATTTATACCTAAGAATTTTCCCAAAAGACTGTAATCTGGGTGAAATTCCAATGCAACCTAAGCAAATATTAAACACCTCTTACCTCTAATATTTGCCGCCCATATGTTTTTATTTGCTGGAGTTCAAGGCCCTGAATCTTCTTAGGGTTGCCATACTTCTTGAGGAATGGGTCTTTTGGTTTTGCCTTTGGAAAAGTACAAAGAGCATATAAGAACAGCAGAGAGTTTGAATTCTGCATGTAGCCTCCTGGAACAAGCAAGACTCTAAGCAGTTGGGGGTGCCAGATGAGGTCAGCTCGCAGGATGTGGGTTTTTAAAATATAAGTCTATATTGTTGATAGAAAGAGGCTGACTTGAGTTCCATCCCTTCTCTGGTCTAGTGAAGATGGGCCTGGACTTGGCCTGAGCAGACCCCAAAGTCTTGTTTCCAACTTTACTGAGATAGGTCAGTATTACATTGTTAAGTGAAAGACACAAACCTTAAAACTGACCTAGAGAGCAGCCTACAACATAATGGACCTGATCATTATCTGTTCAACCTTCTTTCATTTGGGGAAAGGAATGCTCTTTAACCAGACTGGGTAGTTTTATTGTTAAAATCAAAATAAGGAGCACCTGGGTGGCTCAGTGATTAAGCATCTGCCTTTGGCTCAGATTGTGATCCCGAGGTCCTAGGGATTAAGTTCCAGCATTAGGCTCCCTGGGGGAGCTTGCTTCTCCTTTTGCTTTTATCTCTGGCTTATATCTCTGCCTGTGTCTCTCATGAATAAATAAAATCTTTTAAAAAATCAAGTCAAATCAAAATAAACTTCAAATCAAATTAAAATAAAACCTTCAGGGCTTCTAAAACCTTAGGGATCAAGTATCTGTAACAAGTTCTCAAGGGACTCAAGAACTTCTTTATGACCATGAACTTGCACCACAAGTACCTTGTAGATCAGGTCCTTCAAAGTTCCTTTTTCATTAAACATCCTAATAAGCAATGCTGAGGATTCGTTAGCTGTGGCAAAGGTAACTCGATAGATATAAGGGTGCTGCCAAAACAAAACAAATTCACATTTATTTGCATCAGCATCCAGGTCCTTTGACCTCAAGAATCTGATAACATAGAGTTAAGTACCACCTCAGTAGTGTAGTTGTGCAAAAATGTGAGGATGTTTCCTGAACATGTGGCATTTTCTTATCAGATGATCAACTAGCACCCCGTTCTTTAGACGAGAGAAGGGACATAAACTATACCGACAAAGGGACATGCATAACCGGCCCAGTGAGCTCTAGGCATGAACGTATCTGCCTGGGTCTGCACATTTTCATAGCTCAGCCAAAAGTGTGGAAGAAAGAGAAAGTCTGGGGAGCCCCAATGGCTCAGCGGTTTAGCGCCACCTTCAGCCTAGGGCGTGATCCTGGAGACCCGGGATCGAGTCCCACATCAGGCTCCCTGCATGGAGCCTGATTCTCCCTCTGCCTGTGTCTCTGCCTCTCTCTCCTTCTGTGTCTCTCATGAATAAATAAATAAATAAATAAATAAATAAATCTTTTAAAATAAAATTTTTTAAAAAAGGGAATGTCTGAGTTTGGAGGATAGTGGTTTAAATGTTCTGCTTCTGTAAATTGGTAAAGAATACAGCCAAAAAAAAAAAAAAAGAATACAGCCAAATCCTAGAACAGCCAGGTGAAGACCAGGATAAATGTGTCTCCATTCACAGTGTTGCCTAACATTTCACACTGCTGTTTGGTGTTAAGCCAAGGAGTGTAAAAGCTAGAAAATAAGCAGAAGCAGCATCTTTTGGCATCTTGGCCTTCTTCCAAGGCAGCTGGCATGAATCTTCCCATTCTTCTTTTGGAGTGTACAGTATGATGATTCACAGTATCTTCCTGAGATGGGGACATTGATGTCAATCAAGTGGGGGTGGAGAGTAAGACAAATTAATGACTGAAAGGAAAGTCCCCGTATGACGTGGAATTCTGGTTACATGAACCAACTGGCTTCAGACCGGTATTACGATGTCCATTAGCTCAAGGGAGCACCATTAAAATTTAAACCCATAGGAGCTGAGCTGTGCAAAGATTTGGGAGGGCAGGGTTGAGTGGGTTGTGGGATGGAAAGATGTGCCCAAGAAAATATAGTCTTTGATCATGAAGTTTTTTCTGACCATCACATCAAAATGACTGTTATTGCTATTGTAACAGCTTTATTGAAATATAATTCATATGCCATTATAATTCACCTATTTATAGTGTACAATTCAGTGTTTTTCAGTATATTCAGAGCTGTACAAACTACCACATAATCTAATTTTAGAATACTCTCATCACCCCGAAAAGGAACCCAATGAATGAAATAAAAATCCTTGACTCCATACTGATATAAATAGACAAAGGGGAGAACAGGAAGCCCTTCCTTACAGTAAAATGCCAACTGATGAACATAAGAGAAATGATGGCGTTGGAAAATCTCAATGAAGCTAAAACTAGCGGGGGTTTAATAAGAATAGGATATTTATATAGTCTCAAAATATCCCCCTTATTAATTCTTGTTAATTTGGGGTACAAATATTTAGCCTGAATTGCTCACTGTGGCTTTCTTTAAATAAGAACAAAAACTGGAAGTGGTCCAAATGTCTTGTGGAAGATTAGTTGAATAAACTGAAGTAAAGCCAATGATAGTCTATACAGCCAGTAATAATGATGTGTTACTATATTTATTCAACATAAAAGATGTGCATGGCATACCATTAACCAAAAAATCAGGCTTTAAAACAATATGTGTATAATTTTTCAAAAATAACCATATAAAGTTCTAGAAAAGCAACAACTGAACATTTTGGTTCATATTTCTGGCTAGTTGGGATCACAAGTGAGTTTTCTTATTTTTGCTTATTCGTGTTTTCTGACCCTTCTACAATTAATATGCACCACTTACCTGCACTACTTTCTTTTTTAAAACCATTTTAAGCACAACCATTAAAAGAAATCTGGAATTGCATGCTGAGAGCCTGTGTCACACAACTAGTCACACACAAAGACCACAGCATTTTTCTTGGCTACACTGCACACCTCATTAAAAGCTTGGTTTTGCTAGCTTGACAAGACACTCTATCCTCAAAAATGAACCTGCCAACCCAACTGGATAGGTCAGCAGAATTATGCTCATGAATCACTCATTCTAGGGTCCTACATCCTCATGCAGACCACAGATAAAGAACATCAATACTAACCCACTTTTCTGGCCATAAGATTAGTCTTTTCCTGACATTCTGTATATATTCTGAACTATACCAATGTGGTTCTTTCCACTAAAGGCCTTGGGTCAGGGATCCCTGGGTGGCGCAGCGGTTTGGCGCCTGCCTTTGGCCCAGGGCGCGATCCTGGAGACCCGGGATCGAATCCCACATCGGGCTCCCTGCATGGAGCCTGCTTCTCCCTCTGCCTGTGTCTCTGCCTCTCTCTCTCTGTGACTATCATAAATAAATAAATAAATAAATAAATAAATAAATAAATAAGCAAGCAAGCAAGCAAGCCTTGGGTCAGAATTGTATATTAGCACAAATAAAGCCAGACACTCCTAAAGCCCACACAGTCAGCCTGTGAGAAGAGTGACTTGGGGATCCCTGGGCGGCTCAGCAGTTTAGCGCCTGCCTTCGGCCCAGGGCATGATCCTGGAGTCCCAGGATCAAGTCCCACATCTGGCTCCTTGCATGGAGCCTGCTTCTCCTTTTGCCTGTATCTCTGCCTCTGTGTGTCTCTCTCACATGAATAAAGAAATAAAATCTTTAAAAAAAAAAAGAGTGACTCAGAGAGCTAAAGGGCTCTAGTGTCTTCCCTCACCCAGCTTATCTAAATCCATCTTAGTTCTGTTTTCTCAGGCCAGAAACAGATCTGTCAATTCCACTGGGAGAAACATCTTCACCAAGAATTAAATGGGTGCTTCCCTCCTCTGCTATGTGCTTACAACACACATAAGCATTTAAATTATCATGTTTCATGGGTTGTGCAGATGTCATGAATGCCATTTAAACAGCCTCTGAACTACGGCAATAGCCTGAGCCATTTCAGTCAACCGACATCCACTATACCTGTCTCCGTTCTGCTAAGCCTACAAGTATTTCCATCTCTTCTGTCCATAGTCGTCAACAAGAAAACACTCTGAATCTGTCATTAGCACCTAGAATTAAGAGAAGGTCTCAGGGCACCAGCTGGCTCAGTCTGTAGAGCGTGTGACTCTTGATGTTGGGGTTGTACGTTTGAGCCTGATGCCTGTAGAAATTACTTAAAATAAAATAGTAAAAAAAGGAAAAGAATAGAAGGGCTTGTACTCACCAAACAGGAAGGCAGAAGTTTGATTAGACACTGAAAATCTTTATCTGACAGATACTTGTCGGGACCAAGGTCAGCCTTGAAAACATGAGGGAAAATATCAGGGTGCTGCCTTAAGTCATCAAAAGAAAAATTCCTTCTAAGTCTGTCCCTGTTTTTCATTTGTCCAAATACACGACTGTAAATCAAAGATGAAAACCACACTAAGTCTTACAGCCTCAAGGCTCTTCTGGAGAGACAGAATACAAATATTTAAATACTAGGACTTAACTATACTCTTGGTGATAGGTATTAAGGAGGGCACTTGTTCTCATGAGCATTGGGTGTTGCATGTGAGTGATGACTCACTGAATGCTACTCCAGAAACCAATATTGCACTGTATGTTAACTACCTTAAAAAACAAAACAAAACAAAACCTAAAAACTACACTTTTATCAAATTCCATTAGCCAAGGGCAGCCCTGGTGGCTCAGCGGTTTGGCACTGCCTTCAGCCCAGGGTGTGATCCTGGAGACCCGGGATCGAGTCCCACGTCAGGCTCCCTGCATGGAGCCTGCTTCCCTCTGCCTCTCCCTCTCTCTCTTTCTCTCTCTCTCTCTCTCTGTATCTCTCATGAATAAATAAATAAAATCTTAAAAAAAAATATTCCATTAGCCGAACCACCAGAACTCCCAAAGTGAGAGATAATATAAAGTAATGCCTAGGTATTTCTTCTTTAAAACAAACTGCAAAATTGCCAATCCTAAAGAGTTCCAGAACTCTTGTTCTTTCCAGATGTTCACTAGTTGATCAAATACTATCACATCGATATAACCAAATAAGTATGCAAAGTGACTGAAAATGATTCTCCCTTGATGTGGGACTGAAGAGGCCTTTACAACATCACTCAGAAGCATAGTACAATTTTAGTTCTCTTTTTTCATTATCTGCTTTCATAAACCCACCTAAAGTCCCCGGAAGGAGAATGAAGCAAAAAACCAGCTTACCCAGCTTAACACGAGCCGTTCTTTTGGCTGATTTTTAATCTTCATCAAGAAATATTTCTTCCTTATCCTCCAACCTGCCATAAAAGCAGAGATATATTCATAGCAAATAATTTTTATACCAATAGATACATGTTTCATCAACTAAGTAATTTAAAAAATTAAATTTGGTAATATTATCCATAGCAACATGGGCACTCGTTAACCATTTGGTAATGTTGACATGGGGAAGACCTGTACTTAGGAAAAACAAAACAAAACCAAAAACCAAAAAACCCCACTAACAATACCAAAAACAACTGCAGACAAAGAAACTATTCACAGGAACAGGAAAACAGAACTTCAATTTTAGTGAGAAAGACAAAGAATGATGGATGGCTCTGAAAGTACACATTACCACCCTCCTAATCTCCAGGTGGCTCTTTACCCAAGATTCATTAAGTGTAAAAGTTAGGGACTGCATCTTCAAGCACCAGGAAGGCAAAGAGAAAAAAGAAATCACTGGCATTTTAGAGCTTTCTGGGGATACAGATAGGAAAGCGTGACAAGAGTCCAGTTCTGTGATCTGTTTTAATAGATCATGTGCCAGTTTCTCACCTATGTCTTTCAAAGGTTCCACCACCTCCCACTTTGGTTCTGATCGGAAGAACATGGAAACTTGCTGTAAGGCAATCTCTGCAAAGACATTTTAGAAACTCATCAGTCCAACATGTCAGGAAAGTACCACATGCTTTAGATATCAATCTTGCAAATGAAATCCTTTTAAGTGTATGACCTTCTAAAAAACTTAAATTACCAAAAAGAAAAAAGAAAAAGGCCACAGAGTAAATGCAATGTAGGATTCTAGATTGGACCCTGGAACAGAAAAAGGACATTAATGGAAAAACAAGTGAAATCTGAATAAAATCTGTCGTTAATAGTAATGAACCAATGTGTATTTCTTTAGTTTTGATCAATGTGCCATGTTTGATCAACATCTTAACATATGTAAGATGTTAACATTAGGGGAAATTTTGTGAGGGGTGGTATATGGAAACTCTCTGTACTATCATTACTGTTTTTCTGTAAGTCAAAAATTATTCCCAATTAAAAAGTTTATTAAGAAGATAATTATTAATGATGTGGGAAAAATACATATATATATTTCAAACTGAAAGATCTAAAATATGTAAACTAGGTGGCATAAACCAAGAATTCAATATATGCACCAGGCCACAACCCAAGCACAAAACTCAAAACATGTTCTGAGGTCATCTCAGAACGGTATTTATGTTGCTCCAAGTAATATTTATCCTGTCTTCATTCCTCATGGAATTATAGCTTTCACCAACAAAGAAGCGATTAGCCTTAAATATATATTGGAAATAAAAGCCAGTGTTTTAGAAAAACATCTATGTTACAGCAACAACATAGTTCTATTGTGGGACAATACCATATCCCTGTTTACTGGAAAAAATCCATCCCTCTTTTTGTGTTCGTTTATCATAAGAACATTTCCCCTTTTTAAGAAGACAATGAGAAGAGGAAGTCCTTTAAACTTCACTATATTAAGAAATTATCAGAATAACTGTGCTTTTACATTTCCTGCAAAAAGCAACATCTGTAATTTGCTATTTTCCCTCAACACAATGAGAACATGAAGCTGCTCTAGATCCCTGAAAAGCAAACAGCAATACTGCAAATTCACTGTGGAATTTCACCACCGCCTAGCATGAATGGCATTCCAGGCCAACCGGTGAAGAATGAGAGAATGAGAGATTCGGCAGAAATGCTCTCTATATGTCAGAATGACCTAGTCTGGAATTACCATGCCCAGCATTTGGCAAACAACATCATTTTGCTACATTTTACAGTACATTGTGAGTTAAGAGTTTCAGGAAAGATAATGATCTACTAGCTATTGGTCTACTGATTGAATATGTAAATTGTTGATGTTGTCCACACAGAAGAAAACATGAGATGACTATATACAAAACTGACTCCATTTACATTTGTTTTAACGACCCAAGAGTGACAAACCATTTGGAGAGATCAGCTGTGGCAGAAGCATATAAAGTTGTCATAATCCATGCTGGGAACTCTGTACCTTCCTTATAATTAATGTTGATATAAAATGTTTTTAGCATTTCCAAAACAACTTGAATAGAAACAATCATAAAATAACTCAAACATAAGCAACTCAAAAAGGTATTTTCTGTGAAAATCATATCAACTTTGAGAAGGATTATGAGAAATAGTTTTCTAAATGCAGTACAATGTCATTCTAAGAGACTGTAAAGGACAGTTGATTCATAACTAACAGTGACTCATAATTCTCCACAAAATCATTATTCAACAACATTTATCATATGCTACTATGTATCATACCTTGTTCTAGAAATGGGAGAAACAGCTGTCAACAAATGGAACATGCTGGATTTGTTACTGATAATTTGAGGACTGGGAGGTAGCCCTTTTTTTTTTTAACCTTAGAGAATCAGGAAACTGTAGAAAAGGACATATTCTTTCTCCTGAACTATGATTTATTGTCAAGTAAATCACGTGACTACCATACTTCCAACATAACTCCCCACCCTCCCCAGAGCTACATGTCCTTCTCCTATAGGATTCACCCACGATCTATCCTGTGTTAGGGCTACTCTCTTCCACAAGCCTGTGAACTCTGGCTGTGAAGGAAGGCTACGTACGTCCCAATCTGGGTAAAAGCCCACAGCCACATGGAAATATTTTTTTCTCTCCTGGAGCACTGGCCCTTGCCTCTTGGCCTGGCTAACTTTTCTACTTATCCTTAGATCTTCGTATAACCATCAACTCTTCTGGAAGCCTTCCTCCGCCTTCAGATCTGGAGCATCTGCACCCCTACCCTCATCCCCAAGTTGCCGGGAGATGGCTACTCTGCCACAGCCTTCACCTGTCAATCTCTCTGCAGAAGTGCCTTGGTGTGGGGGTAAGGGCCAGGCTTCCCTTAATGCTGGATTTGTAGCACCTGACAAAGAGCAGGCACTCAATAAATATTTAATGAAGCAAGGACTACGAGTTCAATACATGTTCAATGGATATGGACACTCTCTCCCATAAGAACATGAAATCCACAAAAAGAAAAGCATCTGCTCTCTATTTCTTCCAATATTGGCTGACACATGGGGGGAAACTACACACTCAGGAAATGCTGATAAACAAGCCCCAGGCAGGAAATGCAAAACGATGCCTTCAGATCCATCCTGTGCTTCCCATGGAGCTCTGACTTCTCCCCTCAGAATGTACCAGCTGCATCCACCGTGTGTAGCCTTGGAGCTCCTAGATCCCCGACCCACAGTAACTGCAGAGAACAGAGTCCTCCAGCCCAGCAACTGGGCTCCAGATCCCCTATCTACGCAGAGGCCTGCAAAGTGGACTTGGCTCTACCACCTCTCCAAAGCACCCTGCCCTTGATCTGAGTATAATCCCCACCCCATCCGTCCTCCCTCCTCTATCCTGGAGCCCACTACTACCTGACCTACTCTTAGGGTTCCGGGGTTTCAGGACTAGAAGAGGGCCCACCTACTCCCTGTCCACTCACCACCCCCCTGATCTTGTTTGACAGGTCAGGACCGAGGCTCGCAGAAGGGAAATGCTGCTGGGACCAGGATCCAAGCCTTCTTACCTTTCTGGTCTGCATGGACACTAAAAACCACCTTATTCTGAGGGGGTTTGAGGTTTGCAATGGGAAGATGGCTTCTGAGGCTTATAAATGATAGAAGCACCTTGTTTTTTGTTTTTTTAAATATTTTATTTATTTATTTATTTATTTATTTATTTATTTATTTATTTATTTATTCATGAGAGACACAGAGAGAGAGAGAGAGAGGGGGGGGAGGCAAAGACACAGGCAGAGGGAGAAGCAGGCTCCATACAGGGAGCCCGACGTGGGACTCGATCTCCTGGGTCTCCAGGATCACGCCCTGGGCTGAGGGTGGCGCTAAACCGCTGAGCCACCCAGGTTGCCCGAAGCACCTTGTTAATAAGATGAATAAAGTAAGGTATGCAGGGGGGTGGGGTATGTGCCTATGACTGGGAGACACCTGTTCTCCCTGTACAAAAGCTGGCCCTCAGTTAAACTTGGTAATACAAATGGACACCTCATAACTCCTCCACAGGGCACCAAGGACCTCTATTTCTTTGGTCATCTGGAGAACACCAGGAAAAGAAAGAAAAGATCAGAAATCTCAGGCTGGAGACTCAGAGAGAGTGGAAGTAGCTATGGATACCCTGAAGCTCCTAGTCACTCATCCCCTGGGACCTGGGGTGGCATCACAGTCCCCCTCCAACTAGATATCAACCTCAGAGCAAGAGGCAGGAAAAGTGGCCTTGGTGACGTCAGCCACATGACACAAAATTCAAGTCCTGAAGTAGAGTAGGATGGTGACCATAGACCACTTGGAAAAAGATAAGAGGTGGAGACATTATCCATGTAAAAGGGGGAAGTGGCCCTGCTTAAAGAAGTGTCCCATGTTGGAAGTATGCAGAGTGCCCTTAGGAACCACAGGCCATGAGTTTTCGGGAAGCCCGGAGAGGTCCTCCTGGCTTTCTGGGATGGAGCTGGTGCAGAGGAGGCTGCCTGGGCTTCCCTTTCCTGAGGCTGCTAGTGAGTCAGCCCAAAGGCAAGACAATTCTGACATTTCATTCAACCGGGCAATAAATCAGCATCTCTCTGATTTCATTGTTTCATTACTGGACTGTGTCCTCTAAATAGTAGCAGCTTCTTGAGCATTTGTGCTCAGTGAGTCTCTGGCAGCATTCTTACACATCTGCCCACATCTGCTTTGGAGTCCTGACTGTCTGCCATGTGGTTGGGGGCGGGGATGGGGAGAAAGATCAAGAATAGCAGCAAATGAGGGGGTACAGTAGAAAGAAATATAAGGGTTGGATAATCTTCCAGGGGCAAAAGCAGCATTTTAATTGGAAAGCATTCAGATACTGTACACTTGTACAGTCATACGAATGTACAACCCTAGGCAAGGCCTTTACTCTCAGGCTAGCTCTCATCTATAAAATGAAAGGGTTAACCTTGATACACCTGCTCTAAAATCTCTTCTAGCTCCGACCCCAGGTAATTCAGTGTCCTCCTAGTTCAAGCTCCCTAAGAGCAGGGAGCACAACCTCCAGGCACTTGCACCCCCAACACCCAGGTGTGCACCCAGCACATGGAATAGGTGTAGCAGAGAGTGAAGGTCTACAGAGAGAATGGTGTCATCATGTGTGCACTATGCCTCGATGCTTGCCCTCAGGAACACGTGAGCAGACACTCTCAGGAAATAAATAGACAAACCAACAAATGAGGCTACGTTAGGGCATATTTGGTAACAGTCAATCCAGATGGCTCACCATCTGACAATTTGGGGAACAATCAAGCGAAGCATAGTAACTGAAAGCCATGAGAGATGTTACTCTGGAAGAATTTAAGCTGTCCTGGGAGCCCCAGTCTTGTGATGCCTTTTCTCCTATATGAACCAAAAAACAATGGGGTGAAGAATGAAAGCCTTTTAATAACTTAGTGATCAATTTTGTCACTTAGAGTAACTGTGCGTTTGAATTAAACTTTCCTTCACTTGGTTGCATTTTAGAAAGGCATTCTTCTCACCTCTGCAGGTACTTCCACTAGAAGACAGGAGGTACATTCTACAGCAAGGCTTCTCAGCAAGCACCTGGGGACTTTGTTAACAAACTCAGATCCTGATCCCTAGGTTTGGGATGGGGCCTGAATTCAGCACTTCTGACAAACTCCTAGTGATGCCAATGCTGTGGGTCAGAGGACCACACTGTGAATACCAAGGCCCAAGGGCTGTAGTTTTCAAACTTGGCTGCATATTGGAATCTCTTGGAGAGCTTTACAAACTAGGAGCCCCACCAGTAGAGATTTTGATTTAATTGGCATGAGTGCAGCCTAAGCATCAGGATTTTTTAAAGTTCTCTGGGTGAGTCTATTACACGAAAAATTTGATACCTGACAAGCAATCTTTTATTTCCCTCTCTCTGAAAAAGGAATAGAAGTGCCTCCCCCTAATTATTTCAAAAGCTGTGTTTTGAGGACCTGAAATGTAACATGTAAACAATCTATTCTCTTAGCAAGGAAATCAGCTTATTAAAAATATCCACAGTTCCACTAAGACTCTAAGCGTGGCTCAGCTTTAACAAATCAGTCCAGTTCTTCATTACTGGTTCAGTTCTACAACAGTTTCAGTGGTCTCTTCAAGGCCACACCAGCGTATACTGAATATTTAATCATTCATCCTTCTAACAATGGGCTTAGTTTATTGATGCTAGCTTTGTGTGTAACCAGCACTGTTCCCAACTCAGTCCCCTGACTGATCCAGGAAAGGTTTGGAAGAGAACTAGCACTTCCTTAGGCTTTGCACTGAGTGGGTCTCCGGTAGCAACTGGGAAGACACAAAAAAGACCCTTTTTAACCACTTGGTACAAAGTAATTCCCAGAAAATACAAAACAGAGCCAAAAAAAATCCAAATCAGATTATGGTATAAATTATTGTGGATTATTTACTTTCTGTTCTGTCAGGGAAGATAATAAAGACAAGACTCTAAGTACCTAGACCCAGTAACTTCTCTTTCATATTCTCCTGTGCAAATATCACCAACATTTTAGAAGCAATTATTTTCCTCTCACACTCTTCCAGTATATTACAATCAGGTTAAGTATGAGGAAGTGAATAATGCCCTGTAACAAACACACACACGTCCCTGTTTGGAAATAGTTTCTCCCGCACGTCGTCTCCAGCAAGGAACAATGCCTTTTTAGTCACACAACCATAATCCCGAGATCCCTTTGCTTACCAGTGTAGTTTGCAGAATAGTTGTTTGGATCTAAAAACTTCTTCACCAGCTCACAATTAGACAAGATATGATTTGTGGTGATGACGTTGAGATAGTTCTGAAGACCTTTCTGCCTCTCAGCTATGAATTCACGATCCATGTTACCAATCAGTTTTTTGGGGGGAAGAGGTAGACTGAGGCCCGCAATCTTTAATTCAAAGAGAAGAAGCATTACACTCATGTCATCCTCAAATGAGACCTGAGCCTCCACGTTTCATAAAGATGCAACCTAATTTCAGTGCTATGATAAAAAATGCGAAGAACTACAACTCAGAACTGATAAAATGCTATATTCACCAGAGCAACTTTCAAAGTTAATTTTTTTTTGTTTTAAAGATTTTATTTATTTATTCATGAGAGATAAAGAAAGGCAGAGACATAGACAGAGGGAGAAGCAGACTCCCAGGACCCGGGGATCAAGCCCTGGGCCAAAAGCAGATGCTTAACTACTGAGCCACCCAGGTGCCTCAAACTTAATGTTTTAAAAAGACGCTTTTCTTTCTATCAAACTTATACGTGAAAATAATTTCAAGAGTCAAATAGTCTTTTTTTTTGTTAGTAGTCCCATGACACTCCTCCCCAAGCAACCCTGCCAACAGATAACCTAGCCATTCCCCGCTACCCAGACACAGCCACATCCAATTCTCTCAGCCAATCTTTTGGGCTGAGGGCTGAATTGATTTGCATTTTTAGGTATTATCTATTAATTTCCCATTATGGATTAAGTTCTCTTTCACAATCCTTTTTTTTTTTTTAAAGATTTTATTTATTTATTCATGAGAGACACAGAGAAAGAGAAGCAGAGACATAGGTAGAGGGAGAAGCAGGCTCTATGCAGGAACTTGATCCCAGATCCCAGGATCATGCCTTGAACCAAAGGCAGACGCTCACCCGCTGAGCCACCCACAATCCTGATTTCACCTCACACACAACCTATTCCTAATGCCACCAATATAGTTATAATTTTATTTAGTGCAATATTCCCATTTACATTAGGTGATACTAACCACTAAGCCAGAAAGCCATGCACAATTCCTTTATATCTACTGGTCTTGTTTGTTTGTTTTAGCTTTCTCTTCAACTCCAAACTCTCCATCTAAGCATTTTCTCAAAATATTCAGGAACAAAGATGCATCAATTGCATCTTCTTGAGAAGCATCTGTTCCAAGCAGGACTGGTAGTCCCTATGCCGGCTGTGAAGGTGGCATCCTGAGACATCATCCTAGGGATGCTTTTGCTTCTCTTCTGCTGAACCCCATTTCTATATCCATACTTCCCTTTTTTGTAGAAGAATCCCTGATTTTTGGTGGGGTTATCCTCCATCAGCTTTCTAAAAAGGGAGCCGAGGAGGTCAATTTTCGAAAAGTTGCATGTGTAAATGTCTTTATTCTACCCTCACACTTGAGTGATAGAGAATCTTGATGTGGAATTCTAAATTGGAAATATTTGTTCTTCAGAATTTTAAAGAACTGCTTTATTGTCTTCTAGCTTCCAGTGCTGCTGTTGGCAGTAGATTCTTGCTTCCGTTTTTGTTTTGTGGTTTTTGCCTCCCCCCCCCCCCCCCCCCCCCCGCCCCCGGAAGCTTTTGGGTCTTCTTGACCTGTTTGTGAATTCCGTATGCCTTTTTGCAGGTCTATTTTCACCTTCACCTTCTGTGCTGAGTACTCAGCCCTTTCTATCCGGAAACCAATATCCTTATGTTCTTTGGTGCTTTCTTACATGAGAAATGCCCTTTGCTTTCTTTTTCTAGAACTCTTATTCCAGTGTCGGCCTTCTGGAATGGTCCTCCATTTTCTCTTTTCTCTCCTAGTTTCCACCTTTGTTAAACAATTTTTTTTCCTACTGAAAACTTTTTCTGGGATATTTCCTTTATCTTTCAGCTCTTCTAAAGAGTTTTCATTTCCACTAATATCTTTTTTTTTTAAGATTTTATTTATTTATTCATGAGAGACACAGAGAGACAGGCAGACATAGGTAGAGGGAGAAGCAGGCTCTTGGCAGGGAGCCTGATGCAGGACTTGATCCCAGGACCCCAGGATCACACCCGAGCCAAAGGCAGATGCTCAATCACGGAGCCACCCAGGTGTAACTTCTTTTTATTTCTGAGTACTTTTCTTTTCTTCAAAAGCATCCAGAATGTAATGCAATTTATCTGAGATTATGAAAGATAATTTTTCTAAAGTGCCTGAAATGTTCCCCTTCCTGTATATATTGTTTCCTGAAGGTTCTTTTTTTTTTTTTTTCCTGTTTGTTTTCATTGTTATCTCTCATGTTAAAAGTACTCCTTAGAAATCTGGTGATCCTGGGCTGTCTGCTCATATTGGAGAGCGGACAACAAAAGCTGGCTGAGGGGCACTCGATGAGTGGTTAGGGCTTATCTGTTGTGGCTTTTATTTTAGCACAGGACCACACTCAGCTGGTTCCTTGGGAAAACCTGTGACCTCAGTGTCTTCGGCCCTTTCCTCAGATCCCTCTCCCCCCCCCCCCCCCCACATCTTCCAGTCTCCTGCCTGGAGGGTCTAGGTCCGACTATCAATATTCTGGGAGCTAAAAGGAAGGAGGTTTGCAGAAGGGAGCAAAGTCAGGGGTTATGTATTACATAATACATAACAGATGTATCATGTAATTATTTTCAACTGTGCCTGCATTCCCCAATCCAAAGACTGTTCTACCCTCTCTGGAGAATAAACTTCCAATTCTCTGCTGGAGGGAGAAGTACAGGACTAACTTGCTAGATGGGTGAAGACCTGGGGACGTGACCACTTCTTCAACATACTCTCAACTCCTGATTTCAGCTTGGCCTTGCCCCATATGGGAGGCAGCACCTGTGCTAAACCTTTTGGAGATTCTGTGGTGTAAATTGGGACCCAATGGGGTTATCCTCTCCCCTTCCCAGGTCAGAATTCTGCCTAACAGATTAACTCTCATCCACTGGATTTTCAGCTTCAAAGGTTTTGTTGTGATTTTATCCTTTCCTATTCTACTTGTCCTTGAGGGTGCGTTTGTGCGCGTGCGTGTGGGTATCAATTTACTGTTGTTTTAGAGTGGCTTTAAGTGGAAGGAAAAGTAAATGCAGGTGCTCAATCTATCATTTTCTAGATCACTTACAAATTTATGAGTCTATTTTTAAAATTTAAAAAACAAAGCATCAGATTCATATCTTAATGAGAAAAATCACTTCCAAAGAGCAGTTGTATTCTACACGTGTGCTTGGATTAGAGCAGTCCAAGTGACATGCATATTGATTGAGGGGAAGGTCTAAAGAGAAAGGCATCTTCAATTCAGACAAGAATGTAATCTAAGCTACCCATGTGGGCAAACCTAACTTAGCCTGTTTCATTCTGTATTTTTCAAACAACAGTGAAGACCTTGAACTCAATATTGGACAAGATGAAAAGGTTGGCTGACAATCCTAAATTGCCTATTTCTCCAACATAATTATGAAAAAGTATCAGAGCATACTTAGAATGAATTTTCTATCATGGCATAATTCACTGCCAGATAAGACATATAAATTTCAGGTCATTTTCCTCATTCATACAATTGGATAGCAGCTTCTTTATTGACTAAATAAAAAGCATACTTAAGAAGAAAGCAGATCACTCGGCTAGTACACATCCAAGTGAATCACTTTATTATTATTATTATTATTATTATTATTATTATTTTGTTCCAGAGCATTGAGTAATATACAATAATCAAAGGTACTACTAAAAACACAACTGGTATTTCTTTTTAAAATTCTTCTATTAAGTTGCAGAATATAATATCATCTATGTGTGTGTGTGTTTAAGCCCATGCATATGATTATATGTTCTCAAAAAAAGTCTAAAAGGACTCAAACTATCTCCTCAAGAACAGCTAACACTGGGAGTGTGTTAGCCAACAAATTTTTTCTATACTATGAAATGTTTACATTTCTCATTTACTACTTTTTTCAATTAAAAAAAAACAACTCTCGCTTATGAAACTGAACATATATACAGCACGGAGTCTTAAAAATTACCATGAACTTGGGGTGCCTGGGTGGTTCAGTCAGTTAAGTGTCTGACTTCAGCTCAGGTCATACTCTCAGAGTCCTGGGATCCAGCCTCACACCAGGCTCTGTGCTCAACAATGAGTCTGCTTATCCCTTTCCCTCTGCCCCTCCTTCCCCACTTATGTGCTTGGGCGCACTCTCTCTCTCTCTCTCTCTCTCTCTCTCAAATAAATAAATAAATAAATAAATAAATAAATAAATAAATAAATAAAATCTTTTTAAAAAAAGTGTCCAACTCTTGGAGCTCAGGTTGTGATCTTAAGGTTGAGATTGAGCTCCGCATCTGGCTCTGTGCTCAGTGCAGTCTGCTTGAGATTCTCTTTCCCTCTCCCTCTGTCCCTCCCCCTAATGCTCTGTCTCTCTAAAATAAATAAAATAAAAAATAAAAACTATATACATGTATATATAAAAATATACATATACATATATATATAATTGCCATGAACCAGTATCAGCCCATTTGCCTGCACTACCCAACAGGAGACCCAGCTGAATCCCACATGACTCAGAATGGAGAGTTGTACAGGACATCATCAGATTCAAACCCCAAGAGAACTATTTTTAATTCATGGTAGGGATATGAAAATGAGACTAATAAGGTATTCATTCTGAACTTTGTGGCCTCCAAGCTTCCATCAATCTATTTGTTCAAGCTTCATTTCACTTTAGGAAAATACATTGATCTGCCCAGACATCCCATCAACTCTTCCAAATCATCAGGTGAAACCAAGTGTTCTTTGCCAACAGCTGCAATTAGAGTGCCCCTGCTATGCCAGTCTGCTAGACAGATTAGAGGTTTTTTCCTGCTCTGCCTTAAGATCTCACAATAAATATTTCCACAAGTATTAGAAGTATATAATGTGTGTGTTATTTTAAAATCTTGCCTTTTAAAAAAAGATTAGCATTCAAGAGACACTTTCTCTTTCTGCTTTCTCCCAAAAATTCTAAAATGTTTGACAATTATAGAATATAAAATTTAGAAGTCCAATGACTCATTAGAAGGGAGGGAAGAGAATACTAGCCCAGAGAGCAATCAAGTCACTATGCCAATGATTTTCAAACACCTCCACATTGATGGCTTCAAGCCATGACACCTCACCATCCCATTTTCAATAGCTTTCCTTTTTAATGTGCCCTATGGATTCCCTTCTTGAGTTCCCTGTATATGAGGAAAGAGAAAGCCAGTAGAGAAGTCCCCAAAGACCCATCCATAACACCTGCAGAGTAACAAAGCGAAGGGGAAATGATTGCCAAAGTGAGGTCTAGAGCCCACAATCTGACCCACGCTAGTAGAAGCCTCCAAATTACATAACAAACTATACTGCAGCTTCAAGAAAACTAGCTTCTGTTTGGAGGAGGAATCTTCAAACTCTAAATCTGTTAATCTCTCATTTTCATTATCAGATCTCAGTGGTCTGCAAATTGCCTTCAACTATATTTCAGTAAGTATTCTAGGGAGTTCTGAGCTCTCAACAGACCCTTTATTTGTCCCAATACCCCTCAGTGTACAGTAGAGTCTCTCCTATGTCAACAGTGGGCAATAAAATTCAAATCACAAAGCATCCAATGCTATAACAGAACTGAGAAGTCATCTGGTTCAATCCCTTGTTTGATGGGGAAAGTGAGGATGGAGAGGGAAAATAAATGACTCCCTGCTGTAAGGGCCAGAGTCTGGGATCCTTCCCAACCCGAGCATTCCCAGCCCAGTTCCCATCATTTTAGCTCCTGCTCTTTTGCTGTTTGTGGTCTCCCTACATGGTTACTAATTTGATGTTGCCTTTAAAATAAAGTAGGGATTCAGGACACCTGGGTGGCTCAGTCGGTTGGGCAGCTGCCTCTTGGTTTCAGCTCAGGTCACAATCTCAGGGTCATGGGATCAAGCCCTGTATCAGGCTCCCAGATCAGCAGGTAGTCTGCTTCTCCCCCTCTCTCCACCCCTTCTCTTCCCTGCTCACATGCTCACACACTCTCTCTTTCTCTCTCTTCAATCAATCAATCAATCAATCTTGGCAAATTAAATAAAAAATAAAGCTTTAAAATAAGGTAGTGATTCTTCTTTACTGTTACCACAAAATATGCTCACTATAGTAACTTGGGAAAATGCACCATTTTTTCCTATTTCTTTGTTTATATAGCTTACATGTGCTTGTTTATAGAGAACTTGGAAAGTACAAAACAGTATAAAGAACCAGAAAAAAAAAACATAACTCATAATCCTGCCACCTGGAGATCACCATTGTTAACAGTTTGGCATATTTCCCTCCAATCTTTTTTTCTAAACAATTCATGTAATTATATTATATTATATTGCATGTATAATTTTACATCCTGCTTTTTTTTTTTCACTTTGTCATCTTTCCTATTGGAGTCAGACAACTTCGCATATGTGTATTATATTTCTCTTTCTTCAGCAGGAACTCATTTATCCATCAGAACGGTAATCAGACACTAAAAATCATGGTCACAGTTTTATTCTGTGGTTTTTAGAGTCTTTTTGGTCTGTTTTATGGAGGTTGTTTTGAAATTATTTTCTTGCCAAAAAGCTGTATGTACTTTCTTCTGTTTGTTTACTTGGATTTAGAAAAACCTCCCACTGAAATGATGTCTGGCCATATCCTGCCCAGCATATGCCAACATCAATACACATGGATATTTGCATTTGAAATAAAATGCACACTGAAAGTGCCTATTTTTAAAGGGAAAATTACACTGAAGCAAAAATAAAATCCTATTATATTAAAAAGGTCGTAAATGAATAGTCACAGAAATCCAAACTTTCATTCCCTAAGCAAGAACAAACAGCAGATAAAATCCTCTTCCCCCACTCCCCCATTCCCCACCTGTTCTTGGGGGCTGGGCCTAGACATTTTCAATTTCAGAAATCTTCCTCCCATGAGTCTTACTCAGTCCTGGCTGAATGACACTATATGAAGATTGCTGGGCAAAAGTTCACCTGTGCATCAAGGTGAAAACACATACTAGGCTCAATGCTAACTCCCAAAGGCTCACACCGTTGTGGAAATGCTGCATGAGAATATCTAGAGAGATCTGTGGAGAAAATCCACTGCTGGAGTAAACCACACATCGGTGCCTTATCTACAATGTCATCACAGACCCAGCTTCTAAGTGGAAAAAATATGCTGTAAAAATCCAAAAATGAAACCAATTAAATCCATCAATGAAGAGAGTTTGATCTCTGCCAGTATTTTACCCAGAAATTTAAATTTGTCATACTATAATTAACATTTAAAAAAACAGTATTTATCAAATGCATGATTATCTGTCAATTACATAAAGGTCTGCAGACACTCAGGCCAATTCTATTAGAGAGAAAGTGAGGCATTCATGTTTTTAGCAGGATTGTAAAGAATGTTAAAGTTTGGACTCTACCTATGCTATTTTCCAAAGTCTGATCAATAACCATGGCCTTTTGAAGGAAAGAAGCATTTTGCTCCCTCCCAGTCAGCAGTCCTTCTGACTTCTGTGGACAGGATCAGAGGTCACTCAGAGTAAGTAAGAAGTGACAGCTAGGGCAGCCCGGGTGGCTCCGCGGTTTAGCACTGCCTTCAGCCCAGGGCCTGATCCTGGAGTCCCGGGATCAAGTCCCACATCAGGCTCCCTGCATGGAGCCTGCTTCTCCCTCTGCCGCCTCTCTCTGTGTCTCTCATGAATAAATAAATAAAATCTTTAAAAAAAAAAAAAAAAAGAAGAAGAAGAAGAAGAAGAAGAAGTGATAGCTAGCTCACCAATGAAGAGGGAGCAGTGCTTCACTTCCTGGCTGAACTGGTCATAAGCCAAGTGCTCTGGCTCAGGTTTTATGTTACCAATCAAATCTGAGATATGCTCACTCTCTCTGTGTCTGTCATGAATAAATAAATAAAATCTTTAAAAAAAAATCTGCGATATGACCCAAGCCCGGTGGTCTGCAGTTACCCATGGCACTTGAAGACTGACATGTGGAATGGAGATGTGGGTGCTATTGCCAATACTTACTGTGGTGCTAAAGCCCCTCTAGGACCCTTCACTCATTACCACCACAGCTGTTTCCAGAAAAAGACTCTACAGCTCATTCTTCTTTCCTTTATGGCCACCAAGTTAGGAACATTTAAATCAAAGGGATTTAGATGTATTTAAGAGAAAAAAGGTTACACTGAAAAAGGCTGTCTCTAGTTACTGCTGAGTACTGATCTGCAATGCTGCATATGAGAGTCTGAGATAGTCCCAGCTCTAAGTGAATGACTCCAACAATCCAGCTAGTCATTCCTCTGTGCAAGGAGATGATACACAGCATCCCATGCCCATGGTAAGGATGCAGTCTCGCACAAAGGTACTCACTTGCAAGGTGACTATTATAAATTACATGTTTGTTCTCAAAAGTTTACTCTTAGAGCCATGCATTATCTATTTAAAGTATAAGTCTATCTCCTCCGCCAGGGAAATTTGCTAATATTTTGTCTTGATACTGCCATTTCCAACCCGTTTCTGAGACACCCAAGCAATGACTGTGTGTCATTGGTATTTTCAAATATTTACCTGCAAGCTGTTGTTCAACAAATCAAAGTCACTGTATCTCCTAACAATCTGTAAGACAAGAGAGTGGTGTTTTCATTCGGCAAAGACCATCTCTTTCTTGTACTAAAGGTAGTGGGTATACCTGGTGCTTAACTTGCTTAACTGGACAGACCCAGAAAACAAACCTAGCAGTGTCCAGAGTTCGCTGGGCCATGGGAAACTGGTTAATGCCAGCCAAACACATAAGATGCCAACAGGTAAGAGAGAAAGATGATATATTTGTTTTCAGGGTGAATAGCCCTTTAAATACCTTTCTCATTAACCAGGCACCTGGAAAGATGAATTAATGATTTACCTCCAAAAAGTTTTACTGAACATGAAATCAAATTAAAAGGAAGTGGACAGCTGTGAAGCCATTTGATCCTTGCCCTGGATAAAACTTTTCCCAGTTGAGAGCCCACCATTCAAGAGACAGGACTGTAACTGCAGGCAGAGAGGCCATACCTCTCCTGGATTCCCCGTGTTTTCCCTCTTGGCAGACAGTCCACTTTCCATTGTCTATACATTCTTTCTGAGTTATGTTGATGTCACTGATTAGGCCAGAGTCAAATTCCACTAGCTCTTCAGGCTCTGGGCAAGGAAATTATTTTGCTTTTGAATGGTTTGACTTCAACCTTTATTGATGAATCTCAAATGTTAGTGAGTAGAATTGCCCACCAATCATCTCAGACTCTGCCCTCAGAGAATCTCCTACCAGTAGGTCCACGGTGGGGCTTAAGAGTCTACATTTTTGTTAAATATCCCAGGGATCCTAATGCATTATATCTGGAAGACTACACCAAGGATTGATTTTTCTGGTAGGACAATGGCTGTTGCCCTGCTTGCCAACTACACATCAAAGAGTTAAATAAGGCCATCCCTCATAAGTGCAAAGGAGAAAAGGCAGCACAGCGGTTAATCATAGAGAATATACAAACTCCAACTCTGGTCTGTCACTGACTGGAGTGTGACCATGGCCTACTTACTTACCCCTTGAATGTAAAATGAGGAGGTATAATCATGTAGAATGGTTTTTAAATGTGCCTGAACCAGTGCCTAACAACAAATGCTCACTAGATATTAAATAGTGTAACTATTCAAACAAAAAGCTGTTTGAAATTTCAGGCAAAGACCAAGGGAAGGTGATTGTAATTACAGAGGCAAGAAAGAAATGGCCCCTGTAGAGAAGTCAGCTACCCTCTGCAAGTCAACTAACATAGTTAGGACCTCTGGATCTGAGTTGGAAGTTTTTTCTCTCTGAGGCCCCCTCTAAGCCTGTAAGGTGACCCTCACCTACAGTCAGGGGGGAAACTAGCACTACTAGCATTTGCCCATGAGTGGACTGAGGAGTCCATGAAATGCAGAGCATCCAAGCTGTACGATGTCCAGGGTACCATCTCGCCTTTCTACCTGATGGACTTAACTCTAACCACCCCCACCTACACCATGGCTGCAGGGGAGGAGGTATGAATTACTAAGAACAAAACAAGTAATCTGCCTACTATCTATCTATCCTAGTCTGGGTCAAACTAGAGAATACATTCCTCAATACTCTCTGTGGCAACATCATACACAAATTAAACCAGATAAATGGGAGCAGAAAAACCTCTGCTAATAGACATTGTAAAGCTGAAGGTTTATTTATTTATTTATTTATTTAAGCTGAAGGTTTATACCTAAAAGTAAAAGGATTCATATTTATGCATGTTTTGGTTTTTCCACATTTTTGGACGCCCCAAGTCAGGCTTTTGTTTAAATGCTTAAACATTTTTCTAGTGACAAAAAAAAAAAGCTTACCTGCCAGCTGTTTTCTACAGAAATTCCTCTTTGCACCCGAATTATATACTCCTAAAAAAGAGGAAAGAGAGAGCCTCAGTTATAAGACACCCACATCGGGGGCACCTGGGTGGTTCAGTGGTTGAGCATCTGCCTTTGGCTTGGGTCATGATCTCGAGGTCCTGGGATCAAGTTCTGCGTCGGGCTCCCCAGAGGGAGAAGCAGGCTCCATGCAGGGAGCCCGATATGGGACTTGATCCAGGGACTCCAGGATCACACCCTGAGCCGAAGGCAGATGCCCAACCACTGAGCCACCCAGGCGTCTCATGAATAAATAAAATCTTAAAAAAAAAAAAAAAAAAAACACCCAAATCAGAGAATCAAAACTAAGTGAAAATATCAGATAAAGTAGACTTCAGAGCAAAGAAAATTACTAGAGAAAGATAGTGCATCAAGATAAAACAGTACTCTACCAGCAAGACATAGCAATCTTAAATGTGTATGTACCAAACACCAGAGCTATAAAATATGGGAAGCAAAAACTGATGGACCTGAACGAAGAAACTGGGGAACCCATGATTACAGCTGGAAGCTTCCACTCTCTTAGAGATTGATAGAACAATTAGAAAACCAGGAAGGACACAGAAGAACCCAACAATACTACAACAATGCATCAGCCAACAGATTTAATGAGCATTTTTGGACACTTCATCCATCAGCCAACAGACTAATGAGCATTTTTGGACACTTCATCCAAAACCAGAAGAATACACATTCTTTTCAAGAGGGTATGAAGATGGCAATAAGCATAAGAAAAGATGCTCAATATTACTGGTCATCAAGCAAATGCACAGGAAGACCACAAAGAGATATTATCACATACCTACCACAATGACTAAAACAAACAAACAAAAAAACAAATGCTAGCTAGCATACAGAGAAACTGGATCACACATACACTGCCAGTGGGAATGTAAAATGGTACAGTGACTCTGGAACATAGTTCAACAGTTTCTTAAAAGATTAACCCTGCAACTATCTTAACAACCCAGCAGTTGTAATCCTGAGCATTTATCCCAGACAATTGAGCATTGATGTTCATACAAAACTTGTACAGGAATGTTCACAGCAGGTTTATTAATAACAGTCCAAAATTAGAAACAAGTCAGAAGTTCTTTAACAGGCGAATGGTTAAACTTTGCTACATCCGTATCATGAAACAACACTCAGAAACAAAAAGGAATAAATTATCAGTTCACACAACAATTTCGATGTATCTCCAGAGTTATGCTGAGTGAAAAAGCCAATCCCAAAAGGTTGTAAACTATATGACTCCATTTATAGAACATTCATTAAATGACAAAATTATAGATATGGAGAAAAATTAGTGGTTGCTAAGAGTTAAGGCTGGAGTAGTAGGGTGTATGAGCTAGGGAAGCAGGCAGCTGTGGCTACAGAAAGGCAAAGTGAAGTGCTATGCTTTGAATGTTTGTGCCCCCTCCAGAATTCATGTCAAATACTAACCCCCGAAGATGACAATATTAGGAGGTAGGACCTGCAGGAAGTTCTTAGGTCATGGGAGTGAAACCCTCATGAATAGCATTAGTGCCATATAAAGGAAGCTCCAGAAGGATCCCTTGCTCCTTCCACCATGAGTAAATTTTGAGAAGGTATCAGCTATGAACCAGGAGAAGGACCCTCACCAGAAGGCAACCATGATGGCACTCTGATCTTGGACTTTCAGCATCCAGACCGAAAAATACATTTCTGTAGTGCTTGAGCCATCCAGTTTACGGTATTTTGTTATAGCAGCCTAAACAGCTAAGACATGAGGGATGCTGGGATTGATGGAAAGGTTCTGTATCTTGACTGTTTCAATATATTAATGTACTGGTCGTGATACTGTACTATACTTTTACAAAATAGTACCGTTCAAATAAATTGGGCAATGGATAAATGGGATCTCTCTGCATTATTTCTTACAACTGCATGTAAATCTACAATTGCCTAAAATAAAAAGTTTAACCTTAGGCATTCAAACCAAGGTGTGGTACCAATCAAAGGACTAAGATCCATGATTTTTGGAGTTCAGAGTTTCCATATTATATGCATCATCAGCTAGAGAAGGCCATGATTAAAAAAACAAGTGAAAAAGTAGAGGAGGGGGACACCTGTGTGGCTCAGTGGTTTAGCGGCTGCCTTTGGCTCAGGGTGTGATCCCATGGTACCAGGATTAAGTCCCACATCTGGCTCCCCACAGGGAGCCTGCTTCTCCCTCTGCTTCTGTCCTCTGCCTCTCTGTGTCTCTCATGAATAAATAAAATCTTAAAAAAAAGAAAGAAAGAAAGAAAGAAAGAAAGAAAGAAAGAAAGAAAGAAAGAAAGAAAGAAAGAAAGAAAGGTACAGTCTGATTCTATTCCTTCCTTCCGCAGACACACAATTTAGATTTTTAAAAAACTTATCTACTGGGGTGTCTGGTTGGCTCAGTCAGTTGAGTGTCTGCCTTCGGCTCAGGTCATGATCCCAGAATCCTGGGATTAAGCCCCAAATCAGGGAGCCTGCTTCTCCTTCTCCCTCTAACCCTCCCCCGGTTTGTGCTCTCTGGTTCTCTGTAAAACAAATAAATAAAATCTTTTTTAAAATAAAAAAATTAAATTAAAAAAATAAAAACTTGTCTATAAGTATGTGACCCTTGATCTCAGTGTCATGAGTTTGAAACCCACACTGAGGATAGAGTTTATGTAATAAAATAAAATTCAGAACTTCCTGAACATATATTTGTGCCAGAATAGGTTATGTCTACACTACTCAGTCAAGTGGCAAACATCTTCTCATTGTATCCCTTTATATATGCTCTTTGTCCTTTATTCCTCTCCTCTCCCCACAACAGACAGTAACAATTATGTGTTCTAGCCTTTAGAGTTGTCTCTACTTCAGGATTCTAGCACTGTCAGGCTAAGAGTCTTGTTAAGGCATTCCTGAAGCCACTTCATGGATACCCTATACATTTGGCTATTATTGTGATTATGATCACTATATTGCCTTCAAAAAAAAAAAACTTGTCTATAAAATGGCACACAATAACAACTTGGCAGAAGAGAAGCAGTAGCTACAAGATAATGCCTGGGTCATGACATAAGAGTGTGATAGCCAAGATGACATCCTCATTAATGTTTGTGCCAAAACATTCTTTAAATTTAGGTCAGTGAGATGAATGGATAAAGATGTGGTGTATGTGTACACACACAAATGGAGGAACACTACTCAGCCATCAAAAAATGAAATCTTGACATTTGCAATGACGTGGATGGAACTGGAGAACATTATGCTAAATGAAATAAGTCAATCAGAGAAAGATAGTTATACGATCTCATGGGAAGAGAGGAAAAAATAAAACAAAATAAAATCAGGGAGGAAGACAAACCATAAGAGACTCTTAATCATAGGAAACAAACTGAGGGTCACTGGACGGGGAGGGGTGGAGGGTTGGGGTAACTGGGTAATAGATGGGCATTAAGGAGGGCACGTGATGTAATCAGCACTGGTATTATATAAGGCTGATGAAACACTGACCTCTACTTCGGAAACCAATAATATATTATATGTTAATTAATTGTATTTTTTAAATATAAAGCATTAAATTAAAAATAATAATATACCCAACAATAAAAAATAATTTAGGTCAGCGATCTCCAAAGAGGTTGATTCTGACCCAAATGACATTTAACAATGTCTGGGGTCATCTTTGGTTGTCACAGAGGCTGGGGGAGTGCTACTGGCATCCAGTAGATAGAGCTCAAGGATGCTGCTAAACACCTACAATGCAGAAGACAGCCCACACCCACCCCCCAACAAAGGACTATCTGGCATTGAACGTCATTAGTGCCAAGGTTGAGAACCCAGGTTCAGGTGCATCAATAAACCAGCCATCCCAGTCTTTGGAGGCTTGGGATACAGGGTAGTGCTAGAGATTACTTATGTCACCATCTGCCCTTGGCTGTGGCCCACTGGTACCTCATATACAACACTATAACACACTCGTGTCCACCTATACTTTGCTTAGTTATTGGCAGCCTAAAAGTACCACCCATTATATAAAAACACATTAAGACCCAGTAAGGCTTCACTGTAGTCCCCAAGTACTATCTGCCATGTGGTAACAGGTACAGAAAGACAGTGGGGAACATAAGGTGATTTTGCTTGAAAATATTTTTTTTTAAGTAAACTCTACCCCCAACATGGGGCAAGAACTCACAATCCCAAGATCAAGAGTTGCTCTACCAACTGACCCAGCCAGGTGCCCCTGCTCAGAAATATTTTTATTCCACTTCAATAAGACAGGTTGGTCCCTAACTATAAAACATTTGAATTTTTTTAGTTTGCTTGATACCACCATCCACTTGACCAAAAGGAAATACTTTCACCTCACATCCCCAATTTGTAAACTAAACACAGCACAACTGTCCTCTGCTTGCAACCAGGTGGTAGCTCTTATTAAAGCAGAGAGGACAGTGCCCAGGGGAATAAGAGAAACCTAGCATCTGAAGTCAGGTCTCGGGATCCCTGGGTGGCGCAGCGGTTTGGCGCCTGCCTTTGGCCCAGGGCGTGATCCTGGAGACCCGGGATCAAATCCCACGTCGGGCTCCCGGTGCATGGAGCCTGCTTCTCCCTCTGCCTGTGTCTCTGCCTCTCTCTCTCTCTCTCTGTGACTATCATAAAAAAAAAAAAAAAAATTTAAAAAAAGGGCAGCCCCAGTGGTGCAGCGGTTTGGCGCAGCCTGGGGTGTGATCCTGGAGACCCGGGATCGAGTCCCACATCAGGCTCCCTGCGTGGAGCCTGCTTCTCCCTCTGTCTGTGTCTCTGCCCCTCTGCCTCTGTCTCTGTGTCTATGAATAAATAAATAAAATCTTTAAAAAAAAAAAAATGAAGTCAGGTCTCCTCCTCCCAAGCTGGAGTCAGCAGCCCCAGAATCCTCCAGTGAATCATTCCCATCTTTACCACCATCTCTGATGTGGAACGGAAACTGCAGTGTGCATGTATAAAAGAGACAATAAACCACCAAGGCCAATCAGGCAACGAAGGGAAAGCTAACTCTGTAGTGCAGCCCTGAGTCAAGTAGATATACGCCTGCCACCAAACCCTGCCATCTGCTGCCACGTCCCCAAAAGGCCCCTTCTTCTTGCTCCTCCTCACAACATCACACCATTTATCTTAGTGGGGCAGGGTGGCCATCCCATCAAACCCTAGCACGTGGGTATTTCAACTAGTCTGTGTGGTCTGCTGAAGAAGTTCTTCAAACTGGAAAGGCACCAGGACCATGTAATTTCTGACTAAGTGAGATTAGAGAAGAGAGATATAAGTGAGCAGTGAGCACCGATCTTGTGTCAGGAGCTTTGCTAAACCCAACACTTCTCATTCAATTCTCACAGCTGCCTAGAGGGTAGAGCTCAGCTCCCCTCGGCTGGGCTCGGCTCGGGCAAAGTTGCGTGAGCTGTCCAAGGTCACACAAGTGGGAAGCAGCTGAGTGGGAAGTGCAACCCAAGTACCTGATTCCCAAGACCTTCCAACCAGACACGCATGACTGGTGACCCGGGGAGCCCCGAGCTCTTTCTGCAGCCCTGAAAGATGGGGATCCTCACTAGCTGGTGGAACTCAGGTGGTTCATCTCTAATGATGCTGATCTACTGACTCCAATCCTGAGGGGGAAGTCGGGGTTGGGGCTGTCGTTTCCATAACTGTTGATTAATGCTTCCAACACAGGCCATTTTCCAAGTAAGCATCCTCACTTTTGTTACTGGAGTTTTCGGAAAGATATATACTTAAGATTTCCCTGCGCAATAGCTGATATTCAAAGATGCCGTGGTTTGGTGAAATTTTAGGAAAAACTGAGGAGGAAAACTTATTTTGAACCTGTCTGGCCCCAAATTACCTTAAGGAGACTACAAACACAGATCACTTTGGAAAAAAGGTGTTCAAGGAGCTAAAGCCAAAACTTCAGCAAACCTTCAAGCCAGAATAACCTGCATAATTCTTCTCCCTCCCCTTTTGGCACAGATATCAGATTTACTCAGAGACTCAAAGTACAGAGAGATGCAGACAGCTGTTTGGAGATATTTTACACCTTGTCAGTGTTCCCACATCACTATCTCCAAAGCAGAGGGTCTCAACCCTGCTGCATTCTATAATCACCTAGAGAAGTTAAAAAACCAAACAAACAAACAAAAAACTAGATACCAGTGGTTCCATCCTCCCTCCCAGAGATTCTGATTTAACTTGTCTGGGCTGAAGCATAGGCATTAGTAGGTCCTAAAAGTTCCCCAGGTGACTGTAATGTGCAGCCAGGCGCAAGAGCCATCTTAAAAAAACTTCTTAAAAAGGAAGCAGCTTTACAGTGTAAAAATAAAAACCCTCTCAAGAGAGGAAGGAAACAAATGAACCACGCACCCACCAACCTTACAGCCTCCTCTATCCCCGTCCTCATCCCTCCCTGCCTCTTCAAGGGTAGAGTATGTACCTAAACTGAGCCCTGTAGGGGTCCCACCTACTCAGGGCCCTGGAGTGGTGGCTCACAGGTACAACTCATACCATCTGCTGATGGTTCTTTGAGGTAAGAAAGAACCATTACCCTCATTGTGCAGCTGGGGACAGTGAGTATGCCTTGACACCTCTGGGATAGGAGGCCAGGTCTCCAGCACCTACTAGCCACACCACTCTCTCGGGTTCATTCCCAAACCTACTTTCTTCTGGCACTTTCCCCTCATAGGAAGGCCCACAGAGAACACTGAGCACACATGAACTTGCTGGACATCCAACATTATCCTACTTCCTTGCTCAGGAACCTTCCAGGGCTCCCACTGGCCACAGAATAAAACCCAACTCCTCAGCCTAGCTTCCAAGTTCTGCTATCACCTAACCAAAGCGTCTTAACACGTTCCTTCTCCTCTACCCAGACTCTGTGTCTCCCAGACGTCCCTTACTTACTGCCCTCTCTGTTTTACCTAGACAACACCTGGCAAGGGTAGCTGTTTAATCATGTTACTGCTATTTCTGTCCTATCTATATCTACCTATGTCTGTGGAGAGGGGGGCGCTCTCCAACTGAATTAAGTTTTTTAGGGCTAGGATCACATATTTCTTTGTATTGCAAACAGCACCCAGCACAAGGTCAGCCCAGTAGTAGAAGTGCAGCAAATAATCCTTGGTGGGTATTTTGTTAACTGACTGCTTGCTCTTTTGGGAAGGAGGAAGCTTGCTGGTCTTTTTCATGTGCACTTACATCTAGGAAAAGTCAAACAGCATCCTCAAGAAAATCTCCATGAGGGTCCGGGCATGGGTGAAAACAGGTGAAGGGGATTAAGACGTACAAACTTCCAGTTATAAAATAAATAAGTCACAGAGACAAAGTACAGTATAGGGATGCCTGGGTGGCTCAGCGGTTGAGCATCTGCCTTCGGATCAGGGCATGATCCTGGAGTTCCAGAATGGAGTCCTGCATCAGGCTCCTGCAGGGAGCCTGCCTGCTTCTGCCTCTCTATGTCTCTCATGAATAAATAAATAAATCTTAAAAAAAAAAAAAGTACAGTATAGCGAGTATAGTCAATAATAACGATATTTAATGATTTCTTATAATTACATTAATTACTTGATAATCATTAGAATTAATTATTAAAATTAAATAATTAAGAATTAATATTAACACTGTATGGTGACTACATTTATTGTGGTAAGCACTAAGTAATACACAGACCTGTCAGATCGCTATGTTGTACATCTGAAAATAAGATAGCACTGTATGTCAACTCTACTTAAATAATAAAAAAGAAAAAAAATTTCTAAAAAGAAAGTAAGTCTCCATGGATCTTCCAACCCGATTTATCATCCCTTTATAAACCCAATATTCAAACCCATGGTATCACACAGCACAAGAGCCACAGCTCACGGGTGGTGGGCAGCAACACCCCGAAGGACAACAAGGTCTCCGAGGAAATTCTCAGTTGCAGGACTGCCACTCAGCTCACCAGCAACCTGCCTGGCTGCTTGCAGTTCTTAATAGTTCACCTAGAATTAATGATTACCCCTTACTCTGCTAAATATTCATTACTTATTGTTGCATTTGTAGGTTCTCAGTGCTACAACATACCTGCGTTTTATTTTCATTGCTGAGCCCTCCAGCAATGTGCAAAACCTGCCCCCAAACCGATGAAATCACTAGGGTTTTAAACGGCATTGGAAGAATGACCACTATCTTAACCTAATTTGCTCAGAAGAGTGAAGCCAACTGTAACTCCTTTTCAACCAAGTAAAATAAATCTCATTTAAAATCTAACTGAGGATCCCTGGGTGGCGCAGCGGTTTGGCGCCTGCTTTTGGCCCAGGGCACGATCCTGGAGACCCGGGATCGAATCCCACGTCGGGCTCCCGGTGCATGGGGCCTGCTTCTCCCTCTGCCTGTGTCTCTGCCTCTCTCTCTCTCTCTGATGTGACTATCATAAATAAATAAAAATTTATTTTAAAAAATAATAATAAATAATAAATAAATAAAATCTAACTGAATCTTAGAACTGTGTGCTTCACATTTATGCAAAGTAAGTTCTCCAGTTTCTACTCTGTGTTCCCAGAAAGGGCAAGGAACACATCATAAATGTGCTTTGATGCCTGCCGTGAGATGCCACTGCCTTACTGAGCATGCTTCTCCCTTCTCCAGGCCTTTTGAAGTCCATGCTCTCCTCTGCGGGACAGTCTCCTGCCCTGCCAGGGGAGCTGCTCTCCACACCTAACTTCAAAGGCAGCCGATGTTTCAGCTAGGAGAAACACTGCAAAGCAGTGCTCAAAAATCCTTTCAGCCTCAGACATGACTAGAGAATGAACATGACATTTAAAAAAAAATTGTTTTTTTCTGAACATGGCATTTTAAACAGCAGTTCCTGTGGCATTCTGTAGTACGAGACCCTTAAATGACGCCAAAGAAAATTACTTAATTTGCTAAGATGGGAATCCATGAATGCCATCTTACGTCAAAGCAAAGGGAAAAAAACGCTCAAATATCTCGGGCTCATTTAAATAGTAATTAAAAATGAAATGTGACCTCCAATAATCCTCAAGCTTCTTGGGCCGACGCCCTTTTAAAAGTGTAGAAACAGATGCAGTAAATATAACCTCAGAAAACTACTATTTAGCTGGCTGGCCAGAAAAGACAGTAACCACACAAACTCCAACCTGGTTGGAAATAATGATTTTTATGTGGGCTCTGGTATCTCAATTCTCACACCCTCAGCTGGTAACAACCCAAGTACCAGCTAGGAATGAACTGTTCCTCCTTGTGGGGCCACTTCTCTGCCCACCCCCATGGTCCACTGCCCCAAGTCTTCTGGAAGTGGATGTACTGATCAGCCCTCTTTCCCCAGGCCAAAACCTCAAGTGCCCAGGGGGAAAGGGCCTGGCTTTACAGTCAGAGACTCAATTCAAAGTCCAGTGCCACTTACTAGTTTTGTGACCTAACTCTGCTGAGCCTCTGATCTCAGTTTATTATCTGCAAAAATCATATCTTTCCAACAGGATGGCAGTAAATATTGGATGAGACTCTATACTTACAGCACCCAGCACAGAGGCCAATTTTGTAATTTAGTTTGTTTTCTTTTCTGTTATGAAATAGAGAATGCATGGTGTGTACAGGTGAATACACTATGGCCCTAAACAGCAAGCACAGGAGATGGCCACAGCACTGTCAAGAGCCCCAATGGAACAAAAAGCAGCTATTCTCTTTTAACACAGGGAATAATTTTATCAGTCTCTGATTTCTGATAGCAAGCACTATTACTCAGCTTTGCTTGTCCCAGCTTCTATGCCCACGTTTATTTATTTATTTGATTATCTATTTATTTAATTTTTTTAAAATTTTTATTTATTTATGATAGTCACATAGAGAGAGAGAGAGAGAGAGAGAGAGAGAGGCAGAGACATAGGCAGAGGGAGAAGCAGGCTCCATGCACCGGGAGCCCGACATGGGATTCGATCCCGGGTCTCCAGGATCGCGCCCTGGGCCAAAGGCAGGCGCTAAACCGCTGCGCCACCCAGGGATCCCTAATATTTTATTTTTAAGTAATCTCTATACCCAATGTAAGGCTCGAACCCACAACCCCAAGATCAAGAGCCACCTGCTCTACCAACTGAGCCCGCCATCCACCCCCTCCATACTCACTTTTTTTTAATCTTTTTTTTTTTTTTTTTAAGATTTTATTTATTAAGTAGAGACGGAGAGAGGCAGAGGGAGAAGCAGGTTCCATGCAGGTAGCCCGACATGGGACTCGATCCCAGGTCTCCAGGATCACGCCCTGGGCTGAAGATGGCACTAAAATGCTGAGCCACCTGGGCTGCCCCTCCATACTCACTTTTTTTTTTTTTTTTTTTAATATGATAGTCACAGAGAGAGAGAGAGAGAGAGAGAGGCAGAGACAGAAGCAGGCTCCATGCACCGGGAGCCCAACATGGGATTCGATCCCGGGTCTCCAGGATCGCGCCCCGGGCCAAAGGCAGGCGCTAAACCGGTGCGCCACCCAGGGATCCCCATACTCACTTTTAAGGAAGCTAAGTAAAAAGCCTCCCGCTAAAAGAATCTGGTTTTCAACAATAAGAGAATGGTTATGCTGTTTATGGTTTTTTTCTTTTTAAGATTTTATGTATTTATTCATGAGAGACACAGAGAGAGGCAGAGACACAGGCAGAGGGAGAAGCAGGCTCCATGCAGGGAGCCCAACGCAGACCTGATTCCAGGACTCCAGGATCATGCCTTGGGCGGATTACGCCCTGGGTCGAAGGGAGGCGCCCAACCATTGAGCTACCCAGGTGTCCCTGTTGTTTATGGTTTAATCATATAGTGAAAGAATATGCAACTCTTTAGAAGGATATTAAAAGAATTTTTCATTACACAGGACAAAGTGAATGCTGTAATTTAAATATTCTGAAAAGATAAAAAACTGATAACATTGATAGGAAGAAGAGGAACTACAACAAATGTTTGTTTGTTTTTTAAGATTTTATTTTTTCATGAGAGACACAGAGAGAGAGAGAGGCAGAGACACAGGCAGAGGAAGAAGTAGGCTCCCTGCAGGGAATCCGATGAGGGACTCAATCTCGGGACCCCAGGATCAGGTCCTGGGCTGAAGGCAGCCCTAAACCGCTGAGCCACCTGGGATGCCCACAACAAATGTTACCAGTAGTTATCTCTGGGGTGAAATTAGGTGTGGCTTAAATTCTCTTAGCTATTTTTTTCATATTTTTTTAGGTTATCCTCAAGCATATTTTACTTTCTTGATCAGGAAAAACAATGTTCCCAGAAGTTCCTTGGTTTACTACACAGGTAATTTAAAAAACATGTTACTTTCAAACAAAGAATCCTGCCTGAGTGATAAGGATTGAGATATCTGAGCTCAGATAAGAGCACAGGATGTTATCAGTGATAAATGCAAGCTATCATCTTTTTTCCTTTGGTAAGAGAACTTCTAGTCCTTTTATGACTCACCAGCACTTTTATTGTGCTGGGGAGATTGGAAAAACAGAAGATGAAAGTCAAACAAATTAACTCTTCTATTAATATCAGCGGTGGTAAGATATTTGGTGGGAAAGAAGCTTGAAAGTATGGGGAAGTCAAACTAGGGAAGTCCCTACTGGTTTCAACAGAAGAGAACTCACTGTTCAGCATCACGAAGGATGAGGGAGGGTTGATGGCACATAAATTTACCGCACCTAAAAACATCCCCGGGGGGGGCACCTGGGTAGTCAGTGGTTGAGCGTCTGCCTTTGGCTCAGGGCATGATCCTGGGGTCCTGGGATGGAGTCCTGCATCGGGCTCCCCACAGGGAGCCTGCTTCTCCCTCTACCTATGTCTCTGCCTCTCTGTGTCTCTCATGAATAAATAAATAAGACCTTTTAAAAAAATAAAAATTAAAAATATCTTGTGTCCTTCTGGGACGGAGTTCCAATCCCAACTCTGTAAGCTACTATACATGTCATGCTGCCATAGGCATCTTCAGAGCTGAGGGTAGTAACCGCTATGTTTGTGGAGCACTTATTCTACTGTCCTTCAGCTTATCCCATCTCCCGGCAGTGCTTGGAGGTATGTGTCACTTTCTCTCTTTTACAAGAACCCCACTTCTCAGAGAGGGCAGATGCCTTAAACACAGACACTCAGCTAGGAAGTCAGGAGAATGGACTCCATCCCAGGCCTGTCTGCCCCACAGACAGGGGGGGCAGACTTCCTATCCTCTATGGCCGGAGGCAGGATGCTTAGACATCATTCCATCCCTCATATTGATGGAGCAAGTTCAGCTAAACAGGCAGAACCAGTCCCTCAAGTGAGGAAGGAGTCCTGAGAGATTGAGGGGCAGATTGTGGACAACAGGAACCCAGGCCTGGGTAGTAGGAGTTGAAAGAGCTGCAGGGCTCTCAACACTGGCCCAGTCTCCTGACTTGAAGACTTCTGCACTCAGCAGGCTGCCTCCAACTGCAAGGTCACGAACTGCGGGCCAAATGTACTCGGGCACTGCATAGAAGCTGCGTGCAAGGGGATCCCTGGTTGGCTTAGCGGTTTAGCGCCTGCCTTTGGCCCAGGGCACGATCCTGGAGTCCTGGGATCGAGTCCCACATCGGGCTCCCGGCATGGAGCCTGCTTCTCCCTCAGCCTGTGTCTCTGCCTCTCTCTCTCTCTCTATGTCTATAATGAATGAATAAAATCTTAAAAAAAAAAAAAAGAAGCTGCGTGCAAATACGAAAATTATTTTCTCTTCCCAATGTTAAATAAGCTCCTCCATGAACATGAGGCAGTTTCTAGCGAAGCAGAGAGGAACATTTTCATATGAACTTGCCTGAAGTGGACATCAGGCTTCTGGAGGGAGCCTCCAGCAATGTGAATGGTGGTTAATTTCAGCTGTACTAGGGATCCCTGGGTGGCGCAGCGGTTTGGCGCCTGCCTTTGGCCCAGGGCGCGGTCCTGGAGACCCGGGATCGAATCCCACGTCGGGCTCCCGGTGCATGGAGCCTGCTTCTCCCTCTGCCTGTGTCTCTGCCTCTCTCTCTCTCTCTTTCTCTGACTATCATAAATAAATAAAAATTAAAAAAAAAAATTTCAGCTGTACTAGAACAGAAGAGGGTCTTTGACTAGGGCTGTTCTGTTTCCACCCTATGCTCCTATTGAACTCCAACAACAGCTGCCCCTCTTTCCTGTGCTTTACTGTTAGAAACCATGAAGACTCTGGGTCTCAATAGTCACAAAGCCCTACTGGCTGCAGGGCTAGCAGGTCCTGTCCTCCAGCTCAGCCCTTCTCACAGTTCAGCCCTCTGGACAGAGTACTGACCCAAGGCTGTGATGTCCAACATAGCAGCCACTGTGCATCTGTGGCTAGTGTTGACTGAGGGACTGCACTTTAAGTATTTAACTTTATTAAATTTAAATAGTCTGGGCAGCCCCGGTGGCGCAGCAGTTTAGTGCCGCCTGCTGCCTGGGGCGTGGTCCTGGAGACCCGGGATCGAGTCCCACATCAGGCTCCCTGCATGGAGCCTGCTTCTCCCTCTGCCTGTGTGTCTGTCTGTCTCTCTCTCTCTCTCTCTCTCTCTCTCTCTCTCTCCCCCTCTCCGTGTGTGTCTCACATTAATAAATAAAATCTAAAAAAAAATTTTAAAAAATTTAAGTAGTCTAAGTAGCTAACTGTAGCCACTGGACAGTATATAGACTATTTGCTTGCAGATATAAACATCAGATATTTGTGGAAATGTAAGCACACTAAACACAGTATGTTATGACTTTTCTCTTCCCCCTCAACTTAATATAAGATGAATCTCTTTCCATGTTGGTAACCATGCATCTGGATTTTTTTTTTTTAATTTTATTTATTTATTCATGAGAGACACACAGAGAGAGGCAGAGACACAGGAAGAGGGAGAAGCAGGCTCCATGCAGGAAGCCCGATGCGGGACTCGATCCCAGGTCTCCAGGATCACGCCCTGGGCTGAACCGGCGCTAAACTGCTGAGCCACCCGGGCTGCCCCCTGGATATTATTTTTAAAGTCCATATCTTGGGCTGTCCAGTACACTAGCCACAAGCAGTACGCAGCTATTGAGCACCTAAAATGTGGCTGCTCTCAATTGAGATATGTTGTAATTGTAAAATGCACAACAGATTTCAAAAAAAAACTTTGTATGACATAAAGAACATAAAACATATTAATAGTTTTTATATTATCTACTGAAATAATATTCTGGATATATTGGGTTAGGAACAGATTATTTAAATTAATTTCATCTGTTCCTTTTTACTTTTCTAATGTGGCTACTAGAAAACTTAAAATTACATATGTGGTTTGCATTAATTTCACTGGCAGCATTGCTCTAAAGCCTCCACAAGTATGTAATGAACTAACTCCACATCTCTGCAGGCAGGCTGGGAGAATTGGGAAAATGGTAACCCAAACCAGTGTCTCTGGTTCTGCAGCTCAGTTAGGAGGGTGGCTAACTCATCTTCATCTAGGCCTGGGCTTAGCAGAGCCATCAAACAGATCCACTGCTCTGCAGGCCCTAACAACAAATCAGGCTGAGGATGGCTCAAAGTCCACTGGCCTACAAACCATTCTTCCGCCCTCAGCCCTATGACTTGGAGCAAGTTACTTCCCCTCTCTGCACCTCATTTTCTTCCAACTGAAAAACGGAAATAATAGTGAACTCAATTCAGAGTTATCATGAGAATCAGGTAAGAATCTAAAAGAGTTTGGCCATTTCTTTTTTAAATATATGCTTACCATATGACTAAGCAATCCCATTCCTAGATATTTGCCCAGGAGAAATAAAAATATGTCCATACAAAGACTAATACCCAGTGCTCATAGAAGCTCTATTCACAACAGCCCCAAAGTGGAAAGAACCCAAATGTCAACCAGCTAATGAATGCATAACAAAGAGTGAAATGCTACTGAGCAATAAAAGGAAACATGCAACAACATGAAAGAATCTCAAAGCTTTATGCTAAAAAGCCAGACGCAAAACATTATACCCTATAAGATGCCATTTATATATGACATTCTAGAAAAGGTGAAATGACAGTAATGGAAAGCAGACCAGTAGCTACCAGAGATCAGAGGAAGGATACTGACTGCAAAGAGGCCCCAAGGAAATATCTGGGGTGATGAAAATGTTACACAGTGGTTACATGGGGGCACCCATTTGTCCAGCTTAGGAAATGAGATAAGTGACATAAAGAACTTACCAAAGGCTGTGGTCAACCCAGCCGGCCACAGTAAGTGCTTAAACAATGCTAGCTATTATCATGGCAAGTGCCACTGCTTCTTCAGTATTGCCCGAACTTTCCAGAACCATACTCAGACTCATGATCTTCCTGGGAAGACCACTTGCTTACCTTGGACTATTTCTCTAATCATTTCTGGTGCCTTTGTTTCGGTCATGGCCTCTACCTAGCGGAATTCTGTTGCGTTCCTACCTCCCTCTGGTCCTTCTCTCCCTCCTGCCACTGACCTGATGTGGCCTTTCTAACTCCAATGCTTTATTACTACCCTGGACTCTCCTCTCCCCTTCCTTCACACTCTTCCCGGACCCCTACTCACCACTACCAAATTAAGCCTCCTAAAATACCACTTCCACGAGCTACATACCTGCTCCAGTCCAACTGCTATTCAGTTCCCTGAGTCTGGCCTCCTGGGGGCCCCACAACTCGCACCAGTCTCCCTTTCTCATCTTTTACCCCACCCCAGAATCCTCCATGACAGATCCTTTTGGAATGAACAAAGGCAGGGACTACGTCTCTCTTGCTCCCATCTGCACCCCAAGAGCCTAGCATGGGGCCAGGAGTAAGCGGCATGCTCACAGCAGTATTTGCTGAATGAACTGAAGCCTGCAAACATAACCTCACCTCAGAGAACATAACTAGTCATTCTCTAGTATTTTTTTTCTAGTATTTTTTTTTTTAAGATTTTATTTATTTATTCATGAGAGGCACAGAGAGAGAGGCAGAGACATAGGCAGAGGGAGAAGCAGGCTCCCTGCCAGGAGCCCAAGACAGGACTCGATCCAAGGACTCCAGGATCACGACTTGAGCAGAGGGAAGGAAGGGAAACACTCAACCACTGAGCCATCAGGTGCTCCTATTCTCTAGTATTTTAAACTGAGATCCTTATGGTGGGTTAGTAAGGGTTTGGAACAGGATGAACAACTAGAGTTTCTGGAAGGATTTATGTGTTAAAGGCTACATAAAGGCTTCTGTTTCTCTTTCTACTTAAAAAAAAAAAATCAATAAAACAATTATTTAAATATTTTCTCCTTTCAGGGCACCTGAGTGGCTCCATGGTTGAGCATCTGCCTTTGGCTCAAGTCATGATCCCAGGGTCCTGGGATACAGTCCCACATTGGGTTCCCCACAGGGAGTCTGCTACTCCCTCTGCCTATGTCTCTGCCTCTCTCTGTGTGTGTCTCATGAATAAATAAATAAAATATTTAATAAATAAATAAATATTTTCTACATTTCTACCCAGAGCAGACTGAGAGCCTCCGAGTGAACACAAAGGAAACATGGGGCCAGTCATAGAACTTAGATGAGTGTGTTCATGGTTTATTTGGTTTATCATGGTTTTGGCTACTACATAGCTTTTTAATTGATTTTGTTATGAGTCATACATGGTTTCATTTACACCCACTAATGGACCATGACTAAAGGCAGGCTATAGAAATGCCAATTGTAAAATATGAGTTAAATGAGAAGTTAGTGAGAAACATGAGAAGTGAGAACGACCATAAAACTGGTAATTGCAAATTGTCTGAAGATGCTCATTATCAGTACCTTAAGCTATATTTATCTTATCGCAATTCTCACTGCCTCTCATATTGCAAAAAACAGTGTAATTCAGATCCCAAACATTAATAAAATTCTCAATAAGGTACTGATCTGAATAAAACATATTTTTAATTCAAAGTCACTTCCAGAAGGGTTTTTTTTTTTTTTTTTTTACACAATTCAGTATTACCACGAAGGGAGTTTACAAGTTCAAAACCCTGGGGAGTGCTGATTTAGAACCCATTCTCTGAAAGGCTGTTAAGCCCAAACCCCCAGGAGGACCTGGGTGGAAGGAGCCTCTCCCACTGCACCCTCACTGCTCCCAGGAAGACTGGCACTTTCAGTACCTTACTTCACCTTTGGTTTATACATCTGCCACCTCTACCAGGATATAAGCTCCCTGCTTTGTTCATCTTTTTATCTTAATACGTGGCCCAGGGCAGCCCAGGGGGCTCAGCGGTTTAGCAATGCCTTCAGCCCAGGGCTTGATTCTGGAGACCGGGATCGAGTCCCACATCAGGCTCCCTGCGTGGAGCCTGCTTCTCCTTCTGCCTGTGTCTGCCCCTCTCTCTCTCTCTCTCTCTCTCTCTCTGTCTCTTCTCTCTGTGTCTCTCATGAATAAATAAAATCTTAAAAAAAAAAAAATACACGGCCCAGTGTGCAGCTCACAGAAGACTCTTCATAGGTGCTGGCTAATGTTCCCAACACCTTAGAGGCTTTCGGACAAGGAAGAAAGCACGTGCGTCACAGACTGAAATGCACCCTGGCCCGGTGTATGTGTCCACAGCCTGACTACTGGAGCGTGACACTTCGGGGAAGAGAAGGCAGCAGGGCTGTACAGAATATAAGTGCATTTCTCAGGAAGCACCCCCCCCCCAACCTGCCCCTCACAAATGTCAGCTGGCACAGTCACTTGGCAGGGGAAGTGGCAGAGGAAAGAACAAAGCAGACAGCTTTCTATTTTATTTTTCACCCCACTGCCAGAGGTCAAATGTGTGTACGCTGATGTTGGTGATGAACAAAAGCCTGGATATGAAGAGCTAAATGGGCATTTGCCGGGGCCCAGCCTCTGGGAGCACATCTGCCCGTTCAGAGGCCCAGCCCCATGGCCTGCCTGTTTGCCTCTTCCATCTCTCCTGCCACCGCCTTGGAACACCAAGAGCCGGCTCTGCGGCTAGGCAGGGGACCCCTGTGCTGCATCCCCTGAGCCTGGCTATCAAAACATGTTCCTTCAGAGTTAAAAAGAAAAAGGTGGCAGGGGAGTTGCTCTTTGACATGTCACTGGTCTGTCTTGCCATTTGTTAACAAAGCAGTCACAGTTGACAGTGAGACAAACATTTATATAAATAATTCTCCTTTTCCCATTGAACATAATTGAGTCCCTAACAAGTACTAATACCTACCTAAAAAGTTACTAGTGTTCTGGCAAATAGAGGTAAGACACTACATCAAAATAGCAGACACTTATGCGTGGAGCTCAGTTAATACCCACAGCACCACTAACGTACTCTTACTATCCCCACTTGACAAAGAAATAGGCCAGACAGATTAAACAATTTGTCCAAGATCATTAAGATATTGTCCCTCTGCTCATGCTTACACTTTCACATGTGTGGGAGGGGGAGATTATAAATAGAAAACAGAGTAGTAAGAAATAACACCTATGGAGGCGCCTGGGTGGTACAGCTGGTTAAGCATCAGCTCTTGGTTTCTGCTCAGGTGATCTTAGGGTCGTGAGTCGAGCCCCACGTCATGCTCCGTGCTCAGCACGGGGTCTGCTTGAAATGTTCTCCCCTCTCTCTGCACCCTCCACCCCCTGTGCATGTGCCTTCTCTCTAAAATAAATAGAGAAATCTTTAAAGGAAGGAAGGCAGGCAGGCTGGCTATATAAAATGCTTGCACTTTTGGAACCAATAAAGCTGAATGGGAATTTCAGAGGAAGGAAAGGCATATCCAGCTTGGCAGGTAGTTGTCCACAGGAAGGGTTCCCCAAGCTGTAGCTCAGATAACTGCAATCACACAACAAATCCACTTACTCAACAAACATTTACTGAATGCTTACTATCCATATGCTAAGGAATGTGCTAGTTTGAAACAGAATCAATGTAATAAAACATAGACAGGAAAGGCTGGATTTAGAAGAGGAAAAGAAACCTTAGAGAGAAAGACATGGACAGAGGCAAAACAAGCTGCCCATATGATCCTCACCATCTAAGGAGTGAGAAGGGGAGTAGTGTGTCCTTACACAGATCCTCAGCAGCCTAAGAGCCCCTGTAGTAGGGTGTGCTCACCACTGCATCCCAAGCACAGAGTGCAGTGCTCTTTTGAGAAGCCAGAGCTCAAGAAGTACCAGGGAGTTAAGAGCGTAAGGGGACTAGTGAATGTGGTGAGCTACATACATGGTCACATGCAGAGATGCCTAGCGTGTAGCAACGTGTCAGCCAGCCAGCCATTCCCTGTGCTCTGGAGGGACAGTGAGTAATGTCGTGCTGGCCAGACGCTTGGCCTGACTAGAGGTGTGGTGTGAGCAGGACAGTTTCAGGCTCTATTTCTCTCTGCAGGACTAAAGTGCACTGAGTCCCCACCCACCAGACACCGGTCCCCTGGGGGGAAGGGGAGGCTCAAGGGAAGGCCTGCAGAATGACACTTGCTTTCTGCTTTTCACAGCTACAGGTAGTTCTGACATTTTAGGTCCAGGATTGTCCCATAGTAACACTCTATCCATTCCCCACCACCACCACCCCAAAAACAGCCTCAATTGAACTGAGGAGAAATGACCAGTTTCTGATGAGCCACAGAAATTTAATAACCAAAAGAAATTCGGGCAGCCTTGTTTAGATGTCATAAAACAGAGAGCTGGCCAGGGCACAAACAGCCTGCTTTCCAACACAGAGCCCTCTGCCCTTCCACTGGACTACTCTAACAAGTCATCGCAGCACCTACAACTAAATACTCGAGGCAAGGTACAAGCCAGAGTAACTCTTTCACGACAGGACATAATCATCTATTGTTCCAAATCCAGGACTTCCTTAAAGCAGAGTGCATATGGCAGTGAGGTGCACTGTCCAGATATATGCTACTTCTCCAAACCTATAGCTGAAAAACTTTCTCCAGCACTGATTCTTACCCTAAGATTTGCTGCCTGAGAGCAGGCTCAGGGCAGTGAGGTTCTAGAAGATCATCATGTGTATGAGCATTTATGGAGAATATATCCTTCTAATAAGATTGTGAAAGGAGTTAAACCCAAAGCGGTAAAAGAACTTGTGCTAAGAACGTGTCTGTGAGTTTAACATCCTGTAATGTTAGAAAACTTCCCAGGGTGATGGCTAAACCTTTCAGGGTAATGAAAATGTTCTAAAGTTGATTATGATAAATAAATAAATAAATCTTTTAAGGGGGATGGGCACCTGGCTCAGTCAGCTAAGCAGTGGGGTCTTGATTTCAGCTCAGGTCATGATCTCAGGGTCCTGGGATTGAGCCCAGCATCAGGCTCTGCCCTCAACAGAAGTCTACTTGAGGATTCTCTCACTCCTTCCTGCTCTCTCTCTCAAGCTCTCTCTCTCTCTAAAATAAAAAAATATATCTTTAAAATTGATTATGGAGGGATCCCTGGGTGGCGCAGCGGTTTGGCGCCTGCCTTTGGCCCAGGGCGCGATCCTGGAGACCCGGGATCAAATCCCACGTCGGGCTCCCGGTGCATGGAGCCTGCTTCTCCCTCTGCCTGTGTCTCTGCCCCTCTCTCTCTCTCTCTATCATAAATAAATAAAAATTTAAAAAAATAAAAATAAAAAAAATAAAATTGATTATGGAGATAAATACACAACTCTGTGAATATACTTATGTTGAGTTGTATAGTAAGTTAACAACTAAATTGTACAGTATGTGGATTATAGCTATAAAGCTGTTACTGGGTGACTGGTGGCTTAGCCGGTTAAGCATCTGCTTTTGGCTCAGGTCATGACCCCAGGGTCCTAGGACTGAGTCCTACATTGGGCTCCCTACTCTGCAGGAAACCTGCTTCTCCCTCTCCTTCTGCCTGCCACTCTCCTTGCTGGTGCTCACGATTTCTCCCTCTCTGTAAAATAGATAAATAAAATCTTTAAAAAAAAAAAGCTCTTACTAAGAAAAAAATTTCTTGAAGACTCCTGTTGCAATGGGTTCCCCAAACTAATATTATAGTAATAGGAATACCCTTTTAGCCACCAAAAAATAACTACTCAATTATTTGAAGACAACAGTAACAATGTACTCTTTAGTAAGCAAGAGGAAACTCTTGACAGCTTGATCTCCAGCTAGAAATAGCCAGACTCACCCCAAATTTGGTAGTCAGCAAGATCAGCTGGAGTCTATAGTGGTCAATCTGCACACTCTTTCCCTCCAGAGGTCCAAGTTTCACCCCGGATGAACCACGTGTCCCTTAGTCCTTACTCAAAAAACTCCAAATTGAGGGACGCCTGGGTGGCTCAGCGGTTGAGCATCTGCCTTCAGCTCAGGTTGTGATCCCGCAGTCCCGGGATGGAGTCCCACATCAGGCTCCCCTGAAGGAGCCTGCCTTCTCTGCCTATGTCTCTGCCTCTCTCTGTCTCTCATGAATAAATTTTTTTTTTTAAATCCAAATTGAAAATGAAGGGCTCTGTCACCTCCTGTAAAGAAGTCATATCTTAATTTCCCTACTGTGTGCATCTTATTCATAAAAGAAGTCACTGACAAGGACGATTTCCAGTTTCAGGGGGAAAACAATGGAAAAAACCTATTACTCTCCCTCCTACAATACCCCCCAGCACTCAAGCACTTCTGAATTCTAAAACAATGTTTGGGTCCAGCTCTCCTGCTTTCAGGATGCCAAAAGCTGGAACATAAAGGATCCCCATTTTATGTGAAGTCACTCAGAAACCTCTAGCAGCTTGAAAAGGAACCACTACCTGCCTTCGTAGAAAACAAGTTTGTTCTAATTGGCTCAAATGAACCCATTTAGACCATTAATCAACAACCTATATTTTGAACAATCTTATTAAGACCACAATCTATATGGAAACTATGTACATATGGGCGGATATTTACAATATTCCCCCAGAGAATAAAACAAATAAGATCTTTTCTCCTAAAATAAACTTCAGCCCTAGAATCTTGTTTCTTTCGAGTAACTACAGCCAGCTTCTTATTTGTATTCCTACTACGAGAAATCTTCAGAGTGGGAGAATCCTCAAAAGAGGTGATGAATGAAGATTAAGAATCACCTAGCCTGGGGCAGCCTGGGTGGCTCAGCGCCTTAAAGCGCCTGCCTTCAGCCCAGGGTGTGATCCTGGAGTCCCAGGATGGAGTCCCACGTCAGACTCCCTGCATGGAGCCTGCTCCTCCCTCTGCCTGTGTCTCTGTCTCTCTCTCTCTCTGTCATGAATAAATAAATAAAATCTTTAAAAAAAAAAAAAAAAAAGGAATCACCAAGCTCCCAAAAATAAAAAATTAAAAAAAAATTAAAACAACAACAAAAAAAGAATCACCAAGCCCCAAGGGGCGCCTGGGTGGGCATGTGACTCTTCATTTCGGTCAGATTATGATCTCACAATCTTGATCTCCGGGTTGTGAGGAGTTGTCAGATTAGGCTCTGTGCTGGGTGTGAAGCCTGCCTAAGGTTCTCTCTCTCCCTCCTGCCTCTGCCCCTTTACATTCACGCTCTCTCTCAAAAAAATCAAATCAAATCAAATCAAATCACCAGCCCCTAAATAAGTCTGTAAAAAATTGACTTCAATAGGTATAGTTTACTTACAATCTCTAAATTAATACCATTAACTAAATTTACTAATTCCAACTCGGACTTTTGTAACTGCATCTAAAACAGGTTTCGAAAACAAATGAGGAAAAATACATAACTAAGTAGAAGACAAGTGATCAGATTTCAAGAAAATTTATTATCTTATTATAAAATGAGGAAATGCAGGACACCTGGGTGGCTCAGCAGTTTAGCACCTGCCTTTCGGCCCAGGGCGTGATCCTGGAGTCCCAGGATCGAGTCCCACATCAGGCTCCCTGCATGAAGCCCTCTGCCTGTGTCTCTGCCTCTCTCTCTCTTTCTCTCTCTCTCTCTGTGTCTCTCATGAATAAATAAATATATACTTTTTAATGAGGAAATGCTGTAAGTTAACTATTGTATGGTGGGTATTTGCCTATGCAAATATCTTCGAATAATTTTTTTAAGTGTCCACTATAATTTGGAATTCTAAAGAAACTTCCAAATAGCACCCCAAAAGGACGCCCAGATTGATCCTGATACTGAGCACTGGGTTGCCTTAAAATGTCAGGCTCTGAAGGCAATGAGGTCTGCTAATTTGGCCTCACATTCGAATAGGTATTCTGATGATGTATGAATAGAGTTTAAAAGACTCTAGGGGCACATGGGTGGCTCAGTGGTTGAGTGTCTGCTTTCGGCAGCTCAGGGTATGACCCAGCAGGTACTGGGATCAACTCCCATATCCGGCTCCTCTCAGGGAGCCTGCTTCTCCCTCTGCCTATGTCTCTGCCTCTCTCTCTCTGTCTCTCATGAATAAATACAATCTTAAAAAAAATAAAAGACTCTATAAAAAAAGGCCACTGATTAAAAAGCTGAGGCTCAATAATCCAAGCCACAAAAGGAACTTCAAAACCATCTGTGTTATGACAGGTAAAGACTCTGACTGACTTGTCTACCCCTTGGGAAATGGAAGACCTCAGAACCCCATAGAACAAAAGCTCAATGAAAGCAGGAGCTTGTCTAGTGGATCAGCAGATCTCCAGCATGTGCCTGGCACGAAGTAGGTACACAACACATTTTTGTTGAATTGATGAGTATTGCTGAATAAACAAACTGTGCAGGAATACAATTTCCAAAAGTCAAGGGTTCAAAGAGAGACTCATTTTCAGTAAATATCTCAACATGTAACATTATCTTTCCCAGATTTAAAAAATGTTGTCATGCCTCAAATATCACTAAAATTATCTTTTGTTTCTCAGGAACAAATGCACCAAAACCAGAATAAATGGGCCTTGATTCAGATGAACCTCACAGGAGACTTTTTTTTTTTTATATTTTTTTTCTTTATTTATTTATGATAGTCACACAGAGAGAGAGAGAGAGAGAGGCAGAGACACAGGCAGAGGGAGAAGCAGGCTCCATGCACCGGGAGCCCGACGTGGGATTCGATCCCGGGTCTTCACAGGAGACTATTTTAAAAGGAGAAAACTGAGATGAGGGCTAGCACACTACATCATACTGACCAGCAAAAAATCTGATATGCATATTTGATAACAACATTCTCCTAAACTGTTGGTTTCCTCTGGTTTCTATTTCAGCTAGGTAAGCATTTTTTCGGTCTATTGATTTTTAGAAGTTTTCCCTTTCACGTCACCAAGAATTCCTATATTTCCCTGGTCTTCTCTTAGTCCTTCCCCAAACTCTCCCACAATTCACCTGTATGGCTTTTTATTCAAATTCCTTTTGTTTGGAAAGTCCTTCCTGTTCCTCCCTAAATATGGTCCCTTCTGATTTTATGGAAGTTTCATTTCCTTGCAGCAGAGGCCTGGTCTATTTCCTGAAGCCAAATTCATTGTGCTCCATAAAAGTGAAAATAAAATCATTCAAAAAAATAAAATAAGGGGATCCCTGGGTGGCGCAGCGGTTTGGCGCCTGCCTTTGGCCCAGGGCGCGATCCTGGAGACCCGGGATCGAATCCCACATCGGGCTCCCGGTGCATGGAGCCTGCTTCTCCCTCTGCCTGTGTCTCTGCCTCTCTCTCTCTGTGTGACTATCATAAATAAATAAATAAATAAATAAATATTTAAAAAAAATAAAAATAAAAAAAATAAAAATAAATAAAATAAAATAAATAAATAAAATAAAATAAAATAAAATAAAATAAAATAAAATAAAATAAAATAAAATAAAATAAAATCATTCAAACCCCAGTCAAGAACCAAATCATCTAGCAGTCTGTGCCCTTTCTGCCAGTTTCCCAACCAAATATGCCTTTCTGGTGGTGACCTTGTGTTCCCTCCATCCTGGCTTCTGTATTTTCCAATTTACAAAATTTTTCCCTCCCCAGTCCATAAACTTTAAACCATATGTAACCTGAAATTTCCTGCTGTAAATTGTATTTCCCAAAGCTAAACAACCTTGATTGATAAATGGAAGGAACTATGGACAGAAAATAGCTATTCATAAGAACACTTGAACATGTTTAACCCTTTGTTGTTGTTTTTTTAACCCTTTGAATGTCATTTCACCAGGGAGTGAGTAGATGGAAGAAGAAATGCTCTTTACCAATACTTCATAAAGACTATTTCATTTGATCTTTGCAACAACCTTGGATGGCAGGCAGGCAGGCATTTACTACCCTATTTACAACATCAAACTACAACATCAAAAAGTTCATTTTTGGGATCCCTGGGTGGTGCAGCGGTTTGGCGCCTGCCTTTGGCCCAGGGCGCGATCCTGGAGACCCGGGGTCGAATCCCACGTCGGGCTCCCGGTGCATGGAGCCTGCTTCTCTTTCTCTCTCTCTCTGTGACTATCATAAATAAATAAAAATTTAAAAAAAAAGAAACTTTAAAAAAAAAAAGTTCACTTTTTTGTGACTTGCTCAACCAATGTCTCAGACTAGCAAGTGTCTGCCCAAAACCGTGTTAACGTCTTGCTTCTTCCAACTCAAAGGCTGTCTACTGTATACTCTCTCTGTACGTTTCTATCCTACAGCCAAGGAGCAATTCCCAATTTTCAGCATTTCAAAGGGAGGACAGCCCTCTGACTTCTGGAACACCAACTCCCTTCAGCTAACAAGTAGGAAAGCCACCTTCAGTTTTACCAATAGAAAACAATGCTCTTTTCTTCCATATGCCACCATTAACAACTACTTTTTTCCGAAATAATTTCCAACAGTTCCTGTTTTAAAAGGACTTACTCATAAGAGGCTAATAATCCAGAAAGTCTGCATCAGCATATGATTTTCTCAATAAAGTTCAGGGCTGATGCAACATTTCCCAGTCTCCAATTCTACGGCTAAAATGACAAGAACATGGAACAGTCAAAAATTGCGCAAGACAATGCTACAGTGTTTTTACTCCACATCTGCCTCTGTGGGTCTCCGGTGAGTCACTGTCTTTTGTGATCAGTCATCATTCTAGGGACTCCCATTCTCTATTTTATTTCTTAAAGAAAAGTTCTGCAGTTAAAATGGAATCCTATTACATCTTTTACTATCTTGCTGAAGAGCTGACCCCTTAACTTAGCATCTCAGACGCCACGTTGTTCCAGTTTTCACCACTACCATTTTACACAAACAAAAAAGAGGCAAAGTAAGGTTGCAATTCATTTGCTTATTCATTTAACAAACACATATGAAATCCTATCAGACACTAGGGACTGGGACCCAAAATCAGGCAAGGGGCCCTCCTCTCAAAACGTGGTGGAGAGGAAAAACTAAAGAATTACAAGAATAAACTGATCTAGGTTAAGGTGGAAATGAGCACAGGGCTTGGCCATCATGGAATGCTTCCTGGAAGAAGTTCTCTGTGAGTGTTTATATGCATCTCTTACTTTCAGCACAAAATAAACCTAAAAGACTCAACCCCTCTCCGTGAAAGTTTGTAAGATTACTTGCCAAAAGTTAAGTCAAATATTGAATATAATAGCAGAATTTATTCTTGACTACCTGCCCTAAATTTCCACCTTTCACCCATACTCCTGTAGGCATACATTACAAATGGTAATGTAATGACAGGGTACAAATTCTGTCCGACACAGCGCCTCTTCACAAGTCTGTAAAAAAGGATTAAAGAGATGCACGATGGGCAGCCCGGGTGGCTCAGCGGTTAGTGCCGCCTTCAGCTCAGGGCGTGATCCTGGAGACCCGGGATCGAGTCCCACGTCGGGCTCCCTGTATGGTGCCTGCTTCTGCCTCTGCCTGTGTCTCTGCCTCTCTTTCTGTGTCTCTCATGAATGAAATAATAAATAAAATCTTAAAAAAAAGAGAGAGAGAGATGCACGATAAAATACCATGCACTTTAAAAAAATATACAATCATTTCCCTAACTGGAAATGAACACTGTGAACAATCCAAACCCTGCAAAGCACGGCTGTGGGAAGAGGAAACTGAGGTTCAAAAAAGTCTCACTTTAATACAACAGGAATAAAAGATCTCTTTGAAGTCACCAGAACAGCTTGAACAGAAAGGAGAAACAGAAGGCTATTGTGGGGCTTTCGCCTCCAGAAGATGAACCCTAAACACACTGCAATGGTAAACAAACAAGCCTCTGAGCCGGAATCTGATTCTGTGACCTGACAAAACATTACGATTTAAGGAATCTCTCTCTCCCCCCATTCATTATTTCCCAAAGTCCCACTGGATGGCAGCTTTAGGGGTTCTGTTTTGCTGTTTTTTTGTTTTTGTTTTTGGGTTTTGGTTTTTTTTTTTTTTTTTAGTTGATGTTTTTGTTTTTCTTTCTTTTTTTTCTTTGCTTTTTTTTTTTTTTTTTAGTTGATGTTGTTTTGTTTTTCTTTCTCTCTCTCTCTCTCTTTTTTTTCTTTGCTGGTTCCTAGGTTTATTGTTTGTAAATGATAACGCACAGTGTTTTTTCAAAACAAAAAAACGGGGAGGGGGGTTGTTCAGGCAAATGAAAACACTCCTGGGTTTAAAGACCCGCTAAAAGACAGTACACGCAACAGAAATGAACTCTGCCCGTGTTGACTAGGAGGACCTATTAGCCCTTTACGCTACTGCGGTGGACCCTAAATCCCGAGGGGTGCTACCCCTGCCCACCCGCAGCAGGTCGCGGGAGGGAAGGCGCGCGCCCGCACACCTGCGTCCCTCAGCACCTCCCCGCGCGGGCCCGGCACCTGCCCAGCACCTGCCCAGCACCTGGGGCTGCCGACCCGGCCGCCTGCACGCCGCTGTCCCAACGAGAAGGCTCTCAAGTCACACTTCCATCGGGCCGGGCACTTGCCCGCATCGCCACCGCTCGGGTCCCCAGCTGGAGGCAGGGAGACTCCGCGGCCCCGGCGCCGACGCTGACGGCGGGCAGAGGCGGGCAGAGGCGGGCAGAGGCGGGCAGCGTCCCCCGGGCCGCCCGGGGCTGCCCCACTCCGCCGGCCCGAGGTGGGCCCGGGAATCCGGCCCCGCCCCGGGACCACCGCCACGCCCGCCTGCGCCCCCGGCCCGCGCTGGGCCGCCCGCCGCCCGCCGCCCGCCCGCCGCCGCCCGCCCGCCGCAGTCCGCCCGGGGCCCGGGGCCGCCCCTCCGCCCTCCGCCCTCCGCCCTCCGCCCGCCCGGCGGGCCGCGCACCGTGTGCGACTGCAGGCTCTGGCTCGCCTCGATGGCTGCTGTCAGCGGCACCGTGTCGTCCAGCAGCACCTTGCGGGCCGGCGGCTTCTCCATGAAGGCCATCCCCGGACGCCCGTCCGCCAGCGCCTCGACTCCAGGGACAGGAACCGCGGGCGCCGACTCCCGCCGCCCGCCCGGCTCCGCCGCCGCCGCCGCCGCTGTCAACACGCGCCGCCCCACGCGCTGTCGCCACCCGCCGCGCCCGCCGGGTCCTAGCGCCGGCCGCCCCGCCGCCGCTGTCAACACGGGCGCCCCTTCCCGCCGCCGCCGCCGCCGCCGCCTCCCGCGGGGTCCTAGCGCCACCCCGTCGCGGTCGCCGCTGCCTTGGACCCGCGTTTCCAAGCTCCTCGCAGCCGCCCGCAGGCAGGCCGGGTTCTCCTAACCCCCAGCCTCAGGCTCGGGGTCCTCATTTCCCAAAACAGGGCATCTTGAGCACTGCGGTCCAGGAACCCTCAAGCCCCAAGATGGCCACATAGCCTCGCAGCTGTTGGGCTTTTCGCCTTAGGCCCTCGAAGCTGGACTGCCGGACCGAGACCTCTCCAGCTGGACCCCTCCTCCCCAGGCCTCCTGACCCAAGGGCCCTCAGACCCAGGCAAGGGGCCTTCGGGATGAGACCCTCAGTCCGAGCCCTGGAGACCCAGAAGCTCCCTACAACAAGCCTCTAGGATTCAGGTTTTACTGAACCTTTGATCCTGGCTTTTCAGACCCAAGAACTCAAGAGGTGGGCCTTCAGAATTGGACCCCACACAGTCCTTTGGACTCCGGGCCCTTCCGACTCAAGCTCTTCCAACTGGGGATCCTAAAAACTGGGCCTCCAGCTGGGACTCCATCCCCCACCCTTGGCCCCAGCCACGAGGCATTGTCAAAAAGAAAACCAAGAAACCCAAAATGGAGCCACTTAGGCTAGGCGACATCACCAAACCAGGGTTTACTAACTATGGTTCCAGCCTCCCCCATAAATGTAGTTTTAGGGACGCCTGGGTGGCTCAGCGGTTGAGCATCTGCCTTGGGCCCAGGGCGTGATCCTGGGGTGCTGGGATCCAGCCCTACATCAGGCTCCTTGCAAAGAGCCTGCTTCTCCCTCTGCCTAGGTCTCTGCCTCTGTGTTTCTCATGAATAAATAAATAAAATCTTTTAAGAAAATGTAGTTTTAACCGTCAGTCAGGAATTTTCTGACCAGCACCAGTGAGGTTATCTGACACACAGACTCTATCCATCCACCCCCCACCCCCACAAAAGGAAGATGAGGCAGTTTGCATAATTAGACCCCCTGCTCTTTCCCCTAAGGGAAAATGTCTTTGCCTGAAATAATCCTTTCTTTTGCTAATAACTTCCTTGCCTCACCCTCCTTCCTATAAAAACCTTACTTTTGGTAGGCTCCTCAGAGCTCCTTTCTGCTTGCTAGGCCGGATGCTGCCTGAACCATGAATCACTTAATAATGCCTATTAGAAGGTGGGGGGATGGGGTAACTAACTGGGTGACAGGCATTAAGGAGGGCACAAGATGAGATGAGCACTGGGTGTTATATGTTGGCAAATTGAATTTAAATAATATATATATATTTATTTTTTTTTTAATTTTTTATTTTTATTTATTCATGACAGAGAGAGAGAGGCAGAGACACAGGCAGAGGGAGAAGCAGGCTCCATGCAGGGAGCTGGACATCGGACTCAATTCAGGGTCTCTCCAGGATCACGCCCTGGGCTGAAGGTGGCGCTAAACTGCTGGGCCACAGGGGCTGCCCAAATAAAATATTTTTTAAAATAATGTCTATTAGATCTTCAGATTTACTTGGCTGAATATTTTTAACAGCCTTCACCCCTGAGAACCTTCAACCAAGATGCTGCAGACTTGGGGATCATCAGCCCCACTGTACTGGCTCTGGGAACCTTAAGCACAGAGCCAGGGAACTTTGAGATCAACTTCTCAGCTCCAGGTTTGCCCCCACAGAATTTCTGAAACCAAGGCCACAATTCTGGCTCTCCCCTTGCCTCCCCAACCTCTTCCCCTACCTCACCCCGGCAATCCCACCCACACTGCTCTTTCCAATGGCTGCATCCCAGGACAGTGGAGTTAGACTTGGAATCAGATGACCAGGATCTCTGGGGCTCTGGTATTTATAGCTGTGTGGTCTTGAGTAAGTTACCCAAACTCTCTGAGCCCCAGCTCCCTATCAGCAAAATGGAGATACTAATACCTATATGGAAAGGTTGGGATGTGGAATACAGTAGGACAGGAAGGAGCTTGGCACATTTTTGCCCCACAATATTAGTTAACTTCCTTCCCCTACATTTCGCAGAATTTCACAGAACGCAGAATTTAAGAGTTTCTAACTCTTAAATTTGTCTCCCCTAATTTTCAACATTTCAAACAAGATAATAAAGTTTCTTGGTAACTCCCCCCACCTCCCTACCCCTTCCCACAATCACCACCACCACTATTAGACATGACAGCAAAGGCCTAATATCTAAAGAAAACCCTCTCCAAATCTTGAGCTTACAGAGATTGTTCAGCAAGTAGCCATGGCAGACTGACATGTGAAAAAGGAACTTCATGATTCTGTCCTAACCAGAATTCTTCCTGCATTCCATTTTGGTCTCTGAGTGTTTAAAAGCAGCAGTCTACAGACACCTAGGTGGGTCAGTGTTTGAATGTCTGCCTTTGGCTCAGGGTGTGATCCCGGGGTTCTGGGATCAAATCCCACATCACACTCCCCACAGGGAGTCTGCTTCTCCCTCTGCCTGTCTGCCTCTCTCTGTCTCTCATGAGTAAACAAATAACATTTTTAAAAATAAAATAAAATAAAAGCAGCAGTCTATTAAAACACAACCATATATCATTTAGAGATGATTCAACTTTTTGCTTCTTTTTTATTTTTTACTTTCTTTTTTTGCGGGGGGGAGGTGGGAGCAGAGGGAGAGGAGGAGAGAATCTTAAGCAGGATCCATGCCCAGTGCAGAGCCTGCCATAGAGCCTGATTCCACAATTCTGAGATCACAACCTGAGCCAAAATCAAGAATCAGGGGGCGTCTGGGTGGCTCAGTAGTTCAGCGTGTCTACCTTTGGTTCAGGTCGTCTTCCCAGAGTCCTGGGATCAAGTCCCACATCTAGCTCTTCACTCCCCCAGGGAAGCCTGCCTCCCTTTGCCTATGTCTCTCATGAATGGTTGGATAAAATCCTTTAAAGTAAAACAATATCAAGAGTCAGATGCTCAACCAACTGAACCACCTAGGCACCCCTCAACTTTCTTCTATTTTTTTAAAGCAAATGGATTATTTCATTGCCAGAATCACAGAAACCAAAATTCTACTTTAATCATTATTCCTGTCATGATGTGGACTGATCAAGACAAGGCTCTTCTCAAATAGTGCTGGTATTTCTGAAAGGCATTTATTCATTCAACAATAATTTACAAAATACTGATTGTGTAATAGGTACTTACCTAGTGCTAGGAGCTGGGATTTGATAATACATATTAAGGGGTTTGAAAATATTCTCACCCAGTAATTACACCTTTAGGAGGGTATCCTAAGCAAATAATCAGAGATTAGTGCAAATAAATGGCATACAAGGATAAACCTCCAACAATAGGGAATTGGACAAAATCATGGACAATCACAAGAATATTTTGCAGTGATTCAAAATCAGATTATCAAAGGATATTTAATGATGTTGGGAAATGCACTTCATATAATAGTGAGTGGGGAAAAAAGCAATATGTGCATTTATATGATCCCATGTTTATATAGAACAAGGGAAAACATCAAAATATTGAGGGTCTCTTGGAATGAGATCATGATGCCTTTCATTTGTATGCTTTTCTGTATTTTCCAAAATGTCTCTAATGAAGATATTTTACTTGTATAATTATGAAAAAATAGTATACAATCAAGTTGCAAAGTTTGTAAAATAACAATCTTGTCTAAGTTTTCCTCACCAGGGAAAGGAAACTGAAAGCAAGAAATCAGATGTTTGATGGAATGAAGCCAAAGACTAACTCTCAATTAGACTGTCCCTTTCTCTGGAGATTCTTGCCTGAAGTAAGGCCCTCAGAATAAATACCACAGCGAACCTTATAATTTCATTTTCATCTGCCCAAATCAGTACCTTGTCAGCGAACCCCTGAGGATCCTGGATTTAACTGGATCCGTAGATCCTCTGGAGACCAGGCCCCAAACCCTGTGATAGCTTTTGAAGTAGCTTATGCGGTATGTGTGGGGAAACCCTCCCCAGGCCAGAGCTGATCTAGATCAAATTAGCTCTGCTTCCAGCCTCAGACCCAGCAGAAGCTAGTGAGTTATGCTTATTTTGTTTTTTGCCACATACACAACTCCTCAGGCTAACAAGGAAAAAAAAAAATTTATATCCTAATATGTTGCCAAATGTTTCAATGGCCCACAGGTTGTTTAACAACTTGACATTGGGCCAGATTGAAGATAATGAAAATGCTTTAGTGAGGATGCTTCTAGACCTGGCAACTGCTCTACAAACCAAATCATAGAAGCTTGTGAAAAACTCAGTGCTTCCTAAGCAACATTGCCTCCCAACGGAAAATTATTTTATTTCTTCAAATATTCATGATGTGGACAGAAAACAAAATTTGATCAAATTCACATTTGATCATTTTTCTTTCCCTTTGATATTTGCCATTGCATCACAGAAGAATTTTGTCCAGTGTTTATAAGAAGGTCATATACAGCTAAAAGCCACCCTAGAAATTGATTGTGGCCTAGAAATTGACTGTTTGTGGGGTCTCCTATTAATCCTGTTCTATTTATGTAGTGTCAACATCAGTCTTGGGTTCTCTTAGGATTCTGAACTTGAATGGTTTGTTGTACTTGATTTTACCCCAACCCAAAATTTCTCTGAAGAGTTTGAGAATTCTTGTCTCTGCTGTGTTTGTAATCCAAATGAAGACAAGCCAAGAAGAATGAAACATCTGGGACCTGGGAGATACTGAAGTGCACCCCAAGAGTAATTTCCCAGCACTCTCACTCTGCTCAGATAGAGCCAGTTAATAAATTATGCCAACACATGAAGCATTCAGAGTGGCACAGCTGCTCAGAGTGACAGTCAACCCTTGCTAGAGTATGTTTTAGTATAAAAACTTAATAGTTATAATTTAATAGCAATTTTCTTTGGGAGTAAATTGGTCTCTGAATCACACTCTAAGAACATAAAAGAAAAATGACTAATAATGCAGCACCAAATGAAAACCTGTGGTTACCTAAGAGGGTACCAGCCTGCATTTAGCAATTTCTTCCTTTTCTAGATGAATACGCAAGTCAGGTCCACAAGATGAATGGTGGCTGTGGTGAGGCTTTCTTCCTGCTGCTACTCAAGATTTGCTGCTCAGAGAAAGAAATGAGTGGCATCTCACTAATATGGAAATGTTTCTAATAGAATATAAAAATCTGTTAAGCAATTTTCCAGTACATTAGGCTGAAATTGCTTAAGATGGGTATATCTTTCTGTAGCAATCAAACATTACAAAAATTGCAGTCTTACAATGCCCCTATGTGGAAAGTGCTAGTACAGTTTGGCCTATTTTAGTACTTTTGTACTCACTTCCACCTATAAGCTAGTACAATCAAGGCCCCCTCTCAATTATCCTGGACACAATTTCCTAATTTGAGGGTCACCCATGCTTTCAACAGAAGAACTGCATTCTTTTTGGCATCTGCTACAGGGCTCAACATGAACACAACAACCAGCCAGTTTCTCTTCTAGCCAGCTGTTAAAGCATGAGTGGTTTGAGAATCTCTGAGTACAAATAAGAAGTCCTCATTTATAGAGCAGCATCCTTTCTTGTCTAATTTTGTATTCTTTTTATTGATTTATGGAGATCAAAGAATACCATGGCACTCAGGGACCCTTTACAAAATGAAAATGCTGATATTGAGAAGTTACTTTTGAATTACACTAAGTCAGTGACCAGCCAGATCTGACATTCCACCTTTCCCCACCATACTTGGCCTACACGTAACTTCTCACTTTTTAGAATAACCCTTTCAGTAATTCTGCTCTAAAGACAAATAATCACTGAATGTCAACTGAGATAAAGGGTAGGTGATGGTTATGGGTGGAAGCCATGAAGTAATAATATATAGTAAAATGCTACAACTGTAGCAGGGAGTAAGATCTAGCACATTCTGAATATGAATATAAAAAGAATTAAAAAAAAATTTTTATAGGGGTGCGTGGGTGGCTCAGTGGTTGAACATCTGCCTTTCGCTCAGGCCATGATCCCTGAGTCCTGGGATCCAGCCCCGCATCAGGCTCCCCCTGCAGGAAGCCTGCTTCGCCTTCTGCCTGTGTTTCTGCCTCTCTCTGTCTCTCATGAATAAATAAACTCTTTTAAAAATAAATAAAAACTACAGTTTGCAAAATCTTAAAAAAAAAAAAAAAGGATTTTATAGAATGGTTCTGAATACTGTAATGCTACATAACAAGATACTATTACAGAAACTGACAGTGAACAGTAATGAGAACATTATAAGACCCACATGGAGATGGAAAAAAGAAATGCTCTGGAGCCAGGTGGGTCCCCATTTACATCCCAGCTCTACCACATACTAGTTGTACAGCCTTGGGCAAGTCACACAGCATGTCTATTTCCTTGCCTATAAAATGGGACATTAACTTTAATTCACAAAGTTTTCAAGGATTAGAGTTAATGTAGAAAACTGCCTCATTGGGCCAACTGGCTGACTCAGCTGGTTGAGCATGTGACTCTCAAATCTCAGGGCTCTAAATTTAAGCTCCACATTGGTGTAGAGACTACTTCAAAATAAATTTTTTTTTTTTAAGATTTTATTTATTCATGAGAGACACAACAGAGAGAGAGAGAGAGGCAGAGACACAAGCAGGCTCCATGCAGGGAGCCCGATGTGGGACCAGATCCCAGGACTCCAGGATCACGCCCTGGGCCGAAGGCAGGCATTAAACCGCTGAGCCACCCAGGGATCCCCTAAAAATAAAATTTTAAATAAAAAAAGAAAATGGAGCACCTGGATGGCTCAGTCAGCTAAGTGTCCAACTATGGTTTCAGCTTCAGCTCAGGTCATGATCTCAGGGTCACGAGATTGAGCCCTGCAATGGGCTCCATGCTCAGTGCAGAGTCTGTTAGATTTTTTTTTTTAAGATTTTATTTATTCATGAGAGACACACACAGAGAGAGGCAGAGACGTAGGCAGGTGCTCAACCGCTGAGCCACCCAAGTGTCCTGAGTCTGTTAGATTCTCTCTCCTTCTCCCTCTGCCCCTCCTCCTACTCGCACTCTCTAAAATAATATCTTAAAAGGGGGGGGGGGGGGAGATTGGCTCACAGACAGTGAAAAAATGGTAGCTACTAGTATTAATAATCACATTTATGGACCTACACTTCAAGAGTGCTACTAGTTCCAGAGGAGTTCTACAAGAAAAGGCAGTCTTGGCTTTGAGTCTGCAGTTTTTCAATATTGTATCAAAATTTTAGCTTCCATAGCCTTCCCCCTATAAATAAGTCTTCTTCTGGTGCACCTGAGCCCGCACAACTGCCCATTCTGAAACTTGTGAGAATGGCACTCTTGCTTCTCATATTGATTTTCGTATTTTCTTCTCACCATCACCAACTGGAGTATGGTACAATGTTAAACAGTTTAAAAATACTATTTATAGACATCACTGCCCTCTAGTGACTAGGATGATTTTTTTCTAATAATCTGCTTAATTTATTTCTTTGTTGTTTAAAAAAATAAATCTAATTACTGATCCACCAGGAGGAAAAACCTTTTCCCAGGAAATGGGGGCTGATCCCACCAATGACACTTGATCTATCTTCCTGATAAAAGCACCCAGCTGTAATCAGAACCACCATGTAAAGCCAGAGAGCAGATGTTCTGTTATAGATTACCTTGTGTTGGCTATGTTGGGGATGACCACTCAGTATGAACACATTAAGTGCATTTCCTCTTCAGTACCCAACTTTTTTTGTGGATACGGATTGATTTTTCGATACCTCTTGGTTCTTAAGAACTTGGCCTCTACAGGGTTCCTTATACTTTTTATTTAAAATATCTTTACAATTGACATATGTATTATTTGTAAAGGGGAGAATCCAGTGTTTTCAAGGGAGAGAGAAAATAATCTGGATTAGTAAAATAGAAACTTCTCACTCAAACTCTATTTCAGGCTTAGATGACCAACATCATGAAAATTAGTCTGTTATGTTTAATTGTGAGCCAGTTTGCTTTAAACTCAGGAAAAACTGTAACTTCATCCACAGGGGAGAACGGTCGACAGCAGTTAACTACTTTACAGGTTGGACTTTGTGCTTAGCTATTAATACCTAGCCTCTCCAACAATCCTGTGTGGTAGGTGTTGTTATCCCTGTTTCATACATGAGATTGAGTTTACATGAATGAGTCCAAATGTGCATATAGCCCTTCTCCATGGAAAACCATGTGAAAGGCAAATGCCACTGAGGATGCAACAAGGTGCCTTTGTGGTGTGAGCAGTAACAAATTACAATAAACTCTGAGCCAGAAACTGCTGAACAACAGGCTCTAAGAACACTGCCTGGTAAAAGGTAGGTGCTCAAGATGGCCTGGCTTCTGTGGTTGCTTTCAATAATTAACTGCTAGTTATAAATTCAGCGATGAACTTATTCTGCCCAGAAGCAGGTTTGTATTATCAAAATGCAGATCTAACTAGACGTGAAATCTGAAAATTAGAACCTTCAGCTAAATAACCTTCCTGGTATTTTTTTCAATTTTAAAAACCTAGACAGGGCAGCCCTGGTGGCGCAGCGGTTTAGCGCCGCCTGCAGCCCAGGGTGTGATCCTGGAGACCCGGGATCGAGTCCCACATCAGGCTCCCTGCATGATGCCTGCTTCTCCCTCTGCCTGTGTCTCTGCCTCTCTCTAGCTGTGTCTCTATGAATAAATAAATAAAATCTTTAAAAAAAAATAAAAATAAAAAATAAAAGCCTAGACAGATGATGAATATACTCAAGTCTGTGTGAAGCATAAAGCCAAATCAGACAGTGAACCTTTGTACACCCAGCTCCTTGCTTCCACCCCCGCCCCCAACCGGGCTTTGAGGTCTACAAGGCATCCCCTGGTGAAAGGCAGCAATCCCTAACTTCCCCAGAGGCTCTTCACCAACATTACCACTGGCACTTGAACATGCATCTTTGACCACGTTTCAGGATTTGGGAGTTTCTGGGACCATAACTTTAACCCAGCCTTCCATAACCGTCTTCTTACTTTCTGTTACAAAACATGACACTGCAATAACAGCAACAAACCTCTTCAGCTTTTTTACCTCTGCAGAAGCTAAGACAACTTCTCCAACATATAAAGGGGCTGGAAAGCTAATTTCCTGTGAAAGTAATACACAGCCTGGCCCTGGCATTTTAGTTCCCAGGAGTGCTGAAATAAGTCCATTGACCAAAACTCCATGTACAATTCTCTTTCCAAACTTGGTGTGTTTTGCAAAATCTTCGTTTAAATGCAAAGGATTGACATCCCCCGTTAATTCTGAGAAGGCAGCCACGTCCCTCTGCGTGAAGGCCCTGCTGAGTTCAGCGCGGTCTCCCACTCGGACGTGCATCTGCTCGATACATTGCCTGCTCAGCACTGGCTGGCTCGGGCAGATGCTCCTCTGAAGCCCACCCCACCACAGACGATGGCGGGAAATTACTGGGAACATCTTCAGCACCATCAAATTTCAGCAGTTGGAGCTTTAGACTGCTTCAGTCTTCAAACATCATATTGTCACCAAAAAGCGCTTTTGAGAGTGGCGGTGTATTTTTGAAATTGAAGACTTCTCAATCCAATACTAGTTCCCTACTATTACCAGATAAGGCGAGGAGAAATGGAGAAACCTGTAAGAGAAGGAAAAAAGTTAGGGAAATAAGGGGAGAAAACTGCACTGAAACACAGGGTGCAGAGAAACGTGCTTAGTTTTAAAGGGTAAGCAAAGCCGATGCAGTGACATTTTAAAGAGCATCCCTAGAGGTAGCCTTAGATACACAAGTGGTCATAATAAGTTCATAGTGTTCTAATATTTAAGGCACTAGGCATTAAGCAACAAATGAAAAGTTAAGACCTTTCCACAGGAGTTCCAAGTTTCACCCCCAAACATGTCCCATACAATCTAAAATCTAAGTGCTTTCTCTCACTTTTCCAGAACGTAGTCCTTATTCCTCCCTGCCGCCCCTAGTTGGATGTTAGCCATACTAGATTTTTGCAAGCACAAAAATGGGACATGAGCCCTGCTTTGGGCTCCATGCTCAGAGGAGTCTGCTTGAGATTCTTTCCCTCTCCCTCTCCCCTGCTCGCGACATGCACTTGCAAACTCTCTCAAATAAATAAGTCTTAAGAAAAAGCAGGGTTTTTTTTAATTTTTATTTATTATTTATGATAGTCACAGAGAGAGAGAGGCAGAGACACAGGCAGAGGGAGAAGCAGGCTCCAGAATCAGGCTCCAGGCTGATGTGGGATTCGATCCTGGGTCTCCAGGATCGCGCCCTGGGCCAAAGGCAGGCGCCAAACCACTGAGCCACCCAGGGATCCCAGAAAAAGCAGTCTGATCCCTACTCAGCCTTGTTTGGAATATGTGAAGGAACAGTCTTTACCTGAATCACTCTGAAAGCACATTTCTTGCCTTTATAGGATCCCAATAGAGTCAAAGAGCTCCACAATTTGACAAGACCACTGTAGAGAGATCAAGAATGCATAAAGATTTGTCTGTGACATCTCCCCGGTATTTCTGTGATAGTCCAGATAGTTAAATTAGGTCCAGAAAACCTAATCTAAATGAGGAAACTTGAGTATATGTACTGCCAAAGTGAGCACTAAATGAGAAAACTTTATTTTTTTTAAAGATTTTATTTGTTCATGAGAAACACAGAAAGAGAGGCAGAGACACAGGCGGAGGGAGAAGCAGGCTCCTCACAGGGAGCCCAATGTGGGACTCGATCCCAGGACCCTAAGATCACGACCTGAGCCGAAGACAGACACTCAACCACTGAGCCACCCAGGTACCCCGAGAAAACTTTATGGAGCCTGCTTCTCCCTCTGCCTGTCTCTGCCTCTTTCTGTCTCTCATGAATAAATAAAATCTTTAAAATAAAATAAAAAAAAAAAAAATAAATAAAATAAAATAAAATATAAATAAATAAAATAAAATAAAATAAATAAAATAAAATAAATAAAATAAAATAAAATAAAATAAATAAAATAAATAAATAAAATAAATAAAATAAAAAAATAAAATAAAATAATAAAAAAATAAAATAAAAAAATAAAATAAAAAAAATAAAAAATAAAAAAAAATAAAAAAAATAAATAAAATAAAATAAAATAAAATAAAATAAAATAAATAAAATAAAATAAAATAAAATAAAATAAAATACACATTTTTGAGTTTGCACCCATGACCAGCAATTGGGAAACCCTACAGTTGTAAGCAAAGAGTTTTGCTCTGGATAGTTTAAGTTCCTGCTAGATAAATATTCATCCTTCCCAGTTTAAATTTCCAAAAGCTGCTCAGAGCAAAACTCTTCTCATACTCAGAGAAGAGCAGTTTTGCTTTATTTCTCCATTGTCTCTCTGCCCTGTTGTACTACAAATGTGCCTGTGTCTGTCATACCTGCTACATATCCTCAAGATGGCTGACAAGGTCTTCTCTTCATAGGTTAGGACGTCCAAAGGTAAGGCTGCAGCAACCTAAGTATGGAATAATACTATTAGCAGACCATTATTATCACTATTCTTTATTTTTAAAAATAATCTCTAGACCCAGTGTGGGGCCCAAACTCACAATCCTGAGATCAAGAGTCACATGCTGTACTGACTGAGCCAGCACGGCGCCTATCAGCACTATTCTTAAAGTCTAATAACTAATTCTGTGAACTGCTTTTCTCCTCCAAAAAGGCAATATTTTATTAGTGGTGCTATAGTCCTGAGCCTGCTTATTTACAATTCCCCGTCTGGAATGTTCTTCCTGTAGCTCTTCATATTGTTAATGACTCTTCACCATTAAGTCATTTTTTAAGTTGTCCCATCCCTGGGGGCACCTGGCTGGCTCAGTTGTAGAGCATGAGACTTTTTGATCTCAGGGTTAAAAAGTAGAAAGTTCCATTCCTGATCCCCAAGATTAAGCTCAATTGTTTGCTATGCTCCTTCACATACAGGAACCATATACTTCCTCTCTTATAATACTCATCATTCTTGCCATTAATTGTTCAACAAGAGATTTGAACAGAGAGAGACAGAGATTGGCAGAGGGAGATGCAGGCTCCCCACAGAGCAGGGAACCCAATGTGGGACTTGATCCCAGGACCTTGAGATCACGACCTGAGCTGAAGGCAGACACTTGACTGAGCCATCCAGGTGTCCTCAACATGGTATTTTTTTTTTTTTTAGATTTTATTTATTTATTCATGAGACACACAGAGAGAGAGAGAGAGAGAGGCAGAGACACAGGCAGATGGAGAAGCAGGCTTCATGCAGGAAGCCTGACATGGGACTCGATCCTGGGTCTCCAGGATCATGACCTGGACTGAAGGCGGTGCTAAACCGCTGAGCCACCCAGGCTGCCCCTCAACATAGTATTCTACTAAAATAATCAAGACCATTCATCTATGAGGCAGAGCCCCTGCCTGTTTACAGCCACATCCTCAGGAAGCAAGTTTTATACCTGACACAGAGAAGGTACATGCTATTTTCTTAAACTTTCTATTTTAAAAAATCAGAGTCTCAGGAGGTTGCAAAGAAATTTATGCGAAGGTTCTACGCACCCTTCATGAAGCCTCCCCTAGTAATATAATATCAAACCCAAAACCTAAAATTGATAAACCAGAGTTCATTCAGATTTTACCAGTTATACATGCACTCAATATTTGTTGGTGCATTTGTGTGTGTGCATGCGTAGTTCTATGCAATTCTACCACATAGGGAGTTTCATGCAACCACCACCACAATCAAGATAAAGAATTATACCATCACCACACGGCTCTCTCCTTCTGTGTGTTTATAGTCACACCCACTCCTCCCCAATCTCTAACCACGGATCTTTCTCCAGATTATAGAATTATGTTATTTCAGGTGCACTACACAAATGGTATCCTTCAGAATGTTACCTTTGGGGACTAACTTTTTCACTTAGCATAATTCTCCAGAGATTGTTATTATCTGTATCTATAGTTTGTTCCTTTTTATTATTGAGTATATTCTATTGTATGAATAGTTCATGAATGTTCTTTATTTACTCACTGTAGGACATATTATTTCTTTTGGGCTCTTACAAATAAAGCTGCTAGGGGATCCCTGGGTGGCTCAGCGGTTTAGCGCCTGCCTTTGGCCCAGGGTGCGATCCTGGAGTCCCGGGACTCCAGGATCATGTCCCGCGTCGGGCTCCTGGCATGGAGCCTGCTTCTCTCCTCCTGTGCCTCTGCCTCTCTCTCTCTAGGTGTATCATGAATAAATAAATAAATCTTTAAAACAAAACAACAAATAAAGCTGAACAAATGAACACTCATACACAAGTTTTGTTGAACCTAAGTTTCCACTTCTTTGGGAGAAATGCCCAGGTGGGTAACTGCTGGGTAGTAACAGTAGATGCATGTCTAGTTGTTTTTAGAAACTGTCAAATGGTGTTCCAAAGTGGCTGTGCCATTTAACATTCCACTAGTGATCCAGTTTCTTTGCATCCTTGCCAGCATTTAGTGTTATCATTTTTTTTAATTTTAATTTTAATTTTTTTATTTATGATAGTCACACACAGAGAGAGAGAGAGAGAGAGAGAGAGGCAGAGACACAGGCAGAGGGAGAAGCAGGCTCCATGCACCGGGAGCCCGACGTGGGATTCGATCCCGGATCTCCAGGATCGCGCCCTGGGCCAAAGGCAGGCACCAAACCGCTGTGCCACCCAGGGATCCCTCATTATTATTTTTTAATTTCAGTTGTCCTGCTAGGTGTGTAGTGCTAGTTCACTGTGTTTTTATTTTTTATTTACTTGTTTTTTAAAGATTTTATTTTTAAGTAATTTTGACATCCAACATGGGGCTCAAACTCACAACCCAAGAGATCAAGGGACCAAGAGTCACATGATACACCAACCAGCCAGCCAGGAGCCATCTCATTGTGTTTTGCTATTGTTGTGATTGTTGTCTGAACCTCACTGTGTTTTTAATGTGCATTTCCCTAATGGCCAATAATGTTGAATATCTTTTCATTCACATGCTTCTTTGCCAACAGAACATCCTTTTAGTGAAATGTCTATTTGTGCCTTTTACTCATTTTCTAACTGGAATGTTTTGTTTTTTTTTTACAATTGAGTTCTGAGCATTCTTTTTATATTTTAGATACGTAGTTTGCAACCAGTTTTCCCATTTGTAATCTGGATTTTCATTCTCTTAACTGAGCCTGTTGTGGAGTATGTGTTTAATGCAATGCTTACCAGATTTTGATTTGATTAAACATACGAATCAGGAAATAATTTCCTGATTTGATAAAACGTATCAGTCAGGAAATAATTTCCTGAATCATCTATCTTTGTTCCCTCCTAAAATTCTACTTATTTTCAAGTAAATGCTAAAACAGGACTCCTCAATGTGCTGATCTGCGACAAAATAAGAGGCTGTATCACAATGTAAATCGACAATATCACTAAGCATATTTAGTTCAGCTTAGTTTTTTTTTTAAGATTTTATTTATTTATTCATGAGACAGAGAGAAAGAGAGAGAGGCAGAGACACAGACAGAGGGAGAAGCAGGTCCATGCAGCGCCTCACGTGGGACTCAATCCCAGGTCTCCAGGATCACACCCTAGGCTGAAGGCAGCGCTAAATCGCTGAGCCACTCGGCTGCCCAGCTTAATTTTTTTTTTTAAGTTATTTACATTTTTTTTTTAGTACATCGATGTGGGGCTCAAACTCACAACCCTGAGATCAACAGCTGCATGCTCTTCTGATAATTCAGCTCGATTTTTGCATAAGGAGAATTTCTAAGCAAAGGAAGTGGTGTGCTGATTCTGGTGTGAGTCACAAATCTTCACAATAGACAACAAACTGTTTGCATAGGGGGCCAGGGTAGTTCAGTCAGTTAAGTGCCCGACTCTTAATTTATAGCCGTGATCTTGCAGTCATGAGATCAAGCCCCACACTGGGCTCCACACTCAGCATGGGGTCTGCTTGGGGTTCTCTCTCCCCTTCTCCCTCTGCCCCTGCTACCCACCCCCTTCTCATACACTCTCTCTCCCTAAATAAATAAATAAAATCTTAAAAACAAAACCAGACCAAAGAACTGCCTGCAGGTTGCTAGTCTGGACCATACCGTGAGTAGAACTACACTAAAACATCTGTGTAACAAGTTCCTGGTCAAATAGAAGGCATATCAGAACAAATCTACTCAGAATTCATTATTTCTGAAAGTCTGCTTTGGCAATTTCAAATATGGTTTTAAAACAATTACTTAGGGATCCCTGGGTGGCGCAGCGGTTTGGCGCCTGCCTTTGGCCCAGGGCGCGATCCTGGAGACCCGGGATCGAGTCCCACGTCAGGCTCCTGGTGCATGGAGCCTGCTTCTCTCTCTGCCTGTGTCTCTGCCTCTCTTTCTCTCTCTGTGTGACTATCATAAATAAATAAAAATTAAAAAAAAAAACAATTACTTGGAAAAGCATTGTTTTAGTACTTCCTTTTTTTTTTTTTTTTTTTAAGATTTTATTTATTTGAAAGATAGCCCAGCAGGGGGAATGACAGGCAGAGGGAGAAGAAGGTTCTCCACTGAGCAGGGAGCCCAACTTGGGGCTGAATCCCAGGACCCTGGGATAACAACCTGAGCTGAAGCAGACATCCAACCAACTGAACCACCCAGGCACCCCTGTTTTAGTATTTCTTAGAAAGATCTTAGGAGTGGTCAATCTATCAATGGTTCATACCTCCCCAAACAGGTCCTTTAAGGCTGAAATAAGCAGCTGTTTGAACTGTGCAACATTCAATCCAACCCCATGATCTTGAAATTCTCTGTAAAAACATTAAAAAGAAAAAAAAAATTATTAAATTTCATACTATTCAGATTCATAAAAAGTAATCGAAAATAGAATTCAGGAGACTGAACTTACAGGCAGACTTTCATATAGTGGTGCTCAGAGGGATTTCTGTAAACTATTCTTTCATATGTGGTGGCTGGAGCTGGCATCTTGTCCAAAGCTGACCACATCTAGAAATTGTCAAGAGGGCTAGAAATTAGCAAAGTACAGCCTATTTTTTACTGATTTTTTATTTTTTATTTATTTATTTATTTTTTATTTATGATAGTCACACAGAGAGAGAGAGAGAGGCAGAGACACAGGCAGAGGGAGAAGCAGGCTCCATGCACCGGGAGCCCGACGTGGGATTCGATCCCGGGTCTCCAGGATCGCACCCTGGGCCAAAAGCAGGCGCCAAACTGCTGCGCCACCCAGGGATCCCTTTTACTGATTTTTTAAATGAGAAATTGACCCATTTGGAATTTTTTAAAAGTAAGCTCTACACCCAGTGTGCAGCTTCATCTCACAACCCTGAGATCAAATGCTGCATGCTCTACCAACTGAGCCAGCCAGGAAACACAACCCAATTGATTTTTTTCTTTTAAGTTGATTTATTTAAGTAATCTCTGCACCCAACATGGGGCTCGAACTCATGACTCTGACATTAAGAGTCACATGTTCCTTGGACTGAATCAGTCAGTTGCCCCTTGTTTGTTTTTATTTTTTTTTACTCATTTGGTTGTTGTTGTTTTTTTAAAATTTTTACTTATATATTCATTCACAGAAAGAGATGCAGAGACATAGGCAGAGGGAGAAGCAGGCTCACTGCAGGGAGCCTGATGTGGGACTCCATCCCTGGATCACACCCTGAGCCAAAGGCAGATGCTCAACTGCCGAGCCACCCAGGTGTCCCTTGACCCATTTGGTTTTTATTTTTTTATTTTTATTTATTTTTTCCCCATTTGGTTTTTTGTTTGTTTTTTAGTATTTTTTTTAATTTTTATTTATTTATGATAGTCACAGAGAGAGAGAGAGAGAGAGAGAGAGAGAGGCAGAGACACAGGCAGAGGGAGAAGCAGGCTCCATGCACCAGAAGCCCGACGTGGGATTCGATCCCCGGTCTCCAGGATCGCGCCCTGGGCCAAAGGCAGGCGCTAAACCGCTGCACCACCCAGGGATCCCTCCCCATTTGGTTTTTAAAAGAACTTCTAGTATAGTAAATCATCTAATTCTGGTCAAATCAGTTTTTTTTAAAAGATTTTATTTATCCATTCATGAGAGACAGAGAGAGAGAGAGAGGCAGAGACATAGGCAGAGGGAGAAGCAGGCTCTCTGCAGGAGCCTGATGTGGGACTTGATCCCAGACCCTGAGATCACTCCCTGAGTCAAAGGCAGATGCTCAACTGCTAAGCCACCCAGGGATCCCCCTGGTCAAATCAAATTTACCCATACAGACACAATGAAAGTTTCTAAATTTTATATATGCCGACTGTTGTACTCTTAAATTCTAATAACACAATCCCAATGAACATTTTTCCTAAGTACCCGGCTCTTTGCTAATAAACACTTCACATACCTTAAAGGGTCTTAAGTCTTCAAAACGATCCCATGAAGTAAAGGCTATATTCCCACTCCCCGCCTCCTTTTTGAAGGCAGTGAGGCATGGCAAAGGAATACTTGCCCAAGAGCACACAGATTCTAGCCACTCCTAAGCCCCCTCAAAATCACTCTGCTATGATGCCTCCTAATACAAAAAAACAGAAAAAAAAAAAAAAAGCTTAGTTATAAAATCCAGGATCTTATTTATTCTGTCAACACAGACCATGAACAAGTGAATGAGAGGTGGTAGTTCAGGTATGCCATCTCATGCCTGTTCTCTGTCTGAAGGCCAGGTCTACATAGAGCTGTTTGGTAGCCCCCCCAAAAGACTGAGCAAGGGGTTTGAGAAGAGGAATTCCTAGAATGGGTGCTCATTGCCATTTCCTTTTTTTTTTTTTCTTTCCCAGATCTTATTTATTCATGAGAGACAGAGAACACAAGCAGGGGCAGAGGGGGAGGGAGAAGCAGGCTCCTCCACGGAGCAGGGAGCCTGATGTGGGGCTCAATCCCAGGACCCTAGGATCATGACCTGAGCACAAGGTGGACACTTAATGGACTGAGCCACCCAGGTGCCTTCAATGTCATTTCTAGTAGAGCTAGATCTTTCAAGAATTCAGAATATGCTGATCCCCCTGTGGAGAATCCCCGTCATTGGCTCCACTCCTACCTCACTCTCTCTCTGGAGAGACCCTACTCATCCTTTGAATTTTAGCTTATAGTGCACCTCTTCTAAGAATTTCACCTGCTCAAGAAAGCCTTCTTTTTGACTCCTTGTTCTAAGTCAGATTCCCTTGTTATGCAATCTCTTAATATTGTCTATTTGTTCTATATCTGGTTCCTCACTAAAGCAACCAGGAAATTGAGGTCCAACCAGGGAAAGGTACTTAGCCAAAGTCACAGAGCTGTAAACCAGCATTTACAAAACCTCTGCATCAGGCCCAGTTCCAACCACTCCTAGATGATATATATCCTCAGAGAAAATGAAAAGTCAGAGTCGGGCAGCCCTGGTGGCCCAGTGGTTTAGCGCTGCCGTCGGCCCAGGGCACGATCCTTGAGTCCCGGGGTCGAGTCCCACGTCAGGCTCCCTGCATGGAGCCTGCTTCTCCCTCTGCCCCTCTCTCTATGTTGCTCATGAATATATAAAAAATATCTAAAAAAAAAGTCACGGTCAAGGAGCTACATCCAAGCATCCACTTAAAAACATGAACAGTAAAAAAAAAAAAAAAAAAAAAAACAAAAACAAAACCACACCACGAACAGTTACTGTATCTGGCAGAGAGTAGGCATTCAGTGACACCTACTGAATGGTGAGAAGTACTAAGCCTATATGTTCAAGGGTATCTTTGGTCTCAAGACTGCAGAAATAAGCACCTGATAATTCTTTTCCAATCATTAGAGCCCTTCCTGACTAGAAGGGTGGGGAGAACAGGACGCTCCATCACTTCATCCATTGTCTGGCACAGGATAGGTGGTTTTTTTTTGTTTGTTTGTTTTGTTTGTTTTTTTTTAAGATTTACGGTCAGCCTTGGTGGAGTTGGCTGCCTGAGGTAAGAGACTGAGATTGGGCCTGGGGCTCAGGATGCCAGTAACAATCAAGACTTGTGGTGTATTCTGGAAATGAACGGTCACAATGGTTGCCCAGCAGTGTTAAGGTACTTAATGCCAAAGAACTGTACACTTAAAAAAAATAGTCTTTTTTTCAAAGATTTTATTTAGGGATCCCTAGGTGGCTCAGTGTAGCGCTTGCCTTTGGCCCAGGACCTGATCCTGGAGTCCCGGGAAGATTCCCGCGGCCGGCTCCTGGCGTGGAGCCTGCTTCTCCTCTGCCTGTGTCTCTGCCCCCCCTCTCTCTCTCTCTCTCTCTCTCTCTCTGTGTCTATCATGAATGAATGAATGAATGAATGAATGAATGAATGAATAAATAAATAAATAAATAAAGATTTTATGTATCTATTCGTGACACAGAGACAGAGAGACAGGCAGAGGGAGAAGCAGGCTCCCTGCGAGGAGCCCGATGCGGGACTCGATCCCCCGACCTCCGGGTCACGACCTGAGCCAAAGGCAGACGCTCAATCATTGAGCGACCCAGGGGTCCCTAAAACGGTAAATCTTTCCTTATGTATATTTTACAAAAAAAAAAAAAAAAAAAGGCTTAAGGAACACGTGTTTACGGAGCAGTCACCTCCACGTCCTCCGGAGGCCCAGACGCAGAGACAGTATCGCTGCCTGCAGGCTGTCCTGGGGTTAGAGGATGGCTGAGGGCTCTGCACACAGCCCGGCAAACCTGCCAAGGCTCACGGCCGCGAAAGCACTGCCACAGCTCCGGTCACCGTCCCTGCCCGTTAAGTGACCCATTGGTGGTACGCGTCCCTGCTTCCACCTCCTCCCACCAACCTCCCTCCGCCCCCATCTAGTCGCTACAGCCGCCAGAGGTAACCAGTTACAACCTAGTCAAGCCCGGGCCGTTCCTCATGGGGGCAGCCCGGGTGGCTCAGCGGTTGAGCATCTGCCTGCAGCCCAGGGCGTGACCCTGGAGACCCGGGGTCGAGTCCCACGTCGGGCTCCCTGCATGGAGCCTGCTTCTCCCTCTGCCTGTGTCTCTGCCCCCGTCTCTCTCTCTCATGAATTAAAAAAAAAAAAAAAAAAACTTCGCAACGGTCCTTCTAACTCAGAGTAAACCCCGAGGCCCTCGGGCCCTGCAGGGCTCTCGGCACAGCTGAGCGCCCGCTCCCGCCTCCGCGCTGCTCCCGGGCTCTCCGCTGGCTGGGATCACTCTGGGGGGGGGGGGGGTGCACAGGGCCCCCCGCCTCCTCCCCGCGGCGTGGTCCGGCGGCCCTCGTGCCGGGTCCAGCCCTTCCCCCCAGCACTTACCAGCTTGTAGCACAAGCACGCGGCTCACTGACTCCCGCCCCGCCCCCGCCCGTCCGCTCCTGCAGCACACGCGGATCGGTCTCGCTCGCTACGGCCTCCCAGGAACCTACAAGCGCGCCGCACGGCACACACTCAATATTATAGAAGTTTTGGACCAAATTCATCATTAAAAAAAAAAAAAGCTCAGTCCCCTACTGTTGGGCACTTCAGTGGTTTTCAACCTGTGTCGGCTAACGGTCGCCCACCTGGCGCCGGGCGCATGCGCTCTGCACACCCGTCGCAGCCCCTCCTGCTGCCGAGACCCCGTGGGGCAGGTGCCCGCGGACACGACCCCGCCAGCGACCCGCGCGGCCTCCTGGGCGGCGGACAGGTGCCTCCGCTGGCCGCCCGCCGCCCGCCGCCCGCCGCCCGCCGTCAGGCTCACCTTGCGCATGCGCCCCTGGCGCGCACGGACGCACCTCACCGGCGTGGCCGACTGAGCTCACGCCCGACCAAAAGCCGCCCCGCCATGGGCTTCGGCGTCCCCGCTTGTCGGTCGGACTAACCTGGCGCCGCCTGACTTCTACTCGCTGCAACAATCCGCCAAAGCTTGGAGCTCCTCCGCAGACGCCAGGCCGCAGACCCAAGAAACTCCGGGGATGTTTACGTTCGGCTCCTGTCTGGGTTTTTTTTTGGGAGGGGAGGGGGGCCTCCCCTCCCGGAAGCGTGACGGGTAGGCGCGGATATGACGTCACCGCGCGGCGTCCTCCTAAGAACGTGGGCGTGAAACCCGATCGCGAGCTGAGACTGGCCGAGCTCAGTGCCCCCTGGTGTCCACTCCAGGGATAGCTCCTTGAGCAAATGTGACCGCGGGGTTGGGGACTTCAGGAGCTCGCTTCATGGTCCTTCATATAGCCATCCGTCCATCCGTCCATCCATCCATCCGTCCGTCCGTCCATCCATCCGTCCATCCATCCATCCGTCCGTCCGTCCATCCGTCCATCCATCCATCCGTCCGTCCGTCCATCCATCCGTCCATCCGTCCGTCCATCCATCCGTCCGTCCGTCCATCCGTCCATCCATCCGTTCATTCAGCTTTATATGTAGCATCTCTTCTGCTGAGCATCTTCTGTCAAGCGTCCCAAGGACCGCAACCACTCTTAATGTCCCCTGTGGCTCCCAGCACAAAGTAGGTCATCTGTCTGGCTTGACATAAGATCCAGATGGTCAATATATTCGAATGTAAGCCAGGTTTCCTTTATGCATTTATTCATGCTGAGCCCCTATTATGTGCTAGGTACTGGGAGCACAGCGGAGAACAAGAAGACAGGGCCCTGTATTCGTGAAAGATAGTATTTGCATAGAATGATGATGATGATGATGATGATGATGATAAGAGCAGCTGTGGAGGCTGAGAAAATCAAGGCCATGCCACCTCAAGTTTAGCGTTAGCACAAGTACAGCCATCTCAGGCCCCTGTGACTAAGAGCTGGACTTTACAGGAAAAAAACCGCAGAACACCCTTGACAGAGAGCCCTATATCAGAGTGAGAGCAGAGCTTAATGCCCTGGACAGAAAATCCCATATCAGAATGAAAACAGAGCTCAGAACACCCTTGACAGAGACAGAAAGTCCCATACTGGAACGAAAACAGAGCTTAAGAAATTCCTCCACCCCTTCTGGAAATCCCCTAGACCAGCCCATAAAAACCCAGCTGGAACCCACCTCGGGGTCCAAGTCTCTGCTCTGCTGTGTCAGGTATACTTGGACCCAAGCTCGAGCTTGCTAATAAACCCTCGTGCACTTGCATCGGTGTTGGCTCCTTGGTGGTTTCTTGGATTCGCAATCTTGGGCACAACACAGCTAATACTGATCAAGTACTTTCTTTGGGCCAGGCACTATGAAAAAAAATTAAAAAAAGCTTTTCATATGTCATCTCGTGCAACCCTGCACAATCCCAAGGTGGCTATTACTACGATCATGCCCATTTTACAGAGGTGGAGACTGAGGCACAAGATCCCAGTTGCCCAAGATCCCAGTTGTCAGTGGTGGAGCAGGCGGTCTGACTCTAGACGGTGCTCCCCATACCGCACCATACTGTTGCGTGGCATGAGTCAGGGGTGTGTGAGGGAGAGGAGCTGGAGCTGCCAAAAGTGCATGGAAGCCCCATGAGGATGGAGCCCTGTCTGTTGGCTCACCATTGTATTCCAGTGCTTGGCACTCACCACATGTCTAAGGAATGCAGCAGTTCATAGATGCATGTGCTGACTGGGCCTGGGTTGGGGGCAGAGCGCTGCCCCGAGCAGGCAAGCATGAGCCCAAGTCAGCTGGGACCTTCTCTCTTGGGTCTTTTCTCAAAATTCCACTTTCCTGCAACTTCAGCCCTTGGCTATAGTCGTGTTCTGCGGTCCTGCGGCTCTGCTTCCCTTCCTTCCCTCATCGGAGGAGACAGGACTTGTTCCAGATTGGGGGAGAGGTAGGGGAAATCAGCACAGACCCCACAGACAGTGGCACTTTTTTTTTCTTAAAAGAGGTTGAGTTAAAAAAAAAAAAAAGAGTTTGGGTTTTAGAAACTGCCAAAACGGTGCTCGCTTCGGCAGCACATATATTAGAAACTGCCAACGCTCGCTTCAGATACATCCTCTGCCACTTATTCATCCTCCTCATCTGTCAAATGAGAAATTAGTAGGACCTACCTCAGTGTTGTGGGGACAAAATAGTTGGTGTAAAGTCTCTGGCTCAGGAAACACTCTGAGATGGGAGAGGGTCCCCCCAAACCAGCCACCTGGCAAACCCATCCTGCAGCCCAGTAAAACCAGAGCGGCTCATGTATTTTAGACTTCAAAGAACTTGGATAATTTTTCACTTTGCTGCACCAAACCCTGAAAATGAAGTGCCTTCCAAGCTGCCTGAATTTTCTCAGTGCTGCCTCATTAATTTGGAGTTTAGAATAAAAGAGATAGCTTTGAGTGATAAAGAGACATGAGCTGCTTTTCTTTTGTTTTCCGGTTAAATTGTATTTATTTTCTGGGGATCCCTGGGTAGCTCAGCGGTTTAGCGCCTGCCTTTGGCCCAGGGCTTGATCCTGGGGTCCTGGAATCGAGTCCCATGTCGGGCTCCCTGCATGGAGCCTGCTGCTCCCTCTGCCTGTGTCTCTGCCTCTCTTTCTCTCTCTGTGTGTCTCTCATGAATAAATAAATAAAATCTTCAAAAATTTTGTATTTATTTTCTTAATGGAGACTGTTGGCATCTGGCATACATTTCAAATAGTATAAATGGACAAGCAATGAAAAGTAAGTCTCCCTCCCACCCCTCATGCAGGCAGCCTTTCTCCCCAGGGGTACCCACTGATTCAACTTTGTTAAGTTGTCCTTCCAGAGATAAGGTAGGGGATGCTTTCGCTTATTCTTCACCCCCCCCCCAAAGATTTTATTTATTTATTCATGAGAGAGGCAGAGACACAGGCAGAGGGAGAAGCAGGCTCCCTGCAGGGAGCCTGATGCAGGACTCAATCCTGGGACTCTAAATCACAACCTGAGCCAGAGGCAGTCGCTCAACCACTGAGCCACCCGGGTGTCTGCCCCTTCTTCACAATATATCTTAACATCACTGCAAATCATAACACACGAACCCGCCTCTATCTTTTTAAAAGTTGCCCGGGATTGCACTGGTGGAGTCATTTGGCTCAAGATGTCCATTCCCGACGCTGTGTTTCTCACACTTCTGAATGAAGTTGTTGGGGGCAGATCTGAGAGTATTTTATGTTCCTGGAAGAAATGGCAGCCCAGAAAAGAGCTGAGCCCACGCTTCCTCCCCCTGCTGTGCTCAGCTTTCCCCCTCCCTGCCTTGTGAACTGGTGCCAAATGGCTTTTGCTAAAACCAAGGTGCTTTTACAACTTCTGAAAGAAAAGGCAAGAGAGAGGCCCCAGTAGGATTACAGCCACAGGTCTCCATCAGACTCACGGGAATCCTATCCACTCATGTCAGCAGATTGAGAAGGTAGGACAAAGGGAGTGAAAATGACCAGAAGCTAAAAGCTATGGAATGACAGCTGTTGTTTCCATTTAGGGAGACTTGCCAATTGCCAGATAGGTTGCTCACATTATCCCATTTACCCTGCAATGTCACATTATTGCCTTTCACAGATGAAAAAAAAAAAAAAAGAGTTGAGAGAGGATAAGTCATTTGTCTAAGGTGGGAAGAAGCCCCAGAACCCATGGGATGACAAGGCTGGAAGTTGCTCTTGGAGGCAACCCAGAGCATCATCTCCAAACAGGAAACTGAAAAAGCAGGCATGTTTTTTGAGTCCCCAGAGGCCAAGCATGAGACAGAGATCCTTGTGGAAGTAATTTATTGGGGACAGCTCTCATGGAGGAGGAGGAAAGCAGGATAGGCAGGGAAAGAAGCTAAGCAAAGTTGGGGGTTCAACTGACACCCGGCCTCAGGCTGATCCCACACGGAACCCTGGAGCATAAACGATACCAGCAAGCTTCCAGCCGTGGACGTAAGGGGGCCAAGCCTTCATCATACTCCTCCCCAGTCATTGACTGCCAACTGTAGGGTTGCCAGATTTAGCAAATAAAGATACAGTTGCCCACTTAAATTTGAATTTCAGATAAACGACGAATGGCATATCCTTCTGCTAAGAGAGTATTCATTGTCTGAAATTAAATTTAGCTAGGCATCCTGTATTTTGTCTGGCAACCCCAGGAGGTGAGAGCAAGAGGATAGGGTGCAACCTCTCAGGCATCTCCTGTTGTGAGGGCAGGTGTGTTTCCTCAGCAGCAAGTACTCACAGTAGGTGGGGCGAGGGTGGGCAGCTGTCAGTAAAGGGGATCTGGGAAGGACATTAGCAGCAGGCAAAGACCCTGGGGGGCAGCTCACTAGTCAATGGTAAAAAAAAAAAAAGACCAGAAGCTCCTGCCCAGACTGTCAAGTGCACACCATCCCCAGCATCCAGGGCAGTCGCAGAATCCCGGGCCCCATCCCTGGCTGCTTTCTGAGCATGTTGTTGCTCCTTCCCAGTCAGCCGCCTGCTTGTGTTGGGGCTGGAGCCGAAGCCAGACTATTTAATTTTGTTTCATCCAGCATTTCTGAAAGGTATTTAAATGACGGAGGAAGCTTTTCTTCCAAGTGACCTTAGAAACTTCTCCCCTAAAAAAAGCCTCAGGGACTCTAGGAAGGGAGAATTTGGGGAGAAGATAACCACCCTGTAATTAAGTAGCCTGTTTCTGGAGGGGCCCAAGAATTTCTTAAAATTCAGAGATCCTTTCTGAGGGATTCAGCAAAGATTCTTCTACAAAGAAGTCCACCCTCTCTGTATCCCCCCCTTTCTCTGGGGGCCTCTGCATCTCCATTATAGGAACCTGGGGGATCTGTGGCTTCTGATCTGTAAGAGGCCCAAGACATAGAGGTAAGTGAAAAGAGCGAGCAGGGGATGCGGGGTGGGCACCAGTAATGTCCAGCATGACCCCATTTATGTAAAAACAAACAAAACATCAATAAACCAGATGTAGGGGCCTCTCCGTTTATACATATGTATATATAAGTGTATTTTTTAAAACTTATTTTGTTTGATTTATGTATGTATTTATTTTATTAAATATTTTATTTATTTACTCATCAGAGACACAGAGAGAGGCAGAGACATAGCAGAGGGAGAAGCAGGCTCCTTGCAGAAGCCTGATGCAGGACTCAATCCCAGGACCCCAGGATCACGCCCCGAGCCGAAGGCAGACACTCAACTGCTGAGCCACCCAGGTGCCCTTGTTTGATTTGTTTTAAAGTGGTAAGGTATTATTTTTATAATTTAACAATTATTAAATCAAAATCAGGACTTGCCCCTAATAGTCACAAGAGAGAGCCATAGACCACACCCATCTATATGCCTCTCTTACCACTTGGAAGAACAGACTCTTCCTTAAGATGCCCCCCAATCCCCCACCCCAAGGCAGGAGAGAGGAAACTGGGAATGGAGGCCTGCCATCCCTTATCTGCAATTCTGAAATCCAAGAAAAACATGGAAACCGAATCTTTCTTCATGTGGCGACCAACACTTAATCTGAACAGAGATGAAGCTTTTTATAGCTTTTGTCCCATTTACTGTGGATATTCATACATTGCACAGCAGAAATGTCAATGCATTTGATCATGTAAGGCAGCTCCAGACCCCACTTGGGGATGTTACATAATCTGTGGTGTACACACCATAATACCTTTCTGAAATGGGAAACTTTCTAAATTCAGAATCACATCTGGCTCTTTGAGGTTTGGTAAGGGGTTGTAGACCTATACTCATGTCAATAGTTGCCACGTTCTTGCCCCGAGGAATCCTTCCTTCTCCTCCCATCCCCTGCTGGACCTTGGAAACCCCTCAGGTGTCCCCTAAGTTTCCTACTCATTGCTTGGAGGATATAGAGACCAAAGATCCAACAAGCCGCGAAGGAAAGGTTCCTCTAGGAGCCAAGGGAGAGGAGCCTTCCGGTTACTGAAGGAGCCATCTGATATTCTCTCCCTGACTAGGTTAATGATGGTCACCCAAGACCCTTGTCCCATCATAGGCACGGACAGGCAAACACAGGCCCACTTCTTGGTGACTTCCAGTCCAGAGCCCCAGGGCAGCAAGCACAGGACAGCTGTGCACCTGGCTCCAACCTCAGTGGGTAATTTGAGGACATATCCACTGCTCCATCTGTGACCACTCCCACCCTCTCTTCTACTTTTTTGCCTCCTATCAGAGATGGAGAGATTGCATGAGCATCATCCAATTTAGGCAGGGGGCTCGGGGGGAGTGGATGGAAGGAGGAGAGAGAAGCGGATGGTGAGAAAGCCCAGTCTGTATGGTTAAAGAAGTGGTGTTGGAAGACATACAAGATGAAGGATCAGAAGAGCAGAGCTCCCAACTGTCAGGGGAGAGTGTGTCTCTGTGCGCCTGTGTGCGTGGTTGAAAGAGACAGACAGATGGATAGGAGACAGACAGTGATGAAACAGATGGGGTGAAAGTGCTCCAAACCTGGCCAAAGAGTATTGCAGCAAACATTTCTGGAACAGACCCAGGGAATTGCCACTTTTAATAAAAGACTTCTCGATTTACGACAGGAAGTCCCCAAAGCAGAAGGCTGGTACATGTGGATGTTAAAATCTGCATCTATCATTTTAGACCAACGTTAATTAACTACCAGTTGATGATTGTCCTGAGATCGATATTCAGGGCTTGGGAAGTAAACGAGGGACCTAAAGTCAGCATTTATATTTAATTACAACCTAAAATTTGGCAGCCTGGGTGGCTCAGCGGTTTAGCGCCGCCTACAGCACAAGGCCTGATCTGGAGACCTGGGTCCTCTGTCAGGCTCCCTGCATGGAGCCTGCTTCTCCCTCTGCCTGTGTCTCCGCCTCGATCTCTCTGTGTCTCTCATGAATAAATAAATAAAATCTTTAAAAAACAACAACAACCCCCCCCCAAATCTTAAAAAAGGTGGGTGGGAGGATCCCTGGGTGGCTCAGCGGTTTTGCACTTGCCTTTGGCCCCGGGTGTGATCCTGGAGTCCTGGGATCGAGTCCTGCATCGGGCTATCTGTGTGGAACCTGCTTCTCCCTCTGCCTGTGTCTCTCTCTCTCTCTGTCTGTCATGAATAAATAAATAAAATCTTAAAAAAAAAAAAAACCTAAAATTTTTCTGAAGGCCGTGGGAAAGCCCTGGCCAGTATGAAGTCCAGGGAGTTGACACCCTTCAAAGGGAGCCTAAACTTGATCCCAGGCAGAGCCCTGGGCACTTCTGGAATGGCAGCAAGGCGCAGAGCCAAATCAACTGACCACCTTCTAAGCCTGACCCAATGGGGAAGAAGCAGAGGAGACCTCCCCTCCAGAAAACTCCTTTGGGCGAACAACACTGATGATTATTTCCAGAGTATGGCAGAGGGATGAAGGTATTAACAAGGAGAATAAGCCCTTCCAGGTAGGGCAGGACACCCATCCTGGCTATAAAAGGCTGGAAGATGAGCAGACCGTCCCTTCAGGCAGCACCCTTAAATGCTGGAATGTAGATATGCTTGTTTCCTCCTAGCAGGAAGCTGGGCAATAGGATGGCCTTAACTATTTGCTGAGTAGAACAACCAGGTCACCTTCCTTAGCAGAGGCCTGAGGTGCGGCCTTGGTGATCTGTGGCTAGAACAGCCACACACGGACCTGGTTCAGGTGGGCCAAGAGGCCCCAGGCTTCACTGGAAGTTGGGCCAGAGAGCTCCTGCCTGAACCAGTGAAAGCATTATTTTTATAAGTCACCTTTAATCATAAACTCTTTTTTAATCCTTTTTTTTAGATTTTTAATTTTTATTTTTTAAGATTTTATTTTTATTTTTAAAAAATATTTTATTTGTTTATTCACGAGAGACACAGAGAAAGGCAGAGACGCAGGCAGAGGGAGAAGCAGGCTCCATGCAGGAAGCCCGATGTGGGACTTGATCCCCAAACCGGGATCACTCCCTGAGCCAAAGGCAGACGCTCAACCGCTGAGCCACCCAGGTGTCCCATTTTTAAGATTTTATTTACTTGAGAGAGAGAGCATGAGGGGGAGGCAGAAGGAGAAGCAGACTCCCCAGAGAGCAGGGAGCCTGACTTGGGGTTCCATCCTAGGACATGGAGATTATGACCTGAGCCATGCAGGCACCCCTTATTTTTTTAAGTGATCTCTACACCCAACATGGGGCCTTGAACCCACAACCCTGAGATCAAGAGTTGCATACTCCACCAAATAAGCCAGCCAGGCACCCCTCTCTACTTATTTGTGTAACCTTGGGCAAGATACTACATGTCTCCATGCCTTAGTTTTTTGGCTATAAAATGGGCACAGCTTAAAAAGTAAAAATAAAGGGCACCTAGGTGGCTCAGTAGGTTGGACATCTGCCTTCAGCTCAGGTCATGATCTGAGTCCCCAGATCAGGCCCCACATTGGGGTGGGGTGTGTGTGTGTGTGGGGGGGGGGGGGTCCCTGCTCAGCAGGGAGTCTGATTCTTCCTCTGCCCCTCTCCCTACTCTTGTGCTCTCTCTCAAATAAATAAAATCTCAAAAAAAAAAAAAAGTAAAATGGGCACAGGTTATATGTACCTTCCAGAGATGTGTGAGATGCATGGAACACACTTGAAGAGCATCTGGTGCACAGTTAGACAGTTCAGTCCTCCAGCTGGCCTGACCTACCTTATAAAATCTCAACAGTACTTTCTGGGCACTTCCTTTGGAGAAAGCAACAAGTCAGTTTCCCTGGGATGGGGAATACTCATGGGGCCTCAAATGGAAAGCAGACTTACATGGGCAGCAGGATCATGCTGATGTGTTTCTCTCATCAGTCACTCCTGGTACTGCCTCTGTGCCGGATAAGAAGCCCAGAGCGGGGGCAGTTAAGACCTAAGCATGGCCTGTCCCTCAGCTCCCTCGGTACCTGCCCCCAGGGTCCATCCTCAGCAGCCCTGAAGGCCCCACTCCAGGAAATGGGTGTAGAGTCCGCTTGTGATCCTTGGGGCTTTCCACTGTCACTTCAGAAGCTTCTGGCGGTCTTTCAGGCAAGGCCGTGATGAATGAACCCTTTTCTTCTTCCCAAGACTGTCATTAAAAACACCCGCCACATGACCCATTGAGCTGTGGCTTGGGGGGCAGCCAGCTGGCGGTAACCAGCAAGTTCTTCATCATCACAAGGGCAGAAAGCAGGGTGCAAAGGGGGAGCTATGCAGTTCGTTTTTCAGTTTTAAAGATTTTATTTATTTGAGAGAAACAGAGAGAGTGAGAGGGAGAAGCAGATTCCCCACCGAGCTGAGCTGAGAGCCCGACAAGGGGCTATCCCAGGTCCCTGAGATTATGACTGGAGCCAGAGGCAGACACTCAACTGACTGAGCCACCCAGGTTCCCTGATGCTGTGCATTTCTGCTTTCCAGTCTTCCTTACAGTGGGGTCAAAACTGCAGGCCCAAGGGAGAACCACCACAACCCACTTTGTAGGTTTGTCCAAATGACTCTTTCATATGCTCTGCTCATGACTTCCTGTTGATGCTTTCCAGTGACAGCAGCAGAGGAGGTGAGCCCTGCATCCTGCTGCTGCAGACCCTGTCCACTGTCCTCTTGGTGGGATGGGCAGCACACACCTTGCCTGGCTGAGCCCAGAGTGGGTGCGGTACAGCAGCAAATGAGGATATGATCCTTAGCTGCTGTTCACCCCCGGGCATAACAATTCCTGCACGCAGTATGGTTTCCAATTTGTGGTACTTACCCCAGGCTGGAGGCTTCTTCGGCTACCCTGGGTACCATCTCTCATCACCCAAACCCACCCAGACTGACCCCCTTCCCCAGGACTGCATTAAGCTCAGAATACTTGATGAACAGGAAGGATTGGAACAAGCAGTGTGTCTAATATCTACTTTTTTTGCTCTCACCTGTATTATGTCCATCTATTTTTTGCTAGGTTTGTATTTGATTAATGATTTTTCATTATTAAAAATATTTTATTTTTAAGTAATCTCTACACCCAGTGTGCAACTTGAACTCACAACCCCAAGATCAAGAGTCGCGGGCTCCACCAACTGAGCCAGCCAGGTGCCCCTCTTCTCTGCTAATATGTTACTGAGGCCTATAACATTCCCTCTCAACACAGCTGTAGCTGCAGCCCAACATCTGAGACATCACTTTCTTTCTTTTCTTTCTCTTTCTTTCCTTTCTTTCTTCCTTCCTTCCTTCCTTCCTTCCTTCCTTCCTTCCTTCCTTCCTTCCTTCCTTCCTTTCTTTCTTTCTTTCTTTCTTTCTTTCTTTCTTTCTTTCTTTCTTTTTCTTTCTTTCATTTCTTTTATCTTGTTTTTAAAGATCTGTGTTCTACTCTTCTCTGATAAATTAAACTATATAAAGTTTAAACTAAAAACCATAGTTTTTAAACTATAAAGTTTATCTCACTTTATTTCTAGAACTACTTGGCTGCAGGCTGTCTGTAAAAAGATTTGAAAGACTTAAGCTCCAAAGATTTTTTTTTCTTTCTTTCTTTCTTTCTTTTTTTTTTTTTTTAAGTAGGCTCCATGGAGCCCAATGCAGGGTTCAAACTCATGACCCCGAGATCAAGACCTGAGCTGAGATGAAGGGTCAGATGCTTACCCAACTGAGTCACCCAGGCGCCCCAAGGCTCTGGGGACTTTAAGTGCTCTTCTGTACACCAGACAAGGGTCAAAAGGAACAGTTTGATGACTCTTGCCTTCTGTTTCTTTTTTTTTTTTTTTTTTATGATAGTCACACACAGAGAGAGAGAGAGGCAGAGACACAGGCAGAGGGAGAAGCAGGCTCCATGCACCGGGAGCCCGACGTGGGATTCGATCCCAGATCTCCAGGATTGCGCCCTGGGCCAAAGGCAGGCGCCAAACCGCTGCGCCACCCAGGGATCCCTTCTGTTTCTGATATATAATTTCAGCTGAATAAAAATTACAAACATGACTTCTTAAAAGAAAACTAACAAAGGTCTTCCAATGCCTTCGAATAAGCCTTACTTGAAAAGACACTTCTTAAAGTTAACAGAAAATCTGCCAGCATTGTACTTAAATAGAAACTTAGGAGGATGCCTGGGTGGCTCAGTAGTTGAACCTCTGTCTTGGGCTCAGGTCGTGATCCTGGGGTCTTTAGATCGAGTCCCACAACAGGCTCTCCTTACGGAGAGCTTCTCCCTCTGCTTGTGTCTCTGCCTCTGTCTCTCATGAATAAATAAATAAAATCTTAAAAATAAAAATTAAAAAATAAATAAGAGCTTAGGAATCAGAACTGTCTGCATGTTGCTGATCTAGATTTATTAAATTTATTTCATGTCATTGTGGTCACGTTTACAGCTGTTTTAGATTTATTTTCAATCACATTACTGTTCACGGAATTCACAGAATTCATTAACAAACTAGTATTTTACACCCAACAGTCTTCATAGCACAGCAAGATAGAAAAGAGGCCCACGAGGCGCTTGTGTGGTGGAACCCGAGTCTGATTATAGCACATTATTGCTTCATTAGTCCTATTTTAAAAAATAATAAATTATTCCCAGGACACCTACCCTGCTAGGTGTTCTTCATACCTCGACGGGTCTGGGCTCCCTTATGCCAGGGGCTGACATGCGGGGGAGCCCATCAAACCACCCACCTGTGCTCTCCACTGCTCTGGCAGCTAGGAGGGCTAGCAGAAGTGGACCTGCACCCCTCCTCATGTGCTAACATTTCTTACAGTTTGCATTCTCCTGGTCTTGCAGTGGACACAGTGCATTCACATACGGGCCTCTATGCAAAACTTAAAACTAGACAGAAATGAGAAGGGCTCAGCAGATGGAGACTAATGCTCCTAAAACAGCCACTGACCATGCAGGGGAGAACGTCGAGGCAACAGGAAAACCTCGAGTTCTCAGTCTGTGAAGGATGTTTTAAAGGAAATGGCCTTGGTGATCACGGTCCAAGGCAGCTGCTTTGCAACATGAACTTGAAGACTTCCGGGTAGATTTCATGGCTGGGTTTTCTTTACTTTGTCCCACAGGAGTTTCTAGATTGTGAAAAAATATCTTGGAGATTCCCTCATGGCCCCCGAAGCTCTGTGGATCTGTCGAGACCGGGGACAGGGATGGTGGCGGGGGGGACTGGCCTCCTCAGGGACGCTGGCGCTCCGACCACGTTAGGGGCAGGATCCCTGAGAAACGGTGGCCGCGTCCGCTTCTGGAGATGGGGGTAGATGCTGTGTGTGAGCGCAGGCTGCGGTCGGGGTCTCAGTCCAGCTTCTTATTGTTGCCTGGGCTGTGCACAGAAGCTAAGAAGTCAACGATGAGCTTGGCTGTCTTCCTGGGCCTCTCCATTACCACGGAATGCCCACAGTTTTCTAGAAGTTCCACCTGGCAGTTGGCGATTGACTTGGCCAACATGTCTGCACCAGACACGTCAAGCACCTGTGGGGCGAGAGCGGACGCTAGATAGAGAAGACTTACAAGCCTGTGTGTGTGCGGGGCCTGGCAGGGGTGATGTTTAGGACCAAATCACTTCAGGGGCACCTGGGTGGCTCCACTGGTTAAATGCCTGCCTTCAGCTCAGGTCATGATCCCAGGGTCCTGGGATCCAGCCTCACAATGGGCTTCCTACTCGTCAGGGGGCCTGCTTCTTTCTCTCCCTCTGCCCCCTCCCTGCTTGTGCTCTCTCTCTCACTCTCTCTCAAATAAATACATATTAAAAAAAAAAAAAGGACCAAGTCACTTCAGCGTTGGTGCTCGTGGCTCTCTGACCGAAGCGACTGCATGCCTGTTTTATTCTGCAATCTCGTGCCAGGACTCATGTTCTGCCAGCATTATGAAAGGGGAAACACATAGTCCCTGCCCATGAGGAAGTTTCTTGGTCTGGTAGGGAAGCCAGGCTGGTCAGCAGACGAGGGCTCCCCTGGGGGAGACATCCTGGGAGCTGAGAGTGCACAGAGGGGAGAGATTTGCAGATGGTGGGCAGGTCATGGTGAGAGCAGGGAAGGCCTGGTGGAGAGATGGGCCTCTGTCTGAGGGCAGTGGGGAGCCATGGGGCTGTGTTAGAGATGGCCACAATCAGGCTGGACCCCGAGAATGCACCCTACCGTCCTGGACTAGAGACGGCCAGCTCTGGGAAGGGCACAACAGGGAAGACACAGGAGGTGAAGGCTAATTATCCCAAGCCAGGAGGAGAATGTTCCTTTGAAGGTCTTTTGGGGGTCCCCAGAGCTGTGTGACCACAGGCCCTGATATTTGTGAATGGGGAATGCTCTTCTGACACGAATGCCATGGCTCTCCAGGATTGACCCCTTACCCTTCCTGAACAATGCACTTAATTTCACTATCACCTGGGTTACCTTGCTGTTTATACTTGTCCAATGTTTTCTCCCCAACACTGTCCTGTAGTGTCAGATTTGCATTTGTTCCCTGTTTGTCATCACTTACACCTTCAACTTATCCCACACAGGAGGACCCCTCCTTTTACCTTCAATGCAAAAGCAAGACCCCTCACAAACTCAAGTGCTGTCTATTTTTGAGCTCCATCCTTGTCAACTCAGACTATTAAAACCAAGATTTTCCACCTGGGAACTGGGGTGAGCAGCATGCCTCAGCCACGGTAGGGAGCACAGAGCATGGCAAAGCACCCCCCTGGGCCACAAATAGGAGCAGCAAGTAGGGAGCTTAGTGAAAGGGGCACCCCATGGAGGAATCAGACACCTCTGCCAGCCCCATACTCACAGGAAAGGCTGCTCTGGTAATGGTCTGAGCAGAAATAAAGCCCAGCTTCTGTAGAATGCCCAGAGGAAATGCAGGTGGAGTCAACCAGTCAAAGCATGAAAAAGTAGTAATTCCCAACTGAAAATCTACCTTGCAGAGAGGTCAGGAACCATAGCTCAAAAATAACCCACATGAGTCTCTAGGTTTGACACTGTTAAGCTGGCCAATCCAGCATTCCCCATGGTCACTCAGAGGTATGTGAAATAGCTATGTGGACCCTCTGAAGGTATGCATGTCTATGGGAACTGCCTCAGCTATTTCTCAGGCAAGACATTCACATAGATGGTCAAACAATTTTCCTCCACCCCATTTCAGGCCAGAGCCAGGACTAGGGTGAGGGCAGTGAGGCACTTGCCTTGGGCACAAAATTTATGCAGGCTCCAAAGACCTCAGTAATCAAGATGAAGATTATTTTAATGCAGTATTTAGAAAATAAGCATTAATGCAAAAAGATCCATCTTGAACAAAATATAAAAATTACCAAGACAGGATCCAACCTTACACTCACATGACATACCTCACCCAGAGTTTGAGCTCTGCATGCATTCTAATGGTAGGTAGACTAGAAGTTGCTGGATCCCCTGAGCCTAACATGGTGACAGGCATGTAGCAGGTGCTCAATATAAATCTGTTAGCTGACTTAAATGTATAGGTAGTCAGGCGGTGGGATTGTCCCTTTGCTAGTGTGTTTATTTATGTTCTTGCTTGCTTGCTCACTCAATCACTGTATACTCTGGGTCTCCTGCATCCCAGGCACTGTGCTGGCAGGCCAAAGGGACGTAAACAGTAATAGACCTTGTATATCTCTACAAGGCCCTCCCACTCTGGTGGACTGAACACAGAGGGGGAAATACTTGAACTGATGCACAGAACTCTTTTTGGGAAGGGCTGCCAGGTTCTGCTGTGCAGGCTGTACAGTGCTTGGAATAGTGGTAAGCAAACAATGGCCCACTGCCTGTTTGCAGAAATAAAAGTTCACTGGAACTCTATCATGCCACTTGTTTGCATATTGTCTATGGCTGCTTTTGCACAGCAACAGAGCTCAGGAGTTGCGACAGAGATAGTAGGGCCCATAAAGTCGAAAATATTTGCCGCCTTCACAGAAAACATGTCAATCCGTGCCTCGGAAAATGTAAGAAAGGTAGACAAGACAGTAAAAGCTGCCTCAAGGAAATAGGAATTGGGATCTGGGATGGAAAAGAGATCTCATTTTCATTATAAACCTTTTTTTGTACTCTTTAAAGTTTTTTGTACTATGAGACTACATGGTTTTGATAAAAGTGATTTAAAATTGCCTTTAAGGGCAGCTCCGGTGGCGCAGTGGTTTGGCGCTGCCTGCAGTTCAGGGTGTGATCCTGGAGACCCGGGATCGAGTCCCACGTCGGGCTCCCTGCATGGAGCCTGCTTCTCCCTCTGCCTGTGTCTCTGCCTCTCTCTCACTCTCTCTGTGTTAAATAAATCTTTTTTAAAAAAAAATAAATAAATAAAATTGCCTTTCATTTTATTTATTTTTAAGATTTTATTTATTTATTCATGAAAGACACAGAGAGAGAGGCAGGCTCCATGCAGGGAGCCCGATGCGAGATCGATCCCAGGACCGTGGGATCACTCCCTGAGCCGAAGGTAGATGCTCAACCGCTGAGCCACCCAGGCGTCCCTAAAATCGCCTTTCATTTTAAAAGATCAACATAATTGCTCTCAACGCAGAGAATGATGCTCCCCATAAATATCAGCACCTCACCAAGGTGCATTCTATCTCTTCCTGGTATCAGAAACCAGTCAGTGAGGCTCACTTGATAAAAGACCTCTTGCTTGTCCCCAGAAGCTGCTGTAACTGGCAAAGGAGGCCCCAGGGACACACTACATACCTGGTCTTGCTTCCCCCAAATGATCTGTGTGGGGACCTTGATCTTGTCCATGTTCTGATGGAGGGAGTATCTTGACTTCTCACTGACGATTTCCAAAAACACTTTGCAGACAAGGAAAACAAAGTGAGTGCATGCTGGGCTGTGCCGTGGGCACTGCTATAGAGTTCTGGGACAGTCATGGAGTCCGGGCCACCACTTTCTGTCTTTTAGGGGCCCCAGAAAGCTATCAAAGTGTCAGAAATGTAACATACAAAAGCCAGCCACCCACGAGGCTTCACTTGTCACAAGTGCAAAGCTTCAGCAGGGCTACTTACGCTTTCGGTAGAAGTTGTTATGAGGAATGCGGACGTCAACAAGGCCTTGAAGGATCTGCGGAGAAGTGGGCCACCGTTAGAAGGCAAGACACGGTGTGTTTCCTCAAGCCCCATGGCTCTGGGACAGCGAAGGAGGTAAGTCTAGCAATTTACGGCATTGTCAAGGTTTAGGGCCTGGTGTTCCAAATCCCCACCATGTAGGATGCATTGTAATTGGGAGTTAGGGTCAACTGATACTCTTTCCTTTGTAATTAGGAAGGAAATTGGCTAATCCTGGGAAGCCAAAGCATGTAAAAACACCTGACATGGGCTCATAGCCACTTCACCTGGACATATTCTCTGCTTAGCCTAAGATACAATCAAGGCTGGAAATAACATCAAGTAATTGTTTGGTTAGGTTTTTTTTTTAAGGTTTTTTTTTTTTTTTTTTTTTTACAGATTTTATTTATTTATTCATGAGAGACAGAGACAGAGAGAGAGAGAAAGAGAGAGAGGCAGAGACACAGGCAGAGGGAGAAGGCAGGCTCCATGCAGGGAGCCCAACGTGGGACTTGATCCCAGGTCTTCAGGATCAGGCCCTGGGCTGAAGGTGGCACTAAACCATTGAACCACTAGGGTTGCCCCCAAGATTTTATTTTTTTGAGAGAGGGAGAAAGAGAGCACAAGTGGGGAGAGGGACAGAGGGAGAAAGAGGAGCAGACTCCCCATTGAGCAAGGAGCCCGACACCCAACATGAGGCTTGATCCCAGGACACTGGGATCATGACCTGAGCCAAAGGCAGATGCTTAACTGACTGAGCCACCCAGGTGCCCTGGTTCTTAATAATTCTTAAGAGTGTAAAGCAGTCCTAAAATTAAGAAAAGAGAAAAGGAAAAAAGTCTCTGCAATCTCTTGCCTCCCTCCGCCACTCTCCCTCTCTAGGGACCAGTCACACCCCCAACCCGCAGCCCCCTTCCAGTGTCTTGCACTTACCTATGTTCTTCCCATCTGTGTCCCCACTATTTCCTCAGAGGGGCTTAGCAAAGTCTCCTCTGCCACCCTGCTTTCCATCACTATACCATTTTCACTTCCTCCATAGGACTTATCACAATTTGTAAGTATTTACTTGTTAATTGCACTGGCCTGTGTCTGCCCAGGTACCTTCTCTGTCTTCTTTCTTCACCACTGTCCAGACACGGTGCCTGGCATGTCACAGGCACAGTACAGACACCCGCTGAATGATGACAGAGAGGAGCACAAGAGGGAAGGGTACGAGCAGGAAGCTGGCACGGGCCACCCAAGCACTTGTCAGAGGGCAGGCCTATCGCAGCTGGGGTCACGGTACCTGCTGGGGCACCTTGAAGCGGACATAGGAGCAGAGCTGGAGCATTTCACTCATCTCTTCTGGGGTGGACGGGATCAAGGGGATCTTCTCGACGGCGGCTGAGTCCTGCAGTTCTTTGAGCCGCTGTACAAATTGATTATCAGTTGAGTACTGCAGGCCTGTGGGATTCAAACCAAAACATCTTGGCAATGTATCGACCTTCTTACCAACTCCCATTTTATATAGGAAACCTCCAATATCGGCCTAGAGCTAATATATTTCAGGTGCCTTTCCACCAGATTTCTTTTTCACTGCTACTGCCATCCTTGCTTGAAGTCTAAACCACATTCCGAGAAACACAGAAAAAAACTCTTTCGGGATGTTTCAGGGATCGGTTGTTCAAACTGTGGTCCATGGACCAGCAGCACTGGAAGCCTGTAGAAAATGCAGAATCTCAGCCCCTCTCTTAAGTTTCTTGAATCCAAATCTGCACTTGATCAAGTTGCTAGGGAGGCACATGTAGCATAGAGTTTAAGCAGCATTAGTCTAGAAGACAACTTGCCTGAGCCCCTTCACATCGTATCATTGAGAGGAGAGCTAATAAAATACATGGTGGCAGGAATGGAGTGACTGACGCCTCCTTCCCTTGGCCTGGAGCCACTTAGTAATCTCTGTTTGAAGGTCAATACATTACCACAGGGAGAGAGAGAGGCCCCTTCTGAGCCACCCCCCATGTTGGGGCAGGAGGTGTCTGCTACATAGCCCCTCTTCCTCCCGGACAGCATTAGGTGCTCACTGAGACTGACCAGCATTTCCTATCTCCCTGAAGCAAAACACGAGAATTCACATGAGCTGATGTGCGCACAGGAGGGCAAAACTAGTTCTCACTTCCAATGCAGAGCCAAGGTCTAAGTGTTTAACTTCGCTGCTGGAGCTATATTTCACAAAGAAAGGTGGTGACATCAATACCGTGCTGCTGAGATCCACACTTTGCAAATCTCCCATATTCAGCAGTTCGTTTAAAGTTAGCACGGGCATTGTGAGGCTTTCGGGATGCCATGGGGCAGATTACAAGATCTACTTTCTTTTACTTTATTTACTTTTAAAAAGATTTTATTTACTTATTTGACAGAGCTAGAGAGAGCACAAGCAGAGGGGAGCAGCAGGCAGAGGGAGAGAGAGGAACAGACTCTTCACAGGGCAGAAGCCCGATGCGGGGCTCAATCCCAGGACCCCGGGATCATGACCTGAGCTGATGGCAGACGCTTAACCATCAGAGCCACCTAGGTACCCTTCCTTCTACTTTAAAAATAATCTTAGATTAAATGTCATGTGCTATCCTGGATTGGATCCTGGGGCAAAAAAAGGACATGAGTGGAAAAATTAATGGAATCCAATAAAGTTCAGTTAATAGTAGCACACCAGTGTTGGTTTCTAAGCTGTGACAAATTTACCATGGTAAGGCGAGCTGTTAACAATGCGGGAAGCTGGGTGAAAGATATATGGGACTCTACTATTTTTTAAACATTTCTGTAAATCTAAAATTTTTTAAAAAATATTTTATATATTTATTTTACAGAGAGAGAGAAAACACAAACAGGGGGAATGGCAGGCAGAGGGAGAGGGAGAAGCAGACCCCCTGCTGAGCAGGGCTCAATCCTAGGATCCTGGGGACCATGACCTGAGCCAAAGGCAGACACCCAACCAACTGAGCCACCCAGGCACCCCTTAAAATTATTTCAAAGTAAAAAAGCTTATCATTTCATTTCTACACACAAAAATCTTAATAAAGAGCACAAGTAGGGGGAGGGGTAGAGGAGGAGAGAGAGAATCTTAAGCGGCTCCATAAGTCAGTGCAGAGCCAGGTGCAGGGCTAGATCTCAAGACCCTGAAATCATGACCTGAGCCAAAATCAAGAGTCGGACACTTAACTGACTGAGCCATCCAGGTGCACCCAAATATCTTAATTTTAAATTTCCAATTGAAACTTAGGTGTGAAACTCTTCTCTGAGTAAATGAACACACATTCAAAAAAGCCAGTTAGATCTGACCTTCCATAAGTGATTAAAAATGTAAAAACTTCCAAAAGGAGCCATTTATCCAATTCTCAAACCTTATTACTACAAGGCCAAATGATTTCAGACATGGTACTTGGGAAAAAGAGAAAAGAAAACCCTTTGGGAGTTTACTTTCAATTTCAATGTCCTCAACAGACCTGAAAATGATTTTGGTGACAAAGATTTTAAAGGTCAGTTTCGTTAGGTTTCAGTAGAAGGTTTGACTCATGGCAAGTTCCAGCAGATAAAGGAGGTAGTGAGTAAGAGTGACATCAAAGAGGTAGCGGACATTAAAGGATTTCCAAAAAAGCCACACTTTGGGTTTTGGAGTCAGACAGCCTAGGATTTGTTCCTATTGCAGCTCTAGCAGTAACATAATTTCTTTGTGCCTCAATGTTCCCACCTATAAAATGAGCATACTATCTTGACCTGGATAGTAATTATCCATGTGAAAAGTTATTGAGATATACACTTACAATTTGGGTGATGTACTATGTGTAATTCATATTCCAATAAAGTATCAGAGAGGGAGCAGGAGAAGGAAAAAGAAAAAAAATTAAGATTTTCTAACACATTATAAATCCAAATTTGAAGACTTATTTAAGAAAAATGAATTTTTTTTTTGGAAAAATGAATTTTAAAAATCCAACTTCAGGGGCACCTGGCTGGCTCAGTCGATGGAGTATGCGACTCTAGATCTTGGAGTTGTAAGTCTGAATCCCTACTGGATACAGAGATTACTTAAAAAGATATAATCTTTTCTGGGACACCTGGGTGGCTCAGTGGTTGAGCATCAGCCTTTGGCTCAGGGTGTGGTTCTGGAGACCCGGGATTGAGTCCCACATCGGGCTCCCCTGAAGGAGCCTGCTTCTCCCTCTGCCTATGTCTCTGCCTCTCTCTGTCTCTCATGAATAAATAAAAAAATCTTAAAAAATATAATCTTTTTTTCCAATAAAATCTTTTTAAAAAATCCAACTTCAAATTGTAATTTCTAGGGACCTATTACAGTTCAAGTTGACACGTATATACATAAAAACACAGAAACTAGGGTTTTTTTATTTTTTTAAAAAAGATCTTGTCATGTGTCGAGGTTTCTGAGTTTTCACAAAAAAGGAGAGAGGCATAAAAATAGCATTTTCAAAAAAGCATTTTCACCTCATAAGAATATGGCAAGAACTAAATCCATATAAAGACCTTAGCTCGTAAAAGCTCAATAAATGGTGGATGTTAAGGGCACCTGGGTGGCTTAGTCAGTTGAGCATCCAACTGTTGGTTTCAGCTCAGGTCATGATCTCAGAGTCATGGGATCGAGCTCCGTATCAAGGTCTGTGCTAAGCGCAGAGTTTACTTGTCTTTTTCCCTTGACCCCTTCCCCTGCTCACGCTCTCCCTCTCTCTCAAATAAACAAATAAAATCTTTAAAAAAGGGTTGATGTTAATATTATCATTATATTTAAAAGTATTTATATGCTGCAAAGTACTAGACACATTTTAATTAACTACCTTGAATCCTTTGTGGAACAAGGCTGGCTCTAGATTTTAAAAGTTAGTATGGTTATGATTATGGTTATACAGCTATTGTTGGTTAGTTATCACTTAAGCGTTGCATAACTCTCAAGTAGACACCGAAAAATGGTTCTATAAGACAGTCAGTGCAGACACTGTTCTTTAGAGATTCAGACCGTGCCATGCTCAAGTCATGCACAGGGCTATTGCCTTATAACTCACCAGCAGGGCACACAAGACAAAGACTGCAGACATCTGATGGGTAGTAAGCGGCATATACCCCAGCCACATGGCCACCCATGGAGGTGCCTATCAGATGGAAGGGTTTTTTGTTCAGCTTGAGGCATTCTACAAACTAGGGAGGAAAATGAGAAAGAGCTTTGGTTATATAGCTGTAGACGGTAACTACAGATTATACAGCAGAAAACCTCTGTACTTCCCAGAAGAAGTGACAAGTAATGAACAAGGGCCTGCAATCTACTAGATCCTTACCCAGACAAGCCCTGTGGCATCTAATCCTCTTTACCTGGCACAGGTGACTGAAGGGTAATTTATAAGTATAAAACTGACAAGGATTCCCCAACTCACTAGCCAGCAAACTTTTTTTTAACAAAGGTCCCAAGGGAAAAATATTTTTTGCTTTGTGGGTCAAATGTTTTCTTTTGCAACTACTCAACTCTGCTGTTGTAGCACAAAGTGGCCAGAGGTAATATGTCAAAGAATAAGCATGGTTATATTCTAAGTAAACTTGGCTTACAATAATAGGTGGCAGGCCAACCATGGTTTGCTGACTCTTGCCCTACATTGAAAGCCCTTCCCACTCATCCACCCATCCATTTCATAGAACGATCCACCTATCTGTCTATTCAACAATCTAACCATTCATCCAACCATCCACCCACATAAAAAAACCATTTATTGGATATCTATTATGTACAAGGAACTAAAGTCAGCTCTTAAGGATATAGCAGACCCCAAAAGACTAGGTTCCTGACCTCATCAGAATACACACTTTAAAGGGGGTTAGGTTGGACACAGACATCAAATAAATAACCTCATCTGAGGAAAATTCATAATGTCAATCTGAAACTTACGAATACTAAATTCTGAAGTGGCTCATGAGTCCCATAACCTTGAAAGCCCAGCCAGAGAGAGGCTGAAGCTAGATGCTAAAACAGAACAAAATGCAAAGAGTACCTGCCCCATCCTCCACAACTAGGCAGAAGGGCTATCGTTATATTATGTCATGTAGGTAGTAAGCAAAAGATAGACTCCAGGGAAATGGTCTTGAGAATTCTAAAATCCTTTTTTAAAGAGCTAAAAAATGTCCATATCATATTTCTTGAGAAATAACTAAAATGGGCTTAAAGGAGAACAGTCTGCAATAGGTCCTGGCCCTCCACAGCTGACTAATGATACCATTAGGGTGCCATTTTGTTTAAAAATATCTGTAGTCAGAATGCATTGGAGACTGGTTACAAGTCAGCATAGAACTCTCTTACCTGCTCTCCGGACCTGGGTATACGAAGTGGGTAAGATATGAGCATTTTTTTTTTTAAGATTTTATTTATTTATTCATGAGAGACACACATAGAGAGAGACAGAGAGGCAGAGACACAAGCAGAGGGAGAAGCAGGCTCCATGTGATGTGGGATTCAATCCCGGGTCTCCAGGATCACGTCCCGGGCTGAAGGCAGCACTAAACCGCTGAGCCACCCAGGCTGCCCAGTATGAGCAATTTTGGGTGGAGCCTCCTCTTACCTGGTGTATTCTCTTTACTTGCCCATCTATAGACAGGTCATCCAGGGAGGATCGGGTGGTCCCCTCATGTCCTGGCATGTCCACACAGACCAAGTGCAGGTTCTTTGGAAGGAACTAAGGACACACAGGTGCAGAGAGTCAGTATGTGGTGTGCAGGACATGTCTGCTCACTCTTCTAGGGAGGTTGCCCCCACTTACAAGTGACCTAGACAGCCATCCCTGAGGATGTATGGGCCTAAGCTACCCAGTGTCTTATCCTAGTTACATCTGATGTGAGTAAGCACTGCCAGTAGTTTCATAGGGAGCAGAGGCCCTCAAAGACCAAGACTCAAATGGAAGGGAACTCAGGAGGCTCTGGAATAGGGGGGAAGTGGGGGACAAAGGTTGGGGTAGCCTGCTTGAGTCTCTCACTCTTTTTTTTTAAATAGAACTGTTTTCTCAAATGATCTTGCTTTATTTTTTTTAAGATTTTTACTTATTTGACCAGGAGAGAGAGCGAGAGAGCAAACAAGCAGGGGGAGCAGCAGAGGGAGAGGGACAAGGAGAAGTAGGCTCTCCACCAAGCAGGGAGCCCAATGCGGGACGTGATCCCAGAACTCTGGGATCATGACCTGAGCCAAAGGCAGATGCTTAACTCATTGAGTCACCCAGATGCCCCTCGCTCTTTCTTGATCCCAGTTGATAGGTACTAACTCCTTCCCTTTCACCCCTTCCACACTTATTCTAGTTGTGTAGCCACTGACTTGGAACTAGGAAAGAAGCCTCTGTTCTCCCAGAACTCTGAGCAGCTCCAGAGCCAACAGGAGCAAAGCACAGAAACATGTCTGATCACACTGCTTCTGATTTCAACCTTTTTTTTTTTTTTTTTTCCGCATTGAGGTCTAATTCCTGGAATGATTATCCTAAAACACCTTCCATTTATATTTATGCCACTTTTTACCAGAAGCTGAGAAATATCAGTTAGCAATACACAACTACCAGTTATACCAAAACCATCTGAGGTGGGTCAGGAAGTAAGAGGTTTGTTAAGGCATAAGGATGACTTTCCTTCCAGTAGAATTTGGAAATGAGAAGAGAACTATAGGATGTGTGAGCCTTTCCCCCTGCTGTAGATCCTACTTGGAATCATTCAGGTATGGTTCTGCTTGAGGTGGGAGTCTGGGGAACTTCCCTCCCAAGACATGGGGCTTGAACTCCCAACCCATGAGATCTCGAGTCATATGCTCTACCGACTAAGCCAGGCAGGCACCCCTATACTGAATTAGTTTTGGGGGTTTTCTTGTTTTTTTTTTTTAAGATTTTAATTTATTTATTTGAGAGAGAGAGAGAGAGAGAGCACAAGCAGGGGGAGCTACGGGCAGAGGGAGAGGGAGTAGCAGACTCTCCACTGAGCAGGGAGCCCAACATGGGGCTGGATCCCAGGACCCTGGATCATGACCTGAGCTGAAGTCAGAGGCTTACCCAACTGAGCCATGCAGGTACCCCCTGAATTAGTTTTAAGATGATTTGAACCACAGTTCTGGGTTCCCTTGGCTCTCCATCATTGCTGATGACATCACATGTAAGTAGACACTCTTTTCTTTACTGAGTGACACCCTGTTGAGAGAGAAGAACCTAGAACTGCACCTTGACCACGCTGAGCCACATATCCTTGTGTGCAGAGAATCCATGGAGCATGAGGATGGACGGTTTGGGCCCAGGCCTGCCCCGGAAAGAATAGCAGAATTGATAGTCTTCATGGTACGCGTAGCGGACCTGCATGCCCAGTGTTCTCCGCCAGTACCTGGGGAAGAAAAACAGAGGCGAAACAAAATTAGCAAGCTCCAGAGAAGTGGCTTTGGGAGGGGCATGCACCCTCTCCACACTCCTACTTCCCTCAGCTTCCCTCTTCCTCCTCCCCACAGGTTCCCACAGAGCTTCACCCTCAGGGAGCACAGAGTGGAACCATTTCAGGAAGCAGTTTAAATAAATATCCTGGTATGTATTCTTCTAATACTTCTAACTAGGGGGAGGAAAAAGAGTGTTTTCTGAAGAAGCATGACACATAATAACCTTTTGTTCATCTATAGATCTATATTTTTAGCAGCTTCAATGGTGGTATGATGGAGTAGGTGGTGGGATTGCCCGAGCTACCTCAATGGCCTTTCTCTGCCTTGCTTGCCTGAGCTACAGCTGAATTCGAAGTGGCTGGCAGTAAGGCTGGGAAGAACTCCAGAACGGCCAAGACAAAGGCAGCTTCCCCTGGCAGAGAGCTGGTGTGCAGTTCCTGGTGGGCCATATTCACAGACGCCTGAAATCTAGGACGAATAGCCATGAGTGCTATTCGCGTAGCGTGGGGGACAGTGCGGCTAACCTGGAGTAAGGACCTCACCGCAGAGCGACTCTGAGGGGCAAGAGAGGCACCCCAGACTTGAAGGTAAAGCAACTCGCTATTTGTGGAGATGAAGAACTAGCCTCTCTCATCAAGGCCATGATTGCTGATGGTGGTATCATTCCACACATCCACAAATCTCTGGTTGGGGAGAAAGGCCAAGAGAAGACTGTCCTTACAAGGCGTGCCTGGGTTTCTTACAATCTCAGGATTAAACCCTCTGACAGCTGTTCTGACTGGGTGAGTCCAGGGGACTCTTAGCTCTGTGAAAAAACACAATTTTGTTACAAAAGTAAGTCTATTTGAGCAAGTGGGAAGTATTTTTGTTTTTAAAGATTTTATTTATTTATTCATGAGAGACACAGAAAGAGAAGCAGAGACACAGGCAGGGGGAGAAGCAGGTTCCCTGCAGGGACCCTGATGCAGGACTCGATCCCAGGACCTCAGGATCATGACCTGAGCCAAACACAGATGCTTCACCACTGAGTCACCCAGGTGCCCTATCAAGTGGGAAGTGTAATTCACTTTCCAACCAAACAAAGTCCTGCTTTTTGAGTCTTAACCTTATTTAAGTGTTGCTGTAGCTTCAAAGAAGGTATTGATTTTTAACTAGTGGATTTTGATTGAGTGGATTTTAACTGTGATGCAGAAGTCATAGTAACAAACATTTGTTTTAATACAGATACTATTTCCACTCTGGTGGATAAGCTCAATAAGGGTCACATCCCCCCTCCCCAAACATATATACACATAAATGTATTAAAATATATTAATTATATGTATATGTAATACATATAATTAATATATGCTGGTTTCTTACCCCTAGAGATTTTGAGTGAGAACTTGACTTTTTTTGAAGACTTTATTTATTTGAGAGAGAGAAAGAGAGAGAGAGAGCGCGCAACAGAAAACAGGAGCTGGGGGGAGGGGTAGAGGGAGAGGGAGAAGCAGGCTCCCCGCTAAGCAGGGAGCCTGACATGGGGGTTATCCCAGGGCTCTGGGATCATGACCCAAGCCAAAGGCAGATGCTTAACCAACTGAGCCATCCAGGCACGCGAAAACTTGACTTTTAAGAACTATCTGCATCAGTTCTCTGGCTTTATTCCTCACAACATATGGCAGCTGGTTGAAAGCTCAGCTTCTGTTGGGTTACGTAAGACTTGGCAGTGCTGGGGTTTGGCCTGAATTCGACTTCAACATGGAATTACCTTCAAACAAATTGAACTCTCTGCATGAAGAATCTCTCCAAGATGAAAGATAATTAATTTAATCAGAGATTCACTTTGTGGTATACTTTGCACCAGAGAGGTAGCCAAGTCTTGCAAAAAGCATATAGCCTAAACGGACCAGTGTTAACCCTCAGTGTAAATAAATGGAGGAGATAAGGATATATATTCATATTTACTTGCATCTGCATATAAAACACAGGAGAGCATATACAAGGCACTATTACAGTGAGTATCTGGAGCAGAGGCGGGGGTTATAGTGAGAAGTAGGTGGAAAGGAACAGTGGTAGGAGAGAGACTTTTACCACTTTCCTTTTTCAATGAAATGCATTGCCTATTCAAAACATTAAAAATAACATTGGCTAGCTTAAAAGCTCTTATGACAAAGCAAGCATATTTCAAAATTCTAAATCATGGCACCGTAACATGAGTTCATTCATTCATTCATTCATATCCAAGTTCATTCATTTATTGACTATATGATGTTTCTTAAAAATTCAGTATAATTGATATACAATGTTTTATTAGTTTCAGGTATACAATATAGTGCTTGGACAATTCTATACATTACTCAGTGCTCACCACAATAAATGTAGTTGCCATCTGTCACCATACAACACCCATGTGACAGCATACTGTTTTTACAGTCTTCTTGACTATATTCCCTGTGCTGTACTTTTGATCTCTGTGACTCATTTATTTTATAACTGGAATGATGTACATCTTAATTCCTTCTACTCATTTTGCCCCTACCCCCACCCTCTTCTCCTTTGGCAACTACCAGTTTGTTTTCTGCATTTATGATTCTGTTTCTGTTTTTTGTTTGCTCATTTGTCTTGTTTTTTAGATTCCTCACATCAGTATTTCTCTTTCTCTGACTTATGTATGTCACTTAGCATAATATCCTCTAGGTACATCCATGTTGTCACAAATGATAAGCTCTTTTTTATGGCTGAGTGATTGATAGTCCATATATATATATTCCTCCAAGATCCAGACCCTTCATCGTACAAGTCTCAGCGTTACTAGATTACAAGAACCTCTGAAGAAAAGTACTTCAATGTTTATTTTTTAATTGTGATAAAATACGCATAACAGAAGATTCACCATTTTAACCATACAATTCAGTGACAGTAAGTACATTCACAATGTGGTATATTAGCCATCACGATATCAATTTTGGAAACTTTTTGATCATCCCAAATAGAAATTCTTTTTTGGGGGGGGCACCTGGGTAGCTCAGCTGGTTAAATCTCTGCTTTTGGCTCAGGTTATGATCTCAGGGTCCTGGGATAGAGCCTCACATCTGGTTCCCTGCTCGGTGGCAAGTCTGCTTCTCCCTTTCCCTCTCTCCCTCCTCCCCTGTTCATGTTCTCTTTCTCAAATAAAGAATTAAAAAGATGTTTATTTATTTGAAAGAGAGAGTGAGATAGCACGGGCAGAGGGAGTGGCAGCAGGAGAGGGAGAAGCAGGCTCCTCTACAACACTGTTCTTTTGTGTCTGGCTTATTTCACTTCGCATGATGATTTCAAGGTTCATCCATGTTTTAGCAGGTATTGGAATTTCATTCCTTTTTTAAAACTGAATACTATTCCATTGTATATAGGTACCACACTTTTTTAAAAAAGATTTTATTTATTTATTTATGAAAGACACAGAAAGAGAGGCAGAGACATAGGCAGAGAGAGAAGCAGACTCCATTCAGGGAGCCCGATGTGGGACTTGATCCTGGGACTCTGGGATCACGACCTGAGCTGAAGGCAGATGCTCAATCGCTGAGCCACCCAGGTGTCCCTAGGTACCACATTTTGTTTATCATTCATCTGTTGATGAATTTTGGGCAGTTTCACTTTTTTGGCTATTTTGAGTAATGCTGCTATGAACATCAGTATACAAATATCTGTTTGAGTCTTTGCTTTCAAGTTTTTGGGGTATATACCCAGAAGTAGAATTGCTGGATCATAAGGTAATTCTATGTGTAATTTTTTTGAGGAACCACTAAATTTGTCCACAGCAGCTGTACTATTTCACATTTCTACCAGTGATATACAAGGGTTTCCCTATATAGCCTCACTAACACTTATTCTCCATTTGTTTTTTTTTAAATAGCCACCCTAAAAAATATATATAATAATAGCTGCTCTGATAGGTGTGTAGCATTTCACTGTGATTCTGATTTGCATTTCCCTAATGACTAGGATGTGGGGTATAGATCTCTTTTCATTGAGATACAATTGATATATCTTAAAAGTCACTCTTTTAAAGGGTACAATTGAGGACCTTTTTTTTTTTTTTTTTTTTTTATTTATTTATGATAGTCACACAGAGAGAGAGAGAGAGGCAGAGACACAGGCAGAGGGAGAAGCAGGCTCCATGCACCGGGAGCCCGACGTGGGATTCGATCCCGGGTCTCCAGGATCACGCCCTAGGCCAAAGGCAGGCGCCAAACCGCTGCGCCACCCAGGGATCCCAATTGAGGACCTTTTAAAAAAATATTTTATTTATTCATGAGAGACACAGAGAGAGAGGCAGAGACATAGGCAGAGGGAGAAGCAGGCTCCACACAGGAAGCCCAACGTGGGACTCAATCCCAGGACTCCGGGATCACGAACTGAGCCGAAGGCAGATGCTCAACTGCTGAGCCACCCAGGTGTTCCGAGGACTTTTTTTTTTAAAGTATATTCACAAAGTAGTGCAACCATTACCACTATCTATTTCTGGAACACTTTCATCAAAAAGATACAAGACTGAACTGTACACTTTAAAAGGAGTAGAATGGGGGATCCCTGGGTGGCGCAGCAGTTTGGCGCCTGCCTTTGGCCCAGGGCACGATCCTGGAGACCCGGGATCGAGTCCCATGTCGGGCTCCTGGTGCATGGAGCCTGCTTATGTCTCTGCCTCTCTCTCTCTCTCTGTGACTATCATAAATAAATAAAAAATAAAAATAAAAAAAGGAGTAGAATGGTAAATTTACCACAATTAAAAAAAAATCCACACTGGTTAGCACTCACTCTCCATTGCCCTCTCCCTATAGGTCCTTCATGTGTCTAGTTTCCTTCATGTCTCTTTGTGTTTACTTTACGGATCAGCTTATTCTGGACATCTAATATAAATGGGGTCATTCAGTATGTGGTTTTTTGGTGTCTGGCTTATTTTGCTCAGCATAATGTTTTGTTTTTTTTTAAAGATTTTATTTATTTATTCAAGTTGCTCCACATTCATACTGGGTTGGATATTATTTCCCCCAAATTTATGTCTACCTGGAACCTGTGGATATGACCTTATTTGGAAACAGTGTCTTCCTAGTTATAATCAAGTTGAGTTGAGGTCATACTGGACTAGGGTTGGCCCCAGACCCAATATGGCTAGTGCCCTTATAAAAAGAGGGAATTTGGACCCAGAAACACACAGAAGGAAGAACACCATGTGATACACAGAGACAGACAGTAGAGTGACACATCTGTACATGAAGCACATGTGTATAAGTCAAAGAATGCCCAGGATTGCTTACAGTCACTGGAAACTAGGGAAGAGGCACTGAACAGATTCTCCCTCAGAGCCTCCAGAAGTAACTAACCTTGCCAACACCTTGATTTGGTTTTTTCACCCTCCATAACTGTGAGAGAATAAATTTCTGTTGTTTTAAGTCACCTAAATTGTGGTTGTTTGTCACAGCAGCTCTAGGAAATGAATACAACGTCCTTGCCCAGACTTGGAATTATTAGGCTGTTTCACTTTAGCCATACTGGTGGGTGTGAAATGGCATCTCATTGTGATTTGTCTTTTTTTTTTTTTAAAGATTTTTATTTATTTATTCATGAGAGTCATAGAGAGAGGAGGAGAGACATAGGCAGAGGGAGAAGCAGGTTCCCTGTGAAGAGCCCAATGTGGGACTCAATCCTGGGACTCCAGGATCACGGCCTGAGCTGAAGGTAGATGCTCAACCACTGAGCCACCTGGGCGTCCCTCACTGTGGTTTTATTAAATTTCCTGTATGGCCAATGAAGTTGAGCATCATTACATATGTTTACTGGCCATTTGGATAACCTCTGTTGTGAGGTTTTTCTGTGTTTCCTTATAAAAGCGTTATTGTTTCATTTAGATCTATAATCCACCCAGATTTGATTTTTGTGCATGGTACAAGGTTGTGGATGAGGCCGTATTCTTTTTTATAGCTGCATTACAAAGTACCAAGCTTAGCAGCCTCAAACAACACTCAATTATTAACTCACGGTTCTGCAGGTCAGGAGGGAGCTTAGCCGAGTTCTCTTCTGAACGTACCACAAAGCTGAAATCAAGGCATCAGCTGGCTCTGATCTGGAAGCTCTGAGAAGGAATCCGCTTCCAAGCTTATTATATTTAGGTTATTAGCAGAATTCAGTTCCTTGTGGTCTCGGACTAAGATCCCTGCTGTCTAGCTGGTTGTCAGCCAGGGGCTGTCTGCTCCTAGAACTCACTGGCATTCCTTCTCATGGGGCCCTCTCTGACTGCAAACCAGCCATAGCACTGAGTCTTTCTCGTGCTTTGAATCCCTTCACTGTTAAGTGCTAATAGGATTGGATCAGGCCTCCTCAGATAATCCTGTCTTTGGGTCAACTGTAATATAACATAACAACTATGGGAGTGATTTGTCATCATATCCACAGTTTCTGGGGATTCAACAGGTAGATATTTAAGGGGCTGTTTTAGTAACTCTGCCCACCAAAGAGGTCATGATTAACTTTTTTTCCCAGATGGATAGCTAGTTGACACAGCCCCTTTCCCCCCTGCAAAGCAGTGCACGTTTATCATAATTCAAGGGACTGTATCTACATGCATCTGTTCCTGGGCTGTCCCGCCCCACTGGTTGGCCCTACTTTGTGCAATTTTACACTGCCTTGATTTACTGTTGCTTCATAATTAGGTTTGACAGCTGGGCATGTAAATCATCTAGCATTGTTCTTCTTCGGGACTATCTTGCTTAATTGGCTCTTTGCTTTTCTTTACAAGTTTAAGAAGCAGTTTATTAAATTCCATAAAAAAAACTTGCTGGGATTTTAAATGGGTGTACAGTGAATCTATATAGCATTTTAGGGAAGTCTGGTATGCCAGTGATAAAAAGCCTTCCAACTCACAAATACTAGTCTCTACCTCCATTACTTTAGGTCTTTCAACATTCCTCTAATACTTCATAATTCTTTAGACTCATTCTTATTCTGTATTTCTTGATTCTGTATTTGTTGATACAATAGTAAATATTTTTTTGTTGTTGTTGGTTTTTAAAATTTAATTTATTTATTCATGAGAGACATGGGGGGTGGGGAGATGCAAAGACATAGGGAAAGGGAGAAGCAGACTCTCTTGCAAGAAGCCCAACGTGGGACTCGATCCCGGACCCTGGGATCACGCCCTGAGCCGAAGGCAGAGCTCAACCGCTGTAGCTCAGCAACCCGGTAAATAGTATCATTAAATTTTTTTTTCCATTTTCTATTTTTTTGTTGCTGTCATATAATAATACAACTGATTTTTGTTTACTTATCTTGTATTTAGCAATCTTGCCAAACTCACTTATTAATTCCAAAAAATTATCTATAGAGTTCCTTTGGACTTTCTATGAACATGTTCGTGTTATCTGCAAACAATGCTGGTTTTCTTTTTTTCTTTTTCAATCCTTGTACATTTTTCTCTCTTATGATTCCTTACCTTTATGTCCCAACTGAGGTTCTTTGGGAAAATAAAAATCTTTAAAAATCCCAATCTTTTTCATCCTGTGAATATTCTTAATATTCTGCACAAGAAAAATCAGAGCTGCCCCTGATGTCACCCACAGTGGCCCCAGCATCTCCAGCTGTGGTTCTCTGTTGACTCCCAGTAAAGCATTTGGTGCCTCCTACAGGGGCAACCATGGTCCACGCTGCTATGCAGACAGGCTGGCCATGCTCCAGGGACACTGAATCTTAGAGAGCTGCTCCGAAGACCAGCCATGGTCTACTAGGGACACCTGTTCTTGTTTCAAAGGGGCTCAGAAGATCCCAGAGAGAAGTCTAGGAGAGAGCCTGCTGTGATGATTACACTGCACCATTGTCTGGCAGAGCAGCTCGGGGTGTTTGGGACGCCCAGCTAGCTCTGCTGCCTGCTATTCCTGTTCACATAGCAATCCTGAAAATTAACCTGGCCCATCTAGCTCTGCAGAATGAATCCACTGGTGGTAATAATGGGCAGCCAAGCAAACAAAGGCATTTGGAGGTGTAGCTGTGGTTAAGGAATGTAAGTGACTCATAGTAAAGCTGTTCATCCCAAGATACCCACTGTATAAATGTCACTTGTAGTGAGGTAAGATGAAGAAAACAGGCTGTGCATTTCAGTGGGGGTGGGAGGAGGAGGAAATCACAGGATTTCCGACAGCCTTCCACAATGGCACCATGTACCATAATCCCAACCCTTCATGCCACAATACAACCTGGCACAATCCAAAAGATTTTCTAGGATTTTCATTCTCTCCAACCAGCTAGGTTTATTCTTGGCCTGTGTGCCTGAGTTCATAAAATCAAGAGCACTGTATTTGTCCTCTGGCTATAGCTCTGAGCTGAGTGACAGGCATGGGCAGGCTTCAAGATCACATGCATCTGTACTGTCATTTAATAAGGGACTGAATGCTCTGCTATGTGGGGCCTCTCAGGGCTTTAGTGGTATTATTGGTTGATAAAAGTGAATAATTTGCCATGTGGCTTATTCACAACAGGCAAAAAAGTGGAAACAATACAAAATGTCCATTTAAATACATATTATATTGTATAACCACACAATGGACTAGAATTTAGCTATAATCATAAAGTACCAACACATGCTGCAACATGGATGCACCGTGAAAGCATGCTAAGTGGCAGAAATTAGACATTAAATGCCACAAATTTTATGATCTCATTTACATGAAATGGCTAAAACAGGTAAATCCAAAGAGACAGAAGATGTAGTTATAGTTGCCAGGGGATGAAGGGACAGGGAAACTGTGAATAACAGGAAACAGGTACAGGGATTCCTTTTGGGAAGAGGGAAATGTTCTGGAATTAGATAGTGGTAATGGTTGCACAACACTGTGAATATATATGTATATATATATATTTTTTTTTGACTTTTAATTGTTTAAAAATATTTTATTTATTCATGAGAGACACAGAGAGAGACAGAGACATAGGCAGAGGGAGAAGCAGGCTCCCTGTGGGGAGCCCGATGTGGAACTCAATCCCAGGACCCTAGGATCACGACCTGAGCCAAAGGCAGATGCTCAATCACTGAGCCACCCAGGCATCCCTTATTTTATTATTTTATTTTATTTTATTTTATTTTATTTTATTTTATTATTTTATTTTATTCTTTTCTTTTCTTTTTTTAAAGATTTATTTATTTATTCATGAGAGACACAGACTGAGAGAGAGAGGCAGAGACATAGGCAGAGGGAGAAGCAGGCTTCTCACAGGGAGCCTGATGCAGGACTCGATCCTGGATCCCAGGATCATGACCTGAGCCAAAGGCAGGCGCCCAACTGCTGAGCCACCCAGGCGTCCCTATTTTAATTTGCTTTAGTAATCTCTACACCCAACATGGAGCTCAAACTCACGATCCCAAGGTCAAGAGTCACATGTTCTTCTGACAGAGCCAGCCAGATGCTCTAATGCCATGAATATATTAAAACTTGAATTATATGCTTTAAAATAGTGAATTTTATGTTTTGTGAATTTTAACTCAATAAAAGGTGAATTATTTGCTACAAGGTTATTTTTCTTTTAAAAGCTTGAATGGCGGGGGGTGGGGGTGACTGGGTGACGGGCACTGAGGTGGGCACTTGACGGGATGAGCACTGGGTGTTATTATATAAGTTGCAAATTGAACACCAATAAAAATTAAAAATAAATTTATAAAAATAAAATAAATAAAATAAAATAAAATAAAATAAAATAAAATAAAATAAAATAAAAGCTTGAATGTCAAAATTATTCTGACACTCCTAACTCTGAAAGCCTCTTCCTGATGGCCTGGAGGAAGCTGGGGATTGAGGGACTACACAGCATGGAGGCTGGTTTCCACACGCAGTGGGTGGAATCAGCCTCTATATAATCACACCTCTGTCTGCAGCCATATCCATGGTTACAGGCCACATCACTGAACTGCGTTCTCTGCCTTGATCTGACTTAAGAAAGATGGCATTTGTGTGCAGAAGTCCAAGGCACCTCTGGAGGGCCACAAGGGGCCTGGGACTCTGGCCTCTCCATGTCAGGGGCCGTCCAGGGGCCTCGGCCCCAAAGCACTCCTGCCACTCATGCTGCAGGGCCACGGCACTAAGGCAGCCAGCATCTCAGCTTTGTCAATGCAGAAGTGGGTCCTGGGTGACCCTGGGAAAGGGTCACCACCATCCCCCCCAAGAGAGCGAGGGAGAGTGCAGGATGAAAAACTCCCTTCTGTTCAATTAGCTTCTTTTCAAGGATCAGAGGCTGGCTGGCAGGAGGATAATTCTACACTCTCATGAAACAAAAGGGAGCCAGAAAGGAGAGCAGATAAAGGGCACAAGTACAACCTCTCTGCATTCTCGTCTCTGTGCCCAGAAGGCAATTCTAACAGCCAGGGTCTGGAGTAAATCTCAAAGTGCTTCCCTTTTCCCTACGACACAGAGAGGAACCAGGTCTATTTTGGGATTGCCTTCGCCAAGAGACACACACCATGAGGCATGGGGGTGATTTTATTTGGTAAATGGACCATGGCATGAAAAGTCACTGAAGCACACCATGAGAAAGCTAATCTCCTTTCAACTGTTAATCTTCTGATTCCATCAACGAGGAAGGCTCTGTTCAGGGCTGTTACATCTTTCACACCTCTCTGGACTTTGTGACAAAGAGAAAGGAGACACACAGTCTTTGGTAGGCTAGAATTTAAGAACATAGTTTAACTGCATTGTGTTCCTTTTTACTTTTTAATATAAATTTACTATTTATGGCAGAGTATATATGGCAAACAGGAATTTTCTGCTTAAGGGAGTGAGATTTACATCACTCTTAAATTGACTTAAGGTAAAAAGAGTGACTTACTCTAAAGAAAATACAAAAGGAAAGCAGAGGTGTTATACAGATAGGGCAAGAATCATAAAGATACGAAAATGATAAAAATTTTGGAAACTCCTTTTTCTTTCCATCACTTTACTAATGAACCTGTTTAGAACAAATCTAAAACCCATTCTTTTTTATTTTATTTATTTACTTGAGAGAGAGAGAGAGCCTGAGCAGGAGAGAGAAGGAGAGGGAAAAGCAGACTCCCTGCTGAGCAGGGAGCCCCAGACACAGGGGCTTGATCCCAGAACCCTGAGATCATGACCTGAGCCAAAAGCAGACACTTAACCGACTGAGCCACCCAGGCACCCCCTAAAACCCATCCTGTCCTACCCATGCCATCTCCTTTGGCCCTGGTCTAAATTCATTTTTCAGTGCACATCACTGCCCTGTCAGGACTCTACTGGGTCAGAATCCAGCAACCAAGATAATAGCAAAGGAGCTCCCATCACCATACACAATCCTTGCCTGAATACAGAATCCATGACTTTGGTGTGAGGGTGGCTTCCCAGGCAAAGACGCTATCATAAACCAGAAAAGAATTTACCTAGTGAGGCGATACCATCAATTCTTCAAGAACATTCCCTAAACTCAGATAGGTCTTTCAACTTTTCTGTATGTTTGAAATATTTCATGATAAAATGTTGAAAAAAAACACCACCAAAAGGACAAGCAGAGAAGATGACACTATTATTATGATACTCTTGAACACTTCAATTATAAAATTAACTTACCAGTAGTAGATTTTTATCAACGCTGAAGGCCATAGGAGAAATGAGGCTACAAACGCCAGGATGGGGATGGCCAGTGTCCCGCCGGCGATCACAAACATGTTAACCACGTCAAGATCCATCCTGCTCTGTGAGACTGGCTGACACCTGTGGGGCTGAAGAAAGCGAGTATTGAAACCCTGTCTCAAGAGAAAAGGTAAAGAAGCAAAGTAGAAGACAGAAGAACCCAGAGTGAGGGTAGAAGTCAGAAGGGAACAAAAGCTGACAAGTGCTTAAAGAATTTGAACAGGCATAACAACCAGATATAACAAAGAGTCCTTGAGAAGATCCTGGATTTTTTTTTTTTTAAGCTATAAAGGACATTATGAAAGCAAATGGGAAAATCTAACTAAGGACCAGATATGATAATGATACTGCATCAGTGACATACAGTTGTTGAGTTTGAGGGTGAAATTGTGCTTCTGTTTGTACGTGGGAAGATATCTTTGCTCTTAGGAGATGTATGTTGAAGTATTAAGGGGTGAAAAATAGTGATTTTTGCTACTCAGTTTGTTTCTGCTGCTCACTCTTAAAAATTGCGGAAAAAAAAGGGGGGGGGGAGAGGGAACATTAAAGCAAATATAATAAATGCTAACCACTGGTGAATCCAGGTGAAGATTACATGGTATTATTCTTTCAACCTTTTTGTAAGTTTGCAATTTTTAAAAAAGATTTTATTTATCTGAGAGTACGGGAGAGCATGAGCAGGGGTTAAGAGGCAGAGGGAGAGGGAGAAGCAGGCTCCTTGCAGAGCAGGGAGCCTGATGGGGGGCTTGATCCCAGCACCCTGCGATCATGACCCAAGCTAAAGTCAGATGCTTAACCGACTGAGCCACCTAGGCACCCCAAGTTTGCAATTTTTTAAAATTGAAAGTTAGAGAGGACTGGGGCACCTGGGTGGCTCAGCTGGTTGGGCATCCAACTCTTGATTTTGGTTCAGGTCATGATCTCAGAGTCGTGAGATCCAGCCCTGTATAGGGCTCTGTGTTTAGCGGGGAATGTGCTTGAAATTCTCTCTCCCTCTACCCCTCCCCCCGCTCCCACACACTTGTCCTCAATCATTCCTTACAAAAAATTTAGAAAGGACAGAAAACCTAAATGACAGAAATGGAAGCAATGTACATGTGTACCTGAATGCTACTATCAGTGAAAAGATGTGTGACATCATTGGGTTCATCTAAGGTGAGGAACTAGTCACTGGGTGTCAGGGATAGAAGGGAGACTTGTTTTTCACGGTCTACCTCTAAAATCTTTTGGTTATTTATCACTTACACATGTATAGCCTACTAAAAAATAAGTAATATACAATAAAAGAGTGAAGAGAGAACAAATCCAAACAGCAGAGTTTTCAGTGCACTTTCTGAGGTCTTCTTGAACACCTCCTGGGCACATCTCAAAGCCAGTATGTGGGTACCAGGAGGCCACAGACTACTGTGCAGCCCCAGCACCTCGACTATGGCCCAACGTATTTCTAGGTGATCTAGAAACCACAGCTGAATCAGTAGCCCCTTCTCCATCCTGTCTTATGAGTTCACAATACAGTTCATTTTCTCATGAAATGAGAAATATTTCAAGACCCATCATTCTCTCTAATCAAGAGAGTAACTCTTGTATGGACCTCTACTCCAGGTATGCATGGACCTGTACGCCAGGTGTGGGCCTTTGCAACCTGAAGATGCCCAGCTGCCTATGGTAAGAGTGCATTTCACCAACCAAAACAGGGACTTTTTTTTTAGATTTTTATTATTTATTTATTTATTCATGAGAGACACAGAGAGAGGCAGAGACACAGGCAGAGGGAGAAGCAGGCTCCCTGCAGGGAGCCTGACATGGGACTTGATCCCAGGACCTTGGGATCATGACCTGAGCCAAAGGCAGATGCTCAACCACTGAGCCACCAGCTGCCCCCAAAACAGAGACTTCTTCAAGAAAAACCATTAATATCTGGCAAACCCCGCCCTTATATTTCTTGTGAAATGAAGAGGTCTTTCCCATATACCTGTGTCAATTGATCTATATTTCAATTTTATAATGAATTCATGATGGTATTGGTATGTATGGTATGACCTTACTGAACACAGGGGCCAGATGATAAATATTTTGGGATTGAGATCCCCATCGGCTCTGTCACAACTACTGTCGTTGTACCGAGAAAGCAGTCACACACAGCATGTAATAAATGAGAGTGACCATATTCCAATAAGACTCTATTAGAAATAAGCTACAAGCTGAATTTGGCCTGCAAGCTGAAAGTGATCAACCACTGGTATGGAACACCAGTCCTGTCCAACAGGCAAGGTGGGTGTTTTATGCCATTTCATAGGCTGAGAAAACTAAGGCACAGAAAGGTTAAGTAACGTGCCCAAGGTTACTCAGCTGGTAGAGTCATGATTACAAAACAGGTTTCTGCTTGGACACACTCTCTCTGCACCAAGCTCTACTTTCTCTAAATTATTTTCAAGTGGCCTTTTTTCTGCTTTGTAAGCTCTTTGCTATTAAATACTCACACTTGCTGTCATTCCTAATTTCTTCATGAAGATACGACATCTCCACTCTTACAATTTTTAATTTAAATTTTGTTAGTTAACATATAGTACAATATTGGTTTCTCCCATTTACATATTTTGTTCTGTACAAAGAGGTTGGTGAACAAGCCACTCACAGTCTTCGGATGGCTGGGGGAAGACAGAGGGCACATATAGATGGGATAGATGGTTCTTTTCAGCCACACGCACACGCTCTATCTGGGTACACTCTTGAATCTGTAGGGATGAAAGCCTTCTCAAGGGCAGAAGCACTGTGTGTGCTTCTGATTCAACTGTTCTCTCCATTTCTCAGTCAGCATAAACACCTTCAGCAAGTTTATGTCATTGTCTTGTTTCTCCTTCTAGAACCAGAGCTCCTTGAGGGTAGGGCCAGTCGTGTATGTTCTTTTTCAGTGCCAAGAATAGCACAGGACACAAATATGGTGCAGGTGAATTAATGAAAAGCAAAGTTATAAAATGGATTGTTATAAACAATCTTGTTTGTTTTAGGGACAACCAACTATTCCCAATGATGCTGTAAGAGACCTTTTTTCTTTTAGTAATTACAAAACTCCCTGGAGGAGTCACCTATTTAATGGCTGGGTACAATTTACGATGCTAAAAGGCCTCATTGTCAAGGGGTAAGCAAATTACTTTTGGAGTGAAGGGAATGTTATAAATCTGTTTAAATACTGTGGGTCACAAAAGAGTCAAGAAAATAGGAACTGTCAGCTTCAAGAGGACTTTTCCACATTACATAAAGACCTTAAAAAACTGCTGAGGGTTACCATGAATTCCGAATCCTGAGCTGCAGGAAGTTAATTATATGATGTTCTTTTGGACGAGGAACTAGAACATTTTATGCCCAAGGCCGTTATATCACAGACCCTGACATTGAAGATGGTAGCCCCAAGGTGAAAGTATGATCATCATACCATCACAACGCCTGCTACGGATGTCCCAGTCAGCTGGGGGGAAGGTTTTAGCTGGCTCCATTTTCCATTTAATTGCAGAATGAAGCCTTCAATGAAGAGCTTTTGTAGTGGCTGATCAATTCAGCAAGGCTTGGACTTATTACAGAGAAGCCTGCACACTTTCCCTGAGCAGGTCAAATATAGACAGGCCCCTCTCTGCGCCCCCCCCCCCCGTTTCTCATGAATAAATAAATAAAATCTTAAAAAAAAATAAAGTCAGCTCCATGCCCGATGTGAGGCTTGAATTACGACCCTGAGATCAAGAGTTACATGCTCTATTGATTGAGCCAGCAAGGTGCCCCTGACAACCCTTCTGTTGAAACAAGCACATCTGGTCTGGATCCTGAGATGCTATCCTCTCTCCCCTACTAGATCTTCCTATCATGCTCTCCTCACTCTCTCCATTGGATATTCCCATGATGCTCTCCTCTCTCTCCTCACCGTCTTCCTTTGGAGAGCTCTCCATCCCTGTATCTTCCACCATTCCCTCCTTCAGGAAATTCAAAACTCAACATGTCTGGCCAGAACCCCCTTCCTGACTTTTCTAAAAGCCTGCTTGACCACTCACATGACTCAATGGTCTTACCATGTCCCAGACACATCTCTCCCCCTTCTCTGGACAGTCTCCCATCAAGCTAGCTTCCCAGATTCTTTCAGTCTTCCCATTCCCCTGCCCCCGCCCCGTTACATAGAGGTGGAGAGGCACCAGCACTGGAGCCAACTTGTGTGAGTCTTAGACAAACCATGCCATTCGATACATGACTATTTATTCTTTTTAAGGTTTTATTTATTATTCATGACAGACACACAGAGAGAGAGGCAGAGACACAGGTGGAAGGAGAAGCAGGCCCCATGCAGGGAGCCCAATGTGGACTCAATCCCAGGTCTCCAGGATCATGTCCTGAGCCAAACGCATACACCCAACCGCTGAGCCACCCAGGCATCCCAATACATGACTATTTAAATTTAAATTAATTAAATAAAATTCGGAGTTCAGTTCTTCAGTCACACCTGTTACATTTTAAGCGCATGCTAGAGCCATACAAGAAGAGGAGTTTCTATATTAGCACAGCATTAGGGGTTTATACCCCTGAAAGCCTCTTGCAACCAATTCCTTAGGCTGATCTGGTTCAACATATCCTAGGAATGTTGGGAAGGAAACCTGTCCCACCAGGTGTGAGACATTAGGGGCAAATGGGACCACAGCTCCCTCAGCCACCACACTGGGTCTAGGTGCTCATTTCTTCTTGCTCCCATCCTGTCACACCCCTTAACACTTGTTGCCAGGGAAATCCTCACAACTTACACCATGCATTAGGCTGCCCTAGTCTGCTGTGAACTCAGACCACGCAAAAACAATCCCAATCTGACTTCCTGGACCAACTCCCACATCTCTGCCTGCACCCCCGAATGACCAACTCCAGGACCCACGCCAGCCATGTGCAGCCTCATGCTTTACCTTTGCTCAGGTTCTTCCCTTGGTGTGGAGCACTTCCATGTCCTGGCTGCTGGGTGAACTCTTTGCCTCTGGGGCTAATTCAGGTGTCACACTCCCCAGGAAAGCATCCTGGTTCCTTCCTACAGGCTTGGATCTCCTAAACTCCCTTCAAGCTCAGAGCCCTGCTCCTGGCCCAATCCACTGGGGGCTTTCGGGTGTGTATTTGACCTTCAAGTGCCCAAACCCTTCCCCCCAGACCTGCTGAGCCAGAGAAATCACCCACGACAATTGGCCACAACAAGGGTTTTGAGCGAGCTTACAGAGGAGCCCAAGGCTCATTAAGAGCTGCTTTTCTTTTTTTTTTTTCTTTTTTTTTTTTTGGTAATCAACAATGCTAAAAATCCATACTCACTCTTCAAAGAACACAGCCTTCTTTCCCAACTGCTACTGGCTCTGGCAGAAGCTGAAAATGAGATTCTGGAATCACAAGAAAGAAAATGACAAAGCATTAAATCATATTATCATATTAGAGAATATGAATGAAGTGCTAACAGCCACAAAATTGCTGGCTTGGTAATCCCTGGGTGGCTCAGTGGTTTAGCGCCTGCCTTTGGCCCACGGCGTGATCCTGGAGACCCAGGACTGAGTCCCACATCGGGCTCCCTGCATGGAGCCTGCTTCTCCCTCTGCCTGTGTCTCTGCCTCTCTCTCTCCTCTGTGTCTTTCATGAATAAATAAATCCTAAAAAAAAAAAAAAAATGGCTGGCTTTGCTGGAGGCAAAGTGTTCTCCTTAGCACAGGCAAAGTCTAAATATCCTGTAGCTTTATAGCCCACCTCTTGTTCAAGTCACCTACCCTGATTAAGCAACCAGCACAAAGGGCAGGGCATATCAGATAATGAGCCAGGCTTAGGAAGGCAGAAAGGAGGTCAAAGAAGAAATCTGCAGGGAGAAGACAAAGCAGGGAGTGACCTGGGGATTCCTGGGCTGCAGTGAAGAGGAAGACAACAAGGGGGTGGGGTTGTCAGGCACAGTGAGGCAAAAAGGGACCCTGGGACCAGCAAATGTAACTAAGACCCCCAAATAAAGACTGGATCTTGCCTTCTCCATTTAGGATTAGGGTTTATGTAAAAGTTATACTCAGAAAAGAATGAGACGGGGCGCCTGGCTGGCTCAGTTGGTAGAACAGTTGATCTCCAGGTTGTGAGTTCGAGCCTCATGTTGGGTGTAGAGATTACTTAAAAAACAAAAACAAAAAGAGAGAGAGAAAGGAATGAGAAGAAGGTGGCAACCAGCAGGGAAATGAGGATAATGTTTCTACCCGAGTGGCTAATGAGAGGGGACCCCACAGCTCAAAACTAGGGCTGGACAGAGAGCTACTAACAAGGCACCACAGCAGGAGAATGAGGGGCCAGGCGAGAGAAGGTAAATCCACAAAACCCCTGAGCTATTTCAGAAGAGTCAGTTAACATAAAAAAGAAAAAGAAAACCATGGAAGTTCTAGAAGAAAGCATAAGAATTGTTTGAAAATACCTTCACAGGGAAAGTCTAAGTCAGATGTAAGACCAGAGGCCATAACAAAAAGATTAACATGTTCACCTCATAAAATGTTTTCAAATGTCCACATGAAGAGACCATGAACAAGATTAAGATTTGTCAATACAAACCAGAGGCAACACACTAATTTCCTGAATGTATAGGAGGTTCTTACAAATCAATTAAAACAACAGTGAAATCCAATATGGGCAAATGAGCTGAGTAGCTATTTTACCAGAAAAGAAATATAAATGACTCTTGAACATATAAAAAGACCCTTAATCTCATTTATAATAAGAGAACTGCCAATTAAATCTACGAGGTAATGGCAATCTTGATTTATCATACTGGCAAAGAACAAGAAGTTTACTAAGAGAGTGTCACCGAGGCTGTGGGGAACCGACTATCTCATACACAGACACCAACTTCTATTCCCATCAACAAGCCCTATGGAAGGCAATCCGGTAAACATCTGAGGCAATGTAAACCATACATACCTCTGACCTGATCATCTCACTTTTATGAATTTGTATTTATACCTAACATGTGAAATCATGCCTGTGCAAGTTATTTGTTACAGTAGTATTTATGGCTGCAAGAGACTGGAATTAACTCATATGTCCACTTTTAACGGGGCCTGTTAAGTAAATGATGATATAGCTTTAGAAAGGAGCGTTATGTATAGCCATTAAATACAAATAAAAGTAAATGTAAACCATTAAAATAATGGCCTCCAAGGTTCATTGTTAACTCAAAAAACCTAGGCTCAGGGGCAACTGGGTGGCTCAGTGGGTTGAGCGTCCAACTCTTGATTTTGGCTCAGGTTATGATCTCAGGGTCATGAGATAGAGCCCCATGGTGGGCTCTATGCTGGGTGTGGAATCTGCTTAAGATTTTCTCTCTCCCTCTACCCCACCCTCCTCTAAAACAAACAAACAAGCAAACAAATAAAACCTCAAACTGTAGACAGTGACCAGAATAACAGCTCTTGCATTAAAGGAGAGAGGAGAGGAAGAGCAGAGAGGGAGGGAAAGAGAAAAGATGTTATGTTTATATATGTGTGAAATGTTTCTGGATAGATACAGAGGAAGCTGGTTATCGTGGCTGCAACTGGGAAGGGAAACAGGGGGACACGGGGAGACAGACAGGGAGACTTGTCACTGATACCCTTTTGTATCTTTTCAATTGCTACTATGTGAATGTATAAGGTTTTCTCTAATTACAAAATATAAGTCCTCAAATAGAATGGTCTATCCTGCATTGTCCAATACAGTAGCTGCTAGCTGCATGTAACTGTTTAAATTGATCACAATTAAATAAAATGTAAAATTCAGTCCCTTGGCTGTACTAGCCACAGCTCAAGTGCTCAGGAGCCATCCTGGACAGTGAACAGAGATCACTTTCACCATCACAAAGAGTTCTACTGGCCAGTCCCAGGCTCCGTGCTAGTGAAAATGGCCCATGAGAGTGAGCAACCAAACCTTAATTGTTCCCCATAAGGGAAGAACTACAAATGTCTGCTGTTAGCCTGCAAATTCCTCTCCCTCTCTACAAGCTAAAAGGCCAGGCTGCCTACTATAAGATAACCAAGACAGGGAGGGCTCCTCCCCTGTGTGACTATCCAAAGGTTAAGTCAGATTGACAGGACTGTCAGTCCTCAAATGTCAAAGTCCAGCACTCTAAGAAAATAAGGATTTCCATTCTGGAACCATACATGCGCATAAACTGGAAATGCTTATCTCCTTTGCGACTCTGGGAGAGGTAACCATAAGATGATCACTCAGTTCCACTTGGTGCCAAAGTGCTAGCAACTGGTTCCCCTTGGGGATTCTTGCTTAAGAACCAGCCAAACCCACAGGCCCTCTGCATTGCTTCTACCACCAGGGGCAGCTCTGTGGGCAAGGAGACTCAGCGTAGCCAGAATGGTCCTGTGGGCAGGGAATTAGATAATCCTACTGCCCGATTCTCTGGAGAAAGAACACACAGTCAGGGGGTGGGGGGAGAGGGAAGGAGGCAGCTGAACTAGGGGCTCAGTTGGAAGGTAAGTGGCTTATGAATCTGGCAGCATATCTTCTAAAAAATTGTACTGGCCAAGAAATAAGGCAATCGAATATGCAACGTATGACCTAATCAGCCTAGCACCTTCGAAATACCAGCCTTGAAAGTCAAGATGTAGGCTGATCTTAGTCTGGCATAACTGCCTGCTTGAAATCAGGCTTAAAACAAGAAAACCCTCCAGGCCAATCTCCTGCTGGATAAAATAAGAGCCAAAGTCACTTGACCATTTGCTTCCAAAGACCCCCACGTCTTCAGGCTCTCGGGAAGCTCAGAACCAGCTTTTAGTCCAGCACTTCTCCCTCGGATTAGTGTAGATGCATGCACTGTCATCAGCTGAGGTCACCTCTCAAAGGTAAAGTGCTAGAAAGAGCATCACTTAAGTGATTATTTTCCACATGACTGAAAGGAATTAAAATAGCCCTCTATATGGGTGTGCAATCCCAGCAGGCCTAAAATAGAACCTCAGCACCCAGAAAACATTCTCCCATTGCTGAATCTGTGCTTCGAAATAAAAGGAAAAGTGAGGAGATTAAAGAGGGTTTTGTCATTTCTAAAGGAGGCGAAGTTGGTCTCTAGCATTTTCTAGCTATGGGAACAAAGTCGGTGTTAGACAAAAAGGAGCCCTGTTATCAAGAGCCAGGAGGTGTTTTTTTGTTTTGTTTTGTTTTGTTTTGTTTTGTTTTAAATCAGGACAAGATTTTTGGCTTCCAGCAGAAGTCCAGCATTCAGGCCCCTTTGTGAGCTGATCCCCACCTTCTTTCTAGCCAGAATCTCCTCCCAGAGGAGATCTCTGTAACCCTGGAGAATTAGCATCAGGAAAGGGGACACGTGGTGAAGCCACATAGGGCAAGTTCACAGTGAAGAGAAAAACATGGTTCTGTTTAGAACTTAATCTAAAAAAAACAAAAACAAAAACAAAAACAAAAAAACAAAAATCCAAACATCAAATATATTCTTAAAAGCAAAAGGAAATGTTGAACAAAATTAGGTCATAACTGCAATCCTGTGCTAATTCTTAGAACAAAGAATAAATCTCACATGGATTGTCTTAGAGCATGATAAATCCTTCCGGTTAACATGTGGTTATCACAGTGCTACCACAAAGAGGACATTTTTGCCAACCGACCTTATTGATCTCTCAAGGCCTTCATTCTTTGATTTTTCAAAGAATTGATTTTTGAATTCAATTTTCCCCTTCTCTTCATTAGGCCTCACATGGCCAGATCCTCATCTGTTACTGCCTTGATATGTCATTCAAGCAGTTCTGCAACATCATTTGCTCTGATTTCATGAAATCCTGCCTCTCTCACAAGAGTTATAATTGCACTTTCCACCATTTGTTCTGTACCTAATTGCAAAACATCCTATGGAGTTGGGACAGACAGATGACCAAGACCTGGATGCTCCTGGAGCCTGGCTAGGCACCAGGATGGGATGAAGGAATGGCAAGTCCATTACTGAGTATCTTCCTGCTATGATGACTTCTGCTTCCTCTCTACAACCTGGAAACTATGGGGAATCATCTAAGAGAAATCCCAGTAGTCTGGCCCTCTAGGGACTGTACCTGAATTGGTTTTTTATTTCTCTCCACTTCCCCCATTTCCTCTCCCTGGGAGATACCCCTGACCTCTCCCTAGTTTCTCCTTTACAAATCCTCTGGCAGAGCTAGGAGTTATCTCCTTCAGTAGATCTTCCTCCAGCCCCTCAGTCATTAGTAACCTCCATGCCTCAGATGTTTTGTAGGAATGCTCTTCTTTCGTGGCACTGCAGATCTGTGCTTTTAATCACAGTACCTGTGAGAACACTAGCTGTACCCTGCTGCAGGTCTCTAGGATGAGTCTTACTACATCTCTGCATCTGCCACAGCACCTCAGGACACATGCCTTGCCCTTGGCAGGTGCTTATTAAATACCAAATGATAAGTTAGGAGGTCATGAATCAACAGCTCTGCCCCCTAGTGTCACCACAGGCCACCCCCTCACTTTGTTCATGATGATCACCAACTAAAGAAATATTCCTCATCAGAGCACTGAATTTTAGAGGCCTTCTCCAGATGCGGAGCTGGGACCCAGAAAAGTTAAGCAAGTTGTCCAATGTCACACAGCTCTTCTCTGCCTCTAATCCACCAGTGGCTCACAGTGGCCCTCGGCGTGATTTACAAGGCTACGTAGGATTTAATACCTGCTGGTCACTCAAGTGTCATCCTCTTCTATCACTCCCCCGCCACCCCTTTCCCTGAATGAGCCACAATCCCTGATATGTCATACTCTTTCACCCTTCCAAGACTCTGGCACACATGGGACTCTCCCTGGTATGCCTTTTCTCCCTCCCACCTGGTAAGCTCCGGCTCATTCCACAAGCCTTAGCTATAAAGCACAGCTTCAGTCTGTGAATGCTCCTCTGAGAATTCAGTTTCCCAGTTCTGTAACCTGGGTTCAAATCTCTGCTCTGCTACTGACCATCTGTGTGACCTTGGCAAAGTCACTTCGCCTCTGACAGCCTCGGTGAAAGGATAAAATGAGAGGGTGCACAGAGACAGCTCAAAGCAGTGACTGGCAGATACCAAGTGCTCACTCTGGACAGCTGGGAAGATCTTGTAGCCAGCCCTTGCAGGCCCAGGAGGGAGCCCTGCCACACCTCCATCCCCATGCAGTGTCACTGGACCTGGGTCTCTCAGAAGCTCAAGTCTGTGGGTATGTCTGTGTTGCTGTTTTTATACTCCCAGAGTCTGGTCCCTAGTTCCGTTCCCAAATTTTATCACACACACGGCTGGAATCTTGTTCTGAGTATATCACAAGGCAAACACCCAACGCCAATAGCCAGAGCCACAGCTTCTGGAAGACAGCCTAAGGCAAAGGCTGCTGTTACTTTAGATAATTACTTAACAAAAAGAACAGGATCCCAACCTGCAGCAGTGTAAGAACCTCTGCCTGCACCTCCTGCAGACTGCCCTGTCCCCCTGAATCAGCAGTTTCCATGGTGCCACCCCAAACGCATCAACCTACAGGCAGCGACCTCCTCTGTGGCTTCTGGGGTTGGAAAGCCTGGAAGATGATCAAGATGGTTTCTGAGGGCCCAGTTTAAGAGAACATCTTGATCTCCTTTGAAGAGACAACTACACCAAGGTCAGAGAGGACTTTGGTTTGCAAAACTTGCTTCTAGATCAGGGTTTCTCAACCATGATACAATGGACATTCTGGGCCGGTTAGTTCTTCGTTGTGGGAGGCTATCCTATGCACTGTAGGATATTTAGCAGCATCCAGGGGCCTCTACCCATTTGATGCCACCTCTAAGTGGTAACAAGCATTCTGGTGTTGCCAAATGTACCCTGGAGGGCAAAGCTGCCCTCCCTTCTGAAGAAGTGAGCCCACTCAACTCCAACCTCGGATTTATTGCTGCAGTAAATCAATGAGGAACATTCTTGGCCACTCACCATATCTACCTTAAAACAATGTCTTCCAGTCCTCAGGGATTTTTTTTCCCCTAAGTTTACAGTCTTGAAGGCAGTTGTTCTCAATCCTGACTGCACAGAATCCTCCAGGGAGCATTTTAAAAATATAGATTCCAGGACACTACTCCCAGAGATTCAGATTCACTTGGCTTGGGGAGGAAGCTGGATATGGGTATTTTTTAAAAATTCCCTGGGCGGTTCTAACATGCAACCAGGATAGAGAAGTGCTGCTGGAAGACATTCCATTTGCTTCCACCTTCTCCCCCATCCTTTGAATCTGGCAGTGTTAAAAGCCAGTGAATCAGAAAACCAAAATGAAGCTAAGGGGATTTAAGTAACATCCTCATTTGACAACGAAACATCCTCGGCACACTCCACTTCTTGTCCTGAGGATGACTTGCTAGGAAGAATGCAACTTAACACTGTAATCATGCAGTTTGCCCATGGCCTTACTGATCTCAACAGTGCCTTCCCATAAAACTTTCTGAGAAGATGGAAATATTCTCTTATGTGCTCTACCTAATACAGTAGTCACTGGCCACACATGGCTATCGACCACTTGAAATATGGCTAGTGTGATTTAGGAAGAGAATTTAAAATTTAATTTGAGTTTACTAGCCACCATTCTGAGAATACGAAAAGTATCTGTGTCCCTACAGGGTCACAGAAATAAAGTCTCATAGCCTGCTAAATGTCTCAGAACCATGAAAATTTACAAAAACGTATGCCTTAAAATAACTAAACTCAACAGTCTTGAAACTGTCAAACGGGATCCTAAGTAACCTCAATTATCAAATTAGGAGAAACTTTTAAATAATTTTTTTCAACCTGCAGAGCTGGCTTCCCAGCATATTCCAAACACTTAGCTTTGAGGGAGACATTCCTGACCCTTTACTTTTGAACACTCATCACTGTAAAATTGATCTAATCACCAAAATAATCAGGAGTTGATAGAGAATATGACATAGGGAAGTTAACTTCTACTCTGAGCAGCTGACTAGTGTACTAAGAAAAAACACTCACCCCAGCTTTCCTTCCCTCCAAATCCACAGTAAACCTTTGATTCAAACCTTTGTCCCTAAGATAAGCCTGAACCAAGGTCACCTCTAAGAACAAGCTTTTTTCCCCCCTCCTATCAGTAAGTTTCACAATTACTTGCAATTGCATGAACCTCATTCACACGTTCACTCTAGGTGTGTGCAGCCTCACAGAACTCAAAGCTCATAGATGTTTAAAGCTAAAAAACAGAAAGGTAATTCCTTTTGCCAAGGCAATGGATGGTTTAGAGTCAAAGAAAGCATCACAGGCCTTTCTGAGCATACACACAAAATGCTTACCTCGAGGTACCTAGCTGGCTCAGCTGGTGGAGTGTGCAACTCTTGATCTCAGAGTTGTGGGTTTAAACCCCACTTTGGGTGTGGAAATTACTTAAACTCTTTAAAAAAAAAAAAAATGCTTTCCTCTCCTTGCCTGGGACTCCTCTGGCCCACCTCTAAGGGCGTCGGTTTGAGTCATTTAATAATGATTTAATACATCTCCAGTAATTCAAAGTGGGGGTCGACACTTAACTCTTCATAATAGCTGGTGCTTACTGAGTGCTTACCACATTCTGGGCTTTGTGCTTTATTTTATCTAAATCTTACCACTGCCTTCTGAAGCAGGTGTCATTACCAGAAGTTAAAACGTAGAGAGGTTAGGTAATAGGCCCATGGCCACATAGCTAGCAGTGGTAGCAGTGGGATTTGGACCCAAGACTCTGACTATCTGGTAGGAATCCTCTGGGTTATGAATAAAAACAAACATGTAATTATAATTGCAGGAACCATGCTGAGCCATTCTCCCCATGATCACACTGTAGCTCAATGAAGGGAGTCTGGTGTTGAGGGGGGGTGGTTTCTGAGCCTATCCTTACTTCAGGACCCCTCTCTCTGTCTTGGGGCTTCACCTGGCAGATGGCTAGAAGGGTCTTGGGGAGTGCTTCTGATCCTGTCAGCACAGCTGTACCCCAGAGCATAGGCAGACACATGCAGATAGGACTTTACAAATACCATCACGGGGGTGGAAGGTAATGAGATCCCAGTTATTATAAGATCCCAGGGGAGAAAGAAATCGCTTTCAGTTGGGGGCAGGGGAGGAATCAGAGGTGTGTTCCTGAAAGAGACCACTGAGCTAGAGCTAAGGGGAGGTAAGACTGAGACACTGGAGATTCCAGAGAGGGCATTTCGGAAGGACAGTACAGCCTAAGCAAAGGCAGCAGCTCACCTGCCTGGGTTATAGCAAAGGAAGGGGGTAGAGGATGGGAACAGAATCTCCAGGGGCCCGGGCTGATGGGCTGGGGCAGAACTGGGAGCATAGGAAGTAACTGACCGTCCAGGACATGTTCAGCATCCCAGCCCTGATACTTGTTAGCTGTGTGGCCTCCAGCATGTCCCTGCTTTCTGTGCATTAGTCTCCTTGAGGAGGACACCCAGGACCCCCTTTGGGTGTGAGAAACTACTTTTAGAAAAATTGGTGTTAAGAAAGCAGGTTATTAATTTCTCTTATTTCTAACAAAAATATTGTTAAGAATTTATTAGTTACAATTGGGTAAAAATTCAGTCTAGTGGTTCAGAATGGGGGCTTTGAGGTCAGATTCCCGGTGTGTCCTGGAAGGGGACACATTCTTCTCTGAGAAAGGAGCATAACATTGGCACCTACCTCATGGAGCTACTGGGATAAGTAAGGCAGGTTAACTCCTAAAGATGCTAGGACAGGATCTGGCAGCCAGTACTTGCTTATTCCATGGCAGCTATTACTAATAATAAACTCTTCCTAACTCCTAGGCAGGTAGACCTAGCCATTAGGGATTTCTCAACAGGTGAGAAGTCAGGCAAATGCTGAACCTCCAGTCCAGGGTGGGACCTCTTCTTCATCAACCAGACGCTGAGGCATAAGAAGGGCTCAAGGTACATATCCCAGACTGCACAGCCTCTGGACCCTCCGGCACCCGCCCCCCCCCCCCCCCGCCCCCGATTTCACTCTGTTGACTTGGCCTCCTCCACTCGAATGCAGGTACAAGGGTGCAAACCTTGCATGTGCTCTGCCCTGCAGCCAGCGTTACACAATCCCAATTTCCAAGGCTGCCAGGAAGCCAGCGGAGGTGTAGGCGGGGGATGCTGGGGGTTGTGGGGCAGCACCGAGCTGTCCTGTCGGGGTGGTTGGACCAGCATCCTAACTCAAGGGTTGCAGGGAGGAGAGAGCATGAGGCCGAGGGAACTGGGGCAGGATCTGGAAGGGTGAGCTGAGAGGCTGCTGGGGGGTAGGTTAGGTACCGGCTGGGGGGAGGTCCCGAGGGGCGCAGGTATCTGGGGCGGGACGGGGGTAGGTGCCATCAGCTGGGAGGTCGAGCTGCAGCCTTTCCTCAGGAAGTGGTTGGAACGAGGATGCACGAGCCTCCAAAGCATCCAGGCACCAGGCGGGGCGCACAGGGGCTGGGGCCGGAGCCGGAGCCAGCGGTGGGAGGCGGCGCAGAGAGAGGGTGCAGGTGCGCCACCCATCCTCCCCTCGCCCCCGCTTAGGGCGGCAGGCAGCCCGGGAAGTGAGGGCGCCTGGCCCCGTCCGGGCTCTGCAGGGCGAGGAGCCGAGCCGAGAGCGAGGTGCAGGTCCCCGACCCCTGCGGCCCCGCGTGCGGCTCGCGGCGAGGCCAGAGCCCGGACTCGAGAGGCGGAGGGGGTCACGGGCACGGGGGGGCCGCGGCGCCCCTCCCTCCCCCCCCCTCCCAGGCGCGCAGCCCCCGCCCGCCCGGCCTGCGCTCCCGCCGTCTGACCTCGGGCGCCTGGGTCGCGCCGCTGGCTCCCGACGCCGGTCCTCGGCCCCCAGCCCCGCTCGCTCGCGTCCGGCAGCAGCGCTCGTGCCCGCGCCGCTCGGTTCCCGGCGCCCGGCTCCGCGGGACGCCTTAAAGGCGCGGTGCGCCGGCCCGTGTCCGCCGACAGAAAAGCCGGCTCCGCCCGCCCGGTCTACGTCGGTCCCGCTCGAGAGCCCTGGGCCCCTGGGCCCCTCGGCCCCTCGGCTCCGAGCGTTACGTCCCGGGGGCCGGGTCAGGGTCGCGACCTCAGCTCCCCGGCTCCGAGCACCCCCGAGCGCCCGCCAGCCTCCCGCGCACCGCGAGCGCCCAGCCCCGCCCCTGCCCCGCCCCGCCCCGCCCCTGCGGAGCTCCCCCGCGAGCGGAAGGGGTGGGGGGCCCGAGCAGCCACCAGCTCCCCCCGCGCAGCACACCCGCCCCGGCGTGGTTTCATTGTTTACTGAGCACCTACTAGGTGCCTGGTGCTGCGGGGCACGCGCCGTCAAAGTGACTCTGGCTGGATCCGTCCCCAAAGGGCTCAGAGGGTCAGGCACAGGTTCACCTTACACACGTCGGCCCTTTGGATCCTATAAAGGGGTGGTTGTGACTGGCTTCCTTTCCCAGAAGAAAGATGGGGAGCTTGCGCATGGCTTCGACCTGTAAAGGGCAGAATTGTGAATTCAGACCCAGCGGCTGGCCCCAAAGCTCCCGGGGGGGGGGGGGGGGGGGAGGGATGGAAGTCTTAAAAGACTTTCAGCCACCCCTGGTTAAATCCCCAATATGGTCATTTCTTCTTTTTAAGGACAGTTAAACCTCATTAGGCCAAAATAAATAAAATCAGGGGAGAGAGGGGAGCATAAAAATTGTAACCCATTAAATTCAAATGTGGTGTTGTCTGACTAGCTTATCAGCCACAAAGTCTGGATTTTTTTAATAGTTTTTTTTTTTTTTTAAGATTTCATTTATTTATTCATAGAGAGGCAGAGACACAGGCAGAGGGAGAAGCAGGCTCCATGCAGGGAGCCCGACGTGGGACTCGATCCCGGGTGTCCAGGATCACACCCCAGGCTGCAGGCGGCGCTAAACCGCTGCGCCACCGGGGCTGCCCAAGCCTGGATTTTGAGCATCTGACGTCAGTTTACCACTCCAGCCTCATCTAGTATTCAGGGCACTCAGGCTAAATTCTACCACTTTAGCCTTTGCATGGACTGTTCCCTCCACCAGAACTCTTCCTTTTCTGCTTGGCCTGACTACTTCCTCTTTTCCATGCCTCAATTTAAATGTCACTTCCTCCAAGAAATCTTCCTTAAGTCCCCTTTAGCCCCACACTACTCTATGGACTTCTTCCATCAAAGTGTGTGTTCATTCATTTAATAAATATTTACTGAGTACTTACTGTGTGCTGAGTCCTGTATGCTGGATGTGGTGTGGGGGCTGATGTTTTCTGGTACTCTGAATCCATGGCTTCCTCGTTAGCCTCTTGCTCTGGACCTAGGTGGGACCAGTGCCCAGCAGGACTGGGTATTTAAATCTATCACAAAGGCAGCTTCCTGCCTGCCACACCCTCCGGACTGGTGGAACCTGGCTGAGTAGGGTGGGTCTGAGTTTTAAGACTGGGTCCTGGACAAGAAGCCACAGGGATGGGGCAAAGGAACATTTTTGAGGCTACTGGTGACCACCTTGTAAAGCCAGCATCTGTCAGAGCTGCTGGAATCCATCCAGAGTTAAGGACAATCTCCCTGGCTTGGACTGGAGCATCTTTCTCTAAGATGTTGGCCACCTCATCATTCAGATTTCAAGAGTTGCTTTTGACATGCTTCATGGAATGTTCTCAGAGCTTCAGGGACAAGGTACTCATCGAAGAGCAAATTAATCAGGATTCTCATAGATCATAATTAACCAAACATGGTGATTTGGAAGATCTACCTGAAGAAATTAATCCGAACATAACACAGAGTGATATGGCATGAAAAATATGAAAAGAAAGATATTACAACTACGCAGAATAGACTGAAAAGATCTCAAATACATTTAAGCAGCACCAAAGAAAGAGAGAAGAAAGGACAGGCCATATTTGAGATAGTAATGGGTGAGAATTTCCGGAGCAGAAAAAAGATATACTTCTGCAGATTTAGGAATCCTAATATATCCTAAGCAAGATAAATAATAGGAAACCCACATCAAGAAATACTGTAGTGAGGGACGCATGGGTGGCTCGGCAGTTGAGCGTCTGCCTTGGCTCAGGGTGTGATCTCCCGTCCTGGCATCGAGTTCCACATTGGGCTCCCCGTGGGGAGCCTGCTTTTCTCCCTCTGCCTGTGTCTCTGCCTCTCTGTGTGTGTCTCTCATGAATAGATAAATAAAAATTTTTTTAAAAATAGGGACTGTACCCTATTAAAAAAAAAGGAAATATTGTAGTGAAACTACAGAATACTAAAAACAGTGAAAAAATCTTAAAAGCAGCTAGAGATTTTTTTTTTAAAGATTTTATTTATTTATTCACGAGAGACACAGAGAGAGAGAGAGAAAGGCAGAGACACACACACAGGCAGAGGGAGAAGCAGGCTCCATACAGGGAGTCTGATGTGGGACTCGATCCCGGGACTCCAGGACCACACTCTGAGCTGAAGGCAGGCACTTAACCACTGAGCCACCCAAGCCTCCTGTGGCTAGAGATTTTTAAAAAGGTGCAGATTATGCCCAAAGGAAGGAATTAGATTGTCAGCAAACTTCTGAATGGCAACATAAGAAGCTAAAAGATGTTGAATAGTATCTCCAAAGACCCGAGAATCCGATCCTCAGCCTTTCAAGAATGAGAGTGACAGATGGACAAAGTGAATTTACAACTGGACGATCTAACTGAACAACTGAACTTCTTTTTTTTTTAAGATTTTATTTATTTATTCATGAGAGACACAGAAAGAGAGAGAGGCAGACACAGGTAGAGGGAGAAGCAGGTTCCATGCAGGGAGCCTGATGTGGGACTTGATCTCTGGTTTCCAGGATCACGCCCTGGGCCGAAGGCGGCGCTAAACTGCTGAGCCACTCAGGCTGCCCCTAACTGAACTTCTAAGATATATACCTCAGAAAGAATATCAGGGAATACCAATTAAGGACTTCAGGGAAAAGAGGAATAGTGAGTGAATAAATTGGTAAATACAGTGAACTTAAACAAAATTGTCAGTACAAGACAATAATGATTACAACAATAGTACATAAACCATAGGTTTAAACAAGATCAGAACTAAAAATACAGGACAAAAATAAATTAGGAACAAGGTGGTCAAAATTAAAGTGTTCCAATAACTTTGCATTTGGGGTGGGAAGGGAATTAAGATATTAACTTTGGTCTTTGTTAATTAGGTGTGGTACAATCTCAATGGTATTCACTAAAATAATACAAATAAAATCTATAACTTTCAAATCAGTAGAAGGTGGGAAGTGACATAAGCCAATAAAATACTCAAGTGCTTATGAAACCCAAAGACATGTAGAAAAAGTGAGACTTCCTAAAAAAAGATAGTAAAAAAAATAAGTCCAGATATACTAATAATCATAGTCATTTAACTAAACTCATCAGTTAAAAGTCAGAAATTGTCAAATTGGATGTTAAAAGAATATAAGAGGTACTGTTTCAGGAGGTATTCCTAAAACAGGAATTTGGGAGGTAAAAGTATGGAAAATGATATACCTCAAAAATTGTATCCAAAAGGGAACTGGTGTAGCTATGTTAATATTATATAACAGACTAACACAAATCATTGAGGATGGAGAGGATCACTACATAATGATAACAAGTTTGATTTGCCAGCAAATTATATCAGTTGTCAACTATAGAAAACGTAAATCTTATTATTAGAGAAATTGGTAAAATATCTAGTCAAAGGAAAACATTAAGCCTGATGGTTCTAAAAGTCTAAACTTTCAAGGAATAGATCATAATACTCTCTCATAAGCCCTTCTGGAAAATAGAATAAGGGAGAGCACATCAACTCTATGCTGCCGATCTAAATTCCATACCAAGAAGATCAGGCCAATATTACTCCTAAATTGCTCAAAAACATGGAGGTGAAAACCCTTAATAAAATATTAGTACATTAAGACCAGCAATATATAAAAAGGATAATGCATCATTCCGAAGACAGTTTTATCCCAGGAACGTCAGGGTAGTTTAACATTAGGAAATATGTTCTTGTAGCTAACCACATCAATATATTAAAGAGGAACTAGAAGATCATCTCAATGGTTGCAAAATTTTAAAATTCAACAGTTCCTCATAGCAATAACTCACAGAAAACTAGGACGAGAACTTCCTTAATCAGTTAGAAGGCAATGACCAAAAGCCCCAAGCAAATATCATTCTCAATAATAAAGGTTAGAAAGGTCATTCAAAATAAAAAATGGTTCCAATCAAAATCCCAACAGGGCTTTTCAAGGAAGACGATGAGTTGATTATAAAATTTATGTGGAAGGGGTGCCTGGGTGGCTCAGTTGGTTGAGCATTTGACTTGATTTTGGCTCAGGTCATGACCTCAGGATCCTCAAGCCCTGCATTGGGCTCCCTGCTGAGAGGGGAGCCTCCTTCAGGATTGTCTCTTTCCCTCTGCCCCTCTCTGCCACTTGCTTCTCTCTCAGTAAAATACATAAATAAATCTAAAAAAAAAAAAAAGATTTATATGGAAGAGCAAAGGTCCAAGAAAAGTAAAAATATTTCCAGCAAAGGAGAAAAAGTAGATATCAAGATTTGTTATAAAAGCATGATTATTAGGACAGTGTGTATTCACTTAGGGACAGATAAAAACACTAATGAAACAATAAAAATCATAGGGAAACGTGGCTTATGAGGGAAGTAACATTTCAGATCACTGGGGAAAGGAGGGCTAATTCAGTAAATGTGTTAGGACACTTGATTATTCACATAGAAAAACATGGAATTTAACAACCTACCCCCCTCCAAATTGATTCAGGATAGATTAAAGACTTTAATATCAGAGGCAAATCTAAACTTTCAGAAGGACAACATAGGGGAATATATCTAGGGTCTTGCCAGCATTTGGATCCATGGGGCTGCCTTTAATCTAGTAGGTATAAAGGGTATCTCGTTGTGATCTTAATCTTCATGTCTATCATGAATGGGCTTGAGTAATTTTTCATATAGTTATTTGTCATTGTGTTTCTGTGTCTGTGAAATGATACCTGTTCATGTCCTTTCCCAAATTCCTAATTGTCTGTGTCTTAATTATTTGTAGTTATATGTGGTGCAAAGATCTTCTAGTTTGTGGCTTATCTCTTCACTTTTTTTTAGTGCTTTTGGAAAATTGTCAACTTTATTTTAGTCAAATTATCCTCTGTGCTCTGTGTTTTTTATGTCCTGTTTAAGAAATCCTTTCCTACCTCACCTAAACCACGTTGATTGAGATCAGGGGAGATCTAGCACCCCAAGGACACTGGGGATGCAGGTACCAAACTGGGACTAATAGGTGGGCTGGCAAAAATCACAGCAAGCAGTACAGATGAGCAAACACCAGCCCTAAGTGTTTGAGTCATCGGAACACCTCTCAGATGAAGATGGTGGGTCCAGCTCTACCACTTACTAGCTATCTGCCTGTGAAACCTGAGTTTCTTCATCTTTAAGTAGGAGGTGACGATGAGCAACTGATGATGGGACCAACCTCATGGAGCTGCAGACAAGATCAAGCTGAATAATGTGTTTACAGATTAGCCCTGCACCTGGCACCAAAGAAGTATGCATAATATCAGCTATCAGCAGCATCGCTGTTCATACACCAAGCATTTACTGGCTCGCCCTGTTCTTAGAGGGGCCTAAAAATCATCTTTGAATAGTCAAAGATCGGTCAGGGAAGAGAGATTATGAAGACCCCAGCGTGAGCCAGGAATCAATGGGTGAAGGTTACCAGCATGTATGTGTGTGTGAATGTAGTGCATAGTTCTTGCCAAGAAAACATACATTTCTCCAAGATCCTCCCAGGCTTCATTTCAACATCCGTATCACTCATGACACTGTACTGAGACCTCTTCCTCTTAGTGTCTCTCCTGGGCCTTTAAACTTCCCACTGGGTAGCCACTGTGACATGAACAGTTTAATGAAGCTTTCAAAGATGTGTGTCACCTTATACCATCTAAATCATAATGCTCCCTTACCCATCTGATCTATCAAAAAAGATAATACTTCTTCACTTGTTCTTGTCTCTTCTCTGAGCTGCTGAAGTCATGTGCGGAGCCAGATCGTACAACTGTGTGGATGGATTAGAGTCTGGTCACCCTTCAAGCAGGGGTCCCGATGCCCTAATTGGGGTTCTGGGGACTGGAGGTACTGGGTTCCCTGGGGAACTGGGGCCAGGAGCAAGAATACCAAGTTTAGTCATCTCTTCCCAGTGGCACACAAGTTGCTGGGAACAGACCAAAAAGCTAGAAGCTGGATGAACAATGGGAAGGATGAAGCTAGGGGGAGAAGGCAGTTGTGGGGAATAGACTCCTGCTCCTTTTTGCCAGTTCTCAAGTGGATTATTCTCAAGACATAGGATGAGCAGATGTTAATTAGTAGGTGGTGTACATTTCTTCATTGCCTACTTTGTACCGGGAATTGTGATTTTCATGCATTGTATCATTTGTTTTCCTCTTCACAACAGCTGTGGAGTGTGGATGTTATGACTTCCACCATTTAACAGACAAGAAGATTGGGCTCGAGATTACATAACTTGCTCATGTAGCCAGTGAGTGATGGAGCAGAGACAGACATGTTTCCTGAATCTGTGCTCTTAGCCACTGTACTCAATGAATACCTCCTATATATAAGACTTGTACAAGACTTCTATTTTGCAGGCTGCCATGGAGACTCCACCAAAGTCTTGAATGATAGAATGGGCATTGGTAGAAGCTCAGGAAGTTGCTACTGAGGGTCTTTTTCTTAAGAAATCCACTGCATTTGAGTGATGGCAGGTCTCCACTGTTATGGCTACATGTGAGCACAGCCTGGCTGGATATGAGTGGGTCTCCATGGAAACATAACTTTCATTGGCTACTGCTTCCAGAGTAGTCAGCTTAAATCTCTGAGAATTCTTCTCAAATATAGTTTCAAGACTTTATCTGCACCACATTTTACACATGAGACTCTGAGGCAGTGCAGAGTAACGCCTGGGAATACAGGATTTGCTGCTCTCTGGCAGACCTGAGTCTTCCATTTACCAAGTGTACATTTCTGACAAGTGGCTTACTTTCTCTGGGTCCCAGTTTAGACCTCTATAAAATAAGGAGTAATACAGTACTTACTTCATAAATTTGTTTTGATCATCACTAAATTCTTAAAATTAGGTGTTGGCTGTTACTATTTCTTTCCCATTTACCATTTTCTTTCTGCTGCCTCTGTTCCCAAGTAAACTAGAGTAACTGATTCATCCCAGTTTGCTCAAGACTTTGTCTTTGCATAAAAAGTGTCTCTTCACTTTTGGGCAAACCATGATGCTTGGTCACCCTTCCCGACTCTCCAGTCAAAGAAGTCATAATGGTCCCCATAAAATAGTGTCCAATGGGGCTCAAGAAGGTTTGAGTCCCAAGAATTTACACTAGTCATTCATATTCATAGTAGTTTTTTGGCCACTGGATATGGAATGAAGGCTCAGAGGCACAGAAAATGACTGAAATAAAAGGCAAATCCAAATAACAATCTAATTTTGAGTCCCTGCGGTGGCTGGGTGGCTCAGTGGGTGGCTCAGTGGTTGAGCATTTGCCTTTGGCTCAGATCATGATCCTGGGGTCCTAGGATCAATTCCTGCATCAGGCTTCCTGCAGGGAGCCTGCTTCTCCCTCCACCTATGTCTCTGCCTCTCTGTGTCTCTCATGAGTAAATAAAAATCTTAAAAAAAAATTTTTTTTTTAGTCCCCAAGAGCAGGAGCTGCCTTATGATCTCTGTGTCTCCCTCCACATTTAGTAGGTTATCTGTTAAATGAGTGCATAACCAATCCCCTAAAACACCCATGATGCAAAATGATCCCCATATCCAGGCAGGGGGCTCCTTGTGCCAACAAATCTCCAGGGCTGATCTCTTAAGACTGTGGTATGTTATGAATGACACCAGCGTGCATCTAAATCTGGTTCTGGGATGATTTTGGAGCAGGCTCAGCCTATGCAGGAGAAATCTCATCCCACAGTGGGACTCCTGCTTCAAAAATCATTCACGAGTCACTGTTTCGTTAAGGATTGACACCCACTCACAGCTGCGCTCTTTGCCCTGTCTTTGGGACTGATATAGTTATCAATGGATTTGTAATTAATTGTCCAATGATTGATGACCCAAGAGGGATATCTGCCCCGGGAGAACACCATACAACCTACTGAGGCCTCCTACTCACAGCATGGGGTATCTCCCAAGTTCTCATGCTCCTTATGTGTGGGGTAGGCAGGAGAGCTCAGAATATGGGGAGAAAACATCCCTGCTTGCTGGGAGTCTAGGGGATGCGACATGGATTGTTCTCAGTGTTCTGAGCTGGAATACTATCAGGGCCTTGTCACTGCTACATGCCAGAGAAGAAATGATATGGGGGGACTAACCAGGTATTTGTACTCTGGTGTCAAACAGTCCTGATGTACCTCTTGGTAGCTGTGAGACTTGGTTCAAGTGACACCCTCTCTGACTTTGTAATTGAAGAGAAGATGTGTAATATGGGGCCTACAACAGCTCGATACCCATAGCTGTTGCTACTGATTTATGACTGTGACCCAACATAAACACCCCATGCAAGGAGAGAACAGTGCCCAAATCAACAAATCCAGAAGGGAGTGTCAAACAGCAAGCACTAAATAAATGTCAGCAACTCTTATTAAGAGCTTTTAAATCATCATCTACTTCCTGTGTCTGAGTCATTCAGCTTCCCTGTGAATACCAGGAGAGGCTTATTTAAGAACTTCTGTGAAACACGTAAGTAATATTCCCACTCAAAGTGCATCACCTGAATCTAATCATGAGGAAGTCCCAGACAAACCCAAACTGAGGGAGATTAAGCAAAATAACTAGCCTGTACACTTCAAAAATGTCAAGGATATGAAAGACAAAGGCTGAGGAACCACTCGGATTAGAGGGGCTTCAAGGACACAGGACTGCTAAGTACAATGCGTAAGCGTAGATTGGATCCTGCACCAGAAAGAGATAACTGCTTTAAAGGACATTATGAGAGTAATTGGTAAAATCTGAATAAACTCTGTAGATTAGGTAATAATATTATATTGTTGCTAAACCTTCTGGTTTTGATAATTGTCCCGTGGCTCTATAGGCAAATTATTTGTCCTTGGGAAATCACTAGGAAGTATTTAGGGATAAAGGGTCCTAAGGCCTCCAACTTACTCTTGAGCAATTCAGGAAAAAAAAAATCTGTGTGTATGAAAACTTATGAAAAAACAAATGTGCCTAAATGTTCATGGGTGAATCTGGGTGAAGGGTATATGTGAGTTTTTGAACTATTTTTGCAACTTTTAAAAAATATTTTTATTTATTTATTCATGAGAGACACAGAGAGAGAGAGAGAGAGAGGCAGAGAGAGACGCAGGCTCCATGCAGGGAGCCCGACGTGGAACTCAATCCTGGGACTCCGGTATTAACTTCCCGGCCAAAGGCAGGCGCTAAACCACTGAGCCACCCAGGGATTCCCAATTTTTGCAACTTTTAAGCACATTTGAAATGATGTAAAAATAATAATTAAATCATAATTAAATAAAATGAAGAAATTACCAAACCCTCGGAAAAAAAAGAAGAAATAGTGCAGTCAGGCAAGCAGTCAGCTCCCTGCTCCAGTACCACCAGTCAGCAGCTGCGAGAAGCCTTCCACCTCGGGGTCCTGTTTCCTCACTGTCCCCTCTCCTGGTCAGCCTGGAGAGGCCAGCTGTATACTAACAGGCAGCTTTAGAATCGGCCACAGAGGCAGGGACAAGGGCCAGGCTCGTTTCCCCATGTGGTAAGGAGAGAAAGGCAATGGATCCAGCACAGTGCGGTGGCCAGGGGGAAGGGGTGAGGTGAGGGGTGGTCCAATGGCATCATTTGGCCTGCCTGCAGCCTTTTAACCTAGGTGTCTCATGAAGGGCAGGGTGAAAAGCCCTGTGGTGCCAGAAGAGAGTGTTCTAGCTCTGAGATGCTGCTCTATCCCAGGAAGAAGGGGAACTTGGCTCCCCAGGAGAGGGGTGGTGCTCACTATCAGCCAGAAGAGGGCGCTCTCTTCTCCCGCATCTTCCTGGACATCCATGCTCACAGATCTGCAGATCTCAGGGGGCAGATTAGGTTCAGGTGAAAGAAGCAGGAGTGTGAAAGTGAGGGTTGGCTTCTGTCTTCGTTTAAGATGTGATACTTTGTTCATTATGGATGCTTTGCATTAATTTTGATTAATTACTCAAGATTAATTAATTATTGAAAATATTGCGTTAAAATATTATTGATCTTGATTAGTGAGTTCTTTGTCACCTCCTTAAATGTTCCACCTGAGGCCAGTGCCTCATTTGCCTCCTCCTAGTCCCACTCTGGCAGGTTGAACCTCTTCATTGCAACACCACCAGCTCAGAGTTTGCAATTGGTCAGATGAGGTCTAGAATTAATGGGCCTTCTTGTACCATAAAGAAAGGGCTGGCTAAGAGAATTAATTCTGAAAACCTGAATTCCTGCCTTTAATGTCACTTTACAGTCATTTACATTTAATGAATGTAAAGTGACATTAAAGTGGCTGGGGCCTGACATCATTATCCCCAAGTCTCAATTTTCTCATCTGCAAAATGGGGATTACAATCCCTTCTTTGCACAGTTCATTCTGAAGGCAGTATATCACCCAACTGAGATGTTCTGAGGGCCAGACACTGTGCTAAGTCTGCCCTTTATTTACAAACTCACAAAATGGTCACAGCTTTACCACGTAAGAGCTATTATTATCGCCACTTTTGAGGATGAGGAAATGAACACAGAGAGCTTTAGCTACTTGGCCAAGGTAGAACAGCCAGTAACTAGAAGTGCGTATGCTTTCACCTTCACACCAACGGGGATAAGGGGATGTGGGGGTCTGGTAGTGATTTCCATCCCAGTGGAGACATTTGGCAATGTCTGGAGATATTTTTGGTTGTCATGACTAAGAGGGTGCTACTAGCATCCAGTGGGTGAAGGCCAAGAATGCTGCTAACCATCATGCAATGCATGTGGCAGCCCCCACAACACAGAATTATCTAGACCAGAATGTCAGTAGTGCTGAGATGGAGAAGCCTGCTCCCTGCTCTACTCCTGAGTTCGGGGAGCTATATGAGAATTTAGCCCTCGGGGCTCCCTGAAAGGCAGATGCTATGTGGAGGTGGTTGCTATATTTCTTTTGTCTCAGTGGCCTGGATTCGCTTGGTTATCCAGGGACCTGAGTTCCCCTGGCTCTGTGTCCTCACACGATGGTTGAGAAGACAGGCTCTGGAGTCAGAGCACCTATCGTGCTTTCAACAACGATTGATCAAACACCCACTGTGTGCTGGTCTTGTCCCAGGCCTTGCAGACACACATACGTGTCCCTGTCCCAACAGAGACAGACATCCAACAACGCACAGCTCATACATAATCATACACTGTGATACATACCATGAAGCAAAAGACATAGGCCCCATGGAAGAGAATAAAAAGGAAGATGCTGATGGGCTAGGGGTTCCAGCAAGGCTTCTCTGAGAAGGTGACATTGAAACTGAGACCTGGGTGGCTCAGTGGTTGAGCTTTTGGCTCAGGTAATGATCCCAGGGTCCTGAGATTGAGTCCTGCATCAGGCTCCCCACAGAGAGCCTGCTTCTCCCTCTGCCTATGTCTCTGCCTCTCTCTGTGTCTCTTATGAATAAATAAAATAAATAAAAATCTTCAAAAGGAAACTGAGACCTGGGGGTGGAAGAAAGGAAGATCACTGCAAGTGGAGGGAACGGCTGTGCAAAGGCCCTGAGGTGGCATTGAAAACTGCTCAGTATCAGGGGAGGCCAGTGCAGAAGGAAGAAGGGAAAGGAGTAATGTTATTTTGAAGAGATGAGTCGGTAGAGGCCAGGGGAAGGACATAACGACCAGTTATGTCAAATGAAGGGCTTTTGAAGGGTTCTGATCAGAGCAGTGACACCCCGAGGCCCGTCTTCAGAACACTACCTGCATGAGGTCCAGGCACAGCCCTGTGTGGAAGATGCTATGTGAGGCCAAAACCCAGAGCCTGCTTCATCATCTGGAAACCACCACACAAAGGCGAGGTTTGTCTCTATTAAGCAACCTTCAGTCAGGCACCTCCCCTGATGGTTGGGGCGAGGGAAAATGGCTCTGAACCGTGATAACCAGAGCAATTTGCATACATTACAAGATTATTGCTACGGCTCATTTGTTACTAGACAAAAAATTACATCAGTCACTGGAGACACCTGTTCAGGTCATGAGGCTTGTCCCCCCAGCCACTGGGGGGATTTTCCCATAAAGCTTTTGTTTCTTCTTCTACTTTTGCTACTTTCTTATTCCTACTCAGCCAGTGCACTTTCACTACCCCTGAATTCTCCAGATCTGAGGTGTCCTTTGGCGCCCCTTGACTCCCATCCCACCAGGGTCCATGGTGGATGGCTGTGGCTCCCAGGGACGATTGGGACCATGTGTCTGGACTCCCACTCCTCATTTCTGCCCATTCACATGACATGAAGGGAGCTTATCAGTAGGGGCTTTGTGAGGTGGTTTTGAGGGGACCTGGCCATCCCTGTCTGATTGGGATGGGATTTCCCAAGGTGGACATTCCTCCAGACATTGAATGGAGTTTTACGAAGAAAACAGTTCTATGGACAATAAAGTCCAGATACCCTGTTTCAACACACTGAAGCAGCTTGCTTTATTGCAGAACTTTTCAGAACATCTAACATGCTAATGTGCTTTATAAAGCTCCAGGGAGTAATATATATTTATCCTTTTCTTGAGGAGAATTTTACAGAGTAGTGTCTGGAAGTACATGCCCCAGGTCATCTATAGCTGCCAAGTGGCAGAAGGAAGGACACTTCAAAGTGATCAATGTGGGTCAGGCCAGTGTCTGCCTTTCCTTCCCAGCTCTGGACTCCAGGGTCCTGGAAGGAATAGTGTCAAACCCCCAATTCCCAGCACAAGATGGAAAAGTGGGGGTTTCTCCTTTCCTTGAGCCTGCAGTACACAGTCTCGTGTCTCCGACCTCTCCGTGTTATCAGTGACTCCTGGAGCCGGTTGAAATCCACGCTTGGCTCAACTGTACAAAGACAGAAAACATGTTGGCAGGGGCATTGTTTAATCTGCTTTAAATAATGGAAAGCTTTTCAGTACTTTTATCTTTCTTTTTAATTACTAAGCAACTACCTATTTTTGGAAAAATGAACAAACGAAAAAAATCAAGCAATACCCAAATGTATAACAGTAAAAAGTCAATGTCTCCTTTGGCCTCCTCCCTCTGCCTGGCCTGCAGCATTTGTTTGCTACGTTGGGTTTGGCAGATGAGAAGGCTGGTCTGCAGTCGGAGGGCCTGGGTTCAGCCGCAGCTGAGACGGGCTAGCTGTGCGTCCTTGCGAGCAAACCTCAGTTTGCTCATCCATAAAGTGGAGGGCCTGGGGGAGTACTGAGTGATGGGAAATACAGAGAGCGCTCAATAAAGCCCCTGCTCCTAGTGGACTTCAGTTAAATGTGAGGCTTAGCATTTTTTTTTTTAAGATTTTATTTATTTATTCATGAGAGACACAGAGAGAGAGAGGCAGAGACACAGGTGGAGGGAGAAGCAGACTCCATGCGGGGAGCCTGATGTAGAACTCGATCCCAGGATCCCAGGATTACGACCTGAAGTGAAGGCAGATGCTCAACCACTGAGCCACCCCGGTGCCCTGTCTATACGCAGAAGCTACTATACAGAGATTTATTTTTCAAGTTAATATTCAGATGATGAAAGTTAAAGATTCAAAAACAGATTAGTCAACTCATCCTACAGGTTAACCTTTTTTTTTTTTTTTTTTTTTTTTTTTAAGATTTTAGTTTTAAGTAATCTCTATACCCAACATGGGACTCAAACCCACAACTCCCAGATCAAGAGTCGCATGTATCACAGACTAAGCCAGCCAGGCGTCCCCAGGTTGGCTTATTTTTGACACTGGGAACTAAACCCTATTCCAGGACTGGGATAGGATCATAACTGCTGTAGAAAATGTCATGCTTTTAACTTCAGCTTATAAAAATCCTTTTTATAAATCCAGGCGGGATTGTCAGATAAAACAGAGGATAGGATGTCCGATGAAATTTGAATTATCTAAAAGTCAAATTTACCTGGGGGTGCCTGGGCGGCTCAGTTGATTAAGCATCTGCCTCTTGATTTTGGCTCAGGTCATGATCTCAGGGTCCTGGGATTAAGCCCTGAGTCAGGCTCTGTCCTCAGCAGAGAGTTGGCTTGAGATTCTCCCTCCCCCTCCCTCTGCTCTCTCTTTCTCTCTCAAATAAATAAATCTTAAAAAAAAAAAAAAGTCAAGTTTACCTAGTGCTCTGTATTTTTATTTGCTAAATCCAGCCAACCCTACATTCAGCAAACTTAAAGATTTACTTTTAAGGGGTTATAGACCCATTTGTAAACACTTTAAACTTCTTTTTGTTTTTTTAAGATTTTATTTATTTATTCATGAGAGATACAGAGAGAGGCAGAGACACAGGCAGAGGGAGAGGCAGGCTCCATGCAGGGATCCTGATGCAGGACCTGATCCCGGGACTCCAGGATCATGCCCTGGGCTGCTAAACCACTGAGCCCTAAATTTCTTTTATACATTTAATAGACCCCATTTCCTAGTAAACTTTAGTTGTCTGAACTAATCAAAAAGCAACATTTTAAAATACTAAGTAATTCTTTTATCTTTTTTTTATACAATTTTTAAAAGTAATCTGTGTACCCAACGTGGAGCTTGAACCCACCACCTTGAGATCAAGAGTCCCACGGTCTACTAACTGAGCCAGCTAGGTGCCCCTAAATACTAAGTAATGTTAATAAATTAAACTTATAAAACAAATTCTTATAAATGTTTCAGAACTGTGCATGAATCTAAAAAGGTTACAACTGACAGTCACAAATCTAAATTGGTCCCTCTCACTGCACAGTTGATGTGGAGTTACAAGATTGTCAGTTAAATAGGCCAGAATCTTTCATATGTTACAAGTTCATAAAATGCGCATATGTACAAATTCCTTCTTAAAGGCACAAAAGGTGTTTCCCCACATTCAATTTTGCCAAGGAAAACAATCATCACCCTTTTCCTCAGAGATTCAAAGAGGCCTGTTGCAGACACCAGGGAGCTGCATTTCACCAGGAGCTCAGGAAACCATTATTTCCTCCCATGTGCTATTTGGGGTTATCTCCTTGGGATGCCTGAGTGTGCTTGGCCAGAGATTTTGGCCAGGATGAGCCTGGCTGTATGTTAGTGATATGTGCATGCTTTTCCCTGTGGCTACAGCCACCCGCCCATCTCTTCACGAGGGGGTGACCCCAGAGATCCCTTCTTCCCAGAGTTTTCCTTACCAAAGACTGCAAATCTCACCAGGGCTTATAACTTGATTACATTTTGTTTCTTTTTCTTTTCTAAGATTTTTTTATTTATTCATGAGACACACACACACACAGAGAGAGAGAGAGAGAGAGGCAGAGACACAGGCAGAGGGAGAAGCAGGCTCCACGCAGGGAGCCTGACCCAGGACTCGATCCAGGGTCTCCAGGATCACACCCTGGGCTGAAGGCAGCACTAAACTGCTGAGCCACCCGGGCTGCCCTGCATTTCTTTTGCATTTCAGATCTTCCTATCTTCATGCCCACATCTCTAAAACTCATTTTACATGGGTTGAAATCCTATAGTTCTTGAAAAACCTTCCTTTTAGGGGGTGTATATCTCTCACACACATTAAAAAATATCTGGCTCAATCGTGGATCTCTCCAGGGCTTTAACTGGTTCTCTGTCCTTAGAGTCCAAGGACATTGTACAGACCCAGCAGACTAGAGATTGCTCTCCCTGGCAACACATAGCTAGTAGTTGGTGTGTTAAACTGTATGTGGTAAAACTGCCTAAAACATTATGTAAGTCAAACCAGAGTTGACCTTAATTACACCCATCAGGGTGACTAGAGAGTCAGAGCCTGGGTGTGTCCAAGGACAGCTGGCTGCCAAATCCCAGCTAAGACAGAAAACCTGGCAGGATTTCCCACTGAGCCCTGCCTCACCGTGTCCCCCCCCCCTCCCCCCCCCCCCCCCCCCCCCCCCCCCCCCCGCCCAGAGGGCCCCCTCACCTGGCCTGCCTCTGGGACGGACCACTTCCGAGTTATCAATTCTCAGGAAAAGGCACATGGCATGCCCCCACAGGGTTGGTGACCAGATGTCACAGCTGGCTCCCGGTTGGGATGTGAGTGACTTTGCAGGGATGGTCCCTCAATTACGCAGGCTGATTTCCTCACCAGAGCAATGAAAACAGGGGCTCCTCAAAAGACTAGCCACTTTTCTTAATTCCTTGGGGAATGAAACCCATGATCTTTAGTTCCTCAGAGAAGTGAAAGTAGCAACATGGAATCCAGTAATTCCTGTTATCTGCAGGCTTTATAAGTCAGCTGGGCTTGAGGAGGTGGCCTAGAGCCCACACGCTAGACACCGCTGTCCTGTGGCTGAAGCCAGGAGCGCCAAGATGCCTCGGCTCCCAGCCTTCCTGCTGTTTCTCCTCCTTTCCATCAGCAGTGCCCTGGCCCTGAGGCTCTGCTCCTTTAATGTGAGGTCCTTTGGGGGAGCCAAGAGGGAAAACAAGAATGCCATGGATGTCATCGTGAAGGTGAGACCCCTTCCTGTCAAGAGCGCTGGACACCCCTCACGCGCTCTCTGGGCTTTCCGACTTTAAGAGACTTTGGAGAAATTTCACCAAAGTTAGTCTCTAGGGGGAAGGTAGCAGCTACCTCGGCATTTTGTCACAATAATGACAGCAATAATTCCGATAACCACATCCCCTCTCTGGGCTTCATGGCATCATTTGAACGCGATGGGTGTTCAGGAGGCCTGAGAGTTCCTCTCTGTAGGATTCTTTGGGGGGCATGTGGGAGTTCGTAAATGTAAAGCTCCTAAAACAGTATCTGGCTCAGGCGAGCTCCGGGTAAGGGCTGGCTATTACGCTAATTGTGATCCTTACCGTTTACTGAATGCCCCTGTCAGGCACTACAGATACACGATTTCATGTCATCACCCTTAAGAAAGAAGGCTATTATCCCCATGAAGAGATGAACAACTAAAGGTGTAGTGACCTCATATAGGTGGTGGGTGGGTGGGTGGAGTGGGAGCTGGGATGCCAGCCCAGCCTGGTCTTTTTTTTTTTTTTTTTTTTTCAGCCTGGTCTTTTGATCCATCAACACAGGACAGAATTTTTGCTCTTTTTTTTTTAATTTTTATTTATTTATGATAGTCACAGAGAGAGAGAGAGAGAGAGAGAGAGACAGGCAGAGGGAGAAGCAGGCTCCATGCACCGGGAGCCCGACGTGGGATTCGATCCCGGGTCTCCAGGATCACGCCCTGGGCCAACGGCAGGCGCCAAACCGCTGCGCCACCCAGGGATCCCTGCTCTTTCTTTTCTTTCTTTTATCTCTTCTCTTCTCTCTTTTTTTTAAATTAATTAATTAATTAATTTATGATAGTCACACAGAGAGAGAGAGAGAGAGAGAGAGAGGCAGAGACACAGGCAGAGGGAGAAGCAGGCTCCATGCACCAGGAGCCCGACGTGGGATTCGATCCTGGGTCTCCAGGATCGAGCCCTGGGCCAAAGGCAGGTGCTAAACCACTGCACCAGGGCAGCCCTGGTGGCTCAGCAGTTTAGCGCTGCCTGCAGCCCAGGGTGTGATCCTGGAGACCCGGGATCGAGTCCCGCATCGGGCTCCCTGCATGGAGCCTGCTTCTCCCTCTGCCTGTGTCTCTGCTTCTCTCTCTCCTCTCTGTCTATTCTCATGAATAAATAAATAAAATATTAAAAAAAAAAACCACTGCACCACCCAGGGATCCCTCTTCTCTTCTCTTCTCTTCTCTTCTCTTCTCTTCTCTTCTCTTCTCTTCTCTTCTCTTCTCTTCTCTTCTCTTCTCTTCTTTCTCTTCTCCTCTTCTCTTCTCCTCTCCTCTCCTCTCCTCTCCTCCTCTCTCCTCTTCTTTCTCCTCTCCTCTCCTCTCCTCTCCTCTCCTCTCCTCTCCTCTCCTCTCCTCTTCTCTTCTTTCTCTCCTCTCCTCTTCCTCCTTCCCTCTCTTTTCTTTCTTTTTTCTTCTTTCTTTTATTCATTCTTTGTTTCTCTCTTCCTTCTCTCCCTCCCTCTCTCCCTCTCTTCATCCTTCTCCACCTTCCACTGCATCAACCTTTTCCCAACTACAATTTTTTTTTAAGATTTTATTTATTTATTCATGAGAGACACAGAGAGAGGCAGAGATGTAGGCAGAGGGAGAAGCAGGCTCCCTGCGGGAAGCCCGATGTGGGACTCGATCCCAGGACCCCGGAATCACGACCTGAGCCAAAGGCAGATGTTCAGCCACTGAGCCATCCAGGAGCCCCCAACTACAAATTCTAATCTTTCTCTGTACTTAGATAAGACTTCCTTTGGGTAATATGACCAAGGTCTAGAGCTTCTGCTCACATTTCTCTGGAGTCAGTTGACATTTTTTACCTGACAAATTAATTTATCTTTGCTGATGCTGGAGCTGATACCTTTCTCAGGACTCTCTCTGGGTGTTATCACCTTAGAAAACCCTGGAGGCACCGTGGTATGGTGGGAACATCAGGAGCCCTGAATTCAGATCCTGCCCAGCAGCTGTGTGAGCAAGCTCGGGAATTCCCTTCTCCTCCTGAGCCTCTGGGCTTTTCAGAAAGTGGGCCTTATACAACCTGTAGCACCAGTTGACTGAGAGAACTCAAGGTGTGGAAGGGCTGGGACCGGGCAGGTGATCACAGAGCTGCCACTGTTGTTATTAATACACAAAATGGATTAGAGCAAGGACACATGCTCAGTTCTTACTTAGGTGGTCCTCTCCTTGGTTGGCCCTGCCCTTTGGATGGAATCCAAGACCTTCCAGAGGTGGTTGTTTAGCCAGAATAGCCATGCCCAACCTGTGGGAGCCGAGACTCTCTGGCTCAACAGGGAGCTCTGACATGCAAGGAAACTATTTTCCCTGCTTCCTCACACAAGGGCCCTCTGAGCCTGGGTATCTACGAGCTCCCAAGTTCCCATCACCTTCCTCACTTACTCTACCCAGGAAAAGTCATCATAGTCTTAAGAGGCTATCTTTTGTTTCTTTCTTTTTTTTTTTTTTTTTAAGATTTTATTTCATTGAGAGGAAGAGAGAGATATCGAGAGAGAGCATGAGCAGAGGGGAGGGGCAGAGGGAGAAGCAGACCTCCTGGTGAGCAGTGAGCCTGATGGAGGGCTAGATCCCAGGACCCCGGGATCATGACCTGAGCTGAATATAGATGTTTGACTGAGCCACCCAGGCACCCTGGACTTTTATATTCTTATTTAATATTATGGCATAGGTGGCATTGTCCCCACTTTGTAACTAAGGAGACATACTCAGAATGGTGAAGTGATTTACCCAGGATTCTTTAGCTGGTAAGTGGAAGAGCCAGGATCGAATCCAGCCATATGACCCAACTCTATTAGTGGAGATGCCCTTTCTACCCTTCTATACTGGATTTATCACTTAGGAGACGAGCCCAGTTTCATCATGCTGTTGTCATTAGGACCTTCATCAGGGAGTTTGGAGAGTGAGGGAGGCCTGCCTTTTCCATCTCGGGTTTGCGGGCTGGCACAACGGGCAGTTCTCCAGATGCTAAACTCTGCCTGGGCAAGGCTGCTTCTATCTGCTTCTTCACTCTGTGTCCTTAAAGAGCAATGTTTTTTCATCCAACAAATACTCACGGAAGGTAGGCCATGTGCCAGATGCTCTGAGGCATTGGGGATAAGATGGTGGACGTGGGAGGCATCGTCTCCCACAGCTCATGGTAATTATAATTTCAGGAGTGCTTACTGTATGCTGGGCCCTTAATATGCAGAATCCAAGCTTCACAGCTCTCTGGTTGCCTTTTGCTGACAGGCAAATAGAGTTCGGAGAGAAGTAAGTAGCCCCGGGTCATGGGGCCAGTAAGTGAAGAGCAAGGGCTAGGACCCAGGCCTAACTGACCCTATGTGGGCTCTTTCCCCTGCTATGCTGTGCTGATCCCAGGTTAGAGCCACAAAAGAGGGCTTCAGAGACTTCTAGTGGCCCAAGTCTTCGTAAGACTTCTCTAGACTGTCCCTGCCACTCTCTCCAGGCCCACTCACAAGACAACACCGCTTGCTGAGAACCCCTCACCATTGGCCATGCTCAGCTCCTACTCCTTCCCCTCTGTCAGGAAATTCCTGAGTTTCAGGTCTGGAAGGGGCCTTCTGGGGGGCCCCCTTTGTCTTTGGAGCCTCATTCTGTTCCATTCTGTTCTGAGGAGGCGATAGCGTCAGGGGAGATATATCTTTCCCGGCCTGAAACAGGGGCAGGGAAAACATGTACCAGTGATAGATTTGAAAAGTGAGTGTTAAATCACTGTGAGGAAAATGCTCACGACATCACATGAGGCTGAAAAAAAAAAAAAAAAAAACCCGACAAGACCCCAATTTTGAGATAAACATTGCCACTCTTTGTGGAGCTCTCTTCCACACCAGGGAATGGACTGAATGTTTTATCTCATTATATCCTTTAATCCCACATGGCAACCTCATGAGGGGGATATTGTCCCAGTTTCCAGATAAGGAATCTGGCGGGTTTGGGGAGCTTAAGTGACTTGCTTAGGGTCACACAGCTGGTGAGCGATAGAGTCAAGATCCGAATCTGAGGCGATTTGATTCAATGTCTATATTTTTAACTGACAGGCCAGTTATTTTGATGTATTTTTGTCGATATGGATAAGTTTAGAAATCACGTGAGGGGTGTCTGAGTGGTGGGTTTACAGGTCATCAGATGATTTTTTAGTCTTTTCTGCATTTTCCAAATTTTCCACAATAAGCAATACTATTTTTATAATTAGAAAATTTTTCTTTTTTAAAATAAATTCTACATTTTAAAAAAATTTTATCTATTTATTAATGAGAGACACACACAGAGAGAGGCAGAGACACAGGCAGAGGGAGAAGCAGGCCCCATGCAGGGACCGGACATGGGACTCGATCCAGGGTCTCCAGGATCATGCCCTAGGCTGAAGGTGGCGCTAAACGGTTGAGCCATCCAGGCTGCCCTAGAAACATTTTCTAATTTATAATTAGAAAATCCTATTTTTATATTAGAAAAATAATTAGAAAAGGACTAGCTAGGAAATTTAGTCCCATTTTTCTTACAATGGCCATAAAGAAGATTTAAATACAGGGAGGTATTTGTGCTTGATAAATTTGGCTCGACTGTTTCTAGTATGGCCGCCTCTCCCTCTCTCCCTCCTTCACTCCTTGCCCTCTCTCATTTACTCATACGAGATGCTGTACAATTGTGAGTAAAGCAAGGCCTAGCATGTTGTCTGGCACACAGCAGGCCCCTGATAACATTTTGTTGGATGGATAAACAAATGAATAGATAGATGGGTGGGAGGATGGATGGCTAGATGAGGGCCAGCCACTTATAGATTTCATCACCAGGAGAATTCTGATGATGAGATTTTTTTTCTTTAAATATTTTATTTATTTATTCATGAAAGACACACAGAGAGAGGCAGAGACATAGGTAGAGGGAGAAGCAGGCTGCCTACAGGGAGCCCGATGTGGGATTTGATCCCAGGACGCCAGGATCATGACCTGAGCCAAAGGCAGACACTCAACCCCGAGCCACCCAGGCGCCCTTGATGATGAGATCTTGAGCCATTCCTCTACTGCAGTGTAGATTCCAGTCTATGGAAATATTCCCAGAGGTTCAGAGGAAACTGCCCAAGGGAAGTGGAAATCTGCTGGTGTTACTGCTGGAGATGTGGGGCTCCAGGGTGTCTGTTATGTGAGCAAAAGTGCTGTAAGCAGGGAATTAAAGAGCTCGACCTTTCTGCTCAGGAAAGGGTGTCTGAACCCTGGTCCACTTTTGCCCTGCACCTATGAATTATATTCAAAAGGGAGGAGGAAATCACAGGAACCATGGTGATTTCTTTGGCTATTGAGTATAGTGGTCAAGAGAGGTTCTGTAGTGGATGATCCCATAACTCATATTCACATGATGTTCAGATTACTTAGCCTGAGTCCCCAACTATACAATGGGGATAAAAAGAGGACCTGTATATAAGGATTATTAGAAACATTTAATGAGTCAATGATAAGAGCTAACACTTACAAAGCCGTCCCTATGTGCCAGGCATTGTATGAGGTACTTAATGTAAGACAACTTATTTAAATGTTAAATAGTTAGAATCGCATCTGTCATATCTTAATAAATATTGGCCATCGTGTCCTCCCCCATCATTCCTTCATCATCAAGCAGTTTTCTTTTTTCAATAACTCATTAATTTTTTAAATTAGAAAGGCATAACTCTTTAAATTATACATTTATAATTTCTGAATTAATTGTATCAAGTTAAAAATAGTCAGTAGGGACTATTTTGAAAATATAGAAACAAGTAAAGAAGTATTATTCTATTACTTGAAGATAAGAGCTGTTGGCATTTAGGGCATTATGGGCATTTTTCTATGCAAAAATACATAAATTTGCATCTGTTTTTCAGCCTAGAGACTACCCTATACCATCCATTTTGTATCCTGCTTTTATATTAGAGGCATTTCACATGTTGTTAATATTCTTTTAAAACATGACTTTTTTTAAGGGAGGGATGAGCAGAAGGAAAAAGAAAATCTTAAGCAGGTTCCACAACCAGCGCAGAGCCCGACAAGGGGCTCAATCTCACGACCCTGAGATCATCACCTGAGCCAAAATTAAGAGTCAGTTGCTTAAGGGCTGAGCCACCCAGGCGCCACTAAGCCATGACTTTCAATGCCATATAATGCCCTATGCTATGTTTGCAACATCTTTCATTTAATGCTTTCCTGTTTGGGGATAGTTAGGTTATTTCCAATTTTTTTGTTGTTGTTGCAATGCGTCTTCCTCTTTGATCTGTACAAGTAATAACAATAGCAATAATAATCTATTGTGTGCCTTCTATCTGGGTGGTACTGCTCTCAGTATTCATTTAATCCTCCAGCAACCCTATGAGGGAATAACTATCATCATTCCAATTTATAGATGGGGATACTGAGATGCAGAGAAGTAGTAGATAATTCTTTTTTTTTTTTAAGGACTTTATTTATGTATTTGAGAAAGAGAGAGAGAGCAAGAGAGAGAGAGCATGAGCAGGGAAAAGGCAGAGGGAGAGGGGGAGAGGCAAAAAAAGAAGGGGAGGGGCAGAGACAGGATCCCTGCTGAGCAGGGAGCCTGACTCGGGACTCGATCTCAGGACCCTGAGAAGTTAACTTCATCTTTATTATTATTTTTTTAATTTTTTTTAACTTCATCTTTAATTAAAAAATAAGATAGGGATCCCTGGGTGGCTCAGCGGTTTAGCGCCTGCCTTTGGCCCGGGGTGTGATCCTGGAGTCCCGGGATCGGGTCCTGCGTCGGGCTCCCGGCATGGAGCCTGCTTCTCCCTCCTCCTGTGTCTCTGCCTCTCTCTCTATCTCTCTATGTCTATCATAAATAAATAAATAGATAGATAAATCTTTAAAAAAAAAAAGATAAAACGGAACTACCTCAGGAAGTTCCTCACTTGTTTCAGCAATGAAATTAACTCCTTTAACAAAGCACCAATTCTATACTTAAAATGTAAGTGCCTAATAAAAGATTATTATTTATAGATCTTTAATTTGCCTAAAACATCTGGGAATTGTCTCTGCAGGTCATCAAACGCTGTGATATCATACTCCTGATGGAAGTCAAGGACAGCAACAACATGATCTGTCCCACGCTGTTGGAGAAACTAAATGGGTAAAGACAGGGCCCTGGGGACCCCTGCAGGCTCAAGGTCAAGTGCAAGGGCACCTGAAAAGCCCAGAAACTGAAACTAGGGTGAAAGCTAGCACTGGCCCTGACCACCAGGTCACATGGTCAACACTGCCTAGGCTCCCAACTCCACTGGCTGCAGTCCTGAGAACTTTCCATTGTCTAGTTTTCATATGATAAAGCAAAATAGAGGAAACAGATGAGGAGCCAGGACAGAGAAACGAAAGAGACCAGAGGCTGAGCTGAGAACTACTGTTATAAGCTAAGACTGAGTACAAATATGAAGTTATGATATGCCCGCTGGCTAGAATATTACGTAGCCAATAAAAAATCATGTTCACTACAGACTAGGTTAGAGCTAAATATGGAAAGACGGCTGCAATATGTTGAAAAGAACAGGGGGTGTATGTAGAGTAGCCCATTTTAATAATCACATTACACTATGCATGAATGAGAGTGTGTTTGAGTTTACATGGGCATAGAGGAAAGAATGGGAAGGATGTGCCCCAAACTGTTAACAGCGGTTATTTCTAGGCCAGGAGATAAGTGTGATTGCAGGACCATTGTGGACAAGGTCCGTAAAGAAATGGAAAACATTTACTTTTTATTTTATATACTCCTATATGATTTAAATATTTTACAAAAGTCTGAATTGATTTTATAACTTCAAAAAACCCCCAAAGATAATGTCCTCAAATAATTCTATATTACATTGGATTATATTTATGATTTATATTCTTTCTCAAAGAATAGTCAGCAGACCCACCCACCTGAAAATCACCCCAAAGTGAGTTAAAGAGGCACTTTTGAGAACCTCCCATCTATTAAATGAGAATGTCTGTGGTATCCCTAAGAATAATCTTCTAGTATAATATTTCTTTTGTGCAGGCACGATAAGATTACACCACAAACCAGAGTATATTCAATTATGTCAAAAGAAAAACAAAACAAAAAAACATATAAAAGATTCAAAAGCAGTGAACCAGACCATTTGACAATGGCTATCTTAGCTTTAAAAATCACAAGGCATTTAAATGTGATGTCTTTTCTATATATTTTGTATTTTCCAGATTTTCTACAATGAGAATGTTATACCTCCTTTCTTTTTTTTTTTTTTAATTTTTGTTTATTTATGATAGTCACAGAGAGATAGAGAGGCAGAGACATAGGCAGAGGGAGAAGCAGGCTCCATGCACCAGGAACCTGACGTGGGATTCGATCCCAGGTCTCCAGGATCGCGCCCTGGGCCAAAGGCAGGCGCTAAACCGCTGCGCCACCCAGGGATCCCTCCTTTCTTTTTTCTTATGAAATATTTTAGATATACTTAAAAGCACAGAGAAAATGATAATAAACAACCACGTAATCCACCATCCAGACTGAACAATCAGTACATCTGGCCATTATTGTACTTCCATAATTAAGATAACTCACATAGTGTTTTTTAAAATAAATGAATGGTCAATCCAGCTTCATTAGGCCCTGGGAGGAACAGCTTTGGACACTCTCATTCACACAGAGGCCTCTTGGACTAGCCCCACCCACCCTGGGCCTCAATTTCTCATCTGAAAATACGGAGTTGGAGCTGAACTTCTCCTTTTAACCTCAGAGGCTCTTTTCTGTCCCAGATCGGATCTTTGACAATAGAAAAGGGAATTTAACACAAGGGTTAGGTGTCTACACTGGTCTCAGACCACTTGTGTTTGGATCTTGCCTCTACTACGACCTTGGGCAAGTTACTCAAACTCTTTGACCTTTTTTCCCATCTATAAAATGAGGCTAATAATGAACCTATCTTCCTGGGGTGTGGCAGTAATTAAATCCTGCATTTAAGTGGTTGGACTGTGCCTGGCACGTAGCAGTGATCATAAGTGGTGGTAGTGTCTATTACTAGTAAAAGGAAGAAAATGATGATGGCAGATGGTGGTCCAGAGGGCCACATGTAACAGCTACCATCCACACCCTAACTATATGCCAGGGATTCTGTTAATCAATTCCTGTGTGCTCTTTGATTTACTTCCACAACTCCTTTGTGGGGTTGGCACTATTACTCCTTCCCTTGTAACCAAGGGAACTGATGCACAGAGATGAGGGACCTGCCCAAGGTCACCCAGCCAGTAAATGGTGGAGCTTACCTTTGGACCTGGGTCATGCTTGACTCCAAAACCGGTGCTCTATTCTGAACCTCCTCAGTCTTCCAACAGAGGGTCTCTGATCAATTTTCAGAAGTATGAGAGGACAGGGTTCTCCTGGCCCCTCCTCACAAGCAGCCTGGATAGGGTCTTCCTACCCCCACCACTCAGTTCTCCTCAACCTCCCTAGAGTGTCCCATGGACACCAAGCAGAGGCAGGCCTCTTTGTCCCTTTATCCCCAGTAAGCCTGGAGGGACCTTACTCACCTTACAGCTGAGTCATTGCAAGCAGTTTGCCAACCCCAAATTTGGCAGGCTTGATTCAGAACAAGGCCAGCTTTCCCAAGCTGGATGCCCAGTAGAATCCACTGTCCATACTTCTTGGGCCCCAATGGCCGGATCTGCCTTAGAATGTGTATCTAAATTCCCAGGAATTTTTGTAGGGCCTAAGGCGGCTCCTAAACACCCCCTTTGCTATTTTCCAACTGAACCTGAGAATATGCTGCAGCTTAGAGGTATACTAAATCTTTTTGTGGACAAATGGAGTAAAACCACATCAGGCTCTGTCCAGAGTGGAGTTATCAGCAGGTTTGGCAAACACACAGAGTCAATTTCCCTGGTACACAGCTATATCTCTATCCCAGGACATAAACAATAGCTGATTTGAAATCATAGTTCTAGGACTTGTGAGAAAATGTTTGGGGATTTTCAGAGCAGAAGTGAATGTCCAATGAAAATGGTACCAGGAATGATGCATATGATAAATGTTCAGGAGTAGTGCAGGGACAGGATGACCTGATAAGGTTTACTCCATCAGGAAGTATGAGGTCAGCCCAGCCATGAGCCAGAATGGGATTTGGGACTGATTCTGGCCTGAATCGTCTATGGTCTCAATAATGTGCCACAGGTATAGGCCCAAACATGTGGATTTGGAGTAGGTAGGATCTGAGCTCAAACCCCAGCTGTACACCTGCAAAGTATAAAAAATGAGTAATAATAGTATCCACATTCTAAGGGCAAGAAGAGATAATGGCTGTAAAGATCCTGGAAGATAGATGTCACATTCCCAGTCAATGGTGGCCCTTCTTATTAGACTCCAAGGTTACAGCAAATGGTAGCCTTTCTCCATGATGTAATTGGTGATATGGACATAGATTGAAAAGGGGGAGCATGCAGTAGGAGGTAGTTTCTTTTTTAAAATGTAATGTAAAATCTTTATGTTTTCTAGAAATTCGAGAAGAGGCATAAAATACAACTATGTGATTAGCTCTCGGCTTGGAAGAAACACATATAAAGAACAGTATGCCTTTCTCTACAAGTGAGTATAGTCTCTGCTTCCTGGGACATGATTCACTTACAAATGATGACCATGAACTGAATCAAAATGCATATCTTTTCTTCAAAACCAAATTTTGATATCTAATGGTCTCTAACCAGTTCTCAATATTGATCAAAATAATTGCTGTCAAATTGAGGCTGAAGCAAAGCATTACCTCCTCAAATTAAAAAGCACATGCAGCTTCCTGACACCTAATTTGTTGGTTGACTCAGTGGCTGCCTGGTCAGGAGGGTCAGGAGTTCTTTATCCTTCAGAGTTAGTTAAGTGCTAGCCAGGGATGGAAACCTAAGCTGCCCAGCATGGCTGACTCTGAAACTACATAGCCTTGTCTTCTCCCTACTAGTAATTTGCTCTAAGTCTGAACAGTAGCTGTGGATGCCCCAGATAACTGGTACCGCTCAGATCTCCAGCTTTCAAAGGGCCCTGGTCATTGAGAAGAGTTGATGGAATTTGTTCTGGAGTGAAAGATCCCTTGCAGGGCAAGAGCCTGCCTGGGGGCGCTACTAAAGCCATGGGAACCTGTGTCTCTGCTTCCTGAATAAATTAGGAAGGCAACTGACTCAGCTGGAAGGGCTTTCTTTTTTTTATTTCTAGGGAAAAGCTGGTGTCTGTGAAGAAATACTACCTCTACCATGACTATCAGGCTGGAGATGCAGATGTGTTTTCCAGGGAGCCCTTTGTGGTCTGGTTCCAGTCACCCTTCACCGGTGAGACCCACAGTATCCTCTTGTGCATAATCTCCCTGTGATCCATGAACCGACAGTAGCCCCGAGTGTGAGCCGTGGTCCTGGGGTTTGTGCAGCATTATTAGGGAAGCCTTAGACTTGAGATGGCCATTAAGAACACCTAGTATTTGAAGGCTGTAGCCTGGCCTGTCAGAATGTCATGACTCAAGATCTCCTCAACCTGGAACCCACCCACCTTCTGAAACTGGGATAACTCCACTCTCTTTGGAGGATTTAGGCTGATGGAAATTATTTACCACAATTCTTCAGTCCCAATCAAATACAACTTCATTTAAAATAAAAATCCCAGTGATGGTTACCAGAGATGAACCTCTAACCTAGAGTCTCCCTCTCCCTCCCTCCCTCCCTCTCCAGTCCTCTCTACAGACTGGGTGTAGAGAGGAAATCCAATCAATTCCACCCTGAACTCTGACAACACCTACACATGTACAAGCTACTATAATTATTGACCCCTGATTAGTGCCAGGTTCCTGTAATCCTTGCAACACTCTGCAGGGTAAGACCTGGGATTATCTGCACTTTACATTTGTGGAAGCTGAGGTTCAAACAGCAGGTGGAATCACTTGCCCAAGGTCACCCAGCAGCTCTTGAAATGAATGAGCAGGGTGGTAACACAAGCCACTATCTTGGGCGCTCACGGTTTTTTTTTTTTTTTTTTTTTTTTTTTTTTTTTAAAGATTTTATTTATTCGTGAGAGACACAGAAAGAGAGGCAGACATAGGCGGAGGGAGAAGCAGGCTCCATGCAGGGAATCTGATGCAGGATTCGATCCCGGGACTGCGGGACTACGCCCTGAGCCAAAGGCAGATGCTCAACCGCTGAGCCACCCAGGCATCCCTGGACGCCCACAGTCTTAACCACTGTGTGGATCTAAATGGAAAGTCAAGAGTTCGTTTGGTTTGCAGATTGGAGCTATACAGAATCAAATATTTTTTTCAGTACTTAACACGTGCCAGGCTCTGTTCCAGGCCCGGAACAAGACAGACAAGGTCCCTGTCCTAGTGAAGTTACGTTGTAGTGGGCAAGACAGATAATGACCAAATAAATATGCGCAGAGTTGTACGTATGCACACCCCCATGTATACTACACATATAAACACCCTAAACTGGGAAGTAACTATTTCTGCCCTGGGTTGATTAGTACTTTAGGAAGACAAACATGGAAGAACAGTGGAGGAAATTTCCAGTAGAAAAAGAGGAGATGAGGACTGCTGAGGCCAGAAATGCACTTGGGAGAGTATGTGTCATAATCGCCTTGGTCGTGCGTATGATTCACATTTGGCTGACCAGGCAGTGTTGGGAGAGCACCCTGCCCCCTGCCCCTTTTCTCTAAGAGAATCTTCAGCTACACGTAGCTAAATATTGTTAAACAAACCTGTTTGTCTTGAGATTCCACCTTTTTGCCTTTCTCTACCCCTCCTCCCCAAGGATGGCACCACAGCCATGTCCTGTTTGGAATTTCCTCTCTTGTACAAGGAAACATCCTTATGTCCTCTCTATTTGAGATTGAAGAGAGTTAGCCATTCATCTATCATTTCTTTCCTTTATTCATTTACTCATTCATTCATTCATTCATTCATTCTTTCATTCATTCATATATTCAATCAACAAACGTTTTTGAGTACCTCTCATGTGCCGGGTGCTGTGCTAGGTCCTGGAACCAAGAGGGTGAGCAAGACAGAGCTCAGGTTCCAGTGGGCCAAACTAAGAATTTCAGAGCATGAAGGAAGTAAAAGCAGGGTTCATTCTATAATGGGGTGAAGGGCTCACCTTAGATGGTGCAGACTACAGATGGCCTCTTCAGGGTGACATTGGACTGTGACCTGAAGAAGCCAGTCACAGAGGGCTGGGGGAAGGAAGGGCCATTCCAGGGGGAGGTCCCAGTGTGCACACACAAGATCAGAAGTGGGAAAGGGGTTGAGGTATTTAGGGGGACTAAAGAGAGGATGGGGAGTGGAGTGGAGGCATGAGAAGGAGAGTGGGAGATAAGGCTGAGTGGTAAGGGCAGGGTTCTGGAGACAGGCTTCCTGACCTGAGTCCTGACTCCCCACTATGTCACTTGAGCAGTGACCCCCAACAGCCCTCAGCTCCTGAGCAAGAGTGGAGGCCCAGGCACAGGAGGAGGAGGAAAGCCCGGGAAAGAGGCAATCAGAAATGTCAGCTGCCACTGGCAGGTGGGCAAGGCATTGTTCCCAGGCTCACCTACATTCTCTGAGATAGGCTCTCTCAGTCCTTCCTGGACGGGGGAGGTTTTCAGATGTTTCACAAAAGGCTGCTTTTCAAAAAAATAATGGGAGGGGTAGGGTAGTTTTTTTCCAAATTATAAAAGAAGCATAAACTGACAAGCCTCAATTTTTTTTCATTAGAAAAAATTTTTTTTCTTTAGTACAAAAGCCATGCAGGCTTATTTTTTAAAAAGTAGAAAATATAATTTTTTAAAGAAAGAGAAAAGAAAAACACCCACAGTGTCATCAAGGAGTGCTGTCTTCCAGCTTTCTCTTAGCCATGCAAGTGAGTGGGCGAGAGGAAGCTTTCATCCACTGATGACAGCGGCCCAGTGGTCCCAGGAACAGGCACATCTCAGCCACCAGCTGGACCCTCTAGAAATGAGGGGACTAGGGATGGCTGGGTGGCTCAGTGGTTGAGCATCTGCCTTCACCCCAGGTGTAATCTGGGGTCCTGGGATCAAGTCCCATGTTGGGCTCCCTGCATGGAGCCTGCTTCTCCCTCTGCCTATGTCTCTGCCTCTCTTTCTGTGTCTCTCATGAATAAATAAAATCTTAAAAAAAAAAAAAAAAGAGGAGACCAGACCACATAATCTGGGCCTCCCGGCGGCGGGGGGTTAGGGGGCAGTGGGCATCCTGTTTCCCCTCAGCAGTGTTCGAGGCACCTGCCCGTGTCCGGGGAAGTATGTGACCTCCACATCTTTCCTGTTCCTCAGCTGTCAAGGACTTCGTGATTGTCCCCCTGCACACCACCCCTGAAGCCTCTGTGAAAGAGATCGATGAGCTGGTTGATGTCTACTTGGACGTGAAGCGCCGTTGGAAGGCGGAGGTGATGACCCTCTGTGTCCCTTGAATTCTCCTCTAGCAAAGGCAGAGTCAGGTTCTGGGAAGGGATGTATCACTCCCCAGGCGGGCCACCCGTGCAGACCACCACCATGTTAGAACCTCCTTTGAGCCTTTACTTCAGCCTTAAATATCCTTCTTGCTAGATGTGCTGGGTACTCTCCAGGGGGGTCTCGGCCGTTCATGCACAGCGCCACTAAGAATGGCTGCCCCAGGTCACTGAGTGAGCAGCTGGTGCCAGGCCCTATGCTGAGGCTAGACTTGGGCAAGTTGATTGAATCCTCCCCATAAGCCCACGAAGTAACACTTTTATCATTCTCACTTTGCAAGGAGAACAGGGAGACACTTGGAGGTCGGGAGTCCTTTACTGCAAATGACAGACTCTCAAATTGGAGCATGAAAAGGGCGGTGCAATTTATTGGTTCATGTAACTGGATGTTCAGGGGTAGTTCAGGCAGAGGGGGATCTGGGGCTCAGACAAGGTCATCAGGGCTCGGCTTGTCTCTTTCTTTTCATCGCTTTGCCCTTGTGTCCTCTTGGTGGGCTCCACCTTTGAGATGGCAACACGGCCTCCAGCAGTTTTCAGACCACTGACGAGTGTTCTGTTCCACAATGCAAGAAGTGCCCCAGGGTTAAGTCCCATTATGGGCCGTTCGTTGGGGCACATGTCCATCAGGGGGCTTGAGAAGCTCTGATTGGTTAAATATGTGTGTTCTTCAGCCCAACCTCACAGACTGAGGTGAAGGAGGGAAGTGATATCCCATAGAATATAGGGGAATGCATCCACCAACATTCTTGGCCTCAATTATTCCCTCATCTGGAAAATGGGGATGCCACCTCATGTGGCTGGACTGTGAGGGTCTGTGAAAGCTCTTGGCAAATATGGAAGTGTTCCAGGGGCTTTTCCTCATTCTTCCCTCCTTTTGGGCTATAATTCCTGTGACCACCCCCCTCCTTCTGCTCCATCATTCAAAGTGCAACATGAATCAAGTAAAGTGGGGACACGGAGCTAGGACATGGAGAGCACAAGGTGCGTAATTCATTGCTTATTTGTAAAAAGCAGGGCAAGAGAAAGGCTCATTCATTCCTAAAATTTTGAATTCTTCCAGTCATTCAACAAGAATTTATTGAACATCTCAGGCACTAGGCTGGCATTGATGGCAGACCAGGATTTAATTCTTGACGTAACCACTTGAGTCAATGAGTTGAGTGGTCTAGAGCCGGTCATTGTATTCCTCTATCCTGTTTCCACAAAGATTAAGGATCTCTTCTACCTCCTAATGTTTATCATGAGATATATTTTAAACTTTATGAAACTTTTTTTTAGGATTCATTTATTTATTTGAGAGAGAGAGAGCATGAGTAGGGGAAGGAACAGAGGGAGAGGGAAAAGAGACTCCACACTGAATGCAGAACCAAATGTGGGGCTCAATCCCAGGACCCTGAAATCATGACCTGAGCTGAAATCAAGTATTGGACGCTTAACTGACTGAGCCACCGAGGCGCCCCAACTTTATGAAACATTTCATGCTTGGTCTGACATACAGTGCATGTTCAGTAAATTGTGCCTATAACAATAGGAACTGGTGGTCACTTGGGTTAAGAATGACATTCTGTCCTCAACCACACCCATCAATGTCAGGAAAAACCGTGATCTCTGAGGTCAAAATAAAATGTTTTGAAGAAAACTCTAAAGTCAGCAACAGCCACAAACAATAGCACCGACAAGGAAATATGACACTTCCTCTGAATTGAGGAATCTTAAAATTTTGTTCCAAAGCTCTGTGGGGAAAAACACTTCTGAAATAGAAGGTTCTGTTGGTGGCCTCGGGGCAGGGGTGGACAACTCACTCTATCATCCCCTCCCTTTCAGGCTCTTCTCACTTCCTCAGTAGACAGAATTTCCACAGGAATAAGCTCCTGACTTCCAAACAATAGAAGAGAAAGCATGATGCCAAGGTTGTCAAATAAACCACCCAAATTCATTTTTCCTGCTTGGAAACAAAAGGCGTCAATTCATTCAAATATTTATACCCTACAGTAGTTTGAGCCAGAAAGATTTGAAGGAATAAATGAGCTGGATTCTTTTATCCCCACCTAATTCAGCATGCTGAATGACAGGGACGTGGTGACTAAGAACAGGAGGGAAGGGCTACACCAAACATCCACTTTCCAGTGAGAACACCTTTCCTTGTACAGTCTCGCCTGTCAGATACTTATCAAAACTGTAGCTTCATTTTTAACTTTTAAAAACCAAAAGAAAAAAGACCCTGTATTGGTTTGCCAGGGCTGCCAAAGATTGGGTCACTTAAACAACAGAAACCTATTCCTCACAGCTCTAAAAGCTGGATGTCCAAGGTCAAGGTGTCAGCAGGGTTGGTTTCCTGAAGGTCTCTGTCCTTGGTCTTCTCTCTGTGTCCTGATCTCTTTCTTTGAGGACACCAGGCATATATATTGGATTAGGGGCCATCCATTTGGTAACTCAGTTTACATAGTTACCTCTTAAAGGCCCTCTCTCCAAACATAGTCACATAAGTACCATGTGTTGGGACTTCAGGATATCAATTTGTGGGAGTGGGGGCAGGGGCAGGGGAGAAGGACACAATTTAGCCCATAACAGAACCCATTGTTTACTGGGCTTGGGAGGTGGAGCCATTGCCACCGGTTCTGAGCAAAAGTATTTGGCAATAATACCCAAAAGGTGACAGTTCCAAACAATGTCTTTCAGAATTTCATTTTCATGGGTGACTTCAACGCCGGCTGTAGCTACGTCCCCAAGAAGGCCTGGAAGATCATTCGCTTGAGGACTGACCCCGGGTTTGTCTGGCTGATAGGGGACCAAGAGGACACCACGGTCAAGAGCAGCACCCACTGTGCCTATGACAGGTAGAAGGCATCTGCCTCACTCAGGCTGGCTCATGCAGTGCTTAATACGCATCAGAGAAGGCGCCCCCCTCAGGGCGGAGGAAGAACACATCTTACAGAGCTGAGTCAATCAGACTTCAGGCCCATGCATGGGGTACTTGTGCAGGGTGCATGCTGCATGGCCATACCTGGGAGCCCTGAGCATTGTAGCTTAGCAGTGGCTAGTTCAAGGTTTTTGTGTCAGATGAGCCTGGGTTCAAATCCTGCCTCTACCACCACCTCAGGACTTACTGTGTGTCTTTGCTTCCTTGCCTGTAAAACAGAGACTGTAGTAATGCCTCATTCATGAGGCCATGACGAGGAGTAAATGAATAGTATAGGTCTTCTCACACAATGCCTGGCATACGGTTAAGTGTTCCACACATTCACTGGCTGTTAATTATTTCATCACAAAGACATACCAGAATTTAGTCATTCAAATCCCCTGTCATTAAGCTTAGGTTATTGCCAAGAGTTGGCTAGTATAAGCACTGCCCAAATGGACCTCCCATCTGAGACCAGTTATTAGAAGGGTGTTTACACTTTTAAAGCTTTTGCTACACATTCCCAAATGCAAATACATACCTTTAAATAATAGCATTCTTGGAGCACCTGGCTAGCTTTAGTCAGTGGAACGTGCAGCTCTGGATCTTACGGGATAAGTTCCAGCCCCATGTTGGGGCTGTAGAGCTTATGTTACAAAACAAAACCTAAAAAACCCTAGTATTGTATTTGTGAAGTCTCCCTGGGAATTTTCAGTCAGCTTTCATTTTTGCTCCTTAAACTGGGAAGTGGGGGAGGCACTTGAAGCCTGTGAATGTTCCTGATCTTCCCATCCATAGTAGAACCTATGGTGGCCGTGGTTTCCAGACTCAGCCTGCCTCCAAGGAAGCACGAGGTGGCTTCTGCCAGAGACAATTGTTCTCACTTCTCTAGTTTTGAGGTCAGAATTTCATTTCCATCCCACAACCTCTTTTATTCCTCTTGGAGCTTTCAGGCTTGGTGTGCCCTTTGCAGAAGTCATTGCTCCAGTTCTCAAGAGTAGAAGCAGCCCTAGCATTGGGGAAAGTGGAATTGAGGCAGGAAGTTACAGGAGACGAGCGCTCAGTGCCTGCTGCCTCCCTCTCACTTTGAGGGCTTGCCAGCAAAGTGCGTTGGAGATGGCCACTCGCCCACTAGCCTGCTCGCCTACTTGCCTGCTCACACGTGCCAGCTGTGTGGTGTGGCCTTGAGCAGATCTAGTCCCTTCTGCGGTCCCATTCTTTTCCCCTGGCCAACAAAGGGGAGGTGACCAAGAATAAGGAAGCAGAACAGTGAATCACAGGAAAAGAAGCTCACAATAGCTTAGGTGGGGTGGGGGAACGGGTTAAAAAGGTGTTTACTGAAAGAACTTCGGTTTTATACAATATATGCCAAAGGATGGCAGGATTACATGTGACTTTTTTTTTTAAAGATTAATTTCTCATTTTGTTGCTCTAAAGTTTCTATGTTTTCCACACCAGCATATTTCTTTGATGTCTTTTTTTATTTTTATTTATTTTTATGTCTTTTTTTAAAGGGGATATCAATTTCTGGGGCACCTGGATGTTTCAGTCAGTAGAACATGTGACTCTTGATCTCTGGGTGTGAGTTTGAGCCCCATGTTGGGCATGGAGCCTACTTAAAAATTAAAAATTTTTTTAAATTAAAGAGATATAACTTTCTAGTAAGGGGAGTAAGATGAAATGGTCTCAATTCCAGTGTTTGTTCTGTGTTCAAGTATTTATTGAACACCTCCTACAAGCTATGCTCTGTTGGACATGAAAGATGCCAAGAACTGGCCTGTGCACAGAGCAACCTCAGGAAAGCCTTCAATGAGCAGCTGACCTGCCCACACATGTACCTGGAAGTCAGAAATGGGGGAGCCTTAATTATGTTGCTCTTGACTCTCTGGGTCTGAAGGATGGCTTTAAAAAAAAACTCCAACCAAATGTGAAGAGTTTACTTGTGGACTGAGTTCAAATTTAACCACAGTGGTAGCAAACGCAGGAAACCAAATCAGCTACTCGGAATCAGGGAAAGCTCAATGCATAGTCATGAACTGGAAGTTTGACTCACCTTGTCCTTCTTCCGTTGGTCGGGTGGGGCCACGTAGACCCTGACTGCATCACTCCACTTGAGATACATTAGAGTCCATGTTTCCAAAACTCATTTAACTACCATGTTCCCAGTTTTTGTTATCGCTACAAAGCAACTATACTATGGTTTTCCCCTGTATTTGTCTTTAAATCCATTAATTTCTAATGAAATAAATTAATTTTTAAAGGAGATCTCATACTAAGGTAAGAAAATAGCATTTGTCATAAATCAAAAATAACTAAAAAAGTAAGCCCAGTGAAAACTGAGCAATGTTAAATTCTGCTTTAATTATCTGGCTTGCAGAGTGCTTGGTGATTGTAGCCTGCTCCATCTTGGTCAAAATGGGAGCTTAGGGGGTTATTAAAGATCAGCCAGGGGCGCCTGGGTGGCTCAGTTCGTTGAGCATCTGCCTTCAACTCAGGCCATGATCCCGGGTCCTGGGATCAAGGTCCACATTGAGCTCCCAGCTCAAAGGGGGTCTGCTTCTCCCTCTCCCTCTGCCCCCCCATCTCTCACTAGTGCTAGCTTCCTCTCTCTCAAATGAATAAATAAAATCTTAAAAAAAAAAAAAAGATAAGCCAGTACCTTTCTCCATAATTGAATCAGGAAAAGTGAAAAATAATTGTCAAGGGAATAATATTCTCAGTCTGTACATCACTGTTCCATGGTGTGGTGTTCATGTTTCTTTTTTTTTTTTTTTTTAAGATTTTATTTATTTATTTATTCATGAGAGACACAGAGAGAAAGAGAGGCAGAGACACAGGCAGAGGGAGAAGCAGGCTCCATGCAGGGAGCTCGACATGAGACTCGATCCTGGGTCTCCAGGATCACACCTCAGGTTGCAGGCGGCACTAAGCCGCTGCGCCACCGGGGCCACCTGGTATCCATGTTTCATATAATATCTTTTCTTCCACCTTCAGGGCTACTGCCCACAGGGCCCCAAGCAGGAGATGATCTGATTTCCCAGTTTTAGGCACTGTCCAAAGGGTCAGAAAACCAGGCCTGGACTTTGAATATCACACAAAAAGTCCAGGCTGCTCAACCAATTCCAGATGTCAAACAGGAAACTTGGTTTGTCTCAAAATCAACAAGGTGGATTAATGTGACTGTCTTCCATCCCTTTCTCTAGGATTGTGCTTAGAGGACCAGAGATCATCAGGTCTGTTGTTCCCAGATCAAACAGCACCTTTGACTTCCAGAAAGCTTTTCTGTTGACTGAAGAGGAGGTACAGCTGCCACTTTGTCTTTCTTTGCCACTGTCCTGAGAAGATGGGTTGGTGTTACCCTTTGAGGCCACCGCTAGAGACACAACATTGGGCCATTGGACCTTGGGTCTCAAAGTCTATGATTCTGGGGCTTGAAGACCTGTCTAAATTTCTGATTGGGCTGGTCCAAGGATGATGCTCACTAGTGTGTGTTCTGTTCAATGACTTGAGGTGTTTTATCTTCCCACCTCAAGCCTCGAATTTGTTCATCACTAAAATGACAGTCTCCTAATTCCCAAATTTATGTCCCTTTTCTCTTCATAGGCCTTGAATGTCAGCGACCACTTTCCAGTTGAATTTAAACTACAATCTTCAAGAGCCTTCACCAATAGCAAAAAATCTATCTCTCCAAAGAAGAAAAAGGTCCGTCACCCCTAGATACAAGGGTACCATTATAATAACCATTTCTTGCCTCTAAATAAAACAGTTCTAACAGGTGGTATGAGCTGCTGCCTGCATTCAGGAAACAAGACTGGTCCAACTACTTTCATTTTCAACTTGAATGTAATCTGTCTTGAGTCAGAGCACCTAGGTGGCTCAGTCAGTTAATTGTCTGCCTTCAGCTCAGGTCATGATCCCAGCGTCCTGGGATCAAGCCCCACGCGGTCAGTCGTTGGGCTTCCTGTTCAGTGGAGAGTCTGCTTCTCCCTCTTTTGTTCGCTCTCTTTCTCTCCAATAAATAAATAAATAAATAAAATCTTAAAAAGAAATGTCTTGAGTCACATTGGAAGGAGAGTCTCCTATTATCCTTCTTGGGCTGGTACCTCCCCTGAATTCCCTAATAGGAAACTGGGGGCTTTTATAGTCCTAAAAGATAAGTCTTCACGTCCCAAGCTAGAGCCCCATCAGTCGTCACTGCCTGGGCTCAGCCCTGCCATGAAAGAGGCTGCAGGAAGAGGAAGAATGTTGGCTTTCAGCTCGAGGGGATCTCAGTCCACAGGAAATGACCAGAAAGGACAAGGCCTCAACTGCACCCCATGATTTGGGCACTTAATTCTCTGAGGAATCTACTCCATCTTGTCTGAGCTCAGGGTGGTAATTATGTCTCACCGGGATGAAGAATAAAGGCTCTCCCCGCTGGTCTCCCTGCCTCAAATTGTCCTCCAACTCAGCCAGCCCAGTACCTACCAGGGCCATCCTTTGAAATCCCATTCTGACCACAGCCCACCTGCATTCCCATCCCTGCTTCTAAATCCTTCAGGGCCTCCCATCACCCACCTGGGGAGAGCCCAGAAGTTTTGGATGCCCACAGGGGGCTGTATTTTCTGGTGCACCATATTAGCCTCCTTTTTATCCCACCTTGTACTCCACAGGACTGTCCCTTCCCAACACTCCCTAAGCCTCCCTTCTCCTAGGCTTTGAGGAGGCCAATGGCTGGCAGAGATTCAAGGATTTTATCATCATTCTACAACCAAAGAGTTGCAGAGGAGTAGAGAGCACCATTTTACCTGGGTCCATGGTGGTCATTTTTGTTTGTTTTGCTTTGCCTTCTTTTAGATTATATCTTTTGTTTAAATAGTACTCGTGCATGGCTAGATATGCAAGAATACCAGCCTAAGCAGTGAAAAAGTGAGCTGCTCCGGGACCCCACCCCCTAGTTTCCTGTGTCAGAAGCAGCCTCTCTTACCAGCCTATGCATTCTTCCAAGAGTCTATGATAAATAGACTCCCAAGTGATGGGAGCACTTAATGCACCATATGTAACCCTGAAAAAGAGAGTTTCAGCACGCTATATCCATAGACTCACTTCTTATCTTCCTTAATATATGAGGGATGATGTGACTTTTGACATAAGAAAGAGACCAGGGATGCCTGGGTGGCTCAGTGGTGGAGCATCTGCCTTTGGCTCAGGTCCAGATCCCAGGGTCCTGGGATCGAGTCCCGTATTGGACTCCCCACAGGGAGCCTGCTTCTCCCTCTGCCGATGTCTCTGCCTCTCTCTGTATGTCTCTCATGAATAAATAAATAAAATCTTTAAAAAGAAAGAAGGAAAGCAAGCAAGCAAGCAAGCATACGGCTGATTTTTGAAATTTGGTTGCATCTAACCAAGGGAATAAAATCAAAAGGGCCCTGCTTAAATGGGAAAACCATTTTCCTTCAAATATCCAATGAACCTCAGAGGTCTTGTTGGAATTGGTGGGGGAGGTGGTGAGGCTATAAAGCCTTTGTCACCTCCCCTCTTCTGAGCAGGGCTCGCTGTCCCAGGAAAACTCCCAGTTTCCAAGGTCCAAAATGGTCAAGTAGGCAATTCCCACATGAGCTTATTCTGGAGGAAAGGATCATCCTTTTGCCCTAAAGGCCAGCAGGATGGCTGGGACAAGAGCCCTGTGCTCAGTGGAGGAGGCAGGGAAAGTGGACCAGACACTAAGTGAACTTGTCCATGGCTCCGAGCTCCAATCCTACCTCCCTACGATCTGTTCGCCTCCCAATAACCAGGATAGACTTCCTAAAATGGAAATCTCGTGCTATTGCCCCCCCTCACTAAAATCCTCAGTGGCTCCCCATTTCTCTTTGGGTAGAGACCCCAATCCTTATCATATCTTACAAAAAGCCTTGTATATTTTGGCCTTCACTTACCTCTCCATTTTCAACCATCTGTACATTCTTGCCACGTCTAGTTCCTCAATTCTTCATGCTCTCCCCAGCTTCTGGGCTTTTGCACAGGCTGTCTCCTCCACTCCCATCACTCTTTTCCCCCCATTCACTTAGCTAACTTCTTATTCCTCAAAACTCAGCTGAAATCTTGCTCAATCAGGGAGGCTTTTTTTTTACTAGGTTCCCCCAGTTTTTCTAGGACCCTCCACCACACCTGCCCATGGTGCTCTCCATGTCTCTTTCCTAACCTCCATCACCTGTGTAGCTAGTCGTTCAATGTCTGCCCCCGCCCCCAACCTACAGCCTCTATGAGGACAAAGCTGTGTCTTCCTAAGTCACTGTTCACAAAGTTTTTGTGGAATTAATTAAACTCAGGGGGCTCTACTGTGCCGTCTTGGAGAAGAAGGCAATAGTCTTTACATAGTTATCCCCTCAAAAAAAATTTTTTTGGAGCTAAAAGTAGTAGACATTGGGTAGTAGAATTGTCGTAATTTTTATTTTAGAAAAGCTTCCCAATGGAAACACCTAACTTACAAAATTAGGGAGTGGTTCAAATTGGGGATTACAAAACAGTGCTGGGGCCCCCTGGGGGCTCAGCTAGTTAAGCATGTGACTCTTGATTTCCGTGCATGTCTTGATCTCAGGGTCATGAGTTCAAGCCCCACACTGGGCTCCACACAGCTGGGTGTGGAGCCTACTTAAAAAAAAAAAAAAATGGACAGTGCTTTCTAGGGTATTCAAGTTCGTCAAGGAATATTCAAAAGATATAACCTGGGATGCCCCAGGGATACAAGAACTACAATTCAGCTAAGAAAAGGTAAACCTCAGGACGCCTGGCTGGCTCAGTGGTTGAATGTCTGCCTTAGGCTCAGCTCATGATCCTGGGGTCCTCGGACTGAATCCCACGTTGGGCTCCCCAGAGGGAGTCTGCTTCTCCCTCTGCCTCTCTCTGTCTCTCATGAATAAATAAAATCTTTTTTTAAAAAAAGATAAATCTCAGCTTGAACTTGCCTCCTGCCCCAGACTTTTGGATATACTGTTCCCTCAGCTTAAAGTGCTCCTCCCCTCTTTGCCCCTCTTCCCTACAAATACGATGTCCCTGTCTCCATAGGCCTGAGGCTTTCATAGCCTTCAAACTCTATGCAAATCTCCTTTTCTCTAAGATGAATGCAACAGACACACACACACACCTTTCCCAAGTATCTGCCCACCTGGCACATATTCTCCAGCTGGTCCAGATTCCAGCTGACTGGTGCAAGCCCATGTTCCTTCCTCATGAGCTCCTCAATGGCAGGAGAAAATCTGCATTTGTCATCTGTAAAAACTCCTTCTGCTGATACACTCTTCTCTGGGAAACTCTTCTACTTCCCCCATCAAATAGCCTGGAAGTTTCATTTCTTTTTTTTTTTTTTTTTTAATGTATTTTGAGATTCTTGTTTGAAATATTTTAATAGTTTCAGAGAGATTAGAGCTGAAAATACCCTCAAAGATGATAAATAATAATAATAAAAAGAAATAATAGTTCCATTTGTAGGGCTTGCTCTAAAGATTCATGGCATACACTCTCTCACTGAATTCCAACTATGTCACTAAAAAGGTGGGGTCTGTTGTCATCTCCATTTTATAAATGAGGAAACTGAGGCCCAGAGAGGTTGAACAACTTACCCACGGTCACACAGCTGGTGAGTAGTGGAGCCCAGCATGATTCTTCATGAGGCACAGTTGGCACAGGGCCCGGGGCTCATGATACTTTTAAGGCCACAGAAATACTTTCTTTCAGAATAAGAAGGAATAAGATTAAATTTTGGGTCAAAGAAAAATTTTAATACGTAATATTAATATATTTATATTTATACCAACATAGTTGTAAAACATAACTTCTGCTATTTCTTTATGGAAGAAAGGATGCATGAAGGCAAAGTGCCTGAGGACCGTGAAAATCATCATGTGGCTCTGGTGGGGTCAAAACTCAAATCAGGTCAGTCTGTCTTAAAAGTTCATGTTTTCACTAGGCCAGTCTGACCCCAATTTACAGGCGAGGAAATCGAGGTCCAAGGCCAGGCAGTAAATGAATGGCAGCCCCCAGCCTGGAACGCACGTTTCCAGCAAGCCAACCACCTGCTCTGTGGTCCCACAGCACCACCTGGTGCTCTTGCTGGGGACTTCCCTGCAGTCAAAGGAGGAGCCTAAGTTTCCAAGATCTATAAAGAACTTACTAAACTCAACAGCAAAGAAACAAACAATCCAATCATGAAATGGGCAAAAGACATGAAGAGAAATCTCACAGAGGAAGACATAGACATGGCCAACATGCACATGAGAAAATGCTCTGCATCACTTGCCATCAGGGAAATACAAATCAAAACCACAATGAGATACCACCTCACCCCAGTGAGAATGGGGAAAATTAACAAGGCAGGAAACCACAAGTGTTGGAGAGGATGCGGAGAAAAGGGAACCCTCTTACACTGGGAATGTGGGAATGTGAACCAGTGCAGCCACTCTGGAAAACTGTGTGGACGCTCCTCAAAGAGTTAAACATAGATCTGTCCTACGACCCAGCAATTGCACTGCTGGGGATTTACCCCAAAGATACAGATGCAATGAAACGCCGGGACACCTGCACCCGATGTTTGTAGCAGCAATGGCCACGATAGCCAAACTGTGGAAGGAGCCTCGGTGTCCATCGAAAGATGAATGGATAAAGATGTGGTCTATGTATACAGTGGAATATTACTCAGCCATTAGAAGCAACAAATACCCACCATTTGCTTCGACATGGATGGAACTGGAGGGTATTATGCTGAGTGAAATAAGTCAATCGGAGAAGGACAAACATTATATGGTCTCATTCATTTGGGGAATATAAAAAATAGTGAAAGGGAATAAAGGGGAAAGGAGAGAAAATGAGTGGGAAATGTCAGAGAGGGAGACAGAACATGAGAGACTCCTAACTCTGGGAAACGAACTAGGGGTGGTGGAAGGGGAGGAGGGCGGGGGGTGGGGGTGACTGGGTGACGGGCACTGAGGGGGGCACTTGATGGGATGAGCACTGGGTGTTATTCTATATGTTGGCAAATTGAACACCAATAAAAAATAAATTTATAAAAAAAAACAAAACAAACAAAGAAGGAGCCTAGCACGAGGTTACAGACTCAGGCGTCTGCCCTGAAAGCAGCCACAAGCCAGTGGGTCCTTGGGCTCCACACTCAGCAGTGGGGGAGCCAGGCCAAGGAACATCAATGTATGCGCTTTCTTTAGGTTTTCAGCAGAATTCACACATTTCCCCACCCTCAGGTTAATAGTTATTCCTCAGAGTTAATATCCATAAAGTGCTTAGATGAGCCCTGTCCAGTAAGAATATCATGTGAACTAAATGTAATTTGAAATATTCTACTAGCTACATAAAAAAAGCAAAAAAAAAAAGTAAATTTCATTTTAATAATAGATTTTATTTAACCCAGGGCTCAGCAAATGACAGCCTGTAGGTCGAATCTAGCCCACTGCCTATTTTTTTAAATAAAGTTTTATGGGCACACGGCCACGCCCATTGTTTCTGTATTATTTATGGCTGCTTTTACACTCCAGCTGCAGAGTTGAATGGCTGTGGAGTTGAGACTGGATGGCCCACAAGTGGAAAATACAACTAGTCCTTTTAGAGAAAGTCTGTCAAACCCTGGTTTAACCTAGCAAGTGCAAAGTTAGTGATTTTAACATGTAACTCAGTATAAAAATTACTAATGAGATATTTTACATTTTTTATCGTGTTAAATCTTCAAAATTTCGTGTGTCTTTTATACGTACAACACATTTCAAGTGCTCAATGGATATGTGTGGCTTATGACTACCAAATGCCTCAGTGCAGCCTTAGAAAAACATCTGCACGAAGCAAATATCACATTGGTGTTTATTAAATACATACAAAAATAAATCCCCCCCAGAAGAAGTAAGCCCCAGCCTCCTGGGACACCCACTGTTGGTAATGAATCTCTTTCCTAGGTCTCTAGAATGATGCTAGCTATATAGTGCCATCCTTGAGAGAATTGAGAAAGTAGTCACTTAAATCATTTTTGGTAGGGCTTGATCAATTTCCAAAATCCCAACTGAGAGCCTGCCCTGGTGGCAACCTGTCCTCTTCTGAGCAGCTTGCAGATTTGCTGCTGACAGAGATCACTGTCATCACAAGTAATACAATTCACATGTATAGTCAGGTACCCGCTAGGCATTTTCTGAGCGTTATTTCATTTAATGACAGAAACAGCAGTGACCTCCCAGAGAAGCTGCCCTGAGACCCCATGCTGGCTTCAGTGTCTCCTCTGTGCTCTCAAAGTGCCCATCTTCCCCCATCCCAGCCCTTCTCAATCTGTACTATGAGATCTAAGAAGATGTGGCTCCTTATTCCTCAGGCGCCCAGGCCAAGCCTGACCCACAGGAACTGTTAGACCTTCGGTTGCTACAGACAATCAAATGGCCCTAGAGGAACCCAGGGCATTATTTGGTATTTGATTAGTGAATTCAGCAGGTCCTTGCCAAGGCCTCTGTTGTGCAAGGCCACAGTGCAATTTCCAGCAGTCACACACACACATTGGCCCTCGCTTACTCTCTGCCTCTTGCTCTTTCCTACTCAAGAACTTCCCCAAAGTTGTAGGTGGCCTAGCTCTTCTGCAAAGTGGCAGGCTAAGAGGCAGACCAGGAGCGACACAACTCTCCCAGCCTTCACATATCCAGAAGTCATGTGATGTGTTTTCCCCAGCAGAATGTGACAGGAAGTGACATTTGGCAGTTTCAGGCTAAGGCAGGGTAGGATGGGTGTGTTCTCAGCCGACTCTGTCTCTTCCCTTGCCCCTAGTTGGATTCAGAAGGACTTGGGAAAGAACCCTGAGACCCTAGGAGATGGCAAAGCCACCAGATGGGAGAGGCCTGGATCCCCAGATCAGCGTGTGGCAGGTGGCCCACTGAACATCAGAGTGCACTGTGCAGTGAGAAATACACCTTTATTGGTTAAAGCAAGTGGGATGCAGCGGCTGTTTGTTATAACACTGAGGCAAGCCTGACCCAGGCAGGCAGGGGGCCAGTGAGAGAAACAGCAAGTAACCATGGAAACTACTTTTCTTAAACTGTGGGATACACTGGGGCCAGAGAGAGTAAAGATGGAGATATTCCCTCCTGTACGCAGCTCCGGAAGATCCTAGCAAGCCCCTCCCCACCTAACTCTGCTGCTGGAGCACGTGGAGACTCCGCTGTTTCCCCCGGGAGAGCACCTAGCACCCCACCTCTTGATGGTGGGGCCCGAGCTCTGCAAGGGAGCTGAGGTCCCTGAGGACATCCAAGAGGCAGCAGGTAGGCCACCCTGAATCCCAGAGGTACAGAAAAACACTCACATCCCCACCTTGCTCAGCAGAGGAGACAGGGCTGGACAGAACGGATGAGGGGTTGGCTGGAGTAGGGGGCATCTCTGCTCAGCAGGGTCCTGACAGGCTGTAGGAAAAGGCAGGAGCCGCTCCCGAACCCCCATGAGCTCAGATTAGCTGGTCTGTTCGCCGTGGAAAGTGAAAGACGCTACTTTTGATGTAAAAGACCTTCATGATGGGCTGGCACCTGGCATACATGGGAGCCCTGGCATCCTTCATGACGTCCCCTGGAACAGGGCAAAGGCCTGGTTGGGCTGGGGCTACCATTCCTCCCTTCCCTGACCACCTGTCTACCACAAGAGCCCCCTCAGGCTTCCTCTCCTTTTCCTGACTGATCTCTTTCTACAATCACAGCACTCACATTCTCTGTCATATCCCTAGGGACACAAGGTGCCTGACGTATATTAGGTGCTCACTTAACCTTTCTTGAATGAATGAATGAATGAATGGACAAGAATCCAAACCCAGGCCCCCTAATTTCAAACTGAGCCACTCTTCCATGCTTGTTCATTTGCTAACTCATGTTGGGGCAGAGCTGGGCTTCAGGGACTCTGGATCTCCCTCTCCGGGCTGTCCCGAATGAAAGCATCACATGTTGAATGAGTGAATATCTGTCCTACCCACCTCATGGGGCTTTGTGAGAAAAATTTCTGTTCAGGGTACTTTCCCATTTGATTTCCCCAAAACTCTGTGACATTAGAAGGCAGGTACTACTATAATCCCATTTTTCAGATGTGGAAACTGAGGCCAAGAGAAGTTAAGGTTCTTGCTTGAACCCAGCTCCCAAGTGGAGGAGCCAGGATTTGAACTTGCACTTCCTGATTCCAAACTCAGGCCTCATTCCCTAGTCCACATTCACTCATTTGTTCATTCATTCCATGGTCACTGAGTAGTAGCCCTAAGCTGGGAGCTGGGAGGGCATTAGTAAAATCAACTAAATTCTGGAGCCCAAAGGGCTCCCTAGGCCAGGCAGACACTCAAGGAATGGGGACATGGTGGGGCCAGTGCGTTTGTAGACTCAAAAAGCTGTATAACCACAAGGGTGGACTCACATCCACCGGGAGGACTTTCGGAGGACTTCCCAGAGGTGGTGACATGTGAGTATTAGCCAGCGGAGGAAGAGGCAGGCGGTACGTTACGGGTGGAGACATGAAAATGGGCAAAGGCCTGAAGGTGTGAAGGTGCGTGGCCCCTGCTCGCGGCAAGGTGAGCCTGAGGGATGGGCCGGTGCCCGCGGGTGACAGGACAGGGCTGGGGAGGAAGGCCGGGCCTGCCCGCGGGGGTCCGGAGTGGCCACAGGGTGGTGGCCCTTACCGATGTTCCAGCCGTACTCCCAGGATGACAGGACTGGGTACAGAAACTTCTCCTCCGGCTTCTGCCGGTGCCGCTCCCGGAGGTACAAGGCCCGGCCTTGGCCGTCGTGGGAGATGCCCTGGAAAAGCAGCTTCAGGGTGCCGGGGGGCGCCCGCCTCATCTCCAGGCCCTCCGGCTTGGCCTGGGCCGCCCCTCCCAGGCTCTGCCTTCCCCGGGCGGCGGGCCCCGAGGCCCCTCGGTCTCAGGGGAGCTGCAGCCGCTTCCTGGGCACGGGCCCCTCCTTCGGGTACTCGTGGCCGTGGGTGACGGTCCAGGCGACCCGGGCTGCGGTCTCCCTCCGGACGCGCTCTTGCCAGCAGGCCTGGCTCTGCGGTTTGCCGCGGCGCTGACCGGCGCTCGGGTCCCTCATGGCGCTGGCGGGGACTGTTCTGCCCGCAGCCCCGGGCCGTCTCCCAGGATACGGTTGCCGAGGCCGAGGCCGAGCTGCGGAGGAGGGGCGCTCCGGGGCACCCTGAAGTGCTTGCAGCCCCTGGGACCAGAGGCCGGGAAGGGGAGCAGAGGCTGCCCACAGCCCACCCAGGGGGCCTGGCAGGAGGCTGTAGTCTGCCCCAGAGGGACTCAGGGCCCGAGCCTTTCCCCCTCACAGCCGGAGGGTCCCACGGAGGTGCGTGGGCAAACCCTAACAGGCACCTCCTGTGCACCAGGCACCAAGGGGGTCCAAGGGGAGGCCCGGTGTCCACCATCAGGAGGCCCTGGACGCATGGCTGGGGCAGTTGCCAGGGAAACTCTGGACTCAGCCCCTCAGCCCCGGCTCCGACCCTTGCCAGCTCCCTGGCATCCCTTGATTATCAGAGTGCCCGCGGGAGTTACTTGTGGTATAGAGAGAGTGACAGAGAGGGGACAGCGCCCGGAGGGACTTGCCGTATAGAGAGAGCACCGGGGACAGTGCCTGGCGTCGGGGAGGCCCTCCGTAGATGTCAGCTGCTAGGCGCCTGCTGCCGTGCCCGGTTCCGTCGGCCTCTTCCGTTGCTGGGGCTCCCACTAACCTCCTTTCCAGAAGGGGGACGGGAGGCCTGCGGGAACTCCGGGCCAGGCCGGCCCCAGGCAGGCAGGACGCTGGTGTGTGGCGGGGCTCCCCCTGCCCGGCCCGGGCGGGAGGCCTTGTGAGCCATCCCACCCAGCGGACTCCTCGGGTGACTCACTGACAGGCTCTCTTCCCTCCTTGAGGAGGAGGCCGAGGCTCAGCAACGTTCATTTGGCCACCCTGGGGCGGACGTCAACCCCTGCACCTCTGTGTTACAGACACCCAGCTCTCCCGGAGAATGGGACAGCATCGTGTGAGAGGCACAGTGGCTGGGGGGGGGGCAGAGGAGGACGCACCGGTCACCCAGTTGCACCACAAAGTCAGCCTCCAGGATCCTCACACCCTCTGCTCTCCCACCAGGGCCCTGCAGCGGTGAGCAGTGTGGGTCCCGGGGAGAAGGAGGTCACCCATCATGCTGGGGCGCCCCTCACCTTTCTGGTCCCCGCTCAGCGCGCTGTCGCTTAGTCATTCAAAATAGACTCATTTGCTCTTGACCCTGTTGCTAGACACTGAGCCAGGTACTGATGCTTCCTGCCCTCAGGGTTTCATACTCCAGAAGGGGAGACAGACTCATAATCAGGTGGATGGGGAGCAGGGAGTTAGGGAGATGATCAGGGAAGGCTTCCTGGGGGAGGTGCCGTTGGAGTGAGCCCTGAACTATGAACAAGAATTAGCCAAGCAGAGTAGGGGAAGAATGTTGTAGACTGGGACTCTCAAGGCAAGAAAGGGCAGGGCTGCCTGGACTGCCCTCTGTGCCTCAGTGTTCCCAGCTGTAAAATGAGGGCTATGAGGTTTGGGACATCTGGGAAGATTCAGAACCAGCTGGTTAAGTAAAACAGCCCGGGCCTGGCATATGGACCCTGGCGCCCTCACCATGGTCATCCATTACCTGTGCCATCACCCATGTGATCCAGGCTTCTGTGCACCTGGCGCTGCAAGGGAACAGCACGGACATAAGGTGCCTCCCTCACCGAGCTTGTGCACCTGCGTCCTGTCCTCTTCACGCAGCATCTCTATGTCCAGAGGGGGTGTTGTCTGGCATCCAGGTGGTGCTCGAGGAAAGGGCCAACAGGCCCCCTGCTGCCTCGGGGCGTGTGCGCCAAGGAGGCAGGGAGGAAAGGGGAGCTGTGCGGCTGCGGCTGGTGGGGCTTGTGGGGCGGCCTCCGATCCCAGAACCCAAGAAAGCCTCCCTGCCCCAGACCGCCTCAGCCCCAGGCAGGAGGGGCAGGGGCCCCGGGCGCGAGGGCAGAGGTGGGCGCGCTGCTCCAGGGCTTCGGAGGCCGGGTGCCTCCCTGACCGCGGGATTCTCTTCGGCGCAGCAGTTCGCGCGCCCAAGGCGACCCCTGGCGGTCACGACGGTAACGACAGTCGCAGCGGCGGTCCTCCAAGCCGCAGGCTCCTCAGCTTGGCCAGAACCTGGGCTGTGCTGAGGGGTGGACAGGCTCCCCTAAGAGGGGTGTGGGGTGGAAGGGTGCAGAAAGGCACCCCCAAAATACTGCCATCCAAAGGACTAGGGACAGAGGTCGGCTCACAAGGAGAGTCGCCTTCAGATTCCAAGTGCACAAGGCTCGGCTTCATGGCCTCCTTCCCATACTCAGGCTTTCTGGCTTTTTTTTTTTTTTTTTAAATTAAAGATTTTATTTATTTATTCATGAGAGACACACACGCACACAGAGGGGCAGAGACACAGATGGAGAAGCAGGTCCCATGCAGGGAGCCTGATGTGGGACTTGATCCCGGGACTCCAGGATCACACCATGGGCCAAAGTCAGATGCTCAATCGCTGAGCCACCCAGGGATCTCCAGGCTTTCTGGCTTTTAACAGAGCCTTGACCATTACTGTGTGACGTTGCACAGGTCACTTAACCTCTTTGAGCCCTGGGAAATGCCCCTGTGAAAAATGGGGATAATCCTAAGACCAGTGCCTAACATTAGTTATAAAGTTAAATAATTTATATTTTGTTTACTACAGATTATTGATTTAACACTCATCTCGATCAACCCCTGGGGAGGTGTGCAGGCAGCCCCAGGCCTGTCTCTGGCCTAGATCTCTACTAAGGGAAAGCTGTCATTGAAGCCTGCACACCAGGGGAGGCTGGTAGGTGAGCTGGGGCCCTCCCCCATGCCCCTGACTCACCTAGCTCTCCCCCCACCTTTCTGGCCACTCCTCCAAGCCACCAAGGAACTGCCACTAGAACTGCCATTGGCCACCCCATCCACTACCACTGTGACTCCCAACCCAGTTTTCAATCCTGGGCTCTGTCTCCAGGTAAGTGCCTCTTCTATTTGTGCCCTGAAAGTAGCCCCTTCCTGGATTTAAGATCTCTGTACAGAAGAATCCTCTTAAGCACCTTTCAGCAGTAATCATAATTCTCTGAAGGCTTATCATGTATTAGATCCTGTGATATGTTCTTTACATGCATTTTGTCAGTTAACCCTCAGAACACCGTATGGGGTAGGGTCTAGTATCCCATTTCATTGGAGAGGAAACAGAGGCTGTGAGTTTTCTGTGAGAGTAAGTGATCTGCTGGAAGTCATGGCAGGGTAGGATTTGAACCCTCTGGCCCATGCTTTGAACCACCATGCTTAATAGAGGCCCCACAAGCTCCCTTCCCCTAACTGGGGTGCCCCTTCCTTGCCAAGATTCAGGCAGCCCCTATTCCAGCAGCTCTGGGTGGGGAAGGATTTGGCCAGCCAGTTGGAGGATGGATGTGTGGGAGGATCATTCTAATCTTAGAATGGAAGATTCCCACTTTCTCATTTTATGGATCAGGGCACTGAGACTCCGGGAAGGCTTCGTGGAGGAGGTGCCCTTTGAAACCTGAACTATGAACATGAGTTGGCCAAAGCGTAGAGGAAGAATGTTCCAGACTGGGACTCCCAGTCTGTAAGACAACACAGGGTAAGGCTGTCTAGACTGCCTTCTGTGCCTTAGTCTTCCCACCTGTAAAATGAGCGCCATGAAGAAGTTTGGGATATGTGGGGAGATTAAGGGCCAGCCGGTGTCTGAGCCGGTAAGCCACAGAGCTGGGATTGGAATCCAGCCTTGAACCGCAGTACCTGACCTGCTGCTTTCTGAGTGTTTCTCATACATCAGGCTTTTCTGGCTGCTACCGGTGCCAGCTGCTTGGAGCTGGGCCCGAGGCTGGCATTTCCGGGGCGTGGCCCTCTGCCAAGATTTCCTTTCTTGAAGACCCCCCCACCCACCAGGGTTCAGCATGAGCTTTGCACTAAGAACGCCCGGGAGAGGCATTCTGATGCTTTTGGGAAGACGGTGGCTATAAAAGGCTCCAGTACTCTTTCATCTTTGAACTTTGTCCTGGGGAGATAAGCAAGTCCAAAACACGAAACACCCTTGGATGCAAGCCATCAGGCTCATACATTCCCCATCTCCTGCCTGCCTGCTTTGGAGAACTCTTGAGGAGAGAAAGGGTGTGGGGTGGGCCACCCTAAATTCCTGGGATATGAGTTGGTCTCCTGTGGGCTCAGGGACCCAGACAAAAGCCTTATCACAAAGCAAAAAGGATCCCTTTGTTTCACAGATTCCTCCCACCGTGTGTTTGGTCAGCATCCTTAGGACAAAGCCAGAGGGGGAAAAAATCGAATTCAGGCTTGCCTTGAGCCACGGAACAGTTTGACTCCCTTATGATTTGCCATTGTGAGGAGAAAAAAAATTAGCTAAACAAGATGTGTTTCTGGGAGAGAGTTTTCATTAGTGGAATATCCTGATTGCAAAGCCCCTTCCCCTTCCAAGTTAGTGGGGATTTGAAGATTCCATTCCTTTCCTAGACCTTGTTTCCATCAGATGGAGAATTAAGCCCAAAGAGCGCTTAAATTAATGAATGAGCTTGTTCCCCATTTTAACATACAAACTTGGGGGAGGGGGTGCGTGGCAACAAGAGTCAACCATTCATTTTGCCATTTCCGTTTATTCTGCTAATTTTTAAGGCTGTGCAACTTTTAGGGGAAATTAAATCCCTAGTGCCTGACTCATTTTACACCAGGCTCATCAAGATGTGGCTTTCGAGGCCGCTTTGAAGTCTCAAGACTAGACGTGTGGTCAAGGGCCCACATGCCTCTAAGTGCACTGGAAGCAGACATGGTAATACATGTTTCCTTCTTGGCGGCGCTGCCGGGGAGGAGGGCTTCGGGGCGGCGGGGGGAAGCTGGCTGAGGGAGAGGCAGGCCTCGGGGCCTGGAAGGGAACGAGGCCTTCTCTGGGTGGAGGGTCCCTGCAGGTCTGTGCCATCTGCTCGAACCTCTGTTGGCCCCTAACCAGGGATGCCCCATGAGCTCCTTGTAGGAAAGGGGCAAAGTCAACAGGGAAAAGCCAGAAAGGGCCTGGTGCCTAGTTTTAAAGTCACCGACGTGCTTGCACAGACAACAGCCTGTGCCAACGGCAGGGAGCCCACAGGAACGGGCAGGTAAGAGCGGCCCAGACGGTCTAGCCACTGACCGGCAGAGGGGTGTCCAGGTTCACCTGGGTTTTTTGTGATGTGACAGGCAGGGGCCCACCCTCTGGGGCAGCCCTGGATGGCTAATGTCATCTCTGGTGGATGTTGGTCATGGAGAGCAGCAGCCAAGGCTCCCAGCTCCCAGTGAGACTGCATGAGATCCTCACAACCACTGGGGAGCGTGGGCTGAGAGGTGAAGCAGCCTCCCCAAGGCCATATGCCACCAAGGGGCAGAGCCAATGTCCATACTCTACCAGATGCCCAAGTCCAGCTGTGAACACAGAAGTGCTGCCTCCCCGACAAAAGCCAGCCAGACATCAGGGTATTGAAACCAGTGGCTGTGGCCCGGTGCTCCCCCGTGAGCAAGGTCAGCATCGCTAGGCAGAGCCTGTGCCCCCCTCCCTCCAAGTCCAGAGACCCCTTGGGAGTCCAGGGACAGTCATTCTCGGCCCAGACCCATAAATAAGGGTGCTCCCACCAGAAGGAAGGGCAAGGGAAAACCTCCTTTCCTCCCACCTCAGAGGTAAACAAGCCTCCATCCTGATCAACAATCGGAGCAGGGAAGAAACACCCAAAAAGAATCCAGTCTTCCTTCCTTGACTTTCCCTCTACCCCTCACCGCCCGTGGAGGAGGGCTAGGAGCCCAGGAGGGACCTCCAGGGGCTTATATGGGGGCTCCCGGTGCCCTTCCCTCTGTGTTCCTGCTCTCATCGAGGTATAACCAGGGAGGCAGAGCTTCCACTTTGTTGTCCAATGGCAGTGGGGGCGACAGGTGACAGAGCTTCTTGTTTGAGTCAACTCCCTAAAATGACCATTTCTCATGTCACTGGGAAAAAGGCTTTCTCTCCCAGAGGAGGTGTTAGGTGTCGCGGCCCATGTGCCCCTTCGCCCAGTGCCCTCTCCGCCAGGCCCCAGCTGCTGGACTGCCTGGACTCCCCTGATGATACACGCGCAGTGGGGGGGCTCGCAGGAAAGCCAGCCCCCCCCCCCGCCCCCGCAAACAGAGGCAAGGCTCGCTGTCAGAACAAGTTGCTAATCTGCGTCCTTTCGGCCAGGGGTAGGGAGAGCTGGTCAGAGACTCAAACGGTTTATTCAGAAACAACACCTTCTAAGGACACCAAGGGAGCTTGACAGAGCAAACATTTAATAAGTTATAAGATACAATTTACAGTCGGCATTTGATTCCAGTTTCTGCTTCCATGTCCCCATTTATAAAACCTGTGGCCCTTTCACATTAGGCTTCAGGCTGCTCCGGTTTCTAAGAGGTGGGCTACTGCCAACACCTGCCCCCAGCTGCTACATCTTGGTGACGGTCCCTTACCTTGCTCCCTCCCTGTCCCATCCACGGAGGTGCTCATGACAAGAGCAGCCACTTCCTTGAGATGGAGCAGCAAATCAAAAAGCTCTGCCTGCCGAGACAATGCCACACACCCGGGCCCTACAGTCAGGCAGTGTCCCCGAATGCTTTAACTTTATTCCAAAGCCAGCTCAGGTCTGCAGAAAGGGATGCAAAATGCCTTATACTCCGTTTTTGGAATTTTGCACCTGCACATTGCTTTCCAAACAGCTTCAGGTACTGTGGTCAGAGCCAAATGAATACATAGCCACCATTAGCTATGTGGCTTCCACTATTTCTGCCCAATGACAGAAGACCCCCCCCCCCAATGTCCTGACTTTGAGGCCAAAGGTCAGCAGGACTTCCATTCTTTCCTGTCTATAATCCTTTTCCAAGAAGCAATCCCACAGCTGACTGGAGGTGGGTTGGAGTGTTCTGTCCCGTGACAGGCCTTCCGCAGACAGGGACGCTGACATAGGGACCCACCTGCGGTCACTTCGAACGTGTTGGCAAGACTCATTGGTCTGACAGATGGCTGGAGTGTGTGTTAAGAACAAAGGCTCGTGCTGTTTAAAAAAAGGTCTTTGGCAGGAGGGGGCTGCTTGCCACAGTAGAATTTCCTCAGACCCAGAGACTTCAATGGCCTTTAAAGACAAAAGCAAAAATGTGGCTGCCGAAATGGGCACATGTTACAACTTTGCAGGGAGATAGCAGAATGAGGGGAGATGCATCAGAGAGCATTGAGGTCACTCTGCCACCAGGTGCCCACTGCCCTTTGAGACGTGTAACAAGGCCACAGACAGGTGGGGGTGTGGAGATGAGTAATGTCAAAACAATGGCATCTGCCTCAGAGCCTTTTATGTTATAGGGCGCTGGAGAGATGAAGCTGGTTTTAAGTCATCTTCTTTCCTAAATCATAGCCTAAACTAGGTCGCCTCTTTGCCCTGTCCCTTCCCTGCCAGTCTTGTTTCAGATATGGGTTACCAATATCATTTTTTAAAAACGTCAATCTTGTGGGTGAACTTGGTCTGTCTGCAGGGGGTGATCTGTGCCAACAAGAGATCGGATTTGAACCAAGTGTGCATGGAAATCTTCTCAGCCCACGGCATGAGTTTGCATTTCTTAAGAGTCCCCAACACGTCCCCAAAGAGCCAAGTCTAGGACTTATTTCTCAAGGCACTTTAGAACGGCAATGTTTTCGGGATGGGTTTTCAGACCCACAAACAGGCTGGAGGAAAACTTTGTATAAAACAAGTTACAAACAAGCAACAAAAGCAACCACCAGAACTCCTCCCAGGGTTTGACGAGAACCGTTTTAAGGCACCGTGACGTGGAAGGGGCTGCCGGGGATGTGTTCTTCTCCCCACTTCACGGCCAGAATGTAATCTCCCTTCTCCTTGACGACATATGTGACATTGTATTGTTGGTTGCCCACGTGCTTCATGGAGACCTCTTCGCAGGGGGTGGTTGGCCCATGGACACCAATCAACAGCATGTTGGAACCTGGGAGGCAAAAAAAAAAAAAAAGGTGGTTTACTCTGTCAGGATGCATCATGCAAGGCAGAAGAAAGGGAGGGGATATGGGAGACAAAGAAAATATACCAGCTGTTATCTGTTGAGATTCTATAATGATGCTGGGACCTCTAAGAGGTGGGACGGCATGGCAATTACTAATGTAGACTCAGAGCCCAGTGGCGTGGGTTCAAATCCCTGCCTGCCACTTCCTAGCTGGGTGGCCTTGGATGTGGGACTTTGCCTCTCTCTGCCTTAGCTTGCCCATCTGTAAACAGGAGTTGACACTAGATCTACTCCATGGGATTGCTCAGAGGTTTACAGAAGTTATATGTGAAGCCCTTAGCTTGTAGTAAGGGCTACGTAAGTGATGGCTACTCTGATCTCATTTATTCTCATAAGAAACTTAAGGTGACTTTATTATTCACATTTTAGACAAGAAGAAACTGACTTTTAGAAAAAGATTTAGTAACTTTCCCAAGATCACGCAGCTAAATTTGGGGAAGGAAGGCGGGGAGGGAAGGGAAGGAGAGCCAGGTTTCCAGCTCCGATGTGCCAGATGCCAGAACCCAGGCAACCAACCACTGACACTCAAATAAATACCCAAGTTTAAACTGCAATTAAAGCAATTATTGGCAGAGAAGGGGCCAGGTTCCTGACTTAGTCTGCCCATCTGTAATGGGGATAAATGCCATCTTTCCTGTCTACTTTGAGGGCATTTGAAAGAATCAAGGGGCAAAAGAAAGGAAAATCATTTTAAAATATTAAGTGCAGGAATGGGGGACTCCTGGGTGGTTCAGCAGTTGAGCGTCTGCCTTTGGCCCAGAGTGTGATCCTGGAGCCCTGGGATCGACTCCCACATTGGGCTCCCTGCATGGAGCCTGCTTCTCTCTCTGCCTGTGTCTCTGCTTCTCTCTCTGTGTATCTCTCATGAATAAATAAAATCTTTAAAAAAAAATGCAGGAATGGGGTAATGAACAAGGTTACTTGTAAATGTTTGGGTTGCATGGGTAGGTGGGCCCTGCAGGGAAGTCGAAAGTTAGCAGAGGGTGCTTAGCCTGCCTCCACCCTGACCCCTGGGCAGGACCAGGATACCTACCAGCTTTGCTGCAGTCCACCAAGAAGGAGCTCTTCTGACCCACAAACGCCTTTGAGAGCCCTGCCCCCTTGGAGGTCACCTTGCTGGCGTCTGAGGATGCCTTGGGGATGGCACTGTAACAGGTCTCTATGGATGACCTGGTCACTGACTCCACCAGAATGGATGAGGTCTCATTGGCTGAGCCAGGGCTGACCAGACGCTGGCCTAGAACATGGAAGGGAGAGGAGGCAGGAGTGAATGGCCAGAGCAAGTGGGTCCTCTCAGCTAGAAAGGAGAGAGCCCCAGGCAGAAGCCGCAGGAAAGTCCATGCACCCTAAACATTGGATCCAGTCCATGCACCTGGATCTAAACATTACCATTTCCCCATCTTAACCCCATAATGTCTTCCAAACTCCAGGGGTCCCACCCCACACAATGAGGCAAATCACAAAGCCTGGAAATCCCTCCCACATAACACCATGCCACTCTGTAGAAGTCATTTCATATCTTCACTGATATAAAATACCCTATGTATAAATAGTGTAAAAGTAGTGTTACATGTTGGGGAGAACATATAACAAAATAATAAGAATGGTTCTCTGCATGTGAAAGGATGATTTTTCTATCTGAATCTTCTAATGTTTCTGCAATGAAGCTATACTACTCCTCCAACAGTGTAGACATGTTGGGACATGTAGAAGGGATCTACCACAGTATGTATGGTGATAACCTTGGGCCAGGGGCTGTGAGGTGCTTTTGACTGGTATTTTTTCTAGTGTTCTGAAGGAGGCACATTTTTATAAATTTAATAAAACCTTTTGATTATTTTAGAAGTGAAGGTTAGAAATGAGATTTTTCAGGTCCTGTTCTAAACAAATATGTAAGATTTAAAATATGTAAATATTTTTTCTTTTCTGTTAAAAACAGAAAACATGATTTTTCAATTTCTACCCTCCTCCTTATTATCCTGTAGGGGGAGGATGCTAGCATATATCCTTGGGATTCTAAAGATGTTTATTCCCCTGACATGTCATACCCTTTCTTTATATTCAAGATTCAAAGTAAATTCAATACAGATAAAATTACCCAGTTTCTAGTAACAAGGAACTCCGTTGATAATCTGGCAAGATATGCTCCACTGAGAAAAAGAGTCATATCAAAGCTGTTTGGCTGTTACCTGTCACCTTGGCCTTGAAAGGACTGCCCACAATGTGGTTGGGCCCGCCATATTTGACGCCAATCAGGTAGTTTCCAGGAGCCATGGGAGTGTACATGACTTTGTACCCTTCTGGGGTTTCCTGGCAATCCATTTTAACCTTGGACGGGCCTTCAATGGTGACAGATAATGTCCCTGGCCCTGCTCGGGTGGTGTTGATGAAAAATTCAGACTGGATACCTGGGAGAAAGGAAGAGGCAATGTTGTATTGGTTTGGAGGGATGAGGGGGTGCAGCTCAAGGAACTTTCCCAGGGGCACTGAAGTGACGGGGGTGCACACAGGTTCCTTCACAGAGGGGTGGCCTTGGTAGTGGGCAAACCCACTGGTGCTAGCTCCTGCTCCTCACAGGCCCTGGGGGCAGTAACTCCCTTTCCAAGACAGAGGCAGGAGTGCGGCTGACATTTCGCCCACCAGCACCAACCCGCCAGGACACTCTGTTCTCTTCTCTGGGCAGGAGCAGTGGCTGAGAGCAAGAAGCCCAAGTCTTCATTGTGAGCCTGAAGCGCTGCTTCAGCTGCCAGGGCCCAGCCCTGCCTCCGGGAGGTGGGGGGTGCGTGGGCCCCTCTGACCTTTCCCTTTTCCTCTGAGTGGACTTGGAGAAGCTGAGCAGGCCCAGCATCTTCCCCCACAGGCTCTTTGGCCCCGACACCATGCTAAAGACCAGGGCAGCAGCTACAATGGGCCAACCCCTCACTTTGCCATGGACACTAGCAATAAGAACAGGGCCAAAACAACAGTTCCTGCTAACTGAGCAATACTTGCACCACTCAGGCTCCAGATCCCACGGTTAGCATCATGCTATGTGCCCAGTGATACCCGTTTAACAAATGACAGAGGCTCAGGGAGGTTCGGGCACTTGCCAGTCAGCGTTACAAACTAGGAAATTGCTAGAACTGGGATGTGAACAAGTCTGTGTGGTTCTGGAGCCACCTGCCTGGCCTGTGGAGGCCTCCTGCATGGACATCCTGCCTTCTGACAAAAGAAAAGCTGGGCTGACCAATGACCAATGACCGTGGTGCCTTCCTGCCGGAGCTCAATGCCCTGCAAAAGCCTCCACTCTTTCAGGCCCATTTCCAGTCCAGAGGCGGGTGAGGTGGTCTCAGAGAACTGCCCTCTATGGGCCATCCCTGGCACAGTATCCTTGTGCAGGGCAGTGCTTCCTTCAGAGCCCTGGATGCCGCCCCAGCTGGGAACTATTTGGGTTTAATTATAGCTCCTAGGCCAGAGAAAGAATTATTGTTCTGGCTATCAATAAGACAAAGGCGCTGCTATCGTGCAGCCCTCAAACACAACCCAGCTGCTTCTGGAAGCTCCTGAGGCTCCTGTCCCAGGCACCAGCCCCCACCCGACTATCTCAACCTTGTTTCTAAACCGTGCAGCCAAGAAGCCCCTCATGCAGCAGCTGCCGAGCGAGGCTGTGCAGGGAAGGGAGGGGTGGCGCACGACAAGGGACGGCATTTCCAGGAAGTAGCTGCAAGGCGATGATAAGGAAAGATATTTTTAAAGTGAAGATGAAAAGACCGACCCGGCTGTAGTGGAAAGAAGCCCAATCCATTTTAACAAGTTGCACCCTTCTTGAGAAAGATCATGATCCGTGAATCCTGGCCGTGAGGGCCTGGAGAGGCAGGGGAGATGAGGTGGGTAAAGGGAAATGAGGACTTACAGGGCAAGAGCCACCTTGAACAACCTATCGGGAGGGCTCCCTTACTCTTCCCATTTTACAGGAAGGAAGTGGAGGCTCGGTGAGGTCAGATCCTTTGCTCCAGACCACACAGCTAGGCAATGGCAGAACTGGGATTTAAACATAAGATCTGCTCAATCTGGAGCTAAGGCACTTACCTGAGGGACGTGAGGAGAAAGAAAATCCACGTGCAGGAGTCCCTCTGACCGCTGCTTCCAGCTAGAACCAATACGATACCCCAAACATCTCTGGGCCTGGCAGTCTCCGCGCCCCCCGCCCCAACTCTGTGTACGCACAGCCGAGTCCCTGGGGGGTTAATGCAAGTTTACTGCAGCCCTACTGCATCGTGAAGGTGGGCGAGGGGGCGGGGGAGGGAAGGAGGCTCTTCTCTTCCACCCTGTGCACACTGGGGTTCCTGGAGCATTTTATCAGGAAGGCTGCTCTTCCAATCCAGAGCGTCTAGAACTCCCTGGTCTAATGCCTGACCTCTGAACTCCTCTGCAGCAGACAGTTCCACCCCAAATTCTCCACATTCCCCTGCTCCAAAACCTGCAAAATGGACTATTTAAAGCTCAAGCCAAGAGATACAACAAGCCCACCCATAAAAACACAGGGAAGTTTTCTTTATTCTGGAGGTCAGGGTGCCAGGCCCTCCAGCAGCCAAGCACAGATACCTTTTCATTCCATGCACACTGCAGCTGTGTAATCTTGGGATGGATATTTGGGAAAAGACTTGGGAGCAGGAGGGCTAGAAAAACAAGACGCCTTCCCCTTGACAAGAGCAATATTTACACAGGGTTTGAAACAGGCATGCTCTGTACCTCTCCCTCCTGCCTGTGAGTCGCCCTGTAAGACTGGCTCCTTCTCTCTGTGACATCCAGTTCTTGCAAAGCACAGCTTGAAACCCAAGCTCCCGAGAAGGCATGCAAACAGCCAAGTGGAAGCACGAGAGGCCCCGAAGGCAGCAGGTGTGACCCAGCAGGAGGGTAAGGTGGCTGCTGGCAGCTGCAGGAGACCTCAGTGGCTGCTGTGGGACCTGGACCAAGGTGTGTGTGGTTCCAAATGCCAGGAGGCCCCCGCATGGTCTTTAATGGTGGGTAGCTTGCCAGGGACCACATGCCTGTACTACTGCCTGGGAACCATTCCAGGCAGCTGGGAGAACAGGGGTCCTGGTTTAGGACACCCCACAAAGTGGGCCAGGGGTGCAGTTACTACTTCTGGGTGAGTCAGCCACTTAGAAAGGCAGCAAACCTCCAGGGTTAAGGGCACAGGCTTTGAGGTCACGGACCTGGGCTGATTCCTGGTTTGCCCCCTCCCAGCCCAGTAAGCTTAGGGAGGGACTCAGCCTTTCTGAGCCTCACTTTCTTCACCTATAAAATGGAATGGCATAGGGTGAAGTGTTACCATGCCTCTTCTAAGGGCAAGCTGCAGGCCCACAGTTCAGCGTGGAGCAAGACTGGATGGGCCTTGGGAGTCTAGAAGCACTCAGGCCACCCCTGTGGGTGGTTCTGCCAAGGCCACTGCTTTGACCAGAGCTTGGGGTGGCACGCCAGCCTGTCCGCTACCCCTGCACCTGGGCAGGGCCCCTTGGCCACTTAGGACACTGGCTCCCTAGGGCTGGATGCCATGTAATCGCAACCACTCATCTCCTTGCCCGTGGCGAGGCGGGTCTGCTCTGTCCAACGCACTGGATCAGGGGGAGACTAGAGCAGAATGTGCACATGCAAGGGACTCAAGCCGGGACCGGGCTGCCTTCCAAAGGCCCAACGTAACACCCAGTGCAAACCGTATCCCAGTGAGTCCGTGGCTATGGACATGCCCTGCAGAGAAGTATGAGTGGACAAGCTGGCACTCCGTACCAGTGACCCACCCGATGCCCACCTTTGGATCACGGTACAAATACTAACTACAGCCATCACAGAAAGTTCTTTAAGATGTTAAGTGAAAAATGTTGTACGACAATACGTGCACCAAGATTATTTCTGTAAAATAAAAGCAAAACTGTACATCAATCTTTTTAACAAAGCAACTAGCTAAGCAACCAAGCATAAGGATGCAGACACAGGCAGTTGGAAGGTCCTCCCCTGAACCATCAGTGGTGTTTCCTTCTGGGTCTAGATGGAGGGAGGGAGAAGCAAAGAGATGGAGCCAGTTTCATTTATATCCATCCCTGCCACCTCTTTCACAATCCCATGTGTCCCATCCATGGCAAAGACTAAAGACATTGTAACAAGTCCAAAAAGCTCTAGAATTCTTTGCCACAGTCCTTTTTCCTCTTCCCTGAGGACCAGAAACTATAAGGAGGAGGCAGGCCGTGATGGGTCCTACTGCCGACTGAAGGCTGTTTCTGTGAGCCTGGGGACCGCTGAAGGAACTAAGGAAACTCCCCTGGAGGCCCGTTACACGCACTGAATCCTCTGCAGGCAAAGAAACCCTCAAAAGCAAAGACAGGGCGCTGTATTTCCTCACAATCAGTGTCAAGGCACTTGGCCAAGGAAGACAGGCGACACACAGCACACAGTAATGAGGTGTGATAACACGGTCATCAAGCCCTTGCTCGCGGGTCAAACCACATGTCCCAAAACAACTCTGGAGATCAAGAGCTCGAGAGTATACATCATTACAGCTTCCCTGGGGGAGTGTGGAAAGAGCTTCTGAAGCCTGAAGAGCTCCAGCTGGCTCTGCCCCTGGAGCCGCCTCAGTTAAAGATGAGAGGCAGAGGTAGAGTGTTACCTGTGGTGCCCCCCTCAAGCCCGGCACCATAGGCGGACACCAGGGCAGGGTTCCCCGCTTGTCCTGGCTCCCCGACGCGCACTTTGAAGGGGCTTCCAACCACGTGGCTCCCGTTGAACTTGACGTCGATCGTGTGGATGCCGTTCTCATGGGGGATGAAGCGAACGGCGTACTTGTCTAGGAGAGTGAGTAAAATACAGGGTAAAGCTGAGTACGTGGACACCACCAAGTGAGGTGAGGACAAAGGATGGAAGGCCGGCCTGAGATGGTGAATTTTAAATCATTAATAAGACAACAGCTCTACTGGATGCCTGGCACCCAATATGTTGGATTTCAAAACCAGACGAGCCTATTTGTGTGTCCTTTGTCAACCCTTTGGGAAATGCATCCAAATCTCAAATTCTAGGTTTCATCTTCTGTGATATCTGCCTCGGGAGAATATTTCCTTTGTGAAAAGCTCACTTCTCACAGTTTCCCTATTTGGCAACTTGAAGGGAAAAGAAATGGTTCTGAATAAAGCTCTAAGCTAGTGACAGCCCCCCAGGGCAACAGCCAGGTTTTTCACAGTGTGTGTGGGTCATGGCATGTGCCAAGATAATCTGTGCACTGAAACAGACGCCAACCATAGCCATCCGTCATGTACCACCCAACTATCTCTTCCTCCTTGAAGCCCTCCCACCTGGGATGCAGACTGCCTGTTGTACCTCTCCAGATGTCCACCTTCACTGAACACATCACAGGACACGTAGTAAATGCCCGATAAGGGCAGTGATCACAGGACCCTTCCTCATGCATCGGGGCCCACGTTCAATGTCCAGGCCTCATCAAGGCAGAAACTATTTTTTTCTCCTGTTCCTTTATCGTTTGGTTCTCTGTTCCCCTGGGGTCTTGGTGACCATCTGGGGTCCTCCCCAGGGGACTGCAGGCTTTTGACCAGGTCCCCACCCCACTCTGAGCTTCTCTGAGGGCAGGCATCGTGTCCTCCCAAGTGTCTCACACTTAAGGTTCACTGGCCAAATGGCTCCTTAAAGTTGATAGATGTCAGAGGATTCCTTATGTCAAGGGAGCAGGCAGGAAAATCTTAGGCTACTAAGCATCCTGGAGACCCAGATTCTTTGAAATTTATGAATGATCATCAATTAACTTTTCCCTCAGAGTAAAGTGAAGTCAAAGAGTACTTACTCATGCCATAAGGTCAACAACATACTAAAAATCTGTAAGATTTTGTTAAACTATGAGAAAAAAATCACAATGAATGTAATATGAATGGAATCTGAAAATAAAGCAGTATTTACTTTAAAAAAAAAAAAAAGAAAAAGAAAAAAAAAAAAGAAGGCTATATCCCAAAGTGTCTCCTTGTCCCCAGCAGATGTTTATACCCTAATTTGTAAACAGTGCCTGGCAACAACAGCAGAAGGGAATCTGAAGGCTCACTGGCCTTGATGAGGCTGACTAGCCCTCCACGGAGGTGCACGTTTGCAGAAACGCTCCTTGGGGAGGTGCAGATGCTGGGGCCTGCACACCGGCCTCTGGCTTACCTGGCTCCAGCTCAGACACGTGGCACTCCTCCACGGCTCCAGAGGGGCTGTGCACCTTTGCATCAATCTTGCCTTTTGCCCCATTCAACCTTATAGCAAAGGAGGCTGGCTGGTTAACTTTTAATCCCGATTCCTGGGAATTTAATACATTAGGACAGGTTACGGCCCATGGTGTTACTGCTCAGTGGCACACACTGACCTGACCCCAGGACTCCAGGGGACAGTTCTCATGCAAAAAAGGCCCAGAATGTTTATCCATATAACATCTGACAACAGAAGAGCAGGTGCCTTGTTTCACACTTCTAGCTTTGTATATATGGTGGTGGAGACACACATCGGCGTAGTCTAGCACTTGGTTCCGGCTGGAAGAGATGGTTACTGGATTTGGAGACTTACAGACATCCTGGTCAACGGAACTATACTTTCCATGTCCCAAACAAGACCTGGACAGCCAGGAAACCCATTGTTTTCCCAGCCAAAAAAAGGAAGGGCCCCCTTTTAAGAAGAGCCTGGCGACCGACAAAACCATGTACTCACCAACATGAACAAAGTTTTCTATCATTGCTATTTTTTATCTTGAGACTAGGAATGGAGACAATTAATAAACTCATAAAGGACCATACATGGTTAAGGGTCAGCAGGACTTGGGGTGACTATCATTTCCTAGCTATGCAAATAAGTTTCAACCTTCAAGTCCCAGTCTCCTCATCTGTAAAATGGGCACAATAATGGAATCTATACCAGACAGCTGCTGTGTGAGGATGAAATGAGTGATGCATTCTAAGCACTGAGCACAGGGCCTGGTCCATACACAGAAAGACTCGCAAAGGCCAGCTTATCATTAAATATTAACACACATTTAGAAGTTATCTGCATCCCCTCCCCCCAAAAAGAACACAACAGGAGGAAGATTAGCTTTCACTCTTCACTGGATCAGTTTCACCCTCCATGCTCTGCCCTGGAAACTACAGCCTCTTCCAGGAGAAGGGGATTAGAGGTTTAGATGCTTAAGATATTTTAAAATTGGCCAGTCCTGAGCCACAAAATTTTACAAGTTAGCAGTTTTGCGGTAAACTTGATTGGACGACCATTCCTCAAATGGTACCTCAATGTGCGATTGAAGGACGTGGGGGGTCTCGTTAAAATGCAGATTCTGATCCAGTGGGTCTGACGGCAGGGGGCGAGGAGCCTGGGATTCTAGGATTCTAATAAGTTGCCAGGCGATGCCGAGGCTGCTAGTCCTAGCAAGGCACTAAAGCTGCACTGCCTAATTTGGTAGTAACTAGCCATAGGAGACTATATATTTTTTTATATTTAAATCAATTAAAGTTAAAGCTTTGGTTCCTCAGTTACACTAGCAACATTTCAAGTGCTCAATAGCCACATGTGGCCAGGGGCTATCATATCACACAGAGGAGATGTGAGACATTTCCCTTGTTGTAGAACATCCTATTACACTGTGCTGCACTAGAGGTTACAGACTGGGAGGTGAGGACTATGCACAAAATTAAGGAACCTCTGATTACCAGATGGCCCCCCCCCATCCCACCATCCCCTCCTCCACCAAATACCAGCCGACTTCAATTTTCTAAAAAGTCTTAAAAGCAAGACAAAACAATACACGCCTCTCTTTTCCTAATCAGCACCAGATGTTGGCGTGCAGGCCTCCAGCAAATCTCCGATAAATAATTTACATATCACTCAGCACCAAGTGATCCGGGGGAAAAACAGGACGAAGCTGACACTCGTCCCTCCAACTGTGGCAGCGGGTTACAAAAGTGTGACAGATACACAGCCTGCCGCATGCTTATTCAAATATTTACAACCCAACTGCAATGAGAGGACTCTACAGAAAAGTCTTCTGGAGAGGATTTCCCCAAACCAGGTTTTTGGGGGACAAAACCATTTACATTACCTGAATCCGCTTGCCGCTAAATCCTCAAGAGGGAGATAAACACCTCAGAAGATCTGAAAGAAATCTTTGAGATGCATGAGGGCAGCTCTTTGCCCTCAACAAATGCTGGTTTATCTCCCTCCATAGGTTTTAGTTAAGTTGGCCACAAAAGGAACTTCTGTTAAGAAGCCTTTAAATGAAACACAAGAAAAACATCAACACCACAGCGACCAGTTAGCACCCTTGGTACTCTCCAGATGAGGCCTCTTCAATCTGCTGACTGTGATTCTGCTTTGGGTTCTGTCTGGGTTCCCTAATGTCTGGAACAACCAACTATTCCAGCAATACCAATTCTCCTTAGGCAAGGTTAGAATCTCCAGTGTAAACCAAGGGCATGGAATTAGAGCCAAGGAGATGACCAACCTGAGATACAGGATTGGGTTTATATCCAGTATTTTCAAGAACTGGGGGGCAGCTGAAGGCTACTGAGAAATTCCATTAATCAGAAATCAGATTTGGGGATTCTGGTGTTAGGCTGCAAAGGATTCAGACACCTAATTACTTTTCAGTGTCCTGAGCAGAGATCCAAAGGTATCCCTAGTGGTTCTTAGTTCGGCTGTAAGCTCTAATGTAACCTTGAACTCAAAAGTTGATTTATGCTAGGAGAAAAGTGGCATTTCCTGGCATCCCAACAGGTTGGGATGTGACCACTTGCCACAGTGCCAGGGTGGGGATTAAGGAGGCCACAGTTAAGACCATGGGTTCTGGGGCCATAGAGACCCTCACTCTGCCTCATATTAGCTGGTTTCTGGTAGCCATAACCTCTCTGTATCTCAGCTTTTCCATCTTTAAAATGAAGTCAGGAGAAACCTACCCACTAGCCTCTTGCAAGGATTTAATGAGGCAATACTGATAAAGTTCTTACATAATGCCTTGCACACTTATTAAATAAGTCCTCATCACAAAATTAATCGTCAAGGAGCTTGAGGAAAAGAAACCCTGCAATAGCAGGCAAAATGTAACCAGACTGTTGGTCTTGTGTTCATTCTGTTTGAAAGCCCTCCTTATCCCTTAACCAATTATTAACAGGCCTCCTTTGTTCCTTTTGAATAAATATTTAAAAGACAACCTTGTTCTCAAACGTTAAGGTGTTTTGTTGACTGTGGCTCTGTTTTCACTTGCCTCAAGTGTCTCCTGTCCTAAACGTGGGGCGGGGGTGTGTGTGTGGGGGGGTGGTGTTTGACTCTGCCATGGGAAAGCTCCTCTACAGTTAGCAGCATCTGTGGTCACACTGGGATAGGGCCCTTGGCACTGCAGGGAGGATTGAAGCGGCCTCAAGAGTCCAGGGTCTCACTGGTTGGCCTGTGGCCAAGGAGATGGATGTTTCCTTGCGTCTCACCTGAAGGCTCATAACAGTGAGGCGGCGGGCGTCGTCAGAGGGCGCGATGACGGGTACCAGGTAAGGACTTTCGGGGATGTGCTCATCGTTGAACTTGATAGACACCTCGTAGTTACCTGTGGAGGCAGGAAAGTCCCATCATTTCAGATATTCTGGGAAGGTGGTTCCAGAGCGGCCTCTTGCTTCTTTCCTAGGACTGAAATGCCTTCCAAGAGACCCTGCCTCCCCAGTGGCAAAGGCCAGTTGGTTGAGGGTAGGTCACTTAGTCTAGGTTGAGCCAATATGATTCCCTTAGTTGGGCAAGGGCCAAGATTCTTTTTTTTTTTTTTAAGATTTTATTTATTTATTCACAAGAGACAGAGAGAGAGAGAGAGAGAGAGAGAGACAGAGACAGAGACACAGGTAGAGGGAGAAGCAGGCTCCATGCAGAGAGCCCGATGTGGGACTCGATTCTGGGTCTCCAGGATCATGTCCTGGACTGAAGGCAGTGCTAAACCGATGAGCCACCCGGGCTGCCCAAAGGCCAAGATTCTTAATCTGGGTCCACAGGGCCTCCCCAAGGGCCTGTGTACAGAATTCGGGAGACCCAGGAAAGCTGAATTGGAAAAAAATATTACATCCTCACTTTCACTAACCTCAGGTTGAAATTTAGCATTTCCTTTCTTTAGAAATGCCAACAAGAAACACTAGAAGTACACATTAGAAGTCCTTGTAACTTTGTCACCAACAAAGATCACAGATATTTTCATGTCACTTTACAGTTTTAGATATGCCTTGACACATGATTTACACTCGCCACTATTTTGAAATACAGGTAGTTAACAGACCATCACCAAATGCTATGACTTCTTATGTTAAGGGAGACGTGTATATGTTACTATGCTACACATTCCCCTGAAGATTTTGATAACTACATTTAATTATAACTGATTTCCTTTATACTCCAATGCATTATATATGTTTCAAAACATTATCCTGACAAAAAGGGTCCATGGCTCACAGAAGGTCAGGAGCTGCTGCTTGAGCGAGCACAGATGCTGAGGCCACTCTTCTAGAGCAGCCACAACAACCAGTGGCCAAGGATGGGCAGAAAGGCTGGTTAGTGGCAAGAACACCATGGCTGAATGAAAGCATGAAGCAGAGAGGCCAAGAGAGAAGGACCAAAGAATAGGACTTCCTGCCCCCTGGAGGCCTGACTGGATTTCCTACCGTGGCAGTTCTAGGAGGCACTCCCATGCACCCCTACAGATAAACTCCTTTTCTACAAGAGCTAGCTAGCTTGCCAGGGTTCTGTTCCTTATAACCTAAGCACCCCCAACAAGGAACATGTCCTCAGTTGGCCTGTGGTTACATACCAGGCTCCTGGGCAATGTAAGACACTCCACATGATCCATTTTTATGGTCATCGAACGTAATCTCGGCCTTACTGGGGCCCTCGACAGCAATGGACAAGCCGCCAGCGCCTGCCTCCCGGGTCCAGATGCTGAATTCGGCTGAAGCAAAGAAACACCTGGTTTGTGACTGAGCCTGGGACAGGCTCTCTTCTTGCTCACACCCACAATGCTGGGTTATGGTTGCTCCCTTTTCTCTCTTTAACTCCAAGCAGAGGCCCAGGGGAAGGCATCATCAGTGTTTTGGAAGCATCAGCCATGAGAACATGAAATTCATGCAAAACCGGGCATCTCTGAATATATCCAACCAAGGCAGAAAAAGATGAGAATGCTTTGTTTTGTCCCCACCAGCAACCACCCTACAATTGGTTTTGTAGAATTCTAGTGTGTTCCACCGAATGTTAGCATTGCAGGATGCTCTGAGGAGCTTTATTAGTCTGCTCCCCTCTTAGATGCTCACAGAGTCATTATAGGCTTCAAGGGGCCCCTCAGTGAGAAACTTGTTTAGCTTTGGGTAAGTGAGCAACTCCCAAACATGTGGAGCCACAGAAGCCTTGTTTTAAAGAATGCCCCTTGAAAGGAGAAAAAATGAGTGGGAAATATCAGAAAGGGAGACAGAACATGAGAGACTCCTAACTCTGGGAAACGAACTAGGGGTGGTGGAAAGGGAGGTGGGTGGGAGGTGGGGGTGACTGGGTGATGGGCACTGAGGGGGGCACTTGATGGGCTGAGCACTGGGTGTTATTCTATATGTTGGCAAATTGAACACCAATAAAAAATAAATTTATAAAAAACATTAAATTAAATTTAAATAGAAAGAAAGAAAAGAAAGAAAGAAAAGAAAGAAAAGAAAAGAAAAGAAAAAAGAAAAGAAAAGAAAGAAAAGAAAAGAAAAGAAAAAGAAAAGAAAGAAAAGAAAAGAAAAGAAAAGAAAAGAAAAGAAAAGAAAAGAAAAGAAAAGAAAAAAGAAAAGAAAAGAAAAGAAAAGGATGCCCCTTAATACCACCATCAGAACCATCCACCCAGAGAGTCTGTTTCTGGAACAGGGTGAAGAACACCGGGTGCTCACACCACCAGGCTCCTCGTGTTCTTCTCAAGTAAAACGCCTGCCTGAACACTCACCTGGGACCCCTGCTTCTCCTCTCTCCAGGCCGGGGCCTCCTGCGCGGACCTTGTGGGCACCCCCCTCACCCAGAGGCCCCACAGTGAACTGGAAGGGGCTGCCGGTGACATGCTGGCCACGGTACTTGACGCTGACCGTGTGAACACCCATCTCCTGGGGCACAAACCGGACACAGTGAGAGTTCTTCCCCATGGACACGATCTCTGCCTCGGTCACGCGGCCAGAAGGGCTGGTGACATGGGCCGACATGTCACTGCTGTCGATTTCTGAAAGGGGGGGGGGGAGAGTTTGGGGGGAAAGAGAGCAGGGTTAGGGTGAGGGACCAAGGCAGAGAAGGCCATGCAGGACAAGCAGCAGAGGGTAAGGCAGGTGCAGCCCAGCGGGTATGGGGTGCTCAGGCTTCCTCCCATTCAGGGGAGACCTTCCTGTCTCCCCCAAACACTGGGTGGCTGTGGCCACCGTAGATACAGCAGGGCCCCTCCAGCCACCCAGTGGAGAGAACATTCTAGGGACAGTGACACTTTCTGCCCCACCGAGTACTTTTACCATCTTCCTGGCTGGAGCTAATTCCACACAGCAGTTTCAAACCAGAGCCTGTCACTGAGAGTGACAGCAGGTAAATAAAAACTACAATAGCCCAGATGTTTCTAAGCCAAAGGTGACATGTGCCCATCTATCATGCTTATAGGAGCTCTTTTCCATAGGTAGGTAAGGGCAGAGAATTTAAGAAACGTCACCCTGTACTTTCGACAAGCCCTGGCATTTCTTTTAGGCAACAAGACAAAATGCATTTAGAGAAAAAAGTGAACACATGTTGGTCACAACTGCAAAGGGAAACCATGCGTGAGCAAAGCTTTGAGCAAGTCAAATACCAGAGGCCATGCTTTCAGAAGAGTGATGCCTCAGGTCACCGACAGCGGGAAGCAGATCACGTCTGCTGCACCTGAGGTGCTCATGCCATGCCAGTGACCATGCCCACACTGACGTGGTGGAGACAGGCACACTGCATGCTGGGTGACCAAGTAATGCCATCACCTAGAGCCACATGAAGCTGCACTCGCCAGCCCTACACGACCTGGGCTGAGCAGCCGTGACTTTGAGCCCTGAGGACAGAGAAAGGAAGGGGAGTTGAGGAGAGGGTCGCCCCACACGGCCTGGGTCCAAAGGAACATCCGGAAGCTGATGAGCCTGTCCTCCACTCTAACTGACGACAGAGGCTCATTTAGGTAACGAGGGGAAAAGTGAGTCTCACCCAGAGTGAGCTGGCACCAAGGATCTGATCAGAACAAAGAGGAGCCAAGAGCTAGAGAGACTTCGGAGGAAGAATAACTGACCCGCTAGTTCCTCAGGAAACAAACAGATAATTCGCAAAAGGAGGAATGTAAAGCAAAGGAAAAAAGTCTGTCACCAGTGACCTGAGAAACAAAACCGAAAACGGGACACCGTATTTTTCCATCATATTGGTCAAAGTGAGAACGAAACCTAGTGCCCAGTGCTGGTGGGGAAATGGAGAAATGGGCACTGATCCTTTATCACGAGGGTGGTCTGCCAAGGTGGGGGAGCATTTGAACCACGTCAGCCCTGCCATCCCAGCCTGCAGCATCCATCTGACATGAAGCCAGCCTGCAGACACGGCGGTGAATGTTACAGAGCACCGGCTGCCAGAGCCCAGGGATGGAAGTGAGCTTACGTGGATGGAGACTATGCGATGAAGCACGGTGCATCAGGACATGGACCAGAATCTCAGGTAGTCATTAAAGATATGATGTGGAGGGGCACCTGGGGGGCTCAGTCAGGTAGGTATCTGACTTGATTTTGGCTTAGGTCATGATCCCAGGGTTGGGCTCCCTGCTCAGTGGGGAACCTGCTGCTCTGTCTTCTCCTGCCTGTGCTCTCTCTCGCTATCTCTATCTCTGTTGCTCTCTCAAATAAATAAATAAAATCTTAAAAATAAAAAAAAAGGAACAATGCCATCGGGCTGACATCTCTGAAATACCTCCAAATAGGCATCAGCAGGGCCATTCTCTCACTGACACGACTCTATTTGACAGATAGTAAATTCAAATCTAAAAGCTTATCTTCCCCACCTTGTGACAAAATAAAGCCATTTTCATTTGGAAGAGGAAAAAAGTAGCAGGTAGTTTTTCTGGGATGGGGCTGTGTGAGAAGAGTACTAAAAATATAAATAAATAATTAATTACTTACTTACTTTAAAATAGTTACCCATAGAGCACTTAGTATGTTCTAGGTCATGCCCAGACCTGGTTTCCAGTGGTGCTCACTGCCCTGACCCCTAAGCTCCTCAGGCTCACCTGGGATTTTCAGGTTCAGGTCACAGATGCTCCCGACAGTGGCCACAGATGGGGCCCGGCTGGTGCGGGTGATGCTCTCCTTGACTCTTCCCTCCCCGCTGATCTTCACAGTAAACGGGCTCCCTGCAAGAACCGAGAAGGCCCTCATGAGCAGCCCAGAGGCTGAGGGGCACAGCATTTATAGAAAACCCAAGCATCAAATGGGGAGGGCGGAGGGGATCAGACGCACCAGGTACATGCTCATCAGCGAACTTGGTGGAGACAATGTAAACCCCAGGCACAGTGGGGAAGTAGGAGACCTTGCAGGTACCATCTTCCAAGTCCTCTGTCTGGATGTCCACTTTGCTGGGGCCTTCCACTGCCAAGGATATGCCACCATAACCTGCAACATGGTAGCCCGGGGCTGATGGGACCGCAACTCACTGGAGAGGGGGAACTCAATGCATGCAGAAAGGATGTTTGGCTCTGGAAATTCAAACTGCTATTTCCAGATGGCACAAAGACAGAAGCGATAGGCAGCCCCCTATTAAAGAGGCCCAGGCAGAGAAACAGTTTAAAAGGCTCTGAGAAATCCCGTAGTGAAAAAATCTGGTAAGTATGGCTTTGATCACAGAATTCTTTTCTCAAAGATATCTATCAACATCCCATGGAGCACCTATCTCCTACAGAACCCACTGAGGAAGACACCTTGGCCATACGCCTCCAAGAACGGCATGTATTAATCACCAGCTACAGGTCTGAGAACTTGAACTTTTAAACTATCCCCAAATGCCTCAGATGTCCAGCCAGTGAATCATTAAGATAGAAAATTCTAAAGTTTAATGACCTAAAGAATCAACAGGGAGCATCGGCCCACCAAGATGAGAAATTTTCTAGCCTTCTGCCCTGGGACTGAGACTTTGTCTGGAAGCCACCACTGTGGCCATGACTCAAGAAGGCAGAAGATGAAGATACTAACAATGTGGCATAGCTTGAAGAGGCCCAATCCAATTCAAACCATTTTAAAGAGGAAACAGGGAGAGATTCCATATTTCCACAAAAGCACCACTCAGCTGACATGACCTTGGCCAGCTGGCCCAACCTCCTATGCTTGGGATAGGCCCAGGAGATCCTGGAAAGCTGCAGACGGTGGTGTACCATACATGATGACAGAGAGATCTGTGATTTGTTTTGGCTCTGGATTCAAATGCCAGGAGCAGATAGGCTGTTTACTCCTGTAAGCCTCAGTTTCTTCATCTTGAAATGCAGATAATACCTACTTCACTAAGGGTCATGGGGTCTAAATGCTAATGCAGGTTCAAGGACCTACAGCTTGAAGGATGCTCAGAAAGTAACGGGAGGTGGTAGGATGAAAAGACAAAGCAGCCCAAGCAACAAGAAGACCATTCCTGTGAGCCTTCCCCCACAGACCTGCATCCCTGGTGTCCACGATGAACTCAGACATCTCGAAAGTCCTGCCCTCTGAGAGGCCACGGCCATAGACTTTGGCTCTGCGTGCATCGCCAATCTCAGACTGGACCACCATGATGGACACGGGGCTGTTGGCCACGTGGTTGCCATTCTTCTTGATGCTGACCAGGTGTTCACCCACCTCCCGGGGGATGAAGGAGATGCCTGCATCAGAGCACAGATTGGGGTTTGTAAGGAGGGGTGGGGGGAGGGGGGACAGGATGAAGGAGAGGAAACAGGAGGGAGACACACACCCAAGGACGGAAACTTTCCAGCAGCCCAGAGTGTCCAAGCTGGGGGGCCAACACTGCAATGGAGAAACTCGGGCTCTCTGAGGTGCTACAGGTCCTCAGGACAGGAGGAAGGCCCATCTCCCACCCAGCTCCGGCTAGGAAGGCAGCCCAGGCTCACCGATGTGGTTGTTGGGCAGCCTCTTGAGGAGACAGGGTTCGTCGCGGCCGGATGGTGCCTTGATGCTGGCTGTCAGGGTGCTCAGGTCCGTCTCGCTGATGTCGAGCAGGAAGTCGGCGGCAGAGCCTAGCTTGACCTGAGAGCACCGTCTGCTATCGTCTGGGAAACATCCCCCCCGGGCAGCTCCTATTACATGTGGTCTCCTCAGCTCCCAGGAGCCCTCACACCACATGCCAGTCACAGAGGAGCACATAAGGATGAATGACTCAAAGTTAAGAGAAAAAAAACCCATCTGGGACAATGAGCAGGACTAACTAACAATGAGTGCTGGCTATTTCTGTCTGGTTAAAGGGAAGACTGGGAACTGGCAGGAGACTGGGGTCTTCTCTCGGATCACTTTTCAAAGGAGACTTTGCCAGCGGGAGGCACCTGTCACCTGCCTGCCATCACCTGGGGTGTTCCTCAAGCGCATACACCTCCTGCTCCACATGGGACTGCTGACTGCTTCACAGTCCAGGACAAAAACCTTGCCTTTCAAATTCCCATATAATCTATTGACAGTGTAATATGAACACAGCAAGCACCAGAGACATTAGGAGTGTGGGCTTTGAATCAGATAACCTGGATAGGAGTCCCAGAATACCTACCCATGAACTTGGCCAAGCCACTACCTCTCCCACCGTCAGGTTTTCCAACCATAAATAGCAAGGAAATCTATCTAGTAGTGATGCTGAAGGGCATCTTTGAGTTCATGTACTCCTGTAAAAGGTATCTGAATGCCGCTACCTGAGGGCCTACTATTGGCTGCTGGAGTCAGATTGGCACACAAAAAGGTACCCTCTGAATGGTTGTTGCTTCCTTTTCCTTGGATTACCAGCTAAGGGAAGAATTAGGCCAGCCCAAAGTTGACTTTGCACCCCACAGACTCCCCCAAGGAGTCTGCATGAAACCTACACTTAGATGCAGAGCCTGCTGCCACTGGTCTGATGGGGAGAGGGGCTGTTGGGGGAGCCATACCTTCCCCTAGGAAGCACCCCCCACAAGCCAGGTAACCCTACCTGTGATCTTGGCTGTGAAGGGGCTGCCGGGGATGTGCTTGTCATTGTACTTGACCAGAATGCTGTAGTCGCCTGGCAGGGTGGGGAGATAGGTCACTGTGCATGTTCCATCTTTGTTGTCGATGCAGCTGATTTCGGCCTTTGAGGGTCCCTCAATAGCCAAGTCTAGGCCACCTGGGGACGGGAGGGAAAAGGGAGAGCCTTTAGTGAGAGAGTGTTTTCTTGTTTCAACAGGGATAACACCTCATCTAGGGCGGTCCCAATGCCAGGAACAATAGACTATTACATGCCACATAAGCTCAGGCAAGGAGCATGTCAGAACAAAGCAATTTACATGGTAAACCTGCCCAGTGGAAAGACTTTCCACCATCTGAATTCTTCACTAGGAGTGACCCTGAACTTTTCTCTATTCTTCGGGATACATGGGACATGAAAGGGATGGCACATCAATCACACATATGGGAGGGTCACATAAAGACTGTCCCTGCTGGTGGGGCACTGACTGCCATCATGAAAGTCCCATAAGAACCACAAATTTAGGGGTGCCTGGCTGGTTTAGTCAGTGGAGCATGCAACTATCGATCTTGGGGTTGTGAGTTTGAGCCTGCATTAGGTGTGATTACTTAAAAATAAAATCTTAAAAAAAAAAAGAATCACAAATATAGAAGTCTCCAGGACAACTATGGGCATAGGTATAGAGCTTTATCTGGAATGGGCAGTAGCTTATGTAGTCCTCTAGATATACGTACATATGCAAAAAAAGAAAAGAAAAAGCATCATCTACTAAAAACATGTTTGAATTTCAAGCAAGTCTCATAAAATATTTCATAGCATTGATCTGATTTTCATCAGAATACAAAGGACTTCAAAAATTCTGTTTTGGGTAAAGACAGAGCAGCTCTACCTAAGAGATTTATGAGAAAAGAAAAGACAAATGCTATCATTCAGCTGTCTTATTTTTAAAAGCTGCTCTGGAACTGTATCTACTTAACTCTCCAAACTTAAGGCCAGAAGCATAAAATCACATAAAACACACGGTACCTTCTCCTGCATCCTCAGTGACGATGGTGAAGGTGGCAGTTTTGTTGGCCACTCCATATACCAGGCCTGGACCATATGCAGAAACGCTCCCACTGTTCGGGTAGTTCACGTAGAACTGGAGTGGGCTTTCTGTGTTGGCAAAGAACACAAAATCGAGGGGGACTCACTGACGGGGGAATGCATCCCTTGAACAACCAGTGTCTTAATAGTCACCTAACAGCAGGTAGGCGTGGTGTCTCCTATGCAGGGGCAGAAATCAGAAGGAGACTCCTGTAGAGCTCACCATGCTGCGATATCCAAGGGGTCTACTCGTACTGCACAAGAAAAACAATCCCAAGGGTTGCTCCAGAATAGAAGGGGGCTCAGGTAGGACAGTGCTGCTCCACTTGACCAATAAGGAGGAAACATCTGACCATGTGGAGACATGACCCACTACTGGAGGGAACACAACTGGAAAGGTCTTTTGTGAAGGCCATTTGCTGTGCCTTTCAAAATGTAAGGCTCTATGAGGCCCCTCGTAATCTATCCCACAGTGGTCCTTTCTCCCCACCCTGCTCTCAGCCCTGTGCAAGGTCTTCTATTTCCATAGCATGCAGATCCAAATTAGAAAAAGACTCCAGTGTCCAACAATAGGGAGCCAGTTAAGTAAACAATGGTCTACTCGCAGGTCATTAAAAACAATGATGGAGGGATGCCTGAGTGGCTCTGCAGTTGAGCGTCTGCCTTTGGCTCAGGGCTGATCCCAGGATCTGAGATCAAGTCCCACACTGGGCTCCCTGCCTGGGGCCTGCTCCTCCCTCTGCCTGTGTCTCTGCCTCTGTGTGTCTCTCATGAATAAATAGGTAAAATCTTAAAAAAACCCAAAAAACCAAAAAACCAAAAAAACAAAAACAATGATGGGGGGGGGCACCTGGGTGGCTCAGTTAAGTGTCCGACTTTTGATTTCAGCTCAGGTCATGATCCCAGAGTGGTGAGATCAAAACCCTGCGTCCAGCGCCACACTGAGCATGGAGCCTGTTTGAGATTTTCTCTCCCTCTCCCTCTGCCCCTCCTCCCTTACTTGTGCGCTCTCTCTCTCTCTCTCTCTCTCAAAAAAAAAAAAAAAAAAAAAAAAAACGCAATGAGGGAGATCTGTATTAACTTCAGAGATTATTCATAATGTGCCACAGAAAAAGACAAGCTGCTATATAACATTAATTGCATTATCTCATTTCTTTGAAGAAAAAACAGAACAAAATTATATGCATGTTTTTCAGGCACAGAGAGAAACATCTGGAAAGACACACACCCAAGGAGTGGAAGTAAAAGGGAAAGAGGAGAAAGACATTTTTTACTTTCTCTGTATCTGCATCTTTACAATATTTAGATAAAAGCAGATAATGTATTTTCACTTTAAACAAATATTATACACGCAGAAGTGCATAAACTACAGCAAATACTGAACTGGGAGAAATATTTGCAACTTTTATCACAAAGAGCTAATCTCTCCAATAGTTAATTTGCTCTCAGAAACTGATATGAACAAAGGGTAATAACCCAATAGAAAAACCTGGCCAAGGAAACAAGCGCTCAGTTCACAGAAATCAAATAGTACTTAAACATATAGAAAGTTGCATAATCTCATTCATAAGAGAAATACAAACAAAGCCACAGTAAGATACAGTTTTGGTTTGTTTTTTTTTTTTTTTGAAATGTCAGTCTTGCAAAGATCCAAAACTGGTGGAAAAGCGGGTGCTTGTCTTTCCTGATGGTGGTTGTATGAACTGGGGGTGCCCCACTGAAAGGCAATTTGGCAAGACCTATTGGAATGACAGATGTCTCTACCTGTGGCCTACAATTCCTGCCCTGGGAACTAAATCTCACAGCTATACCTTCATGAGTGTGAGATGATGTATATAAAGGCTGTTCACTGCAGCAAAAGGTAGGGGAGAGCCTAAATGTCCTCCAATCAGGGAAATGGGGGAATATATCACAGTTCATCCAAACAGCGGGACACCACAAACATGCTCTATCATTTGGACATGCAAAGCCCACCTGGATACACCATTAGACTGCAAAGGACAACCTCAGAATGATGTGTAGAGTATGCTACTATTAATGTACAAATGGGAAAGGGCTTAAGACTCTGTATTTCCCCTTTGTTTGTAGGGTCTTAAAAATATTCTGAAATCCAACATAAAAAATTAACAGCAGTCAAGTTCAAGGAGAGGTCAGGTGGGTGATATAGACAGGAAGGAAACCTTTCCCCATATCATTTTTTACACTATGTGGGTATGTTGTTCACTCAAAATATTAAATTAAAAAACAGAGAACTATTTGAACATTTTTTTTTTTTAAGAACAAGTATAACACTGTGCTGGTTGATGGACATGAAATCTGAGCTGGATTTCCTTGTCAAGGGCAGTGTGAACATAAGGCAGCTTGTCCTTTCCTCCTCCCACCCCAAAACCCCACGCCACACAGGGCTCTGCAGGCCAGGCTGGAAAGTCCCTCGATGTGCCTCACATTTTCTCCCAGTTCACCCTTTGGCCACACTAGGCATAGTGACAAAGATAAATAATCATGGACCTAAGGGCTGAACTGTGACCCAGGAAGCTCAGCCGTACCATCCCTTCTGGAAAGTAGCTGGTTCTGCTGGGGTCACAGGCTTTTTGGTTTCAGAGGGACACACAGCATTCCCAATCCTGCCACCAAGAACTGTTTCCTGCACGTCAGCTAGCTGAACGTCTCTGCAAACCTCCCAGATGTTCAGGCCCCACGTCCCGTCATCTTGCAGGGCACACTGCCCCAGGTGCCAAGCCTGACTCACCAGGGATGTGGCCGCCCATGTATCTGATGTGCATCTCATGCAGCCCAACCTCAGTGGGGGCGTATCTGACAGTGACCGTGCCGTCCTTGTTGTCCACAATCTCAGGTGTAGCTGTCTTCCCAGAAGGCATATGGACCTCTCCTGTTAGAGCACAGGGAGACAGGGCAATGAGCCCCCCAGCGACTTGCCCTGGAGAAGCTGAGTGCCAAGGCGCAGGTGGCCTTCAGATGCAAGAGCACTCATGGCTGCCTAAAGCATCCACGATCCACAACAGGAAAAGAGACATGTTTGCCTTTGTTCTGTTTCCTTTTCCTCCACAAAATGCAGCAGGCAACTCAAGTCAAAAGTTATCTACTTTTGTACTGACTAGAAAAGACCACAAGGCCAGTAGCATTAGCAGAATGTCAACTCAAAGAGAAACAGACATTAAAAGGAGGCTCGGAGAGAAAGAAAGTCTTGCACAATATAGACTTTAGTGTCAATGTCACATCTGGAAAGGTGCAAGAATAAGACAAGGCAGGAAGAAAGGCAGGACAGGAACCTGACAGTCAAGAGGGATCTAATACAGCCGTTCTTAACCTGGAGAGAAGCCCCGGCCTTCTCCAGGATGTAAACAAGTTATAAATCAATCACCCCCTTCAGAGACACCACATAATGTACAGAGAACATTCTGCAATCTCAGGGGCTCTTGGACCAATCTCCTACAGCAAGAACAAGGGATGCTGGGTTCAGGACCCCAAGTATTAGGGACAAGTGGAACCACCTCCCAGGCACTGTTCTGGAAAGCTGGTACAATCCAGGGAGAACAAGGTGGCTTTCATGACAGTGCTTACCAGTGATTTCTCCTTTCCTGACCGCAAACGGAATGACCAAGTCGAAAGGCTTGAACCCCAGGCCGTTCATGTCACTCACTGGGACATAAGCCTCTTCGGTTACCTAAAAACAGGAAGCAGTTGTCACTGGGGAAAGTGGACAACAGTGTGGGCCAGTGAAGCAACAGAGGGCAGAGCAACTGGGAATTTTGCAAGTCAGTGCAGCCAGGATTTGGGAATGTGGCTGTCCATCCATGGAGGATGGGCTTTGTCTAACTGGCCCCAGGGCCAGAGCAGAGCCTGAAGGATTGGAGAAGTCATGCTGACCAATTGCTAAAAAGTCACTAGGCATTTTGCTTGTAAAATTCCCAGCAGTGCTCATGGGAAAGTGAAAAAGTGAGAGACAGCAATGTCTGTGAGTCCCAAGAGGCTCCACCTGGAAAGGTTTAGTTGCTTGTGGCCTGGAAAAGAAGGTGCGTTTTAAGTGGCAGAAAGTAGCAGCAGGTGGTTTTCCCCCTGAACAGAAACCAAATGTGCAAGGGGCGGCCTTGAGAGTCAGCAGGAGGGCTGAAGACAGTCCAGGTTCCTCTGAACCGCGGTGACAAACTACACTGAGCGTGATCACAGATATGACGGCTGGAGATTCGTGGAGCGCATACGATGACACAGGTGGGTCTCATTACAGAGGAAGCGGGGATCATTGTGATGGACCAATCAGTGGGGGACAAACCAATGACCAGGACACCCAGAGGGCTTAAGCAATCCCCAGAAGCAGGCTGTAGCTTTTCTGAAATGAAGGCTGAGTAAACACAGAAACGCAAATAGGAAAAAAAAAAAAAAAAGTGTACCCAGGGCCTGAATCCAGGGGAACATGCATTTACCGGAGCCTCCTCCACAGCCTCGACTTCCCCATCCGTGGCCTGGTCGGTGGCAAATGGAGATTAGTTGGGAATCACATTGAAGGGACACTGCTACTTAGTAGGTTCTAAGGTCTGAGGGCTGCCTCCTCCCTGTCTCTGCTCCCTCTGGTACAGCAGGGAGCCACTCGCTCTGGCAGGATCCTGCATTCTTCCTCCCCTCATGGAGAACAAGTTGGCACCCTTTCTCCAAATGTCAAACACCCAAGCCCTTTGAACCCGAGATGCCACTTCTAGGAAGCAAGCCTATAACAATGGTAACCCGAAAGTCCATAGGTAATTGATATGTGCCATGGATTTTACTAGAGCTGTCTGTGGTCAAGAGAACTTGATGTAACCTAAAATGTCCATCCGCCAGAGACTCAGTTTAGCAAATTATGCAAACCTGTACACTAGAAGAAGCAACCAAGCCTGATGAATGAAATGTGGAAGGGTGCCTATGCCTATGAGACGAAAACAAGTGTATGTGGATGACACGATCCCTTGCACCAAGCTGATGGGTGTGTTGTGCAAATAGGGACTAGTCACTTCTGCAGCATGGAACTAGGAAAGTGGTTTCCTCTTGTTTGATAAAGGTCTGTGGTATTAATGTTTTAAAAGTCTATAAATTAAAAAAAAAAAAAAGTCTATAAATTCGGGTAGCCCCAGTGGCCCAGCGGTTTAGCACTGCCTTCAGCCTGGGGTGTGATCCTGGAGACCCGGGATCAAGTCCCACGTCGGTCTCCCTGCATGGAGCCTGCTTCTCCCTCTGCCTGGGTCTCTCTCTCTCTCTCTCTCTCTGTCATGAATAAATAAATAAAATCTTAAAAAAATAATAAACAGAAGTCTTTTAAAAAAATAAAATAGAAGTCTATAAATTCATTTTTTTAAACCATAGACGTTATGCTCCTGCTCCGATCAACCTGATAAGAGAGGGTCCCCCTCTTCTACCATCATCAACAAGAATTGGAAGGCCACCCCCTGGAGGAAGGCTTACATCCCTGCTTTACTCCTTTCTGTGTATTTTAGCATCTGCAGAAAGGGGACTTCACTTAGAAAGGCAGCTTTGTAAGCTTCCACATGGGGAACAGCCCTATCCCTGCCTCCTGGGGCTCTCCCACAGTGGCGCTATGTGCGGACAAAGTGGTCGGGAGCAAGATCTTTCACTGACCACACTATGAACTGGGACCTAGGACTTCTCAATGCTGATGAGCAGATAAGCCGCTAGACCTGTGACTTCATGATGTATTTAACTGAACCAGCCCTGCTGGGGCTCCTTGAGACGTGAGCTCTGAACACAGTACTGGGTGCACCCGTCCTTCTGGCCACAAGTCTATAGAGGGAGGCAGGGAATCCACATGCAAAGAAAGTCCATCTAGGTAAGGCTGGAGAAAGTCTGGAACTTTCTGGGAGAATACAGACCTAAACCCGTACTGTGGGTGACCTACCCCCACCCCAGGCCCCTTTCCTGCCTTCAGTAGTGGCTAGGGGGCAGTGTGTCTGCACAAAATATCCTTGTAATCCAGAGCTGAGGGGACATTCATTCCCAATGAGTTTGGTGGCCCCTACTTTGAGCCCCTGTTGCAGCAGCTAAAATGGCTCAAGATTTTTTTCACACTGACTTTTTCACTCGGACCCTCCCAACCCATCCCTAGCTCTTGGCACCAGCAAGGCTATGGCCTCTACCCAGGGGCTGCTCTTCCATGCTGCTATTCTAATCAACCAGATAAAACCCACTACAGACTAAAACAAATTCTTGAAACTACAACTGGGACCCGTCTCTGTAAATAAGAACAATATAAACTCTCTAGCTGCATTTCTCTCTGCCCTGAAGGAGAAAAACACTCCCACACGAACAGTGTCAAAGTTGACAAGTGCTTACATCCTTGAGACCAAAAAAAAAAAAAGGCTCCAGATCTCTGGCAGAATGTTTACAGATAAACAAACATCTACAGAAAGGGGAAAAAAAGCTACAACAGATTATAGATGTTTGGAAGGCACGGGCTTCTGTTTGGAACAAGTCCCTTCTCTGCTGCTGCATAAAGTGAAATCATTAGAAGGGGCTTCGTGGGCTGTGTGTGGAGCCAGGTCACTGAGGCCTGAGGACTTTGTGGTCAGGCGTGGCTAGCTGTCGTGACATCAGAGGACACCACGTGAGGGGCAGTCGGTGGCCGTCCAGAGCAGGCACACTGGGCTCAGTGAACTTGACTCTGAGCCTTGTTCCTATACCTCACCTGCAAAAGGGCCGACAATGGTTTTACGGGTCAAATGAGGTTTCTAATCTTTTCCTGATTAAAGAACCTTCATAATCAGTGGAGAGTCCAAAAGTCACTCGTTGAATATGAAGGAGTCCCACCCTCTCTGGAACCCTTCATTCCAGGTGTTCCTATTCAAGAGACATGCTGCTTCCCGCATCTCTACAACATCTGAATCTTTTCTAAAACAGAGCTGGAAGCACTCTGTGTCCTGGGGTAGGAGTCAAGTCTCCAGACATAACGGCATCAGGAACCTCTCTCCTCCAGGCCGTGGAGATGAGGAAGGAGGAAGGAGGAAGAACTAGCAGGATGAAAAATTGTGGTGTCTTACTTATACACATTTTTTTGGTCAGAGTGTATCCTTCTGAACTGGGCTTATGCCAGGACCTTGCCTAAGATCCTTCACATGATGGATACTTCGATGGCTAATAAGATTCCTTAAAAATTCTTACAGCCAAGGGTCTCCGGATTTCAAGAGATTTACTCTGGGACTGTACGAGGTCATGACTGCTTAAGAAAAATTTTTTTAAAGAAAACGAAAAAAAAAGCGGAAGGGGATGTTGTAGCCAGGATTTAACAGATGGCAGCTGTTATCATCGCTGCCTGTCGTACCAGAGTGCTCTAGGGAAGGAATCGTCCTTACCATGACGGTGAAGGGGCTATTGGGAATGTCAACTCCGCCAAAGCGCACGTAGATGACATAGGTGCCCGGCTTGGCGGCCGTGTAGAAGATGTCGTACGTGCCATCCTCATTCTCGATGACATCGGCCTCGGCCTCGGTGCCGTCGGGGGTCAGAACCGTGCAGGTCACCTTCCCCTTCCCGGCGGTCTTGGCATCAACCACAAAGCCCACTTCCTCGCCGGTTTTCACAGTGGAAGCGATTCCAGGGCCTGGAGAAAAGTTCAGGAGAAGGGAATGGAAGCTCCAGCCGCGGACAGTTGCCCTGGAGGCCCGAGAACAAACCACGCCTTCGTGTGGTCTGTGTCGTCAATGCTCGCCCCTCGACGGCGGCCACAAGGGGCTGTCCCACAGATCACCCGGGGAAGGCGCTGCTCACGGGACCATTCCATCCGTTACTCACTAAACAAGCTCTGAGTGTCAACCACATGTTGGACCCGGCTTGCCGGCATTCAGGGGTCTGGGGAAGACAGTCAGCTTCCCGAAGCAGACATCTACGGGGCATTTTCTTAAGGGCCAGGTACACACAAAAGGGAACCAAACACAGTCTCTGCTCTCAAGATGTTCCTCATCTCACAGACTTTGCAGGCCTGGCACCAAGGACCACACAGCTTGATGTGCTGTGTTCACACAGAGGGGGAGCTAAGTTACAGAAAAAATGATCTGTCGTGCTTCAGGAGTGTCCTGTAGCACATCTCTATAAATAAAGGTCCAGGAGTCTGTATCCCACGGTTGCCACACCGACAGAGGGCTTTTTGAGAAAACGGGTAGCAACTGAGTTCTGAAGGACAGGTACTCTTGGCTAGGGGAGACCTATCACCCCTGTCCCTAAACCATGACCAGTCTCTCTCTGACTGGTGGCACCCTTTCACGTGGGAACCACACAGCAGGGAATGCAGACTAGTGAACTAAAAGCCTATTGGCAAAAAGAAAAAAAAAAAGGCAGAAAGTGTGTAGAAGCAACAGGGAATGCTAAGAGCATGTTGTTCACATTCCACTACTGGGAATGGTAAGTAGCAGGGAATCTGGGGCCAGTCTGTGGAAGGCCTTGAATGACAGACCGAGAAACGTAGCCTCCAGTAGCCCCCTGGCTGAGAGATGATTCTGCTCAGGATCTGCCCCAGCAAGGGAGGGAATAGGGTCCAGAGTGCAAGGAATAAGTCCCTGCCCAATATTATCATTCCTACAGGCTAGTAAAGGCAATCTAATCATTCCTGGCAGAGCATAGACCTAGGGTTAGGGTGGATTGGTTTGGCCAGTGGTTCGAAAGTTCTCAATTTTTCAGCCCCAAATCACCATCTTGAGCAGTTTATAGCTTACTCTAAAATCCAAAAGCTTTTCTCCATTTAGAGCAAGATAAGATATGAGAGAGAACACATCCAGGGTAGACCTATGTTTAATTTAAAGAGATGCAAATCTGTTTCATTTCAGAGATGGGGATTCATGTTTTGGAATCTGCTGGAATAGTATGAGAGTAGCAAGAGCTATTCTCAGGAACAAAAGGGTCCGTGGTTGTCTTAGACAGTCGTGTCTCAGAAGCTAAAAGGAGTGTGATGTTCAAATATTTCTGGAGATATTCTGAGAGCATGGGCATAGTCTCGAGTGCTAAGGAAAAACCTAGATCCTTGAATGCGTTTCTCTAATGCTGACCTGAATTGCTCCTGAATAAATCTTGAATAATTAAACCATTTACTCATGAAAGGAAAGGCACACATTTGCAGCTTCTCATGGGAGCTGCTGCCACAGCTGAGATCTCAACAAACGCACCCACTTCAAAAGTAACATAATAATAGCTTCCATGTGCCTGGCACTGTGCTAAGCATTTTTTATGCCTGACCTCATCTAATCTTTGCAATGACCCTGTGAAACAGTCTCTGATCCTGAGAAGAGTTTCTTGAATTCAAAAGTTCTCAGAAAGATCTTCCATCTAAGTCTGACTGAAGCTCAGAGTGGTTGAGCAGCTTGTCCTAATCACACAGCCATTAAGTGGCAGAGAAGGGCTAGCCCCTGGCTTTCTGACTCCAAAACCCACACTCACCTGTGGCCAGGCACTTGCTAGCATCTCCAGTCTGTGTGGCCCGGATGCGATAGGGAGACAGTGGGATGTCGTCCCCGCCATAGGTGACCCCAATCATATAGCGTCCGGTCTTGTCAGGGATGTAGGTGACGGCATACGTGCCATCTTTATTGTCGTGGACAATGGCTCTTTTGGGTTTTCCCTCTTGGTCCTGTGGATCACAGAGAAATGCTACTTAGGATGTTGTCATCAAGACGTAAAAACCACTCATGGGAAACTGAGGCACATTTTGCTTATTAATTTATGTCTTATTCAGGAGGAGATAGAATTAATGGTTTAATACAATCTTTTCTTTTGGGGGGGTTGTGTAGGGAGAGGAGAGGCTCACGGATCTTTTTAACACCATATGGACATGGTCAATTTTTAGGAATTTTACTGTCACATGAACAAGTAGTGATTTAGCTCCGGATCAACTGAAAGGTAGAAAGACAAGTGGGCAGAGATTCCTGCTCTTGCACCACCACATCTACTGTCCCTCTTTTCTATAGTAAAAGGCTGCCAATTCTTGGCTGGGTGCACTGCTTCCACTTCTTAGCAAACTCTGCCACTAGGTTACGGCCATATGACTTGTGACAAAGTTCCAGTAAATGAGAGGGAAGCAGAAGTCATACAGAGTTGCTCAAGATTGCTGATTGAGTTGAAAATCCCCCTTTCCCCTTCTGCCTTTTCTCCTCCTGGCAGCCTGCCATGTGTACCAGCTCATGGTCCATGAAGAGACCTCAGGACAGAAGCCACATGGCACCCAAGCGACTTGCCACCGAGCTTCTTTAACAAGAGAGAATTGTCCCCTGTGTGAAGGAACTCTTATATACATAGCGCCTTAGTCCTAATTAATCTGATGAGTCATTTCAAGCATTTTATAACCAAAGCAGAGGAATACTAGATCAAATACTAGAGATCAAAATACATGAGATTCATTCAAACATGGTCCTTGGAGCCACACCTTCAGACATCTCGCTCAGGCAAGCATATTTGTTCTTGCACAATTACTGACTCTCTGATGGGAACAAAATCCATCAAACATTTGTATCAGGGCAGAAATTGGTTATTAAAAATCTTGTTTTTATCCTTGGCCCAGAATTAAGGTCTTTATTAATCAAGTTTGACTCTAGAAAATAACTCAAAGTTACCGTGATCTGAACAGCAAGCAGGCCTTCCCCAGCATCTCGGGCATCAATCGCAAATTCCACAGGCAGGCTGGCAGGCACACCATAGGAACTGAGGCCAGGGCCACTGGCAGTCACTTTGCTGGCATCATATGTGGGAAGAACCTTGACCTTAAAGGGACTTGAAAGACACATACATATCCCAGTCAGTGTGGACACCGTCATCTCAGCTACATTTGATCTTCCGTACACAAAAAGACTGGGCTTGAGGGGGGTGGATTTCTATAGCAGGTAAGACAGCGAGTGCCTTATGTACTTTAAATCCAGCAAAAATTTAAAACCATGTGACCGTCATATGCTTTCTGTGAGTGCATTCCACGGGATACACACTAATCCCCAACTCAGTTTGGGAGACACGGTTAACTCATTTTTGTTATGCTAAGAAAATGTTCACCAAAATGGGAAGGGAATAGTGGAATTAGGAAACAATGCTGGAATGATAAAATTATCATTTTATCTCATCTTCTTCTATTTTTAATATGCTTCAGATGGCAAACTACCTATTAGCAAAGTAATACATAAATGTAATTTATAAATTACATACTGCTACATACTTAGAGCTATATGTGTATCTCTATATAAAAATGTGTATATTGGGGGTATGGGTAAAATTTTTTCATCCCAAGGGGTATAAAAAGAATCCTTTGGAGGTTGTTCTGAGAGAGGAAGAGCATATGCAACATTTCATATTCGTTTGAATGAGGAACAAGGTTTCTATCCAATACCCTCTGGGAATACTACTGTCAACCAAATCCTCAAGTAAAGAAGTGAAAAAGTAAAAAATCTTTGCTCTAATCAGAGAACTACCTGCAAGGTCACTGGAAAGAACTTTGATGAATTAACACATTCCTTGTTTCTTCAAAGATTCTCAACTCCTTAATTTCAGCTCATCTTTAAATTAAAGATGGCCAGAAGGAACAAAATAGGAGGGTACAGGATACCAAGAGAGGATTTGCCACAGATATCAAGGCTAGTGTGTTGTAACACCTGTGCATAGAATGCAGGTTCTCGCTGATACCTGCTGATCAGATGGTTGGATGGGTAGACAGATGGGTGGGTGGGTGAGTGGATGACAGATGGGTGGATGGATGGGTAGATAGATGGGTGGATGGTTAGGTTAGGCAGATGGACAGATGGATAAATGAATGGATGAGTGGTCACCAGGACAGTGCTGGCCAATCTTACAGAGGGGTGGGCTTCAGGTTGGTTTGGACCCCCTTCTATAAGTGTCAGGAGCTTACCTACGAGGGATCTCCTCATCAGCATATTTAACTGAGACCATGTAAGGCCCCTCCTGGGACGGGGTGTAGGTCACTGTATGTGTGCCATCCCCATTGTCCACTATGTTCACTGGCTCCACCAGGCCTGAGAAAAGAAATGAAAGGTCTTGAGGAACTGCTTAGACTCTCCTTCACTCCACCTTCAGCTTAGCTTGAACAGAATCACATTCATCCCCAAGAGCTATTGGTTTTCACTTATGAGTAACATAAAGGCAAGCAGGCCATAATCAGAGGCCCAAGAAATCACAGGAGACAGGATCCCCAATTCATGGTTGCAGAAATGACCCCAAGAGACACCTTTAGCTTTCTGTTGGCTAAAGTACACTCACTGAGCCCTTGAATATAATTACGGAGACTGCCTGTGCTTGTGCGAAGACACGTGTTGTAGGCATGCTATCCCCTTTCAAGCTGGTGAGGCATGCTTGGGATGTGGCAATTTTACTCTATAGCTGAGGTACAGCCAAAGAGTCCACAACTCTGAACAGCAAAAGTTAACTAATGGGCTGGCCAGTCAAACTTATGGTCACCTTTGAGCACAGACCATTATGGTGCCAGCAGGCTGGGTGTAGGTGCAGGGCAGGAGAGGATGCCAATCTCATGGGGTGAGGGGATCTTCAAAGTGATGCCTGCGGGGGATGGTTAGAGACTATGTTAAAGCATAATCAAGGCAGGCATTGGGTTGGTAGATTCCAGATCCCAGTTCTGAACATGAGCATCAAGAATGGGTCGATTGCAAGGTAGGTTAAGCAAAGCATGGCACACTCATTAAGCAAAGCAGATGAGGCAAGAATAACGCAATTTTAGGGGTAAGACTAGCAAGAGGCATTCAGATCACATATATTAGAGCAGCAGCCAATAGGAATATGCAAACCTGTCTCCGTAAAGTCACCCTTCGGGTCACCTTTAAAGAACTCTGAAATGGCTTTCAAGGGGCTGCGCCATGACTGGGAATCCATCTCATCAGCTAAAATTAAAAGGCTGTTACTTCTGAGGCTTCCATAATAATATAATAGAGATAGATATCTAAGTAAAGCCTCCCCCCTCTCTCATACACACACACACACACACACACACACACACACACACACAGGTCTTAAAGCTCAGTAACTATGCAGAATCAGATTCCAGCCCCATGACCTCATTTCCCTCAAACCACATCTGCCCTGAGCTTCAAAGGGCATAACCTCCTGCTGAACCCCATTAAGTAGAAAGTTCCTCTTCAAAGAAGGAAACCCTCGTTTGCCACTTCTGTAAAGCTAACACATCACTAGGGAAAAATCCAGATAATTTAAGAAATTAGGGAGAGAATGGCACATTTTAAATACCGGAAGAGGAAATGTGATGGCCTACCAAATAAGGTAAATTTCAATGCACTTCAGGGCTCTGTCCCAAAATGGCCTGCTGGTCATACCAAACCCCAGTTCCAGGCTGCCAACAAGGCAGGCCAAATTGTCAACAAAGGCCATTTCCTAAGAGATCCTCTCCCTCCAGGAAGTTGGGACAATGACAAAGGCATGCGTCCCATGGGCTGCGTAGCTGTCATTTCTAGAAATTTGGGGTGTGTTTCACATGGGCACCAATGTGGAACAAGGTGCTATAAGGCATCTCAAAAAAAAGTTTGCATTACTTCCGAACCTACTGCGCACCCAAATTCTAGGCCAAACCCAGTCACTGCACAAATGCAGAAACATACATGTGAGAGCCCAAATCCTACTGGCTTCATCTCACTGCTTAAGAAAAATGAAAATTTACAAAGACATTGAGAGACATGTTATTAAATGGAAAGACCACTAGAGAAATAAGAGGTCTGCCTGCTTTTAAAAGCAGGAGCTTCGGGGCTAAGCCTAGGTAGCTCTGTTGGTTAAGCATCCAACTCTTGATTTCGGCTCAGGTCATGATCTCAGGGTTGTGAGATCAAGCCCTGCATCAGGTTCCGTTCTCAGCAGGCAGACTGATCAAGATTCGTCTCTCCCTCTGCCTCTGCGGCTCCCCCTACTCTTTCTCTCTCTCAAAATATAGAAGTAAAAGTTTTAAAAATCAATAAATAAAAGCAGGAGCCTCTCCTGTTTAGGTAGGATATGGAGCAATAAAGTAACTTAAGAAATTTGCAGTTCATGACCAAACTCAAAAATAAAGTGCCTGCGCTGGGTCACAGTTGCCCCCCACTGGGGCAGAGCTTCTGGCAGGAAGGCAGGATGTATACTCACCTCGGGGGCCCAGGACCCTCACTTCCAGTGGGGCCAGGCCAGCCTTGCTGCTGTCCACCGTGAAGGACTGTAAGATGTGGGCTCGGACACCGGAGCCCAGCCCAGGGCCAGCGATCTTGACCTTGCTAGGGTCCACCACATCCTTCACAGGAACTCTGAAGGGACTGCCTGGAAAAGAGGTCCCAGGGTTCTAAGCACAGCTCACGTAGTGCCAGGAGGCCTGCCTTGTGTGCACCCATGGGCATCCTCCACAGGCATCAAGCCATGTGCTGGGCCCAGAGTGGTTAATGCCTCCCCCCGCCCCCCCCCCCCCCCGCCGGAACCCACAATGCGGGAGAAGGGCGAGGAAAACTAGAAGTAGAACATCACACGAAACAGATGTTGGAGGCATGTATAAACATTGGTGGAGCACTTAAGAGGCAACAAATCTGGTCTTCAGGAGGCCAGAGGAAGCTTTCCAGTGATATCTAAGTTGAGATGAGAGAGAGCAGATAGCACCCAGGAAACAGATGGAGGGGGTTTTGAGCACAGTGATAGGCACATGCAGAGCCCTGGAGGTGAGGGAGAAGGCAGGCTGTCAATGAAGTGGAAGGAGGACGCTGAGTGGTGGAAGGAAGGAGTGCAGACTGCTGCAGAGGTGGCTGGGGCCTTGTGGCCCACATCTTATATCCTCTCCCCAAACAGCTCCTGAGGGCTTCCTGGAATCCTTGCCTTACAACACAGCCCACAGCTTCCTGCCACGAATGGCCTGCTTGGTTCCCTGGCCATTGGGTGAAGCCTTGCTCTTTCTCCCTGTCAGCTGTGGTCCTCCTCCTGCACGGCTGACCCCAAAGGGACACTGGGGGCCTCCTACTCTGTGAAGGTATTGGTTTTAAAGACCAAGGAAACAGGAGTGCCTGGCTGGCTCAGTCAGTTAAGTGTATGCCTTCGGCTCAGGTCATGGTCTTGGGGTCCTGGGACTGAGCCCTGCACTGGACTCCCTGCTCAGCAGGGAGTCTGCTTCTCCCTTTGTGTGTGTGCTCTCTTGCTCTCTCTCTCCGAAATAAATATCATTAAAAAAAAAAAAAAAAAGAGCAAGGAAACAGAAAATGTTGTGTGATCAGGATTTGCAAGAGAAGTACTAAACAGAAAAACTAGGGCTGGGCCAGAGATCCTCATGGGATTCCCCCACCAACATGGACCAAGTAAGAACCCCCCAGAGGTGAGCCAGAAATAGGAGCCCCAGTGTCCCTGACATCATGCCTCCTCAGGCTACCAAGTCCATCACCAAGGGGTGACATGCGCCTCTTGCTATGTGAGGAGTCTTTGTGCTCTCCAAGAAGGCTGGCAAAATTAATAACTTGTAACTGCCACACAAACTCAGATGTCCCTGCTTGGCCTGCCTCAAAATCTATTGTAAAATAGAGTGGTAGATCAAGAGATCACAAAAGAGTAGAGGTCTTGCCTTTTTAACAATAGCTGGGTTTCAATGGCATCAAATTTTTCAGCTAACTGAAATAAATGGCTGACCCTGGCAAAGACAAACATCACCTTCCAGGCGGGGGTTTAGGGGAATAAAAGGGACCTTCATTTCACAGAAAAACAGTTGAGAATTTCAGTGTCAGCAGCTGATGACAATAGACTACCTCTGAGGCTAATCTCCAAGTCAGAGCTTCCCCTGGAAGGTGTCTGAACTTAGCATGAGAGCAGCCAAGAAGTAATAGGAGAACTTTAGAACTTTAGGTGGCAGATACCAAGCATTCCCCAGGCAGACATCTAAAACCAATCACGGCAGCTTTTCTTCCTGATGTGCTTATCCCACGTGATCTAGTTGACCCAAAAGCCACCACCAACCAACCACAGCTGGCCCACCAGAGGAATCCAATATGCCACAGCGGGCAAGACAGCATATCCCATCAAAAATAACCCCACTAGGGGTTTATACCAGGCCAGTAAACACTGGGCTAATGCTTAACCAACAAGAATTCCATGAAAGCAAATAAGAAGCCAGAAGGTTGTTGAATGTTTCATAGCAACACCTCATGAGGTCCTCCAACACGTGAACAACCACTTCCAGTCAAAATGCCAAGCCAACACATTTCGCCAGGTTACTGGTCCTATTGGGAGTTGGGATATTCATGGAGACACAGCCATAAGGAAAATTCTCCCTTTGCAGCTACTGCAAATATTAGACTCTTTTTCCCATTCAAAGATAAGCAAAACAAAACCTGCTTTCATGCCACATCAATTATTCTTTGGGTACCTTTCTGAGGGATAGCTTACCAGGGATGTGGGCTCCTCCGTATGTAATGTTAACATCGTAATCCCCTGGAGCAAAGGGGATGTACTCAGCACTACAGCTTCCATCTTTGTTGTCTCTGCAGTTGATCTTTGACTCTGAAGGTCCCTCAACAGTTATGCCAAGCCCACCAATTCCTGCCCCTCTGGAAAGTGTGGAAAAGAAAGCAAAGTAGTTCTAGTGGTTCATGCTGGTCTGTTTATTGCCAAAATTATTTTAAAATCCCTCCATATGCAATCCCATTTAGCCAACCTGGCTCAACTACTGTGACACTTCCGCACAGAAAATTCCTCAACGGTGTAATATAAAGGCAGCTCTGACCCCTCCTCCGATGCTTATCCTTCATTTTTTTTTTCCTATCTAATTGTATTGGCTAAGACTACCAGTACAATCAGGTATGTGACATGTGATGAATTTTAGAAGGAATGCTTCTAATACTTAACTATGAAATTGGCTATATGTTTCTACATTATCACGTTAAGGAGTTTCCATCTAGTTCTGGTTTACTCAGCAATTTTAAGACTTTAAGTGAGGGCTTTCTGGTACTTTTTGAGGTATACTGGCCTTTCTGTATAGCATAAGGCTTGACAAAAGAACATGCCTGGGGATCCCTGGGTGGCTCAACGGTTTAGCGCCTGTCTTTGGCCCAGGGCGTAATCCTGGAGTCCCGGGATCAAGTCCCGCGTCAGGCTCCTGGCATGGAGCTTGCTTCTCCCTCTGCCTGTGTCTCTGTCCCCCTTCTCTCTCTATGTCTATCATGAATAAATAAATAAAATCTTAAAAAAAAAAAAAAGAACATGCCTTATATGCCATGAAAAAAAAAAAAAAAAAGCCTCTCAAAAGTTGGGAGACCATAACACCTATGCAGAATATACCCATACAACTCCTTCCGAGCAGTTAAACTACCTAAGGCTACTCCTTTTAGAGAGTCAACACATAGATCCCAGGACCTTCCTCACCTGGTAACAACAGTAAAGACATTGGGTTTGTTGGTAAAGGCCTCTTTCAATCCTGGTCCTTGAGCCTGGACTCGAGATGGCTGGCAGCCTTCGGTTACAGCCACTTTGAAGGGACTATTTGGGATGGGCACATCATCGTATGTCACCTCCACTACATGGAGACCTGTTCAAAACGACAAACAGAAACATAATTGCACAGGAGTCATCTATTTCTGGGAAATAACACTCTACTGTAGAGTTTCATCTAGCATTCTCATCTACCTGCTACCCCACATTATTTGAAACAAGCAGGTTAGAGAAAGGTATCGGTTTGATCTGATTTTTTAAAAAAATATAGCTATTTATTTATGCTTCCTGTTCACTTGGCAGCCACATAACCCTCCCTCCCCAGTACCCATACACACCAGGCCTCTCCCTTAAGCAAATATCACTAAGTCTGTATTCAAGTTAGTCATCTTAAATGTACTATCCTGATTTGGAAAAACTCCATCTGGTCGTTAGCCAAGAGACAAAGGGAAATCCATGAAATAGAATATACATGCATCTACATAAAAAGATTGAAAGTATCTATACCAGAATATTTATAGGAATTATATATTCAGGTAATGAGAATATATGGTACTTTCATTTTTTTCTTTATCCTTTCCTGATTTATCAAACATTTCAAAAATTTCTAATATTCAGGAAAGAGATTATGCAAAAAAAATTATACAAATGGGCAATATGCCATGACATCAAGCTGCTCGAGGAGCCTGAGACTAAACCTGGCCCAACTGTCACACAGCAGGCCCAACATGTCGGGCACTGAGCAAGCACTGGCTCTGTTGGGGAAGAAGGTTTCTACGTGTCCCTGTCACTTTGTCCATGCCTCTGCTGAGACAGGCCAGACAACACGGGGTAGGAGTCAGTACCAGTCACCAAAGGAAATGGCCCAGCATGGCTCTGAATGACAGTCGTGTCCAAGCAGAAGTCATCTCACCTTTCTCAAAGGGTGTGTACTCCACCTGGTAGGTCCCATCAGCATTGTCCGTGACAAAGCACTCGGTAGAGGCCCCTGAGGGGTTGGCAATGTGGGCCTTGATGTGGTCACCCCCAACTTGTGTCAGGGGCCGTGAATCAACTGTGAAGTCGGTGGTGGCTTCGCGAAACACATCTGCAGAGCAATCACACAGATAAGAACATCACCAACACCCAGGACCTTGGACCAAATCCAAGAACTAGGGTTCTTGGCACTTTAGGTATATTATGTCTAATTTCAATGACAATAGACAACTGTTTTCTCTGACTCTCCAAATCAAGAGTATTAATGACCACCTCCCCCCACCCACCACCACCACCCTGTAAAAGCTCCTTCTTCCCAGGTAGCCTGTCGAAGCTCCTCCTCCCAGCCCTTTCCACCTGTAGGATGTAGGATGCATAGCACCCAGGGTGAACCCTCCTGTAAACTCTGTATCTTGGGTGAACTCCTTGCATACTTTTTGGACAAAGGTGGGGTTAGTGCTACGACAGTTGAAAAGACAGATTTGCTCTATAGCAAGTATGGTATTAGTATCACATTTTAAACCTTGTCAGTTAAGTGCCAAAAAATGAAAGATCTTGAATTTCCACATAAAAAAACAAGATTTCTGGCTTTGCCAGAGAAATAGGAAAATCTGCTGGCAGTGATAAGCCCCATGCCCCCTAGAGAAACAAAGTGAGGGGCGGGCAGCAGAAATGCCACATGCTCACCCCTTTGCTGTGGTCCATCTCTTCCTGCTGTAGAAACCACAGGTGAGTGTTTTCTTATACCCCACCTGGCCCCAGTGGGCATATTAGTTTGCAGCTCTGCTCTGCATTTCTGGTGACCCCTAAGTCCCAAGTTATTTTGCAGTCTCCCTCTTTTTTTATGAAACCCACCTTTTCCTTCTATGCCTGGCCCAAAGACTTTGACCCTGCTGGTGTCCACGGCGGGCTCCACCTTGACCCTGGCAGGGAAGTGGGGCACGAGCTCGCCACCATACTTCATGGTCAGCGTGTACATGCCGGCTGTCAGGGGCACATAGGTCACCGCGTAGGTACCGTCTTTGTTGTTTTCAATACAGACTTCAGCTTTCGTTCCCGAGTCTGAGACGGCTTCCAGGCCCAGGGCCCCGGGCCCTGCTTCTGAACAGTCAACACTCAGCAGCCCAGCTTCACCCACTTTCCCATGCTGGAGACCTGGTCCTGAAGCCACGACTTTAGAGGGGTCAAAAGGCATTTCAATGTCAGCTTTGAAGGGAGAACCAGGTATGTGGACTTCTTCAAAGAGAATGTTGACGAAGTATTCCCCAGGCTTTGTGGGCAGGTAAGAGACGGAGCAGGTGCCGTCACCATTGTCAGAACATTCAATTTTGGCCTCACATGGACCTTCCACGGTGAGGCCCAAACCTCCAGTGCCTGCTCCTTTGGTGTCGATAGTGAACTCGGCAGGCTTGCCCACGAGACCACCTTCAAGGCCAGGACCATGGGCCTTCACCTATTTGAACAGAGAATAAAAGTCAAAGTCTGCCTGATGCTTAGCCAGCACTGCTTAACCCCTAAGCCTGCAATCAGCACTGAGCTGCATCTTAGTTGAGTGGCCCTCCTCCCTGGGGTCTCTGAGTCAGACAGACCACAGAGAGCCATAGTGCCATCCAGGCTGTGAACAGCTATGAGAGGGAGACAACGCCTGAAAGCCACAGCCCAGAGGCGTAGCCCTCCGAAGCACGGGGCATGACTTCCCCTCCTGCTGCACCCAGCATTTCTGAACCACAGGGCCGCAGGTGGAGACCTAACGTCTGGTCTAACAAACACACGCGGGTCTGAACGTTTATAGGATGGTTTTATGGACCTTTCTGTTGCTTTGACAGCTACACCTCTCAACAAATTCCATATAATAAAACATGACACTGGAGTGGTGGATATGTGTCATTATACATTTGTCTAAACCTGCAGGATGCATAGCACCCAGGGTGAACCCTCCTGTAAACTCTGTATCTGGGGTGAACAGGATGTCAAGGCAGGTTCATCCATAGTAATACATGTACTCCTCTGCTGGGGGAGGTTGAGCACGTGCAGGCACAGCAGGTAGGAGGGAAATCTCTGTACCTGCCTCTCAATTTTCTAAAAACCTAAAACTCCAAACACTATAGTCTAATACAAAAATTTAAAACCAAACAGACTAAACTACTTTTCTAAGCGGGTGGGGCCAGGGCTTTCATCTCTGATTCAACAAATAAGAGAGTTTTATAGGACTCATGCTATTGAGACCACTGAAAATACTCTAAAGCCCTGGATTCCGGGCTACTAGGAAGAAATGATAATGAGCCTAATCTATTTTTCTATTGAGTTAAATAATTTCTGCAGGGTGAGCTCACCTGTCATGCCGGCCACTGGGCTCTCACTTTGCCCTCACAGGCTCATTGTGAAGCAAGTGCTGCTATCATGCTAACAAATGGGAGGAACAGGACTTAGGGATGAGGAGTACCTCACCAAAGCCTCACCACCAGCGAGCAAGAGGAGGAGCAGTGGGGAGTACACCCAGCTGCCCAAGGAATCCTCAGGCTGAGATGTAGAACAGAAAACTACTGTCAGCTGGGGATAAAGTGCAGCTGTTAAGAATGGACTTTCCTTGGAAAATAACTTTCCAAAGACCACTGTCACGCAGGATCAGTGAAGGACTACAGTGGTATATTGGACAACAGGAGACAAAGTCCTGGTACAGAAACCAAAGCTGACCTTGGTGGGATCCGGTGGCAGTGAGGCCTCCACTGTGTAGGGGCTTCCAGGCACAGGGTGTCCGTCGTAGGTGACATCTACAGCGTATAGTCCTTCCTCCCGAGGGATGAACTTGGCCGTGCTGCTCTCCCGGCCTGCCACGGGTGCCACCAGACATGGCACAATCTTCCTTGAGGGGCTCGAGATCGTCACATCCAGCTTTCCCTGGCCGCCTGCCCCCTTGGTGTCGATGGCAAACTCCTGCCCCTGCCCTACTTCAACTCCTGGAAGAGAGGAATACACCCTAGTGATGAGCTGACCCTTTGCAGCAGCAAAAACGGCTGAAAGCAGAACAGTGATGGTTCCCTGGACATGAGGCCTTATCTTGGCATGTCCAACAAGCAAGGGTACCAAGGACAAGAAGAAAGACCAAGTTGGGATAATCAGCATTTACCTGGATAACGACCAGTACAGCTACTCGCTAATAATGATACAGATGACAACGATAGCTGACACGTACGGATACAATAATGATTGGTTACTTACTGCCTGCACTTTATCCCCAGGCTCAGGACAGCACATCATCTCCTTTCATTTTTACCACAACCCTCTAGGGTATTATTAGTTACCAATGGCTTTAACAAACTGAGGCTCAGAGGGTAAGGAATGTGTGCAGGGTGCCATATGCAGCAGACCACAAAGGTGGGACTCACACGTAAATTTACTTGACCCCACATTCTGCTCTGCCAACTTATAATCTGACACCATTCTCTCTCCTTTTACTTACTTTTGGTGTTGACTTTGTATCAAAACATCCCCATAAGCCAATGTTTTATTTAATAATCCTTGGCAGCAAATTTAATCCCATAGCCAACAAAGCAAAAGTCACCAAGCTGGCCAATGCAGGGGCACCAAAGAGAGTCTGAAAAACGGACTCTCTGGGCTGCGCTGGTATTTGAAAGGTCTCTGCAAAGCAGGGCCATGGAAAACTCATGTGTTATACTTGCCAAAAAGGGGGAAAGGACTAGGGCACCTGGCTGGCTCAGTCCATTAAGCAGCTGCCTTCGGCTTGGATTGTGATCTGGGGGTCCTGGGATCGAGCCCCATGTGGGGCTTCCTGCTCAATGGGGAACTTGCTTTTCCCTCTCCCTCTGCCACTCTTCCTGCTTGTGCTCTTGCTCTCTCTCAAATAAATAAATAAAGTTTTAAAAAAAGAATGGGGGAAAGGACTTTGAACCAAAATGAAAGCACTGAGAGCATAGGGCCCCCACCACAAGCCAAGGAAATCCTGACTCTAGGGTAGCAGGGGGCCTCCCAAGATATGCACTGCCTAATCACAAGCAAGGAGGCCGTAGAGCGCCATGGCCCAAAGGCTTGCCCTAATCTGCATGGCACCTTCCTGGTCTGGAATTGAAGCCCTAGCTATCTTATAGAAAGCAGCAATGAAGAGATATATGAAAGGCTTGGAATAATGACTTTCATATGCTCAGCCCTCCAGTGACAAAGCTGGCATCTGGCTCTTGCTTCAGAGAGCTCAGAGCTCGGAGGTGGCCTTCTTCACAAATCATGCTTTTGAGTCACAGGTCAGTGAATGTGCTCAACCATGGTCCACCAAGACCAAATAGGCCTGCCCGGGGCGGGGGGGGTTCGCTGAGCCCCACGTGACCAGGCAATCAGGTGAATGTGTGCCATTGTGGTGTGGTCAGGCTACGGCCACATGGCAGCTCATGCCAACAAGGGGACACAGATGTGAATGTTCTCCAAGATGCACTGCTGATGTCAAAAGGCAGGCTGAAGACATATGCATAGAGCAGGATAACTTTAATGCAAAATGAACATTGCCAAATGTTTTCTGCTGGCATATATGCACGTATACATGTAGAGAGAAGGTCTGGAAGAACAGAAACTGAACGGCTCACTTTGGTTAACCCTAGGAAGAGTAAGAGGTGATGGTTAGACTAGAGTTTACTCTCAACTGTGACTTTTTTTGGGTGAAAAATGGATTTATGCATTACTTGCATAAAAAAAGAATTTTATGATCATGTGGTGAACTTTTGAAGCCAAGTGGTAAATACTTCAGTGTTCATATTACACGACTGTCTTTCCTTTTGTATGTTTGGAATTTTCCCTAATAAAACAAATTAAAACATTTTAAAATAATGAAATGAGCTAATACTAATAAGATACCTACCAAGCCAAAGGAATATTGGGGTGGGGTGGGGGTTGTGGTTTCTGAGTGCCAGAGAGTTGGCTTTTATGCTTGAGTGTCCACCCGCATATGAATTCCGTGGCCAAGGACAGCTAAACACAGTAGAAAGTCACCAGAAGGCAATGTGTCCCAACTTCTCTTTGTAATAAAAACGTCCCACCGCGATGCCGGCAGTTACCAAGGGCTATGTGCCAGCCCCTGAATTATGAGCTCATTTAACTTTCAAAATATTCCTGTGAATGTTAAGTGTTCTTGACCACCCCTCCTCCACAGTAAAAATGAGGAGACCGAGGCTTGGTGAGGTTAAGCACAGGTAGGGTCACAGAGCTACCCAGTGCATGGCCCCAGTTCTCACCCACATCTGTCCCATTTCAAAGTCTCTTAAGGCACAATTTGCTTCTCTGCAAACTGTCTTTTGAAGGGAATCTAACTGGCAGCCCTGGTTGGTGGTCTTCGGTGACCTGTCTCCCCTCCATCCACACACTTACTGTTTTCCAGCCCATTAATTTTTATCTTGCTCAGATCCAGCGGAGCAGCCACGCCCACAGTGAAAGGGCTTTTAGGGATGGGGTCGCCACCATACGTAACCAGAACCTGCATGCTGCCCTGGAACGAGAGGAAACAGAGTGCACCTTTGGGCACCAACATCTAATGTGTTGTTTAAACCTGCCTTCCAGATCTTTCATTCCTCCAGAGACACAGGGCACTTGCCTCCACGGATTTAGAACACCACAAACGTATTTCTCTAAGCTTCTGGCCCCATGGCAAAAACTACTGAGAAGTCAGATAAAATCAGAGCAACAAATAACAATAAGCACACATACTCAGTGCTTTTAAGCACTGTCTGGACTCAATCTCCAAACAGTGGTTCCCATCGATGTCCCCATTTTTCCAGTAAAGGAAACTATAGCTCAGGGAAGTAGTCACTTGCCCCACATCACATGCCTGGTAAGTCTGAGAGTTCATACCCATGGCACCCAGATCGGTGTCCCAGCTGCTCTGCCCCACTACCTCCTACGCAGCCACAGCTGACCCCAGCCATGGGTAGAGCTGCTGGGTATGGGAGCCTCTAACTAAACAAAACCAGCTTTCTCTACGTCTTGGAAATCAATTTCAGGCCACTAGACTGAAAGGGATTTGCACACTAGAGCAGTCTCTAAACTCCCACATCTATGTCAAGGAAAGAAAAGTTGCAAGTGTGAAGGGAATCATGTCCACAGGCTTGGCAGATCCCTTGTTAGCTACCTAGGGGGCACAGGAGTGCAGTATGTGCCACGGCTGCTCTCCTCCAGCCAGTCCTGGCCCACTCACTGCTGGCCTCCCCACCCCCTGCCAAACCAAGGCTCCATGAAAGCCCAGGCCTGTCTCAGTAGATTAGGATCTCCCTCACCTCAAACACCCCAGGCATAATGTAAGGGGATGTGGAGGGAGAGACTATGCCCCCTCAAGAATCTGGGGGGCTCACCAGAATTCAGGCTCTGCTGAAAGCTGTCAGTAATCAAGTGTTAAAAGGGTGTAGCTTTTGGCTCTTATATATTTTCTCACATTGCTTTCAATAATAAAAAAGGGGGAGAAAGCCAAGAAAAAATTTGGTTGCATCAATGAAGGAGGGAGGATTGATTCTCCAGGATTTATTGGCAATGAGCACAAACCAACTGGCCCCCTGCCTCAAGGGTGTAATATTTCATGATAGAAGGTACACGGGTCAGATCCTACAGAGTTGAGAGCCAGCCGGGGACAGGAATGGTCTTCTCTTTGTAATAAGGACGTCAGTGGGTGACTTGTGACTTCAGCCGCCATGGCACTCCCATCATGCTAGCTCTTCCCAAGGTTCAATTTGCCCACAAGCCCCTAACTCCTTGAGGGATAGGCCTCACAGCTATCATGGAAAAAGCTTCTCCACCAGCCCTTCTCAGTCTTCTGATTGCATCTCTGGAGTGCCACAGGAGAGGGAAAAATCCCTTCAGTTAAGCCTACGCATCTCATAAAAGAACAAGTGTTCTCATTACCAGTCATAAAAAAAAAAAAACCTCAGATAGGAAATTAACTCTACCTCAAATAACCTAACAGGGGGGAGGAAGAAATCTTAGGAGACTTACACCTGCAATGGCTTGTAGCATTTTAAGGTCTCCTCTGAAGCCCAGCTAAGGAACGGACTGTGCTTTTCCCCTGGAGGGTGGTGACATGAGGAATGTCTGAGCAATGACCACTGGTGCGTTTCACAAAGACCTTGCTGACGGCAGAACAGTTTTATTCTTTCCCCTCTGTGCCTCTGAGACCTTAATCCTACCCTGAGCAGCACACGAATGTAAGACTCTGACCCTAGAGCTCAGGTAAGGACTGGATCAAGTGAGCTACTCACAGCCCCTTCCTCAGAGACCTCCAGGACAGGCAGGGAGGCTCAGTGAAGCTACAGGGTCTCCTCAAGGAACTTCCAGAAAGTATGTGGGGGTTTCAGCTTCCAGTGGCTTCTGACCTGGTGGGTCATGGAGCTGTTGCCACCAGCTTCTCAAAGCGCTCACTCTACATGAAGGAACATGGGCTTGAGAAACTGGAAGTCCCCTGAGGGCACAGACAACCAAAAGCATAGAAGGCAAAATCCTCGGGAGAATATGGCATTGTGTGATCTTCCTTCCATAAAAATCAAGCCGTTGTCCAACCTCTGGTAGGATCCTGAAGCCCCAACCCAACAAGTGACACTCTACTGTACTGCCACCAAAGCAAAAAGAACTCTGACCACTGTCCTGCAATAAGACTGCGACTGGCCCACTACAGGTAGGTGGGCATCTGCAAGCTGTCACTCAGAGACCCTGCAGGGGACAGCAGCACCCGGCAGGTGCCAGGGAGTGAAGAGTCAGCAATTAGGCAGGGCTCCAGATCCTCACGCAGCACAGCCTGTATTCTGAGGGCGACATGCTCACCTGGGCCAAGACCCACCGCTGTCTCTCCACACACACACACCAAACAACTACATTTCTGGAAAGTTCCAGCCTGTTATTCCCCAAAGGGAATAACCATGAGAAGGTACACCTGTGGGCATCAGCCATGTTGGGCACAGCCTTCTGGGCTGACCTCTTAACCACATCCAAGGGCACAGCTCAGAAGACAAGCTAGTTCAACCAATCCTGAGCTGTATGCTGCTCTTCAGAAAAGACAGATCAAAGGTGTGTTGGCCCCACTCTCCCTACAAAGTTCCTGAGTGGTCTCTGCTTGAGAGTAGAGCCTCAACTTTGTGTATTTCCCCCTTTAAGCTGTCAATTCAAGCAAAGAACTCTGTTCTCAACACTGGGGATGGAAAAATATATATGACATATATATAGGACATGATGTCCCATTATCAGGGAACTCACAATCAAAGAGAAGAAATTCAATTTGTTTTATTTGCCATAGAGAAATATACAGAACTGCAAGTTGCCCCAAAAATGAAACCATAAACTTTGCTCTAAACTCCAAACAAAATCAGAGAGGCATCATGTGAGCCATCCACACTGGAGGCAGTGACTAACACCGAGACTCTGCCGGGCTCCTTGGACATATGACAGGCAGCATCTGAACAAAGCCCCAAGTAGCCATAGAGCCTGCCAACAAACCTGCTATTATCAAAGAAATGGATGAACTTGACCTTGGGATGACTTTGAACTAAGAAGCCTCCCACTTTAGCCTCCACCTCTGCCCCAACTGGCAGCTGGTGCATCCAGGGCAAGAGGTTCTGAAGCCCTTTCTGGGAGTACAGGCTAAAACCTGACTCTGTCTTAATGTGTGCAACTTCCTTTCTAATGGCTCAGCCAAAACCCCAAAAAGCTGATAGATAAAGGATAAAGCAAGAGTCTCAAAATGTTTTTAGTAGAGTCTAATAAGACCTTATGACCTTGACCAATGTGCATGGCTGTGCTTTCTGGTACCTTCTCCTAAGGAATGTAGAGAACAGGCAACAAGGATGATGTCAGGCTCATGCTCCCAGTGGTGAGTCTCCCTCTGGCCCTCACCATGAGGAGGAAAAGAATTACCCATTCAGCATTGAGCAGCCTGGATGGGAAGAGTATTTTACCTACAAAAGTATTATTACCACTGCTAGCAATGAACCCCTCATGAAGGTAAAAACAAAGAACAAAACCATAGGAAGAAGCACATCTGGATGTAAGAGGCCACATCTGTACTACAGTACACAAGAATTCACCCTGGAGAACCCCTCCCACTGCCACAGATGTTCTCACAGTAAAGATTCCATCTCCGAGGATATGTAGCCCCCTAACGAGGGGACACCTACACCACCCCCTCCTACACCACCCCCTCATCCTCACCGTACTTCTCATTCCTTCCCACTAGACTCTGGGCAGCTCCTCACTGACTGCCAGGAGAGAGCAATGCTTCTCGGGTGTTGTTTCTACAGAACACATCACCCCTGTCCTCCCACAGAGGGTACCTCACACAAGGGAGACTGTTTTCCTCAGGAAAGAAGAAACCCGAGAGGTTTGCAATGGCTGTGTAGAACACTACACAGAAAAATAGTAAAAACCAGGCTTTTCTTCTGGGTTATCTGTTCCTCAGACCCCAAAGGTGTGGCCATGAAGCAAAACCCAATTTTGAACAAATTAACATGAATTCATACAGAGCAGCAGTTTAGGTGCTTCTTGCTTAAAACAATCAAAGCAAAGTGGCCTGGATCATAGGATCCTGTCTGTGTTCCTGAATTTTGTACAAGGGGATATTCTGGGGCCCTAGATAGTATTTCAGGGGGACTAAAGGCTGACTGGCTCTTTGAGGGAGACCCACAACACCACCTTGTAAAAGGGCCAGCAGGGGAATATAAAGGTGTTGGTATTGCCGCTCCTCCCCATGAGGAATTCAGCAAAGACTAAACAAAGGCCAGATGGCAAGGAAGGGCTTGTGTGTGGAATAAGAGGTAGATACCAGGCCCCGAATTTCAAGAGCTCACTGTTTCTGCTAAAACCCAAAATGGAGGTAGGAGATGGGGACACGGAGAGAGGGGGTAGCTTCCTGCTTGTTCTTAGGGAAACCTTCAGGCTCTCCTCACAGGACCAACCACCTCCTGGGAGGCTCAGGAGGACAGGCATGGAGAGCCGCCACCTGCAGAGGAGCACTTCAACAGAGCGCAGATCACAGCCTTGATGTCCAAAGGGCCCAGCGCGGCACTGAGGGGGAAGGGGCCTGGGTGACGGGGAGGCAGAGGACAGGGGAATGGGAAGGACCCTACCTGCTGGGTGGGTGTGTATTTAACGGTGTGGGAGTAGTCATAATTGTCGATAATGTCCAAATCCCTCACGGCGTCTCCAGGAACGGGGCTGCTGAACTGCACGTTCAGTGGGGCTTTTCCGGCTCCTTTGGTATAGACCGTGAAGTGGGTCGGTTTCCCATTTTCCACACCTGGAAAGATATACCGTGAAGTGAGGAGACAGGCCTAGCTGGAGCGGTTTCACTTTTACAACCAGTCAGACGGGTTCATCAGCACCAGCTCTACCAAGGCAGTCAGTGACAGGGGCTGGTCCTCAGCCACTGCCAACAGCTCCCTGCTGAACGGGGCCCCCACAGACCAACTGCCTTGGACAGAGACAAGTCTCTCAAGGTCCCTGGACCAAACACGTCCATGGCCACTGGCCTGCAGTAGTCCCCCAGGACAGCCTCACCAGCGTGCCATCCTACCTGCTTTGCTGAGCCCAGGGCCTTCCGCCTTCACTTTGCTGGCATCATGGGAAGGGTCAACTTTCACTCTGAAAGGGCTGGCAGGGATTTCCTGTAGGGAAGACACTGTCTCAGTAGGAAAGCCCCTGAAGCATCTGCCAGAGTTTAGCCTTCTAATGACACGAAGGAGGAGACCTCTGTGACTCTGGCAGGTGGCAGGCAAACTTCCGTCACCACACGTCAAGCCTTTGTACTTTAGCCTCAGGTAGAGGCCATTGGGGGTCACTAACAAATGCCTGGACTTCTAACATCGCAGGCTTTGACCTGCTCACTGCACAGCTAAAGGAAAGTCTCCTACAAATGCATCTGAAAATTCTGAGGCTTAACACCAAAGGTTGAGTACTTAGGATGCAAAAAACCCAGCAAGAATAAAACCGAAGATGACAAGAACATGTAGGATTGGGGGGGGGGGGGGAGGATATGTCCTCAGGTACAGCTCAGAGCTGATCAGAAATAGAATGATTATAATTCTTCATAAAGAAAGTTGCAGATTATTGGAATAAAGGCAAAACAGGTTAACTGGATGAAATCAATTCAAGACCAACACTGTCAGGCACAGAACTTTCTCCTGAGACTCCTATCCTTATGTGAGATTAATTTGAATCACCAGGATCCCACTGTTCCCTGTTTTAAGTACCACTCGACTTATCCTCACCTATCACACATAAATATGAACTCAATTTGAAAGGTCAAAGCGCCTGTTACTATAAAAGTTTAAGGGTCAAGGCCAAAGCCATTGCTTCAAAGTGGTCAAAGTAGAACACATCTAGAAGCTCATTGTGTTTCAATCAGAAACTTGATGAGTGTCTCTAACAAACCAGTCTCCTTCCAGAGCCCTGCTATAACCATTGAATACAGTCTGCCTCACTTTTGCTAGAAAGTGGTAAAATTTTAGTTCTGAGTGTTTTGTTTTGTTTTGTCTTGTTTTTCCTTCATGGTTTTCGGAAACCAGAAAGGAAAACTGCTGAGCAGAATTCTCAAGACACTGCCCTACTGCTAAAAACAAAAACAAAAATAAAAAGGAAATATGCACACAGGTGGCCAGAAAGAACCCAGGCCCAAAAACACACCTGAGATGCAAAGAGAACTTTGATAGTGTATCGCCCGGCGGCAGGAGGCACGTATTTGACCGTAAACGTGTCGTTGGCGTTGTGAATAATGTCAAAGTCCACGTCTTCCTCATCCTCACTTAATACCCGAGCATCACATTTAATGCCAACGCTGACATCACCTGGAACAGACCAGCTTATGAGCGCACCAGTGTACAAGAAACAGCACGTCCCATGCAATCACTTCCAGCTCAGCTCAGCTAACACCCCAAAAAAGCAATTGGGAAGTTTCCAGTAACAAACCTGACAAAGGGATGGTGCTAAGTCAGGGCTTTGGAGAAGGGATGAAGGATTAGCAAAGATCACCAAGGAATTGACACAGACGCTCATTAGATGAACAATGACCTATTCAGGCGCACTATTTTCTGGCTCAAAGTTCACTGCCCTTCAAACGTTAGGAAAAGAATGTTCCTCCTCAAGGAGCAACAGTCACCACGCTGGGGAAGCCCCATCTTACCTTCCCCAGCCTCAGTACAGTCCACTGTGAAATGAGTAGGCTCATTTGCCTTCAGTCCACTTCGCTCCACACCTGGCCCAAATACCTTGACCTTCTGGGGATGGCTACCCTGCCCGATATTGACCTGAAGAGAACATAGGAGAAAGTTATAACCAACTCTTCCTCCACCTGGACCCAGTGAAAAATTGTTAGTTAATATTGTTAGAAATAATAGTTTTGGGGAGCAATCTAGAGCACTCTGTCTTTCAAACCACTCCATCTGTCATAGCTGACCAGGGATGGATGGATCTGCCTTGGTCATCAGGCATGGAGCACAGGCTTGCCACAAGACTTAGTTTTTTCATATAACAGCAGGATCATGCTTCACAACCTACCCTGTAGGGACTGTGTGGGATGTTCACACCTCCCCAGACCACAGCAATGGTGTGCTTGATGGCCTTAACCGGGGTGTACGAGCAGGCATATGTCCCATCCATCCGGCTCTTCATCTGGATGTCAATGGGCTGGCCTTCCCCATCCTACAAAAGAACAGGGGCTAAGAAAAGAAACTGGCCCTCACACATTCTTCATCAAACAGGGCCACCACAGCTTCCCGATACAATCAAGTCACCACTCATCCAACAAAACTTCACAGAAGAACTATGCTATTCCCCACTCTCACAATGCATGCCATCATTATAGGTGATAAAATACTGCCTGTATTTACTTCTTTTTAATAAGAGACATACAACCCCAAAAGAAAGCCATGGCTACTCAGTACTTCTTAATTTGGGAGCACCTGGGTAGTTCAGTCAGTTAAGTGTCCAACTCTTGATTTCAGCTCAGGCCATGATCTCAGGGTCTAGAGACCACGCACTGCATCAGGCTCCATGCTCAGCAGGAGTCTGCTTGAGATGCTGTCCTTCCTCTGCCCCTCCCCTCACTCAGGTGTGTGCTCGTGCATGCACACATACACACACTCTCTCTCTCTCTAAAATAAATAAATAAATCTTTAAAAAAGTACTTCTTAATTTTAACTCCTGCACTTAAATCATTGGGCCAAATTCAATTAAATTAGATAAACATCTTTAATAGATTCTTATTTACAAACCTCCTGCCAAGCTACCTAGGTAGCTTTGGCCACACTGAAGGATGTGGACAGGGAAATCTGAAATCAACCCTGTTTCCAAAAAATATAAATCATAAAGATGAGAAAAGCACCCTGCTTTATACATTAGAATCCCATTTAATCCTCACATAACCCCATGAGATAAATATTCTTATTATTCTCAATATGTGGATGAATGAACTGAGGGTCAGATGAACTGAGCAACTTGTCATTGCAATGACAGAAATGTGTCCCCTGATCATTAGCCCCTGGAAACTTACCTGAGCAAATATCTTCAAGGGAGCTTTTCCAGCATCCTTAGGATCCACAGTGAACTCAGCCAGGTTGTTGACAATGCACCCAGATTTCTCCAAACCTGGCCCATATGCTTGAACCTGGGGCAAAGGGCCAATAATGATTCTTTCTGTGCAAGGCCCCAATGAAACCCCAACATAACGACCAAGTAACCAGAGAATGAGATGAGAACAAAACCACTTGTTTTGGGGTCTCACTTTATAGTACCTAACATCATGCTCAAGTAGGTTGCAACTCAAAAATAAAAACAGGATCATTAACCTCCCACGAGGAAGGAAACTCTCAAAAACCAAGCTCCAATCCAACCTGGGGCTCCTTGCCTTATTCTGAGTTGATATAGATAACTTCCAATAACCAGGGCAGGGACCTCTAGCCATGTCCTTTCAATATTCCCACTTTAAGGGGGCTCAGAACCTTTACCACACACATTCCAAAAGTTAGCAGCTTCCAGAGAGCAAAGGACAAGCAGTTGGCCAAAGAGGGAAACCAACCAGCCCAGAATGACATCAGCCTATATAAACAGCGGCCCAGGTGGGCCACAGCAGCACACGTGGGGTTGTGGAGGCTTCCTTCTAGCAGGTAGGCTGCCCCAGACTCGATGCTTATCAGCCTCCTAAGAGTGTGACAGAAGCTCTTAGAAACACTGCTCCAATTTAAGAGAAGGGAGCTAGGGAGAAAAAAAATATCTTTCATTTATGAAGAGCGGCTTCTGCAGCCCCCTGCATGGGCCAGGCCCTGAGCTAAGGGCTGTCTTTGTGCACGTTAGCTCCCCAAATCGTCCCAGATACACTAGGAAGCAGACCCTATAATTCCCCTTTTATGGAGAAAGAATCAAGAGTCAGAGAGGTACGTGACTTGGCCAGCATTAGAGAAGCTCTACATGGTACTACCAGGGTTCTAACTCAGACCAAACTCCACATGGCTCCCCGCTGCTCTCCCTCAACACGCTGTTTAAGGTCACTCTCTGGGTACCACAGGGAGGGCCAGGAGCCAGCAAGAGAGCACAGAAATATGACAAACAGACTCACCAGATCTGGGTTGTAGTCTCCCGCAGCTGGATGGATGAAGGCCATGTATGGGCTCTCCTTGATGTCTTCATCATCACACATGATGTGAACGGCATATTCGCCGGGCTCCCTGGGCCAGTACTTGACATCACATGACCCATCATTCTGGTCGTCATACTCAATCTTTGCCTGGGAAGGGCCTTCAATGGCAAACCCTGGGGGACAGGGTGAGAGGGACCCCTATTTGCATGGTGGAAAGAACCTATCTTGTGTTACCAGCAGCTCAAACCCTCAAAGCCAAGTATCAGCCAGAAGCTTGAAATCTGTTTGTGTCTCCTTCCCACAAAACCAAGCCTCTTGAGTCTCTACTAGACATGGAAGGGTTGGATCTTCTACTATGTTTTTTGGTTTTGTTTTTTTAAACTTCATCTAACAAGGAAGGTCAAGCAAAATCTTAAACCGATGCCCACCCTTTGCCCCATCAAATCCACTTCTGGGCTTTTGTCTGAAGGAAATAATCAAGGATATTCATAAACAGATACAAAGTACATGGATTCAGCACTGTTTCTACAGGAAAACTGTGGAAATAGCTAGAGAGCCTAACATTAGACATCCATACAATGGAATTCCAAAGAAACCATGGAAAATCAAGACATAGCCTCTATTTATCTGAGGCAGAAAAATAGATTCCCCCCAGATATTTTTTTGTGGCAGATGAATGTATTTTTTTTTAAGTCTAGAAGGATATGCCAAAGGTTTAATATCATACCAAAACATTTATTTATTTATTTATTTATTTATTTATTTATTTTTTAGAATTTTATTTTATTTTTTTAAATTTATTTATTTATGATAGTCACAGAGAGAGAGAGAGGCAGAGACACAGGCAGAGGGAGAAGCAGGCTCCATGCAGGGAGCCCGACGTGGATTCGATCCCGGGTCTCCAGGATCGCGCCCTGGGCCAAAGGCAGGCGCCAAACCGCTGCGCCACCCAGGGATCCCCAAAACATTGATTTAAACACTAAAGGTGATTTCTTCTTTTTCCCAGTTTGCTTATTTTCACTACCTAAAACAAGTAGTCACCAAACTATGGCCAGTGGGCCAAACTGATCTGCTACCTGTTTTTGTACATAAGGCTTTGCTGGGACACAGCAACACTCCTTTACTTCTGTCCTTTCTATGGCTGCTTTCATACTACAATGGCAGACTCACAACAGTTGCAGCAGGGCAAATATGGCCCACAATACTAAAATATTTGCTCTCTTGTCTTTTCTAGAGCAGGCTTGCTGACCATTGTTCTAAATGAATCCTATATACATCAGATGTGTACTTAAAATATCCTGTTAGGCTCCTAAAACATCTTGTTAGGCTCCAAAGAATATTTATTCTTCAAATTTCTAGTTTCAACAAAATTCATTCATCCATCTAAACTAAGAATTAGGGGCACCTGGGTGCCTCCATGGTTGAGTGTCTGCCTTTGACTCAGGTCGTGATCCTGGAGTCCTAGGATCAAGTCCTGTATCAGGCTCCCAGTAGGGAGCCTGCTTCTCCCTCCATCTGTGTCTCTGCCTCTCTCTCTGTATGTCTCTCATGAATAAATAAGTAAAATATTTAAATAAATAAATAATCAGTCAACAATATTTGCTGAGCATCTTGTATGTTCTCAGCACTATTTCAAGCACAACACCCATAGGAAACCTCTGCCCTTGAGGTTTAGCAGATGAATGAATGAAGAGGCAGAGGGGACCTTGAAAGGCATGAGGAAAATGAAAATTGCAATCCCATAGCAGTATTAAGAGTTGGATTTGGGTGGTCAGGAGGCCAGGAGGCTAAGGGTAGTGAGGTTTGGAGGAAGCCCCAATTCTCAGTCTGACCCTGGGACCAAGCCTTGTATAATCTCAGCCCTCCAGAAGCTGTTGGCCAGCTGTTTCCACCTACCCAGAGACCCCACTTCAGAGCCAATGGACTCTACCACGAAGTCTGCTGACCGCCCGACAATCCCACCATGAAGGCCAGGGCCCCATGCACGAACTTTCTGCATGCCTGCTTCAGGGCCAACTTGAACCTCAAAGGGGCTAGGAGAAAAAGAACAAAAAGCATTAAAGAAAAGCAAAGAAGGGACTAATTATAGCCATAAGCTGTTTACACATATTTTTCCACTCCTTCTACCTGGCGTCCTAATGTTCAGCCAAGCCCTTCCTCCACACAGGTGGCCCCACAGCCATTGTTATGTCAACAATATAATGTACTATGGCTGCCACGGGACACTCAGGTAACCACTGGCACACAAAACACACTAACTCATCCTTTTGATCATTCACCTTTTGAGTGTAGGGCTCACCAGACTGTGAGCTCTGGAAGGTAAGAGAGAGCATTCTTTCCTATATCCTGCTTATATTATATGAACAAGGGGCACCTGGGTGGTACAGTCAGTTGGGCATCTAACTCTTGGTTTCATCTCAGGTTATGATCTCAGGGTCCCAGGACAGAGCCTCACATCAGGCTTTACATTCAGTGTCGAGTCTGCTTGAAACTCTCTCTCCATTCCCCTCTGCCCTTCCCACTTGTGCTCTCTCTCTCTCTAAAATAAATAAATAAAATCTTTAAAAAACATATTATAAGAAGAAAACTAGGTTGAATAGGCTTTATTTCATATATGAACGAATGCGCTTTAACTTTAGTATAGAAGAATTTTTAAAAATTTGCTTAGAGGGGTCACCTGGCTGGCTCAGTCAGTAAAGCATGTGGCTCTTGATCTTGGGGGCTGTGAGTTTGAGGCCCATGCTGGGTGTGTAGATTGTTTAAATAAGTATATTTAAGAAAAAAAGTTTGCTTAGATTCTCAGAACCCTATAATGCCCAGATATTTCTCAAGGTAAATGTAATTTATTCAGAATTTAAAGTTGCCCCCAGGAGAGCTGGAAAACATGTGAACAGGGAAGGGTAACTGTGATCCCCACAAGGCAAAGCTGTAGACTGCGTCCCTTGGCTCCTGACTGCGCTCACGTAGAGAATTTTAATGTAAACCATGGCAGATTTTACCCCCATGGCATTCCTGAACAGAGGCACACATTGAAAGAAAGAGAATCCTAGTTTACATAAGGGTGTATAGATACACAGCCCATTTGCTCTCTATTACTGCTCCTTCTGGCTTCCCTGCCTCCCGTCAGCCCCAAACCGCCAGCATTTGATTTAAAGCAAGGCAACTGAAACCACAGTGACTTTCTGCTGTTTTTGAGAACAAGCCAAATGTCTGTGCTGCTCTGGAAAAAAAAAAAAAAAAAACATTTTCAACAAAGTAGATTTCTTTCCCTCCTACAGCCCAGGAAGCAACCACCGTGAGCCTGCCCCAGGCTGAACACGCCTCCAGAGAAGACGCAACTCTTGCTGGAGACTCACCTCTTTGGAATGTGGTGTCCCCCCCACGTGATGGCGATGCTGTATTTCCCTGGGGTGCTGGGGTAATACTCAAATGCATAGACTCCATCCAGAAAGCCTTTCTGTTTCACCAGCTCCTCCAGACCCTCTGTGGGAAGAAAGCACACCTTCCTTCCAAAGCAATCCCAAGCTGAGAACAAGAATCCAAAGGACAAGAACAGAAAGAGCAATATCCACAAGACATAAGCCACACAGGGAACCAAAGTGGGCTGCCTCAGAGTGTGACACCCTCAAAAACTGAGATTCATCCAAGCCTAAAAATAGACCCATCTCTGCCTCAAAGTGTGGGGAAATGAAGACTTTCCAGCAAACCGGCTTTAGAAGGCTCTCTGAGCTATTGGGGATGGAGGGGTCCTTGACCTCCTGGGTCTGTGTAAAAACAAATCTAGTCATACCTCAATTTTTCTTAACGATCGCTGTCTTAGCCTCTCACAAAACTGAGGAGGGACTGAACCCTTATGAGTATTTGGCATGCGTTTCAGGTTACTGTCTTGGTACATCTCTTTTAAAGCTGGACAACCAAAGGGAGAAAACTCCTGAGTACTATCTACAAGAAGACAGGTTTTAAATGCTGTACCACAAACTCCAAACTGAGCCATCAGGTAGGAACTTGTTTTATGTTGAGCCCTGAGGTTTGGCTGGGAAAGCCACTTAGTCAAGCGAGAATCCAAAGGTCAGAAAAAACTTCTCCTTGGCTTCTAAAGCAACAAGCCAGCAGTTATGGCAGCCCCAGAGCAGCTTGGCTCCAGGTCAGGGCAGTCTAGAACCTCAGCCACCCTTCAAACCCAGCCCTCCCCACAGCTCAGTGCTCTGGGATCAAATATTAACTTTCTGGAGCTCTGAACACTCCTGCCCCAACCTGTTGAGAATACAGAGGGTGAGAGCAATCCCGGCAGAGGAAGCACACATTCCCACCAAGCCTCGGCAGCCAGAGATGCAGGGCTGCTTCTCTGTGGCAGCGGAGAACACGGACAGAGCAGACGCTCATCCCTGCGTCTGCGGTCTCCTTTCCCAAAAAGGGGAAGAAAGAGTCGCAGAGTACAACCCACCCCTCCACAAACAGCTTTTATCTACAAAGAAAACGTAATCTTAGGGAATTTTATTTTCCTTCTATAAGCACTGATCATAGTAATTAGGTACTTGGCATAATTTCATAGTCTATAAAATGTAACCTGTAGTGGGAAAATTACTGGTTTTCGAGACTGCTTGAATTCCAGCTCAGATGCTTACAAGCTGTGTGACCTTGGGCAAGACCCTTCCTCTAGAGCCTACGTTTCCTCAAATAAAAAATAAGTCACTTCAGGTTGTCGTTTCAAGGATAGCACTTCCCAAACTCCATTACATCAGTGCTTCTTCTATTCCCAGAAGCCTTAATACGGGAGGCTGTCAAACCACCACTGTTCCCATTGCACCCAGGGCAGACGTTAACTAATTGATCACGGCCTCTTTCCTCATGGAGCCCAGACAGCCTCGACTCTTTGACACAGCTCTCTGGGATCCATCAAAACTGGCTGTGGGATGAAATCCATATGCCATGGATGCAAAGCCAGCTGAAGTCACCCCTGAGATGAGGAAACAAAGGAGCACTTACTAGGACCCTTCACGGTGACACTGAGCTCCCCGCTTCCAGCAGCTTTGGTATCAACCTTGAAGTCTGCAGTCTCCCGGATGCGGACGCCTTTGGGCTGCAGGCCCCGGCCACTGGCCCGGCAGGCATTTGGACTACAGGCTGCAAACACAGTTTTGACATCAATTCAACCTTTCATTCGTTAGAGTCAAGCAAGCCAAGGTAACTGGGAGCCACCTGCCAAGAAAATGTTTGCTCTGCACAGAGAGTTTGCAGCACTTGCCCAAGGCCAGGGGTCCTGCTCAGGGAGCACACCAGGCTAGCAAATAAGGATACAACATAACTTTGTCCAGCCACACCACAGAGGGCCTGGGATGGGGGTGGGGGGGGTGGGGGAGTTACTTTGGCAAAGAAAGAAGGAGAAGCACAGCCTGCATTTGCTGTGCTCCTGGAACCCGCTGAACCCTGGCATTTATCCTCTCAGTGGTAAAGGAGAGTTAAGTCTCATTGCCACACTCAAGGGCCCAGTAATTGAGAAGACGGAACTTTCTCAAGTCTACTTGGAAAACATAGCACTTGAAAATATCTGACTGTGTTCCAAACTCTGGATTGGCCATCTCTAAAAGTCGAAATGTGATCGTCTTCCGCATGAAAACCAGAGGACAGCTCAGAAAGAAAGCAGCTCAACCCCACCTTGGCCAAGGCAGACAAACATTTTAGTGCTGTCACCAGGTAATCAGAATGTGGGTGGCTATCAATGCAACAATTAGCAATAAACACCCCTCTCCATTTGATTTCTGGATCCAGTTTATTTATTTTTTTTTTATTTATAAAGCTTTCTTTTTTTTTTTTTTTTAATTTTTATTTATTTATGATAGTCACAGAGAGAGAGAGAGAGGCAGAGACACAGGCAGAGGGAGAAGCAGGCTCCATGCACTGGGAGCCCGATGTGGGATTCGATCCCGGGTCTCCAGGATCGCGCCCTAGGCCGAAGGCAGGCGCCAAACCGCTGCGCCACCTAGGGATCCCTGGATCCAGTTTAAAAACCTAAAGTCAGAAGACTAAAAATTAAATACAAGTAGCTTCTAGTAATTTCTTACATGAGAAGTCCACAAAACTACTGTTCTATAAGGGTCATCAGACGGTTGATAAACACGCATTCTCACACCCTAGGAATTCTTTGCCAACACAGGCAACCCTTTCTAAGTACAGAAATGAGAGAGCAATGGGTAAAATATCATGTCGTTTATTAAGTAGCTTTTCCTTTCCAAATCTAACATTGCACATTTAACAAGTCTCTGTGTGCCGGAGTGCGATCACAGACTCCAGAGGATAAAACTCTTTACTCCACAGAAAGAAAATAATGCCTCCTCTGGTTCCTCCTCACTGCAGTGTCCTCAGCTGGCTATTTGGCAAACAACTGCTTTGGAAGAGAGAGACCCACACTCGAGGAGTTAATTTTAGGTGGTTCATGGATGAACATGTTTATGGCCACATTTTGTCACAAGTGACATTGGTTTTCCATTGTTAAAGTGAAATGAAGATTCTTTTTAATATAAAATCAGTTAACTAGTGGAGGAATTAGTATGTCAAAAGAAAAACTCTATCAAATACATACTAAATAGTATAAGTGATGGATGGATACACAAGAGATGAAAAGCATAGTTCATGAGTGAGAGGAAGTCAGAGGACAGTTTTAGAACAGGAAAGCTGTTAGAAATTCTTTCTTGCATTATGTCAAAGAGAGTTTTGTTTATGAATATGTTGGTTTTATTTTCTTTTCTTTGTCAAAAGGAGAAAAGTTGGTCATACCAGAAATAAGTCACAACAGGATGACAGGACTTCCCTCAGAGGGTTTTAATGTGCCTTAAAAAAAAAAAAAACCAACCAAACACTCATGGAAATTCTGAACATGGGTAATAGTTCAACATTAAAAGGGCAACTGCTCAGTTCATATAAACACTAAATGGAACTAAAGAGTTTGAAGGAAACCACCAGATTCTCCACCATTTTGAAATGTTTTAGACATGTCTCAACATAAGTGGAGAGTGGGTTTGGGGCCTAGTGGGACAAGTAATAGTGAAACCCCTACTGTCATGTCCTGAGGTCACAAACAGCATAGGCTCAGCTGACCTGTGTGTGGGCAGCAAGGAGAACTGGCACAAATTCCATTCAACCAACCCTTACCCAGTGAGATGCCTTTGGCCCACTGCTCTCAGTTAGGAAGCCAACAGTTTCGGGGTCCAGGCTGACCCAGAGGCAGGATTCAGAAGAGGAAGCTCAGGTCTACAGATGCAGATGCAGAGGATAGAACAGGGAAAAGCAAGTATTGGTTAGAAAAGGCAGCAGAGTTGGAGAACAAAACAAAAAGAATCACCAAGTCAGAAGGAAAAGGAGTCTAACATTAGAGGAAAATGCAAGCTCTGGCTGCAGGAGGGGTTTAGCAGCATGGTTAACAGGTGGACAGAGACCTGGGTTCTCCTTCTACTGATGACTAGTCTGTGTTCACCGATAAACTATGTTGTCTAAGCCTTGGTGTCTCCACCAGCAAACTAGGGATAACGCCAGCACCTGGAACATGCTGGCCAGCATGATGATTGGCTGCATTCATGCTGAAGTGCGCATGGCAGCCAGTAAAGGCCAAGCAGTGAAGGCCACGGCAGTACTATAGCTGCTAACCTCGGCCTCGGACATCAACGGTGTGAACAGCCTCCATCTGGCATCCCTCAGGGAGTACAATGACTCTGCCATATGAGTGTTCCAGGAAGGATGAAATGAGTTCATACAAGTGAAGCACTGAGGTTATTGCACATCTCACAGAAAGACAGTAGTCCTCTCTTGAGGACAAAGCAAGCTGCTTCCCACCAAAGGGACCCTGGCAGAAAGGGAACGGGAGTGGGTCCAGCATGGTCCCCACTATTCTCCTGGCTGGTGTGCACCATCAGCCTCAACATCAGAGGCAGATCTAGTTGGCCATCCCAGCACTCACCTTCCCCAACCTGCACAACGAAGGGACTCTTGGGAATGGTGTCCCCAGCAAAGGAGACCTTCACCACGTGAGGTCCAGGCTGCAGTGGTTTGTACACACATCGGTACACCTGGTTTCCTTTGTCTTCCACCAGCAATTCCACCGTGTTCTTCCCCTGGGGGTCCTCTACCTCAACACCAATGTCACCCACACCAGCACCTAGAAGACAACAAGCACTCAATGAGCCCAGGTCACCTTCTCAGAACACTTACTGCAGATGAGTGTAGGTGCAAATGCAGATGGAAGAAGACAGGCACTCAGAAGGTCCATACCAAGATGCTAAAACCGTTTTCTGTTTGGGGGAGGAGGGTCATAAACTTTTCTTTTTCTCCCATTCTCTATTTTTAAAATTTTCTACATGGAATAGAAAGGTGATATTTCAAGAGTTGTATCATAAAAAACATTTTTTTTTTTAAATTGAGCCTTATCATTCCTCCCCGACCCCTGCACCTGGCATAGAATTTGATCTAGTAGATGATTCTTAAAACTTAGTTTCTTTGGAACAATTTTTAACCAAGGTAGAAATGTGTACAGAAATTGATTATTTACAATTGAAGCCAAGCTTCAATCATATACATGATTATAAATAATTTAGGATTATTTGAGTGTAAGATCTTAAAGAAAAGCTTAAAGAAATTGATTATTTACAATTGAAGCCAAGCTTCAATCATATACATGATTATAAATAATTGAAGATTATTTGAGTGTAAGATCTTAAAGAAAAGCTAGTTTTGAAAAATCTGTAAATATAACCAACACACTTGAAAAAGGGCATTGGTGGTGGTTTGACATAAAAGACAAAACGTCAGGCATCCCAAGCCTTGGGTCTCCTGAGGATTATCTCAGGCTCTGGAAGAAAGCCTGATCCACAATACCTGCTGTATAGATGTCAAAGTACGTGGGTTTATTGGCGATGTTCCCGGAAGCTTCCAAGCCTGGGCCTTTTGCAGTGACTTTACTGGCATCTCCCTGTGCCTTGTCGACATTCACTTCAAATGGGCTCTTGGAGATGTGCTGTCCTGCAAAGAGGACTGTAACCTACGAGTGACAAACAGATGTGATATAATCATTTCTCCCTGACCAGTGAGACCTTTTATTGAGCCATATGCAATGACAATCTTCTCTTCCATTCTCCTAACTATACACACAAAGGTGGCTGGAACCAAAAGCCCTGGTTAAGTGCCTGAGTGGGACTCCCTCCTGGCTCCATCCCACACTGGGCCTGGGACATATCATGCCTTTAGTGAACTAAAAATGCTTTAGATCAGATATGGGTAGCGTCTATAACAGGATGCAAACCAGTGCTTCTACTTGAATCTGTAGAAGGGGCCACCGTACCCCCAGAAAATAAGGCACAGTTCCAGGATTTCAAACCTAGAGTCAAAATGTTTTTCAAAGGACCAAGATCATTCTCACATACATGAATTTGAGATACAGTATTGATTTTCATCTAAAATTTGAGTAGGTTCTCATCTTTTAAATTTTAAGGAATATAGAGCTGGATTTCCTATGAATAGAATAAATTCCATCATAAATGCTTCCTTCAAGATTTTTTTCCCAAAATTCAGGATGTCCTAACGGTATAAGAAAAATCAATAGCCATGATTCCAGGTGAATTCACTAAAGGTCAAGGTAGTAAATATGGTCTATGTCTCGAAATATTGGCATGGTACACAGGGACTGACCTGTACATGCTGTTGAAGGCCCTATTTTAAGGAAAAACACACTTTTTACGGATCTTTCAGACTCCTCAGGCCCCTGTCATATAGGCCAACTAGACACCCATTCAAACAGAATTCAAAATGATGTTGAGACAAAGGACCTGGGGGGACTAGACCCCCATCATTTCTACAGGTGCATGACTGGGTCACTGTCCTCAACTATATCAACTGGCCCCCTCCACACTCATGCTTCAATACAGACAGACCCTCCAGAGCACCCCAAGGGGGAATACTTAAGGAAGCATGGAAGACAAAGAACCCATAGCTTAGCATCTATCATTAGCTACAATCATTTGTTACCCAAGTAGAGTTAAAAACAATCTTAAATTGCAAAGAACTTAGTAGAATTCAGCCTTCCTAAGATACCCTCTTACACACATATCAAAGCAACCCAGAAGAGCAGTTCAAGCAACAGCCATGACACTTCATCTTACTTTGTGCAACCCGGTGACCTTGGGCAGATACTCCACAGAGTATGTCTTGTTCTTGTCGCTATCAGGGGTCACTTGTGCCTAGGACAGAAAATGAGCAATAGTTAGAGAAGGTGCTGGGTTTGAGTAAAAGCATGCCATGCTAGCCAAGGCTCTGCAGCAAGCTGCCAGGTCAGGAACCTGTCCTGGCTATTTCCTGCCCCACCACTCCTGAAGGATGCCCAAGAAAAGCAGCAGCCTAAAGTCAGAGAAACAAAGTCATATAGCACAAATGTATAACCAAGTCATAACTCCACCTTCCCAGGGCTGGAACTCGGTAGATGAGAGGGACCACAAAGCCAGTAATTTAAAACTTTATTGGCTCAGTAATTATTAAGAGTTTATGAAATGCCAGGCCCAGTGTCAGGTGCCAAAAATAAAACAAGTCAGGCACAATCCTTGCCCCAGTGGGAGAAACAGACAATATGCCAGTAAACTTAGAATTTTGGATGGTGCTAAGCACTAGAAATAAAACAGTCTTAAGAAGATAAGTAGAAGGAACAGCATGGGCAAAGGTCCTGAGGGAGGAACCAAGAATGGCCCGCCTGGGAAGAGAGGAAAGCTTCAGTACTGTTGCTGTATTCTATCAGTATTGTCATTGTTATTCTGACCATCAGCAATTGCTAAATAAAGTATTCCTTATTTTATTAAACATTGTGTCCTTGGGTATCAATTTCTATTACATTTCAAGGCACAGCCCTTGGGCAATTACTTTGACTGCTCTAAGCATCAGGATCCTTTTGGAGGATTGTGAGCTTTATTTGCTGATTTTTTTTTTAATTTTAAAGGTTTTATTTATTTATTCATGAGAGACACAGAGAAGCAGAGTCATAGGCAGAGGTAGAAGCAGGCTCCCAATGTGGGACTTGATCCCAGGAACCCGGGATCATGAACTAAGCCAAAGGCAGACGCTCAACCACTAAGCCACCCAGGTGCCCCTTCTTGTGAGCTTTAATGAGGAAAATGGAAATATAGTCCTTAGCCCTGTCACAAGCCCCCCAAACTCTTCCAACCTACCTCTTCTTTGTTCCCTTCTGGGTCCTCAACAAACACCATCACATCTCCTTGCCCGGCACTGATGGTGTCCACAGTGAACTTGGCCGGCTGCTTCACCATGTTTCCAGTAGGCTCGATTCCTGTCAGGTTTACACAAGCACATTACAAAAGGCAGGGCCTTGACACAAGCCATCACCCACCATTTTCCTTTAGGGAACTGAGAGATGGGACTCAGCCCTGCAGCTGCCATGTGGGAGACAGGGATGCCTGTGACAAAGATTATCAAACAGGTCAAAACCCCTGAATTTGTCCTTGTTTATTTTATATTATATTTTATTATTTTATATTTTATTTATATTTTCTATTCTATTCTATTTTATTTTTTTAAGTAGGCTCCATAGCCAGGATGGAGCTCAATACAAGTCTCCAATTCACAAGACCTGAGCTGAGATCAAGAGTCAGACGCTTAACGGACTGAGCCACCCAAGTACTTCTGTCCTTGTTATTTAAGCGATACCTGATTCTGAAATATTCAGAGCAGTTCAGTGAGAAGTCTATACAACTATGGAAAATGATTTAGTAAGTACCAGTGGGATTTGCCCTGAGGGAGGGGACATGGGAGGAGGAGGAATGAGGTGTGGGAAACAGCTCATTTTTCATTAAAGGCCATTTTGTATTACTTGAAATGTTTAAAAATGGCATTTGATCAATACTTTTAAATTAAACTATTTACTTTGAGATGACTGAGCAAATTAATTTGAGATAGTCACATGCAGGTAAAAGAAATAATACCCTTTATCCAGGTCCCCAAATGGTTACATTTTACAAAACCCTAGTATAGTATCACAAGGATCCTGGGCTTGACACAGTCAAGATCCAGGACATTTCCATCCCCATGGGAATCACTCCTGCTGCCCTCTTATAACCATATGCACTCCCTCCCTGCCCCACCCTCCTCTTACCCCAACAACCCCTAATCTGTTCTCTATCTCTGTAATTTTATCATTTCTAGAATGTTCTATAAATGAAATCACACATTACACAATCTTTTGAGGTTGCATGGCTAAGCATGATCTTCTATAGACCCAACCAGGTTGATGACTCTATCAATACTTGTTCTTTTATTGCATATTCCAGGATATGAATGTACTACCACGTGTTTAACCATTCACCCACTGAAGGACATCTGGATGGTTTCCAGTTGTCTATTACTGATAAAGCTGCTATGAACATTAGTGTACAGGGTTATGTATGAACGTAAGATTTCATTCCTCTGGGATAAATGCCAAGGAGTGCAATTGCTGGGTTGTATGGTAGCTGCATACTTAGTTCTTTTTAAGAAACTGTCCAACTGTGTTCTAGAGTAGCTGTACCATTTTACATCCCCACCAGCAATGGATGAGTGATCTGGATCTGCTTTCTCTGCATCTTTGCCAGCATCTGGCATTACCACTATTTTCTATTTTAGCCATTCTGATAGATATGTAGTGATTTTAATTTGCATTTCTCATATGGCCAAAGATACTGAATATCTTTTCATGTGCTTCTTTACCATTTATATACCCTCTTCAGTGAAATGTCTGTTCACATCTATTGCCTATTTTCTTTTTTTTTTTTTTTTAAGATTTATTCATTTATGATAGACACAGAGAAAGGGAGAGAGAGGCAGAGACACAGGCAGAGGGAGAAGCAGGCTCCATGCCGGGAGCCTGACGCGGAATTTGATTCCGGAACCCCAGGATCGCGCCCTGGGCCAAAGGCAGGCGCCAAACTGCTGAGCCACCCAGGGATCCCTACTGCCTATTTTCTAATTGGATATTTTTTACCTACTGAGTTTTGAGTGTTCCTTATATATTCTAGATACTAGTTCTTTGTTGGATATGTGGCTCTCAAATATTTTCTCCCAGTCTTAAGCTTGTCTTTTCATCCTCTTAACTGAGAAAAGTTTTAAATTGCTTTAAAAAGTTCTTAAGAGTAAAATCCAACCATTGTCTCAGCAGCATTCTGAATTTTGTTTGAGATGGTATCCAGGTGGCTTACAGGGTGGAGGTTAAGGGCACTTGTCTTGCAGGAGAGCAGGGTGATCCAGGAGTGTGCCTTCACTGTGAGAAAGCCCTCAACAGCACAGTCCAATCCTTGTGTGCCATGCCAAGGCACAGACCATGTTTCGTGAAATTTTTTATGTTCTTAATTTTGGTGAAGTCCAACTTATTATATTTTTCCTTTCACAGATCATGCTTTTGGGGTCAAATCTAACAACTCCTGGCCTCATCCTAGATCCCAAAGATTCTCTTCTATGTTGCTGTTGATTATCTGGAAGTTTCATAGTTAGATATGGTTCACTTTGAGTTAGTTTTTCTATAAGGTGTGAAACTCAGGCTGAGGTTCTTTTTTTCTTGGCCTATGGATGCCCAATTGCTCTGGAACCATGTGTAGAAAAGGCTCTTTCCCCCATTGAATTGCTTTTGTACCTATGTCAATAATCAGTTTGCATATTTATGTAAATCTCTTTCTGGGATCTGGATTCTGTTCCATTGATTCATGTGTCTTTCCTTCCACCAATATCACATGGTGGTATATTCATTTCTATACCTTCATAAGTCCTGAAATCAAGTACATTGACTCATCCCACATTTTTCTTCCTTTTCACAATCACTTCCCTACTATAGTTCCTTTGCCTTGCCATATACACTTCAAATAATAATCTTTTCTGTATCTATAAAGAATCTTGCTGGGATTTTGATAGAAATTGTGTTAAACCTATATAACAATTTGGGGAGAACTGACATTTTTACTCTTTGACTTTTTCAATTCATAAAAACAGTATGTCTCTCCATTTATGTAGATCTTTGATTTCTTCATTAGTGTGTTTTTTTTGTAGTTTCCAGCATAAAAATCTTAACACGTTTTATTACATTTACATCTATTTCTCAAATTTTTGAGTAACTATAAATGGTATGATATTTAAACAGTATGATTTTTTTTATTTTAACGTCCTTATGTCCATTGTATGAAACCTAGACGACATACATTTTAACATAAGTACAACTGATTTTGGCATGCTGATCTTATATCCTGAGACCTTGTTGAATTCACTTATTCAAGAAGAGTTTTGGGCTTTTTGTTTTCTTTTGTTGCAGATTTTCAGGAATTCCTACACAGACAATCAAGTCATCTGCAAAGAGGGACAGATTTATTTCTTACTTTTCAATATGTATCTTTTATTTTCTTCTCTTGCCTCACCATACTTGTTAAAACTTGCATCGTGATGTTGAATGAAATGGTAGTGAGAGTGGATATCCTTGTCTTATTCCCAATCTTAGGGGGCACATCCAGTCTTTCACCATTAATTATGTTAGGTAGGGAATCCCTGGGTGGCTCAGCGGTTTAGCACTTGCCTTCGGCCCAGGATATGATCCTGAAGTCCGGGGATCGAGTCCCACATCGGGCTCCCTGCATGGAGCCTGCTTCTCCCTGTCTGTGTCTCTGCCTCTCTCTTTCTCTATCATGAATAAATAAATAAAATATTTTTAAAAAATAATCATGTTAGGTAAACTTGTTGTGGATGGTACCCTTTATCAAACTGAAGAAGTTCTCCTCTAGTCCCCTTTTTCTGAGTTCTTAATATGGTTGAATTTTGTCAAATGCCTTTTCTGTATCAATGGATGTGATTATGTGATTTTCCTTCTTTAGCCTGTTAAGGCAGTAGATTGTTTTCACCAATGTTTTAAAAGATTTTATTTATTTATTTGACAGAGAGAGAGAGAACAAGAAGGGGGAGCTGCAGAGGGAAGAAAAGCAGGCTTCCCACTGAGCAAAGTCTGGTGCAGGGCTTGATTCCAGGACCCTGAGAGCATGACCTGAGCCAACGGCAGATGCTTAACCAACTGAGCCACCCAGGCACCCCTTAAAGATTTTATTTTAAAATAATCTCTACACCCAACATGGGGCTCAAACTTACAACCCTGAGATCAAGAGTAGCATGCTCTAATGACTGAGCCAGCCAGGTGCCCCTACACTTTCATATCTATATTCACGAGGGATATTGATCTTTACTTTCTTTTTTGGTATTATCTTTGTCTGATTTTGTTATTAGAGCAACAATAGCTTCATAAAATGAACTGGAAAAAATTTAAAAAATAAAATAAAATGAATTGGAAAGTGTTCCTTCTTCATATTTTCTGGAAGAGACTGTGTAGAATTGGTAATAATTCTTCTCTAAATGTTTGGTAAAATTCCCCAGTAAAACCATCTGGGCCTGGAGATTTCTTTTCCAAGAGCTTTAAGTTATAACTGATTTCTTTAATGGTTACAGGGCCACTTGGGTTATCTATTTCATCTTAGTTGAGTTTTGGTAGTTCGTGTTTTTTGTGAAAAGTCTATTGTTACACACACACACACACACACACACACACACACATATATATATATATATATTTTTTTATAGCATGTTCTTTCTCCCTATAATTGAAAGATTCCTTCTTTCTTTGTTCCCCTTCTGTCTAGAGAATTTCTTTTAGTCATCCTTTTAGGGTAAATGTGGCCACAAATTCTTTTAGTTTTTTCATCCAAGAATGTCTTTTTTCTTCATTCCTAAAGGGAGTATACTATCCCTGGATACAAGAATCTGAGCTGACAATTCTTTTTTTTTTTTCTTTTCTTTCAGCACTCGAAAAAGTGCCACGTCTGCCTCCATGGTTTTTGAAGAGAAATCTGCCATCCTATTTCTTCCTTATGGGTAAGGTATCATTTCTCACTTGATGCTCTCTCTCTCTCTCTCACTCTCATTTCTGCTCTCTCTCTCTAATAAATAAAATCTTTTTTTTTAAATAAAATCTTTTTAATACGAAGTTTATGATGGAGAATTACAAATTTATACAGACACAGAGAGCTGTCTACTGAATCCCTAGATACCTATTACCTCAATGCAACAACTCACAGCCAGTTTTGTTTTACATCTTCATTCCTACCTCTCCCCTCCTCCTATATTACTTTGATATAAATCCTAGACCTCACAGAGGGGCAGGGGAAAAGGGAGAGAATCTCAAGCAGATTCCCTGCTGAGCATGGAGCCTGACCTAGGGCTTGATCTCATGACCCTGAGAACATGACCTGAGCCATAACCAAGAGTTGGTCGGTCAACCAACTGAGCCACGCAGGTGCTCCTGGACCTCATATCTTTAATCCACAAACATTCACTATGTATCTTTAAGAGATATTTCTAGAATATCCACATCAAAAAAATATTCAGTGTTCAAATTTCCAACTATCTCATGAGCGTCATACTTTTTAAGTCAGTTTAATAGGATCCAATAAGGTTCCCATATTACAACTGGTTACTAAGTCTTGTAAGTCTCAATTTCTATATTTCTCTCTATCTTGTTTTTCCCTTGCCATTAGACTGCTGAAGACACTGGGTCACTTGTTACTGTACTCTGTATTTGTATTTGTTTTCTAATAAATAATTTAACATTAGAAGAATTGGTGGTAGATTGCTATATAATAAGATAACATTCACACATTGCCAAGTAAGAATTGCAAATTGAAAAAACTACATAGCTGGGAACTCCTGTCAGCACAGAAAAAAAGCTGGCAAAAAGTACCTTGGACTTTGAAAGAGGGAATGGGATTGGCAGTTGGAAAACAGGGTTTTCTATTTTTATGTATCATATTTTCCTTCTGCTTAAAATTTATGCAATGATCAGGTCATGTAACAAATAGATTTAAACATGCACTTAAAATATTCACAAACACCCACTCCACCTGACTCCAACAGCCTGAGAAATAATTGACTCTGCAGCTTATCCAGGGTTGGGTTGGGCTTGTCCACCTGGGCTCACCATGGTTGGCTGGGAGAGAGAGAGACCAGAGCCCACCCTGTGAAGTCCTATTCCTCACAACTCCTCACAATGAAGGGTGCTTACGGCTTGCTCTGCAGTGAATGCTTCACACAGAACATAGGTTTTAGGAAAGGTTTCTGCTTAGCTCATGGATGCATGCTTTCAACATACCCAGCCCTGCAAGCAAGCCCACCACAAAGATCTACTTGTAGCTGTGAGTTTACCTCACTCCAGCCCTCTATCCTTTCAGTGAATGGGTCTCAGTGAGTGGATCTGCAAGTGCCACCCAGCTGCTAACTGAATTCTGGCCAACGTCCAAAAGATAAAATTAAAGAAACCTCTCAACCCTTGTAAAACTAGAGGATGGGATGTTCTCTATCCTTTGGTTCAGTTGGCAAAAATGAAGCAATGTGGCCACAAAAGAGAGAGAGAGAAAACTGCCCCTGCCCTTGGGTTCATCACAGGACAAAGATAGTATCTTAAGAGGCCCTTTACCCATGTGGCCTCACGTGTGGCCCTGTTGCCTAAAATGACACTTGGTCCTCCTACTTAAAAAGAAAAAAGAGGTGCCTGGATGGTTCAGGTAGTTAAGCATCCGACTCTTGATTTTGGCTTAGGTGATGATCTTAGGGTCGTGAGATCAGGCCCCACATCAGGTTCTAAGCTGGACATGGAGCCTGCTTAAGATTCTCTCTCTCCCTTTGCCATTCCCCTTCTTCCCCCACACTATTCCCCCTCACCTCACTGTCTCCAAAGAGAGAGAGAGAGAAACAGATACAGAATTATTGTATGACCCAGCAATTTCACTTCTAGCAAAATATTCAAAACAGAAACTCAGATACTTGCATACTCATATGTTCACAGCAGCATTATTCACAGGAGCTAAAAGATGGAAGCAATTCAAATACCCATTGATGGGAAGAATGGATGAGCAAAATGTAGTATATACATAGGGTGAAGTATTATTCAGCTTTAAAAAGGAACAAAATTCTGACACATGCCAGAACATGGATGAATGCTGAAAACATTATACTAAGTGAAGCTGGTCAGACACAGAAGTACAAATATTGTATGATTCCACTTACATGAGGTACCTAGAATAGGCAAATTCATAGAGAGAGAATAGAAAGGTGGTTGCCAAGGGCTGGGGGTGGGGAGGGGAGCTATAGTTTAATGGGATTATAGTTTCAGTTTGGGAAGATAAAAATGTTCTGGAGATGGACAGTGGTGATGGCTGTATGCCACGTGAATGTACTTAATACCATTAAATGGTCCATTTTAAAATGGTTACAATAGGGAATGTTGTGTTATGCATATTTTACCACAACAAAAAAAAAGTATATGTACATACATATAACATGTATATATATTTTTTAAGGTGTGTTTTCTCCACAAGGACACAACACTTAATAAAAAGCAGATGAAGGGCACCTAGCTGGCTCAATCAGCAGGATATGTGACTCTTGATCTCGGGGTTTTCAGTTCAGGCCCCATTTTGGGGTGTAGAGATTACTTAAAAATAAAATCTTAAAAAAAAAAAAAAAAAAGCAGATGAAGGAAATGGCAATGACTAGCCACATTCCTGACCGTAGCAAATAGTCACTTTCTAGAAAACAGCAGCGTGAAAGGAAACCGTTTCACATTAACAATGGGGAAGCTGGACAGCCAGTGATAAGGTGACTGCAAACAAGCATTTTATGCTCTGATTAGATTGAATCCACTTGACCAATTTTGTCAACCAGAGACTTATTTGGCTGTTTGAAGCTTTTTTGCCATTAAGGAAGCATAACCTTGAAACACCAAAGATTCCTTATTCTAGCCATCATTGCTTAAAATTTGGTTTATAGCGTAGAGAAGGCACCTTCAAAGCAAGCATGGACATGCCAACTTATGAGTGAGTGCACATCTGGGGAGGGCTTGAAACAAAGTCCCCAGTCCCTATACATACAAATGATTGCATGGACCCAACCTCGATGCCAAAAGGAACCTCAAATGGCAAGTGGCTTTGTTCCAGATCTATTAGGCAGGCCCTCTTTGCTGTTCTAAATCATGCTGAAAAGACAGATGAGAAGAACCTGACTATTAAGATTGAGAACCACACCCAACACCACTGCTCTAGTTCTGTGTCATCTTAAGACTAAGCTAACACCATGTAGGGAAGCGCTACCTTCAAAGGGAATGAGTGTATAGGATATCCTGTTACAAGACAAGTGCTCTGAACTCTTCAGAAAGTCAATATTATTTTTAAAAAATGGAGGGGGGGGGTGTCACCTGGGTAGTGCAGGTGGTTAAGGATCTGACTCTCAGTTTCGGCTCAGGTCATGATCTCAGGGTCACGGGATTGGGCCCCATATCGGGCTCTATGCTCAATGTGGAGTCTGCTTCAGACTCTCTCTCATCCTCTCCTTCTGCCCCTCCCCACCTCCTCTAAAAATACATAAATTAATCTTTAAGGAAAAAAATTTTTTTCACAGAAATTATTCTAGATGAAAAGAGTCTAAAGAAACACCAAATACCATAAGTGAATCTTTTTTTTTTTTTTTAAGATTTTATTTATTTAAGAGACAGAGTGAAAGGGAGAGAGAATATGATGCAGACTCCGCACTGAACACAGTCCAGTGTGGGGCTCAATCCCACAACTTCAAGATCATGACCTGGGCTGAAACCAAGAATCAGATGCTTAACCAACTGAGCTACCCAGGTGCCCCTGTAGTAAGGCAATCTTGGTCAGATCTTGGTTTATAAAACAACAAAAAATATGAAAGATAATTTTAGAATAGGGAAATTTTCTTTTTTTTTTAGAATAGGGAAATTTTCATGTAAACTGAATATTAGCTGATATGATATTGTTAATCTTTTTATGTGTGATCATGAATATCGTTGTTATACAAGAGAATGATGCTGTTTTCAAGAGAGGCCTACTGATGTATTGAGTGAACTATCACAATGCCTGCAGTTGATTTTCAAAGAATTCAACAACCTCACACACACATACACATAATACATAAGAAGGGCTAGAAAAAACTATTATGTTAGAATGGTTAGAACTGTAGATTCTAACAGAGGATATACAAGATATTTTGTGTCTAAATGTTATCCCAACTGTAATTATAAAAATTAAGAAATATAATGCACTTTCCCTTCTTCATAAAAAAGGGAATAAATTGTATCTCACTGTCCTAATCTTTACCAGAAACCACACTGGGCTGAAATGCAATTGTTCTTAAAAAGCTGGTGTGCTTGAAGTTAGGTGCCAATCATAACATCAAATGCCTCAAAATGCCTTCAACCCACCATAACATTCTGAGCAGAACACTGTCCTGCAGCTGCCTTGGTGATCATAAACAGGATGTCTCAGTGAGGAAGTATCTAGGGGTCACAATAGCTCCCTCCTCATCTGGAAATCTGAAGCAGTATGAGCAGGACCAAAGGAGAAATGAATCACCAGCCAGATGACCCAGGCTCCTGTTCTACCCCCATCGCTGACTGGTGATTTGGGGTGGACACCCCCACCTCTAGTGAATCAGGCTTCTGATTCTTCATCTGAAAAATGGGAACAATAGTCTTCTCTTCATCCCAGGGTTACTGCACTAAAATCACAATGCAACAAACTCATCGTTCTCCATCACGTTAAAGCAGCAGCATCTCCTACAGCCTAGATTCATGGAGCAGAAATGTTGGTCACAAACAAATGGACCTTTAGGTAAAAACATCTTACAAAGGAGGCCTGGAGTGCCTGAAAGGATCAAGCCTATAATTCTTGATGCTAAGAACCTTTTTCGTGGAGCCACATAATCATGTCTAAGAACTGAGAACAAGCCTGACACAGCAAGACCAGTGCTTACCTCGGCCATAGGCCCTGGCTTTCTTTGGGTTGAGTTTGGGTTTGAGAGGAGCCCCAGGCTTGAGCTTGGCTTTGGGGAACTGGGACAGGTAAGTCATCACCGAGTGCTCGTCCACATCTGGATGAATAATTTCTTCAGGAGTGATGACCTAGAATAACAGCATGGTAGGTGAATATCCAGAACATATCACTTGTAATTGCTAAAGATTTCCAAATGTCTCTTAAGCCAAACACTACAAATTAAAGAAATTGAGCCAAACTCATTACATTAAATTAAAATAACATGTCAACATCAGTGTTTTTATCTTTTAGAGGTGTCACTCTTCCTTTTGCAAGCTGAGGACCCCCCCCCCGACAATTCTATATGTGATTTCCAGAGGTACATATCCACTCTTGAAAAAGAGGCCCACCTACCACCCCACCTGCCCACCCCCACCAAGGGAAACTTTCCAGAAGGGGTAAGCTACATCAACTGAGGAGGAAGAAAAAATAAGTGTACATGGGATTGGAGCATATTACCAAGAAGCATATAAATTGCCTGCATCTCTATTGACTCTGCTACTAATAAAAAATAGTAATAAAAACAAAGAGACAACACAGCGACATATTAGATATGCGGTCTTAATACAGCATGAATGTTTGTATCCTCCCAAAATTCATATGCTAAAGCCTAAGAGCCAGTGTGATGGTGTTAGCAGGTGCGGACTTTGAGAGGTAAGTAGGTTGAGATGAGGGTATGAGGATAGGATTAGTGCCCTCATAAGACGGGGAGGAAAGACGAGACTTCTCTGTCTCTCTGTCTGCCATGTGAGGACACAGCAAGAAGCCAGTTGTCTGTGAGTCACAGAGAGGGCCCCCGCCAAGCACTGAATCCACTGACACCTTGCTCTTTGACTTCCAGCTTCTAGATATAAGAAATAACTTCTGGGGGGCAGCCTGGGTGGCTCAGCGGTTTAGTGCTGCCTTCAGCCCAGGGCATGATCCTGGGGACCCAGGATCGAGTCCCACGTCAGGTTCCCTGCATGGAGCCTGCTTCTCCCTCTGCCTGTGTCTCTGCCTCTCTCTCTCTCTCTCTCTCTCTCTCTCTCTCTCTGTGTGTCTCTCATGAATGAATAAATAAAATCTTAAAAAAAAAAAAAAAAAGAAATAACTTCTGTTGTTTACACCAGCCAGTCTATGGTACTTTGTTATATAGTAGCCTAAGCTGACTAAAATGGGTTTTAATATATTATGAGCTGTTTAAAAAATAGGGAAGAAATAAAGGTCTCCTGATATGTAGCCTAGGAGCAAGATTATGCCCCTACCAGACAGGTGCCCCCCTTGAAGTCATCAGAGCCTCCAGTCCACTACTTGACCCAGTCCTAAACAGTACAAAAAATCCCTCTGCCCCCAACAAGGGTGCTGAGCTGCTAAGGTGCTACTCCTCAGACCCAACAGAAGGCTCGGTCTCATGAACCAGGTTAGCCAAATGCAGATGAACAACATATATACCCAGCTTCCCTCACCCCTCAGTTAGACACACACACACACACACACACACACACACACACACACACACACAAACACCTACACACCAGAAAACATTCTGATAATGAGCCTGCAGCAACAAAATAGCTACTTGGGTTTGAATAGTTGCCTTCATTCATTCCATAAAATGTAGGATGTGAGTTGATTTGATATTTCTTCCAGGCAGCTCCTTCAACAACTATACAGTGCCAACATCACATGAACATGCAAAGGAGATGGTTTTCAGTTTAAGAGGAGAAGAAAAACATACCACACCACTTACTGAGGGTGGAAGAGCGAAGAAATAGGTCATGAAGCAGAGACATGATGTTAAAACCAAACCAAAGAAACACAGGTGAGTTTTTTTTTTGTTTTTTGTTTTGTTTTGTTTTTTGTTTTTTTAAAGGGAAAAGCAAGCTCCATGCAGGGAGCCCAACGTGGGACTTGATCCCAGGTCTCCGGGATCACACCCTGGACTGCAGGCGGCGCTAAACCACTGAGCCACCCAGGCTGCCCACAGTTGAGCTTTTCTACCTCCCAAGGGATCCTATTACAAAATAAACTGAACTCAGCTCTGAACACCAACTTAGACCATAATGTAACCTGTGGTAAGGCCATCCATCCATGGCACTGGCTACCTACAACTGCTCTTGACCGGGGCTTCAGGCACAGGGTCTGAGGGAGTTCTTTAGCATCCCTGGAAAACCTTAGAAGACAGGATCTCAGCTATGCAATGTGGCTACAGCTGATGGTATCCAAAGGTTACCCAATTTCCAAGTTCCCTTGTTATATTCCTGTGATAGGATTATGGGCAATACAAATTCTTCCACAATTTCCAAAATGGTAGGTTATCCTGGTTTAAAATTTTTTAAGAAGTTCTAAGGGACTTTCCGTAAGATATTGGATTTTTAAAAGACTTTTAAAATATGTAAAAAGTGGCCAAATATTGGCTATTTCTTACAGTTCAACCTAGTCATTAAGATCTACATTTGCAGTTTGGTGTCCCAAGATAGTCTTTAAAATTTTTGGAGCAAAAACAATAGAAAATTTTGCCACATGTGACAAAGAGCGATGTGAAGATTTTTGAATGATCTGCAAGCCCCTAAGAAATAAGAACCTATTATTATGGGTAAACTGAGGAAGATGGGAGCATGCCAGAGGCAATACTCTTTGAAGGCGGATGCTGAGGAGGTCAGACTGCCTGCCAGACCCAAAGGGTACCCACAGGGTGCCAGAACAAGCTGGAAGATGGAAATAGACTCATTGTATTGCTCATATATATACCTGTGGAACACCCAGCCAGTCATCTGCTTGCTGCATAGCCTCCCGTGCATTGTCCACAGGCTTTCGTGGATCCCATGATTCCCAGTCTGGGCACAGACCTGTTAATATAACACAAAAGATTCTGTAAGTATTAGCTGACTGAAGAGATTAAAGGAAGTCATGTGCTTAAATTAAACCCCTTTGGTATCTTAATTCAGAAAACAATTTCTTCCAAAAATCATAGTCAATTATATATCTTAAGGGCAAAAAGTAACACAGATATGAGTATGCCAGTATTCTGAGACTAAGCTGAGACTTCTTCAGGCTGTCATTCTCTTGCATTAACATAGAGATTATCCATTCCTTGAAGGTGTGGTATAAATAAATAAAGCCTGTAAAACTATTTGGGCCTAGTGCCTTTTTGCAGATTTTTTTTCCTCCTACCACCTTCATACTTCTGCTTTGGTCACCAAATGTATAGGAGCCACACCAGCTGCATATCCTACAATTTAACTCAAATCTAACATTACCTATGTGGAGATAGTGTCAGATCCCACAGATGAAGGGTTAAATCCTGTAAGACTGCCTGCCCCCTTGCTCCACTTCAGATGCCGACTGCTGTAAGTTGGAGGTTCCCAAACTTTTCCTCAATTCACTTACTAGAGTGGCTCACAGAACTCAGGAAAACAGTTTAATTGCTAGATTACTGATTTATTATAAAAGGATACAATTCAAGAACAACAAGCTGAAAGAGATGCACAGGGCAAAGTATAAGAGAAGGGGTATGGAGCCTCTATCCCCTTTCCAGACGTGCTACCCTCCTTGTACCTCCACATGTTTACTAATCCAAAAACTCCCCAAAATTTGTAGTTCAAGAAATTTTACAGAGGCTTCGTTATGTGAGGGAGGCATGACTGGTTAAATCACTGGCCATTAGTGATTAACTCAACCTCTAGCCCCTGCCCCCTCCCTGAAGGTCAAGAGGTGGGGCTAAAGGTTCCAACTCTCTAAGCACTTGGTTGGTTCCCCTGGCCCCACCTCCATGCTGAGGGGTGGTCCAAAAGTTATCTTATTAACAAAAACTCAGGTCTGGTTGAAAGGAATCATTATCATGGCCCTTGTCATTCACAAAATTCCAAGGGTTTTTGGAGCTCTGCGCCAGGAAAGGGACAAAAACCGAAATATATATTTCTCCTTATAAGTCACAATATCACAATCTCACTCCTAGATACATCTAAAAAGAATATGCTAGCATCTGCAGAATTCAAAAATCCACGTGCGGGGATACCTGGGTGGATCAGTGGTTGGGCACCTGCCTTTGGCTCAGGGTGTGACCCAGACTGCCAGGATCAAGTCCCACATTGGGTTCCCTGCATGGAGCTTGCTTCTCCCTCTGCCTATGTCTCTGCCTCTCTCTCATGAATAAATAAAATAATCTTAAAAAAAAAAAAAGTCCACATGCCCCAGAGCCCAAACCTAGAATCATCTTTAAAACCTTCATCAGCAGGGACACCTGCGTGGCATAGCAGTTGGGCACCTGGGATCATGATCCTGAGATCCGGGATCGAGTCCCACATTGGGCTCCCTGTAAGGAGCCTGCTTCTCTCTTTGCCTATGTCTCTGCCTCTCTCTCAGTTTGTGTCTCTCATGAATAAATAAATAAATCTTTAAAAACAAATAAATAAATAAAACTTCATCAGCAGAAGAAGTATAAGACTGAAGTACATATCCACAAGTTTAAACTGGTAAAGAGATATCTTAAAATGTGTCTGTGCGTGGAAGCAAGGAAGAAAATGTCAGGAAATTAACTAATGCTGAACTCTGAGTTAGTTCTGGCTAACATCAGCTTATAGGCTCTCAGGGAAGAATGAGGCCTGAAGTCAGTCCTCCTATCCTCCTTCCTATCCAATCAGACAAGTCAGTTCTGCTTGCAGCATGTTGAGAACCATTAGTTTACTAAAAACTAACGTGACCAGCTATACAGAATATCTATAAATGGAAAATATGATTATTAGAGTCAATTTTTTATTAGAAACTATTTTGGGGGTGCATATAAATACAGGCTCTGGTTTTTCTACTGAGCATGTACCAGCAAACTCTACCCATCAATCTAAACCCTCCAGTGAGGATAATTACTACCTTGATGTACACTCAACCACTCACAAAAGGGTGGAAAAACCTCCAACTGGATCCTGACCAAACACTATTTCATAGCAGTGCAGGAAAAAAAAGGGTGGAGGAAGCCATATACAGTCAACCCAGTGGTTGATAAAAATGGGTACTTTCCGCTCAATGGAAGTTTTTAGATTTTCATGCCAAGTCAAAGAACAGGGTCACGTGTTTCTGCTGAAGTCAATGGGAAACCAGGCACCAACTGTGGGAAGAAGCAGGACTTTCGAGTCTGAAAGCTAAACCAAAGCCTGCTCCAAGAGCTATGGGCTTCATTGGGAATTTGGGTAAACAACTGAGTTCAATGCTCGAAAAGTCAATGGATACACCTAGAAGGTAAACAGAGCTATTCTAAGTTCCCTCTGTTCTTACAATGGGCTAAAACCAGGAGAAGACACCAATTCCAGCAAACCCAGCTTTCCTAGTGGAAAGCCCAAGAGGCTTAGGGCTCATAAAACCCCATCGTAAGGAGATGGCTCAGGCAGCCCCAGACACTCACCTGGAGCACAGCTGTCTACTAAGGCTCCCAGAGCCTTGCCATCTTGCCAGTTCTGGTTAAAGTTGGTGATGGGCAAGTAGGGGATCTTGTTCTGAATCCATCCCAGCAGCCTCTGCTTTGGTGTCTGCTTCTTGGCATCGTCATCCCCTTCATCCTCCCACACGGGCATGGAGATCGAGTAGTGGAGGATCAGTGTCCACACCAGGCCCAAGATGAGCTTCAGGTTCCCATCCACGATGGCTTTGCTATCTGAGGAGAGAGGTACAGGCTTGGGTTGGCATATTCCTCTGGGCTCTAAATTAAATCCTCATCTGTTAAAGATCCACACAGAACTACTCCAGAGTGAAAGTATGCAATATTAGAATATGCTTCAGAATACTTGACGGGAAGAGTTCCAATATGCTTACCAGTGCCATTCGATCATGGGTATACACGAGAACGCATAAGACTAGTATCCCTACTTTTGCATATGTTTGAAATTTCCCATAATAAAAAGAGCTTTTCAATTTTAAAGAAATAATTTCAGAAATACAGACAATAAAAAAAACGGTGGTTGAATTCCAGAGACAACCATCTGTTAACTCAAAGAATGTGATCTATCAGATTATATGTGTGTATATATATATATATGTGTGTGTGTATATATATATATATGTGTGTGTGTATATATATATGCGTGTTTGCTGCCCTAAATTTGTATTATACTATACAATGTGTCTTGAAATTTTTTTTTCACTAATCGTTATGGCTTTTTCCCTATAAAAAGTTGTTTCTGCTGACACTCCCAACTATAGGTTTAAGAGGCCAGTTTCTCCTCAAATCTCACCATCACTGGGTGTTACCATTTCCATCTCTGCTCTTCTCACAAGTTAGTCATTTATAAGATAAAGTCCTTAATAGTTAAACTAATCCAACCAGGCAAAGTCTCTGTTGCCAAGAGGCTAAGTGTCTGGCCCAAGGTCATGTCTCCTTTCTAGTCCACTCCCAGCTAAACAGAACACGCCAAACCCAGGCCCCTTCTAGGAATCCTCTAGGAATCTCACTGCTGCTGGTTTTTATCTTCTACTCTCTTGGCTTCTCTGCGGCCCTCTGTCCTGGGTCCTCTTTCCAAACTCTACCTATGTCATCAAAATCCAAATGTTATCAACAAAATCTCTCTCTTTCATTCTCTCCTCCTCTACCTCCCCCCTCACACTTCCCCATCTATTCCCCCATATCTAACTTTCTCCCTCTGCATCCTGCCCATACTTCCCCTCTCAACTATCTCCCCATCTGTCTCCCCCTCCCCACACACTTCCCTTCCTATCTACACCCCATCTCCCCCTCCCTCCCTCTCTCCCCCCATCTCGTGCTTTCTGCTACCTCTCCCCCTCCCCATTCTAGACCCCAAGCTGAAAATGTTAGAGCCATCTTTGAGGGATTTCTCCCTCAAACCCAAGGTTGTCGTTTCTGCAACATTTCTACCTACATCTATTGGCAAATCCTTTCCTCCACCTTCCCAGTAAATATGTGGCTCCTCCTCCCCTCTCTCAGAGTCCTCAACAGCCATAAAGCTGAACTATGTTCACATATCCTCAGGACTATCTTTCTAATCAGGTAGTTCTGTGCTTTCAAATTCACCAATGGTCCGGACTGCCCCACATTCAAACTCCTTAAACACACAGCACTCTCAGAACCCCCAAACTTAACCTGCTTTTTCACCCCTGTCACCCCCTCCCACCATAGTTCACACTCCAGACTCAGAGACCCCTCATTCCTGGACCACATCCTGCTTCGAACCCCTTGGACCTCTTCCTGTGATCTGTATTCTTTTTGAGGGGGAAGACCCTTCACCCCATCCTCCTGTGGGACAATCCCTAGCTCATCATTCAAGGGCCAGATCCAACAGTTGGTGGTGCTTCACTCCCACCAGCACATGTGTGACTGTGCCACAGCCCCCTCAAGACAAAAACCAAGCCTCTTGAGCCCCCATTCCAGGACTATGAGCACCTGCTAGGGAGTAACTGAGCCTTTGTCATCTCAGAGCTCTTTTTACCCTGTCCCACCCACCCACCCACCACAAACCACCTGAATGTCGGTTAAACACACGCCAGCTTGCACTTAATGAAACCCAACTCCAACCACATGAGAAATAGACACACATGCTGATAAGGAGTAAAGGGCATGCCACTTAAAATCAAAAGGGTGGAGGCTTTTTTTTTAATGAACCTGTTTATTGTCAGTCCTCTTACAAGAAAAGATCCTCTTAAAAGGGCACACCCAAACCCACAAAAACCAAAGGTAGTTTTATGGTTGCAGATTCAGTCATAAAAAAAGTTGATCATGTCAAACTGTACAGAGTAAAGATTATCAGGAACAGCTGGTAAGACAATCTATATTCGAGCACTCCACTCAAAGTTAAGGTGCCCAGAGATTTTCTCTGGAGTGAACTGTATAAATAATAACTTTTAAGCAGGACAGTCCATGTAACACTCGAGGCCCCGCCACAAATGAAAATACAAGGCTCCTTGTCCAAAAAAGTATTCAGCATTTCAAGCACAGAACCCTTCTCAGGGAAGGGTCCTGTACCGCATGACCATGAAGCCACCTCTACTTCTGAGGTCCTATGGTCAATAAAAAAGCAAGCATCTGCATAAAACACTTGACCGTGCACAGAACTTGGACAGTCAAGGAATTCATCCCACCAGACCATATGTTTCTCCAAGTGACAGTCCTTGACTGTGACAGAATTTTTTTGATTAGATGTCCTGTTATAAGGCTGTCTTTGAAGTGCTACTGATTACGGAATTACTACCTACCACTCATAAGAAATTCCAGGTCATATGATTTTCCATGCCAGTTTCCTTTATTCAAACTAAAGGGAAAAGGGCAGTCCTCAGAAGGTGGCGGGTGGGAACACGAGGAGAGTAAAGTTTGAGTGTGACCTAACGATTACGTTAGGTTACCCATGGTGGACCAGGTAGGGTCTGGTCTTACACCAGGCAGGATCTGAACAAGCCAAAAAGTCTCATACAGCCACAAGCATCAGACTGCAAAATTTAACTTTCCTGAATTATGTGTTAAACGCTTTTCAAATGCAAACTTGCAGATCTTATCCATAAATCAAAACATGAAACCAGTTTGCTCTATTTTTACCCAGCTTACACATGTTGGTCTAAAGGAATGAGACATGAGTCTTTTTTGAAAAAGATTTTGGGGGAAATATGACCCAGTAAAAGTCTGGGCCAAATTTATGAAAAATACAATGCCCAGAACTTCTGTTTCCAATGAATTCAAAGTGGGTGTCCAAACGGGAAAGCCCCCATTAAGGTCTCATTGGGATAAATGATACTTTGGTTCTGCTATTCTAAGAAGCTGGAGAAAGAACAGTCCTTGTTCCAAAAGTGATTTTGACAGGTGAAGGTTCAAATGCTTTACCGAACTCTTGGAACAATAAAAAGATGGCAACTTGCCCAAAAGGTCTCCCTCTTTCCCACCCACATGAAACAGGAGACTCCCAATGCCTTAAAAATGAAATGCTACACAGCATTACAGTGTCAATGTCGGACCATCGCAGCAGACTACAGGATTTTCAAATGTGAGTGTACTCTGTGATGTTTATGTCGAATATAAACACGGAACAGAAATGTAAAAGGAGGAAAGGCCAAGTCAACTGGAAGACTCTCTGGCAGGATTCCACCTCATTGAGAGCCTCTTTCTAGAATAAAATAAGCCAACACCCGCCACGCCTGCCGGACCTCCTAGAATCTGCTTAGATTGTCGGTGGGTTGGAACCTGGCCACAGGTTTCTCCTCCCCAGATCCAACCAATCACAGCTCCCATGTAACTGGTCCTGGCTCTGGACAACACTGACCCTCAAACCACACACACCCTCTGGAACTACTTAAAATGATCCAGCATTGCTTCTAAGTGAGGGCAGCAGCTTTTTTTCTTTTCTTTTTTTTTTTTTTAATAGCTAGAAAGTTAATTTGAGCTACTGCAAATTCTAGGATGGAATGTCTTCACGTCACTTTTGTACACCGGTTCCCAAGTCCTCTCTGAGCAGTAGTCAGGAACGGGCACATTTACGGGGTGGTGGTGGGGGGAACCAGCTATTTTTAGGTAATCTTTGGAAGCATCATGGAAACATCTACTATGTAGACAAGTTCCTCTGAGGAAGGGAGATGGTGCTCTTTCCCTCTCTCATATCAGGAGGGCAGGATCCATGCAACCAGTGGCGTGTGCCTGCCACATTCACTGTGCCCACCTCCTCTCCCATTACTGAGAGCAGCATGGTGGGAGGCTGGGAGGAGAGGCCTGAGTGAACACCATCCCACATTTCTGCTCTCCTAAGAACAACAGGTCATCCATTAGCCACAATGCAGCAGCTTGCTGCTAGGTCAGAAACAGCTAACACAGGACTACAGGAATCAAGGAGATGTAGACATTTCAGAAAAGCTCCTTCTAGGATGCTTGGGGTAAAGCACCCAGGCCATACTCCATGATTTGGCCTCCTAGAGAAGAAGAGTTGGCCACATACTCTGCTCTTCACCATCTCATCTCTGTTACCCTCTGAGAGGCAGTTGTGGCAACAATGGTTGCAAGGCTCTGGAACCCGCGGTTCAACTAGCTATGCCACTTTGAACAATCCGTCCATCCTTTCTGGGCTTTACATTTCCTCATTTACCAAATGGAAATGATCACAGTCAACACCTTTGCAGGGCTGTTAGGAAGGAGCAGGTGGGTTCTAGAATGCCAAGAGTTGAGTACAATGCCACGTATGGGGTAGGTGCTTAATATTACCTCCCTCTGCTTTCTTACTCATTCACCTCACAGCTGAATACCTGCCATGTGCCCAGCACACCTCCCCAGAACCAGAAGCCCAGGCCCTATAATCCCAGGTTTGCAGGCAAGACGGAAACAAAAGGAAAGATAGTACCTTATGAATTAGGAGGAGGAGGATATGTTCAGTGTGTCACTTCTCTGAGCCAAGCAATTCATTAGAAGGGTAGTGAGTCTCTGAGGTCCCTGCTCTCCTGTTGGAGGAGGCTGACCCGCACAGTGCAGTAAACCTAGGACATGGGGTAAGTACCACGGGGACACTTCAGCGCTTAGTGCTTTAGGGAGACCAATATGGCCTGAGATTCCCCAGATAGACACCAAGAACCATCCAGGAACTCAACTACTGATAATTTGCCAGACGTCCCTGAAAGAGAATATGGTACAAAAAGGAGCCCAAAAGAGTCTGGCCCCTTCCTGACTTCTCAACTTCACATTGCCCAGGGTTAACCTGGATGTCTGGCCTCAGCTGGCTTAGCCTGGAACTCTCTCCCCAACTCTTCTGACCTGGTTAATGCCTCGTCTATATCCAACTCTGCAAAACTAGACTAGGTCCCTGGATAAATGTGCCCTTCTCTTCTAGTGAAATGACAGCTGTGCTGAAATAACCACCTGCCATGTCTGCCTCCCCTGCTCAAAGCGTCAGCTCCACAAAGGCAGGAAGAGGTCAATTTGCTCCCCTAAGCATGGACACTTGGCTGTTTGGGGGACGGCCGCCATATGCACGGCTCCCTGCCCTCTCTTCTCTGGTGCTCTATGAGACAGAGCTGCCTCTTGCTGAGCAGATGCAAAAATCCACGCACAGACTTTCAGACAGAATTCTAACCTGCTCCAGACTGTGGCCACCTCGCACCCCCGGCAGGAAACAGAGCACATGGCACAGGATGTCGTCTGGAGAGGTCACTAAGGCTCCATGAGTGTGGGCTCAGCAGCACCACCGGCTATAGAACCCTGGCCAAGTGATCCGGTCCTAGTGTGCCTCAGTCACTTTCCCTGGAAACTGGGGATCATGCTGGAATGGGAGCACAGAGCTGCGGGAAACCTGCACGTGGTAACACATGCCCAGCACTCAGAACCCCCCCACACACACTCAGTCATAATTAAATGTTAGCATTATTACTATTATTCTTTACCACCACTGGCTTCAACATGCTTTTATCAAACTTGAGACAAGGAGGACAAAGGCAGAAGGGAAAAGTGAAAGCTTAGTAGTTAAAGGTGATGACCTCCATGTTGGCACTGGGGTTTCCTGTCAGCCTTGACTGCTTGGGGGAGCCAACCACAGCAGCATCCTGTGAAGGGCTGCCCTGAGGTAACCCCACACTGCAATGCTCAGATCACCTGGGTCCAGGATCCAGGCAGCAGAACTGGAGCTCACTGGCATCTGGTTTCTCCCCATCCAGCCTTCTTTCCCAGCCTCCACAGACTGTAGCTGAACTGCTGGCCTCGGTCATCCAAACAAGAGGGCACCCTCACCTAAAAGAAGGCAGTTCATCACTGTCTTCAGCTTCTCAGATACCATGAGGAGGAAGGACCATCTCAGCCTGCTGTCCAGAATTGGGGTGCATTTCTGGGGGTGTAACAGTCCTTCCATTCATACTACAGATGATGGACTATGTACCTTGGCAGGACAGTGTACCTGCCCAGAGGTGTCTGGATTTGCCCAGAGGTGTCTGGGCAGGATGAAGGGGCCTGGCTGGTTTCTCTCCTGCTAGGGCCTCCTATAGGGCCTGAAACCATCAAAAGGCAAGCCAGACTTACAACTTGGTGACTCACACTGCTGATGATTGAGGGGTACTGCATGAAGGCCACTAAATCCCTTCCTCCCCTTCTCCCAGGCATATGGCTTTCAGCTGGATGGCCTTTCCTAGCATCCCTTGCAGCTCAGCAGCATGGCTGCTTTGCCAGTGGGCAGTGAGCAGAAGGAAGTGTGACATCACTTCAGGGCCCTGGGCAGGAACACGCCTCCTCCAAGCACTCCCTGCTACTGCCAGCCAGAGCCCCTGACATGACAGTCACTTAGCTTTGACCTGCCCTAGGGGAGGCCAGGCAAGGTGACAGAAGGAACCTGGATCCCAGAATATGGTGCCCTGCCAACCTGAATGCTGAAAAAAGTCACTGTATTTGGGTTAAAAAAAAAAGAAAAAAAACTCTTGTTACAGCAGTTTAATTATAACAAGAGCATGTTCTGGGCCTTGCAGTCCTGGAGTCACATGGGCCTATTTCTATCGGTAAGATGAAATACAGACCACAATAAAGTAAGGGTGGATGGAGGCACTCAGGTCAGCTGGATTTCCGATCCTTTGTCATCCTCAGGAACTCTCAAGGATGACAAAGGAGCTGCCTAAGTTAACAACTTTTATACCTTACAATGTTAAGGTTCAGCTAATCAAGAGACCATGTGGAAGGCCTTTTTATATCAGTAATTTTTCAAGAGATGGCATAATAGACCAGGGGTGGCAAATGGCATTGGCATGTGAGGTAAAAACTCTTTCAGTGTGTTGAGAAAGATTATGAGGCCCTATCTGGGGTCAGCAGGCAAGAAAATCTATTATCAAGATCTGCCATGAACAGGCGCAGGGAATGGAGGCTCACTCAGTGAGGTAGAATCACTCAGATTGGCCGTGCCTGCCCTGGGCACAGCACGGGGAGCAGTGGCTGGGATTCTTCTGTAGCAGAACTGAGTAAACATTGCCAGATCCCTGATTTGAGATTTCTACTATAGGCCCATAACACATTCTTCATGCATAACCTCAGACTTCAAATTTCCTACTTTGCCAACTATTCCTTCTGTTTTCTCTCACTTGTTGGACAACTTTTGCCTGGAATAATTGGAACAAATTATTTCATAAATACCTTATTTTTATTTTTAAGATTTTATTTATTTATTCATGAGAGACACAGAGAGAGAGGCAGAGACATAGGCAGAGGAAGAAGCAGGCTCAATCCCAGGACCCCAGGAACACGCCCTGAGCCAAAGCCAGACACTTAACCACTGAGTCACCCAGGTGCCCCTATTTTTATTTTGGTACGGAGTTTTGGGTGAACATTCAGATCACAGATACTCTGGTCAGCACCCTGCTTCCTAAAATATCCCAAGCACCAGATTTTCTGGTTAAGAGGCATCCTTTATTTAAAAGGTGCCTTTGCAGGACACCTGGGTGGCTCAGAAGTTGAGCGGCTGCCTTCGGCCCAGGACATGATTCTGGAGCCCCAGGATCGAGTTCCATATGGGGCTCCCTGCATGGAGCCTGCTTCTCCCTCTGCCTATGTCTCTGCCTCTCTCTGTGCCTCTCATGAATAAATAAATAAAATCTTAAAAAAAAAAAAAGCTGCATTTGTATCACCAAGTAGACTTCCAACCAAATGCCACTTTTGAAAAGTTTTTATCACTTCTGAGAATTACTTTATATACAGCAACAAAGTCACACTGGACTACATAAGATAGGTATATTAACAAGCCTAGAGTTTACTAAATCCTTTCCAACTAGTATTCCTGGGATAGCCTTAAAAAGTTAGAACAGGGATTCTAGCCTTGTTGTAAGGATTAAAGAAAGGAAAAAAGGAAAGACATTCCAAAAATGTAATGTATTTTACACGGTCAAAGCAATGTATTTTACACGAGGTTTTTGATCTCAAAGCCACAGGCCTCCTGAATGAGTGGTACGATAAGCGCCCCAGGGACCCCTGGGCCTCAGCAGGGAGTGGAGGAGCCCAGAGTCCAGCCACTGGGAGGCGCTGGGAAACCCCACTGTGAGCTCAGAAGTTCTCTGCAAGCTTCCAGCCAGGATGACTCTGAGAACGTGTCCAGCTGAAATAATAAACGCTGGCTGTGAACGGAGGTCTTGGTCACCTTCTGACTCCAGCTCAGGCTCACCTGGAACACAGTACTCCAGCTCAGGGATCTGTCATGTGGCAAGACCACCTCACCTGAAACACAGCTCGTGGCTCACCCTGTGCACACAAGCGAAGCCCATCGGTTGACCCACCTGAGAAAAAGCGTGAGGGCAGGAGGAGCCAACTGGAAAGACTCCTAAGCCCCTCCCCTCCTTACATCAAGAGCAACCCTACTAGAACAGCTCCCTCTCTACCAGACCTCCAACCGCTCCCCCGGGGCCAGGCCCTGTGCCACGTGCATCACCTCACATCACTCACCACAACCCTAGAAGAGTCGTCTTTTATGGTTAATCTGATAATCTGATTTTACAGATGAGAAGACAGAGGTCCACAGAGGCGTTTGCCACAAGTAACAGAGGGGAGAACCTAGATTTCAACCCCATTCTCTCTGTTGTCTTAAGCCCAAGCCTCCCTACTTGGCATGCACATTATGCCAGACAGCTGTATTCAGTGGGCGCAAGAGAACACACATTTCACAGATGAGGAGACTGAGCCCCAGGAAGGGTCTCAGCCCCAGGACCCAGAGCCAGTTAGTAGTCTGCTTCAGAAGGGAACACAGGCAGGGTCTCTATAACTACTACAATCATTCCCACGGTCAAAAGGTTTCTGGCTGAAAAATGTGGATAGAAGGCACAGAAAGTGACAGCACAAGGCCTGGGTGGTGCAAGCAGAAGTCAGACATGGATTATTTTAGTCCCCGTGTCTCAGTCATGACTCAGCCTCTACTACACCCTAGGAACTGGGGATTCGAGTGTCCCAGCATCTGGGAGGTCCGTCATGCATGCCCTACTGCTCAGCATGGGAAGTCAGGGAAGATGGCAGATGATACAGCTCTGCCTTCATTTCCCAAACCTATTATTCCATATTTTCCCTGGAGAATAGAAATTAGGGTCACTTACGTACATGAAGCTCAAGTTGTTCTATTCATCTGTTATTGTACTCAACAAATACCTCCTGCCTACTGAATGCCAGGCCCATAGCTGGATGCAAATGATATTTTTATGTAAGATAATAAGTTAAATTGGCTCTACAACACTCCACAAAGAGATGACAACAAATTATAATGAAAATCATTTGCCACCCCACCCGCAACCACCCCCCCACCCCTGCAACCCTGCCCCAGGGCAAAACATTGAAGATCTTTTCAGAGAAAAAAGAAAAAAAACTTTCCTTTTTTGTCTTTTGTCTCTCAGGCTCTAAGCTAGGTTTCCTGAGGTTAGTTTTGTTTTTGTTTTTGTTTTTTTTCCTTTTATAATTAAGAGTAAAAAGTAAAAGATGATAATGCTGATGACTAGGACAGGTATTCATCCTTCCATTGTGGACACATAAAAGTTGAGCCTTGTTACAAAAAAGATCAAGGTGGTGTCCTTGGTTTGAAAGGGGAGAAATCAGTTTGTATCCCCCCACCCCCGTAGCTCACCTCATGTTACAACTCATATAAGCCTGTTACAGAAATGGCAGCCTGCCCAAAGATTGTGAAGTCATAAAAAGAACAAAACTCCCAATTTAAAGTCTTGAATAGGGACCAAGCTAAGGGAAATTCCAAATAATTTATAACTGCTGGCTCCCATCATTACCAACAGAAAAAGGATAAAGTTTGAAGAAAAGAAATTCTCAAAGGACAGATCCAGGGAGGGGCACATTCCCTGCTTTACCTGTATTGATGCTTTTCAGACAGTTCTCCCCACTGTCGGATCTGTACCCCCGAATTTGAATCTCCAACCCAAAATTACACAAGGCGGCCTCCGGACACACAAGCCACCCACCACAACGGAGCCTGCTCAGCCCAGACACCAGGCTCCTCCTTGGGGCCAGAATTCCATGCCACCAGCATCCCCGGGGGAAAAGCATGGACATGGGGGCAGGACTTACCCACCCAGACAGAGGGGAGCTCACTTGTTGAAATAATCGCTAGCCAAGTAACCCAAGGGCCAGGGACACTGAGGGCGTCGGCGATGGGGCAGGCAGGGTTGAGGTTTCCCTCCCAGCACAGCTACTCACTGGCCACCCAACTCTGGTGGGTCACCTGTAAGCTGAGAGTCAGACCTGAACTCACCAGGTCAAGGGCTTGTCAGATAATATAGTAAATCAGGTCACGTTTTGCCCGATGAGGGACCCACCGTATCAGCAGAGACTAGTACAGCTACTGTTATTATTACTGTAACATTATAAACACACATAAGTTCGAGGACTAACAGTGCCCCTTTATAATATCGTCTAAGATTCAATGCCATTCAACTCTGGTTCAAGATCGCTCAGAGCCAAATACCCCAGAACTATGCCTTCCAACACAGACGAGCATTCCATCTGCTAACGACCACAAGAGCCAGCCCCCATCAGGGACCCAGGATTAAGGCTGATAGAATCAAGATGTTCTCTGCTCAGTGAGCTGCCTGAATGAACTGGCGGTTTGCTAAAATCTGCAGGCCACCCCAACTCCTCCAGCAGATTCCTGAGCAGTCTGCAGGGGCCAGCCTGCCTGGGCCACTGTTGACAGAAAATTAAATGCAAGGTCAATAAATTCAATATGAAGCACAAAGTATTCAAGAAAGTTCCCTAACGGGATTCCTTTCTCTAATGGGGGGGAGGGAGATATTTGGATACTGAAGTGCTCTTTAACCATGAAAGCAGCTCATTACCATAATATCATGAGGGAATAAAACCAAAAACAAGGTATAAAAATGCCTCCCCACAAATGAATGGTCAAATAAACTTTACAGAACATTCAAATAAGAGAGTAACAGGAGGCAGTGAAAAGAATGAGAAAGATATGTTTGTTCCAATAGGGACAGGCCTTTGTGATGTATTAAGGGAACAGGACCATTTGTAGAAAAGCATAGAATGTATAATTCTGTTTTGGAAAAGGCATGCCTCTGCATCTGAACAGAAAAATCTGGAAGCATGTACATCCAACTGTGTTCACTAGCTCTCTCTGGGAAGAAGACTTGGGGTGATTGCAAAAGACGAGCTTTCTCTTTTTTCTTGTGACACGCTCCTGTGTTGTCTGAGTTTCTTTTCCCAGTTTAAATTACATGCGTAACTTTTATAATAAATTGTGACACCTCCCAAAAGAAACACATAATGTACACATGAAGGAATTCTTCATTTAACAGAACTGCTTGTGGGTAGAAGGCACTGATGTGGGAAAACTGACAGGGTGTATCAAATGATGAAAGCAATCTGTACAGTAGGTTCGCCTATGAGTAAAGGGGTGGCCAGGCAATGACATAATTGGGTTCACAGATGCACAGAAAACCTCTTGAAAAGGCAAGAAACTGTTCACCAACTGCATTTGCTTCTGGGTAGAAGGAACAGGGAATGGGGGTGAGGAGGAGTGCGAGGGAGCCAGTCTTATCCTTTTAGACTGTGTATGATTTTCACCATGTTTGAGGGCGCTTATCAACAAGTAACAAATGAATACGTGGAGGCTTTGCAGGACCGGGTGGCTGTCCTTCTGGTGACCACTTCTGCTCAGTTGTCACACAGTGGCCATCCAAGTGCCTTCCCGGTCCTCAGCCACACATACTCTACTGGACAAGCAGTCTCCCTGCCTCAGGAGATGGCCTCTGCCATTTCCAAACAGCTTGCTAGAAGAGTGGAAGATGTTGATGGTTACCCTATGAGAAGATGGGAGTCACCTGGTTGCCTTTGGACATGCTTAGCAAGCCAAACAAACAAACAAACAAACAAATCAACTATCCACCTTCCTGATCCCTTCCTACTCCCTCCTTGGCACCCTCCCTAAGAATGTCCTTCCCATGATGCAGAGGCCCATCCACTCAGTTATATGTGAGGGCCTGGTCCACTGAATTCTCGTGGCTGCTTTAGGAGGTACCCCTGTTAGTCCCATTTTCCAGATTTAAAAAATGATAAGCTTATAAAGATGAGTTATGCAGCTCATAAGTAGTGGAATGGGATTTGAATCTAGGTCACCCAGCTCCAGAATCTGCTGCTGACCATTCCACCTGGAGGGCAGGATGGGGCTGCAAAGGAAAAGGCTCCTACACAGACATAATATTACAAAGGCCTTCTAAACTGGCAAAAGCTGAATAGGAAATAAACGGGTTACATCATCCTGAAAGAGATTTATCACAGTGCCCCTGAACTCTGTCCCACAATAAACGGCCATGGCAGTAAAATAAACAGACCAGGCACATAGCAGGTCAGCTTTTCTGCTAAAATGGGAACAAGTTCCAACATCCCTGAGATGTATATCCCTGAGATATACTGTCCAAGTGCAGGGCAAGCAAGTGACACATACTGAATATCAAAGGCATCACCCTCGCCACAGCTGGCAGTTACTGAAGATCTGATGCCCCATTGCCAAGGGTCCTCAGTACCAGTTCTTTATCTAAAGAGTCTTGCACTTGAGTTAGAAGCCACCTCCTGGCTTAGCAAAATACCAACTCTGTTAAACTTGGCCTTGAAGAAGATTTGTCCCTCTGGCCACACTCATAAATTTGGTCCTATCCTTTTACCACTTGGACCATTTACCAGGAGTTGTTTCCCTTAAATCAATTCACATTTTTTTTTCCCTCAGCCGAGTTTATTTATGTACACACACACACACATACACACAAATTTACAGTATATATGTATGTGTTTATATATACACGTATACATGTGTATATATATATAAAAAACATACCCTAGTCATGTTATTTTTACACTACATGTGAAAATACATAAGTTACAATTTTTTTTACAGTTACAATTTTTAAATGAAGTTTGTGTAACACCTACTGTCATCTTGTGTAACATATCTTCAAAAAGACATTAGCTGGTTTTCTAAGACAACAGCTCCTGTGATCAAATAAGCTGGGGATATATGGAATTGACAAATTTTATAGCTAAACTGTGGAAGGAGCCTTGGTGTCCATTGAAACATGAATGGATAAAGAAGATGTGGTCTATGTATACAATGCAAATGCACACTGAGGATCTCTAAGAGCACTAGGGTGCTACACAGCATTTCCCAACTTTCTGAATTAGGGAACTGTTTTTAATACACTCCCAAAGGACTTTAATAGTGTCCAGAAGATACTTCAGGAAATATTGCCTCAAACTGCCCTTCACATCTACAAACTTTTCCTGAACACTCATAGGCCTGGAGATTATGTTTTATAAAACTGGTAGATGTGGAGTGAAGGAGACAGGCAAGGGGTGCAAAAGGAAGATGACAGGAAATAAGTTATTGAGACTTTCTCTGATCTACAACTATTTTGATGGTAGTGATTATGAATCTAAAACCTTATAACTTGGCGGGATCCCTGGGTGGCTCAGCGGTTTAGCGCCTGCCATTGGCCCAGGGCGCGATCCTGGAGTCCCGGGATCGAGTCCCACGTTGGGCTCCCAGCATGGAGCCCGCTTCTCCCTCCTCCTGTGTCTCTGCCTCTCTCTCAATCTCTGTGTCTATCATGAATAAATAAATAAATAAATCTTTAAAATAAAAAATAAATAAATAAATAATAAACCTTGTAACTAATGAATTTTGCAGATAAAGGGTAATAGAATTGGGTTCTCAAAACATCGCTCCTAACGAAGGGGGCTAAAGGGGAGGGGGGTTAAGGGAAGTATATCCCTTAACTACGATGTTTATGAAATTCTGGTGATACCCTAACTCACTTAAAAACTACACTAGAGGGATCCCTGGGTGGCTCAGCGGTTTAGCGCTTGCCTTCGGTCCAGGGCGTGATCCCGGAGACCCGGGATCGAGTCCCATGTCAAGCTCCCTGCATGGAGCCTGCTTCTCCCTCTGCCTGTGTCTCTGCCTCTCTCTCTCTCTCTGTCTGTGCCTCTCATGAATAAATAAATAAAATATTTTAAAAAAAACTACACTAGAAACATCTTACTGTTCTGGTGCAAACTGTAATTCTTAAACACAGGTAATGATTTAGAGGGATCCAGGCCAAAAGCAGCCTCCTCTTTTCTGGGTTTGCTTTAGAGCTTCTAATGTCAAAATTTTTATCCGCAGACAATGTATTACACCAAGTGGGAAGAGTCAGAGATGAAACCTGGTAATTTGGACCAGTGCTTAATGCAGCAGAAAAGGGGAGTTGCCCTGATGGGACCAATTGCAGTATCAAATTATGTGAACAGGGGAAACTTTCCAGAAGCCCCACCCCATGGCCACTTAGCTCTAAACTTCCTGTAATGGGGGGGAGGGAGGGAGATGATGGGGGCAGGGGATTTAGTAAAAGCTAGTAAAAATTATTTATATAATAATTGAAACACATCCAAGTAGCATTCCTAGTGCTACTTAAGGATGACATACTCATAAACATACCAATATAGCAACGAGCCACACAGCTTGTGTGCTAATTAAATCCACTCTCTAAGCTTCTGTGTAAGTGCTGGATCTGAATCTGAGACTTAGCCAACTGTAATCCAAGCATTCTACAGACAGGGAGCAAGCTGTCTCTAGCATCATTGTGATTCTAGTACCTAGCATGATGCTGATCATATAGGAAAGAAAAGCAAAAGGTGGCGGTGGGGGGGTGGGGGCAGGGACCACTGCCACCTACTACCCAATCAACAACCACCCACTCATCAATGCACCTAGCAACCAACAATCAACCAGACAAACTGATCAGAAACCAGTGGTTCACAGACCTACCAGACCACCACCAACTTAGTCAACCAACTACCAAACCCGAGTGGACTCATCCTTGACCACCATCTCCCACCAAAACCTTTCCCTCCCTCAGTCTCCCTGGCTACTTCTAAATTGATCCCTAGCACAGCAGCCCTCAGCTAATGGAAGGCCCCCCTTTACTAGCCACCCTGTCTCAATCTACAGATCAGGAACTCTTAACTCTTCCCAAAATTTTTCCACAAGCTCCAGCAGGAGCCTCACAGCCCTTAGGCACACACAGCTCCTTCTCAGTGACATGCAAAACAATCTGAAAGTTGGAGGGTTAGGGGGGAGGAATTGGTTCCAAAACATAAAAAAAAAAATAAAAGAAACTGAAATTAATAAATGTTTTATTAAATGCCTGGATTAGCATTATCTTCCTCACTAATTGTGATCTATGGTTGATATCTACAGAAATTTCAGTACATTTGAAAATGAGTTATAGGTTCATTTTCTCACATCCCAAGAATTCCAAAGTATACATTAAAATTGCTAAGAAATCAGTCAATTGTAAAAGGAGTGAGTCATGGCTAAATAATACAGCAAATGCAAACAAATAAATAAACACAAAAGTTCTTTTTTTTTTAAATCTTTCAAATTATTATTTTACAACACATGCACAAAACGCATCTTTTTTTTTTTTTTTAGTGTGAGAGAGGGTGTGTTTTATTGTATTTGATAGGATGGGCTCAGGGCCTAAGGTCATAAAGCATCCCAGCACGCCTTATGAAGTCTGAACTCCCTAACAGTGACCCAAGGCTCCCCCAGCTGGCCTCTGCTGGTGTCCCCAGCTGGCTGGCCCCACATGCCCTGGTCCGTGGTCCCACTGTTGGTAGAACCCAGGGCTGCTCCCTCTATTCGGAATGCCCTCCTCTCCCACCTTTCACTGAGTGGTTTTCTTAGCCACCCTTCAAGATTTAGCCTTCTTGGTATGCCTGGGTGGCTAGCGATTGATTGAGCGTCTGCCTTTGGCTCAGGACGTGATCCTGTCCGGGGATTGGATCGAGTCCCACATAAGGCTCCCTGCGAGGACCCTGCTTCTCCCTCTGTCTTTGACTCTGCCTCTCTCTGTGTCTTTCATGAATAAATAAATAAAATCCTTAAAGAAAAAAGAAGATTCAGCCTGCTTGGATACATTTCCTTTCTCCTTGGCATCATGCTTTCTGGTATCTTTTTTTTTTTTTTTAAAGACCCCATTTATTTACTCATGAGAGACAGAAAGAGAGAGAGAGAGAGAGAGAGGGGCAGAGACACAGGCAGAGGGAGAAGCAGGCTCCATGCAGGGATCCCAACGTGGGACTCCATCCCAGGTCTCCAGGATCACACTCTGAGCTGAAGGCGGTGCTAAACTGCTGAGCCACCCAGGCTGCCCCATGCTCTCTGATATCTAAAGAATGTCTCACAAAGTAGACAGAAGTGGAACTTCCTACATAATCTACTAGGAAGCCAAATGTCTGGGACAATGAGCAAGACAAGCCACAATCCTCAATTATGTCACAGCTTCCTATAAGGGACTAAGTCAGGGACTCTTGCAGAAGGTGTGTCATGGGGAGGGTCTATGAGCTTGAATAGGAAAAACAGTGAAATTTTTGCCTTTGGTACCCTCTAACTAATATGTAGCCTATTGTTCGATTATGAACGTACACCATAAAATACAGGTGTATTAGCAGCACCTGTGATTTCTGTCACCTGCAAAATCAGATCTTTTCCCATCATAGTGTTGGCAATATCTCAAAATAATCCTGTATGCTCATCACTATATCAAAATCATGGCAGTTATTAGACTCATTTCTAGATCTTATTAAACATCTAAATACATATGTACATGTATTACTATATCCAAAAATTTATTTCTGATAAATGTATTTCAATATAACTAGTTTCCTTTGTAACCCCATGTACATGATTTTATGCATAAAGGTTAAGAGTACAGTCTTCAGGGAGCCAATGGGGTCCAAGACACACTAAGTTAAGAATCCTAGCTCCCAGCTGCCTGGCTGGCTCAGTCAGTAAAGCATGTAACTCTTGATCTCGGGGTTGTGAGTTTGAACCCCATATTAAGTATAGAGATTACTTAAAAAATAAAATCTTAAATAAAAAAATTCCTGGATCCAATTAATAAATTTTTAGAACCAAGAAATGAAAGGACTTCAATAACAGATTGGTGAAATGGGCCATAGCCTAGTGAAACTGCACCTGTCAGGGCATGGCCTTGGTCAACTCTCATTCCCATGAGTGACCCTAGGAGGTCACTGCAAATGGGTCTCCCAACCAATATGGCCTATCTATCATCACTGAGTTATCCTCTCAGGCCAGAACTACAATCATGTTATTCTCAGCATGAACACCTTCCATTGCTCCCTATGGTCTATGGCAGGGGCCAGCAAACATTTTCTGTAAAGGAGCATATAGCAAATATTTTTGGGTTTACAGGTCATACAGTCCCTGTAGCAACTATTCAAATCTATTGTTGTAATGAGAAAGTGACTATAGGTAATACATAAAATAGTGGGTGTAGCCTGTGTCTCAATAACACTTTATTTACAAAAACAGGCAGAGCGTCAGATTAGGCACCACTGTCTAACATAACTATCTATGATGATGGAAATGTTTTAGATCTTCACTGTCCAATTTGGTACCACAAGCCATACTACTGAGCACTTGGAATGTGGTTAGTGTGACTAAGATGCTAAATTGTACATTTAATTTTCTAACTAATTTAACCAGTCACAGGTTGCTGAAGGATAGGTTTACACAGTCAAACCCAAGCCTTTTTTTTTTTTTTTTTTTTTAAGATTTTTATTTAGTTGAGAGAGAAGAGAGAGAGAACGAGCAGGGAGAGAAGGGCAGAGGAAGAGGAAGAAGCAGATTCCTTGCTGAGCAGGGAGCCCAACATGGGGCTTGATTCCAGGACATCACAACTTGAGCTGAAGGCAGATATAAACTGAGCCACCCAGGTACCCCTCAGGCCTTTCTTCATCCCTTCTGAGGTTCTGGCCAACATCACAACCGATGGTCCCAACCTCAGTAAGTACTAAGCACTGAGGCCAAACAGTGGGTAATATCAAGTGCTCTCACCCTGCATTCACTTCCCACTCCTGGGCCCAAGCAGTTCTGCAGCCCAAAACATCCTGTCTCCTGACTCTGCTCCTTTAAACTCCATTGTTCACCAACCTCACCCTTGCCACAGGCCTTCCCTTACACCCCAGGTGAAAACTGTTGCTCTTTATGTGTCTCTGGGAGGCACTGTAAGAACCTTCTCCTAACAAAGCATGCCACGGTGACTTGTGCAGTAATTCTGTTTCTTTTCCTTCACTTTAAGATATTTGAAGATAAAACCATGTCCCTACCACACACAGTACCTTTATTATTTTTTAAGATTTATTTATTTATTTGAGAGAGAGAGAGAGTGCATGCACAATCGGGAGGAGCAGAGGGAGAGGGAGAGAGAATCTTAAGCAGACTCCACTCTGAGCACGAAGCCTGATATGGGGCTTGATCTCACAACCCTGAGATCATGACCTGAGTTGAAACCAAGAGTCAGATGCTTAACCCTCTGTGCCACCCAGGCACCCCAGCACAACACCTCTATGATAAGCATTCCCTAAGTCTGTGAAATGAACACACTTTAATTATAGCTAAGTACTGAATACAAACGATCTCTAAAAAAAAAAAAAAATTCTTGTTAAAATTAATAGATTTAACTAAAACCTGTTTATCACATTTTTTTGAGGGCTGGAATCTAGATGAAAGTAAAAAGGCCCAGATGGATTTCCAATCTGCAGTACAGAGGGATGTGACCACTCAGTTAACATCCCACTCTACCACCACAAGATCTCACCCTTCTGAAACCTCAGTTTTCCTCATCTGTAAAATGGGTTGACAATGTCTACACCTAGCAGGGATAGAGAATGCTTAGCACAGTACTAAGAGACATAAATGGCAGCTTCTGGGTGGATACAAATCTCCTCCTGAACACAGGGTGTGGAGGAGGCACACAAATCAGACTTAGCAGGACAGAAATACCAGGATGACCCTTGGATTCCTACACCAGTATAGGTCTATCTCTGGGCAGGAAGGATACATGGCTTTTATACCACAGCTGTGCTCCCTAACATCCTCTGAGCACACAGATCACACCACCACTGAAACCACTTGGGGTGGGTCAGTGCACACTTCAGGCATCTGCCAGCCCAAGAGCTCTAAAATGTGTGCTGCCCTGGCTGCTCAGATAACAACCCGCCGTCCCCATAAATGTCACAGCCACTCCACGCACAACGCTGTAATTTTTGCAGCTTCTAGGGCTTCTCTGAACAGATAAAAAAATCCAGCCAGGCCACTCATTATCCTAGTTTTTCTGACCCAAGGCCCTGTTCCCCCTCTTACTCAGCTGCCTTACTCACCAGGCTGGGTGCCAAATGATTGGGCCTTTGTTAGCAATCAAACCCACCCTCAGAGAGGAGGAGGGGGAGCAGCGACTGAGGAAATTCAAAAGAGTGGACTATGGCTGTTTTAAACCTAGTTACAAAAAATGGCTTTGAACTCCAGCAGCCCTGTTGGAAGAAGTTCTTCTTTGCGGGCATCTCAGTCACCTCTCCTGTTGATACTGATATATATGGAATGTGCTTTCCTGATTATTATCTATTTTCCTGAGTTATAAAATATGCCATTACAATCAATTCAAATTATACATAAAACAGATATAATGTAAACTGAATCTCTCCCCACTGACAGGTGAGGGTTGCTCTGCCATTAATGGTGGTCATGACCTTGGTCCCACGCTTGGCATATCCAACTTTCTTCTCAAGCCTCAACACCTCTGTTGCTTATAGAAACCACTTGAGGGACGCCTGGGTGGCTCAGCAGTTGAGCAGTCTGCCTTCAGCTCAGGGCGTGATCCCAGAATCCGGGATCGAGTCCCATATTAGGCTCCTTGTAGGAGGCCTGCCTCTCCCTCTCTCTCTGTGCCTCTCATGAATAAATAAATAAAATCTTAAAGAGAGAAAGAAAGAAAGAAACCAACCACTTGAGCTTCAACTCTGGCTACCCAGTGGAATCATCTGAAAAGCTTAAAAAAAAAAAAAAAAAAAAAGCAGTGGCTCTCCCCAAAAGAAAACAAAGTAAGGATTTCTTCAGGTAGGGCCAGGTATCAGTAATTTTTAAAGCTTCTGAGCTGGTTCTAAGGGTTCAGAATCACTATCAACAACCAGACCCCATTTGAATCCCATCACCCCAAAGCCCACCCAAGAGGCCAACCTTTTCCTTGACTGGGAATGGGCCTGAGGCAGACAGACCCCAAGAGAGGTGACCCAGGAAGGAGAAAGGAAAGTGAGTGCACCCAGGAAGCCAGGAACTCAAAGCCCAAAGCTATTGCGTCAACGACGTCTTGCTCACAGACATCATGAGCCACTTGTCTCAAAGCAATGAAGCCACATTCTAACAAAGACAAGGATTCTGACAGTGCCTTGGAATTAATGGGTTGCAATGGTGAACAGAGGACCAGAAAGGTCCTCTTGAGAACTGTATTTTTGACTTTTCCTTTTTTTAAAGAATATCCACTAGTAATGGAAGCTAACGAAGAGGATCTAGTCGCCCATTGGAGAGATTTTGCCCTTGGTTCCTGGAGTGACTCCAGGAATGCCCATTCTACAGGGGGATTAGAGAGACGCAGAAGGTCCTGAATGATGAATGGCCAGGCATACCCAAAAGTGGTTCACGCTCAACCCTCTTTTTATTTTTTAAGATTTTATTTATTTAACACAGAGACGGAGTGCACACACAGGCGCGTGCCAGAGACCACAAGCAGAGAGAACAGCAGAGGGAGAGGGAGAAGCAGACTCCCTGCTCAATGGGGACCCCGACATGGCTTGATCCCAGGATCCTGGGGTCATGACCAGAGCCAAAGGCGGATGCTCAACGACTGAGCCACCCAGGTGCCCCCAAGCTCAACCCTTTTAATGACTTCCTCTAAAATGCCCAGTCAAGGGGATCCCTGGGTGGCTCAGCGGTTGAGCACCTGCCTTCAGCCCAGGGCATGATCCTGGAGACCAGAGATCGGGTCCCACATCGGGCTCCTTGCATGGAGCCTGCTTCTCCCTCTGCCTACGTCTCTGCCTCCCTCCCTCTCTCTTTCTCTCTCTCTCTCTCTCTCTGTCTCTCATGAATAAATAAATAAAATCTTCAAATAAAATAAAATGCCCAATCAATATCTGCCACCTCCTGAGTAACAGCTCAGGACCTGAGCACCTTGGCTGCAGCACTTCACATGCGACAGGCACAAATGGCATGCCACTTTACAGCTGCCCAAACAGAGGCTTCACGAGGCTGTGCTGTCTGCCCAGGGCCACTGGACCAGTGGGTGGTAGAGCCCCAGGGGAAGATGTGGAAGAAAAGGAGACTCAGGAGGATCTGTCCCAGCCTTGCTATTATGAGAGCCAACCTGGAAACTCAGGGGCAACGCTTCTGAATTCTAACTAGACAATAAAGCCAGATGGGATGGAGGCCAGACCTTCGGAAGCAGAGTTCCGCGCCCCCCACCTGCTCAGCGGAAGTCTTCACACCTGGTAAAGTGTGCCTGCCGTTAGCACTTGAGCTGGGCAGAACTGCCATGGGCAACTGCTTGAGCGGAGCCTCTAACAGGCCAGAGAAACCAGAACTGCAAAACCCAACCTTGAGATCAGAGCCCCCACCCTGGCACCCATCTTTTCCCAAAATGTTTTATGGGAAATTCCAAGTAAAATTAAATGGTGTTATTTACCACACTCAGCACTTGATTTAAGTCAGGTCCCCTTCTAGTCTGACAGCCTGGTCATCCACAATAAATTAGCCTTTAAAAATAAGAAAATTTCAAAGCTTGCTCTAATTCTTCCAGCTAACAAGGTAAAAGAGGGTTTTTCTGAGTGTCTATATCCAGACAACTTGACCCCTTAGCCCAAAGCCCTCCATCCCCAAGTGGAGGGACCAGATGGTTCCAAGTATACATTTTCTAGAACTACTCTGAGCAGCATAATGAACACTTACTACATTAGCCTCCCCTCCTCCCCACCATAAGAGTCCCACTCAGAGCTACAAAGCAGTCCTGACACCCCCTTTTACAGCTCCTGGAGTGTTCACCGAGAACAAGCCAATTTTTCCAGGGCATTGGGCCAACAGTATAATCACATGCCGCGTTAGAAGCTTCTGGTTGTTCATCAGAACCCAGAAACTTGGCTGGGGGCTGCACACGGCTGGAGGCTCCATCAGGCTTCCTGTTGTAACAAATTCCTCCACACCCCACCTGTGAAAATCCATTTCCATTTATTACCAAAACTGGAGCCCTGTCTTTCGAGCTTTTTCCTGAGGCCTGGAAGCTGGCTTTTCCAGCTGGTGATGTCACTGACAGGATTCTGACAATGGCTCCCGAGAGCCTAAACCTCTCGCTAATACCTAGCAAGAGCACATTCCTCACGGGTGAGGTCATGCTTAGCTAATTACTAATCTGGCCCCTACCCTAGTGCCCAAAGCCCCAGCATGATGAGATGCCACTGGGGTTCTCTCTTAGGGCACTCCCGAAACAGCAAATACTACCCTGCAGCAAACATGAAAACCCCCAACAGGCAGTGGGATCACGAACTGCCAGATTTTGCAAATAAAATACAGGATACCGAGTTAAATATGAATTTAGATAAGTAAATAATTGCTTAGTGTATATCCCATTCAATGACATATAACAGGAGATAATTGCTTGCCACATTTGGAATACTGAGTAATTCATTGTTTCTCTGAAATTCAAATTTAACTGCTTTCTCTGGCAACCACAGGTGACTTATTGGCAACTCTTTCATTTTGGGGACTGTTGAAATACATGTAGAAAAAAATCACCTCAAGAAATGAGGGAGGATAGGACGCCTGGGTGGCTCAGCCGTTGAGCATCTGCCCTTGACCCAGGGCGAGATCCTGGAGTCCCACATCCATCAGGCTCCTGCATGGAGCCTGCTTCTCCCTCTGCCTATGTCTCTGCCTCTCTCTGTGTGTCTTTCATGAATAAATAAATAAAATCCTTTAAAAAAAAAAAAAAAGAGGGATCCCTGGGTGGCTCAGCGGGGGATCCCTGAGTGGCTCAGCAGTTGGGCGCCTGCCTTCGGTCCAGGCATGGTCCTGGAGTCCTGGGATCGAGTCCCACATTGGGCTCCCTGCGTGGAGCCTGCTTCTTCCTCTGCCTCTGTGTGTGTGTGTCTATCATGAATGAATAAATAAAATCTTTAAAAAAAAAAAAAAAGAAAGAAAGAAAAAGAAATGAGGGAGGAGAGTTTCTACAGAACCCCCTCACACTGCTTCTGCAAGAGTCCTTCCTCTACCTTAAAGATGTCAAAGCTAGAAATTAGATGAGGCATTTTGAACATGGTTTATACAAGAAAATCCATGCACCTCCAGCCAATGCACTGCCAGAAAAAACAAAAAAAACCTTAGTCCTACATGAAAAGATAGATGATCTTCAGCTACCATCCATACCTGAGCTCCACGGGGCAAAGACATACCTGGCATTGGAGGAGCAGTGCGTGGCACAGAGTAGAAACTTGGGTGACTTTTGTGAAATGGCTCTCCCTGGTTAGGACTTCATTTCTAGAATAATGACGATGCTGAAAGTGGCCAGTGGTAATCCATTCACTACCACCCAGTCTGATTATGTATATCAAGCACAGAACAGAATAAATGTCTATAATTTAGTGCTGTCATTTCTTAAATTAATGCAGTAAACCAAAACTTTATACAAAGAACCTCTGATAATATGGGCTAATATTTATTGAATAAACAGTGATAAAATGAGAACATGGGTGTTTCAAAAATAATCAACAAGTAAATGCATTGTTATAGGTTTTAAATTAAAATAGATTCGATCAGGGGATCCCTGGGTGGCTCAGCGGTTTAGCGCCTGCCTTTGGCCCAAGGTGCGATCCTGGAGTCCTGGGATCGAGTCCCATGTCGGGCTCCCGGCATGGAGACTGCTTCTCCCTCCCCCTGTGTCTCTGCCTCTCTCTCTCTCTCTCTCTCTCTCTCTCTATCATAAATAAATAAATAAATCTTTAAAAAAAAAAAAAGATTCGATCAACATGTGTCATGCATTCAGTGTGTACCAGGCTCTGTGTTAAGCACTACTGTGATCATCTCCTTTCAGCCTTCCAACAAACCTACAAGGCCAAGACCCATTATTATCGTTCCCATTTCATAGGGAAACTAGGGCTCAGACACTTGCCCAAGGCCACAGTGCTGGTGAAAGGTGGGCCCAAGGAACACCTGGGTGGTTCAGTGGTTGAGGACCTACCTTTGGCTTAGGTCGTGATTCAGGGTCTTGGGATCGAGTTCCACATCAGGCTCCCTGCAGGGAGTCTGCTTCTCCCTCTGCCTATGTCTCTATCTCTGTGTGTGTGTGTGTGTGTGTGTGTGTGTGTGTGTGTCTCATGATTAAATGAATAAATAAAATCTTTTTAAAAAATTAAGAATCAAAATGAATAGCTTATAACATGTAAGAATTGCCTGCCCAGTTTAGAAAAATGATTTTCAAAAAAAAAAAAAAAAAAAAGAAGAAGAAGAAGAAGAAGAAGAAGAAGAAGAAGAAGAAGAGGAGGAGCAATTTTCTGAAATCTGTGAGATACTTAAGAATCCCAATTGTGGTCTTGGTAAGCAGCTTCAGGAGGTACTCAAAAATCTAATTAATTTTTTTTTAAGACGCCATGCCACCCCTGTCTGTGGGATGTAAATACCTCTCATGGAAATCATACAAAACAGGATTGTAAAGCTTCCAAATTTGGGAACATGTAAAGGGCAATGTTTACAATACATATGGGAGTCAATCTGCCACTAGCTACATTTAAAAAATAAAAATTACACACAATCGCAAATTACAGAAGAGGCATGTATTGCCAGCAAGAGATTATAACTCAAATGCTTTTCCCAAAAAAAAAGTTGATTAATGAGCGAAAATTGTTGGGATCCAGGATATTAAAACAATCTCAATGGTTACTTTAAATTACAGTAAGAGAAAGGCACCCGGCTGGCTCAGTCAATAGAGCATGCACTGATCTTGATCTCATGGTTGTAAGTTAGAGCTCCACATCAGGTGTAGAGATCACTTAAAAATAAAACTTTTTTAAAAAGTTACAAGGAGAAAGGTACCATCTCAGTGAAGTGCTGGCAAACACTGTTCAAATCAAGAGATGGCACTTAGCATCCCTAATAACAGAACAAATTGACATGATGTGCCTCCTGATGTGATTCAACGGAATACACTCATGGCTTTCTTTGGAAGTGCACTTGTCAAAAATGTTTAACTTGAATTTAATCATGAGGAAACAAACAAATCTAAAATATAGATATTCTACAGCCTTGCTACTCCAAGTGTGGCCTGCAGGTTAGAAGCATTGACATCAGCTGGAAGCCTGCTAGAAATGCAGACTCAGGCCCAACAGTGACTTCCAAAATCAGAATGTACATTTTATTAAAGACCCTCCCCACCATCCTGCATGCCCCCACCACTCCTCACCCTGGAAGTCTTGTGCACATAACATTTGAGAAGGCACTGGCCTTAGCTTTTTCAAAACTGTCAATGTCAGAAGTGACCAAAACCAAGAAATGTTAAAGATGGGAAGCTGTTCTAGATTAAAGGTTAGGATGAAGTAACTTTGAAACCAAATTCAATTAAGTAATCTTTAATTGTTTCCCAGATTTAAAAAAATGACCATAAAAGAGACACTTGAGAGCATTGGGGTAAATTTTATATGAGATATAAAGTGTTAACCTCTTGGGCATACAGTGACACTGTGGTTATGGAAGTGTCCTTTTTCTTAGAGAACCTGCTGAAGTACTGGGTGGGGGCTGGGTGGTGGTGAATGGTCATGCCATGTGCTAGAGACTTTCAAATGATTCAATAAGAGATAGATGTGATGTGTATCCTTAGAGAGTGACAAAGTCAACGAATGTGGCCAGATGTTAACAACTGGAGATTCTAGGGCATCTTGATGGCTCAGTCTTAAATGTCTGCCTTTGGCACAGGTCATAATCCCAGGGTCCTGGGATGGACCCCCGAATCCCTGCATCAGGCTCTCGGCTCAGCAGGGAGTCTGCTTCTCCCTCTACCCCTCGCCCCTGCTTGTGCTCTCTCTCTCTCATGCATGCTCTCTCTCTCTCTCTCTCTCAAATAAAAAAAAGGTTTTTAAAAGTCTTAAAAAAAATATTGTACTTATTTATTCATGAGAGACACAGATTGAGAGGCAAAGACACAGGCAGAGGGAGGCAGGCTCCCCTCCAGCCCGGGGAGCCCAATACAGGACTTGATCCCTGGACCCACGATCATGCCCTGAGCTGAAGGCAGAGGCTCAACTGCTGACCTACCCAAGCGTCTCAATAAATAAATAAAATCTTTTTTAAAAACCAAAAACAATTGGAGATTTTAGGGGAAGGTTATATGGGAGTTTGCTACACTGTTATTTCATATTGGAGGATTGAAAGCTTCCAATGAATTTGGGGAAGGGAGGGAAATTTACATTATTGCAAGAATTTAAATTTTTTTAAACAAGTCAAATACCTGGAAAATAAATATAAGGTAAAAATTCATTACAACTCTGGTTCTTAAGCATCTGTATTAATCAGCATGTATTAATATTCTTGGCAATACAAGAAAGCACATACATTCTTCTACAAACCAACTTTTCTCCCAGGTGTCAAAACATTTAAGGAAAGTAGTAACTACTTAGGTACAGGGAGGCTGAGAGAGTCTCTCATTTCACCTCCAAATGTAGAAACTGACTCCTCAGGAGAAAGCTTACCAGGCAAAGGAAAATATAAACCTGAAAATTTTACAGCTTTATTTTAAAATTCGAGCCCTGTATAGGCTCGATTCCCACATTTGGCCATAAAAAAGAATGAAGTATGAATACAACATGGATGAACCTTGAAAACATTTTGCTAAGTGAAAGAAGCCAGTCACAAAAGACCACATGTTGCAGGGTTCCCACTATATGAATGTTCAGAATCAGCAAATTCATAGAGAAGTAAACCAGTGGCTGGCAGGGCCTGGGTGAGGGGAGGACGGGGAGTAAGTGCTAATGGGTATAGGGTTTGGGGGGGCCAGGGGATAAAATGTTCTAAAATGATGTAGTGGTGATGGCTGTACAACTGTGAATATACTGAAAACTGTACAGCTCAAAGGGGTGAATTTTATGGTGTGTGAATTATATATATCTCAGTAGAGCTGGGTTGTTTTTTTTGTTTTTTTTGTTTTTTTTCCCCTCAAATCCTATATATTCCTCCAGGCTACAAGATCTGTCTTCTTCTTTCTAGCAGAAGGCAGTTACAGGACTAAGACAAGGCAAATCTCTGTGACCTGGGACCCAGGAGACCGGGGTTCTAGTCCAGCCACCACAACTCCCTCTGTGACCTTAAGCACATCCTGTCCCTCTCTGAGTGGGTAACTTCCAGACTGCAAATTCAGGGCTGGACCTGAAAGCATTTTAAGGTTCTCCAAGATATTCTGAAAGCCAAATACAAGTCCTCTGCTGCTATTTTAAACAGCACAGTTATTGAACTTCCGGGAACTTAATAATAAAACTTCATTCAGTTCATCCAAGATGTGAATTGCGTTATTTCCTTTAGATGATCTTGGGGTTCAATAACATGGCATCTGTACTCATACTTAGCATTTCAACTGTGTTCAGAAGACATAAACTTGGGTGAGAGAAGTCATTTTCACCACTGAGCAAGGATTTTTATAGAATTTTTTCCTCGACACACTTTCAGGATTTCATTTAAGCAAAACTCCACCCCCAAGTGCTAATGCCTAAGTAAAGGCCAGCCAATGACCTATGAATCTGGTAATTAGGGTTTCTCACACCTAGTAAAGGTCAGGATGGCAAAGGGACTCAGCCCACCACTGGGGCTCATCCCAATAAACTCATTTCTCATCTTCTGGGCAGCAGAAGCCAGACACTGCAGCCACAATGGACAAAACCCTCTGCAGAGCCAAAGGCAACACGCTGGAAGTAATCAGGACTGATTAGTGTTTGGGGAAATCCTTGGCCTAAGTGTACCCTTTGATTCAGATTTTCCAGTCAAAGCCATCCCGAGTCATGCTGACTTGGGCCTGGAAGGAGGAAATTCCCATTCATGCCTCTCAGACAGTACCGTCTCCTCTGCAGGAAGGAAGGGCCCATGCTGGAGCAGAAAGCAGAGCTCAGAGAGGTCCCAAGGTGCTGATCCTGGGCATCTCTTCCAGGCAGGAAGCGGGCGTCCCTGTCGCTGGGCTGAACTTTATGCAACATTCTCCTAGCTTGGGACAGAGGCTCTTGATGATATTTACCATCAACTTGGACTCAGAGAAGGCTTCTCAACAAGATAGGGAGAAGCGCTCATCTATCCCTTCTGGACCATCGGCCCCTGCACCACATCTTCTCCAAGAAGAGGCTCCGCCCATCCAAATTAAACAGCCAAGTCTCAGCCTCCACAGCTAAATGGGTTGGGGTGGAACCTCCAATGTGAGCTGAATCTCATTCTCCCTCGAGCTTTCTGCATATGGCTAGACTGAGTGAAATGTAAGCAACCAGGAACAGTGGGGCAGCCATGCTGTATGGGGTGCTAGCAGGGCCCATCTACAGAGAGGGGGAACAAAACAGACACCAGGGAAACAAGGCAATCTCCATGGCTTTCTGATTCCTGGCTCCAAGCCCTCCTGAGGCCCCCTGCCAGACCACCCTATATCTGCAAACCCACAATTGTTCACTGGGATCACTGGTTGTTTCTGATGCCAGGTATGGGGACAGGTACATGTGACACGCCCCACAAAGCACAGCAGTCAGTTCAGAGCTAGGCATATGATTCAAGGGGCCTAATCAGCCAATCCTGGGACTCTTATGGGAGCTCCAGGAAACAGGTCTGTGCTCACCAACCTCATTCTCTCTCTCACCTGGCTAGGCTTAGTTCTGGGAGGCCTAAAGGCCCAGAGATGCAACAGCCATTCTGCCTTGATGGGGACCCCTAGCAGACACTGCTAGAGATGAGGAGAGGGATCAAACTCTGATGACCTATTTGAGCCTCAAGACCCAGCCATGCTTGCAGATTGCTCTACTGCAAGATTTCTCAGTTACTGGGCCAACTGGCTCCCTTCTTTTGTCTTTAATTAGTTTCAAATGGGTTTCTAGAACCTGCCACTAAATCAATCAATCAATCAATCTTGACAGACCCTCCCTAACAAAAACCAATTTTTTGCACTTAAGCTAGCTCAAGCGAGTTTCTCTCACTTGCCCTTGAAAGAACGAGGCCTCATAAATCACCAAAACAATTTATCCAATCTACATGGCTAGAGGTTTAAGGCATATTGTCTCAAATTACCCAATGCTGCAGAGAAAAATCCATGAAATTTCACAATTCCTTTCTGGCCCATCAGAAGAACTGACGAGAAGCCTACTGACCTTGGTCAACAGCACAACGCAGTCCAATGGTGGGCCTCCTGGGATCAATTCCCTCCCAGCACCATGCAAGCCGCCATATGCATTTTCAGCATCACATCACCAGCAGGGTGAGAATCTGAGATCTCCTCTGTGCCATGAGATAGAAGGGAAGATAAACCTACACACACTAGGGCAGCTCAGGTGGCTCAGCGGTTTAGTGCTGCTTTCAGCCCAGGGTGTGATCCTGGAGGCCTGGGATCGAGTCCCACATTGGGCTCCCTGCATGGCGCTTGCTTCTGCCTTTCTGCCTCTCTCTGATGAATAAATAAAATTAAAAAAAAAAAACACCCTACATACAGTAGCGTTCCTAAAAGGTGAACAAATACCATCTAAAGAGCTCCCCCCCATCAGCAGGGCACATGCAAGTCGGAGGTTTACCCAGCATGAAGGAGGAGCCCCAGCCAAGTGGGGAAAGCAAGCTGGTATGAATCACGGGCTATTTAGGAGTCTAGAAGATTTATTCAACCCAGGCTGCAGAAAACCCACACAAACCAAACACCAGCGGCTCTGCAGAGAATACAGCACGGGCCTGCACCCAGGACAGTCCCTTAAAGAGCGAGAGGGAGAATGGGCTCAATTGGGAAATGGAAGAGATGAAACAGTTTACCAAACTGGCCACAGAAAGAATGTCAAGAATGCAAAAATCTCCCACCTCTAATGAATCTCAGAGCTCTCTAAAAAGCAAGCCATGAGGGCACTCAGGGCAACCCAGCTGGAGGAGCCCCTTCTGGGGCTGCTTGACAGTGGAGCTGTGTGGCTGGGACCACCCACAGGCCACAGTCAGGATAGGCTGTAAGGCCTCCAGAAGGAAGGTGGCAGAGGCAAGCCAAGCAAAAATCCACGGGTAGGTTTGAAAAACACAGCCTGCTGACCCAGCACAATCACACAACTGCTCTATAGCCTCAGTTTGCTAGAACAAGGGTCTGTGGATCCCTCGGCTACAGCGCAGGCCAAGGCCCTTTGGCTCTAAGTACAGATTCGAGGCAAGCACATTAATCAGCCAACGACTGCCTAAGATACCAAAGCAACAGGAGTAGGTAAGTTACTCATTATTTGGAAACTAAGTTAGGAATGAAAAGGCTGCCATAGAGCTCATAGGCTTGCCCCATTGGTAGGCATGGGGTGGGTGGTGGGAGGGTTGATCAGGAGAAGCAAGGAGCCCTCCCCGCCAAGCCACCACCCGCACTGAGGTGGGCTGGCACCCTAGCCTGACAACATATCCTCTGGCTCAGAGACTAACCCAGCACAGCAGGGGCATTCAGCTGCCTGAGATGGAGGCACACACCTGATAGTTCGTCTTTCGAGACCCCTGTTCACATGTCTTTTTATCTTATGATAATAACCTGGATGGCTTTTCTTCTGAAAATAATCCATGCTCATTCTACTTACAAGTAAAATGATACTGAACCAAGTTAAATCTTTCTTTCCAGAGAGACCGTCCCTCAGAGTTCTGGTTTCCAGAGTCATCTAGACCTGCTAGTCCAGGTGAAATCCTTTCTTTACCGGCTAGGTGACTTTAAACAAAGCCTCAGTTTCCTCACCTGTATAATGGGGATTAACACCATTCCTCAGATCTAGTGTGAAGATTAATGGAGATGAGGCCAAAAATAAATAAATATATAAAGCCACCTAGTACATAGTAGGAACTTGATCATTATGGTTAGCATGCAATATCTTAATTAAGTTTCTGTAATGATCAAACTTTTTTTGTTAACAAGCATATATCTGTTTTGTGATCTAAAAATCAACAAAAATGTAGAGAGAAAAAAGAAGACAAAAATATCAGATACACTCAACATCCATATAAAAACAGGATGCAAAGGGAATATGATTTAAAGAAACTAGGTCCTCAGATCTCACCCCCACCCTATCACGGCTTGCAAGCACAGGCCAGGACACTGCCTATGCCCCTAAACGAGAAGGCCAACGGCTCCCTGAGAGTGGAACGTAAACAGCCATCAGGTTGCTGGCCAAAGGCCAGCTCCACAGGGTCCGCCTGGACTGTTTACTCACTCTCCCCCTGCGGTTTCAGCATCGGCATATTTGCTTTTGCTCCCTGGGTCCGGGTGTACTATTATTCAACAAACATGAATCCTGCAGGAGAGCTATGGAGATTCGATGCTGCAGCCCAGGGCCCAGGGAGTTGCTGGAGCAGCACCCCGGCTGCTTCTGTACAGCTTTTCACAGTGTGGGTTCTCACCTCCCTGCAGGGAGCAAGTACCAGAGTTCAACCATTGCAGGTGAATCCTAAAGCTTCCCGCCCACCAATAAAACATGGTACCATTCTAGGAAGAAAGTACAGGCAACCAAGTGATTGGCATTCTTCCAAGCACGAACCATAGCACTTCTGAATCCTTCGTTAGGAAAAAAAGCTCCGATAAATTCCTCTTATCAGAGCCCAAGAAGGTTAGTTCTGCTCAGTCTGGTCACTGTGTTTCTTTTGTCACTTGGCAACCTGAACTACAGCAGAACAAAGGTTTAGCAGATGCAAAAATGAGGCACAGGGAGGTAACCTAGTTTCACTCCAGTCAGACTTGCTTCCAGATTAGTTGTTAACCTCTGGGCATCGGTGTTCCCATCTGTGGATGGGATGCCTGCACCACCAAGCTTTCCTTAGATGTTCCTAAAGAACAGACACCCCAGGCATCATTTTCCCTAAGAATTTGCTCAAGGGTGGACTTACTTTTCTACAAGATTCTTTTTTATCTGTCAAATACTAATCCAGCAAAGCAAGGAGTCCTTCTTACCAGAGGCAGGGAACAAACCAAAGCCATATGTGTCTGATTTTCCACTCAATGGTTCTGATGATCCTCACACAATTCTTACTTTTGACAGTACACAAAGGTGCTACATGCAAGCTGGGATTCCAGTCTACAGAGGGCTGGGCTGTCCCTTCTAGGCACTGGGCCCCTGTTGAGAGTCAACACAGCCTTTCCCAAGAAGGAGCCAGACAGACAAAGCAGATGAGTTAGGTGGTAACCACTAGAGCTGCATGGTTCACACTGAATCACTTTGTGATTCAAAGCAGACCTCCAGGTCAGAAACTTCAACAAGCTTTTCCAGGGATGCCTGAGTGGCTCAGTGGTTGAGTGTCTGCCTCTATCTCAGGTCGTGATCCTGGGGTCCTGGGATCGAGCCCCGTGTCACTTAGCAGGGAGCCTACTTCTCCCTCTCCTGCTCTCCCTGCTTGTGCTCTCTTTCTCTCTCAAATAAGCAAATAAAACTTAAAAAAAAAAACAAAAAAAAACAAAAAACAAGCTTTTCCAGAATTCAGTAAAACTGCTATTTTCATTGATTTTACTTTAATAGTTACCTATCCCTTACAACCAGTGATAGTGGTTTTCTGTTGACAGTTGTGTTCTAGTTTCCTTTTGAAATAAAGGAATATAAAAAATGCATAAAGAAAAAATATTCCGAAAATAAGTCTGGCAGAAATCATGATGGTGAAAAAAGAAAAGAAAGAAAAGAAAAGAAAAGAAAAGAAAAGAAAAGAAAAGAAAAGAAAAGAAAGAAAAGAAAAGAAAAGAAAAGAAAAGAAAAAAAAGAAAAAAAAAGAGGAAAGAAAAGAAAAAAGAAAAGAAAAGAAAAGAAAAGAAAAGAAAAGAAAAGAAAAGAAAGAAAAGAAAAGAAATTCATGATGGTAATGCAAGAAAGCCAAAGAGCTTAGAGTCTGGTCTGATAGAACACAATGGTCATAAATAGGATCATAGCCATTTTATAAGGATTATAATTTGTATGTACACTGCTGTGGGAACACGAGAAGAAATGACTAATTCTACATGGGGGATTTGAAGAGGACTTCTTTTTCTGTTTTTTAAGATTTCTTGATTTGTTTTAGAGAGAGAGAAAGTGTGGGTGGTGGGGCAAAGGGAGAAGGAGAAAGAGAAGATCCTCAACCAGAAACCCCTGGGCAAGGAGCCCGACTCAGGGCTGGATCCCACACTCCTGAGCTGAAATCAAGAGCCAGCCGGCCGCTCAACCAACTAAGCCACCCAGTGCCCCTTGAAGGACTTCTACACAGGAGATGCATATGAATTGATTCTTGAACTGCAAGAAAAAAAAAGAGGGGTTTAGCAGAAGGAAGACCAAGGGCCGAGGTATAGGGGTATAAAGGAGAACAGTACCGTCAACACAAGGGGGTCAGTACAGTTCGTGTGAAAACTCTTTGAAGGGCAGGATTAAACCCACTATAGATAAAAGGGAAATTCAAGTTCATGTAGTTTCATCATGACAATAAATGAGTTTCATCTCAAGGATCAAGTGGCTGCCTGGAGCACCATAGTGAAAAGGATTCCAATGTCCATTCTGGGGTCAATGGGGAAAAAACCTCATGACCCCTCAGTGATGTTGGCCATGGAGACAGAAAAGTATAGCATGGGTGCCAGCTATCTGTGGACCCTGATTCTCGATCAATGTTCAAAGTTTATAGACCAGAACAATGAGACCCATAGACAGAGCTAAGATGAGCACAGTCAGAATAAGAACCAGGCAGGAGGACTCCACATTCTTCCCATTCTGTGCTCTATGATCTCCTTTCACCTGAGTCAGAGCATTTAAGGCCATGGATTCATTATAAAGAAAAGCAAGTTTGCTCTAAGTCTTGAGTCAATTCATTAAGAGGCTTAAATTTATGAGTCCAAAACAATTAAGCTTTGTGGAGTAAGGGTGCTGGTGAGATCACCAGTGAGAAAGGATGGTCTCATTTGAAAATGCATCCTTATAGAAAGTTAATCCCAATAAAAATCTTTCCCATGTTGCTGCCCCAGGCTGAGTATGTTGTGCTGGGCCAGATTTCACACGTGGTCAACTCATCTCTCCACTAAATAGGGTGGTCTCCTCTAGTTGAGGCTGTGATGAAGAGCCACAACGTCCAATGAGGAATTCTTGAAGCTTCCACTTTCCTCCTAACAGAATCTTCCAATCTGGAATAACATTCAAAATGACTGAGGCTGCTGGTTTGTCAGAAGTCCAAGCCCCATAACCACGATCTTTTTTTAGTTTTTAATTGGGTAGAGTCACTGTGGCTGAGCTACATTTTCCTCTCCTTTAACATGGACCGTGGAAGGCAATCAAACCCCCTATTCTGCACACATTCATTCTTTCTTTCAATTCTTCCTCCTAGAAAGGGGGGAAGAGGTGCCTGTTGCTTTCACTAAGCTGCCATTTTGCATCCTCTTTAGATGGGGATCCAACAAGTGCGCAAAACTAGAGATCACAAGTTACCTGGTATTTTACCATGGAAATTTCACCACTTGAATCTGAAGTCAGATTTTATTTTATATCCAAGTTTAGCTCACACCTCCTAATTATATAGTCAGCTTTTAAGAACCCTCAAGCATGCTACAATTTACAGTTGATTTTGGTTTTTTTTTTTTTTTCTGTTTGATCTGCCTGTCATGGGAAGAGGTAATGCCACTTCAAGGTGGGGAAAGAGGTGATAATCTAAGTCACAGGCTATGTAATACTACAGCCAGTGACACCAGACTTCCATAAAATGAAGGGGGTTTCTAAAAAACAAATAGCAACCTAGTACAACAGTGGTCCAGTGTGAGAAGCCTCCTTGGAATCCATTCTTCCATCCTCTTCAATGTCCCAGATTGAGGAGGAGAGAAGGGAGATAGGACAGGTGATCAAGGTGAAGCCAATCCCAACAGTCAAGCATCCTGACCAGTAACTGGTTGAGAAGAGAGCAGGTGACACAGGCTAGTCCAATCACAGTGAACTTAGGGCCCACCTTCTTCCTCGGTTGGGTGCGGGTGTGGACATGGCTGTGTGGCCTGGAACCGCTATGCCAGCCTGTCCATGAGCAGAGATAACAGAAAACAGAATCTGAGAGAAACAGATCCAGGGCTCTGACAACCTCAAAACCTCTAGGTCAAAATGTACCTGTAGCCTGCCCTATCCCTGGCCTTTTTAGCCGTAGGAGCCAATGAACTCCATTTTTTGGAGGATCCAGGATTGGTTGGGTTTCCTATGATATGCAACTATACGCAGCCTGATACATTTACTTTCCAAATCTGTCTCTTCTGCTTCCTGGCTATGCAGCAAGTCACTAAACCTCTCAGGGCCTCAGTCTCCCCATCTGCAACACAGAAGTAAAACCTACTTCATAGGGCTGTTAGAATTAAGTGAGATACTTGATGTAAAGCACCAACGTGGCCCAGTCACTGGGCACACGGCAGATGTCCGCTCACCCACCCATCCCTGAATGACCATTGTAAGAGACTGTTTCCAAGAAGCACCCACCACTCTACTAGTTAGCCATGGTATTAGGACTCTACAGGGCTTTTTTCTCTAAGTAAACTAGTTCCAGAATCTGATGACGGCAAGAATAAAACTTGTGGTAGAGGACAGAGAAATACAAACTGACCAAAGCCACAGCTGCTTTTACCAACTGGCTTAAAGAATTCTATCTTTAAGAAAACAACACTTCTTACGGATAGGATGTGCAAGAATTGGAATTCAAATACCCTGTTGGTGGAAATGGAAAATGGAAAACTTTAGCGGTTTCTTAAAAAGTTAAATATAGGGCACCTGGGTGACTCAGTTGGCTAAGTGTCTGATTCTTGATTTCGGCTCAGGTTATGATCTCAGGGTCATGAGATAAGCCCCATGTTGGGCACTGTGCTCAATGGGGGTCTGTTTCTTTCTCTCTCTCTCTGCCCCACCCACCCCCCTCTAAAATAATTAAATAAATCTTTAAAAAAAAGTTAGGGGTGCCTGGGTGGCTCAATAGATTGAGCATCTGCTTTCGGCTCAGGTCATGGTCTTAGAGTCCTGGGATTAAGCCCCACGTCGGACTCCTTGCTCATCACAGAGTGTGCTTCTCGCTTTCCCCCTGCCCCTGCTCATGCTCTCTCTCTCTCTCTCTCTCAAATAGATAAATTAAAAATCTTTTAAAAATTTAATAGAAAAGTTAAATACATACCTACTATGTATGTCCAGACATTCACTCAGGAATAAATATGTATGTCTACACAGACTTTTACAATGTTCACAATAGCTTTACTTGGAAACAACCCAAATGTATGGACAGTACAATGTATAAACAAATTATGGTATATCCCTACAATGAAATGCTGCTCAGTAATCAGAAGGAACAAACTATTGATACATGCAACAACAAGAATGACAGGCAAAACAAATAAGGAAACAGACAAGGAAGAGTATATACTGTACAATTCCATTTACAGAAAATTCTAATACATGCAAACTGAACAACAGTGGCAGAAAGCAGATCAGTGATTACTTGCTGATGGGAATGGGGGGAGGAAAGAATGGGAGGGAGGAATCGCAGAGAGGCTCCAGGAAATTTTGGGGGCTGAACAGATATGTTCACTCTCTTGGTTATGATAATGGTTTCCCAATGTGTGTTTGTATGTAGGTATTTATGTGTATATATCTCAAAACTTAGCAAACTATACACTTTTCTATTTTATTTATTCATTTGACAGAGAGAGGAAGCATAAGCAGGGGGAGGGGCAGGCAGAAGAAGAAGGAGAAACAGGCTCCCCACTGAGCAGAAAGCCCCTATTTAGGGCTCCATCCCAGGACCCTGGATCCTGACCTGACCCAAAGGCAGACGCTTAACCAACTGAGCCACCCAGGTATCCCAAACTGTACACCTTTTTTTAAAAAGTCATTCTGATAGAGACTCAGTAAGACTCTTCCTTCAGAGCAAAACGAAACACGGCATATGACTGATGTTTAGAACTTGAGCTTCTGCCCTCAGTTCAGCAGATGAATCCCTTCTGTCTTCTCTCAAATACTTGTATACATTGTGAGATGATCACCAGAGTAAGTTAACATCTGTTACCATACATGATGACAAATATTTTCATCTGATAACTTTTAAGATCTATTCTCTTAGCAACTTTCAAATACGTAACAGAGAATCATTAATGATAGTCACCATGCTATACATTAAGTCCCCAGGACTACTTATTTATACCTGGAATTTTGTACCTTTTGATCCTCTTCTCCCATTTTGCCCATCTCCCAATCCCTACTTCTGGTGACCATCAATCTATTATCTGTATCCATTATTTTGATTTTTTTTAAGATTTATTATTTATTCATGAGAAACACACACACACACAGAGAGAGAGAGAAAGAAAGAAAGAAAGGGGGGGGGGGCAGAGATACAGGCAGAGGGAGTAGGCTCCCTGCAAGGAGTCCGATGTGGGACTCAATCCCAGATCCCGGATCACACCCTGAGCTGAAGGCAGACGCTCAAATGCTGAGCCATCCAGGCATCCCTCAACTGCATACTTTTAAATGTGTCCTTTTTTGTATGTCAATTATACCCCAATAGAGTCTTTTTTTTTTTTTTTTAATTAAGCACTTCTGAGCTTGTATGCTCAGGCACTGGGGAAACCGAGATAGGAACCACTATACCACAATACAGACGGACTTGATTTTGGCCATAATGCAAAGGTGTTCTTAGAATGCAACTCCCTTAACATTCATTCCACTGCTAAGCATCACTTATCTGGGACTTTTACCTGCTTTTAAGGACAATGCAAATATTTCAGCAGTCCCTCAAAATATCTCCTTGAGAAATACCTCCTTCACTTAGACAAAAAGCCATTGACTACAGCTTCCAGAGGCAGATGTCTGAAGCTCTGCCTTTGAGAAACCCAAGCCTGCCATGTTCACAAGCAATGGGAGGGGCCTTACATTCTAAGGTCATTAGCTCAGGAGTTTCAACACATACTTGGGGAGTAGGAGGGAAAAATCCTGCTAAGTGTGAATGTCTTTGTCTTAATATCATCCTGACATCTTGAGGACCATCTGTTTTCTTTCTTACAAACTGGGCCCAAGCTTGTCTTTCTAACAAATATACAAGATAATAAAAGTAAGATACATTCTTCGCCTTCCTTTGGTCAAGCTCATTAATGCACTGTACCAGCATTCAAATGATACGCTCTTTGTAAGGGAAATATTTCCGACAAATACACACGAAAAAGGGGAGACAGAAAGAATAGTACAATATAAGCACCACACAAGTAAAGACATAAAATGTTTCAAAGAGTTAAGAGCCCCTGCACACACACCCCTCCCCCCATATAGGCAACCATTACCCGAAGTTTGGTGACGGTCATTCCAATGAACATATCTGTATTTCTATTACATATGTAAAACTTTATATAAACAGTAACACAGCATAGGTATCTTTCTGCAATTTGCTCTCTGTTCAATATTGTTTGCAAAACTGATGCAGGGTGGTATATCTGGTAATGCCACTGTTGCTACGTCCATCCTCTTTCCAGGCCCACTTCTGGTTCCAGCCTCAGTTATGGTCAGCAGTTCTGTGCCAGCTCAAATCACTCTCTGGGGACCACCTACCACCCAGCACACACCTTCTCTTTTCCCTTTTGCCCCAGCAAAGCCAGCACACATCCTGCCTGGGAAGTTTGAAGAATGAATGCTTCCAGCACTGGGGAGCAGGAGCTAGTGGATCTCCAGCTCCTGTCCTTCTCTGGGCAGACGGTTCTAGAGGCATTCTGTCCATTTCTCAGAAGGCCCCACTGCACTGACCTTGATAACTCACCCTGCTGCTGGCTTCTCCCCCTTCCCTGTCTCATTCACTAATTCCTCTTTCCTGCTTCCTGGGATCACCTCCCCTGAAAAAGGCAAACCCACATGGGGGACGGTCCTTGTGTCCAGCCCACTCTCAGAAGAATCCAAAGAATCCAAATTAAGCAGAGCTCCAGTTTATTTATTATTGCTCTGTATATCCCATTTTTACTGGCACAATTTATTTTAAAAGAATATCCCCTCTATGATGGATGTTACAAGAAATCAAGTTTCTAAGTGACACTTGATGACAGAAATTGTCATCGAATGATGGAATACCAAACGGCATACAATCTGGCTCCTGAGCTATTTATAACATGTTGTATACACACGTGTAGGGAAAACTGAAAAGGGGAGACTAACAATTCCTTTGTTTTCTCTGGACGGTGAGATTAGAAGCAATGTTTCCTCTTTTACTATTTTTATACAATTTTCCCATTTCAATGCAAAAACATGAATCACTCTGAATGAGGAAAAAACAATAAAGGCTATATAAATGATACACCGTTGACATCAGTAGGATTCCTACAATGACTCAGCCTGGAGGAGGTCTCATGGCAGAAAGAGGCAGGAGGGATCCAGGGGCAAGAAGAGGGTGTGAGCATGGCCCCTGGGTATAAAACAGAGGAGCTAGGGAGGTAGAGAGATGGACAAAGAGGCCAGTAGAATAAGACACACACCTTCCTTTCCCCAATACACTGCCCCCCACACCCAGGCACATCCATCCCCTTTTCTGATACCACCTGCTACAACAGGACCACCGCATCCAGCCCCCTTTTGCCCTTCCTAGAAGAGTCCTGATAGGAGTCCAGATCCCTCTCTCCCAACAGGACTCCTAGGCCTCCAAGGAAGCTCTGGTGAAGGCCTCACTGGTCTGAGGGTAATCCATCCCCCTTGCCAGGTACTGGTTCAGAAATCACCATGTAGTCCAATTTTGGCGAATGAGATATAAGAAGAGGTCTCTTGCCAGCTTCTGGAAAAGCTGTTCTTGGCTCATAGGGAACCCCGCAGAACTCTCTTGCAACGTTGCAGAAACTCTCTGCCATGGGAAACCACAGGGGAATTGGCCTCAGGACTACTGAAACCAAGAGAGCAGAGACTTTAAGAACCTGGATCCTTGATGACAGAGTCGCTGGGTCCCACGAACCCATAACCCACTCTGTGCTTGCTGACAGGAGCCAATCAATTTCCTGGTCTGTGAGCCAGTTTTGGGTCCCATTCCTGCTGCTGAAAGGATTCTAAATTACCCCACCAGCCCCCTGGAAGGCTCTTCTTGTCCATTTCATCCTGATTTAACCCTTACACCATGTCTTGGGGCCACGGCATCATTTGTCCCAAGCCTTGAATTCCTTCCAAATGTCCTAATGCCAATCAGCATGATCTAACCAAACCCCACATCTGACATCCCCCTTCACCTCACTTACCACCAGCCTAGAGTTTGTAAACACCTGAGCCCTTGAATCAGAGAAGTGTGGGATTACCTGTTGGTGCTTTCTAAATGCTTCCCGTATGGCATGTACTTTACAAAATTTAGCTCATTAAATCCTGACACCCACTCTTTCAGGTAGAAACTATGATTATCCCCAGTTTACAGGTGAGAACACTGAACACTAAGGCTCCAGAGAAATTCTATAACTCAATCCTAGTCACAGTGAATTCCAGACTCAACTCCAAAGTTGCCTGACACCCCAGTCCTCATTTTTAACCACAACTTCCATCCTCCCAGAAACCCAAGAGAAGCAGATGTTGCCCTTGGTTGGCAGATGGACAGAAAAATCAGCCTCAGCCTCAACTTCACTACCTCGAAAAATGCCATTCATTCCTAGACACTAGCTGGAGGCATTTCAAAGGTTCAATCTTGGGGTATATCTTGCTTGCAGAAACTACAGGACATGCTAATCTGAGGGGGAGGAAATCATGCCATCAAGAGCATATCAGGACATCTTGTTTTTAGCTATTTACAGTGGACATGGACCAAAAGGAGCTCAATCTCAAATCAGGCTTTAGGGAACTAAGGTTGGATATCACCACATAAAGGGTTAAGATGGATCACTCTCTTCGGGGGGCCTGGGTAGCTTAGTTGGTTAAGCATTTGCCTTCAGTTCAGGTCATGATCCCGGGGTCCAGGGCCTGAGCCCCGCATAGGACTCCCTGCTCAGCAGAGAGTTTGCTGCTACCTCTCCTTCTGCCCCTCCCCGCCTTGATGCTCATACTCCCTCTCTTGCTCTCTAATAAACAAAAGCTTAAAAAAAAAAAAAAAAAAGATGGATCATTCTTTTAACACCATAAGAACAACTATGTAAAATTTTAATATGTTTCTCTAGAATCATTCTGAACTGAAATAGGTTTATTGTTCATTCAAAACAATTCAAAGTAAAAGAATCATTTTCTTCTTCAAAATCATTTTCTAAACTTTTGTTTGTAAAGGACCCCTACAGGCAGGACAGAACTTAGTTCTGCAATTTTCTTGCCGCAGCTTCTATGGCTTTGCTCTGCTCTTCATTTATGTTAACCTACTCCTATGACTCCCATTAGACTGTGAGCTCCCTGAGACGGGTGACTGAGCCCCAATCCCCTCTGTCCTCCTGACCACTAACCCAGCTGCTGGCACAGCTCCTGGCACATGATGAACATTTTACAAGTATTTATAGAACAAAGCATCTATACAGGTACTACTCTGAACTTTGGTGACACTATCAATGCCTTTGCATCACTGAGACATTACTCTCTTGCCAATTCTTTCTCAGTCCTTCTGGGCAGGTCAGGGAGAAAGGCTCAGTGTGGTGCTAGATTACTCTGAGCACCTATCACTGGCTAATTTTCCTTTTTTTTTTTTAAAGGTTTTATTTATTTATTCATGAGAGACACAGAGAGGGAGAGAGAGGCAGAGAGACAGACAGAGGGAGAAGCAGGCTCCATTCCATGCAGGGAGCCCAACGTGGGACTCGATCCTGAGTCTCCAGGATCACGCCCTGGGCTGAAGGTGGCACTAAACCGTTGAGCCACCTGGGCTGCCCTAATTTACCTTTTTAACCAAAAGAGTAGGTCTTCTGCTGAGAACAGGCAACGGTGCTAGCTAGAATTTAATAACACTGTTTTGGGTTTATTTATGATTACTCTGATTTACCTATAGACCTTGCTTTTTTTGTTATGAGTGTGACACAAGTCTCCTTTTCAAAGGCATTTGTCTTATTTTTATTTTTTTTAAGATTTTATTTATTTTATTCATGAGAGACACACAGAGAGAGGCAGAAACACATACAGAGGGAGAAGCAGGCTCCCCATGGGGAGCCCAACTCAGGATTCTACCCCAGGACCTAGGGCTCATGCCCTGAGCGGGAAGGTGCTCAACCACTGAACCACCCCGCGTCCCTCAAAGGCATTTGTTTTAAAACTGAGTCAACTACACGGGGGAGAAATGTTAAGCAAAAACGAAATAGAGGCAGCTGGGGGAATGCAGCAAAAATAATAAAAGTGATCACTTTACGAATGCCTGAAGTTCAGGAAACACAGACCTGGTCCAGTTCTCCCCTTTTACAGATGGGGAAATACGCTGAGAGAGGGAGGCAGGGCCTCTCCACAGCCCCAGTGATGATGGAAATAGGCCCAGGTCTGCCTGGGTGCCACAAGCTCGCCAAATCCAGCTTGCTCTGGGCCTTTCCCAGGACCAGAAACTGGTCTCGGGAAGCAGAGCGGTGAACACCTGCTGATCTTATTGATAACGCCTGACGGTCAACTTCAATAGCTGGCAAAACAAAAGCCATTGTGCAAGTGTTTAAATTTTTGCCCTGTCACAGGGAAACAGTGCCCAGGCTGACTAATTTCTTCCCATCATTAAAATGCAAAGATCTGCATGAGTCATCATTTGAAGATAACCCCCCCAAATTCTACCTCTGGGAAAGGTGTTGGGTGTTCCCTGCCCCTACAAGAGACAAACCTAAAAATGACACTCCCCTAAAAGGACACAGTAGTAGAAATCTGGCCCAACCAGGGAACAAGAAGGAACTGAAGGAAGCAGGTAGATACACAAGACACACAGATTCCCTGGCCTGGCCAGGCTGAGACTAGTGAGCCCCTGAAAAGAACTGGGAATGATGCCCGCCCCCCACCCCATCAAACATACATACAACCTCCCACATCCTTCTGGACTTAGAAGCCACAGAAACTGTTGTCAATCTCCTCCAGTCACCCAACAACCCTGACACTGTTTGTACAGGGTGTGACCCCAGGATTCCAGTTTCCAAGCACTACTGTAAAAATATTGTCACTAGCTCCGTGGCAGGAGTTTGGGCAGTGCTGGGTTTAAGACCACACCCAGGGCAGCAAAAATCTTGGCAGGAAGCCCCACCATAATCCCAGGTATCAAAGGGCCAGGACTAGAAGGGAGAGAAAACAGTGCCCAGGGCCAAGGCAGAGCCAAGCCTGGCTCAAGGAGGGCAGCTGGTCCACTCCCCTGTTCCATATTGAAAGTACACAAGGCAGTGGGCACAGGCTCCTCTCCAGCATGGCTGCTCCCTCTTCATCCTCCCTGATTGAGCCCTGAAGAGGGTGAGTGGGAGGAGTGGGGCTTTACAGTAAGAATCTGATGCCAGCATCACATGAGCAGCAGCTGCCAATTACTGACCATTGCCCATGAGCAGGGGCGGGACTAAGGACTTTAGGTACACATTCACTTTATACCTTAGAGCTCAATAAGTCAGAGCATTTTATAATCATATTCTGCATATGGAAGACAGGCTCCTAGAGGCAAAACAGCGTGCTGGGGTCAGCCAGCTCTCAAGGGTCAGAGCCAAGGCTCAGAGCCACCAGCAAGTACATCACCCGGATGGTGTAACAGCTGCTTCCATAAAAGCAAAACCAGGAAAGAAATGAGAGTGAATCGAAGGGACAAAAAGAATTAAAGAAGGGAAGGAAGGGGAAAAAAATTAAAAAGCTGGTTAAAACAACAGATCCACTAGCCAAACAGGACAAAAGGGAAAGTGGGGGAAGACGTCAAGAATAGTTGGCACCTGTTTTCTCTCCTTAAAGGAAGCTTGGCCAGAAGATCAGGAAGTGCCTCCGGCCCGTGGTTCCTGCCCAGCTACTACTCAAAAACCCAGGTCACCTCTTCTAAAAGCAGCTCACAAGGTATGAGGCACCCTGGACCGATTTCTGGGAGTATTCCACCCACCTCTGCCCTCCAAGATAATTAGGTCACTTCTTCCTCCGGTCTGAGGAGGCCGTCTCAGGTCAAGGAAGGAGGAGAAAGGAGGAGGAGGAAGAAGGAAGACCACCACTCATGGGACGCTCATTATCTGCCACGTGCTTTGCAAGGACCGTGTCATTTAATCAACAACAGCAACAGCTGGGGCACCGTGATAGCCTAGGACACCGAACCTCAGAGAGGTAAAGCAACTTGCTTCAGGTCTTCCAGCCAGTAGGTGGCCAGGTCTAATTGACCCATACTCTCCAGCACACTCTGGACAATAGTTCAATCTGTATCTGGAAGTGGTTTCATTCCACCTCCTATGATTCCATAGACCTGGTGTCCTGAGGGTTGTTGAGAAAATGTTACAAAAACACCAATACCAGGAAGCCCTCAGGGCTGCATAGAATATTCAGACTTCTAAAAGTTCCCAGATGGGCAAGGGTGAACCAAGCTGCCAACTACATTCTGTTAGTCTCATATTGGAGACATTTAAATGGCCAATGGTGCTGAGCAACTGAAAAGTAAGTGAATTTCCACACTGGGCTAACCGTGAGACAAGGGCATAATAGTTACCAAACATAATAACTATTATTAAGAGACCCTGGCAGACCCAATAAAAGCTGGTCCTAAAAACTTTTAAGAGACAGAAAGTAGCCGGAGCACCCCCACTCTGTGGTTGACCAAACATATTTGTAGACCAAGGGAGACTTGCGAACCATGAGCCTCAACCGAGACCCTCCAATTCTAATGCTGGCCACTGCTCTGCAGTAACTCAAGGATGCATCTTGTTACAACCATCAGTAGGATCAAAATGATTTCACAAAACTTTTCCAGTCCAGTCTCTTCTTCCTAACTAAATGCAATCCCCTTTGCCCATTCTGATCAAAAGGCAGCTGTTGCACAGAACTCCCCAAAAGTAGAAAAAGATTTGTTAAGATTCTCCCCAGGTGATGTGGTTTTTTTCTTTGTATTTCTCTGTGTTCTGGCAATTGTCCTACATTAATTACAAACACAAATTTTTAATATGCAAAAAATACTTAGAGATGAATTTTGAAGACCATGCTGATGGCTTTCCTTTGACAGTTAAAATTTCTCAGACAAGGGTTTGACTCATAGTCGGCCACATACTCTGTGGCTGAGATGTGCCTCAGTTTCCTCACCTGTATAATGGGGATTACAACAATAACTACATCCCAAGGTTGCAATTAGTCCTCATTTAGCTGTTAGTGAAAAGCATCTATCCCAATTTCTGGTACTGGTAGGTGCTCAATATAATATTCACTATTATTAATGGAACTAGTACTATGATTATAGTGACTCTCAGTAGCTTCCATTTATATTCATTTTCTGAGCCCCACATGGTCACTTGGAAAAGACCTTATTTTCTCACAGTTGAAGCAAATCATAGACATTCAGAGAATGACAAGGAAGTGCTGAATTCTTTACATTCAGCATCACTATCCCCAAAATGAGGTGTCCTACTGGGACCCCAGACCCAGAGGTCCACTACACACAATTCCCTTTTTCTCTATTAGCTACAAAGGACCCTAATTTTGCATTTTCTAAAAGCAGATATATTGCAAATTAATGTATCAGACTCATTCAACCCATTTATGCTAGAGGATGTATATTTATTCAATACCTCATTATATTCCTACCAGGTGCCAAGCTCAGAGCCACAGAGGTGAACAAGAGATTCAACACCTGCCCCGAGAGCAGTCGTGATCCAGTGGGAGAACAAAACAGGCAAGTCAAGAGACCGCTAGAGCTCAGGAAGCTGTGAAATGAAACGGCACGGGATGGGAGGGGAGCCGTGGGTGTCCAAGAGGGCCTCATGCCCTCCATTCTCAGGTGTGACTTCCCATGGGTGTCAAACAAGAGTGTCAAGAAAAAGGGACAGGAGAGATAATTATGGTCAGAAATGCATGCCCAACAGGAAGCGTAATGTGACACCTGGATCATTTCCTGTAAGGGACTCCCAGACAGGAGAGGCATTCCCCAGGTGTTAGCTTGCCTCCTTTAGTTCAGATAAGGAATGTGACAAGCCACTGCCCAGGTGCTTGCCAGCCAAGATCCCTAAGGCTCCTCCTCTTGGAACTTTCTGGGTTCTGCCCCTGGGTGGCTGGAAGCTCCAGTGAGAGGCCCCCTGTCCCACCAGTAGCAAGCCCTTGGTCTTCCAGCTCCTGCCTCTTCTGACAAGGAACCTTAAAAATGGAACCCAGAACTCTGCTCGATTAATAGAACCACCAAGTCACAAAGGCCTTTTAGGCCTGAGCCCGAAGACCTCAGTGCCTTTGGTCCCCTGGAAGACGGTGCCTCAGCCCCCCACCTCTGGCCTGCTTTTACCCCACTGAGGGAACAAATTATTTTGTTCTTGAGAAGAAGCCCCAGGCCCAGCCATGCTCCCAACAGACTAGAGAATGCCAAATAATTCTTGTTTCCCTGGAATATCTGATAAATTACTTCAGGGAGGTAGAGGGAAAATCAGGGTGATTCACACAAGCAGCGCAGTACCAGCATGATAAGAACTTGATTATTTTCTTGGGGACAGCAGGGGAGATGGAGGAATCTGATTTTAGCCACCGAGAATCTTTTCAGACCCCAGCCTCCACGGGAGGCCTGCCTCTGCCTCGGTCACTAGCAGCATGAGGCTGAAAGCAACACCATTCTTGTTTGCAGAAGGAAAGCCAACTGCTGCTTGCCTTTTTTAATCTTAAAACCCGAATTTATGGGCCGCAGCAAATTTACATATCCCTGCCACAAATCCCCACCCACTTCCCTATAGCTCAAAAGCCAAAATTCCACACTGTATTCTCGTTATATCTAAACGGAAATTCCAGAGAAGTTGTCTGGCATGGCAAAAGCTGACCAGCCTTATGAAAATACCCAGAAAGGTGACCCATTTAGTCAAAAGAGCTTTCAGATCTCCATGAGAAAAGGAATTCATGCCAGCATAAAGGCCCTTCAGAGAAGGAGAACAGGAGTGTTGTGTTGACGCCCAGACCTTGCAACAAACCAGCCCTGAGAGTTTGGGGAGGCTGAGCACCGAGTAGGCCAGCCAGGCCAGCTTCCTCTCTCAGGAGCGCTGCAGGAGAAGCCCTTGGGGACGCAAGTGCAGCTCCAGAGCAGCCTGGCAGATGTACGCAACCCAGCAAGGGGCCTACCCATAAGGCTCCCCGAAGAGGAGCTGGAGAGCTGGAGCTGTTGGCTTGGAGTGGGAGCAGGCAGCTGTTGGTGCCAGACTGATAAAGGCCAAATGCCAGCCAGAGAAGAAAGGTTCTGCTCAGCAGCAAACACAACCCAACAAGCCCTCCCGACAGTTAATGTTTAAAGGTAGCAGAAGGAACGGATGTGGGGTGAGGTCATTTCTGAGAATGCACAATTGCGCCAGTGGTGTCAGTAACCAAGGATCTCCTGGCATAGCTACATCTCTACAAACCCAACCAAGCCCCCCCACATACACACACCAAGTGATGTACACTGCGAGCCCCACAGGACTGCAGCCAAGGCGATCTCCAGGGGCACTTCGTCCTCACCTCCGGCCTCTAGACCCCCACAAAGAAAGCCCTGCCTGGCTGCCCAGAGCAGCCTTCAGCTGGTCCCCACTGTCCAAACTCTGTCCCTGGGAGCCAATTAAAGACAGGGAAAGAACTAGAGATGCCCCCAGAACTGAAGAAGAGGCCCCAATTAAAGCTCAACGGTGCTGGAAGAGGCAAGGCAAATGGGCCCCCAGAAAGTTTTGTTTCGTAGAAGAACATTTCAATTTCACATCCATCAAGGTCAAGTGAGTAAAGTTTGAAGCAAAATAGAAATGAACAGAACTAAAGCTGCAGAAAACCTCTCCCTACAGTTTATCTATCTTACTTTTAAGTGTGAAACCAAACTTTGAGATGCAAAAAAATACTTGATAGTCTGCTGCAGGCAAGCATTATGCCTGGCATGTGCAGGGAGATTGATTTGGGCCTCAATTTTCTCATCTGTAAAATGGAAATAAATACAGTCACTCCTTTGCAGGGTTCTAATGATGAAAATTAGAAGCAATAAAGATAAGGCACTCAGGACAATGCTTAGCAGACAGCAGGCACAGGGAAGTGCTAGACACTATATTCGAGGGTGCGTGTGCAGACGTCAACATTCAGTACACAAAGATCTCATCACTGTGTATCCGTGGAAAAGCCAAGGCATATACAAGAGGGCAAGTGTCCTCCTACCAAGCCATCTACCTATGCCAGGTTGTGATGATGAGGAAAAGGAGGAAGTCAGATACTCTGTCAAAATAATTCAGACCTATAACCAGTCTTGACTAAGCAAAAAACCAAACCACCTCTTTCCCTATAGTACAAGAAAATCTTAACCAAGGGCATTCTACTGCACAGCGACTGGTCAAAGAGAGGGGTCAGAGAAGTTAAAAGTTCTCTGGCATGTTTTAGAACCAGAGGATGGGTATAAGTAAAACCCCATTAAATTTTTTTTAAAACTGAAGAGTTAAAAAAAATAAAATAAAATAAAAAATAAAAAAATAAAAATAAAAATAAAACTGAAGAGTTTGCAGAAGAGTTATAGCAACGATCTACAATGTATCAAATGAATGTATTTAAGGCAAGTGCTAGAAGGCTCTGAGAAGAAAGGGAGCACTGTACATTATTCACAATATGATTATGGAGAAAAGAAACCATGATCCTAAGTGGATAGAATTAAAATACCCAATAGTTCCATCCTTTATACCACGTATAGCTACTCTCCCATACTACTTTGTCGCTTCAGTATAAAGAGAACCATTTGGTTTTCTAATCATCTTTCCCCAAAAACTCTCTCCCTAGGATATGGACGCAATTTCCCAAGGAAAATGAGCAAAGCACTTAAAAGCTGCAAAGCCACACTTTCTAAGCCCCAGCAGAGTAAAGTGCTGTTGTTTATTATACAGTAACCTGAGCCAATCTGGTGATTATTGAGCATGTTTAATGGATAACTAGATTTAAAACAGTAATGTACGGTGGCTTCTACTAGAATGTCATGAAAGGCAATTTTCATCATTACAAGAGCAGGAAACAGCACACATTCAGACTGAAAGGGCTCATTCCATTGGCTTTGCTAATTTGGGCCAACTTGTTGGGTGAAGGGGATAGAATTATAGACCCACCTCCTCAACTAAGGATAACTACAGATCAAAACTAAATGCAGAATAGCAACAAAAAGGGAGTTGGGGGGGGGGATGAAATGTAGAAACAATACCAAACAATACCAAATTCGGTATATGTACCACAAGGGTGCACAAGAGCACAGGAAAAGCCAGATCTTATATTTGGATTTGTCCTCTAAAAAGAAAATATGCTTTACAAATATTTAATACAGGTTGATAGCAATATATGTATATAAACTTAGGAATTTGCATATATGAGAAAGGGGCATGTTAGAATTTTTTTTACTGATAGGAATGACTGCAGTAAGAATCAAGAGAGCCCCAGATTAGACAATCCATTTCAGATGGGTTCACCCACCCCACACCAAGCACCCTCAAGGAAGATGGCTGGTTGGCAGCCTTCAGCTTCAGAAGGCCCTTGGTGAGACAGCCCCTGCCTACCTCTGGGCCACCCCTCTGACCTCCACCTGACAAACTCTTCTACTGCTGCACCTTACATGAGCTAATCGTCTCTTCACCTGCCTAATTCTAGCCTGGCTTTAGGTCCCAGCTTGATGGCCTCTCCCTCCAGGGAGTCCTCCAGACCACCCACCGCAGCCTGAAGGAAGGTACTCCTCCCCTTCCGCCTCCCAGAAAGCGGGTCATCTGTTGTTTTTTAAGATTTTATTTATTTGAGAGAGTGAGAGAGCGAAAGCATGCACGCATGAGCAAGGGGAAGCAGCAGAGGGAAAGGGAGAAGCCCGCTCCCCACTGAGCCCAAAACCCCACACGGGGCTGGATCCCAAGAGAACATGTCTGAGTCCAAGGCATATACTTAACCAACTGAGCTACCCAGGTGCCGCAGAAAGCTGGTCATCTTTTTTTTTAAGATTTCATTTATTGGGATCCCTGGGTGGCGCAGCGGTTTGGCGCCTGCCTTTGGCCCAGGGCGCGATCCTGGAGACCCGGGATCGAATCCCACGTCGGGCTCCCGGTGCATGGAGCCTGCTTCTCCCTCTGCCTGTGTCTCTGCCTCATTCTCTCTCTCTCTCTGTGACTATCACAAATAAATAAAAATTAAAAAAAAAAAATCAAAACAATATATTTAAAAAAAAAAAAGATTTCATTTATTTATTCATGAAAGACACATAGAAAGAGGTAGAGACACAAGCAGAGGGAGAACCAGGCTTCCCATGGGGAGCCCAATACAGGACTCGATCTCAGGACCCCAGGATCAGGACCTGAGCTGAAGGCAGGTGCTCAACCACTGAGCCACCCAGGAGCCTCAAAACCTTGTCATCTTGATCCTCACTATCCACAGTGTGGCGCCCACTGCTGACAGCAGCAACTGGGAGCGGGCTGGAAGTAAAGAATCTCAGCCTTCACACCTGACCTGCTGAGTCAGACCCGCACTTTTAACAAATTCCCCAGGGGATCTGTGTGTGCCTGAAGGTTTGAGAAAGACACTCCCTGGTTACTCTCATCTCTGCATTGAGCAGTGTAAGGCAAGTGAGGGAACTGATTCTCATTACTCCTGTGGTCCTAGCGCTGGGCCTGGCTCAGAGCTGGTCTCTCCTGTATTTACTGAATGAGGAAAGGAAGAAAGAAAGGATCTTAGGAGGCATCTTCATGAGATGTTCCAAGCTACAAGGGAGGGAATATCTAACACACCAGATGACAGCAGCAGAACTGGCCAGAAAGTAGACAGAAAACGAGACAAAGTCCTAGACTTGGGTTCAGAAGCACATGAACATTAATGATAACGCCGGCATTGTGACATAAACATATAATGCTCTCAGCAAGTGAGACAGGAACTATTATTCTCCATTTTACAGATGGAGGAAATGGGGGCTCACAAAGGTTACGGCAGTGGACCAGAGTTGCACAGCTATTAGAGAAGGAGTGGGGCTTAGCATCCTGGCAGTCTACATCATTCGCCTGTACCTAGTTTAACCTAGGATGTGCTGACCCGGAGGCTGTTTATAGAGAAAGTAGGATGACGTGATACCCCTGCCCAGAAGCTACCACAAGCAGGACCCAAAGGCTCGAAGCCTGAGCAGCTGCCCAGGGAGCAAGGCAGCCATCCTCAACTACCCCGTGCATCTGCCTCACAGCCCAGAACCAGGATCCAGGCAGTGAGGGGAGGGCTTGGGACACCTGGGTGGCTCAGTGGTTGAGCATCTGCCTTTGGCTCAGGAAGTGATCCCAGGACCCGGGGCATTGGGCTCCCCGCAGGGAGCCTGCTTCTCCCTCTGCCTGTGTCTCTGCCTCTCTCTGTGTGTGTCTCTTGTGAATAAATAAATAAAATCTAAAAAAAAAACAAAAAAAAAAAAAGGAGGGGAGGGCTAGTGCCCAAGAGACATAACTTGGTTCCCAATCAAAGCCCTCCTTCAGCACAGACTCTCCAAGAACGAAGGCAGCTGCTGACTGGCACGCCGGCTCCGTCGTTGCTGGAGGAGCTGCTCAGAGCCCAACTGCCATCTGGAAGTGATTTGGCCCAGAGATTCCTGAACGGGGTGGAAGGCTGGAATGACCGGCCGCCCCATGCTCCAGTCCAGGTCTCAGAAACAAAGCTGGTATGAATGGGCCCCTGAGGCAGCCGTAACCTAACCAGGGGTCCTCCCCTTCCAAGGAGGCCAGTCCACAGCCCTATTAGAGCAAGCAGCAGCAACCCTAGCCAACCACGCTGGTCTCCCCGGCGCAGCACCGATTCTAAATGTCCTTTCAGTGTGCAAACCCTCCAGCAAGGACGTTTGGGAATACTACTGGATAGTACCCGTATTTTTTTTTTTTTTTTTTTTTTAGCAAACATTCACGTAGCACTTACCACGTGCCACAAACTTTTCTAAACATTTTTGAAAATATTAAAATGTTTAATTTTTCTAACCACCTTTTGAAGGAGGTAGTTATCATCCCCATTTTAGTGATACGGAAACCAAGGTACCCAAGTTTCTTAATAGCTACTTAGTGGCAAGTGGGATTTGAACCAAGAATCTTTGCTCTTACCTACTACAAGAGCCACATCTCCGACTGTGTTATTTTGTGGCAAATGGCCCAGAGCTCATGGATTCTGACAAGGAAAGCATGCTACTTGGCTACTTTTAAAGCATCTTCTACTACCTTTGCCTAAAAGCCACACTGGCATTTGCTAGATCAGGAAAGAACGGGATTTAGGATTATTGTATTTGTGTGTTATTTTGGTGGGGGTGGGACAATAGGAAGGAAGAGGGGGCCAAGCCCCGTGGTGACCCACCACCCTGGAAACCCCACCCAGTGACCCAAGGTCTTGGGAATACACACCCACCTGCTCTGGGGCACTGGCCTGGCACAGGCAACTTAAATCAACATTAGGGTCAGACCGCATACTCTGAAAAGGAAAGAATTCCTTTTTCTAAAGGATCAAACCAAAACACACCACCCAAACTTCTAGGCAGGCTTGATTGTCATTCTTGGGCTGGGAGAGACCCCTTTTTCTCCAAGCTGGCTGAGCTGCTCAGGGTCAGAAAGGTTTTTGGAAAAACAAGTAAATAAAACTGCCAGCTCCTGGCAGGCAACTAGGATTAAATATGCTGAGGCCTCGCTATGAACTGCCCAAGACAGAACACGAAACTGAAGAAAATCTTCAACTCTTGGATGCAGCCTAGAATGGGCCCACCTTACAACAAATCACAAATGTGAATAAACAGCCAGAGCTGTCTTTCAGTGAATTCTAGGCAGAAAAGCCAGTCCTCTGGCAGCTTCTGACCATCTCCTGTCTCAGAGCTGGGAGCCTGTACACAACTCTTATGATTCCAGCAATGTACATTGTTGGAAGTTATCCAAAGAACACAACACCCTGTATTCATTCAAAGATACCTTCCCAGATTATGGAGTAAAACACCATCCATTAAGTAGCAGGAAATACCACCCACCCTCAAAAAAAACAGAGAAAACAGGGCGGCTATTCCCTCAACAAATACACCTTGATGCAAGATGCAAGCTGACTCTCCTCACCTCCTGACTCATCTCATGGGACCCTCATCCTGTCACTCACCTAAAGGTTTGAGATCCCTACTTTGCTCAAGATCAGAGGTTCGAAGTGTGGGTATCCAGGCGCCACCTCAATACCCCAGACTTGCGAAACCTGGTGTTACAGGGGCTTTCTGGGTACGGGAGAGGGGCTGTGTTTTACTCATTTCCGATACTGAAGAGCGGGTCAGTTAAGGGTCAATTTCATAACTGGACAGGCCCAGCCTCCAGTCACCGTTACTAGCCGGGTGACCTCTGCAAGTTATTTCACTCCTGTTGCCTCATCTTTAAATGGAGATCATAATACTAACAACCACCACAGAAAACACAGCAACCATCTTCTAGGCACTGGGGCAGAACTAGGGCAAGCCCTTTACCCTCTCAGTGACTTGCTGAAGCAAATCATTATGTAGACAAGGAAACAAATCGTGAGGATTCTATTGGTGATCAATGGGATGATGAACAGAACATACTGTGCACCTAGTGTATGTCACCAAACTCAGAGCGAGCGTCTTTGTCAGCACAATGCAACACAGCATAAGCAGCGAATACTTGAACTGAAGTCTGAGCTCGCTGCTACTTTTTTCTGAAGGGCCGTTACCCAGAACAGCCCCAGGAACACGGCGAAGAGGCCCCAGGCATCACTCCCACGGGAGTTCTGGCACTTGGCAAGTCTCCCTCCAAGCTCCGGAGGCTGGAAAACCTGTTTACTGCGAGATCTTTCTGGAGAGCAACGAGGCAGCCAATGACAGGAGTCATAAAAGTAGCCACACTCTTTGACCCAGGAATGTCACTTTGGGGGATATAATCCAAGAAATAATTTAAAAGTAGCAAATAAAGCAATGTAACCTGTTGTGGTAAGATGTGCACAGCAAAAAGCTGCCAATAGCCCACAGGCCCACAACCAGAGAAGGGGAGGCTAACCCTGGAATGTCAGGACAATAGAAGATGCCATGGCCTGGGTGGGTTTAGGAATGAAAATCACGAGGGTCAAGTAGAAAAATGTAAGGAACCAAAGTCTAGAACGAGATCCCCAAGTTCAGGAAACTGATGGGAAGCCACGCTGGAAGCAGCTGTGGCCTCTGTAAACAGTGGGTAAATGAGGCAGTCCAGGATTTTCTGGTGCTGTGGTTTCATTTTTTTGTTTGTTTGGTTTTGTCTTTTAAGGAGATTTCATGTCATGTTTGGATACTCCTGGTTTACTTTAAGTTTCTTTGTTCACTTAATTAAATAAATACACATTTTTAAAACAAAGGAAAAGCGATCCAAGTTGAGCTCAGCCAGGCCTTGAGATTCCTCAGAAGGAAAGCTGGTTTCTGAAAAGGGAAGAAATCCAGGAGGATTCTAGGGTTCTCTTTCCCCAGTTGTAGGAGATGGCCCCCAAAAGAAGAGGCAAGCGTGTTACACAGCTCTGCAGAGAACACGCCTGACGCGGTGCTGACTGGGCGGTGACAGCTGCCTGGGCCCAGGAAGCAGGAAGCAGCCCTACCAGCCAGGACAGGTGTGGGGGAAGGGGAGGGAGAGGACCGAGGAGACTCAGCCTAGAGGGAAGCCCTTTTACTCAGGAGAAAGTCCCAGCAGCCACACCCACCACCAGCCTTTCTTCCTATCACAGAAGTTACCATAAGGCCCGGTTTTCTCTGGAAGAGACCCCAGACCCAGGCCTGGGTCAGCTCCAACGGCAAGACACTCACCTGGCAGTACACAGACACACACAAAGTAGGTGCACACACTTTCTCTGCACACCCACGCTGTATACCCAGATGCTCTTTACACAAATGCTGTGTATACACACATACTGCGCGCACACACACACACACATTACAGACCCCTCACCCTACTGTCACAGCCCATACCCTCAGCAGCCTTGTGACCCTCCTGGAAACTTTCAACGAGTCCAGGTCCTAGTGGGGCCCTGACTCTCATGCTCTCTACCCAGCTCTGGGGAGAGGAACCCGACACCAACTCCCTCCCTCCTCTCAGGAAGACCCTGGTGTAGGGAAGGCAAGGAGAGGAAGGCACAGTCTCCTTTCATTGTACCCGCTTCCTTCAATTCTCAGCTAGACCCTTCCCACTTCCATGACCTTGGGCAAATCAATTAATCCTCTGGACTTCCCCCCCCACCCCTTGTCTGTAAATTAGGTCTCAGGACACCCCAACTCGCCCCATGTGTAAGAACTGGGAACTTTGGAAGGCTGCTGGCACACAGTGCGCACTAGTCCGGGCTCCCTACAAAACAGTAGTTCCTCTACCTCCACTGTCCCTAAATGATCACCTGGGCCGCAGGGCGGGCTCACCCCCAGGCACCCGGCCAGAGCTAAGCTGGGAGCAGAGGCAGCGAGGAGGACACACCCCCGCGGCTCCCCTTCCCACCTCGGGGCGCGCACCCAAGCCAGAGACGGCGGGGGAGGGTACCAGGTCCCCATGCCCACCTGGGCGGCGAGGCCCCCGCGCGGAGAACTGTCCCTCCCCAGGTCTCCCGCCGCGCGCAAGGCCAACGCCCGTTCGTCCGCCACTGAGCGCACCGAGGTGGGCGCAGCGGGGCGAGCGCTTCGGGGAGCACCGGCCCAGGACCCCACTTCACGGACTGCGGACCAGGGGTTTCCAGCTCCCCGCAGGGGAACCCTGGGGGCGGAGAAATGCCACAGCCCTTCCTCTCCCCGTGCAGCCCCAACCCGAGCCCGGGACCCACAGCCCCCCAAGGACGCACGGCGAGGCGCGGGGCGGGGAGCTACCACGGTAAGCCCCAGCCCAGGGAGACGCACCGGGGAGGGGGCCTAGGTCTCTCCGGCGTCCCCGCCCCCTGGAGGGCAACCCCCTCCCCGGCGCCCACACCCAGCCCGCAGCTCCCGGGAGCTCTAAGGGCTCGCAGCAGGGGGCCCCAGCCTCCCCCCACCCCGGGCGCGCGCGCGGGGACCGGAGGGCACACCGGGGCACTCACCGATGGACACGAGCTTGATGCTCTCACGGTCCAGGAACTCCAGCGCCACGGACACGTTCTCCAGCTGCATCTGGCGGAAGGTGGGCCGCTGGTGGTACTTGCGGTACATACGCTTCTGGCTGAGCACCTCGAGCAGCGCGATGAGCCGCAAGCCATCGCTCAGGTCGGTCTGCAGGTTCCCGATGCGCTTGTTCACGCACTTGAGGTGCTCGTTGCACCAGCGCGTGAAGGTGTTCTGCTGGATCTTCTTCCACGGCGCGTCCTCCGCCAGGTCCTTCTCGGTTACCGGCATCCTGGCGGCGGGGAGAGCGCAATGCGCAGCGACTGCCGGGGACGGGCGGAGGGAGGCCCAAGGGCCGGCGGAGCGAGAACCGAAGCGGAGCGGGAGCGGGGCTCGAACTCGCTGCTACTGGAGCCGCGGCCGGCACTGCTCTGCGGCCGCCTGCCCCTGGCCGCGCGAGGCGTCTGGACCGGCGCCTGCGCACTGAGCCGACCCGCCCTCGGGCCCCGCCCTGTCCCAGCCCCGCGGCGGGAGTTCCCGAGCCACGCTCGCCCCCTGCGGTCTCTAAGGCGCACTGCACCCTGCGGCCTCCGCGGTGTCCCGGGACCCCGCGCTCGGTGCGAAAGGGAGCCCCGGGAGAGACTTGGGGTTAAGGAGGTCACGGTCTGATCCCTGAGTCAGGGACGTGCAAGAGAGAAGACCCCGTGTAGGGGGGACGGCCGCTTGGGCCACGAGGGCAGGGAGGAGTACTTGATCCACCTATAGGTTCAGTATGAGTTTTTATTGAGCTCCTGCTGTGTGCCAGAGGCGGTGTTAGGCACTGGAGGACCCCATGAACGAATGGGTATTTTACTATTTGTATTCATTAAGCTCGGAGCATGTATTGAGTGCCTACTGTGTGCGAGGCCCTCTTAAGCACCTGAGAACTAATGGTAAATAAGACAAACTTATTCCTTGACCTTGAGGACTTGCTAGAGTAATGGGAGAGAAAAATACAAATCAACTCTCGCAAACAGCTCAGTAGCAATAATAGGAATGAAGAGTGGGGGCACCTGGCTGGCTCAGTCAGTAGGCCATGCCACTGGATTTCAGGGTTGTGTGAGTTCCATATTGGGTGTAGAGATTACTTAAAAATAAAATAAAACAAACAATAATTTGCAGGGCATATCAGTTTCTCCAATGCTACTGTAACACATTACCAAAATTTTGCCTTTAAAAAAATCATACCGGGAATCCCTGGGTGGCTCAGCCGTGTAGTCCCTGCCTTCAGCCCAGGGTGTGGTCCTGGGGTCCTAGGATTGAGTCCCACCTCGGGCTCCCTTCATGGAGCCTGCTTTTCCCTCTGCCTGTGTCTCTGCCTCTCTCTCTCTCTCTGAATAAATAAATTTAAAATATATATATTTAAAAAAAAAGACTGAGGCTGTTTTAAATAATAATAATAATAAAAATTTAAAAAAATAAAAAAATCATACCAGCGCCTGGGTGGTTTGGTGGTTAGGCGTCTGCCTTTGACTCCAGGCGAGATCCGAGGATTGATTCCCTATCGGGCTCCTTGTGGGGAGCCTGCTTCTGTCTCTGCCTATGTCTCTGCTCCTCTCTCTGTGTGTCTTTCATGGATAAATAAAGTCTTTTCTAAAAAATTAATAATAAATAAGTAGTCACAAATTTATTATCTTGCAGTTCTGTAGCTTAGATGCCCCTATGGGTTTCACTGAACTAAACTCAAGGTGTTGGCAGGATGCATTCCTTTCTGAAGACTATAGGGAAGAATCCATTTCCTTACCTTTTCCAACTTCTAGAAACTTTCCATATTCCTTGGCTGTGGCGCCTTCTTCTACCTTCAAAGGTGAGTCTTTCTCATACTGTCATCTCTCTTGTTCTCTATAGTCACATCTTCCTCTTTCTTGTTGTTGTTGTTGTTGTTAAGTAGGCTTCACACCCAGGCTGAGGTGTGAAGCCTACTTAACAACTGAGTCTTTCTCATACTGTCATCTCTCTTGTTCTCTATAGTCACATCTTCCTCTGACTCTTTTTTTGTTGTTGTTGTTAAGTAAGCTTCACACCCAGCCTGGAGCCCAACATGGGGTTTGAACTCACCACCCTAAGATCAAGACCTGAGCTGAGATCAAGGGATGCTTACCCAACTGAGCGACCCAGGTGCTCCTTCCTCTAACTCTTTTAAGGGCCTGTGATTCCAATCAGCCCAGTTGGTTAATCCAGGGTATCTTTAAAACAACTGATTAACAATCTTAATCCCATCTGCAACCCTAATTCCCCTTTGCCACGTAAGGTAATTTTGACAGGTTCTGCAAATTAGGATTTGAACATCTTTAGGGACTGTTATTCTGTCTACCAACACCATATATTGAGTACCAGCTGTGTGCTCGTCTAGGCCCTGTGCTAGGTGCTGAGACATAGCAGAAACCAGGCCAGATCTCTACCGTCAAGAGCTGAATACATTATAAAAGTAGCAGCTAGCATTTCTTAAGTACCTACTCCTGGGCCAAGAGCTTTGCTAAGCAGTTCCTTTGCTATTGACCCAGTTTGAGAAGAGTAATTGCGAGTAAAGTGACTTGCCCAAGGCACACAGTACAAACAGGACTGGAATCCAGGTGCGTATGAGAAGCACAGAGTGTCCTGGGCACAACAAGGGATACATAATTTAGGCTTAGAGATGGGGGTCTTCCTGGGAACAGGACTTGGACAGGAGTAAATCAAGGGCTTCCAGCCTAAGGGTTGCCCAGGAGAAGCCAGCAGAGTTGTGGTTGTAACATTTATACAAACAGATCGTTTGCATACAACGCTGAAGTGGTTTGTTCAGACAGATCGCCTCACTCATTGGAAACACTCAAAAGAGCCTGGGGGCGCAGAGAGTGTATCACCTGGCCCTAGCCCATACTAGGGATGCAATAACTACTTGAAGGACCATACCACTCCTTAGTGATTAAGCGCAGAGATTTGCTAGAGGTCAGCGGGTAAAGACGAGACAAAGCTAGATTTGAACCTGGTTCTAACTCCAAAGTCTACACTATGTCTGAGAGCCCCCTAAAAGCCCCCTAAGAACCCTGTTCTCAGCTTGGGTTTTGCTTTTCTCCACACCATCTGAGCAGTGGTCCGCACCATCTTGATTAGAGGCAGTGTTGGTAACCTTTGCCTCCCCCATGCCCAAGGCTCCCAGTTCCTCATGCTTTCTCCACCCAAACTCATCCATCAAAACTTATCAGCCCATGTCTCACTCCCCAAGGGACCTCCTCCCTGCCAGGTAAAACTGGAGCTAATGTCCTAAGGCCCTCTTTCTTATGTAATTGTTTTCATCAGATCTTGACACAAATAACTAAATTCTGCGTGTAAATATCCAGCGCACTTCACCCGAAGCTGAGACACCCTGTTTTAGGACGAGTCTAGTGATTGTCTCCACCCAATCAGAAGAAACTTGAGAGTTTTCCAGGGAGTGATTCATGGAGGATGAAGGGGACTGAGCAATCACGGTGGAGGTGGGTGGTCAGTGGCTTCAGAAATAAGGAGAGGGGGTGGCTCAGTCCGTTAAGTATCTGCCTAAGGCTCAGGTCATGATCCTGGGGTCCTGGGATTGAGCCCTGCATATCAGGCTCCCTGCTCAGTAAGGAGCCTCCTTCTCCCTCTGCCTGCTGCTCCCCCTTCTTGTGCTCTCTCTCCCTCTTTGTCAAGTAAATAAATAAAATCTTAAAAAAAAAATAAAGGAAGGAAGCAAGCAAGTAAGCAAGCAAGCAAGCTGACGAGGTCTTCAGATGACTCCTTATCAGTATTTGATAAAAGATGAGGGCTGAACAACTCAAGTAAGCATTTCTACAGGTAGCATTTTAGCCAACACATTCCACAGTTTTGCCTGACAAGGCCTTCACTTAATAAATACCCAATCCCTGTTTTCTAAATTCTGTCCTAGGCTTCTCTGATCTCTTGGTAGAACTGCCCAGAGTGGAAGAGTACAAGGAAGTAAGAAGCCCAGGCTTTGGGTGTGATTTTTGGCTGTTCTGGCTTTGTGATCTTGAACAAACAACCTCAGCAAGCTTCAGGCTTCTCGTTCAGGTAATGGTGATAGCACTGCTCTTCCTAGGGTTTTTAGATAATACAAGCAAAACTAGCATCGTGCCTGGCACACAATAAGCAATGTATAAACGTAGCTAGAAACCAGGCAAAATTAACAGACTTCACAACCAGTCTCTGACAAATCTGGAATAAGCTGCATTTTCCCTAGCAGACTCTGGTCTGTTTCTGTAAGAAGCCATGGCTCCTCTGCATGTCTGTTATTTACAGATGTTGACACCAGTGTGCTGCAACCCTGAGAGATCTCGGTAAGAATAAACTGACGGAGAAAACACAAGCACAGCAATAACCCTGACAAGTCAGTGTGGCCCTGGCAGGACCACAGCAGATGTGCAAACATCCATGAGGAAGAAACCAGCTGAACTGGAGGAGAAACACTGAGTGGAAGGCTGAAGCTCTGTGAGCCTACTTCTCAACATTGTAAGAGTTGCCAAATCAATGGGATTGGAAGAGGTTCTTCTTTCCAAGCAAGTGTGCAAAAGTTCACCTGATCACCTCCATGTCTTTGCTCAGATAGTTCCCTCTGCCTGGAATGTTCTCCTCTCTCCTCTCCAACTTGGGAAACCCATGCCCATCCTTCAGTCCCCCACTCTCACAGCCCGTGCAACTGCACCACTTATTTTATGCTACAGTGTAGTTGATGTGTTCCATGCCAGTTGCTGAAGGAGGGCACCTGTCGCCTCTGTCCCTGGCAGAGTGTAGCCTGGGGTTTAAGACCTCATAGAGTCTGCATTGGCCAATGGAAATATAATAAGAGTCACATTATAGTTTTTAATTTTCTAATAATGCTTAACAGTTATTAATTAGATGTCACTTAAAAAGAAACAGTTGAGGGCACCTGGGGAGCTTAGTCGGTTGGGCATCTACCTTTGCAACAGGTCATGATCCTGGGTCCTGGGATTGAGTCCCACATCAAGCTCCCTGCTCAGTGGGGAGTCTGCTTCTCCCTCTCCCTCTGCCCCTCCCCCTGCTGTGCTCTATCTCTCTGTCAAATAAATAAAATCTTAAAAAAAAAAAGTGAAATTACTTACCATAATGTATTTTAACCAATAATAAGATGATCAACTGTCCTGGTTTGTCCAGGACTAAGGGGTTCTCTGGGCTGCAGGCATTTCATTTCAGTGCTAAAACCAGGTATGTTTGTGGCAAACCAGAACAAGTTGGTTATTTTATCCAATATATCCAAAAAGTTGTAATTTCAACAGACAATCAATATGTTTAAATATATATATGTGTGTGTATATATATACATATGTATGTATATTCATACATATATACATAAACATTACGCATCGGCACAATGGACTCATCAGTACTCAGCAATATAACATAAACATATGTTACGTTATACATATATATAAACATTATATTTACTGTCTTTGAAATTTGACGTGTATTTTATGCCTACAGCATATCTTTTTTTATTTTTTTTATTTTTTTATTTTTTTATTTTTTTTTTTATTTATGATAGTCACAGAGAGAGAGAGAGAGAGAGAGAGAGAGGCAGAGACACAGGCAGAGGGAGAAGCAGGCTCCATGCACTGGAAGCCCGACGTGGGATTCGATCCCGGGTCTCCAGGATCGCGCCCTGGGCCAAAGGCAGGCGCCAAACCGCTGCTCCACCCAGGGATCCCAGCATATCTTTTTTTAAAGATTTATTTTATTTATTTGAGAGAGAGAGAGCAAAAGTGGTAGGGGCTAAGGGAGAGGGAGAGTCTCAAGCAGATTCCATGCTCAGCATGGAGCCTGACATGGGGCCTGACCTCACAAACCTGTAATCATGACCTGAGCTGAAAGCAAGAGTGGGATGCTCAACCTACTGAGCCACTCAGGCGTTCCACTTAAAGTTTGTCTCAATTTGGACTTTGCACATTGCCAGTGCCCAGTAGCTGCCTTTGGCTATTGGGAGTTACCATATTGGACAATGCAGGTATAGAGAGATACTTGAAACTGAGATAAACCAGTTAATAAGCTGGAGACCCCTAATGCTCTCACCAGAGTCCTGACCTTGGGACCCCAGCCTATATGTGAAACCCACCTCCACACTTCAGGAACGCCAGCTCTGTGAAAGGGGTTCTAGGTGAACCTGCATTCTGTGGTTTCTTGGCATCCTGGGTCCACTGGATGACAGCATGTCAGGATATTCATGACACTAAAAGTAGTAAAATAATAAATAATAACAGAAGCTTCCATTTCTCAACCATTTTCTCATTTAATCATCAGAATAACCCGAGGTGATGTTATTAATAATTTTTTAAGGATTTTATTTATGGGGCGCCTTCGTGGCTCAGTCAGTTAAGCGGCTGCCTTGGGCTCAGGTCATGATCTCAGAATGCTGGGATCGAGCCCCACATCGGGCTCCCTGCTCAGCGAGGAGTCTGCCTCTCCCTCTCCCTCTGCTGTTCCTCCTGCTTGTGCTCTCTCTCTCTCCTTCAAATAACTAACCTTTATTTATATTTATTTGAGAGAGAAAGAGCGAGTGCACTTGCGTGAGGTAGGGCGGAGGGAGAGGGGGAGCTTCACAAGGCTTGATCCCAGAACGCTGAGGTCATGACCTGAGGGAAAGCAGACACTTGACCGGCTGAGCCCCCCAGGTGCCCACTGGGTGATGTTATTTCCCTTTTTACAGGTAAAAGAAACTGGAGCTGAGAGAAATAATCCCATGTCTAAGCTCAGAGTGACAGTCTGGATACAAGGATACTAAGAAAGGCAATGGTCACGATGGAGAGCAGGGAGCCGGGGCAGCCCTGACTCTGCTTCCTTGTCTGTGGCCTATATTCCCGTCCACCTCGGGGGAGGCTTCTGACAAGGGAGAGGCCACGTGTGGAGCACTTAGCATGTAAGCATGTGTGAGAGAGCTGCTGCTATTAGTACCATGATTATCACGTGGTAACGTCATGATAATGTCATGACTATGGTACGAGCAGACCTCAGAGAGCGAAGACGGTAAGTTTCCGAGCAGAGATGGAGAAGCAGGGCTTGTAAAATGAACGCCGCCTTCCCCGTTGCATCTTTGCTCCAGGGTGGGGGCCGCCTCGGTTGTAATTTTACACCCATGTCCACACCCTGCTAGGGAGCAAGAGAGGCGAACTGTAAGTGAGAATATTTGCTCTGCCTCCACCCCCTGGAGGAAGAGGAGCTGGTTCTCTCAGCAGCCTGCGAGCAGAAGTGGGAGGGCTCCCCCCACCCCAGCCCCTGCGGCCAAGGGCCTGGGGCCATGTGGGTGGGTCCCGAGGAGCAGGTCTTCCCCCCAAAGAGGTGACAAAGACAATGGCAGTTTGAAGGCGCAGCCAGCCCTGAGGTAAGGTTGGGGGTGCCGGTAAGCAGGCTGCTCCGAGAAGGCACCCCGCTCTCCCACTCAGCCAGCCAGTAAGGTGGAGCTCAGTCAGAAGGGACAGAGCGACAGTCGTGGAAATCATTCTGTCCTGGACTCACACGGTGCTACAGGACTGTGATTTCCTCAACATTCCCTCCTTGAATCCTCTAGCTGTGTAAGTGGCCACTTCTCCGGTGCCTCAGCATCTCATGTCCATGAGTTAATCTTTTTTAAGCTTTGCAAGAACTCTGTGAGCGCGGTGCTATCAGTATCATCCTCGGGTTACAAACAGGGAAATTGAGGCTGCAAAAAAAAAATCAGGTCGCTCACTCGGGTCCCTTTGGTATTAGGTGTCAGGGTCTGGATTCAAACCCTCTATTTAACCAGCTCCAGAGGTCAATTCTGAGTCTCTGAGCTCTCCATTCCTTACAGTCCAGACGGCCAGAAGCAGTTCACCTCACGCCGGTACAGGAATGAAGGTTGTGGCCACCATTCACTGGACATCTGTGCGCTGTTCGTGGAGCAGGGGCGGGGAGACAGGGCCGCTGTGGGCCTTGATTCTCTCCCTCTGGGCCTTCCCAGCCCAGAGTGGACGCACCCAGAGCATGCCCCACCCCCCACCCCACCCTCTGCAGTCTTGCTAGAATCACCAAAAAAAAAAAAAAAAGTTTGCAAATGACTGGGCTGTCTTCCTCCACCCAGTTTGGCTGGCTCCTTTGGAAGATTTATGTGTGGGTCTGGTTTGTTTTTTTAAAAGTGCAGACAAATGCCACAGAGCACTTTTCTGCTAAAGAAAACCCTGTCTAGCCACTGCTCACCTGGCAAACCTAGACTGCCTTCCAACTGGAACAGAACGGCCTTTGTGGCCGGCAGTACAGCTGACAAAGGCTTTTCCATCCTTATCTCGTGTTCTCCCCTCTCCCCCAATTCCCTGCTCACCAGGATTAGAATTATTACTCTCAGAGCACTCAAGGACAGGGACTGTTTATCTTTATCCCTAGGGTTTAAAAAGAGTAGAGACGGTTTGTGACCACTCACTGAATTACCAGGGAGGAGGGACCCGCTCAGGGTCACACAGTTAGTGTCAGAGCTGAGCTGAACACTAAGTTTTCTGACGCTAAGACCCAAGTGTGGTCCTCCTTGTGGATACTCAAGGGTGTTCACTGTTTATAACAGCTCCAATGTTGCTCCCTGGTGGGGCCCTCCCATGCATTAGAGCCTTGCTTCTCGAAGTATGGTCCCATCAGCAGCTTGCTCAGCCCCTGGGAATGCACAGAACCTCAGGCACCAGTCCGGACCCCCTGAGTCAGGACCTGCAGGTTAACAAGATCCCCAAGCTGATTTACAGTCCACAGGTACTGCATTACAGTACATCTGTCGGATAGATTACCTCAGTACTTTTTACAAAAGAGTGTGATGGATCTACACAGGCTAATATGAAAAGACCTCAAAATGAATTATTTAGTGGGGAAACAGAAAAGCAAGTTATAGACCAGCATGAATTTGTGCAATCCAATTTGTGTATATATTTTGAAAATAAAAATAACACTAATATATGTTAATATATGCACTGGGCTACTGGCCCCAGGCTGCCTAGGAGGGTGCCAGTCTAGAAGGGGAGCCCAAGTAGCACTGGACTAGATCAAAACTCGGTGCCAGTTAACTTGGGTTTCCACCCAGGGCAGCCCTGCTGTAACCAGCAATCAGAGAGAACCAGCATCCTCTGGGGGAAATGAGAACATTCTCTATCCAACACTAGAGGCAACTCTCGGCTGTACCACTAAGCCTGAGCCTGGCTAGGTGACAGTTCTCTCAGGTCCTTAGTCATGTCAGCTTATCCTGGGTCAGATCTGCGTGCTGCCCTGAGACCTCACAGTTGTGTGTCACCTGAATCACATGTCCTTTAACACAGGCAGACTGCTTGGACAACTACAATTCCAGGATAAATCCAAATAATGTAAAAGGTCAGGTTTCATTCTGTGCCTGTAATAAATCCTTTATTTTGAAAAGAAAGAAGAATGATATATTTTATTAACAGAAAATCAGTTTCTCCACATCCTGCCTAAGTAAATTTTGGACGACTGTTTTTAAAATATCAAGTTGAAGGGATGCCAGGTTGTTCGCCTGCCCAGGGCACCTCTGTGTGTCAGCTGGATGTGGAAAAAGAAAACAAAGAACACTGGAAGAATTTATAGGAAACAGTTAACCAGGCAATCACTAGGAGGTGGTATTATTAAGAACTTTTACTTTCTACCTGCAGGATTTTTCTTTCTACCTTAAGTGTGTCTCTAATATATGCTTTGAAACATACATTATTGGTGGGAATGGAAAATGGTACACCCACTTTGGAAAGCAGTTTCTTAAAAAAGCTAAACACATACCTACCATATGATCTACCCATTCCACACCTAGGTAATTAAACAAGAGAAATAAAAGCATGTGTCTATAAAAAGGCTTGTTCTTGAGCATTCGTACCAGCTTTATTTACCAAAAACTAGACACAACCCAAAAGTCCATTAACAGGTGAATGGGTGAACCAAGTGTCCTGCATTGGCACAATGGACTCGTTAGTACTCAGCAATATAAAGGAAGGACCTACAGATATACCTAACAGCATAGCTGAATCTCAAAATAATTATGCTAAGTGAAAGGAGCCAAATGAAAAAAGAATACATACTGTGTGGTTCCACTTATATAAAATTCTAGAAAAAGCAAGCTAGTTATAATGACAGCAGATCAGTTTGTACCTGGACTATAGGGGGTAGGCGAGGAGAGATGAGAAGATGAGGAAACTTTTAGGAGTGATAGATATCTTCCCCATAGTTTCTTTTCTTTTTTTTTTTTTCTAAGATTTTATTTATTTATTCATGAGAGACACACACACACACAGAAAGAGAGGCAGAGACACAAGGCAGAGGGAGAAGCAGGCTCCATGCAGGGAGCCTGACGTGGGACTCTATCCCGGGTCTCCAGGATCACACCCTGGGCTGAAGGCAGTGCTAAACCGCTGAGCCACCCGGGCTGCCCCTTCCCCATAGTTTCATGACTATATATGTGCATGTAATATGTGTGTGGGGGGGTACAAAAACATCAAATTGTAAACTTCAAATATGTGCCATTTGCTGTTAAGGAAAAAGAAAGAAAGGAGAGAGAAAGAACAGAAAAGGAAAGAAAATAAAACTCTGCTTTACTTTCATGGGCAGAAAAAAAAGCAATAAGGATAAATGCAAAGGCACACCCACATAAAAATGTGTGTTCTTTGACTACACAACATGTTTGTCTTCTAAACCTAGCCTTCCCTGCCCATCACTGCAGAGAATAATTGCAATGAATGTGCTCTTGTTTTCAACTTGTTTAAGATTATCTGTCCCTCTCTCTCCCCCGTGTTCCACACCAAGTGTGAGCTAGGTGGGATCCTGCTGAAATAGAGGCAGATAAGATTTCCACACCACCCTTACGCCGTGATGGCCAGAGCTTCTCCCCATGGAGGTTACAGGCTGTGAGGAATGTGATGACGTGTTTACTTTGGAGCAGACTTTGGACCGTAAATACATTCTCAGCTCAGACCAAAATCAGCTCCTGATAGGAGATAGGCCCTTCCAAAATAGCTGGAGGTCAATCCTCCCTCCAAAGGCCCCGGACAGGTCCTTAATTGAGGGTGAGGGAAGAGGTTAGAGCTAACACAGAGCATTTTTCCCTGGTATCCCTAGAGCTTCAGCTGGGAAAGCTTTTGGCTACAGAAATGCATTCAGAAGTACAAGGGAACAATTAGAACATGATTGGCTGAGCTTAATGAGGTTTCAGAGGGTCCCCTGTTCTCCAGATGCAGAGGTTTGCACCTCTGTTGCCCTGGACAGTCAACCAGTCATGTGAGCCCAAGTCGGTTGGGACCAGAGGGAATCCGGTGGACCAGATGGCTCTCCAAAATGCAAAACTTCTCTGGTAATGACGATAATCATAACAGAAACTGCCCCCATGTACTGAGCAAGTGTTTTATATCTGCTGCCATGTGTAATCCTCAAATACCTCAATGAGGTACGAGGCCCATACCTCAGGCCCAAGGAACTGAGGCCCAGAGAGGTGAAGCAGCAGCCCAGAAGCATCTTGCCTGACTCCAGAGCCTCACTCTGAACGATGCCACCATACTGCCTCCCAGGAAGCTAAGGGAAGCCCAACTATGGCATGGATTCTGGCCTCAGATACAGGTTCAAGTCCTTGTTCAGCCATTGAGGAATTGTGTGGGAGTAATAGTAATACCCACCTCACCCAGCCATTCTGAGGTGCTTATGAAATATTGTAGGTAATGTGGGCAGTGCACGCAGCAGCTGACCAAGAAGTGGTAGCTGTCAGGGCACCTGGCTGGCTCAGTAAGTAGAGCAGTGTGACTCTGATCTCAGTGTCCTGGGATCCAGCCCCACACTGGGCTCCCTGCTCAGTGGGAAGGAAGTCTGCTTCTCCCTCTGCCTCTGCTCTTCCCCCTGCTTATGCGCATGCTCTCTCTCTAATAAATAAATAAAATCTTCAAAAAATATTTATCTTTAAAAATATGAAAAATAAATAATTTAAAAAAGAACTGGTAGCTGTCTCATGATGAACATCATCATTGTCCAGAAAGATCTTCATCCAGAACTTCTTCTAATTTAATCCTACTGAGTCATAGCTATAGACATTCACATGGTCCACTCACTCACTTCCTCAAATCTGTACTCAAGCCCCATTCCCTGTGAGGTCTTCACTGGCACCCCACATAAATTGAGACTCTCTCACCCCTCCCTTGGCAACTCCCTACCCTCCTTTTCTGCCCTACTCTCCTTGGCACATATCACCTTGTAGCATAGAGTGTATCACCTACATACTCTATATAACTTATCTTGTTTATATTCTTTCCAAATAATTCATGACGATGCCACTGTCTAGAACATGCCTGGCACACAGCAGGGGCTCAGTAAATATTTGATGTTGAGTGACTGAATGAACCCCTGCTTGAGGTTTTCAACTGGAGTTCAGGTTCTGCTTCTCTTTAGTCTTGTAACATTAATTAAGGTATTTAGCTTCCAGGAGCCTCATTTTCCTCAGTGGTTGAAAAAGAGCAATGACATGTGTGCTCCTTAGGGCACCGGCAAATCCTAAGAGAAGGGTAAGGCCATGCATGGAAAAGAACCAGCTCCAAATACTCCAGAAACACTTCCTGAGCATCTGCCAAGGCACCTGAGGGCGCAGGCATATGCATCCGAAAGCCCCTGCCCTCCAGGAACCTGTGACCTAGCAGCACAGACAGACAGAAAGGTCAACAAAGACTTACAACCTAATTGGGTAACAGCACTGATCCATAGCAACCGCTTATCCAGCTAAGCAGTTTGCATCGTCTCAGGTAACACTATAAGTTCAGTACTACCTCCAGCCTCATTTTATAGACAAGGAAACTGCAACAAGAAGTTAAGAAACAAGAGCTTATTCCACACCCAAGTTTACACCCAAGAGAAATGAAAATGCGTACACCCGGCGACTTGCATGCCAATTTTATGGCAACATCATTCATTCAAACCAAAAGGCAGAAAGGATTCAAATGTGCATTAATAAATGAATGGATAAACAAATGTGGTACATCCATACAATGGACCATAATTCAGCCATAAATAGGAAAGAAATACTGACACGCTACAATTTGGATGAACCTCAAGAACATGCTAAGTGAAAGAAGCTAGACACAAAAGTTGCAACCTCTATGGTTTATTTTATATGACAGAGCCATAATAGGACAGTCCCTGGAGATGGAAAGCAGATTAGACGTTGCCAGGCAGGGAGTTGAGGAGGATGGGGAGTCACTATTTAATAGGCATGGTGCATACTATGATGTGATGACAAATTTCTGAAACTAGAGAGGGCTGGTTTTTGTACGACCTTGTTAACACCTTCCACACCACTGAATTGTGGGCTTTAAATTGGTTCATTGTATGTTGTATGGATTTCACCTCAATAAAATGAGAAACAAGGACCAGCATTGTCAGTAGTAAAGGCTGACCTAGGACCAGAACCTGGGCAGGGCCTCAGAGGCTGTGTTTGACCTTAACCACAGCAAATCTCCGTTTCAGCATTGAATCTTTCAGTTCTGGGACTTCCATTTGATTCTTTTTATATTTTCCAGTTTTCTGCTGAAATTCTTTCTATGCAATTTCCTGAATGTGTTCCTCCCACTTATTAGAGTTGTAACTCTAGCCTGGGGGTTTATACCACTACCAGGATGGGGGCTGGGGAGTGGCACTCTGATTTTTGTGGCCGCAGGCCTTGAGACACCAAAACTCTGCCAGCTTTTCAGTCTTTTATCTGCTGTAGTCAGCACATGATTTGAGGGCTGGAGGAGGAAAAGCAACTCCCAATTTCAGGCACCTTTTTCTGGGCCTTTTCAAGATGCTCCCAACGGGAAGGTTGACCTGATACTACTCCTGCCAAGGGGACAAGTAGGAAACACATGACCCCCTCCACCACCACCCCCACCTTCCTGCTGCTGCTCTTTGCCAACATGGATACACACTTCAAAATTAGGGGTGCCTGGGTGACTCAGTCAGTTAAGTGTCTGACTCTTGATTTTGGCCAGGTCATGATCTCCGGGTCATGAGATCAAGCCCTGCATTGGGCTCCATGCTGAGTGTGGAGCCTGCTTAAGATTCTCTCTCTCTCCCTCTCCCTCTGCTCCTCGCCTCCACCTCCCCCTAAAAAAAGAAGAAGAAAGTTGTGTTATTTGTTTACTTATTTGGGGCATCTTTCTCTCTTTTTCATTCTAAGACATACTACACAATATAATTTCTGAAGGAAATGAATGACAAAGGCTAGCATTTATTGAATACTTCTGAAGGGCTGAGTCAGGGAGAGGAAAAGAGGGATTCAGTTTCTGAGTAGGGTGCCCACCTGCCTTGAGCAGAGCCTTCTCTGGAAAGGACCTTAGACGTGGTTGCCAGGGCCCCCACAGGTGGGGAGAACAGAGAGAGTGCTTCTCCCCAGTCCCTAGGGTCCCACAGGGCAGGGGGTCCCTTAGCACAAAATCACCCTCAAACCTAAAGAGAGTACCAGAGTCCTCAATGTTCACTCAATGTGTTTACTGAGTACCATCTACCAGTCAGGACTCTCCTGGTTGCCAGTGACAGGAACTCAGAGGAAACTGCTAAAGCAAAAAGAAGAATTTGATTGGACCCTGTAACTAGACAGTCCAAGAGGGTGGTTCAGGCATGTCTGGACTGGGGGCCCCAGGTAAGACCACCGAGATTGGTCTCATCCATCCAGGGCTCTATCTTTCCCTCTGTGGGCTTCCTTCTAGGGCAGGCCTGCCTCACAGGGTGATAAACGTGCCCCCCAGCCACTCCGGGCTGAGCTGCCCTCCCAGAACTTCTAGCAAAAGTCCAGGGCTAATGCTAGCTGGCTCTGGCAACTCCGTCCCCATCCCACAGGCAGAGGAATGTGGGCGTCACACTGGCCAGCCTGAGCGCTGCATGCTCGCCCGCATAAGCCGCCGATATGAGGAGGCATAAACAGAAGATTTACTGAGCCCTTACTCTGTTCCAAGTGGCGTACGTGTATTCAAACCTCACAGAGCCCTGTGAGGTCAATACTATGTGTTCTCCCCAACAGGCCGGTGAGTAAACTGGAGCACAGAGAAGCCAAGTTGCTTGCCCTAATCGCAGAGCTGGGAAATAGCAAAGTTGGGCCTCACATGCTCACACTGGTAGAGCCCATCCTTCCAACCATTGCACCACACGCTTCCACCGCTTCTCCCTCCACTCTTGGCACCTGTCCAGACTTAGTCATTTTATTTTTTTGTTAAAGATCTTATTTATTTGAGAGAGAGAGAGAGAGAGAGAGAGCACGTAAGGGTCGGGGGAGGGGCAGAGGCAGGAGCAGACTCCCCACTGAACAGGGAGCCTGACATGGGGCTTGATCCCAGGACCCTGGGAGGGAGACATTTACTCAATGAGCCACCCTGGTGTCCCCAGACTGAACCACTTTAGTTCCTCAAATGGCTGAACTTTCTCCCTCTCCTGGCCTTTGCATACACTGCTGCCTCTGTCTGGCCTCGTCCTTCCCCTTCCCTCCTGTTGAACTCCCACTCACCCTCCTGCCTCTGCTGAAGCAGGTCTTTCTTGGGGCGTTGTCCTGACCCCTCAGACTGAGCAGGGCCCTCCAACATCCCTCAGCTCTGGGTATCCCCTGTAACAGGTCATACTTGCCTGCACTTTTTTTTTTTTAAGATTTTATTTATTTATTCATGAGAGACACAGAGAGAGAGAGACACAGAGAGAGACACACACACAGAGAGAGAGAGAGAGAGAGAGGCAGAGACACAGGCAGAGGGAGAAGCAGGCTCCATGCAGGGAACCTGATGCAGGACTTGATCCCGGGTCTCCAGGATCATGCCCTGGGCTGAAGGCAGCACTAAACCACTGAGCCACCCAGGGATCCCCTTGCCTGTGCTTGATGCTATACCCTTCCAGGTGACAGTCCCACGAGCTGGCTTGGTCACTGCTTTTGCCAGGAATGCGCCACAGCTGGGCAGGCTGTGGGGGACACGCTGGCTCAAGCAGTTGGTTTAGTGTGTCCCGTGGCTGTTCTCACAAAGCACTCTAAAAGTAGTGACTTAAAACCACACAAACGTGTTCTCCGTCAGTTCTGGAGGCCAGATACCCGAAAGTGGTTTTGATGGGCTAAGGTGTTGGCAGACCTGGCTCCTTCGGAGGCTCCCAGGGAGACTCTGTTTCCTAGCCTCTCCCAGCTTCCAGAGGCTGCCTAATCCCTTGGCTCATGGCCCTGTCTTCCAACTCCAAAGCCATCAGTGTTGCATCTTCAAATCTCTTCCTGTCCCTCTGTTCCATCATCACAGCATCTTCTATCGCAAGAGACAGGAGGACACCCCCTCATGAGGACCATTGTGATTTCATCAGGTGCATTTAGATAAGCTAGGATATTCTCTCCATCTCAGGATCCTTAACTTCATCACATCTGCAAAGCCTCTTTGGCCATAGAAAGTAACAGTCCTGGGTTCTGGTAGGGACATGGAGAGCGTCTACTGTTCTGCCTACCGCAGGGATGAGGTGTGAGGGTTGGAGACCTGGGGGCCTGCTCTGGCACCGGGCAGGAGATAAGCAGTTTGAGGAACTGGAAGCACTTCGTGCTGCCAGAGGATGGGTCACGGGAGGAGTCATTTGGCATCAAGCCTCAGATCTGAGTCAGTTTCTGTGTCTTTAAAATGGAGATAACAGTCCCTTCCTCACAGCCCCGGCTGTGGGGGGATTGGAGAAGTCAAGACGTGTGAGGTATGAGCAAGGTGCGTGGCACAGAGAAAGTGCTCAGTAAGTGTTGACAGTTAACAAATGTCTTAGTTGGGTTTCCTCAGAAGCAGACTGAGTCCAGAATACAAATGCAAGACGTTCTTTTGGGAAATGATCCTGGAAAGCCCTGGCAGAGGGTGGGAGGAGATGAGACAGGCAAGGAAGGAAGCCCATGGAGGATATGTTAATGAGGGGGCTGCCCCCGACCCCTGGGGGAGGGAGGGCTGCTCATCTGTGGCCTTCCCGTGTACTGTGTGCAGACAGAAGTAGTCGGTGTGACTAAACTTAGTCATGACTTCATTCGTGATAAGCACTCACCCAGTGACTGGGTGACCAGAGAGCTATTGGGCAACAGGACTGGCCAGGCTGAAGGGACATGGGTGAGCCCCAGTGTGTGCTACAGACATCACGCAAGGTCATCTCCACCAAAGAGCCTTGATTCTTACGACTGTCCACAAAGTGGCACCCCCAGAAGAGTGTGGCTCCTCCTTCCTCGGAAGTGGGCAGGCCAGCCCGGAGGCCTGAGCCTTTTGGGCCCCTCAAAGCAGTTAGGAGAGGCTCTTGCTCACCATCATTTACTTTCTCCCCAGTGCAGGTGCCGCTCGGGACAGGCTGAAGCATCGGCGTTCACAGATCTCCACAGTCCTGGGGAGGTCTGACTGCACGTGCAGACAGGCTGCCTGGGCGGCCCGGGGCCGAGAAGCCGAGGGGAAGACGGTGTCTGTGGGTGAATCCCTGGTGGGCACCTCGAGGCCAGAACAGCAGTCCTGTCTCTGGTTACGGAGGAAGACATACAAAAGAAAGTGGGGAGAAGTCTCAAGAGACAGGGAAAGGCCAGCCACTCTGTAGCAGCTGTCACATGGTGCCCTGAGTGCACCTCCCCTCACCCGTGAGGGAGGAAGATCGTTTCCCATTACAGGGAACCAGCAGCCACCTCATGGCAGAAGCTGGGCCCGCAGGAACAGGGTTGGTGTGGACATCAATCAGAACGTCTTCCCAGTCCTCTCTCTGCTTTCAGCCCTGCAGGAGCCCAGCAGATAGGATGGGTCTCTGAGAGGTAGAGGAAGAAAATTCAGTGTTACCTCCTAGTCCCCGTTTCGTTTTTTGGTTTTTGTTTTTTTAAGGTTTTATTTATTTATTCATGAGAGACACAGAGAAAGAGGCAGAGACACGGGCAGAGGGAGAAGCAGGCCCCATGCAGGGAGCCCGATGCAGGACTTGATCCCGGGACTCCAGGATCACACCGTGGGCTGAAGGCAGTGCTAAACCGCTGAGCCACCCGGGCTGCCCTTTGTTAGTCCCCTGTTAGTTAGAGTCTGTGGTCAAAGGGGTGGAAGGCCTGGGTTCTCATTCCAGCTCTGCCATCCACCAGCTATGTGACCTCGGGCAAGTTACCTGGCCTCTCTGAGCCTTTATGACCTTTCTCTCAGTGAACAGTTGATGTATTTCTCTCTCTCTCTCTTTTTAAGTAAACTCTACGCCTGACCTCAAGGTCAAGAGTGGCATGCTCTAACAACTGAGCCAGTCAGACATCCCTCCCAGTGAATGGTTGATTGTAATAGTACCCACCTGATAGAATTGTGATGCCTAGACAAGTTAACTCACGTCCAACGCTCAGCACAGTGCCAGGCATATAGGAAACTGTCAACTTCTCCTACCAGAACAAATCACTTTGCTATAATGAATTATAACTTTCTGCTAACTTTTCAGACCTTTCCGTAGAAGCTTCTTGAGCCAAGAACTCTACCTTGTTTGTTATTTTTCCCAGCACAGTATACAAATATCTTTAAAATACTGATTTCAAAAGTATTTCTGGGGGATCCCTGGGTGGCTCAGCAGTTGAGCATCTGCCTTTGACTCAGAGCGTGATCCCGGGGTCCAGGATCGAGTCCCATGTTGGGCTCCCCACAGGGAGCCTGCTTCTCCTTCTGCCTGTGTCTCTGCCTCTTTCTCTGTGTCTCTCATGAATAAAAAAATAAAGTCTTTAAAAAAATAAAAAATAAAAGTACAGGCTCTGGGAGCTCCTGGGTGGCTCTGTTGGTTGAGCATCTGACTCTTTGTTTCAGCTTAGGTCATGATGGATCATGGGATGGGGCCTCATATCAGGCTCTGTGCTCACTGGGAAGTCTTCTTGAGAGGCTCTCCCTCTGTCTTCTTCTGCCCCTCCCCCCACTTGTGTGCTTACACACTCTCTCTCTCCCCTTCCCTGCCCTCCCTCCCTCTCTCTCTCTCTCTCTCTCTGGAATAAATAAATAAATCTTTAAAAAAAAAATACAGGGCAACCCGGGTGGCTCAGCAGTTTAGTGCCACCTTCGGCCCAGGGTGTGATCCTGGAGTCCCAGGATCAAGTCCCGCATCGGGCTCCCTGCATGGAGCCTGCTTCTCCCTCTGCCTGTGTCTCTGCCTCTCTCTCTCTCTGTGTGTCTCTCATGAATAAATAAATAAATAAAACTTAAAAAAAGAAAAAGAAAAGAAATACAAACTCTGCAACCAGATGCTCCTGGCCCAATCCTGCCCCTGCTGTTTGCATGTTGGGTGACCCTGGGCTAGCACCCAGCCTCTCTCAGCTCAGCATCCTCATTCTTAAAAAGGAGATAATGCGTTTTTCCAAAGAAGACATATAAATGACCAGCAGGTACATGAAAATGTGCTCAACATCATTAATCCTCAGGGAAATGCAATTCAGAATCACAATGAAGTATCATCTCACAGATGGTAGAATGAACAGCTAGTATCAAAAAGACAAGAAATAACAAGTGCTGGCGGGGATGTGGAGAAAGGGAGCCTTGCACACTCTTGGGAGGAATATGAATTGGTGCAGCCACTGTGGAAAACAGTATGGAGGTGCCTCAAAAAACTATAAAAATAGAACTACCCTACAATCCAGCTTTCCCATTGCTGAGTATTTATCAAAAGTAAATTATAATCACTATCATTAAGAGGTAGCTGCACCCTCATATGCACTGCAGCATTATTCACAACAGCCGAGACCTAGAAACAACCTATACCCATCGACTGATGACGAGATAAAGAAAATATGTATTAGACTATTATTCAGCCATAAAATAGAAAGAAACCCTGCCATTTGCAATCATGTGGATGGACCGTGAAGGCATTACGCTACGTGAAATAAGTCAGAGAAACACAAACACAGTATGTTCTTACTGGTAGGTGCAATCTAACAAAGCTGACCTCATAGAATTAGAAAGTAGACTGGCGGTTGCAGGACTGGGAAGTGGAGGAAATAGGGAGAAATTGGTCAAAAGACATACACTTCCAACTATAAGATGAATATATGTTCTGGGGATCTGGTGTACAGCATGGTGACTATCGTTAATAATGCTATGTTATATATTTGAAAGTTGTTAAAGGAGTAGATCTTCAGGGCAGCCCGGGTGGCTCAGCGGTTTAGCACTGCCTTCAGCCCAGGGTGTGACCCTGGAGACCCAGGATTGAGTCCCACATCAGGTTCCCTGCATGGAGCCTTCTTCTCCCTCTGCCTGTGTCTCTGCCTCTCTTTCTCTCTGTGTCTCTCATGAATAAATAAATAAAATCTTAAAATAAAAAAAGAGTAGATCTTCAATGTTATCACCACAAAAAATGAAAAATGGTACTGATGTGAGGGGACACAGGTATAAGTAACCTCGCTGTGATAATGACTTCCCAGTATATACATGTATCACATTATACACCTTAAACTTATATACGTTGTATGTCAATATCCCAGTAAAGGTTTGGGAAAAAAATGGAGTTCATAATATCTCCCTCACAAAGGGCTTGAGGGAGGAAATGAGCTCCTGACCTCTCCCAGCACCTGGCACAGGGCCCAGGCTGGGACACCGGCTTGATAACTGGGACTACGACTGGTCTGTGGCCTTTATAATCCTCTTCACCTGGAGTGTCCCTTTTTTCCTGTCATTCCCCAAGCCTGGCTAACACCCACTGAGGTTGGTTATCACCACCTTGATGACACTGCCCTGCGCTCCAGGCTGGCTTAGTCCTCTCTTCTGAGTTCTTGAAATACCCCAACGTTTAGATGCACTTGCCCACAGTGGTTCAGTTCCATGTCAGAACGAGGAGGGGCATATGTCCATTTCAGCCACAGCTGCATCCCCCTGTCTGGCACATGGTCAGCTACACAGTAAATGTTGAGTGAATAAAGGGAACAAATGAGTGGATGGGTAGATGGGATGGGTGGGTGGGTAGACAGATAAATAAATGGATGAATGGATAAATGGACAGATGAATGCATGAGCAGGTGCCAGACTGAAAGGCAGCACTTTGTCCTGTGGGCTGTGAGTAGTGGTGGGTGTGGGGCATCCACAAGTGTGTGGCCTCCAGCCTGGCAATTCAGGCCTGAAGAATCTACATCCTGTCCCTGCCCTGGGCAGGGTGTTTGCTCTACTCTTACTTCCACGATGCAATTAACTGCAAACATCCTTAGTCCAGGAGACAGATTCTAGAAAGTCAAACAGCCCTTCCCTCCCTGACCAGAAAAGGCATGATGGGTCTTGCCACCCACCTAAAGGCTGGCTTCAGGAGCCTTGAGACTGTGTTCCCCCAAAGCTCACAGTCCCATCATTTTTTAAAATTTATTTATTAATAGAAGAACATTATACTCACAAGTCTTCTACTTTATCTCAGGGGTTTCTAGCTTCCTGTGACCTCTTCTGAACTTTATCCCCCTGAAAGATAGCATCCACCCAATAGAAATCATATGTACTCTGTACTTGATTGACATATTACTTTTCCATGATACCAGATACTGTTTATTTGTATAACTGCTGGCGGCTGTGGCCAAGCCCTTGCTATACAGTAATGCAATTTACCTAACCATCCGTCATGGTCAGACAACTGGGTGGTTTATAGGGTCTCACTAGTCCAAGTAACGCTGCGGTTGGGTGCAGAACAGTGTGGCTGGTGTGCAAACTTTGTGTAGAATAGGTGGAGCAAACTGTATATATATATACACACACATACATTTACATTTACTTCTGGGCATAAAATACCTCTGGAATGATTCACAAAAAAATGGTGACATTGTTACTTTTGGGGAGAGAGACGGGGAAGAGACTTTTTAACCTGCCTGTATCCTTTGGTATCTACTTTGGCATTTTAAACCAGAAGCATGAATTTTTTTTTAAGATAATTAAATTTACTTAAAAAAAAAAATCTAAGTTTCCTAGTTCCTGCCCTCTCCCACTCCAGGGTGGCATAGGCTTATTGGCTCACTTCCTAAGAGTAGAGTTGGGATGGTGAAAAATAGTAACTTCACAGTAGAGAAGCCCAATGGATACCACCTTGCCCACAAGTTCAAGGTAAGCTCAGCAGTGGTGTCATGTTCCCTTCATAGCCCCTTGACAGGATGTGATAAGAAGGCTCTTCACCTCAGTGGTGTTCTAAAAGCCTATATCCCTGGTCTAATGAGAAAACCACCAGATGAACCTGGATTGGGGGATATTCTACAGAATACCTGCCAGTCCTGCTCAGGATTATCCAGGTATAAAAAGCAAGGAGAAACTGTCACAGATTAGATTGGAGACATGACAACTAAATGCCATGTGTTTCCCTGGACAGTCTTGGAACTGAAAGAGAACGTAAATAGAAAAACCAGGGACATCCAAATCAAGTCCGGATTTTAGTTAATAGCAAACGTGCCAATGTCAGGTTCTTGGTTATGACAAATACACTGTGGTAGTATAAGACATTCATAATGTGAGGACTACTGCTAATCATATAGTAACATGGTAAGATGCTAAGAATGAGGGAAATAATGGGTCAGAGAACTCTCTATATTATCTTTACCACTTTTCTGTATATCAAAAATGATCCCAAAATATATAATTTACTTTAAAAAAAAAAGGATTTCTCAAGTTTTCATGAGGAATAAAACAAAACAAGTGGACCTGCCATAAACTCTTTGGAATAAAAGTTCGGGTCCCCTCTTTTCTTCTCTGTCTGTAGTCTCAGGAGCACTGGGTGGGCTGAGTCAGGGAAGAATGGAGACATGACAATCTGATTCAGGCCTGGTGTTTGTCTGGGGTTAGGTGAGTCTGTTCTAACTGGGAAAAATTCCTGCCACAATAGTAGAAATAAAATAAGTTCCTTTGATGTTGAGGTTTGAATCATTTATGCATTAGATGGTGTCCAGGCTCTTTCTTTGGTGGAAATGGCTCCAGACGGAGGGAGTCTAGATGCTAGAGTTTTGGTGCCACGTACGGTAATGGCCAGCAAGGTGCCAGCTCAGGTGCGGAGTTTCTGAATCTCAGTTTGCCTTGCTATGAGATGGGATAACGTCTCTCTCTCTCAAAGAACATGTGAAAGCACTTTGCAAATGATATGAGAGGTTCAAATACAAGACCTCAAACTTGGGGCAGCCCGGGTGGCTCAGTGGTCTAGAGCTGCCTTCAGCCCAGGGCGTGATCCTGGAGACCCAGGATCAAGTCCCGCATCGGGTTCCCTGTATGGAGCCTGTGTCTCTGCCTCTCTCTCTGTGTTTCTCATGAATAAATAAATAAAATCTTAAAAAAAAAAAAAAAGACTTCAAACTTTTCTGTCGTGATCCTAAGGGTAGGAGATGGATAGTGAGGGGTTGAGGGTAGGGGTGGGTGTAATCCAGAGCTGGCATCCTCAAGATATGCTTTTGGGATGGGGATGGGATCTCAGATTTCATGACAACTTGACATCTATTTAGTCCATGTTAGCTATGCACGAAGGGCCAGGGTCAGCTTCCCAGGCATGTAACCCATGCAGGTGTTACGGTTCTGTGCTCAGAAGGGCCCAGGACTTGATGCTCTGCTGTCACCATCTTGAAATTCTTCATAATTTCTGGATCAGGAGCCCTGCATTTTCACTTTATACCAAGTGCTGCAATTATGTAGCCGGTCCTGCTGATTGCACTCATTCAATGTGTACAGGTGTGTGTGAGGGCTACAAGGCACCTGGGGGGATCCCTGGGTGGCGCAGCGGTTTGGCGCCTGCCTTTGGCCCAGGGTGCGATCCTGGAGACCCGGGATCGAATCCCACATCGGGCTCCCGGTGCATGGAGCCTGCTTCTCCCTCGGCCTGTGTCTCTGCCTCTCTCTCTCTCTCTGTGACTATCATAAATAAATAAAAATTTAAAAAAAAAATATTAAAAAAAAAAAAAAAAGGCACCTGGGATTTTGAGGGCAAGGAGGGAAGGAGTGGCAGACGGGTAGAGGAGGCTATGGCCTCCAGGTCAGGGAGCAGGAATTCCTAGGGAAAATGCTGGGAGGGGAGGTAGGATTCTCAGAAATTCTTCCCATACTGGGAAGCTTACCTTTTAAAGTCCTAAGAAACCTCCAGCAGATATTCCGTTTCTGGTGCTGGGATGGATTTGTTTCTGGAGGGAGAGTGGGTCTGTGTCAGGATCGCGTCCCGCTCCACACCAGCCGGGGGTACTGGGTGTGCCCTGGACGCCAGCTGCCGTTTTGGAGGTGTTTACCCTCAGGGAAGAACAAACCAATAAAGGGAGCTGAAAGGGCCCCCACTTACTTTCCTTGATTCCTGTTCAAGGCTGAGTCTGAGCAGAGGGATCTGTGATTTCTTTGGGCAAATGGCTGGGATTTTGAGAGTCAGGGACAGTAGATTCTGGTTAAGAACCCCAGTCCTGCGGATCCCCGAGGAAGGAAATCTGGCTAACAGGAGAAGGAGGAGGCTTGGATCGTGGCCTGAGCCTCAGCCTTTTGCTTTGTGCCTGAACCCTTGGAGGCTGGCCAGCCCCCTTACCTGCCCCTGACCGTCCCGCACCGCCCGCAGCCGCGGCCCACCGGGCCTGCCCTGCACCTGCCCCCACCGGGGAGCGCACCCCCCACAAAGCACCGAGGCCGCCCGACCTCCTCCTCTGCGGGCTCTCCCAGCTGCTCACGCTCCGGCGTCTCTCCCTGTGACCGCTCGGCGCGCTGGACGATGGCACAGTGGGTGTCTGCCAGGCACCCAAGGTCTGTTGTGGGTTGTTTCTTTTTTTTTTAAGATTTTATTTACTTATTCATGAGAGACACTCAGAGAGAGACACAGAGACACAGGCAGAGGGAGAAGCAGGCTCCCTGTGGGGAGCCCGATGCAGGCCTCGATCCCAGGACTCCAGGATCATGCCCTGAGCCAAAGGCAGATGCTCAACCACTGAGCCACCCTGAGGCGTCCCTCAAGGTCTGTTTACAAGGGTTTACATATGGGGTGCCTGCCTGTCCCCAGGCCCCGTGAGAGTTCAGTGATGCCCTGTTAGTGCAACAGAGTAAGTGGCTAAGGGTGTGGGCTCTGGAGTCAGGGAGACCTGAGTTCCAATCCTGGCCCCACTGATGTGATCTTGGGCACCTCCCCCAGAGTCCTTGAGCCTCAGCTCCCCCTCCTCTCAGGGGTGGCTGGTGTCCCGGGTTTGTTGAGAGAATGTATAGGTGAGAGCCCAATCACCTGGCTGCTCATGTCACTGTTGTGACTGACGGGAGGGTGAGGACCACGCTAGACAGACAAATAGCACAGTGGCACCTAACAGCCGACACGGACTTACCATGTTCCACGCAGTATTCTAAGCGCTCCACGTGGGACTCATTGAGTCTTTATGAGAACCCTGTGAGGCTCGGATTATTATTTTCCCCAGTATATAGAGAGGAAACCTGATCTTCAGCAGGTTATTAAGTGATTTGCTCACATTAAAGAGGAGCTGGAATTTGAATGCAGGCGTCTGGCTGGAACTCTTGTACCGGCGCCCACCAGCTACGCCAGCCCTCAGCCACCACCACACTCTCCCCGTGTCCCCAGAGCCTGGGCTGGACCACTACCAGCCTCTTCTGACCCAGTGCTGGGTGCCCCCACTGCCTAAGGAAAAAGCCCTTTGTCTTGAAATGTTTTAGCTTTCCAGGTAGCTAATATTTACTGAGCAAAAGCCATGCCCCTGGAACTGTGCAAAAGATTAAAGCATTTCATTTAACCCTCAAAATGACCCTGAGTTAGGCTCTCATTGTTACCTCCATCTCAACTCAGAGACGGGAACTGAGCTCAGATGGCTTTTATGTAAGTTGCTCAGGGTCACACATAGGACACAGCGGAGTGGGGACTTGAATGCAGGTTTGTGCGGCCCTCCTCCCCTGATGGAAGGAGACAGGTCCCTTCCAACAGCCGGTCCTGGGAGCCCACTGAGCTCTCCTTCGGTCTGGAAGTCAGTCCATAAATCATAGCAGCAGACTGTGGCAGGCTGGAAGAGAGACCTTCTCCCTGAATCCAAGAATGTGATGAAGTCAGGGTGAGCTGGTCCCCTACCAATCCCCTATCTAGCCCCCAACCCTCAGGCTAGAAGAGGCAAGTTCTAGCCTCACTGGGTTTCCAGAAAGGCTGGTTTTCCTGGAAGGCAGGATTAGAAGGGAGTTGCTTAACCTTCTAGTGAATAGCAGAGGGTGAGTCAGCCCTCCTCCTGGCTAGGTGTTGACCCACTTGGAATCTGGGGGCTAGATACGGTGACATCACAGGATCCTCCCCTCCAGGCCTGGCACCTAAATGGCCTGAGTCTACATAGAGACCAGGGGCTGGAGCATGATGCTGGGGGCATCCCATCCACATTTGGGGCCCCTTCTCTCCCTGATTTGGGTGTTTCGGTTTTTTTTTTTTTTTTTTACAGATTTGGCATGGTTATTCTGCTCCCTCTTGTCCCCACCCCAGGACATCTCAGCTGGATACCAGGTTCTATAAACAACTTCCTTTGATTGGTTGTTTGATTTAAAAAGACAAAAACCGTTCTGGAGATAGATGGTGGTAATGGTCACGCAACACTGTGAATGGACTCAATTCTACTGACCTATGCTCAGGAAGGATTAAAATGGTATTATGTATCCTTTACTACAATTTTTAAAGACAAAAAAGAAAAAAAATTCATTATGAAAATTTTCAGAAACACACAATAGTAGAAAAAATGTTCCCACAAAGTTCCATATATGTCTCCCTGAGCTCCAACCATCAAGGGTTCTGTTTTGTTTTAGTTTTTTTAAGTAGGCTCCATGGTCACCTTGGAGCCCAATGTGGAGCTTGAACTCAGGGCCTTGAGATCAAGACCTGAGCTGAGGGGATCCCTGGATGGCTCAGCAGTTTGGCGCCTGCCTTTGGCCCAGGGCGCAATCCTGGAGTCCGGGGATCGAGTCCCACATGGGGCTCCTGGCATGGAGCCTGCTTCTCCCTCCTCCTGTGTCTCTGCCTCTCTCTCTCTCTCTATCATAAATAAATAAAATAAATCTTTAAAAAAAAAAAAAAAGAAAGAAAGACCTGAGCTGAGATCAAGAATCAGTCACTTAATCAACCGAGCCATCCAGGCCCCCTGAACTTCAAGGTTTTTGCTATACTTGCTTCATCTACCCTTGTTTTCTTTCTAAAAGTATTTTTTTTTTAGTTTATATTAACTTTTTTAAAATTTATTTAAAGATTTTATTTATTCACGAGAGACACACAGAGAGAGAGAGGCAGAGACACAGGCAGAGGGAGAAGCAGGATCCATGCAGCCCGATGTGGAACTCGATCCTGGGTCCCAAGGATCACACCCTGGGCTAAAGGCGGCGCTAAGCCGCTGAGCCACCCGGGCTGCCCAGGCACTCCTTTATAAAAGTATTTTAAAGCAAACCCAAAGGATGCCTGGGTGGCTCAATGGTTGAGTGTCTGCCTTCAGCTCAGGTCCTGATCCCGGGGTCCTAGGATGGAGTCCCACATCGGGCTCCCTGCATGGAGCCTGCTTCTCCCTCTGCCTGTGTCTCTGCCTCTCTCTCTCTCTGTGTATCTCTCATGAATGAATTAAAAAAAAAAAAAAAAAAGGCAAATCCCAGACATTTTGTCATTTCACCCCTACATCGGTAATTCATCTCTTACAAAGTGGAGACATCTTCACATGGAATCTCAATTCTATTAATCACACATACAACGAACAATATTCTCTCTCTTTTGGAAGATTTTAAAATTATACCTGTAGCTCCTTGTAATCACAGTCATACTTTGTGCTATTTTTCACTTTCTACTCTACTATAAAGGTTATTATGCTTATTGCTTTTCTTCTGTTTGCTTTCATTAGACTATGAATTCTACAGAGACAGGAGTCTTTGTTCACCGACGTATCCTTAGGCTTAGAACAATGCCTGGTATATACAAGATGGCTCAATGAATATTGGCTGAATGAATGAGACTATAAATAACTTAGGGCAATCTGAAAATATACCAGCATGCAATTGAACAAAATAAAATAAATTAAAATTAAGCAGGAAGCAGGAGAGGTTATGAAAATCAGAGAAAGAGGAGGCCAGGAGAGAGGCTACATCTGGAATAGGCCCCGGGGACTGACTTACTACAGATAGGTCACCAGTCTGGCTCGGAGCTGTGATATACCTACTTTTGTTTTTGGGGGTTTTTCCCTAAATGAAGACTGGGGACACCTTTGCTATCAAAATAAAGAATTATTTCTTCTTTGAGTAATAGAGTTGTATGTTTCAGAAAGCTATTCCTGGGGTGCTTGGGTGGCTCAGTCAGTTAGGTGTTTGCCTTCGGCTCAGGTCATGATCCCAGGGTCCTGGGATGGAGCCCTGCATGGGGCTGTCTGCTTTGTGGGGAGTCTGCTTCTCCCTCTTCCTCTATCTGCCGCTCTCCCTGCTTGTGCATGCTCTCTCTCTCTCATAAATAAATAAAATCTTTAAAGAAAAAAAAAAAGAAAAAGAAAGCTATTCCTTTATTACCCTAAAGTGGGTGATGGCATCTGTTGAAGTTAACACTCAGAGCAGGCGCATCCTAGGTGAGGCTCCAATACCTGCCTGGTCCTTTGCCCTTTTGGCCCTGGAAGCACCTCCTCCCCTCACCTGTAACAGTCACTTCTCACATCTTTGCTTCCCTTCTTATTAAAAACTAAAGAGATATACAACTATTGAATTATTATGTTGTATGCCCGGAACTAATATAATGTTATGTCAATTTTATCTCAGTTAAAACCAAAACCAAAACCAAGGAGAGCTCTTTCTGACGGCTACCACATTTTCCAACCTAAGTACCAAACAATGAGATTTCAGGTGTGTGGTGGGTGTCACATATGGGTAAAAATGGTAGTGAAGACACCGGTTTGGATACCAAGGTGTTGGGATTTGGGGGGCTATTAGGAAGATTTATGAAGATGATGAGAGAGACTATTTGAATTCAGGATTGTTCCAGAAAATTGGAGCTGGGCAGCCTCTGGAAGTATGGGGCATTGCTCTTCCAGATTCTTCTAGATGTGGGGTGCATGGTTAACTTAGCACATGGGTAGAGGCCAGCTCAACCTCCTCCTTCCTCCCTTAAGCCATTCTAGTTTCTTACCTATTCAAGAGATTTATGCCCCAGCAGGCAGACCCTGTTCAAAACTCTGGTCAGCTCCTTTCTGACCAGCTGAGCATTGGGCTGGAAGCCAGGCAAGAGGGCGACTTCACCCACATGGGACTAGGAGGATTTACCAAGTGGCCACCATGTGTCCAGCATCATGCAAATGCTACTGCTAATTTCTCAACTCCCCTAGTACCACAGTTCAAAAGATGAGGAACACGAGTCAGGGAGGTGACCTGATTCAAACAGCAGCCAGTCACGGTAGTACTAATAAAGGTAATAATAGTACATTAATAACAGCAATAACGATAGAATAACGATCCATTGTATTGAGCTCTTTTGTGTCAGCTCCTTCCCGCTTTATGTGTATTTGCTCATGTAGCCCTCACCACTACCCGGTGAGATGGGTACTATGGCAAACCCCATTTTACACAAGAGAGGGACAAGGCGCACACAAGTAGGGACCCTTATCCCAGGTCCCACGTCTAGAGGGAGGGAGAGCTCAAACCCAAATGTGGCTGATCTGAAAGCCTCTGGTCTCTTCGGGGCCACCTTAGCCATAGCAATGACTTACTACAGCAGCAAACGTTTCTGCAGTGCTTTGTGTGGCTCTGACGGCCGGAGGCGGGCCTGCCCTACAGATAGGCCCTCGGATCCTCACTGCCAGCCGGGGCGGGGGCTGCCTCTCTGTGCTCGGTTTCTCATCTAGAGAAAAAGGCTTGCTCTGACGCCTGACTTGCTTCTTACGCGTCACCGAGGATGGGGCCAGGCACACGGGAAGCGCTCCCTCAGGTATTATTGTTACTACTTGTATTATTAGGGATAGGAGCCCCTGCTCTCCAGGGCTCATCAGAAGAGAAGTTTCTGTCCGGCGCACACCGTGGGCCAGGGCAGGGCTCTGCCCAGAGGCCTTCAGCTCCTACCATGGAGCTGCCCCTCTTCCGTGTCCCCTGGACGCCCTCGGGGAGCCAGGCTGGCCAGGCTCACTTTCTGGGGACAGTGCGAGTCACGCGTCCCACCCCGCGAAGGGCCCGGGAAAGGGGTTCTGGCCGGAGTGCCGAGGAGCCACCGTGGACGCGGTGGGTACCTCGAGGCCTTGCCACGCCGCTATCATTTTGACTGTGATTATAGGTGAACAACGGAGACCTGGCCAAGGCCCCGGGACTGATCGGGGGAGGAGCCAGCCCTTGACCCTGGGCCCGTGGGACGCAGGGCTGCCCACTTACCTGCGGAGCTGGCCACGGCACACCTGGCCTCTCCCCTGGCCGCTGCCCGCTGCCGGCTGCATCCGTCATCAGCATCCCTTCCTTCACCCCGAAGGCAGCCCCAGCCCACTCAGGGCCTGGTGGGCCAAGAGCCACGTCTAGCAGATGCTCACCACAAGGCAGTTCCACACAAGCAGCACGTCATGTGCTGGGGGCTGGGGAGAGCCTGAAAACATCCTCCTGCTCTGGGACCTGAATCAGAGCCCCCAAGAGACTCTGAACGTCACCTTAAGTCAGCCAGAGGAGAGTGGATGCCCATTGGCAGGAGGGAGGCAGAAGAGCCTGGAGGGGTGGTGGTGGTGGTGGTGGGGTGGTGGTGGAGAGTGGAGGTCAGCCGCCCGGCAGGGAACCCAGGCCGGGGTCAGCTAAAAGAGAAATATAATGTGGGCTAACGCGCAGTAGGCATTTTCCATGTGCCCTTCACATGGATTGTCTCCTCACATCAACCAAAGTGATGACGTGCTATTATTACTCCCGTTTCACAGATAGGAAAACTGAGGCATGCAGGTGTGTCTGAGGCTGGACCTGGTGTTCCTTCATACTGCATGGACTCTGCTGCCTCCTGGGGCTGGGAACTGGGCCCTGGCAGGGCTTAAGGGTCAGGAAGACACAGGCAGGCGCTAGACTTCCTGCCCCTGTGAACGATGGAGGGACCCTCAGGCTAGGCCGGAGGAGCTCCCTGGTAGCCCACCTAAAGCAACCGTTTTCTCCTCAGCGCCCTGGACACCAGTGACCAGTAGAGACCTTAGTGTCGGGGTCAGGGAACAAGGGTCCTCATTCTGGACTCCTCCATCCCTCCCTGGGCTTCCCACTCTATAGCTCCTATGTCTCCCCGGGGGCAGTTCCTGGCACAGTATGTGCTTAGCAAATATTTGTCAAACGGATGAGTGAGCCAACAAAAGAATGAAAATATATAGCCTTTTCTCTCAACATCTCCCTTTTTTTCTCTTATATTACCGTATTTCATATTTTGTCCATCATAGGAAGTACATTTTCCACATTTTACCACCTGCAATTGGGTCAATAAATCTCACAATTGCTGTCAGCAAGGTTGACAGTTGTGATAAAACTGTCGTTGCCTGAAAAATACCTTGATCCGTTTATTTCAACCCTACTTTTCTCTTTATGTACAGAGAGATGATAGGTCATAAGATAAAGGAAGTTTTCCAATGAGGAAAAAGATAAACATCCTAAGTGAGAATAGCTTTCTGTCAGTGTAATTGGCAGATTTTTTTTTTCTTAGCAGCATAGGAAATAATGATGTGTTCTTATGATCCAAAACACTTTGGAGTCAGCGACATACAGCATGTCATGAGCATCTGAGTACTGAGGGTGAAAACAAGCTAATAAGCCCTGAGCTCTTTCCAGGCTTTACATTCGCTAATTATAACCTAGATAATTACCACCTAGATATTATTATGATTCCCATCTTACCAGTGGGGCGACCGAGGCACAGAAGAGTCAAGTAACTTCCTCATGGTCACCCAGCCCACGAGAAGCAGAGCCAAGACTTGGCCAGCAGCAGTTTCCTACCAGAACCTGGGTGCCAACCACTGGCATACCCTGCCTCCCACTCCGTAAGTGAAGAGAAACAATGAGATTATTATTTTCTATTTGTAACACCTGCTGGGGTAATGCATCAGTCTGTCAATATCTATGGAGCACTTACTGTGTGTGGAATGAGCCCTGGGTGGGGGGGGAAGGAGAATCTCAGTGAAAAGACCCCAGGCCCTTCTAAGTGTAGCAGGTCATTCTAGGTGTACAGAACTGCCACACACCACACTAACTTAAGCATTCACGTAATGGTCGCAGACGATTTCAGGGCAAGCTGGGCATTTTAAGTACTAGTAGGAGTAGAATGGAGGGCTTCAACCAGTGGGACGTACCAGGAGGGCTTCATGGAGGTGATAGCTTAAACCCAAAAACCTCCTCCAGGGCTTCAACCAGGACTTAACAGTACAGCTGCCTTCTTACCAGAGCAGGAGGCAGATTTCACAGGGAGATGGTGCCCTTGCCCACAGTCTACTTTGCCCCCTCATGGCTGTCCCAGCTGGCACTTTAGCCCAGACCTTGGCCTTGGCCCTTCTTCTGAGCCAAGCAGGCTATGAGTCAGGGGAACACAATGCCTTGAGGCTCCTGAGGGGCAGAAACCCAGCCCAGCTGCTGTGTACTCTCTGGGCAAGGACAGCCACCAAGTCTCAGATGCTGACAGAGAGGGTGGCTTCTCTATGCCAAGGCCACTGGCTTCTCCTTGGCTTGCCTGGGTGAAAGACTGGTCACTTCAGGCTGCCTGGTGACTGGTGGAGCTCTGGGTTCAAGTCCTAGATCGGTTATTTACAAGCATGACATTGGCTTGCCTTGCAGAGCCTGTTTCCTCTTTTCTAGAATGGGATCTCAGCAGTACTGACATTGCAGTATTTCTGGGAGGACTTAGAGACAATGGCAACTAGTGAGCACTTAGGAATGGGAGCTGCTTGATGGGGCTGGGCACCATGCACCAGGCAGGGTGGGAGATGCCTGCAGGGGCCAGAGTCAACTCTTGGGTGCCTGGGAGGAGCCAACAGTGTATCTTCTCTGAGCCGCAGCTGAGGTCTCTATAGAACAGGGGTAAGAGCAGGAGGGGCTGCCTTACATTATTGTGATTCCGTGACAAATCTGCATACAGTAGGCACTTAATAAATATCAGGTTTTGTGATGCTCTTGCCCAGCTCTGGCAAAAAAACTTGTCTCCATTGTTTTTCAGGAAGGGAAAAGCACAAAGAGGCGGAGGACATTTCCCAAGTCCCGCTGTGGAAAGGCCTGGCTGAAGATCCTCAGGCTGTACCATCAGCACCCACCCCCTCACCCCCCAGCTCTGATGAAGAGTCAGGGTGTGCAGATGATAGTGCTCAGGCTGGGACAGCTGCCTCGGCTGCTTGCATCAGCTAACAGCACCCAGGGTTTCTGACTCCTTGTCTAGCTTGTCTGCTGACTCAGCCTTCTCCTGTGTGGTCATCCTCCCTGGACAGGAGGTGCCTGTGAGCTCTGCTACGAGTGCCCGAGGGGACAGCTGCCCCCAGATTCCCTGAGTCACCAACGAGAAGCGGGACAGTGAAACTAATGTGTGTTCCCCACAGGATTTCTTTTAAGCCTCAAACCCCTGAAAGCAGGTGTCAGGTGTCCTTAGCCCCATGTTATACAGGAGAAACCCAAGCCCAGAGAAGTAAAAATATCTGCCTGAGGTCACCCAGCTCAGACATGGAGGGTAAGGCTCCTAACCGACTGGAGGGAAAAGGCAAGGGAAGGAGGGGCAGGAAGCTCTGGGGTGATCGAGTGTGCCCCACATCCCCTTGCCCCTTACCACTTCGTAGCTGCCGTGCCCTGGAATTAGCATCCCTCCGTCCCAAGTGCACTCTAGGGAGCTGAAGGGAGCTGGAGCATAAAAAAATCCAGCTCCCAGGTCCCTGAGCCTGCCTGTTCCAGGCCATCCCCAGGGTCCCCCTGTGGTACTGCTGGGGCCCCGGCTGCTCACAGAGATAACCCGCTTATTACCACACCGCGTGTCAGCTGCCTCTCCTCCCCATCCTACTTCCCCTCCCTTGCTTCCACTTCCTGAGAGCCTCACCTCAAGATTTGCTTCTGGGATCGTCTAAACCAGGTTCATCATCTTCTCAAACAGGCGTGGTTTTGCCCCCAGGGACATCTGGCAAGGTCTGGGGACATTGTTGTCACGTTGAAAGACTGGGGAGATGCTACTGGCTTCTTGTGGGTAGAGCCCAGAGATGCTAAATACCCTACGATGCACAGGACAGTCCCAACACAATGATCTGGCCCCCGATGTCAATAGTGCCGAGGCGGAAACTCCTTGAGCATAAAGTAAGACAGTGAGGGGCCCCTTCCTGGAGATGGCCAGGACAGCTAGCATCCTAGCCTGAAGGGAATGGCTGCCAGAGCCTGAGGATGCAAAGGCTAGGTGGGTAGGAACCTAGCCCCTAGCATCCCCTGGCTTTTGCCTGACTCCACCTCTTCCCTCCTCCTCCCCTCTATTCCGTGTGGGTCTGCTGCTGTCACCGCCCCACAACACCATCCAGTACCAAGATGGGCAAGCAAGGCCAGGCTTGGCCTGTCAGCATACCCTCTCCCCGGGTCATGCTGATTTGTTCAGGGAGGGACATGACTCGAGGTGAGCCAATCAGAATGTTCTCTGGGACGTTTCCGCCAGAGACTCTCTCCACTAGGGCACCCCAGGGCTGGCAGGACGTGGTCCCAGGGTAAGCAGGCATCAGCAGACAGGTCGAGGACTCCACAGACCTGCTGATAATGCAGAGGGGAGCCCAGTGCTGACTGCTGATGACAAATGGATGCTTCATGTATGAATCAGAGCCTTCCCTTTTTTGGAATTGCTTTGGGTCTTGACTAATAAGGCCCTGTCTCTCCCCCTGGGCTGGGAATTTCCTGTTCTTTTATCTCCTCCCCAAGCTCTGAGCCTGGCCTCCTCCCCTTCTGAGAGCCTGGTGACCCCACGGTGGGGTCATCCAGCCACTCCTCTAGGAATGCAGGTTACTCACCTGTTGTCTGGCCGGTGGGGAACACCTGACCCAGAGTCTCATCCCATCGCAACGGATGACAGAAGGCTGGCTGGGAAGGGAGCAGGGGATCCCTGTAGGATCCCCTGGGGCAGTGGTCTCTTTGGGCTTCTTTGAGGCCCTGATGTCACCTAGAGACGGCTCTAGGTGATGATGATCCCCTGCCCTCACATCACTCTCTTTTGGTCTTTCTTTTCTTTTCTTTTCTTTCTTTCTTTCTTTCTTTCTTTCTTTCTTTCTTTCTTTCTTTCTTTCTTTCTTTTCTTTCTTTCTTTTTCTTTTCTTTTCTTTCTTTCTTTCTTCTTTCTTCTTTTTTTCTTTCTTTCCTTCTTTCTTTCTTTCTTTCTTTCTTTCAAGATTTGAGAAAGAGAAAGTGAGAGACAGAGTGATCACAAGCAGGGGGGCGGAGGGCAAAGGTAGAGGAGACTCTGCTGAGCCGGGAACCCCACATAGGACTCGATCCCAGGACCTTGGGATCATGACCTGAGCCCAAGGCAGACGCTTAACCCACTGAGCCACCCAAGCGCCTGCCTCTTTTGTTTTTTGTTTTTTCTTTCGGTTTTTCACGGGAGCTGTGGAGGGATTTTGGACTGGGCTTAAATCCTGAATCTGAGGCTTCCTGGCTGAGTAAATCTGAGCAGTGCGCTTCCTCCCGCTGAGCCTCCGTCTCCTCCTGTGCCAAATGTGGATGCTGATGATACCACGCTTCAGGGGCGTTATTGGGAGAAATTAAAGGGTTTGGTACCGGCAAAGCCCTTAGTGTCTGGCTCTTAGCGGACAATCAACATGTCGGGGGAATCATAATATTCTGGAAATATTTTCCGTTTGAAAAGTAACAAGGAGCTGCCTGGGGCCCCTTGAGACCCCTCCTGTCCTAGGCTAGCGGGGCAGGCGAGGATTCCTCCTCTCTGGCTGGCCGTCAGGAGGTGGGTGTGGGGGCTGGACACGCTCCCCCCGGGGACCTCCCTGCCCTGGCCAGTTGGTGCTTGGCGGTGCAGGGCCAGGCGTTCGCAGCCTCCCCTCCGGCACACCCAGCCCCCCACCCCATGAGTCAGCCCCACTCATTAAGGCACAGCAACCCGCAGTCACTTCCTGGCGGCCCCAAACAAAAGCCTAGAACCCGTAGTCCAGGAACTAGCCCCTTATCACTCCTCAGGCCTGATAAGAAGGGCAACAGGGTCTGAGTCAGCAGGGAGTAGCTGTTTCATGACTCCCCTGGCCTTAGGTCTGCTCCCAGCCCAACCTGGGGGCTCAAGCCCCTCCACTTCTATGCTCTTCTTCACAGCCATGCTGCCCTGCAGCATCATCTCCAGAGAAACTCTAGAAGCAGCAGCAGAGGCCATGCAGTAGGATACTCCGGGAGTTTGTCACATAGGTAGGCTCCCTGGAGCTCTGGGAGTGGGGCAGGAGACAGGATCAGCGAGAGTGGGGAAGGAGAAGGTGAAGGGAGGGATGGGCCCACGCCCTCCTGCTGGAGCACTCCAGAGGGAGGAGCTCCAGCAGCAGCCCCCTCAGTGGCCCCTCAGCGGTCCACCCAGCCCTGCTCTGGTCCAACTATCCTCCACCCAGCAACTGGAACCACCCACTTTGAAGCCACATCTACTTGTTCCACCCCTGCTCAGAACCTTGCTATAGCTTCCCACTGTCCTGGGGGCGGGGGAGAGGCCAGGTTTTTTCCTGACTCCCAAAGCCTCACTCCTGTCATGCTCCACATGGGGCTACTGGCAGTTCCAGAAAAGGAACTCCTCGCACTTCTGCATCTCTGCTACCAGGACCCAGAGGCGGGGGGTATCAGAACTTTCTGGGTAAGTGGGTGGAGGAATGAGGGAAGGCTTCCTGGAGGAGGTGGCATAGTAGCTGTCCTGGTATTCTGACAAGAACGAGAGAGGCAGAAAAAAAGGAAGGCAGCTGGTTCCCAAATAAGCCAACAACTCCAATTCACATTGCTTCCACCTGAGCAAGGAGCCTGGCTTCTTCCCAAGCAATGGGCGCTAGTGGAAAGAGCAGGAGGCTCAGGACTTATCACCTATGTGACCTTGAACAAGTGTCTATCCCTCATCTCCCCTTAAAACAGGCTGAGGCCACCTGTCAGGGCTGCCAGGGGAGAGGAAAGCTTGCAAAGTGTATAAATGCCCAGTAGGTGCTTGAGCCATTTGATCTGTGATCTCTGGGGCAGGCTCTTGGTTGCTTCTCTGGTCTGGGTCAAGGGAAAGGGCCAGGGTTGGGGGTTGGGAGAACGAGGCCAGGCCAACCCGGATTTTCCAATTGTTTTTGGCTGCATGTTTGCTCCTTGCTGCTGGGAGGAAATTCTCTGCACAAAGACAGGAAAGCAGAGGTACTCTGTGGCAAAAGCAAAGCTCACAGTGGCGCCTGGTATGATCCGAGGGTCTGCAACACCTAGAGAACCAGCCAGGGGAGGGTGTGAGCACAGGCTCCCTCTCATCTTGGCGGCTTCCAATTCAGCTCCTCCCCCATTTTTTTTTCAAATTCACAACCATTAACTGAGGACCTTCTATAGAGTACCTGGAAGATAGTAATCTCTCACCAATTGTGGTCTAAGAGAGTTTATGATATATAAGTGTGTGTATATGTGCACTGTCACGGCTTCAGTGAAGAGTCATGTACATGCTGCATAATTCACTCACAGTAGGTATACCGTATCATTAGTGAATTTACACAGCAGTTCAACCACCCACACAAATGAATTTCCAACACTTCCATCACCTATTTGCCCATCTTCAGTCAATTCCACCTTCAGCCCCAGACAATCACTGGTCTCCTTTCTGTCTCTATAATTTTGCCTTTTCTATAGATCCCCACCCTCTAAAAAAAAAAAAAAAAAAAAAAAAGTAAAACCCTAGGAAGAACCCTGTTCTCTCTCAGGCCTGAAAAGGGGAAGACTTTTAGGGCAAAATGGGTATGTCCAAGAGGTGGCCTAGAGATGTGTCATGCAGGGCCTGGCCTCTCCTGGTTGAACTCAAAGGACTCCCAGGAGAGTTCTGGGTCAGAGAGGCCGGGCTGAGGCGGGGCCTGCATGTTCCACAGACAGTGATTAAAGTGTCAGCAGCAATGGTTAGTACTCAGGGCCTGGCCTGGCCATGTGTCACTACCGCTAGCCCCCACCCAGGAAGAAAGGATAGGTCTGGATGCAGATGCTCCCCTTGCCCCCACCCCCACCCCACAGCTTGGATGGTGAAGGTCAGGCCTGCTGTCTGCATGGGCCTCTAGCCTGAATTGCTGGGCCCGGGGCTGGGCTGGGGGGCAGGTGCAGGGTATAGTGTGGGAGGGGGGCTGCTCTCCTGGCCCAGCCAGTTCTAGTCCCAGCTGGAAAGGCTCATATTCTCAACTCTTGCCTTTGGGTCCCAAACCACCCTGCCAAGCTCACTATGGATTATGAGTGTTCAGAAAGGAAATCACTAGCTGAACTGATTATAAGTGACCAGGAGACCCAGAGTAAGCAGCCAAAAAAGAGCTCATTCACAAAAGCAGTGTAAGTTTGGAAGTCAGGCTGGGGACTGGGCTGGCCTTTGCCTACAAATCACCTGGATAGATGAGAAAATCGGGGTGGGAAGGTGGGGGAGGCCACCTTTGTCCTGATCAGGAGCTTACTGTGTTTTCTGGAGACTGCAGGCAGCCTATAAAGGTTTTTATCTGCAATGAGCAGGCCCAGGAGGGAAAGGGAACTTTCCAGAGTCTCTAGAAGGGCAGCTTTTCTGACCCAGAGAAGAGCAAAGCTGTCAGTCTGTGAGTGAGAGTGATTAGAATAATAATGAGGGGGACCCCTGGGTGGCTCAATCGGTTAGGCATCTAACTCTTGATCTCAGCTCTGGCCCTGATCTGAGGGCCACAGAGTTCAGGCCCTGTGTTGGGCTCCATGGTGAGTGTGCAGCCTACTTAAAAAAAAATAAAGGGTGCCTGGATGGCTCAGTCAGTTAAGCATCTTCTCTTGGTTTCAGCTCGGGTTGTGATCTCAGGGTCGTGAGATCAAGCCCCTTGTCAGGCTCTGCATTCAGTGCAGGCTCTGCTTCAGACTCTCTCCCTCGGGCAGCCCAGGTGGTTCAGCCGTTTGCATCTGCCTGCGGCCCGGGGTGTGATCCTAGAGACCTGGGATCAAGTCCCACATCAGGCTCCCTGCATGGAGCCTGCTTCTGCCTCTGCCTATGTCTCTGCCTCTCTGTCTGTCATGAATAAATAAATAAAATCTTAAAAAAAAAAAAAAGACTCTCTCCCTCTGGGAGCACCTAGGTGGCTCAGTAGTTGAGCGTCTGCCTTTGGCTCAGGTTGTGATCCTGGGGTCCTAGGATTGAGTCTCACATCAGGCTCCCTGCAAGGAGCCTGCTTCTCCCTCTGCCTATGTCTTTGTGTCTCTCATGAATAAATAAATAAAATCTTAAAAGAAAAAAAAAAAAAAGGCTCCCTGTGCCCCTCCACCCCCTCTCAAGTCAATCAATCCTTAAAAAAATAATTAAAGAAATAAATTTAAAAATAGAATAATCATGATGATAATAATAGTAAACATTTATTCAGAGTGTGTTCTAAGTACTATTTTATAGGATATGTACCACTGTCACCCTCATTTCACAGATGACAAAACCGACATGAAGCAATGTCAGGGGTCACACAGGAGGGGTCAGGGGCTGGGAGCTGAACCCTCAAAGTTGGCTCTATTTATGCCTTGTGCAGTACTGACTTCTGTCCCAGAGGCGCCTTGCATTTCCCAAATCTTGCTAAAGGGCCAACACTCAATCCTAAAACACCAGAGAGTGAGCAAAGCTGACACCAAAGTTGCCTTGCCTCCCTCTATTCCAGCGCCCCGTGCTGTCCTGATGAGGCCAGGGGTCTGTGATAGTGAGTGATGAGACCCGAATGCGGCAGAGTAGTGGTGACAAGTTGAACTGTGTCTCCCAACAGGAGATTTTCAAGTCCTAACCCCCCCCCCAATACCTGTGGACATGACCTTATTTGGAAACAGGTTCTTTGCAGGTGCAGTCAAGTGAAAATGAGGTCATACGGGATTAGGATGACTCTGAATCCAGGGACTCTCCTTATAAGGAGAGAGAGATTTGGAAACTGCAGATACACATACAAGGAAATGGCCATTTGATTAGAGGCAGGGATCAGAGGGATGTGTCTACAAGCCAAGGAATACCAAGGATTGCCTGCCACTACCAGCTGCCAGGAGAGAGGCAGAGACAGCTTCTCCCGGGGAGCCCCCAAGAGGAACCAACCCAGCTGACCCCTTGATTTCGGACTTTGGGCCTCATGAACTTCGAGGGAATACATTTTTATAGGTTTAAGCACCACCCCTCAGTTGGTGGTAATTTGTTAGGGTCACCTGAGCGAACGAATATAGTCACTTTCTCAAACTCCTTCACCCAGCTTTGACAAGTAGTCACTATTTGCATGAGAATCCTTCTGAAAATTATACTTTGCCACAGCAGTCCCAGAGCTGTTACTGCAGCTTACTCTGCCCCTGTCTGGTAAGTGGTGTCCCCCGGCTGCCCATGCCCGGGGCGCCGGCACTGGGAGGATTGGGCTGAGCCCCCAGCTCCCCACGGACCATGGTCCGCCCAGGCAGTAGTGGCAGGGAAACAGCCCCACTGGCCTTCGTCATTCTTAGCAGCTGATGGGGCCGAGCCAGTCCGAGAGGTGGAGGAGGGTTAGGGCAGGAGTGATCTTTTTGAATCTAGCCGCATCCAAGGAGTGAGGCAGAGGAAACACTGGCCCATGCCAGAGGTGCCGGGGCCGGGGGCTCAGTGACATGAAGCAGGCAGCCAACAGCCCATGAGGACAGTGAGGTCATTTTGAAGCTGACTCACTCAGATTGGCAGAGCAGGGCCTGCGAGCAGGAAGTTAGCTTCTCCCGACCCAGCAACCAGTGTGGTGCGCAGAGCGGGCCTGGGAGGAGGCGCTTGGCTCTTCCTCGCCGTGCTCACCAAGTCTCCCGGTAGAAGGCCCAGCTGCTGCCCTTCTCCTTTCTCAGGACCCCTGCGGAGCTGAGGCATGTGGCGGTAGGCAGGCTGGACAGCGGTGGCTGGGCCACCTCCTCCCCCTCATTCACTCCTGTGTGATCAGGAACAAGAGTCTGGCCATCGGGTGCCTTATTTGGAAGATGACCACCTTCCCTACCAGTTCCCGGGAGGCCTCCATGGACTCAGAGGTGAGAAAGCACCCTGCATAGGACCTAGCATGAAACTGGCACATTAATGAAAAAAAAATTAGTATTAAGTCATTCTCAAATGCAACTCCTTTGGCCTTTTGGGGTAAATCACTGAACAGGAGGATGGGAGGTGAAAGCAACTTTTTTTTTTTTTTTTTTACCAAAAATGGAAAACATATTTTAATAAAAAAAAAAAAACACCTGCATTCTTTTAATTCTAAGTTTTTGTTTGTTTTTACATTTTAACATCTCAAAAACCCACATGTGTCTTACTAACTGGTGATAGGTTATAGTTCAGTTGGTAGCAGTTTTCCTTTATGGTGCTATGTAATATAATGGTGTCTTTCAATCCACGACACCTTAGCCCTATGAAATGCAGTGTGAAATTGGTATGTGCTCATTGTATAAAGTTCAGACACACAAAAGTATACATAATAAAGGTTCCCCGGGCTGCGCTCTCCAGAAAATGCCCGCGCCCTAAGACAGCACACTTTGTGTGAAAGTGCCCACTGCTGTTTTCATTCTCTTTAATTGCTAGCAAATCTCCCCCGACCAGTCGCCCACACCTCCTCCAGTGCACCAGAGCCAAATTAATGCTTGCCTAAAGCCGGCGACACGTTACAAATTTGGATTTCGTGATCAGACACCTTCTCCGCCCCCGAGCACGCGGCTGGCGCCTCCCCTGCTGCCCAGCCCTGTCTGGAGCGCAGTGCCCTGTGCCGACCAGAGGTGTGGGGCTGAGGAGGTCAATGATTTAAGCTTTAAAAAACAAAAAGGTACGTGTGGTGCGGCTTGTAATTTTACTACTTGCGAGTGACAAAAATCAGGGAGGTGTGGGGCCTGAAGAGGGGAAACTGTGACAAATCAGAAGCGGGTGTCCTATGCAAGGGCAGGCTTTTCCACCCATGGTGGGATTTTGCAGAATCACCTGGCACCCTTAGGCTCTGCTCTATGCCACATAACCACTCTGGGAAGAAGGAGGCATGGTGGCATGATAAGCACATGTTGACACTGATGAAAAGGTAGCAGCTGTCAAGAGCACTGGGCAGGAAAGATACTGAGAACCGCATCTTTCAAAGGAGAATGAAAAAAATAAAAACCCAAAGGAGAAGGGGAAAGTGACTAGTCCACGGTCATTTGACTAGTGATCGGCAGAACCAGCCAGGTGTCCGGTCTAGTCGATTGGCAAGGAGATCTGGGGCTCCTTCAGCTTTGCCACATGGCCCTCCAAGGGGCTGCCCTCCCATCCCCATCAGCAATGAACAATATCTGCTTTGCCCTGAATCTAGCTCCATGGCCTTCTGTAGATTACAACTGCGCTGGAAGGCTGGAAGGAGAGGCCAGGAGGGGGGAGGTGGGAAACACACCAGCCCGGGGGCCCGCTGGCTATGAATGAGACTTCTGTTTGCCTGCCCTGTGTGTCTGGAATTTTGTATGAAAACAATGAGCTGGAAGGAGGTGAAAGCATGTTCCGCAAAGCAAGGCTGCCACATACCCCTCCCTCGCTTTATAAAAGACCTGCTTTGTTTCAAGTAAAGCAAAAGAGAAGCTGCGGGGGGGGGGGGGGGGATATGCTTAGATTTGGGGGAGTTCAGGTATATGGGGTCAACATGCCAAAGCCTAGGAGGCTGCTATCAGAAAAATCAGGAGCCCAACCAGAACCTGGGATTTCAGGCTCTAATTGTCTTTGTAACTGCTCTCATGGTTGTGTAATTAACGCTTTACTCAAAGTTGCAGGATGCTTTCTCAGACATTTTCTCTGCAGAGCGAGAGCTCGGGGGACAAAGAATGCCTGAGCCTCTCTTGCTGCCTGGTGATAGTGTGTGCCACACATGGCTTGGTCCATCACTGTCCGCATCCGTGGGAGTTTGGCAGACTGAGCTGGGGTCCCAGCTTCCAGTGCCTGCTAGCTCAGGACCTTGTGTGAATTAATGGATCGTGTGGTGCCAGCTGCAAAAGGGAGCAGGATGGTGGTTGCTGGCAGGACAGCCGTGAGGACTGAAGGAGCTCCTGCAGTAGGGGACGTGGAGGATGGCAAGACCTCAAGCCATGGTGGGCCACTTGCTGCATTGCTAGTGAGAGGCTGGTGGTAAGGCTGGGCATGTGGGTTGGCCTGAAAGCATCGGGGTATGTTGCCTGGATGTAAGTACTATCCAGAAGAACAAGATGTGGGGTGTCGGGGGTGGGAGTGGACAGCATCACACGGGCCAGACTGTGGACTGAGTGATGCTCCAGATGTGTGTGTGTGGGTGCCCACAGGGTCCAAGGAGGTGTGCAGTTGTTCAGTTTATTTTTAATTTTTTTTTAAATTTTATTCAGAGAGAGAGAGAGGCAGAGACACAGGCGGAGGGAGAAGCAGGCACCATGCAGAGAGCCCGATGTGGGACTCGATCATGGGTCTCCAGGATCACGCCCTGGGCTGCAGGCGGCGCTAAACCGCTGAGCCACCCAGGCTGCCTTATTATTATTATTATTTTTTAAGATTTTATTTGATAACGCGCACAAAGCAGGGGGAGTGTCAGGCAGAGGGAGGAGAAGCAGGATCCCCACTGAGCAGAGAGCCCCATGCAGGGCTTGATCCCAGGACCTCAGGATCATGACCTAAGCTGAAGGCAGACACTTAACCGACTGAGCCCCCCCCACCCCCCCACCCAGGCCCCAGCTGTTCACTTTAACGTGACACAAGCACTGAGATCTACTGTGGGTCTGATTATATCTACTCTTCTTCCTCAACTCTCCCTTCCGGTCCTCATCTCACTCAGAGGAATAGCTACAATCCTTACAATGGCTTCCAGGGCCCAACACAGTTGGGTCCCCACTACTTTCTAACCTCCCTTCCGGCTCCTCTCTTCCTTACTCACTCTGCCCTGGGAACACTGACCTCTTTGCTTGCTCTCAAACACGACAAGCATGCTCCTGCCTCAGGGCTCCTGCACATACTCTTCCCTCTGCCAGATATTCACACGGCTTCCTCCTTTCCTTCAGACTGTTGCTCAAATGCTGCCCTTTTCAAAGAGGCCTTCTCTGACCACTTTATACAAAATAGCAAACTGCCAAAGGTGTCCCTATCTGTAATACCACGCTGAATTTCCCTCTAGATTGTTTATCAGACCATGACATGCTTTATCATATATACAAGTTTATTTTTCTCTCTCCCCATTAGAGCCTAAGTTCCATGAGGGCAAGAATTTTGTTTGGTTAACTTGCTAGTGCTTAGTACTATGCCTAACATACAATGGGTGCTTAAAAAAATATATGTTGGATGAATAAACCACTGGTAAGAGAAAACAGCTGGCTGCCACACAGTGCTCAGGCAGGAGTCATTTTTGGTTGTCTAAAATGAACATTTGTTGGCAATTGTTCTGTGCCAGGCATTGGACTAAGCCCTTGACATGCATTCGCTTATTTAGCCAGGTACCATGACTATCCATTACAGATGAGGAAGGTGGCTCTTGCGGCACCTGAGTGGCTCAGTGGTTGAGCTTCTGTCTTCAGCTCGGGTCGTGATCCCGGAGTCCTGGGATCGAGTCCCACTTCAGGCTCTTTGCAGGGAGCCGGCTTCTCCCTCTGCCTATGTCTCTGCCTCTCTCTGTCTCTCATGAATAAATAAAATCTTTTAAAAAAATTTAAAAAGGAAAGTGGCTCTCAAAGTTTGGTCGCCTCACTCAGGTAGTAATGGAAGAGCCAGAAATCAGTCCAGTTCTGACAACCCCAGGGTGTGGATTCCTAGCTACACATGATGTTTGTTCCATGACACCAGGACTCTGAAAGGACAGACACCAGAACTGCATTAGGGTTACAGGTGATCTGTGTCCCTTCTTCATATTTTTCTACATTTTTTGTTGCAATAAGCAGGTATTACTTTTATAATCAGAAAAGGGAAAAGGTTGATCTGCCTGTCATCTATCCACCGAAAACTTGGGGATCCTAAACAGGGCAGTTGCCCCACAGCTCTCCCAGGAGCCTCTGGATCTCAGACTCTCTGGGGGCCTGGTTAAGAGCAGGAGGGGATGTGAAGCCCCCTGCCATGGACAATAAGGGCAGAAGACAGCTTCCAGGCTGGCGTGAGGACTGTGACTACTAGCAGAGGCAGCAAGGGCTGAGATGGGAGAGAGACCTTCCTCCACCACGGCGGCTGTGCCACTTGTCACCCCCACCTCTGGCCCTGCACAGACAGCAAACACGCGCCCAGCGCGGAGACGGGCCTGCCTAACTGATGCCACCTTCCCTCATCGGGCCTGGCTTTGGCACTGTGATGAGGCTCAGATTTTCACCTGGAAACAACAGGCAGACTTTTCAAGTCAAGAAGAGGATCCAGCACCACACCTTGGAGGAAAGGGACCGTGCATGGTGACAACTGTGCAACTAAGTTCTTCCAATCCACAAGAAGCCCCTCCCCACCACCCCATCCCTTGCCCCCACTCTCTCCTCCACTTCTCAGTAAACACCTGTCAGGGCCAAGAAACCACATTCCCGGTAAGAAGTAAAAAAGTCAAGCGAATGTCCTTGTTTTTAGAAAATATACACTAAAGCCTACTGGGGGAAAGAAACACAACAAATGAGCTTTCTCGGTTCAGAAAAAAATGTGCGTGTTCGAATACACAGAGGGAGATAATGCAAATGGGGCAGGATGTAAACAATCTGGGGGAAGGGTGAGTGTGAGTTCCCTGTGCTACTCTTGCAACATTTCTGTAAGTTTGAAGTCACATCAAAATAAAAAGTTACAAAGAAAAGGAAGTAGACCTGTGCTTAATTAAGGTCCCAGCTTGGTGGTCAGAGAAGCGGAGCAAAGGGCCCAATTCTTTTTCTTGTGCTAAACCAGCTAGGAACCAGACAAACTTGTGATCACCTCATTCCTCCCCCGATGGGTCATTGTGGACCCTCTTAAGCTTCCTGGAATGGAAAACATCCTGCTTGGACAGGACCTTTGATCATGATGCCCCAAATGCCCCACCTGAGGCTGGAATCTCTGCAAGGCACTGCAGGAGATAACATGGGAGGGGAACTTGGATACTTCCCCATGGGGGTGCCAAGGCAGGGCCAACACTGAGAAAACCTCAAACTCGTGGGTTATGCTTCCCAGGGCGGCGGGGGCCGGAGGCGGCAAGGGTGAGTGAGGCATGGCTGCCCTTGGAGGTCAGTTTAGTGCCACAGAGAAGCTACACTCAGGTGATCCTGGGCCAGGAAGCGCTTGGGGGGAGGAAGAGGGTCACAGAAAAAGTCCCTTGGGGCCAGGAGCAGGAATGCCGCCTGGGGATTTTTTTTTTTAAGTAGGCTCCATGTACAGGGTGCCGCCCAACTTGGGGCTTGAACTCAGGACCGTGAGATCAAGACCTGAGCTCAGAGGAAGAATTGGACACTTAACCAACCGAGCCCCCCAAGTGCCTGCCTCGGGAACTTCTGATGGAGACTAGTGGGGACACAGCAACAGAAACAGAAATGCCCTGTGGTATGGCCTCATGATAAATAAATCCCTTTCTGCTTAAGCCACTTTGCTGGCTCCTCACAATCAAAAGCATGAATCCTCCCCTGCAGTGGGGCAGCCTTTGCACGAATTGGCGGGCACACCCAGGTTCCTCTGTAGCAGCCATCTCTTCCACCTGAAATCCCCTAATCCTCCAGAGAGGCTCCAGTATACATGAACCCACTCATACACTTCCCTGCCTTCCCCTTGTGATGTCTTTCTGTTATGGCCCCCAATAAAATCTTTCCTGCTCCTCAAGCCTGTCTGCAAAGTCTTGCCCCCTTCTAAGTTCTCAAGCTGCTCTCCAGAGAATTCATTTGTTCCTGCAACAACGTGAGCTATCAGTATGATCTGGTTGTTGAAACAAATATGCTCCCTCTGGGGGCATGGACAGGAAGCTATTTTGAACTGACCAATCCCACCACGCTCTGCAGTTCAGATCCTTCTGGGAACCATTCTTGAAAACCCTGATCACTGGTGCTCCACAAGGTACTGAGGGCAACTTTGTCACTTCAGAAATGTGGGAGCCAAGTTCACTGGGCCTTGTGCCAGCTTGAAGAGGTGCATTCCAGTAATAGAAGAGCTCTCATGGAAGGAAGACTGAAGCCCTGGTAGATTGGGACAAAGACTAATGTAGTGGGAGATACAAGGACTAGGATCCTGTGGCAAGAAGCACTTGCCATTAGAAAATGCTGCCATATGAGGGAGCCAGATGAAGGTGAGGCAGCATGTAAAGATTTGTCTTGGCCTCCATCAGAAGCTCCCAAATGTTCAACCAGGAGAGCAGTCCCAAGTAGTCTAGGATGACCCGAGAGAAATAAGGGCAATAAGGCTGAGGTTTTCATAAAGCTAGTCCATTAAAGTGCTTTTCCTTTTTTGATACAGGTCCACACTCCAAAAAGCTCTGAAACTAAGTTTTTTGGTTTGGCACCAAAACTCATTTGGCAGAAAATCCTGTCCTGAACTGACATATGGTTATTTATAGCCTTTACTTATTCCACTTGGTTGAATATTCATATGGTTCACTGCAGAAATTTTACATTTTATTATGGATTGTTGTGTGTGCCGTACCACCTTTCAAAAATGTAAAAACCTTTCAATTCCAAAACAAAATTGGCTTCCAGAGTTTCATAAGGAATTGAGGACCACTATTAGGTAGGTGCAGCCTACTTCTTAGGTATATAATGGTCTTTCTCTAATAAAATGGTTACAGTAAATAGTAGCTGGATTTTTTTTTTTTAACGAAAAAAAAATGTTATTGCCTGGTAAAATAAAAAGTTGGCAACCTTATGTCTAGCTTCAAGATTTCTGGAACATTTCATTGTTCTCTGAAGTCCCACCCTGGCATAAGGCCCTTCTGGTTCTTTATAAATCTAGTCTTGATTAGAATAGCAGTTGCCAGCTGGTAGCCCCACTGGCCAAAGGGAGGCTGCAGACATGCTTTGTTTGCCTGATGCAGGGCATTAATCTGGAAAGTGAACATGGAGTCCAGGTTTCAGCTTCTCCCGAAAATTCAGAAGATGTTGACAACAGTCCTGCATGGCACACCCTCAGCTGGAGCTGAGATGCAGATGGGCCTCTCTCTGCTGTCTAGCCAGGCCCGCTCTACAGGCTGGAATACAGAGTTTGCTTCACTGCCCCTGGGCAGACAGGCTAGAAGAGAGTGCTCTTCTTAGTTAGGAGCGCTGTCACCAGCCGCATGCAGGACCAGGGTCCTAGCCAATACCTCTGCACAAAACCAGGAGGCTGCTCCAAAGAAAGCCTGGGTGGCGAGGGAATCTCCAGCAGTTTGCCCAGCTTGGTGAGCTCCTTTGCCGACACAAAATAATTTGCTGGATTAGGAATTCCTTCTCATTCTCAAAGTCCTGAGGAATCTGCAGTTCTCAGGACTATTGTCACAGCCTGCCTTGGGCTCAGCCCCTGACAGCCTGCGTATAGTCATATGGCCCTTCATCCACAAGGATGGTGGTATTCGAAGGCACAGCTTCAAAAGATGGTATTAGTGCACTTAAAACACTTTTTAAAAAAAGGCACAACATCAAGCAAAATAAAGATAGTGAGTTTGGTTTCTCAGCTTATACCTGTCCAACCAGAGCTAGCACTTTGGTCATAGTGGAATTTGTATGGGTAAAACATGCTTCTCTTATAATCTGCTTAATGCAAACAGACTGATCTTTTTTTTATTTTTATTTTTTTTAAACATTTTATTTATTTATTCACGATAGAGAGAGAGAGAGAGAGAGGCAGAGACACAGGCAGAGGGAGAAGCAGGCTCCATGCAGGGAGCCTGACGTGGGATTCGATCCCAGGTCTCCAGGATCGCGCCCCGGGCCAAAGGCAGGCGCCAAACCGCTGCGCCACCCAGGAATCCCTCTCTCTTTTTTTAAAAATACAAAGCATGGAAGACAATGTAAGAAATACCGAAGTACCCGCCATCCAAAATGAGCCTATTTTTTTCCTTTAAACAAATAAAGCATTCATTTTGGTTAAAGCTGATGTCCTTTCTGTTTCTCTTTCACTTCTCTAAGTCTTATTTCCCTTCCATCACTATCCCAGAAGCAAATATACTGAGTTAGTTATGTCTACCATCACTAATTACCCTCTTCCTATATAGACAATAGAGTGGTGGTTGTTTCTCATTCAGTACTGTTTGAGCTGTAGTGGAGTCAATACATATAAAGTCATTGACTGGTTGTTGGCAGTTAATTTTGGATGGTGCTCCTTCACACAGCCACACACCACAGCTTATCTGTTTCCTCACTGATGTACATTTAGGTTGTTTTTCAGTTTTTGCTATGCTCTAGAATACTTCCATGAACAGGGTCCTTGCACACATTCCCTTGTGCACACACATCTGAGTTTCCCTAATATATATAATCAGAAGGTGTATGTTAGTCAGGCTTACACATTTTCAACCTTTACTAAATATTGTTCAATTGTTATCCCAAGTGGCCCTATCAAGTTACAGTCCCACCTGCAATGAATGATATTGTTTTTCTACATCTCACCTAACAGCATAATTAGAACTTCAATTTTGTTTCAGTGTGAAGATGCGTGTAAAACGTCTAAAATTAAAAAAAAAAGTCTAAAATTTTAAAGACACAACAAGCAAAATATAGTGATTTTTATGATATGATATCCCTTGGGTGCCTTAATTTTTATTTGCCTGAATGTTCTTTTATATTTTATTGGTCATCTGGATTCTTTTTCTGAGACTTGCTAGTTCATATCCTTTGACTATTTTTCTTTTGGATTTTTCTTACGAGATTGTAGCTACATATAAATTTGGGATACTGATCGTCTATTATACATTTATATATATTTATGTGTATGTTGCAAATACTATCTTCTAGTTTGTTTTCTAACCTATTAAATACCTTTCATTGTATAAGTTTTTTTTGTTTTTTGTTTTTTAAAGATTTTATTTGAGAGAGAGAGAGAGCACGAGCAGGAGTAGGGGCAGAGTGAGATGGAGAAGCAGTATCTTGGCTGAGCGAAGAGCCCAATCGGGGTTCTATACCAGCCCCTTGGAATTATGACCTAAATCAAAGTCAGACACTTAACTGAGCCACCCAGGCACTTCTCAGTGTATACATTTTTTAATGTAAATAGAATTTATTTTTACCTTTATAAAGTGGCCCAACAACAACGTCAACAATTAGTTGTCCCACCCTCTTTTTTTTTTTTTGTCTTTAATTTAGTAGGCATTTATTTTTTTGTATAGAAGACTTACTTTTTCCATATGGAAACCCAACTGTCCTCAAATTGTTTATTGAATTATTTCTCCATGATTTATAATGTAATGAAATCTGTTCCATAGGTGCTTGGATTAATTTCTGAGCTCTTTTGTTTTGCTGTATGTGGATGTATGCATCTATCTCTGTTCTAATACTATGTTCTAAATCATTATAACTTTCTTGGAAGACTTGAAATTTGATGGAACAAGTCTGTCCTTTTTCTTTTGCAGAAATTCTTGACAACTCTTGAAACTTTAAATTTCCTAACATATCAGTTTTTTATATATACTGTCAAAAAAAATCCCATTGGAATGACATTAAATGTATAAATTTTGGGAGAATTGACATCTTTAGGATACTGAGCTTTTACCCTTCATGATCATAGCATATTTCTCTATTAATTCAAAGCTTTATGCCAGGTAGTTCATAGTTTCTGATGCTATCATACATAGGCACTTTTTTCTATATATATTTAAAGATTTTATTTATTTGATACAGAGATACAGCACAAGTAGGGGGAGTGGGAGAGGGAGAAGCAGGCTCCCTGCTGAGCAGGGAGCCCGACACGGGTCTTGATTCCAGAACCCCAGGATCATGACCGAAGTCAAAGGCAGACACTTAACCAACTGAGCCACTCAGGTGCCCTTTCTATTAGATTTTAAAACTAGTTTTATCGGCATTTAGAAACACTCTTGATATTTGCATGTTTACCTTATACTGAGCAACTTTTATTCAATTCTAGTGAGTCCTAATAATTCATAGATGCTTTTGGGTTTTCTACCTAGATCATTAAAAGATCTGAAAGTGGGCAGCCCCGGTGGCACAGCAGTTTGGTGCCGCCTGCAGCCTGGGGTGTGATCCTGGAGGCCGAGGATTGAGTCCCGCGTCAGGCTCCCTGCATGGAGCCTGCTTCTCCCTCTCCCTCTGCCTGTGTCTCTGCCTCTCTCTCTCTCTGTCTATGAATAAATAAAATCTTAAAAAAAAAAAAAGATCTGAAAGTGACAAATTTATGTCTTCCTTTCCAGCCCCTATATTGCATTTCTTATCCCATATAACATTAGTTAATATAAATTTGAGGATTTGGGGTGAGAATGAATATTAAGTCTGATTTTTGACTTTAATAAAAATGCTACTAAAAATTGCCCATTAAGTATGATTTTTACATACTTACTTTACATCTTAAAACTTAAAAAAACATTGTGGGGATTTCTGGGTGGTGCAGTCAGCTGAACATCTGACTCTTGATTTCTGTACAGGTCATGCTCTCAGGGTCGTGATATCAAACCCTGAGTTGGGGGAGGGTCCATGCTCAGTGAGTAGTCTACTTGAAGGATTCTCTCTCTCTCTCTCCCTCTCCTTCTATCCTTCCCACCTGCTTATGCTCTAAAATAAATAAATAAACCTTAAAAAAAAAGCAATTGTGGGAAATTTTAAAAGAGCAATTATCATAATGAATCTCCACTTACCCTTTCAGTTTTGATAAATGGTGTAAATCTTTTTCATCTACTTTGGATACTTTTGAAAAGAAGATACTCAGGACTCCCTATATATATAGCATCCATTTCTAGGGCAATTTTAGGTTCACAGCAAAAATGGAATGGAATAATCCATGCATTTTTTTAAGGCCCTGAAACTCCTGTTAAGTGCTCATATATCTCAATAGTTTATTATTAATCTTATGGACACAGACTGTGTTAACTTACCAAAATTTTGGCTTGGTTATTAGAAAGCTTAGAGCTGTATGTTAGGGTGGCACAGAATAATTTTTTCTGTTTTCACTCCATTTTATTTTTTATTTATTTATTTTTTAAAGCATTTTATTTATTCATGAGAGACACACCCAGAGAGAGAGGCAGAGACACAGGCAGAGGGAGAAGCAGGCTCCATGCAGGTAGCCCGACGTGGGACTCGATCCTGGGTCTCCAGGATCACACCCCGGGCTTCAGGCAGCGCTAAACTGCTGAGCCACCGGGGCTGCCCTCACTCCATTTTATATCCTCATTCTTATTTTCTTCTTTTCCCCCTCTCGTATTCATTCCAACCATGCTATTCCATATTTTAGGTATCTGTATAGGCCATCTTATTAGCCTCATTGAGACAAAGCAAAGAATATGCATATTCAGTACCTTTCTTCTTGGTAATTGGTGACTGGTAATTCTACTTGGTAATTCTCATTGTAGTGTTTGGCTTTTAAAAAGGCCAAAAATCTGTAAAAAAAACAAAACAAAACACAAACAACAAAAAACAGCAACCAAGGTCTTCTTCCACAGTCAAGCTTACATCCATGGTAACAGAACATTTGCTGTGACTAATCGAGTTTATTGCAGACCAACAAACACACCATTATACTATCTGCCAGTGGCTACCACTAACTACTAGTAAGTAGTGTTTCAAATCTACCATAAGACAGTTTTTACTTCCTTTACCGAACAGATATTTATTATCTAATATATGGTAGGCACTGTACTAAGCTCTAAATACACAAGAGCAACCAAGCCCCAGTAGTAGCCCTTGGGGAGCTTACAGTCTAATAGGGAAGACAGAGGAGCCAGCAATTACAGCATAGGGAAGGAGGCGTGAACTGTGAAAAGGGGTATGTCTAGCCCAGAGTGTTCAATAGAAACTGTTCTCTTAGCTTTTCACATAATGGTTGAAGGACATAGTTTTAAGAGATCTACTTTGAGAAATCTCGATGAAACCTTCTGAACTTAAGTTGTAGGTATGACAGTCATCTTGAAGATGCACAAGCTTGATAATTCGTCACCCAAAGAAATGTACTTCCTAAGGGCTCTCCTCTTGGACTTTCTACAACTCATTTGGAATCAATAATAATGATTCAAGGGAAAGATAAAATTGTTACAAAAGTCTTTTTGTCTGTTTTGATACATTTCACAAAATCAAGTCTGCCAACAATTCAGGTTCCCTAATGGGATATTAGGTGAGGAACCAGTCTCCAAACTGACTCCCAGTGGTCCGTTGCCTCTTAGTATCCAGGCCCCTGGTTAACCCCTGCAAACTGTACCTGGGTTAGTCTTGTAACCAACAGAATATAGTACAGTGATGGTAGGTCACTTTAGAAATTCAAAAGACTTCCATCACTTGTTCTGGGGGAAGCCAGCTGATGTGTCTGAGCAGCCCTATGTGAGAAATTGAAGTCTTAGGCTGACAGCCACCTGAATGAGCTCAGAAAGGAGTGGAGTCCTTCAGCTGTACGCAGCTCACCTGCAACTTCTGAGACCCTGGTCCAGAACCACCCAGCTAAGCTGCTCCTGGGTTCTTAGAAATTGTGAAAATAAATGTTTACTATTTCAAGCTGATAGATTTGGGCTTCATTTGTTATATGACTGATAACTGATAACTAAAACAACAGGTTTTGAGGATCTTGCTATAAAACAAGATCAGAAAAACAAATATATTTTAAGTATTCAAAGACAGGTAACTTGAGTAGGTGGAAGGTACCATTTACTCCAGGCGCTATCATAGTACTTACTCATCTTCACTGATAGTAAGGGCTTTATGTGGACACAGCACACATGTAATTCACCACCTAGTTTAAAAGACAAAGTTTTTTTTTCCCCTAAAGTTGTATCCATGAATAGATTCATGGATTCTCTAAGAAATAATGGACTTGTTCATCATATAGTTTTCTAAGAGCAAGAAGATCCATTCCTTTGATCACACCTGGTACAATGTGTCAGACCAGGAGGATCTGAAAAACCACCCAGGAGATGTTAGATATGTGGTATTTGGAATGATCCTTTTGTTGGTGTGGAGACTCTTACCTACTACCTTAGTTTATTTCTGCAGAGTTGGAAATCCCACAGATGACCTCGTAAGTAAACCCTTTTATATTTGCAGAGAGAGAGAGAGCGAGAGAGAGAGAGACGGAAGGGGGGGGGGGAGAGAAATGTTCTGAGAAAATGACAGGATAAACCTCACAGTTTTGGTTTTTGTGGGTTTTTCTGCATCAAATGTTTACTGAGCTTCCCTTAAGGCCCAAACACGGTACTAGACGCCAGGGAGATACAGATAAATAAAACACAGCCTCTGCTGTCAAAGAAGTTGAGACCCGGCAGGAAAGGCAGGCATGTAAACAGATAAGAGTATGAAGCAAGCCATGGTACAAAAGGTACAAAGGTGGAGACTGGGAGGGTGGGGGATGGGATCCTGGGTAGGGCATATGCATTCAAACAGAATGCAGCACTGACCCACAAGTACAATTTTTTGAAAAATATTTGAGAGAGAGGGAGCACATGTACAAGAGCATGGATAAGAGAGGCAGAGGGGCAGGGAGAGAGAATCTCAAGCAGACTCCACACTGAGTGCAGAGCCTGCTGTGGGGCTCGATCTCACAACCCTGAGATCAGGATCTGCACTGAAACCAAGGGTCAGAAGTTTAACCCCAACGGTGCCACCAAGGCGCCCCTACAAGTACAATTTGAACACCCATCTCAAACTGCTTGAAACTTAAATACAGCACTGTTGAAAATCCAATCATTACCTGACATTGGGGGTTAAACATTTAGCTGGTGTTGCATTGATTAAAACATGTATGTTCTGAAGTACTAAGAAAAACATTTGGCGTGTTCAGACCAACTAAGAGGGGAGTATGCCTGTGGGGAGGTGCAGAGGCACGCCCTTCAACAGACGTTGGCTCCCACAGTTCCAGTCATGTTTTTTTTTTTTAATGTCATTTTATTAACTATGTGAAGTGCTAAGTTAGAATGTCCAACTTTAAAATGATACTAAATTTAGTTTGTAGAAAAAAATGTGATCAGCTTTATATAAACTGACTTTATAAGGGAAATTCAAATTTGGTTAGCAATATCCAAAACATGTTATCTCTTCATAGTTGCAGAGTCTATGGCAATGAATGAGGGGAGCTGCATGATGGGGGTGGTTAAATAAGCTTAGGCTAATTATCTCAGAGCAAGGTTTTTTTTTTTTTTTTAAGATTTTATTTTATTCATGAGCGAGAGAGAGAGAGAGAGAGAGAGAGAGAGAGAGAAGAAGAAGAGACACAGGCAGAGGGAGAAGCAGGCTCCACACAGGGAGCCTGATGTGGGACTTGATCCCGGGACCCCAGGATCATGCCCTCAGCCGAAGGCAGGCGCTAAACCTCTGAGCCACCCAGGTTGCCCTCAGAGCAAGTTTTATGCCAAAACTAAAATAGCATAACTATGCAAAGATTTCTATCAGCAGTGAGGTAATACAGCAGGAATATGGGATTCAAGAAGTGGAAAAGGTTGAGGTTTCTAGTGCCTTTGGTGCACCCTCCTTGGCTGCTTAAAGAGCCTGCCAGCAGGAAGTGTTCTCAGACCTGCAGAAATGGATCCCTGCCAATTTCAGAGGGACAGGTGTGCTGTTGAAGCAGGCATGCCCGCTTCAAATTCTATGTAGAACAAGATGATGGGAAAAATACATACATAAACATTCAGGATAAAAACAAAACAAAATAAGACTCTATAGGCTGTAATTTCATAGCACAGAAGTTTGAAATTCTGCTCTACAAAATCTGGCTACCTGGATATACCTGGACCAATTCAAGAAGTCAAAATGAAAAGATGAAGGGAACAGCATTTGTCGGCAGTGGAGGCACAACCAGCAAAAATTCCTTGACTCTCCCACTCCCACCTCCTACCCCTAGACACTTTTGCTTTTACTTATTTTCAATGTTCTTGTCTTTTTCATAGGCTTGATCTCAGTGTCTTTGCATGACAGGGGTAGTAAATGATGTACTATGAAATCTGGGCTGAAACAAGCTTAATCTTTAGGAAGAAATATACAGCTGCCTGATCTGAGTGAACACACACAGTAAGAGATGGTGAACATGGGATGGGCCTCCATGTGCAAGGCACTTTTGGCTCCATCCACTCTATGCTCCAGTCCATTAATGGGAGATTCCTTTCAAAGGACCTGTCTGGTTATGACACTCCACTGGCTTAAAAAAAAAAAAAATCCTTAACTCTAACCTGTTACTTGCAAGGTACAGTTCAGACCATTTAATAGCCCAAAAACTCCAAGACAGTCTGTAAAGCCTTAAAAAGCTTCCCAGGGGGCACCTGAGTAGCTTACTCAGGTAGGTATCTGACTCTGGATTTCGGCTCAGGTCATGATCTTCGGGTTGTGAATCAAGCCGCATATTGGGCTCTGTGCTCAGCAGAGAGTCTGCTTGAGTTTCTAAAAATAAATAAATCTAAAAAAAAAATGCTTTCCAATCACAATGTCTTTTCTAGGAAAATCAATCTCAGATCCTAATTGGTTTGCAAAGCTAGGTATTTCAAGAGAAACTAGTCCTGTTACCCTGACCTCCTAGGAGGGAAACTTACCTTTGGCTTCACATCCACATGTCTCTAACTTGGGTGGCTAAAAGTAAATGTATCCCTCTTCTATGGTCCCACTGGCTATGTCTTCCTCTACATTTACAGTATTGTAAATGCCAACTTCTTGGCCTGTATTTCTCCTCTACTCCAAAAGCTCTGTGACTATAGGGACTGAGTAATGTCAGGACCTATCATAGTACCTCATATCAGGCACTCAATAAGTATTTGGTAAATAATGGATATAAAACCAATGAAGCCTGGACTGGACATACAATGTAGAATAGCAAAAAAAGAAGTAATCATCTAAATTCTCAACTTTATAACAATTATTCTGACTCTGAGTCAAAAATTCCCTGGATTTTTTTCCCCCTGACAGGCAGAAAGGTGAGAATGGATAGTTAAGACCTCTTCTAGGATTCTCTATGTACACTTATACACAACGCATGTTTAAAATTATAAGACTGGGGATCCCTGGGTGGCGCAGCGGTTTGGCGCCTGCCTTTGGCCCAGGGCGTGATCCTGGAGACCCGGGATTGGATCCCACGTCGGGCTCCCGGTGCATGGAGCCTGCTTCTCCCTCTGCCTGTGTCTCTGTCTCTCTCTCTCTATCATAAATAAATAAAAATTAAAAAAAAAATTATAAGACTGGGGGAGCCTGGTTGGCTCAGTCAGCTAAGCATCTGCCTTTAGGTCAGGTCACGATCTCTGCTCAGTACGGAGTATGCTTCTCCCTTTCCCTCTGCCCCTACTCCTGCTCTCTCGCTCTTTCTCTCTCGTATATACTCTCAAATAAATAAAATCTTTAAAAAAAAATATAAAATTGTAAGACTGATTTTGAAATAAACACACCAGAATTCATAAGTGCAAATGAACATCAATCGTTCTAAATGTAAATAAACATAAATCTCTTTAAATAAGTAACTTTGACAAGTTACTTAATCATTTATAGAAACCAATTTGGAATTCTGCAGAATACTTTTTGTTTCTAATTTAAAGCAAACTCAGGGCAGCCCGGGTGGCTCAGTGGTTTAGCCCCGCCTTTAGCCCAGCACGTGATCCTGGAGACCGGGGATCGAGTCCCATGTCAGGCTCCTTGCATGGAGCCTGCTTCTCCCTCTGCCTGTTTCTCTGCCTCTCTCTCTTTCTCTGTGTCTCTCATGAATAAATAAATACAAAAATAAAAATCTAATTTAAAGCAAAATCAAAGGGGTGCCTGGGTGGCTCAGTGGTTGAACGTCTGCCTTTGCCTCAGGTTGTGATCCCAGGGTCCTGGGACTGAGTCCCACATCAGGTTCCCTTTGGGGAACCTGCTTCTTCCTCTATGTCTCTGCCTGTGTCTCTCATGAATAAACAAATAAAATCTTTAATAAAAATAAAAAAATAAAGCAAAGCCAAAAGGCTTTTTAAAAATTTACAAAAGCAACATACATTTACTACTAAAAAATCAATCAGAAATTATAAAAGAAGATAACTGACCCACAATCATACTGACAGAAGCACTACTTAGCTTGGGTATAAATCTGAGTCCTCCTTCTATAAACATATCCTATATGTCTACATATTTTCTTTATAAAACCAGAGTTATTCTACACTGGCAACTACCTTATTTTAACTTAATATACCTTTCTTTTACCTTTATACTTTATGAATATCTTCCCATATACTTTGCAAGCACAGTAATCTGTAGGGTGGCAATATTAATTTATTTAACCAATGACTTATGCTAGATATTTAGGTTATTTACCCAACACTATTACCAAAAAAAAAAAAAAAAAAAGGAGTGCTACATTAAATGTCCTGGTAGTCAAAATTTAGTGCACACAATTATGTTTTCAAAACTTCCAGAAGTGAATTTTTTGAAGCAAGGCTGTACATTTTTGACAAAGTTGATTTATATGTAGCAGATTTCCATCCTTTTGACAGTAGATATAATCACTGGAAGGAGCTGAGAGTCACTGCGGGTTGAGTCTGGTGATTAAAGTGAGATCAAGCAAGGCAATACTAGTTGCAAGCCCCCACTATTCAGCAGTGTGACTGGTTTTCACATGTGACCCAAAGTGGCTCTGAAGGCAGTTGCAACAGGAATTCCAAATTCTTGTAAGCACTGGCTCATTATCAAACTAAGGATATTACTTCCCAAAGACACAATCATGAAGGGGATGAACAGAGTGAAGTGATGATGCTTTCTCAGGATTCATGCTATCGCAGTTACGTCTCATTCACACACACAGAAAGTCTTAACAGTTGAGGCAACCAATTCCTTTTAAATAGCTGTACTGGTTCCCCTAAAAATTAAATATTTGCAGTTTTCCCAGTGTGACATTCTCATAAACTTTGACCACTTGAATGACACTTCATGTTATCTTTTTAATTTTCATACCACTAGATATATAGATATTATTCTCTCTATTTTATAAACAAGGAAATGGAGACTAAGAAAAGATAAGTGATTTGCCTGAGGCAAAAGCTGCTAAAAGGGGCAGCCAGGACGCCAGTAAGGATCTGTTTACCTTCATGTGTTATGTTCCTTTCCTTTTCTGAGCCAGCCATGTAACACCTCTGGGTAAATCTTAAATGTATCATTTTTTTTTTTTTATTTATGATAGGCACACAGTGAGAAAGAGAGAGGCAGAGACATAGGTAGAGGGAGAAGCAGAGGGAGAAGCAGAGGGAGAAGCAGGCTCCATGCACGGGGAGCCCGACGCAGGACTCGATCCGAGTCTCCAGGATCGCGCCCTGGGCCAAAAGCAGGCGCTAAACCTCTGCGCCACCCAGGGATCCCTTAAATGTATCATTATAGGGTTGTTCAACCTTAACTACTATGATTAAAATTTCTTAATGACTATCACTACCAGTGAATAATCTTATTCTATTTAACCTGGAAGTGAACTGAATGAAACTAGAAGTATTGCTTATGAATAGACTCATTTATATTCTTAATAAAAACTGGCAATAGGGGATCCCTGGGTGGCGCAGCGGTTTGGCGCCTGCCTTTGGCCCACGGAGCGATCCTGGAGACCCGGGATCAAATCCCACGTCGGGCTCCCGGTGCATGGAGCCTGCTTCTCCCTCTGCCTGTGTCTCTGCCTCTCTCTCTCTCTGTGACTATCATAAATAAAAAAAAAAAAAAAAAAAAAAAAAAACTGGCAATAACTTCAAAAATCCATTAATTCAATTTGAATAAAATAAATATTGATACTAGACTTTACATTTAAAGAGACTTGCCTGGCAAGTGAGTCACATTTTAACAATAACCATCATAAAAGGGAAAGAAAAATTAGAGCAGTAAGTTAAATAAAAGGCTAATAAAACTTGAAGGAAACAGCTGTTTTCTTTTAAACCCTGAAGAACACCAAATATATATGTTGCATTAAGAGTTATTTCAAGAAAATAACTGTTAACAATCTAACAGTGGAGTCAACACTAAGAATTTCAATGATATCCAACTCAAAAATGCATAGGGAGAGTAAAGTTATTTTATTAAATCATGCACATCACGTGTGTTAGTGCAAATAGTTTAATCTGTACTCCAGAAATTCTATTGTACTTTATATCTTTACAAAATAGATTTAAAACAATTATTTACTTTAAAAAATGTAATTCTGAAGTTAAGCATTTCAGAACAATATTTGCAATAACCTATATACAAGAGGTACTGGGTACCACTGGCATATTAGCATTCTGTGGTGGAGTGGCTTCCTGCAACAGAAAATGATGAAATGAACTATATATGACAGCATTTTCTACAAGTCATTTGTGACTAATTCCTCCATAAATCTAGTGATCCTCCCAACAGCAAATCCCAAATAGCTTAAAATATAACCTTTAAAGTATAAACAATGACTGCCAAACATCACAAAGCAAATTATATCCTAAACTTCTATTTCAACATTTGGCTAGGCCTGTGGATTGCCACAGAACATTTGAGCCAATTTACTGACATTCCCTCCCAGTCTTCATTGACTGAAAAATTTAACTATGTGATACTTTAGGATATTCTAAGACCTAAATAAATTTTATTGACATAACTGTGGTGCCGCACAAAACCATAGCTAAACTTCCACTTCTGTGTTTTAAATTTATAACATCAAGCAGTGTTTAGGTGCTTCACTGTGCATGGAACACTATTAATCTTGGGAATAATGCTTCTCATAAACAGAACGCCCCAATTAACAACAGTAAAAAGAAAATAACCATTTGCATACCTGACCAGGAAATCTGTTGGTAGGTAACAACAGCTCACCTTGAACATGAATTAGCTTTGAAATATCATAACCAATTAAGTCAGTAAAAGCTTATCTAAAGAGATATTAATTCTTTCTTTAATTAAACATGCTTGGAGGAAGAGATGATAGAAAAAAAAATCATGCTTCCTAAAATGCTGTATATGAGAAAATAACTTGGCTTTTAAAGAAAATATCTCTTTAAATACATGAGGTTTAATAAATTACATTCCAATTGACTCAACAGTTTGGTTTACTGCACTGAAATTGTAGAATTACTGTTTTTGCTCCCAGAAATACTTCAGTTTGCTCAAGAAAATACACACTCTCATGGAAAGTTTTTCAAAGTTGATGTCCTCCACATTGTCAAGTCACATTAAGGCTGAACAAGCGTGCACATATTCCCCAAATTATCACTAGAACAGAATATTTTCCAAGTGTATTTCTCCTTAAAAAGAAAGAAAGAAAGAAAGAAAGAAAGAAAGAAAGAAAGAAAGAAAGAAAGAAGAAAGAAAGAAAATCCACGCAAATAGTTGTCTCTAAGTCTTGTTCCCAATAGCTCAGTGGTTTTATAACAAGTAAAAATGGCGTAAATATGTAAAAAATATATATATATGTGTATATATTTCAAACTGATAGGCACTGAGCACACAGGGCCTCTCTTCCCATGTATGTATTGGTTGTTTGATTTGGGTAGTTATCGAATCAGAAAAATGAATTATCTGGTCATTAGAATTCAGAGTAAAATACCCATAAATTTAATGTTATAAATAATTTGGTGTACCAAGAAGCCTACTTTAGGCCACCATAATATTCAGAATCTCAACATACTAATTTAAAAATTACATGAAAAATTGCAAGCAAATTATTGCTTACAGTAGAATAAAGTCACAATTTTATATCCTCTTTATAGATACATTTTATATAATTTAAAGCAATGACCCTATAGCTGTATTCTTGCACTTCTGCTGTCTTAAGAGGTAAAAAGGAAGAAAATGGTTCTGTTTGTCCCCAGCATGAGTGTGATGCCAGCTTCTAAAGGGAGGACGGTGTACGGACTCAAGAAACGCTCTCATGGAGAAGCTCTGGCCAGACCTGGCACGTACAGCACGATGGCTGTCACCGCAACCAGGGCAGCCAACATGGGCATCCAGGGCCAGGGTTTCTGTGTGGAAAGAAACCAAGAGTCAATATCACATTCTTCCCTCTTTTTTCATACCTATTAACCCCTTGGTTCCAAGAGAGTCCTGAATACTTAACAGAATATTAGAAAAACCTTATCTTTACATAAGAATACATTTTAAAAAGAAAAGGAAAAAAGGTGAGGGAGTGAAGGTGTGAGGAGAGCCATTATAGCAGGAACGCTTTTAGTGGACCGTTGTGTGGAAGCCTATATATATGATATAGCTCAGTAAAGTCTCGGGCAGTTTTCAATTTTGTTATAGTTGAAACCTAATAGTGACTTCTAAGAAACCCTGTGGGCTCAGCCTGCTTATTCACTCCAGTATCTATACATTACAAGTAACTGGTGTACTCGGTTGCCTGGAATACATGTCTGCCTAAAATGTTTATTTCTTGATAAAAACCAAATTTGTATGTTGGGCTAGTTTTACACAAGGGGCTGGTAGGTAAGGCGATAGGAAGAAAATGGTCTAAGCTTGCTCTTCTAATTTGAAACCACGGAAGACAAGATCAGATGGAGTTCAAGATAGGGTAGTGCTATTAGGACCCTGCCTCTTCAATACTTTTAGTAAAGACCATGTCTAATGTAGTAATGTCATGTGATTATCTCATATGTTCTACTGACATGCATGCCTACTGTAGGCAAGCATGGGTGGGCTATTCCTTGTTAACTTTCAGAGAGCATTATAAAATCAATGCTCTAGTTGATAAGCTTTATTTGTACTAGAGTGTACTAAGAGTCTTACTAAGTTGGCTTTTATTTATTTTATTTTATTTTTTCTAAGTTGGCTTTTAAAGAAATACTCTGATGTTGCAGATCAAGGCTCAGAGAGATACTGAATAGGTTTAAAGTCTCATAAGTAAATGCAAGTAAATTGGGGTTGAGATTGTGAGCCAATGGCCCATTATGCTAATCTCATCCTTTTTCATCTTCATAGCCACAGTATAAGTAGAGGCAAAGGGTTGAAAAGAAGAAACTCTACACTATGGAAAAGAAGAAGGAAAGGAGGGAGAAGAAAGCTGGCTGAAAACTTCAAAGAGGCAAATGCTTCATTTCTCATTCAAATCTGATTAAACATGTAATGGGGAAGGAGGTACTAATATTGCAGCAATTCATAGTTTACTCCAGTTTGCTAGAGACAAAGACTTAGTTAAAGGCAGCATAGTAACAACTGATTAGGTTGGAATTAATTCATGGTTAGCAGTACTACAAAGGAAACAAGACAAAATGTTACGTGATTAGTTGATTGTTCAGTTCATTCGTATGACACAATACATGGCATACTAAATGAAGGGTTTGCTTCAGGTAACGAAATACCTGTGTGGTTTTGCCATGCACTCTATTACAAATATGGCACAAACAGGTGACGGGGACAAACAGACAAGGACTCAACAGTAGTGCTTGTACCTTTCTCTACCACAATGGACCGAAACACCAAAACAGGAAAGCCAGGAATAGGCCGATGAATACGGCTGGGACGGGTTGTAATATGGAAGGCTAAAGAAGGGAAGGGATATTAAAATCATTTTATGCTATAAAAAAAATCAGATAAGATGATTTAGACCCCAGGAGGGTGGGAAGGAGGGTAGGAAGACTGAGGTAACAGAAGTAATAGCACTCAGGTTTTGCACTGATCCAAACATTTTAAAGACATCTAATACAATCCAGAATGATGGGACTGTGGTACCTAACCACCAGTTTAAAAGGGACAGCTGGAGGCAGTGGGCCATGTGGGTGCCCCCTAATATCCTAATGAAATGTAACATGTTAAGACAGAGCAATGGCAGTACCTCATCAACTGATGCTCTGCTTGACAGTACATTATTTTTGTCCCATAACTGGATTCCATTATTTGATAATGTAGGCCCTTGCAAATGGGCTGAAGTTTATTTTATCCCTCCATCAAAACGTTTTTTTAAACTAAAACTCTCTTGCCTGAGATGGTATTGCTTTCAAGCTTAAAAATAAATGCCTTGTGATACAAGTTTCCTCAACCAAGCAAGAGATCTGATACAATGTGTGATAAATATCTGATATATAAAGACAGGCAGCTGAGACTTATGGCTTTCAGTTATGCTAAATAAAATTAATTTTTAAAATTGGAAGCAGTTACTATGATGAATTTTATTACAGAGAAAAATGTAGTACCATGAGTCTAATACCATAGAAAAAGGATATTCACCTTTAAGGTAATTACTGGTACAACTAGATGTAATAATAGCCAGGCTACTTTTGAAAAGGCTCTAAATAGTACAGAAGGTTCCATTCTGATTATGCTAGATGTCTTCATAGGTTAATTTAGTAGAAGGTAGCCTGAAATTCTATACTCAGAAAGATATGAATTAACACAAAAGAGAGAAGTAACCAATCCGTTATGATCTGATTTCAGAAAAGTTCTATAATCTACATTTTCAATGCAATCAATTTGCTGAGCATAAAGCCTCCAAACCCAATTTTTATTAATTTCTGAAGGGCTTCCACCTAAGCAACAAGCCTTTATATTCTAAAAAAAAATGAAGATTTTTTTTTTTAAAGCAAAGGACAGTTGAACACAACTCATGAGCATTCTGTATGCAACTGTGTAATTGGATGGCCATGCAACATCACTCTTTTGTACTTGTGCAGCAAAGTTAAGCAGAGTGCTTTCCTCTGTAGGAATGGTGTGGCTTATGCCACTGCAGTGTCCAAGCCATGACAGAGATTTGAAATAAGTCAGAGCACAACCAACTACACTGAACAGCCACCAGTTAGGGCCCACAAAGGCAATGATCACTGAAACGTGTAACACAACATTTATTTAGTATAACATCATTTTAAAGACCATCTGGCTTTCTATAAATGAAAAACAAATTAATAGTAAACTCAATTTATATGAAAATGTTCCAATTTCTCTCTCTCTCTCTCTCTCTCACACACACACACACACACACACACATATACATACATACACTACAGAAACTCAACAGATAATCTCTAATATTTACAGGAGGTCGAAAAGACACTAAGCTTTTTAGGAATATGTCTTAGTGAGAATATTATTAGAATAAAAGGAAAACCATAATTAAGTTTCCATTTTTTTGATACAGCCAAATGCTAAGGAGTCAATATGTACTACTCTTTCTTAGGTGGGTCCCTGGTGGTACAGTGTTTCATTTCTCAGGAGAAGAAATGAAGTGCTAGACAATGGCTTGGTGACAGAACTTTAGATTCATCTGGGAAAATCTGACAGTTATTAGGTAAAATATTTTCTTGCAAATAAGGCTCTACCTCTAGGTAGTCCTAAGGCTCTTCTAGGGATACAGGCCAAAGGGACAAATTCTTACTCACATATTTGACAGCACAGTGATTCCATAATGGAATTTCATAATAAGAAGCTTAGTTCATGTACTATAGGCCTTAATTTCTCAAATCAGTAAAAAAGTCCTCTGAAAAAATCCATTTCAGGGTTCTCACCTGCCTCACAGTCAAAGCTAAGTCGAGTTTGCAAAGACTTACATTATTTCCTTTTTCTCGGAGCAGCTTCAGGTTGTCTTTACATTGTTTGAGCTCATCTGTGATTGATTGTTTTTCCTGCTCAGTCATTTCAAACTTCAACTTCAGTTCTGAGAGTACAGTCTGTGTCTTTTCATACTAAAGGCAAAGAAAAAAGAGTGTGCAGACTCAACTTAAAATGGGCATGAAGTTATGGTTCTAGTCAGGCTTAATACCAGACCCTATTTAGCCACCTGCAACACCAAAGTCAAGCCTTTTTGTTTTAAGGAGGATAAGAATCATTTGCACTAATAATAGGAAGTATTTAATGTTAACTTTATTCTATGTAATAAGAACTTTCTGGCTTTGGAATTATAAAAAAAAAAAATTCACCATTGTGTCATCTGTTTCTAATATAAAGGGTCACTCTTTCCACTGAGTGAGAAAAGTAAAATAATTTTTAAACTGAGCAAAAGAAAAGCAAGTGCAGAAAAACTCTGTAGGCTAATTAAATGGCAAAGTTAGGAAATCTAAGTTTATATCCTGGTAATCAATGTCAGCCAAGCTATTTTAGTCCTGAAGTAAGAAGTACTAACACCCATCAGGCTTTCCTTCACTCAGTCATCACTGGGTAGTAAAGTGTTCTGGATAAATGAATTTCTAAGCAAATGAAGTAAAGAAATATATCTAAGGTACTAATCACTATGACTGGGGCATTTCTATCTTTTGACCTAAAACTTATAAACATCAATAAATAAAATTTAAGAATCTGTTCCTGATAAATATCTTTCTATGGTGAAACATGCCTCTTCCTGCTTTGAAAAACTGTTCATTGAATACAATTTGATGTTCAGACAGACAAGCTCTCCTTTGAACACAGGTTGAGGTCAATGTAAGACATAATATGGCTTTGCCCCTATTTTAAGTGTCCAGGAAGTAGGAATTCTGACTTGTGCTACTTCTAGATACTACATCTTACATGCAAACTGGGCTCCCAAAGAACAAAAACCATTCTGCTGCTGGTTATGCCTCTGTCTTGGGCTCCACTGACCCACTCTGCCATCTCTGAAAGTTTTAGAAGGACGAAAGAAAAGACAAGGGCTGAGTCTGATATAAATACACCATGGGTCCAGCATACCACAAAGGTTTCTCCTCTTTCTGCCTATCTTCTAGAAATTTCTCAATAGAGAACACTTTTACATGGTGATTACTTAGGAGCTCTTCATTATGGTCTCCAAAGAGAAATATTAAGCAGGATGCAAACGTATAAAAACATTAATCAGAAGAGGTGAAGGCAGAGGAATCAGAGTCAGCAGAGAGATTACCAATAAGTGGGAAGAAAGATACGGGTTCAGAGAGGGAGGTAAAATGTGAAAGGAACTCCCTGTTACCTAACAGTGTTCCCAAACACGTCCGGGTAGTATGCCAGACCATGAACTAAGGAATAAGATTTATAGACTTTATGACAGCTTTTTTGTGGGGTCTGTGGATTTCCTTCCAGGAGGCAGAAGGATGCTGGCAGGCTGCCAAAGCAAATTCAGTGTACCCAGACTAGTCTCTTAGAACATAATCAATTCTCAATGATCAGATTCTTTACAGTGACTAATAAAGGATAAGTGAAAACTGCTTTGCTGACCTAAATTTTCCCTTACTTTCCTTTTCCATTATTCTTATATCCAGCCTGCCTTTTACACCAAAGCACTTAATCATTTCTCTGTTCAGGGGCCTGTGAAGCAAAGTGACAGGAAGGCAGCCCCGTCAGGAAGAGCCTGCTGTTTACCTTCAGCATGTGAGTACCAAGGAAGGGGTCTCTGGCCCTGGAACAAGGTGATGAAACCAAACAACTTTCTTGAGTCAGTCTTTGCATGATGGACTTGTGTACTCAATGTTTTATGAATTCTTAAATTATAGATATCCCTACTAAAGATGCTTTCTTAAGTCAGATACAAAGATGATATACCATTATTTTTCTCTTAATACCTGGGGATTAAAATTTACTTTCTTATGTACTTTTTGTTTTTGGTTAAATGTTCAAATACAAGTTGCCATATATATATAAAATTTAATTGTTGGAACAAAAGGTCACCTTCTGCAGCCTTAGTTTCACACCTGGCTTGGATATCATTTTTGCTCCATCTTGCTTTCTAACTCGAAGGTGAAAAACGAGCTCAGTTCTGATTAAGAGGAAAATACCACACAATATTACCAACACCTTTGGTTCTTCTTCATAAAAATAATCATATCTGGCTTGCTTAGCTTGTAAGATTTAAGCCTGTTACAGTGCTGAAGATACATGATACTGTGCACATTAAGCATGATTCTATGAGAGAAAGGAGAACAAAGGGGAAATGTTGAAAGAGAATATATGTGCATTAATAAAAGGTAGTAATTCATTTGCAGTGGATTACATAGATATAAGAACCTCATTAAAGAACATTTTAGTTACAGACTAGTATCCAATAGTTGACATCAGGACAAACAGAAAGAGAAGCAATTTTACATTACAAAGGAGTGTGATGACTACACGTCATTTCACAATGGAAAACACTGAACAAGAAAATAGAAAAGAAACATATTGACAAGTTCACACATATTTTTAAATGTGCTGCATTTAATGCAATCCAAAGCTATCAACAATTTAGATGCTGTGACAACATGCCACTGCCATTTGTAGAAGCAGTTAAAGCATTTCTCACTGATTGCTCAGTGACCAAAAACAGGCAAACAAATAATGCAACAAAATGGCCAATGCATTCAGAGTAACATACAACAGAGTAATCTTCCAACCACAGCATTCTTCCCAGACTTTGAAAGAATTATGGCATATGGACTGGAAGAACACAAAGTGCTTTACAGTATTAAATACTAGGATATTTACTTTGGCACAAAATTTGTGTTCCAACTTTCCAACTAAATAAAACGAGATTTCTCCCAGAACGCATATCCTTAGCAAGAAGATAAAAAAGGAACATATTACAAAATCAATATGGCCACATGTAAATAAAAAATGTTACAGGTTTTTTTTTTTTTTTCCCTTTAAGAACAAACATGAAGACAGAACAACAACAATCATGTCCATGTTCAGGGTACTACAAGGAAAGGGAAGTGCAAAGAAAAACTGCATTGATTGAACAGATTTTCTAAAAACAATTTTGGGGAAATTTGTTATTAAAGACAAAGAGTTGTCTTTAACTTCCTTCTATGTATAGTGAATCCTTCATTTAAGAGAGTCTACAACTGGGTGGACCCTGACCAGAAGGTCAAGATGCATCAGCCTCCTCTGTTCCCAGACCTGGCCAGGACTTAATGCAGGGAGGAGAATAAGGCAGCAGGACTATACACAGCACTCATTGCCCCTCTGTCAACTTCAACGTTTTGCTCAGAAAGAGGCTGGGTGGGGTATCTACCCCAAAATCAGCCCTCACCATTTTTAACATGATTTTTTAAAAAGCCACCCAGGCCAAGGTTTTAAGCAAAATGACATGAAAAGTGAACATGCATATTTGTGAAGAAGGGGAAAAAAAGGGGAAAAGGGGTGGGAGTGCAGGAGGAAAAAGTAAAAGGTCACAGAACGTGTGTTTGGCCGTCTGGCTATGAAGTGAATTTTAAGAACTTTCAGGCCAGTGTCAATGAAGGGTTTAGACTGAGTATTATGGTGTGGCTCCAGTTTGCTTTCCAAAAGTGTTCTAAGTTAAATATGATATTGTCTTTGAAAGATAAACAATAAATTGAGTAATCTGGTATACAAAGGGCTTCTGTCAACTAACTGGTAGAGAAAAAATTTTAATGTAAGTTTGTATATTTATAGTTTTGAGACCAAATCCTACTGATGAATTCTCTCTATATGGATCATGATACATAGCTAGAAATCACAAAGCAAAGATGCTCCAAGTACCAACTTTTTGACAGGTAATGAGACTTCTGCTTCCCTTTATATCTAACTACCATGAATATCTGATTTGCTTTTGGCTTTAAGTCCAACCATAATTGGGCTCATAATGTCTTTTCGCTTTACCTCTTTCTGTACATCCTTTGCTTGGTTTTCAGCCTTACTGAGAAGAGTTTTTAAATCAGCTGAATCCCGAAGATGCTGTTCTTTCAAGGATCCCACTTGATTCTCAAGCTCTTTCCTAGTCATCTGAAGGATGCTGAGATCACTGGTAAGCTCTAAACTCTGCTTCTGAGAACTGCAACATAAATATTGACAGTTATTCAATTCATGTAGAAACCAGACATAGCAGGAAGTCCAATTTCTTATATATTTCACTAGGAGGGATGGAGTAAATTTCAGAGGGAAAAATATATAAAAAAGAATATGTTCAATAAATAAGCATTAAAATACTAAAAAAATTTGCGTGTTTAAAGCTGTGTTCTATTTTCAGATAATCAAATATGCACAGAGGTTGAAATCTTAAAAGTGGAAGTAGGAGGTGACTAACTAAATTTTGTTACATCACATTATATTACTTATTCCATAAAAAGATTCAGTGTGGGGCTGCCCCAGGAAATTAGCACATATTCAACTATGTTCTTATTTAAGTACTTAACAAATAGGATGGGGGACAGAGCTTATGAGCTATGGTCGACTCATGTAAAGATAAACCTACTCAAATGAAAAGACACACCAAATTGGGGGGAAAGCATGAAACAAAGAACCAGGAGGCTGGGTTCTAGACCCAACTCTGCCACTGTTCAGTTGTGGGATGCTAAGGAAGTCACTTAACTGGTGCAGTTTCCTTCTCTGAGGAAGCAATTCCTGAGCTCTTAGATCTGTGCCAAGTACTGTATTACACAGACACAAGTAACACCAGGATAGTCTCAGTGCCCTCCAATGTCCAGTGAACACTGAACTCAATAACTTCTGAGGTTGTTTACCAGCTTAAATTCTATAATTACTTTTTTTATAGCTTGATATAAAAAAATTTCAATTTGTACACTAGGAAAACAGCTTGATAGGCATTAGTAAAAATTCTTTGTTCAATTTCTTTTACATCACAAACAATAAAAAAAAAAGACCTATCATAGTGTAACTGTTTGAAAGAATGTGGCTCCCATCTACAACAGAAATAGCTAAAGGAGAATAAAGTTTTCAAGATTACAGTTTTATGCTTCTCAGAATGGATCATAAGACTTAGACTCAATATTGTTAATGAAGGAACTATGGAGTATAAATCCCAATCTGACTGTACGCCAGGCAAATTCTTAAGGGATGAGTGTGGCATCAGCCCAATATAGCTAGGAACTAAATGGCACAGAAGACTCTGTAAAGGAAGACTAACTTCTAAATACTACTTATATGCTAAAAAGGCTTGCCAAATAAAGTTAGCCACTAGACCAAAAAAAGTTTAGGAAACATAAAAAATTTATGTGAGTTTCAGCAGACAACTTTGACTAATGATATAATATATTCCACCTTCTGGGACCTAATATTTTTAAACTGTATGCTTCTAACTCATCAGGAGTTTTCTGCTTTTCAACATTTGAACAAGTCTGAAGTAATTAAAAAAAAAAAAAACAACCAGCATTTAACAACCTGCCAGATTCTAATTAATTATATCTCAGAGGGCAGCCCCGGTGGCGCAGCAGTTTAGCGCCACCTGCAGCCCGGGGTGTGATCCTGGAGACTCGGGATCGAGTCCCACGTTGGGCTTCCTGCAGGGAGCCTGCTTCTCCCTCTGCCTGTGTCTCTGCCTCTTTCTCTCTCTCTCTCTGAATGAATGAATGAATAAATAAATAAATAAATCTTAAAAAAATTATATCTCAGAAAAGAAGAATCAAGTTTATATCTTTAAAATGTCAATAATCCCAAGGCAGGAATAATTTAAGATAATCAATACTAGTAATCAAAGATCACTATTTCTTGCTTGATAGAATACCAAACTAAATGGATTAGCTAAGATTCCAAATAAGAAAAATTTGAGTGTCTGCATCATGTAATACTCATTTTAAACCAAACATTTTGTCCAAATGTGCTGCCAATACAGACAATCCCGTTGGTACATATATATATACATTCATATGTGTAAATATTCGTGTTTGGACCTTAATTTTATCCTATTCAGTTTTTAGAATTGTTTTTATAAAATTTTACATGTTATAATACGTTTACTCTTTGTTATCAGTTACCTCTAAACATTTAAAAAGTAATACATATGAATGTATGAAGAGACTGGAAAGACAGGACACTGAAAGAGAAAAGGGTTTTATAGATTTGTAACACATGGTATTGTAAAACATGGTATTGTAAAAAGGCATCTTAAAGAACAAATCACCACATCTTGTTCCTTCAACTAGTTCTTGATTGTTAAAAATGTATAATCTATTACAACTGTTATTCTTTATAAGCAGATAATGAGGCTTACTATTTTCTGATGTATCTAGTCCTTTGTTTTCTTCTAAAGCTTGTTTTTATAGGAACTGACCTTGATCACTGAGTTTCTGCTAACCCTGAGGTTCTTTAGGAGTATAAACACAAGCTAACAAGAGTAAAGACCCCCATTTCTGGTGTACTGTGAGGAAGGAGGTGGATTAATTAAGAGTGGCTTCAATAATAAACATGTATAACTTTCATATTCTGAATCAGAACATAAATAGTGTTTAAATAAAAATATGGAATGGATCACATTTTTAAGGAAAAAAATAGATTTTAAACTATACAACAAACGTTGGTGGGAAAACAGGACTCCACTAAATTTGCTGGAATAAATTTTTGCATTCCTTGGTTTGCTTATAAGGTACTGGATATTAGAAAAACATAACTAGTTTTGGAGAGTTCTTGATTTTATATATATCTGTGAAATTCAAAAGCTGAATTTGTATCTTCCAATGGTATAAATTCTTTATTATAGTCATCTCCTGATTCCCTTACAAACAGAAGGAATCACTGGCTTGAAAGAAAAACAACTTATATTTGAAGTTTTTACCATTTAGTTTATAGGACTAATTCAATCATGAAGTATAGATATTTGCTGTTTTTTGTTTAGGGCTTTGGTGGGGGTGGGGGGCTGTAGTCCACGAATGTGTATTCCTTGAGTACATCAAAAGGAAAGGAAATGTAGGATGACAGTGAAAGTTAAAAAACAAAAAAAGTTCCCCAAAACACACAACCTGCAGTATTGTTAGCATGCTTAACCTGTTAAAATAGCCAAAAAGAGTCTAGCTGAACATTTTGCTCCAAAAGGGTATTTAAGTATCAAATTTAAATTTAATTTAGATGAAAATTTAAGATAAAGAAATATTCTGAAGCTAAAAGAGTTCTTGCATACTTGTGCAATTCTTTTTCTTGCCGCTGCAGTTCTGATGATAACAAAACATTTTCCTTTTTTAGAGAATGGCATTCGGTTTCCAATACATTCCATTCCTTTCTCAACTTCTCTAGTTCACCTAAAATAGTCCCAAAACATATTCATTAATATAGGAACAAAATTTCCATAATAATTTAGGGGATAAGGGAAATATTTCGGAGAAAAACGTACTTGCCCCCTCCCTTAAGAACATGTAGATTTTACATGGCTATTCTTTGGTTCCTGTTTATTTTGCATCTATACCTCAGGTGAATCTCATCACCTTGAATTTGAAGTAATATTTTCTTCCCATTTCACTTTTATAAGACAAATAATTTCAGTAGTATTAAAGTAAAATATAAAATTATAAATATTTCAGTTTATTGTAGAATTTGCAAACCTGAAGAATGTTTATAGCCCCAATATAAAAACATTGCTTTATACAACTAAATTGTTATCAAAGAGAAAAAAGCCCAAATGATTATTTTGTGCAAGTTTTATAACTGTAAGTAATCACTGTCAAGAGTTAAGAGCTTTATGTAAAATATGTGCACTCACTTTGTAGCCTTGTTGCTTCCTCTCTCTGCTGGTCCTCACACTGCTGACATCGAAGCTGAAAACTATTCTGCAGACTCGTGATTTCTTTCTCATATTCAGATGCTGCTTTCCGCCACCGCTCAAGCTCACCTCGCACCTTCTTAAGCTCTTCTTGTAATGAGGCAATGTCAGTGTCCCGCTCAGAGGCAGCCTTTTCTGCTGCTTGATGAAGGAGCAAAATTTCATCTCGGGCACTAAGCAGTTCATCTCGAGTGCTTGTAATTTCACTGTCCTTCTCCTCCCGGAGATTCTCAATATTGATGTGTAACCTCTGTAGTTGGGCTGCAAAAGTATATTTATCCATCATTTTCTTTGTCCAAAGCGATTACAAATAAATGAACTGCCCAAATGGGATTATAGTTACTACACAGCCCATGCTGTCAGAGCTGTTTGTTGCTTTTGATTAAGCAGTCCAAGCAATCCAAGTTTAATGCAGAAAATGTCAAAATACCGAAATACAAAGAGTAAAAAACCAAAGTGATCTTTTTATTTCTCCCACACAGTGAAAGTTGCTTCTAGCATTTGGTATTTATTCTTCTAGATTTTTTTAAAAGATTTTATTTATTTATTCATGAGAGACACACAGAACAGAGACATAGGCAGAGGGAGAAGCAGCTCCCTGCAGGAAGCCTGATGTGGGACTTGATCCCAGGACCCCGGGATCATAACCTGAGCCAAAGGCAGATGCTCAACCACTGAGCCACCCAGGCATCCCTCTTCTAGGTTTTTTTAAAAAATATTTTATTTATTTATTCATAAAGACAAACACACACACACACAGAGGCAGAGACACAGGCAGAGGGAGAAGCAGGCTTAATACAGGGAACCCGATGTGGGACTCGATCCCGGGTCTCCAGGATCACACCCCAGGCTGCAGGCGGCGCCAAACCGCTATGCCACCCGGGCTGCCCTTCTAGACTTATTATATGCATTTTATACACATGTTAAAGCAAAAACAAGGAGGGACTATAACATATATAGTGTTCTCTATCTTGCTGGTGATGAATATCTTTTAATAACAAAAAAATTACATTGTGACTTCTTTGATCCTTTATTTTAGACATTTTAGGCTGTTCAGTTTTATTTTTTTTTAATTTTTATTTATTTATGATAGTCACACACACACAGAGAGAGGTAGAGACATAGGCAGAGGGAGAAGCAGGCCCCATGCACCTGGGAGCCTGACGTGGGATTCGATCCCGGGTCTCCAGGATCGCTGCCCTGGGCCAAAGGCAGGCGCCAAACCGCCGCGCCACCCAGGGATCCCCTGTTCAGTTTTAATATAAGAAATACTGCTTATAATGTAATCCTAATTTTTTTCTTAGAGTGAATTCCTAGACATGGAATTACTTGGTTGGATAGTATGCAGTAGTGAAATCTTTGATGTTCTTGATTCAATTTTCAGTTTAAATGTCAGTTCCTTGAAAAAGCTTTCTCTGATGACTTATCTAAAAAATGCCCTCTCATTCCCTAGCCCATTACTCTGCTTTTATTGGACATCATATTTTATATTTGCTTACTGTTTATCTTTTCCACTGACCATACATCTCATGCATATTCTTTTTTTTTAAATTTATTTATTCATATGAGAGAGAGAGGCAGAGACATAGGTGGAGGGAGAAGCAAAGCAGGCTCCATGCAAGGATCCCGACGTGGGACTCGATCCCGGGTCTCCAGGATCATGCCCTGGGCTGAAGGTGGCCACTGAGCCACCTGGGCTGCCCTCTCATGCATATTCTATCCTCAATATTAGCAGAGCAAACAACTAAGAATTACTGGTTGAATTAATGAATTGACAACATTAATGAATAAGGACTCATCAAAGAGGTGTATTTTTAACAGATCTGGTCCAGTGCCCTCAAGATTTGAACTGGAAACAATCTGTGTAAAATACTTGGTTCAGAACTGGAAAGATAGTTTTGGCTACTATAACACAAGAAAACACAGGCAGAGCAAGTTCCTTAGGTAAAAAAGAACAATTAAAATAATTAAGAGAATTTAAGGCTGAGAAATGGGGAGGCTGCCCCATAGATATGCATTAAAAACAAAAAACAGGGATCCCTGGGTGGCGCAGCGGTTTGGCGCCTGCCTTTGGCCCAGGGCGCGATCCTGGAGACCCAGGATCGAATCCCACATCAGGCTCCCGGTGCATGGAGCCTGCTTCTCCCTCTGCCTGTGTCTCTGCCTCTCTCTCTCTCTGTAACTATCATAAATAAATAAAAAAAAAAAAAAAAAAAAAAACATAAAATGAGGTTTTTTTCAGTATGCAGGAAGTACTGAGAGGTTAACAGGTTCAAAATCTGAAGGTAGAATGGCCAGAGATTAACAGGACCATACATTTGTGGATAAAATCATAAAATACACATGCTGGCACTAGGGGGCACTCAATGATGCCTAGGTAAGACAACTTTAAGACAAAAGGCAGCCCTTTGTCATAGAACCTTTAGGAAAAATTGCCCATACACAGAATAGAATGCAAATACAAATTGAATTCAGATTTACATAAGCTAATAGATAAAGGCATTAAATTATAAGAGTTTAAATTTTTTTCTATTCAAAAAGACATATAATCTACCCCAGAAATTCTAACCTATCATAAAATTTAAATTTTTAAGTAACTCAAATGTCCCCAGGGGAATTTGGGTGGCTCAGCTGGTTAAATGCCTGACTCTTGATTTTGGTTCAGGTCATGATCCCAGGGTCATGAGATTCAGCCCTGCGTGGGGCTCCGTTGCTGGGCATGGAGCCTGCTTAAGGTTCTCTCTCTCCGTCTGCCCTTCTATGCCCAGGTTCACTCACTCATGTTCCCTTCCCCTCCTCTCTCTTAAAAGTAGATACATACATAATTCAAATAAATGTCTTACTCAAAAATAAGAAAACTCAAAAGATTTTTTTCTCTGGGATATCTTAGGGCAAATATCATAGGCCTTATACAATGATTCCCCATTTTTTCTGAATTGAGACTGTCTGTTCAATTATTTCTCACTCTACATCTCAAACCAAAATTTTAAAATAACATTAGTTCCCTCATTGATAACGAAGGCAAATTAAATTTGCTTTATGAATTTTACAATAGCACAGGGAAGAAAGATCTCCCCTAGGGCTCTCACAATTCAAGCCTAACAGCACCAGGAACTGTATTTTGAAGTAAACTTTGACAGGCAAGGATCTTTCTGGTCATTTCTGTAATGAACCTGTGATAGTTCACATAAAGAAATAGCAAAACGGTGGGTATAAAGAGTAGCCTCTACCAATGAAAGCACTGCAGGGATCATTATTCTATTCATGCAATATATAATTTTTGTTGCAATTCAAGTATGTTTTTTTAAACCTTTATTTGTTTGAGAAAGAGAGCACAAGTGTAAAGGGCAGAGGGAGAGGGAGGAAGAATCTCGAGCAGACTCTGTGCCAAGCGCAGAGCCGAACGTGGAGCTTGATCTCATGACCCCGAGATTGGGACCTGAGCTGAAACCAAGAGTTGGACACTTACCTGCCTGTGCTACCCAGACACCCCTTAATCCAAGTTTGTTATGAGCTTTAGAAATAATGTCACCAAGCTAAAAGTGCTGATGCACAGGGCAGCTCAAATTGATATTCCGTCCAAAGGTGCCCTCTGTAGTAACTGACTATATAACCCAGAAAGTGAGTCCTACCAAACCCATGTCTTGACCCATGCTCTTCTCACTCAAAGTGTCCACTATTAATACTAGGAGACTGTGTTTTTAAAAAGCAAAACAAAACAAAAAGCCCACCAGGAGTCTAATCAGTCTCAGATTCCAGGAACAAACCAAAGACATGAAAAATGGGAACTCTCTACATTCTTACTTTCCATTCCTTTTGTATCACTACAAACAATCAATAATAATCCCAAACAGCCCTGGGGTGTTCCTACCTTGAAGAACCTGTATTTGTTTACTGGATTCCTCAACTTGATTTCGATAGGCTTTTCTTTCTTCTTCCAAAAGAGCTAAAAACAAAAACATAGTATATCTAATTTTATGAGTTAATGAAAGTATTCAGAATTGAGCAGCTGGAAATTTCTAAGAAATTCTCACCTAAAGTTTATTGAAGGAAAAAAAAGCTAAGCAGTAAGTATTATCAGTATTAGCAGTTAGATAGTTTAAGGATTTTGGGAGCATAAAACAGTAGTAAGTAATAAATCTATTCATTTGAGTTGCAGAGTTTTCTAGACCTTATATAACCAAGATTATATGTGCTATTCTTTACATGAGGAGCAGTCTTAATAGTTGTTAATCAGCATTTTGAGCTTAAATTTTAAAAACAGACTTAAAATTCTCATGTTTACTGCCAAGTACATAGTAAGTACTAACTAACAGGGAGTTCCCAGTTGCTCCTGGAGATGTGAATCTTCCTCCTGAACAAGAAGGCCAGCTAGAGAACATGAGGACAGCATAGGCCATTTACTTTCTTCTTGTTCTAAGACTTTCTAAGCTACCAAGTGACTGAAACTAGGTAGTTATTGTGAATGATATGGAAATGTAAGCTCTAGGGAATAAATGTTACCAACTCCACTAGCCTATGGTACTATGGATAAGTACTAGAAAAGAAAGTGGGAAACTGCAAAATTCTATACCTTTACTTTGTCGGGTTTTCCCATTTACTGAAGACTACACTGTAAAATCACAGGGGATATAAATTTCCCTCATCTTATACTGAGGAGTCAACACTAGGTGTAACTAAAACTTAGAAATTGAAATACATTATGTTTTTCCCTTTTGTTGTACTTCATATGTAATCAATTGTTAAGATCTTTCATTGGTATAGGTCCTTCTTGATCTTCACATTAACATGAAGGAAGTAGAGCAACTGTAACTCTCCCCACTTTATTGATCTGAAACGTAAGTTCAGAGAGGGTAGGTAAATGTCCCAAGATCACATATCTAATAAAATTGTGGATCTGGAACAAGAGACCATGCCTCTGGACTTAGTTATATCACATTGCTTCCACATCCCCTAAAACAATCAAAGTAATCTTTATCTCACCTTGAAGTTCAAAGCATTTTTGTTTACTTGCTCTAGCTAGTTCCTGGGCTTCAATCAATTCCTTGCGAAGATGCTGAATTTCTTGTTTTGCCTCAATTTCTGACTGTGCACCCTGCAAGTCATCTGACAAAATAATGTTTATTTTAAAAGCAAGAGTTAGTATCACACTATAATCTCTACAATCAAATATTAGCCATCTCTTTCATATTTAGACATGCATAAAGAACACAGCACAAGTGAGTTAAATAAAATTTAGAAGCAAATTATATTAAGCATTTTAGTCCTTTTACCCTGGAGAAAGAATACAAGTACAGCTAAATATATATTAGTAATTCATGGCAATGGTATTATAAAATATATATTAACATATACTACGTTATATATTTCACTCATGTAGAGCTTATGTAAGGCTTGAGAATCAGTAAGATGGGTATATGCCATTCTTTAACAATTTTAAAATACTTTATAACAAGTCAGAAAAATTTCACTTGGAACTTAACTGGAAATAGAAAAACAAAAACAAACTTCTTTTCAAATAAAAAGTATTTTAGCATTATTTCCCCAGTTGTAGAGAACAAAATAAAAACCAGCCTGAAATCTTCATCATGCTCACTTTGTCATCAGTATTTCTCCAACACTACACACATAACAAGTATTTGTTGAGTTATTAAATGATGTAACCTAAACAGTTTTATTAAAATAAATTAGATCCAGCTTTACATCTCAAATATCCCCCCTCTCTAATATCTTTCCCCTCTTGTCACTCTGCTTATCTTATTAAAATATTAAAATTTTCTGCTATTGATCACTGCTGAAATAAATATATTAGGTCATATTCTTCTAGTGCATTCTATTTGACTATTACTTTGGTTTACGAACAGCTCAGGTATAACAACTTAATTACAAAAGAGCAAAGAGGAGCGCCTGGCTGGCTCAGTTGGTAGAGCATGTGACTCTTGATCTTGGGGTTGTAAGTTAAGCAAGCCCCATGTTGGGTATAGAAATTACTTAAAAGTAAAAATCTTTAGAGGTACCTCAGTGGCTCAATTGGTTAAGTGTCTAATTCTTGGTTTTGGCTCATGTCGTGATCACCGGGTGTGGGATTGAGCCCTACAGCAGGCTCCACACTCAGACCAGGGTCTACTTGAGATCTCTCCCTTTCTCCTTCCCCTACTGGTCTTCCCTGCACTCATGCTCTTTCTCTCTCAAATAAATAAAGTCTTTAAAAAATTAAATCTTAAAAAAAAAGAGCTAAGAATAAAATTTCACAATATGATCACAGCAGGTCTTAGATGTTATATACACATATTTTCATACTCAGACTATATTATACTTTTTCCTGCAGGGAAAAGTAAATTTAGCTTTGGTTTCATCTATTCTAGTCAACCTATCAATTCTTCCTTCAGATGGTCTCCTGATTAAGGGGAAGAGAGAGAAAGATTTTCCAGTGGCAGGAGTACTGTCACAACAACTACAAAACTTCTCTTCCAACGCTACATATTGGAATCTGCAAAAGTCCTAGATGCCCACCTCTGGATTTGTCTTTATATAGGACAACGTCCTTACTGTCAAGAGTGTTTAGGAAGTAAGTGTCATGATGCCTACATCTTATTTTCAAGTGATTTAGCAAAAAAACTATGTAAAATCCTTCAATAGATAATTTATTAGTTGTGTATTCATATTTTTTTAACCTTAGCACTTTTGAAATTTGGGGCTGTCCTGTGGATTGTAGCATGTTTTAGCAGTTTCCCTGGTCCCTACCCACTAGATGCCAGTAGTATTCCCTCTGAGTTGTAACAACCATAATGTTTCCATATATTGCCAAATATCTCTTTGGGGATAAAACTGCTCCATGTTGAGAACTACTGTTCCAGGTTAATAATTAGATAACCAAGAAAAAAATTATATGTAGACTTCTTTTCCACAGAAGCAATGGTTAGTAACTCTGAACCTGTTTTTTTGTGTATTCTAAAAGTGATCAAATAAATAAATATATTGTAAAAAAAGAGAGCTAGGTTTCTCACTGTGAGATAACAGAATTAATGATATGGAAATAGGGAAGACAGAATTAATCCTGTGGTGTAGGGTAAGATCAGAGTATGAACTCTAATAAATCTGAAGGTATAGACAAATGCAGATGTAGAAATAAATATAGGTATGTGAGATACACTCATATATATGGGCATTAAGTATATGCATACATCTGTTTCTTCACGGTCTACTGAATGGGCCTAGAAGCAATGAGCATACCAAATACTCAGACCTTGGTTTCTAAATACTATTCTCCACTAAAAAAGAACTAGAGCTCTTTGGAGAAATTGATTTCAGTGCTAAGGGTGTGAAAGTACAAGATGAATGTAGAACATCTTTTTTGTTAGAAAGTAAGAAGGGGCTCAAAGAATGATTGGTTCATGTTGAAAAGATCCAAGGGGCTCCCAACTGGCCAAACCTGGGAGAATATGAGAGTCAAAATAATGGTAGTGAAAGGTTATAATCCACTGAATAACACATAAATCCATGAATTCACAATGATATAGATAAAGGAAAGGAAGGAAAGAAAGGAAGGGAATGAGGGAGGGAGGGGACAAGAAAACACTTCTTTATGGTAGAAAGCCAGCTAACAAATGTAGAAGGAATGACAGAATTAGAAAATCACTACTTGGCAACTATTATAGTAATAACTGATTCAGTCAAAGATCCTCAGTAGATGGTAACACTAAGTAAGTAGATAAAAAGCTGAGGAGAAATAGGGTATTTATACAGAGTTAACATCACCAGTGACAGAACAATATCAGTTGCCTCCTGATATGATGTCCATTATTACTGAGGGACATTCTACAAAAATAACTGTGCTCTTCAGAAATGCCACTGTCATGAAAAACAACTGAGGAACTGTTCCAGATTAAAGGAGAACAAAGAAACGTGATCACTGAATACAATGTATGACTCAAGATTTTCATTTATAATGATATTCCTTTTATTAAAAAACATTATTGAGAAAACTGACAAGATGTGTGAATAAGGTCTATGGATGTGATAATCATTGTTACTTTCCTAACTGTGAGTCATATGGAGCTATGTAAGAGAAAGAGAAAATATACACTGAAGTGTTCAGAAGTAAAGGTTATCAGGTCTGCAATTTACTTTCAATGGTTCAGGGGGAGAGAAAGTAAGGTGGGTGGAGGAGGGAGAGGGAAATGGATAAATCAAATTCTGTAAAATGGTAAGAGAAAATGGAATGAAAGGTTAACATTTGGAGAATCTGGATGAAGAGTATATGGGATTCTTTGTTCTATTGCAGTTTTTCTTTAAGTCTGAAATTGCATCAAAATAAAAAGTCAAAAAATTTTTTACATACATACAAAATAAAATACTGCAAAACACTACCAATTGTTGAATCTAGGCAGTGGGCATATATGAGTGTCTTGGATACTCTTCAACTTTTCTTGTTTGACATTTTTTAATTAAAAAAGGCCTCTTGAAATTACCAATCCCAATGCCACAATTTTAGAATAATCCCCAATCACTTCTGTTTAAATTCTTCCCATTTTATTTTTTATTTTTATTTTATTTTTATTTTTTATTTTTTTAAATATTTTGTTTATTTATTCATGAGAGACACACACAGAGAGAGAGATGCATAGACACAGGCAGAGGGAGAAGCAGGCTCCATGCAGAGAGCCCGACGCAGGACTCGATCCCAGGTCTCCAGGATCACACTCCGGGCCGCAGGCGGCGCCAAACTGCTGCATCACCAGGGCTGCCCCCTATTTTTTTTTTTTTAAGATTTTATTTATTTATTCATGAGAGAGAGAGAGAGAGAGGCAGAGACACAGGTAGAGGGAGAAGCAGGCTCCATGCAGGGAGCCTGATGTGGGACTCGATCCCGGGACTCCAGGATCACGCCCTGGGCTGAAGGCAGGTGCTAAACCACTGAGCCACCCAGGGATCCCCAAATTCTTCCCCTTAATCTATCCTGCCCTTCTGCATTATATCCTACACTGGCATACTAAAGCAATTCTCTTACTTAGATAAAAAACCTATATTGATTCCCTCTTGTAACAAGTGCAGACATCTTTATCTGACTTTTAAAAAGTTCTCCATAATTCAGTCATTACTCATCTTCCATTACTCACTAAGATACTCAATTCCTAGGAGTCTCCTTAGTAGCTCTGTAGTAGTCATGGGACTACTTTCCTCATGTATCTTTGCTCGCGCCATCTGCCTCTTCAAGCCTGCTTATCCTTTAATGCCCAGGCTGAAGTATCTATCACTAACCCCCGATTGCATCGAACTCCCAGCATACATTGGTCTCTTGCCCGAGAGCTTGATAGTCAAACCCAAGCAAACCAGTGAGCTCTTTGCAAGTTCTCTAATTGTTCAATAGCATTTAGTTTCATTTTTAAAAGGAGCGTGGACTCATATAGATATATAGAATTTTGGAAGAGACCTACTTCTTTCATTTGACAAATGAAGAAATAAAGGTCCAGAGATCTGAAAAGGCTTACACATCTGGATAGTGGTAGAGACAGGACTAGAATTCTTACTTTAGCCCAGTTGTCTTTCCCATAAATCATAGTAACTTCTTAGTTATATCGTAGAAATTAGCTTTAATTAGCATGTTTTCCTAACAACCAACTCTTGTTTCTTCTCCAGAAATAAGAGGATTCAATTTCTATTGTTGATTTCTTTTTAGTAACGAATGTTAAATGAGTATGTTTCACACTTATGTTCCATACTATATAGGACATACTATATTCCATCTAATACAATGCTAGATATAGACATTTACCTATCTGATATCTAATATACAAGATAACCATAGATTTGCATCTAAAATGTGTAATTTTTAAAATAAACATAATAGTCATAAATGACTAGAGAACTATTTCATTTTGAGGAAGGGGACCTTTTTATAAATGAAGAATCATACATAATCCATTTTTAAGGTCTATTGAAGCAGACAGTTCTTATCTGCAGCAGAACAATGCCCTTGATTAGTGATGTTGTGAAGCAAAACTTCACAACAAACTAATACTTGCTTTTTTAAGCTAAAAATAATGGAACAAATTTTATGTTAAGTGATTATGTATCAGGAAACAAAATATAATCTAGGCATTAATAAGTTGTGCTAACATAGAGGTTTACTATTTGCAAATTAGTTCTTTGTACCACATAATAAAAAGGATCAGCATTTTAATTTGAGCAAGTAAGATGCCATGTAACAAATGGACACAAATTCCACATAGTGTTTGATCAAAGAAGTGAAGATATTGATAAAAAATCTTTACAAATTAAATGTAATAAACACAGTGACTATTCAAATAATCAAGTAGTTAGTGTGCAGATCCTCTTCTCAGAAAACCAAGGGCCAATTTTTACCCAAGAAGGATGAGCAAATCTTTGTGCTAAGACTGACTAATGCCGCATTGTATTTTCATATAGGTGTGTGGGAAAATGCATTTGTTTATTATGGCTTGGGTCCACACTTATCAACTTACTTCACAATCTTGGGAAAAGTGTTGTGATGAGTACTGGTGGTAACTGTTTAGATGAAGATTAAGTGAAAGGCTTTCTGAGCCAAATCCATTTTACTTAGATGTGAAAGTCAAACACAAATAAATGGTTTTTAGGAAACATGATGAAGTGGAAAGATGAACAGAATCTGTTTTCTCCTTAACATAAATGATGTATCCTTAGAACTGCCTGGTGTATGCAGTCTGGGCCATGAGCCAGCTTTTCTCAAACAAAGGCTAAATTCTGTAGAGATTCATGCCATACAAAAACCCACTAAATAAATCGGCCCTGGCACACAGAATACCTATAAGGTATCTTAAATTGAATTTGGTGTCACTATTTCTTCAGAAAAGTGACTGGATTTTTAACTTAAATCCTGATCTTTGCTCTAAACACAGCTGAAATACTCTGAACTACTTACTTGAGAAAGAGCTAAATCAAAGCACTTCTTCCCATTTTATTTTGTACATGTGTGTTGGTTGAAGGTTGATGTAGCCACATATGTTACCTCATCAACTAACAGAAGTGATCTGTCTGAAGTAGCTGGCTGGGTGGGTGCACCCCCTTTCTACTATGATCACTCCTCCCTTTGGAAGGTCTGGTAGTTGCAGGCTTGGGTGATGAGAACAACCATCACAGAGGAGAAGGACCATTTTTCAATTAGGGGTATGTGTAGCCATGTGAGCTAGTCCTAGGTGCTACCCTAACTATGAATTTAACTTTGGCAGCAGCCTTTAACTGTTGATTCTCCCCACTTTGCCATTCCTTCTAACCAGCTGGGCTCTTGGCATCTGGTTCTTTTGTTGGCTCCTCTGTCCACTCCACTATGGACATTTTCTTTCTCCTGAAATTCCCCCTGCTATCATGGTCACCCTTATGCACAGAATTCCCAAAATGTTACTGCCTTCTGTCTGACCAAGTCTTATCTTTCATCACATTTGTCCTGCATAGTCTGTGCTCCATCACATTTTGTGTTCTTATACACTTCCTCCCTGACAGATGCTATTCTAATTTTAAATATTATTCCTACTTGGTTTCTTTTCATTTATTTTTAAAATTTAAGTTCAATTAATTAACATATAATGTATTATTAGTTTCAGAGTTAGAGTTTGGTGATTTGTCAGTCTTATATGTATATTACCCACTGCTCATTACTTCCTGTGCCCTCCTCAATGTCCATTGCCCAATTAACCCATCCTCTTACCCCTCTCCCCTCCAGTAACCCTCAGTTTGTTTCCTGTGATTAAGAGTCTCGTAGGATTTGTCTCTCTGATTTTGTCTTGTTTTATTTTTCCCTCTCTTTCCCTATGATCTTCTCTTTTGTTCCTGAAATTCCACATATGAGTGAGATCATAGGATAATTGTCTTTCTCAGATTGACTTATTTCACTTAGCATAACACCCTCTAGTTCCAACTACATCTTTGCAAATGGCAAGATTTCATTTTTTGATGGCTAAGTAGTATTTATTGTGTATTGTGTGTGTGTGTGTGTGTATATATATATATATACACATCTTCTTTATCCATCTGTCAATGGGCATCTGGGTTCTTTCCATAGTTTGGCTATTGTGGACATTGCTGCTATAAACATTGGGGTGCATTTGTCCCTTTAAATCACTACATTTGTATCTTTGGGTAAATACCTAGTAGTGCAATTGCTGGGTAGCAGGATAGCTCTGTTTTCAACTTTTTCAGGAACCTCCATACTGTTTTTCAGAGTGGCTGCACCAGCTTGCATTCCCACCAACAGTGTAAGAAGGTTCCTCTCTCTCTGCATCCTCACCAACATCTGTTATTTCCTAAATTATTAATTTTAGCCATTCTGACTGGTGTGAGGTGCTTATTGTGGTTTTGATCTGTCTTTCATTTGTAAATGTAAACAGTATTTTAAAGAAATGCACAGCTCCCTTTCCCTTCTTGGCATAGTCTCAATTATCTTTAACCACCCCATTTGGGAAGCCTATCATGACTACTGCTCCACCCCATCCCTGCCCCTAGCCAGGAAGTAAGCTGTGCTCTCCAAAGTTTCTACCACATCCACATCCATTAAAACACTTACTATGCTATCCACATATCTCTTTTCTCCAGAAAACTGCAGCCTCCTCTGTGTCTTATCTCTGTATTTTCTGGGTCAATAAATGTCTCAGAAATAAATGAAAATGACTTTCTAGTCCTACTTTCTGTCTTGCACTTCCAATTCCATCTCTGGTTCCTAGGATAACAACACAAAATGTGGACACCTTTGAATGCACTTTTAGTAATTGTTGTGCTGGGACATAAATGGTTCCAGGCAAACCAGAACCTATGGTTAAGGTTACCCTTCCTGTTCAATGATGTGCCAAACTTAAACCATCACTTTCCCTACCTTCTTCCAAAAATATTATTTTTGTTAATAAAACTATCATCCTTTCAGTAACTCCACATCAAATGCTGGAATTATATCTAACTTCCATTCATTTCTCTATTCAGTTCCTGACCTATAGATTTGAAATAAGATTACCAAAGGAAAGATGATAAAGAACAGAACAACAGGGACCCAGATTGGACTTTGTTTCTTGTTTAAATTTCCACAGCAATCATCCTAGCTCAGACTCTCAATGATTACTTAAGCCTCCTATTTGGTTGCCATATCTCCAGCCTCTACCTATTCTAGTTCATCCAACAAATCCTCTTAAAATACAGGTCTGATCATATCATTTCTATACTCAGAAGCCACAAAATTCTGCCGAAAGAATCACCCCAACCTAAAAACACTCAAATGATTATGTGAACAGACTTAATGATACTTGTCAAACCCAACCCATATTATCTAGTTTGTGGTTTTTAATATTTCCTTTGTCTAAAACGGTATCTCAATCTTCTTAAAATTCTACAACTTAAAAAAAAAAAACCTATCTATATCTAGATCATCTCTAAAAGAAAAACAAAAAACAAATGATAACTGTAATGCTATGCTACTATCCCATTGCAGATCATGAACAATTCCTTAATATCAAGTATCTAGTCGGTAACAATTTTCCCATGTCTCAAACTCTTAGAGTTGGACTATGTGAATGAAGTTCCAAACAAGGTTCACACATTGCATTTAATTGACACATCTTTTAATCTCTTTTAATTGATAGGTTTCTCCATCCTCCTTTTTTCCCCCCACACACCTAGCAATTTACTTTTGTGTGCCCCCCAAAATTCTCCCATTCTGGATTTTGCTATTGTGCCCCACCACTTTCATTAAAAATATGTCCGTAATTCCTTACACATCCTGCAAGTTGGCATTTGGATCTAGAATCTCAACCATATTCAGGATTGAGTGTTTGTCACTGAATAGGCCGTATGTGGTATGACACACTTTCAGGGTCATCTCAAATGATACTTTTTTTTTTTTTTTTCCAAATGATACTTCTTTCATGAGGCTCAAATTGCCTTTCCTGCCCGCCCATCTTCCATGATAAAAAGAAACACAAAAACTGGACATTCTTTTTTCTTTCTTGAACTCCTCATGGCAATAACCACAAAGAAACAGCTTATTATTTATACCTCTTCTATCACCAATTTGACCAGAAAGTTCTCAAACCCCAAGGACAGTCTTATCAGAGTTTGAAACCACTGGAGTGCCTGGCATAGTTCCTTAAGTAGAGCAAACTTGCATTAGGCACTACTTAGATTGAATTCCAGTTTTCTTTTTACCTTTTTTGGGGAACTTTTTAAAATAAAAAAACTTGTGGTTCAAGCCACATCTTTATTTCTCTTTCAAAAATGGCATAAATTCGTTGAAGATAATTAATATTTCAGGAAAAAGTACTATTGCTATCATCATTTTATTTATATCTCATAGTGAATATTTAATCTATTTCACATTCTTTTCTTAATCCTAGATAACTAAAATGAAAGGTAGCATACTATAATTCTAAATAAAGATGGGCTGTTTTTTAACAGGGAATGTAACATTTGAAAAATAGTGTTTCAAGAAGTTAGGCACAGGGTTTCAATGTGGAAAATAAAGAGGCTACTTTCTACAACTCTCAAGGTTAACACTGTGGCCTAAAAATTGATATTCTTCATTTAAGAAAAAGTCCTATTAGATTATTGAACCTAATTATAGAGATTACAAAACATAACCACACACAATCAACCACAACCCAAGTGTTTCTAATAAGTGCCAGTAACTATATTATTTTTAAGAATTTATAGAGTCCTTGCAAAAGAAAAACAATGGAAAAACAACCATTTAGGGCTATACTGATGGTTTCATGGAGACTCTTCTAAACAGGCCTGTTTCTAACATAATTTTTCTTTCACTAATTTAAAAATGTTACATTGACTAAATTGACTAATCACTGACTAATTTAACAATCTGTTCTTAAAAATCAAGCTGCAAAATCTTATAAGGGGCATTGATAGCTACTTCACTAATAAAAGTTGCAATCATATAGAAATGCAAGGCAAGTTTTGGGGTTCTGCTTTTGTCACCTTACTTCAAGTAAGGATAGGAAAACTCTGACCCATCTTCACCAATGGTACCCAAGCAATCACTAGTAGCATCCATACAACCACCCTCCTCCAACAGGGACCTCATATTTTCTAGTCGTCTTCCCTACAACAACTCCCCATCTCATTCCCTCTTCCTTGAGTCTGATTCCTAGGCTATAGCATGGGCACTTTTATAAATATGATTTAGCCTTCCTGTGGTACTCATAGATTAGAAAAAGTTTTCCCTGACATTTGGCAGAGTAAACAAATACATTATTAATTGGAAAAGAAACATCACCAACAACTGCTTTTCCCTCAAAGATATAGTAAGAAATCTATTTTTTTTAAACCCCATGATTGGGACGCCTGGGTGGCTCAGTGGTTAAGCATCTGCTTTTGGCTCAGGGAGTGTTCCCAGAGTCCCAGGATCCTATCTCAGAGTCCCACATCAGGCTCGGAGCCTGCTTCTCCCTCTATGTCTCTGCCTTTCTCTCTGTCTCTCATGAATAAATAAATCTTAAAAAAAATAATAAACCCCATGATTTTATTCAATTAATGAAAAGCTACTCTTTAACAGATAGGTCTGCTTTTACCAGTTACCAACATCATTATTATTAGCAGTGTCTTCATTATGATGCTTAACATATTATGTTCCCAACACTATGGTAAGTGATCTACATGCATTATTTCATTTAATCCTCACAGTAAACCCCAATATGACAAATGAAAAAAAATGAAGCACAGAGGGATCAAGCAATTTTCCCAAGGGCAAATTATAAATAAATAGCAGAGCTAGAATTGAACACAGAGCTCTTTGACTTTCAGCTTCTTGGCTAGAGTGTGTTACTTTCCAATGCTCTATGGTTTTATAACTTTGATGTAAGAGGTCTATTATTAATCCATTCAACAAATAACCAAATTTTATTGAACATCTGGCACTGTAGTAGGCAATGGGATAAAAATAAAGTCCAAAACAGACTGACATATAAAATCACAAGAGCACTAATAACAGAATACAAGCATAAATGTTACTTTTAAATCAATCTGAACTTGGATGCTGAAAAGGTTTCTGGGAGATTTCTAAAGTAAAAACTGCTACTTTTGTATGACAGGTGCTCGTTATTCATTCACCTACCTTCTTTGTTTCTCTATGTTCCCACAAAGGCCCAGGGGTTCTGACAAGCTTTTTAACATCAGTAATATTTTGAACAGTACCAATATTGCATTTCTTTTTTTTTTTTTCAAGATTTTATTTATTTATTCATAAGAGACACAGAAAGAGAGAGGCAGAGACACAGGCAGAGGGAGAAGCAGGCTCCATGCAGGGAGCCCAACATGGGACTCGATCCTGGGACTCCAGGATCACGCCCTGGGCTGAAGGTGGTGCTAAACCGCTGAGCCACCCGGGCTGCCCGCAATATTGCATTTCTGAGAACCAGAAATGCTCAAGATGAGGTTTCTGGACTATGCAAACGTTAATTCAGACTTACTAGAAGAAAAACAAGCCTCATCAACACCAAAGATCACCCAAGAAGAGTGCAGATCAATCAGAGTGCTTAAAAAGTGCTGGAAACTATGATCATACTTAAAGGCAGGCTGACAATTGTGCTGCCTGGGCCAATAATCCTCAGAGCTTTCCGTAGTAATGGAAATCAGTGAAAGGTGGCTCAAAGAGTCATGTGAGCTTCAGTTTCCATGGAGAAGAAAAGAGAAAGCCAGGATGCCCAGGCTAAGGACCTCTAGGAGAATCTGGATTCTCCCTCAATTCCCATCACTGACAAGTCAGCCAGCAGCAAGGTCATGTAGGGTGAAACTAAGGCTTCCTTAAATAACTCAAAACCTGGGGTCTGGACTAAGAGATTCCTTAAAAGCCCAGCCAGAAGCATAGCCATCTCCTCACAGAGAAACTTTGATATGGGGTTTTTGCTGATTCCAGACAATTGCCTGGTGTTAGTCCACCCCTAACAACATATATAACTCACTGGACTGAACTTATATGTCAACTTATCTTGTGTACAAAAGGAAATATAAAAAAGACTAAATGCTGACAAACACAGGTTTATTCATAAGCCACCCAAGGCACTTTAAAAACTCTTCTATAAATGATTTATTTACTACCCATTTCAGTCTCAACAAGTAAATATCAAGACATAAATGTAGTTCTCATTTAGAAGTGTTACTAGTGGAAGTTTATTACATGCACTGCTTATTTTGGCCCTACCTATTTCTAGAAGAGTGTCCTAAGAACGTAGGGATATTTATTGGAGGATGAAAAAGAGTAGAAAATGAGGAACTTTATAATCGTTAACATAGGAGAATAGAGCAAACAGGCAGTTCTTTAAAGAATATTAATATTTTCACCTTTTTCTAATTTATGTTAAAAGTGGTAATGAGCTCGTATCAGAGGTATCAAGGCAAACACCAAAAACCATAGTTGCATTTCATATTCTAACACTTAACCACTTTGCCCTTCCATAACCTTGATTGATCCAAATTATTTTACAATTTAAATATTTTTGTTTGAAGCATTGGCACCAACACCAACATTTGAAATTTTAGTTCCTGCTACTTTAGAGAACCTGTCCTAATCTTTTAACTAAATTTAAAACTTCATATATGTGATTTTGTGGCAAAGAGTAAATCTGATGTCTTGGGTTTTTTTTTTTTTTTCTTTTTTAAAGATTTTATTTATTTATTCATGAGAGACACAGAGAGAGAGGCAGAGACAGGCTCCATGCAGGAAGCCCGACGAGGAACTCGATCCCAGGTCTCCAGGATCAGGCCCTGGGCTGAAGGCACCACTAAACCTCTGAGCCACTCGGGCTGCCCTGACGTCTTGGTTTAAAATGTCATAAAAACATGTTAAAGTACCTTTTAATAGGGACACTTTAGCAAGAGGTTCATTTAGGTCTTGCTCATCCATTTGGGCGTCTGTAGGGGGCAAAAAAGATAATTACAAACAGTAATCAGGTCCATCCTGAAGCTATCACTATCAAAATAAATAACTGAAATTTATACAGGTGTCATATTTGGATAGTTGAAAGTAATTTTAACAATATATTCAAGATTCAAAGGAGTAACTTCAAAAATGGAAGGAGACTACTTTTTCCCCCAAAACACAAACTTTGAAATCTCCACCCATATTAATCTGCATACCTAAACTGCTCAGCCAGTAACATTAACATCTGTAGATTTGCAAACATCAGGTTATAACTTACCTGTAGTGTCGTCACTACTTTTTTCCTTGCTTGGACTCAGAGTATCTGACAAATCAGATTCTTTTGCTCTTGCCTGGTTTTCTACCAAGAAAAAAAATGAAAGTAGAATCTCATTACAACTATATTAATAAAACTGCTTTACGATTTGAGTGCTCTAAATCTACTGATATGCAAAATACTTTTAAAATTAACTGAGGTCACTGAATCTCTTACTTCTTCACCACTCTAGTCCAAAATGGAATGCTGGTTATTACACGTGGTTCATATTAAATTATAATGTGGATCATATCTGCTGTGCAGAGGGCTGGGGCTTTTGTCAAGGCTGTCCACTGGCCAACTAGAAACAAAAATGAAGCAAGCTTTGCTAAAGTATTCAGAGAACTGCAACAAATATAGCAAAATTCCAAGACAATGTGGACATTGTATGAAGATGATGCAAGGGGCTTTCTTACATAAAAACACTAGTTAGGTTGCCTTAGCAATAGTTATATTTAGTAATATTTATATTTATATAAAACTCTAAAATCACAACTGTTATAAAAATGACATTTAAAGAAAATCAATAGCCTTTTATATCTAATATATATATATATATATATATATATATATGTAAGTACCTGAACCACATTTAGAAAGACCTAAAGAAAGTTTTGAGATTATTTGCAAATGGTGCACTGCCTCTGCCAATAAAGACATCCTAGGCCTCATTTTCAACAAATTGCTATCAAAAATCCTAACTATAAGCCCAACAATTTATTAAAGATGACTGACAGTTAATTAGGCTGTAGATCCTTATCTATAACTGCACATCTGCGTGTAATATGGCATGCCTTAAAACAGCATTTACAGAGACAGCTATTTCTCTGACAAAATCCTACAGCATCTCCCCATTCTCCACAGGGTCTCAGCCAATCTTTACCACCCAGGATTTAGCTATAATTTGGTCCTTGCATTAATGGACACATGAGCTCTTTTTCAGTCAGGCTAGCTTCTTTACAGGGCTGAGATATGCCAGCGCACTATGATCTCCCAATTCTTTGCTAGAGTTGCTATTTTGCTAAACTCAATGACCATTCTCTCTACTAGGCCTATTCATTCTAGAAGATACAGCTTAATCCCCTAACCTCTAAGTAAGTCTTCATTTCTCCAGCATGCAGCTTTTTATTGCATCTTCTCTGTATCCTATGATCTTGTAATTAATCCTGCTCTATTTTATATCATCTATGTGTATATATGTATCTTATTTCTTTAGATTATAAATTCACTGAGTATATATTATTTTGTATAATGTTATGGCCATTGTTTGTGGTAATACCATCAAAAATTTAAATGTGCATATCCACTTCTAGTACTTTTTCAAAGGAAAAACAGACTACATATAATATATATAAGGATGTTTATTGAAGCATTGTTCATTATGGAATGGAAAATATTCAAGATATGTTCCTTACTATTAAATAAAAATAAAGATTGTTACAGAACAGTATGTATATGACCCCACTTAGAATGAAAATAGCTATACATTTAGCTATGAATTTTCAGCTGTACATATTTATTCAAGTCTAGAAGGATCCACAATAGAAATACCCAATGTCATTTCTGGAGATAGGGACATGGCAGGTTCTGATTTTCTAACTTCATATTGTCATACATTGTTTGAAAATTTTTGTTAATATATATCGTTTTATACCCAACTAAATGAAGAGATATTTTCCATTTTGAAAGTAATAAAAAACATATCTAAAACCATTAATTAATATTAAATATATTTTATACAATATTAAAATATAACTTATTATGGCTATTCCATTAAGAACATCTCTAGAATTTGTGGCTGAATTTGTGAAATAGATGATAGACTACAAGAAGCCTTTTGCTTCTTTTCTCACTGCCATTTCTAGTCATAGGCCAACTGCTGAGAGACACAGAGCTTAGATTAGAAGTGAAGTCACTGACCATGGAGGCTCGTGGGAATACAATCTATGACCTCTCCTGCATTCACAGTGTGCCATAATCAGGCATTTCTGAATGTTCTAGTTTTAATCACAAAGTTACAGTTCCAAACAAGGCAGGCTACTACATCTAATCTATACATGGATGGAAAAGGAATCTCTCTGGGAGAACAGAAAAAGGACTCTTCTGATTTTAATATTCTTGGCAATTTTATGATCAAGATATTGAGGTAAACCAAGAAGAATGTATTTTCAAAAATATTCTTTTGGATTAGAAGGAACTTTTATTTTATATTTAGAATATTAGTCAGGAAGGTAAAACTAAAAGGTGGGATCAAATCTTCCAGTAAGATTTTACTAGAACGTAAGTTCCATGAGGACAGGGATTTTTGTCTATTTTGTTAACTGCTCTATCCCCACTGCAGTGAAGTGTTCACTATATAGCAGGCACTCCAAAGAGAGGATGTTTGAAGGCACGAACCTATTCTGAGTAAGAAGACAAGTCAAATCATGGTCCATCACTGTTATGTCCTAATATTACAATTATTATGTGGAGGCAAACCAAATGTATTCAAGAATGAAATAGGATATAACAAATGAGATGGAAAAGGAAGAGTATTTCTTTCCTCTCAAAACATCCATTCTTTAGCTATGAAGCAGCACCCAACATTCTAGTATTAAAAAATCCTTACTGGTTGATTTTCTCTGCAGCACTTAATCATTAAGATACATACCAATAATATATAGACGGAAACAGAAGGATAGCTACCAGAATCAATACCAAAACTGTTCCCAAACTGGAAAGTCTACAACAAGATGAGTATTTTCACTATATCTCTGAGAACACATAATGATGGATGGACAGAACAAACTTACTGGCCACAGACCACTTCCTACACCAATGGAACCATTAGTTGGTAAGAAAGCAAGAAGGGAAATGAGAACTAACATTTGTTGAATACTAGAACAATGCTCCTTGCTTTATAAGCAATATTTCATTAAATTTCCACAAATTTGCAGTTAAATATTGTCAATTTCATTTTACAAATGAGGAAATTGAAGTTTAAACAGTAAGTTGCCTGAAGGCATACAGCTAGTTAGTTAGTGGCAGAATCTGGAGTTGAAACCATCTGTTTTGGGACACCTGGGTGGCTCAGCCATTTGAATGTCTGCCTTTGGTTCAGGGCGTGATCCTGGGGCCCAGGGATCAGTCCCCGCATCTGGCTCCCTGCGAAGAACCTGCTTCTCCCTCTGCCTATGTCTGCCTCTCTGTGTCTCTCACGAATAAATAAAATCCTGAATGAATGAATGAATGAATGAATGAATGAAAGAAGAAAGAAAGAAAGAAGAAACCATCTGTTTTACCTACCAGTATTCTTTTTATTTCCGCCCTAAGCCTACAGTAAACATATAATGACTGCTGGTTGAGTTAGGGTTTAAACACAAAGCACATACAACCTATGGTTACATTTTGCATTAAGTGATATATCTGAAATACTAAAACTTATAAAATCTGGTAATTGGCAATTTCTAGGAACTGTTATTTTCAATGCAGAAACGAAATTCTACCAAAAACCACCCACGGAAGCATTTTTTTTTAATTTATTTTTTTTTAATTTTTATTTATTTATGATAGTCAGAGAGAGAGAGAGAGAGAGAGAGGCAGAGACATAGGCAGAGGGAGAAGCAGGCTCCATGCACCGGGAGCCCGATGTGGGATTCGATCCCGGGTCTCCAGGATCGTGCCCTGGGCCAAAGGCAGGCGCCAAACTGCGGCGCCACCCAGGGGTCCCCCCGGAAGCATTTTAAAAATAAAATGACTTAGCCAAATCAAAAGAAATACTTTATAGTCAGATATAAAGCATTTAAAATGTAACTTATCTCAGCCATCCAGTTTGTTACAAGGATTAGTGTACCTCTACATAGTAACTGTGAGAAATGTTTGTAAAATGTTGACTGCTGACAGAAAAATCTCTGGGTATATAAAACTTGATCTGTATTACCATTCTTAAAGGATGTATTCACTTGCATGGACTTACTTGCTATAATTTATTTAATAAATGCCCTCATTACTGGACACTTACTGTTTTCCTCTCTTTGCTTTTAAAACATTGAAGTGAATACCCTTGCATTTTGTCCAATTTGTTTCTTAATATAAAAACCCAGAAATGGAATTGCTGGATCAAAATGTATGCTCTTTAAAGCTTTCGACACATATTTTAGAGCCAGTTTTCAAAAGCAAATAAGTAAAGACGGTACAAATCTTTTTCAATAATGACACCACATAATTTCAAGCAAATATATTTGAATTCAGAACACATTAAATAGAAGCACTAAAGTAGCAAGATATTTTTAATTAAAGTAGGACTGATTATTTTTCTAAGGCTCTACACTTCCACTTCAGTGTGCTGGCTATTCAACTAATCTGAGTAGGTATTTGGGTGGTGAAGTAAAAGCTATGTTAAAATCTGTTCTCATCTCACTTTAATAAGATGAAATAAATTGCCACATGTACTAAAAATAGTTCACTGCTCTGAAATCCAATGCCTGTTTGCCAGAACAATATTAGTGATGCATATTCTATGCATTCTTTCCCCAAATATGGCATCTGCCATGCACAAAATTCAGAATGGAAGCCACCAGATACTTGAAATAACATTCTCCTTTTAAATATTTTTAGAAGCCAAAATGGTTCCTGTTAACTTTTATAAAACAGAATGTACTGAGATGGAGTATTCCAAACTTTTATCACTCATTGTTTTAATGGACCAAAAAGATTGTGAATCTACTTATAAACTTTACTGGTAGGTTCTGATGAAAGTCCGAGAATGATAATGAGCACATCACACCAAATTTATTTGTCCAATTTCCCTAATGCAGAAGAGTGACTTGACAACATAATGCTTTAAAACACTTTTCTTCTCCGACAATTGTAACAGAAGAGAATAAACTATTTCAGGCAATTTCAAGACTACTCATTATAAATATAAGAAGACTTTACATAATCACTTTTATTTAAATCAAATTGATATGCCAAAAATTAAGAAAATATTAAATTTCATAAGGAATGTTAAAGGTATGACAACCACAGAAATAGAATTGCAAGCATTTTTCACCTGTTTTACAAAAGATTTACATTGTGTTTAATTAAAATTTGTATAGCAAATATAATATCAAATATCAAAAAAGCTGAAAATAATGCTAGAAGTGAGACAGATCAGAACAAATCTTTAATACCTAACAAAACCTATTTCAAGCACTTAAAATAAATATATATATATATATATATACCCACTTAAAAAAGAACCTTCCTAATTAAGATATCCTTCTTAAGACAGAACTCCAACTATCTTAGATTATATGATACTGTTACTGGATTGCCACTTGGTGAGCTATAAGAAATAAATTGATGGTTAAAATACTATGACCTTGGAAAAGTACACTAACCTCCATTATCCAAAAGAGTTGTCAAAACCCACAGAAAACCCAGAGAAAACGCACCTTTTGAAAGCTTTGTTTCTCCTACCACTTTGGTTAGATGCCCCTCGACGATCAGCTTCTCTGCCAAAGAAAACAAATGTTACTATCCAAGCCCAAACCAAGTAGCATTTCCCTGAGCGGGGCAGTGTAACACATTCCATGACCAAATTTAAAGATGATAATATTACTCCCATGACTAGGCTTGTACAAAAACTTGAAGCTGGAAGGAGAACTAAGAAAACTCGAACTATAATAGAGCAACCAGATTAATGCAGAAATCTGAGGTTGGGGGAAATTTGTCTTTTATTTTCGTTAGTTTTTACCTTATCTAAAAAGCCTACACCTTTTAGAAAAGGACTCAGAACAAAGAAATCCTCTTTAAATCAAGTTGAAATAAAGGAATTCTGAGAAAGTATTTAATTAAAGAAGTAATACAAATTATATTATACCAACAGTTTACTTTTCCCTATTGATACAATTGAGCAGAGATGCATATATGACAGGCTTCAATAAAATGAATCATTTAAAAGATATTAAAATAAACACTTTTTTTGTTTTGTTTTATAAGGGATTTTCTGTAAATGTATAATGTAGTTTCTTTATAATTTATTTAAATTCAGATCTTCATATTCTTCATTTCACTGAGAGGAATATCTATTCTGAATATCCCCTTATTTAATCCTGTATGTCAGTTGGTCTCCTTGAGTTTACACCTTGGCAGCATGTGAAATAATTTCTCTGTTCCTTCACTCTTCAACCCAATGCAGCTTGGTTTACACCCACCAGCCACTAAAACTGTCCCAAGATTACTATAACCTCCTCTCTGCCAAAGGCCACGGCTCCTTTAAATAATTTTCATTTTGTAATATGCTCTTTGTAGTATGTGGCACTGTTTGCCCCTGCTCCTTAAAAATTTTTCTTAAAGTCAAAATAATGGGTTTAGATAATTTTAAAAGGCAGTCCACCCCATTTTTTGTCCTATTCCACACTCCATTCTTGAAATTCATTTCCTAGAAGCAATTTTTTTTTAAGCAATAACTTTTAACTTCAAGCCATTTCTTCTGGTATTCACATTTATAGTTCTAAAATACTGCTATTTTACTTTTCCATTTTAAACACTATTTATTGACAACCTCTAATAGATGACTAAAAAAAAGGACTCTGGGTCCTTTTTAACTATCATCCTCCTAAGGGATACATTTTGTCCATCTATACTTAGTATCTATGGTACTATGACTATTATTTATATTTGAATCATATAATATGCTACAATTATCTTTCTCTGCTTGTACCTTCTTATACAACATGTAGTGATTTTGGAGTTTGCAATATTTTATTTTGCTAACTTTTTATATATCTATCTCAAACACAGCCCAAGTTCTTAACAGAACCATAAAAACTCTCAATACTGTCAAACATATCAGGTAATCCATCATATTATATATCCCTGACCAGCTGGGATATGTTTAAGTCTGGGCTGTATCCTGCTCCAGTCTGGGCTGTATCCAAAATCCTCTACCCCCAGAATCCAAATCTTTCTTCTTCTGTTTTAATCCCTTGTTTTAGCGTAAAGTATCCTCAGTTAATTTCCTGAAAGGGGACTCATAGAAGGTTAAATGCTTTGACTTTGTTCCTCTGAAAATGTTAGTGTTCTCACATTTGACTGATGGTGTGACTAGATACACAATTCTACAGGAAATAATTTCCTTCAGAATTTTGAAAGTATTGTACCACAATTTTCTAGCTTCAAATGAGATGGTGAGTGCTGTTCCTCAGTAGGCATGGTAGAGACTTCTTGTGCTCAGTAGAGTGTGGTATGCCTGTTCTTTCTAGGCACCTGGGAGACTGCATGTTTCAAACTCTGTAGCACTAAGGAAGGTCCACATGACTGGTTCTCGCCAGGGATAAACCATTTAAGAAAGAGTAGGAGTAAAAAAAAAAAAAAAAAAAAAAAATGGAAAGAGTAGGAGTTTTCTATACTGCTTTCTTCTCCCCGTTCTAGAAACTATGTGCTGAGATGGCAAAATTCTTTATCGTAAGATGGTAAAGCCTCCATTAACCTAGATCCCTGAATAACATGGAAAAGTATTCTCACCTTCACCATGGACATGGAGCATGAGTGCAAAAAAATATTTGTTGAATTAAGCCATTTAGATTTCAGAAGTTTATTTATTGCTATATTATAATTTAGTTTATTATGATTAACAGAGTATGAGATCCTTTGTTTCTCTCTCACAATTTTCAGAATCTTCTCTTTATCCCTGGTGTTATTATATTTCATATACTTAGGACATGGTCTTTTTTTTTTTGAGGTGAGATTCACATAATATAAAATAATTATTCTAAAGAGAACAATTCAGTGGCATTTAGTATATTCACAATGTTATGCAACTGCAAACTCCATCTAGTTCCAAAACATTTTCACCACCCCAAAAGGAAACCTCATGCTCATTAAGAATTTACTTCCATCCTCCCTTCCCAGCCCCAGCTATTACTCATCTGCTTTCTGTCTCTGAATTCCTATTCTGGATATTTCATATAAATACCATCACATAATATGTGAATTTCTGTGTCTGGCTTAGTGTGTGTGTTCTAAAATATATTGTGTTGAGTAATCAGTGCATCCTTTCAGTTTAGAAGCTCATATTTTCAACTCTGGGGAATTACCTCCTCTTCTATTTCACTGATAAATTCTTCTCTCACTCTCCCCTTTCTCACACTCTGGAAATCTTATTATTCAGATATTAGATTTCCAGGATCAATATCCTAATTTTTAAAAAATTCCCCTTGGTCTTTACTTAGATAAAACCTCAAACCAACTCTTGTCTTTTTTGTTATATTTTCTGGAATATTTCCTCTACCTTCTCTTCTAACACTAACTCAAAAGGATATATGCACCCCTATGTTCACTGCAGCATTATTTACAGTAGCTGAGATATGGAAACAACCTAGATGCCCAATGATGCATGAATAGGTAAAGAAATATATTACTCAACCATAAAAAAGAATGAAATCTTGCCTTTTGGAATAACATGGATGGATCCTAAGCATGCTATACTAGGTTAAATAAAGTCACACAGAGAAAAATAAATACCATATGATCTCATTTAACATGTGGAATTAAAAACAACAACAAACTCATAGATACAGACAACAGACTGGTGGTTGCCAGAGGCAGGAGGTGAGGGAGTAAGAGAAATGGGTGAAGGGGAGCCAAAGGTTTCAAAAAAAAAAAAAAAAAAAAAGCCCTAGGCATAATGCAAAACACAAAAACCATATGTGAAGGGACATATATATTTGACCTCAAGTAAATTAAAATTTTTCTTTTTTAACTTAATTTTTTTTTAAGATTGCATTTATTTATTCATGAGAGACACACAGAGAGAGGCAGAGACACAGGCAAAGGGAGAAGCAGGCTCCCTGTAGCAAGCCTGATGCAGGACTCAATCCCAGGACCCCAGGATCACGCCCTGAGCTGAAGGCAGACGCTCAACCACTGAGCCACCCAGGCGTTCCAAATTAATATTTTTTGATCAAACTCACTATAAACACAGGTAAAGGGCCAGTGACAGACATGGAGAAAGTATTTGAAAAATAAATAGCAGATAACAGGTTACCATTTATCATTCATTCATTGAACAATTAATTAGGGAGGACCTACTATATGCCAGATAGTCTCCTAGATGCTGGAAACATTAGAATGAACAAATGACAAAATTCCTGCCTTCCTAGTTCTTCATTCTAATGGGGTGAGGAGGGAAATATGCTAAATAAACAAATGAAACATCAGATGGAGATTATGTAGAAAAATAAAGCACAGAAGAAGGAAAGGGAACACAGGGATAGCAAAGATATGAGGCCCTCCAAAAATGGATGAGAAAAAGTCAAACACAACAGAAAAGGGGCAAAGAATAACAATACTGAATTCAGAGGCCAAGAAAAGAAAATGCCCAGTCAACGTGAAATTTACGGTCTACCTACAGAAACAATGCCATGGCATTATTCACTCATCAGTTTGGCAAACATTCAGTACCAGGAAGGCTGAGTATATGAGTAATCTTATGTCATTCTCGTGGGAGTGTAAATTGGTTTTTTTTTTTTCTTTAGAGGGCAATTTTGACAGAACTCATCCAAATGTTGAAAGCACATGTACTTTGACACAGAGTCTCTATTCTGTGTATTACTCTGGAAAGAGACAACGTACAAAGATTTTCAATGCAGTACTGTCTGTATTTAGGGAGGGAGTAGATTACAAAATTTTTATAGTTCTACCAAGAAAAAAAAATGTGTTAATCTCCAAAGTCTCTGTCAACAACAAAAATTCATTTTAAACAGTATTTACCTACTATATTTGCATAATTTTAAAATGTTGATGCCTAGTCTAGCTCTCTCTCTTAGGTCTCAGAATACTACTAACTTCTTCCCAAACATCTTCACCCAGAAATCCCTCAGGAAGTTCATCTCACCAAGTCTAAAATGGAATTTCTCTTCCTTTGTCTTGGATGGATTTGGGATCTCTCCTCAAATATAGTCTGTCATTCCTATTTCTAATGAGCTATATACTGCAACTATATATTTTTGTCTACCTTTCTCAATATACTATGAACTCTTTGAGGAAAACACTTCAAATATTTACTGTGTACCACCAGATAGAATACTAGGTACTCTTCATGGATTATTACCAAGATATATGTTATATATTTAGGAATTTAGAGTCTAGTGGAAGTAGGAAGGTATCTCATCAATAATTTAATTCCCAAGACAATTCTGACGTAAAACAGGTTTCTACAAATGTTGTTACATGAATTTAGCAAATAATAAAATAATACGAATGCAGACTTTGAAAGCCATTACAATCTTTCTCTAGTATGTTGAAGATTTAAGTGCCACCATGTTTAAAAAATCCTAAACATACCTTAGGAGTAATTTACTGTTCAAAATGCTCACCCGTAGAACAAAATCTGAAGTCCCTACCAGACCTACAAAGTCTACATGATCTAGCACAGGGGTCAGCCAACTATAGCCCTAAGGGTCAAATGCCACCTGCTGCCTGTTGGGTAATATGGTTTTAGAGGAACACAGCAGGTCCATTCATGTACATGCTGTCCATAGCTGCTTTCCACTACAATGGCAGTTTAGTAGTTGCAACTACTAGAGACTTTATAGCTTGGAAAGCCTAAAATATTTATTATCTGCTCCGCCCCCCCCTTTAAAGCTATTTTTATTGTTCTAAAACTCCTATTTCAGACCAGTCCCAGTTTTCATAGTTTCTATCTCACATACTCTTTCTCCAGACACATGTACATCTCATTCAGTTTAGTCTCAAATCTGTTCAAATCCCACATGCTACCTTTTAACTACCTTTGGTCTTACTTACATTTTTAAATTTTTCTTCAGTGGACTTATTACTACCTGACATTAGTTTATTAGTTTTTCTTTCCTCCAAAGAATGTAAACTCCATGATGGCAAAGCTTTCCCAACAGCTAAAATAAGACCTGGCATATATATTAATGTACATGCTTAATAAATATTTATTGAATGAATGGATTGAACATCTATCTTTAAAGGAACCAAACCTGGAAAAACTATTTGAATGTTTTCCTTGTTCTAAAAAACTAAGATTTAAATATGCAAAATGTGGGATCCCTGGGTGGCGCAGCGGTTTGGTGCCTGCCTTTGGCCCAGGGCGCGATCCTGGAGACCCGGGATCGAATCCCACATCGGGCTCCTGGTGCATGGAGCCTGCTTCTCCCTCTGCCTGTGTCTCTGCCTCTCTCTCTCTCTCTCTCTCTCTGTGACTATCATAAATAAATAAAAATTAAAAAAAAAAATTAAAAAAAAAAAATAAATATGCAAAATGTTTTGCACAGTACTAGTATCAAAGTGCTAAATAATGATTACCTGTTGCTATTGTCACTACTGAAATTACTGAAGGTAATATTCTCAAACCTGGTGAATCATTAGTGGCCTGTAATAAATAATTGAGGAAAAGGGGCACCTGGGTGGCTGTCAGTTAAGTATCTGTCTGCCTTTGGCTCAGGTCATGATCTCAGGGTCCTGGGATCGAATACTACATCTGACATCCCTGCTCAGTGGGGAGTCTGTTTCTGACTCTCTCTCTGCCCCTCTCTGCTACTTGTGCTCTCTCTCTCAAACAAATAAAATCTTAAAAAAAAATTTTTTTTTAAATAATTGAAGAATATTTTTTTAAAAAGTTTCTGGGGCGCCTGGGTAATTCCATCAGTTAGGAATCAAGCCCAACTCTTGATTTCAGCTCATATCTTGATCTTAGGGTTGTGGGTTTGAATCAGATGTTGTAGTCCATGCTAGGCATGGAGCTTACTTTTAAAAAAGTTTCTAACCACTGGTTCTCAAACTTGGGGTGGGCACCTCAATTCTTTGGGAGTACTAAAAGTCAGAAGCCACTCAGATTCAGAAGAGAACTTCCATGTAATGATAAATGCAGGTCTTGAATGAGCTATTTGGCTCAGGACAACTGAAAGATGAGTTAGAAGATTTTCTTTCCTCTTAAAAAGTCCCTCTTGAGGGATACTCTAGAGAGACACTTATTCATTTTCTCCTATTTTTTATTTGTTTTTAAGAAAGATTTTATTTTTTATTTATTTTATTTTTTTTAATTTTTATTTATTTGTGATAGTCACAGAGAGAGAGAGAGAGAGAATGAGGCAGAGACACAGGCAGAGGGAGAAGCAGGCTCCATGCACCGGGAGCCCGATGTGGGATTCGATCCCGGGTCTCCAGGATCGCGCCCTGGGCCAAAGGCAGGCGCCAAACCGCTGCGCCACCCAGGGATCCCTAAGAAAGATTTTATTAATTTGACAGAGAGAGAGAGAAAGAGAGCACAAACAAGAGGAGCAGCAGACGGAGAGGGAGAAGCAGGCTCCCTGCCCAGCAGTGACCCTGGGATCACAACCTGAGCTGAAGGCAGATGCTTAACTGACTGAGCCACCCAGATGACCCATTTTCTCCTACTTTAAAAAAAAATACATATTTATTTATTTATGAGAGAGAGAGAGAGAGCACTCTCAAGCATGAGTCGGGGGGACAGGCAGAGGGAGAAAAGTAGACCTTCCGCTGAGCAGAGAGCTGGATGTGGGGCTCCATCCCAGGACCCTGAGATCACCATCCCAGCTGAGGGTAGACACTTAAACAACTGAGCTACCCAGGGGCTCCAACCCATACTTTATTTATTGTGAAAAATAACACACAGAAAGGGACAAACAACACAAGGGTACAGGTTAATAAAATTTTTAAAAGCAAATGTCTATATGACTACAGCTCAAATCGAGAAACAGAACCTAACCACAACCCCCTAAAGCTTCCCACATTTCCCTTTCCAATCAAAACCCCATAAAGGTAACTACTATCCTGACTTTTGTATTTAATTTCTTGCATTTCTTTATAATCACACTACATAAACTGTGCATGACTAAATAATATAATTTTAGTGGTTTGAACTTCACGTTAAGTGGAATACTACAGTATATAGTGTTTTGTGTCAGGCTTCTTCTTCTTTTTTTTTTTTTAAGATTTATTCATGAGACACACACAGAGGCAGAGGCAGAGGCAGAGGCAGAGGCAGAGGCAGAGGCAGAGGCAGAGATAGAGGCAGAGGCAGAGGCAGAGGCAGAGGCAGAGGGAGAAGCAGGCTCCTCACAGGGAGCCGGATCTGGGACTGATCCCAGGACCCCAGGATCACAATCTGGGCCAAAGGCAAACACTCAACCAATGAGCCACCCAGGTGCCCTGTTTTGTGTCAGGCTTCTTTCATTGAATATGCCTCAGTGTATATATATTCATTTGACTACTAAAGGTCTTTTAGGTTATTTCCAATTTTGAACTGTAAATAATGCTGCTGTGAATATTCTTGCATTTGTACCTGATACGTATATGTAGGCATTTCTGTAGGGAACCTATCAAGGAGCAGAACTGATGGGCACAGTAAGTCTGACATTTGAGAACCATCACCTAAGCATTTAGTTTAGTCAGAAAACATCTGATAGAACTGCAAAAACTGTCAAATCTGTAAAAGACTGAATAGAACAAAACAAATTTATTTCTTGGGTGATAAAAATAAATTATGTACTAACATATTACTACATGGCACAAAATAAAAATAAAAAACAATGCATTCAAAAGAAGTGCAAGGAGCACAGGTGTGCCTAGCCTGGACTAAATTCTTTAAGCTAAAGAGCTACTTTCCTCACATGATATATACAACCAACTGAAAGCAGAATATAAACTCAAACAGCACTATCAGATACTGATGTCAGCTGCCTAGGGTAACTGACAGAAGAGAAGAGCAGATGAATATAAAAGACCTACATAATCTGGTATTTGTAACTGCCAACCTGGAAAATACCTTTAAGTCTCAAAGTTAGGTTTCATTAAAAAAAAAATAATGTTATCACTTGGGCATTAAAATAATGTGCTGGGGACCAAATTTTCTAAATGGCACTTGTACTAGTAATTAAAAAGTTAGACAATCTTGACATTGTCAGGAATATATTGCTTTACCAAGGACAATAAAACCAGATCAGTCAGCTTTCACTGCCTGTGACTGGTAATAAAAAGAGGAAAAAAAGTTACTTCAGCAAAAAAGCTCCCACTAACACCCTCTCCAATCTCCCCACCATAAATTTTGTACTTGCTAGTGAACATGTATTTCTGTGTGGCAGGCATTACTTAGAGTGCTTAGCAAATATGATTCCATTTAATACTCACAATAATCCTAAGAAGTAGGTAATACCACCCCATTCTACAAATGAGGAAATTGAGATTTAATGAGGTTCCATAGCCCAGAGTCCTACTGCCAGTAAGGGACCAAATGAGAATTCGTATCAAGAATCCTCTGATCCAATTCTAAACATCATAGATAAAAGTGAGCTAAAATAACCAAAAAGGCCATTAGAGGGAAATATAGTAAAGAAACTGAGATTAGAATTAACATCAAATACAATCAAAGTAAAAATTAACAATCAGCATTTAACATCAAGCTAACCGTTTATCTCCTTCACAGAATAGCAATTCACAAAGTAGAAATAGAGAATAGGGAAGAACAAAAGAAGAAAAATTTGAGAACTTTTTTAGAGTAACAGGTAGACTTTATTTAAATTCAATTAACATATATTGTATTATTACTTTCAGAGATAGAATTCAGTGATTCATCAGTCTTATATAATACCAATGCTCTTACATCATATGCCCTCCTAATGTCCTTATCAGCAGGTGGTACTTAGATGAAAAAAACCTGAGAATTAAGGACAAACTGAAACTAAAGGAAAGGAACCAATTTCAAGAATACAGAAAAAAAAAAAAAAGAATACAGAAACAGATCTTTTTTTAAAGAAAGGAACAATCTACATGTCAAAACACTGCTGGCATAAATTTTAGAGTATCTTCTGTGCAGTTATACTGGGAGAAAACCTGGTAGAAATGTTGGAAAGGGATTGGGAAAATGATTGGTACAAATAAACAACAAACAAAAAAGACATCCCATATATCCTAAATTGGACAACTACTCTTAAGTACAAAGAAATAAAGAATTAGCAACATCTAGTTTATGAGGCCATAAACAACTAAGAGCAGGGAACCACACTAAGTGTTTCCTATTCTTTGTCATAAATAAACTGCTTTGGTTTAGAGAAATAAAAGTTTAAAAAATGAAAATGTAAAAATCTGTTCAAGTAGAATATGTAATCAGCATAATCCTGAGATTGTTCAGAGACTGATCTCATAGAGTGATGAAAAGTAAACAGTCACAGAGCAACACTGATTCAACGCATTACTCCAAATAAGGCAATTTTTATGTGAGAGCAAAACCCTAAGAGAAAGGAGGGAATGAGACCAACATACACGTGGTGACTGTAATTTCAAAAGGGGAGTGGAAGGCAGGGAGACAATTTTTTTTTAAATCAGGAAAAAAACATAAGATATGAAATATTAAGAGAATGAGACTTTTGCTTAATAATAAAAATCATTAAGTCTCATAGTAACCATAGATTAAGAATATAAATACATGAAGTTTATTTCAGGGCACTTGTTAACTCAATTATCAAAATATGCCACTCCACCTTTGAGGTGGAGACAGTCTGTACAAGGCGGACAGACCCCAGAAGAAAAGTTTCTTTGGCACCCAGCTGTGATGCCTCTGCCCTCCCCTAAACAACTGAAGAAATTAAAAGTGCAGGAAGCAGTAGGAAAAAGGAGTTTTTCATTCTATGCCCATGAGTGAATCTCTATGTCCTCAGATTCTCCACCTTTTACCCTTTATTCTTTGCACTCAGCATATAAATCAATCAAGAGAGAAAGTTCATGGGATATATATGAAACAGATTTAGAGATGCACAATTTGTTAACTCAAAAGCATCTTTAGCAGAACACAATAGACTCAAAGTATTTGTTAAGTTTACATGGTAAACCTTGAGTAACTAAAATTTGCAGGCAACTGGAATGTGGAATTCTGCTTAAATCAAACTTCATACCAAATCCCTGAAGAGAAAATATTGCTAGAGTCTTTTAGCAAGTTTTATTAAAGTTACTGTTAATTCTAGATTTTTATATGGTATATTTTTACACAGAAAATTTATTTCACAGTTCTGGAATTATGTAAAAGGCTATACTTAAGTCTGTTCAAAATCCAATCTCTTTGCCTGGGATTAAAAGTTGTTTTCCTAAAAGAAAATTAAAAGAAACACAGTCTCTTTTACCATAAAAGGAAAACAAATTGAAATGTGTTCTAACTCCTTTAATTTCGTCAAAATCACCTTATAAATGGAGACAGCCAACAACTAAATCATTCTCTTTATGGATTCATATACATTAACTGAAAAAATCTGTTAATATATTAAAAATAGACATGATGAATCCTACAAAAGTGAATTATTTGCTTTCTAATTTTTTTTTTCCTTTTCCTTTTCCAGAGAGAGAGAGAGAGAGGGAGAGAGGGAGAAGAGGGGGAAGGGCAGAGGGGGATGGAGAGAGAGAATCTCAAGCAGATTCCACCAGCACAGAGCCCAACATGGGGCTCGATCTCACAACCCTGAGATCCTGACCTGAGCTGAAATCAAGAGTTGAGTGCTTAACTACTGAGCCACCCAAGTACCACTGCTTTCTACTTTTTAAAACACAAAGTGAATTTGGACTATACAATAATCACTGTAGATAATGAAATCTAGGTACTTAATATCTTGTTTTTAAAAGACTGGAAATAAGGGTTACTTGGCTGGCCCAGTCAGTAGAGCCTATAACTCTTGATCTCAAGGTTTTAAGAGCCTATAACTCTTGATCCACCCATGCTGGATGCAGAAATTACTTTAAAAAATCCTTGGGCAGCCCCGGTGGCCCAGCGGTTTAGCGCCACCTTCAGCCCAGGTTGTGATCCTGGAGACCTGGGATCAAGTCCCATGTTGGGTTCCCTGCATGGAGCCTGCTTCTCCCTCTGCCTGTGTCTCTGCCTCTCCCTCTCTCTCTCTCTCTCTGTCATGAGTAAATAAATAAACTCTTTAAAAAAAAATTAAAAAATCCTTAACCCCCCCCAAAAGACTGGTAATAAGAATATGAAGTATCGCTGCTCACAGAATATAAACTTTGTTCAAGATCATAAATCAATTCAAGATGGCTATCACTGAAAATAGTGGCAAAAAAGTTTGTGTGAGATTATAAAAAAAAATAATCCAAAATTTTTTAAAAAGTTCACTTGAGTAAGATATTTGCTGAATTTACCTTGCTTGCCATAATACTTATTAAACAAAACAATTTCTATATAGGCACTTGTTATAAAATAATGAAAATATCCCTTCTGACGACAAATCAAACCAGGGTTAACTTTTAATATGCCAATTCTGGCAGTCCAAATATAAGGAGCCAACAGATTTGGAAATTTCAGAGATATGACTGGTACCTTGATTAACCAAACTCTTGCTGCTTGTCACCAAAATTCAGTAACCGAACAGATTCAGATAATGGGCTCCATCTCTAGCCACATGAATTTACAGTCCAAACTTCCACTGTTTGCACTTAGGGACCCAAAGAATTCAGACATCTAGGAATACTTACATTTTATTTTGTTCTTCGGTTCATTCTTTGTCCACAAGAAAAGGATTTTATATTCATTTTCCCTTTGTACCACATTTAACATTTTTCTCATGCTATTACATAGCCCCTATAAACATAATTTTATTATCTAATATGCCCATTGAGGAGATTGCTGTAATTTATGTAACTTCTGCTCTATCTCTGAATGTTTACTGGTCCATTTGCCTCTCATTAACTATGACACAATAAAAATCTTTAAACATCTTTATCTTAGTGTAAAACACACATCATTCTGTTACAACTACAGCTAAATATTTTACACATTTTATAATAATATTTTAAATGATTTTTACAAATTGTAAAACAGTCTCTTTTTTTGATAGTTTTCTTCGGGTCAACATACAAGTCACAAAAATTTAAAATAAAAGTAACATTAAAAAATGGTCACATGTAATAAAACTAAGTATAAAATCCTCTCCTAAAGATTTATATTTTAGACTCTATATTCTCTTTTAGTTGGTTTCAGTGGGTATCAATTATTTTGCCCCAAACCCCTGTGCCAATTTCCCATAAAAGTGAAATTTAGTAATCAGAAGATAACAAAAACATGGACTAATCTTTGCTTTATGTAAACTTTTTAAAAGATAAATAAATATGCCATATTTATTAAATAATTTTCCTCAAAATAATATTAAACTGACATTCAATATCATAGTCTCCAAAATGGACAAAAACAGAAGCTCTTCTACAACAATCAAATGAAATTCCAGGTTTCCTTAAGGCATTCCTAAGGAGTGTAACATTTCATCTACTGATTTGTCTGCTATAATTACCAGGTGTGACCCTTCAACCCTCAAGGACTCCTGAGATTGTGTGGGGGTGGGGAGGAAAGAGAAGAACCACATATATTTGCAGGTCCACAAGATGTACTCATGAGATAAAAACATGGGGAGTCACTCATTTCAAAAAGAAATTGAAAAGGAAGAGAAAAATGCTCAACAAAGTGTATTCTATGTCTGGTAGGAAAAAGTATAGATATTGTAATAAATCTTTATTACACATAGTGACCTTTAATTATCACTAGACCAAAAGAATATCACAACCTCATGATTCAAGCAGCCATGTGATTTTCAAGTAAGAGGGAATTCATTACACTTTCACTCAGAATTCAGCAGAGGTCCAAATCACCTCAAAAGCCAACCTATCCATCTTTATTATTAAAGATAGCCTTCCCAAGGGTATGCCATGGATGTTAGACTATAGGACAATTTATTGCTACTCCTTCCCTAGAAAGGTCCTGTTACCCTAAGGGCCATCTTCAGATTTGAGTGCCCAAACTAAATCACTGTTTGCATGGCTTCATTTAATCATTTAAGAAATTTATTTAAGAACTTCAAATCCAAATCTGTGATAGAACTAGAACTTTAATAAAACAGGCTAACTTGATTACTACCTCTTAAGTATCCACACAGAAAGTTTAGGTGCTTGACATTCTATTTTATTTCCTACTCAACAACAATTTTTATTTAAAAACTTGAAACCTCCTCTTTTTTTGTGGGCAATATGAAATCCATCTTTGAAGGCAAATGCCACAAAAACAATTTTCTCAAAAGAGAGAAGCCTAAACAGTATGAAAAGTATTGCTGCTGTCTGAAGATGGCCCTCTGTGTACTTCTATCATAACAAACACATTGAGATCTTCATTTTTTCCTCTCATTTTTCAATTTTTGCCCCTAACTTCATTAAAATCAATGTGAAAAATACTCTGTACTCACTCTGGCATTCTATGAATTGATGAATAAAAGTGCAGTCCCCGCCACTCTTTGAAAGCAAGTGCTCTAATAAAGAAAGAAACACCTTTAAGGATATAGTTTGTTGCTGTTTTTGAAAACCAACAGCAAAGGTAGGAAAACTGAAATGTATTAACATAAGTAATGCTGAATGAGATTCATAAAAGTTTAATATATTTTTAATATTAATAGCAGACATATTTTGGAGTTAAAATAAGCTAAATACTGAAAACTGTAATTACATAATCAATGATCTGTACCCTGAATGGTTAGCTTTTAAAGGTGCAGTTTCTATTCAAAGAGCTCAAGAAAACCAGACACATATTGCTTTAAAAAGCTTCTCCCACTTCTAAAATACACCTTCCTCCATGACAGCTTAATACTTGTAAAGCATTTTTAAATTTTATTATATGTTCTTACTGAATTAATTTTCAAATAACTGGTTTCTAACAGTCCCTCTTCAAAGCTATTCTTCTTAGTTAAGAGGCAAAAGATAAATATTTTAAGAATACCATAAAACAATGTGTCTTAAAATTTAAGGCACTGATGTAACATTTAAATTTTTACACTTTCATTTCACAAATAACCTTTCCCTTTAAGTCATTTAAACTGTACTTTATATACTCTCAAAATATTATATTGTTCATCTCTGCCCAAATGATTAAAGTCAATGCCTACACATTTTAGAATAAGAGGCTGAAAAATGCTTTTGCTCAGGTCAAACAGAATTTGTTTTGTTTTGTTTTAATGAGTGGAGAGAATCAAAACCTAACAGGAGTTTAAGAAAAGTGTTAGCCCTTTTCTTACAATAATCTCTATTTACATTGATTTAAAGAGTTAACTTCTGAATCTGGGTAACATCCTTCAATTATATCTCTGGATCTTTCAGAACCACTGAATAGACTTTGGAAGTTCAAATGTTAAAAATAAATCCCAAGATGATGACTATCTGGAAGGTGTGAAAGCACTAAAACCTCTTAAAGAGGACCTGAGTTAGTACCACTCAGACCATGAAACCTCTTCCCTTTTCTCCTCATTTCTACCCACCTCATTTCTCATCATCTCAACTTTTTTTGAGGCAGGCATCTCCTACTCTGATCACTTCACAAATCTTTTGACAACCTTACTAACAGCCATCTCCTTTACCTTCCTACTGAAATCTGTCATTATCCTTTATCTATATACATGGTGTACAGAATCTCCAGTCAACAATTATATATATATAATACATAACACAATTATACATATAAAATACATACATATATATGTAATACATGTGTGTAGAGCTGTATATAATTGTATAGTTATATAGTTACACTACATAGAGATACCATATAGCCCCAAAAAGAGAAAAAGGCTAGCAGCAACAGAAATTTAAAAAAAATAAAATTCTCATATAGTATTTGCTGATTGGAACTAAGAAATCTAAAACAGGAGCCCTCAGTTAAATAATCCTACCTAAGCTATGATAACATTTTCAGAAGTCCAACTAAACAATATCATGTTTAAATAAGAAAACTCATTTAAAATCAAATTTTAACCTAAAGTTCTGTTTTAACTTCACAGAACTTATTTGAAACAAAATTTCAGACTATCATCACAGGACTTTAGAAGACATTTATTAAAGTAGTGATCCCACCATGACTCACAAAGCCCTAAATCACCCTTTTATATAGTCTAATTTTAATATCTGGACTCTAGATTAAAATATTTATCATACTAGTTTAGGTAAAATGCAAGATTTATATAAAAATATATATGACTTCTACAAAGGCATTTTCTTCTTTATTTTTTAAGATTTTATTTATTTATTCATGACAGAGAGAGAGAGAGAGAAAGAGAGAGAGAGAGAGAGAGAGAGAGGCAGAGACAAAAGCAGAGGGAGAAAGCAGGCTCCATGCAGGGAGCCTGACATGGGACTTGATCCCGTGTCTCCAGGATCATAACCCAGGCTGAAGGCAGCACCAAACTGCTGGGCCATTGGGGCTGCCCTACAAAGGCATTTTCTAAGATATATGAAAGAAAAGTCTTTCAGATAGTATATAAAAAGGATTTGGATCATGACACTTTTAATATTTCATTACTTGAATTAGCCCCTTGGGAATTCACTTTGCCAAAACTATAAAAGATGTCACTGATAATGCAAAAAGAATCAGATACTTAAGGTGAGAGAAGGTGGGGGGCATGTCAAAGATCCCAAATAGGGCTGTGGAAGTATAAAGAAAAGACAGATACAGAAACAAAAGAAAGAACTGTGGTACTTAAAATGTGTTATATTTATATACAAGTTTCCTAATAAATTTTGTTTATCTATACTACCTATGTTGTCCAATACACATGCTCAGTAGAAATGTGACTGCCGAGCCCTGAAAACATGGCTAGTTTGAATTGAGATGTGTTGTAAGTGTAAAATAAATACATACTGGTTTCAAAGACTTACTAGGGAAGAAAGAATATGAAATACTTCATTTAATCTTTTAATATTGATTACATGTTGAAATAATATTTTGGATATTGTGGGTTAAAATAAATATATTATTAAACATTATTAAAAATAAATTATTGTTTCTTTTAAGAAAATTTTATTTACTTACTTTAGAGAGAGAGCAGAGCGAGACAGAGCATGAGCAAGGGGGTGGGTGGAGAAAGCGGAAGAAGCAGACTCCCTGCTAAGCAGGGAGCCTGTCATGGGGCTCGATCCCAGGACCCCAGCATCAAGACGTGAGCCAAAGGCAGATGCTTAACCTACTGAGCCACCCAGGTGCCCTTACCTGTTTCTTTTTATAGTTTTAATGTGGTTACCAGAAAATTTTAAATTATCTATGTGGCTCTCCTAATATTTCTATTAGACAATACGTTCTAATTATGCTTATCAGATAAGATACAAAAAATTTATAGTATAAAACCTGTGCTTATCATAGCAGCTACTTTAGATTTAAGTAATTTCAAAAATAAGAGTTTACTAGAGAAATAGCATTAATCTTAACATCTCCAGATATTTTAAAAATATTCTCTTATAACTATACTTGGTCTTCTCTCTACTATTTAAAGAGTAATTTTAATTAAAGTCCTATCTCTTATGAGATTGGGTCAGTTCCACCTAAAAAAAAATAATCATATCTGATAGCATATTATGGCTATGAACTTTCGTAATATTGGAATGCTTGATAATTGGTTTTTATATAACAAATGATTCTCAACAGATTCATCTTATTCCAAAATCCACCGTGTACTTAAATCTGGTATAATGAAGCTTTTGTGCATTTCAAGATATTTACTATTCCATTTCATTAAAGATATACTGTTGGTTATTCTCACTCCACTCAATTTATTACCATTAAAAAACCAAACACACCAGAAGGGAAAAAATATCATGGTAAGAAGTACCCTAAAGTATCCAAATATCTTTTCAGTTTTAAATCAAAGTAATTATCTACAACTATTCTCATCTAAATCAGTTAGAATTGGCAAATTTTTAGCAATAATCTGATAACACAAAGTAGTATAGTATAAAGATGATTTAGTGTATATAAAGGGATTCTCTTAACTGCAGGAAGAACATGTTCTCAGCCTAAGTTAACACTGACATTAATAAATACATGCTCAAATCAAAATGGTGATGAATTGGAATAAAAAGTGCTGATGCCAAAAAGAGAAGAAAAAAAAAAGCAAATAATGGCAACAAAAAATAAAAATTCATTTAACAATGCCAAGCTTTTAGAAAATGAGGATTAAGTCATTTTACATGTTTGCTAAATATAATTAATAGATAGAAATTAATAATTTTAATAATGAATATAAACTACACCTTTAAAAATTCTCAAATTGAAATTCAAACTGGAATTCTAAAATGTAGATGTTTTATTTTATAAAACACACATAGAACAAATAACCATGATTAATGACAACTTTTAATTTAGAGTTTCAAGATTTGTTATAGAATATATGTAATATTAAGTCTTGAGCTTACACCTCATTTTATATATATATATATATATATATATATATGTAACTTGAACCTATCTTGCCAGTTTCTAATTAAAAACCAAACAAACAAAAACAAGAACAACAACAAAAAAGCACCTCCTAACTTTATCAGAGTTGGCAGCTGCCCAAAAACTATAAAGATATCCCCTGATACATGAAAAAAAATTTAGTAAGAAGCTCTGAGTATTGACCTTGATATCTTCCACTAACTTCTGTATAGAAACTAAGAGGAGAGGGTCACAGATTTGTAAATACAGAAAATAATTTTATTCATTCTGTACTTCAAGCACCTAATGCAAGATGTGGCACATAGTTGGTGCTCAATTAATGTTGGATGGATAAAAATGGGGAAGGATGAAATGGGGATCTTCACAACTGAAGGAACGTACAAGCCACTGGGTAAAAAGTACCCCCATGCAATAACAGGAAAGCCAATAGTAGCTATACATTTTTGGCAAAGATAATGCAAGCCATCCAGAAAGAAGGGTCACAGCGAACTAATCATTAACTAATAAATGATTTTTCAGGTAGCAGAAATGACTGAACCTGTTTTCTCTGATTAAAGAAACAGATGTACAGTATAAAGAAAGTTTCTATGACATATCCAAGAGTTCAATGGACTGTTAAAGTAAACTCTTGGCCAGCGATGGGGCAGGACACAAACATTAAAAATGGAGGCCCAATATCTCCAGGAAACAGTACTTGATGGAAGAAAAGAGTAGTAGAATTCTTTGAAAAATACACTGGGGGAAAAAGCTATATTATGCTATATCAACAATGTTGAACTTTATCTTTTTCCTGTTATTTGAATAATTAAAATCTCCATATAACAAGGGATATCTAACCAAAAATCATAGCATTAAGAATGACAAAATTAGAGAAGCTTTTTAAAAAAGCTGGGATCCAGTGGTCTGTGAACTGCATGCTTTTTGTTCCCAACACTTAAAACCTTAAAACACTGATCTCTCTATCCTGCTTAAATAGTAAAAGGATATCATGAAAGAAGAACATTTAAGTTTTTTACACTACCTTTTTCTGTGCTCCCATTTATTTTAGGTAAGAAGTCATCAACTTGTATCCCTAGGATTAAGACAATGTGTCATTGCCTGATAAAAAAAGTGTCACTTAAAAACTGGTCTCAAGGGTAACCATGGCATTTTTGTATTCCTACTTACATTAAGATAGCATAGCATACTTTAAATTTATTTTTACAGTAAGGGTTCACCTGGCCATTTTCTATCAACTCAGAGAAAAAGCTACAACTGTCTAGTAGCTTTCCAATGAATCTCAAAAGAAAAAGGTCCTGCTGTGCATGTATTTTTCTTATTGAAATATCCCTAAGGAGAGCGCCTCAGATGCAGAAATTTCATCTATCTCAAGGACTAAACAATGGTGCCCACTTGTGGCAATCAAGTATATTTTTAAGGGCAATTTTCTGAAAGAGTACAGATACTTTATACCGAATACATAAAATATCCCTCTTAAAATAAGTTCCCCATGAGAGTAAACGAAAAAGTTTCAATGATAAAATTCAGCTTTAAATAAGAAATTTGATAACACACCTACCTAAACTGCTGCATTCTTTAAGAGTTTTCTCCTGAAGATGTTCTAACCGTACTGTAAATAAAAGTCCAAGAAAAAGATATTTCACAGATAAAAAGAAAAAATCAAATCAAATCAATTTCTAGATTAGCTAACTTACCTTGTAAAGCTGTTAGCCTTTCATTGGTGAAGTCATTATCAGCTTGCAAAGCTTCTATTTTTGCCTGGAGCTCCTGTTCTTTTTCTTCCATTTCATCTATTTTATGTTGTAATTCTTTTTTCTCAGCTTGTCCCTTCTGTTGGATTTCTTCTTGTTTTCCCTCTGCTACCTGTCGAGAAAGAAAAAAATTTCCGTACTTTCATTAGTCTGAACTTGCCTTAAGAGGCCTCAAGCAGGACTGCTTTTATTCACCACAACCTTTAAGGAGAATATTCAGTATTATAGCACATATTTGTAAATGTCAAAATAATGTCAAAAGTGGTCTGCATTGAGGTCATGCTTCCCTATCACCTAGGAAAGAAAAACACGTAGCAGGCAAATTTGCCTACCTAATACATAGAGATAAGAGGATCAAAAAGAAAACCTCCACAGTTTTCAAGGGGGAAATACATAAGGTTTTCCCCTGAAATTACTATTGTTTAAATTGGTTTGTAAGTTCCAAAACATAACATACTTTGAAATTTTAAACAAAACTGTCTTTAGTTGAAGGAATGATGATCACAAGCACTTTTCTAAATGACCTCCTTTTAATAAGACCAATCTTTATTACAGGTTTACCAATCACATAGAGGGGAGGTATGTCCTGGTCTTCTCTAACAAACATGCAGCTTTTAGCCACTCAATCCATAGTTTGAATAATTTAAAGATGGGTCTTCACAAACTCAGTTATTACATTTTAAAGGACCAACCTGACATCACCTATGGTCTCATCTGTCCTTATCCTAAACGTCCAAAAGCTATAGAGAGCTGCAGCTGAAGCTCCCTGGAGGCTACCAGAGTCATACAAATCACTCCAATATTACTTCTAGGCTTGTTACAGCACTAACATAGTTGGGCTCTCTGCCTTTGGGGCTGTCCAAGGATAAGGAGGTTCAAGTTTTTAATAAGTCTAAATATCCTGGGGTTTGCTGATATACATCTACTCCATATTAAAAGATGCCTGTTGTGAAGTAGTATTTATTTCCATCCAGAAGAAATATGTCAGCTTTTACAGACTTTCAATGATCTGTGGCAGCGGGGTGTGGGCTAAATGGCACCTTATTTTTACTACAAATTCAACCATTACCAAATATAACATCAACAACTGTTCAGCAATACCTAACCTCTTAATCTATCCAGTGTGTTAGGAACAATTAACATACTTTCAGGTTGAGTAACTACATACCTTTAATTTATCAGATAAATCTTTAATCTCATTAACTGCTCCATTATATTTATTGGCTAATTCTCTTAACTCTTCCTGAGTCCGTTCATTCATTTCTTTCAGATGGGTACATTCATCTTCAGTATTACTCAGACTTCGCTGTAATTCAAATTTACAGATAATGGATTTAGAATAAATGCACATTCTAAATTCAACTTATAAAAAGTATAATTCTATGAGCTGCTCTAAATTAACATCTGTCCTGGACTTTATATGAGGTAAACAACATAAGAATTTTACTTTACTTTAGGTACATGCTAAAACAGAAAATACAACAAAAAAATTTAAAAACAAAACAACAGAAAAAAAACGGTCAGGGGAGGAAAGGATGTTACTTTTACATAACTACTCTTTTAAAGGGCCACTGGGTATGACTTTTATACTTGAAAATATTTTAAGCTTATTAATTCTTGAAAACAAGTTTAATAATATGCATAATTAACTTAATAAAATTAGAAAACATCTAGTAACTTTCTTTCCTTGTATGTCAAACTAATGACACAACAGTGAATTAGTTGCTATGGGATGAGGCTATTATAGAAACTATTACTGTATTATATTACTATACCATGTTCTACAGTATATACTATATATTATATATAGTATTTTTACTATTCAATTTACAATGGGCATTTTAACTAAACCCAGTAACAAATAACTTCTGGGTAATTTCGCAGTGGTTCCAAAGGAATGACCTACATCATCAATTAGGTTCTTTTTAAAGTAACGAAAATCACATTTTGATTGTTCCTAAAAGACCTAGAAAGGACCTAAGAAATATTTTCCCTGTAAGTCAGAGTTCTTCTCTAGAGGATGGGTAAATAAGAACAGTGGTAAGGTTCTCCACCTTCCGCAGGTGTGGAATTAGTAGAGTAGAAAAGCAAAACTAGGTGACAGGAGATCAATTCCCTGGCACAAATCATGGTCCACTGTGTGAGAGGCTGACTCCTAAGCAGAATGCACATAGTAAAACTCCCTGATGAGGCTTTTATTTGCTCAGTCACTGAGTAGGGACCACAAGCACCAGAACTCACATGATTATATTGAAAATTCCTAACAACAAAAAGAGCATACTACCCCTACCCACTTGATAGACACAAAATATTTCCTAGCTATATAAAACTCAAGTTTAAAATGTCCTAGAATATTAGCAATTTTAAGCCACACTACCATTTTGTATTTGTTAAAATGAAATACCTCAACTTCTGAAAGTTTTCTAACCACTTCAATTTTCTCCTGAAGAACCCGCCTCAGGGACTCTTTGGCTGTCGTCTCGTAGTTGTGTTTATCCTCCTGTAATGCTATAAGTTCCTTCCGTAAACTATCTTCTGTTTGATTCTAGGATTAGAAGATATTTATAATTATAGCCAAGTTATTTTTTAAGTATTTACCATTTGAAAAAAATAACACATTATGATGCTCTTGGAGTTCTATATTGAGATACCTCCAAATACAAATGATGTTGGTCCTATATTAACTGAAGCTCTATTCAAAAGTTGCATTGTAAATTGCGCCTTCACAAATATATTACTCTACATTCTAACAGAAAAAAGATGTCAAAGGAAATTGAGAATTTATCTCATATGTACAAAACTAATTAAGTCTCCTATTTGTCATATACATTTGTGGGTAAAAATAATCTCTTACTTTCAAAGGGGCCACACATTTTAAAACAGTGGTTAAACCAAAAGGAATAAGAGTACCCTGAGGAAAAAGCTGACTCCAGCTCAGGCAGGAAATGTATGAGTCTGGAACACTTTGTTTTAGACAAAGTTTAAAACTTTGCCATTTATGACAGCAGGAAGCTATCAAAGTTTGCTGTCCTTCTACCAAAAGGACTCAGGCACCAAACTGAAGAAGTTCCCGTTGACCAAAGATGGGATAATTTGAGCATCAATAAGAACAACAAATGGAATAGGCTGAAACATATGAAATATATTTAAATCTAAGTTTGGAGAAAAAAACACTTCGTGGTCATTCTTTAATGGATGAGAAGGAACCAATTCATTATTTTAAAATCCAGTAAATAAAAGGAGAAAATCACTTATCCTGCTTTTCCTAAAGAAGTGACTTCAGGGTAACAAAATGGTTTATGAAGGGGAATAGAAGTATTTATAGAAGTAATCCAGCTAATAAATGAAGGAATAATAGAACTACATCATTTTTGCGACCTTAATAATGGATTTAGGCAAGCATTATCAAAGACTGCTAACATCTCAAAAAGAAAGACAACTAGACATGGTGCCTTCTGGTGAAAGTACACAATACTCTTCATAAAGAGTTGTTGGTAAAAAAAGAGTTGAACCTAAATCAGATTAAATCTCTAGATCAAACTACCAATTTATGGTATGGGAGGACAGCTAGAAGAATGTTTAACAATCCACATTGAGGGAAATTAGAGCACAGATGATGTAGTTTCTCCAGCAAATATCAACTATGATAGAAAAAAAAGAAAGAGTTGTATACAGGTATTCAATATACAATTCTTTCTCTTTACATGTATGTTTGAAACTTCCTATAATGACAAAAGATTTAAAAGAATGGTGAAAACATATAAATGTTTTAGCATGTACTCAAAATGTCAAAGAAACGAAGCTACATAAAAAACTATGCGTTTTTAATGCATAGTTTATGCATTTTTCTTTATGGATCTTTATTTGAGATTAATACCTACTTTGGAGCATGCTTGTAATTGGTTTCCCATAACTTCTAACCGTGATAAAAGTCTATCTTCATCTATTAAAGCCTGTTGAAGAAAAATTAAATATAAATAAAATCTCAGGGTAATTTAAAAATTATACATATCAAAAAGGTTGCTATTGCCAAAAAAAAAAAAAGATATAAAATTATAAAACTGACCATTGTAAAATGATAAATTTTTAATATTTGGTCATTAGGAAATGACTTTGCCTGCTAAAAAATTTCACTTTTAATCAACATCTAAGGGATATTAAACTACACTTCAATGCTTCTTGAATATAAACGCAATTGGAATACCTGCCAACTGGTATCTGAAGCCTCTTGGGTAATGGCTAGTAGCCGCTGAAGTGTGGCTAACTTCTGTTCCAACATCTGTTCCCGATGTAAGGCCTCCTAATAGCACAAATCACAAAAGAGATTCTAATAAACTAGCATGATTCCTTGAAGAAAAATCAAATTTCAGTACATTCTGAAAATATTCTCATATTACATCCCACTTTGTATCTTACTTTCAAACCTGATAAATCTACCTTGTAAAATATATATAAGCCACATCATTTTAGCCTTATTTCTTGGTCTATTAGAGGTACTGAGCTGCACCTTCCCCTATTAACAGAAAACAGTCCCCTGTTTTTGTTTTCTTTTTACTTATAATTCACAAGGGTTTAAAAAAAAAAAGGAAATCCAGATTACAAGAATCCAACAAATTTTTAACTCATTTTACATATATATATACACATATATATATGTGTATATATATATATATTTGAATATATACATATCTTTTAGAACAAACTCATTCCAAACTAAGCTAAACAATCTGGTCGGTAGTGAAGATACTTCTTAATGGCTTTGCTGCATAAATATGACATCTAAAATATAAATGTCTTTAATTTTTCCTTTTAAGAATGTTATACACACACACACACACACACACACACACACACACACATATTTAAAGAGAGACTGCTTCACAATCTATTGCGTTTCCAGGTGTTCTGATTCTTTGTGACCGTATACTACTTAGCAGATCAAATATGCCAAAAATAAGTAAGCGTCCACATGTAATTAAGGGGGTCAAGGAGTTATATAACTATTTGGCAGCTCCAAAAGGGTATTTTTACAGAGGACAATGGCAAGCAAAGCCTTATCTCTAGGTCTCCTGTTAACATTTGATAGCTATTAAGAGGGTCTCCTTCACTAGAAGGAGCAAGGTGAAAATGCTCACATAGCATTCAGCTGTGGTTATGGCACATTTTTATAAATTTTTTTTTAATTTTTTATTTATTTATGATAGGCACACAGTGAGAGAGAGAGAGAGGCAGAGACACAGGCAGAGGGAGAAGCAGGCTCCATGCACCGGAAGCCCGACGTGGGATTCGATCCCGGGTCTCCAGGATCGCGCCCTGGGCCAAAGGCAGGCGCCAAACCGCTGCGCCACCCAGGGATCCCTATGGCACATTTTTAAATTTCACTTTCTTCTATTCCTGTCATTAGCCAAAGAAAAACACGTACTACCCCATCTCTGGAGCCATCTCAACAAAAAAAGATATGCTTCATACAGTACTTGAGATTTAAAGCATGCATTTATTTTTCTACACATCCTTGATAACCAATGATTAATCAATGATCTGATCTAATTAGAGTTACAGGTACCATTTTAAAATATAACTCTAACAGTACAGATTAGGGATGCCTGGGTGGCTCAGGGGTTTTAGTGCCTGACTTCCACCCAGTGCGTGATCCTGGGGTCCCGGGATTGAGTCCCACATCAGGCTCCCTGCATGAAGCCTGCTTCTCCTCTGCCTGTGTCTCTCTGCCTCTCTCTCTCTCTCTGTTTCTCATGAATAAATAAAATCTTTTAAAAAATAAAATAAAAGTACAAGATTAAGGAATCTAACAAAAGCCATAAAACACAGCTTACACTTAAAAGAGACTAGTTGCCAAGTTTAAGCTTTTTTTTTTAAAAAAAAATTATTTATTCATGAGAGACATGGAGAGAGAGAAAAAGAGAGGGGCGGGGGCAGAGACACAGGCAGAGGGAGAAGCAGGCTTCCTGCAAGGAGCCCAATGTAGGACTTGATCCTGGATCCCGGGATCATGCCCTGAGCTAAAGGTAGACGCCCAACCGCTGAGCTACCCAGGCGTCCCTATGTTAAGCTCTTGAAATATTCCTAATATCCAGGAAATGACACTAAATGCTGCAAAAAAGCTTTACTTAAAAACAAAACCACCAAACAATTACTACTTCCACTAGATGGTGTAATTTCATCTTTTTGAACTCAATTCCACTTAGAGTTTCATAATTCCATGAACCACATCCTAACAGAAATCTCATACTTCCAGGAATGGCCTTCTGGTTCTATGGCATGAAATGTACTCCAGCTTTTACTCAAAAGTTTTACAATTTACATTAGAACTTTAGCAATTCAAAAAGATGTATACAGAAAAGACAGCACAATATAATCTTCTCTAAAGAATCAGAAATGAAAAAAAAAATAAAGAATCAGAAATGAATAGTGAAAGATTATGCCCACTATGAATATTCAAGGAACTGACAAAATTGCAAAAAGTACTGGAGTGAGCCATGGCATTAGATTCATAGTCCATGATGACTAGTAACTATTTAGCATGTAGTTTTGGGAAATAATTTTAATCATATGAGTCCCATATTTCGCATATGAGAAATGGAGGCTAGATTGGATTAATCTCAAAGTTTTCTTCTACCTCTGAAAATAAGAGATCTAGGTCAGCTAATGTGCCTTCCTTTACTGAGTGGTAAATAACTGCTAACATGTATGGCATACATTCTATGTGACAGTTGCTATTCTAAGTGCATTACATATATTGATTCATTTATTCTTGACAATTCTGTAAGATACATGCTATTATGCCGACATCACAGATGAAGAAAATGAGGCTCACAGTAGGTCAGAGGTTAAGGTCAGACTTGGTCCCTAGACCAAGTCCAGGGAATTCTTGCTAGAGTCTATTAATAGACATTCTACTAAACTGCAATTATGTAAAATGGCTTTTCTATGCACCATTAGGGTAAGATGTGATTAATGCTCTGACAATTTTCAAACTTGCACATTCTTAACTGAGGGGGAACTGCTCTTAGGGATTGATTCCTATAAAAGAACGAAGGAACCAGGATCACTGGTTTGGTCCTAACATTCTTAAAAAGCAACTGAAAACCTACATAGAAAATGATTACCCAAAGTTACAGAACTCACTAGCAGAGCGAAGATAAAAAGTTTAATCTCTAAATTCCTGATCTAGGGTTTTTCTTCACCATGGTTCCTCACCAGAAGAATAACCATTATCCAACCCAAATCTCCCAAAATGAAGAGAAAACGAACAAAAAACCCACTTATTTTCTTTTTGGAGATTTCTATGGCTCTTTAAATATGGTATTAACTTCGTCTATGAATCTGCCTTATCAAGATATCTTTCTACAGGTCCAGCAGCACAGCACAGTGACTAAGGGCAGAGACTCTGAGGTCTGACTATCTGGTTCAAATCCTACCTCTACCAGATATGTACCTTACAGGATTGTTCTGAAGATGAAATGAATAGAGATAAAGGACTAGACTAGAGTCTCGCATATAATAAGTGCTATATAATTACTTGCTATTAATATTATACAAAGCAACCAAAATCTCTCCAGGTTTAATTTTATTTAAAAGTCATCTATAAATAAAGAACTATTTTGAAATTTCCTCATATTTGAGTGGAAAAAAAAAACTTCTATTGTATAGAATCCTATCTTTTCTAGACTTAATAATCCTGATTCTTTTTATCCTTTCTTCACAAGACCTAGTTTTAATCTTTTTTTAAACTTTGAAGGATATTTCTTCTGTACTTGTATCCAATTAATATTTCTTTAGTCTATATCTGTGAACTAGTAAAATCAAATCTAAGTTAATTCTACTTTTAAAAACTAAGAATTTTCAAGATTTACTTTTACCTGTAGATACTGAGAAAGCTGGAATAGTTCCTGAGAGTACATACTTGGAGTGTTAGCAGCAACCTAGAAACAAATGACACAAGTACCAATAGTCACACAAAACAATTTTAAAAGACATTAAAGCCAAACCAAGTCCCTGAAATGTCTGTTTACTGAAATATACAAAATAAAAATTATTTTTAGCTCAATTAGTTCCTTTCATTTTCAAAATATTTCTCACATCTAGAATTTGTAAATGGTATTATTTTTTGCTGACCAGTCTGAGATTCATAAGCAGGGTTGTGGAACAAGTACTACTCATGAAAACATTCCTTGATAAACCAAATCACGAAGACAGCACAAAAGCAATACAGCGCTTTCTTAATTCAGAAATAATACCTTCTAAATCAAGAGATATACACTTTTCCCCTTTAAAATTCATTGTTAAATAGTCAACAAGTCACAATCTATTTAGAAGTAGCCATCTTCAAAATGGGAGTTGTATGTGGAGGTGTCGGGAGAGATAGGACATGAAATGGAACACTTTGTCCAATGGCCAGAGGCAATGAAAATAGGTTTGCGGAAGGGAAGGGAAAAGGGAAGGGAAAAGGGAAGGGAAAAGGGAAGGAAAAATGAAAGGAAAGGAAGGAAAGGAAAGGAAAGGAAAGGAAAGGAAAGGAAAGGAAAGGAAAGGAAAGGAAAGGAAAGGAAAGGAAAGGAGGAGAGAAAGGAAAGAAAGAAAAAAGAAAGAGAAAGAGAGAGAGAAGATACAATTAAGTTTAAAAAAAAGAATAATTGGTAAATAATGATGTTTTAATTACAAACCACAGAAAAAATACTTAGAACTTGAGAGTATTAGAAGAAATTCCTTCAATAAAGGGTTCTTTCCAAGTGTGAAACATAGAACCATGGCATTGTTCACCACTTCCCCAAAAGATGATACCATTAGATTGCTGTAACATTTACCCATATCCTCAATACTACCAAGCCTTATGTATTAACTTAATGATGTTAATAGCATCAATCCTGATTAAGTTCAGAAAGTATATTTTTATTAATATGCTAACTAGAATTCAGAGAAGTGGCATTATTTTTAAAAGTTAGTCTTAAATTGTCAAGGACATTATTTCTGAAATAATTCTTGGTATTACTGAGGTTGATGATTAACCAATTTTACTTCTGAAAAAGGAATCTAGCAGAGAACTTCAGTTTTAGGCAAGCTTTCAGTCTTTATCCAAATGGAACGCAAAAATGTAAAATTTTTTTCCAATAGTTTAGTTAGTACACTAAGAAAAAATATGCACATTAATGTCAAAAGATATAGATGTATTTTTTTGCTACTTAGCAATGATATCTACAGTTTATTATAACATTAATTCTTAATAAAAGGAAAAATGCTAACAAGTAATTATTGCAAAATTTCTGACCAAATCAGGTTAAAACTGATTTTCAAGGACAAAAAAAGAGCAATTTCCATAAACCCATATTTCTGCTATTTTTATATGTTGGTATATGTTGGGTGAACTATTTGGGCATAAAGTTTAATGAATACACCTAGACAGACTGTATTCCAGAATAAAAAGTAGTAACTAACACTGCGTATCTCTGCTTTGGCATACTCCTATATAGAGTACTCCTACTCTATATAATTATACTCTACTCTATATAATTAGCCATTTACTTGAGATAACAAAGGTTTTATCCTAAGAAACAAACAACCTAACTTCTCCAGATCAGAAGACTGCAATAACCAAATACCTATACACACTATATATAATTTGTTACAGAAGAAAAATAAGTTTCTAATTAAAGCATATTAAAAACAAACAAAAACACTTTCCAAAGCCATATAGTTAGTTTAGAAAAAATAATCATTAGTAGCTTACTTTGTCAACAGGACTTGGTAATGGAGCATGGATGACACTGAAAAGTAAAATTTAGAATTTTTTATCTAATTTCCTGACAACAGCGGAAATAGTATGACAGTACCAGAATATCTTAAACCCCAAGTTGATATACTTGCTTTCATATAATTAAAAGAATGTGAATTATTTTCAATCCTCATAAATACACAAAATTCTTAGAAAACAAGGTAATAAATATATAAATCTATCTTTTACACATATTTGTGTGTGTTTTTTTTTTAAGATTTTATTTATTTATTCTTGAGAGACAGAGAGAGAGAGAGAGAGAGAGAGAGAGAGGGCAGAGACACAGGCAGAGGGAGGAGCAGGTTCCACGCAGGAAGCCCGATGCAGGACCCAATCCCAGGACTCCAGGATCACGCCCTGGGCTGAAGGCAGGTGCTAAAAAACACTGAGCCACCTGGGCTGCCCCAAGTGTCCCCACATAATATATTTCTAAACGCAAATTCAAAAATCAAAGTGTATTAAATGCCCTTGAGGATCCACTATTTAATGAGGGTTCTGGTGAATGCCATGACTATAGAACTTCTATATAAGAAAGAAGTACTCCTTAAATTATCCATTTTTAATTTTGGAATGTGTACATTATGTTCTTTTAAAATTAAGTATTCCTATACACAAAGTCTTAAAAACCAAAGTTCTACTAGAAAGAAAGCTATAATTTGGAAACTTGTTCTAGCAGAGAACAACTTTAGCTAACTAAACAGTATTATTATATCACACACTAGCAACCAGAAAGCTTAGATATAGGTATGAATCCAAACTTCGTATAGGGCAGCCCCGGTGGCTCAGTGGTTTAGTGCTGCCTTCAGTCCAGGGTGTGATCCTGGAGACCTGGGATCAAGTCCCATGTTGGGCTCCCTGCATGGAGCCTGCTTCTCCCTCTGCCTGTGTCTCTGCCTTCTTTCTCTCTCTCTGTCTTTCATGAATAAATAAAATCTTTAAAAAAATAAAAAATAAAAATAAATAAACTTGGTATAGTTCTTTAAAACTAAGCATTAGACAGATAGTATAATTGATACTAATTGCCTTTTGGGCCTTATAAAGTACTATTGACAGACAGGCAGTATAGTATAGCAGTTAAGCATGTAGGCTCAGATGTCATACTGACTGGGCCTAGATTCTGGCTCTATTTACCAGCTGTGTATCTGGCTCTATTTACCAGCTGTGTAATCTTGGGCAAGTTACCTAAAGCACTATAGGTCTCAACTTCCTCATCCATAAAATGGGGATAATCATAAAAACAACCCCATGCGGTAACTGTAAGCATTAAACATGTTAATATAATTAAGAGCTTTGAACATAACCTAAAACATTCTATCACTTAACCCTACTACCACTCCCAATGAGAACTCAGCAGCTAGGGAAGCTAGGGTTCCTATCTTACAATGCTTGGTAAGATACTGTGTGTGTGTTGGGGTGAGTAGAGAACACAAAGCAAGGCTGCCCACCCACATCCCCTACAAGTTGCTAATCACTTCATATCCTAGGTGCTACTCTGGTGATAGTGAGCCTAAAGGCTGACTGGAGTTCCTAAATTCAACTGGTTAATCATGTGTAAACTAATGAGAAACTATCTTCCACGAATTAAAAATAGAAATGACAATTCTGATCCCACTGTAGTAACCACAAACATCCTAAGAAATGCTTCAATTAATCACAAATACACTAAAATGCTAAGTAAAATGGAATATTAAGTACCAGCATATCCTCCCTTTTGAGCACACACGATCCTGTACAGACTCCCAACTGAGATTATATAACCCTTCACTTCTTTGATTTCACATGTGTTTTCAGGTACCAATCACCTCTGGATCCCCAGAATCTATCAAAAGGCCCTAGCAAAGCTGGTGCCTAATGAAGGTTTAAAAAATTATGCCAAATTTAGTTTTTCTCTCTACCCATAAACATGGAATAGACGTTTTAAACGTAACTTTCTTTTTCTTGACTACAAAATTAAGAAATACTGATTATGGAAAATGTGTAAAGTATGAGGAAATAAGTAAGAATTACCTAATGCAAGCACCTAGAGATAACCATCTGGGGTATGTATCTTTTTCTCTGTAGATATGTACAGACAGGCAAATGAACTTAAGATAATTTAAATCGAAGCAAATAGTATTCAGTTTTTTTTTTTTTTAAATCCAGTTTTCTTAGTGACTGAAGTACAAAATTTTCTGGTCTTGTGAAAAACTGGTTAGCAAAAGGCTAAAAATTCAGCTAAACTATTCCATGAGTAATATATGTGTGGTGTATGTGTGTGTGTGTATCTTACAGAAACTATTCTGGATATAGGTGTATTTTGTTTGAATTATATTGTATTTGAATTGTATATTGAATTGAATTGTATTTGGTTGATTTATATATATCGAATATTTTGTATACAAAATATACATATTTTGTATATGAACTATGTTCATATGCAAAAAGGCAGTGCAGAAAGGGAAAACCATCAGTACTGGGATGGTAGGGTTTCAGGCAATTTTTCTCCGTTTGTTATCATTTAAAAATTATTTGTGCAGGAATGTCTGGCTGGCCCAGTTAGTAGAGCATATGACTCTTGATCTCAGAGTCATGAATTTGAGCCCCATGTTGGGTATAGTGGTAACTTAAAAAAAAAATTATTTGTGCAATGTAATCAAAAACAAGGAAGAAAAAAGAATCAACTTTTTGAGAACTAGCTAGTGAGAATCTTAAAAGCATCAAATGCTATGTATATAATATACCTTAAACTAAGCATTCTGGCATACCCAAAAGTATCTTGATGGCTAAAAAAGATTATAGTAACAGAAACAGCCAATGATCATTGTGTGCTTAATATATGCCAGGTACTACACAAAACTCTTTAAGTGCATAACCTTGCTTAGTCTTCCTCATAAAATTCCTGCTCAATAAGTACTATTGTTATCTTCATTTTTCAAATGAGAAAAGGGAGGCCTCATCAAGTCACAGAATAGGTGGAGTTGGGCTTTGAATGAGACTATCTGCCTCTGAAGACCATTGTGATCTTCCTACAGCTCCAGAGAACTGCCTGTCTAAAATTCATCTTCTCCAGAAAGTCAGCCAAACTATGTACAATGAAGCCGGCAGCAAAATTTTAAACGATACTAATATTTAACCACATAAGAAAAACCAAACAATGAGAAGGAAATGGGGAAGATGAAAAGCATTGGGGAAACAAGAAGGATAGGGACACAATTCACTAACACAGACTTTGAAAAATTGACATGCCCTCTTAGATGGAACCTGAGATGACAGATGATCCTTTATATAATTACTCAAAGCTTTTAACTCCATGAAAGAAAAATCTCATTATCACACAAAAACATCAAGGTCTTTAGAAGCCACACATCATTAGTTGATTAATAGTTACTCTTACTTTTAAAAACTTAACCCTTGACTCATAAAAAGAGTCATATTAAAGTTCCCAAAGTTAACTGTATTTTTAATAATTAAACTATAATATAGAATAGGAAACAGATTTTACATTTAAATGTTTAAAATTTTTTGCTTTGCTCCAGGTATCCTTAAAGCTAAAAAATATTGGTAGCTTCTAACTGAAGCAAAATATATAGTAGTTCTAATGAAAGCACAGACTACCAAAGTAATAGAAGAGCCTCTGCTTTCTTTTTCATTCTCTCTCCTACTCACGACTCTATTTTGCTTTAAACTTACTGCTTATCTTAACCTCCCACCTTCAAATCTTTGTCTTTGCTTCTGAAGGATAAAAAATATTATGTTGGGTGTACAAACAAGTTTCTTGCATATACACAGTCTTCTCCCCAGATAAAAAATGCTTACGTTTAATAATTACTATATAATGATAACCTATGAAAAGCATAAGACTAAAATATACTTATGTTTAGGTTTTAACATTTACATTTTATGAGTAACTCTTCCCTTTCAAGTTTGTCCTCAACTGAATGATCTTTCCACCACTTGAGGGGGAAAAAAAATACAGCCTTGGAAAATCCCTCCAAAACTCCCACCTATTTGGTTACTAACTATATCAACACCCTCAACGTCCTAAAAGATCATGACACTGGCATTAACTTCAGAGGAAATCACAGTTTAAGAAGTCCTATATTAAATACAGATCAAAATACAGTTCTTACCACTAATGAATACAGTTACCACTCATCAGTAACTTACATATCCTAAATATTTTGAAATACAACTAATAATCCATCAAAATATAAATTGGAAAGTTAAATTTGGAAACAAAATAATCTGTGCTTCATTATATATTATTATTTACTAGAATTGTAGTAATGTAGGTAATGTGAAAAACATTAGTAACATTGTAGGTAATGTGAAAAAACAATTAAAATGAAATATATTCTAAAATACTACATTAATGTTCTACCATTATTAAAATAATCCTGAAGTGTTAACTGTATACCATCATCTCTAATATTATTAACCAAGGTAATTAATATAAAAACTTCATAGCACTAAATTATACTCACTCTGAGCGGAGCCGGGCTTCCATACCATCTGGTAGAAAAAGTTTTATTGTGGAAACAATACATCCATGGGTAACTGGTTAAAATAAACAAATTAGATGGATTAAATAATTGTTTAAAAATACAAACCTTCGTATCTCTCATATCCAAACATTTTATTCCTAAATAACTTCCGAAAAAAATCTGGTGGTTTTTTTTTTTGTTTGTTTTTTGTTTTTTAATCTGGTGGTTTAATGGCAGTATTCACTCCCCTGGAGAAAGTCATCCCTGTTTTTATACTGAATCACAGCTGCGAGGCAGAATTATAGATAGAATTGTTTTTGAAAAGTGCCCTAACCTCCAATGCTGTAGCAGTCAATAAAAGGTCAGTTGAATTTATGTAAATACAATTGAGGAGAGGAAATGCACTTTTTCCTCTATCTTCTGGCATCAAAACCTAACTCCAACTATTCCCCAATTTAATAGTTAGCCCTAATTCCTAATTCTCCTGTCCTCCTCAATCTGTAACTCCTATCCATGCCTAACAAAACTTGTAAGTTCTGCATAATAGAGCTTGAAATATGCCATTCAATTCTCCCATTTGATGAGTGAGAAAACCAAGACCTCAGACAAGTGAAGCTGCTTCTGGTACTCTGTTTATTAAAGTCTGAGATTTCCAGTTCAGTATTTAAAATTGTGGTTTTGGTGCTTTTTCTTCCTCCACCCCCTAACATTTTTATATAACATTACACCAGTCATTTTGTAGACAACTTCTTACTGTTGCTTCTTACTTCCTCCTTTTCCTTCTGATGATTTCAAGAGACAAAACCCCCCAAAGGCAGTAAGTAGCTTCTCTTTGTGATTAGGCTTTATAAGAAAATATTTTTTTGCTGTTTTAAGGTTGATGGCTTTTTATTTCTCTATTCTTCCAAGATTATATCTTCTGGGGTTAGGATTCAAAGAGTTAATTTATTTAATTTACCAATTAAAAGCTAATGCAGGGTGCTGAAAATATACTGTCTCATAATTAGAAAAGGAGTGGTTATGTGACCATATACATTTGTCAAAACTCAGTAAGCTGTACCCACTGTATAAAACTGGTGTTGCAAATAAATTATATCTCAATAAAACGGATTAAGAATAAAGCTAATGCTCGGATGCTTGGGTGGCTCAGTTGGTTAAGCATCTGACTTTGGCTCATGTCATGATTGCAGAGTCCTAGGATCAAACTCTGAGTTGGGCTCCATGCTTGGTGAGGAGTCTGCTTCTTCCTCTCCTTCTATCCCTCCCTCTGCTTGTGCACTCTCTCTCTCTCAAATAAAAAGTAAATAAAATCTTAAAAAAAAAAAAAAAAAGAATAGAGCTAATGCATTTATGTAAGAGTAACTTATTAAGTGATCAGGCCTATAAACCATCAAAACAATATTATAAACATGAAGTAATATGATTATTCTGTCATCTGGAAATATACAGTAAACTTAAGAAACTTAGTGCAATTTACTCAATTTTCATTAACTTATTATTTGAAAAGTGCTAACACAGATCAAGAACCATCCACAGCAATTACAGCCATGAACCACCTGGGCTCCTTCCTTCCCTTCAGGCCTCATCCTCCATCCTGCTACCATAAACACCCTATGCAAGACCAAGCCACTTGCATTTCCAAATTCCTTTTTTCACAACTCTATTCATTTTACAAGCTGTTCTGTCAGTGATATCATTTTATCCTCTTGCCTGCATGACCAAAGGCTACTTATCCCCTAGGCTCAGACTTTCTACTTACTTCACGGAACTCATTATCTGATTTAGGGGTCTCCAGAGTCTCCTATATCTACTTCTTATAATAGTAAGCACAGTGCACTGTGAATATTTGTCATTTACGCAACCACTGTCTCACCAGTTAGAGCAGACTCTGTAAGAGGGGCAAAGATTGGTTGCTTTTCACTTTTTAAATCCCATACTTGGCAGAGTTATCTGGCACAAAGTAGGCATTTAATGAATGATTACTGAATATGCCAAATAACATGGTTGGTTAATATTTTACAGCTTCCATTACCCAGGGTGAAGACATCTCTTACTTTGAGGGCAGCAGAGTTCACCTACACTTGTAAGAACTACTTAACTCCCTCCTTTCCCTGGTAGAATATAGGGAAGGGACAGATTTTCCCAGCTCTATGACTCCGCCAGAGATCTACTCTTTTCAGGCTATAATAAATACAAGAGAAGAGTATAACAAAATCCAGCAATACTGATACTTGACCAATGTATTTAAATTGATAATAGAGTCTAAAAAATTACATGCATTGAGTTACAGAATAAAATTGCAGTGCCAGAATTGACAAGCTGTGATATATTACATCAGAATTTCCATTGCTCAGATATATCACCCCAAAGTCTAGCAACTGAAATGATGTACAAATCTGTGAAATGAATCGAGGGGTAATACTGACAGGGCAGCATGGGGTTGCTGTACTACTGAAGGCAGTTAAAGATCACGTCTAAGTGGACAATCTAGTCTAGCCAGCCCTGCTTTTGAAAAGGTTCTTGTGACAAGCAGATACACACATACGCATAGAATTATTAGTTGTCTTTTTTAATTTGCAACAGGCGAGTATTTAAAACTACCTGATAAAAATGTTTTGTTCTAATACTTAATCAACTCTATATAACAGTATTTCCCAAAATGGAGTGCTAGTGGGTGTTAACAAAAACAGATATGAAGGTCAGAAAAGTTTGGGAAATACTTGGTTAAAATATATTGAAGAGTTTTTATTTTTTTTATACCAGTCTTTTTCAGAGCTCAATGGGCTTTTTATCCATCATGAGGCTCTAAAAGTAAGATGCATTTCCAAACTTATTTGACCACTGAGCATCTCTGTCCCCTGTTTTCAGAATACTTACACAGGAACTGATATGACAGTATTATATACATGATATATACAGTATTATGAAAAAAATACTTTGGAAAGTACTGCTCTCAAATATTTTATTAATCACTTTTTAAACAAATTTTGCTCTCAAAAATTTCCCAGAAACATTATTCACCATATTTCCAAGATTCAGAGACAAAATGATTGTAAAACACACAATTTAAAAGTTTCTCAGGGGATCCCTGGGTGGCGCAGCGGTTTGGCGCCTGCCTTTGGCCCGGGGCGCGATCCTGGAGACCCAGGATCGAATCCCACATCGGGCTCCCTGCATGGAGCCTGCTTCTCCCTCTGCCTGTGTCTCTGCCTCTCTGTCTCTCTCTGTGTGACTATCATGAATAAATATATAAAATCTTTAAAAAAATAAAAAATAAAAAAAAAATTAAAGTTTCTCAGGTGGGGTAAGAAAGCTGCAGGATCACTGCCACATTAAATACAGGTACCCTTCAATTTTTTTTTTTTTTTTAAGAGAGAGCGAGAGAGGGAGAGCGAGCGCATGAAGAGGAGGGAGGGGCAGAAGGAGAAGGAGAGAGAGAATCTTAAGCAGGCTCCACACACAGTGCTGGACATGGGGTTTCCATCTCAAGACCCTGAGATCATGACCTCAGGCTAAATCAAGGGTTAGAGATTTAACCAACTGAGCTACCCAGTTGGTGCCCCACTCTCTGCTTTTTAAAAGTTTGTATTATATCCCTTCACTTTTATGAAAGACCTACATCAGTACCTGTTTTCCCAACCAAAAGAAATCCAAAGAGGATTTTTGCTTATTGTGAAAAAAAGGGTAAAGTGTAAATAGCATTCAGCAAGCATTTTGCAGTGAGCTGTTACAAGGCATTGAGAGGGGCCCTGGCAAGCTCCTCCCCCACAAAGTATACTCAGCATCTCAGCATCCAGCGGCCATAGTTTTGAACTGTGTCTGTGAACATCTGTGCTTTAGCTTGATTTATTTTGTGCATCCATTAGCAAAATTATGTCCCTCAGGTATCAGAAAAGCCTAAGAGAGATGACACTTTGGGTCTGAGAATGCTAAAAAGTTTTTCCATATAAATTAATGTAATTGCTTCTTCCCTTTACACCAATTTTTAAAGGTTTCATAGGAGATGCCTGGGTGGCTTAGTCAGTTGAGCATCAGACTCTTGATCTCAGTTCAGGTCTCGATCTCACAGTTGTGAGTTGAAGCCCCGGTACTAGGCTCCATGTTGGGCATAAAACCTACCTTAAAAAAAAAAAAAAAAAAGTTTCATAGGAATGATCTACTTTCTGACAGCAAGTAAAACTGTGCATATATGCATTGTAAGCTACAAGCAAATTTCAAAAATGTTAAAACAAGAAGTGTGTCTGACTCAAAAAAACAAGGTATCTATGCATAAAAATCTGCAATTACTTGTACTTATGAGATTTTATTAAAAATCAAAATGAAGACTACCTAAGCTGTCATTTGTGGGTTTTTTCCTCTATTATCTCATACAGGTTATTGTTTTTGCTTTTGAATTAATATATTTACTTTATGGTATGAAGTCAGCCTTTACTATTGCCTCTTCACACAGGCATTACTTAAAAGACCCATGTTCACTGTGATGAGCTTAAAAGCTATGTAAGGCCCTGAATTGGAAGACTGAAACTTCTGGGGTATGTTGTAGTCTGGCTCTATCTCTGTTCCTGCATTGAGTGGAAAGGTCAACAGTACTTTATATTTGAGTAGTTTGAAGGATCCCTCGAAATGACTGGCAGTAATAGAAGTACAATGAGTAAGATGATAAAAACATAAGAAACATCTAAAAAAACCAAGATCTAAATGAGAGGCATTAACATTTCCAAACTGAGGAATTATTTGCTTGTCTTTTGACTACAATCTAAGGTTAAAAAGTTACCAAACTTTCAACCTTGAAATTTTCACTTCATAAAGCTTCCAATTCAAAGATTTTTAAAATTATTTTTAAAGTTTTTTTTTTCCCCAAGAGAGAAGCAAGCGAGAGAGAAAGTAATAGAAGAGCCAGCGAGTAAGGGGAGAGGCAGAGGGAGAAGCAAAGGGAGAAGCAGACTTTCCATTGAGCAGGGAGCCCAACAAGTGGCTTAATCCCAGGACCCTGAGATCAAGATGTGAGCTGAAGGCGGATGCTTAACCAATGGAGCCACCCAGGAGTCCTGATTTTAAGTAGGCTCCTCACCTAGTGAGAAGCCCATTGTGGGGCTTGAAATCAGGACCCTGAGATCAAGACCTGAGCTGAGATCAAGAGTTAAATGCTTAACTAAACCACCCAGGTGTCCCTCAAAGACCTTTTTTTTTTTTCCAGTCAGAAACAAGGCAGGAAAGCTAGCCAAAAAGACAAGTAACATTTTGGGACATCTAGGTGGCTTAGCAGTTGAGCATCTACCTTCGGCTCAGGGCATGATCCCAGGTCTGGATGAGTCCCACATTAGGCTCCCTGCGGGGAAGCCTGCTTCTTTCTCCCTCTGCCTGTGTCTCTCTCTGTGTGTGTCTCGCATGAAGAAATAAATAAAATCTTAAAAAAAAAAAAAAAGACAAGTAACATTTTAACTCTAAAAAGTGTTTTTGTACTGATATTCTATCATTCTGTCTTCACTTATGAGCTAGAGTTCAGTAATCAAAAGCTTTCACTCGGGGATCCCTGGGTGGCGCAGCGGTTTGGCGCCTGCCTTTGGCCCAGGGCGCGATCCTGGAGACCCGGGATCGAGTCCCACATCGGGCTTCCGGTGCATCAAGCCTGCTTCTCCCTCTGCCTGTGTCTCTGCCTCTCTCTCTCTCTCTATGTGACTATCATAAATAAATAAATAAAATTTAAAAAAAAATTAAAAAAAAAAAAACAAAACAAAAGCTTTCACTCCTCAGCAAAAAAAAAAAAAAAAAAAAAACCTTTCCCTCATCAACTCCTTGTTTATGTCAGGAATAATTCTCTCCAGGAAAGGTAGCATAAATGCTTATTCTTGCTCTTTATTTACTTGTTTTCAGGATGGTTTACCTACGCTTTTCTAAGGGTGACCAAATCTTTTTGTTTTCTTTTTAGTATCATTTAAGTTCATGGATTTAAGCACATTTGATATATTTCAATCCACTGCTGTTATTATTTGATCCTCAAACTGTCCCATCTTTGATCAATTAGAACTTTATGTTAACTGAATTTTCTGACAGAACCCTAGGAGTCTCAGTTTCATTGTTTTATATATGACAAAATCTTTTTTAAGATTTTATTTATTTATTTTTGAGATACATAGAGAGGCAGAGACACAGGCAGAAAGAGAGAAGCAGGCTCCCTGCAGGGAGCCCGATGCGGGACTCAATCCGGGACTCCAGGATTGTGCCCTGAGCCAAAGGCAGGCGCTAAACCGCTGAGCCACCCAGAGATCCCCTATATGACAAAATCTTCTATGCTCAACCTGTACATTTCCTGCTTAGACTCAGAGTTAGCTATTTCTCCCAGGAATCCTGTTTCTAACTATTTATTTGGTGGGAGACCTTTCTCTAGGTATGTGAATTCATTTGCTACTTTATTTCTCTAGCATACAATGGAGCAATACTTCTTCTTAGGTTATTTTTCTATTTATGCACAAGGAGTAGTGGTTCTTTAGTTTTAGCTGTTTGCTAAATAGTCACTGAGAATCTGCTGGCTATGAAGCAGTAGGATGGTAAAGATGGGGAAAATCAAGATGATTATGACTAGGTCCTTGTCTTGAGGAGATTTCAATATATTTTGTAGAGAGAACAAGAAACAGCTAACATAACAACAAAGGGGGAAATTTTTCACAAATGCTACAAGAGGTACAAAATACTGTGGAAATTTGGAACAGACAAAGGCAGGGGAGGATTTATAAAAAGGGTTAAAAAAAAAAAAAGACTTCAAAAGCTGGAAATGGAAGGAAAGGCTGAGAGAATGGCATGAGCAAAGAAAGAGACCTCAGGATCATGGCTTAAGCCAAAGGCAAACACTCAACCACTGAGCTACCCAGGTTACCCGAGTTTGATGTCTTTTATTTTTTTTAGCATTTTTATGATGATAGAAGATAGCTACACTTTTTAAGATTTTATTTATTTATTCATGAGAAACACAGAGAGAAAGAGACAGAGAGACAGAGAGAGAAAGGCAGAGACACAGGCAGAGGAAGAAGGAGGCTCCATGCAGGGAGCCTGACATGGGACTTGATCCCAGGTCTCCAGGATCACATCCTGGCAAACCGCTGAGCCACCTGGGCTGCCCCATAAGACATTTTAAAATTTATTCAACCAGTATATGCCAAGTTGAGTGTGGAGATTCTACAATGAAGACATACACAATGCCTGCTCTTGTGTAGCTTAGTGAGAGAGGCAAACCTGTAAAGGAGAGTGCAGTGTGCAACAGGGACATGGAAAGACACCTTTTTCAACCTAGAAAAAGTTTTTAGCCAAAGGAATAAGCATGTGCGAAAAGACAAGGTCTACTGTGGGAAGTAAAAATAATTGAGGGCAGTTTGAGCACAATAAAAGGAAGATACCAGTGCCCCTTGCTCATAATGGGCTCCCTGCTCATAGGGGCTTACCTAGGAACAGATATTGGTGAAGTAGACCTCAGGGATGAACTGATTGGAGTTATATACCAAGTTTATAGAACTAGCTGGTCCCAAGCTTTGCAGGAGAGAGTTACTGTAATGTTATGTAGCCCAGAACTCATGCTCTGTCTGAGCAGTTTGTGGGTTTGGGTACAGAGGAATAGATAGCTCTGATTTCAGGAGGATCTGATAGGTTGGCATTCTCTCTCATTTCCTTGAAAAAAATCTATTAGAATATCATCTTATTTGTTTTTAACGATATTTTACATCTAGAGGACAAGTTATTTGTACCTTGAGTTTTCAACCTGGAGTCACACTATATGGAAAGTCAAACATCAAAATCAGCTTGTTTTGGAGAGGATGGAATAGAAGAGTCACTAATATGAATGGATATGTTCAATGACATTAGGTTCCTGTGACCTTTTTAACAAAATCATGATTTTATACACACACACACAAAATATTTTTATATATATTTTTTGAAATTTCCTTTTACATATTCATTTCACATAAATACATAAATGACACAGATCGTGGAAGGTTTTCAATTGCAGTCACATTAGCCCCATCCTTTTTAATTTGGCTTCCTCTTCTCCTTTACTTCTTCCCTCCACCCCACTCCAGGATGACTCACAGTAATGACCTAGTATACATCCTTCTATGCTTTTTCCCCTATGTTCATATAATCATATTCAAACACATACATGAACATGTACATTTATAGGGATTGGTGAGACTTTTTAAAATCATGAATTATTAATAGTGATTCTTTCCTCAACAGTGTATCTTATACAAATCTCTACAATTCATATAATCCTAATTTATTCTTTATAATAGCTACACAATGGGCAATTTTAAAATTATGCTTCATTTGTTCTATGCACAGTGATGAAAAGAAATCCTTTCATACATTCTCACAAACTATTTTTTATCATTTCAAGTGTCTAATTTTATATTCTTACTATAAATATATTCAAAAGCACTATGTAGTACTGTTTTACATTAATTCATGCTTTATGTAAATAGTATTGTACCACGCATATCCTTCTGCAATTTGCTTGAGAGAATGTTTGAGATTTATCCTTACTGATATATGTAAATTTAGTTCATACATTTTTACACCTGTATAGCATTTGTGCTACTTTTGTTCTATTTTTATTTATTTTTTTTTGAGAAAGAGAGAGAGAGAGAGTGTGTGAGTGTGCAAGCAGAGGTAGGAGGAGAGAATCTTAAGCAGGCTCCATGCCCAGAGTGCATGAAGCCCAATTTGGGGCTCAATCTCATAACACTGATATCATGATCTGAGCCAAAAAAATCAAGAGTCAGACACCTGACTGAGCCACCCAGGCACCCCTTTTTATTCTATTTTAATTAAAATTCTTATGTTATTTAGTTTTTTCTATTCATTCTATTTATTTAGAATTTTTATTAGGAAACTCCTAAACTTGATCAAATGCTTTTTTTTTTTTTTAGGTTTTCAGAGTTTGGCTTTATTTTGCAGTACAGAAATCATTTGGAGCCATTTTGAGACAGGCATCATTGAAGAGGTCACATCTAGAATACAAAAGAAGCTTCTACTTTTACATGGTCTATGACTGAGTTTCTTTCCCTTTGTTCTCATCAACTGTCTAAGGTTAAAACACTGCACACAGTCGTCCTCTAAAATGACTTGGTTTGAAGTTGGGTTAGAATTTTAGGCCCACATAACTCCAACTGGTGGCTGTTTTCCATGGGCACCTATAACACTTGACAGAACACAAAATGTAAAGGTGTAGGGAAAACATAGGGCTTCTGTCCCAGATTATGGACAATTTCTAATTCCTTTAACATCAAGAGGACAGATGACACACAAATTGTACTGATCCAGCTCTTGAGCAGCAGAAGCATACAACTGCAAAGGCTACACTGATTAAAAGATACAAATACATTATCAAGTGCTCTGAATCAGTATGACAATGTTTTTTAAAAACTGATCTTTCACTAGGAAAAAAACCTAGTATTGGTTAAACTGAATATAATATGGTAATCTGCCAATTCTGAATAGCCACTTGAAAACAAGTTCATACATGATATTAGAAGGGAAAGGAACATTTACTAATACAGTGCTCTGCAATCTCAGTTTTGATTACAAAAGCGGGCCTTATAATATTGATTTCATACAGTATACATCATTTGCCAGAAGTTTGTCCTAATTAGATAATAAAAGGTACTGGTATTAGTCTTCGCCATTAATATAATTTGTGCTTCATTTCCTCTAAGTCAAACTCAGATTCCGTCATCCTCTTCCAGGTGTCCTTGATGTTATCACAAGTTGTTTCAAAATGAGTTGGAGCATTGTATATACAGAAAATAAAGACCTGGCTTTCTGTTTCCAAGTCTTTTGGTACAAGGAGGTCACTAATGTTAACAAATTTCTATTCAATTGGCTCCAAAAGCTCCAAAGCTGATCTGATTTCTTTCCCTGGCTCCTTGAAAGGTCTCCACAGTTGTACTAACTATGGCGATATACCTTCCTTGTGCTGCCACACTGTGTATGGAGGAAATCATGCAGACATAGCTATCTGGCTTCTGACTGACTTGGTTCTGGGGAATGATAATCTGGCAGGAGCTGGTACCACTGATGTTCTTGATGGGGTGCCTGAGGATGCAGATAACTGATCACTTGGCTCACTTTTTCTACCTGGTCTTTTGCATAGCTGGGATTACAAATGAGCTGCTTACAGTGATTAACCTCTCCTTCAGATTTCACAACAATCACTCCTCCATTTTGTACGATTTCTTCAGTTGGTTTATTGAGCATGTAGGTACCATCATAAATAGCACATAGCCCTGCAAATCCCAGGGCTGAGTTCTCCAAGACCATACAAAAGATAAAGGTCTGGACTTTCGCTGTATCTTGCCAGACACTTGTGAAGTTTAATCCTATTAATGGTTTCACAGCATGGTTGATCTAAACAGTAATTGGTTTTTATTTTTTTCTTAACATTTTTTATTTATTCGTTTTGAGAGAATGAGTTAGAGCATGAGCAGGGTGGGGGGTCAGAAGGAAAGGGTGACCCGACACGGGGCTCCATCCCAGAAGCCCGGGATCATGACCTGAGCTGAAGGCAGACACTTAACCAACTGAGCCACCCAGGTGCCCCAAATAGTCATTGGTTCTATAAGATGCCAGGGCATGGCCAGTAAAATCTATGACATCTTGTCCCAAGTCAAATTTCTTGTACTCTCAAATTGCAGTCTTCTTAGGATCAATGTCCTCAAAAGTTCAGGGATCTTTTTCATCAAAGCTGGCAACAGACACTAGGGATCTTCTGAAGCAACGTTTTTCAAACAATCTCATTAAGCTAGATGCCAGGGCTTCTGCTTTAGTGGAAGGAACCTTGTAGATTTTTCCTCCCTTATAGACAAAGCTCCCTTCAGTCACTTTGAAAAGTGGATAGCAGTGACCTCTGTATAAAGCAGCATCTTAACCAGCTGACCACTGACCATAAGGAACTTAGGAATTAAGTCAACGTTCCAGTCTCTTCCTATCCCCACTAATGATGGTGGTACACCGGTATTCTAAATCTTTTGTATACATCTTCCAGAGGTGTTATAGAAGAACCTTCTTCTCTATAATACAGGTTTCTATCCATGTGAAGAACTTTCTTTCCATTCACTGACATTATACCTGACAGGATATATTCAGTCAGGCTGGTGCCCAGCAGGAATACTTCATACTCCTCATTCATGGTGGGGGAGAGGGAGGACCTAAGCCTGAAGAAAAGAGAAAAGCACAGGGCCTGGAGGGGCCAGAGGCTATACAGCCAACCTGAAGCAAGAGGAAGCACTCTGGCCCGTCTGATGGAAAAGGAAAGCCAGGGCTAGAAGTAAAACAGAGCTGCCAAGGAAGAGAGGTTGGCCTCCAGCTCAGATGGGAAGAGAAGAATCCAATGCCTTTTCAATACCTACTGGTTATACAGTAATATGGTTTTCATGTAACATTTTTAGTTTGTGGACAGTGTTAATAGAGTTCCCCAATACTGAATCATTTTTTAAAATCTTAGAATAAAACCCACTTTGTTGTTTATTCTAGCTTCATTTCTGAAGTTAATTTATTAATACCTTAATCAGAATTTTTCCTCTATCATCACAAGTGAAATTAGCGCTAGTTTTCTGTCTTTGAACTGTATCTTTATGAGAATTTGGCATTAGTGATATGCTGCTGGCTTCTCTAAAGGATTCTGACAGCTTTCCACATTTATGCATGTTTGGATTATTCAAATAACATTGAATTTACATGCTTTTAAAGATAAGACCATTATTCAGCTGTGAATAATATGACCAGAACCTCTGGTTCTGGTCAATCTTTAATAACTTCTTAGTTTCTTCTAAGGAAATCAGTTTACTCAAGTTTTCTACATCTTGGCATAATTTTGCTAGGAAAGTATTTTACTCTAGCTCCATTCCTTGTCATAGGTTGGCATGTACTAGTTTCTCAAAATTCTTTTAGTACTTCCTGTATCTGTGTTTATGTCTTTTTCATTCCTTATCTTGTGTATTTTTGCTAGTATTTTTTTTTTAACCTAATAAGGGAATCAAGGCTTACGAATTACCTGTTGTATTGTTTGTTGGTTGGCTGGATGATTTTTACAAAACCAGCATTTGGTCTGCTTATCCCTTCTGTATGTTTTTGCTTATTTCATTAATTTCTGCTTTTTATTTCCCAACTTCTTTTTCTTGTTCTTTTTCTGACTTCTCCTAAATGACAAGTTCCTTCATAGTACTTCTTTAGTAGAGAAGGAATTTAAGATGATTAATTTTTATCTGAGTAAAGGATTTACTGTATTTTAGTATAAAAGTCTTTCCTTTCCTTTCTACATAGTTTAAAATTCCCCTTTTGAGTTCTTCCTTGATCCAGGAGTTAACCGGTAGTGCTGTATAATTTCAGTAGGATTTTTCAAGTGATATAAAGCTTATCATAGTACTGTTTAGCATAGGACAAAGTCTAACTTTTTCCCTGGCATATACAGGTAGTACTCAACTAGTGATAGAGCTGTCTCCCAAGAGCCCAGGAATGTCAACTTTTTGAAGGAATAAATACCAAAAGAAACAACATTTTAAATGATGAATTTTTCTTTATTTAATTTCCTTAAAGTTGGCATAAAACATAAATATTCAAAGAAGCCTGAAAGAATCTAATGTTGCTAAAATAATGGTGCACTAATAATAACTCTGAATTTCAGGACTGTCCTCTTAGCTTCCTACAGCATGTTCTAAAGAGTTATCTCTCACAGCTAGATGGGAAAGAAGAGTGGGAAGGAGTTTGGAAAGAGCTGCATTCTAGAACAGTCACCCCCCCCCCCCCCGAGATCGGCATATATGCTAGTGTATTAAGGACTCTGAGAAGTCCTATTTACTTTTGGTTAACTAACTATTTCCTAAGTGTATTTGACAACCTCATTCTTTTATTAATTAACACCTATTAATTCTCTTTGGGAAATGCAAGGCAAAAAGACTGACATTCCCTGGGAAAAACATGTAATCAAATTCTCTGTCTTCTCTGTGGGTTACTCACAGCTGGGGCTGAGTAAGTGTTTGCTGAATGACTTGGTACCAGAGGTGGTGTGATGTGGCAACAGATGCTACAGTGGCAACAAAGCTGTTCTTAGTATGGTCATAAATAAGGTGAGCTTTCTTAGTAAGGTGTACTGAGTAGTTTGTATCAAAATACAAACTATTTTACAGTTGTAAATGGAAATTCCTAAGTTTTGACCCTACCAGAATTCAAATATCAAAACCTAACTCCCTGAGAAGGCATCAAAACCCAGTAAAAATAATACTGCAGTTGCAACAACCAGTGAAAAGTATGTAAATGTACATGTACAAGCACACACACAGTAGCAGCATCACCAACTACCCATCTTCATCCCCATGTCTACTGTGCAAAATGTCAGATACTGATGACTTAGGGTATCACCAGATCAAAGTATGTTCAGAGAAGCAAAAGGAGAAACTTGTCAATTGGTTCCATTGCCCATATTAAACTAAGACAGAGGGGGCACCTGGGTATCTCAGTGGCTGAGCATCTGCCTTTGGCTCAGGTTGTGATCCCAAGGTCCTCAGATCAAGTCCCGCCTGCATCAGGATCCCTGCAGGAAGCCTGCTTTCCCCTCTGCCTATCTCTCTGCCTCTCTCATGAATAAATAAAATCTTTAAAAAAAAAAAAAAAAAAAAAAACTAAGACAACATAACTGTATACTTCTAGCTCCTATTCATTTAGTTTTATGATCCACAGAACTTCATGGTCGTCACATAGACAGTGAAGCAGGTAAAGCCAGAAAGCTTTAGAATTGTAAAAATGAAGACTATCTACATTTATTTACTAGAGAACTTCGAGTTTCAAAAACTGTGAGATGTGAAATTTTGGATCTTGATAAGTGCTAATAACTGCCTACAGAACTCTAATTGTGTTTGGGGCAAAAATGTGCACACAACTGGACTGGATAACTCGTAACTGACCAATAACAATCATGGATCTCCTAATTCCTTCTGTCAGGTAAGTAACTTCCCAGGTTTCTTTGTAGCCATACTTAGGTATGTATGTGGTCAGTGAGACAAGAGGAGTGTAAATCTTCTACCAAAGACATTAAAAAAAAAGAGCCCTACAGAAAGACATTTTGTCCCTGCCTCACAGTTTTTTCCAAAGATACTGGCATGAAGGAAATAAGGCCTGTGGCTGCTGCCATCCTGCATAAGAGACAAACATATTAGGGCAGTAACCCTGGATTCCTCATAACATCACCAAGTCAAGTAAACAAAGTCTGGACCTACCCTCCTGCATTCTTGTTAATGATAAATATCCTTATGGGTTAATATTCTGTTGGTTGGGTAGGCTGTCACCACAACCAACTATTTCCTAAAGTAACACAAGAGCATCCTATAGTTTCACACTGTGATGAAAAATATAAATCACTTATTAACATTTCGTAATTTAAAGTTTTAGAAAAGCAATGGGGGAAGTAAGAGATTCTTAATTTTTACTGCATGTAATGCTGTATGTAAATGCTTTTACAAACATAAAATGTTTTATAACAAATAGAAATTTTTTAAACTTAAAAAGACAAATAGGAAAAATCGATCCATACCCGTACCTTTCCGTGTGTTCTCCGTTACATCTACCCCAAACTGGATAATATCACCAGAAAGAATTTCACATGGTGGACTTTCTTCAGAGCCTCGACTCAATCTCTGGCTATTTATAAAGGTACCGTTACTACTTTTAGTGTCTTGGAGATAAAACTGCAAAACAAAAACAAGAACAAAAAACAAAGATTAGTACTAATAATTCCAAACCTACTTTAAGAGAAAGGACTCCCACCTTTGCAAACTACTACAGGTGGATATTTTCCCCTACCAATTCAAACCATTTGTTTCAGCTAAGGCTCTCCTTTAATATATATGAAATTAGAACCTGAAACCAAGTGATTTAAAAATCCAGCTAGACAAAATGCTGCAATCACTCTGGAAAACAGTTTATGAAGTCCTCAAAACGTTAAACAAAAAGCACATGATCCAGCAATTCAATTGGGGAATACATACACACACACACATACTCAAGAGAACTGAAAACATATGTCCTCACAAAAACTTGTACATGAGTGTTCATAGTAGCATTATTCATAATAGCCAAAAAGTGAAAACAACCTGAACATCCATCCACTGATGAACAGGTAAACAGAATGCAGTGTATTCATATTATATTATATTATTTGGCAATATAAAGTAATGAAGCGCTGAGTCATGCTACAACATAAACTTTTAAAATATTACAGTAAGGAGTTTACTGCAAAAGACCATATAGTATATAATTTCATTTATATGAAATATCCAGAATAAACAAATCCATAGAGACAAAAAGCACATTTTTGGTTGCAAGGAGTTAAGATACCAGGGTATAAAAAAGGTAAAGGGGTGGGAGAGTGATGGCAGAAAATGACTGCTAATGGGTACAAGGTTTTCTTTGGGGGTGATTAAAAATGTTCCAAAACTTAAATAATAGCAATGGTCACATAGTTTTGTGAATATACTAAAAACCAATGAATTGTACACTTTAAAAGGGTGAATTTTATAGTATGTGAATATTTCAATAAAGCTGTTATTTAAAAACAAACAAACAAACAAACAAACAAAAAAGCCAGCTAGAGAAAATCCTATCTTTCCATTTCACTCTTTGTAATGTTGTTCCAAGGATATCAGAGCTAAATAAAAGGAAATGTTTATTCCACAGCCAAGGACAATTGGTTTTCGAACACCTATATTTAATAGCTATCAGTTAGCTAACGTACTTGGTATCAGGAATGACATATCTCCAGTAAATTCTTTGTAATAAAGCAAGCTGGAGACACTTGGAACTAAAATACTGGAAATCAGCTATGAAGCTACTATTTCCTGGGCTCCTAAACTTGCCTTTCATCACTTGAGTAACTTCCCTCTTTAAAAAGGGAGAGATAACACAGAAAGCCTACCTATTTATCATCCACCTATTCTAAAAGAAACAACAATTGGGATCATGCACAACAGACTTACTAGGAAGAGAAAAACGAATAAAAAAGTGTACCTTTCTTTTTGCATTTTTCTAGCCCTGCTCTCCAGCCCTGCTTATTCTAGCAACATATTTCACTGAATACCTTCCTAAGGAAGAAAGGAAAGAAGAACACTAATATTTATTAAAACATATGTTATACCACCAGGTCCTCATTTAATCTTAACATTATATTTATGATACAGATATTATTTCCATTTGTAATTAAGAAAAATGAGGCACAGGCAAGTATCTTCCAAAGGACACAGAGATAGGAGCAGGGATTCAAATAATAGAACAGAAAGGTCCATTTTTTCTCCATTACTTCACACTGACCTTTATGTTTCATTTATCCTTCACTCCTCCCACAAGCTCTTTTCAAAAATGAAACACAACAAAAGAATATACAACTTGAAGAAAATATGAAAATGACATCTCATTAATTCCTAGGGAGCAATTTAAAAGCCACTAGGATGTCTATAAATGACATTCTCTGTAATTCAAAAGAGACCAACTGTCACTTTGGCTAGCAGTTTGTATACCTAATTACAGACCATTAATAATGAAAATTGTGTTGATATTTTACAAGTCCATTTGAAATTTACAGGCCTTACCATTTTACACCGGGAGAGAAGCACAGTAATACACTCAAGTAGGAATACTTACCCTCACAATTTTTCCTCTATCCTCGAACCTACTGTTACACCATGTAAGGGAATTTGGTTTTTGTTTTTTAATGAACATATTCATGGGAAATGTGGCAATATCTGGATTCTGGCTTGGTCATTTGTAGTACTGTGTGTCTTAACAAGCTAAAGGATTTATACTTGATATATAGTGTTTTACAAACTTCGAGTTCTGATCCATTAGTGTGTTACAAAGTCATTTAGTAGTCTATGGCTAGCATTTTGATTTAAACTTAAAAAGAACAGAACAGAAATAAGAATATATGAAATGACGTTCACTACCGTTAGCAAGCTTTGGAAAACAAAAAGGTGTGTATATGTTTCAACCTCTTACATGGCTTTTGCATAACTCTACAATCACAAATTTTTTAATTAAAAAAATTTAAAGTCAACATTAACCCAGGTTCTTTTCATTCTTACACATCTGTATCGCTGTCCGAAGCACAGCCTCCATTTAGTGTGAACGTATCGTTTACAGTAGTTGTCCACCCTTTCTCTAGTCTCAATCTGCTAATAGCTTCCAAATACCTTAGAATGAAACCTAAAGTTCTTATCATTATAGTCTATAAGGCCCTACATGATCTTGCTCTTGGTTTTCTCTCCAAACTCATTAACGTCCACTACCTTCTACCCTCATCTCTCTCAGCCACACTAACCTCACTCATGTACCTGAGCCTTTGCACTTGTTTATAGCTAGACCACATTAGTCTACTTCCCTACAAAACTATTTTCATTGATATGATTTAACCTTCTGTCCATGGGTGTTTTGAAGACTGTTATTAAAAGTGATGCTTCTGTATCTTCTATGAAATAATCTGCTATTATTCAGTCTAAATTGTACAGAAACTATTCTATGTACAGTTTAGGTTCCTGAAGGTAATTTGTTTGCAAGGGACTGTGCTTATAGTCCTGTAAGCACTTCCTGTAGGTAGGTATGTTAGCTGGTCCTTTGTCACTTTTCAACCAGAAATATTTTTCTCCTCTATGATGATAAATAAATGTTCTTCTATCAGGCGTCTCTTTTTTTTCCTTAAAAGACATCAGTTTGGGCTACTCTAAAATTTTTTTTCAAATCCTGTTGAAGCTTTAACTATCTTTATTTCCTAGTAATATAAAAAATGCTCAAGCAGCTCTAGTGTTTGCACTAGCCACCAGGCATTCACTTCAAGCAGGTGTTTAAGTAGCCCTGAATTTATAAAACCCTGTGTAGCTTAGGGGCCCAAGTTCAACTTACACTGTTTTCAGACTTTACCTCTGATTAACCCCTTGTTTTTCCCAGAAATCAGACATTGATGGTTGTCCTTGAACCAAAAGATTCTCCCTGCCGCATTACTTTTCCTTGTCCTTGGTGATTTTGATTACTTTCAATGACCCAGGCACTATACTCCACATGTTACATAATTTGCTCTTTGGCCTTCAGAAAATTCTTACCGTTCATTCCATAAACAAATACATTTTGCATCACTTTCAACTTTGCTAAAATCTAGAAATACTTTCATTTCCAATATAATGATAAACTGCTTCTTTCTAACCTTTCTTACACTGATAGGTTTTGCAATATCCAAAAACTGATAGATTAATAGCATTTCAACTAAAACTTCAGAACAAAGCACTATATAATAGACATGCCATAGCTCAGAGTGCAAAAACTCTAAGCCCATACATGGGACGTTTTAAGATGTGAACACAGAATGGATTATGGATTCTAGATGGCAGATGTTATGTCCAGATTTTTAATCTACCTGAATTACCACCTAAAATCAAATAGACTAAAATAGCAAAACTGAAATTCCAAGGATAGTATTTACAACAAAACCAGATGACAAGGTATCTACATGAACCTCAAAAGTGAATGAGGAAAACATCAACAGCCACCAGAAATATATGAAACCTGCACCTGAGCAGGAGGATGTATAAAGGAAACAATGGTACATTTTTAAGGACTTGAGGAGAACCCTAAGATAGTCATTAGGTATTCACTGGAGAGTGTGATGGCCAATTTGAGACAAGTTGAAAATGGAAAAGCTTTAGCCCAGTCCAATAACAAGTAAGCATGAGTTAAGTTCTGTAAAAGGCTAGAGCAGTCTGAGTCATATGAATTCTTAAAATCAATCTACCACCAAAAATTGCATTTCAAGATAGGGCTCTACAGTGAGGGAAGTTGCTGGATGTGGAGGCAAAATTGAGCAAGGTAGGGACAACAGAGACAAAGAAAGAAAAGATCCAGATAAAAATGGAGGAGAAGGAAGCCACCATGTATTTGAGTTTATTTTACAAAAACAACAGGAGGGGGAGCTGTGTGACATTAGAAAAGTTCTCCTGAACCATGACGCCCTTCTAAAAGTTCAGGAAAACAAATTTCACATAAAAATGAGCAACAGAAAAATATCCAAGTCCCATCCTATAGAGTTATTTTAAGAAAATTGAGACTAAAGAATAGACTAGACTAATATCCCTACAGATAATGATGGGGCAGACCTTGAGATCAAAATTATAACATGCTATTTCAAAACAAGCTAAGAGACATTAAGAAAATAATTCAGACATGAGAAAGAAACAAAAATCATAATTACAAAACTCCAGAAGAGGGAAAGAACTCAAAACAAAAGAAAAAGAATCGTTCAAAAATGAACACAAAATTAGAAGGACACAAGTGACTAACTATAACAAATAATCCATTAGGAGAAATAAAAGGTGAAAAAGAAGGAAATTTTTAAAAATCTAAAAGAAATGAAGTGACATCAAAAAATGGCAGAGTAGGCAGCTTCCAGCTCTCATCCCCCTTCAGAAACATTGAAAAACATATAGAAACTGTCAGAACCAACTTTATTAGAATTAGAACTCTGGAAAACAGTCTTACAGCCACAAAGTGAATACTGAATCAAGAAAAAAGCAACTTTAAAATCGTAGGACATCTTTGTGGCATTACTTACTTTTGTCCTATCCCCTTCTCCAGTGTTACAGAAGTCCTGAAGACATCAGCCTACATTCCCCATGTGGGACCCTGGAACCTGGTTCCAGAGAGAGCAGAGTAGATCTAAATCACAAATTATCTTGTCTTATCTGTTCTAACCTGTCTGGGGCTAAAGGACTGACGCAAGGCCCTTACCTCTGTTCAGCCTAACTTACAATTCACTCCACGCTGGAAAAGCAGAGACTGGCTGAAAAAGGTGGAATTTATCCCAAGTGGTTCAACAGAAGTCAATCAATGTAACATGCCACAATAACAGAAAGACAAAACCCCACACCATCATGTCAATTGATACAGAAAAGGCACATGACAAAAACCTATACACCATTTTATGATTAAAAAAACAAACACTCAGCTAGGATTAGAAAGGAACTTCTTCAACATGATAAAGGAAACGTCACAGCTAACCTCATACTCAATGGTGAAAGTGTGAAAGCTTTCTTCCTAATATCAGGAACATGAAAAAGGAAGCTTGCTTTCACTATTGATATGCAATGCTTACTGGAAGTTCTAGCCAGACACAAGAAAAAGGGGGGGGGGGGGAAGGTATCCCAAATGGAAAGGAAGAAGTAAACTATGCCTATTCACAGATGACATGATTCTATACATAGAAAATCCCAAAGAACCCACAAGAAAGCTAAGAGAGGGACGCCTGGGTGGCTCAGCAGTTGAGCATCTGCCTTTGGCTCAGGGTGTGATCCTGGAGTCCTGGGATTGAGTCCCACATCAGGCTCCCTACATGGAGCCTGCTTCTCCCTCTGCCTCTCTCTGACTCTCTGTGTCTCTCATGAATAAATAAATAAAATCTTAAAAAAAAAAAAAAAAAAAAAAAAAGCTAAGAAGCAAATTCGGCCGTGTTGTAGCTTACAAAATAAACACACAAGAACCAGTTGTATTTTTACACATCAGCAATGAAAATTCCAAGAAGGAAATTAACAAAGCAATTCCATTTTAAAAAGCACCTAAATAAAGCACCTAGGAATAAATTTAACCAAAAGGGTAAAAGACATATACATTGAAAACTATAAAATATTAAGGAAATAGAAAAGCATCCTAATCCATATTCATGGATTTAAAGACTTAATTAATATTGTTAAGGTGTCAATATTAACCAAAGTGATCTACAGATTTAATGCAGCCCCTATCAAAATTCAAACAGCCTTTTTTGCAGAAATGGGAAAGTCAATCCTCAAATTTGTATAGAATCACAAGGAACCCTGAATAGGCAAAACAATCTTGAAAAAGAACAAAGTTGGAAGATTCACTTTCTGAATTCAAAACTTACTACAAAACTACAGTAATCTAAACCGTGTGGTACAGGCATAAGAACAGACATAACTTAGTAAAAGTAAAATTAAGATTCCAGAAATAGGGACACCTGGGTGACTCAGCAGTTAAACATCTGCCTTAGGCCAAAGACGTGATTCTGGAGTCCCAGGATCAAGTCCCACATTGGGCTCCCTGCATGGAGCCTGCTTCTGCCTCTGCCTATGTCTCCACCTCTGTGTGTCTCTCATAAATAAATAAATAAATAAATAAATAAATAAATAAATAAATAAATAAATAAATATTTTTCTAAAAAAGATTCCAGAAATAAAAATAAAACTGTACATCTACATCCAACTGAATTTCAACATGTGCCAAGACCATCAAATGGTTTAAGAAGAGCCCTTCAATGAATGGACCCGGGACAACTGGATAACCACATGCAAAATAAATAAATAAAGTTACTTTATCCCATATACAAAACAACTCAAAATGGATCAAAGACTTAAATATAAGAGCTAAAACCATTACATTCTTTTCACCCATTATTTCTTAAAAATTTTTTTTCTGGGGCAGCCCCAGTGGCGCAGCGGTTTAGCGCCGCCTGCAGCCTGGGGTGTGATCCTGGAGACCCGGGATCGAGTCCCACATCAGGCTCGCTGCATAGAGCCTGCTTCTCCCTCTGCCTGTGTCTCTGCCTCTCTCTCTCTGTGTGTCTCTATGAATAAATAAATAAAATCTTAAAAAAAATTTTTTTTTCCTGTTCCATTCTTTCCCCCTCTATTAGACTTCTGGTATTTCCATAATGTGCATGTTGGTACACTTGATGCTGATGTCCCTTAGGTTCTGTTATTTTCCTTCATCTTTTTCTTTCTGGTTCTCAGGGTATTTCAATGGCCCTATCTTCAAGTTTCTTGATTCTTTCTTTTGCCTGCTCAAATATGCCACCAAACCTTTCACTGATTTTTATTCCAGCCATTGTACTTTCTATTTCTCTCTATTGATATTCACCACTTGTTTACAAATTATTTCCCTGATTTTCTTTAGTTCTTTGTTCATGTCTTCCTTCAGCATTTTGAGCATATTTAAAATAGTCAAAGTCTTCGTCTAATAAGTCCACTGTCTGAGCTGGGATATTTTTTCTCCTGTGAATGGGCCATAATTTCTGTTTCTTTCTTTTTTTTTTTTTTTAATTTCTGTTTCTTTGAATGTTTTGTAATTTTTGTTGAAAATCAGACATCCCAAATATTGTAATGTGGTAATTCTAGAAATTAGGTTCTCTTCTCTTTCTAGAGATTGCTATTATTATTTGAAGGATACAGTTATTTGTTTAGTGACTTTTCCAATTTTTTTTTTTTTTTTTTTTTTTTTGCAAAGACTATATTCCTTGTTTTGTGCTGTCATGGAAGTCTCCATTCTGTTCAGCCAGAGTCCTGACACAGATTTCCCTAAATGCCAGGATGCAATCAGAAAAAGAGGACAGGGATATTCTGTCTCTTTATTTATTTTAAGATTGTATTTATTTATTCATGAGAGACAGAGAGAGAGAGGGAGAGAGAGAGAGGCAGAGACACAGGCAGAGGGAGAAGCAGGCTCCATGCAGGGAGCCCAACGTGGGATTTGATCCCGGGATCACGCCCTGGGCCAAAGGCTGAGGCTAAACCGCTGAGCCACCCACATGTCCCTATTCTGTCTCTTTAAATTCTCTTGGCAGATGCCAGGAAACCTCTCTAGCCTGTGGGTTTTAAAACAATGGTCAGTCTCTTAGCAATCAAAAGCAGCAGTCAAAACATACAACCACAATTTTTTAAGCACAAGCAAGTCACATCAGGAATCATGGGCCACCATACCACCAGCTGCTTGTCACAAGGCTGGGGGATAGAAAATGGTAGTCACCATTTGGTGCAAAGCACCAAAATTCTCAGAAATTTACCAGCCTCTTTCAATATTAAGCACTCCACTGGATGCTGCAAGTGCTTAACTAGGTTGAAGAATTCCAAAATAATTGCTTTGGAGAGTTCATGCCAGCTTAATAGTTGTCTTGGTGAAGGAATCGATTTTTGGAGCTTCCTTTTCTGCCATCTTTTATGATGTCACCCCCATCTATTTCAATCTAAAAATCTTTTCTAGAGCCAAGTCAAACAAGTCCCTAATCTATGATAATAGCTACCATTTATTGACTGCCTGCTATGTCCAGGTACTCCTGATTGTCACAACAATCCTACCAAATAGATATTACCATCTCCATTCTATCTATCTATCTATCTATCTATCTATCTATCTATCTATCTTATATAAAGATTTTATTTATTTATTCATGATAGACATAGAGAGAGAGAGGCAGAGACACAGGCAGAGGGAGAAGCGGGCTCCATGCAGGGAGCCTGACATGGGACTCGATCCTGGGACTCCAGGATCATGCCCTGGGCCCTGGGCCAAAGGCAGGCGCTAAACCTCTGAGCCACCCAGGTATCCCCCATCTCCATTTTATTGATTAAGAAACTAAGGTCAGATATATTAAGTAGCTTGCCATGGTCTCCTAGCTATTGCAGATTCGACATTCTTATTCCTTTAAAACCTCCATACTATCTTCCTCCTCCACTTTAAACACTCTCTGGTCTTTGGGTACAAATTTATGAAATCTCACCTTGTTTATGAAGTTTTCCTGAAGCAATCAAAATAGTAAGAATCTATTTCAACTCTAATTCTTTTTTTTTTTTTTTCCATCTCTAATTCTACCTACCATTAAGGCAAATCATTTACATGGCACCTGTCCTGGAGAGATTGCGCATCAATAAAATCAAATTGCAGAACACCTCTACACTGAGAATAAGTCCAGAGAGCATGAATTAAATACCAAAATCCTGAGAGGCTGCTGAAAAGAATAGTTAGGCACAGTTAGTTGCTAAGAAGGCACTTACAAGTGAGCACGGTGATCTGAATGAAAGGCAAGGAGAAGAGGGAGGTGGAGAAGGAACAGGTATTGCAGTACATTTATATATATAGTTAATGCTCAGCCCCAGAAGTAACAAAAATCAAACAAAGGAAGAAGTGGAAAAATGCAAGATAAAGTGAAGTTGTAAGAGAAGGCCTTCCACACTGTATTAAGGAGTTGAGATTTCTTGACAGAAGCCACTACTAAATGATTTGATGCAAATATTGTTTTAGGGAGATTATTCTAACAGCTCTGATAATCTAGCAGCTGTGTGTAGGATGATTTGCAGTGGGAGTAACTAGAAATAGGGAGATCCATGACTTACATATTTTTTGCCACCAACGATTTAGTTATTTCTTAGAATACATCATGCATATTATATATGAATTTGTTTATGTATTTTATATATATTCTTATTTGTATAACCTTCTTGGCTTCCTGACTAGCTAAGAACCACATGTTTCAGAGGCTGAAATTTTTAAGTTGTGCCACCAAAGGTGGAAATATAGTTTTATCATATGCTATAGGAAAATACACAGAAAAGTGGTAAAATGTTCTCCACCAAAATGAAATCTCACATGTGAAACAAGAATAGCTTGTCCACCCAAAGGTCTTATAAATGTTATGAATTTGACATGATTTTTTTTTTCATCTCCAAGTGACATTCCAGGCACATTCATTGTACAGTAATTTCTTCTTATGGAGCCAGCTCACCAAAAAGAAAGAGAAAGAAAAAGGGTCATAGAATAACAGCCTCATTTGCCACAAAATAAATCATTGGGATCACATTTGTGGAAAACACTGAACAAGGTCACTCGGTTTAAAGGATGTAGCTTTATATTATTTAATAATGCACACAATAGGCTCAGTCTAAGGACAGTTGACATTAACTTATATAGTACTAAGAGGTGGGGAAGAGTAAGAAACTAAAAAAAAAGTTTCCATTAAAGACTGGCAAAATTGGCAAAATATAGGAATGTAGATCTTACTTAGAAAAAAAAAAAAAAAACTGCCCACACATAAAACACTTTATTTGGCAAACAAATTCAATGGAAATGTTAAAAGATAAAATAGCACATCTACCCCCAAAAAGAACATTCATAGCTTTTTTAAATGCTTAATAAGGTAATGAAAATAGCCATGATGGTCTTTTCCATCCTTTAGGCCCAACCACTCAGGCTGGCATATAAATTTTTTTTAGGATTTTATTTTTAAGTAATCTCTACACCCTACATGGGGTTCAAAAAACAACACCAAGATCAAGAGTCACATGCTCTTTCAACTGAGCAGATGCCCAGCTTATAATTATAATGTTTAGAGTACCACGGTCTTTAATCATGTCTCTTCATTTTTAGTCATAATTAATTCTTCTGGAGATTTATCTCTTCAAGGTTTTGATAATTCACACATTCAGAGCTGAGTTCTTTAAAAATTATAATAATCCTACTTTGAAAGAGAAAATGAAACAAAGTCACTAACTGAGGATTAAATGAATAAATAAAAATAATAACAATGCAACTTATGGAACAATCATTTTGACTAAGATGGGAAACAATATGGAGGCTGAAGAAACCCCTTACAGGGTTGAGTATAATGCAGAGGCGCTTATTTGTCTGCTGTCACATGACTCAGATGTTCAAACTCAGTCTACTCCCAATATCCTTCACGACATAATGCTCCTGAGGATGGGTAGGTAATGCCCCAGTTAAGAATTATTCTTTTTTTTTTTTTTTTTGAACTGAAATTTAGTATCACATTTAAATTCCACCTCCATTTATGACTTAAACACAAGGCCTAAAATTATTTCCCTAGGAAACTTTTAGGGCCAAAGTGAAGTTTACTTAGGAAACTTTTAGGGCCAAAGTGAAGTTTACTTTGAAAAGGATCGTTAATTTCTTTCAACACCACAGAAGGTAACATGCTTACCATTCAGAATTCAGCTATAGAGAAATTTCAACTACAAAGCCAAAGAGTTCACTGTTTAACAGTGTCAAAAGGATACCACATAATATATAATAACCACAAGTTTTTGAGTGCTTACCATGTGCTTGCATAAACTACTTCCCATGCATTCTTTCGCTTAATCTTTACAACAATCTTATAAAGATATATGCTTCATTAATTGCTATACAACATACAAATTAGGACTAAAAGAGGTTAAGTAACTCGCCAAAGGATCTCCCAAGCTAGTAACTGGGGAAGATATACATTTTAAACTCTTTGACCTCAACCATTCGGCTAAGTACTTACGTTTGTCTGGCAATTTCAAACCCAGTATCTCTAATATTTCTCCCAACCATCCTGTGATGTAAGAGTGCTTTTGATCATTTTATACATCAGCAAATCAAGGCTGACACACAAGCCAAGTGACCTATCTATATTCACAACAGAGAAAATAAAACAATAACTAGGGTTTATACCAAATCATCATGAAAGGTAAACTTTTAAAATTTCTTTCAAAAAATGCATTTGCTATCTATTGCCATCTACTTAACAATCCTAATAAACTGTGTTTCCTAGCTTTTGTGTCCATGGGTAACTAAAGAGAACAACCATTTGCTTATGCCAGGGACTATACTTAGGTACTTTACATACATTACCTCATCTAAACTTCAGAACAGGGCACCTGGGTGGTTCAGTGGTTGAGCATCTGCCTTTGGCTCAGGTCATGATCCCAGGGTCCTGGGATCAAGTTTTCACAGAGCTCCCCACAGAGAGCCTGCTTCTCCCTCTGCCTGTGTCTCTGCCTCTCTCTCTGAGTCTCTCATGAATAAATAAAACCTTTTAAAAAGATAAAAATAAACTTCAGAACACTGTGATATAAGCAGTACTGCACATGATCAGATAGGATCAGGAGTTAAATCATATGCAAGGATTATACAGAAAGAACAGCAAACAAGTCGTATTAGACTCCTCATCACCATGGCAAATTCTGTGAAGATGAGGATGAGTGATATCCCTTTTTCTCAGTGATAGTCCTAGACATTAACAAATGCCTGCTGAATAAATACCAAATAGTATTTTTTAAACATTTATTTGTTTTAGAGAGAGAGAACGCAAGCAAGCTGGGGGAGCAGAGAGAGGAGGAGAGAATCTCTGAGACTGAACTAAGCACAGAAGCCAACACAGGGCTTAATGTGGGGCTCAATGCAGGACTCAATCTCATGACTGTGAGATCAAGACCTGAGCCAAAACCAAGACTCGAAAGCTCAAATGACTGCCATCCAGGTACCCTAATACCAAATTGTATTTTAAATAAATATTTCATGAGTGTAATATTTACAACCCAAACTCATTCCATCATTTACCCATCAATTCCTGAGCACCTCTGGACAAGAATTCAACCATCAGCCTACCAGTAATAGAATAAATGTGACTATGAGAAGCCACTTAGAGCAAATACAAAACAGTAGCAATAACAAATACTATTACTGCTAATAAACAATACCAATAACCCCATAAGACATCTAGTATGTCACCAATTCCTACAAATTGTGATTCAGAACAATCTGCCTTTCCCTTCTCATTACCATCTTTTTTTTTTTTTCTAAGATTTTATTTATTTATTCATGAGAGAGAGAGAGAGAGAGAGAGAGAGAAAGGCAGAGACACAGGCAGAGGGAGAAGCAGGCTCCACACAGGGAGCCCGATGTGGGACTCAATCCTGGGACCATGAGATCACGCCCTGAGCCAAAGACAGATACAGATGCTCAACTGCTGAGCCAGCCAGGCGTCCCTCATTACCATCTTTCTAATCTAGGTGCATAACTATTGCCAAGATGGGTCCACATCCTTCACACTGATGCTAGAATTATTTCCTAAAACACAACCTGATCACTTTGTTTCCCTTTCTAAAAGAGCTGTTGATCCTCTATTGTCTTCAAAATCAAATCCAAGAGCTGTGACAACTTTCAAAATGACACCAATCAATCACCCTATCTAGTCTGATCTTCCACTCTTCCTAAAAGGTATCATGCATTCCAGGAGCGCCTGGCTAGCTCAATTGGTAGAGCATGCAAAATTTTTGATCTAAGAGTAGTGAGTTCAAGCAGCCCACTTAGTAAGAAAAAAATATATATATATCCATTTTAGCCTTGCTTAACTACTAGCAATTTGCCATACAAGCCCCAAGCCTCTGTGTGTTTGCTTATGCTGTTCTTGGACCCGAAGAGCCCTTGCTTCCATCCACCCACACTCTTCACATGTTAAAAGCCTCCTTTTCTTGCCGAAGCCCAGTTTAAACACTTAAAATAAGATTTCTCTCAGATAACATTTCTCACTAAATAAACACAGAAATCAGAGACTCAAGGTTTTATTCTAAGTTAAGCAACTAACTCTCACCTTGATGTCCAAATCACATTTGGAATAGCACTATTATCCTATCTTCTCTAATCTATAACATTCACTGCCTGTCATAAAGGTCCCATAGGCACAAGTCATAAATGATTTTCTTAAATGTAGAACAAATACACTAAATAACTCATATGCTACAATGGAAGCTAAAAAGTTTTGATTTAACATAGGATAGGCCAAACTGTATTACATCCAAGGAATAATATGTTACATAAAACAGAACATAAAGATTTGAATTCCACCATTATCACCTTTTAACATACTGTATGATCTTGAGTATTACTTAGTGTTACTTAACCTTTGTGAGCCATCCTTTAGTTATAAAAAGGTAATTATAAAAAACCCCTTTTTATAAATTGAGGATAATATCAGTATCTAGCTCAGTGTTTGCTGTAAGGGTTAAATTATGCCAAGCATGTAAAACACTAAGCACAGTATTTGTACACACTAAACAAATGGCAGCAAAAAAAAACAAAAAAACATATATACAGACACACACATACATATAACATTATCAACCAGCCAGATCAGCTCTGATAATTATAGATTAATATACCACATTAAATCATATTTAAGCTATAACAAATAAACAAATGGCAGCTATTACTATTAAATCCACAAGAAATGCATAAATATGTAGTCATTTTTAATTCCTTCAAAGGAACTGATGCAAGTCTTTATTGGTTAAAGTTCTTAAAGATAAAGTCCTTTGCCAATTAATTAAACAGTAAACAGCTGATAGAGATATAAATAGATCAGTAACAGCTGAACTCTAACACATACAGGTGTTAAAAATAGAATGTCATTGCCCCATTACACGTGAATATTACCATAAATAACCACAACCTGTACACAGAAGGAAAGCAGTTAAACCTTTGTTTCACAGCACAAACTAAAAACATTCTATGAAAAATACAAAACACGTATGACAATGTGGATCAGAGAATTCCCTAATGAAAGTTAAATCAAAAGGAAATCACTACTCTCAGGTAATACATAAATACACTTAGAAAATGTTACATAGATTAGCAATCTAGAGTTCAATTAACATTGTGAACCAACTTATGAATAAATTAAGCCACAAGATATTTAGCAGATATCATAATTCCATTTCTAAATACAAGCTCTACTATATTCCTGGCCCTGAGTGACAGGGCTGGAAACCCAGTCAAGTTATAGAATAATGCAAACAGAAGGCTGTAACTCACTGAATTCAAAACTCAAAATCTACTTGGCCAACCTTTAAACTATCAGAGCAGAGACAGAGATCTTCCCATTACACCCTCCTGTACTATTTGAATTTTCTGTTTAAAAGAGGTGGGGAAAAAAATAAATAAATAAATAAAATAAAATAAAAGAGGTGGGGACATCTGGGTGGCTTAGTCAGTTGAGCATCTGACTTGATTTTGGCTCAGGTCACGATCTGGTCAAGATCTCAGGGCCGTGGGATTGAGCCCCACATCAGACTCTGCACTCACCAGGGAGCCTGCTTAGAATTCTCCCTCTCCAGCTGCCCCCTCCCTGTTTCCTCCCTTCCCCACCCCTGACCTTGCTTTCTCCCTCTCAAGTAAATAAAAATCTCTTTTAAAAATTAAATGTAAAAAATAAATAAATAAAAATAAAAATTAAATAAAAAAATAAAAAGAGACACATGTATGGGAAGGGGTAAATAAGCATCTAACTCCAAAACTCTCAAAGACCTAGAAGCCCAGAGAGATGGGCAATTAACAGAGTGCTCAGTATCAGTGTGGCAAAAATTAAAACTAGTGTTATACTTGGCTCTGGCAAGAATGTGGAGAAATAGCAGTCTCATATACTGGGCATGAGAATATAAACTGTTACTATCTCTTTGGAAAATGATTCAGCAATACCTATGAAGACTTTTAATGCTTATGTTCTTTGAGAAACTCTACATTCAGAAACTTAACCTATGGGATGCCTGGGTGGCTCAGCAGTTGGGCGTCTGCCTTCAGCTCAGGGTGTGACCCCAGAGTTCCGGGATCAAGTCCCACCATTGGGCTCCCTGCATGAAGCCTGCTTCTCCCTCTGCCTGTGTCTCTGCCCCTCTCTGTGTGTCTCTCACAAATAAATAAATAAAATCTTAAAAAAAAATCTAATCTATAAAAACACTGAAAAATTCACACACACGTACAATGGCAAATGCATAAGCATGTTCACTATGCAAGGTGAAGAGAAGTTAAAAACTGGAAACAGCTAATGTCTAAACCAAACTACATTATGCTGATCTGATGAAATATCAGACATCACAATCATGATATCACAATCATCAAAAAATAATGATAGATATTGGTACTTAAAATATATCATATACAGTGATCCCTTTTTACAAAAATGATACATATGTTTACAATAAGAATGATATATACTATATAGGTAGATTCAAATGCTAATGCACCATTAGAAAACAAAGATCTAAAAGAATACATATAAAATGTTCATAGTCCTTATATCCACAAAAAGAAATCCTAAATATATTTTAACATTAAGAAAGATATAAAATTTTATTAAATAAGCCTAGCAGGGGTGCCTGGTGGCTCAGTGGGTTAAGTGTCTGCTCAGGACATGATCCCAGAGTCCTGGGATGAAGCATAGCATCAGGTTCCCCGCTGAGCAGGGAATCAGTCTCCCCTGCTCTTGCTTCTTCCTCTCCCACTCCTCCTGTTTGTGTTCTCTTTCTCTCTGTCAAACAAACAAATAAAATCTTTTTAAAATAAATAAATAAGCCTAGTAAATTTTCAATTCCACTATAGTCATTTAGTGGAAGAGAGTGAAAGGAAGATGAAAGGAAGAAAAAAAAATAGGGATACACACTTAACTACACGAGAGAAAAACACACAAAAACAGAATCTGCTAGAAAGAAAAGAGGTAAACAATCAAGGGAGATTAAAGAGGAAAGAAGTTCAATAAATTCAAAAGGATTAGTAAACTAGTCATCTTCCACACATGAAAAACAGACTTCAGAGGTAAAATCACTGACTTTTGAACTGAAGAGTTTTTTGCAGCTCATTTCCTTTTTGTTCCTTCGGATTACAGGATTCAATTCTGAATGGAATAGTTTCAGCAGCCCACCAGAATTCTTTCTTTTTTTTCATATTTTTATTTATCTATTCATGAGAGACACAGAGAGAGAGAGAGAGAGAGAGAGAGAGAGGCAGAGACATAGGCAGAGGGAGAGGCAGGCTCCATGCAGGGAGCCCAATGTGGGACTCGATCTCGGGACTTGATCCCAGGACCCCGGAATCATGCCCTGAGCCAAAGGCAAATGCTCAACTGCTGAGCCACCCAGGCATCCCACCACCAGAATTCTTTATCTGAGGTAATTCAAACTAAGAGACTTGGTAAAACTTTGGTCTTCGGGATTTCTGCCCTTAATATAAAAGTGTTATAAAACTGAAAAAGCAAATTAACCTTTTACACAACACAGCACATACAGGAAATGTAATTTGTATAGTACAAGATTTCCTGACAGATTGAGTGTACAATCTGAAAGGAAGGGGTCAAGAGCAATACCAAAGTTTTTAACCCAAGCAATTTAGAAGCAAGTAGCTGCCTCTATGTGAGCTAGAAGGGCTGAAGGTGGGAGATTTTGTTTCTTCTGTTTGTTTCCCTGTTTTTTTGTTTGTTGTTTTTTTTTTAAATTGAGATTGAAGAAGGGGCTAGGAGTTTGGCTTTGGACATACTAAATTTGAGGTATCTATTAGACATCAGGTGGAAATGTAAAAAAGCAGTTGGATATGAGCTTACAGTTCAGGAAAGAAGTCTGGGCTTGAGATAAAAATTTGGCTGTCATCAGCAAACTCAAAGAGTTTAAAGAGACAGGATGAAATCACCAAAACAGCAAGAAGACAGACAAGACCAAGAATAGAGCTTTTAAGCAGTCCAAAACTTACAGTCAGGGAGAAAAAGACCAAGCAAAAGAAATTTAAGAGATGGACAGTAAAGTATGAGAAGAACCAAGGGAAAGTGCTGTGTCCCAAAAGCTATGAGAATGATGTTTTCCAAGAATGTGGGAGAAATTAACTACATCAAATAATGCTGAAAACTCAAGTAAGATAATAAACAAAAACTGACCACTGGAAAAGCAACCTGAAAGCCACTGATGACCTTGACAAGAACTATATGAATAGTTCTTGAATGAAAGTGAATGAAAGCTTGACCAGAAAGGGGCACCTTGGTGGCTCAGTAGGTTAGGCATTTGACTCTTGATTTTGGCTTAGGTCATGATCTCAAGGTTGTGAGATCGAGCCCCACACTGGGCTCTGTGCTGGGTGTGGAGCCTGAAGATTCTTTCTCCCCTTCTCTCGAGCCCCTCCCACCACCTCTCTCTGCTTCTCTTTCCCACTCTTAAAAAACAAAAAACAAAAACAAAAACAACAGACCAGAATGATTCAAGAGAAAATGAATAAGAGGAATAAAAAACCATACATATAGACAAATCTTTTAAGAAGTTTTGCTCTAGGGGCACCTGGGTGTCTCAAATGGTTAACCTTCAGCTGGTTGCCTTCAGTTCAGATCATAATCTCTGGGTCCTGAGATTAAGCCCCACATCAGGCTCCCTCATTGGTGGGGAGTCTTCTCCCTCTCCCTCTGCCCTTGCCTCTCCCCTCTGCTCATGTGCTCTCTTTATTCTTTCTCTCAAATGAATGAAAACTTAAAAAAAAAAAGAGTTTTGCTCTATATGGAAGCAAAGAAATGAGCAGTCATAGCCAAGAAAACCATCAATGAAAAAGGCAACCTACTGAATGAGAGAAAATATTTGCAAATCATTTATCTAATAAGGGGTAAATATCCAAAATATATAAAAAACTGATCCAACACAAGAAAAGAAAAAGAAACAAACTAAAAATGGGTATCAATAGACATTTTCCCAAAGATGACATACAGATGTCTAACAGGTACATGAGAAGATGCTCAACATCACTAATCATCAGGGAAATATAAATCAAAACCACAGTGAGGTATCACCTCACACCTGTTGGAATGGCTATTATCAAAAAGACAAGAAATAAAGAATTGGAAAGGATGTAGAGATGTAAAGAAAACAGATCCCCGTACACTGTTGGTGGGAATGTAAACTGGTGCAGCCACTATGGAAAATGGTATGGAGGTTCCTCAAAAAAACTAAAAATAGACCACATGATCTAAGAATTCCACTTTTGAGTACTTACCTGAGGAAAACAAAAACACTAACTCAAAAAGATATATGTACTCCCATATTCATTGCAGCATTATTTATAATAGCCAAGATATGGAGACAACCTAAGTGTCCATTGATGGATGAAGGGATGAAGGAAATGTGATTATATATAGGCCTATGTTTATACACACACACACACACACACACACACACACACACCCTTATTCAGCTGTTAGAAGAATGAAATCTTGCCATTGATAACAACATAGATTGCCCTTGAGGGCATTACGCTGAGTGAAATAAATGAGAGAAAGCCAATACCATATGATCTCACATACATGTGGGATCTAAAAACAAACAAAAAAGTTCATAGCTACAGAGAACAGACTGGTGGTGCTAGAAGTAGGGGTTGGGGGTTAGGAGAAATGGGTAAAGCATGGCAAAAGATACAAAATGTTGGTTATAAAGTAAATAAATTGCCACAGGGATGTAATAAATATATAGCTCCCGTGACTGGTTAATAATACTGAATTGCACTTGTTAAAGTTGCTATAAGAGTAGATCTTAAAAGTTAAAACTTCTCATCACATGAAAAAAATTCTGTAACTCTGTATAGTGGATGTTAACTAGATTTATTGTGGTGATCATTTCCCAATATATACAAATACTGACTCATTTTATTGTATACCTGAAACTAGTATGTTGTATATCAATTATACCTCAAGAAAAATTTTTATTAAAAAAAAATGAACAGTAGCTAGAAGGGAAAGTGAAGACCAAGATAATTTTTTCTTTAAATACGAGAAAAATCACAATTTCATATACTACAAAAATAACCCAGTAGAAAGGAAGGGCACTTAGAAGGGCACTCTGAGGATTCAGAAGTGGTTTCCTAAAGGAGCTGTCCATGCTGAGTCATGAAGGCTCAGTAGGAGTGAGTCAAGATGAGTAGAGAGGGGACTGAAACAGAATGAGCAAAGAGAGGTAAGAAATAATATGAGGTGGGGGTAAGGGGAAACTGAGGAGGGGTCTGGCATGTGAAGTACAGAACTGCAGCTTGAGAGGTAAGCAGTCGCCAAGCCTTTTAAGACATCTAGCAGGACAATCTTTATTGTACAGGGACTTGCCACTACAGGGTTAAGGCAAAAAAGTACTGAGATCAAACTGACACTGCACATGGGGAGGGAATGGCTTGAGGGGTACTAGACTGAAGGGAGGGAGACTAGTTATGAGGCTACTAAAAAATAAATAACAAGGTTCTAAACTAGGGCAGTATTAGTAGTGAAAGGGGTTTAGTGATGGATCTATGCACTCAGTGTTGAAGGCAATGGGTTACTGGGCAGATGATAATGCCATTATCTTTTTTTTTTTTTTTTTTTAATGCCATTATCTATATTTCGAAATACTGGTGGGGGGTGCGAATGATTCATTTCAGTTTGGGGAATATTGCTTTTGGAATCTCTATTCAACATCCAAGTGAGTAAATGTAAATGTAAGCAGGCAGAGGATAGAAAACTTGGACCTTTGGGCTCAAGACATCTGAAAGACATCAGCATTTGAATGGTTATTAAAATTATTGTGAGATGATCCAAAAGTAATAATTACACAGAAAACAATGACTGAACTTTTAGGAATACTAGCATTTAAGGATAAATTAGTGAAGAAAATGCTTGAAGGAATATCAGGTCGGAAAAGCATAAGAAAAATCAGGGAAAGAAACATTCAACAGGCCAGAAAAATAGCCAAGTGCTAATTAATACATCTCCCAGCGTAAAAAGAGATGCTGTAAGTGACCCGAATAAGCTGGCAGAAATCAGAGATCAAGAAAAGTCAAATAAAGTAACAATCTGAACTTTCCGATTCTGTTCCATTAATTTTTCAAAAATTATAGAATCTAAAGGGCCCTCTCTTCCTGAGATCCTTAAGTAGTCAAGCCAATTTGAGTGGAAACACCTAAAGAGACTAAACACAGTTATATCACTACCTTACAGGAAGAGATCATTTCCAGTTTTAGTAGAAAAATATTTGTTGCTCTATATACAGAAAACTGGCAATATATTTCTTAATAAACCAAAATCACTGACAAGCATAATAAAATAAGAATTTTGCTTTTTATCATTCCTAACTTCTTGATTATTACATATTACCTATGACTTCACATAAGCTCAACTAACAATATAAAAATCTTACAGCCTTATACATCAAGGAAAAGTATTTATAAGTACAGATGATGTAGAAACCTATAATGTTAGTAATTAGGGAAATATATTATCAGTGCAATAAAAACTTATCAGAAATAGAATTTTTGATGTTGGAAGATAAAAGATAAAGATAAAAGACACAGGAGGAAAATAAATAGAACAAGGATCAATTTCCATTTCTTGATTTTATCACTTTTAGGCAGACAATTCATCAGACTAAAAAAGCACTTATTGTTGGATAACTGTACTGCAATGTACTAACTGGTAGTGACACAAGTGTTTGGTTCCATCCATACAGAAGAACTCCACAAGGAACTTAAAAAAAAAAAATCAACAGGAAGCATATTTTCATATGAGTGCCTAAAGCAAAATCAGCAAAATGTAGAAAGAATGAGACAGATTTACTCCAAATGGGAAAGTTAATAGCATTTTTTCTTGGAACGGGGTAGACTCCCAAGGTGTGAATCACTGGATTAAAGAACACCTGGATCCAGGATTTACCCAAAGCTGTAAAAGCAGGATTCACACTATAGCAGAGCAAACATGCGCTCTCTGGGCCAGAAAGAAAAAAAGCTGCATTGGGTTAGTGTCTCAGGAGTTTGGATGAGTCACAAACACAGAGTGGAGAAGCACAACCAGACTCTACTTCAGCACATGGGGAAAATTTGCAGCTGTTTTCTTATCTTTTGATTCATTCCCTCCCTTAGTAATTTACTATTAAAAACTTTTAATTATATTCAAGGAAGCTAAAATAAAAGTTACCTCAGAATCTTACTATTCCAAAGATCTGGACAGGCCACATTGCTTTGCACATGAACTAGGTCAACATATAAAGAAATCAATATCACTACCACAATCTTCCTAGCACTATGAATTTTGCTAACCTACTATAACCAATATATAAAACCTTTATTTCTGTGATCACTAGGCAAGAATGAATATTTATTTGCTATGTATATTTTTCTAGAAAGAATGGACTGCTTGTTTCAAAAAAACAGAAACTATGTAACTATTCAACAGAAGAATGATTTAAAAAATTACAACCCATTCATGAATATTATACACCCTTAAAAAAATATTTGTGGGCCTATGGCCCAGTGTAGAGAAGGACATCATCACCACCACTGCAGCTACCATCATGGCCTGAACTCAAGAAGATGCTCTAAGATGCACTCTAAGGGGACAATACTCACCATTTCCTGCCTGTCACAGCTAGCAGAGTGCTTGCTATTGGCATATCCTGTAACTTTATAAATGATGCTACATTTGAAATCAAGAAATATGACCTTCATAAGTTATAAGAGGGCCCTCGTATCACAACAGTGCTCAGCAGGGAAGAGGGACTCAAATAGTACAAAATAATACGCACTGTTTGCCAAGAGCATTAACAACATTATTCCTGTTTTTTTGTCACTTGTGAAATGTCAGGAAGGTAGTGGGGAACTTGAGATTGGATAAATATGGATCATCTATCTCATCTAGGCCTACTGGGCTCACTGCTTTAGCTTTACTTGTGGACCTTCTGTCCCAGAAATTTGCAGAGTTTACAAGACAAAGAGAAGGTTATACTAAAGAAAAGGAAGGATCAATGCATATGTACACCAAAAACTGTACTGGGGCAATGGCATTGTCAGAGCTCTAGTTCCCCTGGGTGCTGGTATTGGTTTGGCCTATAAATACAACGGAAAAGAGGAGTTCTGCCCAACTTTATATTTGAAAATTACAATATGGCAGTTTTGTGGAAATCACCATTTATTTTCATCTGTGAGAATAACTGCTATGAAATGGGAGCATCTGCTGAGAGAGCAGCAGCCAGCACTGATTACTACAAGAGAGACAATTTTATTCCTGGGCTAAGAGCAGATGGAATGTATGTTCTATGTGTCCAGGAAGCAACAAAGATTGCAGCTGCCTATTATAGATCTGTAAAGAGGGCCATGCTGATGGAGCTGCAGACTCACCAATATCAAGGACATAGTCTGAGTGATCCTGGAGTCAGTTATCATACACAAGAAGAAATTCAAGAAGAGAGCACTTCTCAAAGATAAAATAGTAGACACCAATACTCTCAGTGTTGAGGAATTAAATAAAACTGAGGTTATTAGCAAAGAAATTAAGAATACAGTCCAGTTTGTAGCACTGATTTTGAACCAATATTGGAAGAATTAAGCCATCATATCTACAGAAACAATTCACCTTTTAAAGGTGTATTTATTTATTTGAGAGAGAGAGAGAGTGAGCATGCGTGTGTGCACACAAGTGGCAGAAGGGGCAAAGAGAGAGGGAAAGAGAAAATCTCAAACAGACTCTACACAGAGTGTGGAACCGGGCTCAGGGCTGGATCTCACAACCTTGAGATCATGACCTGGGGATCCCTGGGTGGCTCAGCGGTTTGATGCCTGCCTTCGGCCCAGGGTGTGATCCTGGAGTCCCGGGATCGAGTCCCACGTCAGGCTTCCTGCATGGAGCCTGCTTCTCCTCTGTCTATGTCTCTGCCTCTCTCTCTCTCTCTCTGTCTCTCAGGAATAAATAAATAAAATCTTTAAAAAAAAAAAAAAAAAAGAGATCATGACCTGTGCCAAAACCAAAAGTCAGATGCTTAACCAACTGAGCCACCCAGGCGCCCCAACAATACACCTTATATGTTTATGGTAAATCAGTGAATCAAGTTTAAGTGGATCATTTAAAGGAAGACTGTAAATTTATTATTATGCCTTCAATGGAACATTCATGGTCAACTTTTAAAATTTTGTCATCTCAACTTTAAAAGGAATAAAACCCATAAAACAAAACTTTTGTGAATGTTTATCCCATGCCATAAAATTAAGTTTAAAATTTTGGGGGAAAATGTAATGGGTTTCGAAGGTCCAGTGGTGCAGTGGAAGTACAACTTCTTTCCTATGTCCTACAGTTTCCCAATTTCCCTCCATAGAAGAAAACACATTATCAGTCTCTTCTATATTAAAAAATGGATTTTTAACTGAAACAAACCAACAAACACAAAAACATAGCTCAAATGTCTAAAGGAAAAGTTCACAAATTCTTACATTCAAGAAGATAAATATAGAAGGAGAAATATAAACACTATGTAATTAACATGACCCAAGTAGCAAAAGCTGCAAAAGTACACACCTGGGTAATTTACAGGCATTGAGTTAAATCTCAGGGAAGACAGAATAAGATACTTGACATGTAGGGGAGGAACTCTCTCATATCTGTACTGAGACAAACAACTCAACCTAAAATAAAATCTAATCCCTAAGGCAAAAAGAACTCTCCTCCCTTCGTCAATGAGTCACAAAGCTGTCTTGAACTGATTTTGTCTATCAAAGCAGAAGACACAGCACTTTTCCTCTGCTATGGGAATTATCTAGGTATGTTTTATAAACAACAGTTATTATAATTAGAGGTAAATATCCTCTAATATCTGTTTTAGGTAACAAATTGTATCCCTTAATTGTGGAAGTCAAACTCTTGCCTTTTGCTTCCTGGCAATGTTACTCAACTAATTTGTTCTCTGACACAGAAATAATGACCCCTGTAGTGGGCTGCCTACTATACAGCTAGAATCCTGCAGAGAAGGGGAGAGCTTTTAAAGATCTAAGAATAAATGTATTAAAATACAACTTTCATTCTTATCCCCAGTAGGGAAAAATGTAATCATCATCATTATGACTGCCATTAGAAACTGAGATACCATACAGTGACTTGCTCACAGACAAAAATTTCCAAAGCAATGGAATAGCTGAGTCACTATTCAACTGAAGACTTAATTAAGTATCTCATATAGTCAGTGAAGGAAGATGATATAATATTATGAAAGTGATCTATTTCTGTGTTCGGAGTTCCAAAATGAATTAACATGGCTGCTGACTCTGAAAATTATTTTCACATACTTGGATTTATCTCTTAAAGCATTTGGATACATCCTTTTTCAGGGATTAAATAACATCTATGCATCAATCAAGTCACATGATATATAGGTCATGGTCTAACAACTTCCAGCTGCTTTTGTGTTATAACATTAACTTTTCCTAGAACGGACTAGTCAATTGGGTTATAACATTCCCTTGGGCTTTAAGCCATTTCCTAAGTTTAAAATTGAAACATCAGTTGAAGAAAAACAGGTACAACATAACAACCTATACAACTTAGTTACAAATATATTAAGTTGCATACATTAGCTTCAGAACAAAAAGTCAGAAAAAAAACTATAAAATCAAATGAGATTTTTACTGCTAAAAAGATCTATAAAATACCCTCAACAATGAGATTAACTTAGGGGCCCAAAGAAGCTGCTTGTACTGACACAGGACATTTAAGTAAAGCTGAGGTAAGGGAACAGGGACTTCAAAATATTCAATTTCACAAATCAAAAGCCTCCACAATATCAAAAATATCTAAATAAAAAAAAGTTATCAAATGATAGGCAAATTTAAGAAGCACTCACTTGACTAAAATATCATTAGAAATAATGACTGCATTAGAAAGAATCCTATATACCAGTAAAAATCGTTAGCATTTATTGAGTCCTTACTATGTGCCAGACTCCTCTCTCTCTCTCTCTCTCTCTCTCTCTTTTTTTTTTTTTTTTTTTAAGATTTTACCTATCCATTCATGAGAGACATGGGGGGAGGGGGGCAGAGAGCCTGATGCGGGACTCGATCCCTTAACCCCAGGATCAGGCCCTGAGCCGAAGGCAGACGCTTAACCGCTGAGCCACCCAGGTGTCCCCAGACTCTCTTTTAAAGTCCTTTACATGCATTATCAACTCATTTAATTCTCACAACCCCCCAGGAGGTATTATTATTATCCTTACTTTATAAACAAGAAACCTCAGGCACAAAGAGGTTAAATTACTTGCCAGAAGTCATCAAGTGAATAGGAAGAAGAACCAGAACATGAATCCATACCATGATCTCTTCAACTGTAGTCCCTAACTCTCCTCTCTCACCTCCCAACTCTTAACCACTATGCACACTGGCTTTTTAATTTTAGCCTAACTCCTCATTTTGAAGATGAGGAAACTGTCCCCCAACGAAGAGAGAAAATTCACTAAAGGCTCAAAACTTTTTTTTTCAAGTAATCTGCCTACCCAAAGTGGGGCTCAAACTCACAATCCCAAGATCAATTTTTGCCATATTTGTTTTTTTTTTAATTAATTTGTTTTTTTTTTCTAATATAAAGTACTTATTGTTGAAGGCAGGAGAGTACAATAAAGTACAGAAGAAAATTTAATTCACTACTCCTAGCTTCCAAGAATAACCACTATCAACACTTTAACATACTTCTTTATATGCATTGTAAGACCAATACTGCTTCTCTGCCCCATATTTTCAAAGAAGTTTAGAGACATAACTTTATATACAGTTGTATATGTATTTGCCTTTTTCACTTACATCATCATTTTTCATGGCATTAAATATTTTTTGAAAATATGACTAAATAGCAAATGACATTTCATAAATTTCATTAATTTAAACCAAACATGGTAAATTTTTACAATTAATCCTGTGATGAAACTGTTATACTTACATCTTTATGCAAAATCTCTGATAATATTCTTAGATTAAATCTCTAGAAGTGACATTACTAAAGTTAAGGAGTATGACAACATCTAACATGTATGTGGTTAACACTATTGCCAAATTGTTTAAGCCCTTCGAAGATATTTACTTGTTTGATCCTTGTAACAGAGAGAGCAATGGACCCAATTAGAGAGGGAATGAATGCCCACAGAGAACAAGTAACCTGCCCAAAATCATACAGCTAGAAAGTGACAGCCAGGATTCATAAGTAGTCAGGCTCCAGGATCCGTGCTCTTAATCATTATCCTAGCCTATTTTATTTCCATACTTTTTCAATATGATCAAGTCTCCTAGAAACCTACTACAAATATACAAAAATCCTCTGAGGAACCTGTAGTTTCAGAAAGCATCCCAGGGGATGCTAAAATCTAAAACCCACTATCCTTATCTAAATATTTTATTTTATTTATTTATTTTATTTATGTTTTAATTTAATTTAATTTAATTTAATTTAATTAATTTAATTTAATTTAATTTAATTTAAAGTAGGGTCCATGCCCAGCATGGAGCCCAACACAGGGCTTGAACCCATGACTCAGATCAAGACCTGAGCTGAGATCAAGAGTTGAACACTTAACAAACTGAACCACCCAGGTGCCCCAATCTAAAAATTTTAGAAGAGAATATTTAATAAACCCTTCTCATAAAACCTTTGATAGTTATGTGGATGAAAGAGTCAAGTAAGAGAGTACTCAAAAATGATTAAAATAAATCTTCATGACCTTGGATTAGGCAATCATATTTCAAATATGACATCAAAAGCACAAGTTACCACATAAACGAAGAATTTTTAAGATCATTAAAAATTACTTCAAAAATAAAAAATAGGTAAGTTGAACTTCATCAAAATTAAAAACTTTTGTACCATAAAAGACACCTTGAGGACAAATATTATATTATTCCGCTTACATGAGGCACCTAGAATAGGCAAATTCATAAAGTCACAAAGTAGAAATAACAGTTATCAGGGGCTAGGGGGGATGAAGAAGGGGAGTTATTTTTTAATAGGCACAGAGTTTCTGTCTGGGATGATGGAAAAGTTCTGGAAATGAATAAAGGTGATGATTGCATAACATTGTGAATGTATTTAATATCATTAAACTGTACACTTAAAATGCTAAAAAAATACTAAATTTTATGTATATTTTACTGTAATAACAAAAAAAGGCACCATCAAAACAATCTATAGAATCGAAAAAATATTTACAAATCATTCAACTGATAAGGGAATTATATCCAGAATATACAACTCAGCAATAAAAACATAATTTTTTAATTTTTTTTTTTTTTTTTTTTTTTTATGATAGTCACAGAGAGAGAGAGAGGCAGAGACACAGGCAGAGGGAGAAGCAGGCTCCACGCACCGAGAGCCCGATGTGGGACTCGATCCCGGGTCTCCAGGATCGCGCCCTGGGCCAAAGGCAGGCGCCAAACCGCTGCGCCACCCAGGGATCCCAAAACATAATTTTTTAAATGGGAAAAGGATATGAACATTTCTCCAAAAAAAATATACGAATAGCCAGTACGAACATGAAAAGATGCTCACAATATTATTAATTAGGGAAATGCAAATCAAAATCACAGTGTCCTATCGTTTCATTCTAGATGGCTATAATAAAAAAGACCGTAACAGGAGCACCTGGGTGGCTGTTGGTTAGGCATGTCTTTGGCTCAGGTCATGATCCCAGGGTACTGGGATCAAGCCTTATATCAGGCTCCCTGCTCAGCAGGGAGTCTGCTTCTCCTCTCTCTCTCTATCTCAAAAGAATAAATTTTTTAAAAATCTTAAAAAAAAAAAAAGGCAGTAATAAGTGTTGACTAAGAAATAGAGAAATTGAACCTTCACATACTGCTGGTGGAAATGCAAAACAGTAAAGCCACTTTGGAAAACAGTTTGGTGGTTTCTTAATACGTTAAATATGGAGTTACAATATGACCAGCAATTCTATTCCTAGGTATATAACCAGGAGAATTAAAAACATATGTCCACACACTTGTACATGTATATATTCACAGCAGTATTACTCATAATCACCAAAAAGCAGAAACAACCCAAATGGCCATCAACTGGGTATGTGGTAAATGTGATAAATGAAATGTGGTATATCCCTACAAAGAATATTATTTGGCAACAAAACATATAAAGTATGGATACGTGCCACAACACGGACAAACCTTGAAAACACTACGCTGAATGAAAGAAGCCAGGTATGAAAGTTCATGTTACATGATTCCATTTATATGAAGTATGTACCAGATAGGCAAATCTACAGAGGCAGAAAGTAGATTAATGATCGCCAGAGGCTAGGAGAGGAAGAAATGAAGACTGATTACTAAATGGGTACAGAGTTTCTTTGAAGGGCAATAAAAATGTTCTGGAAATAAATAGTGGTTATAGCTGTACAATTTTGTGAGTACACTAAAAAATCACTAGTGTACACTTTAAATAATTAAAAATGAACTAAAAATGTGATTATAAAATTCATGCTAAATATATAAATTTTGAAATAAAGTTCTCAGAAGTAATCATTTAAGACTGTAAGTATGTGGGGGCACGTGGGCGGCTCAGTGGTTGAGCATCTATCTTTGGGCTCAGGACATGATCCCAGGATCCTGGGATCGAGTCCCACATCAGTATCCCTCCAGGGATCCTGCTTCTCCCTCTGCCTATGTCTCTGCCTCTCTCTGTGTCTCTCTCATGAATAAATAAATAAAATCTCAAAAAAAAAAAAAAAAGACTGTAAGTATGTGAATTTTGAGAGAATTAGTGAGGGAATTGAAAGGATAAAAACAAAGACTTTCTGGGAACTACAGACAATGGAAATAAAGACAAAAATATCAAAACTATGGAAATAAAGACAGAAATATCAAAACTATCAAAAAGTTAAGAACCAGAAAAGTACAACATCATACAAACAAAAGCTTTACAAGTTCTATTAATCATATTGAAGGAGATGTCTGACTCTTGCTTTTGACTCAGGTCATGATCTCAGGGTCCTGAAATTAAGCCCCAAGTAGAGCTCCACACTTAGCATTGAGTCACCTGAGATTTTCTCTCCCTCTCCCTCTGCCTCTCCTGCTCATTATAAATAAATCTTTTTAAAAAATCATATTGAAGACGAAAAAGTGAGTTTCAGAGTAGAAAGAAAAGAAAAAAAAAACCCACCAAAACAAAATCACTCAATGACTCATCCATCTAAGCAGTTCCCTGATGACTTTAAAAAATAATTTAAGGTTCACCTGTTAGTAAAGAGGAGGTCAAGAAGATACATATATGACACATATTTATAAAATTAAAGGAGATATGTACAGATTTCACCAAATGCAGAACACTAGTACTGATGGCAAAACTCAAATTTAATCAGAATACTTTGGGGCCATACAATCGCATTGCTTTTACACACAGATTTATAGGACAGGATGAACTGAACTATGTTGCATTCCCTGTCGATAAATTAGAAGCACTCCCATTTATCCTAAATAGGCTAACTTGACAGTGAAAGATGGATGATGGTACCTGCATGCTAGAATGTCCATTTCATGGAGGCAGGGACTTTGTTTAGAATAGCACTTAGCACAAAGGAAGTGCTCAATAATGGTGGCTGAATGAATCAACAGGACTTTGAAATTTGTAGAATACTTTGCATATGTTTTAGGAATTTACACCTAGGTTAGGGAATTCTATACATCTAGAAATGGAATTGTAATGGATGAAAAGCCGGAAATACATGCAATGTAAAACTAGAGTTTCAGGAAGGAAAGAATTTCTCTTTAAATACCACACTGACTGGAGGCAGGTAAGAAGCCTATATAACTTCCTTATGTTGTTAAATGTTTTTGTTGTTGTTGTTAAATGTTTAAACACAGTCATAAATTTCCTTTAATTTTTACCTCATCAGTATGATGAAATATACAAATGGCTCTATATACTTCTAAGGAATTAATTAATTTTTACCATTATTTAAATGGTAAAAATAACAATAAACACTCTGAATTCACCAGTCAAGTAAAAGGAACACATGATACAGAAAATAAAATCCCCTAAAGACAAAAGATATGATTTAAGTAAAATACAATAGACAAAATCAGTACTTACAAGACCTAAGAAGAAAATATAACTTAACTGCTAAAACCTATTCAGTACTAACTAAACCTAGAACAATGAGTACAGAAGAAAGACAAAGTTCCCCACCTTAAAGGAATTAATTCAAAATAGACAAGAAGAAAAATAATAATGTCATAACAGAGATGAGGACAATTTCTAACAATGACCAATTCAGCTAATTTACTTATAAGCTTATATGGAGAATAAAATAAGCCACAACCTATTGTAAAGCATTAGTGCTTTATAGAAAGTTTCTAGGCTTGCCACATAAATACTAAAATCAATACCCACAAAAGGTATTTCATATAAAAATATCACTAGCAAGTTTGCATTTAAATATTTAATTAATACAATTATGACAAAACTTTGTTTCTTAAATCAAAGTACTCCATTGTTAAAATGACAAATGTCATTAGTTTACTTCACTTTTCTTTTTAAACAAGACACCTGCAGGCAACAGATATGCAATTAAAGCTGTAGTTTAAGTTCAAGCAATTCTCTCTGAAAACATCAAAAAAGATATCCCACTAAAAAGTCCTATTATACTTCTCACATTTGAATATTATTTTGGATTTACCTCAATTAAGTACTTTATTTACAATCTAAAATATCAAGCAAAATTTGAGATGAAATGTCTTTAGAGAGTTTCAACTCCAAAGTTTAGTAAAGAACATAAATTGGTTTAATTAAAATTACAATTTTTGAGTACTTAATCTGACCAAATGCTATGTTTGGAGTTTTCTGCTGATACAAGAGTTTATTTGATAGTTTTCTGAAAATAATGCAATGAACTTTTAAATAGCCATAACTTAGAAAATTAATCATACCTTAACTTTTATTTCGCTCTCAAACTGTTTTTCAAGACCCTGAGAAATTTACACTCAGTTTCAGGAGTGTTATCTTAGTAGCAGAGCCGGATTTACAAGGAAGTGACAGTGCAGGTTCTGGGTTTTGACATACACGCTTTACAAGAGAAAACATTGTGCAAGTAAAAGAGTATGAAGGTTTAGAACTGCAACACATGCTAAATAAAATGGTACTTTTTAAAAGTAAGACTGCTGCTATAAACTTACACTGAGCCAAAACTCACAAAAAGGCCATTCCTCCTAAGTTATCTTCTCCTACCTCCCCACTCAAAATAAATTTTTCCATCCTAGAACTCCTATAAAGTATATTTTTAAAATACATTTCTGTATATCTTTATTATCTTTACATTTATGGATAAAACTCTCTGACACTGAAAATATTTCATTTGACCCCTTTGCTCCAGAGTAACTTATGTTTTTCTATTAAACTTAGAGTGAATTTTAAATATTTCTCCTATATTCAAAATTAGCTACTTAATTTATAACTACCTAGTTTCTAAAAACATTTCCACATACATGATCTCATTTTATGTAGTATAAATCCAGAGGAATTATTAGTCTTACACATTTAATAATTGCTTGATATCTTCATTTTTATTTAATGTTGAAACTATGCTTTAAAAGTCACATGTTGGGATACTGGGTGGCTCAGTTGGTTTAGAGACCAACTCTTGATTTCAGCTTAGGCCATGATGTCAGGGTCGTGAGAGGGAGCCCCATATCCGGCTCTACCCTGGGCATGGAGCCTGCTTAAGATTCTTTCTCCCTTTGCCCTCTTCCTCTTGCTCTCTCACAGTCTCTCTCTCAAAAAAAAAAAAAAAAAAAAGATTCTTTCTCCTTTTGTCCCTCCCCTTACCTCTCCCCCACACCTGCATGTGTGTTCTCTTAAAAAAAAAGTCACATATTCAGCATCTACCACAAAAACAAGAATGCAAAATTGAAAAACTATTATAAAATTATATGAATGGGAAATAAATGACCAGAGTGACCTGGGTAGCTCAATCGGTTGAGTGTACAACTCTTGGTTTCAGCTCAGGTCATGACCTCAGGGTTGTGAGACTGAGCCTCACATTGGGCTCCACACTCAATAGGGAGTCAGCATGGGATTCTCTCCCTCTGCCCCTTTCTCGCTAAATAAATAAATAAATAAATGATTTTAAAAAGAGAAAAGAAATGAAGTGACCAAAGTAACATAAAATTAAGTAATAGAATTTGATAAATCATAAAATGTACCTCTCACTATAAAAATATTCAGATTTCATCAGTGTTTCATTTTTTAAAAATCTTGGTTTATAAGCTCCTATAACCATTCTTTAATAGTTAAGAATAGTTCATCAGGGTAGATACAAAAACATTTAACCCTTTTGTTGAATACTAGGATTTATGCTAAGAATTTAATTTTGGCTAAATATAAAATAACTATCAATCATCCCCAAATTAAGCAGTCCTTGAGTATCTCTCATTCATATATTTTGGACATAGTAAGATCTGGATATATATTCAGCTACACACACACAGACACACACACATACTTTGCAGATCAAGACTTTTTTTGCACCAAGAGAAATGCAAAGATAAATTCCTAGCTTTAAAAATTAAGAATATCAAAAAAGTATTAGAGAATATCATCTATGCTACTGAATTTTTTTTTTAAGATTTTATTATTTATTCATGAGAATACACAGAGAGGAGACAGAGAGGCAGAGGCACAGGCAGAGGGAGAAGCAGGCTCCATGCAGGGAGCCTGACATGGGACTCGATCCAGGGTCTCCAGGGTCACGTCCTGGGCTGAAGGCAGGCGCTAAACCGCTGAGCCACCCGGGATGCCCTATGCTACTCAATTTCTAATGTATGCATTACAACATTTTAGCATTCCTATACATTTTTGACATCTGTGATTCATGTCCCATTTGCACAAATTGTATTTAACTCAATAAGATCTCAACTTACATCTATTGAAAAATTAATCTGGAGAGGGAATGTCTAACCTATAAGGCTTTTCTCATTCCACATCACCTGCCCCAACCATGTAGGGAACCACTGTAGTCTCCTCAGAATTAGCAACAACTAAAACTGGAGGGAAAAAATATCATGGAAGTGTACATGATACACATATCTTTTACATGGAAATGTTCTCAATTACTCTCTGTATCCTTATTCAAGCAGTTTAAGGGCTATAACATTCACTAATTTATAGCCCTTTACCCAAGGCCAGTAAGTTTCTATACTCACTACTCCACTCAATAGCCCACCACCTTTTACTACTTTCACTCCTCATAAAGTGACATTTGAGTGTTATTAACAATTTTCTTTTGAAAACCTTCCCTTGCCTTGTTCCTCACAAATCTAGTCAGTCTTTGCCGGTCTTCCTATTTCTCTGGTTCTTCTTCCAACTCTATTTTTTTTCCCCCACCAACTGCTCAAATGTTGATCATCCCCAGGGTTTTCTTCTCTAGCCTCTACTTTCCTACAGATGTACAAACTTCCCTGGGAGTATATTTTCTACAGCCTTCATTATTGTGGTTGATGACTCCCAATCTGTCTCCCTCCATGCAGATGATTTCGTTGCACTAAACTCTGTTTCTTTTTTTTTTTTTTAATTTGTTTTATTTATTTATGATAGTCACACAGAGAGAGAGAGGCAGAGACACAGGCAGAGGGAGAAGCAGGCTCCACGCACCGGGAGCCCGACGTGGGATTCGATCCCGGGTCTCCAGGATCGCGCCCTGGGCCAAAGGCAGGCGCCAAACCGCTGCGCCACCCAGGGATCCCTAAACTGTGTTTCTAAATGTCCTTTCTACTATATCAGTCTGTCAGGTCTCCTTGACTCTATCTAGGTACAGTTCCAATGTCTTCCACAATATTACTGAGACTGCTGCTTTAAAAACAAAGATCTAACCCTGTGATTCTTTTAAAATTCTTTGGAACTCACCAAAAGCTCTAAAGGATAAAAGCAGTATGACATTAAAATCCTTCATGATTTGATCCTAACCTACCTTTTCTGCCTCATCCTCTTTCCCTTCTCCCATATTATGTCAAACGAAATCACTCAAAGTTTCTCAAACAAGGGGCACTTGGCTGGCTGAGTTGGAACAGCATGCAACTCCTGATCTCAGGGTAGGGAGTTAAAGCCCCACACTAGACATAGAGACTACTTTTTAAAAAAAGTTTCTCAAACAAGCCACCTACTTTTTTTCCTTCATGCTTTTACTCATGCTATTTATTGATGCAGCTTAAAATGTACTTCCCCCTCATTTGCATGCTAAAATCTTTCTCTTCTTTTAAAACTTGTTTTATACGTCACTTCTGGTGACATTGTTTCCTCCTTCATTGCCTTATCAATTGGTGATTCCATCCTCAAGATCTCTACTGCAATTCATTCAAACAGCACCTCTCTTAGCAATTATTTCACTGTATTGTAATTACTGTATTAATTCACTGTACACATGTCCACTTATGTAGAATCACTAAAAGCAGGAATCACAACTTGTCATCTCTATCCCTATCAGCTTGTAAACATGTCATACAGGAAATGCTTAATAAAGAGATGTTCAACGAGCAAATGCTATGTAATTTATGTCACTCTCTACCTAATGTTTGACATATGAACTCCTATATCCCAGTATTTCATCTGAAAATATGATTAATAGATTCAGTCCGTGACAAAGCAGATAAATAAGCAAGATAGACTGAAGAGATGTTTGGGAAAAAAGCACTTATGACTAAATCCCATAATTCAATGTCAGATGTCAGAAATATTCGCAAAAGATACTAAGTAGTAATCAATGATACAGTCCTGGATCTCTCCAAAAAACAAAAAAACCACTACTTCAAATTATATTTCTTTATGTCTTAACTTTCTCATCTCTAAGAGAATACAAACCATTTACCTTACAGATATTAGAACTCTGATAAGGGACTAGAAAACAATTTTATTTTTGCTAAAATATATTTTTTATAGTTCCCAAAGCTATATAATTTTCACTTTGAGTCAAGAAGTAAGCTGAATGTAGCAAAATGTATGACTGTGCTCAATGATTTCACTGCTTCTTCCTATATGAATATTAATTATACCTCCCTGCTCAATTTCACCACACTTGGCCATACGACTTGCTTTAGGTAATAAAATGTGAATGGAAGTGACATGTGCCTCTTCTGAGCAGAATCTTTAACTATAATTCCATGGTTCTGCATAGCTTTTTCCCTTCTAAACATGTACCAGACAGGGACTGCTCCTTAAGCCTGAATTTCAGAAAGGAAAACAACTGTGGATGGAGCTGCCATCTACCTAAACATGTAACATGAGCAAAAAATAAGTCACCAAGGTCTTGGGTTATTCATTACTCACAGAATAACTAGCATAAACAAACTGGTACACTGAATTAGGCGCTCCTCCTCTATATCATAACATCTAGGTATATGTCACTATAAAAATACTATAGTCAAAGATTTTTATTGTTTTATTCAAACAGACTTATGCTTTCAATAAGTCAGACATTTCTTTTTTCATCTCTAGCACCTAGTAGAGAAAACTGATAAATGTTTGCTGAAGAACTACAAAGGTACCCATTTTATATTTGCCAATAAATGAAGCTACATAGTTACTGAAAATTTTGAACATGTAACACAAAAATAACATTGAAGAAAAGACTGAAGAAATCAAAATAACTTATATTGTAAAAAGCTGAAGAGATTTTGTGGCCATTTGTTACCTGATCTTAGTATAATAACATTTTTCTAAAAGGTTTCAACAATATATTTATCGAAGATTCCAATAATATTGCTTTACTTAAAACATATTCACTTGATAACCAGATGGAAAGAAGAGAAGTATGTAGCAGGATGTCTAAATTCATGCACTGTAAAATTCATGTTTCCTCACAGATCCATATTTACACATACTTTAGACACATATATTTTTATACATATATACATACACGTGTGTGTATATATATACATATATATATGTTTATAACATATTTCCTTTCGAAAGTTCCTATAGTAATGGCTGACCCAAAAAACTGAAATAATCCAAAAGAACCAACACATTACAAAAATGCCTAATTTGGTAATTTTAAAACATAATTTTAAAACATAAACATAAATTCACCTAGCACAAGGGTAAAAAAACTTATAACCTCTAATGCCTCTTAATGCATAAATCTATTAGTAAATACAACTATGTTATTAAGAAAAGTTTTTGTCCTTTATTGAAGGTGACAGGGAAATGTTTAATCACTTTAGAAAAATTTCCATCCAAAAATGATTTGGTTATAAAATGTCTACACTTTCATCTCATCAGGAAATCGTATTTTCTAAAATGATTCATGTCCTTCAGGGTGTCAGGAAACAATAGCATAATTGAACTGATATAATTCCTAATCTATTACAATATATTTGAGTTCTAAATTTTAGATTGATATGTGCCTCAAATTCCCTAAAATCAGGTAAACACTTATATTTGCTAAATTTTGCTAGTATTTTATTCTATTCTGGAGTATATGCATTAAAAAACACATACAGGGGTGACTGGGCAGCTCAGTCAGTTAAGCATGCCATTCTTGGTTTCAGCTCAGGTAACAATCTCAGTGTCCTGACTGAGATTCAGTGATCTACACTCAGCATGGAGTCAACTTGAGAGTCTCTCCCTCCCCCCTCCTCTCTCTTTCTCAAAAAACAAAAACAAAAACAAAAAACCACAGTGATAGGAAAAGAAATTTTAATACTAAGTTGATACTATAGTCTCAATCTTTGTGATTTTCCTAAACACTTTTACTATTTTTATTCTAAAGCATCTAAAACTATAATAGTACTTCAAAATGAGTTATACACTCATTTTACAAGTAAACTTCACAACAACATATAGTAAGTTTACAAACATCATTAACCAAAAGTCACACAGGATCTTTTATATATTCTTTCTTTCGTTCGTTCGTTCGTTCTTTTTTTAAGTAGGGGATTTTTAGCTGATATCAGCACTCTGAATAGGAAAATAAATGCCTATGACAAAAATTATTACTTTATTCCACTTAATACAGAAATGTATGGTTAAGTTGATGTATTTTCACTTCTCAATATTCCATCAAAATATCATACTCATGCAGCCAACATGATCTTCATAGATACTAACAATTTACAGATTTTTTAAAATATGAATAATTTATAAGTATTAAATCATAATCTCTGGGGGATTGGGTCTGGGCATCATGTTTTAAAAGCTCCAGATAATTCTAATATGTAGCTGAGGTTGCATATTGTATATTTCTTTCAATATCCCTACAAAAGATTAACAATTTTTTCCTTTCAATTTAATTCTGGACCGGATTTTAAGTGAATAGCTTTAAACATTTCCTTAAAAGAATATAGATTTATAGCCTTACTTTCCATTTCAACTTCTGAGGATTTGATTTAAACAGTAATTTTTATCATGCTTATAAAATGTGTCTTAATGGGGCTCCCTGGGTGGCTTAGCAGTTTAGCACCTGCCTTCAGCTCAGGGCATGATCCTGGAGTACCAGGATCGTGTCCAGCATCAGGCTCCCTGCATGGAGCCTCTCTCTCTCTCTCTCTCTCTCTCTCTCAATCTGAGTCTCCCATGAATAAATAAATCTTTAAAATAAATAAATAAATGTGTCTTAATAAGTGAAGCTTTAAAAAGAAAAAGGGGACACTTTGGCCACTTAAACACTAACTTTTCCCATTTTTTGCTTTAAATTAAGTGATATCAGAGAGCTCAAAGTCACAGTACCAAAGCACTCTTTAAATTACAAAACTGGGGCAGCCCAGGTAGCTCAGCGGTTTAGCGCCGCCTTCAGCCCAGGGCCTGATCCTGGAGACCTGGGTTCGAGTCCCACGTCGGGCTCCCTGCATGGAGCCTGCTTCTCCCTCTGCCTGTGTCTCTGCCTCTCTCTCTCTCTCTGTGTGTCTCTCATTAATAAATAAATAAAATCTTAAAAAAAATAAAAAATAAATTACAAAACTGTTTAAATGTAAGGTCATATTATTAACAAAAAGCTTTCTCAGGGCACCAGGGTGGCTCAGTCGGTTAAACATCTACCTTTGCCTTGGATCATGGGATCGAGCCTTGCTTCAGGCTCCCTGTTCATGGGGTTGTCTGCTTCTCTCTGTATCCTCCCCAGCTCATGCTCTTTCTCTCTCAATCTCTCTCAATGAATGAATAAAATCTCTAAAAAGAAAAAAAAAAAGGTTTCTCATTAAAAGTTCTGCAGAGCAGCTGACAGTTTCAATTGGAAGAGCATGAGACTGTCTATCTCAGGGTCAAGTTCCTGCCTCATGTTGGATGTAGAGATTATGTTAAGTAAATTTTTTTAAAAAAGAAAAAAAAAAACTAATCTTATATTTTTATTACAAAGAGTTTATTTGGGATGCCTGGGTGGCTCAGTGGTTGAGCATCTCTACCTTTGGTTCAGGTCATGATCCCAGGATCCTGGGATCAAATCCCACATTGGGCTCCCTGCAGGGAGTCTGCTTCTCCCTCTGCCTATGTCTCTGCCCCTCTCTCTGTGTCTCTCACGAATAAAATCTTTAAAAAAAAAAAAAAAAAAAAGGTTTATTGAAGTTTGGAATGCCTACAAAGAAGTAAACTAATCAAAGGTATATAGCTGGATAAATCACCACCAAGTGAACACAACCTTATAACTACCACCCATGTCAAGATATAAAAACATTGATAACATATCGTTTATCTGACTTTTTTTAATATTTTAAGATCTATTAGTTATCTAGGATGCATGTTAGAGAAAATTAATAATAATGACTTCCTAAACTTTCATTTGGGATATAGTTCAGGGGGATTATGTTTCTTACACTCCTTTTCAGTTGGCTTGACCTGTTATTTTTCTTTTAAAATTTTAATTTCGTCATACATACAAAAATAAACAGAAACATAGGAATAAGAACTAAAGAATATTAAAATAAACTTCTAAGTACCTAGCAGCCAACTTGAGAAGACCTCTGCCCCTCCCATAAGGCAAGCAGTATGACTTAATGGTTAAGAGTGCAGACTCTGGAGCCTGACTGCCTGGGTTTCATTACAAGATTTACCTCTCATTATTGAGTAATTTAGGATAGTTAAGATTTTTTTCTGCACTCTTATTTATAAGCTCCTTTATTCATAAATGAGAATAATAGTTCCTACTAAAAAAAAAAAATAGTTCCTACTTCACAGCAGGTACTCATTTAATTATGAGAATTAAATAAGTATATGTTTGTAAAGTATTTAAAACACTTTCTAGCATTTATTATGCAAAATTTAGCTATTTGTGTATTCACTCTCTGCCTCTCTCTTCAAGGAAATAGTTTATCATTCTACATACATATTACTATGTATGAAGTAACATATATCTGAGTAAGTACCATAATTTCTATGTATAATATTAATTGGCACCATGGCCTAAGTATTCCTTTGCAACTTACTTTTTTCATTCACCATTTCTGAGATTCATCTGCACTGATATACAAAGCTATTGTCTATTCATGTTCACTCCCATACCATATTCCATGGCATAAATTAACAGAAGTATTTATTTATATATTCCTATTGATGAACAACTAGATTACTTCCAGTTTTTCGCTATTACAGAAAATACTACTAAAAACTATACTTGAACATGTCTCCTGATACAAATATACAAATGTTTTTCTAAAGTATACACGTAGGTGAAGAACTGCTCTCTCCTTAGGTATACACAGTTTAGCATTATAACAATGTCAAACTGTTTATCAAAATGGTTACATTAGAGCATTACATGCTTTTATTAAAAAAGAAGAGAGGTTTTGGGTGCCTGGCTGGCTCAGTCAGTGGAGCATGTGACTCCTGATCTCAGGGTCATGAGTTCAAGCCCATGTTTGGTGTAGAGCTTACTTAAATAAATAAATAAATACTTAAAAAAAAATAAAAAGAAGAGAGGTCTTAAATCAATGACCTAAGCTTCTATTTTAAGAAAATAGAAAACAGAAGAGGAAAATAAACCCAGAACAGGCAGAAAGAAGCATATAATAAAAGAAAGAACAGGAATACATAAATTAGAAAATAAAAATAACTGAGGAAAACTATTTAAAATAATTGATTATTTAAGAAGACCAATAAAGTTGATAAACGTCTGGTGAAAGTAATGAGACACACACACACACACACACACACAAATTACCAATACCAGGAATGAGAGGTAGTATCGCTAAAGATTCTATAGATATTGAAAGGATAATACAGGGCCCCTGGGCAGTTCAGTCAGCTAAGCGTCCGACTCTTGATTTTGCCTCAGGTCATGATCTTAGGGTCCTGGAATCAAGCCCAATGTTGGCTCCATGCTCAGTAGGGAATGACACAGTGGGGAATATGTTTAAGGATTCCCTTTCACCCTCTCCCTCTGCCCCTCCTCTTGCTTGTGTGTTCTCTATCTCAAATAAATCTATTTTAAAAACTATTTTTAAAAGGATAATAAAAATAAGGTAATGTTATGAATAATTTTATGCCAATAAACCCAACAACTTAGATGAAACAGCCAAATTTCTGGAAAGATACAAACTACCAAAGTCAACTTTAGAAGAAAAAAGTAATCTACAAAGACCTGTATCTATCCAGGAAACTGAACTGATAGTTTAAAACTTTCCCCACACACAAAAATAAATAAAACACAAACATACCTAAATGACCTCATTAGTAAATTCTACCAACTACTTAAAACTAATCCTTCATAAACACATATGCAAAAATTCTTCACAAAATAAAAGCAAATCAAATCTAGCAGTGTATAAAAAAATACAGTATAATCAAGTGGAGTTTATTCTAGGAATGCAAAGATGGTTTAATATTCAAAAAACAATCACTGTAACTCAGATCAACAGAGCACGTGAGTTCCTATTGCTTTACAGCATCATGCACACTTGATATTATCTAACTTTTTAAAGTCTTTATGCTTCTGTTTTTGTTTTCAGTAATCTCTACCCACAACATGGAGCTCTAACTCAGGACTATGAAAGAGTCTCTTGCCTACTGACTGTCCCAGCCAGACCCAATATTACTCAAAAAATTTTTTTGAGAAAGAGAGAGCCCACAGGAGCTGGGGGTAGGCAGGGGCTGAAGGAGAGGGAGAGAGAGAATCTCAAGCAGGCTCCCTGCCCAGCACAGAACCCAATTTAGGGCTCAATCTCACAACGCTGAGATCATGACCTAAGCTGAAATGGAGTCAGATGCTTAACCAACTGAGCTGCCCAGGTGCCCCTATTCAACTTTTTAAATAGTGTAAATAGTATCTGAAGGCTTAAGTGTACAGTTTCCTAGTTATGTTGAACATCTGGTGTTAGTTTACTGGCCATTCTTTTGTCTTCTGTGAAATTCTTATTTGTGTCTTTTAGCCAATTTCTCTCTCTGGATTGTATTTTTAATTAATTTGAACAAATCCTTTCTATATTTTGGACACTAATTCTTTGCAAGTCATATGTTTTACAAATATCTTCCCCTAGTTTTTTTTCTTAAATTTTTAAAAGATTATTTATTTATTTATTAGAGACAGAGAGGGAGAGAGGCAGAGACACAGGAAGAGGGAGAAGCAGGCTCCATGATGGGAGCCTGATGTGGGACTCGATCCCAGGTATCCAGGATCAGGCCCTGGGCTGAAGGCAGCGCTAAACCGCTAAGCCACTGGGGCTGCCCGAAAACAATAATTTTAATGTATTTGAACTTATCAATTTTTTACTCCAATGTGCACTTTTTGTGAATTCTTTATGTCCTTCCCTACCCCAAGGTCATAAAGATATTCCATACGGTCTTCTAAGAGGCTTAGAAAAAAAAGAAAAGTTTCTTAAGTTAGTACTTCTATAATTTCTTTGGAGAAAAGTACTGTGTTGGCAATAAATTTTCAACTACCTACTAAATACTAGGCACTGCACCTATATTGTAGAGCTCCAAGGCCATATAGGCTATTACCCTTACCTTTAAGGAGCCCATAAACTAAACAATAATAATAATAAGGAGCTAACCCTGAATAATATATAATCAAAGGCGAAGTTTTGTGATATGATCAAAGTTCAAAATATTAACAAAAGGGATAAATCAGTGAGAATTGTAAAAATCAGCAAAATTACATGAAGAAAAGCATTAAAATTTCACTTAACAATTCTGACTTGGAATAACAACAAAAGATAGAATTTATCCAAAACATATCCATATTTATAATAGTCAACAGAGGGGTGCCTGGCTGGCTCAGTAAGTGGAGCATGTGACTCTAGGTCTAGGGGTAATAAAAGGGATGCCTGGGTGACTCAGTTAGTTAAGCATCTGCCTTTGGCTCAGGACAGGATTCCAAGGTCTTGGGATCAAGCCCCACAATAGGTTCCCTATTCAACAGGGAGTCTGCTTCTCCCTCTTCCTCTACCTTTCCCCCTGCTTGTGCTCTCTGTCAAATAAATAAAATCTTTTAAAAAATCACAGCAAAATTTTTTAAACTAGCCAACAGGTAAAAACTACAAAGTCTGAATTAATGCAAACTTGCATGTGACAGCAACAGAAAATGGAAAATATAACTAACAATATAAAACATATATAAACATTACAATGCTTAGGGCCTTACAAAAATCAAATTTAAATAGCCCAACTCTGCACACAATCAGAAAATTCAAAAACAAATACAGCTGTCAGGTTAAATGAGTTGGATAACAGAATTAACTGCTACTATCAAAGTATTATATAGCCATGAAATTGGAGTTATAACATTGATTCCAGAAAAAAGAAAGAGTACCCTCTTCTAGCAAGTCTTTTTAAAAGTGACTGAACTTAAAAACTTGAAGAGTTTTTCTCCAGCACCAACATTCAGATACCAACACTACAAATATTTTGTTTCAGGGGAATATTTTGGAAGCAGAATACTTTATATATATGAAGCACAGAAGGTAACAGTGAATCAGCAGGCCTATAACAAAACATTCATTTCAGAAAATAATCCTCAAAATTATTAGACTCACCTAATAAGCCTCCATACTGCTATAATGACAAAGCAATAATAATAAAAATTAGTAGAAGTAGGAAGAAATAATGACTAATTTTTGTAACATTACCACCTAATATTTGTAAATGCTTTTAAATTTTTTTTTAAGATTTTATTTATTTACTTGAGAGAGTACAAGCAGGGGGAGTGGCGAGGGCGGGGGGAAGCAGGCTCCTGGTTGAGCAGAGAGCAGGACATGGGGCTCAATCCCAGGACCCTGGGTTCATGAGCTGAGTGGAAGGCAGCCACTTAACTGACTGAGCCACCCAGGCACCCTGAAAGTGCTTTTTAATCACTTTCTCACACCTTAACAGTTTACCTATTGTTATATCAGCTTTCAAAATTGTTGCAGCTAAAACAAAGGATAACATTTTGATACAATTCTCAAATCAGGTCACTGGTGAGGGAAATGGGAGGGAAGAATGATTAAAACCAAGTATAATGCCAGTAAACTTAACTGATGCTGGGACACCTGGGTGGCTCTGCGGTTGAGTGTCTGCCGTTGGCTCAGGGTATGATCCTGGAGAGTCCCACATCAGGATCTTTGCATGGAGCCTGCTTCTCCCTCTGCCTGTGTCTCTGCCTCTCTCTCTCTCTCTGTCTCTCATGAACAAACAAATAAAAAAATCTTAAAAAAAAAAAAATTTAACTGATGCTTATCTGAAAACTGCCTCCACGGAACTGGCAATTATGAACCAAAAAGTCAGCTTAGAGTATCAATTTAAAATGGCAAGGGGTGCCTGGGTAGCTCAGTAGGTTGAGCATATCTGACTCTTAGTTTTGGCTCAGGTCACGATCTCAGGGTTATCGGATGGAGCTATGCATCCACCTCCATGATCAGGATAGAATCTGCTTGAGATTCTTTTCCTTTCTCTCTCCCTCTGCCCATCCCCTCACTCGTACTCACTCTCTCTCCGTCTTTAAAAAAATAAATAAATAAAATCTTTAAAATGGCAAGACTATTACTACGAGATAAGTTTTATGCTTTAAAATATATTTCTACTGAAATTCTGACATCTGCCTCTGACTTAGACATTGGTATACATTATTTTTCATCACTACCTTTGTAACTTCATTGTTCATTCAAAACATTAAATCTATACTTCTGGCAATATCAGAAATGGTATTTAAATGAATTTATTCCAGAACTTAAAATGACTGACAAAAGAAATACACCTTAAAATGATGCATACAACTGCTATCCTTTCATCTGCCAAAAGAGAAACAGTTTTGAAAATAAAAACTCATACCTTGGAACTCATAAGGAATAAGCTCATACTTAAACCTTGCCTACTCACTACACCTATGAATCCAATCTTCACCACTTCCCAATTACCCTATTAAGAAGTCAACATATCAAAGCAGATGAATGTTTTATACCACACTGTAAAACATATCAGTCATTAGGGTTAGACAGATGGATAAAGGGGCAGTATGGCTTTTCCAAAGTTGCAAACCCAAGGTTCTTACCTCCAAGGTTTATGTCTCAAGGTCTTTGTCCTGTTGCCCCACTAACCTTTGTACCTCCATAGCCTTCCTAAAATAGAATCTGACTCAGGTTCACCTCTATCATTTAATCTAAACTATCTGGTCAATCTAGTAGTAGAGGTCCTTAACATTTAACTGTCTCCTGACTCTCTTTCTGAACCTATGCCTTTTATGTAGACCTTTATGTACCCCAGACATCTGTTATCTTCTACCCTGAATCTTTAGGATCTAGTTAAGTCCCCCTTCCTAGATAAACAAGCTGTCCCAACCCTAATCACATAGAGCTCTTAATTCCATTTAGAACTTAATTCTTCCCTAATTGTTTATAGAAGTTAATTTTGGCTTCCCAGTTAAACTCTAAGCTCTTTGAAGACTGAAGTAACATCTTAATACCTTCATTATGTTCTATGTTGCCTAATACAGGGCATACACTCTTTTACATATTCCCTGAGTAGATTCTCATCATATTACTGTTTTCTTTTCAAACCTTCAAGTAAGGCAAACCAAATACACTACTCATTTTTATTGCTATTATTAACAGGGAAATTCTACAAACTTCGTAGTACTGGATAATGGATATTAATTATAAAACTATTGAACTATTTTTTAAAAGATTTTATTTATTTGACAGAGAGAGAGAGAGAGAGAGAACGTGCACACAAGAAGGGGAAGCAGCAGAGGGAGAGAGAGTAGCAGGGTTCCCGAAACAGGTCTCAATCCCAGGACTTCGGGATCATGAGCAGAGTCAAAAGCAGACACTTAACAGACTAAGCCACCTAGGCACCCCTATTTGAACTATTTTTATATACAACAATTCTGACACTAAGTGCATGGTGGCTTTTTTTTTTTTTAACTTTTTATTTATTTATGATAGTCACAGAGAGAGAGAGAGAGAGGCAGAGACATAGGCAGAGGGAGAAGCAGGCTCCATGCACCGGGAGCCCGATGTGGGATTCGATCCCGGGTCTCCAGGATCGCGCCCTGGGCCAAAGGCAGGCGCCAAACCGCTGCGCCACGCAGGGATCCCTGCATGGTGGCTTTTAACACCACTTCTCTCGGTGTCCACTGAAAGATGAATGGATAAAGATGTGGTTTATGTATACAATGGAGTATTACTCAGCCATTAGAAATGACAAATACCCACCATTTGCTTCAACGTGGATGGAACTGGAAGGTATTATGCTGAGTGAAGTAAGTCAATTGGAGAAGGACAAACATTGTATGTTCTCATTCATTTGGGGAACATAAATAATAGTGAAAGGGAATATAAGGGAAGGGAGAAGAAATGTGTGGGAAATATCAGAAAGGGAGACAGAACATAAAGACTCCTAACTCTGGGAAACGAACTAGGGGTGATGGAAGGGGAGGAGGGTGGGGGATGGAGGTGAATGGGTGACAAGCACTGAGGGGGGCCCTTGACGGGATGAGCACTGGGTGTTATTCTGTATATTGGCAAATTGTACACCAATAAAAAATAAATTTATTATTAAAAAAATAATAATAACACCACTTCTCCAACTCTCCAATACAAGCTGGATGTTCTACAATTCCATTCTTACACTACCTGGAATTAATGTCAGATCCCACAAGTTAAGGGCTCAGTCCCACAAGACTGCACCCACTTGAGATGCCAGTCAAAAGTTCCAAGTTGTCACTGATGCTTCCAACCAACCAGCTACATGTAAATTCAGAGGATGCCTAATTCACACCTCACTAAACTCACTAAAATGACTCACAGAACTCAAGAAAGTGCTTTACTTAATACTACTGGTTTATTAAAGATGATACAACTCAGGAACGGCCAAATGGAAGAGATGCACAGGGCAAGGTCTAGGGGAAGGGGCTTCCATACCCTCTCCTGAAGCCACCCTCCCAGCACCTCATATTATTCACCAAACCCAAAGGTCCCTTAATCTCAATGTGTAAGAGTTTTTATAGAGCTCAATCTACAGCCTACGTCCCTTCCAGGAGATTGTTAAATGAGGCTGAAAGTTCCAACCCTCTAATCACGTGGTCCTTCTGGTGACCAGCCCCATTCTGAAGCTAGGATCCCCCAAATACCAGTCATCTTATCAGCATACATTCATCACTATGGAGACTGCAAAAGTTTTAGGAGTAGTACACCGAGAATCTGGGAGGAAGCTCGAATATTTATTTTATTATATTACACCACTTTAACACCTTAAAAAGAGTTTCACGATTTCAAAGAATGTAGTTACTTCAGGAGACTCTACAGACAGACATTCAAAGAACACTTAATTTTAATAATGAAAAAGCCCACTTACTGAAAATAGGCACACAGGTCTTATCGTGCAAACACACCAACTAAAATAAAGAAAAATTAACAACAACAACAAGTTATCGAGTACTCATCCTGTGCCACGCATTCTGCTAACTGCTTTACATGAATTCTCATTAAATCTCTGTAATATTTCTATGAGGTGAATCCCACTATTAGCCTACTTTCATAGACGGGGGAAGCTGAGGCACAGTGACTCCTAAAGGTCACACATCCGGCAAGCAGTGAAGCCAGGATTCCAACTCAGGTAGTCCAGCTCCAGAATCTTTAACCTGTAACCACATTGCCTCTTCTTGCTCCTCCTGCTAGCAGTGCTCAAATGCCCCAAAGATTTGATAGATTTACTTTCCCCTCCCCAACTCCATTAACTTTGGGTTTGCAATTCCCAGAATACATCATTTTCTTTCAGGCTTTTCTGCCTCAAATACATACTCTTCCCTTGGCTGAAATGCCTTGCCCCTCCCCCCTCCGCCCTTTTTTTTAAGATTTTATTTTTAGGGATCCCTGGGTGGCGCAAGGTTTAGCACCTGCCTTTGGCCCAGGGCGCGATCCTGGAGACCCGGGATCGAATCCCACGTCAGGCTCCCAGTGCATGGAGCCTGCTTCTCCCTCTGCCTATGTCTCTGCCTCTCTCTCTCTCTGTGACTATCATAAAAAAAAAAAAAAAAGATTTTATTTTTAAGTAATCTCTACATCCAACATGGGGCTCTAACTTACAACCCCAAGATCAAAAGTTTCATGCTCCACCAACTGAGCCAGCCAGGCACCCCTGGAGTGTCCTGCTCTTTTTTTATTTACGCAGCTAGCAAAACCCTACTCACTCTTCAAATAGAAGCACTTTTAAAAACAACTTTCTCTGTGAAGCCCTCTTCCTTCCTTCCATATTTTCTGCCCTCAATCCTGGGGGAAGGAATACACCACTCCCTTAACTACTTGGAAACAATGATTCACAGATACGTCAATCATTAGACTTATTTGTATTATAATTCTACTTTTCAATACTACCTACTGAGCTCTATATCACAATGTGAGCATGAGATACTCAGATACTTGTTAAAGGTAGGAATGCATAATGGTCCCAGTTTCAGTTCAACTATAAATTAAGTGAATACTTTCTTCTAGTCAAGACATTATTCATTCTAATATTTTACTATCCTCTACGTGTCCACATACAAAAGATTCATTGGCAACAGCCCCCTATGTTTATTATAGCGTTATCTACAATAGCCAAGATATAGAAGCAATTCAAGTGTCAAATCCAATGACAGATGAATGGATAAAGATGTAGTGTGTATATATGTACGTACACACACACACACATATACACACAGTGGAATATTACTCAGCCATTAAAAAAGATTGATATTTTGCCTTCTGTGACAACATGGATGGACCTAGAGGGTATTATGCTACGTGAAATAAGCCAGATAGAGAAGGACAAATGCTATATGATTCCACTTACTTGTGGAATCCTAAAGAAAAGAAAAAAAAAAAAAAGAATAAACAAACAAAAAGCAGAAGCATACCTATAAACACAGAGAACTGATGATTGTCAGGGAGGAGAAGTATGGAGGGATGGGCAAAATGGGTAAAGAGGAGTGGGAGATAAAGGCTTCCAGTTACAGAATGAAGAAGTCATGTGGATAACCGGTACAGCATAAGGAACATAGTCCATGGTACTATAATGACACCCGTGGTGAGCATAACATAATGCACAGAGTAGTACAATCACTATGTTGTATACCTGAAACTAATGTAACATTGTATGCTAACTATATTTCAATCCCCCCCCCCCAAAAAAAAAGATTTACTGGGAATAAAATCATTATCTTAAACTTCCCAGATTCAGATTGGGGCTTTTATTTATTTATTTATTTTTAAAGATTTTATTTTTTTAATTTTTTAAATTTATTTATGATAGTCACAGAGAGAAAGAGAGAGAGAGAGAGAGGCAGAGACATAGGCAGAGGGAGAAGCAGGCTCCATGCACCGGGAGCCCGACATAGGACTTGATCCCGGGTCTCCAGGATCGCGCCCTGGGCCAAAGGCAGAGAGAGAGAGACATAGGCAGAGGGAGAAGCAGGCTCCATGCACCGGGAGCCCGACATAGGACTTGATCCCGGGTCTCCAGGATCGCGCCCTGGGCCAAAGGCAGGCACCAAACCGCTGCGCCACCCAGGGATCCCCCCAGATTGGGGCTTTTAAACTGTATCTTTCCACCATTTCCCAACTCCCACATTAAGACCTTGGCACTACAGGTTCCTAGTAATATCAAAACTGTCCCTATTAACAAACATTTTAATACTGGAAACATACTACTAAATTTTTTGGAACAGGGATCCCTGGGTGGCGCAGCGGTTTGGCGCCTGCCTTTGGCCCAGGGCGCGATCCTGGAGACCCGGGATCGAATCCCACATCGGGCTCCCTGCATGGAGCCTGCTTCTCCCTCTGCCTATGTCTCTGCCTCTCTCTTCTCTGTGTGACTATCATGAATAAATAAATAAAATCTTTAAAAAAAAAAATTTAAAAAAAAAATAAAATAAAAAATAAATTTTTTGGAACAAACGTTTAACCAATAAGATACACTAAGGAAGTAGTGACAAATATTAAGCTACATGGTACTTCAAAAGCAGCTCTGCTAATCCCACCCACATGTGAACAGCTATTATGCACTATTCTACTTCCTACACCCTAATCTGCTTTCACAAAGCTATTACTCCATCTAATATTCTTTTAAGAAGAGCTTTTTTGAAATATAATTCACTTAAAGTATATATTTCAGAGTAGCGCAACCATCACCACAATTAATTTTATTACATTTTCATGACCTCAAGAACAAACCCATACCTATTTACCAGTCACTCCCTATATTAGTCAGGGTTCTTCAGAGGAACAGGACCAATAGGATGCGTGTATAAATACAGAAGAGAGAGATTAATTTTTAGAAATTGGTTCATGTGACCGTGTAGACTGTCAGGTCTGAAATCTTCAGAGCAGACCAGCAGGCTAAAGACACAGGCAAGAGCTGCTATTGCAGTCTTAAGTATAATGGTTCTATAAAGGCAAAATTCCTTTAGAGGAACCTGTTTTTTCTCTTAAGGGCTTCAACTAACTGCATGAGGCCCACCCACATTCTGAAGGGTAATCTGTTTTATTCAATGTCTACTGATTTAAATGTTAATCACATTTTAAAAATACCTTCAGAGCAACATCTAGACTGGCATTTAACCAAAAACTGACTACTATGGCCTAGCCAAATGACATATAAAATTAACCAACATACTCCCTGTTACTCACAAACCCTGGAAGCCACTAATCTACTTTCTCTGAATGGATCTGCCCATCCTACACATTTCATACAAACAGAATTATACAACATACACGGCCTTTTTGTCTGGCTTCCTTCACTTTGCATAGTGTTTTCAAGGTCCATCCATGCTCTAGTATGTTTAAGTATTTAATTCCTTTTTATTACTGAATAATATTCCATTATATGTTATACCACATTTTATTTATCCATTCATCAGCTGATGACAAATTTGCTTTTTTTCCACCTTTTTTTATTATTATGAATAACGCTACTTGAACATTCATATTAGTTTCTGTATGGACATATGCTTTCATTTCTCTTGAGTATATATCTAAGAATAGAACAGCTGGGTTATATAGTAACTCTGTAACATTCCTTTTCACCAAGCAAACTGAAAAAATTCAGAACTACAAAGTTTCTTTTACAAGCATAACTACCATAGCTATACTGGTAACATACAGCATGATCTTATTTTCTATCCCTGAATTTTTTAAATGAAAGGAACTTTAGGGGCACCAGGTGGCTCAGTGGGTTAAGCATCTGCCTTTGGCTCAGGTCATGATCCTGGAGTCCTGGGAACCAGCCCAGAATTTGGTTCCCTGCTCAGCAGGGAGTCTGCTTCTCCTTCTGCCCCTCATCCTGCTTATGTTCTCTCTCTCTCTCAAATAAATAAATAAAATCTTTAAAAAAATGAAAGCAATTTCATAACTAGCATCTAATAATATAGTTTTTTTTTTTAAGATTTTATCCATTTATTTGACAGAGAGAGAGAAAGCATAGGCAGGGGGAGCGGCAGGCAGAGGGTAGAGGGAGAAGCAGGCTCCCCACTGAGCAGAGAGCCAGACATGGGGCTTGATCCCAGGACCTCAGGATCATGACCTGAGCCAAAGGCAGATGCTCAACCAACTGTGCCACTCAGGCGCCCCTATAGTTAGTGTTTCAATAACACCATTAAAAACCAAAATGTAGTCATTTTTTCTACATTAGATTTACATATTGGGGGGTCATATGTACGTATATATTTATATACACATTCTATTTAAAACACAGAACCTCCGAATATACTAAACTTAGAAACTATGCAATAGAAAAAATATATATCTTTTTTCATATACTACAGCATCTGACTCCAATATCTTTTCATGTAAAGAGTTGTTTTTATTCAACTATAAAATGTTAAGTGACTAATAAATACTGTTTGAAGAACTAATATTCAATTAAAACTCTAAACTGAGGGACACCTGGGTGGCACACTGGCTGAGCATCTGCCTTTGGCTCAGGTCGTGATCCCAGAGTCCTGGGATGGAGTCCAGCATCAGGCTTCCCACAGGAAGCCTACTTCTCCCTCTGCCTGTCTCTCTGCCTCTCTCTGTGTATCTCTCATGAATAAATATTTTTTTTAAATATTTTTTTCTTTATTTATTTATGATAGTCACAGAGAGAGAGAGAGAGGCAGAGACACAGGCAGAGAGAGAAGCAGGCTCCATGCCCCGGGAGCCCCATGTGGGATTCGATCCCAGGTCTCCAGGATCGCGCCCTGGGCCAAAGGCAGGCGCCAAACCGCTGCGCCACCCAGGGATCCCTAAAAATTAAAAATATAAATAAATAAAACTATAAACTGATTCACTACCAAAATATTTAAGAGTTAATAAACAATTGGGCACCTGGGTGGCTCAGTGTTTGAGCATCTGCCTTCGGCTCAGGGCATGATCCTGGGGTTCTGGGACTGAATCCCACATCGGGCTCCCCAAAGGGAGACTGCTTCTGCCTTTTCCTATGTCTCTGCCTCTCTCTGTGTCTCTCATGAATAAACAAAATCTTCAAAAAGAAAAAGTTAATAAACAATAAGGTTTTTATCTCAATGCATTTTTTCTTCTATTTCTTACTAACAGGTTGGTGATGTGATTAATGACTAAGAGTGCTGAGGTAGCAAACAGCAAAGTGGTCAGAAGTGTGCATTCTGCAATCAGATGACTAGAATTTGAATCCTGACTCCACCACTATCTTTGTTTCTTGTAATTCCTTCACCTCTCTGAATCTCAGTCTTCTCATCTGTAAACAGGACAATAACAACATCTACTTCAAAAGTTTGTTGTAAGGATTAAATGAGATAATTTACAGCAGTTTGGATGCTGGTCAAAACTCAAAGCATATTAACATATTTCAGATAAGCTTACCACAATTCACTTGATATTATCAGCTAAAAAGTACATTTTAAATTATGATCCAGGGTGCCTCGGTGGCTCAGTTCATTGGGTGTTTGGCTCAGGTCATGATCCCAGGGTCCTGGGATCAAGCCACACATCAGGCTCCCTGCTCAGCGGGAAGCCTGCTTCTACCTCTGCTCATGCTTTCCCTTTCCCCGTCTCTCAAATAAATAAATAAAACCTTTAAAAAAAGAAAAAAAAAGACTAAAAAATTTACATGAGAGGTAAGTTTTTCCAAGGCCGTTTAATTCATTTGCATAAACAGCCAAATCTGAATCACTTGCCTGTATGAAGGTTAAGAAAAAAATATATTTATTGCTGAAAGTATTAGAGGTATGTTTAAAAAATGAAAGCTGACTCAGAGAAATAATTAACTCAGGTTCTTGCAGTCTTTAGAAGTCTGTCATATGACAAGCATTTTAGTTATGCACCCAGAAAATAATAGCTTAGATTATCTTTCAAGAGAGCAAAAGACAGATTTTCATTACAGTAACTGCTCAGTCCATAATAAGACAGCTTAGAATAAATGTCTATTCATTTCAAGGGGGGAAAATCCAGATTTTGGTCCCAACTCCCATAGTTACTAATAGGTGACCTTGTACAAATAACCTCTAAATATCCAACCCCTTTTGGATAAAAGGTATCCAGCCTGTAGCTGCTTTGCTTACCTCTAAGAGTGCTATATAGATAAAGTGAAATAAGAAAGTACTCTGACTATAAAACCCTTAAAAGTATTATTTTGTGTGAGAATGGATATATATGTAATAGTTCAAAATGAATATCACCAAACACAAGATTATCTATGGTCCCAAAATGCTTAGCAAACTGTCATGCACACTGCAAATTCTCAGTAAGTAATGATTTTTACAAAGACTACCTATTGGTAATTGAGTCCATGATCTCAAATTAAGGACTAACCCAAATGACCTTCTGCTCTTTGACCCTCCTCAGGGTTTGTAGAAGTACAGACCGCTCCATTGTTCACATTTCACTCATTCAAACATTTATGTAGTGCCTATTCTCTTGTTCTCAAGAGCTCACATCTGGCAAGGCAATAGCACATTTGCATTATAGTTATTTTGTTGTCTGTGTCCCATAATGAAATTATATACAAAGTTCTATGGGAGTATAAAGGAAGAAGCAATTAATTCCTTAGTCAGTGGGAGTTACGGAAGGTTTCACATTGGAACTGGGCCTCAAGGGATGAAGGGGAAAGGTCATTCTGGAAGACAAAACAGCAAAAAAGGCACTTGTTCTAGGAACAGAGAGTACTGTCACACAGCTACTGCACAGTTTGGGGCAAAGGGAAAGAAAGATTAATAGAAGATGGAGCTGGAAAAAAGAAAACGAGAGACAGATTTTGAAGGGGTTGTACATCATGTTAAAAATTAATAGGACAAAAAAAATTAATAGGACAACAAACCAAGATTTTTGGGCAGACATGTAAACTGTTCCTTCACTTGAAGTAGCAATGAGAGAAGCATAGGGAGGAGAGTCCTTAGAACATTTCCACAGCTAACAAATGCCATCGTTTTTCTTGATTCAAGTAACTGACATACATTAAGAACCAATCTCACAATCTTTTCACTTAAAAGTCTAAATGACAGACACTCTCCTATTTATGGAATAGATACTAAGCTCTAACATATATACCACTTGAGAAAACCAAATAGGAGCCTGAGAAGGCAAAGAGTACATTCAACCTAAGAAGAAAAGTCAAATATCTAAGCAGGGGGGAAGTAAGGTTTCAAGTATATACATCATCCACATTTTTAACTTGCATAGATAAAATACTTCATCAATTTTCCACTATTGTGAAAAGTATAAAGTAAAGCTGTGCTTTGGATGTATATCCAAACCTGGCCTTCTAAACATGTTTACATCAATATGCCTTAAACATAACATCTGTCAATTATATTACTTTCTCACAAAAACCAGCACCTATTAATGACATTTACTTCTATCAACAACAAAATTTGGTAAAACAATACACAAATAAAATCAATGATGTGCTCTTCTCCCAAAAGCTGAGACCAGAATCTCTGCTGTCATGTTCAGATACGGGGAAGAAGAAAAAACTATCTTGATCGTCAAATTCTGAAGACTCTTCCTTTGCAATGACTTCCTTGCAATGTGACATATCATTCCTGCTTTCATGCCCTTACTTCAGCACTTCTTCCCACCCAAAACTCATTCCCCTAACTCTACTTACATCCACCTTATTTTAAAAATGCTAAGGTCTAGTTTAAATTGTTTCCTATCCATGAATCATCCCTAAAATCTCCAATACCTACAGAATCTCTCTTTTTGCTGAAGTCCTAATGGGCACGTTAATAATATACTTGTCTTTTTTCGCTTTCTGGCATTTATTCATTTTTATTACCAGTGTGAATATGGTCAATGCCCTGAAAAAACGACATCATATCTAAACTGTTGTTACAAAGCCTTAAAGTAGAAGAGCAGTTAAGAGCTTGAGTTCTAGACTCTCAAGAGTCGGAATACGGATATTATAATCCCAACTCCACCATTTATTAGCTATGTGAACTGGGGCAAATTAATCTAATCTAATCTCTCTGGGCCTTAATTTCCTCATGGGTTAATATGGGAAAAATAAGTACCTATCTTAAATGGTTATTTAAGGATTAATTAAGTTAACATGTAAAGCATTTAGAACTGGGCACTGTACATAGCACACAACAAGTATTAATTAAGCTGTTACCCATTTGTTCTTGCTCCAGGCCTTCCTACATACTGTTGTTGTATCACTTTTAAATGATGGTTCTGTTATGTCAGTGCTGTGCACAGAACTTTCCCTGACCTTCCATAGTACATGGGTCCATGCCCTTAGCTTGGTAATCAAGGCACTCCACAATAATCTCCTCAGCTCCAGCTATTCGGCATCTTCTTTACACAGAGTAATAAAAAACAGACATATAAGGCAGACACTCTCTCTTCCAGGGTCTGACAACTTATAAAAAAAGAGATACAAACATAAAAACGTCATACAGAATGGATGTTCACATATAGCTACTCTCCAAAAAAAAACTCTCCAGGCCAACAAAATCAATTTCATCAGTGACTGGAAGATGTCAAACTCCTTCAAAACTACCTGCTTTGGTCTGTTTTATTCTACTCTCATCCGTTCAAAACACACAAAAACCACCCCCAAAAGACACCTTTTCTTAACATGTACCTATCCACCCCTATTAAAAAGTCTAATTCGGGATCCCTGGGTGGCGCAGCAGTTTAGCGCCTGCCTTTGACCCAGGGCGCTATCCTGGAGACCCGGGATCGAATCCCACGTCAAGCTCCCTGCATGAAGCCTGCTTCTCCCTCTGCCTATGTCTCTGCCTCTCTCTCTCTCTCTCTCTGTGTGACTATCATAAATAAATTTTAAAAATCTAAAAAAAACAAAAACAAAAAAAGTCTAATTCAAACACCACCACTCTTGCCATTTAAACTTATTTAATACTATTTTATCTCAATCAACTGTTCTTAAGGGGAACAGTCCCCCTCTGTATCCAAAACACTAGCTCCCAGAAAGAAGGAATAACAATTTTTAACCAATTCTTGTTGTTTTCTTCCCTCTCACCACTGTGCCCTCCACCAAAACAGATCATGATAGAACAGGTGCTCAAAAATATGTTTTGAATTTAAGTAAAAATGTGAAGCTAAAAGTAGAATACTACTACCACGTATTACTAATTACTATGTAAACTATAATGAGAGTGGAAATGGACTACTGTATCAAGCACTAGATTATTATGTGCCTACAAAGCCTCGAATCAGGTGGGACCATCAGAAGAAGGCAGTCTACTCACTACACCTTCTATGTAACCACCATACAGGCAGATTTGCTTGTTCAGTGGTACCTTGGTCAACAAAAGGACTAATAACTATTCTATTATCTGCCATCTAATTTTGACCTCCCAAAAGAAGTGAAGAATGATTCAGAGAGGCAGCATTCAAGCAGGGCAATAATGGACTCCTACACCCCTGAGCAGATGATTTAGGAAAGCTTATTGAGTTCCACTTTGTGGCAAAACAGTCACCCTCCAACCTGCAGGTTTTCAGTACCATAACACATTCCACAAACTTAGCACCAAAAAATGTGCCCTAGATTTCCATGTGCCTATGTTTTGCAGCTTTTCTGCAGTGAATATGTATTCCTTGAATAATCAGAAAGTTTCAGCATCTATTACTTCTTCCAACTTTTAATGGGTCTCCTACAATGGCCAGTGCAGAATGCAAAAACCATTAGGTAAAAGTCATCAGAAAGGTATATTACTCCAATTTTCCACCTCCCAGGGAAAGTGTCAATTTGAACAAAGTTCTCAACTTCATATGTTTCAATTTAAAAGATTACTTCTACATATGCTATCACATATGAAAGAAAAACTTTCTTTCTTAAGAAAGAAAAACAATTCTCATTACCTTCCTAAGACTCCACAGCACTAGAGCAAATTGCAAAAAGCTGCCTAGATGAATCCCTCTTCCTACCACCTCAAACACCCTCCTAAGTATTAAGCCCTTAATAAGGGCCACGAAAAGGGTGCTAAGTAATTTACATGATTATCTCAATCCTCAAAACAATAGTAGGTACCACTATTATTCCCAGAAAAGAAAACTAAGGCTTAGAGATGTTTGAAAAATAAAAACTTGCCTGAGGTGATGCTTATAGTTGGGGATTCTGGTGTTGTATAAAGGAATTTGCTGGGAATATATATTAGGCTCAATGACTTATTTGTCAAGAGACAATTATAGCAGAAATCCTCAAACTGGAAATTTCACACATAAAAAACAGTAAATGATATTTGATCAAACTGAGGGTTTTCTTTGGAATTGTGTACCTCAGGATATCTGGCACATAATAGGTGCTCAATAAAAACCTGTCTGTTCAAATCTAAATTTTAAATAATTCCTAAAACAATTCAATCACATGGCAAAACCTGATAGGTTGTTTTAACAAATTAGGTTGTACAATAATCAATAATTATATTTATACCTAAAGTAATGGTCTCATATCCTGTTTTTAGCTAGAGCAGAAGAAAAGGGGAAAAAGTGAAAATGGTGGAAATAAGCTGTGTATCTTTAAAAAATAAGTTTTTCTAATTACAAATTACATTCAAAATTTTAACATGTGGGTAGCTCTGATGGGCCCAGCAGTTTAGCACCGCCTTCAGCCCGGGGCCTGATCCTGTAGACCTGGGATCAAGTCCCACGTCAGGCTCCCTATAGGGAGCCTGCTTCTACCTCTGCCTGTGTCTCTGCCTCTCTCTTTCTCTGTGTCTCTCATGAATAAATAAATACAATCTTTAAAAAAAATTTTTTTTAACATGTCATCTCAATTTATACAATACTCAATATGGATCTAGCCTTAGCCATCACAGAATAACCTTACTGTGGGGGTTTTGGTATAGCCATGAAAAGCACTACTGTTCACGTAATCACTATTTTTTAAATAAGTAATAGAAAATATCTAAGTCTCCTTTGAGTAATGTACCAAAGTAAAGCAGGTGCATTTGCAGATTATGTACTTTAAGCAAACCTATTATTTGATTAAGTTGGACCTTTGCTTAGACAAGAAAAAAGCTGGCTGAGTTAGGGCACTAGCAGTTAATTGATGTTTGAATTTAATAGCTAGAAAGATGGGTTCTATGAATACTCATTTTAAATGATTATGGGTAATCTATGAAGTCTTTCAGACACCCAAACTCTAGTTTCCAGGGAAGAAAAAAAAGAGTCTGTTCCATAGGTAAGTGAACATCTGGTGTTATACAGAAAAATTAACATATTTTTCAGTTCTCATCCTACACAGAGTAGGGCATAGGTATTATGCAAGCACAATCTTTTCCTCCTTTCCTGAAAAATGATTTATATAATAATTCCTTAATTCAGTAGCAACAGAAGTATTGCTTTCTCTCTTTTTTTCTGAGGCTCAGGTCTCTTTCATTTCAAAATACTACTACTGAAAACTTAAATTCTTCTTTTAAAAAAGACATAATCATTTAACTCAAAGAGGGAGGGAAAAGTCAGGAGGTGAAACCCAAGGTATTCCTATTAGTCTTACATAACTTACTCTAAAGTTGGAACTGATTCAGTAGTTCAACTAAAACCCGAGGTAAAAGCACAAAAATGAGTTTTTTTTAGTATATTCTCCACACACATAAAAAGTTCTTAAAATTGAAAGGGACTTATTTGTTTTCTTCTATTCTTAAAATATAAGCACCTACAGGTAAGGAAATTAGGGTGCCAACACAAAAATGCAAAAGGGTCACACTTAAAGAGCATTAAATTCATCCTATCCCATCTAGGTAATGCAGTATTTGATACAATTGGATATAATCTCAGAAAATAAATTAATTTCCTAACACTGATTTTTTTAAGTATCTCCTCTGTAAGTATGCATTAGGTATTTTTAATAAGTTCTTGCAGGGAATGCCAAAAAGTGATTTTCAAAAGCAATATATGTCTGTTCACTCAAGCTGCAAACAAAACTCTGAAAATGTAAAGTTACAGTTGTTTATGCTTAATGAAATTGGCTTTGAAAATTGCAAATTACTCCTTCGTGGGTAAATACACGTATCAAATCTGTCAAAAATGTTAAGTTTACACAAACATCTGTCCTTCCTAGAAAGACCCCAATCTGGACTCAACTAAAAGCTGTGTTAACTACATCTCACCACTGAGACACCTGAGCCTCAGTGTTAACACTGACCATAGATTCCCTGCATTGCTTTGGGAACTGCTGCTTGCTTACTCAAGCCCTGAACGGCAAATTCACCTTTCTAAAAAGACTGGAAGCGAGAAGCCAAGTTTCACTATCTAGTTTCCACCCCCCTCCCCAAAATGAATTAGGGTTTGGGATTTCACTGGGAAGGACCACATTATCAAGATGCCATCGCCCTCCCGAGGCATTTAATTACAATACCTTCTCTGTTTTCCATTCAACCACCTCAACTAAACTTCCAGTAGAACTAGACACACACAAAGTTGGTTTCCACGGCCTTGCTGAAAAGCCTCGCTTGGGTGCAAACGCTGGGATTCTGCATACATTATGCAAAAGGAGCAAAGGGAAACGAAAAGGAAAGACTGTTAGATAATACGGTGACATTACCTTGCCCGTCTTGTGATCAAACCAGACGAGAGCATGGTTCCTTGACAGCACTTTGCAATCAAAGGTAGCATTATTCTGCGCCGGTCGACAGCGGGCCACGGAGCGGCCGATTTTAATAGGCTCGTCCAGATAGACATGGCGCTCCTGAAACGGGTGCGAGTTCGGGCGGCAAGTGAAGATGGCCAAGGCTGACGGCATCGAGGACAGACTGGGGGGTGTCTCTCCTACCAGAGGACAAAGAGGAGTTCCACCGGATCCGGACTGCCCTTCACAAGCCTATCTTCCTATCCCCCCCAAAATTTTAAATTAAAACAAACTGCGCATTGTCTAAGCATAACCAGTGAACATCAACAACTCTTCACTTGAGTGGGAAGACAAGCCAGCGCAAGCCCCATCACCTCCTTTAAAACTCAGCAGCGCCCTGATCGCACAAAGTCCCCAACTGGCAGCTTTCAGTCCATCTTCTTCCCTGGGAAGAGAAGGCTCGAACATCAGACAGCTTCGGCCAAGAAAACTCCTGGAAGACAGTTTGGGGGCTGGAGGTATCCAAGCAGATGAGTCACACGCCAGTTCTTGTGTTTTGTTTGGGATCTCGGCCGCTTTTCCCCCTCGGTGGCGGAAACGTTGCAGCACTGCAGCATGAAGGAACGGTCGGTTCCGTGCGGCCAGGAAGGTCCTTTCGGGGCGAAGGAAGGTGTCGCCGAGCACCTCTGGGCAGCCACCGCCCGTCTTCAAGGGCCTCGGGAGTGGAAGGGCAGGGCCGAGGGGGGCGGCGAGGGGGTCTAGACCGCCAGCGGGACGGTCTGCATGGCTCCTGCTGCGCGGAGGCCGCCCGGGAGCTGGCACGGGGTCCCCGGCACGAGCCGAGACGGCGGCGGCGGCTGGGGTCCTCGGCGCGAGGCGCGGGGACAGGCAAAGGCGCGGGCAGCGGCCGAGCCGGGACTCCCGGGCACCTGGCGGGCGTCCCCGCGCCCAGGGCGGGGATCCGGCTGGGCAGGCCGGTGCGGAGCGAGCGAGGCGCACGCCCGGGGAGGCTCGGGGGTCTCGGCCCGCAGGAAGTTGGCGCCTGGACGCCTGGGCTCCGGGCAGTGGCTCAGCACACCGGCCGCCTTGTCTCAGGGTTGCCCCCGCGAGGGTCGCATCTCAGGGACGGCGGCCACGGCTCCCAGCGGACGAGAAGGTGGGGGAGGGAGGCTGGCCCGGAGATTGGGGGAGAGGCCTGGAGGCCCCGGGCTGGGTCCGCCGCAGCCTCCACCACTCGCGGCCGGTGGGGCAGGCTCAGGCTGTGCCCGACAAGGCAGGAAACTTTCCGACCTGGTGGGGAAAACATCAAAACAAACGGCCGTCAGGCGCCGGTGCCCGCCCGCCTCAGCCCGCACCCCCTTCCACCCGCGCCCCCCCCTCCCCCGCCAGTCCCTGCGATGGGCCACGACCTCGGCCGACCTCTCCGCGGACAAGCTGCGGGGATTTAAGGCCCGGACGCCACGACGGGTCCAGCCTCCCCGGCCGCCGCCGCCGCCTCAGCTTACCTTGCCAGCGCCGGCCGCCATAGTGACTCTGACTGAAACCTACCCGGTGCACCGCCACGGGAACGCGCACCCTTCAAGGGCCCTCCTACCCCCTCTCCCGCGCCGTAGTCCGGGGTCGTCACGTGTTCGACGCCACGGAGGCCATGATGGTCAAGGGCAGAAGAGAGGGCAAGCTCCTTTTTAACGCGCCTCCGGACGCCATGTTAGTTAAGGGCTGGGAGCTTCAGACCCTGGGGACAACCCTTACGGCCATTTTTGTTAAGGGCAGGGGAAAAGTGGACCTGTTGAAGGTTTTCCGGACAAAACGTGCCAGCTTCCTACGTTACCAGCTCGGCTAGAAGACCCCAACTTTTGCTAAATTGTATTCACTATACTTCTCAGTGAAAATACCCATGAACGAAGAGAGCAGACCCATCCGAAGGAGATGTTCATTTGCAGTCATCTTAGCTGTGGGCAACACAGTCCCGTACCGCCGCCTTAGGTGTGCCCAAATTCCCACAAGTCTCAGGACTTGTGCATCAAAAATTAGTCTTCTGTGAATCCTCCTCAGAGAGAAACTTAGTCCCCGCATTCCATTTCGAATGGCCCTTCTTCTCTTGGGACCTGTCACGCACCCCCAAGGACTCCAAAGCATATTCTACCCCGGAAAGAGTGTGAGTTCAGAAAGTTTAAAATCGTGTTACTTCCAGAGGTCTAAAGGAAAACTTTTCAAGAAAAGATATGGTGGGAAGGAGTTTTATTCATTTATGAACCAAGGGTGGCTTCATTCTTCAAATTGCTCTGACAACAGGCTCTACCACTGTGTGACCTTGGGCTTTTTCTGAAACTTTGCTAAACCCTTTCAAGCCTCCTTTTCTCATCTGTATAACTTGGAGATCATGGGTAACTCACTTGTTATTGTGGGATCTAGGGTTTGGGCCGTTTCTTACCTGTCCTAAAGTTGTGTGTTGGGCCCTGGGGACACAAGTGAACAAAAAACCTCAATCCCTGAAACCGCACCTCGGGTTTTGTAGGATGGGGATGGGGGGGAGGGGACAAACATAGACACAGATGGTTTCACTCTGATGTAATGAGGGCCAAGATGGAAGCAAGCCCTGAGTACTAGAGGTATCACAGGGATGGCCTTCTGGGGGAGGTAACTGAACTGAAGGAAGGTAGGGAAACCACGGTCAATGCAGTATTTGCTGAAGAGCTTCTTAAATTTCCAGGGAGAGAGACTAGCGAGAAAGGAACAAAGCTATTCGAAACAGTGGACCCATATGCTTGGCACATAATAGTGACAATAAATACTTGATGCATGAATGAAAATTACATACTGTAACTCATCACAGGATAAAGTAGGGATGGCACAAAGTGGGTCTGGAGAAAAGAATATGCATTCGATTATAAAGTATAGAGACCCTGTGTATTTGTGTACTTTGCTAGGACTCCACTAGTTCAGCAAATAGGTATTGAACTACTACTGTGTTCCAGGTTCTTTACTCTGGGAAATAAATAAATAAATAAATAAAGCTATGTTGAAAAGTTTTAATATAAGAAGATGAAAAGTTTTCATTTCTGGTAACTTTTAGGCTTATGTAGAACAAAGTAATAAAGGCCCCTCCACAAATCCCTAATGAGTTCTGTGCATGAATTTATGTTATTTGTGCCTACTTTCATTTGTTCATGCCATAAATATTTAATTGGACGCCGACTGGAAAACAGCTACTTTGAAAAGCCCTACAACAGTGAAAAAAACTGTGACTCCCTCAAGCTGCTCACAATTTAGGTGATGACATAGTAAAATACTTGCTGTCAGAGTATATCAAGAGTAATGGGAGCATGGCAGAGTAGTTTGTTTTTTAAGTTTTAATTCCAGTATAGTTTACATACGGTGTTGTATTAGTTTCAGGTGTACAATGTAGTGATTCAATTATTCTATATGTTACTCAGTGCTTGTGAAGCTAAGTGTAGTCTTAATCCCTTTCACTTATTTCACCCATCCCCCACGCTCCTCCCTTTTGCGTAAATACTACTGGTATTTACCCAGTAGTACAATTACTGGATTGTAGAATAATTCTGTTTTAATTTTTTAAGGAATACCCGTTCTGTTTTCCATAATAGCTGCACCAGTTTGCATTCCTATCAATAGTGTACGAGGGTTCCTTTTTCTCCTCAGCCTCACCAACACTTGTTTCTTGTGTTTTTTGTTTAAGCCATTCTGACAAGTGCGAGGTGTTATTTCATTGGGTTTTGATTTGTATTTCCTTGATGGTGAGTGATGGTGAGCATCTTTCCATGTCTGTCGGCCATCTGTATGTCTTCTTTGTAGAAATGTTCATGTCTTCTGCCCATTTTTAAATTGGATTCTTTGTTTTTGTGCTGTTGAGTTGTGTAAATTCTTTATATATTTTAAATACTAATCTTCATTCAGTAGGTTGTCTTTTAGTTTTGTTGATTATTTCCTTTGCTGCACAGAAGCTTTTTATTTTGATGTGATCCCAATAGTTTATGCTTGCTTTTGTCTACCTTGCCTCGGGGGACATACCTGGAAAAATGTTGCTATGGCTGCTGTCACAGAAATTACCACCTGCTCTTTCTTCTAGGATTTTTATGGGTTCAGGTCTCACATGTAGGTCCTTAATCCATTTCAAGGTTTTGTTTTGTTTTGTTTTTATGGTGTAAGAGAGTGGTCTAATTTCATTCTTTTGCATGTGGCTGTCCAGTTTTCCCAACATCATTTGTTGAAGAGACTTTTTTCCCATTGCATATTCTCACTCCCTTTGTCGAAGATTAATTGACCATATAACATTGTGGAGGAGTTTAAACTGAGACTTGAAAAATGAGTAGGAGTAGGGCAGCTACTCTGGTAGTAGTGGGATAATGAAATTTTAGGCCAAGAATACATCATAAACAAAGACCTAGAAACTTGAGAGAACAGGACTTTATGGGAATTACAAGTGGGCCTCTATTACTGAAGCATAAGGGGAAGGAGTTGGTCAAGGAGAGGCAAACAGAAGTGGGTTTCAATTGCTGAAGGACTTGAAGACAACAACCAACTTCAGAACATTTTCATCTCTCTCCTAGGTCAAAGTAGATTAATGAAAACCAAGGTTTCAGAATCAGACCTTGTATCACCATTTACCAGCACTATAAACCGTAAATTATTTAGCTTCTCTAAGTATGTTTTCTTATTTGAAAAAAGTAGATAATGTCTCACAGAGTTGTGTAGGATTATGTAGGATTAAGTAAGATAATGCAAGCAAAATGCCATCTTTCTTTGATGCCTAGAAAATAGTGGATATTCAAACAATATTATTTTTTTATTCTTACTAACAGTAAGAATTTCTCCAGCCTTTCACATATAGTAAGGAGCAAGTTGTATTATCCCAGTTTGTATATGGAGAAACTTTTTTATAAATGTAGAGATAAAAAGTATCTCCATATGTTAAGTTCTACTACAATATCTCCTAAAAATTAATGCTAAACAGAATAGGTTTTTTTTTTTTCTGTGAGAAAAACTGGGATCGCTGTAACCTGGAATGGTAAAAAATCTTACAAAGCTATGCAGGGTGCTAGAAATGCCAAAATGGCATTGAAGGCATTCTTCACCCACTGGTATTCGGCAGGCACAGAAAAGTCTTAAATTAAGAAATCTCATACATGAGATATTTTGAATTCTAAGCCATGTGGGTGTTCTGCTTTCTGATTCTGTATCCATACAATATTTTAATTAAACAAAAAAATATACCATGTTTTGGGGTGCCTGGCTGGCTCAGTCAGGAGAGCATGCGACTCTTGATCTCAGGGTTGTGAGTTCAAGCCCTATACTGGGCATGGAGCCTACATAAAATAAACGTATATGTCACATCTTGAGAACTTTGGAATGGTAGTATTTTCCAATATTGTAGCTTTCTCTCCTTTTAAAAATTTTTATCTTTTTAGTTATGATCCATGCTAATTTTCAATCTTAGAAAAGCAAAGAGAATTGTAAAATCATTACCCTGGTACCATGAAAGATAGGCCATTATTAGCATTTCAGACCTGTAGGAGACAGCTCTGTAAACTCACTTAATATACAAGCCCCCCCAAGTGATAATGACCTAATTAGACTTTAACCAATGACACATGATATAATGAATTATGGAAAATTTGCATAACTGCTTAAGCAGAGTATCTGGATTACAAATATGGGTAGGCAAACTAATTAAAGAGGAGGCCTAGAGTAGTCAAAAATTAAAATTGAGAGTATGTAATACTTTTTATAGCATATAATGGCTTATTAAAACTAAAGTTTCATCCTCTTTTCAATAAGGAATACTTTCCTCATTAGGGAGATGTTAATGAGTGGAAATACCCTGTCATTTCCCAGGTGCCCAGGGTGGAGTGGCCAGACATTCCAGAGGTACTGCTCATCTGTTTTTAGTTTCCTGGTTCTTCAGGAAATAGAAGAAAAGTAATTACCTAAAGACAAGTAAAGACATTTATTTTTCTTTTAATATCCTTTTCTGTGAATATAAATAGAGGAATTAGAATATTAATTCTCAAAAGGACCATGGACAACTTATCCAGCTCCTTAATTTTGCAGGCAAGGAAACTGCGGCTCAGAAAAGGGACTTTCATTGAATGTGTATTTACCATGTAATAAGGAATTTTTCTCATGACATCTTTATGTGGTATTAATCCCATTTTATAAATAGGGGAAATGAGGCTCAAAAAGATTAAATGATCGTAAATCAGCATGCTAAATGTAAAGTACATGCTGGGGGTTTTTTCTTTTTAAAAATATCTTTACTGGTTTTTTGGCTCGATATAACAATACATATTCATTGCATATATTCAGATAAGCAAAGCAAGGAAAATAAAAGTCCTCTCTAGCTTCATCACAAATCCTCAGTCTAGAGCCAACTACTATTAACAGTTAACTATATCCTTCTAGATATTTTTCTAAGCCACACAATGCATGTCCCCCCCCTTTTTTTAGGGAGAGAGAGAGCGCAAGCGCAAGAGTGGGGGTAGAGAGGCAGAGGTAGAGAGAGGATCCCACACTGGACATGGAGACCCACGTGGGGCTCTGTCTCACTACCCTGAGACCATAACCTGAGCCAAAATTGACTTGGACACTTAACTCACTGAGCCACTCTGGAGCCCCTGGAACGCCCTTTTAAAAGTACCATCAGGCTCTGTGCTGGGGGTGGAGCCTGCTTAAGATTCTTTCCCTCTCATTCTGCCCCTTGCAACATTAAAAGAAAGTACCATATAATTTACTAGAAATGGGAAAATCAGGGGTACTTGGGTGGCGCAGTAAGTTAAGCATCTGACTCGATTTTGGTTCAAGTCATGATCCTGAGGTCCTGGAATTGACTTCCATCTCGGGCTCTGTACTCAGCGGGGAATCTGCTTGGGATTCTCTCTCTCCCTCTCCTTCTGCCCTCACCGCCCCCCCCCCCAACTCTTTATTTCTCTCTAGAATAAAATATTTTTTTTAAAAAGAGAGAGAAATGGGAAATTCAACACTAGGAGCCTTATACCTAAAAGTGATACTTTAAATAAATAGCAAAATGCCTATAGGTAGTAGAAGGAAGGGAAGAAATTATGTTTATTTTTTCAATCTTGTGTAAGTCCACTTTTGATTACTTGAAGTGTTCTCTTGCTTTTTATTATCAATTTAAGAATGTTACTTGGGGAGGGGGGTGCCTTGATGGCTCAGTTAGTTAAAGTGTCTGACTCTTGGTTTTGGCTCAGGTCATGATCTCTGAGTGGTGAGATCAAGCCCCACAATGGGCTCCACATTCTGTGTGGAATCTGCTTAAGACTCTCTCTCTCTCTCCCTCTGCCTCTGCCCCCACATGCATACGCTCGCTCTCTCTCTCTCTCTTTCTCTCTAACATAAATAAATATATCTTTAAAAAAAAAAAAAGAATGTTACTTGGAATGCAGTAAATGCATAAGAATAAAAGGCATGAGTCAGAATGCCACATAAGGCATTTTTTATGACTCTTTATTGGTATATTTGGGTTTGTTTTTAAATAGTTACCAATTAAAATATCGGAGATTGTTTATATGTGGTGTTTTTGTTCGTCTAGTGATTTTTTAAAAAATATTTTAAGTATATTCTTTATTCTAGGAAAACTATGACTTTTGAATCATTGTCTTTTAATATAATTATTTGCGTGTCTTTTTAATAGTTCCATCAGAGCTTTTGTTTCAGACAAGTGCATTGTCCCTACTGCTATACAACACTGTCACAGATAATGGTCAACAGTATCTTACCAAATGGCTATAATTCAGGAAATTGATAGATTTCTCAGAGATCTTTGGTTTTAAGCAGCCCTAAGAACACTGTTGGAAATGGAGTGAAGATACCCAGAAGGAAGATGAGTCTAGAGTCCCTGCTTCTCCTCCACCCTCATTCCTACCAAGTATGCTCAAGGCTTGGTGGAAAGACCATTTGTGGAGTCTGCTGAGCTTTGCAAATGGCCAATTTCATGGGTGTGTGACCTAACACAGGGACTGTACTAAGAAGGACTCTGCTGTCTTGAAATTCATAATACTTTTTTTTTAAAAAAAGGGGGACCCCATTTTCATTTTGCTCTAAACCCTTCAAGTTATGGAGCTGGTCCTGCTTCCAGTCTCCTCTGTACGAGTCTAGCATGTTGACTAACACAACACATGAAATGCTGTAAGAGAAATTAGTGAAAAGGCATCCCTATAGAAATGAGACTTTTTTAGGTGAAACCAGACAGGTCCATCTCCCCATTTCCAAAGATCTAATTATATAGCTCGGTATCAATGGGAAAGATGGTTGCAGAAGAAAACTTGCCTTGATTTTGTAGCTTATCTTCTCACTCTAGATTAGATTCTGGAGTTATTCTTGGAAATGATAATGAGAATAATATAGAATCAATATAGAATCTCTGCTCATTAAAATTTTACATTTTATTGTAACATTTTATTATAAAAAATTCAAATGTACAGGAAAATTGAAATAAAATTACAATGAACACACAAATATACCCACCCCTCCTTGATTCAAAGTCATTACCATTTAGCCACATTTGCTTTATCTATTTATGTTTTCTGAACTTTTTGACAAGTTGCAGACACCAACATACTTTGCTCCGAAACGATCAACATGCATTTCCTAATAACATTCTCCTAAATAATCACAACATTTGAAGTTGGAGTTTTTTTAAGTATCTTATTTTTAATGCAGAAAGCTTGGAAAACAGATAAACACAAAGAAAAACCAGCCATGTTTCCAGTGCCCAGAGATAATCACCATAAGCAGTTTGGTGCTACCCAGAAAAATGGCATCATCTCTTACCCATTGCTTTGTCCACACAGAATGAAGCACCTTTACATTTTTCACCCTTAACAAGAACATTTTTTATGCTTTCTGTGGTAGGCAGTCTAATGTCCTTTCAAAAAGATCCATGTCCTCAAAAAAAAAAAAAAATATCCATGTCCTAATCCCCAGAATTTATGGCATAGGAGACTTTGCAAAAGGTATGATTAAGGGTACAGAACTTGAGCTGGGGAGATTATTCAGGGTTATCTGGATAGATCTACTTTAAATCATATGAGTCCTTAAAAGTGGAAGAGGTAGGCAGAGAGTAGGTCAGAGAGATGTGACATGAGGACTCACCCTCTTGCTAGCTTTGAAAAGGGAGGAAGGGGGCCATGAACTAAAGAATAAAGGAAGCCTCAAGACACTGGAAAAAGTCAAGGAAACTGATACTCTCCTAGAGCTTCCAGAAGGGAACTCAGTTCTCCCAACACTGCATGTTAGCCTAGTGAGACCCAGTTGGACTTCTGATCCACAGAATTTTAAGGTAGTAAATTTGTGTTGTCTTAAGCCACTGAATGTGTGGTAATTCATTATACCAACGGTAAAAATGAATACATCTCCCCATCTGTATTTGCCTTTAAAATGGTAATCTTTTATTCTTTGGGATATTTTTGAGTGATTTTTCCTCTTCATTTGGCTTTGAAAATGATAATGATTAACGCAATGGAAAAATAAAGGCAGAATGCCTTGGTTTTGCTGTGAGAGGACAACTAGATCTCCTATGGTGTTTCTCACCCGGGTTGGGCTCATACATTTATAAATTAATGTGGTAGGGGAGGGATTGCTCTACAGTCCTTTTATGAAATTCATTTGGAGGGGCACTTGGCTGGCTCAGTTGGTAGAGCATGTGACTCTTGATCCCACACTTGTGAGTTTGAACCCCGTGTTGGGTATAGAGTTTACTTAAAAAAAATTCACTTGGAATTATGGAAACTATTAGTTGAGGAAAATAGTTTCCTCTTAATTTCTTTCATGGATCTTTGTACTTGCTTTTCACAGCACTTGTAACAATTTATAATGAGGTTCAAGTAGAACATCTTCATTACTGTTTGCTTTCTCTCTGGACTGTAAGCATTTTAAGAGTAAGGAGTCTGTCTGGTTTTATTTTCTCTTGTTTTTCCAGCACCTAACACAGTACCTGGCACATATAGTAAGCACAAACACATTTGTTAAATGATTGGATCTTTGGCTATGAAAGTTCTGGTTCTTGAGTGGCTAATATAAAGCTAAAAAAAAAAATAAAAAAAATAAAGCTAAACTGTTCTACATACTAGTATTTAAAATAATGTTAAATTATATATAATATTAACTCTTTTTGTAGAAAAAAAGCTGTTTTCAACATGAGCTTGGGAACCTCTTTGCCAATGATTATGCTTTATTTTTAAAGATTTTATTTATTTATTCATGAGAGACACAGAGAAAGAGAGAGAGGCAGAGACATAGGCAGAGGGTGAAGCAGGCTCCCTATAGGGAGCCTGATATGGGACTTGATCCCAGGACCCCAGAATCATGACCTGAGCCCAGCTGCGCAATGATTATGCTTTTATGGAGATTTCTTTCCTGGATACAGATTCAGACTGCACTGTCTGAATGTCATTCTGGAGACATTAATGTGTTCTTGTGTATGTACGAACTTCTTCTGAAAGCCCTCTCAGGAGGTCAGGAACAGATTGTCAGGAAAGACAGAGTGGTGTCTTCACTTCTGGCTGGCAGCTGGCCTTACAGTCCATCAGGCAGGGAGCCCACCCTGGGCTCAAGTCAGATTGTGTTTCACCACACTAAACACCCAGATGGAGCAGTCGGGGCAGTGGAGTTAAAACTGCTGATGAACCTTGCTAGAGACTTTTCTAAAAGCCACAACTAACAGAAAGTTTGCTCTGTTTTCCCAGGAACAGTCACTTCTGGGGGTGTGAAAGTGGAGCATCATTAGTGAAACTGAACAGCAGTGTGATAAGCCTGAAAAGTACTTCCATGCTAAGCCTTAAGGAGGGAAGGGTGTACCCAGGCCCAACTTTTTTTATGCAACCTAAGTCACGGCTCTGTTTGGACAAGTGTTTCTGAAGGCAATAGTTTTTTTTCTCTAGTCAGCTATTACTGGCTAGGCAAGCAACACCCCTGGTCAACCTAAGCCTGTGGAAACTATTGGAAAGACAGAGGAGGATCTCAGAGAATGTAACTAAAGGCTGAAGAAGCAAATCTCAGGAAGGATGGGAAGCAAAGTTAATGAGCAACAAGAGCCAATAAGCAGCCTGTCTTTAGGAGGCCTCTTTAGCACCAACTTCAAGAGAAATCAATCAACTCACCCTTTTTCAGTCCTTGAGTCCATATCTTTGAGATTCAAATGAACCAGAGACCACTGAGACAGGTTGGGTTACATGTTCATTTCACTGCAGAAGGGTGGGGTAGTTTGAAGGACCATCCCACTAACTGTATCCAATAAAAGAGTGATGATTTTTCCAAAGCTGTTGTCATGAGAAGGGGAAGGATTTAGGGGCATGCAAAAGTCCTAGATGTTCACTTATCAGCTTACTCACTAAGTGTGCATTCAGGAAAATTAGTCTTCATTGTGCCCTTTGGCAAAGAGGTTTTGCTGACTATGGAATTGAGGCCAGTAACCTCCTATGTGACCTTAGACAAATCATAAATCCTCTCTGAGCTATAGTTTCCTCATTTATAAAATTTATTGAACAGTTTGGACCAAATGGTTCCTAATGGCTTGTGGAATGGAAAGAGCCAGAATAGAGGATGTCATCCCAGATGCTGACGATATGACCTTGGCTGACTCATTTGCCAATTCTGGGTTTCCTAAAGTAGACACCTTTAAGTTCCTTCCAGCTCTTAGATGGGAGTAGCCAGGTCAGTCTTTCCTCCCACAAAATCAGTGGGATATCCTTGTGTATAGGAAACACACACTGAAGTATTAAGGGGTAAAGGAGTAATATGCATGCAACCTACTTTAAATCAGAAAAAAAATATATATATATAAAAAGAGGAGAATGTGGCCAAACTTTTTAAAAATAATGAATTTGAATAAAGTGGGCGTTCTTTGTGCTATTCTTGAAATTTTAACTGTGATTATTTCAAAATGAAGTTCAAAAAAAATCAATGGGAAGGGCAAAAGGGAATCTGCTCCTCCACTTGCCTGTCCAAAGGCCTTTTGATGAATTATATTTGTGACAAGTGAATATTTGTATGTCCATATTGCTAGATCCAAACTCTCTAGGGCAAGTTGGTAGTGCCAAGACATTGATTCTACAATGAGTTCTCACAGTTAGTGTTGACAAAGCTCCACTGTGGACCTGGAAGACACTGGGTAAGGCCTATCTATTCACTCCTCCTAGGGAGTCTGACTAAGTGGGTGGAGATTTCCTGTTGGCTTTTATGCTTTTCTTTTGTTTCAGCAGTTGTTTGGGGGAACATATTTCAGACACAGCATATCTTTAATGCTTTGTTCTTTTAATACTCATCTAAAACCCAACAAATGTTTCTACCAAGTACTTATTAATTTGATTTGAAGCCAAATATTATTATCTTCACGCAGTCATTTCTTTTTTCAGTTTTTTAATTTTAAGCAATCTCCATGCCCAATGTGGGACTTGAACTCATGATCAAGAGTCCCATGCTCTACCGACTGAGCCAGTCAGGCGCCCCCAATACAGTAATTTCTGATTCCAAAATGATTTCATTATCTAGAGGGGTATTCCTTGCAGGATTATGTTAGCAAAATGTTGGGAGCAACCTAGTAGTCCATTAAATAGAGTACCGGTTAAATACATTCATGCAATGAAAAATTGGGTTGACGGTAAAAAAGAATGAAGCAGCTCCCTAAAATGGCTATGGAACAATCTTCAAGTTAAAAATAAATGAAGCAATTCTATATGAATGAATATGGAACAATCCCCAAGGTATAATTTTAAAAGCAACATGTAAAATCATGTGTGATTATAATACTATTGTATTAAAAACCTGCTTGAATGAGTAAGCGATGAGTAGACAATTTTTTGCCTGCTCAGCATATTCCTGTATACACATATCCAGAGCATTTTCTGGGAAGATATACAGGAAATTAGTAACAGTGGTAATCTCTGAAGAGAAGTGCAATCAGTAAAGGTATGTAACTGGGGAATAAGGATGGGAGAGAGATTTGCTTTTCACCTAATATCTTTTGAGTTTTGTACCAAATTTAATGTAGGAGTCATTGCTCCTTTAAGAATAAATCCTTAGAGCCCATTCTTATCATATAGGCTTACGTGAAGATAAATCACTGTACCCAAGGAATTTGTGCTATTAGGGTGTGAGTATTCTGAATACTGAGTTCATGGCTTCTCATCTTTTTGCTCCTACGAAAGCTAGCCTTATCTTTGCATGTAGAAGTCACTTAATCTTTTTATTTTTTATTTTTTTAATTCTAATATTTATTTATGATAGACATAGAGAGAGAGAGAGAGAGAGAGAGGCAGAGACACAGGCAGAGGGAGAAGCAGGCTCTATGCCGGGAGCCTGATGTGGGACTTGATCCCGGGACTCCAGGATCGCGCCCTGGGCCAAAGACAGGCCCCAAACCGCTGAGCCACCCAGGGATCCCCTCTTTTTATTTTTTAAATTTATTTATTTATTTTTTAGTAATCTCTACACCCAACGTGGGGCTTGAATTCATGACCCCAAGATCAAGAGGTACATGCTCCTCTGACTGAGCCAACAAGGTATCCCAATAATCTTTTTATTGAATAGAGTTCAACTCCACTGATTTGCAGTGCACATATAGGGGAACTTCTGTATACATTCTTACTTGCTGGTTTAAATCTTAGCCCTTCATGTATTTTCCTCTCTTCTATCCTAAAGGAAAAATAATAAAGTATTCATTTTGTGTTCTTAAGAATTTTAAGATTTGCCAGTCAGGGGATGTAAATTTTTGCCTCCTTTCTGGAAGGCATTTTGGTATCATAAACCAACATGTAAAACATGTTCAGGTTGCAACTTATCCTAAAGAAATAATTACACAGTTCAGAAAAGGATGTATGCACAAGGATGTTCGCTGCAATATTGCTGATAGTATTGAAAATTTGGAAACAGTCTTAAATATTCATGGGTAGATAAGTGGTTGATTAAAGAATGGTATATCCATCTAGCATGCCCATTAAAAATGATGATTCCACTGTATATCTCTTGATGAGGAAAAGATATCTATAGCATATTGTCAAGTGATAGAAACAGACTGTACATATCTATGATCCCATTTTATCAAATTTCAACACAGACCACTTCACTATGTTTATATATAATTGGATACCTGGAAGAAATTCTATCAAAATACTAAAAATGCGGGATCCCTGGGTGGCACAGCGGTTTGGCGCCTGCCTTTGGCCCAGGGCGCGATCCCGGAGACCCGGGATCGAATCCCACGTCGGGCTTCCGGTGCATGGAGCCTGCTTCTCCCTCTGCCTGTGTCTCTGCCCCCCCCCCTCTCTCTCTCTCTCTGTGACTATCATAAATAAATAAAAAAAAAAAAATTAAAAAAAAAAATACTAAAAATGCTTATCCCTCTATGATGAGTGATTTTTAATATTTTCTATTTTTTCATATTATTTTCTCTCTGTATTTTTCATATTATTTACATTGTATCACTTTTACCAAAAACTGAAACTATTACAAACAAAAAGCACTCAAGTGATTTCCCTAGTTTTACTCTTTGATTCAATAAATATTTTTTTGAATACATCAGAGTATCCTAGACTTATCTTTCCTATTTTACAGTCTGCAGAATTTTCTATGTACCCATGCGAGAAGATATTGAAGTTAAGTTGTTCCTAAACTTAGCTTAAAGTTTTAAAAACTTAAGCATCAGGGAAAAAAATCAGAATAATAGTTGTCTCTGAGAGAGGTTGGGATGGAGATATTGATCAGGAAGGGATATGAAGGAACATGTTAGGGTGATGGTATGTTCTGGAGGTTTGGGTTACAGAAGTGTATGCATTTGTCAAAACTCAGCAAATTCACTCTTAGATTTGTGCATTCCTACTAAAATTGAGGGGAAAAAAGATTTGTGCATTCCTCTATATCAATTTTATAACAAAAGAAAAAATAGTAGATTATATTTCAGTTAGTGATACTGATGCCTGGGATTTACTTTGAAATGCATCAAAAATAAGACAGATTAGATGGTTTAAAGAATGGATAGATGGATAGATACTTGATAAAGCAACTATAATAAAACTTAAGTGTGGAATCTAGGTGGGATGTATACATGTGTTTATAATAAAAATTCGTATAATTTTGCTGTTTGAAAGTTTTTCATAATTAAATGTTGAGAAAAATGTAAGCACCAATTATCTATTAATATACTGAATAGGTGTATATTTTATCCTTGTAAAGTAAATTCAGCAAATTGAATTCTGGAAGTTGCTCCCAAGAAAAACTCAACCTTTTTGGATAGATAATCTATATAAATACATATATGTACATAAGACATAATTAGTGACAGGGCTATCTTCATGAGTGCGTTGACTATACAGTCACCCAGGGCCCCACACTGAGTTCAATGCTGTGCTATTGCTATGTTGAAATTCTTAACAATTTTTTAATATGGGACCCTGCATTTTTTCCTTTTTTTTTTTTTTTTAAGATTTTAAAATTTATTTTAGAGAGGGAGAGCAAGCATGGAGGGGAAGGAGCAGAGGGAGAGGAGAGAGGAACTCAGTCACACTCCACACTGACCACAGAGCCCAATGCAGGGCTTGATCTCACGACCCTGAGATTATGACCTGAGCCAAAATCAAAAGTCAGAGATCTGGGCAGCTCTGGTGGCCCAGTGGTTTAGCACGGCCTTTAGCACGGTTTAGCCGTTTAGCACGGTTTAGCACGGTTAGTGGTTTAGCACGGCCTTTAGCACGGTTCAGCCCAGGGTGTGATCCTGGAGACCCAGCATTGAGTCCCACGTCAGGCTCCCTGCATGGAGCCTGCTTCTCCCTCTGCCTGTGTCTCTGCCTCTCTCTCCCTCTCTGTGTCTGTCATTAATAAATAAATAAAATATTTTTTAAAAAAAGGTCAGAGATCTAACTGACTACACCATCCAGGTGCCCCAGGCTCAACATTTTCATTTGCAATGATCCCTGCAAATTATGTAGCCAGTCTTGACTAATGAATAATAATATCACTAACACATATTATCTTCTCCCTATGTCATGCATTATGTTAATCACATTACATTCATTATCTCATTGAATCCTCAAAAAAAGGACTAAAGAAGTAGGTACTATTAATGTCCCCATTTTACAGATAAACATACTGAGGCTCAAAGAAATTAAGTTATTTTCTCAAGCTCACAGATTTATTGTACCCTCAGTATACATAGTCATGCAGTACATATGGTAGATATTCAATAAATATTTATTGGGTAAATAATAACAATAATGGTTTCCATTTATCGAGCCTAGAATGTTCTTACTGAAACCTGAGATGATCTTCCCTAATCCACACTCCCTACCTTTGGCCTTAGTACCTCATGGCCCCATTCCCTGACACCTTAATTTAGGTCAGGTCTCCTTTTATGATACCCTAGGCTTCTTCTTTATAGCATTCATCACATATGTAATTAGGTAGTTCTTTGTTTAATGTCTGTCTTTCCTTCTGGACTGGAATCTAAGTGAAGACAGTGGCACACTGTTATCTGTTCACCACTCTATTCTCAACACACAGCGCTATACCTGGAGCACAGCCTGTCTTCCTGCCAAATTTTGATTATATACTTTCTTTTTTTTTATTGATTATATATATTCTCATTTAATCTTCAATCTTGTGAGGTATAGATTTTTATCATCATTTTACAGATGAAGAAAGCAAGGCTCAGAGAAGTCTGAGTTACCCCACCATAGGGGAAGCATCACTATGATATGGTCCTACATTTGCCTTACTCCAAAATCTCTCATCATTTCACTGAAGCCCACTGTTTCCACATCACAATCTGCTTGACATTATTTTCTGTTTCTAGGCACCACTTATTCCTTTAGTATCTCTTTCAGCTCCTATTTTTGTTGTCTGACCTCCGGGTTCTCTAATGAAGAGGAGGCATGCTTTCCAAGAAGTAATTACAGCAGGTGACATAACCAGGCTAGCTGTAGCCAGGGTTTTATTTTTTAACCTTGATGAGTGAAACAGCTGGAAATGCTACCCTTTAAAAGTAAACGATCCAGTTTCCTTTGGTACTAACTCTTTCTTCATTCTGGGAAACGCCTTGATGTGATTTCTTGGGCTATGTAAATGTAAAGCAATCACCCATGTCTAGTTCTTGGGGGAAGGCCCAAAATAATTAAGATAAAGCAAATGTAGATGCTTTGAGCTGTTAATAAGACATCTCTTAGTAGTTCTCTGCCACTACAAATTATAATTTCTGTAAGTGTGAATTTAGACTCTCCTATGCTCATTCATGACTGAGTGTATTTGCAGAGTTGAGAGAACCGTTCTTTGGGCAATTGTTTGTGAGAGTCACGGAAGTGAGATGAAAAGGAACACTGGGAGAAGACAGGCTTATTTCCTTTAGCCAATGCTAGAGGAGAGGCTGTGAACAAAAAATAAAGAGTGCTTGGCCCAGGATGCCATGGTGTGGATTGTTGAGTTCCACCTGTGGTGTTATTTAAAGACTGAAAATTCAGGACCTTAGGAATTGGACTGATGACAGATTATGTTATCCTTTGTCTTTTGTAGGACACAGGGCAAAACAACATCATCTGGCAGTGATAGAGTTTCCAGAGGACCTAGGTTTGTGCTATTTGAGGATAAGTTTAGACAGTGGATCTCTCAGAGTTACCCCTTGCTCTATTACATTTCTTTTCAAGTATTTACTAAGCCTTTGGAAAAGACTTAACATCACAGCCTGCTGTTAGTTGTACCCTTGAGCTTGTTCCACTTTCTCTGAGGAATATCAAGCATTCCACAAAGTCACTGCTAGAAACAATGGTGAAAGTCATCTGTGCAAGACAGTGGTGCCCAGTGGCGCTGTATCCTCATAGGAGTGAGAGATGGCAGGGCTATAGCAGGTCCAGAAAGTCGGGGCATCAGAACAGAAGGGATTAACCCTAAGAACACAAGAACTATCTCAGAAATGCAGAAGAACAAGTTTCTGAAGGCTTATGCCATCATAATTTGAACACTAAAATTATGTATGATATTTTGTCATCACTGGCTAGTGAAATAGGATGTATATTCACAACTCTGTACACCTTAGCCAGTCTCCAGGATGGCTCCCAATGATTCTCATTTTGTTGTATTCATGTCCTTCTATAGTCTTCTCTCACAGTGAATCAGAGCTAGTCTATGTGAACAATAGACTATAGCAGAGGTTATAGTGGGTGACTTCAAAAAGTAGGTTGTAAAGGACTTATAACTTCTGCTCTGGTCTCTTGGATTGGCTGCTTTGGGAGAGGCCAGCAGTCATCATATGAAGATTCTTACGCAGCTCTGTGGAGAGGCCCCCAAGAGGAGAAACTGAGGCCTCCACCAACATTGCCAGCACCAACTTGCCAGCCATGTGAGTAAGAAATTGGAAGTGGGTCGTCAAGCCCCATTCAAGTCCTTAGGTGACTGCAGCCCCAGTTGACATCTGACTGAACCTCATGAGAAACCCCTAGCCAGAGCTTCCCAGCCAAGTGGCTCCCACATTCCTGACCCATAAAAACTATAAGATAATAAACGTTTATTATTATTTTAAGCTACTAAGTTTTGGAATAATTTGTTAGGCAGCAATAAATAAAACACTATAGATTCTATAGAATAAATGTCTACATGAAACTCTGCTTAAATAGGTCAGCAAAGTCTTCAGAAAAAGGAACATGAGTTGAGCACAAGTAGGAGCTTGCAGGTGGATGTAAGATAAAGGGGAGTCATTTAAGGCTGAAGGAACAGCTTGACCACAGGGCCAGAAGTAAGAGGGCATAACTTGTTTGAAAAACAACAATCAGTTCAGCATGACTGGGGTGCAGTATGTTTAAAGAATGAGATAGAAAAAGATGAGAAGATTAGACAGGAACCAGTTCAGAAAGAACCTTATATACTATGCCCAGGTGTCTGTCTTTTTTTTTTTTTTAAGATTTTATTTATTTAGGACAACTGAGTGGCTCAGTGGTTGAGTGTCTGCCTTTGGCTCAGGCTGTGATCCTGGGGTTCCGGGATCTAGTTCCACATCAGGCTCCCAACTCAAGGAGCCTGCTTCTCCCTCTGCCTGTGTCTCTGCCCCTCATTCTGTGTCTCTCATGAATTAAAAAAAAAAAATCTTTTAAAAAATTTTTATATATTCATTTGAGACAGAGAGAGAGAGAGAGCATGAGCAGGGCAAGAGGCACAGGCAGAGGTAAATACAGACTCCCTACTGAACAGAGAGCCCAAGGTGGGGCTGGATCCCAGGACTTGGTGATCATGACCTGAGCTGAAGGCAGATGCCCCCAACTAATTCAGTCACTCAGGTGCCCCAGTGTCTGTCCTTTTATCCTGACGGGAATGAAAAGTCATTGAAGAATTTTTTTAGCAGGCAACTGACATGATCACTTTTAAATTTACAATTTTATTTTTTTTTAAGATTTTATTTATTTATTCATGAGAGAGAGAGAGAGAGAGAAAGAGGCAGAGACACAGGCAGAGGGAGAAGCAGACTCCATGCAGGAAGCCTGATGTGGGACTCGATCCCGGGACTCAAGGATCACCCCCTGAGCAAAAGGCAGACACTCAACCACTGAGCCACCCAGGCGTCCCTAAATTTACAATTATAAATTGTACATTCTAGAGTCATGGCCAAATAGAAGGTGAATTAGAAACAGACGAGGCCATTTAAAAAAACGACTGCAAGTCCAGGTGCTAAGTTATTAGTGCTTGAAGTAAGCCCTTAGCATTGTGAACAAAGAAGGGGAGAATTGATGAGGGAGCTTTTAGGAGGTATAATTTTTAGAATGTGAATTATGAGGAAAGATGTGGAAGCTAGGAGGAGCAAGTTTTGAGCCAGTGAGTTTCAGTGGTCTGTGGTCCAGGTAAGTATGTACAGTGGGCCACTGGAAACACTGGTCTGGCATGGAACCCAAAAAGAAATGCAAGGTCAGGCTGAAGACAAACACTTAAATTTTGAAGGCCTTTTCATGCAAACATCTCTTAATTAAAAAGTAAGCCCATGGGTGAATAAAATCTCAATAAAACTTAGAGTTTTGAGTTTATCTTTCACCAATAGCAAAGCCATTTAGAAATGAGATTTACAGTAAGAACCTGGGATGAGATTGAAGGAAGAGAGTTAGAACCAGGTAGTAAGAATTAACTCAAAGAACGTTATTTTTTTTTTAAGTAAACTCTTCACCCAATGTGGGACTCAGACTCACAACCCTGAGATCGAGAGTTGCATGCTCTACTAGCTAAGCCAGCCAGCCACCCCTTGAAGACCATTTTTTGATATCTTCCAGTTTTGCTGGGAATTCAACCATCAGCAGAACCTGGTGACTAATTTGATATAGAGATTGAAGGATAGGGCAGAGACTAAATAACTATTATTCCTCCTTCCAAATAAGTTTCCTTTTTATTTAGATTTACTTGTTTCATTACCTCTAATATCTTATAGTCTATGCCCCATCTATATCACTGTTCTAAATTTTTTTCAAATTTAATTCTATTTCTGTTTACTTTGCCTATTTTCCAGTAAATCTGTATCAGTTTCATGATTTTCTACTTTCTGTTTTTCCTTTTTCCTCTTTCTGCTTTTTGTGAACAAAAGAAAATAAAATATCTCCCTTTGTTGAATATATAACAAGTGTGGCTTGATATTCTTTATTCAGTATTTTCCAGGTCTCAATTTCATTGTCAATAGTCTTCTAGTTCTTTGAAATTGTTTTTCAACTAATATAGTGATTTTCATCTTTAATTATGGTCTTGAACCTAATACTCTAAGAGTTGGAATTCAACCAATTCACCTAGTTTGACCTGATCTACTTATCCAAGAACCGTGTATTTAGAAATATGCAGATAAATGCAGTGTCCATATCCTTAGCATTTTAAAGATTATAGAAAAAGTAACCTTCAGATCAAATAGTCTTGTAATCAGGTTAAAAACAATTATTGTAAAAAAATATGATAAAATCCCAGACTTTGAACAGTATTTTTTTCTTTGGTTGTTTCATAAATATTTCTGCCTCTGTAAAAAATTTAATATCAGTGGAATTCATGTCATCTTATTGGTGGAAATAACTGTGGTTTTTTAAAAACTAACCACTTAATTTTTGTTAGCAAGGAAGCCCAGGGAAAGTAATGTTAAAAATGAGTAAATGGAGCTGAGTGTTTTTACCAAAGTGCTTAGTGGTTAGCATGAAGAGATACCACTTAACGTACCTCACTTTTCAACATTTAATTGATAAAAATGGAGGCTTAATAAAGATTTTTCAAGTAACAAAATGTCTAATTAATATTTTAAACTTAGCTTTAGATAAAATTTTTACAGCATAATTAAAGGTACAATTACAGAATTCTAATAGATTTTTTCTAAGATGAAAACATTTTTTCTGATTACATAATTGAGACATGCTCATTTAAAAAAGTTCAGTTAATCTAGGAAAACAGGAAATAAGTTAAATTACATAAACCTCACTAGCCACAGATAAGCATTATTAACATTTTGTGAATTTGCTTCCAACTGTCTCTTCATATATTTATTTGTGTATGCGTACGTGTGCCCATGGTTTGACTTGCATAGGATCATACTCTACATTCTGTTCTGTAAACTGATCCTTTCATTCTGTAGCACATTGTGGACACCTTTCCACATCTATAAATATAGATCTGTTCCAGGTTTCTAAATAGATACATAGAATTATACTCTATATAAATACCTTAATTTAATCAGCTCTTCCCATGCTGTTGAACATTGTTTGTTCCCAAGGTTTTCCCTTAATTAGCAATGCCATAATGAACATCCCCATCATATTTATTTCCCTTCTCCTTCAAATAAAATATGGCTAGAATCCCCACTCATCAAGGTGGGAAAGATTTATTTCTGGGATTCTTTTCCCCATTGCAGTGAACAAGACCTCTGGGGTTTGAGTGGTCCTGGGACACTGAATTGGGGTTATACTATTAATCCTCCCTTTGTCTGGAGAGAGACAACTCTCCCCAGAGGTCTTTTACACTTCGGGCAGAAAGCAGCCCAGTACTTAGGGTATTAGTGCTTTGTAACCTGTTTCCAAGACATCTTGCAGCCATCCCAACCTGAGTACTGTCCTTTTCTGGATGCTCTGGGAGAGGTAGACACTTGGAAATCCTAAAAATCCCATAACCCCTTCCTAGATTCAGTGCTGTCTTTACATAGGAAGGCTATTTCCTAGAGGGAAAAGGGGGAACTACCACTCAGTATTTCCAGATAAACCTGTAACAACAACTAGACAGTTGACTTTGAAGGAATTACTGAATCTCCTTAAGCCTCAAATGCTTTATCTATAAGATAGCAACAAATAGCAACTCCATCCCACCAATTGTAGAGGCCAAAACACTTAGCTATCTTTAGCTCCTCTCATTCTTTCACTGCCACCTATATTCTGCCTCTTGAACCTTCTAAGTGGATTCAGGATCTGACCACTACTCCCTACCTCTATCATGTCTCACCTGGATTTTTGCAGTAGGCTCCTCACAGATCTCCCTGATTCTGCCCTTGTTCCCCTGTGATCAATTTTGAAGGCAGTAGCCCCTAACTCTTTGAAAAAGGACTATGGCTTTCCATCTAACTTAAGGGAAAAGGCAAAACTCTTAAATTAATCTATAAAGCCCTCCTATAGGATTTAGCCCCACCTCCCCACAACTCTAACCATCGTCGTCTTTAGTCATGCTCTCCTTGCCAAAACACATCAAGCAGTCCTTTTGCATTTGCTTTTTTCTCTGCCTCCAGTTATCCTCAAGGGTAGCAGTTGTCTTTATTCAAGCATTTGCACAAACTCTTCCCTTTACCGGTATCCCCATACTCTGCTTCATTTTTTTGTTTTCCCACAGCACTTACCACTGACATATTGCATGATAGTATTGGTCTCTTAAATCGCAATGTAAACCTGTTGAAGGAAGGGAGTTGTCTGTTTAGTTTTTGGTGCCTAGAGTAGTGCCTGGCATACCTTAGGGGCACAATAAATATTGCTGAATGAATGAATGAATGAATGGGCAATCATCATGATCATTACCTTTCAGAGTCAGAGTAGGAATTCATTCTGATACTTAGTGCCTACCAAACAGTAAAGACTGAGTAAATATAGATTGTTGATACGTCATCATCCTCATTATGTTTAAACTAGGCTTTGAAGAATAGATTAGAAAAAAAAGGCATTCCAGCAAAGAACTGACTAGATAAGAAGTACTCCAGAGGTAAGTGCGACCTGCAATAAATATTCATGAGAATACTGGATATTGGTGAGAGATAGGGCTGGAAACACAGGGTTGGGGCAGATTGTGGAAGAAATTGAACTCAAAGCTCAGAAACCTAGGTTTGTCCCTAACTGTGGGGAGCCATCCAGGATTTTCAACAAAGAAAGATGTAAGATAATTGGTTTATGAAACTTCTGTGGTGATGATTAGTTATCCTGTGTTGCAAAATGGCATTTTCTAGTTTGTGGGAGGAGGTTTTGTTAATCAGAGAGAACAATGAGTTTCTTTAAAGAAACTCAGCTGAATTTTTGCGAGGTATAGGCTGATAAGACCTGGCCTGCAACCCTATCTAAGACCACCCTCTTTTCATGTATACATAAAACATGCTTCATGTGTGTGTGTGGGGGGGAAGCCTTGGTGATTCACTCTGAGCCAGTCTAAGTTGCCAGCTACCTCCCTTTTCATGATTCTAATTTGTTTATCCTTTGGATTAAGTTTTCTTCAGATCTTGGCTGTGTTTCATGTCTTACTTTTCCACTTTACATGCAATTTCTTACCATGTCTCTCTCCATTACACAACCTTACTTTCAGTTAATATCTTGCCAAAGGGCAGTCCTGGGACCATCAGTATTGGCATTACCTGGGAGCTTGTTAGAAATACAGAATCCTCAGGACCCAGCCCCACTGAATTAGAATCTACACTTTAACAAGATCCTTGATGATTTGTGTGCATATTAAAGTTTAAGAATCACTACCCTTTTTAAAAAAGATTTTATTTATTTATTCATGAGACACACACACACAGAGAGAGAGAGAGAGAGAGAGAGAGAGAGGCAAAGACACAGGCAGAGGGAGAAGCAGGCTCCATGCAGGGAACCTGATGTGGGACTCAATCCCAGGTCTCCAGGATCACACCGTGGCCTGAAGGCAGCATTAAACCGCTGAGCCACTGGGCTGCCCAAGAAGCATTACCCTTAAGCATTCCTTGACACCAGTGTCTCTCAGGAGCTCCTCATCACCTTAAATAAACATACAGGGTGTTTGTTTTCTAAACAAACTTTCTGGATGAGTCTCCCTAGCATCCTCTCAAACTAGAGAGTTTTCCACACTTTACTTCTGTATAGAAAATCTGAAGCATCAACTGCTCTGAATGTGCAGTGTTTTTCAAGGTAAAATCCTCAGACAACCTACATTTGAATAACCTAGAGGGTTTGTTAAAAATGCAGATTCCTGCCCCCCATCTTATATCTGTTAAATCTGACTCTTTAGCCGGAGAGCAAATCACTTTTTTTTTTTTTTTTCAAATCACTTTTTCTACTAACATCTGATACATAATAATCAGAGAATTCCCTGTGGCAGGAACAAATGCAGTTTCTGTCTATACTAACTCCCTCTTCTGCATGCTGAATTCTCTTTCCAGCTCTGACCCCACTTTCTCATCCAGTCCTGCAGTGGGTTATTGGAAATGCAGTAATGACCCCATTGTTATTGCTGTTTTGTAAGAGATTTCACATAAATCTGATCCCTGTCTTTCAAAAGTATGCAATAGCATTCCAGAATTTCATTTTTATTGGTTACCAGTTACTAATAGATGTTCCTATCAAAGAACTTAATGTCTATTTCTCTGCTCTTTGGTATTTTCTATTCTTTATGGTCTTTTTTTATGTAATAAAAAAGAATGCTTTTCTTATGTCTGATGCTTTAAGTCACTGTGTTCCTCTTCACCAGTATCTTATAACAGGACAGCTGGTTTCATAGTCAATCCTGTTGGAAAAGTGCCTGGGAAAAGCAAAGGGGGAATGGCAGATATATTACTCACCACTTAGTGATATTGTATACCTCAACACTATACCATTCTCCAGACCCTGGGAGCTAAGAGGCAGACAAGTGCTGAAGCAGACACCTGGTGCTTGCAGTTTGCTGGTCTACCTCCTTACCCCTACAGACCATATAAAGGCTCCTACCAGTACATGAAGGTCAAATAAAGTGGGTGAAAGAATGGTAGCACTAGTTGCATAACTATTATGAAATTAATTAATTTAATTAATTTCATAATTAAATTACAGTTTTTTTATTTTTATTTTTTTAATTACACAGTTTGAATCTACTTTAATAGATATTAAATGTTAAATTAATTAAAATGACATCTCTTATAAATTAAATTTAAATGAAGACTGAATCTTAATGAAGAGGGACCTGGGTAGAGGGAGAGAAAGAGAGAATAATTTGTATCCCATACTTCTGTATCCATGCCCAACAGTGTTGTTTTGGATTTAAAAAATCCTTCTTTCAAAAAATCAGAAAATCTAAAAGTCTCTTTTCTCTCTCAAAAGGATTCAAGACTTTAAGGGCATTCCTTAATGAGTCCATCTTTATGTAATCTTTTCTGAACCCTCAGCAAACCTCATTCTCGTAGAGCCCCTATAGTGCTTTCTCTTCTTGTTTTCTAGTTCTCTTATTATTTTTTTAAGATTTATTTATTTATTCAAGAGCATGAGAGAGTGCCTGCATGTGTTGGGGAAGAGGCAGAGAGAGAATCTTCAAGCAGACTCCCTGCTAAGTGTGGGGCCTGACACCAGGTTCGATCTCACAACCCATGAGATCATAACCTGAGCAGAAACCAAGAGTCATTTGCCCAACAAACTGAGCCACCCAGACACCTCTCCCTTATTCTTTCTCGATTCATGGTCATATCTGGGTGTCTTCTTCTGGGTTGTATTTCCTTGGCCAGTTATAAATTCCCTTAGGCAGAAACTGAATTTTCCTCTTTGTACATACCAACAAGTATTTATTGTTCTCTATGCTCAGCAAAGTAAGGCACACAAAAACATAAATTATAAACAGAGTTTAGCCTGAAAGAAAAATATTGCCTACACATATCTGTAGCAATTACTCTAAGAGAGTATATAAGCATACAACTACTACAGATGTGAGTTTTGATCCCATACGGTTATGTCCAGGGAGGTGCAAAACCACTGAAAAGGAGTATGGATGCCTTAAAACTATGCAATTTAGCCTTGGGATTGACAGTAAAAATCCCAATGGTCTAGAAAGAGCAGATGACCTCAGTAGAGCTGCTTATATTCAAATGGAAAATGAGGGCAGTGAGTATCTCCAAGCTATCTCCAAGCTATCATGATGAACCAAGGCCAAAGCTATTGGTTCAATTTTCCTGAATTGGGATCCCTGGGTGGCGCCGCGGTTTGGCGCCTGCCTTTGGCCCAGGGCGCGATCCTGGAGACCCGGGATCGAATCACACGTCGGGCTCTCGGTGCATGGAGCCTGCTTCTCCCTCTGCCTATGTCCCTGCCTCTCTCTCTCTCTGTGACTGTCATAAATAAATAAAAATGTTAAAAAAAAATTTTCCTGAATTTCATAATTTCCAGGATTTATGTATGTTCAGGTGGGGAGAAGCACCTGATGATTGGTCATTAATATTAGGCAGGTGAAGCCAGTGCCAAATTTAATTTGATTCAAAAAAGTAAAAAGGAGTGAAATTTCTGCATGTCATGAAGCAGCTCATATGGTTACATGAATTATGGTGGTCATAATTGTTTTTGCCTCTCAGTGTCCCTTTATGCGATAATCTTATCTTAATTTTCCTTTAGAAACTCCCCTTATTTCATTCTGAATCCACTTGATTCAGATAGGGCTCTACTCCCAGTCCTGGGAGTGGAGCATGTGACCCAGGTCTGACCAACAGTCACCCAGAATTCTATTTACCACAGTGTTGGTCCTGAGATGGGTATGAACAACTCAAAATAGAAAAGGTGAATTTTAAGAGTTGCTTGAAATTTTCCAGAAGAAATGCTATTTTCCCATTGAGCTCGAGCCTGGGACGATGTGAAGTTGTAGGTTTGAGATGTGTTGGGGGAGGAGGAGGAAAATCACATAAAGCTCAAGAATAAAGCCAACTTAATGGGAAGTAGAACCCCAAAATGGAGAGCAACCAAATCCTCATGATATTGTTGGAACCTTTCGATAGAGCTCCAGTAAAGGAATTTTACTGAAATGTAAGCTACATGAATTACTAAATTTTCTTTATTATTTAAGTCCATTTGTACTGGGTTTTCTGTAACTTCCAAACAAAAAAATCCTAACTGATACATACATACATTCGAAGGTATGTGGTACTTACTCTAAATGTTTTGGCTGAGAGGAACTAAGGAGCACAATCAGGGCAGGGCCAATCAGGGAAGACTCTCTGAATAAAAGGGAACTTGAATAAATTGGGAAGAGAAAAGGAGAGAGAAAATAGAGAGAGTACATGACTAAAGCTAAGACTGGGAATGAGCACATTGGGTCAGGCATCTGCCTGAGAAGAGGACAAGTGTCAGAGAGTATCTGGATGGGCAGTTAAGTTAGATGGGGTGCGGATAGGTTATGAGAGAGTTGTGAAATTGAGATAAAGGAATTTCATGCAATGAGAGTAGGATGGGGTTGGTGATTAAGGAAGATTAGATTATATGAGTGAACCTGATGTTAGGAAGACTGACTTCCTAAATCCATGCATTAATACGAACTCAAGATACAATGGTAGGATCAGCTCTCGGAAAGCAAAGACAGAAGGGATAGAAATGAAAACCATTTAAAGGGCAAAACTGTCTGTATTTCTGCAATGAAGATAATATTTTGAAAATTTTTACTTATATCCCTCCATCTTAATTGCCACCATCCCAGGCCAGGTCATCATTAGATCTCACCTGGATGGATGACTGAAATTGCTTCTTAAATGATTTTCCAACCCTTCATTGTTGTATCCTCCTCCTCTGAGTTAGGGATCCCCAAGACTACCTGCCCCATGTTCAACAATTTGCTAGGAAGACTCATAGGGCTCAGAATAGAGTTGTACTCATGGCTATCTATGATTACAGCGAAAGAATTCAAAGCAAAAACTGCAAAGAGAAAAGGCACATGAGGCAAAGTCCAGGGGAAACAAGGCTCACCCTTCTAAGAAGCTTCTCCCACTAGTGTCACACAGGATATGCTTAATTTCCCAGGGCAATGGGTTATGACAACACATGTGAAATGTTGTCAATCAGGGAAGCTTGTTTAAAACTCAGTGACTGCGGATTTTATTAGGGCTCGTCACACAGGCATCCTCTGCCTAGCAGGTACAAATGCTTGAGAGTATCAAAGCAGGTGTCCAGCATAAAGCACATTGTTTGTACACACAGTTTAAGCAAAATGAGGCATTCTTACCATTTGGATGGTGGGGATCCTTCGAAAATCTGAGTTTGCAAACATGAGCCAAGGACCAATCTTATAAGACAGACTTTCAAAAGATAGCAGGCTGGCTATGCTAACTCTTTTCTGCACATCTTCCAATCCATTCTCCAGTCAATAACCAGAAAGAACCATCTGAAAATATAAATCAAATTATGTCTATTGTACTCAGACTGCAGTTGAAACTCTAACATGATCTACAAGTCCCCAGCATGATGTTAACACCTCCTTCTCCCACAAACTCATCCCCAGCCACCTTCCTCTTCATCACCCTCTGACCTCTAAGTTTCTAAAACATCATGCCCAACAGAGCATTCTACAATAACAGAAATATTCTTCTGCAATGTCCAGTTGCCATTGGTGTCCACCAACTACATGTAGCTATTGAGCCCTTAAAATATGAATAATGCAACTGAGGAAATTAATTTTAATTTTTACTTAATTTTAGGGGGATGCCTGGGTGGCTCAGTTAGTTAGCATCTGCTTTTGGCTCAGGTCATGATCTTAGGGTCCTGGGATGGAGCTGCATCAGGCTCCCTGCTCAGCAGGGAGTCTGCTTCTCCCTCTCGCTCTACCCCTCCCCCCTGCTTGTGAGGGCTCTCTCTCTCTCTCCTCTCTCTCTCTCTCTCTCAAATAAATAAATAAAAATCTTAAAATTTTTTAAAATTTAATTTTAGTTATTTTAAATTTAAATAGCCACATGTGGCTAGTGGCCACTATATTGGGCAGTGCAGTTCTAGAACATATTGAGCTTTTCCCATTTTAAGGCCTTTTGCTGTATGGGAAATTATCTTGATGGCAATGGTAAACATCAATTATACTATCAGGCAGGATATCCCAAAACTTATAGATTAGAAGCACTCTGTTAAAATGCTTGAGTCACATAGTTTATTTACTTAAAATACATAGTGTAAAGTAAGAGAAAAGAGATGGGGGGGATAAGTTAACACACTATTAGGAAACAGTATGAGAGAAGTGAAAGATCATGCTATTTCAATCCTGGGTTATGTAATGTTTGTATGTCCTACATCTCTCTGCTGCATCAGCCTTCTCTGCTGATGGACCAGAGTTGAAGTTCAAGCAAGGAAGACTACAAACAGAAGGTATCGTAGGCCAAAGACATACCAGAAAGACATGGAGCCAAGTACACCTTGCCGATAGCTGTGGCTTCCCAATTAACCTGCTGAACAGCTATGGGTTTTATTTGAGCCGGGGGTTTATGTGTTTGGGGCAGAGGACCAAAATAGTTACTACTAATGAGTGACTGGATTATGGTGCTCTAAATATTAAGTGCTCATCTATATTTAGTGTATCCTGGGCATTAAATATCTCATATATTTAATTTGTCATGAATATTTAGTGCTTAGGTGTCTCATGTAAATTTAGTGCCTCTCAAATATTACTCATGGTCCTTTAATTTCTTTCTATCTGCATTTAACACATATGTGCTCTACCCACTAACTACGTCTCTATATTTAATATATGAGTTTCTTCTATTCCATGTTTTTTCTTTTCCTCTACATAATAACTCAATATTCTCAAACAGTATAGCAAATGCAGATTATACCTCTGCATATGTTTCTTTTTGTATAGTCACCTTCCTCTGGCTCATCCCATAACAAGCTCCTATATCCTTTAGGTCTCAGTAGAAATGTCAACTCCTCTGAAAGGCCTTCTCTGATCACCCATCTGTTGGTGTGTACCCCAGTCCCCTGGCCCAATTCATAGCTGAAGCCCTTAACCTAATGTGACTGTATTTGGTGATAGGGTCTTTAGAGAAGTAATTACAGTTAAATGAGGTCATAAGTGCATGAGTGCAATCCTAATACAATAGGACTGGTCAGTATCCTTATAGGAAGAGGAAAAGATGCCAGATACTTCTTTCTCCTTGCATACACACAGGAAAGGCCACATGAAACACAGCAGAAAGGTAGCTGTCTACAAGCCAGGAAGAGAGCTCTCACCAAATACCAACCCTGATGGCATCTTAATCTTGGATTTCTGGCCTGGGAAGTTCTGGGTTGCCACCTGTACTTCTGACTGGCTTAAAATCAGAGGTTCCTACAACCTTTTCCTCAGGTTTGATAATTCACTGTAACAGCACACAGAACTCAAGAAAACTTTACTTACTCTTCCTCGTTTATTATAAAAGATACAACACAGAAACAGTCACATGGAAGAGAGGCATAGGGGAAAAATACAGGAAAAGGTTACAGAGATTCCATGCCCTCTCTGCATGTCCCACCCTCTCCATATGTGCATATGTCCACTAACCCAGCAACTCTCCAAATCCCACCATTTAGGGTTTTTATGGAGGGTTCATTATGGAGGCATGGTTGATTAAATCACTGGCCATTGGTGACTAACTCAACACCCAGCCCCTGTTCTCTCTGGGAGGTCAAGGAGCAGGGTTGAAAGTTCCAGCCTTCCAATCATGCCTTGGTCTTCCCAGCAACCAACCCCCAAGGCTTTCTAGTCTATTCTATTAGTCTATACAATCTGTCCTTAAGCTACTACCACACTCTTGATGGCTCTAGCTGTATCACAAGGTTTGTAATCAGGGAATCCGTCCTCTGACTTTGTTCTTTTTTTAAACAAAATTTTTAATCCACTTTCTCAAATTATCCATGGGGGGGGGGGGTTCCCACCTCAGTGACACTGCAAAAATACATACTTCATAACAATTCTTTCTAATGAGAACTAGTCTTCTTTGTAAATTCTTGGGTGCCTAGGAATAGCAGTCCTTGTATGGAATCACTGCATGTCCTTTATTTTCCATAGACCCAACTCTTACAATAGAATTAGAGTTCGCAGTGTTCTAGTATTTTATGCAAGCTGGTTTACCTGGTTGAGAAGTCTGGATTAAGTTTAATTTAGGTAACTCCTTTAGTTTGGCTTATCAGACTCTGTTAGTTTGCCCAGAATTCAGAACAGAACAAACATGTTCAAAACAAGCTGTTTGGGATTTTTTTTTTCCAGGCAGGAATGCTACACATTCAAGGTTAGTTTAATAAAAAAACAAAAATCAATGGGAAGAAAAACTATGACAGAAATTGAAGGCAAACCTTGATACTAAGGCAGAGACTTACTATTTTGTCTCTGTAAATGATAAAAAGAGAATCAAACTTATTTCAGTGTGGTCTTTGAGATTCTCCTTTTTAGGTTACATAGAAGAAAAATTATAGTTGGAGAAACGTCTTGGTGTTTTGCTGTTCTCCTAACTGAGGTAGGGTGGGGTAGTAAGAAAGAATGTTGGACTGTGTCTAAGGAGGTCTGGCTTCTAGTGGGATTTTGCCATGGGAACTAAGTCACTGGCTCTTGGAGTTTCAGTTTCCTCAACCATGTGTTGAAAGAACTGTTGGATCTCTAAGAACTCTAGCATCTATAATAATATTATAGAATGTAATATTTCTTATTATTCTCTAATTTTCAGAAAATGTTATATAACTATTATTAGTATTAACGTTTTGTCTGATAAATTGTAAGGTCCTAGAAACATCACATTCAGTTTGCTATCCCTCATAATTCAGGAGTATGACTTTCATAAATTAAATAAATATTTGTAAGAAGGGAGAATGAGTTATCTTTTTTGTCTGAAGATCATTTTTCAGTGATAATTGTTTCTTTTTTTGTTGAGGTAAATACTCTTTGGTTAGGTTATAATGATTATATTATAGAAATGATGTTACCCCTCCTATTTTGTCCAATTAAAAATAATTTGTGGAAAGGGGCACCTGGGTGGCTCAGTCAGTTAAGTGTCTGCCTTTGCTTCAGGTCATGATCCTGGGGTCCTGGGATCCAGCCCACCCCTACCCCCTGCTCAGCAAGGAGTCTGCTTCTTCTCTCTCTCCCTCTGCCCCTCTCCTTGCTTGTGTGCTCTCTCTCTCAGATGAATAAATAAAATCTTAAAAAAATAACTTGTAAGTTATTTTATAATATAAAAACCTAGAAGCAATTCATTATGCTAATATTTTGTAATACTGCTTTTTATGGTAAATTAACTCTCAGGGAAAATTTCATATGAACACTTGATGTAATTGGTAAAAGGCTAATAATATGATGAATCAGGATTATTTACCATGTGTGACTATATTAATCAGGCCCCCACAGTTTCAAATGTCAGAAGATGCAGCTCATACTGGTTCAACCAAAAAAGAAAACATATTTGACTCATGAATCTGAAAAGATCAGACTTGGCTGAATCCACGGCTGAATGATGTCATCAGGACTTAGTCTTACTCTTTGCATTTTTTGTTTTTTTCTCTATTGGCTCCATTCTGGGTCCAGCTCTTCATTTACAGTGATAAGTCTGCTAACAGCCCCAAGCTTACATTCTTTCCTCTCTGCAATCCTGATGTTAGGACAATGCCTCTTTCAGAACAGGTCAAAGGATTTCCAGAGTTAAGTTGCACTGTTTGGGCATGAATGAGGAGAGACCTGTACTTGTCATTGTTCTAGGTATATTGAATACACTGATTGGCTAGGCCTGGGTCAGGTACCCACAATGGAGTTTAGGGATAACATTTAGCTTCTCCTGAATCCCATGGACTGAGAATGATAGTGGGGTGTTGAAAACCTGGGGACTCTCAGGCAGAAGGTGCAATGGATGATGGACAGGTAAGAGCAGTGGGGAACCACAACAAAACTATCAAAAAATTCTAATTCTCCAAAACGAAACTATTTTTAAGTCTGCTTTTGTATAAAAGTAATTAACTGAGAGGTCAACTCTAAACAAATTTGTTTCTAACTTTTCTAATTTTCAGAAATTTGAACTTTCTGAAGTTGTACATCAGAGGTTTGTATATTGTAGTTTTAATGTGAAAGTTGACTCATGTCAGTTATGAATTACAAAGCTGCACGTGACAGTTCTAACTACAGTTGCTTAAATAGATAAGAGTTATTATTTTTATTTAAGAGGGAGGCAACACCTGGGTGGCTCAGTCAGTTAAATGTTTACCTTCAGCTCGCGTCACGATCCTGGAGCCCTGGGATCAAGCCCCATATCCAGCTCCCTGCTCAGGAAGGAGTCTGCTTCTCTTCCTCTCCCTCTGCTCTGCCTCCCCCCCCCCACCATGTGTGTGCACTCTCTCTCTCTCTCTCTCTCTCAAATCAATCAATCTTTTAAAAAAAGAGAAAGAATGTAAGCAGAGGTAGGGGAGAGGCAGATGGAGAGAGAGAATCCCAAGCAGACTCTGTGCTGAGCACAGAATCCAATGTGAGGCTCAATCCCATAATCCTGAGATCATGACCTGAGATGAAATCAAGAGTTGTACACTTAACTGACTGAGCAGCCCAGGTGCTCCCATAAGGGTTAATTTTTAAGAAGTCTAGAGACAGGTTGTTGCTGGCATTAGTTTGGTGCCTTATGGATGTGAGTCTCTTGAAATTTTCTTTGTGGCCCAGAATGGCTGCTAGAATTTTGACTTTGACCTTCATGTCTAGGTTGGCAGTAGGGGAAAACAGGAGAGTACAAAAGGGCAAGAACTTGCTTGGTGTGTTTATTTACTTTTTTCTGCGTGATTTTCAAGAGTACAATCAGATGTCCCAATCAACACTTTTGCATACATTTTATTCATCACGTGGTCACATATTATCTTCTATGGAGGCTAAGAAAAATAGCATTTTATTTGTGTTCAGTGCCACCCCAAATTAAACCAGGCTGCATTACTAAGTAGAAGGGGGATAATGGATATTGAGTGGCTGTGTAAGTCAGCTTGGGCTGCTATAACAAAATATCATAGACTGGGTGGCTTAAACAGTCGATATTTACTTCTCAGTTCTGGAGGCTGGGAAGTCCAAGATCAAGGTGCTGAATTATTTAGTTCCCTGGTGAGGGCTGTCTTCATGGCTTGCAGATGGCCCCCTTCTTGTGTTCTCACATAGCAGAGGGAGAGCTCTGGTCTCTTCTTGTAAAGACACTATCACATCATGAGGCCCCATCCTCATGACCTCATCTAAACCTAATTTTCTTCTAGCTCCAAATACCATTAATTTGGTAGATAGAGCTTCAACATATGAATTTTCGGGAGACACAGACATTCATATTCTACACTTGCCCCCCCCCCTCAAAATTTGTGTTCTTCTTGCATTCAAAATCCATTCATTCAATCCTAATAGTCCCCAGAGTCTTAACGCATTCTAGCATCAATTCTCAAGCCTAATATTCAAAGATACATCTAAATATCATCTAAATCAGATGTGGGTGAGGTATGATTCATCCTGAGGTAAAATTCCTCTCTAGTTATGAACCTACAAAACCAGATAAGTTATATGCTTCCAAACTACAATGGTTTGCCTATGGCACAGGCATAGGATAGAACATTCTCCTTCCAAAAGAAAGAAATTAGAAGGAAGAAAAAGGCGTCAGAGCCCAAGTAATTCTAAAATCCTCAGTAAGGCAAATAGCATTAGATCCTGATGGTTGAGAATAATCCTTTTTTGTTGGATGCTCTGCTTTCAGACCCAGTAAGGTGGTAGTCCTGTTTCTCCAGCTTTGCCAGGTAAGAATCATACTCCCTAAGCTCTGGGGGGCCCTGCCCCCAGGCTTCAAGTGGTTGCTGTCTGGTGTACTGAACTGAAGCAATAATCACTACCCTCCCCTCCTCTACATACACACACACTGAAACTGAAGAGGCAACCCTCATGATCTGTGAATCACCTTTGTGGTTATTCCTTCTTTGTCTTGAAGAATAGCACATGTTTGCACCTGCAGAGCTCTATGGTCCAGCCCTGTAGGAGCTAAGAAGTCTAATGGCCTTCCTTCACTTTATTTTGGGGTGGCTGATTAAGTCTGTGGTTCACATCCATACTAATCAAACTATTGTTTGGTCACATGCTTGTGTTCTCTTCAGAACAATTGTGCATGCTCTCTCTCTCTCTCTCTCTCTTTCAGTATTAATAGGCTGAAAATTGTCTAAATCTTTAAGTTCTGATTAATTTTCGCTTAACTTCTTGGATTCATTCTCTTTTGTATTTTACTCTAAGCAGTCAGGAGGAAACGAACTGCCCCTAAAACACCTTGCTTAGAAATCTCCTCAGTAGCTTGCAAGTTGTGCCTTCTGCAAAACACTAAAATATAGTTCAGCCAAGTTCTTTTGCCATTTTCTTTTAAGATTTTATTTATTTATTCATGAGAGACACAGAGAGAGAGAGACAGAGACATAGGCAGGGGAAGCCTGATGTAGAACTCAATCCCAGGATCCCGGGATCATGACCTGAGCCAAAGGCAGACACTCAAACACTGAGCCACCCAGGTGTCCCTCTTTTGACACTTTATAAGGAGGATCACCTTCCCTCTGTTGTCTGATAATATGTCCCTCATTTCTTCTGAGATGTCACCAAAATGGCCTTTCCCATCCATATCTTAACATTCTTTTGATGATTATTTATGTATTCTCTAAAAAGATAGAAGCTTCTTCTCCAGCTCTCCCCTTTTCTTCGTCGGTCTTCACCAGAATCATTTCCCTTAACAGCCATATTTCTATGTACATCCAAACTCCTCTAGCCTCAACCCATTATCCAGTTCTAAAGCCATTCCATGTTTTTAGCTGTTTGTTACAGTAGCACAGTACCAAAGTCTGTATTAGTCTCCAGAAAAACAGAGCCAATAGGATGGAGATATACTGGATGGGTGGGTGGGAAGGGAGGTATATTTATTATATGGAATTGGCCTGTAGGCTGAGAAGTCCCACCACCTGTAGTGGCAAACTGGAGACCCAGGAGAGTCAATGGTATAGTTTCTGTCCTCGTCCACAGACGTGAGAACCAGGAGAGTTGATGGTGTAAGTTCCAGTTTCAGTCTGAGTCAGAAGGCCCGAGAAGACTAATATTCCAGTTCAAAGGCAGATATCAAATTCTTTCTTTCTCAGACTTTTTTGTTCTATTTAGGCCTCCAATGGATTGGATGAGGTCCACCCATGCTGGGGAGGGCTCTCTGCGTTACCAATTCAAATGTTAATCTCATCTGGAAACACCCTCATAGACACACCCAGAATAATATTTAACCAACTATCTGGACATAGTGCCCAGTCAAGTTGACACATACAATTAATCATCATAGTGGCATAGCAGTTTCTGCCACAAAGATATTAATGAAAACACTGTAATTTAATTTCTTTCCCTTCTGTTTTATCTGATTTCTCATTATATATATATAAAACATTATAGAGATATTAGATATTATACAGATGAAGAAAAAGAAATGTTTAATTCCAAGCAAAAAATTTCTCCTATCTCAGTGTATTTTGTATCAACTCTAGTGTCTTTTATGTTTTTTGCCTATAGTCCATTAAAACAGGATCATTCACCATATTTCATTTTGTGAAATTTTTCTACTGAAAATATTTATGCTGAACATTTTTTCTGCTATAAAATATTCTCCTGTGACATTTTAAATGACTGTATAATAGTCTATTGAATGGATATATCATATTTTTCAGTCAATCCCCTATTGTTGAACAACTAGGTGATTTCCAATTTTTCACTTTTATAAGCAACTCCATTACACTCTTGTTATTTCGTAATGTTTAGTTACAAAAGCAATATTGCTCTCTCTGTAAAGTGATAGAATTAAAAAAAATAGAAACCAAAGTTCCCTATTTCTATTCACCAGCATTTGTATTTCCCACCATTCCTATTCCCCATGATATAACCACTGTTAATAGTTTACTGTGGGGGATGCGTGGGTGGCTCATCAGTTGAGCGTCTGCCTTTTGGCTCAGGGCGTGATCCTGGAGTCCCGGGATCAAGTGCCGCATCAGGCTTCTTGCATGGAGCCTGCTTCTCCCTCTGCCTATGTCTCTGCCTCTGTGTCTCTCATGTATAAATAAATAAAATCTTAAAAAAAAATAGTTTACTGTGTATCCTTCTGAACTCTTCTGTTTTCTGATTCCTTTTTTCCTTTTCCTTCCATTCTGCTCTTTTCATGCTCAGCCTCAAGCCTCCTCATTTTCCTTAATTGCTGCTTTTACTCTGGGAAGCTAGGCAAACATACATATTAGAATTTTGCTTGAATTTAGACAAAAATAATTCATAAGTAAAGGTCTCATACTTTTGATTAAAGAGCATGGGGGTGCCTGGGTGGCTCAGTGGTTGAGTGTCTGCCTTTGGCTCAGGTTGTGATCCTAGGGTCCTGGGATTGAGTCCATCATCAGGCTCCCCACAGGGAGTCTACTTCTCCCTCTGCCTATGTCTCTGCCTCTCTCTCTGTGTCTCTCGTGAAGACATAAATAAATCTTAAAAAAAAGAAAAAGCATGAACTTGACAGGTTACCTTTTTTGTCTTGCATGTTGGCTGCTACTGGGCCTACTAAACCTGTCTCTCAGTATGAACTGGGTCAGGCAGTTGGAAAAATAAATCTTCAAATAAGTAAAAAAAATAAAAATAAAAAATCTTAAAATAAGTAAGGTGAGGGATGCCTGGGTGGCTCAGCGGTTTAGCGCCTGCCTTTGGCCCAGGGTGTGATCCTGGAGTCCCGGGATTGAGTCCCACATCGGGCTCCTTGCATGGAGCCTGCTTCTCCCTCTGCCTCTCTCTGGGTCTCTCACGAATAAATAAATAAAATCTTTTTTTTTTTAAAGAAACATTTTAATATTACCTTCTCATGTGTTCACACAATTGATCATGAAGGGAAAACTCTGTAAAATAGGAGATCAGCAATTAAAGATTTTTAAAGTATATTCATCCATTCAGTAAAAATTTTCTGAGTGCCTGTCATGTACTGGGCACTATAGAGATACTGGGAAGATAAAGACAAAACTCAAAGCTCTTCACCCTCTTTTTTAAGGCTTTCACAAACACTACTACAGTGTATTTTATTGTCTTCTTTGCCTGGATTCTCTCTTCATTTGGTCTCTCAGAGATGTGTGGCAGTGAACCCCATTCTCTGTGGTTAATACACTGGCACCTGAGCCTCTGTGTATTTCTCTGTGCATTTTCTTGTCACCATAAGTATAGTTATGCTCTAGCAGCTGCAGCAGCATTTAGCTCAAAAGAGGGAAGTCCTCTGGCTGCCTATGTAGGTGGATATCTAGGGCACTTGGACTCCCTCCCTTTCAGTAAAATTAAGTCCAGATATCTGGCATTGCAATTCACACCATTATCTAAAGAAGCTCACCCTTTCCTTCCCTTCCCCTCCCTCCTTCCTCCCTTCCTCCCTTCCTCCCTTCCTCCCTTCCTCCCTCCCTCCCTTCCTTTTCTTTCTTCTTTTTCTTTCTTTCTTCTTTCTTTCTTTCTTTCTTTCTTTCTTTCTTTCTTTCTTTCTTTCTTTTTTCTTCTTTCTTTTTTTCTTCTTTCTTTTCTTTCTTCTTTCTTTTCTTTCTTCCTTCTTTCTTTCTTTCTTTCTTTCTTTCTTTCTTTCTTTCTTTCTTTCTTTCTTTCTTTTTTCTTTCCTCTTCCACTTCCTCCTCCTTCTTCTTCAAGGGAGGGGGAGAGGGAGAGGGAAAGGGAGAGAGAGAGAATCTTAAGCAGGCTCCCCCACCAAAGCAGAGCCCGGTGCAGGGCTTGATCTCACAACCCTGAGATTAGGACCTGAGCCAAAATCAAGAGTTGCACACTTAACCAACTGAGCCACCCAGGCACCCCCTTCTTTTTTAACATAAAAATTTCTGAAATGCTAAGAGTTTGGTTTGGGTGAAAGAGAAGTTTGGAATGTTTTTAATCCTGTGCTCAGTGTTATTGGTAATATTAGAAGAGCAGCAGAGCCATGAATCCAGTCATACTCTTGGCTAAAGCAGCCTATCCTGACTTAAGTACTCCTCACATGAAAAAAGACCCAGGGCTTTAGTTGACAGTGAATGAAACCTGAGCCACTGAGGTGACCTGACTGCCAAAAGAAGCAAATGTGATCTGAACCAGCATTAATAGGAGGCTGAAGGCTGGGACAAGTAAGGCAATAGTCCCAGAATACACTCTGGAGTGGTCAGATCATACCTGGAGGATGGTGTTTCCTCCTGGGCTCCACATTTTAAGAGTAACGTCGACAAGCTGGAATATGCCCCAGTTGGGCAACAGGATGATGAATGGCCTACAAACTACATACTTTGAGGAATAGTAGGAGGAACTGGGGTAGTTTACCCTGGAAACTAGAAGGCATGTAGATGTGGGATAACCATTATCAAATATCTGGAGGGCTATCATGTAGAAGTGCTAAACCCTCAATGTAATCTCAGCAAGTACAACTTAGACCAAGGGGTATATATTACAAAGTGGCTGATCTGGTCTCCATAAAAGGGAGAATTTTCTCGCCTTATGAATATCCAGAAAATAGCAGCTTTGCAAGGTAGTGACTTTACCTTAAAAGGGGGTGTTGGAATGGCAGCTGGCTGACCAAATATCAGAGGACTCATGAACAGGATGGGAAGTTTGGAGAGATGATCTGATCTATGAGCCATTCAGAATCAAAGGTTCTAATGACAGAAGCTTAACAAGGAAGGAAGTATTAGTACTTTTCCCCTTCAACTCCATATAAGTATTAACTATAGAAACTAGGTTAAACTTGATTCTAAGACCAGATATCAAAGTTTTGAGGATGAAAAGAAACAAAAAGCCATAGGAAATTAATGTTCTCCTAGCGGTTGAGGATTTTGTGTATAAAAGGTTGAATGGTGTTTGTTAGTTTTTTCCAAAGCAAACCAAATGATTGTTTTTTCTACCTTTAAGATGCTTTAGAGCCCTGGTATGCTCTCTTTCTCATCAAACTTACAGTCCTCTTAATACGTTGTTTTCATTTTAATATATTATTACACTCTGCAAGATCACTCTTAACTTATGCAATAGTATTTCCGGGAATGGCAGTCTGTATCCACATGTCAAAGAACCAGCCCTGTGGAACAAGTAGTGTTTCAAGCTTATTAATTATTAATAATGAGGTAGCATCCAGTAAAATGTGTGCATTGAGATAGCTTGGCTCTTCCCCATAATTAGTGAGGTGAGTAGGCTGGGAATGATCATTCCTATGTTATCATTGTAGAAACTGAGTCAAAGAGCAGCTGGCCTACCATGATCATGGGTGGAGCTGGCACTAGAATCCAGAACTTCTGACATCTAGTCCAGTGCTCTTTTCAATTGTTTTTAATAGTAAAGGCTACTGTTCTTTCCTAATAAGGGGTTGAGAGACTAACTTAAATGAAGAACACTGCTTTTTCTCTTTTAACTACAGTGATTCTTTAGAGGAAGGCAGATTGCTTTGGCCACAGACTTGGCTTTTAACTTTAATGCTGTCCCTAGTTCATTTTACATATAAAAATAGTCTCTAGCAAACATCACTATTGATGTCTGATGATACTTGACCCTTTTCTTGAAATATTGATTATAACACTCCAAATAAAAATCTTATGGATGTATACAGGACGTTTGTCAAATGGGGTAGATTTGACTGGGTGGTGCAGGAAAATGCTAAGGAGCTTAGGCTGAGTCAGAGAGATCTAGGTTTAAATCTGTTAGGCTACCTATTGGCTCATCTCATGGAGCCTCAGAATCCTTACTGGTAAAAATGGGAATAATAATGAGACCTGCCTTTTTTTTTAAGATTTTATTTATTTATTCATGAGAGACACACACAGAGAGAGTCAGAGACATAAGCAGAGGGAGAAGCAGGCTCCATGCAGGGAGCCCAATGCGGGACTCCATCCCGGGATTTCAGGATCATGCCCTGAGACAAAGGCAGATGCCCAACTGCTGAGCCACCCAGGTGTCCCTAGACCTGCCTTTCTGGGTTGCTAGGAGGATTAGATGAGATAATATGTGTAAAAACATGAAAACTGTGATTTAAAAAAAAAGTTTATTGTGAGTTATTATCCACTCATTATTGTGAGTTATTATTACTCATTTTTCTATTAAGGTATTGTTGTGTGTTTCCTATTTACTTTCGTTGTGCTATTTATACTCAGCATAGTAGGTGCTAAATAAAACCCTAATCAGTGGTATCATGCTGGACCAATAATCAATAATAAGTCAATAGACCAAGTGCCTCCTTGGTGCTCAGCAAAGTGCTGATCTCTGAGAATACAAAGCTTCTTGGGGTGCCTGGCTGGCTCAGTTGGTAGAGTGCAACTCCTGATTTTGGCGTTGTCAGTTCCAGCCCCATACTGGTGACAGAGATGAAGAGATGACATAAAAGTCAAATCTAAACAACGACAACCACCACCACAAAGCTGCCTGAGACTAGGCCCTTGCTAAGAGAGACTGATCCAGAGGTTGCTGTGGAGGCCAACGTGGTGTTTCAGAAAGCACTGTAGATGTTGTGTGAGTGTTGAATGAGTCACGGACAACCAGGCCAAGAAAGGTGGGTGGGACCCTGGTGGAGAGGGTAACAGCGACGTGAAGACACAGATCTCTGAATCAGCAGATGAGAGAGCGAACTGACAGCCGGCACCGAAGTTGTAATACTTGTTGGGCTAGTCATGTCACCTCTCAGAATCTCAATTTCCTTATCTGTAAAAAAGAAAACAATGAAGTCCAACTACTGGTCACGATGTGTAGAATGAATGGAGTAAATATTTGCAAAGTGCTTGTCGGCACATCAACCGCCCACAGTAAGAGCTCGGGAAATGTTAGCCACCATTACCATTACGTGTAATAATTTAACGATACCTTACAATTATGAACGTGTCATTCCAAGGATAACTCCTGCCCCGGTCGTTGGGCTGCGAAGAAGGGTATCCGGATTCACAAGGCACTCCCGAGGAGCTTTAAGGCCAGGATGCCAGGGCGTGTTTCTCAACCGCAAGGGAACGCCTGCAAGACGACCCCGCGCCTGCGCAGTGGCAAGGGAGCCTCAACGCCGAGCCCGGCTCCCAGGATCACGTGGGCCCCGCCCCCGGCCCCGCCCCGGCCGAGCCAGTCTCCGGCGGCTGCGGCAGCGGCAGCTGCGGCTGCGCCTGCGCGGAGCCGGGCGCGCTCTGCAGCGGAGGCGGCGCGAACAGCAAGGGGGCGGCCGATGGCTCTGCGGGGCCTGGCGGCCTCGGGGCCTGGCTCCCGCGGGCCGTTGGACGAGGCGGTGGCGGCGGCCGAGGAGCGCGGGGCGCCGGCCGTGGTGGTGGCGGCGGGAGGCGCGCCGGAGGACGACGACGAAGACGAGGGCCGCGGCCGGGGCCTGCTGCGCTGGGACGGCTTCTCGGCCTGGCTGCACTGCGTGTGTGTGGTGGGCTTCGACCTGGAGCTGGGCCAAGCCGTGGAGGTGAGGCCCGGCCGCACCTTCCCCCGCGCCTCGTCCGCGGCCCGCGCTGCAGAGCGTGTGGCCCGGGGGCCTTCGGGCCGCGCATCCGGGCGTGGCCGGCCGCCGCTCCGCGGGTCGGGCCGGGCTGCGGTCCATTGGCAGCTCCCGTGGGAGGATCATGGGCTGCGGCTAGGGGTGAAAAGTTCTCTCGAGGCCCCTCCTAAATACTTGTTGAGGTTCGTTTTGTTTGTTTTTCTTTTTAAACCCGGTGTCACATGAGTAACTGAAATGGTTAGCGGCGCCTGGAGAAGGCTGCAGGCAGATGTTGGGGACTTTTTTATGGAGACGCGAACAATGCCCCTGACATACGGTGAACTGGAATAGCCAACCAAGCCTTACACAACCAACTTTTTAGACTCCTAAACCGTTTTTGGCCATTTCCACCAACTCTGACAGCATACTGCTCAGTCTGAGCGGAAATGCTTATCTCAGCATAATTTCCCCCTTTTGTTCCTCATTTCTATTATTATTATTATTTTACCATTTCTAGTATTTATTGATGTTGCTTCTGAAGCAGTTGGCCTGAAAGCTATCAAGGTGAACATAGTTCATAGTTCATCTTGTGTGTGGATCAAGTTTCTATCTTTATGATGCCTCATTGAAAGGCCTTTGAATGTTATTCTTGAGGTTGTCTAGGGTCCCTTGTGTGGCATAAAACAGTGCTTGTCTTTGTGTCCAAGGAAAGCCTGATCAGAAGGAGGTATGTTTGGAAAATTTTTGCCAGTTTGTTTTGGTGATGGTGACAGATTTTAATGAACCATCTCATTCAGACTTTGGTGGAGTTTGTCTATGAAAATTGGCCAGGAAGGTTTTTCTTAAAGCTAGTGCTTTTGTATTCAGCACGTCTACTCTGCTTTATCATTACGCAGTTCGGTACACGTTAAGTTTCTACTAAGATCTAGGCATTATGCTGGATGCTGGGCATACAAATATGAACAAAATGCTGTAACCTGTGTTTATAGATTTAGACTACAGTTAAGAGGGGAAGCAAAAATTAATCACAGCAGCAGATAGGTCCAAATGCCATGCCTGGTACATAGTGGTGTTCCATACATACTTCCTGATAGAATGAGTGAATACATGAACAGTTCTTTATCTTGAGATAGAAACAGCAATTTCCAAGGCTTTGAATTAGTGATTTGTAAGTTATTTATCATTTACATTGACATGTTAACCTGAAGTTATATAAGTAGTACAATACGATTTAATCAGAAAGTGTAGGATTGGGTTGTTGTAGTTGATTGTATTTTAAAATAGTCTAAGGAGATCCTTGTGGGCTCTCAGCATTCAGGACATTGTTTATAAGTATGTTTTTCTGACCAGATAATATTTAGTATAATTGACGTGTTACAAAAATGTAAATCATTAAAGGACTTACTTTGAATTTTACTTCCCATGGGATATGCTACTGAACAGTTTTCTTTAGATTAGTAGTTCTTAACTTTTTTTGCGTCTTGAATCTTTTAAAAAATATGAACTCCATTACAAAAATGCTTGCTAATACAAATTATGTATATATATACTTCTGTGGACTATATGGGGGTCATCTGCGATCTTTTTTTTTTTTAATTTTTATTTATTTATGATAGTCACAGAGAGAGAGAGAGAGAGAGAGAGAGGCAGAGACATAGGCAGAGGGAGAAACAGGCTCCATGCACCGGGAGCCCGACGTGGGATTCGATCCCGCGTCTCCAGGATCGCGCCCTGGGCCAAAGGCAGGCGCCAAACCGCTGCGCCACCCAGGGATCCCCATCTGCGATCTTTATTCCACTGTTCCCAGACTAAGAATCACTGATTTTAGAAAACATAGGATAAGGAGGGGGAAGATTCCCTTAATAAATAAGGATCTAGGGGACCCCTGGGTGGCTCAGTGGTTTAGCGCCTGCCTTCAGGGCAGGGCGTGATCCTGGAGTCCCGGGATCGAATCCCACGTCAGGCTCCCTGCATGGAGCCTGCTTCTCTCTCTGCCTGTGTCTCTGCCTCTCTGTCATGAATAAATAAATAAAATCTTAAAAAAAATTAATAAATAAGGATATGAAAAGGATAAACACATTAAATTGGTTGCAGCACAACTTAATTTTGTTTTGTTTTTCTGAGAAATGTAGAATATTGTACCTTGCCACTTTTAAAAGAAGAAAAAGAAACATAAATTAGTAATGAATTTAATGAAACAATTGAAAAATATATTTCACTTTTGTATTATGGTCATATTCATACCAAAAGTAGACAGGTGGGGTGGCTGTAATGGGACAAGAACATTAATGTAGAATTGGGTTGGAGAAGTGACATAGAGTAGCTCCAGCCCCAATTCCTGTAGTGCACAACCATGGAGACTCAAAAGGGAAATTAATTAAAGAATAAGTAAAAGCCAAGTTAGGACTATAATATTCTAGAAGCCACATGTGACCTCACTGTCTTTGAATATTAGGGTTGAAAGAGACATAAAAATCTGTTGTGCCATGACAGAAAGGAACATTTGCAAATTTTAAACAAATGCATAAACAGTGCCACTTGGTAAAGCTTAAATCCTCAACAAAGAGACAGTGTAGCATATCATAGTCTCAGTTGAGAACTGAGACTCCACAGCTGGACTGCCTAGATTTGAGTCTGTGACTTTGGACATGTTAACTTTGCTTGCCTCACACTCCTCTGTAACAGTACCTGCATCATGACATTGCTGTGAGAAGTGAGAATTCGATAAATTAATGTTGGTGAAACATCTGGAACAGTACCTGTGCCTCAGTAAGACTTAGGTGAGTTTGTATTTGGGAAGTCTGGAAATTTCCTTTTTCAGTGGAGAGAGTCCTTAACTTGCTTTGTAAAGGCAAGGCTTCGAATCTTAATTTTCTCATTAGTAAAATGAATTTGAGCTAGTAGAATCTTACTTTTTTTTTTAAGCAGGGAACTTTTTCCCCTGTGTAAATAAAAACTTAATATGAGACCTCAGTGGCTAACCTGGTTGAGATGGGGCCTGTGTGTGTATATTTGGTTGTGGACAACAGGAATTAAGCTATAGCTCAAGCAGAAAAGGAAACGTTGTAAGGCAACAGATTTCTCAAGATATTCAAGGTACAAACCTAGTAGGGCTTCATAAAATGACTACAGCCCTAACTTGGAAGCTTCTTGCTTATGCTCTTGTTTTATGGGATTTTGTTTATGCTTCATGCTCCCTACAACTTATTTCCTTAGCTTCTATAATCTTTATGGTGGAGAAGTTGCCCTTTTCAGCCACTTCAGTGAAGAGAGATGCCCAAGGAAGGTACTCAGGCCTGGTTTGGGGCAAATAATTAGCTGAAGACCTGTAGGTTAGGGGAGTGGTCCATGTTGCAGAAAATGTCTGTTAGACCCTATAAAGGGGACAATGAAAGGTATCTTTTAAGTTGGAAAGAGGTTATAAAAGGTGTTGACAATAGGAGGTGTGCTTAACTTCTTTTCCCACAAAGTGGCCCTGAAGCATCACTGCAGAATCCACGTGCCCTCTGGAACAAAGTTTCAGATCCTGTGGATTTTATAAACTAAATCAGTACCAGCTCTGAAATTACCTGATTATATAGTAAAGCCTTAATCATCTAAATCCAGAATTGCCTCATTTATTCAAGTATTTTTTTCCTTGATTGAGTAATAATATGCTTATTGTTGAAAACTTGGCAGGAAAGAAAATTGTAAATACTGTAGAAAACACAGAAAAAAGTGCTATTAATATTTGACATTTTTGTTAATGCTTTTTCTTTTTTACATAATTTCATATCTGTCAAGAATTAATTTGTTTCTTAAGAAAAGAAACTCTATCAAAATTTTTAAAAAAGATTGATAGTAAAGAGTCTCTTGGAACCCAGTTGCAGGAAGCTGGAATGAACCTCGGGATTTGGAAAGCCCCAGGCTTTTTTGCCTTTTTTTTCTAGAGCTGTGTAGTCTTTTGTCTCTGCTTCTCTTTGCAAGTCTGTTTCATTCTCTGTGCTGAGGCTGGTTTCTTCTGCAAGTTTCATTTTCTGCTCCCCCATTTCTCTTGACTTTGGATTACTGTGGTGCTGATTTTAGCCAAACCTACTCTAGTGTTCTGGAACCAGGCTGAAGCTTAATTCAAATACTGAAGTATCTGATTGGCTCAGCATGGGTCAGGTGCTCCCTCTTGTTCAGTCATCTGTGTTGGGAGACAGAGCTTCAGTGACAGTAGAAGCCACTTGTAAAAGGAGGAGGGGACACTTGCAAAGCATGGGTTGGGCAGCAGTCCCCCAAAACAGGTCTAACTATCAGACTCTGCTTTTATTGATAAATATGTTCATGAATAACTAGCCAGATCATTAAAGACTCTTCATAGAGTTTTTTACACCATAATTTATTTAACCATTTTTCTTAGTTTAGATATTTAGTAATTTACTTTTTCTTTTTTCTTCATAGTGTAGAGAGTTATTTGCTACCAGTATATACATCTTAGAGATGTTTTGAATTTCTGAGACCCTTTAAAGATTTACTTATTTATTTATTTTGGGCAGGGGATATTGGGGAGAGGGGAGGAGCAGAGGGAGAGAGAGAAGCAGACACTGCATTGAGTGTGAAGCCTGACTTGGGGGCTCCATCCTACCATCCTGAGATAATGACCTGAGCTGAAATCAAGCATCCAAATCAGTTGGATGCTTAACCAACTGGGCTACCCTGATACCCTCCCCTTTAAAAAAAAAAAACGACTATTTATTTGGTGGGGGGGGATTTGAAAGCCTTTAAAGTATATGAACTACAAGGTGGAGAGTTTTTATCAAGAAAGAATGCTATATTTTGTTAAATGCTTTTTTTACACCTATTAAGAGGATCATCTGGTTCTTGTCTTTTATTAACAAGGTTTATCACATTGATTGATTTGCAGATATTGAACCGCCCTTGCAGCCCATGAATAAATCCCACTTGGTAGTGGTGAATAATCCTTTTAATGTACTGGTGATGGGCATTAAGGAGGGCAGTGATCATTGAAGTGATGAGAGGTGGGTGTTACATGTAACTGATGAATCACTAAATTCTACACTGCTCTAAAAAAAGTCACATGAATTTATAGAATGTAATAGGAAGTTTACATTTCTGTAATTTGAGGTCAGCTTCTGAACCTTTTAGACCTTGATTTTATAAGAATTGAGGCATCATTGGTAGCTTTCCTTCCTTGAAGGCTTTACCTATCAACTCTTTGGATAATTTCAGTCTAATTAAAAGAGCACAAGGTGTGGGGTTTTGAACATCTGCTAGTTACCTGATTTTTGGCTAGTTTCTTCAGCTTTTTGAGCCTCATTTCTCTCAACTAATAAAGTGGTATAATAATATCCTGAGAGTGTTGTTGGAGGTACTAAGAGAGAGAATGCATGTAGAAATTAATACCTATCGCTTAATGCATGCTCAAATGTTGGTCCCTTATTATAGTTAGTGTCCTTGCACATTCAGTAATCAGTGTAGGACTATTCTTGGCTATTCTCTCACTCCTATTATTTTGCTTTAAATTCATTAAAAAAAAAATCAGTTTTGGATGTGAACCCAAGTATTTAAAGCACTTCCTGGGGGAACACCTAGCTGGCTCAATCACAAGAACATGCAACTCTCGATCTTGGGGTTGAGTTTAAGCCCCATATTGGTTGTAGAGATTACATACATACATACATACATTAAAAAAAGGGGGGGACACCTGGGTGGCTCAGCAGTTGAGCGTCTGCCTTTGGCTCAGGGCATGATCCCAGGATCTGGGATCAAGTCCCATATCGGGCTCCTTGCAGGGAGCCTGCTTCTCCCTCTGCCTGTGTCTCTGCTTCTCTCTTACTCTGTGTCTCTCATGAATAAGTAAATAAAATCTTATAAATAAATAAATAAATAAATAAATACTTAAAAATAAAGCAGTTCCTGGAAATCAAGTTTTTTAGGTTTCATTTTGCTGATAATCTATGAAATAGCACATTTGTATGTATATATAATTTGTATTCCACCTCTTGCTGAAAATAATTTCAGGCCAATTAAATAATCTACAAAAAGGACAGTTTATCATTAATATATTGGGTGAATTGTGATGTTATTTGGATTACTGATCTTCACCCCGCCGCCTCTAAAAAAAAACAAAACAAAACAAATTGAAGATAAAGCTCTGCTGTGGGGTTGAAGGCATACTTATGTGTCATTAAAAAAAAAAAAAAAAAAAACAGGAGAATTGACTCCCCTTTCTTTTTCACTTCTGCTTTTTTCGTCACTGCCTGTTCCCCCTTATCCCTCTAGCAGAGTGGAGCACCTGAGGTAGTCACCACAGTTTGCTTTATTTTAGCAACATTTGTTTATTTTTTTGAGAAAGGTGAAGGCAGTTGTGTGAAGGGTTGTTTGTTTCCTTCTTAAACTGGATGCTCCATAACCTCAGTATTTGATCCTCAGCAAGTTTACTGTTTTAATCAAAATGGCTGTTATGTGTAATTGTATGTTGCTGGACTGTCTGAACTGTCCATTCAGCAGATATTTATTGGACAACTACCATATCTGTACACTGTTGTGTTCTGGAGATAAAGCCTTAATGAACCCTCCCTTCAGTGAGCTTCCAGTTTAGCATAGATGGTAGGCCATTAAACATTGAGGGTTATAACAGGAGGGTTTGCAGGTACTAATAAGGGCCTTTACATTTCCTTGTGAACTTGCAGCATTTCATAGTAGCTTGATGTAGTTATGTGGTTTGAGAGTTAAAGCCTTAGTGATCTCCTGAGTTTAGGCTCCCAGATTTTACAAGGGCTTCTTCAGTGCTGCTAATCTCTGGTTCTATTATGAAATTATATAATCCCAATATGGAGATAATCTGGGATCTTCCCCTCTCCAGTTAATGTGTTTACAAGTGCTTTATGTTTTATATTTACTATGAAGAATTATGTGAAAAATGGACAATTGTATCTAAACTTTACTCTTATTAGCAAGAAATGTTTCACTGTCCGTTCCATGTTCAAACTGATCACATTTTCCAGGAGCATAATTTAGTTTTGATCTTGAATAAGCTGGAATCTTAGACTGAGGCCCAGCCTGTTCTGATACTGTGGTGTCGGGCCATTTTTTCCCACTTGTTAAATTAAACATTTTTACTGCAGCATAACATACATGTAGGAAAGTGTACAAATCTTAAGTTGGGTGAATTTTCACAAAGTAATAATACCATCCACTACCATAGGGATCAAGAAACAGAATTATCACTGCCACGGAAATTTCATTTATGTCCTCTTTCTGTCATGACCCCTTGCCCTTTCTCCCCAGACCCTAGCAACCACTAATCTACCTTCTGTCTCTGTGGATTCTCTTATTCTATACATTTCATACGAATGGAATCATACAACCTGTGGCATTTTTTTTGTCTGACTTCTTTCACTTAGTATATTTTTAGGGTTCTCCATGGTGTGGTACATATCAGTGCTTCATTTCTTTTTATGGATGAATTTTATATCATTAAATGGAAATACAACATTTTGTTTATCCATTCATTATTTGATGGAAATTTGGCTATTATAAATAATGCTACTATGAACATATGTTTATAAATTTTTGTGTGAACTTGGTTTTCTCTTGTCTTGGAGTGAAATTGATGTTTAGTAAGGTAACTATGTTTACTCTTTTGAGAAACTGCTAAACTGTTTTCTAAGGTGGCTGTATTTTCACATTTCTGTTAATAATATATGAGGGTTCTAATTTCTCCATATCTTGTCAGCACTTGTCTTTGTGTGTGTCTTTGATTACAGCCATCCTAGTGGATATGAAGTGGTATCTTATTATAATTTTATTTGCATTTTCCCTAATGACTAATGGTGTTGAGTGGCTTTTCATATACTTACTGGCCATTTGAATATCTTTTTTGGAGAAACATCTAATCAAATTCTTTACTCATTTAAAAATTGGATTATTTGACTTTTTTATTGAATTGTAAGAATTCTTTATATTCTGTACATTAGACCCTTATCAGATACATGATTTGCAAATAGTTCTTTCCATTCTGTGGGTTGTCTTCACTTTTTTGGTAGTGTTCTTTGAAATACAAGGGTTTTGAATTTTGGTAAAGGCCAACTTATGTTTTCCTTGGTTGCTCATCCTGTTATTGTCTAAGAAACCATTTGCTAATCCACAGCTATAAAGATTTATTCCTACATTTTCTTTAAGACATTTGTAGTTTTAAGTATTACACTTAGGTTTTTAATCCACTTTGGGTTACTTTTTTTATATATTGTGAAGTAGAAGTATTATTTTCCTTGAACCTTATTTTGATACAATTTTTGATTTACATAGAGTTATAAAAGTAATTCATTTAGCTTTCTCATAAGTTAACATTTTACATAAACATAGTACAGTAATAAAAACTAAGAATATAATACTGGCATGATACAATTTGCTAAACAGAGTTTATTGGGATTCACCAATTTTTCTACTATTGTGCTTTATCTGTTTCAAGATCCAGTCCAGTTTCCTACATTTCATGTAGGTATCATATCTCTATAGTTCTCTTCTATCCATGGAGCTCTTCAACCTTTTCTTGTCTTTCATGATCTTGATATTTTGGAAGAATACTGTTCATATATTTTGTAGTACGTCTTTCAGTTTTGGTTTTTCTGGTATTTTGTCATGATTAGTCTGAGGTTATGAATTACTGGGAAGAATACCCCAGGTATGATGTGCCCTTTTCAGGCCATCATATCAGGGAGTATAGGATGTTAAAATGTCACATTATTGGTGATTTTAACCTTGATCACTTGATTGAGATGATGTCTGCCATGTTTATCCACTATAAAGTTACTATTTTTCTTGTAATTAATAAGTGTTTATTTTGTTAGATATTGAAACTGTGCAGGATCTTGTTTTCTAAACTTTGCCTGCTAATTCAACATCCGTAAGTGGATCTTACCTACAGTAATTATTATTCTGGTGTTCTCGTAGTGATTTTTTTTCTTTATTCCTTCTATATTTATTAGTTGGAATTCTTTTATGAGGAAGAGTTGTCTCTCTTTCTCATCCATCTGTCCATCTACCTATATCATTATGGATTCAAGGATACTATCTTAACCAGCTTTGAGCATAGATACCTTTTTAGGTTGGCTTCTGTGTTCTTTAATCATGCCCCCTTCCTTTTTTTTTTTTTTAAGCTTTATTTATTTATTTATTCATTCATTCATTCATTCATTCATTCATGAGAGACACAGAGACAGAGAGAGGCAGAGACACAGGCAGAGGGAGGAGCAGGCTCCATGCAGGGAGCTCGATGTGGGATTTGATCCCAGATCTCCAGGATCAGGCCCTGGGCTGAAGGCGGCGCTAAACCGCTGAGCCACCTGGGCTGCCCTCCCCCTTCCTTTTTTTGAACACTTTCTTTCTGGCACTACAAGATGCTCCAGGCTCATCTTGTATTTTTCCTGTCCCACCCTGTAGTCACTACCTCCCTAAGAAGCCCTGTTTCTTTTTATTGCAGAATGGTACTTATCAGTCAGCATCTCAGTATTAGCTGTACTCACTGCTACTGGGGTGTCATTGCTTTATTTATCATATTAAAAAGCCTTTTAAAAGGGGTATTATAGGTGTGCCTGGGTGGCTCAGTCGGTTAAGCATCTGCCTTTGACTTGGGTCATGATCCCACTATTCTGGGATGGAGCCCCATATCTGACTCTCTGCTCAGGAGGAGGTCTGCTTCTCCTTCTCCCTCTGCTATTCATGTTCTCTCTCGCTACTCTCTTAGAAAATGAGATATTGGGACGCCTGGGTGGCTCAGTGGTTGAGCATCTGCTTTCGGTTCAGGGCGTGATCCCCGGGTTCTGGCAATCAAGTCCTGCATCGGGCTCCCTACTGGAACAGGAGCCTGGTTCTCCCTCTGCCTGTGTCTCTGCCCCTCTCTCTGAGTCTCTCATGAATAAATAAAAAATTTAAAAACAAAAAATATTATATTGTTTATAATCTATCTTAAAATATTTTCCAGCCAGTTTGTTAAAATTATGTGGCACATAACCAGTTGAAAAATGTAGACTTTTTTTTTTTTTTTTTTTTTGCTTGTAAACAGTTTCCATTTTCAGTTTGGAATGAATGTTATTGTCTAATCATTAAAGACATAATTTTCTTTTTATATTTTATTTTGGGGGCACCTGAGTGGCTCATTTGGTTAAACATCCAACTCTTGATCTCAGGTTTGTGAGTTTAAGTCCCACATTGGGTTCCATGCTTGGTGTGGAGCCCACTTAAAAAAAAATTAAAAATAACTAAATAAGCTTCTGTTTTTAAGTAATTTCTGCACCCAGTGGTGGGGCTCAGACTTAAAACCACAAAATCAAGAGTTAGATACTCTACAAACTGAGAGCCAGCTAGGGTTAATAGGTTTGGAATTTATCCTCTTTTTAAGGTTTTGATTATGTTTATATGTGAGTTAATGTTTATATACGAGATTAAAGCAGGCCTAGGATGTAGATTCTGCTAGGCCTGAGATGCTGGGTAGAGTGTAATGGAAACAGACACTGAGTGACATGGCAGCTGGTAGGCATCCATTCACAGATAACTGGGATGCATGGCAGGCATGAATTTTTCCCATGTCCAAGTGGTATTAGCAGTAAGTTAACTGGTGTTCCTCATTTTTTTTAATCTGGGACCATAATTACTCCACATAGAGTTGGGAATGTTAGGGTATGCAGGGGTAAGTGGCAGACATACCTTTGAAGAGAATAACCTGATTTAAAACATTTTCAAAATACTACTTTTCAGTATCTATATTAATATTTTTTCCTGTGGTACTTTTTTCCTATTACATCATGATGTGAAATATTTATTCTATGTCATTATTTTTAGGCCTTAATAATGCTATCAAATAAACCTTACTTTTTTCTTGGCTGATTACCTGGCCACCTCTCCCTTGTTTCATATAACATGGAAGATCTTAACATAGGTAACAGAACCAGGGTGACATTAGCTGATGCTCTCTGTCCCCCTTTGATGCCTCCCAGGAATGCCAGTGGCCTGGGGGACAGAGATGCCTGGACTTGAGCTGTGGAGAGAGGAAACTTCAAGCGAGAGGCGTCTCCAGGTACTGGGGCCAATCCACAGTTGATTAATGCCTGTATAGTTATCAGGAGCTAACCAACTAAACTAACACTGATTGCCCAGACTTATATTTATACTTTTTTTTTTTTAACAAGATAAAGTATGTACATAGATAATCTAGTAACTGGCAGTTGGTGCAGTTTGAGATAGATACTTGGCAGTGGTTACTTTTTGTTTTTACGTAGGGAGTTTAATTGAAGTTTTAAAGCTAAGTATGTTTTTTTTTCTATTTTTTGATCTTAAGTACACTGTGGACATGTGCATTCCTATATCATAAAAATACATTATTTCCTTTTGAATATCATATCTATTTCAAAATAAAACACTGGATAATCTTAACAGAATACATTAAAATGAAATTCTAGAATACTGTTTGACAGTCTAACACAGAGTTTTTAAAAGGCAGACTTGATAGGTTATGTAGTTCTTACATCTTTTTAGCTTAAATATATATAGCATGCATAAGTCCTTTAAATATACATACAGATATATACACACATTATATATAAGATACTCATATATATATGGGTAAAACATAACATTTTTTTCTATATTGTCATGCTGGTATTTTAAACCATAGGAAACCAAAGTCTGAACAAACCACTGTGATGTCTTTATGTAATAAAAAAAGGAAATTTTGTATATTTGCTTTTAAGTTTATATTTTAATTGCAGGAAAGAAAAATCTGAAGGGCACTCACATAAAACTCAGAGTCTAATATAAAGCTGTTACAGGCCACTAAATTTTACCAATATGATAACTCCGGGATAACTTATATGTAATGAGATTTTCTTAAAATAGAGCTAAATAGGTTATAATTTGCCATTTTTAAAGGTAACAAGGTAAAATGGTCTCAAGGTGAAGCAAGGGAAATCTATGTACACATAAAGAAGAATTACGTATTATTAAATACTGAGTTGTTGAACTAATTTGAGGATATATCCATTTATTGAAGAAATATTTTTAGTGTTTACTGTGCAGCAGAGAATGCTCTAGGTGTTAAGATGGAGTGATGAACAAAACAGACCAGATTCTTGCCTTCATGAATTGTGGAGACAGGTTACTTTAGATTGGTCAGAACATGGTACAAAACAGAGTAAGTAGAAGGAATATTGACTTTGGTGTCATTCTCTATTCCAGGTATGGTAGGTGGTTTTCATGTAATGTATCAGCTCTCTAGACCCTTCCTGTAGCCCTATATTGAGAAGAATTATATGCCACATCCTAGCTAGCTAGTGGGGAAAGAGGGCTGTGATTGTACAGTAATGATCGCTGCTAAGGATGGAATGAGAATGGTGGCTTGTGTACTTTGGAATCAGGCCTTGGTTCAAGCCCTGCCTCTGGCACTTACTAAACAAGGAAACTTTAGGAGAGTTATTTAAGTACTATGAACTTGTCCCCTCTTCTGTAAATACAAGGAGAATTGACAGAATTATTGTGAAAGTTAAAAATTCCAGAAGGTACTCATTATTATTTCTCCCCATCTTTTTTTCTTACCGTAGTTTTCTTATATATACAATGAGGATATCACTCCTGGCCTTGTCTATTATTGTGAGGGCTAAATAAGTGAAATAAATGTGTGAAACTACTTTAATACAGTTTATAATGTGATATTACTGTATATTATATCTGGAAATGGAAAATTATTAGGCTCTTGGGCAGCTGAGGGAATGGAAGAACTCATGAATTCTTCCAGAAGTGAGAAGTCATGGATCCCCACATTAGCAACCCAACATTAACATAATTTAGCTACTCTTTGTTATTAGCCACTAGCTAACCTGCTGCTTTTAACCTCATTTCTTCTTTATATTCCCCAGAGAGTCTGGATTGGTCCACGTGAGCGTTGTCAGAATTTTCACACCTAGCCACATTTCAGTAGTTGGTTGACTGGCCTGTTGAGTCTTGCTGCCTTTGGGTCTGGTGTTTGCTAGTGCTTGTTTTGACAGGAGCTGTTCTGGCCTATACTTGCTTCCTTTGCAGGGATTGTGGGGAAGGAGTTTCCCTCAGAAGGTGCTCTTGATCACTATAGGCACTAAACTGACCTGTCCTAAGAAAATGCAATGATTATTTAAAGGGGTTGGAGGAAATTAGGATAGATTTTATGGTGGGAGGTGGCCTTTGAGATTTCTTAAACTATGGATAATTATTTTCTCCTTCCAGTTTTTCTTTCAATAAGTAACTGGTGATTTGAATTACTTCTTAGAATTGATTGAAAAATTCATTATTTCTTGAAGTAGATGCCAGCTGATGGATCAAATTCTTTTTAGATTTTAGTGCTCCAAAGAAAACTCAATAAGCTTTGAGTCCTTAGTAAATCAGCTGGTAAATTATTCTTGATAAACCAAGATTTCACCAATCTTTTAGAGGTAACTTTGTGAATTTTTTTTTCCTAATGTAAATCCTACTTAGTTCTTCCAGCTTCTCCCATGTGTCATTATTGAAGTTTGTCAACAATTTCTTAAAACTATTTGACCATAGCCAACTAGTATTAGAAGTACTGCTAATATTTATAATATATACTCAGTATATTTTGTCTAACGAGATTTAATTCTTTTTCTTCCAGGTAATTTATCCTCAACATTCCAAACTTACTGATAAAGAAGTAAGTAAAAATATTGCTCCATATAGTCTGCTATTCTATTTCTCTTTGTTTTTATTGGTGTGTGTGTGTCAGCATATATAGCTTTTGTTTTCTTTTTCAGAAAACCAATATTTGCTATTTGTCTTTTCCAGATTCAAATTCAGGTAACTATTTTTCATGTGGCATTTTTTTTGAATTTTATACTAAGAATATGATCATACTATTAATATGCAAAAGTGGATTGAAATAGAGTATTAGAATGCAAACTCCGTTTCAGCCTAACAAGTCAGTGATGTGATTCTTAGTTTTATGATGCCAGTCATGTCTTTTTTATTTTAGTTGGCTCAACTTTTAAAATAAGTGTTAGGTTGTAATAAGGTAAAACATCAAGGAGCAATAAACTGTTGAAGTAGTGAAGAGATCGAAAACCGGCAACATTGGTATGTCTAGGGATTTATAGAAAGTAGCTTACTTTTAGTTCAAGATTTGGAAGCTTACCCAAGAACTCTGTGAAAGCGGTAAGTTAAAAAAAAAAAAAAACCCACACACAGGGTGAATCTAGTTATGAAGCACGGCCATCAATTACTTGTAATAGTTTGTGTCTGTTAATATAAGTAAAGCATGTGGAATAGTGTGTGGCGTATTGAAAACACCACATAAGTGGTGCAAACTATTATTATTTTAAGCTTGGTTTTGCTGGCCTTTTTCAAACTTGCCCTTTGTGTGGTCCTAATTGTTCAAATCTTTCAGGTTACCTCTTATGTTTCGCTTTCAAAACAGCTTTTCAGGCTTCTAGTGACCAGAACATTTCACATCTTAGACCACACACAGTTAGAACCCTATGAAGCAAAGGCACTCCTTTTCCCTTTTTTTGTCGTTATTTCTAATATCCTGTTAACTTAGTTTAGTTAATCTAAAAGGGGAGATTTGACATTTTAATTTTTGAAAGTATTTTCTCCTTTCCTTATAAATGCTTCCAGGGTTCTTTGCTGTACATTTGCAACTCAGCTTTCAGGAATTATGTAAAAAAGAAATGGTATCTTGTTTTTTTTTTTAAAAAAAAAAAAAAAGCCTTTGAGAAATCCCAGCAGGAGTTTTATTCTAACTTGGAATTATTGGAATCTCTTAATATGTTTGCCTATTATTGAAATAATGACAGAGAAGTCCTATAGGATCTTCCGTCATTTCCTTACAAAGTCTACCCATGCAGTTCTGAGTGTAGTGAGTGTTGGATTGGACTTTCAGGACTCAGGGCAATCTGAGTTATAGGCTATAGGCATTACAAAATGAACTGACGTTATGTGATTGGAGTCACAGGTGTATTCCACTGCACACCCTTCTCTTTAAGATCACAGCTGGGTTTCATGGCTCTCTTTTTTACCTCTCTGCATGATCTTCAAGGCTAAGAAGCTAATTCCATGGTGTTTGAATAGCCTTTTTTATTTTTAGTTTTGTAGTCAGTGTCTTCCTATGTCCCTTTCTTATTAGAAGTTAGACTCAAGTGTAAACCCATGTAAATCAGAATTTGTTCAATATTTTAGGCACTTGAGTGGTGTACAGATGTTTTATAATGCCTTTCTTACGAGTTGCACATCAGATGAAGTAGGGTTTGTTTTATTTAAAGTATGGTTGATGTTTAGAAGTAACATGGACAAAAGGTCTTAAAAACAGACACCTTGGGATCCCTGGGTGGCGCAGCGGTTTGGCGCCTGCCTTTGGCCCAGGGTGCGATCCTGGAGACCCGGGATCGAATCCCACATCGGGCTCCCGGTGCTTGGAGCCTGCTTCTCCTTCTGCCTGTGTCTCTGCCTCTCTCTCTCTCTCTCTCCGTGTGACTATCATGAATAAATAAATTAAAAAAAACAAACAAACAAACAGACACCTTGCCATCTTAGAAGATGATTTTTTTTTTTTTTAAGATTTTATTTACTCATGAGAAACAGGAGAGAGAGGGAGGCAGAGACACAGGCAGAGGGAGAAGCAGGCTCCATGCAGGGAGCCTGACACGGGACTCGATCCCGGGTCCCCAGGATCACGCCCTGGGCCGAAGGCGGTGCTAAACCGCTGAGCCACCCAGGCTACCCTTTAGAAGATGAACATTAATCTAGACAGCAATAGGCTGTGAGTTTTATATGTATTTGAGAGTACTAGTCTCAGTTGTGATTATCCAGCCAATTTGTTTCACTTATATGTTTATAAAATGCATGTTGGGATTCCTGGGCCAACTTTGAAGTGGATTTAATTTTTTCCCAAAATAGCTTTTATTGTTATGTAAGGAAATCCAGGCACAGTAGAGCAATCTTTAGGAAAGAATCATAGTCTAAGTTTTGTTTCCATGGTGCACACTTAAAGTAAAAATGGTTTTTCGTAATTATGGCCAGTTTAGGTGAAGTTTACATGTCTTAAGAGGTTTCTAGAAATGATTGATGTTTAAAAACATTAGTCAAAAACTTTTCAAGTTAAAATTAGAAAAATAGTGAATCTATTACTTGGGCACTTCCTGAGTCTCCTGTATTATGTCTTCTTAAAAAACCTTCTCATTGTACAATATAAAACATATACAAGGTCTAGAAATAGAATATTGCCAGTGCCTTACAAGCCCCCTCCTGTCCCCTCCTAAGCACTGTTTTCCATCCTCCTCCAAGTGCAACCACAATCCTGATTCTTAGAGTGATTGTCTTGCCTTTCTTTATACTTTTATCACCCAACTATGCATCTCTAAACAATATAGTTTAGTTTTGCCTACCTTAAAAGGAAAAAAAAAAAAAAAAGAAAACAACACTACATAATCGATTTAAACAGGATATGTTCTTTTGTATTTGGCTTCTTTTTCTTATTATTATGTTTGTGAGTCAACATTACATACAAACAGTTTAAAATTTTTTTAATTACGTGGGAAAAATGGAAAGGAAAAAATAGTAAAGAGACCTAGAGTTAAGATGTGTGTTTTGCTGGTGGCTTTGCCTCTAACCAGCAAAGATGGCTTTGGACAAGTCACTTGAACTTTCAGGATCTCCTGTTTCTATGCTAAAACAGAATAGAATGAGTTTAAATAGTTAACAAGACTTTTTTAGCTCTAACATTTGGTGAATCTGGATGAAGAAATGTTATACTATGCTATTCTTAATTACTTTCATTTTTGTTTTCATTAGGTTGTCTTGGAGATACCCAGTTTTGTTTTAGGTTTCGACAATCTTCTGGGAGAAGGGTGTCACTGCATTGTCTCCTGGATCATTATGACAAAGATTTACCAGTTTACTTAAAGGTTGGAAAAGTAGTAATAGAAAAATGTCCATGTGAGAGAAAACTTTAGAACTCAGCTACCTCTTATGGCATTCAGAAGGATTTTGCTTTTGTGTTATTACTGTATTTTACTGCTAAATTTCGTGAGTCTATTTCATAAGGATTCAGCATGTGTGACAGTAAGAGACTTTATAAAGTTACAGTTCTTAAAACACACAGTACGGTTATGATCTATAGAAATTGATTACAATGTTGAGGTAATTTTCTTCCATTTGTGTTAACTCTTTGTTTAGATCTGGAGTTAGGGTGGTACTATACCAATAAATGTCACTCAGAGTTGAAGATTCCCTACTTTACAATAGAATTGTAGTTGTCTCTTTTTTATTTTTTTAATAAGCTTTTTTTACAGTTATTATTTATTAAAGGCAATTTTAATAATTTAGGTGATTTCAGAGTGTAACTTTCTGTTTGGTATTCCACATTTCCATCCCTTAACTTGTGAGGAACATTTCCATCTGGATGTCCTATCAGCACGTCCAATATGACATTATTTGCCTGAAATCAGCATTAATAGTTCACCTCCCTGGGTTGCACTAATGACAGGAACTCTTTCCCAGTTAGCAAAGACAATATCTTCGACTCATAGCCATCTACTCCTTTCCATGATCTTTTGATATTGCTATTAACATATTCTTTCAACTGTTAATAATAGCTACTAATTATTGAAGCTTGTTATGTTCTAGGCACTGTATTAATAAGTGCGTGTTATTGATCCTCCTTACAGTGTTCTGAGAGAGTTCCTTTTGCAAATGAGGAAATTGATGGCTGTTGAGGATAAGAAATTTGCCCAAAGACATCCCATCTTTTATGTTTTTTTTTTCAATGTAATATATATTACACAGTGCTGCTAACTAAAGTATACATGCGTATTACATAAAAATATAAAGTGACTATTTATTGCTTAATGAGTAAAGAGCTAATGATAGTTAACTATTTCCTTATCTTTACTTTTTGGGCCTTCCAAAATAAGACCTTTACCTTTCCAATTTTTAACTTTATCTCCTTTTATATACATGTGGCATATTTTAGCCAAACTGAATTATGTGCTTTTTTCCTGAGGTAGCTTGTATTTTTCTGTCTGCATATTTTTGCTCAAATCTGAACTGTCTTTGTCTCTGTTTAAATCATATCCATCTTTCAATGCCCAATTTGAAAATAGCTTCCTCTATGAAATCTTTACTGATCCCCAGATAGAGGTAATCTCTTTCCTCTTGGCCTCCTTGTGACACTTTGTACTTTCTACATAGAACCCGCTTTGAGCTTTGTTTTTATCCCTCTTTAGATTATAGAATTAATAACCTCAAGTTAATTAATAACTAATTAATAAGTAAGAGTTACTTTCAAGTTATTTTTGATAAACATTTTAGTGTTTCATTTTTATTAGGTAAAAATAGAACTGGCTTTGTAAGATTCAGATTGGCAATTTAACTCCTTTTCTCTATCTTTTGAAATTTTACATTAGGATACTTCATTTTATTAAGACTGACCCCTAACTCAATTATAGGTACAATTTAAAAATATACATATAGCATTGGGGAAAACATAGAATTTGATTGTTTCCTGACTTCTACTAACTGGTATGAATAAGCTGAGTAACTAGCTCTTTGTGTATAAATCATATTTCAGTTCAGGTTTATAAAGCAGTGTTATGTTAATATTAAAGGATAGCAATATGTATTTTTTTGTCATTTCTTTCATAGAAGGATCCTGCTTATTTTTATGGATATGTGTATTTCCGACAAGTTCGAGATAAAAGTCTAAAAAGAGGCTACTTCCAGAAGGTAAATTTTGTATATACTAAGGAAAAATATTTTTATATTACGGCTAGAAAAATGGAAACTGTGAGGATGAATGGTCTTTAAAGTCTTTGATATTTTATCTTTAAACATATTACAACTTACTTTTTTTTTAAATTATAGACACCTGTCCCTAGATTTTAAAATAGTATTGAATTTTGCTTTTCTGCTATCTCTGTGCTAAATTCCTGATGGTAAATTATGGATACTATATGAAACTGTCAAAAGCCAAAAGAATCTGCTTAATTTTCACATTTTGGGGGGATCCCTGGGTGGCTCAGCAGTTTAGCACCTACCTTTGGCCCAGGGCGTGATCCTGGGGTCCTGGGATTGAGTCCCGTGTCGGGATCCCAGCATGGAGCCTGCTTCTCCCTCCTCCTGTGTCTCTGCCTCTCTCTCTCTCTCTATGTCTATCATAAATAAATAAATCTTTTTTTTTTAATTTTTATTTATTTATTTATGATAGTCACAGAGAGAGAGAGAGAGGGAGAGGCAGGCTCCATGCACCGGGAGCCCGACGTGGGATTCGATCCCGGGTCTCCAGGATCGCGCCCTGGGCCAAAGGCAGGCACCAAACCACTGCGCCACCCAAGGATCCCATAAATAAATCTTAAAAAAATTTTTTTCTCACATTTTGGAATGAGAGAAAGAATAAACAGATGATTGTAGTATTGTTACAGCTAATAACAACCTGCAGTATCTTTTTTAAACTGCTAAGAGTTGGGATGCCTGGGTGGCTCAGTGGTTGAGCATCTGCCTTTGGCTCCGGGCGTGATCCCAGGGTCCCAGGATCAAGTCCCACATCGGGCTTCTTGCATGGAGCCTGCTTCTCCCTCTGCCTGTGTCTCTCATGAATAAATAAATAAAATCTTTTAAAAATAAAAATAAAAAATAAACTGCTGAGAGTCAGTAAATACACCTCAGCAACATCTTAGTCATTACTATTTCCACTCTAAACGTACAATTATTTTATTTTCTTAAAAAAAGTTGGGTGCACCTGGCTGGCTCAGTCAGAAGAGTATGCGACTCCTGATCTTGGGGTTATTAGTTTAAGCCCATGTTTCGTATAGAGATTACTTAAATAAATAAATAAATAAATAAATAAATAAATAAATAAATAAACAAACCTTAAAAAAATTTCCAACCACCAGTTTAAAAAATAAAAAATTGGTTCTGATTTAATCCCAGCTAACTGGGACACACTTTTACCTTTTGTAACTAGAATGTGCATTGACTACTACTTGATATTGGATGGAAAAGTAAAAAGGAGTTTTCAAGAAAAATAGATTTAAAAGAATGGCATAATTCATGTCTGAAATGATCCAACTATAGAGTCACAATTTTTTTTAAGATTTTACTTATTTATTTATTTGAGAGAGAAAGCACACTGTGGCGGAGAAGCAGAGGGAGAAAGACAAGCAGACTCCATGCTGAGCACAGACCCTGATGTGGGCTTGATCCCAGGACCCTGAGATCACAATCTGAGCTGAAATCAGGAGTCAGTGCTTAACCCACTGAGCCACCTGGGCACCCCAAGTCTCAATTTCTAAGTATATGGCTGTAACTGTTGAAAACTAAAATAGAACAATCATAGGTCTTAGTTTGAAAAAAAGCATAACAGTTTGCTCTTTCAGTATTAGGAAGAGTTCATCTAGCTAATTCTTAATACTGCTTTGCTAATGAAAATAGTAGTGAGGCTTTGGAAATTATCCATGACATTTGTCTGTTAGGAAATTCTTTTTCCTGAAGAGCAGGAGAATCTGTGAATGTGTCCTTATGCTCTTAAGGTTTGGTACTAGGTTAAACTTTTTACATTCTGCGACTATAGTTTTATGTAGTTTTTCTTTTAACCATCCACTGCAAAAGCTTTATTTCAAAATCCACACTTTTTGCTGATTTTAGCTTGCTAGTAATTGAGTATGTAAGAAATGACAAGTTTAAATTACAATCATTAGGAAAATTAAAAAAAAAAACAACTATGTTTCTTTTTTCTCTCCAGTCCTTGGTTTTGATCAGCAAACTACCTTATATTCATTTTTTTCATACTGTGCTCAAACAAATAGCACCAGAGTATTTTGAAAAGAGTGAACCTTATTTGGAAGCAGGTAAGTTAAACATTGTATGAGTTAGATACCTTTATGAAGGAGTTTTAAGAATTTTGCTAGAAATGGCTGATAATTATAAAGTTGGCTTTCTAAAAAAATTAGTTAAGAATTTTAAGGGCTATATGGTAGAAGAGAGAGATGTACAAAACTATTCTGCACCTTTACCTAACAACACCCAAGACCATATCTGTTATTGTCTCCTTTTGCAACAGAGATGATGCCTATTTATTAGGATAATAATAAATATGGAGTTGACAGTTTTGCTTCTTAGAATACTGTTTAAACGGAAATCTTTATGTTCCTCAATACAGAGACCTCTATCAGGTGGTATGCTTTTGTAGTTAATTTTGTTAGAGAATAGGAAAACTCTCTTTTTTAAACCTATTGTTTTTTTTTGCTTTTAAAAAATTTATAAACCAATTCATATCCTAGAACACAGGTATATTTCTGGTATATGTAAGATATTTTCACTACTTTTCTTTTACCTTTTTTTTTTTCTTTTACCTTTTATCCTCCACCTTCCAAGGAAGGAAGTGGAAAGTGGAGTTCTATGGAAAGTGGAGTTCTAATTTCTAATGTTCCATTTTTCATATTTTAATATTTGAACTTATAATAAGGAAATGTTTTATTTTTCAGCTTGTAATGATGTTGATCGATGGCCTGCCCCAGTGCCAGGGAAGACATTACATCTGCCTATTATGGGGGTTGTAATGAAGGTAATACCTTTTATTTCATTTGTCTCTTTTTCTGAGGAACTCTAGGAAGTTTATAGATGAGTTTTGCTTTTTAACTTCCTAATGATGTTCAGTACTATTACTGCTTTCATTTGTATGTGAGGAGTAAAGTGATACCATAGTCCATTCTGTTGCAGAGTCATTAGTCACATAACTCCAGGGGCCATCTGTCCCATTTCATCCTGTAGAGTTTACATGGAGGTATCATTCTTATATAATACATGTGAATGTAAATGCCACCATGCCACCTTCTAGGGGTACCTGGGTGGCTCAGTGGTTGAACACCTGTCTTTGGCTCAGGTTGTCCTGGGATTGAGTCCCGCATCAGGCTCCCTGCGGGGAGCCTGCTTCTCCCTCTGCCTATGTGTCTGCCTCTCCCTCTGGTCTCTCATGAATAAATAAATACAATCTTTAAAAAAAAAAAAAAAAAAGTCACCTTCTAGACTTCTGCAACTCCATGGCCCTCCAGAGATGGGTGGCATTGCAGAATACTTGTCGAATTGAGTATAAATTAGTAAAAATGAAAATAAATTAGGAAAGCCGTGGTTCTTAGTTTTAAATGATCTTCTTGATGTATAGTGTTAGACCAGACATGTCTATCCCAGGGTATTGTGCTCTATTCACTTTTGCTTTCTTTTTCTTTTTTTCTTTTTTTCCCAATGAATTTACATTTTGCTCTAGGCTTTGTATGAATGTTCTCTAAGTGCTCTTGCAATTCATTTTCAAGTTGGACTTATTTTTGGCAATGCTCTGTTTTTAGATGTACTCACTTCTGTAGGATGTGTTCTGTTTTTTCCCTGGGAGATCATCAAAAGTAGTACTCATAGCTCTAGGTTGAGAGTTCTCATGATTTCCTGTTAGATTTATCCCATAGTTGGGCAAGCTTGAGAGGGTGTGTTTGGGTGTGTGTATATTAATGAAGCAAAGATTGGAACAATAAACAAGAAGCAGTATGAAGCTGATGCCCTTTTTCTGTTTTTCAGCACATTTGCTTCTCAGCGAGTTAGTGATTTCCATGTGTCTGGGAATATGGAGATCTCAGTTCACTTAACTTTCTGCTGTGACTAAAGATAAATAGGACTGTAGTTTTTAAGTCTGATATAAATACTTTGTTTTTATGGCTTTTTAGGCATTGCTGAGTGTACTTTTTTAGTGGTTAAGAGAGTTTATGATCCCTCATTGTAATGGGACTCACAAATTATATAAAGGACATTCTTCTCTTTTATATCCAAAGTTAATTTCTTCTCTTTCTCTTTAAGGTACGGATTCCCACATGTCATGACAAGCCTGGGACAACTCAAATAGCGCAGTTAACTCAGCAGGTAGTGTGGTACTGTAGCAGAGTAATCTAGCATATATAGTCTCCTTAACCGAATTCTTAAACTAGCAAATGCAGAGTTTCTTGAGTTTATGATATATTTCTGAATATTACTGAAATACTCCATTAAATAATTTTGTAATGAATTGATAATAAACTTTCTAATGTTTCTCAGATTGTTTTTCTTGTTATCTGGTAGATACTAGAGAACTCAGAATATATACTGTTACAGTGAGGTCTAGGGGAAAATACAAAAACCCTCTTAGAAGAGTAGTCAACAGACTTGTTTGTAGGAAACTCAGTCAAAGGATTCTGTAGTTATGATTGTCTTTCATTTCCCCCAAAGCTACATCTGTTCATGGGTGGGGCTGAAGTTTTTATTTGAAATGTTTCAGCTGGTGTATTAGCACTCCCATTGTTTGAAGCGAATTAAAATGGAAAACAGTGGGAAAACTAATTTTGCCTGTTATATGTATCAACTAGTGTTACGATAGTATTTCATGCAGTTGTGAATTAATCTGACATCTGATTATTGGATTAGTACTTTATCCAAGGAATCTTTCATCTTTGATCTTCTACTGTGTTAGGGGAGATTGCTAAGACCCCTTTTCTTTGTAGCTGTTCCTGGAGGAAGGGAATCAAAAGATAGGGCAACATGGCTTATTGATCACAAGATAGATCTTTTCAGAATCAATTACTGTCAATTTTAGTGACATCTTTTTTACTCTTTCTTTTTTATCTCAGGCAGACACACATATATCTGTTATTTTACCTACTGTTCATGAGGTGGATCTTTTCAGGTAAATTTTATTAACTCCCTTTTCTCTTTTACTTTGTGATATTGTTTTGAATTTCTTTAGAAAATGAATATTTTCTTACATATGGAAAAAACTGGAAGGAAGATAGGTAAAAAAAACAAAACAAAACACTGGAAGAAAATACGCATTATATTTCACATATTATAAATCAGTGGTTCATCCCTGACTGTATATTATGAGCTTTGATAGGGAAATCTGGATATAGATTGGGTATTACATGGTAGAAACAAATTATTTTTTGTTTGGTTTGGTGTGAGAATGGTATTGTAATGATGTAAGAAAATGGACTTACTTTTTAGAGATGCATTTTTAAGTATTTTGAGATGAAATGCCATGCAGTTTGTATTTTATTTTAAAATACTTCGATGAGAAGTGCCTTGCTAGCTCAGTCAGTAGAGCCTGAGACTCTAAAAACACTTCAGTAAGAAAAAAAAACTAATAAAGTAAAAATGGTAAGATATTGTTAACTCTAGACATATAAATGAGGGTTCTTACACTACTGTCTTTATTTTTCTGTATGTTTGAGACTTTTCATGATGCAAAATTTAAAAAAGGGAAAGAGAATCTAACACTTATAAAAGGAAAAAGTACTGGTGCCTGTGCTTTGCCCAGACCAGCTGAAGAGAAATCATTGATGCTCAAGTTCCAGCTCCTAGGCAGTTCTGCTGTGTACTCCAGCTTGAGAAACCATTGCTGTTGCTGAGCAGTTCTTTTTTTTTTTTTTTTAATATTTTTATTTATTTATGATAGTCACACAGAGAGAGAGAGAGAGAGAGGCAGAGACACAGGCAGAGGGAGAAGCAGGCTCCATGCACCGGGAGCCCGACGTGGGACTCAATCCCAGGTCTCCAGGATCGCGCCCTGGGCCAAAGGCAGGCGCTAAACCGCTGCGCCACCCAGGGATCCCCTGCTGAGCAGTTCTTAAATAGTAATACATGTAATTGAGAGTCATGTAAAAGATTTAGAATGGGTTCTCGGGTTTGGTTTTTTTGTGTGTATAGACTTTTGTGGATGTGTGACCTTTAAACTGCATGGACTGCTTCAGAGAGTGGTTAGTTTTATATGCTTGATTGGTTTTATACACTTGGTCCTAGCACAGCTCTGTAATCCCCCTTCTAGGAATTTACCCCAATAAATATGAAAGCACATATCCACACAAAGACCTGTATGCAAATATTTATAGCAGCTCTATTGATACCAGCCTAAAACTGGAAACAATGCAAATGTCCATAACTTGGTAAATGGATAAACAAATTGTGATTATGCATGTACGTGGAATACTACTTAGCAATTAAAAAAAAAGAGTGCACCTTGATACAGTCTGCAGTGTAGGGGACTCTCAGAAGCATCATGCTTACTGAAAGGAGCCAGATATTAAAGAGCTACTTACTGAATGATTCCATTTACATGATATTCTAGAAAAGGGAAAGGCATCAAATCAGTGGTTGCCTAGGAGTGGGGGAGGGAAATCAACTACAAAGGGGACAAGGGAAGCTTTGGAGTGATGGAAGTGTTCTATATCTTTATTAAATGTGAATTTTACTGTATGTAAATTATAAATCTTATTTTAAAAATTGGTTTTCTTTTAAAAATTAAATATTGTAAAAAAATTTTTAAAAATAAAAATTAAAAATTAAATATTGTAGCATTCTTAGAATGAAAAGAGGGAGTGTCCCCCAAATAAAGGAATAATATCACAGGAAAAATATACTAAGAAGGATGCATACTATTTTACTTTTTTTTTTCTTTTTTACTATTTTACTTTTTTAAAAAAGGTTTTATTTATTTGAGAGAGAGAGAGAGCACGAGCTGGGGGAGGGGCAGAGGGAGAAGCAGACTCCTTGCTGAGCAGGGAGCCAGATGTGGGGCTCTATCCAAAGGCAAATGCTTAACAGACTGAGCCACCCAGGTGCCCCCCCCCTCTTGTTTTAGAGAGAGAGAGAGAGAGCACCTGCACACAAGCAGGTGGGAGGGGGCAAAGGGAGAGGAAGAGAGAATCCTAAGCAAGCTTCATGCATGTCACAGAGCCCCACGTGGGGCTCAGTCTCGTGACCCTGAGATCATGACCTGAGCTGAAACCAAGAGTCAGTCCCTTTAACTATCTGAGCTATTCAGGCACCCCTACCATTTATACTTTTGATACTTAGGAATAAATTAAAGAATTGGCATAAGTTAACAAAGTTTGGTTACTAGACATGTTTTCTTTTGAACTGCTGGGTACAAATCTAAATGCTTTTCAGTTTATTATCAGTTGTCTTTGCTTTTCTGGTAATTATTCCTACCACTGACACTTTTTATTAGCTTGTATCTTTTCTTCTGATTATGAATGACATGTTCTTGTTTTTAAAGTAGGACAAGTGAAGGGCACCTGGATGGCTCAGTCGGGCAAGCCTCCTGCTCAGGTCATGACCTCAAGGTTGTGAGGTGGAGCCAGATATCTGGCACCATGCTCAGTAAGGAGTCTGCTTGAGATTCTCTTTCTCTCTCCTGCCCCTCCCCCTACTCTAGGTAGGACACTCTCTCTCTCTCTCTTAAATAAATAAAATCTCAAAAAAAAGTTGAGTGAGTTTGTTGTTTTTTCATTGTTGCTCAGAAGGTGAGAAAACTAGAAGTCAAACATGATAGGCTTACACAGAGATAGTGCTGTGCTGAGCATTTAATATCTGACACTCAGATGTGTCCTTCATTCAGGACAACAGTCTTTGTTTTGTATGTAGAGAACTTACATTGTAGGTTTATTCATGTGAATAAGTGTTTATCACTCATATTGAAGGTGATATTTTTATACCAAGAGTAATAAGCTTGAGAGCAAAGGACTGAGACCTGGAAAGGTGTTTGAAGCGGAGTGGCAGAAATGCAGTTGAATGTAGGGATCTATCTCCTTTGTGCTGGGTCAAGTCTTGCTAATGCAGCCATCAAAATTGGGAAATTAACATTGATAAATTAATACCATTAATTCAGATGTCACCAGTTGTCACAACACTATCTAGTTCAGAATTACCTATTGTACTTACTTGTCATGCCTCTGCAGTTTCTCTCTCTCTCATTCTGGAATAGATCCTCAATCTTTCTTTCATACACTTGAGCATCTTGTGTATTACAGGACAGTTATTTTACAGGAAATCCCTCAATTTAGATTTGTTTGTGATTTACTCAAATTAGATTCAAGCTCTGTGTCTTTGGCAAGGAGATAACTTGCTTCATTACTGATGATGTTTACTTTGTGATATTCTCCAAGCTTCTTAATTGATAAACTATTTGTTTTCCTTCTTGTGATTATTTTGTATAGGGCACTTTGTGTTATCTGTGGGTAACTGTGTTACCCTTATACTTGAGGCTTAAAAGAACAAATATTACTTAATATAGCTTCTGAGGGTTAGGAATCTGGGGACAGCTTCACTAGATGGTTCTAGCTCTAGATCTCTTATGTAGTTACAGTCAAGATATCAGCCAGGATTCTAGTCAGTTGGACAAATGGGGCATGAGGGTCTCGGCTGGAGGATCTATTTCCCTTAAAGGCTTACTTACTTGGCTTCTGGCTGGAGGTCACAGTTCCTTGTGGCTGCTAGCAGGAGGCCTCATTTCTAGCCATGTGGACCTGGCCATAGGGCAGCTTGAATGTTCTCACAGTATTCAGAATGATCTGAGACCAGGCTAAAGCCAATATGTCTTTTATGACCCAACCTTCAAAGTTGTGTACGGTCTTCATTCAGTTCATTACAGGTAAGCCATTAATTGAGCCCACAGCTAAGAAAGGGAGAATTAGGCTTCATTTTTAAAGGAGGTATCAAAGAATTTTTAGAAATATTTTAAAACATCATACTGTGTATATCCATATGGACTGTTGGTTTCCTGGTTTTTCAATAGGTTATTAAAGTCCATTATTCTCATTTGATTTTTCAGTTGTCCTCAACTTGGCTAGTAAGACCTGTCTCACTTCAAATGGCCTCTATTTTTTTTTTTTTATTCTTGTCATTCTTTAAACACTTCCTTGCTTTCTTGTGTAAGATGTTCCAGGCTAATCTGTTCTTTTTTAATTAAAAAAATTGATATATAATTCACAGACCATAATATTCACTCTTTCAAAAATATAGAGTTCAGTGGTTTTTACTATATTCCCAAAGTTGTGCATCACTACTATCTAGTTCTAGAACATTTGATCACTTCAAAAAGTAATCCTGTTCCTAGTGGCAATTATTTCCCATTTCTTCTTTCCCCCCAGCCCCTGGAAATCACTAATCTACTTTTGATTTCTATAGATTTGCCTATTCTGGCCAAACCATATAAATAGAATAATAAAATCTGTGGCTTTTTGCATCTTTCTTTTACTTAGCATATCATTTTTGTGGTTTATCCATGCAGTAGCAATGAATTGTTTGTTCATTTTATGATGTTCCATTGTGTGGATATACCATATTTTGTTTATTCATTAATTCACTGAGGGACATTCAGATGGTTTTTACTTTTTAGCAATTATGTGTAATGCTACTATGAACATTTGTGTATAAGCCTTTGTATGGACATATGTTTTCAGTCCTTTTGGGTTCCAAGATTATCTTGTATTTTTTTCCTCCCTAGCTCTGGATTCAGCCATTTCTCTACTTTTTTTTTTAGTGGAGAATAGGATTCAGAAGCCAAGATCTGGGTACTAGTTTTACTCATTGCTATTGGGATATCACTGATTTTAGGCCCTCCCAGTGGACAGAGCTAGGGGATACATATTATATATATAGGGGATATATATATATTTGTAAAGGGGTGCATACATACATGCTGATATATAATATATATATATATACATTTTTGAATATATATATATATAAAAGATTTTATTTATTCAGGAGAGACACAGTGAGAGAGAGAGAGAGAGGCAGAGACACAGGCAGAGGGAGAAGCAGGCTCCACACAGGAAGCCTGATGTGGGACTCGATCCCGGGACTCCAAGGATCACACCCTGGGCCAAAGGCAGGCGCCAAACCGCTGAGCCACCCAAGGATCACCTATATTTATTTTTATATCTATCTATATTGAAAACCATAAAGTCACACCACTACCCCCAATTCCAATCCTACAAGACAGGATTCATTCTAGTGTTCTCCCTTTCTGTATTTGTATTTCTTTTCCCTTTCTGAGGAACTACCTCTTATTATCCTTAATTTATTTATTTGATTGGTCCTTGTTAGTAACCAATCTGTCATCTCTGCTTAAACCCTCTCCTCTGTGCTAATGATTTTCTTACCCTTTTTAGGCTCTGACACTCCATACCCAGCTGCCCTTCTTCGTGGATTACCTTCTTTAACCTTCCCAGTCTCTACGCATGCCAGATTGACCCCCATGTGGTTATTCTCCTACCCCATTTAGGCTTCTATGTTGTACATAGGCCCTCTCTTCATATGGATGCCATCCTCACCTTTCTTGTGCTCTGGCTGCCCAATAGGAATGCCCTCCCTATCTTACTGTGCTTCTACACCTCTTTCCAGGCCTCTCCATGTGAACACCCTATTTCCCCTGCTCTTATGTCCCACCATGGGCAACATCAGCACACTTCTGATACCCTATACCAGTATGCTCCTCCAGGCCTCTCACACTTCTTGGTCTCTGTCACCCCAAATCAGATTACCTCCACACATGTACACCTTCTTCACCACATTTGGGTTCCAAAAGCCCCACAGGAAGCCACCTCCTCCATGTGAATATCTCCCTCATCTCACATAGGCCCTCTCACCCTCCTCTGAACCAACATGTCTTCCTTTCCTTCCTGGCAGAGGTACCTACCATGCACATGTTCTGCTTTAGGATCAAATTGTTTAGGAAAGAAAGAGGAAGAAGAGCTCCCTTGCTTTATCCTTGAACTGTTTATTATTTTGTTTTTGTTCGTTTCTTTTTTTCCTACTTCCTTCACATTTTTTCTTGCCTTTGAATAGTTAAAATTAACTTTCCCTAATTTCCATTTCACAAATATGTTTTATATTTTTGCACTTAAGCATTCTTCCTTCCTTCCTTCTCTTTGTGTATGTGTTTTCAACTAGGTAGATTGGTTATGATTTTTATAAGTAGATATTTTCTAATCTACTAGGAAACATCATTACCCTAATAGGAGGAAATTACTAAGTAAGTATGTTACCAAATGTCTGAGGCTAAGTAGTGTACCAGAGTTGTGTCCTGATAGGCTTCCATCTAATTCCAGGGCTCCTATAAAAATAAGGAACATTTTTGTAAGGGAAGGATATGCCCAGGAAATCATTCTATTGTTTAGCATTAGAACTTCCCCTTGTGATTTGTTTTCATCATTTTTTAATATGAAACTAGTAGCTTTTATTTTTAAAAATTTTAAAAGATTTTTATTTATTTATTTGAAAAAGAGGGGGGTGGAAAGCACAAGCATGGGGAGGAGCAGAGGGAAAAGGACAAGCAGACTCCCCGCTGAGCTGAGAGCCCAATGTGGGACTAGATCCCAGGACCTGGAGATCATGACCTGAGCCTAAGTCAGATGCTTAACCCATTGAGCCACCCAGATGCCCTGAAAGCATTAGCTTTTTTTTTTTTTTTTAAGATTTTATTTATTTATTCATGAGAGACACAGAGAGATGCAGAGACACAGATAGGCAGAGGGAGAAGCAGGCTCCATACCTGGAGCCCGACGCGGGACTCAGTCCCAGGTCTCCAAGATCACACCCTGGGCCGAAGGTAGCACCAAACTGCTGAGCCACCCAGGCTGCCCAGCATTAGCTTTTATTTATTTATTTTTATTTTTTAAAGATTTTATTTATCCATTCATTCATGAAAGACACAGAGAGAGAGAGAAGCAGAGACACAGACAGACAGAGAAGCAGGCCCCATGCTGGGAGCCTGATGTGGGACTCGGTCCTGGGTCTCCAGGATCATGCCCTGGGCCAAAAGCAGGCACCAAACCGCTGAGCCACCCAGGGATCTCCAGCATTAGCTTTTAAAATAAGTACATTCCTTTGGAAAATTAATTTTTCTTGTTTTCTTCAAAATATTCAGAATAGAAATGCAAATGAAAGAGAGCAATATTATGAAATAGGTCTACATATGGTACAATTTAATTATTTTATATGCTTTTATTATTTGTTAGCCATTTGTGTGTCAATATATTGCATTTGATTTTCTAAAAATTGGAATGAGTCAAATTGGTATGTTTTTATGTGGATAAAAGGGACTTATGCATTACTGTATTCTAAATGAATTTGTATATCACAACAAGGTATAAATAGCTGGAAGGATTTATATCAATATGAAATTTTTAGAACTATTACCTAAGAATTAAAAGAAAAAACAATTGGATAAATAACACTTTTACTGTATAAATATCTTTCAGATGTTTCTGCCCAGTTTTCCTTCATAGTCAGATGCTTTGGGAGCTGGTTCTGTTGGGGGAGCCCCTTGTGGTCATGGCACCATCACCATCAGAGTCATCAGAGACTGTATTGGCACTTGTTAAGTGAGTATATTTGGTTCTTGATGGTGATAGTTGCATTTTCCCACCTGTGATATGTTTGCACACTGATTGCGTTGATCCACACAACTGCCTGCCTTGTTAGAAGGCTATGCTCATGATTGTACTGTTTCATGGATGAGAAAATTAATTCAGGCTCCATGAGGGCTGGAACCAGGTTCCAGTAAACATTCATTCACTTAGACAGTAACATTCATTCACTTAGACAACATTCATTCACTTAGTAAACATTCATTCACTTAGTAAACATTCATTCACTTAGACAAAGCTGGCACCTGACAAATATTAGTTGCGTGAATAGTCAGTGTCTAGTAAAAGATGTATTAACTGGGGAATGAGAATGCCAGAGTTTTACCCCATCTTCAGCCCCAAGTCTAGTGTTTTTTTCAACACACTATTCCACATTATTACACATTTCCACTGTCTTTCTGGTTTTCTAAAATGAATTTGCTGTTTACTGAAATAAATTATTACATTGTTAAGTATACTGAGTGTATTGATGTTTTATAGTTATTGAGTAGGGCCTTTAATTTTTGTGCCCTTTGTTTTAAATATTCTTCTTGCTCCACAGCTGTATTTCTCCATTAAAGTACTTCAGTGACTTCCGACCTTATTTCACTATTCATGACAGTGAATTCAAAGAATATACTACTCGTACTCAAGCCCCGTGAGTAAACAAAATAACTTTTATTGACCAAGTATTACCTGTATAATATAACCAAATTATGTTAAAATTAAATCTTGAGCTTATTGGCACCTTGATTTTATAAAGGAAGGTTTTAGGAGCTGCTTATAATACTTCTACATTTCAGCTGTCAATCTTATTTCTTTGAATAGTTTTATTAGTGGAAGCTGTATTATCATTAATAGCCATCTGACTATACTTTGAGTTCTGTTTTCTTGCCTTACTTCAGGGCCTCTTACAGCATCAGTTATCTCTTCTTGCTCTATAACTTCCCTTTCCTTCTTCCTCTTCTTCCTCTTCATTGAATTAGCATGGAAACATGAAAATTCTTCCCAGTATGTCAAAGGGGAAAAATTATCTTATCATTTCTCTCTTAGCTTCTGCTCTATTGCTCACCTTTTTTTTCGTAACTAAATTTCTAGAATAACAACAAAAATCTCCATTTACTGTCTCTACCTCTTGGTTTTCTGGTTGCTTCTCAGTGTGCTGGTTGATTTCTCTAGTTAAGTCATTCTTGCATAGTCATCAAGACCCTCTTCCTGCCCAACCCCATGAGCACATTCTGCCCTATTTTTCCTGCCTTCCCTTTCTTACGACATTTAAGCTGTTGAGCTTGAAAGCATTTTTTAATCCTTGACACCAGTCTCACCTGGCTCTCTGGTGAGGCATCTCAGTCTCCTGTGCAGATCTCTCTGTCTCTGCCAGCACCTTAAATGTTGGTGTTCTCAGTGCTGTGTTCTGGGATCTGATTTCAGACTGATAATTCTTTCTGAGGAATCTTATCTATATCCACTGCCTCTGTTAACACCCATATACTGATGACTGAAATTTATCTGCCTAGCCCACATCTTTGCAAGGTGCAGACCTATGTCCAGAGCTTTGTTGTTGTTTTTTACCACTTTACCACCTGGACATCTTAATGGCACTTGAACTAAATGTATAAAACTGAATTCCTTCTGTCTCCTTGTTTTCTTCCCTAAACCCATGCTGCTTTTCATGAATGGTACTACTTTTCACTTAGTTATCAAAAACTTTAAGTTTTCATAAATTTCTCCTTCTTAATATGCCCCACATCAAGTTTTACCAAATTCCATCAATTCAACAGCATTAAATCTCTCTCATAGTAATATTTGTTATCTGCTTCCCAAAAGTCTCTTCCTGCTCTTACTATTTCCAGTCTTTGTCATATCTGCTGTTGCATTCTCCCAAACCCCATCTCCTCTTTGTTTTTTTTTTTTAATAAATTTATTTTTTATTGGTGTTCAATTTACCAACATACAGAATAACACCCAGTGCTCATCCCGTCAAGTGCCCCCCCTCAGTGCCCGTCACCCATTCACCCCCACCTCCCACCCTCCTCCCCTTCCACCACCCCTAGTTCGTTTCCCAGAGTTAGGAGTCTTTATGTTCTGTCTCCCTTTCTGATATTTCCCACACATTTCTTCTCCCTTCCCTTCTATTCCCTTTCACTATTATTTATATTCCCCAAATGAATGAGAACATATAATGTTTGTCCTTCTCCGATTGACTTACTTCACTCAGCATAATACCCTCCAGTTCCATCCACGTTGAAGCAAATGGTGGGTATTTGTTGTTTCTAATGGCTGAGTAATATTCCATTGTATACATAAACCACATCTTCTTTATCCATTCATCTTTCGATGGACACCAAGGCTCCTTCCACAGTTTGGTTATTGTGGGCACCCCAATGTTTATAGCAGCAATGTCCACAATACCCTTCTCCTCTTTGTAGAGCATCTTCCAGATTTCCCCTAGAGTGATCTTCCTACATTTTCATTCATGTGGCATCCTTCCATTTGATTCTCTAGTACCTTCCATTTGGCTATAAGATATTTTTTTTATTTTATTTTTTTAAAGATTTTATTTATTTATTCATGAGAGACACAGAGAGAAAGAGAGAGGCAGAGACACAGGCAGAGGGAGAAGCAGGCTCCATGCAGGGAACCTGACGTGGGACTCCATCCTGGGTCTCCAGGGTCACACCCTGGGCTGAAGGTGGCGCTAAACCGCTAAGCCACCCGGGCTGCCCATGCCTATAAGATTTTTAAACTTCTTAGCGTATTAACTTGGTACTTAATAATCTGGCCAGCATCTGCCCATCTACTTTCATTTCTGACTGTTTATCATTCTCGGTTTATGCTGTAGGAATGCTGAGCTATTTGTAGTTCTTCAAGCACACCATGATCTCATTTCATTGATTTGCTCATACTATTTGTTCTCCTGCATCACCTTTAACTCCCATACCCACTTGGAAAGAATTTCTATTCATCTTTCATATCTTTGCACAAATGTCCTCTCTTTGGTGAAGCTGTCTTTGTTTTTCGATTTTTTTATGTTAGGGAGAGAACATGTGCACACATGGTGGGGGCAGGTGGCGGGAGGGACAGAGGGAGAGGGAGAGTGAATCTTCAAGCAGACTCTACTGAGTGTGGAACCCTATGTGGGGCTCAGTCTTAGGACCCCAAGATCATGACCCTGAGATCATGACCTGAGCTGAACTGAAGAGTTGGATGCTTAACAGACTGAGCGACCCTGGCACCCCTGGTAAAGCTGTCTTTGAATACCCTGATAGACATCGTTTCTCCTTTGTAATTATCGTATGTTATATACCACCTTCTCTATTTTCTGCTTTGTGGCATTGTAATCGGGTATGTATGCTTTTCGTTCTATATGCTCGTAGAAAGACCATGTCTTTTCATCTTCACTTGCCTGGTCCTAAACATGATGCCTGGCAGACAGTTGATACGTAATGCATTGAGTGAGGGAAGAGATGATCTATTGTTCAGTCTAAAGAAATTATAAATTATTCTTCACTGGAACATATGTCTTCTTCTCACTTTGTTTCTGTTTTGTTTTATGCAGGCCTTCAGTCATATTAGGAGTAACCAACCCTTTTTTTGCAAAAACACTCCAGCACTGGCCACACATTATTCGAATAGGAGACCTTAAACCTGCAGGTAAAATATAAACTCAGTGTTCTGTTTTTAGTATGTGAATTGGCTGAGCAGATTTATTTCTTCCCCTTTGTTTTCATCTCTTAATTACTTTTTAATTATGTTAATGGAAAGCTTTTTTGGAGGCGATCTGAATAAGGGCCTTTGGAGAAGAGCATAACTTCCCACTAAAATATACAGATTCTTTTATGTGTAACCCATCATGTCCTCCTAGTAAAAAATGTACATCTAATATTCTAGTGTTATAAACATGAAATGAATTACAACAACGAAGCCTCAAAATTTGAGCAACTTTTAGTATATGTATAAGCCCAATTAAATGGGAATTTCCAACACTGCTTGAATAAAACCTTGTAGAAGCTTGAATTATTGAACTTGGCACAAAATTCTCTGCTAGGTCTCAAATAAGTATTATACATTTCTCTGGCAATTGTATTAAGAAATGGTCAAAGGTTGTGCTTTCCTTGAAGAAGAGATAAATAGTATTTGGCCTATCGTAACTGTTGTATTATGAATGTATGTATGTATGAATGTATTTAAATGAGTAAAATAATTCAGAGATTAGAAGCTTTGTTAACTTGATGATAATTTAATGGTCTCTCTGACATTCCTCACTGGACAGTCATGGGTTGTTTATTGAAATAGTGAGACTTGAGATATTGAAAATATTTTTAAACAACTTTATGGTATGTTACTTTTAAAGACTTTTTTTGGAGGACGCCTTGGTGGCTCAGCAGTTAGGCATCTGCCTTTGGCTCAGGGCATGATCCTGGTCCCAGGATTGAATCCTGCATCGGACTCCCCGTTGGGAGCTTGCTTCTCCCTCTGTGTCTCTGCTTCTCTCTGTGTGTCTCTCAGGAATAAATAAATAAATAAAATCTTTAAAAAAATAGTTCTTTTGGGGCACCTGAGTGGCTCAGTTGGTTAATTGTCTGCCTTCACGTCAGGTAATGATCCCAGGCTCCTGGGATGAAGCCCCACATCAGGCTCTGTGCTCAGCAGGGAGCCTACTTCTCCCTCTCCTTCTTCCCTTCCTGCCGGCTTGTGTATGCTCTTTCTCTCTAAATAAATAAAATCTTAAAAAAAAAAAAGACTTCTTTTGGTGTACATAGATATATTTAAAATATTATTTAATATTTATGAGATATTCTTTCCAGTATATACATAAATCTACATAGATATGTTAGACTGAAGCAATAACTGTTTAAATTCTATTATTTACAAACACTAGACTCAATCTTATACTGAAATCCTTAAAAGTCTTAAAAAATAGAGGAAGGAGCAGATAACTTCACTTTGGCTGTCAGATCTGTGTGTTCTTAAAACAGCCTCTTTAGCCTCAAATTCTTTGCTAGATGAGTTCCTGACTCATGGCATTCTGTAAATGTCATAGTCACCTGCCATTTCACTGGTATCCTCTCTCTATGATTTAGTGATAATTTAGAATACAGCAGTCACCAGAGTCTTAGCTATAAGAAGATATGGAACATTTTTTAGAATCTTAATTTAATATTGACATTTATTTTCATAGTTTTGTCCTCTTAATCTAGACTAAAAGCATCTGAGACGGATCCAGGCTCAGTGAGGAGTCTGTCAGATTCACTCCCTTTGTCCTTCCCCCTGCTCACATATACATACACTTTTTCTTTCCTTCTCTAAAATAGATAAATAAAAATCTAAAAAAAAAAATTCTAGAAACTTGGGTATTTCTGGACTTTGCTCTTCTCCCAGTCTGTCCCCAAAGCTTCATGGCTTTCTCTCCTCCACAGAGTTCCAGGGGCTCCCTGTCTTCCCTGTTCGTTCCTTGCCGCACACGTCTTGCTTCATTCAGGTTCTGTATCTACCCAGGAGCAGTACTCCACAATGCTTCTATTTTATCCTCTGGGCTTTTCTCTTTCACTTCAAGCTCCTTTGTGCAACACAGCAGACCTGCTCATGAGTCCTGTCTATCTGTAGTTCAGGCCTGTAGCTGTGGCTTACGTTATCACCACCTCGTGTCAGAGAATGTGTTAAATGCAGATTTGATCCTGTCAGCTCAGTCTCCCCATCCACTGCCTGCCATGCTCATGCTTCTGATCTCTCAGTCACCTTGGATGTTAGACATCTTTATAGTTCCTCTTGATTTGACCTTTGAGTACTTCTGTAGCTTTATCTCTTGCCTGTCTTAACATACTCTTCATTCCTGCCTCTGTAGTATAGTGGATAAGAGTGATGGCTCAGGAGTTAGACTGCCTCATTCCATATCGTGGTTCAACCATGTTATCTGTGTGTCCTTGGACAAGTTTTTCCTCTAGAGCCAACAACCTATCTGAATGGGATATTGGCCAATCAGAGTGGATGATGATGCAGGAAAGAGCCAGTGCTGGTGCATACCAGGTCAGTTTTATCCATGCCTTAGTTTCTTCATCTGTGAGATGGACTTGATAAAACCTGCTTCTTAGAGAAGATTAAATGCAATCATTCATGCAGTAGTCTTAGATCAGGACTGGCACAAATAAGGATGGAGTATGTGGTGGTAGTACTATCCTTACCATTATGTATAACTCTTTAGGCAACATGCTGTTAATGCTTCTGGACTCAACTCTACCTCAAACATCTTTTTCTCCCTGGATAACTTTTTATTTCTCTTATAAGACTGCTTACATATCACTTCCTTTAGGAAACCTCAATAATTTTTTCACTCCTCTTTGGCCAAGACACTCTTTTGTGTTTCTATAGGATCTTGTTTATCCCAGCAGATATCCTTCCAAATTGTCATATATCTCAATTTGTCTTACTTTGCCTTTAGATTGTGAGCTATTTGATACCAGGAACTAGTTTTTATCTCCAGTATCTTGCATTTATTAACATTTACTGAATCAATGGGAAAAAAATCAGTCTATTTGTACCTGATATCGACTTATTTAATAGTGTCTGTTTAAAGTTATTATTGAGACGATTAATAAAATTAGGATATCATTTTTATTATTCTGCAGCTTTTCTGTAAGATTGAAAGTACTTCAAAGTAGAGTTTTACCATAGTACATACTTCTAAAATTTTTTAACAAGATTATAAGTGAAAATTCTGTGTTCCTGCAGAACCACCCCCAGAGAAAACTGTAGTTAGCATTTAAATTTAAACAAAAATATGTTGTCAATTTAGAGCCTTGAATTAGATAAGCTCTAGATTGTTTTTCACTTCTTAGGTCCACTTTGTCCTCCCTCTCCCTGCCTAAGAGTAAGGAAAAAAAGTAGTGTGTTAATGATCCTTTTAAGTGCTTGTCTTGGGGCATTTTTCTCCTAATTAGAGAGTTGTTTAGATTGTAGCTTCTCTTGACCCGAAGACCAGAACACAGCATATGCTGCTTGGGAGGCCTATCCCTTTATGGCTCAGGTCTGTGGTTGTGACATACACTGTCACCACCTGGTGGCAGTGTAAGTTTCTACAATGCGGGAACAGACAGGGAGGTATCAGAAAACTTTTGAATACTATAGGAGTTGCTTGCAATTCCATTTACTCTTCAAGGGTATTTTATTAATATTAGGCACATAGATTTTTCAATTTCATGTATTTGGCACAAATATTTTAAATTATAAATTGAGTGACAAAAGGAAAAGTTTTAAGTAATGGATATTAATGAAAGATCAAATACCCATTTTATATAATTTATATACATTTTTTCCGTAATGCTATAATAATCCAGCATTCCCTTTATCCAGTTTTAAAGTATCAGGAATAAACTCTTGAATATTATTTGATATTAAGAAGAATACTTTAGGGGCGCCTGGGTGGCTCAGTCAGTTAAGCATTTGACTCTTAATTTCAGCTAAGGTCGTGATCTCAGGGTCGTGAGATCGAGCCCTGCATTGGGCTCTGGCGCTGAGTGTGGAGCCTGCTTGAGATTCTCTCTCTCCCCTTCTGCACCTTCCCCTGCTTTCACTTGCTTTCTCTCTCTCTCTCTCTTTCTCTAGTAAATAAATAAAATTAACAAAAAAGAATACTTTAGCTACAAGATCCCTGACTAAGTAATAAACAGTCAGTGGATTATTAATCTTGCAAAATTCCGGTTTTGTAATATATAAAACTTGAATAATTATAAGAATCTTTATGATATTTCCTTCAGGTGAAATTCCTAAGCAGGTTAAAGTAAAAAAATTGAAGAACTTAAAGACACTGGATTCTAAACCTGGTATTGACTTTTTATTATTATATTTTATTATTTTTATCAATTCTTAAATATATACTTATGTGGGTACTTGGGTCTTACTATTTACCTTATTTTCTTTTCTTTTTAGGAGTTTATACTTCTTATAAGCCATATCTAAACAGAGATGAAGAGATCATAAAACAATTACAGAAGGTAATTACTTGCTTATATTATTAATTTAAATTTCCTTGTGCAGGTATGCAATATCTAGGCAGTATGTGCATTATGTATGATATGTAAAATGAGGTCTTTCTTTTGAACCAAAACTTCATAAAAATCAGGAGATTAAAGCAGCAATGATTATGGGCTTGAAATGTGGAGCTGCCGCTACCAACTAGTACTGGTCTTTCTAGAAACTTAGGAGTTACAGTGAAAAAGTTATAGACTCTTCCATGAGGTAGTTTAGCATCTATAACAGAGGATAGTTAGCATTTTTTGGAAAATGTAAATAATACTCATACAGCAAGTATGAAATAAAAACACTTCATTGTAAACTGATACTTTTAAGTGTGAGATGAACAGTGATGTTTTACTCTAAGGGTTTTTCCACAAGATATTGCACAGTGAACTTCAAGTTAAATTACTTCAAGATGAGGTTCTAGGGTTCTTTTTAAATCAAGTAAAAATATGTATTTACATATCAATTGATTACTATAATTATGCATTGTTTTATTTTCTCTTACACTAGAATGTAGGTTCTCATTGCTTTTTCTTTTAAGGGTGTACAACAGAAGCGTCCTTCAGAGGCTCAAAGTGTTATTCTCCGACGCTATTTTTTGGAACTGACACAAAGCTTCATCATTCCATTAGTAAGTTAACACACATATTTGCTTAATTTAGTGATTAGTTGAGGGATATGTGAATGCTTTCCCCATCCACAAAACCTTCAGTTGTGTGCTTTGCCTGCTCATGTGTTTGATGATTAAAAATAGAGCCCTTTGCAAGAGACCTGGACTCTCTTCTAATATTAACTATGTAACTTTGGCAAGTCACTTCCTTCCTCTGCCCTCATTTCTTTATCTGTAAAATATGGCTAATTCCACTTTTCCTAATTATCTTACAGGGTTGCTTTGAATCTTAAATGAAATAATTATGAAATACTACATAATTATTGCACTTTATACCTTAAAAGAGGGTTAACCTGGAGCCTCTTTCTCTGATATTATTTCTTTCTTTTTTTTTTCAAAGCCACTTTAAGATTTTATTTAGAGAGAGAGAGAAAGCTCATGAGCAGGAGGAGGGGCAGAGAATCTCAAGCAGACTCTGTGCTGAGTGAGGAGCCCAGTGTGGGGCCTGATCTCATGACCCTGAGGTCACGAATGTGGGCCAAAACCAAGAGTTGGACACTTAACCCAACTGAGCCACCCCTCTGATACTATTTTCTTGAGCATGATTTGATATGATATCCATGAGACTGCTAACTCCATAATGATAGGGACCTTATCTGTCTTGTTCATTATCTTTTCCTCAGTCTGGTATCTGATAGCACTCAATACTTATGGAATAAATGACTACATGATATGGTTCCTTCTATAAAACTCTGTAGAATAGCATATTAAAATACTAAAACTAAAAAAATAAATAAATAAATAAATAAATAAATAAATAAATAAATAAATAAATAAAATAAAATAAAAAAAAATAAAATACTAAAACTTGCCTCACAGTATCAGACAGTACCATAATGTGGTCTTAGTATGGAGCCTGAATTGGAGAGAGATGCCAGGTAGTTAGTTATTAATGTAATCTGTCTAGGAATATCATGTGGGAGCAACCTGGAGATCTTCACTATTACATTTTGTTTTTTGTTTTTTGTTTTTTTTTAATAAATTTATTTTTTATTGGTGTTCAATTTTCCAACATATAGAATAACACCCAGTGCTCATCCCATCAAGTGCCCCTCTCAGTGCCCATCACCCAGTCACCCCACCCCCTGCCCACCTCCCCTTCCACCACCCCTAGTTCGTTTCCCAGAGTTAGGAGACTCTCATGTTCTGTCTCCCTCCCTGATATTTCCCACTCATTTTTTTCTCCTTTCCCTTTTATTCCCTTTCACTATTTTTTATATTCCCCAAATGAATGAGACCATATAATGTTTGTCCTTCTCTGATTCACTTATTTCACTCAGCATAATACCCTCCAGTTCCATCCACATCGAAGCAAATGGTGGGTATTTGTCATTTCTAATGGCTGAGTAATATTCCATTGTATACAGAGACCACAGCTTCTCTATCCCGTTCACATTCAGAGTTACTATTGAGAGATATGAGTTTAGTGTCATCATGATATCTATTCAGTCTTTGTTTTTGTGGACTGTTCCACTGAGTTTCTTCTTAAAGGGGAATTTTAAGAGTCCCCCTTAAAATTTCTTGCAGAGCTGGTTTGGAGGTCACATATTCTGTCAGTTCCTGCCTGTCTTGGAAGCTCTTTATCTCTCCTTCCATTTTGAATGAGAGCCTTGCTGGATAAAGTATTCTTGGTTGCATGTTCTTCTCATTTAGGACCCTGAATATATCCTGCCAGCCCTTTCTGGCCTGCCAGGTCTCTGTGGAGAGGTCTGCTGTTACCCTAATACTCCTCCCCATAAAAGTCAGGGATTTCTTGTCTCTTGCTGCTTTAAGGATCTTCTCCTTATCTTTGGAATTTGCAAGCTTCACAATTAAATGTCGAGGTGTTGAACGGTTTTTATTGATTTTAGGGGGGGATCTCTCTATTTCCTGGATCTGAATGCCTGTTTCCCTTCCCAGATTAGGAAAGTTTTCAGCTAGAATTTGTTCAAATACATATTCTGGCCCTCTGGCCCTTTCGGCGCCCTCGGGAACCCCAATTAAACGTAGGTTTTTCTTCCTCAGGCTGTCGTTTATTTCCCTTAATCTATCTTCATGGTCTTTTAATTGTTTGTCTCTTTTTTCCTCAGTTTCCCTCTTTGCTATCAACTTGTCTTCTAGGTCACTCACTCGTTCTTCCACCTCGTTAACCCTCGTCGTTAGGACTTCTAGTTTGGATTGCATCTCATTCAGTTGATTTTTAATTTCTGCCTGATTAGCTCTAAATTCTGCAGTCATGAAGTCTCTTGAGTCCTTTATACTTTTTTCTAGAGCCACCAGTAGCTGTATAATAGTGCTTCTGAATTGGCTTTCTGACATTGAATTGTAATCCAGATTTTGTAACTCTGTGGGAGAGAGGACTGTTTCTGATTCTTTCTTTTGAGGTGAGGTTTTCCTTCTAGTCATTTTGCTCAGTGCAGAGTGGCCAAAAGCAAGTTGTATTGGGAAAAAGAGAAAAAGAGAGGAGAGAAAGAAGGAAAGAAAAGAGAAAGAGAAAAAAAAGGGAAGAGAAAAAAAAACGAAAGAAAAAAAAAAGAGAAAAAGAAAGGAGAAAAAAGAGGGGGGGTGGGGGAAGGAAACAAATCAAAAAGCAAAACAAAACAAAAAACAAAACAAAACAAAAAAAATAAAACCAAAAAAAAAAAAAAAAAAGAACCACAGGGTAGTATCTTCTGATTCTGTGTACTTTAAGTCCCTTGGCTTCTCCTGGAAGTTGTCTGTCTAGCTGGTGTTCTGGGGGAGGGGCCTGTTGTGCTGATTTTCAGGTGTTAGCAGTTGGGGGAGCTGCTGTGCCCCTGCCTGGTGCAGGGCTCAGTGGGGGTTGTTTACCCCGTGAGGCCGCAGGAGGAACAGCCCCAGTGGCGGGGCAGCTCTGGAAACCTGGAGTCAGCTCCGGCAGGAACTCCGTCTGCAGGGCCTGGAGGCTCCGGGGCGGGGCCGCTGATCTGCTCAGCTGGGGCAGGAGCGTCCTTGCTGTCCTGGGCCCTCCCGGTCTCTGCCTGTCCCGGGGGGAGGCCGGATCCTGGGCTGTGTCCCGGCGCCCTGTGCTCCGGAGCCTGCGCTGGTGGATTCGCGCTCCAGGGCCGCGCAACCCCCTCCGCGGAGCCGCCGCCCGAGCCCTCCGAGCTGCTCCCGCCCCGCAGCCCCCTCCGCGGAGCCGCCGCCCGAGCCCCTCCTGGCTGCTCCGGGTCCCGCCGGGTCCCGCCGTGCGCGCTGCAGCCCTTAGGGAGCTCGGCGCACTCTCCTGGGCGCGCAGTTGCTGTTACTGTCCCGGGAGCCCGAGGGCATCCCCTCCCTCCTGGGTCCTGCTCCAACTCCCCGCGAGCCCCTTTCCCCCGGGAAGGTCGGTGCAGCTCCTGCGTCTCCGGGACGGGGCTCTCCTGTCCTGGGGACACTCGACCCGGCCTCAGCCCGGCTCCTCGCGGGGCCCCTCCCCCTTGGAGGCCTTTTCTTTCTTTATCTTTTTCCCCGTCTTCCTACCTTGATAGAAGCGCGAACTCTTCTCACTGTTGCATTCCAGCTGGTCTCTCTTTAAATCTCAGGCCGAATTCATAGATTTTCAGGATAATTTGAAGGTTTTCTAGGTAGTTTGGTGGAGACAGGTGATTTGGAGACCCTACTCTTCCGCCATCTTGCTCCTCCCCTCCCCCACTATTACATTTTGAAGCAAAATATTCTTTCTTGGTCTGTAGATGTTAATTAATTTTGTTCCATTTAAATCTGTTTGATTTGAAATGAACTTTACTGTAGTGCTTAAGGCATGGGTTGAATTCAGGTTCAGGCTGCATGACCTGGGCAGCTTACTTAGCTTTTCAAAGTCTCTTTCCCAGTAAGAATTGCCACATGGGATGGTTGCAAGGATTAAAAGAGATCATGCATGTAAAATATTGAGTACATTTTCTGGTACATACCCAATAAGGTTAATGATTTTCATTAAAAATATGCAGTCCCTTGGATTACATAAGATTTAGTTAAATTCTTATTCAAAGTCTGACTTCTCAATTCAGTCTAAAATTTCCTATGTCTGTTATGGGGAGTGATGTATTGCTGCTATTAAAAGAGCATATGATGAAAAACTTGTTGTAAACCTATTTTTTTTAAGCCCATCTGTTTAAATGTTTTTGAAAAGTCTCTAGGTAAGAATGCCTAACTTTGGGGCATATCAGTGGCTCAGTTGAGCATCCAACTTTTGGTTTCTGCTCAGGTCCTGGTCTCAGGGTCATGGCATTGAACCCCACACAAAGCTCTGTGCTCAGCACAGAGTGTGCTTGGGATTCTTTCTCTGCCCTTGCCTACACTTGCTCGCACTGTCTCTTTCAAGTAAATAAATAAAATCTTAAAAAAAAAAAAAAGAATGCCTAATGTAGGTTAATTTTTTCTTGGTTTTAGGAAAGATACGTGGCAAGCTTGATGCCTTTGCAGAAAAGTATCTCTCCATGGAAGGTATAACTATATTCAATTAAATTCTTATTTGAGTTCTCTGTCATTAACTTCTGGGAGTATATCCATTTCTAATTTTTAAATCAGTATGTCATAATTTCTAGAGTCCACCCCAATTAAGACAGTTCCTTCCAGAAGAATTTATGAAAACACTTGAGAAAACAGGACCTCAACTGACCTCTAGAATAAAAGGCGATTGGATTGGACTTTACCGGTTGGTCTTTTTTTCCCCTTTTTTCACCCATCTGTAGAACTTTGTTTAAAAACAAAACAAAAGGGCAGCCCCGGTGGCACAGCGGTTTAGCGCCGCCTGCAGCTCAGGGCATGATCCTGGAGACCCAGGATCGAGTCCCATGTCAGGCTCTCTGTATGATGCCTGCTTCTCCCTCTGCCTGTGTCTCTGCCTCTCTCTCTGTGTCTCTGTGAATAAATAAGTTAAAAATCTTAAAAAAAAAAAAAAAAACTGGACTTTAACTTATATTAAAAAAAAAAAAAAGTTTCACATGGTTCTCCAAGCTATAGGTAGGAAAGGTATCAAGGAGAGGAAGTAAGTCATAATCAAACTTTGCTTTTTTAAAATTTATTTTTATAGGCATTTTCTAAAATCTCCAAATTTTGATGGTTGGTTCAAGACCCGACGGAAGGAAATGACCCAGAAATTGGAGGCACTCCATTTAGAAGCTCTTTGTGAGGAGGTTAGAAAACTGTGTTTATGTGATGATTAACAGCTATTGAAAATAAAGATAAGATTATCCTTAGCGGCTGGGAGATTATATCCATATCCACTACTTTGTAAATAGTAATACCTAACTTTTCTAGATCATGTGCTGTGTGCCAGGGGCTATGTAGGTGTTTAATATGGACAATGTCTTTTAATCCTCACAATGATGCATTGAAGTAGGTGTGTTATAATTTGCATTATGAAACCCTCAAGGATTATAAATTAAGTGACTTGCTTCAGATTGTATCATTGCTAAGTAATGGAGCCAGCAGTGAGCTAGAGCCCTACTTCTACTGATCCACAGCAACTAACTGTGTACATCTCTTCCCAACTCTGTGTTCAGTGATCTCAGGTTGGTAGCTTGAAATTGGTTACAGTTGGTGTATTATACCACATTCGCAAATGCTACATACAAACCAGAGACTTTTCCTAGAGAATTGGTGGTTAAATATTTATTAGCATAGCACTGGCTAGAATCAAGATTCAAATCTGAACACCTTTTCCAGTAACTATTCCCAATTTTTTAATGTATTTTGACTGTTTATAATCTATAATTTGTCACCAGACTATGTTAAATTGAGCTACTTGTGAAAATATAAAGGATAGTCTCATTTTTATTTAACGTGAGGTGCGCTAGCCTTGAAGTGAACTTTCTGATCATAAACTCCCAGTGACTGTGATTTTAAGAGAATGAATATAATGAAGGCAACCACAAATAAGCCAAGAAGAGCTTGTTTGTAGATGTGAAAGTTTACATGTTCAGTTATCTGAATTTGTTAGTGTTCCTTATAAATTACTTACTACTTAATAGGGATGGGAGTTAGTGTTATACTCTGAGTTGCAGTTTTTTCATTGATATAAAAGGGCTACCTCAGAAAGGAGTTTCTTACATTTTATTTACAACTGTTAGTTCTGATGTCAAAAATTATCTCATTAATATTGTTAAAATATCATATGGAGAATTATGCTTGTACTTTAATGCTATATCTGAGTTACATCTTTATTCTCCTTTTCCTTCCTATCCTTCCTGCTCAGTAGCCTCGCCTGTTAAAATAGAGCAGTTTGAAAAGTATTTTGAGTATTAACTGATTGGGGTTTTGTTTATTCTTCTAGGACTTACTTCTCTGGACCCAGAAACACACAGAAGTAGAAACAGTAGACCTTGTATTGAAGCTAAAAAATAAGCTGGTATGTAGCCAAAACAGCAAAGATCCATAAAGATATTTTCCTCACAGTTGAGGTGACAATTCATGATGTGAAACAGAAGTAGCTTTTTTAAATGAGAGCGCTTAAGATTGGCCAATTGATGGTAAATCTGAAAATACTTGGTCACTCAAGCAGATCAGAGTGATGCCATATTATTTGAAAAGTATTTACAGGGAGTCTAATGAGCTTTACAAAAAAATTGTCACATATCTAATACCACCTAGTACCTATAGATATTATCTATTAATTTATAGAAGTCTTTTATTGATCTCAACAATATATTGTTTAAATGACATGTTCTTGCTTTTTTACAATTTCTGTAAATTCTAGTATAAGTTTGAATTTTCCAAATCATCAAAACCACTAAACTTGTTCATTTACAGAATATAATATATTAATACAGACTGAGAGGATAATTTAAGTGCTTCCAAATGTTCTTTATGTAGTTGCAGGCTGATCGAGAGCGCTTGCCTGTGAAACCTGACACCATGGAAAAGTTACGGACACACATAGATGCAATTATCTTAGCATTACCAGAGGACCTACAAGGCATACTGCTCAAAACAGGCATGACATGACACTTGCCAGGATTTTCCAGCCGAAAAAGATTGTGCACCATGAAGCATACTGACATTTCAACCCAACGCACAAGGGAGATGTCTCAGTGTGGAAAATAGCCGTGAATGCTAGCTACAGGGTGGAAAGACTATACTGACTAAACAGACCTTTTTAGTGCATTATTTTTAAAAATGGATATCTGTGGTGGTTCCACTTTAATACTGAAATACCGAAAGGCATTTCTATATTTTTAATCATGTTCAAAGTGCTCTTATGAGAGACCTGTGGGGCCATCAGTTTAAGTGATTCCAAACTGCAGTGCTGGCATTGCAGATATTTTTTTAAATTGGTGCTGTTTTGCCCAATCATGTTAAAACTCAGGGGGATATAAAAATAACATTCACACTGGCTATCTTCTTAAGAAGAAGGAAAAGACTGATCTGTCCGACTGTAGTTAGAAGTAATTAATGCTTTTGTAGTGCCTTCTGTTGTCCTACATGTTTCACAAAGCCCAGCTGCTAGTCTTGAAGCTTTTTCTTAACTTGATTATGATATGTAATTTTATAAGGCATTCTTCTGAGTAATCACCGCTTAAAGACGTTTCTTGCCTCCCATCATCATGTGTATTAGTAGTGCCCTGGTGTGATCTTTTTTTCAGTTGTCATGTAGGTTTCATTTCATTAAATTCTATTATCATTTCAAGTTTAGCCTTACCAGTTTCTCCAAAGGCAAGAAAGCATCTAGTATTAATTATGGAAGAGTTTAATCTCTTCTTAACCATTTACTAGTTGAACCTGTTTAGGTTAATTAGCTTGGATGTTTTCCAGAGACATTCTAATTGTAAACCTCATAATCAGCTATTTTTAACTGAATTCTCATGTCAAAGGCATTCATAAACCTTTTGTGTTATAGGCATGTGAGTGATTGATTATAAGATTAGTTTTCAGCATTATTTGTTTGGTAGGGGTTTCCCCCCATTATATTTCTCAGAATACTGTCCCTACTGTTGTTAGACATGGGGATTTTGCCTAAATCACTGTTAAGCAAGCTAGTTTTTTTTATTGCACCACTAGGCTTATTTTGTTTCTGTTTTGTTTTGTTTATACTACCTTGCCAAAAATAGAAGATTGTGATTTGGTAAAGTAAGGTTGTTTGGTTTGTGTTTGAGTAGGAGTGTCCTCCAGAAGCCACTATTTAAAATAGCCACACATGACATAGCACATACGTAAATAGCTGTGTCTTGAATTACCCTCTCAGTAACCAAATTTAGTTGTATGTGTTTGTAAAAGAAATGGCTTCAGAAGCTGTCTCTTGTTTTCTGTTAATGTAACTCTTAAGGGCACTCCTGACCCAGAAAGCCTCTTTGTGTTTGTAACTGTGGTCTTATACCTAAATGTGCCCTTTTCTCCTGGATACAGTCTCTTGAAGCATACCTCAAAGTCATAGAGAGAATATGGCATTTGAAAGAAATCATTTGCCTTGGATCATATGAGTTATTTTGTGAAACAACATTGTCCTTATGGAAAAGGGGCAACTACTTTTATATGCTAAAGTATTTCATATCTTTCTGGGAAACCTTATTTAGGTATAAATGGTCATCTTATTATTTTTCAAAAAGGAGTATTTTAATAATCTTACAATTTATATGCAGTTTGTGACCAGAATTTGAAAGTTGTTAGTGTCATATCAAGGATCTTTTAAATTATGCCACTACAGGATGTATCATTTCAAGTTTATTTTGCACAGCTAAAGAGTAGCAAAGGATGCCAAGTAGCAGAATAACAGTATCTTCATATTTACTGTATTTAACTAAAACCTGACACATGTTGAAAACCATATCATACTTACCTGGTTTATCTATTAATTTCAAATTATGTACTTGTAAAAGTAACTGAAAATTGCATTGGGAATCTGAGAAAGACTGCTAATTTTTTGTGATTTTCAGTGTTGTCTTTTTTTTTTTTTTTAAGGAGATATTGTTAAGATCTAAAAACTGTCATTTAATGTTATCTCCACCAGCATCAGAGGGAATCACTGTTTTCAGGGTGTTATGTAATGCCTTGTGCCTTCCGTTTTCGTGAAAAAGAGGTTTTGTGAAGGCATTTATGGTCATTACTGAAAAATGAATTAAAGGCCTTGGATTTTAAAGCACTTGGATGTCTTGTGTTATTTCTGAGTAAGGTTGGAATGCTTGAAAAATTGCATAATAAATAAAACTTGTACATTATAAGTTTCTTACTTCCCAACTTATTTTTACCTTTTAAAAAAAATTTTACTTTATCTTTTTACTTCCCAACTTATTTTTAAAAATTCAAATGAGAGGGATACCTGGGTGCTCAGTGGTTGAGCATCTACCTTTGGCCCGGGACATGATCCCAGGGTCCTGGGATTGAGTCCTGTATTAGGCTCCCCTTCAGGGAGCCTGCTTTTCCCTCTGCCTATGTCTCTGCCTCTCGCCCTGTGTCTGTCATGAATAAATAAATAAAATCTTTAAAAAAAATTTCAAATGAAAACTTCTGCTTACTATGAACAAGTGGACAGCAGTCCAGTATAACAACAGATCAATGACGTGATTTCAAATCCTTGTTGGCAGTGTATTGACTTTATCAATGACTTTATGAACTGATCTGATGAAAAATTTTTCGCTTAATAAAGTAAGTAGCTATTATTGGATTCTCTCTTACTACAATTTTTTTTACCTTTTTTAAAATTTCAAATTACCTTTATTTCTTCATCTCCCTTTTTTAAAGTATATGATACTACCCCTTGGATTTTAATTATTTGTTAGAAATAAAATATATTGGATGTTACTCCTTTTTGAAGTTACTAGATGATACCCTTGAAAGTGTACTATAAAATATTTCACTACATTTAAAAGAGATTTTATTAAAATCTGTCCTTTTGTTTTCATTTGCTTATAACTTAATTCATTTGTTTTTATACACTTGCACTGACTTCCTTCTTTCAGCATAACTTGGGGAAAATTTTAATTACTAACTTCCTAATATTAGTCTTCTAAAAACATAGTTGAAGAAGACAAAAACTTCTCTAATTATGGATAAATATTTAAATAACAAAATATATTAACTCATATTAATGACTAAATTATCATTAACACTTTCATATCCTTCCATATATTCAAGATATATTATTTAGATGCCATCTGCAATTTGGTTGAATTGTATTTGTAATTAGACCAATAGAAATTAGCACTTGTTAATAAAATAGAGCTCCTAGAGTTTTTTTTTCCAATTACACTTCCCAGTTTGAAATAGCATGGCAAGAGAATTCTGCTATATCCTATTCTCCAGGGTTACTTCTGCACTTTTGAATACCAGCCTTTCTCTGTTACACACTACTTGAATGCTGTGCTGTGCATTTCTTCAAATTAAGATTCTTATTGTCAGGAGTACCTGGGTGGCTCAGTCAGCTAGGTGTCCAACTCTTGATCTCAGCACAGGCCTTGGTCTTAAGGTTGGAGTTAAAGCCTCATGTTGGGTACTGGGTATACAGCCTACTTAAAAAAAGAAAAAAGATTATTGTCTAATAATCATAGGCCTCCTTCCGTTTTACTGGCATCAACACTAGGCTTAGGTTCTTCTGTTTCTTTTTGCCTCCCCATTCTTTTTGTCGTCATATCATCATTTCTGTTTAGCCAATTAGAAAGTTAAACTTCATGGAAGCCAAGAGTTGGACATTTAACCAACTGAGCCATCCAGGTGTCCCCTCTATATATTCTTTTTTTTTTTCCTCTATATATTCTTGATACAAGTTCTTTCTCAGATATATAGTTTGCAAACATTTTTCCCTCAGTTTGTGACTAGTCTTTTGATTTTCATAACAGCATCTTTTAAAGAAGCAGAAGTTAATGAATTTCTATGCAAGTTCTTCCTCTGATTTTGATTGGGATTATATTAAATCTATATTTAAGTTGGGGAAGAAGTGACATCTTAATTATATTGCCCCCTGATCCATGAACAAAATATATCTCTGTTATTTTTGTCTTCTTTAATTTCTCTCAGCAATATTTTGTGGTTTTCAGGGTATAAATGTTTCACATCTTCTGTCAGATTTATCCCTATGCCTGTCTTTTTTTCATGTTATAAATTATATCAGTTTTTAAATTCTCAATTTTTCATTCCAAAGTTTAGTTCAAAATGCTAATATATACTTGATTTTTGTATACTGATACTGTATCTCACAACCTTAAAAAACTCATTTACTAGTTCTAGTAGCTTTTTTTTGTAGATTCCATCATATTTTTTACCTAGAAGATTATACCATCTCTGAATGAAAACTGCTTTACTTCTTTCAGTAGATGACTTCTTTCTCTTGCCTGATTGCACTGTCTAGAATCTCCAATACAGTGTTGAATAGTGCTGATGAGAGTGGACATCTCTGTCTTGTTCTTAAAGGAAAGCATTCAGCCTTTTATAATTAAGTATAGTATTAGCTGTAGGGTTTTTGTTTGTTTTGTTTTGTTTTGTTTTTTTGGTAGGTGTCCTTTATCAAGTTAGTGAAGTCCTCTTTTATAGAAGTCCTATTGCTGAGAAGGTTTTTTTTTTCGTTTTTTTTTTTTTTTTTAAATCAGGAATGGGCTTTGGATTTTGTTTAAATGCTCTTTCTGAATCTATTGAGATGATCATATAGTTTTTCTTCTGAGTTTGTGAATATGATTGATATGTTAACATTAATTGACTTTTGAATGTTAGACCAAGTACATTCCTAGGATTAATTCCTCTTGGTCTTGATGTGTTACCCTTTTAATATGTTTTTGGATTTGACTTGATAAAATTTTGTTTAGAATTTTTACTCCTGGGATGCTTGGGTGACTCAGTGGTTGAGGATCTGCCTTCAGCTCAGGGTGTGCATGATCCTGGGATCCGGGATAAAGTCCCACATCGGGCTTCCTGCATGGAGTCTGCTTCTCCCTCTGCCTGTGTTTCTGCCTCTCTCTGTATGTCTCTCATGAATAAATAAATAAAATCTCTTTTTAAAACAAGAATTTTTACTTCTGAGGGCAGCTGACACTCCACTGGATGCCTGGCCTCGCCACCTGGCCTGGCTGCTCCTCAAGAGCACCCTGACCCCCCTCCTGGGAATGGTGCCTCTGAGGACAAGTCTGTCCCCCACTGTTGCTGACCCCTGCCCCCTGTCCTCATGGCCACCTCAGTGCCACCCCCACCAGACAAGCTGGAGAGAGGTGGCTGCCCCCACTGACCCCTGCGCCACCTGGCACCAAGAGGAAGCAGGGCAAGGTGGGTCTGAAGATGAAGAGCCCAGGAAAGAAGTGAAGGAAATCAAATACTCAGGGCCCTGCATACTCACACCTGACAGAGTTTGCACCATGTTTGCCTCCCATAGTAGATCACCTGGTTGCATCCAACCCTTCTGAGGATGTCTTGAGAGCCCCTAAGGTGGGGGGCGCAGCCCCTCCTTTCCTTGGCAGTCGTGTTTCCTTTGGAGGCTTCTGTGAACAGTGGGGCATGGCAGGCCAGGTACGCCCAGGCTAGGGCATTAGAGGTGGTCCCCAGCCTCTTCATCAACAGCACCCCCCCTTCCCTCCCAACCCTATGGGCCTTGTTTTCAACATGAACAACCCCCACCCCCAACACACAGCCCTGCAGGGCCCTGGCTGCTAACCCCGAGGCAACATGAGCTTTCCTAGCCAAACCTTCCACTAGCCTCTGGGTCAAAACTTCAGCCTCCTGGTGGACAGATGATGCCAGGCCTGGGAGGATCAGCCCATGATCTCACCCACCATAGGACAACCTCTCAGAGGGGAGCTGGGCATCCCTTCTCTCCCCCAACACTTTGTGCAACCAGGAGCAGCTTTTGGGCCTTCTCCTCCAGAGACCTTGTCAGGGGTCCCCCAGCCTGCCCTCCAATACAAGTCCCTTCCCTGGTCCAAACCCTGGCTTTCCTGGTCTTGGTTAGGATGGGGGAAAGGCCCTGAATCCACCTGCCCCTAGTGCTTTTTCCCAGGAGCCTTACTCAGGCTCCCTAGCTGCTGCTGTTAATGGGATCAGCCCAGTCTCTCCCCTCCCGCCCTCCGCTCCCGCACTGCAAACAGCAGTGGGCGGGGTGGGGGAACTCTGGAAACAAATAGCCTGGCACCCCCAGCAAGGCAAGTGGGGACTCAGGGCCTCAGCCTCTCCCCCCAGGTGTGGTGTACACGTGTGGTACCTGTTGCAAGGAGGTGAGCAATGACTAGTGTGCCGTCCTGTGTGAGGCCAACACAAGTACACACGCATGACAGAGCACATACGGGCTGCTGACCACTGAGGCCTCAGCCTCCTGGGCTTGTGATCTCTGCCTCAAGACCAAGGAGATCCAGTCTATACATCCATGACGGTGTGGGGCAGCGGGTGGCTGCTAATGATGGGTGACACTGGCGAGGGTGATAGTTTCCAAGTCTGGTTCTTGGTTCTGGTTTCCACTGGCTTCCCGTCCCCATGGGGCAGAAACACAGTGGCTCCTGGGGGCAGAGAAAGAACGGAGGTGGGCAGGCAAAAGAGCCTGGATTGCTCATTTTTCCAGAAACTTACTCATACATACTGAGATCTACAGAGATCCAGGAAACCAAAGCCCTGCCCAGCACTGTGGTGGCCCCAGTCTCAGGAGACCTAGGGGTACGACTGCAAGAGAAAAGAAGCCAAAAGGAGGATCTGGAGGGCAAGGGTCTTCTCTGTGCAGACGATGGATGTGCCAGCACCTGTGCCTAACACTCCTATCTAGCCCCACACTGCAGCCTTAGTTTTTGGAGTGAAGTGTTCAAGGTTTCTGGCCAGAGGAGTTGGGGTCCCGTCCCGGCAGTCTCCCTTTCATGGGCTTTAGGACACAGATTCAGGCAATAAATGGGAACTTTTTCCCTTTCTGACTTTCCCCTCACCTCCTCCAAGACCTACCCAAGTCCTACCCCCTTAGAGAACCAAATAGCTGAAAGAAGCAGGAGAGCTCTTGGCTAGGGCAGTTTCTCGGTGATTTGGGGCTTCAGGACGATGGGTAAGAGTCGCTGTCCAGACATGCGTCCCTCATACCAAAGCCACTGGCCCTTTCTCAATCTCTCTAGGGCTTTTGGCACTCTGCCTCCCTGGCTGGGTTGAAGGAAAGCTTGAAAAGGCACAGAGCCCTTACACCTCATGTCCTGTTAGAAGGATCCTTGTCCCCACCTGTGGGTGAGGGAGGCGGTGGGACTGGCATTGCCATGGTCCTGAAACGCATTCCAGAGTCTGGATGTGCTTTGCTTCTCTTTCCCTATCTTCCTGTATATCTTCTTGGGCCTGGTGATCTAGCAGTTCTCATTCTTCTCAGCCAGGCCTGCGCTGGGCTTTATGTGTTAATATTTTATTTTTGAGGCAGCGCTTGCTGCCCATCCCAGAGATGGGCCCGGGACTGGGTAGGAGCCGGGCACTTTTGCTCTTTTTCTCTTGTGGCTCATGCACACACTCCTCAGTGGGGTGGGGAAGGCAGGCACAGGTGTGGCCCTGGGAGGAGCTGGTGGTCCCTGCCCCCTTCTCGTGGGATCCTAGCATGTCAAGAGAAGACAAACAAATATACTGCAGAACTCACTGGGCTGTCCAGGTGGAGCCGGCAGCTTTTGAGACTGTAAGAAAGAAGGGAGAGGCCTCTGGCCTTCTCTCTACCACCGTCCAGGCTTCCTAGTGCTCCCCAGCCCTGCCCTCACCCTGCCCAGCTTTATGTTGTGTTTGTGGTTCTGTTGCCTCTCTTTTATCTGTCGCTGTTTTTGTCACATGTTCCCCCTGCCTCAGCCCCATCTCTGCCTTTTGTAAGTGGCTTCTAGGGGAGGGGGTGCTCAATCCTTCTCTCCCTCTCACCCCACTACTTTTTTGGAAGAAAGCAGGAGTGGCAGAGATGGTATGTGTGTGGGGGGGTGTCTTTTGTATGACTGAATTAATAAAATGACTTGAAACCCTCCCCACAAAAAAATTTTTGCTTCTGTGTTGGGTATATGTAGGTATTGGTTCATGGTTTCTTTGTAATGTCTTTGGTTGAGGTATCAGGCCTCAGAGTGAGTTTGAATAGTGTCGTATTACGTATTTCTTAAATGTTTGGTAATAGTCACCAGTGAAGCCATTAGGGCCTGGAATTTCCTTTGTGGAAAGGTATTTATGCTCAATTTTAAAAAAAATAGACACAGGCCATTAAGTTTATCTGTTCCTTCTTTTTTTTTTTTTTTTTAAGATTTTATTTATTTATCCATGAGAGATACAGAGACAGAGGCAGAGGGAGAAGCAGGCTCCATGCAGGGAGCCTGATGTGGGACTCCATCCTGGGACCCCAGGATCACGCCCTGGGCCCAAGGCGGCGCTGAACTGCTGAGCCACCCAGGCTGCCCACCTGTTCCTTCTTGAATAAGCTTTGCTAGTTAGTGTCTTTCGAGAAATTTGCCAGTTTCATCTAAGCTGTTAAAATTATGGGCATAGGGGCAGCCTGGGTGGCTCAGCGGTTTAGCGCCACCTTCAGCCCAGGGAGTGATCCTGGGGACCTGGGATCGAGTCCCATGTCGGGCTCCCTGTGAGGAGCCTGCTTCTCCCTCTGTCTGTGTCTCTGGCTCTCTTTCTCTCTCTGTGTGTCTCTCATGAATAAATAAATAAAATCTTTTTAAAAAAATAAATAAAATTATGGGCATAAAACTGATCATCATATTCTCCACTGGATCTTAGCCAAAAGGCTGAGAAGCAATGATCATAAGATTTTCTTGTTCTTGTTTTAAGTATCTGTAGAAACTGTAGGGATGGGAATCTTTCTCATTCCTGATGCTGGAGACTTAACGAATTTTTTTAATCTTCTCAAAGAATTGGATTTTGGTTATATTTTCTCTTTTTTCCTGTTTTCCATTTCATTGATTCCTGCTGTTGTCTTTCTTTTCTTCTCACTTTGGTTTTAGTTTGCTCTTCTTTTTTTTTTAGTTTCTCAAGATAGAAGGTGAGGTCATTGATCTGAGACCCTTCTCTAATGTAGGTATTTGTGCTTATGCATCCCCATAGCACATTAAATTAGTAACATCCCATAAACTCTGATATATTTTCATTCAGTTCAAAATATCTTTTTACTTCCCTTTTTATTTCTTAGATGGATCCATGGGTTAATTAGAAGTCTTACTTTCCAAATATTTGTAGATTTCCCAGAAATCTTTTTTTTTTAAGATTTTATTTATTTATTCATGAGAGACACAGAGAGAGAGGCAGAGACACAGGCAGAGGGAGAAGCAGGCTCCATGCAGGGAGCCCGATGTGGGACTCGATCCAGGGACCCCAGGATCACGCCCCAAGCCGAAGGCAGGCGCTCAACCACTGAGCCACCCAGGCGTCCCTTTCCAGAGATCTTTTTATTTCTAATTTCATTTCAGTTTAGTCCAAGAACATACTTGGTGGATGTTAAATCCTTTTAAATGTATTAAGATTTGCTTTGTGGCCCAGAATACAGTTTATCTTGGAAAATGTTCCAGGTACACTTGAGAACAATGTGTATCTTAGTGTTGTTGGGTAGAGTGTTTTATAAATGTCAAGTTTGTTGATAGTATTGTTGGTGTCCTTGCTGATTTTCTCCTACTCATTCTATCAATCATTAAGAGAAGTCTACTGAAATCTCTTGGTTTTATATATCCTTTGCTCTGAAATCCACTTTGATATTCATACAACTTCAGCTTTCTTTTGACTAGTGTTAGTGTGGTGTATCTTTTCCATACTCTTAACTATATAGCATATAGTTTGTTGCTACTTTTTTTTTTTTTTTTGCTACTTTTTTTTTTTTTTTTTTATCCAATCAGACAAATTTTTCCTTTTCATTGATTGGTGTGCTTCTACCATTTACAATTCATGTGATTATTGATATGGTTATATTTGAGCCTATTATCTTGCTATTTGTTTTCTCTATTTTTAATCTCCTCTTTATTTCCCTTTTCCTTTTTATTTGACTTCGAATTAATGGAATATTTTTTATGATCTCATTTTATCTTCTTTGTGGGATTATTGGCTATAACTCTTTATTATTTTAGTGTTATAGTATACATTTTTAACTTATCGGTCTACCATAAGGTGATTTTTATGCCACGGCAGATATAGAATAAAAATGTTACAGCAATGTACTTCTCTTTCTCTCCTTCCAGCCTTATTGTTTATGAATTTTAATTCTGCATAAGTTATAAATCTCACGATACATTGTTATTTTTGTTTAAATAGTCAAATTTGTTTGTTTATGAGCCCAACATGGGGCTTAGCTAGCCAGGTGCCCATAAGTAGTCAATTACCTTTTAAAAATATTTAAATGGTAATAAAAATTTCTTACTTATATACTCTTATACTTAACTTTTTTGCCCATGCTCTTTAATTCTTTACATAGATGTATTTGGTAGCTCTTTTCTTTTTTTCCTGAAGAACTTCAAAACATTTCTTATAGTGCAGGCTTTATTTGAATTATTTTTAAAGATGTTTTTACTCTGAGGGTACCTAGCTGGCTCAGTGGCTAGAGTATGGTACTCTGAATCTTGGGGTTGTGAGTTTGAGCCTCACATTGAGTGTAGAGATTACTTAAAATCTTTTTTCTTTTCAAGATTTTATTTATCTAATTTAGAGAAAGAGAGAGAGAGAGCATGAGCAGCAGGAGGAGCAAAGGTGGAGGGAGAGGGAGAGAAAATCTTAAGCAGGCTCTGCACTGAGCGTGGAGCCCCACCCGGGACTCCATCCCACCACCCTCAAACTATTACCTGAGCTGAAACCAAGAGTCCAATGCTCAACTGACTGAGCCACCCAAGTGCCCCTAGATTACTTAAAATCTTTAATAATATATATATATTATTAAAGATTTTGTTTATTCATGAGAGACACAGAATGAGAGAGAGGCAGAGACACAGGCAGAGGGAGAAGGAGGCTCCATGCAGAGAGCCTGACGTGGGACTCGATCCTGGGTCTCCAGGATCACACCCTGGGCCGAAAGCGGTGCTAAACCGCTGAGCCACCTGGGCTGCCCACTTAAAATCTTTTTTTTAAAAGTGTCTTTATTATGTATAGATTTGTAAGTTGTCCCTTTTTTCTTTCAGTATTTTAAAATGTTACTCCACTCTTATTTGCATTATTTCCAGTAAGAAATATAATTATATTTTTCTCTTTGTTCTTATGTAGTTAATAAGCCTCTTTCTCTGGCTGTTTTTGAGATTTTATTACTGGGTTTTGTGTTATTTGACAATTATACTCTTTGATATAGTTTTATTCAAATTTCTTGGGCAGCCCGGGTGGCTCAGCGGTTTAGCGCCTACCTTCGGCCCAGGGTCTAATTCTGGAGCCACGGGATCGAGTCCCACGTTGGGCTCCCTGCATGGAGCCTGCTTCTCCCTCTGCCTCTCTCTCTCTCTGTCTCTCATGAATAAATAAATAAAATCTTAAAAAAAACAAAAACAAATTTCTTGTGCTTGGGGTTAGTTGACCTTGTATATGTGGTTTTGGTTGTCATCAAATTTGGAAAATTTGAGGGCATAATTCTTTTTTTTTTTTTTTAAGATTTTACTTATTTATTCATGAGAGAGAGAGAGAGAGAGAGGCAGAGAGACAGGCCTAGGGAGAAGCAGGCTCCATGCAGGGAGCCTGATGTAGGACTCAATCCTGGCACTCCAGGATCACACCCTGGGCCAAAGGCAGGTGCTAAACTGCTGAGCCACCCAGGGACTGCGGGCATAATTCTTGAAGCATTTTTCCTGTCCCCCTTCCCTTCTTTCAGAGGCTTCAATTACTCATGTATTCGACCTCATGAGGCTGTCCTATAGGTCATGGATACTCTTTATGTTTTTGTCTTGTTTTATAACTCTTCTATCTCTCTGTATTTCATTTTGAATAGTTTCTGCTGCTATGCCTTTAAGTTCATTAGTCTTCTGTATTGTCTAATCTGCTGTTTAATTCCATCTAGTCTATTTTTCATCTCAGACATTGTGATTTTTATTTCTAGAAGCTTATTGTTGTCTTTATTATGTCTTCCATGTTTCTACTTACATTTAAGTAACATTGTGTCAGTTCTGAGGTGGTTCCAACTGGTTATCTCATTATTATGGGTCATGTGTTCCTGACTCTTTGCATACTTGATAATCTTAGATTAGATGCCAGAATTTTACCTTGTTGGGTATTTTTGTATTCTTATAAATCTTCTTGAGCTTTGTTCTAGAATCAGTTAGGTTACTTGGAAATTACATCATACTTTCAGGTTTTTTATGATTTTTAAGTAGGTCCAAAGCAGTGCTCAATTTATTTAGTTTTTGTTTTAATTCCACTAGTGTACATTTGTTTCAGGTGTACAATTTCATGATTCAACACTTCCATAGACCACTTGGTGCTCATCAGGACAAATGTACTCCTTAATCCCCATCAATCCTATTTACCTCATCTGTCCACCCACCTCCCTCCCTCCTTGGTAACCATCAGTTTGTTCTCTGTAATTAAGAATCTGTTTCCTGGGTTGCCTGTCTTTTTTTCCCTCATGAACGTTAGTTTTGTTTTTTAAGTTCCGCATATGAGCATCATATGGTATTTCTCTTTCTCTGATGGACATACTTCACTTAGCATAATACTCTCCAACTCCATCCATGTCATTGCAAATGATAAGATTTCATTCTTTTTTATGGCGAGGTAATATTCCATTGTATATAAATACCATGTCCTCTTTATCCATTCATCAATGGACATTTGGGCTCTTTCCATAGTCTGGCTATTGTTGATAGTACTGCTGATAGTGCTGCTATAAACATCAGGGTGCACGTATCCCTTCAAATTAGTATTTTTGTATTCTTTTTTTTTTAAAGATTTATTTATTTATTTATTATGATAGACACAGAGAAAGAGAGAGAGGCAGAGACACAGGAGGAGGGAGAAGCAGGCTCCATGCCAGGAGCATGACGCAGGACTCAATCCTCGGACTCCAGGATCGCGCCCTGGGCCAAAGGCAGGCGCCAAACCGCTGCGTCACCCAGGGATCCCCGTATTTTTGTATTTTTTGGGTAAATCCCTAGTAGTGCAATTGTTAGATCATAGGGTAGTTCTATTTTTAACTATTTTTTTAAGATTTTATTTATTTATTCATGATAGACACAGAGAGAGAGAGAGAGGCAGAGACACAGGCAGAGGGGAGAAGTAGGCTCCATGAAGGGAGCCTGACGTGGGACTCGATCCCGGGTCTCCAGGATCGTGCCCTGGGCCAAAGGCAGGCGCTAAACTGCTGTGCCACCCAGGGATCCCTATTTTTAACTTTTTGAGGAACCTCCATACTGTTTTCCGGAGCGGCTGCATCATTTTGCATTCCCACCAACCAATGCTCAGTTTAGAATTATTCTTCACTACTGCGACAAGACCTTCTTGAATACTCTAGACACTATCTTATGAATTATGAGTTTTTCCAATCTGGCTGGTAAGAACAGGCATTGTTCCCAACCAACCCTGGGCACTATTTCCTTTAATCCTTTCTGTCGGCTCTTTCCTTGGCTTTGGTTAGTTCCTCATATGCATGTGCTAATCAGTGCTCTGCTGAATACTCTAGAACCCTCTGCAGATCTCTAGGTGGGTTTTTGTATAAGGGTTTTTTCTTTCTGTGCTATTCCTTCTTCTCTGGAATTCTGCCCTAAACTTTGATTTCCCCTGACTTCAGCTCAAAGAGTTCACCAGGCTACCCTCTGTTCCCCTAAGATGTGACCTAAAAATGCCCTCAAGGCTATAAACTGGAGCACACTCAGGTTCAGGGCTCACTTGCATTTGTGTTCTGTATCTCGTACTCGCTTTGGCAACACATGTACTAAAATTGTTTTCTGTCTCTCAAGAATCATTGTCCTTCATTGCCTGGTATCTAGTGTCTTGAAAATCATTGTTTTGTAAATTTTGCCTGCTTTTTGTTATTCATTATTTTAGGTGAGAGTGCAAATCTGGTCCTTGTTACTTGATCTTGAGCAATTTGGTTTTAACAGCCTTCCAACGAATTCTGGTGCATGTTAAACTTTGAGGACTAGATAGATCCATGAACTGAATGTTAGGCAATTATTTCATTAACATGCTCAACTGCCACACACCATGAAGACAGGATTATATGCAGTAAATCTAATATCTGGAGGAAAAAGATTTTGTAAATCATTTCTATGCTTTGTAGCATGAAAGATATGTCAGTGATTGTGAGATATTTGAAATATTTGTACAATCAAGATAGATGGAGATTTGGGCAAGGAGAGGAAGATTTTGTGAAATAACCTTCATTAATGTTGCTATGGTACATAGTAGTCAGACATGTAGCTTTAAGCTACCTAATAATTTAACTGAAATTTTTTATAAATGTTAAGTGATAAATACAAATTTGAGTAGAATTAGTTGCCTTAGGCTATGTACCTACCATAAAATCACTCTGCTTTAAAGTATACAGAAAACAAGGGCGCTGGGGTGGCTCAGTTGGTTAAGCATTTGCCTTCAGCTCTGGTCATGATTCCAGGGTCCTGAGAGCCCTGCATGGGGCTCCCTGCTCAGTGGGGAGCCTGCTTATTCCTCCGCCCCTCTCCTCTTCATTCTCTCTCTCTTTCTCTCCCAAATAAATAAAATCTTTAAAAAACAAAACAAAGGGACGTCTGGGTGGCTTAGCAGTTGAGCATCCCAGGTGTGATCCCGGAGTCCTGAGATCAAGTCCCACATCAGGCTTCTTATGTGGAGACTGTTTCTCCCCCTGCCTGTGTCTCTGCCTCTCTGTATATCTCATGAATAAATAAATAAAATCTAAAAAAAAAACAACAAAAAAACAGAGTACCACAGTACCACTTCTTCTGGGAGTCAGGAATGTGACTGCTATAAATACTTTGAAGGAAACTAATCAAGTTACTGCAATTCCTTAAAGTTTTCTGCAAGAAACTTTAAAATAGTTTAAGATATGTATAAAATTTATGCCATCTTTATTAAGCAAATAAAGCAGAAATATTTTAAGCTGGGGAAGTAAGTGTTGACTTTAATAAGCTTTACCCAAATTATTAAAAAACAAAACCCTGACTCCTAGGAAAGATGTGGGCACAGATCAGATATACAAGCCTTCCCACAAAATCAAATGGAATAAATAAAACTTTTTTTAAAAAAAGAAGACACTGAAGCTAAGGAAAGTTCTTACCTACATGACAGAGGCTTTGAGTTGCTGAGAGGAACAACATGGGTCAAACTATCCACCAGACTCTGGGAATTCACACACCACTCCCATTCCCGGTGGAAGGGAAAGGAGTTGGACAAGATTCTTTGTAGAAGCACAGATACTGTTCCACTATTGCAGATAAATAACAATGTCCAGAAAACATGAACTTTATTTTTTTTGTAAGATTTTATTTTTATTTATTCATGAGAGACACAGACAGAGGCAGAGACACAGGCAGAGGGAGAAGCAGGGTACCTGTGGAGGAGCCCAATGTGGCACTCAAACCCCAAACCCCAGAATCCCGACATGAGCCAAAGGTACTCAGCCACTGAGCCACCCAGGCGTCCCAAGAACATGAACTTTAAACAAGATTAGTGATGAATTACAGCCAGAGAAAAATATCAAAATGGAGTTTTGAGAGGTTGGGAGGTAAAAAAAAAAAAATTATACTATTATACAACTAACAAGTAGACTAGAAAAAAAGCTGAGTCACTTTTGCAGAGAGCAAAGTGAATGACATGGATTAAATTGTTGAGAAGAATAAAGTGATAATGTATATGAAGCATGATGTTTGACATATACTAAGTGCTCGATAACATCTGTTGTTACTAAATATTAGCACTATTTATAGAATACATACTCTCAAGTGCTTTGAAAATTTTAAAAGAAGTCACATGGTTTCCTTAAGAATCTTGGATTCTAGTGTAGCATACACAATCAACAAAAGTAATTATATTATAAATCCATAGAACAGGAACATATAAAAAAAAATAACTGGCTCAGTTAGTAGAGCGTGTGACTCTCACTCTCAGGGTTATGAGTTCAAGCCCTTTGTTGGGCATGGACTCTACTTAAAAAAAACCCAAAACCAAAAAACCCAAAGCCAGAGAGGGCACCTGGCTGGCTCAGCTGGTTGAGCCTGTAACTCTTGATCTTGGGGTTATGAGTTCAAGCCTCATGTTGAGTATAACAGTTACTTTAAAAAATAAAATCTTTAAAGAAAAATCAGAGATGAGGAAAACATACCTTATGTAGTGTGCTGTTTATAAGTTGGGGCAAGTTCATAACACCTTTCTTATAGTTGTTAGATTAAATGAAGACTTGCTACATGATAAATGATCAATAAATAGTGGCAATTTCTTTCCTTTGGGACTCAATTTTCTTTTTTATTTATTTATATTATTTTTAAAAGACTTTTATTTATTTTTTTCATGAGAGACACAGAGAAAGGCAGAGACATAGGCAGAAGGAGAAGCAGGCTCCCTGTGAGGAGTCCTGATGTGGGACTCGATCCCAGGACCTGGGATCATGACCTAAGCCAAAGGCAGATGCTCAACCACTGAGCCACCCAGGTGCCCCAATTTTCTAATTTTAAAAAAGAAGGCAGTGAATATAATGATTAAGAGTGTTGACATCAGAAGAAATGGGTTCTTATCCCAATTCTACTGCTTATTACCTGTGAAGGTCTCTGGCAGGTTACTTAACTTCTCTACCCTGATTATTCTTGTTTTACAAAAGAGACATTTCAGTGGGCCATTGACATTGTTTTGTAACCTCTATTTGCTACTTGATGTATAGCTAATATCTTAAAAGGAAATCTGAAAAATCTACTCTGACATCTTCATTTGTTGTTTTATTTGTGGTTCGTTTTTGGTTTAGGTTTTGGATGCTAGAGATGGACATCAGAATTCTTTCCATCTATTTTGCTTAATTAAACAGATATGGAAGAAGTTATGAGGAAGAAGATGCATTTTCATTAGTCTAGAGAAATTTATTAGAGTCATTTCGGGAAGACCGTCAGAATCATTGTTTTAAGGAATTCTATATAAAATTCAAAACAGACATTGTCTACTTAAAGGATACAAGGATTTTTTTTTAATCTAACAAGCTTCCAAAATGCAATTTTAAGTTGATCAACTGCTAAGCAACTCATTATATGTATTTCCAGTGCAAAGGAAGGTTCTTTTCAAGGAAGATATAGTCTTTAATTCCATTTAAGCTAAATTCTAGGAAAATGTGTGGATCTCCCAGGTAATTGTATAGACTTTATTAGAAAATTAAATAGTATTTTGCTTCACAGAAGACATTAACAAACATTTCTATTAAATTGCTTGAAGAGTTTAAGTGCAAAAAACAATTGATTTCTCTTTCCTCTTTAAATGTTGTATATTTAATTACATTTAATTTTACCTTGCTTGCTATTGCTGGAATATTTGGAAACTTTTAACACCACTTTTTAAAAATATTTTTTAAACTTTATTTGAGAGAGAGAAAGAGAGAGCGAACAAGCAGAGAGAGGGGTAGAGGGAGAAGGAGAAGTAGGCTTCCCACTGAGCAGAAAGCCAGGCTTGGGACTTGATCCCAGGACACTGGGATCATGCCTGAGCTGAAGGCAGATGCTTAACTGACTGAGCCACCCACGCACCCCTAAAAACTTTTAAAAGGGGCAGAATAAACCCATTGCAGTGTACAAAATTGCTTTACCTTATTATCCACCAGACTAAAGTTTTTGCTTTTGAGTGCTCAAGGTCATTCTGAGAAATGACAGTTTTCTGAAGTGTAGTTCTACCAAATGAAGCTTTACTCAGCAGGCCTTCAACAACACAAAATATCTTACTCATTTTCAGATTTGTCTTATTCAATTCCATCCTGCAGAATGCACCAGTTGCAATAAGCACCTATAGAACCTCCTAGGATAGTACTGTTGAAAAGAAATTAAATATTTATTCTGGGGATACCTGGGTGGCTCAGCAGTTAAGCATCTGCCTTCAGGTCAGGGCGTGATCCTGGGGTCCCTGGATCAACTCCCACATGGGGCTCCCTGCATGGAGCCTGCTTCTCCCTCTGCCTGTGTCTCTGCCTCTCTCTCTGTGTCTCTGATGAATAAATAAAATCTTTAAAAAAATATTTATTCTGGCAATGGATCTAATTACTGTCTTTACTTATTATTGTGAATTTATAAAATTGTAGCAAAAACAAAACTGAATTATCTGGATTAGTGATCAGCAAAGGAAAGAAACAAAGGGCAATTTAAATATTTATTATTTTTAAAAATTGATATTTCCAGTTTCTCATCAAAATGATGTAATGAACATTGAATGTAACAAACTTAAAAAAAAGATTTTATTTATCTATTTAGAGAGCAGGCATGTGAGTGGGGGGAGGGGCAGTGGGAGAGGGAGAGAATCTCAAGCAGGCTTCCCACCGAGTGCTCTGAGCCTGTCTTGGGGCTCTATCTTACCACCCTGAGATCAGGACCCCAGCTGAAATCAAGAGTCAGATACTTAACTGACTGAGTCAGTTAAGGTGCCCCTGAACATAACAAACTTGAGGGAAATTTTCATTACCATAAATTCCTGGAAGTGGAATTTTTAGATCAAAGAATATGGATGTTTTTCAATTGTATAGATCAGTTAAATAAGTTATTTTACATAGCTACAATGGAATGTAGCTCTTACAAAGAATAAGTTAAATATATAAATACTGATATTTTTAAATGTCCACAGTATATTATTAAATTGAAAAGGAGTTGCTTAGCAGTACAAAATCCCATTACCATCTATATAGAGATGTTAGTATTTCAGGGAGGAAAAGTGGAAGAATATATGTCTAACAGTGGTTGACTCATTTATCAAATTCAGATTACTTTTTAAATTATGTTGAGTAATGCATGGATAAATACTTCTTATAAAAAATTAATAAAGATATACAAACACTTGTACTCAAATGTTCAAACAGTCTTATGCATAAAAGCTCAATACTTCAAACAACCCAAAGCCTATCAGTTAGTGAATGGATAAAGAAATTGTGGTATATCCATACACTGAGATACTACTCAGCAGAAAAAGAACAAACTATTGATACACACTATAACATAGACGAATCTCAAAATCATTATTCTAGGAGAAAACAGCCATACACAAAAGATTACATATTGTATGATATCATTTATATGAAATTTGGGAAAGGGAAAAGCTATCATGACAGATTAGTGTTTGGCCAAGGGCTACAGGAGAGTACAAAGGAGTATGAGGGACCTTTTGGGGGTAATAGAAATGATTGATATCACAACTGTGTTGGCTATGCTACTGTATATATTTGTTTATATTCATTTAATTGTACAGCTAAAACTGGTGAATTTTATTTCATATACAAATTATACTTCAATAAAGCAAATTTTTAAAAATACAGATTAAGCTGTCTTTTGACTACTACACCAAAACCAAGTTCCCTCACTTGCTGGGCAGGCCTCCTCTTCCTCCAATAGGTAACCACCATCACTACTGCAGACTCTACTTCAAAATTCTTGCTCTGCGTTAACACACATGCACACATACACACAAACGCACGGGAAATCTACATTTCTATATTGTTTTACAGTACTTAGTCATTATTTGGCATTTCCCACTAACTCTATGTCTTGGGGATATTTTCATTAGAATTTACAATTCTGTTCTAACTTCTGATAGTATTACATTGTATGGATATAACAAAGGTTTTTCAGCCATCTCTCTATCACTCAAACACAGTTAAGTGTCATGGTGTGCCAACTCCAAGGAATACAGTGGCATGTAAAGGGGATTAGAGAGTCTTGCCTTCTCAATGCTTTCAGACAGTGGGGTAAGAGAGGAAGGTTGTCAATAATATTAAATGTGAAATCATAACTAGAAGGGTGGATGATTCTTTTTTTTTTTTTGGTGGTTATGATTCTTGAGCCTGAGTAATTCATCTAGTGATATCAGCAAAGTATTTTCCAAGGGAGTTAAACTTTTAATCAGATCTGAAGGGTAGGTGATCATGCCTTAACTAAGGTAGGAGAGTAGGTAAGGGGGAGCTACTAATTCTGAACTGTACCAATGGTACAGAGGAAATATGGGGATATGGTGAGAATTATGGGGAATGTGCTTTAAATATATATTTTTACAGATTTTATTTATTCATGACACAGAGAGAGAGAGAGAGAGAAAGGCAGAGACAGAGGCAGAGGGAGAAGCAGGCCTCATGTAGGGAGCCCGATGTGGGGCTCAATCCCGAGGTCTCCAGGGCCGAAGGCGGCACTAAATCGCTGAGCCACCCGGGGGACCTGCTATATATACACACACACATATAGCAAGACCTAAATATATATATGTGGTTTTTTTTACAAGATGTATACCTTGTTTTGTAACCAGAAAAATATTAAGATAATAAATATGGAGGCTTATGTTGGGCTCCCAGCTCAGTTGGGAGTTGGCTTCACCCTCTGCCTCTCCTCCTGCTTGTGCTCTCTCTCAAATGGATACATAAAACATTAAAAAAGAAGAAAGAAAAGAAAAAGAAAATGAGGCTTTTCACTTTCTTAGCATAAGGGATTAAGTTTCCCATACTCCAGGGACAGAAATGATACAAGAAAAGCAATCCTTCCTCGGCTTGTCTTAAAAAGCTGCACTCAAAAATAAATAAATAAATAAATAAATAAATAAATAAATAAATAAATAAATAAATAAATAAAATAAAAAATAAAAAGCTGCACTCGTCGATGAACATGTCTCGGAACTCCCTCGTCTTGACACAGGATCAGGGATGCTCAGCACGACCTGGCGTGGAGGGGTCAAGGCGTCAAGGCCTCTAGCCTGCACAACTTTTAACTACTTATCACCTGGGAAAGCAAGGGCCCTCCTCTTCACCTCTCCACTGGGGCAAGTGTCTGGCTCCACGCGTGAAACGTGTCCGGTCGTGTTCGGGGGAATCCCCACCGCGCGCAGAGTTTAAGAACAGGACGCTCAGAGGGCAGGAAGACCCCAGGTTCGCTTCCTAACCCACAATGCACAGAGCGCCTTTCAGGAAGTAAGGACGACGGACTCCTGGACGTATTTACCCGGGCGGCAGCGCCTCGCCTAGAATCTGATTGGAAGTGAACCACCGAAGCATTGTGGGACTTTGTCCGTCTCCCAGTACGCATGCGCTAACTGGCTTCGTCCCGCAGGTCCACGTCCGGGAGGGGACGGCGGCCAGAGAATTACGTCGGCGTAACTGGCCGATCCCCTCCGTGCGCAGGCGCAGTGGCTGGGCCAGCACCGGAAGCGCAGGGGGTTGGGGCGGCGGTGACGCGATTCTGTCCGCGTTGGAGGGGCCGGGCCGCTGCTGGAGTCGCCGCGGCTACCGCGTGACGTGGCATAGCAGAAGCCTAAAACGCCAGACCCGGAGCTGCCGCGCCAGTCGTCGAGCAGGTCCTCGCCCCGTTAGTTCTTGTCCCGGAGCTTCGCCCGACACACCGGCTAGCGAGGCGTCTCTGCCGCCCTCTTCCTCCCTCAGCTCCTCTTCCTTCGCTCAGTTTGTTGGGAGCGTGAAAGGAGGAGGCCCGGGGACGCCCCCAAAACCCCTTCTGCTCCTGCCCATCGCAAGTGCCGCTCCTGCCATGGGCCTCACCATCTCCTCCCTCTTCTCCCGCCTCTTCGGCAAGAAGCAGATGCGCATTTTGATGGGTGAGTGAGGGGCCGCGCGCGGAGGGCAGGCCCCAGTGCGGCTCCGGGAGGGAGGGCCGGGTCTCGGCGCGGGGCCTGTGTGTCCCTCCGCCCGCTGTGGTGGGGGAGGGGCGGCGGGCTCGGGGTCTGGAGGAAGTCTTCAGGGGGAAACAATGGGGGCGAAAGGTGGGCGGTCGCCCCGGATCTGTCTCAGAGGCCGGGACAGGGCCGCCCGGGCAAGGTTTCTTCCTTCTGGCTTTCTCTACTCGATCTTACTGAAAAGCCAGAGAAGATTGGGCGGAGATCTGTTGGGGGGGGGGGCGGGTTGGGGTGGCGAGGAAGCGAACTCTCTCATCTCGCTGAGCCCGGAAGACACTGGCGAGGCCGATTCTGAGAGTGCGGCCAGGCTCGTCTCTCCCCCGGTGTGGGCAGCGGTCAGGACCGAGGCAGAACTACTCCAGCCTTCCTCCTCCCCCTTTCTGCCCCCGTGTACACACTCTGCACACTCCCAGTGGAATGTGAGCGAGCGGTCGCCGGGAGCCCGGAGCCGCCCGGGGCAGGAAGTGAGCAGGCCCGGAGCGCAGTGGCAAAGGGAGCAAAGCACCCTCGGCTTCAGAAGAGTCCGGAGTCCTCAGTCCTCAGCGCTCCCTCTGCCAAACTTAACTTCGCGCTGGATTCCCCTGCATATTCTTTTCCTGAAAACTGTGAAGTTTATCCCGAATCACCTTTTGGCCACTCCCAAAACCTAAATATGTTTGGTTTACTCTCTGGTGAATTTCAAACGGATTTTTGTCCAGCTGGTTAAGGTTTAATGAAAAAAAAAAAAAACTTTTAAAGCTATTTTTTGTAAGCCGATAGCAAATTTCCAGTAACAACATTATGACATTTAGTTTTAGGGTAGCCTTGTTACATAATAATTACAGTGTTTTTTTTTTTTTAAGTTATTTTGGAAAATAGGCTTTTAAAAAAACTGCTTTTCAGCGCCAGTTTTTTTTTTTTTTCCCCTTTTTTTTCCTGCTGAGGGAGAAGGGGCTTGACACTTAGGTGATGTAAGCAACCCCTCCCCCCTATTACTGTGAGTAGTCTCTACATCACAGCTGAGCCCTGCGGACCTGCATAATGCAAAAAGGAGCTCCTCTAACTTTAAACGTTGAAACTTGTTTGTTCCTTAGGAGCTGGGAGAAAAAGTCGTTATTTTCTAGTTCTACTACCATTGAAAGTTTTCCAAAGGAGGATTGAGTAATTCCAGGTGTATGAAGATTAAGGGTATACACACTGAGTTCTTTTTTCTCTTAATTGTTATTTCTGGCTTTTTCACAATTCATGGAACAATTGTTATAATTCATTCATAAAGATAAATCAGAATGTTTTCTCTTTAAACGTTTTTAAGATTTCATTTATAGAGACAATTTTTAAAGGAGAGCAAGCATATTAAGTTTTTAAGGTGGCTGAAAATTGACAGTCTGTAAAGGATCTGAAGTCATTGGGAGGACTTTGGACTGTGATAAATGAATTTCCAGGTTGTTCCTTAAAGAAATTAACTAGTACACAGTTGTGTCCCTGGAAATGTACTATGTTGGTCCTTTTACTTAAGATCTATTGTAAATGAATTGCTGTGTTCCATACCCTAAGTCTTTTGTGATAGCTTAAAGTTTCAGAGGGAGAAGAAAGGTAGCGTTATGCTATAAGCACTTTCCTAAATTTACTGTATTAGGGGAGCATTTCTCCCCCGTTCTCCCCAAAAAATAACAGTTGAAAGAAAATGGGAGAATATTTCATTTTGTGCATTTGTGCAAGGGATAGAAGTCATGCTTTGGAATTACTCATTTTATGTTAAATGTTTTATGCCTCCAGTTTCCTATTCTTGTTTTGCTCTTTAATTTTGGAATATTCTGGTTTCCTTCATTAAAAACACTAAAGTCACAAGGTCAAGCTTTATAGTAACTCATCAAATGGAGCATAACCGTAAAAGGTAGGGAAAGAGGTGATTTGGAAGTTTGATAAATGATTTTTTTGTCTAGCTTTATGAGTGACTGCATAATCACTCTTAAGGTCTCTTACCCCTGGGATCCCTGGGTGGCGCAGCGGTTTGGCACCTGCCTTTGGCCCAGGGCGTGATCCTGGAGACCCGGGATCGAATCCCACGTCAGGCTCCCTGCATGGAGCCTGCTTCTCCCTCTACCTGTGTCTCTGCCTCTCTGTCTCTCTCTGTGTGACTATCATGAATAAATAAATAAAATCTTTAAAAAAAAAAAAAAGGTCTCTTATCCCTATTCGAGTTTACAATTAAGAGTCAATGATTGTTTTTTTCATATTAATATTCTCTGGCAGGTATGTGCGCTTCCTTTTCCTTTATAAGGCTTAGGTAAAATTCAGACCTTCTTGAGTCCATGACTTTTTCAGTGTTATTGAAAGATAGCAGCTCATGGGTCTGGTTTGCCAAATTACTGTGAAGTTTAAAATTTTATTCCTACACTTGTTCTCCCAGAAGTTCAAGTAATTTTAAAAAGTGTTTGAAATTATAGCTTGTAGTTAACTAAATAAAAACCAATGCAATGTTTTAAATGTAATGTCACTTAAAGTATAGATTGACAGAATTGCCAAGTTTGTTTTTTGGCGAAATCACTCACGTCAATATTGTTGAGCTTTAAATTCAAAGATGACTAGTTGCCATCTTAGATTTCTCATGTAGCCCTGCATTACCTTATTTTTAGATTGATCTCCAGTGCCTTGTTCTATGATAAGATGTAATTTTCATAAATGATTCCCCAAGTTTTGTTTACATTGGAAAACAGTGTTTCTGTAGAGGGATTATTAATTCTAAGCTCTTTGAACTTGTAAACTTTTGGCTGTTGAAAGGCTGAAAAAAATGTTGCTTTCTAAAAGATTGCCAATAACAGTATAGTTCTGTATTGCCTTATATGTGACTGTGGTTTTTTGGGACCAGGGAGGTTCCTCTATTTGCCAATTTGAAAAATATTACTAATATTTTAAGTGAGACTGAGCTGAAGAGTGGTGTTTCATGCTTTTTCCTTAGCATATTTTGTAAATCCATTCATTGTGATTTTTAATTTTCTGTCCTCATTTCAAAAAATAACACGTCCTTTCTGTTAAATTTTAAAAATGTGGAAAAGAATAAAGTAATAATTATAATTCCACCATTTCACTATTGTTAACATTTACTGTCAGGCTTTTAAGAGGAAATTAGTGTTCTCTCCTTTTGACTTCGCTTATTAGGAGCATTTTCTCAGGTCATTAGTTGAAAACATACTTGCCAGTCTTAAAAAAAAAAAGCCCTTCTATTATGTGATATAAGGAAACAATAGAAAGGCAAAAATCTTTAGTTTATGCCACCACTATAAGTTGATACAGCCATTTTTAGAAGTACCCTTTGGCATTATTGCAGATGGCTTTCAGACTTTGATAATTTGCTGCTAATTAACACATTGATCAAAGTGTAGATATTTCTGATCTGTTGTGTAGAAGTAAGACCTAAGCTTATAATAATTTTTCTGTACATCTGATAGCCTCACTTTCAGTTTTGATGATCAGACTTCTGAGGAATTAGATAAAATACTAAGATAGAGTGTGTCCACCAGAAAAGCTAAAGGCACGATGGCAATGTATAAATACCATTTGAGAGCTCTGGCATTGACTTAGGGCTTTTTTGTTTTTAATTTTAAAAAATTGAGATGTAATTCACATAACAAAATTTATCCCTCTAAAGTATACAGTACAGTGATTTTTATTCACAAACTTGTGTAGGAATGCCTGGGTGCCTCAGTTGATTAAGTGTCTGCCTTCAGTCAGGTCATGATCCCAGGGCCCTGGGATCCAGCCCCACTTTGGGCTCTGTTCACTCTTTCCCTCTGCCTGCCACTCCCTTTGCTTATGAGCTGTCAAATGAATAAATAAAAATTTTTTAAAGATTTTATTTATTTATTCATGAGAGAGACAGAGAGAGAGAGAGAGAGAGGCAGAGACACAGGCAGAAGGAGAAGCAGGCTCCATGCACGGAGCCCAATGTGGGACCTGATCCTGGGACTCCGGATCATGCTCTTAGCCGAAGGCAGGCGTTTAACCGCTGAGCCACCCAAGTGTCCCTAAAATCTTTAAAAAACAATGACAACTTGTGTCACCATTGCCACTGTCTTTTTTTTTTTTTTTTAAGAGAGTGTGAGAGTGTGCTCCTGCTGTGTGGGGAGGAGCAGAGAGAGAGGGGAGAGAGAATCTTAAGCAGGCTCCATGTCCAGCACAGAGCCCACTTGGGGGGGAGGGGCGTGTATCTCACCACTCTGAGATCATTACCTAATAAGCTGAAGTCAAGAGTTGGACCCTAAACTGAGTGAGCCACCCAGGTGCCCCACCATCATCACTGTCTTAATTCTATAACATTTTCATCAGCCCGGAAAGAAACTCTATTCCCATTAGTGGTTACTGTTGCCCTTCTTGCCCAGTTCTTTTACAACCACACACCTACTTTTAGTTTCTATGCGTTTGTCTACTCAGGATAGTTCACGTATCATACAGTGTGTTCTTTAGTGCCTAGCTTCTTTCACTTCGCATAATGTTTTAAACGTTCATATTATATCATATGTCAGTACTTCATTCCTTTTTATGCCTAAAGAGTAATTCCATTTTATGGATATACCATACTTTGTTTATCCATTCATCATTTGATAGAAATCTGATTGTTTCCCTCTTTGGCTGTTATGAGTAATGCTATTGTGAAGATTTGAAAAAAAAAGTTTTTGTATGGGCATATTTTAATTGTCTTGGGTAAATAAATACCTAGGAGTAGAATTGTTGTGTTCTGTGTTAACTATATCTAACATTTAAAGAACTGACAAAACTGTTTTCTAAAGCAGGGACACCCATTTCGCATTCCCATCAGCGATACTTGAGGGATCTAATTTTTCCATAAAACCTGGAGTTTTGCATACCTCTTCTACTCCTCTGATTCTGGGGACATTTTTGAACCTCTGATGTTGTGTTTGAAAAATGGAGGGTAGTTGTGAGATTTATATTACAAAAATGTAAAGAACCACCTAGTGTGGTACTCAGAATTATTTTTAAATAAGCAAATTATTTTTAAATAATTGTGAAGTTGTATTTTAAGCTTCCTTGTAGAAAATCGAAAGATAAAGGAAAACATAAAAAGAAAAATTAACTGTGTGAAATTTCATCCATCTGAAAATACACTTTTTTCATTCCAGTCTCCTTTCTGCATTTTCCTTTTCCAACTTAAGGTCATGGAATCTAGTGTCTTTCAATTTAAATATAAATATTTCTTGCTGCCACAGTTTAGTAGATATACTTTTTAATGATTGGCAAAGAGTTTTGGGTAATTTTGCTGCGTTAATATTTTGGTCAAAGTGCAGGTCTAGTTAAGGAGAACAAGTAATTCTAGTATATCTTTGAATACAGTGACTTGTTTATGGAGTGGAAGGGAGGGAGGGCATTACTGGAATGTACAGATTAGAGTCTTATCTTGGCTGGTTGAGAATTGGTTATAGTTTCATTTTGTGGAGAAATCTCATTGCCAAATATTGCAACATTAAGGAAATACATACTTAAGAAATGACTGAAGTAGGACAAAATTGTTAGGCCAAAATGGTTTTGGGTAAAGAACTATATAAGTTTTAAGTGATGGTATAAATTAATCTGTGCATCTTTAATCTCACAGTAGAAATTCCTTTTTTAAAAAAAACTTGTGGTTTGCATTTATATAGCACTATTATATTTTTGTGCAGCTCAAGGATGTCTTCATGATTTTAGAGTCTTGTATGTGACTGTGAGCCATTTAACTGTTGTCTTACAATTTTTATTTTAAAGATAACTTGTTTAAAAAGCCTTATGGTTGCATTATTTGGTCAACAATTCCCCCATTTAGGGAGGTGGGCGGGGGTGGGGGTGACTGGGTGATGGGCACTGAGGGGGACACTTAATGGGATGAGCACTGGGTGTTATTCTATATGTTGGCAAATTAAACACCAATAAAAAATAAATAAAAAAATAAAAACAATTCTCCCATTTCATTAAAAATAAGTATATAGAATATATTCAAGGCTCTTAAGCAGTTATCTTCCTGATAGATACATCAGGAAATATAACCAGGCCGACAAATTAATTAAGGAAATCTGCTATTTGAGAATTTTTTTAAATGAAAGTAACACGTTTATTGTGTGAAGACAATTCTAACTGTAGAAGAATATTAGTTATGCATATAAGCAGGTGTTAACAATTTCATTAAAAATTGGGTTACCTCTGTGCTTTTGTATAACTTAAAATAGTTATATTAATAATAATTTGTCTTGGGTTTTTTCCATTCTTTGTCAGTATTCTTGTATTGAAATTGTTTTAGTGATGGTATGAGGTTTACTTGGACTTGCAGTGAGGACTAGCATGTGCCATAGTTCTCACAACCTAAATCATGTTTTTTCTAACCAATATCTTAGTTTCATTTCTGACTTGGGCTTAATCATATTTTGATTTAGTTGCTTTTTTTTTTTTTTTTTTTTTGAGAGCTCGAGCAAGCAAAGGAGGAACAAAGAAAGGGAATCTTTTTTTAAACATTTATTGGGGGGATCCCTGGGTGGCTCAGTGGTTTCGTGCCAAACTTTGGCCCAGGGCGCGATCCTGGAGTCCCAGGATCGAGTCCCGCGTCGGGCTCCCTGCATGGAGCCTGCTTCTCCCTCTGCCTGTGTCTCTGCCTCTCTCTCTCTCTCTGTGTGTCTATCATAAATAAATAAAAATAAATCTTTAAAAAAAAATAAACATTTATTGGAGAGAGAGACAGCCCACACACACAAGCAGGGGGAGGAGCTGGGGGGAGAGGGAATCTTTTTTTTTTTTTTTTTTTTAAAGATTTTATTTATTTGACAGAGAACACAGGCAGGGGGAGCAGCAGACAGAGGGAGAGGGATAAAGCAGGCTCTGCTCCAACTAAAGAACCTGATGTGGGGCTGGAGCCCAGGACTCCGGGATCATGACCTGAGCCAAAGGCAAACACCCAACTGACTGAGGTACCCAGGCATCCAGGGAGAGAGAATCTTAAGGAATCCATGCTGTGAGCGCAGAGCTGGGTGCAGGGGTCCGTCTCACAGTCCTGACATCACGACCTGAGCTGAAACCAAGAAGTTGGCTGCTTAACCAACTGCACCACTCAGTCATCCCAGAGAGGGAAAATCTTAAGCAGGTTCCACGTTCAAAGCAGAGACAACTTAGAGCTCAGTCCCACGACCATGAGATCATGACTTGAGCCAATATCAAGAGTTGGTCGCTTGACTGAGCCACCCAGGAGCCTCTTAATTTAGTTACTTAAGGGTGAATATTTCTTTATTTTAAAGTTTGATCAACTTCAACTAAGAAGGACTTATTTTCTCGAGTGACCGCTTTTTCTTTTTTCAAAAAAAAATTTATTTAAATTCAATTAATTACTAAATAGTGTATTATTAGTTTCAGAGGTAGAATTCAGTGATTCATCAGTATTGTAACACCAGTGCTTGGTATATCACATTCAGCTTTTCCAAATGGTGAAACGATCATATTGTTCTCCTTGTTGTAGGTTACTTTTGTTTCTTTGTGTATAGTTTAGAATTCGATTTTTTTTTTATACTGTCCCATCCATACTCCATAAACAAACACCTCCTGATGTAAGTTGGCTTTTCGTGTACCCATTAGTGAGGGCTTAGTTGTTCACTCTATTAGGTGTCATAGTATTTGGAAAGAATAAACCTGAATATCTCAGAATGAAGGAGTAGGGAACACAGTTTGATTAGAGGACACAGGATATGAAGATCCAATGTTAAATTGCTTGAGTGTACAGAGAGTTCTTAAAGCTACCTTTTGTAGGGTACAGAACAGAAAAGGTGGTTATATGGGTAGATGTGTAGATGGCTGAAATTGCCTATAGCTTTTTAATTTTTTTATTTTTTTTAGTTTTTTTATTTCTATTTTTTTTAAGGTTTTATTTATTTATTCATGAGAGACACAGAGAGAGAGAGAGAGAGAGGCAGAGACACAGGCAGAGGGAGAAGCAGGCTCCATGCAGGGAGCCCAATGTGGGACTTGATCATGAGAGTCCAGGATCACACCCTGAGCCAAAGGCAGGTGCTAAACCGCTGAGCTACCCAGGGATCCCTGCCTATAGCTTTTAATTCTGTTTTGGACTGATGAAAGTTAAACTTACTTGCACAGTAACATAAATTAGATAAGTAGGGTGATTTCTGTGTGTGTTTTTTAAACTTAATAGTGTTCGTTTCATGTGCCATGTCATGCTCGATTTAAATATTTGGAAAGCATCCTTGCCTAAATCAATACTCAGTTGAATTCATTTCAGAATCTCTTGATAGCGTAAATCTAGGCCAAATGTGATGTCCTTGGAACAACGATAACAGTCATTGCAGTTATTAGATATTGACCTTCCATTTAGAATGGTTTGGCAGACTAGAATATGCAGGTTTTGAGAGAATTGTACTTGAAATATACATTTAATTTGCTCATCACTATCACTGAAATAAAGAAGTATACCCTCTTGCTTGAGGATGGATTTTTTTTTCCCTTCAGAGATAAACACATTTTTGGGTGCCTGAATGGCTTAGTTAAGTGTCTGCCTTTATCTCAGGTCATGACCCCAGGGTTCTGGGATGGAGCCCCACATCAGGTTCCCTGCTGGGGGTGGGGGGAGTGTGGGGGGTGTCTGCTTGTCCCTTTCCCGCTCCCCTCTGCTCATGTTCCAACAGTGGGAGTCTTTTCTGCCCTCTACCCTTCCCTGATGCACGTGCTCGCTCACAAATAAATTAATAAAATCTTTAAAAACAAAACAACACAACAAAAAACAAGCAAATTCTTCCCTACTTGTATTCTCCCTCAAAGGAATAGTTTTAAGAATTTAGACATTAGTTACATTTGGGATTAATAATGAGATAGGGCCATTTTTTACAATCCAAATTAACCAATCTTTTGTTCTTGTTTTTGTGTATCTGATGTAGGAATGGATTTAGGTAGGGGTAAAATTGGCCTCTTTTTCCTTTACTATCATTTAAGGATACTAGTGCATAGTTACCATATTTTTTAAGATAATTTTTATTCATTTGTTTTTATGTGTTCTCTGATTCAACTTGTAACTTGGGTTTTTAAAAATGATAATAGTTTGTAGAATTAATAAGGACTTGAATTGGAGGGCAGCCCCGGTGGCGCAGCGGTTTAGCGCCGCCTGCAGCCCAGGGCGTGATCCTGGAGACCTTGGATCGAGTCCCACGTTGGGCTCCCTGCATGGAGCCTGCTTCTCTCTCTGCCTGTGTCTCTGCCCCCCCTCCCCCCCCCCCCCGCTCTCTCTCTCTCTTTCTGTTTCTATGAATAAATAAAATAAAATAAAAATTTTTTAAAAAAGGACTTGAATTGGAAAGGATCTTAGGTTAAATGATTCCATCTTGTTTTACAGCTGATTTCTCTGGTCTCAGTTTTCTAGAGTGATTTGTTTAAAGACCCTTAACTAATTTGTGGCAAAGCAAATCTAGAGACTAGAGCCTGAGTCAGTCAGATACTCTTCTTTTCACTGCTACATGTCTCTTTAGGTCTAGAAAGAAAAATAGAAAAGCTTTCTGCAGCAGGTGTTGCCCTTAGGATAGAAAGGAAGTAATTTCATTTCTAACTCATTTGTGCCTTGACCAGTTAACTTTTGCTTTCAAACTATAAAGTTGTGAAATTAATTCTTAGTGTGCATTTTTGGCCTAGATTTAAAATCTATAATGTCTTTTTCTAGTTGGATTGGATGCTGCTGGCAAGACGACCATTCTGTATAAACTGAAGTTAGGGGAGATAGTCACCACCATTCCTACCATTGGTAAGAAAGTTTACAGATGACTAATTTATGTCATAATGATATATTGTAAAATGAAATAGAGTATGGTTTAATTTTGAAAAATTTTAAAGGTTTTACTATTTTAGAGCAGCTTTATGTTCACAAAAAAATGAAAGGAAGGCACAGAGATTTCCCATAAACTCCCTGCCCCCAAGTATATATATAGCTTCCCCCTTTATCAGTGTCACTCACTTGAGTGGTACGTTTGTATTGCTGATGAACCTCATTGACATAATCATCCAAAGTCCATAGTTTACCTTGGAGTTCATTGGTGTTGTACATTCTAGGTACAGGGTTTGGACAGGTATGCTATGACATATATCTATCATTATAACTGGCTTAGGTTTATTCAATTTGTTGATTACGGAGTATATTTTCTTAATGACGTTTTGCACAATTGTCTTTTTTTTCTTTGTAGGTTTTAATGTGGAAACAGTAGAATATAAGAACATTTGTTTCACAGTATGGGATGTTGGTGGTCAAGATAAAATTAGGCCTCTCTGGAGGCATTACTTCCAAAATACCCAGGTAAGGAATGCTGTATAGTTTGTATAACTTTTCTTTATGTGTTTTATGCTTTAAAGTTTCTTTTGATATCTACGTTTAACTGGGTGTTGGTGTTTACTGTATGAGTTGGCATTCTTCTTATCACTACTTCTGTATTCCTCAATGAACTCTCAGTCATGCATTTGAAGGCTAAATTACCCAGGGTGGAAAAGTTACATAGCCATCATAACAATATTTTGGAAGATTAGGAGGGGGTGATTCTCAAGGTTGAATTAGGTGTCTCTTCCGTAGTACTGTTGGTTTCATTCTTAGTCTGGAAAGTAAGTTCTGTGTTACTGTCATTGTAATTTCTAATGAATAAACAGCAATTAATAATCCTTCATTTAGCATCAAGTGTTTACCTTACTAAAATACATTAAGGAAAAAAGATATTGGGGTGCTTGGGTGGTGTAGTCGGTTATGCATCTGACTCTTGGTTTTGGCTTGGGTCACGATTTTGAGGTCATGAGATAGAGCCCTGAGTTGGGCTTTACACTTAGCTCGGAGTCTGCTTGAGATCCTTTATCCTTCTCCCTCCGCCCCTCACACGCACACACGCGCTCTCTCTCTCTCTCTTTTTAAAGATTTTATTTATTCATGAGAGGCAGAGACACAGGCAGGCAGAGAAGCAGGCTCCATGCAGGGAGCTGGATGGTGGGACTCGATTCCGGAATTCCAGGATCATGCCCCCAGCCAAAGGCAGACACCCAACCACTGAGCCACACAGGTGTCCCTCTCTCTTTCTAAAATATAAAATAAGGGATCCCCGGGTGGCGCAGCGGTTTGGCGCCTGCCTTTGGCCCAGGGCACGATCCTGGAGACCCGGGATCGAATCCCACGTCGGGCTCCCGGTGCATGGAGCCTGCTTCTCCCTCTGCCTGTGTCTCTGCCTCATTCTCTCTCTCTCTCTGTGACTATCACAAAAAAAAAAAAAATTAAAATATAAAATAAATCTTGGGATGCCCGGTGGCTTAGCGGTTGAATGTTTGGGCTTTGGGCTCCCTGCGAGGAGCCTGCCTCTCCTGTGTCTCTGCCTCTCTCTCTCTCATGAATAAATAAATAAAATCTTTAAAAAAAAAAAAAGGTTTTTTCAACAGGAGCACTGTTGACATTTCGGGCTGAGTAACTCTTTATTGTTGGACAAGGGGAGATTCTCTGCATTGTAGGATGTTTAGCAGCATCTCTGGCCTCTACCCACTAGTAGCAAACCCCACCCAACACCCAGTTGCGGTAACCAAAAATATCTCCACATATTGCAAAATATTCTCTGGGGACAAAATTCTGCCTTCTTGAGAACCACTGCTCTAGTCTAATTCTTAAATAGGAGCAAGCTGAAGCTTGGAATGACTTACTAGGACTGGAGAGGCAGTTCTTATTCTATATTTTATATTTCTCTTTAACCTTGTTCCAACTCAGTTGTGTTTTCTGCCATAGGAGAGGTTTCTCATCAGTTTTTGTTTACTATTGGAGTTAATAAATACATTTTTTTAGGCAGTATGTGATATTACAAGTACTTCCTATGTTTGAGGTTTGCAGATGTAATTCATGTTCTTCAACTCTTAAAACAGAGCATGCAAGTGAGGTATGTTGCCACCAGGTGGCAGTGAATATACCCTAGGTGAGTTGGTAGAACTACCAGGTTTAAGTAGTGTGTGTGTCCTGTTAAATAAGTGGTATGCTTTTTTTAATTTAAAAGTTAGAATATTTCTGTTCATTAACTGTGATTAGAAAAGCTATTTTGATATAAATCACATAGTTTAGAAAACCTTATTATGGAAATTGTCAAATGAGCACAAAAGTAGAGAGAATAACAAAGTTCTACATACCTGTTACCCAACTTCAATTATTTGGATATGGCCAATATTGTTTGTTTGATGTTCCTCTCTTACCTTTTGAATTATTTTAAAGTAAGTCATAGTCATTTCTTTTAGGGAACACGTTTTTAAAGTAAAATAAGGGATGAAGTGAAATTTTGCTCATCCTTAATTTGTGATTTTTGACTAAGAGTAACTAACCCTAGTCTTTTTTTTTTTTTTTTTTTTTTGAGAGTGAGAGAAAAGAAAGTATGCACATGTGTGTGGCAGGGAAGGGCAGAGGGAGAGGGAGACAGAAAATCTTAATCCCCAGCATGGGGCTCGGTCTCACAACCCTGAGATCATGATCTGAGCCAAAATAAAAATAAGGGTTTGACATTTAACTGACTGAGCCACGCAAGTGCCCCGTTTACTTTTGAGTTCTTAATTGAGATTAGATCCATTCCTGGCCTCTTTAGATCACTGGATCACCTTATAATTAAAAGTCCAAGTACTTCTTCCTAGAGAACTCATGTCTACAGGAGAAAGTTTTATGCTATCTGATATAATCTCAGTTTAGGTCTTAACACCAGCTTTTCTAGCATTCCTGATCAGTTCTTTTAGCTATAAAATTTAAAAGAAATGAATAATGTTTAACCATGCTTCTAATTTCTATTTACAAGCCAGGACACAGTGATTATTGTAGTAAATTCTTCATCCTCATTAGATAATCCCAATTACTTTGCTGTCCTAAATAATTAAGCAAATACTTGGACTTTTAAGTAGACTTTTCTTATTGTAGCCAAACTTAATCTTTAGAATCTTATGTTTTCTACACTCTTATTTCTAGGTGATCCCAGGAAGTGAACAACTTTGAATTTATTACTGAAATACTTCTTTCTCAATAGTATTATTTTGGAACAAGGAGCATTATCTACATTTTAAAACAGAATAAAAATGGACTATTAGTCCAGATAAAATTAGATCCCTTTTGGAGGCATTGCCTCTTGTAGAGGGATAGATTTTAAAAAAGAATAGCTTTTGCAATAGGAAAGGAGAGACAACATTTACTAAATGCCTGTGATAATTCAAGTGCAATGCTAGATTCTTTCATACGTGTATGGTTACATTTAACAGGCTTGTACAGTTGGCTGGCATGGTTTTATTTTTATAGAAGAGGAGGCATATTCCAAGATGAGGTTATTTCTGTAATAAGTCTTTAGATTTGAATTTGGATATCTTTCCCGTATGCCATACTGGCTTTTATAGCACCAAAAGTATTTTCAAAGGTTAGGAGGTTTATTTTTTTTAAGGTTAGGAGGTTTAAAATGATGGTTTCCAGCAAAGTCAAAGGAAATGGGTTTGAAATTTACTAGACTAAAGGAAATTGTTATTTAATGACCATAGCCTAAAATAAATATTAGGTCCCCTGGCAAGCTCAGTACTATAATGGTGCTATTAAGGGGTAAATACAAAATGATGTAGCTCTTTGACCGAAGATGATTTTATGCTCTTGGTAGATTTAATCTAGTTATTTATATAAATAAGTGAGCACAAGACAGTTTGAGTTTGTGATAAGTGATGAATGATCAAAAATACTTCAGTGGTCATGGTTGTGGGGACAGTAATACTTAAATTAATCACTTTAGTATTAATATATTAATAGAAATAGATTTGAACAAACCTATCAAGGTAATCTGCCCTCCCTATTTCTAGTTGAAAATATTATACTTTCCATTTGGAGGTTTTTAGAAGTCTTAACTGCTTTCGTTAGTTCGTTTGTTTTCTACTGTAGAATTCTAATGTTTGTGAATAACTATAAGAATTTCTTTTTGTGAAGAATTTCATATTTGGGGGCACCTTTTTGGCTCAGTCTGTAGAGCATGTGACTCTTGATCTCAGGGTTGTGAATGAAAGCCCCACGTTGGGTCTAGAGCTTACTTAAAAAATAAAAATAAAAGAATTTATTCAATCAACTCAACAACTTTGTGGAACAGGACTGACTTCCACATGAAGCCTACAAAAACTGTGTACCCCTCTCCCAGAACTTTGTGTATGCCTTTTACTGAATATGCCAATTTAATCAGTGAATTCGTGCATCTTTGGTTGATTCTTTTTCCTTTTGTTCCCACTTACTGACCATTTTGCTACTTACACTTACCTGCACTTAGCATGTAAGTGAAGAGGAATAAAATTTAATTCATAGAGTAAGTTGAGAAAAATGATCAGTTGTTTAGGAGTATGATTTTTCTTTTAAGATTTTATTTATTTAGAGAGAGCACATGCATGTGAATGGAAGGAGGGACAGTGGGAGAGGAAGAGAAAGAATCTCTAGCAGACTGTTGTCTGTGGAGCCCCATGTGGGGCTTGACCCCATAACCCTGAAATCTTAACTGAGCCGAAATTCAGGGTTGGATGCTTAACCAACTGAGCCAGCCAGGCATCTCTACTTTTTTTTTTTTTTTTTTTTCTAATGTAAGTTAAAATCACAAATAGTGCTCAAATCTATTTTTAGTACTTAGGACCCTATTTATTTAGTTTTTTTTTTTTCTTTTAATAAGGAGACATTGTCTTCCTAACATTTAACTCAGTATGGTTCTTCTGCCTGTACTTATGTTTTATATTTAGTGTCTCCTTTAAGATTAACTGTTGCAATTTATTTAAACAATTTTTCCCCAGGGTCTTATTTTTGTGGTAGATAGTAATGATCGTGAAAGAATTCAGGAGGGAGCTGAAGAACTGCAGAAAATGGTAAGCATATTTTTGAAATTTATCATTTCTAAGATGTGTTTTTCAGGGTGACATGGTGGTATTAGTGATTGGTACATCTTGCTGTGATTAGATTACACCAAATCAGTTGTTTCACAGCTAGAAAGAACCTTGAGGAACTGTCATCACAGGTTCTTAAGAATGCATGTAAAACACACAGAAGAGTAGCTACCTCCTTATGTTGGAAGGAAGGCTGACCTTGTTTTTAGCATGCTCCAGGGGTGATATGTCTCTGATTGAGGATGTCTCCACTTATTTAATAGATAAGAAATCTATAGTTTTAGAACTTTTGTGATCTAGGAATCTTGATTCAGATTCCTTGTTCCCAAGATCATTGGGTTCAGTTTCCTCCATTTTGTACCTACAAAATACACACTTTGAGATATATCATAATAGTAGCTATGGTAAAAAATTCCACCTGAAGGTAGTACCATTTTGGTTGATGGTATTTTGGCTTTACCATGTATCAGATTATTTCCACATACAGTTGACCCTTGAGCAACATGGGGGTTTAGGAGTGCCGACTCATGGCCCACCTACCATGTGTGTACAGTTGAAAATCCACATAAAACTGTTGAGTCCTCAAAAACTTCTGCTTTTTCTGGCTACAATTGGGTGGTGGGAATATTGCCTCCTGAGGTCAAACCTTCCTGTCCTAGGTGGCAGTTCTTCGTGCCAGTTGTAATTGACTACAACCCAAATAGCAAGCAGTCATCAAGCCCTCCAACTCTGGAGTGGGAGGCAGGGAAGGTGGGCCAGCACAGGTCGCTGGTGCCCAGGTGGTACATCCCGCGGACCTCTTGACCCTGCCACTCAGACTGAGAGCACAGACAAAACAGTAACTCTTGGAATATAAATCAGTGGTTGATTACAAATGAAAAAACTCCAGAACAAATCATGCAAAATAAGTGAATTGAAGCTAAAATTGAAGACCTGGAAAATGAAGTTGGAAGAGTTGAAAATTGCTTTTGAAATGAAGGTTTCATTAGAGAGGATGCAACTTTCAACTGCACTTCAAAAAAACTAGAGTAAATTAACCCCAAGTGTGATCATGGATAACATGAAACATGTTATTAAAGCTAAATTAATAATGAAATCACACCAGGAGTCTTGGGATTTGAAGGAAAAACTGCTTGATGATGGAAAGATGAGATTACAAATAAGACAAACTTTAGAATGTAAGGTTTTAGAAATACAGACTGAAAAGAGCAAACAGATGATTTGGACAATTCAGGCAAGATAAAGACCATACCACAAAACCTAAGTGGAGACTCCGTTTACTACAGTTACTCAGTATGTGTTCCAGAACCTCATTTTAGGGAGTAAAGCTAAATGGGCAGAGGATTTTGCCTTTAAGGAAACTGTTCTATGGCTTGACAAGAATCTCACCATGATCTAATAAGAATTCTATTTTGTCACTTTTTGTTTTGGTCTTTAATATGTCATTTAAATAGCAAATAACAAGTAAAATTCTTTTTAGCGTTTTTTTTTTTATAGTTTTAGTATTGTAATACTACAATGTGGTTTAACACCGTAACGTTATTTAAAATCTGATAAGTAAAGTGACTAGCATACTCTAAGAGAATCTGAAAATCTTAGTTTTGGAAGGGTTTCAAAAAGACACCTAATTGAGCTTTCCACTGAATATGGACATTTTTTCTACAACATTCCTGGCAGTCCCAACTCTCATTTGGAATACTTGTGTGCATTTGTCAGTCAACTAAAATACTAGAAAAATTAGAAGAGGATATCCACATTTTGAATTTTTTTTCAACCATCAGTTGTATTTTATTGAAATAACTTTCATTTTAGATTTATCTCTTGCACAAAAAATGCTTTAATGAATAGGGTTATTCTTGCCCTTCCCAATAACACTTGATTAACACATATTTTGAATGTTATATGAATTATATACTGTATTCTTACAATAAACTGGAGAAAAAATGTTAGTTAAGGAAGAGAAAATGCATTTACAGTAATGTACAGCAAAAAAGTTCATGTATAAGTTGACCCACACACTTCAAACTCAGTGTTATTCAAGGGCCAACTGTATTTAATTGTGAAAATTTGAGGAACCTTGCTAGAGGTACTGTCATGCTTTCAAACTTGGATAGCCATAAAATGTTTACTGAAATGAAATCTTAATTCTCATTCATAGCCTCTAAAACTATATTGCAGTTTGTAAAACCGTTGTGCCAGTATATGTGTAACTAAGTCATTGGTAGTTTGATGAGCTAAATAGCACCCCCTCTACTCTTTTCGTAAACAGCTTTATCGAGGTATAATTCACAGAACCATAAAGTTCACTCATTTAAAATATGTAAGTCATTGGTTTTTAGTATACAGAATTGTGCAGACATTACCACGATCTCATTTTAGAACATTTTCATTGACCCAAAAAGAAATTCTCTAGAACAATTGGTATTTATTCCCCATTCTTTCCCCACTCTGCCCCATACCCCCAGCCCTTACGACTGCTAATTTACTTTATATACATATGCCTATTCTAGGCATTCATGTAAATAGAATCCTACAATAGGTGGTCTTTTTAAACTTTTTGATACGTTTCACTTAGTATAAGTTTTCAGCATTTATCCATGTTGTATCATGTGTCAGTTCTCATTCCTATTAGCTTCTACTCTTGTATTTACTTTTTTTACTTTTTATATTATTGCTTATTATTTACCCTTGTAATATTTATTATTATACTCTTGTATTTTTTCACGATACTGCCCAATCCTTGTATTGTCCTACTCTTGTCTAGTCCAACTGGCTGGAAAGAAAAGTTCAAAAAGAATCCTCTAAATACTTTTACTACTGAGTACCATAAGATTCTGCCATAAATACTTTATTTCCACATGTGTTTCTTGTCTTTTTGCCAATCCTGAGTTTTAATGAATGATCATGAAAGCTGAAATGAGTGGTTTACCTTAATGGAGTATAGGATGATTGATTTGAAAAATAGTTTTGCTTTCCTTGAAAGGCATATAGTTATTTGCTTGGGATTTAAAAATTGAAGGATGTGAGATTTAAGTGTGTCTGAAGTTTAGTGAAATTAGGTTGATGTTTAATAATGCATTGAATGTTGACTAAGTGGTATATACAGGAAGACAATGTTTTACCTAGTTAGTCACATTTATTGAGTTCCAGTTTGTTAGTTAACATCTTAGCTTTTATTTCCAGCTTCAGGAAGATGAGTTGAGAGATGCAGTGTTGCTGCTTTTTGCGAACAAACAGGATTTGCCAAATGCTATGGCCATCAGTGAAATGACAGATAAATTAGGTCTTCAGTCTCTTCGTAACAGAACAGTAAGTATTTGGAGGTTCATATTAACCTTGATTATTAGAATTACTGCAGTTGTTTAAGCAGGTATTCACTTGAAGTACATATTAAGTAATAGTCCCTTTTGAACAGATAAAGAGCACATCATTTTAAAAGAAATACAGTAATATACTCTTATAGACATGAACCCTTTCAGGCTTTTATAAATGTGTGTTCAATTTTCAAACTATGTTAATATCATCTACTTTTTAAAAATTTAAAAACATTTTTTTAAAGAGAGAGAGGTAGAGGGAGATCAAGAATCCCAGGCAGGCTCCATGGCCAGCACAGAGCCTGCCACCAGGCTTGATATCATGACCTGAGCCAAAAATCAAGAGTCAGACGCTTAACTGACTGATCCACCCAGGCACCTCTCCTTTTTTTAACTTTTAATATTTATGTTTTAAGGATCCAAATGTTTAGATACCTTTATTTTTGTTAACTTTATCCTTAAAATATTTCGTATCGGTAGATATACTTTATGAGAATTGTATTATCTAAAGATTATTGATATCGTTAACTTTAATTTTATATCTTTTAAATAGCTGTGCAGCAAGTATTTTGTAATTCAGTTTTCTTATTAAAACTGTAGTATTTTTGCAGCTGTATTTTAGATAATACAGTTTTATATTGTTTACTTTTTAACATTAAAAGCTTTTGAACTATAGTTATGACATTAAACAAGTTTTCAACTTAAAATTAAAGGAAATACTATACTTACTCTCCATTAACTTGTTTTAGATCAGTGATTTAAATACTGGCAAAACACAATATACTGGTTTACATATAAAGATGATATCACAAACTATAGTGTGACTTGTATTTTACAATAGTTTTTCACTAAGTTGTCAACAAAAACAGATACTGTGCTGTGGCAATAACTGTATATAGGCTGTTAGAGATGTCCCAGGCTGATTTAAACAAAATAAAATGTAAATGATACCAGTTTTCAGTGCTGTGAAGATAAGAATTTGTACCTTTTCCCAATGCTCGAGGATACTGAGTTGTTTGGTATTCAAATAATTGGCAGCAGAGTTTACTTGTATTGACTTTGTACAATATTAAAACAAAGTCTTTATTATATGGCGGAATGAAACTGGTCAGTGAAGAAAAGTAATAAAAATAAACTGTCTCAAAAAATAACTGTCTCTTAAAGGTGATTAAATTGCTTTCTAGATCTTTTTCTTTCTTTCTTTTTTTTTTTCTAGATCTTTTTCTTGTTCTTTGTTAACATTTCATGGCATGACATTCATTACCATTTTATCAAGAGTGAAACTTTTTGGAATGCATGAGATCAGAGTGCAGTTATCTGGAAAGCTTGCTCCTAATAGCAGCTCCTACTCATTTCAAAATTTTGCCTCCTGTACTCTGAACTTAGGAAAAGAGGGTTAAAAGGACCTGGTGGTACTTAATTAGTTACTAATCTTCCTATCAATGTTCTTTTCAGATTAAGGAGTAGCTTGTTGATTAAATCTAATGAGTTGGGTAGGAGTAGCTTTAAATGTGACCGGAGTTTTGTGAGAAATGTGTATGAGAACATTTTCAATCAATACAGTTGTTGTTGAGATCATTAAATACAAAAGTAATTATTTGTGAGATGTTAACTTTATTTACTCCTTTATTCCTATAGTTTTAATATTAATTTTTTGTTTCTTTACATTTATGGTAACTGCTGACTAAATATTACTGTCGGGCAGTTGGAAATATTTAATTTTCTGATAAAGAAATTTTAAAGACTGGTTATATATAGTCTTCTGTTAATCAAGTATTTTCTTGTTCTTTCTTTACAGTGGTATGTTCAAGCCACTTGTGCTACACAAGGAACTGGTCTGTATGAGGGACTTGACTGGCTGTCAAATGAGCTTTCAAAACGTTAAATGAAACTGGATATCTAACCAAGGACACATTTGATAGAATTGGTCTAGGCTTGTTACAACAAAATTAGTTTGCATCTTGGTTATTAAACAGTATCTGGGACTGGTTTGGGCAGAATATTACAGCGTTTAAACTTATTTTGTTGCCAATTGTTTACCAAGTATAATATTGCTATTTAGCAATATGCTTGGTTTTAAAGAAATTCTCCTTAACTTGGGAAAAAAGTGTCCTCTTTTAATTTTACTTCCCTTAAGCCTAAATGCCTGGACATAGCTATTGTGACACCTTTAAATCCGTTTTGAATGTTTTTTGAGCCCACAAGAAATGATGTTTTAAAGTTATTCCCTTGCTACTTTACTGATACCTTTATCATTCCTGGGACAGTCTGCTGATTTAAAAAATGTAGCATTCCATTTGTATTTATTTTTCTCCCTTGCCAAAAAGATTTTCTAATACTGCTTGTACCAGCCAGGGAAATGCTCCAAAACACTATTCAGATCTCTTGCACTGAGGAACTTCTATTTTTTCTCCCCTTAATGAATCCTGGCTTTCATCAGCCAAGCTTACCTTAGTGTGGTTTGGATTTGATAGCTCATTAGTTCTGTGCTGGTTGCAAAGAGTTCATATTGAGATGATTTTTAATACCCAGCAGATTGTCTTCCTTTATATTGTATCTTTTTTATGTTGCATGTTGCTTTTTGGTATCAGCCTGACTCTTTGCCCAGTATATGATAGTTCTGCTGATGTTTTATTGTTTATTGGTGAACATATCTTCATTAAGAGTTTTTGGAAAACTCATCAAACTCAATAAGTTTTCTTCATAACCCATTTGGAATTATTCCTAATAAAATGATAAAAATGTATAATTGTATGTGTGCTTTTTGAGTCTTGGAGATGTTTGTTTGATATGGGTTTTCTTATTTAGCAAAGCTATTTTGCATACATTACAGTTTGTGAACAATAATGTACAGGTCTCAGTGAGTTTAATTTTTTTAATTAAAATTTTTTTTTACTAATTGTTTAAATTGGAAAGAAGGTATGAGTTGCTATCATGTGTATAACAGAGTGGGGAGCAATTTCAAAATTTTAGTTTCCTTTTAATAAAATAGAATTTGACACTGTACATTTCTAAACTCAGATCAAGAGTAAAAAGCTGTAATAAAATGAACTGCCCAAAAAGAATGTATGCATGTGTTTGTTTCACAACTAATCAAAAAAATGCAAGTGCTGTTTGCAGGCAGATTGCAGACTGTTAGTGGTGGGGCTCTCCTACGTAGAGAAGTTCACAAGCATAAGCACTTTTCATTTGAGTTCCACGTATATCAGAATTTCTGCAGAGAGCTGCCTGTAACTAATTCTTTGTTTATAAGGCAATACAGGAGATCCCTGGGTGGTTCAGCGGTTTAGTGCCTGCCTTCGGCCCAGGGCGTGATCCTGGAGTCCTAGGATTGAGTCCTACATCAGGCTCCCTGCATGGAGCCTGCTTCTCCCTCTGCCTGTGTCTCTGTCTCTGTCTCTCTCTATCTCTCATGAATAAATAAATAAAATCTTAAAATAAGGCAATGCAGGTATATATACTTCATTAACTATATCTATTAAGGTATTAAGGACTCATCTTGGGACCCTTATAAGTAACTCAGTTTTTGTCTATAATGCTTTATGTATCTCACAAACCTTTTAAAATCTTAGTGGCTTGTATAACTTCACGTAAATTTCTGGATTGAAATTTTATTTTCAAACCAAAAATATGCTAGTAAAATAATATAGAGTTTTGAATCATAAGATATTGGACCAAGTGAAAAGAAATTAGGATTAAGTAGTTGATGATTGTCACGCAGGGGAAAAGTGTGTGGGTCACTTGATGTTAAGTGCAACTTCCCTAGCCCACCAGATGAATAAGCCCACCTTCTGTCTGAATAAGTAAGGTATCATTTCTGGTTGGAGAAAACTAAGAAATGATATGTGTGTAGTTTTATGGAGTTTAACTTGGAGGTATTAAACCTCCAGTGGGTTCACTGTTACCATAATTAAATTACCACTGTATTAATTTTAAAAACTGAAGTAAGTCCAGAATGCTTTCACAGACTCTGAAAAAGGAGTAAAGAGAACCCATGTAATCTTATTCGTGATGTAAAGCAAGTCTTACTATCAATGATGGAAATGACTGCACTAAGAAACTATAAAATTGCCTAATTTTCACCAAGTGGGTTAGATTTGCAAGATTATCTTTGTTTTATTTTAAGGAAAAAATTAACTTGGTAACTTGGCATGTTTTTTACCCCAAGAAATTACTTTTTGGGGGTCCCTGGGTGGCTCAATTAAGCTTCTGCCTTTCAGGTCATGATCCCAGAGTCCTAGGATGGGGAAGGGGTACATGCCAGACTCCCTGCTCAGTCAGGAGTCTTTTTTTCCCCTCTGCCCCACCCCCTCTCATGCTTCCTCTTGCATGCACGCCCTATCAGGGGAGGGGTCAGCTGGTAGGGCTGAGGGCACCTAGTGGTGTCGGGGCACACACCATATGGTGTCAAGTAAGTAAATAAAACCTTAAAAAAATTACATAATAGATTTTAAAGGCAAATTGAGAAATTCTCCCCCCCCTTAAAAAAAATAAGTTCTTTGGGAAAAAGTATAAGAGATAACCCCAATAATGCCTTTCCCTGTGTTTTAACATTCTTTGCAAACAATGTGAACTTAGAAAATCACTATCACTGTTCTAACTTACATGCTCAGAACTCTTAGGAAATACTTGACACCATCAAGATTCAATGCTTACTGTTCACCAAAAAAAAAAAAAAATGCTTACTGTTCACATAAATATTAACCTTAGTGTTGTCAATCAATAAGAGGCCTCTGTGACCTCCCCTATTATACAGAACAGTTGATTATATCCCTAGATGAAAAAGTATTCTGACAAATAATTGTTAAGTATGTCACTAGAGAAACTGAAGAATAATTGTGGTTCTCTTAAAGGCTGATGAGCAGCAGCATTGGAGTTGAGGATAGATGCATTATCTGTTTTCTGTCCCTCGAACCATAGCTTTTTTGAGGGCGGAGCGGGCATAATACACCCATTGTTTTTTGTCATTGAGTTGCTTTCCTGTGATGTAGTATCTTGGTATTTTGCTACAGGTTTGTGTTTACATGATTTTTCCCCCCTCATCTTACGTATTCTTTTTTTTTTTTAACATTTTATTTATTCATGAGAAGACACAGAGAGAGGCAGAGAGACAGGCAGAGGGAGAAGCAGGCTCCATGCAGGGAGCCCGATGTGGGACTTGACTCTGGGTCTCCAGGGTCATGCCCTGGGCTGAAGGCAGGCACTCCATCGCTGAGCCACCCAGGTGTCCCAATCTTACGTATTCTTAATTGAAAATACAAATAAAATGTTTTAATTTTCCAGAGTATTCATGTCTTGTTCATTGAGATGTCCAGTTTTCTTTAGCATATGTACAAAATCTCATATAGTAATAATCACTTTCAGATCATTTATTGGAGTGAGACTTTTTTTTTTCTTTTTTTTTTTTTTAGGAGTGCCTGAGTGGCACAGTCGATAAACCATCCGACTCTTGGTCTTGGTTCTGGTCATGATCTCAGGTTGTGAGATCAAGCCCTGCATCAGGCTCTGCCCTCAGCGTGGAGTCGCCTTGGGTTTCTCTCTTCCTCTGCTCCCCCCAGCTCTCTCTCAAATGAATAAAATCTTTAAGAAATAATATTTTAACTAATCTCTACACCTGACATGGGGCTTGAACTCCTAGCCCTGAGATTAAGAGTCATCTGTTCTATCTACTGAGCCAGTCAGTTGCCACTGGGGTCAGACTTTGATTATTTCAAAGTCCATGAAATCTATAGGGATGTCCCCTCTTTCTGATATTAGTAATTTGTGTCCTTTTTTTTCTTAGTCTGGCTAGAGGCTTATCCATTTTACCTTTTCAGAGAATCAGCTTTTGGTTTGATTGATTTTCTCTCTTGAATTCTTTTTTTTTTTCATTGATACCTGCTGATTTTTATTCTACTTTTGATTTAATTGGCTCTTAGTTTTCTAGTTTCCTAAGGTGGAAGCTTAGATGATTGATTTTAGGTTTTTTCTAATGTATGAATTAAATTTTCTGCTAAGCCCTTCTTTACCTCCCACAAATTTTGATGTTTTTATTTTATTGTAGTTCAAAATATATTTTAAATCCTCTAAGATTTCTTCTTTGACTCATGCATTATTTAAAGTGTGCAAAGTAGGGATTTTCCAGCTGTTTTTTTGGTTTTTATTTCTTGTAGGGATTTTCCAGCTGTTTTTTTGTTTTTCATTTCTTGTATAATTTCATTATGGCCTGAATGCAGACACCAAAATTTCTATTTTAAATTTGTTCAGGTGTATTTTATAGCCACAAAAGTCTTGGTGAATGTTCCATGTGAGCTTGAAAAGAATGTGTATTCTACTGGAATATTGATGAAGTAATAATCTATAGATGTCAATTAAATCCATTAGATTGTTCGTGTTGGTTTCAGCTACTTTCTTACTGATTTTCTGCTTACTGGATCAGTCACAGAGACATCTTGGACTCAGATTTCTCCTTAATTCTGTCAGTTTTTGTCTCACCTTATATAGTTTGACACTGTTAGGTGTATACATGTTAACAATTGTCCTGTAGAACTGACCCCTTTATCATTTATCTTTATCCTGACAATTTTCCTTGTTTTGAAGTCTATCTGAAGTTAATATAGTTATTTCTGCTTTCTTTTGATGAGTGTTAGCCTGGGGTATCTTCATTTACTTTTTTTCTTTTTTGAGACTTTGTTTTAGAGCAATTTTAGATTTACAGGAAAGTTGACAAAAGAATATAGCCTGTACCCCCATGCATGTACACCCCCCCCCTACTAACATTCTCCATCAGAGTGGTACATGTTTCATCTGATGAACCTATATTGACATAGAATCACCCCAAATCCAAGTTTACATCAGGGTTTATTCTTGGTGGTGTACTTTTTTGGGATTTGGATAAATGTAAAATATGTATCCATTGTTACAGTATATAGAGTATTTTTACTTCCTTAGACATTCTCTGTGTTCCATCTCTTCATCCCTCCCTCACTCCCAACTCCTAGCAGCCACTGATCATTCTATAACCTCTGTGGTTTTGCCTTTTTCATATTATATGGTTGGAATACAAGATGTAGCCTTTTCAGATTGGCTTCTTTTACTTAATACGCATTTAAGTTTCTTCCATGTCTTTTCATAGTTTAATAGTTTCTATACCATAGCTTATCTATCTCCTGTAGGACTCAGTAGGCTGAGCCCGAGTTTTGGCAGTTATGAATAAAACTGCTACAAACACTGTGTGCACAGACTTCTATGGGTATTTAACTCCTATGGGTAAGAACCAAGAGGCATGATTGTCAGATTGTACGTACAAGTGTGTTTAGTCTTTTAAGAAACCACCATACCTCTTGGTGTCTCCACCAGTAATGTATGGGAGCTCCTGTTGCTGCAGTTCCATCCTGACCAGCATTTGGTGTCAGTATTCCAGATTGGACCATTCTAATAAATGTGTAGTGGTATCTCATTTTAATTTCGGTTTCCTTGATGACATAAAATGTGGCACATCTTTTCATTCGCTTATTTGCCATCTCTATATCTTTGGTGAGGTTGAGATCTATGGCCCATTTCTTTGGTTGGGTTTGCTCATTGGATTTTAAGAGTTCTTTGTCTATTTTGAATATAGTCCTTTATCAGATGTGTCTTTTGCAAGCATTTTTTTCCACTCTGGTTTGTCTTCTCATACTCTTGATAACTTATAACCTATGTATGTCTTTATTTTACACTTAAAGTGGGCTTCTTGTAGGCAACATATATTTGGTCTTGTTTTTGGATCTACCTGACAATCTGTATGATAATCGGTACATTTAGATAATTGGCCTTGCAGTGATTATTGACCTACCTGGATTAATATCTATCATATTTGTGATTTTTCTAATGGTTGCCCTTGTTCTTTGTTTACAGTTTTGCCTTCCTATTTTTGCCTTCCACTTTTTTTTTTCTGCCTTTTTAGTGGGGTTTTAATTGAGCTTTTTTTTTTAAGATTTTATTTCTTCATGAGGGAGAGAGAAGCAGAGATACAGGCAGAGGGAGAAGCAGTATATGTCTTCTCATCTCAGTTATACTTTTTTTATTAAAAAAAAAAACCACCTTTTTTTAGTGGGTGCCCTAGATTTTGTGATATATATCTACAACTATTCCAAGTCCACCTTCAAATAATAATAATATGTTTTTCATGGGTAGTGTGGAGTACCTTACAACAAAATAATCATCATTCTTCCTTCCAATCCTTCACATTATTGCAGTCACTTATTTCACTTATACATAAGCACATAAATAAACATACATAGTCAAACACAGTGCTGCTGTTGTTCTTTTGAACAGACTTGTCTCTTAGATCAATTAATCAAAGATTTTTTTTAATACGTTCACTTACTCCTTTGATACTGTTTCTCTATATAAATCAAGATTCTGACGTATCATTTTCTTCCTCTTATCTAAAGAGTTTAACATGTCTTGCAAGGACAGTTCTACTGGCAACAAATTCCCTCAATTTTTTTTTTCCAGGAAAAAAAAAAAAAAGCTTTATTTGGGCTGAGAGCTGGAGAATGAGAAGGCCCTGAGCCAGCCTACTGAGCTAAGAAGTGAGATTAGATTCCAAACCGGCAGGTAGAGCTTATGAACCAAATGGACTCCACCTCCCAGCAGGCTTACAGTTAGTACAATCAATAGAGGCTGGTGGGAAATCTATTTGCCACTAAATCACCAAAGTATGCCAGCCACCATTACAAAACGGCAGTTTCTTTTCTTCTATAATTAAATTTCCACAACCCCTCCCAACTACAAGTATTACAAAAGAAAGTTAAAAAAAAAAATCTCATTTTACAGATCTTAAACTCATCTTCAGCATTTAACTCAAAGGTCTCATCAGCCTCAAAAAAATAATTCTGCTAAGCTCATCAGCTAAAAGGTCTTTCCAAGTAGTTAGAAGATGGTCTTTGCTAGCCTATGGCAATTCTTTGGCCCATTTTCCCTAGCCAGTTAGGGCTGAACAGCAGAGTAAGGCTCAGAGTGGGGGGTGAGGGAGAAGGGGCACAAGGGCTAATTTTCCCCCGTACAAGATGCCATTTGAAGCTTGATGGGAGAGCAGAACTGGAGAGGCTTGAGGGAAGGCTCCAGACCCTGTATTCAGTCAGAGTCACTGCTGGAAGAGGAGGAGGAGGAGGAGGAGGAATGCTTGCCATGCTTGTGGTGTTTGTGCGTCTTTTTATGAGCTTTCTTCATTTTCTTCCGCATCTTCTTGTCCATCACCATTCCCGGTCCTCCCATGCCAGGTGCCAGGAACAGGTGGTGGGTAGGGAGGTGGGTAGGGACCCGTGGGTTGGCATCCAGGGTACCCTGGTGGTGGCGCAGGTTAAGGGGGCCTGCGGGGGGTGGGGGGGAGCTGGATTCCCCTGGGGAGCCCCTGGGGGAGTTGGATAGGGGCCCGGGGGGTAGGCGGGATTCGCAGGTGGCGGATGGGCAGGATTGGCACCTCCAGGGTACCCGACGTTAGGGGGATATGGATGCGGCCCTGGCTGTCTGGCATTGGGATTTCACATGTTCGGGGCTTCCCTGCAGCCTTTACACCAGCTTCCGGGCTGGACTCATCCTCGGCTCTCAGTTCTCAATTTTTGTTTTGAAAGTCTGTTTCTCCCTCACTTTTGAAAGAATTTTGCAGAGTGCTGAATTTTAGGTTTGGTGGGTTTTTTTTCTTCAACATTTTAAATATTTCACTCCACTCTTCTTGCTTGCATGGTTTCAAGTCAGATGTAGCTCTTATGAGGTGTTTTCTTTTTCTTCTGTCTTCTCTTAGGATTTTTTCATCTTTTTCAGTAGTTTGAAAACAATAGGTATAGATGTAGGGTTTGGGGCATTTCTCCTGCTTGGTGTTATCTGCATTTCCTGGATATGTGGTTTAGCACCTGCCATTAGGTTGAAATTCTCAGTCTTTATTGTTTCCAATATTTATTTGTCTTCGTTATTCCCATTGTGTGTATGTTATACCTTTTGTTGTTGTCCCACAGTTCTTGGGTATTATTTTTCTGTTTTGGTTTTTGACCCCTTCTCCAGTCTTTTTCCCCCCTTCCTTTGCTTTTTAAGTTTTGGAGGTTTCTGTTGCAATATCCTTACTCTCAAGAGATTCTTTCCTTAGCCATATCTAGTCTATTAACTAACCCGCCAAAGGCATTCTTCATTTGTCACAATTTTTTTTAATCTCTGGCATTTACTTTTGATTTTCTTAGAATTCATCTCTGCTAACATTGCCTATCTGCTCTTTATATTGTCTTCTTTATCCATCAGAGCCCTTACCATATTACAGTTTTAAATTCCCAGTCCAATAATTCTATCATCCCTGCCTCATCTGAGTCTGGTTCCAATGCCTGCTCTCTCATCAAACTGGTTTTTGCTATGTATGTATGTATGTATGTATGTATGTATGTATGTATTTTTAATCTGTTTATCTAAGTATATGTTTATTAAGTTCACTCTAAGCCCAAAATGGGGCTTAACTCATGACCCTGGGATCAAGAGTCACATGCTCTACCGACTGAGCCAGCCAGACACCCCTGTATTTTGCCTTTTAGTGTTTGTCTTTCTTTCTTTCTTTCTTTCTTTCTTTCTTTCTTTCTTTCTTTCTTTCTTTCTTTCTTTCTTTCTTTCTTTCTTTCTTCTTCCTTCCTTCCTTCTCTTCCTTCCTTCCTTCCTTCCTTCCTTCCTTCCTTCCTTCCTTCCTTCCTTCCTTCCTTCCTTCTTTGTCATTGCTGATGAAAAAGTAAAAGGAACATGATGTACAGGTAAAAGGAACTGCTACAAATAGGCCTTCAGTAATGTCATAGGTGTGGGAGTAGGGGAAACTTTTTATAGTCTTAGGATTAGGTCTCAGTATTTTACTGAGACTCATGTCTCAGTACTGAACTATAAACTTCACATGTACTTCTCAATTTTTTTTTCTCCCCCTTAGGTGGGATAGGATGCCTAAAGTGGGCTGGAGTTAAGTATTTCCCTCCCCCATCCGCCGCACCCAGGTCAGTTAGGCTCTGATAAAACCCTCGTATGAGTTAGGTCCTGGTTACTTTTTTGAGAGCAGGCCTTGCTAAAAACAGGGTGCTCTGGCATATTTCTAAGTCATTTCTTTCCCCTTCCTTTACTGGAAGCATGAAATTTTTCTTCAATATTCACAGTGAGAAGCTGGTAGAGGTCCAGGAGGTAAAACTCACAAATGTGTGGGGGCCTTTGGAGTTCTACTCGGTTGGCCATACCGAGTCTCTAGCAATTCCTCAGTTACGGTTCAAGTGTCCCTACCCTGGCACTGATTCCCACAGAGATTTTTGTTCTGCAGGTTGTGATTCTCTGTATTCATCTGTTGGGCTCCAATCTGGGGGGCACCAGTTTGCCCTGTGACATTTCTCTTATGGACCTAAGAAAAGTTGATTTTTCAGTGTGTTTGGTTTTTGACATCTCATTCGGACAGAGTGGCAACTTCCAAGCTTACTTACATGCATACTGGACCAGAAACGAGGAAGTTTCATCTAGCACATCTGGTTTCTGGTCCAGCATTCATGTAAGCTAGATGAAACTTCCTTAAATGTAGAAGTTCTCACTCTTGGTATTGAGGTAAAAGTGACTTTTGACTTATCATTAGAAACAAGTGCTTGTTGGTAGCATGTTGGATGTTTCAATAATGTAAATGTTAACTAATATTTACTAACTTTGGTAGAATTTATATGAAAACTTAGATTGAGTTATAAAGAGCAAATAGTTGGTATATCTGTCAAATACATTATCTGAAGATCTGGTATAGGGAGAAAGTAATGATTCAGAGAAAGAATCTGATTACCTATTCAGATGGTTGAATTCTGAGAAAATGACTAGAAATAATCTACTACCAGCCTTTTCCCAAGATCAGTAGAGTTAGTGTTGAGATAGTATTGGCGCAACAAAATTTTTTCCCAAATGACATTTATTTATGTTGCCAGCTTAGTTATTTTTAGGAAAACCATAGGAATGAAATAATAGTCTTAATGTGTAATATCATTCAGACAATCTAGGTATTTTACATTAAAGGCAACTTAATATAAACATGGAGTTGATCAGGACTTGGTTCTAAAATTTACTCCTGAGAATTAAGCCCAGCATATTCTTAAATTTCTTCTTCTAGCATATATGTCATGACAGTGTATTCAGTGTGCCTAACTTAAAGGAAGTTACCATTACTGGAAGGTTACTTGGCTACTTATGTTTCTGTCTTACAAATATCCCTTTATCCCTATTTCCGCAAGCCAGGTAAAAAAAGTTTAAGTGGTTACATTCTAGCAACAAAAGTTCTGAGAAATCAATAGCAAAAGTAATAATCTGGATTCAGGTAAAGAATACTTAAGGTAGGGATGCCTGGGTGGCTCAGTCAGGTAAGCTTCCGACTCTTGATTTTGGCTCAGGTCATGGTCTGAAGGCTGTGAGATGGATCCCTGACTCAGGCTCCATGCTGGACAGAGAGCCTGCTTAAAATTCTCTCGCCCTCTCACCCTCTCCTTCCCCGAGCCCTCCCTCTCTTAAAAAAAAATTTAATTAAGGCAGCTGTACTAGTTAGTAGACACTTGAGAGGTACTTTGTGTTTTAAAAAGCAGTGGAGGGGCAGCCTAGGTGACTCAGCGGTTTAGCGCCGCCTTCAGCCCAGGGCCTGATCCTGGAGACCCGGATGGAGTCCCACGTCAGGCTCCCTGCATGGAGCCTGCTTCTCCTTCTGCCTGTGTCTCTGCCTCTCTCTCTCTCTCATGAATAAATAAAGTTTTAAAATAAAATAAAAAGCAGTGGAGTCAGGTGTCTTCCTGACCTTGTCAGAGCTTTCCAATTGTTTTCATGGTGTACTTTCAATTCTATTGGGCATTTAAGCATTCAGCTGGTGTTTGGGGACTAGTTGGTGTTTGGGGACTTAGCACTGCCATCTGCAGGCAGGAAGTTGGCTCTCAGGAACTGACCAATTCTTTGGTGGCAGTGGCTCTTTCTTGGGGGCTGGGTTGAGTGCCATTCAAGTAACAGATGTATATATCACAGACTGCACAGTTTATCCCCTGCCTTGTCTTGAAGAGGTGAGGAATGATGATTTTTGAAAGGAAAGGGAGGGAAGGGTTGCCCAACAAAAAGGCAATGCAATTTTTAAAATGGGCTCCAAAGATATACAAATGGCCAATAAGCACATAAAAAATGCTCAACATCATTAGCCATCAGGTAAATGAAAATCAAAACCACAGTAAGATGCCACTTTAAGATAGTTGTAATAAAAAACAACAACAAAAAAAGGTGTTGTTAGGATGTGGAGAAATTGGAACCCCCATACATTGCCAGTGGGAATGCAAAATTGTGCAACTACTTTGGGTAACAGCCTGGCAGTTCCTCAAAAGATTAATTTCCATATGATCCAGCAATTCCATTCCTAGATACATGCCCAAGAGAAATGAAAACATGTACACTCAAAAACATGTACACTCAAAAACTTGTATACAAATGTACAGCATTATCCAGAGAGGCCAAAAAGTGGAAGTAATCCCAATATCCATGTGTTATCAACTGATAAATGGATAAATTAAATGTGGTATGTCCATACAATGGAATATTATCATAAAAAGGAATGAAGTATTGATACTACAACATGGAAGAACCTTAGCAGCATACTAAGTGAAATAGGCTGGTCACAAAAGCTGGTCATAATTGTATGATTCCATATATATGAAATGTCCAAAATAGGCAAATCCATAGAGGCAAAAAGTAGGTAAGTGGTTGGGAAGAGCTGAGAAGAAGGGGGAGTGGGGAGTGGCTGGTAATGAGTATGGGTTTGTTTCTGATGACAATTTTTGATGATTTCACATGCAGTGACAAAAACTCTTAGAGCAAAAAAAATAAAGATCAATTTTAGATTGAAGAACCAAAGAATTGTGAGATTCTTTCCTTTAGGATGAAGAAAAATGACACAAGCCAGACTGCAAAAAGGCAGATTTTTTTTAAAGGGATGTAATAAAAGGACATGAAAGAGGTAATATAATTCAATTACTTAGAATACTTAAAAATTCTACAGCTTCAGCAGAAATACTTTTCTTTGGTTTAAGATATTCAGAACACTACACTTAACCCAGCTTTTCTGAGAAAGGCCAGCTTTATTTCTAAATGCTTTCATCTCTAGATACAGCATTTCTCCAAACTATTCTACAGGGAAAATAGAGATTAAATGTAATACTCTTTTAAAAGTGTATTGTTCATCCAATATAAGAATGCCAAATGAAGCCTTCCAATTGCCTACTGAACCATTTTCAGTTTCAAGAACGGAAATAAGAGGAAACCAAAAATGTAAACTAGGAATACTTCAAATACAGTAAGAAGATGAATAGCAACAATCTAGGATAACAGCATTAAAATGAGTTACTGGGCCAAATGGATTGCATTATATAAACTCTTTGACATAAAATTTACATGAAACAGAAAATGGAAATGAGTGATTGTTTTTAGTGAAGTTTCTCAAGGAAATTGAAGATTATGAGTAACAACCTAAGTCTGACAACATGAACATGGATTTTAACAGCTGAGAGAGCTTGTTATAGAAGCATGAATCCAGCTGGTAGGTTATATTGAAGGTGGCATCAGGAGTTGAACTAAAAGATTTAGCATTTTTTAAAAAAAAGATTTTATTTATTCATGAGAGACAGAGAGAGAGAGAGGCAGAGACAGGCAGAGGGAGAAGCGGGCTCCACCCACGAAGTCCGATGTGGGACTCCATCCCGGGACTCCAGCTGGGATCATGCCCTGAGCCGAAGGCAGACACTCAATCACTGAGCCACCCAGGCTACCCTAGACCCACATTTTTAAAGTGACCTTTTTTTGTTTGTTTCTTTAGGCTATTTAAACTTTCTAATTATTTACACTCCAGGACTTTTGTAAATTTTCCCCCCCAAATCTCTTCCAAAGAAGCAATGAGACTGACCTTTGCAATTTGACAAGCTTGTAAGATTAAGTAGGATTTGCTGAAGATGAGCTCTCTGGAAAAAATAGGAGTTGGGTAATCCATTGTCAATAATCTAGTTCATGACTGCAATAAAGATAAAAATGTATTGGTAGAGGACCACACTCACTTGGATGACTATAATCCAAAACACGTGAAGATATGGAGAAACGTACTCTTACATCACTGGTGGGAATGTAAAATGGTGTAGCCACTGTGGAAAACATTTTGGCAGTTTCTCGAAACATATATAACCAAAATAGTTGAAAACAGGTGCCCAAACTTGTACATGAATGTTCGTAGGAGCATTATTCATAAGTCAAAATGTGGAAACAACCCAAACGTCCATTTGGATAAACAAATGAATAGAATATATTCAGCCATACAAAGGAATGAAGTACTGGTACTTAAAACATGGAAGTTTTTAAAACATTAAGGTAATTAAAGGCAAGCCAGTCTCAAAAGGCTGAAATATCCAAAATAAATCCATTGAGGCAGAAAGCACATTAGTAGTTGCCAGTGTCTGGAGGGGAGGAGGAAATAAGGCATGGCTACTTAATGGGTCAGAATTCTTTTTGGGGTGATGCAAATGTTTTGGAAATAGGGATAATGGTTGCCCAAGGCTGTCAATGTACTAAATGCACTGGAATCGTACGGTTAATTTTATGTGAATTTCACTATAATTTAAAAAATGTTTTGGTGTTATCTCAAAAGTCCTATTGTTCTCAAGTTAGTGCTAAAAAACCACCCAATATGGCTCTAGTACCTTCAATGCTAAAGCATGTGCTTTCTCATGAAGTAGGACCACATAATTTGATTACCCAGATCAGTTAAACATCTTAAAATTGTTTCGTTCCCTAAATGAAATCTAGGTGTTTCCTTCTAGTACTAGAGTAAAATACGAAAACTTTCAAAATATTTAAATGTTTTTGAATTATGATTAGAGAATTAGTATTGGCTATAATTTAAGAGGAAAGATTTTCCCTATTTGTGTTGTCATGTGGATTTTATGATAAACTAGTAATGCAGATCTTTAACTTGCATTAAGAGGGATTTTGGTTTCCCCTCAAACCAGGTTGTAAAGAAACTCTGCCTGTTTCGCAGTTAGAGAATAGGAAATCTAATGGTGTCACCCTCCACCAGGAAGATCTTCCTATGATGTTCTTTGGACCCTCTCCCTTGTACTGTTTCTCAGATACATCTCCAAACTGAAACCACCACACCATTCTGATAATCAGGCCTAGTTCTCTCAGAAAAGTCACCACCCACTGAAATACTTGGAAATTTGAATTTTGATATTCAGAATTTTAAAGAACATCACCTTACAGCCAGAAATGATTTTTTTGCTAATAATTTATGAACTACCAGAGCATGCCTGCAGTGGATACTGTTGAAGAGTTCATTTAACAGGACAGTGTTCTATATAATAGCCTTTTAAAATCAATAACATGACATTTTGCAACGTTAATTCCTAAGGCAAAAACTTGTGACATCATAAAATGGGTTCACCAGAGAAAGAGGTCCTACACTTTCCACACTTTATTAAATGCATTTAAAAATCCAAATGTAAAAGAAAAATTCAATCACAAAGATGGCTTTAAGCACATAAACATTTCCGAATAACATTTCATTCTAACTCAGGAATACAAGGTAATTCTGGTATCCTATTTGTTCAATTTTCTTAGTGTTCCCCACCTTTGGACTCCAATTATACTAATATTTCTGTATACTGGAGATATGATCAGAGTATATGGCAAATCACAATATCCTACATTGTACTATTCTGAAATGCTGGTATATAATCTGATCATACTGTTTAGTCAGTAAATGTAAAATTTAAAGATTCAGGACATGGAATGCTTAATGTGAGTAGTTCTTCTGACCAGAGTTCAATCTAATTAGCCATAGTGCTAATACAGAATCCGAAGGTTTTCCTTATGGGTATAAGTATGTTACACTTTCTTCTTTCAAAATGTTTCTCAATTTTTTACTTTTACAAACCTTGTTTTTTCTCAAGTTATTTTAAGGTCCTGTCAACATGTCTGAAAGCAGACCAAAAACACATTTTAAAAAGAAAGTATGTATTTTGCAAAAGAATCAAGATTCTGGCTTTAATATATTCATGTATTTGCAAACTGCTGTTAAATAAAATGCTCTCAAAAACGTTATTTAGGAAGGCACAATTCGGTAGCATCAATTTTTCATTTATAGCTTTTTCTAAATAAGATCCCAAGAAACTGCCACTTTAATTTTTCCCTTCCAATATTTTAAGTACTTCAAGGTTCAAACTGAACTGTAAGTAAGACTCATTTTCTTTTTCTTTCTTTATTTATGATAGTCACACAGAGAGAGAGGGAGAGGCAGAGACACAGGTAGAGGGAGAAGCAGGCCCCGTGCACCGGGAGCCCGCTGTGGGATTCGATCCCGGGTCTCCAGGATCGCGCCCTGGGCCAAAGGCAGGCGCCAAACCGCTGCGCCACCCAGGGATCCCTAAAACTCATTTTCAAACTTGCTAAGAGTTAACAATACATTGGATAGGGAACGGAATATGAAATACAGCCTACTTTATCAAAAAGACAAAAGTTGTTATGGTATTGGGTTTAGAGATTAGTAAAGAATTTGGGACAAATTCTCATGACTGGAAAATCAGAACTCTTCTTCATGTAGATGGGCTTTTAATATCTAAGCTATAGAAACTAAATGCAGAAATATGAGATGAAACTAAATGCAGAAATATGAGATATTATAGTTATCCTGAACATCAAAAAGTAACAGCTAAATTATGGTAATAATTGAGTTAGAAGAGCCGTTACCACCCTAGGCTAGAAACTAATCAGTAAAACTGTAATTTCTAATGTTAAAGTTTGGCTTCATATTTAAATTCTTTTTACAGTATATAAATTATATATACAATATTTTCCTATAACCCAAATTATAATGCTCAAGTCTATGAAAAAGTTTATTTCAGAAATGCTCAAAAGCCCCACAACTTTCTCCTTTTTATAAAAACCAACAATTTCAAAAATACTTCCAACATAGAAATGCTCAGTGGTTCACCCAAAATGTCAAGCCCCATCAGTAGGCAGTTTCACATAAAGTAATCTATTATGCTGTCCTCTGGAATATCATATAGTCAAATACCCTATTGATTTATGAACATTTTTCATGGGCAAGATTAAAGAAAATGGGATCAAGTTGATTATGTTGCTATTTACTTTGAATACTAAATTGTGCTTCCATCCTAAAAGTTCAAATGAGCTACAGTTAAAGAATACAAATGTCCATTTGTACCATACACTAAAGAGTAAAATCCTAAAAATAACAATGAAAATGGCTTATGAAAAAGTAAAGATGAGAAGCAGTAACAATTGGTGATGGCATATTTTAATTGTTAAAGCTCTAAAGTTGCATTAAATTGCTAACCAAGTTGAGGTAGAGGTAGACTCTAATGTTACTCCTTTCAATGTGTTAGACACTGGCTTCTCACTTTAACCTGTATGCATTTCCCCCTAATTATATAAACATGATTTGATTCGAAATGTTATGATAGAAAAATTAAAGGATCATTCAAATTTTTACAAAATTCTGAATTCCTAGCTAAAAAAAAAAGGTACTTATAAAAATGTACATAATTCAATGTTCTTCCTGGGAATTATAAATATATTTGTTTTTCCTTCAAACACAGGAAAAAAAGGAAAAGTGGAAAAACTGCAAATATTATCAACAGTCGTGTGATGAAGACACTGGAACTAGAATAACATTTTGCCTTGGTGTCGGTCTAGTTTTCCTCTTTGAAGGGTACACATAGTTTTGATTCATATTAAATTCCTATTAAAGCAGACTTAAATTACATTACATTAAACAAATCTATTTCCATTTTAAATCACATACAAGTGCTATGTGATCAGAGGGGTGGGAAACACTAGGTAAGGCCTGATGGGTGGTAACTTCTTCATGACTAGGTAACGGAATCACCTGTTCCACTTCTAGAGCATTTAAGTCAATGAAAATGTAATCCAGGCATCCATGAAAACCACCAACATAATTTGTGTAAGCAGGTTCCCCACAAGCACTTTTCAGTTTGAAGAAATGGGAAAGGGACATATTGCACCGTTCCTCCTCCCCATTGGAAGCCCAGTCTTCGTGATCCTCTGGAATGCTGCCATTGACAACAAAATGATACATTCCTGTCGATGGGGTGCTATTAAAGTCTCCACAAAATATAACTGGTATGCCAGGATACAGGTCACATGAGACATGTCGAATGTGAGCCAAGGCTACTGCCATTTGAATGAGACGAATGTACCCACCTGTGAATACAGAAAACACTAATGTTAAGAACTTTTAAATGACCAGTTACCATGATATATAGCATATCTATAAGTCGCTAAAAGAGTAGATATTAAGTTATAACAAGGGATGGCTGGGTGGCTCAGTGGTTCAGCGGCTGCCTTCGCCTCAGGGCTTGATCCTGGAGTGCCAGGATCGAGTCCCATACTGGGCTTCCTGCATGGAGCCTGCTTCTCCCTCTGCCTGTGTCTCTGCCTCTCTGTCTCACATGAATAAATAAAATCTTTTAAGAAAAAAAAGTTATCACAAGGAAAAAGTTATTTTTTTTGGCTCTATGAGGTGATGGATATTTAACTAAACTTATGGCAATCATTTTGCAATATATGTAAATCATTATGCTGTACCTATATTTAAACCTATAGGATGCAGTTATGACAATTGTCACCCAATGAGGTACAATTAATTATACCTCAAAAAAAAAAAAAACTGAAAAAAGATGTGAGTAAACAACCTTATTGACCTTAAGTTACCCATGTTTTTTACGTCACTTGTGAAAACCACTAAAACCTACCTTTTGGATGCCAGTAGAGATGGGTATTAGCAACACATAGCCTTTTAGAAGAGTCCTTTGTAGACTGAAGAACAGAAACCTAAAATAAGCAAAGTGCCAAGAATTCAGTTGTTAACTGTCAATCTCCTGAATATTTTTAAAAAATCTAAGCCTATATGATGAACCAACATTTCATAACCTACCCTGACTGGAAAGTATGATCACAATTATGAAATTTAACTTTTGCAAGAAGTTTTAGGATGCACATGAATATAGGATTCAGCATACCATGTTTAAATAACTGTCCAATATATACAGCTTTGGAGCTAGACCCACCTAGATGGAATACCTATTTACAGCAGTGTCACATGGAGAGAGACTTTCTTCCTTAAGTCAGCTTGGTCACTGGTTAAAGGCACTATCATCCACCTCAAGGGGGACTGTTGTATTGATTCAACTGAAATGAGCTTACACAGGTGAATGAAACACACTGGGTGCTCAAAAAAAAAAAAGAAAAAAAAGAAAGTAGCTACTCAAATCTTACTATGAACAAAACCAGTTATCTGAAAACTCTGGACAAATATAAAAATAACATGTTTTTAAAACCTAAGGCAGCTTATGTATTGCCTGGGTGGTTCAGTTAAGTGTCTGCCCTTGGCTCAGGTCATGCTCCTGGGGTCCTGAGATCCAGCCCACCACCCTCTGACTCCACTCAGCAAGGAGCCTGCTTCTCCCTTTCCCTCTGCTGCTCCCCTTGCTTGTTTGTGCTCTGTCAAACAAGGAAAATCTTTAATAAAAACCAAGGAGGCCGGGTGGGTCAGTGGTTTAGCACCGCCTTCAGCCCAGGGCGTGATCCTGGAGGCCCGGGATGGGCACCCACATCCAGCTCCCTGCATGGAGCCTGCTTCTCCTTCTGCCTGTGTCTCTGCCCCTCTGTGTCTCTCATGGATAAATAAATAAAAATCTAAAAAAACACAAAACAAATGGAAAGATCTCATTAAAACAAAACAAAAATAAACAAACAAAAACCCAAGGCAGCTTAACACCCTGGTCAGTGATGATAAAATATATAATTAACTGGGTAAAAATCCTTGCCCTCCACTTGTGTGGATAAGTAAACTTAGCCATCTGCTTTAAAATATGTCAGCACAGTGCTTGGCAAGTAGTAAGAAATTACTAGTTATTACTATATTCTTGTATTCAGCATGTGTCTCTCCCAATAGACTAAACACCATGAAGGTCTCTTGTTAAAAGCAATCTGCAGAGTGCCTGGAACACTAAAAGTGCTCAGTATTTGCTCAAAGAATGAATGAAAGCTAACTTTTGTGCTGAAGACACAAGAGCAAACACCCTTCAGTAAAATCTGAAGGGTCTTTCAGGGCCCTAAAAACCCACCGGTCTGTAAAGACCATGGCAGAGGTACTTCACCTGGAGGACAGACGATCTCTGGAGCACTCTCTCCTGCGCAGATGGGTACACCACTAGCTTCTCCAGCAGTTCTTTGTGAAGTGGGTCGGACTCCAGGGCTTCATGGAAAGAAATGTCATGCTGGCTGAGAAGACTGAATTTGGTTTTTCGGTAGAAAGTAGCCAGGCCTTCGTGCTGCTTGATTCTAAACACGCCTTCCAGTCCGAAGGCCTCGAGGGCCGGCACCAAGCTGTCCGTAAACACGTTGCGATCAACCTCTTGCAAACAGATGAGGTCAGCGTTGTAGCCGGTGAGCTCCTTCTGGATAAGGTTCTGACGGTAGTCGAGCTCCAGAGCATAAGGGGCACAGTACGGGTACAGGACGCTCCTCGAAAACTCAGTCTGGGCGTACGTGTCGGCCAGGAGGTTGTACGAGACCGTGCGGATTAGAGAGTTGTCCGTCACCTTCTTGGTGTAGAGATGCCGGTGGTCAAAGGTGCAGGTGCCAGGCCCAGCCTCCACGGGACACACGCTTTCCAACTCCCTGCTTGGCCCCAAGCGCTGCCCATTGCCTGGGGTGCAATGAAGCTTGAGTCGTAGACCGATGTCCGCATTGGACGGCGTGTAGACGCGCTCGTTGACACCCGTCTCCGTCCAACTAGGAGAGGGTGAAGAGGGAGACAATGACGAGGGGCCCCCGCCCTCAGGCTCTGCCGCTCCGGGTTTGGCTTCCTTGTACCAGCGGAAGAGGGAGCTGGCGGGGTCCCCAAATTCGAGGCTGAGCTTGGGGCATACCGGGAAGCCGGCCATGATGTAGCGTGGCAACTGCAGCTCGGTGAAGGCCGGCGGGTTGCGCTCCACCTTGTACTTGACATCGCCGATCTGCAGCACCGCACCGTCCTGCCAGGCGTCCACGTTGAGCACATCCTCCGCCACTGCCTCCTCCCGGTAGTACAGCTTCACCACCGGCTCGCAGGCCGCGGCCGGCTCGGGCCCGGGCCCCGGCCCCGGCCCCGCACAGGCCACGCCGCCACTTGCATTTGGCCGGTTCTTCCGGCTCTTCTTGGCGGCAGCCGCCTTGGCGTGGCCTTTGAGGGCGTTGGTTGCGATGCGGCTGAGGGCCCGACCCAGAGGCTCGCTCTGGTCGCGCTGCATGTTCTTGTGGCTGCCGTCGGCCAGCGCGAACGACAGGCTTAGCTTAGGCTCCGAGGGCACGCAACGCACTACAGCGCGCTCCATGGCGCCCGCCGCCGTCTCCGTCGCCGCCGCCGCCGCCTCGGCCCGAGTGTGCCGCTCCACCGCCGTGCGGACCCCACGAAGCGCGGCGCGGGAGCCTGGGAGCCTCCACATGAACCTGGTAGCCTGGCGGCCGCCAAGCGTCACATAAAGACTGAGAAGGTGCAGCCTCCGGCTCGGAGATCCATTCAGTCCTGCAACTTCCGGTTGGGGCGGGGAGAGTGCCGGATGCTCCTGCTCTGCACTTTCGCCAGGCCGGTTTATCTACTCCTTTTTCCTCCCCCCTCCGTAAGCCACGCCTGTCTTTAATCCCTCCCAGTTTAATCTTTATCTTAGAATCCAGCCATAAAGCGTGGAAAATCAAGAAACTATAGCGGTGCCAGAGGGAAATATTAGATTTACTGTTTTGTTTTTTTTTTAATCGAAAGTGCAGTTATAGGACTGAAGGAGAGGCGCGCCAAGCCGGAAGTCGCTGGGGCGTTGTCAAGGGTTCCGCTTCCCGCGGGAAGGAGGCTCCTTCTGTGGAGTCCAGCCGCCTGCCTCGTCCTCGAGCCCCCGGACGCTAAGCTGCGCGAGGGCGTGGAGAGCTCCTCCGGGATTGCTCGCCTGGCCGCGGCCGTGGGAAGCGTTGCCCAGCTCCTCTCCACAGCGGTCTCACTGCTGCTCGTCTCTTCCGAGGTGTGGGTGCGTTCGCCTCAGGCTGACCCAAGCGCAGACCCAGGGAGGCCCTCTTTGTGGTACTTCGTAACCACGAGCGTTATCCAAGAACGACCCTGTAGGGAGCGGAGACGTCTTGTGTGGTTACAAGGTGATTAAGTTCCCTGCTCAAGGTCACCCAGACGAGGCCGGAGACTGAGAACGGCCAGTAAGAGGAAATGAGAAGTGTAGCTTCACTGGGCAGCAAATGAAGAAAGTATTTCAAGAGTGATTTTTGTGTTGCATAGAATGAATAATCGGTGATTAACTGAAAAAACAAAACAAAACAACAACAAAAAAACAATACAACCTTGAAGATTCAAAGACAAATTGAGAAATCACTTCTGCCCGTAAATGATCTATTTGTATCCACTGTTACCTTATCCTACAACTAGAATGCTTTTCTGGCATTCTAGCATGAATGATTTTATATTTATTCATGAGGGACGCAGAGAGAGAGAGAGGCAGAGACACAGGCAGATGGAGAAGCAGGCTCCACGCAGGGAGCCCAACGTGGGACTCGATCCTGGGACTCCAGGGTCACGCCCTGGGCTGAAGGGAGACGCTAAACCGCTGAGCCACCCAGGGATCCCTGAAAACAGGCATTTTGAACTGTGTTCTAAAAGAATGAATTTTGCAATTACTTGAAATTTGTATTTCTGTCCTCCACTCCTCCCACCTACCAAATATTTAATACAGCGACTGGGTACTGATAGTGTATATGCAGTTCGAGGCTACAATATTAGATATAAAAGTCATTGCTTTGTATCAACTGACTAACCTAGGAAGAAAGAAAATAAGTCTTGGTAGTCCAGTTGATAGTACTTCATTTAGCAAATAGGAGTTTTGAAATGGCATTTTTTCTTATCCACAGCATTTTCCTTCATGCAGCCTTGCAGAACTCAAAATTTTTTTTTTTTTTAGAACTCAATCTTAACTCAGCCTATATAAAGATAGAAGTCCTACCAGAAAAATGTGAGTTTCCTTCAATCAAACCGATCTCATTTAACAATTAGTCTTTTTTTTTTTTTAAGATTTTATTTATTTATTCATAGACATAGAGAAAGAGAGGCAGAGACACAGGGAGAGGGAGAAGCAGGCTCCATGCACCAGGAGCCCGACGTGGGATTCGATCCCGGGTCTCCAGGATCACGCCCTGGGCCCAAGGCAGGCGCCAAACTGCTGCGCCACCCAGGGATCCCAGCAGTCTTCATCATAGTTTTGAGACAGTGCCTATACGTGTCATACTTCTCTTAGTTTATCATATTATATATATATAAAATATTATTTTATGAAAGAGTAAAACATACCCATGTTTTACTTCTGTAGCTTACTTCTGCTTCTATGCAAACACAAACACTTATTTTTTTTTTAAGATTTTATTTATTTATTCATGAGAGACACAGCGAGAGAGAGGCAGAGACACAGGCAGAGAGAGAAGCAGGCTCCATGCAGGGAGCCCAATGTGGGACTTGATCCTACCTTTTCAGGATCACATCCTGGGCCGAAGGCAGGCACTCAACTGATGAGCCACCCAGGTGTCCCACTTATGAACATATACCTTCCTCCTATTTGTTTACACAAACAGGAATATAGTATTCCCATGGTTCAGTACTTTCCTCTTTTTGAAAGAGGATTTCAACTACCTCTGTTTTGATCTCAAACTTCCTAATTTCTTCCTTCCAGTTTATCTCTTTACACAGGCCAAAGACCCTGCAGGCGTATCTTGTGGTAGGAGCCAAAACTACTCCCTCAAGCAGTAAGAATTGCTCTGAGCCAGCAAGTCCCCACCTCTAGACCATGATCCTTCTGGCCTTTACTGCCCACCTGCATGTATCCCTGACCTTTGTTCCACATTTACCTGGTGTAAACCTAGAGGTATTGTCAGTACTTCAGAGACCATCTTTGAAGCCACTGGTATTGGCCTTAGTGAAATAAATTCCTTTCTTGTTTGACCACCACTCATCTGTCTGCCTTTGGAGTTTGTCTGGGATGGGTGGTCAAACCTGGTCTGTTTGGAACCCTCAGAGCCGTGTGCTCTTGCACTCTTGTGCCGCAGCTAAATTTTCACTATCTTGTTAATTCTTTCAAGAGAAAGTGAATGAAAGTCACAATTTCCCACAGAAAATGTGATTAGAACTTTAACAGATTTGAAAATAATACATGTCAAAAAAAATACATAATAAGTCATGTGTTTGAAGTTCTATTTTTATGAGGCTAAATTATAATTGTATACATTATACAATTAAAATTTGAGGTCAGAAGACTGAACCAATACTATGCTTCCCCTGATACCAAAGCTAATAAAAATCATTTTATTCTGCCATTCTCAGTCCATATCAAGAAACACAAGCTAACTTTAATCAAAAGCTTAAGGTTGGTGGAGTTTTCTTTTTACTTATACGTATATCTGCAAACAGCATGTGAAGACTAGTTTCTTATGATTACCTTCACCTTGATTAATAACATTGGTAGATAACAGTATAGATTATTAATGTACCTTTATCTTTTTTACTTAAGGTCAACATGGTACTATAGTTTTGAGTGATAGTGCTCAGAAATTTTGAGTAGTACCGGGTGATACTACTTCGTGGTAATCTGCTACTTCCTTATAAATTCAAAATTTGATCATTTTCATTTGCTTTCTATTTAGAGAACCAGTATCTTTGTTTCCTTAACATTTTTTAATTTTTCCAGTTCTTAAAATTTATTTATTTGATATAGAGAGAGAGCAAGAGAAAGCACAAGCAAGGGGAAACAGCAAGCAGAGGCAGAGGGAGAAGCAGGCTTCCCACTGAGCAAGGACCCTGTTGCGGGGCTTGATTCCAGGACCCTGGGATGATAACCTGAGCCAAAGGCAGACGCTTAACCGATTGAGCTACCCGGGTGCCCCAATTTTTCCAGGTTTATTGAGATATTATTCACTTACAACTGTAATAGTCCACAGTGTATGATGTAATGATTTAATAGTATATACATATGATTAGCACAAAAATTTAGTTAACATCCATCACTCCATAGTTATATATTTTTAAGATCTACTCTTAGCAACTTTCAAATATATAATACAGTATTGTTAACCATATTCACCATGATGTACATTATATACCCAGAACTTTATCTTATAATTGGAAGTTTTTACCTTTTTGACCACCTTTACCCATTCTTTTCATTCTCCTGCCTTCTACCCTTTTCTCCCTCCTCTGGCAACCACCAATATGTTCAGTTTCTTTTTTCAGATTCTACATACAAGTGAGGTAATGCAGTAATTATCTTTGTATGACTTATTTCACTTAGCATAATGACCTCAATGTCTATCCATGTTATCACAGATAGCAGGGTTTCCTTTCTTGTGGCTGAGTAATATTCCAATATCTATGTCTATATCTATTTATACCACATATTGCTTATTCGTTTATCTTTCTTAGGTTGCTTCCATGTCTTGGCTGTTATAATGCTACAGTGAACATGGGGGTGCAGATAGTGATTGTTTCCTTTAGATACATACTCAATGTAAAACCTAGAGCTAGAGGAAAACAGGAGATCTTGACCTCATCTGTCTTTCATATATAATAATCTCAAAAGCATGGCCCATAAAGAAAAATTTTTTTTAAGTTTGATTTTATAAATATTGAAGACTTTTTTTTTTTTTTTTTTTAATATTGAAGACTTTTGGAGGCACCTGAGTGGCTCAGTCAGTTAAGCAACCGACTGACTTTCAGCTCAGGTCATGATTCCAGGGTCCTGGACTGGAGCCCCACATTGGGCTCCTTGCTCAGGGCAGAATCGGCTGGATTCTCCATCTCTCTCTGACCCCCTCTTCTCTCTCTCTCTAATAAAATAAATCTTCAAAAAAATTGAAGACTTTTGCTCTTCAAAAGGCACCATTAAGAAAATGAAAAGCTAAAAAAAAAAAAAAAAAAAGAAAATGAAAAGCTGTACATCAAGAGAATGTGTTTGCAAATTATAAAAACTCATAACTATAAAAAGTTAAATAATCCAATTTAAAAATGGAAAAAAGATTTGAATAAACATTTTATCAAAAAAAGATACATTAGGGGCAGCCCGGGTGACTCAGTGGTTTAGTGCCACCGTCAGCCCAGGGCCTGATCCTGGAGACCCAGGATCAAGTCCCACGTCGGGCTCCCTGCATGGAGCCTGCTTCTCCCTCTGCCTGTGTGTCTGCCTCTCTCTCTCTCTCTGTGTCTCTCATGAATAAATAAATAAAATCTTTAAAAATTATTTTTAAAAAAGATACATTAGTGGATAATAAGCACATGAAAATGATGAAAGATAGTTGGAAGGCAGGCAGGTACAAGCCCCTCAACCTCCACTCCCCGTCCCCTGCCCTAAGAGGAAACCATCCTTAAAAGGATTTTACACCACCCTGGATGGAGCCCTCCACCCTTTTCCATGTGATAGATAGGTGACAAAAACCTGATAGGATGACAGGCACGGGAAGGGTTAATCAGATTAAAATAGCCTGCTTGGGGATCCCTGGGTGGGCTCAGCAGTTTAGTGCCTGCCTTTGGCCTGGGGTGTGATCCTGGAGTTCTGGGATCAAGTCCCACACCCAGCTCCCGCGTGGAGCCTGCTTCTCCCTCTGCCTGTGTCTCTGCCTCCTCTCTCTCTCTCTGTGTCTCTCATGGATGAATAAATAAAATCTTTAAAAAAATAAAATAAAACAGCCTACTAACAAGCCCATAAAAACCCCTAGACTGCAGCCCCGGTGGCACAGCGGTTTAGAGCCGCCTGCAGCCCAGGGTGTGATCCTGGAGACCCGGAATCCAGTTCCACGTCGGGCTCCCTGCATGGGGCCTGCGTCTCCCTCTGCCTGTGTCTCTGCCTTTCTCTCTCTGTGTCTCTCATGAATAAATAAATGAAATCTTAAAACAAAAAAAACAAAACCCTAGACTTAGAAACTCTGGTGGCAACCCTCTGGGGTCCCCTCTCTTTCAGTTTTTGTACTATCATTCAATAAACCTTGCTTTGCTGCCTACCACTCTGTCTGGTTTACCTCTTCATTCTTAGGTGTGACCAAGAACCATGGGTGCCAACGGAGAAAAAAAATCCTAAAACAAAAGGTGTTCAGCATCATTAGTATTTAGGGAAATGCAAATTAAAAACACAATGAGATACTACTATATGTCCACTAGAATGGCTGTAATAAAAAAGATACACAATACCAAGTGTTGGCAAACACACAGGGAAGTTGGAACCCTTATATGTTGCTGGTAGGAATATAAAATCTTTCAGCCACTTTGGAAAACAGTTTTAACAGTTTGACAGTTCTTAAAAGGTTAAACATAGACTTACCATTCAACCCAGTAGTTCCATTCTAGGTTTCTATGGATGAGAAATAGAAATGTATGTTCATCCTAACACCCGTACATGAATGTTCATGTCAGGGTTATTCATAATAGCCCCAAACTGGAAGCAATCCAAACATCTGTCAACTGGTGAATGGATAAACCAAATACGATATATCCATATAATGGAAGACTATTCAATAAAAATGAACTTCTGTTACATACCTCACATGGGTGAACCTCAAACGTGTTATTAAGTGGAAGAAGCCAAATACAATGTGGAGGCCGAGAAATATTAAGGCCATCCCACCTAAAGTTTAGCATTAGCACAAGTACAGCCATCTTAGGCCCCTGTGAATAAGAGCTGAACTTTACTACGGGAAAAACTGCAGAATGTCCTTGGCAGGGAATCCCATATCAGAAGGACAACGGAGCCCACGCCCATGGTAGAAAGTCCCATATTAGAATGAGAAAAGAGCTCAATGCCCTTGAAAGCCCCATATCAGAATGTAAATAGAACTTGAGAAATTTCTCCACCCCTTCTGAAAATCCCCTAGACCAGCCTATAAAAAACCCAGCTGTAACCCACTTCGGGGTCCAAGTCCCTGCTCTGCTGTGTCGGGTATACTTGGACCCAAGCTCGAGCTTGCTAATAAACCCTCATGCGCTTGCATCGGTGTTGGCTCCTTGGTGGTTTCTTGGATTCGCAATCTTGGGCACAACATACAAAAGACTACATACTTTTTTATTCCATTTATATGAAATTTTCAGAACTTAACAAACCTATAGAGGCCAAAAGCAAACCAGTGGTTGCTTGGGGCTGGGAGTGAGAGTGGGGATTCACTGCATATAGCCCTAGGGAACTTCTTGAAGTGATTGAAATGTTTTAGATCTGGATCTTGGTAATGGTTGTATAATTTTCTATATTTACTAAAGAAATCATTGAATTATAGAATTTAAAATGGTAAAAACTTTTAGTACCTAAATTATACCTATATAAAGCTATATAAAAAGATATACAAAAAATAAAAATAAAAGATATACATTGTTATTAGGGTTTAATGAGGCAAGCAGAACCAGTAGATTATACATATCCCCTATATTTATCCAGATGTATGTACTGATATATATATATAAGCTAATATAAATGTATATATATTTAAAATTATTACAAGGAATTAGCTTATGTAGTTGTGGGAACTGGCTAAGCAAGTCCAAGATCTTAGGGCAGGCTGTCAGAAAGGGAAGATCCAGAGATGAGAGCAATTATAAACCAGCTGTTTAGAGTCTGACTCAGTGCGTGCCTAAACCTTTTCTTTAAAAGGATTTCCACTGATTGAGTCAGTCCCACCCAGATACTCTCCCTACTTTAACATCAATTTACTAGGATTTGAATTGCATTTACAAAATCTCTTTATTGCAGCACCAGATTAGTGTTTAACTGAATAACTGAACTGTGAGAGGTTGTGGGTATGATACAAAAGACTTCTGTCTTCCCTTAAATCCAGTTTATAGGGATCCCTGGGTGGCACAGCGGTTTGGCGCCTGCCTTTGGCCCAGGGCGTGATCCTGGAGACCCAGGATTGAATCCCACGTGGGGCTCCTGGTGCATGGAGCCTGCTTCTCCCTCTGCCTGTGTCTCTGCCTCTCTCTCTCTCTCTGTCTGTGTGACTATCATAAATAAATTTAAAAAATTAAAAAAAATTCTTTCCATGATGACTGGCACTCTATGTCAAATTGCTCAAATATTTGTTGAATGAATATACCATCAATACACCACCAGGACTTACTCATCCCCAATTTTATTTATGCACATGATATTTGTGTAGGCTATCATAGTTTAGATGGAGTACCCATTGTACAGCCTCTCAAAGCAGTTTCACATTTCTGTCTCTGAGCATACCTGTAAATTGACACACCTTAACCTTTTTTGCCAAGGATTTCCTGAAGGAAAAGTACTATATAAACAAATACCAAATATAGAAAGAAGAGGGAATCCCTGGGTGGCTCAGCGGTTTAGCGCCAGCCTTTGGCCCAGGGGGCAATTCTGGAGTCCCGGGATCGAGTCCCACGTCGGGCTCCCGGCATGGAGCCTGCTTCTCCTTTCTCCTGTGTCTCTGCCTCTCTCGCTCTCTATCATGAATAAATAAATTTAAAAAAAAGAAAGAAGGAAAAATTATGTTGCTGATTATTTACAGGGAAGTCACCATGGGAACATTTGAAGACTTTATCCTCCTCTGAGAGCGTTTACATAAATCTATTTTCCAACTCATCCAAGTTTCCAATATTGCAGTTTTCCATAACTTGAAGATCCGGATTCCCTGGACTTCTTCTAAGGGAAAGCAGTTAGGTTAAAAACAAAACAAAACAAAAACCTCATTCCTCCACCCTCCGTTCCTAATGGATTAGTACTGAATTGAGTAATGAGTTACTGTGACAGGTAATCCTAATCGGCCGCTCGCAGCTCAGCAACTGCCTCTCCAGGCAACCTCTACCGGGTCTCTCCAGCCGCTACCGGGACGGTTTCCATGGCGACAACTTTGTTTATACACGGCAGGCGGACTGCCCAGCTCGTCGGGAGCGGTGGGATTCCCGAGGTTTCACCCCTCGTGTCCCTTCTTCCTTTCGCCAGAGGAGAAGCTAACTGAACCTTTCCCTCTCTGCGCAGCCGGAGTAGTGAAAAGCAATCAGATAGGTACTTCCTTGACTTCAGTTTTTTTCTCACTCCTCTCCCAGAGTCGGAGATCTCTAACTGGGTGCCGGCAGAAATACTCTTTTTCAAGGCAAGACTCTCCCAATTTCTGCGGGCTTCCGCGACGAACGCAGTTGGTATCACAGTTACCATTTACATGACATTTTAGACTTTCTATGCAAAAAAGTATGCCTATTTTTTGCTTGATCATTGTATCACTTCCTAGGAAGGTAGCAAGACTAAGGTACAATATTGGTGTTTAAAAGTGTTAATGGTGTCAAACATCAGCTTTTTTGGGAGCAGGGTTATACCTCAACAACTGGATTTTATTGTTGTGGTGGTAGTGGTGGTTTGGATTTTAAGGAAAAAATGTGAACCCAGAATTTTAGGACTTGTAGGGGTATTTAGAGGGCATCTAATCCAGTTCCTTAACTTCATCCATGGGAAAACTGAAACCCTAACTGGGAAGTGACTGGTTTCATTTCTTCAAAGCAAGTGGGATGTAGACTTGTAACAAGAATCCCTGCCCAAACCTCAACTGTCATTCTTTAGACTAATATCATACTTGGGAAGAAGATCTAAAAAATCTGGAATTTTTGGTACTGATAGCTAAGATATAAGTATATTGAGGCTAACATTTACAATAACGGTTTTATGAGCTTTTTCTCCTCATAGTATAAAATATTTTAATCTTCAGGAGATCAACATGTCAGATCCAAACAAAGCTGCCATCGCAGCAGAAAAGGAGGCTCTGAACTTGAAGTTACCTCCCATTGTGTGCCCCCCTGAAGACATAGGTGTTGACACATCAGCACAAAGTAAATTGCTGAATTACAGAAGATCTAAGGAGCAGCAGAAGACAATTAATCAGTTAGTGTAAGTAGCATATTGGAAATAAATCTTTTATGGAGTTGAAGTGAAATGATTAGTGTTCATAGTCTCATGAAAAAGCTTTAACTATGTAGGTTGTTCATGGGCGAAATACCATTTTCAAGTTCAATTAGGGAAACAAAAAAGTAATCACCTTAATAAATGTTACATATCACTATATATATGTTATATGTCACTATATATATAGATATATATGTCTATATATGTCACTATATCTATAGTTAATATAGTGCTTATGCTAATCACTGCTTACTCTAAGCATTGTTTTTATCACTTCACCTGTACTTCTCACAACTACCCTCTATGATGGGTACTATTCTTATCTCTATTTTTAAAAAAGATTTTATTTATTTATTCATCAGTGACACAGAGAGAGAGAGAGAGAGGCAGAGACGTAGGCAGAGGGAGAAGCAGGCTCCCTGTGGGAACCCTGATGCAGGACTCAATCCTAGGACCCTGGGATTGTGCCTTGAGCCAAAAGCAGATGCTCAACCACTGAGCCACCCAGGTGCTCCTCTTACCTCTATTTTATAAATGTAGGTTTACTCAATGTTTTAGTATACTTAGAGATTAAAGAAATGCCTTAGGAATTACATATTGTTTTTACTCCACAACCTTTCATAATCTCACATTGTTATGTTGAACTACTTGCAGTTCCATGAATATATTCTATTTTTCACAGTTTGGTGAAAGATAAATTTCATAATTACTCCCTGTAGTTTCCTTCACTTGAAAGTATTTGTCTGCCTGAATATTTATACTAGTTCTTCAAGGCTTAGTTTTTGGATCACCTTCTCTAGAAAGTCTTCTCCTAATCCCCTTCGCACAGCTTTAGCTTTTTCCTTATATTTCTCTTACATCAGTTTATTTAGCAATATTACCTACCAACTGTTAAACAGACACTGTACTTGTTACTAGGGAGACCAAAGAGATTACAACAGAAGGGATTGTGTCTTTATATTCTGGTAGGAAAGACAGATAGTGGACATTTAAAAACAAATAATCAAAAAGAGTATGTTAGCCTTTTAGTAGTGATGGATACTATGATGATATAAGATTGTGGGGTAGAGAGTGATGGGGAAGTTGTCTCAAGCAACATCACAGGAAAATCCTATGGAGATGATATTTAAGTAGAAATCTAAAGAGTAAGAAGCTGAAGTGTAGGGGTGGTTTAGTCAGTTAAACATCTGCTTTTGGCTCAGGTCTTGATCCTGGAGTCCTGGGATTGAGCCCTGGGTTGGGCTCCCTGTTCAGTGGGGAGCCTGCTTCTCTCTCTCCTTCTGCCATTCCCCCTGCTTGAATGCATTCCCTCTTTCTCTAGGTCAAATAAATAAATAAATAAATAAAATCTTAAAAAAAAAAAAGAGTAAGAAGCTTTTAATTTAAATAAACATGGGAATAGCTCTCTAGCAAAGGGGATAACAAGTGTTGAAAGCCCTGAATATGAATGCTTTTGTGTGTTCTAGGAGCTGACAAAGGCCAGTGGAGCCTGGGGAAGAGTGGTGTATCAGGTGAAGGTGGACAGAAAGTGAGAGTGAAAGGGTTTTTAAGCCATGCTAATGAAGGGCAGAGTGTGAATGGCTTTTTAAGACATGATAATGAATCCAGGTTCCACTTTAAGTACAATGAAGGCCAACAAAATGTTTTAAACTAGGACATGACATGAAATTCAACTTACATTTAAAAATATCACTCTGGCTATTAAGAATAGACTGAAGTGGAAGGAAGAGGGCAAGAGTAGAGGGAAACAAGGAGACCAGGTAGGATGATTTTGTAGTAACATAGGTGAGAGCTTTCAGTGGCTTGAATAAGTCTGGAGACAGTGGAGGAGGAGAGAATTAGATTTATAGGGGATAGGTTTGTCTTTTTTTTTTTTTTAAGATTTATTTATTTATTCAGAGAGAGAGAGAGAGAGAAAGGCAGAGACACAGGCAGAGGGAGAAGCAGGCTCCATGCAGGAAGCCCAATGTGGGACTTGATTCCGGGTCTCCAGGATCACACCCCAGGCTGCAGGAGGTGCCAAACCGCTGCGCCATCGGGGCTGCCCAAGGGATAGGTTTGGATCCAGAATCAGTAGGACTTGCTATTGGATTGGCTTTGGTAACAAGGTGAATGGTAGGGTCTATAGACAATCAGAAGTCCAGGAGATGGGGGAGGTAAGTTTTGAAGGTTAGGTACTTATCTGACATCTAAGGGGAAATATGTTAAGTAGGCAGCTGAATATATAAGAGAAGAGGTTTAGGCTAAAGATACAAATTTGGGAGTCAGCAGAATGTGGACAATTGTTAAAGCTATGAGGAATAGTTCAAATCACCTAGAGATGGTAAAAATTGAGAGGAGAAGATAGCTCAGGACTAAGCCTTTAGGAATTATAATTATTTATTTTTTAAAGATTTTATTTATGAATGAGAGAGAGAGAGAGAGAGAAGGAGGAGCAGAGAGAGAGGGACAAAGAGACTTCAAGCTGAATTTGGTGCCCGATGCAGGGCTTGATCCCACAACCCTGAGATCGTGACCTGGGCTGAAATCAAGAGTCAAATGCCCAACTGACTAAGCCACACAGGCGCCCCAGAAATGATAATATTTAGATGTTGGGTACAGAAGGGTCAATCAGCAAATAGATCGAGGAAGTGTGACTTTCTCAACAACATGGTATATTATTGTGTCTTTGTTGCTATTCTCTTCCACTAACTTTGGCATAGGTAAGGGCAGATCTCAACACAAAGCACAGTATCTGGCATGTTACTGTTGGTGAATTGAATGAGTGAATAAAGGAACTTTTTAAAGAGGAACCTAACTCTTGTGCTTTCTACAGATGTTTAAGTAGTACCTCTCTCATTTGGGTGCTTAATAAAAAATAGTCTCAGAATTACCTGAAGCATTAATCTCTAATACTGAGATTAGAATTGCCATGTGTTTATTTAGGATAAATGCATTTGCGATGAAAGATTTTTATACCAGAAACACATTTTTCTGGATGACTGTGGATTTTCTGATTCTCTGGTCTTACTGATCTACCTATTAGGCAATAGGAATGTAGATTTCCCTGTTTCAAAGTCTGTTAATAGAGAGAGCTCCAGGACTGAGGTAGGATGTAAGGTGTCCTGGGCAGAACTGGGCCCCTTCTGTGACCAGTGCCTGGGAACAGTTGGTTGAGGAAAAAAAAATTATTTTGTAGCTTCTGGAGTCCCAGGAATGAGTCACTTCTTCCTTGACCACTATCTCCTTCTTGATTCAGACCAACCTTTCTCTCCTTCACTTCATGTGGTCTCTCACACAGTTGCTTTGAAATTATACAATTTTTGTTTATTTGTTTTTGACTGTCAACACACAAAGCAAAAACAGAGAACAAAAAGGTTCACTTTTATATTCTTCCCAGCTCTTTTTATTTATAACCGGTAGGAGAAAACACACTCCAGGAAATTGTTGCTATCTTAAAGGGTAGCTTTATATATAAAGAGCTCAAGGAGGTCAAGCATATTTTTGTTGGGATAATTACAGTGCAAGTCGGCTGTAGCTAGCATACTATACTACCATACTAGCATACCAAAGTATGAGGCAAATTCCTTGAAAGTGTGGATCAGTGAGAGCTAGGCTATTCAGGGAAATAATGACAGATGAAAGGAAGTCTGGCTGGGGCCTTGATGATTCATAAAGAAAAAAGGAAGGAGGGGATCCCTGGGTGGTGCAGCGGTTTGGCGCCTGCCTTTGGCCCAGGGCGCGATCCTGGACACCCGGGATCGAGGCCCATGTCAGGCTCCCGGTGCATGGAGCCTGCTTCTCCCTCTGCCTGTGTCTCTACCTCTCTCTCTCTCTCTCTCTCTGTGTGACTATCATAAATAAATAAAAAAAATTAAAAAAAAAAAAAAAAGAAAAAAAAAAAAAAGAAAAAAGGAAGGAGGATATTCCAGTCACATTTTCTACTTTATGTGAAAAAGCATTTGGAATTTTAGTCAGTCTCAATAAGAGTCAACATGGAAATTAGACTACTCAAAGCTAATTCAGGTGTGCCTGGCTGGCTCAATAGAGCTTGGGACGTTTGATCTTGTGGTCAAGAGTTCAAGCTCCACATTGGGCTTAGAGCCTACTTAAAAAAAAATCGAGTTTCATGTTAGACTGCTTTGATAAATGTAAAGTGTCTAGAATGCATGATAGAAAATTTTCGCTCTGCACTGATTAAACAACATCTGGTGTTCTAGGGTCACACTTTAAGAGGTATGTTGATAAACCATAATAGGCATGGAAGAGAGAGGAATTTTGAAAAACTATCTCATTTGAAGGAGGCTGATCTGCTTAATGGGTAAGAGTATAGACTGGCATCAGACTGCCCTGAGTTCATATCCTGTCTCTGCAGCTTATCAGCCATGCATGAATTTGGCAAGTTAAGTAACTTTGCTTATCTTCATCTTTCTGTCTGTAAGATGGAGATAAGAATAGTGCTATTGTCAGGATTTTTGTGGGAGTTAAATGAGATCTATGCACTTAAGGTCTTAAGTCAATGCCTAAAACATAATAAGCTCACCACAAGTGGTAACTTTTATTGACAAATAGTTGAAAGAACTGGATAGGTATCATTAAGTTTCAGAAGGGTAACAGAAAAAGAATATGACTTTTTGTATATAGCTCTAGAGAACAAAAGTTATAAGGATATAACTCAATATAAAAATTCTGTTTCTAAGGATATAGGCCAGGGCACCTGGGTGGCTTAGTTGGTTAAGCATCTGCCCTTGAATCACGTCATGATCCTGGGGTCATGGGATTGAGTCCCGCATTGGGCTCCCTGCTCAGCAGGGAACTTGCTTCTCCCTCTCCCCATCTGTTTGTGCTCTCTCTCGCTATATCTCTCTCTCTCCCTCAAATAAATAAATAAAATCTTAAAAAAAAAACCAAGAATATAGTTAGCTGACAGTAAATTGGTCTACCTCAGAAAGTGATGAATGTCATCCCCCTTACTCATCTCTGGGTACAACTTGATATTTTTGAGAGTATTCATGCATCAAATAAGGTACTGAATTAGATACACAAGATTTTTTTCCAAATCCATAGGTATTTATGGACCTTGATGGACACTAAGTATTGTAGTTAGAGCAGTGAGCAAAACAGACATGGCCTTTGTCTCTCTGGAACTTAACCATCTATGCTTTTATGGTTTTGGTGGCCATCTTTTCTTTTACATTTCTTTTGGTTCTCCTGCCTCTCTGACCACATCTCTTTTTCCTCCTTCAATTGTGTTTTTTTCTTATTCTTGTCAAGGTTGGCATCCTCCAATCTTCCTTTTCAGGTCTCTTCTTTTCCTTGTATACTCTCTGCTTTGGCCATCTCCCCCAGTGTACCTTTGCAAACTGATGGATTTATCTTCCTACAAATGTTTCCATGCTCAAAAACTCTCAGCAATTCTCCATTGTTATTGAATTAAAAAAAAAAAAACAGCCCTGCTCTTTGAGGCCCTTAGTTGGATATTCCAGTCTATTTCTCCAAATTAATTTCCATTTGGTCCCATAACCAATGAGCATATTGGACAATTCCCTACTACTCCTTATTTTTTCCTTTGATCATTTCCTTGACTTCCTGTTCCTTAGGAGAGTCTTGTTTGTTCAGATCTATCTACCCAGGAAAACTACATCTTCACCTGAAATCCCCTCCTCTAATTTAACTCATCGTAAATGCTAACTTTTTCATGTAGCCTTTATAGACACCTCCAGGTCGAAGTGAACTTGTTCCTTCCTCTGAACCATCAGGGTCCCATAAAAGGCATATGGTACCTGTTTTTATCTCCTCACCCTTTCAGCTTATCAATTCCTTGAGGTTTGTTGCTGTTATATTTTTAATAAAACCTAGAGGGGATGCTTGCATGGTTCAGTGGTTGAATGTCTTCGGCTTAGGGTATGATCCTGGGGTCCTGGGATCGAGTCCCACATTGGGTTCCCCATGGGGAGCCTGCTTCTCCCTCTGCCTATGTCTTTGCCTCTCTCTCTCTGCGACTCTCATGAATGAATAAATAAAATCTTTAAAAAAATACCAAACCTAGTAGAATGCTTGCGTAATATGAGCATTCAATAAATTTTCAATAAATATGTGACAGATGGATTAGATGACATAACTTTATTTTATGGATGATAAATTCCTATGTTCAAATTGTTAAAAAAATGTTTTAAAAGATTTTATTTATTTATTTGAGAGAGAGAAAGAGAGAGAGAGAGAGAACATAAGCAGGGGGAGGAACAGAAAGAGAAGCGGACTCCCCACTGAATAGAGAACCTGCTGACATGGGGCTCTATCCCAAGACCCTGGGATCATGACCTGAGCCAAAGGCAAATGCTTAACCCACTGAGCCACCCAGGCCACCCTCTGTTCAAACTATTTATCAAGTACCTACTATGTGACCAAGTACTGTTCTGAGCATTAGGGGCAAGGCAATGAATAAAATAGTCTACAACATGTAATATGTCAAATGATGGTAAATTCTATGAAGCAGGGTAAGTAAGGACAAAAAGGTTGGAGAGTGAAGGAAGTGCTACTTAATATAAGGGGTAAGCAAAGGGGAATGCCTGGGTGGCTCAGTGGTTGAGCATCTGTCTGCCTTTGGCTCAGGGCGTGATCCTGGAGTCCTGGAATCAAGACCCACATCGGGCTTCCTGTATGGAGCCTGCTTCTCCCTCTGCCTGTGTCTCTGCCTCTCTCTCTCTCTCTGTCTCTCATGAATAAACAAATAAAGTCTTAAAAAAGGGGGGGGGCCTGGACGCCCCGAGTAAGCATCGTTAAAGTCTCCCCTCCCACCCCCGTCATGTCTAAGTCAGGGTCTCCCAAAGAGCCCGAGCAGTTGCAGAAGCTCTTCATCGGAGGTTTGAGCTTCGAAACAACCGATGAGAGTCTGAGGAACCATTTTGAGCAATGGAGAATGCTTACGGACCGTGTGGTAATGAGAGATCCGAACACCAAGTGCTCCAGAGGCTTTGGGTTTGTCACGAATGTCACCGTGGAGGAGGTGGATGCAACCATGAATGCAAGGCCACCCAAGGTGGATGGAAGAGTTGTGGAAGCAAAGAGGGCTAGCTCAAGAGAAGATTCTCAAAGACCTGCTGCCCACTTAACTGAGAAAAAGATTTTTGTCGGTGGCATTAAAGAAGACACTGAAGAACATCATCTAAGAGATTATTTTGAACAGTATGAGAAAATTGAAGTGATTGAGATCATGACTGACCGAGGCAGTGGCAAAAAGAGAGGTTTTGCTTTTGTGACCTTTGACGACCACGACTCTGTAGACAAGATTGTCATTCAAAAATACCATCCTGTGAATGGCCACAACTGTGAAGTAAGGAAAGCCCTATGGAAGCAAGAGATGGCTAGTGCTTCGTCCAGCCAAAGAGGCCGAAGTGGTTCTGGAAACTTTGGTGGTGGTCGTGGAGGTGGTTTTGGTGGGAATGACAACTTTGTCGTGGAGGGAACTTCAGTGGTCGAGGTGGCTTCAGTGGCAGTCGAGGTGGTGGTGGATATGGTGGCAGTGGGGATGGCCATAACACATTTGGTAATGATGGAAGCAACTTTGGAGGTGGTGGAAGCTATAACGATTTTGGCAATTGAAACAATCAATCCTCAAATTTTGGACCCATGAAAGGAGGAAATTTTGGAGGCAGAAGCTCTGGCCCCTATGGTGGTGGAGGCCAATACTTTGCCAAACCATGAAACCAAGGTGGCTATGGCGGTTCCAGCAGCAGCAGCAGCTATGGCAGTGGTAGAAGGTTTCAATTACTGCCAGGAAACAAAGCTTCGCAGGAGGGAAGAGCCAGAGAAGTGACAGGGAAGCTACAGGTTACAACAGATTTGTGAACTCAGCCAAGCACAGTGGTGGCAGGGCCTAGCTGCTACAAAGAAGACATGTTTTAGACAATACTCATGTGTATGGGCAAAAAACTCGAGGACTGTATTTGTGACTAATTGTATAACAGGTTATTTTAGTTTCTGTTATGTGGAAAGTGTAAAGCATTCCAACAAAGGGTTTTAATGTAGTTTTTTTTTTTTTTTGCACCCATGCTGTTGATTGCTAAATGTAATAGTCTGATCATGATGCTGAATAAATGTGTCTTTAAAAAAAAGGGGGGAGGGTAAGCTAAGCCTTCTCTGACAAGGTGGCTTTTGAATGGGGACAATACATATGAGGGCCTACTAGGCATCAGGATTAAATTAAAATTTGTAAGTTTGAATTGAAAAAAATTTGATTTTTATTTTTAGTCTCATTCATTTACAGTACACATGAATAATTTGAAAATTAAACTCTTGGGACACCTGGGTGTCTCAGCAATTGAGCGTCTGCCTTTGACTCAGGGCATGATCCCAGGTCTGGGGATCCTGTCCTGCATTGGGCTCTCTGCAAGGAGGCTGCTTCTCCCTCCATGTCTCTGCTTTTCTATCTGTGTCTCTCATGAATAAATATATAAAATCTTAAAAAAAAAAAAGAGAAAATTTAAGTCTCATTGATAATGACTATTGGGATTTGTTTCTTATAGAAAATTCAGTAAGATAAAGAAGTCTTGAGTATCTCTTCCATAAGTATAATTGAAAAGATGTTCAAATTGTAATATTTTATTATTGTTATTATTTAAGTAAACTCTACCCCCAATGTGGGACTTGAACTTATAACCCCAAGGTCAAGACTCAGCCAGGCACCCCCAAATTGTAATATTTTATTTTATTTTATTTTTAATTTTTATTTATTTATGATAGTCACAGAGAGAGAGAGGCAGAAACATAGGCAGAGGGAGAAGCAGGCTCCATGGACCGGGAGCCCGACGTGGGACTCGATCCCGGGTCTCCAGGATCGTGCCCTGGGCCAAAGGCAGGCGCTAAACCGCTGCGCCACCCAGGGATCCCATATTTTAATAATATATCCTAATGTCTTCAAGAGAGGTAGACATTTTTTATAACTATAAATAGTTTGTAACTATAAACTATTTTTAAAACCATAATCCAGAATTGATGGAGCCAAAAGAAGTTTAGACAGAGCACTGGATAAAAGAACACCTCCAACACCAGAGCCAGATTATCCTCCAACTGTAAGTTTATGTTGTCTCTTTGAAAAGAGAAACAGAGTCTTTTTTTATCCTTCTACACTTTTAATTTCTAATTATCTTAAGTTGATCTCCATATAACTAGTATTTTTAAGAGAATAATACACATAATACATACATTTACATCGCTTATTTTAAAAATTTTTCCTCCTTGATTTAATTATGTCTTATTTGTTTGCTTTTGACAGATGACCAGTGAAATTAAAAAGAAAGGAGTGAGTTCAATTTTTTTATATTTCTTGTTTTGAAAATGTTCAAAGAAATTATTACAAAGTAGTTCCTTCTAAGACAACCTGCTAATAAGACCCATTCTAGAAGAAGAAATTTAGAACTAAGATTTTCATTTTTATTAGCCAAAGGAATAAGCATTCCATGGATGACAATATGGGTTTTAAGAGTTCTATTTTTGTTGCCATTTATTATCTGAAGATTAGTTGTAAAGGTTTTAGTTCTTATTCCAGAAACTGGAAAAAATGTTTTAAAGTTGCAATTATAAAGGAAATGCATTTCCCTTTTCACTGTTCTAGTATTGGTGTAATAATGATTACTTACTGAGAATCTATAGGGTGCTAGCCACATGCTAGATGCTTGATTTTTTAAAAATGGCGCTGACTGCATGGATGACAACGTGAGCATGTGGTGTGATTGGTCGGAAGATGAGAGCACAACATTTATTGCACAGCAAAGCATAAGGAAACCTATGGAGCTGGCCCCACAAAACAGAAATTCATACAGCATGTTCCCAGACAAGAGTACTTTCCAAGTCTCTTCAACTTCCCTTTGGAGATAGAGGGCTCAGGACACATCCCTGTATTGAGGATCTGTGGGAGAATCTAATTTTAGCTACTCCAAGTTTCCTTCTCTTCTCTCTTCTCTTTTCTCCCTTCCCTTCCCTTCCTTCCTTTCCCTTCTCCTTCCCTCCTTCCTTCTTTCCTTCCTTCCTTCTTTCCTTCTTTCCTCCTTTCCTTCTTTCCTCTTCTTTGCCTTCTACCCTCCCAACTTTTCTGAAGACTTTGGCTGTGTATATTTGCTCTTTACTAGATATAAGAACTAATACAAAACATTCATAAGTGTTTCTCATGAGACCAGGTGAATTGCAAGGCATTTTTGTGTGTATGTGCTTAGCATCCTCACTCACTCTTCATCCACAATTCTTGCCTACTAGTGTCTTACAATCTAAAATACATAACCAGGCATGAAACAGTCATTCACTCCTGAGCCCACTGCTTTTGGTAATCTGGCATGTAGGAACTCCACTTCTTCATCATTAATTCACCAGTGACCACTAATGCAAAATCCAAGGCATTTTTAAAAAAGATTTTATTTATTTATTTATAGAGACACACAGAGAGAGGCAGAGACATAGGCAAAGGGAGAAGCAGACTTCCTGCAGGGAGCCTGATGCTGGACTTGATCCTGGACCCTGAACCCTGGGATCACAACTTGAGCCAGAGGCTCAACACTGAGCCACCCAGGTGCTCTTGGCCTGCTAGGTCAATGTGCAGTTTTGGTAGCTCTTACAAAATTTCTCTCCAAAAAGATAATGCCAATACGCATTCCTACTTGTAATATGTGGGAGTACTTCTTCCCCATAGTCTCACCATAGAATGTGGGGGTCATGTTTTTTACTTCTTCAGGTGACATATGGTATCTCAGAATGGTTTAAATATGCTTTTCTTAATTATGAGTAGGATTAAATATTTATCAGAGTTAAGGACCATTTTTATAATATTTTTATTGCAAAATGTTGGTTCATATTTTCTGCCCATTTTTCTATTGGGTTTTGGTCTTATTTTCTCTTAAATTGGAATCTAGTAAAATACACACAACATAAAATTTACCATCTTAACCATTTTTAAGTGTACGGTGAAGTGGTGTTTCTTCATATAATTGTGTAATTAATCTCTGGAACTTTTCATCTTGCAAAACTGAAATTTTGCTCACTAAACAACTCTCCATTTCTCTCTTCCCTCAGCTCCTAGCAGCTACCATTCTATTATCTATTTCTATGAATTTGACTACGCTTACTCAGAAGTGAAATCATATAATATTTGTTTTTTGTCATAGGCTTATTTCATTTCACATAAAGTCACCAAATTTCATCTATCCTTTACATTTTCAAGCATTCTTTATACTTTGAGATACATATTGCAATTTTTTCCTCCCAGATTGTCAGTTGTCTTTTGATTGTTTTTATTGAGTTGTTTTGCCATGCAAACATTTTAATTTTTTTAAAGATTGTATTTCCTTATTCATGAGAGACACACAGAGAGAGGCAGAGACATAGGCAGAGGGAGAACCAGGCTCCATGCAGGGAGCCTGATGCGGAACTCAATCCCAGGACTCTAGGATCACTCCCCAGGGTTAAGGCAGGTGCTAAACTGCTGAGCCACCCAGCGTTCTCCCACATTTTAATTTTTATGTAGTCAGTATTTGTCAGTCATTTTTTCTTTTTTATAACTGGATCTTGAATCATAATTAGAAAGTTTTCCCCTACACTCAATTACAGCAGAATTTATCAATTTTTTGGTCTTTCATTATTTAATTTAAATTCTTCAACTACTTGGGGTTACTTTTTTTGTATGGTGGAAGGTATGGATTCATTTTTACCTTTTTCCAAATGGCTAGCCAGTTGTCCCAGAACTATTTTTTAAAATCTTCATCTTTGCTTCACTGATTTGAGGTGCTATGCTTATCATATGCTAAAATTTCCTACATACTGGGTCTATTTCTGGACTTTCTTTTTTACCCTGCTAGCCTGTCTACCCAGGCTCCTGTACCACACTGTTTTTTGTTTTTTTGATTTTTAAAGGTTTATTTGTTTATTTATTCAGAGAGAGAGAGAGAGGCAGAGAGACACAGGCAGAGGGAGAAGCAGGCTCCAAGCAGTGAGCCCGACGCGGGACTCGATTCTGGGTCTCCAGGATCACACCCTGGGCCACAGGCGGTGCTAAACTGCTGCGCCACTAGGGCTGCCCTACCACACTGTTTTAATTAGAGAGACCTTATAATATGTTTTAATGTTTCCTAGGGCTGGTCCTCCCTGGTAGACATTTTTTCTCAGGGATTTCTTGGCTATTCTCACATGTTTATTTTTTACAGGATATTTAAGTTAAACATGTTAAAGTTAAAGAATTTTTAAGCTATTCTCACATGTTTATTTTTATAGGATGTTTAAGTTAAACATGTTTAAGTTAAACAAAGAATCTTTGTTTTGCCTTGAGAAAATGAAAAGTGTACAAAGAACATTACTTTTGCCAATAACTCATCATAAATAAAGAAAAATGTAAATTGGTTTCTTTGAAAAGACAGAGCAAAATGTTTTTCCTGCCCAGACACTTGACCTCCAGTGAATTTATAGTAAATACATCAGGGCTCTAGAGAGCATGATTTACTCTTCTAGGTATTAAAAGCTGAAGGATTGCATTTTGCATCTAGTTCATTCATTATTCTTCTACAAAGCCCCTTTTATGAAGTATATGATATATCATCTGCTAGAAAGTCTTGTGTTCATTTTGGCTGCCACCACCTAGGGGTCCAGTGGGAAGAACCTCTAGACTTGTTACCCTGCCTTCACTTCCCTGGCAGGGCTCCCTTCTCCAGCTCTGACTGCTTTCATCCAGGATACAGAGCCCTTGTGATCACAGGTTATCAAGTGTAACAGTAAAATGAAACGCAGGGAGCTGTATATTGTTGCTGTCCATCGAAAGTGGAGGTCTAGACTGCTTAGAGCCCTTTGCCCAACTAAAAGGTCCTAAAGAATCCCTTTCTCCTCTTCCAATTCCTGTTACTCTCTAGATTTCCCTATTTGAATCCTTGGATGCTATGAACTTCTGTTTGGTTCCCCATCCCAGGCCCTCCATTCCCTTTAGTCCCCTTTCTTACTCTCTGGGAAACCAGGGTCCTTTTCTGCTTGCCTCCAGTGTGCCTACATCAATTTGTTTTTGTGATCATCTCACACTATCCTGGAGGTGACCAATTGGTTCTTACTCAACTCAGTTGCCTCCCTCTAGATTAAATTTTAGTCAGTTCTGTTCCTGCCCCATCACTTTGGTATGCTGTATTAGAGCCCCTCTCTGTTTCTGCTGGTTTCATTTAGCTGTTACCTTTCTGCTCTTTTCCATACCCTATAGTGTTTTCTCCTTTTCTTTTTTTTTTTTAACCATTTATCTGTTCTTCTTTCAAACCACACACATTTTACCCACAAGAAAGTCTTATTTTTTCCCTAGATGAGACATTATTTATGTTTTGTTTTACAATAATCTATTCCTATTCAGAGAGTCCCAACAAGCTGGTATGGTAAATTCATAGTACACTCTTAAATATTAAAACCTAATTCAGGTTGCTTGGATGGCTCAGCAGTTGAGCGTCTGCCTTCCACTCAGGTCATGATCCTGGGGTCCTGGGATTGAGTCCTGCATTGGGTTCCCCATGGGGAACCTGCTTCTTCCTCTGCCTATGTCTCTGCCTCTCTCTCTCTGTGTCTCTCATGAATAAATAAATAAAACCTTAAAAAAAGATAAAGACAACCTACTTAATTCATTTCTATTGCATATTTAAGATATTGATGAATCTGCATTTAGACATGTTTTAATACAGAAAACGTTAGACTCCAGCCCTGGTTTGAGTGAAGAGCTTGTGACAAGATTAGTTTTCTCTAGTATAAAATGCAGATTTGGCCTAGAAAGAACCACCCTGGTAATATTTTAAATTAGCTTGATTAAATATTCTAAAATACTTAATAATATTCACTCATAATTTATTATTATTATTTCCTGTTATTCTTTGTTATTTCATCAATTGTGTACCTTTGTGCTTGGTAATTTCTGACTGTTTAACAGATTAATGCTAAATATTTCAATGTTTTTTTTTAAGATTTTATTTTTATTTATTCATAGAGATGGGGGGGGAGGGCAGAGAGAGAAGCAGGCTCCATGCAGAGAGCCTGATGTGGGACTCAATCCAGGGTCTCCAGGATCACGCCCTGGGCTGCAGGCAGCACTAAACCGCTGTGCCACTGGGGCTGCCCATATTTCAATGTTTGAATGGATAACACATGGGCACACCCAGCTTCTCTAGCCCACACTTCAGTCCCAATTACCAATTTTCATTCATTCAATAAATATATATTAAGCACATTAAAAAAAGTGGTTTCTTTTTAGGTCATACTTTTGGGTAAAATGTTTTTATTCTGAAGACGTTATTTTTCAGAATTCTTCTATTCTGAAAAAAAAAGTTGTCTTGACTGGACAGAGCTCAGGAGTTACACTGAAATACTACACCATTTAGAAGACTTAATTTTTTCTTATTATATTCCCAGTTCAACTATATTTATTTAAAGCAATGTGTAGAAAGCAGTCCTATAGTACCTATTCAGCAGGAATGGCTGGATCACATGTTAATGCTGATACCTGAGTCTTTAAAGGAAGGGAAAGAAAGAGAAAGACTTGTGGAAAGTCTCATAAATGAGGTGTCAAGTGACTTTGAAAAAAGCATGAAGAGGTATCTGGGTAAGTGGCATTTAACTCATGCCAAGCTTCTTTTACTTTTGTTTCCCATCCCTCCAATCAAAAGTAGAAATATGAATAATGAACATTTATGTATTTAGCTATATGTATTTCTTAGATATTTTTTAAAATTTTTACTTTGAGGGGCACCTGGTTGCCTCAGTCACTAGAACATGCAACTCTTGATCCTGGGGTATAGGTTCAAACCTCACTTTGGGTGTAGAGATTACTTCAAAAAATGTAATCTACTTTTATTTTTATTTTTTTTAAAGATTTTATTTATTCATGAGAGATACACAGAGAGAGATAGAGACACAGGCAGAGGGAGAAGCAGGCTCCAGGCAGGGAGCCCGATGTGGTACTGGAACTCCAGTACCAGAGTTGAACTCCAGAATCACGTCCTGAGTTGAAGGCAGACGCTCAACCACTGAGCCACCCAGGCGTCCCAAATGAAATCTACTTTTAAAAAGTTTTTATTTTGCGCTTATTATCTAGTCAAAATCTTTGTCATTCAAGGGAACTTTGTGTAATTTTTACGTGCCTTGTTAGCTAATAGCCTTTTGATTTTTTGTCTTTGTCTTTATGGCTATAGTTATACTGCTTACAAAAATATTACTGTATTTAGGGAGATTTATTAAGGACTTAACATTTGCAATTTTTATTGGAATAAGTTTTCTTAAGTGGTGTTTGAGTAGAGAGAATACAAAAAAACTGAAAACTCAAAGCTTTTCTGTATCTGATTTCACACCCAAAGTAACATCAAAATAGTACCAAGAACTTGATTTTTTTTTCAAATAAAGGAACTTTTTCTTCTACTCACTTTAATGCTCAATAAACCATGTTACCCAATATCAAAAGTTAGAAACTTTTGTTTTGATTAGGATTTGCAAGAGTTTTCTTTTTCTTTTTTTTTTTTTTGCAAGAGTTTTCAAGAAATATTAATACATATATGTATTTTAGTGAGGAGTGTTCTCGTGAAACCTCCAGTTAAATGGCTTGAAGATGAAGGAGGCCCTTTACCTGAATCCCCTACGTGAGTAAATTATTATGATGATTTAAAGATTTGTATTTATTTATGAATTTATTTAGAGCGTGAGTGACAAGCAGGGGGAGGGGCAAAAGGAGGAAGAGAGAGAGAATCCCAAGCAGACTCTTCGTTGAGTGTGTGGGGCCCAATGTGGGGGTCATTCCCACAACCCTGTGATCATGACCAGAGCCTAATCAAGAGTTGGAGGCTCAACCAACTGAGATACCCAGGTGCCCTAGTAAATTTAGAAACAGAATGGCATCTAGTTTTTGATAACAGATCGAAAATAAGCTGATCTTACATTTCAGTCTAGAATTGTGAAGCTCAAAGGTATTTTGAATACATCTAAAAAATAGCACTACTATTTTTTTTCCCCTCGAAGGTATCCTTGCTCTGGACTTGTCTATTTGCTGTTTATACAATTAAGGGAACCTTTATGGATGTATAGGTCAACTTGACCTTAAGGAAGCTTTGGTATGTGGCAGACAGATTTCTTCATCTCTTTTCCCCAGGCCTAAGGTCTGGGTTTGTGGATCTCTACCCACAGTAACTGAGCCAGAGCACAGTGGAAGTCAGCAGGGCACCCCCACCTAGCCTATCATTCTGCCTTCCCCACAAGTGGTCTTTGGCCTTTCCGAAGAGAATGCAGTTTCAAGATCTTGATGCATTTTTATTACATGGATGTCTTCTAAAGCTCCTGTTGCAGACCATATTTTTCTCTTCTAAATCCCTATTCTTGCTTTAATACTAATTCTATGTCATAACTATTATTTCCTAAAATTTAGAGTGTATTGTTTGAACCCTGTTTGATATGGTGTTTTGCTTTTCCAGAGGACTGGATTATTCTAATCCTTGGCATTCTAGCTATCTGCAGACAAGAAATCAAATATCAGCTAATTTGCACATTGTTCATCCAATTATGAAAATGTTACTGGACCTTGGCTATACGACGTTTGCCAATACAGTTTTGCTAGATTTAACAGGGATTAGGTAAAGTCTCATATTTATTAACTAACATTTAAGATTTGAATGTCTCCTGCTTGAGTCCTTATATTTTGACTGTGTGCGTTTTAAAACTAAGTCTTGGGAAAAAAACAACAACTAAGTCTTGGGAACTTTTCTTTAGATTAAAACTTTTTAAAATTAATTTTAATTGTATTTATTTATTCATGAGAGACACACACAGAGAGAAAGAGAGGCAGAGACACAAGCAGAGGGAGGAGCAGGCTCCATGCAGGGAGCCCGAGGTAGGACTCGATCCCAGGTCTCCAGGATCAGGCCCTGGGCTGAAGGCAGCGCTAAACCGCTGAGCCACCCGGGCTGCCCTTAATTTATCTTATTTTTAAACAACTGTGTATTAAAACCAATATTTATCATTTGCTTTAAATCATTTTAAATTTTCTCATAAATAGAGCTAAAGGGCCAATCGATTGTGAATCACTGAAAAATGATCTATCAATACAAGCTAGAAAGGCAGAAGAGAAGATAATGAATACATGGTATCCAAAGGTTATAAATCTTTTTACCAAGAAGGAAGCTCTAGAAACCATCAAACCTGAAAAATTGGATGCATTTTATAACTGTGTTTCCACACTTATGTCAAATCAGGTAAATATATTTTGTATATCTTAAATAATGTTAATAAAATTAGTTTATGATTTTATTTTATTATTTTTAAGTTTTTATTTGAATTCCAGTTAGTTAATGTGCAATGCAGTATTAGTTTCAGGTGAACAATATAGTGACTCAACATTTCCATACAACAGATGGTACTCATCACAAGTGTATTCCTTGAATCCCATTACATATTTAATCCATTCCTCCACCCTCACCCCCCTATAACCATCAGTTTGTTCTCTATAGTTTACGGTCTGTTTCTTGGTTTGCCTCTCTCTCTTTTTTTTCTCCTTTGCTTGTTTGTTTTGTTTCTCAAATTCCACATATGAGTGAAATAGTATGGTATCTCTGTTTCTCTGACTGACTTATTTCACTTGGCATTATACTCCCTAGCTCCATCCGTGTCATTGCAAATGGCAAGATTTCATTCTTTTTTATGGCTAATATTCCATTTATGTAAATATACCACATATTCTTTATTCTTTTAACTATCTATGGACACGGGCTGCTTCCATAATTTGACTATTGTAGACAATGCTGCTATAAGCATTGGGGTGCATGTATCCCTTTGAATTAGTACTTTTTATTCTTTTGAGTAAATGCCTAGATGTGCAATCACTGGATTGCAGGGTAGTTCCATTTTTAACTTTTTGAGGAGCCCCCATACTGTTTTTCCATAGTGGCTGTACCAGTTTGCATTCCCCAAAACAGTGCAAAATTGTTCCCCTTTCTCCACACCCTCCCCAACAGCTATTGTTTCTTGTGTTGTTGATTTTAGCCATTCTGACAGGTGTGAGGGGATATCTCATTGTTGATTTGATTTGTATTTCCCTGATGATGAGTGATGTTGAGCATCTTTTCATGTGTCTGTTAGTCATCTGTATGTCTTCTTTGGAAAAATGTCTATATCTTCTGCCCATTTCTTAATTTGATTATTCATTTTGGAGTGCTGAGTTTAAAACTGGTGTTTTAGTTTATTATTTTAAATAAAATTCTATTTAGATATAGTGGTAGGTAATTATTTTGAAATAAGTTTAAAATATCTTTAGCATAATTGTGTTTAAATTAGTTTAGCATAAAATACTTCATTTCTGAAGCAATATAAAATAAAAAGAAAGTCTAGAAGTATGTGTCAATATTATAACTGATTACTGGGCTCATGCATAAGGGCTATCAACTATCTATAGGTTTATTGGAGAATATTCACAAAGGACTATTTTAGTAAACATTTTTTAAAGATTTTTATTTATTTTATTCATGAGAGACAGAGAGAGGGAGAGACATAGGCAGAGGGAGAAGCAGGCTCCATACAAGGAGCCCAATGTGGGACTTGATCCTGGGACTCCAGGATCATGCCCTAAGTCGAAGGCAGATGCTCAACTGCTGAGCCATCCAGGAGTCCCCCTAGTAAACATATTTGAACATATGAAATTCCAAGTCAGTTGATTCTCATTTTTTTCTCAATAAAATTTTGGTCTGAAATGGAATTGATCATCTTTAAAGAATATTAATTTATATTAATTATATATTTATAGGCTCCTCAAATTTTTACTATTGTAGAAATACAATTCTATAAAAATAGTTTTGAATAAAACCTTTCCCTTCTGGAAAATATCTCCAAAGATTCTATGAATTTTTCAATGTATCCTTAAAAGGACACATTTAATATCTAGTATATAATCCTGTAATTAATATATACATTATTTTATTTTTACCTTTATCCTCTTAAGAGGACTATGATTATTTGATAAGAAGTAGAGATGAGGAATATTTTGAAGATGGTTTTAGATATATTTTTTTGTTTGGCTAAATTTCCAATAGTTGGTTCTACATAGGAATGCATTATTCAGGGGCACCTGAGTGGCTCAGTTGGTTGAGCATCCTACGCTTGGTTTCAGCTCAAGTCATGATCTCAGGGTTATGAGATAGAGCCCCCAGTTGGGCTCTGTGCTCCGTGCAGAGTCTGCTTGAGATTCTCTCTCCCTTTGCCCCTCCCCACTCTCTCTAAAATAAATAAATAAATAAATAAATAAATAAATAAATAAATAAATAAAATCTTTAAAAAATAATGCATTATTCATACTTTGGCAACTTAGTGTGCACATTTCTAAGTCCAGTGGCTTCACACTCACCTAGTGATATGCTGGAAATCCAGCTTTGGGGATGAGGGAGAAAAGCCCTAATTTGTACTGTTTGCCAATTTTCTGGTGTAAATATTCTCACTGTGGCAATTTTCAGGCATACAAAGGATTAATAATTGGCTCATAGAAGTCTTCAATATTTAGCAGTTGGCACTAGGAGATAGCTCTAGCATACCACCGTCCTTCACCTTATATGCCTGTCACCCCTTATCACCCTCACCCTCAAGTGGCTGGCCTTTCCTCCCATTAGTATTTACCAGGTTGTTTAATTTTCTGAAATGTTTTCTGTAACAGGGAAAGAATTACTAAAGAATGTGGAAGATTCTGAGTTGCCATATTAACCCTGTTGATATTTGGGACGCCTGAATGGCTCAGTGATTGAGAATCTGGCTTTGGCTCTGGTCATGATACCCGGGTCCTGTGATCAACTCCTCACAGGAGCCTGCTTCTCCCTCTGCCTATGTCTCTGCTTCTTTCTCTGTGTCTCTCATGAATAAACAAATAAATAGTCTTTAAAAAGATTATTGATATTCTATAAAAAATTAAAGTTTGCATATATTGTTCCATTTATTGTTTTAGACTACATTTAGTAGGAACATATTGTGCTGAAGATAATTTTGAAGGCTAAATGGAATGATAGAATGGCTTAGTTATAGGTAATAGCTCACTCATTTTGAACTAAAGGTTAAAAGGTTAAAGGTTGAATTTGTAAATTCTAAAGTAATAATTTATTACATCATGCAGCTAAAGGACTTCTTAAAGAGAACTGTAGAAGGATTTGTAAAACTCTTTGACCGAGAAGATCAGCAAGGGCTGCCAATATTTAAGATGGAACTGACATTTGATGATGATAAAATGGAATTTTATCCTACCTTTCAAGATTTGGAAGATATTGTTTTGGGTTTGGTAGAGCGAATAACTGAAGCTCTGCAGGTATTCCACCAACCTTATCCACTGGGCTTCTTTATATGGATCTCTTTCAACATTTTAAACAGTTGAAACTATAAAGTGGACATAAAATGTCCATAACATAAAATGTTATAACTCTGTTTTATTTCCATCCTCCAAGTTATTTTAAGTTACAAAGTGCTTTCTCTTTGATAAAGTCCCTGGATAGAAATGATGTTTTCCTTTTTAGAACTTTTATTACAGTTAGGAATTGGTATTTATGGGCTCATTTCATCTTCCCTACTTAGTTGTGAGCTTCTTAAGGATGAGATCCACATCATGTTTGTTTTTTCTACTTTCTAGTATAATCACTTAGACATTATAGTTATTCAATAAATACTTGTTGAATGATAGAAAACTAACTCAAGTTTTTATACTAGACTACAAACTATCCAATTTTATTTTATTTTATTTTTTGAGATTTAATTTTAAGTAATCCAATGTGGGGCTGGAACTCCCAACCCCTGAGATCAAGAGTCACATGCTCTACCAACTGAGCCAGCCACGCACCCCAAACTATACAATTTTAAATCATTATTTTGAATCAAGTTGTCTTTTTTTGGTGGGGGCGGGGCACTGAAATCTGAAATGAATGTTTAAAATTATAAGATCTATGTATAGACCAATATTTAGATCTACGTATAGACCAGATATTTATTTCATAAATTATCATTTTATTTTTTGTTAGAATGTCCAAACAGTTCCCTCTTGGCTATCAGGAGCTTCACCATCCGTAAATCTTGACACACAACTTCCTGAACGTGTGTTACAATGGGCTCTTACGACACTGAAGTTGGCAGTACATTATAACTTAGAAGGTGCAAGAAAACATTATGAGACATACGGTATATATCACAAATATAATATTACACCCTTTTATCATAAAAGAATGCCATTTTTATTTTTACTGGAAATTGGTCAAATATTTGATTGTCTGGGGCTGTCATGAAAAAGCAGAAAGAGCCAGAAGTGAGCATTGGCATGGCTTTTGGCAGAATCAAAGCATGAACCCAGGAAGCTTGAATTCTGTTGTCTAGTCCAAAGTGTAAATGTTAACAGGAGCAGAGTAATAAAGCCAAAAGGTAGAGAGAAGAGATGTTGGAATAAGGAGAAAGCTAAAACAAGTTTTAAATTAATATAGTTTTAAAGAATAGTTTTGAAGAGACTGCAGCTCAGTTTTACAGTCTCTAAGTGTGTATGGGGTCAGGAGATAGTTATTTGACATTCTCTTAATCAAAACCTTCTATTAACTGGTTTGTCTGCACCTCCAAATTATTGTAAGGTCATTATATATACACTCTTGTCTTTATTTTAAAATGCCAATGTTCAACCTGGTTTGCTTGCTTAGGTCTATTTTATTCTTTTCCTAGTAGTGTATGTTAGTTCTCTATTAATATATTTAATTGAATAGTCTACTCCTTTCCATGACCATATCAAAAAGTGCTTTATCTTTTTGAATGGGTCTTATTACTGAGATTTACATTAGATTATTAATTTTCAGTTGAAAAATACAATTGGCTTCTTGATGGGACCGCAGTTGAGCTGATAGAGACTTTTCAGGCAGAAGATCATACTTTTGATGAATACACAGATGTAAGTGGTAATTCTGTTCTACTTTAATGCCTTTGACTTTCTTTTTTTAATTAGGGCTTTTTTTCCTGGAAGGTAAATGCTTCAATTAAAGTTAATAGAATTTCTTATTCAAAATATCATTATAGTAAACTTATAGATTCACCAAATAATTTCTTTAGTCATTCATGTATTCATTCATTGCTTCAACAATTACATTCAGACACCTAACAAGATTTTGGTGGTGGAAAGATGAATAATACATACACATTGCCCTCAGGAGCTGATGTTTGGCCTGGAAGCCAGACATATGAGTAACAATAATGACATATGGAGATAAGTACTGGAATGGAGGTGTAAACAAAGTATTGTGGAAGCACAGAAGTGGGAATGATTGCTTCTGCTTTGGAAGATTGGTGAAGAGTTCTTGAAGAAGTGAGAAGTGAGCGAGGCTTTGAAGTAGAAGTCTATAGTGGAGAAGACAGGGACTGTAACATGAACAAAGACCAAAAGGACTTAGGGGTGTTCAGAGACTATCAAATGAACCCAAACAGCTGAAGTCTAGGTAACAGGGATGCAGTACATAGCAGATTTAGAATATGAAGGTAGACATGTGGGATAATTTTAGAGTATCTTTGCTCAAGAGTTTGTACTCTGTTTTGAAGGTTTTTAGCTATGCAAGTGATATACTTGGATCTGAATTGTAAATGCTTTTTTAAAAAATTTTAAGCTTATAGGAAGATTTTTCAATCTTGCCTCGGAAATAATGCTTTTGCCTCAGTGGGTTCATTACCCTATGGTGCGTTTGGATTGTGAAGATTTGAAGACAGGCCTAACAAACAAAGCAAAAAACTTTGCAAATATATTATTAAACAACATAGCTTCAAAACATAGAAAGGAAAATGAATGGTAAGTAGAAGTAATTGCTAAACTCAGAAATATAGAGTAAAAAGAAATATTTTGCTAATAATAATTCTTGGTTGAAGTAAGAGGGATGTGTGGCTGGCTCATTTGGAAGAGCCTTGACTCTTCATGTCGGGGTCATGAATTTGAGCTCCACGTTGGATGTAGAGATTAATTACTTAAATAAAATACATAAGCTTGAAATTTTTTTTAAAAGATTAAAATATAAGTGTTTACAACTTTCTCTTCATAGTTGCCTCTTAAGGAATATCCTTTGTAGTCCCAATGGTCTGGTTTTTATGTGTTTGTTTGGTACAGTTTGAGAGTTGTTTTGAGGCAACCCAGGATTTTTTTAAAAAAAGAAATTGAAATAAAACAGTGTTTGGATACAGGTTGCATGAAAATGGAGAGACTAGACTTTCAATGATATTGGAAACATCTGGTATTGTTCCTGACCCCAGTATTTACTTGTGTCACCTAGCTTATTTTCGTTATCTGTAGAATAGAGACAGCAGTACCTACTTTGCAGAGTGGCTGTAAAATTAGATTCACAAACCAGTGGCCTGTTGTCTGAATATGTCATGCAGATATTTTTATTTGTCTCATGCTGTATTTTATTTTGTTTAAGTACATTTTGTTTGTTTTTTTTTTGTTTAAGTACATTTTGAATTGACTATCAACATTTCAAAATTAGGAGATTTTACACATAACATACACACACACACACACTCTCTCTCTCTCCAGATCTCCTACCTTTCTTGAAAAAGTGGGAAGACTGTACCACGTTGGGCCTTCAGTGGTAAATGGAGCTGAGAAGCAGTTTTTGTTTTACACAGGGAATATGTCCTTTCACCCACTGCTCAAGCAATTCATCATCCAACTCATTTAACTTATTTGTTACCTGTCTGGGCCCCAAGGAATCTTAGCTTGTAATTTTGTAAAGATTAAAACTGATATATATAAAGCACCAGCACAGTGCTGGGAATATGATACTCAATCAATGTTAGCTAGTGTGTTTATTTTCCCAGAAGCAATGTGAGAAAATCATGTGCTTTGGAATCAGAAAGACTTGGATTTGAATACTGACTCTTCAATGAACTAGTTCTATGACTCTAGGCAAATCACTTAATTTCTTTGAGCCTCACCTGCTGTGCCAGGTGTGAAAACTAATACCTTCCTTGTAGGACTAGTGTTAGATTACAGATAACATTTGTAAAGTATCTGGCACCATACTTGGCATAGAATAGGTGCCCAAATTAAGGGAGCTATCATATCAATAAATATTTTTAAATGAACAGAAAATACATGACTGTCAAAAAGTCAAGTATTATCAGGCATACTTTGTACAAAAATATACTACTACACAAAAAGATATCAAAGATGGCATGGCATTCATTTCTAACAATCTCATTGAATAAGAGCAATGACGATGCCATAATAAAAAATGATTTATGTTTAACATGACAGTTCTTTGGTATTTATTTTTTGCAGTATACATGACTATTCTGGAAAATTCTATTACTTCCAACAAAATAACTCTTACTATAAACCCATGACATAAGAGCAGCTGAAAAGTTATCTAGTTCATTCTTTGTTTTCTATTTAAATTCCACACTTGACCTAGATAACACCAAAAGGAGGAAATGTGTGCCACTAAGTAAAGTAAAAGTTATTAAATAAATTAATAATAATCATTAAAGAGCAATTTTATTGCTCACAATTTGGTTTAACATCTGCTTGGGCCACTTTGCTCTCAATCATTTTATTTGCCTCCTTGTCTTTTGCTGTAATGTCTTTCCCAAGGGACTTAGATTCTGCTCTAGCAAGAAGTGTCTCCACAGGATCACCTGTCTTTTTGTCATTATCGACTTTAATGAATTCCTCCTAAATTTTTGATAATCAAGAATAAACAATCAAACTCTATGTGATCTCAGTTTTGCTTATCTCTCCAGCCTCATTTTATGTCCCCTTCTTTGTATTCATATTGGCCTGCTTGCCATTCTAAGTATGCTCTATATCACACTGCTTAACTGGGTAGTTCAAGAGAGTTAAAGAGATCTGTAGAAAAAATTTTTTTAGTACGTCTTAATTTCCACATGAAAATGTTACCTCAATTTTGTAGATTTTGTAGATATAAGATGTATGCTGAGTTATAACAGATAAATTGTCCTTAAATGTTTTAAGACATCTTAGTGTCTTAATATTTTAAGGATATCACAGTTCATATTTTACAATAATCATAATATAACACAAACATATTGAGTATGATATAGCATTAATTACCATAGCCATAGTAAAGCAGAGTATTATGTCAGTATTTGCAGTGATTTTGAAGCAATTAAGGAGCATGCATTAAAAGTCCCTGGAACAACAGAAGAGATGATGGATCTGATAGCTTATGTAGAGAAATCCCGGACTATAGGGATTCAAGAGTTGGCTTTACGGATCAAGGTAAGAATCTTTTAATTTGTATGTTTTAAATTAGTTTCTTTTTATTGTGAAATATGATAAACATATTTAAAATATGTAAAACATAGTTAAACTGAGTTATAAAGTACCCACCTGGGCAGCCTGTATGGCTCAGTGGTTTAGCGCTGTCATCTGCCCAGGGTGTGATCCTGGAGACCCCAGAGTCCCGCATCAGGCTCCCTGCATGGAGCCTGCTTCTTCTTCTTCCTGTGTCTCTGCCTCTGTGTGTGTGTGTGTGTCCTCAAGAATAAATAAAAATCTTTTTTAAATTATTTTTTTATTTTTTATTTTTTTAAATTTATTTTTTATTGGTGTTCAATTTACTAACATACAGAATAACCCCCAGTGCCCGTCACCCATTCACTCCCACCCCCCGCCCTCCTCCCCTTCTACCACCCCTAGTTCGTTTCCTAGAGTTAGCAGTCTTTACGTTCTGTCTCCCTTTCTGATATTTCCAATAAAAATCTTTTTTTTTTTTTAAAAAGTACCCACCTATAATGCCATGACTAAGTTAAGAAATAGGATATTGCCTGGACCTCTGAAGCCCTCTGTGTGTGACTTTCTGATCATAACTGCTTCTCTCCCTCTCTGCCCTAGAAGTTTCCCTTGGTTTCTACAGTAATCACACATTTTTATTCTTTTGTGCCACGAACTATGTGTGCATCCTCAAACAACATGAGCTTAAAAATTTTTCTTTCTTTTATAATTTACATTTAATAGTATACTTATGCCTTCCCAAGCACAAGATTGTATACCCATTCACCTATATTGTACTCTAATTCATTGTTTGAAAATGTGAAATATAACACACATACCCCAAATTACATAAAACATAAATTGTGCAGTTTAAAATCTTATAAAGTAAACACACCATAATTATCACCCAGGGAAGAAATGGAACCTTGCCAACACATTAGAAGCTCATCATAGTTGCCTCTTTTTCCTGGATGTGTACACTATCCTGACTTTTGTGATAATTGCTTCCTTGCAACTTCTTTATAGTTTTACTGTCAAAATATGCATTTCTAATCAATATAATTAATTTTTGTCTCATTTAGATCTTTATATAGAATCATACTGTTTCTGTTCTTTTGCATCTTGCCAACATTATGTTAGTAATGCCATGCCATTGTTTCTTAGCTTCATTTTCATTGCTGTCTTATACTTACTATTATATAATCATATAATAACTTGTTATTTTAGTTTTATTGTTCTGGATATTTGGTTTGTTTCTACTTTTGCTATTAATAGCAATACTGCTGGGAACATTTCTGTACATGTATCCTGGTTTATATATTCATGCATTTCTCCTAGATATTATAACATATTTATTTTCACCTTTACTAGCTAAGGCAAAACTCTTTTCTAAAGTAGTTTTGGGTTGCCTGGGTGGCTCAGCATTGAGCATCTGCTTTGGCTCAGGGCGTGATCCTGGAGACCCTGGATCGAGTCCCACATTGGGCTCTCTGCATGGAGCCTGCTTCTCCCTCTGCCTGTGTCTCTGCCTCTCTCTCTGTGTCTCTATGAATAAATAAATAAAATCTTAAAAAAAATAGTTTCAATTTTATACTCCTACCAGCAGTGTATGAGTCCTACTATTTTACACCCTTACTTATGCTTGCTCTTGTGAGATATTTTAAATTTGCCAGGCTGTTCTCTTAACTATAGAGAACAAACTGATGGTTACTAAGGAGGGAGGTGGGTTGGGGGTGGTGAGGGAAATAGGTGATGGAGATTAAGGAGTACACTTGTTGTGATGAGCACTGGGTGATGTATGGAAGTGTTGAAACACTATATTGTTCACCTAAACTAATATTACACTGTCTGCTAGCTAAATGGAATTTAAATAAAAACTTTAAAGAAAAAAGAATAATTGCTGTTCTGTTAGGTGGAAATCATTGTATTTTTAATTTGCATTTTCCTGAAGAAAACTGAATTTGAATACTTTTCATGTGCTTTTTAAAAAATAATTTTTTTATTACAAAAGTAACATAATGACAGTAGAGAAGTAAGAGGTACAGAAAAACATTAGCTGACCAAAAACATGAAACATATTCCTACTTAATAGAAAATTGAGGGATTCCTGGGTGGCTCAGCCTTTTAGTGCCTGCCTTTGGCTCAGAGCGTGATTCTGGAGTCCCAGGATTGAGTTGCGCATCAGGCTCCCTACATGGAGTCTGCTTCTCCCTCTGCCTGTGTCTCTGCCCCTCTCTCTCTCTCTGTGTCTCTCATGAATAAATAAAATCTTTTTAAAAAAAAGAAAATTGAGTATCATATTTTTGACTTAAGATTACATCAACATGAAAAAAAGGATTTTATTGTAAACATGTTTGACTTAAGATTGAAACAAATATGAAACATAAAAATGTATTTTTGAATATTTAAATTTACAGGTTTAGATGTGTCAAGAATAAGTGAATTATTTAACCATTCACTGTTGGATATTGAAGATGCCTCCAGTTTTCATTTCTTAATTTATTTTTTTAATTTACTTTTAAGATGCCTCCAATTTTTTTAAAAATTTAAATTCAATTGGGGGATCCCTGGGTGGCGCAGTGGTTTAGCGCCTGCCTTTGGCCCAGGGCGCGATCCTGGAGACCTGGGATCGAATCCCACGTCAGGCTCCCGGTGCATGGAGCCTGCTTCTCCCTCTGCCTGTGTCTCTGCCTCTCTCTCTCTCTCTGTGACTATCATAAATAAATAAAAATTTAAAAAAATTAAAAAAAAAGAAAAAAAATTTAAATTCAATTAATTAAGATAATTATTAGTTTTAGAGGTGGAGTTCAGTGATTCATCCGTCTTTTTTTTTTCTTCATTGCTTTTATTTATTTATTTATTTTAAAGATTTATTTTTATTTATTTATGATAGACATAGAGAGAGAGAGAGGCAGAGACACAGGCAGAGAGAGAAGCAGGCTCCATGCCGGGAGCCCGACGCGGGACCCGATCCCGGGACTCCAGGATCGCATCCTGGGCCAAAGGCAGGTGCGAAACCGCTGAGCCACCCAGGGATCCCCTGCTTTTTATTTCTATAAATAATATTTAGAGAAGTATATTGACAGCCACGCCTCAAAGTTTGTCATTAACAATATGTCCGATGTCTTCACAAATGCTGTCCCCCACACAGAAGGACTAATCAATCATAAGATCCAGGCTGTGATTGACCTCAAAACAGACTTCTTCTGAGCTGAAAGATTTCTTGTTTCATTTGGAATCTCATATGTTCCGTTTTGCATTTGAACACTGTATGTCATATTTCCCCATTAAACTACAAGTATTATGATTATATTATGAAAAAATAGTATATGACTATGGGGGTATTTCAAAATAACAGATACCTCAGATATTCCCATGTTAACAAGTGGGGAAATGAATAACACCTATTTGAAGTCTTCAGAAATGCTAGTGATTCATCAGTTTTATATAATATCCAGTGCTCATTACATCACGTGCCCTCCTCAATGTCCATCACCCAGTTGCTCCATCCTCCCACCCACCTCCCTTCCAGCAACGCTTAGTTTCCTTCCTATGATTAAGAGTCTTTTACGGTTTTTCTCTATGATTTCATCTTGTTTTTTTATTTTTCTCCTTTCTGCCCCTATGATCCTCTGTTTTGTTTCTTAAATTCCACATATGAGTGAGACCTTATGATAATTGTCTTTCTCTGATTGGCTTATTTCACTTACCATAATACCACCTAGTTCCATCTATGTTATTGCAAATGGCAAGGTTTCATTTTTTTATGGTTGAGTAGTATTTCATCAATATATATATATGTACTTATATATATAATAGTACTTCTAGTACTATTGAAATACTTTTATATATATATACATACCACACTGATATAGATATATATGTTATTTTAGATATATAATAAATATTATATATATGTATGTGTGTATGTGTATGTATATATATATACATATATATGCATATATATGTATATATATATATATATAAAGATCCATTTATCTGTCTTTTTTTTTTTTAATTTATTTTTTATTGGTGTTCAATTTACTAACATACAGAATAACACCCAGTGCCCGTCACCCATTCACTCCCACCCCCCTCCCTCCTCCCCTTCTACCACCCCTAGTTCGTTTCCCAGAGTTAGCAGTCTTTACGTTCTGTCTCCCTTTCTGATATTTCCCACACATTTCTTCTCCCTTCCCTTATATTCCCTTTCACTATTATTTATATTCCCCAAATGAATGAGAACATATAATGTTTGTCCTTCTCCGACTGACTTACTTCACTCAGCATAATACCCTCCAGTTCCATCCACGTTGAAGCAAATGGTGGGTATTTGTCATTTCTAATAGCTGAGTAATATTCCATTGTATACATAAACCACATCTTCTTTATCCATTAATCTTTCGTTGGACACCGAGGCTCCTTCCACAGTTTGGCTATCAATGGACATCTGGGCTCTTGCCATCTTGCCATTGTGGACATTGCTGCTGTGAACATTGTGGTGCAGGTGCCCCTTTAGATCACTACATCTGTATCTTTGGGGTAAAAAACCTAGTAGTGCAATTGCTGGGTTGTATGGTAGCTTTATTTTAAACTTTTTGAGGACCATTTTCCAGAGTGGCTACACCAATTTGCATTCTCACCAACAGTATAGGAAGGTTCTCTTTTCTCTGAGTCCTCGCCAACATCTGTCATTTCCTGACTTGTTCATTTTAGCCATTTGATTGGTATGAGGTGGTATCTCATTGTGGTTTTGATTTACATTTCCCTGATGCTGAGTGATGTGGAATATTTGTTCATGTGTCTATTGGCCATTTGTATGTCTTCTTTGGAGAAATATCTGTTCATGTCTTCTGCCCATTTCTTGATTGGATAATTTGTTCTTTGGGTGGTGAGTTTGATTAGTTCTTTATAGATTTTGGATACTAGCCCTTTATCTGATAAGACTTTTCCAAATATCTTCTCCCATTCTGTTGGTTTTCTTTTGGTTTTGTCGACTGTTTCCTTTGCTGTGCAAAAGCTTTTTATGTTGATGAACTCCCAGTATTTCATTTTTACCTTTGTTTCCCTTGCCTTTGGAGACCCATCTAGCAAGAAGTTGCTGTGGCCAAGGTCACAGAGGTTGCTGCCTCTGTTATCCTCTAGGATTTTGATGGATTCCTCTCTCACATATAGGTCTTTTATCCATTTTGAGTCTATTTTTGTATATGGTATGAGGAAATGGTTCAGTGTCATTCTTCTGCATGTGGCTGTCCAATATTCCCAACACCATTTGTGGAAGAGATGGTCTTTTTTCCATTGGATGGTCTTTCCTGCTTTGTCAAAGATTAGTTGGCCATAATGTTGAGAGTCCATTTCTGTATTCTCTATTCTGTTCCAATGATCTGTTTGTCTGTTTTTGTGCCAGTACCGCACTGTCTTGATGATTATAGCTTTGTAATACAGCTTGAAGTCTGAAAATGTGATGCCACCAGTATTGTTTTTCTCCTTCAATATTCCTTTGGCTATTCAGGGTCTTTTCTGGTTCCATACAAATTTTAGGATTGTTTGTTCCAGTTCTGTGAAAAAAGTCAATGATATTTTGATAGGGATTACATTGAATGTATAGATTGCTCTAGGTAGCATAGATATTTTAACAATATTAGTTCTTCCAATACATGAACATGGAACCTTTTCCATTTCTTTGTGTCTTCCTCAATTTCTTTCATGAGTGTGCTACAGTTTTCTGAGTACAAATCCTTTACTTCATTGGTTAGGTTTATTCTTAGGTTTCTTAAGGTTTTTGGTGCAATTGTGTGTAAATGGGATTGACTCCTGAAGTTCTCTTTCTTCTGTCTCAGTGTATAGAAATGCAACTGATATCTGTGCCTTGATTTTATATCCTGCTACTTTGCTGAATTGCTGTATGAGTCCTAGCAATTTTGGGATGGAGTCTTGGGTTTTCTACATAGAGTATCATGTTATCTGCAAAGAGTAAGAGTTTGACTTTTTCTTTGCCAGTTTGGATGCCTTTTATTTCCTTTTGTTGTCTGATTGCTGAGCCTAGGACTTCTAGTACTATTGAACAACAGGGGAGAGAGTGGATATCCCTGCTGTGTTCCTAACCTTTGGGGAAAAGCTCTCAGTTTTTCCCCATTGAGAATGATATTCACTGGGGGCTTTTTGTATATGGCTTTTATGATATTAAGGTATGTTCCCTCTATCCTTAAATTGTGAAGACTGTCAAATTCTTTTTCTGTATCAGCTGAGAGGATCATATAGTTCTTGTCCTTTCTTCTTTTTTTTGAAATATATTTTATTTATTTATTCTGGAGAGAGACAGAGAGAGGCAGAGACATAGGCAGAGGGAGAAGCAGGCTCCATGCAGGGAGCCAGATGTGGGACTCGATCCCGGGACTCCGGGATCAGGCCCTGAGCCAAAGACAGATACTCAACCACTGAACCACCCAGGCTTCCCAGTTCTTATCCTTTCCTTTGTTAATGTGATATATCACCTGATTTGCAGATGTTGAAAGACTTGCAGTCCAGGAATAAATCCCACTTAGTCTTGGTGAATAATCCTTTTAATGTACTGTTGGATCCTATTAGCTAGTACCTTGGTGAGAATTTTGGCATCCATGTTCATCAGGGATATTGGTTTGTAATTCTCCTTGTTGGTAGAGTCTTTTTCTGATTTTGGGGTCAAGGTAATGCTGGCCTCATGGAATGAGTTTGAATACTTTTCATATGCTTATTGACCATTCGGAATTCCTCTTTGGTGAAATGCTTTTACATGGTTTTGCCTATTTTTCTTTGGGGTTTTGTGTCTTTTTTATTTTTTAAAAAGATTTTATTTATTTATTTGAGAGAGAGAGAGAGATTGAGAGAGCATGAACAGGGGGAGAAGTAGAGAGAGAGGAGCAGACTCCTCACTGAGCAGAGAGCCTGATGCAGGGCTGGATCCCAGAACCCTGGGATCATGTCCTGAGCCAAAGGCAGACACTTAACTAACTGAACCACCCAGTTACCCTCTTTTTCTTATTGGTCTATAATAGTTTTTTTTTTTTTCAATTGTGCTAAAATATACATAACAAAAAATTTTAAGTGTGCTATTTCATTTGTAGTTTTGAAGATACTATTGGTAAGTATCCTTTTTCTTTTACTCTAATTTATTCTAACTTTTTAATGGTATTTTTTGATGAAGAGAAGTTCTTATTGTAATGCAGTCAAATGGGCAATGTTCCCCCCTCTTTTTTTTAAAGAGGGAGGGAGGGAGGGAGGAAGAGAGAGAGAGAGAGAGAGAGAGAGAGAGAGAGGTGAAGGAGAGAGGCAGAAGTAGAGGGAGAGAATCTTAAACAGGCTCCATGTTGCTTAAGGCAGGGCTCGATCTCACAACCCTGAGATCATGACCTGAGCTGAAATCAAGAGTCTGACGCTTAACTGACTGAACCACTCAGGTGCCCCCAATGTTTCCTTTTATAGCTAGTGCTTTCTGTGTCTTGTTTAAGAAATCCTTTCCTACCTAGGGACATGATGATTTTTTTCTTATATCCTTTTTTAGACTTGTGTAGTTTTCCCTTTCAGGTTTAGGTTTTCAGTCTTCCTAGAATCTTATTTTTGTGAATGATGTGAGGTTCAACCTAATTATTATTTTTTGGACAAAACTGGAAAACTTTATTGAGAGAATTTTAACAAATTTTGAACACAAGAACAGTCTACATGGTTTCAGCTTGTCTTTGTTCAATCCTGGGGTTTCCCTTCGCCTGCTTCCAGCATCTTAAGGGGCTCTAGATTTGCAAGTCTATTCCTTTTGACAAGTCTCTTCCCTTTGACATCAGGACTGTCTCCATGCTCTTTCCCAGTCTCGGGAAGAGTCAGTTCCTCCTGATTAGGTTCCAGGGCAGACCCTTGAGCTACAGGTACTCCTTCATCTCTTCTCTCTTAATCAGATATAATATCCTGACGCTCAATTGGTGGCTCCTTTCCTTGTTGCTCAGCACTGGGAACCACAGGCCAAATCAGCTGCAAAGATTTTTCATCATCTCATCTTGCTCTAGGCCTGAATGTTGGCCTTACTTGCCAATTCATATTTCACACAAGACAGACAACGGCCATTTTGCTGACACACCCAGAGAAAAGCAACCTGTTTATTTTTCCACATAGATGAGCATCCACATCCACATAGATGAGCAATTATGTATTTATCATAGACTGTATTTGAGTATAATTGACACCAAATTTATTTTAGTTTTAGATGTACAGCATAGTGATCCAACATCTCTATACATTATGCTACGCTCACCACAGTGTAGCTACCACCTGTCATCATATAACATTCTTACAATTATCATTAACTGTATTCCCTGTGCTGTACCTGTTACTCCCGTGATTTATTCATTCCATAATTGGAAGTCTGTATCTCCCAATCCTCTTCACCTATTTGACCTAACTTTTCATTTCCTTCCCTCTGGCAACCATCAGTTTGTTCTCTGTATTTATAGGTCTGATTCTAGCAATAATAAGTCTTGATACTTGGTAGAACATGTCCTCCCATTCTTCTTCACCAAGTTTCTTGCTTGTTCTTGGTCCTTAGAATTTTCATACCAATTCTAGAATTAGCATATCACATTTCATAAAATACCTTTTGGGATTTTGGCTAAGATCACATTAGTAATAGTTTTGGGGATTCCTCGGTGGCTCAGCGGTTTAGCGCCTGCCTTTGGCCCAGGGCATGATCCTGGAGTCCCAGGATGGGGTCCCGCATTGGGCTCCTTGCATGGAGCCTCCTTCTCCCTCTGCCTGTGTGTGTCTCTGCCTCTCTCTCTCTCTGGGTCTCTCATAAATAAATAAATAAATAAATAAATAAATAAATAAATAAAGTCTTAAAAAATATTTTTTTTGAGAATTTGCATCTTTCTGGTATAAATTTTAGAATGAGTTTTTCACATTCCACAAAAATCTGTTGGGATTTTTATTAGGAATGCATTAAATAGAGAGAATTGGCACATTTACACAGTAGTCTTCCAATTCATGATATATCTTTTTAAAAAAAATTTATCTCTTCTTTAAATCTCTCAGTATTTTATAATTTCCTCTGTAAAAGTTGTACTCATCTTTTTTAGATATATTTTCAGGTACTTAATATCTTTTAATGTTATATTAAATGATATCTTTAAATTTTAAATCATTTTATTACTTGAATACAGAAATATAATTTATAAAATAATTAAGACTATTTTTTAGAACAGTTTTAAATTTATAGAAGTACAGAGTTTCTTATTACATAGTCCTTACTGCCCCCTACACTCAATTTACTCATTGCATCTTACATTTGTATGGTATATTTATTAGAATTAATAAACTAGTATTGATACATTATTAACTAAAATCCACAGATTATTCAGTTTTTCTTAGTTTTTACTTAATGTCCTTTTTCTGTTTCAGGAACCTATCTTAGACACCACATTATATCTAGTTGTATCTTCTTAGGCTCCTGTTGGCTCTGAGAATTTCTCAGATTTGGTGGTTTTTTTTGTTGTTGTTGTTGTTGTTGTTTGTTTGTTTTTATTTTAAGTAGCCTCACCTAACATGAGGCTTGCAGTCAGTGTTGCATGCTCTACCAACTGAGCCAGCCAGGCTCTCCCTCTTTTGTTTTGTTTTTAATGACATTGATAGTGTTGAGAAGTATGGGTCAGGTATATCAGAGGGTAGCCCTGTGTTGGAATTCATCTGATGTTTTTCTCATGATTAGACTAAGGGAGGTAGTGGGCTTTCTGAAGGAGGATCACAAAAGTAAATGCCATTTTCATCACATCAAATCAAGGGTACATATTATCAACATGACTTACCGTTATTGATGTGACCTTGATCACCAGTCTGAAATAGTGTTTATCAGGTTTCTCTATTCTTTCCTCCCCCTTTCCATATGTTGTCTCTGGAAGGAAGTCACTCTATGCAGCCCACACTTCAGAATTGGAAAATTATACTCTGTTAGAGTGGAGTAGCTACATAATTTATTTGGAATTCTTCTGCATGAGAGATTTGTCTCCTCCTCCTCTTATAATTTACTCAATTACTTATTTATATCACTATGGACTTATGGGTATTTATTTTATACCTTGGGCTATAATAGAATTTTATAACATAAAATTTATTGTTATGTATAAATAAATAGCTATCACTGAATTTTTTATTAATTTTTGAAATTTCTTTTTTCTGGGCAGCCCTGATGGCCCAATGGTTTGGCATTGCCTTCAGCCCAGGGTATGATCCTGGAAACCTGGGATCGAGTCCCACGTCAGGCTCCCTGCATGGAGCCTGCTTCTCCCTCTGCCTGTGTCTCTGCCTCTCTCTCTCTCTGTGTGTCTCTCATGAATAAATAAATAAAATCTTTTTAAAAAGTTAAAAAAAAGAAACTTCTTTTTTCTTTAAAACCTTAATTTTAAAAATGTTGTATTTTGGGGTGTATGGGTGGCTCAGTCAGTTAAACTGCTATCTCTTGATTTTTAAAAATATTTTTATTTATTATTCTTTTAATATATTTTTATTGGAGTTCGATTTGTCAACATACAGTATAACACCCAGTGCTCATCCCATCAAGTTCCCCCCTCAGTGCCCGTCACCCAGTCACCCCAACCCCCCCCCACCTCCCCTTCCACTACCTCTTGTTCGTTTCCCAGAGTTAGGAGTCTCTCATCTTCTGTCACCCTCACTGATATTTCCCACTCCCTTTCCCCTTTATTCCCTTTCACTATTTTTTATATTCCCCAAATAAATGAGACCATATGTTTGTCCTTCTCCAATTGACTTACTTCACTCAGCATAATAGAACTTAGAACCCTCCAGTTCTATCCATGTTGAAGCAAATGGTGAGTATTCGTCGTTTCTGATGGCTGAGTAATATTCCATTGTATATATAGACCACAGCTTCTTTATCCATTCATCTTTCAGTGGACACTGAGGCTCCTTCCACAGTTTGGCTATTGTGGACGTTGCTGCTATAAACATTGGGGTGCAGGTGTCCTGCCGTTTCACTGCATCTGTATCTTTGGGGTAAATCTCCAGCAGTGCAATTGCTGGGTTATAGGGAAGTTCTATTTTTAACTCTTTGAGGAATCTCCACACTGTTTTCCAGAGTGGCTGTACCAGTTCACATTCCCACCCACAGTGCAAGAGGGTTCCCCTTTCTCCACATCCTCTCCAACATTTGTTGTTTCCAGCCTTGTTAATTTTCACCATTCTCACTGGTGTGAGGTGGTATCTCATTGTGGGTTTTGATTTGTATTTCCCTGATGGAAATGATGCGGTGTCTCTTGATTTTGACTCAGGTCATGATCTAGGATCCTGAGATCAAGCCCTGCATGATCAGGCTCTGTGCTCAGCAGGGAGTCTGCTAGAGGGTTTCCTTCCCTCTCCCTTTACCCCCCTCTCCCCACTCATGTGTGTGCTTTTTCTCTCTCTAAAACAAATACATAAATCTTTAAGAAAGTAAAAATATTGTGTCTTTTTATTTTTCTTCATTTTAATAGTTTATCTGAAGAGTTTTTTGCATGTCTACATATACCATCATATAAATTACAAATAGTGAATGTTTTGGTTCTGTCCTCATAAACATGACATGTTTCCAAAACATTATTTAGAGTTTTAGAAGTTATTGGCTCTTCTGTATTCCATAATGCCTTGGTTTTTCTAGATGATGTATTATATCTGGAGCTTTTTTTGTAGGAATCCAAACGCCGAATGAGTTACTTTTTAGATGTTTTCCTATTTTCTCAAGAAGACTTAGCTTTAAATTCAGCTGTCCTTATGTGGCCTTGGAAAATTAATCCCATCTTTGATGAAAATGATGAGGTAAATATCTTTTTCAGTTTATATTTTTTTATTCTGATATTTTAAGCACATTTATTTGATCTACCTTTAAAAGCTAACTTTATGTGTCAATATGAGTTTGGAGCTAGCAACATTTATAGCTCTGCAAGCTTAGGACAGGCTGTTAGGCTTAATACAGGATCTGGTAAGAAGTGGGACTGACATTAAAGAGGTCAGAACTATTATAGATTGATAATAACAGTAAGCACTGCCTTAAGTATTTTGCATTTAGTAATTTTTTTAATACTTGCAAAAATCCCAAGTGCTCCTATTTCCCCCATTTCATAGATAAGAAAAGTGAATCTCTGAGAAGTTAAATAACTGGCCCAGTATCAAAGAGAAAAGAAGTAGCAGATTCAGAATTTTATATCAGACTGAATATACTTTAGATTTTGGAAAAGTTCTAGTATAAACCAACCTCTTTTAAAGTGGGAAGTGAGATGGTATAGTAATGAAAAGCATGGACTTAATTTAGATAAACCTAAGTTCCTTTTTTTAAAAAAAGGATTTATTTATTTATTTATTTATTTATTTATTTATTTATTCATTCATTCATTCATCCATTCATGAGAGACACAGAGTGAGCGAGAGAGGCAGAGACACAGGCAGAGGGAGAAGCAGGCTCCATGCACCGGGAGCCTGACATGGGATTCGATCCTGGGTCTCCAGGATCGCGCCCTGGGCCAAAGGCAGGCGCTAAACTGCTGCGCCACCCAGGGATCCCCAGCATTCAGATTTCTGATTTGATAAGTTTCCTTTGTAACAAAATAATTAACTTGATCAAATTGTCTTTTAAAAAGCTCATGGAGAATGCTAAACATAAAAAGGAAAATGAGCTAATCGCCAAGAGAGAGAAACTGATTTTGGAAATAGAAAAGGAATCACGGCGCATGGAAGAGTTTACAGAATTTGCAGAATTGGACCACATGCAACAGGTGTGATAAAAGCAGCTATAACAAGCCTGTAGATTAGTACAGGACATGTTTGCAAACGTTTAAATATATGGAAAAACAAATGTTTCCTATGGCAAAGAGGGGTCTGACTTTTAGTCCTGGAACTGATACTATTTATGTGATCTTCCTTCTGATTTAGTGTTCTCTCTGTAAAATAGAACCATACCTTTTGCTCTATATCATAGTAGTACTGAGAAGTTGATACTTAAAATTGCAATGTAAATGCAAGGACACAGCTTATGCAGTCTCATATTATCATATTTTTATAACATTACTTGGATATTTCTTGAGATAAAACGTTATTTGCTTTCAGTACGTGGCAGATGTAAGGCAACTACAAAAACGTATTCAGGAATCCGAAGAAGCAGTTCAGTTTATTAATAAAGAAGAGGAACTTTTCAAATGGGAATTGACAAAATATCCTGAACTGGATAAATTAAAAGTGAACATTGAACCCTATCAGAAGTTTTTTAATCTTGTTCTGAAGTGGCAACGAACAGAAAAACGGTAATTTTTGGTAATATAATACAAATTGAACAAATGTAAAAAGACATGTAAAATGTATAGTGATTTTTGATGTTGTTGTTGGCTAAGTGTTTAAAAGTAGGACTTCTTCATCCACTTGAAACAGAATCAAGTGTCATGCAGAAGAAATGTCAACTGTTGCTAAGATAGCACCTAACCTTACTGAAGTCTGATACTAAAGTGATATGCAATTAATGAATTTGACTAATGTTTTTGGAGTTAAATCTGCATTTCATTTGGCTGCTCAGTCATTCATTTACAGTTTGATACATTTTTTAGCATATGCAGCATGACTGTGATGATTAATCTTACTTATCTCTCTACCATCAGCTCTACCTGTTGTGATTAAGAAAAACTGTTAAAGTGCTCTTACCTGCAGTTGCTTCTCTTATAAAATAAATCTAGCCTAAAGAATCTCTAAGTTCCCCTCTGCACTCCAGAAGTTTCTGAGTTTAATATTTTGTCTTTCAATTCAGGTGGATGGATGGAGGGTTTTTGGACCTCAATGGGGAAAGTATGGAAGCCGATGTGGATGAATTTTCCCGAGAAATTTTTAAGACACTGAAATTTTTCCAAATGAAGCAAAAGAAGGAATTACAAGAAAAAAGAAAGGCAGCAAAAAGGCGATCTCTGGGAGAAGAAAGAATTGAAGAAGAACCAAAAGAGAATCCCACTATTACTATGTGCTCTACAGTAATGGAGCAGATAAAAGTTTTTAAGGTATGAACACATTTAATGACATTTTATGAAGCCCTGGTAGGAGCTATTACACATCATCCAGTGCTAATGAAGAGAAAAAGAATGATTTGGAAGCAAAACTAAAGCTGAGTCTGGAAAACTAGATCTATTACTAAATCCATGCTTCATTTTTTTCTGATGAAATCATTTAAATCAATCCCTTTGTCAAACAATGGATGGCAAATAGCAAAGATTAGAATGACCATATACAATTATATAAAGAGGATGAAAAATTACTAGTGCAGACCAGTCAGCCTATCCAAGGGCAGCAACACAGGGTATCAGTTGCAAAAGCTTTAAAATCACACACTTAGGTTTGTATCACAATTCTGTGCTTGGTAGTGGCATATCTTGGGCAAGATATTTAGCCTCCCAGGCTTCAGTCATTTTTATGAGAGGATAAAAACTGGTGTTATGACAGTTAATAAGGCCTCCAGCTTCCCTAGGCAGCAGTGGCAGTGATTCCAGGTGTAGTGACAAGTTTCCACTGTCTGCATGCGCATAGCGCAAACTCGGATGGGATCTTGAGCATTGTTTCTTACCTGTATAACTCAGGTTATCAATGTTATGACTTTCATGTATATACTCCCAGAGTTTTGTTGCATGTATAACACTGTGAATATGAATTCTTATTCTTCCATCTTTCTACATAAAATATAGTGTACTACATGTATTATTTTCTTCCTTTGTTTTGATTACTTTATCTTGGAGACTTTTCTCCTCATGTTATCAACTTTTTCTCTTTTTTTTGCATCTATATAATGTTATATATTGGTGTAGGTGTGCGTGTAAAAGTGCAACTTCAAGGTAAATTCCAGAAGAGTATGCTAGATTAAAATCTATAGTCAAATTACCTTGCATAGGAGCTAAATCTATTTAAAGTTTCACCACCTTCAACAAGAGAATATCCTCAAACTTGGGTTTTTACTAATCTGCTAAGAGAATTTTCGTTTCTCTTATTACATAAAGTGTTAAGCATATTTTTATATATTTAAAAATGTTTTATATTTCTTTGTGAACTGTTTGGTCTTAACATTGTCTATTTGTCTATTGAATTATTGGTCTTTTTCTTACTGATTTCTAGGATATAATATATAAATATTATTTATATGTCTATTAATATTAATTATATTAATATCTCTAGGACATTAATTTCCTAGGGCATTATATTATAGATATATATAACATGTATAAGAGATATTAGGCTTTGCCTATGAGGTGTTTTGCAAATATTTGTTATTTGTTTTTTGACTTTATCATGGCTCTTGCCTTGCAGAAGTCTTTTTTTAAAAAGATTTTATTTATTTATGTATTTATATATTTATTTATTTGAGAGAGAGAAAGTGTGAGCAAGGAGAGGGGCAGAGGGGAGGGACAAAGTGGGGAGAAGGAGAGAGAAAGAATCTCAAGTAGGCTCCCTGGTAAGTGCAGAGCCCTACTAAGGCCTGAATCTCACAATCTTGAGAGCATGACCCTAAAATCATGACCTGAGCTGAAACCAAGAATTGGGTGCTTAACCAACTAAGCCATCCAGGCGTCTCCTTGCAGAAGCCTATTTATGTTTTTATTTGAATTTAGATTTATTATTCCAAAGTAAATGGAAAAGGAAGTTTTTAAATTTTATGTAGTTATCATTCTTTTCCTTTTTTAAAAAATAAATTAAGTACTCTTTATGCCCAACATGGGGTTTGAACTCATCACCCTGGGATTTTTTTTTAATTTATTTTTTATTGGTGTTCAATTTACTAACATACAGAATAACCCCCAGTGCCCGTCACCCATTCACTATCACCCTGGGATTGAGAGTCATATGCCCCATCAACTGAGCCAGCCAGGCACCCCCATTCTTTTCCTTTGTCTACTGAATTTTAAATTGTAGCTAGAAATGCTTTCCTCATTCCAAGCTAATGTTTTCTTCTAGTACTTTCATAGTTTATTATTTGACAACACTTTATTGAGGATTCTTGAGGAAGGAGGGATATTGATCTTAATTAATTTTCTTGTAATATCTTTGTCAGATTTTGGTATCAGGATTATACTGATCTTATAAAACAAAATGGGGAAGTTTTATCTTCCCTATTCCTTTTAAAAAGAAAAGATTTTATTTATTTAAAGCATGCAGTTCAGTGACTTAGAATATTCGCAGAGTTTTGCAACTATCACCACTATCTAATTTTAGAACATCATCACTCCAGAAAGTAAGCCCTTAACTATTAATATTAATGGTCACTCCTCATTTCCTCCTCCTCCTAGATCATGGCACTGCTAATCTACTTTCTGTCTCTATGGATTTATCCATTCTAAACATTTCATATAAGTGGAATCATATTGTATGTGGCCCTTGCAAATGGCTTCTTTCACTTAGCTTATGTTTTCAATGTTCTTCAATGTTGTAATATATATAATACTTCATTCTTTTTTATTGATGGATGATACTCAATTGTATGGATATGTCACATTTTGTTTATCCATTCATCTCTTGATGGATATTGCATTGTTTTTACTTGTTAGCTCTTATGAGTAATGCTGCTATGAATATTTAGGCACAAGTTTTTGTGTGGACATATGTTTCCTTCTCTGGGGTATGTACTTAGGAGTGGAATTGCAGGGATACATGGTGATTCTACGTTTAACTTTTTGAGAAACTGCCAGACTTTTTTCCAAAGTAGCTGCACTATTTTTACATTCCTACCAGCAATGCACAGGGGTTCCAATTTGTTCACATTCTTGTCAACACTTGTTGACAATAGCACTTGTTATTGTCTGTCTTTTTTAGTATAGCCATCCCAATGAGTATGAAGTGGTATCTCAGTGTGGTTTTGATTTATATTTACCTAATGACTAATAATAGTATTGAGCATCTTTTCGTGTGCTTATTGGCCATTTATATATTTTCTTTGGAGAAATATCTGTTTAAATCCTTTGCTCAGGGGCAGCCCGGGTGGCTCAGCAGTTTAGCATTGCCTTCAGTCGAGGGCCTGATCCTGGAGACCCCAGATCGAGTCCTACATCCGGCTCCCTGCATGGAGCCTGCTTCTCCCTCTGCCTTTGTCTCTGCCTCTCTCTTTTCTGTGTCTCTTTCATGAATAAATAAATAAAATCTTAAAAAAAAATAAATCCTTTGCTCATTTTTAAATTGGATTGTCTCTTAATATTAAATTATAATTTTTTATATTGTAGACACAAGTCCTTTATTAAATATGTGATTTAAAAGTTTTTCTCCAGGGCACTTGGGTGGCTCAGTTGGTTAAGCACCAGACTCTTGATTTTGGCTCAGGTTATGAGCTCAGGGTCCTGAGATTGAGCCCTCTGTCAGGCTCCATGCTGGGTGTGAAGATTCTCTCTCTCTCCCTCTACCTGTCCCCCACCACTTGTGAGTGTGTGTGCTCTCTCTCAAAAAAATATGTATCTATATATTAAGATTTTTTCTCCCATTTCTTCTATGGATTGTCTTTTAATTTTTTTGATGGTATGTTTTGAAGCACAAAAGTTTTAAATTCTGATGATGTCTCATTTATCTATTTTTTCTTTTGTTGCTTGTGCTTTTGATGTCATATCTAAAAAAAAGATTGTCTAATCCATGAATAATTACTAAGGAAGGCATAATGAAATCTCTTAGAGATTTCCATTTAGTCTCCTCCACCTTTCCTTGGATAAGGACAACCCAGGAATGGCTCCTTCATGGCTATGATATTGCTGTTCACAGCTTTTCTTGATAGACCTAATACAAACTTGGGAACAGTGTTGCTGTATGCTAAATGTAGGCCAGTAGCCCTTAGCTGTGCCTAATCTTAGATAGTTATGCTGTGCATTTTTTACTTGTACCATATTTTATTTGTCCCTAATACTCTTTAGAACTTTTCTGAGAAATGAAGCAATAATGCAGCATCAACTTATTAAAATACATCTTGAACCTCGAAAAAAAGGAAGCTGGGATTGCATTGAATCTTTAAATTGATTTGGGAAATATTGTCATCTTAATATTAATTCTTCCAGTGTATGAGCATGAGATATTTTTACATTTATTTGGTCTTCTTTAATTTCTTTTGGCAATTATTTGTAATTTTTAGTCTACAAGTTTTGCAATTATTTTATTAAACTTACTCCTAGGTATTTTATATTTCTTTATGCTATCATACATGAGATTTTTCCCCTTAATTTTGGTTTTGAGGTGTTTATTGTTAGTTTGTAGAAATACAATTAATTTTTGTATAGTGATCTTATATCCTGCAACCTTACTGAACTCATTTATTAGTTTTAACAGTTTTTAAATGAATTCCTTAGTGGAGCACCTGGCTGACCCAGTCAGTGGAGTATGCAACTCTTGATGTCAGGGTTATAAGTTCAAGCCCCACATTGGATATAGAGATTACTTTAAAAAAATAAATGAGTTCCTTAGAATTTTCTATACATAAGATTACATAATCAGTAAATAGAGAGTTTTATGTTTTTATTTCCAATCTAAATGTCTTAAAAAAGATTTTTTTCCCACATAACTAGTGGCTTAGATATTGACATTGGAGTCTTCTAACTAAATTACAGCATTTTTGTTGTCCAGATCACACAAATTGCCTTTTGCCCCTCAGAGAGAACACAATATAGCAAGAGAAATGGTTGTAAACAACTGGTTGTAAATGAAGCAGAATGAAAAAATTCATAGGTAGAGGATAGCAGTGTCCTCTGAAAGAAAAGGGCATGGAGCAATTGATTTTGTCATTTGGAAAACAGATAAATCTTTACTAAGGAGGTGACCAGAGTGTAATAAGTATGATTTTGTTGGGCTTTGAATTGGATTGGGAAAATATAAATGTTCTTTATCTCTCTTTGCTAATACATTTTTGTTATCTAATACTTGAAGAATATATGTAACATATATGTAAGCTATAAATAAATACCCATCAACCCTTCCCTATTCTTTAAAATTAAAAGATTTTTTAAAAATAATCAATACTCTTGCTTCACTCCATGTAATCCTTCCCTCTTTTAAGCCCCTTAATCCTTCTTCTTCTTTTTTTTTTAATGATTTTATTTATTTATTCATGAGAGATACAGAGAGAGAGAGTGAGAGGCAGAGGAAGAAGCAGGCTCCATGCAGGGAGCCCAATGTGGGACTCGATCCCAGGTCTCCAGGATCAGGCCCTGGGCTGACAGCGGCGCTAAACCACTGAGCCACCCGGGCTGGCCCCCTTAATCCTTCTTGAAGATAACTGTGTCATAATTTTTTCTTCACATTTGTATGTAACAATTTATAAAAAATATATCATCTATATGTAGTCTTATGTGACTTGATTTTTTTTTCACTCAACATTATGTTTCTAAAACTCATCCATGTCTTGGAAATGACTGTAGTCTGCCATTTTCACTGCTATATATCACTGCTTACTTACCTAATTTACTGATTTTTGTACTTATAGTCTCATGAACAAAAATCCCTGAATAGTGATCTTATATCCTGTAGTACTTAAATTTTACTTAAATTTTATATTTCTTCTGTGAAATGTCTATTATGCCCTTTGACCCTTTGTCATTTTTTTTGTTTCAGTGGTTGTTTCTGTTGTTTTTATTGGTAATTTATGGAATTTTTATAATACATTCTGGGTAATAAGCCTTTGTCACTTATATGATAATGAGTCTATCAGTGCATGGTATTTAGATTTTCTTTAACATCTTTTAATAAAGTTATATAGTTTCTCCAAAATAACTCTGCACAGCTTTCACTTAATGTATCCCTAAGTAGGGACACCTGGATGGCTCAGTGGGAAGAGCATGCAATTCTTGATCTCAGGGTCATGGGTTTGAGCCCTATGTTGGTTGTTGAGATTGCTAAAAAAAAAAAAAAAAAAAAAAAAAAAAAAAAACTTAGAAAAATAAAATTATTTCTAAGTACTTTATTTTTTTGTTGCTATTGTAAATTGATTCTTTTGTTAATTGTGCTTTCTATTTGTGGCTTATATACAATAATTCTTTTAACTTTCTTTATATTAATTTAATATCCAGTCATTGTACACAGACAATAATCTGTGAACAATGTCATTTTTTCCCAATTGTACCCTTTAGGTCCATCCATGTTGCAAATGGTATGATCTCATTCTTTTTTTTAGAGAGAGAGAGAGTTCACAGGCATGCATGTAGGTTGGGGGGAGCAGAGGGAAGGGGGGAGAGAGAAAGAATCCTAAGCAGACTCCATTTCCTCACAAAACCTGCTGCAGGGCTCTGTCTCAAAATCCTGAGATCATGACCTGAGCCAAAATCAGGAGTTGGAGACTTAATTAACTGAACCACTTAGGCACCCAATTCTCACTCCTTTTTATGCTTGAGTAATATTCCATTGTATCCACATCCTCTTTATCCATTTATCTATTGATGGACACTTGGACTGCTTCTATGTCTTGGCTATTGTAAATAATGCTGCAGTAAACATAGGGGTGCATAAATCTTTTGGAATTCATGTTTTTTTTTCCTTTGGGTAGTTTTGTTTTTTAAATTTATATTCCTCCTATCTTTTATTTATTTATGTTACTTTACTGGCTAATACACTCAATACAGTGTTGATTAGAAGTAGTAATAATAGGTATGCTTATCTTGTTCCTGATTTTAAAGAAAATGTTCTAATGTCAGTATCAAGAATCGTGAATTAAGTATTTTCACTTGATATTTAATTCTCACTTCACTTCCAAACAAAAGTTACATTTTGGCATTTTGGTATAGGCTTTTCCCCTTTTTATGTTATGTGTTTATTGTGTATATTTATAACTATATATTATGTTATATTTTTCTACAAATAATATATATAACAACTTAGTGTTTGTATAATAATACCACAGATACCACAGTTTGAATTAGCATAGTCTTACCAAATAGTTCAATATTGTATAGAACATTTACTCCTCTTCCTTTTTGCTTTTATAATTTTCTGGGCTATTTCTAAATGTTCATTTGCGCAGATGAACTTTATTTTTTATTTTTGCAGATGAACTTTAGAATCATTTTTTTAAAAGTTTTTATTTATTTATTTATTTGACAGAGAGAGAGAGCACAAGCAGGGGGAGTGGAAGGCAGAGGGAAAGGGAGGCTCCCCGAGAAGCCTGATGTGGGGCTTGATCCTAAGCCAAAAGGAGATGCTTAACCAACTGAGCCACCCAGGCATCCTGGAACTTTAGAATCATTTTGTTAGTTTCTCTTCTCCAAATCTAATTGGGATTTTGACTGGACTTATCAAATATATTAAATAATTTCAAGAAATGTAATCCTTATACTATTGAGGCTTCATTTATAAAAATCTATGTGGGTACACCAGTCAAAAGAGTGACTCATTATTATTTGTATTTTCATCATTAGGATTATATTCCTACTGTCTCCATCCTGTGCAATCCAGGAATGAGAACTCGTCATTGGAAGCAGATATCAGAAATTGTAGGCTATGACTTGACTCCAGACTCTGGAACTACACTGAGAAAAATTTTAAAATTAAACCTGACACCATACTTGGAAAAATTTGAAGTGATAAGTGCAGGTGCAAGTAAGGTAAATATGAAGATCAACTGGAATACTTTGACGAGTTTGTTAATCAAATAATCATAGTTATTGTTGGGGTTGAGTATACAGTACCGGGTAGCAGTGGGAGGAGATGAGGGAATGTGATAGGAGACCACTCATTTTTCCCCCCACAAGTGTGTACTTTTATACTACTGCTTTGTCCTGAATCCAGATTAGAAATGGCTCCTTTGACTTCTCCATGTGTGTGTAGCATATGATGTGTGTGTATTCTAGTAGAATAAGTATGGCTCTCTAGAGTTCTTGAAATATACAGAAAGTATCTTCAAGCTGTAGCCTAGAAAGGCTACTTCAGAGAAAGTTCGGTGGGTATTTTATTCTACTGTCTATTTTAATACTGATAGCAGTAATTTTCCTAGCAAGTGAAATTTTTAAAAATACATTATCTTTCTTAGGAATTTTTAAATTGTTGGAGAAACCTTTTTAACTTAAAGAGAGTTTCAGATTCAGTTTCAGATCACCACAGATTATGCTAAGAAAATGACTGTGTAATGTATCCAATGCTTACTGGATTCACCAGGGTGAGTTGATACAGTAAATAAGACCTTTCTTCACCATCTTATTCTTTCTCCTTTTCTTCCTTTTAGGAATTTTCATTAGAGAAAGCCATGCATACAATGATAGGAACCTGGGATGATATTGCTTTTCATGTAAGTCCATATCGTGATACTGGAGTCTCTATTCTTTCTTCAGTAGATGAGATTCAGGCTCTCCTTGATGATCAAATTATAAAAACTCAGACAATGAGAGGCTCACCTTTCATCAAACCATTTGAAAAAGAGATCAAGGTATGCTAAATATGATAGATTCTGGTCATTTACAAAAATTGTAATTTTATTACATGTATATTCTTGTGGGAAATAAGTCAGTTTGTTGTATAGCTTTGGTGATATATAGGAACAGATATATAAAAATTAATGTGGAGCTGTATAGAACAGATCTGAGACAGTAACTCTAATAATTTTGAAAAGAACAAAATTGGTTTTATTAAAAAAACTTCAGAGTGCCTTCAGAGTTGGTTAAGCATCTACATTTAGCTCAGGTCATGATCCTGGAGTCCTTGGATGGAGCCTTGTGTTAGGCTCCCTGCTGAGCAGAGCATCTGCTTCTCCCTCTGCCCCTCCCCTTCCCTCTCCCCCTACTTGTGCTCTCTCTCTCAAATAATAAAATAAAAAAATTTAAAAATCTTTTAAAAAACCCAAAAACTTCTCCAATGACAGTGATCGACTTGGAAGGAAAACAGTGGTATTATTGATTCTAACTGTAGACAGCCTAGACCCTGTTTCATGCTATATTCTTATAACTTGAAATGAAGTTCTATATATCATACTTTAGCTATATTTGTAAACAACCATCCTGAGGGTATTTTAGAATAATCAATGAATTATGGTCCACTGGAAATCAAAAGAAATGACATTTGAGACTATAAGATTATTTCATATTCTTTTTTTTTTTAAAGATTTTATTTATTTATTCATGAGAGACACACACAGAGAGAGGCAGAGACAGAGGCAGAGGGAGAAGCAGGCTCCATGCAGGGAGCCTGATGTGGGACTCGATCCTAGACCCTGGGATCACACCCTGAACCAAAGGCAGATGCTCAACCGCTGAGCCACCCAGGGGTCCCTTATTTCATATTCTTATAGTTGGTATGGGAAATACAGAAAACAAACAAATTATAGTAATTAATAGCTTTATGGGCAGTATCAAAGTTCTACCCTGGGGGAAAAGACAGACAACAAATGGGATGCTTCCCTTGATATTTACAGATTTCTAGTTATGTGCCAGATACTGCTCTAGGGGCTTTACATTTATTAAACCATCTAAACCCCATAACAGATGTTCAAGGTTGGCAATGTTATCTGTACTCAGAGATAAGGAAACCAAGGCATAGGAAGATAGGTAGTTTACCCACATTTGCCCAGCTAATAACTGATAGAACTGAATTCAAACCAAGGTAGTCTGGTTCTAATTTGAACATAAGGGACGCCTGGGTGGCTCAGTGGTTAAGCATCTGCCTGTGGCTCAGGGTGTGATCCTGGTATCCCGGGATTGAGTTCCACATCAGGCTCCCTGCATGGAGCTTGCTTCTCCCTCTGCCTGTGTCTCTGCCTCTCTCCCCGTGTCTCTCATGAATAAATAAATAAAATCTTTTTTAAAAAATGTTGAATATAAATAGTGCTTCATAGAAGACCTTGACTCTCAATATTTGGAGAAGACAGGTATTCTTCGAAAAGAACATAATGCTACGTATTTTCCCATGAATCAGGCTTGTCTACTTCTCCTGGTACTATGTCTTTTGTAGAAATTTCTTATCTAACAAGGAAGAATTTACAAGACAAATCTAAAAGCTCTAAGAGATTTTAAAACAATAAAAATAAGAGGTCTAATTTCTTGATGCATAGGAATTTAGGCCACATATTTAAGAACCAAAGAGATTGTATAATGATCAGCTAGTGAAATATCTTTCCAATTCTAGGAGAGCTGTGAGAATAAGGAGACTTGTTTGCTTGTCCCCCCTCCACCTTTAAGTTGTGTTGATGTAGAGCAGGATTTCTCAACTCAGTACTAATGACATTTTGGGCTCAATAATTCTTTGTCATGAGGACGGTCTCGTACATGTTAAGAAGTTTAGCAGCATCCTGGCCTCTACTCATGTGATATTAGTAGCACCCTCACCCCTCAGTTGTGACAAATGAAAATGTCTCCAGACATTGTCAAATATCTGTTGGGGTGAAGGGCAAAACAGCCCCTAGGTTGATAACCACTGTTGTATAGCAGGATATTTCTGGATGCTTTTTATTTTATTTTATTTTATTTTATTTTATTTTATTTATTTTATTTTATGGATGCTTTTTAGACTTGGAATAGTTCCCTAGTGATTAGGAAATTGATCTAAATAACTACAGTCATTTCCAATGGTGAGTTCCAATGACTTAGGAAAACGTGGGACTTCCTAGAGTTTTTCTAAGTTCATGTGATACCCATAAGTGACCTTGATCTGTTTTGCGTTGGTTTAAAAATAAGTAAATTTTAAATAAATATTCCTCACTGTAATTTATAGTTTTTCTTTAATAACTGGAATTTAGTACAGTGTGCTTTTCATTAAGGCCTGGGAAGACCGTTTGATTCGAATACAAGAAACGATTGATGAATGGTTAAAAGTACAAGCTCAATGGCTATACTTGGAGCCCATATTTTGTTCTGAGGATATCATGCAACAGATGCCAGAAGAAGGGCGTCAGTTTCAGACAGTAGACAGACATTGGAGAGATATCATGAAGTTCTGTGTGAAAGACCCAAAGGTGAAATGTTTGTTTTCTTTCTTACAAATAAAGGGAACCGTTAGCTTTGGCCGTTAAAGAAAGCATATAGTTCTTTTTTTTTTTTTTTCTGATTACAAAAACAAAACCTGCTCATTGTATACAAACTGGAAAGTTCAGAAAAATATAAGAAAGCAGAAAGCGGGACACCTGGGTGGCTCAGGAGTTGAGCATCTGCCTTTGGCTCCGGGCAGGATTCCCGAGTCCACGGATCGAGTCCCACCTCAGGCTTTCTGCGTGGAGCCTCCTTCTCCCTCTGCCTGTGTCTCTGCCTCACTCTCTCTCTGTGTCTCTCGTGAATAAATAATTAAAATCTTAAACAAAGAAAGCAGAAAGTATTAAAATAATTTTACTTTTCAATTCATATGATATACTGCTTATAACTCATAATGCAGCTGCCTCATATTCACATTTAACTCACTTGACTGTGACATACACTCATTGCTACTCTTCTCTGGTAAAATAAACTGTAAAATAAAATAAGATGGAGGTGGAAGGGGCAGTGGGGAGAGAGAGAAAGAGAGAGAGGAAGTATAGGTGATTCATCTGACATACTACTCAATGACTCCATATACTTGGGATCAATGGGAATAAAGAATCTGCCATTCTCTCAGTTGGCCTCACTATGGGTCTCTCCTAGTATTATAACACCTCGTTGAGTGTGATTCTCATATTAAAAGACAGACTATGTATTTTTTCCCAAGATTTTATTTATTTATTTCTTCATGAGAGACACACACACACAGAGAAGGGCAGAGACACAGGCAGAGGGAGAAGCAGGCTCCATGCAGGGAGCCCGACGTGGGACTCTATCCCGGGTCTCCAGGATAACGTCCTGGGCTGAAGGTGGCGCTAAACCATTGAGCCACCAGGGCTGCCCCAAACTATGTATTTTTCATACACTTAGTACACATAGTTCATGGATATACATCCACTTTTTTTTATCTGGTGTTTAACTTAACAATTTATTTTAATGCTGGATAAAAGTTAGCCATGCTGGGCTTGTTGGGAGTCAATAGTATGCTGAAATATGAGTTCCAAGGATTTTACCTTCCACATAGAACCTTTGTGAAACATGATATCCTATAGATCAGAAGTCAGCATTTTTTTTTTTTTTTTTTTGCAAAGGAACAGGTGGTAAATATTTTAGATTTTGTGAGACATAGCATCTTTTTGCAACTACTCAACTCTGCTATTGCAGTAGGCAGAAAGCAGACAGGGACAGTATTTAACTGAACAGATGTGTCTATGCTACAATAAAACTTGCTGGGTAGTGACATTTTCATGTGCCATGAAATATGATTTTTCTTTTAATTTTTTCAACCTTTTGAAAGTATAAAGATAGTTCTTAATTTCCAGGTTATACAAAAACTGGCGGCATAGTGTATTTGTATATCAAAGCCTCAAGTTGTATACCTTAAATATATACAATTTTTGTCAATTATACCTTATAAAGCTGGAAAATAAGAAAGACACTAGCAGCAGATTGGATTTAGCCCATGGGATATAGTTCACCAGTTCATACTATAGAGTGTTTATAGTTGACAGTTGTAAATGTAAAAATTAAACCACATGCCAACCTAACAGACATTTCTCACGTCATTCAAAAAATATAGGAAAAATGAATATGTACATGACAGTTATAACTTCTCATTTGTAACTTGCATTCTTGGATAAGAATATTTCTGGTTTATTGAATTTAATAGTTTTACATTACAAAAAGATTTACAACAATTTTCCTAAGCCTTTTGATATTTCAACATTTTGACATTTACTATAGACTAATGTTTAGGACTTAAAATTATATCTGGTGTATAAGTGCTGACCTGAGTGAATGTGTATCTTTTAGGTTCTTGCTGCTACTTCTTTAACAGGTTTATTGGAAAAATTGCAGAACTGCAATGAACTTTTGGACAAAATTATGAAAGGACTTAATGCATATCTTGAAAAAAAACGACTTTTCTTCCCTCGGTATGATGGATAATTAATTGTACTATAATTAAAAGCATTTTCTGATACATAATGAATTACAACTAAGGCACTTGTATTTTCATGTTTTTCTCTAGCTTTTTCTTCTTATCTAATGATGAAATGTTAGAAATTTTGTCAGAGACCAAAGATCCACTTAGAGTTCAGCCTCATTTAAAAAAATGCTTCGAGGGCATTGCTAAATTGGAATTCCTTCCTAATTTGGACATTAAGGCCATGTATAGCTCTGAAGGGGAGCGAGTGGAGCTGATTGCACTTATTTCTACATCTGCAGCGCGAGGTGCTGTGGAAAAGTGGCTCATTCAATTGGAAGACTTAATGCTTCGGAGTATTCATGATGTGATTGCAGCAGCCAGGCTGGTGTGTTTTCCTAAGATTTAATGTATACTCTATATTCTGTAAATCTTTCTTTTTGGGAGGTTTTGAATGTGTGCTGGTAAATTAACATTTACAGTTCTTACTATTTTAAACCATTTTTAACTCTTTGTTTCTAATATTATTAAGATAATAATACTAGTAAGAATTGATAATAATATATGTGACTAAGTGCTACAAAAGACAAAAGGTGTTATGAGAAAGAATAATATACATAATTTAGAAAGTATCTTGTGTACAGCCCTTGAGATCAGAAAGAATCTTAGGGGTGTTAAACGCGTTATCTACTGCTGTTGATACCTAAACAATTACTTAGAAACTCAGAATGAGATGAACATACATTAAAAGGGTATATGCTATTTGGAAGAAATGTAACAATGAAGTACTACATGCACCTTACTTATGCAAATCCAGCTAACCTAATCTTGAATAATAAATTCAGTATATTTCTATCTTTAGGACCACAAATTAACAGTTATGTAGTTTTTTAAAAATACATTTTAAAAGGCATTGCAGCCTTCTATTTTTTTATTTTTTATTTTTTTCATTGCAGCCTTTTAAAATCCAGCAACTGACTTCACATGAGTGAGGTATCATTTTTCTTTCATGAAACTTTCTTTCTGTGAAGCTTGTCTTCTTGCAGTGGCCATTTTATTCAACTTCAATGTTTCCTGCAGATAAATCTTGACTTTTTCTCTTCTTTTTCTATTTATGATCCCAAGCAAACTAAAACACCTAGGAAAAAAATTAACATTATCCATGAAAGTATTTCCTTAATTTGTATAGAAATTTACCTTCTATGTGCCTAGCAATGGGTCATACATTCTTTGAAACTTATCCTTCTTTGAAACTTGTCATTTGTTTTTATTTCTAAATGTTGCTAATAAAATGCATTTAAAGAATAATATATTTATATCTTTATGTACATTATTGTATCTAAATGTTACTGTATTAAAATATAGTTCTTATTAGCATCATCTTCAAATTTTGTTCTGCAGTTTTTTCAGTTTATAATTTGAATCTACTATTATCACTTGAAGCAGATTATTTTATTTAAATTTAATTAATTAACATATAATGTATTATTGGTTTCAGAGGTAGAGGTCAGTGAGTCATCAGTCTTATATAACACCCAGTGCTCAGTATATCATGTGCCCTCCTTTATGTCCATCATCCAGTCATCCTATCTCACCAACCCACCTCCCCTCCAGTGACCCTTAGTTTGTTTTTTATGATTAAGAATCTCTTATGGTTTGTCTCCCTCTCTGATTTTGAGTTGTTTTATTTTTTCCTCTCTTCTGTATGATCTTCTGTTTTGTTTCTTAAATTCCACATGTGAGATCATATGATAATTGTCTTTCTGATTGACTTATTTCCCATACCATTATACTGCCTAGTTCCATCTATATCATTGCAAATGGCAAGATATTTTTTTAATGGCTCAGTAGTATTCCATTGTGTATATATACCACATCTTTATCCATTCATCAGTTGATGGACATCTGTGCTCTTTCCATTGTCTGGCTATTGTGGACATTGCTACTATAAACATTGGGGTTCAGGTGTTCCTTTGGATCACTACCTTTGTATCTTTGGGTAAATATCTAGTAGTACAGTTACTGGGTCATCCCATAGCTACATTTACAACCTTTTGAGGAATCTGTATACTGTTTTTCAGAGTGGCTGTACCAGCTTGCATTCCAATTAACAATGTATGATGGTTCCCCCTTCTCCACATCATCTCCAACATCTGTCATTTCCTGACCTGTTAATTTTAGCCATTCTGACTGGTGTTAGGTGGTATCTCATTGTGATTTTGATTTGTGTTTCCCTGATGCCAAGTGATGTGGAACATTTTTTTCATGTGTCTGGCTATTTGTATGTCCTCTTTGGGGAAATGTCTGTGAATGTCTCCTGCCCATTTCTTGACTGGATTGTTTGTTTTTTTGGGTGGTGAGTTTGATAAGTTCTTTATAGATTTTGGATACTAGCTCTTTATCTGATAAAACATTTGCAGATATCTTCTCCCATTCTGTTGGATGTCTTTTGGTTTTGTCGACTGTTTCCTTTGCTGTGCAGAAGATTTTTATCTTGAAGTCCCAGTACTTCATTTTGCCTTTGTTTCCCTTGCCTTTGGAGACACATCTAGCAAGAAGTTGCTGTGGCTGAGGTCACAGAGGTTGTTGCCTCTGTTCTCCTCTAGGATTTTGATGGATTCCTGTCTCACATTTAGGTCTTTCATCCATTTTGAGTCTATTTTTGTGTATAGTATGAGGAAATGGTTCAGTACCATTCTTCTGCATGTGGCTGTCCAATATTCCCAACACCATTTGTGGAAGAGACTTTTTTCCATTGGATAGTCTTTCCTTCTTTGTTGAAGATTAGTTGGCCATAATGTTGAGGGTCCATTTCTGGATTTTCTATTCTGTTCCATTGATCTGTGTGTCTGTTTTTGAGCTGGTACTGTACTGTCCTGATGATTATAGCTTTGTAATAGAAGTTAAAGTCTGGCATTGTGATGCCACCACAATGGTTTGGGGATCAAGGTAATGATGGTCTCAGAATGAATTTGGAAGTTTTCCTTCCATTTCTATTTTTTGAAACAGCTTCAGAAGAATAGGTATTAATTCTTCTTTAAATGTTTGGTAGAATTCCCCTGGGAAGCCATATGGCCCTGAACTCTTGCTATAGGGAGATTTTTGGTGACTGCTTCAATTTTCTTGCTGGTTATGGGTCTGTTCAGGTTTTATACTTCTTCCTGTTTCAGTATTGGTATTTATATATCTCTAGGAGTGCATCCATTTCTTCTAGATTGCCTAATTTGTTGGCATATAGTTTCTCATAATATGTTCTTATAATTGTTTTGGTTTCTTCAGTGTTGGTCATTATCTCTCTTCATTCATGATTTTATTTATTTGGGTCCTTTCTCTTCTTTTTGATAAGTTTGGCCAGGGGTTTGTTGATCTTATTAATTCTTTCAAAGAACCAGCCTCTAATTTCCTTGATATGTTCTACTGTTCTTCTGGTTTCTGTTTCATTGATTTATGCTCTGATCTTTATTATTTCTTTACCCATGCTGGGTTTAGGCTTTGTTTGCTGTTCTTTCTCCAGCTTTTTTAGTTTTTTAAAAAAGATTTTTATTTACTTATTCATGAGAGATAGACAGAGAGAGAGGGAGAGACATAGGCAGAGGGACAAGCAGGCTTCATTCAGGGAGCCTGATGCAGGACTTGATCCTGGGACCCCAGGATCATGACCTGAGCTCAGGGCAGATGTTCAATTATTGAGCCACCCAGGCGTCCCCAGCTTTTTTAGTTATAAGTTTAGCGTGTATATTTGAGATTTTTCTAATTTTTTGAGAGAGGCTTGTATTACAATGTACTTCCCTCTTAGGACCACTTTTGGTGCATCCCAAACATTTTGAACAGTTGTTTTCATTTGTTTCCATGATTTAAAAAAGTTTTCATTTGTTTCCATGATTTAAAAAAGTTCTTTAATTTCCTGAATGACTCATTCTTTCTTTAGTAGGATGCTTTTTAACCTCCAAGTGTTTGAGTTCCTTCCAAATTTCCTCTTGTGATTGAGTTCATATTTCAAAGCTATGTGGTATGAAAATATACAGGGAATAATACCAATCTTTTGGTACCAGCTGAAACCTGATTTGTGGTGCAGTATGTGATTTATTCTAGAGAATGTTCCATATGCATGAAGAATGTGTATTCTGTTGTTTTAGGATGGAATGCTATGTATATATCTGTGAAGTCCATCTGATCCAGTATGTCATTCAAAGCCCTTATTTCCTTGTTGATCCTCTGCTCAGATGATCTGTTCATTGCAGTGAGTGGGGTGTTGAAGTCCTCTACTATTATTGTATTATTATCAATATGTTTCTTTAATTTGGTTATTAATTGGTTTGGTATAATTGGCTGCTCCCATGTTAGGAGCATATATTTATAATTGTTAGATCTTCTTGTTGGATAGATGCTTTAAGTATGATATAGTGTCCCTCTTCATCTCTTACTATAGTCTTTGGTTTAGATTGAATTTGTCTGATATGAGGATTACTACCCCAGCTTTCTTTTGATGTCCATTAGTGTGATAAATGGTTCTCCACCCCCTCATTTTCAGTCTGGAGGTGTCTTTAAGTCTAAAGTGAGTCTCTTGTAGACAGCAGATAGATGGGTCTTGCTTTTTTATCCAATCTGATACCCTGTGTCTTTTGGTTGGGGCATGAGCCCATTTACCTTCAAAGTAACTATTGAAATATATGAATTTAGTGCCATGGTATTACCTATAAGATCCCTGTTTCTGTAGATTGTCTCTGTTCCTTTCTGGTTTATGTTATTCTTCTGTTTTCTCTTTGCTTACAGAATCTTCCTTAATATTTCTTGCAGGGCTTATTTAGTGGTCACATATTCCTTCAGTTTCTGTCTGTCCTGGAAGCTCTTTACCTCTCCTTCCATTCTGAATGACAGCTTTCCTGGATAAGATATTCTTGGATGCATGTTTTTCTCAATTAGTACCCTGAATATAACATGTCTGTCCTTTCTGGCCTGCCAGGTCTCTGTGGATAGGTCTGCTGCCAGTCTAATGTTCCTACCCCTGTAGATTAAGAACTTCTTGTCTCGACCTGCTTTGGATCTTCTCTTTATCTCTGAAATTTGCAAGCTTTACTTATTTGTCAGGGTGTTGATCTATTTTGATTGATTTTGGGTCCTCTCTACTATTGGACTTGAGTTCCTGTTTCCTTCCCCAGATTAGGGGAGTTCTTGGCTATGATTTGTTTAAATATACTTTCTGGCCCTCTCTTTCTTCCTTCTCCCTCAGAGGCCCCAATAATTCTAATACCTTTTAAATTTTATAATGTCACTGATTTCTCAAAGCCTCCCTTCATGGTCCATTAGTTGTTTTTCTCTCTTCCTCAGCTTCCTTAACTTTTCATCAACTTGTCTTCTATGTCACTTACTCTCCCTTCTGCCTCATTTACCAAGCTGTTAGAGCATCCAATTTAGACTGTGTCTCAGTTAGAGCATTTTAAATTTCTGCCTGATTAGGTCTCATTTCTGCACCAAGAAATTCTCTAGTTTTTAATGCTTTTTTCAATTCCAGCTATTAACTTTATAATTACTATCCTGAATTACAGCTCTGACATCTCATTTATATCCATATCAATTAAGTCTGTTGCAGAGAATATACCTCTGGTTCTTTCCTTTGTTGTGAACTCCTCCTTTTAGTCATTGTGCTTAGAGAAGAATAGATGAACGAGTGAAAAATATCAACCACAACCCAAGCAAAATACAAATCCAAAGAGGTCAGAAGCCAAAAAAGAAAAGAAAGAGAAAAATAAAAAGGAAAGAAAAGAAGGGAAACTTAAAAAGGGGGTGGTGGTGGAATATAACTCAGGGTGGACAAAACAGAGTGATCCACTTGGTCCTGAGTGTATTTTGGTCTGTGTGTTAGAAGACACTAAAGCCCAAAATTGAAAAGAAAGCAAAACTTATATATATACAAAAATAAATGTGAATAGAGTGAAAGGATGCCCAAAATAAAGAATATATCTATAAAATGTACATGTAAAAAATGGAAGTTAAAAAAAGACTTAAAATCAGAGTTGATAAAACAAGAAACTAGTTGAAAAAGGGAAAAAGAAAACAGAAATGGAAAATTTTAAACTAAAAGATAAACAAATCATGAGAAAAGAACCCTCGAATTCTATGCACTATTTTCCCTTAGAGCTGGTGCTTTGCAGTCCTGTGAGATCTGTAAACTTAGTATTCCCCTGTTCTTCCAGCTGGTCTACTGGGGGAGGGGTCTACTGCAATGATTCACAGGTGTCTGCCTGGGTGGGATTGCACTGCCCCATGCCAGGGGACAGGGCTCAGCTAAGCTCTTTCTAGTTGTTCCCTGATGCCTTTCTGTACCTCTTTATAGGGTGAAAAATAAAATGGCCACATCCAATATCCAGCCCCAGAGCCAAAAGATGTCAGTCCTCTCTCTTCAGTAAACCTTCAGGGATAAGTGGTCTTCACTTTTGTGTGTGCCAAACTCTGCAGATCCCACAGTGTGTGCCCATACCAATCCTCTTGGGGGAAAGTGGAGGGTCTTCCCATTACTGTCCTTTACAGGGTCTCTGCATTGAGAACTGTCACATGCACCCACTCCTTCCAGGGGAAGGGAGGAGGGTCCTCAAGTTCCTACCTTCATGGAGAGTGGTCAACCAACCAACCCTGGCTCTTGGTTTATTGCAAATAGAATTGATGGTAACCAGTTTTCCTGCTCCAATGCTTGAGAACTCTACTGGCCCAGGCACCCTTGTACTTTCTGTGACTCTGGGGATCCTGAGACTACAGTGCCCCAACTAAGACTCTACCTGGGTTCACCACCTGAGCACCTTTCATGCAGGGATGTCTCTCACTGGAGCAGATTTCTAAGGGTTCTGATCTTGTACTCCAGGGCTATAAAACTTGCCTGCAGCTGGCTTATGGAGGCTCCCTTCCCTTGTCACTTAATTTCTTATATATCGCTTCAGATTCACTTTTTTTCACCTCCTGCCTTACAGAAAGTGGTTGCTTTTCTACTTGTAGAGTTCCAGTAATTATTATCTTAATCTCAGGTTGAATTCACGGGTGTTCAAAATGATTTGATAGTTATCTAGCTAAATTCAAGGGACCAGATGAAACAAGGTCCCTTACTCCTCTGCCATCTTGAGCTTTCCCTGTTAACATGTTAGCAGTTCATCATTCCACTCTTTTATGAATAAACAAAAACATTTTAAAATATAATTTATAACAAGTTTTCTTTCAAATAGTCATCTGAAAGTTTTCATGACTATGTGATATTCTAGCCTATGAATCTAGCAAATATTGCACTTCCCTATTTTTAGACATTTAGCTTTTTATTCCTTCCATAATATTGTAAAGGTAAAAATGCTTTTTAATTATTCAGGCTTATCCGGAATCCATAAGAAAAGATTGGGTTCGAGAATGGCCTGGCCAAGTTGTACTTTGTGTTTCTCAAATGTTCTGGACTTCTGAGACACAGGAAGTTATAAGTGGTGGGACAGAGGTAAAGCATTATTTATTTATTTATTTATTTATTTATTTATTTATTTATTTATTTATTTATTTATTTATTATGTAGCGAGAATGCACACAGGGGAGGGGCAGAGAGAGAGGGAGAATCTTAAGCAGGCTTCATACCCAGCACAAACTCCACGCAGGGCTTGATTTCATGACCATAAGATGATGACCTGAGCTGAAATCAAGAGTCCAACATTTAACCGATTAGCCACCGAGGTGCCCTAAAGCATTTTTTTTTTACACAAAATCATTTCTACTGTGATGTTTCTTAGTTAGCTTATCTATTCTTCATAAAGGCAGTCTTCCCACCAGTTTGTACATCTAGCGTTAAAATTATACAATTTGCTGAAAACTTGTTCTTGGCATTTTATGAAGGTTAGACAAACTCATTCTGTTTTATAATTCATCTCTATATTGAGATATATTATGAAGTCAGAATTGTTTTGTAAAAGAGTATATAAAATATATGTTTTAGATACTATATATCATTAGTTTAATTGCTTTTTTATTTTGTAGGCATTAAAGAAGTACTATAACGAACTTCAGAATCAGCTAAATGATATTGTAGAGCTGGTAAGGGGAAAATTGTCGAAGCAGACCAGGATCACTCTGGGGGCTTTGGTTACAATTGATGTCCATGCTAGAGATGTGGTCATGGACATGATTGATATAGGTATGTGACTCTTTAATGTTAAAGATAAAATATCAATAGCTTCTAGAAACAGAGATTTATACAGACATCTTTTTCTCTCTCTACAGAATTTATTTTACATGATTTTTCTCTAAATTGGAAAACAAATTATTTTAATATTTGCTGTTATAAAAGTTGATAGAATACCTATTTTTCAAAGATTTTTCCATTTCATTCAAGATTATATGTCTTGTTTTATTTTATTCTTTCTAGGTGTCTCACATGACACAGATTTCCAGTGGCTTGCTCAGCTTCGATATTATTGGGAATATGACAATGCTCGAGTTCATATCATTAATTGCAATGTGAAATATGCTTATGAATATCTTGGTAACTCACCTCGACTTGTCATTACTCCTCTAACGGACAGGTGTTACAGAACATTGGTATGCATTTAAATTATTTTAATTCATACATTAGAAACTACTTTTTGGTTTATTGTCATATTTTCTTATCCAAATTTAACATGGCTATCCTCATTTTATTCTCTTACCTGTAATGGTTGATTTGAGCTATTCCTTCCTAGTCCCTAGATCCCTTTATATGAAATTATAGTAATAAATATTTACTTCTGGGTGCTTCTGTAGAATACAAGAGTGTTTGGATTCTAATTCTTGAAAATCATGAGTCATTTCTATTGTGGATAATTAAAAAAGAAGGTATTTGAGATTTAAACAGAAGACTGGAGCTGCAGGAAATGGTATCAGTTTTTGCAGTGGAGTTCTGGGAGACATGACAGGAAGACAAATGAAGTCCATCTGGGCCTTAGAACACCAAGTTATTTCTGTTGAAACGGAGGAAAAGAGCTGAAATGCAGGGAGTGGTGCTAAGGTCTGTGTGTTGAGAAGCTATGGAAGATAAAGCTATGACTATAAACAACAACAGCAAAAACTACCTGGGAATAATGTTGCCTGATAAAATACAGGACTCTCAGGTAAATTAGTTATACCAATAAATTATTCATTGTCTATCTGAAATTCAAACTTAACTGGGCATTCTGTATTTTAATTTGCTAAACCTGGTAACCTTACCTGAGAATTGAGGAGAACCATCAAGAAATACCAATCTACCTGTGCTAAGTAAGTAAAATTAAGGTTCATTGAGTTCTCTAGAAGCAGAGATGAAATGGGGGTTCTAGGGCAAATGATTTACTAGGGAATGCTCTCAATAAAAACCTGTAGAGTGAGGAGAATAGGGGGGAAAGCTAACTAACAATGCAGTTTCAACAGAAGTATAGCCTTAGCCTAATCTCATGGCTCTGATGAATGGCATCATGGGGGTATCCTACTTTAAGGCAAAGGAGCCTGGCTTTTTTTTTTTTTTTTAAGATTTTTATTTATTTATTCATGACACACACACACACACACACACACACACACACACACACAGAGGCAGAGACACAGGCAGAAGGAGAAGCAGGCTCCATGCAGGGAGCCTGATGTGGGACTCAATCTTGGGATTTCAGGATCATGCCCTGGGCTGAAGGCAGGTGCTAAACCGCTGAGCCACCCAGGGATCCCAGAGCCTGGCTTTCATATCCCTTTATGGTCATTGGTTATCAGTCACCCCTGGGGCTAGGGCACGAAAATTAAGAAAGGGAAACTTCACTAAAATGGAGCTGGGAGGCTAGAAGGAGAAGCTCTCAAGCCCTACTACCACCCATCATGCAAAGCCAACAGGAAGAGAAGTACTATCATTCCTGACAGGAAGAAACATGTACAGGACTTCCTAGCCTGGAATAAGGACTTTCTTCTTCTCCGGAAAGAGCCCAGCCAATGAGAGACTGTCTCAACTCAGCCAATAAGAAGCTACTGCACTTGGAACTCCCAGTTTCCTGGAAAAAAAAAAAAAAAAAAAAAAGGAACTCCCAGTTTCTTCTAATGGATTACTTGTTTATAATGACCCTTCCCATTGCTCCCTTTCCTCTATAAAAGAGCCTTCCTATCCTTCATTCTCTAGGCTTACCCATGGTTCTGTAGAAGCTTGTATGTTCTTTTTTTTTTTTTTTTTTTTTTTTTTTTTTTTTTTAGCTTGTATGTTCTGAATTGAAATTGTCTGCTATTCTTGAACAAATCCATTCTTGCTGGTAAACTAACTGATAGTTTTAAAGGTAACAGGCGTGAGTAAGCTCTCAGGTGTTCGTGGATAAGGTAGCACCTATTATTCTGGGGCAATTCTCAGGAGAAGACAGTTGTACGCTATTTGTAGCTGATACAGCAATTGGGGTTGGATACAATGGCCAATGAAGGGTGTCAGTATATCTAGGATAAAATATTTCTTTCTTTTTTTTAACATTTTTAAAAAAGATTTTATTTATTTATTCATGAGAGACACACAGAGAGACAGAGGCAGGCTCTATGCAGGGAGCCCCACGGGGGACTCAATCCCAGGTCTCCAGGATCACACCCTGGGCTACAGGCGGCGCTAAACCACTGTGCCACTGGGGCTGCCCTTAACATTTGTTTTTATTTAAGTTTGATTTGCAAACATATAGTATAACACACAGTGCTCATCCCATCAATTGCCCTCCTCAGTGCCTGTCATCCAGTTATCCCAACCCCCCAACCCCTCCCCTTCTGCAGCCCTTTGTTTCCCAGAGTTAGGAGTCTCTCATGGTTTGTCTCCCTCTCTAACTTTTTCTACTCAGTTCCCCTCCTTTCCCTTGTAATCCCTTTCACTATTTCTTATATTCCATATATGAGTGAAACCATATGATGATTGTCCTTCTCTGACTGACTTATTTCACTCAGCATAATACCCTCCAGTTCCATGCAGGTCCAAGAAAATGGTGGGTATTTGTCCTTTCTGATGGCTGAGTAATATTCCATTGTATATATAGACCACATCTTCTTTATCCATTCATCTTTCAATGGACACCGAGGCTCCTTCCACAGTTTTTTTTTCCTTCCACAGTTTGACTATTGTGGACATTGCTGCTATAAACATTGGGGTACAGGTGTCCTGGTGTTTCACTACATCTGTATCTTTGGGGTAAATCCCCAGTAGTGTAATTGCTGGGTCATAGGGTAGCTCTATTTTTTTGAGGAACCTCCACACTGTTTTTCAGAGTGGCTGCACCAGTTTACATTCCTACCCACAGTGCATAAGGGTACCCCTTTCTCCACATCCTCTCCAACACTTGTTGATTCCTGTCTTGTTAATTTTCACCATTCTCACTGGTGTGAGGTGGTATTTCATTGTGGTTTTGATTTGTAGTTCCCTGATGGCAAGTGATGCAGAGCATTTTCTCATGTGCTTGTTGGCCATGTCTATGTCTTCTTTGGTGAAATTTCTGTTCATGTCTTCTGCCCATTTCATGATTGGATTTTTTGTTTCTTGGGTGTTGGGTTTAATAAGTTCTTTATAGATCTTGGATACTAGCTCTTTATCTGATATGTCATTTGCAAATATCTTCTCCCATCTGTAGGTTGTCTTTTAGTTTTATTGAGTATTACTTTTGCTGTGCAAAAGATTTTTATCTTGATCAAGTCCAAATAGTTCATTTTTGCTTTTGTTTCCCTTGCCTTTATAGATGTATCTTGCAAGAAGTTACTATGACTAAGTTCAAAAAGGGTGTTGCCTGTGTTCTCCTCTAGGATTTTGATGGATTCTTGTCTCACATTTAGATCTTTCCTCCATTTTGAGTTTATCTTTGTGTGTGATGTAAGACACTGGTCTAGTTTCTTTCTTCTGCATGTGGCTGTCCAATTTTCCCAGCACCATTTATTGAAGAGACTGTCTTTCTTCCAGTGGATAGTCTTTCTTCCTTTGTCGAATATTAGTTGACCATAGAGTTGAGTGCCCATTTCTGGGTTCTCTATTCTGTTCCATTGATCTATGTGTCTGTTTTTGTGCCAGTACCATACTGTCTTGATGATCACAGGTTTGTAACACAGGCTTGAAATCTGGCATTGTGATACCCCTGGCATTGGTTTTCTTTCTCAATATTCCTCTGGCTATTCGGGGTCTTTTCTGATTCCATACAAATCTTAAGATTATTTGTTCCAACTCTGTGAAGGAAGTTCATGGTACTTTGATAGGGATTGCATTGAATGTGTAAATTGCCCTGGATAGCATAGACATTTTCATAATATTTATTCTTCCAATCCATGAGCATGGAATGTTTTTCCATCTCTCTGTGTCTTCTTCAATTTCTTTCAGAAGTGTTCTATAGTTTTTAGGGTATAGATCCTTTACCTCTTTGGTTAGGTTTATTCCTCAGTATCTTATGCTTTTGGATGCAATTGTAAATGGGATTGATTTCTTAATTTATCTTTCTTCAGTCTCATTGTTAGCGTATAGAAATGCCACTGATTTCTGTGCATTGATTTTGTATCCTGCCACATTGCTGAATTGCTGTATGAGTTCTAGCAATCTTGGGATGGAGTCTTTTGGGTTTTCTACATACAGTATCATGTCATCTGTGAAGTGGGAGAGTTTGACTTCTTTGCCAATTTGAATGCCTTTTATTTCTTTTTGTTGTCTGATTGCTGAGGCTAGGACTTCTAGTACTATGTTGAATAACAGTGGTGATAGTGGACATCCCTGTCATGTTTCTGATCTTAGGGGAAAGTCTCTCAGTTTTTCCCCATTGAAAATGATGTTCACTGTGGGCTTTTCATAAATAGCTTTTAAGATGCTGAGGAATGCTCCCTCTATCCCTACACTCTGAAGAGTTTTGATCATGAATGGATGCTGTATTTTGTAAATGGTTTCTCTGCATCTATTGAGAGGATCATATGGTTCTTGCCTTTTCTCTTATTGATGTGATCTATCATGTTGATTGTTTTATGAGTGTTGAACCAGCTTGCATCCCAGGGATAAATCCCACTTGGTCATGGTGAATAATCCTCTTAATCTACTGTTGGATCCTGTTGGTTATCTTGGGAAGAATTTTTGCATCCATGTTCATCCGGGATATTGGTCTATAATTCTCCTTTTTGGTGGGGTCTTTGGTTTTGGAATCAAGGTAATGCCGGCCTCATAAAATGAGTTTGGAAGTATTCCCTCCCTTTCTATCCTTTGAAACAGCTTTAGTAGAATAGGTATTATTTCTTCTTTAAATATTTGATAGAATTCCCCTGGAAGCGATCTGGCCCTGGACTTTTGTGTCTTGGGAGGTTTCTGGTGACTGCTTCAATTTCCTCCCTGGTTATTGGCCTATTAAGGTTTTCTATTTATTCCAGTTCCAGTTTTGGTAATTTGTGGTTTTCCAGAAATGCATCCATTTCTTCTAGATTGCCTAATTTGTTGGCATATAGCTGCTCATAATACGTTTTTAAAATTGTTTGTATTTCCTTGGTATTGGTTGTGATCCTTCCTTTTTTATTCATGATTTTATTAATTTGAGTCTTTTTTCTTTTTAATAAGGCTGGCTAGGGGTTTATCTATCTTATTAATTCTTTCAAAGAACCAACTCCTGGTTCTACAGCTCTTCTGGTCTCTATTTCATTGAATTCTGCTTGAATCTTTATCATATCCCTTCTTCTGCCTATTGTAGGTTTTACTTGCTGTTTTTTCTCCAGTTCCTTTACATGTGACGTTAGCTTGTGTATTTGAGTTGTTTTTTTTTTCAATTTTTCAAGGGAGGCTTATATTGTATTTCCCTATTAGGACTGCTTTTGCTGTATCCCAAGGATTTTGAATGGTTGTATCTGTAAGAGCCTCATGGACTCTTAATTGTTTTTCTCTTTTTTCCTCAGCTTCCTTCCTTACCATCAACTTGTCTTCTATGTCACTCACTGTCTCTTCCACCTCATTAACCCTAGCAGTTAGAACATCCAGTTTGGATTGTATCTCATTTAACCTATTTTTAATTTCAGCCTGATTATATCTGAATTCTGCAGGAAACGAAGTCTCTAGGATCCTTTATGCTTTTTTCCAGAGCCACCAGTAGTTTTATATTGGACTTATGAATTGAATTTCTGACATCATACTGAAATCCAAATTCTATAACTCTGTGGCAGAGAATATTGTTTCCGGTTCTTTCTTTTGTGGTGAATTCTTCCTTCTAGTCATTTGTCCAGTGCAGAGCGGCTGTATGAGAGGGCTAAACCAAAACTATCAATCACGACCTAAGTAAAATACACCCTAGATGATTCTGAAGGGTCAGAGACCAGAAAATAAAGGAAAAAGAACAGAACAAAATAAAAGGATCACTAAAGTGAAAAACAAATTTTAAAACAAAGTAGTAAAAATAAAAAGTCAAAAATCAAAAACAAAGAAGACAAAATAAAAAGAAAAAAAGTAAAGAAAAGAGAAAAAAGAAGGGAGGTATGGTGGTGGTGAGGAAGTGGTAGTGGAGAGAGAATGTGATCTACCTGATGGGTCTAGAGGGTGATCCTCTTGGTTCAGAGTGTATTTTGTTCTGTATGTTAGAAGATGCTCAATTCCAAATTTATATAAACCAGCAATACTTATACAAAGGTCCAACATTGACCACAAAAACATAAACAAGATAAAAGAGGGGGGCAGAATGGGAAAGAAGAGAGCATATAATCTCACAGAATGAACCAACATGGTGTTCCACTTGGTTCTGGGTGTATGTTGGTCGTGTTTTAGAAGGTACTAACTTCCACCACTGTAAAATAAAATGAGGCAGAAAAAACAAAAACAAAAAACAAATACCCATATCTCGTATATCTACCAAAATTAAATTGAATATGTTGAAGGGAATCCAGAAGTGAAAAATATATTTAAGACATGTAATTGTAGAAATATGAAAGTCAAAAAGGAAAAAACTTAAAAATCAAGAGTTGTAAAATACTGTAGTTAAGGTGGGAAAATAGAAAAAATATTGGAAATTTTTAGTCTGATATAAAAACGAGTTGTAATGGAAAAGAAAGAAAGAAAAAGAAAGGAAGAAAGAAGAAAGAAAGAAAGAAAGAAAGAAAGAAAAAAAGGACCCTCTAGTTCTATGTACTATTTTCCCTCAGTCCTGGAGGTTTCCAGTGCTGCTTGTTCAGTAAACTTGCTTTTCCCTTGTACTTCCAGCAGTTCTTCTGGGGAGGGGTCTGCTGTGCTGATTCTCAGGTGTCTGTGCCTGAGTGGAGATGCCCGCCCCTTATCAGGTGCTAGGCTTAGTATGAGCTGTTTATCCTATGAGGCCTTTGTTCCTTAGAAGCCCTGCCTTTCCCAGGCAGAGGTGAAACAGAGGGGAAAAAAATGGTGGTGGCCAGATTTCTAGCGCTGGAGTTGAGCTCCCTGCAAGTAACTAAGCAGTCTCTCAGTCCGCACTGGCCTCGATGCTCCTGGGGGCAAGCACCGGTGCACTGATCTGCACAGCTTGTGGGCACCCAGCAGTAAGAGAGTTCTTGCTTTCCTGTGCCCTCCCTGCTTCCGCCTGTCTCAGGGGGAGTGAAGCCTTGCCAGCTTTGTCCACTTGGGCATCTTGGGATCTGGGGCCCTGTGCCGCTGGCCCGTGCTCCTGGGGACCGCCTCTCCTGAAGAGAATGGAGTAAAGCCACCTCCGTCCCTTGCCAGCCTCTAGAGTAAACGCAGCTCCAGAGCCAGCCCGCCAAACTCCTGGCTTCTCCAAAATGCCCCGAGGGCTGCGGCACTCCAACCCTTTACTGATGTCGGACCGTGGTTTGTGGTGAGCTTTCCCCTGGGCACCCCTCCTCTTATAGTGACTCCAGGAAACTTTTTTGTTTGTTTTGTTTTAAGATTTTTATTTATTTATTCATGAGCGACACACACACACACACACACACACACACACACAGAGGCAGAGACATAGGCAGAGGGAGAAGCAGGCTCCATGCAGGGAGCCTGACGTGGGACTCGACCCGGGGACTCCAGGATTATGCCCTGGGCCGAAGGCAGGCGCGGTAAACCGCTGAGCCATCCAGGGATCCCCGACTCCAGGAATCTTAAGGCTTCACAGTCCCTCCTGAGATTCTGCCTAATTTCCCTGCTAAGCACTTTTTCATCAGGGAAAACTCGGGCTTGGATTTTTAATGTTCCCACTTCTCCAGGGCTGGGCTTTCCTGCCCCGGAGGCTTTTACTGCTCCATTTTAACCCTGCTAGTCACGGTTCCCCTTACCCACTTTATTCTTTTTTTATTTTATTTTTTCACCTTCCTACCTTGTTAGAAGTGAAAACCCTTCTCTCTGTAGCGTTCCAGCTGTTCTCTAAATCTCAGGTCGAATTCGTAGGTGTTCAGGATGTTTTGAAAGTTGTCTGGTTAAGTTTGTGGGGCCAGATGAGTTGAGGACCTCTACTCTTCTGCCATCTTGCTGATAGGATAAAATGTTTCATCAAACCTTTCTACTTTTTCAGGAAGCTACCAGAGGGCCGGGACCATGTCTGTCTTGTTCTCTAGTCTAGGGGTGAACAAGTACACAGTCCCTAAATATTTATTGTGTAAATGAATCTCAAGCTTCTGTCTCCTCCCTGGGACCTCAGAGAAGTCAGAAGCTGTCAGTACTTGTGGAAGCTCACAGCTTTGAGTTGTAAGATAAGAATCTCATTAACACTTGTATAAAACACTAGATATTGAAAAAATTTCTATTATCCATAATAAAGGGAATCCATTTGCAAGCATTTTCTTGAAATTGTAAAGAAGGGAGAGAACCTGAGGTTTCCAGCAATCAAGTTAATGGGTATTAATAGTATAAAGCATTTAGTATAACCTTAAAATGGTTAAAATATTGATACTGCCTTTATTTAATAAGCCGTTTTAGTAAATGTGAAAATATGATTTATTAATCAAAATTTTTATTTTAATTTTATTAAATTATTTTATAAAAATAGACTTTTTTTAAAGAGCAGTTTTATAGGTTCACAGCAAAATTAAGCAGAGAGTACGGAGAGTTCCCAGGTATGCCTTACTGTACCATATGTACAACTTTGGTCTTAACTCTATTTTTTTCTAAAAGGAGTTAAGTTTCATACTTAACCCTTATACTAGTTTTCTTGAAATAAACTCCACAGTTGGAGTTGACTGTAATTTGTGTGCTTCCAGCCACTGTTCTAGTCCTTTTGGGGACTCAGGAAGAATTCAGAAACTGCTGACTTTGCTCTTAAGCAGCTTTAAAGACTAATTGTGAGGAAAAAAACCCAAATGTACAAAATTAACTTTAATGCAATGTAGAAAGTGATCATATTGATAAGAGAAGTACAGAACAGTGTTGTAGGATGGAGAAAATGGAGAACATACTATGGGTGGAGTGCAATAGCCAGGGTGAATTGTGGACAAAGTTGCATAAGAGGTCCTCTGTTTCTTTTCCAACTGATGGGCCCCCACTTAAAATACTCATTTGCACGGGTTGGCTTTTGGCAGCAAGCCATGGAGATTGCCATTAATGATCTCTACAACTGTCTCCACAACCATCTCTAATCAAACCTTTCTGACCCAGTGTTAATGTCTCAAGGCTAGATTCCTTTTGTTTTTAAAGGCGAATGGAGGGATCCCTGGGTGGCGCAGCGGTTTGGCGCCTGCCTTTGGCCCAGGGCGTGATCCTGGAGACCCGGAATCGAATCCCACGTCGGGCTCCCGGTGCATGGAGCCTGCTTCTCCCTCTGCCTGTGTCTCTGCCTCTCTCTCTCTCTCTCTCTCTCTGTGACTATCATAAAAAAAAAAAAAAAAAAAAAGACTAAATCCATTTTGTCAGCAATTGTCTATTATAGGTCCCCCCCCCAAGCTAAGCATGAATTTCTTTTCATACGTATTTTTCTTTTCAGATAGGTGCCTTCTATTTAAACCTTGGAGGAGCTCCAGAAGGGCCAGCAGGCACAGGCAAAACTGAAACCACCAAGGACTTGGCTAAAGCTCTTGCTGTCCAATGTGTGGTATTCAACTGTTCAGATGGGCTAGATTACCTAGCAATGGGAAAGGTAAACTTGCATATTAAATGTTGCAAACTTATAGCTAGGTCAACTGGATAAACTGAAGGAAACTCACATTTAAGCATTATTTGAATGTTTATGCATTATTTGAACCTCAGTTTTAGGGGTAAAGATATCATTTTTATATTTGGGGGTTTATTGGGCTTCATTTTTAGGTTTGACTTAAAGGATTAAATATTTGTTTCACAAATGATGCCTCTTTATAAGAAAACTCGACTCCTTTTTTCCCTTGTTTTTAGTTTTTTAAAGGATTGGCTTCTTCCGGTGCTTGGGCTTGCTTTGATGAATTCAACAGGATTGAGTTGGAAGTGTTGTCGGTGGTAGCTCAGCAGATCCTTTGCATCCAGAGAGCCATTCAGCAGAAACTAGAAGCGTTTGTTTTCGAAGGAACAGAACTGAAGCTCAATCCAAACTGTTTTGTAGCTATTACCATGAATCCTGGCTATGCAGGACGCTCTGAACTGCCAGACAATCTGAAGGTAATATTTTGTAAGAGTCAATTTAACCAAACATAGCAGCAGCGCAATCCACTCATAATTTTCTCACATGCGTTTGTAAATCTCCCTTTTACCTTTGCCATTACCTATAAGGTAAAACTCTAAAAACTTTTTTAGGTGTCTAACACATATTAAAATACACAAAACCAATACAGTACTGCTGGCAAAAAAATCACAGAATTAATGAAAAGATGCTGCGTTGGGGGAATAAACTTGAATCTCACCACATTCTGTTGGGATGCTTGTGCTCAGCTCTTGAAGAATGGTTTCCTTGATATAAATAATATATTTCATTCATTATATATTTCAGGTTCTTTTTAGAACAGTAGCTATGATGGTTCCAAACTATGCGCTCATAGCAGAAATCTCCCTCTATTCCTATGGATTTTTGAATGCAAAACCTCTGTCCGTGAAGATAGTGATGACCTACAGGCTTTGCTCAGAGCAGCTCTCGTCACAGTTTCATTATGACTATGGCATGCGAGCAGTAAAAGCAGTTTTAGTGGCTGCTGGAAACCTAAAACTGAAATTTCCCCATGAAAATGAAGATATGCTGGTAAGCATTAAATATATATGTTGTGAAAGCTTCAGTATGAGATTTATTTACTTATTTATTTTAGGAAAGTTGATGAGGAGCTATAAATAGGCAAATAAGAGAATTGTTGGCTTTGAAACTTTTTATGTGTGGTTGAAGTAATAGTTTGCAGGGTTATGTTATTCATTATAATTTATATGCATCCAAGGACCTTTTAGCATTATTTAATATGGGGATTCTACAGAACAATGTGAAAGGAACTTTGACTTCTGGTGGTGGGGAGGGTGAGGAATATGGGCAACTAACTTATGTTGCACTCTTTGGATGATTTTAGCTTCTTCGATCAATTAAAGATGTAAATGAACCAAAGTTTCTATCACATGATATACCCTTATTTAATGGAATAACTAGTGACCTGTTTCCTGGTATTAAACTTCCTGAAGCTGACTATCATGTAAGTAAGCCTGTGAAAATGACTTATTCTGCAAATAAATTTATCTGATGACTCAGTCATTTTAAATGAGTGAAATTATTCTATTGGGAGGATAAACCCCTTTCATTAATGAGAATGAGCAAAGTTTAGTATCTTCTGTTATATGATACAAGATTCAGATTAAAGATAATGCTTTTTCTAAGAGAATGAGTACTTTTGTGATTTATAATACTACAATGTGTACTATGATTCTGTTGTATACTTTTAGCAGGTAAAAAAAGAAAAGTGGCAAAACATTCTATAGTTAACATAAAAATTTCTCATATTTAAGTAATATGCTGACCATTTTTAAAGGAAACAAACCATGTGCATTTTCAATTTCATCTAAATTATAGATGTTAAAATGTACATATATACATATGTATACACATAGTAAGTGTCTTCTGTTTATAGCTGTTATTTAATGTAAAATCAAGATAAAAAATTTAATTAAGTTTTTAATTTAATTTCAGGATAGTTAACATACACTATTATATTAGTTTCAGATATACAATACAGTGATTCATCAATTCTATATACTACTCCATGCTCATCACGATAAGTGTACTCTTTAATCCCCATCACCTATTTCACCTATCTGTCCACCACTCTGGTAACTAACCATCTGTTTGTTCTTTATAGTTAAGAGTCTGTTTCTTGTTTTTTTTTTTTTTTTTTTTCCTCTCTCCTTTTCCCTTTGCTCATTTGTTTTGTTTCTTAAATTCCATGTATGAGTGAAATCATATGGTATCTGTGTTTCTCTGACTGACTTATTTCATTTAGCATTATACTCTCTAGCTCCATCCAGGTCATTGCAAAAGGCAGAATTTCCTTCCTTTTTATGGCTGAATAACATTCCATTGTATATATATATATACACCACTTCTTCTTTATTCATCTATCAATGGATTCTTGGGTTGCTTCCATAATTTGGCTATTATAGATAGTGGTGTTATAAACATAGGGGTGCATGTATCCCTTTGAATTAGTGGTTTTGTATTATTTGGGTAAATGCCCAATAGTGAAATTGCTGGATTGTATAGGGTGGTTCTATTTTTTAACTTTTTGAGGAACTGTTTTTCAGAGTAGCTACACCAGTTTGCATTCCCACCAACAGTGCAAGAAGCTTCCTTTTTCTCCACATCTTGCCAAAACTTGTTTCTTGTGTTTTGATTTTAGCCATTTTAACAGATGTGAGGTGGTATCTATTGAGGATTTGACACCAAGGGGATGTTCAACAATTCAATTCTGACACTGACTCCAGGTAGTTAGTGTCAGACTTCACAAGACTTGCCCTCACTTCAGACAGTCTCAAGTCCTGGGCCACCTATGTTTCTTTCTTTATTTTTTTAAATTTTTATTTATTTATGATAGTCACACACACACACACAGAGGCAGAGACATAGGCAGAGGGAGAAGCAGGCTCCATGCACCGGGAGCCCGACGTGGGATTCGATCCCGGGTCTCCAGGATCTCGCCCTGAGCCAAAGGCAGGCGCTAAACCGCTGTGCCACCCAGGGATCCCTGGGCCACCTATGTTTCTGACTGGGTTTTCCACAATTTTCCTGCCCAGCTTTGATAATTCATTAGACTAGCCACAGAACTCAGGAACACGGTTTATGTTTACTGGCTTATTTTTTAAAGATTTTATTTATTTATTCATGAGAGAGAGAGAGAGAGAGAGGCAGAGAGAGAGAGGCAGAGACATAGGCAGAGGGAGAAGCAGGCTCCACGCAGGGAGCCCATGGCGGGACTTGATCCCTGGACTCCAGAATCATGCCCTGGGCTGAAGGGAGGGGCTAAACTGCTGAGCCACCCAGGGATCCCCAGTTTACTGGTTTATTATAAAGGATGAAATTTGGTGGTAGGGGGAGTGGCACCTGGCTGGCTCAGTAATGGATTATATGGACTCTTGATCTCAGGGTTGTGAGTTTAAGACCCAAGTTGGGTGTGGATCCTACTTAAAAAAAAAAAAGACACAAAGGATACACTTTGGGAAGAACCAAATGGAATAGATGTGTAGGGTCAGGTAGGTATGGGTGGGTGGCAGTATGCTTCAGGGTGTATGTCATCCTCCCTGCATTTTGAGGAGCTCTCTGAACCTTGTTGTTCAGGTGTTTTTACAGAGTGCAGTCTTCTGTTCTTTTCCTCCCTTCTCATTCCCTCCCACCCCATGCATTCACCAAAGGCTAGTAAGTAGGGCTGAAAATTCCAACCTCCTAATCCCTGGGTCTTTCCTGTGACTGGCCCCATCCCAAGGCTATCTAAGGTACCCACCTAAGTCAACTCATCAACATAAACTTGGGTTTGATTGACAAGGGTTCATTAAGAACAACAAAGACATACTTCTATCACTCAGGAAATTTTAAGGGTTACAGGGGGCTCTATGCTAGAGACTGGGAATAAACCATATGTATTTTTATATTATACCACAGGTAATTATCAAGATGATTCAGAGTATGCTAATATGATTTTTAAAAATCAGAATGAAAACACAAAAATTTTAACATTGTCATAGAGAATTCTTTTACTCCCATGAATAGAGCAATAAATCCATGGATCCAAAGCTTCCGGTTTGAAAAAAACTACTAGGAGTTAGTGCTGTGAGGTGCGTGGCCAAGTGGCTCAGTGTACATACAGATAAACGAAGGGGAGTCAGCGCCATAGAAAAAAACTGCTATGTCATATTGCTTTTTAATATGTTCAATATTCCTTTTTTTTTTTTTTTCTTTACTGACTCCTTTTGGGTTTCAGATAGCGTTTGTTACTCCATTAATCTTCTCTTTTGGAATTTTAGCACCTCAGTGTCACTCCACAGGTTAAAATATACACCCTTGACTTATTACAATTTACCTTAAGTTTGAATTTTATCATTTTGGAAACAACATAAATCTAAATCCTGGAGACCCGGGATCGAGTCCCACATCGGGCTCCCTGCATGGAGCCTGCTTCTCCCTCTGCCTGTGTCTCTGCCTCTCTCTCTCTGTGTCTTTCATGAATAAATGGATAAAATCTTTAAAAATAAATAAATAAATACATAAATAAATAAAGTAATTGAATTCTTTTTGTTTTTCCTTTAGTTAAAAAAATTAAGCTTTTAAGAAAAACTTTATCAAGTATTTTATCAGTATATGAAGATGCAATTTTTATTTTCAAAATGTAAAGTCTATGATATGTATGAAGTGATTTATAATACCATTTTATAAAAATGCATTCCATTTTTCTTTTATTTTAGGAATTTTTAGAATGTGCTCATGAAGCCTGCAAAGTACATAATGTTCAGCCAGTTAAATTTTTTCTTGAAAAAATGATTCAAACATATGAAATGATGATTGTGAGACATGGGTAAGATTATAGATTATCATTGTCTGCCTTTGCTAGATGCTTTTTTCAAGTCAAACTATTAAAACAAAATTTGTGAACCAAAGGATCAATAAATTTTGTATGCTAGGTAGGCTAGAGAACGACAAGCTCCATCCCCTAATTTCCATTCTAGTAACTTAAAACAAAGGTTTATTTCTCTCTCATGCTACCCATCCAACAAGGACTGGTAAGGCGTGCTCATTCAGTGATGTAGCACTAGCGACGAGCACAGTTTGCCCTTTTGGTCATCAGATTCGTTATTTGTTCTCCTTCATGCACAAACCCTTCTTTCCCAGGAAGACAACTTAAAAGTTCTAGTCAATCAACAAACTATACTTAAGGTTCAGGATCTCTAGGTGATATATGTTAGTTTCTGCATCAGATTTGGCAGTTGTTCCTCTTAATCGAAAGACCTACAGACTAGAAAAACAAGTTATCTGCCCTCCACACACCTAGTTTTAATTATAATAGTGGGCTTACTAGAACAGGCTATTGGAGCAAGCATTACTATCCAGAAATTGAAGAACTGGAGACACAGCCAACACTGATTGGTAGCAATTCTGAAACCCACTTGGGGAACCCCAGTTCCAGCAATAAATTGACTGTTAAACTGATAGTTTAAACCTCAGGACCTCTCACTTGTAGGGACCTTTCCAAGGAGTCATCATCATTTGATATACATAATTTATTAGATAAGGGTATCATTAAAGAGGCTATGGACATTCTGTATCCATAGTAATATATATAATTTTTTCCTACTCCACTGACTGTAGAAACTTTAAACCCCATAAAACTTGGATCCACTTCTGCATGATTTTGCAGGGGCTTTCTAGTTAACTATTTTCCATGGATACTGGTTCAACTTTCTTGAGAGGTCTATCCATCTTCATTTCCTTCCCTGTCACATGTGAGGTGGATAATAGAGAATTTGTTCCTGGGAGCTGAGAACTGTCTTCAGCCTGCTTCCTGCCTATAGAAAGTTGGGGTCTCAAAGGTCATGATTTTTTTTTAAAGGCAGGATTTTAAACAACACAAAACTTACTATGATATGAATTTTCAAACATATACAAAAATAGAGAAACTAGTAAAATCAACCCTCATGCATCCAATATGCAAGGATCATTTTTGTAAAATTTTTCTTATTTATTTAAGAGAAAAAGCACGAGTGAGGGAAAGGAGCAGAGGGAGAGGGAAAAGCAGAATCCCCGCTGAGCAGGGAGCCCAATGTGGGGCTCGATCCCAGGACCCTGGGATCAGAACCTTAGACGAAGGCAGATGCTTAACCAATTGAGCCACCCAGGTTCCCCTGCAAGGATCATTTTTAAGTCTCGAACATACACATGTGTTTTAGCCTAGGCTCATAGTTTGTCAGTAAACTCCCTCAAAAACTTGGTAAGCTTCTTATTTGTTTGATTCCAAGCAGCTCTATATGCCGGTAGACGAGCATACTCCTTATAAAGTCATACCTTTATAAATTTCCTTGCAGTATCCTTGAGCCTGTCAAACTTAATTGAGAAGGCCACAAGCTTAATCTATTTTACCTCCTGAAATGATTTTATCCTCCTGAAATGATTACTGGGAACCATATTAACCTTTCATAGATTTTAATAGTGATACAATGGCCCTACCCCTTAATATTATCCTTGGTGCCAGGCTGAGTAGATATTTGTTTTTTGAAGGTTTTCTCAGTTTATCTTTTACTAACTGGGGATGAGAATAAGTTGGTTGTAGATTCCTGAATTTCTGGACTTCCTCTATTCTCTTTTATTCCAACTTGCAAACTGGCCTTTTCTCTCCCCGCCACCCCCCACCCCCCCCCGGGCTTGTTTCTTTCCAATAGTTCTTTGTTAAATGTAGCCATCAGCTGGAATTATATAATAATGATATTCTATTTATTATCCTTTTTCCTAAAATGAAAATTTCATTAGATATATTATCTGTTTCCCAAGTTATCTTACGAACAAATTTACCAAGTGTTTTATCATTGTATAACATTAATTGCTGATCTTTTATCTCTAATAACAGTTAATTTGCCATCCACAACCTGGTCTCTAAGCCAATGCCACATATTTCTTTTTATTTTTTAAGTTTTTAAAAAGATTTTATTTATTTATTTGAGGAAGAGAGAGTGAGAGAGAAGGAATAGAGGGAGGGGCAAAAGGAGAAGCAAACCCACCACTGACCGGGAAGCCCAACATGGGCCTCAATCCTGGGATGCCAGGATCATGACCTGAGCCAAAGGCAGATGCTTAACCAACTGAGCCATCCAGGCTCCCCTTAAGTCTTTTTTATTATGGGTATAATACTTTGCCCTTCTAGGAACCAGTTTCTGTCAGTAAGGATGGGCTTAGGTTATTCTTTAGAAATGATCAGTCACTAAGACCCAAATCTTAGTGACTTAAAAAAACAAATGCTTATTTCTCATTCATACTGTGTCCATTTTAGGTTAACAGGAAAGATCTACTCATCATAATTACTCAGGGTTCCAGGCTGTTGGAGCAGCCAAAATCTTAACATTATGGGTCACTGCTGTGCTGGAGGGAGAAGCTCTGTAAGAAGAGAGCTCTGAAAGCTCCATCACTGGCAGTGATCTGTCCCCTGTTAGGAAGTAACACCCTCTTATTGCTCATTAGTCACAATTTCCAAAAGAGGGCAAGGAATTTTACTGTGTGATGGGAGAGGGGAGATTCAGAAGTATTGGCAAAGAGCACTAACAATTACTATAGCAAATAAATTGAGGAAGGGGAACCTTTTTTACTCCTCTCCTTAGGAGGCTGCGAGACATTTTTTTTCAATCTTAAGAGTGTACAGTTACATTTTCATTTTTATTTGGAGATTTTTTTATTATATTCTCTTTTGTAGATAGTGGTATTAATTAGTGAATTTTAGAGATTAACCAGTTCAGAAGTTAAATGTATTCTCAAGTCTGAGAAAAATTCATAGAACTTCAAAAATTATAAATACTAGTATTTTATACACCAGTATACAGGCAAATAATTTACCATTATTTTTTAGAATCTTCTTATATTATTCTTTTCCTTAATAGTTTCATGTTAGTAGGAGAGCCTTTCTCTGGTAAGACAAAAGTTCTACATGTGCTGGCTGATACCCTAACTCTTATGAATGAACGTGGCTATGGAGAGGAAGAAAAGGTCATTTATAGGACTGTAAACCCCAAATCCATTACTATGGGCCAACTTTTTGGACAATTTGATCCAGTGTCTCATGAGGTAATTTATAGTATAAATATTCTCTTATTGACAATGCACATTAAACCAAGAAATTTGAGATATTCTTAATATGATCACTTTATAGTTTTATAAAGGAAGCTTTCCAACTCTTTTTTTCCCTAGTGGACTGATGGTATTGTGGCCAATGCTTTTAGGGAATTTGCCTTATCAGAAACACCGGACCGGAAATGGGTTGTATTTGATGGTCCCATTGACACTTTGTGGATAGAGAGCATGAACACAGTATTGGATGATAATAAAAAGGTAACTCATAATGATTAAAAGCAAAACTGAAGCATGATATGAATATACCAAACACTACTGAACTATATAAACTTAGAAAAAAGTTAATATGGTAGATTTAATGTAAAATGGGGTTTTTTGGGGGGCCACGGTTTTAAAAAAAAGCAAAATAGATGCAGACATGCTTAAGCAATATTATGTATTCAACAGTTGATTGACTAGGATTATATATTTACAGTAAAGGATGCAGCAAGCTTAATAAGTTTATAAATTATCTTTTCAATGAAAACTATACTGTAGTAAATCCTTTGCTTAATTTATTTTTGTAGAATAAAAGTGTATTAAAACCATTGTGTTAGCAGGAGGGCATAATAATGTAATAGACGTTAAGTTGTGAAGTGTTTCTAGTTTTAGGGTTTCTTACAGAACTTCGATATTTTAGGAGGAAATAAAAAGGGTTCATTCCTTTTTGAAACCATTGAATACATACAAGCACTGTGAGATACACAGAAGAACTAGAAAATGGAAATCCTCTCAGTATTGTTTGTAATTGAGAGATAACATATAAACTGTACTGTGTGACTAAGTTTAGGTTCTGCCCTTTTTAAAACCTATATGTGCCTTCACATAACCATCATTTAAATAAAAATGAATAAAATTTCTTGCACTTACATGGCTCACTCATGTTCTTTCTGAATCAGTACACTTTCCCGCAGGGGCAATCACTACTCTGACTTCTACTGTGATAAATTAATTTGCTGGTTATTGAATTTCATGAATATGGAATCATACTCCTTAGTGTTTTCCTTCTTGTGGTCAGCATGGTTTCTGTGATATTCATGTTGTTGTAGTTCCATTTTATTTATTCTTTTTATGTCTGTATTAGTAACTTATATGAATATATCATAATTTATTTTCATACTTACATGAAATAACTACACTACTAAATAAGCAAATTAATTAGCATTCAAACAAATATGCCAGCATGTTGTCATGGGTAGTTGATCATTTATTCATATTCCTTTTTTCTGTTATATTCACTGAGCTAAGAAGTAGTATTGATTCATAAGAGAAAGGCTAATAAGGGTCTGGTTCAGAGCCAGGTAGGAGGATTGTCTCATATTGGATGAAAGGGAAGCAGGAATGGATAGGTCTAGATACAAGTAAACATGGATTTGATGTGGAAATTTGAAGGCAAATCCTTTTGATTGATTGATTGATTGATTATTTATTTATTTAGTGAACTGGTAGACCCTGGTTCTTTGCATTGGAGGACAAAAGGAGATTTAAGTTACCTATTATGGAAAATGAGGAAGAGAGCTGCCTATGAAAGCAGAGAAGCATATCTGAGGATTAGTCATAGTGCCAAGGTCCACCTTTGTGAGATTTTCCCTACCAGTCTAAGCAGCTTGGATGTGAGTATAGACGATGTTGCCAGGCTGGAAGTACAGAAGGACTTTAAAGATATTGATATGAGAGTACTGAAAGTGCTAGATGGTAGAATGGAAGCTGCTTAATAATGAGGGAAATGAAAACAGCAGAGATATGAAAATGAAGAACAAGTGTAGTAGGAGTCAGTGGGTAAGAGCACTGGATGAATAGGAGGCTTCAGGCAGAGACTGGCATGCTTGAATTTAGTATTTCAGAATTGTGTAGTGTTCCAGGAGAGATGGTCCCAAGGTATATAAAGTGGATGACTAGAATGCCTTAGAAAAGTAAATGAAGACAAGATAATCAAAGAACTAAGGGGCTGCCATGTTGTGATGCTCTTCCTCATGGACACTGGGTCAGGCCGGAGTTATAGTAGAGAGGAAGAAACTGAATCAAGTATCAACGATGGCGTTGCTTGGGTGCTGGTAAGTGAGAAGAGCAAGCATGTTTGTCAAAGAAGCAAGGGGTAGAGAGGGTGGAGTAGAGTATTTGGGAAACATGATGGGGGAGTAAGGAGAAAACTGATTCCACATCTCAAATTTGAAGCAAATAGGACGATGTTTGCTGAAATAATCTGGTAGAAAATGAAAAGTATTCTAGACCAGCACTGTCCAATAGAACTTTCTGCAATGATAGAAATATTTGCATTGTCTAAGAAGGTAGCTACTAGTCATGTGTAGCTGGCTACTGAGCATTTGAAATATGGCTTAGTACAGGGTTCCTTGGCTGGCTCAGTCAGTAGAGCATGTGACTCTTGATCTCTTGAGCATGTGAGGTCAGGCCTCATGCTGGGTGTAGAGATTACTTAAAATCTTTTGAAAAACAGGGCTTGGTGCAATTGAAGAACTGACTTTTAATTTTAACTACTTAAGATTAAATTGTTTAAATAGTTAAATTAATTAGATTTAGTTAGTTAAAATTAAATATAAATAGCCACATATGACTGCTGGCTAGCACACTGGACAATCAAGCTCTAGACCATTCATTTTTTTTACAGATAAGAAACAAGTCCAGGAATGCTAAATACTGCCTTGTTGCCATATAACTAGATAGGGGCAAAGCTGGGGCTACAGTGATGGTTGTAGAGAAGAAACTGAAAAATAAATGAAGAGGAAGACTTACTAATGAAATTAACTTGGAATATCAATAGTATTAATTATTAAAATTATTGAAAGCAAATGATAATTCCAAAGATAGAAGCCAAGGAGATTAAGAAGCCAAAATGACTTTAATAATAAAGGATAAGAAAGAAATTTGGCACAAGGGAAGCAGTTGATAAATTTAGGTGTTTTCATATTTGATTGAAGAGGAATATTTTAGATTGAAAGCAATCAAGAGGGCATAGCAAATATAATGCATAGGCCTTGATTGACTTGTTTTGAAGAATCAGTTGAAAAGACATTTCTAATACAACTGAGGAAATTTGAGTACTGGCTGAGAATTACATGATACTAAGGAGTTTTTGGTTGTGTTAAGCTGTGATAATGTCATTGAGGTTATATAGAATACTCCTTACTTTTAAGGGATGAATATTGACCTATTTGGACGTGAAATGCCATGGTATGCATAATGCATAATACCATATGCATGGTATCCTGCCATGGTATGCATAATGTTCTTTAAAATACTGTTTTAAAAAATGAAGCAAATGTGGCAAAATGTTGACATTGGTTAAATCCAAGAGATGGGTACCTGAATGTCCATGCTATTATCTATTTTCAACTTCTCTCTTTCATATTAATAAAGAGGTCTTCTGATAACTTTATAAAGTCAGAAGTATTTCATGTGATTTTATTAATAGAACTGAAATTTGTCTAGGATTTTTGCAGTATGTCATGTATTTCTCCTCCTGCTTAACTTGATGGGGGAGAAATTATCCCTATTTATAGATGAAGAGACTGGGTCTCAGAGATATTATGTATTTGCTTACCTAGTAAGTAATTGACAGAGCTAGACCTTGAATTACAATTTTCTGGCTTCTGTTTTAATATTTCCTACATTATATCACAGCAGGATATATATTATCTTATACATAGAATACATTTTTACCTGAGAAGTTTGCTTTTTAAAAAAATAAACATATGAAAAATAATTGCCTTTAGCTTTGCCTTATGAGTGGAGAAATCATTCAGATGTCCCCTCAAATGAGTCTCATCTTTGAAGCAATGGACCTTTCCCAGGCCTCAGTAAGTTGATATTTTAATATAACAATAGTTTTTGTATTCATTTGGTCAGTAGGTATTTTTTATTATGTGTCAGAAGACAAGTCAGGCAGCAGGATAAGATGAATAAGACCCAGTGTATTTAGGGAGGATAAGAAGCTTATAAATAGTCCCACTGTACTGCTATGTGTGAGTACTTTAAGAATATGGAGGGAGTGAGTGCCCAAGAGGGGAATGGGTAGAGGAGGACTATGGAAAATGTTTGAGTGTTTTATCTGGTTTTGAGGGTTAATACTTCTCTAGGGAGATTAGCTGGGCCTGGGCATTCCAAATCATGACAAGATGATATGCAAAGACCTGGAGCCATGACATGTCTGGGGATCTATGATAGCAAACATTTCATCTAATGTATTTGAAGCTGTAGAGGAAGACAGGAGCTTCATCATGAAAGGCCTTATATGTCATTCAAAGAAGTAGTTAATAACTGCCAGGTGCCACTGGCATAAGGACAACTTTGAAAAATAAAATGTCTTTTTTCTCTAGCCAGCCACTGTAAGCCGCTGTGGCATGATTTATTTGGAACCCTCGCAGTTAGGATGGGAACCACTTGTATCCTCGTGGTTGAATTCCCTGAGAGAACCTCTTCAGGAACCAGATCATCAGGCTCTTCTGAGAGGACTTGTTGACTGGTTAATAGAGCCCACTTTACAGCTTCGTAGGAAAAACTGCAAGGTAACACTGTAATTCTCTTATCTGTTCAAGTTTTTTTTAGTTTCCATTCAACTTGACCTAAGTCTAAAGTCACAGTAGTAGGATAAACAACTAAAATCAGTTTCTTCTTAGACATTTGGTATTCACTTTTTAAAATGGGATGTTCATTGTGACAATCAGTAGTTCACATGCACTTGTAAGAAATAATCAGTGCCATGCACACTTCACCCAGTTTCCCCCAGTGGTAACATTTTGCAAGGCTACATTGTATCACAACAAGGATATTGACATTAATACTATCTACTGATCTTATTCAGATTTCAATGGTTATATTTGTACTCAGGTGTGTGTGTCTCTCTCAGGGTTTCATTTAAAAATTTTTAATAATTTATAGAGCAGCCCAGGTGGCTCAGTGGTTTGGTGCCGCCTTTGGCCCAGGGAGTGATCCTTGGAGACCCGGGATGAAGTCCCACGTCGGGATCCCTGCATGGAGCCTGCTTCTCCCTCTGCCTGTGTCTCTGCCTCTCTCTCTCTGTGTCTCTCATGAATAAATAAATAAAAATCTTTCAAAATTTTTAAAAATAATTTATAATTTTAAATCTAAGCGCAACTTTGCACCCTTTGCCCAATGTATCCCCATTACCCCACTTCCCAAGGCCCAGTGACCACCATTTTACTCTGGTTCTATACATTCAACTTTCAGATTCTGCATATAAGTGACATGCAATTTTTTCCTTTCTGTGTCTGACTTTCCACTTATCATAATATCTTAAAGTTCATCCATGTTGTTGCAAGTAGCAGGATTTCTCTTTTAAGTCTGAATAATATTCCATTATAGGTATATATATATTATATTTCTTTTTTTAAAAAAGATTTTATTTATTCAGTAGAGTAAGAGAGAGAGAGAGAGAGAGAGAGATAATGAGAGAGAGAGAGAGAGAGAGAGAGAGAGGCAGAGACACAGGCAGAGGGACAAGCAGGCTCCATGCAGGGAGCCTGACGTGGGACTTGATCCCGGGACTCCAGGATCACACCCTGGGTTGAAGGTGACGCTAAACCGCTGAGCCACCACGGTTGCCCTATATGATATTTCTTTATCCATTTTTCCATCAATAAACAATTTGTGTCCATATCTTGGTTATTGGGAATAATTCTGTAATGAACATGGGAGTTCCATTGCACATGGGAGTGCAATGAACATATATCTTTGAGGTATTGATTTCATGTCTTAAAAAGGGATTGCTGGATCACATAGTAGTTCTATTATTACTTTTTTGAAGATACTCCATACTGTTTTCCACAGTGGCTGTACCAATTTATATTCACACCAACAGTGCACAAGGGTTCTCTCTTTTCCACATCCTCACCAAGACTTATCACCTCATCTTTATAGTCCATCCTAACAGGTGTGAGGTGATATCTGGTTTTGATTTGCATTTCTCTGGTGATTAGTGATGTTGAGTGCCTTCCTATATACCTATTAGCCATTTGTATATCTTCTTTAGAAAAAGTGTCTGTTCAGGTCCTTTGCCCATTTTTAAATTGGAATGTTTGGTTTTTTTGCTATTACACTGTGTTAGTTTCTTATAAATTTGAATGCTAACACCTTATCGGATACATGGTTTGCACGTATTTTCCCTAAATTTATAGGTTGCCTCATGACCCATAAGATCATGACTTGAGCAGAAACCAAGAGTTGGATGCTCAATGGATTGAACCACCCAGGCATGCCCCTTCCCGCATTGTGTATTCTTGTTGCCCTAAAGGAAGATCAGCTGACTTTATGTTTGGGTTTATTTTGGATTTTCTATTCAGTTCCATTGGTTTATATGTCTGTTTTTATGCCAGCATCACACTGTTTTGATTACTTGATTACTGGAGCTTTGTAATATAATTTGAAATCAGGATGTGTGATATTTTCAGCTCTGTTCTTTCTTAAGATTATTTTGGTTATTTGGAATCTTTTGTAGTTCCACACAAATTTTTAGAATTTTAAATTTTTGCCAAAAATGCTATTGTAATTTTGGTAGGGATTGCTTTGAATCTGTAGATCACTTTAGGTATTATGGACATTTTAACAATGCTAATTTTTCCAATCCATGAGCACAGAATGTTTTCCCATTTATTTGGGTCTTCTTCAATTTCTTTCATTAATATTTTACAGTTTTCAATGTACAGATCTTTCACGTTCCTGGTTAAATTTATTCCTAAGTATTTTATTCTTTTTGATGCTATAATAAATGGGATTGTTTTCTTGATTTACTTTTCAGATAGATCATTGTTGGTGTAAACAAATGCAATTGACTTTTGTATGTTGGTTTTGTATCTTGTAACTTTACTGAATTTGTTCTAAAAGGTTTTTTGTTTTTTGTTTTTTGTTTTTTTTGTTTTTGCATGGAGTCTTTAGGGTTTTCTACATATAGGATCATGTTATCTAGAGATAGAAATCATTTTGCTTCTTTTCTGATTTGGATGCCTTTTATTTCTTGTCTGATTGCTTTAGTTAGTACTTCTTGTTGAAAAGGATTGGTGAGAGTGTGCATTCTTGCCTCATACCAAATCTTAGAGGAAGAGCTTTCAGTTTTACCCCAGGGATTATGATTTTAGTTGTGGGCTTTTCATAAATGTCCTCTATCTTATTGCAGAGATTTCCCTTTATTTTGTGGAGAGTTTTTAATCACAAATGGAGGTTGAACTTTGTCAAATACTTTTTTTTTTCTTTTCTTTTCTTTTCTTTTTTTAGCAGTTTTTTTAAAATTTATTTTTTATTGGTGTTCAATTTGCCAACATATACAATAACACCCAGTGTTCATTCCCTCAAGTGCCCCCCTCAGTGCCTGTCACCCAGTCACCCCCACCCCCGCCCCCTCCCCTCCTACCACTCTGTTCGTTTTCCAGAGTTAGGAGTCTCTCATGTTTTGTCTCCCTTTCTGATATTTCCCACTCATTTTTCTCCTATCCCCTTTATTCCCTTTCACTATTTTTTATATTCCCAAATGAATGACTTCTCCAATTGACTTATTTCACTCAGCATAATACCCTCCAGTTCCATCCATGTCGAAGCAAATGGTGGGTATTTGTCGTTTCTAATGGCTGAGTAATATTCCATTGTATACAGAGACCACATCTTCTTTATCCATTCATCTTTCGATGGACACCGAGGCTCCTTCCACAGTTTGACTATTGTGGACATTGCTGCTAGAAACATCGGGGTGCAGGTGTCCCAGGTGTTTCATTGCATCTGTATCTTTGGGGTAAATCCCCAGCAGTGCAATTGCTGGGTCGTAGGGCCGATCTATTTTTAACTCTTTGAGGAACCTCCACACAGTTTTCCAGAGTGGCTGCACCAGTTCACATTCCCACCAACAGTGCAGGAGGGTTCCCCTGTCTCCACATCCTCTCCAACATCAAATACTTTTTCTTAATTTATTGAGATGATCATGTGATTTTTGTCTTTCATTTTGTTAATGTGATATATCACATTGCTTAATTTGTATATCCCTTGCCTCTCAGGCATAAATACCTTTTGGTTATGACATGTAATCTTTATAGTGTGTTGAATTCAGTTTGCTAGTATTTTTTTTTAAAGATTTTATTTATTTATTCATGAGAGACAGAGAGAGAGGCAGAGACACAGAGGGAAAAGCAGGCTCCATGCAGGGAGTCCAAGGTGGGACTCGATCCCCGGTCTCCAGGATCATGCCTTGGGCTAAAGGTGGCGCTAAACCACTGAGCCACCAGGGTTGCCCCAGTTTGCTAGTATTTTATTGAAGATTTCTGCATCTATATTACTCAGAGATTTTGGCTTATAATTTTCTTGTGATTCCTTTGTCTGACTTTGTTATCAAGGTGATTCTAGCTTCAAAAAGTAAGCTTAGAAGTATTTCCTCCACTTCTATTTTTTGGAAGAGTTTAAAAAAGAGTGGTATTAATTCTTCTTTGAATGTTTGGTAAAATTTGGTTGTGAAGTCATCTGGACTCTAGGAAGTTTTTGATTACTATTTCATCTCTTTATTATTGATCTGTTCCAGCTTTCTATTTCTAATTACTTCAGTCTTGGTAGATTGTACATTTTCCTAGATAAATTCCTTCCAAGTTATCTATTCCTAGATAAATTCCTTCCAAGTTATCCCGTTTGTTTGCATGTGATAGTTCATAATTATCCCCATAACTCTAATCTCTTCAAGTTCACCTGGCTTCTACTCTGTCTCTTCACCATATGACCCTTAAAAGGATTTAGGGTCAGATATTTCAGAATGATCTCCTCATCTTGAGATCCTTAACTGCATCTTCCAATACCTTTTTTCCATTTAGGATCACATTCGTGAGTTCTGGGATATGACATGGGCCTCTCCTTTTGGGGACCACCATTCAACGTGCTACACATGTACAAACACACACATGCACACACACACACACACACACTCATACACATTAGTAACTTACATATAAATAAAAATATTGATATTGGGAAGGCAAAACGTATTCAGTATATTTTCTTCATCCTAAAATATTACTTTAGAGATAGGAAAAATGTTCTGCACATAAGAAAAAAGTGAATTCTACTTTATGAAAATTCTATACAATGTCTTCATAGAAAAAATAAAAGTCATTTTTCAGTTTTTCAATTTTAAAATTCTAATACTATATGTTGCAAATAATAAAAAATAGGCTTCATCTTTCTGATGAGTGATGGATTTTCTTTTCATAATTTATTCCCATATTTTCCACATCTACTTAGTCCCCAGGATTTATTGATCTTTCTTGCTAACTTTTATCTGTCCTCTCCTCTCCTCTCCTCTCCTCTCCTCTCCTCTCCTCTCTCCTCTCTCCTCTCTCCTCCTCCTCTCCTCTCCTCTCCTCTCCTCTCCTCTCCTCTCCTCTCCTCTCCTCTCCTTTCCATTCAGGTTCTTCTGACCACTCCCTCTTATGGTAGCCACAGTTCTGACCTTTATAATTTCATACCTGAATCAACTTAGTAGAGCTGTTCTAGTGCATTCTACATCCTTCTACCAGAATGAGGATTCCAAAATACAAATTCATTCAATTAACTTATTTTCTAACTTATTCCACTTAGTGTAATACCCTGTCGGTCTATCCATGTTGTTGTTGAGCAAGATCTCATTGTTTTTAAATTTATATTTATAGCTGAGTAACATTCTGTTGTATATATACCACACTTCTTCATTCATCTATTGATGGACACTTGGGTTGCTTGCATATCTTGTCTATTGTGAATAATGCTGCAATATATATATATATATATATATATATATATATATATATATATATATATAGTGTGCTTATATATTTTTGAATTCATTTTCTTGGGGTAAATGCCCAGAAGTGGAATTAGTGGATTGCCTGGTACATCTATTTTTAATATTTTCAGGAGCCTCTGTACTGTTTTCCAGAGTGGTTGCACCAGTTTGTGTTCTCACCAACAGTGCACGAGGGTTTCCTTTTCCTCACCAACACTTGTCATTTTTTATTTTTTTGATACTAGCCATTCTGACTAGTGTGAGAGTTTTTAGATGAAATTTTTTTTTTATTCTCCAAATAAGATGAAAGTAAAGTATCTTACTCTTTCCACTTTGCAGGAACTGATTCCAACAAGTGATAGCAATGTGGTTGTATCTCTCACACGCCTCTTTGAAGTACTACTCTGTAATGTGCTAGAAAATGATCCTACAAGCAAGCATATTCGTATTTGGATTATGGTAGGCTTTACACTTAATGAGATTTTAATTTACAGCATAAAATGTGCCTCTGGAAATGATAATTATGTTAAGGAAGACTATATGATCCAGAGCTGTTTTTTGGTGAGCACCAAAAGAATAGCTGAAGGCATCAAAGTCACCCTGACCTAGTATTCTGACTTAAAAGAAAAAAAAAACATTTTAAAGAAAGTAAGATATGGGACGCCTGGGTGGCTCAGTGGTTGAGCCCATCTGCCTTCAGCTTAGGGCGTGATCCTGGAATACCAGGATGGAGTTCCCCATGGGGCTCCCTGTGAGGAGCCTGCTTCTCCCTCTGCCTATGTCTCTGCCTCTGTCTCTGCCTCTTTCTCTTTATGTCTCTCATGAATAAATAAATAAATAAATCTTTTTTTTAAAGGGGGTAAACTCCTAAAAGAGGAATTCCTAGATCATTTGATACGGGCATGTTATTTTTATTTTTTTAGTAGACTCCACACCCAGCATGGAGCCCAACACATGGCTTGAACTCACAACCCTGAGATCAAAACCTGAGCTGAGATTGAGTCAGATGCTCAGCCAACTGAGCCACCCAGGCACCCTGGTATATGGGCATTTTAAATTTAGATAGATAGTGCCTGAGAAATATTGTTCCCTGCGATTTTGATATGCTCCACTCCAGTATCTCTGTAGATTTGGCCTTTTCCAAATATGTGAGCCAGGCCTCCTTCATATGTTAAATTTTAGTGAATTTGTTAAAAATTTCTTTTAAATCATTCGTTTAAATTAAACTGTTTTTTTTTTTTTTTTTAACCAACAGGCTACCTTTATATTTTCTTTGATTTGGTCCATTGGAGGAAGTTGTGATACAGACGGTCGGATAGTTTTTGATGCTTTCCTACGGGCAGTCATCCTGGGAAGAGATGAAAACAACCCAGTGCCTGAGTCTGTTGGTAAATGGGAATGCCAATTTGATGAAAAAGGTCTGGTCTATGACTACGTGTATGAGGTATGGTATGAAATGCTAGTTATGATAAACTATAAAACACAAAGTGTTGGAGCAGCTGGCAGCTCTAAGTTCCCATCCTAGCGTTGTCTTGAGCCCTATGGTTCGCAGTTTTGTTCCTTCTCTTTTGTTTCTCTTCCTTTAGCTTGTGGATGGTGCAGATAAACTTTCTTTAAGGCTATTTTACAGTTTCAGATTTAAATTAAATCTATTTTCTCCACTTTAAAAAAAATGTACAAAACGATTCTTTTAAACAGCAAGCATCTGAATAATCATTCAGATTCGTGCAAACTTTACTTCACAGAGACCTAAGATCTGCAGAGAGTCTTAAGTATAGCTTTCCCTAGATCTCAGGACTTGCAGATAAAGAGGCAAGCCTAGAAGGGCAAGTTGCTAGCAAAATCAGGACCTGAATCCAGCTCTCCTGACTACCAGTGTAGAAATTATTCCCAGCACCATGCTAAATACAGAATTTTCAGAATATGACCTGAGACAGAGTTTCATCTTCATTAGTCATAGTGGGAAGTCAACAAAATAATCTCTAAAACTAAAAAAAAAAATCAAGAAATGATAACACAAGCATATTCTCTGAGTTGGCGGTGAATTCCAAATGTCCAGCTTAAGGGGTAAAGGTATAGTGGTTGCTGGAGAAGAGGAAACAAAAGTGGGAAACTACTGTTTTTCTCAACCTTTGTAAAAGTTTTGACTTAAAATATTTGCATATATAACTTTGATAGAAATGAAAGCCACAACTTAAAAAAATTAGGAATACGAATTACTAAAGTAACATTCACCCAGACTTACAAAATTACCACCATGTGTTTGTACAATTTGCCAGAAAATAAGAAAATTCTTTGATGCCAGCTATAGCACTGAACTAGGAGGATAGTTAATCCAAAGAAAAATGTGTTTTTTTAAATTGGGTGGTGGATTCATGGGTGCTTTTTAATCTACTTCATGACTATAAAATGTTATATACATTATTTTAGATTAATTATTCCCACAAAAGGTTTTATTATGATGATAAGCTAAGTTTTTAAAAGCAAACATGACATCAGTGTGTTAAAGAGCCTTTCAGGTATCAAGTGCATGGTTATATTTTAAAACTTATGTTCTCTTTTAGTTGAAAAACAGAGGTCGCTGGCTCCATTGGAATGAATTAATTAAAAGTACTAATTTAGGAGAAAAACATGTCAAGATTCAAGATATCATAGTCCCTACAATGGACACAATTAGATATACATTTCTAATGGATTTGACTATTACCTATGCAAAGTAAGAAACTCTATTATGGACATGCAATTTAAATATAATAGTGCCATTCTAATAGAATCACAGGATTGTTTTTTTTTTTTTTTTAAGGAAGGAGAGAGAGAGAGTGGGAAAAGAGGGCAGAGGGAGAGGTAGAGAATCCCAAGCAGGCTCCATGCCCAATGTGGAGCCTGATGCAGGGTTTGATCTCACACACCTGAGATCATGACCTGAGCTGAAATCAAGAGTCAGATACTTAATCCTCCGAGACACCCAGACACCCTGGATCATAGGACTTTTTTTTTTTTTTTTGATCATAGGACTTTTGAAGTAAACTTGGAGGTCATTCATTTTCAGTTAACTAAGACCCTGAGGAACTAATTGACATCCCAACAGTGACCTCTGTTACTAGTGGCAAACCTAGAATCCAGGTTTTCTATTGCCTACACCAAAAATTAGTCATCATACTTTGTCGCCTCATAAACCACCTTATATTTATTGTATGAGTAACAGTGAACTAAAAATCACTTGTAGTGTTAGTGGTAAACAGATATGTATTTTATACCTCAAAGATTTAATATGCTCCTGAGTATTGACTATGATCCACATTCTCCCATTTAGCATTTTTCAAGTATGTCCTATGCCAGTTCTTCATAACTTAAGATGAACGTGAAAATCAAAGACTAGGGGTGCCTGGGTGGCTCAGTTGGTTAAGCATCTGCTTTCAGCTCAGGTCATGATCAAGTGGGTCCTGGAATCAGGTCCCACTTCGGATTTCCTGCTTGGCAGGGAAGCTGTTTCTCCCTCTACCCGTCCCTCCTTCTTGTGCTCTCTCTCTCTCAAATAAATAAAATCTTTTAAAAATATTGTAAAAAATCATAGACTTAAATCAGAAAAGCACATCAAGAAGAGTGCATATTTCCTGACACATTTCCTGACACTAATCAAAAGCCTAGCATGTACTATAGGGCATATTCATATCAACTTAATGACATTCTTATTCTTATTTTTCTTTTAAAACATTAGGCATAATTTATCATTAATGCTATTTAAACTAGACAAGCTTAAATAATATGCATGAATGTCATTGTTTTTTTTTGTTTTTGTTTTTTTTTTCTTGTTTGGTTGGTTTTTGATAAAGAACCTATTTCTTAGTGAATATTCTAGACAATTTTATCTAGTTTAATTAAAAAAAAAACTACATACACAGGAAAAATAGCCCATAAGGGAACATTATTTTATCCCTATTGTTACACTTAAAAGTATTTTTAAATCCAGTATAGTTAACATACAGTGTTGTATTAGTTTCAGATGTATGGGTATAGTGACTCAACACTTCTGTGCATTACTCAGTGCTTTATTTGTTAAATTTTTGCATTTCGAGGCTAATATTGAAAAGAAGAAGGCAAGGAAGTCACTAGCCTATTCTGGGAAGTTCCTAGTGTAAGAGCTCTTTTGTGCTGTGAACCATCTATCAGAATAATAATTTTTTTAACTTTAAAAAGTTTTTAATTTTTTTTTAAGATTTTGTTTATTTCACAGAGAGCATGAACAGAGGGTGGGGTAGAGGCAGAGGGTGAAACAGGTTCCCCACTGAGTACGGAGCCTGACTCAGGGTTCTATCCCAGGACCCTGGGATCATGACCTGAACTGAAGGCAGACGCTTAACTGACTGAGCCATCCAGGCACCCCTAGAATAATGCTTTTAAATGAATACATACAAATACAGAATTACAAAGGAAAGGAGATATTGAAACACATTAAGATATTAGACAAATCATGGGGATCCCTGGGTGGTTCAGTGGTTCAGCACCTGCCTTTGGCCCAGGGCGTGATCCGGGAGTCCCGGGATCGAGTCCCCGCATCAGGCTCCTGCCATGGAGCCTGCTTCTCCCTCTGCCTGTCTCTCTGTCTCTCTGTCCTCTCTCTCTCTATCATGAATAAATAAATAAAATCTTTGAAAAAAAGATATTATACAAATCTGGGTATGGTAGTAATACATGTGCTGCTTTCTTGACACATTAAATAATATCATCTAGCAGTGGGTCTGATGCCTATCATAATTTCAAATAATAGGCATAAGTGGTATTTTTGAGATATCTGTAACCATTGTAATATTTAGAATAATATCTGTGATTTCTATTAGTGATAAAGACACAGGTACTATTGATATAAGTGCTCCATTTTAGTTAAAGATAGTGAAAATAAATATATAACCTTTTTGTCATCCAAGTTCATAGATTCCCTGAACACTAACTAAAAATTTCTTCCATTGGTCCATGGGCTCCAAGTTAAGCACAGTATTTTATTAAAAAATTTTTACAGATTTTATTTATTTATTTGACAGAGAGAGCATGCTTAGGTGGTGGGTAGGGACAGAGGGAGAGGGAGAAGCAGGCTCCCCACTGAGCAGGGAGCCTGATGCGGGGCTTGATCCCAAGACCTGGATCATGACCTGAGCCAAAGGCAGCACTTAACCACCAGAGCCACCCAGGCACCCCTAAAATTTTTAAAATAATTTTCCATAAGGCAAGTGTTACTCAGACTGAAACATATAGATGAACTTTCAGGGGCCAATGTAGTTCTAAAAGAATTTTAATTTTATGTTTATGCTTTAATGGTAATATTTAAAATTAATATTGACATAATTTGGGCCCTTTAGATGACCTCTTAGAACACTGTTGCTTAGTCCTTGTGTTTGTCTTTTTGTATTGTGTGGGGCCAAGTCATCCATTAAAGAGTCAGTGTTTAATTTTTAATTCTAAACAGTCTTTCCACACTGGGATTCCCCAGAGTTCTGTGAACATAAACTCATAGGTTTTTTTTTTTCTCTTTTAAATTAGTTATGATCGGGCAGCCTGAGTGGCTCAGCAGTTTGGTGCCGCCTTCGGCCCAGGGAATAATCCTGGAGTCCCGGGATCAAGTCCCACATCAGGCTCCCTGCATGGAACCTGCTTCTCCCTCTGCCTGTGTCTCTGCCTCTCTCTCTCTCTCTGTCTCTCATGAATGAATAAATTTTTTAAAAATCTTTAAAAAATAAATAAAAAATAAATTAGTTACGATCACTCAAGAATGAGAAACCCTGCCTTGAGGCCCTACTGAATGAAGAATTCTTAGAGTTTGCTTTTGGACAAATGTTTTCAAAAAGTTAGTAAATGCTTCTAAAGGAAACTCTAAAATGCTATTAACAGGTATAATATAACTATTAGCTTTATACTTCACAGTCACCTAGTTTTTTAATAACTGCAAAACAGCCTAAACCTATTTTAATGGCATCATCTTGAATCTGTCTCTTCTACCTTGTACTCTCTTGCCTGGACCCCCAACTGAAAAAGTACAAATACATCACTTTTCTGAGGAGACAAACTTTAGCTTTCTTTTCTGAAAAGCAAAGCATGTTATTATTTTGTTTATGAGTATTTTGGGGGCATAGCAATGTTACACTTGTCCAAATAATAGTTTGTTACTATGGAAGTCTCAGTAACAGTAAGCAGATGTGTGTGCCAAGTCTCACTTTTTACCAGTCTTACATGAAATAACAGCAATGGATTAAAATGTGAATTTTTAGATAAAGGTGATTTCATTACCTTTGTATGTATACAATGTATGACATTATATTTTTTAGTTAGGATCAATAATTCTTAGGTTTTCAATTAATTCCAGCCTTCTGTAATAGAAATGTTGTTTTTTTTTTTTTATAATAGAAATGTTATTCTGACTTTTTCTCTTGTTTGATGATATGTTCATTGTTTCCATAAAGGCCATTGCTTTTAGTGGGTCCAACAGGTACAGGAAAATCAGTGTATGTGAAGGATAAACTAATGAATCACTTGGAAAAGGACCAGTATTTCCCTTTTTATGTTAATTTCTCTGCACGGACCAGCGCCAACCAGGTTCAGGTTCGTTTAAAGCCAGAAACATGGGTCCATAATTAACTTTTTTGCCTTATTTGATTAGTGTTTAAAACTGCATATTAAATGAGCAGCTGTGTAAGTCTTCTATAATTTAAAGGGAACTTCAAGACTCTTGTTTTTGGCATTATAAGTACATTTTAAAAAAAATTTAAGGACAAAAGTTCAAGAGAACATTTAAAAAAAATTTATGTTCCCATTTTTATTAATTAAATCCCTAGGTTATAAATTGTTATTTTAAACAAAAGATAAAAGACATCCTAATTAACTAATGATTTCCAAGAGAATTGTAATGTTGGAACCACATTCAAGGGAACATTTTTGTATTAATACTGGGTTCTTGAGCTTTGTTATCCTTTGAATTAAGTCCAAGAAGAAGCCACAATTGATTTCTTAAATGGAGAAAAGCCAGGGGTTTGAGGGAGCTGGAAGAAAATGAGAACTTTCTTTCTTTTCTTTTTATTTTTTTGCTGCCAAGTCTCTTTATTTTATATATATATTTTTTATTGAGAGTGAGAACTTTCAATTGTTCTTTTTAGACTCTCCCAGATGGTCCTTAAGAGCATTTACTGTTTACTGAAGCTCTGTCCGTGAAAGACATACCTCTCAAGCTATGGACTATTGTATGATCTTATGTGACAGGAACCATGCAGCTGTACATCCTTTTCTTTGTGTCAAGTTGAAAGTTGTGCATGAGACCTTTTCTAGTCTCTATTATAACCATCCATGCCTAAATTTATGTCCATTCTCACCTGACATATTTGGCTTATTTCTGTTGTTTTCAGCCTATAGAATTCCAAAATCTTACAAATTTAGATTAGTGTTTTTAGGAATTTAGGAATTTAGGAATAAGTTAAAATTAATAGATATGTTGGGCTCTCCAATGAGGAAAATATTTTGTGTTTGTGTGCAATATAAATATATAAATATGTATGTAATAATTCTGAGCACATGGGATAATTTCAATAAATGCTCTTTGATATTGAATATAAGGTTTGATATCACCCTAAAAATGAATAAATATAAACACACACGACACATAGTGCTTATAATTAGACTGTAAATTCTATTTTTTCCCTGGGGTTAAGTATGACTTTAAATACTACTACTCTTCTTTCTATTTTAGAATATTATTATGGCTAGATTGGATAAAAGACGCAAAGGAGTTTTTGGACCACCTATGGGAAAGAAGTGTGTGATTTTTATAGATGACATGAATATGCCTGCATTGGAGAAATATGGAGCTCAACCTCCTATTGAATTACTACGACAATTTTTTGATTGTGGGCACTGGTAACTATTTAACTAGAGTCTTAATTATCCATTCTGAAGTCATTTTTGTTCTCTTTTTCTATCTCAGTTTTTCACATCAAAGTAGGGCCTCTTTGCAAGTTACGTATGGAGGAAAATGGTTGCTCAGATTTTCTTATACAGAAATTTTTGGAAGATTTTTCTGTACTTTTTTTTATGACATTCTTTCCTCTGGGTGTGTGAGTTAGATTACTGAGATAATAATCCAGTATTGGGAATGTGTTTATTCAATAATGGAATAAATTCTTTCCTTTTCAATCATCGAAAATAACCTACAGATTACATTTTTCAAAGTACCATTCTCCCAAGGGTTAGAATTTGTGAGTAAGCTTCAACCTAAGTAACCATAATCAGCATCCTATGTTTCTGCCATTTTAAATTCTCTGTATTTTCTGTGACTGTTTGGGACTATATATCCTTGAGATAGCTTGATTTTGACACCAATTTCATAGATAACTCTTCTGCTCCCTCCATCTCATTTTTTAAAAAATATTTATTTATTTTAGAGAGCATGCACACATGTGCATGCATATGTGTGCACACACACATGAGTGAGGGGAAGTGCAGAGGGAGAGAATCTTTAAATAGACTCCCCTTTGAGCACAGAACACACTGCAGGGCTTCATCTTATGAAGGACTGAGCTACCCAGGCACCCCACCCACCATCCCATTTTTATGCTATAGTTAGTTTCCAACATGTGAGACATTGTATTTTTTAGTTAGGATCAATAATTCTTCATTTCTTCTTCTTAAATGTACTTTCCTAACCCCTAGTATGCATGATTTTTTAAATATAAGGCAAGGGTAGATTAATTTTGAAGCTAAGTCATATTTTGGAAATATATTTTTGTTATTACTACAGGCCCTTGGAATCTTGTGTCCTGAAGATAACTGCTATTAATAGTGTATTTCTTTTTTTTAATTTATTTTTTATTGGTGTTCAATTTCCCAACATAGAGAGTAACACCCAGTGCTCATCCCGTCAAGTGCCCCCCTCAGTGCCCATCACCCAGTCACCCCCACCCCCTGCCCACCTGCCTTTCTACCACCCCTTGTTCGTTTCCCAGAGTTAGGAGTTTCTCGTATTCTGTCTTATTCCTTCAAGGTTTTTTTCTATACAAACATATTTTTATTTTAAAAAATGGACTCCTATTACACAATCTTTTATAACTTCCTTGCACTTAAAATTTTCTTTTGAAAACTATCCATAATGTTTGTCTATCTGATTTTGTTGGCTTTTTATTTTTTCATTTTGTTGGCTTCTAATTGTAATTTAGTTGTGTGGATCCTGCCATAATTTACTTAACATAAAGCAATAACATAATTTACTTAACAAGCTCCCTCCTGACAGTTTTTAGGGTTGTTGGCAAAAACCAAGTCATATTTTCATACTTTCTGTTGGGGTACTGGTAAAGTAAGGACTGGCTGTATAGATTTCTCCCACATCCTCTGACCCTTTTTTGCAAGAACTTCAGTGTTAAAGGACTTAATGGCCTATCAGTAATAAACACATTTTCACTTTGAGTGGTTTCATCTAAATTGAGCCATTCATATATTTCTTTCTGATCAAAATTTCTTTAGAGATTTGTTGTTCCCCAATGGGTCTCTATATAACAGAAGTGTTACAGATACTATTTAGACATTTTTATGTGCTCTCAATATTTGAGATGCAAAAACAAAATCAGGACTTTGCTATAAATAGTATGACTATATAATTGTTCAAACTGGGGCATTTCTGAGTGTAAAAGGGGAGTGTTATTAATAATTACTCCAAGACAAGCCTGCCCAGAATTGTCCTAGGCAAAATGGGACATACGGTCACCCTACCTATAACCAGCTACAAACAAGAATAGTCTTTCATCCATACTTCTGGATTTGGAGTGAGGAGAGAAAAAACGGAGAGTAAAAGTGGAAAGAAGAGTAGGAAAGAAAGGGAAGGGCAGAAGGGAGGGTCATTCTAGATTCCAGAATTTGGGCAACAGAATCAGTGTCACTGGAAGGAGAAATGGAGTGCTGCTTTAAAAGACAGCACCCTGTCAAGGAGGCACCAGGGTGGCTCAGTTGGTGAAGCATCTGACTCTTGATTTCAGCTCATGTCATGATCTCAAGGTTGTGAGATCGAGCCTCCTGTCAGGCTCTACACTGGGGGTGGAGCCTGCTTAAGTTTCTCTTTCTCTCTCCCTCTCCCCTTCCCTCAAAACCGCCCCCGCCCCGGAACAAAAAATGTTCTGTCCATAGACTGGTGATTGCCTGAGGCAGGTGCTGAGGGGTGGGTGAAATAGGTGGAGGGGGTCAAAAGGTACAATTTCCAATTGTAAAATGGATAAATCCTAGGCATGTAATAGGCAGCATGATGATTATAGTTAATACTGTATTACACATTCCAAAGTAGTTAGGAGAGTGAATTTTGAAAGTTCTCATCACTAGGAAAATAAATTTGTCATTATGTGTGGTAACAGGTGTTAACTGGACTTACTGTGGTGATCATTTCACAGTATTGACAAATGTCAAGTCATTGACAATTGTCAAATGTTGTATACCCAAAATTGTTATGTCAATTATACCTCAATTTTTAAAAAATAGAATTTATTTTTAATTTTTCTACTCTAAGCATTTTCTAGGACTCTTTCTTTTAGAGAAGCTAAAATCAGATTAAGTTTCTAGGCAGTTCTACATTTCATTCCATCTTATTGGCTTGTAATTGATTGCTTTGGAATTTTTATGTGCTTTCAAGGTATGACCTTAAGGATACAAGTAAAATCACACTGGTTGACATAGAGCTGATTGCTGCCATGGGCCCTCCAGGTGGTGGAAGAAATCCAGTCACTCCCCGGTTTATTCGACATTTCAACATCTGCTCTATCAATACTTTCAGTGATGAAACTATGGTCCGAATCTTCTCATCAATTGTAGCATTCTATCTGAGGACTCGTGAATTTCCTCCAGAGTACTTTTCAATTGGGAACCAAATTGTCAATGGGACAATGGAGGTGAGCATATACTTGGATATAGAATCTTTTAGTATTATATATTTTCCTCGTTCGGACTTTTTTTTTTGAAACTTTTTTTCCCCTTAGCCATCTACTGTGGTCTTCATTGTCAGAGAAGCTGTTAAGAAGGTTTGAGAACAGGAGAATCATAGGCTTTGAAATCAGGGATGCTAACTGGGTTTTGAGCCTTGACTGCTATTTCTTAGTTATGTGACTTAGAACAAGTAATTTGACTTTACATAAAAGTTTTTTAATTACTAAAATGAAATAGCACCTATTTCACAAGGTAGTTCTAAGGAAATTATTTAGGATCAGTATCTGCCACACTACACAAGGGTTTCCTCGACTGTTAGGTTTCTACCCTGGTGTTTCTTAATTTTCTCTCTCTTGCCTACTATTCTCCATGTTTGTCTTTAAAAAGACAGAGAAAGGGTCACCTGGGTGGCTCAGTCAGTTAAGCATTTGCCTTCAGCTTAGATCATGATCTCAGTGCCTCTTTCTCTGCTTATGCTCTCTCAAGAGCTCTCTCCCTCCCTCCTTCCCTCTCTCTCTTTCTGCCAAATAAATAAATAAAATATTTTAAAAAAATAAAATAAAAAGAGAAAGGAGTGTCTGACTGGCTCAGGTGGTAGAGAGTGTGCGACTTGATCTTGGGGGTCATGAGTTGGAGCCCACATTGGGTGTGGACCCTACTTTAAAAAGATAAATAAATTGGGATGCCTGTGTGGGTCAGAGGTTGAGTGCCTGCCTTTGGCCTAGGGCATGATCCTGAGACTGGGAATAGCAGTCAAGGCTCAAGAGAGGAGCCTGCTTCTCTCTCTGACTATGTCTCTGCCTTGCTCTGTGTGTCTCTCATGAATAAATTAATAATATCTTTTAAAAAAAATCTCAGTGTCGGGATCCCTGGGTGGCGCAGTGGTTTAGCGCCTGCCTTTGGCCCAGGGCGCGATCCTGGAGACCTGGGATCGAATCCCACGTCAGGCTCCCGGTGCATGGAGCCTGCTTCTCCCTCTGCCTGTGTCTCTGCCTCTCTCTCTCTCTCTCTCTATGACTATCATAAATAAATAAAAATTAAAAAAAAAATCTCAGTGTCATGCTAGACTTGGTACTCTACAATTTTCTAAACCAATATAATTTGATAAGATAAATATTCTATAGAATATACTATTTGTTACATGACTTTCTTATTATAGCCATTTTACTTTGGCTTTGTTGCTTTCTTCGTATTCAGATATATAAACGATCCATGGAAAATCTTTTGCCCACTCCCACGAAATCTCATTACACTTTCAACTTGCGGGATTTTTCACGTGTCATCCAAGGCTGCTTACTCATTGAAAAAGATGCTGTGGAGAGCAAGCACACCATGATCCGCCTGTTCATACATGAAGTTCTCCGGGTGTTTTATGACCGCCTCATTAATGATGATGATAGATACTGGCTTTTCAAATTAATCAAAACTGTTATAAAGGACCATTTTAAAGAATCATTTGATGGTATATTTTCACATTTGAGGAAGGACAATGCACCAGTGAGTATATTTAGTGATTATAAACATACTAAATTAAAATGGTACAATAGCATGAATTGTTAATAATCATCTTTAAAAAATACTGTTGCTTCTGAGCAATCATATTCTTTTTACTTTCCTTATTGATAGGTATTTATTTTGAGAAGATTTATCTTCAGAGGAATTATGTAGGTAACATGGAAGTTATTTAAAGAATAAAACTTTGGGGCATCTGGGTGGCTCAATCAGTTGAGCATCCACTCTTAATTTTGGCTCAGGTAATGATCTCCAGTAGTGAGATTAAGCCCTACATCAAGCTCCATGCTCAGCACAGAATCTACTTGTCCTCCTTTCTCCCTCCACCCTCGTGCTCTTGGTCTTGCTTGCTTTCTCTCTTCTTGCTCGCTCTCAGAAAGAAAGAAAGAAAGAAAGAAAGAAAGAAAGAAAGAAAGAAAAAGAAAAAAGGAAAGAAAGAAAGAAAGAAAGAAAGAAAGAAAGAAGAAAGAAAGGAAGAAAAGAAGAAAGGAAAGAAAAGGAAGAAAGAAAAGAAAAGGAAGGAAGAAAGAAAAGAAAAGATAGGGAAAGAAAGAAACTTTATATGATAGGAATGAAATGATATAATGAATGAAAAGTGCTTAACATGGTGACCATCCCTTAATAACTACTCTCAGAATGACTTTTCTAGGCTCTGGCAGGGAAAATTTATATGACAAAAATTTCTATTCTTATTATTTTTTGAGTATATAATTTCAAGTATTAATTTACAAGTATATTATTTACTGTCCTAATATTTAAAAGAACTATTTATAATTGATAATCATCTCATAACGTAGACAAAACAAAATTTTACATAACATTTTCTTAAATTTATTTTTACCAACTGTAAATTTTGTAACTTGATTTCCACTCTATAGGTAACTGAAGAGAACTTGAGAAATCTCATGTTTGGCGATTATATGAATCCTGACCTTGAAGGAGATGACAGAGTTTATGTTGAAATTCCAAATATTCACCAGTTTAGTGACATTGTGGACCAATGCTTAGATGAATATAATCAAACTCACAAAACAAGAATGAATCTTGTCATTTTTAGGTATCTACATTTGGTATTGATGGTGGAAATTGCTGTTTGTAAAATTTTTCTGTGAAATATTTAAAATGTACCAGAAGTATAAAGAAAAATATGGTGAATAACCCTATACTGATCACCCAGCTTAATACATAAAATATTAGCTATTTATTTTAAGTCCCTTGTGTAGCCAACCCTCTCTGACTGCATCCCTATCATACCCTGGGAGTAAAAAGAAACTCAGGTGCTTCTTTGGATTTTACACACATATATGTTCCAAAACATATATGCACAGTCTTATTTTGCATATTTAAAACTCATAAGTGGTATTATACTGTCCATATCCTTCAAGTTTATACCCTATTGTTTGTGAGAGTCACAAGAAATGAGTTTTTGCTACTAACACAATGTAGTCATTTTTCTGAGGTAGACCTTTAGGTGACTTCTGGTTTTTGCAATTATAAAAAAACATTTGAATATTCATGTCTTTTTGGGTACATGTGTTAGAATTTCTTGAGTCTATATTCCTAAAAGTGGAATTATTGTGTCCATCTTCCACTTTACTAAGTTTTGCTGAAATGTCTTCAGAAATGATTATTTAAGAGCTCCCATGTCCATTACCCTTGTCAACACTTAGGATTGCCAGGCTTGATAAGTTTTGCCAGTCTAAAGGAGAGTGGAACAATATCTCATTGTGGCTCCAATTTTAATTTCCCTGATTACAAGTGAGGCTGGATGTCTTTAGTGAATTTGTTAATTTTGTAGAGAACTGATTTTCTGTTTCTCACATAGAAATCCTAGTATTAAAAGATTGAAGAAATGTTTTTAAGAAAAGCAGTAGTATGCTTCCAGTAATAGGTAGTTAAATTTTTATTTTATTTCTATAATTTGAATATTACATTTCATGAATTTGTACTTTAAATTGTTTTCCTTTGTATCAAATTATTTGATTGTAATTTCTTTTGAAAAACCACACTTCTTGATGATTACCTCTTTAAAATTGGGATAACATATAGGATAGCAAAGTCCATCCTTCCAAGAATATAAAATAATAGTTACATGTAAATATACACTTACATTCATATTTCCAAGTATAATAATACTGATATTTCATAGGTATGTATTGGAACATTTATCACGAATATGTCGAATTCTAAAGCAGTCTGGTGGAAATGCTTTGCTTGTTGGACTTGGAGGGAGTGGTCGTCAATCTTTAACTCGTCTGGCTACATCCATGGCAAAAATGCAGATCTTCCAACCAGAAATTTCTAAAAGCTATGGTATGAATGAGTGGAGAGAGGATCTGAAGGTAAAATTATGAAGAAACCTAGTGTCTAAAATAATATCAGTGCTATGAAGAGAGAGCCAACCTGTAATAGCTGTGTGCTGAATACATGGTTGATGATGACAGGGTTATCCATAGAACAGTTACTGTGTGTGCTGAGCACTAAGTGCTTTACATACACGATCTCATTCTGTAGATGCAACGATTCGGGGCGACAGGGATGGTTGTCTCTGTTTTACTGATGAGGAAACTGAAGTCGAGGGAAGGTATGCACTAGCAGAGCAGGATTTATAACTTGTCTTATTCACTGTTGCTGCTGATTCTCTTATCTTTATTCCAATTCAGAGGTCTTATTTCATAAAAACGTATGTTTTCCAGCAGACTGTTTCAAATGAATCTTGGCAATGACAATGTTAATCATGTTGTCCAATCTTAATACCTTCCTTGGAGCTATGTTGCTTTCCCAGTAACCAATAGAATAGTGGAATGCATACCTGAGATTCTTCCCCACATGCCTAGAGTTCTGCATGACCCAGAAGGGAGATAATCCGAAATGAATAATAGAGAGATATTGCTGGATTTGTTTTTCGCTTGTACTCACCTCACACACTAAATTTCTACATCCTAAAAGTTAGCATAGACAACTGACTGCTTGCAGGTGAAAATGGTAGAATCTAAGCTGGTATCAAAGAGGTTTACATAGACATAGAAGGAAAAATTAGAGTGTTTCTTTTTCTGCTCTCACTTTAGAGGAAAGTTTTTGATACATTTACTACCAAATGAACTAATAGATTTAGAAAGCAGCTTTCCTTAGTAGAAAAACATGGACTTTAAAGTTAGGCAAACTCAGGTTTAATTCCTACTTCATATGATTCAGTAGTTATCTTGGGCGTGTTACTAGATCTTTTGGTACTTTAGTTTCTTCATTTTTTAAAAAAGATTTTATTTATTTATTAATGAGAGACACAGAGAGGCAGAGGGAGAAGCAGGCTCCATATAAGGAGCCTGACGTGGGACTCGATCCCGGGTCTCCTGGATCATGCTCTGGGCTGAAGGCGGCGCTAAACTGCTGAGCCATCCAGGGATCTCCATTTGTTTTTAAAAATTTATTCTAAGTTATACAATTTGTTGGCATATTATTGTGAATAGCATTCTCTTGAAATCCTTTTTAATTTTTGTGCATGGGTTGTAATGTCCCCTCCTTCATTTCTAATTTTAGTTATTTGAATTTTCCTTTTAAAAAATTTGTCAAAAAAAAATTTGTCAGTTTTTTTTTAATTTGTTGATTTTGTGTATTTGTTTAAAAAAAAACCAACTCTAAGTTCCACTGATTTTTTTCTATTGATTTTTTAATTCTCTATTTTTGTTTACCTATGCTCTAATATTATTTCCTTCCTCCTGCTAGCTTTGAGTTTACATTTGTTCCTTTTTTGAAGTTCCACAAGGTATAAATTAGGATGTTGATTTGGGATCTTCTTCTTTTTTTAACCTTCCTTTTTTATTGTAGGTGTTTACAGCTCTAAAGTTCCTCTTCACACTGCTTTTGCTGCATTTTTAAATAAGTTTTGATATATTGAGTCTTCATTTTTATTCACTTCCAGAAATTATCTGATTTCCCTCGTGATTTCTTCTTTGATCTGTTGTTTTGGGTGTGTTGTTTAATCGCCATGAATTTTTAGAGTTTCCAATTTTACTTCTGCTGTTGATTTATATTATTATTCCATAGTGATTTTTTAAAATGCTTGATTTGATATAAGTCTTCTTAAATTTATTAAGACTTGTGTTGTGGCCTTATACATGATCTGTCCTGGAGGATATTCTATAAGCAATGGAGAAGAATGTGTATTCTGCTGTTGTTGGTTGGAGTGTTCTATATACATCCATGAGGGCCAATTGACCTACAATGTTGTTCAGATACTCTATTTCCTTATTGATCTTTTGTCTACTTGTTCTATCCCTTATTGAAAGTAGAGTATTGAAGTCTCCTACTGTTGTGTTGCTATTTCTCCCTTCAAATCTGTCAATGTTTGCTTCATATTTTAGGAGCTCAGCTGTTTGGTGCATAAATATTTATAATTGTTACAATTTCCCAATGAATCAATCCTTTTACCATCGTATGTTTCTTGTCACTTATGACAGTTTCTTACTGACTGTTTTGTCTGATATTAGTATAGTCACCCTGCTTTCATTTGGTTGCTGTTTGCATGGAACATCTTTTCCATCCTTTCACTTTCAGCTCATGTGTCCATAGGTCTAAAGTGAGTCTCATCTAAGCTGCGTATGGAATCCTATTTTTAAAATCCATTCAGCTAAACGATGTATTTGATTGGACAGTTTAATCCATTTGTGTTTAAAGTCATTGCTGATAGGGAAGAATTTACTATTGGCATTTTGTTACCTGTTTTCTGTATGTTTGTAGGTTTTTTTGTCCCTCATTTCTTCTCTTACTGCCTGCCTTTGTGTTTTGTTGATTATTTGTAGTGACATGCTTTGATTCTCTTCTTATTTCCTTTTGTATATATAGATTTTTTGGGGGGGGAGGGAGTTACTATTGTGAGTAGGTAAGACATCTTAAAGAAATAAACCTATTTTACACTGATAACAACCATAATCACATACAAAAACGACTTCTTTATATCTGCTCCCCTTTATGCTATTGATGTCACAAATTATGTCTTTATAGATTGTGTACCCATTAACATAAAGGTTTGTAAAGCTTTCTGTGCTTTTAGATTCTAGGTTCTATGTAAAAATTTAAAAGTTGAATTTATACAGTAAAATCACAATAATATCGAATTCTATATTTGTCCATCTATTTATTGGAAAACTCTACTTTCATATGGCTTCGTGTTGCTGTCTAGCATCCTTTCATTTTTAACTTGAAGGACTCTCTTTAGCATTTCTTGAAGGGCACATCTAGTGGTAATGGATTCCCTCAGTTACTAGGGAAGTTCTTAATTTCTTTATTTTTGAAGGACAGTTTTTCCAGATACAGTATTCCTGGTGGACAGATTTTTTTTTCTTTTTAGCACTTTAAATATGTCATCCCATTCCCTTCTTGCTTACAAGATTTCTGCTTACAATCTTACAAGATTTCTGCTAAGACATGCTGGTAATCTTGTGAAAGCTCCCTTGTATGTGAGGCACTGTTTTTCTCTTGCTGCTTTCAAAGTTCTCTCTTTATTTTGACTTTCAACAGTTTGATTATAATACGTCTGTCTTGTTGTGTGAGTCTATTTGGATTTATTCTAGTTGGAGTTTGTTGAGATTCTTGAATTTCTATTTCCATCTTCATTTGTTCATTTCTATCCTCAGATCTGAGAAGTTTTGGGACATTATTTCTTTAAGTAGGTTATCTGCCTTTTATACCCCTCTTGTCTCCTTTCGATACTCCCACAATGTGAATATTAGTATACTTACTGATATCCCATGAGTCTTATTTTTTAATAGTTCATATTTCTGTTGATATTCCCATTTTGTCCATGCATTATTTTCCTGATTTCCTTTAGTTGTCTATATGTATTCTCTTTTAGCTTATTGAGCATCTTTAAAAGTTATTTTGAATTTCTTGCTTTGTAGTTCTTAGATCTGTTTTTGTTTGTTTGTTTGTTTTTTAGGGTTTATTTTAGTTCTTTGATTCAGCCATGTTTCCCTGTTTCTTTGTATGTCTTGTGATCTTTTCATTTTTGAGCACTTGATAAACCATCCCCTCTCAATGGACTGGCTTCATGCATGGGGGAATCTTCACCAATCACCAGACTTCTCAGAACTTTTTGGGGGTTGCAACTTCTTTTGGATTTTGCATGAGCTTTTATATATTCTAATATATACAAGTGATTTGGGCTATCTTAATTTTCTGTTTCTTATCATCTGTTGGCTTTGATCTTTGTTGTTGTATTCTTCTGCCCCTAACATCTTGCTACCCTTGGCACCTTCCTGTGGAACTTCAGATGATGCTGCATTGTGCCAGGTCACTTGCCTCTGTTCTCAGTGGCCCCCACCTCATATCAAAACTAAGCAGTGTTCCTGTCAATACCCTGAGTCAAGTGAGACAGAAATCTGTCCCCCAGGCACCCCTAGACAAGCTAGAATGCTGAAAGCAGTTCTGCTCTATTCCTTCTATGTGAGGGGAAAAGCCAGGAATTGATGGTATTCTCCTGATTGTGTTGCTCTATGCTAGGAGAGAAGGGGCTAGGGTAAGAAATGAAATTTTCTTACCTTTTTTGCATTGTTCCTTCTCTTTTTTATGCATTTATGGAGGTTCTGTACCCCTTAACTTGTTTCTAGAGTTCTACAAAAGTATTTGGGTCTGTACGTTGTTAATTTGGTGACTTCATGGGACAATGAGGACCTGGAGCTTCCCAGTCTGTCATTTCACTGATGTCACTCCCTAGTTTCTTGTAAAATTTAGATAGTACCTCCTATTTCATAGGTTGTTATGATTAAATTATACAATATATATGAGATTCCTGGAATATGACTAGTATTTTGGAAATGTTTCCTCTCTTTTCCTATTTAGAAATAGTTTTATACATTGTGTTTGAATATGACTTTTACGTGTAACAGTGCTTATGTCAAAAAGTTAAGTCTGTTTTTATTGTATCTATTTATTTGTATATGATAATTATAAAAAGACGCTATAGAAATAAAGCTGACATGATTAGATATAATACTTATTTGAAAACTAGTTTTAATGATAGAAAAATATTTCTAGGAACACAACAACCTGCATTTTGGAGGATGGCTTTAATGGGAAAAAGCAGTTTTGTATAATATTAAAATTCAGCATTTATTTAAATGATAAGATTTATTTAAAATATATCACTTAGAAATAGAGACAGTTTATTTTAAAAATCATTTGCAGAGTAGTAATGTGTTTTCTTTTGAAATACGTCCAGTGGAATACTGGCATATGTTTAATAACCAAATGTCCAGGGGGTTCAGGAGAACCTCTGATTAGTAGCATTTGCCAATTTCTGTGGTATAAAAACTCTTACCGTGGATTATTCAAACTTCTGCCATGGATGATGTCACTGAAAACAGAGTTGGGAAGAGTTATATGTTTGAGCACCATTAAGTAGTAGTTACTGTATACAATAGATTTAAATAACTTCTGTAAAATAGATAATAGTAAGTATAATAGGAAGTGATGAGATTTATGTTTTGTTACTTTTGTTGTTAATATAATGTATTTAATTGTAAGTTCATATAATTTAATTTTTAATGCTGTTTAAAAATCTACTTAAAAATTCTGAAATTTTAACAATTAGTTCTAACATCTTGAACATGTCTACTCCATCATGCCACTGAGTCCATATCTTTATATTAATTGAGAATCTTTGGTTGTAATTGACAACATGACACAAAAGAAAATGCAGCTCAAACTAACTTAAGGAAAATACGGAGTTATTGGCCTACATGACAGAATGGTCCAGAAATAGGGCTTTGGCATGGCTGAATTTAGGAGCTCAAATTAAGCCCTCAGTAATTACTCTATCTCCTGGCTCTGCTCTCCTACATTTGGTTCCTTCTCCAGTAGACTCCTTCCATGAGGCAACACAATTGGCACCTAGTAATTCTAGATTATAGGCCTTTATATCCATCTCAGAATGACAGAGATTCTTTCTGTTTTCAAGTCCATCTCAGTCTCTGAAGCAAGACTGATTGGGCCTTCTTAAAATCATGCCCTCTTCTGAATCAAAGAAAATTATATATATATATAGGCTTGGGACACTCTGACCAGTTGGGGTCTCCTGCTCAGGGGATGGGAAATACAGAGTCCTTGAATGATAGCCCCCCTCAGAAGTAGAGAGAGCCACCACTCTAAAATTGAGATGTCATTACTAAAAGAAGGGAAAAGGAAGGGAAAGCAAAAACAACACATGTTCACCACATTCTGCTTACAAATGCATTTTTATTTTAAGGTTCTATTAAGGAATGTGGGCATGAGGGGCCAGAAGACAGTCTTTCTTATCACGGACACTCAGATTAAAGAAGAAGCTTTTCTAGAGGATATTGACAGTGTGCTCAATACCGGAGAAGTACCTAACATTTTTGCTGCTGATGAAAAACAGGAAGTGATGGAGGTAAATGCTTTTTAATGAGTGCTGTTCTCAACACAGGAATGTTCTTATCTCGCAACTTTTTCTCTATTCTTTAGGACAATTATAGCTTGTGTACAGGATTTTGGTAATTAAAAATTTTAAAGTATATTATTTTAATACATCTTTTTTGGTAAGCTTCAAATCATTTCTACCATAGTTATGAGACAATGTTTATAATTCCTTTCTTTGTAATGATGCCAATTTCGTCTGTTTGATCTTATGTAGCATGTTTTATGAGTGATTAGACATTTTATTTATTTATTTATTTTTCTGGCAACCCAGGGCCGGGGCAGCCCCAAGCACTGATTAGACATTTTAAATAACATCTTAGGATCATGTGATATGAGAAAACATAACTTTGAAATGTTGCTTGATTAGCTGTTACGGTTTACAACTGGTTAGAAAACTTTTTTAAAGACTTAGGAAAACTCCTGTCTTAACAATTCTGATATATCTGATAATCATGCTTTACAACTTAATTGATAAAAAAAATACAATTGTGAAGTGCCAACTCCTTTAGATGTCTTGTCTTTCTATCTCTATTTCTAATATCTTCCTACACAAGATCTCTGCCAGTAATTTTTCTTTCTCATTGCCATAACTACTATTACCCACAGAATGTATCACTTATACTGGATGCTTCATTCCAGTTTTCAGTTATAGCATCTGTAGTAAAATAAATAGATTTGCCGTAGTAGTTCAAGTACCTGCTTTTCTCTTGTATAGAATGGAACTAATGTGTATACATCATTGTTCCTCCTACATAGGGTTGTTGTGAGGTCTGAAGATCAAGTGAAATGAAGCCCTTATGAAGTGTCATGCACTTAGAACACCAGTAGTAAATGGTTCATTACCAATTTGTGTCCTGGAGTGGTGAAGGAGAAAAGGAATAAAGAAAAGATTCTAAGTTCTCTCTTCTATCTAGGGGATATCAAAGATGTGGCCAATGCTGCTGAAAAATGGTGATTCTCCTAATTCATAGGATAGATTCATCCCCTATACTCCTATCCAATAAATAGTCACCCTTGGGGAGTAAGATTTCCTCAATTTTGCCAAGCTTTCCTGCTCACTTTAGCTATTTATTTTTTCATCTTGTCACTTTGCTACCAGATTTTTCCATTGCTTCAGTATTTTTTTGTAGTATGATCCAATAGTGACCTTAAGAACTCTTTCTTTCACATTCTACCCAAGTCTTGGAAGACCATATTAATTTATCCACAAGGAAATAGCCATTGTCAGAACTCAGGAGTACTGAAATGTAACCCTATTTACCTTTGTTTTATGCTGATTTTTTTAAATAGGAAAGGTAATACGAAAGAAGCTCTATTATTTTCTTTCTACATTCTGCACTATCCTGGACATTCCACTTTGAAGGTCATGTCTTGCGCTTTGCTTATTTCATCCCTCTGACAAAGATTTTAGCTTAAACCTCCTCACTCCTGGTAACTGGCCCCTATAGCTTGGACTTGGCACTGCTTAGAGGGCACCTCTTAGAGACTCAGCACATGTCTCTGATTTCAGCAATGGAATTCAAGCCTCAAAATTCCACTTCCAGGGGCAGCCCCGGTAGCTCAGTGGTTTAGCGCCACCTTCAGCCCAGAGCCTGATCCTGGAGACCCAGGATTGAGTTCCACATCAGGCTCCCTGCATGGAGCCTGCTTCTCCCTCTGCCTGTGTCTCTACCTCTCTCTCTCTCTGTCTCTCATGAATAAATAAATAAAATCTAGGGATCCCTGGGTGGCGCAGCGGTTTAGCGCCTGCCTTTGGCCCAGGGCGTGATCCTGGAGACCCAGGATCGAATCCCATGTCCTCCCAAAAAAAAAAAAAAAAAAAAGAATTCCGCTTCCAGACTACTTTTTCCCCTACTCTATTTGCTTTCCTTGAAGAATTAAATTATTTCAGTGTCTTTCTCAATAAAACAGTGACTTCTTAATCACACATTTAGTGATGTTTTCTCAGTTCCTTTAAAAAATGCTCATTCATATTGACATAATTCATTATTCTTCAGCTTACATTAGGGTTCACTCTGTGGTGTACATTCTATGGGTTTTGGAGAAATGAGTACTGATGTGTATCACCATTAAGTATCACACAGAATAGTTTCCCTAACATAAAAATGCCATGGGTTCCAATGTTTGTGCTTCTCTTCCTCCCTTGAACTCCTGGCAATCTTTGCTGTTTTTATTTATTTTTTTTAAACTATTTTTAAATTTTATTTATTTATTCATGACAGAGAGAGAAAGAGAGAAGCAGAGGGAGAAGCAGGCTCCATGCAGGGAGCCCAACGTGGGACTCGATCCCAGGTCTCCAGGATCATACCCCAGGCTAAAGGCGGCGCCAAACCGCTGAACCACCGGGGCTGCCCTCTTTGCTGTTTTTATTGTCTCCATAGTTTTAGCTTTTCCAGAATGTTCTATAGTTGCCATCATACAGTATGTAGCTTTTTTTGATTGGCTTCTTTTAGTCAACAATATGCATTTAAGGTTCTTCTGTATCTTTTTTAATGGCTTGATAGCTCATTTATTTTTACCACTGAATGATATTCCATTGACTCAAAGTATCACAGTTTATTTATCTATTCACCGATTGGAGGACATCTTGGTAGCTTCCAGGTTTGAGCAATTATAAATAAAGCTGCTATAAATTTTCATGCGCATTCATTTTCCTACTCTCTCAATCAATCCCTGTCCCAAAGTATATCTGTGTGCAGGTGGATATTACTCTCCCACAGACAGCTCATCTACTTAGAAGCATTAACCATTATTTCTATGTGAATAACCTCATACTTATATTACTAACCTGGCTATTTCTTGAACTTTTGTTCTACAGTTACAACCATATTTTTCTCTATCTGCATGTCCCAAAGTTAACTCAGACTTAATGCAGGTAGACCACCTGAACATAACTTCATAGACTGACACTGATCATAATAGTGATAATTTGGGAATTACTATCATAATGCATATACAGAGTCCATTTATAATTTTCCATGAATATATCTAGCACATAAAGCAGAACATATCTATCATAGAGAATTCTTTTAGAAATCAATTCATTGTAGTAGCAATAGCAATGTGTGTGTACATATATCTATATTTATATCTGCTATAAAAAAAAACTTTCTTGGGGCTCCTGGTTGGCTCAGTGGTTGAGCGTCTGTTGGCTTGGGTCATGATCCTGGGGTCCTGGAATCAAGTTCCACATCAGGTTCTCTGCAGGGAGCCTGCTTCTCCCTCTGCCTGTGTCTCTGCCTCTCTCTGTGTCTTTCTTGAATAAATAAATAAGATCTTTTTAAAAACCTTCTTAAATCTATTTATAAGATAATTTATTGACTACGAAATCTTTTGTGCTCTGAATAAGGAGAAAGGTAGCATATAAGAGCTAATAGTTACTTAACTATGCAACAAGAACTATTCTGTGTTCACATGTAATAACTCATTTGAACCTTCAACAACCCTCTGATGTAGGTACTCTTTCCCCCATTTTACAGATGAGGACATTAAGTTACAGAGAGGTTAAATAAAATTTTCCCAATGTCACATAGGTAATAAGCTGCAAGCTGAGATTTGAATTCAAGAAGTTTGGTTCCAGAGCCATGATGACCAGCCTTATGTAAGATGCCTCTCTCATATAGAGATAAACAAAGTTAAAAGTGCCCCCATAATCTCATTACCAGACAACCGTACTAACATTTTAAAAATATGTGAATGTAATAAGAATAAAGTGAGAGAATTCAAACAGCATAAAAATGCCCCAAATGAAAAAAATGAAATTAACCAAGAAAAATGTCCAAAGTTAAAAGTGACAGCCTCCCTCTCACCCTCTCCCTTAAGTCCATCTCACCAAAGTCACCATTATGAATAGTTTCTGTGATTGCTTCCATAAAAAGGTGTGTATGTACTTACACATGTGCCTAAGTATTTTTTAATTTAACAAAGAGAATCATATTATATACACCTTTGCACATTTGTTCTCATTTTATCCTAATGATCTTGCCATAGCACATACATTGATGCACCTCCTTTAACGGTTGTATAAAATCACAACATATGGATGTTTTGTTATGTTTTTTACTGGATGCTTCGGCGGTTTGTTTTTCCTCTTATAAGCAATGTTAAATTATAATTTTATATGTTATACACACACACATATAGTGGTGAACTTTCTGTGAATATCTTTATAAGTTAAATTCTTAGCAGATACTTGTTTTCAAATTATAGAATTATGGAGTTGGAAGAAGCCTTCTAAATACAAACTGTATCAAAGAAATTCTACTGATATGAATAAAATTTTGGAATATTTACAAGAAGAAGAATAAAAATTCTTAATATTCCAGGGTCTACTAATCCTATCATCAGCTTGTCTATTTTTGTTCACAAGGTTTTTATGTTCTGTTATTCCCTAGGGTGTTCGTCCTGTAGCTCAGGCTGGCAACAAGCACGGTGAACTCAGTCCCTTGGCCCTGTTTGCTTTCTTTGTGAATCGCTGCAAAGATAATCTTCATGTTGTAGTGGCCTTTAGCCCCATTGGTGATGCCTTTAGAAATCGCTTGCGGCAGTTCCCATCCCTCATCAATTGCTGTACCATTGACTGGTTCCAGGTGTGTAATTTTGGGCAGCAGTGGGGGGTGACAACTAAGTCTCTTAGAATTTTTCTGAAATCTTACTCCAGCTCTGTTAATATCCATTCAGCACGTGTTTCTTGACCACCTACTCTAATGACAGGTGTGTCTCGGTGCCAGGGACTGATAAGCCTGCATGATCCCCAGGAGGAACTCATACTCTAGACTTGAAGATAGAAAAAGCAGTTGGCAAATGAACATTCACAATTATATGAAAGAGCTATAATCTTGGTGTGCAAAAGTTCTACTTATTAGGACAGTGAATCCCTGAAGTATGAAAAATTAATTCTATAAAGGAGGAGTGTATTAAGAACCAAGAGAATGGGGATGCCTGGGTGGCTCAGCAGTTGGGTGTCTGCCCTTGCCCTTGGATCGAGTCCTGCATCGGGCTCCCTATGAAGAGCCTGCTTCTCCCTCTGCCTATGTCTCTGGCTCTCTCTCCGTGTCTATCATGAATAAATAAATAAATAATCTTAAAAAATGATCAAGAGAATGTGTTATATATATAGAATATATATATATAGAATGTGTTATATATGTATATACAAACTCACATGTATATGTGTGTAAAAATACATATACGTAGATCTGTATCTGTCCATATTGATAGCTATATCTATACATATTATTATTGTAAATAATTGGCTCACATGATTATGAAGGTTAACAAGTTTGAAGATCTGTAGCCAGCAAGCTGGAGACCCAGGAAAACTAATGGTGTAAATTCTAGTCTGAAAGCCAGAAGGCTTTGAACCAGGAAGAACTAATGTTTGCATCTGAGTCCAAAGGTGGAAGAAACTGCTTATATATGATGATACATCCCCTTTGTGTGAAGACTGGTTTCTGTTGCTTTGGCCATAAATATTCAGTTGCTAGAGATAGTTATTAAACCTTTATGATTAGGGGCACCTGAGTGGTTCAATTGGTTGAGTAACTGACTCTTGATCTCAGCTCATGCCTTGACTTCAGGCTCCTAAGTTCAAGCCCCGCATTAAAAACAAAACAAAAAACCCTTCACAATTAGCAGGATAATTAAAAAACGAATCACCCAGAACAATCTGAAGGCAGTCATGCAGTAGGAGTTCCCCTTACCTGGGGGTGTGAGAGTATTCAGCAATTTTGTTCTATTCAGGCCTTCTATGAGCCCATACACATTAGGGAAGGCAACCTGCTTTACTTAGTCTATTGATTTAAACATTAAACATCCAAAAGGACACCTCATAGAAACACCCAACATAATGTTTGACCAAACATTAGTTTGGTATAGGTAGTTTGGTGTAGCAGATGGGCAATGAGGATAGCAGGAGTTAAGCCGGAGCTTTGGGTAGGTGCTAAGTTGTAAGTAAATTTGTAAATGTGCCTATGAATTTGGTTTTATACCAAAGACACTGTGGGGGCATTAACATATATTTAGCTAATACATTTCAAAGGAAAAATCCAAACCATTGGCAGTTATATGATGGATGGTTTGGAATAGGGCAAAACGAGATAGAAAGACCAGCAAAGTGACCGTTTCAATCATGCCAGCAGCAAGTGATGAAGGTTGCCACTTCACTTAACAAATTGCCACTGCTTGTGTAAGACTATGAAGCAGTTATGCTCTTGAGAATAGTATTTCATGGTACCTTCTATTTGTTTTATGCTCAATACAATATGGACTGTAGATTATAGAGTAATTTCTTTTATACCTCTTTTTTAAAAAAGACTTTATTCATTTATTTTATTTTATTTTTATTTCTGGGGCAGCCCCGGTGGCTTAGCAGTTTAGCGCTACCGTCATCCCAGGGTGTGACCGGGGATCTAGTCCCACGTCAGGCTCCCTGCATAGAGACTGCTTCTCTCTCTGCTGTGTCTCTGCCTCTCTCTCTCTTTCTGTATGTCTCTCATAAATAAAATCTTTTAAAAAAATAAATAAAAATAAATTTCTGGTACTAATATGTTTTATTCTTTTTTACCTATTTATCAATTGTATTTTTGAAAAACTAATTTTCTCTTTTGAGGGCTGCACATATATTTCAGCTAGTGGGTGTTTTAGTGTTTACATAAGAATAAAAGTTGTGTGAAACAACTTTGATTTATGTAAGCCATATCCTAATATTATATCCATTAAGTGTCCAAAATCCAAAACCAAACAAACCTGTCCAACCATAAATTTTTCTTTTGTGAAATCTTATAAATACAATTTACTATTTCTGAATATCTTTGTCATAACCATGAGACTTTCTATTCTAAATAATTCATAGAGAAAATTTTTTTAAAAAGGAAACAGGGAATTGCAAATAAATAAGGGAGTTTAAGTTGATAACAGAGAGGAATAAAGGTTTTACACTGAAGCAGTGGGGATATAGAATCTATGTTAGAATGATGCTAATGGCATTGTCTGGGACTTGGGTTTGTGAAACTCAGGAAGTGAACGTAAACCACTATGTATCACATAGGTCAAGACGGCACTGACTTTTTGGCTAGATCTATAGTCTCAAAGTAGGGTGCGTACTTACTGGGGGTACCAAAGCAATTCAGATGATCAGGGAAGGAATTACTGGAATATTCTTTTCTTTTTTTTAAGTAGGGGTGTGGAGCCCAACTGGACTTGAACTCATAATCCTGAGACCAAGACCTGAGCTGAGATCAAGAGTTGAATGCTTAACTGACTGAGCCACCCAAGTGCCCCAGAATATTCATTTTTGTATGAAATATTATATATGTATTAACATTGACATCTTTACCTATTTTATATGTCAGAGAGCCATGTGTCCGAAACAGGATGTAAGGTACCCTGAGGGATCCCTGTGATAAACTGAACATTGAAAATATAATACAGTTATAAGTGGGTGTAAGAGAATGGCATAAACCAGCATAACCTAGCTTGAGCTTATGTCAGCCATGCTATGAGGCAAAAGCAATGATTCCTTAATGAGATATGACAAGATATCTGTTAAAACAAATTTAAGAAGGCTATTTAAAATAAGGATTGATACTGACTTTAAACAATAAACCTTATCCCCAGAGTATATCATACCTTGCAATATTAGCTTATCATGGCATTGGAGAGACCATTGGTTTCCTATCAACAGCCATTCTCTACCCACTTTATCCTTGCCTACAGAACTCTGATTTGGTCTGAGAAATCACCTTCCATGTAGCCATGTGTTACAGGGATTGATTCCTGCTTGGTCTAATTCAATATTGGTGCTCTTGTACCTTTTACTATTGATTGGCTTATGCATGAATCTATTCATGACCTGCTTTTTACCAATGGGTCCTGAGTTCAAGTCTACTGGGAGCTTTGGGGAAAAGCTTTTTCATTATAAGAAGAGTTATATGGTAGAAAAAGTGCCTTTTCTGTCTCTCAAACTTGTTGCTTGAGGATAAAAGGTCCATAGCTGCAGCAGTCCTCTTGCCACCATGATGGGACCAGCCCCAGGATAAAGTATACTGAGAATGGGAAAGCAAAAGGATGGAAAAGACTGGATTACTGATGACATGGCTGAGCTTCTAAATTAGGCAACTCTGGGCAGCCCCGGTGGCTTAGCAGTTTAGCGCCACCTTCAGCCTAGGGTATGATCCTGGAAACCCAGGAACGAGTCCCACATCAGGCTCCCTACATGGATCGTGCTTCTCCCTCTGCCTGTGTCTCTGCCCCTCTCTCTGCCCCTCTCTCTCTGTATCTCTCATGAATAAATAAATAAAATCTTTTAAAAAATAAATTAGGCAACTCTGAAAGACTTATATATGATGATACATCCCCTTTGTGTGAAGACTGGTTTCTGTTGCTTTGGCCATAAATATTCAGTTGCTAGAGATAGTTATTAAACCTTTATGATTAGGGGCACCTGAGTGGTTCAACTGGTTGAGTATCTGACTCTTGATCTCAGCTCATGCCTTGACTTCAGGCTCCTAAGTTCAAGCCTCGCATTAAAAACAAAACAAAAAACCCTTCACAATTAGCAGGATAATTAAAAAACGAATCACCCAGAACAGAAAGATAAACCTTGTAGTGTTTTCAATGATGTATAGTTAATATGACACTTATTCTGGCATTTTACAAAAATTTGATGATCTTGGTAATATTTATTTTTTTATTTTTTAAAGATTTTATTTATTCATGAGAGACAGAGAGAGAGAGAGAGAGAGGCAGAGACATAGGCAGAGGGAGAAGCAGGCTCTCTGCAGGAGCCTGATGTGGGACTTGATCCCAGGACCCTGAGATCACTCCCTGAGTCAAAGGCAGATGCTCTACTGCTGAGCCACCGTTAGAACCCTCTTTTGAGGTTTGAAAAATATGTTAGTACAACATGAATATAGTATATTTGTAGATAGGTATACCCTGGCAGTGTGTGCTTTAAACTTTACTATTGGAGTGCTTGGTCCAAAAAGTTTGAATTTTTCTAGGATGAAGGGCTAGAGACTGAAAAAAAATGATATTAAAATGAATATTGTCTGATACAAAGGAAAATAATTACAAGCATCTTGCTGAATCTAAATGAAATTTGGAAAATAATGAGCAAGTAAAGATTATTTGTTCACTTAACATAAATTATTTCCTTGAATAAATATTCTAGATAATTATGGACAGGTGCTGTCTTAGGCACTGAAGAGAATGGCATGAGAAAGGTCCTTGATTTCATAGATTTTACATATTAGTGGTCAGGGAGACAGGTGATGAACAAATGAATTTAAAAAATTTATGTTGTGTTTTGGTAAGTGCTAAGAAGAAAACTTAGGACAAGGAAAAGAGAAATGAGGGAGGGAATGGTGTGTTACAATGAGTGCTCTGGGGAGACCTTCCTAGTAAGCTCACCTTTGTGCAGAGATGTGACGGAGAACCACATGGAGATCCAAGTGAGGAGGGTTCTAGTCAGAGGGAATAGACACTTATTCTGGCATCCCAAGGCCCAGATGCAGGAGCATAGTTGGCATATTCTAGGAAAAGCAGAGGAACCATTTCACTGGCACAGGGAAGACTGGAAAAGAAGCAAATTTGGGCAGAAGAATCTTAAAAGTTCAACTCTGGATGTTTTAACAGTTAGGAATTATGATGGACTACTAATAACAGAGACCCAAACTAGGGGCACCTGGGTGCTGTGGTTGGTTGAGGGTCCAACTCTTGGTTTTGGCTCATGTCGTAATCTCAGGGTCCCGAGGTTGAGCCTCATGTTGGGCCCTGCACTCAGCATGGAGTGTGCTTAAGAGTCTCTCACCCTCTCCCTCTGCCCCTACCCTCTGCATGTTTTTTTTTTCTCTGTCTCAAATAAATAAATCTTTAAAAAAAAAAAACCCTAAACATATAAAGTTTTTTTCTCTCATAGAAAAAAATCTGAAGATAGACTGGGCTTTGTGGCTTAACAAAGTCATCAGACTCTAAGGTTTTTTCATTACTAGCTTTAGCAAGTGGCTTGCACCCTCAGATTCATCTTATGGTCTAAAATGGCTGCTGGAGCTCCAACTTTCACATCTGTGTCCCAGGCCAGAGGTAGAATAATAGAAAGTTAGGACAAAAAAGACACACACCAGCTCTATGTGACCGTTTAAAGAGCCTTTATCTCCTGTGAATTGCAAGGGAATCTAGGAAATGTGGTCTTATTTATCTGGGCATATTGTTATCTAGAATAAAATTGGAGTTCTAAGGGAAAAGAGATGGTAGGTATTAGGTGGGCAGCTAGCAGCCTTGTCATTGTCATGCTAAATTTGGGGTATCTATTTGATGTCCAAGTGGAAGAGTCTAGGAAAGCCGTGTAGTATATCCTTGATATGTAAATATCATTGACCCTTCCTTTATATTGTGTTATCTTTAGTTTTAGTTTATCTTTAGTTTTAGCTAATATTTATTAGCTCTTTTGCAGATGTACTCGTGACCTCAGCCCACCCAATTCTGTTTTCCCCATTAAGGTTTTAATTTCTTCAACCCCAAATTCTTCTCTCACAGGTGGACTCTTATCATAGACTTCTTAAGTTTTTCTTTTTCTTTATTTTTAGCCATGGCCTGAAGATGCCCTTGAACTTGTAGCTGTGAAATTCCTAGAAACGCTGGAGCTTACTGAGTTTGAAAGACGAGAGATAGTTCCAATCTGCAAACACTTTCACACTAGCATTATGGATCTATCAGAAAGGTTAGTATTAATAAATTTTAAAATGACAATAATGCCTTATGTTTTAACATGTCTCTTTTTTGTGAAAGCTCAAGATTTCAAAAAGGATTTCTATGTCTTCAAAATATTTCTGATCATTTAATTAGGACCAAGGCTTGCAAGTATTGGAAAACTATTTGACCTAGGTTTAAGAAAAAGGGAGAATTTATTATAAAGATACAGGGGTGTCTCACAAAGCTTAAGGGAAAGATTATAGCTGGATCATAGATGTGACTGGAAACAGGAGCTAGAAAGTCATCCTAAATCCAGAAACATTTTTTCTGTTTCTCATCTCTGTTTCTTTCTGGGAATCTGCTTCTTTCTCTTTCTTTGAAGACTGTATTTTCTTTCTTTTTCTTTTTTTGTATTTCTTTGACGTTTTCCAGTTTGAGAGATAATTGATATATATAACATTGCATAAATTTAAGATGTACAGCATAACTTTATATATCATATATATATATTGTGAAGTGATTACTATATTAAGCTTAGTTAACATCACCTCAATTTTTTTCTTGTGATGAGAACTTTTAAGATCTACTCTCTTAGCAAGTTTCAAATACACACTACAGTATCATTAACTATAGTCACCATGCTACATTACATTCCCAGAACTTATTAACCTCATCATTGGAAATGTGTACCTTTTGACCACATTTACCCAATTTTCCCCACCCTGCCCCCTGCCTCTGGAACCTCCAATTTGTTCTTCATTTCTATGAATTATTATTATTACTTTAGGTTTCACATACAAATGAGATCATATGGTATTTGGCAGACTGAGTTTTCTACTTCCCAATGGATATGGAGGAAACTGTCTGCCTCTGAGTTCTCAGGTTTACTTATTGCAATTTTAGGTCTAGGCAGACTGATTGGCTCTTTCCACCTCCCTTTGCCGAATTTATTCCAAAATGTGATTAGCCTCATCTGTGTCCAGTGCCCAACCCTGGTCTAATGTTAAGATGGCAAGTCTCATAGAACAAACATTGCTACTGGGGCACTGTATGGAAGTTGCTATATCCTATCTGTGATACCCCTTCCTGCTACACTTCCCTAGCTTCACAGTACCTTGGGTCCCTTTATAGCATTAGATCCTCCTGGTTTATGAAACATGTAAAAAGACCTATATCTTGCTGTTGTTTACCTATGATACCCATCTTTGGTGATTTGTGCTTTTTAAACACACTTCTGCTATCTGATATTTTGTAGACAAGAAATTAGGATGTTGTTATGTGCAGAATTCTTAGAATGTTATAAAGGTCAAATATGCAGCAGCTTCTAAATAAAATTAACCTTTATTCTTATAGGTTTTTTGCTGATGCTGTGCTGAATACACCTCTTACTTTGTGCAACAACTTACTTAGAGTAAGATATGTTATCTTTCTGTCTTAGGTTCTTGCAGGAGCTAGGACGACATAATTATGTTACTGCTACTTCTTATCTTGAACTTATTGCCTCATTTCGACAGCTTTTGACTAAGAGGCGACAAGCTGTCATGGAAGCAAAACAGCGATATGTGAATGGGCTTGACAAACTAGCTTTTGCTGAGTCTCAGGTAAATTTGATGAGCTGCTCAAAATGGTAATATATTATGGGAAATATAAGAAATCGTAAATAACAAGAGTTATAATTTATCAAGATTATATTATGTGCCAGGGACTGTGTATTATGTGCTTCATACTCATTCCTTCAATTATTCCTCATAACCACTCCAGGAGGTAGACATTTTAATGATCCTCATTTTACAGATGAGTAAAGTGAGTTTTAGAGAAATTCACTAAGGTTCCACACAGACTCAAATATATCCTGTTTCATTCTTTTTTAAAAAAGATTTTATTTATTTACTCATGAGAGACACACAGAGAGAGGCAGAGACATAGGCAGAGGGAGAAGCAGGCTTCCTATGGGGAGCCCAATGTGGGACTCGATCTCAGGACCCTGGGATCACACCCTGAGCCGAGGGCAGACACTCAACCACTGAGCCACTCAGGTGTCCTTATCCTGTTTTATTCTTGTTTGTTGTTGTCGTTGTGGGAAGCCCAATATGGGGCTTGAACTCACAATATTGAAATTAAGACCTGAGCTGAGATCAAGAGTTGAATGCTCAACCGAATGAGCTACCCAGGAGCCCCTATATTCTTAAGTTTTCAAAATTTGGAGAAAATACAATAAGCCTGGGTTGCCTTTTAGTTTTGTTTGTTTTTTATCATAATAGCTGGTTAAATATAAGATTGCATGTGCGTATTTTTAATGAGTCAAGTGCTAGTGATACATATTAGCATTAGTTCAGTATAAGCAACCCAGGTTTGAGTGATCCATATGCATTGTATACCATGCACATAGTATAATAGGGGCACCTCAAGTTGCCACCTTCTTTCTATCTGCAGTTCTTCCATGATAACTGCGTTCTCTCACTGTTCTATCATATACTTGGCCATGCCCTCATGGTTTTGTTTATCACATAAAGAACTGGAAGGAAAAGTTAAGGTTTTTCTGGCCGTGATGCCTTATGATACCTTTAACTTTAAATTTTCTGCATTTAGCTTCTGCAGCTCTTGTAGCTATGAAAACTTATTGACGAACTGTCTATTTAGGTTGGAGAAATGAAAATGGAGCTTGTCCAATTACAGCCCAAATTGGAGGAAGCTAAAATTGAAAATGCACATATGATGCAGGTAGAGTATCCTGAGTTTTTTTTTAATTAATGTCAGAAAGCAATTGAAATATGTAAAATTAGCCTTGAAAATATGCCTTAATTTTTTTGCCACTACTAGATCTTAGGGACCTTACCCTTTTCTACTAACTGGTTATCTCACTGAGTCCCATGTGAGTTGTGTTTATTTGTCTTAAAAGATTTTATTTATTTATTTAGAGCGGGGGAGGGAGGGAGAGAGAGAGAGAGAGAGAGAGAATAAAGAGAGAATAGAGAGAGAATCCCAAGTAGACTCTGTGCTGAGTGTGGAGCCTGACACAGGAATCAATCCCATGACCCCAAGACCATGACCTGAGCCAAAATCAATAGTTGGATGCCCAACTGACTGAGCCACCCAGGAGCCCCATTTGTTTTGATTTTGAAGGGAAATGAGAAGCCCATTATCCAGTTAGGTCGCATATACTTGCATTTCTCATTTTGTCCTGGGACCTCCTGCTCTTTGACATGATTTGTTGGATTCCCTAATTTCTAAACATTGTCTTGTTTCTAGGATGAAGAAAGCAGTAGGATGTTGGAAGAATTGTTTTATTTATTTTTCTTTCTTTAGGTTATTGAGATAGAATCTGCACAAGTGGAAGCAAAAAGAAAGTTTGTGAAATTAGATGAAGAAATAGCCAGTGGCAAGGCTGAAGAAGCCCAAGTTCTGAAAAACGAGTGTGAGAGTGACCTAGCCGAGGCGATTCCAGCCTTGGAAGCAGCTCTGTCTGCCCTGGATACACTCAAGGCAAGTGTTTGTATGCTACCATGTGTTTCATCAACAAACTAGTAATAGATCCTTGGTTCATAAGGTATGATTCTTTTCCACTGGAGGGTGTTGTATCATTTTTGTCCAGTCAACTGAAACTTGCCTCTTCATCATTCCTCTCTAATATGTCATTATCTTATATTTTTGCTGTTCATATGTTATTTATAATTTTCAATCAGGATATTCCAATGAGAATGGAACAAACAGTCTCCAAGAGGCCAAAGTGATCCTCTACATGGACCAGGAGGCATGAGTGTGCAGCTAGCTACCTTCCTGAAGCCTTCTGGATGTGCCTGTACAGAAAAACTTAAAGATAATTTCCAATACAGATGTGGGTGGCAGCTATCTGCATTACACTGCATTGTATATGACTTTTTACAGAGTCATAACAATCTAACCAAGCAGAGCAGAAGAGACAGCTTCTGCTGACTAGGAAGGCCCAGTGTAGAAGGCAGTTCAGGATATTCAGACCCCATTCTTTACCCTTTTCCTCATCCTACTAATATCTATGTAAGATTCCTGACAAGACAGTGAGCTCAAAATTTGACAACCTATGGGAGCAAACTCTATCTGATTTTCAGATACATCAGCCTTCTAATCATAAGATATATTCTTTTAGGGCAGTTATAGAAACTTCCTAGTGCCTTCACTGTGCTGTGAGCCGGGAATTTAAAACACTGAGCTTATTGTTTTCTTCCTGTTTGTTCTCTGGCACATTTAAAAGCCACATCCTACCCAGTGGTCTTTCTTCATTCTCTCCTTAGACATTTATCATAGCAGCCACTCATTCTGGCAAAGCCTTGTTTTAAATAGGCACTCCATTCTAAATGACCATGAGCATTAGTTTAAGTAACCATTTATCACTATGTACCATGGACTTTCAGCATTCCATCTGAAACTCAGAGGATTCTTGATGCTTTCAAATCTTACCAGTTCAGATCATTGATATTAGGTTCCCCTCTCATTGAGAGTTTGTTGCTTGTACCCTTCCTGGTATCAAATACTATATTATATGAGGTAGGTAAGCTTCAGTTGCAGAGAAGAGAATTGACTCTATTTTGTATAAGCAGACAAGGATTCTTTAAGGAATTTTGTAAATGGATTGCACAATTATTGGAAGAGCTGAAGAAATAGATTCTAGGCTGAGCTGCCAGGAATGACTCACAGAGCCAAATTGGAAATAGTCTACCAGAGGAATGATCCTCTGAGTCAGAAGCCTGCAGAGCTATCCTACAGAGTCACACTACACTCACTGTAATCTATATCAGCAAATGAGATATATTACATCCTGCCCATATCCCAATTTATTCATTCAGAATTCTGGTGTTATTCAAGTGATCCGATGGTGGAACCCAATGACCACACACAACTCTAACTTATGGGGCACTAAGATATATAGTTGTTAGCTTTCCAGCAATTGCAAAGGATGTCAGAAAGATATTGGAGTAGATAATAAGTAAGTGAATCTATGAGGTCTGTCACAACAATATATACCTTTATAGAAAATAAGTTTAAATTAAGATCTACTTCTACTTTCATTTTTTAAAAATAAAACTACTATATTAGCAAATATAGAATTAGTCTATCTAAATTAGGATTCTTAATCTGAGTTCAGTATAGGGGCTTGGTATGTGATTATATGCAAATTTTTTATATATGTGCAAAAATGTATTTTCTGGAGGATTCAGTTGTTATTATATTCTCATAAGGATCTTTGAACTCCCAAATGTTTGAAAATCATTGGTCTTAATCTGTGCTAAGCTTAAATTCTCTTTTATTAATCATTTCATAATTATGCAAAGCCCAAAACAATTATAATTTCAAATGAAAACTGATGCTCCATTGTTCTCCAACGCTATTTTTAAAATTCTCATTATTTAAAAATAAACTAATCTGAAGATAATCTGTTTTCTTTCAATTTAGCCAGCTGACATTACAATTGTGAAATCAATGAAAAATCCTCCATCTGGTGTTAAATTAGTTATGGCTGCTATTTGTGTTATGAAAGATATAAAACCAGAAAAAATTTCAGATCCTTCAGGAACTGGAGGCAAGGTAATAACTAGACAAGATTTAAATCATATTCATGAATGTACAGACTGAGTCTATTAAATGTCAATAGTATCCAGTCCAAGGAAGAAACATTGTTTTCTAGATCGAATGGATTCAGAATAAACTATGGAAAACATTATATGCATGTTTTCCACAGTAAAGCTAAGGCAGTATAGCATCAGAAAAATGTGGTTCCAGTTGCTTCTATTTCTTTTTCTGTCTGCTCAGATTACCTGCTATCACAGGGTGGGATGGAATGGACACTGAAATATGTGAGCTTCTTCCAGCTAAGATTCTCAAGAATGTGATATATAACCATATAAGTGTTATTTCTGAGCATTCAAAAAATTCTAAGTTAAGCAGTATAGCAGAGTTGTTAAAAGTATGTGTCCCACTAGCAGTGTGACCTTGAGCAAGATGTTTAACTTCTGTGGGACTTGAGGATTATTATAGTACCTGCTTCATAAAGTCAATGTGAGGATTAGATTATACATATAGGTAGATACATATAGATTTTATGCATATAGATTATACATGTAGAAAGATAATACATATAAAGCTCTTATATATAAAGCTTTATAAAGAGTTAAGTTCACAATAAATGTTAGCTGTTGTTATTACGATTATTATTTAAGGCTATATTCCTTAAAAAGGAAGGTATAGCACCCATCCTAAACTAAATTTATGGACTTATTTTTTTTTTCAGGCTTTTATAGTACCTAGGTTTGAATTCCTGAATTGGAGAATTGGAATTTGTGTGTGTATGTGTGTGTGTGTGCATTCTATCCTTTACTGAGATAATAAATAAATAGGCTCTCATCTTAGAAGTCATTCTCATTTACACACACACACACACACACACACACACATCTACCTATCAGGCTTCTGGAATTAGAAAAAAAATGTTGGGCTAGTTATCTAATGTTTTTGCTAGCACAAGTACCATGTGCTTTATCCTGTAACTGGCAGAGCAATGTGTAAACCTGGTCTTCTTTTTCTTCTTTCTCTCACCTGGGATGCCTAGTTGGGTGAGGGAGTCATCTATAAGAAAAATGTTTGCTGCCTGTCTTATACTCCCTTTGGGCTGCTATTATAAATTACTATTTCTCACAGTTCTGGAGGCTGGGAATTCCAAGGTCAAGGCTCTAGTAGATTCAGTGTCAGGTGGAAGGCCCACTACCTGGTTTCTAGATGGCCTTCTTTTTGCAGTGTCCTCACAAGGCAGAAGTGGGAGGGAAGTCTCTTTTATAAGGACACTAATCCCATTCATGACCAATCACCTCCCTTTGACCCATTCTCCAAATACCATTACACTGGGGATTTGGTTTCAACATATGAATTTTGATGGGGGGTTGGGGGACACTCAGTCTATAGAACTACTTTTCTGGCTTGAAAGCATCAAGAGTAAAGGAAAATAAAACTGGAAATAATAAAAATACATTTTTCTTATATGAAATTCTGATGGTGTTTATGCTAGTTACTTTTCTTGTATTTCCTAAAGAGAAATAACTGCATCATTTGCATTTCAATATATAATTTTTATAATGAATTTAACATATAAGTTTATGTTCATATCTTAAATGTTTGATAATGTTTAATATGTTCTTGGGAAGAAGAGTCTTTTTATTTCCAAAGAGATGTAAATTGTTATTTTTAAAGTATATTATTTCTCTGGATAATATACCTTAAGCTTCTGGAAGAAAATTTTATACTGAGCATCTCTAATTATACATCTAATAAGTTTCCATAAATTTTATTTATAGATATTAGATTACTGGGGACCTAGCAAAAAGCTTCTGGGAGATATGAATTTCTTAAGAGATTTGAGAGAATATGACAAAGACAACATTCCAGTGAGTTTCATTGGATTTTTTATATACATATAACTTTGCCAAGGTGTATAAGATCTTTAACATGATACAATATTATATAAAACATTAGATAATAATTTTTGGGATTAAAATAATGCAGGAATGTTATGTTATTGACTATATTATGAATTCTCACAATGCATAAAACCACCCCTTCATACTATTGAAAATCATTTAATGAATTACTGTTTTAGTGTATTATTAACATGAAACATTTCTCTAGCTTATAACAGTTCCATAAATCTGAAACACAGATGTATGTGAGATAAAAAATGATCATGCACTTTTCCATCCAAATTTGTATTTATTTATTAATGTTTAATTGTTCTTTCCACTTGTTTCTACATATTTTTCCAATCTCCAAAGGTCTTTTAATTTTTTTTGGAAAAAATTTATTCTCTCAATGTCTGTAATCCTGCATTTTTTGCTCACAAATATGACTTGTGTTTCTATTACAATTAGGCTTATCTTAAAATTATTTCAAAGTACTGACTTTGGTTTTTAAAGACAACATAATTTTTTAATGTAACATTTTACTATGCATGATTTTTTTCATCTTATGATTGTATGATATATGTTGAGATCAAAATGTTTGTTGTATAGGTGACTGTTATGCAGAAGATACGTGGTGAATACCTAACAAACCCTGAGTTTGATGCTTCTAAGATTGCTAAAGCTTCTTCTGCAGCTGAGGGTCTGTGTAAGTGGATCATGGCTATGGAAGTGTATGACAGAGTTGCAAAGGTATTTTGAGGATCAACTCATTCATTTTCTATTGAAATATTCCTAGAAATGATAATCTATGTATATATTGCCTAGTTAAGAAGTTTCTAAAAGTGAGACTAGAAAGAATTTATTTTGCTGCAGCACAGACATCAGATGTTGAGTACCAAGTAGATGAAGAGAATACTTGTGTATGATATAACCTGGTCTTGGCTAGTGGTAGTGAGTGGTAATGCTGTGGGAACAAGGATGAATTGGCCAGAATGACCTGTACCTATAGAGCCTTGGGGCAAAAGAAAACTAAAGTTTCAGAAGCAAAGAAAAATTCAAAACTTCAAGGGTGAAGGGGCAGATTAAAAATTTGATTCAAAGCATCAGAAGTTAGAAGATCCAGTAGATTTAAGAGGCAGAGCATAGACAATTGCCCTGAAGTAACAGCATGCATAGGTAGGGAATCTTTTATGGAGAATCGTTAAAAGCATTTTGTAAATTTGGCTAGCAAAGGACCAGGAAACAGTGGCTTTGCCCTCTGTAGCTTGCAGAATTCTACTGAGGGAAGCAGGAAATATAAATAAAAAGGCAGACAAAAATACATGGTAGCATGTATTTAGAATAATCTCAGAGTACAGAATAATTGATGAGGCTGTCACAATTGAAAATATTTTCCTAATAAGATACCTGTACCTGTAGAGAGGTAGGGATTTTGATTGGTTTCAGGGAAGTAGACTTATCAAAGAAATAAAATTAATTTTATCTGGGATATTCTTCCTTTGAACATCTTGTCCCCTCCCCAAAGCAGATTTGGGAGCTCTCAACCTAGCTCACTTCCACATGTCTCACAAGGCATGAAGCATAGAAGCCAAGGCATTCAGATTCTTTCCTGACTTCCCACGCTACACCTCCACACTACCATTTTAATTCTGATGCAGCTGCCCCATGTTATGGAAGGGTTGAAAGGAGATAGTCAGCAAGGTCTCCTCTGAAGTCAAAAGTAGAAAGTGGAGCTTCCTGCTATTTATTTAACACGTTCCCCCTTCAGGATTTTAGCCCAGAGGAGAGAAAACAGGACATTTGGTGTCTGATCCCTGCCTCCTCCTTCCCTCTTTTCCATCAACTTAATTCATGGCAATGAACCAGAAGATTTAGATCTTCCTTCTTTCAAACTGGCATATATTCTCTTTGGTCATCTTCTAAATTCTTTCTACCAATGACTTAAAATACACTCCTTGATCAAGTTTGGTCACAAACCCCATTCTTGATATATTAATGAACATAATGATATAAGAACTTTAGAAAATCTCCTTTCTCTCAACAAAGTGTGTCTTTTCAAAATTTCTTGAGGAAAATTCAGTTTTCATAGTGAAACTGAACATCAGGCTTTTTTTCTCCTTGTACTTTGTTATCATAGTCTTATTGCCCCCAAGGTAAATGTATTGCCTCAGCCCACTGGGAAGAAAACCACAGATTTGAAAAAGCCATACACACACAAACAGAAGCATATTTGTATATTTGAAACATTTATAATTTCTGCTACATAGTATTCCTTGTTTTTTTTTTTTTTTTTTTTTTTTTTTGGTAACAGTTGAATGGCAACTTCTCATTATTTTCAGACATTTTGCTATATACGTGTTATTTCCACTATATATTCTAACATTTTGTTAGTCCGGAATAATTCATCTATTTTATAGACGACCATTTGCTGTCCAGAATGTTTTACATATTCTATGTGACATATAAATATATTTTTCTTTAGGGAAAAATATGTGTGAGATTTAAGGCAAAGTGTTTATTTTGTATAATTTATTCTTATAAGTAACAAATGTATTTATAATAGTAATTAATCACTTTTCACCCATCATATATATAAAGGATTATTGTAGGTGTCCGTTTTACATAGCACCTGCATATATTGTTCCCAAATAGGTAGTGGCACCCAAGAAAGCCCGCTTAACAGAAGCTCAGAAGTCCCTAGCTGAGATAATGGAGCTTTTGAATCAGAAGAGAGCAGAACTGGCAGATGTAGAATATCATTTGGAAAATTTACAAAGAACGTTTAATGAGAAGACTGAGGAAAAGGCACGTTTAGAAGACCAGGTGGAACTCTGTGCTAAGAAACTTGAAAGAGCCTCAAAACTAATTGGAGGACTGGGTGGAGAAAAATCGAGGTCAGATTTCTACTTATTTTAACAACATTTAAGAAAGTCAGGCTTGAATATGTTACTTTCTTTGGGTGTTTATTCTGATTAGTGATTTTTAAATGTCTGGTTTAGAATGTGAGGCATTCAACAAGTTACCTGGCCAGGCTTTTCCAAACAGAATATCAATATTAAGGATGATACTTGCCACTTGTTTCCATTTTTAAAAAAATTAGCAAATAAGGCAAATGATAATTCTTAATCTAAGTGGTGAGTATGTGGGTGATCGTTTTATAATTCTTTCCAATTTTGTGTGTGTTCAAAATTTTTCATAATAAAATGTGGAGGGAGGAGCAGTGGATATATGGCTCACTTTCTTAAAATTTGTTTCAAAGAAGATATAACTGGACTGATCTAACTAAAACAGTTAGCTTTATTCTAATCTGTTTATTTGTACTGACCAGCCAGCTATCTCATTTAGTTATATGTGTTGAGTGAACAGTATGATAAGGTAATAGACCTTTGACAGTACTTTGTAGTGCAAATTAGGTAGTTTTGAAATGCACTTTTTTATTGTAAAGACTTCATGAAATGGAAAAAATACCAACCTTATTAGCATTAGTATGCCAGCTTTTGTACAACTTAAATATAATTTTTGATAATGAATTGCAAATGTTTATGTTTTACAGACTAACAATAAATACTGAAACAAATAGCAGCACCACAAGGCCAAATCATCCTGGAGAAAGTTTATTAGACGAAATGCTGGCATATTTTTGTTTTTGTTCTTCCTTATTTTAAAGGGTCAGGTCCTGTAAGAAATGCCTAATAATCTAATAATGAAATGTGGATTGTCATTCATATAGCATAGATACATATTATAGCATGTCAGCCCTAAAAGGCACCCAACCTCCTCATTTTATAGATAATAATCCAACATTTCATGGCATTTTGTTATAGAATTTGGACTAGTAAAAAAAAAAAAGAATTTGGACTAGTAGTCCCTTACTAGTAAGTAGTCTATTACTGTCTTCCATCATTCTCTATGGTGAGACAATTTTGCCTTTGGTTGATCTCACAGGTGGTCTCAGGCTGCAGATGACCTTCAGATAATATATGAAAATTTGACTGGTGATGTTTTAGTATCAGCGGGAGTAATAGCCTATCTTGGTGCTTTCACTTCTGGCTTTCGACAAACATGTACAGAAGATTGGAGCATGTTGTGTAAGGTAATGGTTTTATGTTTCATAAGTTTCCTTTTGTATATTCAGAGTATGTGTTGGGGTATTGTGCAGGCAAAGATGGTAATAAGGAGAAAGAGAAGAAATAGCTGAAAGTGTGGGGTCTTGTTTGATCATTAAAATACTGTTATAGTCCAACTTTCAATTCAGTGTGTTTTTTTGGTTATTAAATAATATCTAATGACAAATCAATAATTTTAAAAATATTTCATCCAACAAGATGAAATAAAACATTAGATATTTTTATTTCTTACAGGAGAAAAGAATTCCATGTTCAGAGGAATTCTCATTGAGTAAGACGCTGGGTGATCCAGTAAAAATTAGAGCTTGGAATATTGCTGGATTGCCAACAGATACTTTCTCCATAGATAATGGAGTGATTGTTAATAACTCCAGGCGTTGGTAAGGAACATAAAGTATTTTTCACTTATTTTATCTGAAAGTATTTAAATGTAGAGAAAAGTTGACAGGGCTTTAGAGTAAGAACCCACATACCTACTACCTCCTAGATTCTACCATTAACATTTTATTATTCTTGCTGCTTTATCACATACTTATCCATCCCTCTATCCATCTGTCAACTCATCCTTTGTATAAACTTCAACGTAAGTTGCAAATATGGTTATACTTTTCCCCAAATGCTTCAGCATGCATATTATTAACTTAAGTTGTTTTTGTTTGATTGGTTTTTTTCTTTTGAGATAAAATTTATGTATAATGAAATATACAAGAGTTAAGTATGCCATTCATGAGTTCCAAAAAAAGTGTACACTTGATACAGATACAGAATATGCCTAACATCCAGGGAGTTTTCTTTTTTTTTTTTTAAACAAAAACCAAAAACAACTTTATTTGACGAAAGACAAAAACAAAAGTTATTTACAGTAGTTTTTTGCTCAAATAATTCAATGGGATAACTGTGCTTCTCCTCCAGGTTTATTGTACAACCAAACCAAGTGGAGGCTGCCCCACCCCCAGCCTCCCCATCTTACACAAGGGGGGAATGCCAACCAGAATTCAGCAGCATGGCTCCTCACCCCTCACCACCTCTACTGCTCAGTGCACTGCGGGAAAGGAAGTCCCACCCCAGCCCAGTATACTTCCAGGGTCCCTTGCTACAAGCATCTTCCAACAGTCACACCAGACCTGGGCTCACACACATGGGTGGGGGTGGAACAGGCTGGGCAAACAGCTTCAAGTAATCTTGAAGCTGCTATGTTCTTTCTTCCCCAGCTGGGCCTCAGGAGGGTGAGGATCCCTGATCCCCCTGGGACATGCAAGGATGGGGTGGGGTGGCAAAAGAGAGAGCCTAAGAAACTTGCCCACTCACAAAGAGCGAAGCTCCCTCTCCTTAAATAGCTCATACCCATTCCCACAGCAGTGGGTAGGTCAAGCCACTGAGAAGTCAGGTAGCTTCCCTGAAGCCTTCAGGGATCATCCCAGAAAGGACAGAACACACGTTGCTGCCTTTCTCCTGGCTAGGCCCACCCAAAAGTCAGTCAACTTCCAGGAATCTCCCCCTTGTGCCTGACTTGACAACTTCAGGAAACTATAGGCTGGGGGCTCCTGACCGGTCTTTTGGCCCAGTAACAATGTTATTTAGAACAAAAATATTTTGGCTAATAGTAACCTAGGATTAGTGTTTCTTAGGATATATAAAGATGGGTGTATTGCTGTCAGCAGTGAGACAGCAAATTAAAAAATGGGGAGGAGGGAGAAGAGTAAGACCAACGGTTATCAGTTTCACTGTGAAGTTCAGGGCAGAGGCCTCCGCAACTCCAATTTAAAGAAAGGTGCAACACAAAGACACAGTGGACAGGCTTCATAACCGATTTCCAGCCCCAGCCTCCATAGAGGATGGCTCTTGTGCAGCTGGAGGCACGTTCCCTGCTTCTTGCCACTGTTCTGGGAAAAACTGCCCATCTGGGTCAGCTACAAGGGCTTCCTGACCAGTAGGTGGCTCACTTCTCTCCAAGTAGGAGCTACTGGCAGCTTTTGATATTCTGGCCCCACTAATCCAAGTTCTTAAAGGAATTCAAAACTCAGGCTGCAGGGCCAAGCTTTCAAGGATAAAGAGGGGAAAACATTAAAGAGAAAACAAAAAACAAAAAACACCCAAACCCATTGCCTTGGTCTAGCTTACTTCCCCCATACCCCCAAACAGAGTAAAAACAAGAATTAAAAAAAACAAAACAAACAAACCAAGCCAAAAACCACCTCTGGTTTTATCATCCTTCTCTGCTTTTCGCTTAGAAGGTTTGGTCAGATTCTGTGTTGGACCCTCTTCTTTATTCTTTAGAAGGCTTTATTCCCTTCTGTGCCTGATGCAGAAAAGCCAAAGCCCCCAAAGTTTTTTTTTTTCTTTTTTTTCTTTTTGTAAATCAAACCAACAATAAAACAGCCATTTGGAATTTTGCAGATATTCAGCTGGTCCCCAAGATAAAAATGCTCCTTCCTTGTAAAACACTCACCAGTTGCAGTGGTGCATAATTCCCAGTTCATCAGACTCCCATTACACAACACTCTCACTCCCCACACCTGGGCTAACTACTCCCATTAATGCAAACCCCAGCAAAAAAGGGAAAAATAAACACAAAGTTTAGTGAAAACCTAAACATTGAACTGGAGTCAGTTCTGTTACATCTGCTGGGTTCCTCTTCTCTTTTGTTCACACTTATGAACTTGGAATGTCCATACTTGGCTTAACAAAAAGAGGCCCAGCTCTGGGGCATAGGTCTGAATGTGGCAGGTTTCCTGTGCCCAGCCTCAGAAAGCAGGCTGGAACAAAGGTGTCCTGGGGATCCTCTGGAGAAGCAGCAGCAGCACCATGCCTGTCTCCAATCTCAATCTCATCACTGAGGCCTGGAGAAATGGCAGTTAGCAGAGAGGTCCCCATCACAGTGCAGTGACACTGACTGGCATCTTCCTGCTGAGGACCTCTGGACAGAGGCGATGACCCCGATGTTTGGCAGTGACCCAAAGAAAACCCTCTGTATGAAAGGGAACCAAAACGGAAACCCAGGACAGCTGGCTCGAGCCTCGAGCACCCCTTTTGGCAGATGCCTACTTGGCGTTTTCAGAGACTAAGGGGATAGGAGTGCGCGCAGTAAGGGAGGCGATCGGTCCTGCTGCTTCTGAAGCTCCATCTCAGCAGCCCTCTGTAGTGCCACCTCCACCAGAAGCTGGAAGCTACTGAAGTCCTCCTTGTCCTGCTCCGGGGGTGTGGGCGGAGGTGTATTAAAGAGTCCACCTGTGGGGCTTCCGGCTTCAGCCCTGGTCAGTAGGGTGAGTGTGTTGCCAGGGGTCACCAGGGACTTAGGGGGCTCCAGCTCCCCTTGTGGAAAAGGGGCTGCTGGCTTTTCCCCCTGGCCTGAGTGGAGTGGCATGGAGCACACGGATAAGGAGAGCACATTGGTGGGGGCTGGTACAGACACAGCCAGCACCGAGGGGCTGCCACCACGAGGGAGGGCCACATCTGAGGCCTTACCCCCTCGGCGGGAGATGGTGAACTGATTGGGGTCTTTGCCATCCATCCTTCCGAAGCATGTCTGGGAGAAGCCGCCGCCGGGCATTGATGAACCAGTTGCATATCTGCAGCACTGACAGGTTGGTCTGTCCAGAAAGGCTCAGCTTCTCCTGTTCTGAGGGGTAGGCGTTGTAGCGGTGCAAGTACAGCCAGTCCCGGAGGATCTTCACTGATTCTTTGGGCAGGTTTCCTCTGCGTTTCCTCTTGCCTGCCAGGGAGAGGAGGCCTTCATCCTCACCCAGATCACTGTCTGACATGGTGTCTAGGGGCTAGGCTGGACCTTGGGCAAGCCTGCCGGGCCTGACACTCGGCCTGACAGCTGGTGGCTGGAAAGCACCTCGCGGCCTGACGTCAGATCCCCTCTCCTCCCCCCGGCGCCTTCCTCGCCCTCCCCCACCCGTCCGGAGGGAGAAAACAAACTTTGTGCGGAGCGCGGCGCAGGGAATTTTCTTATGTCTCTTCCCAGTAAATCCTCATTCTTACTCCAACGTGGGAAATTATTACTTTATTTTCCACCACAGGTTTGTTTTGCCTATTCTAGAATTTCACATAAACAGAATAATATTGTATATACTCTTTTGTGTAAGGCTTCTTCCACAAAGCACAGCATTCCTATTTTTTTGTTACTAAGTAATATTCCATTGTATAACTATATCACCATCCATTCTCCTATTGATGGACACCTGGGCTGTTTCCAGTTTTGGCTATACACTGTACACATTTTAACTAGGTATTTCTACCTGTTTTTAAGAAACTATAACTTGATATTTTATGCAATTTCATGGATATCTTTTTTAATTGCTATCATTGATAGCATAACTGAATTTTTCAGATGGTTTATTATCTTTTTATTTATATCGCTTTGAAAAACTTGACAATTATTCTTTTCTGAGAAATCATTTCCTATAAATGATTACTTATCCATGTTGTCATTTAATTTTAAGTCTTTCCATGGGACTATATCTCAAACAACATACTATGATAAATAATGTTGAGCTTATACATTCCTGAGATACTGTTGTAAGTGCCCTATATTCTCAAAAATTCCTATGAGTTAGACATTATTATTATTCCATTTTACAGATGAGGAAATTGAGGCCAAGTGATTTAATGATCTGAAATTTAGTAGATAACTGATCTAATAAATGGTAGAGTCACAATTTTAACCCAGGTAATTTTACTTCCAAATCTTTGTTCTTAATTACTATGTGAAGTATGTGGAATAGGATATCACATTCACTGCCTTTAAAACTATAATGGATATTTTAGTCATCCTGTGGAATATGAGATACATATAAAGAAATCTTACATTCTGAAAGTCTGAGTTATTGTTCGCTTATATTCTTTGGAAGCATCACTAGATACTTTAAGACATCTAAGTTTCCTTTATGTTGAAAGTATTGTTTTAATAAAATAAGGATGTATATGTCATATTTTGAATGTTTAACTGCTCAAATTTTGCTTGAATGTGAACATCCTTAGTTTGAAACTTCTAGATAATTAGTAAGTTTGTCAAAATCTAAGAAAGTATGTTTAGCTATTCAAAAAAATATGTTCTCTGATAGAGCAGGGAAAGTTGTACTTAACAGAATACTATATCCCAAGTTTTTCTAATTCTGTTTAAAACTCTTTTCAATGCATTGGTGCCCACTCAGATTTTTTAAATTGCAGTTCAGAAAACACTGTTGGTATATCTATATCTTAATTAAAAATGGAGGAAACCAGAGGTTTTAGGGTTGTATCTAAATTGAGGAAAACAATCTGTCATCTTCTGGCAGAAAGCTGACTCTTCTAATAAAGTAATATTCCAATGGAGTTACCCTTTCTACCTGTTATTTGTGGACCAGCTGGTCAATAGGCCATGGACTAGGTGACTTTAAAGGATTAATCTCCATCCTTGTAGCTCAGACTTCACTTCTTGCCACTTGAGCCCAATCTAGTCATCTATGACTGTCATCTTTGTTGACACCAATATAAGTTGTCGTAAGAGGCTTAGTCTTCTTTCTGTAACTCCTGACAGTAAAACCCAGTAATGTAGCTAGTGTTCACTCTTCTGGTTACTCTATCTTAAGTGTATCTCAGAGAAAGTTTAGGCCACCAGGCCACTGGAAGGTGAAAATTGGTCTGTCTGCCTCTCAGGGTGTAGGAACAATCTTCTGTGTTATTCTCTTCACAGCTGCTTCATTAGTCTATCTCTAATGATGTGATCTCTCTCTGTTCCTCTATGCATATGGCTGTTCACTATGGAAGGCTCAGTTTCTAAGTTCACAAAATACATCAGTTGAAAAATATAGATTAATGAAAACCATCAAGTCAAAATTGGCTTAGCTCGGGAGAAATATCCACCTTAGGTTTAGTCACCTATGGCTTGGGACCAAGCCATTATAGTAACAAACATGGGTGTTGGAGGTCAGTAGTGTAGTTCTCAGAAAGAGTCATAAGCTGGGAAAACATTGCACTTTTTACAATTAGGACTCTGGTGCTTGCTTTGTGTGAGTGAGTGTGTGTGTGTGTGTGTGTGTGTGTGTGTATCTTTGGACATGATAAAAAGTAAGGATCTAATTTTATTTAATTTTTTTATAATGCTAGCCATGTACTCCAGCACTGTGTCACTATTTATTGAGGTATTCATCCTTTCCTCATGAATTTATAATATTACTTTAGTCCCTTTTGTCTTTTTTAAAGATTATTTATTTATTTTAATTTAAATTCAAATCAATTTGCCAACCCTTTAGTGTTTCTTTTAGTGAAGAGTTGTGAATTGGTCTGAAGATGTCTTTGTTTTTCTCATTTAAAGAAATTTTTAAGTCAGGTTTATTGAGATATGATTTATATACAGTAAAAATCTATAAATTTAAAAAAAAAATCTATAAATTTTAGGTGTACTATTTTATGAATTTTGACTAAGGCTATGATCCTATGATCTCTGCCACATTCAAGATACAGAACATTTCCAACCATTTGAGGATTTTAAATGGAGAGAGGGAATGACATAACGGTTTTTGTTTTTTGTTTTTCAGTTAACATATAAATGACATAATTGTCTTCACTTGTAATCAGAGTGTTTAGATCATTTATACTTAGTTATTGATACATTTAGATTTTTTAAAATTTTTGTTTATTAGATTTTATTTATTTATTCATGAGAGACACAGAAAGAGAGAGGCAGAGACACAGGCAGAGGGAGAAGTAGGCTCCACTCAGGGAGCCGATGTGGGACTCGATCCCAGGTCTACAGGATCATGCCCTGGACCGAAGGTGGCGCTAAACCGCTGAGCCACCCAGGCTGCCCGATACATTTAGATTTAAATCTGCTTGCTGTATTGCTAGTTGTTTTTTTGTCTCATTTGTTCTCTTTTTTTTAAAAATAATAAATTTATTTTTTATTGGTGTTCAATTGGCCAACATACAGAATAACACCCATGCTCATCCCGTCAAGTGCCCCCCTCAGTGCCCATCACCCATTCACCCCCACCCCTGCTCTCCTCCCCTTCCACCACCCCTAGTTCATTTCCCAGAGTTAGGAGTCTTCATGTTCTGTCTCCCTTACTGATATTTCCTACCCATTTCTTCTCCCTTCCCTTCTTTTCCCTTTCACTATTATTAATATTCCCCAAATGAATGAGACCATATAATGTTTGTCCTTCTCCGATTGACTTACTTCACTCAGCATAATACCCTCCAGTTCCATCCACGTCGAAGCAAATGGTGGGTATTTGTCATTTCTAATAGCTGAGTAATATTCCATTGTATACATAAACCACATCTTCTTTATCCATTCATCTTTCGATAGACACCGAGGCTCCTTCCACAGTTTGGCTATTGTGGACATTGCTGCTAGAAACATCGGGGTGCAGGTGTCCCGGCGTTTCATTGCATCTGCATCTTTGGGGTAAATCCCCAGCAGTGCAATTGCTGGGCATTTGTTCTTTATTCCTTTTATCTTTTGTTCCCCACCTGGCTTTGGAGTAATTGAAATTTTTATTATTATTTCATTGGCTTATTTGTTATATACTCCTTATTTTTAGTCTTTGCTCTAGAGCTTACAATATACCTCTTCAATTTATCACTGAATACTTTCAAATAATATACTACCCATATAGCATAAGAATCTTTCAAGTATAATTCCAGTATCTTTTCTATTGTGGTGTTGTTGCATATTTTACTTTATCATATGTCATAAATCTCACAATACATTGTTACTCTTTTTGCTTTAGACAATAATTTATCTGTTAGAGTGATTAAATATAAGGAAAAAAGTCTTTTATATTTCCTTCGTTTTTTTCCTATTTTTGGACCTCTTCATTTCTTTGTGTTTCTGTATGATTTTATATTTCTTCTGCCTGAATATTTTTTTATTTCTTATTTTTTCTAAAGAATATTTTTGGCAGTTCCTTATGTAGGTCTGTTGACAATTCACTCAGCATTTTTTCTCTGTTTCATCTTCATTTTGAAAGCTATTTTTTGCTGGGTTTAGAATTCTGAAGTGACAGGTTTTCAGGTATTTTTTTTTTCCTTTAAGGATGTCATTCCATTGCTTCTGGCTTACATGATGAAAGTCTGCTCTAAGTCTTATTTTAGTTCCTCTTTATGTAATGTATCTTTTTTTCTGCTGACAATTTTCAAATTTTTATCTTTTGTTTTCAGCAGTTTATAACCAATTCTTACTGTGCTTATTCATGATATCTAGAGTTTGTCTGTTTATAATATTGTATGGTAATCAAAGCAGTGTAGACTCTAGCGTCAGGATAGTTGAATTCAAATTTTCCCCTATCACTTTCTGTCTTGAGATTTTGGTAACTTACTTGACCTCTCAATGCTTCAGGTGCCCCACCTGTAAATGGGGATGATAATTACTCCTACCTCATAGAAATGTGAGAAAGTGCCCAATATACAATAAGTCCTCAATAAATGTTAGTCTTTAAAAATAATTATCTTCAGATTCCTCATTTTAATGTGTCTATATCTCAAAATCGGACTTTGTTTACGTTTTAACCAAAAAGAAATTACTTTGCTGCTTTATTAACATGTCATCTGGCTACTTAACAGCAAAATTTCCCCCAGATAACTTTCTCTGTCAGAAGCATAGATGGATAATGCTTTTTAATTCAGATTTCCCAAGGATCTCAAATGTAGGCTAGCATACCACTGTCATACTAGTAAGGTTGCTTGAAGTACAGATGCTATGGTGGACCTCATCTCTCTGGATACAACTCAATTTTCCAATTATATATTTAATATTCACATAAGAGTATATTAAGTAGGAATTTTGGATATCTTTTAGAATAAACAACAATCTCTAAACATTGTATTACCAAGAACATTTATGCATTACTAAGAAAATTGATTAGCATTAAATGTTAATTTACAAAAATTGTTACTTTTTTGTAAGGGAATAAGCAATACTATATTTTTCCAATAATAAGGATATATAAGGATGAAACTAGTCCCTTTAAACAAGGCCTTGAAAGGTATTAAAAGCATCTAGTCAATTTTTAAGCAGTCATATGCTGAAAACCTTTCTCATTTCCAGAATACTTTTTCACTGTTTGCTATGATAGCAAAAGTAAATATTAACTAGTATCTGGACCTTTTTGTATTTTAATAGGATTTTGGCACAGTTTGAGCTGGGAAAGAAAACAGCTAGTTAGCTACTAATTAGATTGTTTTGTCTTTTTTTTTTTTCCTTTTAAATTTTTTTTAAAATTCTAGTTAGGTAACATACAATGTAATACTAGTTTCAGGTGTAGAATTTAGTGATTCATCACCTGCATACATTCTCCAGTGCTCATCACAGCAATTTCCCTCCTTAATTCCCATCACATATTTAACGCATTCTCCTACCCACCTTCTCTCTAGTAACCTTCATTTGTTCTCTATAGTTCTCTATAGTTAACAGTCTGTTTCCTGGTTTGCCTCTCCCCACTCCCAGCCCCATGTTCATCTATTTTGTTTCTTAAATTCCACATGGGAGTGAAATCATATGGTATTTGTCTTTCTCTGACTTATTTCACTTAGCATAATACTCTCTGGCTCCATCCACATTATTACAAATGGCAAGGTTTCATTCTTTTTTATGGCTGAATAATATTTCAGTATGTGTGTGTGTACATACATGATATCTTTATCCATTCATTAGATGATGGGCATTTGGGCTCTTTCCATAATTTGGCAATTATGCTATAAACATTGGGGTGCATGTATCCCTTCAAATCAGTATTTTTGTATCCTTTGGGTAAATACCTGGTAGTGCAATTGCTGGATCATATGGTAGTTCTATTTTTAACTTTTTGAGGAATTTCCATTCTGTTTTCCACAATGGCTGTACAACTTGGCGTTTCCACCAACAGTTAAGAGGGTTCCCCTTTCTCCATATCCTTGCCAATAACGATTGTTTCCTGTGTTGTTAATTTTAGTCATTCTGACTGACGTGAGGTGGTATCTTATCATTTTGATTTGTATTTCCCTAATGATGAGTGATGTTGAGCATCTTTTCATGTGTCTGTTAGCCATTTGTGTGTCTTCTGCCCATTTTTAAACTAGATTATTTGGTTTGGGGGCATTGGATTTTATAAGTTCTTTTTTTTTTGAGTTTTATAAGTTCTTTTTTTTATAATAAATTTATTTTTTATTGGTGTTCAATTTACCAACATACAGAATAACACCCAGTGCTCATCCCGTCAAGTGCCCCCCTCAGTGCCCATCACCCATTCACCCCCACCCCTGCCCTTCTCCCCTTCCACCACCCCTAGTTCATTTCCCAGAGTTAGGAGTCTTCATGTTCTGTCTCCCTTACTGATATTTCCTACCCATTTCTTCTCCCTTCCCTTCTATTCCCTTTCACTATTATTTATATTCCCCAAATGAATGAGACCATATAATGTTTGTCCTTCTCCGATTGACTTACTTCACTCAGCATAATACCCTCCAGTTCCATCCACGTCGAAGCAAATGGTGGGTATTTGTCATTTCTAATGGCTGAGTAATATTAATATATTTTGGATACTAGCCCTTTATCTGATATGTCATTTGCAAATATCTTCTATTCTGAAGGTTGCCTTTTAGTTTTGTTGATTATTTCCTTCATTGTGCAGAAGCTTTTTATCTTGATAAAGTCCCAAGAGTTTATTTTTGTTTTTGTTTCCCTTGCCTCAGGAGACATATTTAGTAAGAAGTTGTGACGGCCAGTGTCAAAGAGGTTACTGTCTATGTTCTTCTCTAGGATTTTGATAGTTACCTGTATCACATTTAGCTCTTCCCTCCATTTTTAATTTATTTTTGTTTATTATATAAGAAAGTGGTCAAGTTTCATTCTTTTGCATGTTGCTGTCCAGTTTTCCTAACACCGTTTATTGAAGAGATTGTCTTTTTTCCATTCTTTCCTGCTTTGTCAAAAATTAGTTGGCCATATAGCTGTGGATTCATTTGTGGATTTTCTATTCTGTCCCATTGATACATGTGTCTCTTTTTGTGCCAGTGCCATACTGTCTTCATCACTACAGCTATAGTATAACTTGAAGTCCAGAACTGTGATGCCTCCTCCAGCTTTTCTTTTCTTTTTTAAGATTGCTTTGGCTATTTGGGGTCTTTTGTGGTTTCATACAAATTTTAGGATTGTTTTTTCTGGCTCTGTGAAAAATACTGATTATTTGTCTTTTAGAAAGGAAAGAAAAAATTTTAAAAAGCATTATCTGATAATAATTGATTAAAAAGATTTTTTTTTGTAGGCAAAGGAAAAGAGGATTTTATCCCTAGAAGTTGAAACAGAAAGACAATGTCTGAGAAAGTCAAACAACTTGGGACAAAAACTCTCCTTTCTGGAGTAACTCTTTTTAAAGATGATTTAATGCACTGTACTGAATATAAAAGGAACCTAAGACAGTCAGTACTATAACTGAGGAAGAGGAAAGCATGTCAGATTTTAAATATCTGAAACCATGAATTATTTGTTCTTGAACCCAAAGCCCTTACCATAATTACATAGAAAAATTTACCCTATAGATCTCAAATATATACCAGATAAAATTTGGAAACTTAGTTTTTCATAACCTGAGGAAATCCACTATAGGCTAGTGGATCTCTTATTTTAAATTTTTATCAAATAAATAGGTTTATTTTTATATTATGTTAATAGATGTCATTTATTAAGACTACCACAAAGACCATGCATTATATTGGAAAGAACACAGCTTACAGATTCACAAGATTCTCCTTGCGACATTGAACTAGTTTTGGAAATTTGAACAAAGTACTCCCAGAGACTGAATTTCCTCATTTCAAAAACAAATGACAATAAAACTCATTTAAAAGTAAATCTCTTCTTTCTTATAAAGATTAATCCTGATTTCTATGTGAAACACTTTGCATTTGTACAGATTGATGGTGATGTTTGTTATTTAAAATACATAATTTTAAAGAAATATCAACATCTATTTGTTTCCCTCACAATGTTTCTTATTATATTCTAGGCCTTTAATGATTGACCCTCAGGGTCAAGCTAATAAGTGGATCAAAAACTCTGAAAAAGAAAATCAGCTTAGTGTTATTAAGCTATCTGATTCAGACTATATGAGAACATTGGAAAATTGTATTCAATTTGGAACTCCACTTCTATTAGAAAATGTTGGCGAAGAACTGGACCCATCTTTGGAGCCTTTACTACTTAGACAAACTTTCAAGCAAGGTAGAAGTTAATTTATATTAGTTGGTAGAACTGAAAGATGTTTCAATGATCTTTGAGACAAGAAAACCACTACATAAATTCAAGGATAATGTTAATAACTCAGAACTTCTGTGTCATCGTTATGTGTGAAAGGAATTTAGAACGAAATGAATTTTGGTTGGATAATCTAAAATAAATATCTTGCCCTCTGTTCATTATGTTAACCTCTGTTATCTAGACTGCTCTTCAGTAGAGAACATAAAGAAGTTAAAGCCAGTTTGAAATCCCTTTGTCTTGTGACCATGGAGCTCACACAGCCCATTATTATGAATAGTAATGGTTAATGTGGACTAAACTTGACTTTAAGTTAAACAGTACCCACCTTACATCTTTCTACTTCAAAAATTTTATCTCTGCCAAACTCTAATACTTTATTTTTCTTTTCTTGGCTCTTAGTTTTTATTTAAATTCTAGTTAGTTAACATATAGTATAATATTGGTTTCAGGAGTAGAATTTAGTGATTCATCACTCATATATAACACCCAATGCTCATCACAGGGCCCTCCTTAATACCCATTACTCATTTTGCCCATCCTCAGTGCACATTTCTTCCAGCAATCCTCAGTTTGTTCTCTATAGTTAAGAGTCTCTTATGGTTTGCCTCTTTCTCTTTTTTCCCCCCTTTCCCTATGTTCATCCGTTCTGTTTCTTAAATTCCACATATGAGTGAAAGTATATGGTATTTATCTTTCTCTGACGTATTTTGCTTAGCGTAATATACTATAGCTCCAACCATATCATTGCAAGTGGTAAGATTTCATTCTTTTTGATGGCTGAGTAATACTCCATTATATATATATATACCACGTCTTAATCCATTCATCAGTTGATAGACATTCGGACTCTTTCATAAACTGTAGTACTTTGAAGAGCTTAATTCATATACAAATAATCTTGGAATTATGATTGAAAATTGATGGAGGAGGTAAGATCAAAAGGAATCTTGATTTATAAGGCCCCTGACAACCAGAGAAAATGTCTTATGCCACTCCAGAATGAATGAGCCCTGCTGTGTAATTGCTTTCTTGCCTCTATGTCTGTGATTTTGTCATATCTCTATTCTATTTTAAATTACTTTAGGACCCTTTATTTGTAGCCTAGACACAGCCTTAATATAGAAGGAGGGGCTATACAACTCTGGCCTACTTATCATGCATTTGCTTTCTGAAATATAGGTGGCATTGATTGCATCAGACTTGGTGAGGTCACTATTGAGTATTCCTTTGATTTCAAGTTTTATATCACCACAAAACTGAGAAATCCACACTTTATGCCAGAACTGGCTACAAAGGTATCTTTGCTAAATTTCATGATAACTCCAGAAGGACTTGAAGATCAGTTACTAGGTATTGTTGTTGCAAAGGAGAGGTATGTATTTTCTTATATGCTTCCAGATGGTTTAGAGAGGAATATTTGTAGGCCATTAATACTTTTGTTGTGTGATTATTTCAAAAACTTATTAAATTTTACATTTTGTTATTATAAATTAAGTATATAGTCCTTTAAAATAACCATTCTTGGAGTGGCTAGATGGCTCAGTTGGTTAAGAATCCATCTCTTGATTTTGGCTCAGGTCATGATCTCAGGGTCTTGAGATCAAGGCCCATTTCAATCTCCATGTTGAGCATGGAGCCTGCTGAAGATTCTCTCACTCTCCGTCTACCGCTCCCCCCTACTCACATGCATGCTTGCTTCCTCTCTCTTAAGAAAAAAAAGTAAAATTGCCACTCTAAGAACAAGTGAGTTATAAGCCAACCATATTATATTTGACTCTTAGTATTAGTAGTAGGATCCAGGAGACATACCATGACTTCTGAGTTGTATCTGATTAAGGCAAAAAAGTTACACAGAAGAATATATACTGTAGACAAAATCAGAAATATGTTCAAAGACTTAAATGCAGGATATCAATGAAATATTTGAATAATACAGTGAAATAATAAAAGAATGATTTTTTTATAATAAATTTATTTTTTATTGGTGTTCAATTTACCAACATACAGAATAACACCCAGTGCTCATCCCATCAATTGCCCCCCTCAGTGCCCGTCACCCATTCATCCCCACCCCCCCTGCCTCCTCCCCTTCCACCACCCCTAGTTCGTTTCCCAGAGTTAGGAGTCTTTATGTTCTGTCTCCCTTTCTGATATTTCCCACACATTTCTCCCTTCCCTTCTATTCCCTTTCACTATTATTTAAATTCCCCAAATGAATGAGAACATATAATGTTTGTCTTTCTATAAAAGAATGATTGATGAAATACTTAGATAAGAATGAAAAAGCAGGATACAAAATTATGCATGGTATGGATAATATTTTGTAAAAAAATATAGTTAATGTATGAATGAATATATATATATTTTTCTATATATATATATATATATATATATATATATATATATATATATAGAAAAAATTAGGGAGGGAATATGCCAGAATGTTAGCAGTGATCATCTCTGAGGATGATAAGATCATGGGTAACTTATTTTTTCATTCTTTATATATTTTTCTATTACTAGCATGTGTTATTTTTTTAAAAGAGAAAATATATTAAGATATTTGATAGGGCTAGTAGTAAAGAATTGTTTCCTGATGGAAATCTTTGATTCCACTTGGAGCTTCACACAACATTATCAGTCTATTTCATGAAATCAAATTATAAGTGAAATTATGTAATCTATGAAGTGCCTTAGTTACTTCTAATATTTGAATCCTACTTGCACAGTATCCAAGATAGAACCAAGTCCTAACATTCTAAAACATCGTGAATTATGTTATTTTGAAGTCTTATACTGTCTTTGTGAAGATTGTAAGTGCCAGTTTTGTCTTCTTCTTGAAAGGGCAATTGTATGACAAGTCTTCTTTTCTGTTCCTGTGGAAGACATACATAATGAAAATAACACTGAATATGACAAAACCAAGGAGTAGATAAAAAGTTGACTATTGTGTTTCTTCTCCAGTTCCTATCCTCACATAACCACCTCAGCCATATGGATAAATTTAACACATTCTTAGATTTACTGTGGTACATTTTACTGCCACATTTTACATACATGCAATTGATGATCATTTTTTTTGCTCAAATAATCATTCGTATGGAAATAACTTTTTTTCCTTAGGATAAACTTTGTGCTACATATCTTTGTGTTACATGTCTACAAAATTATTTCTCTACAAAATTGTGATATCTAATATTCAGATATGATTTTAGATAAACTACTCCAGATTTAGACTAAATGTTTCTCTATCTTTTTAGACCAGAGTTAGAAGAGGAACGAAATGCCCTTATTCTTCAGTCTGCAGCTAATAAGAAACAGCTAAAAGATATAGAGAAGAAAATTTTAGAAACACTATCATCTTCAGAAGGGAACATTTTAGAAGATGAAAGTGCAATTAAAGTCTTAGACTCTGCTAAAATGATGTCCAATGAGATAACAAAGAAACAGCAGGTGAAAAGAGAATCCTAGCAATCTTTTGATCCTTTTTCAGTTTGCTCCTAGTATAATTTGGGAGAAAGTTTGTTTGCAAGGAGCAGAAGCCTATTCAAATTAGCCCACATAAGAAAGATACAAGGGCAGCATAAGGAATATAGTCAATGATAATATAATAGTGTCTTATACTGACAGATGGTCTACACTTGTGGTGAACACAGCATAATGTATAAACTTGTCCAATCACTATGTCGCACACCTGAAACTAATGTAACATTGTGTGTCAACTATATTCAAAAAAGAAAAGAAAAGAAAAGAAAAGATACAAGGGGGCATTTTCCCAATTACAGAGGTATATACAGGCCTCAAGAATAATAGAAAGTTTCTATGCTCTTTGTGTAATATTGTGTAGTCTTCATCTGTGCCTCTCTGCTCCATAAGAAGGCTAGTTTCTCCTGTAAAACATTTGTATCTGGTCCTTGCATGGAGAAACCAAATTTGGTTCCATTACCTTTTATTAGCACTAGTGCCCAGTACCACTTGACTTCCGTTTTTGGGGCTCTTATAAGTTCTAATTCTCTAGTGGGAAAAATTGATTTAGCTAATCTTGCGTCCATTTCTATCTTTACCTCCTGATTGAGTCAGCTACAAATGAGATTATTCAGTATAAACATGATACACAACAGTCTGTGGATAGTGTGTCCAAAGGAGAAGTGGTTTGGATAAGTGCTTTATACCTTTTTCCTATAGAATAGCAATCTATCAGAAGGAGTTACCAGTTGAAGAACTTGTTATCTTGGAGAATTTTTTTCTTTGGGGGGTCAAATACTAAGACCCCTATTATGTCCAGAAAAGTTAAACATATGAGAAGCTACTTTTAATGTCTAACACCATCAGCTAGGAAATATTTCTGAATATCTACTTTGCCAGACTTTGTGCTGGGTTCTGGTGCACATGTTGATACCTTAAACATACACATGTGCACATTCTCTATCTGACCTATTAAAATAAAAGAAGATGAGTGACTATAGTAGACACATGTCAGATTCAGGCAAAGTATAAGCAAAGATTGACAACTCTGGTATTCCCCAAACAAGAAACATAACCTTAAACTATTTTTCATTCTTTGTTGTCCTCCCTCTCATCTTCCTCTTCCCTCCCTTCCTAGTTCTTTCCTTCCTTTTCCTTTCTTTCTTTACAACTTTTAGCATAATAATAAGTCTTTTCTTATAAACTCTTCCTCTATAATTATGTCATTGAGTTGGGGGCTATTTTTTAAATATAAACTTTATTATATAAAAAATAAATAATCCAGGATCCCTGGGTGGTGCAGCGGTTTGGCGCTTGCCTTTGGCCCAGGGTGCAATCCTGGAGACCTGGGATCGAATCCCACATCGGGCTCCTGGTGCATGGAGCCTGCTTCTCCCTCTGCCTGTGTCTTTGCCTCTCTCTCTCTCTCTCTCTCTCTCTCTGTGTGACTATCATAAATAAATAAAAAAGAAAGTAAAAAAATATGTAAAAAGCCTCAAAATTAAAAAAATAAATAAAATAAATAATCCAAAAACACATTTCCTATGTCTTAATCCTGATTTTTCTCTTCTTCTAGATTGCAGAAAAGACAGAACTCAAAATAGCAGAGTCTCGAGAAGGCTACAGACCCATTGCTAAACATTCATCAGTATTATTCTTCAGCATTGCAGACCTGGCTAACATTGATCCCATGTACCAGTACTCTCTCACCTGGTTTGTCAACCTTTATATCAACTCTATTCATGACAGGTAAACATTTTCTTGCTTCATTTATCCTCCCTCAGTTGGATTTTCACCATCCTTTCCATAAAAATATACATAACTTTTTTCTTTTAAAAAAAAAAAGATTTTATTTTTTTGCAAGAAAGAGAGAGAGAAAGAGCACGAGCAGGGGCAGAGGGAGAGAGGGAAAGCAGGCCCCCTGCTAGCAGGGAGACTGATGCAGGGCTCAATCCCAGGACCCTGGGATCCTGACCTAAGCTGAAAGCAGATGCTTAACGGACTAAGCCACCCAGGGACCCCATTAACTTGTTTCTTATTACGTAATATGTATTCATTACGGAACATTTAAAAATATGGAAAAGTTGAAGGGCACCTCTGTGGTACAGTCCATTAGGCGTTTGACTCTTGGTTTCGACTCAGGTTGTGATTTCAGGGTTGTGAGGTTGAGCCCAGCATGGGGCTCTGCACTCAGCTGGGAGTCTGCTTGAGATTCCCTCTCTGCCTCTTCCTCTGCCCCTCCCGCCCATGCTCTCTCTTTCTCTAAAAAAAAATTAAATAAATCTTTTAAAAAATATATGGAAAAGTTGAAAGAAAAAGAGAAAGTCTCTTTTTTTTTCTAAGTTTTGTTTCACCCCTACTCAAGATGTAGGCATAGAAGGATTAGTTTTAGTCCTTCCCCCACCTCTTTTAAATATTTTAATATGGCACTTATCTTTGCTGGCAACTCCAGTACCTTTCTCCACCCTTGAGAACTCTAAAAAGTTTCAGTTCCAGGGTGCCTTGCTGGCTCAGTCAGTACAGCATGCAACTCTTGATCTCAGTTTGTGAGTTTGAGCTCCGCATTGGGTGTAGAGATTACTTTTAAAAATCTTAAGGAGTGCCTGAGTGTCTCAATCAGTTAAGCCTCTGCCTTCAGCTCAGGTCATGATCCCAGGATCCTGGGATTGACCCCATGTCCTGTTCCGTTTGGTGAGGAGTCTGCCTCTCCCTTTCCCTTTGCCTCTCCCCTTGCTTATGCTCTCTCACATGCTCTGTCTCTCTCTCTCTCTCAACTAAATAAATAAAACCTTTTAAAAAAGAAAATCGTAAATAAATAATATTTTTAAAAAGCTTCAGTCCTACACTTCTAATTATTTGCTAGATATTTTCACTTTAATCAATTAATAAATATACACAGATTTTGGAGTCAGACTGGAGTAAAGGATTAAGTCTCACTCCCACCATATACTAGCTATGTTGATACAGGCAACTCAGTTAACCTTTCTGTATGTAATTGCCTCAATTTTCCTTATCTATAAAATAGAGATAATAATAGTACCTACCTTTTAGAATTGTTATGAAAATTTAATATCTGTAAAGTGTTTATCACAATGTCTGGTATTTAGTAACTGCTATGTTTGTTAAGTAGAATAAAAGGATGATTTGAGCCTAGCATGTACAGTCTACATAGGCTCTTGGTAGAACAGTCTCTCCTGAGTGATTGAAATCCCTAAGCTTTCCAGTTGGGATTTGGAATTTGAATTTATACAGTCCACACAATGGAGGAAATTCAAGGTGAGGAATTGACATAAATATCAATATCAAGTGTCAGCAAGGATGTAGAGTCATCAGAACCCTCATACACTACTGGCAGGATTGTAAAATCCTGGATTTTACAGGATTGCCACTTTGGAAATATTTTTAAATTCTCTGGAAAATTAAACATAGATTTGCTATATGAGGTAGTAATCAAAAAATCCAGTGATTCTTGGGGATACTTAAGAGAATTAAATGCATATGCATACACAGAAAATTATAGTATTTTTGGTACATGAAAAATATATATCTAAAAGTTACTTGATTAATTTTTTCTCCCTTCAGTACAATGATATTTATTCATGTGTAATATAGTTAGGTTCATATGTTGTTGGTTTAAGGGTTCTTTTGTATTTCATTTTAGAGTTTTCCCTTCATCCTTGTTGATTTTAATTTTACTATATTTTTGAGCACATACACATTAATATGATTCCAGAAGTTAATCCTATACAAAATGGTCTGCTCAGAGAAGTGTCACCATCCCCTATTCTTCCATCCCCTTTCCATGTGCCAAGATTGCTTTTTAAAATTAAATTAATTTTGAGATAAATGTAGAATCACATGCAGTTATAAGAAATAATATAGTGGGGGTCCCAGCTGGCTCATTCAATGGAGCATGCAACTCTTGATTCGGGAATGTGGGTTTGAGTTCCACTTTGGATGTAGAAATTACTTTAAAAAAATTAAAATCTTAAGAAAAGAAAAGAAATAATACAGTGATCTCCCATAATCTTTACCCAGTTTTCCCACTGGTGACATCTTCAAAACCTCTATAATAGTACAAGATCATAACCAGGATATTAATGTTGATACAATCAAGATAGGGAACACTTCCATCATAAGGATTCCCATGCTGCTCTTTTACAGCCATACCCACTTCTTTCCTATCCCTACTCTCTCCTCAACCTTTGACAACCACCAATCCATTCTTCATTTCTATAATCTCATCACTTCAAGAATGTAATATAAATGCAATCATATATAGCACATAACTTTTTAAAAAACGATTTAGTTTAGAGAAAGAGTGAGTGAGCATGAGCAGGGAGGGGGTGATAAAGGGAAAGAATCTTAAGCAGACTCCTCCTTCATTGGAGAGTCCTGTGTGGCGGCTTGATCCTGAGATCGTGACCTGAGCTACAATCAAGAGTTGGACCCTTAACTGACTGAGCCCCCAGGTGCCCCATATATGGCACATAACTTTTAAGGATTGGCTTTTTAAAAAATATTTTATTTATTTATTCATGAGAAACAGAGAGAGAGAGGCAGAGGGAGAAGCAGGCTCCATGCAGGGAGCCTGACATGGGGCTTGATCCTGGCTCTTCAGAATCACATCCTGGGCTGAAGGTGGTGCTAAACTGCTGAGCCACCCAGGTTGCCCAGGATTGTCTTTTTTAATCTCAATTCTTAATTCTCTGGGGATTCATTCAGATCGTTGTGTGTGTCAGTATATTGTTCCTTTTAATTGCTAAGAAATATTTCATGATATTGATATACTACAGCAAATCTGGTTACTTCCAGTTTTTAGCTATTATAAATAAAATTGCTATAAACATGCATGTACAGGTATTTGTGTGAACATAAGTTTTCATTTTGGGGATAAATGCCCAGAAGTGCAATTACTAGGTCATGTGGTACTTGCTTGTTTGTTTTTTTAAAAGTTGCTGCCAAACTTTCCCAGAATGGGTGTATCATCTTACATTCCTTTAAGTATTACTGAAAATTTTTTGAACTAAAAAAAAGAAAGTAATACATGATTATTGCAAAATTTTAAACATATAAGAGTATGTTTAAAAGAAGGAAAATATCAGCCAAAATCATACCCAGAATTAACCTTTTGTCCATATATTTTCTGACTTTTCACATATTTTTAAAAAATATATACATATTGATCTAGATTTGATGTTTCTTTGGAACAAAAACATTTCTTTATCTCTTACAGTTCCCTGCCCAACATAAATCTCACACTAATAAGGATTCAATATAGGTATCTTTTAATTAACTGATTGTTTTCAGTCATTTTGGAATGCAATAAGAAGTGTAGGGATCCCTGGGTGGTGCAGCGGTTTGGCGCCTGCCTTTGGCCCAGGGCACGATCCTGGAGACCCGGGATCGAATCCCACGTTGGGCTCCTGGTGCATGGAGCCTGCTTCTCCCTCTGCCTGTGTCTCTGCCTCTCTCTCTCTCTCTCTCTGTGAGACTATCATAAATAAATAAAAATTTAAAAAAAGAAGTGTAGAATTTTGAAAATAGAGACATGGTGTAAACCCTATTTCATTTTCTTATAGAATTATACTGTGTTTCTTTACATAAATTTACCAGGAGTTGCATACACATAAAACTATACAGGGAAGTTCCATGTATTCTTCACTTGGTTTCTCCAGTGGTAACATTTTGCGTTACCATAGTACCATATCAAAGCCGGGAAATTCACAGAGCTTATTCAGATTTCACCAGAGTTTTTTTTTTTTTTTCTTTTTTAAAGATTTTATTTATTTCTTTGAGAAGGTGGAGAGGGGGAAAGAAACTCAAGCAGACTCCATGGCTGAGCACAGAGCCACTGTGGGGCTCCATCCTACCACCTGAGATCAGGACCTTAGCCAAAACCAAGAGTTGGATGCTTAACCAACTTCATTGCCCAGGCGCCCCCAGATTTCACCAGTTTTATATGCACTCGTGTGTGTGTGTGTGTGTATTTTCATAATTAACAATGGATACTTACATGTTAATTCATATGGTACTTATTTTTTGTTAGCTTTGTTTGACTCAACATATTTGCTTGTTTTTCAACCTTTCAGTAACAAATCCAAAATTTTGGAAAAGCGCCTACGGTACTTAAATGACCACTTCACATACAACTTATATTGTAATATATGCCGATCACTATTTGAGAAGGACAAGCTGCTGTTTTCTTTTTTGTTATGTGCCAATCTTCTTCTGTAAGTTACTTGCTTTTTTTCTTTTATTTGTTTTAAAAAACTTGGCTGGGAAAACTAGGATGAGGATTTGATAAGGATGGCTTCTCACAAAAGGATGTTTTTGCTCTGCTTAAATCATGATCTTACCTATACATTTCTCTACAGTAGTATTGGTGTTTTGATGTTTATTAGATTTTTAAAATTTGGGTTACACATAAAAGTCCACCAAATATACACATACACTTTAATGGACTCTTAAAAAGCAAAAATCTATGTAACTACCAACTATGTGACTCTTGATCTCGGGGTCATGAGTTCAAGCCCCATGTTAGATGTAGAGGTTACTTAAAAAAAACAAACAAGAAATAGAGCCTTTTCAAATTGGTTTTTTCACTTAATAATATGCACTTAAAGTCTTTCCATGTTCTTTTCATGGCTTGATAGCTCACTTCTTTTTAGTACTAAATATTCCATTCTCTGGATGTACCACAGTTTATTCACCTACTGAAAGACATTCTGGTTGCTTCCAAGTTTTGAACTTTATGAATAAAACTGTTGTAAACATTTGCATATAGGTTTTTGTATGTACATAAGTTTTCAACTCTTTGCTTAAATACTAGAGAGTGTGATTGCTGATCATATGGCAAGAGTATGTTTAGTTTTGTAAAAATCCTGTCTTCTGAAGTAGCTATAACAATTTTGCATTCCACTAGCAAAGAGTAAGAGTTCCTCTTGCTCCACATCCTTGCCAACATTTGGTCTTGTCAGTGTTCTGGGTTTTGACCATTCTAATAGATGTGTAGTGTTACCTGATTTTAATTTGCAATTTGCTAATGACACATGATGTTTAGAATTTTTCCTTTGCTAATTTGCCATCTTTATATTTTCTTCAGTGATGCATCTGTTGGGTCTTTTGGCTACTTTTGAATCAGTTTAATTGTTCATTTTTTTATTGTTGTTTTGGGTGACAGTCTTTCAACAGGCCTTTTACAAATATTTTCTCCCAGTTTGTGGTGTGCCTTCTCATTCTTTTGACAGTGTCTTTGGCAGAGCAGAAATTTTAAATTTTAATGAAGTCCAACTTATCAATTCTTTCATGGCTCATGGTGTTGTATCTAAAAAATCACTGACAAAAAAATAAAAAATAAAAATCCATTGACATACCTAAGATCACCTAGATTTTCTCCTGTGTAATCTAGGAATTTTATGATTTTGCCTTTTATGTTTAGGTTCCTGATCCATTTTGAGTTAATTTTTGTGAAGAGTATCTAGATTCTTTTTTTTTTTTTTTGCATGGGGATATCCAGTTGTTCTAGCACCATTTGTTAAAAAGACTGTTCACTATATGGCCCTTGCTTCTTTGTCAAAGATCGGGTAGCTATATTTATATGGGTGTATTTCTGGACTCTTTATTCTGTATCACTGATCTGTATTTGTTCTTTTGTAGTATTGACTTAGATTTACAGTAAATCTTGTTAGAAGGGTAGTTCAGTCCTTGACTTTGTTCTTAAATATTATGTTGGCTATTCTGGGTCTTTTGAATCTTCATATAAATTGAACTTTATAGAAAATCAGTTTGTTGATATCCACAAAATTCTATTCTATTGACGTATTTGCCTATTTTTTTTTTTTTACCAATACATTGTCTTGAAGTCCAGTAATCTCAGTTTTCCAGTTGTATTCTCCTTCAATATGTGTTGAATATGTGTTGTGTTCTCCAAAACAATTGTTGCCTATTCTTGGTCTCTTGACCTTCCATATAAACATTAGAATCAGTCTGTCAATTATACACAAAATAACTTGCTGCAATCTTGAGTGAGATTGCAGTAAATCTATAGATCAGATTGGGAAGAACTGACACCCTGACAATATCGATTGTTCCTCTTCATGAATGTCTCTTCATTTATTTAATTCTTTGAGTTATTTCATCACATTTTTGTAGTTTTTCTCATATAGATCTTGTACATGATTTGTGAGATTTATACCTAAGTATTTCACTTTTTTGGGTGCCAGTGCAAATTGTATCCTGTTTTTAACTTCAAATTCCACTTGTCATTGCTATACAGGAAAGCAACTGACTTTTTGGATGTTGATGTTGCATCCTGCAACCTTGCTATAATTGGTTTCTTAGTTCTAGGATTTTTTTGTCAATTCTTTTATATTTTTAGATTTTCTACATAGACAAATATGTCATTTGCAAACAAAGGCAATTTAATTTTTTTCTTTCTAATCTATATGTTTTTTATTTCTTATTACACTAGCCAGGATTTTTAGTTGACAAGTGGTGAAAAGGGACATTCTTGTTTTGTTCTTGGTCTTAGTGGGAAAGTTTCTACTTTCTCATATTGAAGTATGATGTTGACCATAGGCTTTTTGGGAATGTTCTTTATCAAGTTGAGGATGTTTCCCTCTATACTTGTTTTGCTTAGAATTTTGATCATGAAAGGGTATTGGATTTTGTCAAATGCCTTTTCTGCATCTACTGATAGATGTGCTTTTTCTTCTTTAGTTGCTTGATGTGATAGATAACATTAATTGATTTTTGAATGTTGAAACAGCCTTACACACCTGAGTTAAATATCACTGTTTTAGTGTGTTTATCTTTTTATACATTGTTTGATTCAATTTGCTAATATTTTGTTAAGAATTTTTGTATCCATGTTCTTGAGAGATATTGGTCTGTAGTTTTCTTATACTATCTACTGTCTAGTTTTGGTATTAGGGTAACACTGGATTTGTAGAATAATTAGAGAAGTATTTCTTCTGCTATTTTCTGGAAGAGACTGTAAGGAATTGGTAGAATTTCTTCTTATAAGTTTGGTAGAATTCTCCAAAAACCCATCTTAGTGTGGTGCTTTCTGTTTTGGAAGGCTAATAATTATTGACTCAATTTTTTAATAGATATAGTTATGGACTGCATAGTTGTATCTGCCCCAAATTCATATGTTGATATGCTAACTTCCAGTGTGACTGTATTTAGAGATGAGGCCTCTAAGGAAGTAACCAGGTTAAATAAGGTCATAAAAGTATGTTCTTCATCTGATAGAATTAATGACCTTAAAAAAAGAGAGAGCTAGCAGAGTACTCTCTCTCTCCATATGCACATAGAAGAAAGGTCATGTGACAATACAGTGAGAAGTTGGCCGTCTACAAGCCAGGAAAAGAGGGCTCATCAAAAACCCAAATCAGCCAGAACTTTGATCCAAACTTCTATCTTCCAGAACTCTGAGAAAATAAATTAGCATTATTTATTCAACTGAGCCTATTGTTGTTTTTTTAAAGATTTTATTTGTTTGTTTGTTTGTTTGTTTATTCATGAGAGACACAGAGAGAGAGAGAGAGAGGCAGAGACATAGAGGGAAAAGCTGGCTCCCCATGGGGAGCCCAATGCGGGACTCGATCTTAGGATCCCGGGATCATGACCTGAGCTGAAGGCAGATGCTCAACCACTGAGCCACCCAGGCATCCCTTCCTGTTATATTTTGTTAAGGCAGCATAAGTACAATAACACAAAGTCTATTCAGATTACCTGTTTCCCCTTGTGTAAATTTGGGCAGATTATATCTTCCAATGAATTGATCCATTTCAGCTAGGTTATCAGATCTGAGGACATAGCATTCATAATATTGTTTTTTATCTTTTTAATGTCAAAGGAATTAATAGTGATGGCCCTTCTTTCATTTCTGATATTTGTAATTTGTATATTTATTTCCTTAGTTATCCTGGCTAGAGGTTAATCATTTTATTGATCTTTTCAAAGAACCAGATTTCAGTTTCTTTTTTTTTTGTATATTTTTTATTGGAGTTTGATTTGCCAACATATAGTATAACATACAGTGCTCATTCCGTCAAGTGCCCCTTTCAGTGCCCATCATCCAGTCACCCCATCCCACCACCCACCTCCCCTTCCATTACCCCTTGTTCATTTCCCAGAGTTAGGAGTCTCTCATGTTCTGTCACCCTCTATATTTCCCACTCATTTTCTCTCCTTTCCCCTTTAATCCATTTCACTATTTTTTATATTCCCCAAAAGAATGAAACCATATAATGCTTGTCCTTCTCTGACTGACTTACTTCACTTAGTATAATACCCTCCAGTTCTATCCACATCGAAGCAAATGGTGGGTATTCATCGTTTCTGATGGCTGAGTGACATTCCATTGTATATATAGACCACAGCTTCTTTATCCATTCATCTTCCAATGGACATCAAGGCTCCTTCCACAGTTTGGCTATTGTGGACATTGCTGCTATAAACATTGGGGTGCAGGTGTCCTGCCATTTCTCTGCATCTGTATCTTTGGGTAAATCCCCAGCAGTGCAATTGCTGGGTTGTAGAGTAGCTCTATTTTTAACTCTTTGAGGCACCTGCACACGGTTTTCCAAGAGTGGCTGTACCAGTTCACATTCCCACCCACAGTGCAAGAGTGTTCCCCTTTCTCCACATCCTCTCCAACATTTGTGGTTTCCTGCCTTGTTAATTTTCACCATTCTCACTGGTGTGAGGTGGTATCTCATTGTGGGTTTGATTTGTATTTCCCTGATGGCAAGTGATGCAGAGCATTTTCTCATGGGCTTTTTGGCCATGTGTATGTCTTCTTTGGTGAAATTTCTGTTCATGTCTTTTGCCCATTTCATGATTGGACTGTTTATTTCTTTGCTGTTGAGTTTAATAAGTTCTTTATAGATCTTGGAAACTAGCCCTTTATCTGATATGTCATTTGCAAATATCTTCTCCCATTCTGTAGGCTGTCTTTGAGTTTTGTTGACTGTTTCTTTTGCTGTGCAGAAGCTTTTTATGTTGATCAAGTCCCAATAGTTCATTTTTGCTTTTGTTTCTCTTGCCTTCATAGATGTATCTTGCAAGAAGTTACTATGGCCAAGTTCAAAAAGGGTGTTGCCTGTGTTCTTCTCTAGGATTTTCATGGATTCTTGTCTCACATTTAGACCTTTCATCCGTTTTGAGTTTATCTTTGTGCGTGGTGTAAGAGAATGGTCTAGTTTCTTTCTTCTGCATGTGGATGTCCAATTTTCCCAGCACCATTTATTGAAGAGACTGTCCTTTTTCCTGCCTTGTCGAATATTAGTTGACCATAGAGTTGAGGGCCCATTTCTGGGTTCTCTATTCTGTTCCATTGATCTATGTGTCTGTTTTTGTGCCAGTACCACACTGTATTGATGCTCATAGCTTTGTAGTACAACTTGAAATCTGGTATTGTGATGCCCCCAGATATGGTTTTCTTTTTCAATATTCCCCTGGCTATTCGGGGTCTTTTCTGATTCCATACAAATCTTAATATTATTTGTTCCAACTCTCTGAAGAAAGTCCATGGCATTTTGATAGGGATTGCATTAAATGTGTAAATTGCCCTGGGTAGCATTGACATTTTCACAATATTAATTCTTCTAATCCATGAGCATAGAATATTTTTCCATCTCTTTGTGTCTTCCTCAGTTTCTTTCAGAAGTGTTCTGTAGTTTTTAGGGTTTAGATCCTTTACCTCTTTGGTTAGGTTTATTCCTAGGTATCTTATGCTTTTGGGTGCAATTGTAAATGGGATTGATTTCTTAATTTTTCTTTCTTCAGTCTCATTGTTAGTGTGTAGAAATGCCACTGATTTCTGTGCATTGATTTTATATCCTGATACATTGCTGGATTGCTGTATGAGTTCTAGCAATCTTGGGATGGAGTCTTTTGGGTTTTCTACGTACAGTATCACGTCATCTGCAAAGAGGGAGAGTTTGACTTCTTTACCAATTTGAATGCCTTTTATTTCTTTTTGTTGTCTGATTGCTGAGGCTAGGACTTCTAGTACTATTTTGAATAGCAGTGGTGATAGTAGACATCCCTGTCATGTTTCTGATCTTAGAGGAAAAGCTTTCAGTGTTTCTCCATTGAGAATGATATTTGCTGTGGGCTTTTCATAGATGGCTTTTAAGATGCTGAGGAATATTCCCTCTATCCCTATACTCTGAAGAGTTTTGATCAGGAATGGATGCTGTATTTTGTCAAATGATTTCTCTGCATCTATTGAGAAGATCATATGGTTCTTGTTTTTTCTCTTGTTGATATGATCTATCACAATGATTGTTTTATGAGTGTTGAACCAACCTTGCATACTGGGGATAAATCCCACTTGGTCATTGTGAATAATCTCAATGTACTGTTGGATCCTATTAGATAGTATCTTGTTGAGAATTTTTGCATCTGTGTTCATCAGAGATATTGGTCTATAATTCTCCTTTTTGGTGGAGTCTTTGTCTGGTTTTGGAATTAAGGTAATGCTGGCCTCATAAAATGAGTTTGGAAGTATTCCATCGCTTTCTATCTTTTAAAACAGCTTTAATAGAATAGGTATTATTTCTTCTTTAGATGTTTGATAGAATTCCCCTGGGAAGCCATCTGGCCCTGGACTTTTTTTTTTTTTTTAGATTTTATTTATTTATTTACTCATAGAGACACAGAGAGAGAGTCAGAGACACACGCAGAGGGAGAAACAGGCTCCATGCAGGGAGCCTGACATGAGACTCGATCCTGGGTCTCTGGGATCATGACCCAGACCGAAGGCAGTGCTAAACCACTGAGCCACCTGGGCTGCCCTGGCCCTGGACTTTTGTGTCGTGGGAGTTTTTTGAGGACTGCTTCAATTTCCTCCCTGGTTATTGGCCTGTTCAAGTTTTCTATTTCTTCCTGTTCCCATTTTGGTATTTTGTGGTTTTCCAGAAATGCGCCCATTTCTTCTAGATTGCCTAATTTATTGGCATATAGCTGCTCATAATATGTTTTTAAAATCGTTTGTATTTCCTTGGTGTTGGTTGTGATCGTTCCTTTTTCACTCATGATTTTATTAATTTGGGTCTTTTACCTTTCTTTTTAATAAAGCTGGCTAATGTTTTGTCTATCTTATTAATTATTTCAAAGAACCAACTCCTCGTTTTGTTGATCTGTTCTACAGTTCTTCTGGTCTCTATTTCATTGAATTCTGCTCGAATCTTTATTAACTCTCTTCTTCTGCTTGGTGTAGGTTTATGTGCTGTTTTTTCTCCAGTTCCTTTAGGTGCGAGGTTAGCTTCTGTATTTGAGTTTTTTCCAATTTTTTGAGGGATCTTGTATTGTGATGTATTTCCCTCTTAGGACTGCTTTTGCTGTATGCCAAAGATTTTGAAAGGTTGTATCTTCATGTTCTTTAGTTTCCATGAATCATTTTAATTCTTCTCTAATTTCCTGATTGACCCTTTCATCTTTTAGTAGGATGCTCTTTAACCTCCACATGTTTGAGTTTCTTCCAAATTTCTTCTTGTGATTGGGTTCAAGTTTCAAAGCATTATGGTCTGAAAATATGCAGGGGACGATCCCAATCTTTTGGTATCAGTTGTGATTTGTGACTCGGGATGTGGTCTATTCTGGAGAAATTTCCATGTGCACTTGAGAAAAATGTGTATTCGGTTGCACTCGGATGCAAAGTTCTGTATAAATCTGTGAAATCCATCTGGTCCAGTGTATCATTTAAAGCTCTTGTTTCTTTGGTGATGTGTGCTTAGAAGATATGTCATTTGCAGAAAGTGCCGTGTTGAAGTCTCCTATTATTAGTGTATTATTATCTAAGTATGTCTTTACTTTTGTTATTAATTGATATACTTGGCAGCTCCCACACTAGGGTTATAAATATTCATAATTGTTAGGTCTTCTTGTTGGAGAGTCCCTTTAAATATGATATAGCATCCCTCTTCATCTCTTACTACAGTCTGGGATAAACTTTAACTTATCTAATATGAGGATTGCTACCCCAGCTTTCTTTTTAGGACCATTTGAATGGTAAATGGTTCTCCAACTTTTCATTTTCAGGTTGTAGGTGTCCTTAGGTCTAAAATGAGTCTCTTGTAGACAGCAAATAGATGGGTTTTGCTTTTTTATCCAGTCTGAAACCCTGGGTCTTTTGATGGGCTCATTAAGCCCATTCATGTTCAGAGTTACTGTTGAAAGATATGAATTTAGTGTCATCGTAATACCTATTTAGTCCCTGTTTTTGTGGATTATTTCTTTGGGCTTCCTCTTTCTTTTATAGGTTCCCCCTTAATATTTCTTGCAGAGCTGGTTTGGTGGTCACATATTCTTTCTGTTTCTGCCTATCTTGGAAGCTCTTTATCTCTCCTATTCTGAATGAGAGCCTTGCTGGATATAGTATTCTTGGCTGCATGTTCTTCTCATTTAGTACCCTGAATATATCCTGCCAGCCCTGTCTGGCCTGCCAGGTCTCTGTGGAAAGATCTGCTGTTAATCTATTCTTTTTCTCCATTAAAGTTAGGGAAATCTTGTCTCTTGTTGCTTTAAGGATTTTCCCTATCTTTGGAATTTGCAAGTTTCACTATTAAATGTCAAGGTATTGAACGGTTTTTATTGATTTTGGGAGGGACCTCTCTATCTCCTGGATCTGAATGCCTGTTTCCCTCACCAAATTAGGGAAGTTCTCAGCTATGATTTGTTCAAATATGCTTTCTGGCCCTCTGGCCCTCTCTGGAACCCCAATAATAGGTAGATTTTTTTTTCTTCTGAGGCTTTTATTTCCCTTAACCTTTCCCCATGGTCTTTTAATTGTTTTTCTCTTTTTTCCTCAGCTTCCTTCCTTGCCATCAACTTGTCTTCCATGTCACTCACTCTTTCTTCTACCTCTTTAACCCTCATCATTAGGGCCTCCAGTTTGGATTACATCTCATTTAATTGATTTTTAATTTTGGCCTGATTAGATCTAAATTCTGCAGTCATGAAGTCTCTTGATTCCTTTATGCTTTTTTTCCAGAGCTACCAGTAGCTTTCTAATTGTGCTTCTGAATTGGCTTTCTATCATTGAATTGTAATCCAAATTCTGTAACTCTGTGGCAGAGAGTAGATTCTTTCTTTTGCAGTGAGTTCTTCTTTCGAGTCATTTTGCTCAGTGCAGATTGGCTGTATGAGTGGGCTGAGTCAAGAATATCAACCGTGACCTAAGCAAATTACACCCTAGATGATTCTGATGAGGTCAGAGGCCAGAAATTGAAAACAAAGATCAGAACAAAATAAAACAAAAGGACCACTAAAATGAAAAACAAAGTTTAAAAAAAGTAGTAAAAAAATAAAAGGCCAAGAATCCCAAAGAAGAAGAGAAAAAGAAAAGCGGGGGGGGGGGGGGGGGGGGCTGGGAGATGGTGGTGGTGATGAAATTGTAGTGGATGGTGATGAAGTTGTAGTAGAAGGAGAATGTAGTCTGAGGGGTTCTAGAGGGTGATCCTCTTGGTTTTGAGTATATTAAGTTTTGTATGTTAGAAGATGCTCAGTCCCAGATTTATATAAACCAGAAATACTTGTAGAAAGCCCTAACATTGACCACAAAAACATAGAGGGGTGCAGAATGGGAATGAGGAATCTCACAGAACGAACCAGCACGGTGTATCACTTGATTCTGGGTGCATACTGGTCATTTTTAGAAGGTATTAACTTCCACCATTGTAGAACAAAATGAGGCAAACAAAAAACACAAAACATACAAACAAAAAACATATCTTGTATATCTCCCAAAATTGAGTATGTTGTAGGGTATCTAGAAGTGGAAAATATATCTAGACCTGTAATTGTAGAAGTATGAAAGTCAAAAATAAAGAATCTTAAAAATGAAGAGGTGGTAAAATATTGTAGTTAAGGTGGGAAAAGAGAAAAAAATGGAAATTTACAGTCTGGTATAAAAATGGGTTGTACTGGAAAAAGGAAGAAAAAACAATAGGAGGGGTACCCTCTAGTTCTATGTACTGTAAATCCCTCGACTTCCCCTGGAGCTTCCCAGCACTGCTCCGTCAAGAACTTGCTCTTCCCCTGTCCTTCCAGCTGGTCTTCTGGGGGAGGGAGGGCCTGCTGTGATGATTCTCAGGTGTGTGAGCCTGGGGGAGCTGCGCAGCCCCCTGCCAGGTGCACGGCTCAGTGGGAGCTGTTTATCCTGTGAGGCCCCTGTTCCCTGGCGGCCCGCCTCTCCCAGGCACAGGGTGACACCAGGAGGAACAACCACACTGGCGGCAGGCAGGCCTCCAGTCCTGGAGTCAGCTCCCCCAGTAACTACCTCAGTCTCCCAATCCGCACTGGCCTGGATGCTCCGGGGGCGGGGGGCGATGACCTGCACAGCCCGCAGGGCGCCCAGCGGCAGGAGCATCCTCGCTGTCCTGTGCGCTCCCGGCCTCTGCCTGTCCCGGGGGGAGCGCAGGATCCTGGGCTGTGTCCCCCGGTGCCCTGGGCTCCGGGGCCTCTGCTGCTGGAATCACACTCCCGGGCCAGCGGCTCCCTAAGGCAGCAGGGCGCAGCCCCCTCCGCGCGGAGCCCCCACCTGAGCTGCTCCCCAGGCCCCGCCCGGCGCTCCAGCCCTTTACCGCGCTGGGCCCGCGGGGTGGGCGCGCTCCCCGGGGCGCACCTCCTCTACTGGGGACCCCGGGAGACTGGAGGCCCCGCTGCCCCTCCTGCGCTTCGGCCCGGCTTCCCTGCTGAGCGCCTTTCCGTGGGGAAGAATCCGGTGCGGATTTTTAAAGTTCCTGCTTCTCCGGGGTGGGGCTTTCCTGTCCCCAGGCTCTCCACCCGGCTTTAGCCTGGCTCCCCTCCACCCCCCGCCACTTGATTCTTTTTTATACCTGCATGGAGCCTGCTTCTCCTTCTGCCTGTGTCTCTGCTTCTCTCTCTCCCTCTCTGTCTCTCATGAATAAATAAATAAAATCTTTTTTAAAAATTCCACATGAGTGAGATCATATAATTGTTTTTCTCTGATTGACTTATTTTGCTTAGCATAATACCCTCTAGTTCCATCCACGTTCATTGCAAATGGCAAATTTTCGTTTTTTTCATGGCTGAGTAGTATTCTAAAATTTTTTTTTTTTTTTTTGTAGACAACATATAGTTAGATCTTATTTTTGCATCCACTCTGACAGGCTATGTCTTTTCATTGATGTAATGAAACCATTTACATTTAAATTGATTATTGATGTAGATGGATTAATATCTACCATATGTGTTATCGTTTTCTATTCATTGCCATTGTTGTTTTGTGTTTCTCATTTTTGTGTGTGTGTTTCTCATTCTTTACAAGTTAAAATCGGTATGTAACATTATATAAGTTTTAGATGTATATTATAATTCAACATCTGCATTCATTGCCAAGTGATTATTTCCAAAAATCTCGTTACCATCCATCACCATACATTTGACCCCCTTCCCCCATACAAAAAACTCCCTTCCCTCTGATAATCACCAATCTATTCTTTGTATCTCTGAGTTTGTTTCGTTTTGCTTATTTGTTTATTTTTATATTCCACATATGAGTGAAATTGTACTGTTTTTTATGTTTCTCCTTCTGACTTATTTTACTTAATATAATACCCTCAAGTTCCATCCATGTTGTCACAAATGACAAGATATCATTCCTTATATGTCTGAGACTGACATTTAGGTTGTTTCCATATCTTGGCTATTGTAAATAATCCCCCCATAAACATTGAGGTGCATGTATCATTTCAAATGAGTGTTTTCATATTTTTCAGATAAATACCAAAAGTGAAATAGCTGGGTTGTATTGTATTCTATTCTTAACTTTTTGAGGAATCTCTATACTATTTTCCATAGTGCCCACCAATTTATATTCCACCAATAGGGTGCAGGAGTTCCCTTTTTTCCACATCCTCTTAAATACTTTTTTGTCTTTTTTATTATGGCCATTCTAACTAGTGTGAGGTGATATCTTATTGTGGTTTTGATTTGCATTTTGCATTCCCCTAATTGAGATTTTAAAAAAGATTTTATCTGTTTATTTTAGAGAGAGAAAGAGAGAGAGCATGAGCAGGGGAGGGGCAGAGGGAGAGAAAGAAAAAATCTCAAGCAGACCCCACACTGAGTGCAGAACCTGATGCAGGACTTGATCCCAGGACCCTGAGATCATAACCTGTGCCAAAATCAAGAGTTAGATGTCTAACCAACTGAGACACACAGGCACCCCTAATAAGTGATGCTGGACATTGTTTCACGTGCCTGTTGGCCATCTGTACTTCTTTGGAAAAATGTCCACTCAAATCCTAGGCCCATTTTTAAATCAAGTTGTTTGCTTCTTGTTAAATTGTGTGAATTCTTTGTATATTTTGGGTGTTAACTCCTTGTCAGATATTTGATTTATTATAAATATCATCTTCCATTCACTGAGTTGTCTTTTCATTTTGATGATGGTTTCTTTCACTTTACAGAAACTTTCTAGTTTTATATAGTCCCATTTGTTTATTTTTGTTTTTGTTTCCCTTGCCTTTGGAGTCATAGCCACAAAAATAGGGCTAAGATTGATGTCGAAGCTTACAACCTATGTTTTCTTCTAGGAATTTTATGGTATCAGGTATTACATTAAAGTCTTTAATCCATTTTTAATTAATTTCTGTGAAATAGTAGTATAAGATAGTGGTCTAGTTTCATTCTTTTGCATGTGGCTGTCCAGTTTTCCCAGCACCATTTATTGAAGAAACTGTCCTTTCTCCATTGTGTGTTCTTCCCCCTTTGTCATACATTAATTGTCTGTATATACTGTGTGGGGGTATATTTATTTCTGAGCTCTGTATATACATTTCTGGGCTCTCAGTTCTATTCTATTGATTTATGGGTCTGTCCTTAATGCCACTACTACACTATTTTGATTACTATAGTTCTGTAATATAGTTTGAGGTCAGGAAGCAGGATAACTTCAGCTTTGTTGTCCTTTCTCACGATAACTTTGGCTATTCAGGATCTTTTGTGATTCTATACAAATTTTTAAATTAGTTTTTATAGTTCTGTGAAAAATATTGTTGGAATTTTTATTGGAATTATATCTGTTGCTTGCTTTGGGTGGTATGAACATGTTAATGATATGGTTTTTCCAATCCATGAGCACAGAGTATTTTTCTATTTATTTGTGTCTTCAGTTTCTTGCATCAGTATCTTACAGTTTTTAGTGGACAGGTCTTTCACCTCCTTGATTAAATCTATTCCTAGGTATTTTATTCTTTTGATGTAATTGTAAATGAGATTGTTTTCTTAAATTCCCTGATAGTTCTTTATTAGTGTGTAGACATGCCACTGATTTCTTTAGAATGATATCATTCATATTCTACAATTCTGTATTTATTAGGTCTAACAGTTTTTTTTTTTTTTTAGTTCCAACAAAACCTTTAGAATTTTCTATAGAAAGTATTTGCAAATAGTGACAGTTTTACTTCTCTCTTTCCATTTTGAATGCCTTTTGTTTCTCTTTCTTGTCTAATTTCTGTTGCTGGAACTTCCAGTGTTATGTTGAATAAAAGTGTGGAGAGTGGGCATCCTGTCTTATTTCTGATCTTAAAGGAAAAGCTTTTGAGTTTTTACCATTGAGTATATTAGCCGTGGGTTTATCATATATAGACATTATTATATTAAGGTATGTTCCCTCTCTATGCACTTAATTGAGAGTTTTTTTCATAAATGGATGTTGAATTTTGTTAGATGATTTTTTTCTGCATCTATTGAGATGATCATGATTTTTATCCTTAATTTTGTTAATGTGGTGTATCACCTTGATTGATTTGTGGATGTTGAATCATCCTTGGATCTCTAGAATAAATCCCACTTGATCATAGTGTATGATTCTTTTAATGTATTGTTGGATTTGGTTTGCTATGTTTGTTATTTTTGCCTCTATGTTCATTAAAGATATTGGCCTGTAATTTTCTTTTTTGTGTGGTATTCTTGTCTGATTTTGGTATTAAAGTAATGCCACTCTCATAAAATACGTTTGAAAGTGTTTTCTCCTCTTCAGTTTTTTTGAAGGAAGAGTGTGAGAAGGACAGATACTGTCTTTGAATGTTTGGTAGAGTTCACCAGCGAAGCTGTCTGGGCCTGGGCTTTTGTTTGTTAAGAGTTTTTTTATTACTGATTCTATCTCTTTGCTAGCAATTGGTCTATTCAAATTTTCTATTTCTTCGTGATTTGTCTTGGAAGATTGTATATTTTTGAGAATTTATCCATTTCTTCTAGGTTGTCCAATTCATTGGCATATAATTATTTATAGTGTAATTGTAACGTTAGTTGTAACTTCTTTTGCATTTCTGATTTTATTTATTTGAGCCCTCTTCTTTTCTTGGCTAATCTAGCTAAAGGTTTGTCAATTTTGTTTATATTTTCAAAGAACTACCTCTTAGTTTCACTGATCTTTTTTGTTTACATTTTTTGGTCTCAGGTTGACTTATTTTCACTCTGATCTTTGTTATTTTTTTTCCTTCTACTAACTTTGGGCTTCATTTATTCTTCTTCTAGTTCTTTTAGGTTTAAACTTAGATTGTTTTTTGAGGTAGGCTCATATTGCTGTGATATTCCCTCTTAGAACCACTTTTACTGCACCCCATAGATTTTCATATGTCATATTCCTGTTTTCATTTGTCTCTATCTATATTAATTTCTTCGATTTCCTTAATGATCCATTGGTTGCTTAGTAGCCTGTTGCTTAATCTCCACATTTTTGTGGTTTTTCCAGTCTTTTTTTTGTTGTTGTTGTTATTGATTTCTTGTTTTATTACCATTGTAGGCAGAGAAGATGCTTAATGTAATCTCAGTCTTGGGGCACCTGGGTGGCTCAGTTGGTTGAGTGTCCGACTCTTGGTTTCAGTTTAGGTTATGATCTTAGGGTTGTGAGATTGAGCCCCACATCAAGCTCCATGCTCAGTGGGGAGTCTGCTTGAGATTCTCCCTCTCCCTACCCCTACTCTTTCATGCTCTTTCTCTCTCTCTCTAAAATAAATAAATAAATATTTTTAAAAAGTAGGGACACCTGGGTGGCTCAGTGGTTGAGCGTCTGCCTTTGGCACCGAGTCCCACATCGGGCTCCCTGCATGGAGTCTGCTTTTCCCTCTGCCTATGTCTCTGTCTCTCTCTGTCTTTCATGAATGAATAAATAAAATCTTTTTTTAAATCTTTAAAAAATATATAAATATATAAAAATATATAATACAATCATATATTATATATAGCTATATACTAAATATATATAATAAATATATAAAATATATATATTTATATAATCTCAATATTCTTGAATTTATTGAGACTTGTTTTGTGGCCTAACATGTAATCTATCCTAGAGAATGTTCCATGTGCATTTGAAAAGAATGCGTATTCTGCCTTTGGCTGGGATTTTAAATATATGGCTACTAAGTCTATTTGGTCTAATGTGTCATTTAAGGTCAGTGTTTCCTTATGCTTTTCTGCCTGACTGCTTTATCCATTGATGTAAGTGGGGGTGTTAAAGTACCCTATTATTATTATATCGCTATCAGTTTCTACCTTTAGGAGAATAATATTTGCTTTCTATATTTGGTGCTCCTATACACTGGGTATAGATAGATAGATAGATAGATAGATAGATAGATAGATAGATAGATGTTGAATCTTCTTGCTGGATTGATTCCTTTATCATTCTGTAATTCCCTTCTTGGTCTTTTATTACAGTCTTCATTTTAAAGTCTGTTTTGTCTGATATGAGTATAGCTACATCAGCTTTCTTTTCATTTGTTTGCATGGACTGTCTTTTCCTGTCCCTTCACTTTCAATCTGTGTTTATCTTTACTTTTTTTTTTATTCAATTTGCCAACATATAGTATAACACCCAGTGCTCATCACATCTTGTGCGCTCCCCAATGTCCATCACCCAGTTACCCAATCCCCCCACCCACCTCTCCTTCAGTAACCCTCAGTTTGTTTCCCAGAGTTACGAGTCTCTCATGATTTGTCTCCCTCTCTGATTTTTCCCCATTCAGTTTTCCCTCCTTCCCTTATGGTCCCTTGAGCTATTTCTTATATTCCACATATAGGTAAAACCATATGATAATTGTCTTTCTCCAATTGACTTATTTCACCCAGCATAATACCCTCTGGTTTCATCCACATCCATGTAAATGGTAGGTATTCATCCTTTCTAATGGCCGAGTAATATTCCATTGTGTGTGTGTGTGTGTATGTGTGTGTACATACAAACAACATCTTTATCTGTTCATCTGTTGAAGGACATCTCAGCTGCTCCCACAGTTTGGCTTTTGTGGACATTGCTGCTATGAATATTGGGGTGTAGGTGTCCTGTTGTTTCACTACCTCTACCTCTGTATCTTTGGGGTAAATACCCAGTAGTGCAATTGCTGGGTTGTAGGGTAACTCTATTTTTAACTTCTCAAGGAATCTCCTTATCTGTATCTTTACTCCTAAACTGAGTCTCTTGTAGACAGCATAAAGATGAGTCTTTTTTTTTTAATCCACTTAGCCATTATGTCTTTTGATTGGAAAGTTTATTTACATTTAAAGTAATTAATGATAAGCATGTACTTATTGCCACTTTGTAATTGTTTTCTGCCTGTTGTCTTTGTTCCTTTCTGCCCTTTTCTCACTTCTCTTGTGGTATAATGGCTTTCTTTGGTTTTATGTTTAAGTTCCTTTCTCATTTTCTTTGTGGTATTTTTTTTTTCTTTGTGGTTACTGTGAGGTTCATATATAGCATCCTGTGTTTATAATAATTTAAGATGAGGGATCCCTGGGTGGCGCAGCGGTTTGGCGCCTGCCTTTGGCTCAGGGCGCAATCCTGGAGACCCGGGATCGAATCCCACGTCGGGCTCCCAGTGCATGGAGCCTGCTTCTCTCTCTGCCTGTGTCTCTGCCTCTCTCTCTCTCTGTGTGTGACTATCATAAGTAAAAAAAAAAAAAAATAAAAATAAATAAATAATTTAAGATGAGAGCAGCCTAAATTTGAACACATTCCACAACTGTATTTTTACTACCCCCTTGTTTTATATTTTTGATGTCACATTTTACAAATTTTTATTTTATGCATCTTTTAATTATTGTAGTTTTAATTTTATTACTTTTGTCTTTTAACCAACATACTTGCTCTATAAGTGATCAAATCTACTCCCTTTACTCTTTACCTTTTCCAGTGAGATTTTTACTTTTGTATGTTTTTTGCTATTAATTAATGCCATCTATTTTCAGCTCATAAAAGTCTCTTTAAAATTTCTTGTAAAGCCGGTTTACTGGTGATAAACTTTAGTTTTTGTTTATCTGGAAAACTGCCCTTTTTTCAGCTTTATTAGGTAATTGGCGTATTATGTAATTTGCCGATGGTAAGAATACAGTTAGGTGATTTTTATACAATTGTGCAACTATCACCAAAATCCAATTTTAGAGCATTTCCATAATCTCAAAGTTTCCTTGTGCTTCCTTGGTCAACTCCTATTCCTACTCCCAGCCCCAGCAACCACTGTTCTACTTTCCGCCTCCATACTTATCCTTTCTAGAAATTTTATGAATGAGACACTTTAAGGCTTATAATGCGGTCTATCTCTGCAAATGTTCTATATGCCATTGAAAAGAATGTGTATTTTGCTGTTCTTGAATGGAATATTCCATAAATGCCCAGTAGGTCAAGCTTGTCCATACCCTATATCCTTATTGATTTTCTGTGTACTTGTTCAATTGATTTTTGAGAGAGATTTGAAATCTCTCAGCTATGGAGATTGCTCCTGACAGTTCTATCAATATGTGTTTGTGTTTTGATGCTCTGTTATTAGATGTGTAAATGTTTAGGACTGTTATGACCTCTTAATTAATTGACTTGACCTTTTTTATTTTAAACCCTGCTCTATCCTTTGCTCTGAAATCTATTTTTTATGATGCTATTATGGACCCTGGCTTTCTTTTGAATAGTGTTAACATGGTATATATTTTTCCATACTTTTATTTGTGTCTTTAAGCTGTATTTCTGAAGACAACATGTAGTTAGGTCTTGTTTGTTTTATCCAATCTGATAATCGCTACCTTTAATGAAATTGTTTAGACCATTTACAGTCAATGAGAATATAGAGTTATGTTTAAATCTACCATCTTACAACTTGCTTTCTGCTTTGCACGTCTGTTTATTGTTCCATTTCCTCATTTTCTTTGAATTGAGTGTGTATTATTCCATTCTATCTCCTTTGTTGACTTACTAGCTATAATTTTTTGTTTTATTCTTTTAGTGATTTACTTGGATTGTAGTATATCTTTTATCATATCACAGTCTATCTTCAGGTAAAATTATATTCTTTTATATATATATAGTGTAAGAACTTATAACCATATACTACCATTTCTCTCCTTCTAGCTTCTGTTTTGTCATACATTTCACTTGTACATGTTATAAATCACACAGCACATTGTTTTTTTTCTCTAAATAGTAATCTTTTAAAAAGACTTAAATAATAAGAAAAAAGTCTTATATGTTTACCTATATAGTTACCATTTCTGGTACTCTTTATTCTTTTGTGCTGATTCTGGCGCTCTATGCTTTTGTGTTGATTCAAATTTCCATCTACCTGAAATTTCCTTCAATATCTCTTATACTGTATATCTACTGGTAATGAATAATTTCAGTTTCTCTACATCTGGAAAGAAATCAGTGAATCAGGAATTTTAACATTCCTATCCTCTTGTTGTATTATCTCTATCATTTGTACATATTTATTGACTGAATTTTTTTTTCTTCTGGTTATGGATGTTGTGAATTTTACATGGATAAATGCTGGGGTTATTTTTATTCCTTTAAAGAACATTAGATGGAGTGCCTGGGTGGCTCAGTGGGTTAAGTGTGTATCTTCAGTTCAGGTGATTCTGGGATTGAGCCCCACATCAGGCTCCCTGCTGGTGGGGAGCCTGCTTCTCCCTCTGCCTCTGACCCTCTCTCTGCTCATGCTCTCTCTCGCATTCTCAAAGAAATAAATAAACTCTTTAAAAAATATAAAGAGCGTTAGACTTTACTTCTGCAGGTACTTAAATTACTGGAATAGTTTGATGTTTTCAAGGCTTGTTTTTAAGCTTTCTTTTGGTAGCTTTAGAATATACTTTTTTCTGAAGCTAGGTTAGCTTTGCTACTAAGGCATGATCCCTCTGATATTGCTCCTGAATTCCTCCAATGTTCAACAAAAATTCAACTGTAGTTGGCAAGAACTAGTCGTGTGAGCTCTGATAGCTGCTCAATTTACAGCTCCCTCGATATTCTTTGCCTTGTCTCCTATAGTTTTACCCTTTTCCTATATGCCTTAGCATTAAGTATTAGATATTAAGTATCCATATAGAGGACCGATACACAGATTTCTGGTCCTCTTTTCTATGCATCTCCCTCCTCCCTCCTACTCTGCCCACAAATTCTGCCTCCTCAGACTTCCTTCATTCTGACCTCTGTTTATTCAACTCAGCAATACTATCAAGTTCTGATTTTGATCATCCCTCTGTTTTGTAGTCTGGAAAGTGCCTCCAGGTGGATAGCTGAGGCAATCATAGGGATCACCTTACTTGTCTCCCTTCTTACACTGGCTATTGTATAATTTCCAAAAACAGTCGTTTCATTCACTTTATCTAGTTTTCCAGTTGTTTATGGCAGTAGGATAATAATTCAGTTCTGATTATTTTATCAAGGCTATAGAAGCAGAAATTTACTTCATTCAGTTTTAAAATCAGCAATTTACAGCAATCTTTATTTTGGTTTTACAGGGCAAAGAAAGAGATTGAATACCAGGAACTGATGTTTCTTTTAACTGGAGGAGTAAGTCTTAAGAGTGCTGAAAAAAATCCTGATCCAACTTGGCTACAGGATAAAAGCTGGGAGGAAATTTGTCGTGCAAGTGAATTTCCTGCCTTCAAAGAACTCAGGTAATTGTTTAAACTTGATGACAACATTGTATAAGGATAGGTAAATTTTAAGCTCCTTGTTCAACAATTTCTTTTTAAATTATATTCCAATGAAATAATAACTAGTAAGCTTTTTTTTCCATTAGAGAGCATTTTTGTGAACATATAACCGAATGGCGGGAAATTTATGACAGTAAAGAGCCACACAATGCTAAATTTCCAGTACCAATGGATGAAAAACTAAATGAACTACAGAAAATAATAATTCTTCGGTGCTTAAGACCTGATAAGGTAAAAGACAAATGTATCCTATTTTGAAATGCAGCTAATTGGCCATTTAAGAATAAGTCCCGGGAATTAAAGGCACAACATAAGAAATACAGTCAGTGATATTGTAAAGGTGACGTAATGGGACAGATGGTAGCTACACTTGTGGTGAACACTGCGTAATATATAAACTTACTAAATATAAGTTGTACCCCTGAAGCTAATGTAACATTGTGTGTCAACTCTACCCAAATTTTTAAAAAACTTATTGTTTCAGGTTTAGGTTATTGCTATTTGGTTCTTTGACCCTCATTGTAGGTGCTCAAAGCAGGGGGTTCATTTTGCTCCTTGGATTTGTAGGTTTATAGTTTTCCTGAGCTTGGGAAAAATTTTGGCCATTAGTTCTTCAAATACTTTTTTAAAAAGATTTTATTTATTTATTTATTTGAGAGGAGGGGGGAGGGGCAGTGGGAGAGGGAGAGAATCTCAAGGCAACTCCATGCTGAGCATGGAATCTGAGGCAGGGCTCTATCTCACGACCCTGACATCATGACCTGAGCCAGAACCAACAGTCAGAGGCTTAATCAACAGAGCCACACAGGTGCCCCTTCTTCAAATATTTTTTGCCACTCCACCCTATAATTCCAATTAAATATACATTAGACTGCTTGGTATTATACATTAGATAAGTGCTCTGTTATTTATTTTTAAATCTTTTTGTATCACTGTGCTTCAGTTTATATAGTTTCTATTGCTATCTTTAAGTCTACTGATTTCTTCTTTTGTAGTCTCTAATCTGCTATTATTCCTATCCAATTAATCTATTTGTTTCAGGGGCTCCTGGATAGCTCAGTCAGTTAGGAGTCTGACTCTTGGTTTTGGCACAGGGCATGGTCTCAGGGTCGTGGGATCAAGCCCCACATTGGACTCCTCACTCAGTGGGGAGTATGCTTGAGATTCTTCCTCTCCCTCTGTCCTTCCCTCTGCTTACACCTACAGGCTCTTTATCTCTCTCTGTCTCTCAAATAAATAAAACTTAAAATTTTTTTTTGTTTCAGCTATTATATATTTCATTATTAGTTCATTTAGTTCTTTTTTACATATTATATTTATCTTTCATTCTGTTCATTTTTTAAATACTTGAACATGGTTATAACAACTGTTTTATTTTTTAAAATTTAATTTTATTTATTTATTCACAAGAGACACACACACACACAGAGGGAGAGAAAGAGAGAGAGAGAGAGAGAGAGAGGCAGAGACACAGGCAGAAGGAGAAGCAGGCTCCATGCAGGAAGCCTGACATGGGACTTGATCCTGGGTCTCTAGGATCAGGCCCTGGGCTGAAGGCGGCGCTTAACCGCTGAACCACCCGGGCTGCTCATAACAACTGTTTTAAACCTTGACTGCTGATTTCATCGTTTCTGGATTTTTTCTATTGAATGATTTTATTCTTGGTTATACATTATATTTTCTTCTTGGCCTGCCCAATAATGTTTGTTTGGATACCAGACATTGTTGATAATTTGGATTTTGTTATCCTCTTTTAAAGATTGTTGAATTTTATCCTGCAAGGTCAAGGGTCAACAAACAATACTTACAGGACAAATCCAGCCCATGACTTGCTTTTGTCCAGCCATGAGCATATTCATGATGTTTACATTTTAAAGAATTGTTTTAAAAAAGAATAAAAAGAATATGCAGCAGAAATTGTATATGGCCCACAATGCCTAAAGTTTTTACTATCTAGCTCTCTGTAGAAAAAAGGTTACCAATCCCTTTGGCTACATAGTTAAATTACTTAAATTCAGATTGTTCCTTTCAAAGATTATTTTAAGATTTGTTAGCACACATGCAGAATAGCCTTTACTCAATGGATAGTTTAGCTCCACTTCTAAAGTGTGACTTTTCTGGGGACTTTACCAACTGCCACATGTGATCACCAAGGGCTCTCCACTGTGGCTATTGGGAACTTGAATAATTCGCAGCCTTGCATGAACTCTGGTAGCTCTGTAGATCCTCAAGTTCAAAGCTCCCCAGTCATTCTTTTTTTAGCCTATGCATGCACACCATAGTATTTAGCAAAGATTCAAGAGTACTGTTATGTCAGTTTCTGCATTCTTTTTTTCTTTTTTCTGGGTAGTTTCTTTCTAATTTGCAACTTCTAGTGATCTCTCTCCTTGGACTCTGATTCCTATCTTACCAACTCAGCAAAATTGTGTTGCTCTGCTTTCAATCACTTTTCCTGTTCCACAGGCTGGAATGTACCTCCCAGGAGAAAGCTAAAGGGATAATAGATCTCACCTTGTGTGTTTCCTCTTTCACAGAGATCAAAGGCCTGTACCACTTATTGTCTGAATTGCCCAGTATCTGAAAATGGTTGTTTTTAAAATTTTGTACATTTTTAGTTGTTTATTTGAAAGTGTAAATCTGGGCCCTATTAGCAGAAGGGGCCATATCGGCTGGAAGTAAAAGATGGTAGAGAATCTTGTACATGTCACAATGTTATTAGTTTAAACATGCAAAAAATATCTTTCTTTTTTTTTCTTCCAAGCTTTTATTTAAATTACAATTAGTTAATATACAGTGCAATATTATTTCCAGGTATAGAATTTAGTGATTCATCACTTACATACTATACCCAGTGCTCATCACAAGTGCCCTCCTTAATACCCATCACCTATTTAACGCACCCACCTCCCCTCCAGTAAGCCTCAATTTGTTCTCTATAGTTAGGAGTGGGTTTCCTGGTTTGCTGCTCTTCTTCCCACCCCCATGTTCATCTATTTTGTTTCTTAAATTCCACATATGAATGAGATCATATGGTATTTGTCTTTCTCTGTCTGATTTATTACCCTTAGCATGATACTTTCCAAGACCATCCATGTCATTGCAAATGACAGGATCTCTTTCTTTTAATGGCTGAGTAATATTCCATTGTATATAAATAACACATCTTTATACATTCATTGGATGATGAACATTTGGGCTTTTTCCATAATTTGGAATTTTTTTTCCCATTATTTTCCATAATTTGGCTATTGTTGATAATGTTGCCATAAACATTGGGGTGCATATATCTCTTCAAGTCAGTATTTTTATGTTCTTTGGATAAATAGGTTATAGTGCAATTGTAGGGTAGATATATTTTTAACTTCTCAAGGAAACTCCATACTGTTTTCCAGAATGAACTTATAAAACTCAAAACCCCAAAACACAAATAATAATTTTTTAAAATGAAGATATGAATAGACATTTTTCCAAAGAATACATACAGATGACCAACAGACACAAAAATCTTCCTATAGGTGAAATAAACAGGCTAATACTGGTTTTTCACACATTCAAGAAAGGTGATTATGGTGTTACAAAATAAAAGGTTTTAAACAGAAAACCAAAAACTATATTCAAATGTGTAGTTTAAACTTTGAGAAAGTCACCTCACCCCTCTGAGCTCCATGTATAAAATGAAGGTGGTAAAAGTAATTGCAGTGGTCCCTTCTCCTTGCTTTCCTTTTTTTCTTTTTCTTTTTCTTTTTTTTTACATTTTATGTTTTTCATAAAGCTTCACAAGGAGCATTATCTAATGCTTCACTTAGCCTCTGAGTAGATTCTAAAAGAGGCTTACTTAATTATTAGACTCCTGAGTATTTCTTATTTTAACTCTCAAGGACTGTTGTGCATTGTTAAAACTTACCTCATTCGTTCCTACCTGATAGTTGGGTATATATATGTGTGTGTGTCTCTTTCACTAGACAGTAAATCCCTTTAAAGGGTAAACAATGCTGTATTCATTATTTTTATCACCAATAGCCTCCCTTGTTCATTGTAAACTTAGGAATGGTTAGCTCTGCATCTGGGAAACACTTGCCTAATTTGCACTCCACAGAATGGCTCTCTGATGGCCAATGGAGATGTTGTTTCAATGCCAAGTATGGGGTTATTGCCTAGTCTGCCATGCTTGGGGGCCTGTGCTTAAGCATTACAGTGCTCACCACACTAGAATATGAGATAATTGTCTGCTTGTTTGTTAGCATCTCCCACTACACTCTGAGCTTCTGGAGGTCAGAACCCATGTCTTACTTTGCTCAGTATTTCCAGGACTTAAAACAGTGTCTGAAAGGTAGTAGGACATCTCAGTAAATGTCTGTGAATTGAGTTGGATTGAATCAAATTGAATCAAACTAAGTTCAGCTAAAGCCTGTTTGTCAGGATTTTCCAGAGAAACAGAACCGATAGGATAGGTAAGACAGAGAGATTTATAGGAATTGGCTCATGTGATTACGGAGGCTGGCGAATCCAAAATCTGAGGCTGAGGACCCAGGGAAGAGTCCATATTGCAGCTCAAGTCCAAAGGCAGTGTACTGGCTGAATTCCCCCTTCCTCAGTAAAAGTCCATCTTTTTTCCTCTTAAGGCCTTCAACTGATGGAATGAGGCCCACTCACATTATGGGGAGTAATGCACTTAACTCAAAGTCTACTGATTTAAATGTTAATCTCATTTTTAAAACATCTTCATAGAAACATCCAGATTAGTATTTGACCAAATATCAGGGTACTATGTTCTAGCAAAGCTGACACCTAAAATTAACCATCACAAAACTCATCTCCAGATTGGTTCAAGTCACCATAATTCCTTCTCTAGAGTATCTTACATGAAGGATCAAAATTTTACAGATCAGGAATGGATGCTGTATTTTGTCAAATGCTTTCTCTGCATCTATTGAGAGGATCATATGGTTCTTGTTTTTTCTCTTGCTGATATGATGAATCACATTGATTGTTTTACGAGTGTTGAACCAGCCTTGCATCCCGGGGATAAATCCTACTTGGTCATGGTGAATAATCTTCTTAATGTATTGTTGTATCCTATTGGCTAGTATCTTGTTGAGAATTTTTGCATCAATGTTCATCATGGATATTGGTATATAATTCTCCTTTTTGGTGGGGTCTTTGTCTAGTTTTGGAATTAAGGTGATGCTGGCCTCATAGAACGAGTTTGGAAGTATTCCATCTCTTCTATCTTTCCGAACAGCTTAGGAGAATAAGTATGGTTTCTTCTTTAAACGTTTGATAGAATTCCCCAGGGAAGCCATCTGGCCCTGGACTTTTTTGTCTTGGGAGGTTTTTGATGACTGCTTCAATTTCCTCCCTGGTTATTGGCCTGTTCAGGTTTTCTATTTCTTCCAGTTCCAGTTTTGGTAGTTTGTGGCTTTCCAGAAATGCGTCCATTTCTTCTAGATTGCCTAATTTATTGGCACATAGCTACTCATAATATGTTTTTAAAATCGTTTGTATTTCCTTGGTGTTGGTAGTGATCTCTCCTTTCTCATTCATGATTTTATTAATTTGAGTCTTCTCTCTCTTCTTTTTAATAAGGCTGGCTAATGGTTTATCTATCTTATTAATTCTTTCAAAGAACCAACTCCTGGTTTTGTTGATCTGTCCCACAGTTCTTCTGGTCTCTATTTCATTGAGTTCTGCTCGAATCTTTATTAACTCTCTTCTTTCGCTGGGTGTAGGATCTATTTGCTGTTTTTTCTCTAGCTCCTTTATGTGTAAGGTTAGCTTTTGTATTTGAGTTCTTTCCAGTTTTTGGATGGCTGCTTGTATTGCGATGCAATCAATGTGATTCATCATATCAGCAAGAGAAAAAACAAGAACCATATGATCCTCTCAATAGATATGCAGAGAAAGCATTTGACAAAATACAGCATCCATTCCTGATCAAAACTCTTCAGAGTGTAGGGATAGAGGGAACATTCCTCAACATCTTAAAAGCCATCTATGAAAAGCCACAGCAAATATCATTCTCAATGGGGAAGCACTGGGAGCCTTTCCCCTAAGATCAGGAACAAGACAGGGATGTCCACTCTCACCACTGCTATTCAACATAGTACTAGAAGTCCTAGCCTCAGCAATCAGACAACAAAAAGAAATAAAAGGCATTCAAATTGGCAAAGAAGAACTCAAACTCTCCCTCTTCGCCAATGACATGATACTCTACATAGAAAACCCAAAAGACTCCTCCCCAAGATTGCTAGAACTCATACAGCAATTTGGCCGTGTGGCAGGATACAAAATCAATGCCCAGAAGTCAGTGGCATTTCTATACACTAACAATGAGACTGAAGAAAGAGAAATTAAAGAGTCAATCCCATTTACAATTGTACCCAAAAGCATAAGATACCTAGGAATAAACCTAACCAAAGAGATAAAGGATCTATACCCTAAAAACTACAGAACACTTCTGAAAGAAATTGAGGAAGACACAAAGAGATGGAAAAACATTCCATGCTCATGGATTGGAAGAATTAATATTGTGGAAATGTCAATGTTACCCAGGGCAATTTACGCATTTAATGCAATCCCTATCAAAATACCATGCATGGACTTTCTTCAGAGAGTTGGAACAAATTATTTTAAGATTTGTGTGTAATCAGAAAAGACCCCAAATAGCCAGGGAAATTTTAAAAAAGAAAACCATATCTGGGGGCATCACAATGCCAGATTTCAGGTTGTACTACAAAGCTGTGGTCATCAAGACAGTGTGGTACTGGCACAAAAACAGACACATAGATCAATGGAACAGAATAGAGAATCCAGAAGTGGACCCTCAACTTTATGGTCAACTAATATTCGACAAAGGAAGAAAGACTATCCACTGGAAGAAAGACAGTCTCTTCAATAAATGGTGCTGGGAAAATTGGACATCCACATGCAGAAGAATGAAACTAGACCACTCTCTTTCACCATACACAAAGATAAACTCAAAATGGATGAAAGATCTAAATGCAAGACAAGATTCCATCAAAATCCTAGAGGAGAACACAGGCAACACCCTTTTTGAACTCAGCCACAGTAACTTCTTGCAAGATACATCCACGAAGGCAAAAGAAACAAAAGCAAAAATGAACTATTGGGACTTCATCAAGATAAGAAGCTTTTGCACAGCAAAGGATACAGTCAACAAAACTCAAAGACAACCTACAGAATGGGAGAAGATATTTGCAAATGACATATCAGATAAAGGGCTAGTTTCCAAGATCTATAAAGAACTTATTAAACTCAACACCAAAGAAACAAACAATCCAATCATGAAATGGGCAAAAGACATGAAGAGAAATCTCACAGAGGAAGACATAGACATGGCCAACAAGCACATGAGAAAATGCTCTGCATCACTTGCCATCAGGGAAATACAAATCAAAACCACAATGAGATACCACCTCACACCAGTGAGAAAGGGGAAAATTAACAAGGCAGGAAACCACAAATGTTGGAGAGGATGCAGAGAAAAGGGAACCCTCTTACACTGTTGGTGGGAATGTGAACTGGTGCAGCCACTCTGGAAAACTGTGTGGAGGTTCCTCAAAGAGTTAAAAATAGACCTGCCCTACGACCCAGCAATTGCACTGCTGGGGATTTACCCCAAAGATACAGATGCAGTGAGACACCGGGACACCTGCACCCCAATGTTTATAGCAGCAATGTCCACAATAGCCAAACTGTGGAAGGAGCCTCGGTGTCCATCGAAAGATGAATGGATAAAGAAGATGTGGTCTATGTATACAATGGAATATTCCTCAGCCATTAGAAATGACAAGTACCCACCATTTGCTTCGAGGTGGATGGAACTGGAGGGTATTATGCTGAGTGAAATAAGTCAATCAGAGAAGGACAAACATTATATGGTCTCATTCATCTGGGGAATAAAAAAAAATAGTGAAAGGGAATAAAGGAGAAAGGAGGAAAAATGAGTGGGAAATGTCAGAGAGGGAGACAGAACATGAGAGACTCCTAAGTCTGGGAAACGAACTAGGGTTGGTGGAAGGGGAGGTGGGTGGGGGTGGGGGTGACTGGGTGACGGGCACTGAGGGTGGCACTTGACGGGGTGAGCACTGGGTGTTATTCTGTATGTTGGCAAATTGAACACCAATATAAAATAAATTTATTTAAAAAAAATCTTACAGAAAAGTCATAACTTTTTCTTATATTAAATTACAAGAACAAGGTACTTTTTTAAAATAGAAAATTGTCGTACTTGATTGCAGTTACGTCACCTCAGGGAATGTTGCCCTGGTCTGTGCAGAGAGTAATGTGGAAAAGGTCTCTGTGTCCTCAGTATTTTCCCTTCCTTAAAATTTATGTCGAAGATCTCATTTAGATAGAAACTATACATGGTGTTAATGCTAAAAAAAAGATTTCATCATTGCTCATGTGAAGTTATTAAAGAAGCAAAGTCTGTTATATCATGGTGAGCTGCTTTTTTGAAAACCCTTCCGTGGCCTTCAGTACCTAAAGAATAATGACAGAAGTACAGCTTGGCAGTCTTGTTACCTTGGCTCATTACTCCTCTTTTCTGCAGTTCTATTCTTCTCTTCTTGAAACTTCTTGAAATTTTCACTGTTTAAACCTACAGAACTGCTCACAACTGCATAAAATTTCTCCTACAGAAGTCTCCATCCTTCCTTCCCATCTATTCCACCAGTACAGACCCATCTATGCCAAGACCACAGAAGCCTATGGTGATCTCTCCTCCCTCCACCAAATTCCTACAGTTTCACTTTTGAAAGTTGTTTAGCATTTAGAAGGTGATATCAAATACCTCTTCATTCTTATTTTCTGCTGCCAATGTTGCTGAGTATCATTCTTTTGGTTTAAATTAATTTTAATGTAATTTATAAATAAGAAACACATTTCTGTGGTTCAGAACTCTTTTGAATACATGTATATGGTGAAAAGTGGACCTCCAATCTGCATCTCCCAGGCACTCAGCATCCTTTTCCTCAGGCAACTAATGTTACCTGCTTCTTGTTACCCTTTTATGCACATATAGGTATGCATACACATAAATTATTTTCTATTTATTTTGGGTTTTTTAAAGATTTTTTATTTATTCATGAGAGAGAGAGAGAGAAAGAGAGAGAGAGGCAGAGACATAGACTCTGAGGAAGGAGAAGCAGGCTCCATGCAGGGAGCCCAATGCGGGACTCGATCCCAGATCCTGGGATCATACCCTGAGCCGAAGGCAGACGCTCAACTGCTGAGCCACTCAGGCGTCCCTTTTCCATTTATTTTGAACACAAATGGTTGCATCCACTGTTTTGCATATTGCTTTTTCCCATATAAGTTTAAAAACCTTTCTCATTTTTTTTTTACAATTGCATGGTATTTCATTATAAGAGTATGCAATCATTTTTTTTAACTGTTTCCTACTGATGGACCTTTACAAAATGTACACATTATCTACCATAAAAATATTGCAATAAAAACCCTTTATTGAAAAGTCATTTCTCACATGTGCAACTATCTCTCAGATTAAGTCCTGGGAATAAAATTGCGGAGTCAATGGATTTGCCTATTTGTAATTATATAGATACTACCAAATTACCCTTCATGAATCCAGATTACTCTTCCACAGCAGTGTATAAGGATATCTTTTTAAACCATAATTTTTTCCACACAGAATGTTGCCAAACTTTTGGATCTTTGCTCATCTGTACAGAGGGATTGAAGAATTTGGGGACATTATGAACATGAGGTGGTAATAGCACACAATGGCATCTAAGTATAGTTACCTTTTTTTTTTAAGTTATTTAGTATTTTTAGTTATGTGTATTAGGGTAAGACTAAGCTGCTGTAACAAAGAGACCTAAAATACAGTAGCCTAAATAAAATAGAAATTAATCTCTCTCTCCTAAGAGCCCAGAGCAAATGCTTGAGAATTAGCAGGGCAGCTCTGGTTTTGAGATCAGCCAGACATTCAAGTTCTTTTTTTCATGCTAGGAAAGTCCCCTTGAGTGTGGTCCTCATCAGTGAGATTGAAGCTGGCTCACGAATACCACATCTATTGAAGAACAAAAGAGAGTATTGAAAGTAAACAGCTTCCTTATAAAAATATATCCTGAAAGCTCCATGTATAACTTCTACTTTTATCCCTCTGGGCAAAACTTAATTACGCAGCCACATCGAAGTACAAGAAAAATTGGGAAAACTTGGGGTTGTATTACCCAAAGGAGACAAATAGGGGGAGAGTTTGCAGTCTCTGCTGTATTGAATGAGATTGAGCATCTTTTTGTATGTTTAAGATTCATTTTTTATAAACGGATTCTATAAATCATTTTCTATAATCTGTTCATCTCTGTCCACTTTTCTTTTGGAATTAGTCTTGTCCTATCAATATATAAACACTTCTTATGTATTAGAGAAATTAGCACTTTGTCTGTGATACGCTGCATGCTTTTCTTTTTCTTTTTCTCTATTTTAAAGATCTTATTTATTTATTCATGAGAGACACAGAGAGAAAAGGCAGAGATATAGACAGAGGAAGAAGCAGGCTCCATGCAGGAGAGCCCAATGCAGGACTAGATCCCAGGACCCTTAGATCACCACCTGAGGATGCTCAACCACTAAGCCACCCAGGTGCCTTGCTGCCAGCTTTTCTTGACCAGTAGACTCAAATTGTATTCTTTGTCGGTTTTTAGTAATCATACAAATTGTCATGTAAAATGAAAATTACTCTAAAAGTCATATCATTCATTTCTCTCTTTAACAGATAACTCCAGCTATAACAAATTATGTAACTGACAAACTAGGGAAAAAGTTTGTAGAGCCTCCACCATTTGATTTGACAAAGAGTTACTTGGACTCAAACTGTACCATTCCTTTAATTTTTGTGCTGTCTCCAGGAGCAGATCCTATGGCCAGTAAGTCCACCTATTGCAAACTTTTAAGAACTTGTAAATAAACCATCTTACTCAATGTCCATTTCTTATATGATTGTAGATCAGTTAGTAAATCTGAGATTTGTAAGGAAAAGTAACTGGAATCTCCCAGTTATGTACCTGCACACTGAAACATAAGGCAAATTTTATGATTTTAGAGTAAGCAGTGAAACTGTTTCGTATTCTCTCAGGCCTACTGAAATTTGCGAATGATAAAGGTATGTCTGGAAATAAATTTCAAGCAATTTCACTGGGACAGGGACAAGGACCAATTGCAAAAAAAATGATTAAAGCAGCAATAGAAGAAGGAACTTGGGTGTGCCTACAGAATTGTCACCTCGCCGTCTCCTGGATGCCCATGTTGGAAAAAATATGTGAAGATTTTACCCCCGAAGTCTGTAACTCATCATTTAGGCTTTGGCTGACAAGTTATCCATCTCCGAAAGTATGTTTATTTTGTACAAAGTTCAGTATTCAGTACCTTTAGTTTTCTCTTACATTATGTATCTTACACTTTGAATGCTTAATCTTAAGAGGTCTTAAAAAGTACTTCTAGAGTCCTCTTTTATACCTATGTTTAACCCATTAGTATATGCATTTTTAGGACTCATGCTGGTTATCTTGAGTAATGCTCTGTTTATTCTTAGTTTCCAGTAACCATCCTACAGAATGGAGTAAAAATGACTAATGAGCCTCCCACAGGTCTTCGGCTAAATCTCCTTCAATCTTACCTCACTGATCCAATTTCTGATTCTCAGTTTTTTGGTGGATGCCAAGGAAAGGAACTGGTAATGATCAGCCTCTGGAACTTTTTAAAATTTGTTCTTACAGTGAGAAAATCTGGGTATAAATATTTAACAATGTTAAACTTTAGACATTTTCTAAGAAGACAGATATTGAACCTATATTGTTCATCATTTTCTTCCCAGCAGTTTGTGCTCCACTTCCCACAGAGTAGACATGCAAATAAATATCTGTTGACTGCAAAATGTATCTTAGTTTGTAAACTAAAATCCAATAATAAGTTTGATGAAGACCCAAGAGTAGCAATCTGCTTTCATATCATATATTGATTCTTTCAACAAAATATGTGTTAGGTACTCTCCTAGGTACTAAACGTAAAGCAGTGAGAAGAGAACCACCCCCCCGCCCCCCCACCCCCCGCCAAATCTGCCTTCATGGAACTTGAATTCTAGTGATACATATTAATCATACTTTTCAGTGTGCTTATGTGTTTTGCACATGGTGACTTAGGAGTCCAAATAAATAATTAGCACTCCTTTTTCCTACTGGCATTCTTAAAAAGAAACAAGAAAAAGTCTAAACATAAGGAAACCAGATTATAACCTTAATTACTGATATCAACTAGATTGGAAGATAGTGTTGGTATCTGTGAACAAATGGGGTTCATATCACTGAGTAGAATTAAACAGATTTATCCACCCTCAGGAACAGAGGAAAACTTTCTTCCCCAAGGAAAACTCACTTCTAAGACAGAAAAGTGAAAAGCTGAGCAAAGTGTATCGGTCAACTTTTCCCAAATTTATCAACCAGATAGGTTACTCCCTCTCCCTCAGTGAATACAAGGATGGAAAATCCAGAAGTATTACATTGAGGTCTCCCCTCACATGGAAGGAACCAAGGGAAATTCATTCCCTGCCCTTACCCCAACACATGCCATGCCCATTTGAGGTAGAAAAAAGAACAGTATTGAAAATAAAGAATTGAATTCTTTGGAAGCCAGCTAGTTTCTCTCTGCTTAATAAATACCTTCTGTCTCCCTAGTTCTAAGCGATAATTTTATTTGAAACTATTTGGTGGTGTGGCTGGAAAGAGAGTGGAGAAGGTGGTATGATGTCTGATCCTCATCAAGGGTTTGAGCTCCTGCAAGGAATCCCAAGATTTCTCTGATACCACAGGAGCAATTTTGGCCCACAAGCACAGATCAAAAATGTGGAGGGATTATGACCTCCTTAAGAAAACCCCATTGTGTGAAAACATGTGGAAAATACATGCAAATTAGATTATTGCTGTCATTGCCAAAAGGGTTTCCCTATTAAATGTTTCAGCACAGTATATTTAAAATATGATTTAATTTTTGTACAACATTTCAAGAATATAGTTATAAAGGAAGGCATGGTGTCCTTGCATTTTAGTATTATAGAAATAATTTCTACTCCATCACATGAAGATAGTTGGATGGATTTTTACTGCATTTGGAGCTATGTTTGAAATGATCTAACTTAAACCATCAAGATAGCGTACTTGAAACTTACTGGTTTGGAGGTGGTCCTCAAAGTGATGAGTGGCCTTCCTGCAGAGCACTGTCACAGGCTTAGTGAGAGGCCCATCCCATTTGACATACATGGCACACATATGAAAATGCCAGGATGGAGTAAATAAGGGTTTCAAAAATGATCTCCAAATGGAAAGTCATAAAATCAGGAGCTATATATTGGGATTTATTCCTATCTTAATGATTAATTATACTCTCAACACTTGTAGTTTTAGGCATATGCCAGTGAGTCTATAGGATAACATTTGAATTATTGAAGTTGTTAATACATATGGAACAACAATGAAGTATGAGTAGCCAATGCTTTGGCAAATGGTAGTATTGCATTATAACAAAGTTAAATATTGTAGTTTGTCTGGCTTTGGAGATTTAAGTCATAAGATTAATACTTTTTATAGTATGCATTGTTTTAGATAGCATGTCTTTTTTAAATAGAAGTTTACAGAAATATATGATCATATAATCTTATATTTGAAAGAATTGTTGATTCCCTTCATTTTACTGATGGAAATATGATCAAAATTTTTTCTTGTGTAATTTTTATACTCAAGACATGGGAGAAGTTGCTGTTTGGAGTTTGTTTTTTTCATGCTCTTGTACAAGAGAGAAAGAAATTTGGTCCTCTTGGTTGGAATATTCCATACGGATTTAATGAATCCGACTTACGCATCAGTATCCGACAACTACAGGTAAAATTATAAAGAAATTAACATTGATGGAGGATCACTGTGTGTCAGGCCCTAGGCCACTCCCTTTGCTTAGAATAAACTTAATCCTTCCAACATCACTAGTAGGTGGGTAGATAGTAACTGTGGTTTATGAAGCACTATCTCTGTGGATTTTTTTCTGCTGCAAGTAATGGAAAACCTGATTCAAAGTATGCTTAAACCATAATGAAACTTATTATCTCATATAAAAAAGAGGATATAGAGGAAAGACAGGTTCTGGAGTAGTTGATTGAGCAAGTGTTGTCATCAAGGACCCTGGTTCTTTCTTTCTGAAGTGCCTTCCTCAAGTGTTGGCTTTATATAGGTCCTTACTGTACTCTCTTCCTCTGCTCAATCAAAGCTACAGTTTAGCTCTATCAGTCAAAAGAAATAGGCTGCCTACTTTAAGTAGAAAAGGAATTTATTGTAAGAATATTTGGGTAGATCATGGAATCACCAAGATGGCTGGAGAGCCAAGGCATCCAGTTGTATCCAGAACTCTCCACGTCTTGGTAAGAGCAGGTCCTCAACCCCGGGCTGAATATTAGACACCACAGCTCACATAGCTGCCACACAGACTCTGGTCTACTGCAGGCCCTCTGATGTCATCAAAAAAGACTCTTTGCTTTTACTGCTTTTTAGCACACTATACCCCCAGTTCAAAGTCTAGCTCACAGATCCCAGCTTTAATTAAAAAGGAGCCTAGGAAAGTGAGTGGCTAAGTTTTCCATTTTCTGTAGACTCACACTGTGAGACATTCAGATAGTCAGCAGCCCCCACAATCAATCAATAAATCTGCTCTAAATTCCTACTAACTCAGACTTTGAAGTAGGCATGTTACTTACATTAATTCTAGTTCTCACAACAACCCTGTGGGGCTAGTATTATCCCTATTTTTGAGGAAATCAAAGCTAAGAAGTGAGCTTGCCCATTGAGGTAGGATTTGAACTCCAGTCTGTCCAACTCCAATACTTTTCCCATTGTTTCTGTCATATTTAACCAAACAGTAATCCAGCTGGACAACCACAGAGTATTAGTATATTTCTGTTTCTTTGCTGTGACAAAAATCTTTGTGACAGGGGGCCTCATAAAGGGAAATGGGAAGTGTTAGTAAAGTCCAATTCGGTGCTATTAGGTTTCACTCAGGTGGGGTTTTAAAAGGCTATGAATATTTAATTATGTTTATACCATAATGATAATTTTTATAGAAACTTTTGATATTTTATCAACTCTTTTTCTTTCCTTTAAACGTGGCAGAAACCTTAACTAGAACAAACCTGTTAATTTGAACATCCTTGGACAACTGATGAAATTGGTGCTTATAGAATTATAATTACATGACAAAATGACATTGATTTTAAACATTTTTCAAAGAACAATTTTGTTGGTATAGCCTAAGCTTGGAGAACATTTTGCTAAAATCATCCTACTGCAGATAACCAGTCAACTGAGAATTCTCCACCTTCTGGCTAGGCCCCAGCCTGCAGCCTCTGGTGTCATCAACCCTCCTAGCCCCAACATTAGAGCTGGCAGGCATAGATTAAATCCTCTTTTATATCATCAAGAACTGAGTACTTGATGGAGGGGTCAGTCTTTAAACCATCTTCACCTGGTTATACCAGCAGGCTACCTCTTGCCTCCAGAGAGACAAATCAACAAACTCATGGCTAAGTAGATAGACTAAACCAAGGAATGAGTTGTTGGGCTCTATGTCTTGCAAATGCCACAAATTTAGCATGAATTTCTCTTGGGATCTCTTCCTTCAGTTTTGGGAAGGGGTGAACCGAGTTGAACATTCTTTCCCCCAAAGGTAAGAAAGGGAGAAACTCTCACAAATAACTTATCCCCCTACAAAAGACAACCTTCCCTCTGTTTCCTGCTCCTATCTCTTGATACTTCTCATCTTCCTGAAAACATGGGAATCTCAAACAAAGAATTATATCTTCTTTTAACTTGCCTCTGGATAATTTGGAAGTTTTTTTTTCTTAACTGTGCATTTCTGCTATAATTCTTGCACTATTAGTTAATTTTCAGAAGCAGAAAAAGCTCTCATCCAGTAATTTATACCATCCCAATACACACACTACCCAAAATTCCTGTCTTGGGAAAAGTAAAGGATCTGGAACTGGGAGAAATAAATTGAAGCCTTCATATCATTTCACATTTCACAGACTCAGCTTCCTACTTCACAGGATTATTGAGAGATGAGGAAGACAATGTGAAAACTATGCAAATAGTAGTTTCTATCACTATTGTAAATGATGTTATATTGTGTGAACCAGGCTTTGGCTGTAAAGTTTGGGATTGCTTTGTTTTTATTACATTGCAAACAGTGCCCTAAACCAGGCACCTTGTTCTCAGCCTTGGTGCTATTGGCATCTGGGGTCAGATAGCTCTTTGTGGGCAGCTGGCCTGTGTACTAGTTAGCAGCATCCAAACTTCTACCCACTCAATGGTGGCAGCATCCCCAACTACTGATATAAAATGTCCCCAGATATTGCCAAAGGTCCTCTAGGGGACAGAATTGCCCCCAATTAATAACCAGTGCCCTAAGACAAGGTTTATCCAAAGTCATATGAAAAGCCTTGAAAATTTTCATGTAATTTTCACTTGGGCTGCCTTGAAGCAATACATGTTTATCCCCCCTGCTCTAAATTTGGAAGATGCAGACAAGCAAAGTAATTTAAAATAAACGCTAACAGGGAAACTGGGTGGTTCATTCAGTAGGTTAAGCATCTGACTCTTGATTTCAGCTCAGGTCGTGATCTCAGGGTTGTGAAATCGAGCCCCATGTTGGGCTCTGCACTGGGCACGGAGCCTGCTTAAGATCCTCTCTCTGCGGGGGATCCCTGGGTGGCTCAGCAGTTTAGTGCCGTCTTCCACCCAGGGCGTGATCCTGGAGTCCCAGGATCGAGTCCCACATTGGGCTCCCTGCATGGAGCCTGCTTCTCTCTCTGCCTGTGTCTGCCTCTCTCTCTCTCTCCCCCCACCCGTGTCTCTCATGAATAAATAAATAAATTATAAATAATAATTATAAACAAATATAATAAATAATAATTATAAATAAATATAATAAATAATTATAAATAAAAATAAAAAATAAAAATTATTAAAAAACAAAAAGATTCTCTGCCCCTCCTCTTCATTCTCTCTCTCCAAAAAAAAAAAAAGAAAAAAAAAAAGGTAAAATAAACACTAACAATGCTAGCCTTTCAAAGATAATTTGTGATAATAGTTCTTTCAACCCCACTTCTGTGCATATAGATGATTGACATATGGGTATTTCATGTCATTTTAAAATAGAAATGAAGTAAAAGACTTAAAGTTTTTATCATTTTATTTTTCCTTTGTTTCAGTTATTTATAAATGAATATAATACAGTTCCATTTGAAGCTATCTCGTACCTGACTGGGGAATGCAACTATGGTGGAAGGGTGACAGACGACTGGGATAGACGTCTCCTCTTGACCATGCTGGCTGACTTTTATAACCCACTAATAATTGAAAACCCTCATTACAAGTTTTCTCCCAGTGGACACTATTTTGCACCTCCCAAAGGCACCTATGATGAGTACATTGAGTTCATTAAGGTAACTGATATCACTGGAAAATAGGGTTAGATCTAAGTGTGATTTATCTAAAACAAACAATGAAATGTTCCCCTGTAATGTAGAGGGCTAGACAAGTAGTACGGCTTCAATCAACTTTCAGTTTCTAGCAGTGACTGAAAATTGGAAGAGTTCGATTCCTCAGTGCTTTATGTTTAGTTGACTTGTAACCCTTTTTGGTCAGCATGTGTTTTATACTTTGTGAATTCACATAGCCGGTGAAAATATGATCCTTGCTTCATCTGCTTTCTGGTAGAATCTTCCATTTACTCAACACCCTGAGATATTTGGATTACATGAAAATGTTGATATTTCCAAAGACCTGCAACAAACAAAAATCCTCTTTGAGTCCTTGCTCCTCACGCAGGGAGGCTCCAAAAAGACAGGATCCTCAGGAAGCACTGACCAGATTCTATTAGAAATCACCAAAGATATCCTCAACAAGGTAGTGTCTCATTTTGAATATGTTGCTCATACTATAAATGAAAATGGTACTGAAATGATAATCCAAAGGCTCCATTTAACAGCACTAGGACCTTCAGTGAGATACTTTGACTTTCAGAGCATTAATTCCCAACTGTACAAGGTTCTTGGGAACATTTAAGAGATCATGAATTTAAAGTGCCTTGCATGGCACCTGGCGCAATGTCAGTTCTTAGTAGCTACAGTTGTGGATGAGCTGATGAACGTATGACTTATTACCATTTGCAAACAAAGATGATGGATCTACTTTGTACAAACTGGAGTAAATGGTCTGAACTTGCTGGTTCAAGGAGTGAGTGGTTTTTGATCTCTACCTTAGGGAGCGAGGAGGTACAGGGATTTAGATCAGCTCTAAATGAGCAACTACAGCTTTTTTCCCCCCTCCATAAAAAAGCCCGAAGTACTTAGCCTACTAGGTAAAGTGGAATGATACTCTTTCTTCTCACCTTTTTACTGTGTCTTAAATTCAAAAAGAAACTACAAAGGGAACTTTAAAAATATTATGATCACAAGCATAGGTCCTCACAATTTCCCTTCAGGGTAAATGCTATAACGAGCCCCATACTTCAGTGTCAAGTGTCCTGACAGAGCAGAGCCTGCCCCATCGTCCACTTGCCTTGAAAGCCCACTGTCAGCACCACTCCTCTCCTCTCTGTGTTAGAGGGCTTGTCTTACATCCCCTGAAGTAGGGCCTCCCCGCTGTACACCTGGCTGCAGCCGTTGGAGAAAGAGGGAGCAGTCCTGCCACCACCCCTGGGTGAAAGCAAGCTAGCCTCCTCCCACCCTGTCCCCTGGACTGATCTTCTGTTCTTTGACTTTTCTCACCTCTGATCCCTTACTGTTTCTGCAGTTTATGTCTGGGACTAGGGGGTGGAGGGAAGATTTGTGCCCTTGCAAAATGGTGGCTCCTACTCGGTCCCTAAGAGCAAGTTCCCTAGCAGTGACATTTGGGAATGTATTTGGGGAAAAGGGATTGTGCTAAGCCAAAGGGTCCTCGAGTGACACCACCTAGTGTAACTTTACAACAATTCTTTTGCACCACTCGGAGACCATCATCCAAGGACACCCTGGGCAGCTCAGCTTTCTTAGTTTGGGATCCCTTTGGGAAACTTCTTTGCCTCTTTAAGAGTGTGAATTCCAATGTCTTGAGGCTTGATTATCAGTTCCAAAGTGCCCTTCACTTCTCAAGCATCTCTGAGGTGCCTCATAGAAACCAGACACTTGGTGCCTTCTCCCTCCCTATTCCTTGGAACCCTGCTATGGTCACAACATTAATTATTTGAAAGTGGGGTAAGCTAAGCTATTTGAAGCCAGTTGATAATTGATTGCAAATAAATATAAAACAGTTATGAAATGGCAAATCAGTTTTATCAATGAACAATAAGATTCAGCTTACAAAAGGAAATTGCACAATGTTTCAGAAATGTGTATCTTCCACAAAGTGCTATATAGTGAAGAACGTGGGCTTTGCAGTTAGAGACCTGTGGATTTAAAAGGATCACCTTTTGGCTGTGTGCCTTTGGGCAGTTACTCAACCTCTCTGTACAGCTGCCTCTGAACAACACAGTTTTGAAATGCACAGATCCTGGCAGCCCCCGTGGCTCAGCGGTTTAGCGCCCCCTGCAGCCCAGGGCGTGATCCTGGAGACCCTGGATGGAGTCCCACGTTGGGCTTTCTGGGTGGAGCCTGCTTCTCCCTCTGCCTGTGTCTTGGCCTCTCATTCTCTCTCTGTGTCTCTATGAGTAAATAAATGAAATCTTTAAAAAAAAATTATGAACTGCACAGATCCACTTACATATGAATTTTTTGATAAATATAGCACAGTACTGTAAATGTATCTTCTCTTCCTTAAGATTTTCTTAATAGCATTTTCTTTTATCTAGCTTACTTTATTGTAAGTTTACAGTATATTGTACATGTGACATACAAAGTATGTGTTAGTTGACTGTTGATGTTATTGGCAAGGTTTCTGGTCAATAGTAGGTTATTAGTAGTTAAGGTTTTGGAGGATCGAAGTTATACATGTATTTTTGACTACGCAGAGGGGGGTTGGCACCCAAACCCCTGCATTGCTCAAAGGTCCACTGTACTTGAATAACCTCATCTGTAAAATGGAGATGACAGTAGCTTCCTGAGAGTGCATGGAAAGGATTAAGTGAGATGATGTATGGAAAGGTATTAACACAATGCCTAGTCTGTAGTAATTGCCCAGTGTTAGCTATTAGTGATGTGGTAGCTGAATGAAACGAATTCTTCGTTCTGAGAGTAACATGTGTTCTTCAAAATCTATTCTCTTAGCTACCAAATGATTTTGACATTGAAAAAGCATTACTGAAGTTTCCTGTGAGATATGAAGAGAGCATGAATACCGTGTTAGTACAAGAAATGGAAAGATTTAACAAGTAAGGATCTATCTCCCCAGTGGTTCAGAAAACAACCAACCAAAGTTGATTTAAAAAAAAAGACACACTGGTATTAAATTAAAATTTTAAGAAAAATGATCAAAACCTGCCATTTTCTTAGGATCTACCCCTACTCTTTAAAATGGTATAAATGATGATGATGGAAATGAGATCTGATTTTACTGGTGAAAATATTCATTAATCATAATTCTCACTCATCTGTCACTATTCTCCTCAGGAACTAAAAACCAAATGAGCTGATGACAAGTCTTGACACATACACACTTCCCTTGTCTTCCTGAGTCCAACCTAGATTAATTAAATACCCCATGAGAGCGAAAAATTATTTGCTCTGAATGTTTTTATTGAATTTTCTACAATTCCATATTGGCTTAAGGAATGGAGAAATTACTTTAGTTATGAATTTTCTAAGGTGTTTTCAAGTTTATTTGGGTTTCTAGTCTTGTTAACACATAAAAATAAAACATTTAAAAACACTATGATGCCTTAATTCAGTATTTTTTATACAAAGGCCATATATATCTATATATAATAGCATACTGTCTCTCAGTTGCTTAAGCTTCTAGTCTAAAACCCTCAGCTCAGGTCTATTTGTGGTTTTCTTAGCAGTTTGAGCCTACATGGGAAACAAAGTATGCAAGTGTATCAATGAATATACACTTTATGCTTTAATGCATTATTCCACAAGTCTCAGCCTTTGCATTACACCTTTTTATAACTTTTTTCCATATTTGCATAACACCCATAACATATTTACCTGATATTTTTCCTAAATGATTCCCTGCTTAAATTAGCCTAGTCTGAAGCCCTAATACTCAGAAAGCAACAATTTCAATATTTTTGTTGAATTATTTTCTATATTACATAATGATTAAAATGAAAAATGTGTCACCTAAAAGTACCTTTCATTCAAGTGGGAGGTGGCTCTATTTGGGGAGACACTCTCATAAAGCTGTGAATGAGATTTCTGCTATTTCTTCTCTGAAAACATAGTGTATTGATATATACCCTCATATGTACATTGATGACATAATTCCTTTCCTTGCAGTTTAATTAAAACAATACGCAACACTCTACAGGACCTTGGAAAAGCTATCAAGGGTGTGGTTGTAATGGATTCTGCACTGGAGGCACTCTCTGGAAGTTTGCTTGTTGGAAAGGTTCCAGAAATATGGGCCACACGATCCTACCCAAGCCTTAAGCCCCTAGCAAGTTATATCACAGATTTTCTAGCCCGGTTGAACTTTTTACAGGTAAAAGATTATATATTCTATTTATATATATACATAATTTTATTTTTTTTGGTTGACTGGAGAGAGATTAGAAACGCTCTGATCACTTGAATGTCTCTGAGTTGAGCGATGTGGTTAGCAGTTTTATGGTAATCTAGCCAAAATTTTGAATATTGAAAATAGGGGCACTTGGGTTTCTCAGTTGGTTCAGCATGTGCCTTTGGCTCAGGTCATGATCTCAGGGTCCTGGGATCGAGTCCCACATCAAGCTCCCTGCTTAGCAGGGAGTCTGCTTCTCCTTCTCCCTCTGTGATTCCCCTTGCTTGCATTCTCTTTCTCTCAAATAAATAAAATCTTTAAAAGAAATAAAAGAGTGGGGCTCAGCGGTTTAGTGCCTGCCTTCGGCTCAGGGCGTGATCCTGGAGTCCTAGAGATCGAGTCCCACATCAGGCTCCCTGCATGGAGCCTGCTTCTCCCTCTGCCTATGTCTCTGCCTCTCTCTCTCTGTGTGTGTCTCTCATGAATAAATAAATAAAATCTTTAATAAATAAATAAATAAATAAATAAATAATAAATAAATAAATAAATATTGAAAACAACATACATTTCAAAGTACTGAGTAGAAAGTTAAAATTTTACTTTGCTGAAGTCCAAGTAATATGTGACATTTTTTAAGATTCTAGGTTTGTGGCTCTCTGAGTCTGCATACTTGGTCTTGTGATTTTAATACTGGTGGTAAATCACAAAGAGAACCCAAGATTTGGATTTACCAATAATTGACCATTGTCTTAAAATCAGTTGCTTCTTATACCATATCTCATAAAACCAGGGAAAAATGCTTTGAAATCTCCACCCCATCCCCACCCCATCCCAAAACACACACATGAAGGATCTTCAGGGCACTGTTTTTCCTCCCCAGGGACTCTGCTTGACCCCACTGTATGGTTAATAATTATGTGGGGTAAGAGGTGGGGAGGGTCCCTAAAATACTTCCTGGAAATTCACATCAGGTATATGACCTTTCTGTGTTCAGTTGCCTTCCTAGTACACAAGAGCTTTATTTTCATGTGGAAGCTAGCCATAAAATAGCCAGTACTTATAAAGATAGGGAGAGAGAAGCTTTCTCATTTGCCCCTTTTTAATTTTTACCAATCTGATAGTTCAACCATATCTTATTCTTTCAATCTGTTTTTTTTTTGAGAGAGAGAGAGAGAGAATGTGTGTGTGTGTGTGTGTGTGTGTGTGTGTGTATGCTGAGGGAGAGAATCTCAAGCAGACTCCATACTAAGCACAGAGCCCAACTCAGAGCTTGATCCCACGACCCCGAGATCATGATCTGAGCTAAAATCAAGAGTCAGATGCTTAACTGACTGAGCTACCCAGGTGCTCCATTTTTTTTTTTAAATACCAACCTTATGCTTCTTCTGGTATGTTTGCTTGCTATTTGTATTCCTTCTGTGAATTGCTTCTTTATCTCCTTGGCCCATTTTTCTTCTGGGCTGTTTCTGAAAAATTAATTTATAGGAGATTTTTGTGTAGGTTTTAATTTAACAAACAAAACTATCTAGAATGGGGTTTTCAGTGTTCAGGCTGTAGAAGAGTTGCCACTTAACAGTTTTCTCATCCATAAAATGGCCAATTTCCTCATAGGGCAACAGTCCATGGTATGTGGTAAGAATTCAGAAAAATTACTTAATTGTATTCCTAACAATAGTGAATATGAGAGTGTGTTTCTCAGAATTAATGTTGTGTTCTTTTAATCTTTGCTGATGCAATTCATGAAGCTGAGCATACCTGGGCAAATCCTAGCCACATCTACAATGTCTTCTGAGTTCCTCCTGTGTATACCAGCCTCTTTCCCCACTTTATCAAAAGCATGTGAGCTATGGTTAATCACATCCTCCCCCATGCCATAATCTTCTTCTTCTTCTTCTTCTTTTTTTACACTTCATTTCCCAAGCTTTTCTGAAACTTTTATTGGCGCTCCTTACATTTCCTGTATACTGCTTCATTCCTAAAGGGCCTTGAAGAATTATTACCTTGGTCATTTACAGGGGTCCTGGCATGGTACCTGTCAGGAGAGTCTCCAGGACAAATTCCTTTTGTTGTTAAGTTCACACCGAACTCCCTACTTTCTGAAATTTGAATTTCCCCTTGGAATCATTCTATTCAAATGAATAAGAAAGATTTTACTCATTATGGAGCACTTTTATCATCCTTCTCCACACACCTTCCTCTGAATGGATCTCTCCTGCATTGTCCCCTTACCCTTAAAGAAGCTGTATAGTTTTCCCCTCGCCTTTCTTTCTCCTGGACTTTGGACCTCACCTTCCAATGCTTTTTAGAGTGAACAAATGAAGCAGATGAGTCATCTGGAGTTTTCTTTCTTTTCCTCTTTTCTCTCTCACCATTTATCCTATTTACCTTCCCTTTCTCCTTCCTGTGCTTTTTTTTTTTTTAAGCTTTCTACACACTGGCTCTACTCTCAGATTAAATCCTGGATCTAACACTTAGTGTCTATGTGACTTTGAGCAAGATGTTATTCATCTTTATGCACACCAGTTTCCTCATCTGTAAAATGGGAGGAATAACTCATGAGTTATTTTGTGGACTAAATGAGGTGATGCATGTAAAGTGCTTAGCACAGTGCCTGGCACACACTATATACCCAGTAAATGGTAGCTCATTCAGAAACTCTATACAAGTAGCTGACCCAGACACTCGTGACATTCTTGGCTAAGGAAGCTCTGGAATGAGCCAGGGAATTTCCTATACACTTGCCTTCTGGGTTCTCAGAGTTTTCTTGGGCATGGTGCTGGTTCTGTATGGCTTGAGTCCTTGTCAAGCTCCATCTCTTTCTCCACCTCTTCTTTATCTATTTTTTATTTTTAAGATTTATTTATTTGAGATTGAGATTTTAAGATTTATTTATTTATTTATTGAGAGCATGGGAGGGAGTCTTGTAGAAGGAAAGAATCTCAAGCAGATGCCCCACTGAGCAGGAGGTCTCCCCAATGCCTGGCTGTATCTTACAACCCTGATATCATGATCTGAGCGGAATTCAGGAGTCAGATACTTAACCTGCTGAGCCACCCTGGTGCCCTTCCAACTCTTCTTGATTTGATAATTCGTGCTGTTGCAACATCTCTAGCACCAGTCTGTTCTCTTCCACCCAGGAAGCAAAGCTGGCTTCTTCCCACAGTGCACCACTCAGAGACAAAGTTCATTTTATTGATTCATCTGTTCATTCAAGTAATGTGAATTGAATTTAATTCATTCAACACATGAGGGCTCTGTGATATGATGTGTAAGATGTCTAAAGGTGGTTGCTTTTGAGTGGGATTAAGTAATATAATCTCCAAATAATTTACCTTTGGCTCTTTGCAGAAGATGTGAATCTTTCTAACTTTGTTTTATTCAGGTTAATGTTAAAATTAGTTTGAATTTTCCAAGGAAAGCAACTATAAGGGAAAAGAGGTAGAAGGCCAAGATAGGTTATGTGCTTTGTGTCAGGGAAGGGAATCCTGTGATGGAAAGTGTGGGCAGCACAAAAACCAGAATCAGGAACTGCATATGAGGTGATGCTGTGTGAGTTGGGAAATAAAAATAATGGATTTTTTTTTTTTTTGCCCTTTACAGGACTGGCATAATTCAGGAAAACCTAATGTGTTTTGGCTCTCAGGATTCTTTTTCACCCAAGCCTTCCTAACTGGAGCTATGCAGAATTATGCCAGAAAATACACTATCCCTATTGATATACTAGGATATGAATTTGAGGTACAGTAACCCCCAAACTCCATACTATGTCATTTTATCAAAATCATGTATTTAAGCAAGGAAAATATGCAGAGTTCCTGTCTTTATGGTCCATTATAAACTATTTGACTTCTCTCCATTCTTTGTGTTTCGTGAAAGTATATAGTATTTCTCTTTCTGTGTCTGATAGGACTTTTATATGTTTCAATTTTCCACTCAGTCTAATGCCACTCTTCTGTTGTCACATAAATTAATACGAGGTACAGTAAAACTTGATAAAATGCTTCAAAAAGAACTGTATTATACATTTTTACATTTACACTTTTATTGACAAATTTATGGTTCTGCAAGTTATGATATAATGGAGTTTCCCTGAACACATTCTGAAAATGGAGCAAATGTTTTCCTTACATGATGAAGTTGTCTGGGGAATAGACTGTTACTAGTGTGTGCCTCTCCTTTCAGGTCATCCCTGCTGATACATCCGAGACTGCTCCAGAAGACGGCGTGTACATCCACGGATTATACCTTGATGGAGCGCGTTGGGACAGAACCAGGTCAGGGCTTGAGACTGTGGAGGCTTCTTTCGTTGTAGCCAAATGGGTAAAGCACTCTGTCTGCTGCCGCTCCCCCTGCCCCTCCCGCCCAGTCCACCCCAACAGAAGGCCTCTCCTAGGGAATATGGCAAACAGTAAAAAATATCAGAATTCTTGCCATAAATCATTACTCAGGCTAGGGCAATTGATAAGTGAGTTTTTTAAGGTCCTAAAGAATTTTTAGCTAATATTTTTCAGTGGTCTGACTAATAGAAAAGTTAGTTGACATTATTTAAGAGTTTTAGGACTCTTACCTTCTGTTTTGTAACATGCAGGAGTGCCTCACTTTTAAACATTTTACGGTTTTAGTAAACTTCCCATTTCTGTTGGTGAATGGAAAACTTTTTCTTATAGTTCAATGACATAATGAATAAATATTTAAAATAAATACTGAATTTCCAGCTTAGGAAACTGAGCATTGCTGTACTTGTTTAAAATACGGAGGGGTGGAGTACCTGGGTGGCACAGTCAGTTACAGAGGACTCTTGGTTTGGGCTTAGGTCTTGATCTCAGGGTGGTGGGATTGGGCCCTGCTGGGCTCTGTGCTCAGCAGGGAGTCTACTGAAGATTCTCTCTCTCTCCCTCTACCCATCCCACTCCTGCTCTCTCTCTCTAAAATAATAGATCTTTAAAAAAATATTTAAGGTTAAGAGGGAAGGAGAGAGATTATTTTGCTTGGAACCCTGCTCTTTATCATTCCATTAATAAGCACAATCCTCTATTTCCAGGGTCAGGCTTTGCTCTCAAGGGACGATTAAAGGCTGAGGCCCAGAGAATCACTTGAGGGGAGCATGAAGGAGGCTGTACAGAGATCATTCCAAGACAGGGCTAAGAGGAGATTTAGCTGCACCTAGTTCCTGTGGTTATTTTTTTCTCTCTTCTTCAATCTGATGACATTTGTTGGGGCAGCCCGGGTGGCTCAACAGTTTAGCGCTACCTTTGGCCCAGGGCGTGATCCTGGAGACCTGGGATCAAGTCCCACGTCAGGCTCCCTGCATGGAGCCTGCTTCTCCCTCTGCCTGTGACTCTGCCTTTCTCTCTCTCTGTCTCTCATGAATAAATAAATAATAAAAAACAAAATCTTAAAAAAAAATGACATTTGTCTTAACTTACCTGTTCTTATATATCTATTCATTCATCTTTTCCTTCCTTCTTCCTCCCTCCCTCCCTCCCTCCTTTTTTCCAACTAATAAACAAATAACATAGCATAGGGAAAAGAAACCACATTTTCTAGACAGGCAAATATACAGTTGAATCCTGACTCTGGCACTTAAGGGTTGTGTTACTGTGAAAACTACTCAACCTCTCTGAGCCTCCACTCTTCATCCATGGAACAGGAATGGGGACAATGTTACAGTGAGGACCAAGTGTGATAGGATAGCGTCGCCCTCATGGATGGTACTTAAAAAGTGACAGGGGTACCTCGGTGGCTCAGTTGGTTAAGCAGCTGCCTTCAGCTCAGGTCATGATCCCAGGATCCTGGGATCAAGCTCCGCATCAGTGGAGAGTCTCTCAGTGGAGAGTCTGCTTCTCCCTTTACCCCTTCCCTCCCCTTGCTCATGAACATGTTCTCTCTCTCTCTCAAATAAATAAATAAATAGTGACAGGAATTTATATTTGTCTACTGTTTGCACACATTGCCTTGCCATAATTGTCTTCTGTTTCTTTCAATTATTCATTGCCGTTTCCTTGGCTTTGTTATGTTTTGTTTTATATTTCTTTCTCTGCATATTCTGGTCCTCTTGTATTAAAAGCCAGTATCTAAGTAGCAATTTCTAGAAGTATATTTCATTTTATTTCTAATAAACATGTCAATTTCTCCTCACAGTGGATTGCTTGCTGAACAACATCCCAAACTTCTATTTGACCTGATGCCCATCATATGGATAAAACCAAGTAAGTATATCTCTAACAAAATTTCCTATGAGTTTTAGGGAGGGTAATGGTAGAGATTTTTAATGGCTCCCCCAATTAAGTCTCTGTTCAAACCTATTAAGACTTTGTTCAATTAAACAGCGACTTAATGTTTACATTGGAAATATATTGTTCCCTTGTTTCATGTTGCATTCATATTATTATTCTGGGAATATCATTCTGCCTCTTTTTCCTCTTATCCCATGGGATGCAACATCTTCTCTGCCCCTCCCACACACTTATACTTTCCCAGAGTCCAGGGCTTCCTGTCAACATTTTGATTCTGAAATGCCTTTGCACACCTCTCAGAAATACAAATAGGCTTGACACCATCTCCAGTTAGTGGCTAGAGTCTTCTGGCTACAGGAAACTCTTAGACCCAAGAGCCAGCCAGGTGCCCCAAAGCACAGAAATTGCAAATCACAGGGAGTGGAGGCCAACTCTCTCCTCCTGGGAAAGCTACTTACTCCTTCCCTTCTTCTGCTACCATCATTTTTCCACGAGTCTAAACAAATGAGGCTCATTCTTTTGTTTTTTCTTTCTTCTCTAGTGTTTTTGTTTTCCAATAACTACTGATGGAAACATTTCCAAATTACCCACAATCACCACCTAATCCATTAAGTATTTTCATTATTAACACACTTCAATTATAATTATGAGAAATATAGCTTTAGTTTAGATAGACTTCTAATATCTCATATCGGGTCTTTGAAGGATAATATGTAGGTTCTTTCTGTGAGTAGGTGAAAGTTAGTGTGTTTTTCCTAGTAATAAGCTGCTGAAAGCAAATAGTGACTTCTGCTTCTTCTGATTTATGCGTTTCTTGTATTCAGGCCCTAAGCATCAGTGTCTTCTCTTTTTATCTCTGCCTCATTTCTGTGCTGTTTTATTCTTTCTTCTTTACTCTTTCTTCCCTACCTTCTCCTCTCCTTCTCTCCCAGATCCTTTTGAATGTTTTCACACCTTCAGGACTCTCTAACAGTGATAAAGATACTTTATTGATTTCTATGCTCTAGACCAAGAATCGTGCATCATATGAAATCATTTGTTTCACAGCCATAATTATATACCAACTGTAAACTACAATAACAACATTGAAATGTTCAAATATAATCATGATCTTAGATTCAGTACTAAAATAGTTATTCCTTTAGTCACAGTGGCTGTTTGTATTTCTTTCTTTTCTAAGCCAAAAAGTCTGACATTGTGAAGTCAAATGCCTATGTCTGTCCCCTCTACAAGACAAGTGAACGTAAAGGAACTCTTTCCACCACAGGACATTCTACTAACTTTGTCATTGCAATGCTGTTAAAGACGGACCAACCCACTCAACATTGGATCAAGCGTGGGGTTGCCTTACTTTGTCAGTTGGATAACTAAATTGGACAAACAAGAAAAAATCTGAAAGACATTTCAAAAAAATTCTGTGTTGTCTTCACTTACTTCAAAATATATGTATTATAAAACCAAGTATCTTTGTGTCACTTTTTTTTTTTTTAAGAGACTCTATGCCCAATGTGGAGTACAATATAACACTTGAACTCACAACCCTGAGATCAAGCCCTAAGCTAAGATAGAGTTGGATACCTAAGCGACTGAGCCACCCAGGCACCCCATGTGTCTTTCTTTTAAATAGTCCACCATTCCTGATGCACCACTCTTGACTAGAATATAGCCCTTCTAGAAAACATGAAAAGAAATGTTTCTTCAAAGAATATGAAAAACCTTTGGAACTTTCATTTATTTGATAATAGGTGAAAAACAGATTTTGGGAAACTTACCAGATAAAACTTATATCAGAAAATACCTTGTTTTCCCAAGTGTTAAGTCATTTCTTAGTTTCAGTTATAGTTGACTTTGCACTCACCTACCAGAGGTGATTCTAAATAAGGAAAATATCAGAACAACTCCAGAAACAAACCTCTTACATCACACTTTTACAGCATTAGCTCCACTTCTCACAGGACCCCTGTGTCAAGGGAGGGGAAACTCAGATAGTACAGTTTCTGTGCAAAAGCAGTAAGATGGCTGGGGGCAGGAGCACCTGGGTGGCTCAGTGGTTGAGCGTCTGCCTTTGGCTCAGGTTGTGATCCTGGGGTCCTGGGATCGCGTCCCACATTGGGCTCCCTATGAAGAGCCTGCTTCTCCCTCCACCTATGTATGTCTCTGCCTCTCTCTGTGTGTCTCTCATGAATAAATAAATAAAATATTTTTTTTAAAAAAAGATGGCTGGGGGCAGGCCTACATACCCATTGACTTCCTGTTTAATTGGAAATGCCAAGCGTCTCTTATTTTAATAGTTAATAGTCTTATTATTTAGCATATATTCATAATATTAGTATAGATGAACAATTCTAAAACATTTCAATGAAACAAAACTATAGTTGAAATTTTATTATCTTGTGTGAAATTAATTTCTTCCTTGAGATTCTCAGGATACTTGAGGCCGCAGCTCTGTAACCTACAGAAAATGTAGGTGCAGCTACCCAGTGAATTGGGACTGTTGGGACAGTTGTTTTGATAAATCAGTCAGAGAAAAAAAAATGTTTGGCCTCTCAAGTGGAAAATTGATTCTGTTCTGCAGTGGCTATGTGCGTGAGTCTTAAGAGAATGAATTATTTCACACAGAAAATGCCCCCCTGCAAAAGCATTTTATACCAGGAATAAAATGTTTGGTCCTTTAAATTTGATGAATATAGCAGTGAAGAAAAGAGATCATGTTTCCAAAGAGAGCTAAACCACATGCAAAAAAAAAAAAAAAAAAACACGGATAATATGCCAGACTGTCTTATGATCAGGTATTTATAGCAAAGCTATTAATGGAATGGTCACTACAGGGGAGTGGAGATCCTAAATATAAATGAAAATTCTGATGTGCTAATCTTTAACAGTGAAAACTTCCATGCTCTCCTAAAGGATATAACAGAAGGTAAATATCTTTGGTATGTGATCAAACCTATTCTATGCTAAAATGGAAAAGTTTTTTTAAAAACCATTGAGATATTGCCTAATAGATACATTGTTTTTTTACTACCACTACTCCTGTCATATGCTGTATTATGAGAGTGCACATTCCTGTAATATGTTTGTTTTTAGTGTGTACTGTTATTTTCAGCATAAAGCTGTCCTTCGGGGTAAGTGCTACATTCACTGAGAAAAAACTCCTAAGCCAAGTCTAAAATAAATCATTATTTTCATAGTTAGAATGACACCTACCTAAGTTTTATATGAAGGTGGTTTTTCTTGAATAGGCTTTAAGTAAATGGCTGCTCATGGAGACTTATAATTTATGTTAAATTTGTGGCGGTTCAGAAAACTATTTTAAATTTATGGGAAAAATTTAATGAGTATTTTTTTCTAAATTTAGCATCTATCAATCCTATCAATTTGTAGTTTTCTGAATTTCACTTGCAATTTTAAGTATTTGATTATCTTGTTTTCACAGCTGGAAAAATATTTTTAATTCATTCTGACTTTAAATCTGTCAGCATTCCACATGGATAATTATACCAGTGATGAAGACACAGATGAGGACTTTGATACCCAGCTCATCATCCAGTGGAGTTTACAGGACGTTCACCGGCCGGGGACTACACAGCAGGCGCCTGCAGATGAGAGGTATTGTATCCCACTGGCGATGTGATGTGAGCATTCAACAGTTGAGACTTGTCATTAGCATGATGCTAGTGTTATGATAAAAACAGGAGAGGAGGTCAAAATCCAAGGAGCTCTCATTTAAATACCTATGAGACTTGATGTCTCACCAGCCAGACAGGAAAATTTGGAAATAATTCAGGATGTAATTAGGGAGTAAACAGTTGAAGGAGTTTGGTAGCAATTCTGGCTTGGGGACTGGCAGGCTGGAAATGAGAAGAAATACATGAGGATATGAATAGAGGACTCGAATGCATCTTGTCTTTGCAGAGCCAAGGGAATGCATAAATTCAACCAGCACAAAGAGAAAATTATCCTCAACCTCAGTGGGGAGATGAGGTCAGGTCCAGTCTTTATTCAAATCACAAGGAGGAATTATGTAAACTTAAACCCTTTCCAAAGGGTGTGTATGCGGAGTTCTGTAATGACAGCAATAGAAAAGGAACTCATGGGTCCCCCAGTGGTGGAAAAGAATCGCCCTGGAGGTAGAATGTTTACAGCCAGGCACACCTGCTCAAATGGTCTCTGGCTAGCTGATCTACAACCTCATTCCCAACCCCCCCCCCCCGACCCCCACCTCTGGCTAGTTACTATTGTTTTTCAGCGGTGATAAACCCTGTTTGCTTGGGATGGTGATTTCTATTTGCCTGCTGGAGGTAAAACTGAATAAATATATTTTAACTCCAAGAGATTTTATAATTATAGAGATGTTGACCAAAAACTATAGTTTGTTTGTTTTTTTTAAGTAACAAACTCATGGACTGATCACTTTGTGCCATCCTATTTAAGCATTTCATAAATATTGACTCCTTTAAATTCTAATTCTCATGTAGTAAGTACTATTATCCCCGCGTAGAGATGAGGAGACAAGTAAGTGTTACCCAAAGTCACAGGGCTAGTAAGTGAGAGGCAGGCAGTCTGGCTTCAGAGTCTGTGCTCTTTACCACACCACTCTTACACTTTTGTGTTACATTTAGGAATAATCTTTAAAGTTTTATAAAGAAGTTGGGTTTCTTAGATTATGTTATATTAACCTTATGATTAAAATTTTTAAATTCATTCAGTAATTAAGTCATTATTTTAGGTTGAAAGGCATTAAGATTTTTTTTTAATTTTTATTTATTTATGATAGTCACACAGAGAGAGAGAGAGAGAAGCAGAGACATAGGCAGAGGGAGAAGCAGGCTCCATGCACCGGGAGCCCGACGTGGGATTCAATCCCAGGTCTCCAGGATCGTGCCCTGGGCCAAAGGCAGGCGCTAAACCGCTGCGCCACCCAGGGATCCCAGCATTAAGATTTTGATGATTGAAATGTTTCAGAGAAATTAAAATTAACTATTGTTACAAATCTCTGTCATTGGACTTGCAAGAGTTACATGGTACTTAGGAAAGCTTGCTGAGTTGGTCAGGCACTTGAAGGAATTAGGAAACACTTCTTGAGACAGGTGGAATAATGCCGGAAGAGCAGTTTCCCTGGAGTGCATTTAGGGTCACACTGTATTTTGGAAGTATTTCCGTGAAGCCTCAGTAACTGCCTCAGTTCATCCTCAGCTGACTACCATTGCCCTTACCCTTTGTTTTTTTATTAAGTGCCTTTGTTTTTCCCTCAGTTTGGGGCTTACATATATATATTTGTTTTCTATGCAGCTTCCATCACTTTTTGAGAGCTGAGTACAAGAAGATAATTGAAACAATAGAGACAGTTAAGTACTCTTCCTATTCTATCTCTGCTAAATTCAGGAAGCCTAGAAGCAGGTTCTCCCAAATGCTCAACCTTGTGCAATCCAGATCCACCTATGATTCTCTAGAGCCCATAAGAAAATACCGTGGCACAATTTAGCAAAGCCCTGCTGAGTTCCTGGGCGAGGTGGGGGGGAGGGGCTGAGCTGTGAGCTGTTGGTCTGTACATGACAATATGAGGAGGCAGTCGCAGGCCTGGTGAGGGACAGGGGGTGCTAACAGAGGAACGCTAGGCAAAAGGCCTTACTGTTGCTTCGTCCTGCCTATGCCATTTCCATGTGTCTCTCATGAAGCGTGGTGGTAGAACTCTGTTCTCTCCTGACGGTGGAATTCAGAAGCAGCTTGGGCTGCCTCCTGTGTGTGCCAAATGTGAATCTGTTCCCATTTGACTTGTTAATAGGTAAGGAAGATGCATTGTCACACTTGACCAAGTACCATTCTGCTTTTGATGAAGCAGATGGGATGGGCTGGCTTCCTCTGCATAAGGCTGCGGTGCAATTAAACAAGAACATTTTGGAAATAACCCTGAAAGGTAAGCTCCCTTTATAACTCTTCCTGATGCTTCTGAGAAATAAATTTAAAACTTATTTCTGTATCTTAACCTGTGTGGTCTAATGGATTTATTTCAGCTTCAAAACCCAGCGTGTGGGAGCAAACCACCCACAATGGTGAAACACCACTTTTTTTGGCTGTCAGCACTTGCCTCTTAGAAAATGCCAGTTTTCTTCTTCTCAATGGCTGCAATCCGAATGCCAAGAATTCTGAAGGCAATTCTCTTCTTCTTACAGGTAAACTAATACCTTGTCTCTGGAAAACAGTCTGTGATTCCGAGTGTCCACAGGTTTCAAAGGGAACTTTTTAAAATTTTAATTCCAGTTTAAATACAGTGTAATATTAGTTTCATATGTACAATATCACGAGTCAGCACTTCCATACAACACCTGGTGCTCATCATGACAAACACACTCCTTAATCCCCTTCACCTATGTCATCCCCACCCTCCTCTCTGGCAACCATCCGTGTGTTCTGCATAGTTAAGAATCTGTTTCTTGGTTTGCCTTTGTCTCTCTTCCATGCCCCCCACCCCGCCCCTTGCTCATTTGTTTTATTTCTTAAATTCCACATGTAAGTGAAATCATACGGTATTTATCTTTCCCTGATTTCACTCAGCATAGTACTCTCTAGCTCCATCCATGTCGTTGCAAATGGAAAAACAGCTTTTTGTGCATAGTTGCCGTGCTGCCATCCTGGTTCCACCTGACCAGATGTGGGTACCTAAGAGGTTTTGTAGAGACTGGCCTGTGGGATGGCCTGGTGTAGAATCTCTGCCAATTAGGTGATCATTTTGCACGGTTCCTTAACGAGTTAATTTGGGTATAAGGGGTGAACAGAGTAGGAGGCAACTGATGGCAGGTTGAATATAAATGAGCGATTTTGCTCCCTCCTGAGTCTTCACTAAAATTATACTTACATTGTTTAGAAGAGGTAAGATACAGGGGTGCCTAGGTGGCTCAGTTGGTTAAGCATCTGCCTATGGCTTAGGTCATGATCCCAGGATCCTCGGATTGAGCCCTGCATTGGACTCCTTGCTCAGTGGGGAGCCTGCTTCTCCCTCTCCATCTGCCTGTTGCTCTCCCTGCTGTTCTCTCTCTCAAATCAATAAATAAAATCTTTTTTTTTTTTTAAAGTAAGATACAAAACAATGAGAAGAACCGGAGAAGAGACAATAGCAACATAGTTTTTTAAAACCTGGAGAGCAGGTGGATGAGTAGTCAGTGACAAGAAAGCCAAATTTTAACTTGCTAGCGGAGAAAGCAACACAATTACATCAAAAGGCATGGAAGTTCTGGGTAATAGTTACCTTGTGGAGCACTGGTGAAGGACACGGAGCTAACATAGGAAAATTGCTGGAACACTATTAAGGAATAAGTCCTCATAGGCAGATCCCTTCTCCCAATCTGCCCTGCAAAGAGAGACCCCTCTCTCATGCCACCTGAATTCTGGAGGTTCATTTTCTGGGCGGTTTAAACAGAGGCTCTCTAGACTGGGGGGATATTCAGCAATGGTGGGAGTACTGGATGGAAAACACTGGAGAAATTAAGCAAACACTGGTGAGACCTCCCAGCCCTCCTCTTCCACCAGGATTCTAGAAAGCTGGCAGCCAGAACTCTACCTTCCAAGAGGAGGCTTCTCTGGGGAATTTGATATAATGAAAGTGAAGTTGGGGGCTTCCCAACAAATGGCCCAGGCATATCAACACTCAATTAGGAACACAGTCCAGGAGCTACTCCCAATGTTCAGGATCCCCAATTAGCTCTAGTCCCCAACTCTTAATCACGAGCAGACTGACAAGAATGACTATCTGAGAAAAGACTTCAGCAGAGATAAGCAACTTGAAGGAGACAGACTATTTAGGGAAAATATAATGTAGGGGGAAATTATGATAATGTTAGAGAATTTAGTAAGAAGTAATGAAATAACAGGACATTACAAAAATATTGAACCAAAAAATGCTCTTGAAAATTAAAAATGGTAGTGGAATTATAAAACTCAAATCAAATGCTGGGAGATGAAAGCATCCAGAAAAAGATAAGAAATGGGAAATAGGAAAGAAAAAGAAAAAAGCTCAGACTATCTAAAAGAGAGCAACATGTGAATCTCAGAAATAGTAGAAAGAGAATAGACAAGATGGAGATGGTATATCATCAATGAATAAGCCAAGAAAATGATTTCCTAAAACAAAGGATATGAGTTCCCAGAATCAAAGTGCACACTAATGCCAGCTCAATGAGTTAAGACCCGATACCCTTAGCACTCTGTATTTCCAGTTCTAGAGCACTTTCCATGGCACATTAACAAATGGATAGGGAGATGGATAGGAACATATATTTTTTAAAGATTTATTTATTTGAGAGAGAGAGCACAGGCATAAGCGATAGGGGCAGAGAGGGGGAGGGAGAGAGAAGCTCAAGCAGACTCTAAGCTGAGCATGGAGCTAGACATGGGGCTTGATTCCAGGACCCTGACATCATGATCTGAGCCAAAACCAAGAGTTGGTCACTTAACCGACTGTGTCACCCAGGCACCCTGGAAGATGGATCCATCAAGTTGTTTTAGAATCTTGAAGGACTTGCAGATTGTCATCCATATGTGAATGATTACAGCATAAATGCAGAAGAGCCAATTAGAAAATTTTAACAAAATATGAGGTTAAAAATAATTTCCTAGGGCGCCTGGGTGGCTCAGTTGGTAAGTGCGTGACTCTTGATTTCAGCTCAAGTTGTGATCTCAGGGTCCTGAGACTTGAGTCCCAAATTGGGCTCCGTGCTGAGCGTGGAGCCTGCTTGGGATTCTCTATCTCCCTCTGCCCCTCTGCTCACGCACACATGTGCAGTCTCTCTAAAAAAAATAATTTCCTGATTATTGCTGGTTTTGTTTCTCTCTGTTTAATGCACTTAATAAGCATTTCTAGGGCTGTATTGGGTACCTAAGTTCCCATTTTCTTGAGGGAAGGCACATAAAAATGATAAATGAAAATTTCATGTTTATGTTTTTCAGCTACCTTAGCAGCCAATAGATGACAACTGTTCATGGCTTACAAAAAAGCCAGTAGGCTATAGATATAAAACACTATTAATATTATTGGATATAAGCTTCATTTTACAGTCTGTTCCCTAAGCACAAAATGCTGGCACATGGGAGTAGGTAGGAGGAGCTCCTTAAAAAGCCTGAGGGACACTGACTAATAAGATACCTTGGCCATAAATTTCCTGGTGAACATTATGCCTATTTTACTTCTAATTTCCAGCTGTTCTCCGTGACTCCTATGAGATGGCTGCCTTGCTAATTGGCTATGGGGCAGATGTCAATCTGCGGTGTACCAACGAGAGGACAGCTCTCCATGAAGCAGCCAGACTGGGCAGGCAGGACATAGTGAAGCTGATATTGGTTTCTGGGGCATACCCTGACCCACAGAGCTCCTATGGATTCACTCCTCTTGCTCTTGCTGCCCAGAGTGGACACACTGAAATCATGGAGATGTTACTGCAGAAAGGCAAGATTTTCTATACGGTCAGCACACTCCCAAGGGGTAACATGATGCAAGTGTCCTCCTATTCATGGAGAGCTTCAAAATAATAGAAGTTAACATTTTATTTAAGCCTAACACAGATATTTGATGAAAGCATGTGTGAACATTGGGTACTAAAAAGCCTAGAGTAGAGACTGAATATTTCTCCTTCAATGTGAAGTAATTTCCCTAAAATTAGTAGGGTGCAGGTTACTCTTTTACATAATATTCCCTAACCATGCTGAGGATGGTTGGGTTTTTTGTTTGTTGTGTGTTTTCCTTTTCTAGATTCACAGAACAAAAGGCCCCACATCACCCCCTACATGTTGTTTCTGCTAAGTCACAGGGCAGTCCAGTGTGTTACCAGATGCTTCAGTAGTTAGGAATTGTTCCTGGTAGCTTCTCTCTGGGTCCCAGTTCTCTCTCCAGTAATAACCACAACTGAGAAAAGGGGAAGGCAACTTATATTTATTGAGTATTTTCTAAGCACCAGACATTAAGCTAACTGTGCTGCTTCATGTGATCTTCTAAAACCCTGTGAAGTAGGCACTATCTTCATTTTACATCTAAGGATAGAGGGTTAGGGGTGGTAGCAATTGCAGGACTTCCCTTTAACCCCCCACCAATTCAAGATCCTGGTTTAACTGACAGAGACCCTGGCTAAGAGAACTTTGGCATTTATTGTCTTTGAGGCCAAGACCCCCCCACTGATGAAATAATGTAGTATCTAGAGCTTTTTGTCAAAGAAGCAAATCCTTACCAAGATTTAATACAGTCCCAATATTAGATTTACCTTCTTTATTCTCCTTCCTGTTTATGTACAGAAGCCTTATTTCTTTTTTAATAATACATGGTCCTGATCTCCAATATTCTAGAATATAGGGACTCCTATTTTTAAGAACAACTTTCTGCTTTCTAGACTTACCTGAAACTTTCCCATCATATGGGGTCGTGAGGGGGACTTTGTAGTTCCCAAGCAATAGCCATAAGACATTTTAAGTAAGGTGTTTCAAATGAGCAATATCAGCAATGTCTAGAGTCATTAGCTAGAATAACAAAATCACTGGATCTTTAATCTACACAGAGTCACCTTTTATGTAGATCATTGATTAAAATATAGAGAGGCACCAGATTTTCAATTCTTAACTCTTTCAAGAAACCAGCATCAGTTGACCTCCATAAGGTATTTCCCTGAGGTTAACTCCCTTATGAAGTAATTTATACAAAGTGACATAGGTAGTAAATGGCAGAGCCAAGATTTGAACCCATGTCTGTCTCATTCCAAGTCATACTACTTTACCATCCTGCATTACCAGAGTGATAACATGGCATCATAGAAATGGGCTCTGGATCTGGACTACCTGTATGTGAATCCTGACTATCTTGCTTACCAGCTGTGCATCTCTGGGAAAAGTTACTCAAACCTCAACGAGCCTCAGTTTTTTCATCTTTAAAATGAAGATACTAGCATCTAATTGTTAGGGTTGATGTGAAGTTTAGAAATTATGCATACACAGGAACCTGTACATAGTGAGCACTCTTTCCATGGAGGCTGATTAGACTTTTCTTCATGTATTCTAGGAATGGAGTTCTTGGGCAGCCACTATATTCTGATGACTGTGGAGTCTCTACTAATTTAAAGCTACTACATCTGTTTGTTATGAGCTGTGCCCAGAATGTTTTTTCAAAACCCATTTTACTGAGAGGCCTTCTCCAATTGACCCAAAATTCATTTCTCCTTCCTTCACCATCCAGCTCCCCTCCGAATCCAAAACTGAGATCTTTTCTCTTTTCTTTTTTTTAAATGTCTGTAATCTTTTTCTCCTTTTTAAAATTTAAATTCAATTTGCCAACATACAGTGTAACACCCGGTGCTTATCCCATCAAGTGCCCTCCTTAGTGCCCATCACCTAGTCACCCTTCCCCCCACCTGCCTCCACTTCTGCAACCCTTTGTTTCCCAGAGTCAGAACTGAGATCTTTTAGAGGACATTTTGCCTACACCTGTCCTCTTACCATCCACACCATCACATGACACTCAGCCTACTGGGCACTACAATTTATCCTGTTAACTGTTAAGTCCCGAACTTCAGCTGCAAACAACTACATTGTAGCTTACTACAAACAGCCCCCTAAGAACATGTTACACCAGAACAAATGCCATAACACCAGATGGCATGGTCCAACGGGATGGGTGGTACCATCCTACATATAAGTATGGGGTAGGTGGGCTTTCATAGACTGGTCTGGAAACAAAATCACCTTTTGTAACCTCACTTCTCCTGGAATTTTCAAGTCCCAAACAAATAACTTATAGAAGTACTCTGTCAGCCTCCTCATTAAAATTTAGAGACTGCTTGCATCATTTCTTCCTTGCCCAACTGCATTATAAACTAGCTGAGAGCAGGAGGTACATTTTTTATTTCTTTTAGTGCTTTGCTAAAATGGCTCCTTAATAATTGCTTTTTGGTAGTGCTGATATATTAAGGATGCTTAAGACAGTGGAAAAGACTCTTGCAAAACAAGACCTTTTTCTCCTTTAGGAGCTAATGCTCTTGCTCAGGCCTCTGACTCCTCGTCCATCTTACTTGAAGCCGCTAGTGGAGGAAATCCAGACTCTGTGGCCCTTTTGCTAGAGCATGGAGCTGATGCCAACGTCCCTAAGAATTCAGGCCACCTGCCCATTCATGTGGCAGCTGACAGAGGCCACCTGTTGTAAGTTCATTTACATTATTGAGAAATAGTAATAGCTACGGTAGGGGGAGGGTTTCAGAGCAGCTTCTGGGAACTTTATATTCTTCATCTCTGATCCTATAATTCCAGCACCCCTTCTAAGATAAGAAACTCAACCAGTCAGTGAAGCCAGGCATCCTCTGTAGCCAGGAGCGAGATATAAAAGTACTTTATTATCAGGTCTTTAGGCAATACGGGGACCCTCAGGTCTCCCTGCTTAGACAAATTCTGAGTTTTATATCTAAACAGTAGTTTCATTCAACTTTACTAAGTATCTGAGCTTTTGGATGCAGGAATTAAGCACTTTTCGGCTGGAAGTTCTAAATGCCACCCGATACTAATACCATCTGGTACGAGTATAAAACCATCGTAAACAGGTTACTGCTGCATCTTAACCAAGACAGTTTTTTTTTTTTTTTTTTTTTTTTTTTTTTTTAAATACACTTTGAAATTCTTTCTCAGAGCCCTAAAGCTTTTGGTTCCAGTCACGGATCTTGCCGCCATTAAGCAGAGCGGGATCAGTCCTGTGCACTGTGCGGCAGCAGGAGCGCATCCTGAATGCCTGGAGCTCCTCATCCAGGCGGGATTCGATGTGAACTTCATGCTAGACCAGAGAATCCGCAAACACTATGACGACCACAGGAAGTCAGCGTTGTATTTTGCAGTGTCAAACGGTGACCTCTCTTCAGTGAAGCTGCTTCTAAGTGCTGGAGCTCTGCCTAACCAAGACCCTGTTAACTGCCTCCAGATAGCCCTGAGGATGGGCAACTATGAGCTGGTGAGTCTGCTGCTACGGCACGGAGCCAACGTCAATTATTTCTGCAGAGTCAACCCTTTACATTTCCCGTCAGCCCTGCAGTACACGCTGAAAGATGAAGTCATGCTCAGGATGCTACTGAATTATGGGTATGACACAGAGCGATGCTTTGATTGTCCTCACGGAGACAAAGTTCATCCTTGCTATACCTTTGAAGGCTGGACATCTACAGTCATCAAAGATACCATGGTAAGTGCACAGTACTGTCCGTATCCACGTGCACAGTTGCTATTGGTGGCCCTGAACTACAGCAGTAGGTCAGGGTCTATCCATTCTCTCCAGCCGCTCACAGCTAAAAAGACTTTAACAGGATAAATACATGTGAAGTAGACACAGTAGTAGACGTAAAGGTACAGAAACTGTTCAGAGGGAAAAGTGATTTGACTTTACCTAAGGAGTTTCACCAAATGAAGTGGCATCTGAGTAAAGTTTTAAAGAACCAGGGCCATCTTATTAACTAGATATGCTTTTTCTTTGAAGGGGGGAGTTACCCAGCTAAAACATTTCTGGGGTCCTGATACCTGTACCCCCTCGGTTCTTCGCTATCGCTTTTAGCTCTAAAATTTGATTAAATAGGTTTCTTTGGCCATCTTCTTCTTCTTTTTTTAAAAAGATTTATTTGGGAAAGAGAAAGAGAGAAAGAAGAGCACGAGCAGGGGGAAGGGCAGAGAGAGCAGCAGACTCCCTACTAAGTGGAGAGTCGGACAACACAGGACTTGATCACAGGACCTTGAGATCATGACCTCAGCCAAAGGAAGACACCCAACCAAGCCACCCAGGTGCCCCTCTTTGGTCACCTTTTTGTTGAAAAGGGAATCACCATAAATAGTTGACCACCTCCTTCTTGAGACGTTTTCCTGTTGGCTTTCATCATACCAGCCTCCCATTCCTCCCCCTACCTGGTCACGTCTACTTCCCCAAACCAGAGCGTACCCCTGATTTCTCAAAAAGCTGGCATCCTTCAGGTTTCAAGTGTTACCCCCTCAGAGAGGCCCCTCCTTTCCTGTCTAAGGTGGGTGTCCTCCCTAATCTGCTGCTGCTGCACTTACCACTTGCCAAAATGATCTGTAGAACACTTTCTGATGAAAAAAAAAAAAAAAAAAAGAACATTTTCTGATGATGTGTCTCCTCCACAAAGACATCAGTGTAAACTCCTATGCACCACTCCCCTCAGCTTAGAGATCTGTGCTTAGCAGAGTAGATATATTAGAATACCTGAGTCCATAGTGAAATCAGAACAAAAAAAAAAGAAATGAAATGGAGAAAGCATTTCGAATCAATTATGAAAAGTGAAAGACATCTTGTTTTAATATTGCATACTATTTTTAGGTTATGATTAATGTGGGAGATGGCATTTAGGTATAGATCATCTTGTACTATTTCCTGACTTTTTATTTTATACTATTTAACTTTTTTCATGGGCACCTTGCTAGAGGTGTATAAATTATCTACAGACAGAAACTATTCTTTCCTTCAGCCATGAGGCATAGGTGATGAATGACAGAAAACCCAAAATGAGAGTGGTTTTAATAAGATGGCTCAGGGTGCCTGGGTGGCTCAGTTGGTTAAGTGTCTGCCTTCAGCTCAGGTCATGGTCCTGGGGTCCTGGGATCAAGCCCCGCTCGGGCTCCCTGCTCAGCAGGGAATCTGCTTCTCCCTCTCCTCCTGCTGCTCCCCCTGCTTGTGCTCTCTCACTCATGCTCTCAAATAAATAAAATCTTTTAAAAAAAATTATAAGATGGCTCATTCCTCTCTCATATAAATAAAGGCCAGAGGTAAACAGCCTTTTAACTGGAGAGCTCCATGACCACAGGAGAAACTTGTGTCCACAACCCAGCCAGCAAGGAGACAGGCAGGAAGCAGCAGCACACACCTTGCTCTAAGTGCATTCTGGGCATTGCTCACACTTACACTCACATTTCACTAGCTAGAACTTAGGTGGCTGCGTCTAGGGGCAAAGAAGCTGGAAAGGTAATCTTTATTCCAAGAAGCCCTGTGGCCAACCAAAGGAGACAACAGGTATTAGGTAACTATTTCTTTCACACCTTGTTTACATCTTACATAGTTCTGAAGGTACAATAGTAAATAGATTTTCAAATGTGAGAGCTAAGGACTAATGTCCTTGGGGCGCCTGGGTAACTCAGTCAGTTAAGCAGCCAACTCTTGATTTCAGCTTAGGTCATGATCTCAGGGTCCTAGGATCAAGCCCCACGGCAGGCTCCATGCTCAGTGGGGAGTCCGCTTGATGATTCTCTCTCCCTCTGCCCCTCCCCACCCTAGAATAAATTAATCTTAAAAAAAATTTTCCAAAAACAACAACAAAAAAATTTCCTTGTTCAATGCCTTAATTTATAAATGAGGGACTTGAGACCTTGGTTCTTGACTGTGAGTTTAGTGTTCTAAACCACATAGATACTTAAGTTTTTCATTTACTTTCATAGTTCCAATTTTCTCCCCCAGTTCTGTGAAGTAATAACATTGTCGTGGCTGCAACATCTCTCTGGGAAGGTTGTTCGAGTGATGCTTGATTACGTTGATCAAGTTCAAATCTGTTCAAAGTTGAAAGCTGTGCTCCAAAAACAGGGGCTGTGGTCAGAAATCCATTTTATCTTGAGTGAGTATCTTTCTTTCTTTTAGAAGATTCTTACCAAAAAAAATTCTAGTGGGTTTTTACATTCTTATTTGCTTTGCTTTTTTGTTTTTTTAAAAGATTTTATTTATTTATTCATGAGAGACACAGGCAGAGACACAGGCAGAGGAAGAAGCAGGCTCCTCGCAGGGAACCCAATGCAGGACTCAATCCTGGGACCCCAGCATCACGCCCTGAGCCGAAGGGAGACGCTCAACCGCTGAGCCACTCAGGCGTCTCTCTTATTTGCTTTGTAAAAAACATTCTTTTCTGGCTAAAAGCCTTAGCTACGGAATGCCTGGGTGCTCAGCAGTTGTGTGTCTGCCTTTGGTTCAGGTCATGATCCCGAGGTCCAGGGATCGAGTCCCACATCAGGCTCCCTGTATGGAGCCTGCTTCTCCCTCTGCCTGTGTCTCTGCCTCTCTCTCTCTGTGCCTCTCATGAGTAAATAAATAAAATATTTTTTTTAGAAAAAAAGCTTTACCTAAAGAAAGCAAGCAAAATACTATATATTCCTATCTAAAAACAGTAACTATTTATAACTTAATTTGTGCTTACCCCCATTCCCCATAGATGAACTCTGTCAGGTAATCACATTATATGGTAGGTGATAGCTTTCTCCTAGTCATATGGAACACTGTAGATTTAGTGATTAGCAGCTATGAAATGGTAATGAAAACACGGATGAGAAATGAAGATTGAAACCTGCAGATAATACTGAATGACGCTTCAAACCACATTCTTTCACAGTGGCACAGAAGTCAAGAATTTCTTTCTAGTTTCCCCACAAGGTGGTGGTCTTTAGTTCCCAGGCGACCCTGAGGGGGTGGTGAATACATGTAGATTTAAGGACTTCAGACCCAACACTGATGCCGACCTTTGGGTTCTTAAATTGGCCAGGTTCTGTAATCACGTCAATAGAAGGGCTGCAAGGAGAAGGGAAAGGCTGTGGTTCCCTGTGAACTTTTTCCATTTAGACACTGCAAATGAAAATTTTGGTTTAACACACATTTGCTGACCAAATCCTAAGATCACTAAAAAAATGAAGCAACTCTTTTTCCTTCGGGTAACGTGTTTCTCTCATTTCAGCAAACCCTCGACCCCTCAGACATCTGTGTCGCCTGAAGATCCGGCGGTGTATGGGGCGCTTACGTCTGCGCTGCCCGGTCTTCATGTCCTTCCTTCCATTACCAAACCGTCTCAAAGCATATGTCCTTTACAAAGAATACGACCTTTATGGACAAGGAATTTTCACAGGAACCTGGTAGTCAAACCATTCTGGATGAAGAGGTATAATTCTGTAAGCTGTATTTCTTAAAGTTTGACTTGTTACATGATTCATTATTTCTCACTTTACCTAGCAACCAAAATCTCAAAGCAGTCTACATTCTTTTGAAATATGATATTAATACTTTCTTAATATGCTTAATTTTGCTTCTCAGGGGACCTGGGTGGCTCAGTTAAGTGTCTGACACTTGATCTCAGCTCAGGTCTTGATCTCAGGATCATGAATTCAAGCCCAGTGTTGGGTTCCATGCTGGACATGGAGCCTACTTAAAAAAAAATTCCATACACCAAAAAAAAAAAAAAAAAAAAATCCTCATATTGCTTTTCAAGAACAATCTGACAGGCAGTTTAAAGAAATACTCCTCCCCTCAAAGTAAATTAAAAAACTAAACCCAAACTGTAAAATTTCAACTTAGAGACATACATCAGTTCTCACTCTGTATTGATTTTACATTAAATGTATGAATCTATATTTCTACATGTCAAAACAATAGATGCTACCTCAAATAATTCAGTAATTATTATTAACAGTAATTAACAGTAATTATTAACAGTATTATTAACAGTAATTCTTTTTATAGAGAAGTACATACATGTCTTAGGAATTACATTGAATAAAATACGGACCCCAGTACTTGACCTACAAATGAGCTGTTCTTGTGCAAAAGTCCAAAGGCCAGTTTAAGTGCCTGTTTACAGTCCTGCACGGAAATGGGGGGTTTTGGTTAACTGAAATAGAACTTTCATTTGCAATGTCATCATTAATGGGAAACATGCAGTCCTTCTTTCCACAGAACTCTGGCTGAAGGTTACCACTTATTGGTTAATGTTACCACTGAGACAGAAGTCAAGTGTTTTCAAATGGCTTAGTGATTCTGTACTGAACCCAGTACAGTACTAAACCCACAAGAGGGGCTCACTGACAGAAGCAGTTATATTTATGTTAATGCCATATAGTTAACATACAGTGTTATATTAGTTTCAGGTGTACAATATAATGATCCAACTATTCTATACATTATTCAGTGCTCATCATAAGTGCATTCCTTAATCCCCATCACCTATTTAACCCACCCACCCCTCCCACCTCCCTTCCGGTAACCATCAGTTTGTTTTCTCTAGTCAAAAGTCTATTTCTTGGCTTTTTTCCCTTTGCTCATTTGTTAAGTTCCACATATGGGTAAAATCACATGGTATTTGTCTTTCTCCAACTTATTTCGCTCAGTGTTATATTCTCTTGATCCATCCATGTTGTTGCAAATGGCAAGATTTCATTCTTTTTTGATAGCTGAATAATATTCCATTGTGTATGTTTACCACCTCTTGTTTATCTATTGATGGACATTTGGGCTGCTTCCATAATTTGGCTATTGTAAATAATGCTGCAATAAGTTGGGGTGCATGTATCACTTTGAATTAGAGTTTTTATATTTTGGAGGTAAATACCTAGTAGTGTGATTACTGGATCATATAGTTCTATTTTTAAGTTTTTGAGGAACCCCCATACTGTTTTCCACAGTGACTGCACCAGTTTTCATTTGCACCAACAGTTCATGAGCGTTTTTCTCCACATCCTCGCCAACACTTTTTTATTTTAGCCATTCTGACAACTGTGAGGCATCTCATTATAGTTTTGATTGCATTTCCCTGATAAGTGATGTTGTGCATCTTTTCATGCATCTGTTGGTCATCTGTATGTCTTCTTTGGAGAAATGTCTGTTCATATCTTCTGCCCATTGTTTAATTGGATTATTTGTTTCTTGGGTGTTGAGTTGTATCAGTTCTTTATATATTTTGATACTAACCCTTTATTGGATGTGTCATTTGCAAATATCTTCTCCCATTCAGTAGGTTGCCATTTAGTTTGATGATTGTTCCTTTTGTGGTTTATCTTTTTATTTTGATGTAGTACCAATGGTTTGTTTATTAATTTTGCTTGTTTCCCTTGCCTCAGGAGACATATCTAGCAAAATGTTGCTATGGCTGATGTCAGCAATATTACTACCTGTGCCCTCTTGTAGGATTTGTAGTTTCAGATCTTACATTTAGGTTCTTAATCCATTTTATTTTTGTATATGGTGTCAGATAGTCCAGTTTTCCCAACACCATTTGTTGAAGAGACTGTCTTTTCCCCATTGTATATTCTTGCCTCTTTTGTCAAAGATTAATTGACCTTAAAATTATGGGTTTATTTCTGGGTTTTTACTCTGTTTCATTGAGCTCTGTGTTTTTATGCCAGTACCATACCATTTTGATTACTACAGCTTTGTAATATAAATTGAAACCTGAAATTGTGATACTCCAAGTTTTTTTTTTCAAGATTGCTTTGACTATTTGGGGTCTTTAGTGATTCCACACAAATTTTAGGTTCGTTCTAAAAAAAAAAATTTAGGTTTGTTCTAGTTCCATAAAAAATGCTGTATTTTGATAGGGATTGCATTAAATCTGTAGATTACTTTTGGTAGTATATATTTTAACAGTATTTGTTCTTCCAATCTATGAGCATGCAATGTCTTTCCATTTCTTTGTGTCATCTTCAATTTCTTTCATCAATGTTTTATAGAGTACAGGTCTTTCCTCTCTTTGGTTAAGTTTATTCCTAGTTATTTTGTTATTTTTGGTGTAATTGTAAATAAGAGGGGTTTTTAAAAACTTATGTTCCACTTAGTTAACATACAGTGTAATATTAGTTTCAACACTTCCATTCATACATCACTCAAGCCCTCATCGCAAGTGTACTCCTTAATCCCCATCAACTATTTACCCCATTCCCTTACCCACCTCCCTTCTGATATCCATCAGTTTATTCTCGATTGTTAAGAGTCTCTTTCTTGGTTTGCTTCTCTTTCTTTTAATGTCAATTTCTGCTGCTTTCTGTACATTGATTTTGTATCCTGAACTCATTTACCAATTCTAGCATTTTGGTGGTCTTTAGGGTTTTCTATATACAGTATCATGTCATCTGCAAATTGTTGGTTTTACTTCTTCTTTACCAATTTGGATCCTTGTTGTTATTGTCATCTAATCACTGGGGCTAGGACTTCCAATACTATGAAGAGTGGACATCTTTACCTTGTTCCTGGCCTTAGGGGAAAGCTTTCAGTTTTTCCCCATTGAGTATGATGTTCACTGTGGGTTCTTTATATATGGTCTTTATTATGTTGAGGTATGTTCCCTCTAGACTTTGCTGAGAATTTTTTTTAAGATTTTATTTATTTATTCATGAGAGAGAGGGAGGGAGAGAGGCAGAGACACAGGCAGAGGGAGAAGCAGACTCCATGCAGGGAGCCTGATGTGGGACTCAATCCCGGGTCTCCAGGATCATGCCCTGGGCTGAAGGCAGCGGCGCTAAACCGCTGGGCCACCCAGGCTGCCCGCTGAGAATTTTTTTATCATGAATAGATACAAATGCTTTTTTGCTTTCTCTTATTGATGTGATGTGTCATGTTGATTGAGTATCAAACCACACTTGTATCCCAGGAATAAATCCTACTCAACTGTGGTGGATGATTTTTAATGTAGTGTTGGATTCTGTTTGCTAGCATTTTGTTGAGAATTTCTGCATCTATGTTCATCAGATACTGGCCTATAGTTCACTTTTTTGGTGGTCTTTATCTGATTTTGGTATCAGGGGGATACTGACCTCATAGAATGAATTTGGAAGTTTTCCTTTCTCTTCTATTTTCTGGAATAGCTTGATAAAAGTGCATTAATTATTTTGTATCATTACCTCTGAAGCCATCTAGTCCTGACTTTTGTTTGTGGGGAGGTCTATTTATTTATTATTTATTTTTTACTACTGATTCAACCTCTTTGCTGGTAATTGGTCTGTTTAAATTTTCTATTTCTTCCCACTTCAGTTTTGGTAGGTTGTTTCTAGGACTTTATTCTAGGTTGTCCAATTTGTCAGCATATAATTTTTCATAATATTCTCTTATAATTGTATTTCTGTGGTATTATTTGGATTTTTTTTTTAATGAGTCTGGTTAGAGGTTTATCCATTTTGTTGCTCTTTTCAAAGTACCAGCTCCTAGTTTCATTGATCAGTTCTATTCTTTGCTTGTTCTTTATCTAGTTCCTTTAGATGTTAGGCTTTTTGAAATTTTTCTTGCTTCCTGAGGGAGGCCTGTATTGCTATGAACTCCCCTCTTAAAACTGTGATAGCAGTTATAGAATGTAGTTTAAATTTTTATTTCTGTATGCTCCATGTTGCAGGGAAGTACAGGTTTCTATATGGGAAATGAGGAAAGTAACTGAGGAAACATATCCAGTCACACCTCTGTAGAATATAGATGGCACATCAACAAGGAGAATAGAACAGTAGGTAGGATGATGTGGGTCCATTTTCACCAAAGACCTAGTCATCACAGCCTTGTTTATGTTTAGCATTAGTATACTTTCTTAGCAAAATATAGTCCATCTTAGGGAGACTGAAGTTAGAGGTTTTCTTTCTGATGTGAAGATTCATGGCTATACAGACTAACTCAGTAAGCATAGACTTTAATGATACAATGTTCACATTAAAAACTTGCAAAATTTGCTGGCATGAATAATTTTTATTTTTTTTAATCAAATTGTGGGGTCTGTTTATAAGTGAGTAGTGGCTTATAGGTATGTCAATATACAAATATATTTAGGATATACATGCACTTAGATAAAATTACATAATTCTAAAGTTAGTTTTGTCCACTCCCTGGACCTTTTAAAAGTGTATTATTTCATAAAATTCAAAACAACTAAGAACAGATACTCCAGTAGAAGAAAAGAACTTAAGTGCTATAGGAAAGTATAAAGAGCACATGGGAAGAATATGTATTAGTATTAAAATAACAGGCCAAGCCCACTTAAGCTGGTGTACACAACCTGCCTCTTTAAAATATATGTATTTCTTTGAATAGGGCCAACCATAGCAAGTACATATTGTCTGTAACATTTCTAGGATAATGATTGAGAAACCTATTTTTCTAAGAGAAAAAATCACTAGTGATGAATTAGTATTATTTCCCAGTTAAGTGACCTTTTTAGCTGTTATGGAATAGCAGTGCGGCTAGATGTGTAATTATAGTGTCATAACAGATTAAGAAAAAGTCTATTTGTTTCACAAGCATCATTTGGAATGACTTGGAGAAACAGAATTCTGAGTATATATCAAATACTTCATACAAAAAAGACTATACAAAAATCATGGACTTTATTATACATTAAAAATCTCCTAACAGCATATTTCCTGAAGCCTTATCAGAGAATACCTACTTTGACAAAATGAAAAAAATAAGCTCTCCACCCCACATGTATACCGTTACATAAAGTTGAGTTCTTCAATTCTAAAGGGAAATGTAGCATGATTTTTAATTGTATATATGCATGATTAATATCAGTGAGATAAGAACTAATTCACTTAACATTACAAAATCACCAAATATACAAAGCAGTTTTGCACGTTATAACTTAATCCCCAATTCTCATACTAGCTGAAGTAAATTACATGAGTACAGCCACAAGAGACTAGTTAAAAAGTATAGTATAGTTCCAGTTTCAAATATTTGTTATTAATGAAGAACAAAATTCATGAAAGAAGAGTAAGCCAAACTTGCTTAAAATAAAAGGAAAGGCTTGCTTCCTACAATGTGTTTGAATATTTAAAGTACAGTTGAATGCTAGGAGGTTGGAGTCAAAACCAATGTTAGTATTTTCATTTTATTCAGGTAGCAGGTTTTCAATACACAGGATCTTAGGATCTGTCAGCATTTATAATAAGATTCAAATCTTAAATATCTGTAGTTCCTACATATAACTCAAAATTAACTCAGATGCCTTTATCACACAAGACTGTACATTACATAGAATGTTATGCATACCCTACTATCCTTTTCTCAAGCGCAAGAGTAATAATTTTACCACTCCTAGAGCCTGAAAATGCTTTTGAAATTAAACACAAACTAATCATTGTAGAAATGGCAAAAACTAAACTGGCTTTGGGGACTCTGTTCAGTCCCTTGATAACAAGTTTTAAAATTTTTAAAGGGAAAAGCTGTAATTAAGTTTCCTATATACTGACTTCATTACCATCGTTAGAAAAGTACTGTTCCTATATGTAGCAGAGTGCATAGCTGAATTAGGTAGACTTAATTTCTTTTGAAGAATGTTTTGTTAATTTCTAAAAACCATCAAGTTTGAATCCAAGAAAGCTACCTCACAAAGCATTCAGAACCAGATGTGATTTCAAAAAGTAACAGACCAAGATCAGCTTTAACATTATGCAGAAACTTCAAACAAAAAGGCAAGTTTTTTAAAGTCGATGCTTAAATATCTGCAGTATGGAATAGTTCTTATAGTTCTATAGCAATGGACCAAAAGTTCAAATACCTAAAATCGTTAATCTCACACATGACTTCTATTTGGTGTTGTAATGCTCTTTGGTCTGATCTGTGGACATGGGTGTGTTATTGCAGAAATTCCTATCAAAATCATGACCTAAAACGAATTACAGGTCTATCCAGCATCCCTAAGTTGGCCAGTGCCTTTAACTCCAGCATTCACTTTGACCCAGAGTACTAACAACTGTGCCCTGTACTTGTTACCAGGCACAGTACCAGCCTCCTAATGCTGATCACCTTCCTTGTAGGGTGATAAGTTTCATCTGAATTAAGTGAACTGACAACTTAATAACATAAGCAAAAGACTTAAACAGAGAGCTTACTAATTCTCAAAAAGGTCTTAATAGCAGGACCTGCCATGACTAGTGAGGTGCGGACCACAGAAATTTCAACTTCTACCAAAGGAATCATATAACAATTATTGTGAAAGCATTCCCTTGTAGTAAGCACAAAATCAACTTTCTCCAAAAAGTACTCCATAAATTTCTATTTTGTTACTATATGTTTTGGTAACATAAGGCTTCAAAATAATGATTATCAAGTAATCATTATTCCCATTTGGCACGTGGATAAAAAGAATATCATGATCCTATATATAATTATTCCCTTCCACAGAAAACAGTGTGCATTCAGTGTGAAACAGCCACATTGTACTGAGAGACTAAAACAGATGCCATCTCTAATTCAGAACTAAGAAAAGACTATCAAAGAACAATGGGCTTTTCCATCTTGAAGTGGCTAATTTCTTGAAAATTTTAGATGTGTGACTATGTATTTTGTTCAATATATTTAACTTGTCTCTTTATAGTTTTACATGTGAAACAAAAAAAATTTTACATAATTTCTATCAGCAATATTAAAAATCTGAGTAAAGAAAAAAAAAGTTTTGACATGGCAATAGGGAAATGTCATTTTAACCTAGGCACCAGGCTAAAATCTTTCCTTGGTCAACTCTCTTATACCAAACATTCAATTCCTTTCAATCTTTCATGGAATTAGACCTTTTACTCATTTGAAGAGTACAAGTATTTACAATAATTAGTGCAAATTATTCTCATATATTATTTGCCTTTGTGGATATAAAGTGGTGATCAGTATTTTATCAAAACATGGAATTATGAAAATACTGTGCATATCAGTCTGAAATTTAAAAGATTACATTTCCTAAACTAAACTTTGGGCTTTTTTACTTTAAGCAGGAAACAACGGTTATAGAACTTCTTTTGAAATGTCACTTGATTTTGAATAAAAATTATTTCACACAATGCAGAAAATACGATGTGCTATCCTGTAACAATATCTTACATGTTAAGTCCTAATCTAAAATGTACTTGAACAAAAAAAAAATCCCTTTTAATAAATTCCAGAATCTTATTTTAACCATTACTGCTCTGCAGCAATAATTCAAGTCCCAACCTGAGAACTAAGAATGTGATAATTAAATGCCACGGGCTGTATCAATCTTGAACTGAAGACACTTACGCTTCTTTCCCACTGGCATCAGGTGTAGTACATCAGAGAAATGTGAGCAATCCAAGAAAGTGCCCTGAAATCACAGTACCACCTGCCACAATTTGAAACCTTAAGTCTAAAATTTCTCTAATTTTATATAAAAGTTCTATTGCACATTTAATAATTAAAATATTTGCAAACTTGTAGAATTCTTTGTATAAAGGGTTTTGAACCAATTCAGTCAAAAGCTTCCTCACTGCCAGCAAAAATGTTTCTAATGAGAAGAGGGAGCATATCCATGAATACCTGAAGCTGAAGAATAAAAGTTTTCTTATGGTCAGAGCCAATTACAATGCAAGATAAGAAGTTCACAATTTGAAGGAAAAAAGGCTTGAGCAAGTATAATTCCTCAGCAATCTACTTCAAGGAGATGAACAGGTTTCTCTTAGACATGTGGAATTTGATGTTACTGCATAGTATATTATTTTTAAGGGAAAAAAATCAGTGCAAACCTAAGTGATCAAGGTCAATCTTATTTTTAAAAATGAAGTTAAAACAAACAAGCAAATATAAACTTTAGTCTCCTTGATATTTCAACATAGTTGTTACCTTGTGCCATTTCACCACAGAAACTGTCAATAAATTCCAAGGGGGGAAATACCAACCCAAAAAGCAAGGATAAGTTCATGCTTCTGACTCTCTTTTCTTTCCTTCTTCTCCCAAATCACTCTCTTCTGACTGGCTACTGCTAAGGACAACAAACTGCCCCTCACTACTGGCTTGGTTCGGTCTACTGGAAGCAGCTATCAAGCGACTCTGTTCTTCTAAGTCCTAGTAGAAAAGACAGAAAAGAAACTAAGTTTATTGTTTGCAATCAAATGCAAAACTATGCATTTAAAATACAACTTGAGAGCTACTTCAATACTGTCAAACATTTATGCATAATTCTGGCAACTTACTGAAAACAAAGGCTACACACAACCAGTGCAACACCAAAGTGAATTCTGGCACCATTTTAGAAATCCTGTAAAAGCCAATGTTGCCCTCTTTGTTTTAATGGCAACAATAATATTCAGACCATTGTTAACTCTCACTATATGCCAATACAATGTTCATAACAGATCACTCCACATCCCTGCCTAACTACCCCCCGCTGCCCCGCATCCAACTTATCTGGTTAGATCAGTTGTTGCCCTCCCTCAGCCTACCCTAGCAAGAAAGCCTCAACTTCATGGTCATCTTCATATCTCTCTCCTTTGTCAGAAAGTCCAATTTATTCCCAATTCCTGCTGATCTATACTCAGTAAGTATCCCACAAATGTCTCTTTTTTTTTCCCACTGTCATTGCCAATGCCACAACCCATAACTGGGTCTTACAATCTCATGTGTTCTTTAGATTTTGCTCTAAAATTTGCCTGAATATTATCCTGTTAGATGGACAATGATTTGACACTCCTGGTAGCATTGAATGTTTACATATACATTCCTGGAAACCAGTAAAGCTGTCAGCAATGGCAGTTAAAGCCCATACACACGTGTACACATAGGGCCATTGGAATATGGAAATATAAAAGTTCTGATATGTTTGCTAAACTAAGTCAACTACATGTCGGTTACCATAGTGTGAACATCCTATCAGAAGACAGACGTCTTCCTTTTCTGCTGTGCTATGAATTATCTGGTTATAAAGTGGCTGAGGAACGAGAAACAGACTTTCATTTGGAAATTCAAATCTGAAAGTCACAGTCCTGAATTAAGGAAATTTCATAAACATTACACCAGAGAAGATCTAGATATTGGGACTACATACCTTTTCAATTTGTTTTTGTTTACTGAGTTCTTTCTGTTGCTTCTCTTTTACCCTCTCCATTTCTTTTTGTTTTTCTGATGCCCTACGATCCTGAAAAGCAGACAAATACAACTAATGAATTAAATATGAAATAATTTTAAATTTTAGATTTTTAAAAAAGATTTTATTTATTTATTCATGAGAGACACAGAGAGAGGCAGAGACACAGGCAAAGGGAGAAGCAGACTCCCTGGAGGGAGTCTGATGTGGGACTCAATCCTGGATCCCGAGATCATGCCCTGAGCCAGAGGCAAACACTCAACTGCTGAGCCACTCAGGTGTCCCAAATTTTAAATTTTTTCAATTAATACTGCCTTTGCAACCTTTTTGTATTTTTTTATATTTATATGAAAGCACACTAAATATTTATATTCTATCTTAGTCACTTATCCAAATTCTAATGCTATACCAGCAATAGTATCCATTAATAACCTTGCACAGCAAAATTATTTTATTTACTTGCTAATATGAAAGATTTTAGATAACATTCTTGAAGGGGCTGTTGGGTGGCTCAGTTGGCTCAGCATCCGACTGTTAATTTCAACTCAGGTCATGATCTTAGGGTCATGAGATCAAGCCCTGCATAGGGCTGCAAGCTCAGTAGTAGGGTGTTGGAGATTCTCATTCTCTCCCTGTTTCTATGCCCCTCTCCCCACCTGTGCTCTAAATAAATAAAATCTTAACTTAGAAAATGGATAACATTCTTGGATAGTTATCTTGGATTCTTACCAGTTCTGCATGCAAGGCTATCTGTTTTGCCAGTCCAACAGAATCACAAATCTAAAAGGGGAAAGTGTAGAAAAACCTCAGGCAGTTTTCACATCAAAGTAACAATTTTAAGATTCTAAATGGCTGATACAACTAGATTTATAACTCATTGTAACAGGCAGCTTCAAACAAAAGGTGATTTAAGAATGTTCCAACCCTGGGGCACCTGGGGGACTCATTTGAAGACTGACTCTTGATTTCAACTCAGGTCATGAAATCAAGCCCCATGTTGTACTCTGTACTCAGTACAGAATCTGCTTAAGATTCTCTCTCCCCTTGCCCAACCCCCCCCATCTTGTTCATGCTAAATAAATATCTTTAAAAAGCAAAAACAAAAAAAGAATGCTCCAGCCCCCAAATGAAGCATCTGTGTATATTCTTCAGAGTCTATGAGTTTCTATTGCACATACCCCATCTTCCTATTACCTCAGATTCCTTACTGAAATGGTAAAGTCTGCAAAGAATGAAGCAAGCAGATGCTGATGCTGCTCTAAGCTGAAAACACTTGAAAAGGGCCGATTATGGGAATATACTGCATTCCCAGAGTAAGTTAATGAAGCCAGAAGACTACACCAGCTATCAACAGCCAAGGAAGACACAGGCCTGTAGTCAGAAGGGCCAACCCACCAGCTCAGCTATCTTCAGAGCAACAGGATTTGCTCAAACAACTTAGATGGATTAGGCCAAATCTGGTTTTTCCCAGAGATCTTACTAAGGACTTCAACTACGATAGACATTTCACAACAGAAACACATTTTGAAAAGCCATGTACCTTTTCCCCTTCATTATTTGATTCAAATATATAGCAGACTGATGACAGATTACTTTCACTTCTCCCTCCTGATGTCCGAAGAACAAATCCAAAAAGCCTCTTATTTTCCTGGTGTGTAGCGTACAAAACTACACAGGGTAATGGAAACTGCCACAGAAAACATCAGAAGCAAACAGATTTTTCAAACAAACGTACACACTTCTACATGAAAAACTCAAGTACTAAGTCAAAAACATTATAAACAGAACATTAGAGCCATTTTTTTTTTCTTAACAGAATAGCAACCTAAGAACAAAAATATCATGTTTGGTTCGGATTACCAGGCAGAGTAAGAGGCTGTTGACTATCCAACTTATTTGTCATTTATACATTTTACAAAATCAAAATCAGTAACAATACAGTCCATCTTATTAAATGATTAAATAAGAGCACATACTTGCAGCTATTTCAACACCTATAATTATAAAATAAACTCACTCGTGTTCACCATTTAATTCCTATCATTGTGTTTATCCCTTAACTAGGCAGCATGTACCATATACTAAAAAACTAAGTAGGACAACCAGATTGCACTGATTCTTTAAGTACATGGAATGTTCAATTAAAACTTCTTGGGGGGAGATGGCTATAGGCTTAATTATAACTTAGCCAATCATAATTAATACTGTATTTTAATATAATCAGAATGTTTATAACAATACAGACATGTATATGCATAAAAGAGCCTTCCAATAAAGCTTTAAATGTGCAGAACTCACTGTGAGCCTTGTAACTTGTGTCTGTGGATCAATTAACCTATAATTAAAAATTTGGAAAACAAATTTTAACTAGGCTGAACTTAAACATTTTTTCCTACAGTTTTTTAACGGGAAGATCATTACTTACTTTAAACAATCACAAGTGACTAATAAATGTGATTCTGTCATACGAAAGATGTTATGGATGGCCCGGGCAGCTAAGATTTGCCGCATTGTTTCATAAACAACATCTGGACTGTCGTCTGATTTCACCTCCATAGAACCAAGGAATCGCACGATAAATAACTGATGAAGAATAGAATCTACAAAAGAACAAGGTACATTACATATCTTTAAATCCCACATTTCTCTTAAGAGTAAAATATATTGTCACCTTTTAGATTTTCTAATGAAAAATTCAATCTAGTAGCAGTATTTAGAAATTACTCCTAACTATGGTGGTCAAGTTATAGGAAAATTAAAGGTCTCTAATTCAAATAGCAAAAGGTTAGGCTTCAATAATTGGTGGTTCTGGGGAAGACTGGGTGGCTCAGCAGTTCAGCACCTGCCTTTGGCCCAGGGCGTGATCCTGGAGTTCCAGGATCGAGTCCCACAACGGGCTCCCTGCATGGAGCCTGCTTCTCTCTCTGCCTATGTCTCTGACTCTCTCTCTCTGTTTCTCATGAATAAATAAATTTTAAAAAACAAACAATTGATGGTTCCAAGCTAAAAAAAAATTCCTTGTACTATTCTTACAGCTTTTAAGTTTGAAATTTATCAAAATAAAGAGTTACTAAAAAAAAAAAAAAAGAGAGAGAGAAAAAAGTTAATGCTCTAGTTCCAGAAGAAAACATCAGCTGCTAAGAAAAGCTTAAAGGATATCTTCTGCATTGAGAATCTGACTGTGAGGTCAAAAGTATAATACTCTATAATTTTAATGAAATCCTTAAGCCTGATTAAGTTCTGTTGGTTTGAGTATTATGAGCAAAAAGAAAACCGTGAAGTTACCATTAAAACCGCATAATCAGAATAAATATAAACAACAAATTCTTCACAGTTTACCACTGAGAATTTTAAGATAGAAGAATACCACACATCTGTTTTACCTTCAGTTTCAGATTTTGTACCTCCTCCAGATTCTCCAAATGGATTTGTGCGCCTGAAAAGTTTTTTAAAAAATTATGAACCAATGGTCAGTTACCATAAGCCTATGGAAGAAATCCCAATCATTAAAACTAGAGCTAAAAACTAGGAGTCACAAAAACTTGAACATATCTTCTTTTTTAAAAAAAGCTCTGATCGAGACACCTGGGTGGCTCAGCGGTTCAGCACCTGTCTTCGGCCCAGGGCGTGATCCTGGAGTCCCAGGATCGAGTCCCACAACGGGCTCCCTGCATGGAGCCTGCTTCTCCCTCTGGCTGTATCTCTGTCTCTGCCTCTCTCTCTCTCTCTCTCTGTCTCATGAACAAATAAATAAAATCTTCCAAAAAAATTTTTTTTAAATAAAAAAGTTCAAAGTTCTGAAATGCCCCATCCTGTTAAAGAACACTACTGATGCCCACTTTACTCTAACGAAATCCCCTGCCTTCACACTTAGCAGGCTGAACTCAAAGCTGCTGCATTCTAGAAGAGATGGATGAACTGATGTGTATACATACGTACATATATACACATACACACCCCAACATCCTACAAACCATGTTGTGAAAATCCTTAAATTTAAATAAAGGGGGACAGAGAAGAGCTGATTTAACTTCAATCTTGAGAAAAACGCCAGGGATTTCCTGAAATTGTAAAAATCTTTTTAAGTCCTCTAAATACATACTGTAAGTTAATTATGCTAATTTGAACATTTTCTACTTTTAAACCCGTTTCTCAAGGCATACGTAACAGAATGCAAGAAGAAAAGCTAATTAGTGATGGGAGCTACCTCCTTCCTCATTATGAGTGGCTCTTGACACACCCACAATGAAGGAATAAAAGTATAACTCAAAATAGGTTTTGTAAGGAAACAAAGAGCTAAATGGTTTTAAAATAATGTTGGCATTAAGATGAAACATGAAACTGATCTCTGTAATTCATAGGTGCCCTATTATATCAAGTGCTGAGTATATTTCTGTGATCAAGTACAAATTATTTTTCTTCTTCATAGCCATGTATTATCCAAATTAGTCTCAATTTATTAGGTGTCCAACCTACTTAAATAAATTATTTGCCTTGAGTGACATTTCCTTCATCCCAGAGCCAAAGAAAAATTTTAAACAGCTTTCACACTTCTCATTATATAACCAAAAGATGATTTTATTAATAATTTGTAGCATGATAATGTTTTAGTAACTTCCTGGAGATTTCTTATTCTGACGCAAGATGATATTTTTCTTTTTTTAAAGATTTTATTTAATTATTCATTTAGAGACAGAGAGGCAGAGACACACAGGCAGAGGGAGAAGCAGGCCCCACACAGGAAGCCCAATGTGGGACTCGATCCTAGGACTCCAGGATCACGCTCTGAGCCAAAGGGAGATGCTCAACCGCTAAGCCACCCAGACATCCCCCAAGATGATATTTTTCTTGCAAACCTATAGCACATGTATTACTCTCAAGAATTTCTAAATATTGTCATGATCTATAGATAGGACTGTCAACTTTCTTCTACAATTTTAAGAGCAAATACCAGAAGTAGATCTGATAAGCAATTCAAAATTAACTATTTTTAAAATTAACTTATCTTCACTTATTTAGACAGAAAACAAAGAGAAAAACCTGCATGATTCCTTCCCAACTATCAAAATCAAGTAATTAAAAGAAGTACAACATAATTGATATACATATATGAGAGATGACTCTCAACTGCAAAAATGGAATCACAAGCCTTACAGACCACAGAACAGTATCCCTGTGATGCCATCACCCACCTGCCGCCCTGGCCAAAGGCTTTTGCCTGGCCAGGCTGATCTTCACACACGGGAGAAATGATGTCAAATTGTATTGGAGTGTCTGGAGCAACGAGAGAATCTAGAGAAAGGGCAGCCAAGTTTGTGGACTCAGATCCTAAGGATCCTGAGCTGCTGGTTCGAGCTGTTGGTGGCCGAGATTGTCTAAGCAAAGAAGAAAACGAGAAGGCATTGCCTTTAGTTTTCTCTGTTTGAAACTGAATACAAACAATGAGAAAAGAAAATACAATTTTATAAGTCAATGAGAGGAGCAGGAATTTCAATAACAAAACTTTTCTTTCCAATGACTAAATTCAAAATCATAAATGATCTTAATCTAGAGATAAAGCACTAGGGCAATTTGGAATCATTTATTTAGCACTCTTGCTAGTAGATTTACCAACTTAAAAATACACTTTCTATGTTTTGGGGGAATTATTTCATACTAATATAAGTAGCACTGCTAAAATCAAAGTGTCTGCTAACACTTTCAATAGCCCATATAGTTTTAAATAACCCAAAGTCCGGTAACTCACGCTGCTGGCCGCAAACTCTCGTGCCTCTGCTGGAAAGATGGAGAGGGAGTGACCGCTTCCAAAGCTGACTGATTTACTCGTGCAGCAATTTCCTGTTTTTTAAAAAGGACAAGAATTAGTAAAGCAAGGAAACCAAAAATTTGAATATAACTCTATTGTCAGAATGTTCGAGTTACACTTAAAATGAAAACTGGAGTTACTAAAGTAGTTCCACATTCTATCTTAATATTAAGATACATAATTAACTTCGTAACATTATAATTTAAGTTTCCTCTTACTTCTTACAGACCTAGATCTTTAAATATTTAAGTACCAGACTTTTTGGATTAAGGTTTGTATTGTTAGCATTGAATACAGCGCCTAGTATATTAATACTCAATACATTTGCTAAATAAAGAAATTCAGAAGTAGGAAATAGCCACAAAATATCAAAATAGTAAAACATTTTATAACTATACTGCTGAAGTTTTCATGATCTTCCAGAATATATTTATGGTCAGAAACACCTACGTAGGGACACATAGGTGGCTCAGTGTTTGAGCATCTCCCTTCAGCTCAGGGTGTGATCCTGGAATCCCAGGATCAAGTCCTGCATCAGGCTCCCTGCAGGAAGCCTGCTTCTCCCTCTGCCTATGTCTCTGCCTCTCTCTCTGTGTCTCTCATGAATAAATAAATCTAAAAAAAAAAAAAAAAAGAAACCTATGTATTTATTGATGAAGTTATCATGACCAAAATCTGAAAGAAAAGCTTCCTATAAGAAATATTTTTAAACTTAATTGTTTTATATCAAACACTGGCTACATAAAATCGCATTTACATTAGAAAAAAATCACATAACATTTTTGTATTTCTGTGTTTTAGTTAGCAAAAATATATTAAGACAATGCCACAAATTGATCAGAATTTCTTCTCTCATGAAGTACAGATAAAGTAATTCTGGATAATCTGGAAAATACTACTTAAAATTTAGAGTTCTGATAATTTGTGGGTAAATACCATAATCCTGAATTATTCAAATACAGTGTATTCACCATGTTATTCCCTAGGTATTAACAGGTCATCCAATTTGCATTTTATTTTTATTCTTTTTGCATTTTATTTTTTAGTTCTCCCAAGTAACATAACAGAAAGGAAAACCCAACCTAGCAAGAAATCAAATTACTGCAAGCAAAATTCTTCTCTACAATTAGCACTAATTTTCTTAGATTACATTCAAATCATTATTATAAAACTAAGAGAAGTTAATAATATTTTGGAGGTCATGAGATATTGTCTCTTTGGTTCAAAACTTGTTCCTAGGCATCTAAATCCTATGTGCCTTGGCTGGCACCTCAAAGCCATAATGATAAAAATAGAATTCTTTCAAATTGTTCTTCCATTCACTTGAGATTACAACCTGAAAGTCATCTTTAATTTGTCTCTTTCATCGTTTATATTGGTCAGTTATTAACTAGCCCAGTCAATTTCTTTTTTCCTATTTCTACAATGCATTATTTCTTTTCTCTTGGTTACTGCCCTGTTCAGACCTTCCGTTCATGCCTGAAGTAGGATAATGGGCTCCTACATGCTCCCAGACACTCCTTTATACCAACAACAGTTTTAAGACTTATAGAGGGTGAGGGCTTCCTAGAGAAATCAGCCCTGCTCTGCCTCAACTGAAATCATCAGCCCCGCACAGCCCTGGGAGGCGGCTGGGTTTACTGCACAGATGGGCCCACCAATACTGGTAGAGGATACTCGGTTCCTGCCCCAATAAACCAAGTCTTGATTCCCAAACACACTGCAGTGTGGACCCACTAGATTCCTTCCAGAGATTTCTGTACCCCTGGGTTCTGGGTGTATATTTGGATTCACCTACACAGCTAAATTCATCTGGTTTGATACCCTTGCTACTCAAAGCATAACTGGCAAAACTGAGAGTTCAGGCCACCTTACCCTACACAGAATCTGCATTTCAACAAGATCCCCAGGTGACCTGTCTGAACACTTCAGCTTTCTGGTATTCTCTAACAAGAACCTTCAACTCCAGTTATACTACTGGTTTCATAAATACACCATTTCTGCCTTTATGCTTTTGTTTTTATTCTCATATCTGTAATTCCTTCTCTTTTCCTCAAACATGGACAAATCTTAGCCAGCTCAGGATTCTATCACCTCCACAATTTTCTCTAAAATTAAAGTCCACACTGATCTTAACATCCTCAAATTTTAAACTTTTAGTCATTACCACATACTTTCAATTATTTAGTTTTATACAAAATGTTAAAGTTTTAGTTTTGTATTCCCAAACACTCAGGGTCCTGGAAGGCAAACCATAGTTTCCTTTTCTTCAGTATCCTCCATGGTGCTCAATCCAAAGCTAAATCCACAGCATTGATGCCCAGTAAAAATTCGTTAGCTGACCAATTTCAGTTACTTTTGAAATAATTTATCTTTCTAGGAAGACCAGATGCTCATACATGGATACATTAAAGCTACTCATTCAAGGCAAATTAAAAGATTACAGGACTTGGGCAGCCAAAGTGGCTCAGCGGTTTAGCGCCTGCCTTCAGCCCAGGGTGTGATCCTGGAGACCAGGGATTGAGTCCCCTGTCAGGCATCCTGCATGGAGTCTGCTCCTCCCTCTGCCTGTGTCTCTGCCTCTCTCTCTCTGTGTCTCTCAATGATAAATAAATAAAATCTTAAAAAAAAAAAAAAAAAAAGATTACAGGACTTGAGGAATTACGACATTAAGAATACATTAATAATCATTCAATTTTGCCAGGTCTGGATACCATAAAATAAAAGTGTTACCTCTGGGTTTTCACTTAAATATATTTGTTTGGATATGTTGTTTATTGTACAGATCCACTGCAAGAGAAAAAAATAGAAAAATATGATTAATACTTTTCCTATAGTGCTTCTGTTCTAAAAGAGAATGTTCAATATTTCACTGAATAGAAGTTTCATTAGTAGTACTACATAATTGGGGAACCCAGGTGGCTCATTCAGTTAAGCATCTGACTCCTGATACCACTTTAGGTCATGATCTCAGGGTTGTGAGATCGAACCCTACATCAAATGTGGAACCTGTCATCAAAAAAAAAAAAAAAAAAAAGTGGAACCTGCTTGGGATTCTTTTTCTCCCTCTGCCTCTCTCACTCTGCCCTAACCTCCTGACTCGTGCTAGTGCTCTAAAACAAAAAACCCCATAACTCTAAAAAAAGAAGTAACACAATCATTCTTATAAGAAAAATACTTTCCTATATACACATAAGCATATATATGCTTAATATTTAAAAGTGTAACAGAAAAGTGAATAGCTTTACTATTTTTAAAGCCCAAGGGGCACCTGGGTGGCTCAGTTCGTTAAGCATCTGCCTTCAGCTCAGGTCATGATCCCAGTGTCCTGGGATCAAGCCCTGTATCGGGCTCCCTGTTCAGTGGGGAGTCTGTGTTCCCCTCTTCCTCTGCCCCTCCCTCCACGTGTGCTCTTTCAAATAAAATCTTAAAAAAAAAAAAAGCTCAAATTAACTTCATACAAGCAAATAAAAATATAGCAATAATGTTAAATTATAATATTAACAGTCTATATTTATCTTTTATATAATTTCCCCTCTTAATCCCCACCAAATTAGTAGTGATAGTCAGGACTCAGATTCATGATTAACACCAACGCAAAAAAGTTAAGAGCTAAATATATTCCTAATGAATGCATTTTACATACTTCCCTTCTTTCAGGTTTATAACTAATTAACATAAAAAATGCTCTCTGTTCCACATCTACTTCACTCTTGAGGACTCCAGTTCATGATGAGCCTCATTAAACTAATAATCTGTTTTGGTAAACCCAGCAGAGAGTAAATATTTGTCTGTGTTCTTCACAAACCAAAAGCAAGTTGTAGTATCCACTCTCTTCCAGGAGTAATTAAAAATAGATCTCTCTGTAATTTCTAACATCATCTTTTACCAACATAGTTATAATACCAGATGAAGTGATTCAAAATCAATTATAATATATTTTCATTCAAAAATGCTTTTCATGACAGTTTTTGAAGCATCAGTTCGGTGGTAACTTACCTTCCATATTTGGTGTACTAGAAGTAAAAATGGAGCCAAAAATAAAAGACTTGTGAGGAAGAATAGACACTCCCAAATTTTTGTTTTTCTGTCTTTCATTTCTCCAAGGTTTTAAGCTTTACTTGCTTCCTGCCATGCTACATCTGCTGCCACTATGTTCTTACGGTGCAAATACGGTCTCAGAGTTGGTGAGAGAAGGGAATAAATTAAACTGTCACCTCATGATACTAGCAGCTTGCCAGAAAGCAGTAGTCACAAGGTCATTTCTGAAGTTGAGCCTTTAAAAAGACAGACAGCAATGATCTCTAAAGCCTCCTCTTATAGGTCTAGCTATAAAAGTCTGTGTGAAACTTAAAAAGGCTGCTTGAGGACAATAGAGTTTCATGAAAAAAAAATGTTTTTAATTAACTAGGATTTTCCAAATTTCTATCTTAATATTTAGTTATTTAGTTGCTGAAATATCTTAAGATGTTGCTGAGGAAATTAACTAGATAAAATTTTACCTCCTCATGGTCTTTTTTACTTTCTGCTTGTAAAATTGAAGACCTGAAAAAAATAAGAAAGAAGTCTGACCCTCAACTTAAATAAAAAAATAAGAAAATTTTTTATCTTTAAAGGTACATATAAAACCAATCGGTATCAAAACTAAAAAAACTCAAAACACACAACCAATCAATATCTTAAGTTAGGAAAAGGAGACCACCTGGGGCATCTGGACTCAGATTTTAACAACTCTTGACTCTGGCTATCCATGCCAAGATGTACCAAAAAAGAAACAGGTGCTGGTTTTCAGAAGACAGCCTATAACAAAGGTATACTGCAAATAAGACCATGCATTTCAACTTTCTGACACTTATCATATGTCTCAAATGTAAATCAGCAATGCTCACAGAAAACACTAATTGTACTTATTATTTCTCCATAATACAGTAAAACATTTTCAATATATTAATTACTAATACTGAGATACTTAGCTTTTCTATAGCTGTTACTATCTTAAGAGTTAAAGAAAAAAATTACTAATTCTGAATCACACTAAGAATGTGAAATGGGAAATCATGTTAAGCATTATTAGCAATAAACTGAAAAAAAAAAAAAAAAGTTCCTGGAGTAACATATTAACAATTTGGTAATTTTGATGAACACAGGGACTCCCAACATCCAGCATTATAAATGACAGAGTCACTGACATTCATTACAATATTTAAAGGAGGAATATGAAATTAAACAACTATTTGATAAAAGACAGTGAACCATACATCTTAACATACATAAATACAAAGGAAAAATTACTAAGAACTCAGAAGCTGCTTCTGAACAGTAAGCAAAATCAAAAATAGTATTTTAAGTAAGAAAAAAAAACTATAGATAACTTCAACATCTATCATCAGGAAAAATTTTAGATTATGGTGTATATCCTTAGATGGATTAATATAGCCATTGTGAAATGTTTTTAATAAGTAGCTGTAGATCCAAAGTACGTATACAGTATCTCCTCATCTTTAAAAAACTGTCAGGAACATGGAAGACTCCTAACTCTGGGAAACGAACTAAGGGTGGTGGAAGGGGAGGAGGGCGGGGCATGGGGGTGACTGGGTGGCGGGCACTGAGGGGGGCACTTGACGGGGTGAGCACTGGGTGTTATTCTGTATGTTTGCAAATTGAACACCAATAAAAAATAACTTTATTATTAAAAACAATAATAAAATAAAAATTGTCAGAATTTTAATATTTATAGCATATTTTAAAGAATATTTAAATATATTTAAATTTTAAAGAATAGTTAAAAACTGTAAGGCAACAAACCAAAAAGTTAACTGTTGTTTCTAGCTAGTGAGATTATAGCTTTCTTTCAATATTCAATGCTTTTTTATATTTTTCTGTCGTCCAAAAATTTGTTCTAAAGGCTACTCTGGATTCTCATAAGATGCAAAGGTAACAGAAGTTTTAAAAATGGCATATAAACATTAATGGACTAATCATTAATTTCACATTAATGGACTAATCATTAATTTCATCAGAAATATTTAACATTTAAAAATAACATTCACTAATGTTTGCACTTACTACACGTTAGGCACATTACATCTGTTAGATTTCTATTCTGTATAATAATTCACAAAGTAGGGGTTATGACTTTCCCATCCCCATTTCACATGTGAAAAAACAGAGGTTATGTAATTTGTCTAAGACACACAGTAAGTAGTAGATCCTGAATTTAAATTTTCTGACCCCAAGGTTAGGGCTGTTTCCACTACTTTGTGCTGCCGTCCCCCATACAATGCAGAATTTTCAGTGAACAGTACCCTAACACGGAATCACAGGTTCTTACCATATGACCTTATTTTGACAACCTCAAAATAGTAAGGCATCATTTAACCAAATCAGAAAGGAAAACTCATTCCTATGCAATCAAAAAGAAAATTATCTAAATACATAATAAGCCTAAAATAGCTATAAAATGTCTGAATGACGAGGAATTATTATGCATTTCAGTAGTTTAAAATATGACAAAATACTAACTTTTTTCCATCAAAGGAAGTGATCTGAAAACAGTACCGCCTGTCTTCACAGTCCACAGCCATTACTGAACAGTTGTCAATGTCCATGGCCAGGCCGCCTGCTACATCCCCACGTGCCTGACTCATTAAGTTTCCACCCTGCGTGAAGTAAAATTGTCTGTCCCAGGTAGATGACACCAAACCTGTTTTACTAAATGAAGAAAGTACATTTGCTCTTAGTAACAATATACCTGAAATCTCATCATAAGCCAGACACAAGATAAAACAAAGAACCAGCTGCAAAAAGGCACCAAGGTGCCTAGAAAATAAAAATATCAGTTTTTCAGTATCTAAAATAAATTCATGTATGCCAACCCATTTTTGTGTGTCCATGTGTTTCCAAAAAAGGCTGGAAGTTATCAAGTTGTAATTGTTACAATGACGTTCCATAAATTATAGTTCAACTTTCAAGAGAATAAGTTCAAAAGAATAGAATTCATTTTACTCCTAGGGTTAACTTGCTTTATCCTACGTTTATGTAAAAACTAAAAGTTGACCTGATAGTATAATTACATGTATTTATGTAATACATATATATTACATAGATTTTAGAGTATGATAAAAATATTTAATTCATGTAATGCTCAATTTACTTAAACTCAGATTGGTTCCACTTTTAATATAATTCTAAATTATTCAATAAGTAAACAGAATTCTACTTCCAAAAATTATTCACATACCCCATCTGTCAAAAAGCTGACAAACATGCTAATACTTCTAATTAAAAAGATTCAGCCTTTCATAAAATCAAAATAATTTAGATAATATCAATTATATATTATATTCACTTGATAATACCTTAGAAGATATTACAATATATGAAAACAACTATAGTTTTCTTACTTCCTAGCATTAAGGTATCCAGCCTTCCGGGTTAAGTTTCGATTAACAGGAAATTTTGTGGGATCTGGGTCAGGCACATATAAGGGGTCACTGGCTACTTCCAAATCTTCTATTGTCTGCTGCATGGTCTCTACATCACTGTCCATTTCCCTGCGAACACTAACACAGAAAATATATTTACTACCCAACCACAACTGATGAAGAACTCCTTACCAATTATGTTCATCTGTAACATTTGCTTTGTATATATTTTCTTAAAGAGAGTAGAGGGGGTGTGGGTGGTTAAAGTAACATGAACACATGAAAGTAACATGAACACATTATGAAACAGTTTTACATTTTATTACTATTAAACAACACTAAATTAAAAAATTAATGAAGCCACATCAAATGCCTAACTTTGGAGTAATTTTCAAACTGCTCTATCCTGTGCCTTTAAAACAACAATCATTTTAATATACCTGCATATCTCAGATTGACCACATCACTGCTCCCAACTTTGAACCTGATTAGAACTGCTTGCTCTCACTAAGCTTTCTTTCATGGCTTGGAAAGCAAGATTTATTTAGTAATTCCCATTCATCCCCCATGCTTCAGCTAATTGTGAAGATAAATTAACTTATAAATAATTACTATTTTGTGTCATATATTCAAACACAAAACCTAGTTTAGAATCAATAAAATACCATCAGACATGACAGAGTTATGAAATTCAGAGTTCAGATTCTGTGGAAGAGATGGTAAAAAAACCAAGTAGTATCCATGAGCCATGTGAGACACACTCTCATGGCAGGGCAAATAGCCCCTCAGGAAATTAAATGCTAAATATTTTTAGATTGTGGCATTTAGGCATTAACTTATTCTCATAACTTCATTTTCAATTTTAAGGAAGAAAAAATACTCACTTCTGTACACTTGTTCCAATATTGGTCAAGAATTCTTCCAGCTGTTCATTAAGATTTTCAGAACCCATCTTAAAGAAACTTATCTGGGGCACGAGAGTATATGAGTAAGAGGATGAACAACAAAAACACACACATACAAAAAACAGTGAATCACATAAATAATCTCCAAGATACATGGCAAGGTAAAAAACAAAGGAGTATTCCCATTTGTGTACTAGTTTTCAATGACTTCTACTGGGCTTTAGAGCCACTGTAGAAACTAGACTTCAGTTTCACTATACATCTTTTTATGTAGTAATACATGCATATGATGAGCAATTTGTAAAATTGGAAAATTTTAAAACATTTTAAATAAGTTATACAGATAAACATTTGTTTACTACGAAGATAAATAAGTTTTATATTGAGGAAAAATAAGCACTCATATTTGAAGGAATATTCAAATTTCTTTAAAAAATAAAATTTTTAGGGGCATGCCATCTCATATTACCGAAATTTACTTTTCTAGCCTCCTTCCTGATGCAAACCTCCTGGGATACTTTGGAGTTCATCTATTACTTTTAACTCAGGAACATGAGACAAACTTGCCCATTCTTTTTCAAACTTATTTTGAAGCAATAGTGAATGGACGTTCCAACAATAGGAGTAACTCCAGAATTCATTTAGCTTTCTTTTCCCTATCCCCTACCTGTGATGGACAAGGCCTAAATACAAGGTAGGTGGTTTCATTTACCCTAAAAAATGTGAGATCTTCATTTGTGAGGAAAACCATTCTAACTTCTAATGACATTTTAAATTACTTTAAAAAACACAGATCCAAATAGAATATTTTGACCTTAATTTGTAATACTTAACATAAATATCAAACTTAATATGAAGTTTTTAGGGAAGTTATAATCCAAAATGCAGTACAGTCAGTATTTACCTGAGCTTGCATGTACCCAAGTAGAGGTTCTAACAATGCTATTTTCTTTTTGTATTGAAGAGTGTTTAATGCACAAAAATAATGCATCATGGTCTGGTGTTGTTTTTTTCTGGAAGTGTAGACATCTTCTGTTACTTCATACTTTACCTTTGAGTAAAAACATTAAAATATGTATTTAACTGTGTAATTATCTTTAATTACCTTTAGTAGTGGCTATAGGGAAGAGCCTACCCAAGGAAAAAGGTATAATCACCAGCAACTGTTCATCTTTATTTTGTGAGATAGTAGAAATCCTGTATTATGGCTAATTTTACTGTCTTACTACCAACCACTCAAATGCACATTTAAAGCAGAACTCTGTACATGGCTAAGAATGATACAATAACTAAACTAGTGTGGTGGAGTCTACCACACAGAGGAAAGGCAGACAGTGGTTTGCTATTAGCTCAGTCATTAGTCTTTGATCTTGGTCAGTTCACAGCATAGTCTCTTCCAGTTCTCTCCTTGCTACACCTCCTCTGTTGTACTTGTTTTCCTTTACTCACAATTAAAATATGCGTGCTCTTTAAGTTCTTGTATTCAGACAAATATTAACTGAGCACTTATTATGTAATATACATCAGGCCATTCCCTCTTTTTGCTCTCCTTAGAATACCAAATCAAGTACTAAGAATATTCCAATACACCAAGGAGTCCCAAATTTTCATCTCTTGCCCTTCACTCTAAGTGTCAGAAGAAGCACATTTCCACCTGGGGTCTTTATGTGTGTGTGTGTGTGCATGTGAACACGTGTGTGTAAATGTGCTGGACATAGACAAAACTGAATATAGTATCTTCCCCACAAAGCCTATTCCTCTGTTTCTTAGCTCTCTTAGTATTCCAAAACCTACCCCATCATTCAAGAATCATAAGACTTCTTTTGGATTCCTCCTACCTATAAATCTTGTCAATTCTACTTAAAAAATATCTTCCAAAAGTTTTCCTTCCTCCCCCCTTTTAACAACTACCTTGGCTGAGGTTCTCCTAATGTCTTTACAAACTATTCTGGTACCTTTAGTCCTGCCCCTTCACATTCCATTAGTATTTTTATCCTGTAACACAACTGTATGGTGTTACCTACTTATAATCCTTTAAATAGAATTCCTTTAAGCAGGCTGTCCACTCTAACTCAAGTTTTAAAGTCATAATATAGTAATCTGGCCCCTAATACATCCTATGCTCCAGACACACACCATTATCATAATAATTATTGCTAGAATTTAAGGATAACGTGCTACAAGCCAGGTACCCTGCATGTATTACCCCCATTTCATCATTACAACTACTGAGGTTTTTTTTGATAGAGAAATAAAGGCTTGAAATTAAATAATTGGAGGTGACCTCAGGCAAATACGTGGCAAATCTTTGTCCTCAAGCAGTCTGACTCCAGAACCAGTGCTCTTAAGCTCTGCATTCTCTGGACTCTGCCATGTGCTTCTGCAAAGGCTATTTTTCTTCTAGGAATGCCTTCGCCCCAATCCCATGCCAGTGACCCTCACTCATTTTTTAATGCAAACAGCATCTCCTAAAAAGTACAGCCTTTCCCAATTCCCCAGTGTTAACGGCTGTTCTTTCCTAGCATTTTGTTAAGACTTTTATTATTGTACTTAGTATTTATACATGTGTTCTCTTCATCATTTACTCTGGCATCTAGTCCAGCTGCATACCTTCACACAGGAAGCCTTCGATAAGTATGTATGGTTCAATCACTGAAGGTGGGAGTGGAGCCTATTCACACTATTGCCCCTGGTACATGACATATAGCAGATGCTCAAAATTTTTTCAAATAAAACAAAGTTGGTAAAAGAATGTTTTTTAGGGGCACCTGAGTGACTCAATGGGTGAGCGTCTGCCTTTGGCTCAAGGTGTGATCCTGGGGTCCTGGGATTGAGTCCCACATCAGGCTTCCTACAAGGAGCCTGCTTCTCCTTCTGTCTATGTCTCTGCATCTCTGTGTTTCTCATGAATAAATAAATAAATTAAATCTTTAAAAAAATGTTTTTTTAAACTACCTGAAATAACAAAAACAACAAATTTATTCCTAGACCCTTTAACAACTTCTATAAGGCAAGTAACAAAGTAATGTAGATCTCAAAATGTACATATTTTATCAATATTCGCACCACTAAGTATCAGTGAAATTAGAAATGGAAAGCTCTCTGTACTGAACTCTGTGAGAAACTTTCCCTTTACTATGTCACAGTAGGTGTTGCATAGTAAATTGTACCCAGTTGTGGATTCCCACAAGTGATCACTGTGTCCCTACCAGCAGCTGCAGCCAAGGCTGCAGACACCAGCAGAGACTATCTCACTCGCAAACACCTAATGGAGGTCTTGTTATCAAGCCTTGGATTAGGCACTGAGAAAGAAATGACCTTTAAGGAGCATCTAGATGAACTTGTTAATATTTTGTTCTTTGTTCTTTGCTCAAATGCATTTCTCCTGAAATACAGTGAAATACATCGGGATTTCACTCCCTGAAGAAGTATCAAATGAGGAGGTCCTCATAACAGAATTTCATTCAATTATGTATGCAACAATTCAACTTTCTAACCACTTTATCTCAAAAGACACTTCTGAATACATACAGTCAAAAACAGAACACATGCAATGTTATCAAAACACAAAGCAAAAGGAAGCAATGTTATACAATGGGCATCAGTTATATTTTTGGAATAGTTCTGTCTACTTATCAAATTTTGTCAGCAGAAAAATATTTTATTCAAAGAGAATTATTAATTGATAATTATCAGAAAGGCTTTGAAACAACTAGAAGGAAAGAATAAACTAAAGGCAATGTAACAAAACATACAAAGTAACTGCAGGCTGCTATTTTTAAACAGGAAAAAACTAGTGAAAAAAATCTAATGAAACAATTAATTTTGATACTGAAGGAGTAAGTATGTATCACACCTTGTCATTTTCTCTTTTTTTTGATAACCGGCTATATCTGTTAATTGCAGCATCATGGTCTGGAAAAAAAAATAACTATTAACAACAATACAACAGTACTTTGCACAACTTATAAATGCTTTAAATAGTCTTCACAGGTACATATTCCAACAAATAAATGCTAAAGCAAGAATTCTCAAAATAAAATAAGAATTCTTTACCATACATTTTACTCCAAATGTTCCCAGAGTCAAATTTCCCACGAAGGATCTTTCTACTTATTAAATTGGTAAAAAAAATAATAATAATTCTAAGGAGACTCTACTCTGCTAAAAGTTTTTTAAAGTATTTTTTAGTACAAAAGTAGCAAATGCTCATTAAAGAAAATTTTTGAATATATAGGAAAACAAGGAAGGGAAAATATTGTATCAACTTCTAATGTATTATTAAGACAGCAAACCACGAGATTTTAGTTTCCTTTTAAATTTTTCTTGTAGCCCAAAGAGTGCACCTTAAATAACAGCACTGATTTACATAACGTTCACTCATTTTTAATTAGGTTCCTTTTTTTTTCAATTATTACATAGAATATGGCCACAGATTTGTACTGATAAAGAAATGCACCACTGTGAGAAATAACTGTAAAGTATTCAGAACTTACCATTACTAGCAATCTGAAACACTTCCTTTAATGTCAGTATTTCTGGAAAAGTTTAGGAATAGTTTCAATTTAGCATATTTATGAAATATCTAAAATTTTGTTTAGAAAACAATAACTGCCATTTATAAGCTATAATTCAAATTCCAAATATTTCATACTTGAACATCCAAAGTGAGAAGGTTATTCTGTATTTCAGGTAGTCTGTGGAACATTCACTAACCTTAGCAACAGTTACATCACCAAATCTACTTGCCATAAATTAGTTATATGACAAAAAAATTTTAAAATCATTGCAAATTCTAAGACATGCAAATATTCTTAGTACCAGCATCCAGCTTATTAATTCATTTTTGATATTGACTTTAATGAGTTCAAATGATGACTCTGAGAAACAAAGAATAATTAACAAGATATGACATTCAGACTGAGAAGAGAACTTGTTTCTTAAACTTAGAAATGACCATTATTAAGTATTACCATAAATATTAACTCTGTCTCTAAACTACATTTGTCTTTATTCCATGCATGATTTAAATACTTTACCATCCACTGACACATTAATTCAATGTTTTTATTCTATCTACATACTCTACAAGTCTTTATGACTAAGATTGTAAATTATGAGAAAGCAGAGCCAATTCTATAAAACTCTAATTTTATCACCTAATAATCCTAAATGGGGAAAAAAATCCACCACAAACTACTAAGTCATGGGCTGCCAGATGTGCCAGTATCCCTACCTCCTGCCACTGCAGCCCATAAGCACACCCCCTATGCCACTGTCAAAGGTCAGGCTTTGGTCATAACTCATTGGGCTCTCACAACTGCCTAATCTGTTTTCCTGGATATCAAATCCACTCTATTCCATCTTCCAAAAACAAAGGAATTAGGTCTACTTTTTAAGGGCCTCCACTGGCTTCTCTTTGCTTATAAATTCAAGTCCAACATCTTCAGCATGATTTTTTTCTAGATTTGTCTCCTGTCACACCCCAACACATCAAGCCACACTGTTTTTCGTCAACCACAAAATAAGACATATATTTCTATAACCCATACCTTTGTGCTTTCTAGTCCCTCTAATAGAACAATGACTTTCTTCTCCTGGCAAATGCCTCTTCTTTGTTCAATGCTCATGTCACATCCTTGGTGATACCTTTCTGACACCCTCCTCTGAGGCCCCACATTACCTAGTTCATTCCCTAATTATAAGAGATAGAATATCCTAATTATCTATTTTACCTATCTCCTTCTCTAGGCTTTCTCGAGAGAAGTGACACTGTATTCATATCAGTATTCTATATCTAGTTTAACATCTAGCAGAAGCTCCTATAAATATCCAGTGACACATTAAAGTGGTACAAGCTGTATTCAGAAATGGTTAGGGTATACAGTAACATGCACTTTACATTATTGATCTGACAGCTAATGAAAGTAAACATAAACTTGACTTCACTACCTTTCAGATCTCTTTCTTTAAATTGGGTAATGGGGAACATCATGGCATCAGCAAGCTGCGTTGAAAGTACTGCATGACAAGAGCTAAGCTAGTAAAAGGAAGACCAAAAAGGGTGAATAAATAACTATACAGAAACATTTAGCCAGTGTTATGAAAATTAAACAAAATGTAATAAACAGATGTTGATACATTTTACATAAGCAAACACTCAAAATTATGTGATATACTACAAAATATTACATAGTAAAAAGAAATCTATTTAAAATTCTTAGGAAAGAGGTGCCTGTATAGCTCTGTGGTTGAGCATCTGCCTTTGGCTCAGGTCGTGATCCCAGGGTCCTAGGACTGAGATCCTGGGATCAAGTCTCGAGTCAGGCACCCTGCAGGGAGCCTGCTTCTCCCTCTGCCTATGTCTCTGCCTCTCTCTGCATGTCTATGATGAATAAATAAATAAAATCTTTAAACAAAATAAAAATAATAAATAAATAAAATTCTTAGGAAAAAACATAGGATAACCTAGGATTTGGCAATGGTTTCTTACATATGACACCAAAAGCACAAACAACAAAAGAAAATACAAATTGGATTTCATCAAAATTAAAAACTTTGTGCAAAGAATGAATCAAGAAAGTAAAAACACAACCTGCAGAAAGGGAGAAAATATTTGCTAACCACATATCTGATAAAGAACTTGGATTGAGAATAAAGAAGTCCTGGGTGCTTGGGTAGCTCAGTTGGTTAAATGTCTGTCTTAGGCTCCGGTCATGATCCCAAGGTCCTAGGACTGATCCCCACACTGGGCTTCCTGCTCAGTGAGGAGTCTGCTTCTCCCTCTCCCTCTGCCCCTCCCCACCCTGCTTGTGCACTCTGTCTCTCAAATAAATAAATAAATAAATAGTCTTTAAAATAAATAAGTCTTAAACTCAGTAATGAAACATAAACCACCCAATTTAAAAAAATGGGCAAAGGTCTGAATCAAGTACTCCCCCTCACCCCTTAGCACAGTGCTGCCTTCTGGAGTTTCAGTTACCCAAGGTCAGACACAGTCTTGAGGCAGATGATCCTCCTTCTGACAGACTGTCAGAAGTCCAACAGGAGCCTGACACTACATCACAGTGCCTCCATCATTCCCCTCACTTCATCTCATCATGAAGGCCTTTTATCATCTCACATCATCACAAGAAGGGTAAGTACAGCACAATATGACATTTTGAGAGAGAGAGAGACATCACATTCACAGAACTTTTATTATGGTATAATGTTACAATTCTATTTTTTTTCTCATTCTATTAGTTTTACTGTGCCTAATTTATAAATTAATCTTTATCACATGTATGTATATATAGGAAAACACAGAATATATATATAGGGTTCCATACTCTCCATGGTTTCAGGCAACCACTTGGTGGGGAGGTCAATGCATGGGAGCACAGGGGAGACTATCACAGACATTTCTTCAAAGATATATAAATGGCCAATAAGGATAGAAAAAGGCACTCAACATCATTAGTCATCAGGAAAATGCACAAAAACTGCAATGAGCTACCACTTCATACCTCCTTAGATGGTTATAATAAAAATATAAATGAAAAAACAGTTAAGTGTTGGGGAGACTGTGGAGAAACTGGAACCCTACATTACTGCTGGGAATGTAAAAGTATATAGAAGCTGTGGAAAACAGTCTGGCAGTTCCTCAAAAAACTAAACATAAAATTACCATGTGACCCAGCAATCCCACTGATTATATACCCAAAAGAACTGAAAATTGGTGTTCAAAAAAAAAAAAAACCTTGTACACAAATGCTCACTGTAGCACTACGAGCCAAAAGGTAGAAAACAACTCAAATATCCCTCAACTATGAATGGATAAATGAAAGGTGGTATATTCATACAATGGAATTTTATTCACCCAAATAAGGAATGAAACTGATTCATGCTACAACACAGATAAACCTTGAAAACATTATGCTCAGTGAAAAAAGACGGATACAAAAATCCACAAATTACATAAGTCCATTTATATGAAATATCCAAAACATGCAAATCCATACAAATAGAAAGTAGATTTGTGGTTGCCAGGAGCTGAAGGGAGGTGAAGTTGGGAGTGATTGCTTAATGGGCACAAGGTTCCCTTTGGGATGATGATGAAAATGTTCTGGAACATCAGTGGTGATGATCACACAATACTGTGAGTGTTTAAATGTAACCAAGGGTACATTTTATGTTATGTGTATTGTACCGCAATAAAAATATTCCATCTCTTAGAAATACTTCTTTATATTGGTCTACTGTGAGAATATTTCGCAACAATAAAGTTATTAGAATATTTCAAAAAATTATTTTCAGTTAGGAGACAAGACAGAACTATCTAATGGTTCCTGTAAAAAGAGCTTTCATCGCACCAGCTAAGAATAGTTATAGACTCCCCAAACAGCTCTTACCACCCTTCTTCCTCCTAGCAACATTTTATCATTCAGTTTATTAATCCTTCCATCCTAGACAGCCAATATCAGCCCTTAGTTTCTCTAACTAGTCATCATAGCAAAGCATTAAGAAAAGACCTGGAACTTAGCTATATCTCATAGTTTAATTCTTCTCTCCCTGCCTACATCAAATAAAACAGTGAAAGGTTGAGTATGTCATAAACTGGGAGGAGAAAGAATACATGTCTATGCTTATCCCTCCCAAAAATTTGTTTTAATTGACAAAATACTATTTTTATGAGACAGTCACTAAGATATGAGACAGACACTAATATGGAAGATCCTCCTTTAAACAGTAATCTTATATTATAGAGATTTGCTCATGTAATTATAATACAAGTTCCCAATAAAAGCTAAACAACTTGAATAATTAATTATAAGACCATTTACTCAAGCAAAATAAGCACTTACCTCATCTATAACTTTTGAAAACTGCTGTAAAGTAGAGCTCATAACTTCATCATCACCCCCCAATGGAAACCGCTGAAAAATGAGAAAGAGAGGACGTAAAGGTGCTGTATGTCTTTTGTAACTGATGTTATAATTTACATTTTTAAAAATAGCTGATCCTAAAAAAAATAAATAAATAAAAATAAAAAAAAATAAAAATAGCTGATCCTCAAACCACACAGGAGTTAGAAAAATTGCATGAATATTCAAAAAATATTCATAAGTGGACCCATGTAGTACAAATCTGTGTTGTTCAAGGGTCAAGTGAAACTTCAAATAACTTCCAAAATTTTGAATAAGCTCTAAAAATGTCATTTAATAAGAGTATAGTTTGCATAATTAATAAACATTATAATGTTTGCTAAGCAACTAATTAATATCGTATATAGGGATGCACACCATAGTAGAAGTTTAAAGATTTGATGTTAAAAAAATAAATAAAAAATAAAAATAAATAAATAAATAAATAAAATAATAAAGATTTGATGTTTAACTTTTTTTTTTAAAGATTTTATTTATTTATTCAGGAGAAACAGAGACGGGGGGCGGGGGGGAGCACAGACACAGGCAGAAGGAGAAGCAGGCTCCATTCCATGCAGGGAGCCTGACATGGGACTCAAACCCGGGTCTCCAGGACCACACCCTGGGCTGAAGGCTGTGCTAAACCGCTGAGCCACCCGGGCTGCCCTGATGTTTAACTTTAATTCCTCCAATTACCATCTGTATAATTTTGAGTAAGCCTCAGTTTCTTCATTTGTAAAAAAGAAGCCAATGAAAAAACTTCTACTGAAGATTAAGTAATAAAATTAGCAAAAAAATAAAAAATAAAAATAAATAAAATTAGCTACAATGGAATTTCAATAGCATATCAAAATTACTTTCTACAAATTCAAAAAAGCTTAGGATGCTTGATGAGAAATTCTATCTATACAGATACTGTATCACTGCATATTTTAAATTATGCTTTTAAAATTTTCATAAGTGATACCTGTTTTTCATATTCTTTTAAAAGTTTTGAAGTCAGATGTGTTGCTGCACTTAATTCATTCTGTAGGGAAAAAAAATCAGCATTCAAATTGACACAGTATTACTGAGTAAGAAACAGTTTTAGTTGAAGATAACGTAAATACTATACAACATGTTCTCTAAACCCCTCATTAAATCACTGGATAGGGAACTACGATTAAAGCACTTTAAAGGGAAACTCAAACCATGAAATAGATACCATCAAGGAATTCAGCAGTGTTCTAGGTGTACACTTTTTTCTTAGTTAATAAAAATTCAGCATCAAATATCATTAAAGCTTTAAAGCTAAAAGTAAACTGTACATAATCTTAGCAAAATCTTAAGAGATTCTACATTAATGACAAATTATTCCTCCCTCTAGATGCTAACTCTAGACCAATGCATTGAATAGCATACAACCAAGGCAGCCCGGGTGGCTCAGTGGTTTAGCGCCTGCCTTCGGCCCAGGGTGTGATCCTGGAGACCCAGGATCAAGTCCTGTGTTGGGCTCCCTGCATGGAGCCTGCTTCTCCCTCTACCCGTGTCTCTGTCTCTGTCTCTCTCTCTGTGTCTCTCATGAATAAATAAATAAAATCTTAAAAAAAAAGGAATAACATACAACCAAAATATGGTTAGCCCAATCATAAAATACAGCAACATAGCCATATGAAGAAAATACTTTTTGAATTTTTCAGTGATGAAAAAAATATATATTGGTATATTATATTATTATATTATTATATTAGTGACAAATATAACATTTCTTTTACATAGTAATCTCTGTGGTCAGAAATCAAATCTTGAGAGACCAATCACAAGGAAAAAAAAATTAAAATCACAGCCACTTTAAAAAATTCATTTTAAAAAGATTGTATTTATTTAGAGAGAGAATACACATTGAACACACATGGATGGGGGAGCAGCAGAGAGAATGAATCCCAAGCAGACTCCAAGCTGAGTGCAGAGCCAGATGCAGGGGCTTGATCTCATCATGACCCTGAGATGATAACCTGAGCCAAAAAATCAAGAGTTGGACACTTAAACTGACTTTGCCACCCAGGTACCCCTCAACTTTTAGTACATAATGAAAATGAGTCCAGAAAGGAGATAAAATGAGGAGGGGAAAAAAAACAAACAAACCTGTATACTTAATTAATCCCAAAGAAAGCTTATCACAGAACCCAAGTTGCTGTTAAGGCTTATAATTAAGTCATATAAACATAGCCTCAAATCTTAAGCCTACTCAACAAAAAAGTCTAGTCATCTCCTTCTTAAATCCATCTCCTAGTACCCAGAGTTACATCTAATTTTTATTATCTTCTCACTAAACATAAACGACTTTCAAATTCTTTATTCAAAAAAGGGGCAGTGTTCCGTAAGATTAAAAGCACAAGTAGGGAAAACACTGGTGACAATATGGGGTTTTCCATCAAATCTTAGGCAAAAATCACAATCAGTGAGCTTGAGTAAGAAAGCTTTTCCTGTGTTTGGGTGGAAAGGGGAAGATGCTTCAATCTTCATTTTTTTTGTAGAGCTACAAACTACACTCTAGCAATTGGAATGTGAGCTATTACAAACTACTTAAAAGTTCATTCATCCACTCAACAAATATTTATTACTATGAGCCCAGGATAGGGTAGGCACCAGTAAACAAGGCAGACGCTAGCTATATTGTCCTCATGGGCTTAAGGAGTCATTTTTAAAAAGCAGTCAGCCTTTAGGTTTTTACCTGTGCATCATAAATCCGACGCATAGCTTGATACAACTGGTTCATATAGTTGGAAATAGCTGTAGCATCTTCTTCAAATACACCCAGTAAAGACCTTGTCTGTATAAAATAAAAGCAATAGGTTTACATTAACCATTATATAAATCAAATAGAAAATTACTTTCTAAAGAAAGGAAAAATCCTAGGATACTGGAGCTCTAATAATTCTGAGTTTTAATCTATTTTCTCTCTTTTGATAGTAATGCCAAGATGTTGGGGTTCTTTGTTCTCAATTTCACTTCACTAAAATGGAGGGATTTTCCAACTACATCTCACGAAGTTTATTTTTATTTTAATTTGGCGGTGGGGTGGGGAGGGGGAGAGGGAGAGAGAATCTTAAGTATGCTCCATCCCATGACACTGAGATCATGGCCTGAGACAAAATCAAGAGTTGGATGCCTGACTGACTGAGCCACCCAGGTGCCCCCATCACATAAACTTTAGAAGGAACAACAAAGGTATATTTTTATGAATTAAAAAGCCTATAATTAAACTAAGATCAACAAAAACATCCACAGTTAAATTAACAGTATTCCTTATACAAATATTTTAAATGTCTTATTTCAGGATAACTCAATATTATTTTTTTCCATGGTCTCTTACAGCAGTGCCAAACCCCTTTTTACTCTAATCCAAATAATAACATAGTACCCATCCCCAACATGGCCTAGTAAATGCTAAGTAGGATTTTATGAGTACAGAATTTGAGATTCTTTTTTTCTTTCTTCTTTATACTTACCTAAATTGTTATGCTTTTTTTTTTTTTTTTAACACAATAAGGATTTCCTCTTAAGGGGGAAAATTTGTAAATAAATGTTAATACTATCAATAAAAAAGATCAGACATGAGAAAACTCAGCATATCAAGGCAAGATATACTCACCTTTTCACATCCCAAAGATAAAGAATTAAAATTTCAATAACTATTGAGATAACCGCATTTTAAAACCTAAAAGATGACCTTGTATTTTTATTCTAAAAATATTTCATTCTTAGAAGGTAGTTTAAAAAAAAAAAAGTCAACTTACTCCTTAGCTTCCTATTTTCAGAAAAGGAAGCTAAGTTAACACAGTTTAAAAAGGGTGGGGGAGGGGAGGCACAAAATCATTATGCCTGTGTATGAAGTCCATAGTGTCAGTCCTCTATTTCCAAGATTTAGATCTGACAAAATCTTTTCATTCTTTAGCTCTGTGCCCCACTCCTATTCCCCACAGAGCTATTTTATGTAGAAAAAGAAAGCATCAAAAAATCTTGTTTGACTAGTGCCACTCTTAAGAAAAATCTGCCATTTCATTGTTTCCCCAAATTAATATTCTAATTCAAGGAATTACACATTTATAGAAAAACCTATCGTGGATTTAATTTAAAAAGACCTCCTTAGCCCCATAGGGTTAAAACCGGTTCTCTATTTAAAACTAGTATCTAAGGCAGCCCTGGTGGCTCAGCGGTTTAGGGCCACCTTCAGCCAAGGGCGTGATCCTGAGGACCTGGGATCGAGTCCCATGTCAGGCTCCCTGCATGGAGCCTGCTTCTCCCTCTGCCTGTGTCTCTGCCTCTCTCTCTCCTCTCTGTGCTTCTCATGAATAAATAAAATCTACATAAATAAATAAATAAATAAATAAATAAATAAATAAATAAATAAATTTAGTATCTAGTTAGCACTCTCTGAAAGTACATCAATATGGTCCCATTTCATTGAATCTCTGATGGCATCCACTGTGAGCTGCACCATTTTTTTAAAGATTTATTTGAGGGCAGCCCCAGTGGCGTAGCTAAGGTTTAGCGCCGCCTGTAGCCCAGGGTGTGATCCTGGAGACCCCGGATCGAGTCCCCCATCAGGGTCCCTGCATGGAGCCTGCTCCTCTCTCTGCCTGTGTGTCTGCCTCTCTCTATGAATAAATAAATAAAATCTTTAAAAAATATATGTATATTTATGAGTGGGAGGAGGGGCAGAGGGAGAGAATCTTTAAGCAGTCTCTCCACTTGAGTGTGGAGCCTGACTCAGAGTTTGATCCTACAACCCAGGAGATCACAACCTGAGCTGAAACTGAGTCATATGCTTAACCAACTGAGCCACCCAGGCACTCCCTGCACCATTTTTAAATACTTCTAAAACAAAACAATGCCAGCAATTAAGATATGATTTAGGTCTTGCAATTTTTACTTTATATTTGTGGAAATGGGCCTTTAGACAGAATTTTATATACAACTCATATGAACACAAACAGCATAAATTTAATATACTCCTAACATTTCTTCAGAGTTCAATTCCTGTGAGTCACTTTTTGACAGAAGAATCATCAATATCCTTGTTTTCTCATCCAGTATTGTTCTGTGCCATGGGGGGTGACAAATGTTTCTTATAAGTGCTCCACTTTAGTCCCCAATATTTTCTTCCAAACCACCGATACCCACTCAACAAATGGTGATGGTGGTACTTGCTTCATTCCAGCAGGCGTCAAAGGAGTATTTTCAGACAACAAACAGGACTCAAGGTCATTCAAGTGGTTGTTAAACTGAGTTGGTCGAATGCTGAAAGGCTGCACTTGACCAGTCATACCACTAGGACAAACAACCATGAGCACACATTTGCAACCCAATCAAATCAAATATTATCAACTGTAAGGGGCACATATCTCACTATCAGACATGCTAAAATGTGGAAAAAAAGAAAACGTATGTTTCATAATCTGAGAACATTCCATATTACATCAAAGAAGGAAGTCCTCAGTTGGAACTAGTTTCATCTTCATAGTTCTAGCATCGTTCAATTACTGATATTTATCTACACATAAAATCAATTATTTTTAAAAGATCGTATCTGTTCTTAACTAGAAAGTTTCATTTTGCTCCAGATCTCCAAAACAATACTTAAGTATGAACAAGACATCTAGCGTAGCCTTAAAGATTTTCTGTTTCAATAAATAACATAAGCTTTTACAGAATGGGAGATAATTCTAAAGATGTTTATGTCCAATCAACTGGATTTGAACTTGCAAACTGCCATCTATTTTAATACCTAGTTACTATAAATCAAAACTAAAAATGGATAACCGCAACTTAGGATAGTCTTTCATGACCCCAGGCTCTACCTTTTTTTTCTCAGCACTGGCAGACCACTTCTGGTTAGGATCTAATGATCTAAATAAAAACTTCTCTATACCAGGAACTTTAAAAGTTTTCATACGCTTTGCTACTCAACTTCCTGGACTCTATCCTAAATAAATATTCCAAATGAGGACAAAAATTTATGCCCCAAAGCATTAACCTCAGTCCTATATGTAAAAACAAAACTTATGAAAAACTTTAAGTCCAACAGTAGGACAGCTGTTAAGTCACATGAAAAAACATGCAGCCTTTAAATTTTTTTATTCAGAATTTAATACGTGAACATGCTTAACACTACATTGTTAAGTTAAAGCAGATTAAAAATTGTTATGCACAATATAACTTCAATTACATTAAAATATATAAAAGCAAATGAGGAAACACAGTTAACAGGGTTTGCTGCTGGGTGCAGGACAGGTAACTGTTTCCTGTACCTTCCAATTTTTCTTTCTTTCATGACTATGTCTTTTATAATCAGGTACAAAAATAAAAACATTCACTATAACAGCTAAGATTTTGAGAAGTTGAGTGACTTGCCCTAAAGTGAAGTCACAGTGAAGACTAAAACCCTTATATCCTGAATCCCAGAATCTAGGGCTTTCCATCGTACCATAAGTTTTCCCTAAGTATTACTTCCAGGCATCTTCCCTTTTTTTTTTTTTAATTTAAAATATTTTATTTATTTATTCATGAGAGACACACAGAGAGAGACAGAGGGATAAGTAGGCTCCATGCAATAAGCCAGATGCAGGACTCAAATCCCAGCACTCCGGGATCTGCCCTGAGCCAAAGGCAGACACTCAACCACTGAACCACCCACCTGTCCCACGTCTTCCCTTTCTAAATCCCATTTATCCTAATTTTCCAAAGTACCTAGTTCAAGTTATCACTTAAAGAAACTGAAAGAGTATCAAGGCAGCTATTTCATTAAAAAATTACTATAAAACTGATACTAATATGGCACATACTTAATTTAAAAAAAAAAAAGAATGCTCAATTTGTAAACTGTGTGAAAAGTTCGAGAAATTAGATGAGTCACATTTTATCCTCCTCACAAGTCGTGGCAAGGGCACCCATTGTGGCCTGCGTGTAAGATTTATGGGCTATAAAAACCAGGCCAGGTAAGAAAAGGTACAGCAACCTGTTGAGCCTTACATAATAAAAGATGACAAAGTGCACCTGACCAACACGTACCACAAAACCTTTACAAAACATCTGAAACAAATACATCTCCTAACTTTATACTTCAGATATCAATAAGAATTTGAACTAGCAAAAAAAAAAAAAAAAAAGAATTTGAACTAGCTATTCTGGCAGTCAAGATAAACCAAGATGCGGGTTTCTCTCTGTGTCAGTTTAGGCTGATAAGAGTACATTACCAGCAAACAACTGGCCTGTGAAGATAACTTTCGGCATGGGGAGAAAAAAAAAAAAAATCAATTCCACAATCAGAGCCCGACTTCCACTTGGCAATTAAAATTGGCACAAAGTCACAGCAGACGTGTCACACAGGCCAGGGGGACCTAGCCCCTACTTCCTCATCTTTTGGGGCCATATTAAACCGTCAAGACACGCGTGAAATGTATGCAATGGTAGTTCTGAATGCACACCATTTCAGAGGTGGCCAACCAGCAACACGGTCCTAAATCGCTTAAATCACTTGTGTAGGAGACAGGCTTTGAGGATGAGGTCTCCCGATGCAAGTTACAGCGCCCTACCAACATGTAATTTTAAATGTAATTCATCTCGTTCTTCAATATCGAACACGTTAACAAATTGCTAGGTTTCCCTGGACCGTCTCGGGGCTCCAGCAACCGCATTAGCATTACCCCTCCCACCCGCTCCCGAGCACAAAACACGGGGCTTTTATTTTGATGAGTTTATTAAGGGCCAAGTCTGCACCGTTCCGCGCAGCAGTTGGTCGTGCCGCCGCGAAGGCGCCGTCCGTCCGTCACCGGCCGTGCACAGCTCGAGTGACAGCGGCCACAGCCGCGGCCACGACGCGGGACACAGTCCGCGGGGAGGCTCCGAGGCACAGGACGGGCTTCGCCGAGGACTCTCCAGGCGGGTAAATCAGCAGCGTTCCTGCAACTCCGGAGGGAACACTATCCATTTCCTTCCCCAAGGGCTTGCTCAGGGGTCGTGGGATAAGTCTACGGGGGGTGAGGGGGTGAGGGGGTGCTGTTTTATTTTTTTATTTTTTTATTTTTTTCCTCCTTCTGCATTTCCTCCGAAGAGATCCCAGGATTGGAATTTACGACCTTAGATGACGGCGATGAAAACGCACCTTTCGTCAAATACGAGGGAGCCCCCGCGAACGTACGTGACCGCCGGGCCCACGAGCGCGGGCGGCGGAGCTTCGGCCGCCGCCCGCCGACGTCCCAGACCTCGCGGGTGGCTCTCTCGGCCCAGCGGCGCAGGCCCACGCGGGCCTCGGGCTGGCGGCCGGGCCGCGGCGACCCGGGGCGCGGCCCGCGACGGGCGGGGGCACTGGACGGCGGCGCCCACCTGGGCCGGGGCGGGCACCTGCGGCCGCCGCGGCGCCAGGCCTGGGGTCGGCCCGCCCTGCTCTTTCCCTCGCCTCCCGCCGCCGCCCGCGCCTCACCTGCGGGCTGTCCTCCAGCGTCTCCTCGATGGGCAGCTTGTCGATTCCCGGCATCGTGGCGGAGGGAGGGCGGCGGCAGGAGGAGACACGGCAGCCGCCCACAGCTCGCCGCGCCCGCCCGCCTGCAGCAGCTGACCCCGACCCGCCCTCTCTCGCAGGCGCGGCCGCCGTCGCCGCCCGCGCCGCTCTCGCCAGGCGCCGAGCGGCCGCGCGGGAAATCCCGCCCCCTCGGCCGCCCTGCCCCGCCTCCCGGCGCGCCCATTGGCTCGCAGCGACGCCCGTCAGCGCGGCGGGGCTAGCCCGGAGGTTCCTTCGCGGCTCTGGGTGCTGTGGTGAGCGGCGGCCTCGCGGGTGGCGCTGCCTGCTCGCTGCGACCGTCCGCCCTGCGCGCGCCTGTTGATGCAAATTGTGGGGGACCGTCTCTCGCCTTTCAGCGAACCAGAGCCTCGTCTGAGGACCACCACCCCGGGGAGTTTGGGGTGTCTTTACTCCTCCTGCAACATTTCATCAGAGACCACGGAAGAGGCCCTACTGCCGGGGGCCTTTCTTGCTCCAGTTACAACCTTCGCAACCCTGCCCGCAGCGTCCAGTCTGCTCCCCACCCCCACCCTCCCGGCGACAGGGTGCTGGCCCGCTCAGCCGGCTGTGGGATCCCAAGCTGGGTCACTAGCAGGCTTCCCAGTAAATGTATGGACGGTAGACCCGCAGTTATTTTTCTGGGCACTTGGATATCAGTATATTCAGTTAAAAACATGGGACTTTATTATCGATTCATCGATTCTTACCTGGCCTGGAAGGGCTACGGTGCCTCAATTCAGACTTCAGTAGTTGTTATAAATCACAAACAAAAACATCTTTTTTTAAATTATTTTTTAAATCGATTTTTTTAAATTTTATTCATCCATTCATGAAAGACACACACAGAGAGAGAGAGAGAGACAGATTGGCAGAGACACAGGCAGAGGGAGAAGCAGGCCCCATCCTGGGTCTCCAGGATCACGCCCTGGGCCGAAGGCAGGCGCTAAAGCGCTGAGCCACCCGGGCTGCCCAGAAAACATCTTTTAAAGTTTAGCACACACTGGTTAATTATGTGGGTAGCTGACAGGCATATCTGTTAGATCAAAAAGTTGTGGAAGAAGTTTTCAATAGCTTCTTCAGCCTCTAATTTTACAGTAAAGAAGAGTGAAGCTCTGATTCCAACACCTGGTCTGGGTTAGAATTCCTGGTTCTTTGTCCTTCTTCCCCAACCTCACAACTGCCTCATGCATTTCTCTGTAGAGTCACAAGAAGTTTTCATCAGTATGCAAAGAAAATGGCAAAATCATAAGTGTCTTGTAAAATTCTAGCCGTTAGGAACACCTGGCTGGCTCTGTTCCTAAAGCATGCAATTCCCAATATCAGGGCTGTGGGTTTGAGTCCCACATTGGGTGTAGAGATTTAAAAAAAAAAAAAAAAGTCCAAAATCTTCAAAATAAATAAAACTCTAGCCATTAATCCAATCAATCCATTCCATAAGAAATGCTGAGTAAAAGGACGCCTGGGTGGCTCAGCGGTTGAGCGTCTGCCTTCAGCTGAGGACGTGATCCCAGAGTTCCCGATCAAGTCCCACATCAGGCTCCTGCGTGGAGGCTGCTTCTCCTCCCTCTGCCTGGGTCTCTGTGTCTCTCATGAATAAATAAAGTCTTTAAAAAGAAAAGAAAGAAAGAAATGCTGAGTAAAGATTATTAGTTGTCTGGTTCCACAGACACACTGGAATAGATCCAGATATAGCAGAACAAACCCAAATATGGGAACAGGAACGGAAGTTACGGATTTTAAACTGAAATGCTAGATTTTTCCCATGATCTCTTAAAAGATAAAATCTAGTTTTAAAAGTTTTACCAAGTAGATTGCAGCATTGTTTCACAGAATTATCCTTCGTGTCATAAGCTTTAAATAAGGGTTTTCCCCTTATATTGTTTATCAACTACTCACCCTCAGGAAGAGATTTTTAGTTTTTGAAAGGTGGTTTGGAATCAGTTCTTAGTGTTACTGGTTCTCAACTGCTTTAAAGTTCTCAGCATTGTACAGATTCCAACTCTTTCCTTTGATATTTGTTTTCTATCCTGTCAGCACAGTGGCATGCAACCTGGCTCTAAAGAAGAAAGGTTTTTCAAGGCAAGTGACCTTCTTGGTTGAACTGTGATTGAGCTTATAAATGAAGAAGGTTGTAGCAATTGATAAGAATCAAGAGTAAGTAACAAGTAAAAACAAGTGTAAGAAAGAAGAATAATTATATGTTGTAACTGAGGGGTTTAGCCAGTTAACTTGGCCAAACCAAACAATTCAATGAAAAATTCTGTTAGGTATCTGAATTATCTGGGTAGTGTATTATCATCAGGTTAAGTGGTTTCCCTTATTTGTATTGATGCGCATCTTGACTGTATTTTTGTAAAGGATTCTCAAGCAGCCATCAGGGAGTGGCAAGGAATTCTTGCCAGGTTTAGGCAATTAAAAATGAAACAGACTTGGAGGAACCTTAAAAAAATGAAACAAATAAAAACAAGTTGATATTCAATTAGACGGAGAGGCAGCTTAGTCAAATAATAAAACTAGAAAGAATCTTACCATGCCTTCTTTTTGAATCCTCTACCTAAGCTACTATATACTCTCTTCATCCAAAAAGATGATTGTATTTACTATATTTTAAAACATTTCTTTTTTTTAATATTTTACTTATTTATTCAGAGAGAGAGAGAGGGAGGCAGAGACACAGGCAGAGGGAGAAGCAGGCTCCATGCAGGGATCCCGATGTGGGACTTGATCCACCTGATGTGGGACTTGATCCCAGGTCTCCAGGATCACACCCCAGGCTGCAGGCGGCGCTAAACCGCTGTGCCACCAGAGCTGCCCTTTTTAAAACATTTCTAAAGCTAAAGAATTCAGTCTCCTTTGGTAACCACTTCAATCAGACTACATTTTGTACAGTTGACCAAGCTCAGTTCCTTTTATACAGGAAATGAGGCTATCTCAGAAAATGCCTGGGGGGCTACTGTGGATAGGATAGAAAAAATTTGGACAGCTGGTTAATTTTATGAAAGGAAAGGCAGGATTAAACAACACCCACTAAAGAATCCTTTGAGATGTTTCACACATATAATTCATTGAGATGTTTCCATATAATTTACAACAAAAGGACATATAATCTTGTAAATAGATTTGTTAATTATTAGCCTCCTAAAATTATATTTGATCTTCTTATAATTAGGTTTTTACATGACACTCCTTGAAGTTCTGGTCTGTGGTCTATAATAGGAAAGAACCCAACAACTTGAATGATGCTGGAGCTTTACTTTTCAAAATTATCTCCATAGGTCAGTGGTTATCAAACTCACCCACATGCAAAAGTTATCTCCGGGAAGTTGTTAGGGTACAGATTACTGAGCTCAGCTGGAAGATTCTAATGCAGCTGGTCAGAGGTGGCGCTGGGAATCTGCCCAGATAAGCCCAAAGATAATCTTCAAACCACATGTTAAAAGTCTCTATCCAAAATGGAAAATAAGCAGGGACACCTGGCTGGCTCCATCAGTAGAGCATGTAACTCTTAATCTCAGGATTTTGAGTTCAAGCCCCATATTGGGTGTAGCGATTACTTAAAAATAAAATCCTGGGGTGCCTGGGTGGCTCACTCAGCTAAGTGTCCAACTCTATTTTTTTTTTTTAAGTGTCCAACTCTTGATTTCCGCTCAGGTCATGATCTCAGGGCCGTGAGGTGAAGCCCCCTATGGGGCTTGGTGCTAGGCATTGAGCCTGCTTATGATTCTCTCTTCCTCTCCCTCTGGCCCCTCCTTCCTCTAAAAAAACAATAAAGTAAATAAATAAAATTGTCTTAAAAAGGTGAATAACCATTTTTTTCCTAAATAAGCTTGTATTTTAGAAAATTTACAGAATCATGTAAACATTTAGGAAAAGGGCTTTTGGTTCCAGCTGAGGATGGTGAGAGGGACACCATTTCTAGAATCACCTGAAAGAGCTTAGGAATCCTCCTGCTCACAAATATACCCTTAAGAATTCCCTTAATCTGAAATAGAGGAATTCATATTCATAATGTATAGTGCAAATAATTCTGGATTTACCTGATCACTCCTTAATGCGACTCATTTAATAGATAATTCAGTTTTTCTTTTAAGATTTATTTATTTATTAGAGAGACAGAGAGAGAGGCAGAGACACAGGAGGAAGGAGAAACAGGCTCCATGCCAGGACCCCGACGCGGGACTCGATCCCGGGACTCCAGGACCGCGCCCTGGGCCAAAGGCAGGCGCCAAACCATTGAGCTACCCAGGGATCCCCAGTTGTTTTCTAACATCCAGCTGAAATGAATCCAATTCAAGAAATGAGTATATTAATTGGTATCTTGGGAACTTGAGTCTCTTCTATCTACTTTGAAACATTAGAACCAGTGGTAGAGGGATCCCTGGGTGGCGCAGCGGTTTAGCGCCTGCCTTTGGCCCAGGGCACGATCCTGGAGACCTGGGATCGAATCCCACGTCAGGCTCCCGGTGCATGGAGCCTGCTTCTCCCTCTGCCTATGTCTCTGTCTCTCTCTCTCTCTCTGTGTGACTATCATAAATAAATAAAATTAAAAAAAAAAAAAAAAAGAACCAGTGGTAGAGTTGGGGAAAACTTTGGGCAATTGGAAGGTAAAATCAAAAGTTCTGAGCTGGATAAGCAGCAAGGACCAACTGCTTTTATTTTTTTCTACTTTTCATTAATTACCATTAAAAGTTTGTTTACTTATATAAGTAATCTCTACATCCAACATGGGGCTTGAACTCACACCCCGGAGTCACCTGTTCTTCTCACAGAGCCAGCAGGTGCCCTAAATATTAAATGTTTTGATGCCTTATATTTTTTTTTAAGATTCATTCATTTATTTGAGAGAGAGAGCTTGTGAGCAGGGAGGAGCGAGCTTTGAGGGAGAGAGAGACAGAGAGACAGAGAGAGAGAAGCAGACTCCCAGCTGAGCATGGAGCTCTACTCAGGGCTCCATCTCACAACCCTGAGATCATGACCTGAGCCAAAATCGGGAGTCAGGTGCTTAACAAACTGAGCCACCCAAAAGCCCTGCCCCTTTAATGCTTTTATTTATTTTTTTAAGATTTTATTTATTTGAGAGAGAGAGAGAGAGAGAGAGAGAGCATGAATGGGGGGAGGGGCAGAAGCAGACTCCCCTGCTGAGCAGGTAGCCTGACATGGAGCCTGTTTCTAGAACCCTGGGATCATGACCTTAACCAACTGAGCCACCCAGGTGCTTTTATTTATTCTCTAATGCTTTTATTATTTTTTAACTTTTTTAAAAAAAATTTTATTTATTTATTCATAGAGACAGAGAGAGAGAGAGAGGCAGAGACACAGACAGACGGAGAAGCAGGCTCCATGCAGGGAGCCGGATGTGGGACTCCATCCCCGGTCTCCAGGATCACACCCTGGGCTGCAGGCGGTGCTAAACTGCTGCGTGACTGGGGCTGCCCTATTCTCTGATGCTTTTAAAACAGCTTTCCTTTTCTTCATTTTCCCTCTTTATCATATCTAAAGAAACCAATATTTTCTAAATCAGAAGACTGTGCTCATTATCCTACAGAAAATCCTGATACTATTTTAAACAGTATTATCACCCTTGCTAGTGTTTGAAATCACTTTGATTTAGGGGCTTTTGAGGCCAAAACAAATACTTTTAAATCAACAAATATATATTGTGATTGTTCTGGAGAAATGGTATAGGTACCAAAAAGAACAAAGGTTATTATTACCTTGTTTTTGTGTTTTGGTTTTTTTCTGGTTTTGTTTTGTTTTGTTTTTTGGAAGTGGGCAAGGAGAGATGGCCTAAGACTAAAAGACATCAGGCGGCTTAGAACACTTTTAACCCTGAGGAATTCGAGGAGCAACAGGTAAGTCAGTGGAGAAGAGATTACTCTTAGAGAAGTTAATATATCCCATGACTGTTTAATCATTATAAACATTTTAATTTTCACAGAACCACAGAGGGCAGTAAAAAATAGAATAAGTGCAAATTGATTAAACTAGTACTGTTTTTCCCATGGCTAATAATGCAAGAGTCTCAGGGTTAAATAGCAAGCTCCTCCTTCCAAGAACACTAGATGGTGCTCTGAATTTAGTTTTGGGATTCATACTGCTTCAGGAAATGGCTGTCTTCATTCAACAAATATTTATTAGGTAATGAACAAAATATTAAAAAATCCCAGCCCTTGTGGAACTAAAGTTTATTGGTAATGTTGGGAAGAAAGGCAGACCAAAAACAACAAACATAATAAATAGAAGCATAGTATATTAAAAAGCGATAAGTCTGTGAAAAATAGAACAGGGAAAATAGGCTTGGAGGCAGTTCCAATTTTAAACAGGCTCATCAGGGACGACTAGGTGGCTCAGCAGTTGAGCATCTGCCTTTGGCTCAGGGCATGTTCCTGCTATCTGGGGATCAAGTCCACATCGGGCTCTCTGTGGGGAGCCTATGTCTCTCTCTGCCTATGTCTCTGCCTCTCTCTCTGTGTGTCTCTCATGAATAAATAAATAAAATCTTTAAAAATAAAAATAAACAGGCTCATCGGAGTAGACTTTATTGAGGTGAGATCTAAACAGAAACTTGAAGGTGTCACTGGAGTAAGTGATGGGGACATCTGGGGAAAAAGTGTTCCAGAAAGAGGAACCACCAAGGCAGAGGCCCTCAGCCCTAAGCCAGGAGTGTCCCAGACTCTTTTAAGAATTGCATAAAGCATCTTTTCATGTATCTGTTGGCCATCTGTGTATCTTCTTTGGAAAAATGTCTATTTAGGTCCTCTGCCCATTTTTTAATTGGACTATTTGGGTTTTGGGGGTGTTAGGTTGTATAAATTCTTTATATTTTTTGGTATAGAATTTGTATAAATTCTTTATATATTTTATAAATTCTTTATATTAACCCCATCACAGAGAAATCATTTGCAGATATCTTCTCCCATGCAGTAGGTTGCCTTTTTGTTTTGATGCTGGTTTCCTTTGCTGTGCAAAACTTTTTACTTTGGTGTAGAAGACATTACTGGCCAACAGACAAGCGAAAAGATGCTCAATATCTCTAATCGTTGGTGAAATACAAATCAAAACCACAATGATATATCACCTCACACCTGTCAGAATGACTAGTATCAAAAAGATAAGAATGAAAAAGAAAAGAATGGGGTGCCTGGGTGACTCAGTGGGTTAAGTGTCTGCCTTTGGCTCAGGTTGAGATCTCCAGGTCCTGGGATTGAGTCCTGTGTTGGGCTCCCTCCTCAGCGGGGAGTCTGCTTCTCCCTAAGCCTCTCCCCCAGCTCATGCTCTCTCTCTCCCTCTCTCTCTCTCTCTCTTTCAAATAAATAAAATCTTTAAAAGAAAGAAAGAAAGAAAGAAAGAAAGAAAGAGAAAGAAGAAAGAAAGAAAGAAAGAAAGAAAGAAAGAAAGAAGAAGAAAGAAAGAAAGAAAGAAAGAAAGAAAGAAAGAAAGAAAGAAAGAAAGAGAAAGAAAGAAATACCAAGTGTTGGTGAGGATGTAGAGAAAAGAGAACCTTCATGTACTGTTGGTCGAGATGTAAATTGGTGCAACCACTACAGAGAACAGTATGGGGGTTCCTCAAAAAATTAAAATTAGAAATACTGTATGTGGGCAGCCTGGGTGGCTCAGCTGTTTAAGTGCCTTCCTTCGGCCCGGGGCGTGGACCCAGAGTCCCGGGATCAAGTCCCGCGTTGGGCTCCCTGCATGGAGCCTGCTTCTCCCTCTGCCTGTGTCTCTGCCTCTCTCTCTCTCTCTCTCTCTCTGTCTGTCATGAATAAATAAATAAAATCTTAAAAAAATTAAAAAAAAGAAATACTATATGATCCAGTAATCACACTACTGGATATGTAAGAAAGATACCTAAGATAGATATCTAAGGTATCTAAGAAACATATCAAAGAAAATAACACTAATTCAAAAAGATATATGCACCGCTATGTTCACTGCAGTATTATCTACAATAGTCATGATATAGAAGCAACCTAAGTGTCCATTGATAGATGAATTGATAAAGAAGATACATTATATACATATACAATGTATAAAAAAGAATAAGCCATAAAAAAGAGTGAGATCTTGCCATTTGTGACAATACAGGTTGACTGAAAAGGTATTATGCTAAGTGAAAAAATAAAGAACAAAACCATATGATTTCACTTATATGTAGAATCTAAAACAAACAAAAAAAACAAACCCCGGAAATAGACTCATAAACACAGAGAATGAACTGAAAGTTGTCAGAAGGGAGAAGGGTTGGGAGATGGGAGAAATAGGTGAAGGAGATTAAAAGATGCAAACTTCTGGTTATAAAATAAGTCACAGAGATGAAAAGTACAGCATAAAGAATATAGTCAATAATATCACAATTACTTTGGTGACAGATGGTAACTACACCTAGTGTGATGAGCATTGCATAATGTATAGAATTGTGAAATCATGTGTTTTACACCTGAAAAGAATATAACATTGCATGTCAACTATACTTAATACAAATGAAAAAAAGAATTTCATAGAGACCAGGGTGGCAGAAAGGAACAGCCAGGGGAGACAGTCCGAGGGGGAAGAGGGAGGAAGAGAAGACTAGTTCACATAAAGCCTTGTGGCCTATAATAATAAACTCCATATTTTTTTGAAATACTGTGATTAAAAGGAAAAATTACATCAGTAATTTAGCTAAATCATATCCTGTATACAGGGTCAAAAGCAATGTCTTAATAATGGAAGACAATGAGTTCACGTTAAAACAGTTGTATGATTTTTTTCCTCTTCCCTTCCTGAATAATTCAGTCCTCATGTCATTTGGTGGGGCCAAATGAAGTAGGAATCTGGGCAAGATTGGTGAGCCCCAAGGGCCCAGAACATGGGATGGGAGTCCAATCAAGGTAAGGAGGGACCCCCACAAAGGGCTACCCTCATGTGGGGTGTCAGAGCCAGTGTAAGATAAAGAGGATGTCTTCATAGGTGGGTGTTAGAGCACAAGAGGGATACAGAGGCTACTTTGGTGGAGAGGCAACTAGGGAAAGGATGCAGGAAGAAACGTCAGGTGAGGAGAGCATCTGTGTGAGAGGGCAGTTCTGGAGTCCAGGTACGACAAGGAAGACTTTTATGTAGGTTGGGAGCCTGGTGCAGGATTTCAGAAAGCAAGGAGTAAGGTGAATATCTATGAAGAAGGGCAGCTTAGTGTAGAGTCTCAGAGCCTGAGTGGGCTGAAGAAAGCACCCATATAGAGAGTAGATCAATGTGGAGGGTCAGAACCCAAGCAGGGAGAGAAGGGGTTTTGTGTTTGAGGAAGTACGTAGAACAGACTACAGGTGCTTTAGTGGGGTAAGGAAGGCTTCTATGTAGGAAGGCAGCCTGGCATGCATGAGATGTCAGAGCTCACATGAGGGAATAGGGCATCTCTCTCTCTTTTTTTAAAGATTTTATTTATTTATTCATGAGAGAGGCAAGCTTCCTACTGGGAGCCCGATGTGGGACTCTATCTTAGGACCCCAGGATCCTGACCTGAACCAAAGGCAGATGCTCAAACCACTGAGCCACCCAGGTGTCCCAGGACATCTCTTCAGAGAGAGGGTGGTAACCATGGAAGTTTGGTTACATAGGGGGAATATATCAAATAAGTGAATATATATTGAGGATCACAGAAACCAGGTTTCTCACTGTCAGAGAAAGGAATTACAAATACGGAAAAGGAAATAGAATGAACTCTATGGTGCTAGTTTGGAATTACGTGCATACCTTGTGTTTTTTGTGCTTTGTTTTATTGTGCTTCTCAGAGACGGCATTTTTTTTTTTTTTACACAAATTGAAGGTTTGTGGCAATCTTGCATCAAACAAGTCTATTGGTGCCATCTTTTCAACAACATTGACTCACTTCATGTCTCCGTGTTCTACTTTGGTAATTGTCACAATATTTCAAACCTTTTTCATTATTATCATATTTATTATCATATTCGCTATGGTGATCTGTGATCAGTGATCTGTGATGTTACTATTGTAATTGTTCTGAGGTGCCAGGAACCTATATAAGATGGCAAACTTAATCCACAAAGTTTGTGTGTGTTCTGATTATTCTACAAACCCCTGTTCCCCAATATCCCTCTACTATTCCTTGACACACAACAATACTGAAATTGGGTCAGTTAATAACCCCTACAATGGCCTCTACATGTTCAGGTGAAAGGAATAGTCAGTTGCTAGGGAAACCTCATTGTCTTTTTTTTTTTTTTTAAGATTTTGTTTATTTATTTGACAGAGAAAGAGAGACCGAGAGCACAAGTAGGCAAAGTGACAGGCAGACAGGGAAGGAGAACCTAAGCAGGGAGCCCAACGTAGGGCTCCATCCCAGGACCCTGGAATCAGGTCCTGAGCCAAAGGCAGATGGCTTAACTGACTGAGCCACCCAGATGCCCCCTTCATTGTCTTATTTAAGAAATTGCCACAGCCCCTCCAAACTTCAGTAATTGCCATCCTAATCAGTCAGCAGCCATCAACAGGGAAAATCAGGGTAACTTTCCCCATCATGATGAATAATGAAATTATAACTCATTAGGGACACTCATTAGGACATCTAGTACTCATAACTCATTAGGCTCACTTGGTTGAGCATCTGCCTTTGGCTCAGGTCATGATCCTGGGGTCCTGAAATAGAGCCTGCTTCCCTCTCAGGCTCTCCACTCAGCATGGAGTCAGCTTCTCCCTCTGTTCCATCCCCTGCTCATGCTTGTGCTCTCTCTCTCTCTCTCTCTCTGAAATAAATAAAATCTTTTAAAAAATTGTAACTCATTAAATAAAATGAATCCATCCTGATAGAAATAAATGAATAAATAAAAAGTTCGTAAAAAATAGAATATTTACATAGGTATAAAGTACCCCCCCACACACAAAATATTGGATTATAAAGGGGGAAAGAATAACTTCATAGTGGGGAAGCATCTTAATCAAATGCTCAGAGTTAAACATCACTAGTAATGGGACAAATAAAAGTCATGTGCTATCTGATAGCAAATAATGAAAAGAACGTAGCATCATTTCTGTGACTTCCTGCCAAAGATGCTTAACTTGAATCTAATCATGAGGAAACATCAAACAAACCTTAAGTGAAGGATGTTCCACAAAGTAGCTGACGGTAATCTTCAAAAGTGTCCAAGTCATGAAAAATCAAGGAAATACTGAACATCTGTTGCTAATTGGCTGAGACTAAAGAGTCACAACTGAAGGCAATATATGATTCTGAGCTGTATCCTTTTACTGTAAAGGATGCTATTTGGGACAATGATGAAACCTGAAAGGAGTTTGATGGTTAGATGATAGTGATAAATCAATATTAATTTCCTGACTTAGATGCTCTTCCTGTGAGTGTATAGGAGAATGTCCTTGCTTGCAGGAAAAACACACTGAAGTATGCAGGGGTGATAATGAAGTATCAGAACAGCAACTGCTTCAAGTGATTGGAGAGAAAAAAGTTTGTACTGTACTTGCAACTTTTCTGTACATTTGAGATTGTTCCAAAATTAAATAGAAAATGTTAAAAATGAAAATGAAAACTGGTAATAGTTATAATCATGAATGGATCAGTGACATGATACATTAATAAATTATTTTTTCCTTAAAAACTTTTTAAATTCTAAAGAGAGATTTTTAAGTAAATAGATGTCATGGCTATAGAAGAGATTGAGGGTAAGGGATAAGACTTTGAGGCTTTGAAAGTAAAGGATTCCAGGGATCATTTTTGCTCTTTACTGCCCCTGTCCCACAAAGTGTATCTCCTTTAATGGGGACCCAAACACCTCCAAGAATTCTCAGGTACTCCATGACAGCTACCTTATTTGATTATAACCTTTGAGAAATATATATTTATTTTAAGGCAATTCCACTCTGAAATAATATTATTTCCAGGTATCTTCTAGTACTAAAATGATCTCACTTATTTAGGTTACATGAGTGAGGTATATAACAATAACTATTTTAGATAAAGTTAGCCCCTCAAGTATTTTTATTTTATTTTTTTTAAAAGATTTATTTATATATTTGAGAGAGAGAGTACATGCGAGCACAGGTTGGGGGGGGCAGAGGCAGAGGGACAGAGAATCTCAAGCAAAATCTGCACTGAGCCCACTACCCCAAGATCAATCCCATGACCCCAAGATCAGGACCTAAGCCAAAATCAGGAGTAGGATGCTTAACCGACTGCATCACCAAGTGTTTTAGAATGTTTATTATTTTTAGAATGTTTATCACTTTACATTTCTGCTGCCAATTGTCATTAGTATTTTACCTTCTCATTCTGAAAACTATATTTCAATTCTGAGATAATTCAGTTTGCTATATACTTGCTCATTTGTTTATAAGATTAGAAATACAATTTCCAGGTTAGAAACTCTCCTTCATCTGTCTTCCCTTCTTAGTTAATGATGTCATTATCCAACTCTTCACTTAAGCTAGAAATATGGGCATCACATTCACTTCTCCCTCCACCTCCCCTAACACACACACACACAAACACACACACACACACACCTACACCTGATTGGCCTTAAGTTACGTTGCTTTTCTTGAAACATCTCTGCCTCAAAACATTTCTGAAAAGCCTTCATAATAACATTGACAATGGTAATAAATTCTAGCGAACAGTTTAATGTTTACTGTGTATCAGGCACTATTCCAAGGGCTTCACAAATTATCTCATTTAATTATCAATTAGGTACTATAATTATCCACATTTTATTATAGAGGAAAGTGAGCACAAAGAGGCTAAGTTACATGCCTAAGGTCACACAGCTAAAAAGAGAAGGTCCTGGAATTTGAACCCAGGTAGTTTGATGCGAGAGTTGGGCTCTTACCCATTCTCAGGCCTGGTCAATCTCACCCAAACAGATTTGGGCCCTTTTCCGCTTTCATAAACTCTTGTACATATATCTTTATTATATTCTTATATTTTGTATTTATATATTGGTGTTCCTCAAAGACTAAGAATTTTATTATTTATGTTTTCAAAAGGAGAGAGAGAGGAACCTGGCTGGCTCAGTCAGTAGAGCATGCAACTCTTGATCTCAGAGTTGAGTTCAAGCCCCACATTGGGTGGAGAGACTACTTAAAAAAAAATAAAACTTGAAAAAAAAACAGTAGAGAGAATAATGAATCCACATTATTTTATCTTTATTCATTAGATATAATAAATTTGCATATACCCATCACTCCAATCCAAAACTTAACATTTTGCAACACTTGCCCTAATTTTCTGTTTTCTTATTTTCCTGAAGTATTGTAAGCAAAACACAGACATCTTGAAATTTTACCTATAAATACTAAAGTAGAATCTTTTCTACAAGGTTTTTTTTTTTTTTTTTTTTTTTTTTACAGAACCATAAGCACAGTGTCTCACTTAACAAAGTTAATTACTATCTTCTTAGCCATCAGTTTCTTGAAGACAGAAACCATTTCAGCTCCTGGCTACCTAGCGTACCCTTGATGTATGCTGGAGTTTAACAAATGTTGTGATTCAAAAGGTTGTTTGTTGTTTGTTTTAGTTAATAAGAACCATAACATTCATGCTCCAGAAACAGTGTTATAAGTAACAATCAGGTCTTCAGGTTAACCAACAACTCTCATTTAATTTGCAATGATTAGATTAAGTGGCACTAAAGTGTAGGCCTAAATCCAAAACTGTTTCATCTTTGAATATTATGTGTGGGGATAGCCTGAGTCTAATTTAGGCTAGCTCAGAGCTTTCTTGTTTCCACTGTCAATCTGGGGAGAACAGAAGGACAAGGACTAGACTGAGTGGGAGTATTCATTGGTAAAGATTTCCTAGAAGGAAATATGACAGCTTCCCCCCAAAATAATATACTCTTCAAAGAAATTTTTCACGGAAATACTCCTGCATATACGCTAAAATGTATGTACGGGGTATTCGCTGCCAAAATATTTATTGTAGTTTAAAAAGTTGGAGACGGAGACTGCTGAGCCCCTGTCCGTCCGCCACCACCCACTCCAGACACAGAACTTCCAGTCACGGATAAAAATGAGCTGATGCAGAAGGCCAGACTGGCCAAGCAGGCTGAGCGATATGATGACATGGCAGCCTGCAGGAAGTCCGTAACTGAGCAAGGAGCTGAATTATCCAATGAGGAGAGGAATCTTCTCTCAGTTGCTTATAAAAATATTGTAGGAGCTCGTAGGTCATCTTGGAGGGTCGTCTCAAGTATTGAGCAAAAGACGGAAGGTGCTGAGAAAAAACAGCAGATGGCTCGAGAATACAGAGAGAAAATTGAGACTGAGCTAAGAGATCTCTGCAATGATGTACTGTCTCTCTTGAAAAGGTCTTTGATCCCCAGTGCTTCACAAGCAGAGAGCAAAGTCTTCTATTTGAAAATGAGAGGAGACTACCACTGTTACTTGGCCAAAGTTGCTGCTGGTGATGACAAGAAAGGGATTGTGGATCAGTCACAACAAGCATACCAAGAAGCTTTTGAAATCAGCAAAAAGGAAATGCAACCAACACATCCTATGAGATTGGGTCTGGCCCTTAACTTCTCTGTTTTCTATTACGAAATTCTGAACTCACCGGAGAAAGCCTGCTCTCTTGCAAAGACAGCTTTTGATGAAGCCATTGCTGAACTTGATACATTAAGTGAAAAGTCAAAGACAGCACACTAATAATGCAATTACTGAGAGACAACTTGACATTGTGGATATCGGACACCCAAAGAGACGAAGCTGAAGCAGGAGAAGGAGGGGAAAATTAACCGGCCTTCCAACTTTTGTCTGCCTCATTCTAAAATTTACACAGTAGACCATTTGTCATTCATGCTGTCCCACAAATCATTTTTTGTTTACGATTTATGACAGGTTATGTTACTTCTATTTGAATTTCTATATTTCCCATATGGTTTTTATGTTCAATATTAGGCGAGTAGAGCCAGTTAACATTTAGGGAGTTGTCTGTTTTCATCTTGAGGTGGCCAATATGGGGATGTGGAATTTTTATACTAGTTATAAATGTTTGGCATAGTCCTTTTTGTACATTGTGGCTTCACAAGGGCCAGTGTTAAAACTGCTTCCATGTCTAAGCAAAGAAAACTGCCTACATATTGTTTTTTCCTGGTGGGGAATAAAAGGGATAATTGGTTCCAGATACAGGTGTAGTTATTGTGGGTACTTTAAAGTTTGGAACACTTACAAGGCTGTAGTAGAAATGGGTATCCTGTAGATATTACATGTGAACCATGAGTATCTGTGGAATACTCTTTCTCAATGTGCACACCTTTGACTACAGTTGCAGAAGTGTTCCTTTAGTTGTGACCCAGTTTACTCTGGATAAGGGCAGAAATGGTTCACATTCCATTATTTGTAAAGTTACCTGCTGTTTGCTGTCATTATTTTTGCTACACTCCTTTTATTTGTATTTAAATGTTTTAGGCAACCTAAGAACAAATGTACAAGTAAAGATGCAGTAAAAAGGAATTGCTTGATATCCATTACTTTATGGATAAAGTATCCATCCCTTCTCACTTTATCCGTTACTTTATCAAGCATAGCAGCAAAACAAAAATTCCATGTATTTAACTTTTTTTGTTGTTGTTTTGGTTTGGTTTTTTGCTTTTGTGATTTTTTTTTGATACTTGCCTAACATGCATGTGCTGTAAAAATAGTGAACAAGGAAATAACTTGAGATGATGGCTAGCTTTGTTTAATGTCTTATGAAATTTTCATGAACAATCCAAGCATAATTGTTAAGAACACGTGTATTAAGTTCATGTAAGTGGAATAAAAGTTTTATGAATGGAAAAAAAAGTTGGAGACAACCCTAAGTGCCCATTATCAGAGATATAATTCAATAAATTATGGTTCATCCACCTGATGCAGTGTCAAGCAGCTATTGAAGGGTGAGGTAGAGCTATAGGTACTGATACAGTGTCATGTTCATGTAGAGAAGACCCACTGTAGAGCAACATATATGTCTGACTCCATGTGGATAAAAATGTGTGTGCACATCTGCCTATGATATCAAGCACTTCAAAAAAGGTAGGAAGGAGAAGCATAAACTGTTGGTAATGGTAGCAAATACTAGGTTGGGAAGTATATGGGGAAGAATTGAAGGAGATAATCATATCTTGCTCTATGTACTGTTATATTGAATGAATCTTTTATTTTTATTTTTTTAAAGATTTTATTTGAGAGTGAGTGAGAGAGAGAGCATGAGCTGGGGGTGTGGAGGGGCAGAGGGAAAAGCAGACTCTCTGCTGAGCAGGGAGCCCAATGAGGGGCTTGATCCCAGGACTCTGGGATCATAACTTGAGCTGAAGGCAGATGCTTAATTGACTGAGCCACCCAGGCACCCCTTGAATGAATCCTTTAAAAATAAAAATACGGGACACCTGGGTGGCTCAGCGGTTGAGCGTCTACCTTTGGCTTAGGGTGTGATCCCGGAGTCCTAGGATCGAGTCCTACATCAGGCTTCCTGCATTGAGCCTGCTTCTCCCTCTGCCTATGTCTTTGCCTCTTTCTCTGGGTCTCCCATGAAAAAAAATAAATAAAATCTTTAAAAAATTTTTAAAAATAAAAATACATTTTTTTCAGGTGATTTCATATGAAAAATTTAAAATCAAGGGCATGAGCTCAGCAGGGAGTCTGCTTGAGATTATTTCTCCCTCTGCCCCCCCTTCTCTCTTTCTCAAATAAATAGAATAAGTAAATCTTTAAAAAATAGAGTGTGATATGTGCAAGGCACTATACTGAAAATAATTTTAACTGAATTCAAAATGTAAAAATAAGAAACTATACTCGAGATTTGAGAAAAACAAAGGCTGAGATGTTTTTTAAATGTTATAAATTAAGTGAGCTTATTCAGCTAGCATTTATTTAATATCTCTTGTGTGATGGGCACTGTAATGGGAGAGAGAGAAATGTGTATGAAACCTCTCAAGTCTCCTGATTCTGGAAAAGATACTATGTGTCTCAAATAACAGTGGCAGATGGGGCCTTAGGAATGACAAAGTGCCAGAGCTGTGAACTGTTCAAGATAACTCAGGAGTTCTAAACTCAGATTTTTCATTTTAATTTAATTTTTAATTTTTCTTATTTAAGCAGAGTTGATATAATGTTATATTAGTTTCCATGCACATTAAGCTCTGATTTTTTACTTATTTATTTATTCAATAAGCTCAGTTTTTTTTAAGGTTTTATTTATTTATTCATGAGATAGAGAGAAAGAGAGAGAGAGAGGCAGAGACATAGGCAGAGGGAGAAGCAGGCTCCATGCAGGGAGCCTGATGAGGGACTTGATCCCTGGACTCCAGGATCACACCCTGAGCAGAAGGCAGACTCCTAACCACTGAGCCACCCAGGCGTCTCAAGCTCCAATTTTTAAAACAAATTCCCTTCTCATTAAATTTTAGTTACAGAATGTCAAAATGTCTTCTAATATGTGGATTACATTGGGTGATACATAGTTTATAAAAAAAACTTAGCACATTAAACAACCGTAAACCTACAGCATTTGCATTGCCTGTCCAGTTTACAAATGTCACCTCTTTCTAGTACCACGCATCCATCCACCTATCCATTTGTTCACTTGTTCAACAAATATTTTATTGAGTGTCCACTTTGTCACAGTTCTAGGAGATGCTGAAGGTGTAAGAGCAAAAAATTATTTTATTTCCAAAAACACGTTTTAATGTTTAAAAAAATACAGTCTCAAATAGAACATATAATTCCTATGCAAAAGTAAAGGACAAATGTCATTAAAGCTTTGCTTATTGCATTTCACAGACCATGAGCATAATAATTGTATGGTTGATTTGTAAAACTCTGCTAAAACACCTAAGACATTGAGCATTTTACCTGATGTTAATGATTTGGGACTTAATTGAAATACACAATTAGAAAATAAACTGTTAGCAAAACCTCAGTGGATTTACTAATTAGTAAAACAAAATATAAACCTCTCAATTTTTTACTTCATCTTGTACATATAGATGTTTAAAATGTAGACTATCGAATTTTATGATTCATAGACTCTTCAATGTCAATGTGTCAGGCTTTTTATTTCTGATATCAAAATAAGTATTAAAAGATACTGAGAATAGGGGCACCTGGGTGGTTAAGTTAGGTGTCTGACTCTTGATTTCAGCTCAGGTTGTGATTTCAGGGTTGTGAGATCAAGCCTGGCTTTGGGGTCTGTGCTGGGCATGGAACCTAAGATTCTCTCTCTCCGGCTTCCTCTGCCCCTCCTCCCACCCCCTTTGCACTCCCTCTCTCTCCCCCCCAACAAAAAGATTGAGGATATATCCATGTTTTTACAACATTTTTCTTCATTTATCAGTACCCTTTGATGTTTATACAATGAAATCATTGATGAACATGTTATGGTGGCCATCAATTGATAAAGTCAGTAGAACAGGGAATTTAGAGACAGAAAATTTGAGTCAAGCCTGTGCCACTGGCTAGTCGGTGGGAATTTACAACTGAACTCTCAGTTTCTGTTTTCTTAGCCACAAGAGTAGGGGATTTGTGAAAGAATTAATATAAATATTTTAAATACTTTTGAAGCAGGATCCCTGGGTGGCTCAGTGGTTTGGCACCTGCCTTCAGCCCAGCGCATGATCATAATATTTAATATTTAATAATCACATATCCATCCATCAATTTATTTTATTTTTTAAATAAATGCATTTTATTTTTTTCAAAGATTTTATTTATTTGAGAGACAGAGAGAGCATGAATAGGGGGAGGGGCAAAGGGAGAGGGAGAAGCAGATTCCCCACTGAGCAGGGAGCCCAACCAGGGGCTTGTCCCGGGATCATGACATGAACTGAAGGCAGATGTTTAACCGATTGAGCCACAGGTCCCAAATAAATGCATTTTAAAACAAATTGCAGATAAATATATTTCTCTCCTAACATGCATATCATTAACTACAGTTCAATACTTATTTATGTTTTAATTGATAAAATTTTATGCAGAGTGAAACAAATCTTAAAGAATACCAATCAATGAGTATTGACAAATGCCTAACTCTGTGTAATACAAACTTCAACAAAGTCTAGAACTTTGCCATCGTTACCTAAGTTTCCTGATTCTGCTTCCCATTCAGTCCCCATCTCCACCTCCACCCTTACTTTCTGATTTTTTCAATACTACTATTTTTCTCTGTTCTTAAACACCACATAAATGAAATCATACTGCAGGTATTCTTTTGTATAAGGTTTCTTTGACTTAGGATGTTTTTATATTCATCAAAGTTGTTACATATATTGGTATTATATACCTTTATATTGCTGAATTGAAGTCAATTGTATAACTATACCATAGTTTGTTTATCCACTTTCCTGTTAGTAGATACCTAGTTGCCAGTTTTGGATGTTATGAATAAAGCTTCTATGAATATTCTCATGCAAGTCTTTTTGTGGATATATGTTTACATTTTTCTAAGAAAGGAATTGTTGGGTCATAACAGGTGTATGTTGGGCAGCTCTGGTGGCCCAGCGGTTTAGCACCACCCTCAGCCCGGGGTGTGGTCCTGGAGACCCGGGAGCGAGTCCCATGTCAGGATCCCTGCATGGAGCCTGCTTCTCCCTCTGCCTGTGTCTCTGCCTCTCTCTCTCTTTCTCTCTCTCGCTCTCTCTCTCTGTGTCTGTCATGAGTAAATAAATAAAATCTTAAAAAAAGAATAACAGGTGTATGTTTAGTTGTTTGCTGCTAGCTTATAGAATTAAGTTGATTTTTGTGTATTTACGTTTTTTTAAAAAAAAGATTTTTATTTATTTATTCATTCGAGACACAGAGAGGGAGAGAGAGGCAGAGACACAGGCAGAGGGAGAAGCAGGCTCCATGCAGGAGCCCAATGTGGGACTCGATCCCTGGTCTCCAGGATCAGGCCCTGGGCTGAAGATGGCGCTAAACTGCTGAGCCACCCGGGCTGCCCATATGTATTTACCTTTATTCTATGACTTCGCTAAATTTACTTATTAGTTTAAGTAGCTATTTTGTAGATTCTTAAGATTTTTCAATGTAAACAATGATGTCATCTGTGAATAGAGAAGTTTACTTCTTTCTTTCTGATCTATATGACTTTTATTTCTTTTTCTTGCCTTATTGCACTGGCTTAGATCAACATATTGTTGGTTGGAAATACTGAAAGTGAACCTCCTTGGCTTGTTAATAATTGTAGAGAAAGCAATCAATATTTCACCATTAAATATGATGTTAGAAGGGTTACCTAGATGGCTCAGTCAGAGGAGCAAGTGGCTTTTGATCTTGGGATTGTGAGTCTAACCCCCACAGTTGGTGTAGAGATTACATAAATAAATAAACTTTAAAAATGAAAAAATAAGATGTTAGTTAACAATTTCTATAGATGCCCTCTATCAGTTTGGGGAAGTTACTTCTAAACCTAATTTGCTACTTTTTTATTACAAAAGAGTATTTTTCTGTAGCTTTAAAGTGATCACATGATTTTCTTCTTTTTTTTCTATTAATGATGAATTACATTGATTTCTGAATGTTAAACCATTGTTTTCTTTCTGAGAAAAGCCTCATTTAGTCATAATTTATTATCCTTTTTATATGTTTATATACTTAAAGTTTTTGTGTTTGTATTCCTGAAGGATATTTATCTATAATTTTTCTGGAAAATTTTTGTTATTGGTGCTATTCAGGATTCATACAACAAATATAGAAAGGCCCCCTTCCATTTTATGAAGGAGTTTGTGTAATATTGGTATTTGCATAAGATTGGTATTCTGTAAGATTGGTATTTGTTAAATATTTGATAAATTTCACCAGTGAAGTTGTCTGGGTCTAGAGTTTTCTTTGTGTGAAAGAATTTCTTTCTTTCTTTCTTTTTTTAAATAATTTATTAAATAGATACATGACTAATCATATATTCTTCATCTTGTCTCAATATTGGTAATCATGTTTTTTCAAGATTTTTTTTTCAAGATTTTATTTATTTATTCATGGAGACACACACGGGGTGGGGGGGAGAGAGAGAGAGAGAGGCAGAGACACAGGCAGAAGGAGAAGCAGGCTCCATTGCAGGAAGCCCGACGTGGGACTCGATCCTGGGTCTCCAGGATCATGCCCTGGGCTGAAGGCAGCACTAAACAGCTAAGCCACTGGGGCTGCCCTACTTTTTCAAGACTTTTGTGTATTTCATGTAAGTTGTTGAATTTATTGGATAAAGTCATTAATAATATTCTTTTACCTTTTTAATAATTTGTAGTCTCTGTAATATCACTTCTTTATTCTTAATGTTGATAATTTGTTTTCTCTTTTATTCTTTTTTTAAAGATTTTATTTATTTTTTTATTTTAAAGGTTTTTTTTAAAAAAGGTTTTGGGGGACACCTGGGTGGCTTAGCGGTTGTGCATCTGCTTTTGGCTCAGGATGTGATCTCAGAGTCCTGGGATGGAGTCTCACATTGGGCTTCCTGTGAGGAGCCTGCTTCTCCCTCTGCCTCTCTGTGACTCTCATGAATAAATAAATAAATAATAAAAATTAAAAAAAAAAAGGTTTTGGGATGCCTGGGTGGGTTCAGCAGTTAAGCATCTGCCTTTGGCTGAGGTCTCCATCCCGGGGTCCTGGCTCCCTATGGGGAGCTTGCTTCTCCCTCTGCCTATGTCTCTGCCTATCTCTTATGAATAAATAAATAAAATCTTTTTAAAAATGTTTTTATTTGAGAGAGAGTAGGGGGAGGGCAAAGGGAGAGAATCTCTGAGCAGACGCCCTACTGAGCATGGAGCCCAATGTGGGGCTCCATCTCATGACCCTAAGATCACAACCTAGGCAGAAACCCAGAGTCAGTTGCTTAACTGACTGAGCCACTCAGGCACCCCAAGATTTTATTTTTAAGTAATTTCTACACCCAATGTGGGGCTCTACCTTACAACCCTGAGATCAAGAGTTGCAGTGACTGAACCAGCCAGGCACCCCTCTTTTGTTCTTGATCAGTCTACCTATAGTTTTATCAATTTTGTTGATTTCAAAAGACCAACTTTATTCATTTTTTCCATTGTTTGTTTTATATTTTGTTCATTTCCGTTCTTTTTTTTTTTTTTTCTCTTGTTCAAACTATGATATTATTTTATCCTTCCACCCCAACCCAGTTTCTTATGATAGAGACTATGGATAAATTATCTAGTGATACCTAACAAATCAACTAAAGGTAGTTTAAAACAGCAGGATTTATTTAATACCTTTCACAGTTACTCTGTGTCAAAAATTCAGGAGTTGGGCCACCTGGGTAACCCAGTGGTTGAACATCTGCCACCTCAGGTTGTAATCCCCCAGGTCTGGCTCCCCACAGGGACCCTGCTTCTCCCTTTGCCTATGTCTCTACCTCTCCATGTGTCTCACATGAATAAATAAATAAACTCTTTAAAAAAAAAAAAAGAAATAAATTTAGGAGTTATTTGGATACCCAGTTCTGTCTTAGAATATCCACTAAGATTGTGGTGAGATGTCAGTTGGGGCTTCAGTCAACTGAAGGCTTTATTGGGGCTAGAGGATTCACTTTCCAAGTGGTTCACTCATGTAGCTGGCAAGGTGGTATTGACTATTGGCAAGAAACTTTAGTTCCTCTCCATGTGGGCTTCTCCACAGGTCTGCTCATATGTCCTCATGGCATGGTTGCTGGCTTTCTCTGGACAGAACTATCCAAGAGATCAAAGCATAACCTTCAATGTTTTATAAAACCCAACAGTGGTGATCACACATGGTCACTTTGTTGTAGTACAGGTCTATTGGTGATAAGTCTCTTAGTTTTTGTTTATCTTAAAATGTGTTTATTTTGCCTTCATTTTTAAGAGTTTTTGTTGGATATAGAATTCTGTGTTGAAAGTATTTTTTTTTCCTTTTAGCATTCTAAAGATGTTGTTTCATTGTCTTCTGGCCTCCATTGTTTCTGATGAGAATTCAGTCAAATTATACTGTTAATCGCATGTATTTAATATGCATTTTTCTCTGCATGCCTTCAAGATTTTCTCTTTGTCTTTGATTTTTATTCATTTGATTACAATATACCTAGGTGTAGTTTTGCTTGTGCTTATCGTGATGAGATTCTTTGAGCTTCTTGAATCTGTAAATATTTTTTAAAAATTTTATTTATTTGAGAGAGATAGCAAGCATGAGGGGTGGGAGGGCCAGAGGGAGAGAGATAAGCAGACTCCCCAGTGAGCAGAGGGCCTGATGTGGAGCTCAATCCCAGGACCCTGAGATCATGACCCAAACGGAAGGCAGATGTTTAACTGACTGAGCCACCCAGGCACTCCTTGAATCTGTAAATTTATGTCTTTCACCGAATTTTTGAAAACTTCAGCCATTATTTCTCCAAATATTTTTTCTACCATATCCTCTCTGTTTCTCCTTCTGTAATTCCAATTACACATGTTAGATTTGTTTTAGATTGTCTCTAGGTTACTAAGGCTCTGTTCATTTTAATGTTTTTTTTTCTGTGTGTTTTTCACTGAAAACATGACTCTTCTGTCATCTCCTATAAACTGTTAAGCCTACCTAGTGAATTTTTTATTTCTGATATTTTATTTTTAGTAATAGAAGTTGTGTTTGGTTCTTCTGTAGTTGTATACTGTCTATATATTCATTATGAGCATATTTTCATTTATGTCTTTAAGTATATTTACATTAACTGGTTTCCTTGTCAGCTAATTCCAACATCTGTATCAACCCTGGGTCTGCGTCCATTGACTGCATTTTCTTGTGAATATGGGACACATTTTCCAGTTTTTTTGTATGTCTAATAATTTTGGATTGTATCCTGGACACTAAATGATATTTGTATTCTCTGGATTCTATTTTGTCTGTCTGAAGAATGTTGATTTTTGCTTATTTGTTTATTTTATCAAGATGTGCTCAAACTGTCTAAACTCTGTCTCCTTTGTAGTTATCATCAGTCAAAATTTTTGTTCAATCATTTTACTAGCTGAGATGTTTGGTGTTTTCCAAATGCATGCCAAATTCAGGAGTCAGTCAGGGATTTAGTTATCATCAGTCAAAATTTTTGTTCAGTCATTTTACTAGCTGAGATGTTTGGTGTTTTCCAAATGCATGCCAAATTCAGGAGTCAGTCAGGGATTTGGGAAGAATTTATATGCAGCATTTGGGGCCTTTTGCTGTAACTCTTTGCTTCCTAGGATTCTTTCTCACTTCCTACCTGCTGTAGTTGCTTTGAACTCTCTCCTTTTGTTCCTTTTTTTTTTTTAATTTATTTATGATAGTCACAGAGAGAGAGAGAGAGAGGCAGAGACACAGGCAGAGAGAGAAGCAGGCTCCATGCACCGGGAGCCCAACGTGGGATTCGATCCTGGGTCTCCAGGATCGTGCCCTGGGCCAAAGGCAGGCGCCAAACCGCTGTGCCACCCAGGGATCCCTCTCCTTTTGTTCCTTAAGCCAATAAGACTGTGGATCCTCTCACATGGTGTTGAATGGTGCCTGCTTTTAGAAAAAAAGCCATAAAAATGGAAAACTCACCCAGTGCTACTCAGCTCTTCTAATATCTTCTCTTCTTGAGTTTCTGTCTGTTTGGGGACACTTTCCAGTACTGTTGGATAGTTTTTTAAAAATATATTTTCCAGGGTTTATAATTTGTATCTTTGGAAGGGTAGGTACCATAAAAGCTACTTCATTATTACCATAAATGAAGACAGAAATGCCCCTTTTAAAGACAGAAATCATAAAGTGTATTATCAACGCATTTTACTATGAAACTTCATATGAGAAAAGACAGCATCAATAAAGTCAAAACATCAAGGGCAAAATGGAGGAAATATTTACCATACATACCAAAGAGTTATAATCTTTAATATATGAAATATATTATATATGAATATATATAATCTTTAATATATGAAAAACTCTACCCATAAAGAAACAACAATAGGGGCGCCTGAGTGACTCAATCAGTTAAATGTCTGACTCTTGATTTTGGCTCAAGTCATAACCTCAGAGTTGTGAGATTAAGCCCAGTGTAGGGCTCTGGCTTCACACTGGACATGGAGCCTGTTTAAGATGGTTTCTCTCGGGCAGCCCTGGTGGCGCAGCGGTTTGGTACCGCCTGCAGCCCAGGGCGTGATCCTGGGGACCCTACATCGAGTCCCACGTCAGGCTCTCTGTATAATGCCTGCTTCTCCCTCTGCCTGTGTCTCTGCCTCTCTCTGTGTCTCTCATGAATGAATAAATAAAATGTTTAAAAAAAAAAAGATGGTTTCTCTCTCTCCCTCTGCCTCCTCCCTATTTGCATATGCATGCACGAACTCTCTAAAGAAAAAAGCGAAAAAAGAAACAACAGCAAAATACCCTAATTTAAAAAAAAAATGGGCTAAGGACATGATATGGTCTCAATGTGTGTGTCCCACCAAAATTCATGTTGCAATCCAAATAATACCCTATATGATGGTATTAGGAAGTGAAGGCCTCTGAGAGGTGATTAGGTCATAAGGGTAGAGCCTTCATGAATGGGATTAGAGTCTTATAAGAGGTCCTGAAGAGTTCCCTGGCTCCTTCTGCCATGTGAAGATAAGGAGAAATCTGCCACCTGGAAGGGAGCCCTCACCCAACCATGCAAGTGGCCTGATCTCAGACTTCCTGCCTCTAGAACTGTGAGAAGTAACTTTCTCTTGTTTATCAGCTACTCATTCTGTGGTATTTTGTTAAAGCAGCCTGAACAGACTAAGACAGACATAAACCATCATTTCACAAAAGATAGAACACATATTGGCCAATAAACATATGAAGAAATAAATCCCCAACTTTACTTGAAGGAATGCAAAAAGAAACAATGAGATTCTTTCATCCAGTATGAGCCGACCACTGTTTTTGGATGCTAAGGAGTGAATAAAACAGACAAAAATCCTAGAGATGGGAAACAGACAACAGAAAATAAACATAATAAACAGATATATAATATAAATGGAAGAGGTTGAAATTTTGTTTATTCCTCTCAGTGAATTCATTACTCTCTGAAATTACCTCATTCATTAATCTCTAGCATCTAGAATGGTGTCTGACACATATTAAATGCTCTATAAAATTTTGTTGACTGAATGTACAAGAAAATGTCTCCCAACATTTTTAGAGAAATTCTTCCCTACCTTTTATTTTCATCTACCATCCATATATAAAATGGTATTATGTAAGTCCAGATAAAGTCAACTCAAGCAGAATTAAGATATTGGAATGTCCTTGGTGATAAAGAAGAAACTGGGGGCTAGAGTTGTATTATAGCATCATTGCAACTTGTGCCTCTAGGGCACTAATCTGTAGGAGTAAGGATCTCAAGATCTCCACCTCCTGCACTAATGAGATGGTTTACTAGCTCATCTATTTCCTTTTTCCATTCTTATCATCAGTTAACATATGAGATAATTTACTCACTTATAATTACTGTTATAATTATTCTTTTCTTCCCACCTCCACTCTACCCCATACCATTGTGAGTTTCATGAAGATTCCTATTTTATTATTAGTACTGTGTAGATGCTCAACCGATAGTAGAATGAATGGATGAATGAATGAATGAATGAATGAGTGAATGAATGTCTCAAAAGAGAAGGAATCTGGGAAGGTCTTTTTTATGTTATGTTATTATTTATTTGACAGAGAGAGAGAAAGAGAGAGCACAAGCAGGGGGAGCTGAAGAGGGAAAGGGAGTAGCAGGCGCCTGGCTGAGCAGGGAGCCAGACATGGGGCTCGATCCCAGGACCCTGGGATCATGACCTGAGCTAAAGGCAGACACTTAACTGACCCAGCCACCCAGGTGCCCCTGAGAAGGTTTTGAATTCTCTCTCTTCCTCCAAGTCTTCCCAGGGTAAGGTCATCCCCTCCTTTTACAGTCTACATTCATTCCAAGACACTAGAGGCAAAACCTCCATGAGGCATAAATATTTACTATTACTATATTACTATGCAACATTACTATATTTACTATTATAAGTATTACTATTATTATATTTGTTCATTCTTAGAATGACTTTACATCTATATTTATATATATCCATCCTTCTGTGTGCCTGTTGATGTTTTGTATGTGAATCTTTTGTTCATTCTAGAGTTTGATTAAGGAGGAATTTAGCTTAATATTTGTGACATCATGATAGGACAAAATCAGATGAACTCGAGCTCCATCCTGTACAGGCCATTTCCTCTAGAAGTGGAGACTTCTTTCCCTCTTCCCTGAAGAAATACCTGGTAGTTGTTTAAATACTGGATAAAGTTGAGCTTCTACATTTATTATCAAGAGGGTGCTGGAAAAAGAGGAGCAACAGAGTACAAGAGCAGTAAAAGTACGTTTTGAGGGAATGCCTACATCAAAATTTTCCCAATTAACAGCAATCTTTCTTAATTTCAAGTTTTCTTAGAATGATGAAATTAAAACATTCTGTTCTTGGTTATTTTCATAAATCTTATTGTCTTCATGAAAACTTACCAGCCCCTCAAAAAAGCAGCAGAGGGAAATTCTTTTAAAAAATACATTAAATCATGTTCTTTACTTTGCAACCACTGTGGTGGAAGAGAAATTCTTTCCTTTAGTTTGAATAGTCATGTTTTTAAATTGCTTGGTGGTGGCGACATATGATCTTCCTATAAACTTGTCTCTCTCTCATTTAAAAGAAAAGATGAAAGAATGGAATTAACTTATTAATTATTTAAAATACTTGGTGCAACTGTTCCTTATGAATTAATCCAGGCACTTGGAAGACAATTACACTCAGTGTTAATAACATTGCCAACCTTTTCCAGTATGCTGCACTCCAAATACTATTGTGTTTCCATTGACAACATTCACTATTACATATGCATATGAAAAACAGGCATTTTCATCGGAATTACCGTAATAGCATTAAGAGATTATTATTTTTTTCCAATTTCCTTGGAAGAAAATTCACTTAAATTAGATTATTTATTACTTGACTGCTCTCCTATCTTGCCTGTATGTTTAGGTAACTGGAGTCCATGAAAGTATAAACTTCAGAATAAAAGGCATGATTTTATACATTAATGATTTCAAATAAAAGAGGAGTGCTAGTTTGTGCATCACTTCTTCCGAGAAAGTTAAGTCTGTGTTCTGCTTAGGAGAGATAACAATTTTTGTCTCTGTAGGTGGCCCCCCTGGTGTAGCCATTAGTTGCTAATTACTTGCAAACAAATAAACAATTAACTCCTCAAGCTGCTGGCTGGGCGAGTGTTCATTGACATGCTAAAACTTTCTAAGACAGGATTTTAATTAGTGACGTTCTAAATCCAGCCCCCTTGTCTGCGGAGCCATAAGGTGAACTGCAGAAGATCCCAGTCCTGTACACATGGGGCAGAGCCAGCCAAGAGGCAGGGAGAGGCCAGAGCTGTCGTTCTGAGCAGCCCACTCCAGGATGGCTCCCAGTCTTCAGGAGGGTGCTCAGCTTGGGGAACGCAAACCCTCATCCTGCTCCTTTTCGATTGAGAGCATTTTAGGATTGGACCAGAAGAAAGACTGTATTCCTTCAATGAAACCCCACAGGCCCTGGGCAGACACCTGCGGCTCCTCAGGTATGCCACAACTTGGTTTTTTAAAAACTCTTTGTTCTTTTCGTCTGCAGTGTTTATTTTGGCCTTTATTTCATACCATTTAGAGAAAAACTGCAATTTCATCAAACTACGTAACTGAAATATCTGGGACTTATAATGCCTCCAGCTGAGTTCTATAGGAAATAAAAAGAATATCAGCCTTAGATCCAAGTAGGTATAAAGTTCATTCACAGGAAATGCCTGCCAACAACCTGCATTTATTTCAAAAGGTTCCTTTCATTTGACACATCAGATTTCCTTTTTTTTTTTTTTTCCACTGAAAAATAAATGACATTCAGAGACCAAAATGTTCTTTAGCACCAAGGCAGGATCTTTATTTTTGTTTGCTTTTTGGTTTTTGGTTGATGAGCGGTCAGGTCCCTTGTGAAACCCAGATGAATTCCAGTAGGAAAATTAAAGACAAATTCTTGATATTACTTCTTCTAGAACTTCGTGGAATACAGGATTAGACATCTAAGATGGAGTTTATTTTTCTGTTTCTAGGGAAAGATGTTAACCTCTGCGTTCATATCCCAAGCCTTCCTAATGGGATCTCACTCCCTTGTACTGTGGATCACCCAATGCCAGAAGAGAAATTTTTGAAATACGAAAATTACTTTTCGGCCTCAGAAAGGCTGTCTTTGAAAAGAGAACTGAGCTGGTATAGGGGCCGGAGACCCAGAACTGCTTTTACTCAAAACCAGGTGGGAAGTTTTTCAACTAGTAATGATAATACCAAAGGCTTTAACTAGCACCCTGTTGAGCAAAAAAGCCCAATCACTTTGGGATCGCAGTTAAGAAGCCTTGTTAATGAAACAATAGACTGTATGGAGTTGTTTTATTTTTTAACAGTTTCTGGATAGTCATTCAAAAAAACAAAAACAAAAACAAAGTCATACAGAGATTGCCCAAGATCTAAATGCAGTTATTTTGCTATATAAATCAAAGTCCATTTTATGATGACATACCAAATATCAACACTTTATATAATTATTTCCTTATTCTTAGATTGAAGTGTTGGAAAATGTCTTTAGAGTAAACTGCTATCCCGGCATTGATATCAGAGAAGACTTAGCTCGGAAATTGAATCTAGAGGAAGACAGAATCCAGGTAATTTTCAGATTTAGTTGTTGCTCGTGATGGTTGAAATGGTGAGAATATTCCATTAATATTTCTGAGATCTATTTTATTGTTCCTTAATTTTAGATCTGGTTCCAAAATCGGCGTGCAAAGCTGAAAAGGTCCCATAGAGAATCACAGTTTCTAATGGCGAAAAAAAATTTCAACTCAAATCTCCTGGAAGAGATAGAAAACTAAACGTGTGAGATTATCTTAGAATTGCAGAACCTGAAGAATCAATGGAAATATCAGGCGTTAAGAATGTGATGTTTCTTTTCTGCATTATACTGAATGCTGTCATTTTTTTCTTAAAATATTGTAAATATTTGCTATTATAACGTGTTACCTATTATACTTGGGCACTTTTAGCTATAATAAAGGCCTTTCCTATATATTTTAATAAGCATTTTCAGAAAAAGCCAGCTATTTTTTAAGTGAGCAAATTTAATCTAATAAATTAGTTCGCTAGAATCAGCAAGCTCATGACTAAGTGATTCTACAAGCTGGATTCCATTTACAAAAAAATTCAAGTAAAATAGTCTGAAGAATGGCACAAAGATATGATCTGTTTCAAGTAGTTTTCCTCAAGTGCATTTTGAAACATGATTATTATTTCTGATTATTATTTCTATCTTGATTTCTGGCATAAAGCAGTGAAAATTTCTCACCTTATATCAATACAAATCCTTCTAGCATGCCAATTTCAAGTTGCTTTGTTTTTTTTTAAAGCAAAATCATTACAGCAAGGTAGAGATAGAAAGGCATCAGTTGTCATATTCCTACCCTTGCTATTACATTGCAAAAAGAATTGAACTGCAAATAAATGCAAATTTTAAAATATTTTCCTAGTTTTTTAATGTTGTGTTTTACTTTTTCATTCATTAAATAAATAATGATCATCTGGCTTGTATCTATTTCTAGTTTAGTGATTTCCTATCAACTGCATCTTACTTTATTACAAGTAAATCGTTGACGGGTAATGTAGGGTAACTGATCTACCCTTCATATGTGCTGTGACATAGTTGCTGGAAATAATCGGGGCAGTTTTCTTTTTTTTTTTTCTTTAATTTGTTAATTAATTATTTTTTTAAGATTTTATTTATTTATTCATAAGAGACACACAGAGAGAGAGAGGCAGAGACACAGGCAGAGGGAGAAGCAGGCCCCATACGGGGAGCCTGACGTGGGACTCGATCCCAGGTCCCCAGGATCACATACCCAGCGGAAGGCGGCGCTAAACCGCTGAGCCACCTGGGCTGCCCTAATTTTTTTTTTTTTTTTAAAACATTCTTTTTTTTTTAATTTTTTTTTTATTTTTATTTTTTTATGATAGTCACAGAGAGAGAGAGAGGCAGAGACACAGGCAGAGGGAGAAGCAGGCTCCATGCACCGGGAGCCCGACGTGGGATTCGATCCCGGGTCTCCAGGATCGCGCCCTGGGCCAAAGGCAGGCGCCAAACCGCTGCGCCACCCAGGGATCCCTGCCCTAATTTTTTAATTTAAATGCAATTTGCCAACATATAGTATACCCAGTGCTCGTCCCATCAAGTGATCAGGGCACTTTTCTGGGGACAAAAACTATGTATTTTCCTTACATTTGCCATTGAACCTACCAATTAAAGATGGGAATAGGTAAGATGCAATACAAGAAGGAAGTCCCACTATTGGAAGTCTGGGTATTTGTTTTCTAGTTAATTAGTGGAAGGCCAAAATGGCCTTTTGAAACATTTCTTTTTGAAATGTTTGCTTGAGGACTTTGACTTGGTCTCCTGGAAACTATATTTCATCTGTGTTCATTGAGTTGAATTCTCTCTTCCCTTTATCTTTCCTGCTGCTCTGTCCCTTTCTCTCCCAGTGATGACCACAGTAGAAGGTTCTTGTTGAATTATTGAATCTCTATATATACATTTTTGTTTATTTGATTATATGGGAAAAATGAAAGGGAGTTTTTATATTATCACTGAAGAAAACCAGTGTGACTCAGATTTTAGAGTTTTTAAAAGTCATTTAGGGAGAGCACATTTGGGATGGAGAGCTCTGTGTCCCAACAACTGGTCAGCAATAGACTGGTTGTATTCTGTTCCACTATGGCTGAGGTGGAGAGGGAGAAAAGAAAGACAGCAGAGCAGGAACTGGAAAAGCAGAGGCATTAAATATTTTCCAAGGAAGTCTATGGTTAGAGTAGGCCATTTTTTCCAATATAAAGAGTTGCTTTCACTAATATAAAATTTGAAGCACTCTTTATGAAATATATTAGTAAGAATTGATCCACCAGTTTTTTTGTTCGTTTGTTTTGTTTGTTTGTTGTTGTTTTTTTTTTTTTTTTTTTTTTTTTTTTTTGCTCTTCATTAGATATCTGTGAAGTTATATTAAGTTGGAGGACTGGAAGCCACCAGGAGTTGGTTGGAGGCAAAAGTGTCAGGTGATGGGTAGGCTTTTTCAAATAGTCTTTTATTTTTTATTACAAAGGTCATACTTACATATTGTAAACAATTCAGTAGTATAGAAATAGAGGCAAATCTCCCTCAAGCCTCATCCTTCACAGATAACCATCATTACTCATTTTTATGGATCTTATTGTATATGAAAGCATGTGCATATGTATTCATATATACACACATGTGTATTTGTTGCTTTTATGTTGTTTTTTTAAATGTTGTTATTTTTTAATGTCATCACACTTGACATTCTGTGCATCTTTCTGATATCTTGCCACGTCAGACATCTAGCTCTATTTCCTTCCTAACTTTTGCTTAGTTTAGAATAGGATTTTAAGTCCTATATATAATAAGCTCTTCTATAATATTAATATTTAAGTATTTTTGGAGTAGTACTTTTCACAAATTTAGATTTTCAGAGAGTTATCACAGTTTATCTAGAATTTATCTGGAATTAAACCTAACCTCTAAATTTCTGAAGAATGGGAGGATTCTGTATAAAATGATAGACTTGGGGGGGGGAATGAAAACATTACAAACACTGATCAACAACTAGTTATCTACTTAAGTTTGTTTTTTAGTTATAAAAACTAATCATACCTATAAAAACTCTGATGAGGAAAGAAGCATAGTAACTCTATAATATCATTATCTCAGTATTTTCCAGTGACAATTTAATGTAATTGATTTATACGAGATTAAAATCCAATTTTATCTATAACTAAAATAAGTTGTGTTTACAACTGAAATTATATATTTATAACTGAAATAATTTATAATAGAAATGATGCATCCATAACAACATTTAGAAGGCAGAAGAAATTTAAATAATACTAGAATTTGTAATATTCAAGAACTGACTATGAATGGAATATACACATTCTTTTATATTTTCAGCTACCAATAACATCATTAAATATTGTAAAGTGAGTCTGTAATATATAAGAATATTCAAGAAGCAGGGTAATATATAAGATCATTAGTGTATTTTGCCCAAAATCATTTACAAAAAATTAAAAGATTAAGATTAATCTTGTTAAAGGAAATAATAAAGTCAGTTTATTTATTTATTTTTTTAGCAATTACAACTGCTAGTAATTTGGAGTGAGTATAATGATATTTACGGGAAAAAACTAGACTTTAACTTTGGGGAAAAAATCAAGCAAGATGGAAATGGAAATGAAAACCCAAGATAGAATTATCTTTCCCTCTAAACACACAGGCTCTAATCCACGGCTTATCTCTGCTCCTGGTAATTCCAAGCCTTTGTCTCCATTAATGCCCAGGACAAGGTGAACAGTAGTAACAAATCAAACTAATGCAGTCAAGCTAATACCTAGAGCGTCTCTATTATCTGACGACTGCCTGAATAAGGTTATTTGGTCTCCTGTAATGGCATTTGTCTCTTGTGAAGCCAGCCAGACAAAGCCCATGGCTAGAGAGTGCTGGTGGAAACAATGGCTGTGTGTGCTGGTGGTCAACTTTTGAGTTAATCAGTGTTAATAGCTGCTTTCACTCCCTACATCTTATCACACATCACACAACTAGCATAAATCCCCCATTACCAAACCCAACACACAACATCAACCCGGGTCTTGTTTTTACTTCTAAATGCAGGGAGCTGGATGCTAGTCCATTTACTTGATGTCAAATACAAATCAAAGTATGAAATGGCAACTTGGCTATCTTTGTTTCATTGAGTCCATGGGGCTAGAAACCCTTCCATGTGCCTTCGACTAAATTTAAAGCTCCTTTTAAATGTTCTATCTCCTGCTGGGACAGCGGTCCACATCATCCAGGCAGCCAAGGCATCTCTTGGTGTGGATGGTTCCCACCACTCCACATCCCATCAGACTCACTCCTTCCTACCTTCCTCTCTCTTTTTTTCCTATTCCTACCCTTTTCCTTTTCCCAGCTAATGCCTTGGGAAACTTGTTGGTGTCAACAGGCATTCTTGAGTCCAACAAATGAACCTCCAGCCTAAATGGTTTATTGCTTAACTTCTGTTTAGTAAAGAGTTCCCAACATTTAGGAACTCCATGTCTCTTCTTTTCTTCCGCGCATCTTTGGACAGGCCAGTGAGCATCTCCTTTATTTAGCATTTTATGACTAGGTGATTTCAGTGAAGTAAATGTTACCGCAGTTCATTATCTATTTACCTCATTGTAAGTCTGTAAAGAACCACACACCTATTATATCTGGGGATAGTCAATAAATTGCCAAACAGTGATTTTATAGTGCATAACCCCTATTTGGTGGTGTGTAGAGCCACCAACACTGTCTTTAGTTCAGTCAAGTCCATTAATCCAAAAGTATTCACTGGAGGGGCACCTGGGTGGCTCAGTGGTTGAGCATCTGCCTTTGGCTCAGGGTATGATCCTGAGGTCTGGGGATCGAGTCCCGCATCCAGATCCCTGCAGGGAGCCTGCTTCTCCCTCTGCCTATGTCTCTGCCTCTCTCTGTGTCTCAAATGAATAAATAAATAAAATCTTTTTAAAAATGGAAAAAATATAACATATAGAAAAAACAAAAAACAAACAAAACAAAAGTATTAACTGGAGGCAGCCTAGCAATGTAGTCAAGAGATCGGGTTAAGGTCTGGTCACCTGGATTCAAACCCCAATAGGTATTTGACTCTGGGCCAGTTATTCAACCTTTTTGAGCCTTAGTTTCCTCATCTATAAAATGGGGGTAAAATAGGACCTATTTCATAGAATCATTTGGGGATCTAAATGAGATCACGGATAAGGCTTAGACTAATGCCTGGCACATATAAAACACTCAGGAAATGGGGCAGCCTGGGTGGCTCAGCGGTTTAGCGCCGCCTTCAGCCCAAGGCCTGATCCTGGAGACCCTGGATGGAGTCCCACGTCAAGCTCCCACATGGAGCCTGCTTCTCCCTCTGCCTGTGTCTCTGCCTCTCTCTCTCTCTCTCTCTCTCTCTCTCTCTCGTGTCTCTCATGAATAAATAAATAAAAATCTTAAAAAAAAAAAGATAAAAACTTCTTTAAAAAAAAACACTCAGGAAATGTTTGCTTTTATTATATTAATGTGCTGGGGAATATAAAAGAAGTAAAGAGGGGATCCCTGGGTGGCGCAGCGGTTTGGCGCCTGCCTTTGGCCCAGGGCGCGATCCTGGAGGCCCGGGATCGAATCCCACGTCGGGCTCCCGGTGCATGGAGCCTGCTTCTCCCTCTGCCTGTGTCTTTGCCTCTCTCTCTCTCTCTCTCTGTGACTATCATGAATAAATAAATAAAATCTTTAAAAAAATAAAAAAAATAAAAAAAAATAAAAGAAGTAAAGAAAGTTGCCTAGAACAGTGTTGTCATGTCTGGATCAACATGTGGCATATAGTGAGTTCTCAATCAGCAGTCATTGAGCAAATGAAAATAGTTCTTGGTCTCTAGGAGCTCACCATATGATGGAGGGGAAAGACTGTTTAACAGTTACTCAACAAATATTTGTTCAGTGTCTGCCATGAGCCAGTCACTCTATAATACTCTGGGGATAAAGTGGTGAAAAAGTAAACAAGGTTTCTGCTGTTTTGGGACTTATACCCAATGTCTAGCAAAGTCTTTGGCAAATAGTTGATCTATTATAGATGATGAATGAACGAATTAAACAGTAAGAAAATTACACATGGAAGCATATAATCAGGGTCTAAATTAGTGTGTGTACTTGGTTAGATGACTGTAAGCTGTAGGAGAGGATGGATCAGACAGATATGTAAAAACCAACTCAACTTGTTGCCTCTATATGAATAGGTCTAGGAAAAGACTAAGGTTTAACGTGGGCAGGAGCTGGCTGTTGGTAGGAAGGTGTTCCAGGTGAGGAACAACATGTGAGAAGACTCAGAAGGGAAAGCAAGAATGGTGGCCTCCCTACAGTGATGGGTGCTTGTTGGCAGGACCAACTTTGTGGGCACATATCCCCTGAAGTTACACAGAGCCTGTTGTTCAGGATGCTACTGGCATTTTGAAATTCTTCATAATTTTTGACCAAGTGGCCCCATATTTTTAATTTGCACTGAGCCCCCCAAATTATGTAGCCAGACCTGCCTGTTGGAGGTGGATGGAGATTGTGGAAAACCTTTGAAAAAGGCCAAGGAAGTAAAACAATGTGGTAGGAAATAGCCAGCCATGTTTGGTTACTAAACTAGAGTTGCAGCACGGTTTAGGAAAACAGAAGCAGGATGCAGGGTAGAAGAAAAGCCTGGATTGAGGGGATCAACCTACCTGTAGTTATAGTATGTGTTTTTGAAGTTGTTGATGGCCTGGGTGAGGGTTGGAGCAGGGAAGATGGAAAGAAAAGTGAATAATATAGAGACAGGAGGGAAATTTGGCAGGTTTTGGAAACCATGTGGGGAAAGGAGAGGACAGCAAATTAAAAGTCCTGTAAGCTTTGAGACATTTGAAAATTACTAAATATGCAAGGACTGGATTGTGTTTGGCCTCGCAAGTTACATGCTCAGGCTGGGGACTTTACTGACATACTTCTATTTCTGTTACTTCTGATGCTGTCATGAGAAGAGTTTTCCTCAGCAATTTGCAAGTTAATCCCTGCAGATAATAATTCTGCAAGTAATAATCATCCTTACGAGATGCTAACAATAACCATGCTAACAAAATTTTCTGATGATCTTCACTTCTTTAATTGCTACACGGGTTTCCCACTTTGTTCTGGCTTTCAAATAGGTGTCCAAAGCTTTAAAACATTTGAAAATCACTATCACTAAGAGATGTACACATTAGAGAAAAACGTTAGAACTATTTTAACAAGGCAGAGAATTTCTAAAAAATTAAATGAGACCTAAAATAATTATTTGCATGTGTATGTTAGTAACAGGCATAGAAATTCTAATCTAGGAAAAATTTTACTTTTTACTTTTTTGATGAATTATCTCAAAATTTCAAACCAGCGATTAGGGCACATGGGTGGGTCCAACGGGACTCTTGATTTCCATTCAGGTCATGATCTCAGGGTCATGATTCCAGGCTCATGAGATGGAGTCTCATGTAAAGCTCGCTGGGCATGGAGTCCAGTTTGGGCTCTCTCCCCTTCTACCCCTCTCCACCTCTAAGAATTTCAAACCAGACTCAGGAAAATAAATAACAAAGCTTTTATGTGACTTTAAAGATGACATTGCTTCTTTGTGCTATTATTACAAAACTGAAAATCTTTTATTTTTAAAAGAATTTTATTTGTTTATTTGATGTAGAGAGAGAGCACGTGTGTGTATAGGGAGGCGGGACAGAAGATGAGAGAGAAGCAGGGTCCCTGTGGGGCAGGGAGCCACACCATGAGGGGCTGGATCCCAGGACCCTGGGATCATGACCTGAGCCGAAGTCAGACGCTTAACTAACTGAGCCACCTAGGCACCCCCAAAATGAAAATCTTTTAATCATTGCTTGTTTTACTTCATCCTGAGTAAAATCATGTTGTTTTGGTTTTTGTTTTTTTATTTAGTAAAATCATGTTTTAAAATACTTTGACTAATTTTGTAGATTAAAATTGATTTCTTATTATTTCAACTTGATTTTTTGAGATTTAACTTTTGGCATATTAATTAATAACCCTATCTTATTTGGTCAATCCTACTTTACCTATCTCTTTCTCAACAGCCTGTGGTACATTTAGTTACTGTTCCAAATTTTTCATGCCCTCCATAGTTTACAATCATACATTTATTTCCCTTGCAGTGTGGCTTTGCAGTACCACCCATTATTGAGGGCAGAGTATATCTGCCCACTCCATTGATGTTGGGTTTGGTCATGTGATTTCCTTTAGCCAATAGAATGTGGACAGAAGTGATGCTGTACCAGTTCCAGGAGGAGACCTTAAGAGACAATATATCCTTCCCTTGCTTGCTTGCTCTTCTGCTATTGCCAGAAGAACATACCCTGAATACCTACTGCCCCTTTAGGCTACGCTCCAAACTGAGAAACAGACCTGAACCCAAACTGCAGTTTGGAGCCAAGCCCAGACAAACCTGCCTACAATCTTCCAAATCCCAGACTGTGAGAGAATTTTTTAACCACTGAGTTTGAAGGGTTATAAAAATAGCACAATTGGGGCGCCTGGGTGGGTTAGTGGGTTAAGCATCTGCCTTTTGGTTTCAGCTCAGGTCATGATCTTGGTGTTATGGGACTGAACCCTGTGTCACGCTCTGCGCTTAGCACAGAGTCTGCTGGAGAGATCTCCCTTTCCTTCTCCCTCTCCTTCTGCTCCTCCTCCTGTTCACACACACTCTCTCTTTCAAATAAATAAATAAAATCTTAAAAAAAAAAACCCACCCAACCCCTTTGTAGCAATATAAACTTACAGTTTTTCTTGTTGATATGTATCAGTCCCTTATGTGGCAAATATTTGATTACCATAGTTTCACTCATAATTTCTTAATATTTACCTTTCAATTTTATGATTTTTCATATATAAAGTATTTTTAGACAAATCTCAATCTTTTCCCTTATGTTTTTTTCTGCTGTTTTATCTAACAACTTCCCACTCCTAGAATCACCCATTATGTTTCTATGTATATTAATAGTTATTTCTATGATTTACATATATTACATTTTTCCAGCCCATCAATATCCTTTTGCATAATGAATAGAATGAATTGAATGAGCCTCCTCACCAAAGTCATAAAGATAAAAGATTATATTACTAGTAAAAACAATAATTAATATTACGATTTATTAGGTATCTACCATGAGCTAAACAATATGGCACCTCACATGAATTATCTCATTTAATTTTCACAACAGCTCTGCAAGTTGGATATCTCCTACCTACTGTAAAGATAAGAAAACCTAATCTCAGGTATTTTTATTTTTTATTATGATGATTTATTATCCCCATTTTACAGATGAGTAAATTGAGGGATACAGAAAGACTAAAGAACTTGATCAGGGCCACACAGCTAGGGAGTAACTCAGCTATGATTCAGACCAAGCTCTGCTCAATTCCAGAGTTGCCTCTTCCCACTAAACCTTCCAGAAGACATAGCTACTAGTTCTAATGGCAATATCTAAAAAAGTACACTGACGTTTTCTTTCTTTCTTTTCTTCTTTTTTTGGAGGTAGAGGAGGCAAGAGATCTGAGTGTTTGATAACTAAAGTCATCAACATCTCTTAAGTTCCAAGAATTTCTTAGAAATAACATATTCTTGGGACACCTGGGGGGCTCAACAGTTGAGTGTCTAGACGCCTTTGGCTCAGGGCATGATTCCCAGTCCAGAGATTGAGTCATGCATCAGGCTCCCTATGGGGAGCCTATTTCTCCCTCTGCCTGTGCCTGTGCCTCTCTCTCTCTCTCTCTCAAATAAATACATAAAATCTTTTTTTTTAAAAAAAAGAAAAAACAGGGCAGCCTGGGTGGCTCAGCGGTTTAATGCCTACCTTTGGCCCAGAGCGTGATCCTGGAGACCCGGGACCAAGTCCCACATTGGGCTCCCTGAGTGGAGCCTGCTTCTCCCTCTGCCTGTGTCTCTGCCTCTCTCTCTCTGTGTCTCTCATGAATAAATAAATAAAATCTTAAAAAAAATAACATTCTCTAAATATAAGTGGTATTTTGGCTAGAGAATATGTACATTCTTATTTATATAAATATTAAACCTTACAATTAAGATTTAACAAAATCACTAGATTTAAGTCCATTACCCCTAAATAGCAATCAGAAATTTTCAGAAGAAATCCAGATGTACGCATTCATCTAGAAGTTGCCATTATTCCACTTACAGTAATTCTTATTTACACAATACTTGCTTAAAGACTTTTAAAAATAATAGAATGTTGAGTAAAAAAGAAGAAAATTACAGAATATGCATCTTACGGTATCATTTATGTAAAAAACAAAGGTAAACTAAAATGACCATAAGTGTACTTAAATGCAGGGACAAGGTCTACGAGGATATATAATAAATTGTTGAAGCTGTAACAAGTGGTTACTATGGTATTAAGAGGAGGGCCAAGGGGGATTTTTACTTTTTACTCTTTATATGCTATATGTTGTACAATAATGGTTAAGAGTAGGGGCTCTGTAGGCGGATTGGGTTAAAATCACTACCAGAAAGATAAAGTCCAGAAAATGCAAATCAAAACCACAATAAAATACCACCATACAACCACTAGGATAGATATAATTTTTAAAAAAGATAGATAATAACAAGTATTGACAAGGATGCAGAGAAATGGAAACCCTTACACAGTGCTAGTGGAAATGTAAAATGATACAGCCATATTGGATATCATTTGTCAGATCCTCAAAAAATTAAACATAAAATTACCATATGAGTCAGAAATCCTACTCCTGGGTATATATTCAACTGAAAACATATGTCCATACAAAAAATTGTACATAATAGCTAAAAAGTAGAAACAACCCAAATGATCATCAACTAATGAATGGATAAACAAAATGTGGTATAGCCACATAATGAACCATTATTCAGCCATAAAGAAGAATGAAGTATTGATACATTCTACAATATGGATAGACCTTGAAAACAGCATGGTAAGTGAGTGAAGCCAAATACAAAGACCTCATATTATACGATTCCAATTATATGAAATGTCCACAATAGGCAAAACCATGGAGACAGAAAGTAGATGAGTGGTTACTAGGGGCTTGGAGTAGAGTTGGACAATGCTAGTGGGAATGAGATTTTCAGGGAGGTAAAGAAAATGATCTGAAATTAGATTTAGTACTTGTTGCACCACCTTATGAATATACTAAAAACCACTGAATTGTATATTTTAAAAAATGAATTTTATAGTATGTGAATTATATCTAAAATTTTTTTAGATAGGGAAAGTCCACTTCTAAGTGTCAAAAGCGTCTTGGTACATCAAAGCATTGATTACAGGGAAGTGACCAAAATGTGTGGGTGAGGAGCCTTTGGAAAGGCAATGCTTTTGAAAGAGAAGAGGGTAAAAGGGAAGGAGACGAGACTGTACGTTAAAAGGGGGAAAGGAGGCACCTGAGTGGCTCAGTGGATTAAGCCTCTGCCTTCAGCTCAGATCATGACTCCAGGGTCCTGGGATGGAGTCCCACCCACATCAGCCTCCCTGCTCAGTGAGGAGCCTGCTTCTCTCTCTCCCTCTGCCTGCAGCTCCCTGCTGCTTGTGCACACTCTCTCTCTTTCTGTCAAATAAATAAAAATAAAATCTTTAAAGAAAAAAGGAGAAAAGGAGCAGAAGGAAGAAACTTAAGGATTCTGCATGACAAAAGAAAAACAAGAACATCTACATTAATTATGTTAGCTTCCTTATTTCTTTGCCTGGATTGTGGTTATACAGGAAAAATATCTGTGTGAAGGAAATACACACTAAGTGAGGTGATTAGGGCTACAAGTTGGCAACTTACTTCAGGGAAAATGGCTTTTTTAGACTATGCTCACAATGTTTCTGTAAGTTTTATAATGTTTAAATATGAAGAGAATCTTTGACCTGGAAATTTTTAAACCTTCTATTAACTCTTAGGTGGAAAGGGGAAAAACAAGCCAAAATTACAGAATCTCTAGAGAATAATAATGAAACTATGAATCAGGGTCAATGAAATATATATAAAGGAGTGACGAGAGGAAAATCCATATCCTTACCATATAAATCAATAAAAATGAAAGAGTGCTAATAAATTAAATTCTAAACTCAAGAAATCAGAAAATAATTACAGAATAAACAATAACAACAAAGTACAGAAATGGAAACAATGAAGGTTGGATAAAATCAGAAATCAGTAGATAAAGAATAGAAAAACAGTATGTTTGAATTAGTCAAAAACCTGATTTGTTTATAAGCAAAATAAGAAATGGCAAGGGAAAATAGTAATACTAATTTAAACAGAAGAAAATTTAAAAACTGTAAGAAACTATTTACCAAATACTATTTAAGCAAATACATTAAAAACCTATTAAAAATGGCGAATTGAAACCAACAACAACAGAGTTTACAAATTTGATTTCCTTAAAGATAGAAATCTTAAGTACACCAATTTCTGTAGAAGAAGTAGAACATTATTCCACAAAAGAGAACTGGCTGTAGATAGTTACACAGAAGAATTATATTAAACCTTCAAATACCAGGTAGTTCCAAAGCTACATAAATTATTGTAAAATGTAGCAAATGAAAGAAAAATTCCAAGTTATTTTATTTTAAGATTTTATTTATTTATTCATGAGAGACAGAGAGAGAGAGAGGCAGAGACACAGGCAGAGGGAGAAGCAGGCTCCATGCAGGGAGCCCGACATGGGATTTGATCCCAGGACTCCAGGATCACGCCCCGAGCTGAAGACGGCACTAAACAAAGCCACCCGGGCTGCCCTCCCAGTTATTTTAATACAGCTAGTACAACAGTAGTACTTAAATCAAGTGAAGTTGATTTTTTAAAAAGATTTATTTCTTGGAGCACCTGGGTTGCTCAGTTAGCTAAGCATCTGCCTTCGGATCAGGTCATGATCTCAGGGTCTTGGGATTGAAACTGGCATCAGGCTCCCTGCTCAGCGGGGATCTGCTTCTTCCTCTCCCCCTGTGCTCACTCTCTCTCTCTCTCTCTTTCAAGTAAATAAATCTTTTTAAAAAGAGAATCCTCAAGCAGACTCCCCACTGAGTGAGGAGCCTGATGCGGGGCTCAATCCCAGGACCCTGAGATCATGACCTGAGCGGAAATCAGGAGTCCACTACTTAACCAACTGAGCCATCCAGATGCCCCTAAAGTTGATTCTTAAAAAACAATAAAAGAAAAGAAAAAAGCAAAACTATTATTGCTTATGAATATTAATACAAAAATATTAAATAAAACATTAGCAAATAGTATCTAACATTACCTCAAGAAAATAATACACCATGACCAAGTAGTATTTATTCCAGGAATACAAAATTGGTTCAATCTTAGGAAATCTAATAATATACCATATTAATAGATCTTAGAAGGAAAATCATACAATTATCTCCATAGAGCCTAAAAGAGCCCTATTCAAAATTTCACAACAATTAAAAAAAAAAACACTCAAGAAAATAAAAATTGATGGATACTTTTTTTTTTAGAGAGAGAGTATGAGTAGTGGGGGGGGGGGGGCAGGGAGAGAGAGAGAGAGAGAGAATCTTAAGCAGACTCCATACCCAGCACCGAGTGCCACATGGGGCTCAACCTCACAACCCTGAAATCATGACCTGAGGCAAATGCAAGTGGTGGAGGCTTAATCAACTGAGCCAACCAGGAGCTCCACTGATGGATACTTTTTAAACATATTTTATTTCACTGGGAAACACTAAGACTTTCCACAAAGTTAAGGAACAAGGTAAGCATATCCTTATATGTGCCACAAAAATACCAACAAGGCTCTATATGGAGCTAGGAAGTTAATGCTAAAATATGTATGGAAAAATAAAAATGAACAATAGCAAGGAAAACACCATAAGAGAAAATCTACAACAGCCCAACTAGACCTTGAGACAGTCTACAAAAACTGTAATTTAAAAAGAACATATGGGGGGATCCCTGGGTGGCTCAGCGGTTTAGTGCCTGCCTTTGGCCCAGGGTGTGATCCTGGAGTCCTGGAATCGAGTCCTACATCGGGCTTCCTGCGTGGAGCCTGCTTCTCCCTCTGCCTGTGTCTCTGCCTCTCTCTCTCTCTCTGTGTGTCTCTCATGAATAAATAAATAAAATATTAAAAATAATAATAAAATTAAAAAAAATAAAAAGAACACATGGGGCTGGGTGCCTGAGTTGCTCAGTCATTTAGATGTCCAACTCTCAGTTTTGGCTTAGGTTGTGATCTTACAGTCGTGAGGTCAAGCCCAGCATTGGGTTCCGAAAATAAATAAATAAATAAATAAAATCTTTTTTAAAAATTTAAAAATTAAAAAATATAAAAAATAAAAAGTATATGGGTACCTGGCTGGCTGGCTCAGCTAGGGGAGTGTGGGACTCTTGATCTTGGTATTGTAAGTTCGAGCCCCACACTGGGGGGTAGAGATTACTTAAAAATAAAATCTTTTTTTTTTAATAAAATCTTATTTTACTTGTTTTTAATAAAATCTTTTTAAAAACCCCACAAGAATACTACTGGCACATGAATAGACAAACAGATTTGTAGAACAGGATAGAAAATGCAGATATACACCCAAAGAAATAAAAATTTAGGGATCCCTGGGTGGCTCAGCAGTTTAGCACCTGCCTTTGGCCCAGGGCCTGATCCTGGAGTCCCGGGATCGAGTCCCATGTTGGCCTCCCTGCATGAAGCCTGCTTCTCCCTCTGCCTGTGTCTCTGCCTCTCTCTCTGTATCTCTCATGGATAGATAAATAAAATCTTTAAAAAAAAGAGAGAGAGAGAGAAATAAAAATTTAATAAATAAAATCATGGGTATAAAATTGGACTTTCAAATAAATGGTCCTGGGAAAACTGGATAGGCATTTGGAAAAAAATACTTAAAATAGATTTATGTCTCAATGCCTTACACAAGGTATTGAGGGGTTAGAGAGTTAAATATTAAATGTAAAAGCAGTTAGAGAGTTAAATATTAAATGTAAAACCATATAAGTATTAGAAGAAAACACCAGTAAATTTCTTTATAATCTGTATGTAGGGAAAGAAGTTTCCTAACTGATCTAAGATCCAGATTTAATGAAGGAAAAGATTGATAAATCTAATTATAGAAAACAAAACTTTTTTCATGGTTAAAAAAATAAGCAAAGTAAAAGATGAAAAACTATGAGAAAGTATGTCCAGCATATATGGCTAATATCCCTTAAATATTTAAAAATTTAAAAAGACCCAGAATCCAGTAGAAAAGTGAGCAATAGATATGAACAATAAATTTTTTTTTTAGATTTTATATATTTATTCATAAGAGACACACAAAGAGAGGCAGAGACATAGGCAGAGGCAGAAACAGGCTTCCCACAGGGAGCCTGATGCTGGACCCGATCCCAGGACCCCAGGACCCCAGGACCACGACCTGAGCCAAAGGCAGACACTCAACCACTGAGCCATCCAGGCATTTCATGAACAATAAATTAATCAAAAAGACATTTTAAGGGGTGCTTGGGTGGCTCAGTCAGTTAAGCATCCAACACTTGATTTCAGGCCAGGTCATGATCTCAGGGTTGTGAGGTCAACCCTCTGTGTTGGCTCTGCAGTATGCATGGAGCCTACCTAATAGTTTCTCTCTCCCCCTCCTTCTGACCTCCAACAAAAGATATTTTAATATAGAGCTTAAAGATACAAAAAAATGTTAAATTCACTTATAATAATGAGCATCTAGGTGCTGCAGCCAGTTAAGCGTCTGCCTTTGGCTCAGGTCATGATCTCAGGGTCTTAGAATTGAGCCCCTCATCAGGCTTCCTGCTCAGCCTGCTTCTCCCTCTCCTTCTGTCACTCCCCCTACTTGTGCTTTCTCTCTGTATCAAATAAATAAATAAAGTCTTTTTAAAAATTCACTTATGGGCCTTAAGGAGGGCACGTCATGTGATGAACACTGGGTATTATATAGTATGTTGGTAAATTGAATTTAAAATTTAAAAAGTAAATAAACATTTTTTAAGAACTCACTTGTAATAACAGAAATGCAAATTAAAATCACACCAAGAACCTTCCACTTCCAGTTCAGATGAAGTGAGCACACTCTATCCTGTCTTCCCTCTCAGATCAAAGGTAAACCTTTACTCTGACTGGAGGAAGCATGATTCAAAGAGCACAGAGGGAATCTCCATTTATTTTTTCTAATCTGCCTATCTTCTCACTGCTTGGCTGCAGAAGCAGTTACAGTCATAGGAAGTGCACAGCAAAGACCAGACTAAAGCCCTGGCTGGCAGGGGACTAGCAAGGAGCTCCCATGAACTGGAGGATGTGGGGGAGATCAGAGAGAAAGCTTCAGAAGGTAATCTCATAATGTCATAAACTCCTGGACTTTCCCCTGTGCTGCGCACGCATCAAAGATCTTAACACCAAAGCCTTTGAGAACTGAACAGGATAGGCAACTGTCTAGTATCAGCTGGCCTGTGGGTGGTGCACATGTTAAGATACATCTAAGTAGCACTGCAAGGACAATGATAATTAAGTTGATATTGGAAATACAGCCCCCAGAACGCAGATCAGAACTTGCAGTCTAGGGACACCTGGGTGGCTCAGTGGTTGAGCACCTGCCTTGGGCTCAGGGCATGATCCTGGGGCCCTGGGATCGAGTCCCACCTCAGCCTGCATGGAGCCTGCTTCTCCCTCTGCCTGTGGCTTTGCCACCCGCCCTCTCTCATTGTGTCTCTCATGAATAAATAAATAAAATATTAAAAAAAAACCTTGCAGTCTATACCTAAATACCTAACCAAGTCAATTGCCTGATTAAAAAATAAATTGTCCTTGGGGTGCCTGGGTGGCTCAGTCAGTTGGGCATCCAACTCTTAGTGTCAGCTCAAGTGATCTCAGGGTTGTGGGATTGATCCCTGTGTAGGGCTCCATACTGGCCATGGAGCCTGCTTAGGATTCTCTCTCTCCCTCTCCTTTGCCTCTCCCTTACTCCCTTTCTTTAAAAAAAAAAAAAATTGACCATAGGGATTAAACAAAACGCAGAGTATCACACATAATATATAAATGGCTGGGATGCAGTCCAAAATTACTTGACATATAAAGAACCTCAAAAGTCTGACCCATTATTATGGGAAAAGAAAATCAACAAATACTAGCCCCCAAAGGACTCAGATATTGGAAATATCTTACAGAATTTTCCCCCCCTTTTTAAAAAAATGAGATATAATTGACATATAACATTATATTAGTTTCAGGTAAATAGTATAATGATTCAATATTTGTATATATTGTGAGATGATGACCACAATAAGTCTAGTTAATATCCATCACCACATATGGCTACAAATTATTTTTTCTCATGATGATAACTTCTAATATTTACTCTCAGCAGCTTTCAAATACACAATAAAGTTTTATTAATGATAGTCACCCTGCTGCACATTATATCCCCAGGATGTATTTATTTTATAACTGTAAGTTAGTACCTTTTTACCATCGTCACCCATTTTGCTCACTTCCTACCCTCAGCCTCTGGCAACCACCAATATGTTCTTTGTATTTATGAGTTCAGTTGCTTTTTGTTTTTTAAGATTCCACACATAAGTGAGATCATTTGGTATTTGTCTTTCTGTGTCTGACTTAATTTCACTTAGCATAATGCCTTCAAGGTCATTTTATGTTGTTGCAAATTTCCCCCATCTTTTTTTTTTTTTTTTAAGATTTATTTATTTATTCATGAAAGACAGAGAGAGAGGCAGAGACACAGCAGAGGGAGAAGCAGGCTCCATGCAAGGAGCCTGATGTGGGACTCGATCCCTCGTCTCCAGGATCACACCCTAGGCTGAAGGTGGCGCTAAACCTCTGAGCCACCTGGGCTGCCTTTCCCTCATCTTTGTTATGGGTGAATGATATTCCACTGTATGTATATTTTCCATATATTCTTTGTCCATTTATCCATTATTAGAAACTTAAGTGACTTCCATGTTTTGGCTATTATAAATAATGTTACAATGAAAATAAGAGTGCATATATCTTTTAGAGTTAGTGTTTTTATTTCCTTTTATCAAATACTCAGAAGTAGAATTGCTAGATCATAGAGTAGCTCTATTTTTAATTTTTGAGGTACCTCCATACTGTTTTCCCTAGTGGCTGCACCAATTCATATTCTCACCAACAGTGCACAAGGGTTCCTTTTTATCCACATCCTTGTCAACATTTGTTATTTCTTGTCTTTTTGATAATAGCCATTATACCATGTGTGAGGTGATACCTAATTGTGGTTTTGATTTGCATTTTCCTGATGGTTAGTGATGTGGAGCACCTTATCATGTACCTGCTGGCCATCTGCATGTTTTCTTTGGAAAAAATATCTAGTTTCTCTGCCCTTTTTTTTTTTTTAAGATTTTATTTTTTTAAGTAATCTCATGGGGCTTGAATTTACAACTCCCAGATCAGGAGTCAGATGCTCCACTGACAGCCAGCCAGGCAGCCCTGTCTGCCCATTTTTATTTTTATTTTTATTACTTTTTAATAATAAATTTATTTTTTATTGGTGTTCCATCTGCCAACATACAGAATAACACCCAGTGCTCATCCCATCAAGTGCCCCCCTCAGTGCTCGTCACCCATTCACCCCCACACCCCGCCCTCCTCCCCTTCTACCACCCCTCGTTCGTTTCCCAGAGTTAGGAGGCTTTATGTTCTGTCTCCCTTTCTGATATTTCCTACCCATTTCTTCTCCCTTCCCTTCTATTCCCTTTCACTATTATTTATATTCCCCAAATGAATGAGAACATATAATGTTTGTCCTTCTCTGATTGACTTATTTCACTCAGCATAATACCCTCCAGTTCCATCCACATTGAAGAAAATGGTGGGTAATTTGCCATTTCTAATGGCTGAGTAATATTCCATTGTATACATAAACCACATCTTCTTTATCCATTCATCTTTCGATGGACACCGAGGCTCCTTCCACAGTTTGGCTATTGTGGACATTGCTGCTAGAAACATCAGGGTGCAGGTGTCCCGGCGTTTCATTGCATCTGTGTCTTTGGGGTAAATCTCCAGCAGTGCAATTGCTGGGTCATAGGGCAGATCTATGTTTAACTCTTTGAGGAACCTCCACACAGTTTTCCAGAGTGGCTGCACCAGTTCACATTCCCACCAGCAGTGCAGGAGGGCTCCCCTTTCTCCACATCCTCTCCAACATTTGTGGTTTCCTGCCTTGTTAATTTTCCCCATTCTCACTGGGGTGAGGTGGTATCTCATTGTGGTTTTGATTTGTATTTCCCTGATGGCAAGTGATGCAGAGCATTTTCTCATGTGCGTGTTGGCCATGTCTATGTCTTCCTCTGTGAGATTTCTGTTCATGTCTTTTGCCCATTTCATGATTGGATTGTTTGTTTCTTTGGTGTTGAGTTTAATAAGTTCTTTATAGATCTTGGAAACTAGCCCTTTATCTGATACGCCATTTGCAAATATCTTCTCCCATTCTGTAGGTTGTCTTTTAGTTTTGTTGACTGTATCCTTTGCTGTGCAAAAGCTTCTTATCTTGATGAAGTCCCAATAGTTCATTTTTGCTTTTGTTTCTTTTGCCTTCGTGGATGTATCTTGCAAGAAGTTACTGTGGCCGAGTTCAAAAAGGGTGTTGCCTGTGTTCTCCTCTAGGATTTTGATGGAATCTTGTCTCACATTTAGATCTTTCAACCATTTTGAATTTATCTTTGTGTATGGTGAAATAGAGTGGTCTAGTTTCATTCTTCTGCATGTGGATGTCCAATTTTCCCAGCACCATTTATTGAAGAGACTGTCTTTCTTCCAGTTGGTAGTCTTTCCTCCTTTATCGAATATTAGTTGACCATAAAGTTGAGGGTCCACTTCTGGATTCTCTATTCTGTTCCATTGATCTATGTGTCTGTTTTTGTGCCAGTACCACGCTGTCTTGATGACCACAGCTTTGTAGTACAACCTGAAATCTGGCATTGTGATGACCCCAGCTATGGTTTTCTTTTTTTTTTTCTTTTTTTAAAATGTTTATTTATTTATGATAGTCACAGAGAGAGAGAGAGAGAGGCAGAGACACAGGCAGAGGGAGAAGCAGGCTCCATGCACTGGGAGCCCGATGTGGGATTCGATCCCGGGCCTCCAGGATGGCGCCCTGGGCTAAAGGCAGGCGCCAAACCGCTGCGCCACCCAGGGATCCCCAGCTATGGTTTTCTTTTTTAAAATTCCCCTGGCTATTCGGGGTCTTTTCTGATTCCACACAAATCTTAAAATAATTTGTTCTAACTCTCTGAAGAAAGTCCATGGTATTTTGATAGGGATTGCATTAAATGCGTAAATTGCCCTGGGTAACATTGACATTTTCACAATATTAATTCTGCCAATCCATGAGCATGGAATATTTTTCCATCTCTTTGTGTCTTCCTCAATTTCTTTCAGAAGTGTTCTATAGTTTTTAGGGTATAGATCCTTTACCTCTTTGGTTAGGTTTATTCCTAGGTATCTTATGCTTTTGGGTGCAATTGTAAATGGGATTGACTCCTTAATTTCTCTTTCTTCAGTCTCATTGTTAGTGTATAGAAATGCCACTGACTTCTGGGCATTGATTTTGTATCCTGCCACACTGCCAAATTTGCCCATTTTTATTTTTTTTATTTTTTTTTAAATTTTTTATTTATTTATGATAGTCACACAGAGAGAGAGAGAGAGAGGCAGAGACACAGGTAGAGGGAGAAGCAGGCTCCATGCACCGGGAGCCCGACGTGGGATTCGATCCTGGGTCTCCAGGATCGTGCCCTGGGCCAAAGGCAGGCGCTAAACCGCTGCGCCACCCAGGGATCCCCTGTCTGCCCATTTTTAAATCATTGTTTTTTGCTATTGAGTTGTATAAGTTCTTTATATATTCTGGGTACTAACCCTTTCCAAATATATGATCTGCAAATATTTTCTTTCATTTAATAAAATGCCTTTACATTTTGTTGATGGTTTCTTTTGCTATGTAGAAGCTTTTTGGTATGATGTAGTCCCACTTGTTTATTTTTGCTTTTGTTGCCTTTTTCATATCAAATCCAAAAAATCATCCCCAAGATTGATGTCAAAGAACTTACCACCTACGTTTTCTTCTAGGAGTTTCAAGGCTTCAGTTTTTTATAAAGTTAAACATATGTTTACCAAATAACTTGGCAATCCCACTTCTAGGATTTATCTATAACAACTGTACACAGATATTTATAGAATTTTTAAAAGATTCTATTTGTTTATTTGAGACAAAAAGAGTGCACAATCAGGGGAAGGGCAGAGGGAGAGGGAGAAGCAGGATCCCCACTGCTGGACTCAATCCCAGAACCCTAAGATCATGACCTGAGCTGAAGTCAGAGCTTACCTCACTGAGCCACCCAGGTGCTCCAGAAGTTTTATTCATGGTCAGCAAAAACTGGAAACAATCCAAATGTCTTTAATTAGATGACTAGATAAGCCAACTGCGGTGCATCCATATAGAAGGCTGCTGCTGGGAAGTATAAAGAAACTATTGGTGCACAGAACAATATGAATGACTCTTAAAGATATCATGCTGGATGATAAATGTCTCAAAAGGTTCCATACATATGACACTGGACAAGTCACAGTTACAGGAATGAAGGACAGATTGGTGGTGACTAGGGTTGATGGGTGAGGAAAGTAACTTAAAAGAGGCCATATGAGTAAACTTGGAGAGTCATGGAAATGTTCCATATCCTTATTGTGTTTACAAGAATCTACACATATTTTTAAAAGATAAAAGATAAAGAAACCTTTTCAGGGGCACCTGCCTGACTCAGTGGGTAAGGCATGCAACTCTTGACCTCGGGATTGTGAATTTGAGCCCCATGTTGGGCATACAATTTACTTAAAAATTTTTCTTAAAAAAATCTTTTTCAATAACACAAAAATCCTTATGTATTATTCAGTGAAGCACTATTTGTCATTGCAAAATGTTGGAAACAACCTAAATGCTTATACACAGGACAGTGGTTTCATAAACCAAAGCACAGATACACAGTGGAATACTAAACTGATGTAAAAAAAAGATTAAACATCTGTATGAACTGATAAGTGATGTTTGGGGTATATATTGTTAAGTGAACAAGGATAGTGCTATAGAGTGTCCATAGTGTGGAAAGAAGGAAAAATAAGAAAACCTAGATGTATCCACTGGTTTTTGAAAAGAGAAACACAGGAAGGATGAACCAGGAAATGAGATTGGCTACCTTTAGGAGAGAGGGGTGGGTGAAGGGGACAGAAGCATAGGGACAGGGAGGAAGAGGTGGGAGCAGGTGCTACGCTCATCTGAGTATACATCATGCATAGTTAGCTCTCAGAACGGCATTCATGTTTCACATACTCAAAGATTAGTATCAACAAGGATGGAAGAAAAAACTCCCTTAAATTTAAATAGAAGCAGAAACAATGAATTTCGTGTTATTTCAAATGAATAACATAAACACAATGAAATAGGGAAGGGATAACTTCTGCACCCTGTGTTTTGAATATATCCCCTCAGACTAATGACTAGCAACTAACCACAAATATCGAACTCTGGTTAGTAGGCTTGCTTTTGTAGTGGTATGGATGAGCAATTCTGAAACTATTCTCTATGTGTTGTAGGTTTGAGCAAGTCAGTAAGTATGTTGAGTATAATGGGTGCCAAGTTTCTCACTGATGGGAAAGGGCGTTACAAATATGGAAAGGAGGAAGGCTGGAATCAACACTGTGGTGTGGGACTCGACTTGGAAGTAACAGTGTGGATTCACAGTGCGTGAGAGCAGAGCATTTGGTGGTAAGAGACTGTGACATTCCTGCACACAAGAACAGCTTCTGAGAACCGTGAATGGGAGGGCTGTGCCTGGCCCAGTATTTATAGAAGCCCCACACCCCGAAGGATTGTACCGCTGCCCATCTACATTATGAGACTGGCCTCGCTATTACATTATGAAGATGATGTTCTGCCAATAGTAGATTTTTTATTTGGAGACTTCGGATAATAATGGAAGAAAGTCTTAGGCCTGTACATTAGTCAGGCCTCTTTCTGTTGCAAGAAACTGAGCTCAAATGAATTGAACAAGAAGGGGATTTATTTATTAGCACCTATTGTGGAAAGATTAGGAGTGGGTCTAGCTCCAGGACTGTCTGGATCTAGGGACTTGAATGCTGTCACTGGGGCTCTCCCTTTCTCTTCGTTACTCAGGCTTTCTCTCCTGGGTGGGCACAATGGAACTGGACAGCACAAGGCTTATCTTTGGTCCGTTTAGCAAGCCCTGCAGAAAGAAAGCCTGTCCCCTAGATTCTGGCAAGAAGACCCAGGTGGGACTGTGACTGGTCCAATTCCTGGGGTGAGAGAGATGCACCCACCTTGACTTTGACTGGCAGCCTGTCTAGAACCACGGGGAGTGAGGGAGGGGTTTCTAAAAGGAAACCTAGGAGAAGCCAACAAAAATTAATGACTCTCTATTGCTTTTCCTGCTATAGCCTCCTTGTAAAGTTCTGACTTCTGTTTATGCCCAATCATGTGAGACTAAGTAAATTCCTCAAAAACAGTAAAAAAACAAAACTACCCAAACCACTTTGCACCACGACAAGTTTCTCTGAAGGGCCACAAGCCCTCGTGGGCAGGCTGGGCAGACCTGGGTATTTCTTCCTGTGGTGTCCTTCCCCACATACCTGTGCCTGGTACAGGAGCTTGCCCTAAGCATATGCATTAATGTTTCTAGTACCTTCCATGCACCCTACCCCCACCCCTGCCATCATCTGTTTGTCCAACAGAGCCCTCCAAACTGTAATAGTTCTCAGGTAGAAAATGTCCAAGACAGAAGCTTGAGTATAACTGCTTCAGAACTCTTCCTGGATCAGTCTCCAAACTCCACCTCAGAGGAAGGGCTAACTTGTTGTAGGTATTTTATGCTTAATTTACCAATAGGTGAATAACAGTCACCCCTAAAAGAAATTTCACCCCTAGCTGAAATTTTAGCCATCATTACCTTTAGTAGAGGAACTTCAGGACACTAACATCCCATCCTTCTGTGAGCTGACACACCTAGGTCTTTTTCTTTTCTTAAAGATTTATTTATTTATTATATATATATAGACAGAACATGTGCGCATGCATGTGAGGGCAGGGTGCAGAGGGAGAGGGAGAGAATCTCAAGCAGACATTCTTCTGAGTGTGGAGCCCAATGTGAGGCTTGATCTCATGACCCTGAGACCATAACCTGAGCCAGAAGACACTCAATTAAATGAGCCACTCAGGTGGCCCCATACCTAGGTCCTTCTTGAAAAACATCTTAGCCCAGAGGATCCGTGAGGCCTCACAGGGGTCTGAGAGAGAATGACTCCAGGTATCAGAAGTTTGTTCTTGAACTCTCTGCCACGCCCCCTTGAATACTCATCAAAAGCCAGTGCTTTAAAATAGGGACTCTTAAACATGAGTTTGAATGAGATTCCCATAAAGTACATAATTAAAATGCAGATTCCTGGCCCTGGAGACTCTGAGGAGCAGGGGCTGATGAGGAGCTGAGGGAAGAGCTTTCTGAGCAACAGGAACAACAAATGCAAAGGCCCTAAGGCAGGAAAGAGTGCTCCAGGAAATATCAACAAAAGGAACCAAAGGCAAAGGGACAGGAGATGAAGGAGCAAGGACTATAACCATGAGGACTTTGAGGTTGGGACAAGGAGATTAGGTTTTTATCTCAGTGAGACTAGGTTTTAAGTGGTAGAAATACAGATCAGATTGTCACTTTAAGAAAATCACTCTAGCTGTTTTGTACAGAATGGATGATTGAAAGGCAAGAAGGTGGGCAGGAGGACCAGTCAAGAGACATCTAGGGTGCTGCAGGCCAGAAGGGATGATGGCATGGCAGGGGGATGAAAATGGATCTGGACAGCATGTAAGATGTGAAGATTCGGAGTGCTAACCTCAGTCCTGGTGCATTTTATTGTTCCTGTTTGCATTTCCTTCTGTTCTAGGTAATTTATCCCCTCTCCACCTTTTGTTGTTGTTTCAAAATGAAAATGTTATTTTTATTATGAAAGTGATATATTCTCAATATTTAAAATGCAAACAATATAGGACAGTAAAAGAAGAAATCAATCATCAGCAATCTCATCACTGTGAGAGGTTACTGTCCTGCCAGACATTCTGTACATGAGTGCCATGCATTTTGCCCCAGTACTATCATACTACACATGCTACTTTATAATGTGCTTTTTTTCACCATATAAAATACAATTCCAGAAAAAAATAATACAATTCCAGGTGCATACATGATGTGCATTCAGTGAGGGGAAGTTGGATCTCATTCAACCAGATTTCTTTTCTGTTTGTGTAAATTTCCTCAAAGAGAAAAAAAAAAGGCATAACTTTTGAGTCTATAAAGTTAGAAAACACAAGTCATTTTCCTAAAAAGCAGGAGAAGGCCTAGGGGATTAAAAAAAATTTTTTTTTTATGTTTAAAACCAGAAAATATACTCCAAACAGAGGAGCTACAAAACAAGGGTAGTAATTTCCTCCCAGAAGGGAATGTGACACCTAGACAAAATTACGTTGTTTATTTTGCATGGTCTTAACTCAAACTACACAAAACACAGAGAGCAGTGGCAGGAAGTGCCTTTTTGTGTCCTGCTGGGGATGGGGCTCCCCAAGCGAAGCCTCTGGATATCTCAGGATTAAGCCAAGAATCCTTGGAGCAACTTGCTCAAAACACTAATTGTATTTGTGTCTCTGTCTTTGATTAGTGGCTTAGTTAGCTTTCTGCCTCATTATCATTTTCATCTTTTAAAAAAATTATTATTAAAGTAAAAGGCTAAAACTTTAGTTTTATTTTTTTATTTTCCCTCAGAGGAAAATAATTTAAATACAAACTTGAAGGTACTTGATATACTCTTTATCTTTGGCAATATATTTAACAACCTTGATGTGGGAATGTTGTTTTTCTTCTACCTCAGTCGTCAAATGGTTTCAATAGAAAACAAAGGCCTGGGGATACCTGGACTCTGTCCTTAGCCATTAGTTGCTTTTCTTGGGTTGAATATCCATCCTACAGCTCAGTAAAGAAAAAAAATCAAATTAGACAGTATATATTGGGGTTTACATTCCGTGATCTAATGTGTTGGAGCAGAACTGGTCAAACATAAACTGTAGAGTGCAGGTGGTGGATATATGGTGTTCACTGTAAATCTAGGTTTTGTTTTTTTTTTTTTTTATTTATGATAGCCACAGAGAGAGAGAGAGAGAGGCGCAGAGACACAGGCAGAGGGAGAAGCAGGCTCCATGCACCGGGAGCCCGACGTGGGACTCGATCCCGGGTCTCCAGGATCGCGCCCTGGGCCAAAGGCAGGCGCCAAACCGCTGCGCCACCCAGGGATCCCCCTAAATCTAGGTTTTAAGTTACTGTATTACTTGTATTACTTGCTTTTATTTTTTTTTTTTAAGATTTATTTATTTATTCATGAGAGACACAGACTGGGAGAGAGAGGAAGAGACATAGGCAGAGGGAGAAGCAGGCTCCTCGCAGGGAGCCCAATATGGGACTTGATCCTGGATCCCAGGATCACGACTTGAGCCGAAGGCAGGTGCGCAGCTGGGGAGCCACCCAGGCATCCCGTATTACTTGCTTTTATTAACAGATAGTAAGCCTTAGTGGCAGACAACTTTTAGGAAAGATTCTTACATTTATTTTTTTTTTAAGATTTTATTTATTTATTCATGAGAGGCACTGAGAGAGAGAGGCAGAGACATAGGCAGAGGGAGAAGCAGGCTCCCCACAAGAAGCCTGATGTGGGACTGGATCCCAGGCGCTGGGATCACACCCTGAGCAGAAGGCAGACGCTCATCCTCAACTGCTGAGCCACCCAGGCGTCCCAGATTCTTACATTTAATAGGAGATGGAGAGGTGGAGACTGTTATTTCTAGAATTTTCTTTAAGAAGGGCAGATGAGGGCAGCCCGGGTGGTTCAGTGGTTTAGCGCTGCCTTCAGACCAGGGTGCGATCCTGGAGGCCCGGGATGGGGACCCACATTGGGCTCCCTGCATAGAGCCTGCTTCTCCTTCTCCCACTGCCTGTGTCTCTGCCTCTCTCTCTCTCTCTCTGTGTGTCTCATGAATAAATAAATAAAATCTAAAAAAAAAAAAGAAGGGCAGATGATACAGAGTGCTTGAGAGTGTCACCCGTTTCCCCACTGGGTTGTAGTCTCTTCCTGAGGATTTTGAGATTTAATTAACACAATGGTTTTTTTTTGTTCATTTTAATTTTAAAGAATATTACACAAATAACACACTACAGATAAAAATTCCTTTTGAAACTCACACCCACCCCAAATCTCCAGTCTCCTCTCCTCCAGCTCCTGCCAAATGAAATCACTTTTTCAGTTTGATATACATACTTCCAAACTCTACCTTATTGAGACAAACAATCCTGCTGAATTATATAGTGTGCCAGGGTGGCTATTCCGCATATGTTTTTAGCTATTTCTCTATTGATAGACATTAAATTTGTTTCTGATTATTTTTTTCTTTTCACCATTAAAAACAAGAGGACAGAAAATAAGTTTGTCCATATATACCTATGTGCAAATATGTTTTTTTCCACTGAGGTTAAATACTCAGTGGAATAGCCATACAGAAGAAATTAGAAATTATTCACGGTTTATTTTTTTTCATAGAAAGGACTAGTTTTCCCTTCAGTATGACTTTCAGTGGTCAACTCCAGCAAATATTTCTTTTTATTAAGTTTTGGAATGAGTTCAGTCTGGGCTCCAAACAAAGCAGGGATGAAGCGCTATGAGTCTGAGTCTTTGCCTTCTAAGAAGATTTAACACTCATCTATGGGGCCCCATATATCAACCACCAAAAGAAAGGCTAAGTCAGAAGCCAAAAAAATTAGTTATTTATAGAAAGTGGATGGACAGAAATGGGACATGAAGAAGGAAGGAATGGGAATAGGTAGTAGGAATGAAGTGGCTCCAACACTCTAGTATATCTAAGTCCTTTTGTGTAGCTGTGACTCTTAGAACAGGGGTAATGGTTTATATATTCCAAGAATAAATAAATAAATTATTCAAATCAAGCAGGATGACAGGAGAACCCAACATGGAACACCAACAATAAGGAATCTAAGTGTATTACAAATAAAGAATATAACTACACTGGAGGAGATAGGGAAGAAAACACTGAACCTAAGCAACTGAAAAATTATATTTTGGATACTACATGAGTAAAGGTGGAAGGACTGTACACAGAGATTATAGTTTAGTCAGTAAATTTGTTCCTCTCTGTGGGGTCTCACAGGAGAATGAGTTAGCAATTCCAAAACCATTTTATGTGCAGACTAGTCTGGGTCCAATTAGGAGATAGAAATCACAGTACTTTGAACAGAGAAAGTTTAATAAAAAGAATTATTAACTATAACAAGGGATTGGAGAAATGAGTAGTAAGAAGTAAAGAGAACTCTAAAGAATATAGGAAGAACATATATAAGGAGCAGCCACTTGTCTAGGACTACGAGAGACAACGCAAGGAAAAGACTCCATCCTCCAGGGCAGAGATCTAGACCCAGTTGGGGAAGGGCACTGCCACGGCTCACTGAATAGCAGAGCAGTCATTGTAGTGCCATACCATCAGAACTTGCCAGAAATCCGCTCACTATGGTTCCAGGAAAACTGTTCATGGGGAGGTATCTCACTGGAGGCCCTATTCTATGAAACTGCCCCAGAAAAGTGCTAGGGAAAGCTGTTCCGCACTGGTGCTTCTGGATGCTGGATATTGCAGGAGCCAGCAGCTACAATTTGGTATTAGGGAAGCTGTCTACACAACAGGAGCTGGACATTGGAGAAGCTGCCTACATTGCAGATGCTGGAGGAGCAGCCTATACTGCAAGAATCTACCAGAAGGAGCACACCAGACCAGGTCTTCCTTTCTCCTGCAATGTCTCTCCATCGCCCTCTACTGACAAAATTCAACATGGTGCCAGCTGACAAAGGAAAATATTTAAGGGGACCAGCTTCGTTTTTTGCATACCAGAAAATAAAGGATTTTTATTAACTGGCAGAGTCCTTTGCCTACTCACCTTTCATATGCTCCCTTTTACACACTTTTGAACTCTCATACAACAAAACCTCTCTAAAAGTCCACCAAACAAGATAGATCTTTTTATCTTAGAAATGAAGAAATTGGGGGATCCCTGGGTGGCTCAGCGGTTTGGCGCCTGCCTTCGGCCCAGGGCCTGATACTGTAGTCCCGGAATCGAGTCCCACATCGGGCTCCCTGCATGCAGCCTACTTCTCCCTCTGCCTGTGTCTCTGCCTCTCTCTCTGTGTCTCTCATGAATAAATAAATAAAATCTTTAAAAAAATGAAGAAATTTTCATGCTCTCCACCAAATGAGGAAACAGTCCCATCCAACAGTTATTGAATCATCACTGATTGTGTTAATTAACCCTTAAATTTAGTCATAGTCCCACTGAATATTCTGTTACCTAAAATCTAAACTGCAAAGTTAGCTTTAGCAATTTTGAATATAAAACAAAAATGGGAAGAAGGAGAAAGCAGAAGAAAATGATTATCATATACAAATAAACACCTATGTGTGACAAGCAAATACAATGTAGTTTCTATAATTGGTCATAAGGCTATAACTGGTAGCTATGATTTTCCTCTTCACTACCCATTCACTATTTCCTTTACCCTCTGGCAAAATCTAACCTGGCTGGGGTGACCCAAACCTTAGTTCTCAGTGACTCTAGGTACTTAATTGTACCTCCTTTTCTTGGTTGTTTTAGTTTTCCATTGACCTTTACTATTAGGCATGCAAGTCCTAAGAGGAGCCCAGGAGAACCCCTGAGTATATATGGATAAAAGAACAAATTTAGGCATATGCATATGTGTGTGTATGGATATGTTTCCCTAGCTATATTTGATGAGAGTGTCTAGAAGCAATGACACCCCAGTGCAATGAATACAGTGTGAGATCTTGGTTTCAAGAGATGATTCTCCAATAAAAAGAACCAGAAATTCTTGGAGAAATTATTGAGTCTAGCTAGTAGTAGAACAGGGAAAATACAAGATGAACCCACAAAATAAGTATTCATTAGCTCACGTTTGTGTAATTAAATAAATGAATAAATAAATTAATGGGGGAAACGGGACAGGAGAATTTTCCTTACAGAAGAATTTCAATTAACAAATGTGAAAGGAATAAGGGAAATAGAAAAATCAGCATTAGAACATCACATTAATAATTGTTACATGCAAGATGTTAAATTAATTAGCATGGATGCTAAAATTAGCTAGTAAAAGTTTGAGGGTAGCAGGATACTTGTGTCACTGAAAAGTATCACCATCGGGCAGCCCAGGTGGCTCAGAGGTTTGGCGCCACCTTTAGCCCAGGGCATGATCCTGGAGACCCGGGATGGAGTCCCACATCAGGTTCCCTTCATGGAGCCTGCTTCTCCCTCTCCCTGTGTCTCTGCCTCTCTGTGTGTGTCTTTTGTGAATGAATAAATAAATAAAATAAAAAAAAATAAAAGTATCACCATCAAGAAGTTAATTACAAAGAGAATATAGTAACCTTACAGTGGAGACACCTGGCAGATGCCATCTTAACCAAATGATCAAGTAAAATAAGAGGGGCACCTGGTTGGCTCAGTCAGTAGACTAATGACTCTTAATCTTGGAGTGTTGAGTTCAGGCTCTATGTTGGGTGTAGAATTTACCTAAAAAAGTAAAATAAGACATAAGCCATAGTGACACCATGTACCACCTGATATGATACACAATATCATTTCCCTGACATTCTTACCAAAATTTCGTAACTTGAATCCATTCTTGAAAAAACATCAGACAAATCCAAATTAAAGGATATTCCTGAATACTCTTTCTTCAAATGTGTCAAGGTCACGAAAGACTAAGGAACTTTCAGGGCAGCCCGGGTGGCTCAGTGGTTTAGCGTCGCCTGCAAGTCCAGGTTGTGATCCTGGAGATCCAGAATCGAGTCCCACCTCAGGCTCCCTGCATGGAGCCTGCTTCTCCCTCTGCCTGTGTCTCTGCCTCTTGCTCGCTCGCTCGCTCGCTCTGTGTCTCTCATGAATAAATAAATAAAATCTTAAAAAAAAAAAAGAAAGACTAAGGAACTTTCAGAGATTGGAGACTAAGGAGATGGGATGCCTGGGTGGCCCAGTGGTTTGAGCATCTGCCTTTGGCTCAGGTCATGATCCCAGGATCCGGGATCGAGTCCCACATCAGGCTCCTTGTGGGGAGGCTGCTTCTCCCTCTGCCTATGTCTTTGCCTCTCTCTCTTTGTCTCTCATGTATAAATAAATAAAATCTTAAAAAAAAAAGAGAGAGAGAGAGAGACTAAGGAGACATGACACCTAAATGCACTGCAGGATTCTGGGTGGATCCTGGATCAGAAATAAGACATTAGTGGACTGTTGGTACCACGTGACATGAATGACACTTCAACTCTGTGGTCTTCCTCTCAAAAACCCATATCCAAATCTATTCATGAGAAAAATAGCAGACAGATTGCAATTGAGGAGCAGCCTACAAAATACCTGATCAGCACTCAAAATTGTCAAGGTCATCAAAAACAAGACAAGTCTGAGAAACTGTCCCAGCCCAGAGGGGCCTAAGGAGGATGACAACTAAATAGAATGTGATATCTTGGATAGGATTCTGGAACAGAAAAATGACATTGCAGAAAAAAGAAAGAAATCTGAATAGGTTATGGGCTTTAGTTAATAATAATGAATTGATATCAATTCACTTATCATGGCAAATATACCATGCTAATATAAAATGTTATTAGAAGGGGAAACAGTATGAGTACATGAGAACTCAGTACTATCTTTTCAGTGTTTCTATGAATTTAAGACAATTCTAAAATTTAAAAATTTATTTTTTAAAAAAGGGACATTATTAGTAGGAGAATGGTAGTCTGTAGATTACTCAGTAGTATTATATCGATGTTTCTGGTTTCTATAATTGGGCTGTGGTTATATAAGAGGTTATATAAGAAGCTAGGGGAAGTTGGGTGGAGAGTATACAGGTTCTGTTTGAACTATTTTTGAAACTTTTCTGTAAATTAAAAAATATTTCAAAAACATTTTTTAAAAACAAGCTTGAAATGTTGCCACTTAAATAAAGAAAAGAATTCAATCTATGGCCTTGCACACCACTCTTAGAATTGGTCTTGCAACAATATATGCATACTTTTAAAGGTACAAACTATGTTGAGAGTAGCCAATGTACATATGGCTCAATTTTATGGAAAGCAGTTTGGAAGTCATGAACAAAGCTGGAAGCACAACCAAGGCAATAAATGAGACCGCCTGGAGAGTCCCAGGGAAACATTGTGAGACATTACATAATGGCAGCCAGCAGCAATGGAAGAATTTATTTTAGGTTTCCAGTTTAAATATATATATTTATGTGCACCAGGGAAGGCAGTGGAAGTCATCATCTGACCTCTCTGGAGAAGGGAGGGTGCATTTGTCCCTGGACACTGGCCACCCCTACCCCACACCCCCAGCCTATGCTAACCTGTAGGGAGTCCCACCTCTGGAGCAGGGCTACAAAGCTGCTGCCTCACCTGAATCCTCAGAGCTGCTCCCTGGGTGGAGGAAGAGGCCTAGCCTGGTGGGAGCTTGCAGGGCCCTCAGGGTTCTCTGGACAGTTTTGTTGCTGGTGTGAGGCTAACTGCTCTTCCTCATGAACTTGGCTCAATGCCTTGCTGCTCTGTGTCTGTTTTTGTAATCTGTCACTCCCTTGCTCCATCTCTACTGAAATTTAGCTTTAGAATTTCCTGTTTGAGGGCCTTAGGTTGGGAGACTAGAGTCAGGGCATACTGTGCTTTTTCTTTTTTTTAACAACTTGGAGGTACTGGTTGGCCCTGTCTCTTCAGGGAGGGCATGCCCTAGATGGCTCCGACACATGGAGTTGCTGCCTGCTGCTTCTAGGTGTGCAAATTACTCAACTGCAAGGACCTTCTCCCACTGGCATTAATTCCAGAGTAGAGAGGATGGGCCCTGCAGTTGTAAAATAAGCATTGTGTGTTTCTTCCTACCCTTCTGTCCCATTTCCCCCAAGTGCATTGGCAGCATATGTTCCCAGCCATTTGCCCTGAACTAGTTCCTGCTAAAATGTAAATTGGGGCAGCTGGGGCCTGCTCAAATACTTTAAAACTCTTTTCCCCTTGGCTTCTGTGATGGCTAGTTTTATGTGCCTACTTAACTGGGTTAAGGGATGCTCAGATAGCTGGTAAAACATTATTTCTGAATGTGTCTGTGGAGGTGTTTCCAGAAAAAATTAACATTTTATTTATTTATTTATTTTTTAATTTTTATTTTATTTTATTTATGATAGGCACACAGTGAGAGAGAGAGAGAGAGGCAGAGACACAGGCAGAGGGAGAAGCAGGCTCCATGCACCGGGAGCCAGACGTGGGATTCCCGGGTCTCCGAGATCGCGCCCTGGGCCAAAGGCAGGGGCTAAACCACTGCGCCACCCAGGGATCCCAAAAATTAACATTTTAATTGGTGAATTGACTAAAGTAGATGGCCCTCCCCAGTCAAGTGGGCATTATTCAACTGGTTGAGGCCCCAATAGAACAAAAAGGCAGAAGAAACGCAAATTCTCTTTCTCTCTCTCTCTCTACTTGAGCTGAGACATCCATCTTCTCTTGCCCTCAGACACTGGCCCTCCCAGTCTCAGATTTCCAGATTCAATTTAGGACTTACATCATCAGCCCTCATTTCTACCTTTGGACTTAGACTGAATTATACCATCAGCTTTCCTGATTCTCCAGCTGGCAGACAGCTGACTGTGGGACTTCTCAGCCTTCATGACTGCATGAACCAATTCCTACAATCAATCTTCTCTTACTCATATCTCTATACATCCTATTGGTTCTGTTTCTCTGGAGAAGCTGGACTAAGACCACTCACTGCCTCTTGGTTCTCTTCCTATCCCTCTGAACCCCCTTTTCATGGTTCATTATGTCTAGCTTCTTTTTATGCCCCAGCCTTTTTTTTTTTTTTTAAGATTTTATTTGTTTATTCATGAGAGAGAGAGAGAGGAAGAGACATAGGCAGAGGGAGAAGGAGGCTCCATGCAGAAAGCCCAATGTGGGACTTGATCCTGGGACCCTAGGATCATGCCCTGAGCCGAAGGCAGATGCTCAACCGCTGAGCCACCCAGCCGTCCCTATGCCTCAGCCTCTGAAACAGAGTTAGAAGAGGACGAGTGGGGTTCATGATGCAGCATAGTATCCAAATAGCTATGTGTCATTCAGACAAACCAGAAAAACTTTGTGAGCCTCAGATCCTTTACCTGTTAAGTGGAGTTCTCTGTGACTGCCTCTAAGGCTCATCAGGCTCTGTGAAGTGTGAGATACTGCCCTAAAAAATTAGTTCCCTGAGGGCAGGGACCTCATGAGCATGAGCATGTTCTATTGAGCAGGTTCTATTCCAATGCCTTGCTCAGAATTGCATGCAGGAGGCACTCAATAAATGCTTGCTAAATAAACAGTTGAATCTAAAAATGCTAGTCATTATGATTATACATTTGTATATGTCAAAAGTCATATCATTTAGGTTCAACACGATACTGGAGAGAATTAAGAGAAAACCCAACCCTGATAGTAGAAAGTAAATGGAGAGCTAAACGTTATAGGCACAATAATTTGAGAAATAAAATGGCTGAGTTGCATGGTTGCTCCAGGTTGTTTATTGACCTTGTCTCATATGAGTGGCGCAGTGGGGCCTCTTTCCTCTGGACATATGTGACCTATCTGGAATCTTTCTTTCTGGACTTGATTACTCAGTTTGAACTCTAACCTGCTGAGGTAGCATGCCCATTTCCTTAAGAATAATTTTAGGGGTACCTGGCTGGTTCAGTTGGTTAAATATCTGCCTTCAGCTCAGGTCATGATCTCTGCATCCTGGGATCAAACCCCAAGGTGGGCTCCCCACTCAGCAAGGAGTCTGCTTCTCCCTCTCCTTCTGCCCCTCCTTCCCTACTCATGCTCTCTCTCTCTTTCTGTCTCTTAAATAAATAAATAAAATCTTAAAAGAAATAATTTTAGAGAAGTCTTAAAAAGCTGATTCCATTTTAAAAGTTCACAAACTCAAAAATGCCTTTGGAAAAAATAGAAAACTTGAATAAAACTATACCTTAGAGAAATAAGAGAAGAAGTTACCTCCTCTAAGCAAGAACAGGATGTTCTGCAAAAGGGACAATCACTTGGATATTAAGAAATATAATAATCAAAATAAAAACTCATTAGATTTTGAATATCTAGTTGAAGCAATGCTCTAAAGCATGGGACAAAGTGATAGAGATGGAACATAGTCAATAATGACAAGAAAATTGAAGGATAAATTTAGCATATCTATCATCCAACTCAGGATTTTCATAAAGAGTAAGCAAAGGAAAAAGATGAGAGGAAGAGACCAAAGAAATACTCAAAAGAATTTCCCAGAGCTTGAGAACATGTGTCTCTGAAGTGAAAGGCCAAGATGAAGGAAGAGACTCATCCTCGTGAACTTTCAGGACAACAGAAATTAAAAGACCAGCTTATAAACTTAAAGAGAGAGAGAGAAGGAGGAGAGAGAGAGAGAGAGAGAGAGAGAGACTGACAAAGGACCAGGAATAAAAATGCCATCAGCCTTCTAAACCACAAGCTCAGAGCTGAAAGAAAAGAGCAATGCCTTCAACATTCTTTTTTTTAAATAAGATTTTATTTATTTATTCATGAGAGACACAGAGAGAGAGAGAGAGAGGCAGAGACACAGGCAGAGGGAGAAGCAGGCTCCATGCAGGGAGCCTGACGTGGGACCTGATCCTGGGTCTCCAGGATCACGCTCTGGGCTGAAGGTGGCACTAAACCGCTGAGCCACCCAGGCTGCCCTGCCTTCAACATTCTATTTTTTTTTTTAATTTTTATTTATTTATGATAGTCACACACAGAGAGAGAGAGAGAGGCAGAGACATAGGCAGAAGGAGAAGCAGGCTCCATGCACCGGGAGCCCAACGTGGGATTCGATCCTGGGTCTCCAGGATCGCGCCCTGGGCCAAAGGCAGGCGCCAAACCGCTGCGCCACCCAGGGATCCCTGCCTTCAACATTCTAATGGAAAATTACTTTCAACATAAAATTCATTCCCCAGTCAAATTATCAATTAACTGTGATGTTTAATGAAGATATTTTTTATTAGACATGCAAGGTCTTACAAAATTTGCCTCCAGATCTTTTCTCAAGAAGCTAATGAAGGAACTGCCTCAATAAAAAATGAGAGAGAAACCCAGGGCACCTAGGTGGCTCAGTCAGTTAGGCATCCAGCTCTTGATTAAGGCTCAGGTTCTGATCTCAGGATCTCAGGGTCATAGGATTGAACCCCAGCTCAGACTCTGCTCCATTAGAAGCCTGCTTGAGATTCTCTCCCTCCTTTTCCCTCTGCCCCTTCCCCAGCTCATGCACGTGCACATGCACTCTGTCTAAATAAATAAAATCTTAGAACAAAACAAAACAAAATGTGTGAGAAGCCCCCAAAGAGACAGAAAATAGAATTCTAACACCAGAGAGAAGGAAAGGGAAGGACAGCTGGGCAGCAGACCTGAAGAATATCTCACCCTGACCAGGGCAGGAGCAGGAGGACTCCAGAGGGAATTTTCCTGAAAAAATCCTGAGAGAAAAACTACTGCCTCTGACCATGTTAAGAGTTATATGGGGAAAGTTAACAAGGGATATCTATCTATCTATCTATCTACACACATATATCTCTTTCATATATATGTGTATATATATATATAATTTATTTTTTCATGAGAGACATACAGAGAGAGGCAGAGACATAGGCAGAGAGAGGCTCCCCATGGGGACCTGATGTAGGACTGGATCCCAGGACCCCAGGATCATGACTTGAGCCAAAGGCAAATGCTCAACCACTGAGCCACCTAGGTGTCCCAATAAGGGTTATATTAAAAAGGTAGACACTAACTACACATACACATACAGGCAAACCAAAAAACATTGTAACAAGAAAGGAGCTATAGTCATAAAACACTGCTTGCCTTTAAGGTGACTAATTCAGGGATCCCTGGGTGGCGCAGAGGTTTGGCGCCTGCCTTTGGCCCATGGCGCGATCCTGGAGACCCGGGATCGAATCCCACATCGGGCTCCCAGTGCATGGAGCCTGCTTCTCCCTCTGCCTTTGTTTCTGGCTCTCTCTGTCTCTCAGTCTTTCATGAATAAATAAATAAATAAAATCTTTAAAAAAAAAAAAAGGTGACTAATTCATAATTATTATCACAATAATATAAACAATGAATATTGATTTTTTAATGAATATTGATTTAATCAAAATTTTAAGCTATTCATCAGGATTCCAAAATAAAACAACTCTCAAAGGGGGGTAATTTGAGGAGAATTTCATCAGAGAGGCTTTGTGGGCAGGGTGAAAAGAAACCACAAAGGAAGGTACAGTACCAGTATGGAGGAGCTATTATCCACCCTTTTTCCCCATCCCCCAACACACAGACCAGAGGAGGCAAGGGGGTGGCAGCAGTTGTCAGAAACTGGAGAGAGTGCCTGACAGCAGGGCGAGACATGCAGCCCCCCACAGCAACCTAACGGTGGTGGCTGAGAGCAGAAATACTTTTACTCTCTCCCTCCCCTCAAATCCCTGCCTATGCCCCATATTGACCCAACCCACCCTGAAGACTGAGGGGAAGAAAGCCCATTGATGGGGTCTGTACACGTTAGAATGGTTCTGGAAGGGCAAAGGAAGACATACAGGACAAACCTTAGTGGGTAGATAGAAGAAGGAAATGAAAGAGAACACAATTCTCATTTGTCGTAAAGAGCAGGAAGTGAGGAGCCAGTGTCTAAATCAGTCAAGAAAGGCAAGATCAGGGATCCCTGGGTGGCGCAGCGGTTTGGCGCCTGCCTTTGGCCCAGGGCGCGATCCTGGAGACCCGGGATTGAATCCCACGTCGGGCTCCCAGTGCATGGAGCCTGCTTCTCCCTCTGCCTGTGTCTCTGCCTCTCTCTCTCTCTCTCTCTCTGTATGACTATCATAGATAAATTGAAAAAAAAAAAGTAATTAAAAAAAAAAAAAGAGAAAGGCAAGATCAGGGGCACCTGCGTGGCTCAGTGGTTGAGCGTCTGCCTTCGGCTCAGGGCTTGATTCCAGGGTCCTGGGATTGGGCCCCACATCATCTCTCTGCTGCTCACTCTGCCTCTCTCTCTGTGTCTCTCATGAATAAATTAATTAAATCTAAAAAAAAAAAAGAAAAAAGAAAGGCAAGATTAGCGTATGATTTCGAAACAGGGCAGCAAATGCCAGAATATAGCAAAAAGGATTGAAATAGGGTGCTTTGGGAGTGAGAGTGACAAGGGACAGGTCAGGGGACCGCTTTTTCATTTTACATTCATTAGAACTAATAAGACTTTCAAAACTTTGTATATATAACTTTGATTAAAGTAAAGAAAATAATAATATCCAGTCTGATCATGAGAAAAACATCAGACAAATCCCAATAGAGGGGCATTCTACAAAGTACCTAACCGATGCTCTTCAAAATTGTCAAGATCATAAAATACAAGTGAAGTCTAAGAAACTGTCAGTTGAAAGGACCCTAAGACGCAGCAACTAAATGTTATGTGGTATTCTGTATGGGATGGTGGAACAGAAAAGAAAGATATGGAGTAAAAACTAAAGAAATCTAAGTTTGGACTTTCATAATGATAATGTATCAATATTGGTTTATTTATTGTAACAAATGTACTATAAGACTAATGTAATATGTTCATAATAAAGGAAACTAGGGACAGGGTATATGGGCACTCTATTATCTTCTCAATTTTTCTGTAAATCTAAAATTGTTCTAAAAATAGTCTATTAAAAATAATAAAGTGTTGTACAGTAGAAATAACCTTAAATGACAAAAAAAACTTCATGCATTTTATTTTATTTATTTATTTTTTTATGCATTTTATTTTAATTGCATTACTTAGAACTTTAGTAGGATTGGATGTTTTTCCAGGCTTTTTAATGTTTTTTTTTACATTCAAGACATTAAATCTCAGAATTTCTTTAAATTTTTTTTAAGATTTTATTTCTTTATTTATGACAGACACACAGAGAGAGAGGCACGGTTCACACAGGGAGCCTGATGTGGGACTCGATCCCGGGACTCCAGGATCTTGTCCTGGGCTGAAGGCAGGCACTAAACCGCTGAGCCACCTGGGGATCCCCAAATCCCAGAATTTCAACAATGATTCTAGTTATTCATTCATTCATTCATTCATTCATTCATTCAACAAGTATGTATCAAATGCCAACTACACACAAGGTAGTACCCTGTGCACATGACTTGGGATATAGGGACCTTTTTGAAATACAGTCCTGCCATTGCTCTTAAACCTCTCAGAAACTGCTGGGTAGTCTTAGATTCAAACCAGAGTACGAGGCCCTGCCTGCCTATCCTTGCAGACCTCTTGAGTTCATCTTGTACCATACTTCCATACATCACTGCTCTCCAATCACACTGGCCTCTTTTGGTTCCTTGAAGATACCATGTTTCCAATCACCCAGGGCCTTTGCATATGCTGCTCCCTCTGACTAGAACACTTCCTATCTTTGCTCCCCTCCCTTTTGCCCACATACCTCAGCTCAGTTATCACTTCCTTAGAGACAGTCCATCTACTTATAATTATTCCCAGTCATGTAGTTGAGTAATGCCAGTGTCCCCCATGGAATGTTTGCTTGTTGGTTCTATGACAGGTGGGATAGTGTCTTGTTGTGGACAGTATCTGACTTCATTCTGGTCCCCAGCTTCTGGCATAATGCCTCATGGACTCTATAGGTACTTGTTCACAGGACTCCATGGGACTCCATAAGATATGGTCCCTAGCCTTCCAGTCTAGTGCAGATCCAAACCAGGATGTTAGCTTCTGAAGGAGGTAGAGGTGCCCATCTCCCCTAGCTACTGTCTGGGTTCCAGCTGCCCACTGGGCCTGGCTGCATCAACTCCTGGTCTACTGCTTGCAGTAGTAACATTCACGGACCCTCTTAGCCATTTGCTTCTTTCAGATACACAAAAACCCACTGAAGTCTGCATCCACATCATTTCTGTGTGGCCACTGAAAAAAATTCAGAGAGCCTAAGTGAATTGCTCAAAGCCACATGGTTGGGCAGCCCAGGTGGCTGGGCGGTTTAGCGCCTGTCTTCCGCCCAGGACATGACCCTGGGCTCCCTGGATCGAATCTCGGGTTGGGCTCCCTGCATGGAGCCTGCTTCTCTCTCTGCCTCTCTCTCTGTGTGTGTGTGTCTCTCCTGAATAAATAAATAAAATCTTTAAAAAAAAAAAAAAAGCCACAAGGTTGCTAAAGCCCATATTTGTTATTTAAAGCCCATATTTAACCTAGTTCTTTTCTTTTTTTCTTTCTTTCTTTTTTTTCTTTTATTACCGTCTCCTGAACTCTACTTACCCCCAAACTTAGCACCGGCCCTGTTAACCGCGAGCACTTGCACCTGCGCTGGGGGGTTTGTCCCAGAATGATGCGCGCTGGGGCGGTGCAGGCCGGGGTTGTTGGAGCATCTCCGCCCCGGACCACGCGCGCCCCTTAGCGGTTACCGTGGAGCCTGGGTGCCCGGGTTTTCATTTCCTCCTGGAGAAAAAAAAATGGGAAGTCGGGGTGGGGGGGGGGTGGCACTCATGAATTTCAGCACTTTGGGGTGCGAATCCGCGGATTCCGGGGCGCGGGGTTCAGTCATCCTCTCCAGGTGTAACCCCTGCCCCCCCCCCCCCCCCCGTTCCGGGCGTCCGGCAGGCTGGGGGGAAGGGGCGGGGATAGGGGGGTGTCAGATGAGCCTAGGCCTGAGTCTCGCCTTCAACTGTGAAGTGGACATCTACTTCGTGGGAGCCAAGACTGCCTGTGGCCAGAGTGGCATCCAGGCAGCCTTAGAATGTTCTGTTAGAGGCTGGGCCTCTCAGGACCATGCTGCTCCCTGAAAGCTTTGGGACACTTGCACCCTCAGCCTGCTGGGAGCCTGGGCTGGGCACCCTTTATCTTTAATGCCTTGATTAGTATATAAGGCATACTACTTGAGCAGAATACCAAAAATAAATTAGAATTTTGGCCCACTGCTTCTAATCACTGCTTATTAAAATGGTCTTCAGTTCTTCTCTGCTAAAAATGATTTCAGGATACAAATTATTTCCATCATTGCTTTATCCTTTCTTATGTGTCAGGGGATAATTTGACTTCTAACAAAATTGAGTCCTTGTGTTAAGGGCTTTTATTAAAAAAAAGAGAGGGGCTTTACTTATCTGGTTAGATTCCAGGTAAATTGGGGAAATGTTATTTGCATTTTATGAACAGCTTATTTAAAGGTGATTTAATCTGTTTAATCCCCAGCTTAATTCCAAACAGGAATGGAGGCAGCAATAGTTTCTTGCCCACTGATGTGTGCCAGGAAGAGATCCAGGCACTTGGGGCAGAGAAGTAAATCAGTCAGGGATGGTGAGGGGTGGCTGAAATTGTGACTGGGGCACAGGCAATCTTGGTTGGCTGTGGTAGGTGAGCCCATGTATTATATTTGAGGACGGCCTCATCCTCTGGTCTCCTACACAGCTGGGCTCAACTGTGGTCTGGAGGAAGGGGGCCTGATCCCCTCATTTTATTTCAGCTCTCAATACAGAGGTTCACTTCCTATAGCCTCACAAATATTCTGAAGGGTCCAGGATAAAAAGAGGGGATGAGAGACAAAGAATCAATGGAGAAGAATAGAATGGGGGGAATGTTGCCAAATGTCAATTCATGTTGCCAGTGCCAATTTATTACCTGACCAAATTTGGCCTGATGTATATGGTTCTCCCCCACCCATAAAACCCCCCCACCACTACCACCATGACCATATGCTTAAGGCCATAGGCAGGCCTCTCAGTCTCTGGTCCTGAAGATGTCAGTCTTCAGACCTTTTCTTTCTTGTGTCCTGTGTACTCCTTTAGAAAAGTTGGAGCACTCTGAACTCTGTAGCATGTTTTCAGAGGCTGCCAGTTGCCGGGTTGGGCAGTGAGCTGTGGGTGGGTATGGAAACTGGAAAGGGAAAAGGAGTGTTGCTCTGTCTTCCCTGATCCTCAGTCATATGGTGATGTGAGTTAAACCCAAGGAGAAATCCTCTCCCCAGTGTCCTACTTAAGTTTTTCCCTTGGTCATATATCCTAAGTACTGTTCCTTTTCCGAGTCTCGCCTGGAACTGGAACAAAGAAGAAAGGCAAATAGCCACTAAATACATGGGAACATGGGCCACGTTCATGTCAGTATTAACCAGAAAAGCCAATTAAGATTGCAGTAGAGGGGTGCCTGGCTGGCTCAGTTGGTGGAGTATGTGACTCTTGATCTCAGGGTTGTGAGTTCAACCTCCTTGTTGGGTGTGGAGCCTACTTAAAAATCTATCTATCTATCTATCTATCTATCTATCTATCTATCATCTATCTATCTATCATGTATCTATCTATCTAAAGATTGCAGTAGATATTGAGCAGTTTGGCAATTTTAAATATGTATAAGCCAGCAATTCTGATTCCAGGAATATATCTTAAGAAAATAGCTGAGTGGATACATCAAGATAAATGTGTGAGGATATTTTTAAATCACTGATTATGAGAGAAGTCCCTCAGCATATGATTGGTTAAGAGATTGCAAAGCATATTTAGGCTGAAATGTCATGTAGATGAAGGAACTTAAGGGGCAGGCAGTCTCATGATTTACATGGTGTTTCATCAACACCGTGTGGTCCTGGCCTTGTCTCAGCCCCTGGCACCGCTGATATTCATGTCCAAACCCCTCAGATCTCCTGCTATGGGAGTTGGGAATGACATAGAGAAGAGGACCAAGAGTGTCAGGGAGGTTGGTAGAGGCCTGGAAAGGAGCAAAACATTGAACAAACAGCTCCCCCAGAGGGGCAACATGAGAGGTCTATTCAGAGAGGGCCGTTCCAACTTTCTGTTCTTCTGGGTTCTGATCCTGGTTCTTCTGGGTGACCAAAGAAGTTGTGCTGCTTGTCCTCACTGTGTCTGGCTGAATTCCTGAGTATCCTGGCAGTAAGATGAAAAACAAAACATTTCTGTCCCATGGTGCACAAGGACAGGACATCTCAGCACCTGGGTCTTGTAGTAGACACTGTTGTTTGGTGAACCCAGGAACGATACTCACTTTCTCTGGAACATTGCATTTTTCTTTGGACAACCATTGTTTTCCACCTCCAACCTCTGAGATTCAAGTGAAGCTGGCTCTGCTCCCTGGTTCCAAAGTGGTCTCATCAGAACCAGTCCCCAGGACTTCTGCTAGCTTTACTGAGAAGTCTTCATTCCCCATGGGAGCAGCAGGCAAAACTGGGTCCATTTCACCTCCTCAGAGAGTTTAAGAACAAGGTAAGGGCAGGGTGTGTGGAGTCATGAGGGAAAGTATAAGAACCCAGTGTTAGCAGCCACTGAACTGTTACCACACTTAGGCCTGACCAGCAAGGAGAAGGAGGGGATTCTGGACCCTAGAAGGAGATAGTCATGTAGAGGACATCTTGTTGGACAGACAGAGATGAGAATCTCCAAGGTTGGAAACAAGAAGACCAAGATGCAGTTGAGCGGGCAGTTTCACACAGCTGGAGCCAGGTAGTGGAGGCAGAGTGGGAAGAGGTAATGTGGGAGGAGGGGAGGCCGGGATGGATTTGATTATAAGTGGCCATTGAATAAATGCCACCGCAGAGGATTTTTAATCAGAAGTCAGTGACTTGATTTACCTTTCTGGAGATCACTCTTGATTCAAGTGGAGAAATGCATCATATATTAGGACAAAAGAGGAAGGAGGAAATACAGCTGTTGTGGGGGAGGAGGTGGTAGCACAGATGAGGAGTGGGGCCAAGGACAGTGAAGTGGTGGGACCAGGTGCACAGATACAAGTCAAAGTGGGAAGGGGCTCGTGGTAAAGTCATATGACCTTGGCTATTCCACTTTCTGAGCCCCAGCTTCCTACCCATTTCACAATGGTAAGGTTGACAAGTGTTAGTGGTTAAGAGTATTGTTTTTGTCAGATCTGGATTTGAATTTCAGTAGGTACCAGCTGTGTGACCTTATGCGAAGTTGGTTAATGATAAAAATGTACCATTTATTGAGCACTTGCTATGTGCTAACTAGTAGAATCCTTCCCAAACTTGCATACGTTTGTTATTCCAGTTTACAGGGAGCAGGGACAGTAATGTGGAGAGGGCAAGTCATTTGTTTGAGGTCTCAGCGAGGATTTTACTAACCACTACATTACCCTAACTTTTCTGTTAGGGTCATCCTCCCTGTGCAATTGGGAGGATTCAAGAAGAGGCCTGGCCAATAGTAGATGTTGATTAAAATATTATTAGAACCATTATCATTATATTCTTTGTGTTTTCCCGAGTTTTTGCGGGCAGCAGGCATCACTTGGATAAATGTCAGGTGAGGGGGGCAAAAACCGCGGCTGGGGCCTCTCAGCGGAAACTCGGGGTGTGGCCATGGGGGTGGGGGCGGCTGCAGGGCGGGGCGGGGCCAGGCCGCGGGAGTCGGGTTGGGGGCGGGGCCCGGGGAGAAGGGGCAGGGCGCGGGCCGGCGGCGCATGCTCCGTGGTGCGGCCAGCTCCGCGGCGGCCGCGGGCGCCACCGCCCACTTGGGGCTGGCCAGAGGCAGGCAGCCGGGGTGCGGAGTCAGGGTAGGGCTGGGCGCGCGCACGGCCATGGCCCCGTGGCTGCAGCTCTGCTCCGTCTTCTTCACGGTCAACGCCTGCCTCAACGGTTCGCAGCTGGCCGTGGCCGCGGGCGGCTCCAGCAGAGCGCGGGGCGCCGACACCTGCGGCTGGAGGGTAAGGAGAAACTTCTCGCCATCCCCCGAAGCGTGGCGGGCGCGGTGCGCACAGGTGCTCGCGGGCACCCGAGCCGGTGCCGACGTGCTGCCCTGCGCCGAGTCAGCGGCGGGGCTGGGATCCCCGCTGCCCTCGCCCTTCTTCCTCCCTCCCGGGGCGCGCGTCCGACGCCCCCGCCGGGATGAAAGGGGCCGCCCGACCCCCGGCTTTGTGTTGTTAATGAGGCGCGGCCCCTGGCCGGGGTCTGGCTCCCGGAGGGCGGGCGAGAGAAGGGCGCCCCACCCTTTGTTCCCGGACGCGTACCTCCTTCACCCCGGGGCTGGGATGCTCGGAACTGTCGGGCCTGGGGGCGCTTTGGAGCAGGAGTGTGTGTGGGGGGCGGGTTCTTCCCCTACCTCGGGTCCAGAACTCTGTAGAGGCCCGGGACTGCCAGAGAGGGGACCTGGAGCGCTGGGGAGGGATGCGCCCCCTCTCGTGGCCGCATTGTTCCTTCTGGGCTGGGCCGTCTTACCCCACTTTCACCCCACCTCCGACTCCTGCCTTGCTGGAAAACTTTGCTCCCCGTTCAGCCCTTCGTCTAGGGAATGGTCTCACGGATGACCTACACCCCCTCTCCCCGGCCCCAGCTTGACTTGCGGATATTTTTCTAGGCCAAAGGAAGGCATGAGTTTGTCGCCTCGGTCAGGTGCCCCCGAGGAGACTGGAGAGGCGCAGATGTAGTTTTCTTGCTGTAACGGAGCACTTCGACGCTGTCCGGGTGGTGGGGAGTTGGGCAGGGAGCGATGTGCGCGGGGATGCTGCTGTCCCCGGTCCCCACCGGTCCCCACCAGGGTTCCTGGGCTTGGAACCCACACTACATCTGTCTGCCTCACATCTCCTACCCAACTCAGGGCAGCCAGGCGTCAGGTTACTCAAGCTCCTTAGACTTGTGGAGAGGATGTGGGCTTTGCACTCAGGCAGCCACGGACATGACCTTGGCTCTTCTGGGCTCTGGTTTCTTCACCTGGAAAATGGGAATTAAAAGGGGACTTCCTAATTATCCCAGTACTGTTGCGCTGAGAGATGGGTCATTTACTTAGAACAACTCTGACACACCTGGGATATTCTGCATGGCCTCAGTGCAGTCAAGGCCTAGGACCTAGTACTTTCTTAGAGTCTCAGGCTAGTGCTTCCCGCTACCTTGTCCCACATTCAGAGAAGCACAGTGCAGAAGACCAGGTATGAGTCAGGCAGCTGGGATGTCTTCAAACTTGATAGCCATAACACACCCTCCCACCAACCCCATAGTGCATATAACCTTCCTGTTTGAGTAAAACATCATATTTTCTTACTTTGTCTTATTTAGTAAAATAACTATTAATTTTTAAGATAGCAAGTTTTCCCCAATTTTTAGATCAAGAAGTTTTCCTTAAGGCTATCTCATATTGACTTATTAATCCTGCTAAACTTTTTGGATCTAAATGGATATTTCAGCTTTTGAGTAACTGTGAGAGCATTACATGCATTTCATTCTGAGTTTTCATCTGACAGCATAGGTGGGTCAGTCCAAATTGCTATTTTTCTGCAGTTGTCTAGGTGGCTTCATGCATCTGTGTACAAAGCTTGTGAAGTTTTAATGGTTTGGGTATAATAGTGACCCAAAGGAGCCAAGGTGGTGGTTTTGTTCCCTATGCCTATGAGTATGTGTTCATTTCCTCTAACTGCACCCCTGCCCCAAATTAATGGTGGCCTCTGCCCCAGGAGCCTCACACTCAGGCTGACCTTTCTCCCACCACAACTCTTAATTGGGGGTGACCTTCTAAACAGCTTTTACTTTGGTCCCACTAATTCTCTCCTTGGGTCATTTTCATCCCTTCTTGAATGAGTATGGAAGCCCCCTCCCAGATTCCACATTCTTCTCAACCCAATACATGACTCCTTCTTTCCTGGACTTGCCTTTTAGTGCATATGATGGAGCCACCAGCTCTCCTCAACCCCTCCTGCCCATCTGCTTTGCATACCCACCTTTCCAGCCTGCTCCCTAACTTTTGGGCCCTTTGTGCTGTTGAGGCATGTTTTCTCTGCTCCTAGGATGCCTTTTCCTCCCCGTGAGCACCTTCTGCTTGTCCTAAGCCTCAGCTTGGGTGATACCACCTTCCGGGAAGCCCTCCCTGAATGTCATTCTCTTTGCCTTCTCAACCAGGTCCTTGCACTTAGTTCTCACCAGACTACATTGTCAATATTTGTTCACATCTGTGTCTAGGACAGGTTTCTTTAGCCAGGCACTTAACCTCGTCTTGGTGGCCTCTGAGCCTGGAACCCTGTAATTCTTGGCTGAGCCCAATTAGACCCTGCAGCCTTCCTGCTAAATCCTGTATTAAGTGATGATTTTTAGGAAGTGGGTGGAGAGATGAGATCACTGAGTTCCAGTGTCCTCTACACAGCAGGCTTTTGCACATGCTGTTCTGTCTTCATTCCTTCTCTTTACACCTCAGCCTCCCTTCTCTGCTCCAGCAGCACTTCTTGCAGGAAGCCTTCCCTGCTCCCATCTCCCTACATATGTTCTTCCAAAAGTTCTGTCAGAGGACTGGCCAGTGAACACTGGTGTACAATGATTTGGGCATTTGATTCATGTCAGAGTCCCCTACCAGATGATGGGTATTCAGCTCATAGATGTTGGTCTGTGTTCTAAGGTTGCTTACAGTCTAGTTGGGGCCATGCAGGCATAAAAAGAAGGGTCAATATGTGTGAATCAAACAGGAGACAGCTTCCTGTGGGTCTAAGGTCACATGGAACCTGACAGGAGGACAACAGGGTGTGGGATCTGGGTGCTGCAGAGGAACTGAGCCAATGACCCCCTTGATCTCCAGGGAGCGTTTGTTCCAGAAACTCTTGCCCTTGCAGCAGTGTGTATTTTCCCAGGACTCGCAAGGTGACTGCAGCCAGCTAACCTTCAGCAGCATTTCTAACACACCCTTTGGGGAGGCTCTCTTAGGAGCTGGCCTGGTTTAAGTGGTCAGATTTCACAACCTTCCTATTATTAGTGGGGCAATTAAGGGGCTGATACCATCTTGAACACAGCTCAGTGTTTTAGAAATGAGTTGTGGGCACACTTCCTCAACTACTTAAAAAAAAAATCTCTTAGGGCCCTTGCCAGGTAAAGTTGCTCTTGGAGTAATAAATACAATTTTCCCAAAGCAGTAACAATTTCTTTTTGTTTTTTGTTTTTTTTTGTTTTTTTAGCAGTAACAATTTCTAAAACCGGTCCTCACACTGGGTCTTAACTTTTGCTTCTTGATGGTGGAATGGTTTTTTGTTGGGTAACTTTATATCAATCAGTTGTGCTGAGGTTTTTTTTTTTTTTTTTTTTCCCCCCTCTTGCCTTGCTAGTTGTTTGAAAAACATCGATGGAACAAAGAATTAGGCATCGGCTCCCACAGGTTTTTATTTAGTGACAGTTTCCTGCAGAGGGAACAAAAATGCCTTCCTATCTAAATGGGGTACATCTTCTTTAGTCTTTTATCTCTGAAACAAATGTCTACCCTGCAAAAAGCCTGCTCCTCCAGGAATTCAGGAAGCCAGAATGCTGGCATCGTCTTTACAATGAAGTGCAAGTTTCCCATTTAAGGCAAATACTTCATCTCAAAAGGTAGGAAGGAATAGGGTGGTACTTGGAAAAGAAGAAGTTCCAGCTGGTTAGAATTTAGGTCCTGATAAAAGTCCAATCCAAGAACTCTCCTTGGCTGTGGGCCCAGGCATGTTTATTTGATTCTGAATTGGATGCGTTTTCATTCACTTGCAGCTCATGGCTCCCTAGCCTGCATCTGGTCTGCCTGTCTTGTGGCCATGTCTTCCATGTTATACATGCTCTTGTGTCTCTTATAGAATTCTTGGTTAAAAAATGACTCAGCCCTGGTTGACACATTTTTCAGAGAGACATTTTTATAAGAACTGCGATGCTTTCCTGCAGCCTGTTTTACCATGTTAATTGGGAATCCTCTTGGCCAGGGTCCATCGCTCTTGAACAGCCCTCCCTTCTCTCCCCTCCCCCATCCATCCCACCGAACCTCCCCCACCCCCCCAGCCCCTGCAGTGCCTGGGGCATTGTGCTAGTTGTATTAACAAGGGGATACAGCTGGGTGAATGAGACCGGCAAGTAAGTACCGGCTGTGGACCCTTTCCCCTTTCCCGCTGAACACAATTTCTCAAAGTCTAGGGCTTCCAGTATCAGGATTGCCTTGGGAGCTTGTTAAAATGCAGATTCAAGGCTAATGCGACCAGAATGGGAGTGCGATGGGGGTTCAGGAATTGGCATTTTAACAAATTCCTCTGATGCTCTCTCAATGATGAGAGCCATTGCTTTAGGAGACAGGACTTCCCCAGGCCAGAGAAGTGGGGAGAAGCCACATTCTAAACATTTAAAATCAGAGTTTGACTTTAAATTATTTTCCTGGACTTACAGAGGAAGTGGAGACTTTGTCAGAGCCCTGACCAGTGAAAGGGGTCAGGCTGGCTGAGGGGATCCCGGAGAGCCAGCTGGGCAGGGCATCCTGGTTTGGGTGGATGCCTTTAGCCTGGGGTTGAAGAGGAGGCCGGGAGTGAAGGCGACCCTGACGCTTCCATGGGTTCCTCCCCAGAACAGCTGGGCTTGTCTGGAAAACAGTCTCAGGAAAGAGGAGAGTAGCATCCAAATCATATTCTCTGCAGTTCAAACCTTACAGAGTCCCTACAAAGGAAAGAACTGCTAATGCTTTTGTAAGTCTTCATTTTAAGTTATTTTTCATGCTTCATTTGGCCTAAAATGTGTGTGTGTGTGTTTAAGCTTTTAGACCCTCTTTTCCCCTCATCGGTCCCGGAGCTTTTCACATACCATGCCCAGCAGATGTCTGCTGCTGCTGGGGCCACCCCATCAGCAATTAATTGTATCTTTTCGTTTCTCATTGCCCCTTGTGTCTGCCTCTGATAGATGGGCTTTTAGGCTTCTGAAAGCTTGCACCCCCCCCCCCCATTTGTAAGAGTATAGGCTGAGGGAGGGGGCTCCAGTATCCCTAGAAGCTTGACAGGTTGGGGTGAGGGGCAGTACCCTTGGAGGAGACTTTTCTCCTGAATTTTACCCTGGCAGTGGAGACCCTGTCTGTTTCACATCTCCCCCAAATTTGGAGGTCTCCTGTCCTCAGCAAGCTCTGGGGGCCTGTCTGTGCTGGGGCCAGAGGCCCCAACTCCCAGCAGCCTGACTTGCTCGTCCAGTGGGAGGCAATGTCCTCCTGGGCAGTGTTTGTCTTGGCTGCTGGGACATTCTGAATGGTCCTGACACACGATTAGGTGACTGATGGCCCCACAACACATTGTCTCCTCCAGGGCCCGGGGCCTTTGAAGCTCTTCCCTGTGGGAAGTAAAGAGACTATTTGCTCTATTAAAATGCCTTGGAATTTCCTCTGTTTAACCACAGGCCACTTCCTCTCTGCCACTCTAAACCCGGCAGGGCCACTGGCTGATTGAAAAGACACAAGCCCAGGAATGAGCACATCCTATTGAAACAGTCTTACTGCAGATTAAAAGCTGGGACAAATCTCTAAGAAACCAAATCTAAGGGGAAATCCTAGAGGTGGCTCCTTATCTTCCTCAAAATTTCGCTTGTTGATGTAATTCACACTTGAAGCGCCAGTGCATCATAGGGTACTTTTTTTTTTTTTAAGACAGGAAATCTACATTGTAACCAAATTAGTGTGTTATATTTACATGTGGCAAGTTAAAGTCGTACAATAAGTGGATTTCTCACTGTTAAGTTGGAAAGTCTTTATTATCTGGGAAGAGCATGGTGTCTGTTCATAGAAAACCATACCATGCTTATGCTCTATTTGCAGACTCTCTGCTGGTGCTGGTTTCATGAGCTCAGAAGTCCCAAGTAATGAGTTTGTAGCCTAAATAATGCCAAGAGTATCTCTGGGGAGGCTGTTCCTCACTGTTTCCCAAGCAGTATCTTGGGAAAGTTTAATAACACCAGGCGTGAAACTAAAAATTACCTAAGTAACAAACACCAAACATTTAAGCCCTGTCTGTACCGTGTTTTTGTGATGGGACCTAAAAAAGGAATGACTACCTGGTTTCTAATGGAGACTATTATTTTAACATTTACAACTCCATTGTTCAAAGCATCTGTGATAAAAACGGCTTCCCTTTTCTTTGGTTCCTTGTTTGAAAATGTTGGGGGAAGGTGGATGTAGCTAATTAAGGCTACAACATTTAAAGGGGGGACTTAATAGGTACCAGCTGTCCTCAACAAATCACTGAGTGGATGACAAAATAAAGATGTGATGTGAACACACATGTAATTCTCTTCTAAAACGGAAGTTGGCCTATAAATTGTCTGATTTAATAGCATGAATGGAAACTACCTCCATTAAAAAAAACTGCGCGTTTAAGAAGCATTTGTTTCTAGTGCTAAAATGTCCTATTTGCATAAGGCTGGTACCTTAAAGAGTTGAAAGGGCAGTAGATGGCAAGTATTATTGGAAATTTAATAAATTATAATTTTATTGTGTGTTCCCCATTCCAAACCTGAACATTAATCATGAGGCTTTTTCATTAAAATTACTACATTGTAGGGAAGTTTGCTTGAATGTATCAGAAATATCCTATAAAACTGAAGCAGCAACTTTGAAAGGGAATGGAAATTGATAGCATTTATTAAGTGTTCCAATGGATATTTAGATTTTACACATTAAATGAATGCTTTAGATGAATCCTTCTGAAATCATAGGGGATTAGACTTTAAATATAACCTTTTTAGATTTGAAAAGTACTTTATTTCCTTAAAAACTAGGAGTTTTTCCAAGTGTTCTGTTTTGTCAGTTTTGTAGAATGACCCCCCCCCCCCCCCACTACCTTCAACCCAGCCCCCATTGAATGGTAACCCTTTAGAAAATGCTGGCTATGGCCCCAGACTTCTGGTCTGAGATGGGGATAGAGGGAGGGTTTCCTTGGAATGAAGAAGTGCATTTTCCTGAGATAGGCCATATGGTTTAAAAACCCTTTCTCCGTGATTCTATTTTGTCCAGGTGATTTCTGGTTTCTTCTCTCCTGAAATTACCCCCCCCCCCCCCCCCCCCCGCTTTTACCAGAGGAAAATGCAATGTAATCCAGACCAATGCATGAGCAGTCAGCCCTAGCAAGTGTGGGCTCTGCTGAGTGACAGTTTATCACTGCCTTTCTCTGGAGTGGGCACATTGGCTCTGGGTGGGGCATGGGCACTCACATGGTTAGGATTTATTTAACTGCTTAATATCTGAAGTTCAAGAAGACTAATCTGGAGTGAAGAGGTAAGACATGTTTTTTTTGAGCAGCTACACTGTGTCAAGTCTTGGTGTGGTTCTGTAGTTACTTAGATTTTGCAGGGAAAAGACAAAGATGGTAGGACCATCTGGCTCCCCACCCAGCTGAGGCTGTAAGAAAAAGGGATAGGGGCTCAGAGACATGGACATGCAGAAAGGATTCCAAGGTACAGGGAACTCTGTCCTCTCTCTACCTCCCCACTCCTTCCAGAAAACATGAACCACAGTTCCTGCTGCTCCTCATCCTAGAACAGTCCACCTATGCAGTTGCCAGTGTGAGAATCAGGGTAACGATGTGTCAGTGGCTGTGGCACTGTTTGACATCTTTGGAAATCTGGCTTTTTATTAGCCCATGTCCCCTGTGGTTCCCAGTAATTTTGGCTTCTTTGTCTGCCTTAGTTTCCTCTGCTTTGGAGGAGGCTCACCTTTGTCTGTGAGGCTTCTCCACATCTTGCTCCCCCTTCCCCAGTCTCCCCATGTGAATTTCACCTGTGCCAGAAAACCCTACATTTAGTAACGTCAGACTCATCCCATCATGACTCCAGATCTAGTGAGAATGCATCCAGCCTTTTGCAGTTATGCGTTGAAGAAGCAGCAGAAACTTGACTTGTTCATGAAGAAGAAACTTAATTTGGATGGTTCAGAGGGGCTTAGAAGAAGGGAATGGATGGCCAAAGAAGGCACCCCCCCCACCCCCCTGCAAATGAAACCAGGAGGTGGGGGATCCTTTGAAAGAAATGTGTGGCAGAAAGAAAGACGTGGTAAGTTGGGGGAGGGTAGTTCATTTGACAGGGTGAGGACAGGAAGGCTGAGGATGTAGGTTGGGACTGGATTACAGGGTGCCATGAGTTTTGCCCGTGTGCACCTGTCAGGAACCATGAGGCTTGACAGGTTTCTCCAGCGGATGAATGGTTTAATAAGAGTAACCCTCAGTGGCCATTTCTTCATTCACTGAGTGTTCGGAGCTTTCTATGTGCTGGGCCCGATTTCTGGAGCTTAGATTGTAGCATGGAAATAACAAGGACAACAGAATAGTGATGTGACCACCCTATTTGAAATAGCAACCTGCCCTCTTTTCCTCACTTTGTTTTTCTCCACAGAACTTTTCACCATGAGACACACATGGTGTTTTCTTGTCTGTCTCCTCCACTGTTGTGTCAACTGCATGAGAGCAGAGCCTGTATCTGTTTTGCTCTCTGCCACATCAGGAAATCTGGAGCGGGCATATTGTAGGTTATTCCCTGCATGTTCCTTGAATGACCAAGTGCTCTGCAGGAAATTATAGTTGGTGATGAGAATGATGGTGGCACATGCAGATGATCTCAGGTGGTGAGGTGCTGAGGTGACATGGAAGACGAGCAGTAGTCCTATAGATATCCTCTGAACTTCTAGGTTTTCTTATGTTTTCACAGCATTAGTGCATCATGTGGCATTAGGTGCTCAGAGTTAGCATAAAATATGCTCCAGCTATTCACATCATAGATTACTGGCACCAAGTGTCCACCTTGGTCACTGCTGGGCTGCAGGATGTTCCAGGGGATGACTGAGGTGGTGATTGGGCTGGTAATGGATGGAGATCAATACCAGAGACATAGACATGGAGGAAGAATTCCAAGATCCAGGGAACTCTGTCCCTATACTTTGTAAAGTGTTGCTTCAAGAGGGGATGTTTGGGCTGTACAGTTTGCACTGTGGATAAAAAAAATGTAAAAAAGTTACTGTCCAGTGCTAACCAAGCATCCTGGTTTTTGGACTTTATGAAATAATTCCCATTCCCTAGCAGCAGCTGCCAGCTGGTATGAAAACTTTGTCTTTTTAACAGAGGTACGGGTCTCATTTTGTTTCATCCCTTCTGGTTGTGAACACATTTTATTTTCTGAAGTCACTAGACGGTCCATCCAGAATCAAAGATGCTCTTTGCCTTCTTTCCAGGGCTGTGGGTTTGCTGGCCAGCTGTGGTAATGAGTTTTTGCCTGGCTTTGATTTTCATGGCTTGCCTCCCTGTGGGAGGAACTAGATATTTCTGATCTTACCTCTGCTCATATTCAGATCCAGCCAAGCAGTCAGTGACTTCCCGGGCTTTTTTGTGGGAGACTGTGGGAAAGGTCCTGGTTGGCTGGCTATGAATTAATGAAATCCTTAGAAGGCTTCACTAAAGATAGCTCCTGTGGTTTAAAAAAATAGCATTGCCTTTTTAATTTGAGAAAGAGGTCATGGAGTTTTACCAAAATTAAGCAGAGAAAAATGTAACATCTGGTTGTGCTGCCCAAAGGCTGCTTCAGGGCAGTGGAGCCGTGGGTTCCCAGTGTTGGACTCGCCCAAGGTGACATTCACCCCCCATCCCTCATAAGGCTGCTCTGGACATGCTGCCTCTCTCATTGTTCTCCTCCCTGGGTTTTGAAGTCCTCAAGAGACAGAAATTCTACCCCCACATCTTTTCACTTGAGCACATTTCCCATTTACTGAGCTTTCTTCCTTTTACTTAAAGGGTCGCACTTTTTTTTTTTTAAGTGCATAGTTTTTGAGTTGGTCAAGACTAGTGTAATTATTGCTTTTATCTCATTAAAGAAAGATGAGGGTGGATAATGGGGGGAGACTTTGGGCGGAAGGGGGGTTTTAAAGAGCTGTTCTAAAAAGTTTTTAAATTAGTAGGCTTTTTGACATGAGGAGAAAGAGAATGATAAATTGCAGGAGAAGAGTTTTAGGGAAAGGCATAAAGTGGCTTTTAAAGGACCTATGACTGTTTTAAAAGCAGAAACATGAATGTCTTAAATGTCTGCTGTGTGTACATCTCCACCTCCCCTTGCCCAGTTAAGTGAATAAGTCCTATTATTATGTTTTTTTAAATTTTATTTTTTATCTTAGATCTATGTTATATAAAGACTATGTAATTTTCCTTTAAAAACCATTATTCATATTTTGGACATATATTTTCTGAAACTAATTAGGAAGATGAAATTTTTGCTACGGAGCACCCTCCTCCCCACTCTTGCCAAGCCCAGCAGGCGGCCGCCGGTTACTGCTATCTGGGCTTCTCTTTACTGTACTTTCTCTCCCATATTTTGGATTCTGAAAATTTTTAAGCCTATAGAAAAATTGAAAAAACAGTAAAATGAACACCTATTTACCCTTTGCCTAGAGTTACCAGTTGCTTGCCACACGTATGTCAGCTGTCTCACAGTCCTTCGTGATTTCTTTCTGAATCACATTCTAGGATTCAGACAAGGATTACTCTTACATAGATCACTTGTACAGAGACATCATGTCTCTTCCATCTCCTCTACTTGAGGACAGCTCTTCCACCCATTTCTTTGTTTTGTTTTGTTTTGTTTTAAGATTTTATTTATTTATTCATGAGAGAGAGAGAGAGGCAGAGGGAGAAGTAGGCTCCCTGAGGGGAGCCCGAGGTGGGACTCGATCCTGGGTCTCCAGGCCCAGGCCCTGGGCTGAAGGCAGCGCTAAACCGCTGAGCCACCCGGGGTGCCCTTTTTCTTTGGTCTTTTATAACATACATGTTTGAAGAGTCAGGGTCACTTGTGGTGTAGACGGTGCCACAAGTTAGATTTCTGAGTGTTTCCTCACGACTAGGATCAAGTTAAATATTTTGGCCAGATCCCTTAAAAGGTGATATTGTGCCGTTGCGTATTAGATTATCAGTAGGTAACAAATATGGATGCAGTTTCAGCGATGAGCAAAATTGGTTTTTCTTTGAAATTGTTGCACATGGAGACCTTGCCAGTGGTTTAATCCAGCTGAGTCTTAGGTTGTCTTTTCTAAAAAAGCGATGCTTTACATTAAGGCTACCTTTTTACTGGGAATCCAAAGCACGGGGCGTCATGTGCTATCCTGTAATATAATCTCCTCTCTTAAAAATGATTTGAAATGAATTGTGCTCTCAAAATTAGGACTGTGGTGTCTCAGAATGTTGAAGGCTTTTGTTATTCACACGGGCTGGTTGCAAACAGTTGTAGGTGTCGCCCTCAGCGACTAGGAACAAGTGCCTATTACAACCTCTGCTTGGCCGGGGCAGGTTTACGGTTGAGTGCATCCTCGCACCACAATTCAGTCATGACTTTCCTTTGTGCTAAGAAAACATTGAACTTTATTTCCAGTAAAGGCCACTCCACTCAAAACATATCCTCGAAGTCAGTTTCCAGCCTTTTGGTTCTGTGATCGCCTGTTGCCTAAATTATTTTAGTAGAGTCCCTGCAGACAGTTCCATTACTTTAACCTGTATTGCTATCGTCCGTCTAATTACGGGGCTTTTCTTTTCTTTGCCCTTACCCCAGAGGTGAGTAAGGGCGTGTAAAGTCAAAGACGTGTAAAGTTAATATTGGTTATTTTTTCAAAGTAAGTTAAAACGTCAAAAAGTGTCCAGTTGTTATTCTTGCAGGGTCCGGGAAGGCGGCCCAGACGAACCCTCCCTCTTTTATTCATGAGGCCGGGCGGGCGGGCCTGTGCGGCTGGCGTTGGCGTTTGTTCGCCCTCGGCCGGCCCCCTCCCCTGCTGGCCGTGAAATGTCATGCCGAGATGGAATAGTGGGACATTCAGCACGCAGAGAATGGGCCGCAGAGGCGCACCTTTGCTTTTCATTTTCTTTTCTGGCACCGGGTCCCAGGTCCCCTCCTTGGCCTGACCGTGAAAGGCCAGAAAGCAGCAGTCTGGAGGCTGGCAGGGATGCGGTGCCGCCCAGCCCCGCAGCGGCCCCTGTGCTGGAATGTGCTGGACACAAAGGCCCGGCCAGCCTGTGCCTCAGGAGGGGGTTGCCTTTGCTTAGGCTCCTTTGCCCTGGTCACAGGGGAGAGAGTTCTTGTTTCCATGGCTGTGCCGCTGTCGGTTTCGGTGGGAGAGGGGGTGCAGAGTGCTTTTGGTTTTCAGAAATCACTTGGGGCTCACCATTTCTGTGCAGAGGGAGGCCCTGGAGCTGAGTGCTGAGGCCGCCGCGAGACTCCTTTGGCCCTGATGTGGTCTTTGGATAAAGAGAAATCAGGCAGCATTTGCTTAGCAGGCCTAGAATTCGATTCAGAGCAGTAGTTCTCAATTGGGGGTGATTTGGGGGTTCCCTGGAGACATTTTTCATTGTCACAACTGGGAAGGGGTTTTGCTACTGGCTTTTTGTGGGTAGGGGCCAGGGATGCTGCTAAACACCCTGAAATGCGTGAGCCGGCCTTCCCCAATAAAGACTTATCTGGCCCAAAGTGTCAATAGTGTTGAGGTTGACAGACCTTGATTTAGAGGTCCCATTTTAGCATTTGAATTTCTCAGCTCACTTAGCCTCATAACACTTTGCAACTTCCTTTCTGTTTAACAGAAGCTGTTGGTTCTATTAATCTGCATTCAGGATGAATTTCCATTAAACTCTCCAAGACATGATTAAACTATTGTGGTGCTCCTTGAAGATATGCCCTGAATGCAACTACTATTTTAAATGCAAAAGACGATTTTTTTTTTTTGCCATAATTTGATCAAAGTAGCATAACCTGTGCCTCTGTTTTTGTTACTCACTGATGGTCTGTGGATAACATTACATTTTTTCAGCATGAAACCCAACACTTCAAATCCCTAAAGCAGTCTCAAATTTATGGTTAATAAAAGCATTTATTGTACTGGATGTCATCTGTTATATCACTCTGGGGCTAGAAACTGGCAAGCAGTGGACAGGAAATATTTTCATTTCAAATCGCTTCAATCTTATGGTCTAGGGGCAAAAGTGTCTGATTTCAGGAAAGCCACGGTGAATAGCATAGTAATGAATGCATTTTTAGTTGATTAAGCAGGCATTCTCTCCCTTTCAAACAGTCTTCTCTCTTTGGTTTGGTGGGGCTAAATAAACACGTGATGTTAAATGATAGTATTTCTTGTGTTGGCCATACTTTTCCTTTGATCATCTGAAACTTTTCAAAGTGTTTTCCAGGAATCCTCAGTAGAATTGAAGAAGCTGGAGAGAATGGCTAAACTCAAGTGTTGACCCTCTTTGTAAATTGTTTACTTTCTGAGCAGAGGAGGTTTTTTAAGATGTTGTTGACTCTTCCGAATTCCCCTTTAAAAATGGAATTTGGTACCTTGCCCTTGGGATCATGCGTTTAGGAGGAAAAAATTTTTGATTTTTTTTTTTTGTTTTGTTTTGGTTGCAATTTTATTGTACTTTGTGTCCTGATTTCCCACATCTGGCAGGTAAACAGTCAGGGTGAGGAGAATTCCAATCTGAAGGCGGCCCTGTGTGGTGATGATGTATCTAGGACAGGGTGCCTTTCGTCCTGGCTGCTCAGTGCCTTCTGTATTACCTAAATCATTGCGGGAAGCCTGGGTGACTCAGCGGTTGAGCGTCTGCCTTTGGCCCAGGGTGTGATCCCGGGGTCCCAGGATCGAGTCCCACATCAGGCTCCCTCCATGGAGCCTGCTTCTCCTTCTGCCTATGTCTCTGCATCTCTCTCTCTCTGTGTCTCTCATGAATAAATAAATAAAATCTTAAAAAAAAAAAAAAAAAAAGAAAGCACCATGTTGCTTATATTAAAAAAAAAAAAAAAATCATTGCTTCCCAGAGAGCCTCGGAGGTAGGCAGTTATTTCTGATGTGGTTCCTTTTTGCCAGATGAGGATTCCATGGCACAAAGAGCCAGGAAGGGATTAGGATGGCAGGCCACGTGATGCAAAGAGGCCTCTCTCTGCCAGAAACCAGAGTCACAGAGTTCTTACCCTGCCTGTGCCCCCCGGCAGCCGAGCCTGCCCTGCCTTCCGATCCCCCAGCCTGGGATGGAAATCTGCCATGTGCAGCAGAGCAGCTAATGGAGGTGGGAAGAGAGATACAGGGGAGCGCTTTGCAGATAATTAAATTAAACTAGGATTCGGCATTTACCCCAGAAGTTCCCTAGAGTCACCTGAGGAACATGGCGGGGTGGGGGTAGAGGGAGAGATTCCAGGCCTCCTCCCAGACCTGCTTAAGTGAGATTTCCAGGGGAAGGCCAGGAATCTGAGGTTTTGTTTTGTGTTTTGTTTTGTTTTAGAAAGCTTCCAGATCAATGGTTTTGGGGGATATATGCAGGGTTTGTTACAAAGGAGCTGTACAAGGAAATTTTGGAGGGTGATGGGATGGAACTGATTTGTATGCTGATTGTGATGGTGGATACACAAGGGTAGACATTGATATAAGTGTAAATTAATGGAAGTATCCATTTTACCGTGTCTTAAAAAAAAACATGCTGCCCAGGTGAAACTGAGCTGTCACTTCAGTGTCCGATGAGGTGACAGATGGTTCCTGGTGACAGCTGGGAAGAGTTTTCCAGCTGTGAGAGAATGTCACCTGAAACTGCAGAGGCAGGTGGGCTGAAACCTTTCAGCTCAGTGCTGTCTAGTAGAACTTTCTGTGATGATAGACGTGTTCTTCCCTGTATCGGCAGAAATGTGGCTAGTGTAACCGAGGAACTGAATTTTAAATTTTACGCAAATTACTTTATGTTTAGGTAACTACACATGGCTGAAGGCTGCCATGTTGGACAGCTTATCCTTAGATGCAGACATGACCATATTGGGGGGCTTTGGGTCTGTGCCAGGTGCACAGGGGGCCCAGTGGTTCTTTATGCTTGATGGACTTTAGTAAGTCAATCCAAGTATAGGGCAAAACAGGAATGTAGACAGGATGTGTAGGTTGGTAAGGACAGAGAAAAAGGCACCTTGGAATGAAGACTGATGTGGGATCTGCCCAGGCAGAGGACACTCTTGCCGAACAGAGGAATCTGCTTTTCTTTCTCCAGTGCGGATCAGATAGCACTGACTGGCCCAGTTCCTCCCAGGACTTCCCAACCTTGTTCATCTTAAATGATGCAGCAGTTAATTTGGGTAGTCTTTAGTTGTGTCTCTGTTACCCTAATAACCCTATACCTCTCAGTTATATATGAAGCTGTTGGAGGGCCCAAGGGAGCCACATGCAAGACAGGGTCAGGGAATGTCTAGGACCTGGTTGGGGGTGTGCTGCCCACCCCTCTCCACCCTCCCCCCGCCAACCGTGAGAAAGTGTGATGAACCATTGTGGGCATGCCTTGCTCCTTTTCAGGCAAGGAGACCCCATAAAAACTGCATCTGGGGCGTAAACCTTCATATTGACTTCTGTTCAGACACTCCTAAACTTTCTTCCTCCTTGGCCTTTGGATTTATGTTATCTTCAGTAGTGTTAATGTTTTCAAACGTGTTAGAAAAGAGTAAGATTCTGAAGAGTGGCCTTGTGGTAGTAGAGCAAACCAAATGGTGACAGAAAGAATGTTCCAATATGTAGACATACTAGGTCTTAAATAAATTTACTAAATGGCTAACAAATTTCATGAGATATGGGCTTGTAACTCAGGAGATTTTGTTACTCTGATTTAAACATAGGAATGCCTAGTGTGTCAACTATACTTCAATAAAAAAGGTGCCAAAATGGGGGGGGGGCTTTGAAATTAGTGGAGCTATTACTTTATTTTTATATGAAAACTTCACTTCTTTGGATCCAGAAGAGAAGGACATTCTGAATTATAACATCTTAAAGCAGGGCTTCCTTGTGTTGCTTTTACAAATTGGTGACTTAAAGCTAATGCAAAAGAAAGGGGTGGGAGTGCTAAATGAACATTAAATGTGGTTCTTCCTTTTTTTAAAAAAATAATTAATTAATTAATTAATTTTTAAACATTTTATTTACTTATTCATGAGAGCCACAGGGAGAGAGAGAGGCAGAGACACAGGCTGAGGGAGAAACAGGCTCTATGCAGGGAGCCCGATGTGGGTGGGACTCGATCCTGGGACTCCAGGACCACACCCTGGGCCGAAGGCAGATGCTAAACCGCCGAGCCACCCAAGGATCCCCTAAATGTGGTTCTTCCACACTTGAACACACAGGTGCATGTTGCTACGGGGTTGGAATCACTGGATTTATTTTTTATGGTTATTTTTTTGGTTTAATTTTCTTTTTTTTGTTTTTAGTTTCAGGTGTCAAATTTAGTGATCACCCTGTGCTCATCCTAAGTGCATTCCTTATTCCCCATCACCTATTTCCCCCATCCCCTACCCACCTCCCTTCTGGTAACCATGTTTGTTCTCTGTAGTTAATAATCTGTTTTTTGACTTGCCTCCCCCACACTATGTATGTTTTCTTAAATTCCACATGAATGAAATCATATGGTATTTTGTCTCTCTCTGACTAACTTATTTCCATTTGTATAATATACTCTAGCTCCATCCATATCTTTGCAAATGGTAGGATTTCATTCTTTTTAATGGCTGAGTAATATTCCATTCTGTAGATATATCACATATTCTTTATCCTTTAGTCGATGGACATTTGGGCTGTTTCCATAATTTGGTTATTGTTGATAATGCTGCTATAAATATTGGGTGCATATATCTCTTTGAATTAGTTAAATTTGTTTTCTAAAGATATTTCCATACATTGACATAGTTCACAGACATGACACTTACTGGCCATGTAATATTTTCATGTTGTGTGCACCCCTGTTCTTGGCCCTGAAGCCCCACTGATGAAACATTTGGGCTATTTCCAACATATTGCTGTTATAAAGCTGCTTGGACATCTTCATGTGGATTGGTTTCCAGCCTGCCTCTTTGGCCATTTTGATTTGCTTACTTGGCATATATTCTCCGAAATGGAATTACCATGGCAAAACTTTTGTAGGTCTTACTGTGTGTTTGTTTGCCAGCTTGCCCTGTATAATGATGAAGAATTGTGTTTTGGGAAGAGGGAAAATTTGGTTTTCAAATCCCAGCTCTGCCATTTGCTCTTCTTTATTATGACCTTGGGCAAATTTCTTCATCTGTAAAATGGATTAGTAAGAGATTATTCCCCAGGATTATTTTGAGACTTAAATAAGATACTGTCTTTAAAATATTTTGCTCTGCAACTGGCCACATAGCAAGTGCTTAGTCATTGGTGGTAATCTATTATCAGATAATAATATTCCCATATTCATTTTCCCATATTCTAGAAAATATTGACATTTATAATTCTAATTCTTTTTTTAAAAAATATTTATTTATTCATGAGAGACACAGAAGGAGAGAGGAAGAGACTTAGGCAGAGGGAGAAGCAGGCTCCATTCAGGGAGCCTGACGTGGGACCCGATCCCAGAACTCCAGGAACATACCCTGAGCCAAAGGCAGAGGCTCAACCACTGAGCCACCCAGGCGTCCCTATAATTCTCATTCTTTATTATTTTGTTTATACCTTATACTTGTCTTATTCTGCATTTATTAGAGAAGGAATGAATATTTCTACCTGATGATTTACCTTCTGAGTAAGTTTTACTGCTTTTTAGTTTGATAGTTTTAAAGTGAGGTATGGATGAGATGTTGCTTAGTAGAGAGTATTAGGGAAGATGTTTAAGTGAATGAGGGCTTTAAAATAAGAATATTGATAGACTCTTTTGGACTTAATAGCATATTATGAAAATAGTTGAATTTTAGTATTATGGTGGGAATTCTATATGTATCAGTAATTTGGTTAGTAAATCTTTTCTTCATTTATATATTTTCCAAGGTCGATTTTGGATTGATCACACATTTCCTCATAAATATAAGTTAATCCTGTTTTATTGGAGTTCTCACAAATTCTGATTTGTGAAGCCACTGTTAGACTGTCTCATTTACCTCAGTGTGACATGCCAGATGAAGGCATCCCAGGCCAGCTGAGTGCGATTAGGACAGGGCATGTGACCCCACTCGGTTTATTTATCTATAAAATAGGACAGACTAGAATTCTTAAGAATTTAACAGTTATTTTTATTATTTTTATTTATGATTTTTATTTTTTAAAAGATTTTATTTATTCATTCATGAGAGACATAGAGAAAGAGGCAGAAACATAGCAGAGGGAGAAGCAGGCTCCCCTGCAGGACTTGATCCCGGGACTCTGGGATCATGACATGAGCCAAAGGCAGACACTCAACCATTGAGCTACCCAGGCACCCTAACAGTTACTTTTATTGAGATAACTTGAACTTTTAACTCAGAGGGAGTAATTTTTCTATCATACCCATTCCATCTCCTTACTGAGTTTGGTCACTTTTGTTTCCACCTGGACTCTTGCCTCTTGCACACCTGGGTGTCTATTTTTGATCTCTCTAGAGAAAAGATACTAACTTATGGCCATTTTTGGCAGATCTTTCTCTAATACTATGAACTCTTTGTCCTCCAAATAGGTTTTGAATTGTTAAAATATTCCAACATAGGAGTGCACTGATTGTGATGAGCACCAGTCATTGTATGAAGTATTGAATCCCTATATTGTACACCTGAAACTAATATTAACTGTGTTAACTAACCAAAATTTTATTTATTTTTAAAAAATATGGGGGCGCCTAGGTGGCTCAGTGGATTAAACATCTGCCTTCAGCTCAGATCATGGTCCTGGGATCCAGCCTCATGTTGAGCTCTCTGCTCAGTGGGGAGCTTGCTTCTCCCTCTCCCTTTGCTGCTCACCATGCTCATGCTCTTTCACTCTCTTTCACATAAAGGTATAAATAAAATCTTTTTTTTAAAGATTGATAAAGGGGAGAAAGAGAAGGAGAAGCAGAATCTCTGCTGAACAGGGAGCCCAATCCCTGTGGACTCTGGGATCATGACCTGAGCCCAAGGCACATGCTTAACTGACTGAGATACCCAGGTGCCCCAACTACTGGAATTTAAATAAAAACTTAAAAAAAAAAAGAGAGGCAAGCCAAAAAAAGAAAATTCACACACAGATGACTTTATTTTTTTACAGAATGGGCCCCATCACCTCTGCTGGTCATTGTCAGTTTGCCTGTGGGATTTATCAGAGGTGCCCAGGGGTATTCATCTGCTTTGGTCCTCTGCATTTCCTGTGTACTTGTCCGGTTTGTTCACATGGCCAGAGATCCCTTTGTATCGCTTATTTTTTAACACTGCGCTACTGTTAATGATGGATTTCAATCCATTTAGTCTTCTGGGCCAGGAGCTTTTAGGGCCTAATCAATCACTGAATCCATAAACAAAGGCACTGCCTCAGACTCCCCATGAGCTCTGAATTACATTGGGGTGTTGACAGTCCTGGAGGTCTGAACCACTCTGTCAGCACCTGTCAGGGGAAGAGAGGATTCGGTATGCACTAGGTGGTGAGGTGGGGGGGCAGGGGAAAGGCAGCCACAGATAAAAATTGATCAGAGATAAGAAATTGTTTGGTAGATAATCTACATGTGAGTAATTGCAGAGCTGAGAGATTAACTTTGTTGTTGTTGTTTCCCTTGTACCCCCGTTTGCACCAGGCTGTCTTATTAAGAACACTAAAGAGGTTAGCATTTGTGACACATAGACAACCTAGCTCCTCACCCCTGGTTTCCTTTGGAGTCCAGGAGCTGTCCTCCTGAGTGATTGCCACCTGCCCAGGTTGAGGTGGTGTTGCTTTAGTGGGTCCCAGATGAGGGTCCCTTGGATACCCTAAGAACATTTCAGGAAGAGCTCCTAAAAGCAACTTCTTTATCTCCACAAAAGTGAGTCTGGGCTACCCTCAACAGACCGGAGGATCTGGACTTAGCAATATATGGGTGGGTAGAGAGAGAAGATAAAAGCAGAGATGTGCTTTTTTTTTCTCTTTTTTTTTTAAAAGATTTTATTTATTTATTCATGAGAGACACACACACACACACAGAGAGAGAGACAGAGACACAGGCAGAGGGAGAAGCAGGTTCCATGCAGGGAGCCCGATTCAGGACTCGATCCCAGGTCTCCAGGATCACCCCCTGGACTGAAGGCGGCGCTAAACCACTGAGCCACCCGAGCTGCCCAAAAGCAGAGATGTGCATTAAGAAGATAAGGTGAAGGCTTGCACTGATGTCCTCTGATGTGCAGGAGAGGAGACAGGAATGCCCGATTGACTGTCGGGAAGACTGTCACCTGCAGTGTCTGTGAAACAGGCCAGATGAGTATGAGGCTGGGGAGAGGTCACCCATTCAGAGACCAGAAGGGTCTGAGAAGGCTGATGGGATGAAGAGTCTTATCTCAGGGGTCACACCCTTGGGACGTTCTGAGCTTAGATAGGAGTGATGACAAGTTGTTCTGGGAAGGGACTGGTAGTTTTAGGCCAGATATTCCACCTGCAACAGGAGCAGACAGTATCTTAATCTGGGAAGGTCTGAGATGTGCATGGTACATGCAGCTTGAACCTCTAAGTAACCACACCTAAAGAAAGCTTGGTTGTGAACATACCTTCCTCGAGCCTTTGCCAATACCCTACAAATGGTGGTCCCTTTTCTGTGGTCTGTGGTTTGCGATGCTCTGCCAGAAGAATGATGGGCATGATGGCCATCCCTTTATGTTTGCAAGATCATTTGAGGGTTGCCCCAGTGCCACCATCTGGTCATTCACTTAGTATAGTATTCATGTGCTTCTGTGGCATGAGCCACACTGCTGAGGTGAGGCTGAGAGGGGGTGAGGGAAGAGGTGGCATCCTCGGAGTTGACTCTTTGCTGGGGCTCTTCCTCTTGTTTGGCCTTGGGCAGGTTGGAGCTTCTTCAGCCTTTGCAGAAAGACCTTGGCTGGGTGAACACACGTTGAAATGGGCTTCATATCCAAATTGAAAAGGAGAGAGACCCCAGGGACCATTTCTCCAGTTCTCATGTACCTCCTGCCTCTGTAGATACAGATCTATTTAACTCCAAATAAGTGGCTGGAGATGCCACACTGTTCTAATTTGGAAATATGACCCTGGCTACTTCCAAAAGGTGCCCCCTCACCCAGTCTTCACACAAGTAACACAGGTGTGTCACTTCTGCCTGAATGTCACTTCGTGGGGCCCTGGGCCCCCATCTCAGTCACTGTCAGTCCCCTCCCCACAGCCTAGCCCTGCACCCCACCCATCTGAGGTACTCTGAATAAGGGCTGGATTACTCTGCTGAGTGCAGATATTCAGCTTACACAGTTAAGGCTTTTGGCTAAAAGGGGTTTATGTGGGGGTGGCAGTTTGGGGAGTGCGTGATGCCTGGAGGGTCTTCATGACTTGGCAGGTCCATGGCTAAGCACAGCCTTGAGCCTCCTGGCCTCCTTCCCGTAAGGTTCCTGGCAGCCTCCAGGGACTAAGACTCTTCATCCGGAACATGTTCTTTGGACTCCTGAGGATGGGGGGCAGTAGGAGGGTGCCCCCAGGGCTGCCTCTCTGATGGGGTCATCATTTTCACCCTCAGGGGACTGATGAGGGTGACTTGGCCTTTGTCAGGACTGCCCAGGAAGAGTGGGGATGAGGTCCTTCCAGTACTGAGACAGTTCCATGCCTCTGCAAACAAAACACTTCAAAAAGGGTGCCGCCTCCGCCCCCATCCTGGTGAAAGGTGGCGGAAGGAAGCGGTGGCTGACAGCTGAGTTAAACAAACTTGAAGGTAGGTCACATTTCTGACATACCATTTCCCCCGCCGTACCAGCAGCTGCCCTCTGCTTTGAAAGGGGGCTTAGCTGCTCATATAAACTTTGGTTCATGATAATGTAAACTATTATTAGGATTATCTTTTTATTCACAATATATGCCTGACTCTCTGTCTCCCTTATTTATGCTTTTTGAAACACTCCTTTGCCTCCAGTACCGAGAGCTAGCATCAGCCTCTCTGAGAGCACCTCATAACAGACTACCTCCTAGAATCTTGCTGGGCTTGCAAAGGACTCTGGGAACAGACCACTGGGCTGAGGAAACTTCACATCTCAGCAGAGCTTCCAGGTTCAAACTGGGATGTGATGTTGATAAAACATTTCAGTTAAGTTTTTTTTCCTTTTTTGGGGGGTGAGGAAGGGAGTGAAGTTTTGTCCCAAGGGTGATTGTTTTATGTTTTAATATAGAAGTACTTGATTGTCACTTGAGGATCTTTGGCTTTCAGAGTCTCTCCTCCATTTGATCACCACGCAGTAGAACCATCTGCCACTCTGGACATTCTGGAGGTTAGGGAAGATCCAGAAGCCCACACTGCTGCCCGCCAGTTCCTCCCCACCCCCACTTTGTGCGGGGCCTCAGTGGTCCTGCCTCAGATGCTCCTGTGTTGTCAGTGGAGGGCGGGTTAGCATACAAGCTAAGAAAAACTAATAACCCTTTCAGTTTTTTTAAAAAAAGATTTTATTTATTTATTCATGAGAGACACAGGCAGAGGGAGAAGTAGGCTCCATACAGGGAGCCCGACATGGGACTTGCTCTCGGGTCTCCAGGATCACACCCTGGACTGAGGCGGTGCTAAACCACTGAGCCACCAGGGCTGCGCAACCCTTGCAATTTTTAATAAAATGTCCCTCCTACCCTTTGTTTCTCTCTTCACTCTTCCTTAAAAGAAAGAACAGACTGACTTTTTAAGCACATCTGGACACTTTTTGTAAAGCTCTTACCCTGAATTCCCAGAAGGAATGTATTGGCTCCCATTTTTCTAAGCAAAAACTGAAATGACTTCTTTGTTTATAAGTACTGTACTTGCATATTTTAATAAAACTATAAAGAAATTGCACAGATTTGAGGGTCCTTAGCTAGGGCAACACATTCCCCTTTATGCTTCTCTTGAAGTCTTTGAGAGGTGCTATAACTTTATGGTTGGTTATTTTTGGTGGGGGTGGGGCAGGGAGGAGTAGGGGATCCATGTGTTTCTTTTGAAATTACTTTTTCTTCTTTCTGTGACCATGCTGGGGCTGGAGGACAGGGAAGTTCATAGCCCTGGTCTATCTGTCCCACTCTACCCATGCATTGCCCTCATGGTGAACATTTTTTTTTTTTCCTCATGGTGAACATTATATAGATACAGATTATAATGATCTAGATCTGAGAGCCCAGAGGTCTGCAATAGAATCCATTTTTCCTTTTTCACATAATGTTTGTTTTCTTCTAACAGAAGGAAATCTTCTAGAAGCTTATTGCTGTTGAGAAAATGAGGCTAATTTTTCATTAATATTAGTCTATGAGATGGTGGCATGGGGTTCTTGTAGAACTTTTAAACAAAAGATAAAGAGTCATTTGCCATTTTGGGGAACTTGTAAGATGACATGGCTCTTCTCCAACTGGTGATTGCAGGATTTTTTGTGTGTGTGCCTTTAAAAATTGTGTTTATGAAATGAAATCGTACCTCAGAAATAGGAGTGTAGTGTGATTAAATTATGAGGGTTATGGCTCTACCCAATAAATGTTCATTTGTGATAAACATTTAACCAGTGTGATAGTTACTGCTTCTTAGAATATGATTTTCTCTAGACCTGTTCTGAACATCTGGAAATAAGCTGTAGAGGTGGAATCCTCTTTTCAGAGACAAAGCAAATATCAGTGACGACCACACTTTGGCTTTTTTCCTTTACTTTCAAGGAGGAAGACTGTTAGGACTGGAAGCCAAAATTGATCTATAGAGCCTGTCAGTATTATTGGATGTACATCTGTTAAATGGCCACAAGTGTTGAATAGTGTCCAAAACAGAGTAGTCTGCAAACTAATATTAGTGTTTGTGACTTCGTGTAAAAATTCACCTTTTTCATGAGCTGTGGACAAATAGGATTTGCCTGAACTGAAATTTAACCTGATAGCTTTGAATCATACTGATAATGTTCTAGCTTATCTTTTCAACTTTTTCTCTTTGAGTTCTGGTAAATTGTCAGTGATTTGGAATGCTAGCTATTAAACCAGTTGGTTGGAGTGTTTGGTTTAAAAAAAAAAAAAAAATGACCTGGGACACCCAGGTGGCTCAGTGGTTGAGTATCTGCCTTTGGCTCAGGTCGTGATCCTGGGGTGTCTTGGGATCTAGGGCCGCATCAGGATCTCCTCAGGGAGCCTGCTTCTCCCTCTGCCTATGTCTCTGCCTCTCTCTCTGTGTTTGTCATGGATAAATAATCTTAAAAAAAAAAAAAAAAAAAAAAAAAGACCTGATTGATTTAGGACTAGTGATTAATTCCGTATTGGTTGCCTCTTTGTTTTTTCAGATAGCATTGTTTAAAAAACTGCAAAAATGTTTTATATATGCAACTGTGGCTCAAGTACTGTACTGAGCAGATCTTGGGAGGCATATAGTGACTTGGGGAACTATGTTCTTCTCCCTCACATGAGAGATTGGAGGCTTGTCCTGGCAGGATCTGGACTCTGAAAATAGCTTTGCCTGCATAGTGGCTTTTGCCTGCATGCATAAGCCTGACCGTGACCAACAGTGTTTCAGTACCTTTTTCCAGTGCTATCACTTGTTTTCTTAGGTTTTCACACATATGAAAATATTTTATTTAGATGGTTCTTTGAATATGCTTTCTACTTTTATAGGAAAGCAGAGGATGAGTCTGAATAGCCACAAAAGGCTTGGGAATTAATATGGAGGAGTGATTCTAAATGATCCACCAATATGATGATTTTCTTAGGAATTTGTGTCATCACGGTGGTTTTTGTGTTGAAAATATACATTTTGACATTTTTTATATGTAATCTATTTGCTATTTTTGTTTTATTTATTTTTATAAAGATGTTATTGAGAGACACAGAGAGAGAGGCAGAGACACAGGCAGAGGGAACAGCAGGCTCTATGCAGGGAGCTCGACGTAGGACTCGATCCGAGGTCTCCAGGATCATGCCCTGGGCTGAAGGCAGCGCCAAACAGCTGAGCCACCTGGGCTGCCCCATATTTTTTATTTTAATTGTTTCATTCTTCACTGCCTGCTGGCTTTTTCGGTCTCTTCTACTTGGCCAACTTCACATGTTCTACCTTTTTTTCCTCCTCATATGCCCTAATTGTGGGCAAAGCCCAATTCTCGACCATTTGCTTTTCTTTATTCCTTCTATTAGCCCATCTGTCCTTAAGGTTCTGTGATATGACTTCATATATGACTTTCTTCTAATCCTATATTTCCAAAAAATATGGTATTACAAGAGACTTTCTAGTCCCCTCGCCTCCACTAAGTTTTTTTTCCACATCCTCCTTAAAAAAGGAAAGACTCCTCTTTTTCAGTGTTCTCTTTATTACTGCAAAAATCACTATTCTTCCCAATTCCCAAAATAGGAGCCCTCAAGGTACCTTGGAATATTCCATCCTCACCTCTATATCACATTTGTCCCAACGTCCCACCATTTGTTCTTAAAAATACCCCTCAGACCCCAGCTCTGTCATCCCCCTGCTGTTGCTGCTGTACCGCCTCACACCTGGATGCCTGTAGTGGCTGCCTTGTGGGCCTACTGAGCTCAGCTCCAACTGGCCACCTTCCTAGTTCTTGCAAACGTGCTATAGCACTATTTTATTACTGTTACTTTCCTTCTCAAAATCCTGCTCAAAAATGTGGTAAAATAGACACAAGATAAAACTTACCATTTTAACCATTTCTAAGTATTAATTCAGTGTCATTAAGTACATTTACATCATTGAGCAACCAGTACTACCCTTCATCCCTAGAACTTTGATCTTCCTAATCTGCAACTTTGTGCCTGGTAAAGAGTAACTCCCCAGGTCCACCCCACCCCCCATTCTATTTTCATTCTGTGAATTTGACCACTCTAGAAACCTCACAGCAGAGGAGAGGACGCTATCTATCCCTTTGTGTCAATGTCAGATTTTTTGAGATGGTATTTACCGATTCTGGTTTTTAGAAATTTCGTTCAAGAGTTGGAAAAAGCTAACAAAGGGCCTTTGTTTCAGAGTCGTCTTCTCTCATATGTAGTGAACTCTACCTGGGAGCATGGTATTGGTTTACCCCAGGTGTAGACAGAGTTGAGATGTGGGAGGGACTGGGGAAGATGAGAAGGGTGCTGATGAGGACTCCCAGCTTGGGCCTCCACTCACCAATACCAAAAGTTAGTGACTTTTTTTTTGTGGAGAGAAGATGGGGAGAAAACTGGAAGTGGTTGATGACCAGGCCTCCCCTTGCTCCTTCCTGAATGCTTTCCATCTGTTTTAGGGGCAGGGAATCAGGCCCATCCTGAAAATAAGAGGATGTGTGTCATGAGCCCCTCACTTTGGGCTTCTCTGTTTTGTGACTGGCACCTCTGGACTGCAGGGCCTGGGGTCTAGCTCATCTCTTTGATTCAATTCTCTAGTCCTTTTGGTTTATCCTTTTAAGCTGTTGTTTAATTGCCTCTTTCTTGTCTACCTGGAGCCTTGCCCACTGCTACCTTGGCTTGGATCAGAGTCCCTTCCCCTGAACTGCTGTCTGCCAAATCAGACATGTGCTCACTTCTGTGAGGACCACGTTGTTCTGGTCTCACCTGGCTGCAGGATGGACCACATGCAAAACTCAGCCCTAGATCCTCTTAGGGGTGTTTCCAATAGAAGCCTGAGGGTATCGGTCACTTATTACAGTACTGCTAGAGCGGTCATTCTGGCTAATGAGGAAGGTTTCAGATATACCTTGAGGTGTAGTGGCCATTTACTGAATGCTTGTCATGGGGGCGGTGTAGTTGGTTACATGTGCAGTTGTGCCTGCATTTGCTTGAAATGGTCTCCCCATTCACCACTTCAAAGCTCCCAGTGCCCTAGGGTCCAGCTAGAGACCTGTCTACTCTATGAAGGCACTTCTCTGGGAAGCCTTCTTCCATTCAACACCCCCTTCTGTGAAATTCTCTTACACTTGGAGCTCAAACACATATTCAATAAGGTATAACATTGCTCTCTAATTTTATGCCTTTTAGCTTTGTTTTCCAAAACAAATTGTAAACTCTTGAAGAGGGGACTTCTTCTCAATCACTCATAATGGCCTTCCCAGTGTAAAGTACATTTCTAGCCTTCAGAAACATCTGTTGATAAATTCTAGGGTATTATCTAAGGTTATTCATGAATAAATGAGGAAGAGAGAACCCTGGGGTACAGTTATATACTGCTTTTAGATCGAGCAAAGTTTTGAGGCAGAGATCATTCTTTGATACCCAGGCTACACATGTGTTATGATTTTAATCACAAAGTAGAATTTACAATTTTAGCAAATGAATGGGCTTCATCTCAGCTTGCTCTGTAGAATCTCCCCATGCTGGTGTTCTTCCAGCTGCCTTACTTTTAAGAGTTGAGCTCTTAGGTCTGTAATGTGATTACTGTGTAGTACAGAGGATGTTGTCAGCCCTCTTCTTGGGTTTGCCAGAGTTTCCCTTTTCATTTTGCACAGTTCTCTCATTTACATCAGACTAGCCAATAATCATAAAATCCCCTAAATTCCTGTAATTTTTAAAAACCCTCAGGATAAGTTGTAGTAATTTGGATATTGCACAGAATGGCATTCTTAATACCCATATCAGCAGGCAACCTATTGAAATATCAACACGTATGCGTTGCACCAGGAAGCCTTTTTGATGTGTTTGTCCTGTTGCCTTTTCTATGTATACAACCAGCTGTAGAACAGGTGAAGGGGCCTGTCTTATTACTTTTTAATAGATGCCTTCTCTTTGTGGAGAATGATGGGTAATTAGAGCTGGCAGGACCTTTAGAAAGAATTTGCGCAGTGGTCCTAATTCTTACCTCATTAGGATCTTTTGTTATTTCTTCCATTGGACCCACATGCTTCTCCCAAAAGGCACTGCATTCCTGTTAGCTGGTGAAGATTTATCAGAACAAGTGTTCTGTATATAGGATCTAACTGACGTCAAGCCATAGTCCATGTGATGCATGCAATAGAGACAGTCCGAAAGTGTCTTCAAAATGATCGGAAGGGAGGATTTGGGGAGGGTTTTCTTTTTGTTTTCAGTGGAGATATAATTAACATATAACGGCGTAAGTTTAGGATATATGGTATGTTGATTTGATTACATTAAATGATATCAATATGATTACCACTGAAGCTTTAGCCAACACCTCTATCAAGTCACATAATTATTATTTCTTTTTTGTGGTGAGAACATTTAAGAACTAGTCCCTTAGCAATCTTGAAGTATATAGTATTATTGATGTTGACTAGGGAGCACTTTCATATTCTCTGTAATTCAATTTCCTTTGCCTTGAATTTGTTATATTTACAAAAATAATAAAGCCCTTGTTAAAAGCCTATACTTTTTCCTAGAAACCTGAAAACCCACTCTTTGGGTTTTGTCTATTTGAGAATCAGGGAATCTCTCACCCTCCCAGGCAGATGAGGGGTAGTGGCAGATGCGGCAGGTGCCCACTCCAGCCTCTTGCTCACCACGCCCCTGGGCCGCCGTGTGGGTCTGGGGCTTTTCCTCCTCGGTACTCCTCTGTGAATTCGTGGGCTTTGTGCCCCACAAAACAGGGCTACTCGCCTGAAGCTTGGCTTTGTTTTGACCCAGTGCCTTTTTAGATTGAAGTCCTATTAGCCAGAAACTCTGGTCTCCTTTTTTTATTTTATTTTTTAAATCCTTAGTCACTGCTTTGTTTTTTTCCCCAGTGTGTCTGTTTCATCACAACCTCATGACAAAATGTTACAAGTTTCTAATTTATCTCCCCCATCTTGCTTTGATTTTGTAAACATCTCTCCATGGGGAACCTGATGAAGGAAATGAAGTGCATTGATTTCTTCCTATTCCCTGACCAAGAAAGTACTGTGTGCCATTTTGCTTGTCTCAGTCCCATTGGAGGGGAGCCAGAACCCACTACCGGGGCCACTTCAGGGAGGAAGTATGCTCCTAACTGTTGTTCATTACTTTGTCTCACACGAATCTGCTTTCCCGCTCTATACCAATTCGTGCCAGGAGTCCTCAGAGGGGTAGACTAGAGAGGCCTTCGTTCCTGGGAAGTCTGTACTGCCTCCTTCAGCCACAGGAAAGTTTATCTAAGTCCAAAATCAACCAAGACGGTGATTCTTCATTTTTACATCATTCTTTGCCCTCTTTTCTCAGGATGACACTTTAGCTGCTCGAGGAATTTAAAACAAAGCTGAATATTTCTTGGCAAACACAATTATTTCCTGGCCTAAATCACCCAGTGATTTAATTGGTATGTCATTGTGTATGTGTGTGCTTTAATGGGAATTCCATGTGGTATCATTGGGAAATTAGGAGAGTCTTCTAGATTTATTGCTTATACTTTAAGGGCAGACTGCTGGCTTCCATCCAAGAAGTGGAGAGACGTTAAGTTGCAAAGACCATTAGTGTCTGAGTATATTCTTCCGATTGCCTGCTATTTTGAAATTAGCTTGGCAAAAGGTAAAAATCAGAACCAATAGTGAAATACTTTACTCTTTTGAAACTTGTAAAGTTCATCAAAACTATCTTACGGGGGGACTTGGCATCACAGAAGTCCTGATGTTCTTTCTCTGCCTACCAACATCTTTTTGAAGCTTTGAAGGAATTTTGGTATGTCTAGAGTAGAAGTCAAGCCATAGATTATTCTTCATTTTTAAAAAAGGAGTTTTAGATTATCCTCGACTGTAGCTCTCAGGAAAATATTTAAAAACATTTCCAAAACCCAACTCAATTTTGTGTGTTGACCACAAACACTGTAGACTGCAAAGGCAATTGAGCAGGGGGTGGGGGTGGGGGGCGATCAGCTGTTCTCTTGATCTTCTGGATACCATGAGTATGGTAAAAAAGAAATAGCCACGTTGTTTATTTTTTTAACTTAATTCAGTGAAACAGACTTGACTACAGACCTGACTGTTGTCACTTGTGGTCTTAAGATTCTCTGCCCGTCCCACTTAATAGGCTTCTATGCATAATAGCCGAAATAGCTGTCTTTTATGTTGCTACTTTGTAAAGTTCAGGAGTCCTAACACCTGAACAGTGTTCAGTTACTGACTTGTAACAAATACTGCCTGTAAAGGATTATAGTTGAGGGATCTATGTGGAGTTCTATTCAAAACTGAGGTCTTGGGGATCCCTGGGTGGTTCAGTGGTTTAGCACCTGCCTTCGGCCCACGGGGATCCCTGGGTGGCTCAGTGGTTTAGCACCTGCCTTCGGCCCACGGTGTGATCCTGGAGTCCCAGGATCAAGTCCCACATCGGGCTTCCTGCATGGAGCCTGCTTCTCTCTATCTCTCATGAATAAATAAAATCTTTAAAACAAAACAAAAACTGAGGTCTTACTACCAGCCACCTCCCTCTGCCATTTGAATTTTGCTTTTAATCACTAAAGTTTCTCTTGGATCACTGAACCAGTCCAGGTGTCCTACAGACCTGGTGTTAAGCTGTTGAGCTATGGATAAGGCAGGCTGGTGGGGGCCCTGACTGGATTGCATGGGTCCAGAAGCTTCCGGAATTCTGTGTGCATGCTTGTGTGTATGCACATGTGCTATAGCTCTCACCAAATTCTCAAACACCTGTGTGTCCCCACATAAGCTGGGACTCTGTTGAGGTAAATGGAGGAGGAAATGAGAGGATTTTAGTGATGTTGGTCCTGGTGGTATTGCTGAGAGAGGGATGGTGACAGTAGTGTTATAACTGTGTAGCAATTCACACTTCCCCCAGTTTCAGATGTGATCAGTGTTTGAAAGCCTGGGAATATCAATCAAACCTTCAGCACATCCATCCTTGGATCTTGAGACCATTTTGTGCCTCAACCGGTGAGCACACATGAATGAGAGACACCTGTACTGACAGGGGTGCTGGACTGGGTGTTGCACAGTCTAGGACTCATGTTGTTTGAGCACCTTCATCTTTGTTCATGTTAACCCTAGTTAATGCCAGACAAGTGACGCAGACCTGGAATCTGGCAGGCACTCAGTAAATGGGAATGGCATGTTTGTAGGGGACTGGTTCTAGGAAATCCCATTTGTCAACCTTTTCTGCATAAAGGAAGCTCTGCTCGCTCAATGCAGAGACTGATACTGCTCTGCTCTCAAGATTCCCACCAGTTGGGGAAAACCAAGGCTGTTGAGATTTGAGTGTTTGGTGGGCTGGAGGAGTGGCTGAGGTGGGGAGGGGGTGGGGGGGAGAGAGATGGCAGGGGGGGAGGAAGGGGGAGGAGAAGCTTGTTCACATGCTTGTTAACATTTGAGGGTCTTTGACAAAGGAAGTCTAATGCCCTGCCCCGGTCAGCCGGCGATTGCCCCCCGGGAGGCCCCGTTGTGCACAGGAAGTCAGACACTAATGATGTTAGCAAGGGGACAAAGGCGCCCAGCCTGGGAAGGGCCTAATTGCTGTGTCCGGCTCCCAGGCGGCCAGCCTCAAGCTGGAGGGGGCTGGGCAGGATGCGCTAAGTGTTAACACCTGGAGCCGAGCTGCTGACTTCCTGGTGCTTTTTTTTCTTCTGTGTGGCTGGGTGAGCACACATACAGACACACACACATATATTTCACAAATCCTGACTGCATCTCAGGGGGACATTTTGGGATGTGGTATCGAAGAGACTAGATGGAAATGGTTCAGTCTGGAGGTCACACTGAAATGGGGCAGGGCTGAGAACCAGTTTCCCATGAGCCCCCTTGATCTGCCCACGGGGCCTGGTGACTGGCTTCCCCTCTGGGCTGGCTGATTCCCTCCCTTACCCCCAGGAAATGTGGGAAAGGCCAAACGTTGCAGAGAGACAGATACATATCGGGAGAGGCACTATTGCTTTGGCTTGAGACATTCTAGTTAGCCCTGACGGGAGGATGCTCCTGGGGGAAAAAGAGATGAAGGTCTTGACCATTGTTTCTTGGAAAAAGAGATGAAGGTCTTGACCATTGTTGACCTGGGGTCTAGGGAGATAGGATGGTGGCAGAAAGAGGAATGGAGATGTGGTTGGGGACACCTGCCAGCGCCCAAGGGGGGTTGCATTTCATGACTGTATGAATCTACATCTGGAGGGGTTGGTTGGAGGAGCTGCATCTCAGGGAAGTGGGGAAGCCCAGATGTAAATCCTCATTTCAAAGTGGGGTCTCTAGATTCTTCCATGTCTACACATGGCTTTGGAGCTGGGACCTGAAGCCCTGGCTTCTTCTGGGAGTTCAGGAATGCCCCCAGATAATGTAAGAATGTTTCTGGGGGAAATTGGGTAAGGAATGTTTCTCCCAGGATTCTCCTATGGGTTCTAGAAACCTTGAACCCTTAACAACAATTAAAAATGAAGACCTCCTGCCTTGGCCAGTATCCCTGCCGGGATGGCATTAGTGGCTTACTTCCTGCAATGGCAAGTGACAGAGCTGGAGCCTTGGGTCCCTCCTATGCATAGGCCAGCAATGGGAGGCAGCTGTGTGCACAGGTTGACTCATTTGGATTTTTTTTGCAGCCAGAGAACAGAGTTTAAAAGGGATGCTTGAAGCCTGTCTCCTTCCTAGAGGAAGGGGGAAAGCCACAAATAGCTTTTGAAAAGGGGTCTAATGTTGACTCGCTGCTTCCCACTGTTATTGTAAGGAGGTTTTCCTCTCTGAGACCACCATGTGGACAGAAATAATAGGCTGACAGAAGGGGTCGCCTTGCTTTCTAGTATAGCCTATGATATTTCGATTAGCACTAAAACCTAAAAGGGCGGCCTTCCATAATTTCCAAATATGTGAAATCCACCTTGAAGGAAGCACATGTGTGGGGCACGCAGGGGACCTGCCTGGCTGGAGGAGGCTGGGTCCCCATGGCAACGTCACAATCCCCCATTTCTGCAGGCATTTGTGCTGTAAAAGCAGAATTCCAGATGTGATACAGTATTTCGAGACTCCGTCCCAGGGCCTCAGAAAACAGTATTTGAAACGGCACAATTCAGTGCATGCTCTCTGTGTGGTCCTAAGGCTTTTTATTAGTAGTTTTGTTTTGATCCTAACATTTCCTCTGAGCTTAGGCATAACAATCATGTGTACAGCGTTAAGTTTTCTTCTATTGTCTAATCACTGTTTTGCCCTTGCAGGAAGATACTTTCTTGAGCTTCTGGAGTGGAGTTTTTGTAACTACCTATAACAGCTAAGTGAGAGCAAGCTGGTAGCTGGTTTGCTGGGTGGGTGTTTGGGTGGTTGGTTGCTTGCTTGCTTCCTTTTCGTACCCAGTATTTACAGAAAAGCAGTTAGATCTGTCTTTTCGAAGTTGTCTCTCTGTGCTTTTGAAACTGCAGATGGGTTGACTGTTACCTTAAAGATGCCAGTTCTTTACCATGCGGTTTTCATTTGAGTGGATGGGAGTGGTGTGTGCAGCTGAGGGAAAAGGTCTGGCTCTCTATCCCGAGGCATGTTTTATAGCTTGCTTTTAATGTTTTGAGAATTGGAAAAATGGAACAATCCTGTCTATTTGTGAGTATCAGCCATGGGAGAACACACAGCCCAGATCCTTAACAGACTTAATTGGAAAAAATACTTGGCCTTTTGCTTTGTGAAAACCAAGAAGGCTGCAACGCTTTGTTTTGTTTTGTTTTTAAACCCAGGAGAAAAGTCAGTGTGTGTGTGTGTGTGTGTGTGTGTGTGTGTGTGTATCTCCAGGCTTTAACTGCATGTGTATATTCTAGTGGCAAAGCAATGAGAAAATTAAAGTCTGGAGCCAGGAAAAGACACTTAAAAATATATCAAATTCCATTTAGGCTACTGCCAGTTAGAAAGGTTGCTATTGCAATATATAAATTTTATCAAATCTATACATTGTATACCTTAAACTTATACAATGTTATATGTCAATTCTATCTCAATTTTTTAAAAGTTGCTATCTTAGAAACAACTCCTTAAATGCCCTAACACATCTTTTATCTTTAGTGAATGGATTTCCTTGGGCATAAGAGTGGGGGAGTAGAGGAGGGGTAAAAAGCAACTGAGATGGAAACTAGAGCTCTCAGTTTGATAAGCAAAACACATGGTAACTTGGCATAGGTTGGCTCCATGTTAGAGCTCAGAAACAATTGTCCCTTCAGCTTTCCTTTGGGGAGCGTGAAATTAGGAACATGTGTGTGCTGATTAGCAACATGTCAGAGATGAATCATGATTACGGCTTTGGTCTGGTACACAGGCAGTGCTTTGGAGTAGTGATTTCCTACCTCCTCGAGCAAATCTCTCTAATTAGCTTAAGATCTCTGGGTCTTTTTGGGCCGACTCAGTAATTGCTGGTGGGAACACACCGGCACTCCCCCAGAGCTTGTGTGTTCCCTACTAGACATCCAAGACCTCACCTCCCCAAATCAGACAGCTGGCACCCTACGTTTCTGAAGTTGGTTGCATCTAGTTGGAAAGTGAGAGAGAACAGCTCCCGGGAATGTGGAGAAGAATATCTTGAATAGATCCAGACCCAAGCTGGCTTTGTGATTTATTTTCCTTGTGTTTTGGGTTTGCCTGCATTCTCCTCAGCTTACATCACCTGGGGCTTCTCTGCTTTTTGCTGACTTCTTCCACCCCCTCTCACCGCCCCCCCCCCCTTTTTTTGTTAAAGGTTTGAACTGAAGTGGGATCTGACTTCATTTATGAAACCATCTGAAGCAAACCTGTGCAAACTAAATTGACCCCTTGTTCTGCCTCTTGCCTTCACCATGTCCACTAGTGATAGGCAAAAATGTCAGTCTTGCATTTTAAGCCTCACTGAGCTGTCTGCTATCTTTTAAATATCATCGACACTCTGGAAACCCAAAGTGGAGGAAATGTTAGGAAAAATAGTATAAGTTGGTCTTAGTTTTTTAAGTAGTTGCTCAATGTACCTTTAAAAACCATTCTCTCAGTTTTTTCTGATGGATGCTTTTTTTTTTTTTTTAAGATTTTATTTATTCATGAGAGACACTGAGAGAGAGGCAGAGACATAGGCAGAGGGAGAGGCAGGCCCCCTGCGGGGAGCCTGATGAGGAACACATCAATCCCAGGATCCGGGGATCACAACCTGAGCCAAAGGCAGACGCTCAACCACTGAGCCACCCAGGCATCCCTCTGATGGATGCTCTTGTTTAAATTTTCACCCAAACTCAGTTCACTAAAATTTTTACCAGTTTTCTGAGAGGTCCTTCCCTAACTGATTTGAAAGCAGTCTTGTTTAGGCCTTACTGTTTGGCCTGCCTTCCCCTAAAAAGGGAGGTACTATAATTAGCACAGTTCTTTTCAAAATGTGTTTTTTCAAAATGGCAGCTAAGCTGTTTGGAGCTGGATTTGAAACGTTGCTCTGGGAAGTTGGTGTCTTCGGTGGCCTTAGAATCCCCAAAGGCCCCTCAGGAAATGGGCCCTCTGATGGCCGCTGGTGGCCAGAATTGGCTGCTTTGTGTGGGATCCCTCCCTGTGGTTGGCTTTGTGTCCAGGCCTTTGCTTCTTTGCCTGGGTGGAACATGGTATGGGTTTTGAATTTTATTTCTTTAGAGTACTTATGGATTATCCTCCCCTCCCCCTTTCCTGAGTAAAAGATGTTTTCTCCATTATGTTCCCATTTGCTCCTTCAGTCCACTCACTGTAGAGTGTTCATAGCAGAGCCCCAGGCACCTGGGTCTTGCTTTGCAGTTAGCATTGGAACAAATTAAAAGCTGCCCTAAGTGGCAGCAAATGGGGGAGGTTGATTAACTAAGAATGTGATACCCTGAGGCCACAACATTGACATTTATAGATTTTAAGTAACAGGCAACAAACAAGTACTCTTACTTGTAAGCTCATTGAATATCAAAATGGGTATAGTAGCTAAAAGCTTAGAATTGTTTACTGAAAAACAGCTTCCAAAGCCATTGGCCAACTTTGTAAATTGCTTACCCATGTCCTTTTAGTGTGAGCTCTGATTCCAGGCCCATAAATCACCCTGTCACATGAAGCTAGGTTCTCTTGGGTTCTCTGTGTGCATTACTTGGCTTCATCATGAATTCATTTATTCAGGCAGAAAACCACTACTTATCAAAGGCTGACTAGGGGCCAGGCCCAGGATCCTGGTGCAAGCGTGGGGGAGGATGAGAGAATAGGAGGCTACCCTGGTCACTTTGTGTTCAGAGTCTCCCCATCTGATCCAACCTGAGCACTCACCGGAGATGGAGGGTACTGGGTCACCCAGTTCCCACCAAGACCATTCCTTAGTCTCGTGGTTAGTGCCTCTGTCTCCTTGCCCTGTCCATCTGTCTGCTGAAACCATCAGGTCTGGATACTGAAACAGATCATACCTGGAGATGCCCTTTCCTGGAAGCACAAATTCATTATCTTTTAGTTGTTGAAGTCAGAATTTCAACAGTGAGTCTTACATGGGGCTAAAATCAAGGTGTTGGCAGGGCTGGCTCCTTCTGGAGGCTCTAGGGGAGAAATGGCTTTTTGTCTTTTCCAGCATCTAGAGGCTGCCTACATTCCTCGGCTTATTGGCCCCTTCTAGAGCTCCATCTTCAAAGCCAGTAGTGTAGCATCTTTAAATCCATGTCAGTGTCAAGCCAGTAGTGTAGCATCTTTAAATCCATGTCAGTGTCTCTGCCTTATACTTCTGTGGTCATATCTCCTTCTCTGATCTTCCGGTATCCCATTTATAAGAACCGTTGTGATTACATTGGGCTCATCAGGATAATCCAGAATAATTTCCCCTTCTCACGTTCCTAAAACTTAATCACATCTATGTAGTCCTTTTTGCTATATAAAGTAACTTGGGTTCTGGGAATTGTGATGTAGATGTGTTTTGGGGAGGGGATGGGGGTATTACTCTGTGTACCATGGAGTATAAAGAAAACAGTAGTGCTTTGTGGCTAGCCTGTGCATGCCATTTCTCATGTGGTTTCTGAGGGCTCTGGAGCAGCAGGAACATTATTTGGATGTGAACTGAAGATAGCCTGGTGGAGCATCTGTCTGATGCATGTGCTGAGAAGACATGCATTGGACAACTTCCAAGATGAAAGGTCTTCTAGTAGAAACAGAAGCTGGTCCTTGCCATAGAACTGAGCTCTGTACTCTGTTGCCTCTGAGCTCAAGGACCAGCCTTGATTTTTTGTGGAATCAGAATTACCATTTCGCATGTACATTGGCAGAAGTGTCATGCCGATCAAGTTGTGGAGGGTGGATCATGATACTTCCATCAAATGAGTATGCAGGTAGATCTGTGTGTCAGGAACACAGTATGATGGAGCTAGACTAAAGTGGGAAACCCATGAAGGGAACAGGACCTGGCTGATGGGAAGGGCATTCTGGGAGCACTTCCAGAACACCTGCTGAGCTGTAATGGAGTACCTAGAAGAGTCTGGCTGGTAGGGAGAGAAGTGGCTGAGAAGATAGGCAGAAGCCACATCAGGAATGTTCTACAAGGACAGGGAGCTGATGGTGGGCTTGAAACAGAGGAATGAGGATAGATTTAGACATTATGAGATCACCTAGGTGGTCAAAGCCCCTTGAGATTAGGACCCAGGTCTGGTTGATGGCCAAGTGCCTAGACCTGCAGGGCTTGGGTCAAGGTGGAATGCTCTGTAAGTAGTAAACCGATGCTGTATTCAAACCTCACTGTTCTTTGAGGCCAGCTCACTGGGCCCCCTTCTGAACAGCTCTGCATATAGCACATTCCTTATTTGGAGGGATTAAGTTCTTGCCTGCAGGATATAGCACATCTCACTACGTTGGGCTTCTTTCCACAATACGTTACTCATTGCAAGTGCCCAATAAATACCTGTTAAAAACATGCTGCAATAGGGGTGCCTGGCTGGCTCAGTCGGTAGAGCATGTGACTCTTGATCTTGGGATTGTAAGTTCGAGCCCCACCTGGGATGTAGAGGTTGCTTAAAAATCTTTAAAAGAAAAATATGCTGTCATAGAAATATGGGGAGAACAAGAACAAAGTGAAAAGCTGACAGTCCTACAAGGTAGGATGACTGGTCTTGACTGGTCATTAGAGTCCTTCATACCTGAGAACATGCTATTCAATGAAATGTATTTCTTTTTGAAAAGCACTTCCTCTACATGGCTTCACGTGGTCCTTCTTAAACCTCTTTCCCAGGGGAAAGTCATGCGAATTATATTTTTAGGAAAATAGTTGAGGAGCTCAGACCCAATGGCGCAAAGTGGTTTGCCCATGGTCACCAGCAGGAGGATGGAAGGATTGAGGTACTTACCTTGGCTCCCTTGCATTTTTGTTTCCCTCCCATGATGCTCCCATTTCCTCTCTCTTCCTTCAAGCTTCTGGTGTATGCTGTCCTCACTCACCCTTGAGTCATCCTCTGTGAGGTGCTGCCTGTGGCATTCATACACTATATGCTTATTTGATGCTAGCTCTTCACTTCTAGCTGCATATACTTTGTATGTCACACTGAGGGTTCTTGGAGGGTCAGGGTGTGATTTGAAATTGGTCTATGTCAGGACATCTGAGCAGTTCAGTGGTTGAGCGTCTACCTTCAGCTCAGGGCATGATCCTGGGTCTGGGGATCGAGTCCTGCATTAGGCTTCCTGCAAGGAGCCTACTTCTCCCTCTGTCTATGTCTCTGCCTCTCTCTCTGTGTCTCTCATGAATAAATAAATAAAATCTTTAAAAAAAGAAAGAAAGAAATTGGTCTGTGTCCTTTGCATATGATCCATGTGCCCAATTAGTCTCTTTGAAGGAATGAGTTACTTTGCTCCTGAGGACAGGGACTGTGGTTGTTTGCTAGGCTATGTACCTAGCATAACGTCTGGCTCATTAAGAGATGGTGAGTGATTATATATTCTGGGGCTTTGTAAGGGAGGAGATAGGAGTTAGGGTGTGGTTTGGGTGTTTGGGGCATTTCTAGGGGTTGTGGTGGGGATTGCATTGTTTCCTGCTTGGTTGTGTTACTCTGGTTCTGGCCATCTGGAAGCTGGGCATCCTCTAGTGGCACACTAGAGGCCATAAGGAATTAAAGAGGCATTTAGGATTTTAATAAGAAAACAACTCTTTCCAAAATATTTCAGCTCAGGGGAGAAAATCCAGACTCTTATGTATGTGGGAAAGAGAGGATGGAAACAGCAAAGCTGGAGAAGGAACGTGAATCAGGAAGAAGGGGAGCCCCAGTAGATCATGGGCTAGTATACTCTGTTGATTTAGATTCCTGTTGTTGTTTTTCTCACTTGAATTAGAATTCTGTTATGAGTGTGTACATGCACCCATATGTGCATGCACATCCCTTTCTGCACAGCTGTGCTTTCCTAAGGTTTATCTGAGCTCAGGGATACAGTTTCAGTGAGCATGCCTGGCTTCAGGATAAGAAGCGTGAACATGCCTCCAGCATATGAATGTGATGGGGTTGTGGCCTGAGACCCTGGGCTCCATCAGAAATGTTCTGCACATTGTGTCTCGGTGTGACAATTGCCCATTAAATACCAGGCTACCAGCATATGGTTATCCCCAGCATCCCCTTTGTTGAATGGAAACTTTAGCTGTGTGGTTAGAATATTTTCCCATCATTTAGCATTTCAGAATTCACTGTTGTTTTTTTTTTTTTTTTTGAGAATTCTGCAATTAATGCTGAATGGCACATTTGCAGATTATTACAGAAACGGTTAAACCAGAGTCGGCAGATCTGTAGCTGCTCTTTCCCATGATGGCTAAGTGGTGGGTTGGAAAAAGGTGGGGCAATGGGAGGATTCCGGTGCTCCCTCTGTGGATGCTGTAATTAAAGTGGGGAGTCTGGCAGGGTTGTTATCCCTGCTATTAAGAGTGCAGATGGCTAACGGCCACATCACCAAGAGTTAGAGTTAGCCCTTTTAAAGCCTTTTTTTCTTTTTCTTTTATGACCCACCCTATATATTCCAAGCATAGGTATAGATGTAGTGAAGAATTTTCTCATTAAAAGTAATGGCTTATTCCCACACTCATTCCCGGTCTTGGAATGAGAAACCTGTTTCCTTAGACTTGAGGAATTGCCTATCTGTCGTGGCTTAATAGAGCTTTTGGACGAGAGTGTCTGGTAGGCGAATTTTACAACCAATCAGTGCTCAAAGCAGATCCAACTGGAAGGGCTCCAGCTGGCAGCTCATGGTCTCTCTCCCAATTTTACTGTTAATGAATTATTATTTAACCCCCAAACACAGAACAGCATGCTCCTATTGTCTTAGGGGAAGTGAGTGCTCATGATGCTCTTGACCTGGTACTTAGGAATCTCCCGGGCTGGAGGGAGGTTGGCAGCCAGTGGCAGAGAAGGGACACAGAGTGGATGGGAAGAGTGGTAGATATTGCTCGGCAACTGGCATGACCTTGAGTCTTTGCAATCTTGTGTGTGTTTGGACTCTATGGGGATCTGTGGTGGAAAAGCAGATTGGCTTCTCTCCTCATCATGTTCTCTTGTTTTCCCACAGGGAGTGGGGCCGGCCAGCAGAAATAGTGGACTGTACAACATCACCTTCAGATATGACAGTAAGTAACTGGCTTCACCGCTGAAGAATGGAGCCCTTTCTGTGATCTAAATCTTACACAGTTGTGTTTAATCAAGGACACTGCAGGTCTTGGGGTTGAAGAATTTTCTGAACCTGCTCAGGTTTGTCAATAGACCTAAAGTGGCTCAGTCTAATTAAGCCACTCAAGTAGGTGGGAGCTTGAACAGATCAAGTCCTCTATAGTGTTGGGAGAAATTGTGTATGGAGGACTCTCCCCTAGCCCCAGGTCTTCAAGGCATTACCATGTCCTTAAGAACAAAGGCAGATGCCTGTAGGGGGGCGCAGCAAGGGACAAATGAGTGAAGCTCCTCAAGTGCAGGGATGCTAGGAAGCGGTGGGGACTGTGGCAAACTGGACAGCACTTGGTAAGGACTGTGGCAAACTGGGTCTGAAAGGAGCAATGGCTTCTCCATTCCAGCTCATTGTAGCCTTGAGGAGTTCCCCCTGAGGTAGCCAGATGAGATTTTGAAGGAAGAAAGATAAATTGGCTTTTTTTTTTTTTTGACTAAATGTTTTTTTTTAATATTGGCATCTATCTTAAAATGTTCAGCGAGATGCCTGGGTGGCTCAGCGGTTGAGCATCTGCCTTCAGCTCAGGGCATGATCCCAGTCCGGGGATCAAGTTCCACATCAGGCTCCCTGTGAGGAGCCTGCTTCTCTCTCTGCCTATGTCTCTGCCTCTCTCTCTGTGTCTCATGAGTAAATAAATTTATTTTAAAATAAATCTTTTTTAAAGACTTTATTTATAAATAAAATCTTTTTAAAGATTTTTATTTATTTATAAATAAAATTATATTTTATTTCCCTGAGGGAAGCCCAATGTGGGACTTGATCCCAGGACCTCAGGATCATGACCTGAGCCAAAGGCAGATGCTCAACCACTGAGCCACCCAGGTGCCCAAATAAATAAATTTAAAAAAAATGTTCACAAGCACAGAGTGGGCCCAGTGAATGTGTGTCTGTGTCCCAGATTGGCCCAGGGGATCTCCAGTTGGCCATCTCCGACTTGGGCCTGGGTTTCAACTGTAGTGCCCTGCCTGTCCACTGTGAGCTGTGGCAGGAGACTTGACTTCTATAAGCCTCAGCTTTCATGTCCTGTAAAATAAAGATTAGTTTCTTCCTCAGCATCATGTTGAGGCTTAAATGAGGCAATGCTTTTAACTGCTCAACTTAGTTGGCCTGTGATGTGCACTCAGTAATTGATATCTGCCAATATTAGCAGTCATTCCAACTGGAATTGGAATACAGCATCTTCTTGGCCCTTTCTCTCGAGGATGTGTGGCTTTGTCTGGCTGAATCGTTTCCTAAGGGCAGGGTGGGGTGCTTTTTTCTGATTGAGCATACAGAATCCCCCTCAGCAGCTGTTTTCATGCTTAAGAAGGTAATTATATAGAATTGTGAGCATTTTAGCCTTATGAACCATAATTTATACGTAAAAATGTTAACAAGAGGGAGCTTGACTCCTGTTTAGTAACTCCTGACATTTGATTCATCTCTTGGAGAAGATTATGAATCCATGTTAAGTAATGGGTGTGGGTCACAATGAGGCTTCTGAAATGATCACTGCTAAAGCAAGATTTTTGAGGTTGTGTATACAATCTAACAATTTTAAGATACAAATATGTGTGTCCAATTTATGTCCACAGTTGCTGACGTGAGTACTTTAAGTTAACCAATGAGGACTTCTATTTGAAACAGATATTTCATGTTAGTGGTGTGTTTATGCTCTGGGTAAATGTTATAATGCTAATGAAAGATTTGCAAGTCCATGATACTTAATTCAGCTAAGTGAAGACATGTGTAAGAGATCTCTCTTTGAGCTACAAAGTTAATTTCTAATATATGCTCTTGGTCCTGGCAGATCTTGTATTACATTCAAGAGTTCAAAATTTTCTGGTCAGCTGCAAACAAGTATTTGCAGCTCTAATTTAATATGGGGTTTTGTGAAAGAGAATCTGTACCTGTAAAACTTAGAAGTATCTTATTGTTTTCTTCATGGGACTAAATATTTGGCCCACGTGCTTGATGCCTGCCTCTTAGTCATTTTCTTTCTTATTCTTCAGCATTTAATTAGAATTTAATTCGCAACTCGAATTGACTCCCGAGACATCTGAAGCTCGGTTGCATTTTGGCAGAATGTCATTTGGGCATAATTTTTTGGTAACCAGAATCCAAAATGTTAGAGTTGCTAATAATTGGATCCAGGTTTGTGTAAAAAATTTATTCATTGTTTTCCATTGAAAAGATATTTCTTTCTCTCTTCCACAAGGAAGTTTCTGTTATTGCTCAGTTGACTGGTTACTAGTTCTGTTTGAAATAGCTAAGAACCAATTACCAAGTTTTCACCAAAAGCATGAAACTACAAAATCTTATTTTTCTACTCCTTTGATGTTACGAAGAAAGAAAATGTCTTGCCATTAAGTCAAAAGCTAATTTCACAGGTCTCCATGTCTCCTTTCACGTGACATTTCTCATTTCTTCTTCAGGCTCTGAGGGGGTAATGCCTGAGTAGGTTGTAATACATTTTCTTAATTCTTAGACTTTATATTTGCATAATTATATTTACAGAAACCTGGAGAGTGCTAATTTTGGTGTTAGGAATGAACAAAGGAAAAAAACAACAACATGATTTACTCTTGTTCTTGCATCTTTTCCTAAAAGCTGTTTAAGTCAGAGGTTTCAATAAATGAAAATGTTTGAACTTGGGGAGCCTGGCTGGCCCAGTCCGGTAAGCATCTGACTTTAGCTCAGGTCATGATCTCAAGGTCCTGAGATCAAGCCCCATGTTGAACTCCCTGCTTAGCGAGGAGTCTGCTTCTCCCTCTTCCTCTGTCCTTCCCTGCTGCTTGAGCTCTCTCTCAAACAAATAAATAAATCTAAAAAAAAAAAAAAAAAAAAGTTTGAACTTGACAAGTGTGATGGGATTTCGTCTTTTTTTTTTTTTTTTTTTTAATATTGGGAAGCTAGTTTCAGCCAGGATTTTTTTTTTTTTTGCAGGCTGACTCCAATTCAGAACTTACTGTAGTAATAATCTCTGTGCTGAGGATAGGGATGGCTATCCATCCAAGGCTGCTTTCTGTCCTGACCCTGGTCTGGTCAGCAGTGGAATCCAAAGCCACCCAGCTGGTCCCTTAACTGCAAAACGTTTCCTTATTTGTACAATATGGGTGTTAAACCACGTTTAAAAAATTTTTTTTCTATCCTAAAATTCTCTTCTCCACCCAGAGAACACATGTTAAATGCTTTCAGTGTCAATTTTCATTAGAGTAGAATTTGGTTTTATTAATTATTAACATCTTTTCAAAAGAAGTAATATTGAAATGTTGAGGTGGCTGCTTTTTAAACAGATGGAGTTTACAGAAAGGGGTCCACTTAGTGCTGTGAGGCAAGAGAGCAGGATCCAAAGCAATGTAGGAGCTAGCAGTTAGCAAAATGAGAGGGGGTGCATTGTAGTGCATATGTGTGTTGAAATTTAGTAAGAAATTTAAAAAGGAGGAATATTATGTGCATATTAAAAGACTTGGAAGGATGTTTCTTAGAAGTTGATAGTAGTTACCTTTGTGTGGTGGGAGGGCATGGATGACTTCTACACTTTTCTTATGTTCTTTTATAATTTTCAAATATCCAAGGAATGTTTTTAGTCATAAAAGTGGGAAATGTGGGGGCATCTGGGTGGCCTATTTGGTTGAGCATCTGCCTTCAGCCTAGATCATGATCTCCGGTCCTGGGATTGAGCCCCGTGTCAGGTTCTCTGCTCAGTGGAGAGCCTGCTGCTTCCTCTCCTTCTCTCTCTGCCTTCACCCCCCCCTCCCATGCTCTCTCTCTCTCACACACTCTCTCTCAAATAAATAAAATCTTTTTTAAAAATTTGGGAAAGGTGTGGCATACAGCAGGGGCAGGGGGAGTGCAGCAGACTCATTGAGCCTGAAAATCCCCGTTTCACCTCAAAGAAAAACACCATGACTTCAGAGGGATAATGAGTAGTTTGAATAGTTGATGGAACTGAGGACTTTTTGCAGCAGAGTCCAATGAGAGTTTTCAATTTTAACCATTGAGAAAGAAATGGAGATGAAGCAGTGTAAGAATTTTGAGTTGGTTTTTACCGGGGTAGCTGGTGTTTCTCCCTGTATGAATGGCCAGAAGAGCTCACAGCCATTCTCTGGAGTTCCATTCTGAGTATGGCTGGAAGCTTCTGACAGCTATTTAGAATCCTGTAGACTTTGAAGGTATCTTTAGAGATACCAGGTATCATAGCTGCTCACATGGTCATGGCTGCATTGACAGCTGGCAGTAAATTATGTTCTCAGACAATATCAGAGAATTGGTCTTCATTTTATGAGCAGTGTGGAGCTCTTTGAATTTGGTGGGCATTGTGGGTGTCTTTGCTAACACATGGTGTTTGGGAACAGAAGTTTTACCTTTGAGATGCTTGTTAACATTGAAGGTACTTTGCTTGTCACAAAGTCAGTACTGTTGCAGGTACTAATTGGATTGTTTAATAGTCTTGCTGTGAGCTACTCCTTCATGAATCCCATCCTCATACTGCTTCCTTTCCCTGTTCACGTTGCCTCCAAATTTCTTCTAAAAGCAAGCCCCAGACTATTTAGCCATTTGTTTCAAATCACTCTAATGCTGAAACCTGTTGAATTGATGTAAATAATTATTGATTTAGGTAAAGTATCATAATAGTAAAAAAGTTAATGCCAGATTCATAGTCAAACCGTATATACAGTCACACTGTATGTGATCCTCCTCATGCTGTCCTAGAATTTAACTTGAAGGGCAGGTAATGGTACTGGTGCCATAAATAAATCCTTCTGCAGTATCTTAGTTTTCCAAACAGTCAAACTTTGATGTCCTATTTGGGCTTGTGCAGTACACGTCTTGAGACAGAATGGATTTGGCCACCTCCAGACAGCAGCCCTGTGTGATTTGAGAAGAATGAACCTGGACATGGAAAAGTAAATGTTTTAATCTAACTGTTCTTTGTTCTCCTGACTCTCTAGACTGCACCACTTACTTGAATCCAGTGGGGAAGCATGTGATTGCTGATGCCCAGAACATCACCATCAGTCAGTATGCTTGCCACGACCAAGTGGCGGTCACCATTCTTTGGTCCCCAGGGGCTCTCGGTAAGTGGTCAAAATGGAGTCCACCATGTGGCCTTGGTGGGTAGTGAAGAATGCAGGGGTCCCATTGTGGCAACCTCCAGGGGCCAGGCAGGTCTTGACATAAGTGTAGGTGTGCTGTGTGCTTGGGCCCAGATACACTTCTTGCTTTGTTGCATATACTTGCTGGGCATGCACAGAACTTGATACTATGCCTATGGCTCATCTTTGAGTCCTTTGGCTGTTACTGAGAGAGATGTGGGTTTGCAAAATAATGGTGTATGGTGATAAATCACACTGAAGCCTTCACCTCTGGGTCTCAGCAGTAGTCGGGGAACAGGTGACCTGTCCGAGGCTGTAATGGCCTCAGTATCCAGCATTGGCCATCTCTGTGCCCATATGGATATCCAGGCACAGCACTGGCATATGTTGTGAGTTTTCAGGAATATTCCAGTTTTCATAAAAACCCATAAAATCAATTCTTAAATGTTGGCAACAAACTGAATTTATTTAAACTATGTGGGCTGAGAAAAACCAAAATGAAGAAACAGAAGAAAAAAAAAAAACAGAAAAAAACAAACCCATGTTATTTGGCCAGATTCAGGTTAGGGCAGAGTCTGCTTATCCTCTTTAATAATGAGTTGCTGATATATCAGATAGGATGGGATAGTTGGATGTGGGATGTGGGCAGGGCCCATTTGTTCAGATGTGCCTGGGTGTGAACCCAGATTCTGTGTTTACAAGAGCCCTCTAACCCTTGCCAAGCCCCGCTTCCACATCTGTAATGCTTCCCCGTCTGTAACGTGCAGATGACTGCCTCTTGGTTTATTGTAAGATTTCCAGACACACACATGCAGTATATTTCTAGAAAGAGCTTTTTTTTTTTTTTTTAAGTTTTTATTTAAGTAATCTGTATACCCAACATGGGGCTTGAACTCGCAACCTTGAGATCAAGAGTTGCATGCTCCACCGACTGGATCAGCCAGCTACCCCTAGGAAGAGCTCTCAAAACACAGTGGCTGTTGGGGCACCTGGCCAGCTCAGTTGGTAAAGCATGTCAATCTTGATCTCGGGGTTATAAATTCAAGCCCCACATTGGATGTAGAGATTATTTAAAAATAAAACCTTTAAGAAAAAAAAGTGGAAAAAAACCCTCATACTAGTGGCTACTGTACCATCATCAGAATCTGGTCCTCAACCTGCTCTTTGACATTGCCATCGAATCTTAGAATTAAAAAAAAAAAAATAGCCAAGGGAAAAGTAAAATAAAAGCCTGGATTTCTTAATCTGAACAGGATAAATCTCAGAAAAATCAGACTGCAGGAGAGGTGAGTGCAGAATGAGGGAGGATAGATCAGACACATGGGCCTGACTCACTTATCCTTGTAAATACTGCTGGGTCTGAAAGCAACGGGTTTTCCAAAAATAACATTATCTTAACATTTAAAGATAAAAACATTCTCTGTGGATAAACGGGAAGTGGTCATTCCATGTAAGGCTATACAGTTGAGGGGTTGGCCTGACAAATTGCAGGCTCCTTTAGAATGAAAGTAAGGGATGTGAGCGTGTAGTTGGAAAACTAACAGATGGAGCAGTGAGGGCAGAATGTAGTGCTTTTCCTGCAAGGTGATTTGTGGGTGGACAGGTTCTGTTTCTATGAAATTCTTTGAGATTCTATCAGGGAAAACCCTTGGAAGACAGAAGAGCATATGGGTTAAGAACACCAGCTTAGAGCCAGACACTCTTGGGTTTGAATCCCACACCTGCTGTTTAATTTCTGTGTAATCCTGGGTGGATTGTTCAGTGTCTCTATACCTTTTTCTCATCTATAAAATGGGGATTATATCTTCCTCCCATGGATGTTGGGAGGACTCATGAGTTTTAAATGATGGAAAGGAACAAATAAGTTCCTTCATTGGAAGCTGCTCCATAAAGTTGCTAAACATGTAACTATAAGGCATTCCGAGTATTGTGATAAAGGTGTTACTATGATAGAAGATTTACATTTGCTGCTTCTTCCCACCACCCTCCCCTCCCCCCAGGCTTGGCATCCTGTTTTTTTCAGGCAGGTCTTTTACAAATAAGGACTAGAACCACCTGCTCCCATCTCAGCTGATAAATTTTTATGAAATTGTGAAATGTACAGTCTTGAATCGTATTAATCACCCAGCTTTTGTTAAACAGGAGCTCTGGGGACATGGCATGAATTAAATCTTCGTATAAATAATGAGGATTTGTTCACTCTTTTTTTTTTTTTTTTTAATCTCAAAAGGCAAATTCCTGTGAGATCTGCTAACTGGTTGTTGGTCTAAGACCTTGGATCTTGTTAGCATATCTGAATCTTAGGCTGTGGGTCAGCTGGCTCTCACCCCCACAGGAGGCTTTGTACTTAAGATGTAATGTGGCTGAGTAGGTACCTGCGCATTCTATACCATGACCCCTGAAAATCTGAAGCTCTAATTGTAACTCCTTTGCCCTACTCACCATAAAATACGTGTTCTTCATCAAATAATGATAGGATTGGAGAACCTGTTCAAAAAAGATTCCCCTGTCCTTTGCCATCAATAATTTTCCCACCTGGTTAATTGCATCCTATGTCATTACGTTTGCCCTGTGGGGAAAGGGGTTGAAATTGTCTCCTCCTGTAGTGTTCAGAAAGAATGCGAAATCGATATCGCGCCAATTGAGGCTGACTTTGGGGATCTGCAGCTGCAGTTGGACCGTTCCAGTTTCCATGGGATGCAGAGCGCTGGTACTGGCTCTTGTGATCAGCAGAGCTTAATCCTCAGGTGGCAGGAGGCTGGGCCAGTGCCTTTCAGCAGCGCTGTGGGCGTCTCAGGGCTTCTGAGGACTGTATGAAGAGCACACACTGGGCAGCCCTTGGGTGTCTGCCTTTCAGGCCTGATTAGAGCAAGAACTGCTTTGTAAATCACATAGACATTCTAAACTATTTAATCTCAAGCCTAGGAACCCCTTGGGTGCAGACACACACTTTGTTAGGAATTTTGTGCATTACTCGGTGAACCATGCCAGCAAATACAGGATGAAAACTTAAAGCGGAAACATGGTTTGGGGGGAGTCCCTCGTCAGCATTGGGAATTATCATCAGCTAAATACACCCTGTCTGATGACCTAGAAATTATATATTACACTGTAGACATTTAGGATCAATTGTGACTTGAGCCTGAGTATTTGAACCCTAATGTCACAGAGGCAATGGGCATTTGTGAAATGGCTGGCTGGATTAGAGGTAATTAATTAGTCGTGATGGGACAGAGGAAATCACCTGGCCTGTACTAGAGGAATGCAGGGTATGTGGTTTTTTTCCTTTCTGCAAAACTTGGAAATTCTGGCCAAAGTTAGAATTCCTTTAAGTCTGTTGTGTAGGTGGAAAGGACGGTAATCTTGGAGGAAGGAAAGTGTGTTCAAAGGTAATTAGGTCCGCTTTTAATAAAAGCATTCTGCTTTGCTTAGGCATCGAATTCCTAAAAGGATTTCGAGTAATACTGGAGGAGCTGAAGTCGGAGGGAAGACGGTGCCAACAACTGATTCTAAAGGACCCAAAGCAGCTCAACAGTAGCTTCAAAAGAACTGTAAGTCACACGCAGAGAATGTGCTCCTGAAGACATGCCACTGTTCTGGGGGTCTGAATGGTCTATTGAATGCCTGTGAAACCAGAGAAGGGGGGCAGTGGGGTCCACCCCTCCTGCCAAGGTGGGCAAGAAATAGCTTGGCAACACCCTAAGCCTGCTCCACACCCAGAGAAACCCTCCAGCACCTCTTGCTGGTAAACACACCTCTCAGGTTACATGTCCTGGAAGGTGGCTTTGTGCTCTTAAGAATGTGTGAGCTCTTCCCCAAAAGCTTTGAGGTTCCGTATTAAGCAGACATGGCTGCCTTGCTAAAGGACAGGCAACATTGCTGATCTTTATTTCAGTTGAACGTGGTCCAGAAAGTAGACTCCAGGTCTGGAAGAGTGTCTGGGTGACTGTCAGGGAGGTCTGAAGGTCTTGTGTGTAGGCGGAGGGGTGGGTAATTTCTTCACGGTATCATGTCTGTTTTTATTCCCTTTTAGGGAATGGAATCTCAACCTTTCCTGAATATGAAATTTGAAACGGATTACTTTGTGAAGATTGTCCCCTTTCCTTCCATTAAAAATGAAAGCAATTACCACCCTTTCTTCTTCAGAACCCGTGGTGAGTATGCCCTGCTTGCCTGCTTCCCATGATGAGATTGCTCCTGATTCTAAGGACTTTTCAAAGAAATATATTCAAGAGCCCACCTAATACTGGTATGAAATCAGCATGGTTGAGGAGAAAAGCATCCAGAAAAGCAATTCTTGGAATTAAGATTTGGCCTAGGCAGAGTTCACCCAGCTAGAGATACCCATTGGCAACTTATTCAAGAATAGATGTGATGTTTGACTTTTTTTTGGAGGGGGGGCGCGCAGCTGCTGTAAGATACATATATATATATTTTTTAAAGATTTTATTTATTCATGAAAGACACAGAGAGAAGGCAGAGACATAGGCAGAGAGAGAAGCAGGCTCCCCATAGGGAGCCTGATGTGGGCCTTGATCCCAGAACTCCAGAATCATGCCCCGAGCTGAAGGCAGATGCTCAACCGCTGAGCCACCCAGGCATTCCAAGATATCCATATATTAAAACTACTTGGGGGAAAAAAACACACACAAAACAAAACAAAATAAAAAAAAAACTACTTGGAAAAAAAGAAAAAGCAAGACTATAAAGTATAAGTTGATTTTGGACACAAAGAGTACAGCATGAAATAATTCCATCTTTTTTAACCTGTCATCAGGAAGGTGGCTTTTGTGAATGCCCATTTTCAGGATTCCATTAAGACAGCTAATCAGTAACCCCGAGACTGCCTCTTTCTAGAAAGTTAATTTGTTTAACATCTGTGTGTCAGGCCCTGTTCTAAATGCTTTCTAAATACTGACTCAGTTTACCCCCATCTCCACCCTTCAAAGAATTTAATCCTCCCATATCTACTTATTAGATGTGGAATCACACACCCAGAGGTTAAAGAGCCTGGTGGGAGCTGGGATTTGAACCCAGAAGGCTGACTCTGGAGTCCACACTCCCCAGCCAACTGTGCTGGGTTCCCTTCTCCATCTGTTCTGTATGCGGTGTGCCTTTCCACAACCTGAATCACTGCTTTCAGATTTGGTTGCCCAGGCCTGAAGCCTGCAGCCATTCCCTCTTGCCTTCCTGGTCAGGCTTTCTGTCTGGCTTTCCAGGCCCCCAATGTTCAGCTGATAGTCCAAACTGCCAGCACTTCTATGTGGTCTGATTGCTGGCCTCATCCTCCTCTATGATGTTTTTGTTCTCAACTCTAGAACTCATACTCTGGTTGTTTTCTTTCTTTCTTTTTTTTTTTTTTTTTCTTTTAATTGTATTAAAAGAAATGCAGCAAAGTTATAACAGTCTCATTTTATTAAATAAAACATTATTTCATAAGGCAAAGATTATGTACATTTGACATCTCAATGTCTTACTCGTAACCAATGAGAGGATTCAAATATGTTTATGAAAAGCTCACCTTCGTCAGAACTAGTGTAATTTTTAAAAATTTTATTTATTTATTCATGACACACACACACACACACACACACACACACACACACAGAGGCAGAGGGAGAAGCAGGCTCCATGCAGGGAGACTGATATGGGACTCCATCCCAGTACTCCGGGATCACGCCCTGAACTAAAGGCAGATGCTCAACTGCTGAGCTATCTAGGCATCCCAGAACTAGTGTAATTTAAGATTAATTTTTTCCTATCAAAATCAATGTGTCTGTTTGGGGGTGAGGCAGAGGTGGGAGATACGTTTATCACCATTTCAGTGCACTATGATCTTGATGCTGTCTTTGGTTTCCTTGGTGTTGTAGGAACATTTGCCAGAACGTTCTCCCTGGGTGAGCAGCATTGGCATATTGGACTAGCTGTTTGGCCTCTCTCGTCATGTTTTTGTTTGTTTGTTTTTTTTTAAATCACATTCAAGCCCTGCTTCAAAGCCCTGTTGGCTTTGGTGCCTAGTGTTCAGTGTTGGTGCTACTACTTAGTAGATGTCTCGATGCCATTTTTTGACTCCCTCAGAGGATTTTAAAGTAGAATGCTAGCAAAGTTTATAATAACTCTAAGATAGTTCCAGAATCACTCCAAAGTCTCTTGTGCCTAAACACCTGTACAGTGGAGCAGGGCCTGGTTTTATTTCCGTTTACAGTTAAACCGGAACCTCCATGTGGCAGTGGCCTGAACATAGTCCTGCTGGCCTTGGCTGCTGGCCCTAAAACTATGTAATGCTTGACAAGCTTTAAAAGTCTGGGTGACTTTACACTCTTTTCATTTATTTGGCATAAAATGAACTGCATTAATATTTTTACATTGTACAATTTAAATTTTCATAAGATATAACTTTGCTGTACTGGAAATCATTGCTGAATTGATGTATTTTATACTTTTTCCAACACTATCCGGAACCGTATATTTCTATTTTATTGAATTATTGGATGAGGAAAATGTCAAATTGTATTAAAACTAAAAATATGCATCTTTCTTAATAGCCTGCGACCTATTGTTACAGCCGGACAACCTGGCCTGTAAACCATGTAAGTACAGCTGTTTTTGTCTTTCAAGTCTTGCCAGCACAGTGGTGCCGGGGTGGCCTCTGGGTGCTCATTCTGGGTCCTTCCTCCTACCAGTCTGGAAGCCTCGGAACCTGAACATCACTCAGCACGGTTTGGACATGCAGGTGTCTTTTGATCACGCGCCACACACCTTTGGCTTCCGTTTCTTCTATCTTCATTATAAGCTCAAGCATGAAGGGCCTTTCAAGAGAAAGGCCTGTAAACAGGTGAGCTGCTCTCCATACATTAAGGAATACTACATGTTTAATGTGACCCCTGGGCCCCTGGAATTTGGATGATTCAATGTGAATATTAGGCTTTAGTTCAGCAGTTGGTAGATATTCCAGAATGTTATGTCTCAGGGGCGTCCTTCATGCTCTCCAGTTATCTACACTCGGCTATTTCAGTGGTGATGAAGCCTGGGAAAGTTATTATCAAGGAAATAACAGAATTAAATATTTCTAGTTCATTCTGCTCTATTTTAAACATTAATTGGATGCTCGCTGTGTGCCAGTCACCAAGCTTTATGCTCACTGAATCCTTACAACTCTGTGCAACAGAAGCTGCTGCCATCATCCCACTTTACAGATAGGGTGACCTGAGGCTCCATGATGTCACCTGGCTTCCTCAAGGCCACGCAGCTAATCAGTGGAAAAAACACATCTAGGAGCAGTCAGTGGCTTACGATCATACACATAGGCCAAAGTTAAGTAGAAACTCAGCCATCAAGTTTTTAAGCTAAAGGAGGTCAGCAAGAGGGGAAAATGTTTTGTGAAAGTGCACAGGACTGCTAGATCGCCTCTAGCAAGCACCAGGAGAGGTTTTTGGTCATGATAGCAGAACTTAGCACCTTCCTAGACGTGCTTCTGTGTTGTTGAGTTTTGCTTTCCTGCAGGCTCTCACCTCTGTCATTGACCTTCTGCTCAAGTTGAAATTATGGCACATAAAATATGCACAAACATGGGCAGGTAATTCCTTTCCTCACCCTTTCCATAAGTAAAGGGTAGTCTAACTAGCTTCTTTGTCTGCAAATGAAGTAGTCCTGCTGAGGGCACCACTACGTATAGACTCTCATGGGGTTCTCTGGGCTCTCCTGGGCCTTCTTATCAGAGTAAAGTTCAGATAATGTGTAGCAGATAAACACGGCTGCTTTCTGATCTAATTTATGTATTCTGAACATAGTCACGACTGGTGGCAGGTCTCCTTCAGCTCTGGGGGGAAAAGAGAGGTCCAGATGACCCTTATCCAGGAAGTGAGTTTTAAAAGTGTTGTTTTGTTTCTTTGCAGGAGCAAAATACAGAGACAACCAGCTGCCTCCTTCAAAATGTTTCTCCTGGGGATTATATAATTGAGGTGTGCATAACTCAAGAAAGCCCTATTATTAATTCTACAGAATGAATCTAGTTCATGTAGAATTCCAACTGTTTACAACCCTAAAATTTCAAGCTATTGAGGGTGTGCACAGTTATCTTTTTACATGGTCCTTAATATGCTTTTTAAAAACTTTATATGTAATCAGTCTTTGATTTTTCTCACTCAGTATTTCAAATATTTCATACAAATATTTTTATGAAACCATATAGTCCACATAACCATGATTTAAGAATTTCTATACCATATTCCTTTGTAGGGGAGGAAGAAATTCCTTCTTTCCTCCATGGGTTCTTCCAGCTGGTTTAGGACTTAAATTGACATGAGGCAGATTAAGGATTTTGAGAAAAAAACCAGAGTCTTATTGAGTACTCACAGAGGCCCAGTAATGAAATTGAAACCCAAAGAAATTACAAAGGCAGGCACAGTTTTTATGCTTTTTGGACAAAGAGATAATAAATTTGCGAGGAATTGACAGGATAAAGAAAATGGATGTTTGGGAACTTTAATTAGTAAGGAATACCAAGTGGGATTTAGGCTGGGATAATAAGATAAAAAGTAACAAGGTTTGTTTCTATAGCTTTCTCGACCTTGAAGTCCCTATCTCAAACAATAAGGATATCTGTTTTTTTTTTTTTTTTTAATATTTTGTTTATTTGAGAGAAAGGAGCACATGAGCTGGGAGGGAGGGGCAAAGGGAGAGGGAGAAGCAGACTCCCTGCTGAGGAGGGAGCCAGATGTGGGGCTCCATCCCAGGACCTTGGGATCATGACCTGAGTTGAAGGCAGATGCTTAACTGACTGAGCCACCCAGGGACCCCAAGGAGGTCCTTTTTACTTCTCGATACAGTGAGGGTATTTGTCATATGGGAGATATATTTCCTGCTTTGAGGGGGACAGAGGGAGGATCTGCTTGTTGTACTGCTTGTTTCCCCAGTAGCTTAGTTTCAAAATATTTACCAATAGGCCATTGTGCTACCTACTGGGGCCCCTACACCATTAGACTACAAAAATATGTTCTTAAAACCTTGGATTTAAAAACTTTAAGTAGTAAAACAGAAAGGAAAAGTTACATCAATTGTATCTGCCTCTATTTCTCTAGTTTTCTGCTGACATTTTTCTGTATAAATATACATGAAGTTCTAAATACCACTGAAAAAAGACAGGGGCACCTGGGTTGCTCAGTGGTTGAATGTCTGCCTTTGGCTCAGGTCATGATCCTGGGGTTCCCAGATCGAGTCCCACATTGGGCTCCCTGCAGGAAGCCTGCCTCTCCCTCTGCTTATGTCTCTGCCTCTCTCTGTGTGTCTCATGAATAAATAAACAAAATCTTAAAAAAAAAGCAAGCAAATGGTGTGTGTGTGTGTGTGTGTGTGTGTATGTGTGTGTAAATATATATATATATATATAAAAATATATAATTTTAGATTACTTTTCCAGTATCAAACATACTACAAAAACAGGAATAAAAGAAAAATAGAAAAGGAAATTAAAAATTTGTCCATAGCTCTGCTATTCAGAGACCATCAACATGTCTTAACATTTTGGGAGAAACACTGGTTGTATGACTTGGTAGCGGTATGTGGTTTTGAAGTGACACACCCTCTTAAAGCATTCATGGCAGCCCAGGAAAATTAGTGGTAGGATGCCACTGTAATTGAAGATTGTTAGAATGTGGAGCTCAGTCGCTGAATTCATCAGTGAATGAACAATGATGGATTCATGCAGGGTGATGAGGTGGAGAGTTTTGAGTTCATAAAGCAGAGATTTATCTGATTTAATATCCAGTCGTGGCTCATAAATTATCCTAGGCAGTAGCTGTTCTTCCTTCTGCCCCCTACTGTCCACAGATGGAAAAATGAATGAAATTGGTTGAGATGTTATCACTTAAAAAAAATGATACAGCATCCTTTGTTTTGCAGCTGGTGGATGACACTAATACAACTAGAAAAGTGATGCATTATGCCTTAAAGCCAGGTATGGTGGTATGGTTTTTTTTTTCCTGTGTGAAATGTTGGCTCTGGACTACAGCAGACCATGCACTTTGATACTTTCTGTACTTCATAATTTGTAAAACCAAAACACATCATTTGAGCCCCTCTTTTTTTAAAAGGTGTTCCATCAGGGGTGCCTGGGTGGCTCAGTCAGTTGAGTGTCCACAACTTTTGATTTCAACTCCAGTCATGATCTCAGGGGTTCGTGAGATCAAGCCCTGTGTTGGGCTCCATGCTGAGCATGGGGAGTCTGCTTGAGATTCTCTCCCTCCCACTCCCACTGCCCCCTCCCCTACTCTTTAAAATAAAAAGGTATCGCATCAAAGCTAACTTTCCTTCCATCCTAATGTCAATGTCTGGGAGACCGAGGCCACTGTGGTTGGTGTGTGTCTGTGTGTAGCTGGGACTAAATAGTCACTGGTCCTTGGAAGAAAAGTGGTGGGAAATGAGGTTTCCTAAGGCTGAATTCTCACAAGTAGTCACTGTGAATTGTATTCTACAACCGCCCCCCCTCCTTTTTTTAAGATTTTATTTTTTCATGAGAGATGCAGAGGGAGAAGCAGGCTCCATGCAGGGAGCCCAATGTGGGACTCAATCCCGGGACTCCAGGGATTATGTCCTGGGCTAAACCACTGAGCCACTCAGGGATCCTATACTCTACAAACCTTTAAAAGGAATTATTTGTAATCACCAGACCAATACTAGAGAAATGTGGTCAAGGGGTCCTAGCACCTGTTAGGCAGCTTATGTTTAAAAAGAGGAAAAAGAGGAGTGCCTGGCTGGCTCAGTAGAGCATGTGACTCTTGACCTTGGAGTTGTGAGTTCAAGCCCCATATTTGGTGTAGAGATTACTTAAATTAAAAAATCTTAAGTAAGAAAAAAGAAAAGGAGGAATTTCTTTGAACATGCGCTGCTTAAGTTTCAAACCTTCTCTTTGAAATTTCCCAGCACATTCCCCGTGGGCTGGGCCCATTAGGGCTGTTGCCATCACCGTGCCACTGGTTGTCATCTCAGCATTTGCCACCCTCTTCACTGTGATGTGCCGCAAGAAGCAACAAGGTATCTCTTTGTGTGGTGTGTTCTTCCCAAGTTGGCAGGACACCAGCCAACAGAGGGAGTCAGGAGCCTTTGGCTCCCCCACCACCCCCGCCCCCCAAATGGGCATTTTAGTTTCCTAGCATTGAAATACTTGGCTTTTAACCTCAGGAGCCATGAACACGAAGCCATAATCCTATTCTCAGACTCAGGATAGTAAATTTAAGAATATAGATGAAGTCTAAAAGTATGAGTAAGGGTAGAGGTAGGACGTCATTACTTATAAAAGACAGGTGTTGGGAGGGAACTTTCTGGGGAGCTTGGAAATGTTTTATATCTTGATCTGAGTGGTGGTTACATAGGTATATACTTAGATAAGAATTTGCTGAGATGTACTCTTAAGACTTACGTACTTTAAAGTGTACTTTAAAGTCATCGCTCAGCAGGGTTTGTCTTCCCTCCCTCCCTGTCTCCCTCCCTCCCTCCTTCCTTCCTTCTTTTTTTAAGAAGGTCAGCTCTTTTAGTGTTTAATTGGTAGATATACTTGGTTGTGAGACCAGCTTCTGGGTGCTCTCTGCTGACCAGGGTGGTCCCTTCAGTTTTCTTGGCTTACTCAAACTCAATTTCAGGTGAACAACTAATTTTGGCCGCTTGTTGCTCCCCTGGAGAAATCAGCTCTCCTATTTCCAGTGGTGACCCAGGGGCTGGGGAGGTGGGGACTGGGATCTCAGGTGTGCATATCAACTATTGTTTCTTGAAGAGGCATTAGGTCCCGAGTCTTAGGGAACAGGATAAACCATTGGCTCGTAGGCATCAACCCTATCTTCTTTTCCAATTTAGAAAATATATATTCACATTTAGATGAAGAGAGTTCTGAGTCTTCCTCGTACACCACGGCGCTCCCCAGAGAGAGGCTCCGGCCGCGGCCAAAGGTCTTCCTCTGCTATTCCAGTAAAGATGGCCAGAATCACATGAACGTTGTCCGGTGTTTTGCCTACTTCCTGCAGGACTTCTGCGGCTGTGAGGTGAGCAATCTGAAGTCTCTTCTCTTCCGCTGGGTAGGACATGTGCTCCCATGCTCTCCCTTCTATCTCCTTCCCTACAGGCCTCTTTGGGTGACACCTAGGACCTTGCTTCCTTCCAAATTTGGGTCAGCCTCACACTCCTCCCTCAGTCTGCCCTACCTATCACTACCATAGCACTAAATGTTTCCTAATACTTAGTCCTAACCCTGACACACTCCTGCTCAAAAGCCTTTAATGGCATCTACGTGGTAGGAAGTTTTATAAACATCAAGGAGATCGTGGGCAGCCTGGGTGGCTTAGTGGTTTAGTGCCGCTTTCAGCCCAGGGCATGATCCTGGAGACCTGGGATCGAGTCCCACGTCAGGCTCCCTGCATAGAGCCTGCTTCTCCCTCTGCCTGTGTCTCTGCCAGTGTCTCTGTCTCTCATGAATAAATAAATAAAATCTTAAAAAAAAAAAAAAAAAAAGATCGTGCAGTTGCCTGGAAGGAAATGGCATATCCCCTGAGAACATGTAACAGGAGTAGGGGGGAGGGGGTCATTCAAGACACCTGGTGAGCCTTGAACGGCCAAAGAGAGGATGGAAGATAAAACAGCAGGCTTAGACAATTCTTTGGAGTAGTTTTGCTGAGAAGGGAGAATAATAATGTGTCAAGTACTCAAATGGTCAGCTCTGGTTTCTTGACTGTCTCTTGAGTTAAAGCTATTAATATGTAGCTTTTCTATAATGTGATAGTGCTAATTTTCAGGTGAAGTGAAATTTGAAGCTGTCATGGAAGGCACACTCTGTTTCTTACAAATGCAAGAACTGTACAATAGCTGTGTAATTAAAGTTATTTGTGCTTTGATTACTGCCCACTGGTGGGTGTCTTAGTGTCTCCATGTGGCAAGGCTGCCCCCTAGTGTCAATAATACCTATTTACAAGCTGAAGCTAGGGAGATGCACAGATCCAAACTGCAAACTCCAGCTGGTGCAACACAGTCTTCAGACAGGGACAACCCATGGGCTCTGCTTTGTAACTAACTAGCCTCAGGGGGGAAGTGTCTTCCAATTATGAGTGTAATACTTGTCGTAGAAAATTTGGAAACAAAGATGACCAAAAAAAATGGCCTATAATCTCAACCTAGAGAAAGAGGAACACAGTTAATATCTGGTCTGTTTGCTTCCAATTTCTTTCTTCACAGATGAACTCATGCATACAGTTTTGCATTTAGGGTAGATTAGAATAATTTTCCTGTCTTTTCATTTAATAACTTACTGAAAGTTTTATGTAAACTGCAATTGTATTTTATTTTGTAGAGTTTTTATTTAAATTCCTATTAGTTAACATACAGTGTAGTATTATTTTCAGGTATACGACATTCAGCACTTCCATATATCACCCAGTGCTCATCACAATGAATCCCCATTCCGCATTTCTCCTATCTTCCCACCTTCTCCCTTCTACTAACCCTCAGTTTGTTCTCTGTAGTTAAGAGTCTGTTTCTTGGTTTGCTGCTCTCTTTTTCCCCTTTAGGATTCTTTGGCTTCTTAAATTCCACATACAAATGAAATCATATCATGTTTGTCTTTTTTCGACTTATTTTGTTTAGCATAATACTCTCTAGTTCCATCCATGTCCTTGCAAATGACAAGATTTTATTATTTTTGGTAGCTGAATAATACTCCATTATATCTATATGCATACTACATCTTTATCCATGCATCAGTCAATGAACATTTGGGCTCTTCCCCTAATTTGGCCATTGTTGATAATGCTGCTATAAAAATCAGGGTGCATATATCCTTTCAAATTAGTATTTTTATATTCTTAGGGTAAAGATCTAGTGTAATTTCTAGATTGTAGGGTAGTTTTATTTTTAACTTTTTGAGGAATCTCCATAGTGTTTTCCAGAGTGGCTGCACCATGCAATTTTAAACAGCCACGTGATCCATCATATCAACTCTCTATAATTGAATTATTTCAAATTGCTAAACATCCCAGTAGTTCAATTTTGCCTCATTTCTGATGACTTTGCAGGGATAGAAGCCTGGAAATGGAATTGCTGCATCAAAGATGGGAACATTTAAAAAATGTTTGGTATATACTTCCAGTTAGCTTTTAGAATGTATAATGCAAGGGAATGTAAAGCAATTCAGGATTATTTTCAGCAAGTGAGTGGATGTTGAACTGTGTTCCTTAGAGCCAAAGAAGAAGACAAAGTCATTTCAGAGCCCCCTTCCCCATTAGAGACTGTGGCTCTCATTCAGGCATATAGCCACTGAGGATTAGTTTCTGAACTACAGAAGGAAAGAGGCTGGTAAAACTGCCAAGAGACATTTTTAGCAGAATCAGATGAAAATGGTCTAAGAAGGTGAAGCCCTCTGAGGGGCACATGCATGCCTGGTTTTCTCTCCTTTCTTGGTGCCTCTCCCTCTCACCCCCTCCCAGAATCTCTTTTGGATTTTGGATGGAAGACCTTATATGGATATGACGCCCCATAGACTGCTTATGAAGTCATGGTGGGAGGTGCCACGTCACTCACAAATGAGTTAACCAGAGTGGCTGTCCTCTTTGTTCCACATGCTCTCTGGATATGAGTCCACCAGCCTTGTGGGCAAGTCTGGCATGCAGACCTGAGCCTCTTTCCTGCCTGCTTTGGGGTCCTGCACCCAGTTTCATCCATCATCACCTTCCATCACCAGGCAGCTCCACTCATCACACAGACTGACCCCAGTGTGCTCATTGTCTGTGGTCACTAGCAGAGAGTCCCTCAAAGGCCTCACTTGTGATATGTGACTTTGGCAGGTTGCTAGAAGCTCTGTGCGTCCATCTTCTCTCTGGTGGGGTGAGATCAGGAATGGCTCTGTGTCAGTCAGAAGCAAGGGCACAATGCCAGGGTCCTGGCATATGACTGTCACCCATAGAACGTTAGCTCTTCTGGGACCCCGGCACCCCGGAGCCTGCACACAGCTGTGCCGCTAATACTTAAAGGATGGATAATGTGACCCTCTTGTAACACTCTTGTTTTTGTTACCTGAGTCTCCTCTCCAGGCTGTATAGGTGAGTGAGGTCCATGTTCTCTTTCCAGGTGGCTCTGGACCTGTGGGAGGACTTCAGTCTGTGCAGAGAAGGGCAGAGAGAATGGGTCATCCAGAAGATCCACGAGTCGCAGTTCATCATCGTGGTGTGTTCCAAAGGCATGAAGTATTTTGTGGACAAGAAGAGCTACAAGCACAGAGGCGGAGGCCGGGGCTCGGGAAAGGGTGAGCTCTTCTTGGTGGCTGTGTCGGCCATCGCAGAAAAGCTGCGCCAGGCCAAGCAGAGCTCCTCAGGCCAGCTCAGCAAGTTCATCACCGTTTACTTTGATTACTCCTGCGAGGGAGACGTTCCCGGCGTCCTGGACCTGAGCACCAAGTACAAGCTCATGGACAACCTTCCCCAGCTCTGTTCCCACCTGCACTCCCGAGACCACGGCCTTCCAGAGTCGGGGCCGCACCCCGGGCAGGTGAGCAGAAGGAACTACTTTCGGAGCAAGTCGGGCCGCTCCCTTTACGTGGCCATTTGCAACATGCACCAGTTCATCGATGAGGAGCCCGACTGGTTTGAGAAGCAGTTCGTTCCCCTCCGCCCTCCCCCCCTCCACTCCCGAGAGCCGGTGCTGGAGAAGTTTGACTCGGGCTTGGTGTTAAATGACGTCGTGTGCAAACCAGGGCCCGACAGCAGCGATTTCTGCCTCAAGGCTGAGGCTGTGGCCCCTGGGGCGCGGGCCGACTCGCCCTCCGAGGGCCCGCACTTGGGCCTGGACCAAGACACGGAGGTGGGGCCTGGGCCCGGCGGGGGCTCGGTCCTGCGGCCCCTGCTGCACGCCGTGAAAGCCTCCGGCCCCTCGGACATGCCCCGGGACTCGGGCATCTACGACTCGTCCGTGCCCTCCTCGGAGCTGTCCCTGCCCTTAATGGAAGGACTGTCGGCAGACCACACGGAGACATCTTCGCTGACAGAGAGCGTGTCGTCCTCCTCTGGCCTGGGTAAGGTGCGGGGGGAGCCGAGAGTGCCTTTGGGTTGGGTTCCTGATGCAGGTCACAGCCTTTGTCTCTAGTTCCCAAATCCATGAGAGTGTCTCTCTACTTTTGCTGCACACTTACTGGCACTGAATCCTTATGGGAGGTTACAGACTCCATTGATAGTCTCGATTTATTCCAGGCAATGGGAATGTTCCCATGTGTGAACTGCTGGAATACTGAGGCTCAGTTATGGTGAGCGGCCCAGTCCCTGCAGGAGGTGTTATGAAACATGCGGTGTGTGCATTATATCACCTTCCTGAACTCTGCAGGCCTCTGGCTACCAAGACACAGCTTGCCCCAAGGATATTGGTTGGCGGGGGGAGGCGGGTTCTCTGGACCTTTATCTTTGCTGGGATTTGTAGTGTTCACCATCCCTCACCTATGCCAGTGACTTAAAAGCCACATCTTTTAATAATCTTGGGATTGGTGGACACGGTGTTTGCTCCATCAAAGCTCAGCACAGGGCCAAGTGGGAGGGCTCTGAAGGAGAGTTCTGTCTCCCCAGGGAGCACCAGCAGGATGCCACCTGGGGCTTCTCCTTATAGTGTCTGTGGCTAGCTGGAGTCATGCATGCAAACCCTTGGCCCTCAACTAAGGGAACCTGCCAACAGGTTGACAGTGCCCTGTCTTGAGTTGGTTGGTAGGCCTGCCTCACTTGTAAAGCCAGATTCAACCACATTCTGGCCTTAGCACCCGCCCCAGTGAAGTACAATGACGTGTGGCTCTGCCCTGTTTTCTTTCCTTAGGTGAGGAGGATCCTCCTGCCTTCCCTTCCAAGCTTCTCACATCTGGGGCGTGCAAAGCAGAGCCTGGTTGCTGCAGCTACACTGGTGAACTCCATGCGGTCGCCCCTTTGTAACAAAATGGAAGAGTCTAAGCATTGCCACTTTAGCTGCCGCCTCTCTCTGGTCCCCCAGCTCTTCTCTCTGGTTGCGCAGTCCACTTGGAGCTGAGGTCTCCTGCAAGGATACTTGGAGTGAAATTTGGGCCAGTACTTGCTCTCCTTGCCCCATCCCTCATATCAGATACCTGATATCTTGGCAGAGTCTCCAACTTTCTAAAACTGTATGGATCTCTGAAAGGCATGTCCATAAGGTCAGACCTTGGATTAGAGCCAATTCTGGGAGGTAGGAGGATATATGCACAGAGAAATAGCAACTGTACCTGCACTGATTATTCAGATTGTATTTATCTCTGCAAACTTTGCCTGTTTGCTGTTGGCTACTTTGATTTGAAATGCTTTGTGGAAGAAGCACTTTTAGTACCATTATAGCCACAGAAGTCAAGTGCCAGTATATCTGGAATCCATGTTGTTACAGACGATGCTCTTGTCTGGTTTTGGTATAGAATTTACAGTACTACAGATGTTAAAAAAAAAAAAAAGCTGAGTCGAAGGTCGAGAAGGTAACTGACTATACTATCACCTTTCATGAAATAAGTCTCTATGTACTAGTGGTGCCATAGCTGGCTGAGGTGGGGGCTGCAGGGTCAGGCTTACCATGCTGACAGTTTTTTCTGACATGGGCTGGTTATTGCACAGAAAGCACCATAACTCAGGACATAGGACCACCTCTTGGTTTGAGTAGGCATCATGTGGGGTCCCAGATCTGCATGCCAAGTTTCCTTGGGTTCCATTTACTGTGCAGTATCTCAGATGTTGCTGCCTGGAAGTTTATTTTTAAAAGACTAATACCCAACTGAGCTGTATTACTGGAAGCTGGAGTTCATGCTTCAGTTGGCTTCTGATCTAAAGCTGTGTCCAGAATATTAGGGATCAGAATCAATTGAAATATGGCAGTGTGTACAAGTGGCAGCCACTTAATCTGCTGAACTGGTTTTGTCTAATGAGAAGTCTCATTTTAAGATGGTGAGGAGAGATCTGTCACAAAGATGAGTGTGCGCTTCTAATACCGTCTGAAGAAGACATGAGACCTGAAATCATTGAATTCTTGAATCTTAAGGTACTCCCTCCCAACAACCCAGCCTGTGAATCATGTTTCACTTCGTGTTTCTGTTGTACTTACCCAATGAAAGATTTGTCTCTTGTGCTCTATCCTACCAAAAATAGCTATCTAGAGCTTAGAAGGAAAATATTTGCTTTAAAAAAAGGAAAAGTAAATGTTCTGTTTCTATGAATGATGATTCTACAGAATTTGTTTCCAAAGGAAAAATAGTTGTTCAAATCTTGTTTGTTTATTAGCATGTAGGTAATGATACCTTGGTCTTCCCTGTGAAAAGCCTTCTTCCCATGTCCTTGAGGGGTTGTGAGGATCTTTCTCCATGTTTTTCATGGGTGTTGCTGGATTTTGGCACTCTGCTTTTACTCAGCATTCACACAGGGGACCTTGGGTTTCACTCCTCTAGCAGATAGGACCAATATGAAGGGGAGATGAGAAACCTCTCAAGGAGGGGTGGGAGTTGGAATGGGGCATGACTTTTCCACCGAAGCACATGCTTGGCAGGTGGGGAAGGGAAGGTTTGCAGCCTTGCTGGAAAGAAGAGGTTTGTGTGTATTTTTGATGCAAATGCCATACTCCATGTTCTGTAAAGGCAGCTGACGGCCTTGGGAGAAAACGTGCTCTGCTCGTCTGTTCTACCGGCATCGAATTTCCTGCAGCTGCTCTGAAGGGGAGACAAGTGAGCTGCAGAACCGTCTCCCCCATAAAGCCAGGCATCTTGTTGGAGAAGAGATGTTCCATGTCACCGTGGAATCTGGGACAAGTGCAGAGCTCCTGCCCATGTGTGACTGTCCTGCCATTCCATCCATCATCAGGATAAGTTCTGCAAGGGAGATTGGTCAGTCCAAACTTGCCAACATGAAAATTCACTTTGGAACATTATCAGGAAGATTGAGGCCAAGAAATGATGCATGCTCCAAAGGAACCATGAGGAGCTACTTTTAGGATATTCAACTTTGCACATAAAATGAAGCATCTCTGAGAAAGTGACCCCAGGAACAGCATGGAGGGGTGCCGGGTGGGGCAGGGAGCATCAGCTGAGCTCCATGATCGTGGGCAGGGAGCTTGCTAAATGAACTTAACTTCTTATGAAAATGCAAGGGAAAAATATGCTAGACCAAAAATCAGGTAAAATTGTAGTTTGGATTTAGGGTTTAGATGGTTATTTTCAAGTACTAATTTCTTATGTTCAACACAATTAAATTCTAACATACCAAGTAGCAAAACCATAGTGCGAAAGCCTAAGTCAGACTAAGTTGATATGTTCCAACTTTGTGGTTTTGTTTTATTAGCTTCATTTTTTTTTTTTTTTTAAAACCCTCCGATCTCTTGCTGGGAATGAGAACAGTTGCCTTGTAGATTAAGGCAAAACATCTGTTTTAAGCAGAGCTGCATTCTTTGATACTGTCCTGGGTAATTGAAATGCTAAGACAGAATTCAGATAAAACTTCTGCCAAATTGCAGGCTTTTAGAAATTTTAGAAACAAGAATTAGAATATAGGGATGACCTCAATGAAAAGCTAAGAGGCTTGTGTGGCTAAGTTAGCTGGTGTCCTCTGCGCAGGAGACCAGAGGTAGATGCAAGGAGCCAGGTAAGCAGATCTCGAAGGTAGTTGAAGGTAGGGAGCTAGTCGTTCATCTTAACTCACCAGTGCCCTACAGAAAGGACTTAGCATTTGACATAGCTTTGCAGAGTGGGGAGGGATCAGAGAGGCAGAAGCCTGGGTAAAGGTGTGCTTTTCTCCCAGCAATTGGCTACAAGCAACCAGAACTTACCCGGACAGACCTGGCCCAGCCACATAGTAGGGGCAGAGTGTCCTCCAGAGGGCCAAATCCTGGGCCTTTTGAGGCACATTGATCTTCAGAAAGAATCTGAAGTCATTCAGGTCCAGGCCCAGGTATTCAGGTTGGGTGACCCAGCCAGGTAATAGCATTTTGAGCCAAAAAATGAGACAGGGCCTTAAAATCATGAGACAGGTTTTGGTTGACACATGAGTAATAATTGAAGACAGTCCCAGAGCACAAGTTCACAAAGTGTCTTTAGCAACTATGACATCATTGGAATCAACGCATAGTAATTTCAGTGTACATAAGTTGTATGTTAGAGTTCAGTCTTGCTACTTCATAGCTGCAAATGTCTTTTTTTTTTCTTTTTCTGAACCAACCCCTAATCTCAGGTTCCCTGATTTAAGCACAAATAAACAGGAAGACTGTCCCTTCAAAAATGTCGAGTTACTTGATTTTTGGAACTTTTCCTTTCTTCAGACTTAGGCATCTTTTAGAAGAAAAAAAAGAAGGAAAAAAAAAAACCCCTATTTTATTCCTGGAGAAGAAATGATACACCCTCTTCTTAAAGAAAACCCTGTAGTCCCCAGTAGCCTCAGCACTAATTTGGCTCTCTTAGAGGGGAGAATTATTCTTTGTGTTCTTACTGGAAAGAGGTAGACAGTACCAATGTGAAAGTTATTAGCCTTTTCTGTTTTAAATTGTTTGTGAAGACTGCTGCTCTTACTTAGCAGATGCTATGCCTTCAAGGGTAGCCAGTGCAGCAGGCCAGGAATAATGATAAATAAGGTGTGGTGATAAATGGCAATGACCTACCTTCTCAGTGTCAGAGAGGCCATAGGGCATGGCGAGGACTGTGGCAAACTGAAGTGCTTCCTGTCCCACCTCTAGGAAGGCAGCTATTCCAGTCAGTTGTGCCCATGTGGTACTTACTGATTTTCCCATTTTTCAAGAGAAGCTGAGAATCTGGATTCTTTTTTTTTTTTTTTTTTTTTTTAAGTAGACTCCATGCCAGTGTGGAGTCCAATACAGGGCTTGAACTCATGGTTTCAAGATCAAGACCTGACCTAATATCAAGAGTCAGATGCTTAACCCAACTGAGCCAACCACCCAGGCACCCCGAGAATCTGGGTTTTTATGTGAAAAATTATAATTTTTTTAGAGTGTTGGCAGCTAAATAATTTTTTTTTCAATTCAGGCTCAACAGAACACATGAGCGGGCCTGATTTGTCCCCTAGCTGCCAGTTTGTCACCTCTGCCTTGTAAGATTTGAAATGAAAAGCATTCATGGTGATTACAGATGTCTGGTATCACCAGAAAATGCTCTCACTAAATGCAGCTGATGGCTAGATTGCTTTTTCCCCAACTTGCTCCCCCAAAGAAGTCTGATAGAATTGTGAATGTATTTGAAATATTTTGATTGCTTCTTTACATTTCATGGTGCCTTAAGAGAAAGGCAAGCCAGTTACTAATTTCAAAATCAGATTTATGTTCTCCAATTTTAAAAACATAACACTTGGAACAATTTTCACTTAAACTCCACAATCTAAAGGACCTATTTATAGCTTTAGTTCTTGGCTTAATAATTCTTTAAATGATGTGCAATTATGAATTTAGGCCAAGGCTTAATGAGAAAAGCAGGGATTGCGGGGAGTGGGGCAAGGAATCCCAAGTGTCCACTAGAGCCAGGTATTTGCATTGTCTTCTGTTTTAAATGATCTGTGAATTGACTCTGTTTTGGAGATGTGAAACAGTATATGGAGAAAAGCTTTTCCTGATACTGAGAGATCAGTTAGGAGTCCTCATGGGGTGTTGGGTCATCCTTTCTATGTCACCTCCTTTCCAGGCTCAGGGTGGAAATAAACAAAAGGAAGTCTGACTGTAAGCCAATAGCTTGGATTCCAATTTCAGAGTTTTGGAGCTGGGAGAAAGTTTGGATCATCTAGCATGTTTCCCCGCTCTGGTGTCAGCCGGGGCTGAGCCTGAATTATTTCAGACATATGGCTATGGATGGGATTCTGGATTTTCAGTGAGGGAAATTCAGTAACCTACCCTGCTGATCAGATAGTTCTTTGTACGTCTTACAGAAATTCAAACCAGCTTTCTTTTGTTCTGCATGTAGTGGAAAAAGAACAGCTGGTTACCTTCCGTGTATTTGGAAACCACAGTGAAGTCATCCCCCTGGTAAATAATCCCACCTACTTAAACCATTCTTCATAGCTCTTGTTTTGCAAGGGCTTGATAATTTTCACTGCTCTTCTGTGTCTCAGCTTCATGCTCCGTTTGGTTGTGCAAACAGAACATGGTGCCTTATTCACATTGGTGCCTTGTGGAGGCCAAGCTCTGGATGGGGATTATAGGGAAATCCTCATGTGCCCGGCTTCTCTTACTATTTAAAACTATAATGGCACTTTTAAGAAGTGGTATATTGCCTATATTCATTCTGAGGATTATTTGGTTGCTACATCTATCCCCCTGCCCAGCAATAGCCTGTTATGTTTTTCCCCCCACTCCTGTGGTCAGATACTTGGTGCTTATTCCTGAGCTTCTTCAAGATACTCTTCAAGACTAGCTCTTACCATCTGAGTGGCAGCTACCCCTCCCTCACAATTTTGTATTCTATTTTTACGTATCTGTAAACATCACCTTTAATTCATGACTCACAATATTATGAAATGGTTTGGACTTCAGTTTAGCCCCTGGTGAGATACAGAGCAGTTGCTAAGAGCTGATTTGCAAAGAGAGTGAGGGAGGACCTCCTGGGGAATTTTGGCCAATTGTCTTCCCTCCTGTTCTTTGGTTTCTCCCTGAAATTCATCTGGGACCACAGACTCTTCAGGAGCTTTCCTGTGTTCTGAAGTCATGATTCCAACTCTGGCTAGAGTCATGGCTCTGAATGGACTCAACACTGTGTTTTCTCCAGTCAGAAGTCTGACAAGAGCAAACCAATTATGATCGTGTCTGATGTTTATGTCAAGTAAAATTTCAGTCGAGAAGATTCAAAGAACCATACTCCTGTTTGTACACGATGTAGACAAAGTTGCCTGCTCCATCCATTAGATGAAAAAACTACCATCGGGTCACACTCATGTGTAACTGTTATTTAAAAGTTTCATTTTTTTCCTCAAGAAAAAACATGGTGAGTCTGGACAGAGCAAAAACTTTTGTAAAAACCACATGTGTTCATTTAGAGATTAGGTAACTTCTATTTTCACTTTTTTTTTTTTACTACAGAAGCTCCCTCTACTACGTTCTGGGGGAAAAGCCTGTGGAACATGAACATGGTGGTTGTTGTCATTGTCTTTGTTTCTTCTTTAAGATTGTCATTGGTGGGGTTTGGTGGAATAGTGAGCACTGACAGACTGTAGCAGTGTGCTATATTTTTACATTGAAAACAGTGTCTTATTTGATTTGTACATAACTGTAAATAGGTGGCAGTAGGTCACAGCTGACAATTGCAAAATGTTGTTTTTGTACCTTAGAATTTCTGCACCGAATAAAATGTTTTAAGATTGCAGTGGTTCATTGTTCTACATCTTTCCTGTTTGCTGAGGAGCTGGGTTCCTAGCACGGTTTTCTGAGGGCTCTGCCTCTGAAATGGAGAGAGATTATCCAGGGTGAGGAGGAGAGGGTGGCCAGTAGGTCTTGCACATGAAATCTGCTGCCTTGACCATTTACTTTGCCTTCTGGCGGCCAGGAGTGTATTGCCTGTGTGGAGTCAGGAGCAGGGATATTCATGTCAAGGAGAAATTTGTCTGTCATAACAAATAGACCTTTTCAGAAATTTGAAAAGAGGAATGCCCAGGTGGCTCAGTTGGTTGAGCATCTGACTCGGTTTTGGCTCAGGTGGTGATCTTGGGGTCCTGGGATTGAGCCCCATGTTGGGCTTCCTGCTCAGTGGGGAGTCTACTTCTCCCTCTCCCTCTGCCCCTTCTCCTGCTTGCTCTCTGTCAAGTAAATAAAATCTTTAAAAAAAATTTTGAAAAGAAGCACTGAAATGTGGGAGCCACGAATGTCCGGCTATCCAGTTAGAAGAGTCCTTTCATGCTGTTGCACGTTTTCTCACCTCCTGTGTGCTAGTGCTCTGTGAGTTAACTTCTTTGGTGCCTATCAACATGGGAGTCTGTTTTTGCTCTGCTTCTGCTGCTGTGACCCTGTGGCTGCACTTCTGGGCCTCAGTTTCTCACCTCTAGAATTGGCCAAAGGTCCTCCCTCGCAGGGTGGTGAATGGGAAGTGCCTAATGGCACATAGTTAGTGCTCCAAAAATGACAGGGATCCAGGAGAGGGCAATGAGTTAGTAAGACAGAGCAAGGACATAGAACACAAACCTCCTGGCCATTGCCTGGAAAAACTATAGTGGAAGTGAAGTGTTCGAAGCATTGGGTTTTCCTCGTTTGCTTCCCCGCCTATAACATTGTTGGGTGGCAGGAAGGAAGTGAGGACACCATCATGGAATATTAGTTCCTGCTATGAGTGCTTTTTGTGTCTCTTCTCACCACAACCCAGCATACTAAACACAACAAACAACATACATCTTATTTTTGAGATTGTGAGGCCTGGAAATCAGGTAGTTTTGCCAAGAGTGCAACCAAGGAATCGGCAGCACAGATATTCAGATATTTGATTGAAGCATCTTCACTCCTAGCCAACAGGCTCCCCTGTCTTTCAATATAGTTTATAGGGTGAAGAAAGGACCTGGAGTAGCAAGTTATGGTGGCTTGGTTCCCTTATCAATCCAAATACTGAAAGTAAATTTGTTAGCAGGTTAAGCAAATGGATCTGAAGAGTCTTGATTAGAAGAACCTTATTAGGCAGATGCTGCAGTAAGTAAGTGAATTCTAATTAGTGGGGGGGAAATTCCTCTTTGAACAGAGAGAAACCCTAATTTTTACCACAGCCATAGATAACAGTCTGTTTTTACAGCGGCTTCAGGGTTTCTTTTTTTTTTTTTCCCTTAGGTTTTGGTTGTTGTTTTTTGGTTGGTGTGTGTGTGTGTGTGTGTGTGTGTGTGTGTGTGTGTATTTTTTTAAAGTAATCTCTACACCCAACATGGGGCTCAAACTCATGGCCCTAAGATCAAGAGTTGAATGCTCTACCAACTGAGCCAGGTGCTCCTGTTCAGGGTTCTTGTAATTGCCAACATCTGTGGGGCCTTTGCCACTGGTTTTACTTTTAGAAATGCAAACTTTAAAGGTAGCAAAGACAAGCTTCTCTTGCAGGCTTTAATTAGAAGAATTTCATTTGGTTTAGTTGAGTAAGAAACTACTGGCAATAAGCTAAGCCAATGGAGGAGGGAGACATAAAAAAGTATCTTTGCTGTCCTGGGTATAAGTGGGTCTTCAATAAATGTCTGTTTCCCACCCCTACCCCCAGCATACCCTGTCCTCCCCTGTCCACAGGAACAAAACCAGAAGTGGTCCAAGAGGTAGAGGATGCAGGGAAGAAGGGAAGGACACAAACGTGAGGTAAGACCTTTTGCAATGAAACAATTCGAATAGGATCTTTAGGATTAAGGGAAAGTAATGCAAGATCAGGGAGTTTGGCTCCCTGGTCTCTTTCTGCTGGTGGGGGGTGATGTTGCACCAGCTTTCACATTTATAGATGATATAACCCTCTTACAACATCTGAGAGTCTGTTGTGGGGATACAGTAATAGGTAAGATGCAAACATGATCCCTTCCCTCCTGAGTCCACCCTCTTTGTATATATGAGAGTGTAGGCAAGTCATCTAATTGCTCTGAGCCTGTTTTTCCATCTCCAAGACAGGACTAATACCCGTTACACAGAGGTTATTGTGAGGATTAAAGAAGATGGGGGTCTATAGAGCACCGGTGGCCATGCTTGGCAAGGGCCTGGCACTTGGTAAATAGTGGCTTATTAATCATTTTGTGGAAGAGCAAGCCTTGGGTTCTGTGGGGATCAGATGGAGATGGGTAGGAGACAGTTCCCTGCTCATAGGACCTTCAGCCTAGGGACTTTGTCAGGTGCTGAGATTAAGCATCTTATCCCCTGAGAGAAGAGGATGGATCCATGCCTGGCTGTTTTGGTGTTGGTCCAGGAAGGAAGGGATGGGGATTCAGGAGGGGGAGGTGCTCCTAGCAAAATTAAATTAAGGCAGTAATGCTGAGGTTCTTGATAATTGAACATGTGTAGCCTGTGCCAGCTGACCGTGAACTCTGAGATCTGCTCATATTCCATTCAACAGGCTCCTCTTTCCCTGGTCATCTGTCAACCCCAATAGAGACACATTTTTCTGGACTTGCTGCTTTAAAAACCCCGTGCCAGGCAGATGGACACACCCTATTCGAGATGTGAACAAAAGCTGAGATTGTTTCTCTAAACCATTAATGAAAGGTTAGGGGGGGATCCCTGGGTGGCGCAGCGGTTTAGCGCCTGCCTTTGGCCCAGGGCGCGATCCTGGAGACCCAGGATCGAATCCCACGTCGGGCTCCCGGTGCATGGAGCCTGCTTCTCCCTCTGCCTGTGTCTCTGCCTCTCTCTCTCTCTGTGTGCCTATCATAAATAAATAATAAAAAAAAAAATTAAAAAAAAAAAAAAAGAAAGGTTAGGGGGATTCTCTGCATTTTAGCAGTTGAAGGGGATGAAGACAGTAGTCCTCCAGGATGGTTGGTCCTGCCTGGTGATTCCCGCTCTGGGTCAGAGACATTCCAGGTGGTGGGCAGGTGTCAGCTTTCAGACAAGCCACTGAGGCTTCCCACCAGTCTGGGCAAGGCCAGGCCACGGAGAACTTGCAGTGGAGAAAGATTGCAAACAGGCAGGTCCTGTCTTTGGTTTGTGAACCTGAAGTCAGATATATTTAATGACCCTGCACCTATGTGTATAATTGTGTATTATTATTGGCAAGAGTATTTTTTTTTTTTATCATTGTGATTAAAATGGGGCTTTGGTCTCAGGCACCCTGAACTTAGATCTGTGTGACCCTGGCAGGTGACTTGACCTGGTTAGGATTTAGTTCCTGCATCTGGAAAAGAGATCATTGGTCAATACCTCACAGGGCTGATGTGAGGCTTGAATGTGAGGCCAGGTGGAGTTTGGGTACAGAGCCTCGTGTGCGGTAAGCCCTTCTGCCTGTGGAGATGTGGTCACCTGGGGCAGGTTAAGGGATGTGTGGCTCTGAAAAGGTATCCCCTAAATGTCTCCCTCAGTCCTGGCTGGGGTGGTTGATGGGCTAGATCACTAATGTGAATTCCTATCTCTTGGAGGTCTTAATTCAGAAGGGCAGCTGGCAATGGCCTCACAAGAGACAGCTACTTGATTAGATGTCACTCCCTGCTTGAAACTGCCAATGGTCCTGGAAGTAAACCCTGATGTTCTGACCTGGCCCCTTGCTTATCTCTTCTCTGTGTGTCCCTTTTTTTCTCTATGGCCATACCAGAATTTTTTGAGATTCCTCACTTACGTGTTCCTGCCTTGGGGCCTTTGCATATGCTGTTTTTTTTCTGCCTGAAAACACCCTCTCTCTGTCTCCACCCATCCTTTGCTGTCAAAACTTCCTTGACACTGTCTACTCTGGTCTAGGTCCTGACACCTGCCTTCAGCAGCACTTAACTCAGCTTGTGTGATTATGTGATGGGCCCTCCTGCCCACAAGAATGGCTGCTCCTTGAGGGGGCGCTGTGTCATTTACAGAGACCTCTCTTCTGGGCTGGGCTCAGATTCTACTTCTTGAACCTGGCTTGGGACCCCAGCCCTACTACTCAGCAGTCACCGGGGCAAGGCATCTCATCTTCCTGGTCTTCAATTTCCTCATCTGTTGGGTGGGGGTAAAAATGCATCTATCTTATGGGGTTATCATGAGGATAAAGCAGGTGGACGGCATAGCCTAGTGCCTGGCACATGGCAGGTGCTCAGAACCATTAATATTTGTCTCTGATGTCATCAGGAGTAAGTAAGCCCACTTCCCAATAGTAAATTTTAAAAGGTTTCAGGGAGTAGTAAACTTCATCTTAGAATCACCCCTGTGGGTTGGGTGCCTGCTACTGTGCCAAGCACCATGCTGTTGCTGGATCACATCACATCGTCCCACTGGGTCTTTGGAGCTTAGGTGACATCCTACATCAGGGCAGGGCCCCAGTTAGATTTGAACTCAGGCATTTCCTACTCCAAAGCCCCCCTCTGTCTTTGCATTCCACTGCTCATGGGGTCTTGCATGAGCAAGGTTAGGTTTTCCTCTAACCCAGATTATGAAAACAGAAAAGGTCTGTCTTCAAAGACACCTTTTGCTAGTCACTTGAAGAGCATTGCTTAGGTTCAAACAGTAAGACCAGCACCTTAATCCTACAGGCATCCCCAATCCCCTGGGTGAGGGCTGTGCCAGGTTAGTGTTGCTTGTTGCCTGGATGCTCCACCCCCTCCCTCTCACCAAAAGGGAGGAGGCATCTGTATGCCTGTAAGGTGCTGCGGGCAGAAGAGTTGAACACCTTTCCCCATAACCCCTGTTCCAGGTTTATCTTTAGGAAATAACCAGAAATGTGTGCCAAAGTTTATTGTGTGCAGGTTTTCATTGCCAAGCATTATTTGTCCTGGATACTGAGAAATGAGGAGCAAAGTACCAGTCAGACTGATTGTAAGAAGGCGCCTTCATACAAGTGGCCCTTAAAAGTTGTGTTGCAGATTGTTTTATGACAAAGGGAAAAAGACTCACGGTAGGTTAGGGGAAAAAGAAAGGACACCAAACAACAGTGGTTACTGCTAGGTGGTATGCTTGTGAATGAGTGTTATGCTCTTTTTAAAACCTGTCAGTATTTTCTACGGTTTTAAAAATATTTATTTATTTTTAGTAATCTCTATGCCCAGTGTGGGACTCAAATTCACCACCCTGAGATCAGAGTCACTTGCTCTGCTGACTGAGCCAGCCGGCGCCCCTCTACATCATTTGGTGATGAGCGCTATTCTATCGTCAGAGTGTTTTAAATGTATGATCATGCCTGACAGTGCTGATGATACTGGGTAGGCACTAGGAGGTGTCTCATCCTTGCCCTTGTCTCCGTGGTGCCTTCACACGAGGTCCTTTCCCCAGCTGTGCTGCCCAGTGCCTGGCCTGGGCCCTCCACTTTCCTGCCGGTGCTCAGTTGCCTATCCTCAGCCCTCCCACATCATTTGCTCTTCCAGTGAGCAGGTGGGGACCTCTTGCGGACACCCTGCATTCCCAGTTACTGATTAGTGAGGTGACTGCTCTGGCCCCATTCCAGCCTGTCTCACAGAGTTAGAGGAGATGAGGCCGAACTCAAGAACAGGCCCCCCTGAATTATTTCAAGGAGAAAAATGCGCATCATCAATATCTTCTGGCCCCTCTGCCAGTTTCCAAACTTGGTCGATAGAAACCCACGTTTCTTGCCATTCCTTCCCCACTCCGCTACCACACCAAAGGGCTCCCATTGGGTATATCTGTTCCCCCTCCAAAGACTCCTATAATGAGGCCAAGAGCCAAGCTCCCTCTTTCCCCAGCTCCCTCCACAGGGCCAAGAATGGCTTGGGTGGGAGGGGATGGCTGGTGCATATAAACCCTTGTGGGATTAAACTGATTTGTTTTAGTCTTCCTATCCCACTTGCAGATCTGTTCTGATTTCTGCAAACCCTGAATTATAAAACAGGAAGTCAAAAAGTTTACCTTTAGTAATAAGAATAATGCACATTGTCTTTACTGTGTATAAGAGACTTTCCTACCTCAGTCACAGCAGCGGTGGGATCCCATCACCTCTGCCTGAACCTTTCAACGGTCAAGGTCTTGTGTCTTACCCTGGCCATCAAGGCCTCCCTAGCTGTGTTCTTCTGGAACTGTTCCTCTCCACAGACTCCCAGAACTGTGCCCTGTGCTCTCCCACTTCTAGGCTTCCGTATTTCCTGTTCTCTCCCACTGCCTTCCTGGTTACCCCACCTCGTCAGGGCTCAGCAGAGGCCCACTTCCCACCGGAAGTCTTTCTAGGCCTGAAGTGGGGCCAGTGCTTCCCCAGGTGTGTCTCTCTCTACTCCCTAACTGCCCGGTGAGGGGTCTGAGCTGTGAGCTCCATGGGGTCAGGGTCAGTGTGTCTTACCGAGATTCACTACTGTTCCCCAGAGCCCAGCACAGTGTGTGGCATGTAGCAGATGCTCAAATCATTATTAAATGGAATCTGATGGAAATAAAACTTTTATCTTGACAAGGCTGCCTGGGTAGAACACCAGGTATTGACTTTGGGTCTGAAGCTCCCGCTAAGCTCTGGGGCAGTGGGGGAATGGAAGTCCTTTATTATTCCTTAATAAACATAGCTGGTAGTAATAGGGATCTTTTATAGTGTGGAGGAGGTAAGGGTAAGGGAGAGAACAACAAAAGAGGTTTTGGGGAAAAGGCTTAGGACTAGGGGTCTGGATATATAGGTTTTGCTGTCGGAAATGGAGTACTGCCGAGAGTATGTGTTCCTTGAACAAGAAATGGGTGGGTCACGAGGCACTAGGTTTGGGGTCAAGGAGTCCCCTTCAAGTTGTAGTGGAATGAAGTTGCAGCTGTTGAAATGAAAGTTGGTTTGCTGAAGATGCTTAGTTTCTGGCCGAAAAGTCAGGATGCAGGCCAAGAAGAGGCCTCCCAGAACCAGGAGGTCTGTGCCTGCAACAAGACACAGGCATTCCAAGGAAGAGTCTCAGCCATGTCAGATCAGTCCTGAACACCTCCTGCTGGTCATGGGAGCCTAGGCTGGGAGGTCTGCCTCTCAGAGGCTGCTGTCAGGACAGGTGCCTCCCAAGGAGGCCTGAGCAGCCCCCTCTTGCTGTGAATGAGGGGGTGGTTAGAGACTGAGGAGTTCTACTCACAGGCTGCTCTTGCCACTTGCTGGAGGGTCAGCCTGGCAGGAGCCTTGATTCTTGGGCTGTTCCTCTTTCCTCTGACCTTGGGGCTGGCTTCACTCTTTCAGGCTTCAGTTTCTTCATCTGGGAAGCAGGCCTGCACAATTCCTACACCTCACAAGGCTGTTAAATATAATGTTAAAATAGATCCACCCAGGGGCACCTGGGTGGCTCATTCAGTTAAGCATCTGCCTTTTGACTCAGATCACAACCTCAGGGTCCTGGGATGGAACCTGGGGTCGGGCTCCCTGCTCAGCGGGAAATCTGCTTCTCCCCCACTCTAAAATAAATAAATAAAATCTTAAAAAAAAAAAAAAAAAAGCACTGAAAGCAACCGCTGGTGAATTTCCGATTTTTACCATCACGGTTTGTATTTTCATAAGAGCCATACAGTGTAGGGCATTCTTTATTTCTGATTGTATGGGGTCCCGAGGACCAGAGGCGTTTATCTGTTGAATGAATGAACATAGGAAATAGTTGTATTTGGATCCCCAAATTTATTGGGGGAAATAATTGGATCCCCAATTTATTTCCGCACGATGACCTAGGCCACTGGAGGCGGCTCTGGGTAGGCTCACAAACCTGTGATTCTCTCTCTCTCTCTCTCTCTCTTTTTTTTAAAGATTTTATTTATTTATTCATGAGAGAGAGAGAGCGCAGAGACTCAGGCAGAGGGAGAAGCAGGCTCCCTCAGGGAGCCCGACGCGGGGCTCGATCCCGGGACTCCAGGACCACACCCTGGGCCAATGTCAGGCGCTAAACCGCGGAGCCACCCAGGGATCCCCCAAACCTGCGATTCTTGAGGACTTTCTGGGGGCGCGGGGACTGGCGCAGCTTGCGTCTCGTCCTCCCTTTCACCCCCACAGTCCGGGCGCGACCCGACGCGCTGCAGGTCGGCTTAGGGCGGGGTGGGGGGGGGGCCCAGGGGGTGGGGGCCCCACGCCCAGGCTCCAGCCATCCCCGGCCAGGGCAGCCCCCGCGAGGCCAGGCCCTTCCTGCTCCGGTCCTCGTCCGCGAGCCCGTCCCGTGGTGGTGGTGGTGGGGGGGGGGGGGCGGGGAGCGCAGGGGCCGGGCTGCACACCCTCCCCCCGACCGGTACACTCGCCCTCCAGAGTCGGGATGAGGTAGCGGGGGGGCCCGGGCCGGGTCCTCTCCCGCATCCTCCCAGGGACCCCGGCGCGGCGCGGAGGGGAGCGCCCTGCAGCAGCGGCCGCCTCCCGCCCACGTGGCCGCCCGGCCTCCCCGCCCCCGCCCCCGCCCCCGGCCGGCCCGGCCCCGCCCCGCCCGGGGAGCCGCCCCCGCAGCCGCCGCGGCCGCCGCAGCCGTGCGCCCTCCAGCCCCGCGGGCCGAGCCGAGCCGCGCCGCGCCGAGGTGAGTGAGGGGGGCCGGCCGGGGACCCCGCCCCTCCAGCGGACCCTCCCCAGCTCGCGGCGCGCCGGCCCGACGGCTGGGGGCCGCTCTCGGGGGGCTGGCCTCCCCCTGGCCCTCAGCCCCCGCCCGGAGACCCCCGCCCCCGCCTCCGGGTCGCCGTGGCCCGTCCCGGTGCCCGCAGCGGGCTCTGCTGCGCCCCCGCGCCCGGCGCTCGGAGCGCACTTGGGGCCCGCGCGGCGCAGGTGGGCGGTGCCGCCGCCTCCCCGAACCCGAACCCGAACCCGAACCGCCGCTCGCGCCGGAGCCCCTGACTTTGGTCCCGGAGCTCTTAAGCGAAAGTTCTCGGAGCCACTTCCGGGGAGGGAGGCGCCACCTGTCCTCTCCCTCGGACTCATCCCCAGCCTTGCGGGGCGCCCACAGGTCAGCGTCGGGCGCTGCTCGTCGTGGCTCGCGGAGCTGCGGGTCACCCCGCTTCGGGGAACCGGGCTTGGGGCGCGTTGCGGGCCCGCCCGGGGCCCTCGTGCTGGCGGCTGCATCTTTTAAATTACGCGGCCAGAGGGATCCTGAGAGAGAGGCGCGGGAGGCGGACCCCAGGGGTTTAGGGTGAATCTCGGGGCCTCATAGCCAGGAGACCGGGGAGCATTTTCTGAATGTGGAATTTGGGCCGAGCCGGGTGGAAACGGGCTGCTTTGGGCTCTGCCGTAGCGAAGAGCTGTGCTTGCACTGGCAGCTTCATCCTGGACTTGGATGTCGCCGAGACAGAGCGACTTGTTCCTAGAGGAGCCTTTCTCCGTTTAATGCTGGAACCAGGCTTGCTTCCAGCACGGGGCAGAGATGTGAGAGCTGCCAAATAGTAGTTGTCCTGGATGCACCACCGGCAGGAACTTATTTTAAAGCATTTCATGCGCAACACGGGGTGTATGTGCCTTCTTTCTCGGTTGGGGTGTGGAAGAAGGGGGCTTTTCTATAAAATTTGTCTTAGCTGTATGGTCTCAGGCAAGTTACTTCACCCATCTATGCCTCAGTTTTCTCATTTGTAAGAGGGGGGGTGATAAAAGTACAAATTCAGGGTTGTGTAAGGTTAAAGTTCTTAAAATTGTGCCCGATATAGGGTAAGTTCTACTTATGTTAGTTGTTCTTGCTATTATTATGGCTGTCATCTGTCTAACATGGCATCCATGTGCCCAGCTCCCCGGTGAGGGGAGTGGGCAGGTTCTTGCTCCATCTTTTGCTAAGAACCAGAGTTATTCACACAGTGGTGTCCCCTTCAGCACTGGAACACTTGGGCTTTGCAGTTAGTTTCCTATAGTTGAGCAGCCTTTTGCAAAACGTGTCTCAGAATGTCAGATTAGAGATGACCTTTGTCAAGGACGCTGCTGGGAAATGGGGTCTCTAACCTTCCCTGGAAGCTCTAGGGTGGGCCTGGATATTTGCCTCTGTGAGGGGGAATGGATGAGGTTCCACTTGAATTCCTTCAGATCTTGGGCTCCACCCCCACCCCAATAGGCTGACATCATCTAATCTCTGTGAGTGTGGGAGTGTAGTGAGGGGCCAAGGACTTAATCTTGTCTGTTCTCCTCCATTCACTAACCTCCAGGAGACTGTCCCCTCCACCAGTGAAGCCTGCACCAGCTTAGCTTCTTTCTTTTGGTGTTAATACCACAGGCAGGAGTTCTGAACCTGTCACTCCAGGGATTTCCCAAAATTGACATGAGATCCTCAGGGCACAGGTGCATATTTTTCCACAGAGTTCCCTTTTCATCATAGTCTGCAAAGGGCCTGCCCCCCCCCTCCGCCCCTGCACCAAAGGGGGCTCTGACCTGCTGGTGGGGAATTCTTACCCTTTGTACAGGAGCAGGCCCAAGTGCTTACGGCATCAGGGTGTCAGCATTACCTCTGTCTCCCAGAGGTGGAGGTGTACACATGTTGCTTTGTGCCCTTGCTCAGGGCACACCTCCCAGTGGAAAATTCAAGTCTGCCTTAACTTGAGAAAATCTGATAAAGAAGTCAGGGAAAGGAGAAGGCAAGCTGACGAAGTAGGAACTGTTGGCCGTGGTGGGGCCATTAGGATGGGATGCAGTTCATGGAAATTTGAGCTCAGGTTGTCAGGAGACTCCTCAGAGTCTTTGCACATGCTCTTCCTTCTGCTGAGCACACTTTTCTTCCACTTCATCTCAGGCTTGGCTCTATCTTTCCCTTTAGCTTGGATGTCTCCTCTGTAGAGAAGATTCTCCTGACCATTCTGTCCCCCTATCAGTACCTGCTATATTCTCCCATTGTATTTTATTCATGGAGCTTACCTGAAATGGTCATACTCATGTATCTATTTATGGGTTTATTAACTGCATCCACCCAGGAGAATGTAGTTCAAGATGGTAGGGGTGTTGCCCTCTTTACCACTGAACTCTGACCCCTGACCCCCTGCATACAGCAGATGCTCAATAAATGTCCCTTCGTGACAGAATGAATGAGCATCCACTGAGTGAAGTGTGGTGAGGCTGAAGAACATTTTTTTCTTCTTCAGTAAGCTCTACACCCAACATGGGGCTTAAACTCACAACTCACAACTCAGCTAGCCAGGTGCCCTGACCCTAGATATATATAAAAAAATTAATCTTTGGTTACATTATCTTAATGGTTTGTACAAATATTTTCTGAATCATATCACTTCGCAAAGGTTGAACAGGTTGAAACTTGAGTGAAAATGAAATGCTTTTATATATGATTCTAATTAATTGAGTCCATTCACATTGCTGTGTGGGAGATCACCAGTGTGGTGGGTGGAGTAGGGTCTGTTGTGGAGAGGTTTGGAAGTAAGCTTTGCTTTCTTCTTCACTTTAGTGTACATCATTTATTCAGTTATGAAAACGGGTACATTTTTTCTTTAAAAAAAAAAGACTGAGGAAGACTATAGTTATTTGGAGTCATATTTCTACACGTGCCTTAGCTGCTTAACTCACTTACTCAACTTATTCAAGAATCATTTATGGAGGGAGGGGTCTGACACTGGCCACAGAACCATCATGAAGACCACATCATGAAGTGTTCCTCCCTTGTGGTATTTACATCCCAGTGGCAGAGATGGACAATCGACAGCTAGACCTATAATGTGATATCAGGGAATGTGGTCAACGTAAGAAAGAGATGAAACTGGGTAAGGGGATCCAGAGCAGAAACCTAGATGAATGAGGGATTGCGGATATCTAAGAGAAGACAGTTGCATGCACGTGGACCCCAAGGTGGTGGTTGAGTTCTTGGTTTGGCCAGCCAGCTCTAGAGCCCAGGACACAGTCTGTCTCACTGGGGAAGGGGGAAGGGAAGTGAGGAACCTCCCTCACCTCCTCCACGGATCCTAGCAGGTGCCTGGACTAAGATCTCGGCTCCATGTGCTCTCATGGTTGACCAGAAGGTTTGTGCCTTCCTTTCCAGAGGGACCTGCAGTGATGTTTCAGTGTTTCAGTGTTTCCTGAAACTGCCAGCTGGGCAGTGAGTATGAGCCTTGGGGGCACTGCTGGAAGTATAACCTTACACATAGTAAGACTTGCTTCGCCTCACCACTCTGGCCATGGACCTCCTCCTCTTTTATGTCATTTGATTCCAAACACCTCATCACCTGGTGGGAACCACTTAGAGGGAAAGTAGTTTCTTAGCAAAGCTTTGATGGAAAAAAATGAAGTGATGAAAATGTATAGGATCATGAACCAGGAGGTGCATGCTTTCAGTTCTCTCCATTGAGTGGTTTATTGGTTGATTATTTGATGCTTTTTAACAAAGCATAAAGGAGGCATGACAGGGAGGCTTCTTGGAAAAAGTGACATCTAAGGAAAGAAAGGGGTGGCTACAAGTGACTTCTATTGGGGGGATGGTAGGAAGAGGGAACAGCATGTGCAAAGGTCCAGATAAAGAGTTACTAGCTCTCAAATGATGCCAGATTTTTTTTTTGAAAGATTTTATTTATTTGCGAGAGACACAGAGGCAGAGACATAGGCAGAGGGAGGAGTAGGCTCCCTGCGGGGAGCTCGATCCCAGGACCCCAGGACCCCTGAGCCAAAAAGGCAGATGCTTAACCACTGAGCCCCCGGGGTGCCCTGATGCCAGATTCTCACTGGTTATAGCAGTGTGTGTGCAAGCACACGTGTGTGTGCCCACATTTTGGAGTATTGTGTGGAAAAGGAACTGACATAGAAGTCCTCAGTAAATGCCAGTCGATCGGAATGGCTGTGCCTTGTGCTACTGGGCTCTGCACTGACATCCTCATATATCATCTAGAACTGTCCTTTGACACAGACCCTCTTAGTAACCCCATCTTCCTGACCAAGAAAAGTGAGGTGGGATGTGATGAATAACTTGCCAACTGTGTCTTTCTGGAACTCTGTTCAATTGTATCGGGGGAGGTGGAAGTGAGGGGGATCTTTCCAGAGGATTGATTCAATGATGTGAAGAGAATTGGGTGCTTTTAAATAGCTCTGGCAGGCCTTGCTTTGGTGTACAGCCCCTGCAGAATGTCATCTCTGAGAGGGCAGAGGCGCCCCCCACCAACTTCTCAGTCCCTGGCATGGTGAGGATTTGTTGAGGTGTCAAGTGGATGCTCCAGGATCTCTGGTGGCCACGGAATGACAAGGCTGGAAGAGACCATAGCTTTCTTTCCCCAGGTGTCTCCTGACTTTTCCAAGGTGGAACCTCAAGTCAGGGCAGAGCTGGACATGTGGCCCAAGTCAAAACCGAATACTCTGAAAAGAGAGGCTGGGGACATCGGCCAGAGATGAAGGACAAGTAGGCAGCTTGGCACCTTGCCTGGCTCATCTAGCTAAAGAACAAGCTAGTTATTTAATGGCTCAACTCTGTTATTTGTCCCAACAATCCACCTCCATTTCCAGCCAGCATGTGATAACTCTGTGTGTTGGGATTTGCTGCTCCTGCTGATAGAACCCCAGGCTCTGAATTCATCTTCAATTCTGAGCTTAGTCTTATCCTGGAAGCTGGGGTGGTCACCCAGTACACGAGCTGACTTTAAGGCAAACTGATGTGTCTGGAGGTGTTAGAAGTGGTGGTTGGGGTTCCAGTCTAGCTCCAGCATAAGTTACTAGTGGAGTGACCTTGAGCAAAGTGCTTGACCTCTCCTAACCTCAGTTTCCGTATCTGTACATGGGGATGGTGCTTGGCTGTACCTCATGAGTTTGCTGTGGAGATTGATGAGCAGAGTGAGTATCCCCATCAACAGCTCCTGGGCAGGTAGGGCTGGCTGTGGTCATTATCTGGTGACCTAAAATGGACACAGGTCACTCTGTCACTGTGCTGTGCTCAGAAAGGTTTGCTCAAACACACTGGGAGTTCTTCATTCAGGTTTGGAAGCTTCTCCAGGGGTGGGTGCTATGGTTTTTGGAGACTATTGTATTAGGAGCCAAATCTGGTTAGTAGAGTCAAGGGTAAGTTTATGGTGAGACATGTGCTAGGTGTGAAATGGCATGAGACTCTCTGCTCACCATGGCCCACCCTCCTGTCCCATCGTCTCCCAGGCCTCCTCCACTACAGTGGTGGCCTCCATGTACCCATGGCCCTCAGAACGTGGCTACTTCAGTGGACTGTTCTGGTTCATCTTCTCCACACCCAGGCCTAGGTCATCTGCTAGACCCTCCAGCGGAGCTGAACCCAGTGGCCCTCCAAATACCTCAGAGGCTTTTCCCCTTCACAGTTTTGCACCTGCTGTTCTACTCCTTGGAATGCTTTTCACTCTTGTCAATTTGTAGAACCTCGCACACTGCCTACTTCCAGGGGCTCTTCACTCTTTCCTTCCCTTTTGACTAGAAAAGGAAATGCTCCTTTGCACAAGAAACCCTGGCTATATTCTTCATGTACATGAATGCAAACAAATCAGAAATTGTGGAGTAAAAAATGAAGTTCCACCTGCCTTATCCCTGGCTTGCTTCCAGAGAGAACATTTATGATCAGCTGATTGTATATTTCTCTTATGTTTTCATGTGCAGGTGTGTGTACCTGTGATATCTTTAAAAAACCAACGTGATGAGCTCATTTTAAAAAAAATTTAAAAAGGTTTTGTTTATTTATTTGAGAGAGAGAGAGAACACTTGTGAGCAGAGGGGAGGGAGAGGGAGAGGGAGAGACTCTCCAACAGACTCTGCACTGAGTATGGAGCCTGATATATGGCTCGATCTCATGACTGAGATCATGACTGGACCAAAACCAAGAGTCAGACACCCAACCAACTGAGCCACCCCTTATGGGCTCATTTTATACGCATTGTTCTCCAATGAATTTTTCCTCCAAGAGTGCTTTCTCTGTATACATCTCCCCTCTTTTTACACCCTCTCTTCCCCTAAGGGAGGAGTGGTGTACAGGTTTGTGTGGACCTGTATTTTCAGTTCTCTCAGGTATATACCTGCAGTGATATTGCAGGTCATATGGTGACTCTATGTTTAACATTTTGAAGAACTACCACACTGTGTTCCAAAGTGGCAGTACCACTTTGCAATCCCACAAGTCATGTTTGAGAGTTTCAATGACTCCACATCCTTACCAACACTTTTAGTCTACATCCTTTTTAAAAAAAATAATTGCCGGGATGCCTGGATGGCTCAGCGGTTGAGCGTCTGCCTTAGGCTCAGGGCGTGATCCCAGATCCTGGGATCGAATCCCGCATCAAGCTCCCTGCATGGAGCCTGCTTCTCTCCTCTGCCTGTGTCTCTGTCTCTCTCTGTCTCTCATGAATAAATAAATTTAAAAAATCTAAAAAAAAAATTGCCATCCTAGTGCATGTGAAGTGTTGTCTCATCATGGTTTTGATTTTCATTTCCCTATGGCTAGTGGTGTTCAATATCTTTTTTTTAAATTTTTTTGAAGTGCAGTTTTAGTTTTGGTTTTCCTTTTAATAATAAAATTGAGAGGAAAGTACAGAGATTTCCTTTATACTTCTGTTCTCACACATGCACAGCCTTCCCCAATATTAGCATCACTGACCAGATGAACCTACACGGGCACAACGTGTTCGTCTGAGGTCCATATTTTTTTACCTAAGGGTTCACTCTTGGTGTTGTGCCTTCAGTGGGTTTGAACAAATGTATAATGATAATTATACATACAATTATAATATCCTACAGAATATTTTCACTGTCCTAAGAATCCTTCTGCCCCCTGCAACCACTGATCTTTTTACTATCTCCATGGTTTTGCCTTTTCTGGAATGTTATAGAGTTGGGATCATACAGTAGGTAGCAATTGGTTTCTTTCACTTAGTGACATACATTTCAAGTTCCTCTGTATTTTTTCATAGCCTGAGAGCTCATTCCTTTTTAGTGCTGAGTAGTATTTCATTGTCTGCATGGACCACAGTTTATCCATTCACCTACTAAAGAATATTTTGGTTGCTTCTAAGTTTTGTCAATTATGAATAAAACTGCTATAAACACCCTTGTGAAGGATTTTGTGTGGACAGAAATTTTCAGCAACTCAGGGTAAATACCAAGGGGTGTGATTGATGGATTGTGTGGTGAGAGTATGTTTGGTTTTGTAAGAAACCCGCCAAACTGTCTTCCGAAGTAGCTGTACTATTTTGCATTCCCACCAGCAACAAATGAGAGAATTTCTGTTATTTTACATCCTTTGCTAGCATTTGGTATTGTCAGTGTTTTGGATTTTGGCCGATCTAATAGGGGTGGGGTGGTATCTTATTGCCTTAATTTGCATTTTCCTGATGACATATGATGTGGAGCATCTTTTCATATGTTTCCTTGTCATCTGTCTTCTCTGGTGGCGTGTCTGTTAAGGTCTTTGGCCCACTTCCAATTCAAGTTGTTTGTTTTCTTATTGTTGAGTTTTAAGAGCTCTTTGTATGTTTTGGATAACAGTTCTTTATCAAACGTGTCTTCTGCAAATATTTTTTTCTAGTCTGTGGTTTGTCTTGTAATTCTCTTGAAATTATCTATTGCAGAGCAGAACTTTTAAATTTTAGTCAAGTCCAGTTTATAAATTATTTTTTTCATGGATTGTGTTTTTTTGGTATTATAGCTAAAAAGGCATCACCATACCTAAGATTATCTAGGTTTTTCCCTATGTTATCTTCTAGGAGTTTTATAGTTTTGCAATTTACATTTAGGTCTCTGATCCATTTTGAGTTAATTTTTGTGAAGGGTGTAAGGTCTGTGTTTAGATTCATTGTTTTGCATGTGGATATTCAGTTTTTCCAGCACCAGTTGTTGAAGAGATTATCTTTGCTCCATTGTTTTGCCTTTGCTCTTTTGTCAGAGATCAGTTGACAGTATATATGAGAGTCCATTTCTGGGCTCTCTGTTTTTTTCCATTGATTTGTTTGTCTATTATTTACTAATATCACACTATCTTAATTATTATAGTTTCATAATAAGTCTTAAAGTCTGGTAGTGGCAGTCCTCCAACTTTGTTCTTTAGCATTGTATTGTTTGAATATCTTTTCATGTGCTTATTGGCCATTTGTATATTTTCTTTGGAGAAATGTCTTTTCAAATCTTTTGCCAATTTTTAAAACTTGGATTGTCTTTATTATTGATTTGTAAGGGTTCTTAATATATTCTAAAGTTAGTCCTTTATCAGATACATAATTTTCAAATATTTTCTCCTAATTTGTGGGTTGCCTTTTCATTTTTTTGGTTGTATTCTTTGAAGCCTAGAATTTTAAGTGTGATGCAGTTCAGTTTATTCATTTTTCTTAAATTGCCTGTACTTTTGGTGTCATACTTAAAAGAAATGTTTGCCTAATCAAGGTCATGAATATTTATGCCCCAATTTTCTTCTAAGACATTTATAGTTTTTAGCCCTTAGATTTAGGCCTTTGATCCATTTGTGGTTAATTTTTTATGTGATGTAAGGTAGAGGTACAACTTCTTTCTTTTGCATGTGGATATCCTACCGCCCCAGCACCATTTGTTGAAAAAACTATTCTTCCTGTTGAAATCTCTTGATGACCTTTTAGAAAATGAATTAGCCATAAATGTGCATGTTTATTTCTGCCCTCTTAATTCTAGTGCATTGGTCTATATGTCTATCTTTATGCCATACCACTGTCTTAATTACTGTAGCTTTGTAATAAGTTTTTAAATTGAGAAGTGTGAGTCTTTTTTTTTTTTTTTTTTTGAGAAGTGTGAGTCTTCTAACTTTGTCCCTTTTCATAATTGTTTTGGCTATTCTGGATCCCATATGAATTTTGGGATCAGCTTGTCAATTTTTACAAAAAAGGTAGCTGAGATTTTAATAGGGACTGTGTTGAATTGGGAGGTTGGTGGGGAGTTTTGCTAGCTTAACGACATTAAGTACAGATCCTGATGCAATGCATCACTTGTCCATTGATGGGTTGACACTCAGTGTTCTACCCTTCAGGTTGCAAAGACAAAAACCTGGGGATACCAGTGTCTCTTTTCCTTGTTGAAGAAAGTGACAAGTATATTGTAGTGTCTGATCTAAGTCTAGAGACCTTGGATGAAACACTTAACTCCTGAATGTGTGAAATGGGAGTGCATCTGGCACTGACTGAGCGAGCATATGGCAGACCTGGCTTTCCTTTATCTGAGGGCATGTTGGAGATCTCTAAAGATCCTCCCATACTCCCCTGCCTTCGTACTTGAGAATCATGGTGAGAACTGCCCCCCACCCCAACCCTGGAAGCACCAGGGAGTGGTGGAAGGTATTGGAGTGAGGCCACGTTTTTAACTTGTTTCATCTATTGGGCAAATGGGTAGGATTTCATTTAAGGAAAGGGTTCTGCTGCTAAAGCAATTTTTACCACCTCCCATCAAAGTGGCATCATGGTTTGAAGAATGGGATAAAAATAAGAAAGGGATACTATCCTATATTAGAAGATTAGTTTACACCTCTACCTGCACTTCTGAATTCCAAATGTCATGGTTTGTCACAAGTCACAACTATTTTCTTACAGAAGAAGAAATAACAAGTGAAGCACCTATGTGTGTGTCAATAGGAATCTGGTTTTCCAAACTGAGGGAACAACCCAAGGAACTACATTGGGAAATGTAAATCCATTCTACCTCAGCGTGCTCTTAGCAGGGGTGAGGGGCTCCATTTTAAACAAAATGGTGCTACTGTGTATGAGAGATTGGAGTTGTTTATCACCGTTGTCTCAAAAAAAAGCAATTAAAGTGTTAATTTGCGCAGAGTTTCTAGTTTGTTTCTGGAGGGGAAAAATTTTTGTGCAACACAAGTTATTTTGAGATCTTCAAAACCCAAGTTCCTTTGGTTTAGCAGGTTCCCTTTACCCAATCTGTTAGATCAAGCAGTTCATAAGGATTTTATTTCCATTCTTTAGTGAGGGGAGTGTGTGCATGCATGTGCACATGGAAAGTTAGGGGAAAAACACAATGATATAACCCAAGTCCAGAATAAGGAAACATGTTACAGAGCTGAAGTTCCAGTCTCAGAAGATGCAGCCTAGCTGCCCTTGTGTAACCTCTTTCTATGACACATCTCTCAAAGGGGGGATGTGGGGGTGTGGGGAACTGTTTCTCTCCAGCATGGCTTTAATTTTACAAAAGCCCTATGCAGTCTTGCAAACTCAAGTGGTTTTCTCAACAGATCACTCCTATTTCATACGTCCTGGGCTGGGCAGAGCCTCACTAATCTTTGGCCAGCATTGTGAGTCAGAAAATATTTAAATGACCGCCGGGGCCTTTGAGGAGAGAGAATTGGCAAATGACTTTAGGAGCTAGAGTGACTCTTAAACAGCACTGCAGTAAATGAGTGGCAGGACTGATACCGGGGTGAGCAATTCTGTTTTATTACACTAATAAAGAAAGTTATATTATCTTTTTGAATGAGATAATAATGATGATGCTACCAAATTCTTTTGAGCACTTATTATGTGGTGGAGTCTGGCCTTTCCTACCTGTGTTTGACTGTGATCTGTTGTAAGACATCAATCTAGACTACAACCTGGTGTGTGTGTGTGTGTGTGAGCACACACGTGCATGCCAGCATATGCGTATCTGAAACAACAGTTTGGTGAGACAGTACTTACCTAATGTATGTTTCGCATCCTCTGATCATTCTTTTCAAAATTAACAAATTTATACTTTTCAAAAAAATGATGGCTGTGAGACCCACTAGAGTTATTTCATGCATAGGGCAAAACCTACTGTTTGAAAACCACTGTGCTAGACGGTTTGCTGTGTGTTTTACATGTACTATTTCATTTAATCCTCATAAAAACCTCATGGAAGGGATATTATGATACCCGTTTATGGATGAAGAAACAAAGGCATAGAGAGATAACTTGCCCAGGGTCACACTGTGAGTGAATAGGGTCATGAGTTCAAGCCCCACACTGGATGTGGAGTTTACTTTAATAGACTCTTGATATCTAGAGTCACACACTCTACCAACTAAGCCAACCAGGTGACTCTTAATATCCTAATGAGTTGTTATATATTGAAAAGATAGATACAAAATAGATATAAAATTAATACCACTTATTTAACTTAAAGTTGCATTTAAAAACATGTACATCCATTATGATAGTTTTTAAAGTAAATTTTATTTATTTATTCATGAGAGACACATAGAGAGAGAGGCAGAGACCAGGTAGAGGGAGAAGCAGGCTCCATGCAGGAAGCCCGATGTGACATTCGATCGTGGGACCCCAGGATCACACCCTGAGCCGAAGGCAGACGCTTTAACCGCTGAGCCACCCAGGCATCCCCATTATGATGGCTTTGATCAATACATAGATACTATTCTTCCTAGGTTGCTGTATTTTGTGGGTTTCTAATTTTTTTGGGGGGGTTCTAATTTTTAAAAAGGATTTATTCATTTAGTCAATATATGTAAGATATATATGTATATTTCCTTTTTTTAAAGATTTTATTTATTTATTCATGAGACACACACACACACACACACACACACACACACACAGAGAGACAGAGACAGAGACACAGGCAGAGGGAAAAGCAAGCTCCATGTAGGGAGCCCGATGTGGGACTCGATCCTGGGATCACGTCCTGACTAAAAGCAGATGCTGAACTGCTGAGCCACCCAAGAGTATATATATATACATCTCCAAGGAAGAGGAGAGAGAGTCCCAAGCTGACTCCACACTGAGCACAGAGTCTGCCTGTGGGGCTTGCTCCCACAAACCTGAGATCATGACCTGAGCTGAAACCAAGAGTCAGACACTCAACCAACTATACCACCCAGGCACCCCATGTAGGTTTTTTTTTTTTATCTCCTTAATCATCTGATGACTTGCAATTTCATGCAAGTATAGATAATAAGGAATAATTTCCGATGGAAAGTAAGTTGTTTTGGAGGTGTATTAGTCCAGTATCTCCGGAGAAACAAAACCAACAAATTCAACAGGATGTCTAATATATAAAAATATATAATACATATTGTAATATATAATTTATAGTGATATATAATGTGTACATACATAATATATGAAGTATATAATGTATGATGATCTATGGTATAGAATATATATATTATCCAACAGCATGTATGCTCTTCCTCTCGCTCATGATATGTATATGTATATATTATCACATATACAGAGCAAGAGAGGGAGAGGGAGATACATATTTATTTTAAGGAAGTGGCGATTCCTCTATGTGATTGTGGAGACTTGGCAAGTTTGCAATCTGCAGAGCAGGCTGGCAGGCTAGAGACCCAGGAAAGGCAGTTCAAGTCCAAAGGCGGCCTGCTGACAGAATTGCTTCTTGCTAGGGGAGGTTAGTCATTGTTCTACGAAGGCCTTCAACTGATTAGACCAAGCCCACCCAAATTATGAAGAGCAATTTGTTTTACTCAGAGTCTACTGATTTAAACGTTAATGTCATCTAAAACAAACAAAACAAACAAACTTGAATCTTCACAAAACTTCTGGAATAACATTTGATCAAATATCTGGGCACTATGATCTAGACAAGTTGACACATAAAATGAAGTATAACAGAGTAAGATACTGTTTGAAGTTGTTCAGAAGAAAGGAAAAAGGCAGTGGGAAGCTTGAGTGTGATATTGTTACAAATAGAAGGGTGTTTCAGAAACAACTCCCTCTCCCATGATGATTGCCAAATAAGCCCGTCCCTGGTTCCCGTGCAGTTAGAGAAGCCCAGCATGGGGTGGCAGATGGGAGGGGGTGGCAGGTGCAGATTTTCTTGCTTTGAGTTGAATGGATTTTTCTTAACATTTCTCTTTTAGACCAGAGACCTGAGAGTTCATGGCTCTAAGTAAATAGAGCCATTTATGTGCAGCCAGCGGGTGTTGGTTCAGTGGATTTCTCTGTCCGGCTGTGTGTGCTGATGTAGCATTTGTATCTCAGCCTAAACTTGGAAGACTTTGCTCCCCTCTCCTGCACCACAAGCTACCAAGTGACCTGTGGATTGCTGGCCACGGGAACTCTCTGGGGCTGTTTGGGTGGGAACTCACTGCTGTCTATGAGAACGTGGTATCCAGACAATATTAAATTCATTATTTTTTCATTTTCTCTTATTTTTATGAAGGTATAATTCACATTCCATAAAGTTGATTCTTTTCAAGTGTGTGACTTAGTAGTTTTTAGTATATTTGTAAGGTTGTGCAGCCATTACAGTTCTCTAATTCCAAAACATTTTCATCACCCCAAAATATAGCTTTTGGTTTGAAAGTAATTTAAGCATTTGAGAACACTGCCTGCTGAATCAGTCGTATCAGCAAACAAACATACTGTTATTTCTCCCAACTTAAAAAAGAAACCCCACAACCAAAATCCTCTGTTCACTCTATTTCTTCCTCCAGTTATGCCACCATTTCTCTTCAGTTTAGAGCAAAACTTCTTGAAAGAATTGTTTGGGCTTGCTGATTCTATTTCTTTGCTTCCCTTCCCCTCTCACTTGTTAAAAAAAATTGTAATAAAATACATATAACATAAAACTTACCATCTTGACCATTTTTAGGTGTCCAGTTCAGTAGCATTAAGCATATTCATATTGTTATGCAACAACTTTTTTGTCTTGCTTGATGGAAACTGTTCCCATCAATTCTCCATTTCCACCCACCCCCGCTCCCAGCCCCTGGTAACCACCACTCTCCTCTTTCTCTGTGACTTTATTGACTTTAGGTGCCTTATATAAGTGGCATCAACAGAAATATTTGTCTTTTATGTGTATATGGCTGGCTTATTTCTCTCTGTATGTCTTCAAGGTTCATTTATGTTGTCGTACGTGTCATTATTCCTTTTCTTTTTAAGGCTGAGTCATGTTCCATGGTATGTATATACCACATTTTGTTTATCCATTCATCCGTTGAAGGCTGTTGGGTTGTTCCCACCTTTTGGCTAGTGGAATAATATTGCTGCCCTGTCCTCCTGGGAACCCATGATTCCCACCAGGTTTGGGTTCCCCTCATGAACGTCTCTTGCCCAGTTCTGCCATGTTGCTCATCCCAATGGCTTATTATCTGGCCCCACGCCCACCCAACCTGGCAACCAATTGTGTTTGACACCATTTTCTTTTTTTTTTTTTAATTTTATTTATTTATGATAGTCACAGAGAGAGAGAGAGAGAGAGAGAGGCAGAGACACAGGCAGAAGGAGAAGCAGGCTCCATGCACCGGGAGCCCGATGTGGGATTCGATCCCGGCTCTCCAGGATCGCGCCCTGGGCCAAAGGCAGGCGCCAAACCGGTGCGCCACCCAGGGATCCCGACACCATTTTCTTTAAAGCTCTATCTTTATCTGATTTCCAGGGTACCTTACTTTGGTCTTTTAACCACCTGCCAGTTAACAGCAACTCCATCATTCTGATTGTTCAGACCTGAAGCCTGGGGTGTCATCTTTGACTCTTGTGTCTTTTATCCTCACTCTTATCAGAAAATCACACTGTGCATACTTTTAAAATAAACCCAGAATGTGGCCCCTGTTTACCCATTGTCCAAGCTACAGTTCACTCTCACCTGAGTGACTGTGGCGATCTCTTTGCTGGTCTCCCAACCTCTGTCCTTACCTCCTTCCAGCTTGTTCTTAGTTCACAGAGGGATCCTCCTAAAGCGGTGGGTAGATTACCATTCCTTTGCTCAAAACCCTCAAAGGGGTCCCATCTTAGAGCAGAAGCTAATGTCCTCACAGTGGCCTACAGGACCCCCACAATCTGGCCATGTTTCTCCTATTACTCCTTCCTTAGTTTGCTCTTCCCCTCATTACCCCAACTCCAACTGAGTCACACTAGCCTCAATGTTCTCCTCTAATTGGACACCCCGGGATCTTTGTGCTTCCTGCTGCCTCTGCCTGGGATTTCTCTTTTCCTGATGTTGACAGAATTTGGCCCTTCACTTCCTTCAGGCTTTACTCAGATATCATCTTCCCTAACTGTCAGTATCTAAACTACTACCACCCTCCCCAATATCCCTCTCTCCCTTCATTGGTTTATTTTTGTTTCCTAACTCCTGTTACTATCCAGCATAGAGGATATTCTGCTTATTCATCTTGTTTTTTGTCTGATTTCCTCAGTGGAATGTAAATTCCATAAGCACAGGGTTTTCTCTTCTGTTTTCTTTCCTGCCATATGCCTAGCACCTCACCTGGCACCAAGTAGACACTCAGTAAGTATTTGTTGAATCAATAAACTGAAGATTGGGGAAATAGAGATACAAAGTCATTTATGATTCTTCCATTATGATACAACTCTTGCCCGTATTTTTTCTTACCTGTTCATATAGGTAGGTATGTGTATATCTGTATCTCTTGTCTTTTCCCACCAGGCATTCCTGTACAAACTTTTTCTTCTTTTCTTTTTTTTAAGTTGCTAGATAATCTTCGTGACTATTACTTGTTAAATAGCTACATAATGCTTCACTAAGTGGATGTAGCAACTTCATTTATTTAACCTTGTTTTGTTCAGTACTATAGGGCAGCTTCCAATCTGTCTCTATGGTAGATTACACCACAGTGAGCATCGTGTTGGGCATTTTCCTCTCTTCCCTCCCTTTCCTCTGGAAGGAGTCCCCATTCTCTCAAGCCTGGGGGGTACTCAGGCTGGGCCCATCATGGTCTCCACCCCCTGACTGTGGTGACCGGTTTAGAGCTGCATATAGGACCAGCCAGGCCAGGCCATGGGCTTCTCCAGCTCATCCTAAGTTGCTCATAAGTGACAGAGAAGATACTCAGATGCATCAGGGTCCAGAGCAGTAAGGCAGGGCCCCAGAGTTGGTGTGGTGACATCATGTGGAAAGGGTTGGTTGGGTACATCATCTCTGGATCAAGTCACTTGATTGAGCTCTTCCAGTATCCTTCCAAAAAACCCCCCTTTACACCAATCTAGATGGAGTTGGATTTCTCACTGCAAGGAGGGGGTCTAGACGAATCCAACCAGTGGAACATCTCCCTCATTCCCTTTTTCAGTTGATCTTAGGCCAGAACAAGGAAAGATGTTACAGACCTAAGTAAGGCATTGCTTGGGGCAGAAAATGCATGTGGGCAGAGCAGCTCCATGTCTTTGTCATGACTGGAGAAACAATGTAAAAATGTCATCTGTCTGGGTTCAGATGCTGGCCCTGCCATCTGACAGGAGTAACCTCAGTTTCCTTATCTGTAAAATAAGGATGAAAATCATCTCAGGGAATGGTTTGGAGAGAAGGACTCAAACACATACCTGCACACCCATATTCATAGCAGCGTTATTCACAGTAGCTAAAAAGTGGAAACCACCCAAGTATCTGTTGGCAGAGGAATGGGTAGACAAAATGTGGTAATTACATACAATGGAGCATTACTAGCCATAGAAAGGGAGGATGTTCAGACACCTGCTTCCACAGGGAAGAATCCTGAAAACGTGCTGAGTGAAATAAGCCAGACACAAAAGAGCAGATACTGTATGATTCCACTTACACGAGATTTCTCGAATGACAGATTCTTGGAAACAGAAAATAGACCAAAAGTTACCAGGGCCAGGGGAGGGGAGAATGTGGAATTATTGTTTAGTGGGTGCAGAGCTTCTGTTTGTGAAGATGAAAAAGTTTTGGAGACAGACAGTGGTGATGGGTGTACAATATTGTGAATGCACTTAATGCCACCGAATTGTACACTTAAACATGGTTAAAATGGTAAATTTTATGTTACATATATTTTCCTATAACAACAAAAAACTGTCAGAGGAGTTAGAGGATGTGAAATGGGTATGAGTATCACAGTGAGTCTCTCCTGGGCTTTTTCTTCACAGGTTAAAGTTAAATCAAAATGGAGCACACAGAAAAAATGACAAACCAGGCAGAGACAAAAAAAAAAAAAAAAAAAAAAAAAGAGATGGTGTGTGTTTGGGGTGGGTAAAGTACCCACAAGAGCCCCAAGGGTTCCTCTGAGATCTGCTGCAGCAGGCTAGAACCTGGCAGGGCAGGAGCAGGTCACCCAGCCTGCATGTGCAGATGGAGTGTTCCTCGTGACCGTGGGCAGGTCAGTCAGGTCCCTGGGTCACATGGGCCCAGGCCAGACTGGAGCCCTTGTGAGTCACAGCTCAATCCCCAGAGAACAAAGGGATGTGGCAGGGAGGGGCTGGGCTGTGACTCAGAGGCCACCGCTGCCCTGAGCTTCCTCCAGGTATAGCCACCCCCCCAACTCCCTGATTCGGCTCCCCTCTGTGGGAGTGGATGCAGGTGTGCCCACTTCCTGTGCAGACCATGGCAAAGGCTCCCCAGCAGAAGCTGAAGTTGTCCAGCGCTCTTTTGCAACTCCTTTTGGGAAACACAAATCACAGCAGCTATACGGATGGAGCCCTGGGTGTGTACTCTCGCAGCTCAGGGCCCTGCACACTTTGTCTCCTTTGCGTCTCTGTCTCATCCCATCAGCTAGTTGGCTTTACAGAAGAGACCATGGGCTAATGAGGTGAAGCAGCTTGCCTAAGGTTACCCCTGTCAGGCTGCAAAGGGCAGAGATTTGGGAGACTGGACTTGCATCCATGCCAGTATACACAAATGCACACTTGTGCATACATATACATGTGCACGAAAGGTTAGACTCCAAAGTATGAGCTATCTCTAGGTCATAGGTTTAGAGAGAGAATTTTCATCACTTTCCCTTGTGCTTATGAAAGAAGTTAGGGAATACAGATAATATATTTTACAACAAAAAGGACATTAAATATGATTGCATCCTAGCATTTCAGGTCATTCTTATGGGTACTTTTGGGCCCTAGAAAAGTGGATGACATCACTCCCTGAGTACTGAGTGCTGCTCACTGAGCTAGACTGGGACTATCACAATCCTGACATTTGTGTTCAGAGTTTGTAAAACTGCATTGGCACTTCAAAAAGACCAGACTCATTGGAAACAAGTTACCCTAAATGTTATGATAGATAAAAAAGGCATAACATGGATTACCCCAAGAGGGAGAAAACCATAGTACTCATTTCCAAGGAGTTGTTTGTTCTGTGGGTAAAAGACATGATGCCTTGCTTTATGGAAAGAAATTTGCTCTTTTAAGATTTTTATGTGAAAGATTATGGGAAATATGTAACCTTCCTTGTTTTACAGTCACTTTTTGATGCATGTGGTGATGGACAGCCCTGAAAAGTGAAAGACCAATAAATATGAGCAAAAAGAAATTCACTTTAGTCAATAGTTTCAATCTTGGCTCCTGAAATTTTTATCAGGGTTGAGAATTTGCTGGCAAAACTGACTCATTTTGGCGGCCCCTCCTCGGTCTTCGCCTAGGAAGCATTCATTCATTTGTCCACACGTGCACTGAGTGGTATGATGGCTAGGGCTTACTTCATTGGGAGAGGTGTAGAGGAAAGAAGATTAGGAATGAGTTGATCATTGAAGATGTATGATGGGCACATTTCTTTCTACTTCTGTGTATTTAAACTGTGTCATTCAGAAAAAAGTTAAAATAGGCATGCCTGGGTGGCCCAGTTGGTTAAGCATCTGGCTTCAGCTCAAGTCATGATCCCAGGGTCCCAGGATCAAGCCCCACATTGGGCTCCCTGCTCAGTAGGGAGTCTCCTTCTCCCTCTGCACCTCCACCCACTTGTGCTTACTCTCTCTCTCAAATAAAATCTTTTAAAAATTAAAAAACATCTTTTAAAAAGTGAAAATATATAATATTGAGCTCTTATGTTGGGCCAGGCCATGTGCTAGGTGCTGGGGAGGTCTTGGTGGCCAAGACAGGCTCAGACTGCCCTTCTGGAGTCAACAGACAGTCTGATTCAGGAAATAGATATTAACCAAATTGTCACATGAATGCAAGTAAAATTACAGCTGGTATAAGAGCTGCAAAATCATGAGCAGAGATGTAAAGGTCTGCATCATTCCACCCAGGATTGGAGGAAGAACTGAGAGTCCTCAGCTTGAGGTATCACCAAGGGGGCAGGGTGTATGTGTGTGTGTGTGTGTGTGTGCGCGCGCGCACGCATGCTCACGGGCATGTGTATACCAGCACATTCAAGGCTGAGAATGGGTCTTTGCCTGGCCCAACCACAGTGTGATAGAAGGATTTCAAAGTTGACTGAATGCCCTTCGTCCTTTCAGAGAGCTCATGTGGTGCATGTTCAAGAGGATGGCTGAGATGTAGTAGAATTCTCCAGTGGATTCCAGTTCTGCTTAGAAAAAAATCCAATCTTGGTCTTACCCTCACCCACACACTCTGCCACTCCCTGTCGTGCCTTTAGCAAGATCCCAATCTCTGTTCTTTCTCAGCCCTTGAGTATGCCATTCCTCCCATCCAGAATGCTCTTATCCCTTCTCTTCTCAGGGTCAGCTCCTTTGCAGACGTAGGTCTTGGCTCAAATGTTGCAAGGGGGAACTTCCCTCAGTGCTTCTCCCTGTTTACTTTCTCTTCCCCCGTTTTCATGGTCTCTTCCCTAGGCTGAGAGCATGGTGATAACAGGGGCTGTGCCTGGTCATACCCTGTGGCCTCTCTAACTTCCTTGTAGATGCAGAGAGTGGGTACCCAGCAGATGCGACAGCCAGGTGCCATCTGACATTGTCTCTATGCATATTCCTACTTAACTGTTTCTGTATTTTATTATTAATTATTTATTATTATTATTATTTTACATTTTGTATCTTAAAAAGATTTTGGCCTATGTACAATTGTCAAAATGGACTGTGGGAATTTGTGGAAGCTTCCCCTGAGATGACAGTGGTTTGTATATGGTTTATGTTTAGAAGTTCTCTCAAACAATAGAGATGTGTACATCTGAATTTTGTTGGGCTACAGTGGTGAGCAGGAATTAGATGCTTCTGCAGGATCCAGTAAAGGCCAGTAAAGAGAAACCACATATACCTCTGGTGATGACAGCAATTGGTCCTTCTTGTGTTTGGTTTGTGGTCACAGTTGACAGAACTTACAGTACATGCAAGCCACCGCTACCTCATACCATATATATAAAAATAACTGGAGGTGAGTTGAAGACCTAAATGTGGAAGGCAAATCAGTGGGGCTTCTAGAAAATACTAGAGAAGAATGAAAATTAGGCTAGGCACAGATTTCTTAGACAAGTTCATAAAAAGCATTATCATAAAGGAAACAAGTTTGTAAAGTAGATTTCATTAAAATTAAGGACTCTATCAAAAGACACTATTATGAGAGTGAAGAAACAAATTGCAGTCTGGGAGAAGATATTTGAAATACATATGTCCAACAAAAGATTAATCTCTAGAATATATAAAGAACGTCTGCCAACCAATAAGAAACAGATAACCCAATATAAAAAAGACAAAAGGGGCAGCCCGAGTGGCTCAGCGGTTTAGCGCCGCCTTCAGCCCAGGGCGTGATTCTGGAGACCTGGGATCGAGTCCCACGTTGGGCTCCCTGCATGGAGCCTGCTTCTCCCTCTGCTTCTCTCCCTCTGCCTCTCTCTCTGCCTCTCTGTGTCTCTCACGAATAAATAAATAAAATCTTTAAAATAAAAAAGACAAAAGACTTGAGCAAACATGTCACCAAAAAGGATTCAAAATGACCAATAAACCTATGGAAAGGTGTCAGGAGTCATCAGAAGAATTTAACCACAATGAGATACCACTGTACATCCACACAAAATGGCTAAATGAAAAAGACCACCAATACAAGTGTTATTAAAGATAGGAAGCAGCTGGACCCCTCATACACTGCTGGTGGGGGTAGGAATTAGTACCACCACTTTGGAAGATCATGTTGGCAGTGTCTACCAAAGCTCAACATATGACTCTCTGTGCTGCAGCAGTTCTAGGTGTATACCCAAGAGAAATGAGTTCATATGAGTGCCTGAGGATTTGTACACGAATGATCATAGCAGCTGTATTCGTAATTTCTAAACCATGGGAATAATCCAAATAGGCATTTGGATATATGGGCATTAACAGCCATACCAGTAAGCAAATTGTCTATCCATGCAATGGAATATACTCTGCAATGAAAGCAAGCCTTTGGGTAGAGCAGTCACCAGGAGGGGCACGAGAAAGCCTTCTAGGGGCCTGGGAGTTTTGTATTTTGATTTGGTTGGTGACGACATGGGACTATAAATATCAAAAAACGTTATTGAGTTGTACACTTAAGATCTGTGTGGTTTATGTATGTTGCAAACTATTTCATTTATGTATTTATTTGCAAACTATTTTATTGATGTATACAGTGGGGGAAAATGTACATGGTAGTCTTTTTTCTAGAGTCCACAGCAGAAGGCTAGGGAGCTAAAACACTGTCTGAGACCAGGGTAGGCCGGAGGGGAGGCCTTCATGTTCCCTGTGATGCTGCTTCTCCCAGGGATTCCTAATCGTCCTCGCCCATCCCCTCCCACTCTGTGGTGGGAGCAACACCACCACCAGCCCCTGGCGTGGTCTTCACCTGGCACAAAAGCCCAGTGCTTGAGAAGGAAGGTGGCCTTTCCTAATTGTGGTGCTGTTCAAGAGAGTGGTGTGCATCTCTCCGGTGCTCTCCTCAGACTCCCTGTAATGTCTCAATCTGGACAGGGAGGGAATCTGCCCAGAGGTTAGCTTTCCCTGAAGCTGAGGATTAAACAGTGGTGGTGGCTGGTGTTACAGGATAGGTTGGAGAGGGTCCAGCGAGGAAGTGGAACCTGCCTTTGTCTGCCCGGGCACATCACTCAGCACCCACACCCTGGGTTGGTCCTCAACAACAAATTAAAGCCTGTTGTGTCGATTGCCTGGGGCAGCCCAGGGGCTGTGCTAGGACAGATCTCTGAGCTTAATGGACCTCGGGGCCCCAGGGCATGGTGTGTGTTCTAGGGGGTCTCTGGCTCTGTGCTTAGATGCTCTTGCAGGTGTCTTTCTGACAGGAGAGGGACATGCTTCATTTCCAGGCCTCTGGGCTGGCTGATCGGGACGGCATAAGCATAAAAAAAACTACATGCCTCTAAGAAAGTTTGATGCAAACTCATTTGATGACCAAAGCTGACCTGAATTAATAGGAGGCTATTTATAGTATGTAGAAGAAATAGTCACACGCACAGCTGCAGAAATATATACATATTTGACTAAGGCTGCATCTCACCCTGCTGGTTTTTTACGTAACACACTGTACATACTTCATATTATCTTTCTAAGATGCAAACCTTATGAATTCTGAAACACATCCAACTCCAAGGGAGGGAAGAGATAGATTATGGACTTGCCTGCTACAGTTTATTCTTCAGTTGGCTGGTTAGGTCACAGTTTCTTTTTTGCTAATATAGAAGGATGCTACAGTGAGTACCCTTGATTGACTTGGAATTGATTACTGGATCAGTGGGCATGCAGATTTCAAATTTTGGTGGTTATCAGCAGATTGCCTTTCAAAGAGCTGAGAGAAAATGATAATTCTACTAATAGCGTGTGCAGTCGAATTTGGTCATATCACTCCCTTGCTTCCAAGAGCCTCTTGGGCTGTCCCCAGGCTTATGCCCTAGCTCCATTCTGTGGTGTTCACAGCCTTTCCTTTCCAGTCTGGCCCTGGCCCGTGTGACCAGTCGCTGATTGCCTGGCTTCTCTGCTACCACCATACCTGCTCCTCAGACCAGTTGCAGAGTCCCATGACCAGTCAACGACCACCCCGCACCCCTGCCACACACACCACTGCTATGTCCCCAGGGGCTCAGCTGTGGTCAGGTCAGAGCTGTTTCTGCTTTGTGGCCTTGCCTTCTGGAAGAGTCTGGGGACCCAACTGAGTTCTGGTATTCCTGGAGGTCGGCTAAAGGCTCTGAGCTGAAGGAGCTGGAGTGAGAGGGAAGGGAGGGGATATTCTGGAAGACCTGCAGCAAACCTAAGAGGAAGACTTGTATCTTCAGGCCTCTGAGGAGGCCTTGCAGAGGATTAAGCCAGGGACTGACCTGGCTAACTGGGCTTGTATTTTAAATACCACGGCTCATAATAGAGATGGTTAGGGGGATGAGAGGTTGAGTTCAAGAGAAGAGGGTAGAGAGGGGCAAAGAGCCAGGCCTCATTGTACATAAGGGGTGAGAAGAGAGAAGGGTCAAGGCCACTTCTCTGGTTCCTGGACTCACAGCATGGGTGGACAGAAGTGGCCTTCCCTGAGCCTGGGACTCAGGAGGAGGACCGAATGGTAGTGAAAAGTGCTCTGGCTGTTGGATTTCAAATCCCAGCCTGGCCTTGCTGATGCCAGGACCTTGGGCAGGTCATTTCACTTGCTTTAATCTTGCGCTGTCACCTGTATGATGGGGGTTAAGATAGCCGTCTTGCAATGTGGTGGTGAATATTCATAGTGCTAACAGTAGTCGAGGGCTGGCATGTAGTGGGTGCTGGGTAAGATCTTTCTTCATCTTCCATGAAGCCACGCTCAGCCTAGCTCCTTGGTCAGAACTGCCTGCCTCGCCATTAATTTCCAGATCCTTCTCCTTGTCAGGCCTTGCTCTGGTTTTCCCACTGAATTTTGAGTCCCTCAGAATCTAAATCACAGGTGGTAGAGCCTGGACATCTGCATTTCTGAAAAGTTCCCCAGGTGAACCCAGCTGCTCCTGAATGACAAGAGCTATGTCTTATGGGTGACCCTGGGTAAATGTTACTAGAATCAACAAACACATGAATGGATGAACTATCAACAATATGGCCTGATGTCCATAGTTAAACCCAGCAGGATGGACTGATTGTGTTCCCAGAGCAACCCAGTGTTGGGCTGGCTGCCTCAGAATCACCTGAGAGTGGTCTTTAAAGTGCAGATTCCCAGGCCAAAACAGTCTTGGTGAGTGATTCAGAAGACCTAAGCTTCGGGCCGAGCATGATTCTGTGCATGTGCAATTCTGTGCTTTGCTGAGTCAAGACACCTGTGGGTTTTGTGGGTCCTCCTGGCTCTGACATCCTCTGACTCTATCATGGAAACGCAAGGCCCTGTCCTCAAGCCACATGCCCTGGCACATCCTGCCCTGCTGGGTGAGGTTGATTTTCTTAGTGCCAGGTCACCAGGTGGAGTTTCTGGGTACTGGCAGCAGCTGCACTTCTCCTACTATTAGTAGGAATTAAAATGTCCTGCTGTTTTGAACTCAAGTGTCCCTCCACTGCTACCAAAACTTACACAAAGGCAAGTGTCTTTATTACAGCTGATGTCCCAACAACGTGGGAGCTCTATGCCTTCAGATTTGCTTTGGGTTGTGGTCTCCTGCTCCCTGCCAGCCCCTTGAGAGGGGAGTGATGAGAAACAGCTGTTCTCATCCCAGCAGAGAAAAGGCCTCAAATGCCAGGCTTCGCCTCCAGAAGCATCTGCCCCTTTCTGTTGTCCACTCCTCCCTGGCCACAGGGAAATGATTACCACCAAATGGAAGGGTCCCCCTCACTCCTCTCTTCCTGCTGCTTGCATATCTCCAGGTAGGTTTTGTGGAAGGTGCAGTCTTACTTGACCTGTGCAAGGCTGCTATGTGATAGAGTCCCCATTACGGTGTCAGAGGGGCCTCCCTAGTTCACTCTTGGCCTAAGCAGTGAGTGAATGTTCAGTAGCTGGCAGAGCCAGGACAGTACTGGATATGTGACTTGGCTGGCCCAGCTCTAGATTGCTCATTTCTTGCTGTCATCTCTTGTGTGTGTTGTGGGTGTGTGCCTCTCAGAGGGGAAGGGTAGGGATCTGGAATCCTAGAGGGGATCTTGCCAAGACTGTGAGGGTCAGGGAGGAGGGTGCTGGGTGGGTTGACCGTGTCTGGGCTGGCAGGGGAGGAGGACTGCTCCAAGGCTCATCTAGGGTGACTGGCACTCAAGCCACTGTCTTCTTTGTGACTGTGACTGAGGTGGCAATTTACTGCCTCCTGAGATCTCTGTGCCTGTATAATCTTGCCTTCTGGGTGGTTCCTCACCAGATATTTTATATTCTCTGGAAGGACTTTCCCCCAGTTTCATTCTATCTTCCTGTTTGCATAGTACTCTCGCTCCTAAAGCTTCAGGTTCTGTCCCCTGGGCTCTTAGACCTAGCAGCCCTGGGTCACTTCATTCCAGTCAGGTCTCTTCTTGTACACCCAGCCCCACAAGACCCACAGTGCTGGCTGTGACGTGGACTCTGGAGCGTACTCACCATGGGACCTCCGAGAAGTTGTTAACCTCTCCGTGAGCCCCTCTGCTTTCTTGTCTTTTGGTTTTTTTTGAAGAGGGAGGGCACACTAACCTTTGTGAAGCTCTGTGTTGGCCTCTTCATTTGCACTGTTTCCTTGAATTGCCACAGAAGCCCCATGAGATAGATACCATTACATCTCCTGTTATATAGTTGGGGAAACTGAGGCACAGGAGTCCTTTCCAGGATCTCGTAGCTGCTAAGTGGCAGAGGTCAAATTACAGTCCCAGTAGTCTTAACTTCAGAATCCAAGGCTTCAGTTGGTTGTCTGTGTTGTCAATGTGTTTAGAGTTTGCAATAGAGTTTTCTAGTAGTAAATGGAAGATCGTGTTATTGCAGAATTATGGTATCATGCAATCACATCTTTCTTGTGTTTAACTTATGTGAACTAAACTAGAAGCTCTTAGAAAAAAGAAACAAATATTTGATCCTGCTTTTCCACTGAAGTGAGTGTATGTTCTGGAGGGTTCCCCAAGCTCACATCCTGAGTGCCCCAGCTAGTGTGGGGCAGCCCTATGTATGAATCTGTCCCGACCACAGACTATCTGGAGTGCATTTGAACACGCAGCCATTGACTCTAGCTCTGGTGTGTGCTGGGCTCCTCAAGGGAGGCGGAGCCCCTCTTCCATAGGCACTTTCCTGAGGGGCTTTCCAGGGAAATTTTGGATGCTGCAGGATTTTCCCACTAACTTCAGAATTTGCGCTGCAGGGTCAGAAGGCTGCAGTTGCTCCTCCCCTTTGCAGGGTCTTTCTTAGCTGACACTTGAGGTCAGAGCACAGAGATGGAGCTAAGATTTAGCCAGAGTGTTTTATTTTATAGGAGAGTCGGGCTGTGTGTTTACTCAGGTGCCAGAGCCTATGGGATGTTGGAAGTTTGAAGGCCTGGGCCCAGGAGTCAGACAGACCCAGCAGTCCTCGCTGTTGTGTTCTGGCTGCTGGAGCTTGACCAAGCTGCTTATGCTGGAGTTTGGCTCCTGCTCTGTAAAATGTGGCTACCAGTGTGTGTCTTATGGGGATCTTTTGTGACCTAATGCGGGGGTAGAGTCAGTCCTAGATAGGTCTTGGTCATCTCCTCCCTAAATTAGAGCCGCATAGATTCCTGTGAATCTTAAATTGTCTCCAAGTGGCTAGCTACATACAATTTCATGAAACATTGTTTCCAGTTGAGCTTTTAAGAGAGCTCACCTTTTTTGCAGGTGTTTTGAAGCACTCTTTGGGCAAGTGGCATGCTCTACTTATAGGCATTTGTCCTTGCGGGTAATGAATGACGGGGTGAACCCCACTGCCGTCCTCCAGCTGAGGTAGTGAGTGTCATGTGTGTCAGTTCTGTGAAGTTCATTTTAACAAATGCCCTAGTTGGCGAAGGAACAGGTCAGAAAATCTTCCCATGCCCAAGGAATCCAGCTTTCTCCCCCAACTGGGAAAATTGCCACAGACCCCTTCCTGGGACTATTTTATATGACTGTCATCCTCATTTTGGACTTTATTTGGGGGAGGAGGGACAGTGTGTGTGTGCCCTGGTTCTCCCTTCCACTCACTAGCTCTGGGAGCCTGGGCAAGTCAGTTAAGCCCCTCTGCATGTCTGTTTCCACATCTGTGGGAAGGACATAAGAGCCCCTGCCTTACAACATTGCTGAGAGGGTGAAATGGAATCCGAGCATTTGAAGCCCTCCACGGGGTGGCTGGTACACAGGAAGGCTCCTGTCACTGTTGCCTGTGGGGAGGAGGAGGAGGACAGTGAGGGCCATGGTGAGCCCTGGGCAGCCCGTCCCCTCCTTCAGACAGGCTCTGCTTGGACAATGTCCATCTTCCATCAGGGAAGACAGGGGACCCCGACTGCTCTGACCACTGTGTCTTATCCCTTCTACCTTTGGGTGCTCTATGAATGGATAAGCATGCTCTCTGTCCATCAATAAAAATGTACCAAGTGTCCGCTAAAGACATTATTGGAGAGACTTTGAGAGAGGCAGGCAAGTGATAGAGGTTTCGCAGGAAGTGAGGTTTTTAAAACGTTTTTTGTTGTTATTGCCCTGGAACTATTTTATAGAATGAGAACTCACCCCAGCATAAGAATCATATAGGAGAGGAGATCCCTGGTTGAAATCAGAACACCCTTTGTCCTAAGGACAGTCAACCTGGACAGGAGTTGGCCACCAGTGGTATTTGCACTGAACTCTCGTTCTGGGCACTGGGATGTGACCTCGCACTGGGGAGACTGGAGACTTGTGATGAGGCCCTGAGGACACCTAATCTCCTGTCCATGCCCCCCCAAACACGCTTGCTGGGCTCACACTTGCAGCCTTGACCTAGGCAGTGAGAATGGGAACTGTTACCTGCCACCATGGCATACTCAGCTCTGCCTCTCCACGTAACTAAGCCATGTGGAGAGCTACCTGCCTAACCCTGAGGTGGCCTGACAAGAGGGCAAGTGTGGAGTTCAAAATACCAGTTGGAGCAAATATGAAAATGACATCAGCCTGTTGCACCCATTTTATCGTTGGAGCATCTTGACTTTATGTCTAGGGATATGGTACCTGAGTTGTTAGGTCTCCAGGATACATCTTCCTTTAATAGAGTGACTTGAGGGCCTGGGTGGGTACTAAGGGGTTTTTGCCTCTTGGAACCTCATTTTTCTGTGATTCTGGGATGGCCAGCTCCCCATGACTATTTCTTCATCTGTGTGAGGATGGCATCTGTGATGTTGGGATTCTGCATCAGGTTCATATCATCTCTCATTAGCATGGAGAAGTGCAGTTAGCTGGCTTTGTTCATTTGTTCAACAACTATTGTACTTGTCACTGTGTTCATGGTTGAGGTGTCACGAAACCCAGTGCAGTTGGGGAGAGACGTGCACGCACGTGAGTGGGATTTGGATGAGGGAAGAGTGTGGAGGGAGCTCTAGTGGGGCATGAGGGGGCTCTAGGAAAGCCCGAGGGCACATGAGTGGTTGAGTTTACAAAGTATCTCTCAGAGGGTGGTTTTGGGGATCTCGTTTCCAAATTCTTGCCCCAGCAACTCCCTGTGACAGCCACAGAATCTAGTGTCCAGGAAGGATGGAGTAGACATACAAGTAACAGTAGATAATGCCAACCACTCATGAGTGCCTCTTCTTGGCTGAACCCTCAGCATAGATTACATCACCTAACTTTAGCGCATAACCCACTGAGAAGAGGTGCTGTGGTGTCCTAGCCCTTCTCCTACTGCCTTCTATCCTCTTCTCTTGTGACCTCTGTCTCCTCCTTGCCATTAATTATGCTGTGTCCTTCACCCAGAGCAACCCTGGACTGTTGGCCTGGCAAGCTCTTAGTCCTCCTTCAAAACTCAGCCCAGGCAGTGCCTCCTCTGAGAAGCCTTCCATGCGCCCCTCAGGCTGATGTAGGCACTTGATCCCCTTGTAATTATATATTTCTCGATTACTGTGTTATCATGTGGTACTGTGATGATGTGGGTTTTTTTTTTTATTAAAAGAAACTTTGAGACCATTTTAATAATTCCCAGAATACCTAAACCCTTTTTTTTGTTCTTGTAAAAACATTAGGGGTACAGATATAACAGAAGCCCACCTTAACCTCCAGTCAGTCCCATGTTCCTCCTCAAAGGATGCCATTTAAGAATAACATCTTCTCAATAGTCTGCATGCTCCTGGGCACAGGCCCTTTCTTCTGTATCCACATAGACACTGGAGCTGATCTGTGAGAGAATGAGGGTGAGTGGATGGTACCGATGCACCACTGTGTCCATGCTGGTCAGGGCACTGCTTGGTACCTGACTGTGGGTGGGCCTTGAAGGGAGAGAGTGCTGGGGCTTGAGCCAGCCACCACATGATATTCTGGGGACAGCAGAGCTGCTGGTGCCATTATCTCTGGTTCAGTTTACTGGCTTCAGCAGCCCTCAGGGGTGGTGGCCTTGGTACTAGCCAAGGCCTCTGGGTCACAATTCTTGGCCATCGAGGAGGTGAGGTCATCTGGGGCAGGTGGCTTGGGACCTTGTGGTCATAGACTGGGTTGTCCAATCAGCCTTCAACTCTGACGTTGGCTTTGACCCTGAGATTGGCAGACAAAAAAAAAAATGTATTCATCTCTCTCCCTATTCTGATAAAAGCCTGGAGGACAAACTTTGGCTGATAAATGTTTATAAAGCCCCCTGAATGCCAAGCATGATGCAAAGCAAGGAATATGCAGAGCCTCTGCAGACCTCTCCAGAGGGTGTGTCCTCTTTTTGAGATCTGAGGCTAAAAAGATTTTATTTGGTGAAGAGTCTTGATTTGTTATTTGTAACTGGTGAGGGGTTTGATAACACATAAAATATTTTATATCTATTGTGATCAAGCATGTCACAGTGTTTATTAAATACTAATAATATACTTAACTCTGGCTTTGGGTGGAGGGCATTAGGGAAGCAGAGTGGGATCTGAGTCAAAAGCATGGACTCTGGCGGTGCTTTCGGCGGTCCTGCGGATCTGTCTCTTGCTTCAACAGTGTTTGGACGGAACAGACCCAGGGACGCCCCTTCTACCAGCCAACGGCCACCCTCCAACCTTTTTTCCAGTCGCAACCTTCGGAGCCATCTTCCTGGCCATCTTCTGCCACCGGCAGCGAACACCCAAGTTTGAATTTAATTCCTTGTCCAGGATCAACCATGAGCTCCCAGATTCGTCAGAATTATTCTACCGAGGTGGAGGCCGCCGTCAACCGCCTGGTCAACATGCACCTGCGGGCCTCCTACACCTACCTCTCTCTGGGCTTCTATTTCGACCGTGACGATGTGGCTCTGGAGGGTGTGGCCCACTTCTTCCGCGAGTTGGCTGAGGAGAAGCGCGAGGGCACCGAGCGTTTCTTGAAGATGCAAAACCAGCGCGGCGGCCGCGCCCTCTTCCAGGATGTGCAGAAACCGTCCCAAGATGAGTGGGGGAAGACCCTGGACGCCATGGAAGCCGCCCTGCTTCTGGAGAAGAGCCTGAACCAGGCCCTTCTGGATCTGCATGCCCTGGGTTCTGCCCGCGCGGATCCCCATCTCTGTGACTTCCTGGAGAACCACTTCCTAGATGAGGAGGTAAAACTCATCAAGAAGATGGGCGACCACCTGACTAACCTCCGCAGGCTGGCCACCCCCCAGGCTGGGCTGGGCGAGTATCTTTTCGAAAGGCTCACTCTCAAGCACGACTAGGAGCCCCTGGAGACCAGCAGCCTTTGAGGGGCTCCTCTGGCAACCCCCCGGTGCCAGGGCTTGTGCCTGAACCTTTTCCCATGCAGCCACTAGGCAGCTTTTTAACCATTCTGGAGCCCTTTCCCAAAACGTGGACCAAATGGAGACAATAAAGCTTTTTGCAGCAAAAAAAAAAAAAAAAAAAAAAAAAAAAGCATGGACTCTGAAATCAGATTGGATAGGTTCAAATCCCATCCTTCCTGTGATAAGCTTTGGGACCCTCAGCAGGTCAATTAGCCATTCTGTGCCTCAGTTTCCTCCTATTCAAAAGAGGGATCATAATAGCACCCATTTCACTGGGGTCAGGGGGAGAAGAGGAAGTGAAATAATGCATGGGGAGTACTGAATGTGATGTGAAGTAGATGCTCATCAAAGGCTGTTAATATCAGTAGCAGTTCTTAATTAGCACAAGAAGTTTACATCAGTAAGAATTGAACGTTTAAGACCTGATTTCTGTTCTTGTGTTTGCAGTCTTTTGGAGGAGATTAGACTAAGGTACTTGATACTACTAACAGTATGTGACAGTAGCAAGTAAGTCCCAGTGGTGCGATTTGTATTGCAAGTCTTACAGGAGCTGGGGCAGGGGAGTTCCTGGGAGAAGATGGGGCTCCCTGAGGACATGTCAGAGGGGTGGAAGGAGTGGAGAAGGGACAGGGGAAGGACCATGTGGTAAGTGACAGGGAAACATTCCAGGCCAGTTGGGTGGGCAGCCATTGTCAGGGTAGGCGGTGTTGAGGGGGCCAGCTCGGATCTGCTTCATCCAGAGGTGAAATGACATGTGCCTATGGAGTGGAAATGGGATGAGAGAGTCAGAGAAGCTACTGCTTCTCTTCCTCCTCCTCCTCAGTTATAAATGCACTTATTATATTTTCATGACTATTGACCTGGAATTATAGGATGCAAAGTTGGGGGGTTTCATGTGGCTATATTGTTTTACAGAAAACAAACTTGCAGCAACCTTATCTGTTGAGAGGATTACTGAGAACTTGGTTGGGGTTGGGGGAAACTTTAAATAGATACAATTACTTGTCATAAAATTCCCAAAGCTTCTTATTAAAGCATACCATACCTGCAGAAGTGGGCACAGGTCATAACTGTAGCTTGATAGATTGTCACAAACTGAACACACCCGTGTAAGCAGCACCTATATTAAGAAACAGACCCTTAGCCAGCACTCTAGAAGCTCCCTCAGGCCCTCTTCAGCCACTGCTCCCCTGCTACAACTGCCGTCCCAACTGCAAACAGCTTTGGGTAGTTGGACCTGGTTCTGGGCTTTCTGCAGATGGACTCATATGGCAGATGCTCTTGTGTTGGTATCTTGTGAAGAGCCATCCTTAATGCTGCAAGTAGCTGTAGCTCATCTGTTCTCATTGCTGTGAATTACCACCATTTATTTCATTCATCCTACTGCTGATGAGCATTGGGGTCGCTTCTGGTTTAGGGCTTGAGTTAGGCCAGATAATGGCCCCTTGAAAGATGTTCGTGACCTAATCCCTGGTTACAGGTCCCATTGACCAGTAATATCCATAACTAAGTTACCATACACAGCAAAGAGACTTAGCCAATGTTAGTTAAGGATAATGACATGGAGAGATGATCCTGAATTATCTGGAAGGGACCAATTGTAACAAGGATCCTTAAAGAGGGCATTGGGAGGGTCCGGTGCAGAGAATGAGACATGAAACAGAGATGAGAGAAGGGATTTGAAGATGCTACATGGTTCTGAAATGTAAGATGGGGCCATGAGCTGAGGAATGCAGGTGGTTTCCAGAAGTTGGAAAGGGCAAGAGAATGGGTTGCTTTCTAGAGCTTCCAGAGGAATGCAGCCCTGCTGACCCATTTTAGACCCATTTCTGACCTCTTGAACTATTAGATGATAAATTTGTGTTGTCTTATGCCACTATGTTTGTGGTAATTTGTTATAATAGCAATAGGAAACTAATAGAGGGCTGTTATGCATAGTGCAACTGAGAACATTCTAGAAAATGTCTCTTGGTGCACATAAAGACGTAGGGGCAAATGCAAGTATTCCTGTAGTCCTCAAAGGTGGTTAGATCCATATGTGCTCCCACCAACAGCAGGGGTGAGAGTTGTGGTTTCTTACGTTCTCACTAATACCCGGTGCTTCCTGAGAAGAGAGATTTTTCGGAGAAGAAGTAGCAGGGCTTGGTGTCCAAGGGACACAGTTGTGCCTTTCAGGAAGTTGGTGCTCAGCAAATGGTGTCAATGCTGAGGAGAGGAATGAGGAAGTGGTGGTGCCAGAGTTTCTAGCTGGGGGAAGTGGAATTCCTCTTCCATGGAAGTGACTGGGATGGGAAATACTGACTAACTTTAGATTAAAACAGAACTTTCCAGCTTCAGAGTTAGAACACCACTTATCTTGGCAACTTTGTGATTAACCAGGGTGAGTGGTGGGTATCAGGCAGTGGCAGGAAGGCCTGTGCTGTTCAGCTGGCTGCTCAGAGTTTGAAAACTGCCCTCACGTAAGCGCTGTGACTTTAGGCTACTCACAATCTTCGGAGCTCTGGATTTGCCATTTGTAAAATGGATGTGGTCCTGCCTTCCCTGTGGGCTGTGGGTGGATTAGAAGCCTCCGAGCTGGAGGCCTGAGTTTACTGCCTGCACACAGGTGCTGAATCAGAGGTAGCTGTGGTCATTAGGGACAACGGTATTAAGCTCATAAATTCCTTTTATAGAAGTTGGCAACCCTGGGTTCAGAGTGTTCAAGGGACTGAGTGGCTTTCTTGGGGGAGGGGTCTGAGACTATCACCCACTTGGTTGGCATCCAGGGTGGGTGGGGTCAGGCTCATAGTCCACCCTTCTAGGGCATTACAGAGACACTCTCCTCACAGCCCCCATTCCTGAAACTACTTTTGAAACTATTTGTTCGTCATTTGTTCATTCATTCGTTCACTCATTCAGCCCCTACTGAGCCTTACCATGCACATTGTAATGTACAGGTTAGGGGCACAGACTCCCAGATCAAATGCTTGGTTTGAGTCTCGGTTTTACCATTTTATTGTCTGTATGGTATTTGGCCAAATCTTAACTTCCTCGTGCCCAGTTTCCTGATTTGTAAAGTAAAGCATATCTGCCTCCCAGGGTTGATGTGAGAAATGGATGAAATAATCTGTGACAGTGGCTGCCCTTGGGCACCCCCTCAGTGCTGGGGTGCAGAGTTGGGTGCCCTCAATCCTTGCCCCTTGTCACAGGCAGAAGGGTGATGGTTCATCAGTGGTTGTCTATGGAATACTTTCACCAGTACCGGGAGGGAAAACCTGAAACCCTGACCCAGGACCAGCTGGTGCTCTCTTAGAGGGTAGGCCCTGACCTCTCACAGCTGCTCGGGAAATGTGGCTTTGAGGAGAATTGGCATAGTTTGGAGATGTAAGTGTCGAACCCTCTTGCAGCAGTTACTATGCTGTGGAAGGGCTTATATATTGCGCTCATGTGGCTTCCAGGCTGAGCCGAGGTGGGCCGAGGTGTTCACAGCTGCAGAAGTGACTCTGGTGTGGGTTGTTTACTTTCTCCCGTCTCCCTTCATAGTGGGGCTGGTGGGGATGTGGTGGCTCTGAGACTCCAAGTCCATGTCTCACTACCCTTCCGTCTCTCCTCATTCCAGGATCCACATCTTCCCTCTTGCCTTTTTCTGGGCCCTGCTGTAATACACATGCCTTAGCTGATGAAGTTAGCCCTGATGGAAGCCAGAGCAGTGGTCCCAGACAAGGATCCAGATGCTAAAAATATCTCATGATGTGCTCTCTTTGCAAGTTAAATAAAAGAGCAGCATTGGAGACTGTGGCTGGGGATTCTCCCCAACACTGACTCTTTTCAATGCCTTGGGGTGCAAGAGTCCAAGGTATCTGGTCCTGCTCACCTGGATCTGAGAATTTATCCTAATGGTGCCTTTAAAAAAAAAGAGACTTTGTTTTTTAAGTGATCTCTATACCCAAAATGGGGCTCGAACTTACAGCCCTGAGATCAAGAGTTGAACACTCTACCAAATAAGCTAGCCAGGTACCCCCTTAATGGTGCTTTGATCCAGAAAAGGACAGACTCATGGTGGGCAGATGGAAAAGGATGGACAGGAGATTGGGCCAAGCAGATTTGATGCTCAGCAGTCAAAACAGGTGATGCATCAGCATGGAAGATCATAAGTGTCAAAATTACCCTGACCCCCCCTTTTGCATAGGAGACGCCAGGTTGAAGACCAATACATCATCTCTCAATATGGTCTTGAGAGATGCTTCCAAGCCAATGCTTCCAAGGTTGAAACTGATGTAGGTTTCTTTCTTTGGTTGACACCAAATGAAGCAGCTGGTTTGGGTTTGTTCCATACTGTCGGAAGAGGTTCTGCTTTAATGCTAAACCCACCCCGAGTGAGGAGGAATACAGTACCTGAAGCTGAGGAGGGCAGCTGGGCATCCTAGCTCAGACTCACTTGGGGCAGATGCTCAGAGGGTAGAAGAGCAAGTGAGAAGAATCCTCCACCCATCAGAATGTTCTCTCTCTAGGTCTCTCTCTATCTCATCCCCATGTCTCTCCTGGTTTCTGTTGCTTTCAAGCACACAGACTCAAATCCTTAAATGTGGGTATCATGTTCGTTGGGATATCTTACCACTCTGAGTAGTCATTTTGTGAAGCAAAGCTCACAACTCATACTTGTAGATCCCAGTGTTCCTAATTCTGCCCAGTGCCCTGCTCATGACAGTCTTCACACTGAAGGCATTACATGTTCATTAACATCTTCATCCCTCTACAATGATTGGGTACTACTTAAATTACATGTGGTTTTACCAAAGCTGTGACCAAAATAGTTTGGCCTTACCTGTCTCCATAGACCTAGCATATCGTACGATCCAAATAACTAAACCCACCCTCAGAAGGGCCCCAAAGGGAATATTTAATGATAGTGCCAACTGTTATGAGAGTTAACTAGTCATAAAAATAGGATCCAATAAAACTGTGACTTAAAAAATAAAATCTCTAAGGTAGTAGTTCTTTTTTTTTTTTTTGAGATTTTATTTATTTATTCATGAGAGATAGAGATAGGGAGAGGCAGAGAGACAAGCAGAGGGAGAAGCAGACTCCCTGCAAGGAGCCTGATGTGGGACTCCATCCTGGATCCTGGGATCACACCCTGAGCAGACACTCAATCACTAAGCCACCCAGGTATCCCTAAGATAGTAGTTCTAAGGTGAGAGGGTGGTCATGCTCCATGGAGTCAATCACAGGCCCAGGTGCCTTCTATCTTGTTGCTCTATTATTTCCAAATGTGTGGTCATCATCTGCACAGTCCAAGTTGAGTTCTAGCCAGTGGGAGTCAGTAGGAAGGGTGGACGAGGTGTGCATACATCTTGAGACCTAGATGGGGAAGTGGCACCTTTTTTCTCTCATTCCATTGGGAACTTAGATAGCTGGTGACACCAACCTGCAAGGATGCTGGGGAGATGTAGTCCCTGATAAAACTCAAATAACTATGGAAGAAAGGGAGAAAGGATCTTAATGGACACTGGATAGCCTTTGATGTATTCCCCTTGTATATATTTAATGCAACTCTTTGTGTGTTTATAATATAAATACATCCAGGTTATACACATTGGTTGTTTTGCTTTTTCAGAAAGAAGGCCTGGGCCAACCATGCTGTGTCTCTAGACAGTTCCACAGTAATGAATCAGTGTGTCTTCAGAGGGATGGAAGAAAACAAGGAAAGGTAAACATATCTTTAAAGATTAAAAATTTTTAAATTCTCACATGCAACAATTTTTTTTTTATCACATGCAACAATTAAATGCAATGTAGGACTTCACCTGTCTGTATAAGTCAGTGGAGGCCATCAAGAATTAGAGATAGCAGAATTTCATGTATTTCCTTTTCCTATTTCCAATTTCTGATACCAAAGGAGGATACCTTTGTTAAGTATGAGGCAATTTTTCTAAGACTTAGAAGGGAAAGTTGGTATAAATAGAACTAATGTGGTCTAGAATTATATATTTGATTCTAAAAGCTATGGACACTCATTCCTAGAATCTATGGACACTTGCTCAGATGAGTTATGTCTCCATGTGTAGGTGGCCAGTCCATGAGAGGAGGCAGAGACAGCCCCTTAGCTTTTGGCAGCCACATCTTTCTCTTTCTTCCACCTCCTTTTTTTCTTCTTAAAATAAATGTATTCATTTGATTTTATTTTAATGCCCAAGGGATGCATAGTTTTCCTAGTTAAAAATAGGTGATACACCCTTCCCCAATTTCGTTCCTAGGCTCCCCACTCCACACCTGCCTTTCCCAGAAGTAACTACTGTGACCTACTTTTGTGCATTTCTTTCTAGAACTTTTTCTATGTGCTTATATACATAGAAAACAGCCATTCTTTCTTTTTTTTTCTTTCTTTCTGTTCTCTTGCTGCATGTAATCATACTGTGCTTATTGGTCTATTTTGTAACCTTTAAAAAAATTCAGTAATATGTCTTAAAATGTTTTCAAGACAGTACATGAGCATTTTCCTTGTTTTTATCTGCCATGAAATGAATTGTGCATGCATAGTATAAGAATCCCACTGTTTATTGAGCCACGTTCCTATGGGTGGTGGGTAGGTGGGTCCCATTGTTTCCCCTTATATCACTGCTGGGAGGCACTTTCTGGTAAGTGCCTCCCACACACACGGGCAGATAGTCCTCTAGGAAGTTACTGAGGAGTAGAATTTTTGCACCATCCTGCATATACATTTAAGATCTTACTAAATATTGCCATATCATTCTCTAAAGACCACTTGTCCACAGGGCGCCACATTTCCCATTTGCCTGCCCTCTTGTTACACCTCAGTTCCTCATGCTCTTCCACTTTTGCCCATCTGTTGGGTGAAAAATGGGATCTCTCCATGGTTGTCATTTCCTTCTCCTTCTTTCTACTCTGGGGAGGTTCATCTTCTCAGATCTCTCCTCAGGACAGCAGTCCTGGTTCTATTTGGGAGTGGGTACCACTTCATTTTCCTTCCTAAAAAGCATGCTTCTCCAGGAGAGTATCACAGGATTGTATCATAGGATTACCTCTTTCTTGACTTCTGGTTTTGAAGAGCCTTCGGTTGGGTTTTCCTATTTTGGGTGGTTTCGTCCACCACCCACTGTCACCACCATCATCAGTGGCAACCATGTGATGCTATGTGTCAGGCTCTGTGTCGATCACTGGGCTGACATATCTCATTTACTTCTCACATGGCCCTATATGATAGGGGTTGTGTTATTATCCTCATTATGGCCATTAGGCAACATCAGAACAGAAATTCACTCCAAACCAACCCAAACAACAAAAACCTTACCTCACCACAGAACTCTAGCTCCTAGTGTTGCCCTCCCTTGCAGCGACAGACATACATTGAGTTCTCCTTACGAACATAGCTATGGGGCCATCACACCCACGTTTGCAGTTTTCCTGGCCACACACTCAGTTGTTATTCTGCATGTATGGCCTTCCCAGAGGAGAGGTGGGAGCTGAGAATTTGGTTTTGGGTTTTGTGCCCAGCTGGCATGTGTACATGGGTTCCTGCATATATCATCAGCCACTCTGTTCTGGGGTACAGTTGGGGTGGCAGCTTTACCTGAGTTTGTCCAAAGTGCTTCCCCTGGAAAGGGGTTTTCCAGTGTTAGAAAACAAAATTCAACCATGTAAATTTGAAGATCAGATTGGCTTTTATTAAGCGATTTGTGAACTGGGCAAGTAGAAAGGAGCTCTGAGAAGGTGTACAGAATGGAAGGTTTTTATAGGAAGGAAAGTGGGGCAAGCAAAAGAAAAGATTGTTTCAGGCCAAGACACCTTTTTTGGGTTGGGGAAGGAATAGCAGGATTTTAATCTTGCAGATGCTAATGCTGATCAGAAAATTTCAGGTTGACTTCTAAAAAGGTCACCTTCCTGGGAAAGTTTGAAAGTGTAACAAAGTCTTGATTTGCTGTTATGAGGGAGCAGAGGACTCAAATTTGAGCTTCTCTTTTTAAGTTTATTTATTTAATTAATCTCTACCCTCAGTGTGGGCCTTGAAACTCATCACCCCAAGATCAAGAGTTACACTGCTCCTCTGCTCCTGTGATTGAGCCAGGTGCTCTTGGACTTGTTTTTTTAAAATATTTTTTTCGGTTCTTTTTTTAAACACCAGGTTGCACATATTTGTCATGGGAGTAAGTCTGCTTTATTAGGATAAGTACACCCACTGAGCTGTGGAGGGGGCTGTGTCACTCGGCTCCATAGACCCAATCAGTTACCCTACTCTAGAATTGTAAGTTTTGATCTCATTCTAAAGCAGACAGTGGTGAAATTCTGGAGATCTTCTGTGGCCTCCTCCCATGACGTTTCAGAGACATGCAAATTTAGACCCAGATGATCCTAGGCTCATTATTATAATTTCTTGCTTTTTAACCTATAGTTTTAAGCAGTCAGGCCTCGGGTGATGATGTGATTGTTTGAGTTTACATAAAGACAAGACTTGGTCTCAGGTCTCAGGCTCTGGTTCTGGCTCTTTGTACACCACAACTACTTTTTGTGTCCTTATTAGAACACTGACTAGGACTTATTCCAGAAATTGAGCTTACTAGTCAATAGTGCTTGAAGGAAACGTGCCTATTGATCAATCAATTGATTATTCATTCAGTGGGCATTTACTGAATACTATCTGTGCAGCAGAGACAAAAACAAAACAAAAACAAAACAAAACAGGTAAGATGAGTTCCTAGAGAATCCAGAGTCAGGGGTGGGGGCAGGAGGCACACACTATGAGCAGTGGTTAGGTGGAAAACTAATTTTTCATTGGTCAGTGGGAATAATAACAGTATCTCCTGCAGAGAGTTGTTGGGCATGTCCTAAGTTAATCACAGTAAAGCACCTGGCATATAGTAAGCACCCAATAAAGGTGGCTGTTTTCATTTTTTGTTTATTTATTTTTATTCTTACATAGTGTAAGGAACCTAGGAAGATTTTTTATCAGGAGACTGATAGGGCCAGACTTTTGTTTTTATTTTTATTATTTATTTATTTATTTGACAGAGAGAGTGGGCACAAGTGGTGGGAGCAGCAGCAGAGAAGAGGGAGAAGCAGGCTTCCTGCTCAGCAGGAAGCCCTACAAGGGGCTCAGTCCCAGGACCCTGGGATCATAACCTGAGCCGAGGGCAGATGCTTAACCAATTGAGCCACCCAGGTGCTCTATTTTTTATTTTTTTAAAGATTTTTATTTGAGAGAGAGAGAGTATGAGTAAGGGGAGGGGCAGGGGGAGTAATGGACTGAAGGCAGATGCCCCACTGACTGAGCCACCCAGGCGCCCCAGACTTGTGTTTTAGAAACGATTATCAGTTGACATAAGTTCTCATCTTGCATGTGTTTATCTTCTTGGACTGTGATTTCCATGGGGCCATATCTTACCTGTTTTGCTTCTTATCATCTAATCAGTGTGTGGCACACAGCAGGTGCTCAGCAGTGTTTCTGGACTGATGAGTATAGGGGGTAGAGCGGTGAGCCCTGGGTCCCTGAGGTGAGGTGCTGTGACAGAGACTGCCGCTGGAAAGAAGGAACTCAACTCTCCTGGGGCCAATGCCACTTTCCCGATGAAAGCTGCTCCTGGAGTCCTTGCCCACAGACTGCACTTCCCTCTTCAGGAACATGGTTTTGCTCCAGTGATTTGTGGTGTTTGTCTTTTAATCTAGTGACTTTCTTGAGGAGACCGCTCCCTACAGCCTTTATTGGCCAAGCCTCCATGACTCACCACTTCTAGCTCCAGGTGCCAACTCACAAGAACACAGGATTTGTAGAAGATTAAGCCCCTGGGGAGTTCAGTTTTCTGTTGTCACCAGTGATTGTGGATGGATATTGCTTTGTTGGGCCTCAGTTTCCTCAGCGGTACAGCAGTGGAGTTAGGCAAGTGGAATTTCTGATGTTCAAAGAGGGAAATTTTGAGGGGAAGAGTCCTTGCACTTCTTATAAATCCTTCCTGTAAATAGACTCGTGGTGAAATGGGTGGGTACTTAGGACTTAACCCATGCCAAAGAAATGGAAAGGTTTAAGTTCGTTAGTTCGTTCGTTCATTCATTCATTCATTCATTCGGTCACTTAGTCAGTTGATCAGTATCCTTTTACTGCTTAGTGGCCATAAGCACTTTGGGAAAATACTCAAATAAGAAATTATGAAGGCCTTTCACTCTCAGCTTGTGTAAATGTGTGTCTCTTTATGAAAATAAAGATCTTCTCCGGCTCACTCATGTATTTCAGTATGTCTTGAGCACCTCCTTTGTGCCAGCTCCGCTTGGCTTTGCTGTCCTGGAAGGCTGGCTCTGCCTGGTGCAGGAACACCTACATCTGGCCCAGGGCCCAGCACACAGTAGGCTCTCAGCCTGTGAGCAGCTTCGGTGGACTGAACTGGCTAGAAAACAGTGATTTTTAGAAGGCTACATGAAGGGCTGTATCCCAAACTGAGATTTGCCCCCAGCACCGTGTTCTGTTTCATGTTCAGGGCTAACTGATGTGTAGCCCACATGCTCGGGAGCCCTCACCTCTATACAGGTTAGTTCTGCTGTTTGTTGTTCCTTGTTCTCTTGATCCCCTTATCAGTTTCCATCTTGTCCTTAGGCTGGAGCTGTTTCGGTCACTGATTTTTATTAGCTCTTTGTTCACTGCCCACAGGGCCGTGTGGGGCCCACCCCATGTCCTCCACCCTCCAGAGATTCAGCTGGAATTCACCTTGAGAAGCTGGAAGCTCAACAAGAATGAGAGTATAACCTCTCCTGACCTGAGGCTCTCGCCTGCACCCTTGGATTCACCAGCCCTGTGACCTCGGGGAAGGCACTTCACTCTCCATGGTGTCTTCTTAGAGATCCCCTCAGTTTTTCCTGCAGTCTGTTAATCAGAATATGGTTTCTTCCAAACATTAGTAGGCTTTGCAGGAAAATGGGGCCTATTGCCTAACGTGTTTGGGGACTGCTGACTTAAACTCAGTTAAACGTGGCCTTTCTGGCCTGACCCAGCAGAGCCTGTAAAAGGTCAGTGTGCACAGAGGGGCCTCTCAGGAGAGGGTAGAGTGTGCGGCCTCCCACTTTTGCTGTTGCAGTGGTCATACTGGAGATATTCTGGGCTGGGAAATCTTGAAGTTTCCTCCCAGAACTTCAGTGATATATGTTCCTAGGACAGAAAGGCAAAGTGCCCCCAAAACACAGATATTGGATTTGAATGGTTTAGTGTTTTTTGGTTTTTTTGTTTTCATAGGAAGCAAAAGGTGGAATGAGTCTTCTAATACATTTATAGGCCTGCTGGTGAGTGAGTTGAGAATAAGCAGTATCTTCATAAAAGATTTTATTCAGACAGAAACTCTCCCATGCAAACACTACCTTCTTTCTGGCTGTGTGACTTCGGGTGTATTTCTTTACTTCTCTCAGATTCCTCACTGGCTTAAAAGAAAGGAGTTGGTTGATGAGTGAGTTTCCTTTCAAACCTAAAATTTTCTTTTTTTAAAATATATATATATTTTAAAGATTTTATTTATTTGAGAGAGGGTAGAGTAAGAGAGAACATGAACAGAGAGGAGGGGCAGAGGGAGAGGAAGAAGCAGACTCTGCTGAGCAGGTCCTGAGATCAGGACCTGAGCCGAAGCCGGACTAACCATCTGAGCCACCCAGGCGCCCTTTAAAATTTTCCATATATTGTTTAAAGCAACTGTAAGCCCTGTGAGGGTGCATGGAGCCTGTATGTCTTCTCATTGATTCCCAGGGCAGTGCCTGGGATACAGTAGTCACTAAACGATTGTTGAATAAATGTGAAACAGAGTAGGCTCCTTATTATGTTCATTGGCTTAACCCCATAGACAGCTGACTAAGTTATTGTTAAAGTAATTTAATGAGTCTGCATGATCTTGTTTGAGACACATGAAGACCCCTTAAGGGAGACAGTATTATTTGACATTAGTCAGGATTTTGAGAAACAAAGAGCTAGACTTTGGTTTTCTAACAAGGAATAAAACAGAAAAGACACAGACTCAATCTCCTGAACCTCACATTCTGTTTGGTTATGGGGTTTTTTCCACCAAACCAAATCCTTATCTGTCCTTATACTGGCCAAAGGCAGTGATTAGGACTGGTCTTGGAAGATCTCCCATGCAGACACTGAAAAAGACCTTCAGTTCTCTAGTGGGCTGGCTAATCCTCTACATGGCAAATTATAACAATATCTGCTAATTCTTTAGCCACCTCCTAATGGGCTTTTTATATACATTGGCTCCAGACATCACAGGGACTGAGCAGAAGACATGTTGTTTGCCTCTATTTTGCAGATGAGGAAACAAAGGTTTAATTACCTACCCTAATATCACAGATAATTATAGGGCTCAGACTTAAACCTGTCTTTGACTGGCTCAGGGGAGAAAGCCTTTTCACCACCCCGCCTGCTTCTCATATGATTGGGCCCCTCCTCTTACCTTCTCTCTGAAGATAGGAGCTCAGAGTCCCCCGTGGAATGGTGTGGGGTTGGGGGGTGCTGCTACATCTGCCCCAGGAATAGGTCTACTGAGTACCTGTCATGTGCTCAGCATGCCATCAGGCGCCCTGGGGGGTACAGTCAGATGTGGATCTGCTTATAGTATAGAAGGAGACATGAGTGTAAGTCATAGCACGAGAGTATAAGGAGTAGGACAAGAAGGGCTTAAGGAAGGTTCTAGCCGGGTCTGGCACACTGTGCAAATTTGGGGAATGTTTAAAAACACTCAAACTGGAGGATACTCAAATGGGCACGACACTCTGAGGTGGTCCTGGGAAACACAATTCATGGAACACAGTAGGTAGGAAGAGAGCCTTTGAGGGTTCCTCATCTGGCAGAGGAAGCTCCTCCAGCCCCCATTCTATGGAAGGACGGGTCTTGGGTGAAAGGCAGCATCTGTCCTGATGCTAAGCCCTTGCTGGGCAGAGACCATGTGCAGCAGTCTCCCTCCAGGGGAATCAGATATAAAATTCCTTCCAGGCAAGAGCCTGGCACTTCCCATGGAAGTAAATCAACCTTTTCAACTCTAAGGGTAGAGGACTGGGTTTGGAGAGCTGGGGAGACTGTGCGTGGGGGTGTGTAACCCCAATGGTTGAAGTGCTCACTGGGCCCACAGAAGTGCTGGTTTTGTCTGGGGTGTTCCGCTAGGGTGTGGATGAGGAGAGTCTTGAGGCTTTTGTTCTCTGGGTGGGAGGAGAGGATGGGAACTCCGGTTGAGACTCTCCCCGGGACTGGGGCCGGGACTATAGCTGAACGTGGCTTCTGCCCAGCCTGTGTGCGGTGCTGTGTGTGCTGTGCGCAGTCAGCCGGCGGCTCCCTCAAGGATGGGTGTTGACGGAGGCCGGCTGTGTGGCCAGGCGCTGTGCTGAGCTCCGGGATATACCTGTGCCTGGGGCAGGCGGGAGCCAGATAACAGGGTCTAACAGGGTCCCTGCCCTGGAGGGTTTTGGAGTTCAGTTGAGGTTTTGTAAGGACAGGAAACTAAACAGAAAGCAGAAACAAGAGTGCAAGGAAGGAATGTGTTTTAGAAAAATCACTTCTGTGTTTTGGTTTATTTGTTCTATTTTGTTTTTTGTATATAAGAAAGCTACTAATTAATAATTTCTTTTATTAATGTTGACTGATATTATAAAATTGTCCTACTGGTTCTCTTAGTTTCTTAGAGCTTATTTTATTTTTCTGTGGGGAGGAATTTTTCTAGGCACGTAATCACATTATCTGCAAGTTAATGGGATTTTACTTCTTCTCCCTTCACAATTGGCAAAACTTTGTTTGTTTATTGGTCTAATTAGGATGGCAAATGCTTCCTCAATAATGTTGAACAATGGTGATGTCTCGGATCATTTTTACCTTGTACTGACATTAATGGGAGTATTGGCTGTTAGGTTAAGCTGTGTATCTTTTAAGGAAGTTTCTCTCTATTCCTATTTTGTTAAGAAATTTTTTCAAAAAGTCAGGAATAAATATTGAAATATAACAAGATTGACATCTAAGATGTTCCTCTTGATCCTGTTAATGAGGTAAATTATATGGATAGATTCCCTAATATTGACCTATCCTTGTATTCCTGGAGTGAGCCACATTTGGCTGTGCTCTGAATCTCTTCAAATAAAAAAGTATTTCAAGTTACTTGCCATCATTTGAATTATTGCTCCATGAAGATGCAGTTGGTTTATCCTGCAGTTTAGAATAATGTCAACAGGATAGCTTTACTTCAGTTTGAGAAGTCAGAACTAGGGTGATGAACAAATTAATTCATTAGACCAACATTTTGCTACTGAATGCTGATATATGCAAAACACTGCTGGTTGGATGGCCTCCAGTGCTCCTTATAGCTCCGAGTTCTTGCAATTCTATGTAGCATTTCCATTAGTCAGGTTTGTTGTTGTTGCAAGCGACTGAAACACAGTTCAGCCTGGATTAAGGGACTATATGATTCATATAAATGGACAGCCCAAAAGTGGGTAGCTTCAGGCATAGCTGGATCCAGGGGCTCAGTGTCATTAGGTTTTGGTCTCACTCTTTCCTTCGGTTGGCTCCACTTTCTTCTGTATTGGCTTCATTCCCAGGAAGGCTTCCTTTACATGATACCTCCCAGAAGCTCCTGGCTGACATTCTTCCACAGCTGTGGACTGGGAGTTTATCATTCCCATTTGTTCCAACAAGACTTCCCAAGTAGTCTCATATTTGTTCTGCTTGGGACACATGCTGTCTCCTGGACTTCAAGGGTGAGGGAATAAAATAAGCCTTACCTGGACCTTTGGACTCAGATGGGGGGGTGGGTGGGAAGGCCACATGCTATTACCCACAGATGGGCAATCTGATGCACAGTGGCAGAAACACTCGATGTCCATGCCATTGGGGCCAGTGATCCCCTTTCTTTTGTGGTCTTCACTGTCCTTTTTCATACGTAGAAGGGGAGGTTGCAAGGGGCTGTGACTCCTGACCCAACCCTAGGGCCCAACAAGTCAGTGATAGAACCAGGATTCTAAGTCCCTATCTAAATTCTAGGCTGTTCTTGTTCCACTTGGAAGTAGGAGTAGAGAGTTAAGGTGTTAGCTGGGCACTTTGAGATTTGATTGTTAAATGAAGGATTTCCATGGGTCACCCTCACTGCTGATGCACTCACCAGATGTAATTATTTATCATGGTGATTATTGTCCCCTTTCCATAACAAACTTAGAAGGGTAGGTACTTTTAAGGGTCTTCCTTTGGTGGGATGTTAAGTATTTTATGTGGAGCATGTATACTAACAAAGTTTTAATTTGGCAAAATCTTGCCTGGTCTGATCTGTCATCTCTTCAAATACTTTGTGTCTTTTAAACTTTGATGTATGAGGTGTGTCAGATTAAGGGAAAAGCTCAGTGAGTTTCTACATATGTTCCTACCCTTCATATTAAGGTACAGTACTCGTTCAAACACTGTTTACTAGCTTCTTCTTAGCCTCCCTGCTTTGCCCCACTCCTTCCTCCCACAAGAGCTGTGACTTCCTCACCACAGCCTGGCCTTAGGCTGTCCCTAAGAACTCTCTTCTGAGTGTACCAACCTGAGTCCAGGGACAAAGTTAGGAACCCATTCTGAAAGACTTGTGTGAGGAGAGAGGAGGGTAGTTACCATCCATAGAGGATAAACACAGAGCCCTCAGGTGCTCTAGGAGGCTGCAAAAGCACATCATCCGGGATCCCTGGGTGGCGCAGCGGTTTGGCGCCTGCCTTTGGCCCAGGGCGTGATCCTGGAGACCCGGGATCGAATCCCATGTCGGGCTCCCGGTGCATGGAGCCTGCTTCTCCCTCTGCCTGTGTCTCTGCCTCTCTCTCTCTCTCTCTCTCACTAACATAAATAAATAAAAATTAAAAAAAAAATAAAAAAATCTTAAAAAAAAAACCAAAAACAAAAGCACATCATCCAATCATGGTATTGAAGGGCCCCCTTGCGCTCTTGCTCCTCCCTTCACAGATGAGGAAACTGAAGCCTTCAAGAGAGGTAGGATCTGCCAAAGGTCATGGGCTAATGCAGGTTCAAGGTCAGACAGATGATCCACGGCTATAAGCCAGCCACCCACTGTAGTCTCACTCTCATTTTATGATACTTTTGATTTTTTTTCCTGGAAAATCTTGAAATTCTATGAAAGACAGTGTGTGTGTGTGTGTGTGTGTGTGTGTGTGTGTGTGTATATATATATATATATATATATATATATATATACCCAGTTTCCAATTAAATGGAATGAAATTCATTTTCCAAAATTAAATGGAATGGGAGAAAATAAAAGGTGTTAGCTTGGCAGGCTCAGCCTTTATTTTGATTTAAATATATATATTAGAAAGAATGTAGGTCTGGTAACTGGCATTCTTCAGCTCAAATCCCTGTTCTGTTTTATGACCTTGGGCAAGGCTGTTATTCTTCCTAAACCTCAGTGTCTTCATCTATAGATAGGATCATATTAATACCAACCTTATAGGGGGTGGTCCTGAGGTTTAAATGAAATGACATGTATCATGTGCTCAGCACATGTGATTTTTATATTTGAAAAGCCAGTTTAGGGGCACCTGGGTTGGCTCAGTGGTTGAGCATCTGTCTTCAGCTCACGTCGTGATCCTGGGGTCCTGGGGTCGAGTCCCACATCGGGCTCCTGTCTGTGCCTATGTTTCTGCCTCTCTCTATATGTCTCTCATGAATAAATAAATAAAATCTTTAAAAAAAAGAAAAAGAAAAGCCAGTTTATAGCCTCTCTTGTGGGGGGAGGGTGAGAAGTGATATAAAAGTAAGCTGACAAACTCATAACTTCCCCCCAAATAGGAACACTTTAGCATGACTTTAATTTTGCAGTTCTCAATTGGTTTGGTAATGATAGCATGATATTTAAGAACACAGGCTCTGAAGATGGACTGCCTTGATTCAAATCCTGACTGTTGCATGGTATAACCTGGCTAAATTATTTAACATCTCTGGGCTATAGTTTCCTTGAATGTAAAGTGAGGCTAATGATAGGACCTACCTTAGAGGGTAGCTCTGAGGACTGAATGAGCTCATGGGTGAAGCATACTTCCTTAGCCCAGTACCTTAGTTGATGTGCAATGAATGTGACTTATATACACTACCAACAAATTGATCTACCTTTTCCATTGGCCTTTAAACACCTTGCTGGAAGTTGGCCTCCATTTTCAGTTTGTATCCTCTTTGTGCTGGCACATCACTCCAAATACTCCCCTCATGTTCGTGTCAGCCACAGACTTGGGAAAGAGAAGAGGGACCGCCAGGACAGCAGCATCCTCTAGAAGTTACAGGAAGAGGTTGGCTCTTGGAGAATAGTGAATGGACCACTCTCCTGAGTTGAGCGTTTTTTTGTCTGTTGGGGACAATGTGTGGCTTTCATGGGTGACTCATCCTTGGGCAGCCGTGACCACTCCATGGGAAAAGCAGAATGGAGTTCACATGTGCTGGGAGGGTCCGGAGCTGATGGGGCTGGGGAGGGTCCATTTCTCTGTGGACCAATGAGTCAGCTCAGTTAGCCATGGGTCAGGCTGAGCAACTGAAAGAATGGGAGAAAATAAAAGGTGCTAGCTTGGCGGGCTCAGCCTTTTTATATTTTGAAAAATGCTCCTTTCAGCTCTGAATCAGCCCCTTGAGCTGCAAGCATGCCAGTTAACCCACATTTAATTGGAAACCGGGTTAGGGGATATTCTTCCCCTGCCCCCCCCCTCCAGAGTATGTCCTGTGTGTTGGACCCGTTCCAATGGCTGGTACAGTAACAGCCATTGACACGGCCCTGGCTGCCTGGATGCTGGAATCAGCTGGGTGAATATACATCCCTCTCCTCCCACATCCGCTGACTCTCTCCTAATTGCATTTTGCCAGCTCTGCAGAGAATGCAGACTTTCCCTCTGATTTTCCTAAAGATCAGTCTCCTTTGTTTATTTTTGTCTACCTCCGCTGTTTGGGAAATACCTCAACACATCCTTATTGTTAGATTTTAATTTTCCTGTTCAGTGGAAACTTTTCCTCTCCTGGGTGAAACGATGCAGATTTCCTTTTGTCGACTGCCCCCCACCCCCAACCATTCTGTGTGTGTGTGTGTGTGAGAGAGAGAGAGAGAAAGCTTCCCTCTCTCCCTCCCTCAGGGCCTCACTGTGCCTTGTTTTAGAGTCTAGTAGACAGTGATACAGTGACTCCCTTGTCTGCTGGGTTCCCACCAGCTGATGAGCAAGGTCATTTTCACTCTCATTACACCTGCTTATCAGAACTGCCAGCTGCGTCCCCTCCCCCACATTGGAGAAAGACGAGATAAGAATAGACTAGGAAGGGACCAAGAGCCAGAGAATGAAGGACACTGTCCCCTGATGGTTAAGGCATGGATGGGCATTTGATTGGACAACTGGGCTCTGTAGGTTCTGGATTGCTATAATACCCCACCATAACATTTGAATTGGAAGAAGTTTTTAAAATAAACAGTAAGATATTTGTGCACACATTATGTGATCTGATCCCTTTTTCTGTTGTTCTTGTGACCAGCTTAACCTTTAGAAAGCAGTTTTACATCATCCATCTGTCTCTTATCATTTGAAAATGCTATGATTATAGAGGCTCTGTATCATGAAATACATAAATTAAATTGGCTAGTGGGATTTCAGTGGAGGTAACGAAAGGTTAAGAGACAGTGTGTGTTAACTGGTATATTCCTCTTTTCCTGTCATGGGTGTGGATGCCATCAGGGTCCCTCTCTCTAGATGACCTGCTCTGAACTTCCTGGTGGATCCTGAGGACTGACCCAGTTGGGTCCCTTTCCCTGTGTTCTCTGGAGCTGTATACTGAAGGATAGCTGCTTTTGGTCTGTAGCTATCTGGGGATTGGAAATGAAAGGAGCTCATCATGCCTAAAGCTGCTTGGGGATTGGTAGGAACAGACCTTTCTCACCATTGAACACATTGTGGTCTTAAAAATGGAATAAAGGTGGTGAAATGTCTGGGGCTTTAGGTAGGAGTGGATCTGGGTTTGAGGAGTCTGAAACATAACTGGGGAGTCTTCAAAAATACCCTTTTCCAAATTTTACAAAAGCATATGACTGTATGGATACCTTTCTAAGGAGGGGCTTGAGGTTCATTAGCTTCCTGCTATATCCAGTTTGGGCTGTAGCAAAACAAGCAGAGACACAATGTGAGGAGAAATTGAGGTGGGAAAGTAAGAGATCCATCTTAGGCCAGGTTAGAAAGGGGATATAGTGTCCCTATGTCTACTCACAGCTATTCAACTCTACAGGTGTCACAAAAAGCAGGCACAGTCATTTATGTGAATGAATGGGTATGGCTGTGTTTCAATAAAATTTTATTTACAAAAAGAGGACAGACCATAGTTTGTCAACTTTTGGTCTAGACAAAATTAGAGATTTCGCTAAAAAAGTGATGTTGAAAAAGCAGATTCAGTTAATTTTTACTTTTGTAAGGTTTTTATTAACTGTGTTGATTATAAAAACTTTGAGAAGTTTAAAAAATATAGAGGAAATGAAATAATCGCATGTACTTCTATCACATATTGGTAAATACTATTAATCAGGGACTATTGCAGGAAATTTCCTTTTTGCATATGCATCAGCATGCACACTAATTATTTCAATTGAAATTATACTATCAGCTTGGTTTCTGGCTTTCTTCTAGAATATGGAGGTCCAGGTGTTGATGGAAGTGGTACAGTTTTAGGGGAGGGTGATGTTGTGGTTAAGGCTGTGGACTGTGGCATCTGAGTTCTAGGTGTGAAGTTATGTTTGAGCTGAGGAGCCTTGGGCAAAACACTTTAGTTCCTGTAAAATGGAGATATTTATCTTACCCACTTTCCATGGTGGTTGTGAGGATTAAATAAGATCCCCCACAAATAGGGCCTAATTCTTGGCCAGGCACAGGTTAAGTACTTAATAGATGTTGGACATTATTATTATTACTGTTGTGGTTGTGTTGTTGTAGGAATTGTAGCAGTTCCTGGTTTTTGAGGCAGGTCATGGAGGAGGTCATTTGAGGAGGCCCTGCCCTGTAGACCCCAGCTCATCATCAACCCCACCTACTTGGCATAGCTTGATGGGAGCAGTGATGTCCCAGGCCCCCAGGTTCCCTTAGAATGCACTATCACTCCACAAGGGAGTCACATCTTCAGTGGGTCCCACAGGACCCAAGGGCAGTCTATGCTTGCCACTCTGAGACATCACCCTTCCCACCTAACCAGATCTGCTTCTCTTTCCACCCCATGTCTTTTAGCCTCTGTGCAAGTCAGAGGCTCTGCAAGCCTTGCAGGGAATGATGACGGAACAAGACCTGTGATCGACAAAGCAAGACCTGTGATCGACAAAGCACTTTCCCAAACCAGGTCTCATTAAGCTCCAGCAAAGCCCATTGAGGGTTTGGGACTGATCATCCCATCCTGTACACCAGCCTCTGTACAGGGGATCCTTTTACAGGCGAGGGGGCCAAAGTCCAAGGTCACACAGCAGGTAAATTCATGATAGTGTTGAGACAGCTTTCTTTTTGATGTCTAACCCTGACCCACCACCTTTGCTTTGTTTTGGATCTGGGTTTCTCAGCCTTGACAGCACTGACATTTTGGATACAACAGTAATTCTTTGTTGTGGGGGCTCTTTGTGCATTGTAGGGTATTCAGTGGCGTCTCTAGCTTTACCCACTAGATGCCAGTAACGCACCTTCTCTCCACTTGTGACAACCAAAAATGTTTCCGCTGATTGCCCAATGTCACCTAGGGGCAACAGAGGAGCCACTGCTTGCCAGTGGGTGGGTGGGGTTGGGATGCCCCAGTAGCAACTATGAACTGCTGGCATTGGTGTGTCCAGGTGGGGCCTCTATAGGGAGTTCTGTTTTAGGGCAGAAAAGAGTGAGATTCTTATTTGAGAGCTTGTGCTCAGAACCAGCATGTCTCTGTAAGTTCCAGGGGATTTAACTTTAACCTCCTGATGCCTATCAGCTTCTTGTTCACCTGTACCCATGCTTCTTCAGTAGGCTGCTCGCCTCTCTATGTTAGATATAGCACTCGGGTCCCAATTTCACTTTTCCTCCTCGACTCTCCACGTTGCTAGCCTACAGGTTCATGATAGCACCTGCATGTAGCCATATACCCTGTGACTAGGGATCGGGATAAAAACCTTGTCCCTGGTGCTAAATCCTGCTTTGAAACTTCCTTTTGGTCACCTTCCTGGAGATCCTGCATCACCTGTCAGCTCCCTCCTCTTTTGCTCATTTCCTTGTTCAAATTTTGCCGCTTCTCATCTCGTTCTTCCTAAGTTTAATGGAGAGTATGTAAGTTAAGAGGGAGAGATAGCGAAGGAGGGCCCAACATCTCTTCCTTGGAGTAAGATGGATCTTGTAAAACATCCCATGTTTCTTCTTCACCAGAACCCTTCCCATTATTCAGGCCTTTTCACAAATCCTGGGATCTTTTGTTCCTCAGGAGGGCTGGGGGTTCCTGGGAGTCAGGACTGTGAGGGAGCAGACACTTTCCTGTGAATGGGGCTGAAGACAAGTGGGGTAGTTTGCACACTGAAAGCTGGTGAGTAAGGTACAGGTTGCAAATGGCCAAAACTAATCTTTAAAAGTCCTCCAAACCACACATAAAGAAGAATGTGCATGTTTTTTATTCTGTTGTTTTTTTTTTTAATTTTTTTATGACAGTCACACAGAGAGAGGGGGGTGGGGCAGAGACACAGGCAGAGGGAGAAGCAGGCTCCATGCACCGGGAGCCCGACGTGGGATTCAATCCCGGGTCTCCAGGATCGCGCCCTGGGCCAAAGGCAGGCGCCAAACCGCTGCGCCACCCAGGGATCCCTGTTTTTTGTTTGTTTTGTTGTTGTTTTGTTTTGTTTTTAACAGCTACAATGCTTCTTTATTTTAACAAAAAGGATATAAGGAGGGTGAGAAAATAGGGGGATGGTAAGATAGGATGTAAAGTGTGGGGTGTCTCTGGACACCATCCCTCTCTTCCTGCCCCACACCCAAAAGTTATTAAATAATTTAAAGGACACCATTTAAGTACCATAACACCATCAAAATAATGTTTTTTTTTTAAAATCAGTGTAAAAAAATACAGTGATTATGAATGTGCTGTGACCAGTTATGGAATTTACAGGTAACATAACCATAGTCAGCAGTCCGACGGTGTGCACAGTGCCTTCAATTAATGCACTTGAGCGTATAGCTCTCCACAGTGACCTGTGGATTTAGATGTCACTATATATAGTTATTACGCAGCAGGGAGGGTATGCACAAATAAACTCCATTGTGATTTTTAATGTAAGACAATAGGGAAAGAAGCAGTATCCCCGAACCCTGAACAGCAAGGCCCTGTGGCCTGTGCCTGCACTGAAAGAGGCAGCAGAGAGCCCTCCGGGCAGAGCCGGGGCTAAGGAGGCAGCTGCCTAGGATCCCGTTCCGGCCACCACTTGCTGCCTGGTGATCTCATTCAAGTCGCTGGCCTTGGCGGGCCTCAGATGCCTCTCCTCTAAAGCAGTATGATAATAGCATCAGCACCTGGCACACTAAGTGTTAGCTGTCATGCTGCCGCTAGTGTCACTGTCATTACACTGTTATCATTAGCGATGAGATGCAACTGGTTTGAGAACAGTTTCCATTCCTGTACCTCTTGGCTCACGTGTGTCCTTTGAAGAGACGGGGCACAGAGTCCTCCTCCCTACCTGCCTTGCATCATGCTGACACGACTGAGTTGGCCGAGGCTCTTCTCCATGCACTCCCTCCCTCACTTTTGCTGCAACGTGGCTCGCTTGCTGTTTCAACTCCCCCAGCAACTTGGCAGGCCCACAGGCAGCCCTGCACATGCTGGCTGTCCAGAAGGATGACAAAATGCAGATGTGGTTTTGACCTCCTCAGGAACCTGCCTGCTTCTCACTTCGCTGTCCCAGCTCCCAGACATGTGTCCCTGGCTCAGGGCTGAGGGACCTGGATGAGGGGTAGGGGCTGAGATGAGACAACCCACAAAGGTCAAAGGGTCCCCGGAGGACTTTTAAACCAGCTCTGGGTCCCTAGATGGTCAATTATCAGAATTGCTGGAGGCTGGTGTGCAGGCCCCCAACTTTGTGGATTTCCACTTAACAGATTATCTATACTGATTATTTGTGAAATATTTTGACTTTGGAACTTGTTCATGAGTCTTCCAGCTGAAATGAAAAGTGAGAAAGTTAAGCAATAAGGGAAAGAAAATAAGCCAGACTTATGAACAGAAGTCCCAAACTTAAATGTTCACAGGGCCGCCAGTGATGACAATGATAGTCGCAGCATGGGTGGTTTGTTCCCTGTCCTGGGAAATTTTTCCTCCTTCCAGTTTCTGCCTCCTATTGGGAATGCAAGCCCACTGTGACCAGATTTGCTGATTTCCCAAGGGAATCCAGAAATTGGGATTTTTTTTTAAAGATTATTTATTTATTCATGAGAGACAGAGAGAGAGAGAGAGAGAGAGGGAGGCAGAGACATAGGCAGAGGGAGAAACAGGCTCCATGCAGGGAGCCCAATGCAGGGCTCTATCCCAGGTCTCCAGGATCACACCCTGGGCCAAAGGTGGGCGCTAAACCGCTGAGCCATCCAGACTGCCCCAGAAATTGGGATCTTAATGTAAAATCTCCAAACTCTCATAAAAGCACTCCAGAGTTTGAAATGTTTGCAGCCAATCTGCAAACACACACAACAACAAAACAAAACAAAAAACCCTTTAAATACATCTGTGGGCTGGAATTGAAAAGCTTGCAAGGGACTTAAGAAATGCTCTGTTTGTGCCTGTGGGGTTTGCAGATGAGGAAACTGAGGTCCAGAGAAACGTGACTTATTCATGATTCCAGAGCTAGAGCTGAACCCAGTCTCTGGGGCTCCTATCACAGGGGCCTTTTATCCCCTTCCCAATTTTGCCCAGATAGTGCGTGTGGCCTCCAAGAGGGCTGTTGGATAGAGTTTTATTGCAGGTGTCAGGGTCATCCAAACTCTGCTGGAGCTAGCAGAGTGGCAGCAGGAGGAAGGGGTCCCAGGAAGGATGAACATGGTCTCCATTCTCGGTTGACTCTGGGATGTTTGCACATATCCAGAAGGGGCTGTTCTTGGCAGAGCCACCCCCTCAGATTCATCATACTGAAAAGTGCATGGATTTAATTTTGCTGAAGTTTGATCTGTTTTAGGAAAGTATATCCAGTGTGGTTCCACAGAATTTTCTGCCCAAGAATCTACAGTTTCGAATATTTTGGAGATCTTAGCACAAAGCAGTCTAGGATAATCGCCATGATGTCAGGCCAAGTCAGCATTGTCCTTTGGCTAGAAAACACCATGCTCCCTCTGAATTGTGGCATCAAACCCCAGCTGCCCAGCAGAGCAGCCCTGCTGGGATAAGGTGATGAGAAATTTGCATCTGTTAGGTGGTGGTTGTGGCCAAATGACTGTCTGACCAAGGGGCTCAGAAACGAATGTTTCCTGTTACACAGGAGGGTGGGGGTGGGCATGGGGTGGGGTGGGGCATTGCTGGAGACTTGGTCCTCATGTGCCATTCAGTCTGCTTGTAAAAAGGAGAGTTTTATTTTTGCAAGTTACTGCAGCGTGAACCCCAAACACCAAAGCGAGTCTCTTGAAGGAAATTGATCAGGATCCAGGAGCAGCTGTCAGGCCCCGGGAGGATGACTCATGAGCAGCAACGTTCCTGGAACACACCCGTCCCTGGCCAGCTAGGAAGAGGCTAAGCAAGGAGGTGTAAGGGGAGGTGTGGGGTGGGCGCTGCAGGCCTGGCCTCCATTTTCAAAAACAATGTGTGTTACAGTCAAAGCATCCATCCCCTGTGACCGACCAGGCTGTTTTAAAAATAGGAGTTTCTACAGGCAATGCTGGCTGCCTGTTTTCCTCTGGAAGACCAAGTGGTCACTTTCCAAGCCGGATCTTGGAATAAACAAAACTGGTTCTAGCTCAGGCACAGCAGGAGGCATGTGCCACTGCAGCTCCTTTGTGACCGCCTTTCCTTCAGGGCTGTTGGAAGTGTTTCTGAAACCAGTGTGTCTGTGGTCCTCAACAGCGGGAACAACTGGTTTTTCAGGCTGTTGAGAAAGAAAGTCTGTGATTTATGTGGCTGAAGTATGGCGTAACTGACCCCCCACCTCCATTCGCTCAAGTTCCAGAACAAACAATTCATGTGAATTAACAGTTTATTTATTAACTTTTTGTAGATGAATAACATACATGCAGAAGAGGTTACAAATAACCATACAGCTCTCTGGGTTTTCACACATGGAATGCATCTTTGTATTCAGATCAGTGTCCCAGAAACGTTGCCCATGGCCCCCTCCATGGTGGGGTGAGGCCTACTACCCTGACTTCTGACTTTGTGTAAATGGAATCACCAGGATTTGGGTCAGTGGTTTTGAACTTGGAGTATCCTAAGCAGGGTGATGCTGTGAAGCTGAGGGAAACCCTCAGCCAGGGGGAGGGTGGTACTTTGTCAGAAGGAAGATTCTTATGGTGTTTATGGGTTGGGGTAGATGCTAGTGTGTTGGCTGGGGAAGAGATGGATTTGTGGGCACCTCCTTGAGAGTAGGGGAGTGTGAGAAGTTGTGACCACGTCTAGGGTACCATCCAGGAGGCAATAGGCTGAACTTTTGATTGTGTTGACAATATGGTGTGAACCACTAGTACATGACCATTTTCTTAAAGGCATGATTGTTCAGGAAGATTAAAAGCTGAGAGCTGCCTGCTGGGGGTGGAGTGGGGTCCTGAACTGGAGCCAGCGAGAAATGCCATGTGTCGTTACTGATAGAAATCTGATCATCCCCGGATGCCGCCTGTCAGCGTGTGGGATCCTGGGAGCTGTTTTCTGCTGGCCTGGATGGTGCCTGTTGACAATGGGGGCCGGAGGATGCAGCTCTGCCTAATGAGTTCCTTGTCTTTTGGCCCAAGGTGTGGGGTTTCTTTGTGGGAAGCCATTAGCCACTTTGATGGTTTGTTTAAAAACAAGGGAAATCTGTCTTGTCCCTGTGGCTGTTCCACGTGTACTTCACACTGGTCCTTGACACCAACAGCTGGGAGCTCCCCCAGCAGGTGTGGACATAGCCGGGCTTCTGGGTGATTTGCTCTCACGTTACTTGAATATGTGCCTGGGGTGGTTTCTATATATACACTTGCTTTGTGTGGCTCAAGGCAGCAAAGAAAGTGGCAGATCCTATTAAAAGTGGTTCCTATTTATTCAGAATTCATTCAACATTTATTAAGCACCAGCTGTGCACCAGGTGCTATGGATGACTTTATTGACAGTTATCAGGGTCTTGGGCTCTGTCGGCGTGCAGTGTTACAGGTAAGCTAATGATTCACTTCAAGTTTGTATGCTGTGCATGTGTCTCTCCTGACGTGTGCCACTGATGTCCTAACCAGGAATTAATCCCAAACAAGCTGATATATGTAAAGCATTGTGTACACTAGAAAATATTTGGCAAGTAGGTCCAGGGGGTTATTTTTATAAAAGCCTTCTCTTTTTGTGCCAAGTTACAGTATAAGAAGCAGGCCCTGTGCTGGGCACACTCCTCACATTATTCTCGGCCTTTTACATATTAGGGAGCAGAGCTTTGTGGAGGTGATGCCCTCATTCCTTTAAGAACTCAAGTTTCAGCTCCACGTCTTTATACGTAGCTGCTGGACTTGGACAATTGTTCCCTTAGAGCTGATGGGATCAGAGAGGCAGACTATCCAGCTATTGGAATGCTGCTGCATGGATTAGACGGCTTCCCTCTGACTCTGATTCATGCTGAGGCTTTTCTGTTAGGCAGTAAACACAGCTCTCATTGGGGATGCTCCTTTGGCTCTTGGCATCCCATTTGACTGTGTGAAGGTGACGACAGTGGCACTTAGGAGGCAGGTGGGTTACAGGAGACGCTTTGCTTAAGGTAGTGTTTGCTTCCCTGGGCTCTCATTCTGTTCTACTGCTTACTGTCTGTGGGCATGCCTCAGTTTCCTCATCTGTCAAATGGGGTTGATAATTAGTACCTAAGACATGGGATTGTTACAGTAATCATGGTAAAGTGCTTAACAGGTACTCACTGTAATTTCTCTTGTTATTCTCAGTTATTTCAGCATTGTCCCATCTCCCAAATTCTGAAGGCACTCTAAGTAAACTGGAGTCTCTTTTGCCCAACAGTATGTAACTTAAAATTTTGGCTTTATATGGTCTATATTTTAGGAAGGGCTGGGCTCCTTTATGGATTTTTTAAAAAAGATTTTATTTATTTATTTGACAGAGCATGCACAAGCAGGGGGAGTAGCAGAGAGAGAGGGAGAAGCAGGCTTCCTGCTGAGCAGGGAGCCCGGCGTGTGGCTCAATCCCAGGACCCTAGGATCATGACCTGAGCCAAAGGCAGATGCTTAACCAACCGAGCCACCCAGGCACCCATCCTTTGTGGATTTAAAAAAATATTTTAGGGATGCCTGGTTGGCTCAGTGGTTGAGCCTCTGCCTTTGGCTCAGGGTGTGATCCCAGTCTGGGGATCAAGTCCCACACTGAGCTCCCTGTGAGGGGCCTGCTTCTCCCTCTGCCTATGTCTCTGCCTTTCTGTGTCTCTCATGAATAAACAAATAAAATCTTTAATAATTTATTTATTGATTTATTTGAGAGAGAAGAGAGTGCATGTGAGTGGGGGAAGGGGCCGAAGGAGAAAGAGAGAGAGAATCTCAAGCAGACTCCTCTGAGCATGGAGCTGGATGTAGGGCTCAATCACAAGACCCCAAGATCCTGACCTGAACTGAAACCAAGAGTTGGATGCTCAACCGACTGAGTCATGTAGCAACGTCCCTCCCGTTTGTGGATTTGTAAAGACATCTTATAAAGAGGGAGGTCCATTCCTTCTTTGCGCCCCCATTTATCTCAGGGACTGCATGGACTGCACCATTACCTAGGTGTGTGGTGAACCCTCCATTTCTCAGGCTGGCCAGGTGAGGTGTTGGGAAGGGCTGGTACACGCAGGAGACAGGTACTTGAAAGACGATCTGTGGATCAAAGATGGTCCTGGCTTTTTCTTTCGAGTAGTATGTTTTTGTGCCTGACTTTGGCCAGAGAAAGAAGAAATGTCAGGCATCGGCTGCCCGACAGCACCAGGAACCCAGCTGCAGGGAATGGAAGGAAGACCTAGCTGGTAAATCCAGACAAGTGACTGGAGGATTCCAGGAAGGAAGCTTGGAGGGTGTTGCCTTTCTCTTGCCAAGTTTTTGTCTCTTACAAATGCGGAAACATTATCAGGGTGGATCCATGAGAAAACAAGTCCACTGACAAATCCGTTAGTAAGGAGTTCCAGACTGTCATGATGTCCCTAGGTTTTGTAACCAGTTGTAGGTGGCAGGGACCCACATGTGTGGACCAAACACATTTTTCTGGTTCCCACAGCACTTTGTGGCCGGGGTTCTGTGGCTCTTACTCCATTTAGTTTTTAAGAGCAGGTGGTGGTGTGTCTGTCTCCCTCTCTGGATGAATGAATTTCTGGAGGATAAGGCCTGTGGGGTGTGTGTGTGTGTGTGTGTGTGTGTGTGTGTGTGTGTCAGAGTTATCAACCATGTTTGTTTCCTATGGCTGCTGTGACACATGACCTCAGACAGTGGTTTCAAACAACACACATCTATTGGTTTACAGTTCTGGAGATGCAAAGTTTAAAATCAGTCTCACTGGGCTAATTTCAAGGTGTCGGTTGGCCTAGATCCTTTTGGAGGCTCTGAGGCAGAATCTGTTTCTTTGCCTTTTCTGGTGTTTAGAGGTTGCCTGCAGTCGTTGGATTATAGCCCCTTCCTTGTGTCTCCACCCTCTGCTTCCCTCAGGCCTCCCACTACAGCTCTGACCCTCTAGTCTCCCTCTTAGGGGAGCCTGATGATTCTATCAGGCCCATCTGGATAATCCAGGATACTCTCCCCACTTAGAATACTTAACTTCATCACATCTGCAAAGTTCCTTGTGCCATGCAAGGTAATATATTCACAGGTTCTGGGAATTAGGACATGGGCATCTTTGGGGGACTTTTAGCCTGTCATGCCAACACATTCCTTATAGGGCTAGGCTTGCAAGTCCTGACTCTGCCCATCACCAGCTCTGTGATACTGGTAAGTTACTTAACATCCCGTCAGGCTCTTCATCTGATAATAATACTTTCCCTTCTGAGACTTAATTGAAGTAATAGATGTGAAGGGCTTAGAGAGCACCTGGCATGAAAGTAAATATATTTTGAGTACTTACTGTTATTATTGTTACTCTCTTATTCTTTGTAAGCTCTCAGAAAGTGTTTGGTTGCACATTCCATTTTCCATTTTGGTTTTTCTGATTATTGACACTTATGACTGAAAAATCTGCTCATTAGAATACACACGTACACACATCTATATATATATTTAATTCAAGAATCTCACTTTAGGTTTTAGGATATAAGACTAACATGTCTTGTGTGAGGAAATATTTTCTATTCTTCTGTAGAATGATATATAAGTAGTACTGAGGGTAGGACGAGGTTAATCTAGGACCTAAATAATCTTATTGGCTATAATTCAAGTCTTTTTTCACTTTGCTATCCCCTTGGTGGGGCTTTTGTCCTTATGTTCTCACCATGGCTGCTGATCTCCTGCCTGCATGCCTGTATTCCAGCTGGGGAGACAGGAGAAGGGAGGGCCAGCACTCAAGCAGGGAAGGAAGCCAAGGCCTCTGGGAATCCTCAGTGGCTTTCTGTCTACACCTTTGACCAGAACTGAGGCAAGTGTCCTTCCCTAGTTGCAGGGAGGTTTGGGAAGGTGATAATGCTTAACTACATGTTGGATTCTGTTAGTAAGGACAAAGGGATGCCTCAGCATCTGTCATGATTCCCTAGAGAAACTGGCTGGTGCAGGTCTCCAAGATCCAAATAAGAATGGTTGTATGTTTATCACAACATTGTAGTGGCAAAAACTTTGAACACCATAAATATCCATTAGTGGGAAAATGCACAAATAAAATGCTATTATTGCCGTACAATCAGGTACTATAAAGCAGTTATGACATACATGTATCAACATGGATAAATCTTGAACATGTAAAATATCAAATAGACAATTGCAGAAGGTTAAGTATAACATAGTATGATTCCGCTTATATAAAATTTATGTAGAAAATAACTTGCTTATAGTTACCCAGTAAGGAAAAAATGTGAATCAGGAGTGATCAGCATCACAATCAGAAGGGAGAACATGGGGAGGAGTATTACCAGGGAGTGATGCACAGTGAGTGTGACCAGGGAAGGATCCAGGTTTTGTGGGGCCTACCACATATATAATTGGGGGGATTCCCTTTTAAGAAAAAGAGGGCCGAGGGCTCCTGGGTCACTGAGTGGATGAGCGGTTGCTTTTGGCTTAGGTCATAATCCCAGGGTCCTGGGATCGAGTCCTACATCAGGCTCCCTACAGGGAGCCTGCTTCTCCCTCTGCCTATGTCTCTGCCTCTCTGTGTCTGTCATGAATAAATACATAGAATCTTAAAAAAAAAAAGGGGGCCCCACTTTGGGCTTTACTGTAAATCTGCTTCAAACTGACCTTTGCAACAGTGTATCTGATATACCAAGAAATCATTGCCAGTTATATGGGAAGTTCTTTGTAGATGGGTAATAAAAACATTCATAATCACAAGAGCTAACTTTTTTAAAAAAGATTTTATTTATTTATGAGGTGCTCCCATAGAGCCAATATTTTTAAAGCCCTTACCATAGGCCAGGCCCTGCATTGTTTGGCAGGTATTTTTCCTTGACACTTCACGACCAGCTTATGATAAAGATGCCACTTATTAGCCTCCTTTTATGGACAAGAAAGCAGAGACTCAGAGGGATAAGCCATTTGCCCAGTGCCACACAGCTAGTGTATGGCGGAATTGGGGTTCAAGCTCATGGAGCAGAGCAGACTTGCTTACTGTGGACTAAATATACCACACATAGTGATCTCTTCATTGTTGTTTACATGTATGCTATCTTTCCTTCCGTAAAAACTTGTTTTGTTTTAATTAAATGGAGGAAGAGCAATATAAGCTGAAAATGTCTTCCTATTCCATAGAGCTTGTTTTTGGAATTAGTGTATAATTGAGTAGTATTTCTCAAAGCAATTGATTTGATGAGTAGGCAAGGATGATTTGTGATAAGTTAAATGTCTTTGATAAAAGACTTTTGATTAAAAAAAAAAAAGCTCTTCAGTATCCTTGTTGTACTTAATCTGTTGGTTGAGCTAATGTAAAGCACCAGTTGTAAATAATCAAGAAGTCAGTCCTAATGATTTCCTAGTATCAAAGCTCAATGAGAATCTCCCCATATGAACGTGCAATAAGCATCATGAAGCCCCTCACCCATGCATCACTGTGTGTGGGTCTGTTTCATGGTGTCTGCTAAGGAAGGATAGGACTCTGTGTGCTCATGGATAGAAACACATGGACATAACTTCCTCTGGATCCCAAAATGATTAATTCCACAACAAGAAGGAAAGGATGAAGGCAAGCTGTGATTGAATTGGCCATTCCTCGAAACAGTGTGAGTTAAAAGCCAAACCAAGAAAACTCACAGGACTGGCTACCCGGGTTTGCTGGTATTTGGGAAAGATAGCTTGAGGAAGGCCTATAAGGTCCCTGAGCTGCAGGGCTTTGCCTGGGGGCTTGGCTGTGGCTCCCTACCCCACCCCCCACTCCCCCTACTCCCCCCCCCACTCCCCCCACAACCCCCCCCCACTGCTAAGGCCAGGAAGGATGCTCCAGGGAGCCCCCCCAGCCAGGAAAGCAGGGAAGTGAACCAGAGTCCAGCCAGTGTTGCTTTTGGCTGCAGGAAAGGAAAGGAAGAAAGCCAAGATGACCAGGAGAGAAGGAGCTAAACCACCTCCCTGGTCACATTTAATGGGTGTTCATAATTGTAAGTATTTGTAAATATTGAGTAGTAATGTTACCAAGTAACAGCCTTACCAGATGATTGAGTATAGGGCCTCCTTCTGTTTGAATTGCACTGGCTTGGGCTTTTTTTTTTTTTTTTTTTTCCAGAGCGCTTGGCCCCTTTTCTTTTGTGTGGTTCTATGAGTTGAATTAAGGGGAGGTTGTTTTTCAATTGTCTGTGTGCAGGAAGCCTTGGCTGACTGTAAAAATTTGGCACTGAAAAGCGAGGAGCAGTTAGTGATGTTACTGATTTGGTGTTTGCATAAATAACTTGAGAGCCCTAGAAACCACACTGCACCATGCGCCATAGACGCAGGACATCAAAGGTAGTGAAGTCTTGCCCTCCTCATTTTGCAAATGGGGAAATTGAGGCCAGAAGAGCCTTTGTGCCACATTGCTTAAAACTGTATGCAAGTTTGTCAGGAGTATGACTTTTTTTTTTTTAAGATTTTATTTATTCATGAGACACACACAGAGAGAGAGAGAGAGAGAAAGGCAGAGACACAGGTAAAGGGAGAAACAGGCTCCATGCAGGGAGCCCGACGTGGGACTCCATCCTGACATGGGACTTGATCTCGGGTCTCCAGGATCACGCCCTGGGCAGAAGGCGGTGCTAAACTGCTGAACCACCCGGGCTGCCCAGGAGTATGACTTTTTGAAATATGAAAGTTTTACAAGTTATAAGCATCCTCCAGGAATTCTAGATTGGAACATGGGGCCTTGGATGAGTGAAAATATAAAACCCCTTGGGTTTCCTTATAATTGCAGGAGGAATGACAAGTCAGGGCAGTGGGGTGAGGGATGCAGAGGGGATACTAGGATCATTTATCCCTTATTCCCCATCTCTTGCTGAGGTCGCTCATTTTACTCCTAAGCTGTCCCTCTCTGTTGAACAGGGCAAAATGATGTGTGGATGTGCAAAAAGCCCCTGCAAACAGCTCCTCTGAGTTCCTGTGACAACCTGCCCCGGCTGGGTAGGCCCTATGTGGAGTCAGCCCTGTTTATGGAAAGGCTGCCAGACCCCACTCTTGCCCAGTCCTTCTTGCTCAGACAGGCCTGCTGCTAAGCTGTCAGGGGGCAGAGTTTGTTTTTGACATCTTTTCCTGCTATCTCCCTGTGATAGCAGCTGTTTCCAAGAAGCCAGTGCCTCCAGCCCCATCCCCGAGGCCAGGCCTCTTCTAGGCCATGGGCCGGACAGAAATCACCAAGCGTGGACCTTGCCCTGAAGGACCCCCCCCTCCAGAGCATGTGGGTGGACTGAACTGAGAGTTGGGGGCTGAAGGGAGAGTGGTCTATCCTTAGGGAGGTCGTGGGGATCAGAAAGTCTTCTCAGAAAGGGTGGCAGAGGGCTGGGTCTTCTGAGGCTCCGCTGGTTAGAGAGAACCAAGCACTGTAGGCCTGGATGTTGTTGGGGGAAGGGGTGGGAGAGGGAGGCAGGCATCCTTCTATAGGGCTGGATGTGTGGTATGGGGATGCTGGAGTGGGGATCCCAGGAAACAGGTCCAGGGATAGGTTGGGTATGGTGAGTGTAGTGGTTAGTCTACTTAGCTATACTTTTTATCTTAGATTTTACTTTCTAAGAGATATGGAACCTTTTGAAGATTTGAAATGGGATGCAGGGATGAGGGAGGAATGACTGTATTTGAGTTTTAACAGCTTCCTCAATGGTAAAAATGTGCAGGAGGGAGTGGAGATAGGAGGACTGGGTCAGGGAGGAAGCGTCTGAAGCACAGTGGATGTAGAAATGGTGGTAGTGGGGGGAGGGGTGTCTCTGAACTCCCTGGGGTCCAGAGTGGGTGTGGCGAAGATGATGATGCTATTCATCAAGAGCATTGTCCTTAATGATGTTCTTCCTTAATCGGGGAGCTAAAAAAAAATCGGGGAGCTACAATTCCTAGAATCACAGAATGGGGGTTAGGAACCATGTTGAAGACAAAGTTGTTCCTAGAGGTCCCAGACCTCCATTCTTCTCTCCTCTCATCCAAAACTCAGCCTGAGCCCGGTGCCCCAGGGCCTTGCCCATGGCTAGCTCAGCTGATGAATTACTTCTAATCATGTGTGGGAGTTAATGGTTAGTCGGTAGTAATATGTTATTCAGCCCTGGTAACCTATTTCCATTTTAAACAGGTCCTCAAAGCTCTTAGGTCAGTCCTGAAAGTTTAATCAGAATTTAATCAGAAAAACTTCAAAATGTCCAATTTTAGCTGCAAGTGATTTTTTTTTTTTTTTTCTCTAGTGGAGTCTCAAATTGAGACCAGGTTGAAACAACAAAAAATTATATGCTAAGAAATTTTACTCTTTTTTGCCCTCTAGTGACAGACTCTTGAACGCCTCTTTTCAAGTCCAATCACTTTGGGATTCATTGATTCAAAAAATAATTATGTCTCTTATGTGCTAGATGCCTCAAAAATCCTCACTGTCTGATATTATGATGGCCAATCTGTTCCTGAAGGATCAGCAAGGCGTATTAAGTAAGTTAAAATGAATTAATTATGTCTGGACGATTTTTTTTATTTTTTAGCATTTTACATTTCTCTTTGACACAGTGCATATCCTGAGGTATTATAAACCCGGGGCTGAGAATTGATGCTGTGAGTACCAGTCATATTTCCTGCTACATGTATCATATCATTTTCTTTTATTATCTTGGATTCAGAAGAATGTGGAATGTACTGTGTGTTGTTACAGTTCTAATAAGAAAAATATTAAAAGATTACCCATCAGTTGGCTCAGGTCATGATCTCAGGGTCCTGGGATCAAGCCCCATGTCAGGCTCTGTGTTCACAGAATCTGCTTGGGATTCTTTCTCTCTCTCTCTCTCTCTCTCTCTCTCTCTGCCCCTTCCCTGCTTGTGTTCCCCACCGGTCTCTCTAAAGTAAATAAATAGGAGCACCTGGTGACCCAGTTAGGTAGACATCTGCCTTCAGCTCAGGTTGTGATCCCGGGGTCCTGAGATCAAGCACCGCACCAGGCTCCTTGCTCAGTAAGTAAGGTACATAATACTGGGAGCATGTGAACTCCTCTGTGAGGGGGTAGTGAAATGAATGAGGCTGAGGGAGCTCTTCTCCCTTCTTGGCAAATAATTTTATAGAAATATTCAGATTCTCCACAAAGTAGGCTCTTTTGAAAAAACAAGCATACTGATGAATCAACTGGATCTTTCTGTAAGTTATTATTTGAATGCCTGAAGGGAAGCAGGTCAGTGGCCAGCACAGTGCCTGATACAACTTCACTCCAGAATGCGTGCCTACCAGCCTTCGTGACTAAAGTTTGTGTTCTTGCTATGTTTTTGTCTGGTGATCATTTTGGCTTTACATTTTTATGTAGAAATTTTGCCCAAGCTTCACATAGCGTTCGTTGTATCATTTATTCAACAAAGCCTTGTATTTTTAAAAATAGCATCTGATAATCATAGCTATGAAAATAACACATGTGCATGTTGTATTTTATGTTAAGCTTTAATCTATGATCATTTAGCCTTTTAATGAGATATGAATATTATCATATCCAGAGGGGGACTCTGAGGCTCGGGCTTCTTAAGCAGCTTGTCCAAGGTCACATAGTTAATTACCAGCCTCCAACCAGGGTCTTCTGTCCCCAGTGCTGGTGATGTTTGTGCTGTGAGAGAGAAAACCCGTGTTCTTGGGAGGCTGATGTCAGACTTGAGTGTAGATTGATGTTTTTGGTGACTGTGCTGAGTTTACCATCCTATTACCATATAGGCTTCTGTGAGCATGTGTTTATGCTACTCTGACTTGGTGAACTAGCAGATGGTGGAGGTGGACCAGGCCACAGAAGGCATTGGGATTGACAAAGGGCCTGGCACTAAGCTGCTGATTCTCAAGGTCATGATTCTCCTCTGCTGCATGATGAGGCTTGCATCTGGGGGTGTCATCCCCTCAGAGGTGTCTTCTCCCCCTTGAGAACTGTTATTTCTCCAATTGTTTTTTTTTTTTTTTTACCTGGCTTCTCTTCAATTACTAGAGAAGGGTGACATGGAGGTGTAGCCACATAATCCAGGGAACAATTTTCCTTGTCCCACCGTAGGAAGCCAATTCTGTGTTCCCAGAACACAGACATTGCATGTGTCTGGGACAGATGAGAGGGACTTGACAGCGATGTCATGATGTTGATACAGCAGATGTTGGGTGAAAGGTTCTAGTCACAGATGCTGAAGGCCACACACCTTTCTGTTTCTCCAATCTGCCACACTCCCTACCACAGGGCCTCTGCACATGCTGTCATCTCTGCCTGGGATGCTTTCCATCATTCTTCAGATCTCACAGATCTCATACAAAGGTCTACTTTTTTTCTGGAAACCTTAATAATTGTACAAATGTATAGTTAGCCTGGGTAAAATATCTGTTTAACTCACAAATGGAAGAACTAGAAGGATGAAGAAGAGAAGACTGGTTGTAAGAAGTATTAAGGAGTGGGGTGTCTTACTGGCTCAGTGGGTGGAGTATGCACCTCTTGATCTCAGGGTTATGAATTCAACCCCCATGTTGGGTGTACAGATTACTTAAAAGTAAAATCTTTTTTTTTAAAAAAGAAGTATTCAGGAAGATATATGTATGCATCTTTCTTATAGACATCTGTGTATTCTAATATATGTATATATACACATATCTACATATGTGCATATGTGTATATATGTATGTATAGACATGGGAAAATGTAGAGCAAAGAATATTGGGATAGGCTTGCAAACTTAAATATAAAACAAGTTAAGGTTCTACAGGAAAATAATACTGTAATCTTTGGAATTATCTCTTATGCCCGACAGAAATTATTTGCAACTTACAAGTCTTTTACAAGTTAACATCCTGACTTTACAGTCTGGGCCTATCAAAAGTGAACAGTAAGTCAAACAAAATTACCTTTCGTGTAGGCAGGCTCAGGCTGTGGATGACTCTGAAAAGGCATGCTGTATTTCCTAGTTTTGGATAGTTATTAAAATGGCATAACTTGAATGGCCAGCACAGTGTCTGACACCGAGGAGAAACCAGTGACTATTTGTTGAATGAAGGAACACATGGGGAGATTGGCTCCTCAGGCACACATGGGGCCTGGTGTTAAATATGGGGAGTGGTATCCATTAGAGGTCGAACCTCCACCTTCCCACAGGAGACTTTGGGGTCAGAGTGCCAGCTGTGTGTGGACCTAGGGGAGGCTAGCGTAGTACATCAGTTACCCAGACAGGGTTGGGGGCAATAGAAAAGGATATATCAGAAATCTAACAGTAAGAATAGGATCTTAAGAACCAAGGAGGACACGGGACGCCTGGATGGCTCAGTGGTTGAGTATCTGCCTTTGTCTCGGGTGGTGATTCCAGGGTCCTGGGATCGAGTCCCGCATCAGGCTACCCGCTTCTCTCTCTGCCTATATTTCTGCCTCTCTTTTTGGGTCTCTCATGAATGAATGGATAAAATCTTAAAAGAAAAAGAAAAAAAACAAGGAGAACTCGGAAATCAGGACAAAGGAAGGAAGGAAAGGAACTGGTGCTTCTGGCATTATCTACAATATGCGATTCCTTGTAGGAAAGCCTCAGTCCACGTAGGCTATCCCAAGTTTACCCTTCACCTAGCCTGTTAGGTGGTGTTATTATTCCTTTCTAGCCAAGGCCAGAGTGTCACACAAACAGCTGTGGAGTCTGGTGCACTTGGATTTGCATTCAGGATCTGCAGTTCATGAGCTGTGTAGACCTTGGCAGGTTAAAGACCTCCCCTAGCCTCAGTTTCCTTATATATAATATTGGAATGCAATCTGAGCAAATACCAAAGCCTCTGATACTGGGTTTTGCTGCAGAGGTTTGAAGTCTGTTAGCCAACAGTCAAAATAATTCTGTTTACTTGTATCTCTCAAAGAAGATCCAAGGGCGATCCATTTTATACTTAAGAGCAGCCCTTTAAGGGACTCCTCTCTCTCCTTATCCCATTCTGTTTCTAGCTGACCTTGTGTTACAGGCACCCTAAGCCTTTTCCTCTGTTCCAGAAGACTTTTCTCTTTTTCCCCCACTCTTGGTATTTCCTTTTCTCTCCCTATACCTGCTTCTCTGCCCTCTGGTTTGCATAATGAAGGAAAGAAGATGGCAGATAAGGCAACGTCCTTCCTTGGCCAGTGGACAAGAAGCTGGGTAGCTTCAGCTTTTAAAGAGTTGTTGCTGGGCAGCCCCAGTGGCTTAGCGGTTTAGTGTCGCCTTCAGCCTGGGGCATGATCCTGGAGCCCTGGGATCGAGTACTACGTCGGGGTCCCTGCATGGAACCTGCTTCTCCCTCTGCCTGTGTCTCTGCTTCTGTGTATGTGTGTGTGTATCTCATAAAAAAATAAAGAAAATCTTTAAAAAAAATAAAAAAGAGTTCTTGCCTTTGATTCAGAAAGAAGGGCACCTCACTGTGTAGGATTAATTTGAAAGGAGAATATATCAAATTTCTGGCAGTTAGTGGACCTTGAGTAATGGCAGCTCCTAGTATTGTTACAGAGAAGGAAGCCCATTGGAGATACACAGCTGTGAAGTGATGAGCTGGGCTTGCAGCTCAGCCAGGTTGGCTCTGGTGCATAAAGTCAGAGTGAGCACCATGCTGAGTGGGTTAGAACTCACCCAGGAGGTCAGAGTTGTTCCTTGGGAGTAGGGCTGGGACTGCACTAGGGCTAGAGACCAAGGTGCAAAGGGCCGCAGCAGACAAGAGCAGCCCGGCAGGAAGCCAGAAAGCTGTGTTCTGCTCTTGAGTTTGGGGGCTGGGGGATGGGGTGGGGTGTGTCTCATGCCAAATTTCCAGGATTCCAGAGTAGGCCATCAGAATTGGCTGGGTTTGATCCAGGATCAGACTGTCTTCTTGGCCACCAAGATCTTGCTGTCCCATCATGTAGACCTGCAGGGGTTTTCTGGGAGAAAACAGGCAGCTTTAGCTCAGGGTGAGTGTCTGAAGTTTAGAGTCTGGTCAAGAGGATAGCCTCTTAGAATAGAAATGGGACAGTGCTATGAACCACCTGCAGACACTTGGGCAAGTTCCCCATTGCATGGATTCTCTGATGTGGAGCTAGAGCTAAGTGTTCACAGGGCCACTTTTTTAGGTGACAGTCATGTGCTTCAGCAAGAAAAACATAAGTGAGGAGGGAATGAAATGCTCTATGACCTTTCTCTTAGCTCCTCTCCTTTTAGGAAAAAAAGCCTTTGTGTTTGTGGTTCAGAACAAATTTTTCAAAAAATGGTTACAGAAGGTATTTGAAGCTTGCCCCAAGGCAGTGGAAGCACAGCCCTCCCAGAGCAGTGATGAGCAGCCAAGCATTTCTAAGGCTGGACAGCAGAGGACACTCTTCACTCACATTCGGTGCTGTCCTCCTTAGATTTCTCTTGTAGAGGCTGGAATCCTGCCTGGAAAAGTCAGTCTTGGAAAATATTCACTTCCAGCTATTTCTAATTTAACTTTGAGTCCTTAAGGAGTGGACTTTTCCTTTTAGAGCTGCAATGTCTGTGCTGCTATTTTAATAGCACCATCTGCTCTGGTCTGATCATCCAAAAGTCAGAAGAGGGAGATGCATTCTCCAGGGCTCTTAGAGCACATGTTCAGACAGAAACAGGCCAGAGGGGCACAAAGTGTTACATAAACACCAATTAATAAATACTTGGCCCCAGATGAGCCCTGCATGTCAGGCTTGTGATCTTCACACCTCTGGAGTCTAGGCCCTTCCTCCCATTGGTGCAAAAATCAAAGAGATGATTAAAACCAGAGCACTCGCTGGCCAGTCCTAGAAGGGAACAAGGCACCGTGCTGCCCATAGGGACTTTTTTTTTTTTTAAAGATTTTATTTATTTATTCATGAGAGACACAGAGAGAAAGGCAAAGACATAGGCAGAAGGAGAAGCAGACTTCTTGCAGGGAGCCCGATGTGGGACTCGATCCCGGGACTTCAGGATCACACCCTGAGCCAAAAGCAGACACTCAACCACTGAGCCATCCAGCTGCCCCCATGGAGACATTTTAATTCCTTCCAGTGGATTCTTTGTTTTCCTTCAACGTAGTTTTAATCCTGTGAATGCAGGATTAATAATGATAGGTAACACTTTCTGTGTTCTTACCATTTGCTGGGCACTGTGCTAAGCGCTCTCATGAGTGTCTGCTTATTGAACCCTCTTAAAGTATTAAGAGGCGAGGGAACTTCTGGGGTTTCTGAGGCTCTGTGAGGTCAGACACTTCCTGAGGGTCATTTAGCTGCTGAGGGAAGATCCAAATTGGAGCCTGTGCCATCACCCATTTGTTGAGTCCTAATTATATGCTGGGCAATGTGGTGCAGATGCAAGATACAACGCCTCTCTGGCTAATTTTAGTTTTGAATATGTTTTTTGATAACTTGAAAGCTGAAAGAAAGCAAGCAAAAGGAAGGAAAAAGCCAGCCCTCAAGGAGCATACATCAGAGGGTGGAGACCCTAAGGGGTCCTGCATTCCTTGGAAGATCCCTTCTTTAGAGGTCACCAGGAGTGAGGTTTTAAGGATAGGGGGAGGTCTGCCGGTCTGGCTCCATTTCCTCCTTCCCTTCAATTTGAGCAACTCTTTTTCCACCAGGTTTATGTCTCGAGGTTTGAGTATGATCAGGTTTGACACATGGTTCTGCTGCTAAAAAGAACAGAACAAAGCTTCAGGGTAGCAACTCAGAGCTAAGGGCATGCCTGGGGCAACATCCACCCACGTCCCCTGGATGCCTTCATCTTCCAGCTCTCTTTCCACTGGCTTCTTAGCTTCTGCCTCCCTCCTGTGCCACAAGCCCCTTCCCTGGCTCTTGTTAAGCTTCCTCGTTGCCAGGAGAACCAGCCTTGGAGCCCAAGCCCAGCTCCTTGACCTGCTACCCACTGTGCACTTACCTTGTGCCCGGGTTTCCTGGTCTGTGAGATGGGATGTTAACAGAATCTGCCCACCATGTCATTGGGTGGATTACATGAGATGATGGCACACCTGTTCTAAACATCACCCAGCCCAGAGTAAGAATTCACCATCCCTGGGCCACTTTTGCCTCCACTTCTTTCTTACCCACTCACCGCTCCCGGAGCTTGGCCAGCTGACTGCCGCCACCCTGACTACTACCCCCAAACAGCCACCTCTCCTGTAACCAGTCTTGCCTCCTGGTTCCTAAATGGCCCTCCACTTTCTGAGTCAACAGCCCAGAGGAAGCTTGGGTATTGGTGGCCATTTTGCAAATAAGCAACCTCAGAGAGAGGCTAAGTGGGGAGGAGGGGCTTTCACAGATCTCAGAATTGAGCTTACAGACCTTTGCTTCCCAAGCTTCAAGGGGTTCTAGAAAGTTGGTGGCTTTATTATCAGGGGAAGTAGAAAGGGATGGGTCCACTGTTATTCTCTGTGACCCTCTTCCTGAGGAACAGATTTCCTTCAGAGAGAGGATAATGAAAAGGAGCAGACCACTGATACACACAGCCCCATGGGTGAATCTCAATGCATGGTGCCAAGTGACAAAGACAGCAGCCTACTTGCTGTATGATCCTGCTTACATGACATTTTGGAAAAGGCAAAATGATAGAAATAGTAAACAGATCAGTGGTTGCCAGGAGCTGGGGTGGGAAGGAGGGTATGGCTACAAAGGAGCAGCATGAGGGGACATTTTCCTGGTGATGGAAGAGCTTTGCGTTTTCATTGTGGTGACGGTCATACACCAATGAGCATCAAAATTCACATCTGGACATCAAAAAGTGAATGTGTATGTGAAAGTATATTAAACAAAATATAGGCTTCCAGGCAGGAGTACAGAACATAGTATCATCACTCTGTAGTGGGTTAGTCCTGCCCTGGTTTTACAGATGTGGAAATGGAGGCTCCGAACCCTGGGAAATGGTGGAGAGATTTCTTTCTCTTCTGTCTTCCTGTCTCAGCCCCTCCAGGTACTGAATGCTGCTCTGGGAGCTGAGGGTCAAGTCTTTAGGAGGATGGATTGGTCTCCAGCCCCCACAGAACTCACTTTCTAGAATTCTGGGAAACAGACCAGGAATAAGTAAGTCTAAGAATGGGATGGAAGGGAGTGTCAGGGTGCTGTGGGGCCAGAGCAGCATTAGGCTAGAAGGACCTTTTTTAAAACAAGATTTTATTTATTCATGAGAGACACAGAGAGAGAGGCAGAGACACAGGCAGAGGGAGAAGCAGGCTCCATGCAGGGAGCCCAATGAGGAACTCAATCCCAGGACCCCAGGATCATGCTCTGAGCTGAAGGCAGATGCTCAACCACTGAGCCACCCAGGTGCCCCTGAGGGTTGAGGCTCCATAGGAGGAGAGGCCTTGCAGAGAGGTCTTGATGGGCCAGGTCCACCCTCTGCACTTCCTGTCTTGTAGGAGCTTTAGATTTGTGGGATGATGCCCCCAGTTTGTGCGTATGTGTTTCTCTTACACTTGATCCACTCTGCTCATGATTCATGCATCCTTCACAGACTGCAGCGCCCAAATACAATCTGTTATTAAGTTGCATCCAGAGGAGCCTGGGGGCATTTGTAACTGCAGAGTACTTAATGGCTGAGGCTCCTTGGGAAACCAGAAACAACTCCCCTTTCCCACTTGCTAGCCCACATCACCACCTGGAATTATCTTGGTCCTTCACTTGGTTATTTGTTAAGGGTCCGCACTCCTCCCCTACTTGCTAGCAAGCTGTCACCAGTATCTGATACCTAGGGACACTCAAATAAGTTTGTAAAATGAACGAGAGGAGGGACCAGGAAGGAAGAAAAGTTGTTGTTAGCTCTTGTTCTTAGCTCTGTGTCCTCCCCTGCGCACACTCCTCCTGGCAGCAATCTGTTTCCTTGTCTGCCTTTACAAAGTAGCTGGCCCTGAGCTCTTGCTGCCCATCCTGTGCGTCTGGGGAATGAATGCCCCTGCAGACAAGTCAAGGTGGCAGAGATCTGGCCCAGGGCTCCTAGGAGCAGTGACTACATCACACCATCAGAGGATGATGCTCTGCCATGAGACACCTGCTGTCCTGGCTGCCCCACAGTTAAGGATGGGGTACCAGAGCCATGGTGCTTTTCTAGGCTCATGTGTATTTGAATTTAAATTCAGGTATTTGGGGATGCCTGGGTGGCTCAGTGGTTGAGTGTCTGCCTTCCACTTAGGTTGTGATCCCAGGGTCCTGGGATCGAGTTCTGCACTGGGACTCCCCACAGTGAGCCTGCTTCTTCCTCTGCCTGTGTCTCTGCCTCTCTCTCTGTGTCTCTCATGAATAAATAAATAAAATCTTAAAAAAAATAAATTCAGGTATTTGTAGTAGAAGATTTCCTTATGTTTCTTTGTTTTTCTTTGGAAGCATTCATAGGCCAGTGCTGAAAAAATTACCTTCTTTTGCTCCAAAAGAAATATATTTCTCATAACATTTTGGATTTCTGCAGTCTGGAGGGTGAACTAATGTTGCTCTTGCTGATAGCAGGTGAAGGGGGAACTGGTTCCTATGAGGGCTGCTGAGGAGTCTTGAAGGATCAGTTTCCGTGTGGAAGGTCAGACTAACTTCCCATGTTTTCTTTTCTTACCCTCTTAATTCCACTCTAAGAGCCGAACTAATCCAAAATATTATCCTTTCCTCTATGGCTCCTTGGTGTTGCGAAATCTGTCAGAGTCTAGGGGAAGAATATTCACTTGATTGTAGTTCAATGTTGGCAGTAAAAGAATGAACTTCATAAAACAGAAAGTTGAAGATACACAAAAGGATTTGAAGAAAATTTCTAGGGGCGCCTGGGAGGCTCAGTCAGTTGAGCGTCCTACTCTTGGTTTCTGCTTAGACCATGATCTTGGGGGCTTGGCGTCCAGCCCTGTGCGGGGCTCGGCTCCGTGTGGAGTCTGCTGGAGATTCCCTCCCTCTGCCCCTCCCCCTTGCACTGCCAGCACATGCGTGCGCTCTCTCTCTAAAAGAAATAAAATCTTAAAAAAAAATAAAGTTAAAAAAGTAACGCTACTATTGATATTATAGTACTTTCCTTATCTTTTTTTATCATGTGAGTTTATTCATTATGTAACTTTATACTGTATTTTTAGATTTACTATTTTAATATAATCATTTGCTTATGACATTGGCACGTTAGAAATCACAGCTGAGGGGCTCATTTCCTCCCTCCCTGCCCTATAACATACCCACCTATCTAACCTGTCATGTGTCTGACTGTCCCTCCTGGAATGAGTGCTTCCTCTATGAGGAACAGTGTTAGGCTCTAGGAAAACAGTGATCAATGTGGCAGGTGGGATCCCTGTCCAGAGGGAGGTATTGTTATATAGTGGAACCAGAGCATAAAGAACCCAGAGGAAGATAGCAGATCATAGGTTCCATGGGCAATATATGTGGGGTTGCAGGCCACTGATGTGGTGGTGGCCCAGTCTCTGTGGCTGTCCTGCATTAATGGAGCCTCTCCACATTGGGGGCCTGGTTAAAACAATGGATTTAGAGTTTCCCCATGGAAGAGGCATCCGGCTGATGCTCGGGCTGGGGGACCCCTCTGTATGGCGTTCACAAAAGGCTTTATGTTCACATGTATACAGGTCAGTTGTTGAACTGGGATTGTCAGTCTGAGAGGGAGACGTTGAACCTGGCCTGGCTTTCTGAGCTGCAGAAGGCCAGTGCCACAAATGCAACATTCTTTGATGCTGGAAATTAAGGGCTTATTTGTGACATCCCAGGCCACTATGAGAGGCAGAGGGAGATTTTCAGAAAGCTTTATGAGCACAGCAGAGTCTGAAAGGAGGTACCTGAGGCCAGAGGTGACCAACTCTGCATGAAATAGGGGCCACACAGGTACCTAAAACCAGTGGCCCGGGCAGTGCAAGGTTCAGAGTAGGGAGAGGAAGAGACCTCAAAACCCCAGACCCACCTACCTGCAAGGGGCATCTGCCACTCAGGCCCAGCTGACCCTTGTCATATGTGGGAACATGGGCCCTCTGTGACATTCGGCTAGATATCTGATTTTCAAATGAAATCCTCCAGCTTTTTAAATGTTGGAAGCTACCTTTATATGACCTTATTGGTCATATAAAATATATTAGCAGTCTACCTATTTTTGACTTGCACCCAAAATTTAACTTCAAGATTAAATTATGATTTTTATTGGTTATTTGTTACATTTTTATTTTGTGTGCTTTTATAATGAATATACAACATTTTTATAAGCAAGAAAAAAGAAAGAAACATCTCTATAACCCAAAGGGCTAATTACCCTTTCATTCTTAGTCATGCTATCTGGACAGGTGGGGATGGCTGTTGGAACTTTCACTCAGGGAACAGGAAAGAAGACCCATATCCAAGAGATCCCAGGGGCTGCTGACTGAGGCAGTAGGTGGGGGTCTGAGGGCCTGTTTTGTGCTGGGCACCATCCTCTGTGTACTCTGTATAATCATTCATTCCTCATTCATTAATTCACCAGATATATACTGAGCACCTATGGATGTTAAGCACTGTACTGTAGCCCCCAGGATACAGCAGTGAACAAAGTGGGCAAAAATCCTCACCCTTGTGGGATTCAAGTGGGGGAAATGAACAAGAAATGATAAGTAGTACGATAGGTCTGATGGTGATAAACACCATAAGAAACAGGTAGGGGTAGGAAAGAGCAAGGCTGGGGAGGTCTAAAGTTAACAATAAGGTGGTCTGGGAAAGTCCTACTGAGAAGAGACCCAAAGGAAAGGTTTCACTCCATTACACATGTATTGCTCACTTACTGTGTCAGGAACTGTGTTAGGCACTATGGAGGGTCTCCAGGGAACATTCCCATTTTGTGATATACTTCTTTTTACAAACTTGGAAACAAAAACTTAGTTTTGGGCAGCCCGGGTGGCTCAGTGGTTTAGTGCCGCCTTCAGCCCAGGGCGTGATCCTGGAGACCTGGGGTCGAGTCCCACGTCGGGTTCCCTGCATGGAGCCTGCTTCTCCCTCTGCCTGTGTCTCTGTCTATGTGTGTGTGTGTGTGTGTGTGTCTCATGAATAAATAAATAAAATCTTTAAAAAAACGTAGTTTTTTGGTTGCATATGGCAGAAGTACAGTGCACACTTGCTTAAATTAAATAATAAAAAAAAGGACTCACTTAATTGGCAAATCCAGTGATAGTTCTGTCTTCAGGCATGGCTAGATCCAGGTGGCTAAACTATGTCACCAGGAATCCATCTCTCTCCATCTCCCACTCTACTTTCTCCAAATTAGCTTCCTTCTCAGATGGGCTCTCTGACCAAGATGCCTGCATAATTCCAAGTTTCTACCCCATCAGCTCAAATATTGCACTAGAGGACTGCATCTCTTTTCTTTAACTCCAGCAAAAGTCCCAGATTTCTTTCTCATTATTCCAGGCCAGGTCACATGCCCATCTTGGAAACCTAGGAGGGGATCCCTCAACAGAAGATCAGGGTGCCACTGGCAGAAGAAGGGAGATGAAATGCTGGACAGTAAGAAACTACCAACGTCCATCCTGGCAACACTTGCCAGGGTGGAAGAGAGCCTGCAAATGAGGATGTCTTCCAGGGCCCCAGTATGTCACCCACAGACTGTGTGACCTTGAGCCAGCTCTTTGTCTAAATGAGAGTGGTAGACTAGCTGGTTCTCTGAGGATCCTTCCAGCTCTTAATATGTTTGAGTTTTAGGCACATTAGTGGAAAACAGACACTATTTCATTAAATTACTGGGTTTGAAACAATACAGCCTTATGGATCCTGGTGGAACACATGGGTGTTTTTTTCCTCCAACAACTAGCTCTTTTGATGAATTGCTGAGGAAGCTGTGGGGGACATAAGACTTGCCTCTGCTTGAGCCGTGTCATCTCCTGGTAGCACCCACCTACAACTTTGGCCATATATATGCAAGGAAGCTTCATAAACCTTTTAGTCTGGTGGTGGGAAATGAACGCATTGCCATGAATTTCATGCCCCAAAGGCCAGAATGGCACAGTATGGAAGATTTAGCCTGGCTTCACCTCCCAGCATGAACCTGTGAGAAGGCCATAGTTTAAACAACACATGACTATCAACAGCTGTGGGGAAAACCAGCTGTGTGGATGTCAGTGTGAGTGTCCAAGACACCGATTAGATGTTTCAGTCCAGAATTCCATTTTAATGGTTATGTCTCATCTCTACAGTTAGACAAATACCAGTGTATTTCCCCAAGAAGATAGGGAGGGGTCACAGCGGTTGCTCCTTGGTGACTATGCTAATGTCATTTACCATCTCTGTTCATGAGATGTCTATGGGGCCAGTGTCTATGCTACATGGTGGAGGACTTCGCCATGATTCATGTCAAAGCTAGAAGCCATGCACCACTCTTCCAAAGGAAGTATTAGGTATGTGAGTGTTGGGCTGAGCCATGCAGTGCCAGAGATGGAGGTGGGGGGCAAGAGCCCTGGGGCCCAGCTAATTTGGTTCAAAGCCCAGCAGTGTTGTTGCTTCCATTGTTGGAGCAAGTTACTTGAGCTCTCTGAGCAGTCAGTTTCCCCATCTGTAAAGCGGAACAGTAATAGCACCTACTCAATAGAGTGTTGTCAGGATTAAATAGGAGAACACGTGTCAGGTTTGGGTCAGTCAGAATAATGACTAATGGTGGTGGTGGAGGTGTCAGACCAAAGCAGCCATGGACTCATAGGAGATGGAGCAGTAGCATATTTATAATGGCTATCACCTGTGGTGCTTATTACATGATAGGCCCAGACACTTATGTGACAGACACATTCTAAACTCTGCTTAAGTACATTAGCTCAGCCAGATCTAAGCTCAGCTAGATAATGTAATCATTCGTGTTAGCTCAGGTGGGTACTGTTGTCATTGTCATTTTGCTGAGGAGGGAACCGAAGGACAAAGAATTAAGTAACTTGCCCAAAGTCACACAGCCAGTGAGTGGTGGCTGTGGGGGTTGAGCCCAAGCAGCTGAGTCTAGCTCCTTGTTCTAACCACTACTCTTTACAGTCTCACTAAAATAGAGCAACACAGAGCTTCCTATAGGTCAGGAAATGTTCCAAGCACTTTCTAGAGATTGGTTCATTTAACCCTCACAACCAGCTCTCTGAAGTGGTTGCTATTCTTCATATTTTATGGATGAAAAAGTGGCAGCACCCATAAAGAAGTAAGGACACGGAGGGAGTTCACATCCTGCTTAGCTGGGTGGTTTAAGACAGGGAAGCTGACCTCACTGAGCCTTTGGGTTGCTGTGGGGTAAGCAGTGACTGATGTCAAGCACTGCATGTGACCTGGCATGGAGCAGGGCTTCTCTGGAGGGTGGCTGTTTAACGGTTAGTGACAGGGCCTGGCTCATGGACCCCAGCTCTGTTTCTTGTCTTGAGCTGCTCCTGGTAGCTGGAATAGGGCTGAGAGCTCTTCAAAAGGTGTGGCTTCTTAGGGAAAGAGGTCTTTGAAGAGATTTCTCTACTCCCCAGCTAGGCCCTCTGTGGGACCAGGGCATAGGTTGGCTCTACCACGGATCCTGTGTCTGGCTTTGAAGCTGACAGATCTGCCACCTGGAAGGCAAAGAGACTGTGAATCTGTCCCAGCCACTTGAGGGCAAACTATCTCCTAGATCTGGGGCTTGGTTTGCTTAGCTGCAGAATGGAGGGAGTGTGAGATGAAGCAGGCAATTAAAAGCATCAAATCCAGAAAGTTCTGTAGTTTCACAATGTAGAATAAGCAAGTCTTCTTGCCTGTGTTTTGCATAATGAACATGGAGAACTTTGCAAAACGTGCTTTTCCAGTAGCTAGTCCCTTTTTTAAAATTTATTTTTATTTTTTATTTATTTATGATAGTCACACACAGAGAGAGAGAGAGAGAGAGAGAGAGAGAGAGAGAGGCAGAGACACAGACAGGGAGAAGCAGGCTCCATGCACCGGGAGCCCAACGTGGGATTCAATCCCAGGTCTCCAGGATCGCGCCCAGGGCCAAAGGCAGGCGCTAAACCACTGCGCCACCCAGGGATCCCCAGTAGCTAGTCCCTTTTGTTGGTCAGTTGAGCTGCACATAGTTCCTCCCTCTGAAACAACACAAAGCTGTATCCTCGCCACTAAGCCTGTTTGTGGTTTATTTTGTCAAATTAATTATTATGAAGGTGAAGTTCTGGGTCATTTTAACGTCCTTGGAAAATGCTGCCAAATTACCCTGTGGAAACATTATCTCAGTTCATACATTCACAATTGTGAAGCAAAATGTCTGTTTCTCCACATTCTGGTCCACCATGAAGTATTATCCTACAAAAATCATCAATTTGAAAGGCAGATGTACTCGTATTTAAATTTCCATTTTGCTAGTTACTAAGGAAGGTGAACGTTTTTCATTTGTTTATTCACTGGGTTTCTTCTTTTGTGAACTACCTGTATTATTGGAAAGCATTTCAGCTTTTTTTAAAAGCTGTTCTTTTTTTATTACAAAATTAATATATGCCTATCATGAAAGTTCAGTGTATGAATGTGTGACATAGCAAGTGAAGGTTCCTTGAGTCAATCCTAACCCTGAGAAATCACCATGGCCAACAATGTGGACATTATTCTTTCAGAATTTTCTAGAAAATTTTGAATGCTATAATTTGGCCTTAAAGATGGTTCATCCATGGCTTCAGTATCTTAAAAGTTGTTTTGCTTTTTGGGATTTTTAAAAGATATTTATTTATTATTTTTTAAAATTTTTATTTATTTATTTGAGAGAGAGACAGAGAGAGCACAAGCAGGGGGAGGAGCAGAGGGAGAGGGAGAAGCAGATTCCCTGCTGAGCATGAGTCTGATGTAGGGCTCAATTCTAGGACCCTGAGATCATGACCTGAGCCAAAGTTGGATGCTCAGTTGACTGAGCCACCTAGGTGCCCCTATTTATTTATTTTTTTGAGGTGGGGAGAGGCAGGGGAATAGGGGGAAGAGAATCCCAAGCAGACCCCCACCCCCGAGTGTGGAGCCTAATGCAGAGCTGGTCCCACGACCCCAAAATCATGACCCAAGCCAAAAATCAAGTCAGACACCTAACCAACCTAGCCATCCAGGCACCCCAAACTCCTATTTTTGTTGAATAAACTTAGTTGGCTTATTTTGATGAATCAATCTTTTCAGAGAAGCCATATTGCCTAGAGGGAAGAGTACTGAATTTGGGGTACCCACTGACCACTCTCGTGTCTCCCTGAGCACAGTAGGGTGTGTGTGGACTGTGCTGTCTACTGTTCAGCCCTGTCAGTACCCCTGTGCTGTGGACAGAAGGACTTCTTGTTTTGAACGTCAGGCTGCTGTGGTATAAAGGCAGCATCAAGAGGATGAGGGCTCCTGGCCTTATGCTGGCATCAGCACCATTGAATTGGTGATAATAGTCAACAATAACCAGTATTTACTCTGTATGTCCTTTACATGCTTGGCTCTATTTATATCTCAAAATGGTTCTATAAAATGTAAAATCTAACATTATTGTTGTTTTCCATATTCTAAAATGTGGGTTCCTAGAGGCCAAACCATTTGCTTAGCATCCCCAGGTAGCAAGTGCCAGAGTCAGAACTCAGACAGCCCTGCTAGGAGTAGAGGCCCCTCAGGCAGTTAACTACCCACCCTTCAGTTCTGTACAGCCTCTCCTTGAACCCACATCTCCCTCTCAGCCTTTATACCTAGTAGTCTGGTCCAAATGCAAACAGGGGCCTGGGGAACCCCCAGTTGGTTCTCAGTATGAGCAAGTTGGGAGCAGGTAAAAACACGAGTTTCTGTGGGGCTGCATCCTTGCATCAGGGCTCCCAAGAGTGAGGAGAGCATCTTTGCCGGGGCAAAAGTGGGCAGTTGCCATGGTGGCAGCTATGGCAACATTGATGCAAGTACCAGCTCTGCTCCCACTGGAGCCCAGCTGGTGAGCTGGAGGAGGAGCTGCCCTGGAGGATGGCTGGGGGCTTGCTCTGTCCTGTGCAATGGGACTGTATTTGATAGAAATATTTGATAAATCGCACATAACTGATCAACACAGTTAATTTTTCTCTCTCTAGTTTGGTGGCCTTTATGGATTAGGTGGCCAGAAAACCCTTTAGACAATCTAGCAGGACTCAGGGGCCCAAAGCAGGCATCCTGGAACAGGCTGTCTGGCTCTGACTTTTAGTAGCCGTGGAGCACTTCCAAGTCTAACCTCAGAGGGCCGCAGCCTTCTTCTGATGGCCGTTATTTTCAGGGCCCCTAGGAAAACTAAATGAACTAATCCACATAATAAGCACAGCACTAATAGCATTATTATTGTTGTTGAAATAATGATATTACCCTGTCTTACTCAGAATTTCTCTTACTTTGAGTAATTGTCTTGCTCAGAATTACTCTCTCTTATCCAGGACTTTAGGGGTGGCTTGCTGTTTGTCATAGTGATGAAATAATCTCAGTTTGAATGGTCTCCTTGGCATTATCTTTTCCTTTTTCTCCATATATGCAGCCGTGGTCCCACCCTACCACCATATTTCACTGAGAGTTTGGGAATAAACATGCTTTTATGTGTGGCCCCAGGCACTGCCAAAAAACAGCATTTATAGAGCTTCTAATTACCTTGGAGACTGTGGTAGGTCCTGTATCAGAAAGTCAATAAACTGCTTAAAGCAATACTGGCTAAAATTTAAGAATTTTTGGTGTTTTTAACTGAGTTAGAATCAACAGAACATTTGTTAGAGATGCCCATTTCTGAATCCTAATTTTTAGGATTGCAATTTTCATTTTTAAGGTGTTAGGTCACCTACATGCTGATTCATTTATTAGCTTCTGATCAATATGTTATTATTTATTAATTTATTTATTTGAGAGAGAGAGAGAGCATGAGCAGGAGGGAGAGGGAGAGGGAGAAGGAGACTTCCCACTGAGCATGGAGCCTGACTAGGGGCTCTGTCTCAGGACCCTGAGACTATGACCTGAGTTGAAGTCAGATGCTCAACTGACTAAACCACCCAGGTGCCCTTGATCAATATATTATTGAATAAAGTGTGAAGTCTTTCTTCTGCCCTACCTTGGGCAAAAAAACCCTCATACCTATTGGATAGAAACTAAGAAAGTATGGTGTCTGTAAATATAATTTTTGATTTAGAGCTTTTCAGGATTTGAAAAAAAATGAATTTATCTCCTTCCTTTTTGCTTCTGATTTGTATACAGTTTGATAGAACAATTCTAAAGACTTTTCTTACTTTTCTTTTTAAGACAAAAATTGGAAAGAGAGTTCAGGGTGATTTTTTAAAAACATTTTCTAAGAGTTGTTTATTTGATTCAGATCCCTTTAAAACATTAAGGAAACTCAGCCATTAAAATTTTTAAACTAAAATTGCAATTTTATCAAAGTAACATGCACACAGTAAAAATATACCAATGAATCTGCATGGATTTTTATTGCCGATGTAGAAAAACCAACACATAATACTAATCTCTGATTATTATTATTATTGTTATTTTTAAAGTCCAATGGCACTTCATATAAAGAGAAACCAACCAGTAACATTGGCTTCTGGCCTAGCACACAGTAAGCATCTTTTCCAACTTCTTTTCTCTGTTGTCACTGCTTATGCCATGGTTTTAACATGTTTCTCTGTTTTCTGGAGCCAGACCATCTGGGATTAAAACCTGGCTCTGCCACCTACTAGCTGTATGATTTTGGACAAGTCACTTGACCTCTCTGGGCTTCAGTTTCCTCATCTATAAAGTGGGAATAATAAAAGTATTTACTTATAAAATTGCTTTGAGGGTTAAATGAGTTAATATTTATTAAGGACTTAGTATCTGATGGCACATGATAAGCATTTTTTTTTTTTAAGTAAACTCTTAAAAACATGACCTCCATGATGGAGAGATTGAGGATTCTCTTGGTCCATATAAATAAAAGGTCACTGGCACTGGTAAGTTGCGATGACCATGCCCTGATCCCACATCTGTGCAGTTGAGGGGCCAGAGGCTGTCATCAGTGGAGAGCTTCAGTTTTTCATTTCAGATAAGGGGGGAGTGCCTCTCAGTGTTGGCTCATGGGGAGACTGGGTACGTACAAGGAGTCCTGGTTAGAAAAACACACACTCTGGAAAGAACAGGCTCTCCCCAGGCAAAACTTTAGAAAAACAACAATCTGCTGCTCCTTGATTAAAGGGTAGAAAACTAATTATCCTTTCCGGAGGGACGTGAGGCCTCTCTCTGCCGGACTGTGACCTGGAGATGCAGGATGTGGATTTCCTTAGGATGTAATGAAGCCTTTCCCATTGAAAATGTGCCATAATTCAGATGGATGCAGGTGGGGACAGGGAGAATGATCCCCTTGCTTTTAAAAGTGACCCCTAAATGTTTTAGAAACATCATCTGTAGGTCAGCACTTTGAGAATATGAAACAATAATTTTCCTAAATTGGATTTCCAAAATACCTCTATTACAAAACATCCTTTTAAAAATATTCTGTAATTTCTGCTAATTAGACCAGCTTACAATTAGCTGAGTTCAGATTTGGTGTTGCCTATGAGAAGCCATTCAATCCACTGATGATATAGATCTGAATGCCAATGAGAGGAGTAACTGGAAAACACATTATTTCCGTGATGAATAAATGCCAAGTAGTATTAATTCTAGTTTCTTTAGTCAAGGGAAGGGAATGAAACATTCCATCTTGGGATAATTTGTGTATGAGTTTCCTCACTGTTGTCCATACCATCCTGTTAGAGATGCAAAGTTCCTGTTGACCTGTACTGTTTGGCTGGAGATATCAAGGAAGTTCAAAAAAGTCTTGCAAATATTTATTGACCATCTATCATGTGCCAGGTGTCCTGAGGTGGGAATAAAACATTAAAAAGACCGATGAAGGAGGCTCCTGGGTGGCTCAGTTGATTAAGCGTCTGATTCTTGATTTAAGCTCAGGTCATGATCTCAGGGTCATGGGATCAAACCCTGCATTGGGCTCTGTGCTCAGCAGGGAGTCTGCTTGAGATATTCTCTCTCCCTCTCTCTCTCTCCTCCACCCCCATGCTCACTTGCTCTCTCTCTCTCAAATAAATAAATCTTTAAAAAAAATATGAAATGCTCACCCTTAGGGAGTTCACATTTTAATGACTTCAGTGGACTGGCCAATACCTAAGATCCTTATCAACCTAGATTTTCTACAGACATGCTTCTAGATTATTTTGAGCCAAGCCTCTCTCAGCTCTGTTCCCACCTCCATTCACTTTATCCTGTCAAGTCACCAGGGACCCGTGCTTTGCTGAATTTCAGTAGGTATTTCTCTATCCCCTACTTAATGATGTAGTTGAGCACTCCCTCCCTGAAACACTTTCTTACTTGGCTTCTGGAACGTTCCTCTCCCTTGGTTCTCCCCTCACCAGAGTGTGGCTCCTCCTTGGTCTAAAGGCTGATGCTCTTGGATATACTCTTCAGTTTCTTGTATCCAGCTGCTCACTCTAATCTCCATTTCAAGATCCATACCAATTCAGATCATCTGTCTGCTCTGGCTTTTGTCCATTAGTCTGTCCCTCCCATAAGTCTTCTCTGTCCTCCCAGTTGCTCAGGTTAAAATTCTTAGAGCATCTTTGACTTTGTTTTAATTTCAGCCTCCATATCCCACCCACTGGCAAATCCTGTTACCTTATCTTCAAGTATGTATATAATTGCACTACTGCTCACCACCGCTGCCATCTTGGTCCACGGCTCTGCTGCCCATCACCTGGGCTACTGCAGGAACTCCCTCACCAACCTCTCTGCTCCTTGTCTTGCCCCCTCCAGTGTTCTCCCTACACAGCATTGAGAACAGCCTTTTGAAACATAGATCCTGTCTCTTTTCTGCTCAAAATCTTTCTGTGGCTTCCCATCTCGCTCAAACTAAAATTCAAAACCTCGCAGTAGTCTGTAAGACCCTTACCATCTGGTTTCTCCTCCTCAAACTTCCCCAAGCCTCAGTTTCCAACTTGAAAATGGATGGATGTGGTGAGATAGACATCATAGGGTTGTTTGAGGATTAAGTACAATAATTCCTGTACTGTGCTTTGTGTACACTGAGAGCTTAATAAACATTAATAAACATTAGCTCCAAATATTTGCTGAGTGTCTACTATGTGCCAGGCATCACTGTGGGCAGAAGGGATGCTGCAGAGTAAAATGCAGTTCCGTTCTCTCAGAGCTTACATAGGAGGTGATCAATTCTATGGAGAAAAACAGAGCAGAGTAGGGGAGGGGGCAGATAGTAGGAGTAGCGGCTCTTTGTGTGGTCTGGACTCACTGGTTTGTGATTTGGATTTGGTTTCAAGTTGGAAACTGAGACTCAGGGAAGTTCTCTAAGTTGCCCAATATCACCTGATAGAGTTGGGCTTGAACTGGGTCTTGGGGACTGCAGCATCCATGCTCTGACCACCTTGTATGTTGCTTTCCTGTTTGGTGGGTGTAGTTTGTGCAGAAAGGTTTACAGTGGCTGCCCAACACATAGAAATGTGAATAAGCAATCTCTGGCCCACCCCGGACTTGAAATACACAAATGGACAGGAGCACTCCTCCTCCGCCAATGCAAGGCTTGAACTCATGACCCTGAGATCAAGACCTGAGTTGAGATCAAGAGTCAGATGTTTAACGGACTGAGGCCACCCAGGTGCCCTCAAGCATATGCACTTTTAACTGCTGCACCAAACTGCTGCTTCATGGCACCACTTACAAAACATTAAAATTTACCATTAAGAGGTGTTTTGTTTTGTTTTTTCTGGGAGACTGAACTCATGAAAAGTTGTTCTGAAGATAAAAGCTTTGCAGGAAGCTCAAGGGTGAAAGAGAAATGCAGCAGAATGCCTCATGAGGTGGAGCAAAGGATGGAATGGGTATTGCTGCAGACTCTCTGAACACAGAGAACCAGGGCCAGGAGTGGAGAACGGGAGGAAGTGGAGAAAGCCAGAGTGTGGGAATTTTTATCATTGTTGAAGGATTCACATAAATATGTGTCTCTGAAATGGGGACTTGTAGGGCAGATTTCTCACAAGTGCTGATAAAACTTAACATCTAAGCCATTTTTGTCAGTTCCCAAGCTGCACAGAATGCTTACTCTCCCTGGCTTTTATTTACATAAATCCTGCTTCTGGTATAGTTAATGATATTTTATTTTGCATGATTATTTCATGAGGATTTTTCATTAGATATATATTTTTTATTTTGCCTGAAAAACGATCTTTATTTTACCCTATTTTTTAAACTAAAAAAATTTTAAAGCAGTGAAACATGGCTCTCCCCCCTTTAAAAAGGTTTTAATTTAAATTCCAGCTAGCTAACATACAATGTAATACTAGTAGTTTCAGGTGAGCAATATAAGGATTCAGCACTTCCATATGTCACCTAGTGCTTATCAGGACAAGTGCATTCCTTAATCCTCATCATCTATTTCACCTGCCTCCCCCACCACCCCTGACCCCCCAACCCATTGGTAACTATCAGTTTGTTCTCTATAGTTAAGAGTCTGTTTCCTGGTTTGTCTCTCTCTCTTTCTTCTCCCTTTGCTCATTTGTTTCTTAAATTCTACATATGAATGAAATCGTATGATATTTGTCTTTCTCTGACTGACTTATTTCATTTAGCATGATACTCTCTAACTCCATGCATGTCATTACAAATGGCAGGAATCATTCTTTTTTATGGCTGAGTAATATTCCATTCTGTATATATACCACATCTTCTTTATCCATTCATCAGCCAATGGACCCTTGGGCTGTTTTCATAATTTGGCATTGTAGATAATTCTGCTATAAACATGAGAGTGCATGTATCCTTTTGAAATAGTATTTTTTTTAAAGATTTTATTTATTCATTCATTCATGAGAGACACACAGAGAGAGAGGCAGAGACACAGGAAAAGGGAGAAGCAGGCTCCATGGAGGGAGCCCGACATGGGACTCGATCCTGGGTCCCCAGGATCACACCCTGGGCTGAAGGCGGCGCTAAACCGCTGAGCCACCCAGGCTGCCCAGTTATTTTTTATATTCTTTGGGTAGAGACATGAAAAAATGCTCAACATCACTGATCATCAGGGAAATGCAAATCAATTCTATAATGAGATACCACTTCACTCCTATCAGAATGGCTAAAATCAACAACACAAGAAACAACAGGTATTGGCAAGGATGTAAAGAAAGGCGAACCCTCTTGCACTGTTAGTGGGAATGTAAACTGGTACAGTCCCTGTGGAAAACAGCATGGAGGTTCCTCAATAAGTAAAAAATAAAACTACCCTACAATCCAGAAATTGCACTATTAGGTATTTACCCAAAGAATACCCTCCCTATTAAAAAATTGTGGTAAAATACACATATTTACCATTTTAACCATTTTAAATATATAGTAATTCGATGGCATTTAGTGCATATACAGTGTTGTGTATCCATCACCACTATCTAATTCCACAATGTTGTCATCACTGCAAAAGGAAATTATGTACCCAATAAACAGTCATTTCCCACTCACTCTCTTTCCATCCGCCCCTGACCACTACTAGTCTGCTTTCTCTCCTTATGGATTTGCCTCCTCTGGGTATTTCATATAAATAGGATCATACAAGATGTGGCCTTTTGTGTCTGGCTTCTTTCACTTTGCATAATGTTTTCAAGGTGCTCCATGTCATAGCATGTGCCAGTATTTCATTCTTTTGAATGACGTCCATTGTAGGCATATGCCATCCTTTTGTTTATCAATTTTCATTCATCAGTTGATGGAATTTAATATATACCTTTTAATATGGTTACTAGAGCACCAGGTAGTGCCACACTTTGCTACATGCTCGCTCCTGAGTCTATAAAGAGCCCTTACATATCCATAACAAAAAAAAAAAGAGAGAACATCCCTTTATATAAATGAATAAGTGACCTAAACAAAAGGCAAACTACAAATATAATCATTTTATGGGTTAAAAAATCATTTAAATCTGTTCTTTTTAGTTCATTCTGGAATTAGTTTGATTAGTTCATTCTGGAATATATCTGGTATCTGTATTATTTAGGACCAGATCATAGACATCCCAGTGTTTGGGATAATCCCCATTTGGGAAAAATTTTATCTGTTGCTCTATTCAAGTAAAGTTGTGACCTGAAAATAATTTCCTATATTTTTTCCAGAGACCACATCTTAGAGCCTTTGTAAATATTTTTTTCTTCTTATTTTTTCTGAATTTAGATGGATACTAAAATCATTTTAGAGAATGTCTCACTTTTCAAGAGGATCTCAATTTAGAGATTTTGGTGGTTGGTCACTAACATACAGCCATGAGATGTAGAGCCATGAATTTTCAAAATCTGAGGCTCTTTGAAACTAATGAGTTGTTTTTCTACAACTGTGCTGTCCAGTATGATAGACACATGCCATGTACTGCTACTGAGCACTTGAAATTGACACAAGAGTATAATACTCATTGGATTTTTAAAAATTTATTTATTTAAAAAAAAAAAATAAAATAAAAAAAAAAATAAAAAAAAAAAAATAAAAAAAAATAAAAAAATAAAAAAAAAAATTTATTTATTTATTTATGAGAGCACAAGTAGGGTGGGAGAGGCAGATGGAGAGGGAGAGAAGGAATCTTAAGAAGGCTTCACCCCCAGTGTGGAGCCTAATGTGGGGCTCCATCTCATGACCCCTAGATCATGACCTGAGCTGAAATTAAGTTGGATGCTTAACCGACTGAGCCACCTAGGCACCCCAGTAACATATTCATTGGCTTTTGAAGATATGAAAAAATGTGAAATATCTCTAATATTTTTTTCTACTCCACATTGAACTGATAATAGTATCTGGATATATTGGGTTAAATATATTATTATAAAATAAACTTACCTGTTTCTGTTTACCATTTTAATGTGACTAATGGAAAATTTAAAATTATGTATGTGGCTTGCACGGTATTTCTATTAGACAGTGCTGTTCTAAAAAAACAACTGGCAGAGGGATGGAAAAATGGGAAAAAGAAGTCTGAATGTACACTTCCAACTTCTGTGCCTTTAGAATCTTAAAAGTGCCCCATGAGAGAAGCTGCAGTGGATCTGGATGCCTACATTAGCCTCCCTGCTGGTCTCTGCCTTCATTCTGGACCCCTCTGTTATCTTCTCTTCCCTCCGGCCAGAGGGATTTTTCTAAAGGCGAATCTCATGTTGTTTCCTACTGTATAGCCTTAGTGGAGCCTCCTCAGCCCACGGCTGACCTCCCAATCCTAGCCTTTAAGGCTCTGCCCTGTCCAGTTCTGGCTGCCTCTTCAGCCTCACCTTAATCCTCTTGGCCTCCTTCCCCACCTGTCAAGGTCTTTCAGTAAAAATTATTATGATTTTCATTACATAATACATTTCCATAGTAAAGATTTAAAAATACATAATGTAGGGATGCCTGGATGGCTCAGTGGTTAAGCGATCCCAGAGTCTCGGGATCGAGTCCCGCATCAGGCTCCCTGTATGGAGCCTGCTTCTCCCTCTGCCTGTGTCTCTGCCTCTCTCTCTCTCTCTCTCTCTCTCTCTCTCTGTGTCTCTAATGAATAAATACATAAAATCTTCTAAAAAACTACATAATGTAAAAGATGATGTCCACATCTATGCTTCCCGCCCCCTACCCTGGCTACACACATAATCAGCATCAACAGTTGGGCATGTGCCCTTCCAGGGCCCTCAGGAGGTATACACATAGCTGATTCTATACGTGTGTGTGTAAACACAAATGAGTTTATGTGTTGTCCTGTTGCTTATCCTACATTATGTATTTTATAGTCTTTGCTGGTGAAGGCATTATCTTTAATGGATGCCTTTGTGTTTTATATAGCTTTGCCATAATTAATTCGTTTATTATTATTATTAATTATAAACTATTTTACCCATATAGCAAAATATAGGCTGTTGTAACTTTCATCTCTGTACCCACCATTTAATAGACATCATTTTGCCCTGTTGGCTTCAGAATTTTTATGTAAGGGGTGCCTGAGTGGCTCAGTTGGTTAAGCCTCTGCCTTTGGCTTAGGGTTTAGGTCATTGATGGAGCCCTGCATCCGGCTCCCTGCTCAGAGGGGAGTCTGCTTGTCCCTCTGCCCCTCTCTACCCTCTGCCCTCCCACCCCCGCTCATGTTCTCTCTCTCTCAAATAAATAAAATCTCTAAAAAAAAAAAAAACTTTTATGTGAATAAATGGAACATTACAGGTAGAGATGAAGCCTCAATGGGTCCCAGTCCAGTCTCTTTTCCCTCTCAGTCCCCAAAGGGAGCCAGTCTTATCCAGTTGATAAATCCTTTTTATCTGTAGTCTTACTATGTGTATGTGTGGCTATAAACAATAGAGTGTTACTTTGTGAGATTCTAAATAGTATTATATATCATGCATATCTCCTGCAACTTGGATTTTCTTTCTTTTTTTTTTGAGTTTTTCATTAATACATCATCCTACATGGTCTTACATTGCAAGGAATGAATATAGTTTTATTTAAGAATCCTTTATTGACGACATTTAGGTTGTCATACTTAGCTTCCAGTTTTTCAAATGTGCCATCTCTCTTTTACATCTTAACTCTTGACTTTTAATTTTAGTAGTTTTGCCAGTTTTGCCTATTTTGGTAATCTTTGCAAAGGTCAGCTTTTTATCTCCTGCATTTTAGCTTGCTTTCCTGTGGCCTGGCCCATTGCTCCCTGTTTTATCACCTGGCTGAGTCCTCATCTCTGTCAGGTCATAGGGAGGGCTCATTTCCTCTGGGAGGACCTCCTGGCTCCTCAAATGATTGAGCCCCTTTGTCACTCCTAACACAGCTCTTTTTTTTTTTTTTTTTTTTTTTTTTTTTTAAAGACTTACTATGTTGTCTGTCTCTCTCGTCCTTTTGTAAGCTTCATGAAAGCAGACACTGGATTTGTGTCATTCACTAATGTCTAGTACTGTGCCTGCCCCATAGGAGCTGTTCTATAATATTGGAGATAAATTAATATGTGAGCCCCTGTGATTGGGTACAGAACCCTTCTCCAAAGGGTGATGGCTGTCTTTCAGGGTGCATTCTCAATGGGACTGTTGCAGAAGATCCAACTAGTGCTGAGTGATTGTATCAGTTGACTATTTCTGAGGTTCTGTGATCCTTTCCCCACACAATTTATCAGTAAAAAAAGAGCTGGAGTTGCAACCATGGCATGAGTGGAATGAAACTGAGTGTGGTCTATGAACTATGGAAACATGTTAGTGGGTGGTGCCTTTGTGCTTTTGTTTAAGAGACAAGCCAAAATGATCAGCTTTCCATTGGCAAACTACCTCTTCACAGTGAGCTTCTCCACAAATATGGGGTCTTCACCAGGCTAACCACCTGCCAGTCCATCCTCAATTATGTACCACTATCAGACCTAAGAAGACATTTACCTGAAAGAGACTGTCACTGTCTTAACTGGTCCAAACAGAATAAAAATAACTGGCATAAGGGCGCTTGGGTGGTTTAGTTGGTTCAGTGTCTGCCTCTTGATTTCAGCTCAGATTGTGATCCCAGGGTCACAGGAGTGGGCCCCAAGTCAGGCTCCGTGTTCAGAGGGTTGTCTGCTTCCCCTCTCTCTCTGCCTTTTCTCCTGCTTGCATACTGTTTCTGCCTCTCTCAAAATGAATGAATAAATCTTTTTAAAAAAACTGGCACAAGTGGTACCATATTCTGCACTAATTTCTTTTATAAAATGTAGCTTTATGACTTTCCTAGGAATGCTACAATTGTCTTCATGGATATAGAGAAATAAAACAAAAGAAATAAAAGGAAAGTTGGTTTTTAAAAAAATATTTTTATTTATTTATTCATGAGAGACAGAGAGAGAGAGAGAGAGAGAAAGAGAGAGAGAGGCAGAGACATAGGCAGAGAGAAAAGCAGGCTCCATGCAGGGAGCCCGATGTGGGACTTGATCCTGGGACTCCAGGATCACGCCCTGGGCTGAAGGGAGGTGCTCAACTGCTGAGCCACCCAGGTGTCCCAAAAGGAAAGTTTTGTTAGCATGATGTTCTGAGTTGAGAATTAAGACATTGAAATATTTAAAACATAAACAACATGCTGGCTAAGGTGGTACTCTTTGGGAAGGGAAATAGGGTGGGAGGCATGAAATTAGACAAGGAATGGAGGGAATCACTTTTCATGGTTCCATTGTGTTCGTATTTGTAGTCATGTTGTAGTCTAACAAATATGACAGGTTGAAGACTTTGTTTTTATTTTCCTTCTATTTTATCTAATGTATAAGAATTAGTGTGAATTTCACTGCTGTTCACATGTGCCTTACCAATGGTAATGATAAGTAACATTCCTTTTTACTTGGTTAAAGAAGGAGGCTTCAAGATGCTCCTCCTTGTGATGAGTTGTCAGAAGGTCAGTAGAAGCCTACCATTATGTCACAATGCTCACATCATTCACCTCACTTCATCTGATCTCATAGGCATTTTATCATCTCACATCATCACAAGAAGGGCAATACAGTACAATAAGATATTTGAGAGAGAGAAGCCACATTCACATAACTTTTATTACTACGTATAGTGTTATAATCCTATTTTTTAGAGAGGGGGAGGGGTAGTGGGAAAGGGAGAGAGAGAATCTTAAGTAGGCTCCATGCTGGGTATGGCTATCACACGGCTCAATCCCACGACTCTAAGATCATGACCTGAGCTGAAATCAAAAGTGGCTCACTCAACCAACTGAGCCACTGAGGTGCCCCTGTTATATAATTCTATCCTATTAGGAGTTATTGTTGTCATTGCCCTTATGCCTCATTCATAAATTAAACTTAATTATAAGTAGTATGTGTAGGAGAAAACATAGCATGTACAGGGTTTGGTCATTTCCATTGATTTAGGCATCCACTGGGAGTCTTGAAACGTACCCTTTTTAAAAATAAGCTATACACCTGATGTGGGGCAGGAACTCACAACCACAAGATCAAGAATCACATGCCCCACCAACTCAGCCAGCCACGTGCCCCTGATACCTACCCTTCATGCATAAGGGGAGACTACTGTAGTAGCTAACTTGAGCATCTAGCAAGTACCAGATTCTCTGCCATTTTATATAGCACTTAAATGCTTCAATTTTGTGAAAAAAGATCATTATCCCCATTTTATAGATGAGAAAATGGAGACTCAGAGGGAGTAGAGAATAGGTAGCCTGGTTGAAGTCCCCCAGCAAGAAAGGGAGGGAGCCACTCTTGGAGCTAGCATCACATAGTGCATGGGCAGCAGAAGCTTCTGAAACCCATACTCTCAGGAGCTGCTCTGGAAATGGTCATTAATCCTCTTCCCAAGGTGGTGGGAAAAAGTTTGTATTTGTTTTCCTGTGGTGGGAAATACATTCGATTGCTAATCCTGAGCCCTATTGCTACTGAGCTTATTCTGTTTGAGTCCAGCCACACAGACACACACACACACCTGAATTTGAGATCATTCCCTAAATGCATCTTGAATCCTGACTTTTTGCTTCTCCTGTGGGCATTTCTCTGCCTACCATAAGCTCCCTGGAGAGGGGAATGTTTATAACTTCTCTTCCCAACCTTTCCGACGGTTATAACCTCCTTCCAGGCAAAAGCTCTCCCTCCTGCCTCAGTGGCTTCTCTCCTGCTGCATGCCCACCCCTGGCTTCCCATCGGTTCCTCTGCAGAGATGGATGGTTACTGGTCAGCGTTGTCCTCCTGACATCTGTAGGACAGGCTGTGCTTCTTAACCACATATGTGTGCACGGCTGGCATGGATGTGAGCAGGGGAAGGGAGAGGGGGAGAAGGAGGAGGAGCAGGGGGAGACAAGCAGACTCCCCACTGAGTAGGGAGCCCAACACAGGCCAGATCCCAGGACCCTGAGATTATGACCTGAGCTGAAATCAAGTCAGACACTTCACTGACTGAGCCACCCAGGTGCTCCCCCTAAAGCTGTCCTTTAAAGCCATCTGGGTGCTAGTGTTTGGCTGGGGGGAAGGAGGGTGGATACTCTTAGGATGCCAGATTAGATTGTTGAAGGGATTCCAGCTAATGTGAATGATCTGGAAGCCTGGCTGGTGATGGAATACAAGGGTTGGGGGAAGCCTACAGTTAGAGACAGTCCTTCTCTTAGTAGGTTTCCTGGCAGTTTCCCCAGCCAAAAATGGTGTATCCAAATTTCCTGAGACTGCCTAGGATGGACAGATTTGCTCTGATCCTGTTTCTTTGCCTATGAGGCTTTTTGAGTAAGACCCTGCTAAACTGGTGCCCTCCCACAAGGAACCCTCTGGCCACATTATTCCAAAAGCATGCTGTGCCCTGTTTGATGGGGCTTCTCTCTATATGAGAGGGGCTACATCCTCTGAATCTGGAGGCAGGCACATCTGGTTATGAATCTCAACTTGGCTGCCTACCAGCTATTTGACTTTCGGCACATGGCTTAACCTCTCTGAGTCCTAGTTTATCTCATCTGTAAAATGGGGTAATGATAATATCCCCCATTATACCATAATTTATATGAAAGTATGTTATGATACAATGCTGTATTATTTATTTAAAAGTATATAATGCCTAGGCACTTGGCTGGTTCAGTTGGTAGAGCGTGTAGACTCTTGATCTTGAGGGCAAGCCCCACATTGGGTGTAGAACTTACTTTAAATAAATAAAAGTATTTTAAATATATATATATCCTTTATAATGTATCACGTATTATATATTTGTACAAAAATACTTATATATATAAAACATTCTATAGCACCATCATAACACTCCCTGTATATCATGTACTAATAATATACTGTAACATAATAACCTATTATATTGTGAGACTTACATTATTAGGGCACAGTGCCTGGCACATCATGTAATTTAATCACTGTTAATTGTTGTGATCATAATTTTCTGTGGACATGTAAAACAGGGGTCCATTTACTCACAATGTTCTGCTTGTTATATGTTGTTGCTTTGGAATCAGTGAAGCTCATCAAATAGTTAGGAAAGTAAAGCCCAATTATAACCTGGGAGAGGAGGAAACAGTATCCAGGGAGATGTTTTGTTAAATTCTAGTTTTTTTTTTTTTAATCCCAAGGGAGAAATGCTTTTTTAGAAGAACTTAGACCAACATGTTACTTAATAGAGAAGTGTATTAAATCTAAATAACCACCCACATGTTCTGTTTGCCTTGAGATGTTATTAGCCTGGGTTTTTATTGATGTATGTGTGGGTGAGGAGGAGAGTGAGGCAAGTGGGGCTGGATAGAAAGACACAGCAGGTGGGAGTTCCCATCGTTTTGGGTGAGTTGTCTCAGCTTTTCTATGTCAGATCTGGGCCTCTGGTCGAAGGCTATTTTTGGAGCCAGAATTTGGGAGGAGGGAACGGAGCTCATGCTGACTCCTTTGAGAACTTAGCAGTGATAGACCTGGATTCGGAGCGCTCATCTTGTCTTGACTGCATACTTGATGTTGTTTCTCCTGTTTTGCAATATAGGCAGTGTGAAAGCCCAAGAGATGAAGCCTCATGGTTAGGGTCACGCAGCTAGTGACACACTGTGGGATCTGAGGTCAGGCAACTGAGACCAGAATCCTGATTTCACCTATGTGCTGATAGTTGGCACTTAATATCCTTAGGCCTCCGTTTTCTTATCTATTAAATGGGTACAGTGACAAACCCTAGCTCTCAGTGTGAGAGTCGATGAGATTAATCCCATGAAGTCTTAGCATGTGCAGTTTTAAGTACACAATACCTGTTAGTGACTGCTATTATTATCACCTTGCATTTGGCTTATTTATCTTTCATGTGGTAGAGCCAATGAAGATTTTTACTCAAGTTTCACATATGGCAGAGCCTGTGCAGTGGTCACTCCTGCCGTGTGTCCCTACTGATCATGGCAGGGAAGTCAAAATACAGGTGTGGCTATCATGGGAAAAACTGACAATGCCTTTTTGGTACATCAGTGACTAAAACTTCAGAGAAAGTCCAAGATGGACCTTTCTCAGGGATGCTTTGAAGTGAGGTGGTACTTTGAGCAAACATGAAAGTTGAATTTCCATATTGACAGACACACATTTTTAGGAAGGGTAATTTATTGTCCCATAAAAGCATTGTAAAAGGTGTCCCTGTAGGTATGTTGGCAGCTATAACATTGGATTTACTCCTTGGGACAGAAATAAGGTTTTGCTGGTGTGTCTGGAGCTCCCCAGCCACACTACTGCTTTTTTTCCTTCCCCATACTGTTTACCCACATCCTGCGCCCACCCCTAGAGCTTGCCTCTGTCATAGGTAAGGATACTGAATCATATGGAGGGGTTAATAGAAGAGAAAATCAGTTCCAACTGGTTAGGCAATGGCTACATGTTAGAAATATGGATTCTCCTTTAAATGTTTGCAGCTCAGGTGTGGCTTGCACCAGGTAGGGTTCCAGGCTCGCCCAGAGCTGTAAATACCACCTGATGGCATCCATTTGGGAATTGTTTGTGTATGAGAAATAAAGATCAAGATCGGGAGCTTGGTCTGATTTCTTTTTATTGCAACCCAGGTTGAATTTTCTATTCAATTTGAATTTTTAGGGGTGGGGGCTTGACTATTTCCAAGGGACTCTGGAGCTTTGGTCCTGAGGTGCTGGGAAGGAGTTCGGAGTGCATTTGGCTGCTAAGGGTTGCGGAGCTGTAGGAAAGCCCAGTGCCTCATTGGCCAGAACCGTTTCTCGAAGCATCTCTCTTTCTGGTAAAACTGTATCTGAAATAGATGATTTCCTCTGAGTGTCGAACCTGTGAGTAACGAACATGTTGTCTTGTCTTTTCTCCTCTTCTAGGCCTAGGCGGCAGCGGCAAACCAACTTCCCCATGTTCCCTTCCCCCAAAGCCTGGAATTTCAGAGGGGTAAGTGTTTTCCTGGGAGCAGTCCCTGCTCTTCTACACCCTATTCTGGCCTCTCCAGAAATGGTGCTACCAGGAGTTGGCTTTATTAATCAGTCTCTGCCAAAAGAGCTGTGTTTTAGCACTTGGAGAAATCGTGTTTGTATCAGCGGTTGTGGCTTAATTACAAAATGTGTCCCAATAAGCACCCACTGGTGTTTGCCCTGTAGGTCTTGGGCTACTGGAAGTATCTGGTAAAGAAGCCACATCACGGTTGATGGGGTGGGGTGCATTGTGCCTGTTTTCCTGGGAACCTGGAGGGACCCAGTGCACAATGAAGAAAAGAAAAATCTGAAATGGACAATCTGTTAAAATGTAGATTTACAACTTCATGGGGAGCTTGGTTTTCCAGAAGGAGAAGTCTGCAAGCTCCAAACAGATTTTTAGGGGGAGTCAGAAAAATCTCCCAATCATAAAACCAAAAGCTGTAGACCTTTAAAATTGTATAGTCAGCTCTAACCATCTCTTGATGCAAAGTTCTCTTCCTTAACATAATAATGTTAATAATAATAATGATAATAAAGTGGGAACCCTGGGTGGCTCAGCGGTTTAGTGCTTGCCTTCCACCTGGGGCCTGATCCTGGAGGCCTAGGATCGAGTCCCACATCGGGCTCCCTGCATGGAGCCTGCTTCTCCCTCTGCCTGTGTCTCTGCCTCTCTCGTGCTCTCTCTGTGTGTCTCTCATGAATAAGTAAATAAAATCTTAAAAAAAAAATGATAATAAAGTGTATGGAAGCCCTACCATTTGCTAAAATGCATTCTAGCTCTGACCTTAGGAAGAAGACCCTTGCATGTGTAAAGAATACTCAGAGCTTGTTTCACCGCCCCCTGACAGCCTTCGTGTTAGCTATTCCTTCTGCCTAGAACACAGCTCCCACTGTCTAGCACTGCACTCCTACACACACTGTAGCTGGCCCACCCACTTTATCCCTTGGGTCTAAGCCTTGACATCACCTCCTGTGGGGAGCTATCTAAGCTGAGGCATCTCCTATGGACCCCTGCACTTTCTTCTTATTGATAGGATAAGATCATTATTAGTGCCTGCTGAAAGGTGATATTAGAAGCTCCACACATCAGGTGTGTAGAGATCTTGTTACTCTCTTGTTACTCTCTCTTATCCACTGTATCACTGGGCGTAGCACATACATGCTTCATTACTTTGTTGAATGAATAAACATCTCTCACATCCATCAAACACAAAGTCCACCTCAGATTGTGTTTCAAGTTCACATCTTTGGTCTTCTCAGCACTGTTTTTACTAGTTGAAATCACCTTTAATATCCTGCCTAGATTCTTAGTTGTTTTCTCCAAGTGTGTGATTAAAAATAAATATGGATCATGGCTCTATTTTAACTAAGTTTACAGTATGGTTTTCACTGAGTACAAAGAGAAAGGTGTTGGTCTCCTAAGTAGACTTACTGAATGTAAGTCATCTCCTAAGTTATTTATGGTTTTGTGGATAAGATCCCCATTCCGCCAGGCGTGTTCAGTTGGATGATCATAAGCATTAGGTGGGAAAAGCCTTGTGTGGTCAAATAAACTTGGGACCCACTGAGAGCACCTCATTAAATATGTTCACCACGGCGAGACTTCTCAGAACCTTTGATGTGTTGCAGTGCTTGGAGACTACATTAGGGAGAGTGAATGGAGTCGATGGCATTTCCCAAAGTCATTGCCCATAAATCGTTGTTGACAATATAGTTTGTACACACTTTGGAATGGCTGACATTTATTGTCAGTTTTCAACTGTAGAGAAATTAAACCTTCTATGAGCAAGTTGGTCTTTTTTGAAAACATGTATTTTCTGCCTCTGGCCTCCCTTCAGGATACTCTACCCTTCCCTCTGATTCAGCAGTGGTCACTAGCCAACTACTGAGGTACATTTAGGGTGACCAACCACCCAAGTTTGTCAGTGATTGTTCTGGTTTTAGCACTAGAAGTTTCCAGGCAAACTGGGGCAATTGATTACCTATGGCCATACAACCTCTTTAGCTGTTTTCCCTTGAAAAATGTTTTGTGAATTCTTTTTTTTTTTTTTTTAAGATTTTATTTATTCATGAGAGACACACAGAGAGAGGTAGAGACAGAGGCAGAGGGAGAAGCAGGCTCCATGCAGGGAGCCCGATGTGGGACTCGATCCTAGAACTCCAGGATCACGCCCTGAGCCAAAGGCATACACCCAACCGCTGAGCCACCCAGGCATCCCTGTTTTGTGAATTTTTTAGCACAACTCTGTTTTATAGAAATTGCTGCTCAAAGGAACTTGTTAGATATACACTTGGTTTGGGGCACCTGGGTGGCTCAGTTGGTGAGCCTTCTCCCTACTCCTCCCTGTTTGTGCTCTCTGACACTGTCTCTGTCTCTCTGAAATAAATAAATACAATCTTAAAAAAAAAAAAAAAAAAGCTATACACTTGGTTTAAGTGACCCTTCATCCCTGCATGGTAACATTTGAAATTAGGGAATCACCACGGAAGAACTAGCTCAGAAGATTTTTCCAAATAGTTAAAATTGCTGGAGTAGAGTCTGCTAGGTGGTTAGATCAGCTACGGTATTTATTTTGGCCCCCTGTCCTTGCTTTGATTTCTCCTGGCTCAGGGGCTTATTGATAAAATTAGACAAACTGACATCAAGATAGACCAGGGAGAGATGATCTGAGACCTGATCAATTGCCAGATTGGCCAAATTGATCTCTCTTCCTATTGGAGCATCATCTTCCATGACATAGAGAGTTAAGTAAGAGGGAACCCTACCGAGTGGAGACATCCTCAGTCCCAGCCAGGCCATGCTTTGTAACCATCACTATGGTAATTGGAACTGAAGAACAAGAAGGACCCAGAATGTCAGGGTGAAGACAGTTGAGGCATTATCTAGCTAATACATTTTCCCTAGTGAATTGTGACTCCCAGGCCTGTTAGATTGAGCCTAGGGCAGGGCGCATTTTCTATGAATGCTTTATTTTCTTCTTTATTGAGATGGGAATGTTTTAGAATCTGTGCGCTAGTAAATTTCCTATATTTAAATATGTATGAAACCATTATAAACGTTTGTCATTCCATTCCTCTTTGTTTTGTAAAGAATAAAGATCCTGTGTCAGTTCACTTATATTCTGGGCACAGGTGGATTTTGGGGATGGGGTGGGGAGAAGTGGTGGGGAAAGATGGATGATGGTAAAAGGCAAGAGGACAAGAAACCATATCACTCTAGATGACAAACCAAGAGGGAGACACATGAGGACTCAGGAGGGAGCTTGGAGCAAAGGGAAGAAAGGCAGTGGTTGGTGTCTTCATAGTCCTGGAAAAAGATGTTTCAAAATAATTTTAAGGAACGTCTTTCTCAGTGAGTTGTATTGTAATCCTCTCCTTGCCTTCCCTGGACACACTCACTGCAGATTTGCATTATTCCTCAAGGCATTAGGAGTAGGGTTTGTAGGTTGTTGTTTTTTTTAGGGGGCTGAAGCTTTTGGCTGTAGAGAGGTTCAAGAAGAGCTGGTGACCCTTAAATGACACTCTTTCTACCTACCCAGTGATTTAGCCCTTTTAGGAGTTGTCCTTATTAAGTGTAGTTTGGGTCTCTGGATTCCCACCTTTGTCTAAGCAGATGGAGGCCCTTGGTGTTACTAACCCTCCTGACATTCCCACCTTCCTGAACAAAGGGTGATGTTGTACCCATCTTTCACCAGACTCATGGGTGCTGCACTTACACACATGGAGAGGAGCCAAGAGGGAGTTTTGGTTGGGGCAGTTATGGTGGGCACATCATGAGTAAAACCAGAATAGAATGACAGGAATGAGAAGGTGGGACCCTGAGGTGCTGTTACTAAGTGCTTCCGTCAGGTGTTCACTGCGCATCTGGTCCCCATCTGGTTGGGGCAGTGCTGAGCTCAGAATTTCCACCCTTCCCTTGTGCAAATATTTGCTACAGTTCCTCCCGTTAGCTGCACACACACACACACACACACACACACTCAGGGAGGAAACTTACCCTTGTGGAAGTGTGGAAATCTCAGGACCACAACTACCATTGCTATTAGTTAATTAGGAAACACTTAGCAAGACTTACTACTCCATACAAGGCATTGTTTGGGTGTGAGAACTGAGGTTTCAATTAAGTATCAACCAGATTTCATGGCTGTGCTTGGCTTGTCTCTTTCTCCAGTGCCTGGGCTTTATTCTTGCCTAGGCCATTTGGGAAGAAATTTCTAGACTCTGAAGCTTTAGAAGAAACTTTGGACATTGTGGCCCTTACCTTTTAATTTTCAGATGTGGAAAACAAGGCCTAATGTATTATTAGTCAGGACTCTTTTGATTGGAAGTGATAGAAACTCAAAACTAGCTCACATAGGGATCCCTGGGTGGCGCAGCGGTTTGGCGCCTGCCTTTGGCCCAGGGCGCGATCCTGGAGACCCGGGATCGAATCCCACGTCAGGCTCCCGGTGCATGAAGCCTGCTTCTCCCTCTGCCTGTGTCTCTGCCTCTCTCTGTGTGACTATCATAAATAAATAAAAATTAAAAAAAAAAACTAGCTCACATGGAAAGGGAGATTGATTGGCTCATATAGCTGGTGTGTAGGCTGCAGGTACAACAGATACTCCTTCTCAGCTTTGTCATTGTTGGGGTATTGTTCTTATCTTGCATACCACATGTGAACCATTTTGGAGGGAGAGGATGACCACAAATAGCTGCTTGTTTCTAGAGAATAGAGAAACTTTTGATCCCAGGTTCCACATGTGAAATCCCAGTGTAGGACTCTGATTATCCTGGCTTGGGTCACATAGCTATGCCTTGGCCAATCACTGCAGTCAAGAAGATTGGACAGGCCTTGGCCACATGTTCCTTCTGAGGGAGCTAGATAAGGCAGCTCCACTAGAGCCACTTGAGGTAGGGAAGGGTCATCTGCTCTAAGGAGGAGTTTGGTACTGTTACCAAAAGGGAGTCTGGCTCCTACACAGACAAGTATTAATGGGGACTGCTCCTAGGGTCACTCAAAGTAAAGAGATCAGAACTAAAACCTGGCTTTCTGACAGCGAGTTGTGCACCTGTTCCATGTTACCTTGACGCATCCCAGGTCCTCCTGTGTTTGGAAGGAAACGCACAAACCTCAGCGTAGTTGAACATTTCTTGAAGGTCAGACTGAAATTTCTAAAATTCACAATTCAGTAGAGCGATAATCTCTCAAGATACTCAAAACATACACAGCCAGGCCAGTGTTCATTGCGATCTCACTGTGTCCACCCTGCAACAAAGGTGCCATAGTCTCTTTCTTGCAGCCTCACTTTGTACATTTACCTCCACTTACTAAACGTCAGCTCCAGGCAAGGCCATGGCAGTCCTGCATAGTAGATGTATTTATGTACATTTCAAGGATGAGGAAACTGAGCCCCACATGTGCTAGCTTGCCTAAAATCATAGCTATAGTAGGTGACAGAGCCAGGATTTGAACCTGGGACTGTCCGTCCCCAGGCCATTAGAGTATATTGCTTCTTTAAAACAAAGCTGATGACAGGAAGTCCTGGGTAGCTCAATGGTTGAGCATCTGCCTTTGGCTCAGGTCACGATCCCTGGGTCTGGGGATTGAGTCCCACATCAGGCTTACCACAGGGAGCCTGCTTCTCCCTCTGCCTATTTCTCTGTGTCTCTCATAAATAAATAAATAAAATCTTAAAGACAAAACAAAACAAACCTGAAGACATACTTTTCTTTAAAGGAAGTTAGACATCAAGATCTTTCTTAAAATGATAGGAACAAGCGAGTAAATGATAGGAACAAGCGAGTAATCTATGGTAAACTTTTCATCACCCAGAATCCCTTTTAGTTCCCTTCTACTCCTTTGGACTTCATTTTTTTTTAAAGGTTTGATCTTCTCTACTATATTTATTAAAAAAATAATTTGTTACCCTATTTTGTATTTGTAATGATGAATACAATTTTAACAGCTCCATTAATCCCAGGTAACTAGCCCCTAGCATTCATTTAGGTTATACCAGGCATTGTGTTGAGTACTTTATGCATATATTACTTCCCAAAACAATCCCAACAGATAGGTGTTATTTGAGCCTCATCCTCATTTCATAGATGAGGAAGTAGAGTATGGTAGTTTTCTATCACTGCATAACAAATTACTACAAATTAAGCAGCCTGAAACACGAGCCATTCATTAGGTCACAGTTCTGTAGGTCAGAAGCCTGGGTATGGTGTGCCAGGTTCTCTGCTCAGATCTCACAAGACTAAAATCAAGGTGTTGGCGGGGGTGGGGGGGGGTCTTCTCTGAGGCACAGAGTCCTCTTCCAAGCTTATTCAGGTTATTGGGGGGAATCTAGTTTCTTGTGGTGGTAGGACTGAAGTACCCATTTCTTTGCAGATTGTCAACTGGGGGTGGCTCTTAACTCCTAGAGGCCCCTCTTGGGTCCTTGCCATGTGGCATCTTCCATCATAAGCCAGCAATAGAGAACCTGCCTCATACCAAGTATCTCTTATGTTTCATATCTCTCTGACTTGAGGAAGAGCCCAATTCCTTTTAAGGTCTCAGCAGATTAGATCACCAGGCAGATCATCTTCCTTTTGATGATCTGAAAGCCAATGATTAGTAGTCTAGTCATGGGGGTGATACTTCCTTACATTCTCAGACTCTGCCAGCACTCAGAGGAGGGGATTAGGCAACAATGTACACTAGAGGCTGGGGGTTTTGGGGTCCAGGCTAGAATCCTGCCTACTGAACAGAGGTTTAAAAATGGAGCATCTTGCTCAGGGTCACATGGCAGGTAAGTGGTGGAGCTGGCATTCTAACCTGAGCTCATCTTATTCCAAAGCTCATGTTCCTTGCCAGCACCATTTGGGAAATTATCTTCAGTATGAAATTACTAACCTCCTTATTATACAAAGGACTCTTGCAAATCAATAACACAAATTTGAAAACCTGATAGGAAAATAGTTGAAGGATGTGAATAAACAGCACAGGGATGCCTGGTGGCTCAGCAGTTAAGCATCTATCTGCCTTTGGCTCAGGGTGTGATCCCGGGGTCCTGAGATTGAATCCCACATCCCCTGCATGGAGCCTGCTTCTCCCTCTGACTGTGTTTCTACCTCTCTCTTTCTGTGTCTCTCATGAATAAATAAATAAAATCTTAAAAAAAAAACAGCACAGAAGAGAAAATATGTATGACCAGTAAACAAAGTCGGTATCAGGGTATGTCACTAAACATGTGTTCTGGCAAAACATCTGGGGGCTGATCAAATCTGGGCTCATAGAAGAGGTAGGCACCTACCCAACTGGGCTGTAAGACATTTGCCCCCCCCCCCCCCCCGCCGTCTCTTCCTCCTCCTCCCTCCCCCTGCCCCTTGCCTCCTTCCTCCTCCCACCCCCTCTCCTGCCCACCCATAGTGATAGTCAGTCTCGGGGCTGCCTTCGTGCACTTACAGGATGGGGAGTTTTACTATTCGCTGCATCTAGGCAGCCCAAACTCTGAGTTTGGTGGATAGTCTTTGGCAGTCATAACAAAAGTATAAGTGATGAAAAGGCACATACTTTGAGGGCGCGATGCCAACTGTAAACTTCAGACAAGATACCTTTCAAAGTGTCAGATCCTTATCAGCAGAATGAGGACAGTAATGCCATTTCTCAAAACTTGAGACTTGGTTATAATGGATATAAAGTGATCTGAATAATGCCTCCATGTAAAGTGTGCAGAAAATATTAGCTCCTTGTAACTAGAATTCTCTTACACCTGAAATGACTGTTTTCCTAAATATGTGTGTTTGAGAGATGCCTTTTCTGTGGGGGTGCCACCTCAAAGGGAAGAACTGACTGTCTCTGGTTTCCGCTTTCCCCTCTTGCCTCATTTCCCTTCGGGCAATAGAGAAGCCAGCCCTTGAGCAGCTGCTGACACCTGTGAGGGTAAGCCCCTGTCATCATCAGTCTGCTGACACCAGCAATATGTCAGGCACACTGAAGCTCAGTTTTAGATTCAAAAGCAGTTTCTTTTTTTGGTCACATGTGAGGTCTGTGGGGACATAGTAGCTTTAATGACAATCGTGCAAATTCTGAACTTTGGTAGCAGAATTATAGATGCCTTTGTTTATTTTATGTAGTTATTCAATTATTCCCTTTTGTGTTCCAGAATTATGCAGGGTAAAAGATGATTTTAACTTTGTTTTCTGGGTTAAGAAATCTTAGTTGCAGGGTTGCCTGGGTGGCTCAGTGGTTGAGCGTCTGCCTTCCACGCAGGTCGTGATCCCAGGGTTCTGGGATCGAGTTCTGGATTGAGACTCCCCACAGGGAGTCTGCTTCTCCCTCTGCCTCTGTCTCTGCATGAATAAATAAATAAAATCTTTTAAAAAATAAATCTTAGTTGCAGATGATAGAAACAACTCAAATTGGCTTAAATGAGGAGAGGTTTTAAAACTATAGAGGTCTGGGGGAGTATCTTATGGAATGAAGTTGGGCCTTAGAAGCCACTGGAACTGGGCACCAGGAGCCCAGGAGGGTTTTGGACTCCTTTTTGTTATTTGCTGCATTTTCTCTACAGACTGACTTCTTTCATTTCTCTGTGCTATGGAAATACAACTATCCACAGAGAGCAGCCTCTTCCCTCTCTGAACCAAAATTACTAGGGAGGGATTTTGATTGGTCCAACTTAGGTCAGGTGGATACTCCTGGACCAATCAGCAGTGGCCAGGGAGTGGGTCCTGCTGTACCACTATGTTGGCTCCTATGTTAACTAGGAGGAAGAAGGAGGCAGTTTCCAGAAGAAGGGGAGAGGCACTAAGCAGATACTAGCAATTCTTGTCTATGAAAGTCTTCTCCGCCCATAGTAAAGCATAGTCATCCTGATTCCCAAGGTCTGGCTTCTCAGACGGACAAAACTAACTCCTCTTCTTTCATGTTTGGTTAGAAGCCTTCCTTTTAGTTGTTTCATGTTTGGTTAGCAGCAGTCCTTTTAGTTGTGTTGCTTTGTTTTGTTTCAACAATAATAGTCTGACCTAGGAGCAAGAATAGACATAAATATAAGACAAAATAATAGACATAAAGAAGAAGACATAAAACATAATTGTCTTCTGAAATAGTTGAAATAATAGCAGATCCTGGAAAATTACATTCTGAAATGGCTTAAGGCTGTTGCTATAATATTGGAAACTATTGGAGTTTAGTCTTGGGTTTTAAATAGAAAATAGCCTACACATCAGTCTCATATTGCTTTGTGGTTTACAAAATTTATGACTTTCCATGGAGCTTTTTATTTTTCATTTTATTTTTTTAATTTTTCATTTTAACCAAATTTAGCTTTTATTGCACAAACAGTATCAGGGCAATGATCCTGTCACCTTCAGAAGGCCCTGATACTATTTGCAGATGTGGGAGGAGATGGTAATGTTCAGAACCAAGGGGATCTACCTATTTGGAAAATCCCTTCTCTGAAGCTGAACCTTCCACCTCAGTTTTCCTTTTCCCCTCCCTATTAGGTTTTATTTTATGTTTCCTGCCCATGTGAGAAGCTGGGATTGGGAATTACAGCTTTTTGCATGGGGGTTGGTAAAGGTCTTGTCACTGACTTTTCTTCTCTCCCATCAACCTCTTCCTCTTCACAGTTGATGGCCTATTTAATGGATTGGACTTGGGGTTTAGTTCACTGTGATCTGTATACCCTTCCCCGCCCCCCAGCCTTTTTAAGTGCTCACATCACACTGTCCGTTAAACCACTTGAAACACACAATGAGAAGCAGGGGGTGAAAGCTAGCTGCAGAGAGGATGCAGACAGGATGGAAAGATCCCCTCTGACTCATGGGGTCCACGATGCTAATAGGTCCTTTCTCTCTCTCTCTACTGCCTTGGCCTTCCCTGTGGAAGATGTGGTCGATGATGATGATGCAGAGTTGAAGTTCACACAAGAGGCCCACAGACTGAAGGTGTTCTGGGTCCACGAGACAGATTTCTTTATCAAAAGACTCAGAGACAAGTATCCCTGGCCAGCAACTGAAGTTTGCCAATTAGGCAGATGAACAGCTGGCTAAGTTCTATTTTGTTTCTGTTTGGGGTGGGGGGTGGGGGCAGAAAACTCATGGAGCCAGAATGGATATCTCCAATGGGGTAGCCAAATTAAAGTCTTGTGTATGTTAAGTGCTCATATGTATTTGATGCCTCTGTATATTTAGTATCTTGCCAGTCTCACCTAACCTCCTCACCATGCATCACAAACGCTTAGTAACCAGCTGCTTTTTCAATATTAGGTTCTTTTGTTCCCTACACCCTTTTCTATCTCTGTTTACCTTATACATGTTCTACTTACTAACCACTTATTTATAGTTAACATAACCCAACATAATTCTCCTTTTTTTTTTTTTTTTGGTTTTATTAATTCATGAGAGACACACAGAGAGAGGCAGAGACATAGGCAGAGGGAGAAGCAGGCTCGCCATGGGGAGCCTGATGTAAGACTTGATCCCAGGACCCCAGGATCATGCCCTAAGTCAAAGGCAGACGCTCAAGCATTGAACCACTGAGGTGCCCCTATTTCTGGTTTTGAAGATTAATAAATCTTATAAACCCACTCGTCTTCAGTAACTGAAGTAAATATTTTCTAAAAGAGTTGCTTATTGCAAATTGATTACATAAGGCCCATTTTTAGATTTGCTACCCTTTATAAGCCTGATGATGACAATTCCCTTACTTGGTCTTCGGCACTCCATATTTGTCATCCTTTACCCAGGTTCTCTCCTTCTGCCATTCAGCTCTGGAAATCTCAATAAACACAACTCCTAGATCAGCCTTTTTGTGCATGACCATTGCTGCTGACTTCCACAAGGTGCTGGTAATAAAACCAGCTGGCTTAGACACTGCAGCAGCAACATGGACCACCAGCGTCCTGACCTGGTTAATGCACATTCTGGGAGGAGGAAATGTTCTGTGCAGAGTGCTGCTAATACACAATGTGTTTTGTATCCTCAGGGCTGATTTGACCTAACCTCCCATTTAGAAAAAAAGAGGAATGAGGCTGATTACTTTCTTGAGGGACAGAGACAGGGATTTGTTTAAAATCATAGCTCTGATTTGAGGAAAGTGCAGTGGAGTGGTATCAGGTAAATGCATTTAATTAATGCAGGTTCAACCAGACCTGTTCATTGAAAAGGGGGGTAGGGAGAGAACTTACAACTCAGTGTTAGATGGGATGGTGAACTTGCTGTTCTGTTTGTCAGTCCCAGTGAGGAGATGGTAATTCTAGGTCTTGATGTGGGCTTTTTGTATAACATGCTCCCTAAAAACAAGCAAGAGTTATCAGGGGCTAAACTGAAGATATATGTATAATATTTTTCTAGCAGTTTATGGAGAGAAGGGATGTCAGACTTTACCTGGTGCCTTTCTAAGGAGTTTCCATGGTTGCTATTTTTACTCTGTTATTTTTTCAACTGTTTATAATGAAAAATTTTAAACATATGGAAAGTTGAAATATAACTGCAATGAACACCCACCCTCTGGAATCAACAATCACTAACATTTTACTCTGTGTATCTATCTATGTCTTGATCTATGTATGCATCTATCTACAGCTGTTTATGTAGTTTGGATATTTTTACTATACCATTTCAATAGCAGATAACATTATCCTTCACTTTTCGATACTTCGATATATATATCCTGAGAATAAGGTTTTCCTACATTACCAAGCCCAAGAAAGCTACTAATAATTCCCCAACATTTGCTAAAACTCATTCCATATTCCTGTTTCTGCAATTATCTTTTATAGTTGGTTTCCCCCAAAACCATCCAAAAGCCTTGCATGGCATCTGGTTGGATGGTTTTAAATCTAATCGAGACCACAGTTTTATTTTGTTACTCTGTTTTTAAGTCTTTTTTTTTTTTTTTAAATTTTTATTTATTTATGATAGTCACAGAGAGAGAGAGGCAGAGACACAGGCAGAGGGAGAAGCAGGCTCCATGCACCGGGAGCCCGATGTGGGACTCGATCCCGGGTCTCCAGGATCGCGCCCTGGGCCAAAGGCAGGCGCCAAACCGCTGCGCCACCCAGGGATCCCTGTTTTTAAGTCTTTTTTATTCTCAAATACTCCCCTCATCACAATCCTTCCTGCTTAAAATGACATTAACTTTTTGAAAAGACCAGCCCAGTTGCTTATGGAACGTGTTTCACATTTGAATTTATCTGATTGTTTCCTTATGCTATCATTTCATGTATTCCTCTGTCCTTCATTTTTATAAAGTGATAAGTTGAAAGACTTGGTTTCTTTCATGTTAAACTCTTTTGGGCAGGAAAACATCCTAAGGGATGCCATCTACGTGGCATTCAGGGGCATGTTAAGAGGCACACAGCAGTAGGTTGTTTGTTATGCTGACTTGCTAGACAGGGTAGATGCTGATGGTAGTCCAGTCTCTGAGTGAGGAGCAACTCTGCTGTAGATTCCTTGATGGATATTTTTAATTAATTAATTAATTAATAATTAATTATTGTCAGTCCGCCTTTCCTTAATTTTTAAAAAAATTTAATTTCAGCATAGCTAACATACAGTGTTATATTTAGTTTCAGGTATGTAATATAGTGATTCAACACTTCTATACATCACTCAGTGGCTCATCACAATAAGTGTGCTCTTAATCCCCTTCACCTGTTTCACCCACTCATTCCCCTCTACCACCTCCTCTTTGGTAGACCATTAGTTTATCCTTGGTGGATATTTTAGAGCTCTTTGCAAAGCAAAAAAATCCAAAAAACAAAAACCCAAAACCAAAACAACAAAAAAACCAAACAGGCACTTGTTCTACTATCTCAAGAAAAGGGCTATTTAATGAGAGAATATACAGTTGTAAGAACCCAGGCTTTTTCTCTCTGGTCAGTTTCATTCTTCCTTTCTCTACCTTCTCCTTTTGATGCATAGGTCCTGCTCCAAACGTCTTCTCCGTGCATGTGGCACTATGGGCTGGTCTGACTCAACTTGATGTGATCTTTCAACAGCTCGCTCTCCTAAAGCTCACTGGGTAGTCTTCAGGTGACCCATCTCCAAATCCCTAGGAAAACTCTGATCACATCAGCTTATCTTTCTTGGGCTGGGCCTCTCAAGAGGTGGGCAGGCTGCTGGCCAGTTCTTAGAAGGGCTTTCCTCTTCCTTGGTCCAGTCACGTGCAGTTAGAAAGATAGGGTCAAATGGATCTGCTGTTTACCAGTTTAGGCAAGCGACTAACTTCCCTGAGATTCAAGAGTTCTCACTTGAAAATGTATCTAGCTCATAGGGTTCTGATAAGGAGTAAATGAAGTAATTCATATCAAATATTTAGCACTGGGTCTATGACACAGAAAGTGCTCAATAAATACTTCACCCCTCTGCTACTACAACTTTTTTTAATCTTATGTTCACTCAGCAGGAACTGTGGGGAAAATGGGGCCAATTCCCCAGAAAGAAAATGTGGGGAAGATACCCCAAAACATTTCTAGGATGGTCGAAAAACTTTCCATTTATTTACTATTTTTCCATGATATATAGTGATCATTTTAGGTCCTGTGTTCTGGGAGACTGAGTGGACCATTTGTTCTTTGCATGTGCCATTGAACAAAAAAAAGCCATACTTTATGCATATGGGGATATGCACCAATTTAGAGGGAGGAAAGAAAATTTCTAACATAAAAAGCTATTGAATGAATTTCAAATGCAGTCTGCATATATTCTGGAACATTCTAATGTATTTGTTCTGATAGGGATTGACTTATAGTAATTCAAATCTTATATATCTTGTGACATTTGGCAGTGGATTTAGTTCTGAATTTTTTTAAGATTTAATTAATTTATTTATTTGAGAGAGACAGAGACAGTGAATGATGCATGAATGGGAAAGAGAGGGAGAGGTTCCCCCCTGAGCAGGGAGCCCAACGCAGGGCTTGATCCCAGGACTCTGGGATCATGATCTGGGCCAGGGGAGACACTTAACTAACTGAGCCACCCAGGCACCCTGGAGTTAGTTATGAATTTATTTTGCTAGCATCTCTCTGCATGAGCTGTCTCTCTGTACTATCACAGACTGGTACATCGAACTGGCTATTCTTGGCTTCTTAACCACAGCACCTTAGTTGCCCAATGAAAATATCCAACAAATGTCTACATTTTTCTCATGTTTGTGGTTTCAATTGCATTTTTATATATGGGAAAAATTAGCATCTTCTTTTGAAGGATAAGAGAAGATTATTTTGATATTAAGGGAACATTTGAAATCATTGACTGAGGTCAGTCTAAGGATCGAAATTTTTTCAAAGTGTGGCTTTTCACCTACAGATTTAATCAGCCTTTTTAAAAAGTGATTATTTGGAATGCCAGTGAGGATGCGGTAGGACGGATGCTATCACAGGTGTTCAGTGGCATTGTTACTTAATTATCTTTCTGGAAAGCTGTTTGTGTCAAGAACCATAAACATATATAGGCCATTGGCCCAATAATTGCATTTCTAGGGATCCATCCTATAGAAGTCACCCGATGTGTGGGTTAAGATTTATGCACAAAAGTGTTTGGTGCAGCACTCATTATAATGGTAGAAAAAAAGTGGAAAAAGTCTAAATGTCCAATAATGTGGGACAGTTGGTGTGAATTGTGTTGTATCCATATGAGCATGTGTTATGCAACCATAAGGGGATATTGTGGAAGAGTGTTATTCAGTGAAAATGTGTATGTGTTCTTAAAAGCAGGAAATAAAATTGTATATACAGTAATGATCCTGCTGGAAAAAAAATTAAACATGCCAAAATATTAATAATGAGTTCCTCAGACTAAATGAGTGTCAAGTGACATTTTTTCTTTGTTTTGTTTTGGCTTTTCCAAGTTTCTACAGGGTGTGTGCATATATAATTTTCATAATTGAGAAGAAAATTTGAGGTGAGAAGACAGATATTTGAATTGTAATTTTGAAGTGGAACTTTGAGTTTTTATGTTTAAGAATAAAAATCATCCCAACAGGCAACAGGAATAAATCTAAGTCAGAAATTCAATGAATTGGCCTAAATCCCATGGTTACTTAAGATGGAATTTTAAAATAAGGCATCTGTTTATGGAGGAGTTTCAAATGTGAGAATTGGATGAAGGTGAACTTGGAGGAATTTTGTCTTCCTTTTCTAACATCAACAACAAATCCATAAATCTTACTTGGATATTTGAGAGAGGAGGAAAGCACCTTAATAAGAGTGAATGCTGTGTACTCAGCCAAGAAAGAAATCATTTCCCAAAGAGTTAATATTCCAAAGAATTAATAGGTAACTCAATTGCATCTTATTAAGTTGAGATACCTTATTTTGATGGGTTCTGGATGACACCTTGGGAGAATACTTTAAAACGTCACTTTTGGAAAATTAGAGGAAAATGCTTAATATGGCAGCCTGCGTATTCCTTCTTTTGGTTTCATTTATGATTGAGGCTCAAAGGACTGCAGATTGCGAAGTTGCCTTAGTAATTTTTGGGGTCAAAAGGATACTGGATTTTTAAAAATACCCTTTACCCTCAAGGTATGTTTCCTGTTTTACAACTCCTGTAACTAAAATCAAACATGTTTTTCCTGGGTCAAACCTTTGCTGGGCATTAATATCTTTATCGCCAAATTCTAAAACTTCTCAAGGAAGGAAAAAGCTTGAGATTTAGACTGGAATAGTCCTTTCAAGTCTGCATTATTGGTACAAATGACCAGGATTTGCTGTTCCTGAAACATAATAAAACTTGCTGCCTATTCTTACGGTCTTGATATCATGTCTTTTTTCCCTTCTTTTTAAAATGTGCTCATCTCATTATCCAGAGTGACTAAGAGGCCCTGCATATGTGCCACTAAAATACTCGTCCTCAATTCGCTCTTCCTTTTGTCCTGATACCCGTTGCTCAGGAAGTGACTTCTCCATCTTGTTTCATGAGTCATTCTGACGTGGTTCACCAAATTCTCTCCATTGACCATGCCTCCTACTTGAACATCATCCCTCTGCTTTAATAAATGCTCATTTCCCTTCCTTGTCCACTTGCATTTTTTTTTCTATTTTAGGGTTTTGGTCTAATATTGCCTATTATATCTCTTATGTGTAATTTTATGTTATTTAGTGGTATCAAAGTTCCTTAATATATTAATAAATTTTTCTGCTACCAAACTCAAAGGGCCAATGTCAAAAAGTGCATAAAAGTGGACAAGTAAATGAGAACAGGAAAGAGAATCCCTATTGTGCAGCAGTAAACAGTGCAAGTAAGTCAATTTAATGTGGTTTTATGAATTTTAGTTACTTATTTCAAAAATTAATACCTCCATGTGTGTTTCTGGAAAAAACACGAAGTTGGCATTCTCCTCTCAGCTGCCTTCTGTTTTTACCCTTGATACTGGTTTTATTTCTACAAGAATTCAATCTGAAAAGTCTCTGGCTTGGCAACAGGAGGAGATAAAAGCATTTTACCTGTTGTTAGTTGTGTTTGTTTAAACAAACTCATGCAACTATTGTTGCTTACAGTCACTGGGCTTATTTCTGCTGGCCTGGCAGGGTTTATGTTGGCAATGATGAGGAGATGCTATCAGCAATTCATTGTGTACTGTTTGCCTAACGGGACAGGGCAGCCAGCTCCAGTCAGTTTTTTTTTTTTTTTAATGCATCAGATTAGTTGAATGATTTTATTAAGATGAGTGTCTGGTTGGGAAGCTGCAATCTGTGACTGATGATGACACAGTGCTCAAGTACCTGAAAGGCCCCCAGCTACAAGTGATAGGCTGGGCTAGCAGGTTGCTCAATTTCTAGATCATGATTGCACCTGCAGAGCTCTGGCTACGCTGCTGAATGGCAAAGGCACAATGTTCAGTTATGTTGTCCTTTGATGCCTCAGGTCTTTTAAACCTCAGAGAATCCACAGCTATTCCAGAAACTTCAGTCAAGGGAAGATCTGCTGGATTGTCCTGAGGTAATAGTATCTAAACAAAGTTTTCCTTCAAGAACAGTCATCCTGTTAACCATCAATGAGATAACTTGGAAAACAAGAACTTTAAAGACATCTAGTGCTTGAGTTTACTTATTTGCTTTTAGAATGAAGTCACCGCTCAGTACCGTGACTATAGAAACACAGGAAATACAAATTTTTTTCAGTCTACTTCAGCTACTCACACATCTCCTAGCAAAGTCCTTGAAGTGTGGTCCTTGGGGTATTAGCAGCAATAGCACCTGGGAGCTCATTTGAAATGCAGACTCAGGCCCCACCCCAGACCTGAATCAGAATCTGCATTTTATCAAGATCCTCAGCTTACGTGTGACACATGAAGGTGTGAGTAACACTTTGGTTCTTAGGGCAGTCTCCATTCAGCTTGCAGATACTATCAGCTCAGGTGGAGGTTTCTTGTGAAAGTCTCTGCTCAGGATTCAGGCTGATGGAAATTGACATGCAGTCTGTCCTCTTTCTCTACTAAAAGAAAGTAGAGCCGTGGTGATTCCAGTTAACTAGAACCTGGGGCTCTAGCCACTTAGTACAAATCCTTCTGGGGTTCAGACACAGTAAAAGACACCAGAGGCAGGGTTGAAGATTCTGGTATCACCACTCCTCTCACTAGTTGCTCCCTCCCTGCCTGGGAATACCCAAATCATAGCATTCTTTGTCCATGGAAAGGTATTCCTGGAACTCTTTCTCTAATGCAGACGATGTTTTTTTTCTCATCATGTGCCTTTTGCCAAGGTAGTAGGTGTCCTGTGTTGTCCTCAGCAGCAGAGCCACCACACCCTGCTGTGTGACGATGATATGTGATAAATGAGGAGAGGGGTCCATTCCACTTCTGGCTACTGAGGCCCATGTGCTATGTAATGCATGTCCCGTCTTTAATTATTTACTGGTCTTGCCCTGCCCATCCACTGTCCTGGCTGCTGTTTGCTGTGTTCTGTAGCAGAGGAATTTGACCCCTCCAGAGTTTAAATCCCACTCAATTCTGGCCATTTCTTGGCATGGTTTTTCCTCAGGTGGCAGTTCGCTGAGGGCAGAGGCATATTTTCTAAACCCCGCTGTGGCTGAGTGTGTTAACTATGTCTTCATATTGAAAGAGATTCGGGCAGAGGCTAAGCTGATTACAGGGCTCAAGCCAGGCCCTGAGCACATTTCAGACTTGGAATGCAAATTGTTGTCTGTAGTAATTATAGTTTGTGCCATGGCCCTGCTCGGCCCCTGTGGTCATTATCCTGGTACAGAATAAGCAGTTTTGTGCTCTGAGAGTGGGAGGTAATGAGGGGGAGAGGGGCGCTTGAGGGGCATTTAAAGGGTATTTTCAGGGCCCATCCCCTAGTCTGAGTGGGTGTGGGACAGACCCAGATGTGTGCTGGGGTGCACCACTGACAAACTCTGTGACCTGTGGGCCAGGAACTCAACCTCTTTGAGCTTCGGTGCTTTCTAGTCTTTGCCTCGGAAGGTTGCCCTGGTGATGAGATGGCGATGATGTAATGGGCCCTCATCACAGTGCCTGGCACATAAGAGGTGCTGACTAAGGGAGGGTTTCATGGCTTACCGGGTACCATAAGGGCAAGGATCTGTGACAGGAAAATACACACCCTTCTTAAAGGGCAATTCTCATGCACATGTTGGTTACCCCCTCTTCCTGCAAAGGGTCTATAGCATCCTTCTCATGCTTCCCAAGTCTGCAAAATTGACAGTAGCTTAGAGCGCTGGCTCGGGTCAAACTTCCTGCAGATCAGTCTAGCTGTGTGCCCTTTGGTGATTTGATGGACATCTCTGAGCCATCATGGGTTTTGTTGTTTGTTAAATGGACATTATAATTGTATGTGATTCACAGTGTTGTTGGGGAGATTATCTATGAAGAATGCATATAAAGTTGAGCACCAGTGCTTGGTTCAAAGTATGAAGGGGGTACTATTGTTTTCCCCTTTGCAAAGATAAGGAAATGAAGGCTTTAAGGGCTAAGTGACTCTCCCAAGCCTGTGGCCCAGATGTGGTAAAGCCTGGACTCTGGCTCAGCAAATTGCCTGTGATTCCACATTAGCATCACTGTCATTCTGCCTCAAGGTGTTCAGAAATCACTGCATGAGTTCTGCCCAGGCGTCTGCTTCCAGGGCTCCACTTCTCAGACCCCTCGTTTTTTTTTTCAGACCCCTTGTTTTTGTTGACAGATTCTTTCTTTTTCTAAAAAACATTTATTTATTTATTTTAGAGATTGAGAGAGAGCGCGTGCGTGGTGGTTGGGGGAGGGGCAGAGGAAGAGGGAGAGAAAAATCCTTGAGCAGACTCCCTGCTGAGCATGGAGTCCCTATGTGGGACTCACTATCTCGACCCTGAGATCATGACCGGAGTAGAAACCAAGAGTTAGATACTTAACTCATGGAGCTATCCCAGCACCCTGGCAAATTATTTCTTAAATTGGGTTTAAGTAGATCATAGTAATATTATTATATTACTTTATTATATGATGTTATGTATAATATGTTATATAATATTAAAATATAAATTAATATTGCCTTGTGTGGGCTCTTACTCTTACTGTCCCCATTCAACAGGTGATAAAATGGAGGTACAGAGAAAGTAGATTGCCAGAGGTTACATGGTAAGCATAGTGCTGGGATTTGAATTCAGGTGGTTTGGCTCAGGATTCCTATTCCTAACCCCAAGCTAAACTGCTTTCCAGATGCTATGCCCTTGCCACCTGGGCTGGCCTTGGGGTTCCCAGACCTCCTTAGATGCAAACTTGGCATATCATTTCCTAGGACCTGTCACTGTGTGCTTGGCCTCACTTGGCCTCAGAGAGTGGTTCTGGGGCCTCCTCTCATACCCCCCAGGTGCTCATTCAACACAGAAGGCCATTTGTGCCTCAATCTTGTACATTCTTAAAAAATATATAAAAATCAGCCTTTCATCTTAATAATGACACAACCCAGAGGTGAGGTTCCTGTTATCACACCAGGGGAATTTGGGCAGAGGTGATTGGAGTTGTAAAGTCAAGTAGCAGGGGAATTCCTTCTTTTCTCCATAAATTACTGACACCAGAGCTCTGTGTAATTTCACATTATGGGAGAGAATGGCTATGCTTAACTCCTCTGGGGAGAGGAAATTTATCTCACTTCTCATTCAGCAAGGAGAGGGAATTGGGAAGCATAGAAATGGAATTTTGTTGTTGTTAAATTCCTGACTTTTAGCTAATATATTTATGTATGTGTACTTTAACATAGGAACTAAGGTACTAAGACATAGCACCAGTATTATATAGTCATGGCCACTCTTCTTGACAAAAAAGAATTCATGTTTGGTTATGTATCTGTTCTTGCTGAAAATCTTGCTCTTGGTCCCCATTTTCCACAGGAAAGAGTTGGAATTTCTTTTTTTTTTATTTTTTATTTATTTATGATAGTCACACAGAGAGAGAGAGAGAGGCAGACACAGGCAGAGGGAGAAGCAGGCTCCATGCACCTGGAGCCCGACATGGGATTCGATCCCGGGTCTCCAGGATCACGCCCTGGGCCAAAGGCAGGCGCCAAACCGCTGCGCCACCCAGGGATCCCAGAGTTGGAATTTCTACCTTGGCTCCAACCTTCTCTTTTCCTAGTCTAACCATTCCATCCCTCCCATGGGCCTTTGAGCATCTTTTCACCTCTCTCCTTTACTGTGGCTCCTGTCCTTTCAGCCTGACAACCCTACACATCCCTAATGAGCTGTTCGAATGGCTCTTTTCCTGAAGGGACTTGAGAATTGTCCTTGACTGCTTCTTCAGTGTTCCTGGTATTCCAAGGCCATGGAACATGACAGGATGGGCAGTAGACATTGTTTATAGGTCTGTGTTCCCTTTCGCCCATGAGTTCTCATGTGGTATTTTTGTATGCCTAACACATGGAACACAGAACAGGGCACTTTTCTGTTGAACGAAGGATGCGTGCTCCCTTTTTACACATGCCCGGATACATTTCTTCCCTAAGCAGGGTCTGTGGATAATAGAGAGAATACCAGGTGATAGAGCTGAAACACCAGGCTATCGGCTCCATGGGGGCAGGATCTGTCCTGTTGCTCCAGTCTACACTGTGGTTAGTATTCATGGAGACAATTGTCAGACAAATGCCTGAATGAGCACTGTGGTAATGAGCCCATGTTGCAGACCTAGATTCAAATCCCTATTCCATCACTGACAAGCTTGGATAACTTCTTTAACCTCTCTGAGCCTGTGCCCTCATTTATAAACTAAGGATAATAAAAGTACCTATCTCATAGAGTGGTCAAAGAATTGAATGTTTAATGTCTAATGCATAGCAAGCCTCCAATCAATGGTGGTTGCTAAAGCTATTAATAAATAAATTAATCATGGGATATATGCTGAAAAGAGAATCAACAGGGTATCATGATAGAGGATAAGATGGTGGGGCAGGGGATGTGATCCTTTAGGCAGCTCAGTCAGGGAAGGATTCCTGTAAACTGGGACCAAACTATGAGAAGGATGCTGCTGTACTGTGAAGATATGGAGGAAAGAGTTTTCTGGAAAGCAGGTGTACAGGCCCTGGAGCAGGAAAGAGCTTAATGAGGAATAGAAATTGTGACTAGAGCTTGGGAGGCGGAAGGAGAGTAGAATGAAATAAGGGATTAGGAGGGAGACAGAGGCCAATTGATGCAGGGCCTTGTGGGCCAAGGGACACTGTTTGGGTTGAATTTGAAATGTGAAAGAAGCCATTCAATTCTTATGCTCAGAATCATTCTGTGGGTCTGGACTACTTCAGCTTTAGCCTATCCTATGTTCTGTGTGTATGAACTAACCCCCACAATAAAACCCAATTCTGGGATGCTTGGGTGGCTCAGTGATTGAGCATCTGCCTTTGGCTCAGATTGTGATGCTGGGGTCTCAGGATCGAGTCCCACATAGGACTCCCTGCAGGGAGCCTGCTTCTCCCTCTGCCTATGTCTCTGCCCCTCTCTCTGTATCTCTCATGAATAAATAGATAAAATCTAAAAAACAAAACAAAACCTCAGTTCTGATTGATTTAAGCAGAAAATAAATTTATTACAGGATATAGGAAGCTCAGAGAATTTCGGGAGGATTAGGGAACCAGGAACAACCTCAAATTATACCACCAGACATTTCCTACAAGCACATCATTGCTGCCACTGCTGGGCAGGTGTCAATAGCATGGTTTGTGCCAACTAATGTGGCTGCTCAGTTGCCCTCACTGCTGCCTCTGTGAGCTGCTGCCACCCCCACAAGAATTGAGTCTGCAGTGTCCCTGCTGTTTTCATTCCAGCTTTTGATGCCAAGTCTGGGGTGGGTGTATCTGATTGGCTGAGCCTAGCTCATGCTCTCATGCCCTGGCTGCAAGGGAGGCTGGGAAAGAAAGTGTGCGGCATCCTCATCTCTTTTGGTAGAATGTGGGGCTCGCGTTCATGAGTTGGGGCTTCCCCAAACCTAGGAAGATAATTAAACTGCAGAGTCTTCAGAGGGCTAAATGTCCCTCACAGACACACGTGGAGTAAGTGACTCAAGGAGCCCCTTGGCCTCAACAGTTTTGACCAATAGGTGGTAGCACTTTAAAAAAGACTACACTGCCTTCCTCTTAGACAATGATTTAAGAAAAATAGTGCCAAATTTGGAAGCAACTATTTCTCAGTCTGTTGCGAGACTAGGAACAATTTTTTTTAATTAGTTTAGTTCGTGCAGGTGTGTGGGGTCGCATGTTTCCCCCATGTTTATCACAGATTTGCATTCCTGTTGGAAATGCCTTAGCCATTGTCAGGGCTTATAATTGCTTCTTGTTATTGCCACGTGGGGCTTATTGTCCAAGATTTTGCTGCAGAGTTTATTGTTTATCTTACACCCCGTCTCCAGGAAGCTGCATGCGGAAATCTCTGAGCCTTACCAGGAAGTCTGACTTAAAGGGACAGCTTCCAGGGCAGAGCACTAACTGGGAGAAGGCCTGAGCTTCCAACCAAAACCCCGCTTCCCTGGAGTGGCAACTGGAAGCCTGAGTATCCCCCCACTTGGTTTGCTTGTTTCCAGTGTTTGGGTGATTCTTTTCTAATTCTGATTTAAGGGAAAAAAGTGGCAGTATTTACTCTGAGTACACATGGATACACACCAATCAAAATAAAACAAAAAAAACCACTTTCACTGTGGTGTAGGCAGAACAAATGCTCTGAGTCACAGGTGCACGCACACACGCTTTTCCAATTTCTTTTATTTTGTTTGAGGGGTGTTTTCATAGAACTCTTGAACTTTTTAGATAGGCATAGGGATTTTAAGGAAGTCAGCATTATAACAGCAAAAAAGTAAATGATGGGGGGGTGGGGTGTGCACCTGGATGGCTCAGTCAGTTAAGTGTCTGACTCTTGATTTTGGCTCAAGTCATGATCTCAGAGTTCTGAGACCGAGTCCTGTGTTGGGCTCCGTGCTGGGTAAAGCCTTTTAGGATTCTCTCTCCCTTTCCCTCTTCCCTTCCCCCTACCTCTCTTTAAAAACAGCAACAACAACAACAACAACAACAACTAAATAGGACTTAAGCTTTAACCACCTTCATATTTTGTTTTCTCTATTGGAAGGAAGAAGAGAAACAGGAAATTGCAAATTTCCATTGTCTTTTTCTTATTAGATATCTAATTGACAGCTCTTGTTAAAATCAGGGTAAAAATCAAATTATTTCAGATTTTTTTTATGAGAGAGAGAGAGGCAGCGATACAGGCAGAGGGAGAAGCAGGCTCCATGTAGGGAGCCCAATGTGGGACTCGATCCCAGGACCCCAGGACCACACCCTGGGCTGAGGCTGGTGCTAAACTGCTGAGCCATGCAGGAATCCCCCTATTTCAGATTTGGTACCAACGTTTCAACTTGTTAAGAAGAAAATTTTCTGCTTGAGAAAGAATAAATTTCTATTGTGGTTTGTTTGTATTTTTTGGTCTTTTAAAAAATATTTTATTATGGAAAATTTTAAACATATATAAAAATGGAAAGAACAGTATACTGACTCCCAATGTCCCCATCATTTTTGTTCTGCTTTTAAACACGTGTATCAGTTAGATTTCTATAGACCTCTCTACAACCCTGTGAGGGATAATGGAATCATGATTCCTGTTTTATAGATGAGGAAACCAAGGGTCAAGGAAGTTGAGGGAGTTACCAGGTCATTGAACTAGTAAATGCAGAGCCAGAGATCACAGAGCTACCATATCAATTTACTGTTCCTTATTCCAGCCAGCCAGTTGTTCCCAGAAATTATCCTTAAAGAGATATCTAGATTCAAAATAGTGACGAGAAACTATTTTCTAAAAAATGATTTCTGCTTTTTGTTATATATTTTTAACTCAGATACTTGAGCAAATTACTTTTTAAAATCCTCCTAAGTATTCAGGTATTAGGAATACCACCCCCTTTCATATTCAGATTTTCTTCTGCTTAATCAGTTTTGACAATATAACACCAAATAGTAATTCTCATTTCCAAGTAAAGAAGCTCTTTCGCTGGTAGATATCAGCTAATTAGTTTTTAAACCTTTCTTTTTCCTAAGAATTGGGCAGAGGTCAGCAACCCACTAGAGTTTCACTTTTAACTGACAGTGTAACAAAGAGGTCTTGACAGTCCTTTGAAAGAGCTGTACTCAGGGTGTCCCTGTTTCTGAGTAATAGATCGAATGAGCTTATTTGCCAGCGCCCTAGTCTGCTCCCTGTGCAAATGCTTCAGGCTGTCCTTGCTTGCGTTCATAAAGGAGGTGGAACTCTAGGGACCAGGCCCTTGGCTGCTTCACAGCGCACATCAGAAGGCAGCTTTCCTTATTTCTGATTCACTTTTTAAAATAACTGTTTGTGGGTTGGTTGCCAAAGTAATGTGAGGAATTTGATTATAAAAGTTCAGATTTGTTTAGAGAGGAAAAAAAAATACAGTGCTCAAGCTATTGCTCGTAACAAAACCAGCAAGATAAGCACTCGAGATTAGCCATGATTAGCAATCTTTTGAGACTTCCATGTTCAAGCCTCATTTATTTTTAGTTCTTGTGTTGAAACCATAGATGAAGACTTTCCTATTTATTCATTCTTGACCTTGGGCAGCCAGGTTTGCTCCCACATTCTTCTCATCATTTTGTAATCTTGTTGAGCTGGGATATTAAGCAGGGCTCCAGAAGAGAATCAACATTTTCAAATGGTCCAAGTCTCTTGAGTTAAACCGTCTCGCATCCAAGCAGCCCTGGCCTGGAACAGGTCTGGAGCGCCCCCTCCCCCATTTGTTGGTGATTCATAATGAAGGGGGGCAGCATAGTTGTTCAAGTTTTGCTTGGATTAATCACACTTCCAGCACTGAGGAGTGGATATGAAGACATTCGATAAGAGTGGATGACCACAAGTAACTCCCAGGCTCGAAATACTTAGAAGCTCTTTTTTTTTTTTTTTTTAAGTTTTTTTGTTTTTTATTTATTTATGATAGTCACACAGAGAGAGAGAGAGAGAGGCAGAGACATAGGCAGAGGGAGAAGCAGGCTCCACGCACCGGGAGCCTGACGTGGGATTCGATCCCGGGTCTCCAGGATCGCGCCCCGGGCCAAAGGCAGGCGCTAAACCGCTGCCCCACCCAGGGATCCCTTAGAAGCTCTTTTTATTTCTCACTGACTTGCCATGCATTATGCCTTCCGGCCAACCTAGTAACACCAACGAGTGTTACTGTACCTCTCATCTCTGCCACAACATAAATTTTTGTTTTTTCTTAGTCTTACTTGAATTTGGCAATAGCACCCAAAATGGTAAGATCTGTGAAATAACGATTTTCTGATATTGGAACCTTGATTAAATCGATGTGCAGTATACTATGTTAATTTGGTCCCTGCTGCCCTCCTGTTTTCATGATTGTTTCGCCATCTAGTTTTCACTTCAGTTTGTGGAATTATTTTAAAATTTAAAAAATTTTAAAATGCATGTGGTCACCTGGGTGGCTCAGTCAGCTGAGCATGTGACTCTTGATTTCAGCTCAGGTCTTGATCTTAGGGTGGTGGGATCGAACCCCACATCAGTCTCCATGCTCAGCTGGGAGTCTGCTTGAGGATTCTCTCTCCCTCTCCCTTTGCCCTCCCCCAGTATGCTGTTTCTCTCACTCTGAAAGAAAGAAAGAAAGAAAGAAAGAAAGAAAGAAAGAAAGAAAGAAAGAAAGAAAGTAAGTCAGGCATCAAATGGAATATGGTCAAAGACCCTGAAATTCCCAGCCAACGTTGAGCTTTTGTGAAATCTATGGCTTCTTAGGTACAAATCAGAAAGAGAATGCGGAACCAGAATTAAATTCAAATGGAGAAAATCACCGATAGTCACCAACTTTTAATGAAGTGATTCTACTGAAATATCACCATTTTGTTTTATGTAAATGAACTTATCACAACCCTGATGAATATGTTTCTTATGATACTTTGGTGAGAAAACTATTTAAAACTTCTCAACATAAAATACCATGAGATATATACAATAACAGCAAAGGAAACACATCCCTTTGAGTTTTAGGGTCATTAGGAAGCGTGTTGTGGTAACTTAGCTAGGTCTACATTTTAATATTAGTCTCTTTTGTGTATAATAAGAATTTGACAGCAATATGGTTATTTAACCAGATGTGGGAAAACAGGGGCCAGTTTTTGCATTATAGGTGCCTTAGGGGTATTTCCCCATTATAAATATATAATGATTCAGCTCTACACACTTAGAGAAAAATATTATACCCTGAGAACCCACGCCCCCAGAATTTCATAGTTGGTTTTTTTTTCTTTTTTTTTTTTTTTTTTTGAGCATTTCACTCTGATCTATGTAGAATTTATTTTGGACAGTGTGAAGTAGGGCTTTAAAAGGAGGCTTTTCTTTCCAAGAAATGAATTATCCCACTTGTTAGCAATCCTTCTCTCCTCATGGTTTGCAGTCCAGCATTTGCCATATGTCAAATTCCAGAATATCCAGGGACAGGTTTCTGGCTATCTGTTCTAGGGTCTGTATGCATGTAGTAGGAGCTTGGAAATCAGCCCACCCAGGCTCCACTCCCAACCCTGCCACCTCTAGGCCTCTTGGGCAGGCTCCTGCCACCTGTTTGAGTCTCAGTTTTAAAAAATCTGTGCAGTAGAGATAACAGTGAGACTTATCTCAGGATGCCTAGGAAGGTCAAATGCAAAACTGCATGGCAACTTCTCCTATTGAAACATCAAAAATCTGCCATCACCATTTATGGTTTTAGTAATTATGGCTTTAGGATGTTTTATTATCTGCACACAGGTTCACTTTCATCATAAATTATGTTCTCAATGTTGGCAGAGTTAAGAATACGTAACTAAGAGATGACATCTCATGTGCATCTCTCATGTCTGCAGAAAGTTGACAGACCAGGGGGCAATGAATTCAGGTACTTCCATACCGTGGGATGCTCTGCAGTACAGGTCTAATATGGGTATGATGTGGAAAGATGCTCTGAATGTTAAGTGAAAAAAGCAAGTGGTAGAATAATGTTACTCTTCCATTTTTGAAAAATGTAAGTAAAATATAAAATGTTGTACATAGCAACTTGTGTGTGTTTAGACAGAAGGAAATGTCTAGATGATTTGCCAAACTGGTGGCCCTTGGATCAAATCCAGTCAGCAACTGTGTTTTGCGTGGCCTGTATAGCACTTTTTAAACTGATGGATTCATTGCCAGCATTTAAACGTTGTGAGATTTTATATATAACCTGGAATTTCCAGCTTCTCTTGAGAAACTGGAATGTCTGGTGACCCTGGGCCAGTAGTCCCTTGGGACCTCTGTTAGTTGGAACTGACTGAGGGCCCCCCTGAGAGCCCACCCAGGCTTTTCCTTCAGGTACCTGACTCCTGGCCCTGAAAACATTTGGGTTTATAACCCTTTTATCTACAGCTGGCTTTGACATGGGTGCCTCTGGCAAAAGGGACTGGGATGGAGAAAAAAGCAGGGCCTTTGGGAAGACTCACTTTTTACACTATATATTTCTGTATGTTTTGAATGTATTATAGTGACACCATGTTACTTTTAAAAGTTTAAAAATCAGTAGAAAACCATATTTGAATACTTGGTAGTATCCTAGGTGCTATGTAGAGAAAACCCACATTCTAGTTCCTTTATAAAGTTCCATTATGAAGCTAAAAATAAACTTGAACTCTGCATGGCAGGAGCCTCTTATTATTGAAATGTTCCTTCAAGATGTCCTCTGCGTGGGCCAATTTCATTACTGGAGCTCTTGCTTCTGGTCAAAGCAGGGATAGCCGGAGATGGCCATGCCCTGCTCTTCCCTTCCTTTTCTCCAGCCAGGCCACCTGCTGGTTCTCCTGCCCAACCTCCCTCCTTCACTGCTACCTGCCCTGGGACCCAGTCAAGTTTCACCTCTTCCACGAAGTGCTGCAGCCCACGGGTTTCGGTTCTTCTTTCTCGTTCAGTGTCAGCAACCAGAAGTCAGGCTTAATCATTCTTGGATTAGTTGATGTGACTATGCCCTCCCTCCCCCAGAAAAGAAAGAAAGTCTAGAGTGCCCTGATCATTTTACATTTTCCTTTGGACCCTCCTTGGGGGTGATCCCAGCCTTGGCTCTTGGGGCCCATTCAGTGGCTTGTTTGAAAACCCTCCAGGAGACGAGTGGCTGGGCTTATGGGAACTTCCATTGGTCCTCAGGAGATTGACATTCTTCACTAGCTGAAAAGTCTCCAGGGCTGGCTAATCTCAGTTTATTGATAGGCCTCTATGAATTCAGACCCCTTTCTGTGCAGGAGGCTGGGGGAGAGGCATTTTTTTAGGAATGCCTTCCATCTCTCCCCAACCAGCTGCCACCTACCCCAGGTTTGCTCTGTGGGGAGTCAGGTTCTTGGAAATAGAGGATCCTAAAGATGAGCTGAAACCCACCTTTAGTAAGCTCTGTTTTTTGACAAACATCACTGCGTGTTTCCTGAGTACCAGACCTGGTAGGTACCACATGTGGGCTTTGAGGTGACCCAGATGGTTGCTTGAAAGTGCTTAGCCTTTTCATGGTGATTTCACTTCCTTCTTTCTCCAGATAGGACCCTTTAAGCTCTTTGAAGCAAGACCCGTGTCTGTCTGTCGGAGCAGTGCTTTCAAAGCATTTGCTTTTCTTCCAGAGTGTCCTGTTGGCCTGTACTCCCTTGCTACTGCCCTTGCCAATTCTCCTGCCTAGAAAACCCCCCAGAGTTCTACCCATGTGTCTCTTGCTCTAAGAAGCCTTCCCAGACTCTGTTCCCATAAAAAATAATGCATTTGCCAGGCTCAGTTATTTCTTGCCCCCTCAGTACTTTGTTGTAGATCCTGGCAGCACTTAATTTGTTCTCAGGTCACCAGTGGTTCACCTTTGTACTCCCAGAGCCTGGTGCCTCCTTCTGTAATGTCTGTGGAGTACAGGGCGCTCTTCAGAGGCCATATGTTAGAGGCCAGGTCACTGCCTGGAGAGAATGGGGAGAGCCTGCTTTCTTGTATGCCCTAGAGCCCAGTCTTAGCTGGAAGCTTGTTCTTTCTTTGCTGGGTCCCCCACTTTACTCAGGGCTCAGACAAGTAGAGGTTCTTAAAAATCTGCATTTTTAAGACAACCTTGGGAGACTTTTGCCTCAATCTTGGCAGCTAGAAGTTGCAAATCAAATACTACTCCATTAGAAAACTAAAATAATAATAATAATAATAATTGAAAGCTGCACTGGAATTATGTCTCCGTGGATTTGAGATCCACTGTTACCATGCAAGGAGGGTGAGGGGGTTGAATTATTTGTGGAGGGGTTTGAACAGGGCATGTTTTTGTTTGTTTGTTTTGTTTTGTTTTGTTCTTTTCCCTGAAACCTGGTAGGTGTCTGTGAGACAATCTGTGTCACCCAAGGGATCTGGGTTTTGTAAAAGGCAGGCAACCCGGGCAAGGTGTTCATTCTGGTGAGATCCCATTTTGTGAAATGAGAAATGCCAGCCCTGAGTTATTTCCATAATCACTCTGAGAAGAGCTTTAAGGCCTTCCGTGATCCATGTCAAAGGCTGAAAGGGAGGGCACCTGGGTGGCTCAGTGGTTGAACATCTGACTTTGGCTCAGGTCATGATCCTGGGGTCTTGGGATCGAATGCCGCATCAGGCTCCCTACAGGGAGTCTGCTTCTCCATCTGCTGTGTTTCTGCCTTTTTTTCTGTCCCTCTCATGAATAGATAGATTTAAAAAAAAAAAAAAAAGCAGAGAGGGAGGTTTCCAGAAGCAGCTATTTTGAAGGGGGCTCTGAAGAGAAGATTTGCCTAAGAAAAAAAGAAACGGATGGGTGTGGTGTTTACCACCACTCTCATTTATTGAGTTGAATTTGGGATTCAGTGACAGCTCTGTGTCCCGGGCAGGGCAGCTGGCTCTTGGGTTAAGTTCAAGTGGACTATTGATTCTGCTCTGAACACACAAAGTTCTCCCAGTGTCCCTTCTCTCTCTGTCTCCTGCTGATGTTTGGGTTTAGGTCTACAAAGCTCCAGACGCCAGGCCTGATGTCCTAGCAGAGAACTCTTTAGAGCTGCTGGAGTGCTGGGCATGGCTTTAGGTGGGGACCCAGTGAGCATTGTTTGTTTCTTACCAGCTGGGGATTGCCAGCCAGACACTGAATTTCTGGTGTGCTTTTAAATGCTCAAAGACACAGTGCTCTGAAAAAGCAGCAGCCGGCGAGGAAACCGCTGGAGGTGGGGAGCTCTTGGCTGGTGTGGTCTCAGCTTCTGACACTTATAACTGATGGCCCCCTGTCACTTCCTGTCATGCAGCCCAAGTGGCGGGGAGGAGTTCCTTCAGGGAAACCATGCTCTGCTCAGCTCAGAGAATCCCGTCTGCAGGGCTCCGTCGCAATTAGGGGCGGGGGACTCTGCGTGGATGAGGCCAGAGCGCCCCATGGTTTGGTGCTGCTTCTTTGTCAGGGCTCAGGTAAGCTCCCTGTGGCAGAGCCAGGGATGAATGGGCTCCCAGCTTCCACCCATGCCTGGCTGGGCGGTGCCAGGAGCTGGGGTGCAGGAGGGCGAAGCTGTCTTTCACCTCCCAAGACAAATGGGCAGGGAGGGGCTTTACAAACACCTGGAATGATGGAGGAGGACTTCTGTCTGCTTCACGTGAATCAGAAAAAAAGCTGTGTGGTTGTGTTTAAGACCACAATGGTTGCTTGGTTGGAGATGGTGAGTTAAGCGAGCGTCTAGCTGTCAGTGCTTCCTTTAGCATCTGTGATTGGAGGAGAGAGTGTGTGTGCGTGTGTGAGGGGGGTGTCTTTCACTCTTTGTTCCACGATGCTACTGTTTTAATTTTCATAAGAGATCTGTTTTCAATTAAATGGGGAAAAAAAGAGGGGAAAAAAGGATGCATCTGCCGTCTGGCGTTTCTTTGTTTGGGGCGGGGGGCGTTTACAAAGTCACAAAGTAGATTTCCAAGATCTTTTCTTCTCCTTTGAGTTGAAAGATGGCTGAAATCAATTCTGGAAATTCATTCTGCTTGGAACAACTTTTTTGTAGGTTTCCTCATCGTGAATCTTGTGAATGTGTTCATCATTGAGAAGATGAAGTCAGATATTAGGGGACATCCAGACTCACTGGTGTTTTCATTAAGAGTGTTGGTGCTTAGTTTGGTTATGTCTGAAAGAATGGCTGGAAATGTTACATTTCTATGGGCTGAAGAATGATTAGGAGGCCTGAAGGTGACTCCCTCTGTCCTTTTTGTTTGTGGGTGGGTATTAAAGCTTTGGATAAACCACCACTATTTTCCAAAGAAAGTGTCCACTGCTTTTTCTACTCCTCTCACTGGAATTCTGAGGCTGGTTTTTGTAATGCTAACTCCAACTCTCATACATGACCATTCTAGACATACATTTTAAATCTTTTTGTGTGATTTGGGTGGTTTTACGGTCTTTCTCCTTTCCCATCTGACTCATCCATCTGTTTGCTCACCTGATAAAGAATCATTTTTGAGCCTTTGAGATACAGAAATTGACATTTAAAATGACTTACTACAATTTAGTGATAGTTAATGCAACATAAATAAAAAATAATATAATACTAGCCAACATTTGTTAGATACCTTTTTTAAGATTTATTTATTTATTTATTCATGATAGACACAGAGAGAGAGAGAGGCAGAGACACAGGCAGAGGGAGAAGCAGGCTCCATGCCAGGAGCCCGACGCAGGACTCGATCCCAGTACTCCAGGATTGCGCCCCGGGCCAAAGGCAGGTGCCAAACCGCTGAGCCACCCAGGGATCCCCCTGTTAGGTACTTTTCACATTAGTAAGCACTTTACTCCCATTAGCTCATGAAATTCCTACAACACTATAGAATTGACTATTATTAGTATCTCTAATTTTAGATGGTAAAACTCCGATTTTGAGAAGATAAATAATTTGCCCAAGGTCACCTAGCTGGGGAGCAGTGGATCAGGCTTCAAACTCAGGCAGAATGGATCCAGAAATGACATTCTTAGCTATTAGGTGCTGCATGAGGATTTCAATGATGGGACCCTTTCTACATCATCTGCAGCATCTTCAATAACACTTTGCTTTCCTATCCTTTGGCAAGTCAGCCTGTTTTGGTGGATGTTTGCTGTGGTCCAATTAGCAGCTACCAAAGGGGCATCTAGACAAATTACTACCTTCTCTGGACTTAGCTTCCCTACCTGTCAAATGGAAGTTTCTCTAAACTCATTTTAGTTCTGATACAAATCTAAGGTGTGCAAATATCTTGTACAAAAAGTCAAAAATAGGTCTCACATATTTCCTATTTCAAAGCTAAATGAGTGCACTTAAACATACATTTCCCAAGGAACTGGAACTCACAATGTAATTGGCTGGGTGGCTGTTGACCTTTATTTTGCTCTTGAAAATATTACTGACTAAATATTTATTTCTCGGTTTGAGAGTTTTCAGGGAAAGGATCTGGAGGAATGGGGACTGGGTGTGGGAGGTCAATTGGTAAATGGTAGAGAAAAGGAGGATACAAACTCTTTAAAGATCTCATAAATCCATCTTCTGAGATTTGGCTAAGGTAGTTCTGTATCAGTGGAGAAATGGTAGAGTGTAATGATTAAGGGCATGGGTTTTAGGACTACTCAGATGTAGGTTCCAACTTTGCCTCTTATTAGCCATGTGATCCTAGGCATATTACCAAATATCTCTTAGTCTGTCTTTTGCTCTGCAAAATGGTGATAATAAAGAACATCTACTATATAGGACTGTCATAAGGAATAAATGAAATGACCCACAGTAGTGCCTCACACAGAGCCAGAACTCAGCAAATGTGATCCATGTCCTAGGTCTTATTGACTGTAGAATGTTGGTGGGCACCAGAGACATGAATCCTGAGTGCATATTTATATACAGAGATGACCATGGTTCGATTTTGTTGAGGGAAGGAAGCATATTCCACGGAAGGTCAATACTTTATTTTAAAGCCCCAATTCCAGCCATGTTTTTACAGCTTGGCCAGGATGCCAAGTAGTAGCCACGAAAAGGGAAGTTGATTCAAACCAGATTCTATAAAGGCCTTTCTTGATAGAACACTCAGAGGTATGACTCGGAGAGGGCGAGGTCAGGGTGGTGACCCCCAGTGTCCACCGAGACAGAAACAATGGGTGACTGTAGGACCTAAATATAGACCATGTGGATGTCACTTAGGGAAACCAGTTCCCGATGCTGACCAGGGTGGGCGAGTCTCTTGGGAAGAGCTCAGGAAGCAACCCCTGTGTGCCAATCCTTGCTCTGTCAGCCCTCTTTTTCTGGATAATTTTGTCCATAGTCTAGCTTCTCCACATCTGTTGAGCGTTTGCCTCTGATTGGCAGCCTTGTTTATGTCCCCATCTGTTCCTTCCCAAGTTTTACTTACAGCGTTTACCACCTCTCTTCCTTGTTTCTTGCAGACCACGCCCAGGCCTTGCCAGAAACTCCAGGTGCTCTTGCCATAAGATAGGATAGTTGGTGACTGGGAGTCAGGAGTTTGGGTTCAGGTCTTGGTTTTGCAGTCAACTGTGGGCAATGCTGAACCTCACTGGGTACCAGATTCTCCAATGGAAATATCACTCTTAAGAACCTGGATCCTGGAGGTTGACTATCTGGGTCTAAATCCTCATTGTGACTTGACCTTGGGCAGATTCTTTACCTCCCTGGGCCTCATTAACCTCACCTGCAAAATGGAGATCGTAGTAATATCTGCCTCAGTTACCACTAGGAGTTTATAAAATAATACCGTGAAACCCTTAAAACAGTGCATCTTGTTTCAGCGCTCAAAAATGCTAATTATGATTGGGCCTGGATGGCTAAGCATCTGACTCTTGGTTTGGCTCAGGTCGTGGTCTCAGGGTCATGAGATTGAGCTCCATGTCTGGCTCTGCACTCAGCACAATGTCTACTTATGGCCCTCTCTTCTTCTGCACCACTCCCTCTAAAATAAAAAAAAATGCTAGCTATGATTACGGTTGTGATTGTAGAAAAATGAGACTTGAGCTGGGCCCGTGTTTCCTAAACTTCAGTTATATTTCTCATTTCCACATCCCATTTGTATTGTTATTTTTCACTTACTGGTTATTTTTTAGTTGTCTAGTTATTTATTATTTTTTATTCAGGCTCATGCTAAGTGGGAATACCTTTGCAGTCATTAAATGTTATAATATGTTTCCCAAAATACATTGTAATAAATACATCCAGGTCTACTGCATGTGGTCTGAAATGATATTGTATCTCCCCAGGCCAATTCCTGCACTTTGGGGAACCACAGCACCAGTGGCTCTGAGCATCTGAGACCCAGCTAGTTGCCTGCTACTGGTGTTCACAATGCTAATCCCACCAAAATGAACAGTCAGCCCATCCTTTCACTCACCAGGCTGTGCCTGAGAACCAGCTTTGTGTCTGTCTCTGTGCCAGGTGCCAAGATACCCTAATGATGGCTCTCTGTAGCCTTTTCTATCTTCTTTGAATGGGACATTACCAGCCCTGAGAAAATGGAGTAGAGAGAGACATGAAATAATCTAGCTGCTGCAATCTCTCCTTAATGAGAAGTAAGAGAAGCCAAGAAATCTCTGCCTGAAATCTCTGGATGTGGGTCAAGATCTCAGCTTTTGCTGACTAGCAACCACCTCAGCTCAGTGGCAAACAACAACAGGCACGTGTTCTTATGTTCAGAGCTGTGCAGGCTGATGGGGGCGATCTGTCCCATTTGGGTTCATTAGCTACGCATGTTTGTTCTTCCCTGGTGGAGGTCAGAAGGTCCCAGAGGAGCAAGCAGAGACATAGGATGTCCCTTAAGGCCTAGGCTCAGAATTGATACACTGACTTTTCCGCCCGTATCATCAGCCAGAGCAAGTGACAGTACAAAACCATGGATGTCAGGAGAGAGCATAAAAGTTTGCTGAAGGATCCAGCAAACGTAATCCACTACAGAGATCCTCACTATTTACTCATTCAGCCCACAGTTATGTGGAGCATGCTGCCATGTTGGGGGAAGATAAATAGAGTCATAATAAATGACGAAGATAATGAGGACGTCTAGCCCAAGGTCTGGCATGGTGTAGGTCCTAAACAAATACCTAATGAATGAGTATCTGTAGTACCTGGAGTGCTGGCTAGCAAAGAGTGTTTCATGTAGGTTATCGCCTTTTATTCTCCAATCCCTGGTTGGGCAGGTGCAATCATCCCAGGTCAAACAAGTAGATGCCATTTTGGCCTGTTAAATGCTTACAGTCTTCTGATGTGAGGGATGTGAAGATGCAGTAGCAGGGAGAAGCTATACACAAAGAGATCCTCCCTGATATGGGGAAAGAGGCAACCTTTGCACCAAAAAGGCTCTGCCTCAGATCCCTCATACATTTATTCCATTACACTTTGTACACTGCCTTGGGTGCTAACGCTTTTAAGATTTATTTATTCATGAGGGAGATAGAGAGAGAGAGAGAGAGAGAGAGAGAGAGAGAGAGGAGCAGGCTTCTCACAAGGAGCCGGATGTGGGACTTGATTTTGGATTCTGGGATCAGGCGCTCAATCGCTGAGCCACCCAGGCATCCCTTGGGTGCTAACTCTTTAAGCACCCATCACATACTAGGAATTTAGCATGATACCTGGCCTATCATAGTTTCTCTAAGTCCCTAGCCCTCTGCTTTTTAGAGGTCCCATACATTTTTTAATATTCTCTTCAGAAAACCACACAGAGATGTGAAAATTTCTGTGCAGGCCCATGGCCCCAGGTGAAGAACTGTGCCACAGATATTCATTCCTGCCCCTTTCCCCCTCTCTTTCCTTCTCTCTCTTAAGAATGTCATCCATGGGAAAAGACATTTTTCTGTATTTGTATGCCAGTGTCAGGCTCAGGGTCTGGCTCCTATCAATGGCCAGCCTAATGAGTGTTTTTTTTTTTAAGTGTGTGAGAGAATGAAGATGAAAGGGTTAGTAATATCTTGTTTGCATATGGATGGGATCATAAAACTTTTGGAATGGATGAGATAGGAAAGCTTATATTATCCAACCCCTTTATTTTATTTAAATATCTATTACTGAGGGCAGCCCGGGTGGCTCAGCGGTTTAGCACCGCCTTCGGCCCAGGGTGTGATCCTGGAGTCCCAGGATCAAGTCCCAGGTCAGGTTCCCTGCATGGAGCCTGCTTCTCCCTCTATCTGTGTCTCTGCCCCCCCCCCCTCTCTCTGTCTCTCATGAATAAATAAATAAAATCTTTAAAAATAAAAAAATCTATTACTGAAATATAGTTGACCTACAATTATGTTAGTTTCAGGTGTACAACATACTGATATGACAATTCTATTCATTACTCAGTGCTCATCATGATAATCGTAGTCACCATCTGTCAACATACAAACATGTTACAAGATTATTGACTATTATTGATATTCCCTAGGCTGTACTTTTCATCTTAATGTAGAGCTGGAAGTTTGTACTTCTTAATCCCCTTCACCTATTTTGCTTATCGCCACCACCCCACCTCTGGCAACCATCAGTTTGTTCTCTGTATTTAAGAGGCTGTTTGTTTTATTTTGTTTTTCAGATCCTGCATATAAGTGAAGTCATATGGTATTTGTTTTTCTCTGTCTGGTTTATTTCACTTAGCATAATACTCTCTAGCTCCATCCAGGTTGTTGCAACTAGCAAGATTTCATTCTTTTTTTTTTTGGCTGAGTAATATTCCAGAGTGTGTGTGTGTGTGTGTGTGTGTGTACACCACATCTTTCTTTATTCATTCATCTATTCCTGGATACTTGAGCTGCTCCCATAGCTTAGCTATTGTAAATAATGCTACTATAAATATGGGCGTGCATATCTCTTTTTGAATTAGTGTTTTCCTTTTCTTTGGCAATCCCTTTATTTTATAGATGATAAAACTGAGACCCAGAGAGGTTAGTTCACTTGCCCAAAGGCACACAGTTAATAATAGTAGTAGTAATAATAATGAATTAATGTTTTCCTCCAAGCAAGTAACTTATGCTCAAATACAATGAGGTCTCCTTCTCTCAGTGCCTGATTAGAAAACAGTGTCATTCTGATCTATCAGATCTATATATCATGTTGCAAAACTTGAGTGTTCTTGACTTTCATATCCAAAGTCAAAGACAAGGATGACAGAAACATATATACCATTGTCTCCACTGTAGAGTCACTGTGGTATGAGCCCTTTAGGGCAGACTCCTTGTCATCTCTTTCTCTGGTTTACCCATCCCACTCCATCGCTCAGTCATCACCCAGAACTATGTGTACAGACTGCTGAGAATGCAAGAAGGTTGAGTCTAAGACAGAGACATTTGTCAAGCCAAGGGGCCAGGCCAAATCAAGGGTGGAAGGTGGATTAGGGTCGGTACAGGGGAGGAATGTGTTCCTATGGAGTCCTGGAAATCTTATTGGAGCCATTCTTCTATTCTTAGGTTTGAAGGCACTTTGTTCTCTGTTGTATTGTTTTAACATCCACCAGGAAATCAGTCCCTGCTCGGGGTCAGCGATGCCACTGGTTCCTGCCTGTGGCCGCCCAGGTGGGAAGTGCACTGGTTTGTTTTAGGGCTGATCATTCGTCATCGGGACCATCGTACCCTTTCTTTCTTTGTTGCCCACCCTGTCTGCATGGGGTGGGGAAGGGTGAGGAGGAAGAAGAGTCTGATGAATCTGTTTTTCTTTATAGCAATAATGACTACATTTAATACAAAGAAAAAAATGCTAAAATCCAAGTCTCAACAGAGCACTGTGCCCTCTGGAGCATTGTTCTCCCAGAGAAATAGAACATTAAGTCACATGCTTAATTTAAAATTTCCTAATAGTCACATTGAAAGAGAGAAAAAGAAAGAGGTGAAATTTATTGTCATAATTTATCTAGCCCAGTATATTCAAATATTAGCATTTTAACATGTTATCCCATATAAAAATTAAGAAGACATTTTCCATTCTCTTTTTCACATGGAGTCTTTGAAATTCAGTGTGTGTTATCCACTTAGAGCACATCTTAGTTCAGACTGGACACATTCCAAGTGCTCACTACCCACATGTGGCTCATGGGAGCCATTGGGCATTGTGGATCTAGAGCAGATTGTCCAGTAGAACTTTTTATGATGATGGTATCTGCAGTGTCTCCTACGAGACTGTTAGGCACAGATGGCTATGAAGCGCTGCAAATGTAGCTAGTACAGCTAAGGAGCGAAGTTTTAAATTTTATCCAATGTTAATGAATTAAAATTAAACCTAAACAGCCATATATACCTAGTGGCTATCATATATGGACAGTACAGCTCTAAAGATTTGACCTTGTTAGAGAACTATCAACTTAAACTTAAGGTAGAATTTTTTATCTACTGCATTGGCAGAGATTAAAACATTGGAGAACACTGTTTGGTGAGGGTAACAGAACCTTACGTGCCTGGCCAGTGGGAGAGTAAATTAGAACAGTTTTTATGGAGAACAGTTTGGCCATATTTATCAAATTTCTAGTATATATGCCCTTGGGTCCAGCAGCTGTATTCTAGACGTTAATGTTACAGTGTCTATTATATGTGTGGACTGGTTTATGTAGGAGAATATTTGCTGCAGCAAAAGATCAAAAAGCACACATATACCATGTCAGTGGGGGACTAGATAAATAAGTTATGTTACATTTGAAAAATGTAATTGGCAGCTGTTGAAAAAACAAGGCCAATGTTTATTTGATGACATGGAAGGCTGTGTAAGATATGGCCTGAAGCAAGCGTAGAGCATTGTATATAGTATGTTACCATTTAGGTAAAATAAATGATTTGCTTATTTATGTCTAGAGCAGCTCTGGAAGCTGGCAGAAGGTGCCTATCACAGTGTTGCCTCCTGGGAGAAGGAGGGAGAAGCTGGGGTGGGAGAGAGGTCTACTTTTCATGGTAGAGTATATCTTTTTGGAATTTAATCTCATGTACTTGAATTACCTAGCCAAAAAATAAGACACAAGAAGAGGAAACTCTAAGAGAAGGGTGAATCACAGAAGGCTTCCTAGGGGAGATTGTCTTTGGATTGACTTTTAAGAGATGCATAGGAGTCCATATAGCAGGAGGAAGGCTTTGGCTCAGAGACACAAACAAACAGGACAGGTTCAAGCATCTGTGTGTACCTAATGGTGGGCAGAGTACTCAGTAAATGAAACAGGGTGAAAGTAGAGTCTGGACAGGCATTGGAATGGCCAAATGGGAAGGATTTTGTGAGCAGAGTTTGGACCACAGGCAGCCTTTGACAGTTTGAAGAAAGCAGGAAATGATGTAATTGAGTTTGTGCGAAAGACAACTTTTGGCAAAGTGGAGAATGATTTGAAATAGTGATTCCCAAAGTGTGATCCATGGAACCCTATGAGTCTTATCCCCAAGACCTAGAAATGAAATACATCACTACAAAAGAGATTTTCTTTATATGTATCTACCAAAATAACAATCACAGTGGCTTGATTGCAGAAACAGGTATGTGAATCAGCTTCTGTTATGCAGCCAGACAGTAAAGACAGCTGTAAAATTATAAAGCAATGCTGCTTTTCTCACTGTGTTTTGTTTTTGAAGATATAGCCAATTTTCATTAAAATGTGTTTGTTTTTTTGAGTAGACACCACACCCATTGTGGAACCAAATGTGGGGCTTGAACTCATGACTCTGAGATCAAGACCTGAGCTGAGATCAAGACTTGGATGCTTAACTGACTGAGCCATCCTAATATTCATTAAAATATATTAATTAGAGTAAAAAGTAATACACTACATTTTAAAAGAATAGTTTCTTTTAATGTCTCAATTTTTTTTCTAGTACTGTAAATATTGATAGACATAACTCTCATAAACAAAAGTTCCTCAGGGCCTTCAATAATTTTTAAAAGTGCAGAGGCATCCTGAAACCAAAAATTCTGAGAGCCACACTGGTTGGATCAAAGTAAACCATAGGAAAACAAACATCCTATCCAAATGTGAATCAGGTAAGAGGCGTGAGTGAGCAGTGCCAGAGCTGATATGAATGTTTCACATCTGGGAGCAAAGAAATGGTCCGGGCAGGTATGTGTGAAAGAGGGAGCTTGCTTGATGGATTGGTTTTGACTGACAGGGCTGTTGGTTCAAGTCCTGTCCTCCACTTCTGTACGAATAGATACTGCTGCTGTGCTGTTATACACATCCATGCACGGGGTTGCCAAGTGCCCAGCACATGCAGGAGTTACTCTGGAGTCCCTGCAAGTGGAATGCTGGGCAGTGAGACATGCACATCTTTAGCTTGCCTGGAAGCTGTCAAGTTATCCAGTCTGTGAGCCTCCCTCCATCCTTATGTGAGTCCCCAACCCTTCATGCTGTCAGATTTATTGATTTTGCCAATCTGATGGGTGGGAAATGGCCTCTTATTTTAACCCCAAGCCCACCATGAGTCCTTTGCTTCCTCACCTAGGAGCATAAATTACTCAAATCTGATTTTTAGATGATTCAAGTAGAGTCTTTCCTTCAAGGAAACACATTACTGTGTGCGAATGTGTGAACACAGAGGCAGGTTTGTACTCTGGTTTCTGGATAAGGAAAGAATAAACAATTAGGGACCCCCCCTTTATTTTAGATAGAAATTACCCAGTCCACCCCTCCTGCTCTTGTGCTGTTTGCTGTAATTTGGAACAAGGTGGATCTGCCCTGAAGGAGGAGAAATTGAGCTTTTCTGCACTGCCTGGCCTGGTGTTTGAGGTAAAGCCCAAATCTGAGACGTTAAGCCAAGACCTGAGGTTTTGTATAAGCAAGTGGAGTGTGGGGTGAAGCGTCGTCTTTCAACCGCTCACATGTCCTCACCCAACTCAGGCCTCCCTGTGGTCCAGAAGCCAGGGCCTACTTCTCTAGCCTGTGACCTATTCAGGTGCACAGGGTCCTTCCTGCACTCAGAAGGGCCACATGTGTGGTTTCATGCTCTGCTGTAGCTGACCTCAAACTCAGTAATTTTTGGATTTCAAAGAGTCCTACATTTTCATTTTTTTCTGACTTCTGCAGATTATATAGCCAGCTGTGCCTGAAGCATCTTTATGTCTGTCAGATTAAAAAGGGTGTGGGGTGAGGGATACAGCAACATGGGTCACAATGTTCTCACTCTCTGCAGGGCCTGACCCCGCTAAAGCTCTTTTGGGTAATATATACATTTCCTCATTTCATACATTTTCTTTCTTTTACTTCTCTCTCTCTTTCCACATATACACACCCAGAGTCATATAAATATACATATATGCTATCAGTCCTCACCATTCACAAATTCCATATTTACCCACTTGCTAAAATGTACTTGTAACCTCCAAACCAATACCCAGAGCACTTTTGCGGTCATTCAGGGACATGAATAGAGTAGCAAAAAATTTGAATGACTCGACCCACATGTTCTCACCTGGGGTCAGTCATGGCAACCTTTTGCCTTGTTCCTTCTCAGCTACTACAAACAAGTGTCTTTTTCGTGGTCTATTTAGTACCATGTTTTTCACATTTTTGTACTACTGTTGATGTCGTTATTTTTCTGAGTGTAGCAGTGAAGTGCTGTGTAAGCGCAGGATGGCTGTTCTGTGCCTTAGAACATACATGCTGTCAGGTTTATAACTTCAGGTACAGGGATCCCTGGGTGGCGCAGCGGTTTGGCGCCTGCCTTTGGCCCAGGGCGCGATCCTGGAGACCCGGGATCGAATCCCACATCGGGCTCCCGGTGCATGGAGCCTGCTTCTCCCTCTGCCTGTTGTGTCTCTGCCTCTCTCTCTCTCTCTGTATGACTATCATAAATAAATTAAAAAAAGTTTAAAAAAAAATAACTTCAGGTACAAGTTATAGTGCTGTTGGCTGTGAGTTCAACTTCAATGAATCCACAATATATATTAAAAAGAGTGACTTTTTCAAGATTTTATTTATTTATTCATGAGAGACACAGAGAGAGAGAGGCAGAGACATAGGCAGAGGGAGAAGCAGGCTCTCTGTGGGGAGCCCGATGCGGGACTCAATCCTAGGACCCCAGGATCACAACCTGAGCCCAAGGCAGATGCTCAACCACTGAGCCATCAGGTGCCCCTGAAGAAGGGGTCTTTAACTAGAAATATACATAAAGCAAGATTATGTCTTGGCTGGTTGACAAAAGTATTGTGACCAGAGGCTTGCAGAAACTTAGCCCTGTGTTCACTTACTCACCATTCAAGGAGACTTTATAGAACATAACAACTGCAAATAGCCAGCATGGACTATTTATGTATGTATCTTTGTCTTTTCCTTTTCCGTCCTCTCCCTTGCTCACTCTCCTCCCCCCTTTTTTTTGCCTGTCTTTTAATCTCTTGAATTTTCTGTTCTCTTTCACTGATCATTGGTCCTGCTGGCATTAGCCTTGGGTCCTCAAGATGTGCCCAGGAAAGGTACCTCTGTCCATTCACTAGATAGCCATTTGTGGGTCACCTTCTTTCTGCAATTCCCTAGGCTATGCTGGGGTCTGCACACAGACCTTATGTTTCAAAAATATTGCTTGCAGATAGGATTGTAATCCATGATTTTGAGGCAAATTGAGAGTCTCCCATGTACGTCTGGAAAATGTTTCCCACTCGGCCCTCTCCCTGGCCACATGTTGTTATACATCCAATGTTAGAAGGAGACTTTAGAGGTCACCTGGCCCAAAGCTCTTGTTTCACAGATAATGAAACTGAGATCCAGGGAGGGAAAGTGAAATGCCTGAGGTCGCAGAGCTAGTTGGATGACCTTAACAACTAGAAAACAACTAGCTACAAATTATTCCTCGTTCGCTTTATTTTACTATATGTATCAAATATCTTTATGAGAAAGATAGCATTAGTTGTCATCTGGCAGCTTCTGATAAAAAATTTATAAAACGGATTTCTGCAAATTGTGTATGTCTTTTTTTTTTAAGATTTATTTATTTATTCATGAGAGACACACACAGAGAGAGGCAGAGACACAGGCAGAGGGAAAAGCAGGCTCCATGCAGGGAGCCAGACACGAGACTTGATCCCGGGACTCTAGGATCAGGCCCTGGGCTGAAGGCGGCGCTAAACTGCTGAGCCACCCAGGCTGCCCTGCATTTTATTTTAATTGCATTACTTAGAACTTAGTAGGATTAGATGTTTTTCCAGGCTTTTTAATGCTTTTTTTGCATTCAAGACATTAAATCCCAGAATTTCTTTTCTTTTTTTTTTTTTTTTAAGATTTTATTTATTTATTCATGAGAGACACAGAGAGAGAGGCAGGCTCCACTCGGGGAGCCTGACGTGGGACTCAATCCCGGGACTCCAGGATCATGCCCTGGACTGAAGGCGGCGCTAAACCGCTGAGCCACCCAGGGATCCCTAAGTTGTGTATGTTGTAATAAAACCGGAGAAGATAGGGGCACCAGGTTTAAATTTTCTTATTTTTCACAGAAGCATTTCATATCTGCAGTGAAGGTGTCTAGATGCTTGAGACATGGAAGGCTTTTAAATTCCTCATTCAGGTGGTTTCCATCATCAAAGTATCTTTTATAATACATTCGAAAGTGGGCATTACTTGGTACTAATGAAATGTAGCAGAAATTTGAGTGCTAGGACTGACAACAGGGAGGGGAGATATCTCCCACAAAGGAGACCAGGAAACAGATCCAGCAGGCCTCCCTTCCTGTCTGTTCCCCAAACCTTAGCCTCCACTCCCTCTCCTCTCAAAAAGGGGAAGGAAGAAGGTTCAGTAAAGATAATGTGCCCATCCTCAAAGTATGGCTAACCCTTTGGGTCCTAAGCACTCCCATTTCCTGTGGCTAAAGTTAGACCTATTAGATACGAATTTCATTTTTAATCCATGACTGGGCAGACAGAAGGCTACAGATCCTCTCCAAAGGCAGGCGAAAAAGGAGGCCCCTTGCAGTCATCCCAGGGGCAGGGCATCACAGTGTTGCTTTTCTGTACTTGTCAGGGCCAAACACAAGGGATGGTTACTTTGTGTGACAATTACAAGAGGGATTTTCCACAAAGAAGGTATTCCTAAACCTCCCTCATTTGTGGATCACCTTTTACTTTAGCCCCTAACATTGAAAAATACTTAGTAACTTTCTACAGAACAACACAGTTTTTTTCTCTTATAGTTACCTTTGATGGAAATATCAATAATTGATATTATTGTGACAAATGGAAAACCAGTATGCTTGCCGTAAATAGAATGGAACTATTAAATAAATAGGCACAAAATAATGTTACTAAATTCCAGCTAGGTGCTGTTGCCTGAGCCTCTGCACCCAGAAAAGAAAGACTGAGGTTGGTAAGCAGCATTAGGTGGGCATTGAAGGTGAGGTAGCTCAAGCTCAGCCTTTCTTCTTGATGGATTCACACCAACAGGGAATTGAAAACATGACTTTCTTATTATGTGATCTGGTGTGGGTAAAGCAGACTCCCAGTTCCCCACCTGTATCACCTACAGAGTCCCCTCTACCCACTATGACTTTCTGAGTCCTTCTACTTGAGGGGATCTCCAGCCAAGGGGGTTGACATCCCGAGGAGCCCTTCACCATCAAAGAGAGTCAAGAGTTAGTGAATTGAATGCTTGCCCCACTTCATCCCTTAGTGGAAACTTGTGAGATATGACCTACTACACAGTATGTCAGTGGGTCCCCAGTCACTTAACTCTGGCTGCCCATGGCTGTAACCATAACTTGCTGGCTCCACATCCTTTCATGGCTTCCCTCCTTTCCCTGTCTCACTTCCTCACTCCCTACAGTTCTTTCTGGGGATTGCCTCCTGTAAAAATCTTACACCTAAATCATTACCCCAGGATCTGCTTTGAGTGGAGCTCAAATTAAGACAGCTGGTAAGCATTCTCCCTAAGGTGATCTTACAAACCACTGAGGTACTAGACCTAGCCTTTGGGAAGCACTACCGCAAGGTATATACCCAAATAGTGTAAAGCGACATATCACTTCTTTCTCTAAATTAAAAAATACATTGAAATTCTTCATGTTCAACTCTCTGGCATTCTCCCTAACACATTGGTGATACTGTGTTCTGATGAGTAACATCGGTCTCCACTTTTGCTATCCCTCCTTCAATATGGTATTAGAATTTGCTAACAAACTTGGTGTTCCTGAATTTGCCTGTAAATTTAATTCACTGTTTGGCATTTATTGGTTGTTTGCCAGTGGGAGACACCCAGTGAGTATGGGTATCTGGCCCCTCAAGTAAACATTTGTAAATGCATCGATGATAAGCCTGGCTGAAACACAGCAGGGTAGTGTTTTCAGGGGGCCATTTCTAGCAAGCTTTTACAATATCCTGAGGAGAACCAAGATTTCAAAATTAGGGAGATCAAACAGGTGCTTCTGCCGGATAGAGTTTCTGTCTTGACCTAAGCCAAAAAAGGCAGGCCAAGAAGGCAGAAATGCAGTTCTAATGGGGAAATAATTTATTCAGGGTTGGAGCCCATGCCAGGGAGGTTCTGTTCCCTTAAACTTAGGCTATTTTAGAGAGTGATGAGGTCCAGGGTGACATATACCCAGGATATATCAGAAGAGTCAGAGATGCATCTGTAAGTGAAATGGGATCAGGACCTCCAAGGGAAGGCAGGAGTAGGGCCAGCTTCGTGGACAGGGCTCTGCACTCAGAAGGGCTCCACCCTGTGGAGCAGATAGAGTTGCCTAATCAATATCTGTGTGATATTTGAATGAATACACACTTGGCCTGAAACTTGCTTTGGGCTTTTAGGAATGGTGGCCTCAGAACCAGAAAGTGGCATCAGAATGACTGTCAATCACAGAAGAGTCCCTACATTCTTTCTTTTTTCAGGACTGGCTACATAATTTGTGGGGTCCAGAGCAGAATGAAAATGCCCTTGTTAAAAATTTTCTAAGAATTTCAAGATGGTGACAGCAAAGCATTAAATGCTGTGTGCCCTCACAGTGGAAGGTGCTAGAGGTGCCACAGTGGGTGAAACTTGATCTGGTTTCTGCACTCAATGAACTCAGCTCTGAGGGAGGAGACAGACATTAATCAGGGAATCACACAAGTAAATGGCGACATTTTGATGGGTTAGTACAACAAAGAAGAAACACATGATGCTGAGAGGATATAACTAGGAGATCTGATCTGGTTTGGAACCATCTTGGAATACTTCCTTGACAGGGCTGGCATTTGAAAGATGAATTAACTGTGAGAAAGGGGGGAAGGGAGAAGACTCCAGGCATAAGGAAGTATGGAAGAAGATGAACTGGGATTATAGGAGGCCAGAGCTCAGAGCAGAGAGGATAAGGGTGGAGATGGGAGGTAGGCCACAACCTGATTTTATACAGGGGCTTAGAGGAAAGTAACAAGTCTTGAGAAATTCAGGACTTTTTTGATGGCTATAAATAACACAAAGAGGAAGAATAAAGTTATTCACCCCCATTTTCTTTTTAAGTAAACTGGGAATTGCCACAATTCCATGTAAATGATCACATACATGGGCCCTGACCAATCAGAACAGGTGTTAGATATGGGAGCACCACAGGTGCATGGGCACTGACCCATTAGAACAAGCATCAGTTACTGTGTGGTGGACATGTGAGAGGAAAGAACTTGAACTCTTAATGATTGATTAGAGGACTTTAGAAACTTCCTCCTTGGGGCACCTGAGTGATTCAGTTGGTTAAGCCTCGGACCCTTGGTTTCTGCTCAGATTATGATCTCAGGGTTGTGAGATCGAGCCCCGAATGTGGTGCCACAAAAGTGATTGGGCTGGGCTTTGAAACAAAAATTCAGGATTAGAAAATTTAGCACAGATTATTTCCCCCACTCCCTGCAGCTCATTAGTGGCTCACCACAACTTTTGCTTTTTACTCAAAACTCGACAGGACCTGATAGTGCCACAAAGGAGAGGTGTCCTGAATACCTGCATGTCCTGGCACCTTTTGGGGCCCCTGGCCTACCTCCTGTAATTTGGGGTTGTGGTGAGGCCCTCCTCCACTTTCAAAGATAGCTGCAGAAGGAAAATGTCCCTCTAATCACAGCTGACATCTTTCCAGATAGCCAGCCCATCAGAAATGGTAACTGGCTTTCACATTATTGTCCTGATGGCTTCTCTTGCAGACTTTTGCCAAAAGCATCATTTTCAAGTTAGTCAAGACTACTCTGAAAACTGCAGCTAATGAACTCCAGTTGGTCTGGATGAGATGTCTTTGGCACATGGACAGTCTATGGCTTTTCCTGAGGCTCTAGTTGCCTCCTGAGGCAGCATTCAGAAGAGCTATGTTAAGAGAGATTGTTGGCATATTCAAGTACATTGTTTTGAGGGTATGTGTGTATATACATGTACATGTATGTACATATGTATGTATATACATACATATACAGAGACTATATAGTATACATTTACATACTATATAAATGTAAATTATTTCTGTCCGTGTTTGAGATTGAATTACAGACATTATGTCCCTGTAGCCCCAAATACTTCAGTGTAAGAACAAGAGCATACAGTATAATTACCAAAGGCAGGAAATTTAATATTGATAGAACATATTAACTAATCCATTCATTTTTCAAATTTGCCAATAGTCACAATATTTTATAGCTATTGTTTTTTTCTGGTCCATAATCCAATTCAGGGTCATGCATTGCATTTATTGTTATGTGTTCTTTAGCCTCCTTTAATCTGGAACAGTTCCCTAGGCTTTCTTGGTATTTCTTGATTTTGAGAGTTTTAAAGAGTAGAGGTCAGTTATGTTATATGGTTTCCCTCACTGTGGGTTTATTAAATATTTGTTCATATGTTTAGATTCAGATTATGCCTTTAAAAATATCTAGAGTTATAGGAGGATACTTTTTTTTTAAAACTGTGCATTTTTTACAGGAACATTTAGAGGAGTGATATGTTATCTTTCTCAGTGTGTCACATCAGAGGATTTGTGATACCAGTTTGTCCCAATATTGGTGACATTAGCTTTGATTACTTAGTTGAAATGGCATCTTGTACATTACTTCATTGTGAAGTCATGATTTTTCCCTTTTTAACTAGTAAATCAAAACTATGAAAGAGTCCTATTTGTCATGAAGTGTTAACCTACTAGTTTTAGCATTTATTGATGCTAAACTCTATCATTCCGTCTCTGTTTTTAGTTGGTGTTCTAACTGTACAGAAGATATTTCCCTTCTCCACTGTTTATTCATTCAATTATTCATGTCAGCATAGGCTCCTGCATTCCTTTTTTATTCAGTGGGTTATGGTCCATTACTATCATCATTCATTTGATGCTGAGATTGCCTCAAATGTGGCTAGTGAGAGCCCTTCAGCTGGTGACTCTGTCATTCTTAGAGCACTTCATTACTTCCTGATACAAAAAGACGTTCTGGGTTCATCTTGTATTTTCCCTGCCCTAACCTGGAATCAGCCTTTTCTCCAGGTTGCCTGGGTCCTTTTAGTGGTGAGTAGTATTTAGAAAACAAGATCTGGGTGCTGAGTGTATTCATAGCTGCTAGGTTGTTAATGCTTTTATACCCCACAGTAGATAGAAGTAGGGAAAAAATAGAAATGTGTGTGTATGGACAACCATGAATTCATTCTGATGCTTCTGATTGCAATCTACCTACATTTATCTGTTTTTTTTTTTTTTAAACACAACAGTTTCAAGTGCATGTCATCTTTCTTTAATACAGATACAGAAAGAAGAAACAACCATCACCAAACAAAAGGACAGTTTTCCCAGTACCCAGATAAGCTATGATGGCATTAATAAAATAACGTATACATATGCTCAGGTCTGTCCCCAGTTTCATGTGCTTCCTTACAGAAAAAAAATTTAATATATATATCAGGATGTATGTATGTACATGAAAGTATGTTTTTTTCTTTTAATTTTAAGAATTTGACACAGCAGGAAAAATGCTGTGCATACTATTTATTTTTATTATTCTATTATCATATTGATAACTCAATACATCTTGGAGGTCCTTCCATATATTGTGTGACTCTGTACTATTCTTTCTAATACCATTGTATTTCTTCTTATACAGATGGGCTAGTTTTATTTAACTGATCTCTTTTGGTGAACATTTTTTTTCAGTGTCTTGCTATTATAAATAACACTACAGTAAATATCCTTGTGCATGGATCTCGATAAAAGTATATCCATGGTTATCCCATGGTTCTTCCTAATAGGTGGTTTGTTTTGGGTTTTTTCTTTTGATAAGTATTATCAGAGCATCTTCCAGAAAGTTCGCTTCACTTATATAACCTCATCCTTCTGTATGCAGTAACAAAGGACAGGTTAAATGATGATGACATCCTGCCTGCACACTTCTAAGGCTCCTGATTACAAGTCTCCAGCAGTACCGTTTCCATCCAGTCATGGAGACCAAAAGAATCAAACCAGGCTTCTATCCTTAGACTGTAATTAAATGCCTATTTGGGTTGTTGTTTCTTACTTTAATTTAAAAATCTGTGGGTCTAGGTGCCTGGGTGGCTCAGTTGGTTAAGCATCTGACTCTTGATTTCGGCTCAGGTCATGATCTCAGTGTTGTGAGATCGAGCCCTGCATCTGGCTTCATGCTGGGCATGGAGTCTGCTTAAGATTCTCTCTCTCTCCCTCTCCTGTGGCCCTTCTCCCTACCCCTCCCCCCCCCAAAAAATCTGCAAGTTTAATCTCTCCATGCAAGAATGAACTTCACCTGGTGAATAGAGACACAAAAAAAGTAACACTGGGAAAATGGTGCTGTCCTTGTTAGCCATGAGAGCTTATACTTAAAGCCATTTGGTCTCTAATAAGTAACCAAATATTGGATGACTCCCCCCCCCCCCCATAGAGTATTACCAGGACTCCTCTCTGCTGGAGAACTGTGAATGGACCATGTAGCCAGGAGAAGGAGGAGCTGTGACTCTCTCTGGCTTCTGGACACTTCCCAACCTCTGATCAAGAGGGAAGCCGACTCAGCCCTTTGTGTGTCTTGTACAAGGGAAGATCAATGTGAAGGTCACTTGATTTTAAATTTCTTCCCAGACTTATCTTTAAAATCTCATGTAAATTGACATTCCGTTCTTGTTGAAATATATAAATAATGGCTGGCATGGCTTCCTGCAAAGTCAAGTTGATGGACTGTGTTTATTCTGTGGATTCACCTACCTCCTAGTGCACTTCCAGTGTTAGATGCACAGGGCTAATTCAGCTTATCTTCTGCTCTGTCCCACAAAAACAGACCCGGATACAAGTGCAAGTAGTTTATTTGGGAAGTGATTCCCAGAAGCACTGTGAGGGAGCAGGGAAGAGACAGGGAAGGAAAGGAAGCTGATGCAGGAAGTAATCATGAATAGGTTAGCCCTGTGGGCAGCTGAGGCTCAATCCTGCTGGGGGCTTCTGGGACACTACATAGGACAGTGGTTCTCAAATTTTGCTGCATATTAGAATTACCTGGGGAGCTTTTGGAATTCCTGATGCTCAGGATCCCTGGATGTTAGGATTCCAGGCACCGAGAGCTTTTAAACTCCCTAGGTTGTTCTAATATGCAATCAAGACTGAGACCACACCTCAGTATTGTCCCCCCAAACTTTAGGAAGCTGGACTATTTACATATCAACTCCACTACATCCCAGGTTGAGGGCTGCTCCAGATGGCATTAAATCCCAGGCATTTCTGGCCTGTAGAAAGCTCAGGGATGCAGAGGAATAGTGACTGCCTGGAGATATGGGCCGGCAGTACTGGCTACACAGTTAGCGGGATCTGATAGAAAAATCTCAGTTTTGTGCACTTACAGAGCAGCCCTACTGAGCCATTTAAACTCTTTAAGCCTTGACTTCCTCATGTGTAATCATTTCTTTGTAGTGCTGTAAAGATTGGATGTCACATATGGAAAGTACCCTGTATGCAGTGAAATCTTAATAGACACTTGTCATTATAAACCCAGCAAAGGAAGGAGGGAGGTTCTAATCTGAGTCTAACCATGGGCAGTACCTAATGGTTCTGCTGAGGAAACTTTTCTTTATTTAAAGGGCTGTCCTGAGTTGTCAGGATTTACAGAGCATCTTAGCGGGTGTGGCCATTTCTCCAGTGTTCTTCGTCTCTGCTTTGTGGAGAGTAGATGTTCCAGAGACCAGTGGCTGAAGGGAAGCCTTGCTCTCCCTATGGTGAAATGTCTGCCTGTTAGCATTTGGAAACCTACTTGGGAATGCATAGAGTGCACTTGGGGTCTTTCTAGATAGGAAAGGCAGGAACGGAAATAAACAGAGTAAAGAACTAAGGACTCTCCTTGTAAAATCAGCTTTCCAGTATTACTGTGGACCATAAACACATTTGACTCTGAATTGTATAGTTGGACTATCTAAGTTAATTGGTTACATGAAGTAACTATCTAAATATTAAGCACTTGTTTGGATATTCCCTAAAGTATATGAATAATATTTTTGTTGATGAGGATTTCAAACCATTCCATATGCAAAGAATTTTAATAAATGGGAGTCCATTATGCTATTAAAAATAAAAATAAATGAATAAACACATAAAAGAGGTCCAGGGAAGAACCAGCGATCAGAATGTGTTATGGACCAAGGACTATGATTAGTCCCATTCAGTGCACCTGAGATCCAGTAGAAAAAAATATGAAATAATTATAGTAATTATTAGAAGGCCAAGAAAAAAGTACTCTGGTTAATTCAATTTTGTGGTTCTTGTCACATCCCATTGTTGAAAATCTTTGTAACAACCTCTTCTTCCCATAAGGAAGTTTTTCTAGGATAATCTTTCTGAAAAATATACTCCCCAGTCTCTGCCTTGGGTAGACAAATTTCGTGTCTTCCTTCCTACTGCCCTGGCCTTGCGCATTTTGGAGGGGAAAGTGGTCTGTGTTTGAGAAATGATGGTGAATCTGGTTGCCGGTTGGTTAGCAGGGCTGGTGGTGGCACTTATGCACTGACTGGCTCTCCCCTTCTCTCGTTCGTCTGGGTGAACATGTTTTTCCTTCCCACGGGAGAGAAGGACTTTTCTTTGGCCAAGGCAACTTCATCTCTGTTTCCAAACCTGCTAAGGGCCAAGTGTTCCATGGCCAAAATCAATAATTGGGGCTTTTCCTAGTTTGCCAAAATCAAGTTAACGGGTAGACTTTTATACATTTCAAGTATTTTCTCTGGGATTTGTTTTCCCTCTGGCGCCTGCCCTCACTTGCCGTCATTGCTGCAGTGGCTTCTGTCACTATTGAGCTAGTACTTGAGGGTTCCTGTGTGCCAGGCATTGTGCTAAGCACTTAACCCACATTGATCTAGTTAATTCCCAATAGCTTTTGTGTTCCCATTTTATAGATGAGGAAGTTCAGGGATGGAGAGGTGAAATGATGTGCTTAAGGCTTTACAACAAGAAAAAAGGGTAACTACTACTTGGTGAAGCCACCAAGTCTGATTTTAGCACCCACTTAACATCTTCCAACTACAGTTAATGGCATCTGAACACCAAATTACATTTCATGGTAGTAAAGATTTATTGACCAGTAGCTCAGAGAGCACCATGATTTCCAGGTTTCCTACCCCGTAAGCACTTGGAAGAGTCCAAGAAAAAAGGCTCAGGGTTCCTGAGTGCTGGCAAAGGATGTTTTAAAAATAAAGAGGAAGAAACCCCCAGCAGCATATTAAAAATGTAAGAGGGGTCCCTCTGTCTTGCTCATACTTCTAGCCACAGAGAGAAGAGAAACAGAATGTGGATCCATTCCCCATTCAAACGTGAGTTCAGTGAGTCAAGCTCCAGCTAAGGGCAAGTACAAGAACACAAAATCCTTTTGCTAATCTCTCCCTCAAGAAGGCGCAGATGAAAGGGAGGCATTAAAGCCTCTGAAACCACCAAAGCTGTTTGCCAGCAAAGAGATAAATCAAAAAGGTTTGAGATCTGGTTTGAATTTAATAATTACAAACAACTAATCAGGGGACATTTGCTGTCAGGTCGGGAGCTGCACTCCCTCCATCAGGGTGTTTTTGCTGTTCTGGTCACTTGGTTATTAAATAGAAAAACCCTGTGATTAAATCACAGGGCTGTTCCAACACTAATCAATTCAATCTCATCCATTTAAAAAGAAATCAGGCCTTGCATTTGCCCTGTCTCTGCCAGAGGAGCGGGAACCACACGCTGCAAACGTGACTGTGTATGTAGACCCTCGTGTGATGTGGGCAATTCAAGGAGGGTCAGGCCGCATCCCAGCTAGATCACCCACCATCCTGCAGGATCCCCATCTGTGATGCCCACCCTGTGTACCTCAAAATAACAGCAAAACAGCAGTGATAGTGGTAGTAATAGTAATTATGGTGAGAGCCACAGTAGCAAGAATAATGACCATGTTTTAATCTTTTACCTTTTGTCTAGCCCTGTTATAAATATTTCATTTCCTTTAATCCTTGAATAACCCTGTCATGGAGAAATCAAAGCTTATAGAAATGTTGTATAGACATTTACAGATCCTCACATCTGGAAGCCTCCTGGCTCATAGTAGGTCCTCAGTAAATTACTGTTGAGTGAATGAAGAGATAGAGAAGTAGCTATCACACAAAATAGCAAATGTTGGGGCTGGATTTCGAACTCAGACCTGTCTGATTTATGCTCTTAATGTCCATCGGGTATGTAGGTAAATGCCTTGTGAGCCTTTCTATATTGTTTTAAAAATATGTATTGTTTTAAATAAGCATTTAAATTTATTTTATAGTTTTAATATATTAATTTTAATAAAGCACATAATGCTTTTAAACAATATACAAAGGAGAAATAGCATTGCATGGCAGAAAGATCAGTGGTTTGGGACTCAGGCTGGCCCAGGGAGAATCCCTCTCTAGTATTTACTAATTTTGTGACCTAGGGTGAACTTGAGTGTCCCTCACTGTAAAACGAACACAGTAATACTTGTTTAAACTGGGTTAAAGAGGAGGATCCCTGGGTGGCTCAGAGGTTTAGCGCCTGCCTTTGGCCCAGGCGTGATCCTAGAGTCTCGGGATCAAGTCCCACGTTGGGCTCCTTGCATGGAGCCTGCTTCTTCCTCTGCCTGTGTCTCTGCCTCTCCCTCTCTCTCTCTCTCTCTCTGTCTCTCTTATGAATAAATAAATAAAATCTTTAAAAAAAAATAAACCGGGTTAAAGAGAAGCCTAAATGGAACAGTCCTTTAAACTGGGAGCAGAGTGCTTAGCTCATAACAGGTGCCCAGTTCTGGCATCCACTTCCCTCCGCTTGTGTATTAGAAAGCACTTGGTGATTCTCCTTGGATTCTATGGCTTAAAATCTCCTCTTCTTCAAGTTCTTCCTCTTCTTCTTCTTCTTTAAAGATTTATTTGTTTATTTTTAGAAAGAGAGAGAGTATATGCACACTGGGGCAGTGTGAGGAGAGAAGCAGATTCCCCACTGAGCACAGAGCCCTGTGCAGGACTCAGTCCCACATCCCTGAGATCGTGACCTGAGCCAAAATCAAGAGTCAGATGTTTAACTGAGCCATCAGGCACCCCTTGGACCAGCTCTTCTGAACATTGGTCAGCTAAGGATAGGGTCAGTGCTCTCCACAGAGAGCCTTACCCAGAACAACAGAAAAAGTAGTTGTTTATCGACCATTTACTGATGAGATTTAGTGGTCTCAGAAGGTAGCCAAGCCTAAAGGAGATAGCCATTGAGTGGCCTGAAGAACAATGATGCTTCATGGAAGTGGGTCAGAAGGACCACAGAGGAAGATCTAAGGTTAGCAGGATGGTGTTAGCAGTAGTGAGTCACAGAGTCTACTCAATCAGTCCAGATATACCCATATCTCCATCAGACCTCACATCCAAATATACAAAAGGCTTTACTGTGTTGCAAATTAACAAAGGGCCTCCTGCTTATGTCTTGAATTGAAAACCATGAGAGAGTTTTTCCAGCACCCAAGCACCTCTAGAAAGTGCCTTCTCAAATATGTGCCCTGCAGGGTAAGGAATCAAATAGTGTATTCAGACCCTCTGTTCCCATAAATTCCCCTCCGTAACTGCCTTTCCTGCCTGCCCTAGACAGGCACCAAGGTATTCAGACAAAGGGTTCAGGGACCCATTAAGTTCACTTATAATTTGCTTCAGTTAACTGTTCCCTTTTTTTTTTTTAAGATTTTATTTATTTATTCATGAGAGACACACACACACACACAGAGAGAGAGAGAGAGAGAGAGAGAGAGAGGCAGAGACACAGGCAGAGGGAGAAACAGGCTCCATGCAGGGAGCCTGATGTGGGACTCCATCCTGGAACTCCAGGATCATGCCCTTAACTGAAGGCAGACGCTCAACCACTGAGCCACCCAGGCATCCCAACTGTTCCCTTTCAATTGAGGTATTATCATACTTGGATTCCTTGTTCCTGAAGCACAAAGACTGAGTCCCCATGCCATTGCTGAGGGCAGTGCCTGGATAGATGCCCTGGTCATGGGTGTGCCTCACCCTTGAACTGATCTGACATTCCTTTTCACAGGGGGAGTGGAAGTCACCAGTATCCCACTTGGACCAATGTTTGAACAGCCATGATTTCTTTTAGCATGTCTATGTACTTTAAAGAAAATAAATCCCCTTGGTGGTAAGGAAAAAAACTTTCCTATTTGCAAAGCAAGAGTCGCAGCTTGAACTTGCAGGTTTTGAGTCTCCAAGAAAATCTGAGGTTGAAGAATGTCAGCTTTCAGTGATCTTTGCTTTTGAGGTTTTGATTTAATTTTGGCAGCCAGGTGGTTAGCAGAAGGGAAGGGTGTCACCTCAAAAACATTGGTCTCCTTTATTCATTCTTTCTTTTAGTCACTCATTCAGAAACTATTCATTGACCCACTGCACAGGGCATTGGGGTTTAAAGTCATGTGCTCAAATCAGCATAGACTATAGCACCCAAGGCACTTTGTTTTCATGGTTGAAAGGGAAGTGAACTGTGCATTCGCTTCAGTAAATTTAGCAAGAATAACAGGGTGGGTCCATGGCTTCTCCAATTGGCTGATGAGAATATGTGAGGCCAAGTGTGTAAATGCAGACAGTTCACACAGTGTCCTTCCTGCCTAGAAAACTCCCCTCCCCCCAAAACCTGCCCGTGGTTTCTGATGCACAGGGAAAATAAAATGGTGACTTGGCTCATCTGTAGCCTACCAGATAGCAAGCAATGATAGCTTTTAAAACTAGAAAGGACCTAAAATGTTATCTACATGTACTATCTTCAAGGCCAATTCCTTTTTTCTTTTTTTTTTTAATCCCCCCCCCTTTTTTAAAAAGATTTTATTTATTTATTCATGAGAGACACAGAGAGACAGAGGCAGAGACACAGGCAAACAAAGAAGCAGGCTCCATGCAGGGAGCCCGATGTGGGACTTGATCCCAGGACTTCAGGATCACCCCCTGGGCCAAAGGCAGATGCTCAACTGTTGAGCCACCCAGGCATCCCACCTTTTTTTTTTTTTTTTTTTTTTTTTAAGAGGGGGCAGGGGGAGAAGTAGAGCAAGAAAATCTTAAGCAGACTCCATGCCCAGCACGGAGCCCAGTGTGGGGCTTAATCTCATAACCCTGACATCATGACCTGAGCCAAAATCAAGAGCCGAATGCTTAACCTACTGAACCACCCAGATGCCCCAAGGCCAGTTCTTTAGTAGAATAAGTTATAAAGGTATTTCCTCCCAAACTCCTTGTGTTCAACGCTTTCTTAGGCCATCTCTGTATGATATGCACTTCCAGACTCTGGGACAGAACAGTGAAATAGGGAAACACGTAGCTTGAAGCCCAATGAATACAGGCTCTGCTGCTTGCTAATTATAGAGCTTTGGGCAAGTCCCTGCCCCTTTCTGAGCCTCCATCTCCTCCTCTGCAAAATGGAGATAATACCCGTTTCTGCCCACCTCTTGAGGTGGTCGTGAGGATCAAATCAGATCATGCATATGAAGATTTAGTTCTATGATTGGCATGTCATGAGTGTATAACAAGCTAAAGCTGATTATTATCATTATCAATCATTTTGGTGAAGTTCAAAATGACTGCAGTGTCCTGCTATATCCTCTGCTCTTTGAGATGTTCATTTGTCTGTGTCTCCAGGATTTAATTTCCCACTAGTGATTTCTTCCATGAACTTTTCTTTAGATCATTGTCATGAGCTCAGCTCTCTAATAGTTTAGGAATTCCTGGGTAGAATTTAGAAGCTCCTGGATAAGGTGAGTTGATTGGACTTGCCAGTCTGGTGGAAGGGGTGCCCATTTGGTTCCCTCTGCTGCCTCCACCTCTGCCCTTCTTGGAGTTGGGTAAATGGTGCAGCAACAAGCTTGTCAAAGGGAGCAGGACCAAGGGCATCAACAAAACAATTAAATACTATTGTAGGGGGTATTAGCCATGTACCAGATACTGCACCAGGTTCTGGAATGTACCCTTGACAGACCAAGTTCTGTCTTCATGGGCTTATGTCTGATGAGAAGGTCAACCAAAAACCAGAAAACAAAATATTAAATTAAATTATCTTTCTAAACTAGATCTCCCTTGCTAGTCTCTGTCTCAGCACTTCATCTGACTCATTCACAGCAGAGATCATAATCTGTAATTATTTTGTTTTAACTCCCAATTAATGGGCAAGGAGCATGACTGGCTCATTCACTGCTGTCTCCCCAGACTGACAGCAGGGCTCTGCACATCACAAGTGCTTGGTGAGCATAAAGCAAGTGAACAAATGACTAAGTGACAGTTTGTGAAATTTTGTCTCAGGCCCAGAATTAGTTAATTAATTGATTAATTGATTAATTTTGTGTACACATTTAGTTTATTGTAACGAAGCAACTTGTACACTTTCAACATTTAAAACTGAGCATCTTTCCTTTCTGGTGAAGCAAAAATAAAATTAAAAAATAAACAGGAACAAAATTACAATAGAGAATGTTAATTCCAAATAAGATCCTACAGGTTCTGCTGATTCTCCCATCGAATGACAGGGCTCAAGTCATCATTAGAAGAGTTTTATTTTAAAAGTGTCATCTTAAACTGCAAGGATGTCCATTAAACATCACAATTAAACATGCTAAAGGAGAAGCCATGTTGTCAAAATGCCGACTTAACCCCCCCCAAACATGTCAAACCCACCCTTTGCTGACCTTCTATCACCCCATTTTAAAAAGTTTTTTTTCTTCTTTTACACAAGAGAAAGTAGACATGTACATGTTGGTAAATGCTGACTGTCCATATTCACATAGGGACACAGTACAATCTCTGAGCCCAATATACAGAGAAAGGAGAAAAAAAGCTAGAATTCTATGCACTACTACACAGAAGCCTAGCACCCTCCAGCTTCCAGCAGAGCTAAGTGAGCAGAAGGTTTTCCTTTTTTCCCACAGAGCATGGTGGTGTTGACTCCATAGTTTTTGTTGAGTCAGGAAGGGATAAAAATGAATTTGGAACAGAAAGGGGTAGAGATTCTTTTCTCACCATATTATGTTCACGGTATTTCCTCCAAAATAATTTGAGAACCATGGTATAAAGGGAGAGAAAAGAGATTTCAAAAAACAGAGCGAATGAGCACCAGAGGAAGGGGAAAAAAAGAGATGCAAGTTGCTCTCAGGGACTGGAGAAAATTAGAAAAGGAAGGTTGGAATCAATCAGTGTTTCATTAGTCATCTTCTCCATCATCCTCCTCCTCTCCTTCCTCCCTCTTATCATCATCTCCATCTTCTTCACCTTCATCCTTATCTCCTTCTTCCAATCCTTCAATGTCTTCCAGTCCTTCCAATCCTTCTTCTTCTTCTTCATCGACAGGCCCAGAATTTAAACATCAGGCTCCTTCTCTGATGCTGGCAGTGGTCAGTTACCACCCTGTGTAACAGAAATTGAAAAGAAAATCCACTTTGATAATCCATTCAGCTTTCATTTTATAAAATGTGTGGGTTTCTTAAGGAGATCATTCTATTCCAGATTAACTGGCCATAACTTAATTAAAAGGCTGCTAGAGGACATTTGTCTTCTGGATTTGACGTTTGAGGCATGTGGAAGTGTCTGGGGTGAGGGGTGCTCTGGAGACTGGGTTCTGGTGCTGGGTAATGTGTTAAGTTGGTCTGGAGAGGGCTGCCTGCCTATGAGGAAAAAAAAATCTTATTATCCCCTCTCCTTTACCAGGGTGGCTTCTTGGGGTAACAGGCTACCATTAATGTGTTGCATTGACAAAATGGAATGGAATTGTAGCACCACAAAGTTCTATAATTTGGCAGTATTTGGTAGCAGCATATACCTGTGTGGCTTACAGTTTAGGTAATACATGACAGCAGCTGCCCATTATTGTGCACCTACTATATATCAGGCCTCCTTCCAGCTGCCATATACATATCATCTATGATCCTTACAACAGCTTGACCCAGTAGGCATTCTTTCCACTATTTCCACTTTACAGATAACATCCCAGAGCCTCAGCACCTCATGGCATTTCCCAAGATCCCAGGTATAATACTGTAGACTCTCAAGGAAAGAGGAGCCAGAATCAGGAGGGGCAGGGGCTCTCCAGGGCAGCAGCTGTTCCCCTCTCTGACACCCCAGCACATGTTACTGATTGATTGAAGCATTCTCTCACTTTCTGTGCTATGTAGTCCTTCTCAATACAGCTCTCCAGCAGATGCTACCAGACATTCCAGATAGCAAATGAGTTGTAACCTATTTGCCAAGTATGCCTTAAGTGATGTGTGTGAAGAGTTTTGCCCCAGGAATTAGAATTCTAGATTCAGAGTGTTACACTGTAGCCACGTAACTTTGAACAAATCACCTCTGACTTCAGTTTATTTACCCTAGAATGGAAATTATCCCTTGTCCTACTTGCCTCAAAAAGTCATCCTATAAATATTAACCAGTGAGTTGGCTTCACTGACTCCATAGTGCTGCTTTTAATTGTAACTAGATGATGAATCAGTGAGGGTCCGGTTCCTATGTAAACATGAAATGTCCTCAAAAATGGCAAGTGACTATCAGCATCTTCTCAAGGCTCTCCCCTAAAACCTCATAATAGAATGTTTGACTCCCTAAAAATCACTTGGTGAGTTCATTAATGCAGATTCTTGATCACCATCCCAGATGGCCTATTCAGTGTCCTGATTCCTGGCGTTCATCTCTAAATCATCCCACTGCACAAGTGGAATAATATAGAGGATCTGGAATCCCACTACTCTGGATAGAACCATATGCACCTGTGGAGTTCTAAAGATCTAGGTAGCTGGCTATGGAACAAGAAGCCCTAGTCCCTTCCCAATATCTCTATCTGGCAAATTCTTATTCGCCTTCTGGCCTATTCCAATGTCTTGTCCTGGGACACCTGGGTGGCTCAGTAGTTGAGCATCTGCCTTCAGCTCAGGTCATGATCCTGGAGTCCCGGAATCGAGTTTCGCATCAGGCTCCATGCAGGGAGCCTGTTTCTCCTTCTACTTATATCTCTGTCTCTCTGTGTGTGTCTCTCATGAATAAATAAATAAAATCTTAAAAGAACAAAAACAATTGTCTTCTCCTCTGAGAAGACCTCCCCAACCCCCACTGAGGTCAAACTCCTTGTTCCTCACTGTGCTTCCAGAGTCTTCCAACCCATGTTTTGAGTACCCATTGTGTACCAGGCACTCTGCTAAGTTCTAAAATGCATTACCATATTTTCTCCTCTCTCTTTGAGAACAGAAGCTAATGTCACCACCCTCCCCTTAAGAGTTGAGAAGGGGTAACTCAGCAAAGTGATGTGACTTTCCTAGGATATTTGGATTTTACTGCATTATAATTAATTTCTTCAGAGTCTGTTCCTCTACAAGAATGTGAGTTCTTTAGCTATGGATACTGGATACTGCTGGTCTTTGCAGTCCCAGAAGCAAATGAAGGGCCTGGCTCATGGTAGATGCTCACAAATTTTCCTTGAATTGAAGCAAGGAATAATAGAACAATTATAGTAAGATAGACAAGGCTGGCTCTGGTTGGTTTCCACTCTCTGTCTTTCCTGCTCAGGGTATGATAGAGGGGGAGGAAGAAGTGGGCTTCTTTAGGTATTGAAGACTCCAGATGAAGACTCCACGAAAACTTCATGCCAGTGATTTTGGTCCTTTGGTAGGTTTCTGCCAAGTAGGATCAGGAAGACTTAGCAAGTCACAAATTAGGGACTCAAGCACTACTTGCCTGGTTGATGAGCTGGGATGTAGAAGAGAGGTGATGCGCTTTATTATGGTTTGTAAATGGAGTTTTTTTTTTCTTTTTATAAAGAAGAAAACATATTTTCCACATTTAACCTGGCAGACTTCCTTGGTCATAAGTTCATTTCAAATATAGTTTTCTTTAGTTCAAGTAAGAGTTGTTCTTGGTGTTTTTGGCTATAAAACAGAAGGGTTGGAGATGATGTCTAAGGTTTGTTCCAGCATTCTGGTTCTGTGATTATATCACAGACCCTGCATGAGGTTTAGAACAAATTTAAATTACCCAAGTACAAAGAGCTCTGAAAATGAAATGTGTTTAAGTGAATTAGATTTTCTTTCCAATCTAGTTTCTTTTCCCAAGTTCATCAGAATCTGAACTTTGTATCTAAATTTCTAAGCCCTGATATATAGATACGTTTAGGAAAAGAGGAGATACAAAAAGAAACAAATTGTAGTAGCAGGAATAAGAACAATAATGTAAACCAATTTCCCCAGAGTTTAAGAGCTTCTTGTGATTTCTTAGGTTTTCTTGGAATTGTTCTTTTACATAGGTTGGTTAAAGATTTGGGGGGGACATGATAGAATGATAAGGATTGCAGGTACCATTCAATTGGGTGCTTTTTTTTTTCTTTTCTTAATCAAAGCCATAATCCTTGTCTACATTTGAACTTTATCATTTGTTTTGCAGCGAAAACGCAAGCAGAGCACCCAAGATGAGGATGCTGTTAGCCTTTGTAGTCTCGACATAAGTGTAAGTACGGTGCTTCCTACAGCCTCTGCCATGAGAATACCTCTCGTCTCTGAATCTGTTAACGTGCTGTGTGCTTTAAGTGGGCCTCTGGCTGCTGATAGTGGAAGTTGTGACCTGGAGAAAACTCTTAAACATTTAATTTGACTGGAGAAAGCTAGGTGGCCAACTTCAGATTGCAAGCCAAGTTGTTTATAGCTCATGTTTTTTCTCTCATAAAATGCATTATGAAATCAAAGCATCTGAGTAGAATCAACATAAATGTCACTATGCCGTTTTAGAAGTTGGTTCCAGAAGATGGTCAGATGTCTGTCCCCCTTTCAGGGAAGTTAGTGAGTTGGCCCAACTCAGGCAACTGGTGCCCAAAGGCTGGGAGAGTGAGTGACTTTGGATTTAACAGATCTTCATTTCAGTCAAGATTCTATACTTACCATTAATGTGACACCTTTCCCTATCTCTGTTTTCTCATCTCAAAAATAGAGATGAAAAGATTTCATCTAACAGGACTGTTGTGAGGATCAAATAAACAATGAAAGTGAGAATTCTAAGCACATTGCCTAGTAAATACTAGGCACCCACCAAATGAATCTTGTTGTATTTTTCTTTAAAAGCAGAAGTTTAGGGATCCCTGGGTGGCGCAGCAGTTTGGCGCCTGCCTTTGGCCCAGGGCGCGATCCGGGAGACCTGGGATCGAATCCCACGTCGGGCTCCGAGCCTGCTTCTCTCTCTGCCTGTGTCTCTGCCTCTCTCTCTCTCTGTGTGACTATCATAAATTAATTAATTAATTAATTAATTAAAAATAAATAAAAATAAAAAAGCAGAAGTTTATAGCTTTGCGCAGTGGCAGTATCACAGCCAATGAGGTTTATCCAAGGTGTGAGTATTACTAATTAAAAGCAGAAGTTTACAAAAGAGGTTTAACAACATGGTAGTCGAGTGCTGGTGATGATAGAAGTAAAGAGCTTTCTTGAATTTTTTGGGCTATGTCCTGGGTGCTGAATTTTAGCAGCTTTCTTTGTATGGTCTCCTTGTCTCCCCAATGACCCAATAGGGAGGCCCACCTGGGCCTCTAAAGGGCCTCATTACCGAAGAACTGGGGAGTGGACATTCAGGTTCTCTTGGGCTCCCAATGTCCATTCATCATGTATACTTCCTTGGAGTGCAGTCATTGTGCATGTGGATCCATCCAGCATTAGGCCCTGATCTTTCTCCTCCACAGAAACCACTGAAGCCATTGTTGTGAGATGAGAAGGCTTCTGTGCTGAGAGTTAAGAGCTGGGTCATTGTCCTGCTCTGTCTGTAACTAACAGTTCAACCTTGGCAAGTTGCTTCTCCTCTCTGGGCCTCAGTTTTCTCATTTGTTAAAAAAAAAAAAAAAAAAAAAGAGGTTTGAGATCAAGTCTTCTAAAACTATTGTGAAAATTTGAAAGTTTGTTGAACATGGATCATTGGGTTCTCATATGACAACATTTATTGACCAGTATAAACAATACTCTTTCAGTTATTTTCAGTGATTGCAAAATTATGTGTGATGCAAATTGCCGTGATGGAATGATCCTGAGCTGGCATTTAATGAATGTACTTTGCCATCTTTTTTTTTTCACCATATGGTGTTTGTTCCAGTCTTTAGACCATCAGATTGATGGAGTTGGACCAGTTCACTTGGATACCATGGTAACAGGACAAAAAGATGATGATCTACTGGGTTTTACTTTACTCATTGAATGTTTTATTATTGACAGGTGAAGTCAATGAAACTTCCCTTAGCAATAACATGTTTTTTTCGTATTTGAATGTTTTAAATTTTGTGGTAATTATTAGGATCATTGATTTTCCGAATTGAAAGAGGTGTTAGCCATTATATAGTTCTGTCTTCCCACTTTGAAAATGAAGAGCAGAAGCCCAGGAAGATGTAGTGATTTTAGGCAAGACTTTAAGCCACTTCTAAGATCACATCTCATCATACATATTTCTTCAACTGCATTATATTTATTTTTCAGGAAAACATGTCTCTAGAAGTTTTTTTAAATAAAAAATCCCAAAACCCTCTCATATGAAGTGATTCTTTACAATTATGAGTTTTAATTTGTTTTTTTGTGCTGATTATCATCAATAACTTCACCTTCTCTTAAGGTCACATAAGTCTCATATGATCAACCATCTGACTTCTTTTCTCTTGATGCAGCTGCAAAAGATATTTCTCCCTTTTTTAACCATCTCATATCATGTTTTGTCATAATAGACTTGTATAGCAGAGAAATCTACATTTATACTTAGGGATTCAGTTGGCCAAACTCCTTTCTAATTTGTCTGGCATTTTTCCTGAATCTTGGTACACAGATTCTAGGACCTTAGCAGAGTTTCCTCCAGATATTGTCATGTGGTTTTATAATAATTGTAAAAGTTAGAAAAATCCTAGATTTCTAAAAACTGTTAGAAGACGTGAAAACTGGTGTGTTCCAGGTTTATGGACAATCCTAGTCACATGAAAATAACAGGATATGTGATAGATCCAGCTGAGGCCTCAGAAGAAGTGGTACTGACTTCTAGTGCCTTGCAATTAACTGGCACTCAGCAGAGGTACATTGAATTGAATGAAGTGGTGGATGGAACCACTAATAAGAAGATGTTTTGCCATGAAGGCAGCAATGTCTCAATAAACATCTGATTCCAGCAAATGAATTGTTCTAATAAATAAATAGCATTTGTAGGCAACTTGAAGATGCTTTAAAATGGTGATATCCAGTAGTCACAGTCCCTTAACCAACCAGCAGCATTATTGAAGAGTTGTTTGAGCCTGTTTCTATATGTCGTGGAAAGTATCTGAAAAGAAGGTGGGTTCTGACAGATGACTCATATAGGAGGATGTGAGGGCTTGGGAAAGTAGTATTAGTAACTCTCAATTTTGATTCCATTTAATTAGTGGAAAGATATTCATCAGATGTGTGCTTTCAACAAGAAGTTACTAGATGAAGGGATGGGGTCTTTTGGGGATCATGGTCAAGTTTCCACTGTGCTCCAGCCCAATGCTGCATGCACATTGAGCTGTTGGTACGTACTTATTGCTTGATTGGTTTAAAAAACAAAACAAAAACAAAAACAAAAAAACAGTGAACCCTCCTAGTAGAATTTAGCATATAGAGCCCTTTTAAAGAAATATATCTGTGATGTAGAGTTGGGAGATGTTAACACAGATGAAATCTTCCCCCTTTGATAAAAAGTATGTATAGAGCCCCTCAGGGTGTGTGAGTGATGATAACACCAAACATTCCACTGACATCTTGCTTTAGTTTAAAGCCTCAGATGACGATTCTGATGGTGCCTGGAAGAGAGTTTTCCTCCTATCCTCCTACTGAATTTGGACTTAGTGACCAAATAGAAGTGCATTTACATTAGAAGTTACAGACAGGGATCTTCCATTGTTTAGGGGGGTCATGGACTCTTTTGGGAATCTGGGCTCCAGAAGATTTTACAAGATTGATGTGTGATTTCATGGGCCCCATGGAGCTCAGCCAAGACCCCATGTTAAGAGTTCCTTTTTAAAAAGGAAATTGGAAGGGTCTTAAGACATGGTGACGTATCTTCAAAGAATTATTCTCCCACCCTCCACCCCCAGCACTTGGTGAAAAATAAATGGTGATGGAATGTCCATGCTAGCTGACGCTATAATCATTCTCTAATTTTTCCCACCACTTTACCCAAGCCACTGGCTGAGCCCCCAGCTTCCTGGCAGGATAGAACACAAAATATTCCAGGGGGAAAAAAAAGGCAACCTATACTTTTGAGAACAAATTGCAGAGTGGAGAATGCTCCTAGCAGCCGCCTACAAATCTCTTCTCACGTCAGAGGATGCGAGTGGGATGGTTTCAGGGACATTGCTTCCCCCACAGCACTTTTCTGGTTTAACTTCTAATCGGGGAGACATGCCTGAGTGAAGAGCCAGTGTTGGTGGTTTCCCAGGAAACAAGGTGGTGGAAGAATGGAAGAGCCAGGTGTATCCCTGATGCAGAGCACTGCTTAGCACCAAGCATCCTTTCTTAAGAAACAAATGAGTTCTGAGGTGGGCATAAAAATAGTTTCCACTGATTGAAAAAAAAAAAAAAACAGTGTAAAAGATAAGAAGGAATACATGTTCTTTGTAGAAAATCTGGACACTGTGAACAAGAGAATTCATTAATCATCCTACCTCAAAGCAGTGGCTACATTTTGATGTATTACCTTCCTGGCATTGTACACACACTTTAAAATTTTTCTTTTTTTTTGTGACTTTAAAATTTTTCATCATGAATATTGCAGACATACAAAATGGCATCAAGGATAATATAAAATATACTTAGCAATGCAACTGGGAAACATGCCCTTAACAGCAAAACAGAACCTCTTGATCTGCTTAGTTTAATGGTTATTGTTGCCCTTGCCTGTCTATAAACTTGCTACACTTGTGTATCTATAAGTAACATGTAATTTTAAATTTATATAAGCACAAATTTTTAAAAATTGGGATTATAACACGTACTAATTTATTTCTAAAATTTTCATTTATACATTGACCTCATGTCACCACATCCTAAAATATTCTTTAAGTGTTATTTTTGGTAACTATCCAATACTTTGTCAAATGGATGCACCATTTTTTTTAACCAAGCCTTCACTGGATATTTAGATAAACTATAATTTTTCACTATTAAAAATAACACTGACAAGCATTTAAGAATATCTGTGTCATCTTATATCAGTAGGATAAAATGGATAAAATAAGAAATTCCTGGCTAAAAGAGTACAAATATTTCTAAACTCGTGACCAGATCTGTACCCCTTCTGGAAGTGAGAGATGGAAATGCAGTTCAGAGCAGTTGAGTTTTGTTCAGAAACTCAGGGTGGGGATTGTTCTCAGGTTGCTCTGGCCCATTTCTCTTTCAACTATTGCTGGTCCCTTGCTAAGTCTGTGACTTTATATGGGTCATTTCCTTATACTGCCTGTTTTGGAAGAGCCCCTCATCACCCCTGGCAGGGCAGAGGCTCTTCTTGTGACTGGTGGGGATGGGGCTACAGAGGTAGAGCTAATGGTGGACTGTCCGTTCCCTGCTGAAGGGGCTTTCCCATGGGAGCAGGTGTCTGAACCATGATTGAAGTAGAATAAGATCCATTTAGTTGACACAACTGCCTTCACCCTAGGTGTTATCATGCCCTTTTGAAGATGAAGAAACTAAGTCTTAGCAATTTGCTCAAAATACCAGCTTATTGTAGATTCAAGGCCAGGATGGTTGGGTTCCATAGCTTCCCTATGCTGCCTCCAGGCTGGGAAAAAGATGAAAGCATTTGGCTCCATGGCTTCCAGTAATAGATGATGTATAGGACATTTAGCTCCTCTTATTGGCAAACCACCTTTGAGGTTTATGACATTTTTGTTACCTGTGCTTTCTGATTATTTACCCTGTTATAGGGATGCTCAAAGCATAAGAATGGGTATAGAAGAGGGACAGAGCTTTCTTGTCTCGATTAACCTAAGTGACATTTCATTGCTAGGATATGTTAAGGCAGACATGGAATAGCAGCAAGGATTATTTTATCTTTCCTCAGCAGAGTCCAGATAATTAAAAAAGATACACCATTTCTGCAGTTTGGATTCTCTTGGTCTGTTCTGGAACTTGCTAACTGGGGAGAGAGATTAGCCTTGACCTGGCCTGCATGGGGCCTTGATGAATTATGTGGGAGAGTTTAATAAGGCTCTTATCGCTGAGGAGACCAGGCCTGCACTGAGATTGGGTCTTCATTAACGTATGCTTATATCTAACCTGTTGGCATAGTTTCTATTTTGGATTTATGATCTGCTGTTGCTGCCTGTGAAATTGCTTAGGCCTAACATAGTGGAGATCCTATGTTGAGTCCAAGGTGGTGCTACCATCTCCAATGGTAAATTTGTTCATTATTGACACTAGATGCATTCCATCTACCCTTTGGCCTAATTGATTAGGTGGTAGATTATAGTAATCACTGTGATCTTTATTCTTTGAGCTACCTCTTGAAATGTACAGTGACAATGAAATTCTAAGGAGCTTCAGGACACATTCTCAGAAGGTAATGATGTAACAAAGGGTCAGTCATCATTTACTACTCCCTTCAAAGTGACATTGATGGCACCCGTGTTAAATGAGACTTCTCATGCTCTGAAAATACCTGTTTGTTTGAATTTGTCATTAGAACCACATGCTTTGGGAGCTTAGAGACCGAACACTGCTCTGTACTTCAGTTTCCTCACCTACAAACTGAAATCTAGACAGTGCCCCATCTTAGAGTTGTAAGAATTAAAATGAATTAGTTCATGTAAAGCACTTAGAATCTGGCCCATAGTAAGTACAAAAATACTAGCTATTTTCTGTTGATTTCATAATACAAAATTGACTTTATGGTTAAATTTAAGGGTATTTGTTGTTGTCACAAGTGATCCATAAATAGAACTGATTGTGAATTTTTTAAAAAATACCAATATATGAAGAAACATATACAAGGAGTTTTATTACAGCATTTTTAAAATAATAGCCAAAAGCTGGAAATAGCATGAATATTCAATTTCTATAGAGAGTTATAAACATATTATATAAATAAGTATAAAACACAATGACAGAGCACATAAAATAGAAATTATTTCCCTAGATGTTTTTATATATGTTTTTATATATTTGTCTATGTAAAGGAATAAACATGGAGGAACATGTACTGCATTGTGGACAGTGGCTTTGGCTTTGGGAGGGGGGATGGAATTATGTGAAGGGGAGCTTCAGTTCCACGGTTCTTAACCTTTGGCATCTTTTGAAACCTATGACTTCCGCTTCCCCCCAGAAGGCCATCTATATGTGCCTAAAATTAAATACATAAGATGACAACAAAACCCAGTTATATTGAAATGCAATTATCAAAATATTTAATTTACAAATTTGTGGTAAAAGTTACACACGTGCTTCTTAATTAATGCTTTAAGTGACAAGATCCAGCAACAAGTCTAATAACTAATACACCTTCTACAAGATGATACAAGTGAATGACATTTTGAAATATCTGCACCAATTACTCTGTGATATGAAAATACAGTGATTTCTATGGTGACAGAGTCACAGGTCTGCTAATGCTTTTGTGATCTGTGGCCTTCATTTATACTGGAAGGAAATGCTAGATTTCAGTTGTTAATGAAACTAAAGATGTATTTTTTTTTCCACCCAATTCACAGATGCTCTGAATTTTGTCCATGCACTTCTTGGTGGGAGGCTGAGAATTCTAAATTAGGAATTCTTGCTTAAGACACCAAGATATTCTTGGTTCAAGACACTGCTATGATAGGTCTTTTACATTGTATTACTTTTGTAATTCAAATGACTGAAATAAAAAATACAACAAATATAATTAATTTTGACCTGTTGGTACATGAGGTTGTTGGTGTTTTAAAGGAGAGAATGTTGTATAATGTTGTATAAAAGTAAGGGGCTCGGATAATGATGATAATGTTTCTAGGAAAACCTTGTAATAACCCTTAGATCAATTCTTAACACTTGGATTTAGGTTTTTCTTTGATATCACCTTAGCTTTTTGAAATAGATTAATTGAGGGGTGCCTTGGTGGCTCAATCAGTTGAATGTTGAACTCTTAATTTCCACTCAGATGGACTCTTGATTTCCATTCAGATCATGATTTCAGGGTCATGAGATCAAGCTCCTTCTGGGGCTCATGCTCAGTGGGGAGTCTGCTTGAGACTCTTTCCCTCTGCCCCCACCTCACCCGTGCTCAGGTGTACTTGTGTGTACCAGCACACACTCTCTCTCTCAAATAAATAAATACATCTTTTTTTTTAAAGAAATAGATTAATTGAGTCACCCCAATATTTTAGTAGAAGATCTTTTCTGCTTCTTCTGTTACTAGAAAAAAATAGTTTTAGGGTGGAAAAATGTTTTTGTTAGAGATGAATTCTGAAGTATTTAGGAATAGCATGTCATGATATCTGTCATTTACTTTGGACCTCTTTAGCATAAGATATGAAGTGAATATTTTAAAGAGAAAAACAGTTTTTTTTTATTTTATTTATTTATTTATTTATTTATTTATGATAGTCACACAGTGAGAGAGAGAGGCAGAGACATAGGCAGAGGGAGAAGCAGGCTCCATGCACCGGGAGCCCGATGTGGGATTCGATCCCGGGTCTCCAGGATCGCGCCCTGGGCCAAAGGCAAGCGCCAAACCGCTGCGCCACCCAGGGATCCCGAGAAAAACAGTTTTATTCTTAATACACAAGTAATACTGTACACATTTTCATAATTTAAAAAAATCGATGGGACGCCTGGGTGGCTCAGTGGTTGAGTGTCTGCCTTCAGCTCAGGGTGTGATCCTGGAGTTCCAGGATCGAGTACCACATCGGGCTCCCTGCATGGAGCCTGCTTCTCCCTCTGCCAGTGTCTTTGCCTCTCTCTCTGTGTCTCTCACGAAATAAATAAAATCTTCAAAAAAAATCGAATAGTAATAGAGCTAACAGCCCCATGATGATGCCCTGATTCCACGTATCTCTTCAGGTATAATCCTGGTTAACAATTTAGTCACCTTCCAAGTGTTTAGACCTGGTTAGATATAGAGATATAAAAATTAGCTTGTGGTGGCTTTTTACAGGCATAAGTGTTGCCATTTTTTGTTTTACTCTGCAATTTTTTTTTTTTCTTTTTAAAATAGTCTTTATTATTTAGAGCAGTTTTAGATTCACAGCAAAATTGGGCACGGAGTGCAGAGAGTTTCCATACACCCTTGCCCCTTCACTTACAGAGCCCTCTTCCCCACAGTCACCATCTTCCACCAGAGTGGTATGTTTGTTATAATCAATGAACCTACATTTTCACATGATTTTTACCCAAAGTCCATAGTTTCATTAGACTTCACTCACTGTTGTTTTGACAAATGTGTAATGACAAATATCCCCCATTACAGCACCTTGCAGAATGGTTTCACTGCCCTGAAAATCCTCTCTGCTCAGCCTATTCATCCCTCTATCCCCCAACTCCTGGAAACCACTGATGTTTTTACTGTCTCCATAGTTTTTGCCTTTTCCAAAATGTCATACAGTATGTAGCCTTTTCAGCCTGGCTTCTTTCACTTAGTAATATGAATTTAAGTTTCCTCCATGTCTTTTTTTTTGTGGCTTGAGAACTCACTGCTTTTTATCACTGAAATCATATTTCATTGTATAGATGTACCACAGTTACTCATTCACCTAGTAAACGATATCTTATTTTTTTAACTGCTTCTCATTATTTCATAAACAAATGGATCATAGTTTAATAAGATTCTCCATGATTTTAACATGATTCTCCATTGAGGGGCACTTCTGATGTCCAATATTTTCCAGTTACAAAGACTATCTCATATTTCAGAGCAAGCAGTAAGGTAAATGCAAAAAAGTACCTGTGGATACTTGCTATTTTTTAATTTTATTTTATTTACTCATTCATGAGAAACACAGAGAGGAGAGAGAAAGAGGCAGAGACACAGGTAGAGGGAGAAGTAGGCTCCATGCAGGGAGCCTGACATGGGACTCGATCCCGGGTCTCCAGGATCACGTCCTGGGCTGACAGTGGCACTAAACTGCTGAGCCACCCAGGCTGCCCGATACTTGCTATTTTAATGTTAGTTTGAATAATATTAAATTACTATTTTTGTGGTTCAAATTCCTGTGGGGTTTTTTTGTTTGTTTGTTTTGCTTCAATTCATGGACACCAAAGAAAAGCAAACAGATAAAAACCATACTGTTATCAAATGCAGATCTGAACAGGCTCTGAGAATTGGTGGAAAAGGAAAGTTATTTTGTGTCTATCGTGTGCATCATTTAAGCAAAAGTATATACAACTTTTAAATGTATATATCTGGAGGCATATTCCTTGAGTCACGCATGGTTAGAAAGAAGAAGGAAGGAAGGATGGAAGGAAGGGAGGGAGGAGGGAGGAAGGGAGGGAGGGAGGGCAGGAGGGGAGACAAAAGAAAGAAAAAGGAAGAAAGAGAAAGAAAAAGAAAAAAGAAAGGAAAGAAAAGAAAGAATAAACTGTAGTTGTGAATTCAAAGAGTAAATTTGTGATGTTGACAAAGTTTGCATTTCAACTGCCTTTAAAATTTTGAAGTTTACCAGTAGCTCTATTTTGAGATTATTTGCAGTAAAAAGTCACTAGAAAATAATTGCTCATAATACTTTTGCTGATGATTTTTATTCTAAAATGTAGCCTAGGTCTGTCCACCTAAAAATTATGTAAATTATCTTGGTTAGGAGGTTCTATCCGGGCTTCCGTTCCCAGCTAATTGAGTTTTTCCCCCAAATGACTTACATAATTGTATCGAGCTTCCTCTTTCATCTGGTTATATATTACAGGTTTTAATACCAGAAGCTGTTTTTCTTTCTTTTTACTTTCTCAGTTGTGTCTGATGCTCATTCTCTGTGAAGAAAAGGTGGTATGTTGACTTTTTCTCTTGATGCTGACTGTACATAAGCTTTCAATCACCTGATTGATACTTATGCTCCTGGGTAATTTCTGAAAAACACTAGAAGAATGAAAGGTCCAGGAGGAAGCTCATGGTTTGTGTGTTTTCCTCCACCCTGCTGTCCAGTTTAAACTTGCTGTGTACACATCATTTTATGGGGTGAGTTGACCCCATATGAGCAGGTGGTTTCTTTGCAAACAACAGTCATGGTTAGTATTGATGGTGAAGCATTTGAAACTGAACCATGGGCTTATCTTCAGTCATCAAAATGCCACCTTGGGGTTAACTCCTTAAGAGTCCTGCAGGGAACTGATGGTGTTTATTATGTTTTTTATTCCTGAGCAGACTGACTTTTTCCTCTTATAGTTCTATATATGAGATTTCTTTTACTCCCCACACGCCTCAAAATATCAGTTTACAAAATTGGAGTCTTCTACTAAAGACTAGAATCAATATATCTAAACTATTTTCTTCACTTATATTTGGCAGAAGAAAGTGATGTATTTGCTGGCCAGATCTCCATAAATTCTATTGAGGAAATATTTATCACTGTAGAATTAGTGAGTGCATCTGTTCATTCTTTAGTGCATTCATTCAATCATTCATGTACTAATTCAATCAACTGGTATTTCTTGAACTTTACCCTGTGTCAGGCACTGTAGGAAGTAAGACTTAAGACTTTTTGTCAACAGACAAGTGGGATTGCTCTTGATTTTGTTACAAGTTAACCAAGCACAGGGAAGATACATTTTAGCTATATCTGGTTTCCTCCTTCTTGTAAGGGAGTAATTCCAGATTGTTGGTTAGTTTTGGAAAGAAAGAAATTTTGCTATAGATTCCACTGCTACTAACATTTTACTCCCTCAGAGGATCCTTGAAATTGACTTACTTTCTTTTAGCTGGTCAACACAAAGGTTCATCTGGGGATTGCTTCACTTTATTGTATGCAAAAGCTGACATTGAGAATTATATCATATGTAGGTGGGCTTTGCTCTGTGTTCTTATGGTTAGGGTATTTAGCTCTGAGAGCACTGGGTTTCAGGGCAATATCTCTAGAAGTTTTAGACCTGGAAAGGACCTTAGAGATTATTTAGTTGAATACATTTCATATTGTAGATATGAAAATGGAAGCTGAAAAAAGTTAAGTGTCCTGCCCAAAATGACCAAGAAGAGTGAGAGTAGAAGTCTCTTGGGACTAATGTTCTGGATTGTACCTCAAATCCAGGACGATGCAGAAGCTAAGAGTTCTGGTTCTGGTGTTTTAAATTCTGGCCTCACCATTTCCTAGCTGTGTGACCTTGGGCAGCATATTCAACCTCTCTGTATTATGGTTTCCTTGGCTAGAAAATGCAGATGATAATTGAGTTGTTGTAAGGATTCAGAAAGGTAATGTAGCGCGGCTTTGGCACAAGTAAGCACTTTGTTGCTACTGATGTTGTAAAATGATCCAGGAGCATGGGATGGGACACAGACAGAGATATTGTCTATTTTAGGCACAACTGTCACCCTGGTGCCCAGGAAATTGCTGGTGTGTATCCAGCCCCCAGAAAGATTTGTTGAATGGATTTTTTTCAAATGTAAATTTGGTAATTCTCTCTAACGATAAGTGATTCCAGAAAGGCAGATATAAAGATGATATAAAGCAAGTTTGATTTTAAATGAATTATCATTTATAAATAAGAATAAATAGAAGTATTTAACAAATGTCTCAGTTGTCAATCACATTCTGCCAAGCTCGATTCAGATCTAAGCAGTCAGGAACGATGGGCAACCGGCTAAGAACGCCACCTGACCTCTGCCTTGCAGTAGGCCTAGAACCACGCCATTCTCACATCCAGCTGGACCACCTTTATCAGGCTCCTATCATCTCTGTAGCAGCTGGATGATTTCAGAAGTTTCCCACCAGGTCTCCTTGCTTCTGCCCTTGGCCCTCTGTTGTCTACTCTCAACGTGGCAGCTAGAGAGCTTTTTTAAAGCTTAAATCACATGCCATCTCACTCATGTCTCCCTCCTGACTCAGTGGCATTGCTACATCTTCCTGGTGGCCCTTTGAGGCCGAGCACAATCAGGTCATGAGGCTTCTTCTGCACCTCATCACCTACCACTCTCTCTTCCCTGTACTTTCACACCCTGCCCTTCTTTTTCTTCTACACTCACACTCCAGGGCCTTGACAAAGCCAATTCTCTCTATGTAAAGCTCTTTTTGATACCCATGTGACATACTCCTTCATCTTCCTTCAGGTATCTGCTCCAGTGTCCTTAGATGGGCTTTCTCTATTCCCCATTCCCCACCACACCCTCCCAAGCACTCCCTACTCTTCCTACCTGACTTTATTTTTTTCTTCACAGTATTGCCCTGTTATATATTTTTCAGTTATCAATATCTTCACACTGGAATATCACTTTCTTTTCATTTTCTGCCATATTCCTAACATCTGGAATGGTGTCTGGCACAGAGTGTGTCCAATTAACATTTGTTGGATAACTGAATGAGTGGCCACTTCAGTGTTCATGTTTCATGCTGTCTTTGAAAGGTTACTGTAAACATGACTTGGTTTTATCTTGGCAACATTTTAAGAATGTCTGTCTAACTTTGTGTGCACATTTTTGCATTCTCTCATTTTGAAGAAAAGTGATAAAACAAGAGGAAAAAAACAAGGCCTACCCACCTGAAGAGGCCTTCTGGTGGTATACAAAGCAAGATAAGTGAACATAGTGCCAGTGTTTTCTGAGCTAACAAAATAAATCCGCCTGAAGATAAGAAGACATAAACAACATAGAATGTACACATGATTTCTGCAGATGTGGAATCGCTAATGCCTATGCTTACACATCTCTCTCAGGATAATGGGCAGAATGGAAATTTTCTGTTAAAATGAAAAACATTTCCCTTTTGAAGTCTCTCTTTCTTCCCATTTGACTGGTATTTATTGAGCATAGAGCACTGCTCCTCATGCCTACCAGGTGGCCATGGAAAGAGAGGAGCTTGTAAGGCGTTGTCACTACGCTCATCTCTGAGTGATCCAAATTAATAGGAAGGAGTACATTCTAGGACATTTAACAACAGCGGAGTACCAGTACATGATTTATATTCCAGCCTGGAATGCATTCTGGCGATTGCCTTGAAATGTGAGCGTGCCTTGCATTCCTGAGCATTATCAGTACTGTAGAGAAAATAAGGGAGCCACTTTGGAGAGACCCAATTTTGTAGGAACTAGAAGTGTACCAGGCTTTTCCAGCTGGACCTGAATAGAATTGCTCCCTACTCACTCTCCAGGGTTAGTGGAGGAGCCCCACCATGGGAAGTCCTGCGGGGTAGCTGCCATGCCGATCCACCACCTTCTCTTTACCTTGTTTTTGGCTTATCTTATTTGGAGAGGGTAAATAAGGTCATGGTTTAAAATGGCGTTTATTGATTATAAGGCAGGGGGAAACTAAATAAGAGGTGCTGAATGGACCCCCCAAAATGGACATGATGATCTACTCAGTTTAATCATGCTAATAATTTAAAAGAAAAGTAGGCTTGTTTTTATTTGCAAATAACCCAAATGACAGATGACCCACCTATAGCTGATAGAGGTGACTGCCCTTTGAATAATATATCCATACTTGCAGATGGCACCTAACCAGCCGCCTATCCAGATGTCAAAGCTACAGAAATTGATTAAATTCCATAGAGGAGAGAGAAGAGAGAAAACATCTTTTTTTTAATATTTAATTTATTTATTCATGAGAGACACACAGAGAGAGGCAGAGACAGAAGCAGGCTCCCTGTAGGGAGCACCATGCAGGACTTGATCCCAGGACCCTGGGATCACAACCTGAGCCAAAAGCAGACGCTCAACCACTGAGCCACCCAGGTGCTCCTGAGGGAAAACATCTTAACACGGTTTGGTTTTCACAGATTTGAATGTTATATTCAGCTGGAAAATATCTGGCTTTAAAATATTATAAATCATCTTTGCTTAAAGTCGACATTTCATGTTGTTTTGCGTTCACATAGAAAAGGGTCTTGTCTTATGCTTTTGTGTCTAAAGCACCACACTGCCTGTACTCTCTGACACATGACTGCTTTAAGTTTCTCTATGTTCCTCGGTGATGGCCTCCCTCCATAATACAACCAGAAATTGAGGCTGAGGTTTAATTTAAATTGTTGTCAGATTGAGGGAAATAGGCAATGTGCTCACTGTCCCCACAGGAAAGTGGAGGAGTGTCTGAAATGAGAAATGAGCCCACTGCTGGCGATGGTCGTGAAGAATGTGTCTGAAAACAGTGATGGTATGAAAGGAGGGTTATCTCTGTGTGTTATATAACGAAGGCCTTGATTGATGGGGTCTCACAAAATCACAGTAAGGAACAAAATTGCCAGTGGGATACCAGAAATTTTATTTAGTTTAGGAACTTCCATTTGATGGGAGGTCTCATGTTAGTAGAAGAGTGACATTTGACTCAGTAGATAGATGTTGAAATGTTCCTATATTTTATGTGATGTGATCTTGAAGAAGAAAGCATGCTTCTGAGAGAAGGATATCAAGTCATTTCTCTCTCTCCTAGAAAGATCTATGTGAAGCAACATTGATCATTGACTAGCTTCCCAATGTACAAGTGAGTCAGAAGACATTTCTAGACTCTAAGATCCTCGAGGGCCTTATATGTATTTTTCATTCCTTTTCTCATTAATTCTTTTATTCATATGCATATTGACTGAGCATCTCTACACTCACACTGTGTTGATAGAGGATAAAATGGTGACAACATAGGCAAATGTCTGGTAATTTACAGTCTAGTCTAGGAGGCAGACATTAATTAATAATTACAGTAGCAAGAATAGAGTAACAGAAATAAAAGCTTTGAAAGTGAGAGGAGCATGCTGCTGTGAGGACATTTAATCAAGAACCTTGACCTAATCATGAAAGGTCAAGGAAGGCATCTTTGAGGAAGTAAGATCTGAAAGAAGGGAGACTATTAACTAGATTAAAGGGGAGAGTGAAAGAGTTGCAGCATGGGAACAGCACGTGCAAGGGTCCTGTAGTAGGATGGAACATGCTGCTTTAAAAGCAAGTGTGTCTGGTAGGTGGTAGACAGTAAGATTAGAGCAATTGGCAGAAACCAGACCATGCAGAAGCTCAAAGAACATGCTCAAGATTTAGATTGTTATCCTAAGAACAGTAGGTAGTCACTAGTAGGGGTAGGGGGAGGTCTAAACAAGGGTGTGGTGTGTGTTTTGAGAAGATTCTTCTGGTTGCTGAATGGAAAATGTCTGAGGAAGCCAAGGTTCAATGTAAGACTTAGCTGGCTGAGGAGCAGATGGGTTTAGGAACAGATGTACAACCTTGTATCTTTACTGCCTCATCTGGGACAGGTGTTTGTTTCTCAGCATGGATTAGAAGACCAGGGTTTTATTTTGACTTCTGGCATTGTGTAGCTATCTGACCTTGTACCTGTTGCTTCACCTCTCTGGGTACCAGTTTACACATCTGTAAAGTAAAGCAGTCAAATTACATCCTTCCCAGTGCCCAAATTCCCTAGATCCCTGATGTTTTGGGTACCATGGGTTTTTCATGTAGATGATTAGGTAAATACATTAGAAATTAGTTAATAATGGGAGACCAGCATCTTAAGTTTGCTCATGTGACCACCTTACTTCAAATCCTCTCCACTCCTTGGACGGTGGAGGAAGACATAAGCAGTTAAGGACATGATGCATACTTTTCTGTTTCTCATCATGGTAAACATAAGACTGTTCTTTAATTAGGATGCTGTTTTAGCTCAGGCTGCTAAGGTAACAAAATATCTCAATCTGAGTGGCTTAACCAACAGAAATTTGGTTATAGAAATTTCTTATAGTTGGGAAGCTCAAGATCAGTATGGCAGAAGATTTGGATCCCCATGAGAGTTCTCTAACTGGCTTGCAGACAACCACCATCTTACCTTCTCTCTGTGTCTTCAGTTGGCTGGAAGACAATGGGAGCTCTTGTAAGGACACTAATCTCATTGTGGGGGCCCCATCCTCATGACTTCATCTAAACCTAATTGCCTCTCAAAGGCCCACCTCCAAAGACTGTAACAATAGGGGTTAAGGGTTCAACATATGAATTTTAGGGGGACACATTCAGTCCATAACAGATGCCTTTTTGAAACACACCAGATGTGATTCATTAGAAAAATAAAACAAAACCTTTCACATGAGTAGGAGTGAAAGCAGGCATTCTAATGAAGCAGCCCCGTGAACACAAACCAAATGGAGTGGAAAAAAGCGAGAGGAGTTTTTGCTAAGGGGGTTCATTTGACTCTTGTGTCCTATGATTTTGGAATCCTTCGTCAGCAGTTGTAACAGGCGTGCTCAGCTGCAACCACAAACATTTTCCAGTGGAGGAGTGTTGATAACATTTTCATGGACCTAAAAACAAATCTAATGAGAAGGCCAAAGGAAAGACAGGAGGTGTAATTTGCTGGCCAGTCTTGGTCAGCTGCCCGCAGCAGCCTCATCCTGAGTGACTCTTTAAATGAATGCACATTGCCACAGAGATCCCCGGAGGGTGGCAGGACTCAGCCTTGTCCCTGGAGAGGACACAAACTCAAACAAAGCAGCACTGTTGACCTTCAGGCGGCAAGCGGGCTGCTTTCTTTGTGCCATGTCACCCAGTGAAATAATCCTCATAAAAGCTTTTTGATTAGCCATTGGAACAAGAGCCAAGATTTGGGAATGAGTATTTCCCCACCCTCTTAAAAAGTGGTTTGATGTTGGCTCGACAAAAGCTCTTCCACGGATCTGAGTTCAAAGTGGACACAGAGGATTTGTGGAGTAGAGCGGCTCTTGGGTGGTGCTTTGGTCGCTCTGGGGGAGGGGAGGGTGCTGCATCTCTCACACTTGAAGGAGGACAAACTGCCCCCACTCCATGTTCCAGTCTCCCTCATTATATCTCTGCCTCTGTGCTATTCCTTGTAAATTCCCCAAAGGTGGATGGCCAAGGAGGATCAGGGAGTCACACTTTCTTTGGCTCCCCCATTTCAAGCTGTGGATAAGAATCTCTGTTTTTGACTCTGTATCAGATTGGCCAGAGGCCTTTGGCCTTTTTTTTTTTTTTTTAGTGTACTCTGTTGCTGTGTGTGAGTTTTGGGGGCCACTTGAGAACTGTTGTAAGCCAGTGGAAGTAGAGCTGCTGCTTTTTAGATTTGGAGGCATTTGGAAGAGAAAGAGTAAAAAAGAAACAAACAAAGAAACCAAAATGTAGAGTGACCCTTAGAAGTGAAAGAGGAGGAAGAATTGAATGAGACACATTCTCCAGTTTTGGGGTGAGAAGGAGTGCTGTCTGGCAGGACTTCTGGCCCAAGCACAGGATGTGGTGGTGGTGGACTCTATTCTTGGCTCCCAGCGGGGTTCTGAGCAGCCCCTCCTCTAAGGGCCCTGCAAGTCTTGGCCTCATCAACCCCACCCTCCTGCCCCTCAGCCTTAGGGGCGCAGGCTCCCTTTCAGAAGCAGGTTGCGATTGCCCCTCCTACAAACGCAAAGAGGAAGGCCTGGGTCTGGTAGCTTCTGCTTTACCCTCTTTTGGTCTCCTTGCTTTCCCTGCTAGAAGGTGGGTTTCCTTTGGCATATATTTTTTTAAGATTTTATTTATTTATTCATAGAGACACAGAGAGAGAGAAGCAGAGACACAGGCAGAGGGAGAAGCAGGCACCATACAGAGAGCCCGATATGGGACTCGATCCGGGGTATGGGACTCGATCCGGGGTCTCCAGGATCACACCCTGGGCCGCAGGCGGTGCTAAACCGCTGTGCCACCGGGGCTGCCCTCCTTTGGCATATTTTTATGTGGACAATCTAGGCTTTAAATTTTGGGTATTTGAGGAGCCACATTGGTTTTGTTCCACCCTAGATGCCCAAATTGTGCCCCGGTCCCTTGCAGCCCCTGGCTTTATAATCACCTGGGGCCATCCCTTGACTTCTGCAAAAGTGAGATGGCCCCTAAGACTCCTCTATGCCCCACCCTGCCTCCAAAGTGCACAATCAGGGTCCCATGCAGAAGGCACCAGAAGAGGCCAGTCCCACCACAGCACTGACCACAATTTACTGAAAGCTCGCTGGTGCCTTGCACTGTGTCCGGCAGTTCCTCTCGTTTGCAGAACCAGCCTGGCAGGTTATTATTATCAGGCCCATCTTCCAGGAAACAGGCAAACGTGTTTTTTTTTTTTTTTTTTTTTCTCTGATCTTCACTGATTAGCACAGGGGTCTTTCCCGGCTGTGACCTCCATTCCTCCCTGCTGCAGAGGGCCAGAGGTGCTATATTGCTGCAGTGTGGTCTTTTTCATCCCCAGCCCAGGGAGTGCTCATAAAGACAGATCTGTTCTTTAGCAGTTTCTCAGCAAGAAATGCCATGGTGTTGCTGCTCTTTATAGATGGCCATTGCCAGCTTCTCAACAGGAAATAACCTTAGTGCATTTTTTTTTCTTTTGCCTTACCTCCAACATCTATTAGGCTGATTTTTTTTTTTTATTAGGCTGATTTTTAAAAAACATAAACCAGATCATGTTACACCCTTGGTCAAACCTCTCAGCAATTTCCATGGGGGTCTATAAATTTGGATTGGAAAAAAAAATTGCATCTTTATTTTCACTAACTTCCAACTGAAAAGTACATTTCCCATTGTTACAAATGAGAGCAACAAACCATACCTATGACTTTGTCACCAAAAGAATGGCCTGATATTTTCTTTTTACATTACACTGGTTGCATATATCTCTAAATATCTTGTATGTCCATATTACTGAAAATGACAGTAGTGATTAGACCCACCACCAGATCTTGTTAATTAAAGCATGAACAAAGAAATCATTTGTTAACATATGATAAATTAATTATCTAATATGTTAACTATCTTACTATAATGGTTTCCTTTATCAGAAGTGTACCAAGGCAGGGTATAGAAGAGTGAAGGGAGCAGTTGCCCTATTTCAGGCAATAAGGTGATGCATTGGCCAAAGAATTTAAAAGCAATAAAAAGTTGGCTTCAAGTCTATCTTCCTTTTATTATCACTACACACTGGCAACTCTAAACAATGTCATTGATAAAATACTCCTCCCTGCCAAAATAAACCACTTCCATTATCCCCCCGCTCCCATATCCTCAACTATGATCGTCAAAGTCCTAATTTTTTTTAAGACTTCATTTCTTGATTTTAGAGAGAGAGAGCTTGGGAGGAGGAACAGAGGGGAAGGAAAAGGGCACAAGTAGACTCCACGCTGAGCACAGAGCCTGACTCAGGGCTCAATCTCATGACCCTGAGATCACGACCTGAGCTAAAATCAAGAGTCCGACATTTAACCAACTGAGCCACCCAGGTGCTCTTCACAATCCTAATTTTTTGTTTGTTTCTATTTTGTTTTGTTTTGCTTTTTGTCATTTAAAAACACTTTGTAAGGAGTGGTCAGTAGGCTTCAGCAAGCTGCCCATGAGGTTCTTGGCACAGAGACAGTGAAGAATCCCTGCCTTAGAATAAAATACAGATGCCCATTCCTTGGCCTGTAGGGCCTGATATGCCTAGGCTCCTGCCAACCTGCCAACCTCATTCCCTCCACCATCTCCCTCTCTTGGCACCTTCTAGTAAACCAGAACATCCTGGTGTTCCTCAAACATGCCAGGTTCATTCCTGTCTTTCTTCTTCCCCCAGATCTGGTTCCCATCTTGCTCTGATCTCAGCCTTTTATTCTGTGTCCTTATAGAGGCCATGTGGTACCTGATAATCCAATCTAGAGGAAGCCCTGCCCTCCCCCAGTGTCTCCTCTTGGCAGTTAGAGCTAGGCACCAGAAGGTAAATCCACAAACACATAGAGACCCCAGCTCAGAGGATACTGATTTGGTGCTGGTGTCTACCAAAGTGCTAGTATCCTCTAAGCTGACTTTGCTTCTCTTGAACTCTCCACGACGGCAGCCAGTTCATCATACTCATTCAATCACTAGGCTTAAAACCATTAAAATAGTTGCTTCAGAACCTAGGGAAATGTATTCAGGTACAAAAATGCATGTGGATATAGTGAATAGGTTATGTCAGTGACACCGAAAGAAAGAAGAAACATGTCAGCTGTAATTTATAGGTCAGAAAAGGGCACCAAATTTTCCCTCCTGCCTTCTTTGGTGGCGTATCGGTTTGGAAAAAGCAGCAAAAATCTGATTCACACAACCTTGGACAATAAGGATCCTCTGTCGCTCAGAACAAGTACAGAGGTAGGCTGGACCCCTGTTGACTGACTCAGTTACTTAACTCAAAGCAAACACCAGGCATTTCCATCTCCCCAGATTCTCCATTCGCTTCAGGCTGGTGATTTTCATGGTCACAAGATGACTGCCAGTAGCTATGGAAGCAATGTGCTTCTCTTTTCTTGAAAATAAGTCCTTCCTTTTCGTATAATTGGCACATTAAGTCATACGCTCATCCCTGTGCCAGTAACAGCTCCCAGAGGAATGCCAGGCAGTTGGACTCAGATTATGCAGTGAGCATGCAGTAAATTTTTGCAGAAAATGGGTTCCATGAGGATGAGAAAGAGGGACTAGATATTAGAAAGGCAGCCCACAGTGTCCATTATAGGTGTAGCTTTTTTTTTTTAAATCAAATTTCTGGGGCACCTGGGGGGCTCAGTTGGTTGAGTGTCTGACTCTCAGTTTCAGCTGGGGTTGTGGTCTCAGGGTTGTGGGATTGAACCCCACATTGGGCTCTGTGCTTGGAGGGGAATCTGCTTGGGGTTCTCTCTCCCTCTCCTTCTGCCTCTCCCTCTGTTTGTGCATGCACTCTCCCACTCTCTCTCAAATGAATAAATAAATCTTTAAAAAAATCAGATTTCTTTTTGTTTTAGTTTTGAGAAATAACTATTTAGAATGAGTTTCTATGGGAATTGCTTGAATCTCTTTGTTTTTTATTTTTTCAAATGCATTGGTCATTTTTCTTCTAGAAAAAAAAATTTAAATTATTGCTTTTATCTTGGCCTTGTTATCAGTCATGTGATCTGGCACTGAAGAATTATGGCCCATGGCTACAGACATGGATGCTTATATAACAGGCTTTGGTCTCCATAGTTAGTTTTAAGGGAGAATGTGTGCCAGGGATTTGGAAAAGCTCTAATATAAATTTTCAAATAAATTACATTGCTTAGATCTTACTTAGATTATGAAGAAGCAAGTCAATTGATCTTGGAAGGCAGAGCAAAGCCTCTAATTGTGCTCTAAAAACCTCTCTCTCTCTCTTTTTTAATTCCAGTTTTATTACAGCAGAAGTGCCAACTGCAATTGTGATGAATTCTATGAATTTTTTTAAAAAAAGAACCTCTCAAAAAAATAAAAATAAATAAAAATTAAAATTAAAAATAAGAAAGAACCTTTCAAGGTGGAATAGAATTTGGTTCACTTGGGAAAATTATAAAACACAAGACACAAGTAAATGAGGGGATCTATGTTTATATAATATATATGTGTAAATGCACAGAGAAAAGTCTGAAAGAAGAGCCACCTATACTTCAGCAGAGAAGGGAGCACCTCAGGAATGGATGTGCAGGGGAGAGTGCCTGAAGGGACTCAAACCATATCTGTAAGGAGGATGTGTATTTATGAATTGCTGGTATAATAAAATATTAATAAAAGACAGAGTTTATCAGCAATAAATGGACAAGTGAAATCTCAGTATTAGATTTAATAACTTGAGAATCCTTTGGTCCCATGCTGGTATATGAAGGCTCTGGGCAAAGAGCTAAGGAAAGAAGTTGAGATTTTTAAAAATGTTGAGTCAGACAGATATAGACAGATATAGACATAGGGCATTCATTTTCTTTTTCTTTTTCTTCCTCTTTATTATCTCCATACTTTTTTTTTCTCCCTGAATTATGTGTATTTCATGCAGCTTGGTGCTTTTCAACGATGACACTTCCTGGGATGGACTGGTTGTGGATTCAGATGGTCCAGCTACTCCACTCCCACCCTGCTGGCAGGCATTTCCCATGAACACCTGGTCAGCCCCCCAGCCCTACATCTCCCTTTTCAGCATTGGCCCCTGCTGGTTTGCAGGCCCTCTGACCCCCTCCCCCTCCAAACTAAGTGATAGGACCTAACTGGAATGAGAAAAGAAGCCCTTTGAAAGCCAGAGTTGAAAAATGACACTTGTCTTTTTGGAGGTGTGGCTTTAGATGTTAATTTCCTTGTGTTTTAGGATTAAGGTTCAGTATTTGGGATGCCTTTGCTGATGGTGACCATCATTCATCACTTGTGCCATGGATGTCTCAAATTTGCGGGATCTATGGTTCAGGATTACAGCTATTTCCCCTTCAGAGACTCTAGTTCTGTTCTGCAGTCATCGAGGGGACAGGCAGCCCAGAGTACTTGTTTTCATATCACTAAAATCTGTGTATTGCTACCAGGATGAGACGTCCATGTATTGCTACCAGGATGAGACGTTTTGAAAAGAGGCAGAAAACACGTGTTTGAATTCCTGTTCCTCCACTTTTTTTGGAAAGTCATTTTATCCTCTGCATAAAAATGGCAACAGTAATCTTGCTCGACATTCTCAAGTCTTTCTCACTGCAGTGAAACCCCTTTGGTGACTGCAGGTACCCCCTACAGCCTGCCCCTCACCCCATAGCTCACCCCTCCATTCTCTTCAGCTTCATTTGGTCCTAGATTCACACGGGTCTTGATTCCTCCCTGAGCCTTGGTCTGACCCCATAGTCAGACATCATGTGGCATTGGCCAACCAGGTCTTGCCATGGCCACATCTAATGGCTTGTTTCCCATCCTGACCTCTGTCACGTGGTATGACTGACCATTCCTGATGCACTTCTCCCTTCTGTGTGGCCTCCATGACCCACACTCTCCTGTTTCCACCCTCACCTTGCTGGCCACTCAGGATCCCTTCACAGGTTCTTCCTGCTGTGGCCATCCCTTAAATGGAGATGTCCGTTGGGGTCCTGAGTGAGGCTTCCTGGTCAACTGCATCAGAATGTCTCCCCCAGAACTTATCCTCTACATGTTTAAGGTATTGCTCCTGCCTCCCCCCACCCCACGATACCCCCTGCCTCTCAGGTACTTGTGTCCCCCCAAATAGTACCTCTTGGTTGGCAAAGCCAGAAACCTGGGTGGCATGATAGCCTGGTTCCCTTTCCTCGTTTCCCACACTGAAGCTATCACCAAGTCTCAACTTGCCCATCTCCTAAGTATCTCTGGAATCCTCTGGTTTTCTCCAGCCCCAATGCCTCTTCCTTTGCTGAGGGCATTTCCTCTTTGGCCTGCATTCCTGCTGCCAACCAGGTCAACCTGCCTCCTTCCTCCCTGTCATGTCTATTCCCTATAGAATGCCAGAGGGACCTTCCTAAAACACTCATTGGGCTGTTGCTCTGCTGCTTTACCTTTTGTGCTGCCTCTTCCTGTTCTCTCTAGAGAAAGCCCAAGAAGAAAGCCTCCTTCTCAATGTGACTTGCAAGTCCCCACCCTGCCTGCTCCCTGTGTCTCTTATCATTTCTTTTCTCCCTTGAAATGGACCAGACTTCCCTGACCATATAGTCCTTTCCACCTGCTGCTTCTGCCGGAGTCTTCTTTCCTTCATCTTCACCCTTGCCTGATTGTCCTTTGGGTCTCAGCTTTCTCATGACTTCCCCTGAGCCCTCCCTGACCCTCAGTCAGGTGGCTCTTCTGGAGGCTTCCATAGCAGCCTGTGTTTTCACTTGTTATGTCAGTTCCCACTCTGGGAACAAAGTATGTGCTTCCCAAGTACTCAGCCAAGAAAGGAAAAATGAGGATTCACAGTGTGTGAAAGCTCTGTAGCTTTAGTTATTTATTTTTTAAAAGATAGATTGATTGATTTTAGAGCGAAAGTAAGAGCATGTGGTGGGGGCAGGGTGAGGAGGGTGAGGGAGGACTCTGCACTTAGGACAGAGCCCAACTCAGGGCTCAATCTCATGACCCCGAGATCATGATCTGAGCTGAAACCAAGAGCTGGATGCTAAAGCAACTGGCAAGGGGCTCTGTAATTTTAAAGCATTCATTCATTTCAGTTCTTAACAAAACTGTCTAAAATAAAAATGTAGCAGGAAAATCTTGAATCACAAGGTAATTCAGTTATAGTTTTGAGGGTGGAAGATATGATCCTTCTTCCTCACAATCATGAAACCTGTTTATTGGTAGACTTCTGACTTGTCATCATCTCTGAATTTTCCTCTGATAATGCTATGTGGCCTGTTCTGTTACCTCTGCACCCTGTGCCCAGGGACTGGAGAGAAGTGCTGCAGTAAAAGAAATAAGAAACAAGGTTTATCACATGTACATACTTCCAACTTTGGGTCAAATTCAACATTTAAAAATCATTTAAAAATCTGCCACTTCTGTGTATTCTTAACCACAAAATCCCTTGAACTTTAAAGAGAGACTCTCAACTAAAGCAGTTTGGCTTTTCTTAGCCTGGGCTTTCACTATTTTTTAAAGATGATACAGGATCTACACATCCATTGAGCAGCCAGCCTTCCTCTTCAGGAAGTAATAATTCCAGTGATTCAAGGCAGTGGTGGAGACGATCAAGGAGATATGTCAGGCTGAGATTTGATGAATCAGGCAGCCCAGCCTGAAGCTAGAGAGATTACCAGCAGGTTACTTCACATTTTCTTCTTCAGATTGACCATTAAAAATGGCATATTTACACAAGTAGGTTTTTTACAGCATGTCAATCAGTTTGTGACAGTTGTGTAGAGTCTTTTCCTTTAGTCCCATGAAACAAAAGAGAATTAACCATGATTTTGATCTGCAGAAGAAGGAGAAAGGGGCCCAGTCCTATAGCTTTCTGCAGCTGCATTCGGGAAAATGGCAATTTAGGTCTTGGGTGTGTGTGTGTGTGTGTGTGTGTGTGTGATGTTGGCATGTAGGAGGTCGAGTGACTTGCCAGGCTTTGCCTCCTGGGGTCAGGTCACTGGTGATCAGTGTGGTGGGCCCAGCAGTTCCATTCTTTCAGGTCTCTGATATCTCTGGGCTCTGATTCAATCGAAGAAACTGTAAGAGGAAGAATGGGGAGAACACTTACTCAGATTCTCCCTCCTGTGAGACACAGCACTCCATACGTGAAGACAGCAATCAATAATCAAATAGGATTAGAACATGCAGGGCTCATGGGCACTGGGGGATGCCCAGGAGGAAGCTTCTTGTTGCTACACTAGGGCATTTTTGTTGCATATGACCCATGCCTCTGCTTTGTGTGGGCTTTCCCTGCACAAGGAGGAGCCCTAACAGAAGGCCCAGGGTTGGGAGATGTTGGGTGGGAGCAGAGTAAGTCAGATGGTGTAGGAAGACTCCCAGGACTTCAGGGCTGACTACATGCTCTCAGAGTGAGGGGTGGGTGGCAGGAGGCATAGGGGCCAAGTCGACAAGGCTGGACTCCACTTGGAACCTTTGAAGGTCTGTGCCCCCCACCTACGTGTGCTGTGATCCAATTAGCCTAACAATATGAATCATTGTTAAGAAACAGATTTTGTAGATAAATGGTAGACTGATGTTGCTATCTATATAATATATATAGAGAGAGACAAAATCTAAAATCATTTGAAAACAAATTTATCTCTGGGGATAAGCTTTGGGTAATTTTAATTTTTTCTTTTTCCTTGTCTGGATCCTATACCTTCTCTGCAGAAATCATGTGTTACTTACACACTAAAAGAAAAAACCCTGTAACACAGGTTTTTGTTTGTTTTTTAAGAAAAGAGGGTTGGGGGTACCTGGGTGGCTCAGTTGGTTAAGGTTCAGACTTGGTTTCAGCTCAGGTCATGATCTCAGGGTCTTGAGACTAAGCCTCAATGTGGAGCCTGCTTCGGATTCTCTCTCTCCCTTTCCCTCTGCCCCTCATCCCTCTTGTATGCTCTCTCTCTAATTAAAAAAAAAAAAAAAAAAACTTTTTTAAAAAGCGGGGGGAAGAGTATTGGAGGAAGACTAAGGGAAACCCTATAGAAGGTTCTTGAAATAGTCCAGGTGAAGAGTGATAGGGGCTCAGAGGAGGACGGGAGAGAACAGTATTTTCAAGTGGAATCCACAGTGCCCAGAGACAGGCAAGGGGAGGGGGACCATAGGAGAGTCATAGCCTCGTATCAGTAACTGAAGCAGAGATGGTTGGAGGAGGGAGGAGGAGAGGGGTACCCAGCAGGCATGAAGGAAGTGGGGATATGGGGACATAGCACCCTCCCCAGCATACAGCTGAATAGCACCCTTCCCAGCATATGGCTGAGGCTCTCAGGTGGAATCTGAGGGCATTTCTGCCGCTGCAAGGTAATACGGTGAGCAAGCAAGTAGGTGAACCTGGGAACCAGACCACCTGGCTTTTGGTCTTCATGCCATCACTTACTAAAGCATGACCTTAAAATAAGTTACAAGACTTCTTGTGCCTTAGTTTCCCCATTTGTAAATGGAGCTAAGAATATCTGCTTCATAAGGTTGTTACAGGAATTAAATGAGTTAATATTTGTATGGTGGTTAATTTGTGTGGTGTCTGTTAGCTCCATATAATGATTGGTAAATAGAAACGGGGCCTGTACTTTCAAGCCCCTGAGGGCCTTGAATGTGTGTTTAATCAGCCTCTCCCCAAGTGCCTCACATACTGCTAGGCAGGTATGTTGTAAGCCCTCTGACAACTATATTGTCAGGTAAATACACGTGACAGTTAGATTTTTAAATAATTTTTTGACTGTACCATGAGTTACATAGGCCTCAGAAGGCTTTGTTTCCTTTGCCTTGGGGGGGGGGGGGGGGGGAACTCATTTCAAGTTCCAAATAACCAAGTTTACAAAGAAATGTTGGTAACACCCCTATTTCATCAGACTGCCTGTATTTTCAAAAATTCCAGAAGCTGCAGTGCCTTGTACCTACATATGATGGATGATGTGGGAAAGCATCAATTAAACAAATAGGGCTTAAAAACATTGTTGATAAGAGTCTGGCAGTGCGTTACTGTGGGGGGGGGGGGGCAGGGAGCACTGCTTAAAACTCAGAAAATATGCAAAGCAACTTTGTTTTAGATCTTTAGCCCAAATCAGTAAATCTAAGGCATGGGACTGCCTTTTGTAAGGCATGCTTCCAAAAGGCCCTTTCAGCTGTCAGGTCCAGGTCAGAGTGTTAAAGCAGCCCTCTGAAGGGGGAAACAGGAGAAGATGCAGGCTCAGTATTTTTAGAAGGCATTGTTCTCTGAATTCTAGAAACAGCCAACCTAGATGAAAATGTGTTTTCAGACACACTCTTCCACTCTTTGTGCTACTTTAAGATTGGTATCTAGAAATAGAAAACAAAGTGTGTTTTCTTTGTCTGGTAATTAAGTTTCTTGTTGTTTCACCCAGAGGTGGGGAGGGACCATCTATTTTGGGTTACTAGAGTTGATAAAACATCATCTTTAAGGCACAACAGGCTATGGACATCATGGGAGGGAAGTGATATCAATGTGAGAGTTTTCTGGTTGAGGTCATGATACATGAGTAATAAAACCAGCTAACATTTATTAAACTTTTATGGTGTGACTTAACATGTATATTCTCCTTTAATCCTTTCAACAACCTTGAGAAGTTGCTACTATCACTGTCCCCATTTTACAAATGAAAAAAAAAAAAAAAAGTGAGACCAAAAGAGGCAGGACGCTTGATCAGGGCTATAACTCCATATTGGTAGGATGAATCCAGGCACTAACACTTAGCCACATTGTATGTATGTATGGAAAAGCCTCAAGAGTGTGCTATTTTTATTTTAAATAAACCAGAGTTCTAGCTTCTCATGCAAACTTGTAAAGATGAATTATGTAAGTTCCTGGTTAAAAAAAAAAAAAAACCCTTCTGATGCTGTAGGTACAAGATACTTAGGTGCTATTTTGTAAGCCCCCATGAATGTACAGAAGGAAATAGCGTCATAAAAGGCTGGCTCTCACATCTGCGGGAGGTGAATGAGGCTTGATTCACTGCAATTAAGATAAAAATACAATTCTTTTAGTGGTTTTACTAAATAAAGACTGGATACCTACTGATAATAATTAGTATGCAGTTCAGCCTTTTTAAAGAGCCACATGCATGTCAAATGTATTAAGATGTCTTAGCGAGAGAGGTGAATAGAGATTGTATATATGTAGGGGTATGTTCCCTGCCCTCCTCCAAATAATTTTTATTACCTGATAACAATAATATACTACCTTTTGTTGAGCTACTACATTTTTCCAGAAATAATACCAGGTCCTTTATATATATTTTATTATTACTTAAGTCTCAAAAAGAGCCATCTAAGAGAGGGGGTATAACAGCCATTTTACACTTGGGGAAACTGAGGCTCTGAAGAGTTAAGTGAACTGCCTAAAGTCACAAAGCTAGCAAATGACAGAGCTTTGAATTGACTCCCCAACTATTTTATTTTTGTTTACTGTAGAAATTCTCAAGCATTCACAACATTTGAGAGATCAGTGTAATGTGAAACCCCCAGATCCTGGTTTCAGGATCCAGGTTTACCGGTTTTCTTTTACCTAGTCCCCTATCCACACACCATTCATTCATTCATTCATTCATTCAGATGTCTTAGGGCAAATCCCAAATATCATATCATTTAACCCATAAATAAAACCCAAAGGCGGTTTCAATATCATAACATTAACAGTTTTTGCTTTAAAACTACTTCCTACTCTGCTCTCGGCTTGCTCTGCTTTACAATGAACTTTTTTTTTCTCCTTCTTGGTACTTATTGTGGTTGTGATGTCTCTGTGATCACTTCCTGTGCCTCATAAACTCCAAGGGGGTAGCGGCTGAGCCATTCTCTCCCACTCCAACCCCGCCCCCACACTGCACTGAGTTGGTAGGGCCAACTACTGCTTGTAAAATGAGAAGTACATGCTCTTAAAGACTTTTCAACTTTAAAAAAAATTGGGAGTTCACAACTTTCAAGCTATCCTAGGGAAACAGAGAATCTTCTAAAGGAGAGATGATAAAAGGCTCCTTCTGAACCCCAGACTCACTGCTTACATCTTGAAAGCCTCTTACATGGAAGTACAGTTGGCCAGTAATTGCTTGAAGGTACAAAATGAGGACAAATTCTGGTTTGAGTTTGCAAATTTGATTCTCAGAATATGCCTCAATTTAAGTAGGGTTGAATTACAGAAGAAACTGCTTTTGTGAAATAAACTCTGGGGAGTTGGGAAGACCAGTTTCTCCCCAAATTGAACTTCTTCTGGTGAATTTTTCTGTCTCTGGCTTGACTTAGTGGGAAAAGTGGAAGCTTGGGATATGGAAGCAGAAAACCTGTGTTCTCTTCCCCTGTTCTGCTTTAATTCACTGTGTGACCTTAGGCAAGTCATTTAACCTCTCTGAGCCTCTGTTTCTTAACTCATCCATTCCATAAATACAAATGAGTGCCTACCATGGGCTAAGCACGAGGCATCAAAGAAGATGGTGTATTTGAAAATAATTTGTAAGTAACTTCTGTAATAATTATTAGTATTTTCCTTGTTACAATGCAAGTGCCTTTGGAAGAGAGTGCTCTGAATAGTAATCGTCCTTATGAATGATTCTTGGAACCTTGACAGGGAGGGCAAGGAGTACAAGGCCCTGGGCTCACTAAAAATATATTTGATGAAAGGCTGGATGAGGGGAGGTTTGGCTGAATGGGGAAGAGGTCGTGAAGCTAGTGCACAAGCAAGCCCTACTCTGAAACAGCACCATATAGTTTCCGGTGTACAGAAGAGCATTCAAAGCAACAAAAACAGCAAATCAAACAGCATACATAGACATTGAGCCCATTCACAACAATTTCTATTTGTGTCCCTTTTGAATAAACAACACCTGGGCCTGGAGATTCTCTAGACATTTTCACCCTCTCTTGTTAACTTTTGTTAACCATTGCTGAACTGGCTGCCTGTCTCAACACACACCTCCATAAGCTGTGAGATGGTTACCTGGTCTTTTCATTCAACTCCTGTTTCCTGTAGCTCCATTTTCTGATCTCCGTTTCTGCACAGTTGTGCTGGTGTCCTTATGCTCCCTTGAGATATGAAGTGGAGTAAAACATATCAAATGAAAGGTATTAATAAAACTTCCTTGGATTGTAGTGAAGAAGGAATTAGGGACCCAAGCAGGAATTTTGGTCTGTTAAACAGATGGTGTGTACATTGTTAGCTGCTAAATGTTATTATATAATGGACAGATTATTGGCCTGGGAAAGCCTGGGCTCCTTGTCCCTAGTGCCAGGTGCCAGAAGCAAGGCCACTAATTAGGGTGACACAGAGATCCTTACAGCAGGGTAGTGTGATGCAGCATTTTTGTTTCAGCATCATAGTGGCAACTTAGGGGCAGTTGCTCCATGGCAAGCCCTGTGCTGGGCACCTGGGAAGTGAAAATGAGTGAGATACAGTCTTTGCCATTGAGGAATCCTAACTTCAGTGCATTGTGGTATGCTTTCTATGACATGCCTTTTAATTTCTTCATTCACTCAACAAACTGGGCCTTGGAACCTTGCTGAGGAGTTTGGGTTTAATTTCTCCAGGCAGAGATGGTTTTGGAAGAAGGATCTGATCAGAATGGTTTTCTCACGAGGTCAAGAACAGAGAGAGTAGATCTGTGAAGCTGGGGACTGGCAGCTGGTATATCAATTAGGAAGTCAGGGAAATCTCCCAGGGAAATCCTCTGCTCTATTATATGTTAAAATGTATGTTGTTCTCTTTCACTGTGAACAAAAAATGAAAAATTGATGAACAAAAATCCCCACAAAATATAGCACCAGTTTTGGAATAAGGCTCATTTCAATTCAAATATCATCAAATAGACCCAATACTGCTATAGATTTTTACTCTCTCATTACTGATGAGACCAGGCTTTTAGGATTTCTCTTCTTGGTTCAGATGGATAAATGAAAGCAAATGTGATGAATTAGTTATCTGTAACGGTATTACCACAAATTGAGCACCTTATAACAACATACATTTATTATCTCACATTGTTTGTAGGTCAGGAGTTCAGCATGGCTAAGCTGGATCCTCTAATTCAAAGTCTCACAAGGCTGGAATCAAGGTGTCAGCCAGGGCTGTGGTCTCACCCGAGGTTTGACTAGGGAAGACCTGCTTCTAAACTCACATGGTTGTTGGCGGCATTCAGTTCCTTGTGGTTACAAGGCTAAAGGCTTCAGGTCAGCTATTGGCGAAGGCTGCCCTCAATTCTTGCCACATGGGCCTCCCCACATGCCTCCTCAATGCCAGCCAAGGAGAGAGTTGCCTTGAAATATGAGTATTATAATCCATTGTAATCACATATATACAATCATGCACATCCTGTCATTTTGCCATATTCTCTATGGCTAAAAGCACATTATTACCAGGTCAGCCTACACTCAAGATCACTCAAGGGCACAAACACAAGAAAGCAGGAGTCAGAGGCCACCCGAAGAGGCTTTCTGCCATATGCCATGTTCAGTGACTTGATAGAGCAGATAAGAGAGTAAAGAGACCAGAACCTGTAGAGCTCCCAGGAAATATTGCTGTTGCCAGAAAGCTGCCCTCTGTTTTCCTCTTACTCCAGTAGTACTGGAAAATTGATCCAGAGTCCTGAATCCTTCAGGCTTATTATTTTAGCCCTGCTACAAGATTGAGGCAAAACCTGTTTCATTATCTGTTGGCTGGAATCCTAGTGGCAGCACTCATCTGTATTGGTTTTCTTTTCCTATATCTTTTTTGTTTTGTTTTGTTTCATTAAATATTATCCTCCTTGCCTGACTTTGTTCCCTTTGGTTGCTTTTAACTTTAATTTGTGTAGCTCAATTAATTTGAATAATAGTGTTTTGAAGGCAATTAGCAAGGGCAAGCAAGATTCCAGACAATATACTTAGCAGGTTTCAGGTAACAATTTCAAGCATTCTGTTTATTAGCTTCATGATAAATCATAAAAGAAGGAGCTCTATGGCTCATAGAAAAGCCTGGCACCATTATGGATCTACCTTAAGTATATCTCTATCTCAATTTCCCTACCTATAAATCCATTGGGTGCAGTATCCATACTACTTCCCCTAGGATAGTCCATATTAATTCCAAGGGGAACTAATAATTTTTTACATAAACTGGAAATCTTACACAATAGAAATTGATTTGCGTTCTGCACTGTTGAGCAAAACTGTGCCATGAAGCTCTAAATAATTGTCATGAACTAAGTATTTACCATGTGTCAGTGTCTCTGCTGGCTCTTTTCCTTTCCTTTTCTTACCAGTCTTGACAGTGACATTGAAAGGTAAATAGTAATATCTTCATTTTGTGGATGATGAGTCTGGGATTCAGAAATGTCATTTAATAGGTCTAAGGCCGGGCAGTCCAGGTGGCTCAGCGGTTTAGCACCGCCTTTGGTCCAGGGCATGATCCTGGAGACCCGGGATCGAGTCTCACGTCGGGCTCCCTGCGTGGGGCCTGCTTCTCTCTCTGCCTGTGTCTCTGCCTCTTTCTCTCTTTGTGTGTCTCTCATGGGTAAATAAATAAAATCTTAAAAAAAAAATAGTTCTAAGGCCATGTAGCTCTGAATTGGGATTTTGCATGACACCATAGCCTGTTAACATGTCATTGCACCGGGATATATGAAACTAAGGTCAATCCCTCACTCAGATCATGACCCATTTATTATTTTTACTGAAATCAGCGGCAGTTTTTTAGAAGACAGAAAGGAGTGTTATTGCTAAGAAAAAGTGCTATAGAAAAGCCACAGGTTGAATTGCATGATATTTTCACCTTTCAAAATATATATCCGTACTGTGGAATACAATACAGCAATTTAAAAAAAGAAAAGAAAAGAAAGAGAAAACGTGAGGTAAGCTTAAAATAGAAAAGATTGTCAAGATATAGTGTTAGATTTTAAGAAGTAAGTTGCTTTTAAATAAACAAATAATAAATAAATGAAAAAGAAAAAAGCAAGTTGGAGAAATTTGAGTATGATGCCATTTGTGTGCTAACCTTAGTCATACAAAAAGCAATCATTTAGAAAGAAAAGAAAAAGCAATTATTTAGGTGGGGAAGAGAGACGGATTTGTAAACCCTAGAGCGAGGCTCTCCCTACCCAAGGCTGCTGCTGTGTGGAGACCATGGGTGAAGCCACCATCACTAAGTCTGACCACGAAGCAAAAACCTTCAATTGAGGACTTGGAGGATAAGAAGGAAGGAGAATACGTTAAACTCAAAGTCATTAAATAGAATAGCAGGGAGATTCGCTTCAAAGTGAAAATGACAACACATCTCAAGAAAGTCATACTGTCAAAGACACTGCATTCAATGAATTCACTCCAGTTTCTTTTTAAGGTCAGAGACTTGCTGATAATCACACTCCAAAAGAACTGGGAATGGAAGAAGAAGAGGTGGTTGAAGTTTATTGGAAACAAATGGGATCATTCAATGATTTAGATATTTTTTTTCTTTCTTTTTTTTTCTTTACTCTCAATCCTTTTTTATTTTAAAAAATAGTTGTTGGGGCACCTGCGTGGCACAGCTGGATGAGCATCCACTCTTGGTTTTGGCTCAAGTCTGATTTCAGGATTGTGTGATTGAGCCCCCATGTCAGGTGTAGAGCCTCTTTGGGATACTCTCTCTCCTTCTCCCCACCAGCCCCAGTGTCTATCTGTCCCCTCTTTAAATAAATAAATAAATACATACATACATACATACATACATACATCTTAAAAAAAATAAAATAGTTTTTTTTGTAATGTAGCAGTTCCAAACTAGAATTGAAAACTGGCACCCCATCTCTTTAAGACAAATGGTAATTTGAATTCTAGTACCCATTAGCCATTATCATTTGTTTTCATTGTACTGATTTTTGGTGATTAAACCTCAGCCTTCTTGGGGCACCTGGGTGGTTCAGTCGTTTGAGCATATGACTTTTTTTTTTTTTTTTTTTTTTAAGAGCCTCCAACTCCTAATTTCAGCACAGGTCATGATCTTAGTGTTGTGAGATCAAGCACCATGTCGGGTGTAGGGCTGGCTTGGGATTCTCCTCCCTCTCCTTCTGCCCCTCCCCACCCACTCTCTCTCAAAAAAAAAAAAAAAAAAAAGCCTCAGCCCTCTTCATATTGCCCTTTTCTTTTTTAAAATTATACATATGCACAGAGATGCCACCTTTTCTAGGACAATGCATTTTCAGGATTGTGGTAAGTAAGATCCACCAATGGGAGTGTTCATGATGACTTTCCAGTTAGCCCTAAAGTTCTAGCATGTGATTACTTCACTCCTGGACTATGACTTTCAGTGACAGATGGAAGTTTTTCAGATAACTCAACTGTGGAAAAATGACCTTTCCTTAACTTAAAGCTGCTTTGAAAATTTGAGGGCCTGGACCAAAAGAAGAGAGGTATCAGGCTGGAGTCAAGATGACAGAGATAATGAGAGTAATGACTAACTCCAAAGATGGCTTCATTGAAGAGAAAATATTTTGGGAAAAATTTTGTCAGAAAATTGTAATTTTCATTAGCAGTTAATAAAGTTATTCATGCAGAAGAGTATTCAACAGAACACTGCTTTTTTTTTTAATTTTTGGTCAGAGATATGGGTTTAAAATGGGCATTGTCTGTACCAGTTTCATTAAAATAAAACATTTGTAAAAACCATTAGAAAGCAAGTATTTAATTTTCAAAGATACATAAATGTATTGAAAGCAACCTGAAAGGATAACACCCTCAGCTCATTAAAATAATTACCTCTGAGGATGGGGTCTGGTGTTGGCTCCAGTGGCCATCTGGGACAGCTTTCGTTTAATTTTCGTTTAATTTTTAACATTTTATGTGTTTACAAGGAGAAAGTATTTGTGTTACTTGTGCAATTAGAAATTATTTTAAAAAAATACAAAACACAGTCAGCCAGTTTCTTAAAGGACCACAGCCAAAAGTTATAAAGTCACTTCAACAATAAAGAAAAAGGATAAACTAAAAATACTATGTTACCAAGAAGAATTTGCCCCCCCCTCCCCCCCCCCCCCCCCCCCGAGTTTTCTCAGTCAGCTGGAGATTTGAAGGCTGGCTTTTGTCTAAACCGGGTGCTTGCTCAAGAGTCAGCTGTGGCCACCCTAGGAAGAGTTCTCTGATGAGCTATGCTGGGGACAGAGGGATGAGTGAGCAGGTCTGTTTCCTTCTAGATATCTCTGCTCTCAATCACTTCACCTTATGTTGGGTAATCTCCCAGAGCCAGATGAGTATGTGTGTTGGGGGTTGGGGGGAGGTAAGAGAGTTAGTGGATGGAGAAGAGAGGGGTAAGAAAAGAAACTCTTCTTTGAAGGTGAAAGGATTGGATTCAGGCAGCCCCAGGTGGCTCAGCGGTTTAGCGCCGCCTTCAGCCCAGGGTGTGGTCCTGGAGATTCTGGATCGAGTCCCACGTCAAGCTCCCTGCATGGAATGGAGCCTGCTTCTCCCCCTGCCTGTGTCTGTGCCTCTCTCTCTCTCTCTCTCTCTCTCTCTCAATGTGTCTCTCATGAATAAATGAAATCTTAAAAAAAAAAAAGGATTGCATTCTAGACATTTGCGAGGAATCACTTAATGTCCAGGCTGATTAAGTCAGCTGGGTGCCAGCCTAATGAGACTGGCATGGATTCCATCCTTTGGTGGGCCAGATCACTTAATTCCTTAGAAGAAATGGCATAAGAATTCTTGACTGTTTTTCTAGATCTTGCAAAGTGTGTCACTGATGCTAAATTAGCCAGGTCCTCAGCAAAAAGATCCAAGTTACATCTGAATCATTTTTTTCTAATCCACATTAAAAGAAACACATATATAACTGTTAAACCAAAAATGTATATAGCCATGTGCATCTTAAAATCTCACGTGCCTGGATGGTTCAGTTATCTAAGCATCTCAGTCTCAGCTCAGGTCTTGATCTCAGTCAGGGTTGTGAGTTTAAGCCCTGCACTGGGCTCCACACCCAGTATAGAGCCCCACTTAAAAAAAAAAAAAAATCTCACATTCTAGTGGTGGTACATGGACCATGTTTAGGGAAGCATTGTCAGAAGTGGGATGAGCTTTGGGAAGGAGCTGGGTTCCCATATTGCCTCCACAACTAACTTACTAACCTGAGGACTTAACCTTCTTAGCCTTGAATTTCCTCACCTCCACGTAGGCTTATTAGTGGTTCCTACCTTGTAGGGTAATTGTAAAGGATTATCTAAGCTAACTTCTATAAAACATGTGTAGTGCCTACAATTTATTAGCAAAAAAAAAATCTGTGCAAATAATAAACAAATGCCAAGATCTTGATTAAATACAATGTCTATAATAGATGCTGCCATTCTTTGGTGATGGTACAGTACTTAATTTCTTGTTTTGAAAATTTGTATGTGTGTATGTATGGAGGGTGGGCTGTTCCCCTAAACTGTTCCCTTTTGATCCTTTTTAAATTAACATTTTGGCTATAATGCATGGAAATACCTATTTCAAATCAATCTGATGGCTGAAAAAGGCAAAACACAGAACCAAAGTGATTACATACTTATTCTGAAATGCACAGAATCATACCCAAGAATTTTTCTAATTAAATGGTCTTTGTGGGGGTGAAGTCTCTAGTATGAAACTATGTAACTAAAGCCTTAGAAACATCTCATCAGATTGTGGGTGCTTATGTTTAAATTTTGTATCACATACATCTGCTCTGGCTCAAGTGCTGGCTAGATAACTTTTTACTTAGAAAAGTGAAGTTTCAACTCAGCTCAGTAGCTTTTAAGTGACTGCCTTGATGGGGAGAGTGGGAGCCAGGCAGAGTTGATGGCCACTAATTGGGTAAGTTGTGCCTTGATGGAGGTCTTGGAAGACCTCACATAACAGAGCAAATAGGAGGGTGTTGCGTCTGAAAAGGTGATTTGGCTTGGGAGGCGCACCCATTAGGACACTCCCAAGTTTTCCTTGTCACTTCTTTACAGCTTCTGATTAGCTGGTGGGCTTTCCCTACCATCGCTACCATAGGCAAAGACTCAAGCCAGGTCTATCCTTCTCTGTCTTGCAATTGAGATACCAAGTGGATGTATCTAGGGATCTTAATTTGCCGTTTTGTTTAACCCTGAACTTGATTAGTGCAGATGAGGAACTGGAGGTTCTCACGTATTGGAAGTGAAGAAAAGGGTTTTCAGCAATTCTGCAGCCTGGAATGCTAATTTAAGCATTCCTCAGATCACATAGATACATTCTGGGGCTTAAGGGTTTCTTTGGCATTGTGTGACTGTGTCTATGTTAATATCAGAAACTTTTCTCTTTTCATCTTTCCTCTTATTTTTGAAGACCTTTTCTATCTCAGTAAATCTTCCTACCCATGAAACTCAACAAAGCAACATCCTAGAAATTCTTAACTTAAAAAAAAAGACATTTTAGTCTTTACCTGATGAAATGAGCCAAAGAATAATTTGTTATTTTTGAATAGATAGTATTAATTTTATAATATATCAGCAAGTGAATTTCCAATGTACTCCCGGCTGTGGTTTCAGTCTTTCAAGAGTAGGATTTGTCTTCTCAGTTTTAAAATTAGGTCCAGTAAAGAGATTCCCAGGAACATGAGTCAGGGCAGAGCTGAGCTTCCATCCTGGTGTCTCAGACTTTTATTGACGCTTATGAAGCTTGCTGTACTAAGTCCCTCAGCAAATGCACACTTCTAATCTCATGTGAAAGACAAATGTATAAACAATGAACTGTGGGTCAGGGGACGTGTGTTGTAATAGAGATGCTTTAAAAGGAGACATTTGATGGGAGCATACTTGGAGATTCAACCTTCTCGTCTCTAAAATGTGCAAACTGGATGACACCTCTGCTCCTTTCCAGCTTTGAAACTATGAGCCTGTGGGAACACAGACCATGTCTTTATCCTAGAACATTTGTTTTGCATGATCACGGAGTAGTAAATATACCATCCGACATGGTAAATATTTACGGCCCCCTGAAGCAGAGTGTTTTTTCCTGTGCTGACCATTGTTGGCTGGCTCTAAGCACAGCATGGGGTTTTCATTAGAGTATAGTGGAGAAAGTCTCCATCTCTCCTTTGCAGAATGTCTGGGATGGTCTTAAAAAGTAACCACTTTGCTTCAGAGTGCTAAAAATATTTACCTAACAACAAGGTGGGCTGCTGGAGCATTCCCCATTTCCTCTTAGCAACTTGAGGGAATGTGCAGAGGATTACACACTGCCAAGATGAGATAATGCCTGGGATGTGGTGGTTGAGGTCATCTCCACGGGACTTCCTATCAGATGAAGCTCTTCCGGTCCCGAGAACACTGGAATCCTGTGGTGTTCTACTAGTTTCTTTCCAGAGTTGGCAAACCAGGGGACCAGGCCCACTCTCTTAATACCCTGTTATGGGAAATCACTCCTTTTCCAGGGTGGTGAATGGGTAAACGTGATATTTTGCTGTGAGCTATCAGATTCTAAAGGAAGATAGCCATCTAGGGTGAAAGTGTCCTTGCAATGATGCATTGATGCAAGCAGATCCAATCAGTAAAACCTTAGTTACCAGACTCCTTGAGGTTTTGGGAGAGGGTGCAGGGGATAGAAAATGTGTTTAAATAACCAAGCCCTTAATCTTTGTTTCGTTCCTCTATATTTTATGTAAACTTTCATCTTGGAATAACTTTAGATTTACAGAAAAATTGCCAAATTTGGCAGAGTTCCTGTAAAACCTTCCCTCAGCTTCCTCTAATGTTAATATTTTACATAACCACATTTATCAAAATCAAGAAAGTCATATTGAGGGACACCTGGGTGGTTCAGTGGTTGAGCATCTGCCTTTGGCTCAGGGCGTGATCCCGGAGTCCCAGGATCGAGTCCCATGTCGGGCTCCCTACATGGAGCCTACTTCTCCCTCTGCTTGTGTCTCTGCCTCTCTCTGTGTCTCTCATGATTAATGTATAAAATCTTTAAAAAAAAAAAAAAAAGGAAAGTCATATTGATACAGTACTACTTATGAAACTCAAGTCTATTTGGATTTCACCACACATTCTCCTTTAAAAAACAAGATTAAAAAAAAAAAAAAAGCTAAGTCAGGTACATATACCTATGTATGCACCAATACATAAATATATATAAAACCTTATTTTTTAAATGTATATATGCCACTACACAAATTTATCTCATTATATAATACATACTGTGTTCACCTGTCTTTTGAGACAGATTATACAAATTATCATTTGCCACTTTGGGATGAGCAACAGTCACTATGCAAATATAGCAAAGCTATATTGCCTTGGCCTCTTGATGTTTTAGGGTTGTTTGGCCCCAGGAATCAGCACTTTTTTGAGTCCTCAGATCAGCTTGCCACAGTTTTTCTAGACCTTCTCACATTACCAGGCTGCCAGCTGTTATTCTTCTCTGCCATCAGCATTTTTTTTTTTGTCCATGGCAGACGTTGTCACATCTACACTTCAGTTGCTAACCTATTTAGATTTCGTAACCATGCAGTAGGGCTTCTTAGAATTATGGAAGGAAAACTACCTGTAAATGAGGTTTGTGGGCTATATCAGGAGGTGGATTTTATGACATTTTTTTCAAAAGCCTTTTTATTATCTTATTTTCCAGTTTTTGACTGTATTTTGATAAATAACAAAGCAAAAGTTAGTGATAATTTAAGTAATAAAATCCAGATTTTATTTTTTTTAATATTTTATTTATTCACAAGAGACACAGAGAGAGAGGCAAAGACATAGGCAGAGGGAGAAGCAGGCTCCCTGCGGAGAGCCCAATATAGGACTTGATCCCAGGACCCCGGGATCACAACCTGAGCCAAAGGCAGACACTCAACCACTGAACCACCCAGGCACCCCTAGAATCCAGATTTTAATAGCTAAAAATATAGGAATTAATATCTGTCTTATGTAGAGATTTTTACCAAAAAACTCACCCTAGTATTATGTTCTTCTGGTGTATTCAAATGATTACTTTAACTGTGTAAACATTAACCTAGGTGAAATTTTGTTTTTATATATTTTTTAAAGATTTTCCTTATTTATTCACAAGAGACACACACAGAGAGGCAGAGACATAGACAGAGGGAGAAGCAGAGTCCACGTAGGGAGCCTGATGTGGGTCTTGATCCCGGAACTCCGGGATCACACCTTGTGCTGAAGGAGATGCTCAACCACTGAGCCACCCAGACATCCCAACTTCTGTGAAATTTTAGATTTTTCACCCATTGTTTTTTTTACATGCTTTACAACAATATTTGTTTATTGTAGAAAAATTGGAAAATATAGATAAGTTTATTTTCCAGGGGCAGCCTGGGTGGCTCAGCTCAGCGGTTGAGCATCTGCCTTCAGCCCAGGACATGATCCTGGGGATGGATCCAGAATCGAGTCCCACATCGGGCTCCCTGCATGGAGTCTGCTTCTCCCTCTGCCTGTTTCTCTGCCTCTCTCTCTGTGTATCTTTCATGAATAAATAAATAAAATCTTGAAAAAAAAGTTTATTTTCCATATCATTATTTTGAAAGGCTACATAATATTCCATTTTATGGCTATATTTAGCACATATACAATGATATCTAAGTTTCTTCCATTTGTAAAAATATAGTCCTGTGATAGTCTTTGCAGCTATACTTTTGCACACATTCAAAAGGCTGTTCTCCCAGGAGTGAGATTATGGGGCAAAAATATACACTTTCATGCATCTTGATAGCAATTTGCACATTTATCAGAGTGTTAGACATGTGAGCTTTTCTACCTGCTGAAGGAAGATACAGCCTGAGGTTCCAGAGTAGAGTTGTTCAAGTGGCTGTTTGCACAGTAGCAAAGGAAACAGCCCCCACTTGGACCATTCTGGTAGTGTGTTCACACTGAAGGGAATTCAGACAAAAAGCTAAGCCTTTTTGGTGACTTACTGACTCCAAGTAGGAAACTGTTTGTCAAGACCTGTTGCAGTTTGTTGTGACCTTATCTGCTGGGGGTGATGGCCTTGGAACCCAGGGTTTACGAGGGGCAGGCTCCCACAGGCTCCCACACAGCATTTCCTTGCCCTTCAGCTTCAAACAGCTTCATGACATAGCCTCTTTAATGAATAGTCATCCTCTTCGATTCCCATTGGTAATTATAGGACCATCCTCATGTTTTCTGCCTGGTTGACTGTTAGGCAGAACTTCTTGGCAAGTTTTCTAGCCAATTAAAAGTGGAAGACTAGTTCCATTGAGCAGTCAATTCCAGTTAACTCAGGTGGCGGGAGTGTGGTGCTAATGCTGGACCTGGAGGCAAGGGTTTGATCACCCAGGACTTCAGGGAGCTGTACTCTTCTCTGAGTAGAGTAGCAGAGTAAGAAAATGGATTCTTTGCTTGTTTCTTCTCCTTCCTTTTAAATAGTCTCTCTTTTTAAAAAGACATTTATTTATTTGAGAGAAAGCAAACACAAGCAGGGGGAGGGGCAAAGGGAGAGAGGGAGAAGCAGACTCCCCTCTGGGAGTAGCAGACTCCTACTGAGCAGGGAACCCCAAAGTGGGGCTCAATCCTAGGACCCTCCCAGGACCTTCCTAGGGCTCTGGGATCATGACTTGAGCCAAAGGGAGATGCTCAACCAATGAGCCACCCAGTCACCCCTTAAATAAAGTCTCTTAATTAGACTCTCCTCTGGGCATCACCATTCATTTTTTATTTTTAAATTTTTTTATTTTTAAATATTTATTTTACTGATATATACAGTATATACTGATATACTGACACACCACATCACATTAGTTTCAGGTGTACAAAAGAGGAATTCAACAAGTATATACATGATGCTATGCCCACCTCAAGTGTAGCTACCATCTGTCACCATACAACACTATTACAGTAACACTGACTATATTCCCTATACTGTATGTACCTTTATCCCTGTGACTTGATCATTCTACAACTGGAAGCCTGTATCTCTCCCTCCCCTTCACCATTGTCATCACTCTTCTTTTTAATCAACAATTTAGTGCCAGTCTTTTTCAAAAATTCAAAATAATTTTTCTGAACCTTCTGATTCTGATCCAGACTCTTCCCTTTCTTTAGGAAGTCATTTGTCAAATAAAACATACTTTCTGGGAAACCTGGATGGCTCAGAGGTTTAGCACCGCCTTCGGCCCAGGGTGTGATCCTGGGGACCTGGGATCGAGTCCCACGTCGGGCTCCCTGCATGGAGCCTGCTTCTCCCTCTGTCTGTGTCTATGCCTCTCTTTCTCTCTCTGTGTCTCTCATGAATAAATAAATTTTTAAAAATACCTTTAAAAAAACATACTTTCTGCAGATTCTGTATCTCTGAAAGCATGAGTTCATGTTGAATATTTGGAGGATGGGCCATCAGGGAAAGAGTTTTTATGGGAAATAAAAATTCTGTAATGCAGACTAATTGTTGGCCTGTACACAATGTCTTTGTCTCATCTGGTTGTCTTTCATAAGTTTCTTCAGAACTGGTGTGGATCATTCAGAATAGAACAAAACAAGAAAAAAAAAAAAATCCAGGTGAGCAGGGAATGGGTTGAAATCCTGTTTGCCTCCCCAGGCACAGGATTATGTTGGGCCCACTTAGGGACTCTGGAGAATGAGTGAATGAATCACTGAATGAGTATGTGACACAGTTCATTAGAGTAATCCCATGGTGGGATTATTTATAATGTTTCAGAGTTCTCTTTTAATTAAAGATGTCAACTGTCCGTCTCTCACTGCCCCCAAGTAGTAAGATTGAAATTAGTAGAACATCTCTGTGCACAAAGTATGAAGGAATTCTTTAAAAATCCTGTCCTAAAGAAGGCTACTTTCCTTAAAGGGAATAGATGGCCTTTATTTCTTGAGAAGCTTTTCATCAACTATTGATCAAAAACAAGCATGTGGTTTTCAACCTATTTATTCCTAAAATTGCTAACCTTATGCAGTCCTGAGAAGTTGACTTTCAAGCATGGGGGAATATAAGATGGGGGTGCAGGGTAGAGGCAAGGAAAAGTGATAAAATGTCTTGCACTAATCAGATATAAATGTGATACCTTTCTTGCTGAACTGTATCAAAAGGGAATTTTTGCTGCAGAAACTCTCACACTAAACACCAGTAGTTTTTCTAAGAGAAGTGATTTTTCTCTCTTTAGGGGAACTGAAGAAACCAAGAGTTAAGTCATTTCTTCCCTGTATGAGAAATCTTTCTTGCACAGGAAGTCCTTGTGGAGGTGCATGATTAAGCTTCTTTACTCTCTTTTTCCCAGAGGTCAAGAGTGAACTGAGGATGACTCAGCCACAGGGCACTCTACCAGGACCCATTTTAGCCACCCAGCCTGGGCTGTGCTGAACCTTTTACAAGTCATCTGTATAAAAAGTGGGGACAGGGGTTGTGTGTTTAAGCCTTTCTGCTAAAGCTCAATAGTTCTTTCAAGGGAGCAATATGGTCTTTCCATGTGGCTTGGGCCTTTGGAAATGGAAATAGCAATTAAACAATGAATAACATTTTACTCTGAATTAATGCTTTTATTTAATATGTAGCATGTCTTATAAGTGTTTCATTTAAATGAATGCAATATGGGCATGCATCTGTTTTGAGAAAGCCTAACATTAAAATCATAAACACAAAACTCTAGATAACTTAGGGAATTTATATTCAAAATACTTTTAGTTAAAGATTCACTACTGTTAATCTTTAAGGGAAAAGCACCCTAAGGCACTTATTTTTCAAATTTTATTTCTTTATTATAGTAGCATTGCATGGATGTTGTAGAAAATTATAAAATAAGGACAAACTTAGAGAAAGATTATTTTGTCATATTTGTACCACCCAGAGCTACTCTTCATATTTTGCCATACAGCTCTCACAAATGTATAATTATGTGTACACACAAATAGGGGAGCGTGATGTGCAGATAGTGTTTTGTGGCTTTCTTGTTCTTACATATGAACATTGTTCTTGTTCATACATACCTGCATTTATTCTTAATATCTGCATCATATCAAATTGTTCAACTGGGACCTACCTTTAATTAATCCACTATTCTTAGACATATAGCCTGCTTCCAGTTTTTCTTACTATAAACTCAACTTTTTAGAATAATGGTAGCTACTTTCTACTTCATACCCAGTGCTATGTGGAACATCTTCCCATGTAACATCTCTCTTTTTATTTAATTCAGGTAAACTTTACATAACATAAAATTAACTATTTTAAAGTATGCATGGGCACCTGGCTGGCTCAGTTGGTAGAGCATGTGACTCTTGATCTCAAAGTCATGAGTTCAAGCCCTACATTGGGTGTAGAGATTACTTTTAAAAATTATAAAAAACTCAACTAAAATGTGGCTTCTGTAACTCTGGAAAGTGATTTTGCTGTAATGATAAGTGAGACTGGGAATCTGCATTTATAATAAGTTCTGTAGGTGGTTTGGATGTGTAGCTAGTTTCTGGGCACACTCTAAAAATATAAATTAATTAGGTGTACAATTCTGTGTTGTTTAAAACACTCAAAATATTAGTGAAACCATTGCTTCTATCTAGTTCGAAAACATTTTCATCACTCTAAAGAGAAATGCTATACCTGATAAGCAGTTACTCCCCCTCCCCCTTCCCTGGCACATAGTAACCAACCACTGATCCACTTTCTCTCTGTAGGTTTACCTATCCTGGGTATTATCCTATAAATGGAATTATACAACATAGGACTTTTTGTGTAACATCTCTTTTAATCTTCACAAACCCTGTGAGGTAAGACCCAGGGAGGTTCAGAGTCTTGCCAGGGATTCCCATCCTGCAGGACTAGGACCTGAACACTCCTCTCTTTGGTCCTAAAGCCTCATCCTGTGCCACTGTCCCCTGCTTTTTCCCCATGGTCTATAGACTCTATAGTATAGATTGCTCCCTCCTTTCTTCAACTGTTGACTTTATCATCACAATTAGGTGATTGGCTTTTTTCTACTACTTTCACTTGTAAAATGGGAAAGCTTAATACAGTGGTTCTCACATTTTTCAATCAGCATCCCATTGAGGAATTGCAGAATTTCTGACTCAGGTCTGGGAGGAGGCCTAACAATCTGCTTTCCTAACAAGTTCCCAGGTGATGCTTATGCTGCTGCTCCCAGGACCAAATCCTGGAAGCCACTGGTCTGACAGGTATGATGGAAAAGAATCATTACACTACCTCCTGATCAGAATGCTTGTGATGGCACTTAAGAATTCTAAATATTCAGAAAAATTGAATAGTTGTCCAGGTTGGTAAATGTGCTGGTGGGAATTACACTGGAGGCTGAGGAGTCTCCTGGAGTGTGATCCAAACTTGGATTTGCATTTCCAAATGTATGTTTAAAAAGAATCTGAACATCTGGTAAGTTTGTAAATGTGCATATCCTGTGATCCTGCTTTATACATGTTTAAGCTTCAGAGAACCAATCTCAGGAATGCAGTGGAGGTGTGTCAGGGAAGGAAAGGGAATGATTTTTCTAACAAAAAAAAAAAAAGAAGAAGAAGAAGAAGAAAATCCAACTATCCATAAATAAGAGAACAGATAAAATACAGTGTAAGGGATGCTAGATACGGGTAAGCTTTTAACTAGATCTATAGAAAACAACATGGGAGGGAGCTCAAAAACAATGCTAAGCAGAGAAAATATTTAGATTTATACTCACAAAGTAATGTTACCCTTTATTTTGGGTGCCTGGAATAAATACATGGATAAAAAGTAATAAATTGTCTCCAAAGAAATATACAAAAGCCAATAGGTGCATGAAAAAATGCTCAGTATGAATTGTCATTAGGGAAATGCAAATCAAAACCACAATAATATACTATTCGTGCCTACTAGGATGACTATCATAAAAAAGGAAAAAAATTGAAAATTCAAGCGTTGGGAAGGATGTAGGAAAACGGACCCCTCATGCACTGCTGGTGGGAATGTAAAATGGTACAGCCACTGTGGATAGTAGAGATAGTTAAATGGAGAGTTACTGTATGACTCAGTAATTTCACTCTTAGGCATATACCCCAAAAAGTTGAAAGCATGAACTCGAATGCTTGCACACAAATGTTCATAGCAACATTATTCATAATAGCCAAAAACTGTAAACAACTTATATTTCCATCAATGGATGAATAGATAAACAAAATGCTATATATCTGAACAATGGAATATTATTCAGCCAGAAAAATGAGTGAATCCTGATACATGCTCCAACATGGATAAACCTGAGAAAGTCCAAAATCCAGAAGATCATATATACTATGATCTCATTTATTTGAAATGACCAGCACAGGCAAATCCATAAAGACAGAGGCTTAGTGGTTGCCAGGGACTGGGAGGAGAGGAGATTTGGGGCTTAATTGGGGGATGGGTGATAGAAATGTTCTGGAATTAGATAGTGGTGATGGCTGCATAATATTGTAAATATATTAATCACCATTGAGTTGTATATTTTAAAAGTGTTAAAATAATGAACTTTATCTCAATTAAAAAAAATTTTTATAATGTTAAGTGGACTGGTAACACACCTAACCCATAATAGTAGTTGCCACTGAGGTGGCTAGAGGTAGGATATAGGACTCAGGTGATGGGAAAAGGAGATGTTATGTATATATTACTAATGTTTTATTTCTTTTGCATATAAAAAGAAAGTACTGGAAGCAACTTTAACAAAACATTGAGCTCTTAATGCTGGGTGGTGAATGTTGGCATTTATTGTATATTGCCCACAGCATTTGCTATGATTTTTTAAATTTCTAATATATATATATATATCAGATGAAGAATACCCAGAAGGTGGGAGCTCAGCATGAGGAGAGCTGTCTTGCCATCTCAGACCTCTGCCTACCTCCTAAGATCCCACTGATCCTGGCCCTCTAGTTGGTAAACTCTTTCCGTACAGTCTTCAGTGGCCCCTCTTGACCAAAAGCATTGTTACACCTCCTGATTTAGGAGAAATGTCAAGGTTCTTGACTCTTTGGTGATTCATCAGCAGATATTTACTCCCCGTCTCCTCCCTGAGCCTGAACAAAAATCTTCTTTCCTGTTAGAGAATGCCCTGCCATCAGACTCACCCAAAGATTGTTCAAGTCCAGAAAAAAAACAGAAAAGTGTCCATTCTGTTCCTATGAATATGATGACTGGTTAATATGGAGCTGCAGAGAAGACCTTGACCTTTCATAAAAACATACTCTGTTCTGGGAATTGATACTCATGTCTATTTACCAGGTCTCATAATAACTGAAAATGAAAAAAAAAAAAAAAACCTGAATGATTTGAAAACTTTAGGCTTCTTTCTGAGCAGTCTAATGCAGGTATCATCAAACTACAGCCAAATCTGACCTACTGTCTATTTTTAAAGATTTATTTATTTATTTGAGAGAAAAAGAGAACGCTCTTATATGTGTGAGTGCACATAGGTGATCGAGTATGGAGGGAGGGGCAGAGGGAGAGAATCTTCAGACTCCCTGCTGCACAAGAGCCCAACGCAAGTCTCAATCTCACGACACTGAGATCATGACTTGCTTAACCAACTGAGCCACCCAGGCACCCCTGACCTACTGTTTTTATAAAAGTTTTATTGAAACACAACCACACTTTTATTTACTTATTGTCTATATTTTTGTACTGCATCAACAGAATGGAGTAGCTATAACAGAGACCTCATGGCCCACAGAGCCAAAAATAATTATTATCTGCCCTTTACAGGAAAGTTTGCCAGTTCCTGGTCTAGTGGTTAGAAACATGGGCTCTTAACTCCAATACTCTTAGAAAATAGTTAAGAGACAAGATCTTCCCATCTTCTTATCTTCAAGCGAGGGTGGCACTGAAATGCAGAGAAATGGGGTGATAAGACAGGATCACATTGCCTGGGGGTTAAGAGTGTGGACTCTGGAATTAACTGCTACTTAACTAGACTTACGACCTTGGGTATGTTATTGAAGGTTACAAATCCTCATTTCTTAACCAGTGTTCTTGAGAAGAGTGAGATAACTCAGTTATTTCATCAGTAAATATTTATTGGACCCCATTCAGTGCCAAGCACTGTTTGAGGTGCTAGTGATATAACAGCAAACATGAAGGACAGAGTTGTAACCCGATGGTGTATTAACAGTAAATTGGTCTTGAGGTGCTTGGGCAGGGGGATAGGGAGAGAGATCGGCATTAGGGAACTATTATAGCTAAGAGTTTAGAGTAACCCCCTCCAAGGAAGGGTCTTTTGAGCTGATGCCTCAATGACAAAAAAAAAAAAAGAGGCAGTCCGGCAGAGATTTGGGGGCAGAGGAAATAGCCAGTACAAACATCCTGGCCTGGCAATGAGGCTGCTGTGGTCAGGAAGGAAAGAAGGCTGTAGAACAGCCTTGTGGGTGAGGAAAGAAGCAGGAGAATGAGATTGACAGGTCAGTAGGGCAAGATCCTGTGGGGCCTCATCAGTTGTGGCAAAGAATTGGGATTTCAGCCTAAGTTCAGTGGAAACCACTGGAGGGTGAGTGCTGTGATATAAAGTATTCAAATGATCCTTCTGGCAGCTGTAGTGTGGTGAGACTGTGTAGACAAGGTTTGGAACAGGGAGAATAGTTAGCAGGCTATTGCATGTTCCAGGTGAGCGATGAAGGCAGCTTGGGCTGGGACCATGCATGGCAGGCAAGATGGAGACAAGTAGATGCATGCAGTGAAACTCACGGAACTTGCTGGAAGATCAGACTTCATGTGATAATGTACCGGAAATGTTTAGCATGGGGCCAAGGACATAGGGTCATCATCATTACTGTCGTTAGCACCGCCACCACCTCCTCCTCCACCATCAGGACCCCCATTATCATCTTGAGGAACAGTAGTACTATGGTTAAGAGTATGGACTCAAGCTGTGCTACTTGGGTTCAGCCCACTAATAAGCTCTGTGATGGTGGGCAAATACACATCCTCTCTGTGTTTGAGTTATCTTCTCTGTAAAATGGGAGGATCATAGTACCTTTCTTATGGGACATTGTAGAGTATCATTATGTGCTACTTAGCAGATAGTAAACCTACACACTGTTCCTATTATTTGGAGGCTGGCAGATGGTCCTTTATTTGGTAGATTTAGTGAATATTGCTAAAATTCTCACACTCTATGGATATCATCCTTAGGGGTCAAAAACAAATCCTTCTTTATGTAACCCATTGATTGTTGGGGCTGATGGGAGGGCTCTCTCTTTGACCTCTAAAATGCTGCAGTTTCAGAGAGCCAAGACAGCCCCACTGTTTGTTAGAACATTTTAGCTGCAGGCTTTTAAATCAGCATTCCAAAGATGAAAAGGCAAGAAAATGTACTGGGATTGCCACAGAAAAGAGTGTCATAGTTCTGTGCCTGCTCTGAAAAGCCACGTCTGTGTGGGAGTTGGCAGGCTTGTCATCCAGAAGGCATTGCTTCTTACAGGAGGCTGGGGAAGGACATCTCATTTCTCTATCTTAGGCAGACCCTCATTTCAGCTGTAGGGCGTCAGGGGTAGCAAGAGCTTCCTGAGTATTCCAGCTATGGGCTTTGAACAACCTGGACCAGATATGGGGACCTTATTGTCATGCATCGCCCAGTCATGCATGAGACAGGCAGGCTGCTGGAACAATGGGACCAGCATCTGGGATGTGAGAAAAGCTCCCTGTTGTAGACTCATCTGGAGCCCAGACAAATTGTGCCATATAAAAGTTGTGCCATATGAAAGTCTGTTCCCAAGAGATAGCAATATATGTTCGTTCCCTTCCACCTACAACCACAGAAGGGATTTCTTAACCTTTCTAACTTCTGAGTAATCAAAAGGACAATTAGTAGCAACATTTGGTAATATCTGCTAATACCCAGACCCTTCTCCCTTCCACTCAGAAGCAGATGGCAAGTTTTACTTCTAGGCCAGAGTCCATTCCTCTACCTGAGGGCTGGGATTTTTAGAACTTCAAGAGCTCTGGATATCTTTTCCTGTGACCACTTTGTTGGATGACTTATTTCTTAGCTTCAAATTACAGAGAGACAGGATGGCATAGCAAAACAAACACCCAGCTTTCAAAGCCAGTCATAGCTGGAGTTCAATCTTAGTTTTATCACGTAGTAGCTGCCACCTGAAGCAAGTCGTTTAAACACTCTGAGTCTCAGTGTCCTCATATGTAAAGGGGAATCATAATACATATATTCATAGTTGTTGTGAACACAACTGTATTTGTAAGCTAGTATCTTACTAAGTTATATATTGTGTTGATGTTTTGTTACTGTACCTGGGCCTTACATCTGAATATCTGCAAGGTCTTGAGGTTAGCTTATATTCTTAGTTTTATTTATCTTGTATATTGTTAATTTTTAAATCTCTACTGGAATTAACTAACAGCACACATTTATTGAGCACCTATTATGTGATAGTCACTGAGCACATTCACATGTGTTTGATCCTTGGAATGGCAATGCAAGGTGGATACTATTATAATCCCCATTTTATAGATGAGAAAAATGAGGCTCACACAGGTGAAATGGCTCACCTAAGTCACAAATTAGAATGTGGCAGAGCTGGGATTTATATATATATATATATAAAATTTATTTTTTTATTGGTGTTCAATTTGCCAACATATAGAATAACCCCCAGCACTCATCCCATCAAGTGCCCCCTCAGTGCCCGTCACCCAGTCACCCCCACCCCCTGCCCACCTCCCTTTCTACCACCCCTAGTTCATTTCCCAGAGTTAGGAGTCTCTCATGTTCCGTCTTCCTTTCTGATATTTCCCACTCATATTTTCTCCTTTCCCTTTTACTCCCTTTCACTATTTTTTATATTCCCCAAATGAATGAGACCATATAATGTTTGTCCTTCTCCGATTGACTTATTTCACAGAGCTGGGATTTGAACCTGGGCAACCAAGTCCTTAACTCACTCTATTAGCCCTTAAAACACTCATGGATAATAAGTGGCTTTGCTCCTCATGATTGTTTTCACACCAATCACACAATCATACAGAGATAGTTGTTGGTCTTTTGCTTCTTGATTTCTAGGAAGTTTTATATATCATGGAGATTAGAAGTTTCTAATATGAGTCGCAAATATATTTTCCCAGTTTTCCTTTTGACTTGCTTATGATGTTCTTGTCATTTTATTTACTATGTAGAAGGGGTTTTTATTATATTTTCTTCTGGACTTTGAGTCATAGAAACGTCTTCTCTATATCAGGGAATTTGCCCATCCTCTAGCACTTTCATGTTTTCATATTTACATTTAAATCTTTGATCAATTTGAAGTTTATCCTGGTATAAAATGTGAGATACAGGTTAAAAAAAACTTCAAAAACCACTTCGAAAACAAATTACCCTATCCAAATGTGGTAAAAGTTTGTGTATGAAGAGTATCTGGAGTAGTGTATCTTCCTTTAAGAATAAAAGTAGGTTCATTGGCATCACAAATGATAAGTAGGAAGTTGTTCACAATTCTAATCAGATCTCTAGCCTGAAGCTTCAGTAGGGGGTTTTCCTGTACATTACGATGGCTAAGTGAGGGTGGTGTGGGAAGCTCAAGAGAGGACAATCAGACAAATGAAACTTCTGTAGGTAACTTTGGATACTCAGGAGACCTCTGACTCCTTATGTCATCAGTTTCCAAAAGCTCACCTGTGAAACATCCTTAATATTTTCATACTCTTTTCTCTTTGATGTTACTATAAAATGATTCTTCAGCTATCCTAGGCTTGGTGTTGACAAAAAGTTTTACTTTATCAGTGGGTTGTTCCATTTGTCTCCTGGCTTCAAGGAACTTACAGGCTCATTGAGGGAAGAAGCAAGACTTAGATATGTAATACAAATCCTGAATAATACACAGGAGTAAAAAGATAAATACTCATTTATATGCTAAAGACCTTTTTATACGTATTTGAATCAAAACTCTTCCAGTTACAAGTGTCAGAAACACAACTGAAATTCCTAAGCTGAAAGGGATTTTATGCTGATGTAACAGAAAAGTCCAGTAGTTCCTGACTTCAGGCATGGCTGGATCTAGATGTGAATTTTCCTTCAGAAATTCCTCTCTCCCTCTCTTCACCTCTCACCTTGTATTTCTCCGTTGTTGCCTCCATTCTCAGATATGTTCTCCTCTCTTGGTGGAAATATGGCCATCAACATCTCTAAGCTTATTTTACAGGTGCTTTCTTGCCCCAGTTCTTCCTGCAAAAATCCCAAGCCTGGTTCTCAGGCCTTTTCCTGAACCAATCACTGTGACTAGAAATAGGGGGCTGTTCATTGGCCAGTCCTGAGTTGCATGTATTCCCAAGGGGACTGACAGTGGGCTCTGTCCCATTAAAACCACAAACACTGAGAAGGGGGGCAGTTTCCCCCAAGAAAAATGGAAGAACTATTAATAGAAGAGGGAGGAACCAATGCTGAGCGAGTCAAACCCCAGAGTGCTCCACACCACCAGCTTCCTGTCCTAAGAGCCCTTGAAGAGTCGACTCCAGGTGCCAACAACATAAAAGCAGTGAAAGTCATGATTGGAGCAGTCTGTTAAACCCATAAAAATGAAAGTTTCCTGGGTTGCTGTCTTGTGATAATCAAGAGCAATAACTTTAGTCAGTTTTCACCAGTGTGACTAAATACAACTAAACAAACAGAAAACATTGCTGCCTATTACTGATGATGAGTTTCTGAGATTCTAATGGAATTTGTTGGAAAATCTACCATTGTGTCATCAGTATTTATTAAATACCAAAATCTAGGGGATCCCTGGGTGGCGCAGCGGTTTGGCGCCTGCCTTTGGCCCAGGGCGTGATCCTGGAGACCCGGGATCGAATCCCACATCGGGCTCCCGGTGCATGGAGCCTGCTTCTCCCTCTTCCTGTGTCTCTGCCTCTCTCTCTCTCTATCTGTCATAAATAAATAAAAAATAAATAAATAAATAAATACCAAAATCTAGCAAAAGAGAACATGTGGAAAGATTGTTTCCCTTTCTCTACCACTGACTATGGTCTGGGGAAAGTCTTGGTGGGATAAGATTTTAATTTTGTGCTTTTGCAAATGACAGTTACTCATTCCACACCTGAATATTCTATAGATTATGAAGAAACATGGCATGAAATGCAAGGATCTTTGTAAATGAAGCCATCTGGCTACTTTGCTGTCTGTTACCTTACACCTCCGTGGGTTATCTCATTTGGTTTTTGTAATAGCCCTATGGACTGTCTTTATCCCCATTTTAAAGGTGAGGAAACCAAGGCTCAGAAGGATCTCCTTACCATGTGTCCCAGAGCAATAAATAAATAGTAGAATCAGAATTCAGACTCAGGTAGCTAGACTCCAGAATATGGGTTCCTAACAGTGCATTAGTAATTAGCTGGCTGTGTAATCCTGACCTTGTCACCTCACTCGGTTTCCTAAATTCCCTTTTGCAGATGAACCCTTGGGTTGTTAGAAGAACATTTAAACAGTGATGCCATGAAAGTGTTCTACTCTAAGAATCCTGGTATAGCATTAGTTCTTAATAAGAACAGATTTCTCCAATCGCTTTCCTGCCACCTTTTCCAGAAACAGACCAAATAGCATTCGATTCTTTTCATTTTATCTTTAGGAAGGAAGGCAAGTAGCCAGGATGTTGGCCAAGTTAGCCATCAGCTCTGAATTTTATAATTGTCAGTGATCTTTAAAAATAGTCCGATCTGTGAGATCTGGTAATTATATACCTGTGTGTAAAGGGTTCCAAGGCTGAGCTTTTAAGCAAATCTAGGTTTGAATCACAGTCCTGCCATTGTGACCTCAAAGAAGTTGTGGGGCCTGTCTGAACCTCAGGTTCTTCATCTATGAAGGGGTCATCAGTAGGTCTGAGCTCACAGGGCTGTCGTGGGATTAAAGAAGATGAAGTATACAAGGTGCTCAGCACAGTGCTGACCCTAAGAAGTGCTCAGAAAAGGCCAGGTGCCAGTCAACTAAACATTGATTATTACAATTACAATTAACTTATTATTTTTTGTCCTCACCCTTCCCCCTCAGAAGATAAACTCCAGCACCATAAGGTCTCCATTTTTATCACTGACATTTAATAGTTAAACATCCTTTTCTTTGCAATGGTTTGCAAAGCACCTTGCAATTTCCTCTCTTCCTAATTCCTGGAATTCTGTTTGTTTGAACTTGAATTGTTTAAAGCTCTCTGTTCAGCAAACTCTCCTTTGTGTTTTTTCCTCTGATGTCCAGAGACTTTGAAACAGTAGCTTTTCCATAATCTCCCACAAAAGTTGGACTAACTCCCTGAAGGGGTCGGTGGCTTTAGCTCAGTCTTCTCTTCCAGCTGGCTGTCTGGCTCCTTCTGTTTTCATTCTTTCCCTGAAATCTTTTCTCTCTGTTTAGCTCTTTAAAGGGGAACCTCTTGCAGGCCTTTCTCTAAAATATGCTCACCTCCTCCATTCAAGATCAAGCTGTTATCTTGGTGACAGGTACTGACGAATACCACGGAGAAGCACACATGGTCACGTGGCTTGCCTCATAGATTAGTGCCTTTTTCAGGTTATAGTGATCCCTCTGGTAGTTGCAGAAGCTTTGTCATAAAAAGTTGATTATTTATGGCAACCCTAGTTCTGGCAGTTAAAATAACCTGGGAACTAGTTAGTTGTTCTTTCTCCTCCCCAAGGAACATCTCTGGAATTCATTTATGGCAGAAGAAACACACAAGGGCACACGTATCAGGTTTTTAATCAGAATAATCTCCCATCTGTAGAGCATTTTATAGGTTCCAGAACTTTTCCATATACATACTCTCACAGTGAACTTGTCCCTGGGTGCTGGTCAGATATGTCTGTCCAGGGAAGGTGAGGGGGAGGAGGAGAGTGAGTCCAGGATGCTGAGCTGTGGCATGGGATTTTGAGGCGATTAGCGTTCCTTTAGATGCACTTAGGACGGGCCTGGACTGGGCTGTGATAAGGAGAACCACGTCTCCTGCTTTCTGGTGCTTTTCTCAGTCATGCTAATAACAAACGACTTGTGAGAGGCTTTCACAAGACTCAGAGGGAACCTCAATCATAAAACAATCCTTTACAGATTCATTTAAGCTGTCTTCTTCCTTTTTTTCTTTTATTTTTCTCTTGTGGTATGTTTAAGACATTCATCTTATACTGTAACATTTTACTCAGCAGCATCTGCTGCAAGGGGAAACTACAGGATAATTCTTGCTTCCTGATCAAAGTAGGTGAATTCCTAGCAGAGGTCATTGGAAAGATATTTGAGGAAGGAGAGCAATATTTTTTCCTTTAGTTTTGGTAGGCTTCCAAAGAAGAAGAAAAAAACTGATTTGAAGAAACTGATGGTTTACAATGTTAATGGCAACACCACTACGAAATGCTCTGGTTCTGTCTGCAATTGTGATGCACTCAGTTCAGTGATCTCCCCCGCAATTTTTTCATTATAAAAAGAAATAACTGCATGGCCCATAATTGATACAACCGTGGTTTTCATTGTGTGTGTTTTCCCTGCCAGCCTTTCCACATGTGTACATACTGCATAGGTGCTCCGACGCATGGCTTTCAAATGGCTTTTTTTAACTTAGCAGTTTTTTCATGTTGCTTGACTTCATTAGTATACTTATTAATGTTTACAGTGGATGTCCTGTAATTTAATTAAATATCCCCTGTTATCCAGCATTTGGGTTTCAGGGCAACTTAGTGCAAGACTGGAAAATGTGGGCCTGGAAACGGACCTGACCCGATTTCCTACTCCACCACTTGTTAGCTGTGCCAACCTAGGGACCTGCCAAGAGAATAAGAATACTTTCCTCAAAGGGTTGTTTGATATATATAAGCATTTAGTATAGTTCCTGGCACATAGTGCATTTTCCATATTCAATAGCTAGTCTTATTATTTCTACTTCATCACTATTAAATGACAATGCATGGAAAATATTTTCTTTTGGATTATTTTCATTTGGTAAGTTCACAGACATAGCAAAACTGGGCTGAGACATTTTTGCATGTTTCTATTGCCGTCGGCATATATGTATCTCTCCATATCATAGTTTTCACTGTCATCAACAATTCTGAGTGTACCATTTCACTATACCCTCACCAGCACTGGAAACGATCATTTGCTAAGTTGGACAATTTAGTATGTTAGACATGATGCCTTGTGATCTGCCCACATGAATAAAGAAGAGAGAATAGTATAATTAGCACCTCTACACACCCAGCATCCAGCATCCACCATGGTAAACCTCTTCCCAGTCTTCCCCACACTGTGTTTTCAGAACCCTATCATTTCAGTCGTCAGAATTGCCATGTACATCTCTACCTGATAAGGACGTTTTATTTTTTTATGTAACTCCCATGCCTTACCACACTTAAGGCTAACAAGAATTCCTTCATATCATCTAATATTTGGTCCAAAGTCAGATTTCCCCAATTCAGATTTGCCTTTGGACTGCATCTTAGGTGATATGAAGGGGATTCTTGTTAATTTGTCTCAGAGAGCTTCTATTCAGGGTGCCTGAGTGGCTCCAACTCTTGATTTCGGCTCAGGTCATGATCTCAGAATGGTGAGATGGAGCCCTGCATAAGGCTCCAAGCTGGGGGTGGGTCTGCTTAAGATTTTCTCTTCTTCTGCCCATACCCCCTCCCCTGGATGCACACAGCCCCCCCCCCTAAAAAACAAACAAACAAACAAACAAAGAGATCCTATTTGGAAAAAAAAAAAAAAAGGGAGGGGGGAGGAGCCTGGCTGGTTCAGTGGATAGAGCATGAAATTTGAGACTCTTGATCAAAGAGATCCCATTTGAATCAGGATCCCAACATGGTTCACTTGTTTTTTATGACTCTTACTCTGTAAAACTTCCCCCTCTCTGTGTTTTTCCCCCATGCTATTGATTTGTTGGAGAAACCAGGTCATTGATCTTGTGGAATGTTTTCTATCCTTGTTTCAGTGATTGCTTTGTCATGGTGCAGCTTAACTTTTCTTTCTCTCCTGTTTTAAGTAAACTGGTAGGTGAATCTGGAGATTTGATAAGCACCATCCTTAATTTTAACGTGGTATTTTGAGGAGACAATGCCCTCTTACAGTCTTTCCCTGAGTAGAGTCTTATGCAATTTTTACTGGCCTCCCCTGGCAGTGGGAGAACTGCACAAAGAATTCTGTTGACCATTCAACTAGTTGGAAGAAGTTTATTAAAGGAATAGATGATTATATTAGCTTTAGAATACTCCAGTGTAATCAGTCATTGCTCTGGAAGTCATTGTTTCTTTGTGCCAGTGTCCTAAAAACAGATACAGAGGTAAGTGTGAATGGGCCCTACCCTCCACTCTAGGTGGGAAGATAATCAGAAACAGTACATGGCTGTGGTCTGTTAAGTAATTTCAGAAGTTGCCACCTGACAGAACATGGTTACTGAGTGGTAGTAGTAACAGTTGTTAGAAACCCAAGAAAGGAACCCTCTCCTATGGACTGGGTTGACCTGGGAAGGCTTCTGAGAAGAAAACATTGGTCCAGGATTTTCACAACTGGTGATGTTTGAAAGACAGAGAAAGATAAGAGAGGGGCTATTCTGGACTCAAGTTCAAAGACGCACAAGAAAACAAAACAAAACAAAACAAAAACAAAAACAAGAAAAAAAAAAAGACGCACAAGACTTTCCCAATGTTGGCCAATCCATCCACACATGTTGACAGCCTTCCCTACTTGTCTTCTGAGACTTTTTCTGTCCTTTGTTCTTTATTCAACAAATATTTATAGAGCAGCTAGTATGTGCCAGCCTTTTTTGTGCCACAGGAACATGGCTTATGAGGCGACCTGACTTCATGGAAGGAACATCAGCTGGGAATCAGAAGACCTTACTCTGAAATCTTGTTTTTAGATTAAAACTACAAAAGGAACTCCTCGAGGTTATTGGTCCTTCTGGTATCTCCAGTGGGAGACTCCAACAGGTTTGACTGTCACCTTTCCTGGGAAAAAAAGACTCTGCCACTTGAATAAAATTTATATATTTTTATATATCCAACTAGTTGAATTATATATATGATTTATTATATAATATATATGTATTTTATATGTGTGTATATCTTAAATTTTTAAATTCTCTTACCTTCTTTCCTCTCTTGTCTTTCTTGTTGAGGCGCTTTATCCTTTGAGCTCTAAAGCCAAACTGGAAACTTATGAAACAATATTTGTCACTGCCCCGGGCAAGAAAGAGTACAAATGAAAACAAGAATTCTTTAGCTCCCAGACAGCTCACCTTTGTTCAGGTTCCAAACACGTAGGATAGAGGCAGAGGGAAGGCTTACCTGTGGTATCTTGGAGGAAGAGGTGTGCTTGTTCACATGGACAAGAATTCATCTTGAGATGGAAAATGGCCTATGATAGAGTGGGTGGCTGGGAACAACGGAAAGAAATTGTTAGCATTTTTTGACATATTCATTTGTCTGCAGCAGCTCAACCTCTACCAATTTGGTCCAAGTCTGTTTTCCTGTGAATTCAATTCTACCAGCATCTACTGAGTGCTAGATGTGTGCTACAGTGGTCATTTCAAGAGGACGGATATAGCTTCCCTCCCCATTACCTCCACCAGCCCCCACCCCAAAGCACCCTGAGTAAGTTTACAAGCTAAATATGTCCATTGTGGCTGCTACACAAACACAGTTTCAAATGAACCCCTGCCATCCCACCCCCCCATGATTCCTGTAAGTCCCTCTCTTCCCCTTTCTCTTTCCTTATCACGTAACATTCAGTAGAATTTCATTATCTTCAAGATTAAAAGGAATTGAGGAGTCACTCAGTTCTGGGTTTGCTAACAATGTGTTCCACTTCTTCCCCCAACCAGGAAATCAGACAGAAGACCACTCACATCTTAGCTCTTTTGTCCCTAACCTTCCACATATAAAACTGAAGTGGCTAATGTTCCACAAGTCTTGGATTGGAAAACCCCAATCTAGTACATTCAGTTTGATGGGAACAAGATCCAGGAAAATTAAATAATAGCTCTGCTGGGAGTCTGTGGGTAAATAGGGACTGAAACCCCAGGCTGCTTGAGCCCACACAAATGTGCTACCTCTAAAGCCACCCACCCATGTTGTGGACAAGAATTGCTGCTCTTTGGGACATACCAAGGCCAATGACATTTCATCTTTGGGGAAGGGTGCAGCTGCGTGGTTAAGACCATTAGTGTCAGAGCACCTGGGTGACTCGGTTGGATAAGCATCTGCCTTCAGCTCAGATCATGATCCCAGGGTCCTGAGAACAATCCCTGAGTTGGGCTGCCTGGTCAGAGGGGAGTCTGTTCCCTCTCCCTCTGCCCCTTGCCCTGCTCATGCTCTCTCTCACACTCTATCTCAAATAAATAAATAAAATCTTAAAAAAAAAAAAAAAAAAGACCATTAGTGTCTTGAGCAGAATAAGCTCTGGAGGTAATATTTAGTAGTTGTGTGACCTTGAGCAAGTTACTTAGCCTTTCTGACCCTCTGTACCCCCATCATAAAACAGAGAAAGTACCCTTTTCAGCAGGTTGTGAGGACTAAGTAAGATATTACATGTCACATGCTTGTCTCAGGATTGGCATAAAGCAAATTTTCTAGTGTTTCAGCACTAACATGCGAACTCCCCAGATCACAGTGGTTCCTTTTTGTTCCACCTGAAGTTAATTCACATCTATCTGTGTTATTCCATTTTTTGGAAAGAGAATCCAGTAAGGGATTTTTGATCTGGGTATGTAGCAAACATGTACTCTACTTTTAGAAATTATTTAAACAACTTTGTTTTAGAGCTGTCTTTTCAATCAGTTGGTTGGTTCCTGGGCTTTAAGGAGATTCTTTTCTCCTCCAGACTTACTTCCCAGCTCTCTTGGGACCATAATAAACTTAGCTACTGTTTATAAAATTACTACTATGTGTTAGCCTCTTACCTGGCTTCTCTCTAATCTTCACCTCCACCCTTTGAAGTTGGTGCTATTATATCCTAATTGCAGATGAGAGCACTGAGGCTCAGAGAGTGAGTAACTTGTCTGATTATTGAAGATTGTTGAAGACTAGAAGATGGAGGAATATACTTGTGTGACCTGCAGTTGTCTGGATGTGAGATTATGTCTGGGGTGACTCTAACACTTGGGATTTACAACTGTCAGGAACCTGAGTGGCCATCCAACCCTTTTTTGACCAGCAGGAGAGACTGGTGACCAAAGAAGTCATAGGACCTGACCGAAGTTGGTGTAGGAGTCCAGGGTTCAGATCTGAACTGTCAGGACTCTTGTTTGATGTTCTTTCAATCATATCATAAAGGCTTGAATCCTTGACCCTTAGCATCATAGTCTCTGGTATCAGGACACCTGCTAAGTTACGGATGGCCTAAAAATAATTAATGTTCCATTTCATGATTGGAACTAAAGGTTCTGGAAGCAAAATACTTGCATTTGAACCCCCTGCTCTGCCTTTTGTTTTTGGGTGTTTTTTTGTTTGTTTGTTTGTTTGTTTGTTTGTTTTTAGATTTTAATCTATTTATTCATGAGAGACACAGAGAGAAAGGCAGAGACAGAGGCAGAGGGAGGTGCAGGCTCCCCATGGGGAGCTTGATGTGGAACTCGATCCCAGGACCCTGAGATTGTGACCTGAGCCAAAGGCAGATACTCAACCACAGAGCCACCCAGGTGCCCCCTAGCTCTACCAGCTCTGTGACTTTGGGCAAGTTGAATTCCCTGTACCTCAGTTTCTCCCTTTATAGAAGGACCCACCTGATTGGATTGTTGTGAGGATCACTTGAGATACATCATGTAAAGTGCCTGGAAAACAACAACAACAACAACAACAACAACAAAGCACAGTGCCTGGCAGAGAGCAAACTCTCAGTGAGCATTAGCTAAGGTCATTATTTGTTGAGTTCCTGGCACTTACCAGGCATCTTTCAGCACTGGGGCTAGAACCCTGGACAAAAAAGTCATGATTTTTGCCCTTATGGAGCTTACAGTCAAGTGGGAGACACAGATGTCAAAGAATAATGAAGCTCAGAATTTGTTCAGTAAATCTAGTTCCATTTATTTATAGGGCACTGTTTAGAAGCTGCAGCAGTGTATCTTTCACTTTAGTTTTGATTTTTATAAATGTGTGACATCAGTGTCAATATTTTGCATCAGAAGCTTGGCCTTGGGCACACAGAGCCCTCATCCCTGAAGCCCCTGATGCTGCTTGGCACCACATGCCAACAGCCATCTATGTGTTGCATCCAGAACAGAACTGGTGGCAGTCCTTCCACTCGGACATAAGCAGCCTACCCAAAGGGCAGAAAGGAAGTTATGACTGGGGAAAATCCATGAGGCAGCAAGACTTGGTCACTGAAGGAACAGACAGCTCTCCTAGTCATAACAGGCCTGTAGGAAGAGGACACAGTAGGAACCAAATGTTGTCATACAGATAACATAGGCACCATGTGGCTCAGTACCTATTTTTAAGTAACAGTGATATATTTCAGGCCTATTCCATCCCATTTATAATGTAGCTGCATTTCCTTCTCAATGTTTTGTTTTTGTTTTTGTTTTTGCTTATAGTTCGCCCTACCTCTGTTTAGATCTTGCTTTCTTGACCATTTGATATTAAAGGAATCTTTATACTCATTGCATTCCCTGGCAAATGAAGACATTAAGCTGAATTTTCTGATGAGCCCTTATAAAACATTACCATACTGACTAACCCAAAATGTGGGCTGCCTACAGCAAACATGATGATTTTAGATAAGGATGCTTTCGTCAGTTGGTGATGATACCAGTTTTATTTTTTTTCCTGAAATAAACATAAAACTAAGGCAGTACTTCATGGACACTTCAGTCTTTGCTGTTTTATAGAATGACAGAAGGTAAGCTTCTGTGTTTAAATCACCTTATTTTATAGTTCAAGAACTGGGCTGTAGTGAGTTTAGTTGACTTGTCCGAGGTCACACAACAGATTTAGAGGTAGCACAAGGATTGGACCCTACATTTTCAGATTTAGATCAGTTCACTTTTCCCTGTGCCACTGCTTTTATATATGCGCAATGGTTAAATCGATATTTGAAATCATGGATTTAAAGAATTATTAACCCCTCTGGAAGCAATAAGGGTAGGAAAGATCCCTAAATCCCATCTTTTCCTTTTAAAAAAAAGATTTTATTTATTTGAGAGAGAGCATAAGCAAGGGGATGGGTAGAGGGAGGGGGAGAAGCAAACTTCCTACTGAGCAGGGAGCCTGATGCAGGGCTTGATCCCAGGACCCTGAGACCATGACCTAAGCTGAAGGCAGATGCTCATCTGACTGAGCCACCCAGGTGCCCACCCCCCCATCCTTTCTCTTCTAATTCACTGAGGGAAAAAGAGAGTACAAAAGGTTAATAACAATATGGATTATGTGCTTACCTTATGCCTAGAATGCTGACGTATGTATTATCTCATCAAACTATTCATATATTTTATCTCGTTGAAGTTTTGAAATTCTCATAGCCCCATTTTACAGATGATTACACAGAGGTTTGGTATGGTTAAATAAATTGTCCAAAGTCGTATAGTTAGCAAGTGGAAAACTTGGTACTTGCATCTAGGCTTCTTTTTCTAAAACTTGTATTTTCCCATGTTCTACCAGAAACTGAAGGATGAAGTGTTTAATATTCCATAAAGTTGTACTGTAGAGCCAGGGTAGAAGGGAAATCTTGTGTTCTTCGAAAATTAACAACACAAGGTAATGCATGTGTAATTATTTTTCAGTTTACTGGAACAGTCTATAGGTATCTTTTTTTCCTTCACTTTGTAACTTTGCACCTTTCATATTAAAAGTTTCTTTGGGGGGCGGTGCTGGGTGGTTCAGTGGTTGAGCATCTGACTTTGATTCACGGCATGATCCCTTTGGATCCCTTTGGATCAGGCTCCCTGAAGGGAGCCTGCTTCCCCCTCTGCCTATGTCTCTGCCTCTCTCTCTGTCTCTCATGAATAAATAAATAAAATCTTGAAAAAAAAAAAGTTTCCTTAGGGAATGGAAATTAATTTGGAAGGCTCCATTACTCCTGCTTCCAGCTGGTCCAAATGCTTGGCCTCTTCTGGACAGGTAGGAGGGAGTGCACTGGCCTCTCTCTGCTGAGTTCAGAAACTGAAGTGTCTAAATTTAGGAGTGATGCCAGGTGGGGTGGGGGCAAGGAAGGGAGGAAAGGGATGTGGTGTTTGGAGCCCATAACTCAGGAAATGTGATGGCACCTAATTTCAGAGTGGCATGAAGCAAGCGTTTCGGAAAAGAATAATGAGCTATTGTTGTGGGCTTTTTTCTTTAATGGGTGGGTTGTTTTTATAAAGTTTTATGAACAGGAAACTGAAGCAAAATGCTGATCTCTTTGGTTTTTGAGCCTGGCCAAGCATCATTTTCATTTTTATTTTTGAATGTTGGTGACAGGCACTTCCTTTAACACTTCTAGGGGTAAAGTGTAACAAGACACCCCAAAACCGCATTTTAGAACAGCGGAATCTAAAAGAAGATTTGTAGTTTTCAGATCTTCTCGATAACAGCATGGGACAGAATAAGATCCCTCCCTGACCCAGAGAGAAAGATACCTCTTTCAGAAGCCAAGGTACTCTGCAGAAAGTTTTCCCTTTAAAAAATTGTAGAAAATATACCCAACATGTGGAAAATCTCTCACATGCATTGAAATGGGTCTTGCTGTGGCAAAGAAAGTACTATCAAATTCCCCTCCTTCCCTCCATCATAGAAACCCAGCCTATCCAGTCATTGTTTCCCCTGAAATACGACCTGATCTTAAAGAAGGTGGTCCTATCTGTTGTACATTTTGGATGCACTGGACCAATGTTTCAGGCACCCGGCTGCCAACTTCAGAGATGTTAAAAGCTGTTTTGTTCCTGCAGGGCGTTTATTCATTGCTTACCTTGTAAAAGTTATGTCTTATTGCATTTTCCTGGCACCAGAGTAATCCCTCTACCTACCCATTGCATTTGGTTTCTCTGAGCCTGCAGACAGTGTTGGGTTATTAAAGTTCAAGGAGGAAGCCACGTGATGTTGGCTTTACAATTTTAATTCTCTCTTACCTTCCTCCCTTCTTTCCTCCCACTTCCTGACAGATGAATTTTGTTTCCCGTGTACTGTGTCTAAACTAGAATGAGCTCTAAAAGCATCTCTTGTAAGACTCCAGGTGAGGATGCCCAGACGGAGAGAGCGACACCCCCTCTTGATGGAGCAGCCAGCAGAGAAACTTCCTTCTCCCATCGGCTTCCTTGGATTTTAAAAAGTCCATGAGTCCATAATTTCACATCAGCCTGAGAACTTTAGATTAGTCCCATGTTTAATCTTGCAGAAACACCAGGCTAACACCTCCCCTCCCCTTAAAAGTCAGCCCCTCATGAGAGCCCAACTGAAGAGAACAAAGTTTCAATATAAATAACACTAGGTTATGAGCATGGCAAGTTGAAAAGAAAAAGTATATATAGGGAGTTTAAACCTAAAATCAAAAACCTAGAGAGAGAGCCACCTGGGTGATTCAGTCATTGAGCCTTTGCCTTTGGCTCAAGTCATAATCCTGGGGTCCTGGCATCAAATCTTGCATCAGGCTCCCCACAGGGCGCCTGCTTCTCCCTCTGCCTTTGTCTCTGCCTCCCTCTGTGTGTCTCTCAAGAATAAATAAATAAAATCTTAAAAAAAAAAAAACCCAGAGAAGGAAAAGGAAGAAAGTGCCTCTGGAGTGAAAGAAAAGGACAGAAGAGATGTTACATGGCATCTCTGAAAACAGACTGTTTGATATCTTTCACCACTGGTTTCAGTGTCCCTGGCAAGCCCACCTGGTTCCAGAATTAGTGTAAATTGCCAGGTCTGTGTAAAAAGCTGGAGGGAACTGAAAGCTGTCAGTAATATCCAAGAGAGCCTCATAGCCTTACACTGCAGGAACTGTCTCTCAAAGTGGTTTTGGTGCATTTTGGATTCTTCAAGAAACATGTTTACCCTATCTACTTCTCAAAAAAATTTCTAACAGCCCACTGTAGAATTCTGCATATGATTTCTTGGTCCCATCACAGAAACTTTAAATAGGTGAGTTCCTTATTCCAAGAATTCTTTTCTGAATTCACCTCTTTCATGACATGTTCTTTGATTAACCCCACTTTGATTCAGTGTTCATTTTAACAGATATTTATCCTTCTACCATGTGTCTGCATGATAGAAGGAGCTGGAGCCACTGTGGTGAGCAAGATAAATATGGTCCCTGTACCTTTATAACTCCCTGTCAGGTGGTGGTGGCACCTGGAATCAGTCATTATAAGCTGGGTGGGTGTTGGGGAAAGAGAAGTCTTCAGTTCTGGGGGTGGTACAAAGCAAGGTTTCCCCTTGCCTGGGGATCAAGGACAGCCTTGGATGAGAGGAATTATCCAGGGAGCCATTTGGTGATTGTTCTTGTCATGCCAAAGAACTAAACGATCACGCAGCAATAAAAGTTGGTGAACTAGAAGCCTGTCCTTTTGTTCAGCCTTCTGTTGCCAAGGCTTTTGGTTCAGTCAGAATACTAATAAGCATGTGAGACCTGAGTTGCTGAGCTTGGTTTTGGATGCAAGATGAAAAAATTCAAACATAGCAGAACTCACTTCCCACTTAACCAAAGCACCCAGTGAACTTACACCCTCTGTCCCCTCTGTAGTATTGTCAGACACCCACAACACAAGGAACACTTTTAGCTAATGGGCTGCTCTCTAGCACACACCAGCCTACTTCTGCTCCCACCACGTGAGTGAGACACATACTTGCCAGGAGTCCCCAAGTCTGCTTCTGCTCATTGAACTCATACTCTAATTAAGGACCTCTGCACACACCATTCCCCTCTCTTCACCCCCCAACCCCCAGCCCCAGATCCTTTTCAAGTAAACATCTCAAGCCAACTGCCCTCCTCCCATTCTCTACTATTACAGCTAATTTAAAAAAAAAAAAAAAAACTTAAATGCAGTCATGTCCCTGACTATGCAGATAAGCGTGTTTTTAATTGAAACTCTGGATACCAGATTGTAAATCAAGTTCTAAGAGCCAGAACATGTCTTCTGGTGGGTGGTTTAGTTGGTAGTTTACTTGGATTGTGGACTTGCACATTTTTCATTGTATCCCTGATGCACCCATATGTACAGAGCTGGCTATCAAGCATATAATAGTTCCTCAGTACTGGATAAGCAAATAAGCAGCTCTCCATGCTCACCCTGGATTTGGTGCTATAACCATTGGGTTATTTACCTCTGGGCACCTTTGGCCTGAGAATCTGTGGTTCAGAGTATTCCTATAATGGGAGAGGCAGGCAGGTTCATTTTTGGGCTGGCTGATAATTCTCACAACACCATGCTACTGAAACAAATGTTCTTTGAAGGTGTTTATCAAAAATTCAAATTCCTAGAGTCCACTGCCAAAGATTCCAATTCAGCAGACACAAAATGGGGTCCAGGGGTATGGATTTGATAAGCTTCTCAGTTGATTTTATTACAGGTAGTCTCTGGACTTGTCCCTAAATTCCCAGAAGTCGTGTTACTATAATATGTAGGTTTTCAAATCCCAGCCAGATGATATGAATACTGCTATCATTGAAACGCTCATTTCCTCCACATTTTAATTTTTCTAGAATTGGGTTGTATCTTATAATTGATCACATGCTATAATTTAACTGGCAAATTTTTTTCCTTTCTTAGTAATACATAAAATAATAGCACATATTACAGTCTTTGGCATCTTAGGCTTGATGAAATATGGTACTTTGATTGCTGAGTTAGTAGTTGATGAAAGAGAAAAGGCTTCTATCCAAAGCTAGAATTTACATATTTTAGATTTCAATCCCTCCATGCAATAGTCAGTATAGAAAATCTACGTAACAGTAACATAACATTAGCTATAGTCTGAGGGTATTAAATATTTTTGGAGTGTAACAAATTTACTGAATTCTTGGTCAAGAGATATGAAATACTCTCAAACAGATGAAGACTATCCATAAAGTTCAAAGACCTTGTAGTAGTATATGGAAAGTGTTCTAAAGGTTGGCTTATATTCTGTAAGCAAAACAAGCCTGCTGATAGTAATCAGCTCAAATTGGAGAAAGTCAGGATTCTTATTGCAAAACCTTGAGTGAAGACAGGTTTCCAAGCATACCCACTGTGTGGCCAGAAATATTATACATCAAAAAGACAGTAAATCGAATCCTCTGGGGTTTTTATTTCATCACTGAGTTTGAATTTCTGCCCTCCAACCCTCAAACAATTAACTCTGTTGATAAAGGTTTTCCTGGGAAAGCCAAGCGTTGAGGCATTTCTTCCTCCTTCCCAATTTCTTCTTAAAGTATTATTACCTTTCATTGAAACTTTCATTTTCACTGGTCTTTTGAAGTGCATTTTCATATCTGAAGAGTTTAAGTTTCCTGTCCCCCACCCTTTATTCCTGTACTTTTTGTTCTCTTGTCCTTTTGTGTTTTGTGAAATCTATTATTCTGTTAAGGATCAGGTTTGGGCAACAGGGAAAGATTCTAGGCATGTCAATAATTCTGAAGCTACTTGGCACTGAAGCATTTTTTTTCTTTGCCCCACTATGCCCAGACTGACATTTGACATCAATCAATGGTCAAGGTCTGAAGCAAGAATATCCTTGAGGTCAAAACCAAGAAATTATCCTGACTCTGATGCTATATTTCAGTTCTATTCTATTTAATGTAGGGTTTCTCAACAGCAGCGTTATTGGCATTTTGAACCTGTTAATTCTTTGTGTGTGGGGGGGGGGCTGTCCTGGGCCTCTATCCATTAGTTGCCACTAGGATCCTCCCCCAGCAACAATCAAAAATGTATCCAGAAATTCCCAAATGTCACTGGGGGAGGGGGGTTTGGGGGGGGACAAAATTGCCCCCAGTTGAGAATCACTGCTGTAATGAACTAGAGACTAGGGAGTATACCTGTCTGTGGTACATCAGGGCAAAACAAATATTCATTTTTTTAAACATAAAGTCTTGATTACTTTTGCATTATAGCTACTAATCCATATGATTAGCTCAATCCTGGGAGAAAAAGATTCTCTCACTTAACTGGTTTTTCAAACTTGTTTCAAAAAATGAGATCTTTAAGTGAATGCAAGAATGAAGTTTTCCAGCTTTAGAATATCCAGGGATACATTTTCATAAATCTAGCCTGGAGCCAGTGGACATAACCCGAGGCAAGGGGAGAGTCATAATGCTGGTATGATTTTAGATATTATCAGTGTTTCATTTGTGCCATTTTACCCGTCTGGCAGGAAACCACAGTCCTGATCTCTCAGAATTCACTGCCAGAACTTTTTCAGGTTTTTGACTTCCCTCTCCTATCAAGACTGAAGTGACAGAGAGGAGAGGGAGCTCAGTCATTAACTGGGAATTTTGCCCAAATGGAAGGGGAGGGGAGAGGTGTTGGTACACATGTGTGTCCAACATGTACCTACACGACTGTGTGAGATTAGCAGGTAGAAGGATAGCTCCAGATGCCAAGAGAGCAGATGGGGGTGCACATGTGTGTTTCGAAGGCTGGGCTTCAGGGGATTGGCTATTGTCCCTGAGCTCCTTATGCAAATGCACACCTCACTGCCGAGGCTACAGGTGAAAGCTTGTTTTAAAGTCAACCATATTCCTTGAGCAGATGTGTATTACACACCTTCCCAGCATAGAGGTTCAGGAATAGGTAGAGAGGAAAGGGGAGAAATGTAGCTAATTGAGCACCTCTCTGTAATAAACACTTTCATATTGGATGGATGGATAGATGAACAAATGAATGAGCCTTTAAGAAAAAAAAAGACACTAACTCTGATGTTAAATATAATGGTAATAGAACAAGGCATCATCCTGTTGGCTGAGAAGATGGCCACAACTACTTTAACTTCGGAAGTTTTAGCCTCATGCTGGGCCTGTTCTACTCACTGCCATAGCAGTGGGATTTGAGGAGTTGATTGATGGTCTCCCAGCCAAGTCTGGCTGTCTGCTCTCCTGAAAGGAGCTTATAACCAGTGGTGGGCTTATGAGTGGAGGCCCACTACTCCGCCAGCAGCACAAATGAGCCCTGCTCCACCCAGGCAAGAATGCAGGCCCTGCTCTTGGCACCATTCCTGGAAATGCAGAACAGGCTTCTTTATTCCAGTCTCCAGGCTTCTGGCTAGCAAGGAACACTGCCCGGCTATGAAGCGTTTTATGGGATTATAACGGAGTGTGCTGAAGGCAAGTTCTGAAAGGCACTTTGTGCCATTGCTTTGAGTGAAACTGACTGTTAGGGCAGTGTTGTTCCTAAGCTCATAAACACACACACAATCGCTTCTCGGCCTTTTGGCTAAGATCAAGTGTAGTATAAACACACACACACAGGCAGGATGGGAAACGCCAGGCTCCTGGGACCCACTCAGCTGGGCAGCATTGCAGAGTTGGACTGGCTTCCCGCAATTGCGACACCAGCCTCAGGAGTGGGCTTGGGAACCCTCCTGTAGAGCAGCCTGCTTCCTGACCAATCCTTTGGTCGCAGACATCTCTGGTTGGAATCCAGACAGAACACCCAAACCCTGAGTCTGCTAATGTTGGAGCAGCACATCACGCAGAGCGGAGGTTCTGGAGGGAGTCAGGGCACAAGGTGGACATTGCATGGGGTTAAAATACTCTTAAAATCCTTTAAATGTCTCAGGGACCACATACATGGCATGTGTATACCCCAAATTGCCAGCTTCAGTTTACAGGCCTTATTGTACCAAAAGTATATGTCTTTAAACACCGGAACCCTATTTATAGTGGTGAGACATTCATACTATGAGAAGCTTTAGAAGCATCAGAGTACCCAAGGGAATTCCAGATTCTCATCTTTTCTTTCACACTCATCTTGGGGCTTAGGCTTTTTTTTTTTTTTTTTTTTAAAGCACTGTTTAAATGGTTACACGTCACTAACAATCTCTCTCTGTCTTGTCTCTGCCTAGCATGTAGAGCACAAAACAGAAGTTTGCTGCAATGTTAAATGGCCATGAATAATGAAAATAAAAATAATGATTTTTATTGTTCCAAGTCTTTTGAGGAGGGGCAAAAAAAATGTTATGAGAGAAAGTAGGTATAGCAGCTTTCTCATCAACCAATGTGACTATTCTTTGCTCTACAGTAGTTGTACCTAAATGTGAGGTTGAAGTCCTCCTTTCCAAAGGGTTTATTTATTACCACACTGGGCTTATGATATGTCAGACTTTCTGCCTGGCCCTGAGGTTCCCACAGTGAGAAGACCAGTCATAGTTTGCTAGAATCACTCTTCTTCACCCAGTGCTGGAAGTAAACTTCCCAACGGAAGGATAAGGCCCAGTGAACTCCACCAGGGATCAAAGCCTGTCCCCAAAGGGGCTGCTGCTAGCCAGTCATCTAGTTGAGACGGTGGGCTCATGGGTGCCAGAAGAGCAGGAGAAATGGAATAAGGAGCAGCTCTAGGTGCTTCAGCTCATATCCTCAGCAGCCAGGGGAACCCTGAGTGAGGTGTGTCAGTGCCTCTCCTGGTCCTCCCATGGCTGCAGAATTAATCAGGGGCTGCTTTAGTTGGGTGCCCTTGGAGATAAGGTTCCCTTCACATCCCCCACCAAACTTGGTCAAGCTTACAGGAGCATCTGTGTAAGCTCCCATTCAGCACAGCTTGGGTTAAAAAGATGAAGCTAAAAAAAAAAAAAAAAAAAAAAGATGAAGCTGTGGTTGGGAATACAAATAGGAAAAATCAGTGGTCCAAGGGCATCTCTCTCACCCCATATCTCCTCTTTAATCACCTTCTTCCCACTGCTTTAGTGGATGGACTGCCTGCAGGGCTTCCAGCTGACCCACTCCCTGGGTGGGGGGGTACTGGGTCTGGGATGGGGACGCTCCTCATCAGCAAGATCCGGGAGGAGTACCCAGACAGGATTATGAACACATTCAGTGTGGTGCCCTCATCCATGGCGTCGGACAAGGTGGTGGAGCCCTATAACCGCCGCCCTCTCGGTCCACCAGCTGGTAGAAAACACAGACGAAACCTATTGCATTGATAATGAGGCTCTCTGTGATATCTACTTCAGAACCCTAAAACTGACCACACCTACCTATGGGGACCTCAGCCACCTGGTATCAGCCACCATGAGCAGGGTCACCACCTGCCTGCGCTTTCCTGGCCAGTTCATTGCTGACCTGCGCCAAGCTGGCTGTCAGTATCGTCCCCTTCCCCAGCTTCGCCCCACTGAGCAGCCAAGGCAGCCAGTGGTCCCGGGCCCTGACGGTGCCTGAACTCACCCAAAAGATGTCTGATGTTAAGAACATGATGGCTGCCTGTGACCCCTGCCACGGCCGCTACCTGACCGTGGCCGCAGTATTCAGGGGCTGCATGTCCATGAAGGAGGTGGACGAGCAGATGCTAAACATCCAAAACAAGAACAGCAGCTACTTCGTCGAGTGGATCCCCAACAACGTGAAAACAGCTGTCTGTGACATCCCACCCCAGGGGCTGAAGATGTCCGCCACCTTCATCGGCATCGACATATTTAAGATTTATTTATTTATTTGGGGGGGGGGCAGGGGCAAAGGGAAAGGAGAGAGAGAATCCTCAAGCAGACTCCCCACGGAGTATAGAGTCCCATGCAGGGCTTAATCCCAGGACCCTGAGATCATGACCTGAGCTGAAATCAAGAGTCAGATGCTTGGGCAGGCCGGGTGGCTCAGTGGTTTAGCACCACCTTCGGCTCAGGCCCTGATCCTGGAGACCCAGGGTCGAGTCCTACATCAGGCTCCCTGCATGGAGCCTGCTTCTCCCTCTGCCTGTCTCTCTCTCTCTCTCTCTCTCTCATGAATAAATAAATTTAAAAATATATCTTAAAAAAAAGATGCTTAACCATCTGAGCCATCCAGATGTGCCCCAGGATATATATTTGAGGGGGAAAAAACCTCAGGTGCTTTCTTCAGTCTCAACTGGATCTCACTAATTCAAGAGTCTCCTTTACATGTGTGGTAAAAACAAGGCTAGCAAAACTGGCCAATAGACTCTACCTTTTCTGAAGGCAGTTTGTCCACACTAGCTGGATAGGAAAATAGGTGAATTTAGTGCCAGAGTGTGGGTTTGGTACCTGGGATGAATAAGCTATGTATCATGAGGTTTCCTGCCTGGAAAGTAGAAACTGTGGACTCTGGCCTTAGCTGGAAGCAGAGAATGCTGAAACAGGGTCTAGATATTTCCATTACCATAACCTCTTGTAGACCTAAGAAGTCAAAACAAAAGACATCATCTCCCCATACCACCACCTGCTGTGGTCATGACTGATGGGGGAGGGCAGGGGAGTTCAACAGTGCTGTTCACAAAAATAACTTTTGAGACAGTGATCATTTTAATATTTAAAAAAAATAACTTCTAAGTTACCCAGTAACATACAAATATGTTTTGTAAAAATTTTAAGAACAATAGCTATAAAGTTAAAGTCTCCTTTGCTACGTTTAATCCTTTAATCCCCGGTGTACACCCTCGCACTGATTGCCTCCCCCAAGGAGACTAGCCCCAAGGAGACTCGTAAATTTGCTGTATATCCTTCTGGATGGTTTCCAGTGAAACCATTTACCTACATGTTGCTATAGAAAATACATGGTATATGCAGATGTGTTTTCAACACAAATGGTATGATACTGTGCTTACTCTGCAATTATTCTTTAACTGAACTTAATACATTGGAGATCTTTCCATGCCACAGGCCTAGAGATTCCTTCTTTTTGAGCAGAGTTCTATAAGGAGAATTTAGTTAAGCACTCCCAGTTGATAGACATTACAGTTGTTTCCAGTTTGGGGTTGGTTTGTTTTTTACTGTCCCAGACAGGGATGCAGCAAATGATCTTAGAATTCCCTATCGGACATTTATAATGTATTTCTCCAGTAAGGCTTGGTACAGCCGGCTGGCCCCCTCACAGCTTCATCTTGACAGACCCTGTCAGATTGCCCTTCTGAGTGGCTGACTACCTCTAAGCAGCCTCCTCATATATATAAATGGGTGCAGAGGAAGGAGCTCAAAGGAAGTGTCAGGAAGTGGTGGAAATATATTTCCTGATTATGAAAGTGGTTATGTAAGTGTTTACATTTGTCAACACTCCACTAGCTGTATACTTTAAATGGGCACAGCTTACTCTTTATAGATCGTACTCCAGTGACGTTCCTTTAAAAAACAAATGTGTGAAGGAAGGTTGGCTGGAAATAAGGCAAGACAGGATACCGCCTCTTCTTAATGTGGGCTTTTTTTTTTTTTTTAAAGATTTTATTTATTTGAGAGAGAACCCGATATCGCGACAGAGAGAGCAAGAGCAGGGAGGGGAGGGAGGAGCAGGCTTCCCGCTGAGCTCCCACGTGGAGCTCCATCCCAAGACCCTGAGGTCATGACCTGGGCTGAAGGCAGACTTAACCCACTGAGCCACCCAGGCGCCCCTTAATGTGGGCTTTTAAAAGGCTCGCTTCTCCACCGGGCCTCCTCTACCCGCCGCCCAGCTTCGCCCCAGCCTCGGTTCTACCCGCCGCCTCTTCCAGCCCCCGAGTGCCAGCCAGGCAGTCACTGGGTGGGCGGCCTCCCGCCTCCCGCCTCCCGCCTCCCGCCGGCGGGAAGAAGGATCCCACCGCGGGCTCGCGCCTGGGGAGCTAAGGGGGTTTCCGCGAGGCTGTACCTGGGCGCTCCGGGGCCGCGTCGAGGCGGCCGAGCCGGCGCTCCGCCCCCGCCCCGCCCAGGTGGGCGGGCCCAGCCGAGGCTCCACCCCCTTTCAGCCGGAGAGCCGAGTCGGTCCTGCCAGGGAAGAAGTCGGCTGTCAGTCTCCGAGCCGGCGCTCCGCCCACCCACCCTCGGCTCCCTGGCCCCGCCCCCAGGTGGGCGGGCCCGGCCGAGGCTCCACCCCCCGTTTCAGCCGGAGAGCCGAGTCGGTCCTGCCAGGGAAGAAGTCGGCTGTCACTCTCCGAGCCGGCGCTCCGCCCCCCGGCTCCCTGGCCCCGCCCCCAGGTGGGCGTGCCCGGTTGAGGCTCCACCCCCTTTCAGCCGGAGAGCCGAGTCGGTACCGCCAGGCGAGAAGCCGGCTGTCACTCTTCGAGCCGGCGCTCCGTCCCCACCTGTCCCGCCCCAGGTGGGCGAGCCCGGCCGAGGCTCCACCCCCTTTTCAGCCGGAGAGCCGAGTCGGTCCCGCCAGGCGAGAAGCCGGCTGTCACTCTCCGAGCCGGCGCTCCGCCCCCACCCCCCCGGCTCCCCCTGGCCCCGCCCCAGGTGGGCGGGCCCGGCCGAGGCTCCACCCCCTTTCAGCCGCAGAGCCGAGTCGGTCCCGCCGGGCGAGAAGCCGGCTGTCAGTCTCCGAGCAGACGCTGCCGCCCGGCACCGTGGAGCTGGGGCCCCCTTTCGCCTGGGAGTTTTGTGGTCGCCTCGGGTCAGCTGTGACATCCCAAAGAGCAGGCCCGGCAGCCACCATGGTGGCCAAGGATTACCCCTTCTACCTCACGGTCAAGAGGGCGAACTGCAGCCTGGATGTACCCCCGTCCAGCAGTCCGGCGAAGGACCTGGAGGTAGGACCTCCACTGGGACCTCTCAGGGTCCGTTCGTCCGTCCGTCCGTCTGACCCTACGTCTCGCTCCACCTCTCTCTCGGCTCCCTCGCTCTGTCAGTCTCTCCGTGCTTGCATCTCTCGTTCAGTGTGTTCACCTCCTCCTTGCTCGCTCTCTCTCCTCCTCCCCTTCTTTCCCTCTACCTCTCCCCTTCCCTCTTATCCTCTCTCCCCCTCTCCCCATTTCTCTCTCTCACACACACTCTTCTCCCTCCTTGCCTCACTTTCTCTCTACCTCCTTTCTTCTGCCCCTCCTCTGTGGATCATCATGAGTCTCCTCTTCCACTTGGCCTGGACTCTCTTGCATCCTGCAGGGCTCTCCTCAGACTGTCAATCTTCTGTCGAGACCTTCTTTTACTGTATCCTTAGGCCCTGAAGTCGGCGAAGAGCTACTGAAGAGCTACCTTTTAAGCTTGGGTTTCCTCTTGCCTGGGTTGGGGAGCAAGAGGAGGCCTTTGGGGCCATCCCACCTGTCAGGCTTGACTTTGTAGCTGTTTGGCAGCCAGGACAGGACCTGACACCTCTGCTTGTCATCTGTGGCCAGTGGAGTCATTCAGCTGGGGGTCTAGAGACTAAATGAGTAATCTGAGTGTCTTGCACATGGATCCTGAAAATGAATTAAACTCCTTGGGGGCAGTGGGAAGCTGTCTTGGAATACTGGAAGCATTTCTCTTTCTGGGAGCTTTCTGGTGCCTTGAGGGCAATGTGAGGGAGTCCTCCTCCTCCTGGCTTGTGTTTGGTCTTGCCTTTTACTTCTGTGTGTTACATCTCCAGCAAAGAGCTCACTGGCCTTAAAGGTTGGGTTCAGCTGGGTGAGAAAGCATCCTTCTCGGTCTTTGAGGGCCTTAGGGACTATAGTTGCTTCCACTAGACCACAGCTTTGCTGTGGCCGAGCTATAGTGAAACCCAAGGACCCAAATCATCCCTGCTGCTCATGGGTGTATCTGAGAAATTGTCACTCTGTCCAACCATGACTGGGAAAGTCTGGAGGCAGATGTACATCCGACCTTGATGCAGCAGTCTTGAGGGTTCCACCCACCCACCACCCTTGGGTCTACTTAGCTGTGTGCACTTGGCTCACTGAATTACGTATGTTCGGGAGGACAGCATCAAAGATTCATTGCTTTTAACAAGAGCTGCTCCAAGCTGACAAGACTCCAAACAGTCTTCAGTTGTAATCAGCTTTCTGTAAGCTGAGCACAACTAACTTCTCACCCCCACCCCCACCCCACACTCCAGCTCAGTTGTATAATTTCACAAAGAGTTTTTGTTCTCAGCAGCTGTGGAAGTGTGTTTGGACTCTTATTTAATGGTGTTTGGTGTTTGGACTCTTATTTAAGTTTTGACAAGATAGCACCAGCATAGGTTGTTCAGGCTTGGAATGGATATAATGATTTTTCAGTAGGAGCTTCATAATTTAATGCATGTGGGACCAAAGAAGCTAGTATCCTCTGAAACTCCTTTTGGAAAGAAGCAAAGCATAACAAAGTTGAATTACTAACTTGAAATGGATCAAAGGAAAGAATAGTGAGAATAGCTCTGGACTCTAACTAGTCCTTTCTTGCTATCCCTTAGTCCTATGTTTTCTGTAGTTTGGCTAAAAGCTTAGGTAAAACTCATCTGCTTGATCTTTTCTTATTCTTATACTTAGAAATATATCTGTATATCACAAGTGTAATGAAAGAAATGTACCACCAAATGTCAAATATTAATTTTCTTCATGGCAGGCAGATCAAAATCAAAATTATAAAGTGAGACTTATTTTCCTTTTATAAGGATGTCTTGGTATGGGAGTAAGGATGAGAGAGGAACAGTTTTGGAAATGGTAAATATCCCCATTGAGTGTTTTGTGTATGTGTGTGCAGTTTAAATCAGAGAAGTATCATGTATGCTCTATACATCTTGAGGCAGAGATGTCCAGTCCAGTGCATCTCCTAGCTTCATTTCCTGATAATGACAATAGGCAAAGTTGGGAAAAGAAACTGAAGTGAATTTAGGGGGTAGTTTTCTGGTTTCATTATCTGTGCAAAAGACAGTCAACCCTTGTAGGCCTTACTTCTCCATAAACAATTAACTAAAATATATTTTCTACCAGCAGGTGTCATCAGTATTTATAAATGTTTAAAGAACAACATATCCTGGTAGGCCTTTTGAAAAACATGATTATAAATAAGGCATTGACTATTAATTCCTATGAAAGTAATTTTTTAAGACTGATCATTTTTTTTCCAAAACAAGGTAGTTCTACAGAGAAAGACTGGCTTATCCAAAGTACTTTTTGACCTTCAAACGCAGTTTCTATAAAGCACCTGTGCCCTTTAGACATAATAATGGCTGTTCCTTCGGAATTTGCTATGGGGAGGAGCAATGTACAGTCAAGTGCCTTCTAGCATGGTTCTTGTGGTTGCAGCCGGCATGCTGGGGAAAGCCACTTAAGGAAAGACTTGTGGGGAAGGGGCTGGTGTGTGGCAATGTGCATTTGATACCATACACTTGAGTTTAAAATATGCAACAATAAACATTCTCTTAAATGCAAATTATAACTAAAGTTCTCCTTGAGATTTAAGTGTTTTGTGATTTTCTTAATTTCAGTGATAGTTTCCAGTGAAAAAAAGTGTTATATTTTTAAAATTTATTTTCTTTAAAATGTTTCTTTTAAACACCGGAAGTATTCTACATGGATTATGATATTAATATAATACTGCTTTCTAATCTGATATTTCCTTATGGCATGGATGTATGAGTTGGGTTGCAAGTGTTTACTATCACAAACCAGCTAGATCCTTCCAACTCTAATCATTAACTGTGAAATTCAAGGAGCTGAGTCCATTTTAGTCCATTGCTCTTGACTTTTACAGAGAAACATGGTATCACATGAGCATGGTTAAGCTTGCTTCTTCTGATCACTTATGTAGCTTTGCTCAGTTTATCTGTCTTCTTATTTATTGGGTACTTATTCCCATGCCAGGAGGTACTGGTCCTTCCAGGCATGTTAATTGCTCTGAACACCTGATCAAGTCACTAGAAAGAAAGCTGTTAGTTTTTAATGAATTACAATGATTATAAGTTAAAAGTCACTATTTCCACATAGTGACAAAAGTCACTATTTCCACTATTTTTTTGCTTTTAAAAAAAGCAGCTCAGGGGCGACTGGGTGGCTCAGTCAGTTGCGCATCTGACTCTTGATTTCAGCTCAGATCATGATCTGAGGGTTGTGAGATCGAGCCCCTCATCTAGCTCCATGCTCAGCATGGAGTCCACTTGGGATTATTTTTCTCTCTCTAGCCCTCGCCTTGCCCAATAAATAATCTTATTTTTTAAAAAAGAAAGAAAGACAGCTCAAATGAATGCCTATGTTGGCTAAGAATGCTGGAGCCTGGTGAGAAGGTTTTAAGAGTTTGAGGTCCATTTCATTTTTAATGAAAATATAAAGAGATGTTTCCATTATTTTCTTTTTAAGAATATATCTGACAAAAAAAAAGAATATATCTGACAATTTGATAGACAGCTCACTTTGGGTTTTAAGATTCATTATCTAAGATGTTGGTCAGGATTAGACCAGATTTAGTTTGCAGTATTTGTAATCATTGCCTTTGTCTCTCAAAAGTATATGATCTGATTTTGACTCTACCAGTAACCTTGTGTGGCTCTTGGAATGACATGTCCCTAGAAATGACAGAGCTCTATCCCTAAGTTCCAGATCTAGTGTCTCACTTAAGACCCTAGCTATGTTTTATAGGGTTAACATAAAGCACATATTTTTCTCCTTACTTTATGAATAAAGACACTGAGGGGAGGTGACTTGCAGAAAGCCATGAAGAAAATCAGCAGCTGAACCAAGATCCGGTGCCAGGTTTCCTGATGGATTTAGTCCAACATTTTATACCGGCATACTTTGTGGCACATAAGGGTATTTACCTCTATGAAGAAAAAGAGAGTGGAATGAAAACTTAACAGACATGTAAAATGCTTTAAAATGTTTTCTTTTAAATATATAATCATGAGTACTTTATGTAACTGGGGGAGTACTTTTAAAGCTTCAGCTCTAAAGGGTAAGATGAACCCTGTGCCCCTGCCATAATTTATGCCCCAGTAAGTCCACATGTGGACTTGAAAATTGTATGCACCTGGAGTTGTACTCCTTGCATGCCAGCTGGAGAGCTAAAGAAGTCAAATGGTTTCCAGTAATTTATACATTTCTTGGAATCTATATCATATAGTGTTGACCTAAAGTATATACTACCAACTGCATGGAAATAGCTCTGAGGAGTTATTGCAGTTAGAATCCTGATATTTCTTCAAGTGACCAAATAAGTAGATTCCATGAATCATGTGACTTTGGGTCTTGCTGGAAGGGAAGCAACATAGAGTTACTCAGGTAAAGGCCATCACTTACTGATAGGATCCAGTTATGGTCATCCAGCCCATAATTCTGAGACCTGTTCAAATGGGGTCTTGAGGGGCCTCCAGATTACAATGTACTTGAACTAGGAACATAGGCCTATTAAAGTAAAACATGTTGACTTTACACATGTACATTTAAGGATGTTCAGGGTATCAACTCTGAACTGAGTCCTAATGCCATCTCCACCACCTGCTCAGTGGTGTCACCTTGGACAAACTACTTTGCCTCTCTAAGCCTTGTTTTCCTCAGTGGTAAAATGGGATGATGAGAGTTCTACCTCCTAGGATCATAGTGAGGGTCAACGAGGTGATTCATGCTTAGTCCCAGTGCTTGGCACATAGTAAGTGTTCAATAAATAGCACCATCATCATCAAGACTTGTGCATCTTGAAAAGATTCCCCAAATAATTTTAATTAATGATCACTATCCTAATTTTATGAGTGTTCTTTTATGCATAGCAGGGCATTAGGGGCCTTTCTATGGCTTCTCAAATTTTTATCTCCACAACAATCCTATGAGGTTGGTGTACATGTTCCTTTTTATAGAAGAAGAAGCTGAGGCTCAGAGCTGGGTAATAGCCTTTCTAGGATGGTTGAGCTACTAGGTGGAGGAGCCAAGATTCACACCCTACTCTGACCCTGAAGTCTGTACTTTCCCAACCACATCACATTGAGTCTAAATGACTAAATCACTGGTCTCCTCACCACATAACACATGAAGGATTTGCTGGAGCAAATAGCTTCACGGTCAAAAGCCTACTTTTTCCTGAGTTTCTGGATGGGAGACCCTGCCATTACTCAGAGAGCCCACTTCACAGAATGGCTACAAACCCAAAGGAGTAGGAATTGTAAGCCTCCATGAGGGAAGGTTTTGGCAACTTCCGTTCTGTGTTTCTCAACACCAAAAAGCTGATCTTTGGCAGAATTCCGCATGCTCAGCTCTGTGGAGATGACACCGTTAGTTCTGCAATTAGTCATTTTGCTTATCTACATTAACCACCAGCCTTCCACCTAAACCAATAACTGGAAGGCCCTGATTCCATCTGGATACTTGCAAATTGTGTCATTTTCTCAAGTCACTCTGCAATTGCCTATAAAATCCTGGACTGGTGCCACTGTTTTTATAACAACTGAATGAAAATAAATTACTGATCATATCCTAATTTTGCAAAGCCCTGTGCACATGTAATTGTTATTAATGGCCTGTGTACTCTAGAAGGGCTACTTCATTTATGATGTATGCATGCAGTTGCCTTCCATAGTTTGTCAGCGTTGGTAATGTGTACAGGTCACACACAAAATGAGGAAATTGCTGTGATTGCATTGCCATTTATTTTTATATCGACTCATGGACTGTCAAGAATGAAGGCCAGTGGGTTTCTAATGCCTTCCATTTTTTATAAATTGACACCGGTTATTAGCTTAGAAGAGGCTATGTCACACGTTAATCAAGAAAGGCTTCTGAACCTCCCACTGCCCGGTAAAGGAGTGGTTTCTTCTTAAGTCTAGAAACACTTGTGTCTGGACCTTCTGTGTTTGAGCCATTGTGTTCTTTTGTGAGAAGGCAGGTCTGATTATTACTAAACTTCAATTGATTGGAGCAGAACCAGAAATCTTAATGGTAAATTCACTGGATTTTCCCCCCTCTTCTGACTCTTAAGATGAGGAGGTAAGGAGTAGCAAAACAATCTTTTTTTTTTTTTTTTCCGGGGATTTATGAAACAAACAAACAAAACTAGCCTCCAGGAAATGACCCAGGGTCATTGCATTCGAGAACCTTAGAGTAGGAAAGGCCTGTTGAGAACATGGAGCCCAGTGCTAATCTGCTGTTGGATCCTTTCAATCTCTGCTTAAACATCTCCAAAGACAGAGAGCTCATTACCTTCTGAGCCTGTACATTCGGTCTTTGTTCAGTATGCATCATGAAAAAAATCCTCTCTTAATAGTAACATTGCTTTCTCCAACTGAATATTACACAGTAATATTTTCTCATGTGTTTAAGAGGCATTAAGGCATCTCCTTAAATATTTGAAAACCCTTTTTCCCTAACTACTCCCACTCTGCACACACACATGCACACATGTGTATACACACACACACACACATGCTTCCCCCAGGAGCTTGTTTCTTTTGGCTAGACGTCCTGGTTCCTCTAACTTTTCCAAATGGAACATACTATCCAATCTCTTTCTCTTCCTTGCTTGTTTGCACCAGACATCCTCAGTGTCCCTGGACATCTTGAGCATTGATTAGCCCACAGAGACACTGTATATAATGTTATATCAACAAACAAGGTGTTTGTTGGGTTTAATGTGCTTCCTTAGACAAAAGAGGTAGACTAATACATTGAAGAGAATTTTTGAAATAGAGATGCCAGACTGAAGATTAATATTTTTGTCATGTAATTTATACAAATGTAAAAGAACCTTCCGAGATGTCCATTGATAAATGGGCAAAGAGGCATTAATAGGTAGTTCACAGACAAGGAACTGTGAAAGTAAAGATTGTTTAAATGTTCACTCTAATAGAAGCTATAGAAATGAAAAAGGTATAATAGGTGCTGTTTCATACCTAATTGACATCACAAATATTTTTTTAAAGATTTTATTTATTTGAGACAGAGAGAGATAGGAAGAGAGAGCACAAACAGGAGGATGAGGGACTCGATTCCAGGATCCTGGGATCATGACTTAAGCTAAAGGCAGACACTTAACTGACTGAGCCACCCAGGCACCCCCCTGACATCACAAATATTTTAAAGATATGATAGAACCCAGTCCTAGGGATGTTGCAGGGAAATAACATGCATCTGTGGAGAATGAGGGTATTCATCAGTATATATTAAAACACAAAAAAGGTTCAAATCTCTGGACCCAGTATTCTAGCTCTTAGGAGGAAGAATGCTATGTGTCCAAAGTTGTTCATAATGATATTATTTACAGTAATGATTATACTGTATTTTTGTGCATTTTATAGGTTCCAAAGCATTTTTATATTCTTTTCCTCACTTGGGTATAATTATCCCCACTTTAAAGATTAGGATCCTGAGAATCAGAGATATTCAATAATTTTCACAGGATCACACAACTGGGCATAGCAGAGCTGAAGCTTGAAGTCCAGTTGTCTGATTTCAGTTTAGCATCCCTCCTTATTTTTAAAACAGAAAAACCAACAATCCCTCTGACCTATAATGAGGAAATGGCTCCGTGTAGCACGGCCTCTGGCACAGGCATCAGTGGCATCATTTGAGGCATTGCACGCTAGGCAACAGAAATGCTTTAATGTTTTTGTAAAAAATTAAAAAGGAAAAAAGTGGAGCATAATTACACACATGATATAGCCCATTTAAATGTATATGTATGCACATGGGATGTAGAGAAGTCAGGGAAGAGATATTTCTACCCATGCCCCTCTCCTTCTGTCACTATGCTCACTAAATTCACAGCAATGCTGCCCTGTGTTCAAATAGCAGGCAGCTATTTTCATATATATGATCTCCTTTGAACCTTGCACAGGCTGAGGGAGGCTGACCAAGGCAAGGACTGTCCTCTTTGTTTGTCAACTGAAGAAACAGAGATTCAGAGACATTAGGAGGCAGGGCCAAAATGTTGGGCCTTCCTTGCCCAGCCTTGACCTCTCAGGTTGGTGGTAAGCAGAGCTATATTTTTGGTGTTCAAAGTGAATGCCAATAAATTTAGAACACTGCATGCAGAGACCTCACTTGGGAGCCAGTGGACTGGTGGGTCCATCCCATGGCCTGCACTCCAGATTCAAGTGCAAAGCTTACTTTATATTTGATGTATGATTGGTGTTAAACAAGAAGCCCACAAAAAAATGGATAGACAGAAACTTTTGTACATGTAGATGACATCCCTTAAAATGATGTCTTCCTGAGCTCAGATCCTGCAGATCTAATGTTTGCAGCAGAGGTGATAATTAAATGGTAAAGAGAAATAGAGCATTCCCTCCCCCTCTAAGGGATGGTTTCCATAGATACCATGAGAAATTGGCAACCTGAGCAAAATAAAACTGAGAGCCTATGTCAGGACCTTGAAAAAAATATGTAAAGTTAAATGTTTAGCTGTTGCCACCATTGTCAGATTTGGAACTTTGGAGACTTCCTGGAGGAAGAAGCCACAGAAAAAAAGGGAAGCAGCCAGTGAGTGGAAAGAGAAAGAGCTACAGGCCTGATACCTGAGGGGGACAATTAGTAAGTCTGTGTGCTCTCTGGCCCCAACACAAGGCCAGTGCAAGCATCCCTCTCCAGTGTTATCTTACACTGAAATGCTAACATTTCATAATCCCCAAGTGATGCAGGCATGTGAAGAACAACCCCAGGCAAATAGAGAAGATAATTAAAGGTCACTGGTGAAGACTATTCATATGTTTGACTTTGCACAGGTTGGGGTGGCTTATCGGTATCCTGTTAGGTTTTTGGGTCTTGTTTATTCTCACACACCTTTAGTTATTCTCCTTACTGGTTGGTGGTTACATTGGATGTTCTGGGTGTGGTCTTGCAGAAGGGGTCTGAAACCACTGTGAAGAAGGAAACAGACTATTACAAGAAGAAAAAAATTGATGGTAACTTAAGTGTCAACCACAGACATGTGAAAAGTCACCTTCTGGCTCAGCTGTTTGGTGACTTAAGTTGGACAGCTTTGAAAGGGAGCGTGTTTGAAGAGGGTTGGTTTTCTCTTATTAGTTTCTGAATGCTTTATGTCCACTCTCTAAGGGCCGAGGGGAGTGAGCTATGTTCTGACTCAGCAGCAAGGAATGGGGACTTGCTTTGGAGAACTCTTAAAAGCTTAAATCTCAATTTCTTTAGCAGCATTGATTTCTAAGCTGATTCTTAAAAGAATCTCCCTACTACTTGGGGACAGGACACAAGTAGACTCAGGGGACCTCAGAGTCTTTGATTCTGGAATGAGAACACTGGCTTAGTCACTTTTTTACCAGAAGGTGGGTTTCATACCATTTGTGGTAGCCCGAACAGATACCAGGGACAAGGGGGATACAGAGATAGGACACATACAGTAATTTTGAATCCCTTTCTCTTTTCAGTTCTCTTCCTGTCCTGATCCTTTTGATCATGCTGAGGAGAAAGTCTTAGTTTGGAGTTAATGTGTCTTTAATACCTTTCGAGCACTTGCTGGTTCCCCTTTTTAACACAACTCAGGCCTCAGGCTTAGAAGCTTCAGGCAGGCAAGAGTATCTAATAAGAATTTAACAATAGGGTTCATTTTTTCAAGTTATTTTCTACTTAGAGCCAAGGCAGTGATAGTGTTTGTTTTTATAATATGGTTACTTAAGTAAAAGATGAGTAACTTAAGGAAATATTAACTATGTAATAGTTCAGGTGGTATGTACATTGGCAAAAAAAAAAGTTGTCACAATGGTACTGAGAGTTTGGAAACTGCACATTGCGTGTATTCTGAGGGCTCTTCTCTGGCCAGAGCTCTGCAGCAATAGGTTCCCAAGTTTGGGTACAGCTGCATACAGACTAAATCTTAAATTTGGACTTCGAACATAGGACCCAGATTTCAAATATCAAGATTTTTTTAACAGATAAAGATGGACTTTAGTGTGTCATATAAAATTATCCTGGACTAGATGTTAGCAATTTTTTTTAAAGATTTTATTTATTTATTCATGATAGACACAGAGAGGGGGGTTGGGCAGAGGCACAGGCGGAGGGAGAAGTAGGCTCCATGCCGGAAGCCTGATTCGGGACTCAATCCTGGGACTCCAGGACCACGCCCTGGACCAAAGGCAGGTGCTAAACCGCTGAGCCACCCAGGGATCACCAGCAATTTTTTTTAATTGGATTTCTGTTCTAAGAACAAAAATCGTTTTCTTTCTTTTCAAAGCTTCAAGTTCCCAAGTTCCAGCTGAAGTCATTTAACCCATCTTCTTCCATTTCCCCTTCACCCCAAGAGCAGGATTGAGCAAGGTTATATTTTAATTTGGGGTAGTCCCAGAGTGGTGGTTAGGAATTTGGATTTAAGGATAGACTGAGCCTTGTCTGAATCCCAAATTGGCTACTTGTGAGCCAGGAGACCTTGGACAGTGACTCATCCTCTAAAGCCTCAGTTTCCTTATCTGTAAATAAGAGTTTCCAAGGGAACTGGAAAGATGAATGAGCATGCAGAAGGCTTCCACAAAGCAAGTATTCCACAGATGAGTAGCAACAATAGCAGCATCTATTTACAGTGTACATCAGTTGAGTAGAAGCTGTGGCTGATCATCCTCTCAAGGGGTCTGCTGGGAGATCACTCCTTCCCTTGTAGGAAATACCCACCCGATTTCCCAGGGATTTGAGTTGGCCCTGGCCACTATTTTTTTTAAAAAACAAAAGATGTTCCGAAGCACACTGGCAAGATTCATGTTCATTCCTGCCAGGCAGGATGAAAAAAAAAACTAGTATGATTTTCTGATGTTCCCAGAATGACTTTCAAGCAGGAGTGTGAGCTCAGGGTAGAGAAGCACCCTGGTCATGGGAGATGAAGAGCATGTCATCCATCCACAAGGCTGGCTCCCATCTGATCCATGTCATCTGGGAACCAAGCTCCAACCACAGGGACAGACCCAGCGCAGGTGAGGAGGATTAGGTTGCTTTGCGAGTTCTTCCTGCCCTATTCATTAGCAGCGTGCTTTAATTATAAATAGATCCTTTGTTAGAAATGTGGGGAAGTTCCATAGCGTGATGGACACAACTTGGTGAAGAACCACACAACTAAAAATGACCCTTAATTGCTCTGTGATTGTCAGTAAATATTTATTGAGACCACAGTCTAACAATTTCTCCTGAATTTAAAAGGGAAAGGCATGCTTTCTCTCCTCAAGGAACTTGTACTTTAGTTTGACTGAGTCATTCAGAACCCTAACAAACAGGCAGTGATTGTCAATCAGTGGAAAGAGGGATGGGGAAGCAGGCAATCTCACTGGGGATTTTGACAGACTTCGAGGGGACAGTACTGGGAGGTGGTCATCCAATGAGCCCCCTGGTGCTGGATGTTCACACACCATTCCCCAGGTTTGCCCTAACAAAGGGCTATGTCCACTGAGGCACATAAGCAGAGCACCTGTGCACCTGGCTGGGCTCTCGAAGATCCTGGTGGGTACAGGGCAGGGGGAAGACAAGGGAGGCTGCTGACTCCAGAGTGACAGGGCTTGAATGTGGAATAAACAGCTTCAAATTTTCCACTTCCTGCCTCAGTCTGCATTGCCCTGTTCTACCATCTTTATTTCCCACAGGGTTTAGGAGATGAGCAGGGCTATGGTTAAAATCACAGGTCTCGCTGAGGAACAGCCTTGGGCTCAGTCCTGGCTCTGCCACTGGCTGTGTAACCTTAGGAAAAGTTCTTAACCCCTCTGAGCCTCAGTTCCATCAGTTTTATGAAATGGGTATATTAATAGTACTAACTTAAGAGAAATCAAGGAAATCGTGCATAGAGAGCACTTTGGCACAGCCTGGCATGAAGTCATTGTCAGTATTGTTGCTATTGTGTTGTAAGAGGAAGTTGTGTATCTAGGGAAGCTGGTGTGGGGGGTGGCAGGGAGGGCTTTCAAGTCAGGTAGATTTGAATTTCAATTGCAGCTCCTACTAGGTATGACTTGGGGCAAGTCACTTTACTTCTCTGAACACCGGCTTTCTCTTTTATAAAATGAGGTGATGGGGTTGCTGTATGGTATAGATGAGTGTGTGTGTGCCAACACCTGGCACAGGGTGACTCCATGGCTCTTAGAGTCCCCACATAAGGGTCCCCCATCGTCTAGCACTTCCTTCTCTAGTTGATAGAAGAGATGAATCACACTTGGGTTAGGTGTGGGACGACGTCTCTATTTCTAGAAAATTGCCAGAATCTGTAAGTAAGGAACCCAGCAGTATGTAATTTAATAACCATTCTGGAGGCTTTGCAGGGTTACATGGCCCCTAACACTCTGTACAGCCCTGCTTTATAAATTCAGGAGCAGCCCCAGAGCCTCACTTCTAAATGGTGGGGCAGGAGGTGCAAGCATCCGGCCAGTGAGACTTTTCCCTTCATCCCTGGAGGAAACTTTTCCAGGGAAATCTTGCCAGATTAGACCCCATGTGGTCTTCCAAAAGAACCCTCCCATCTGTGGACGGCCTGAGCTGGAAGACTCATGGGAATTTGCCCCTTTCTGCCACAATAAATAACATTTTTCTTTTACCACAAAACTGCCTTTGTCTTTTCTGGAAACTCTTACTGGCATCCCTTACCACTGAATCTCCAATGGCTAAACCAACATTTTTTTTACAAACCAAACAGTCAAATCACAGGTTTGTGTCTACTTCTTTTCTTTTAAGTCAACTTCATTGTTTATTCATTTTCTCTCTTGTGACTTTTTTTTTATTTAATATGTATATTTTTTATTGGAGTTCAATTTGCCTGAGGCTTCTGCCTCCTTTGTCGTGTATGATACACTCTTCTCCAAATTTGCAGGCTTCTGAATTTTAATACACTGTAGATAATAATACATCTGGTTGTATATTAATTGCTCAGAGTTAGAAATAATACATAATCACTATGTTTCAAGGTTGCAAATGTACAACACTGAGAACCAAGTGTTTGTTAGGAGTCTTTGGAAAAACCCATTCTTAGTGGGCATTTTTCATTTCTGTCATTAAGAATGTGCTACAGAATGAAAACTGTCTTAAGTAAAGGTAGTCTTGTGTTCTGTGTGCATGCACACACACATACACACACACACACTTACACATCTCCCAAGGGATAACATTTTGAAGTTATCATGTGCTTATTTGGAGTGTGTAGGAGCAACAGAAAGGCCATATGAATCCATTATAGATTACCTACCTCTCAGCTTCCCGAACAGCATACTTTGTACCTTATTTTTCTACATACCATTGCTCAGTGGGTGGTAAGATGTCAGCTAAAAGCTGAAAACAGGAAAGCTTAAATTTTTTAAATTTTATTCCCAATTCAGTCAATCCCTTATGGCTGTGCCACTGGTAGCTTTTTCCATTTTGAATAATCAGATTTCAGTGTATTCTGTTCTCAGTTGAGAGCAGACTGTTCTAAAACCTGCAAGTGCAGTGTTCCCTGGTTCTAACTGGAGGCATGTGCTGTTGAGGATGCACGTGGGCTCAATGATTTGAAGAGATAAATTGTGCTAGAAGGGCCGGCTGGGGGGGACCAGGGAGTGTGGCAAATGTATTTTATGATTCTCTCTGGAGGCCACATTTCTGCAAGTCTTGTCTACTCAGATATTGTTCTTGCCAAAAACAGAAGTTGAGTGGACCACAAGAGTAGGGGGTCCATGTTCTCATCCAGTTGACCCCATGCCCTTGGTCATTTGTCCCTGTAGGTTTTACCCAGCAGGTGTATGTGAGATTGCTGGTCCCATCCTAGTCTTCAGTCAGATGGCAGACCTCGCTGTCCCTTTGCTTGCCTGAGACATATTTGATCATCCCAAATTCAGCTGGAACAGTCTGTCCTTCCTTTGGGACATTGAGATTAAAATCTGAGCATCTTTTTTTATTTCTGTGCTTTTTTTTTTTTTTTCCATTTCTGGGAAATGAAGATAATGCTGAGGTTCAGAGGATAATAGGTGGATGAAAAACAGAAAGGACATGCCAGTGTATCTGTATGGTCCTTTCTGGAAGCCCAGGGAAACTTGTTATTTGGGGGAGAGATTCCACCTTGCTCACCTGACATGAGCTAAACACCCACGGTTCCTATCAGTATCTAATCCCAGGTCATACTGGGATCTGACAAGATTGGAGACCAGCTCTTCTAGCCCATAATTTAGTGATGTTGGGTTGGGTAGGGTGGTTCTGATGAAGACCTCAAGACCCACTTGGATTCCCTTCCCCAATTCAGGTTCTTATCTTGAGATTTCATTTTCCTCTCCTCCGGCATAGCCTTAGATCCTGCCAAACCACGCCCAGTGTTTCTCTATCCAGCTAGAGCTTGACTAAACAGATGATAAAACTGCAGGAAGAAAGGCAAGGCAGGAATGTGGAATCAAAATATGTGGTCTCATAACCTGAGATGTAGTAGCAGGAGCATGTCATTGGTGAGATTGTGTTGTGGCAAGTGACATGGAGTTCCAGCTTCATCCCAGAGAGGCCCAGGGCAAAAATCTAGTGCTGCAGGAAGTGGACCAGGGTAGGAGAGCAGCCTTGGGGAGAGACCACACCTCTCCCTGGGCATCAGAAATAAGAGAAATAATCTGATATTTACTTATGGGGCAGGCTTGTAGCAAGCACATTGCACACACATGATCTCATGTCATCTTCCCAACAACTTTGTGAAGGGGTAGGAGAGTCACCCCCACTTCACAGGGGAGGAGACCAAGCCCATGGAGGTTCCATTGTTGGTCCGAGGTCATAGGGCATTGTGCTCTGGCCAGGAAGTTTGGCTCATATTTTATCCTTAGATCCTTTGCAAAGAATCAACACATTCTTTGGGCCAGCATGATAAGAACTTTGTCACTTGCCGCAGAGACTTTCCACTTCTTCCTAAACTCTGGGGAAGCCTCAGCAAATATCCTTAGTCTGTACACAGCAGTTCCCAAACCTGAAGTATGGTGTGATCTCCAATGGCATTCTCCCTCTTCCCCTCAACTCAGCCCAAGGGGAAGCCAGGGATTCCCTTTTATAGAGATAAACAAATGCAGAATTTGTATCCCACCAAAGGAGTTCTAAGAAGTCAGTAGGAAATAACTGCCTGTGAAACCCCAGAACCACAGAGGCCTTCCTCTGGGCCCTGTGCCTGTGATTAGGCCACCACTGCCACCTCCAGGTGCCTTGTTGGCATTCTGCAACCAGCAGTGTGTGCTTTGACCCCATTTTTCTAGACCTACGGATGAGTGTAGCATGATGGGCACAAAATGCACATTCTTGCCAAAAATGCACAACCTGAATCTAATGGTGAGAAAATATCTCTTGGGCCCAAAGCTGGCCTTTCCTTAAAGGCCACAGAGGGATGACTCTGCTGGCAGCCCCAACACTTTTTTAGGGGGTCAGACTCTTGAAGTACTTCAGGCCTGAGCATCTGGCCCTGTCTGCCTCAAGACAGTAAGAGTTTGCTTGATGTTCGGAAGGCAGACATGGACCCAGGGACCGCAGAGAGAGCTGAATATTTGGGTTCCTCTTTCTCTGAAGGTCTGTAGTGCCATGTCTGGGCATGACCAAAATGAGTTGCAGGCAATGGGCTGGCGTTTGCTGAAAGGAACTTAACTGGGGTGTGGGTGTACATTTCTCCTCTGCCCAAGGTTAATGGTAACATCCTGTGTAAGAGAACTTGAATGTGGTCTTCTACTAAACTCCAATATTTTAGGGCTATTTATTAGATGTGTTTAATCTTGGGCCAATTTAACCAGTAGCAGACTAATAAAATAACAAATTTGGGCTTGCTGCCAGGACAAATGTTGACTTACCCTTATAATGTTGACTGAAACGAATAACTTTGAAAGTAATTGAAAAGTGAAACATTTGCCAAAAATACAGTGTCTGAAACAGTGGTTCTGTTTTATTTTACTGGCACTGCTAAGAGATTATGTTCGTAACCTAGGCTGCTGCTGACTGCTTCAGCTCTGAGAGAGTTCCATATTTTACTGAATTATTTCCCAAGGTTCATTTTTTTTCCATCCCATCACCGTCATTCAGCAAAAATGAATTTCCCCATGGCAGACAAGTAGGTCAGGTTATTTTTCTAATGTAGAGGCACAAATTCAATGATAATCAGAAAATAAAGATAATAAGTTGCTTGACGTCTGCCCTCAGAAACAAAATGGTTTGCCCTGAACATTAGCCCTCTCAGAGTTTGTAGTAAGATTAATTGCTTCTGCAGGGTATATTGGCTGAAATCCATCTCCCTCATTCCACACCCCTCTTTCCCTTCATTCTGCCATTTAGTTTGTGCGAACATTAGGGAGCTATAGCATTTTGCCAGCATGTGTTTTAGACTTGAAGGAAACGAGAAGGCCTGGAGGAAATGAAGCCGGGATGACCACAGAAGTTGTCCGAAAGTGTCATTTCTTTCGAGCCTCATTTTTTATTTACTTTTTGTGGGAGGCCCTGTTTGGGGGAGGGACTGAGCAAGGTTTCAGAGGCTTGTGCCAGTATTGTCTTCACTCAGTCACATGTCTCCCTGATGTCTCCCCCTTAATCAAGGCTTCCCAAAAGCAGCCACCTCACAGGCAGACTTTGGCTAGATGCCGCAGGTGCTGAGTGATGCGGGCTGAGAAGACTTGATGTTCAGGGAATAAATATAACCTCTCTAACCTTCACATGTTCAGTTTTATGGCCCTGATAACTGATGGTTTAATTTGTGGGTCTACCCAGACCATCTTGTGACATCTCTATCATCTGCTGTTTAGCATTTCCATGAGAGGAGGCTGGAGAAATTGTTTGGTTCTCAACATAGCAGTCCAATATCCTGCCCGCAGCTTGTCATGAGACTGAACTAACTCAGCGTGGCCTATGAATTTTATTTATCCAGGCTCTCCTTGCTGTCCACTAGCAAGCAAAAATACGAAAATAAATAATAAACAAAAAACTACACAGCTTTTTTTTTTTAAGAAATTGAGATGTTTTTCTTATAGCATCTGATATGGAGAGTTAAGCCATTTCATCACAGAGGAAATCAAATCTCTCTTGGATGCATAGGGCAAGGCAACCAGACCCACAGCTGGAGAGAATAAACACAAAGGTGTGGCCTCCATCTTTGAGATTAGCCAAGACAAAGGTATCAGGGATCCCTCCAGGAACTGTTCCTGGTGGTTTGTCAAAGTCCACAGGGTCTGTTGCCTTTTGTTGAAAGCACTGATAAGCATCTCTAAAGGAAAATTATAGTTCTGAGTTTGAAGACCTTTTGCTCACCTTGTGGGTTAGAAACCAATAATCCTGAAATGCATTTGGCCTAATCAATGAAGCCAGGTTTCCGTTGGAATTTGGGCCTCATTATCTGCCTTTCAACTTCTGGTAACAGATGACACCAGGTCAGTTAGCTCTGTGCCAGGGAAAAGAGAACAGAAAAAAAAAAAAAAAAAAAAACCTTCATGGAAATTTTAGAGTTAGAGACCATTATTTCATTATTGTCTTTTTCTATTTACAAAAATATAAGATGGAGAGCCACTTGCAGGCTCCAGAGAAGCTTCCCTTTGTGTTCCTGTAGCTCTGGTCCTCTTGCTCAGACAGCTCTATGAAGGTTTCCTTATCACTGCCTCCGTGTCCTACGTGCCCCTATGGTCTGTTGTACGCTGCCTGCTGATCAGCTGCCCCTCTCCTGGCCCACTTCAACCCGCTCTGACTCTATTGGGTACTTTGCCTGGATTGACCTCCCAGTTCAGCCAGGAGGCATCCCCTCTAGGGTGATAATGTACACTTCAGTGAAGGCAGTTTTGCAAATGCTGGGTAGTCACAGAGTTAGATTTAAAAGGATGCACATAGTTACAATTTATCTCTTCCAATATATGTATTAATTATGGAGAGAGTAGTAAATTTGTAAGGAGAACTCCAACAGATAACTATTCACTATATATATATTCGCTAACTAGGACAGCTATAACAAAGTACCACAAGCTGGGTAGCTTAGAACAGAAAATTATTTCTCACCGTTCTGGAGACCAGAAGTCTGAAATCAAAGTATTGGCCTCAGAAACCTGCAGGAGAATCCTTCCTTGGCTCTTCCTAGCTTCTGGTATTTGTTGTCAATCCTTGGTGTTCTTTGGCTTATAGATACATCACTCCAGTTGCTCTGTCATTATACTGCCTTCTCCCTTTGTGTCTTTAAATCTTCTTTCTATAAGAACACCAGTGATTGGATTTAGGACACACTTTAATCTAGTATGACCTCATCCTAACTTGATTATATCTGCAAAGATCCTGTTTTCAAATAAGGTCACTTTCACAGGTTTAGGGGTAGAACCTCAATGTATCTTTTTAGGGGTATACATACAGTTCAACCCATGACACTACCTTAACCAAGTGGTAAGGATAATATTACTCTGATGTGATGTACCGAAAAGGACAAAACACTTCTGTTGTATTCTTGCCAAAAATGCATACTTTTTTTTTAAGATTTAAAAATCTTTTTTTTTTAAAGATTTATTTACTTTGAGAGAGCATGCACGTGTGAGTCGGGGGAAGGGCAGAGGGAGAGAGAGTATACTCAAACAGATTCCCCACTGAGCACACGGCTCTTTATCTCACCACCCCCAGGATTATGACCTGAGCGAAAAACAAGAGTTTGACACTTAACCGACTGAGCCACCCAAGTGCCCACAAAAATGCATAATCTTGATTTAATCATAAGAAAACCTCAGATCTAAGTAGAGAGACCTTCAGCAAAATCACTGACCAGTACTCTTCAAAAGTGTCAACTTTATGAAAGACAGACCAGACCAGGAAACTCACAGATTGTAGGAAACTACAGAGATGTGATGGTGAAATATAATGTGAGGTTCTGGATTGGATCCTGAAACAGAAAAGGGACATTAGTGGGAAAATTGGTGAAATCCTAGTAAATCCTTTAATAGTTTAATTAATAATCTTGTAGCAATGTTAGTACTGTAATTTTGATAAATGTACCATGGTTATGTAAGATGTTAACATCGAGAAGGTACAGAGTGCATGGGAACATTATGTACTATTCTTGCAATGCTTCTATAAACCTAAAATTATTTCAAGATCGATTTCTTTAAAAAAAAAAAAAAGAATGCACAGGGCGCCAAGGTGGCTCAGTCGGTTGAGCATCTGTCTTCAGCTCAGGTCATGAACCCAGGGTCCTGGAATCAAGCCCTGCTTCAGGGCTGTCTAGTCATCAGGGAGCCTGCTTCTCCCTCTCCTTCTGCCTGCCACTCTGCCTACTTATGCGCTCTCTCACTCTCTCTCTGTCAAATAATGGGTGAAATCTTTAAAAAATAATAAAAAAATAAAAAGAGAATGCACACATTGAGTTGATTAGGTAAATTCACCTGTTCTTAGGGGCAAAGGGGAGGAGAAATAATCTAGTAAAAACATATCAATTTGTAAGTTCAATTTTAGGCTCTGTTAATGGAAAGCTTGCTTTTCACAAGGCACTGTGCTATGTAGTCATTATCTTTGTATCTTGGATAGAATACTGTAGCTGAAGTATGTGTTCCAGGATCTGAACCCCTTCTCGCCTCTGCCACCTGAGATAGGTGACCTGTGTCACTACTGATGCTCGTTGAGTCTCAGCTTACTCATCTATAAAATGAGAATAATGATATTAGCTCTCTCATTGGATCTCATCTCTCATTGGAAGATGTCATAAGCAAATCTATACAAAGCAGTCAGCCCAGTACCTGACACAGATTGTAAACCCTTACAGAATTAAATGATAGCTGTTAGCCACAATTCCCACTACTGCATTATGAGAGAATTCCTTCCTTGTTTTTCAGTTGAAGAAACTGTGGGTAAGTAACTTGCTTGAGATCACCTAGCTAGAATGTATGGGAGCCAGGGATAGATGATAGATAGATAGATAGATAGATAGATAGATAGATAGATAGACGATAGATATTTTTAGTGAGGCTCATTTTTAGTCATTTATTTAGTAAAACATTAACTAGGAAGGAGAACCTGCAGGAATATCTTGTCTTTGAGGAACAAGATACAAAGCAGGCTGTCAGCTCCCCCAAAGGGGGAGGAGAGGAGCCACTTGAATTAAAGCTATAGCTTGGAAGAAACACAGACAAGTATAAAAGAACTGGTCAAGAAGTCAGTAAGAAACCCAGAAAGGGTGGGAAGGCTTTGGCAATAGGAGGTGTCAAAAGAAGTGAGAACACCATAATATTTGTGGTGACCTAGAAGTTTTGAGGGTGAGAATCTTGGGCATAAACCATAAGACACTGTAAACCAGCCTCTGGGCCCAAGGATGGGGGTGGTCAAGTCAAGTCAAGATAGTCATGGAGTCATGAGCTTTACATTGACTTGACTGAAGGGGGCAGAGTGGGATTGAGGCTCTGGCAAGGATGGGAGGGATTTGCCTTCTTAGGAGAAGATGGTGGTGGTGTAGGAATGGAGAGAAAAACATGAATTTGAGGAGGCAGACTTGGGGAAAGGAAAGCACACTCATAAAATAAATGCAAGAGAACAGAGGTCTTCCCTCACAGGGCAGTCTGACCTTGAATGGCTATTTTCTCTGTATGTTTCTGCATCCCAGAGTTGAACTCCACCAGATTATTTTATGTTGTGGAATCCAGTAATTGGCAGCGTGTTGATGGGTTTCTTCATGAGAGCAAATAAGAAAACAGTCCATAGAGTAGAGCAGACTTCAGGGAGTATGGCAGTTGATTGGTGCCTCTCCATGGGGTTAGAGGCATCTTTAAGTTTGAATGTTTCAAGGTAGCTCTCTCAGCTTTTGATTTCCCAGCCAGATAGACCCTTCTGTCTTCTAGTCTATGTTAGTGAAAAATTACTGAAATTCAGTAGTGAGATTTTTTTTTCATTTTGCTAGGTTTCTTCTAATTATGTTCAGTTCTAGATGTCTGTCATCTGTCTCTTTCAGTATCCTTTCTCACTAACAGCTGAAGTACAAATCTTGGATGGCATCTGTGTGCTCACTGATATATTTGCAAAATGTTTTTTTGTCCATTAAAATAAACCTTTGTATTATATAGTCTTTTGACTGTATACCACAGGCAGGACTTTGAGAGTTACCAATCTGTGATCAGCCTTGTTTCCTACACATCTCACTCCCTCTCCCTGTATATAACTATGAAGCAGATCCCAGGCATCCTATTATTTTACTTGTCCCTTATTTGTATACATCAATGGTCAGGGAAAGTTTGTGTCATGCTTGGGCTGATTGTTTGGAAAGTTAAGACACTAAAATGTAGGAGGTTAGGGTTTACTCACATAAAGATAAGTCAGATATCTCCCCTTGCTTATCAGGGGAGAACCCTGTATACCTGGCTCCAGAAAGACATACCTGGGGGAGTCTTTGGGTATGTCACAGCAGGAAAGCTGAGGATGAGGACCACTGACACAGGAAATGATCCCTATAAAAGCCAGGAGTAGTGTAGAGCAGTGGTCTACAAACTGTGGCCCATGAGCCAAATATAGCCCACTTCCTATGGTCTTCAAGCAAAGAATCGTTTCTATTTTTAATGGTTGAACAAAACAAAACAATAATATTTTGTGACGTGTAAAAACTCTATAGAATTCAGATTTTAGGGGATCCCTGGGTGGCTCAGCGGTTTAGCGCCTGCCTTTGGCCTAGGATGTGATCCTGGAGTCCTGGGATCAAGTCCTACATCGGGCTCCCTGCATCATGGAGCCTGCTTCTCCCTCTGCCTGTGTCTCTGCCTCTCTCTCTCTCTCTCATGACTAAATAAATAAAATCTTTAAAAAAAAAAAAGGAATTCAGATTTTAGTGTCTATAATGGAACATAATCACATTCATTTATTTACATACTGTTTAAGGCCGATGGCAGAGATGAGTAGTCATTACAGATGCCCACAAAGTCTAAAACATTTCCCGTCTGGCCCGTTACACAAAGCTGTAGGGCATGGGCTCTGGAGCCAGCCTGCCTAGGTTTAAGTCCTGGCCATCTTTTTTGAGTGATTTTAAGCACATTGCTCATCCTCTGCCTCAGTATCTCCATCTTTAAAATATGGATCATAATAGTATCTACCTTGCAGGAATATTTAGGAGGAATAAATTAGTAGATATCTATAAAGCATTGAGAGGAATCCCTGCACTAAATATGAGATGATTATTATTATTATTATTATTTCATAATGTGAGAGCTTCTAACCACTCTGAGATTGTAATTTCTGTTTAACATGAGGATGATGAAAGCCTCTTAGAGGGCTACTACGTGTTTCCAGCACACCTCCTCCCGCTACAGAGATGGAACCCTGCCTAAGGCTGCCCTGGTGTCTTCAAACATTTGAAAGACTTTTCTGACTCCATCAACTCATGAGCAGCAGCATCTGCTAGCACAGTTGATTCTCACCTCTCCCTTGTTCCTGGCCGGGTGTATAACAGCCAGGAGCAGTATTGCTTGCAGTAAAGTGGTCAGTCCTGCACTGATGAATGCATTTCTGGTCCCTCTTGAGCTGGGTTTGTGGCTGAGTGAAGGTGGTCTCATGGTAGCTACAAACATTATGAGGAAGACCCTCCTGTTGTTCCCCAGTGCCACTCTAGCTGGAAAAATGAAGTGCAAGGAGAATGAGTAATGATTGCCTATATGCCATGTCTATTAGAATGAAAGCATTTTTGAAGGAATACACATTTAAGCTAGATCATATTGATATGATAGACAATTTCTTACATGCATATAATCTGCTTTTGTTTTTACCTGTTGGGAGGTAAGAATGAGGAGAGGGAAAGAAAACCATTGTTTCCCCTATGGTAGGAGTATTAAAATCTGTTAATAAATTCTCACATTAGGGGCACCTGGGTGGCTGAGTTGGTTAGGCCTCTGCCTTTGGCTTGGGTTGTGATCCCAGGGTCCTGGGCTCAAGCCCTGCATCGGGCTCCCTGCTTGGTGGGGAGTCTGTTTCTCCCTTTCTCTCTGCCCCACACATATCCTTTTTCTCACTCTCTCTCCCCTGCTTATATTGTCTCTCTCTCTTTTTCTCCCCCCCAAAAAATAAAATCATTGAAAAATAAAAAATAAAATCTCATAGTAAGAATAAAATGGCAGAGTGCTTTATTCCCTTTCATTTGTTATTTAAGCGCAAGAGATGTATTAAATTGCCGTGCCAATTCATTTATGAAAATATGTAACCTCCATGCCTCTACATTGTCTCCTTCTCTTCCTGCCACCTCTCCCTTCTTTTTTTTTTTTCCTCCTTTCCTGGTCTTCTGAAAAGATAATGAGAAAACATTTGATAAAAGTCAATATTCATTCATTATAAAAATTCATAGCGAACAGCATAGAGTGGAACTTTTTCTACTTGATAAAGGGTAATCTCTTCCATGGTCTCAGCAAACACAGTCCATAATGATGAATTCTTCATAATAACCACTTTAGAATCAAGAATTACACTAATGTACCTGCTCTCTCAGCTTATAATCAATAATATATAGGTGGTCCTAACTAGTGCAATAAGACAAGAAAACCAAAAAACCTATAAGTCCTAGAAAAGATGAAACAAACTTTTCTTATTCAGACAATACTACCTAGACACAATACTCAATGCCTTTATTTTTTTTCTGTTTTTTAACCTTTTTAGTGAGATGCCCTCCTGCCCTCTCTTAAAATTGCATGGTAGGGGTGGTATCTATGCTTGAAACAGGATATCTTGTTTCTGGGTTTACCATTGACCTTATCCAGCTTGGACTGGCAGCTGAGTCATTGGACTAGGAAGCCTCTGCAGGTTGTATTTTGTCCTCTCTCTGTAAAGCCCGAAAGCATCCTTGGAATTACATTTGCTAGCTTTCTGTAGAGCTATTTAACTAGAATCTGGAAACATTTTCCCTGAGGGCTCTTTTTAGATAGCAGTAAAATGAAGCTGGAGACATACTGAGTAAATGGAAAAGAAAAATCAAATTAGGCCAAGAATTTTTTTAATCTCCTATTCTCACTGAAGCCCTCAAGGTGAACAGCATAATTCACACTCTGCTCTTGTGGGTCAGGCATAAAGCCTCCTTCATAGATCCAAGAACCTGTAAATGTTGTGGTCTTGAAATTGCACTTGCTTGCTTTGCTGGATCACAGCACTAAATCATGCAGCAGTGGTTCTGGCTCACTTGTTCATTACTTGGGAATGTCAGATTGCCAGAGAGCAGCCTGATGTTTACTTCTAAATGGGCAATGCCTTAAGAAAGTTTTTTTTTTTTTAAGATTTATTTATTTATTCATGAGAGACACAGACTGAGAGAGAGAAGCAGAGACACAGGCCGAGGGAGAAGTAGGCTCCTCGCAGGGAGCCCGATGTGAGACAAGACCCCGGATCCCGGGATCACAACCTGAGCTGAAGCAGGTGCCCAACTGGTGAGCCACCCAGGCATCCCAGGAAAGGAGTTTTAATTACAATTTCATGTAGTGCCACTGTACACAACCTGCAGAGGGGCATCTGCATTTTACATATATCTTTTAGCTGTGTAGGAAACACACATTGACTGGGTCATATAAAATGGGCAGCAAAGTCAGCAGAACCTTAGAAAAGATGACACAGCAAGTGGGACAGAACTGAATTGTCCCCCATCCTGCCTAGTGTGCAAAGCTCCCTGCCTCTTTTTAAAGCAAGAGACCCCTATTGGCATTTACCCTTCAGCTTCACCATTCTGATACAGAAGCTGTGATCCAGCACCTTTAATTGTTAAAAAAAAAAACAGAGATCTGAAGGAAAACAAACAAAAAAATCCAAAAAACAAACAACCAAAAAACTAGAGATCCAGAAGTCTCCAGGCTCTCAGGTGCCTGAGGATTATCTGAGACCAAGTTCAGCTGCCCCATGAAATCCCTCCTTTCCTCATTTGCTGCAGTGCAGTTTGTGCCACCAAAGGTGGTGATATCACAACTCTGGCATTTCAAGCCCAAAGCAGGAGCTATTTAGAGAAATTCAGTGGATGCTCAAGAGGGTGTGTGTGTGTGTGTGTGTTTAGTATGCTGGTGATGCAGCTCTGACGTAAAAAATATTTTAAAAATCCTCCTCTGGAAAAAAAAAAATCCTCTCTGGGCACAGATGCTCAGGAGCCAGGCATTGGACAGGGAGCATCCTGAAGGGCATAGTCACCTGGAGGCAGAAGAGCTATTGGATCTTTCTCTTCAGCACCTCAATAATAGTAACATGAAGTCTCTCATATTGATAGATTCATTCTTTCCATTTTGGAACTGAGCCTTCTCAGTGTTCGGAGAGATTCCTACTGTCTGTTCCGCTTAGCATGCCAAGAGGCTGGAGAGGTCCCCGGCAGCCCGGATTCATTCTGTGTCTTGGAAAAGTATTTCACTGCTTCGAGAAATCATGAAGTCAATCCTGGCAACATTATGGAATTGTTCTGTACTTTTTTTTCTTTAGTCTTTTAATTTTTCTATTTAAATGCCAGAAAGATTGGGTCTATTTCCAGGAGGGCTCTGATATCTGAGATTGGCAAGGACAAAAAATGACATGAGTTTCTCAGCAGAATTCCAAATTCAGGCAAGATTTTCCAAGCACCTACTATGTTCAAAACACCCTTCAGGGATGTCCTGGAGAATCTGAAGTTCTGGGTTAACCCTCAAAACTTTGAAAGCAATGGCTGAAAAAGAAAGATGAGCATCTTGAGGCTTCCTCTGGAAATGGTTGAGGTTCACCACAGCAACTGGCAAGTTTGGCTTTTTCCCATCAAAATTTGGTGTCTTCATGTGCTGTCCAGCATCTACTGCAGGTCAGATGGAGCTTAGGAAGGCAAGGGTAACTGTTCTCTTTGTCTTTGTAAAATGTTTTGTCTGTCATGTCCCTCTTTCCCACAGCCTGTTGTTTTTATATAATTTTCATTTGCAAAGACATCGGAATGGGTAGGCTCCCTCTCACCATCAACTTGGTTTGGGGTAACTTGCAGATTTACAAATATTTTACGTGTAAGTGATTCTCAAAACCTGTAGCTATAAATTACAAAAACAGATGCCCGTGGTAGGATTTTCTCTCTGTACTTTCTCTCTTGCTGGTTGTTATTTATAAATACTCATAGGTGTATTTCAAATATATTATAGATACAAAGATGCGTTTTAAATGGCCCAGTAATAGAAGAATTTTCTTAAAAAAATTTTTTTTTAGTGAACTAAAAAAACAAACATTCCACGTGCTTTAGAAAAACCATCGCATCAAAGAAATTTGGAGAGTGGCTTCAGGCAAGGTAGAGAAAAGGTTTTTAAAAAGATGAAACCAGAAGCTTCAAAAAACAACTCCCTGACAAGGTCATGGGATGGGAAATCTGAGGCAGCTTTTCTTTACAGGAGGCATTGGAGAGAATGATTCTAAGTGGAAGCTCCTGAATTAAAAGCTGGCAGATATTGGGGGTGAAGCATAGGGAGCAGACCCTACCCATTTGCTGTCTGATCAGAGGCTGCTTCTGTTGACACCCTGTGCCATTTCCCCTTCCCTTGCTCCTGAGCTAGGTCATCTCCACACAGCCGGAGTGAGACGGGGCACTGTTCACATTCCATAGATCAGTGTGCAGCCAGCAGCTTGTGGAGTGGGGCTGGACTGTAGGGCGGAGTTATGTTGTCTGTAATTAACCTTGACATTTTTCTTCCTTTTTTTTTTTCTTTAACCTTATAGGAGCCTAGTAATAAACGGGTCAAACCCCTTTCCAGAGTCACATCACTAGCAAACCTCATTCCACCCGTGAAGGCCACACCGTTAAAGCGCTTCAGCCAAACCCTACAGGTAAGAAGGACATGGTGGGCTTATGTTTGCAGGAAATCATGTTAGGCAGGAGGGGTCATTGCTGCTCTACCTAGAACCTCTGCTGAGATCTGAATCAATGCTTATTTCAGCAGAAGAGAGCATTGAGGGACCTGAAAGGAAGAAAGATGTGTTTCTAAGTTGTAAACTGGGGTCAGATGGAGTCCTTTGAGGGATGACTGGAGGAATCATTTCTGTTGGCTCTTTCCTCAGAATCCTGTACCCCTTTCATATGTACACTCACAGGTTTTGTCCTAAAACACCACGGGCCTCCTAAGAAAACCAGCATGTGATATAAGCTGGAGGGTAGGAGAACCTAGTGTTTAGACCAGGGTCTGCAGACTACAGCATGGGGAGAAAAATTCATCCTGCCCTATGTTTTCTTATGGCGCACAAGCTGCAAATGGTTTTTCCTTTTAAAATGACTGGGGGTAAAGTCAAAAGAACAATATTTCATGACACTTGAAAATTACATGAAGTTCAAATTTCAGTGTCCGTAAGTGAAAATTTGTTGGAGAAATCATGCTTAAATATTTGTGAACTGTATGTGGTTGCTTTTGCACTGCAAGGGCACAGTGGAGGAGTTGTGGCAGAGACCATACTGCACACAAGACCCAAAATATTTACTATCCGGCCCCTTTACAGAAAATGTTTGCTGACCTGACTTAGAAAAAGGCCCTGCAGTAGAACTACTTCAATTCTGACCTTGGCTCTGTCAGTCAAAGACTTGGTTACCTTGGGCAGGTGACTTAACATCTCTATGTCTTGCTTTTATTCCTAATGGGTAAATTGTGAGTGATGTCACCAGCTTCTTTAGAATAGAATCATACTACAGATTTATAAGATAGTTCATTTAAAGGGCTATATTGCTAACAGAACTATACTAAGCCCTTTGTTAGCAATCACTAATTTACTAATTAGTTAGCTAAGTAGTAAATATTAGCTATTATAATAATTCTTTGGTAAACAAGTGGCTGTAGTTGCTCTTAGACTCCCAGTAAAGTTTATATTTTAAGGTAAAAGTTAAGATTTGTCCAAGGCCTTGGACCAAATTCAATAATCATAAAAAATCCTCTTGCAGATGGAAGCCAACAAAAGCCATGCCATCAAAAGGCTTATCTTGTTTAGATGGGAAGTGGTCTTGAGTCTGCCATTTCTTATTTGTCCTGCATACTTTTACTTAGCAGTATTTTTATTGTGGCTTTCCAAGTTACTAAGAAAATTGTGGACCAGAACCCAAGGCATGTTCTATGCTATGAAAATCTATGATTTGAGAAGTATTTTAGATCTCCCTCACCCCCTCCTGCCATCACTTCCACACCATTCAGCCAACATTGCCATGATTCTGCATAGCCCAGGCTCTTCTCTCCATTTCCCCATGGAGCTCTCCTTCTCCAGGGCTTATTCCCTGCCCTGTCCATTGCTCTGTTAGCTCTCCTCAGTTTCTCCTGAAAAAAGACCTCATCACTGAATTAGCTATAGGTTTGGCCCTTTTTCTGTCAGTGCTTGGGCCTCTGGGCCCTTGCTTATCCCCTGATCCCCTCTGTGGGAGAATAGAGAAGAAAAAGAAATAAGGTTGTCTGGGGGAGCCGGATGAAGGGCTTTGAAGCTAGTGAAGAAAAATGTGTTTACCTTCTCTCCCTCGTGACCAGTCCCTCAGCCCTCTGGCCAAGTTCATCACAGGCTTCCCCTGGAAGATTCATCACCGCCCTTGTCCTGCACATCTGGTCTTTAGCTGAGTTCTGCTTTTTGAAAATTCTTTAGCCTGTCTACTGCCATTTCACCCTTTCCTTTCCATCCTAGTAGCTGAGGCTTGAGTTCATTCTATAGTTATTTCCTCCTTTGACGATGAGACCTCCATATTGCCAGCCATGTCTTCCCATTGGCTCTCCTAGGATAGTTGAACCTCTTCCCTAGGAAGGCCCTTACTCATTCTGTAAGCATTAGGTGGGCCCTCATCAAGTGCAAGGCTCTACATCCTGCCCTCACGTTGCTTACATTCCAGACAGAGTTGCCTTCTGGTAGATTCATGATCACATTTAGCCCTTAAATTGTCTTTTGTTTGGATGTGTAGTGTTTTGAACTAACATATAAAAATCCAAACAACTCATATAAGAATTTGGAGTTCCAGGGGCACTTGAGTGACTCAGTCAGTTGAGCATCCAACTATTAGTTTCGGCTCAGGTCATGATCTCAGGGTTGCAGGGTTGAGCCCCTTGTCGGGCTCTGTGCTGGACATGGAGCTTACTTGGGATTCTCTCTCTCCCTCTGCTTGTATATGTGATAGATAGATAGATAGATAGATAGATAGATAGATAGATAGATGATAGATAATAGATAGATAGATAGATAGATGATAGATAATAGATAGATAGATAGATAGATAGATAGATGATAGATAATAGATAGATAGATAGATAGATAGATAGATAGATAGATAGATAGATGATAGATAGATAGAGTCATTTTAAAAAGAAAAAAGAATTTAGAATTCGGACTTCTTTTAAAGAATTGAAAGGCTTGCCAGTTCTGGGCTTGTGTTGCCACATGGCAAAATGAGCTGGACCTGGGTAGCCAGCTAATTGTCACCTACAGATGTCCTCACCTCTCCCAATTGTCCTTTCAACACCTTAACTCACTGTCATCACTTTGCCTGGCCTGTAGACTCCACGTTTATCCCTAGGTCTAGGGACAACTTAATCTATCCCTCCTACCACAGCACAGACCTGACTGTATGTTGCTGTAAGATCCTCCATTGTCATACCTTCAAAACCTTTCCTTGGGCTTCCCAGGAAACCTTTATTTCTCTTCTCTCATCTCTGCCCTACACAGATCCTACACAGGGAAGCCTGCAGGGAATATCTGATCACCTTGAAAATTTGCATTGACCTAGAGAACTGGGACAGAAAGAAATCAAGCTATGTCTGAAATCCAACAGACTGAAGCCAAATAAGGATAATAAGGCTGAGAAAGCCAGACCCGAGGGAGGGATCTGACATGTGGAAATTGGTTTCTAAAACCTCAAAGATTTTTTTTGGCAAAATAATTTTTTAATTTACTTTCTTCAAATGTCATGATAAATAGCTAATTCCAGGCTCCATTTATGGGACAGAAACAACCCGGCAGAAGCAGAATGGCTCTTCATAATGGTTATACATATGGACACAGAGAGAACTTGAGCAGCATCCTTATGTTGAGAATGTGTCCTTGAGGGGGTCAGTGAATGGAAATATGACCCTGTGCAGAGTTAGACAGCCATGTTTACAGGATGATCAGCAAAACCCAGAGAATGCTTTCTTGCCTCCCAAATATATCTCCCTGTTGGTCACCTTGGTGCATGCAATGCATGTTTTGCAAAATGATTTCCAGCTTGCATCCCAGTAACTACTCCATGACTTTATTGCTTCCCCCTGCAGCTAGAACAGGATAGAGTGCTAATATGATCTGAGGAGCAGAGAGGAGGAGGGGAAGCAGGAGGCCCCAAAGAGATACTTGGAGGGCCATCTTCACATCCTCTTCCATTTTGTGTACAGTGATTTTGGTGCCTGTTCTAAAAGGGGAGGAACAGGGGCACCTGGGTGGCTCGGCTCAGTGGTTGAGCATCTGCCTTTGGCTCAGGTTGTGATCTTCGGGGGTCCCAGGATTGAGTTCCACATCAGGCTCCCCGTGGGGAGCCTGCTTCTCCCTCTGCCTATGTCTCTGCCTCCCTCTGTGTGTCTCTCGTGAATAAATAAGTAAAATCTTAAAAAAAAAAATTTAAATAAAAAATAAATAAAAGGGGAAGAACAAAGAACAAAGAGAGTAGGGAAGGGGCTGCCCCAAACCTCTCGGCATGCGTTCTTTACTCATAGGTGCTTATTATATATGCCTCTTCTACTTCTAAAAACAACTCGAGGCTATAATTGAGCAGCTTGGTTCCCTGCCACAGTATTCCATGTCCCTGCTGCCTGGACTCACAGAGACATATATATCCCTTTCAGCGTCCAGTTATGTCGAGGTTGTATTCCTTTTATTATAGAAGAAGAGATGAGTTAGGCCCAAACACCCAAACACAATCAATAATGGAGCACTTAGCAGTCCTTCCTCTGGCTCCTCAGGAGGCCACAGGGTAGGCCAAGAGGATATCAGAATAGCTTGGGGCTAGCAGCTTTTCCAAAGAGGTTAAAACCCCAGCCACAAATGTGAGTGATCCTTGCGGCAACCCTTCACCCAAGACACTGCAGGACTTGTCTCTTGCCTCCCCTGTGCCCCATATAGACTGGGGGCTCAGGCTTCAGCACAAAGACAGCATTTGTAGAAGTTGGAGAGGAACAGCCAGCCGTCTGCCTGGCTTTGTGTCTGTGTCTGACCAGGAAGTTAGTGCTGCTGATAGACGGGAGCACAGATGTCTGCATCCCTGTGGGCCTGAAAATCTCCTCACTGGCCTGCCTGAGAGGAAAATGCAGCCCAGCTCTGAAAGGGGCCTGCGTGCACCCCTCCTGGCAGTGAAGACAGCGGGCTGGCCGTGGGCGTGTCGCTGAGCCCTGCCTCTCCCACCATGGCTCCGCACAGCTGGTAGACGCATTTGAGCTGGGGCCAGGGCGTGCTATGGAATGCTGTGTTCACAGCACTGTGGTGGAGCCCTGTGTCCTCTCTGAACACAAGCTTCATTTCTTTTCCATTATAAAAGCATGCGTTCATTATGGAAAAATACAAAAAAAGGAGAAAGAGAAAAGATTCCACTGCAAAACAACCCGTTAATATTTTAATAACTTCCTTCCAGTGTTATTCTAAGTATATCTACACTTACATACTCTGAGGCTCATTTGAGGTTACTTACGGTGTACCCAGTCTTATCTTTGTGTAATCTGTTCACTCTTGGATTGAAATCTCCCATGGGGACCCTGCATGGTCAGTTTCTCTTGGCGTTTCTATTGGTCTTGGCCTAACATATTTCCAAGCTACACAGTTAGGTATGTAAAGGTTCCTCTTCGTCATTGTTACAGCCTCTTGGGGGAATTGTACCTTTCATGAAGGTTCAATAGCCCTCTTTATTTCTTTTAATGCTTTTTGTCGAGTTATGTCTTTCTCTCTCTCTCTCTCTCTCTCTCTCTCTTTTTTTTTGTATTTGCATTTTGTCTGGTTTCTTCCATCTCTTTTATTTGTATCCTCTCTTTGTCAGTTAGCTGGATCAGGATTTTGTTATGGCTTAAGACAAGTATGATATCACTTTTTCAAGTTATTCTTGGAAAATGTGATCTTCATGGACCAAATATATATTATTCCAATGTGGTGATGTGACTTATTTTGCATAACCCGTCTCCTATTAATGGATATTTAGGCTGTGAATATTTTTTATATTGTCAAACAACTCTGTATTAAGACATTTGTCCTATTTTTTAAAGTGCCTTCTAATTATGCTTTCTTTTGATTATAGAACATCTTTTTAAGATTGAAAAATATAGAGAAACATAGAAAAGGGAGTAAAAGTCACTTGCAATCCCTTCTACCCATCACTGAAAATCTCATATTAACATTTAGGTGTGCACTCAGACAATCTTTTCTTTTACAATATACCTGCGTGTGTTTTTTTAAACAAAATCATAATCATATATACATATGTATATAGTACATATATATGCTATCTTTTAACATGTTTTTGTCTTAACAGTGTCAAATAACCTTACAGTAGAATACACTTTCATATGATTAAGTATTTTTCACCAAAAAAAAGTATTTTTCACAAACCCAATCCTTAATGAATTCATATAATATTTCATCAAAAAGATATACCAGGTATTGATTATTCACTCTTCTTTGGTTGAACATCTATCTCCATTTTTCTACCATTATAGATGACACTGCTTTAAACATCCTAATCACAAATCTTATGTGTGTTTACATTCCTTCCTTTCCTTAGATGATATTCCCAGAAGTGAAATTCTGATCAAGAGATGTAAATTCAAGGCATCTGATGTCTCTAGAGCCAGGCCTCTCTTCCTGGTGTGTACCTGTCTTGGGCAAAATTGCTCCTTGGTGTTCACACATCCTAATTCTAGACTCATAGTCACATTTTCCCCTCTCTTTTGCCACAGTTTTTCCCACTGCTGTGACATCTTCACAGGATGGCCCTTCCAGGGGGCCCCTTGACTTTCCACAAAGAACAAAGTCTTTCTTTTCTTTGTATCCCTAGTACTACATGTGACTTGGGATATGCTCAAAAATTGGCCATTAGTGTTATTATTGTGTTTATTACTAGAAAAGTTGGCCATTGCTCTTCCTAGGGGCTCTCCAGGACAGGTATTGGGTGCCCACCTAGTAATGTTGTATAATAACTGGGTTACTTCACAACAGAATATCAGCCCTCTCACACTTGTATCCCCTCAGGGAGGATTATTGTGGCTTAGGAAGGGTTTCTGGTAACCACAATCTCTCATTGCTCCATTCCTGGGCCCTTAGATCTACAAAGTATTTCATTTTACCCAGATGCAGCAGAAAACGGGATATATTAATGTTCCCCATTTATTATTCATTATATCTACTGTGTTATTTGTTCTGCTCTAGACCTATTGGGAGAAGTAATCAGTATGCAAAAGGAGACAGGGCCTACTCTTGAGTAGGATAAAATCTACTTGTTAAACTTGTCTAAGATATGTCAGCAACTAAAAAAAAAAAAAAAAAGGAAATTTAAAACCATTATATCCCAATTAATAATATGTACCCATTGTAATATATGGATAGGAAACTAGGAATATCATCAAATTCTTAATAGTGGTTATCTCTTGGGAATACAAGTATAAGAGACTGATACCTCTTTTGTTTTCTTTCTAATGTTCTCCTTTTATTTCCTACTACATAAGAATTACAAATCAGTAGAGAATGAATAAACAGGCTGGATCTATTGACTTTTATTTTTTACATTATATATTCCTACCATGCTTGGACTTTTTAAATAATTGTATTATCTTGACCACCAAATGTATACGATTTTAAAATTTTATATAATAAAATATACTAGAGAGAGGGAGCCTAGTAATGGCTGAGTTGTGGGAATTGGGGGGACAGGTAAAGGAAGGCTCCCTGGCAAGGGCAGAAGGATTTGTGTTGGGCCTGGAACAGCTCAGAGCTGATAAGGAGAAGGGAAGGGGAGGGTGTTTCAGGTTTGAGGAAGGAGCACGAGAAGGCTGATGCTTTCTAATTTGAGAAATAAGTAGAAGAGTCCCCGAGCACATGTGCTTAATTCCCATGTGCTCAAAACCTGATTTTCTTCTCCAAGGATCTCAAGCTTAGTCTCTTGTTCCCAGGTCATACACTTTCTATAATTGACAAAAAGTCTTTGATCGTAAGTTATCTGGCAGATATGGAAATAAGCTTGGTGTGTGTGTGTGTGTGTGTGTGTGTGTGTGTGTAAGCAACCAGAAATCATAGTGCCTTGCCGTCTGGAAGGTAGGGATGTAGCTAAGAAGTGACCTGTTTTCCACTCAAGAGGAACCCCTTACTTTCTGTGGATCTTTACTATCTCTGGTAGACCACCATCATAGTTGACTATTAAAATTTAAAGCTTGTCTTTTTTTATTTAATAATAACAACTTCCAGGAGTTGAGCATTTACAATGAGCCAAGTTCTGTGAGAAGTACTTTACATTTGTGGCTTCATTTCATCTTTTCCATAACAACCCAAGGTAGGATTTAGCACCACTTTGTAGGCGAGGAACCTGAAGATTAAAAAATGTGCCCTGTGTCACGCAGCCAGTAAATACTGGAGCTGGGATCCTACAGGGTTTTCACGGTGCCTCTCATGGAGTCAGCTTCTGCAAATAAGTCAGCTGGTTGAAAGAAAGCCTGTAGTTTGCTAGGATATATAAATGATGGCCAGACTTTTGGTCTGGAGCATCACACTTCACTGTTGTTCTTTACTCCTTGTTTGCCTGTGTGGCAAAGAGAGTCGTCATTTCCATTTCAGCTAATAGAATATTGTATCATTAACATTATTGTGCAAAAGCCGTTTTATGGTGCCAAATGAAGAGGGTGGGCTGCTGTCCCAAGCCTCTGGAAGGTTCCTAATTTTTGGTTTGCACTAAGAAAATTGTACAATATTTTTCCTACACCTCAACCAAATATTTTCTCTGGCTTTTCATTCATTCTACTCAGAATCTCTCTCAGCTACAGAAAGACATCTCCTTGCCCTGGGTCTATGGAGTTTGATTTTTTTTTTTATTGTGATTGGATCGGGTGCCTTTTTACCATGTTTTCAATGTACATTAATCTGAACCAAATCCAAATAGGATTTTATGTTTACAGTACCACTTCAAACTCTGTGTTCATGGTCTTGCACATTTGTCTACTGATTTCTTTTTTTCTTAGTTAATATCTCTTATGGAAAATACATGTAGAGAAGTATGGAAATGAAAATAAAAACATTCATAGCCCACCATCTGGGGGTAACATCTATTAACATGTATTTTAAATAGGGATCTTCCTTTCCTAAACTCTACATGGAAGACTTTCCCATTATCATTAAGCTTTTCTTAAAAGAATGTTTTTAGCAAATATATAATGTTCCATTTTATGATTACACTGTAATTTATTTAACTATTCCCTATTGGTCACTTTAGGCTGTTTCTAGATCTGCTCTATAACAGCACTGCTGAAGGGTTTCTCCTCCTATCAGTTATCCTAATGGAAATCTCCAAGGATCCATTTGGTCCAAGTTTTCAAAGATATGTCTGCTGTTAGCTAATGAATGAAAACATATAAACCAGCATTAATGGTGGCAGTGCAGCCAATTATAACAGTGAGAGGTAACATCCATTGCCTTTTGCCCACATATCAGGCACTGGCTAAGGCTTTGACATATTTTGTCTTATGTAATCCTTACTGCAATGTTGTGAGGTACTCATTACTGTGCCCTTTTACAAATAAGGAAACTAAGGGAGTCCCCAGGTGGCTTAGTTGGTTAAGTGTCTGACTCTTGGTTTCAGCTAGGATCATGATCATTGGGGTCCTGAGATCAAGACCTGTGTCTCTGCCCCTCCCCCCTGCTCCTGTGCATGTGCTCTCTAAATACATACATACATACATACATACATACATACATACATAAGTCCTTTTTTAAAAAAGACCCACACAGATAAGAAAACTGAAATCCAGAGAAATTAACCTCCCCAAGGTCCCTTAGGACTGAGATGACTTCAAGCCATGTCTGTTTTACTCTAAAGCCTGTATTCTTCTTTTTTTTTATTACTTTTTGTAGTTTTTTTATTCAAGTTCAATTTGCCAACATATAGTATAACACCCAAGTGCCCCCCTCAGTGCCTGTCACCCAGTCCCCCATCCCCCCACCCACCTCTCTTTCCACCACCCCTTGTTCATTTCCCAGAGTTAGGAGTCTCTTATGTTCTGTTGCCCTCACTGATATTTCCCACTCACTTTCTCTCCTTTCACCTATCATCCCTTTCACTGTTTTTTATTTATATTCCCCAAATGAATGAAACCATATAATGTTCGTCCTTCTCCGATTGACTTACTTCACTCAGCATAATACCCTCCAGGGTATTATGAAGGGTATAATACCCTTCAACCCACCACGTTGAAGCAAATGCTGGGTATTCATTGTTTCTAATGGCTGAGTAATATTCCATGTATACATATATAATATTCTATGTCTACATAGACCACATCTTCCTTATCCATTCATCTTTCAATAGATGCCGAGGCTCCTGCCACAGTTTGGCTATTGTGGACATTGCTGTAAAGCCTGTATTCTTAACCCAAATCCGTGTTTTACAGTGAAAAGACTAGACTCAGTTCCTATTGCAACACTTACCTTAGGCCAGTCACTAAATCTCCTGATGCTCAGATTTCTCATCTATTAAAAAGAGCAAAAATGCAAAAACCTGTCCAGTTGCCTCTCCCAAGACTAGCATGAGGGTCAAAAGTAATGAAAGCCACAGAACTGAGAAGTGTCCTTTCTCAGTTTAAGTTAATTGCTCTAATCAAGCCTTACATAGGAGACTCCTTCAAGATGCTCTTCAAGAACATTTTCCAATCCTAGCCATAATTACTGTACATTTTGGTTTAACCCGTTGTAGTAGGTAGCAACATAGAAACCCATTTCCCTCTGACAGTCCCACCCTAGCCTCCAGTCCATGTAATAATAAACCATCTGCTACAAAATAGCAATGATAAGTTTAGAGAATTTCCCTAGCTTAAATTCTCTTTATTGGAGCGTGTTATCTTTAGCTGTAGAGACCTTCTGTTTTTGGAAAAGGGCAAGGGAGCACCCTGCTGAACAGTCGGCATTAACAAATTAAATCTGTTCCATCATGCCTCACCTGCTGGGTTTACATTTCCTCTGACACATGTAAAGGGTCCCTCTTTTCCCACCTGACAGACAGTCCCCTTTGCACATGCAGCATCTTTTCCACATACCCTGCTCAGGCATAAACACGAGCACCCATTTCCTAAATCTGCATTATCTGTGTCTGATATTACTATTGTTATTTTAGCTGCCAGTAATTATGAGCTTTAGATTTTTGACTCATTTGCTAAGCTGGATTCCCTCATGGAAACTCTTGCTTGTCCTGGAACATTTTTCATTCCCCACACCCAGAGGGATCTCTGTACATGTGTCTGTTTTTATGCCATACCTCCCAAGGTTGGGTCTCTCCTAGTCATCATGGACTGGTGTTTCTCACCCCAAGGGCATTCAGCTGTGGAGGTGTGTTGATTGTCACAACTAGGATAGAGACACTACTAGCATCTAAGGGTTAGTGATAGGATGCTGCTAAACATCCTACCAAATACAGGACAGCCCCTCACAACAAAGAATTTTCTGGTCCAAAGTATTACTGGTGGCAAGGTTTGGAATCCCTGTCATGGACTGAGAAGTAGCCTGAAAGTCATTTATTTGGCACACGTACCCTACCATACTTGGAATCTTGCACTCAGGGAAGCAGGGCAGGATATCGGTTAACATTGTGAACAGGGGCCTGGTTGGGATGGGGGTGGACTCAAATAGACCAGATCTTTATTGCCATTCTGAGTTCATTATTGACCTGGGTTTAAATTCTGGAGCATCAATCATTAGCCACACAACCTTTAGCAAAGTATTACCCTTTCTGAGCCTCTGGTTTCCTCATCTGTAAAACGGGATAGCAATCCTTACTTCTTGTTTATACAAGGTTCTAAAGCTCCCCTCCACATGCCCAGCACATACCAGCATGCCATTCGTTCATTAAGCAAAATTGTTGAGGTCCTATGTGTCAGTTGCTAATAAGTCCATCAGTGAACAAAACAGATAGATATCCTTGCCTTCAAGGAGCTTACCTTCAGTTGGGAGGAAACAGACATGTCAGAAACCAGTAAATGAATCACACAGCACATGGTGAAAATAGAGAAAAATGAGGCAGGAGAAGGGGGATCGGCACTGGAAGGGACATGGCTGATCTCTTCCCTCAAGAGGCATCCTTTTCTTTGGGTGCCAGGTCCAATCCTCTCATCTAATTGTGCCCAGTTGTACTAAGGATTGGTAGAGGTATAGGTCATGGTGTATAGTCTTGAATACCTGCCCATGGCTTGAGCCTGGTTGGCTGTGAACCATCCCCAGGGCTGGCCAGCTGCTGACCTCACACCTGATCGGCATTCTTTATTGCTTCTCTGGAATTCTTTTCAACATCCTTCCCTTTATAAGTGGAGTTAAAAATCGCAAGATGTTTCTTTTAATCTACCTAACTAAAGGTATGAATCTGAAGTTTGATCGGTCAAAGAGCCACTCAGTCATTATTCCCTTTGCTTACCTAGATTTATTTTATATATATATATATTTTTTTTTTAATTGAAGTTCAATTTGCCAACATATAGTATAACATTCACTGCTCATCATGTCAAGTGCCCTCCTCAGTGCCCATCACCTAGATTTAAACTCTTAGAAGCCTGGTACCTGTCTCACTGAAACCACCCTGCAATCCATGATTTGCATATAAGTAGTAGGTATACAGCCTTCATGATAGAAAGAGCTCAGGTTTTGGAGCAAAAGAGATGTGGTTTTGAATCCTACCTGAGTAAGTACCTTAGCCTCTCTGAACCTCAGTTTCCTCATCAGTAAAATGGGAATAAGCCCCCACCTTGAGGGTGATTGTGAGAGAATTCATCAGAAGTGGGCAGGCACATAAAGGGACCTCTCTGATATATGTGGTGAACTTTGCCTAGTCTCTTATCCCTTTGTTCCCAAGTTCAGCACTCACTAAGAAAACACAAAACAAGGAATTCTTAACATTAGAGCTCACCTAGTGTAGCTCATCTCTCCCTCCCCCCAAACTGCAACAGAAGAATATCTCTAGCCCTCTGGGAAGTTTTTCAAGAAATACATAAAAATATGCCCAGTCTTACATTCAAAACATGAAACTGAAGTTAAGGTATACAATTGACCCTTGAACAATGCAGGGTTAGGGACACCAACACCCCCCACTCTGCGGTGAGTTGAAAATCCATATGTAACTTTTGACTCACCCATTACTTAACTTCTTAATAGCCTGCTATTGACCGGAAGCCTTACCAATAACATAAACACAATTGGCACATATTTTGTATTTATAAGTATTATGTACTGTATTCTTACAATAAAGTAAGCTGACAAAAAGAAAATGTTATTAAAATCACAAGGAAGAGAAAATACATTTACAGTCCTCTGCCATATTTGTTGAAAAAAATCTGCATGTGAATGGACCCTCAAAGTTCAAACTCATGTTGTTTAAGGATAAGCTGTAGTTGTTTTCCCTATTAGATTAATAATAATATGCTATTGATGAGAGTATGGAAAAAGATAATTCATATACCTTTCTGGGGGGTGATAAAGTTTGAAACAGACTGTCTGGATGTCAATTTGGCAAATTTGGCAATGCATGTCAAATGCTAAAATGTTGATATTTTTTAGACCAAGGAATTTTACTTAAGGAATTGCCTTATAAAAATAGCACAAATACATAAAGGATGTTCACTGAAGCACTTTTTGAAATAGCCAGACACTGGAAACGATTTTAATGTCCATCAGTGGGAGGTTGATTAAATCCATGTGGTCCATCTGGACCATGGGATCCTAACTCCGCACTCATTAAAGAGAAAGAGTGATTTGGGGATGATGGAAATGTTTTGGAACTACACAGAGCTGGTAGTTCTGTAAATGTACTAAAGGCCACTGAATTGTTCACAAAAATGGTTAATTTATGTTATGTGAAATTTACCCCCATAAATTATTATATTTTTAGAAGAATGAGTCTTATATGCTAATAGGGAGAGACATACTGTTGAGTAAGAAGAGAAAACATTCTGTTTTCAGTGATTGTTGGCAAATGCATTTAAAAGGTTTGGGAAGATCTAAAACAGACTTACTAGCAGTCACTTCTAGAAAGTAGACTTGGGAAAATGAGGTGGTTTGTACTTGATTTTATATACTTTTGTAATGTACGAGAGTTTTTTATACTTTTGTAACGTATGAAAATTTAAAGTTAGCATAAATTACTTGCAAACTGGTTGTGGAAGGGGGGGAATTTGAAGCTGGTCAGGGGTTGAAACTGTTACAAGGTGGGCAATTGATTCTCTCCAGTGAAAGTGGAAAATGTCTTTCACTTTGAATCTTGTTTTTGTGTTTTCCTCTCTTTCTGCTCTTTAATTCTCGCCCTGGCTGTATTCAGAACCGAAAGCTGAGATCAGTGAGTAACCTGATGACTCACTTTGCTTGTTTTGACCTTTCCGTGCCTGTGGCTAATTGATTCTGAGTGCTGAGGATCTGCAAGCATTAGTCTGGTCACTGTTTATAAGGGCTTGTTTTCAAGAGATCACAAGGATTTGCAAGATACCATTAGTAAACCGCGTATTTGGTGCAAGTCCTTTCTTGACCAACATCAGGGGCTAGTCCAATGATCATGAGCTCACTAATGAGCCCAGGGGCTCATGGATGCCTGTGCCAGCCTGAGGAACTCTTGTTGCTACTTGCATAACAGCTAACTTCCTGCTTCTAAAAGGTTGCAATAATACCTTGAAGCCCTTTGGAAGTTTCTTTTTACATTTTTCATTTATTCACTTTTTTCTTGAATTATAAAAATTTGTAAACTAAGATAAAAAATCACTTATGATGTCATCAGGTAAAAACAGAATTTTGTGGTGTTCTTTTTATATCTTTACTCATGTGCTAAACAGCATTCATGTACAAATTTTAGTTCTGATTTTAACTTACATAAAATGGACTTTTAGCTGTTAAAATGGTCTCAGAATTGTCTAATTGGCTACATAATATACCATCAAGCAGATGAATTATAATTTATTTAATAATGCCTTTATGTTGAATAGCTCTCTTAGAATTTTCTTTGCTTTCTTAAATTTTGTTGTTGAATCTCAAAACATTTGGAAGCTGCCTTAAAATATCTTAGTGATGACAGCTCATATGTCACATGCAACATCAGTTCTTCCCTCAGGAAGTTTATAGGTCAGAGCAGGTGACCAATAATTGTAATAAAATGTGGTCATTTCTACATCAGAGATATATCCAAATTGCTCCAGGAAAGTGGTAAAGGCTTCTTAGAGGAGGAGTTTGAGTTATATCCTGAGGACACGTAGGAGTTAGCCAGTTAATAAATGAAAGAAAAGCATCCCAGGAAAGGAAGACTGCTTGAAGGAAGCACAGAGGGATGGCAAAGCATGATGCATTTAGGAAATGGCAGATTGCCTAGAAGGACCAGAGAACAGAGGGCTCATGGGTGAGTGGCAGGAGGTGATTCTAGGTCTATAGACTGTGGTCAGATTACAAGAGGTCTTCTCTGCCAAACTGAGGAGTTAAAACTTCTGAAGTTTTAGCTAAACAAGAATGTGGTTTTGAGCACAGCAACACCTTATTGCTTTGGCAAAGTTCCCAGTAAGAGTGCTGAAATCTTCTAGGATGAAAGCTGAAGATGATGCACTTAGCTTTCTTCTTGATCATTTGTATTTGTCATAAGAAGGTGCCATGATAGCATGTTTCACATAGCCATAAGGGTAGACTTTGGGTAGTCACACCACCCAAAAGACTATCAGGGCTTCTTTGAAAAATAAGAAAATATCTCAGGGATAGGCATCATTTGCTGCCAAGGTGGTATTTAATATACGTATTAGTTGATCTTTTTCAAATTGATAGAATCCCAACTGAGATTAATGTAAAGAGAAGCGTGAATGCATTAGCCGCTTAATCTAAGAAGGGCTCTTCCTGGCTTCATGCACAGTGGGTCCCAGGGGTTTAAATAGTGTAGGTAAAGCTTGCTCCCTCCCTCCATAGGTCTTTTTCCCTCTATCCTTTATTGTGTGTCCTTTTTTTTTTTCCTCAATAGCAAATAGACTTACCTGCCTGGCCAGAGAGTTACTACAAGAAATTCCTGCTTATTTTATCTCTCAAGTTCACAATACTAAAGGGATAAAGACCCTTCCACTCTTTCTCCCATGAACCACTTAGCAAATTTTAGAAAATCAGGTGCCTCTCCTTGAACCAGGGTGGAGGACTACTCTGACCGGTCTTGTCTGGGGTATCCCACCCAAACTGTGCACCAAGTGGGATAACCAAGGGTAGCGGGCTTCTGTTCCTTGATTGAGGACAAAAGTAGGAGTACTGGTCAGATGTAAAACACCCACTGCTGTTAACCATTGTTCTTCTGAAGAAGGGAGGTGTCCACTAGAAAAAAGTGGATGTGGCTTCTCTGAGAGCTGCCTTTGTTTCTGTGCTGTGTCCAGGTCTCACAGAATGGATACTCCCAGTATATGTGTGAACGCAGCCCCCTTTGCTCAATTTCCCTTAGCACGTAGGCTCAAGAAAATGCCCTATTTCCCAAAAGGCCTTATGGCATTGTCCTCTCTTTCTTGTGAATATCTGATTTATGTTCTGTCAGTGACAGGAAGCTGCTCAAATGATCCACCCAAGTCCTGCCACTGCCCCCGTGATGGTTTGTTTTTCTCATTGTTTAGCGTTCCATTAGCTTCCGCAGCGAGAGCCGTCCTGACATCCTCGCCCCCCGACCCTGGTCCAGAAATGCTGCCCCCTCAAGCACGAAGCGGAGAGACAGCAAGCTGTGGAGTGAGACTTTCGATGTATGCGTCAATCAGATGCTTCCATCCAAGGAAATCAAGCGTCAGGAGGTAGGCTGTGGACCTAGGAGTTGGGCCTGTCTCTGGAATGAAGTACACTATAGACAGGAGCCAAACTGGGTCTCCACTACAGGCTCCAAATCAAATCTTTGTTGCACTTGTAGGAGGACAAACTGGGGTGTCACAGCTTGTAAGGAACTGAGAAACCAGCATCCAGCTGGGTGGGTGGCCCCTGCTTTAAAAAGAAACTGATGTGAAGATCTGAATTTACAAAGAAAATGAATCAGGAAGCGTCTATTTAGGATCCCAGAGCTCATAAAAATAATCACTTGAGTTATATTTTAATAGCAATTTCTAGAATGTTTTAAAATACTCAATTTATAAAACTTTGATTCGGTTTTGTGGAGAACTTATCTATGGAATGCAGTTAATTTCATTACCTGTAAGTTTTCTGTATCAGTAGCTCTAAATGACTGTGGTAATATTACCCTTTATAGAAAGCTTGTCAAAAAAAAAAAAAAAAAGAAAGAAAGCTTGTCAAGCTTGTCATGTGCCAATCTGTGCCAAAGCACTTCAAATGTGCATCATCTAGTGAAAGCCTTGGAACATCTATTTGTGTGGAAAACCTGACATTGGCAAAAGGAATACTTGAAAACTTTCTAGGTTTGAGTTCAGCAATTTCTTTCTAGGAATCTATCTGCCAGACACACTTACACACCAATGAAGAGATATATATGTAAGGTTATTCATCACAGTTATGTTTATAATAGTGCTAGAAAGAGCCTGAACATCTATTGCCAGGGATTGGCTAAATAATGAATCTCTGTTAGGTATACATGGAATACATATATACATGAAATACTGTGTAACTGTAAAAACACAAGAAGTGCTAATATGCATATATGGCTAAGTAGATAAGGCAAGGCACAAAATAGTATATTATGTCCTTTTACCATCTATGTGAAAGAACAAGGAAAAATGCATGTATGTGTATATAGACACCTATTTTGCCTATAGAATCATAAAATATTTCTGGAAGGACTGACAAGGAAACTGGTAACATTGTTGCCTCCTGGGAGGGACCTGGGTGGCTGGATAGAGGCAAGAAGGGAAGTTTTCACCATGTACCTATTTGTGCGCTATAAATTTTGAACTATGTTAATTTATTACTTATTTAAAAGAAATAATAAAGCATTTTAAAATAATACATGCACTGAAAAAAAAAATCTGTGAAGAAATATGGCAAAACCTTAACAGTAACAAGAGGGTATTATGGGTACTATTAAAATTTTCCACTTTACACTTTTTTTGTGTTTTCCCAAGTGTTGACAGTATGCATACATAACTTTTACAATCTGGGGGATCCCTGGGTGGCTCAGCGGTTTCGCGCCTGCCTTTGGCCCAGGGCGCGATCCTGGAGTCCCGGGATCGAGTCCCACGTTGGGCTCCCGGCATGGAGCCTGCTTCTCCCTCTGCCTGTGTCTCTGCCTCTCTCTCTCTCTCTCTCTATCATAAATAAATAAAAATAAATTTTAAAAAACTTTTACAATCTGATAGTAGGAAGGAAGGAAGGAAAGAGAGATTGATTCTGCAGATGAGGAGATTATTACCATACAGTGAATACAAGTTCACTCATCTAGAAAGTTACAGAGCTGGGATATGAACCCAGGTCCTCTCCTACTCCAAAGCCCATGATCTTCATGGTGACACTATGTGTGTCCCACAGCAGACAACTGACTGTGGTGTTTCCCAGTATGGGGTTCTATGGTTTTCCTCTCCTGGGGACCACATTTGGTCAGTCAGACCATCACACCTATGTAAGTGAGCTCTAGTGAAACAGGAAATCTGAGGAAGGTCTAAGTAAAGTCTAGCTAACTGTATTGTGCCAATCCATTTCCTGGGGTTTTTTAAAATAATTTTTTAAAGATTTTATTTATTTTTTTTATTTATTTTTTTATTTTTTATTTTTTTTTTAAATTTATTTGTTTATGATAGTCACAGAGAGAGAGAGAGAGAGGCAGAGACACAGGCAGAGGGAGAAGCAGGCTCCATGCACCGGGAGCCCGACATGGGATTCGATCCCGGGTCTCCAGGATCGCGCCCTGGGCCAAAGGCAGGCGCTAAACCGCTGCGCCACCCAGAGATCCCAAGATTTTATTTATTTATTAATGAGACACAGAGAGAGAGAGAGAGAGAGAGAGAGAGGCAGAGACACAGGCAGAGGGAGAAGCAGGCTCCATGTAGGGAGCCCAAGTGGGACTCGATCCCGGGACTCCAGGATCACACGCTGGGTCGAAGGCAAGCGCTAAACCACTGAGCCACCCAGGGATCCCCATTTCCTGGTTTTGATAACTCTCAAAACACCACCACTGGGGAAAGCTGAGTAATGGGTACACAGGACCTTGCTGTACTATGTTTACAACTTCTCCTATGAGTCTGTAATTATTTCAAAATAAAAGATTCAACAAAATAGCATACCAAGAGGGCATGATGTGGAGGCTTGCCTGGGCCTTGGGAAGGGTCACCATGCACTGGCCTCCAGCATAGTATACTGCCTCCACCTGGTTATTCCTGAGAGCAAACTCAGTGTCTTATACTGTACCCCACCCCCAGAGGTGGAGGATGCTCTCTAGGCCAGCTCACTTCTTGCCTTTAGTCTGAAAGAAATGTAGTAGTCCCCAAACTATCACTCCTGTTAGAGGACTGAACATATAATCCTTTAACAATTCATGTTTGCCAACAGTTTAGACTCCCAGATGAGTGAAAGAGCATTCTGCACATCATAGCTCTTAAACGATGATGGCTTAATAGAGCCAAATTAGAAACGGTCCATTTACACACTCTTGCACACAGCTGGCTCCTCTAATTTTATTTATTGTACCATGTAGAGCTGAGAAGTAATTTAGAATGAATTAACTTCACCAGACATCTAGAGTGATAAAATATTGGATTCTTCCTACAATTCCAGCCTCAAGACAAGTGGCTGATAAGAATAAAGCTTTCTGCGATTCACCTTCTGTTGAGTAGAGCAAAGACAAATTGTGATGACCCAGTTCATAATACTGCCGTGCCCATAACCGAGAACAGACCCCAAATCACTTATGATGGTTGCTGCACACATGAGAGACACAGAATCCAGCTATCATTATTTTACCTAAAATAGTTCCCTCTTGTTTGACTGCACCCAAGTTCTGTAATGTGAAAGGTCACTTACTGGGTTGGAAACATATGTGGAACCTCTTTCTCCCACAAACAGGTGAGTGTGTTATATAGAAGTTTTGCAAAATTCTTCCTTTGTATTTTTTAACTACTAGATGTATTTGATGCAGGTTAATTTAACTTTTTAAAGAATCCTTTAAAAATACTTAAGAAACGGGTAGATTCAGGGCTTTGGGCAACAGAACCAGTGCTGTCTGAATTTGGTCTCATAAATGGAGTGTTCAGTGAATGTGTTTTGTCTTTGCTTGCAGGCAATCTTTGAGCTTTCCCAAGGAGAAGAAGACTTGATAGAGGACTTGAAATTGGCAAAAAAGGTAAATTTGAATCCAGTGTCATTTGGGCCACCTCCTTTTTTTTTTTTTCTTATGAGTAATTTCACAATTCTAGGATTGTGCCTTAAGAGCACCCTTTTTATGACTAAGGTCATCAACAATTGAGAAGAACCTGCACACACCAAGTAGTGGGGAAAATGGCTCAAAACAAGAAGGTTCTCTGATCCTGGTATCTGTGCACGTCTCTAATGTACCTCAAAGAATACTCAAGTTTAATCAAGAAGTGTTCATAGAGGCCCAGCTTTCCATATATTTCATTGTCTCTCATGTGGAGCCTTCTTACCCATGAGAAAGAGTGTGTGGGTGTTGGAAACTAGAACTATGTCTTAGAAATAAAGTCATTTGAATCTTGTAAGTAGAGAAAGTGCTTAAGTGAGGCAATTGCATACTATCATGTGCATTAGAGTCTTTTATATAGAAACTTATGTTTTAATCACATTATGTGCAGAAAGGGAGAGGAAACCCATGGCTTGTAGCCTGTATTGTCTGGGCAACAAACTTTCCTCAAAACCTGTGGATCCCAGTAACCCCCTCTGGAGGCTGAAATCCATATTCCTTCATCTGACATTTCCAGCCCTCTTTAAAGAATCACAGGGTTGGGAAAATGCCTCCCTTCTTTTAAGAGTCCTGAGTCCAGATTCCTCCTCATATGAAGTCTTGTCTGTAGCATTCCTGGGAGATGGCCATATACTTCTCTTGGACATACAGCCAAGAAACTGAGTTTTTAGGCAGGGCTGGAGAAGGAGACGACAAAGAAAGCATTTAACTCTGTGAGACATCTTGCTGGTCACCTATCCAGCTTCTCCTTCATGTATCAACATTCCCCAGAGCAAAAAAAAAAAAACATTCCCCAGAGCAAAGCACCTTAAGGATGTTTTCCTGCCATCCTTTTGCTTGTGGTAGTTCCACCCCTTAGTTTCCTTTCAACTGTCCATATCCAGACATCCTTCAGGAACCAGCTCAAATCTCAGTTCATTTTTCACCAGTATTTACTGCCTCCTTCTCCATACCAGACAGCTCATCTTAAACCTTCCTGGACTACTCTAGCTTTAATTCTCTCAGCCTCTGAGCAGTTATGATTTGACCCATTTTTGCTGCTATGTGATATCTCTCCTGTTTGTGTTTTTTTTTTTTAAAGAAAGATTTTATTTATTTATTTATTTATTTATTTATTTATTTATTTATTTATTTATTTATTTATTTATTTATTTGACAGAGAAAGAAAGAGCACAAGCAGGGGGAGCTGTAGGCAGAGGAAGAAGCAGACTCCCCACTGAGCAGGGAGTCTGATGCAGGGCTCAATCCCAGGACCTGGAGATCATGATCTGAGCCAAGAGCAGACACTTAACTAACTGAGCCCCTCCCCATCCATCTCTCCTGTTTTTAATCTTGAACTTTTAAAAACATATATCTAATTATCCACATGTTCTTCTTATCTCCCAGTTGGCTTTATAAGTCTCCTTGGAGTCAGGGGCTATGCCCTCTGAGTGTTTGTACTCTATTACAGTGACCTGGGTATAATTGTGTGTTCTTGTTTAATTATCATTAATAAGAGTTGATAAGATTGACAGATTTTGGTCTCTTGGCTTCAGATCAGTGGTAAATGATGCCATCACTTTTTTCTTTCTTCCTTTACTTAGTTTAAATATGGACTAATTGAAAAAACCTGGTAGCAACTAATTTTGTATAAATTAGGTATTTTTTAAGCTGCAAGATCTTCAATAATGTTAAATTTTAAAACCTTATACAAATCATATCCGCTCTCTACTTAGGATTTGTGCCCTGCCTGAATGTATGATATACTAGAAGAAAAAAGCTTTTTAAAAATCTACTTTGGTTTATCAACAACCACAAAGGGCTCGAGGCAGTGCTGGATTCTCATCTGTTCTGTCCACACCCATCTGCTGTCTCCACAGCATTTTGGGAGAAGCCGTTGGGGAAAGCCAAATATTTTGTTATTAAGTGGGGCCTCACACCGATGCCATTTACAATAACTTGTTTCCTCTGATTTTAAATGTTTGCTTCTATCTCTTGCCCTTCTTGCGCAGGCCTATCATGACCCCATGCTGAAACTCTCTATAATGACGGAACAAGAGTTGAATCAAATTTTTGGAACACTGGACTCTCTCATTCCTCTACATGAAGGTATAATTTTGTTCCCAGAATGAGTCATGACTTGTAGCCTTAATTGAGTTGTCTTACAACAAGTCATGATTATGTAATAATGTGATTAACCCAGAATCTACTTCCAGTCCTGTTCATATTTGAATGCCTAACAAAATAAGCATTCTGTTTGTTCTGTTTTTTGTTTTGTTTTGTTTTTTGTTTTTACCAGAGCTCCTTAGTCAACTTCGAGATGCTCGGAAGCCTGATGGCTCTACTGAACATGTCGGTCCCATCCTTGTGGGCTGGGTAAGAAAAGTCCTCTAGTCTTCATTGAAAATAAATTTCAATAACATAGTTTCATTTTAGCTAGACTTTTTATATTAGCAAATGTTAGTTTTACATCATAATGATGTAGGTTTACATCATAGTTTTACATCAAATTCCTAGCAAAATTTATCATATTAAGGTTTTATCTCTTCAAAGCATGGGAACAATTTTTTTTTCTTAATACACATTTGCAGCATTTAAAGATAACATGGCCTTGTTGCAGTAAAATAAGTAAAGGCACATATGAAATGGTTACTAATTTTACATCAAATAAAGTAAAACTAGTTAATATTCAGTTTAGGCCAATTACTGATAATGTGATTACTATCATTTCAATTCCAGTTAATATTCACAGACATATTCTTATCCATCACCAAAGAAGATGCTTTTATTCAGGCTTTAAAAACTCTCATGGTAAAATGTAGTTTCATATGCAAGGCAATACTAAATGTTAATGTTTAACATATATCTGATTCTGAATAACTTCATAGGAAGGCTTGGTATTATGCTGACCTTCATCCCGAATAACCAATTCCCTTTCCTAATTAAACAAAGAAATCAGCTGTGACCTTAGATTAAGGTTCTAAATTTATGGTCTTGGAGCTAAATTTGTGTTTTGTTGGGTACCTAATGTGGTTGTTCATTTGTTTAATGTCCTTTAGACCAGACTTGCACTTTCTATTTTTGCCACAGTCCCAACCATTCCCTATTACTACATTTCTGTTTCCTTTGAGTCCTTGAGTGTACCACCCCAGCTCCAGGTGGTTTTTATTTGTTATGAAGCAGGAAATAAAAGCAGATTACTTTGATGACTTCTTCCACACAGCATTAGATCTCTCATCTCTCTGATCCACACGGTCTTCCAGAAAAATAGGCAGGAAGTGCTCCAGCAGCAAGCATTAGAGTCATCCCACTGTTTGGGGGAATATTGTGAAGGTTATAAAACCTACTATCACCATGTGAGTTCTCTTTATCCAATTATATTTGTACTTATATTTTAACCTTCCTAGGCCTTCCAGTTCTGACGTTTTGATGTTGATCTCTTATCCTAACTTCTACTTCTCAATTACTGCCTTGATCAAGAAAGTTTGAGGTTTTCTTGACTTAAATAGCTTTAGCTCACAAGTCTCTTTTAGCGCTGAGGCCAAAATACCCCAAAGGCATCTGAAAGGCAAGCAACGTTCTAAGATGAATAATTTAGAAAATGTGCCTTAATATTTTAGGAGAGATCATTCATCTTATATTTTTGAGTTTCATTTTATTATAAGATGTGGTAGGTGTTTTAACTTCTTTAGACTTCAAAGAAATTTCTCTATAAAGAGAGCCAGCCAGCTGGAGACAGAGAAGGTATAATGAGAAGAGAGATTCTGTCTCAGTATTTCTTAAACTTCCTGAGTCTTGAGCTGCTCTGATGTGAGTGAAGGGCCAGTGAGGCTGCTTTCTAGAATTAGCACGATACCTATTCTGTTTTTGATGAGATGGCAATATAGAACAACATGGTTTCCTTAGACATCATATACAAATTGTCAGAAGCAAAAGTGTAGGCATTTCCTTGTTAATAATTTTTTTCTGAAATAAATATTTGCCACTCTTATTAGGAAATAGGTTTGATCTGGGGGTGGCTTTGCAGACCTTTTCTGTATGTACTCAAAGGAAATGTGACCACTTCCACTGCTATCTGAACCCTTCAGACATCAAATGGAGACTTACAGCTTGAAGAGCAGCCTAAAATTAAACAACTGGCCCATTGTGACCAGACCTCATGAGAAACGGCTCTTATTTATCAGGCTCGACGAGCTGTTAAATGTTTTCCCACTTTTAACTGCAGATGTGTCCATGCGAGTGGGAACTGTAAACCAAGGGGTACATCTGTTTGAGTTCTGGTCTTTTTAACAGAACAAAATAAACATCTGAGGGGACTTTGAATGAGAAAAGTCAGAGCCCATTCGACCCATGAAAAATTGATTTATTCACCCCTCCCAAACCCCTCCCAAGGAAAAAAGGTGAAGAAAAAAATAAAGAAAACCCTTTTAAACAAGTGAGCCTCCCTTGTGGGACAAGCCTGGCAAGTCCTTTTGACCTTTGAATGAATCAATTACTTGTACTTTGAAGGCCTGAAGCAGAGTGGTGGTTTTCTCAGGGAGCCTCCCTGGTCACTGAGGATCAGTCTCCCAGATGGGTAGGCTGATCCCATACACTTCCCCTGTTGTACAGAAACACCTTCCCAAGCGACTTATCTTCATGCTAACGTTTTTTCAGTAATAAAATAATTTATGAGCTCTCCAAGGCAGCAGGTTTTCATGTTAATTTGGGTTCTAATTAAATTTTAATTCTATAGAGAAAGGCAGGGTACATAGAAGCAAAAAAAAATAGATTTGTTCTATCACTTTTCACAATGTTAGGGAGTTCTAAAGAAAGTGAAGAGTTTCCTTTATAAATTCTTGATAGTCTATTTAAAGAGATGTTGAGTAGTTCAGAGCTTTGGGGGGAAGGATGGAGGAAGAACGTGGGGCAGACTGGTTTTGTTTCTAGCTGAGCAAGTAGTTTTGCTTCTCTAAACCACAATTTCTTCAATAAAAATATCCTAGGGATAAATAATAATAATAGCTAGTACTTACTGATTCTTCACCAGAAGCCAAGCCCTGGTACTTTTTATCTGCCTTAGCTCATTAAAAGATAGTAAGACATTAGTATATACATTTTTTAAGTAGCAAAACTGAGGCTCAGAGGGTCACCTGACTAGTAACTGTCCAGCTTAAGCTTTGAACATGATTATCCCTGGTTCCAGAGTCCACCCTCTTAACCACTGTATTATCGCCGCTCACATCTTACGTAACTGAATGTGCATATTTGGGAACCGAGATGTGTACATTCTTCATTCCCTATCAAGTTATCACTTGTGTGGCCTTTTCTAGCCAGTGGGTTGAACCAGATAGGCTTTCAGGTCATGCTCAGGAAATGAGCACCCTGTCAGGTGTGAACAGGACCAGAGCTGGATTGGGTTGCCATGGCAGTGGGGGCAGCAGGATCAGAGAGTAATGGCCCATTGGACAGGGAGCAGCAGTGTGGTCAGAGTTCCTCACTAGTTTACATCCGATAGTTACTGCTGATTTGTTTCTCCATAATGAAAACATCAGGCATTTCCAGGTCTTTTTAAAAGGCGAGGAAGTGGAAATGAAATTAAGAGGGCCTGAAGCTCTTTTTAATTAACTCTGAAAATCTAAATTACAAGCCACAATACTACATCTGGGGTGTGTGTGTGTGTGTGTGTAAGTAGCAATTATCATTACTTTCAAATACAAGGTTGAGTAAAGAATTTCTGCAGCTCTTTTTACACAAATAAAGGTTTGTCGTTTTTTATGACACGTAAGGAAGGTAAACCTTTCCAAAGAATGTTAAACTATACAGTGAACTTAAACATTACTTCCTTGGTATCTCTTTTTGGTTTTAGTTGCTGAGAAAATAATTTCAGTAAGAAGTATAAAAGAAGCACCAGAATACTTACACTTTGACACATTGTTCAGATGCTGCCACAACTTACTTCTAAACCATGTTCCCAGACTATCGAATATTTCCTAATCTGGAAATCATTAAACACTGATTTATTTGTTAATTCAGAATATAAACTTTGAATGTCTGTGAACGGTAGGCCCGGTGCAAAGTATTGAGGATGCAGAAATTAAAGACCCTCTTGCCACTGCCTTGCACTAAATCCCTCCACAGGGCAGGTGTTGTGATAAATGTGGCTTCTTAGTCCAAAGGAAAGAAGCCAACACAGCAGGGCCATTGGCTGCTTTTTTTATTGCCTCTGGCACTTTTTACGGAAGCTGACAACCCATGCATTAGGATGCTGAGCCTTGGATGCCACTAATAGGAAGGAGTGGAAAAGAGAGATGCCAGTCCTCTTACTGGCTCTCTGACTCTGTGTTCGCACAATGTGACTGATGGGACATGTGAGAGAAATTAATATTTTGGTAGAAGGAAGATAGGGGAGTCGAAGTGTTCCAAAGTCTTTAAGCTTAAATGTTCTTTGCATGGTATTGTGATGCTAATAATGAGGTATAGACAAGAATCTAATTTAAAAGATTTTTCTAAATGCTTCCTGCATCTAATTTTTTACTAATTATACTTTTGCTTTACACTTCTTGGAGTTCTGATTCCACCTTTTGGAATCAGGTAATCTTCAACTAACAGAGATGCTTGCACCAGGCCATGCAAAGGGCTGGGCCATAGAGTCTGACTTCTTGCTTTCTTTTTATGCCTAAGTCTTCCAGATGAGTTTCTTATGAATAAGTTTTAAAGAAACCCCATTTGCTGTTTTTAAAGATGGGAAGCTTTCCCCTCACCAGATGCTTTTGGAAGTTCAGGAAAATTTTGAGCTGTATGCGTATGCAGTTATTTTGGTTCTTTCGTTTCTAGCTTAGATTGGCAGAAATATGCAAACAAATTATGATAGGGTCTTAATCAAGAAAGTAAATGTGCAACTAAGAAATTAACTTTGAGCAAGCAAGCCAAAGCCTAGAAACTGTTCATTGCTTGCTAGTTTGAAGATTATACTAGTCTGTCTCCTGCAGCCATACAGATAAAGGAATGTTGGCCAGGCCTGGAGACCAATTAGGTTTTGTGCAGTCCACACAAGTGATACTTGCTTGTAGCTTCACAGAACAATTAGCTCTACACTCCAACCCTGTTTTGGTGTTCCTTTCTTAGCTGCCTTGTCTCAGCTCCTACGACAGCTATTGCAGCAATCAAGTAGCCGCCAAAGCTCTGCTGGACCACAAAAAACAAGATCACCGAGTCCAGGATTTCCTACAGCGATGTTTAGAATCCCCCTTTAGCCGCAAGCTAGATCTCTGGAATTTTCTCGATATTCCAAGGAGCCGTCTAGTGAAATACCCTTTGCTTCTTCGAGAAATCTTGAGGCACACACCAAATGATAATCCAGATCAGCAGCACCTGGAAGAAGCTGTAAGTTCATCTGTTTCTTCCTGTCTTTACCTTGTTTTCTCCCTTACGTCTAGCAGATAGGGTGCATGGGTGAATGAAGGGTCTCTGGGTACATGGGATGCAGGGGTCTTGGCTTCCAGGCTTGGTGTTACTATCAGTCATGTTTTGATTTTACAAGTCACTTCTCTCTCTGCCTCAGTCTCCTAACCTATATAATGTAGTGTTTATATGAAATCCACTCTAAGGTCCCTTTGGAAAAAAATAAACAAACAAATAAGTCCCTTTGATTTCTGAGAGTTCTTGATTCTGTAAAGGTAACTCTGTAATCTGTAATTACAATTCATAATAAACTATAATCTGTTTGTTACAGTGGTTGTGAGGGTTAAAATCTCTGGAGATTTTAAATTGAATATCTCTGTTTAGCAAATGGGAGTTGCATCTTACTTTAGCCCCTGAGCCCATCTGCAAAGTCAACACCCATTTCAGATCCAGCTCTCCTCTGACTGCAGTGAGGAACCAACCTAGTCAAACTTCCTGCTCACCAGAAAATGTTTATTGAGTATGGAGAGAGGTTCATTCTTCCCTAGCAGCAAAAGAAGACCAGGAAAAATTGATTCATCTTATGAGAATATTGTGAACAGTGAGTGTTCTGTCCTTGGAACTTAGTTCTGATTAGGGTGCTCTGTGGGACAGAGAAGAGGTGATGGCCAGGAGGAGCCAGTGGCCTGAGCAAAGCTATGGAGGAATGACAGGACAGGTGATGCCTGGGGAATACCATGGATCTGTCTGCCTGGGATTGACAACCGATAATCTGACGAACAGCAGGAAAGAAGGCAGAGGATGGGGGTTCAGATCTGGTTATAGAAGGTTTTAAATATCAGTTTGAGATAGTTTTCCTTTGCTGTGTTTTGTTTGTTTTTTGTTTTCTAAGTAGCTGGGATTCAGAGTTCAAATCCCAGCCCCAGTACTGACAAGCTATGGAATCTTGGACACATTACTCTCCTTGTCTGTAAGACAGGGGACAGAGGAGGAAGGGACCACAGACAAAGAGGCAAGTTGAGAGGATGCTCAACATACAGTCATAGAAACCTGCTGAGGGAGGGGCCATGGGGATGAGGCCTAGAGACCAATTCAAAGAGTCCATTCCCTGACTGTATCTGGAACAGAAAGAGGATATGCATAGGTGACTTGAAAATCTGAAGCTATGAAATCTGCAGCCATGAAATCTGCCAGCAAACTGCCTATCTCCCCCCAGAGAGAGGTTTAATAATAAGTAGCAATCACAAACAATAATAATTCTAGCAATACCTGCTGACATTTCTTGAATACCTAGTAAATTAGCTTTATATAATTACTGTAGAGGTTATGTATCTCATTTAACCCTTATAATAACCTGTGAGATAGCTGTGCTTGTTAGGACCATATTCCAGATGAGGTTTGGAGGGCTTGAATAACTTGCCTGGCTCTAGGGCCAGCACATGATGAGGTTGATATCTGAAATCTGTCAGTGTGGGCTGCAAAACCTGTGCCTGTTCCACTTTTTTATGATCCTATCCCATGGAGCTGAAAGCCTGGCTGCTTCTTTGAGCCACTGTTGCCTGTAGAAGTACAGAAAGCTGTCTGGCCTCTAGGCTTTGTAGAGAGGCCTCACTGGTCAGAGGTGGGCTGGGTGCCTCCTTGCAGGGATAGAAAAGATGGGAGAAAGGTACTCTTGACTGATTGCAAACACACACAGACCAGGTCCCCAATCCAGCACAGATAGGGGACACAGGCCCCAGGGATGAGGCCCATTCCACTTCATTATGTCTGTTTTTACATTGGGAAGCATGCCGTAGAGTTGCCTCCTCTCCATATTTCATCCCAGCAAGTGTGTGGTCTGTGGGAATGAAAACAACAGGGGACTCAAGCTAGTCTAAATAATTACTTTTTTGAAGCATGTGAGCCTGCTCTTTTACTGTTAAGATTTCTTCTTTTTAATATGCAGCATGAAAGAATAATGCTTTATTTCTAAAACCACCCAGTGACCGAAAGTTTGGATTTAAAAAATGCATAAGAATAAGATTGCTTGTGATATGAAAGGATGTACCAGTTTCCCTGGTGCATAAGATGTGATGTCATTTTTAAAAGTTGAATCTGTACCTGTTATTCAGGCAGATTTGTGTGTGAAGCATGGTTAGACCTGCGTTTGAAAATGTCTACAAAGCAAGTCTTCTAAATGCCCATTTACACAATAGAGGCACAGCAATGTTGTTTTGGGTTTTTGTGGGGGTTTTTTTTCCCCTTCTTTTCAAAATCATCTGGGCATTAACCCAGATGAGCAGAAATATTTAGCCCTGTACTCTTGGGTACATTGTGAATGCTTGATGAATATAAAACCCAGAGTACTGATGTAGCTTGAATTACAAGTTCCCTGAATAGATTTTCCACCTATGAAAAGGGAAGAATTGGAGAACCTAACTAAATTGCTTCTACATCAAGTGTCCAGTCCTATAATTAGATCTAAAAAAAGTCTCGCTTTTACTGCAATGCATAAACTACCGCATCATTATTAGAATTTCTTAATAGTGTTTTGGAGGGTTGATAGACATTTTCCCGCAAAAGAGAACATTTTTAAATAGAACTTCCGATATTTAGATATTCCAGCAGTCTGTTTGTTCTGACATTTTAAATTCTAAAGATTGTTTCAGGCTACAAATGATCTTGCAGACCATCTCTTCCCTCTGCCCACCACAGTTCCCCAACTCTTTAAAAAAAAATCACTGAAATCAATGAGAAGAACAGTCCTGCTGTTCCTGCAGTGCTGGCTGCTATTCTTGGTTCATGTCAGAAGCCCACGAGTAGACGACCTTACCACCCAAGGAACTAGACAGGGCTTTCAGATTCCACTTTGAGGGTAATGATCATGGCATGTGTGGGCTTAACCCCCATTCTCTTCCCAGATATTTGTCGTCATCTTGCTTTATCGGTTCTTCCCCTTCAGTTTGAAACCTGATGAGAGATACAACAGTAAGTTGAACTTAAATGTGTAACCACCATGACTATTTGATATTGGCAATCTGCTATCTACACTTTTATTCCTCACTGTGAATCTGCAAAATAAAGTCCTCTCAAGAACCAGTGCAGGGGGCACCTGGGTGGTTCAGTCGATTGAGCATCCCACTCTTGGTTTCAGCTCAGACCATGACCATGATCTCATTGGTCTTGGGATCAAGCCCTGGGTGGGCTCTGTGCTCAACAGGGAATCGGCTTGAGATTCTCTTCCTCTGCCCTTCCCCCCACTTGTACTCTCTCTCTCTCTTTCTCTTGAATAAATAAATCTCATAAATAAAAAAAGAACCAGTGCAGAAATTAGATGCTTATGATGTAGAGGTGTTTATAACTACAAAACAACATTTTTAATAAATGAAAGCAGAGGGATGCCTGGGTTTCTCAGTGGTTGAGCTCCTGCCTTCTGCCCAGGGCATGTTCCTGGAGTCCCTGGATCGAGTCCCACATTGGGCTCCCTGCATGGAACCTGCTTCTCCCTCTGCCTATGTCTCTGCCTCTCTCTCTGTGTCTCTCATGAATAAATAAGTAAAATCTTAAAAAAAAAATAAGTAAATGAAAGCAGACCCGGAAGTGCTATTATAATGTCCACAAAGAATGTGGAATAACACTGATCACTTCTGTTGTTTGTCTCTATTTTTTTCAAATATCAGAGAAAGAAGTAGCATCAGACAGTAGTCATAGCTACCCAAGGAACCACTGTGTTATTTGAGTTTATTAATCTTCATGTGATATGCCAGCTGTTCAGTCCCTGAGTTAACTTAGAAAGTGAACACATTTTTATCCCTATAGTACATCATTTTTCTGTTGTCCTGGATACTTACAGGTAAACCTAGTAATAGTAAACTCTAAAAAGAGCCACAGCAATTAACGCTAAGACCTTTAAAAGCAAGGGAAAAGTATGGATTCTACTATATATTAAAAATGTAGGGATCCCTGGTGGCTCAGCGGTTTGGTACCTGCCTTTGGCCCAGGGCATGATCCTGGAGTCCCGGGATCAAGTCCCACGTCGGGCTCCCGGCATGGAGCCTGCTTCTCCCTCCTCCTGTGTCTCTGCCTCTCTCTCTCTCTCTCTGCCTCTCTCTCTCTCTCTCTATCATAAATAAATAAATAATCTTTAAAAAAATAAAAATAAAAAATAAAAATGTAGGGGCAGCCCAGGTGGCTCAGGGGTTTAGCGCCACCTTCAGCCCAGGGCCTGATTCTGGAGACCCAGGATCCAGTCCCTCGTTGGGCTCCCCACATGGAGCCTACTTCTCCCTCAGCCTGTGTCTCTACCTCTCTCTCTCTCTCTCTCTCTCTGTGTGTGTGTGTATGTGTGTGTGTGTCTTTCATGAATAAATGAAATCTTTAAAAAAAATGTAGTAAGGTAAAAGATTAGGGTAGACCTAAAAGAGTGTATAAGATATCTCCCATATATTTTAAAGCTTCTTGAGGGCAGGGACCCTGTCTCATTTCTTTGAATGATACCACCTAATTTGACACTGAACAGATGCTCAATGAGCAATAATTGAATTAATTTGAAGGATGAGTCATAGTTTGGTATGTTTTGTAAAATTTTTTTTAAAGATTTTATTTATTTATTTATGACAGACACAGAGAGAGAGATTGAGAGAGGTTTTTTTTGAAGGTAACAATAAGTAATCAGTCATGTCTGAAAACCAAGAGAGGGGGGGAAAAAACAAAGAGAAAGTTTGTGTACCAGAGTTCTATTTATTATTTGTTTTATGTTAATAAAACTCAGATTAATTTCATAGAACTTATATTTAATGTCACATTGACATTATTTTATGATACAAAAAGCCTGTGTGCTTTGAAAAAGGATGTGTTTTTATCAAAGTAATGCTACCGCTAAACTTTGGGAAATAGAAAAAAGAACACATGAGCTTTGAAAGTCATAATAGCTACAAAAATATATAGATTATGCATCTGTTCATAGGGTATAGTCAATAGATGCAGAAAAAGCATTTGACAAAGTACAACATCCATTCATGGTAAAACCCTGAACAAAATAGGTTTAGAGGGAACATACCTCAGAAATCATAAACGCCAAAAAAAAAAAATCATAAACGCTGTATATGAAAAACCCACAGCTAATATCATCCTCAATGGAGGAAAAATGAGAGCCTTTCCTGTATAGTCAGGAATAAGACAGGGATGTTTACTTTCACCACTGTTATTTAACATGATACTGGAAGTCCTAGCAACAGCAATCAGACAACAAAAAGAAATTAAAGGCATTCAAACTGGCAAGGAAGAAGTCGAACTTTCACTATTTGCATATGACATGATACTCTATATAGAAAACCCAAAAGACTCCATCAAAAAATTGCTAGAATTGGGGATCCCTGGGTGACCCAGCAGTTTAGCACCTGCCTTTGGCCCAGGGCACGATCCTGGAGACCCGGGATCGAATCCCACGTCAGGCTCCTGGTACATGGAGCCTGCTTCTCCCTCTGCCTATGTCTCTGCCTCTCTCTCTCTCTCTCTCTCTCTGTGTGTGACTATCAGAAATAAATTAATTAATTAATTAATTAATTAAATAAAATAGATAAATGAATTCAGTAAACTCACCAGATAAAAAAATAAACATATAGAAATTGGTTGCGTGTCTACACACCAATTATGAAGCAGCAGAAAGAGAAATTAAGGAATCAATCCCATTTACAGTTGTGCCAAAAACAGTAAGATACCTAGGAATAAATCTAACTAAAGAGTTGAAAGACCTGTCTCTGAAAACTATACAACACTGATAAAAAAAAATGAAGATGACACAAAGAAATGGAAAGACATTTCATGCTCATGCATTGGAAGAACAAATATTGCTAAATTGTCTATAATACCAAAGCAGACTATATATTTAATGCAATCCCTATCAAAATACCAACATTTTTCATGGAGCTAGAACAAACGATCCTAAAACTTGTATGCAACTACAAAAGACCCCGAATAGCTAAAGGAACCTTGAAAAAAAAAAAAAAGCAAAGCTGAAAGCATCACAATTCCAGACTTTAAATTATATTACAAAACTGTAGTGATCAAAACAGTATGGTACTGACACAAAAATAGACCCATCAATCATTGGCACAGAACAGAAAACCCAGAAATGAACCCACAACTAGATGGTCAATTAATCTTCAACAGAATATCCAATGGGAAAAAGAGAGTCTCTTCAACAAATGATGTTGGGAAAACTGGAAAGTAACATACAAAAGAATGAAACTGAGCCACTTTCTTACACCATACACAAAAATAAATTCAGGGGAGGAGGGCGGGGGGTGGGGGTGAATGGGTGACAGGCACTGAGGGGGGCACTTGACATGATGAGCACTGGGTGTTATTCTGTATGTTGGCAAATTGAACACCAATAAAAAATAAATTTATTATAAAATAAATAAATAAATAAATAAATAAATAAATAAATAAATAAATAAAATGAATTCAAAATGGATGAAAGACCTAAATGTGAAACAGGGAACTATCAAAGTCCTAGAGGAGAAGACAGGCAGTAATCTTTGACAATGGCTGTGGCAGCTTCTTTTTAGATATGTTTCCTGAGGCCAGGGAAGCAAAAGCAAAAATTGTTTATTGGGACTTCATCAAAATAAGAAGCTTATGTACAGTGAAGGAAACAATCACCAAAACTAAAAGGCAATCTACAGAATAGGAGAAGCTATTTGCAAATGACATACCTGAAAAAAGGTTAGTATCCACAATATAAAAAGAACTTACAAAAATGCCCCAAAATGAATAATCCAATTAAAAATGGGCAGAAGACATGAATAGAGAAGACATACGGACAGCCAATAGACACAAAAAAAGGTGGTCAATATCACTGATCATCAGGAAAACACAAATCAAAACAACAATGAGATACCACCTCACTCCTGTCAGAGTGGCTAAAATCAACAACACAAGAAACAATAGGTGTTGATGAGGATGTGGAGAAAGAGCAACCCTCGTGCACTGTTGGTGGAAATGCGAACTGGTGCAGCCACTGTGGAAAATAGTATGGAGGTTCCTCAAAAAGTTAAAAATAGAACTACCTTATGATCCAACAATTGTACTATTAGGTATTTACCAAAAGAATACCAAAATGCTAATTTGAAGGGATACATGCACCCTGATGTTTACAGCAGCATTAGCTACAATAGCCAAATTATGGAAACAGCCCAATTGTCCATCAACTGATGAATGGATAAAGAACATATGAAGTGTGTGTGTGTTTGTGTGTGTGTGTGTGTGTGGTAATGGAATATTACTCTGCCATGAGGAATGAAATTTTGCCATTTGCAAGGACATAGATAGAGCTAGAGAGTATTATGCTAGGTGAAACAAGTCAGAGATAGACAAATACCAAATGATTTCACTCATATGTGGAATCTAAGAAACAAAACAAGCAAAGAGTGTGTGTGGTGGGGGGGGGAAGCAATGAAGAGGCAAACCAAGAAATAAACTCTTAACTATAGAAAACAGATTGATTATGATCAGAGGGGGTGTGGGGGATGGGTAAAAGAGGTAATGGGGATTAAGGAGTGTGCTTATGATGAGCACTGGGTGTTGTATGGAAGTGTTGAATCATTTCATTTGTACACATAAAAAAACTATTATAGCCTATGTTAACTAACTGGAATTTAAATAAAAACTTTAAAATATATATTACCACAAGATATATGGGACTGTTGATCTTTCCACTCTTAGAGAACAGAGGACCCTGGAGAGGAAGTCATCATTTTGCCTCTGGTTGGTGTCATTGAGTTTTTACTCAACTAATTTCTTGTTCCTTTGTTTTTTAGTATTTTATAGCTTTTAGACATAAAAGTGATAGAACATGTGATAGAATAACGCATCAGAATAAATGCTCACTGATTGTGTCTGAGTACTGTACTTGTATTGCTTTGTTTTGTTTCATTTTGTATTAACAATAGTCTATCCACCATTGCTGTGAAACCCCTTCACCCCTAACTTATTCACATGTGCTATAGGCATGCGTGAGTGTACGTATATAGAAAAATGGTTCCCATCATTACAGCTAGTGTTTCTTCTTTCCATGTATAGTTTTCTGTCCTTTATAAATCATTTATATTTTATCACAAAAAAGGTGTCCAAACCATTTCTTCACAGCCAATTTGCAAATATGGTTTGTAGGTTAGATTGAGTACATGTAGAGACACCTTGCAACTGGGTTTAAACCCCAAAGATAATCCCTTTTGGGGACTACTACATCCTGCTTTGTTTTCTCTCCTTGGCTAAAGTTTTTATATGCCTATATTTTCAACATTATAAACATGTTTGAAGAAATGTGCAACATAGAGCTCAGTAGTTACGAGTCCTGCACATCAAAAGCTATACCTTATATCTCTTCCTCTCAGAAAAAAAAAAATCAGTTTTATATATAACACAAATATCTATATGTGTATATAAATATGTATGTATGTATATGTATATCTATGTGTATATGGATAGATGGACACGATATATTCAAAGCTTGTATTTATTTTTGCCTTTTCCCAAAGCAGCTAGTTAGATAACAGAATCTCAGAATTAGATACAAGTCTATCTTGGTGACCTTCTAGGCTGAGCCCCTGGGACTTGTTGGTGTGGATGGTTTGCTTACTTTCCCCATACTTTCTTCTTTGTTTCCATAGATAAACATCATTCAGGGAATAGTGGCAGAAATCAACACCAAGACGGGGGAATCTGAGTGCCGCTATTATAAAGAACGGCTGCTTTACTTGGAAGAAGGCCAGAAAGACTCTCTAATCGACAATTCGAGAGTGCTGTGTTGTCATGGAGAACTGAAGAACAATCGAGGAGTGGTGAGTAGCTACTCTCTTCCAGTGGTTTCCTCCTAGACCTCCCCCAACGCTTAATCCATTTGATGCCCAGCCTCCTATGCCTTTCTTACCCAGGGTCACATGCTTTATACAAAAATTGCTTTCCGGTGTCTTTTGTATCATAGGATCCCCTATAATTGGATATATATTGTATGTATATTTATGTATTATAATTTTTATATAAATAATATGCATTCTGTTTCTAACTTATAATTAATATATACTTACATATTTTATACAAAGTATTTTATTTATTTATTTATTTATTTATTTATTTATTTTTATTTTAAATTTCACAACCAGTACATATTCAGGAAGAATTTTGGAAACCAACATAGGGTTGCCAACTTTGTATTTTGTTTGATCATGACCTTCAATATCAAATACAGAACAGTTAGCATCTCCTCCTGCTTTAATATCAGAAAAAAAGGGGTGATTTTAGCAGAATGTATATTATGATCTCAGAAAAACAGCTCTTAAATTAAAACTCTTAGGTTTATGAGAAATTCTTTGCTTTTTTTATGGACTGGTACCCATCCACACACTGCCATTTTTACTTTTTTTAAAACAATAACCTGCCCTCCATTGGCTGCATATTTAACTCCACCCAATTTCCTGGCTTTTTATTCCTGAGTAGATATTAAAATTGTTCCTTCTCTCCTGTTGTAGTAACTTGGATGGATCTCCCTGGAGCACTACTACAATGGGTTATAATTATCTACCATATATCTGTCAGTATTTTCCATTATGCTATGATCTTTTAGGGTAAAGACCATGTCTTGTTAATCCCCAGCACTTTATTATGGAGACCTGGCATGGACTAAGCACTCAATAATGTTAGGTGAATGAGTGAAGGAATGAATGAATGAATGTTTGTATAAAGAAAGGATGGATTTAAATTTTGTGAGAGTTCAAAATTCTTTTAACTCACCAGACTATTTTTGTGTGTAGCCAGTAGAAATTAATGCTAATATATATATTGTATATTATAATTTATACATATACATAAAAATATATGTATAACAGATTTTATTATATGTAATATGTACTTAAATTCAATGTTGGGAAAGCCATTTAAAAAGAGAATCTCTTCTTTTATTATATTTCATCTTCAGTATCTAGTTAACCCTTAGAATAGAAGCCAAAACTAGATTGAATAGTTCTTAATAAAGCTTTGATGATTCAAGGGGCAACCTTTTGACCTGGACTTTGGAGTGGCATTCGTGAGCAGGCTACGAAATGTTATTTGAAATCATTGAGTGTATGTCATAGCACCCATTCTCAGAGCTGCTGCGGATCCAACCAGCTGATGGTACAACAGAGGTAATGAGACTGGTCACAGGCCACTGCTTGAAGAAGTGTTTCTGTTTGACTATAGAGTTACTGATTGCTAGAAAGCTGAATTCTGCTTCTTGCTGATTTTCAGAAAGCCCTGATGGACTTCTAATGTCTAATACTCTGGCTTCTTAAACATTCTTTCTCAGAAGCCCTGTGGGAAATAGGGAAATATATCACTGCATGGAATGATATATTCTCTTTCTGTCCATCAGAAAAGGACTGAGGCTCTGGCTGGATGTACCTAGGGCTTTAAAGATGAACTCTAGTTCATATTTCAGGCAGATAGATTTTTGAAAACAAAGATAGTAGTTGAGGTGGGAGGTTTGTTTTAGTTATTTGCTTTTCCCAATAGATTATAGAAGCCATTATGAACAAAGTCCTGTGTCAAAAGGAAAGCTCGATAACTTGAGAGCTAAAAGAAGCTGAGACTAAGGATGGAAATTCTCAGTGAACACTCATACATAAGGGATATTTTAAAAAGGTTTCCCAGAAACACCTGGATGGCTCAGTGGTTGAGTATCTATCTGCCTTTGGCTCAGGTCATGATTCTGGGGTCCTGGGATCAAGTCCCACATTAGGCTCCCCGCAGGAAGCCTGCTTCTCCCTCTGCCTATGTCTCTGCCTTTCTCTGTGTGTCTCTCATGAACAAATTAATAAAACCTTTAAAAAAAAAAAGTTTCCCAGACAATCTGAGTTCAAATTGTCTATTTTGGTTAGAGGATTGATTGAAGTAGAAACTGTAAAAAAAAAAAAAAAAAAAAAAAAAAGTTTAGTATATAAAACAAAGGCCAACCCCTTCCTGCCCCATCCCCCAAAGAAGTCTTAACATTCTTTCTATATCCCCCTCCTCAAAAAAAAGGCCCTTAACTTGGTTCTTTTTTGTTGTTGTTATTGTTTTTAGTTTTTCTTTACTCTGTTTAAATGCACATTTGATAAACAAAATCACACTCCTCAACCTCCTTCCACCCAGTACAAAATTATCACTTATATTTCCACCACCCAACATTTGAGCTTTAATTTCTACAAGTGTGTGTGTGTGTGTGTGTGTGTGTGTGTGCGCACGTCAGAGTGGGTGTGGGAGGGATCCACAAGTTTCTTTTCTCCCAAATATAAAATTGTCTGATAATGCTGAATGTGCTTCCCCTGCCCCCAAATCAAGATTCTAATCTGAGTCTCCACCTTTTTGAGACCCCCAGGTTCACGTTCCCAAATATCTCCATTGGAAAACCAGAACCAGCTGCAAATGTTGTAGATCTTTTCATTTCAATTCGTCAGCATTTCCAAACTGTGAGAAGAGTCTAGCACTTGGAATTGAATGGAGCCAATTTACCCCAGCTCCACCCAGCGAAATTGCTTTCATGATGTGGTTTGAGACAAGTCTTTATTTTTGAGATTTTCTTTTCACCCACAACACACACATCAGTCATTCAGCCTTTTAAGAACAACCTCTTCAGAGAACTGAGGTTCTGAGGAACATAACTGAGAAGGACCAGTTCTTTGATCATCTTTCTTTGTGGCTAAAGCAGCATGCTCTGGTTCCCTCGGGAATGGGCAGTGTTCCAAGTTGAAGTGCCCGGATGGAGCTGATACTCAGCTCTGTGGTTTAAGGAATAAGTGTTTTTATGGGTTTGGGAAGCAAAGATTAATATTAGGCTTTGATATGCCCATCACATCTTTTATAGACTATTGTTCATTATCATCTCTTAGGATTATATTGGGTCCTATAAACCAAAGCTCAGGTGGGAGTGGGGGTAATAACTTCTTTTTTCTTCATTGCTCCTTTTATTCTATTACCCCTTCTCACTTTTTTCTTACGGAAGCTGGAGGCTATGTGTGTCTGCACAGGTTGTGAAATACAATGTGAATTGGTGTCCCTGGAGCTGGCAGTCCTGGCTGCAGATGTCTGTAGGCAGAAAGGCCTTCTCCATGGTGATCCTAGGGAGACATTCCTCCAGGATAGGCACTAAATGCATCTGGAAATATCCCCAAAATGCCTGACTTCTGTTCTGGAGGTAGATTTGAGCCTTGAAGTTTATAATAAAATGTGAACCTGGTACCTGGGGAACTCTTACCCACAGAAGTCCACTGATCAACTTCTTATTAGACTGTTGCTTAAGAAAATCCTGTGGATTCTTCTCTTCTAGAAACTGCATGTTTTCCTGTTCCAAGAAGTGCTTGTGATCACTCGAGCTGTCACTCACAATGAGCAGCTCTGCTACCAGTTGTACCGGCAGCCAATCCCTGTAAAGGACCTCCTACTGGAAGACCTGCAGGATGGAGAAGTGAGGCTGGGCGGCTCCTTGCGTGGGGCATTTAGCAACAATGAGAGAAGTATGGATGGCAGTCAGTTTTGATCAGTTGAATGGTTTTGGTTGTGGTGGTTCAGAGGGAGTGGCTGGGGGAAAGAGAAGAGCCATGGCCTCAGAGTCACGCTACATTCCAGTGCTGTCTCATTACTCACTGCCTGTGTAACCTTGTGTAATCTCTGTGAGCCTCAGTTTCCCATCTGCAAAATGGGCATGTATACATTCCTACTTTATAAAGTTGTTTTAAGGATTAAGATACTGCAAGTAAACCTGTCTGCACAAAACAGGTGCTCCTTAGGTTCCTTTTCTCTATCTCCTTCTATTGAATAAAAGCATGCTTGATACCTGTTAGTCCCTATGTCGATACCAGTTGCTTACTGGTGGCTCTTGTTGAGCCAGCAGGCTGGTCCCTGAAGAAGCTCGAGAATGGTCATCTGGGCTGAGGATTCATCTGCAATTACTTGAATGGGCTTCCCTAACTTGAGACTTAAACAAAGAAATTGACCAAGAGAAGCTAAGATGGCAGCGTTTCCAGAGTATCTTGTGTGTCATTCCAGGAACTAGTACACACTGGTAAACTAGGTCAAATTCCTTGCCCCTACAGAGCTTACATTATGATAGGAGATAAACGATGAAGAAATATTCAGATGCCATTAAGAGAACTAAAACCTAGTATGAGGTAGATAGGATAACGGTTGGAGGTTTGCTTTGGGGGAAATGATCAGAGGAGTCTTCCTTGAGAAAGTGACATTCAAGCCTCTTGGGTTAACACTGGCATCATATTGTCAAAATAATGAGTATGTACTGCCTCTTACCTACTCATCAGTTCCTCCACCTTGGTGGTGGTGGTGCTGGTGGTGGTTGAATACTGACTGTGTGCCTGGTATTGTATCAGTACGTATATTATCACATTTAGCCCTCATAATAATGTTAAAAGATAGGTTCTCTTTGTTTCTCCCATTTTACAAAGAAGGACACTGAGACATGGAGAAGTTAAGGCACTTGCCAGGAGCAAAGGGCAGAGCCTGAATTTGTCTGAAGTGGTAGTTCCCCAGCCCGCTGGCTACAGAATAGTGCAAGGGGACTGAGCACACGTGCTTCTGTGAACCAAGCTTTGCACATGGCATGTGGGACCTGTTATGTGCCAGTTAAACTAAATAAAAGGTCTTCCAAACTGTACACTACCGTTTTTCAAATGCACACAACTCCTCTGGAGATAATGAAAATGCATTTTTATTTTTTTTTCATTTTTATTTTAAAATGAAACTGAACCTGTAACTGCTCTGAGTCTTTACCTATCTTCTCAACCATTCAGGTACTAGATATACAGGTACCATTGTGTGGAGGATCATGGGCATATTTTGATATTCCATAGAGCTTCTGAAAATTGAAAAGGCTGTAGCTTGGGGCAGTGGTTGAAATTCCAGATTATTAGGCCCACCCACCTTGTACCTATTGAATCCTAATCTCTAAGGGTAGGGTCTGGGCATCTATGTTTTTAACAAGTTCACAAGGGGTTTTAATATGCACCCGGGTTTAAACTGAGGTCCATTTGCTAGCATCACAGGCAACTGAGAGCTACCTTGGCATCAAACTTAGTCAATGGTGGCTGCAGGGCAGAGCTGAGCCATGTCCTGGACCGGTGGGACATGTTTCACAATCAATGAATGATGTCTGCCCTAGATACAGGGGGAGTTAAGGCCACCTTTGACCTGGGAAAGACCTGTCCATTGACCTTTTTTATATGTATTTTTCACTTCTAGTTAAAAACTTCTTCAGAGTAAGTTTCAAAAACGGATCCCAAAGTCAGACCCACTCACTACAAGCCAACGACACCTTCAACAAACAGCAGTGGCTCAACTGCATTCGTCAAGCCAAAGAAACAGTTCTGTGTGCTGCCGGGCAGGCTGGGGACCTGGACTCCGAGGGACCGTTCCTAAATCCTGCCACTGGGAGCAGGGAGCCACAGGGAGAAACAAAACTTGAGCAGATGGACCAATCAGACAGTGAGTCAGACTGTAGTATGGACACGAGTGAGGTCAGCCTCGACTATGAGCGCATGGAACAGACAGACTCTTCCTGTGGGAACAGCAGGCACGTTGAGAGCAATGTCTGACAGAGGCGTGTGTACTTCCTGGAAGTAACCCTGTGTCTTACCTGTACAGTATTTGCATTCCACACATGGAACAGTTTGGAGAAGCACTTTTTAATACTTTTGTGACCCTGTTGACCCAGTCCCTTGTATCTGTATCCTTGTCTCTAGTACTGTAACTGCCAATCTGTCTGTGTAAGCTGGGGTTCCATGGCAACTCACCTTGTGTTGCATTTCACAAGTGTCTGGATGGTTGGAGAGGTACTTGAACAAGTTACTTTCATGTGTTCTGCTGGATTTAAACCAATAGAAAAGAATCTCTAAACTACTGTTTCATGTAGATTGCTTAAGAGTCCTCCTGTGTTTTCTCTAGTGCTTTTCTAGCTCTTTGACATGATAGCTGAAAGCATGGAATTTACAGGGCATGAGGAAGTCACTTGTGTATCATGATGATCTTTGCAGGAAAACGGGAAAAGATCAGTCCTTACAGTGAACCTGGTTCAATGTTATCCATCCCAAAAGCATGAACACATACTTGGGGATTCTGGATGCTTAATTTTGCAAAGGAAGAAGCACTATGTTGATATCATTCAGTGCAAATAATCTATTAGGACTTGGAATAGTCTCTTGGAATAGACCTTAAGAGAACTAGCCTAAAAGCAGCTGTCAGCTCTGAATCTTGAATGAAATGCAGTTGCACTAAGAGGTCTCTGTCACAGTTGCTGGCTTGCTTTAGAGAGCCATTTCTAGCCTCAAATACCAGAATAGAACTCAAAAGGCCTGGGGGATACCTGGCAGGATAATGAGAAGGCCTATCATCACTTTGTTTCATGTGCCAAGGGCTACTCATATTTTGGAGCATTGAGGAAGAGACTGTAGGTGAGTCAGTGACTCTGTTTATCGAAACATATGAGAAGAATTTGGAAGAAGTGCTTCATCATGACCTTAGGCAGGAAACATTAAGAGAAAAGCAAGAGCCAGTGCCCTTCTGGGAAAGGCCAGAGTCTTGGGTTTTCCTGCTCTGCTTTTGGGTCAACACTTTGCCGTCTCAGGCTCTGTGCTATGATCAGTCATAATTACATTCTCTGTAGGCCAATTTTAATTAACTCTATGATTAAGTAGAATCAGTTAGCCAAACTAGTAACCTCCTTGTCTAGCCTTGATTTACAATGCAGGGTAGACTGCCAACCTTTAAAAAAAGTTAACTGAATACACAGAGAAGCTCCCTGTGAGTGTAAATATCAAGGGTGACTTGTGCAAAATTATTCCCACACCAGCACTAGTAGTAATGATTCTAAATTATTGCCAAAAAAAATTTTTTTAAATCTTCTGTGTCTTTTGAGTTTACAGAAAGCAGTAAATGCTATGTTATCATTTTATTATGTACATCTAACATGTGCATTCAAAGAAGCTGTGTGACAAGATGTATCAATATGAAAACAAGGTAATATTACTTATTTTTCAAAAACAAAAAAATATTGTGGTCAATTTTACCCTGTAAAACATATTTCTGTATTTATAGATTTTAAACTTGGTGAATTTTTTTCTATTATGAGTTTATTTAAAATTCCTTTGTTTCTCAAATTGTTATTGATTTAGCAAGTGAATGAACTGCAGATAAAAGCAGACATAAGCTGAGAACTGATGTTTGATGGTGGAGGAAGAGGAAATCATTTTCTGCAAGAGCCATTGGCCACTTTGGCCAGTATGTTGAGACAAGAGGTCTGTTAAGTGCTGGCCTATGAGAAGAAAGTGAATGTTTTGATGAAATGAATGTTTTTGTATAATGGCCTTAAACTTTTCTGGAAGCATTTCAAATAAATTACATTAAAATGTTATCCTCTCTGTGTACAGTATGTGCACTAGAAATGTCAAATTTCAGCTATCTTCCTAGGAGGTTCTTTCTGGAATTTTTGCTTCTTGTGCCCAAATACAAACTTTAAAATGGGGTGCAGGTTGAAATAAATGTTTTGATTTGATCTATCAAGACTTTTGCAGAGGTCCTGTTTCTAAGATCTGTTTTTTCAAGCATTCTCAACTCATTTACTTATTCATTTATTCATGTTTCACTTCTGTATCTTGAATCTGTACCTCATGTAAAGTCAAGAGATAAGTCATGATTGTGATAGGAAAAGAGTGTTGAATCTCACTGCTAGGATAGGCGACTGTTGAAAAAATTGACACCAAATAGTAGAAAGCAAATTCTACTTGGAAATTCTTAATGGAGGGGGCACCTGGGTAGTGCAGTGGTTGAGCGTCTGCCTTCAGCTCAAGTCATGACCCCAGGGTCCTGGGATCGAGTCCCACATCGGGGTCCCCGAAGGGAGGCTGCTTCTCCTTCTGCCTGTGTCTCTGACTCTCTCTGTGTGTTTCTCATGAATAAATAAAAATTTTTTAAAAAATTCTTACTGGAAATTCAAGCCACTTTTTCTTGAGTTTAGTGGTTAATTTGGGGGCACCTGGGTGGCTCAGTCACTTAAGCAACCGTCTCTTGATTTTGGCTCAGGTTGTGATCTCAGAGTTGTGAGATTGAGCCCCACACAGGGCTCCATGCTCAGCAGAGGAGTGTGCTTGAGAATTAACATTTTAATGCCAGCTCTCTGAAAAATAAATAAATAAATCTTTTATAAATATGGTTAGTTTTATTCCTCCAAAGAGTAGTCTTTATTTTTTTTATTTTATTTATTTGTTTAGAGTTGTGGGGGAGAAAGAAAGAGAGAATCTTAAGCAGGTTCCATATTGAGTGTGGAGCCCAACACCGGTCTCCATTTCACAACCCTGAGCCAAAAGCAAGAGTCAGACAACCAACTAAGCCACCCAGGTGCCCCCAAAAAGTAGTCTTTAGATGAAAAGGCTAAAAATTAGGGGATCCCTGGGTGGCTCAGCGGTTTGGCGCCTGCCTTTGGCCCAGGGCGCGATCCTGGAGTCCCAGGATCGAGTCCCGCGTCAGGCTCCCGGCGTGGAGCCTGCTTCTCCCTCTGCCTATGTCTCTGCCTCTCTCTCTCTCTCTCTCTCTCTCTCTCTCTGTTTGTGTGTCTATCATAAATAAATCAATCTTTAAAAAAAAAAGAAAAGGCTAAAAACTTTTAAGCTATTGGTCACCAATTCTCAATAACAGGGTGGCTCAATAAGGCTAGTAGATAGTCTCATCTTTGTAATAAACTCCCACCATTTTCTGTAACCTGCTGTTAATTCTAAGATTAGTCAATATATTCACATAAATGTAAGTCCAATTTTTCCTTTTCCAAATGAAAACTCACTCCTCATCCTTTTCTTTCTCCTCCTTCCTTTCCATCCTCCTTGTCTTTCTCTGGTGCTTCTTTGGATGTCCCTTCCACCTCTGATTACCATGATCATACTGACTTTGATACTGGAGGCTGTCTGGTAGTGTACTAGCATGTTGTGGGTTAGTACAAATGACTGAGGGCTAAATGGTTTTCTTCAGTTTATTCTCAAGATGTTATTTTACACATAACTCGATGTAATCCTTGCAGTCAAAATGAAAAGTCAGAAGCAAAGAAGAGTAAGAACCAGCAATTTTGTGCAAAATTAGAGTGTGGTTTCAGCTTCTGGGTTGTGGTCACCAGCAGTGACTGCTTTCATTTCCATCCCTGGCACAGTCTTCAGCAGCTGAGAATGTAAAGCTCTTCATTACAACAGTGCTGTTTTCACAAAATTTCTGTGAGTACAGGAAACTGCAATCCACTGTCTTGGAAAGCAAGCTGTTAAACTTTCCATTTACATTCTGTCTGTGTCCACCTTTTACTAATTCTCCAAAAGCCTGAGAACTCTTAGGGAGATTTGATCACACAGTTTTATTTGAGCCATTTCCCCACCTGACTCCCCTTGGCTACAGAGAACCCACACTGGACACCCCTTCTCACTGATGCAGTTGGTTCATTTAACTCATACTGTCTTTGTTTGTTGACAGAATGCTGGAATTATCGCATTGAAAGGGAATTTGAAGAGGGTGACTCAAGCCCAAACCTACCAGAAAGAATCTGAAGATCATGAAGATTTAAAACCTTGTTCATAGGAACACACAATGAGAAAAGGTGACTATATTCACTGCACCTACTATGCCTTCATGCAAACAAGCTGCAAAACAATCGCTGCTCATAGTGTCACACCTTCTTCCTCCAGGCTTGGTAGGCACATTAGTCGGTTGTGTAGATTCACCCAGACTAAGCACTTCTTCAACTGACCTGGAGAGCATAGCGAGGAATTGGAAACCATGCTTCATGACTTTGAAAGCTGATCATCTAGTTCAGGAAACGGGATGGGCATTCAAAATGACTGGTCCATTGACACATATGTGTTCACACACAGACACACTTAAATGTTAATGAGCTATGCTACTCGTCTGTGAAAGGTTTGAAGAATATCATCCTGCAAGTGTTGTATTCACTGTATCTGTTTCCGTGTCTGTGAAGAGACACCTTAAACCTTCAGACCATTTAAAAAAGTGAGATAGTGAATATGAAATCACTTTGAAAACTAAGAGATAATAGTTTTCATTGTTGTTATTTAATACTTTTAAATTTACATACGGCATTATGAAATTTCTCAAAAGTATGGCATTGGCCTTTTTCATTCATTGTACTGAATAATTGAAAGAGGGATAAGTTGTCTTCTCAATCCAGCAAATCCAGAGTATTTTTTTGTATTTTTTCTTTGGTATTTTCTTTCCCACAATTTTCTGTTTTGTTTTCTTTCTTTCTTTCTTCCTTTCTTTCTTTCTTTCTTTCTTTCTTTCTTTCTTTCTTTCTTTCAGCAACCCCAGAAAGAGATTTTGAACCTTGTGGATTTGGTCTCTTATTCTTGATTGGTTTTCAAAATCCTTATCCCTTTATTCCTACTTTTCATTTCCTTATATTTTGTTCTCTCTCTTAATTTACCTCTCCAAAGCCACTCCCTAACCTGATTCTTCCTTTACTGTGCCTGTGGGACTTGCATGTACTTCAATGGGCTCTCTTGCTTGTAGCTTCTGACCAGAGGGGAGTCCTTGCATGACATCAGAGAGGGCAGCAAGTGAGGTTAGAGTATTTATTCCTCCAGCCCTCTTGAAGAATGCCTCGGTCTGACTGCATCTCTTGACATGAATTCACAACTCCCCTCAAGGAGTCCTCTCTGAGTTCCCATTAAGCTTGCCAGCCTAGGATGGTACCAGCCTACTGTCACTAGCCGTAGGAGACTGCATTGTTTCTATACCCTGCCCACAAGTGCATAAGTCCTTTATGAAGTCCTCCTTGAATTAACCTAATTTGAATCTGCTGCAAAGCTTGCTAAGCCTCTGACAGATACTAGTGTCTGACATAATAAACATTATTTAACATGTGCTACATCTTCATCATCACTGTTATTCCACCATCTGCATTCTATTTTCATGTGTTGTGGTTCAAGGATACAAAGATCTTGTGGAATCATCAAAGATGGATTTTGTGTTTCTGTTTCTTATTGTTGTGATGGATTGTTTTCTGAGAAGAAACATGAAAATATATTTCAAAAACAAAGGCAAAATAGACTTTTTCAGGCATACCAAAGTCAAAAGAGTTCATAACCAGCAGGCCTATACTACAAGAAGTGTTAAAGAATCTTCTTTCAATCGAAGAAAAATGACACTAGATGGACATATGGATCCACACAATAGAAAGTAGAGCCCTAAAAATGCAACTATGTGGCAAAATAAGAAATACTCTTCTTCTTGTTTAAATCTCCTTAAATTAATGACTTCCAGCTATTATAGAGTAACAAGTATTACTTTTACCTTTTCATCTGAAAAAAGAGAGAGAGAGAGAATATACATGCAGCTGTGGTTTTGAAGACACTAGACATCAGATATGGAAGAACAATGGCCCTAAGAGACGGGGAGCAAATGAGTGAGGCCTATGATTTGCTCCAGCTTCTGGCCTTGAGAGAGTTTTCAGGCAGCAGTGCAGAGAGTGGAAACCCAGTGAACTCACTGAGTGGAATAGATGGAGCTGAAAGTGAAGGGAGACCAAGGCAGCTATGATTTAGAGAGGGACCAATGCCTAATGAGAGAACAGTGGTGGTCTGCAGAGGGACCCACTCAGGTGCTCAGCTGAGTACTGATCAGTGTACACATGTGAAAAAACTACCCAAGGGTGGTACAACCTATCAAAAAGGATTAGAGGGAACTCACACAGTGCTGGGAATAGTGCCTGTTCCCACAAACCACACCAGAAGAATATCACAATTGAGTAAAGTGCCCAGAAGGGCCTACTTTCAGGTGTGGGGAATAATTAACTCTATAGTAAACACTACTCTGGTTTCCACCTAACAAGTCTTATAAGAAAGGCTAAAAAGGATCAAACCATTTCCAAGCAACTTAACTGCATCCCAGAATAAAACTCAATTATTTATAGAACTTCAAAATTATCCCGCATCTAACAGGGTAAAATTCACAGTGCCTGACATCTAATCAAGGGCTATAAGGCATGCAGGAAAGTACAACCCATAGTGAAGAAAACTATATAAAAAACAATTGAAACCAACTCAGAACTGACACCAATGTTGGAATTAAAAGAAAAGTGCTTGAAAAGTTATAGCTGTGTTCCATATTTTAATGGTACGTGGAGAAATAAAAATAGTTTTAAAAAGACCCGGGGCAGCCCGGGTGACTCAGCGGTTTAGCGCCGCCTTCAGCCCAGGGTGTGATCCTGGAGACCCAGAACTGAGTCCCAAATCAGGCTCCCTGCTTGGAGCCTGCTTCTCCCTCTGCCTGTGTCTCTTCTTCTCTCTCTCTCTCTGTGTCGCTCATGAATAAATAAATAAAAATCTTAATTAAAAAAAAAAAAGGAAAAAAAAAAAGAAAAAAAAGACACAAATTTAACTTCTAGAGATGCAAGCTACCATGGATGAGATGAACAATACACTGGGTGGGATTAATAGCAGATTATACATTGCAGGAAAAAAAAATTAGTAATATAAACTATTAGCAATATAAACTATTCACCATTAAACAAAGATAATTTTTTAATGAAAAAAGCATAAGTGTGTCACAAGACAAATTTATAAAACCTGTACATTGAAAATTTAAAACATTGATGACAAAAATTAAAGAATACCTAAATGAATGAAAAAACTCAACTTTCCAAACTTTCATGGTTTGGAAAACTCAATATTTTAAGCTCTCCCCAGTATTAATTCATAGATTTAACACAATGCAAATCTGAATCTAATTGGGATGGTTTGTAGAAGTTGACAAGTCAATTCTAAAATTCATATGAAAATCTATGAGACCTATAATAGCCAAAACAACTCTGTAAAGATTAACAAAGTTGGAAGACTTATCCAAAACTTATAGGGCACTGGGCTGGCTCAGTCAGTGGAGCATGTGTTGGGGTTGTGGGTTCATGCCCTACATTGGGTGTAGAGATTACTTAAAAAAAATAAAGTCTTAAAAAAAGTATGAAACTTAATATAAAGCTACAAATTCCAAAACAGTGTAGTTGGTATACATATAGACAATCAATAGACCCAAATAGAGTCCAGAAGTATAACCAAACATATGGTCAACTGATTTTCAGCAAAAAATGTGAAGGCATTTCAGTGTAAAAGAATATTTTTTAAATAAATGATGCTAAAGTAACTGGATATCTAAATTCAGCAAGACCTAGAAATTTAGACTTATATCACATCTTATTTTAAAAAATTAACTCAAATGGATCATAGACATAAACTAAAACTATAAAACTAAAAACTATAAAATCTTAAGAAGAAATTATGAGAAAATCTTTGTGACCTTGGATAAGACAAACACAAAGGTAAGGCAAATTTGGGGTTAGATATAACTTCAAAATCAAAATCCACAAAAGAAAAAACTGATAAATTGAACTTCATTAAAAGTGACATAAAAAGTGACATTGAACTTCTCTTCACAAGAGATGGTTAAAAGACTGAAAATACAAGCAGTAGAATGGGAGAAAATGTTTGCAAACAAAATCTCTGATAGAGAACTTGAATCCAATGTATATAAATAAATATGAAAATTCAATAACAATTGAATTTTAAAATGGACTAAAAATTCTGCACAGCAAAGGAAATTATCAACAAAAGTAAAAGACAACCTACTGAATGGGAGAAGATATTTGCAAATGACATATTCGATAACAGGTTAGTATCCAAAATATATTTAAAAAGTATATAACTTAATACCAAAAAAATAATAATCCAATTAAAAAATGAGCAGAAGACATGAACAGACATTTCTCCAAAGAAGACATACAGATGGCCAAGAGACACATGAAAAGATGCTCAACATCATTCATCATCAGGAAAATGAAAATGTAAATCAAAACAAGTTATCACTTCACACCTCAAAATGGCTAAAGTCAACATAAGAAACAATAAATATTGATGAGGATATGGAGAAAAAGGAATCCTTGTGCACTGTTGGTAAGAATGCAAACTGGTGCAGCCAGTTTCCAGTTGTGGAAAACAGTATGAAGGATCCTCAAAAAAGTAAAAATAGCACCCTATAATGCTTCTATTTTTAGTAATCACACTACTGGGTAAGTTACCCAAAGAATATGAAAACACTAATTTGAAAGGAAATAAGCACCCCTATGTTTATTGCAACATTACTTATAATGGCCAAATTATGTAAGTGTCCATCAATAAATGAATGGATAAAGAAGACGTGGCATGAAATATTATTTAGCAAAAAAAAAAAAAAGAAAGAAATCTTGCTATTTGCAACAACATGGTTGGAGCTAGAGAGTATAATGCTAAGTGAAATAAGTCAGAGAAAGACAAATACCGTATGATTTCACTCATACCTAAAATTTAGGAAACAAAGGGAAATAAAGAGAGACAAACCAGAAAAATAAACTTAACTATAGAGAACAGACAGATAACTAACTACAGAGGGGAGGTGGGCAGGACAATGTGTGAAATAGGTGAAGGGGATGAAGAGTATACCTATCTTGATGAATGCAATAGAATTGTTGAATCACTATATTGTACACCTAAAACTAATTTACCACCTTTTTTTGCAATTAAAAAAACAGGAAGATTACAACTTGAATAAGAAAAAACAATTGTGTTCAGCTCCTTGCTCAGCAGGAAGTCTGCTTCTCCCTCTGCCTCTGCCCTCCCCCCCACCCCAGCTTGTGCTCTCTCTCTCTCTCCCCCCACTTCTCTTGAATAAATAAAATCTTAAAGAAAAAGGAAGAGAAAGAAAAGAAGATAAAAAGAAAGAAAAAGAAAAAAGAAAAAGAAAGAAAGAAAGAAGAAAAGAAAAAGAAAGAAAGAGAGAGAAAGAGAAAGACAATCAATTAAAGCTAACATCAATACATCAAATACTGGCAATATTTGACCAGGATTTTAAATCAGCCATCACAATAATGCTTCAAAAATCAACTGCAAATTCTCTTGAAACAAATTTTAAAAATAGAAAATCTCAGGAAAGAAATAGAACTTACATGAAACAGTTATCAAGTGGAAATTTTAGAAAAAAAAAAAAAGAAATTTTAGAATGTGAAAACAACCAAAGAAATTAAACCAAAAAGCCCTTTGGGCTTGATAGTAAAGTGGAGATTATAGACAAAAGGATCAGAAATTCAAAGACAGATCAATAGAATTGACCTGAACCATAGAGAGAAAATGAACTAGAAAGAAACAAAGAGAGCCCCAGGAACATGTAAGACTTAAAAAAAAAAAAAAAAAAACCTAACATTGGCATTACACACAACCCAAATAAGTACAAGTTAAACTGGGAAAATCTGAGTAAGATTGGCATATATTATCAAGGTCAACACCTCCACCTATTCCCATCCTGCTGTTGGCTCCAGCTGACTATTCTTTTTTCTGTCACTGTAGATTAGGGTTTATTTTTCTAGAGTTTCATATAACTGAAACAACATAGTATATATTCTTTTGTGTTTGGCTGCTTTTCCTCATCACAACAGTTTTAAAATTCAATCAGGTTGTCATATAGATCAATAGTACATTCCTTCTTATCAATGAATCATATTCTATGATGTGAATATACCACAATTTGCTTATGCATTCACCTGTTGATGGATTTATAATTAAAACTGCTGTAAACATTCACATACAAGTCTTACTGTAGACCTATATTTTCATTTCTCTTGGGTAAATTAGTGCAGCTGATGGGGTATATATTAGGTGTATTTTAGTTTAATGAGAAACTTCTGAACTATTTTTCATATGATTGTATCATTTTATATTCCCAGGAGTAAATCTCAGTTACTCTGTGTCTTCAAAAACACATGGTATTGTTTGGTTTGTTTCTCCATCTCTTTTTCATGGGACTAGAGGGCATGTAACCATATCTGATAGTGATTTTAATTGTATTTCCCTGATTACTAAAAATGTTGAGATTCTTTTCATGTACTTTATCAGTCACCCTCATATCTACTTTTGTAAAGTGTCCAAATATTTTGCCTATTTTTGTAGAGTTGCTGTGCTCTCAGTATTGCGTTCTGAGAGCTCTTTATATATTCTGGAACGTCTTTATCCAGTTTTTGCTTTGCCGATGACTATCCTTCCATCAATACTACATAGCCTTGACTCTTGTAGCTTTATAGCACTTCTTAAAGTTAGATAGTCTAAACATTACTTTTTTTTCTTGTTTATTTTTCATGATGACTTTGGCTTTTTTAAGTCCTCTGTTTCTTTTTCCAAATAAATTTTAGAGTAAGCTTATCAATTTTTACCAAAAAAGCCTACTGAGATTTTGACTGGCATTATATTGATTATAAAAATCAATTTGAAGGACAGCCCGGGTGGCTCAGCGGTTTAGCACCACCTTCACTTCAGCCCAAGGGCCTGATCCTGGAGTCCCTGGATTGAGTCCCACGTCGGGCTCCCTGCATGGAGCCTGCTTCTCCCTCTGCCTCTCTCTCTCTCTCTCTCTCTGTGTGTGTGTCCCTCATAAATAAATAAAATCTTTAAAAAAAATCAATTTGAAGAGAATTTCATTTTAATAATATTGCCTTTCAATCAATGGACATGCTTTTTCTCTGTATACATTTATGTCTTTGAATATATCAAGGTAAGTTCTCTCTACTCCTAATTTACTGAGAGATTATTTTGCTTTGTTTTTTGTTTGTTTGTTTGTTTGTTTGTTTGTTTTAAACACTTCACCCATTCATTTATGAAAGACACTTAGAGAGAGAGGTAAAGACACAGCAGAGGCAGAAGCAGGCTCCATGCAAGTAGTCCAATGTGGGACTCGATCCCGGGTCTCCAGGATCACGCCCTGGGCTGAAGGCAAACACTCAACCGCTGAGGCACCCAGGCGTCCCTGCTTTGTTTTTTATAGCTTAAATGGATGTTGAATTTCATCTAAAGTTATTTAATTTATTGAGGTGATCATATGGTTACCCTTTTTTAATAGTATAATCCTATTAATTTCTAATATTAAACCAACTTTGCATTCTTAAAATATATGCTACTTGATCTTAGAGTATCCTTTTTTTCTAAAAGAATTTATTTTTAAGTAACCTCCACACCCAGTGCAGGGCTCAAATTCACAACCCTGAGATCAAGAGTTGAATGCTCCACTGAGTGAGCCAGTCAGGCACCCCTTAGAGTATCCTTTTAATCCTTGAAAATCTATTAAGACTTGTTTTATATCCCAGAATATGGTCTATTTTGGTGAATATTTCATGTGTGTTTGAAATGAATGTGAACTCTGATATTGTTAGGTAGGATGTCAATTAGATGAAGTTGGTTTATAGTGCTGTTTAATTAAGTATTCTATATCAATGTTGATTTCCTGTCTACTTTTTATATCAATTAATTTTTTAAGTATTCATATTTCCGAATATAATTTTGGATTTGTCTATTTTCCTTTAGTTCTATAAGTTTTTGCGTATGTATTTTGAAGCTTTGTTATTGTGTACAAACACATTTAGGATTGGCATATCTTCTAGATGAATTAACCCCTTTACCATTATGAAATGTCCTCTATTTCTGGTAATATTCCTCATTCTAAAACTTTCTTTTTAATATTAATATAACCACTCTAGCTTTCTTCTGATTAGTGCATAAATGATATATCTTTTGTCATCATAGCTTTTGATTTGTATGTCTTTACATTTAGATAGATTTCTTGCAAAAGGCATTACAGGTCTCACATTTTTTAAAATCTTGCCTGACAATCTCTGTCTTTTAATTGGAGGCTTTATGCCCTTTGTACTTAAAGTAATTAATAATATACTTCATTATAGGTTTACCATCTTGCTACTTGTTTTGTTTATGCTCCATGTTCTTCTTTCCCTTTTCCTACCTTTAGAATTAGTGTTTTTTAATATTTCATTTTATCTCCATTATTGATTTATTATTCTCTCTCTGTCTCTCTCTGCCTCTGTCTCACTCTTTTTTTCATAGTGGTTGTTATCACAATCTTATTCTAACTCTTATTACAGTTCTACCATGAAGTAATATTAAACTATTTCATGTATAATTTAAGAAACTGATACCAATATATTTCCATTTCCTCTTTTCCATTCTTTGTGCTAATGTTATACAATTTGTTTCCTTTTGTAATAAGCCCTACAATTCAGTCATTATATTTTCTTAATAAAGGTATTCATCTTCTTTAATAAAGCACTTAGATAAAAATCATGTTATATTTGGAGCACCTGAGTGGCTCAGTTAAGCATCTGCTTTCTGCTCAGGTCATGATCCTGGGGTCCTGGAATTGAGCCTCCATCAGGGCTCCCTGCTCAGGTGGGGAGCCTACTTCTCCCTCTCCCTTTGCCCCTCCCCCCACTCGTGCACTCTCTTTGTCAAATAAATAAATAAAAACCTTTTTAAAAATCATGTTATATTTATCCACTTATTTGCCATTTGTACTACTTTTACATCCTTTGTATATATCAAGATTTCCTTTGTTATCATTTTATTTCAGCCTACAGAACTCTTTTATTGGAGGTCTACTAGTAACAAATTCCTTCAGTTTTTGTTGGAAAAAGTTATGCCGTAATTTTTAAGGGATATTGCATTAGATATAGAATTCTAGTCTGACAATGTTTTTTCTCTCATCACTTTAAAGATGCAATGGCATTATTTTCTGTTTTGCATAGTTTCTGATGATAGTTTCTGGTAATTCTTACCTTATTCATTTGTATGGAATGTGGTGGTGGTTGAGGGTGGTGTTTCTTTGTTGTTGTTGCATCTAGGATCATCTCTTAATTATCGATGTTCAACAATTTGATTATGAGACAACTTGTTATGGTTTGTATCTATGAATGTGTTTAACTTTCTTGGAGTTCATTGAGTTTCTTGAATCTCTGAATTTATAATTTTCACAAAATTTGGAAAACTACAGTCCATTATTTATTCAAATAGTTTTTTGTACTCCCCTCCTTTTGGGACCCAATTACACATATTAATTAGACAACTCCATGTTTTTTCCCATAGGTCAGTGAGGCTCTGTTCATTCGACTTTCCAATCTTTTAAAAATCTGTGCTTTATTTTATATGGATTCTATTGCTAGGTCTTCAAGTTCACTGGCTTATTTTTTAGCAGTGTCTAATCTTATTAGTGCCATCTAAAGAAACTTTAATTTCTGATACTATATTTTTCAATTCAGCATATTCTATTTGGTCTTTTTATATCTTCCATTTCTTTCCTCATTGTGCTTATATTTTTTTATTTTAATAATAAATTTATTTTTTATTGGTGCTCAATTTGCCAACATACAGAGTAACACCCAGTGCTCATCCCGTCAAGTGCCCCCCTCAGTGCCCGTCACCCATTCACCCCCACCCCCCACCCTCTTGCCCTTCCACCACCCCTAGTTTGTTTCCCAGAGTTAGGAGTCTTTATGTTCTGTCTCCCTTTCTGATATTTCCTACCCATTTCTTCTCCCTTCCCTTCTATTCCCTTTTACTATTATTTATATTCCCCAAATGAATGAGACCATATAATGTTTGTCCTTCTCCGATTGACTTATTTCACTCAGCATAATACCCTCCAGTTCCATCCACATTGAAGCAAAAGGTGGGTATTTGTCATTTCTAATGGCTGAGTAATATTCCATCGTATACATAAACCACATCTTCTTTATCCATTCATCTTTCGATGGACACCGAGGCTCCTTCCACAGTTTGGCTATTGTTGTGCTTATATTTTTATTTAAATATACTTACATTGTTGGGGGGGTAAAAATAAATAAATAAATAAATAAATAAATAAATAAATAAATAAACAAACAAACTTACATCGTTATAATAGCTATTTTAATATTCTTATCTGTTTGTTAGTTCCATCATCCCAATAATTTCTACGTCTGTTTTTACTGACTGATTTTTTTCCCGTTGGTTATGAATCAACATTTTCCTGATTCTTGGCACATCTAATAATATGTTATCAGATCTCATAATGTATCTGATACATTATGATACACTCATTATGAGTGTCTAAATTTTGTTGTTTTCCTTTATAGAATGTTAGGCTCTGTTCTGGCTGGCAGGTAAGTGAATTATTGAACAATTTCATGCTTTTAAGACCTATTTTAATTTTTGCTACAACACATGCCTTTATTCTGGGAATTGTTCATTCTTACTACTAAGCTGAGAGTTCGGGTTAATTGAAGTTCCCACAGATTACTGAGTATTCTCTAAGTATTACTTAATTTACAACTGCCCGGTCTTTCTTTGCCCTATCTTATGAATGTTCATCTACATATGCATGGTCAGGGGATGTCCTAGTGAACTCTGGGTCTCGTTCTGCACAGCTCCCTATTCTCTAGAACTCTGTCTAGCTCTCTAGTCATCTTGGCCTCACCAACTTTTCAACTCAGAGACTTCTGGCCTCTGTTTGCATTCCCTTCCCTGCATCCATGCTTGGAATGGCCTCTAGGCAAAAATCTGGGGTGGCTGTAGGAGTCTATCTTTTTGTTTCCCTTCTCTCATACTTATAGATACTTATAGATACTTATACTTATTATACTTATAGACAATCCATACTTCCTATTGTCTAATGTCTGAATACCAATGTTTTATATATTTTGGCCAATTTCTTAGCTGCTTAGATGGAAGGGCTATGTCTGATCTTAGTTATCCCAGTTTTACTGGAAGCAGGGGGCCTAAAATCATTTCTAAAATTTGTATTTTAAAATATACCAGATATGGATAGATTATAGATATAGACATATAAATATATAGTGGAATATTATTCAGCCTTGAAAAGGAAGAAAATTCTGACGCAGGCACACTGTGGATGAACCTTGAGGACATTGTGTTAAACGAGCAAGCCCATCACAAGAGGACCTGGGATGGAGTCCCACTTTGGGCTCCCTGCATGGAGCCTGCTTCTCCTTCTGCCTGTGTCTCTGCCTGTGTGTGTGTGTGTGTGTGTGTCTCATGAATAAATAAATAACATCTTTTTTTAAAGATTCATTTATTCATGAGAGACACAGAGAGAGAAAGGCAGAGACAGAGGCAGAGGGAGAAACAGGCTCCATGCAGGGAGCTCCATGTGGGACTCGATCCCAGGACTCTAGGATCACATCCTGGGCTGAAGGCGGCAGTAAACCGCTGAGCCACCCGGGCTGCCCAATAAATAAAATCTTAAAAAAAAAAAAAAACATATTCACATAGCCTTCTGCTGAATATTTAAAAATATTGTTAAGCAATATAAAAAACTGGCTAGGGTCTTTAAAAACTGCATAGTGAAGTTTTGCTGCCCTCTGCTGGAAAGTTTGTGTATATGCTCCCAAAAGTCTGGTTTCTGGCAACAAAGGGATTAAAAAGCGTCAAGTGTTGTGTTTCCTAGCCCAGTGACAGATTCTGTTCTCAGAGCCTAGAGCTTCATAAAAGTGTCTTAGACATTCTGCAAGTGTCTGCTTCAAATTTTATTTCCTATCACTAAAACTATTTTTACAATAAACACAATATGGTGTATTTAGATGTTACGTAATCTAATTTTGACACACCAGATATGACCTGAATCTAGTCTAGAATGCAAAGAGAAATATCTTAAGCCATTCAGTCTTCTTACTATTTGCTCTTAAACTTTTATGCTCCTTGGGACGCCTGGGTTGCTCAGTGGTTGAACATTTGCCTTTGGCTCAGATCGTGATCCTGGGGTCCTGGGATCGATTCCCACATTGGGCTCCAGGTAGGGAGTCTGCTTCTCGCTCTGCCTATGTCTCTGCCTCTCTCTGTGTGTCTCTCATGAATAAATAAATAAAATCTTAAAAAAAAAAAAACTTTTGTGCTCCATCACTCCATTTCAAACTCTGTGGTCCTCTGTTATACATTCCAATAGGGAAATACCTTCTAATATTTCATAGGGGGTGTGACTAGCTTGAAATTTGTAAAGTATTATAGGGTCCTTTGCATCCGAATTGTGAATTGGTAGGATTTTCATCCTTTATACAGTTTACTTAAAAACACCTGGCAACATTACTTTATGGTTTACTACGTGATCCTTTCAGTGATTTCTAGATTACTGTCAATTTTTTTTAAAGGAATATGGTGGCAGGGAGAACAACAACAGCTTCCTTAGTAAATATTTTTTATTTCTTCCATCTCTTCATCCATTTGAAATTCTCTCACACTGTAACACAACTTTGGTTTGTGTCTAGGCTGACAACAGCCAAGGCTGGTGAGGTTCTAAGCCATCTCATACCTAGGTTTTAGCAACAATATACTAACTGGTCTTCTTGCTTTCGTGTTATATCCCTAAAATCCACCTCTATAACAAGCACCAGAACAATCTGCCAAAAATACACATGTGATTGGGTCAGCCTTTACCTAAAGTCTTAAGTTCTTATCTCTTGCCTTCAGGATTAGGTCCAAGTTCCTTAACATAGCACATGAGCTTATGTGATTCAGCAGCTTGCTTCTTGACTTCCTGCCTCACCCTGTATTCCAAAACAAGAGCCAACTGTGCTTCCCTGCTGCATAAACCTTTTTGCTTCTCACATTAGTATCTTTGTCTCTTTTTCCCTCACTGTCCTCCCTACAGGGTTCCTGTCATGCTCCCTGACACTTTACTTCCTCCTCATTTCTGCCCTTTGCTAACTCAGTGAGTTTCTAGTGGATGGTCTCCTTTGTTTGATTGCTTTATTATCTTTACAAGCAGCAACTATGTCTTATGTTTAATCCTCTGCATCAGATACAGTTCCCAGCAAACATATATTGTTTAATAACTAATTGCCAAATAATTAAATAGGTTTAGTAAATGAGTACCAGCAGCATGAGTGTGGTAAGCTCCAAATTATCAATGTCCCGATGTGCAGGTATGAAATGTTCTCCTGTCTTACAAATGTCCTATGTTATTGTAGACAGGCTCTGTTTAGAGGTTGTTTGAGACATTAAGATATGCTTGTATGATAAGACTTGCAATTTGACTCCACCCCAGACATAGTGACAAAGAATTTTGCTTGGATAATATACAAAACTTAAATATCTGGGATACATTCTCTTGTGTGCAATTCTGCAAAAATGTAAGATCTGTGGAATATGATTTTTATAGAAATGGTAACTTCATACTTATAGAGTGTAAGAAATATCTGGAAAAATATTAATGTCTTACATTGCTTATTATATTTATAGGAAAGAAACTCAACTAAGAGACATAGTGTGGAGGCCGAGAAAAATCAAGGCCATTCCACCTCAAGTTTAGCATTAGCACAAGTATAGCCATCTTAGGCCCCTGTGAATAAGAGCTGAACTTTATAGGAAAAAACTGCAGAATGTCCTCAATGTCCTCACAGGGAATCCCATATCAAAAAGACAACAGAGGGATCCCTGGGTGGCGCAGCAGTTTGGCGCCCAGGGCGTGATCCTGGAGACCCGGGATCGAATCCCACATCGGGCTCCCGGTGCATGGAGCCTGCTTCTCCCTCTGCCTGTGTCTCTGCCTCTGTGTGTGTGTGTGTGTGTGTGTGTGTGTGTGTGACTATCATAAAAAAAAAAAAAAAAGAAAGAAAAGAAAGAAAGAAGAAAGAGAAAGAAAGAAAAAGAAAGAAAGAAAGAAAGAAGAAAGAAAGAAAGAAAGAAAGAAAGAAAGAAAGAAAGAAAGAAAGAAAGAAAGAAAGAAAGAAAGAAAGAAAGAAAGAAAAACAGAGCTCAGAATTGCCCTCGGCAGAGAATCCCATATCAGAAAGACAACAGAGCCCACACCTGTGGTAGAAAAATCCCATATTAGAATGAGAACAGAGCTCAATACCCTTGAAAACCCCATATCAAAATGTAAACAGACCTTGAGAAATTCCTCCACCCCTTTTGAAAATCCCCTAGACCAGCCTATAAAAAACCCAGCTGTAACCCACTTTGGGGTCCAAGTCCCTGCTCCACTGTGACAGGTATACTTGGACCCAAGCTCGAGCTTGCTAATAAACCCTCGGTGTCGGCTCCTTGGTGGTTTCTCGGATTCACAATCTTGGGCACAACAATAGGATCTATGATAGCAGATAGATTAGCAGAGTGATGAATTTGTTAGCATTTAAAGAAGCAGCAGCACATATGTGAGTATAATCAACATCTCTAGTAGGGGTGTGGATAAAAATCTTGTAAAAAAAATTTTGAAGTTAGATTATTTTAATGCTATTTTTATTTAAAAATATATATGAATAGTATTTCATATTTAATATATATTTTGAGCCTTTGCAAAGTAAAGCAAAATGAATTTTGAAACATTATTACCATATGCTGTCCCCAGAGAAACACATTTAGAGTCTCAAGAGAACGAATTGATCACTATATGACACAAACCACGAGTAGGATTCCTCTAGATAAGTAACTGAACACCGCATTTTCTTCAATTAGATAAATGTCTGGTGTTATGTTTCTATAATTTATGTAAATTGCAACCATAGACCTACCAATTACCCTATTTAAGCTTGGCTGGTTCCCCAAAGACTTCTTAGGAGAAAACTTATAATAATTAGTTGCCTATCTTTTCAGAGCCACTGGGGGGTACTAAAACTCTAGATCATATTTTTTGTAACATTCTATTTTTGCAAATCTCTTCTAGCCAGAAATTTTTTTACATTAAATGGAAGAATAATTGGAATAAACATTTTTGCGTGTGTTTGGGGGTTTTATGGGAAAGGATGTTTGAAATATAGTATTTAAAGCCAAACAATAGTCTAACCTTTATTTAAAAAAATTGGGGGAGGTGGGAGGGGGGTGGGGGTGAATGGGTGACGGGCACTGAGAGGGGCACTTGATGGGATGAGCACTGGGTGTTATTCTGTATGTTGGCAAATTGAACACCAATAAAAAATAAATTTATTATTAAAAAAAAAAGAAAGAAATGTACCAGAAAAAAAAATTGAAACGGATTTTTTGGAAAAATATTCTGGAATATCTTATATTGATAATTCACAAGAACTTCTGTTTAATAGTCTTTTTATGGAGGTTGATATTAATTTTCATAAAAAATTTTAAAACATAAAAATCAAGAAAAGACACAGATAGCACTTTTGCTACTTATATAGGCACATATTATAATGGCTGGATAGAGACATGAATACAGTACAGATAGATGTCAATTATTGCTGCCTTCATTGACCTAGACTATATCTCAGCTGTTATATTTGCATCATACTGCTGCTGCATTGGTGGAATCTCATATTTGTTCTTTTTCTTTGAAGAAAAAACATAGAAAATTATTTATTCAGTTATCTTTAGTCAACACAGATGTAAGCATTGGTTGGAGGTCAAAATAACTTCCTACATCATATGCCTGAAAAAAAGTATTTCCCCCAAGTTATTAGTGGACCACTTTGTCAATTCCCTTTTTTTTTTTTTTAAGATTTTATTTATTTATTCACAAGACACGCACACAGAGAGGCAGAGACACAGGCAGAGGGATAAACAGGCTCCATGCAGGAAGCCTGATGTGGGACTCGATCCTGGGTCTCCAGGATTACACCCCGGGCTGAAGGCGGCGCTAAACCGCTGAACCAACAGGGCTGCCCTTTCAATTTCCTTTAAAAAAAAATAGTCTTACGGATATAATTCATATACCACCGAATTATTAAAGTATGCAAGTCAGTGTTTAGTGTAATCATCACATTTAATTTTAGGACATTTTCATCATCCTAAAAGGAAACCATACTCTTTAGCTTTCACCCCTAAATCAACCCATGCCTCCAGCTCTAAGTAAACACAAATGTACTTTCTGTCTCTTTATAGATTTCCATATACTGGCCATTTCGTATAAATAGAATAATTCTAAATGCAGCCTTTGGTGACTGACTTCTCTCCCTTAGCATAGTTTTCAAAGCTCATCTACATTGCACGTACCAGTTCTTTATTCCTTTGTATTCTGTTGTATAGAGAATACCACATTTTATTCATCCATTCATCAGTTGATAGATATTTGCTAATAATGTTCATTTATTTATTTACTTATTTATTTGAATGAAAGTGTGTGTGTGTGTGTGTGTGTGTGTGCACGTGAACACATGCAAGGGAAGGGGCAGAGGGGGAGGAAGAGAATCTCAGGCTGACTTTATGCCAAGCACGGAGCCCATGTGGAGGGCTCAGTCTCACGATCTTGAGATCATGACCTGAGCTGAAACTAAGAGTCAGAGGCTCAACCAATTTAGCCATCCAGGCACCCCAATCCCAATACTGTTCTCTTAAAATCAGTATTTACCGTGTAGCAAAATGTCCTGTCAAACACATCTTTTATTACTAAGCTTTTATAAATTGGGGAGAAAATGTGCAAAATCAAAGTCAGTCTGAATATGTTTCTGGGACTATGTAGCACCAAATAATAGACCAATAACCTGAATCATGTGATGTAAAAGGGAAGGCTCTTGGTTCAGTTTTTGCTCAGTTAAGGATGGGTGATTTGCTCCCATCTATGAATCTGTAGGTGCCATTAGAAACAAGTAAAAATGCAGGGTGACTGGGTGGTGCAGTCAGTTAAGGCGTCTGACTCTTGGAGTTAGTTAAGGTGACCAACTCTTGGTTTCAGCTCCTGTCACGATCTCAGAGTCGTGAGATCAAGCCCAGTGCCTGGCTCAGGCTCAGGGCAGAGTCTACTTGAGTTTCTCTCCTCCTCTCCCTTTGCTCCTCCCATTCGTGCTCACATGCACTCTCTCTCTCAAATAAATAAATAAATCCTTAGGAAAAAAAGAAAGAAACAAGTAAAAATGAAAGAAGCTTGTGTTTGTAAGGGATTTGGTGGAAAGTTTCCTACTGCCCTAGAAGAATAGTGAGACAAACCAGAGAAGAGAAAGACCACACTGGAGAGGGACTGAAACGCAATACTGCTGTACCTCAATCATTCTTCCTTATTTCTCTTGAGAGCCTTGATTGACAAACTAAAGATCCTAGAGACTGGCAAGCAAATTGATTTTGTAAGATTAGAAAAGCCTGAAATTGGAGTTAGGAGATGCAAATTTGGGTCCTGCTCCATCAATTCCTGGTGGTATTTCAGAAAGACAATTAAGGCGCCATTTCCTCCCCTGCCCAAAGTGGCAATGTTCTCTTCTGACAATTTCTGTGAAGATTAAATGAGGTCATGGGAAGCACTAGATGGTAAACCCAGGGTCAGGATGGACCTGCTTTGTTTTCAGCTGTATACCCAGAAGCCCAGCCTGGGACTGGTAGCAGATAAGGTTCCAAGAAGTATATGTTGAGGGAATGAATGAAGCATTTGGTACACTGTAAGGAGTTATTCAAATGTTCTTTCTGATTTATTACGCCTTTTCTTCCAATTTATTTAATCTTCCACATTAAGCGGTGTGATGGGTCTTATTCTGAAAATATGAATTTCTACCTGACGTTCTTTTGACCTCCTTTATTATAAATAAAACCATAAAAGCAAAGACTTTTCATTTGAATTTTTCACACATTTCACCACTGTTTGCATTTTTGCAGTGTGCTACTTCCTCCTAAACATTTTTACTTTTTGTGTGACTCATTTTCTTGGCACCCTCCTCCTTCTTAGAGAACTCTGCAATGTAAAGTTAGTATAAATCTGAGTCTTTCTTTAGGTGCAAGTGGCAGTGGTTTAATGATCTTATGAAGTCTGTACCAGCTAGCCAGCTGATATGACACAACAATCACTTCCAACTGTTAAATCCTTTTAATTCAACAAGTCTTGGATTTGGCAGATGAAGTTCATCTGTCTTCTCAAATGCAGTACAAGACACTACGAATTTGTGTAGATCATTCAAGGGGCATTTGCTAGACATGCCCTAACTTATATTTTCAAAAAATTCAGATTCTCACATAATGAATCCAGATGGCATAAAGCAAGATATACCAATAAGCACTTAATGGGGTAAAACCAAATTGGGTAATGTGAGATATTAGCAATTTTTTAGCCAGAAAATACCAGATGCCACTCTCTTTGACCTTAGCAGTCAAAACATACTTAGTAAACACCTGCTATGTATCAGGCACTGTGTCAGACCATGGTTAGCAAACCCAGATATTATTCCTTAGCCCATGGAACAGACCATAAGGTCTACTGGGAGAGACAGATTGAATTAATCCCACAAATGCGGGATTGAGGGAAGTGGGAAGTAAATTGGGTGCAAGAAACAAATTTCTATGAAAGCACCAAACAGGGGAACCCAACCTAGATGACAAGGAAGGATTCCTTGAGCTAAAGGAAGTGCAAGAGCTAATAGGGAAGAGAATGGCACACCACACTGGGGAAACCGCATGTACTAAGGTCGCCATGGGGAGCTTAGCAAGTGTGCCAGGCTGAGAAAGCACCAAGGAGGGGCTTAGGGAAGAGGAATGCAGATGGAAAGGTATATGAAGGTCAGAATCAGCAAGGCAATATGGGCCACATGAAGAATTCTTTTCTTTATCCCTTGAATAATAAGAACCCTCAGAAGAGCGTGGTTTGGTTTTTTTGTTTGTTTTGTTTTGTTTTTTGTTTAATTGAAGAATAACATCATAGGGTAAGATGCACAACCGTAAAATGTGTATATAGTCCAATAATATTTATATATGTATACACTGCATAACAATCACCCAGATCAAGATGCAGAACATTTCCACCATTCCAGAAAGTTCCTCATGTTCCCTTTGAGTCAACATACCCTCTCCACACCAAACACTAGGAATCAATTATTTATCAGCATAGATTGTTCTTGCCTGTTCTTGAAATTCATATAAATGAAATCATACTACACACACTGTTTTGTATCTGGATGTACTTCATTTAACATTGTGCCTATGAGATTCAGCCATAGTACTAAATTTAACAGAAGCCTTAGAAGGGTTTGACTCAGAAATGAAACAAAAACTAACGGTAACTTGGTAACAGCTCTTGACTCCTGGGTTTAGTTGATATTTGTGGTTAACAGAGTCAGCTGTGCATTTGAAGGGATACTTGCATACTTGCTCATCCTTATTATTTTCATTGCATACAAGTTTTTCCTTCCAGATATCAACTATGAATGAATTTCAAACAAGTTTATTGTCCAACTACAGGGTCTTTATTATAGTTACCTGGGATATACTCAAGAAATATATCTGTTAAATGAATAACAGGATAAATACTTCAGGGAAGAAGACTCCGTGTAAGTAGAATTGCTGTTTTATCTTAAGTGTAATGGAAGGAATGACAGTTTCATGTTTTTTGATGCATCTGAATAGGCAATGGCATTGTAGCCTTTAAACACTGTCTTTATAAAAAAATAAAAATAAAAATAAAAATAAATACTGTCTTTATTCATAAAAATGAATGGATTGAACTAATTAATCTCTCAGATCCTTGAAGCTCTATGAATTGGATCTGTTAGTGGTGGTTTTGTTGATTGGTTTTCATTATGCTTCCATACTGCTGCTTTTTAATGGAAATGTCAAACAAACAAACAAAAAGCTTCTTAGCTGTGTAACTTTGAAGTCTCAAGGTGAGCATGAGTCTCAAGGTGAGCATCTATTAGCTGAAAAAGACACGTGAAATTTTTTTTTAAAGATTCTATTTATTCATGAGAGACACAGACTGAGAGAGAGAGGCAGAGACACAGGCAGAGGGAGAAGCAGGCTCCATGCAGGGAGCCCGATGTGGGGCTTGATCCTGGGACCCCAGGATCATGCCCTGAATCAAAGGCAGGCACTAAACTGCTGAGCCACCCTGGGATCCCCGACACGTGAAATTTTTTTGCAAATGTTAAGGTATATTGTGACTACCAATCTTATTAGTGCTTTTGTTTACCTCAGTTCTGTTATTAATGCTTCTGTTTTACACTGTGTGAATCCTGTAGCTGGTTTTTTACTTACCTCATAGCTTTGATCAGCATGTAGAAATCTACAGTTCCTCTAGATTAAAATAGAGACCCTTCTAAAACCTCTGCATTGGCTTTTTGGGGGATTAAGACCTTGTTTTATTCTTGCCAGAGCTACTGAGTAATGACAATGACAGTTTCTGAGCATGCTTTTCCATATTCTTTTATAGGGATGTATTCATATGCTTTAAAGAATGAAAGGATAAGGGCACCTCAGTGGTGTAGTTGGTTGAGTGTTCAACTCTTAGTTTTGGCTCAGGTCATGATCTTAGGATTGTGAGACCAAGCCCCTAGTTGGGCTCCACTCTCAGCACAGAGTCTGCTTAACACTCTTCTCCCTCTCCATCTCCTCCTCTTAAATAAATCTGTAAAAACAGAAATAAATTATGAAAGGATATAAAGTCTCCCACCTTCTCTTTCAGAGCTTTCTCCCTTTCAAAGGGAAAGCAATGTTGCTAGTTACTCATGTAGATTTCCACAGAAGTTTTGTGCAAATAGATATACATACTTTCGTAGTGCAAATGATAACATTCTATCCTGTTCTGTACCTTGTTTTTGTTTGTTTTGTTTTTAAGCACATAAGCTACTTCATCAGAAAAATGGGAATCACTTGAGTACCCACCTCATAGTTGTGAAAATAAATAAGCTTAACATATGCAAAGTACTTAGAAAGCACCAAGTATATTGTAGCCTCTATATTCATTTCCTATTGCTGCATAACAAACTACCACAAACTTAGTGGCATAAAGCAATACCGAGGTGTCTTAGAGTTTCCAGAGGCCAGAGTCAGTATAGCTTAGCTGATTTCTGTGCCTGGGTCTCACAAGGCTGAAATCATGACATCAGCTGGGCTTCATTCTCACCTGGAGACTCACTAGGAAAGAATTTGCTTTTAAGTGCTCTCAAGTTGTTGGCAGCTGTAGAATTTATGGCCAATTTGCTTTATTAAAGCCAGCAAGGGGCGGGGGGGGGGGGGATGATTCTGCTGCTTGGAGTCTCTGATCTCAGGGAATGAGTAGGTCCTCTATTCTTTTTTTTCATTGAGATATAATTCATATATCACAAAATCCATCCTTTTTTTAAAAAAATTTTAAAGTAAGTTCTACATCCAATTTGGGGCTTGAATCCATAACCCTGAGATCAAGAGTTGCTGACCTCAGTATTCCAAGGACTGAGCCAGCCAGGCACCCAAAAATCCATCCTTTTAAAGTGCATATTTCAGTGGTTGATAGAATATGTACAAAGCTATGCAATTATCATCATGTCTAACTTCAGAATATTTTTATCACCCTAAAAAGAAATCCCATATTCATTAGCAGTCTGTCCTCATTCCCTGAATACCCTCCCTCCTCACCTTTTCTAGCTTTGGTAACCACCAATTTGCTGTTTCTATGGATTTGCCTATTCTGAACATTCATATGAATAGGCATATAATATAGTGGCCTTTTGTGTCTGGCTTCTTTCACTTAGTACAATGTTTTCAAGGTGCGTCCATGTTGCAGCATATATCAGTTTTTCATGCCTTGTTATGGCTGCATAGTATTCCATTGTATGGATATATCCTATCCATTGTATGGATATTTAGGTTGTGTCCAATCCTTTGCTATTACAAACACTTGATATTCCATTATAAACAGCAACAGATATGTTTAAAGATTTTGTATGTGAATGAATATATCTGCATTATAAATTTCTAGAAGTAAAATTGCTAGATCAGAGGTTCATCCATTAATAATACTAATATTGTTCAGTTATCCACTTATAATCTTTTATTTTATTTTTTAATTTTTTTTTATTTATTTACGATAGTCACAGAGAGAGAGAGAGAGAGGCAGAGATATAGGCAGAGGGAGAAGCAGGCTCCATGCACTGGGAGCCCGACGTGGGACTCGATCCTGGGTCTCCAGGATCCACCCTGAGCCAAAGGCAGGCACTAAACCGCTGCACCACCCAGGGATCCCTAATCTGTCTTTTAAAGTACTGTTTGAGGGAGGGAGGTGAGATTATATAACAGAAAATGCCCTGAGTTCTGGACTTTATTTTACCACTAACAAGAGAAGTTAGTGTACAGTGGTTATTAAGAGCATGGGCTTTGGAGGCAGACTGCCTGGGTTAGAATCTTAGTTCTGCCACTTATGACCTAAATGACCTTAAGAAAGTTAAATAACAACAACAAAAAAAAAAAAAAAAAGAAAGAAAGAAAGAAAGAAAGAAAGAAAGAAAGAAAGAAGAAAGTTAAATAACCACTCAGCTTCAGTTTCTTGAGCTGTAAAATGGGATGGCATTAGTGTCAGGTTTAGTCTGGTTGGTAGTGAAATGAGGGTAACAAGATGGAGAGTCCGCTGCCATGTTGTTGGTGCCTACCGATCCCGCTCGATCCCGCCGGCCCAACATTCTGATCCTTTTGTTGTTATAGGGCGTCAGTTCAGATCTGGCTACTTACTGCTGAGTAGGGGGCATTATGGGGGTCCCTTGGAAGTGGGCAAGCAGCAGTAGGAGTATAGGAGGAGTTGGTTGACAGATATTCGAGACATTTCACGAATTCGTTCCTGAATGAATCCGAGAATGCAAGGGGCCACCATTAATAATATGCCAATGATTAGGAGTGGGCTTAGAAGGGGGAGGAGCCATGTAGTTAGTGGGGTCTGCCACCATTGAGGTGTAGTTGGCTGCTGGGGTGGGACCAGGTTTGGAGAGACTCATGAACTTTGGCAAGGGTGTGGAGATTGGTCTCAACTACACCTGTTTCACTGATATAGTAACAGCATTCTTCATTGAGAAACATGCAAGTTTGGCCCTTGTCTGCGGTGAGGAGGTCCAAGGCACCTTGGTTCTGGAGAGCTATCCGGGCCACTGAGGTTATTTTGCATTGTAGGGAAGCCAGAGACTCTGCCGAGGCCTCGATGGCCATTTGAAGCCTTTCAGATAGGTCCCTGGTGGAATCTACAGAGTGGATTAAGGCCCCCATCCCCAATCCCGTGGCCACTAGGGTTGAGGCCAGGGAGACACCAACAACTAGTGGGAGAAAGACCACTCATTTCTGCTTTTCCAGGGTGCTGGCGAGGAGAGCTACTTCTGCCTGACTATAGATAGTTAACCCCAGAACCAAGGAGACAGGCAGACAGAGGAGAGAGGCAGAGGTATTAAGAGATTTAGAAAGGGTGCCATTGTACCAAAAGAAACCACCAATAGGGGCGTGATGAGTGGTAACCTTTGACAGGGTGGCGTTGCAGAGGGAGAGTTAGGGGTGGAATACAGAAAGGGAATTGGTGGTTGAGAGGGTCGGTGAATAAGGGAATGTCATGCAGAGAGGGAGAAGGTCCCAGAGGTGTGGGTGTGGGGTTGGTGCAGTTAAATGGATTGCAGAGGGGAACAGCCACCAGGGGGGCTTTGCCCAAGGTGGCACAGATAAAGCAGTGGGACAAATTAATAGGTTTAAGACCCTGTCAGAAAAAAAAAAAAAAAAGACCCGGTCGGTGAGTTTCTGAAATTGGAAATTGGGGACGAGAAGGAAAGAAGGTTTGATCTTTTAACTGGATTTTTACTTGGGGAATGGGGGGAGTGGACACAACTGGTTTAGAGGTGTCCCAGACTTGGGGGTTAACGGGTAAAGGAAGGTGGGGAGGGATCAGGAGAAATTAAGGGTAAGATGAGGTGAGTAGAGACAATGGGTGAGGGAGAAAGACAAATGGTGGCCTTGAGTTTGTGTAGGATATCCCGGTCGAGGAGAGGAGCTGGGCAGGAAGGAATGATAAGGAAGGAGTGTGAGAAGGGGAACCCATCCAGGCTGCAAGAGAGTAGTGGGGTAGTAGATGGACTAGAGGAGGTGCCATCAATTCCTACCACCGCTACTAGGGAGGTGAAACTGGCCCCTGAGTAGGAAGGCAGAACAGAGTAGGTCGCCCCCATGTCCAACAGGAAAGAGATGGACTTATCTGCTGCCTGGAGCAGGACCCTGGGCTTGGCCTGGGTTAGGGGGTGTCTAAGTCTGGGCCCCATCAGTCATCAGCCAATCCGAGTAGTTGGAAGTCTGGACTTACTGGTTCAGGGTTTCTTCCTCTGTGTGGAGGCACCGAGGATCCTCCGAGACCTGGACAGTCGGATTTCCAGTGGCCCATCATTCAACATTGAGGGCATGGCCGCGTTGGCTCCTGGGGATTGAAACATTGACAGGCCCAGTGTCCCCCGGTGCCACATCTGAAGGAAGCCCCAGGCAGGGTACAGTTGGTTCCCCCTTTCTGTGGGCTCCCGGAGCCCGCCAGCCGCAGGGCTGCCACCAAGGCTTGGGTCTGGAGTTGGACCTTCTGTTGGAGGCTGGCCTGCCACTTGAGTTCAGCCGCTTCCTCCTGGGTATTAAAGACTTTAAATGCCATTTTCACCAGGTCGGGAATGGGAGTTTAAGGACCGTCCTCAGCCTTTAATTTTTTACAGATATCAGGGGAGGACTGAGAGATAAAATGGGTCACCAAGACAGTAGCCCCAGCTGGGGAGGTAGGGTCCAGGCGAGTGTACTGGGTTTACTGCCTCACTGAATAGAGTGTACTGGGTTTACTGCCTCAGTGAATAGATTCACTGCCTCAGTGAATCTATTAAGGAAAACCGCAGGGTTTTTGTTATGCCCAAGATTGCAAATCCGAGAAACCACCAAGGAGCCGACACCAGTGCAAGCACACGACGGTTTATTAGCAAGCTTGAGCTTGGGTCCAAGTATACCTGTCACAGCGGAGCAGGGACTTGGACCCCAAAGTGGGTTCCAGCTGGATTTTTATGGGCTGGTCTAGGGGATTTCCGGTAAGGGTGGGGGAGTTTCTCAAGCTCTTAGTTCCTCATTCCAATATGGAACTTCCTGTTAAGGGCATGCTCTGCGGTTTTTCTTGGAACTAACTTGGGCTAGAGGCCGCAGTTGTTACTATCTAGGGGTCAGGGGTGGGGGACATTTTCTGAAATTTCTTGGGTCCCACATTCCCCCCTTTTTCAGAGGAACCCAATGCAGGATCCATGATTGGGTCCTGAATGTTCAGTGGTTGGTATTGTTGCCTTAGCACCATGAGTTGAACAGTGTTAACCTGGTCCCTGACAAAAGCCACTAGTCTATTAATGAGGCAGGGTCTAAAGATCAGAAAGAGGAGGAGGAGGGGGCCAGCTAGGACAACAAGGTAGTTAGCCAGGGGGAATAATCAAACCAGGATTTGAACCACCCCTGTTGCTGCCCTCACTCTTGTTTTCACCTGGCCAGTCCTTCCCTGACCTTTGCCATCGATTCTTGGACTATCCCTGAGTGGTCATTGTAGAAATAGCACTCTTTGTTCAGGGCAGCACAGATTCCCCCTTGCTGTAGAAAAATTAGGTCTAACCCCCTCCTGTTTTGGAGCACCATTTCAAATAAAGATGTTAGGGATTCTTGGAGGTGGGAAATGAAGGTCTCTATGCGCTCTATGTCTACATCAATGGCAGCCCTAAGGCTACTGTACTGGGAAGCCTGGGTGGCCAGTGAGGCAATACCTATTCTTGCACCAGCCAAACCAATTCCTAGTAGGGTGGCGATGGTGACAGCAGAGGTGGGCTCTCGTTTATTTCGCCCGTGGGTACCCGGGTCCATCCATTAAAGTACCTGCTCATCTGAATGGTAGATGATTCTAGGGAGTAGTTGAACCAGCACACAGAAGCCCCTAGTTCTGTTTATAACCTGTCGGTGAGCGCAGGGAGTTAATCCCTCAGAACAGGCCCACCAACTGTCTTAAGGCGGTAGACAATACCTGGTACTGTTTATAGGCTGTGTAATGTTGCACAGAATCTGGTAGTGGTGTGGAGAAGTGCCTAGCAGAGCCCTTGGCCTGACACGGATTGTAAGGTGAGGCCTTTACTACCAGGCTTTTGGTTCCACCTGCAAGCATTAGGGTCCATGGTTGTGTTATATTGACCCCTTATTGCAATTCCTTCATAGAAGGGGGGCCGGATGTCATAGCACAGCCAGCAGGATGGGTAAAATTAGGTTTAGCTGCATTGAGGAATTTGTAAGCTTGGGACATCAGAGCCCAAAGAGGGTGTTGAGAAGGGTTGAGGGGAAGGCGAGTCAGGACTGGGGTGCCCCAACTGGAGGAGTTGTGGGAAAAATTCAAAGGGGGTGTTGTAGATATTGCCTGAGATTGAAGAGGCACTAGCACAGGGTTGGGGCCTATCCTTTGAGTTTGACTTTGTGGCTTCTCAAGTTGTCTGATCATGAATAGGACTCCATTATCATACCCGCTTTGGTAAAGTCAGAGCCCCCCACAGAAGTCCTACCTCCCAATTTGTATCTTGTTTCCCAGCCTCTGTGAAGGAAATGGTGACTAGATTACAGTAAGGGCATCCCGAGCATGTGGGGCATGTAGTATTCAGTTGGATTTTTATGAGGCCGGTTGGGTTTTGTGACAGCCAATGGCATGTCCCAGTTTGTTCGCAACCCCATGTTTTGCAGAAGTAGTCCATCCAGCCACCACATTTGGAGGCCTTATTATGGTCAGACTGGGAGGGGGCCAGACATATGTAAAAGCAGGTATCTCAGAGGGCCATCTTGGCCCTCTTGGTGCCAATCCTGGTATTCCTATTCTGCCTTGGTGCCAGGGGTCCTGACTAAATAGTTCACATAAGTTGATAGTCAGATTAGGCCACCAGGTACCTCTAGTGGGTAGCCCCGACAGCTGGGTTACTATCTGATTAGAGTTTGGGATGAGGACTTGCCAGGTTAGATTAAGTGGCTGGTGGGGGTTGGTTTTAGCCGCGAGGGGATACAGTGCAAGTAATATTAGCGGGGTAAGTGGGAGCAACGCAGCCTTAGCTTTAGGGAATTGTCCTTGTCAGGCTGACTCTTCCATTCTGGAACAAAGTCCTTGAGGACAGCATGTGGATCAGCTGGCCGGACGTGGGTGTAGTGGATCCAGGGAGTTATTCCATCGACCTTGAGAGTGGTGGGTGTAGTCAGGATCACAATGTAGGGTCCTTTCCAGCGAGGCTGGAGTGTTGGTATCTCTGCACGTACATCCAATCGCCCAGTCAATATCGATGGGGGTCAGGGGGTGGCCCAGTCTCATAGAGGGCCCTCAGCTTAGGCCATACCTGCTCATGGGCTCTTTGTAACATTTGGAGGGAGAAAAGAAGTTGTTGGTCATTGAACTCAGCAAGCACTTTGGGTTTCAGGGTAGGAATGATAGGTGGGGGTATACCAAATATGATTTCGTAGGGAGTCAGTCCCATCTTATATGTTAAGTTCCTCACCCTATATAGGGCAAAAAGGAGGAGAGTCACCCAGTCCCCGCCAGTCTCCAAGACTAATTTAGTTAAAGTCTCTTTTAATGTCCTATTCATCCTTTCTACTTGACCTGAGCTCTGGGGTCTGTAAGCACAACGTAATTTCCAATCTGCCCCCAGTATTTGTGCTATTCCCTGTGTTACCTTAGAAATGAACCCTGGTCCATTGTCGGATCCAATCCTGGAAGGAAATCCATACCTTGGCAGAATGTCCTCCAGCAGCTTTTTGGTCACAATTTGTGCTGTTTCATGTTTGGTGGGGAACGCCTCCGTCCACCCTGAAAAGGTATCTATAAAAACTAGCAATACCTTCCAGGCCTTACCTCAGTGAAATCTACTTCCCAGTATGCTCCTGGGAGGTCTCCCCTGAGTCGGGTTCTGGGGTTAGACCCATGGGCAGTGGCGTTGGTTAACTGGCATGCATGACACTTGCCACAATCTGCTCAATCTTTGCTTGAGAGTCTTTTTTTTTTTTTTAAGATTTTTATTTATTTATTCATGACAGACACAGAGAGAGAGACAGGCAGAGAGACAGGCAGAGGGAGAAGCAGGCTCCACGCAGGGAGCCCAACATGGGACTCGATCCTGGGTCTCCAGGATCACACCCCGGGCTGAAGCAGCGCTAAACTACTGTGCCACCGGGGCTGCTTGAGAGTCTTTAACAGTGATCTTTGCATGTCGTATGAGGTCTTCCATCTTTCTTGTTCCCATATGAGTACTCCGATGCATTTTGGATAGGACTCGTCATCCTAGTTCCTCTGGCAGGATGATGCTGGAGTCTGCGGCCCTCCACCAGCCACGCAAGCACTGGGTCATAGGCAAGCGTTTGATCCAGTGTAAGTCAGCATCAGTATAGTTGGGGGTGTCTGGCAGGGTCGGTGCCTCCGGATCGGGTAGCATGGTTGTTAAGACCTGGGTCACCTAAAGGGCCACCTCCTTTGCTTTTGAATCGGCTATCCGGTTTCCCCTAGCTACTGGTGTATCTGCTTTTTGGTGTCCCAGACAATGGATGATAGCTAGTGCCTTGGGCAGCCAGAGGGCCCTCAGGAGTTCAAGGATCTCTGTTTTGTTTTTAATAGTCTTTCCTTCTGCTGTCAGAAGCCCTCTCTCTCTGTAAAGGGCTCCATGGATATGAGCAGTGGCAAAGGCGTACCTGCTGTTGGTGTAAATGTTTATTCGTTTACCTTCTCCCATGGTTAGCACCTTGGCCAGTGCGATCAGTTCTGCCTGTTGAGCCAATGTTCCGGCTGCCAATGGCTCTGCCCAGATGGTCTCCGTTTCTGTGGTTACGGCTGCCCCCGCGTATCTGATTCCTTCTTGGACAAAACTGCTGTCATCCATATACCAGGTGGCATCTGCATTAGGCAGTGGCTGGTCCTGGAGATCAGCTCTGATTCTGTGTACCTGTGCCAAAATTTCTTGACAGTCATGCAGAAGGGGGTCCCAGTCTGGGTTAGGGAGTAGCATTGCCGGATTCAGGGTTGTTGGTGGCTTGAATAAGATTCTGGTGGGGTTTAGCAGTAGGCTCTGATAATGGGTCAGACAAGCATTGCTGATTCAGTGGTCTGGGGGCTGAGTACCCCTTAAATAGCATGTGGGGTGGTAACATACAGTTCTTGCCCCATGGCCAGCTTGTCTGCATCCTTGACCATAGTGGCCACCACGGCAATAATTTTTAAGCATGGGGGCCATCCAGTGGCCACTTTGTCCAGCTTTATGGAGAGATAGGCTATGGGTCTCTTCCAGGGACCTATGTACTGGACAAGGACCCCTTTTGCCACCCCGTCTTTCTCATCCACATACAGGTAGAAGGGCTTGGTTAGGTCGGGCAACCCGAGAGCTGGGGCAGACAGCAAGTCCTGTTTAATGTCATTAAAGGCTTTATTCATGGCCTCCGTCCATTCAAAATTTTGCTGGTGCCTGGTGGCCTCATAGAGGGTCTGGCCATCTCAGCAAAACTCGGAATCCATAATCGACAGAACCCTGCTGACCCCAGAAATTCATGTATCTGGCAGATGGTTTGTGGCTGTGGGATCCTTAGGACAGTTTCCTTCCACGCATCTGTCAACCATCTTTGTCCATCCTTTAATTTGTACCCTAGGTAGCCTCTGCTCTGCAGATCTGAGCTTTTTTAGCTGAGGCCCGGTATCCTAGAGCCACTATTGTCTGGAGCAAGTCCTTGGTGCCTCGCAGGCATGTGTCCTGGTCCTCTGCCGCCAACAGGATAATATCTACATATTGCAATAAGGTCAAATGAGGGTGCTTGGAACGGAACTCACCCAAGTCTTCATGTAAGGCCTCATCGAAGATGGTTGGCTAATTTTTGAATCCTGGCAGTCAAGTCTAGGTGAGCTGGCCATTGATGCCTTTCTCAGGGTCCGTCCATTCAAAGGCAAAAAGGTCTTGGCTCTTGGGTGCTAAAGGCAGGCTGAAAAAGGCGTCTTTTAAATCTAATACCATATACCAAGTTTTGTCTGGATGCAAGGTGGAGAGGAGGGTGTATGGGTTTGGGACCATAGGGTACATATCCTCTACTCACTGGTTGACTTCCCTTAAGTCCTGGACTGGCCTATAATCGTTAGAGTGCAGTTTCTGCACTGGCAGCAAGGGAGTGTTCCATGCCGATTGGCAAGGCCTCAATATGCCCAAGTCCAGTAGTCGCTGTATGTGGGGTGTGATTCCCATTCACGCTACGAGAGGCATGGGGTATTGGCGGACCCTGACAGGGTCTGCCCCTGGCTTTAGTTCTATATATATGGCCAGTCAGTGCTGGGCCAGCCCAATTCCCCCAGTTTCTGCCTATGCTTGGGGATATTCCTGCAGCCAACAGTCAATGTCAGTCATTGGGGCTGAGAGCGTTTGGTGGAGATGATATTCGTCTTCTAAACTCAGGACAAGCACCTGAATCGGGTTTCCCTCCTTGTTTAGGATTTTTGCCCCTTCAGGGTGGAAGCGAATTTGTGCCCCCATCTTGGTGAGCAAGTCCCGACCTAACAACAGGTAGGGACACTCAGGGATGACCATGAAGTAGTGGGATACCCAGCCCATGCCAAGATCCACAGTTCTTCGGGTAGTCCATGGTACTGTTTGGTGCCTGTGGCCCCTTGCACCCATGAAGTCTTGCTTGCCAATTGCCCTTGGGGTTGTAATAAAACTGAGTGTTGTGCCCCAGTGTCCACTAGGAATTCAACAGGTTGCCCCTCCACTCTGAGAGTTACCCTGGGCTCAGGGAGGGGTGCCGAACCCTGACTCCCCTAGTCATCCAGGCCCTCCATCTCCAAGATCTTGGCAGGGGCCTTAGGTATTTTGTTAGGGCAGTCTTTGACCCAGGGGCCCTCTTCTTTGCAATAAGCACATTGGTTTTTGTTCAGTTTAGGGCGCTCCCGATGGGGACCAGGGCCATCCTCCTTACCTGTCCCTGAAGCCAGCTTCTTAAGGTGCCTCCATTGTTCCTGTGGGTCATCCATGGTTGTGGCCAGCAGGATCTTGGCCAGGTTTTGGGTCTGCCGGTCGCTTGGTTTAGTTTGTTGCTCTTCCGGACTTTCTCCATTATTATAAACTCTTTCTGCTACTATTATTAAGTCCTGCAAGCTCGTCTCTCCCAGTCTCTCTACTCTTTGTAATTTCTTTTTAATGTCTGGAGTGGCCTGGTTAACAAAAGCCATGATAATTGCAGCCTTTGTTTCTGGGTCTTCTGGGTTCATGGGGGTGTACTGCCTAAAAGCCTCTATGATTCTAAGAAGGCTGCTGGACTCTCATCCTTACCTTGTCTTACATCATATACCTTGGCCAGATTGGTAGGCTTGCACGTGGCAGCCTTGAGACCTGCCATTAGAGTCTGGCGGTAGACCCGGAGTCTCTCCTTACCTTCAGCCGAGTTGTAGTCCCAGGTAGGGTGGGATAAGGGGAAGGCAGCATTTATGAGGTCTGGATTTTGAGTCAGCTGTCTGTCCTCTCCCAGGACAGATTCCAGTCTTCCACCTGAATTCATTCTGTCTCTTTGGTGGTGAAGAGAACCTGCAAGAGCTGTTGGCAGTCATCCCAAGTAGGCTGGTGAGTAAAGAGAACAGTATCTAAAACCCCGATTACATCTTTCAGGTTATCAGATAATTTTGCATTTTGGGTTCTCCAATTATATAAATCACGGGTGGAGAATGGACAATATAACATTGGTTGTTCTCCAGTCTCATTGGGAGGCCCCATGGCGCAGAGGGGAAGGGCGGTGGAGTTGGCCGGCCCCACATTTGGAGGTGGGGCCGCCCAGTGGGTCCGTCCACGTGTCCCTATTGCTGGCCCGCGCACAGGGACTCCCTCGTCAGGGAGGGGTGGTGCCCCTTCTGCAGCCCCCGGTGCCTCCAATGGAGGGGCAGAAGGGTGAGGGGGCATCAGGTAGGGCAGTGGGAGAATCAGGTCCTCTGGAGAAGAATCCTGCAAGACCGGATAAAGGGGCCTTTTGGTCTTAGAGTCAATCTCCTTCTCGGCCTTTCGCAGGGCTAGAATCTTGGAAGGTCCTGCTTTGGGGGGTAAAAATGATTTTAGCCAAGGAGGGGGATTCTCGATCATGTCCTGCCAGACCAGGATGTAGGGAACCTGGTCAGGGTGGCTGACCGGTTTATCCCTGAAGATCACAGCCTTAACCTGTAAGATAATAGGTAGGTGGAAATTTCCATCTCGGGGCCACCCCACGTCAAAGGTTGGCCATTCTGACATGCAATTAAGTTTGAAATTTCCCTCTCTGTATGTCTGTGCTCAGATTATGAGCTCTTTCCCTAACGTCCGAGAAGTGGGAGAGCATAAGAGACAGGGGGGTGGTTTGTGTCTGCCCCGTTATGTTCCCCGTCCACACCAAGGCACAGACAGTTATGACGATTAACAAGAACACAGTTACACAGACAAATGTTCCAGTGTGTTCCAGTGTGGCCGCAGAGGCACTGTCCATAAGGGCAGTCGGCCCTCCTCACAGATGAGGATTTCGTCCTCCTGGCGGGGGCAAGGAACGTCTCCTCAAGACCCCTGGTTGATGGCCCTCCAGCACGTCTGCCTAAGCCAATGTCGACCTAATACAAATTGGAATTCCTACAGGTAAAAGTACAGTTTAGAGCTCTCAGAGAATATGCATGCAAAAGGTAGAAAAAGTTGAGTGCACTCACGAGGCGCAGTACCCTCTGGGTGGGGTTGTGGAGGCCAAGAAAATTAAAGCCATTCCACCTCAAGTTTAGCGTTGGCACAAGTACAGCCATCTTAGCTTCAGCAGCCATCTCAGGCCCCTGTGAACAAGAGCTGAACTTCACCCGACTTCAGTTACAGGAAAAACCGCAGAACACCCTTGACAGAAAGTCCCATATAGGAATGAAGACAGAGCTTAAGAAACTCCCCCACCCTTTCCCCCATATCAGAATGAAGAAATTCCTCCACCCCTTCTGGAAATCTCCTAGACCAGCCCATAAAAACCCAGCTGGAACCCACCTCGGGGTCCAAATCCCTGCTCTGCAGTGTCGGGTACACTTGGACCCAAGCTCGAGCTTGCTAATAAACCCTCGTGCGCTTGCATCGGTGCTGGCTCCTTGGTGGTTTCTCAGATTCGCAATCTCGGGTACAACAGGGTCCTCTCGGATCCTGGACAGGCCCCCAATCAGGGCCTTTTGTTTTTGGGACAGAAGGAGGTGGCGCCTACGCCAGGACTTGAGCAGTAGAACACTGGGAACAGAGGGAGGAGTGAGAGCGGAGGGTCCAAGAAGCCTGAATGTAAGGGACCTCAGGCCATTCACCCTGGCGTTGACAGAGGTTGTTCAGATCCGTAAGGATCTGGTTAAGACGGCGTTTTCTGAGATCCTGTGAGAACCCCAGATTTTCAAAATTGACCAGTAGACAACCCAAGGGAGCTTTGGGGTCAAATTTGGATTGGGCAGTTCCCATGATTCCCGCCGGGTAACCCAGAGACTGAAAACAGGCGTCCCCGTTTGCAGCTCAAGGTTATGGACAGAAACAAAGGTCACTGTGAGGATGAGGACATCTCCTGATCCCCAGGGACCAACGGAGAGCCACGCGGCGCTCGGCGGGGGTGCCCTGGCGCGGCTGCGGGCTTCGGGCAGGACCACCTGGTCGGGGGTGTGGAAGGGGGGAACTTAGCGGCGTCTCAAGGCGTTGGGTTCAGTTAAGGTCCTGGTGATGAGAGGAGAGGGGCTTCCCACCAGAGTGGGGCCTCGATCTCCTCCTGGGTTTCGGCACCAAATGTCAGGTTTAATCCGGTTGGTAGTGAAGTGAAATAGAGGCCAGGCAAAGGTGGGTGGAGGCAAGCTTTTAATGGAAGCACTTTCGGACGAGGTTCCGGCCCCGCAAGGGAGTGAAGCTGGGGAAGTCGGGGACGGGAATCGCACCCAAAGGGCGTACATGCGAGCATTTTAAGGGGGGGAGGGGTGAAGAGTTGTGTCTGAGGTGATCAGTATTAGGGCATATTACTGGTGGAATTGGTATGGGGCAATAACTGCTTATGCCCTTATATGGGGTTTGGGTAAGGTGCGGTTCAGGTTTCCTGCATAGGTCCTGTGTCCCCATGGCGACGTGTCCTTGGGCGGTCTGCTGGTGCTACCTTCTGAGGTGAGGGTAACTAGATGGGGGGTCCGATCCCCCTTGATCCTGCCGGCCCAACAATTAGTACTTTCTGTGGGTATTAATGAAATAATACATGTAAAACTTTTATACCAGTGCCTGACACATAGGAAGTGCTCAATAAATGTTACCTCTTACTAGCTGGCAATGTGATCTTGGGCCACTGTCTTTTTCTATTTTCTTTTTTTAAATTTTATTTATTTATTCATGAGAGACAGAGAGAGAGAGAGAGAGAGAAAGGCAGAGGCACAGGCAGAGGGAGAAACAGGCTCCATGCAGGGAGCCTGACGTGGGACTGGATCGTGGGACTCCAGGATCAGGCCCTGGGCCGAATGCGGTGCTAAACCGCCTAGCCACCCGGGCTGCCCTGTTTCTATTTTTAAAATGAGAAGTTTGAACAGGGTTGTTTTGTTTCCAAGTTTTAAAAGGTGATTGTAGTCCCTGGATATTTAATTATATACTGTCTTACGTTGTTCTCTAATGTTCCTTGTGTTATTGTTAATTGCTGTGGGTAGGGGACAACATAGGTTTTATACTTTGAACCTTTGTTAGCCATTGCTCTAGAATCATGTACATCTGTAGTGGCTCTTCCCCTTGTATTCCCCCTACCTCTGCCAAATATATATGCTGGATATCTATATGCATACATATATAAATACACATATGGATAGCCTCTCAGTTTTTCTGAGATAGGTAGGATTGAGCAAATTTATGCATCCTCTATCTCTTTCTTATAGCTTATTGTCTCTCCTTAACCATCACCATATATTCTAATTTTACATACATTCCCCACTGATTTGTAAACTCGAAGGAGGTAACCATGTCCATCTGCTTCAGAGGTACATCTCAGCATATAGCAGTGCTTAGCCCCCAATAAGCACGTATTTTTCATTAAAAAGGTTTTTTTTTTTTTAATTTTTATTTATTCATGATAGGCACACAGTGAGAGAGAGAGGCAGAGACACAGGCAGAGGGAGAAGCAGGCTCCATGCACCGGGAGCCTGACGTGGGATTCGATCCCGGATCTCCAGGATCGCGCCCTGGGCCAAAGGCAGGCGCCAAACCGCTGCGCCACCCAGGGATCCCTAAAAAGGTATTTTTAATATTGCATATTAGTATTGTGACCCAGCTAAACCTAAATATTTTTGCTATCTACAATTGTCAAGATAATATGTTAAATCTTCCCAATTTCTTTTACCTTATGAGGTATAATAACGAATTCATTAAATTTTTTTAAATAAATGATTTGGATGGGAAAAATTTTTGTCCTTATAAAATTTAAGATTCGATCTCTGTAGAAATGGTTTATCCTGACTTCGTTTTAGGTACTGTACCAACAACGTGTGTGTTTGCCTTATACATAGCCTAAGGGTTTCTAGTTTCCAAGTAAAGTTGGCTTTTGCTGAGCAAATGACGAAATCCTTATTTAGTTGAGTAATGGCTCCAGCATGCAATTAGTTCCTCCTTATCTTTTAATCTGATAAAAATGAGCTTGTAGGGATGCCTTTAATGAACCAACAAAAAAGAAAGTTACCATCTGGAGACCTCAACATCCGAGTTTCTGATCTTCTGTAGCCTCTTTTATTATTAAGTAAAGTCTGATCCCCCACCTTCCGGTTACCTTTAACTTAAAATAACATAGTAATTTGTCTTAATATAGCCTCTAGTGTTTTCATCAGTTTTTAAAAATGTTTTTACATTAACTATTTAATAAAAAGTGATTGTTTGAAACTCACTTTCCTAGGATTTAGTGAGCTGATGCAAATAGATTGGCCAAGCATGATTAGCATTTCCACATTAGCTGGGATGCTATTTAACACAGGACTTTGGAATCCGACTTTTCCTGTTGCCCCGGGGTACAGTACTCTTTAACTAGTACTCACCTGGTAAGGCCTAGGGTTTTATAATACAGGCTTGGCCAATCAACTCCTTGGGAGACAGCTAGAGCTTGAAAATGGAGACCTGGGTCCCCATCTCTTTGGAGACTGAGCAAAATATCCTCATTTCTTCAGTCACAAAATGGACACAGGTGCAGGCCTGCTGTGAAGATTGAATCTTAGAAAAGTAGTTAAGTGCAAGTACTCTATGTCAGAATTAGATAGACCTGGCTTCAAATTCTGATTTTTTTTAATTAACTTAAATTGTTCAATGTCTTACAACACTTATTTAAATTGTGCATGATAGCATCTTCCTGATACCTCTTTTTGGGAGGATTAAATGGAGATAAAGTATGTATACTTGTCCACAGGCCTTGTCCAGTGCCTGGCATACGGAAAGCACCCCGTAAATAGTCTGTACTCAAGATAACCCATGTTAGTGGTTTTAATTTAGTTAGCATCAAGTATTTAAAACGCCTTCCACCTGACAAATTGTTTTAAGGGAGAGCGACCACCTGCTGTGTCTCTTTTAATGTGCTGGTAAACTTCCAGACTTTTTATACTTCAATACAGGAAAATTGAAAACACCAAAGGGGAAAAAAAAAAAAAAAAAGCCTAGAAGCCAGCAATCCGCACCCCCCCCGCCCCTTTAAGTTCCCCAGATCCAAATCCTGTTAACAAACACTGGGCGGTGAAGTCACATCAAAGGATCCCAGGTATTGGGATCCCTGGGTGGCGCAGCGGTTTGGCGCCTGCCTTTGGCCCAGGGCGCGATCCTGGAGACCCGGGATCGAATCCCACGTCGGGCTCCCGGTGCATGGAGCCTGCTTCTCCCTCTGCCTGTGTCCCTGCCTCTCTCTCTGTCTGTATGACTATCATAAATTAAAAAAAAAAAAAAAAAAAAAAAAGGATCCCAGGTATTGACTGCTGGCTGGAGGCAAGCCACAGGTTCCAACTCTTTAAGATAAAAGGGGGGCGGGGTGGGTTGCAAGATCTGGTGGGAAAGGCCCAACCTCCGGGCCCAGAGGCTTTCAGGTGGTTGTTGCAGCAGTCCTTTGTCTTATCTCCTCTCCAGGCCCCCATACACACGCAAGTATTTCACAAGGCTGGGTTTCCTCCGGCATCCGCTGCTTGAATGCTCTTTTGGTGGAGGAAGCCCGTGCGTGCGGACAAAGGGGTTATCTTGCTACGATAGGCGATGCCTGCGCCCGCGGGAGCCATCCAGGCTTGCCTCCCTCCCCGCAGCGCCGGCCGCGGCGGCCCGGGAGCTCGCGGCGGGCCTTCAGCCCCGGGCACCCCCAGAGCCCGCCGCGGCGTCGAGGTATCGGCAGGGCGTTGCCGTCACCCCTTTTGGCGGGCTCGGGCGCCCCGAGGCTCCGCCCCCCTGCGCCGTCTATCCGCGCCCGCGGAAGCGGGCGCCGCGCCCCCATTGGCGGAGCGGCCCGCGGAGGCCCCGCCCCCTCCCGGCCCCGACGCGAGCACGTTGAGTGGCGGGGGCCGGCAGCAGAACTGCCCGAGCGAGGAGCGGCTCCTGGGGCCGGCCGGCACGGTTGGGGCGCCAGCTTTGGGACCCCCGCAGAGGCTGCTGGGTCGGGGCCGCGGCCCGCGGTCACGGGGGGAAGGGGGTGGGTGGGCTGAGAGCAGCTCGGCGGCGAGGCCGGCCCGCCGCCCCTTCCCCCCCACCCCCGTCGACCTTGCCGGCAGAAGCTTCCCGGAGCTCCTCACGCCGGCGCGATGGCGACTGCTGGGGAGACGGAGGCCTCTCCGCCGACGGACGCGAGCTGGGAAAGTGGCGGCGGCGGGGACGACGAGATGAAGCTGGCGCTTCCGGAGCTTGAGTCCTCCCCACAAAATGGCGGCGGCGGCGGCGGCGGCGGCGGCGGCGGCCTCAGCATCGCGGAGCCCGGCGGCGGGGCCGGGCCTGAGGAGACCGCTGCGGCCTCGGCCGCCCCGGGCGTCAGCCACGAGCAGCCTCAGGACGCGTCTGAGGCGGGCGCGGCCGCTCTGCTCAAAGGCCCCGAAGAGCCCGAGAGGCCCGTTAGGAGGAGTTTTCAGATCCCCAGGAAGAGCAGAGAAAAGAAAGGTGGTGCTTCCCCTCCTCCCCAACCCCTCTTTCTCTCTCCCCTCCATCTTTTCATTAGAACCTCTCTGTCTCTTCTTCCCACACCCATCCGAGACACGTAAACACGCATGCAGCGCCAGCCGCCTCCCCTCGCTGCCACCCAGCTGCTGCGCCTGGTGCGAGAGGAAAGCGGTGGAACCACGCTCCCCTGCTCCCCCTGTCCCCGCGGAAGTTGGAAGTAGCTCAGGTTGGAAGCTTGTCCGTAAGGCTGCAGCTCCCAGAGAGGAAAGATGGTGCTCGGCGCCCCTCCCTCCCAGCCCCTGAAGGCACAGAAGCTGGTGTGTCCTCCTAAGGATGCTTCTGACAAGTCTCACTGTGGAAATAGCTCGTGGCCATGGATTCTGGGGCTTTCTCCAAGGCCATTGCATTCAGAGGACCACAAGTGCTTCTCCCTATGGAAATTTCTTCAGCTAGAAGTGTCTACTTGAAATTTGCTCGATGTCAGCGTCTCCCCTTGTTTAGAAGTCTCCATTAGATGTGATCCATGCACACTGCTATTTTCCATCACACTTCATTTCCATGTAGATTCTTCCCCTTGTTTTTGAAGCGTAAGATTAAATAGGTCTCTCTCTTTAAATCCAAACTTTAGAATGTTTTCTCTTGTATTTGAGAGGAATGGGAAGGTAGGTTCTTGGTGCAGTAATTTCCCTCTGGAAAGGAAAAAAAAAAAAATAGGAAGTTAGCTTATGCCCAAGAGTCACCAACTTGATCTTGCAGACAAGAGAACTTTTTATAAAAAGGCCAGTCTAGTTTTTGGAACCAACATAGGAACAGTTATATGAACTACTTTTACCTTTTTAAAACTTAATGCTATATTATGACACATTTCTAATGGAGATCGAAATTACTATTATCGTTTTCTATTGTACTATTTTTGACTATCCAGTGATTTGGGATGTTCTGGATTTAGTCAATTTAAAGTCTCTGTTGTACTGCGTGGTTCAGTTTTTCATGACTTACTTTGGAAAATTATGGGAATTCTTATTATTTGCAGAAAACTTTTTAATTTGTAATTTAAATAATAGTAAAGACTTAGAATCTTGAATGAAGCCTGAGCTTCCTTTTTCCATGTGCTTAACCATCTCCATTTGTACAACTGAAGTTGTTAGAGCCTTTTATCAGTAATATACAAATAAAGTCAAACTGTTAATTTCTATTTCAATGACGAAGCCAAGGAAATCCTTGGTATGAGAAACCATGTTGACAAAAATGAAGTTCCCTTTGTCCACTAGCATGAGGAATGTTTCTAGAAATATCTTTTAAGGGAATTGATGTAGAGTTCAAGAGGATACTTGTAAAAGTCAATTCTTTGGTTTAGTTAAGATATATGGTATCCTCTATATGAGGAAAGTTAGATGCTCATCCTAAATTATCAACTGGCAGAGAATAAGTTTAAAGTACATTCGGGTGGGCTCTGAGGAGGTAGGAGATTGAAGCTTTTTTGTTCCAAGCTTGATAATTTTGAAGTCCCGTTTTTTTTTTTTTCTTTTATCTTTTAAGTGCCCAAGTATATGGTTTATGATAATTCTAAACCATAGATTTACCATCTTTAAATTTTTGATAGGACCAGAATATTGTTGTAGAAATCCTCATGGTTTGGTTTGAGATGAGGGAAGTCACCAGGAAATGTTGAAGTGCACTGTATTTACATGTTCTTTTTTTTAATTAGGTAAATCCAGAGGTTGCTGTAAAATAGGCTTTATTTGAATGCTAAAAGTGGATATAATTGAGGAATTAGGAAATATAAAACCTAGCTTTCTCCCCTGAGTCTGATGCTCCTTGGGGAAGATTTATGTTTTCTATTTTCACTTACTAGAGGCAAAGGGTTCTCAACCTTTGTCTTGTCAGGGAGGTTATAGGTAAGGAAAATAAACACACCGGACTTTTCTCCTGTTGAGTGAAAATAAATAATTTATGCACTACGCGGCAGCTGTTCAAGTAATGCAGTAACGATTTAAATAGAGCTTTTAAAACTTTAAATAAGCAGCTATTTTACCACCACAGACTTTGTCCTGTTTGAGCTGGAAGAAGTTAGTGCTTGCCGATAGAGTTTAATAGGAAAATTGAAATTGCATTATTTAAAAAAAAAAAAAAAAAGCTTTATTAGAAATACTATAGCAGGCGCTGCTAGTTTCACACTTCATCCCCAAATCACCTCTTGAAAGGTATCACTTTATGCACCGGATTTGGCTGGATATCAGTAGTGGTCATTTGAATCTTTTAGCGCAAATGTTAGATCATTTTCAGAAATACCTCTGAACCTTTCAGTATCAGAGATTCTTTTGCATTCATATTTTAATATGGCAGAACTTTGCTTGTGACTGTGCTTTTCCAGTGAAACTTAACATTATGACTTGATTATTTTGGGTATCTTAAATACTATGTGAGTACAACTTGCTGACTCAAAGTTTTCTTGGTCTTGACGATAACATAACACCCAGAATACTGCCGTTCTAATTAATAACATTGGCAAACACTTTGTAGTGCTTAGTAAGTTGTAAGCATTGTTTAAAGCAATTTACACATACTAACTAAATCTCAACAACTCTGTAGTAGGTATTCCCATTTTACAGATGAGGAAACCGAAGTATTGAGAAGTTAAAAACCTGGCTCAAGGTCATATAGCTAGTAAAAGGTAGAATTGGATTTTGAACTTAGGTGTCTAGTAGTTAACACTAAAACTGTAGCAAGACTTCTTTTTTTATAATATAAATGTCTTTGTTAGCTTTTGATCTGACTTATTAAAATTTTTTTAACCTCTGTTAAATTTAGAAATATTTAGTATGTCTTCATCTCTGGGGTATTTTGAGATTCAGAAAGTGTGTTTATTATGAAATTAACACATTTCATCAGTGACAGATTAAGTGACATAACTATCGACTGGAAGAGTAAAATTTACTCTTTGATGTGTGTTGTGTTGTTTATCAGCTGGGCTATTTTCTATAGTGTAAACAGGCACTGTTCTAACATTTAACCAAATTGTATAATTGCATTTTGTCAGTAGAGGTTTCATTCTTTCTTTTTTTTTTTTAACTCTAATACTATAAGTCATTTAAAAGTAAATTAAAATTGGTAATTTGATATAATTTTTCCTTCCAAAGTTCTTGGGGGAAATAGTGATGATTCAGTTTCTGGAAAATGTTTATTGGTTAATGTTTTCTGTAGGGCACAAGACTAACTGCTCATGTACCTGCATCCATACTGGTCTAGTCTAGCAGGATAAATGGCTAATTCTCTCCAACACCCATCTTTTCCCCACAAAATTTGCAGCTTTTGAAGACTTTGGGGCAAAGTCTCCTTTAAGGATATTTGTATGGTGTTTCCGTAGTTGTACATGAATGATTGGGTTCTAAGTACCATAGATTTCTCTGTATAGAAGTAAGCAGGCAAGTACAGGCAGAATCCGGTCATCCATATAAAACATTTGGTAGGTGTGTATAAATTCTAAGTAATAGAAGTACAGTTTTCTTTGATTTATTCCTCAGGCCAGAAAAAGTCAATAGTTTTATATTTGTATTTGTCTCTCTAGATCTCTGCCAGCATAGTCATCATATTCTTATTTGTACTATGTTCAATCTTTTTATTTAAAGATTTTATTTATTAGAGAATGAGAGAGTGCAACAGTGGGAGGGGGAGGAGCAGAGGGAGAGGGAGAAGGAGAAGCAGACTCCCTGCTGTGCAGGGGACCCTATGCCAGGTTTGATCCCAGGAACCTGGAATCATGACTTGAGCCAAAGGCAGACGCTTAACCTCCTGAGCCACCCAAGTGCCCTCCTATGTTCAATCTTGATTTAGAGATGAAACTCCATTCTGTAAGTATTATGTCTGTAGCAATTTTATTAGACTGAAGAGAAATTATTTTTAAAATCTTTTAAGTAAATATTGGAAGGAACATGGGTATTTGTTGTATTTTAATCAGCACCAGTAGACCTCAGAGAAATGAATTCAGAGAATTGTAGAACCTACATGATCCACATCCCACTCCTGGCTATTTCCTTTTCTTCCATGAATTAGTTACTTTAAATTGGAATGTGTATTTCACATTGTCTTTTTTGTATGTTTTGGTAACAGTGGTTTTTATTTAAGAAGTTAGTTTGTGGGGCACCTGGGTGGCTCAGTGGTTGAGCGTCTGTCTTTGGCTCAGATCATGATCCCAGGGTCCTGGGATTGAGTCCTGTATCAGGCTTCCCTGAGGAAGCCTGCTTCTCCCTCTTCCTATGTCTTTGCCTCCCTCCATGTCTCTCATGAGTAAATAAAAATAAAATCTTTAAAAACATATATAAAAAGTTAGCTTGTTTTGTATATATGTTTACATGATTTTTTTGTTTTACATATACACAATACATGGTATTGAACTAAATAAATTGGTAAAAGTAATTGAAAAAAATGTTCCTTTGAGTAAGGAACCAAGCTGTTTTGTGACCTATATTTTATATCTATTCCAACTACTTAAATTATAACAAATATTTTGTAAGCTACCAGTTATAAGGAAAAATGATTAATGATAGTATGGATAGTATAGAATCAGGAGATCTGAAATCCAGTTCTAATTTTCCTTGTCTGAATTAGTGTCTTATTGTCTTTCTAAATCTGCGCTCAGTCCCATAAAACCTCTATAATCAATTTTGTCAATAAGGAGATCTTGTGAATTATGAAAGTCAACTCATTAGTCCTGTGTTTAACATGTATTTGATGGAAGTCCTGTAAAGAAAAATTATGTTTCTCAATGTGTGGAGTAACTATTTAACCTTTATGAACCAAAAGAGTGTGATGGCTTTTGGCCCTGTTAAATGCATTAAAATGAGAAAAAAATAAGATTTGACAGAAGAGACAATAAGAAGGTAGAGCATAATACTGGACATCAAGTTCATTTCCTTTTACACCTAACTTCCTGTGTCTAGTGTTATATATGATTTCTTGGCCTAAAATGAGAAAACCGTTTTTTTCCAGCTCTGTAATGATTAGTTTCAGCTCTTGTGTATACACACATAAATCTTAAGAGTTCAGGATACAAAATTTGGAGCTAAGTGGCCTGAATTTGAATCTTACCTGTCCTATTTATTCATTAACTGTAACCTCGGACTGCTATAGCTGTTAGGTTCATTTGTAAAATGAATATAATCAAATTTCATGAGCTGGTTTTAATGACTAAATGAGATAATGCATGCAAAGCACTTAGTATAGTATCTGAATAGTGATAGTGACCCACTAATGGTTAGACTCCGTAATTGTCAGAATCCAGAGAACAATGTATTTGATATGACTTTCTTAAGTTAAATAATTACCATGTAAAATGTTCTGTTCCCCATTTGGATAATCAGAGTTGATTATTATTGCCTCAAATAATGGCCCATAATAAGATTATGATACATATGTGTTTTCTTTAAGAGAAGTGACCAAAGGATGTGCAGTATAAGAGGATTATGAAGTACAAAATAGGCCACTAGGGAATGTACATTCAGAACATAAATTCGTTAAATTTCTAATTATTACCAGCACATTGATTTGAAATCCTTAAAAATAGTTATTTTTGTGGAAATGATAACTGGGAAGGGAAAAAAGTTCTACTGGCCTAAGTAGTAAAGCCAATGGAGTCATTTGAAATATACCTAGGACACAGGCATCTTTTTGTATATTTTCATACATAATTATTTTTCCTCGGCAGTCTACTTAAGTACATTTGACATGATTGTAGGACATACTTTGGAATGAAACAACTGTTAAGTACTTCTCAGAGAATTGGAATGTTAATTTCTACATAAATTTATATGATTTAATTTTTCACTTATTGGGTCAGTGGTGAAAGTAGTATTGGGACAGCTTAGGTAAGGAAAATAATTTATGTAGGCGTGTAAAATTTCATAGAAGTTTAAAGCCATATGGTACTTTCAGGGGGAGCATTTTAGATGTCTGAAGACACTTTGTTAGAAACAAAAATCAGTCTGCATAAAATGCAATTTTAAAAATCATACTTCACCCGTTTTTTATGTGAAAGTCTATAAAGACTATTTCACATGCTGTTTTCCTTGCCAAGTTTTTCCCAATTTAGTTGGGAACAGTCACAAAGATGTTTTTCCCAACCATATTCTGTAAAACATTTGAATAAGGATGTATTTCCTCCTCTGGAGCTTTCATTTTGTTTTACATATTACTGAATTGTTGAATTTGAGAATTTAAGATGACAGCCATGATACTTCGGTAGTTGTAGGATATATTTGTATTCAGTTTTAAAAATCTTTTACAAAGCTTATTCTTGTTTTCCTTACCAACTTATTCAGTTTACTTAGGCCCAGTGTTCATAGTTCCAGCGATTGGCATATGATAAAGATAGAGTAAAGAACAAAGCAGATACAGGTCTTGCTCATATGGACCTTAAAAGTCAATAAATTATCAAGTACATGCTACAAATTTGATTACAGGACACCTTTTTTTTTTTTTAATTTTTATTTATTTATGATAGTCACACACAGAGAGAGGCAGAGACACAGGCAGAGGGAGAAGCAGGCTCCATGCACCGGGAGCCGGACATCTCCAGGGTCTCCAGGATCGCGCCCTGGGCCAAAGGCAGGCGCCAAACTGCTGCGCCACCCAGGGATCCCACCTTTTGTTTTTAATAGTATGTTCTTTTTGAATTTTTTTCCTGCTACCCCTATTTAGTATCTTTTTTGCATCATAATTATGTTGGGTTTATTTCAGTGTGGGATCCCAAAGTAATAGGAACCATTTATGCACATTTTGTTACTGAATGTTAGTTTTTTACAGACACTTTTATAATACATACATAGTTTGGTAGATGAGTGGATATGTCATTTGACATCACATCCTTTAAAGCCTAATACTATGTATAGAAAGTACAATAAACAGTTTATTAGCCTCTGTCTAGTATTTTTAAGAATGTGTACAAGTAGGACATTGTTCTAAGTAGTAGCCTAAAGGTAATTTGACATTTATTGACTCTTTAGAAATAGTATCTCAAAAGAAGTTAAGATAATATAAGTTCTATGGATACTTCTATATACAGTGAGATATAAGTGGTTCCTTTTGTGGCTTGGAGAACATATGTGTCAACTTTTGAAATTTATTAGTAAGTTAAACTATTTCATGCATAAAGTGGAAATTTGAAATTATTAGGCCAGAAATCCACTGATCCAAGAATAAATAGGATATTTGACTTTTAAGTATTTTAAAAATTAAATGTGGGTATGAAATAGTTGTAGGAGGGGAGAATAAACACTTTTATTGTCTTTATGCCAGATGTTATGCTTAGAGCTTTTTCCATGTGTTGTCTTGTGTGGCATGTAGAATTTAGTGGTTATTAGGATAGCTAGAGTTCTTTTTTACGGATGAGAGAACTGAGCTTGTTTTTGGTTAATTGATTTACTCAGACTCTCCCACAAAGTTAGTGAATGCTAGATTTGATATTTGTGTTCAGGCTTGACTCCAAAGCTCTACATCTTTCCATTTCACTAAGGTTTCATAATAAATGTTCTACTACTTTATGTTGGTGTACAAGAAGCCAATGGATGTAGCATATTTTATCCTAACTTTAGTACTAAAAACCAAATAGAATAATTTTATAGATATCTAAGTGTCTTAAATGTTTTTAGGCATTCATTTATGCTGTAAGTTTTTAGTTTGCTGAAGTAAATGGCCCTAGACATACTATTTCAGTGTAACAAAATAGAAGTTGAGGATATGCACAAGTTTTTTTCTTATGAGTGTCTTTAAGCAATTTAGGTTGCCTAATGTAGCATTCTTAAGGTTTGCAAAATTTTTACCTCTTGTCTGCATGTGTAATGCCAGATGCTCATTGCTGAAGGAACTGGTCAATGTAGGCAACTGATTGTAATTTTTCTTCATTGACTTGATAAGTGTCTCTTTGGCATATCATTTAAAAAAGATAGCCTTGATGCCTTTTTTTCCAAATTCATTAGAAGTTACATTAAACCCACAAAATTTAAGAGACTGCATTTAAGATGGAATAATCTTAAAATTAATGTCTTTTTTGTTTTAGCACTTTTTCAGCCATTAACTCCAGGCTCTCGAGAATTTGAAGATGTTCTAAATATTCTCCATTCATCTTACCTTGAACCAACCTCAGTAACAAATTTTAACTACAAACGTGCTTGCTTGATACATAATGAACTTTTGGAAAAGGAGGTAGGTTTTATATTTTGCTTATTGTAAGATTCTTCAGAAGCAATTAATAGCCTGGAAGTTGTTTTATGTTCCTTTTCTTTAAACACACCAATTTTTAGGAAAACCAAATTATGGTAAGGAAAAAAATTTTAAATGACATCTTTTTTCTTCTAAATATTATTGATAAAGCACTGTTTATCTGTTGTGATAAATTAATGTTCAGTTATATAAAATCTTAAGCATAGAAATAGCTTATTGTATAACGGCTTAATTATAAATTTACAAGGCCCTTTGCTCTTTTAAGTATGTATTAATTAAATGAAATCTATAATCTATATTACATCTAAACTGGAAGATAATGAAATCAAATACGTACTTTTTTTTAGGATATTTTTAATTTTTCCCCTCATTTACTGCCTAGTGGCTGAATTATCTTAATATCACTAGTAGAAATTCTTAATGAAAAAATAGGAACAGAAAAGAAAAAGTGGAAACGAAGTGTATAAGATAGTAAATTTAAGTTTCATGTAAAAATTAGAATATTTTTAGGAAAAGCCAGAATGTATAATTCTGAGGTAATATAAATGAGATGTTTAGAAATATTTTATGTGTTTATTGCTTTTTTTTTTTTTTGGTTGTTTATTGCTTTCTAATGCACATGAAATACTATTAAGTTTGTATTTTTAATAAGTTGGTGGTAAAAAAAAAAAAAAAAGTTGGTGGTTAACTTTCTGGCTCCCTGAGAAGTTTAAAACCTTGATAGTTTGATGTGATTTCATGGTATGATAGGGGTTATTTATTTATTTATTTATTTATTTATTTTTAAAGATTTTATTTATTTATTTATTCATGAAAGACTGAGAGACAGAGAGAGCCAGAAACAAAGGCAGAGGGAGAAGCAGGCTCCATGCACCGGGAGCCCGATGTGGGATTCGATCCCGGGTCTCCAGGATCGCGCCCTGGGCCAAAGGCAGGCGCCAAACCGCTGCGCCATCCAGGGATCCCGATAGGGGTTATTTATTAAGTTCATATGAAAATTTAGTGTAATGATTCATTAATTATATTACTGAACATCAGTAATGGTCTGAATACTGCCTATAAATCTACTAGATGTGAGCTCCATATTTTGAATATATATCTATTTGCTTGTATCTAAAAGTGAAAGTCAACAGTTTTAGGCGACATGCAGTTCATTTATACTTAGACAAAGTAGTTTTATCCTGGCAATATGTATGGAGCACATCTTATGTAGTTGGCATTGAGAATATAGTTATAAAGAAACGAAACATTTTTCCTTGTCCTAATTGAGTTTATAGTCCAGAAGTGGAGTTTATACTCATTCAGCAGAGATTTATTAAACCACCTACTGTATGCAGTGCATCATGTCAAGTAAAGTGAGAGATCCAAAGGTAACTAAAATATGAACTTAAAAATCTGTGGGAGAGGGGCAGCTCCGGTGGCTCAGTGGTTTAGCGCCGCCTTTGGCCCGGGGTGTGATCCTGGAGACCCAGGTTCGAGTCCCACGTCAGGCTCCCTGCAGTGGAGCCTGCTTCTCCCTCTGCCTGTGTCTCTGCCTCTCTCTCTGTGTGTCTCTCATGAATTAAAAAAAAAAAAAAAAAAATCTTAAAAAAATCTGTGGGAGAGTTGGAATATGGTAAAATCTTCGTAGAAATTTAGTTAAAATTGATAAGCACTAAATGCTTATCTGATTTTATCCGATTATTATGAGGTACAGAGCTAGTTATAATGGAGAAAAAAATTGAAGCACAGAAATTACAGGGAGAGAAAAGATAATTTGTGCTTTGGTTACATTTGGGATTTCTTAGAAGTAAAATTACTGAAGCTCTTAGCTTGAAAGACATAACATACTTAAGAAGGAGTTGTTACAGATTTAGTTTCATTTAGTTCACAGAAAAGCGAAGAGAACTGAAGTTTGATGGTCGTTTAGATAAAGAACTTTCAGAATCCTATGCATTTCTTATGGTTGATCGATACCAGGTGGGTGAACTCATTTTATAAAAAAATCATTTGAAGATGTTTCCATTGTAAGTTACTAATTTTGCAATGTAATAATACACTTAATAATCATAAACTATTTTATAAATTAGTATAAATGATATATATATAAACGAAAGAGATGATTTAGTAGGGCAAGATATTTCATTGTCAAGTAATTTGCTTTTCAAATATGCTTAGTTTTTCTCTGACCAAACCTATATTCTTTTCCTAGGATGTGCTTGATCATGAATAATTTTTCTTTTATTAATTTTATCGTCTGTATTGTTAATATGTGATGGGAACTTTTTTTTTCCTCCTTCAATTAAAGATGTTTAGTTGGAGTTACTTTTTATTTAAATATTTTGCCAGTCTAATGCTATCTAAAAAGGGGTGTTTATATATGTGAGTGGCATGAATTCTGACTGTCACACCTAGTATAAACAAAAATGGATTCCAGCTCTGGTTACATTGGAAGCATAAGCCAGTTTCACATTGATATTTAGTTATAAACTGTTATATATATATATAAAATTTCTGTAATGCAGAACTTACATAGTTCAGAAGCTTGGCTTTTATTTAGTGCAAGTTTGCAAATTATCTGTTCACTTTTTTATCTATTATGATTGTGAGATGAAGTGTTTTGTTTATTTAGGTTCAAAGCATATGTGAAAAAGGATTACAGGTTGGCCAGTCCAAAATAACAATTCTTGGCAGTCCTTCCATGGGTAATTTTTTTTTTTCATTTATCTACTATTAAGTTGCCATTTAAACATATATTACTTAATTTTACTGCATTACTTAAAATTAAATTCATATACACTTTGTCCTGTTTCCAGAAAAGGAGGATAGTTTCAGGTTCTGCGATGTAAAATCAGTTTTGCCCTTTGTTTCTGATTTTGCATACTTCAAATTGATCAGAGATTTTTTTTAAAGTCAGTCCTGGTGATTTTGAGAAATTTGGTTCGTTTGATGTTTCTGGGTTTTTTTTTTTTTTGTTTTGTTTTGTTTTTTTTGATGTTTTGCTTTGGTTAAATATCAGCTAATCTTCACTATCATTACATTTTTTTGAAAAAAGGTGTCATACCTTTTATCTCTTATCATTAGGTTAAATGTTTGGATTTTCTTTTTTGTATTTGTGCTCTTATTCAGATTCTTTAATTTTTCCTCTTCACTAGGTATCTATCTTTCTAGGTATGCTGATTTATTACAAGCTAATCCTTTGGAAGCTGGGGCAGTGGGCGATGTTGTTATTTTTAAAATAATGAAGGTAATTTTAACATTTACATTTTCATATATCAAGGACAACATTTGATTTTGATTTTAGTTGGTCCTATCTTTTTAAGAGTTCAATTAAATTAAAATCAGTCCTTGCTTAGTTTAGTATATAGAGATATTTCCAAGAGTGGTTTGCTATCTTTGATCTATTTGGCTTCCTTTCCAAAGAGAAGAATGAAGAGGGTAATATGTTGGTAATATCATTTAGGCTAATGAACAGTATTGTAAATGCAATTTTTATTTCCTTGTTATTAAGCATATTTGAACAGCACTACAGCACTTTTTTTCCCCATGGTTGATTTTTATTATTTATTTTTACTGCTCCAACATTGGTAAAAGGTGTTGAATGTTACCAGCTCTTAAAGAAAAGAGCTGTTGTCATAGGTGATCTATATTCACAGCAGTATTTTATAATGTTGTGTAGTTGTTAATTAAGTTTAGGTGGACTTAAAAGGTTTTGTCTATTTTAGGGTAAAATAAAGAGTATATACGACCCCATGGGTGTAAAAAGTTTGGAATCTATATTAAATAAAAGTGCTTTGGACCCAACACCAAAGCATGAATGTCATGTGTCAAAGAATGCCAATAGAATTACATCACTTTTGGCTTACAGAGCCTATGAACTTACTCAGGTAGGTGCCTGGATTCATTATGACTTCATATCTCTTTGTCACCAAATACTGTAAAATGTATCTCTTTATGTACCTTTTGCCACCACACCAGTCAACCTCTGGTTTCCTTATACTACCACCAGACTTAAGTGTCTCTCGCTCCTGTTTGTTTAGTATTTTCACATATCGTGGCTCCCCAGACTTAAGAGTAATAATATTGAGATTCCGTAGTCTAGTTCTTTCTTCCAACCTGGTATTTTGTATGATTGCTGCCCTCAACATGCCTCATTTCATTTTGAAGCTGTGGCTTCTCTTGGCCTAAATCCTGGTCTAGAAAGATCTCCTGCCTAATAAAATACTACTCATCTTTCAAGGTAAAGTTGAAGCCCCTTGAATTACCTTAATTCATGTAATACTATACTATTGATTTATAGATATTTTTTATTTTTATTAACATTTTTCTAAGATGCAAACTTAGAGTTAAATTTTAAGCTTTATTCAGATACAGTTAATATACAGTGAAGTGTGTATTTGTCTAATTTTAGTCATTGTTTTTATATGATCTTTGACAACAGTCCCCCCTTATCCTCAGGGATATGTTCCAAGGCTCCCAGTGGGTGCCTGAAACCACAGATAGTACTGAACTCTGTATGTATAATGTTTTTCCTATGCCTGCATACCTATGATAAAGTTTAATTTACAAATTAGGAACAGTAAGAGATTAATCACAGTAACATTAAGAGAGAACAATTATACTATAATACAAATTATTGTGGTCTCTCAGAATCTCATTGTGCTATTTACCTTTGTGGTGATGTGAGATTATAAAATGCCTGTGTGATGGGATGAAGTAAAATGAATGACATAGGCCGTATGGTATAGTATTAGGCTACTCTTGACCTTCTGACCATTTGTCAGAAGGAGAAACCTCTGCTTCTGGACTATGGTTACCCACAGAAGCTGAAACTAGAAAGTGAAACTGCATATATGGGGATGGGGGGCTACTGTATAAAGTGTATGAAGTATCGACTGTTTTTTTTTTTTTTTTTTTAACACTTCTAAAAAGTGTGTATAGATGGATTGGTTGGGAAGAAAGTGGTATGTTAACCCCCCTGGAAATGTTTTTTTTTTATTTTTTCTTTAATCTATATTTATTTAAAATAAAATTTATTCTTGCTCCTTTTTTTAAAAAACAGTTGTAAGTGAAACCTTTTTTTTTTTTTAAATATTTTATTTATTTATTCATGAGAGACATAGGCAGAGGGAGAAGCAGGCTCCATGCAGGGAGCCCGACACGGGACTCGATCCCAGGTCTCCAGGATCAGGTCCTGGGCTGAAGGCGGTGCTAAACCGCTGAGCCACCTGGGCTGCCCGAAACCTTTTTTTTAATTGTAGTATAGTTGACTCTTAATACTCAGGGAGGCTTTTAGCAAAAAATTATATTCACTAAAGTCTTCTGGGATGGCTCATTTGATTATCTTCTGGACAGTAGTTTCAGAAGGTAGCAGTAGGTTTTTCTTTTTCTTTTCTTTCTTTTTTTTAAGTAGTATGTTTTTTTCTAGCAGAACTTGTAAACTGGCTTGATGTTTCCAAAAAATTTCCAGGCATTTTTAAAGCAGCAACATTACTGCAATTGTTAGTTTCCCAAGGAAATGGACTTTGACGGACAAGGCTTTGTTCATAAACTAGGGCATTCTTTTTAATGAAAATCACTAGTCCGCAAGTCACAAAACCCTAATGTTGTGAATAGGTGAAGGGGAGAGGCAGATGGGTAGTAAGAAGAGAATGAACTACCTTTGTCACCTGCATTCATAATCTCTTCCACCTCCTCTTTGCTGCTTGGTCTGTAGTTGGAACCGATACTATGTTTTTATTTTGAAATAACAAAATGCTAGATTTTGGTTGAGGTTGTTTAGCATTTTACTTTTTTGTATCAAAATGACATTTCTGGGCTGACTTGGGAGGTTACAAATGTTCATTTGTACTTATTTTTTTTTAAGATTTTATTTATTTATTCATGAGAGAGAGAGGCAGAGACATAGGCAGAGGGAAAAACAGGCTCCCTGCAGCAAGCCTGATGCGGGACTCGATCCCAGGACTCCGGGATCACAACCTGAGCCAAAGGCAGATGCTCAACCAGTGAGTCACCCAGGTGCCCCCAGTTGTAACATTTTTATGAGGAAATTTGTTGCACATTCCCAGCGGTCAGCTCTTCAGAATTAAGCTTTTAGTGCATCTAAGATAGATAGGTACGTACATACAAACAAAAGCAGAATATATTATATCAAAATATAAAGTGCAAATTATTTTAAATATATTGGCAAACAGTGCTTAAAGATAGTTTCTTTAGAGGTACTTTTAAATAGTGTTACATTTCTCAGAAATCAGGCAGATAAAGATTCCACTGTGTACATTTTGTCTTCTTACAGAAGTTAATTTTGCACTCTCTTATTTTTAGTATTATTTTTATGAGTATAGCTTTGATGAACTCAGGCGAAGACCAAGACACGTGTGTCCATATGCAGTTGTATCATTTACATACAAAGATGATATACAAACTCCAAAGTTTGTGCCTTCATCAAGGTAAGACTCATGAGTTTTAGACATCATCCAGAATATTATTTTACATGTCCTGCCCTGCTGCACACTGTATTTTCTTCCCATTTTTTTCTTACCTTGCAATTAATTAGATGCATGAGTGTTCATGATGACTTTTTAAAGGTCAGTGTGGAGAACATAATTTATGTGGAGATACAAACTACAGTTTACTTAAACTTGACCAGTTAACCTTTTTTCTTGATATTAAAGATTTGTATAGTTGAGTAAAATGCAGTTTTTAAAAGTGAAGTTTTATGTATTAGCTCTCCTAGAAATGGCGAGCTTCTACAAAAGATGCTCGAGTCCCATCTCAAACGATTAAATCAAATGTTTATTAAGGAGGCTAGGCATTGATAATTTTTAAAGCTTGTATGTGATTCTAATTTTTTTTTAAATTTTTTTTTATTTATTTATGATAGTCACACAGAGAGAGAGAGAGGCAGAGACACAGGCAGAGGGAGAAGCAGGCTCCATGCACCGGGAGCCCGATGTGGGATTCGATCCCGGATCTCCGGGATCGCGCCCTGGGCCAAAGGCAGGTGCCAAACCGCTGTGCCACCCAGGGATCCCTGATTCTAATTTTTAATGAATTGAGAATCACTGATGATTTCTTACAAGCTCTAATGTAAAGTGACCAAATATAAAGCAGTTTCCCTTATTTTTTTCCCATGTGGTGATTTCAGAAAAATGTTGGTGAAGTTGATACTTACTTAGAAATACTGTTTTAAAAAGCCACATTTCATGAAATACATATATATATATATTTTTTTGAAATACATGTATTTTTGAGGTCAGTCTTTTCATTGGTTTTCCAGATCACATTATCTTGTCTTCATTTAAGTTGAGATCCAGCACTTTTTTTTTTTCATGTCAGCAAATAGCCCTGGTAACCATCCATCCATAGCCATAAGTAGCAATTCATATGACATCTAGACACTTGTGATTTTCATTTTTCTTGTGGCTCTGTATTTATGATTTCCATGATGTATTTACAATAGTGCCTTTCAACAGTAATCTTTAAAAGACACCCAGCACTTAATTATGAGGCCATACTTCTAGGAATAGTAACTATCTGCTAATTTTCTTTGCCTCTTCTTTGATTCCATCTTTTGATCTCTATATCATTTAAAACGAGCATTGATTAAACATTCTTGCTGTACATTGAATGCTGCCATGAATGCTTCTGCCACAAGGCCTCTGCATTTGCTGTTCTCTTGCCAATTAGCGGCATCATTTACACTTAACACTTTTATCAGATCTCTCCTTATCATTGAGGTCTTCCATGATTCTTATTTTTAACCCCATACCTTTAGTTGCTTTTTTTCTCCATAGCACTTAAAACCATCATTGTCTGGTAAACTATATACTTAATTTTTGATTGTTGTCTGTCTTCATGAAATTGTTAACTGTGTGAAGGTAGGGGCATTTTTCATCCTGGTAATCTATTACCTAGAACTGTGCCTGGTAAATAATAGGAGCTTGGCAAATATTTATTGAATAGGTTTAACTTGTAATTAATTTAACATTAAACATTTAATTTTTTAAAAATATTTTATTTATTTATTCCTGAGAGAGAGAGAGAGAGAGAGAGAGAGAGGCAGAGACACAGGCAGAGGGAGAAGCAGGATCCACGCAGGGAGCCCGACGTGGGACTCGATCCCGGGTCTCCAGGATTTCGCCCTGGGCTGAAGGCGGTGCTAAACCGCTGAGCCACCAGGGCTGCCCAAACATTTAATATTTAATAAATCAGTTTAAATATATATGGAGGCTATTTCTTCAAATCTCATCATTAAAATAATTCAGAGACTTTAATGGACTCTATTCTCTCCTGATGACTATTTTTGAGAAAAATAGCTCCCATAAATTTGGACAGATACAGTAATTTGATCCAAGTAGGTAACTGTTTTCTTCATGTGGACTTAGATCTATTAAATGTTGCAATAAGTAGTTAATATGTTCTTCATACTTGGATGAAGGACTTAATTTTCCTATACGTTACACTACTAAAAGTAGCACTTAGTCAAGGTCCTGAGTGTTAACCTTCTTGTTGTTACCAATCAGTAATTTTTTTAAAAAATTTATTTACAGATCTAACAGTTTCAATGCAGATAGAAACACAGGTAAGATTCTTTTATTTCTTTCCTTCAATTTTTTAAATTGACAAAATAAGTACACAGAATAAGAAATAAGTGTTCTTTTTATTTATAATGAACAAAAATTTGCAAAGTCTGAAAAAGGGCTGAGGCCATGTTATGATGTAGCATCAACATTTGGTTGTTCAAGCATAAGGTCTCGTTTGAGAAGCTACTAATACTATGAATAGTCCAAAGGATTTTAACACTTTGACAAAGGTAAAAAAATAAACAAGCTTCGCAACTCAGCTTTTTAAAATCTATGTTTATCAGAGGTTTAGGATTTAGAAGACCTAGAGAAGATTAAAAACAATACTGACATTTTCTGTCATTCAGTTTCTCCACAATGAAAAGAGAGTAAGTAGAGGGTATGAGATGCTGTAGGAATTCATGTAGTTAACTGGATTTAATACAGTTGTCTTTGGGGGAAATGAGGGCACTAAATATATTGTCTTTGATCTTAAACTTTCAGATATGAAGACATTTAGACATATTTGTTATTTTTTGGACCTGAAATAACCATGTGAAGGAAAAAATACTGAAAGAAAAATCCTAATATTTCTATTCTCTTGTAAATAGAAATGTCATGGGGTTTATTTTGTTTTCTGTTGTTGTTGCTGTTCCTCTACTTAAACATTGTTTCTAGGTGTGTTTCCCTTATTTCTATCTAGCAAACATGTATTTGCTCCTGGGCTGCCAGTGGCTGAATTGTGTCATTATTCTTTTTATTTAGATAAATTTAACTACACCTTGTGGAAAGGACAGCTTTTAAATAAAGGAAAGCTTTTGTGTTATATTTCTCTGAGGTCAGCCACTCGTGCTTTTTTGCCTATCAAGCTGTAAGTATGTTATATTACAAGAAAATAGCAATTAGTGGTTGCTAATTATTCAGTTTCTTCTTTTGTTTTTTTATTCTTAAATTTTACTTTAGTTTGAAAGAATATAAATGTCAACTTGTTTTTAAAAAATTGATAACTTGGGAGAGTTAGTTGGCAAAATGAGCCCTCTACCTTTCTGTCTTAGCTTGAGAGTGGGCTAAATAAATAGTCATACACATTTATGGCATAAAACTTTCTCTGTGTGACTTTAAATTTTAACAGTGATTTTTCAAAGTTTTATGCTAATTAAATATATATATTTTTTTCATTTAGCACATGATAGACTTAAAAGTTATCAGTTCTGTGTTGGAAACAGTTTTGATGTGGTGAGTTAAAATTTATAGACTGTTTTCAGTCCTGTGCAGCATATATTAGGATAGAAAGGTCTAGAATGATCATTTGCTATCACCCCAGTAAATATCATGGGCCTTCATAAATGTTTGAAGATTACTTTAACAGTTCATACTTGAATTATCTTTAATAAAAAGACAGCCTTTTATCCTTTCTGTTTTAGTAAAAGTGGTATATAAGGTTAGCTTCTGGCTTAAAGTTGAAGGTTGGTGATACTGGCAGCCTTTTATATACTTCTGTGAATATATCTGGACTTCCATAGCAAATCCTCTTTAGAATCACCTATAATATTAATAAATATGTTCTTCTGCTTTCCACCAAGATCCTCATATGAGTGGGGGAGGGGAGGAAATAACATTTGTAGAGTTAAACATACAGGTAAGGGAAACATGCTTTTTCAATTTTCTTTCAGTCCTGAAAAGTTAGATGTTGAAACAGTTATGAGTATTGATCATCTGAAACAGAAAATCCCTCCAGCACTATTTTATAAGGAAACATACTTAGGTCCAAGTGAAGGTAAGTAATTTAATTTTATTAAGATATATAAAAAGCAGATTTGATTTGAATATTTACTGTGTATTTTTTCTTATGTCAGTTTTGAAGAATGGAATGTATTGCAGCCTTTATGAAGTTGTAGAAAAAACAAGAATTGGAAGTAACATGGAGAGTTTACTACAAAAACTAGAGAAGGAAAAACTTGTGAGTGAAAGATTTTTAAATGTTCCTCATTCTCCCTTAGAAATAAGCATTTGAATAAGTGACCAGATTATTTAAATTTATTTCATTTTTGCCTCTGAAAGTACCATAATGTCTCTTTGTTGCTATTTAGCGAACAGTTTTACTATGGCCTTTGATAGTCTTTTTTTTTTTTTTTTTTTTGATAGTCTTTTTATTTTAGCCATGACAGTAGACCTTCTGTAAGCCAGTCTTCCCCATGAATACAATCTTTATTGTATTTTGTGATGTGACAACATATATTTATTGAATACTATTTTCTTATGCTGAGTGTATACTTCAGTAAAGAATGAGATAAGGAGACTATTCTTTTGGATTATACAGAGTGATAAATGGAATTCCTCAGATAGATGTGGTGTGTTTCAGTTGACTCTGTGTCATATTTGAAGATTCAGAAAGAACAGGGTGCTTGGTGAGGTTGAAAAGAAATAAAGGAACACTAGAGTAGTTGGGGGAAAGTGGTAGGACATGAGACTAGGAAAATGTGTAGAGGACTGTGTCCTGCAGGGTCATGTAGGTGGTATTAAAATGTTTGGAAGTTTGGATGTAATCTTAAGAGTAATTGGGTTTTAAAGGGAGTAGCATGAGGTTTTGATTATGTACACAACATGATCAGATCTGTGCTGTGGAAGTTTATTTGGTTACTCATTAGGTAATGAATTGAGGGGAGGGGAGGCAGGAAACTAGCATTACATTACTGGGTGATAGTGGCTTGGAGAAGAAAGGTTAAGAGTAATGATAGAGATTGATTTAAGAGATACTTACTAGATAGTATCCAATTTAATAGATACTGATTTTACTGAATTTGAATAGAGGGATAGGTCAGGCATCAGCTGTGATGGATTCAGGAATGAACAGAAAATGAATATATGCTGTTATGTATAGTTTAACTGAAGGGGACAGGAGAAGAGCTATTTCAAGGTTTCTGTTAACCTGAGATAGATGAACTCATGTTTAAATGTTGATGGAATGTTTCAGTAGAGGGGAAGTTTTTGCACAGATATGCTATGTGATACAAGTTTTTCAGTAGTTGACTTCCTTTTACTCCTACTTTGTTGAGCCTCAATTTCAAATTGTAGTCAAATGGAGGTTACTGTTAATGATTTTCAGAATTTGCAACTGCATTTTTAATGGCTTTGTAGAATTTCATTGTATACACATATATTTGCTTACCTAATCCATTGTTTATAGGTAGGAGAGTCAAATTGTATACAAAACTTAGAGGCAGAGTTTATACACTTAGGAATTGGTGGACGTCTAACAATAACTTGTTAATTAACCAGCTAGAAATCTTGGGGTTAGGCATTTTAGAACACACACATGCATATACACACATACACATTCACTACATATGGATATACTTTTATATTTACATATCTTTTTTCTTCTAAAATAAAACTATTCCTCATGATCAAAATCTGTTTAATTCCAGAGTTCGGGGGATCCCTGGGTGGCTCAGTGGTTTAGCGCCTGCCTTTGGCCTAGGGCGCGATCCTGGTCTCGGAATCGAGTCCCACGTCAGGCTCCGGGCATGGAGCCTGCTTCTCCCTCCTCCTGTGTCTCTGCCTCTCTCTCTGTCTATCACAATTAAATAAATAAATAAACCTTTTAAAAAAAAATAATTCCAGAGTTCAGAAAGTGCAAGTTTTGGATAGTAGGTTTGGATATAATGATATAATGATATAATGATACTGGTTTATCCAAATCTGTTCGGTTCTTGCATTTCAGAGAATGAATATTGAGTCTTGGCAATGAGGAGTTTATCAGAAGATTATAACATCTGTTCCATTTCTAGTAGTAAGAATCAGGATAGGAAGTTACTAGTATTTTCTTTCTTTCTTTCCTTATTATTTTAGGTTCTTGGAGGACTGGGTTTTCCCAGAAGTAAGATTTTATATCTTAGAGGACATGAGCATTCCACAAGGATACATTACCTAAATGTAATGGACCCTAGATATTTTGTGTAGCTATCCCTTTTCCTGCAAACCTCATTGGGAATTATTCTAACTATAGCTACTTTCTTTATAGTCTAATGATGGGAGATGCGTTGAGGACTGTTGGGTTCTCAATAATTCTGTCTTGAATATGCACACAAAATGTTATGGATCAGAGATAGATTTAATGAATACATCACAGTAATAATTATATTAGCCTTCCTTTGCCCCAGTCTTTAGCCTTAGGGCAACCCAAGGAAACCAATCAAACAGGCAACAGATGAGGTAAAATGATTTCTCTTGGCTTATTAAAGGAAGAAGGCCACTATCTCCTTCCCCTCCTGGAAAGTTCTCTTTGAAAATGTAAAGAGTATTACATATTAATTACAACCCTGTAGTAAATAAATAAATCTTTTCAGGAGCTGTTTAGCCCTCTGGGACCTAAGAACATCTCCAAGTTTCTGGGACTCATTCATCCTTGAAATATACATACCTACGTCTTCTGGCACCTTGGGGCTTAATATAGGAATTAATTGTGCTGTAACCTCTTGACCCTCTTGTGTACCCACTTGGCATTCTCAGGGAGATAAGGGAAATTTAATTATCCTTTTCGATCAGAGCAGTTATTTAGATAATTGGCTACAGATCTAATTCTTTTTTTTTTAATTTTTATTTATTTATGATAGTCACACAGAGAGAGAGAGAGAGGTAGAGACATAGGCAGAGGGAGAAGCAGGCTCCATGCACCGGGAGCCTGATGCGGGATTCGATCCCAGGTCTCCAGGATCGCGCCCTGGGCCAAAGGAAGACGCCAAACCGCTGCGCCACCCAGGGACCCCCTACAGATCTAATTCTTAAAGTATATGAGGAGTAAAATATTTCTAGAGGAAATGAAAGCGATTATTCTCTCTTTGTATTTACTTTTCTGTGTATCAGCAGGCTAGTTTTGGTGGAGGAGCACTGAGAAATCTAGGGAAATTTTATTTTCTCACAGGGAGATTTATTATGTGAATATGATTATATTGAGCTCTCTTGTGGTAAGGCATAAGTTAATAATTCTTAGAACTAAATATAAAAAAAAGAACTAACTTAAGGAAAATGATGGATGTCGCTAAATTTGAATGTTGTTTCTAATGTGAACATTCTGTATATCTCCTGGTGTATATGTACAAGTTTTTCTCTTGGGTATATATCTAGTATATTGGATTTATTTATAAGTAAAATTATTGAATCATAACATATACACATGACTGGCTTTACAAGATAATGCGATAATTGTTTTAAGTGTTGGTACCAATATATATCCCCTGCTACCAGCAAGTTCTCATCAATTCACACAGTCGCTGGTACAGATTGTGGCAGAATCTTACCAATCTGGTAGTTGTAAAATATATTGTACTGGGATTTTAGCCTGTATTTTCCTAAAATATGATGAGTTGATCATCCTTTTATAAATTTCTTAGTGTTCACTTGCCTATTTTTCCTTTGAGTGGCTTGTGTTTTCTTAATAATTTGAGGAATTTGATACATATATTTTGGGTACTAACAGTGAGGTATGTGTGCTAGAATTTTTTTTCATAATCTGTGCTTGCCTTTTTTATTTTACTCATGGTGTTTTTTTTGAAGAACAGATGTTCTTAATGTAATTAACTTTATCTCCCTGAATGTGAAGCACTTTGTGGCCTCTTTAAGAAATCTTTCCTTACCCCTAGATCTTACAGGTATTGCCCTGTGTTTTCTTCTGAATGTGTTATGATTTGGCCTAAGGCACTTAAGTCCTTAAATAAATAGTTTTAGGTTTGTTTTTGTTTTTGTTTTTGTTTTGTTTGACAGTATAGGAACCCAACTTCATTTTTCCCCAATGTGAGTAACAAGTTGTTCCTGAATCATTTATTGAATAGTCCCTCCTTTCTCCACTAAGAAGCCTTGATTGGAGGTAGGGCCAACTGCCCCACTTTTTTCATCCTGTTTGGTTTAGGAGTGTTTAGCTATTTGAGACGTAGCTTTTTTCAAGAACTTAAGTTTCAGCTTTACTTTTTAAAAAAAATTTTAGAATCCGCTTTTAAGTTCCCCCTCCCTGCCTTCTCACCTTGCCCCCAAAAAACCCTATTGGGATTTTTTTAATTGGAATTTTGTTAGGTCTATAGATCGAGTTTAAGAGAATTGATATCTTTTGTGTACTGTCTTATCCATGAACAAGATAGCTCTTTTCTCCTTTAGGGTATTCTTTTAATAGAGTTTTATAGTTTTCTGGATACACATCTTGGTTATTTTTTATTCAGTTTATCCCCAGGCATCTTACTATTTTTGATGCTGTTATAAACAGTATTTTCCATTTGGGTTCTTTTTCTATTTGTTAGGTATATAAAAATGTAATTGGTATTTATGTTGATTTTATGTTAGATCAGTGTATGAAATTTAAGTAATTCTTTTTTGTACATTCTTTGGGATTGCTATATAGGCTTTATTATCTGGGAGCAACATTGTTTTGTTTCCCTCCTCCTCCCTCTAGTCCTTAAGCTTTTTATTTCTCTTTCTTGTATTACTGTGTAATCTAGGATCTGTAGTACAATGTTTTTTTTGTTGTTTTGTTTTTTTTAAAAATTTTATTTATTCATGAAGAGACGCAGAGAGAGAGAAAGAGACAGGCACAAGGCACAGGCAGAGGGAGAAGCAGGCTCCATGCAGGGAGCCCAATGTGGGACTCTGTCCCAGGACACTGGGATCATGGCCTGAGCTGAAGGCAGACACTCAATGGCTGAGCCACCCAGGCGTCCCTAGTACAATGTTTAATAAAGGTGGTAGTGGTAGGCATTCTTGTCTTTTTGATTTTAAAAAGAACATATCTAACATTAATCATTAAGTAGGAAGTTTGCAGTAGGTTTTTCACAGATATCTTTACCAGTTTAAAAATTTCCTTCATTATTTTTTTTTAACCATGATGGGTTTTGAATTTTGTTAAATGCTTGGGCAAGGGGCATTTATCAAGATGGTAACATGGTGTATTGGTGTATTAGGGTTTTCCAAAGGAGCAGAACTAAGAGGATGTACATATGGAAAGAGATTTATTATAAAAAATTGGCTCCCACAATTATGGAGGCTAAAATGTTCCAAGATTTACAGTCAGCAAGCTGGAGATTCGGGAGAGCTTATATGTTCAACTCACCTAAAAATACTCTCAGAAATAGCAAGAATAAGGTTTGACCAAGTATCTGGACACCTTGTGACCCAGTCAAGTTGACATGTAAAATGAACCATCATATATAGAATTTATCTTACAGGCTTATAAAATGAATTATATTTTATCTTTTTCCGGTATTAAACTGTATTTGTGTTGCTGATTAAGAATACCAACTCCAGGGATCCCTGGGTGGCGCAGGGGTTTGGCGCCTGCCTTTGGCCCAGGGTGTGATCCTGGAGACCCGGGATCGAATCCCACATCGGGCTCCTGGTGCATGGAGCCTGCTTCTCTCTCTGCCTGTGTCTCTGTCTCTCTCTCTCTCTGTGTAACTATCATAAATAAATAAAAAGATTTAAAAAAAAAAAAAAAAAAAGAATACCAACTCCAGTGGCCCTGTGTGGCTCATTCGGCTAAGATCTGACTCTGATCTCAGCTCAGGTTTTGATCTCATAGTCATGAGTTGAAGCCTTGCCAGCATGGAGCCTACTTTTAAAAACAAACAAACAAAAAACCCCACCAACTCTTTTTTTTCTTTCAAATGCATGGTTTGATCTGTGGATTTTTTTTTTAGGAATTTTGTATCAGTGATGATGAGTGAGATTGACCTGCAATCTTTCTCATACTGTCCTTATCTAGTTTTTGTATCAACATCTGTAGTTTCTCAGAATTGAGTTAGGCAGTATTTCTCATTTTGCAAAGGTGGATATATATTTATGATTAAAATCTATTTTTTGGATGTTGGCTAGCACTTAACTACAAAACTGTCATTCATTTATGGATGATTTTAAAGTATTCAATTTAGTAGTTAAACTTTACAGGCTTTCTGTTTTTTCTCAAGTCAGTTTGGTTTTTAGGGATTTGTCCATTTCTTCTATGTTTTTGTGTTTATTGTGATAGTCATTTATAGACTCTTATTAATAGCTGCTGTGAGCATTATTATGTGATAATATTTTCATTATGCTTTCCCTGGTTAGTCACTTTCACCAGAGGTTTGTCTATTTTATTAAGAATCAAATATGGTTTTAACTTCTGTTACAGCTTTGTTTTACTCTCTTATTAGTTTTAGCTGTTTTATTAACTCCTACTTTTGGGGGTTCATTTTGTAATTTCTGCCTTCTTAAGTTGGAAAAATGTTCAATGAATTTTGAGTTCCAAATACTGCTTTAGTTGCATTCCACAAGAGTATTGTTTTTTTCTAATTTAATTCTGTTATAATCAGAACAGGTGGTAATTATTGAAAATTTATTGATACTTGATGTAAAGCTGACATTGTGCTCAGTTTTTTAACATGCCCCCTGGGTAGATTAACCCCCTCCCCCCCGAAAAAGTGTCTTCCTTAATTGTTAGAAACTGGGTACACAATTCTGGGTTGACAGCTGTTTTCTCTTAGCACTTTGACTATATTACTGTATCTTTTGGCATCTGTCTTTGTTGAGAGGTTAGTTCTTAGTCTAATTATTACTCCTTTGTCGGTTGTCATCTTTTTTGTTTGCTTTTTTAATCTTTGGTGTTTTGCAGTTACATATCTAAGTATAGATTTTTCATTTATCCAACTTGCTGTATATTCTTTAGTATCTGGATTTACATATTCATTTCTGTAAATACAGTTAGTTACTATCTGATTAATTCTTCATTCTGTTTAGACTTTCTAGGACCCTAGAGTATCTTATATGTCAGGTCTTTTCATGATGTACTTGCTATCTGAACTTTTGTGTTTTACATCCACTTGTTTTTCAGTGTGCTGCATTCTGAGTATTTCATAGCTATCTTCTAGCTTACAAATTCTGTGTTTAGCTGTGTCTAATTTGCTGTTTAATTCATGCATTGAGTTTCTTATATCACATAGTTTTTATTTCTAAACAAGTATACTTGATTATTTTTGAGATCTGCCTGGTCTTTTCTTTTTTGGGGGACAGATTCTTAACTTTTTCAGTAACACTTACTTGAGTACCTGTTATGTGTCAGGCACTGTTAAAGGAGGTAAAAGTTATATTCTGATACTCCTTGGTATTTCTTTTTTTACGATTTTATTTATTTATACGTGAGAGATACAGAGAGAGGCAGAGACACAGGCAGAGGGAGAAGCAGGCTCCATGCGGGGAGCCTGATGTGAGACTCAATCCCAGGATCACGCCCTGAGCCAAAGACAGATACTCAACCGCTGAGCCACCCAGGCATCCCTCCTTGGTATTTTTTTAATCGAAATAAACTTCACTTTAAGTGTATACTTTTTTTTTAAGTGTACACTTTTTGAGTGATTTTTAGTGGATTCACAGTATTATGCAACCATCACCACTATTTTCAGAACATTTTGATCACCACAGAGAGCAGCCTCATACCCATTAAGCATACACTCTGCATTTTTTTCTTTAGTTCCTACTAACTATGAATCTGCTTCTGTCTTTATGGATTTGTCTGTTCTAGATATTTTATACATGCTGTATCTGCCTGGCTTCTTTCACTTAGCATAGTAATATTTTTTAAAGATTCTTTTTATTTGAGAGGGGAGGAGCAGAGAGACTCTTCAAGTAGACTCCCCACTGAGCATGGAGAGCCCTATATGGTGCATAAGCTCACGATCCATGGGATCATGACCTCAGCTGAAACCAAGAGTTGGTCGCTCAACTGACTGAGCCACCCAGGCATCCCTCTTAGCATAATACTTTTATGTATCGGTACTTCATTCCTTTCTTATGGCTGAACAGAATTTTTTTTTTTTCTTAAAGATTTTATTTATTCATGAGACACACGAGAGAGAGAGGCAGAGACACAGGCAGAGGGAGAAGCAGGCTCCATGCGGGGAGCCCAAAGCAGGACCCGATGCAGGGTCTCCAGGATTAGGCCCTGGGCTGAAGGCAGCGCCAAACCGCTGAGCCACCCGGGCTGGGCTGCCTTAACAGTATTTTCTTGTATGGATAATACCGTATTTTGTCTATTCATCAATTGTTTCCACTCTTTGGCTGTTATGGATAAGCTGCTATGATAATTTGTATAGCAGTTTTTCTGTGAGCATGTTTTCGATTCTGCCAGTTATTTCTTTAAGCATCCATACCTATTATTTTATATATTATATTTAATAATTCCAATTTTAAGTCCTTGGATGTTGGAATCTGTTGTTTCTGCTAAATTTTAGAGTAGCTTATTTCCTCTTAGTTTATAAGCTTGCTGTTTTATATTTTTAACATGTTTTTAAGATTTTATTCTATTAGATTTTGTGTCTGTCATGTTTAGTTCTTTACTTCCATTTTGCAAACAATTGTAGTAGCTCATGAACTTTCTTCACATTTATGTTGTTTTCTTTCCTCCTCCTTCACAGTGCTGTTGGAGTTTTTTTGTTGTCATTTTTTGAACTCCAGTTGGAAAGGGTGTGTATACTCTTGAGGGCATTCCTGGCCAACCTGGCATTCTTTTCTTTTTACAGTTGAGCCTAGGATCTTTCCTTCTAGACTTATACGTTTGGCCTAGTCTGTCGTCACCCTTTTGCTAGTCATAAGTACTCTACTGCCTGCAAATTGTTCTCTCAATTATAACTCTGCCTTTGCTTACGATGTTCACTCTATTGAAATATCCTTCCCATAATTTTGGGCTCTTGGCGATGTTCCCATCCTTCAAAATCCACCTGAAGTATACTCTAAGTACCTTTTCCAGCTATAAAGTGTATTTTTTTCTCTTCCTGTTATTTTGTATTATCTTTTTGAGACCTTCTCTGTCTTGTGTTGCCTGTCTTTGAAGTTATTTCTGGCAAGGCAGATTGCCTTAGGTTGAAAGGTGTTTATTAACTACGTGAAGAATTAGATTCTAAAAATACATTTCATTTGAGATTAGCTTGATTTCATGAAAGGCAGTACTTATGCTACCAACATCTAGCACACTGCCTTGACAATTAATAACATGTCTTTTGAATTGTGAGGAAGATATTTGAAGTCTTTAATTTGGTCCTTGTATTTGAGCTTCATGGAAAAATCAAATCGGTCTTAATTAGGGAAATTCGCTCAGTAATATTTTCCGGTTATTGTTTGTATGAGAAAACTAGGGAATTTTTGTTTGATTGGAATTTTGTTAATCAGTTAGTAGAGTTTTTAATTTGGTAGCAATATTTTTCCTAAAGAAAGATGATCAATAACTTATTTTCTTCATAATTAGTTGAAACTGCTATGTGCCTGCCTTATGATGAGTAATAATAAAGCAGATTCAACTTCTTCCCTCTTCCAAAAATTCAGGTTCTTGTTAAACCTTTGGGAGACCGAGGATACCTTTTTCTTCTTTCTCCTTGTCAAATGGTTTCTCCATATGGTAGGTGATGGCTTTAATTTTTATAGTTCTTTAATTTTTTTCATGAGAACATATTGCTAATCAATTTGGCTTCTTTTTTTTTTTTTTTTAGAACATCAAACTGCCAAGTCTCGAGTCCTACATGCTTTATTTCTATTTCAAGAATCTAGAGGCATAGTTCCTTGTAAGTTCTTTGAATATCTAAATCCTGTCACTGATAGATTCTTAAATTTCATTGAAATTTTCCAGATAACTCAGTAAGCATTTTGTTTCTTATATTTTAGAAAATATTAGGGGTATTAAGAGATATTAGCAGAATAAAACATAAGTTATATATGATTCGATTTTTTTTATGAAAAATTATTTGGGTGTGATCAGTGTTTTCACTAAATATTGTAATTATTAAAATACTGTTGCTTTGTTTTTTAGTGTTTTGTATTATGAATCTTTTCTAGCTGAGTTAAGTTTTGCATTCAAATTTTAGCAACAGTAAAAGAATCGTGCTAGGTTAAATTTACGCCATTTAAAATTAATAAAAATTTTTCACACTGATGTTCGAGAAAATTTGCTATTCACTGTTTTTAAAAACATACTGGAATCCTATATTAAGGTAAAATTCCCACTGATGGGTTTCACTGTTAGATTAAGAATGACATTTTCAGTTGTAGCCACTGGGTGCCTATATGCTTACTTATGAGGGTAGAACATTTATGTAAAGTTAAACTTGTTATAGTAGGAAGGAGTGACATTGCTATCATTTGCAGGATTCTCTTGCTAGGAGCCTCCGATCTTGCCCTGCTTCTTTATCTCTCCTTATATTTTGCTTACCACCAGTTGAATTGCCTAGGGACAGTAAGAAATGAAGATCATCAGTGAAATGGGTGTTTTTCCCTTTAAAATATCTTCTGCAGTTTTTAGTTTTAGTTTATTATTGGCCTGTTTTTAAAAGCAAACTCTTCATTTATTTCTATACTACATATATGTATTAGGTTACATATTGCTAGTTTGGTTTACCATTAATGTATGAATGTTGAATTTCTTTTTGACAACATGTAGATGTGTATTTGATTCTTGATGGCTAACATGATTTGCTTTTTTGTTTGTTTACAGCACAAAAAGGTTCAACTAATGCAGCACCACAGAAGAGACATGAGAGCATGACAGATGTATTAAAAATAACTCAGTTTTTACAGTTTGCTTTGATTCAGTGTCGAAAGGAATTCAAAGATATAAATACTATAAATTTTCATTCTGTTGTTGAAAAGTATGTAAATGAATTTTTTAAACGAGGTTTTGGTTCAGGTAAACGAGAGTTTATCATGTTTCCGTATGATTCACGATTAGATGATAAAAAATTTTTATACTCGGCTCCAAAAAATAAATCCCATATTGATAATTGTTTGCATGCCTATATTTTTCGGCCTGAGATGTATCAGTTACCAATTTGTAAATTAAAAGAGCTTTTTGAAGAAAATAGAAAACTTCAACAATTCAGTCCACTATCAGACTATGAAGGCCAAGAAGAAGAAATGAATGGTACAAAAATGAAATTTGGAAAACGAAATAACTCAAGGGGTGAAACTATTATACCTAGAAAGCAGAAGTCTTCTCATTCTTTGGATTATGATAAGGATAGAGTCAAAGAATTGATTAATTTAATTCAGTGTAGGAAAAAAAATGTGGGTGGGGACTCAGACACAGAAGATATGAGAAGCAAAACTGTCTTGAAGAGGAAGCTTGAGGATCTACCTGAAAATATGAAAAAGCTCGCCAAAACCAGTAATTTATCTGAAAATTGCCATCTATATGAAGGTAAAAATATCAGGTTGCTTTTGTATAGTATAAAAATAACCAAAAATATAATAAAGTAGTTTTGTCCTTTCCCCTAGTACAGGGCTCTGCAAATTACAGCCTCAGAGGCAAATCCAGCCTGTCCCTTGTTTTTATAAAGAAAATACATCAGATTTCTGAATTGTGTAGTTGAGGCTAATATGAGGAAAATAAAGTATGCTTGGCTATTATCCTATTAATTGGAGTTCTTGGCCTTATATCCCTTTAATTTTATGGTTGGAAAAGTACATTGAATATTGGGTTTTCTTAGCATATTGCTGTGAAAAGGAATCTTCTGAGCTTTAAAATCAGATTTCTTAGGGGCATACAGATTTTTTTTCACATCTCAGGAGCTCAGTAATATGTTTGCCTTTATCTTTTTTCTATTTTTCTTTATTTTGTTTTAGTTGACAGTAAAAGAAATGGGAGACCCTTCTCTTAAAAGAGTGTTTCATTATTGCAAGTACTCTAAAACATTTTTTCATCTAGTTTTTTATTACACTACTAAAATAAGCATGAAATGTGTTCTTTGAGTTCAGGGACCTTGTAATTTTGTGCTGCTGCTGTTCTTGTTTATGGCAGATCTTAGTATTCTATTTTTGTTTCTTACTAAGCAGTTTAACTTGTATATGTTCAAATTCAGTGTGTCTCAGAAAAGACTAGGTTAAATCAATGTTTTTATTATACTGTTTTCTGAGCAATTGGTGCTTGTGTCCTCAGTTACTTTTCAATTATCTGTTCTCCTTCCTCTCTTTCTGCACATATGATAGCCACTAGCCCCATGTTGTTATTTAGTTTAAATTAAAATTAAATGAAAATTCATTTCATGCACTATATTGAAACATTTCAGAAGCCGTACCACTGTATTGGAATAGCAAAAATGGGGAACATTTCCATCATTATAGAAAGTTCTATTTGACAGGGCTGTGTCTTCAGTAACTTTTAAGTGTTTTTTTTTTTTTTTCTTCACGTGACCTGTGTTCTCTTTTTCTTTCCAACATTTTCCTCTTGCTCTTACCTCTTGGGTGGCTTTCCTGGCATCTGTCACCCATTTCAGTATCATGTTCTTCAGTCTCAGCTTTGTATTTGTCTTTTCAAAGGTATTTTTATAGACCAGCCAGTTCCACCTGGGTACCATGTTTACCACTCTTTTTTTTTTTTTTTTTTTTTTTTTTTACATATTCCTTGATTAGGGTTCATCTCTCTCCTCGGAATGTCATGGTCAGCCTTTACACTTCTTTCTTCCTGAAGCATCTTTCATTTCTCTCAAGCCTCATATCTCTGCAGTTCAGATCCCTCCCTAGCTTTCTGCCTGTTCTGCTTCTTGATGGTTTTTATTTCCTTTTGCTTCCGCCATGCTGAACCTGTTGATATTTACTGATCTGCACTGCCTTAACACTGTTGACCTGTGTCTTGAGAATTAAGTGCTTACTATGTGCCAGGTGCTGTACATACATGGACTCAGTTTAGTTCAAGTGGTAGACATTATTATTCTTAATTTACAGATGAGAAAACCCATCTCCAAGAAGTTGAATAATTATCCCTAAGGTTATAACTTAGCTGTGTCTGGCTCTAAAACATTGTTCCTAAACTTGGCTGTATTTACTAGCACTGAGCACATAATGGTCAAGATACTTAAATTTTAGTACTATTTAAACTGATAATTGGCTAATTTTTTTATGTGTGAAAAAATAGTTGTAGGTGACAGGTTTTATCAATAATTGAAATGGTGGGAAAACTGTACTAATAGGCCAAAGGAGAAGTAGGTCAGGGGAGAAGGGGGAGATAGGTTAAACTGGAACTGGTGACAGACTTGCATTTATAGGTGTTCCTCATTTGTGTTTCTTTTTAGTCATTGTATATACTTTTGATTTTTGAAAATAGAGATTTAAAGGTTGGTTTCTAACTTTTAAAATACCCTCATCTTGATTTGCTAGTAAATCCACTCATTTCATAAGAGGTAACCTATCTTCACCACCCCCTTTTACATTAATTTTTTTGAGATCTGACTTCTATATATATATGTACCCATTTTAAAGGCACAGTTTAAAGATGAATTTTGATAGCTAGTTGCTACCACACCAACATGTAGAACATTTTCATTACCCCCAGATTTGCCTTGTACTCCTTTGTAATCTCACCCCACCCCACCAGTGATCTGCTTTCTGTTTCTATATAATAGTTTTTCCACTTCTGTGATTTTATAATTCATATAGTGGGAATCATATAGGTTTTACTATGCTGTTTACTTTCTTTTTTTTTTTTTTTTTTTTTTTGCCGTGGTACATTATACCCTGCTTAAATTGGAAATCCTGACATCTATCCAGGCTTTATCCCCCTTCAGCATTAAAAGGCATATGACTTTCTGAATGTTTTTTCCCTTTGCAGGTTTTAATATAGTGATTGTACAGAGTACCCAGATTTATACCTGCTTGTAACCATGTCTTAACATGTTTTCTTTCATAGTGTTTTTTTTCTTAGTGCAAGTTTGGTATAGATTTCTTCAGGATGATTTTGTATCTCCAGTATCTTAGCATTGTTATGAAATTAACTGAGTCCATTCAAGATAAAGTTTTAGATTATAAGTATCAGTTATCTTAAAGACAAAATCTAATAGGCATAGAGGAGATAGAAATCAAGCCATGTTTTTGAGGTTTTTTTAGTAGAGTTAAATGTAATCTGCATATCCTCCTAACACTTTGCAAAATAAGTACAGATATTTTATCTGTTTTCAAGTCAGACAAAACTGAGATTAAACTGATTGGGATTTTGGTAGTAGAGTTTAAGGCAACTACAGCACAGGTATTAATATATATTACCCATACTACCAACATGGTATCTGAGCTCTTTTCTCCATTAATAGTTTTCAAATTATGATGAAAATAAACTTTATGGGAATTTTTAGCTATGCAAAATTGTAGAATCAGTTATATTTGTAAAGAAAAGGATGAATATACTTCTATAATCTAAGCCAGTTGTTGCCCATAAATATCTTATAATTAATCTTTAGGTATATTTGATTTTTAAGTTTTTATGCTAGCATTCCAAACTTAACTTTAAAGATAGTTTTTCTTTCTCTTCCCCTTCAGAGTCTCCGCAGCCTATTGGCTCTCTTGGGCATGATGCTGATTTGAGACAGCAGCAGCAGGATACCTCTAACTCTGGTGTTGCTGACATCCATCGGCTATTTAATTGGCTATCAGAAACACTAGCAAATGCACGTCATTCTGATGCATCCTTGACAGACACGGTTAACAAAGCCTTAGGATTGAACACTGATGATCCCTATGAAGAGCTGAGGCAAAAGCATGAGTATGAGTTGAACTCTCCAGATAAGAAAGAATATGAGCAGCCTACTTGTGCAAAAATTGAAAATGTGCATTTTAAGGGTACTCAGAGCCCATTGCTAGAAATTGATACATCATTGTTAAAATATCCTGTTGCTCTTTCTACCAGTGAAGCAGGCACTGACCATAAACTACATTTGAAAGAAGTAAGCCTATGTCTTTTGATTATCTTTCTTGCTTTTGTGAATGTATGTCTGAAAGAGGACGTAGGTGTGGTTCAATGGGGTTTTTTCCCTTTCAAAAAGAAATAAAATACACATTGCAATAAAATTATCTTTCCAGGGTAGTACTTCTAAGTTATTCCTTGTTATAAAGTGTAAGTGCAGAAGTAGCAGTTTTCCTTCCAGCTTACAGAATTATGCGTACTAACTTATATATAGTTAGTAAAATTGAATCCTCAAAAGATTGGCTTTCTGCTGGCAGTACTAGAACCCAAAAGTGAGGTCAATAAGGTGACCAAAGCCAGTGTGTCAGTATTAAAAACAAGATTAGGTATTTCGTATTTTTCATGCAAATGGGAATGGAAAGTGACAGGACCTCCAGTTTATGATATGACGTTGGAGAGTACTGATCCCTAGCTAAGAAGGGGTTTTGTCTTCCCCAGAGAGTGACTGCATCTCTGGGTAATAACAAGATGGCACCATTTTCCTAAGGTCTTATTTTTAATTTACTGTTCCCTCCTATTTCTCCTCCTTGCCTTTGAATAAAAGTCATATGCACATGCCCAGACTCTCCATTTAGTTTTAGGATATTTTAGGGGGAGGATGATGGCAGGAGACTCACTTAGGGAAGTATGTAACTTATGTAACTTATATTAATAACATTTCCTGGCATATTTAATATTCCAAATTGGGTCAATGGGAGCGTGGGCTGAACCCCACCCACTGCCTTTTTTGTAACTAAAGTTTAATGGAACACAGCCATGCCCATTTATTTAGGTATTGCTTCTGGCTGCTTTTGCCACTACAGTGGCGACTTGAGTATCTGGCCCACAAAACCTAAAATATGTGGTGCTTTACTAATAAAAAAGCTTATCTGCTCTAAATCAACATCAAATTATGTTTTGAGGGAAAACATGTTTTAATTTAAGACTAGAGTATTTTAACTTTGCCATGCTGATTTTACTCCCTTGTAATGTTTAGATTGAAGGTTGTGGATTTGCTAACAAAAAACAGAACATGTGACTCTTGGTCTTAGGGTTGTGAGTTCAAGCCCCCACATTGGGTTTGGAGCCTACTTAAAAAAAAAGAAAGTTGTTTATTCTGGACATAAAAATGAATCGAAAAGAAAGCTATTGAATATGTACTCTAATTTTTAGGATCCAAATTTAATTAGCATGAATAATTTTGAAGATTGCAGTTTGTGTCCCACTGTTCCCATTGAACATGGATTCCGTAGACAATCTAAGTCAAACAGTGTTGAAGAGACTGAAATACATTGGAAACTGATTCCAATTACAGGTAAGAAAAGTATACTGGGACTTTGGTTGGCTTGGTTTTACTGAGGGAGCAGTCTCCTGAAGGCCTTCATCTTTTCTAGATTCCATTCTTGGGTTACTAGGTGGCTCATCTTACTTGGCTCTGACATCTTCATATCTCATTTTGAGCAGTTTAGAATTCCCCTTGATTATTGCTGGTTTGGTCAACATCAGCAAATATCTGCAAAACAGCCTATGAAAGCAGAGGGATTTAAAACATACTTAACCTTCCCAATGCAGTTTAGCATGCAGACTTCAAATGAAAATTGTTGGCAGAAATTTGAATTTCTAATAAGGTAAAGTAGTGACAAAGATGAAATGATGGTCTTTGGGGAAGCAGACTAAATGCAGTCTTCTCAAATTATTAGAGTATACTTCATAACAAGCTATCATCTAAGAGATCTAAGAAGTGGTCATGTTGAGGTTCATCTATTTGGAAAAAAAAAAAAAAAAAACTTCATTTCTTAATACTGGGTTATCTTCGAGAAATTAGATCATCATAGAGTGTGGCCTGAAATGATCAAATGCAAAAATCCCTAGAAAGCTTATTGGATCATGGGGCAAGACTAGGTTAGCAAATATTGAAATATCATTTTACATTGTTCTAATTTCTCTGTGCAAACACATACATATACACATATGTACATACTATTCCAGTTCTTTGTTAGCTAAGCATTTTTTTAAATATTCCCAGGGCACATCTTTTCTATTCCTAGATTTTTAAAAAGAAAATAACTTTTGCTAAAAGACTGGCTTGTGACCTAGAAGTTACTGAGACTTCCAAGAACTTTGAGAATAATTTCTAAAACTTGATGAGTTTCCAAGGGTGTCAGCACCATTCTCTACTTAGTTACCTTACCAGAAGGGGCAAGAGACCTAGAAGTGATGGTAGAGAAAACTAACTGGTACTTAGGAGCTGGAGGTGTTGGCTTGAGTGGGAAAAACAGAATAAGAAAGTAGTCAATACAAATGATTATCGTAACCATTCCTCATTTAGGCAGCTTCATAGTTAATGTTCAGAGCCATTTGAAGGCATAGCATCTAGGTGTTGATGACTCCATCATCACCTGAATGGAAAGGGAAGCAACTTCCTATTTCTGAATGACCCTTCTGGATTATTGTAGGCAAAAGGTGGAATACTTGGATTTGTTAGCATTTGGGGTTGTCTGAAGGGTGTTTAATAGTTATCACCAATATCTGAAGAGAGTGTACAAAACTAATGGATGCTTTCCCTCAGGAGGGAATGCAAGAAGCCCAGAAGACCAGCTGGGGAAACATGGTGAGAAACAAACACCAGGTGAGAAGGCTCCCTTTGCTTTTCCTCCCACTGTGCCCTTCTTCAGAATTGCTACTTGTATTTCTGGTTCTCTATCAATAGGCATCATTTTAAGTTCTGTTAATTAGAGAAAATTTGGACAATTATCATATTTGCATTTAAAATCGTTACCTGATTTGCATCAAATATTCTTTTACAAAGAATGTGTTTAAAGAAGTCACTGAATATTCAGAGAAGTTAAGTTTTCTTCACCTGTAGTGATTCTGTCTGATATGATGACTTGGGAAGACTGGAGTATTTTTCTTAATACATTTCTGTAGAATATCCTAAGAAATAGTCTTCAAGAAGTGATGCCATTTATCTTTCAGGTTCTATATTCCTTATCTTGAATTTTTTTACCCAATTCTTATTATTTAAGGGTAGTATAAATAAGAGATTAGGAAACTCTGGGACTCCAGAAACAGTTACAGATGTTGCTGATGAGCTAGTTGCTGGTGGTTCCTAGAAGACTTTTTCTTTTGTCTGAGTTCAATCAATTGAACATCTCTGCAGATGGTCATAGACCTTGTTTTCTTGCTTTGGGTTTGGTGGTGGGCCTTTTTTGTTTTTATTTTGTTGTATCCTACTCTTTCAGAAATCTTAAGTGGTAGTGGATCCCCCACACACAACCTTTAATTTGGAAGGAAAGCTGAGTGGCTTAGTTTTAGTAGATCTTTATGGTTTTCCTCTCTTTGGGGAATTAAAAAAAGACTGAATAGTTTTCTTCAAGAAAATCTTTGTCTCCTAGGAAAAATGACCCAAAAAGGCAAAACAGGAACAGATAGATGACATACAGGAAGGTGCATAAATCTTTAGTACACAATTCAGTGGATTTTTACATGTATATAGACTTATGTTACCACTACCCAAATCTAGATGTAGAACATGTCCAACATCTCTTAAATTTTCTTCTATATCCTTCCTGTCAGTACTCTCCCTGACCCAACAGTAACCAGTAATCTCTTTTACCATAGATCAGTTTTACCTGTTCTTAAATTTAAGATAAATGGAACCTACACACGTCCTGTTTTACTTTTGGCTCTTTCACTCAACAATTTGTCGGGGATTCGTCTATTTTGTATCTGTCAGGAATTCTTTCTCATTAGAAGCAGCCAGGTATCTTGTTTATGCTTCAACATGTGCCACTGGCATCTGCAGTCCTCTCTTATTTGGTATACCATCTTTCTATTTTGTGATTGAAAATGTAAATACATGAATGATGCTGCCTTTAGAGAACCCATTATTCCCCTTTTCACTTAAGTCAAAGTACTGCAATGCTTGAATGACAGTAGAAAACATGCATTATGGATATTGATGGGTGTTTCCTTTAAAACGTTTATTGATGAAGACAATTTATAAAATACAGTAAATTTTAGTGATTAGAATTTCATAGGGGAAATTTGTGCAAAATAGAATTAAAATTAAGTAATGGTAATTTGCATTTTTAAAAGAAATTCCCTAGATGGATGTAAACTCTATTCAGCTTTAAAAAAAAAAAAAAATCCCTTTATCTGTAGCCTTTCAGGTGTAAGCTTATTGATCTTAACTACAGCTATACATTTTTGGAGCAGGTATTTCATTTGAAATAATAATCGGAGGTTTAAAAATTATAGGTGGTCCTCCCCAGCCTTTTTGTTTTACAAGGTACAATTTAAAATGTTTTATTTAATAAATCAGACATTTGATATGGTACATAACTCAAGAAGTACAAAAATATTTCAGAAAGTAAAATACTTCAGGAATTCTTGCAGCCCTAGCCCAGACACCTAGTTTCTTTGCATGGATCAACATCTATTATAAGTTTCTTATGTATCCTTCCAGACATTTTATGTGTGCACTAAACCCCATGGTGCAGATTTAAGAAGGATGTTCTATATTTCAGTTACTTTATGGAATTTGAATTTCTGGTTTATCAGTTTCACACAGTTTTAATTCTTACGTTGGTACATTGGATATTTTGGTTCCCTACTCTTCTTCCACCCATAGACCTGTTGTGGTCTTCTTAACTGCCAACAGGTGCCTTTGCAGTAGTTAATGGGAAGGAGTGGTTCATGGTAACTACCAGGGTTGGTGGAGAAATGTTACAAGCTGACTGCTGCTGAGGCTGTTAAGAGCCTTAGGAAAGTGTGAATGTGAGGAAACCCCAAACTGAATTTGTGTGGAGAGAGCATGTGGCCATACCTGGGTGCAAAACTTAAATAGGGAATTTACTATACCTTTAAAGTACTGTAATTTTGAAAACTATACTTGTACCTGCAACTTCCTGATATAGAGGTACCTTTTCATAGACCACAACAGTGATTTGTTAGGAAATATTGGCTAAGAGCTAAGAAAAATTAATTTAAAAAATAGAATAATATCATCTAGGCAAAGATCACAAATTTTTTTTTCTTAAAATATTACTATATATTGCCATTAACCATATTTTCCCCTTGTTTTTAAAAAGGGACTTAAGGGGGACGCCTGGGTGGCTCAGCAGTTGAGCAACTGCCTTTGGTTCAGGGTGTGATCCTGGAGTCCTGGGTTCAAATTCCACATCAGGCTGCCTGCAGGGAGCCTGCTTCTCCCTCTGCCTGTGTCTCTGCCTCTCTCTCTCTCTGCCTCTCTCTCTCTCTCTCTCTCTCTCTCTCTCTCTCTCTCTCTCTGTGTGTCTCATGAATAAATAAATAAAATCTAAAGGGGGGGTACTTACGTGTATCCATTTTGAAATGTAGTTCTAAAAACATATTGTGTTTGAATTTAGAATTTCTGGGAAAAAGGTACAGTCTGTGGATTGAGCTAGTTGTCAAAAGTTAAAGTTATAGTTCCATTAACATCAGGTAGCTGAATGACCTCTTCATCTCAAGAGTATTACTGTTAATGCAGATATGAAATATGTTCTCTTTCATATTATTGAACCTTTTTTATCCCCCTGATAGATCTATCTGGGAAGCAGAAATAAGCAAATGACTTAATTTGTAATGATGCCAAATTGGCACATGTTCGAACACTTCAAAAGGAATCAAAGAAAATAACGTCCAAACTTGTTACTCTAGCTACTGAAATCCAGAGACCAGGCTTAAGTAGGGCACATAGAAAATGGGGTTCATACCATCATTTGAGATTTTTGTTCTGCCTACCAGTGCGTAATTAGTTTTAAATATATACTTTGATCTGACATTCTTATTTATGAGTTTGTATTTTCAGATGTTATTTTTTTGGATTGCTCTTATAATAATGAACTCTTCCTATATAGGTATGAAATCACCAGAAGAACAGCTGGTGTGTCTGCCACCACAGGAGGCCTTTCCTAACGACCCCCGGGTAATAAGTAGACAGAGAAGTTCTGATTACCAGTTTCCATCCTCTCCATTTACAGACACACTAAAGGGCACCACTGAGGAGGACGTGTTGACAGGTCAGGTGGTGACAGTGGAGGAGCAGTGTGTGCCAGCAGCAGAGCCGCCCACAATGAGTGAAACCACAGAGAGGACAGTGTTAGGAGAGTACAATCTCTTTTCTAGGAAGATAGAAGAGATTTTGAAGCAAAAGAATGTTTCATATGTCAGTAGAATTTCCACACCTATTTTTTCATCACAAGAGAAGATGAAACGGCTTTCTGAGTTCATATATTCTAAGACTTCCAAAGCTGGTGTACAGGAGTTTGTAGATGGCTTGCATGAGAAACTAAATACTATTATTATCAAAGCATCAGCCAAGGGTGGGAATTTGCCACCAGTCAGTCCTAATGATTCTTGTACTAAGATAGCATTGAATCCTCTGGGAAAGCCTGTCTTACCAGTTTCCTCAAGTGACTTCAACAACAAACAGCTCCTTGAGCCACTTTGTAGTGATACTTTGAAAGACACCAACTCCAATGAGCAGCATTCCTCTTCAACTTTGGGTTTAACTGAAGTAGAAGTGAACCAGCCACAGCATGTCACAGAGCTGATGTTGACTTCTGATCATACTGTACCTGGTGATACTGCCCGGGAACCCGTAGAAAAAGAAACAACAAAATCTCCCAGTGATGTAAACATTTCTGCCCAACCAGCTCTTTCAAATTTTATAAGCCAGTTAGAACCTGAAGTATTTAACAGTTTGGTTAAAATCATGAAAGATGTCCAGAAAAATACTGTGAAATTTTATATTCATGAAGAAGAAGAGAGTGTGCTCTGTAAAGAAATAAAGGTAACTAAATGAGAAGGTAATAATAGTCATGCTGTATAAACTTGTCTTGTTGGGCCTGATCTCTATAAAATGGAAATTTTGTTTTTAAATGTTGATCATATATTTTCACAATTTAATACAGTGTATTAAGACTAATTAATAGCAAGTTTAAATTTAGAACCTGTGACCTAAGTATCTTTGAATTTAGAATCTTGTTTTATCCAGTGATTTTAAAGACGATTTGTATGTACATTGCAAACCTTAAAAAACTTTTGATTCAAATATTTTTTTAAATGTTTTTTACTTGGTTTTTAACAGGAAAGATATAGAGAGGTAGAAGAAGCTGTTAGTGTTTACCTCTTGGGGGTTTTTATCAGTCAAATAGAAAAAACTGTCCAGGGATGACCTAATGGTGATATATATAATCTTTTGGCATTTCTCGATACCCTGGTCATGTCAGGGTTCCCTACAGCCTTTTTGATCAAAAAATATGATGATTCTGAAAGACTCTCCAATCATGAAAGATTCCTCACTGCAAGGTACATTCTTTTTCTACTGAAGCTAGAGTAAGACCAGTGTTTCAAGTATTTGATTTTTAAAAATACATGCGTATTTTTGTGTGTGTGTATCTTATCTTTTATGTAAGATATGTAAAATTTCTAACAAATAGGTAAATTAAGACAGGAAAAATCATATCAGCGTTTTAATATTAATAATTAGTATTTACTAAACTATAGGATTTTAATCCTTTAAGGGATTGGCATAGGTTTTAAAATAAATGCCTGAAAAAAAAAAAAAAAAAAAAATAAAATAAAATAAATGCCTGCTCCCATTTATGGAATTGACATATTATGATGAGTTTATGCTTGTTTTGTCAGAGAAAGCAGAATGTACTACAAACAAGTGCCTTATAGCCTAGAGTGGCCCAGAAACTGTCCTGACATGTCCTGAGCCTCAGTTTGAGGATCTCTTTGATGTCAGCATGTTTCAGATAGTGTGCTCATGAGAACAAGAGGAACATGGAAATGAAGGAGGAAGTGATTTTTGGGGAAGATGAAACCAGACTTACTAGGAGTTTCTTAGTTGCATTTTTGCCCTGTATCATAAAATGTAGAGCTTCTTAAGTTTTCCCACTCTCAGCAACATATTCAAGCATAATATTTGTAGGGGCAATAGCTGTGTGTTGGGGGTTCTAGATGAGAGGATAGAGTGGATACAGTTCCTCGGTGTGCTCATCATTATCCCACCTACCCCACCACATTTTTAAAACTAATTGTATCACACAGGAAATGCATTGATTTATGAATGGTGCATTTAATTCATTCTAGCATAGAGTAAGTCCAATTTTTGTTACGTAGAAGAAAAGGGTACCATGTATTTTACAAATCTGATAGGAGACCTGAACTTTAACTCTTTTAATCAATATCCATTGGAAAATATACAGCAAAAATGTTAGGAGTAAAAATACTGTGAATAAAATTTTAAGCTTAAATATTTCCAGAGTCCAACAGATTTATTATTATAGGAGTAAAATGGTCTTTTCTAAAAGGAATTTGCAGTTAAAGTTTTTTATTGTAAAAAGGACCAAAAATTACAAGCTGGTCAGACAGTAATTTACCTTCTCATTACCTGTCTTTAAGCTGTTCTGAGATTTGCCCAGAAGCTTTAGAGGTTAGAGCAAAATCTAATAATGAAGATGCTGCTTTAGTTGAGGGCTACCACAGAAACATCCTCTTTGGGGTATTGCTTATAGACCATTCTTGACAGAGCAGCAGACTGGTTGTGAGGCATGCTAGGTTTAGACTTAATGGCTGTCTAACCAGCCTTGCCAACCTAGAGAAAATTAATCTGCTCCTGTACCTGAAGGAATGTGACCTCTAGGACCCTGTAGTTTACTTCAGACTTCAGGATTCCACCAGCAAGCAAAGAGCAAAGGAAACTTCTGCGTGTACTACCACCATGTGTCCTTTGAAAGGTAGTACCATGTCACCAACATGGAGGGGAAGGTATTAGATGGGAGGGTCTGTTTTGTTTGAAGGTGTGAACTTGACAGGCATGGCTAAATAGAATGTGAATGCCATGGTAGATGCTGAAGCTCTGTATGTAGGACTTTAGGACTATTAAATGAGCTCAAGTAGTCAGAAAAGTGCTTTGTAATGGAAGGAGTAGTTTACCAGCAACCTTGCTGCAAATAACCATTGAAAGGAGAGGAAAATGAGATGAGGGAGTGGTTACTGATTGGGCTCTGGGTTTCCCAGAATAAATAATGGAACTGGGTTAAGAAGCTGGGCTAATCCCAGCTATTGTTGTTACAATTTTGTTACCCATCACTGGCATTTACTTGGCTCTGCTTGCATAGCATCCTAACATTGTGACTGTGGCCACTTAAGCTCTGAGCTATAGATTTTTCTACAAGAGTGGGCCTGATCTCTCAGGTTCAGAGTATAAGGCCCTCATTACTCAGTGACTGTACTTAGCGACTACTTATTATTTTAATACTGCATTTCTGGTGTTAAGTAGATATTTGCAAAAAAGCTTTTTAATGTTGATTTAGTTTTTCTCTTTAACAGGAGTATCTTATCAAATTAGGCAATACAGAATGTCATCCAGAACAGTTTTTGGAAAGAAGATCAAAATTAGATAAACTATTGATTATTATTCAGAATGAAGACATTGCAGGTTTCATTCACAAGGTAGACTATTAAGTCATTCACTATTATTTTGGTTATAAAAGCTCCCTTATTTTCAAATCTTACTGTCTTTGAGGCTAAAACTGTTTGTTTTTAAAATATAAGATCCAAAAGATAAAACTTCAAGGTTGGGAGATGTAGGACTTAAGACCTAAATGATCCATCTGTGAATCAGCTTGTGATCGAGTTTGTACTTCTGCAAAATTTTAAACTATAGCATGTCACAGACCCTCCCGGTCACTTATCAAGACAAATAATAATCTTTGAATGTCAGTAGGTCTGTTGACTCTCTTTATATTGTTGTCATCTTCATTTGTATGTCCCAGGTAAAACCTGTTTGTACTCCCTCTTTGCCAGATCATTTCCCCTTTGTGTTGCATTTGGAGGTACCCCATCCAGTCTTAGGAGCCTGTCTCAAGTCCTGCGGCCCTTTGAAGGCTTTCCTGACTGCATGGGCTCTTGCCCTCTAATTCTGACTGCACTCTAGAAGGCTAGACAGGATGGCCTCTATCATTCTTTTTCTAGGTCTGTTGTAGGTGCCATTTTCTCAAGAGTGTTCTGTACATGGTATGTACCCAGTACAGAAATGTTGGTTTATATATTTGGACATGTTGGGAATAATTATTTTTGTATTTGTTAGCCTTTTCTTATAGGTTTATTTCACACCTGAGTTTTAACCATTTCATTCTCTTATCTGTCCTTAATTCTGTTTTTTTTTTGGGGGGGGGGATTTAAACAGGTACCTGGCTTGGTGACTTTAAAGAAGCTCTCTTGCGTTAGTTTTGCTGGTGTTGATAGTCTGGATGATGTTAAAAATCATACATATAATGAATTATTTGTATCTGGAGGTTTTATTGTGTCTGATGAATCCATTCTAAATCCAGAACTTATCACAATTGGTAAGATTTATGCATTCTTTGGAGCATGAACAACTTCTATCCTTTCTAGGTTTTTCTCATTAATAACTCATGCTTTCTAAATGTATTGTCCAGTGTGCCAATCAGAATAACTAGTACGTTTCCATCATTTTATTGCCTCAAATTCTGAGTCTGTTAGTCTTTGCATATAATTTCCTCTAAATTTGGTGTAAAGCAGGTCTCTGCACCTACTGCATTTGGATCCCTTCTGCTTTGTTACTGTTATCAGCATGGGTTTTTTGTTTTGTTTTTTAATGCATATGTTTTTAAATCTAAGAGGATGCTTAGATCTATAGCTGTCTGTCTCCCTTGTGGGGGGGTGGAACAAGGAAAATACTATATAGGAATGTAGATGTTTCTATATGGTAGCAACAAACATTTCTTCCATAATTCCGTTGAGTGACTTTTATTAAATTTAAAATGAACTTCATTATCTCTAACAGAGAACCTTAAAAATTTTTTGACATTCCTTGAAGAACTCAGTACTCCTGAAGGAAAATGGCAATGGAAAGTCCACTGTAAATTTCAGAAAAAACTAAAGGAATTAGGCAGGTAAGATTTGAAAAAGAACTATAAAAAACTATAAAATGGTTGTTGATGTTAACATTGTGTTCACAAAATTTCTCTATTTTTGTTTAAAGATTATAAATGCTGCTCAGTTTTCACATATGTGTTTAGCCAGCAATAAGGGGGAATATAGTTATTCTAGCCTGTTTGGAAATAGTATTCTTATTTAGGTAGAAGTTTGCTAACATTGAAGTTCTAGTTATGTGTATAGGTAAAATTGGTTTAATCTTTGCCACTTGATGGTTTAGAATAATCAAAATGGAATACTCTGCATCATTTTTTTTTTTAATCAAACTATATATGCCAACTAGATCAGGCTCTCTCCCAGTTGAGGACTGCCTTAGGCTGCTCATCTAGTAATAACACACATACTGAGACATCAATTCCAAGATAATGATGGGATTTGTGATTAGGACATTAATTTATGTAGTTGATTTCTAAAATGCCTACTGGTCATTGGAGTACTGGTCTACTTGAGAGGCTCCACAAATGATGATCTAAGATGAATTTTGGATACTGTATCCTACTACTAGAGTCCATATAGTGTACTTACACATTTAAGGTTCTGAGAGACTCTCTAGTTAAAATTGTTTTCTATTTTGTACAACCAGCATTTTTTTAAACTTAGACAGGAAGACATTTTTTTCTTCTGATACTGTAATACCTTCTAATTCTATGGTACACAGGGAAATTCAGGCTTAAATAATTGAAAAGTATTTAACTTTTTGTATTTAGTTTTTTAAAACTTGCTTTATCTTCAAATTATGTGAAAACAGCATTGGAAAAACGTTTACCTTTGCATAGGGCTTGTTTACAGGGAACGGTAAACAGATAATAATGAGGCCCAAAAGTATTACTTTGGTGCTGATTTCTACCACTTGTTGCCATGTGTAGAAGCAGCTTTGAGCCATGTTTTTTTTTTGCAGGAAAAGTTTTTTTTTTTTGTCCTTCTATGACCTTTATTCAAGTTCTAAATTAGTAAAGCTAAAGGAGGAAATGCTATTTAGTAAGTAAAATGACTGAGATTTTAGTCTAAGTTCAATAACTGGCTCTCAGGCTTTGCACCCATAGAAATCCCCTGGACTTATGTGGGTTGCACAATTTTCCTACTCCCCTCTCTCTTTGGAAGCACCCTGTGCATCAGGCAGGAACTAATAAGCAGTGCAGTTGTCATTGGTTGCCTCAATTGAGAAATTATGGTTTTAATTTGAAGCAAAAACATCCATACCAAATTTTAGAAATGCAGACCCAAATATTGAACTACTTACTTTCACAGGTTGAATGCTAAAGCTCTAAGTCTGTTGACACTTCTGAATGTTTATCAGAAGAAACATCTGGTTGAAATTTTGTCATACCACAATTGTGATTCGCAAACTCGAAATGCTCCAGAATTGGATTGCCTTATCAGACTTCAGGCTCAGAACATACAGCAACGACACATAGTCTTTCTAACAGGTAAAGAGCGTCTTCTTAAGCTTTCTATTATGAATATAGGAATGTGCATGGAATGTTTTTGTTGGCCTGTGGTGGGTGTTAAGCACTTTTCATGGGGGCTGGGGGCAGGCATCGTTGTCTGTGTAGGTTTTCTCAGGTCTTGACTTGAATCTTTTTTTTTTTTTTTTCCATTTAGAAAAGAATATCAAGATGCTTTCCAGTTATACAGATAATGGAATAGTGGTTGCAACTACTGAAGACTTCATGCAAAACTTTAAAAATCTTGTGGGCTATCACAACTCAATCACAGAAGAAAACCTTCCACTGCTTGGTGCTAATGAGAATCTTGAGTCGCAGTCAGGTAACTTTTCAGTAGTTTTCCTTTTCTTTAAGGCAGACAGAAAAAGAGGAACGATTTTGGTTCGTTTTCATAGAACGAAATGCCTGTTCTGAAACTACTTCCCCCTCCGTGTAAAACAGCTTCAGGGGAAGTGTTTCAAGGCACTTATCGTTCTTACGCTTAGCGTACACAAAATCTGCTCATTTATTATACTGTAGTCAATACAAGCTGTTAAGTATGCTTCATACTACAGAGTAGGCATTTTTTCTTTGAGGGTATGTAAACTTTATTGGCTGCTGTTGTCAGCAAGGGGGTCCTGTTTTTTAAAAGGACGACACCAGATAATGGGGATTTAGCATTGGGCTATGAAATCTCCCCAGACGTATAAAGCAATTTAGGTACAAGGTAGTAGGGATATATCCATAGCTTTAGTGTTTTGTGTGGCGGCCTCTGCTTTGGTTCCAGGATTTAGGTTAAATGAAAGATGTAGTTTGTTTTTGATGAAAAGCAGAGATGATCAAACATTTGCTAGAACTAACCAGTTTAGTCATAATCCAATGAAGCTAGATGTCAAAATTTTTATTTTTTATTTGTCTTGTCAAATACTGAATTACCGTATAACTTTAGATGCTGTTTTGACATTAACCCCTTTGGAGCTGGGAGTTGGGATTTCCCAACATTAAACGTGAACACATTTCGCAGAAGCTTTTAGCATCGGATTATCTGGACATTCACACCTAGTGTGAGTGTTGTGACTAAGTGAACTTGTGGCTGAAGACCAAGCTTTAAGGGATTGTGGACTTGCAGACCCTGACGCATTATATTGTGTGAGTAGTGTATAATTTTAAAACTTAAACAAATTGTGTATTTCAATAGAGGAGGACTTTTTGTTTTTTAAATGTAGCTCTTTTAGAAAACGATGAAAAGGATGAAGAGGATATGTCTCTGGATTCAGGGGATGAAATCTCACAAATAGAAGTATGCAGCAATTTTCATTCAGAAATATTGGCGAAAGAGACCAAAGGATCACGTGGAACAGATCAGAATAAGAATATTCAAATTGAGTTGCAATCATCTCCTGACGTGCAAAACAGTTTATTAGAAGATAAGACTTATCAAATTGATTCTGAAGAGAGAGCTTCTGTTGCTATAGCATGCTCTGAAGGAGAGAACAGCAGTGCAACTGAACAAGATTCATATAGCAACTTTCAGGTTTATCACAGTCAATTAAATATGTCCCATCAGTTTAGTCATTTTAATGTTCTCACTCATCAGACGTTTTTGGGGACACCATATGCCCTTTCATCAAGTCAGCCTCAAGAAAGTGAAAATTACTTTTTATCTGCTTATACTCAAAGCTTGGATAGAGATAAATCTCCATTAAGTTGGGGGAAAAGTGATTCTTCCAGGCCGTTTTCAAAAGAGAAATAGTCACTTTTTTTTGAAATAGGTTGTTACTGGACTGTTTCTTATAAGTGAATTAACAATTTATATTTCATTCTCTAAACAAAAGGTTTCTTGTCCTTCCTCAAATGTTTTTTTTTCCTCTTATTTAAATCATGATGGCCTGTAACAGTTGAAGCATCTGCAAATTGAAATAAATATATATATTTTTAACATATTGTACTTGAATTATCTCATGTTGGCACTTTTAAGTTTTACATTTATATGTCACCTGTACTTGGGCTTCAAATTGAAGCCTGTTTTATATATAAAATGAGATATTTGCAAAAGGATAATAAACAGTGGCTTTTCTTTACCCCCCCCCCCGTCAGATGATACCAACTACTTTTGCTGAAATGACGTACCAATCAACTGTTGTATTTATTTTAAGCGTTTGTATAGTTTTTTATACAGGTATAAGCCAGTGATGTCAATAGATACTTAGATAAATCTTGAGGTATTGAGCCAAAATCCTCTAACAATGAATGCAGTTTCATTTAAATGATAAACTATGTACATAAGACTTAATACCAGGCAGCATTATTTTTTATCTTTAGGCTTGGCCGTGTAAAAATTGCCTGCTGCTAAAATTTTGGGTAAACCTTTCTTTTTATTTGAGGTATTTTGATCATTATGATTTTCAGTGCTTAGTGTGTGGTCTTTGACTTAACCATATTTCCAAAAGATAGACTTCTGTTTATTAAAGGCATTGAACTTTGCTATAGATTTTTAAATTGGTAGTCCTAGAAAAAAGTATATTTTTGAGGTGGTAAACACTTAAGTGCTTTACTAAAAATAACGTTTCAGATACTGGTTTTAAAATTGATCCCCATATACTTTATCTGTTGCTAATAAACTGCCTGCATTACAAATGCAAACTTGTTTTTGAAGAGTCTTAAAAAAAGAAATCTTGAGCTATTTTAGTTAATGTTAGGATGTGTTAAGTCAGACCTTCCTTTGGCCCCTCAGAGAACTTGGAAGAGTTCTAACCTCTTAAATCTTTTTATAGACTATACCTAAGTGGTACTTCAATAATAAGCTATGTAAGTGTAGAAGAACATTGTCTGTGAACAGGTCAGAAACCTGTCTTAACCTGTCTTAAGGTAAGTAGAAAGTGCTTAAATGCCTAGATTGTGATAGAGCAGAAAAAAATGGTTTTTTAAACTAAGCTTTACAAAAATGTGTTTTATTGTAAAAATATATATATATACACACACAGCGTTGTACTATATAATGTACAAGTTTTAAATAAGCATTTTTAAAATCTAGGTTATCTGGAAAATACAGTTATGCAATGAACACATAATTTAAAAGCAACAAATGTGAAGGATTTGATTTTCTACATTTAAAACGAAGAATTAAAATTCTCTTCTTGATTTGCAGCTAAAGGCATGAGATTAGTTTCCAACTCCCTTTGCTTCTGGAGAAGGCCCTGAAATCACATTGATATGTTAGTAAGGTGTGCAGCAGACTTGCAAATTATTCCTATTTTACATTTCAGCCCCCCTAAATCCAAGAATTATATTTACTTTGAAAACCTGTAATAACTTAGTTGGCCATAGCTTAAGCTTTTTGTCATGTTGAATTTTAAGCACTCAAAAAACTTACATCAGATTTTCTCACTTGGATATTGTGTAGCTATCACATATGTTTTTAGCATAAAAACCAATAGGGATGACTTTTCCAAGTCTCCACAACTATGGGGCTGAAATCCCCCCCCCCCCCAAGGCTCTTAAAATGGTAATTAGACACACTGAAGGAGTCTCCCTTAACACATCCAGTGTTTATCTTGACTGCACTAACCTTTAGTGGCTTAGACAAGGCCCTGCTGAAATAAGATGTGGCTACTACACATGGTGGGTCACTATATATATATATATATTCCTGCCTCTTGACCTCACAACTTTTACCTCTATTAGTGCCTTGTCACTTTAAAGGAAAATTTTTAAATATTTACTGCTTGTTACATAGCCTATATGTAACCAAAGCTGGCATTTAAAGAACTAAAAGATACTTGTCATTTTTTAGCTCTATGCCAACAAATTGGGTAACATTTTTGAAATGCAAGAGGCAAATGTAAATAAATGACCAGACATGGAAAAGGACACTCCTAAAGTGGTAGCTTATTTTTTCCTAAGATCAGGGATAGGTATTTAAAAGCCAGTTGATAAAGGTTATATAGCCTTAAGTACTGAATGTGTTACTAGATTTTATTTTTGCCTGAGCAAGATAATGAGAAGTGACAATAACTGATCTGGGAGGAAGACCTGTAGTCGGATGGGTATTTTTCTTTGGGATTTGCATCAACATTCTGTTCTGAACACTGCCAACACATTCAATTTAAAAAAAAGTGAACTGCATCACTAAGAATTTATTAAAGCATAATTGTATATTTTCTGCCGTTCATTTTAGGGCCTTATGATAATGTTTTACTTTTCAAATGTATGGTTTTTTTTTTTTTTTTCACTTAATAAAACTGTCTTAATATTTGAACTGTCTCATGGTTTCATACTGGAATATTTAAGATGGCAATGTGAATCAAACTCCTGTTTTATTTCAATATTAATATACAAGGGAATTTTTAAACATCATGTAACCCAGTAGTCCTGCTTCTATCTAGCTGTCCATCAGCCATATACAGCAAAGTTATTCACAATTAAAGCCTACCTGTCTCAGTTCTGATAGTCCCTTAAGGATTGCTTGCTGTCGATCCCTGTTTTTCACCAAGTTAGGATTGAGAAGTGGGTCCCTGACATCAGATTCAAATAGCTGCCATTGTTCTTGGTCACAGTCTGAAGACAGATGAAAGTGGTAAGTATTAGGATTCATTAAGAAAGTACCAATACCAAGCAAAATTTAAGTTAATATTCGATTAAAAATTTAGTAACGGACCCCAGAAGAAAGATTCTACCCCTCCTAGTTACTGTTTGGGGGGAGGGTGCTTACCATGTGGATTTTGGTACTGAAGATCCTGGGTTAAAGGCCTGGACAGTGGTGCATCTGGATCAAGATGATAAATCTCATTGGTTCGGACATAGGGGATAAAATGGGATGGTTCAGAAGCTCCAGGTGATGTTTCTGTCTGACTGTCTCCTAAGATCAGATTCTCTCTGTTTTTTAGTGTCTGAGTTTGTTGTGTTCTGTTTTTCACCAGTTCCAGTGGTGACTGAGACCTGTTTTTTTTTTTCCCCAAAAAAGCACAATTAACTAAGAAGCTTTAAGCACATCTACTCTTTAATCACATTTCAATTTATTCGTATAGAAGTGAGTTCTATGACAGTTTTCCTAAAATGGCAACAGAATAGGATGAATTTTTACTTGGCAAGGATATATGCAGTAGAGGAAAAATGAGGATCAACACTAGCTGGGCTGATTTAAGCCTAATGTTGTACTTACCAAGTGAACCAAACTTCTTAGGTAGAGCCACATTGTGACACAACTCTAAACCACCTGGTTCATGCACAAAGGCATGGAATAAAATTTCTCATCCCTACTAGTCATTTTTTCATAACTTCCTTGATCCAAGTAGAATGTCTGTTCTACTACTGACATAAGTAGAAAGTCCAAACTATTTTAACGGGGGGGAAGGAGCAGAGAATTGTTCCAAGCAGACTAAGCACAGAGCCTGACATGGGTTGATAATCAATCCCATGACCCCGACCGAGATCATGACATGAGGTGAAACCAAGTCACTTTTATTGAGCCACCCAGTCACCCCAAGTCAAAACTATCTTGGCTAAGTCTGCAGACAATACCTCCCCTACACTGCTACCCAGATGCTTAGGCCCAGTCCTAACTGGGTCTTCAAATTGTAGATAAATGCTAGCCACACTTCCCTTAAACTTCTGTATCTCACCTCAAAAGTCCCTACAGTTTACTGTAACTGACTTCATGTATATACATGCTTTGATCTTACCTATAGTCTGAGCAAAAATTTTGTACTTTACCACACAGCACTAAGTAGCTATGCAATCAATCCAATCCATAACATACCTTTCCTTGCTGAAAGAATCACTTTTCAGAGGTTCCTCCTAAAAGGCAGATAAATGCAGAGAGAAGTAATAGTACTGCCGTAGGTCCCCACAAATATTTAATAACTTTTTGAAATAATCTGAGGATAATAATGGAGTAACAGATACTAAATAATGGGATAAAGAGATTTTGTTATTTTTTTTCAGTCCCAGGGAACCAATGCAGTAATTCCTGACCTTGAAAAATTATCCTGTATATATGAAATACAAATGAGTTTTAAATGGCTATTTGAATAATGAATACCATTAATCTATACAGAGTTTAAGTGTCAAGTCTTGCTTTAAGGACCCAATAGTAAATACTTTTGGCTTTGTGGGCCACGTGGTGGTCTCTTGGAACTACTCTAAGCCAGACACAGACAATTCATAAAAGGATGAGCCTGGATGTGTTCCTATAAAACTTGATTTACAAAAGCAACAGCATGATGGATTTGCCCATGACAAATGCCTGGTACAAATGAAAGCAAATTTCTTAAATTCTTGCTTAGATCCAGAACAGTCTTGTCAAAATAAGCATGTGGGGAACTGTTTTCATCTAGAAACATCAATACATACTTTAAGACAGAAGAGTTACCTTTCTGATTAGATGCCACCTGAACCTTGCCTCTGCTTCTTGAGGTGAAGGAAGAACTGGTGAAGTCCCTCTATTTTGAGAGAGATGTCCAGGATTATTTCTTTCTACCAAATTAAGCAGTTCCATCTGCCTTCTTACTTTTTTTTCTTCTCTCTGCTTTTGAAGCTGTTTAGGGTACTTTTCTGATGCCGGAATATACCTTTTGAGTGGCTTATTTATATTCCAATCAGGCCTTTTAGGACACTTCTTCATATGTTTTTTCTCTGTCCTTGCAAACTCATACTGATCATTGTACCAACTGTTTTCTTTTTCTAAGTTGGCTGCTTTATCCTGATTGATTAGTTCCTGTTTGTCTTTCTTAAACTGGTCATTAAATTCTGCAGGAATCTCAGGAGATGAGCAATTTAGAATTTCCCTCTCTATTATTGATCCACAGCATGATTCTGCAATGGTGAACATTCCTGTATTTAAGTCATCTAAAGAAAAATTTTCAGAGGATTAATTTTCAATTGTTGTAAAACACAAAATTTATTATTTTAACTATTTTTTTTCAAAAGCATTTACATAGTTTTTGGTTTTCAAAACAGGTTCTATACCTATTAACTTCCCCTTCCCTTCTTCCCTGCCCACTTCTGGCAATCACCATTCTACTTTGTTTCTATGAGTTTGACTAAGTACCTTATCAGTGGAATCATACGTTGTCTTTTTAGGACAGGCTTGTTTTCCTATGAGGATAATGTCCTTGGAGTTCGTTCATGTATTTGTATAGCTTGTGTCCTAATTCCTCCCTTTTTGAAGCTGAGTAATATACCACTGTAGGTGTATACCACAGTTTGTTTATCCATTCATCTGTAGGGACATTTGGATCGATTCCACCTTTTAGTTATTGTGACTAATATTGCTATGAACATGAGTGTCACCCTAAAGCATCAGAATACATCCTTTTTGAGTGAACATGGAACATTCTCCAGAATAGATTGCATACTGGGTCCCAATGGCCTTCAACAAATACAAAAAGACGGAGATCATACCATGCATATTTTCAGACCACAATGCTACAACCCTGAAGTCAACCACAAGAAAAAATTTGGAAAGACCACAAATGCATAGAGATAAAAGAATATCCTACTAAAGAATGAGGTTAACCAGGAAACTCTTAAGAAATTTAAAAAATGCATGGACGCAAATCAAAATGAAAACATGACAGTCCAAAACCTCTGGGATATAGCAAGGTGGTCCTAAAAGGGAAGCATACTGCAATAAAGGCATACCTCAAGAAGCAAGAAAAGTCTTAAATACACAACCTAACCTTACACCTAAAGGAGCTAGAAAAGGAACAGCTATGTCTAAGCCAGCAGAAGAAAGGAAATAAAGATTACAGCAGAAATAAATGGTACAGAAACAAAACTACCAATAGAACAGATTAATGAAATGTTTCTTTGAAAGAATTAATACAATTGATAAATCCCTAACCAGCTTTATCAAAATGGAGAAAGGACTCAAATAAAAGAGGGGAGATCACAACCAACACCACAGAAATACAATTATAAGAGATTAAGTTTGTTTTTTCCTTTAAGATTTTATTTATTCGTAAGAGAGAGGCAGAGACATAGGCAGAGGGAGAAGCAGGCTCCATGCAGGAAGTCCTGTGTGGGACTCAATCCCAGGACCCCGGAATCACAATCTGAACCAAAGGCAGACGCTCAAACACTGAGCCACTCAGGTGCCCTAGTTAAGAGACTATTATGAAATCTTATATGCCAACAAAATGGGCAATCTGGAAGAAATGGATAAATTCTTAGAAACTTACAAACTACCAAAACTGAAACAGGAAGAAAAAAATCTTAACAGACCCATAACCAGCAAAGAAACTGAATCAGTAATCAAAAATCAGGTCCCAACAAACAAACAATAAAAACAGAAATGGAGGGATGCCTGGGTGGCTCAGCGGTTAAGTGTCTGCCTTCAGCTCAGCGCATGATACTGGAGTCCCGGGATCAAGTCCCACATCAGGCTCCCTGTATGGAACCTGCTTCTCCCTCGGCCTGTGTCTCTGCCTCTCTGTGTCTCTCATGAATGAATAAATAAAATCTTAAAAAACAAACAAAAGAAGATCCCCATTAATAAAGAATTACAGGCCAATATCCCTGATGAATGAACATGGATGTGAAAATTCTCAACAAGATACTAGCAAATCAAATCCAACAGGACATTAAAAGAATTATTCACCACAATCAAGTGGGATTTATTCCTGGGCTGCAAGGATATTTCAATATTTGCAAATCAACATAATACACCACAGTAATAAAAGAAAGGATAAGAACCATATGATCCTCTAAATAGATGCAGAAAAAGCATTTGACAAAATACGCATCCATTCTTAATAAAAACCCTCAACAAAGTAGAGATAAATGGAACATTCCTCAACATCATAAAGGCCATAAACTAAACTCAGAGCTACTATCATCCTCAATGGGGAAAAAACGGAGAGCTTTCCTTTACAGTCAGGAACAAGAGGGGGACATCCACTCATCACTGATATTTAACATAGTACTAGAAGTCCTAGACTCAGTAATCAGACGACAAAAAGAAATAAAAGACATCCAAATTGGCAAGGAAGAAGTCAAACTTTCTCTATTACAGATGACATGATACTCTATATAGAAAACCACCCCATAAAAGAAAACCAAAAAGACTGATAAAAATTCAGTAAAGTCACAGGATAAAAAAATCAATATATAGAAATCAGCTGCATTTCTATACAACAGTAATGAAGCATCATAAAGAGAAACTAAGGACTTAATCCCATTTACAACTGCACCAAACAGCTTAAGATACCTAAGAATAAACCTAACCAAAGAGGTAAAAGATCTGTACTCTGAAAATTATAAAACACTGAGAAAAGAAATTAGAGACAACACAAAGAAATGGAAAAACATTCCATGCTCATGGACTGAGAGACAAATACGGTTACAATGTATTACCCAAAGCAATCCATACATTGAATGCAATCTCGATTGAAATACCACTAGCATTTTTCACAGAACTAGAACAATCCTAAAATTCGTATGGAACCACAAAAGATACCAAATAGCCAAAACAATCTTGAAAAAGCAAAGTTGGAGGCATCACAATTCTGGACTTCAAGCTACATCACAAAGTTGTAGTAATCAAGATAGTATGGTACTGGCACAAAAACAGACACACAGATCAGTGGAACAGAGAACTCAGAAATGGTCACACAACTATATGGTCAACTAATCTATTCAACAAATGGCGTTGGGAAAACTGGACAGCAACATACAAAAGAATGAACTGGACCACTTTTTTATACCATCCACAAAAATAAATTCAAATTGAATGAAAGACATAAATGTGAGACAAGAAACCATTAAAATCCTAGAGGAAAACACAGGCAGAAACCTCTTTGACCTCAGCCGTAGCAACTTATTAGACACGTCTCTAGAAACAGCAAGGGAAACAAAAGCGAAAATAAACTAATGGGACTTCATCAAAATAAAAAGCTTCTGCACAGTGAAGGAAATGATCAACAAAACTACAAGATAACCTAAAGGATGGGAGATCTGTGCAAATGACAGGTCTGAAAAAGGGTCAGTATCCAAACTCTATAAAGGACATAACAGGGATCCCTGGGTGGCGCAGCGGTTTAGCGCCTGCCTTTGGCCCAGGGCGCGATCCTGGAGACCCGGGATTGAATCCCGCGTCGGGCTCCCTGCATGGAGCCTGCTTCTCCCTCTGCCTGTGTCTCTGCCTCTCTCTCTCTCTCTCTCTCTGTGACTATCATGAATAAATAAATAAAATCTTTAAAAAAAAGAAAAAAAAAAAAGGACATAACGAACTCAACACCCAAAAAATAAGTCATCCAGTTAAGAAATGAGCAGAAGACAACATTTTTCTAAAGAAGACATACAGATTGGCTAATAGACACATGAAAAGATGCTCAACATCACTATCAGGGAAATACAAATCAAAACCATGATGAGATACATCTCACACTTGTCAGAATGGCTAAAATTAGCAGCACAGGAAACAACAGATGTCGTCAAAGGATGTGGAGAAAGGGGAAACCTCTTACACTGTTGCTGGGAATGCAAACTGATGTAATCACTCTGGAAACCAGTATGGGGGTTCCTCAAAAAGGTAAAAGTAAAACTGTTCTCCAACCCAGCAGTTGCACTACTAGATATTTACCAAAGGACACAAAAATACTGATTCAAGGGGCACATGAACGATGATGTTTACAGCAGCATTATCAATGATAGCTAAAATATGGTAAGAGCCCAAATGTCCATGGACTGATAGACGAATGGATAAAGAGACGGAATATCACTCAGCCATCAAAAAGAATGAAATCTTGCTATTTGCAACAATATGGGTGGAACTAGAAGGTATTATGCTAAGTGAAGTACGTCAGTCAGAAAAGAAATACCATATGATTTCATTCTTATGCGCAATTTAAAAAACAAAACACATGAAGATAGGGAAAGGGGGAAAAAAGAATGGGAAGCAAACCCTAAGGGACTCTTAACTAGAGAACAAATTGATGAGTGATGGAGGGAAGTGGGCGGGGGGGATGGGCTAAATGGGTATTGGTATTAACAGGCACTTATGTATGCACTGGGTATTTTACTAAGTGATGAGTCACTATATTCTATCTACACCTGAAACATTTTCACCACATATGTTAATAAAAATTTAAATAAAAACTTGAGGGGCGGGGATCCCTGGGTGGCTCAATGGTTTACCACCTGCCTTGGGCCCAGGGCATGATCCTGGAGTCCCGGGATCAAGTCCCACGTCGGGCTCCCTGCATGGAGCCTGCTTTTCTCCCTCTGCTTGTGTCTCTGCCTCTCTCTCCCCCCCGTGTCTCTTGTGAATAAATAAATAAAATCTTAAAAAACAAAAAAAAACAAAAAAAAACTTGAGGGACACCTAAGGGGCTCAGTGGATGATCCCTTTGGCTCAGGTCATGATCTAGGGTCCCGGGATTGAGTCCTGCACCAAGCTCCCTGCAGGGAGCCTGCTTCTCCCTCTACCTTTGTCTCTGCCTCTCTATGTGTCTCTAATGAATAAATTAATCTTAGAAAAAAAAAAACTTAAAGAAAAAACACTGCACTGTATCCTTTAAAAGGGTTAATTTTATGCTATGTGAATTATACCTCAATAAAGCTGTTACAGAGAAATTAAAACTCATGACATTCCTTTATTTTCTAATTCTTATTGAAAACTTTGAATTCCTTTCATTTTTTAAGACTTTATTTATTTACATATTTGAGAGAGAAAGAGAGCGCATGCACACAAGCAGGGGGAGTGGCAGAGGCAGGCTCCCCGCTAAGCAGGGAGCCTGATGCAGGGTTCAATCCCAGGATTCTGGGATCATGACCTGAGCCTGAAGGCAGACTCTCAAACAAACGAGCCACCCAGACATGCCAACTCCTTTCATTTTTAATCAGGAGCTCAATTCTAAATTAAAATTAATGTCACAGTTAGAATTAAGCTCAAGTAAATTTTAAACCAAATCACAAGTTTTAAACAAATACCTGTTTGTACAGCAGTATCCTTTTTGGGAGAGGTTGTAGAATTAATACATGTATTCATTTTACCACTGACATCATCCAAGCCATATCCTAAATTTGAAAGGTTGTTAGTAGATGTAGCATATTCCACTTTTATCATCAACTGACAAGAGAAATATATTACCCAAATAATGACAGTTCAGGAAGATTAACAAAATATGTGTAGCAGCAACCTAATATGCACAAGACTTTTGGTGCAATCAGTATGTGTAAACAGTGCAATGAAAATGTAAAAGGACTATCCCAAAGTTTCTTACAAAAAGTGACCTGCATTTTTCTCCCTTATCGAATATAGAGAGATCACTACATAGATTTCACCAAAAAAATTGGGTAAAAAAAGTATACATTTTACCTACTATGAGCAAAACATAAAATGATATGGAAAACAAAGGCAGAAAAAAATTATTAAATTTCCTTGCTACTTACAGCCCACTGACCAGTCCCTGAAACAGGCAGAGTGACATTCCTCTAGGAACTCAACTGCCTGGATGCTGACACTTTGCTAAAGGCAAACGGCAATCTTAGCCCCCAGAATCCTGTAAGTCTACTTGATACATGTTGGCAATCATCCCCCAAGCATATAACCCACCAATATACATTTGAAGGGTCCCTAATAAAATGAAGGTTTTATTAGACAGTAATAAATGACCTTTTCCTAACAAAAGCTAGCCCCCTCAAGGTCCTGGAAACCTTGCCTCCAAAATTCCTTAGAGACTTACGTTCTCTCTAACCTCCTCCCAACTTGAAAGTATATAATGGCTTAAAAAGAAAAAGAAAGAAAAAAGAAAGTATATAATGGGTCACTACCTCATGACCACAGTGCAGCTCTTTCTGCCCATGGGTTCCCTCCCCACGCTTTAATAAAACCACCTTTTTGCACCAAAGACGTCTCAAGAATTCTTTCTTGGCTGTCAGCTTCAAACCCTAACATCTTGGGATCCCTGGGTGGCGCAGCGGTTTGGCGCCTGCCTTTGGCCCGGGGCGCGATCCTGGAGACCCGGGATCGAATCCCACATCGGGCTCTCGGTGCATGGAGCCTGCTTCTCCCTCTGCCTGTGTCTCTGCCTCTCTCTCTCTGTGACTATCATAAATAAATAAAAATTAAAAAAAAAAAAAACCCTAACATCTTTCCTACATCATAAAAGATTATTGGAAAGTGTAACATTATTTAGTTCTGCTCTTAAGGCAATCTCCCAAATAAAATAAGCAATATAAAGTTACATTAGTTCAAGGTCTGAAATTCCTTAAAAAAATGTTAATAAATGTATTAAAAGTATTTAAAATAGGCAGTCATCTTCAAAAGATATAAGTGAAATTCTAAAAAAAAAAAAAGAAATTCTAGCAAAGTGCTTACCACCAAGATTTTTAATCAATCCAGACGTATCATGTCCCTTCTGAGCCAATTCTCGTATTCTCTGTTCTTGTTTCAGTCTCTGTGCTAGCTCCTGTGCTCTCTGCATTGTCTGGAACAATTCATTTGTCTTGAGAGTCATGATTTCCTATTAATATTGAAGTACACAAAATTATTATTTTTTTTTTACACAAAATTATTAAACATAGTTATCATGAACAAACTTTTTTTTTTTAAAGATTTTATTTATTTATTCATGAGAGACACAGAGAGAGAGGCAGAGACTTAGGGAAAAGCAGGCTCCTCACAGGGAGCCTGATGCTGGACTTGATCCCAGGACCCAGGATCATACCCTGAGCCAAAGGCAGACACTCAACCGCTAAGCCACCAAGGCTACTTAACTATTCTGAGCAGACAAGCTCCTCCTAGGGGCCAGGCACTATTCAAGATACTGGAAAACAACACAGCAAAGTTTCTCCCTTTTGTAACTTACACTTTAGTATCATTTTCTCCAGCTATATTAGACCACAAATATAAGAACTCCTTTACCCACTGAAGTTTATAGTAATAAAGTTTTCAAAGTTTCTAAAACCAGGTTCAATTCCATCAGAACTCCATTAAGATTAAAAATATAAGATTTTTAATTACAAGGTTAAGGCCATTTCCTTCAATTCAAACAAATAATCCTTTTATTTTTTTTCAGATCTATAGTTATTTCAAAGGAGTAGTTGGCTCAAGCCAATTCAACATAATGAAATTAGATCCCAGACTATCGCTGCTTCATCAGCTAAGTATGGAATGAAAGCAAGAAAATGCATGCTCTGGGCCCCATCTCCCAGAGCCAGGGGAAATGGTCATTGCTCTACCCCTAAACCTCACAAATCCTTGGCAATCAAACGTCACTGTAGGATTTGCTCACGTGAGGTCAATTCACACATGGCACCTGACACAATTATATCTATGATGTCTACACCACTTAATAGAGATGTTCTCCTAGGTAACCAAGTATCTACTCTTTTTAAAAAGGCTCTTATATATTAGCACACAGGAAACCTCTAACACAGCAATAAAATGTATCATTAATCCCAGCCAATCTCTGCAAACATATGCCCCTGTTCACTAATGAATACAGACAGAAAGGCCAATCATTTCAACACATATAGAATATTTTTAATAATCACTGCTTAGAAAACATTTCAAAATGAAGCACATGGATAACTTTTGTATTCCATTGTATTGACCCTTCTCAGCAGAGAAAACCACCAAAGCAATATGGCACTGGTGAACTGATCTCTTGAAATAATTAGACCTTCTCCAGGTTCTCCTTTACGTTCATAACTTTAAAAAAAAAAAAAAAAAGATTTATTTATTCATGAGAGACACAGAGAGAAGGCAGAGACATAGGCAGAAGGAGCAGCAGGCTCCCTGCAGGATCTGCTGGCATCACGCCCTGAGCTGAAGGAAGATGCTCAACCACTGAGCCACCCAGGCATACCACATTCATAACTTTTTTTTTTTTTTTTCATTCATTCATAACTTTTTAATGTAAAACTTCAGTGTTTTTGCATATACCTTCAAAATTTCAAAATAACTGCAAATGTTCAACTTTTGATTACTTTTCCTTTAAAAATACATCCATTTTTACTCTATGTTATTAATAATATAAATACTGCTATGTTCGTGGATAGGAAGAATTAACACTCAAAATGTCCATTCTACTCAAAGCAATCTACAGATTGAATCCAATCCCTATCAAAATACCAATAGTATTTTCCATAGAACTAAAACAAATAATCTTAAAATTTGTATGGAAACATAAAAGGCCCCAAATAGCCAAACCAATTTTGAGGAAGCAGATACAAAGCTGAAGATACCACAATCTCACATTTCAAGCTGTAGTAATCAAAGTATAATAATGGCACAAAACAGACAGATCAACAGAAAAGGATAGAGAGCCCAGAAATAAAACCATGCTTACCCGGTCAATGAATCTACAACAAAGGAGGCAAGAATATGCAATGGGAAAAAGTCTCTTCAATAAATAGTGTTGGGAAAACTGGACAGTTATACACACAAGAATTAAACTGACCACTTTCCTCCACCATACACAAAAAAATAAACTGAAAATGGATTATGGATCTAAACTCTGAGACCTAAAACCATAAAACTCCTTAAAGAAAACAGGCAGTAACTTCTTAAACATTGGCCTTAGCAACATTTTTCTAGATGTGTCTCTTCAGGCAAGAGAAATAAAAGCAAAAATAAACTGTTGGAACTACATCAAAATAAAAAAGCATCTGTACAACAAGGAAACCATCCACAAAACAAAATGGCAAATTACTGAACGGGAGAAGATATCTACAAACAATATATATGAAAAGGAGTTAACATCCAAAATATACAAAGAACTAGTACAACTCAACATCAAAACCCCAAATAATGTCTTTTTTTTTTTTTTTTTTTTTTGAGAGCACCTTTGCTTGCGCATGTGGGGAGGGGTAATGTAGGGGAGGGATCTTAAGTAGGCTCCACACTGGGCTTGGTCTCCTGATCTGATGAACATGACCTGAGCTGAAATCAAGAGTAAGACTCTTCACTGATTAAATCACTCTGGTGCTCCCCCCACCCCAAAATAATCTGATTTTTAAAAAAGGGCAAAGGACCCAAACAAACAGCTTTCCAAAGCATACAGATAGCTACCAGGCACAGGGAAAGACACTCAACATCACTAATCAGGAAAATCCAAATCAAAACCATAACTATATCATCTTACCCTAATGAGAATAGTTAATACCAAAAAGTCAAGAAATAACAAGTGTTCGTTGAGGATGCAGAGAAAAGGGAACCCTCATGTACTGCTGGTGGGAATGGAAATCAGTGTATAACACTGTGGAAAATAGTATGGACTTTCCTCAAAAAATTAAAAGTAGAACTATCTATCATACATCACAGTAATTCCACTATTGAATATTTACCCAAAGGAAACAAAAGATATATGTACCCCTATGTTTACTCCAGCATTATTTATAATAGCCAAGATATGGAAGCCACCCAAGTATCCATCAGTAGATGAATGGATAAAGATGTGGTATATACAAAAAGTTGAGTATTATTTAGCCATAAAAGGAGGAGATCTTGCCATTTGCAATAACATGAATGGACTTAGAGAGTATTATGCTGAATGAAATAAGTCAGATGGGAAAGACAAATACCATATGAAGTCACTTACAGGTGGGATCTAAAAAGATAAAATGGAAAGCCAAACAAAAAAAATCAAACCAGCACAAAAATGACCCACAAACTGGTAGTGGGGGAGAGAGGGTTAGTAAACAGGTGAAAGGGAGTGGGAGGTACAGGCTTCCAGTTATGAAATGAATAAGTCACAGGGATGAAAGCAACAGCATAGGGAATACAGTCAATGGTACTATAATAGTGTGTAAGGAACGCTTGTGAACATAGCATAATATATAGGACCCTTGAATCACTATGTTGTTGTACACCTCAAACTAATGTAACACTGTGTTAACTATATGTATTTCAATAAAAAAATTTTAATATGTACTTACTTCCTTTTGTTTTTGCTTAAGTATGTCTTCTTCATACTGTTTCTGCATCTCTTCTCGTTCCCTCGCTAAGCGACGCTCCTCTTCTTGTTCTTCCTTCTTTCTTTGCTGTTCTTCCAGCTGCTTCTTCCTGCGTTTCTCTTCTACCTGAGCAGTGATGGCTTTCTAGTCATAAATCATAAATCACAAAAAGCATTGCCATAAATTTAAAAAATCCATTTTAACATTTATTTGTATTTCTAAAATAAGTTTATCAATATCAGATAATATATAATATAGTATTACATATATAAGTAAAGTTAAAGTGTCCAATTTCCAATGTATTAGTAACATATCTCATCTTTCAGATTCTATATGCTTTTTCTTTAACCCCAGAGGACTGTTAGAACTAATCCGAAAACTGAAGAAAAAAAAATCTCAGTGCTTAGCACAGTGCAGAGAATTATATATGTTCTATAATTCACTTGACTGATTAAGAGTAGCAATATTAATTAAACCAAATTCTCCATGTATCAGAGGTTTTAAAGAATTATTCAGAATCTTAAGTTCCTTTAGTGTTAAAGACTAAAATTAGGAGAGAATTTTAATCTTAGTCCTTTCTTCTCTTATCTGCTAGATTTCTCAATCAGAATTCTACTTCAATGCTCTATATAATTCCCTTAAAAGAACGAATTTTCATCCTGAACAGAACTCAGAACTAAACCAAAGAAAAAAATAAATACTAACTTAAGATTTAGTACCATTTCACATATACGACTTCTATATTAAAGACCTACTCTTCTGGAAGGCAGGTGGCTGGCTATACTATGTGATACTGTCTGGTTCTCAAAATGAATATAATCTTAATGTAAATGTAAGCTTCAGTAAGAATCAGATTCATCACAGAACTGGACAGTGCCTATGCTGTACATTTATATTGAAATTTTTATTTCCATTTATTTAGGTATCCACTGGCCATGACTATTACTTATTAAAGCAAAGAACAGTGTTTTACAATGTAATACCTGATGTTCTAACTGTTTTTGTCGTCGCCTGTCACGTTCTTCAATCTGAGCTGGATCCAGGAGAGCAGTCATAGAACGGAGAAAGCTGGCAAGATAGACATTTTAGCTATTCAAAACCCCCAAAAGGTAGATTTAACAGGATGCCAAATCATTTTTTCCAGATATATCCACTAGTCATTTCACTTTAAAGAAAAATACCAATCAATTAAGACGTATAAATATGACAGTCCTTTTCATAAAAGCACACTTTCTTAAGCATTAGTACTGAAAAATAAACTTACTTTGTTTTCTGACTATTTGCCATAGCCATATCTCTAACAGGTTTTGCTATATGCTCCTCCTCTGAAGGTTCAACCTGGCTTCCAGTCGTTGGTGTATAAACATTGCTGATATCAGACAGTTCCTGAGTGTCCGGAGAGACACAGAAGTACTCTGGTTGGTTGTGTATTGACCGAGAGGACAGTTGAGACTGAGAAGCAGGATAGTTCTTTAATGAATCAAAATGCATTGCCCATCTGTCATGTTCCTCACCCTAAACACGATAAACAAGAATTACTAAGAATTTTTCCAATTGTTCTCATGTATAAAGTCCTAAAACAACAATCAAACATGATTTTTAAAAGTTGCCACTGAACAGAGTTAGCATCATAAAAATGAATGGAACTACATTCTTTACTGATTCCATATACTTAGACACTAATGTGGAAAATATGAGAAATTCATAGAATTAGGAAATTCCTAAAAAGGTAGTTTTAAGGAGCTATGCAAAAATCACTTACTAAAATACATTCAATAAAAGGTTTACAAGAGCAAATGTGAAATGATCTGAATACTAGTCTAGTCTTATCAAATAGTTTTAGGATAGATACTTTTGGGTTTATAATTAAAGATTCTAAAATTATTTTTTCCCTTTATATCATCCACATAAATTTGTCAAGTTACCTTTGAAGATGTAATTTTTTCCTCTATTTTTCTTTGCCGATCATCTTCTATTTGCTTGTTCAAATCTTCAATCCATTTTCTCTGCTGTTCTTGTTTCACAGTACTCAAAGGGCGCTCCAGTGGTACTGTTTCCTAAACAAGTCATCAATATTATCTAAAGCACAGCTCTCTTTTTCTAACCACTTTATAAATCTTCCCAAAAATTTATACAGATTTAAATAGAAAGGCATTTAACTCTAAGAGGAATAATAATTGTAAACACAAAATTTGAATTATACAAGAATAGATGTATTCCAATTTTCAGAATATTTGTAACATACGCTAGTAAACATAGAATAACTAAATGTAAAAAAAGTAATTTCCAAATAAAAATTCTTTTTCTAAAAAAATTATAGAATTTTCAAAATTCTTGTTTATACTTTGAAAGGAGTCACTAATAATTTAAAATAGGTGAATATCATTTTACATTTGGCTTCAGAATACAACAAATACTGCCTTTGGACCAAGAGCCAGAAGGATGTCAGAAAACTAGAGGCTTTCTCTCTTGAATCATAATGTCTCTCTAGGCTATCCCTCTTTTCAATTTCTCCTGCTATAGCCCTATCACAATCTCTGATGTTTCAATAAGAAACACATATTGTGCCCAGGTTGTCTTTGGACTAAAAAACAAAAGCAATAGCATAAAAATTTGTTGTTGCTTAATTTATGAAAATTTAGTACACTCTAACATAAAAGAAAAGAATATATTCTATTCAAATTTTCCTGAAAGGCAAAAGCTAAGCAACAAACATTTCATTATATGGAATACCTGGAGGATATACCTTAAAAAGTAGTTGACAGAATACTATGACGGCAATATACCTTGTGTTACTTTGCTTTTGTTTTTAACAAAAACGATGGCAAAGCTCCTAGTTTACAAGCAATTGCTTTGATCAAAGGAAATAGTTATATAAAAGAAAAAAATCTTATTATTACATGTTTTAAAGAGATAAAAACTATCACATTTCTTTAAGCCTGAACAAACCACTTCAAAAGGAGCACTATCTTTAAGGAGGTAATTCAACAATTCTATCTCTAGAAATCTTAGAGACCACAGTGGAAAAGAAAAACAAATGGCCCTTCTGAACTCCTTAAAGCAAGATATTCTCAACGTGGCACTCATCATTTTAGAACTACCATCTGTTTTGTTTTTTGTTTTTTGTTTTTAAGATTTTATTTATTAACTTGAGAGAGAGTAGAGCATGAGAAAGAGAAAGATCACAAGGGGAGGGTGGGTAATTGGGAGAAGCACACTCTACACAGAGCAAGGAGCCGGATTCAGAACTTGATTGATCACAGGACCCTGGGATCGTGACCTGACCCAAAGGTAGACGCTTAGCTGACTGAGCCACCCAAGTGCCCTGTCATCTGTTTCTTGAGTCTGATTTAACCAGATCTGGTTTGAAGTCTTTTTTTCAGTTTGTCTTTTTAATTTGTTCATTTTTTTTTACATTCACATTTGAGTGAAATCATATGGTATTTGTCCTTCTCTGACTTATTTTGCTTTATACTCTCTAGCTCCATGTTTTTGCAAATGACAAAATTTCCTTCTTTTTTATGGCTGAGTTATATTCCATTGTATATATGCCACATCTTCTTTATTCACTCATCTGTCAACAGACACTTGGGCCTGCTTCCATAATTTGGCTATTTTAGACAATGCTGCTATGAACACAGGGATGCACCTATCCATTTGCATCCATCCATGTGTTCATATCCTTTGGGCAAATATCCAGTACTGAAATTACTAGATCATGTGGTAGTTCTATGTTTAATTTTCTGAACATACTGCTTTTCACAGTGGCTGCACCAAGTCTGCATTCCCACCAACAATGCATGACAGTTCCTTTTTCTCCACATCCTTGCCAATAATTGTTTTTGATTTTAGCCATTCTGACAGGTGTGAGGTGCTATCTCAGTTTTGGTTTGCATTTCCCTGATGTTGTGATGCTGATTATCTTTTCATAGGTCTGTTGGCCATCTCTGTCTTCTTTGAAGAAATGTCAGTTCATGTCTTCTATTCATTCTTAAACTGGATTATTTGTGTCTTTTTGTGTTCAGTTGTGTAAGTTAAATACTTTGGATACTAATCCTATCCAGGTGCAAATGACCAGGTATGTCATTTGCAACTATCTTCTCCCATTCAGTAGGTTATCTTTTAGTTTTGCTGTCTCCTTTGCTGTACAGAAGCTTTCTATTTTGATGAAGACACAACAGTGTATTTTTGCTTTTGCTTCCCTGGCTTCCCTGGCCTGAGGAGACAGATCTACAGATCTACATTTAACAATAAGAGGACTTTCAAGCTTTTTGTTTCTTTTTAAGTCAGTTTTTTTAAGATTTTTTTTTTTTTTTGAAAAAAGTAATCTCTACACCCAACGTGGGGCTTGAACTTACAACCCCAAGATCAAGAGTCACATGTTCTACGAACTGAGTCAGCCAGGGACCCTTTAAAGTTATAATTTTTACAGCAACTTCTCCCATTTCACCTAGTTTTTAGAATTGTTGGCATAAAATATTCACTAATGATTTAATCTCTACTGGCAATTATGTCATTTTCTCTTGTAATTTTATCTTCTTGATCAGTCTTTTCTGGAGATTCATTTTGTTATTTCTTCCAAAACAGGCAACCTTCAGTTTTGTATGTTATGACTGGTATCCCTATTTTCTTTTTCTTTTTTTTTTAATTTTTATTTATTTATGATAGTCACACAGAGAGAGAGAGAGAGAGAGAGAGAGAGAGAGGCAGAGACACAGGCAGAGGGAGAAGCAGGCTCCATGCACCGGGAGCCCGACGTGGGATTCGATCCCGGGTCTCTAGGATCGCGCCCTGGACCAAAGGCAGGCGCTAAACTGCTGCGTCACCCAGGGATCCCTGGTATCCCTATTTTCATGATTTATTCTGTTGTTCCTTTTTCTAACTTAAGATGGAAAAGTACACCTTGCATACTGACAGGTTTTCTTTTCTAATACACCTTCTCTTGAATTTATGTGTTTCTGGAATATATCCATTATCATTCTTTCCAAGTATTTATGATTTCTGGTTTTTTCTTTTAACTCAAGTTACTCAGGTAGTGTGATTTTTATTTCCAAATATATATATATAGTACTTTAAAAACTCATTTTGTTAGTAACTTCTAAATTACCTGCAATTAGAGATCACTTTACAATAGCTATTTAAATTTTATCTGAACCTTTATGTCCTAGTACAAATGAATTTTGTATATATCCATGTGTGCCTGAGAAAAACTGAACAAAGAACCTGATATGTTAACTGGACTAACTTGCTGTTCTTGGTATTTACATTGAAATCTCTGTTTAAATAAAGAATTTATAAATTTCTCTGCCATTTTAAGGTCCCTGGGTGGCACTGTTGGTTAAGCATCTGACTCTTGGTTTTGGATTGGATCATGATCTCAGGGTCATGAGACAAGAGTCCCACTTTGGGCTCCGCACTCAGCATGGATGGACTCTGCTGGAGATTCTCTCTCACCCCTCTCCCACTCATGCTTTCTAAAACAAACAAATAAATCCTTAAAAAAAAATTTCTCCACAGGTTTAAGAATTTCTCAATTCAGATACTGAATTGAATCTTTATTTGAATCTACCATTTTTTGCTTCATGTATTTTGTCAGGTTCATGCATGTTCAAAATTGCTATACCTTCTTGATATGCTATATCCTTATCTATATTAACAACCCTCACCATCCCTAATAATGCTTTGTCTTATTTTTAGTAGTGTAGCAATAACAATTTTATTTTGGTTAGCATTTTTTAAAAATACTATTTTCAACCTTCCTGTATTCTTATGCTTTAAGTATATTTGTATTCTAGAAGGTATTCCAACTGATTTATTCCAATCAGTTATTTTCTTAATGAGTTTTGGTTCACTTAGATTAGATTCATTATGTTTATTGATGTATTTGGCCCTATTTCTACTATCTTAATCTTACATTTCAGTTTATCCTACTTTATTTTTAACACTCTTTAAATTTTTGATATCCAAAATATCATCTTCTAATAAGCTTAATATGCTCTCATATCCTTTGATCTTGCATCCTCTGCCACCCCATCAAGGTTGGTATTAACTAGACCTTTCTTAGTTAGTAAGGGTATATTTATTATAAAGATAATAATCAACTCTACCAAGGTAAATAATCACGAATGTCTTGCAGCATCCTTTAACTTACCTTTTTGGTTAAGCACTTCATTCAAAACTATTTTCAATGTGCGCCTTTTAATAAAAATCTTCGGAGGACTTTAATGCCTGAGGGTATTATCTACTCTTATTTCAATGATAGTTTCACTAGATATTAAATTCTAAGTTTAAGACCTTTTCTATCAACTTTGAAAATAGGATTCCATAATTTCTTATACCCAGTGTTGCTGTTGAAAAATATGCCCCCTGCCAAAAAACAGTTAAGCTCATATTTGTTCTTTTATGTGCTGCTGCTTCTTTCCGTAGGCTTTTACAATTTCTTGGTCTTTCATATTCTTAAATTTCAGGTCAGCATGTGTAGTCAAGTTTTCTTTATTCTTTTTTTGGTGCTCTTTGGCCTTTTAAGTCTGAGGTCAGTTAATAAACTGATCTCAATTATTTTTTCAAATATTTTCTCTCTTCTCCAAATTTCCCTCTTGTTTGAGCAGCTTATCATCTGAATGTCAGCATTTCTATTTTCATTCTCATACTGCCTTAAAATTTTTTTTCCCTATTTGTCCTTTCCTTTTTCAAGGTATTTTCTAAATATGGCTTTCCAATTATTTACTCATTCCCTAGCTCTACCATTCCTGCTATTTCTCATATATTGTGTTTTTTACTTTATTGTATGTTTCACACCTAAATTTTCTGCTTGGTTGTCTCTGGTCCATGTTCTCATTTGTAACACTTTCCCTTCTCTTATGATTTCATTAAGCTAAATTTATTAATCTGTCCTAATATTTTTGCTTCTGTTGGACTCTGATACCCCTCTATCTACATTGTTTTTCTTTGAAATAGTTGTGTTTCTCCAGTGTTTTTGTTATTTCAGTAGTTAATTTTTTTCCTGGCATTATCAACCAAACTTGTCCAGCAATGAACAATATATTCAGTGGTAGGAATGGCAGAAAGCAGACTAGGCCTTGGGTGAAGACTCAGGCATTAACCTAAAATCACTGCCCTCAGAGCTTCTTTTTGGGGGGAAACACTACTTAGATTACAATTGTAAATCACCAGACAAGTGAATATGAACAGGAAGAGGCAGAGCAGTCTCTACCTGATTTTCCAAGTTTCTCCAAAGTAGTAAGATTTAAGCAAAGACTGGCCCGGGATTTTATTCTAGAGGACACCTAGAATAGAGATCTGATATACAGTAAATGGAGGGTGAGGCACTATTTAAGACAATGAAATTACGGGAGGGAGGGGGAAACATGTTAACAAGAACAGAATTCCAACAATTGGTTTCCTATTTTATACTCCCACAGAGATGCTTGAATTAACTTCTACCATAAACCACCTACCAATTCAACAAACCAAAAAAGTATCCCTCCCTCAGTTCTTACAGCATCTTATTAGGAGCTAATCATAAGGGGAGGTACTAGCTGTTTACAACCAAGGTGCAGTATCTTGAGATCATGGGATCTTAGTATTTTTAGGTCTGTAAAATCTTATTTGTTGTATTTTCTTCTTGGTTTTTATTTTTGGTTATGTTTTAACATTATAGCATATTTTGTAAATGCTCTGTTGACATTTAAAATTTTGATATATTTGTAGAAAATGAAATTACTGATATTTTCTTTGTCCAAATATTGATAAGACTCTGGTAAAAATGTGCCTCAATTTCTCCTATTTATTTTTGGTTTATGAATCACAAAAACATTTTTACATCTTTGTTACTGCCTCTACTTTTTTTTTTTTTTTTTTTTTTAAGGGTGCCTCTACTTTTTATCAAAAATCTATTATGGGGGAAAAATCTATTACGGGGGCACCACGATGGCTCAGTCAGGTAAGCATCCAACCCATGATTTCAGCTTAGGTCTTGATCTTGGGGTCGTGAGTTCAAGTCCATACTGGTCTCTACTCTGGGCATGGAGCCTAAATTAAACTAAGTAAGTTAAATAGCTTTCACTCCCAAGGTAATGTTTCTAAAATTACTAGAAGTTTTGCTTTCCATTTTTTTAAAATTTTGATTGGCTTATATAATCTATTTTTAGTAAAAGTAATTTTATTTCAAGTATATCTCTTTTAAGTAGCATGAATTTGGGGTTCTCATACCTCTGCTTTTAAATAAAAGACTTTTGACCTTTCAGAGTTGACTTTTGTTTTCTTACTGTATGTTTCCTGTTGTACAGGTTACATTAGTAGATACTGTTTATAATTAAACTAGTGGTTATCTTTGCTTTCTACATTTTTTAAAAAGATTTTATTTGTTTATTCATGAGACAGAGAGAGAGAGAGAGAGAGAGAGAGAGAGAGGGGCAGAGACATAGGCAGAGGGAGAAGCAGGCTCCATGCAGGGAGCCCGATGTGGGCCCGCTACTCCAGGATCATGCCCTGAGCCAAAGGCAGACATGCTTAACTGCTGAGCCACCCAGGCATCTCTGCTTTCTACATTTTTAAAAAAGATTTATTTATTTATTTATTCATGAAAGAAAGAGAGAGAGAGAGAGAGAGAGGCAGAGACATAGGCAGAGAGAGAGAGAAGCAGGCTCCATGCAGGGGGCCTGACTGACGTAGGACTCGATCCCAGGACTCCAGGATCACACCCTGGGCCAAAGGCAGGCACTTAACCACTAAGCCACCCAGGCATCCCTGCTTTCTACATTCTTAAACCATTATCTGGTTTTTCAGAATAATTAACTCTGTCTTTATAAAGAAATCATGCAACATATCAACACTCTTCACAAAAGCATAAACATAAAACCATAAAGAACAAAAGTGGAAAGTTCCCATTTGCTTCCATTACACTTCACCAGACTCAGACAAGGCTAACAATCTGCTTTCTTTTATGTATTCATATTTGTTGATGTCTTCCAGAGTTTTTTTCCTTTAAACACAGAAATGGTTACACTGTATGGTTCTGCAATTTACCTTATTGTACAAAGTCTTAGAGATTTTGTGTCAGTATATATTTCCTTTTTTTTTTTAATTATTTATTTATGATAGTCCTACAGAGAGAGAGAGAGAGAGAGAGAGAGAGAGGCAGAGACACAGGCAGAGGGAGAAGCAGGCTCCATGCACCGGGAGCCCGACGTGGGACTCGATCCCGGGTCTCCAGGATCGCGCCCTGGGCCAAAGGCAGGAGCCAAACCGCTGCGCCACCCAGGGATCCCCTATTTCCTTTTTTAAACACACAAATTCCTGTGTTTTAATTCTGATCCACTTTTCTGACCCAGAAATCATCTTTAAAAACTTAAAAAAAAAATTGGGGAAAGATCGTTGGGAGGAATATTTTATAAATTCGTATAGGTCTGAACACATCTTCATGTTCCCTTTACATGTGAACTTGTTGTTTAGGCATTAAATTCTTTGCCCCACTGTATCTATTAAACCTCTTAAACATTGTTCTATTATCTACAGAGGAGAAATCTAAGGTTAACTTGATTTTTGTTCTGTCTTCATCTTATTTGAAATGCATAAAGAAGTCTATACTTGTTCTTTAAATTTTAACACTTACTGGGAAATATCTTCAAATCAGCCTGTTTTTATTCATTTAGCTTAATTTTTTTCCTGGTCTAGGAAGTTTTTTTCTCTGATGTGTATGTTAATATTTACCTATCTGCTGTTTTATTTGAAAAAAATCTATCATTCAAGGTTGTGTCTTAAAAGCTATTTGTAATCTTCTATGTCAGACATTTCATTTCTTTTAAAAATTCTATCTATATTCGAGCCACTGGGTGGCTCAGTTGGTTAAATGTCTGACTTCAGCTCAGGTCATGATCTCATGGTTCTGGGATTGAACCCTGAGTCAGGCTCTGCGCTCCATGGGGAGTCTACTTGACCCCCTTCCTCTGCCCCTTGTCCTCCTGTGCTCTATCTTGAATAAATAAAATCTTTTAGGGGCACCTGGTGGCTTAGTGGTTGAGCATCTGCCTTCGGCTCAGGTCATGATCCCAGAATCCTGGGATCAAGTCCCACATCAGCCTCTCCCACAGAGAGCCTGCTTCTGTCTCTGCTTCTGTGTCTGTCATGAATAAATAAATAAAATCTTAAAAATAAATAAAATCTTAAAAAAAAATTTTTATCTATATTCATGGAGTGTCCCCACACTGATTTCTTCTTCCTGTGATTTCAATTTATTTCATTACCAAATCTTTTTTCTTTCCTTCTACTGTATTCTTAGTTTTCTGCTACTCTCACCTTGGACCTATTCTTGTATAAGAATTTCCTGAAACATGTCAGGTCATCAATGGAATAAGACAGGAATCAATAAAAAGGGCTCTATCAAGCAAGTGAAAAGGCAACATGAAGAATAGTACAAAATATGTGCAAATCATAGATCTGATAAGGTGTGCAGATCTAAACAATGCCTACAACTCAATAAAAACACCAACTCAATTCATAAATGGGCAAAAATCTTAGACATTTCTTCAAAGAAGATACACAGCCAATAAGCTATGAAAAAAATGTTTAACATTACTAATTATTAAAGAAAATGTAAATCAAAACTACGAAGAGCTATACCACTTCACACCTAATAGAGGTCGGCTCTTATTAAAAAAAAAAATGGTGGGGTGTGGAAAAATCAGAACCCTTGCTCACTGGTGATGGAAATGTACAACGGCATACCAACTCTGGAAAACAGCAGAGTAGTTAAACATAAAATTACCAAATGAAAATTGGTAAAAATCTGGGGTGCCTGGGTGGATGAGTCAGTTAAGCATTTGATCTTGATTTTGGCTCAGGTCATGATCTCAGGGTCTTAAGATCAAGCCTCACTTTGGGATTCCCGCTGAACATGGAGCCTGCTTAAGATTCTCCCTCCCTCTCCCTCTGCTCTGCCCCTTTCCACATAGCCTCTCCTACCACCCACTTGGGTGTGCTCTCTTTCAAAAGAAATCACAAAAAAAACAAAAACTCTCTTCTTAAAAAGAAAATTGGTAAAAATTTAACAAAGAAAATTAAATATAAAATACTATAGGATCCAACATTTCCACTTATGGGTATATACCCCAAAGAACTGAAAGCAGAGGGGCACCTGGGCGGTTCAATGGTTAAGCACCTGCCTTTGGCTCAAGTCGTGATCCCAGGGTCCTGGGGTCAAGTCCCGTATCAGGATCCCCAGAGGGAGCCTGCTTCTCCCTCCACCTATGTCTCTATCTCTCTCTGTGTGTCTCTCATGAATAAACAAAACCTTTAAAAAAAAAATTGAGAGCAGAGCCTTAAATAGATTATTTGTACCTCAATATTCATAGCATTTTTCTACAATAGACAAGAAGGGGTAACAACTCAAATGTCCATCAACATTTGGAGAATAAAATATTATAAATACAATGAAATATTTAGCCTTAAAAAGGAATGAGATTCTGAAACATGCTACAACATGGATGAATCCTGAAAACATAATGCTAAGTGAAGTATGTCAGAAACAAAAGAGTAAATATTACATGATTCCACTCAAAGGTATCTAAAATAGTCAAATTCATAGACAAATTAGAATGGGTGCCAACAGAGCAGTTTGCAAACACGAAAAAATTCTGGAGGTGGACAATGGTGATAGCTGACTGACAATGTGAATGTACTTAATCCCTCTACAATGCACATTAAAATTATTAAAATGGTAAATTGTTGTATTTTGTCACAATAAAAAAGTTTAAAACGAATAAAAATAGAACTTTTTACTGGCTAACTGCAGAACTATGATATGGTGGTAGCAATAAGAAACTTAGCAGAATGATAACCTCACTTTCTTACCCATGTTAGAGAATGCATTAGAATATACTCCCTTCATTCAAAGGCCTTCCCAAAGAGAAGTAGTGATTAAGGAAAGCCAAGTTTTCATGGAAGTGAGGTATTTCCAAAGAAGTTGAGGCTGTAAGTAAATTTCTTAGAAACACATAGTAATTCAAAATTACACAGTATGTGAGAATGTTTAGGTTGAATAAAACAGAGATGAGGGATCCCTGGGTGGCGCAGCGGTTTAGCGCCTGCCTTTGGCCCAGGGCGCAATCCTGGAGACCCGGGATCGAATCCCACATCGGGCTCCCGGTGCATGGAGCCTGCTTCTCCCTCTGCCTGTGTCTCTGCCTCTCTCTCTGTGTGACTATCATAAATTAAAAAAAAAAAAAAAAAAAAAACAGAGATGAGAATACAGGGCCATTCAACTGGAAGAGGAGGGGTAAGACTGAGAATCAAGAAAAGAAGGGAAGGAAGCTGGTGAGATGATTGAATCTAAAGAACCTCACTGTTCCAAATGGATTTGCTTTGTTATGGTACAGATAGAGTAAACCGTCACTGAAGACTTGCTAGTTGTCAGTCACTGTTCTAAGCACTTTACATGCATTACTTCATGTTTTAACAAAATTGGCCTTGGTGACTCTGGCTGAAACCAAATTTCTGCTCTTTTTAACTAAATGAAAAGGTTAACTTAATATTCAAATAGTAGGGCAGCCCGGGTGGCTCAGCGGTTTAGCATCGCCTTCAACCCAGGGCCTGATCCTGGAGACCCGGGATCGAGTCTCCCTGCATGGAGCCTGCTTCTCCCTCTGCCTGTGTCTCTCCCTCTCTCTCTCATGAATAAATAAATAAAATTTAAAAAAAATTCAAATAGTACAAATAGTTCTGGCTATGGCTTAGATTTCTGAAACCAACTGTTTGCAGATATTTAAGGGGAGTTTTTAAATTAGTTAATTTCCCCTAAATAGCATTTCTCCAATATCTTAAAACATGCATATATAAATGCATAAAAACTGTATTATTGAGAAGGAGTAGATAATCATAGCCTTTAACCACTGGTTGTCCTTATATTATTTTACTTTCTAGTCCTTCTTCCGTCCCCAACTCCCATCTCTACTGTGAAATGTAAGTAATTTTATTGGTACTTTGGATTATAAAAAAAAAATACATGTTAGCATCTAAAAATATATACAAAATGTAAAAACATCTAAAAGTCACCTCAAATGACTATTTGCATTAACAACCATAGTACGAATTACTCACAGATAATAAACGACCTAAAATACAGTGCAAATTAATCAATAATAAATGATATACTAACATTTCAACCTAAATTTCTTTTGCTAACTGAAAATACCTATTTCATAAATAGTTTTAGTTGTAATTTTCAGTAGTACCTGCATGCATCAATTTTTAAACTTTACACTTAAAGTTATCAAAGTTATCATACTGGGGTGCCTGGGTGGTTCAGCCAGTTAAGTGTCCCACTCTTGATTTTGGCTTGGGTCATGATCTCAGGGTGGTGAGATCAAGCCCTACATCAGACTCCACACTGGGTGGGAAGCTTGCTAGATTCTCTCTTCCTTTCCCTCTGCCCCTTCCCCTTTATAAAATTATCTAGAACTACAGATTTTTACCAAATGCCTTTTTATCAAGGCTATTTATTGCCTTTCAATAGTCAAAGTGTTTTTGGGAATGTGGAAAAGTACAATTCAGATTTCATTCCTTTAGTTAATGTAAAATTACAACAACTATAAAACTCTTTGATATAGGCAAGTCAACCCTATATGGAACAGAACAGCCATTAGAGCCATGCAAACAATCTAACTTGGAAGGGTTCTGTAAGAAATGCACCAGTGCTGAAAATGTCTACCTTTAGAAGCATCCCTTTAGGTTACTACATTATTTTCAGAATTCATTTGTTAAAAGGTAAATGTTCACTAGGAAGGAATAATTATTATATGTATAAAAAGAAACAACTCATAACTTCTTTAAATTTAAGGAGAATACACTCAGCAAAAATTAACTGGTAATTAATAAGAGTATTAAGATTCACTCTTTCAAGGAAAATAAGTAATATAGAGATCAAGTACAAAAGGGTTTATATATTCAAAGTAATGACACTTATGACTTACCTCTAAAATCTGACTGGCTCTACATAGTGGGTAGTCATCAGCCTGGACCACTGTTATCTGACTGGGAGACTGTGACAGAATGTTGGAAGAGCTAAGACTAGTCTACAAACAAAGAGAAAACAAAGTACTTTTTCTGTATATAATATTAAACACAGGCAAAATTTAAAGGTCACTAAAATACTACCTAACAGACACCTGGTCCGTACTTATGTTTGATAAGTAATCACTTAGGTTTTATAGAACCTTGTAGAAGATACTACAAGGTCAATGGTAGAGTTTTGCGGTCATCTAAAAAATTGCAGAACTTTTTTACAGGGGCCTAAAGGAATAGCCTCAAGCCTCTACACTCACCTACAAAGTAAGACAATTTACACAATGCAAATAAAGACTAGTTGAGGTCCTAATTAAATTTAAAATAACATTTTAAAAAATAACATGAAAAATAATTTTTAAAACGCGTTATGAACATGGCTTACCATTTTAAAAAGTAAAATTAAAATGTATATATTCCATAAATGCTTCATTTTGATACTCTTACCTTAGACTGGCCAAGAGTTTGAAATTTTTCCCACACTATTTTATCACTTTCAAATTTTTTCCAAGGATTGTTCCATTTTTCAGAAGCTTCTTTTTCTTTCTTCTTTAAAGCAACCTGTTCATCTGTAAACAATGTCCTTTTTAAAAAAATGTACAAAAACTGTAAAAAAAAAATCACGTAAACAAATCATGACCTTCTTAAAGAGCCCAGATTCCAACACAGATTTAATCAAAATTGTTTCTTAGGGAGATTAACTCACAAGACAGAAAAAAATTTTAAGAGATATAACATTTAACTGAACCAAACTTAGATATGGCACAAATGGATTAAAAATGTTTATCACAATTAGCAATAAAAATCAATTTTTTCAGAACATATTTTATATTATGCAAATTATTCTGAGGTTCTATTGTCCTATAATGTTCCTTCATTTATTACTAAGAGACTGAAAAGCTAAATCTCTGGATTCAGAGAATCCTGGAATTAATCTAACTGCAACCACTTCCTATCTATGTAATTGTGGGAAAACTGCCATTCATCTTCCTAAACTCAGTTTCTTCTTCTGTAAAGAGAATAGTGCCTATTTCATACAGGGCCTAGCACAAAATAAATATATAATAAATGTCAGCCACTATTATTCGTAACTGCTGAAAGTGAAAAAATCAAAATCTTATGTCTAAAAACTGATATAAAAACTAGGCCCCACACTGAGTGGGGGGACTTGACGGGATGGGCACTGGGTGTTACGCTATAAGTTAGCAAACTCAACTGCAATAAAAAAAAATATACCAAAAAAAAAAAAAAAAAACTAAGCCCCAAATCACCAATAGTTCTTTAAAAAGTCAGAGACATATAAATTTAAATTTCAAGAAAATTAATGAAAGCATTACTTCAACATAGAAAGATTGCTTTTTTAACATTATCAAATAAAAGTAAACTTTTCAGATAATAAAGCATAAAACTTCATTTCCAAGTAGTTCCATCCTACTTCAGAAGTTTGATTAGTTTGATAAGCAAAATCTTATTGAAAGAAAATATACAAAAAAAAAAAAAAAAAGAAAGAAAATATACAGACTGAAATTATGATATAAACACATCAAATCTCCAAACCTTAAGATACTACTATATATTTAATTTCTCCAACCTTCTGTTACCTTAACTTCCAACATCAAATCATTCCCGATTTCTTCTACTTATCTCTTTTTCTGTATCACCTGTCTCAGCAGCATTACAAACTGCCTCACAGGACTTTCTAGTTGAGTGGAGGGTGAAGCCCATCTTTATGTTTTTTGTTTTTTTTTTACAGCTATTCTTAAGTACAACTGTTACTTCACCTATTTTCCAAATTCTGATACCTAGACATAAGTCTAGTCCAAAAAGAAGCAAGAGTTTCTTAGTTACCAATATTTTAAGACCCTAACAGAAGTGATAAATTTTTCTAAGGTCTATATGCTGACAAAAGCAGTAAGCTGGTTTTTGTATGAAATATACTTACTGAGAGAATATTAATGATTCTTGATGAGAATGTTTTAAAGAATGAGCTCAATTATTTTTATTTTTACTTATTTTTTAAAGATTTTATTTATTTATTCATGAGAGAGACAGAGAGGCAGAGAGAGAAGCAGGCATGCTGTGGGAAGCTCCATGCAGGACTCGACCCCAGGACCCTAGGACCACACCCTGAGCCATCCAAACTCAATTATTTTTAAATAAAACCATCTTTAAATCCATAGAATTTCTAGAACAGAAAAAGATGAAAATGGATTCTCACTCAGGAAATGAGCAAAGTTAGGAATCTTTGAGCTCCTGAATGATACTGATGACATTAATGCTCAGTGCTCACCTCTGGTCTTCTGGTATACACCAAGAGACTACCAGACAAAAAGACACAATCTAAAGGAATGTAAAACCACACAGCTTTAAAAGAAAAAAAAAAAAAAAAAAAAACCACACAGCTTTCTTTTTTTTTTTTTTTTTATGATAGTCACACACACAGAGAGAGAGAGAGAGAGAGAGAGAGAGGCAGAGGGAGAAGCAGGCTCCATGCACCGGGAGCCTGACGTGGGATCCGATCCCGGGTCTCCAGGATCCGCGCCCTGGGCCAAAGGCAGGCGCCAAACCACTGCACCACCCAGGGATCCCTAAAGATTTTTATTTATTCATGAGAGACAGAGAGAGAGAGAGAGAGAGAGAGAGAGAGAGGGGCAACACACAGGCAGAGGGAGAAGCAGGCTCCATGCAGGGAGACTCGATCCCGGGTCTCCAGGACCACACCCGGGGCCAAAGGCAGGCTAAACCTGAGCCACCCAGGCTGCCCCCACAAAGCTTGCTATATATTACAGCAAACTACTAGATGGCAAATGTTATAAAACAAGATTTTTCAGAATATCATACTGAAAGATATATTTCAACCTCAATGTAGATTCCTTAAGGCAACCAACCTGTAATAAAAAGTATAGTAATTACCTACCAAGCTCTTTCTTCCACTGGGCTTTTTTTGCTTCCAACAAACTTCTGTCACGTTCTCTTTCGCCCAGAGTACTGAATATGTCAGCTGGTTTCCATACATTCTCTCTAGGACAATACAAAAAATAATAGAAATCTTATGTTTCTGCACAAGGTACTCCATAAATATTAATAAACTTAAATAGCTCTTAGTCTTCAGAGTATTTTACATGAAAGTCAAGGAAAAGCAAAACCATTTTCATAAGATGATTCCACAATAATAGATATGAGTTACATACATGGCAATTTTCTGCTCATACTGCTTAGATGTCTCTTGATTTTTATTTAAAGTGGATTTATTTTCATCCAGGACAGATGAAAGAGCCTCATTTTTTTGGAATACTCCCATTATGTTCTCATCTTTTGGCTGATTGGAAGTATTGTTTAAATGTAGACTGTCTTGACCTGGGAGGTAAAAATACAGGTTTCAAAATTAACACTAAAAGTGCATGTATTACAATAACTTATTTTGGCATACTGCTACATACTTTAAAAACACTGCCTTCCATATTGCCAGTTATCACCTCTCACGGCTGTCCTTCAGTGGGAATTACGACTCCCTTTCGTCAAAAGAGGAAATTGAGCCCAGAGGTTAAATGGTCCAGAGATATGGCTATTGCTATATAACCTCTTCTGTCTAATAAGAAAACAAATAAGCAACAACAAAAAAATTTCCATTCATTCTTGCTAACAATATTTTTACAAATAAAACACAAATCACAACTTAAAGAATAAATGCAAATAGATATATGAAAAACTCATTACCTTGACCTGATTTTTCTCATTTAGATGGGAAATAAATGGAAAACTTTTTTATGGACCACTGTCTCTATGTCTCCGTTATCTCTTTCAAATGTTTCATATACAGTGTCTTATGCCTGGCTCAAAAATTGTTCTAATTCTTCCTTAATGTGCTAGTTTTCCCAATGAAGAGAAAGTATACTTAATATGCATGTCATTATATGAATAGATAAAAATCTGCCTTCAACTTTGTTGATATTCTCACTCACTATACATAGTTTTTACTTTTTGCTCTCTAGGCTATAATTCTAGCATTAAACACTCAGCTCCCTCATTTTACAAAGAATAATCTAGACCAAGACAAGATAAATTCCTCCAACTTGAATACCTTGGGAGTGTATAGAAGCTACCTGGTCCCCGTATCAGTTGTGGAGCCTCTTCCTGGTGACTATTAACGTTATTTTTATTTATTTCATTACTGCCTAACAACAAATTTTTTTTTTTTTTTTTTTGCCTAACAAAATTTTAATGACATTTCTACTCATATTAATTCCTTATCCCAAAGCTAAGGAAATCAGAAGGCTTTTAAAAATATAAAACAATGCCCTGACTAATGAAAAAGAAGACACATACTTCTACTACTTCCAAGTCTGTATTTTATATTGGTTAAAAAGACAGTGCTGACAATCCTCAGCATGGATTAAGGGTCAGGAAAAGTACAATGAAGGCATCAAGAAAATAATCTTTTTTGGCAACCCAAATCAAATATTCAAGTTAAGGTTCTTTTAATTTTGACTAGGAACATTACAGTGATATTTTAGCACATTTTATATAATTATTTTTCATGTAAGTAAAGCCTCCTATATTTATTTTGTATTTTTATTTTTTTTAAGATTTTTATTTATTTACTCATGAAAGAGACAAAGAGAAGGTAGAGATAGGCAAAGGGAGAAGCAGGCTCCCCGCAGGGAGCCCAATGCAGAACTCCATCTTGGAACTCTGGGATCATGTCCCGGGCCGAAGGCAGATGCTCAACTGCTGAGCCACCCAGGCGTCCTTGCCTTCTACATTTTAAAATAAGCACAACAGCTTTTTGTATGAAGATCTTTATAGCGTTCACAGAGTTGGGTTTCTTAAGGCTATGGTACCATGGTTGTCATATTCTGATCATTAACCTTAAAATATAGCACATTGTAGCTATAAAAGTAATTTTGCATGAGAATGTTCTCTAGAATAATAATTACTTTTTACAGTGCTACATGGTAAATTAGAATTTCAGACACATAGTTATGTAAAATCCAAAGAATAAGAAATTCTAAAACACTGGTAAAATTAATATTAATTAAAACTTCAGAAAAACCTTACTTGTTTCCTCCTTTCCATTTTCAATCGCGGAAATAGACTTATTTCCTTGGTTCACAGTCATTAAAATCTGTTGTAGTTGGTCTTGTGTTAGACACACCAAACCGCTCTTCGTATTTTCAGCTGTGATGTGTTTTTTGCAATGCTTCTGCTTAGCTACTACAGAGGTATTTATGGTGTTTCTAGTCTTCTGTATAGTGGGGGTTGCAGGTGAAATCTCTTTCTGGACATAAAGACAGTCTTTATCTACATACTGCTTGCATAAATCCTTAGTGGGTGAAAAAATCATGCTACTTTTTTCACCTTTTGCCAGTGAAGTTTCTGAACCCATTCTCTTCTTTTGCAAAAGTTTTCCACTCCTGATACATGTATTTTGTGTTGATTTTAGAATGTATCCAGTCTGTTTTGTTCTTATAGGACATTTTGCAATCTTGTTCTTACTTCCCATCTGTTAAAACACCAAAAATTTATTCTTTATAACAGCCATTGAAAAATCAACACTTATCATTATATCATCGGTCATGTCAGGCCTCTAAACATTTTGCATTTTGCTGGTTAAGACATGCACGATACACTAACATTTAACCTTTGCACATCTTTACTTGAAAGCTTCAACAACTGGAAATTATCATTTTATTTAGACATAATAAAGAATTTTTATTCTAGCTGCTATAGGACATCTCCATTCTACTCCAGTTTTGAATTTCATGTCATGATTATACCACTTAGACTACCTCTTTTCTTTATAGGTATCTATAGACCTGTAACTTACTTATTTCTTGAATAACTTGTAGGTCAATATCCCTCTACCATAATTCCTATCTTAATTATTAGTGCTTTCATATCCACATAGATCATTCTTCCAATTCCTTGGCCTCTCATTTCCTTGAACTCTGCTCTTTTTTTTTTTTTTTTAAAGATTTTATCTATTTATTCATGAGAAACATAGAGAAACAGATACATAGGCTGAGGACGAAGCAGGCTCCTCGTAGGGAGTCCAATGCAGGACTCAATCCCCAGACCTGGGATCATGTCCTGAGCTGAAGGCAGATACTCAATCCCTGAGCCACCCAGGTGTCCCTTAAACTCTGCTCCTATACTTTATAGGAGTATATCTCAATTACTCATTCTCATAGTGATAGTTTATACTAATCTTGTAACTACTGCTCACTGTAATCCCTCCATAACCTCAAGTAGGGCACAATGACTACCACCTTTTTTTTTTTACCAGCTTAATTTCTTGCATATCCCAATTCTGACAATTCTTTTATTCAGCTGGAATCTATATTTATCCTACCACTTTCTTCGTGTCTTCCTTATCAATCTTAAATTCCATGATCAACCAAAACCACCACCATCTTCTATTGTCAACTGCTCTGCTCTGACATACATGCTTTGCAAATCCCCAGACTGAGAAAATCTAACTCTTCACCTACTCTGTGCCTGCGCTCAGAAGAAAAACACAAAGCCACAGCAACTAATTTCACCTTAAATACACAACCCAAAACAACAAAGAGGCCCTTCATGCTACCTGGCATTTCACAAATTCATTTACTCTTAGTCTTTTAACAATTTCAACTTTCTCCTCTTTCCCAAAACTCCAAACACTTTCCCTTTCACACTTATTCTCAGCTGAAGATCTTGATCACTATTTCACTGAAAATCTTATAGAAAAGTAATCAGAAAAAACTTCAAATTTCTATTACTAAATCTGTACCAGCACTAGTACTCATACAAATCGCTTATACTTGTTACTCATAGATATTCCCATAACCCTCTTTCTAAAGGATCTTTCTCTAGGCATTTCTTGCTTTCTCCCGAATCACCAACTATTTCTTTCCTGCTAGACCACATCTTTATCATCTTTAAAAATACATGAACACACTTTCTCATCTTCCACAATCCCATTCCAGCTAGGCTTTCACCCATATCACTCCACCAAAACTGCTCATCAAGGTCATTAATAACTTTTCACATTGCAAATTCAGTGACTGATTCTCAGATCATCTCACCAGACTTATTAGCAGCACGTGACTCAGTTGATTATTCCTCCCATTTTGAGTCACTTTCTCTACTTGATTTCCTGAGGACTCCACAATTCTGGTTCTTGCTGTTCCTCCTCAGTCTTATTGGCTCTCTTTTCCCCAGACCTCTTGAAGTTGCTTAGTCCCAGGACTTCTTAGCCTAATTTACTTCATTCACTTGCTAATTTCACTTACCCTTGTGGTTCTAAATATTATCCATATACTGATGACTCCTAACTAAACTTGTCTTCAGTCAGGATAGACCTCTCCTCTAACTTGAGGTTCCATCTGCCTATCCAAACACTTCCACTTGGATTATTACTAGCCATTTCAAACAACATGCCCAAAACCAAACTCTTGATTTCCTACATACCCCTAAATAACCTCCGCCCTTCAATTTTTCCATCTCAGCTACCCATGCCAAAAATTTTGAAATTATCAACTATTCTCTCATATGCCAACACGTCATCAAACTTTGTTTTGCTCCATCCCCAAAATATATCCTAAACCTGACCACTCCTGAACAACTCTTTTGCCACCCCTCTATTCCAAAACATTAGCTCTTGCCTGAAAAGCCTTCTGATTTTCTTGGTTCTGCCCCTGCTCTCTAGTCTCTCAACACAACAACCACAGTGAGTAACTTAATAGGTTAACTTAGATGTCACTTTATTCAAAAGCTTCTAATGGTTTCCTAGCTTGCTTAGGAGGAAAAATTGAACTTCATACAATGACCAATAAAAAAAAAAAATTAACAATCTGTGCACCCTTCATGCTTTATCACCTCATCTGATCTCATTTTCTATCTTAGCCACGAGCCATACTGGCTTCTTCACTATTCAACAAGAACCTTTAATTTTAGGCCTTAGCACTAGTCAATCCCTCTAACTGGGATTCCTCCTTCAGATTCTACATGGTTTGTGCATTTACCTCCTTCAAATCTTTCCTCCAACATTACCAACTCAGTAAGGTCTTCTCTGATCACCCCATTTAAAACTGTAGGTTTCCTGTTCTTTGTGTGTGTGTGGGGGGGGGGGGGGCGGGTTGCAAGTTTCCTGTTCCACTCTCACACTTCTACCTATCTAGCACTCACTCCCTTTTCCAGACTGCTGTTCCCCTGAAGTGACTGTGCCTCTTCCCTTTCTCTTTTCCTCTATAGCGCTTTTCATCTTGTAACATTCTATATTTATTCTGCTTATTGTATGTCAATTCAACTCCTTTCAAATGTAAACACCCTAGGGTAGAGATTTTTGTATATTTTATCTATTGCTATAACCCCAATAGAGAATAGTGAATGGAACAAAGTAGGTGTTCAGTAAATTTTATTATCCTCAATGATACTATTTTAAAAACTGAATTCTATGTTTGTTCCCTGTTCCAAAATGTCCCATTTCTGTGGCACTGTTGATCTAACATCTCCAATCGGTAAGCATAGTCATCTTTAACTTCATCCTCCTTGGTCTTCTTTACCTTACACGCAAGTATTGGTCTTTTCTTCCTTTCAAATATCTTTTTCTCAACCATTTACATGTTGATAAGCCTAAACTTAGGTTTTCATTACCACACTACTAGATTACAGCCTGTTTATATCTTTCCTCTATTTAATCTACTGTACCTTTTGGCAAATCTAATTAACATAATTAAACAGTCATTCAATCAATATTAACTGTTGCTTTTTGTGTGCTCACAAATATGGAAAAGTGCTGGGTGTAAAGATTAATAAAATACTTGCTGTCAAAGAGTAAGGTAGATACCACATGACTTAGCCAGCTTATGATATCCCAACTCTCGTCTTTCAGTAACTTACATGATATACAAAACATTTTGACCAATTAGCCAAACTCATTTCACCTCACTTTTCAAAATGTACCTGTACTATGAGCTACTAGATCTGTTTATTATCATCTTCATCTCATCTACATCCTATTTGTTCCTGGCTTTAGGCTTTTGATAATACCAATACACTATAAAATGCCTTTTTACCCTCCCAATTTGTGGCTGTTTAAAAAAAATTTTTTGGAGGGGGGGGGACTGAGGGGGGAAGGAGAGTCTCACACAGACTCCCCACTGAGCGTGGAGCCCCAACGTATGGCTTGACCTCATGACCCTGAGATCAGGACCCAAGTGGAAACCAAGAGTGGGACACTAAACTGACTGCACTACCCAGGCACCCCTGAGGCTATTTTATGTAATATAACTTATCCTCTAAGAGAGAAGTGGCAAACTCAAATACCTACTATAAATTACGCTCTATGGGGATCCCTGGGTGGCGCAGCGGTTTGGCGCCTGCCTTTGGCCCAGGGCGCGATCCTGGAGACCCGGGATCGAATCCCACGTCAGGCTCCCGGTGCATGGAGCCTGCTTATCCCTCTGCCTGTGTCTCTGCCTCTCTCTCTCTCTCTCTCTGTGACTATCATAAATAAATAAATTTAAAAAAAAAAATGTTTAAAATTACGCTCTGTAAGAACTGGTTTGAGCTGAAGAACATTTTTCCACTTAAAGGAGGCAGGCATTCCTCAGAACCAGCCTATACTGCTATATAGGAATCTGAGACTACTTGCTAGATCATCCAGTATTTCAAGGAAACCAAAAATGTCAGATTTTACTTTAAATTTTCCAATTTTTAGATATTGACAACTCACTCCAGTTTTTAAAAACCACTGTGTGGATTAAGCAATTATCAGCAGATACACATAGCTTATATAGCTGAGCCCTACCACCTCAGTCTCTACAGCTCCTACTATGTCACTTTTCTTTGGCTCATACTAGCCTTTTTTTTGGGTCACTCATAGTTGAGCATTTCATTTCTCTAATCAGCTGCTTATCCAAACTGCTAAAAAGTACAGTGCATGCCATTAACATATCTTGAAAGTCTCTCATTTCTGTCCCATTTTATTCATTTCACTAACCACTACACATGTTCAGGAACTTATTAAGACTCTCCTTGAACTATAACTGGCTCATAACTGGTCTCCCTTTTACAATTTGTCCTTCACCTAACTGTCCAAAGTCCTATCCTACACACAAATTATACTATACAGACTCAATACTTTAATCCTCCCTACACAAAAATCGAGGAGTTCAAACTCCTTAAATATACATTTGAACTCTTTAAGACTGTAATCTACTCCAAGTTTTATGCTCTGTACTTCCCCAAGATATGTACTATTCCCCAAATGCAAATTATGCTTTCTATCTTGGTGTTTTGCCCACTATTTTCTGAGCTTAGAATACACTCCCCTACCTCCTTACCTATAAATACCCGCCTCATTTTTAAGTTCTAATTAAAATGTCACCTCCTTTTACGAAGCTTTCCCTAGTCTCCTCACACCACAAAGAGCTGCTCTTTGCAGTGCTCTGCCTTTTATAACCCTACCATGGCATATTTACAGTCTACTTGTATTACACAGTATTTACCTGATACCCCCACTTCCAGAAAACAAGGCCTAGGTTTTACTCTTTTTCTCTCAGTCAAGGAAGAATTAGTCAAGAATGGCACTCCACTAAAACTTTACAGCTTCAATAAATCATTGTCAAACAGAAACCTACTAATTGGAGCTCTAAGTAGATTTATCTTGTTACATTCCACTTACAAAAGAAAAAATACACCAAAAAATCTTCTAAAAGTTAATTAAGGGGGCAGGAGGGTGGGCAATGACCTGGCATGAGGTCAACATACATTCATTCAGCTCAATCCTGATTACTTTGGGGGGTAGGGGGCAGTGCACAGAAAGAGGGAGAATCCCAAGCAGGCTCCATGCCTAGCTTGGAGCCCAATGCAGGGCCTGATCTCACAACCCTGAGATCATGACCTGAGCCAAAATCAAGAGTGGGATGCTTAACTGACTGAGCCATCCAGGCAGCCCCTGATTACTTTTTGTAGCTAAATACCAGGAAAAAAAAAGAAAAAAAAAGAAAAAAACAATGAATGGAGCTAGCAAAAGATCATGAACTACTAAATATTCAATTATACTCAGATTACTTAATAATAAAAGCAATCTAGCCTAAATAATTCCCCAAGTATTTACTGGATCAGATGAATTTTAACAGCTCAAAGAGTCATGTCATAAACATTTTTATATAGCAAGCTGCTCTTTTAGCTAATTTTAATTCTACCAATGTTTTTCAAAATATAAACAATGTCCAATGCATTTGTTTAATACTGGCTGAGTTTACCATTTATATGGAGCCAAGATCCCAAGGCCAGAAAGAAGCAAAGTATTTTAAAATATAAAATATGATACCTAACACTAATATTGTATATATCCTTTAGTGTGTCACTACTCTGATTCTCTCATGTAGAAATACCTGTGGGAAAAAAAAAATCTTTTAATGTTTCCTATTTCCACAAATTTGTGAGAATTTTAAGCATAAGAGTTTAGAATTTGTAAATTACTCATGACACTGAACCATTAATATTTCTTTCATTTCTCCTCCTATAAGCTTAAGAAATTAAGCTGTTAACCATCTTTACTTCTTATTCCTTACCACAGATTTTAAAAATTGCAGAAGGGATTTTGAAAAGTAAAGAAAGTACTCTGACCACACGTGTTAAACTTGATGATGAAGAAAGTTCAGTTGTGTTTAAAGAGCATACTATGACGATGATAGTAATTCAACCTGTGAGAAAAGGGAAAAACAGAACTGTAGGTAGATGCTGTAGTCACTCAGGAACTTCTCCCAGTAGAAAAAGAAAAGCACTATGAAAAAAGAATCCATCAATAACTTACGGAAAAGAGAATCCAACATATAGCTGCAGAACTGAGATTTGGGAAATTAAGAAACAGATTTAAGCAAAAGGAAAAAGACAAGCACTACTGTTTTTGTTTGTCTTCTGAAAAGAGCAAAGAAAGAAATGAGGAGGATCTTAGCAACTCCGATAAATAAGGGAAGAGAAGCTCCTTGAAATAAAATCAATAGAGAAGGGAGACTTAAATTGTATCAGTATTTTCTTCCAGCTTTATTAAGTTATAATTGACAATTATAAACTATTTATTTAAGGTATACAATTTAACATATGCATACACTGTAAAATAGTCACCACAATCAAGTGAATAACATATCCATCACCTCACATAGTTACCAGCATCAGTATTTTGAAGTCCTCAAAGCAAGAAAAATAAAACGAAACAATTTGCTCTAAGACAGTAAATAAAGATCAAGATCAGCTGACACATTATTCTGGAAAAGAATCCTAGGATAAAATATTTCTAGACTGTTAATATAATCTTTAAGTTCAAAACTAGAAGATCACCACATATTCTAGGTTGGTTACAAAAACAATGAAATGTCTTCACAAATGTGGTGACTAAAGCAAATGCATTAAAGACATCAATGCAAGGGGATAAAAGTGAGAGAGAATAGAGCCGAGGAAGATGGAAATCAACTACAACAAGCAGCTTTTTATCTAAGATCTCAAAAACAGGTGCTGTATTTGTTAATGTAAATCAAATAAAATAATGAGTTACAATATTTTAAGAGTAGGACCTTGGACACCTGGGTGGCACGGTCGATTAAGCATCTGACTCTCGGTTTCAGATAGGTCATGATCTCAGGACCGTGAGGGAGAGCCACAATCCTCATGTGGGGCTCCATACCCAAGTGTGGAGACTGCTAACAGTCTCTTCTCCCTCTGTCCCTCCCCCTCTAAAGTAAATAAATAAAACTTTAAAAAAAAATTTTCTTTTAAATAGTGCAGGAACAGGAAAAAAATATACTATTCATATTGTGACTAAAAAAGCACCCAAGATATATGGCTATATACCATATTTGGAAAATAACTTTTATAAAGGGCAGCATATGGAATTACTCTGTATCATCACCCATTTATGCTGGATACTCAAGCAACTTCACTTTGATTAAACCTGGAAAAAATAGCAAAGCCATCAAAAGCTCAGAGGTGGAAAATGCCACATCATCCAAATTGAGCTCTATTCAAGAAACACAAATAAAGACTAAAATGCTACAAAGAAAAAAAAAGATGCTACAAAGATAAGAGGAAAAGGAGGGCTACAGTTAATAATGGGAGGGTTGAAATTTCTGCTGATATCAACCTAAAACTGGAAAAATAGGGAACAAGAAAAGTAGGATATCGAAAAGTTGTTAAAGTGGTAATGTATTTTGTTGAAAAAGGCATTTTGGGGTCCTGAGAAAAATAATTTAAAAGGAAAACTATCATTAAGCTCAAGTACGATCTATTAAGGAGAAAGCAAAACGCATGTACAAATTTGTGAATCAAATACAGCATTTTGGTGTGGGAAAATGGAATTTGAGTATGAAAAGAAAAATATTTTCATCTCAGGAACTGCACTGTCCAGCAGAGTAACTACTAAATTTATTTTTTAAATTAAAAATTCACTTCCTTTGTCACACTAGCCACATTCTAAGTGCTCAGTAATCACACATGACTAGTGACTGGCTACCATCTTGGAAAACATTGATCTTAGGACAGTTCCACAGTTCCATCATCACAAAAACACTTACTGGGACAGCACTGATCTAGAGAAAGAGGTTCTGTATGGGTTTTTAAACTGAAAAATTAGGATTCCTTTTCTATGAAAGGACCAACCTGAAATCAAAAGAACAGTAACTTCTCACACCCTTTAAAATATATTGACAGGAATTATTTTTAAACCACTGTAAAGAAAACCACATTTTACATTCAAAAACAGTTCAGGTCATTTGGCTTACCTTCACAGAATTTTTTGATTTACATTCTACAAAAGAAAACAATAATTACTGGACTATCAACAAAAACATACTAAGGCAGTTATAAAAGAAATTTTTAATTAGCATGGTTTTAAAAAGATATTTAGCAGAAATATTAACCCCCAAAGCATTAACTTTAGGTCCTATTTGAGTGTTCTAACTTTTACAGTGTAGTTCAAGTATTCCTATTTCATTTGTTTATTTTCCAAGGTAAAACTATAAACAGATTAGAGAAAAAGAAGATGAGAATGAGAGGATTACCATAGTATACTGAGTTTTAAAACTAATACTAAAAATGACTTTAGCAACTGTGGTCTTACTACAAATTTAATTTTCTTGAGCAATACATCTTAACATGCACAGAACATAATTACATAAACCTCACCTAATTATTGTTTAGGCATCATATTAAATACGAAATACACTGGAACATTAAATTTTATGAATAAATACTGACAGTGGTAAGCAATGATGTATTCTGACTTTACTTGGCTAAAAATAAATCTGAGAAAGTTAGTCAAAAACATCTTTTCACAAAGTATCATTTAAATATTACTCTACAAGCAAAAAGTATATTAAGCTTGTATAATTTTATGTAGGAAGTTAAAAGTTAACATTTTAGATTTCTGATAACACATCATACCATATGGAGACAATATTAACTTGGTTTTTCCATCCAACAATTCAGTTTCAAGCTTTAAGCCATCTCTGTAAAATAAAATAAAGTTTGTCATTTTTAAGAAATAGCAATATTTTAAATAGAAATGGCATGCTCATTTGAATCTTAAAAGTAACTATGGTCTTTTGAATTCATATATAAATCTTGTAAATATTTTTTAAATCTTGAAAATATTAAACCATTCTTTTAATAAAAAAAGTTTTTCAATCCAAGATAAAACTAAGCTCTAGAAGGAGAAAAATGCCTGAAACTTTCTAATAATGCAAAGAATTCGTTATGTTTAACATGAAAAGTTATTTTTTTAAACTTTTCTTACTAGTAAGCAATAAATTCAATCATCATAGCACCACTTAACTCTTTTTTTAAGATTTTTTATTTATTTATTCAGAGACATAGAAAGACAGAGAGAGAGAGAGAGAGAGAGAGAGAGAGAAAGAAGCAGGCTCCATGCAGAGAGCCTGACGTGGGACTCGATTCCAGGTCTCCAGGATCACGCCCTGGGCTGCAGGCGGCGCTAAACCGCTGCGCCACCAGGGCTGCCCGCACTACTTAACTCTTAAAACTGTTTTTTTGCTGTTACCAAAACTCCTTACCTAAGTTACAGGAGCAAAAACATATCTAACTTTTATTAGTTTCATGATGATCTCATGACTAACCCATTCTATGGCAACCTACAGCGTTAATTTGAGAGTGAGCTATAACACTGCCACCAGGATTATTAACTTTTTTGAGTACAGTGACAGTTTGTTACTATCACAACAATAAATCTGTAATAAACTTTGGCTGCTCTAATTGACTTGTGCATGTCCAATGCAAGAGCACAAAGTAACAGCAGACACTGCCAAGGAAACTCGTACATAAGATCCTAATAAAAACTCCACTGAGAACAAAAATAGTCCACATTTAATACACGGTTTCCCAAAAGCGGGGCAGGGAAGGGGAAAGGTGTGTCATTAAACATCAAGAGAAACAAAAATGAAGTCCAAGAGACAGAATTAAATCCAATGGGCGAAACAGAGAAGAGACACGTTGGGAAAGGTCTCCCTGGGAACACATTTGGCAGCGTTGCTCAGTAGAGGACATCAAAATACCTCCACTTAATTGAGACAAAACACGGGGGGGGTGGGGGGGGGGGGGAACGGGTTTTAAACCCTGTTGCAGGGCAGCCCCGGTGGCGCAGCGGTTTAGCGCGGCCTTCAGCCCGGGGCGTGATCCTGGAGACCTGGGATCGAGTCCTACGTCGGGCTCCCTGCGTGGAGCCTGCTCCTCCCTCTGCCTGTGTCTCTGCCTCTCTCTCTCTCTCTCTCATAAATAAATAAAATCTGAAGAAAAAAAATATTTGATTAAAAAAAAATAAAAATAAACTCTGTTGCAGGGTAGCCCCGGTGGCGCAGCGGTTTAGCGCCGCCTGCAGACCAGGGTGTGATCCTGGGGACTCGGGATCGAGTCCCACGTCAGGATCCCTGCGTGAAGCCTGCTTCTCCCTCTGCCTGTGTCTCTCCCTCTCTCTCTATCGCTCACGAATAAATAAATTAATTAATTTTAAAAAAGCCCTTTTGTGGGGTTAAGACAATTCACGTTTATGTCGGTGAAACTGAACAAACAAAAGAATGAACCCAAGAAGTACGTCTGTTCACCATTACTGCACTGTCCACTCCCTGAGGGGACATGGTATAAAACACCAAGTTCATTTGATAAACGAGGTGCAGTGTCGGAACTTGGGGGCCTTTTCATCTTCTTTTCATATTAAACGTCCCAGGGGAATGAAAACCCTGCGACAAACAGCCCTTTTCCTTCAACCACTACTTAACAAGCAGGGTGTGTGAGGGGCCCAGCACTGGCAGCGACCCGGCTGCTTGCGTTGGCGGCGCGAAGCGCATCTGGGCGCTCCCCACAGGCCGCAGAGAAGCGAAAGCCAGAGCCGCACAGGACCAGCGAGCCTGGGCCCGGATTCCTCCCGGGAAGCCGCTAAGCTTTATCTCTCCATCTGCCCTCCCGCTTATCGCCTCTTCTCCCTCTCCACCCTGAGGTCAACGTGAGGGCAGGAACCAGGTTCCGGGCAGATTTACTCCGCGTTACCGTGTGGAAAGGCGATGGCGGCAGCGGCGGCCGAGGCCGAGGCCGTCCTGGGGCCCTCACCCCCTCACCCCCTCTCCGCCTCAGGGAGCCGGGCCGCTGACGGCCGCGCAACGTGGGAAGGGGTTCCACGAAGGGCTCCAAGGGACCACCCAGCCTCACCCGCCTCAGCTAAAGACCGCTCTGCTCCGCCCGGCTTACCCCAGGTTCATGGCCTGACCTCTCCCTCTCTCCACAGGACGCTCCAGCCACCTGTGTACGCCGGTTGCCGCCGCCGCCGCCGCCGCGCAACAAGCGCTGCGCCGATTGGATACAGTGATGCCGGTGAGCTGGGAGAACGGACCAATCAGAGTTGAGCGTGCTGCCGGGTGCGCTCGGAGGCCGGGCTGCGGGGGCAACCCGCCTAGTTGGCGGGGGTGGATTCGGGCGCCCTACCCTGAGGCTCTCTGGCTGGCCCTGGGCTCCTTCGTTCTACGGAGCTGTACCCCGCCCCCCCGCCCCAGTTCGCTCGGAGCCCTCAGAGGCGTGCCTCATCTCAGGTGGAGGTGACAAAAATGTGGAGAAACAAAACGCATAAACTTTTTAAGAAACGGACATTTTCCGTATTTGTAAGAAAAGAGGTTAAAATTTGGGAGTAAGTTGGAGGGCTGGGCGTTGGAGAGAGACTCCTAGGTTGAGGACAGGATTTCTCTTATTTGTCGCTCGGCATGAAGCCTAGTACATTAGACCTCTTTTTTTTTTTTTTAATTTTATTTATTTATTCACGAGAGACACAGAGGGAGAGAGGCAGAGACACAGGCAGAGAGAGAAGCAGGCTCCATGCAGGGAGCCCGACGTGGGACTCGATCCCGGGTCTCCAGGATCACGCCCTGAGCCGAAGGTGGCGCTAAACCGCTGGGCCACCCGGGCTGCCCAGAACTCTTTTTTTTTTCCCCCCAGAACTCTTTTAAAATTGCAACAATCACAGGGGATCCAAGCACTTTGTCTATTATTTGAGCTTTACAAAATTATCCGTGAGGCACCGAGCTTAAGCAGCTTGCCCAAGGACTATGAAACCATTTAACCCCAGACCCGGTGTTCCCAACTAGTGTTTTACGAGTCTATCTGCGGTTCATTCTTAAAGATCTAAATGTAAACGTTATTTCCTCTGAGAACCTCCTCTGGAATCCATTAGTGGGTAAATCAGGAACCTATTCTCTGCTCACCCCACCCCCAACCCCTGCCCTTTTGATCAGAGTACTAATCCACTTAAGATCCTGTGTCAAGAGTGAGCTTCAGAGGGGCAGGCGGTTGGTGTCTTACATACCTCCATAGGTGAGCGCCTGACACTGAAGGGTGTAGACAGTAAATAATTGATAAATGAAAGAACAGTAAAAACTAAAAAATGTCACCAACTTTACTAAATTTTTCTGAATGCTATTTTGTGCTGAGGATTTTTTTAAAGATTTTATTTATTTATTAATGAGAGACACAGAGAGAGGCAGAGACATAAGCAGCGGGAGAAGCAGGCGCCCAGTCTGGAGCTGGATGCAGGACTTGATCCCAGGACCCCAGGATCCTGACCTGAGCCAAAGGCAGATGCTCAATCGCTGAGCCACCGGGTGCCCCTTGTGCATGTGTGTGTGTGTGTGTGTGTGTGTTTTTTTTAAGGATTACTTATCTATGCATAGAAAAAACAAAAGACTAAAAGGATTTAAACCAATACTTTAACAGGAGTATTTCTCAGAGATACAGCTGTGTAACTTTAAAAATGTTACCTTGTTTCTAACTTTTATTATTATGAAAATATTTAAATAAACAAAAAATGACAGAAGGGTACAATGAATACCTAAATATCCTCTACCTAGATATGACAGTTGTTAAAATTTTGCCACATTTTCTTTCTCTCTCTTCTTCTCTCTACACACATGTGGGCAGGCACACCATGCACTGTCCCCCACCACACACCTTTTTTTGTATCACTATTTGTAAGTAAGTTACAGATGTTATAACACTTTATCCTTAAACACTAAAGCATAGAAATCCTAGGAATAGTAAGTTCTGTTATATAACCATGGCACTATTATTGTACCTAGGAAAATTAGCAATTTCACGATAACATCTAATGTTCTGCCTGTATTTACCTGTCCAGGGGAATATCTTATTCCCAAGGGTCTTGGCATCAAGGTGTCTGGAGTCATTGGTCTTGGGAAACATATATGACAATCTCAACCTCATTAGGTTACTCCTTAGATGTTATCTGTTATGCTGGGAGACTCCAAAGAAATCATTAACTGCTTGACCTTTACAAGGAAGACATACATTAAGGTGTGTGTAAGGTGAGGGTGCAGGTCCTAGCAAGAATAGAGGCAGCAAAAAAGCAGTCCTTTGTGAGGTCCCTTTAGCTTCCCTATCATTATACAATATTTGTCCTTTTGTGTCTGGCTTCTTTCGCTTAGCGTAATGTTTTTAAGGTTCATTCACGCTGAAGGAAGCATCAGAACTTCATTCTCTTTTATGGCCAAATAACATTCCATTGTATGTACATACTACAGTTTGCTTATCCATCCTTCTGTTGATGGACACTTGGGTTGTTTCCATGTTTTGGCTATGGTGAATAATGAACATTGGCTACAGGTATCCATTTGAATCCCTATGTTTAGTCAGTGTGTGTATATATGTGTACAAAGAGAGAGGAAAGAGAATTATAAGGAATTAGCCCACTCAGTTATGGAAGCTGAGAAGTTCCATGATCTGTAAACTGGAGACATGGGGAAGCCAACGATAGAGTTCTAGTTTGAGTCCAAAGGCCTGAAAACCAGGATTTACACCATGGTGTAAAACCCAATCAGAGGGTAGGATAAGAATAATGTCCCAGCTCAAGGAGTCAGGCAGAGATACAATTCCATTGCTTTCCCTTTTTGTTCCATCTAGGCTTTCAACAGATTGGTTGATGCTCAGCCACACTAGGGAGGCCCATCTGCTTTACTCAGTCTACCAATGCAAATGCTAATCTCATCCAGGAACGCCATGAGAAATACACCCAGAAATAATATTTAAGCAAACATCTGGGCACCCTGTGGACCTGTCAAGTTGACACAAAGGAAATTCACCATCACATTCTGTTTTCAATTCTTTTGGGTATCTACCTACACGTGGAATTTCTTGGTCATATGGTATTTCTATCTTTAGCTTTTTGAGACATTAGCAAACATTTCCACAGTAATTGCTCCATCTTACATTTTTACCAGCAACGTACAAGGGTTCCAATTCTCCACATCTTCATCAACATTTATTTTCCATTTTTTGTTTGTTTTTAATTATAGCCATTCTAGTAGATTCCCTGATGCTCATAGTTTCTGCTTGTTTTGTTTCTTTTTTTTATTATTTTTGGAGGTTTTATTTATTTATTTGAGAGAGATAGGTAGAGAGAGCATGATCAGGGGTGAGGGAGAGAGAGAAGCAGGCTCCTTGGGCTCCATTCCAGGACCTTGGGGTCATGACCTGAGCCAAAGGCAAACTCTTTCCCCACTGAGCCACCCAGGCGCCCTTTTGTTTGTTTCTTGAGAGCTTCTTAGAGCTTGGAGCTGCCAGCTCCATCTTTTTGCTGCTGTCATTTCTCTTTATTCCCTTTTAATGTTTAACAGTCACCTGACCTGTAGAATAGCTCACAGTCAGATTTGTCTGATTATTTCCTCAGGATGTTGTTTAACTTGTGCCTCTATCCTCTATCTTTCCTGTAATCAGCAATTTAGACATTTTTTGCTAGGAACACTTTAAGGTGGTATTGTGTGGTTCACAGTATAGCACATAAGGTTGTCCTGTTACTGTGGCCAAGTTTGAAGACTTTAGGTGGTATCTGGACCATCTCTCAAGTGTAAATGTCCATTTTCCCTTTTGAAATTAGTAAATAATCTGAGTGGTTGATAGTTTGATACTGTGCAGATATCTTGTTCCCTAACAGCCCTTCACCTAACCGTGAGGGGTGATTTTTATTGTACATGTTCTGTAAGTCATATTTCGCATGGCTTTATATCCTTTTGTGTACTACTCTTCTGCATAACAGAGATGGGATATACCTTGCCCATGATCTTAACTACAGTACTGTGCTTCTCTCTTTTATAGAACTAGTCTCCTTCAATTTGAACTAAACAAGTAAGAAAGGGACGCCTGGGTAGCTCAGTGATTGAGCATCCACCTTCAGCTCAGGGTGTGATCCTGGGGTCCTGGGATCAAGTCCAGCATCAGGCTTGCTGCAAGGAGTCTGCTTCTCCCTTTCTCTATGTCTCTGCCTCTCTCTGTATGCCTCTCATTAATAAATAAAATCTTTAAAAAAAAAGAAATGTTTTCTTAAAGATAACAGCAGGTTTTGAAAATGTAGTTTTCTTAAAGATGACCATAGGTTTTTACTGAAGAAAGGAATGTAAGCCATTTGGTTGCCTGATTCCCCTGAATTTAACTTTTGATTAAGCTAACTTTAAGGGCACTGCAGAGACCCTCCTAACATAATAAAAAGCATACATCTTGCTTATCCAAAAATAAGCAAACATGGTTATGATTATTGAACTGTTGATATCTGTAGAAAAGCATTAGAAAAAAAACTCCGTTCTTACTTTGCTCAGTCATCTAAATCCCACATGTGTGAATCATTTCCATTTCTTCATATACTGTATTTTATTTTTTAAAGGATTTATTTACCTTTTTTAGGACTTTATTTACTTTCTTGAGAGAGAGAGTGGCAGAGGGAAGGGGAAAAAGATAATCTCAAGCAGACTCCCCACTGAACACAGGGCTCCATCTCACAACCCATGAAATCATGGCCTGAGCCAAAATCAAGAGTCGGCTACTTATTCAACTGCACCACCTAGGCGCCCCTGTATTTTATTTCTGTATGAGTAAACGCTTTTTGTCAGGGAAACTGCTGCTTTTATCAAATACCCAATAAGTTATCTTCAAGTTAAAAAGGTGTTCTGTGTTTATTTTGCTTCTAGGAGTTTGTATCAGCCTGAGCCCAATCAAGAGAGAGAAGCCAGATGGTAATTTGAACAAGGAAAATTTAATATAAAGAATTATTAACTATATAATAGTTAATAGGGGTCTGGCATAATGAGAGATTGCTTAGTAAGAAATAAAGAGAACTCTAAAAAATACAAGAATAACAGATGTAAGGTGTTTTCCCCAAGGAAAGTCCCTCTTATCCCACAGGACTGAGATCCAGACCTTACTGAGGTCATGCCCTGGCTTATGTCAGAGGATCTTACCAGAAATCCATGCTCTAGGTTACTGGGGGAATCTATTCAGGGAGATATCTCTCCAGGGGCAGGTCACTACAAAACTGCCTAAGGCGGTTGCTGGGGCAAGCTGCTGATGGCTGGGTGCCACCGGCCACCATGCTCTACAGGAGTAAGTACTGAGGGGGACTTGTGTGCTGGGGGCTGGACCCTGGAGATACTGCCCATGTTGCATGAATCTGATGTTGGAGAAGCTTCCAGTGCTGCAGAAGCTGGAAAGTGGGGGAAGCTTCTTCCACTAAGATGTTGGATGCCAAGGAGCCTACCAAGTGAACACACTGGAAGCAAGGACAGGACTCTTTCCTCCCTCAGTATCTCTCTAGCCTCCTCTACTAAGAAAGCTAAACATGCTGTCAGCTACAAAAGAAAAATATTTAAAGGACCCAGATCCGTTTTTACAGAGACGTAAAGGATGAATGTGAAGCTGAGCCGACAAATTGATAACTAACATATATTTTTGATACCTACTGAGGCTTTCACTAGCACCATGAATTTAATACTAGTAGAACAGTCTTTCAACAAAGAGCTACAACATAATAGTAAGGTTCATCACTCCATGATCTGATGGACATTGAATACTAATTGATATACAGGTGTGGATATAGCATATGCTGTTTGAGAAGATTATGTATTTCAGGTGTTTTTACATATTGCTGTCCACTTTAGAGTTCATTTGTTTAATAGCACTCTCCTTGAATGCTATTTTTATGACCAATTTATATTCTTAATAAAAACTGACTTTAAAAAAATTTACAGAGTCACCTGGGTGGCTTAGTCGGATAAGTGTCTGCCTTTGGCTCAGGTCATGATCTCAGGGTCCTGGGATCGTGTCCTGCATCAGGTCTCCCTGCTCAGTGGGGAGTCTGCTTCTCACTTTCCCTCTGCCCTCCCCCCATTATGTGCAAATCCTGTCTCTCGGTCAAATAAATAAAATATTTAAACATAAGTAAAATAATTTTTATATAGTAAAGCACACAGATCTTAGGGTATAATTCAAAGAGTTTTTTTGGTAAATGTATATGCTCATTTAACCATCAGTTCAATCAAGATATAGAACATTTCTGTGACCCCCCCCAAAATTCTCTTGTACTCCTATCAAACCCTATCCCTTTCTGTAGACAATCACTGTTGTGATTTTAATCACCATAGATTTAGTTAGGTTGTTCTAAAATGTTACAAAAATGGAATCACGCAAGGTGTGGCTCTTGAGCCTGACGTCTTTCAGTCAGCATAATATGTGTGAATTCATCATGTTGTGTGAGTATAGAAGTTTGTTCTGTTTTGTTACTGAGTAGTGTTCCATTGTGTGAATGTATGACAATCTGTTGAATATTCGGATCACTTCTAGTTTTGGAGTTATTACGCAAAAAGGCTGCTCTATATACTCTTGCACAAGTATCTGTGGATAAATATTTTAATTTCTCAAGGGCAAATAGGAGAATTGCTGAGTCAGAGAGCAGATGTTTTGAAATTTTTTATTAGAAACTACCAGACTGGGATGCCTATGTGGCTCAGCAGTTAAGCATCAGTCCTCAGCTCAGGGTGTGATCCCGGAATCCGGGATCAAATCCTGCATCGGGTTCCTTGCAGGGAGCCTGCTTCTCCCTCTCCCTGTGTTTCTGCCTCTGTGTGTGTGTGTGTGTGTGTGTCTTTCATGAATAAACAAATAAAATCTTTAAAAAAAAAAAAAAAAGAAACTACCAGAATGTTTTCTGAAGAGTTTGTGTTATTTCACACTCCCAGTGTACAATAGCTTTCACATTTTCATCAACATTTGGTATTGTTGCTTTTCCTTTTAGCCACTCCAGTGGATGTAAAATAGTATTTCCTTGTGGTTTTAGCCTGCATTTCTGTACTGACTACAGAATGATTTTCAATACATTCACTCAGTTTTTATGGAATTTGCAAGGGGAGGCCCTATTATTGAGGGCTTTCTTCCCTTAGGTCTTCATAGAAGGCTCTATTAAATTCACTCCTGAAGGGATCCCTGGGTGTCTCAGTGGTTGCGTGCCTGCCTTCAGCCCAGGGCATGATCCTGGAGTCTCAGGATCGAGTCCCACATCGGGCTCCCTGCCTGGAGCCTGCTTCTCTCTCTGCCTATGTCTCTGCCTCTCTCTCTCTCTCTTTCTCTCTGTGTCTCTCATGAATAAATAAATAAAATCTTAAAAAAAAAATTCACTCCTGCAGGGGCACCTGGTGGCTCAGATGGTTAAGTGTCTGACTCTCAATTTCACCTCCGATCACAGGGTCTTGAGATCAAGCGCCATGCAGGGCTCTGTGCTCAAGCAGAGTCTGCTTAAGATCCTCTCTCTCCCTCTGCCCCTCCCCTCATGGTCTCTCTATCACTCAAACTAATGAATAAATCTTAAAAAAAAAAAAAAATTCGGGATCCCTGGGTGGCGCAGCAGTTTGGCGCCTGCCTTTGGCCCTGGGCGCGATCCTGGAGACCCAGGATCGAATCCCACGTCGGGCTCCCGGTGCATGGAGCCTGCTTCTCCCTCTGCCTGTGTCTCTGCCTCTCTCTCTGTGACTATCATAAATAAATTTAAAAAAAAATTTTTTTTAAATAAAAAAAAATAAAAAATAAAAAATAAAAAAATAAAAAAATTCACTCCTGCAGTTCCACCCTAAGTATCAGACCTACTTAGACATTTCTGACTGACAGGGTGTGGCAGTGGACCATTCTCTCTTCATTTATATTAAAATGTTATTATATCATGTATGTCAAGCATTAGCAGTTGGTGCAGGAGCATTTGGATTGATGGTGCAAACCAGTGGCTTCAGAACTGTATAACTTTGAGGACTCTATCAAGACTACCTAGAAGCTAAAAAAAAAAAAAAAAAAAAAAAAGACTACCTAGAAGCTTCTTTTACCATCAATGACTAAGGACCCTGCTGTCGACCTCTATAATTTTCTTCCTATTGGACATCAGCAGATCCACTTTTATGTGATTCAAAATAATTAAAACTATACTGGAAAGTTGCATCCTTGACTGATTGAAACTATTCAAAAGCCTTTCAGAAATACCTAACTGGGAAGACCTTCCTACATCCTCTATTTATGGAATTCACTTTTCTTCCTTACACACCATTACTGTCGAGTAGTGTTTGTGATTCTTTTGTGAGCACCACTCTACAGAGCCAGTTAATTAGCCATCTTCTTTGTCTCCAGGAATGGATACAAACCAAAGGACCAATATATTAGACAAAAGCAAAACTAAATTAAGTAAATTGTTCAGGTGTGAAGGGATGAAGGTCTTAATTGTGCAATTCTGAGAAATGTAAGAAATACCAAAAGAGCAGAGGAAGAAGAGAAAGAAAACCACTATAGGAATAAGTCAATTAACCCTCTCTGACCTCAGAGTCTTCATATGAAAGATTAGATGAGCTAAGATTCCTTTCAGTTCCTAAGTGGATGATTCTAAATTATCCTCAGTTCTCTCCATGCCCACTGTTCCATCCCATTTAAAGCCCCCTACTGCTCTCCCCAGAACTATTCCAACAGCCTCCTAACTAGTCTCTATTTTGTGGTCAGAATGATTGCTAAAATGCAAATCTGTTTAAGTCACTCTGCTGCTTTAATTATCACGATAATATAAAAACTCTGTTGCCCTTGCCATAAAGTCCAAATCTCTTAGCACATTTACCAGCCCCATCTTGATCTTTCTGATTTTTGCTTACCACTGCCCATCAAACCCTGAGCTTCCCTACACCAATCTCCCACTTCCTCGAAAGTAGCCACTCCTCCTGTCTCCCACCTTTGCATCACAGATTTTATTGGGTGCCTATTGTGTCCCAAGAATTGTTTTAGCCCAAAGATAAAGCAGTGATCCAGACAGACAAAATCCCTGCCCTCCTCAAGCTATTTCTTCTCGCTGGAGTGCTTTTCCTCATGACACTTCCCTAAGTAACTTTGCTGAGTAACTTGTCCTGTAGGTCTTTACTGAGATGTCACATCCTCCTGGGAGGTTCTTTTCACTGCTTTCTCTCCTCATTTCTTCAGGGTGTACCCTCTATTTCTCAAATAACATTTGTTATTTGTGACCATCTCTGTGTTCCACTAGAGTGTACTCTGTATGACAGCATGGACATGCTGCCTTTGTTCATCATTTCCCCCCAAAGCCTGACACATGGTAATTTCTAAACAAATATTTGTTGGAAAGAAGATACATTAAAAAGGCTATAAGCCAATGACTACCTGCTAGAAAAGGAATCATGTAGAATGGAAAAGTGCTACATATAAATCTGTAATGGGGCAACAGGGAGACATAATTTACATACTAGGCATACCAAAGAAAGGGGTACACACAAGGATAAGTATAAGATGTAGCAGCAACCAAAGAGAGGTTAGCGAGGCAGCTTTGAGTCTTAAACTTGGGGAAAAAAATCTCTTGTAACTCTTGTAACAAGGGTATAAGAATAGAGATTCTTTCACTAACTCCCCAAGATGAAGTCCCTAGCATGGAGACTACTTCACTGGTCAATCTTAAAAGAGCACACAGAAGTAAAAGGTGAGGGATCCCTGGGTGGCACAGCGGTTTAGCACCTGCCTTTGGCCCAGGGCGCGATCCTAGAGACCCGGGATCGAATCCCACGTCGGGCTCCCGGTGCATGGAGCCTGCTTCTCCCTCTGCCTGTGTCTCTGCCTCTCTCTCCCTCTCTCTGTGTGACTATCATAAATAAATAAAAATTTATTAAAAAAAAAAAAAAGGTGAAATCTTTGTGGAAAATGAATTGTGCTGGGACACCTGGGTGGCTCAGCAGTTGAGTGTCTGCTTTGGCTCAGGTCATGATCCCAGGGTTCTGGGATCGAGTCCCACATTGGGCTGCACACAGGAATCCTGCTTCTCCCTCTGCCTATGTCTTTGCCTCTCTGTCTCTCTTAAATAACTAAATAAATTCTTTAAAAAAAAGGAAATGAATTGTGATATCAACTAATTATATTTATGACAGGTCATATACATGAAAGCCATTGTAGTAGGCAGAATGATGCTTCCCCAACCTCTCACCCCAAAAATGTGCCCAACTTTCCTAGAACCTTACATGACACAGAGGAATTAAGGTTGTAGATAGAATTCACATTGCTACCCAGCTCACCAAAATAGATTATCTGAGATAACCTGAGGTGATCCAAAGTAATCACAAGGATCCTTAAACACAGAAAAGGGAGCAGGGGAGGGTCAGAAAAAGAGAAGTGACAATAGAAATAGGGTCAACTAGATGTTATGCTCTTGGCTTTGAAGATGGAGGAAGGAGACCATGAGCCAAAGAATTTAAGTGGTCTCTAGAAGCTGGAAAAAGCAAGGAATTGGATTCCCTTCTAAAATCTCCAGAAGGGGGCAACCCCGGTGGCTCAGCTCAGCGGTTTAGTGGTTTAGCGCCGCCTTCACCCCAGAGCCTGATCTGGAGACCTGGGATTGAGTCCTACATTGGGCTTCCAGCATGGAGCCAGCTTCTCCCTCTGCCTCTCTGTCTCTGTCTCCGTCTCTGTCTCTCTCTCTCTCTCTCTCTCTCTCCATCTCTTTCTCTCATCTCTCATGAATAAATAAATAAAATCTAAAAAAAAATTAAAATCTCCAGAAGGAATGCAGACCTGCCAACATCTTGATTTTAGCCACATGAGACCAATAGCCATTGGTGAACCAATGGTTGAACCAATAGTTCACCCAAAACTGTAAGATAATTAATCTGTGCTGTTTTAAGCCACTAAACGTGGTAATTTGTGAAAGCTGTAATAAAACTAGCACATATGTTTACTCTGTAAGCATACCTCCTTTCTAGTAGAGCACCCAAAAAGAGTTGAGCCCCCAAATCTGAGATCTGATCACTGCTGTGATAAACAAACTGTAGCATTTGCTTTAGATCTATGAATGGCTTGGAGTGCCCTGACTTTCTTCATCACCCACTCTCCTACACACATTTCACCACACACATGCAAACATAAAAACGTGAACACCAACCTGATTCAGAAAGATGTGGCCTGCCACAAATATGCCTAAGATCCTTCTTTCACAATAGCATCTAAAGGGATGGTTTTCTCCTCCCTGTAAACTAGACTCTGCAGGCTCCTCTCTGGTTGTGGCTTCTCTTTTCCTTCGGGTTTGCCTGATATTCACCTAAACCAGTTTGTTCTTACATAAAAGCGGTGAAGGAGTTGGGAAAGGGGTTGTAGACGGTGCAAGGTCTCAGGCTCTGTATCCTTTCTTCTGGGATTGCCTCTATTCAAGTGCATTAGAACGAAAGGACACTTCAAAGATAAAGCCAAAAGAAAAAAACGCTCTGGTTATAGCCGGTAACAGGGGTCAGGTGCTGTGAGAATTGGGGGTGGGAGTATTTTTATCATTTGCAAAAAGTGTGCTGTGGCATCTTAGTACTAACTCTTCTAGTTTTATTTTCTAGCCCCCATGGTCCGTGCTCTTCTCCAAGGCCCCTCCTCTGGCTGCTCACCCCTCACTCACCTTTACGCTCTTACCTCTGTAAGGGTGGCTCTGAAATAGCCAGGCTCTATTTCTCTCCTTAGCTACAAAATTCCCAGTTTCTGGCTGCTGCAGTTTTCAGGCTATTTGAAAATATATGAATGCAGCAGAGGTCATGCCCATTGTGCCAGGCTTTCCCTGACATGACAGTCGGTGTCCAAATTTTCCTTCATTCTGTGAATGACACAATGTCTTTCCTGGCCCCTGGTAGTCAGTGTGCAGGTGGTATGACATGACCTCTATGTTTCTCCTCCTCCTCGTGCTCCAGCTGTGACAATCTATTTATTTTTCCCCACATACACTTTTTATTCTCTCATTTCTGTGTCTTTTCCTTAGCTCTCTCCCACCTAGAATGCACGTCTTTGCACATGCACTGTAATGGGACAACAGAGGCTGATAAGTTATATAGCATCTGAGACATGCCAAAGCAGGAGGGGTGCCATGTGATTGCTGTCAGACTTAGTGACAACCAGGGAGAAGTTAACTGGGCAGCTGTGCATCTTAAATTGAGGGAAAAGATTCTTGGGAACAGGTGTATTGGAATAGAGCCTTCTCCACTAGCTTCCTAGGATGAAGTGTTTCTACCATGGAGACTTCACTGGTAAACCTAGATAAAGCACACAAAAGTAGGTGAACGTATTTACCTGTTAAATGTACACATTTGCTTATTAAAAACTTTCCAGTGATAAACATGACATTGGAGAGTGATTTCTTTGGCATGGGTGTAGGAGTGGTGGGTAATGGGACCAAGGAGACAAATAAGCATTGGTAATATTCATTTTTCTTTTAAGATTTTATCTATCATCTATCTATGTATCTATTATCTATCTATTTGTGTGTGTGTGTGTGTGTGTGTGTATGTGTATGTGTGCATGAGAGAGAGAGAGAGAGCACATGTGGTGGGGGGCAGAAAGAGAGAATTTCAAGCAGACTCCACACATAATGTAGAGGTCCACTTGGGGCTTGATCTTATGACCTTGACATCATGACCAAGGACTGAAACCAAGAGTCAGTTGCTCAACCCACTGAGCCACCCAGGCACTCTGGTAATACTCATTTTTCCATATAGATGTTTGGGACATAAGTTTAGTTATATTATTCTCTATTATGTTTTTCATGTCATATTCAAAACACACACACACATAATTCCTCCCCACACTTTCAATATAGTTTGAAATATATAACTGTAGGCATTTATTTTCCCTTGTACTCATTTTCCACAAAGCACAGTGAGACAGGCTTTCCATATGTATATTTTGCATTCCTTAAACCCAGTTTATGTGGGTAATTTTTCACCTAATCTTGACACAGCAGATGGCAGTGTAGGTCCAGCTTCCTATGCAATAATAACATGGATAATTTCAAACAAAACTTACTTTAGCTGAAAATTTGTGGTTTTAAATAGTTAACAGAAAATATAAAATTGTAGAAAGTCATGACTCCCTTCCTGGGGATTTGGAGATGCATATTCTAATTATATTAAACTCATTAAAAATACTTCATTAATAATATAAAAGCTAATTCTAATGCAGAAATAGGAATCAGCACCTCCAAAGAGACACTGAACAACTCTCATTCTCATAAGATTTGAGTAATTGTCTCCTAACTCTGGGAAACGAACCAGGGGTAGTGGAAAGGGAGGTGGGCAGGGGGTTGGGGTGACTGGGTGATGGGCACTGACGGGGGCACTTGGTGGGATGAGCACTGGGTGTTATGCTAAATGTTGGCAAATTGAACTCCAATAAAAAAATAAATAAAAGATTTGAGTGATTGTCTGAACTGACTGATACTTCAAGTTCAACTTTGGCAAAAAAGCCCCCTTACATAAAATTACTTAAGAATCTTCATGTTCATTACCATGGTATAAGATTACATTTTTACAAGACTAAAAAAAAATCAAACACAAAGAGAGTTAAATCAATTTTTATTTAAGAACTGCAGATAGATCTTGCCAGTACATTTTCTTTGCATCCCCCGCCCCCAGGCCCCTGTACCTTGGTTTTCCAGATTCTATTGAATCTGCAGCTTTCTTCCCATTAGCAAGAACTTTAAAGGCAGTATGGGAAGACGCAAGAAAGAACAGTCTGGTTAAGCAAAGCCAGATTCAAATCTCTGCTTTGTTGCTAGCACCTGTGTCATGTATGGGGGTGGGGCAGGGGTGTTAACTGGCTGCTCTGAGTCTCAGTTTCTTTCCCTGTAAAATGGAGATAATAATAGATGTTGATGTGTAGGATTACTGTGATAATATGTTCACAGTGTTACCACAGATGACAGCTCTTGAGGATTGCCAGGCTTCACTCTCATTGTTATCCTCTTGCATATATTCTCCCTTCCCTTCTACAGGATGTGTAAAAACACCCATCACCTGACATCTTTCCTTCCCAGTCTTTGGAGTGATGTGTTTCTAATATGCTGCCCTTCTTCATTAGGCCCTGATTTTTTTTTCTTTCCTCCTTCTCATTCTCTTTACCATTCTGAAACCCCACTTGTTATCTCATTTTGCTCACCAGTGTTCATCTCATTCACTCCTAATTTCTAAAGAAATTAGCAACAGACCTTGTTTACTGCTTCCCTGCTGGGGACACAGGCTTCTTTTCTTCAGGGTCCACCTACCTTTCCCCTAGAAAAGCTCAGGAGAACCGAGAACTCCATGTCTCAGCTAGAAGATACACCAATAGGCTCTTCTTTAAATGCTCGAAATATCTGGAAATGGGATACTTCAGAAAGGTACTTGAAAGTATCAAATCATTGTACAATTTTCATTCTGTTGGAGAGATTTTTGTGATACTTTAGTTTTGTATTTTATTTTGTATATATTTTTGAAAGCTTCATTAATTTTTCCAGAACACAAAATACATCACAGCAAGAATTATCTAACTTTATTTCTACAGAGAATCACTGGATAGGAACAAAAAATTTTAATCATGATATTGATTAACTAGTTGTTTCACTAATAGTATCTTGAAATAAACTCCTTCTTATTGATTACCTACTATAATAGGCATAGACTAAGGACTTTAGAAGCACTTATTAATTTATTCTTTTTTCTCAATTTATTTTTTTAAGGACTTTATTTATTCATGAGAGACAGAGAGAGAGAGAGAGGCAGAGACACAGGCAGAGGGAGAAGTAGGCTCCTGACAGGGAGCCCAATGTGGGACTCCATCCCTGGACTGTGGGATCACGCCTTGAGCCAAAGGCAGACGTTCAACTGCTGAGCCACCCAGATATCCCTCAATTTATTCTTTTTTTTTTTTTTTTTAAAGCATTAGCACTTTATTTTTTTTATTTATGATAGTCACAGAGAGAGAGAGAGAGAGAGAGAGAGGCAGAGACACAGGCAGAGGGAGAAGCAGGCTCCATGCACCGGGAGCCCGACATGGGATTCGATCCCGGGTCTCCAGGATCGCGCCCTGGGCCAAAGGCAGGCGCCAAACCGCTGCGCCACCCAGGGATCCCCCCTCAATTTATTCTTTTAAAAAACTCCTCAACTATAGATACTAATATTATCTCTATAATACGAATGATAAAACTGAACCCTAGAAAAGTTATATAATTTAAGTTCAGACAGTAAGCAAGTATAAAGCCAAATTAGTCTAATTCTGGAGTCTAACTTCAATGCTAATATTCTTTTCAAACTATTATTGGATATAATTGTTGAATACTATTATGTTAGTTTCAGGTATACAACATAATGATTTTTATATGTGTATACACTGCAAAATGATCACCACAATAAACCTAGTTAACGTCCATCACCACACATAGTTACAATGTTTTTCTTGTGATGACAACTTTTAAGATCTACTCTCCTAGCAACTTTCACATATACAATATGGCATTATTAGCTATATTATGCTGTATACTACATCCCAAGACTTATTGATTTTATACCTAGAAGTTCATATCTTTTGACCACCTTTGCCCATTTTGCTCAATGTTTCTATTCTATAGTAACTAGTCAGTACAAGGCAAGTTTTCTCAGTGAAATTGGCCAGTTGGATCCTGAATCAATTCTACAGGTCCATCTTTTTTGGGGGGGAGGGTATTTATTTATTTATTTATTTATTTATTTATTTGAGAAAAAGAGTGAGAGAGCACATGCATAAGTGGGGGAGGGGCAGAGGGGGATGGAGAGTAAAAGAATCCCAAGCAGACTCCTTGCTGAGCATGGAGCCTGATGTGGGGCTCAATCTCACAACCCTGAGATCATGACTTGAGCCTAAATCAAGAGTCAGATGCTTAACCAGCTGAGTCACCCAGGTGCCCCTACAGGTTCATCTTTTTAAAACTAGTTTTCAATTATCAAGGAGCTTATTTATACACAAATTTATTAGGTACTTATCAAATAAAAGTCATTCTTAATTTCTCCACTTCCCTTCCAACCCATAAGAAATCCATGTACAAAACCCTGCTGAAATGTGGGATTTATCTCAGAAATGTGTCTCAAGTGGATCCAATTCTCTCCCCTTTCTCCTCCCTTCCCTCACTCTATTCCAAACTAATATCATCTCTGCTCTCTGGATGGCTGGAACAGCCTTCTAACTAGGCTCTCTTCTCTGTTCTCTAAATATGCTGCACTACTATATTTATCAGCTGCTTCTTCCACCTCCATATAAACTCCATAAGGGCAAAGACTCTGTCTTGTTCAATACTGTACCTCCAGGACATAGAATAGTGCCTAGCACATGGTGAAGAGCTCAGGAAATGTTTATTGGTTGGATGAATTTAACACCAAGCATATAAAGATGAGGAAAGTGGGGGTGCCTGGGTGGCTCAGTTGGTTAAGTGTCCAACTCTTAATTTTGGCTCAGGTCATGATATCAGGGTCATGAGATTGAGCCATGCATGGGGGCTCTGCACTCAGCACAGAATCTGCTTGAAATTCTCTCTCTCACTCCCTCTACTCCTCCCCCCCTCTGACACACACACACACTCTCTCTAAAATAAAAAAAAAAAAATCTTAATAAAAAGATTAAGGAAGTGCATTCTTTACCCTCATGGAATGTATTAGATATTACTGGGAACAGACACATAAGCAAATATATACAGTATAGTGTGATAAATGCAGTAAAAAAGGAGCATACACAAGATTTAGTTCATAGTGGTGAAAAAGACAAGGGAGTGATTCTATCTGGTGGGGATGGGAAGGTCTGAGGAAAGTTTACAGATGCTTAAAAATATCTTCTAGGTTAAAGAAGAGTTCATCACATGGAAGAAGAAAAAGAACACTCGAGGTAGAAGCAGCAGTATGCTCAAAGAGAAGGAAGTAGCTACTGGTTAGTGGGATGAAGAGGACAACTATAAATATCTTGAAATGGTTACAACCAACAGTACACATGGGGGAATGGTGAAGGATGAAGGTGGAGGGATGGGAAGGCGTCTTATTGTGGACGCATGAAATATACCACAATAAGCAGCTTAAATTTTATTCTATAAATAATGAGAGTGCCATAAAAAACCTTTAAGCAAGGGAATAATAAGAGATTGATATTTTAGGGAAAAATAAGACTGGGGAAGTGAACAGATTACAGAAGTCTGAGGCAAGGTGATCCATTAAGATTTAATTGCGGTATTTCCTTTTCTAATCAGTACAGAGTAACAGGCTTGGATTTATCCTTCTTCCTGAAACAATGAATATATATATATGGTTTTCAAAACACTGAACATCAGGCAACAAAAGACAGAGATCCCTGTGAAACAGGAAACAAATGAGATGAACTCTATGATTAATTACCCCAACTTACTACCCTGAGAGAGTTTCTAGACTGCAGTACAGGGAGGGGAAAACAGATGGGGTCAAGGGGTCTCCCTGATGAGAGTTAAGAGTCTGGGGAGACCAGAACAGCTGATTTCATAGAACAGAATACCAGAGAGGAGAGAGCTAACAGGGAGGGAAAGATTTGCAGAGACACCCCCTCCAGTATTCAGCAAAGTACTGACCAGCATATGTATGAGGCCAGGGAAAGAACTATTCAAAAAGATTAGAAAGAACAGCACCTGACACCCATGCAGGGCCAACAGTAACCATTCCCACTAGCCAGACTGGAAAAACCAATAATTCAATTCATGGCATTGGGTAGATAAATCAGGAAAGTTTTTCTTTCTTTTTTCCAATATTAAGGAATAATTATTCCTAGACTGAATTCCTGACAGCTCTGGACCTGTCTAACAAATCATAAAAACTAGAAAGGATCAAACTGTTCCCAAGTTACTTAACTGCCTCCTGGAACAAAGCTCAAGAAGATTTATAGGATTACAAAAACATTCAGTACTCAACAAGGTAACATTTACAATGTCTGGCACCCAATCAAAGATTACCACACATACAAAGAAGTAGGAAAACATGTTCCATAATAAGAAAAATAATCAATCAATTGAAACTGACTAGGAACCCACACAGGTATTAGAATTAGTAGAGAAAAATATGAAAACAATTGTTATAACTATATTGTACATATTTAAAAAGCCAAGTACAGATACAGAAAATATTATAAAAAAAGATTCAAATAGAACTTTTTTTAAAAAATATTTTATTTTTGGGGTGCCTGGCTGGCTCAGTTGGTGGAGCATGCGACTCTTGATCTCAGAGTTGTGAGTTCAAGCCTCACATTGGGTAGAGAGATTAGTTAAAAATAAAATCTTAAGAAAATAAATAAAAATAAAAATTTTATTTTTAAGCATTCTCTTCACCCAACATGTGACTTGAATTCACAACCCCAAGATGAAGAGTTGCATGCCCCATAGACTGATCCAGCCAGAGATCCTCCAAATTGAACTTCTAAAGATGAAAATCAATATCAGAATTTTCTGACCATTGTATGAGAGTGTAGAGACAGAAAGGGAGAGGGAGATTGGGTGTTAAATGCTGCCATTAAGAAGAACAAGGAATAAGGAAGGAAAGATGTGAATGGGTGTGGCAAAAACAGAGTTTGGGGCTTATTGACTTCGAGGTGCTCCATGATAGAACTCTGAGGAACTCTATCATTTAAGGGATTGATAGAAAAAAGAGGAATTTATCAAAGTGATTAAGAAAGTGGGGTCCTAGAAGGAGAGAGAAAGCAGGTATTAGAGGCATCGTAGGGATCCCTGGGTGGCGCAGCGGTTTAGCGCCTGCCTTTGGCCCAGGGCGCGATCCTGGAGACCCAGGATCGAATCCCACGTCGGGCTCCCGGTGCATGGAGCCTGCTTCTCCCTCTGCCTGTGTCTCTGCCTCTCTCTCTCTGTGACTATCATAAATAAATAAAAAATTAAAAAAAAAAAAAAAAAAGAGGCATCGTAGAAGCCAAAGCCCCAAATTTCAAGAAAGATATAATTGGTATGACCAATGCTACAGAGATCAAATAGGAAAAAGAACCTGAGAAGTGGCCAAAGCGGTCCCTGGATCTGGTAGGTAGGAGGTCACTGATGATCTCACATACATGATGGAAGAGACTCCGTTTTGTTCACCCAGTGCATATTCTGCAGTTTCTGAAAACGGATGCTTAAAATAATTTGGCAAATGGATGGATGAATTCAATAGTTATATTCTGTGTGTGGCAGAGCCCTTTTGTGATGAGAATTGTAGCAGATTTAGTGGGATCAAAAGGCAGAAGCTGGGGATCCCTGGGTGGCTCAGTGGTTTAGCACCTGCCTCCCACCCAGGGCATGATCCTGGAGACCTGGGATCGAGTCCCATAGTCCCATATCTGGCTCTCTGCATGGAGCCTGCTTCTCCCTCTGCCTGTGTCTCTGCCTCTCTCTCTCTCTCTCATGAATGAAAAAAAAAAAAAAAAAAAGGCAGAAGCTAGGGTCGCCTGGTGGCGCAGTTGGTTAGGATCTGACTCTTGATACTGGCTCAGGTCAAGATCTCCGGGTTGTGGAAATGAGTCCCACGTAGAGCTCCATGCCCAATGAGGAGTCTGCTTGAGATCCTCTCCCTCTGCTCTCCTTTCTCCTCCCCCCTCATACCTGTGTGTGTGCTCACGCAAGGATGCTCGCTCACTCTCCCTATAAAATAAATAAAATATATATATATATATTTTTTATTGGAGTTCAATTTGCCAACATATAGCATAACACCCAGTGCTCATCCTATCAAGTGCCCCCCTCAGTGCCCATCACCCAGTCACCCCCACCTCCCGCCCATAAATATATGTATTTTTAAAGGTCTTCTACTAGACTATAGTGGTTTAGTGACTGGAAGGCGAAAGGAAGAAGGCGATAGGAAAAGGCAGGATCCAGTAAAACTTATTTTGGGAGGGGCCATGGATTTGCACAATATCAAGAAATCTGAAAAATACTGAGATAGGAAAACAGTATTTCAGAGCACATACATGTTCAGGTGTTGAATTGTATGGGCCAAACGTTGTATAATGAACTCATCTAGAGTTAACTTCTCTGAGCCTTATTTCCTGGATCTGCAATAGTACTCCCTACCTCATAAGGCTGTTGTCAGGATTTAATGAGGTAATGCAGGCAAAGTGTTTGGAACTGTCCCTAGCTCAGTGAATGCTAGCTGTGGCTGCCAAGAGGATGGCACCATAAGAGACAGACAGGTGGGCACAGGTGGCAAATTGCCTTGATGAGGAAGGAGTCTCTTGTTCTGAGACAGGAAGGAAGAAGGATGGGGTGGAGGTAGGTAAGCTCCAGAGAAATGAGGGAATTCATGGAGCTACAGTTTTATGTTTAGGTATGTGGAACTTAAAAAGCTGTTTGAATTTTGAGAAAGGTTATTTAGATGTTAAAAAGAGAAAAACCGGGACAGCCCGGGTGCCTCAGCGGCTCAGCGGTTTAGCCTTCAGCCCAGGGCCTGATCCTGGAGACTCTGGATCAAGTCCCACGTCGGGCTCCCTGCATGGAGCCTGCTTCTCTCTCTGCCTGTGTCCCTGCCTTTCTGGGTCTCTCATGAATAAATGAATAAAATCTTTAAACAACAACAACAGGTCCAAGCAATCATTGTGTTTGAGCATTTGTATAGATTAAATGAAACATATTCCTTTAGCTATAATTTTGAAACTTTTTAAAAAAAGATTTTATTTATTTATTCATGAGAGACCCAGAGAGAGAGGCAGAGACACAGGCAGAGGGAGAAGCAGGCTCCATGCAGGGAGCCCGACGCGGGACTCGATCTCCAGACCTGGGATCATGACCTGAGCTAAAAGCATATGCTCAACCACTGAGCCTCCCAAGCATCCCTATAATTTTGAAACTTAAAAGCATCAGTCCCTAGCCTTGAGAAGTACTGCAATATAGAAGTCTATATCAGACTAGGATAAAGGAGGTAGGAAAATGTAACAGTTGGAGCTCTTTGGCTGTGAGCAAAAGAAAGGAACTCTGGTAAATTTCAGCAAAAATAAAAAAGTCTGGAGTAGCTCACAGGATTTAAATGAAAGTTGAAGAACCATGTCTCAGAGAGCAAAGGCCCAAAGGCTGCTCGAGGGTCCAATGGAACAAAAGCTGACAGCTTGTCTTTTTGGGACCTCAGGCCCTTCAGATGAGGCTTCACCTCTAAGCATTTGTCCTGTATGATTCCCTCAAGATTTAAATTCCTGGGAGAGAACAGGTCTGATTCGCTTGCCTCAGGGCACTTGGTAACAATTATATTGCTTTCTTTATTCTTTTTTTTTTTTAATTTATTTTTTATTGGTGTTCAATTTACTAACATACAGAATAACACCCAGTGCCCGTCACCCATTCACTCCATATTGCTTTCTTAATGTGTGACTTCAATCACCCTCATTCTCTCCTCCAGGAGGTTGGCTGGACCTCAAGAAGGATGGCTCCAGGAAAATAATCTAGTGTGCTGTTTTTCTTTTCTTTCTTTCCTCTTTCAAGGGATACTTTATGTGTTTGCTCTGTGCCAGGGGCTTGTTAATATAAAGAGATACAGTCAATACAGAGCAAAATGTGACAAGGACTCTGCTCCCCTGGTGGGTTGAACTGTGGGAGATCAGCATGAATTTAATGTTTAACTTAATGATTATGCAATGGCAAACCAAAGAAATGCTCTGAAAGAAATGACTGCCTCTTAGAGAGCAGAGAGCATTTAACAAGAGTCTGATCTGACTTGGGGGCTGAGGATAGACTTCCTACAGGAAGAGATGCCAGAACTGAGATATGAGGGATGAATGAAGAGCCTGGCAAACATGCAAGCAGTAAGTGCAAAGGGAACCTATGATACACCCTAATGGCAGCACAACTGGAAAACGGGACTTCTTTGCTTTTAGCATCTGACAAGTTTGACCCAAGTGCAGGTTTATAGGTGACTCCACCATTCCTATTTGTGATATTAGTATACTTCAATTAATAAAAGAAAATTTTAAATGTGGGTTTAATGAGATCACTTTTTTGAGGACACAAATGTTTGCATTTTTGTGTGTATATTAGCTGATGCATATCTAGAGGTTGAACATAAATTTTGCAGTAAAAATTAATTCAAATTTCATCAAGCTGTAGCTTTCTGTAATATTGATAATAAGGATCGTGTTATATAACTAACAAAGAAAAAAACAAATCAAGCTTAAGAATTTTACTTTAAGTGGACTATTCTCTGTGGAGAATAATTACATAAAATTTGCATAAATGGCAAGAGCCAAGATAGGTGTTTTCATAGCTGTGTGTGTAATCATTAATTAAATATGACACCTTAAAACTTGTCTACTAAATAGAATTAAATGTTGATCATAGACATAATTATTGCTTGAGCTTTAAAAATTCTAGCAATGCATTATTAACTGTAAGATAAAATAGTCATGAAAACCCAGATCAAATTTTGTAATTGTTCTTTAGAAGACTTTCTCATGCACAAATGTAGCCCAACCAAAATGAGTTTGCTCCTTGGTGAGTCAGAAATTGCATCAGGTTGAGTTGTCCCACAGAGAAAACTTTTATTTGCAGCTAATCAGGAAATCATGGGGAATAGCTTCCAAAGCTTTGACTCCCTGAGAGAGGGTGAATGGTTTCCTTTTGTTTAGGGTTAGGATGAGTATTTAGATAGGGATACCTAGTGATCCTTTGTAGAGATAAGTATAAGGTCACAGATGTGCCTTAAGGAAATATTCCTATCCATACATTGTATGCTATGTGAATGAGGCAAAGGCTCCTCCCTGGGAGATTTTAGTATTATAATGAGGTAAAGGCCACACCATGGTCCATCTACGCAGGTGCAATTTGGGTTTAGTTCAATATGTGTCGGTGGTCTGGGCCTGCTGGAATCTTGTCAGGACTGTTGCCATCACCTGGGGAGTACTTTGGGGTTTCATTGGCTAGAGTCTAGACATAAGCCAAAGAAAAGAATTTAAGGAAATGTGTAAGACAAAGGTTAGTGAGCACAAATAGGTAAGTGGTAAAGGCCAGGTCTTGGGAGTCTAGCTGGTGACACAAATACTTATTTCACATAATAGTTGATACACTTAAGTGTTTTTACTATTAGTACAAAGTTTTAATATCACATTGGGCCTTATTTTTAAATTAATAGCATTTGGGGAAAAAAACCTTTTGAGGTTTCATCACCACCATCTAGTTTTATTTTTTTTTTTTTTTCACCATCTAGTTTTAGAGCACTACCATCACTCCAAAAGCTCCCACCAAGATTCATATGCATATCTTTTGAAAAGACTGTAACTGAAAGAGACAGTACAGTTGACCATTGAACAACACAGGGATTAGGGGCACTGACCGTCCGTGGAGCTGAAAATTCACATATGAATTTTGACCCCCCTAAACTTAACTACTAATAGCCTACTTTTGACTGGAAGCCTTACAGATAACATAAACAGTTGATTAACACATATTTTGTATATTATGTGTATTATATACTATATTCTTACAATAAAGTAAGTTAGAGAAAAGAAAATGTTATTAAGAAAATTATAAGGAAGAGAAAATACACTTGCAGTACTAAACTATATTTATCAAAAAAAATCCACATAATAAGTGGACTCATGCAGTTCACAGTTCTGTGTTGTTCAAGGTTCAACTATAATTATATGTTAATGTTTGTCGTTGATTAGGTAAGCCAATCAATCTCAAAAATCCAATTTTACAAACAAATGACATTCAATCCACACTCCCTCCTCCACCCCAGGCAACCACTGATCTATTTCTTGTCTCTATAGAGAAGCTTTTTTTTTTTTATTTTAAAGATTTTATTTATTCATTCATGAGAGACACACAGAGAGAGAGGCAGAGATATACACAGAGGGAGAAGCAGGCTCCCTGCAGGGAGTCCCGATGTGGGACTCGATCTGGAAACTCCAAGATCACGCCCCTAGCTGAAAGCAGAAGCTTAACCGCTGAGCCACCCAGGCGTCCCTCTATAGAGAAGCTTTTGACCTGATTAAATTCAATTGAGCCAGAGAAAAATGTGGGAGAAATTGCAAATAATGTGGTTCAACATGGAAGCTCTTGGGTGACTCAGTCAATTAAGTGTCTGCCTTGGGCTCAGGTCATGATCCTGAGGTCCTGGGATCGAGCTCCAAGTTGGGCTCCCATCTGGGAGTCTGCTTCTCCCACTCCCTCTGCTGCTCCCTCTGTTTGTGCTCTCTCTCAAATAAATAAATAAATAAGTAAAATCTTTAAAAGATGTGGTTCAACATGTAGTTCATGGCACATAGTAGATGCTCAATAAACAGAATCTTTTGTACATACAATATATAAATGCTGAATATATTGTAGTTACTTTTTAATATTTCTTTCCTTGTACCAGTGTGCAAAATACTACTACATCTACGAATTGAAAAGGAGAGTAATATAATCCAATTCTACCCATCCTGATGCTTTATTCACAACTTCTTAAATAACATTTCCATTCTCAATAATAGCCCTCCATAACTGTCACCTTATTTACTGTCCTTTCTTAGAGGTACAAATAACATCAGCTTAGAATGTAGTAAAGCCCTGAGGTTATCTCTCTTAGTCTATTTGGGTTTAATGTTATTGCAACAACAAACAAAAGTAGTTTCATTTTATCATATAAAATGTCCTTATTTCTCTTTTCTTGATAAATTTTTCTTTTCTGAGTGTAAGAATTTAATGCCTTTTATTTCTGAGACTGGCTTTTTGGGACCGATTGGCTTGCTGATTCAAGAATAAGTATTTTAGGGGATCCCTGGGTGGCTCAGCGGTTTGGATCCTGCCCGGGGCGTGATCCTGGAGTCCCGGGATCGAGTTCCACATCAGGCTCCCTGAATGGGACCTGCTTCTCCCTCTGCCTGTGTCTCTGCCTCTCTCTCTCTCTCTCTCTGTGTCTCTCATGAATATTATCTGAAAGGAATTAACTATGGAAATAGGAAAACCATATCTTGAACTCCAAATGTTCTCTGCTTACAGATTAAAAAGCATTGACGAAGCATAGACATTTATCTAGGACACTAACTTATTATTATATTTTAAATCCATCCTAATTGTAAAGGAATGATAATTTGACAATGAAGAATATTCAAGGGAAGAGAGCACATTTTGTGCTTAAACCCAAAGGAACTTCTTGGGCTTTTCTTCCTATGGGCGGAAGGAAGCGGGCGTGACAAGAGAGAACAAGCAAGTGAGGAAACGGATGGAAACAATCAAGCCCTAGGATCTATCCCTGTGTAAGCAAACTTGACTTCTTTTCTTAGATATTAAGCCAATAATTTCCCTTGCACTTGAGCTAATTTGGTTGGAATTGTGTTACATGCAACCAAACCGTCCTGACATAGTTATGTTCTATTTTTCTTTTTTTAGGAGAAGTTGATTTTATGAAAATTTCAAGCACACAAAGGGACATGTGTAATAGATACATTAAGTGAACATCAAGATATTCACACAAGAAGCAGAGCTTCACAAAGACCACTGGAGTCTCTGGTGTGCTGCTTCCTGGGCTCATCCCTCTCCTAGCCACAAAAAGACCCACTGTTTTTTTATTTTAATTATCTATTTTACTTTTTGTTTTTCACTGTAGCTTCACTTATATGTAGATATTTGTTGTGGGCTGAATTCTGTTCCCCCAAAATTTGTATGTTGAAGTCCTAACCCCTAGTATACCAGCAACCCTCAGTTTGTTTCCTGTAGTTAAGAGTCTCTTATGGTTTGCCATCCTTTCTGTTTTTTTTTTTTTTTTTACCCTTTCTGTTTTTATCTTATTCTTCCTTCCCTTCCTCTATGTTCATCTGTTTTGTTTCTTAAATTCTCTATATAAGTGAAATCATATGATATTTGTCTGTCTCTGACTAACTTATTTCACTAGGCATAATAATGTGGTTCCATCCACATTATTGCAAATGACAAGATTTCATTCTTTTTGTTGGCTGAGTAATATTCCATTATATATATATATGTGTGTGTGTGTGTGCCATGTATATATATATTAATATATATATGCCACATCTTCTTTATCCATTAATCCATATATATATGCCACATCTTCTTTATCCATTAATCTGTCAATGGACATAGGATCTCTTTCTATAATTTGATTATTGTGGACATTGCTATATTTTACTCCCTTCTATATTAGATTCTGTATTTTCCTTCTTATATTGGGTTATCTTTTCCTCATTCACATATTCTTACATATATTCTGAATACTAATCCTTTGTTGCTTACATGGATTGCATATTTCTGCACATGAACTATCTATCAGTTTGTGAACTATCTTTTCACTTTCTTTATGATGTATTTTTTAACAGAAATTCTTAATCTTAATGCAGTAAAATATATGAATATATTCCTTTATTATTTGCTTATAATGTCTCTTAATTAAGAAAATTTGCCCTATCCCAGAAAGTTCCCATATTGTGTGTGTGTGTGTGTTTTCAATTAACTAGTTTATTAATTAATTTGTTTTTGTGTGTGTGTGTGTGTGTGTTTAATTTAAAGACAGTTTTTGGGAGTTGCCTAGGTGGCTCAGTCTGTTAAGTGTCTGACTCTTCACCTCAGCTCAGGTCTTGATCTCAAGGTCATGAGTTTGAGCCCTTCATTGGGCTCCAGGTTGGGCATGAAGCCTATCCAAAAATAAATAAATAAAAACAATTTCTCTTTTTTTAAGAGTAATTTTAGATTTACAGCAAAATTGAGAGGAAGGTAAAGAGACTTCCTACATGCACCTTTTCTTCACATATACATAGCCTCCTCCACTGTCACTATCCCCCATCAGAATAGTACATTTGTTATAATGAAAGAAGCTACACTAACATGTTATAATCACCCAAAGTCCATAGTTTACGTTAGAGTTCCCTGTTGGTGTTTACATTCTGTGAGTTCAGATGAATGTATAATGACAACCATCGTTATAACATACAGAGTAATTTTACTGCTTTTAAAATCCTCTGTATTCTACCTCTTCATCTCTCCTTGCCCTAAAATTGTGTTTCTCACATTACAGTCTTTAATCCCTCATTCTCATTAAAGTCTTTAATTGATTTTTTTGTTTGTGGGATGGGTTTGAGATCCTTCCTCCACTGCTCTAACAATGCCACTTCTCTCATATATTAACGCTCCATATGTGTGTTCAGCCTATTTGTTTTTTTCTTTCCCCCATCAGTATATTGGCTTCCTAATATTTTATTGTTGTAACTACTAAAGCTCTAAAATAAAATCTTGATTTCCAGTATGGCAAGTCTTTCCACTTTGCTTTTCATTTTGGGAGGTCTTTTCTCTCCCATATGTATATATATTCACTCCCTTCCATATATTTTAATATTAGCTTGTCAGGTTTCTTGGTAGGAATTGCACTGAATTTATAGGCCAGTTTAGGAAATTAGAAATCTTTATGATATAGAGGTTTTCCATCTGGGAATAGGGCACATCTCTTCATCTGAGTTACTTTTAAATTTCTTTCAAAAATTTTTACAATATTCTTTATAGAAGTCTTAAATATACTGGCTTGATTAATTTAAGAGCATCTCACAGTTTTTGACTTTGCAAATGGCATCTTTATAGTTGTTTTTGTGTCTGCAAATAGTGTTCTTTTAAAAACAATATTGAAGTTTATTACTCATCTGTTTATTATAAGTTGCACTTCATAACTTTATGAATTTCAGTAATTTATAGATTCTTTTGGCTTTTCTATGTAAACAATTATATCATTTTCAAATAAACACAATTTGGTTCTTTTGCTATCTAATCTCAATACCTTTTTCATCTCATCTGGTTAGGATCTCCGGTTTACTGCTAAATAGAAGTGATGATAGAGGATAGATCTGTTTTATTCTGCTTTAAATAAGAATGATCAAGATTGGGCAGCCGGGATGGCTCAGGGCCTGATCCTGGAGACTTGGGTTCCAGTCCCGCGTGGAGCTCCCTGCATGGGAGCCTGCTTCTCCCTCTGCCTGTGTCTCTGCCTCTCTCTCTCTTTCTTTCTCTGTGTCTCTCATGAATAAATAAAATCTTTAAAAAAAATGATCAAGATCTTGCCATTATGAAGGACATTTGTTATTGACATTTTGTTGTTATCCTTTTATAGGTTAAAAAAGCTCACTTTTATTCAGAAAGTATGTCTTAAATTTTATCAAACATTTTTTCTGAACCTACCAAGTTCTTGACTTTTTTTCTTTTAACCTCTAAATGGTATTTAGTACACTAGCAAATTATTCTAGTGTTAGACCAACCTTACATTTCTTGGATAAATCAAACTTGGTCATGATAATAATATATAATTTACTAATATTTTGTTCAGAATTCTTGTTTTGGTGTATAAGTTAATATAGTTGGCCCAGACCTTTTTTTTCCCCCTGAATATTCCTTGTTTTTGTTTTGATATCAGGTTATATTAAGTTTTTAAATAACCTGAGTATACATCTTCATTCTCTTTTATTTTTGGAGAGTTTGGAATAAGTTTGGAATTATTTATTAACTGGAAATTTTGATATATGTATCTTTATCTTATCTATAACTTTTAAAGTTAGGTGTAGAAACAGAAACATATGGGGACTGACATTTGCAAAGCTGAATAACAAATCAGGATTGAAATAATTAGTGTTAACAACTCAGCCTTCCTACGGTATTCACAACATGTAACTAAGAAGAGATAAAAAAGATAAAGCAATTACTAATTGTGAGAATCTTCTCTAAGTCTGATGCTTCCTTGGTGAGCATTTATGTCGACAGGAAAGATAAAAATGAAAAGCTTTGAACTTCCATTGAAAGAAATAGAATCCTTATTTACACAAGACAAATTGAAGCTGATTGCCACCTTTCCCCAGACATACATCTAGCTCTTCTCTTCTGCTATCAGATAGGAAAGATTGATGTGCACTGCCATTCCTTAGAATGTTGTGTTGCCATAGACACTGGCTAGTTCTCAAACCCCTTTTATTTCATACACTTCCTTCACAAAAGAGTGCTGATTGAGTTCAAACAAATTTATGTTGAAAAATAAAAGTATACATAGAAGGGAGACGAAATTAGAATCTGGCTAAGTTTCTTTCCTTCCTAAATCCCCACCTTCGGATTCTTTTCTTAGTTAATGGAAAGAGCAGCTTGCTTAATGGCATATACATACATTTCACTACTCCTTCTAAGCTCATTCAATAATTCTTGAAATAAATCTTGGCCAAAAAAAAGTAAAGGCTGCATAAAAATTGAGAAGTTTTGTCACGAATTTCTTCATTCTCCATTTGTTGCCCTGAGTGGCATTATTAATAGTTTCACTTTGCATTAATGTCGCATTTTAAAGGTTAAAACAACTGTTGTTAAATATTTCTTTGTCTATTCAATACCATCTAATTATATTGGAAAGACAGGCTTCATTCCTATTTTACAAGTGGGAGTAAGGCTCAGAATAGTCATGTATTTCCCAATGGGAATATTAAAGCACCAAAAACTTAGGGTATTACAATTATTGAGAACTTGGTTATGCTTCCTTCATTGATAATTACTCCTTGCCTTAGGAAAAGGAAAAAAGTTAGATCCTTGGAGAGCAAAGACATTTTTATGCTACTGAGAATAATTTTTTTCTCTTGACTACAGAAGAAAAATGAGAAAACCATCATGAAACTGCCTGTCTTTGCCAGTGGTGATGAGATTGAATCTACTCTTATATGGCACTATCATTTGAAACAATTGTAATTTGTTGGGTTAATTTAAATATGGCCTGTTATGGGCTGAACTGTGTTCCCCTTAAATTCATATGTTGAAGCCCTAACCCCCAGTACTTCAGAATGTGACTATATTTGGAGATAGGGCTTTTAAAGAGGTAAATAAATTAAAATGAGGCTGTGAGGTTGGTCCCTAATCCAATGTGATTGGTGTCCTTATAAGAAGGGGAAATTCGGACACAGAGACACAGCAGGGATGTGTACGAACAGGGAGAAAAGACCATGTGAGGACACAGTGAGAAGACACCATCTGCAAGCCAAGGAGAGAGGTCTGAGGAGAAATCAAATGAGCCAACACCTTGATCTTGGGTTTCTAGCCTCCAGAACTGTGAGAAAAGTAATTCCTATTGTTTAAGCCACCCAGCGTGTGGTATTTTGTTTTAGCAGCCCTAGCAAACTATTACATTGGCCTAAAAAACATTAGATCTGAGGAGGGGAAAGGATCATTTATCAATGAGAAGCATCCCAGGGCTCCTTTAGTTACTCAAGTCACAAATTAGGGCTTTTCAAAAGGAGCCTTCCCATAAACTAGAAAACAAAGATTGGCATTTAACTATAAATACTCTAAGAATCATTTCACGAATAGCATCCTCTATTTTGGAAAAATGGTTCCAAATGAACTGCTCATTACCCAACACTTGACTGAACTACATTATGCAAAATGCATGGCAAGGATTCAGCAGCATTTGCAAGTTAACAATAAGCTATAAACAGCTCTATATTCTTCTTCTGGGCCTTTCTCCAGAAGGAATTATTTAATTTGGAATTAATTTTTGTATTCAAATAAGTATTTAATAAAGTGGGTTTTTTTTGAAATAGTACATTTGTAGGAAAACTATATTTTAGGTGCTATCTTTAAAAAATAGTTTATTGAGGTGAAATTCACATAATATAAAATTAAGCAGTGTAAAATAAACAATTCTTTTTTTTTTTCAAAGATTTTATTTATTTATTCACGAGAGACGCAAAGAGTGAGAGGCAGAGACACAGGCAGAGGGAAAAGCAGGCTCCATGCAGGGAGCCCAATGTGGGACTCAATCCCTGGACCCCAGGATCATGCCCTGGGCCAAAGGTAAACGCTCAACCACTGAGCCACCCAGGTATCCCTAAAGTAAATGATTCAATGGTATTAATTATAGTCATAATGCTGTACAACCTCTACTTCTCCATAGTTAAAAACATTTCTGTCACTCCATAGTAAAACTCTAACCATTAAAGAATTTCTTCCCATTGCCATCTTTCCCCAGCTCCTAGCAACCACCAGTCTGTGTTCTGTCTCCATGGATTTATTCATTCTGGATATTTCACATAATGGAATTAGACAACATTTGTCTTTTGTGCCTCCCTTCTTTCACTTAGCATAATGTTTTAAAGGTTCTTTCATGTTGCAGAATATGCCAGTAATGGATTCCTTTTTATGACTGAATAATATTCCATTGTATATAAATACCACATTTGGTTTATTCATTCATTTGTTGATAGACATTTGGATTGTTTTTACCTTTGACTACTGTGGATAGTGCTGCTATAAACCTGTTTTATACGTACTTGTTTGAGTAGCTGTTTTCAATTCTTCTATGTGTAGACCTTGGAGTGTAATTACTGGGTCATATGGTAATTCTATGTTTTAACTTTTTGAAGAGCCATCAAACTGTTTTACACAGTGGCTGCACCATTTTACGTTTCCACCAGCACTGTATGAGGGTTCTAATTTCTCCATATCCTCTCAAACTCCCTTTTAAAAAACTTATAGGGATGCCCGGTGGCTCAGCAGTTAAGTGCCTGCCTTCAGCCAGGGCGTAATCCTGGAGTCCTGGGATCGAGTCCCACATCAGGCTTCCTGCATGGAGCCTGCTTCTCCCTCTGCCTGTGTCTCTGCCTCTCTCTGTGTGTCTCTCATGAATAAATAAAATCTTTAAAAATTTTTTTTTAAATTATAGCTTTTGCTGTTTACCGTTTTCTTAAAAAATTATAGTTATTACAGTGGGTGTGGAGTAATATCTCTGTGTGGTTTTTATCTGCATTCACTTAATGACTACTGATGTTTAGCATCGTTTCAGATGCCTGTTGGTCATTTGTAGGTTTTCTTTGGAGAAGTGTCTATTCAATCTTTTGCCCATTTTTTTTTTCTTTTGCCCATTTTTAAATTGGGTTATCTGTTTTTGAGCTTGTAAGAGTTTTTTTTTTTAATATATTCTGGTTATTTAAAAAATAAATAAATAAATAAATAAATAAAAATATATTCTGGTTATTTAATCCTAATCATATATAGATTTGCAATTATTTAATTCCATTCTATAGGTCATCTTCTCATTTTTAAAATAACATCCTTTGGAGTACAAAATTTTTTTAATTTTAAGTTTTTATTTATTTATACATGAGAGACACAGAGAGAGAGGCAAAGACACAGGCAGAGGGAGAAGCAGGCTCTATGCAGGGAGCCCAATGTGAGACTCGATCCTGGGTCTCCAGGACCACACCCTGGGCTGAAGGCAGGTGCTAAACTGCTGAGTCACCCAGGCTGCCCCCAAATTTTTTAATTTTGATGAAATTCCAGTAATCTATTTTTTTCATTTCTTCTTTGTGCTTTTCATCATCCTATCTAAGAATCCATTGCTAAATTCAAGGTCATAATTATTTTTTTAATATTTTATTAATATTTCATGAGAGATGCACAGAGAAAGGCAGAGAGATAGGCAGAAGGAGAAGCAGGCTCCCTGTGGGGAGCCGGATACAGGACTCAATCTCAGGACCCTGGGATCATGACCTGAGCCAAAGGCAGACACTCAACCACTGAGCCACCCAAGCACCCCAAGGTCATAATTATTTACTTCTATATTTTCTTCCAAGAATTTTATGGGTTTATTCCTTATATTTAGGTTGTTGCTCTATTTTGAGTTGATTTTTCTATATGGAGTGAGGTAGAAGTCCAACTTCATTCTTTTGCAGATAGAAAGGCAGTTGTCCTGGTACCATTTGTTAGAAAGTTTTCCTTCCCCATTAAATGGACTTGACACCCTTGTCAAAAATTAATTTCCTATCTGGACTCTTATTTATATCCCATTGGTCTGTATGTCTATCTTTATGACAGAATCACACTTTTTTGGTTAGTGTAGCTTTATAATAAGTTTTGAAATTGGGAAATGAGTCCTCCAATGTTTTTCTCCTTTTTCAAGATTGTTTTGGCTATGCAGAGCCCCCTGCAATTCCATATGAATTAGAGGATAGGTCTTTCCATTTCTACAAAAATGGCTGTTGAAATTTTGATAGGGATTGTGTTGCAGTTGAAGATTGCTTTGGGTTATTGACATCTTAACAATGTTGAGTCTTCCAATCTGTGTACATGGAATGTGTTTCCACTTTTTTAGGTCTTCTTTAACTTCTTTTAGCCATGTTTTATAGTTTCAGTGTGCAAATCTTTCACTTTCTGGTTAAAATTATTCCTAAGTATTTTATTCTTTTTTTTTTTTATTTTATTTACTTATGATAGTCATACAGAGAGAGAGAGAGAGGCAGAGACATAGGCAGAGGGAGAAGCAGGCTCCATGCACCGGGAGCCCGATGTGGGATTTGATCCCGGGTCTCGAGGATCGCGCCCTGGGCCAAAGGCAGGAGCCAAACCGCTGCGCCACCCAGGGATCCCGTATTTTATTCTTTTGGATGCTATTGTAACATAATTGGTTTTTTAAAAAAGATTTTATTTATTTATTCATGAGAGACACAGAGACAGAGAGGCAAAGACATAGGCAGAGAGAGAAGTAGGCTCTATGCAGGAAGCCCAATGCGGGACTTCATCCCAGGACTCCAGGATCTCACCCTGGGCGGAAGGCAGGCCCTCAACTGCTGAGCCACCCAGGCGTCTCTAACATAATTGTTTTTTAAATTTTCTTTTCAGATTCTTTGCTGGTATATAGAAATACAACTGATTCTTGTCTGTTGATCTTGTCCTCTACAATTTTGCTGAATCATTATTAGAATCACTATTAGTTTAAACAGTTTTTTGGTGGATTCTTAGAATTTTCTATATATAGAATCATATCATTTGTGAATAAATAGCTTTACTTCTTCCTTTATAATTTCAATGCCTTTTATTTCTTTTTCTTGTCTAGTTACTTGGCTAGAACTTCCAGTAAAATGTTAAATAGCATTGGTAAAATTGGCATCTTTGTCTTGTTCCTGATTTTGGGGAAAAAGCTTTTGGTCTTTCATCATTGAGTATGATGTTAGCTGCTGTTCATGCAATCCCTTTATCGTGTATTTTGTATTCCTAGTTTCCTAGTTCCTAGTTTCCTGATTGTTTTTATCATGAAAAAGTATTGAATTTTGTCAAATAATTTTTCTCTTTTCTGTATTCAGATGATCATGTATTCTTTTCCCTCTATTAATGTGTCGTACTATATTAATTTATTTTCTTATGTTTAAAGACTTGCATTCCTGGGATAAATTCCTCTTGGTTATAGTGCATAATCCTTTAGATATGCTGTTGGATTTGGTTTGTATCTTTATTCAAAAGAATATTGACCTGTGGCTTTCTGTTCTTGTGATGTCTTTCTTTCCTTCTCTCTTTCTTTCTTTCTTTTTTTTTTTTATTTTTTTTATTTTTTTTTAATATTTATTTTATTTATTTATGATAGAGAGAGAGAGGCAGAGGAGGAGGGAGAAGCAGGCTCCAGGCCGGGAGCCCGACGCAGGACTCGATCCCGGGACTCCAGGATTGCGCCCTGGGCCAAAGGCAGGCGCCAAACCGCTGAGCCACCCAGGGATCCCATCTTTCTTTCTTTCTTTCTTTCTTTCTTTTTCTTTCTTTCTTTCCTTCTCTCTTTCTTTCTTTCTTTCTCTTTCTTTCTTTCTTTCTTTCTTTCTTTCTTTCTTTCTTTCTTTCTTTCTTTCTCTCTTTCATTTCACTTTGGTATCACAGTGATGCTGGCCTCAGAGAAAGATTTGGGACAGCTCTTGCTCTTCTAATTTTTTAAAGAGTTTGAGAAGGATTAATGTTAGTTCTTCTTTAAATGTTTTGTTGAGGGATCCCTGGGTGGCACAACGGTTTAGCGCCTGCCTTTGGCCCAGGCCCAGGGTGCTATCCTGGAGACCCGGGATTGAATCCCATGTTGGGCTCCCGGTGCATGGAGCCTGCTTCTCCCTCTGCCTATGTCTCTGCCTCTCTCTCTCTCTCTCTCTGTGACTATCATAAATAAATAAAAATTAAAAAATAAATAAATGTTTTGTTGAGGGCACCTGGGTGACTCAGTGGTTGAGCATCTGCCTTTAGTTTAGGTGGTGATCCTGGGGTCCTGGGACTGAGTCCCACATTGGGCTCCCCGTGGGCAGCCTGCTTCTGCCTCTGCCTATGTTTCTGCCTCTCTCTGTGTGTCTCTCATGAATAAAAAATTAAAGTCTTTTAAAAAATGTTTTGTTGAATTCACCCATGAAGGCATCTGGTCCTGAACTGTTTCTTTTTCGGTACAGAGGTTTTTGATTATTCATTCATTCTCTTCACCTCTTACAGGTTTGTTGAAGTTTTCTATCTCTTCTTGTGTATTTCTAGGAATTTGTCCATTTCACATAGGTTTGTTTGTTCACAGACAGTTGTTCATAATATTCTCTTATAATCCTTTTTTTCCTATAAGCTCAGTAGTAATGTCCCCATTTTCATTTCTGATTTAGTTATTTGCATCTTCTATCTTTTTGTCTTTGTCAGTCTAGCTACAGTCTGTCAATTTTGTTGATCTTTTCAAAGAACCAACTTTTGTTGATTCTATTTTTTAAATTCTCTATTTCATTTATTTCTCCTCTAACCTTTATTATTTCCTTTTTTATGCTTGCTTTAGGTTTGGTTTTCTCTTTTTATGATTTCTTAAGGTGTAAAGTTAGATTATGACTTGACATCTTTCCTCTCTTTTAATATAGGCATTTACTGCTATAAAATTTCCTTCTGCTCACTACCTTGACTACATTCCATAAGTATCTTGTATTTTCATTTTCATTGGTCTCAAGTATTTTCTAATTTCCATTTTGATTTCATCTTTGACCCATTGGCTGTATAATAGTATATTTCTACATATTTGTGAATTTTCAGTTTTCATTGTTTTTGATTTCTTGCTTCATTCCATTGAGGTCAGAAAAGATACTTTGTATGATTTTAATACTGTTTATTGAGTTTTGTTTTGTAGTCTAACAGGTGATCTATTCTGGAGAATGTTCCAAAAGTACTCAAGAAGAATGTGTATTCTGACATTGTTGGAATGTTCTGTGTATGTCTATTAAGTTTAGTTGATTTGCAGTTTTTGTCTAGTAAGTCCAAAACCTATGCTTCCTCAGGGATGGTTTCTGTGAATGTATTTATTTTTTCCTTTAAATGGACCCTTCTTAAAAATAAATAAATAAATAAATAAATAAATAAATGGACCCTTCTTGGGGATCCCTGGGTGGCTCAGTGGTTTAGTGCTTGCCTTTGGCCCGGGGTGTGATCCTGGAGACCAGGGATCGAGTCCCACATCGGGCTCCCTGCATGGAGCCTGCTTCTCTCTCTCTCTGTCTCATGAATAAATAAATAAAATCTTTAAATAAATAAATAAATAAATGGACCCTTCTTTCCTGTTTTTTTTTTCTTTTGTATGCCTTGTGGGTTTTTTGTTGAAAGCTGAACATTTGAAAGTTATAATATGATAACTCTAGAAATCAGATTCCCCCCACTCCCCAGATTCTTGATTGTTGAAGGCTGCCATCATCTGTTTGTTTACTGATTTTTCCAAAGTATTTTTACAAAGATATTACTTGTTGTACATGCTGACCAAAGTCTATTCCTTTAGCTTATGTTCATCCAGTGACAGAGATTTCCTTGAATGGGAGAAAAAGTGAGAAGAAGATGAAAGAAAGAAAAGAAAGAAAAGAAAGAAAAGAAAAGAAAAGAAAAAAAAAGAAAAGAAAAGAAAAGAAAAGAAAAAAAAGACAATAATTTGCTAATAAGATCTGCTTTGCTTCCTCCAGAGCCAAGTACCCAGATCCCACACTGCGAATATGCGCTGCCATCTTCAGAACCAACAATGAGCCAGGGAAGGAGGGGGCAGGAGCAAATAAAAACAACACAAGGTTTTCCACTGTTTTTAAGTTGATTTTTTTCTTGATTCAGTGTTTGCTTGGTTGCTATAAACTGTTGACTGTTTTTTCAGAGTTCTGACAAAGTTGGTTCTAAGAGATTCTGCTTATTTTTTGATGTTTCCATGAAGAGACTGATATTTGGAGTTGTCAACTCTGCCATTTTGCTGATGTCACTCCATGAAAAATATGTTCTAATGAACTTCCTAGCAAAGCCATGTAACTAACACTTAGGTCGAAATCTCCACAACATTTGGATCGTTTTCATATCCCTACCATAGTTCTTCCTTCTTTCTTCTTTGTCACTCATATCTCTTACTCACCTACTTTGATATACAAATCATAATGATATTAAAATAATTAAAATAATAGGTAACACTTAGTGACCATTTGCTATGCACCAGGTCCTGGGCTAAGTGCTTTACATGACTAATCTCATTCAATCCACTTAATAATTCCACTATAAGGACATTTATAATCTCTATTCCATAGGTGAGTAAAAAGAGATTCAGAGAGTTTGAGGAAATTGTCTAGAGCCAGCCAGTAGCAAATATGGGATTTAAACCAATTCTATCTGATAACAGAGCCTGTGTCTTTATTTAGGTTTAGACTTTCTTCTTGGGCCCCTGTGACTCCTTAGTCCTCATTTCTTGTTAATTCTCCCTAGGCAATATTTTTCCTGTTGAACATTTACCACTTTTATTTTTATCATTCTGGTTTCCAGGCCAAGGAAAGGGCCAGACTTGGGAGAGAATGGGGTACCTCCTGAATGTAGCATCCATCCACTTGTTCTTTTGGCTTTTCAATAAAGCCTCATGTTTGTTTGGCTTTGATTTTTTTTTCCTCTGCTCTCTTCATGTCTCTTCTTTTCCACACGTTCTGGATAAGTATTCTTCCAGCTAACTTGAACCAGGGAAATTTTAAGGGAGGCTGAGCAGTATCCTTGGGGGCAACTCTGGAACTCAGTGTCTAGAAATTTCAGTCCTAGTGATCTACCCTACAGGAAAATTCATGAAAAAAATATTTTATCTCAAGATATTTTATTTTTTGTTCTTCTAACCACACAGTCTGCTTATTTCTCTTGAGGCAAATTAATCTCCTCAGGGAAGGCCAAAAACATAAATAACAGGTTTGGTAGTATTGGATTTTTTTTTTCTTTCAAAATAGCTGACTTAGAATATAGTTTCCAAAGTTTTAGTTTATCTAGAAGTTATAAGACATTTTGGCAGGAGTATCCATGCCAGAGGTTTGGAAATATCTTAGGATGTTGCCACTTACTATACACCATCGCTGAACTTTTAGAAATACCTGAGGAACCAAAGGGAAGGGAAAGGCTCTGATCTTGGCTCATTTTTTAAAGATTTATACTTTTCTTTCTTAATGCTGCCTCTTAGAGTCATCTGGAGCTGGCATTTGATATGCTTCTAATAGATATTTATCAAGCACTGCAGGGTAATGGGGACTCAGTGGTGCACAAGAGAGGCTTGGTGCCTTCTCTGGAGGAACAGACAGTCTGGTGGGAAGACATCTAATTAAACACAACCATACTATGACTCTAAAGTGTAAGAAGAACCTCAACAGTGGAAAGACATGCCATGAACCCCCTACTTGACTAGAGAAGCAAAAGGTGTCTTGCTTAGCATCTAGTTTAAACTCCCTGTGGGAAGTGGCCTACCTTTTGTTAGTAATTAAACCAGGACTAAAATTTTTGTTTTATGTCTTATTTCTCTCTCTCTTTTTTAAAGATTTTATTTATTTATTCACAAGAGACACACAAAGAGAAAAGAGAGAGAGAGAGAGAGAGAGAGGCAGAGACACAGGCAGAGGGGGAAGCAGGCTCCATGCAGGGAGCCCAACATGGGACTCAGTCCTGGGTCTCTAGGATCACACTCTGGGCTGAAGGCGGCACTAAACCCCTGAGCTACCCGGGCTGCCCTTATGTCTTATTTCTCAATTCAACATTAACACACATAAACAAAAAGACAAAAACAACTTATCTGCTATACTTTCTTTCTGATTTAGTTGGAAAACCTGATCTTGGCTTTTCATTTCTTTTTTACTCACATAGAAGTTAGTTTGATTGTTCAAAAACTAGAGAGAAGTGCTGGCAATTGTGTAGGCTATTCACCATGTAGGTTTCCCATGGTACTCTGCACATGCCAGCCACTGCTGGTCTGATCTGTGAACAGGACTCTCTTTCTTATGAGCCAAACCTGGGATGAAGTCTGGGGTGGTTGGATGATGCACAAATGCTTCTAGCAGGCCTTGAGTTGACTTCAACCCCACTTTTTTTTTTTTTTTTCTCAGACCAAGCTTAAGCCTGACACCTTCAGATTCACTTATCAACTCAGTCTGTCTCTAAACCACAACTGCCTGGCAAATTTTTATTGCTTAACTGTTGGTTGTGTGATGACAAAAAAACACCAAACATATTTTAGTTTTCAACATGCATTGGGGCCAAACCACATTGTAATTGGTGGTTCTTTGGATTTTTATTTCATGTGACATGAGTAGGGCAAGCAGAGACATCACTGATTTTGCATGCAAACAAAATAGCCATCAGCAGATCAGGGCTTGAGGGATCTCAAAAGAGCATCCTAGGAGGTCATCTGGAATCACACAATTTTAGAGTTGGAAGAAACCTTAAAAGGATCACCTAGTTCAACAAACACCCTTTTAACTCTTGAATTTCCTTTATTATGTAATTTTTCTTTTCTCTTCTTTCCTTTTTTCTTTCTTTCCTTTCTTCTTTCTTTCTTTCTTTCTTTCTTTCTTTCTTCTTTCTTTCTTTCTTTCTTTCTTTCTTTCTTTCTTAGAGAGAGAGTGAGGAGGACAAAGGCAGACGAAGAGGAAGAGAGAGAATCTTAAGTAGGCTTCGTACTCAGTGTGGAGCTGCATATGGGACTTGACCACATGACCCTGAGATCATGACCTGAGGTGAAATCATGAGTGCTTAACCGACTGAGTCACCTAAGTCCCCCTACTATGTATTTCTTGTATGGACATGCAGCTAGACTGATGTCCATCCTCAATTATCCACTGGAACTGCTCTCTGTTAGTTCACCAATGACTTTCTAGTGGCCCAAACACTGGTCCCCTCAGTCCTTATTTTACTCAATATCTTTTAGGTATTTATTATGGTTAATTACTTTGCAAGTCTTTGGCTTCTGGTACATTATTTGCTTCTAACTTTTCTCCTACATCTTTGATCAGTGATTTTGAGTCAGGGACAGTCTTTCCCTACAGGGGACATTTAAGAATGTTTGGAGACATTTTTTTGGTTGTCACAAGGGGCAGAGGGTGCTACTGGCATCTAATGGGTAGAGGCCAGAGATGCTAAACAAATGCATAAGACAGCTCCTTGTGACAAAGAGGCTTGAGGACTCCCAAGCCACATCACAGGATGCTGCTTGATCCAGAATGTGTTGCTCCTTTCAGAACCAGAGACCTGGCATTGTCTCCTAATGAAACCTTTGCAGTTGGAAAAGATATCAGAGTGGCCACATATACCTGTTCTTTATGTCACTCATTCATGCTGCCAAAGCCAAGACTTGATATGTCTATCTGCAGTTGGAAGAGAGATGGCTTGAGCTGAGTTGCCGGTCCTGTTGGCTTTTGCTGCCACTGCTGCTACTGCTGCACACCCCAACCCAGGCCTCAAAGGCTCCTCGAGGAAGGACATACTTTTTCTCTGACTTACATTTAGGAAGAAGTGTCTTTGCTGGACTGATAGATCCCAGGGTTATAACTCTCTAAATTCTCTTATACTGCCAGTCTACCACTTGGAAAGAAGGATGCATGGGTCAGAATCTGGTTTGGGCTCCCTCTTGGACCTACGTTGAAGGTTTCCTTCCACCTAGAATGGTCATCGGGCAATAACACCAGATGTCTATGTGGTCCCTTTCTTACGCGGAGACTGTGAATGAAAATGGATGGGCCCCCGAGTTTGGTATAATTCCCTCCTCAGCAGTTTTTTGCTCTGAGGGTTAATATGCTGGGAGAGAGGTGACCAAAATCTGTTTGCCTTTAGGGCTAGTATCCAGGGTTTGGTAAAAAAAAATACACTGTTCCATCATATTCTTCTTGATTAGACTATATCTTGTAAACTGAATCTTTTATTTATTGTAGATCTGAAGTGTAAAACCAATCTGTTGAAATTTATTTTCAGGGGTAGCACCCTTCAAAGCTAAACATAAGGTGTTTTGTTTTGTTTTATTTTTTTTTCCAGATCAAAGCACTAGAATATGTCAAGAAGGAAATTTCCTAAGCTCAGTAATGCCCACAGAAATAGTTATGCATGCAGTATTTTAGCTAGCATTGGTGCAATATAATTTTAAAATCAGATATATTGTACACCTGAAACTAATATCATAGTGTATGTTAACTAACTTGAATTTAAATTAAATAAAAACTTTTATTTATTTATTCATGAGAGACAGAGAAAGGTAGAGATACAGGCAGAGGGAGAAGCAGGCTCCATGCAGGGAGGCCAATGTGGGACTTGATCCCGGGACTCCAGGATCAGGCCCTGGGCTGAAGGTGGCACTAAACTGCTGAGCCACCTGGGCTGCCCTAAATAAAAACTTTTTAAAAAGATATAAAGGCAAAATGGAAATGATAAATACAGAAAATAGAATTCAGTAATTACAATTCACTAGTCTCCTAACCAGCTGTCTGCTTACTCATTTATTCATTCCTTAATAATTTATCAAGTATCTACTCTGAGCCAGTCACAGTGCTGGGTGCCTGAGATGGGGACAATTCCTATCTCTATGGAGTTTGGACTCTAGTAAGGATCGCATTCTAGTGCTATGTTAATTTTGAAGAAAATTCATAGCTTGAATATGCAACTATTTCAAATACCCAAGTCATAAAACTATGCCAAAATGCACGGGAGAGTCCAAAAGGAGAATTCACATTTTATATTTGGGAATGAATATACAGCATTTATGTCTCTAACTTCTACCTTTATCATAATGCTCATTTCCCCTAATTTCATTTATTTTTCTTTAAAATAAAATGGAGAAACTGGGAAAGGAAAGATTCTTCAAAAATTTGGATATGGATCCGTAACTCTTAATTTATTGTGAATAATTATTTCAAGGAATTATATTGGAGCTCTCCATGAAAAAAAGCAGCTTTTCCCAGGTCCTGAGAGACCATACTTGTGTTTAGGGTGTGTGTGTGAGTGTGTTTCTTGAGATAGATCAGGTTGGCTGTTAAATGCTCCATGTGGTTCAAAAAGAGATATCAGGAAGCTTTGGAAACCATTTGGAGCAGCATCTACAACAGTGAGACTAGAGGTTTATAAGCCTCCTCCCTTCACACCACCCACCCACAGCTGAATTGCCCACAGTGGGGCCGCTGCCTTGGGGAGCACAACTCTTGAGAGGACAGAGATTCCTTCTGGCATGGTCTGGTTGGCATCCCCAGCACCAACCACTGGCTGGAAGAGTTGGCACTCAGTAAGTATTTGTTACATGAATGAATAAACATTTAAAAATGTACTTTGAACAAGAGAGGACAAAATTAAATCTCCTTGGGTTCCTAGTCAGATGATTTTTACAGCTTCTTTGATTAGTTGATTGGGAATTACATTTGATATACCAAAGACCCAATAAAAGCAGACAAGGAATGTGGGTACCTAGAGACCTCAGGTTTTTGAGAAGTAGCACCAGGTGCTTCTATGATTACATTTAAAGTAGACATCAATGCCTATATAGCCAGTGCTCTGGTTTAATTACAAATTATTGATGATTATAGGTTACATTTTGATTTACATAAAACAATCTGAATTCCAGATGCATATACTTAGAAGTTATTATTTTGGGATAATTTTTGGTATCTCAGACATTTTACTAATTAAGAAGGATTTCTGCAACTTGTAAGCTTAAAGAGGCTTTTCTTATATCAGTGATGGCAGATGGATTTCATCTCACTTGCCGATTTTGATTAATTGGTTTGCCTAGAATGCCAGATTGGGAAGGATTCTGAGGCCAATCCTGAACCCTCTGGAGAAGGCTACCACACATGATAAATTATTAATGTCTTTTTTGGCTGATAGAGGTGGGGAGATGGCACATGTCCTGCATAATTTCCATCCCCATTCTATAAACTATAATGCAAGATCTGAAGTACCTCTTCTGCATCCAGAAACTGAACGCAGCCAAGATCTGCAAATCGGCATGGTGGTGGTGATGAGTAGATACATCAGTATACATCTTGAAGGAGAGTCTTTTTTTTTTTCTTTTTGAAGAAAGAGTCATTTTTTAGCTTGATGGCAAATGCCCTAAAATGAAATTATTGAAAGAGTTTGGTTCCTTGCCAGAGAGATGAAGACCTAAACGAACACAAAATTTGTGAAGTCCAAGAAGTCACTGCTGAACCTTGAAAATGAGTTAATAAACCTGGTGGGAGTTAAAACAGCCCAGGATTGATGCCAAATAGCTACAGTTCAGCAGCTAGTGATCAGCTGTGTGCTTTTGGTCAATGCAGCCTCTCTCCCTGGGACTGTGTCCTCATCTCTAAGATATGGATAATAATACCTGCTCTGCAGTTGATAACAGATATATATCAAAGGGCTTGGCACAGAGAGCAACTCAAATAGTAATTTTTAGGGTGCCTGGGTGGCTCAGCAGTTGAGCGTCTGCCTTCGGCTCAGGTCGTGATCCTGGAGTCCCAGGATTGAGTCCCACATTGGGCTCCCTGCTTAGAGCCTGCTTCTCCCTCTGCCTGTGCCTCTGCCACTCTCTGTGTCTCTCACGAAAAAATAAATAAAATCTTTTTTAAAAAGTAGTAATTTTTACCACAGAAGTGTAAATTGCTGGATTTTCTGGAAAATTATCCTTTAAACTAGTTTGGTAACATGTTTATGTTTTCAAGCATGCTTTTGGGAAACTTTCTATTCTAAAAGATCAATGAGTGTGTCAGCTATTGATCGCTTCATGAATACTAAAATAAAGCATAACTCCCATGCAGTAGCTGGCATTCATTTTATCTGGCAACCCTGTGAGGGCAATTTGCATTTAAGACAAATTACCAGTGCATCTGAATCTACTCATTTTTATTCTCTAAACTAGATACAAGCTACTTATTGATGCTTGCACTGCCCAATTCAAATCTACTTCACCACCTCGTTAGCTGCCATGGTAGTAGAGTACACAGATTAGAAGAAATTATTCAGAACAGATGTATAACTCAAAAAATAGACAAACTCTGGGTTCAAGGAAAGATGGTGTTTTCAGCACTCTTTCACATGACTTGTAATTTTGGGTGCTCTTAGAAAGAGATCTCTTTAAGTGAAGGTTACTTTTTAAATCCAATTTAGGCTTACACTTATCTCCAGAGGAGTCTTAACAAGAAGAACTATGCAAACATTTTTTATTGAATAGAATTATTTTCTAGTTCCCTTTAGAACTTCGAAGATGAAAATTCAGGTAAGAAAATTATCATTACCAAAATGGTATGTCAACAAAGAGATTTTATCTGTATTTGCTTGCCTGTAGGAAAGCAGTGTAAATACTTGCCTCTGATTTCACAGGGAGGGAGAGTCGGGCAGCAGGCGAAACTTTTGTCATTTGCCCATGGTTTTAAAACGTAAAAAAAAAAAAAAAAAAAAAAATCCAGCTGGACCCAAAAGGTAAAAGCTGCTTTGAAAAAAATCCACTTAGGGGATCTGTGGGTGGCTCAGTGGTTTAGCGCCTGCCTTCGGCCCAGGGCGTGGTACTGGAGTCTCGGGATCGAGTCCCGCATTGGGCTCCCTGCGTGGAGCCGGCTTCTGCCTGTGCCTCTGCCTCTCTCTCTCTCTCTCTCTGTCTCTCATGAATAAATAAATAAAATCTTGAAAAAAAAATCCATTTGGCAGGAGGAAGTTCTAAAAAATAGTAAGATAGTTGCATTTTGAGTTATTTGGGCAATCTAAAAATATTTATTATGGAAAAAGTAAAAAAGAAGACACACATACATACTGTTGATTGCTGAGAAATGGTGTACATGTACATCTGAGAAAAGAAAGTTATCTAGAATATGAGGTACACATTTTTAAAGAATTACCTAATAGCCCTTCTGTCTTGGGATACAGTAGAATTCAGTGACTACAAAAGTGGGACTCTGAAGACTAACAGACCTGGGTGCAAATCCTTACAACCTCCCAGCTGTGTGATCTTGGGGAAGCTACTCACTTTTTGAGTCTCAGGTTCACTATCTGCAAATCCACAATAACTATGCCAGTACCATGTCACCATTGCTGTGAGAATTAAATGAGACACTAATTATAAAGTGCTCACTATGGGGCTTTATAAAAAAAAAAAAAAGTCAATAATGTTGACTAATGTTAGCCTTGGTCATTTTTAAAATTCTGAGGTTTGTGCAGTTGACAGGAGATTCAGAGCTGTTATTGAAAGCAGAAAGCATCAACCCTCCCGGGGGCTCCTGCATTGGAGGTGGCGGGGGAGGGGCTGTTGGCCTTCTGATTGAAAATCTCCTTTTTCACAGATAGCTTCAAGGTACTGTTTTAGGAATATGGTGGTTTTTAAAAATTATTCTTAAACTGTGTTAAACATTACCTTGTATGGTATATTTTATAAGTTTTCAAAAGTAGCTCCTTTCAAGAACTATATTTAACTACATTAATTGCTTTGGTAGTGATACATATTCTCAGATACCCACAGTTTAAATTTATTTTTTATAAATGAAATTAATGACAAAATCAAATATATTTCATATGGTCTGCTTGGATAATGAGGCCTTTCTTTCTTTGAGACCCAGTATGACTGGTATTTTCTCCATGTTTTTGTCTCTATATTCAAATTTAACTAGATAAATTTTAAAATACTCGTATTAGAGTCTAGGAGATAAATATCAGATTGGGAGAAAACATTTCCTCTACTTACACTTGCAAAGGATTATGTAATCAAGAGGCACCAAACAAAGAACTCTGTAACAATGGATTAATATCCTTGATATATGGTAATGGCTGCACAACTTTATAAATTTGCTTAACGTCATTGAATTACATACTTAAAATGGGTGAATTTTATGGTATGTAAAATATACTCCAATATAATTATTTTTAAAAGTCCTCCATACATAAAGAACTACAAATCAATAGGGGGGAAAATGAGTCAACAGCAAAATGTGAAAGAGATATAAGCAGGAAGTTTGCAGGAAAGCAAGTATGGATGGCTAGTAAAGATACAAATAAGCTCAATTTCATTAGTAATTAGGAGACTTCACCGTAAAACAGCAAGTGTACTTGTCATAAATCGTTTGCTAAATTTTTAATATTTTAATTCAAATTGTATACATTATTTGAGTAGGTAGTACACTTAAAGCATTCAAAGATAAAAGTGGAAAAAGGTGTAAAAATGTACAGTTAAAGTCCCCTTTCTTGTTTTTTTCCCCAGACATCTAGTATCTTTTCCCCTAGTGCAACAAATGTTACCAGTATCCTGTGTAATTTTCCTGAGATCCTTACACCTGGGGAAATATGTGTATTTACTACCACCACTTTATGAACAGATGTTCAGCCACTGTCTATATTGCTCTGCACATTGCTCTGTCTTCTCCCTTCTAATAGCTACCCAATAAGTCCCTAGATAGCATCTTCATTATTTTTTTAAAGCTGTTATAGAATTTCATTGTGCAGATATGTCACATTTAAATATTTAAATGTTTCTTATTGACGGGGATGTTTTTTCAGCATTTTCTCATTTACACTGCACTAGACATTTCATCAGTTCACATACATGTGAGCATGTCTGTGGAGTGTTCCTACAGTCAGTTTTGATAAAAATGGCAACACTTTGAAAGATCGATTGCATATAGCATCAGTGAGGGTCCAGAGGAATGGGTAGCTCATACATTGTTTGAAGGGAGCAGTCTTGCTCTGTATCACGATTAGAAATATGCTTACCCTTTGGTCCAGAAATTCTATTTTTAGGAATCTTCCCTGTAGAAATCCTTACAAATGAACATGAAGTTGTTCATTCCCGCAATGCTTGTGATGGCAAAACACTGAAATCAACCTAAATATACAGTAATCTTAGTAAGCAAATTATGGTACATCTATATTATGAAATATTACGACAAGGTAAAAAGAAAGAGATGGATACTTATAAATTGACATGTAAAGACAGTCCTATAAGTTGTGGTAAAAAGCATGTTATATGAGTGATGTGGCCCCACATAAGACAGATAGATAGAAAAGATCTATAAATCTATATCTATATCTAGAAACTGTGTATCTTTTATCTCTGCCTCTCAACCTCCTTCCCCTTCTTTCTATAAATGTATAGAAAAAGATCTGGATATATACATACACATTAACATTTAGCAGTGGTTAACAAAGAGGAAAAAAATATTGAAGAAGAGTGAAAGAGAAATTTTTATTCTTTATTTTTTTGTATGGTTGGACAGCTTTTACAATATGAATATATTCACATACAATTTCTATAATTAAAAAAATGGCATTTGACAATACCAATAAAATTCTAATGAAAGCCATCAGCTACCACTTCAAGACTTTTTTCTCTTTCTTCCTCTACCCTGTTTTTTGTTAATCATGAACATTTTCAAGAATACATAAGGTACAAAAAATAATATAACAGATACTCATGCATCCACCATCCAAATTTAACAGATGTTAACATTTTGTCAAATTTGCTTCAGCTTTTGCTTTAAAAAAAGAATGAAAATGTTATGCTACAATTAAAGCTCTGTGCCCTATACCCTCATGGTGGCAATATTCTTGCAGTTGTATATCATTTACAAGTTTTTAGATCATAAAATAAGATGCCCTTAGATGATTCAAAAGAAAAAAACTTTTAAACTTAGTTTTCCCACATTTTGTAGAAAACTACCTGTAAGAGAGATTAAAAATTGCATTTTTCTTTTTCTTTCGAACTACTTGGAGGGTTTACCATTTCCTGTTCATCCTGCCTCCACCCCTCTAAACCTGGTCTAACTTCTGTCTCTCTGAATGAGTATCTTCCCTAGACTCTTTGCTTCCATCCTCTTCCCTCTGTTCCATCTTGACAGCTACTGCCACACTATCTGCCTAAACTGGGTTTCTTAACTTTGGCACAAGTGACATTTTGGGTGGATAATTTTTGTTCAGGGGGAGGTTATGGCAGTTATGACAGCCAAAAATGTTTCTGGATATTGCCATGTGTCCCCTGGAGGGCAAAGTTACCCTTGTTAAGAACCAGTGTCCTGATTTTTTTAAAAGATTTTATTTATTTATTCATGAGAGACAGAGAGAGAAAGAGAAGCAAAGACATAGGCAGAGAGAGAACAGACTCCATGCAGGGAGCCTGATGTAGGATTCAATTCCAGGACTCCAGGATCATGCCCTGGACCAAAGGCAGGCACTCAACCGCTGAGCCACCCAAATGTCCCCCCAACTTTTGATATTGCTTCCATGATCAAATAGCCTCCCATTTGCCTATCACAACATACTCAAACTCTTCCTTCATTCCCTCTTGCCCACACCTGACTTGTCCTAATCTGCCCTCACTTCCTACTTATTTCTCACTTCTTCCCATCAATCATGTAGACCTACTTCCCTGTTCCTCTGCCCTCTATGTTAAGCTAAATCTCATCTCTGGGCTTTTGTAGATGCTTTTCAGCATTGTATGCTGTTTTATCTGTTTCTGTCTGCCTATCCAACTCCTGTTAGTTCTACAAGGCCAGACTCAACTCTCATTTCTTCAATAACATTTCCTGATGCTTTTGACTACTAGCTATGTCATTCTTTGGAAGCAGTGAAATCCAGTGGTTCAGTGGATGGGCTTCAGAATCCGGTGAATGTGGGGACAGACCTGACATTCCTACATGCAAACTGTGTTATTTGGGTGACTAGTTTATCCTCTCTGTGTCTTGTCTCCTATTAGCATAACGGGGGCAACAGTATCTTCCTTGCAAGTGATTGAGATAATTAAATTACGTTTTGTAGACCTCACGTGGCATCTTCAGTATATATGCTATTTTTGGACTTTTGAGTTATTCCACGTGTGTTTGTCTTAACTGTCCAAACAGAATGAACTTCTTTAAAGAAGGGGATCTTTTGGGGTGCCTGGGTGGCTCAGTTGGCTGGGCATCTGTGTTCAACTTAGGTCATGATCCCGAGGTCCAGGGATGGAGCCCCGCATCAGGCTCTCTGCTCCACAGGGAGTCTGCTTCTCCCTCTGCCTCTGTCTCTGCCTCTGTATCTCTCATGAATTGAATAAGTAAATAAAATCTTAAAAAAAAAAAAAAGAAGAGGATCTTTTGCTAAACTTCTCTGTCTTGCCAGTGACAGATCCTTTGTGGACACCCAATAGATATGATCAACTGCAAAGGGAAAAATGTTGCTGTATACATGTACCAATTACTTTATTACTATGATACAGCCTTGTCTACATAACCTGCTTCTTTGGCCCTTTGTTCCTTTGAAATGACTTTCAGAAGCACTAGGCTTATCACTTTGATTAATTTCAAAATAAATATATACCACCAGTCAGTTGCTGCTTTGTCACAATGGCTGAAATAATGGATTGCCAGAATGATTAGTGAGGATGACTTATTTCATAGTGCTCTTTGAAATACAGATGGAAATCATGGCACTCAAAAGATTCAATTCCATGGTTTCTCTTTGGGATCATCATTTGTGAAGGTGCTGGATGTTGCTAGTAGTTTGAATTTCTTCTCTACAGGGTCATAGTTAAGAGCACAAATTTAAAATACAGACCATGATTGTAATTCCAATTCTGTGCATACCAACGGTGTGATTTGAAAAAATGAAAAACTTCTTCAAGCCTCAGTTTCTTGATCTGTAAAATGGAGGAACAATAGTACCTTCTTTATGGAATTACTATGAGGTAATATATGTGCTTCTCTTAGCATTATTTGTGGCACATGGCAAGTGTATGTTAGCTATCTAACCATTATTTTTTTTCTGTCCACAATATCAAACATCAACTATGCTACAGGTAGAAAAAAAAGAAAGAAAGAAAGAAAGAGAAATGGCCCTGCCCTCATAGAGCTTACGGTCCGGTTTTTATTATGTTGAGTGTGGTAGATAGATTTAAATGGAAGGCTTATTGGACTACGTGTAGGTAAAAGTTCTATTAGAAAAATTACTTTAAGGGCAGCCTGCGTGGCTCAGTGGTTTAGCGCCACCTTCAGCCCAGGACCTGATCCTGGAGACCCGGAATCGAGTCCCACGTCGGGCTCCCTGCATGGAATCAGCTTCTCCCTCTGCCTGTGTCTCTGTCTGTGTCTCTGCCTCTTTCTGTGTGTCTTTCATGAATAAATAAACAAAATCTTTTTTAAAATGTTTAAAAAAAAGAAAAGAAAAATTACCTTGAGAATTGATCAAAAAGTTCAAATAGGAATTATTAGGAAGAGATTAATAATTTTACAACAACAACAAAAAATAATTTTACATTATTCTATGGTCATTTCAATGCTTGGAAATAACCTTGATATGGATGTAGAGTCTTAACCATCCAGTAAGCCTCTTAAATCAAGTATCATTTTTATTGTTGTGGAAAATAAGTATAGCTGGTGTGGTTTGCAGTGACACACGAGAAAATCTGTTCACAGAACCACAGTGCCAAAGCCAGGGACTTAAATGATCCCATACTGTGCTTGGTATACCTTCAACCCCACTCTGCTGTTCACATTACATCCTGGGCATTGGAGACTTTCCATGGGGACACTGTGTATATTTCATCTTTTAGACTTGGAAACCAATTTACAAAACACAATGAGAAAGTAATCCACTTTCTCTGCACTTTTCAGTTTCACTTTGGAGTGGTAGATGGAGATTTCTGAGACATTTGTAGTTATCACTTAAAACTATTAGGAGGATTTCCTCTTTAAGAAACTGGCACAGGATCCCTGGGTGGCTCAGCAGTTTAGCGCCTGCCTTAGGCCCAGGGCAGGATCCTGGAGTCCCAAGATTGAGTCCCAGGATTGAGTCCCACGTTGGGCTCCCTGCATGGAGCTTGCTTCTCCCTCTGCCTATGTCTCTCTCTCTCTCTCTCTCTGTGTCTCTCATGAATAAATAAATAAAATCTTAAAAAAAAAAAAAGAAACTGGCACAATCTAGTTCAAGCCACTAGATGCCAACAACAACTGAAGCATGCTGAATGGGACTGGTAGGTCCATTCTTTTGTCAATTTTGATTTAGACATGCACATGTGACCCAGTTCTAGCCAATAATAAATGGAAAGTCGTGGGGCACCTAGGTGGCTCAGTTGGTTGAGCATCTGGCTTCAACTCAGATCATGATCTCAGGGTCCTGGGATGGAGTCCCACATCAGCCTCCCTGCTGGGGGAGCGGGGAGTCTGCTTGTCCATCTCCTCCTGCCCCTCCCCCTGCTTGTGCTCACTCTCTTTCTCTCAAATAAATACAATCTTTTTTTAAAAAGTCCAGACGGTTTCTGCATTTTCCTAGGTTGTGAGACACACTGTAAGGCACAGTCCCCTTTTTAGTCTTAGCTGCAATGGTGCCTGGAACTGCATAGCAATGTTGGGATTGAGAGAAAACAGCTGGAGGAGTCACCCTGTTTTGCTGAGGATAGAAAAGCAGAAAAACAGAAAGAATCTGAATCCTTGATAATGCTGTTTAAATTATCCTGAATAAATCATCCTGGGGTCAACCACCTCTGGACTAGTTTAATGAAGTTATACACTTTATTTTTAAGCCAGTCAAAATTTGGTTTCACTTTCTTGTAGCCAAAAGCATCCTCATTGGTACAATTGAAACCCAGAACAAAACACATTAGAGCAAAGTAAGTTCTATAAACCCTTGGATGCCTTTAGGCCTATACCAAAAAAACACAAACTCCCACATCTAATACACTGTACCAGCAAAAAAATAGCTTTCCTTTGACTAAAGCCCAAGGTCTTAGTGAAGGACTCATTTTGTTTGGAATATTGACACCCGTAGAATATACATTTGAATGCTTCCCCTTTCATGTTCTCATGTCACTGAGTAGAGTGTATTCCAGTGGCCAAGGGCCATGTTGCATAGCAACCTTAGAGATTACTTAATTTTAACAGCAACCTCATCCCAGCCAGTTAACATTGGAGTACCCACAGAATGCACAACCCAGGATCCTATTCTGGTGGGAAGCTGGGGGGCTATGAAACAAGAAATTCAATCCTGCCTGCTAAATGCTTATGTTCAAGATAAGGGAAGGTGAGTGGAGGAGAACCCCAAGGTAAATAAAGACAATGTATGGGTAGGTAGGAGGGATGGAGGGGTGGATACAAGGTTTGCTTTCATTGGAGGAGGCAAGAAAAGGACTAGAAAGTCAGAACTGTTTCCTGGACCCACCCATTTATAAACCATTTGCTATGTTCAGTTTTTTTTTTTTTATTTCATTCAGATCCCTTTGCTAATTTCATTCACACAGAGAAGTCTTTGTTAACCCCCCAATCTGAGGTAGGGTGCTCCATCTATCACCCCTGGTCTCTTCTATGCACTGTCCCTGCTTTGTTTTTCTTCATAGCACTTGGGCCTACAGTGACACTCTCTCAGGGGAATTGTCTCTTAATCTCTCTCTGTCAGCAGCACTGTGCAAATCAATCAATGATGTGGACTCTCAGAGACTTTGGAAGTTAGTTGAAAGGTTTGCCTTCTTGTATTGGGAAAAGATCTTAAAAAATTGTGTACCTGTGGGCATAAAGACATATATGTACTATAGTGTTCCTTATAGCATTGTTTGCAACACAGGAAAACTAGGAAACAATGGAAATATCCATTAGTAAGAGGGTCATTACATAATTTATAATACAACCGTACTATGGAATTCTATGCACCAATTTGTAATTACTAGTAGTAATAATAATAGCAGCTAAGAGTTATTGAATGCTCACCTATATTTTATCATTTATCTCCCCTAAAATCCCTCTAAGTATGAGTTTTTAATGATCCCTACTTTACCAATGAGTGAACTGAAGTACATAAAAGTTAAATGATTTGGCCAAGGTCAGACAATTAAGAAGTGGCAGACTTAGGGTTCATGACCAGTGTGTTGCTAGCACACATACTTTCAACCACTCACTCATATTGTCTTCCACAAATATTAAGAGTTATGTGTGCTCAAATAAAAAAAATCACCTAGGAATTATATTAGTTGAAAAAAAAGCAAATGGGTCTAGAATGAATCTGTTCACAATAAAAGATGTGGGTAAGTATATGTGTGTTATCAATGCTTACCTCTGAGAAGGGGAAGCAAGTGGAGAGAATGATGTGCACTTTCATATTTACTCTCTATATTCTTAAGATACTTAGGTCTTTTTTTTTTTTTTTTAAGATTTTTGCTTATTTATTTCACAAGAGACACACAGAGGCATAGGGAGCAGGCTCCCTGTGGGGAGCCCGATGAGGGACTCGATCCCAGGACCCCGAGATCACCTGAGCCAAAGGCAGACGCTCAACCAATGAGCCACCCGGGTGCCTTGCTTAGGTCTTTTATAACAGTAATAGCTCCATTTATGATCTGAGTAATTAAAAAAACAGTCGTGCCAACTAAAGCTACCACTAGAGGGCTCAACAAGCTGCTTATCCTGATCTCCCTCTAGGGGTGACGCAGAGAGAGCTGTCCAGGTGCTGAAGTGTGTAGGATGGGTAGCTCACTGTAGTGACACTGGGACATTTAGAAAGCCTCTTGGAGCCTCCACTACCAAGTTCTGTGGCTGAGAATCAATTGGTGTTGGGTGTTAGGCTAGAGTATGAGATTGTACTAAATTCTTTCGTCCTCTCTGTCATTCCAGCGTGAGTCAGCTCTAGCATGTCAGAGAAGGATAGGCAAGTGATTGTATTCTTTTTTTTTTTCAAGATTTTATTTACTTATTTATTTATTTGTTTTTTTTTAATTTGTTTGTTTGAGAGAGAGTGAGCGAGTGCATACAAGTGGGGGGAGGGGCAGAGGGAGAGGGATAAGCAGACTATTTGCTAAGTGTGGAGACTGAAATGACGCTCCATCTCAGGACCCTGAGATGAGGACCTGAGTCCAAATCAAAAGTCCAATGCTCAACCCACTGAGCCACCCAGGCACCCCATGGGATTATATATCAATATGGTCCTCACCCACGAAAAGAGAGGACTCTTTGTTATCCTGGTGAGATTTGTAACTCAGAAACTTGAAGTGGAAGCTTCACTTAGCAAAAGAGACTAGGAATTCCTGCCTAGTTCTCAAATAATGGGAGAGGATATGGCCTAGGGAAAGAAATTAAGTTTTCAAGGTTTTAAAAAGGATTTTATTATCTTTTTCTTTTTTATTTCTATTAAAATTTTTTTAAAGATTTTATTTATTTATGTATGAGAGACACATACAGAAAGAAAGAGAGAAAGAGAGAGAGAGAGAGAGAGAGAGAGAGAGAGAGAGAGAGGTAGAGGTACAGACACAGGCAGAGGGAGAAGCAGGCTCCATGCAGGGAGCCTGACATGGGACTCAATCCCAGGTCTCCAGGATCAGGCTCTGAGCTGAAAGCAGTGCTAAACTGCTGAGCCACCCTGGCTGTCCCTATTTTTTATTTCTATTTTTAAGATTTTATTTAATTATTTGAGAAAGAGAGCAAGCATGAGAGAAAGCATGAGTGGCAAGGAGGGGCAGAAGGAGATGGAGAAGCAGGCTCCCACCAAGCAGAGCGACAGTTGCAGCCTTGATTCTAGGATCCTGGGATCATAATCTGAGCCAAAGGCATATGCTTAATCAATTGAGCCACCCAAGCACCCCTATTGTCTTTTTTTGAAAAAAAGATTTATTTATTTATTTTAGAGAGAGAGATAGTGAGCAGGAGGAGAGGAAGAGAGAGACCCTCAGGCAGACTCCCTCTGAGCTTGGAGCCAGATGGCAGGCTCAATCCTATGACCTAAGCTGAAATAAAGAGTTGGGTGCTTAACCAACTGAGCCACTCAGGGGCCCCAAAGATTTCATTGTCTATAATTAACTTTAAAAACCCAAACTTTAAACTCCTCTGTCACATAGTTTGGAAATGATAGGCAGGCCCTGCACTGTAAAGATTGTAAATACAAATGTAGAAATAAGAACTTTGTAAAAATGAAAACTGCCTACAATGCTCACAGTTGATGAAGGATTGAGGAAATAAGTATGGATGTATACTGTTCCGGAGAGTTTAAAGTGTTGCAGTCCTTGTGGTACCTGGCTGGCTCAGTTAGCAGTCAGTACAGCATGCAACTCTTGATCTTGTGGTTGTGAGTTCAAGTCCTATGCTATATGTAGAGATATTTAAAAATAATATTTTTAAATTGTTGCAGCCCTTTAGAGGACAATTTGTCAGAACTTACCAAAATATCAATGAGTATTTTTTTTTTGGCCCAGTAATTCCACATGAAATATTTAATCTAGGGAAATATTAGTAAGTATGCAGTATCTTCATATTGCAATCATATAGTCATTATACCATTGTTCCTTGTAGTAAAAAGTTGGAACCAACATAAATGTTATTAGCAGGAGATTAGCAGGAGAAATTATGGCTCAGCAATTAATATACAGACACTAAGAAGGTTGATTTATATGAATAGGCAAGGAAATAAAACCATAACATTTTGTTGGATTAAAAAATACAGAGAAATAAATAAATAAATAAATAAATAAATAAATAAACAAATAAAAAATACAGAGTAGAGAATGATATACATAGTATAATGTATTAAGGTGAAGAAATCTGCATACGTATGGGAAGAAGCATCTAGAAGGCCATACACTAAAATAATAATGATAGTTTTTGTTCAGAGACTGGGATGCCAGAGGAAAAGTGAGGGACTTTTCACTTGTTTGATACATACTTATATTAGTACTCATACATACAATGAGCATGTACCATTGTATATTTTTAAAAAGATAAGGAATTCTTTAAACCAAAATATTGAGGTAGACTATATTACCTTTCTTTGTGCCCATATCCTTTTAAAATTTTATTCTCTTCAGTTTTGCTTTTATTTTTTATTTATTTTTAAAAGATTTTATTTATTTGACACAGAGAGAAAAACAGAAAGCACAAGTAGGGGGAACAGCAGAGCAGGGAGCCTGACCTAGGGCTCCATCCCAGGACCTTGGGATCATGACCTGAACAGGAGGCAGACTCTTTTTTAAATTTTATTTTTAAATTTTTATATTGATTTTATTCAAATTCAATTTGCCAACATATAGTATAACACCCAGTGTTCAGGGGAGGTGGGTGGGGGGATAGTTTAACTGAGTGACAAAGGCAGACTCTTACAGATGAGCCACCCAAGCGCCCCTCAGTTTTGTATTTAACACCACTAGGAAATTTTATTCTTAGTCTTTCTTTCCCTCTTTTGGTCTCCAACAAGAAACTTTATCAGAAACCTTTTTAAAAGTGAGATGGATATTACACTAAAAATTCCTCAACAAAAAATCAAATCACAAAAGTCCCTTGGCAGCTCAATAGATCAACTCACATGTCCTTTCTGCAAGCCTTATTGTAACAGACAGCTAAGACTGTGTAAGCCTCTCACCACAACATCTTGGCTGTGAAGTTTCAGGTGTTGCTCTTTTGAATCCAAGGATCTGGGAAAACATGGCTTAGGTCCATGCCAACTTATAAGGAAAATTTTTAAATTGCCTTATGCCAATTTCAATTAGTATTGATTAAACTCTTGACTTTGGAAGGGGCAGTGAAGAAGTGGGGAGTGGGGAGTTTGTTTAATATTGGAAAGATTCCTGAACCAGCCATAGAAGGAATCTTCTGTGAAGATTCTAAATTAAAGGTGAGTATTGCAACAGATCCTTCATAAAAACAATCTCAGCTCTCAGATTTATCCAGTTTGCAAATTGTACTGTTGTAGGATAATTCCTCTGACTTGTGTCAGTAAGGTGGGGTGGAATGAATCACCACAAGGCTGAAATCCTATAACAGATTACACTTCCATCTGCATGTGGGTAATTAGAAATTTTCTAATAAGATCTTAATACAATTAAGCTGTGTTTCTGTACAATCTGTTCAGAATCCTGTTTAGGACATTGGAATTGTTAGAAAGTTAAAACAAAGCTAAATCCAAGGCTTTCACAATAAGGGTCCAGTAGGTCTGCCTTTTAACATTTCCTTATCCTTACATTTTATGTGTTCCATACATAGAGCATATTGTAGTTGATGCTTTGGTCATACAAATTGCTATTTAAACTGAAACATAACAACTAATGGGACTAGAAAACATTACTGAGGCAAAAAGCATTCCATTTTGGAGTACCAGTGGAGAGAAAAGGGAACCTGGGTTCCATTATTTATTTCTTTCAACCAGTAAAATTCTGTCTGGCTCATCTCTTCATCCACTGGAGAGAACTGAACCTGCAGTGATTTTGCATCTTCTGGGTAAGACCATTTTCATTTTCCCAGATGTGGCTTCAGAACAAAATAATAAAATGATAATAGTTCTCTTTTAATGAAACACTTTCTATGTGCCAAGCAGTTTTATCTCATTTAATCCACACTGCTGTCTCAGAAAAATTCTATTTAAGAAATAAAATATATTCCCCATTTACAGCTGTGAAAACAGGATTAATTTATCCCAGGTTATTGGATTCCTGGGTGGCTCAGGGGTTGAGTGTCTGCTTTCAGCTCAGGGCGTGATCCCAGAGTTCCAGGGATTAAGTCCCACATTGGGCTGTCTGCAGGGAGCCTGCTTCTCCCTCTGCCTATGTCTCTGTCTTCTTTCTGTGTCTCTCATGAATAAATGAAAAAGTCTTTTAAAAAAAGTTTTATCCCAGGTTGCATTGCTGATAACTAAGAGGAGTAATTTAATTACCACTTATTTAAGAAATTTAGATTTGTTGAATGCCCAGAGTTTATACCTTCTTTCTAGGCCTTTTAGAATAAAATATGCTTATATAACCTGATTTTTTTCCCTGTGAGTTGATAATGTGCTTTGAGAGATAAGACACATTTTGATGAAGTAATGTGTGAACAAGGGAACAGTAAATAGAAGAGACTTAAATCTGATAGAAAGACTGAAAACAAGACAGTATAAACTACCAAAGAGGCAAGCTACATAGAAGGCTAAAAATCTCCAGAGGGAAGTGGAAATATCTTAGTCTGCTCAGGCTGCCATAACAAACCACTGAAGACTAGGTAGTTTAAACATCATAAATTTATTTTCTCACAATTCTGCAGGCTGGAAGTCCAAGATCAAGGCATTGACAGGGTTGGATTGTCCTGAAGCCTTTCGCCTTGGTTTGCCAATGTCCACCTTCTCTGTGTCCCCACATGGCTTGTCTTCTGTGTGCCCTATTTCTTCTCTTACAATGACACTAGTCCTATTGGATTAGGACTCCATCCTTATGAACTAATTTAACTTTACCTCTTCATCTAATTTATTTTTAAAAGATTTTATTGTATTTATTTGAGGGAGAGAGAGAAAATGCAAGTGCGAGGGGGCAGAGGGAGGAAGAGAGCGAGAATCTCAAGTGACTCCCCACTGAGTGTGGAGCCTGACACAGGGCTTGATCTCAGAGATCATGACCCTAACTGAAATCAAGAGTTGGATGTTTAACCAAGTGGGCCACCCAGATGCTTCCTTAATTACCTCTTTAAAAGCTCTATCTCAGGGACACCTGGGTAGCTCAGTTGATTAAGCATCTGCCTTTGACTCAGGTCATGATGCCAAGGTCCTGGGATGGAGCCCCTGCCTCAGGCTCCCTGCTCAGAGAGGGAGTCTGCTTCTCTCTCTTTTCCTCTACTCCTCCCCACTGTTTGTGCTTTCTCTCTCTTTCACTCTCTCTTCCTCTCTCTCTCAAATAAATAAAATCTTTAAAATTAATTAATTAATTAAAACAAAACAAAACAAAAAGGCTCTATTTCCAAATACAGTCATGGGAGGTTAGGACTCAACATATGAATTTAAGGGGACAGAGTTCAGTCCACAACAGGATGTCAGTGTGAGCTAATGCAGTCAGCAAAGGCTTCACAGGGGAGGAGGGCTATGAAAAATCAATAAAGTTATGGACAAACAGAGAAATTGATGAGGAATACATTTAAGGAGTGGGACCTGGAACAAGAAAGGGGCTAATGAGACAGATGCAGATAGACACTGAGACAAAGACAGAGTCAGAGAGATCACATTAGAAGTACAGTGGAAGGGAGTATCCTGCTTTCTCTAGGTGCCACAAAGTAGAAGAGATGAAGAACCTTTCATCAAAGGTCTTACCTTTCTGAAGAGATGAAGCTTTCACCAAAAGCTTCCTTTTGGGGTGATGTTAATCCTCTTCCCACCAGGTCGAATGGACTCAACATCTTTGGGGGAGGCAAGAAAGAGGACAGCAATCGAGACAACAAGTTTCTTCAACAGTTAGCAATGCAAAATAAGGAAGATTGTTGCTTCACCGTCACATAAAGAGATTTTCATGCAGAGATGCTAATACCAAGAGTACATGAGATGAGCCCACAAGTTCTTGAGCTGTTGGTCTCATCTCCCCACCTTTTGTTCCAGCCCCAAATCTTTCCTATACGATCTCAGCCTACACCCTCTGCTTGGGTTGCTCTCAAACTTCATATCAGTGCCTCCCCTCTTCTTCAATCCCAAGGTCATAAAAAAATATAGACTCTTTTTCTTTATCATATCTCTCCCTCGGCAGAGCTAAATTCTCACATTGACCCACTAAACTAATTTAATGCATTCAGTTTCTACCAACAAACATAAAAGCAATATACATGTCCACATAGGGGCAACTGGGTGGCTCAGTTGGTTAAGCATCTGCCTTTGGCTCTGGTCATGATCCTGGAGTCCTGGGTCGAGCCCTAAGTCAGGATCCCTGCTCTACTTCTCCCTTTCCCTTTACCCCTCCCCATCGACTTGTGCTTTCTCTTTTACTTTCTCCCTCTATCTCAAATAAATAAATAAGGTCTTAAAAAAAAAAAACCACACATATGTCCACATAACCATACCTTCCTTCATACAGAACCTCTTTCAAGTCTGAGCTCTCATCGATATCACTTGATTGAAGAATTTTAATCTACATGAACATGATGTGTCTTGCTTCCTGATTATTAGTCCCTATCAGTGTGATTTGAGTGGAACAAAGGAAGTGATCTAGAATCAGGGTTTGAGGCTTCAGGGAAGCCAGGAGAATAGGGAAGTGGCCTACTCAATTGATAATGCTTATTGAGATGCTACTATGTGCTGGGCACAGTAGTAGGGACTGAAGATTGGAAGAAAAGTGACACCATACTGGTCTTCAAAAAGTTTACAATCAATGGAGAGGAAATATATGAGTACAGAATAAGTCTAATATCACCTATTGACTATTGTCTAAGAGAGGTGGCAAAGGGAGGAAAGCGGAGGTCCAGGCCCAAGACCCCTCATACTTGACATGTCTCTGCCACATTCTAGCTTTCTGACCTTGAACAAGTTACCAGAGAGCAAATTTACCCCATTTCCTATGTGAAATATGAGGATGATAATATCTATTGTGCAGAGTTATTGTATAATATTAGATACTATACTGTCTAGTGCATAGTAAGTGCTCAGTAAGTTGCAGTTATTGTGATGATCTAATAATGATAGCATTTGTGATATATGAAGTATTACAGAGACTCAGTGGGGGCAGCAGTGAATTCTGACTTAAGGTGAGGGAAGTTTGCTAGGGGAGATGGTGCTAGAGGAGTACCTGCATCTGCAAACCATCTGTCAGGAATGTCAGGAAGGAAGCTCTACACTAGGAAAAGTATTTGATGAGACAACCTCAAAAAGCCTGTCCAAGTATAAGATTCTGTGAATATTAGGTCAGAGAATTCTCCAGCTGGCAGAGACCTTTCGGGAAGAGTGCTTGATAAATACTCTTGACAATGTGTAATGAACTGATGAAGCTAAATTGATCCTCAATGTGCATAAATAGATAATTCCTTCTCCCCTTTTTATGCAGATAGTGTAGTACATAAGCTTCTGTCACTTTCTAGGATTTCTATAATTCAGAAGGTCAAGGGTTTTGTTTTCTTGGATTAAGATATTCATACTTTCTTTAGAGGGGCATCCATTTGCAGTTGGATCTGATTTTAAACTTCTCAAAACTTTGGAACACAAGACAAATGATGAGTGCTTAGCAATCTAATGTGGGCTTAGCAAAACATAATCACCTGCACTAATACAATGATTCTTCCTCCCAAAAGATGTTTTATTTCAGTAAATATAAAGAATAAAATTGTAATACGATGTCTTCTGGATGTCAAACTTCAGATTTTTTTCAGAAAAATAAGAAATAAAAAAAAAAAAAAAAAGAAATCCAGATGTTTCTGAGCATGTTGAGTCTCCCCAAGATAAGCCCTCCAGCTGGGCAGGGAGTTGTTGGTGATGCTCCAGCAATCTCGATTTGTGGGAACAAATGTGGCCTATATACAATCTCTCCCATTTCCTACTTGATTCTAATTCCTACAGGGGCAGGTCTTGTGGAATGTTTTTCTTTGGCCTTGAATTTCTCAGGGTAATGTGCATTAAAGTGAAAAGTCGATATCTATAGTTCAAGGGCAAAAGAGACCATAAGGTACTGAAAAAATTAGAGCCCTGCAACCCAAGAAGGCTGCCGCGTTGTGCTGGCATATCAGGCCCCAGCAGCAGAGTAAGCCAAATCTTGAGGCAAAAGCCACAGGGAGGGAATTAAAGCTAGGCCAAACCTCTTACTCAGCACATGCTGTTATTCATGCAGAAGCGGGGATACCAGTAAGACTCAACGTGCTGACTCAGCATCAGGCCACAATTCATATTATGAATAGAGAAATCCTTGAAAGGGCTAACTCCTAAGAGATGAAGCACCCCCTTATTATGGGTGAGCATGACCTGATGTGGGCAACGGAAAGGAGAAAGGTGATTTGCCCAACCAAGGGCACAGCTGGAACTGAGAGAAATACTTCCCTTTGCAAATTGTGCACAAGCTGTGGAGACCTTGAGAGCCCTAGTGCTGGAGGCAAATTCCTTCTAGCTGTACCCTTGGACAAAGAACTTACTTTCTCTATACTTCCTTTAGTTTACTTATCTGTAAAATGGGGAATAACTTGGGGGGAATGGGGAATGCCTGCTTTGTAGGTGTCCCTGGAGGATTAAACAACATATGTATGTGATGTGCTTGCCCCAGTGCCCTCACACTTCATGAGTACTCAACAAATGCTAGTAATAATTAAGATAGTACCTCATGATGCATTACCAGTTGCTCTTAAGCAACTAGAATTTACTCCTCATTTTTAAACTCCCAGACCTATGCTCATAAAGATTACTTTTACAGGGATCCCTGGGTGGCTCAATGGTTTAGTGCCTGCCTTCAGCCCATGGCATGATCCTGGAGTCCCTGGATCGAGTCCCACATCGGGCTTCCTGCATGGAGCCTGCTTCTCCCTCTGCCTGTATCTCTGCCTCTCTGTCTCTCTTTGTCTCTCATGAATAAAAAAAAAAAAAAAAAAAAAAGGATTACTTTTACAAAAGTAAATGGAGAAAATTAAAAAACTTATTTAAAAGGCAGAACAGGAAATTCTCACCAGAGTTCTAAAAAAAAAAAATCAATATTATTCTGGGATCTTAAAACCAGGATCTAACTCTTAAGATTTTAATGATGATAATTGTGTGCACATTGAAATGCTATATGACGGTTACTACGCTAAGGGCTTTGTCTGAAATATTTCCTTTAGGGACGCCTGGGTGGCTCAGCGGTTAAGCGTCTGCCTTTGGCTCAGGGTGTGATCCCGGAGTCCAGGGATTGAGTCCCACATCGGGCTCCCTGCATGGAGCTTGCTTCTCCCTCTGTCTGTGTACACTCTGCCTCTCTTTCTCTGTGTCTCTCATAAATAAATAAATAAAATCTTAAAAAAAAAGAAACACTTCCTTTAATTTTCAGAAGAACTGTGTGCAGTGTGATATTATCCCTATTTCACAGATTAAGAAACTGAGGCTTTGAGAAATCAGGTACATTTCCAAAGGACTGATAGCTAGCACACTAGTTAACTATTGCTGAATAACAATTATTCCAAAACTTAGTGTCTTAGGACAGCAAACATTTCCAGGACTGAGACAAGGGAGAGTGAGAGAAGTACAAAAGTTAAGGGCATGCCAAAAAACTTAGTGGCAAAGGTAAATAATATTATTAAAAATAAAAATTAATGTAAAATACCCTTGAACAATATACCAAGATTTTATTTTATTTTAAAGATTTTATTTATTTATTTGAGAGAGAACAGAGATAGCAACAGAGAGCTTGAATTAGGAGGAGAGGGAGAAGCAGGCTCCCCACTGAGCAGAAGCAAGTCCCCCCTGAGCTTGATCCCAGGACTACAAGATCACAACCTGAGCTGAAGGCAGATGTTTAACTGACTGAGCCAACCAGGCACCTCTCAGATACCAAGATTTTATTTTATTTTTTTATTTTTATTTTTATTTTATTTTTTTAGATACCAAGATTTTAAATAAAGACACAATCGGTATTACTGATTTTTCCTTCTGCTTCAGGCTCTGATATGGCTAGCCACAGCACTACTAGTGATCTTGTCTTGCACTCCATTTCCCCATCTTTCAAATGATCATATAATCTCACATTTGCTTATTTCCATCCCCAGAGCCAGTGTGCTAGTGTGTGCCATCTTTTTCTATCACTTGCGCTACTGAAATTGTACCCCCCAAATGCCCTTCCCACCTGTCCTCTGGGTTCCCCAGGAAACAGACTCTGACCTGGAGATTTGCCTGCAGGATTACTGGGGGCATGCGTGGAATCAGCAGAGAGGGGAAATAAGGTAAGCAAGATCAGGCAGGGGGAGAAGCTGAACTGTGATACAGTCACAACATGGGCCTCCGCTGATTCCACAGGAAGTCCTGCAGTTGTCCCAGATTGCTGTGGCAACAAACAAGACTTTTATACCAACACCCCTTCACACTCCCATAACGTGTAGATTTGTCACTGGATGCAAGCTACCCCAGGGAGGGCCATGATCTTAGGCTAGGCAGCTCTCTTCAGACAAAGTGAATTCCCAGAGAGGAATCAACTGAGTGCCTTCAGTCATCACTGCCAACAGAAGCCAGGGAATTGAGAACTTCAGTCTTGAAGCAGAGAGAGTATCTGGATGGCTTATCACAACATCTACTACCTTCTTCAATCTATCCCCTCCTGTAGATGCCTCCTTTCAGCTATTAGAGAATCTGAGAGCTACCCATCTTCAGCCAAAACTCTATCATCCTCAGTCTGAAATGCTCTCTCTACTCCTAGCTTTGTCTTCCCAACTCCTATTCATTCTTCAGCCTAGATGACCTACTCACCGAACTCTTGCATGATCCTCAATTGCTTCTACTGCTTCATACCAAAGTACCATAAAACGTAGTGGCTTAAGACAACATTATTTATCATTTCTCATGATTCTGTGGATTGGTAGAATGGTTCTTCTACTGGTGTTACCTGGGCTAATTCATGGCATAGCAGTCAGCTGGCAGGTTGACTTGGGGCTGGGCTCCACTGGGACAGTGGGTCTCACTTTCTCCACATGGTCTTTCATTCTGGCTTTTTTAATGATATGGTGGTTCCAAGAGGTTCAGGGTTCCAAGAGGCTGAGAATGGAAGCTGAAGGCCTCCTGATGCCTAGGCTCTGGAACGTGCATATCATCACTTTTACCACATTCTATTAGTCAAACAAGTCACAAGGGCAGCCCAGATTCACAGGTAGGAAAATAGATCTGCCTTTTGTTGGGAAGAGCTACAATGACTTTGTGGCCATATTTGATCTATCAAAGCAACCTCACCTAAGCACCCATGCTAAACTCTCCCCATCCATAACTTGTTTTTCCTTCATTGTTCTTCTTATCACAACAGACGATAATGTTTATTTAGGTCTTAATTTTTTCTGCTATGCTGTGAGCTCTGAAAGGATAGATAGCATGTCAATATTTCTCTGCTCATCCCAACTGCCTACTTGTGCCTTACAAGTTGTTGGTGCTTGGGGTGCCTGGGTGGCTCAGTCAGTTAAGTGTCTGCCTTTGGCTTAGGTCATGATCCCAAGGTCGAGGGATTGAACCCCACATTGGGCTCCCTGCTAGTGGGGAGTTTGCTACTCCCTCTCTCTCTGCCCCTCCCCTATTGCTAGTGATCTTTCTCTAAAAAAAAAAAAAAAAAAAAAAAAAAAAAACACTCCTGCCAAACACAAATAGTTGATGCTCAATTAATATTGGTTGAATAAATGAATGCAAGTTCCACCTCAGATCTAACATTCTATGACTGCTATGGATTTTGACAATCCAGAATTATTACCAAAACATCCTGAAACTTAGTTTAATTCTACATATCTCAAAGTAATGGTTCTTCAAGTATGGTCCCTGAATCAGCAGCATTGAAACTTGTTAGAAATGCAAATTCTTGGGGCTCATCCCAGACCTACTAAATCAGAAACTCTGGGGGAATGACTAAAGAATCTGTGTCTCATCAAGCTCTATAGGTGAGTCTAAGGAACATAAAAAATTTGATAACCATTGTCTCAAAGCATATTTCTTGGATTTTTAATGGGATTCAAATGAATGTTAAAGGACAGAAGGATTCAATGGACCAATGACTGGGAAGCACTGAGTCAAATACAGCTAGATTTCTATACTGCACTTGTTCAGAACCTTTAATTTGTTAATTTGTAACGGGAATTTCTGAGAAAAATTTATAGTCCCCAGTTCCTATTCTAGGAGCATTTCATGGGACTCGCATTCCATGGAATGCACTTTGACTCTTGGGAGAAACACTACTGTAAATTAGAGCCAGAGTGTATAAACTGGCAAAAAAATGTATATTACAATTAAGAATTATCTATTGAAAAAGAATCTTGAAGCTGATCCAGTTATAAAAGACCTTTTGGGTCTAAGTCACAATGTTGTATGACATTGCATCAGTTATTAGAACCTATAGCAATGTTATTTTTAAAGTTGCATGGTTTCTTTTTTATTTATTTATTTATTTATTTATTATTATTATTTTTTAATTTATGATAGTCACACAGAGAGAGAGAGAGGCAGAGACACAGGCAGAGGGAGAAGCAGGCTCCATGCACCGGGAGCCCGACGTGGGATTCAATCCCGGGTCTCCAGGATTGCACCCTGGGCCAAAGGCAGGCGCTAAACCTCTGCGCCACCCAGGGATCCGTTTCTTTTTTAAAAAGATTTATTTAATTATTTTAAAGAGAGAAACAGGGAGAGAAAGAGTGTGTGCACAAGTGGGGGTGGGGAGGGACAGAGGGAAAGAATCCCCAAGCAGACTCCCTGCTAAGTGTAGAGCCTGTTGCAGGGCTGGATCCCATGACCCATGAGATCATGACCAGAGCCAAGATCAAGAGTTGGATGCTCAACTGACTGAGCCACTCAGGCACCCCAAAGTTGCATTGTTTCTAAACTAAATCCAGATTTTCTGTTATTATAACCAATATACAGATGAGGAAATCAAGGCTCAGAGGGGGCAAGAACTTGCTTAGGGTCATGAAGATGATGAGCATGAAAATGGGATCTCAAACCTGGCATGATATATGGCTATAGAGAAGTTAACATTGACAGAACATTGCAGTGTTTTTCTGTCTGGCTTCTTGAAGAATATCAGTAAGTCCTGGATATTCAGGACATTTCAAATGCCTTTGAGCCTAACAAAGAGCCAGCCACTGGAGCCACTGCTGTTTCTTTCCACATGGTGAGGATACTTAGACACTTAGGATGCTCCTGGCACTGCCTTTACCACTGTTTCTCACCTTGAACAAGAAAGGCCATCCCCCATGCATATTGGGATGCCAGTTGGTGGATGCTTCAATATAATTTTTTAAAAACCTGGCATCTCCTGCATGGTCCTCATCTGGTGAATCTGCATTGCTGGTTTTGCAATAGGAGAAGAACTAATAAATCACATCTTTCCACCCTGCTGTTGGTGCTATTCTGGCTTTCTGTTTTCCAAGCAGAAGCAACTATCACTCTATAATGATTCTAGAACCCTCTCCCTAAACAAAGTCACAAATCTAAGCTTCTATGAATAAACACCAACAAAATACCCATCAATGAGAAATAGTTATTAGCAAAAAGGAAAATAAAAAATTATAGTCTAAAATCAGAATATTTTCCGTATTACAGTTAGTTATCTCCAATCTATTACTGGCAATATCGTTATATTACCATGATGTGTCAGCAGCAGTCTTTATTTTTTTTTTAAGAGTTTATTTATTTATTCATGAGAGACACAGAGAGGCAGAGACACAGGCAGAGGGAGAAGCAGGCTCCATGCAGAGAGCCCGGTGTGGGACTTGATCCTGGGTCTCCAGGATCAGGCCCTGGGCTGAAGGCAGGTGCGAAACTGCTGAGCCACCCAGCAGCAGTCTTTCATAGAGTCCTCCCTATGTAACAACAGCTGTGCTTAATGCTGTATACATCATTGAGTTCTCACAGCAACACAATGAGGTGGTATAGAACCCCCATTTTACTAATAAGGAAACAGGTTTAACAAAGTTCTCCTGCCTCAAAGCCAGCTAGACGGCTAAACCACTCCACCATGCTATATAGAGCAATGGGAAACATAGAAATAATTTAAATGTTCCTTAGAAACACTTGCCTTATTTTCCTTTTGGCATACAAAATCTTAAGATAATGTACTTTTAAGAGTTGAACCACTGGATTTCTTTTAAGAAATGCCTTCCCTTTACCCAATCCATTAGTTATAGGAGACAGCATGGTGTTTTTGTGAGTGGTCATGGCTTTGGTGTGACAAGTATCCAGATACAAGGAGAATTACTTTATGGGCCATGGTCTTTCATCTTGCATGTGGGGAATACTACATTCCACCTCCCAGGATTGTGGCAAGTGCTAGGAGAAGAGATGTACGTCTGTGAAGCTCTTGGTCCCACGCCTGGCACACAGCAAGTGTTCCCTGAGTGGAGGCTGATTTTATTATTATTCAGGGAGTCCTTCCAGATCAGCTCTAGCCTCCTTCTGTGTTTACTCTTTCACATCCTCGACTCCATAGTTTTCATATGCATCTTCATTTACTAAAGGTTCATGTTATACCTGTCAAAGAGCATTCAAGACAGAGGCGCTAAGTCAATCTCTGTATAAGCACGCTTGGTTCCAAATTTATTGGAGAGGTTCAGATGCCATAATGCTAGTCTCAGCCATTAAAAGTAGGCAAGCCCCATGCCTCAGTTTCCTTATTTATCAGTGGGGATAAAAATCAGTACTCTGTTCTTCAAAGGCTTGTTAGTAGGGTGATAAATCACACAAATGGAAAGCTAAAATGTACTACCAGCAGCCCTTAGTGTCAGCTTCTAGAAAGCCCGTAAATGCCACAAAGGGTCTGTTCTGCAACAGGGAACAGCCTGACCCTGTGAAACCCAGTGACAGAGTAAACTTATTTGTTTATCTTTGGTCTTCCTCTGTGGACCACCAATGTGAGAGGGTCAGCCATCCTGTTCTCTGCTTCCTCTAATGAATTCCCTGTGGTACAATCCTTTACTTAAGATCAAAAGGCAAGTCTTAAAGGCAGAGATGAGGCAGGAATATTGTTGTCGTCTCTGGTTTACTCCTAACATGGAAGTGTTTCACCCCCTCGAAGTGAAACAAGTGAAGGTGCTGTGAAGGTTACTCTCGATTATGGGCTGAGAATTAATGGACTGATACAGGAAGAAACATAGATACTAAAAAAATGTCACAAGTATTGCTGATAACCTGGGAGAAGTTTCTTTTGCCCAGAAGCTGAGGTTCATTTGTCATTTTGCGTTTTAGAAGCCAGTCTCATGGAAGAAATTCTTTAACCTTCCTTCCTACTTGAGGCTACATCTGTTCTCTGACTCTTGCCTTTTAAATGATTTGCAGTGTTTACTTTGACAGATAATCAGCTGTCTTTCCTTAAAGTGGACTGAATGGCCAGAGCTACTTGGACGGTTAAGATTGGAATATCCAACCACAGCCTGCTCTGAGGAGGCTGGTATAAAAATATATCCTCTGGCTGTGTGGAGAGCATTTTCTAAAGAGGCAATTACTTATTTGAAGGCTGAGATGGGCATTCTGGAGCTGTCCAAAGTGCATTAGATGGTGAGAGTCTTAGTTGTCTAGTGGTAGATCAGTAACTTGGACTTGGGAGGCACACAACCCAGTAGACCCTGACCTTGCTCATTGTGTGAGCTTGGGCAAGTCACTTCACCTCTCTGAACTTCCTTTCTCTCTTTAGTACAGCTGGAATGGTAGTTGTTTCAGGGTGTTGCTCTGAGGTTTAACTGAAATGAAGCCTATAAAGCACTTAGACTGGTGCCTGATAAGTTGTAGGCACTCAATGGATATTAGCCAGTGTCATCAAGATATGCAAAGTGCTTGGCACAAACATGCCTATTAAGAGTGGCTGCTGCACCATTGTTACTGTGAATTTTGTCCCTTGTCACCTGGATCTTGAATCAGCTTTGCTTCAGCTCCTTGATCTCACAGACCCTTATGCCATGGAAGTGGTTCCATCATTTTTTGGCTTACAGGCTCCCTTGGCACAGAACTCAGACCTGACTTCCTGAGGCAGTGGGTGGAGGCCATTATCTAATACAGACTCTCAGCTATCCTCATCCATTTCAGTCTTTGCCCAAGACTAGAGTGACCCTCTTCCTCTCCTCACATCCTTGCCCCCTCCCCCCACTAAGTGCCTCTAACCTCTCATGCAAATCCAGAAGTTCCTTAGGAACTGAAGCATGTAATTGACTTGCCACTAAAACTCAGTTATGTATAGGGACAATCATGTCCCTCACTCAGTCTTCATCAATGTTTGGGTCAAAACTGACTTAGGGGGCAGCCCGGGTGGCTCAGTGGTTTAGTGCCGCCTTCAGCCCAGGGCCTGATCCTGGAGACCTGGGATCCAGTCCCAAGTCGAGACCCCTGCATGGAGCCTGCTTCTCCCTCTGCCTGTGTCTCTGCCTCTCTCTCTCTCTCCCTGTGTCTCTCATGAATAAATAAATAAAATCTTAAAAAAAAACTGAGCTAGGGGTTCCCAGTCCTGGATACGCATAGATATGTCTGGTGAGGGGTTTCTAGAACATACAGGTGCCACACTGTTGACGATTAAATCAATGTGTGGGGCTGGTCCTGTATATCTGTGTAGCTAAGACTTTTGAGTGTTTATGTCAGGCACTGTGCTAAGAGCTTTCTACGAATCAGCTCTTGGAATACTCGTAACAACTATATGAGGTGTTATCTGCATTCTACTAAGAAGCTAGTTAAGGTGCCCAGGGCTCAGTTTGAGGTAGAGTCTGGGTGGGACTTGGCCAGGTGGGGGTGGGGACTCTTGATCTCCAAAGGATAGACTAATGACCAAGCTACTTCTTCACAAAAACTATTTCAAGAATGACTCAGTATTTGAGCTTCCCTAATATTTCACACACTTGTTGTAAAGAGTCTACAGGCTCTGATATTAGTGGGTACCCAATTTCAGCTACAAGGATAGAGGAGGAGGTGGTGTTGAGGCGATGTCCCCCTTTTTCACGCCCTCACCCACACTTCATCTGTAGTCATTGCAAGGTGAGGCAAGTGTTAGTCATGTTCCCTGAGACCCAGCACACATTGGCCATTTATTCTAATTAGAAGCAATTAAAGAATTATTCCTTATGGTGTAAGTATTTCCTTGCCCAAAGAAGAAAGGTTTGGGGTTTTGGCAAAACAGACAAAACATTTGACTCTTTTCCATTTCTTGTCTTATTTTAAAAATGAGGCAGATCTATGGGTTTAGTCCATAATTAAGTTTATTTTACATAGGTGATTTTTATTTTTAAAAAAGATTTTATTTATTTATTTGACACACAGAGCACAAGCAAGGGGAGCAGCAGAGGGAGAGGGAAATGTAGCTCTCTGCTGAGCAGGGAGCCCAATGTGGGGTCAATCCCAAGACCCTAGGATCATGACCTGAGCTGAAGGCAGTCACTTAACCAACTGAGCCACCCAGGCACCATTGGGTGTTTTTGATTTTCAGTAGTTTTCAAAATTAACAAAGAAGCCTATAAAAATAACTACAGCAGAGTAACCCTCCAGAATCTTATAAACTGACCACCCTTTATGTTGATGTGAAAAAATACAATTATATTTACACATATATACTTGCACACACATATACACACTTACACATATACATGCTTGCTCACAATTCATACATGGAATGAAGAAACTTAGAGGCTTATTATATTTTAAAGTACAGCAATAAGCCTCATTTTCCAAATCAGTAAATATTACTTTATCAACACATCCATTTGTTCTGGTTTTGAGGAGTAGAATTAGAATCAGACACACGTTGGTCTTAATATAGTAAGAAATTACCTAACCCTTTGAACAATTTGATAATGGCAAGGTCTGCCTTGTGGTATATGTGAGTTCTGTCTCACAGGGAGGATCCAAGTGGAGGGTAGGCTCTGGGAAGGGAAGCTGTCTCAGAATTGCTATTCTTTCAATATTGTGCTAAAACCTAATGTTGCAGGTGCTCTGAGAAGGTGAGCAGTATCATTAGCAACTCTAGTCTAGCACTTTGGCTTTTTTCTAGAATCTGCGCTTTCAAGTATGCCTGAACAGGGAGCTAAGGTATGGCTTCTAAGCTCCCCTCTTGCCTGAGTCTCTCTCAATTCCTTTTTGGATCTAACCAGTTACACATCCAATTAGTGTTAATTGTTGTAATTATCACTTTTTTTCCCCTAAAACTGGTAACCAATTAATTTCATAGAATGTAGATGATATGACATCAAATAGCTACAGGTTATTTGGGTTTTTTTTTGTTTTGGCTACATGGAATAAAGGCATTTTTCTGACTTTCATAAGGAAAGCTTCTTAGCAAATCAGCTACTAGTTGAGTTTCCAAAGCTTAGAGTCTAAATTCACAGAGTAAAAAAAATTTATTCTCAGATTTTCAAAAGATATTTATTATATCACTATATTGGGCCTGACATTGGTGTCAACATAATAGATGTGGTCGTATTCCTGATGAAATTGGAGCAAGTAAGTGGGTGTCCACCAACACCAGTGGACAACACTGGGTCTGTGAATCATGCATTTATTCCAGTATAGTCATGATAAGAACCATGAAGGAGAATTGCAAGGGACAATGAGATTTGGCGGTGTGGGCACCTAACAGATGGCTTGGGGAGAGCTTCCAGAGAAGATGCCATCTGAGTTGAGGCTGAAAGTTGAGAAGTAAACTAGGTGAGTGGTAAGGAGGGTGTTAAGCAGAGGAAAAGGCAAAAAGGAGTCCATTTTTGGGAAGGCATTCAATTGGATCCAAAATCAGGTTGCACTTTTTCCCATGGTGGATTTTCTATGAACATTAGTCTGAATTCTCGAGGTGCCTCAAAACCAATATGGGAAAGGCCCTTGAAATTTTATTTCACAAATTGTTTGTCATATGGCTGGAGGAAATTATCCTTTTGGTACCTGTTTGTATTTTGCAGAACATAATCCAGGGCAAGGCTGAGCATCATGGATTTTGTAGTCCAATGTAGGACCCTTCTTCTCTCTTCAGCCCTTTAATCCCCACTAGAGAGAGATGCAGACATGCAACGTATGTTCAAAATATCCTGAGAAGGGCATATGCCACTCTAAACAACATCTGACATGCATCATGTTCCAATAAACTCTGTTTTTTAACAAGGTCACAGAAACAATGAGTTTTGATCTTTACTCACAGTATAAGTTTTCTCTTAAAGAGAAACCCAACATTTAAAAAGTCATACATCCCTTTCTTATTTTTAGGACTGTTTTGGTTCCAAATGTGTTCTGGCTAGCACCCAGCTTTTTATGTGTGTTCTGGAAGTTTAGAAAGAACAGTTTTTGAAAGTCGCACTGGCAATTGAGAAACTCAGAAAGTGGAAACTGCATAGAGCCCCCGACAACAGAATTTATTGTAGACCATGAAGAAGATGATGTTAGTCCTCATTTACTAAGCATTTACTATAAGCTTAGCATAGTCAGAGAAACTTTTCATGCAATTTCTTATTTAATTCTCTCAAATTATCTATGAGGCAAGTACTATCAAGCACCTTACCCCTGACCACCCCCCCCCCTTTTTTTCTAATGAGGAACCAGGCTTAGATGGGTTAAGTAAATTGCCCAAGACCACACAGCTCATAAATGGAGGGCTGGGACTTGATCCCATTACTGTGTGACCACAAAGCCCAGTTTTAGCTCTTTTACAGTTCTGCATGTCCTGGAAACTAAATAGTGGAAACACAGGGTGTATTAGATTTTTAGACAAATTCAAACTCAATAGTAATTGTACTTATGGTTCCAGGCCTCAACAACTAATTCAAGCACAGCTTCTTCTCATCATCACTCACAAAGTTCTATCCTCAAACAGGGGTTTAAAGACCCTCTGCATGAATGGATGAGTTTGAGTTTACTACTAGGTGTGGTGGAGAAGCTCGAGATGCAAAAGGCATAGTCTTTAGTCATGTGGCAGCAATGATAACAAAAGCTGCCAGGGAAAAGACAGGTGTGATGAGTATTGCCTGGTGCCTGGTGGCTTGGAACTATGCACCACTTAAACTTCATTAGGGCTGACCTTCATTTACATAACAATCATCACCACTCCTGGGCACCCCCGGTGGCGCAGCGGTTTAGCGCCGCCTGCAGCCCGGGGTCTGATCCTGGAGACCCAGGATTGAGTCCCGCGTCGGGCTCCCTGCATGGAGCCCGCTTCTCCCTCTGCCTGTGTCTCTGCCTCTCAGTCTCTCTCTCTCTCTGAGTAAATAAATTAAAAAAACCAAAAATCATCACCACTCCTGATGTGGCTGCAGCTCTTCATCTGAATTTAATTCTGTGCTTATTGCTTTTTTCTTATTTAAAAGAATGGCACTTTATAGACTTCATTTCATTTAAGAACAAATTCCCAGAAAGTTTTAACCCCCCTTTGTTTTTGTTTTCTTTTCCCCCCTCTTTTTAACTTTTCATTTTGCAAGTTTTCCAGCCTCACACAAAAGTAGAGAAAATAACAAAAATGAACTTAACTTCAACATTGCTTGATCTTGTGCCACTTTGGTTCATCCATCCTTCTTCTACTCCCTCAATTATATTTCTGGAGTAGTTTTTTTCCCTTAATTTTACTTTTATTTATTTTTAATTAACTTTTAAAATTCTTATTTGTATTGAAATAATTGACATACAATATTAAACTGATTTCAGATGTACAACATAGTGATTCAACAATTATGTATGTTATACAATGCTCACCACAGGTGTAGTCACCACCCATCACCATATGAAGTTATTACATTATTGACTATGTTCCCTATGCCGTAGTTTTCAGCTCTGTGACTTATTTATTATATAACTGGAAGTTTGTGCCTTTTTACCCCCTTTTACCTATTTGCCCCCTCCTAACCATCAGTTTGTTTTTAGTATTTATTAATCTATTTCTGTTTTGATTTTTAGATTTGACATGTAAGTGGAATAATATGGTATTTGTTTTTTCTGTCTGACTTACTTCACTTAGCATACATAATGCCCTGAAGGTCCATCCATGTTCTTCCAATGGGCAATGTTTCATTATTATTTAAGGCTGAGTAATATTCCAATGTGTGTGAATATTCCATCTTCTTTATTCATTCATCTGTTGATGGATACTTCGGATGCTTCCATATTTTGGCTATTGTAAATAATGCTGTCATAAACATGGGGTGCATTTATTTTTTGAATTGGCATTATTTTTTTGTTGTTGTTTGGGTAAATACCAGAAATGGAATCACTGAGTGGTATGATATTTCTATTTTTAATTTTTTGAGGAACTTCTGTACTGTTTCTATAGTGGCTACACCAATTTACATTTTCACCAACAGCGCATGAGGGCTCCCTTTTCTCCATATCCTTGCCAGCATTTGTTACTTCTTGTCTTTTTGATATTAGCCATTCTGATTAGCGTAAGGAGATATCTCACTGTGGTTTTGATTTGTATTTTTCTGATATTAGTGATGTTGAGAATCTCGTGTTCTTCACTTTTTAAAATGTCTTGTGTTCCTGGCTCTAGGAGATGGTCAAATATATTCATCCATACAATGGACAGTGATTCAGTGATTGAAAGGAAAAAGGGAGGGCAGCCCAAGTGGCTCAGTGGTTTAGTGGTCCCCGGGATCAAATCCCATGTCAGGCTGCCTGCAGGAGCCTGCTTCTCCCTCTGCCCATGTCTCTGCCTCTCTCTCTCTCTCTGTCTCTGCCCGCCCCTGTCTCTCATGAATAAATAAATAAAATCTTAAAAAAAAAATGAAAGGGAAAAGGGAGATGTGTACTGACACGAAATTGTCCATGATGTACACAATCAGCTGAACAAAATCAGATTGTAGAAGTGTATGTGTAATTGGCAGACAACCATGAGAAATCGGTTCAATGAGAAATAGAACTTTACTGTAGGTCTAGCACAGTCATAAGAACTAGAAGGATGGTAGAGTAGCTCAGAGAGTTGAAGATAATGTTACACAGAAGAGCTTTGGGAATCATGGGAACTTTGGGATCCTCAGCAATGGAATCAGGGACCTGACTGTTCTCAGAGCCTAAACTCTCTTTGCCTCTTATCTCTGCTTCTCAGTGTTTGCAGCTTTTTTATAATAGTGGAGCCATGGGTGCCACCAACTCTGTAATTACATTCTTAGAGATCCTTGACTAAAGAATAGAGGGCCAGTTTGAAAAATCCCAGGGAAGGATTCTTATTGGCCTGGCTGTGTCATATGTCCAGCCCTGGGAGCAATCACCGTGGCCAAAAGGAAAGGTGGTATGAAAACTTCTGAAATCAGAAAGACAGGTCTAAAACTAAAAGAAGAAGATAAGGGATACTGGAAGGAAAAAACATAATTGGGCCCAATTTTTGTTAAAATATACATTAAAAAATCCAAGAGCATATACACCAGGTTGTGTTAAAAGTGGTTGATTGTGAGGGTAGATTTTCACTTTTCCTGGAATGTTTGAATTTTATTTTACAATATACTCCTCTTACTTTTGTAAGCTAAAAAAAATTTTTTTTAAAGATTTTTATTAAAAAGTTAAGCAGAGGGGATCCCTGGGTGGCTCAGCGTTTTAGCGCCTGTTTTTGGCCCAGGGCGGGATCCTAGAGCCCCAGGATCGAGTCCCACGTCGGGCTCCTGGCATGGAGCCTGTCTCTCCCTCTGCCTGTGTCTCTGCCTCTCTCTCTCTCTATGTTTATCATAAATAAATAAAATATTAAAAAAAAAAGTTAAGCAGAGGGATGCCTGGGTGGCTCAGCTGTTGAGCATCTGCCTTTGGCTCAGGGCGTGATCCCGGGATCCTGGATCAAGTCCCGCATTGGGCTCCTCCCAGGAAGCTTGCTTCTCCCTCTGCCTATGCCTCTGCCTCTCTCTGTGTCTCTATGAATAAATAAAATCTTTAAAACAACAACAACAAAACTTGTTCGAAAAATTTTTTTAAAGAAGTTAAGCAGAAAAGGTCCTACACCAGTAAGCTCTTTGTTCAGTTGATAATGTATCTCATTAATCAAACCCAGGAGCATTATTCTAAAGGTTTTGCCAATTTGGTACATATTTTTATCATTCAAATAGCTTGTTTTCTTTTATTATTCTCCTCTAAGCAAATTAGTTCCCTTTCATTTAATTGTGTAGTTAAGGCTTTTGTTTGGAAAAGAACTGTTTCTCAGAGTTGATCCAAAGCCTGTTTCAAGCAATGGATGAATTTTTGGCAATATAAGTTATGAAGCTTTTTACTGTCTATAAGAATTGCTCGCTGATAGATCATTCAGTAATCTGAGCCATCTTTGTAGGTGGTAGGATATATACCTAATGGTTAGAAGGAAAACTAGCACCCTCTCTTCTTTTCTGGGTCTGGGCCCCATTCTACATTTATCTACCATCAACCCCTGCCCCAAGGTAGGCTGATGAATGGGCCCATCACTTATATCTTTGCAGTATAACTGTGGATTCCACTCTTCATATCACATTAATGATTCTCCTGTTACTAAAAAACAACTCATGTTTATGTCAGAGTGTTTATTCAGACTTTTCTCTCAGTGACTCTTCAAATATGTAGCCTAAAGCTGTTATTTTGTAGACCTTGGGTCTTTGGTTAAGCTGGGTAAACAAGTCCATTTTGGTCCCAAGAAACATTTCTAGGCATCTTGTTGCCCTTTCTCTCACAAGAATCCATCTTTAGGGCTGGTATTTTTCTCCTTCCCAGAGAGACTCCAGGTGGTAAAGATAATAGATGAACACAGGCATTCTCACAGCACAGGAATGATGTGCTAGAAGCACATCAGGAAGTTGGCTGCTAGTTAAAAGCGCTAGTGTAAGAAATTCTTTTTTTGGAACACCATGGTGTAAAAATCCCTATAATTGAAGCTCCAGTCTCTTTTACCTGTTTCCTTTAAAGTTTGTTTGTTTGTTTGTTTCCTAAAAGTTCCAATAAAACTTAATTTACAAAAACAGGCAGTCAGCCCCTGGGCTGTAGTTTGCTGCTTTGTTTTTCAAAAACATTATATTATGATATATTAAGGCATGATTAAGATTTACCTTGATTGCTGAGATTTTGATGCCTCCTTTAATTTTCTACCCAAGGCTAGTATCTCACTTGCCTTACCCTGGTCCTGATCATTTAGCATGGAGATTCACAGATTTGTTTAAAACTCCTGACAATGTAAGTTTTACTCTTTTCCTTAACATGATCAGCATTATGGGTACAGAAGCTACCATTCCTTGAGTCTTCTAAGGACTTTACCTGCATGGTTTTATTTTATTCTTGTCATAGCCATGTGTAGAAGAAACTGTGAACTACTCCCCTCTTATAAATAAGGAGACTGAATCTCAAAGTAAGTAATTTATCTGAAGACATGTAACTATTAAATGCTGAACTTTTGCAACTAGGGAAGAAAATAGAAAAAAAAAAAAGGGTGGCTTTGCTATGCTATTGATATTTTAAACATCTTTCATGTTTCAACACCCTCCTCCCCGTTTTTTAAAATTATTTTTCTCTCATGTAACAAATCTCATTATTATTAGCTCCCTTAAAAGTTTTGCTGGGTCTTTTCAGCATCTGCATAGATAGGATTCAATGTGGATAGGATTTAAGGTAAGAACTTTTCATGAGTTTCTAGAATAGCTTAACTCTCCATAAGGCCTTTAGCTTTTTAGAAAGAGAACATGGTAGTGTTTGAATGTAACTGCTTTAGTAGGAAAAAGCACAAGTCTAAGGGAGTCAGGGTTTGGGTGAAGCCAAAAGAATATGTGAGCCTGCAGCATTTGGAAGGTTTAAAACCCTGTATCTGTACTTATTCCTCTTCTTAAGGACTTCCAAGAGGCCTTTTCCACCTTGAAATTGTTCTTGAAAAATGAGCATGGTAAAAAGTCCTTTTAATTTTACAGCTTTTAGCATAATTTAAAATGTGTTAATGAACTACCTTTAAATAGCCAAAGCAGGGAATGCAGGAAGAAGAGGAGGCCTAAGGGATGGGCAGTAGATCATGGAAAATAACATAAAGAAACAGACGCAGGTCAGGCTCAGGGCTTGGCCTGGCCATCTGCCATATCTTTCCAGAAGCAGTGTAAGGAATGCCCAATAACTATAACAAAATCTACTTATGTGATTTCCCCCAGGTTTGTTTTCTTTGGGGAATCTGGTATCTGGGCCAGATTCAGGCTTTGGATTTTAGTGGAGTGCAATGAGGGGCTTTGCCTAAGCATAAGGAAACTGGCTTTCCAATTCAAGGACTAATTGTGGGTGCAAGGAAGAGAAACTTGCTCAAGCCACCTGAGGCAGAAAAAGAATGGTATGTATCTACTGGAAGGACACAGGGGCATCTCATGGAACCCAAGGACAGCAAGGGTGGCAAGACTTCATGAAGGGCCAGAAGTGTGGAAATGGAAAGTTATTGGAAACCAAGGAACTAAAGCAATTAATGTAATTTTACATTATATAAATATTTGACCAACATTTTTGCAAACCCCTGAAAGACTTTCATACCTTGAGATTACAGATTTACAGGAAACTGTAAATGGGGAATTAATAAATGTTTAATTATAAATGTGTAAAAAACATAACTTCATGGTTTTCCATATTTACAAACATTTCATTACATTTGAAAAAATTGTATGTTAGATTTTTTTCTCATCTCACAATAATTCTTGAGTATGCTCTAAGATTATGGACAAATCATAGCCACAAGTGACTATAATAAATTAGCCAAATAATTTTAAAGCAAAGCTAAAAACTCTCAAAAATTTCCACAGGGAAAAAATATTTTGATGGTGCTGGATTTTGATATGCTTGCTATGATACTTAGGGCTAGAAAGGCCTTAAGACATTCCTGGCAAAGAGAATTGGCTTAGATTGATTTAGCTAAGCCAATAGGTTGGCTTCCTAAGGGTCAGGTGATTATTTCTGACCCAATTAACTGTGGTGGTGGTGATGCTAGTGAATCAGTTAATTGGGTCTTTTTTCTTTTATGGGAGCCCAATGATGTTTCTCTTGAATTAAACCTACCCTGTTGGGCAGCCCAGGTGGCTCAGTGGTTTAGCACCACCTTCAGTCCAGGGCGTGATCCTGGAGACCTGGGGTTGAGTCCCGCATCGAGCTCCCTGCATGGAGCCTACTTCTCCCTCTGCTTCTCCCTCTGCCTCTCTCTCTCTGTGTCTCTCATGAATAAATAAATAACATCTTAAAAAAAAAACCTACCCTGTTAAGATGCATATATAAATGACCTCATGGCTAGGAGGGACAGATAATTGTGAGTTGTTTAGGGATTTTTGTTTCTCATCTAACTAAATTCTTCTCATGGCTAATGACTTCTGGGTTACTCATCCATGCCCATGGCTCTAATTACTAAATGTGATGACTTCCACACACAGTGGCCTCATAATCTCTCATCTGACTTCAAAGCAGCCTGAGAGAGTCACCTTCTGGGTATTTCCACCATGAGATCCCTGGCACTGCAAATTTAAAAAGCTCCAAGTGAATCCAGAAATGATTCATAAATTTTCTATAAACCTGTATCATCCACACCCACCTTTATTTCCAATCTTAGTGAGTGGCATATTATCCAGCTGCCAGAACCAGACTCCTGGGAGCATTCTTGGCTCCTCCCTTTTGTCCCATATCCAATCACTCACCAAGTCCATTTGATTTTGCTTTGTTGATTCTGGGGCTGAACTGCCTAGTGTTAGAGGAAGTAATTGAGAGAATGTGTTCACCAGTTGACCATGAGCTGGACCTGGGTAATCTGAGGCTCCTCATCCACTCCGCAGTCCTTAGAATGTACACTCTGCTCACTGTTCCCACAGTGGGAGTCATTTCAAGGACATAGCCTTAAGAAGGTAAGGTGTTGTTGAGACCATCTGGACAGTATACATGACTGAATGCAGTTACGGCCTCTATATAAACTTTCAAGATTCTGGTGAGCAGGTGTGGAGATCTATTCATCTTGCAATCACTGGAGATAAGTCTTGTATGTAAGGTCCCTTGCTTATTAAACCTGCCACCTGCGAATCAGAAGTGGTCTGCCTCTTCCTTTGGTCTCTCTTTGTCCTCTATGTAAGGGGGCCAATTTGTGAAATAGATTTGAGTCTTTTTTTGGTAATAAATTTGAATCTTAATCCTGCAACTTTCTAGTTGTGTATATGTATAAAAGAGAGAGGGGTTGTTGTGGTTGTGTTTCATGACTCTGTATCATTGTGCAATAAGAACAATTGCTTATTTTTAAAAATATTTTATTTATTTGAGAGAGAACGAGAGTGAGAGATATCAGAGGCAGCCCGACACCAGGCTTGATCCCAGGGCCCTGAGTTCATGACCCGTGCCAAGGCAGATGCTAAACAGATTGAGCCACCCAGACACCCCAAGAACAATTGTTTCTAACCAGTGTTCAGTTCCTGGGCCACTTGGCCATTGTGTCCACCTACTGGGCAAGTTTATGAAGGTTGGCTGTAGTGACTGAAAATATGGGGCAACATGGGGCTTTAGAATAGTTGTGTTTTTCACTGTTGACATTTTATTACTTTTTTCTACTTGGTTTGAAAAATACATATGGGACTACACAATTTTCTTTTTGCTTCAGGCTCTGATATGACACTGGACAGAGCTGATAAAACTGGTGATAAAACTGGCCGATGGGGTGGAGGTATGGTATAAGCAAGAGGGAGAATCAGAGACGCTTCTAGGTTTGGACCTGAGCAACTGGATAAAGGGTGGTGTCGTTAATCTGATGGGTGACCTTGGGAGAGAAGAGACCTGGTACATAAAAATCCAGAGTCCTGGGATGCCTGGGTGGCTCAGCTGTTAAGTGTCTGCCTTCAGCTCAAGGTATGGTCCTGGAGTCCCGGGATCGAGTCTCACATCGGGCTCCCTGTGTGGAGCCTGCTTCTCCCTCTGCCTCTCTCTCTGTGTCTGTCATGAATAAATAAATAAAATCTTAAAAAAAAAAAAATCCCAGAGTCCTGTTTAGAATAAATCAAGTTTGAGATGCCAGTTAGATATCCACATTGGCGTTATCAAATAAGTAGTTAGATATTCAAATTCTTTAGACCTTTAGGAATCTCCGTTTCTGTCTACTTGGCTCTCTATTCTTTCTGCTGACCAGCAAAGGTCTTAGAGCTCATTTCTCAGTGACTTTGGCATCATGGTTTTGGGTGCCCTAGTTCTGATTTGGGCTACAAGCTCACCACTCAGTACCCACTGTCTGACTCATTCCAATGGCCCAGTTTCAAATACTGTGGAGAGAGCTTGTGACAGCCCACCCAGGGGCAGGTGTTCTCCAAAGATTCAATCTCCTGTGGTTGACTTCACAGAGTATGCAGGCTGCTGCTCTGGGTTGAGCACAGGGTGGGACAGGAAGGGTGGATGTAGCAGGCGAATTTGATGACATTTCCTTGGGAATCCATTTCTGAACCTCAGGGAAAAGGCTGACTGTCCTTCCTGTATGCTCCTACGGTACCCAGAGCTTTGTCCCTTCATAAGCGGTATTGTAATGGCCTGTTTTCTTGTCTGTTTCCCTTACTGCAGTAAGGGAATATCCTTTAGGTCAGCTTTTTAATTTTTCAGATGAGAAAACTAAGTCCCAGAGAGGATGAAGATGACTTAAGATTCCTAATACTTCCAGTCCTTGTTTTACTACATAAAGTTGCTTTCTGTTTAAAGTAATTATTCTTAACTTTTTCAAGGACCTAATACAAAAGAAATCTATTGAGAACCATAGATCTCTCTGGGGGTAAAAATGTACATAGGTATATAAACAACTTATTCCTGTGAAGTCCAATGATTCTTGTTTACAACCCAAGGATCAAAGGAAAAGAGAATGAGTGGCCAAGAAGAGTGAGCTTTAGGCATAGATGCAAATACATTCTCAACTGGGTATGTTACCTGATTTTCTGAAAGACAGTAAATATCTTACAGAGTTTTTGTAAGAGTAGTGGAAAAAAATCTAAGTGGTATACATAGGAGGTAGTCAATAAACTTTGGTCACATTTCAAAAGATAAGGGATTTTAGGACTTCTCAAAGCACTCAACAAGGAACATTTATCATCTATCTATATCTATCTATCATCTATCTATCTATCCGACAAGCTTTTTTAGCAGAGGCTGTCAAGATGGTACACAGGAAACTAAACACAACAGGTGTAGGTTGGTTTTACCTTGGAGCATCCAGGTCAACAGAATGAGTGCTGATTTCTTGGTGACTGAGAGAAAGAAGAAGGTAAGGGCAAAGAGGCCTCAAGGGGGATGAGTCTGTGAAAAACTATGAACACCAGATGTGTAAAAGGAAAGCTTAAGGAACAGGGCATTTGAATAGTCTGCTTCCTTCATTTAATATTTCAATTTCCATCATAGGAGGAAGGAAGGAATCATCCCTAGTCATTGTGCTGATACCATACCTCTGCTCACCCAGACAGCCCATGGCTGAATTTAGCTTCATTTGCTCAAGCTTCCCAGCAGGAGACATTTAGATCTGGCCACTGAAATTGCTGGCAGCAGACTCATCAGGACAGGAAGGAAATCACTGCTCTAGTTTTGCAAATTGACTACTCAGTGAGAGACCAAATCTGGAGATCCCAGTGAGGTTTGGAGTCCCCCTTTCTAATATAAAATGGTAGTGGCTGGGGCTCCAGACTTGTTGGGTGGAAGCTTTTTGTAATGAAAAAAGGTGTCCAATCCTGCTTGCACATTACCTTGAGGCGCGTGTATGTGTGTGTGTAAATGAACTCAGACACCATCTTTCTACCTTAGATGGGGGCAATGCACACCCGTTGCGGGGCACAGAGAAGGGTCACTCAGTGAATGACAACGATGAGGCTGCTGCTGCTGATTTTTTTCCTTGCTCCTTTTTTCCATCTTCCATTCGCTCTTTTCCTTGGGGCAACAAGAAAAGTGAAAATCTTATGAAATCCCTTCACTCTCCTAAAGAAGATTAAGCTAATGGGAGGCTGCCAGAGTCTGGGAACCTTGATTCCCGCCCCCTCCCCCCCCCCCCCCCCCCATACTCTAAAGCTTAACTTAAAAGACAGCTGCATCCTCTCCACCAAGGGCCATCCCTGCCCCTGTTGCCAAAGCCACCTGACCTGTCCCAGGAGTGCGTGGCAGCCTTTGGGAGGGAGTCCCGGGGAAGGGGCCTCGGGGCAGGGGAGGAGGGGCAGGTGCTTCCAGCAGGCAGCTGCCTGCGAGGAGCGCCGCGAGGACCCCGCCGCCCGGGGCCGCGCGCTCTCTGCTGCCCCCCGCGGAGGCGCCCGCGCCCCGGCCCCGGCCCCGGCCCCGGCCCCGGCCCCGGCCCCCCCAGCCGCTCCTCGGGAATGCTGGGAATGTGAGTCAGGGCCGCGGCCAGCAGGCGAGCGGGCGAGCGCGCCGAGCGGCCGGGCGGGGGGCCCCGCGGAGCGCAGCCCTGGCGGCGCGGCGCGGGCGCGCGTCTCGGGACTGCGGCGGGTGCCGCCCCCTCGGCCGCCAGCCCCGCCCGGCCCCGCGCCCGGCCCCGGCCCTGCGCGCCTTGCCCTCCCTCCCTCCCTCCCTCCCCTCCCCCTCCCCCCCGCTCCCCGCGCCGCTCCACCTCCCGCTCCTCCTCCCGCTGCTGCTCGCTCGGGCTCGGGCTCGGGCTCCGGCTCCGGCGCCGGCTCCGGCTCCTCCCGGCCGCCCGGGGCCAGGGCGACGTGAGGTTGTAAAAATCCATGTGGGACGGCCCCGGGGCGAGCATCGCAAAGGTGAGACGTCGACGCCGGGGCCGCGGCCGCCGGGCGCCGGGTTCCCGCGGGGCGCCCGAGCCGGGCATCCCTCGTGCCGGGTCCCCCTCACTCGTGGGGAGCTGCAATGCGTTATCGCGGGGAGCCGAGGGGTGAACCATCCGCCTCCCCCGGGGCTGTTGGGGCGGGGGGAAGGATGGGGCGGCCTAAGGGCGGATCTGCCTTGATGGAGAAACCCCCGGATCGGAACAAGTGCACGGCTTGCTCTGGCGCGCGGTGGCCGCTCGCTCCCCCGGCGGCCCGGGCCACCTCCCGCAGTCCCTCCCCGGCAGCCACCCTCACTGCCATCGTCTTCCTTCTCCCCGGCTCCCCATCCTTCTCCTCCCGGCTTTTCCCCCCTCTTGCCTCGAGGGGTGGGGTGTTCGCAGGGGCAAGGGGCTCGGGAACCCCAAGCAGAACAAAGTGGAGAAAGGGGGAGCAGCCCTAGTGCAGGGGGGTGGGGTGCCTGGCTGCCTCGGTGGGCTCCGAGGGGACAGTGTTAAGAAAAAAGAAAAAAAAAAAATCCGTGTCAGGGAAAATGAAGCCGGCTTTACTGGGGAGGGGTAGAGGGTGGTGGTGCATGAAAACGAAGGGATGTGCAATTAAACTGAACGATAGTCCTTTCGTGCCTCTCCCCACCTCCGAATTATACAAGAAAAGGAGGGGGGGTACTTAGGAGGTGGCACTTAATTTTTTATTTTCATTTTTTAAAAAAGATTTGGTGCGAGCCTTTTGAAAGATCATCTTAGGACGGTGAAGATTAAGGGCTGCTTGGTGCGGGATAATAAAACAGCGCTCATAAACTCTCGGGTCGGCCCGGCCTTATTTATTTTGTACTTAAGGGTCTCTGTTCTCCTTGCCAGAGAGGGAGAGTCTGCTCTGTTAGGAGCGCATCGATTTTAGGCGGCTACCTGCCTTTGCTGGATGAAAGGCAATTTACTCCCGGAGTGGTGAATTGTCAGGTCCCTCTGTGATTGACAGTCACACCTGCCACTTATGTGGGCAGAACGGGGACCGGTAAAACCTCAAGAGCCAATCAACGCTCGGGAGAGGAGGGCAGCTCCCACTTGTCATGGTTAGTTTCCTGGTTGGCTTTTTAAATCAGTGGTTTTACTTAACCATTGGTTTCCACCAGGTATGAGGCTCCAGCTGTGAGAGGCAGACCAGCGGGGAGAAAACTCTTCGAAAATGGGCTTAGAAGCAAGTATGCTTGACTTGTGTTTGTTTCTTCTCTCCCCCTTCTCTTCTCACTAGTTGTAGTAGTTGGGGATGCTCAGGCCATTGGCTTAAAAATGAAAAGGAAATGGATCTGTATAAGAAATTCAGTGGTGAGGGGGCTCATTGGGGTTTAGAATCGTTCACCTATTTTTCTAGAATTGCAGCCTCCCTTATAAGAGACACCATTTACTGTTGAGCTATTTGGGAAAAAGGGTGTGGCACTTTGTCTCCTATGGTCACTCTTGTCCTTGTAAAGTCACATTGTTTTCTCAGTATACAGTAGTACTTGGCTCTTGGCTCTATTAATGGATTTATAAGATATTTTTGAAGCAGACAAGCATACTTCGTTAGGACTGCCATAAATAGAAGGGGTTCTTTTAGTTTTTGACGGTGTAACAACTTCTGGAAGTGAGGATTTGCCTTCTTCACTTACAGTTTGGCTGTCAGTTTGGAGGTGGCAGTGGGGTCAAGCCAGATCCTTTCTGGAGGGTGGAAGAGTTTGCCTTTAAGGTGAGTTTGCTTCTAAGGTGAGCCATCTTGTCTTCTGCCTCTGTGCTTTAATAAAAGCCCTGCACAGTTTGGGAGGGCGGTGTGTGGATGGTGACGGAAGCATGGTTTCACCAGCAAGACTTTCATGGGTGGATGGAGTGTGGGCAGCAGGAAGGACCAGCTCCTCCTCAATTCTCTATAAGTGAAAGGCTTATTTTTTTCAATGCCCTTCTTCCTGAATTCAGTAGAAAATTTACTGGTTGATCCTGTTACCTTATAGAAGCTGTATCTGGATATGATAGAAAGCCATGCATTCATTATTTTGTGAACAGATTGTGGGCCAGAGTACACTGATTAGGATGGTTTTCATGTACCAGCCAGCTTTGTCAGGGTAGTATTATTACTATTATTATTATTATTGCTGTTGCATATGCTAGCACTTTGTGGAATATTTTCATACACTATCTTTTTAAAAACTTTCAGAGCTTCTATAAGGTAGGGGTTATTATTATTTCCCCCAAATTACAGATAAGGAAGCTAAAAGGAATTATGTATCTTGCCACAGTTTAGTGTAAGAGTGAGCACTTGAGTCAAATTTCTCTGACCCAGAGCCTTTGACCTTGGCTGTGGCCTTGAATTCAAATTTTGGTCCTGCTGTCTGTATGTGTCCATTCTGAAGTATGGACTCTCCCAGCACACATAGGGCCTATTCTGTTGAATCCATTGCGATGTTAATGGTCTTTGCACTGTGTGCCTTGCCACTCTGAAGACCAAAGGCCATCACTTTACCAATAGACAAATTTGGTAACCTTGGGTATTATATATTTCCTGTAAGTCAGCTTTTGGCCCAGTGGAAATTTGGTTCCAAATGTAATGATGATTATTTAAAAGAAGGTAAAACAAAACAAAATCCACACTATTCTACTTTTACTGATACCTTAAATTTCCAGCTGGAGTTCAGAATTGGTATTGGTTGAATACATGCTCTTATCATTCAGTTGGCTTTTTTTCCTTTTCCTAAGGGATTGGAATTTTATTTTCTCTTTCACTTATAAAGTGACTCCATTTCATTAGTGATTTTTTTAATATAATTGTATTTTAAATTATTCTACTGGAATAGTATGGCCCTCTTGTTTTATTATGTTGAAAAAGTCGTAAGACTTAAGCCTTATTGGTATCTTCCCATTGGTGAAATGCAATGGTCATGGTTTGTCTAAACAGATATCCTCAAATATAAGGATATGGTGTTGGAATCCATAAATTTACCTCAACAGATAGTCTTTGACTTGGTTGAGGTTAACTTTGTGTAATCTTCTTCTTCTTCTCCTTCTTCTTCTTCTTCTTCTTCTTCTTCTTCTTCTTCTTCTTCTTCTTCTTCTTCTTCTTCTTCTTCTTTTTTAAACTAGGGACACCCTTTAACCCCTTTTATCAGCAAAGAAGTTAACATTTTGGCTGTTATATGAGAGACCTACTTGCCAGCCAATGGTTTAGTTTCTTTATTGTGACTTTCATTATTTTGGAAAAATAGAACAAATGGAAAATGGAAAAGCACTGATATTAATGAAAATTGTAGGTCTTATATCTAAAACAGTTGATCCAAGGAGAAACATCACTGGGTGTACCAAAAGCAGGTTCTTCAATCTGTTCTTTCTTGTGTGAAGAAAAGGAACAAAGTGAATTAATATGTAAGAAATTCTAAAATACACCAATTGATAAAAGTTACATTAGTCAAGTTTTGCTGTGTATCAAAACTTCTTGACTTACAGCAACAGGTATTCATTTTCACACTCCTGAGTTTTTAGGTTGGCCATGATTTGGCTGATCTAGGCTGAGCTCCTGAGGTGGCTCTGCTGTTGGCTGCATGTTTTGTTCTGGTCTGCTCCTCATGTTTTCTGGGGCCCAGGAGGAAGGGATAGCAGCTGCTTGAGACATACCCCTCTTGTGGCAGATAACTGGATTTGATAGCTGAGTCAAACTGCACAAGCAATGTCATTTTCACAAAAAAACTTTTTGGACATGGCATGTCCCATAGTGAAGATCAACATCCATGGGTAAAAGCAGACTCTGCCCATAGTAGAGGAGGGAATATTTGATGAACTATAATCAGAACTCCCACAACATGTAAAAAGTATGGTGTTTTAGAGAATTTTATGATTTTTTCTTTTTATTCTTGGGGAATACAGTCTTCATCTCCTCACTCCCACAACAAGCTTTATAACATATAAAGCTAGTAGTGTGTTTAACTTTTACAGTTCAGGAATATACCATGTTTGATTCTAAAGGATTGACTATAAATGTGGGTATGAGTATGTACATGAATTACTTAAATTATCAAGGCACTGTTTATTAGAACCTACTGTGTTCCAAGAGACTATACTCAATGGAATAAGGAACACAGGAGTTTTTATCTGAAATGGGATCTGCCACCATAGAGCTTATTATTAGGAGTAAGTATCAGAAACACTTCCTGGATGAAATGGCATTTTCCTGGACCTTGAAGCAGAGATAATGTTGGAGATATATAGAGAGCATTTAGATATATATTAGTAAAAATGTAAGAAGAACATCTAGATATAATGAGTTATTTCATTTGGCCAGAGGGTAAGATAGATGAATAATAATAATAACAATAGTAATTATAATAATAGCAGTAATTACAATTTGACTTTTATTGAGCTATTAACCACTGTGCTTCTCACTTTACATAAAATATATAATTTAATATTGGGATAGACAGTACTGATTGCTTATCCAATATTCATTCTCTCCTTTCTAACTGAAAGAACCCCAATTTTGTTTGAGATGGAAATAAGCCCATCTCACTTTCCAAGATGACCTTAACAGCCTAGAGTGGCCATGAGACTCAGGTCTTATAATGAATAAGTGGATGTTGTTGGTTGGGGGCTTTCTTTTCTTTTCTTTTCTTTCTTTTTTTTAAAGATTTTATTTATTTATTTATGATAGACATAGAGAGAGAGAGAGAGAGAGAGAGAGAGAGAGAGAGAGAGAGGCAGAGACACAGGCAGAGGGAGAAGCAGGCTCCACACTGGGAGCCCAAAGCGGGGCTCGATCCCGGGACTCCAGGATCGCTCCCTGGGCCAAAGGCAGGTGCCAAACCGCTGAGCCACCCAGGGATTCCCAGTTGGGGGCTTTCTTGAAAGCTTAGTAAGGATGACACATTTGGCTATGATACCCCAACAACTTTGGCCCCTTTCTGCTTCCTGCTGCTGGGAACCCGGGTGCAATGCCTGAAAGGCCCACAGCCAACCACAATGACAAAGATAGGACCATGTATTAAAAAATTCCAGCAAAGCTGGAACTTGGAAGGATCGTGATCTTGATGATGTTGTTGAGCCATAGTACCAGCCTAAACTGACTTCTCCCATACTTTTTTCTTTTTTTTTAGGGGAGAGGGGCAGAGGGAAGAGAGAGAATCTTAAGCAGGCTCCATGCCCAGCATGGAGCCCAACGTGGGGCTAGATCCCAGAACCCTGAAATCATGACCTGAGCTGAAATCAAGACTGACTGAGCCACCCAGGTGCCCCCTCCCATACTTCTTATTGCATAAAACAAATAACCTCCTTACCTGCAGGCCACTATATGCTGTTTGTAGTCAAACATAATTCTCACTGTTACATTCTCTCAAGAGCCTTTCAAAGTAGATGCCATCATACCAATTTTATAGGAGAAAATATTGAAACTCAGATTAAGGAATTTACACAAGATCCAGGATTCATTACTATGCCACCATCTTGCCTTTGGCTGGGCAGGATAAGTACTACAGCAGAGATAATGTTGGAAAAGTAGGTTAGGGGAAAATTGAGGGGGTAACTGGATTCCAGGTTGAAAAGTTTTGAGTTTTATTTCATGGGCTATATACGATGATTTGAAAAAGCCAGAGACTGGAGGTTAGAAGACCATTGAGGTTTAAGTATGTGATACTTAATGCTTTAGTGTGAATGAAAGTGGAGGAAAAGCTGGGTACAGAGCAGAGCTGGGAACATGAGAAGAGAATGGAGTTGAGTGAATGCAAATCATAGCTAGCTGTTACCTGTAATCTTCTGAGAACAAAATGAAAGTCTCCTGAAGGTTAGTATTAACTTCTACTAATGGCTTCACATTTGCCAGGAAGTAAGGAATGAGTAATATAGAGAATTGCTAATGGGATGTGAATCATTATTTAGTGCAGTAGGGTGGGCACCACTTATCATCCATACCATTTATTGTGTGACATGATTTTGGTCTGGGTCTGGCTCTGGCTCTGTTGTGCCAGTTAAAGGGAACAGAGATGAAGGGTAAGACCAGAGGGTGGTGCAACGGTACAACAAATCTGTCAAAGGACATCTGCTAAACATTCTGGAGCTTTCCTGGAGGTGGGGTGGGGTCACTTTAACTTCCTGGCTGCCCATTTTTCCCCTCTTTCTACTTTTTAAATCTGTAAAACAAAAGATTTGGTTTACATTAGTGGTTTTCAAATGTTTTTCAGCTGTAGAAACTTTTTTGTCTTTCCTAAATAAAAACTTATCTGGACCCTCAGTGCAGTTAGAGAGGAAAAAAAAAAAAGCAAAGTTGCTCTGAAAATTCAGAGTCCAAGTTTATGTTGTTTGAGATTCCTTCATGTTGAGGTCACTGTTTTCAAATGATCCCTATACACCCTCCCAGGTCTAGGATTTGAAAGCCTTAGAGCTATGTAGTTGTTTTATTGGAGCATCCTCTTTAATAAATCCCTTTGCTATTCCACAGCTTGTTAGTCTTGTATCACCTGTGGTAGAGATCGTTCATGTTCTCCCCAGCTACTTTTCTCTCCTAGGTGTATATTGGAAGTGACTTGTGTCATGTCTATGCTAAAATATTTAATTTACAGTGTGAGACCATCCAGTGCTCACTTCTGCTGTGATGGTCATGGAAGCAGGTGTTGAGATGGAGCTTCCATCTAACTGGGTCCTTGAGTCACTAAATGAGCAATTGGAATGGGACATATAATGTGACCAATATATAAACCTTTGTTGTTTTAAACCATTGAGATTTTATGATTGTTTGTTTATGTGGTACTTTTTTTTTTTAAAGCTTAGCCTTTCTGATCCTCTTTTAGTGCATGTACCAAACTTCATTTAACTTGCTTTTTTTTAAAAAAAATATTTATTTTATTATTTTTCTGGGGGGATGTAGAGTGAGAGAGTGAGAGAAAGAGAGAGAAGTTGGGGTAGAAGGAGAGGGAGAGAAAGAATCTTAAGCAGGTTCCATGCCCAGCACAGAGCCTGATGCAGGGCTTGTTCTCACAACTCTAAGATCTTGAACTGAGCTGAGATCAAGAGTTAGATGTTTAACTGACTGAACCACCCAAACACCCCTAAAGATTTTATTTTTAAGTAACCTTTACATGCAACGTGGGGCTCGAACTCATGACCCAAGATCAAGAATTGCACTCTACACCAATTGAGCCAGTCAGGCACCCCATCATTTAACTTAACTTTTTACATGTCTTCTGGATCAACCTGAAGCCTGTTCAACTTGTCCTTACTTTGTGGTTAGGAAAGCAATTGGAAAGCATCTATATCAGCTGTCCATGCAGGTCTCTATACTAATAGATTCCTTGAACTGGAATGCTTATGTTTAGTAACATTCACTTTCATGTAAAAAAAAGTCTGTTGTGTAGTGCACCTTACTTAAAAAAAAATGGCTTTAATTTAATGACTTGTTGCTTTTTTTAGGTAATAGAGCTCAGTGACTTGGGGAAGAATAATGATTATCACTTATCATAATAATGGCTACTATTGATTACTTATTCATTGATTTGTGAAATATTTATTGAGCATCTACAATGTGATAGATACTCAGGGGCATAGAGCTGAGCCAGAGATAGCTCTTCGGTTGGAGCTTACACTTTATTTTTTAAAATTATTTTTTAAAAGATTTTATTTATTTATTCATGATAGAGAGAGAGAGAGAGAGGCAGAGACACAGGCAGAGGGAGAAGCAGGCTTCATGCAGGGAGCCCGATGTGGGACTCGATCCCCGGACTCCAGGATCACGCCCTGGGCTGAAGGCAGGCGCTAAACCACTGAGCCACCCAGGGATCCCCTGGAGCTTACACTTTAGTTGGGAGTTGTAGATGTTAGTTCTATTCTATGAAAGATACCATTTACTGAGCATTTACTATGTGCTAAGTGCTTTATATTCCTCATTTCAGATTACCTATAATGGTAGGTATATTATTCCTATTTTATAGATGAGGAAACTGAGGCTCAAAGAATTTTCTAAGCTCTATGAAGGCAAGAGCTTTTGCTTTATGCTGTATTCCCAGTGCCTACAAGAGTCTTTTATTTTTTTCTCCCATGGAGCCCAACTTGAGGCTTGAATTCATTACTCTGAGATCAAGACTTGAGCTGAGATCAAGAATCAGACACTTAACCAGTTGAGACACCAGGCACTCCCTAGAAGAGTCTTTAGTGCATAGTAGATGCTCAAATAAATGTCTGTTGATTGAATGAATGAACAGAAGAACTTGATCAAAGTTAATACCGTGGCAGATCTAGAATTTTTTTTTTTTTTTTTAAGATTTTATTTACTGATTCATGAGAGAGACAGAGAGAAGCAGAGACATAGGCAGAGGGAGAAGCAGGCTCCATGTAAGGAGCCCAACGTGGGACTTGATCCTGGATCTCCAGGATCACATCCTGGGCTGAAGGCGGTGCTAAACTGTTGAGCCACCCAGGCTGCCCCAGATCTAGAATTCGAATCCACGTCTGCTTGACCCGCAAGGTCGCTAAATTATCGCTTGCCACAGTAGGTGCTGTGAGTGGCCCCATGATTACAATAGAAACAACAACTGGGCCCCATTGTTTTTGTGAAGACACCAGGAAAAGCCAGGCTGTCTTTCTTCAGCATCTAGGGCTGAGTCCTCTGTGTGATTTGCTACTCACTCTGTCTCAGTTGTGGAAGCTAAAGGCCACAACCTCACTGACTTAATTGCTGATATAATTGGTTACCCCTTTCTTGGGCCAGTTCAACTTCTGCCCTAGTCAGATTTTCTTAGCCCTTGGCTGGCTGTTTTCCAGTGTTGTGTCTCAAGTTCTGCATTTAAGTTTTTGGGCATTCCCTTTCCACTTTCATCTTTCAGATTTATTGCTTTGAAGTTCCAGGGAATCTCTAGTTGCTGGCACCTAGTGAGCACTCAACAGAATTAAAAAGAGAAGAGGAAGGAAAGAAAGGCTGCCTTCACTGTCAGGAAGGAACTAAGTGATTATTTGTTCCTGAAAGTCAATGATGAGATTGTGGCCCCAGCAGATGAAAAGTATGGGTTGGGTCGCAGGGCATCCCTAGGATACACCTCTAGGCAGAGGGGCAGTGACAATAATCATAGGTGCCTTATACAAGCAGTTTTACTTTGCTGTGGTTTATTCTTTAGATTTTATATTTTGCTCACTCAATTCTCTGTGTGCAGTGTGTTTGCACATGTGCGCGCATGTGTGTGTGATAGTGTTTCTTTTTTTTTTCCCTTGCCTTACAGCTTTCCACTCCTAAAGGTAGTTGTCATGACATGATATCAGAGTATGAATGAATTGCAGGCAGCAAAGTGCCTTCCCTGTAAATGTATTAAGAGCAAACTATTAATTCAAGGCAACTCCTTAGTGGCTTAGAAGACAAGAGCTTGAATGGAAATTGAGCAATGTGACTGTTCTGCAAGAATATTCTCAGATCCTCATACAGACTGTGAGAGACTTTCCACTAAAGTGGTGTGGCTAAATATAATAGGAAAGGGCAAAGTTTTATATAAGAAACTAAATCTAGTTGTGCTTCGTAATTACTAGTTGGTATGTAGCAAGTTTCTCTAAAACAAGGTGGATGTGGTCAGAGTGAGAGGTTCATCCTCTGGGGTCCAAGGTGACTGAAGGTGGGGTCTGAGAGTTGCTCTGGGGGTGAACTCTGCTCTGAAGGTAGAGGTTTGAGCTGCTCTGCAAGATATGTAGTTAGATTGGTACTATGATCCCTTGTTATTTTCTTGGTGATACTGGCAGCCACCAAACTCCTACCAAGATGGCTTTCTTATGCATGGTTTCAGGCAGATTAGCCATGCTGCCTTGCTGCCAGCCAGCTCAATGTTAACTGTTATCACCTGGAGGAGCAAAACTGTGGTTCAAAGAGCAGGATCCTGGGAGCAATGTTGTTGACTCTTTCACATTTGGCTCTCAGGAGAGGGCTTTTGATGTATTTTCTTTCCCGTGATGTGTGTTTTTTTCCTTCTAGGTAAAGTTCCCTCCTACCCCTTCTTTGTTTTGCATTTTGGCCCTTTAACCATCTAGTTCATGGAACCTCTCCATGGGGGGATGCAGAACGTTTGGTTGTGAATGGGATGATAGCTTGGCATTCTTAGGAGCTCTTTGAAAGTAGATCTTGTTTGATGCTGGGTGGATACAAAGGCAACTGAGTTTCAGTGCCTGCTGTTTATTAGGCTTGCAAGTAAAGAGCTGATAGCAGGGGTACACAAGGGGCATTCTTTACCTTTTTTGTTAAGTCCAAGAAAAAGCTATCTTTTCATACAAGCTCCAAATACTTTGACAGCCCATCTTGAATTCAGTAACACAAACAGTTGCTTAGAATAACTTCAGAGCAGATTCTTTTGGATATAGAGATGTGAGCACTGACCTGTGAGTCAAAAGACCTCAGTTCCATTTTTGGGTTTGCCACTAGCTTTCTCCTTATTTGAACATCTCTTGGTATGTGTCAAAATCATCTGGTCCTTTTCCAGATCTAAAATGATATTTTTTTACAACAGTTTTTTCATGCAAAGAATCAATGAACTGTCATTTTATTAGCTATTTTATCTTGGAAAACAAGATGGGCAGTGTGCATTCATGATAGACTTTTAACAAGGAGTTAAGTTTGTATTATATATTCACCATATGTGTGTGTGTGCTTTATGCCAGTCCTCTGCTGGGCATAGGGGGGTACAACTGTAAACAGAACAAATGATTTTTAGGGGCTTAGGGATTGTAGTATTTAGTGGGGCACTAGACATTAAGGAGGCTATTATGGAGGAGCACCCAGGCTGTCATGGAAGACTTGGGAGAGTCAGGATAAAGGATGAGAATGGCTTCTTAAAGAAGGTGACACCTAGGGTGAGCTGGAACACTAGGTGGCATTAGCTGGCTACCCTTGGTTTTGATGGTACAAATAACAGAGGGGAATGGTCTAGGTCCAAAGATGAGCAAGAGAATGGGAGAGTTGGGATTTGAGGGGGTGAAAGTAGACCTGTGAAACTGGAGATTAGCTTGGCTGGGGATGGGGGATGATGAAAGAGGCCAGACACAGTGGCACCTGTGAAGACTCTGTGTTTCACTATGGAGACGAGGTTTGAACTTTATCACCAAGGGGTTTCAGTAGGGGACTAACATGAATAGATGCTGAATTCTCTTTATTCTTTCATTCCACTTTCATGGCAATAACTACTTGATTTGGGTGTTTGTGGGAGTATGTGGGGTTTGAAATTGGGGTGAGGGAGTGGTAGAATGACCTGGAAGACAATAGAAAGATTATAAATATGACCTTGGGAATCCTAGCAATGCCCATTCTGATTCCATTGACCAAACACAATTTATGCATCCTTAATACCTTTAAAAGACCTTTCTTTTCTTTTCTTTTCTTTTCTTTTCTTTTCTTTTCTTTTCTTTTCTTTTCTTTTTTCTTTTCTTTTTTAAGATTTTACTTATTTATTCATGATACACACACATACATACACAGAGAGAGAGGCAGACCTATGCAGAGGGAGATGCAGGCTCCATGCAGGGAGCCTGATGCAGGACTTGATCCTGGAACTCCGGGATCACGCCCTGAACCAAAGGCAGACGCTCAACTGCTGAGCCCCCCAGGCATCCCAAAAAGACCACTTTTCAAGTAAAGATGTTCCTGATCTATAGTGGGACTCCACATTGCTTATTGGTTTTGAGAATCTTTGCAAATGTTATCAGGGACTAAGTTCTTTTCTATGAGTTTTGAGCAGAGCCAGAGAGTATGGCTCCTGTTGTAAAATTGTCGTAAATATTTGCAGTTTAATGGATGGCATTAAACTGACACTGTTAGACTAATAGAAGGAAATTCATAGTATACAGCTTCTGAAAATAGTGTGAGAAAGTTCATGAACAGAAATGGTTTACTCCCTGAAATGCGCAAGATTGAGTGTGCTGCAGCCACATTCAATATCCTATGCCTACCAGCTGCCTATGACTTTACTGTTGTATGACTTTTACCACTTTTGTACATTAGATAGTAACATTGCTAAACTACCTTTTTATCTTTATGCATTAATCTTGACTTCCATCCTTCAGTTTATGGACCAACATTTTGAGCTATTGTAATCATGGTCTTAACTCCTAACAAATAATTTTATTTCAGCAGCACCACCATATTTGTATAGCAGAGTTTATGTGATCGTTTGAAAATTTCTTGAATCTTGTCATTATTTTATAAAAAGTAAATGCAATGGAAATATATAGGCAGTAATGTAGGGAGAGGTACGAGCCTCACACTTTTTTTTTTTTTTTAAAGAATTTTATTTATTTATTCATAGAGACAGAGAGAGAGAGAGAGAGGCAGGGACACAGGCAGAAGGAGAAGCAGGCTCCATGCAGAGAGCCTGATGTGGGACTCGATCCAGGGTCACGCCCTGGGCTGCAGGCGGCGCTAAACCGCCGCGCCACTGGGGCTGCCCACGAGCCTCAAACTTCATGTAATTGAGGTAAAGATGGAAACCATTAAACATGCCCAGTATGGATGGTGTTTACCTTTAGTCAGATGCTTTGGACTTAAATTGACCACCTCTGTATAGATAGTTGTGGGAGATAAGAACTAAGTTAAAGGTTATAGACATATGAGATGTGGAAATAAACTTTGGATAAAGAGCAAGATGTAATTTGGGATTTTATTTTTTATTTGTTTTGGTAACAGAGCATCCCTTTTTAACATGTAGGCCTAGTCAACTTTTAAGTTCAGTTTTTTTAAAAAAGTACATATTCAGTACTTTTTCCTATAAAAGTAGAGGATAGAAATTGAATTTCTTATCAGTCTTATTTAGGAGAATCCACCAGAGTCAGTAACCTGTTCCTCTGGTTTGCTAATTGGCATAGGTGATCACTGTGCTAACAAAATTCTCTGTGTATTTTGGCAAGCAAGTAAAGACAAACCGAAGCAAATAAAATGGTACTTAGCAAGGTATATATACACTTTAGTGGATTTTCATGATTTCTTGGTTTCTTTTGGTATACTGTAGAACAGGAAAAGACTAAATGCATCTTAGTCTTCGTTGTAAGCCTTAATGATGCTAAGATCGTACATTCAGAGGCAAAGAGAAGGGGTAGGAATTAAAGTTTGTGTATGGTTAACTTCATCGCCCCCTAATTCACCAGGTCAGAAGGGTACAGAGCTGATCTGTCTGTTTTGGAAAATCTGGTTGATATCTGGGACCTTATCTAACTTCCTTTGTGGGTCTAGCCCACTTCTAAAAAGAATTGAATGGGATGCAAAATTCCAGTTCCTTTTGGTGTCTTTTGTGGTTAAATGGTGAGTGATAAATCATAAGAAGGTGTTAATCAGGTAAAGGATGGGGAATAGTAGCTCTTGGATTTTTAATCTCTTCCTGAAACTGAGAAACTTAGTTTAACTTCAGTTAGAAAGGCATTTAACTATTGGACTAGAAGTTCGAGAAATTTACAAATATCTACTATGTGTCAGGCACTTTGCTAAACATGTTCAAGAATTATCTCATTTAATCTTTATAGTAAGTCCATGATCCAAGTATTATTTCTCATGATGAGGAAATTAATGTTTATAGAAGTTAAGAAAGTTACTTTTAGTAGTGAACACTGAAACAAGTATTTCTTGAAGGTAATTATTTGGGACATACAGGCATCACTAGTAGGTGAACAAGGGTATGAGATGGGGAAGAGAAGGCAGACAAGGCAGTAGCTTATTCTGTAAGCTACTACAGTGGTGACTGGAGTTTAATTTAATCTCACAAAGAAATTCTGGAGGTTAAAAAAAAAAACCCTCTGGAGGTGGTGTAAAACACCTCCCTTAGGATGATCTTACAGGAGGTGGGAAGGTACAGGAATGTGAAACCACCAGGTTCTGTCAATTGTTTCTTTTTCTTTTAGTTTTTAAAATTTATTTTTATTAACTTTATTTTTTACTGTGGTAAAATACATATAACTTTTACAATTTTATTTTATTTTATTTTTATTTTTAAAAATTTTATTTATTTATTCATGAGAGACACAGAGACAGAGAGAGAGGCAGAGACACAGGCAGAAGAAGAAGAAGGCTCCATGCTGGGAACCCGATGTGGGACTCAATCCCGGGTCTCCAGGATCACACCCCGGGCTGAAGGCGGTGCTAAACTGCTGAGCCACCTGGGCTGCCCCATCATTTACAATTTTAACCATTTTTATTTTTATTTTTTAAATTTAAATTCAATTTGCCAATATATAGTATGTCATTAGTTTCAGATGTCTTTTTCAGTAACTCATCAGTTGCATGTAACACACAGTGCTTATCACATCACATGTCCGCCTTATGCCTGTCACTCAATTACTCCATCCCCCCACCAACCTCCCCTTCAGAACTCTCATTTTGTTTCCCAGAGAAGGGTTTCTCATGGTTTGTCTTCTTCTCTGATTTTTCCCCATTGAGTTTCCCCTCCTTCCCTTATGGTCCATTCCACTATTTCTTATATTCTGCATACAAGTGAAACCACATAATTATCTTTCTCTGATTAACTTATTTTGCTTAGCATAATACCCTCTAGTTCCATCTACATCAAAGCAAATGGTAAGTATTCGTCCTTTCTGATGGCTGAGTAATATTCCATTGTGTATATATACATATATATGTACATGTATATGTATATATGTATATATACAGCTTCTTTATCTATTCATCTGTTGAAGGACATCTTGGTTCCTTCCATAGTTTGGCTGTTGTGGACATTGCTGCTATGAACATTGAGGTGCTAGTGCCCCTTCATTTCACATCTGTATCTTTGGGGTAAATACCCAGTAGTGCAATTGTTGGGTTGTAGGATAGATCTATTTTTAACTCTTGAGGAACCTTCATACTGTTTTCCAGAGTGACTGTACCAGCTTGTATTCCTACCAACAGTGTAAGAGGGTTCCTCTTTCTTCAATCCTCACCAACATTTGTTATTTCCTGTCTTTGTTAATTTTAGCCATTCTAACTGGTATAAAGTATCTCGTGGTTTTGATTTGTATTTCCCTGATGACAAGTGATATGGAACATTTTTTCATGTGTCTATTGGCCATTTGTAATGTCTTATTTGGAGAAATGTCTTCTGCCTATTTCTTGACTGGATTATTTGTTTTTTGGGTGTTGAGTTTGAGAAGTTCTTTATAGATCTTAGATACTAGCCCTATATCTGATATGTCATTTGTGAGTGTCTTCTCCCATTCTGTAGGTTGCCCTTTAGTTTTGTTGACTGTTTCCTTTGCTGTGCAGAAGCTTTTTATCTTGATGAAATTCCAATAGTTCATTTTTTGCTTTTGTTTCCTATGCCTCTAGTGATGTGACTTGCAAGAATTAACCATTTTTAAATGTACACTCTTGTGGTATTGAGTACATTCATAATGTTGTGAAACCATTAGGACCATCCATTTCCTTTTTTTTTTTTTTTTTTTTTAGAGAAGGAGGGAGAGAGAAAAGGAGAATGAGAGAGAGAAAGAGAGAGAATGAAAGAGAATATTAACCAGGCTCCATGTCCAGCATGGAGCCAGATGGGGGGCTGGATCTCACAACCCAGAGATTATGACCTGAGATGAAATCAAGAGTTAGATGCTTAACTGACTGAGCCACTCAGATGGAGCCCCCATCTCCAGATTTTTTACATTATCCCAAATGGAAACTCCATACCCATTAAACAATGACTCCGTGTTCCTTCCTACCCCAGCTTCTTGGCAACCATTATTCTGTTTTCTGTCTCTATGAATTTGACTGTTCTAGGTATCTCATGCAAGTGGAATCATACAATATTTGTCCCTTTGTATCTAACTTAATTCACTCAGCATGTATTTTCAAGGCCCATCCTTGATGTAGCATGAATGAGAATTTCATTCCTTCTTTTTTTTAAAATTTTTTAAAAATTTCATTCCTTCTTAAGGATGAATATTACTCCATTGTATTTATGTACCACATTTTATTTATCCATTCATCCATGGATGGAAGTTTAGTTTGTTTCTACCTTTTGACTATTGTGAATAATGCTTCTGTAAACACTGGTGTATAAACATCTCTGCCAGTTGTTTTTTAGGGTGATTAGTTCTCTTGTACTTCTATCTTGCACCCTGTAAGAGTAGAGTGGTTTTCCAGGGTTCAAAAGAAGTTTTCAGTAAGGATGCTGATATTAGCAGTGTAAAGTCCTTTGGAGCACTCTAATATGTTCAAGTCAGAGGGACATGAGTAGGACACTTAACAGCATCTACTCATAAGGCTGTTATACAAGTAAGTGGAGAAGCTGGTATTTGAATCTTGAACTCTTGACTCAAAGTCCATGCTTTTAATTGCTCTGTACTGAGCTGCCTTTAATTTTAAGTATAATAGTACTGGGATACAAAGGTGAATGATTAGACATGGTTATTGCCTTTAAAGATCTATCAGGGTTGAATCATCTGTCTTGCAAAATGTTCATGGGAAGATCACTTCCAGATTACTTTGTGCAATCTGGAACTCACAGAGCCAATGATTGTAAGATGGAATCACAGATAGGAGGTGCATGGTCTCCTTTCTCTTGACATCCTGTGGTGAGGCATGCTTGGGCCAAACGTGACTGGACTCTTCATGGCACTGTGCTCCAGGGCAAGCACTCACATATGTGGTGATCATTGGTGTTGTGAGTTCCAGCCAAACCCATTGACGTTTCCTGTCATTCATTTGAGCTGTTTGCATAACTATATTATCTCAGTAGGATTTATCCTCCTTCAAGCCTTTTCAACATTGCCTTCCTCTTGATGTCCAAGCATTAGGAACAGCTATTTGTTAGGAAAGAAATCAGGGTCCAGGAATGATAAAGAGAATACATTTGGAGGCAGTTGAAATGGTTGGTGATGTGTATGTATGCCTGAAAAGACATAACTTGCAAGCGATTTGCATTTGTCTAGAGACCTAACATGAGATATTTTATCCCTGAAAGAATGACATTACCGGATTGGTATTGTGGCAAAAGGAAGAAAGAGATGAGAAATTAATCAGTGAGAAAATGCTGCTCTGTATTTTAGCCTAAATGTTAAATATTTTGTTTTAGTGTTGTATTTGTGGGAGATGGGTATATTAATCAGACACTGCCAAGTTATGCTGAGATAACAACCTCCAAATCTCAGTGGTTTGTTTCTCTCTCGTGGGTTGTCTGTGGTACTATCCTACATTGTCTTTATTCTGGTTCTCAGGCGGAAGGAATGGTCACTTTCTTGGATGAGCCAGTCTCACTGTAAAGAAGAAACCAATGGATTGTGCATAAGATGGCTCTTACAACTTCTGTGTGGATATGGCCTGTGTTACTTTGGTTCACATCGCAATGGCAAAACAAGTCAAATGGCCAAGCCCAATGTCAGAGGGGCAGGAAGGACTCTCCTTTTATGGGAAACAGACTGTAGGGATGAGATAACTAGAGAGGGACAGTGAATATTTTGAACAAATGATGCAATTTTTGCACTGGCAAAAATTTTACCCTTATGTGCAAATTGCTTAGCAACCTTTTTAATCAGCCAATCTTTGTAGAGCTGTTGCAACATGTCTAATATTGTTATTCCTCTTTTATACATAAAGAAGAAACATATTGTGCTTAAGGGTCTAGTTCTCTTCCTGGAATCCATGTAAAACCACCCACATAAGTAATATTATTAAATCTAATTATTTAGTCAATTTACTGTCTTTTAAGAACTGATCATAGAGAATGAAGGGAACGTAAGGCTCAGAATTGAGTGCTTTTCATAATCATATGTGAAATTAATAGAGAGCAAAGAACTAATTTTTTTTAAAGATATTTTATTTATTTATGAGAGATACAGAGAGAGAGGCAGAGACATAGGGAGAGAGAGAAGCAGGCTCATCACAGGGAGCCTGATATGGGACTCAATCCCGGATCAGATCCCGAGATCGCGCCCTAAGCCGAAGACAGATGCTCAACTGCTGAGCCACCAGGGGTCCTCAAAGAAATAATTATTAACAACAAGATGGATCATCCTTTAATGTTGATGATGATGAGAGGTGTACTCTGTATTTACTAAGCTTCAGGCATTGAGCTGAGCACTTGTGCTTTCTTTGATTTAATCAGGACTCACCTTAGTTTTGTGAAGTAGCCATTGTTATTCACTGAAGCTCAGAGAGATTTGTTAACCGGCTCAAGGTTAAACAAATAATAAATGTGGGATTCAGGATTCAAACAGATAATAAATATGGGTCTCAGGACTTAACTAGAATTTCTCAAAGATGGATGAGATACCTTTTAAAGAAATAATTTGTAGAACCCCAGGGTTGACTTAAATTACTGTATTATAGTAATTGTAATATGTAATGTGTAATGGATGTAATATGTAATGTGTAATGATTCTAATGGTAATATGTAATGTAACTGCAGGTGAGGTTTTTTTTTTTTTTTTTTTTTTTTTAGCTCCTATGCCTTTATAAAATCTAAATCAATTTAGAAGTTAAATATACTTCAAGGCACCTGGCTGGCTTAGTTGGTGGACTATGTGACTCTTTTTTTTTTTTTTTTTAAGATTTTATTTATCTATTCATGATAGACGTAGATAGAGAAAGAGAGGCAGAGACACAGGCAGAGGGAGAAGCAGACTCCATGCCAGGAGCCCGACGTGGGACTCGATCCTGGGACTCCAGAATTGTGCCCTGGGCCAAAGGCAGGCGGTATACCGCTGAGCCACCCAGGGATCCCGACTATGTGACTCTTAATCTTGGGGTGGTGGGTTTAATCCCCATGTTGGGTGTAGGGATTACTAAAAACAAATAAACAAACTTAAAAAGTAAATACACTTCATATTACTAATTCAAATTGACAAAATTAATTTAACCACATTAACTAAATTGCTGCTTATAACAAATATGATACTATTCTAGGTGGATTCTTTGGCAGTCAACTGGTCTACCTGCTATCTAGTAGGTGGTGATTCCAATTCTCCCACCATATTTACAATATTCAGCTTCTTTGAAACTTAGATTCATGCTGAGGAACTTGACCTCCCTTACCTTTCATTGAGCAAGAACTTGTCATTTAGATTCTCTATCTTTTTTTCTTTCTCATTGACCGAAGGTGATTCCTGACGGTAGGGCTTGTTGCTCAAACACAATGGGCATGGCTGCTGTGATGATTAAGGATATCCTTACATTATTTGTTTTCAGAGTATTGAAATAAAAATGACCTTTACTCAGGAGACTTACAAATTCCTTATACATAGCTGTAGATCTATCCCCTCCTCAGTACTTCCTAGGTTAAAAAAACTGGGTTTTCTCTCTCTGGTATTCTGTCTTTCTTTTATAAGACTCTCTCCATTTGAGACCACTCTCTATACTCCTAGAAAGGTTCTCATCTATTTCCAATGTTCACAACACCTGGCAGCCTTGCACAATATCTACAGTTATTGCTCATGTAAACCTGAATAAAGGGGCTCTGACTCCTCTTTGAAATGGAGGTCTCTGGATCTCTGGAAGGTCAGAAACTATATTACAGATTTGTTTTCTAGAAATATTGTTGAAGAGATTTGAACCATGTGCTGTAATTTCCCTTTTAATATACTTTTATATTAGATAAGCTTACCCTTATCTATGTACTAAGAGATTTAACTGAGTTTCTTGATGACTTAATGTAGATATTAACTCTCATAATTTCAGTTTTTTTAATGCATTTCTGAGCAACACTCAGCACTGCCTTGCACTTGGCCCTTGCTATAGGCTCCTGTGATTCCTCCATGGTAATCAGTCATATTTTTAAGAGACCCCAGAATTAAGATATAGCATTTATTCTTTCTCTTCTTTGCAGAATACATAGATGAATACTTGTCTCTAAAATGTGCACATTTAAGCCATTCCCCATCTCTTGCTATTGACTGTACTGTGGTTGTTTTTGTTCTTCTTTTTTTTTTGGAATAGCTTAAAATCTTTGCCAAATTTTTTCCTTGTGTGTGTGATTATGTGTATATTCTTTTCTAGCAAAAGCCTATTTAGACATAATCCTTCATGTTGATTTTAAATGTAGAAAATTTTTGTGTGATTGAGTTTTTAAGGGCATAGGGGTGGAGATGTTATTCCTTACCTTCCTATCACTTTCTCTGGAACACCTGTTGACAGATGGAGAATTTTTTAGTGTAAAGCTGATAATTCCTGAATATTCTTTTTTGTAAGTACACTATAGCTAAAGCTTTGCCAATTGACTTTTTATGTTTGCAGATTAAAGAAAATGCACAGATGTTTCAAAAATGAATCTAAAAACCTTATTTATCTCTTCAGTGCAACCAGCTTAATTTGTTATATTTATGACACTTTATGAGGGAATGAGTAATGTTGTTATAGTCAGTATATTATATTAACTATAATTGTCTTTTTATTTTGGTTTAGCATCTCACTTTTCTATTTTAACTGTTTATTGCTTGAGATTTTGCTATATTTTTAACTCATAGATTTAGCTGTGTACTAAATAGTGATTCCTTTAACAAAAGTTTTTAGGTCTTTCAGGTTTTAAATTTAATTCTTTAGAATGAATTGATAGAGTTTGAAATTAAAACTAAGGAAATGGTTAGTGGAAAGTACAGTTACCTAAATACATGGATATACAGAGTCCTTACTTTATAGTACAGAATATAGTCAACCTCTTCACTTAAGTACCTTACCATAAAATAGAGCCAAGGCAGCTGAACATGTAATCATGCTAAATCTGCACATGGAAAACAGTAATTATAAAACGAGTTTGAGGGAACCAAAGGAGAGAGTAGTGATGTGTGGATGAATGTGTTTGAGTTGCAGAGTGCTTCTTGGAGAATGATAGGAAAGCATTTTTAAAAATCTCTGCTATATCAAGCTTGACTTTTTTTTCCTGATTCATACCATTGTGGAATTTAAAAATGAAATGGCTTATTATTGGGACTTTCAATACCTATAGATGTATAATAGTATAGCCTGAAGATGATGGGAAAATGGACATTTTTCTTTCCAGTTTTAAAAAATGGTTGATGTCTTGAGCAGTTTTGAATAGTAGGCTGTATTTGACTTGTGAGTGTCTGACAAAACAAGCTTCATGGACTGAGAGAATTCTAAGATAACTTGAAATTTCGAAACCAGCATGCCCTGTTCTGGTAGCCTTGAGCTTATCACAGTTAGCTTTATTTGAGCATTAGCTGTATGCTGGGCATTGTGCTAATTACTTTTCTTTTATTATCTTACTTATTCTTTCCCAAATTACTATGAAAAATATTGCTATTATCCCCATTTACAGCTGAGAAAAGTGAGGATTGGAGAAGTTAAGTATTTTGCTTAAGGCTGCACATTGGGAAATTTCAGATGTGTCTTCAACTAGATCTGATTTTGAGGTCCTTTCTTTCCTTTTTAAAAACACTATGTTAGGGCACCTGGGTGGCACAGTTGGTTAAGTGTCCGACTCTTGGTTTTGGTTCAGGTTGTGATCTCAGGGTCAGTCCTGTGTTGGGCTCCATGCTCAGCATGGAGTGTGTTTGGGACTCTCTCTCCCTTTGCCTCTCCCCTGCCCCAGGCATAGGTGCCCTCTCTCCCTCTAAAAATAAATAAATAAATCTTAAAAAATTATTTTAAAAGAACAAACACTATGTCTTACCTTCCTGGCTATAGTAACAAAATTGTTGTTACTAAATGTCATGGAAGTGATTTCAATGATATGATGAAAATATCATAATAGTAACTATGTTCTCTCAAATATTCAAAATTTTTTGCATATCTTCTGTGTACTCTTAGGCCTGGTCAGGAAGAACCCTTGGACAGGGCCTCAGGCTCTGCCTTCATCTGACTGCATCTTCCCCGTGGGGGAAGAGTCTGCAGGGCTGAATGGAAATGCCCACCTGGAGCCTATGTCAGCATTCTAGGGTCCTCTCTGCATACCCACAGGCTTGAGACTCCCTTTCCTAAATGACCCTGAGGTGTCTTCCAGGGTCTGTTTGGACTTTTTTGCCAGGTCTGTCCTCCTGAGGAGAAATCATGCTATCAGTGTGTATACCCTCAGGCCTGGAGTTGCTGTGGGGCACCTATTTGTAAAAATATAGGACAAATGTCAGCAAACTCCTGCCTGTATGCTGAGTCAGCTAACACTTGTTTCTATAAATAAAGTTTTATTGGAACACAGCCACACTCATCTGATTACAGATTGTCTATGGCTGCTTTGGTGCTGAAATGCAGAGTTGAATAGTTGTGACAAAGACTAATGGCCCACAAAATCTAAAACATTTACTATCTGGTGTTTTATAGAAAAGGTTTGGTGCCCTCTGGTCTAGACAAGCTAGCCTGGTGTGCAGGATGCAGAGTTCATGTGTATGGGACCCCCTGGGGTGTGGCTAAGCCAGGGGTGGGGAGAGAAGGATGTTGGCTGGAGACAGGCCTGTCTCTTGCACCATATTTTGGCCAGATCTTTGAAGAATCCAGTTCTTAGTTTAAAATTCAAACTTCACTTTCCACATTTTTATATTTGTCAAGGTAGGAATATAGAATATATTTTATTTATCAGTTTTTAGCTTACTTTATAACTGTAAAATGTATGGATATATGGTACTTGGGCCTCCATTTGTACTCTTGCCCTGGGACCCACAAATGTTAGAAGAACTGTTAAACCCTGGGGTATAGTGTAAGGGTTTAAAGTAGGAGCCCAGAGAGGCCCCAATAAATAATTACACAAATTAATATGGAATTATAAAGTGTAGAAGGGCTTTTGGGTCATATATGGATTGTTCAAAAGCCTTACTCCAAGTTTCATTTGTCCAAATTAAACCAAAAATGCTGGAATCCATCTGCCAGCTTAGCTGGAAGTTTAGGTCTTTCCTCCAGGGCTCGCCCTACCTCTCTCTACCTCTTCCTGTCTTCTCTGACTCCCTTCCCCAGAATTACACTGCCCCAAAGTGAGGGGGGTATGGGTGTAAATTCCACGCCTAAGACCAGAGATGGGTTCTGTCTAACTATTCTGCTATATGATTGCATCTTTGTGCCACAAGGTGTTGCCATTGAGACTTGTCTTCCTCAGACAGAAAGATACTATGGTCCCTACTATATGGTCCTGCAAGGGAGGGTCAACCCAGTTTTTCAGTGGCCAGCTCAGCCACTGGTGTGCCATGCATGGGGCAGCTGATGCAGTTGGTGCCTCACCCACATCTCAGCACTCATGGACTGTATTTGGAACATTTTCTCATAGCTTCCATGTAATGCAGGTTGGAAGTGCCAGGGAAGTAGATGTCTGCCCCTGGGCAATGGATAACTTACCCTTATGGAGGTATAGTTCTGAGGCAGGCTCTACACTTTTTCTCAAAGCTCCTTCAATAGACTGAACCCAGTTTCCCATGGCAGAAACTTCCCTCAAAAAGGACCCCATATTGACTTCTTTCACTTCCATGTTTTAGTGCCAAATTCTTTCCTGAGTCTTTCCTGGGATTACTTTCTAAATGAACCACTTGTACCCAAATCCTTGTCTCAGTGTCTGATTTGGGGAACCCTGCCTGGCACACTTGGACCTCCTCAGGAGTCATAGCCTTTTTTTTTTTTTTTTTAAGATTTTGTTTATTTATTCACAGGAGACACAGAGAGAGAGTGAGGCAGAGACATAGGCAGAGGGAGAAACAGTCTCCCTGTGGGGAGCCCAATGTGGGACTGGATTTCAGACACCGAGTGCAAGACACTAGGATCATGCCCTGAGCTGAAGGCAAATGTTCAACCGCTGAGCCACCCAGGTGTCCCAAGGAGTCATATCCTTGTACACAGCATTATGCCCTACTGCACAAGCTCCACATGGCTATGGCATGTTTCTAGGAGTTTCCCTTCTCACCCGCTTTGTCCATACAGGCTTCTCCATGACTTATCTTGAGTCCCAATCAACAGCCTGCATATCTCTTATCTTTTTTTTATTAAAGATTTTATTTATTTATTCATGGACACACAGAGAGAGAGGCAGAGACACAGACAGAGGGAGAAGCAGGCTCTGTGCAGAGAGCCTGATGTGGGACTCGATCCCAGGTCTCCAGGGTCACACCCCAGGCTGTAGGCGGCGCCAAACCGCTGCGCCACCGGTGCTGCCCCATATTCTCTTTTTTTAAATGAATGAATGAATGAATTAATTAATTTATGATAGTCACACAGAGAGAGAGAGAGAGAGAGGCAGAGACACAGGCAGAGGGAGAAGCAGGCTCCATGCACCGGCAGCCCGACGTGGGACTCGATCCCCGGTCTCCAGGATCGCGCCCTGGGCCAAAGGCAGGCGCTAAACCACTGCGCCACTCAGGGATCCCTGCCCCATATTCTCTTATCTTGAAGTAGTTGTTTTATTCCTGGTAGCTGTAGTATTGTTTGTGACCATGTTCATCTCCCACAGAGCTCACTGAATCTTGGGCTTGTGACTGGAGTATCAGTGATTTTCCTCCAGAATCCTTTGTGCATACTGATTACTCTCCTGTATGGCTTCCTGTTTTGCAAACCAAGAGCCTGAGGAGGTGCAGCTTTGATTGGATCTGTCATACCATGACAAAAGAGCAACATGCTTTGAGAGAATATAGCCAAGAGACCTAATTTGGATGGGATAGACCTTGTAGAGAGTATGCTATTGGATGTTGTGATCCAAGTGATGATTAGGAATGAGCCCTAGAGAGAGAATAGCACAGGTAAAGCTCTGAGTCAGGAAAGGACTTGGTGCAACTGAGCATCAGAAAGAAGACTCAGGCAGAGTCATTGATTAAAATGGCAAGAAAGGAGGCTGGCAGTATTGACATTGGCCAAATCCTGTAGAGCCTCAGGCCATGGAAAGGATTTTGATCTTTGTCCAAAGAGCATTGAGATGTTTTGAAGGGCTTTAAGTGGGTCAGGGGAGGTATTTTGTGACCAGAAATGTACTTTAGAATATGATGTGCGAGACAGAAGGAGGAGGATTAGAAAAGGAGAGATGCTTTGGGAGGGTATGGGAAAGCTGAAGCAAGTCATGCTGCTGTAATAGGGTAGTGACAGTAGAAGTGGAAACAAGGGAGCAGATGAGGACAGATTTTGGATGTAGAATTGATAGGATTTGGTAATGGACTCAAACTGGGTGGTGAAGGAGGATGAATTCTTTTTAAAGATATTTTAGGGGCAACTAGATAGCTCAGTCAGTTAAGTGTCTGACTTTTGGTTTTGGCTTAGGTCATGATCTCAGGGTTGTGAGTTTGGGCCCCCATATCCGGCTTCAGGCTCTGTGTGGAGTCTGAGATTCTTTACCACTTCCTCTCCCTCTCCCTCTCCCTCCCCTCACTCCCCCGATTGTGTTGTTTTCTAAAATAAATGAATAAATTCTTTTAAAATATTTTACTCATTTATTCATTTATTTATTCATGAGAGACAGAGAGAGAGGCAGAGACATAGGCAGAGGGCGGAGCAGGCTCCCTTTGGGAAGCCCGATGCAGGACTTGACCCCAGGACCTCAGGATCACATCCTGAGCCAAAGTGCCCCAAAATATCCTTTTTTTTTAAAAAAAATATTTTATTCATTTAGGGATGACTAGGTGGCTCAGAGGTTGAGCATCTGCCTTTGGCTCAGGATATTTTATATGGGTAAGAGTGATAAAATATAAATGCCTATAGGGGCAAGAATGAAAAGAGAGAATCAGACTGAATATAAGACCATAGGGGGTGGTGGGAACTATGGCAAACTGGAGGGGACATACTCTCTCTTGAAGGTGTAGCTGCTGGTTGATTCTAACTGTTGTTGTCATGCAGGAAAATGGGTTTGACATTGTCTGATTTTTTAGATTTTCAGGAGATGCTGAAATCTGTATTTCAATGTGAAATGTCTGTGTCTCTCTATGCTGGCAACTAGATCAAAATTCTAAAGAACACTGTGCTAGCCATATATAACACATCTGCGGGCAGCATCTGGCTTCTGGGCAGCTGCTTCTTGCTTGAAATTTGTTCTACACTCTGTCTTCCTCTAGAAGAATTTCAGAATTAACTGTAGTCTGTGACACAAAGTTTTTTAAAAGTTGGGGATGCTGAGAAGAAAAAGAGGATATTTTAATTTGGGCTAAAACTTGGGAGATACTGATGATCTCAGCTCACACGGTCTGTCAGCAGGACTCAGGTGATGGGCTGAGGCTGAGATCTGTGGAAATAAACTTAACCTAATTTAGAGCAGATAGAAGGAAGTGCTTTCCTCTTAAAATAGACCATTCCAGACCATGATAGTCTGAGACACTTGAGGTAGACAGAACAAGGCTCTTTTCCACCTTGTTTCTCTCTGAGCTTATAGTTCAAGAGTCCATAAGCCTTTTAAATAATGAGTGGATGAGTGTATGTTTTATTTATGAATCCATATGCAATTAGAGAAAATATTCTTATAGGTTCATAATATCATCTTTGATTTGATTTTGTATTTGAGCCTTAAAGGGAACTTACCCTCAAACTTTGAATTTTATTCATGAGGTGCTTTTGAAGTGAAAGGTGTCATGCAATTAATTTCTTTCGTGTTGCATTCAGCAACATTTGTCTGTTTTTGTGCTCAGTTTAATCTAATTAATAATTTATCCTTCTTGGTATTGTACATTGCAACTACATAAGAAAGCAGGTATTTTTAAGAGTTTATGAGAAAGCTCAATAATTGAGCCTATCTTGGGCTCATAATAGTATTTGAAACAGTAAGATCTTAACTTTGGCCTCATTTCTTATAATGCATTTATAGTTAGGTAGAAAAGCTTAGAAATGGTTACCCTGAAGTCAGTCATGGGAAATAGAAGGCATTATTGCATTATTGATTGCTGAATAAGGTTGATCTCTTTGCTCTTTCTCAGGGATTCATTTTACAGAACTAAAAAAAAATTCAGGATAGACGAGAATTAGGAGACTACAACCCAAAAAAGCCCGAGTGTCAAAACAAGTACCTAAAAATATATCAGGAGACTTAAACACAGCTGGGGGTGTGTGTGGGGGGGTTGTGAGTGACTCAGTAGAACAAGTAGGAATCATGAGGCTTAGGAGGACATGACAGCCATGGGAGCTCTCCTTGGCTTACCTTGTCAATTGGGCGTGCCTCATCTGTGAAATGAACATCACCCTTTGTGCTACAGCTAGCTATAAGGGCAGAATTATTCCAGGAAACCATCTTGCTCTTTGTCAATCTGGAGAAAGAGAGTAATTCCCCAAGTATTGGGCCTAGGTTGCTAACGACAATTTATTGTTAAGAAGCAGATGTGTACTGATGAAGAAATCATTCTGTTACCATTTTGATGGTCTCTGAAATTCCTCTTTGATTTAGTAAGTCCTGTGGAATTGTATGTAATGCCTCTTGTCTGGTGTGCTTTGGAGTAAGCAAGATCCTGTTTCCTCACTTCTTAGACACACATACTCATGATAATGGACTTGTATTCCTTTTGACATTCTGGCTTCTCTGTTGAGTGTTTGAAAAATAAATACAGAATTACATTATTTCTTGTTCTGGTAAGGTCAAAACTCCAACCAGTCATTATTTTGATCTTCTGAATTTCCCTATGAGAGATCAATTTTGATTCTTTTGGATCACCTTTATGTCCTTGCCCTTAAAGCAGCGCCTGGTCCCTGTAATCATCTGCTCCTCAAACCAAGTTAGATCTGAGATGAAGAAGACTCAGAGAAAGTCTATTCTAATAGGTAAAATTTCCATAGATAGAAGCTGTGTCTCAGCATTCAACACTGGAAATTAGGCTGATGCTTAAAAAGTAATTATTACATGAATAAATCCAAATGTTCAGTGAAACATTTTCAGGTTTTTTGAAGGGAAAAAGGAATCTCTCACCAAATAAATTTGGGAAGAGCTACATTACATGCTCACTATTAGAAGAGTCACAGTACACATTAGTGTCCTAAAGTCTCTGAAACATCTTGGTGTAAAATCAAAACCCTGTTAGTCTTGTTTATCTAAACATTTGCCAAACTGTTGAGGAAGCAGTGGCATAAAGCAGAACTGGTGTAGCACGCTATTGGTACTTAAATACTTCTTAAGGTGTATTTACTGAATATGTAGAGCTATGATCCTGAGTTGGATAATTCAAGTATTTTTGATAGCCTTGAGAGAAGATGGTGACTTCCAGAATATATTGAGAGTAAAGAGTAGAGGCTGCTGGAGGTGAAGTAGTCAAGGGTAAGGATGGGAGTATAAATTGTTTCAACATTTCTAGGGAATTTTGATAGTGGGTATCAAGAGTCTTTAAATTTTGATCTTGTAATTCTACTTCTGGAACTTTATCCTAAGGAAATAATAGGAGATGTATACAAATCTTCATCAATCAGAATACTAATTATGGTATTTCCATTTTAAAAAGAAGTTATCTAGGTGTCCCAAAATAGATGATTGGTTGAATAAATGATTATATAACCATTGAGTGAAATATTAGTGACTGTTTCGCTTCTTTTGCTGCATAGCAACAACCAACTTCCCCTTCCCCAAACTTCGGAGACTTTAAGCAAAAATTCATTATTTCCTATCACTCTTTGGGTTGATTGGGTGATCCTTCTGTTACACATAGGGTTGGCTATCACTCATGCACCTAATTTCAGCTGGCTGGGCTGGAAGATCTAAGATGCCTATCTTCAGAGTGTGGTGTCTTAGTGCTGGCTCTTAGCTGGGATACCTTAGTTCTCCTTCTTGTAGCCTCACTTCATGTGATGTCTCAGCTTCTGGGATTTTTCTGTGAGCTCTCTTTCCAGTAAGCTAGCTTGGACCTTAAATCTCTGATTTTTAAGGCTGCTATGCCTCTTTAGAGCTAGGCTCAGACCTGGAACAGTGTCACTTCTGCAGCATCTGCTGGTCCAAGCAGTCATAAGGCCTGTCTAGATTCAGGTGGAAGAGAAATAGAATCCACTTCCTTGTGGAAGGCGAGACAAAGGTGTACAGGAAGAGAAGTTGGTGGCCATCTTGGAGACTCATGGTAGCCATTAAAAATCATGTTTTATTAAGACATTTTATGGCATTAATGTTAAGTGGAAAAAAGAAGATGACATTGAGATAAAACATTAAAGAAAATGGAAAGTACAATATTTTATATAGAATATAACAACTAATTTTGTTTAAAATTACATACACAGGCACTTAAAAAGAATTGGAAGGAACAACATCAACTTATTAACAGATATTGTCTATCAGTGCCAGGATTGGGAGTGTTTTCATTTTCTTCAGTATGCATATCTATACTTTAAAATTTTTCTATTATCACCTATCAGCTGTTTTAACAATTAAGGAAACTGATAATTTATTGGGTCAACTGGAAAGTCTTTGACAAATTTCAAAGATTAGAAACATGTATGTTATATTTCATGATCCCATGCCAAAAATTAGAATCAGTCAAAATTAGAACCAATTAGCCAAAAACTTTTAACTACTTTAATATTTAAATATATCTTTCTGAATAATCCCTGGCATAGGAAAAAATTCAAAAGAGAAATAGAAAGCTAATTTATAGATGACAAGAGTTCTAAACATAAAATCCTGGAATACGCAGCCAATGTATATAATTTTACATACATTCATCAGAAAATATGATTGAAGATAAATGAACACTTTATACAAAAAGGCAAAGTAAACACAAAGAAAGTATAAATTATTATTAATGATAAAGAGATACTGATGAAATGGAAGACAGAATGTAGTAAAATGTATCAATAAAACAAAAGTTATATCTTTAAAACACTAAAAAAGTACACAAACATTTGTCATATGGTTGTCAAGAAAAACAAAAATACAAACAACATTAGGAATAAGATGGGGGCATAACTGGAGGAGATTTAAAAACAATTTTTTTTTGAGATTTAAAAATTTTTAAGGAAAAATTACACAAAGCAATACCAGTAAAACTGAAAACTCTGAATGGAATGGACTGTTGCTTAAGAAACATTTTAATGATCATTGGTACAAAATAGGTAACACACCTGAGTAGATCATTAAGCATAGTGAAAAATAAAAGGTAATCAACAACCCAGCCCACTGAGTTTTATGGGTGTGTTCTGCCAAACATTTCAGGGATAGAGAAGTCTCTTACTATGCTAACTGTTCCAGAAAATCTGAAAAATGGAAAGCTTCTCAGCCCATTCCATTACACTAACATAAACCTGATACTATACCTAGAAAGAGAACCCAAGGAAACATGGGAGCTATTGTTAACATGTTTTGCTCTTTAACTAGAGAAACATTGTTTCAAATAAGTTACTATATGTTTGTATATAGTATGTTATCTGTGTGTTGTGTGCCCGTGTGTTTCCAAAATGATCAGATACACTTTTTATTTATTTATTTATTTATTTATTATTATTTAAATTATTATTGTTATTTTTTTAAATCAGATCCACTTTTTGTTGATTATTGCAATTCACCAAAGCCTAGGTCAGTTAGGCTGGTAAAATCACCAAAGATGAAATCTGTGTGGGTATACATTTTGTCAAGTTTGAATTGGGACCTCTAACCTAGCTAGAGACCTCAGAAATATCTGCTTCTATACACAAGAGGAGAAGACAGGGGATGACAAGTTAGATTTCATCACTTCTAGGAAGACAACTCTATAAGTGGTGGCTCAGTTAGAATCTAGATTCCTAGATTCTAAGCATAGAAAAAGATAACAAATTCATTTAGCTGTTGGAATTATAGAAGGGAAGTTCATAGTGATGAACACCTATATTAAGAAAAAAAGAAAGATCTCACATAAATATCCTAACTTTACACCTTAAGGAACTAGAGAAAGAAGAATAAACTAAGGCTAAAGTTAGTAGAAGGAAGAAAATCACAAATATCAGAGCAGAAATAAATGAAATAGAGACTAAAAAGACAATGTAAAAGATCTTTGTTATAGAAAATTTCACGCATACAAATAAAAGCAAGAGAAAGAAAACCACTTGGAATGCCAACACTGTTAACATTTTGATGTGTGTTGTCCCAGTCTTTTCTGTAAGTTAGCATGTATGTACGTGTGTTATATAGAGTAAACCATAAACATGTTTTGTAGTCTGTTTTCCCCACCCCTGCCCCAACTAGTATGTCATGAACATCTTCCATTTCATTAACTATTCATGTTGTAGCCACATTATTCTATTTGGTGTCTGTCTCTCTCATTATTTATGTAACTATCCTATTGTTGGAACTGTTGATTTATCTTTTCTATAGAACAGATTATTATGCAAAAATCTTAGATACAAAATGATTTTTGCATATTTTCAAGTGAAAGAATATAAAGCTCTGAGCAACATAAACATATGAAACTAAGTTCCTTAGTTAGAATCAGGAGTATAATTCTTTGTAGGAACTTTTTAGGGAAAGGAGGAGACTTTATGGAAAAATATTTCTTCATACTATATATGAGGACTCTTTAGGGTATAAAGCACAGATACCCCAAATAGAATTGAATGTGATGAAAAAAGAAACTTATAAGTGAATGTATCCGTTGTCTGTTGCTCCAGTAATGCTGCAAAACATCCAGCTGCAGAACATCAGTCAGTGACATACTAAGAAGTGTTTGTTTAGTCCATATTTGTATTGGGCTCATTGGATGTCAGCTAGACTTGCTCATGCATCTGTGGCCCGCTGCTGGTTGGCTAGGCAGCTCTGCTGATCTTGGCTGAGCTTGCTCAAATGTTTTGGGGTTGGTTAGCTGTTGGCTAGGACACCTTGACTCTATTTTATATTTCTCATCTTCCAGCAAGCTAGTCTGGGTATATTCTAATTACTATTGCAGAGGAAAATGAACAAGAGAGTAAAGACACAAGTGCTACTACTTCAGGCCTCTGCTTCCTTCACACATGCTACCACCTATGGGCCAAAGCAAATCATATGAGTGAACTCAGAGTCAGATTGGGAAGGCACTGCCAAGGACACAGACGCAGGAAAGGATAAAGAACTTGGGCCATTAATGCAGTCAGTCTACCTGGCACATGTAACTAAAATGGCTTGGGGTAGATGTACCTTCAATGACTGCAGGGTGTCAAGTGACCCAGGGTGTCAAGTGATGTCACTTGGTTTGATTTCATACTATCTAAAGTTTGGCTTTGCTTTCCTTTGCATTAGCTTCACTTCTAGGGAAGCCATTTCCACATCAGAAGCTCCATCTCAAAAACAATTCTAGCTGTAAAAGAGCTTACTTTCCTAGTTATTTCCAGCTAAAGTATGGTATAAATCTTTTTGGGCCAATGTGGGTCACATGCCCATCTCTAACCTAAAGTCACTCAGCTACTTAGTGTTAGAGTGGAAATTTGAACCTTCTTTTGTGTCTTTCCAAAATCTGTGGTCTTAGTGTCTAAAAGGTGAAGAAAAATAAAGTACGCTAAGAGGAAGAGCAGGAGGCCATGATGTACCCCAGTAAGGCCATTTGGGTCCTAACACTGAAGGGATAATCGCAACCCTGTAGCCCAGCCACATAAAATTCTGCACCAAAGTACTTGACTAACCATGTCAGGGAGCTTCTACTACTTTTCTCCAAGGGATATGGGACCAGGAACTCTAACATGGTGTATTGTTTCCTTGTGCCATGTCTGTTTAGGTGTGAATTAGTGTGGAGTGAATATTTAGGTCAATCAAAATGCAAAAGAAATCCCAAAACACCAGCCTGAAAGAAGTGTGTGAAGAGAGAAAAAGACAGGACTACCATTTTCTCTGGTAATAGCATTTAGGATCTGGCTAGATATATAAGAGTCTTGATGGTTGAGCCACCTCTTTTTCTTCTAGCTCCAAAATGGCCAATAGGTTCCAACACCTGAGTCAATGTGAGCTGATTGGTGGTAAACTATCTAGAGTATTGTGTTGAGAAGAGTTCCTACCTTGGTGGAAATGAGGACTAGTGATGTCTGGAATGTGTACAGGAGGGGGACATAAAAACATGCTTGGCTGTTATTTGATATCCTAGGAAGCAAATGCTTCTCAGAGTCGCTGTTAAGCCACTTGTGTATGAGGGTCATGCCCTTAGGATAATGGAGTATTTTATAGCTAGAATTCTACGACGAATTCTATGGTGAATTTTCTAGAGGCCCCACTGTCACTTAGCACAAGTTAAAATGCAGAGCTTCATTTTCCTGAGGAAAAATGAGCTGCTTCTCTGTTCTGAGAACTTTTAAGCTTGTTTGGGAGCAAGGTGGAAGAAATATACAAAATGTTCACATATAGTAAGTAAAGTTTGGGGCCACTTTCTCAAAAATAGAATACGGTGTGACTGTTTATTGTTCATGTATCTATCATTATCATCATTGACCCATCAATATATTTTTAAAAATATAATCTGAATCTGAGTTCTGAAGTTTATTTTTTATTCTCTTTTTCTTCCCTCTTTTTTCAGATCTCTGGAGCCTTTTTCTGGTACAGATTGTGAAAAGAATGAATTGAAAATTCTGGCCAATAGTGGAAATATTGGCTTAACCCTCAACTTAGTATAGTATTCCTTCTCTTCAGTAGCACCTCATAGTAGAAGAAAAAAATGTATGGAAGTGCAAGAACAATCACCAATCTGGAAGGTAGCCCTTCTAGATCTCCTCGTTTGCCAAGGTCTCCTCGTTTGGGCCACAGAAGAACAAGCAGTGGGGGTGGTGGAGGAACAGGCAAGACACTGTCCATGGAGAATATCCAGTCCCTTAATGCGGCCTATGCTACGTCTGGACCTATGTATCTGAGTGATCATGAGGGGGTGGCTTCGACAACTTACCCAAAGGGCACCATGACTCTGGGAAGGGCCACAAATAGAGCTGTATATGGAGGCCGAGTCACAGCCATGGGGAGTAGTCCCAATATTGCTTCTGCTGGACTTTCCCACACAGATGTTCTTTCATACACGGATCAACATGGTGGTCTGACTAGCTCATCCCATCATCACCACCACCAGGTCCCCTCCATGTTGAGGCAGGTAAGGGATAGCACAATGTTAGACCTTCAAGCCCAGCTCAAGGAACTTCAGAGAGAGAATGACCTTCTCCGGAAAGAACTAGACATCAAGGATAGCAAGTTAGGATCTTCCATGAATAGTATCAAGACCTTCTGGAGTCCTGAGCTCAAGAAGGAGAGAGTCTTGAGGAAAGAAGAAGCAGCCCGAATGTCTGTCCTCAAGGAGCAGATGAGGGTTTCCCATGAAGAAAATCAGGTAGGTTATGACTTACCTCAGTGTGTGTTTCAGCCTTGGCTTCTCACTGAGTAGTTGATGCTTTTCAGATGGCACCACAACCTGTGCAGAAGAAAGTTTGGCATCATCAAGAAAACTATGGTTTAGTTCATGTTTGACTTAGAGACTACAAAAGGGCATAAAAAATATGAAGTTATAGTTTGTGATCTTATTTTCCAATGACTTTTTCATACAGTTGTAGAAGAGGGGACATCATCTTCATTGCCTAACTTTTATACTCGGTTAATTTTTTTTTCTTTTTCAGCACTAACAACAGCAGCTCAGGTGTACTGCCCTCTGCACCGAAGAGGAACATGTTAATTTTTGCAAGAGTAGACACTTTAATGGCAACATTTAGAGAGCCACATTTGACTGGTGAATTATTTATTTTTGAAGTTACAGCAACTTTATTTCCTTCTAGAATGAGTGGAGTTTATTCTCTAGACAGCAAACCAAATAATATTAAACAAAATAATATTCAACTAGGTGGAATGGGTTTGGTATCATGTTAGAGAAACACAAAAACTTTTAACATGGCCTTTCCTTTATCCATTCATATTACATAAGCATGTACTATGTGCAAGGTACCTTCTTACTCTTCTTTGATCTATCTTGCATGTTATATAGCAAGATTAGTTTTCCCTGTGTCTACTTGCAGTTATGCCATTTCTCTGCTCTAAAGCCCTCAGTAATTACTTATTGCCTTCATAGTGAAATCTGTCTCTTAGGCTGAGCTGACAACACCTTCATTTGGAAGGCCTGAGCCAGCCTTTCCAACCTTATCTCAGAATGGGCACATCTCCTATGTTACCTGCACTACAACTTGGTAATTCCTGCACTGACTCAGGGTTTTCCCCCTCCAGTCCTTTGCTCTTTCTGTTCCCTTTCCCTAGTGGCCTTCTCAGCACTCCCTCTCCTTGCCTCTTCCCTTTCAGTGTCTGCTGGTCTCCATTTCCAAATCCTACCTATTTTGTGGGGCTCATTTCTCTACTGCTGTCTTCATAAGGGCTTTATGAGTCCAACATGCCTGGGTTTAAATCCCAGCTTCACCTCTTACTAGTAATGAGATTAGTGTTATGAGACTGGAAGAAGAGAGTACCGTATCATTTCGTGGAAAAATTTCCAGATATCATTTAACTTTGTAGAAATTTAAGATAATTCTAACTTGGCTGAACTAGATTCTTTGATAATTGGTCTTGATGTTGGCCTCATGAAGCTCTCTGCCTTTCTTGGGGTTATCTGCTGGCCCTCCTATCTGTTTCCCTGGATACCACCCCTTGGAGTCCAGGTATCTTTAGAAGCACTTCTGATCTGTATGAGAATCTGCTCTTCATTCTGCTTCTGCATATAAAAAGCAATCACTTTATCCCTTTGACTATCTGACAGAGCCTCTGCTTGTTTTCAGATGTGGAAATGTGATTTTTAGTTGGAGGAGAAAGTTTTGTTCTTCAATCCTAAATCAAATTAATGCTTTTCACTATTATTTCTGCTTTTTTCCCCCCTGACTTTGCTGGTTCATGATGTCCTTGTGAACCTGTTACTGCTATGTGTATTTCCCTAGTTCTATACTGGTTTTCTTCTTTTTTAGTTGTTTTGGAAAATGGTTACAGCAGTTTAGAAATGATGCAAGTAGTGACAAGAGATTTCAAAAGCCATTCTTTAAATTGTCAGCTCTAAAATTACTTTTATTTATGCTGCTATCATTAAATTTTTTTTGAGCATAGATCCCCACTTATACACATATTTATTTATAAACTACATGATATGCTATTATGCTAATGTATTATGTGTTTTTTCTGACATCTACACAGAATTAAATATGGAAGTGACTAAATAAAATAAATAATATATTGATGTACATTTTAATGACACACAAAACCTTCTTGCTGTTGTAAAAAACATTTTAAACCCCTTGTATATTTCATAAAAGTTAGTTTAGTTTAAACTAGGAAATATTCGTAATTCTACTTAACTGTCCCATGTTGCCATCAGCTAGAAACAAGTGAATGCTTGAGAGTGCTTCCAATAACCCTTCCAAATTCTGGAAACTACTATGATCACAGGCGATCTTGGACATTATGGGTGCCATATGACTATGTGACATATGATCCAGTAAAAGCCCCGGTATTAATCTATAAGTAATGTGCATTTTCTTTCTTAGATTAAAAATGTGAAAGGAGGAAGAAGCATGGAGAGTTTGAAAAGTCAATTTCTTGCAGTATGAGGTAGTATTGTGAAGTAAAGAATATAAACATTGACCAAAAGCAAGTTATTTTTTAAAAATTGAAGCATCTCTCCTTCTCCTATGGGAATTATACCAGGATCTGTTTTAGGGGTATATGAGTACCTGCTTCAGGATAGGGTAGATCCTGCTGCAGCAATCAAATCTCGCTGGCTTAACACATCAAGAATCCTTTCTTATTCACCTGAAGTGTGAAGTAGGTCAGGTGACTCTCCAAGGTAACCCTCCTCCAGGCAGTGACTCAAGATCCAGGGTTTCTGCATCTTGGCACATGGCTTTAAGAGTTGCTACACCAGAGAAGGGGGGTGCATGGAGATAGCACATTGGCTCCTAGTTCCTTGGACTAGAAGTGACACAATTGCAGGGGCTTGGGAGGTATAGTATAGTCCTTACCTCTTTCCAGGAAGGAGAGTCAAAGATGAAGGGATGCTAGAAATTTCTACCAGTGGGGTTTTTGTGTTTGTCACAAAGTGGAGCTAGAGGAAATAAAATTTGGGGAACAATCCAGACTTCTGCTGTTGCTGCTGTTTCTATTATTACTGCTACTGCTACCAATAGACATCTGTTGAGGGCTTACTATATGCCACACATTGTTCTTGGAGCTTTGTGTACATTATCTTATTTACTGTTTGCTTCAATTATTTGGAGTAGGTGCTAGACTTTTCACATTTTACAGATGAAAAATAAATGTAGAAAGAACAAGCAGCTTGCCCAATTCACATAGCTAGTTAATGAGAGAGTTGGCTATACGGCTTTGGTCTGGTTCATGCCAATGTCTAAGACTTAACTTTATGTTCCCTAACTCCTTATAGGATCACTGAGCTGTGAATATAATCTTAGTAAAATAGGAAGATTATATGTGTTAGATGAAAAAAATGAGTAGTTCTGATAGAATGATTAAGAATGTGATTTAGTTTAATTGGGATTTTTATTCTTAATTAGGAATTTATTTCTTTTTCTCAGAAGTGGTTTTTTGTGCTGTTTAGAGTTCTACATTTACTATAACTGACTATAATTTCCCTTTAGAGTAAAGAATCTTTTTTTTTTAAAAGATTTTATTTATTTATTCATAGAGACACACACAGAGAGAGGCAGAGACACAGGCAGAGGGAAAAGCGGGCTCCATGCAGAGAGCCTGATGTGGGACTCCATCCAGGGTCTCCAGGTTCACGCCCTGGGCTGCAGGCGGTGCTAAACTGTTGCACCACCGGGGTTGCCCCTGCGCCACCGGGGTTGCCCTAGAGTAAAGAATCTTCCAAACTTTTTCTATATGGAAGAAAATAACGTAAAGGACAGGAGGGACGTTTGATTGTGGTTTCTTACGCACAACAACCAGAGACTGCATCTACAAATGTAGTTCTACCAGTGGGTATTTGGATAATTAGAAGTTTACTAACCTAAATTCAGATGATCTAAAACAATTTGAACTATACTATATGAATACAAATGGGAAGCAAGTCCATCATAGAGTGGAGGTCAGGAAGCTCAAGTGCTCTTGTATATGAAATTCATGGTTCTTTGTATTTAATGCTTAGTAATACAAACCTTTACCTTTATGTGCAGTGTTGAAGAGGGCTCCCACTTATCAATTCTTTTGCAGAATATTTTGAAGTTCTAGTGATTCTGTCCAAGGGAGCTGAACCCAACTCCAGATCCAAGGGAGGATGTTGAATATTCTTCCTGTGTATAGGAAGTACAGGACTATATGGAACCTTGGAGGCAATGGGTAGGGCACTGTGACCAAATTTCTTATGTGCAAAGAGTAAATACTCAAGTTCTTGGATGGATATTCAACTCCAGACCTCCTCCCCACTCCTCTCACCCAGGTTCTCTCCAAGGCCCTACTTCTCAGCCATGTAGATCTACATGAATAAAAATACATGTGGGACCACCAAGAGTTGCAGTATTGGCATTTGGAGTCATTGGCATGTTTGTAATAAACTGGGGTGCATGGATGCACAGTTACACTTACATTATCACTTGTGCTTTTTGCTTCATGATGTACTTTCTTGAATGGAAGAAGAGAGTGGTGGAGTATTATAGACAGCTGATGTTTTGGAATGATGTGAACCTATAGCCTGTGCTCTCAATGTCACAACCGTACACTGATTTGAAGAGAAGTGAGAAGAAATGATTTGGAGTGGATGTTTGGTTGCCACTTGAGGCAGTTCCCTTAATATTTGTAATAGCCTATGGAGTTAGGGTGGATGTTGGGGACAGGAGAGTGCAAGTACTAGAAAGTTAAGTGAAATAATTTTCTCCAAAAGTTTATATGATTATCTTTTCTTTAAAGCTCCATTTATTTACCTGCATGATAGAGATCAGAGAGGGAAAACATGGTAGAGAAGAAATTTTCAGAAAGTTCATAAGGACTTATGTCTTATAGTTCAATGCATATAAGTTAATGACTTTTCATATTCTAGAATTTTTTGGTAATTATTAACTTTATATTTTTAATAGACTACTTTTTCCGAATTAGATGTGTATTCAGCAATTTTGAGACATTTTCCTAACACTTGCATGGCTAGCCAAGGATCTGCATGAATATAAATAGCATCACATGCTGGGAGATTGTACTCGATCTAATATTTACCCATCTTGTGCATGCAGAAGTGGGGCAAGGTCACTGGGAAACGTAACCTAAGAAGTGTAAGTAAACCTGCCTGGGAAGGTTTATGGCTTTGAAGCAATGGTTATGTGATCATTTCTATTTCTGGCTTAACACAATAGGAAATAATCCACTTTAAATCAATATTAATCTGGGTTTTTGATGAGTTTTTGAGCTAGTTTCAACATATGATTTATTGGTTCTTATTTTGAGCCTGTAGCTTGAACAGGTCAAGATGGGTCACATTTCCATGTTTCTTTTATCACTGTTTTTTGTTTTATTTGATTAACTGTAGGGCCATTTTACCAGGGGTCATTAAGCTCTGTTCTAAAATACTCCTATCACTGGGAGTGTCCCTGTATGAAGAGCTGTACCAATTGGAAGTGGGCGATAGAATTCACTCTGTCTCCTGTTGGGAAGGTAGTGAGGCAGTTGCACTGTGAAAGGGTGTCCATGAATAGTTAAATGCAGCTGCAGTCACTTTGAGTACTAAGTATTTGTGAAATCAAGGGCTCAATCTTGGAGTGTCCAGATCCATCCAGTTTGTTGATGGGACTTAAATATAGTCACTACTCAGATAGACCTGTGTTATCCCTGTGCCTTCTTTCAGGCTCCATTCCTTCTGCTACTCTGAGCCTGAGATCCACGATCCCTCAAAGCCAGTTTTTTAAAAGTATATCCAGGGAAATGATACTTTCCAGAGGTGATTTTCCAGTCAAATAAACTAGAGACATGAACATCCTAGATATTCCTATCCTGAAAATTCATAATGCATATATTATGGGGTTGAATTATATTCCCCCCCAAAAGATATATTGGAATCTTAATCCCCTGTAACTCAGAATGTGATTTTATTTGGAGATAAGGTCTTTATAGAGGTAATCAAGTTAAAATGAGGTCATTTGGGTGAGCGCTAACCCAATATGTCTGATGTCCTTACCAAAAGGGGAAATTTGGACACAGACATAAAGATGTACAGAGGGAAGACCATGTGAAGAGACAGGGAGAAGATGGCTATCTAAAATCCAAGGAAAGAGACCTGTATTCTTCACTTACAGTCAGTCCTCCGAAGGAAGCAACTTGGCGATTCCTTGATCTTGATCTTCTAGCCTTCAGATCTGTGAGACAATAAATTTTTTTTGTTTAAGCTACCCAGTTTGTGATACTTTGTTATGGCAGCCCTAACAAACTCATACAATGTATCAGCATGTGAAATGAAATACTCTAACTCTTACAGGTAAAAAAATTAAGGGGGCATCTCAGTAGGTCAGTCAGTTGAACGGGTAAGCATCCTACTTTTGATTTTGGCTCAGGTCTCACGATCTCGGAGTTGTGAGATTGAACCCCCCCATCAGCCTTCATGCTCTGAGGAATCTGCTTGAGATTCTTTCTCCGCCACTACCCCATTAAAATAATTTTAAAAAAAGAAAAACATTTACTAAGTTTGCTTAACCCCAGCAAAAACCATGAAATTTTATCTTAAACCAAGCATCTATGTATTGAACAGCTGTTGCTGCAGTAATGCTGTGTAACAAGCCATTTGTGTAAAAAGACAAGCATTTACCTCTCCCTCATGTATCTGCAGGTTGGGTACAACCTAGTTGGGCAGGGCTGGGCTTGGGACATTAGACTTTAGGATGAAACTTGGCTTCAAATATGTTCTACATGTGTCTACATTCTCCTTAGGACAGAAGCTATTCAGGAATTCATCTTATGGTGGATCACAGATGCCAAGAATCCAACCAAACCACACAGACATATTTAAAGCCTCTGCTTATATCAAGTCTACTAACATTATATTGCCTAAAGCATGTTACACTGCCAAGCCCAAAGTCAGTGGGGTCAGGAGAATGTACCCTCTGCCAAGTCATGTGTATATATATTCTGTTATATATGTTAACATATATATGTTATTATTATATATATATATAGTTTAATATATATATTTTTAAATAGTCTTATTTGTTACCAACTATAAATGTTCCTAGAACTAAGGGAATAAAGGCCACACTTTGGGAAAGACTGCTTCAGGAGTAGCTCTGGAAGCAAGATATTAGTTTGAGACCTGTGAAGATAGATGAGCGCTTTCAGCATGGTCAAGGGTTCCTTCAGTGGCTGGGCCTTCTATAGTGTCCTAGTGATGACTCTTTAATGGCTCGACATCGGGCTTCTCCCTTTCTGCCTTATGTAACTGCCAATGAAATCCAAGTGGGAGATTCTGGGAAAGGTTTTGTTTTCTTAATAAAAAGAGTAAATGTTACCAGCAATGCTCCTTTCCCCTTCTTCCTGTCTTGAGTGTTGATATGTTTCCTGGAGCTATGTCAGCTGTGTAGTAACCATGAAAGAGAGGGTATGCCAAGCACAGAAACTATGTCCTGCCATCTCTGAGCACTTCCAACAGCACCCATAGTGGCTAGTCTCCAAACCGCTAGTCATGTGAGAAAAGCCACTAGTGGTTTAAGTCACTGTTGGTTGGGTGTTCTATTACTCGCAGCTCAATACTTTCCCAAATAATAAAATATAAAATTATTATTAGTTTTTAAAAGATTTTATTTATTTATTCATGAGAGGCACAGGGAGAGAGAGTGAGAGAGAGAGAGAGAGAGAGGCAGAGACACAGGCAGAGGGAGAAGCAGGCTCTAAGCAGGGAGCCCAACGTGGGACCCGATCCCGGGTCTCCAGGATTACACCCTGGGCCAAAGGTGGCGCTAAACCGCTGAGCCACTGGGGCTGCCCAAAATAGAAAATTATTAATTGATAACTATTATTCATAATAATTATCAGTCATGATAACCAAAAAAATAGGTGCATTTCAATGAGGTGAAATGAGATCTTAAAGGACTTTACATGTTAGAATGAAGAAACCTACTTACTAGTTGTATTGGGCAACACTCCAAAGTAGTGACACAAAAGCTTTTCAAAGCCTGTGTAAGTGAAAAAGGACTATTTATTAATTCCTGTAATGAAATTGTAGAAAGGCTGAAATGTGGAGCTTGGGGTTGTCTAGATCCAGTGCCTCTCTCCATTGTTTCATCTCTGGTTCTTGGTATCTATCTCTATCTATTATATAAGCCTTATTTTTGTCTTTCATGTGGTGAGTGGTCTTGGCTACCAGTATCCTAGGGTCATAACTGAAGCATGTCTTCACTTCCCATTTGGAAAATTTATAGAAGGACTTTGGTCTTGCCTTGGTGATATCCTCCCTCCAGAACTTGGTGAGTATGTATGGCTGGGGCAAGGGGAAGGTTTGTGAGAAGGGGTTACTGTGACTGGTGACACCTTTAGACTGCAGGCATTGGGAGATGAGCAGTTCTTTATAGGAATTGAGATGAAGGGCAAAGGGTGCTGTAGGACAAAAACAGATGTTCATTGCACTGACTTGAGCTGTCCTTAGTCACCCTCTTTCTTCAAATATCTTAAGGGTTTATAAGTCATATCAAGAGACTGGAGATAGCTTGGGTGGCTCATTTGGTTAAGTGTCTGACTCTTGATTTCTGCTCTGGTCATGAACTTCAGGTCATGTGATCAAGTCCTGTGTTGGGCTCCTAACTCAGTGGGGAGTGTGTTTGAGATTCTCTTCCTCCCTCTTCCCCTGTGACTCCCCTGCCATTTTATCTCTTTCTCTCAAGTAGATAAATAAATCTTAAAAAAAGAGAGACTTGAGAAATTAAGGCAATCAAATGTCATATAGGTTTTCTTCATCTTAAACTCTGATTCAGAGTATGAGTGTTTATGTATGCTTTCTCCAATGTTATGTAGGCATACAGATTTAGAGCTGGATAATATAAGCCAGTTTAGCACCAAAGCATAACTTGAATTTTAGAAGGACATGTCCTGAATTTTAGAATGACAACAACAACAAAAAAGCCTACCTCCTCATCTTGAAATAGTCTTCCTCAGCTCTTCAGAGAACTGTAGCTTTTGTCTACCTTTCCAGAAAGGTGGAAAAACTTTGGTCCAGATTTAGGTGATGACCTACTTAGACTGAAACCACAATTTTCAATGGCTTTCATGGGTAGGTGAAAACTTCCTTTGGTTCTGAAGATAGATGAGATGGCACGGAGCCAACAGTTGATTTCTTTGTTTGCTAGAATGTAGGAGAATGATTTGAAGTGAACTACACACATCTTTGTCACAGATGTCAGCTGGTTTTTGCCTCAGTAATCTCTTGCAGTCAGTCCTAGGATCAGCCATGTGTGCTGCATTAGTAGCCTTACAGATTTTTATTCCCAGGTTTTATTTTATGAAAGACTTGGCTAATCGGGGGAGGAATATAAACATTCCTGTATGCGGGACTTTAGGAGAGCTAAATGACTTCCATCTTCCATTTTCTTTCTGGTTCGTTATTTTGGTGATGGGATAGCAACAACACATAAGCAACTAAAGAAAACATTTTGGAATATTTCAGTGGATAGATTATTTTAGTCTTACTTGTGCCAAAGTTCTTTTTGAAACCAAACTCTAAGGGGGGAAGGTAGAGGGAGTGGTCACCCCCAAAACATTCACTGCCTAATAAAATTCCCTATAGACAACATCCTCAGAGGATTTTAAGAAGCAAGTCTATGTTGACAGGAGAAAAGTAACAGAGTGATTTTTATCGCCAAAGCAGATGGGGTGGGTTCTGAACCTAGCCTCCTCTGGCCAGAGTGCAATTTCAGTTTCTATAATTAGTTGCAGGTGGAGTTCTTGTGTTGTTGTTTTGGAGTCCGCCGACATCTGTGTGCAAATTCCCACCACCCCCAGTTGGCATTTGGACTCAATAAGTGGTTTTGGCTTTGCAGGAATATAGAAAATTGTAAATCTATTTCACACACACACACACACACACACACACAAAGCTGCTCTAAAGGTCAGGTTCTGAAAGCTGTGGAAAGCATTTTCAAAAGTTTGGGAAGTAGGTTTTAGGCAGAGTGTGGGCATGTAGCCAAAAGTTAGGGCAGCTTGACAAACGGAATTCTGGCACGTGCAATTTCTTCTCTGTTCTCTGTAAAGCCAGCATTTGATTATACTTTGGAAGTGATATGCAGCCATTTTGTTTTACAGTGAGAACATTCTGGAGAGAAAAACTATAACTACTTCCTGTCTTATAAACCCATGGCGGGGCTTGCACTGTCCGGTTTGGCTTTATATAGGATCAAGTTAACTTGTTCTCACATGAGGGCAATTTGCCTCCCAAGGGACATTTGGCAATGTCTGGAGACATTTTGGTTGTCACTTACTGGAAGGGGTAACATCCAGTGGGTAGAGGCCAGGGATGTTGCTAAACAGCCTAAAGGGCATAGAACTGTGCCGTACATTATCTGGCTAAGAATGTCAATATCTACAACGATGAAAAATCTTGAGTTAACTGGAAGATTACTGTATCTTCATTTTTCTTAATACTTTGCCTACACTCAATTCTTTTACTTTGTGATGGTCAAAATGTATGTGTTTATGCAAAAAATATTCATATAAAAGGTAAAACCTAATTCAACGTTGTGTGGGAAAGAATTAGTTGTGAATGATGTCTTTTTTTTTTTTTTTTAAATAACCTGGACGAGTAACTGTGAATCTTCAAATACCTTCTTTTAGAGGTAGACATTTGATAAATAGAGATTAATCTTTTAAGGAAATAGACAACCTGGGCAGCCCAGGTGGCTCAGAAGTTTAGTGCCGTCTTTAGCCCAGGGCATGATCCTGGAGACCCGGGATGGACCTGCATGGACCCTGCTTCTCCCTCTGCTTATGTCTTTGCCTCTCTCTCTCTCTCTGTGTCTCTCATGAGTAAATTAATAAAATCTTTTAAAAAAAGGAAATAGACAACCCTTTAAGGAAATGAAACTTTTTATTTTTTTGAGTGAGAGAGAGAGAGAGGAGGAGCAGGAGAAGAGAGAGAATCTTAAGCCGACTCTATGCCTAACATGGAGCCTGACATAAGGCTTGATCTCACAACTCCGAGATCATGACTTGAGCTGAAATCAAGAGTCAGACACTTTAACTGGCTGAGCCACCTGGGCATCCTGGAACCTATTTTTTTAAACCCTAATTTTTTCATACCTTTGCTGGCTTTTTATGGTGTTTTTTTGAATATGTCTGACATTGATCTTGAAAAGGAAAGGGAGAGAGAATAACCATTTTTGAACTCCTGTTGTATAAGGGACTTAATAGTTGCTTTCCGTGTGTGAGCTCAACAGCTCTGCAAAACATGTGGCATCCCCATTTTATAGATGAGAAACAGGACTCAGGGTGATTAAATGGCCTGCCAGAGAGTAAGGAGAGCTCACCATTAGGTAGAGCTGGAATTTGAATTTGAGGTATGCTTAGCTTCAAAAGTGTGTTCTTTCTGTTGTCTGAAAGGGAAAAACAACAGATTTGCTTGAAAACCAGGGAATTTGGTGTGGAAATGGAAGCCCTAATATACAGCGGAAGTAGGAATGTGTTGCTTGACAGTATCTTAAGGATTCTATCAAGAAATTATACAGGTGGGCAGCTCAGGTGGCTCAGCAGTTTAGCGCCGGCTTCAGCTCAGGGCGTGATCCTGGAGACTGAGGATCGAGTCCCATGTCAGGCTCCTTGCATGGAGCCTGCTTCTCCCTCCGCCTATGTCTCTGCCTCTCTCTCTCTCTCTGTGTCCCTCATGAATAAATAATAAATAAAATCTTAAAAAAAAAAGTTATACAGGAAGGAGCATCTGGGTGGCTCAGTCGGTTAAGTGTCTGCCTTCAACTTGGGTCATGATCCCACGGTCCTGGAATCGAGCCCCACATCGGGCTCCCTGCTTAGTGGGGAGCCTGCTTCTCCCTCTCCCTCTCCCTGCCACTCCCCCTGCTTGTGCTCTCTCTCTCTCTGTCAAATGCATAAATAAAATCTTTTTTAAAAAAAGTTATACAGGAAGGACAGAAAGCCAGAGGAAGGAAAGTAGCATGTTGTCAAGAGCAACAGAGGAGAGAGGGCAAGCAGGAAGGAGCAAATGCATTCTTGTCACATACATGAGCAGAGGAGAATGCCAGAGGAAAACTCCTATCTTGGAAACCTACCCAGAAGGATGGGAGGAAGCAACTTCAAGGACTGGCTGGAAAGTTAAAACTGTAGGTAGCAGAAGAATGAGAATTTCTCACAATGCTCATTAAAGGTCTGGCAGATCCATTCAGGTGGTTATGACTTTGGCAAATTCATTGGATCCATAAGAGCAGAGCTTCAGAAATGGGGAAGTTCTTTATTACACATTATTGTACTCCAGTGAGGATGCTCTCACTAATCCAGTTAGAATTCTTCCTAAACTTGCCTCTTTCTACAGGAATTTCAAGGTACATGGGCAGCTTCTTGGCCCAGGAGTCATCTCAACTGGAACTCTTAGCATCCTTTTCGGGTGGTTTCTGACCTCACTGGAGTGACCACACCTATTCAGGATTTGGTTTTGGGTTGTTCCAAATCTTGCGTCTACAAAGTCAGAGCTTTCCCTCTTGAGAGTCCCAGCATTCTTGGTTTCTACCTCTCCCAGCAATTTCCTCCTATGAAACGTTTTCTTTGTCCTCTTTGAGAATCCAGCTCATTTTTTACTAATTGATTCAATCACCATTTATTTAAGGGAGAATGTAGTTGCAAGTAGGAGAAACCCATTCAAACCTGTTGAAGGGAAAAAGAAACTTAATAGGAATATACAAGAATTCTTTTCAGACCCCAAGTGTAGGTAGGGCAGCTAAGTGTCCTGGGGGATTGGGATCAAGTTAGTTGGAAAATAGTCAGGAATAAAAGGACACAGTCAGTTGCTCACTATTTTTCTCTCATATCTCTTACTTTCTCTCTTTATATCTGTTTTTATATGCTGCTTGTGAAAAAGTGGCCATTCAAGAAATGCATCTACTCCATTCAAGTGCTTAATAGAGTTGACTAGAGTTGCTTGGTTTCAATTTCAAAATCAGAGAACCGGAAGTCTGATTGGCCTAGCTTGAATTCCAGAGTTTTACTAGATCCAATCAGCTGTGGCCAAGAGAGTCATAAGAACCACAGTCTCTCAGCAGAGCTATAAAAAGACTCTCTGAGTAAGGTGCATGATGGGTAGATTCTCTAAGGAGGGAACATGAGGATAATAAGGTGGGAAGGAGAAAAGGACAGCCCTTGCTGGGAAATAAGTTTGTGCAACACATAAATGGGAGCTTGCCTGATTTCAGTTTTTAAGAAGATCACAACCAAAAGAAAGTTAACTACTATCACTTCTGTAGACAGCTGTTTTAACAACAATGTCAGTAGTCTTTTGGGATCTCCTGACCTTCACACCCACATTGTCAATCTCTACCTCTGATTATGCCCACTGGAGAAATTCCAGATATGGTATTAACTGACACTAGGATCAGTTCATGCTCTCTTATTTTAGTGGACCTATGTGTTCTCTTTATATAATGTCAGATCGCATCCTCTGTGGAACTTTAAAAAATTCTCCACTTTTCGTAAACTCTTTTAGTCTTTCTGGAGAATTAGGTCTCCAAAGTGGATGAGACTATGATGCCAGTTACAAACTTTTAGAACTAGGCCTGTTATAATCTGGCATCTTCTATTTTAAGTTACAACAGTTAACTTGAGTTCTAAAAAGTATTGTTTCCTGAGCATATATTATCTAAAAAGGAATTGAAAAAAATTAAAATTCACTGATTTGTCCCTTGGATGAGCTTTCTGAAATATCCATGTAAAATAACATAAAAGTTCTCAAGGAATCTTGGAACTATAGGAATAAGTAAATATATGAGATGGAAAGTTGGACAGTACACATGATGACCAAATTTAGAAATTGCTCAAATTTAGAAATGTAGCAAATAATAAAGTTTGCTTTCTCAAAATTTTTAAACTTCTGTTTGTGGTTTTTAACTTTGGGGAGCCAAGTACTCTTTTAGAGGCTAATGAAAACTTTTACATCTTTAGAAAAATGTACATAACCTGAATTGTGCACAGCATTTCACTTCCTTATTCCCACTCCAAACCCTGAGAGCATCTGAGGATATTTAGGTAAAACCTCTGACTAGGTATTGCCATTTAATATTACATATTGCACATTTATTGGGAATAAATAGTTCTTGGTAGTTAATGAATGAGCTCTTGGTAATGTGAGACATATCTTCAGCTCACAGCTCTTCAATTTTTGCTGAGAAGCTGGGGACATGTGCCAGGATTTTGAGGATAGTTAAAGGGTTTGTACATTGGGAGGGTGAAAACTGGTAGATGGACAGTACCACATTCACTAAACATATTCAAGTACAATATCCTAGAGGTGGATTTTAAAATCCTAGATTTAAAATCTAGGATTTTAGTTCACACTCAGGAATAAGTTATCCCAGGAGAGTTTGCATGGTGTTGGATGTCACTCTGAAATATATGTTTAAATATTTTCATTAAGGACTTTTGGTTCATTACGTTTGTTTTGGGGTACCTTGACAGTTTACTCTACCTTGGTACTTTACTTGAGCATGAAATTTGTGTTAGGAAAGGAAGCTTCTTGTTCAATTCTCTTTGTGAGAAGAGCCCTTGCTTGATGTGAGTTTTCTCTCTCTTCTGTAGAAGCCTAGCCAGAGTCCAGGAGAGTGGGCACAGCATCCTTCCAACACCCAGATAGTGTAGGGCTTCTGAAAGAGGTTGGGGAGGGGGAGTTGGAGAAAGTCTGGGCTACTGTCTTTCTCAGGCAAGCATGTGAGTCCATGAATCACTTTTCCATCTAGCACACCCACCTGACTACAATATGTTCTCTTGATAAGAATAAAAATGATCAGTATAGCTTGTAAAGCACTTCCTACGTATACCCTAAATGAAATAATGATATTTCAGACACTGTGCTGATGGGCTCACATATGGTATCTCATTTAATTTTCATGATCATTCTGTGAAGTAGGTACTGCTAATAATGTCACCATTTCAGTTGTGAGTAAGGCAAGGCTAGAAGAGAGATCACTTTGTCCAAGGTTACAGTTAGCAAGTGGCAGAGCTGGAGTTGAGCCCAGGCAGACTTAACTCCAAAGTTGGTCTCCAATAAGTCAGCCCTGATTGTAGTATGGAGTGGCCAGCTAGCTGTGTGTACACAGGTGATCTTAGGGCAGGTGTGAACTCTGCATTACACAATTTGGAATCCCAAGCCACTGGGCTTTATAATGAGAAAGTCAGTGCCTTTCCAAATCTCATCTAGTACTTTTGATGAACTTGAGTGAGAAAGTCTCAACTTGGTATCAGTCTTGACCACCTTTTTAATACCTATTAGGTGTTTCTTGCCCTCACTGTAGGATGTGGAGTGACATTCCTAAATGATGCTTATATTTTTGCTCTTTATATTTGATATGTTGTTTAGTTTCTGTGAGCAGACTGGTAATGTGGCCTTAGTCGGGCCTGCCTTCTTGGGTCTTGCTTGACTATCTTTGACAGTTTGAGAGCACCAGATTTGGAGGTGGATTTCTTGGGTTCCATTTCCAGGTGTGGGACTTCAGGCAACTTTATCTTTCTGAAATTGTTTCCCCACTTATAAAATAAGTGTAATAATATACTTGCTTTAGGGGTAAATTTACTGTGGGAGTAAATTTAACAGGATTTAAGTTTAATTGGATTAAATGAAGGAGTTCATGTAAAAATATTTAGCATCATGCCAACATAAGTATCCAATAATATCCATAGTATCCAATAAATATCCAAATAATAGATAATGGTGATAATCATGAGGGAAACCAATCTGAGGACAAAGGCATCACATGGGGAAGTAGAGTTCTAAAAGAAAGGCAGAGAAATGGAATCAGAGCCATACTTGAAGATTGCCCCATCTTTGATCTTCCTGCAATTTGTATAAGCCAGTTTGAATTCAGACTTTGTTACTAATAGCCCAATGCATCTTGACTGATAGAGCTATCAATATTCAGGGCTCTCTGTTTAGAAGCTTTATGGTTACAAAAATGAGTAGGTCCCAGTCCTGCCATGAGAACCTAGTCTAGCAGAGAAAACTCTGGACTCATAAAAACCTGTAAAAAAGACCCATAAAAAAAGAGAAGAAATTTGTCCCTGCCATTAAAAGATATAATTAAATTGATTTAGGAGCCCAGAGAAGGAAGAGATGAAGAAAGACTTTACATAGGGAAGGTAGCATTAGATATAGTCTCTGAGGATGGACAACTATTCAAAATGGTAGGTAGGAGCAGGGGTTAGTGATAGGGAATCCCAAGTTCTCAATGGAGGGAATGGCCAAGAGAAACTAGATTACTAGAGATCGATTTCACAAAGCCTAGATATGGAGGTAGGGCAAAAATAGCGGCCTAATACTGAGGGGAGCACTTGATGGGATGAGCACTGGGTGTTAGGCTATATGTTGGCAAATCGAACTCCAATAAAAAAAATACCAAAAAAAAAAAAAAAAAAAAAAGAAGTAGTGGTGTAAGTATTGTATTTCTATCTGAAGAGGAGGAAGAGAAATTGGCCCTTGGAAATCACCTTTTAAAAATTTTTCTGAATTAACAGATGTTACTCTGGTGCATAATGTGTATAGAAGCATAAGTTAGGACAAACTTTATTTTGCTTCTAAGATTTTTCCTATATGTTCCTGGCTCTGAACTCCTGGGACTGCCATGGTATAGCAGAAAGATAACTTTAAGATCTTCTCTGTCGGGGATCCCTGGGTGGCTCAGCAGTTTAGGGCCTGCCTTCGGCCCAGGGCATGATCCTGGAGTCCCAGGATCTAGTCCCGCGTCAGGCTTCTGCATGGAGCCTGCTTCTCCCTCTGCCTGTGTCTCTGCCTCTCTCTCTCTCTCTCTGTCTCTCATGAAAAATAAATAAAATCTTAAAAAAAATTTTTCTCTGTCAATATGCTAAAGGTCAAAAGGGAAAGTTTCTTATGAACCCAGCAGAAACTGTGGGTCTTTTGAGTTGAGAACAGCTTAATTTTCATTGGCTTAATTCTTTGACATCCCTTTTCTATTATTTGTGTGTGTGTATCTGTGTTTGCGTGTGTGTGTGTGTGTGTGTGTGAGAGAGAGAGAGAGAGAGAGATGCCATCTTCAAAATGTCATCATTGGATGTGTAAGTATTGTTATAGGCTAAGAAGATACCATATCACAATTTTGGGAATAGTTGTTGTTGTCCTGTTCTTAGGAGTGGCTAGGAGAGTTTTCTTGACCGAGGTTTTGACCCCTTTAGTTGAATCCAAGCCAGGTCATGCTGTTTTGCAGATGGCTGCTCTGGAAAAATTTGGGCTGTAGCCAGACTTTTCTCATGCTTTAAAAAAAAGAAGAATCACATTGCATTTTTCTGGTAGGCTGAATTGAAATATTTTCTGCAGCATGAGATGGAAACTAAATTTTTGTATCACTATAGGGAGTAATAGAGAAAAAAAAATGAGGATGACTCCAATAAAAGCTGTTATCTGAACCCTCAGGAAAGGCAAACTCTCAAGTTGCCCAAAAAAGGTCACATGGCTTCCAGGTCTAGAAAGCTCCACACATTAATCCAACCAGTTAGAAACCTGAGGACTCATAGGAGGTGTTTACATGATTGATTTTTGTGAACTTTGGCCTGTTTTGCTAATCTTTGTCTACTGAATCCATCTGCTGCATAATCTCTGGCCAGCTAAAACTCTTACAATGACACTTTAACAGTTTGTACCAAAGGAATGGTCTTTCAAAATTCTCAAACCCAAATCTCTCCATTGGCCTTATGTATGTTTACCCATTTTCCACTAGAGGGGTCACTGCTGTCCTTCCAAGAGGGTCAAGCAAGATGATGATTGGCTGAAATGGATCAAGTTAACAAATACAGAACTTCTATCATGTGCTGGATTAGATGCTGAGTGTATAGTAATAGATAAGAATTCCTGCCTGTATGAAGCTTCCTTTCTAATGGGGGAAACAAAAGGAGTCAAGTTTTGCGCTTGAGCCACTGGGAAAGACTGAGTCTGAACAGGCTTAGTGTGTGGGGAGATCAGGAGTTTGGTTCTTTGATCATGTTTTGTTGCAAAGCCTCATTCATCCAAGTGGTGAACTAAGTAGAGGTGTGGGTTTGATGGAATTGGTTGTCTTGTGGCCTTGCTAGAACATTATGGAGGTGGTGAGAGTAGATATTGGGCTGCAGTGGGTTACAAGTGATAATGTTGATTTTTACATTCTTTTTGCAAGTAGCTTGGCTTTGAAAAGTAGTAACTGGAGGAGATGTAGAGTTTGGGGAATCTCCTCCTACTAAAATGTGACACAGTTGACCACACATTCTTACCATGCAGAGAATGGGCCAGGTGAGAAAGGGTTATTGGTGAAACAAAGTCTGAAAGGAGAGAGAGGAGACAAGATCAGCTGTGGGTGGGTGGTGAGGTTTCCTTAAACTAAGGGAGGAGGTGGTCAGGAAAGGTCCAGATAAAGAAACAGTAGGTGTGGAGTAAAAAAGGATTAAACCTAAGAAGATTGCTTGGTTTAATGAAAAGAGAAATCTCCAGAATAGGAATTAACTTAGATTTCACTTTGATGCCAAACAGGATGTGATGTTGGCCAAACTACCTCCTCTCCCTGAGTCCCAGTTTTCCCTGTTGCGTCACTAAACTGAATAAAATGGTCTCAAACACTCAAGTTGGCTAAAATATGACACAGATCTAAACTAAATTTTCAGGGAAATTAAGAGTGCCCTAGTGGCAAAAGAGTCATGTGTGCAATTTGATGGGGATATGTGGTTAGGATGAGGCAGGTGTGGTTGAAATAGGCAAAGGAAGGGGCTCCTAGGTGGCTCAATCGGTTAAGTGTCCAACTCTTGGTTTCAGCTCAGGTTATGATCTCAGTGTTGTGGATTGAGCCTCAGGTCAGGCTCCATGCTCATGGGGAGTCTGCTTGAGATTCTTTCTCTTCCTCTGTGTCTCTGCCTCTCTCTCCTGTGCTCTCTCTCAATAAACAGGTGAATCTTGGAAAAAAAAAAAAAAAGAAATAGGCAAAGGCAGATGTGTTGGTGGTCAATATGATGTGTTGGTGGTTTTATTCAGGTGCTCCTGATGGGGCAATTTGCTTGCTGTGGGATGACACAGCAAGCCCAGTACTCTGCTTGGTGGAGACAGGAGCCACCAGCATGTCCCAGGAGACATTTTACAAGTAAAGGCTAATTTTACTTTTGCTGTTGATGGCATTTCTCAGCTATACTAATTACCATCCTACCATCCTGATAGAAATGCTGCAGAAATATACCCTGTGCTCCCAAGAGTACAGAGGAGTAAAGAGGTTGTTCTTAAACAATCCAAGAAGAGGTTTTACCTGTGGATTAAACCTACAGTGCTTTCTTTGTCATGGTTTTCTTAGTGGAAGGTACTCTGGCTTAAACGGAACTTTGCCTTTTAGATTTCAGACTATGTGACCTATTCCCTCTTCAACATCAATTTTGAATAAAATTATTGTAGGAAGAAAAATGATAGTTATGGATTAAATGTACCTCAGTTTTTAAAAAAGGTATGTTGTAAACTTGGGGATGTTTTGTTTTCTTCTTTAGTTCCTTAATAAATATCTGTCTATATCCATTGATCCATCTACTTATTAAAATAATATCTCTGAATATAGCAATTGTTTAGTAAATAGCTGTTGAGTAAAATGCTCAAGTATATACAGAGCCAAGACCTCATGGACTTTGTGAAGTCAGGAGGCCTGGATCTGATTCTCACTCTGCCTTAATTTGGCCATGTGACCTTGGGAGTTACTTGCCAGCATTGTAAAACTTGGAGATTTCATGTAAAAATTGGATTTCTGAATTTTTTCAACACTGGGCAGGTCTGGTAGCCCTGAACCCAGTGAGCTGGAGCTAAACAATTGTTGTTTGCCATTAGCTGGGACATTGTCTCTCCAGGTTGCTCTAGTCCAAACCTTTGTTGACAGGTATAGATTCTTAGTTTGAAGTTGAAACATAAAACATTTTCAAATTCAAGATGTTAATAAGATATGAGCATCTTTGAGTCTCAGAGACTTGGATGAAAATCTTGACCCTTTTGTGAAGGGAGTATTTTAGTTCTTCTGGCCTATAGGAGTTTATCAGCTACCCACCTAGGTTTGGAAATGGGAAAGGACTGCCTTTTGATATTTGGGGAAGGAGAAATGGGTAAGATGTATCAGGCCTTGGTTAATTATTGAAAGTCAAAGACAATTGACATGATTATGGGTCTGGTGCCTGGCCTGGAGTAAAAGGGATCATGTTTCTCAAATGAATGGAACAAAAAGGAAGAGAGAAGTATTAAAAATTCACCATAGATTAAGGTCTCACCCTTTATGCTAAGAAGGCAGATGCTGAGGTCCTTTTAGAGAATTTGCTTTGCAGGAGAGGAGCTGCCTTTGTTTGCTTTTCTGATGACTTAGATTTCTACAGCTGCTCATGGTTCTTGAACTTCCTGGAAAAAGTACAGGCAGATAGGATTGTGATGAAATCAGCATCCCAGCCCTATGTTTCCTAAGGACACTGTTGATTCCAATAGTATTTATCTTAATTCCAGCAGCTGGCTTGGATTTTATATTGGGATAGATATGACAAGGGGAGTAGTGTGTATTTGTATGTGTGTGTTTGTGTGTATGTGTGTGTGTATTTAGGTCCAGTGCTATATTTAGAGCAGGATAACCATTACAAAAAATTGATGGTTATTTGATTTGGGGGGAGAAATGGCTTTCATTTCCCCAAGTGCTTCATTTTCTTGGTATTCTTCAAGTGTTCATTGTCATTCAGATGACTAATAGGAAGTTCAGTACATTGGAGGACACTTTATAATGAGCATTATTCTTTGAAAAAATTGAGCTTATTACACACATTTTCCATCAGAAGGTAATATGAGGTTGTAGGAGTTTGGGTGGGGTTTTGGTGTCTGAATGCTACTGTTCTTTCTGCCCTTATCCAGGGTCTGACCAAAAGGGATATATACCTAAAGACCAGCAGTCAAAAGAGAAACATAGTATGGCTTTATGAAGCCCTGAGGATGGGCTCAGTCTCCCTCCATGCAGGGATTTTTTGACAGATGAGAGAGCCTGCTGTTCCATCCCCATCAGACCTCCAGATGGCCATGCCTGCTGCATGTTGATTCTATGTAGCCACCATACTCAAGGGGGAAATCAAGTTAGCAAGAGGAGGAGGTTCTGCTGAGCTTACCACATGGATACCCAGAAGTGAAAGGGTATAGGAAGGTGGGCAGGGTCCTGTCCTTCCAGGCAGGGAAAGGCCCTGCCTGCTTTACTGGTCCCCATACCTGGAAAGTTGGGTGGGCACAGAACTGCCTAAGAAAGCAGTGTTTTCAGGAGTGGTCATTGTGGGAGAGCAGGAAGCAGATGGGAGGCATGGGGCTGCTTGTTTTTGCTCTTTTGGGACTGCACAAGCAGGAAAGAGGATGTGGGGCATGGCTGTGTTCTTTTTGCTACCACACACAGGTTCCAGTCAATGTCCTGGTCACTGGTCAATCATATTGACTCTTCTTTTTGGGAGTGGGGCCAGTGAAGACAATCAAAGAGGTATAAGTGAAGGATGATGGACATTACCTTTTGATGTCCAACACCTACATAAGAAATTAGGAAATAAGGTTTGTCACAAATTTCTTTTTTTGTTTTTTAAATATTTTATTTATTTATTCATGAGAGACACAGAGAGAGAGGCAGAGACACAGGCAGAGGGAGAAGCAGGCCCCATGCAGGGAGCTCAATGTGGGACTAGGCCAAAGGCAGGTCCTAAACCACTGAGCCACCCAGGGATCCCCACAAATTTCTACATAAAGATAAATGTTGCTAATGTGTCTATCAGGCTTCTTTTTTCTAGGCACTCCCATATTCTTGATTTTATAATTTGTCTTTTATCAATAGCTTAATATATATTGGAATAAAATAATAGTAATAGCTAACATTTATTGAGAGCCACTGCATACCAGTCACATATACTGACTCACTTGTTCCCCAAAATAACACAGTGAGGTAGTTGTCATTTCTGTTCTCATTTTGGAGCTGAGAAAACAGAGGTACACAGCTAGCAAATGGCAGAACAAAGACACCAACATAGGTAGTCAGGTTCTAAAGTGCATATATAATTCTGTCTCTCAAAGAGGTGGGTTAAGAAGAGGTAGCTGGCCCAGGAATTAGGAGATCAGCATGTAGCCTAGAGCCTGACTTGGCTCTGCCACAAGCCTGTTGTGTGATTGATAGCATGCTAATGAATTCCTCATTCTGAACCTCAGTTTTCCAGATCTGTAAAGTGAGGATGTGATTTCTGTTAGTGTTTTTAGGCCTAAGACTCACTGTATTATCTTCCTGGGGCTGCTATAATAAATCACCACTAACTTGGTGGCTAAATTTCACAGCAGAAATTTATTCTTTCATAGCTGTGGGAGCCAGAAGTCCGAAATCAAGGTGTATGCATGCAGGGTTGGTTCCTTCTGGAGGCTCAGAGGGAGAATATATTCCATGCCTTTCTCTTAGCTTCTGTCGGCTGCCAGGAACTCTTGGCATTCTTTGGCTTGTACACACATCACTCCAATCTTTCCTTCTGACTTCATATTACCTTCTCCTCTGTGTCTCTGTGTCTCAAATCTGCCTGTCTTTCTCTTATGAGGACACTTGTCTTTGGATTTAGGGCTTGTCCTAAATCTGGGAAGATCTCATCTCAAGATCTGTAACTTTATACTTACAGAGACTCTTTTTCCAAATAAGGTCACATTCATAGATTCGGGGGAGTAAGGACTTAGATATATCTGTTTTGAGGCCACTATTCAACCCACTTCACTCACGATTCAGCTTTTTATCTGCTACAATATGCCAATGACAAAAAATATTGGAAAAGAAAGGATTAAAGCTAGGTAATGGCTAAAGCTTCCTGGGCAGATTGATGCAGTGGGTAAGAACATAGTATATGGAGTCAAGACCCCTGGTTTCAAGCAATGGCTCTGCTACAATCAGCCCTGTGACCTTGAACAAGTCACTGAATGCCCCTGGGCCTCAGTTTTCTACTCTCTAAAATGGACCTAGTAATAGAAACATTATAGGATTATTAAGTGAGTGATCATAAAGTGCTTAGAACAAATGTTATGTTAGTGTTAGCTGTTATTATGATTATTGTTTCTGTTGTTACTTCCATTTAGAAGTTAAGTTTATGCCCATGATTTTAATAGAGAAATAAATTTTGCAGGGATACATTTAAAATATGGCAAGGAACAACCCACAAGTATGCTATTTTTCCACCATATTTTAAATTAGGGTGTCCAAATGTGTCTGAAATGTGAGGTTTATACTTTCCAGCGTGCTGAAACAATTTTTGGCTTAATCTTTTTAGACATCAAATAAGCTGAAAACAGAGTATGGCTGTGCTCACGTTGGAAGAGGCGGGCAAGCAGATGGAAGGTGGCTGAGGGAGCATTTTGATGTGCTCATGGAGGGGGCGTTAATATTTCAACATCTTTCTTGTTATTTACAGATAATTTTTATGAGAGATTTTCAGAGATGCTCAGTTTTTTCCCTTTTCTCTGAGTGGCACAGAGTTGTCACAAATCAATCTGTTAATAAGAAACTGAAGAACTTAGCAGTCTCCTGTGTGGAGACTGATTGAAGTTTAGTTTTCTGGAACCTGATTTTATTTTCTGTGATAATTCATCACCTTGCAAAATTCACCAAATAGCCTAGAGTCAGCAAGAGTGATTACTGGCCTAAGCTTTGTTTTAGAAATAGAGGAGCTAATTGCTTTGTATTAATATTATATTCCTATTCTATTTTAGGCAAGGAGGTAGACAGAGGTGAACAGGAGAGTCCGTAAACTCTTCAAAGGCAGATTTGTAGTGGAGGACAGATCTCCAAATAAACCATGACAACATAGTATATGATAGGTGCTCTGATTGAGGTGTTCTAATTGCTTGAAGCAGTTAAGGGCAAGTCTTCCAGAGGTAGATATACCTGCGTTTAAATTTTACCTCTAAAATAAAAATCGGCCACTTGGTCTCCCTCTGAGTTACCATTTTCACATCTGTAAGCTGGGGTTATTTTACTATTTTCCCAATAGTGAGGTTTAAATGAAATAATATACACAGAGTGGTTAGCATGAAGCTTGGTCCACAGTAAGTGTCTAGTAAATGTTAGTCATTATTACCATAGGAATAAAGGTGTCATGGGAAAGCTGTCTATGGAGTCATTTTGTTAATTTATTCATATGGCTTGATATTTATGTATCACATTATATGGTACATTTAATTCAAGCATGCTTTATTACCTGTCTTTAAGTCTTTCACCGAAGTTCATTTACTAAATTTATATTCTATATCATATGGACATACATTATAATCAGTTTGCTCTATATATTATATCCTGAAATTTGACATTTTGAATACAGCTTTGTACATAAAATTTTAAAAAAGCCGTCACTCTAATTACAGGCACTGATAGACACTAAGACACTTGACAAGGATATTCTTTTCCATCTATAGGGAATGGGCCTCACTCAGACTAGCTCGAGTAAATGAGGCTCTGTTTTTAGAAAAGAAGAATCAGTTAATCATAGTGGTGGTTAATAGTACAGCCTTTTGGAGCTCCAGGTCTGCCCACTACAACTTTATGATTTTGGGTGAGTAACTCAACTCCTTGGAGATGCCTCTTTAGGTATAAACACAGGGATAAGTGATTCTTGCTTCAGTACGTGTTAGCCAAGACTACGTGAGATAGAATGGAAAACCCCTAATGCAAAGCACAAAGTGTTTTATAGTATTACTCAAATGGTATTAAGAGGGCTAGATTCTTCCAGAAATATGATGATAAGAACCAAGGTTTAGCTGAGGCTCGGAGTTGAGACTACCTAAGGGTTTTAAATATTCACTCGAGTTCTGTTATTAACATGTCTTCTCTACGGTCACTTTTCTCTCCTGGTACATGTTTCTCCTCACCTCTATTTTTTTTTTTTTTAAGATTTTATTTATTTATTCATGAGAGACACAGAGAGAGAGAGAGAGAGAGAGAGAGAGAGAGAGGCAGAGAGAAGCAGGCTCCTTGCAAGCAGCCCAACGCGGGACTCGACTTTGGGACTCCGGGATCATGCCCTGGGCCGAAGGCAGGGGCTAAACCGCTGAGCCAGCCCGGGATTCCCTCCAAACTGGTTGGTTCTTTCCACCGCCCTTGGGGTTAAGTTCTGGGAGGAATCTGATTGGCTCCTCTAAATGCCGCGCCCCCTGAGTGAGCCCGAGGCTGGCACCACGGATTGGATGAGCTGTGGTCACGTGCCAGCCTCTGGACCAATGAGCGGAAGCGGGTGGGTCCTGGCGGCAAAGCCTGCAGGCCGTGCGCGCCTCCTCTCGGCTGACAGAGACCGGAACGCTGCGAAGGGAAGGTGAAGTCTTTGGTAAGAGATTTTGGTGACTGGACTGGTGATCACATGGCTCGCAAAGTTCGTGAATCCGAAGTGCGATGTGGACCTGGCTGGCTGCGCGCTTTACCGTGTGCTTGTCCCTTGTGCGTCTCGGCGACGAGCCACCCCGACGGCCCTCGCTTCTCAGGTATGGCGGCAGAGCCGAGCTTTGGGCCTCGGCGCTCGCGGCCTCTGCCTGCATTGCTTCTCCCGCCTTGACCACTCGTCCTGTGGGAAAAGCTGGCTTCCCTGTCCCCTCCAGGTTCCCGCGCGAGGGGACCTCCTCGGAGAGGCCTGCCTTGCCTTCCCGACGGTGTGTGAAGGAGCCTGCTGGCCTGGCCCCACCTCACCACCCCGTTGAGTTCCGTCGTGCCTTTAACCAGTTTCCTTGTGTGCTTATTCTCCTGTTTCCTGTCTGGTAATTGGTACGTGGAGTCTGTTAGGCACATATTTCCAGAATGCCTTCATCGGAGCAGGCACTTGTCAGGACATTTGTTTTCAGAGAATGAGCATAAACTAAGGTGTCTACTGTGGAGATAGAATACATGAGCTGTGGTTGCCCTGGCATTGTGGCCATTATAAAATGCGTGTGTGAGAGAGAGAGAGAGAGAAGGAAGGAAGGAGAGAAGGAGGGAAGGAAAGAGGGAGGGAGGGAAGAAAGGAGGGAAGGAGAGAAGGAAAGAAAGAAGGAGGGAGGTAAGGAAGCAGGAAGGAAGGTGGGAAGGAAAGAGGGAGGGAGAGAAGGAGAGAAGGAAAGAAGGAAGGAGGGAGGGAAGGAAGGAGGGAGGTAAAGAAGAAGGAAGGAAGGTGGGAAGGAAAGAGGGAGGGAGGGAAGGAGAGAAGGAAGGAGGGAGGTAAGGAAGAAGGAGGGAGGGAAGGAAGGAGGGAAGGAGAGAAGGAAGGAGGGAGGTAAGGAAGAAGGAAGGAGGGAAGGAAAGAGGGAGGGAAGGAAGGAGGGAAGAAGATAGAAAAAAAGAATCTTTTAAAAAAATTTTTAAAATTTATTCATGACAGAGAGAGAGAGACAAGAAGAGGGAGAAGCAGGCTCTATGCAAGGAGCCCCACGTGGGACTCGACCCTGGGTCTCCAGGATCACACCCCGGCCGAAGGTGGCACTAAACCGCTGGGCCACCCGGGCTGCCCAGAAAGAAAGTAGTCCCTCATTGTGCCTGTTTCCCTTTCTCAACCTAGATTACTTGTGTTCAAATCCTGTTCCCTCCACTAGGGGCCTCCATTTGTGATTTCTTTGAGCAAGCAACTCTGCTTAAAGTTTCTCATCCATAAAATATGGATAATAATGGCACCTACCTTGTAAGATTGTGTGAAGATGAGATTAATCGAATCTTGTGAAATGCTGCAAGCAGAGGCTGGCATAGGGTAAGGTAGCTCAACCCACATTAGCATTTATTAGGGTGAAGTGCTGGGGGGCTGTTGAGATTATAATGATGAGTCTAGGACTGGGATCTGTGGCCTACTAAGACTAGTGGGGGTGAGGTGGACATTATTCCTTTACTTGTGCAAAAAAAAATCATTGTGAAATACGTGATGCTCTGAAGGATGTTCAGAGTGCTATGAGCAGTATAAATACAGAAACCTCTTGGGTTTGCACTGGAGGCTTGTCAGGCAGTCTTCCCCGCAGAGGTGACACTTGAGCTGCATTGTGAAGACAGAGTGTAGGGTTTAACAAGGCCAACAATGAAAGGGTAGCTGGCAGTGGAGGAATTGTGTGTGCAAAAGCTCCAAAGTGGAGGACAGGGATCCCTGGGTGGCACAGCGGTTTAGCACCTGCCTTTGGCCCAGGGCGCTATCCTGGAGACTCGGGATCGAGTCCCACATCGGGCTCCTGGTGCACGGAGCCTGCTTCTCCCTCTGCCTGTGTCTCTGCCTCTCTCTCTCTCTCTCTGTGTGACTATCATAAATAAATAAAAATTAAAAAAAAAAGCAAAGTGGAGGACAGCATGATGGGAGAGCAGGGAGTTTGGGAGATGACTTGTGATGAATGAATGATATATCATGTGGTTATTCTCATTTTGTAGAGAGGGGAACTGAGGTTCAGGGAGTATCTACCCAGAGTCTCATTCCAGGGTGTTGCCTGGGCTCCATTATAGGGATTCTGATTCAGTTAGGAATCAGAATTGGGCTGCACACTGTAATGTGCAACTGAGGTGGGAACTGCTGCTCATGTCTTGTTACAAATGAAGACTCAAATCCCTACCTAGATCGAGTGAATCACACATAACCTGCATTTTAACAAGATCCCCAGGTGATGTGTGTCCAACTCTGCTCTGGTTTATGCATAGACTTACCCAATGTTGGTCAAAAGAATTGGTCAGTTTCTGCAGGTCAGATATGCTTGATTCAGAAGGTCAAGCATAGGGCCCAGAAATCAGCATTCTTAAGAGTGTAGTTCAGAGGCAATTGATCCAAGACCAGATTTCAGAATATGCTCTTGAGAATGTCAGGATGAAATTGGGATGGGAATAAGGGAATGAAAAGGATGTGGACTTGAACTTAAACCTGAAAATGCTTCTGGCCTGATGAAGTGTGGGGCCTCCCTTCCGTGAATCCATCTGCAGAATTCAAATACTTTTTGATCATCTAAACTTTAAATAAAACTTGGGAAAAGGGCAGTGTTCACACTAGGGATACTAATGGTCTATTAAACTTGGGGCTTGGTGAAAGTTGTGGAGGGTAGCAAGATTAGTGGTCTGGGTTCCTCTGGAATAGTTTTTATCGGCTCCTGAGACCAATTGTTTTATGTGGCTCAGAATAATAAAAAGACACTTATCCTGTCTGTCTTAATTTTCCAGATGGCCTCCAGGAAAATTTCCAAGCAGAAATCACATTTATTTAGTTCAGGAACCTACTGGGAAGATGATATAGTCATAGCAAAAGCCAAATTCGCATTGACTTTGAATTTAATGTTTTTCTGAATTATTGTCGTTCTAGGTTTTTAAAACTTTGTTTACTTTTTCTTTTCATGACTCCTCTGAATTTCTGTGACTTGGATTTAACTTAATTGTCCCCTTGAACTATGTAACTAGTGAAATTAAGAGGTAATTTGATAATGACTTTTTTTGAAAAATGCATACTCTTTAAGGATGCAACTCATGTGGATTAAGTTTGATTTTTCTCTTCCCCTTTTCCCATAAACACAATAATATTGTGCTTTTTTGGGGGAAATTCTGAGTGTGTCTTATGTGCAACACATTTTCCTAGGCACTATGGGGTATGAACAAGACTGGCTAATTTTGGGGACTCAGTGCAACATGAAAATGCTGGGCCTTATTAAAAAATTATTGGACAACAGACATTAAGCCAAACATGGGGCTTTTCTAAGCCTGAGGAGCCCTATGAGGCTCCACAGGTCATACTCATAAAGTCACCCTGTGTATGAGATCCTGGGTGCCCAGTAAAGAGTCACAGTCATATGGAGAGAGCAGAGTAAACTGTACCTTGGTTCCTTTTTGCACCTCCCTGGGATAGTAGACCCTCTCCTCTCTGGTTTGATTTCTCATACTATTGAGGAAGGAGGTAGAGTATCCAGAAGCCTGCCCCTCGCCTTTTTTTTTTTTTTTTTTTTGATGAGATGGACATAGTAGCATATAAGGAACAAACACAAAGACCAGTATTGGAGGTTTAAATGGGCATCTGTTTTGTGATATGAAATTGGTACATGTATATTGAGAGTCTTAAAAATATTCCTATCCTTTTTTCCAGTAATGCCTCTTCTAGAAATTATATGCACACAAAGTAAAAAATGTTCATCACAATTGTTCTATTTTAAGCTATTAACAAAACATGGGAACTAACCTAAATATCCAATAATTAAAGATACCCATATTATCATATTACTGAATACCAACCATTTAAAAACTGAAGAGTATTTAATGAGATGGGAGTTGCTGTATTTTATGCTATATATTATGAATACATGATCATTGATACTTCTTCAGTCAGCCCCAATAATAGGCATGCTTAGATATTGTAGGGACAGGGACGCCTGGGTGGCTCAGTGGTTGAGTGCCTCCCTTTGGCCCAGGGCATGATCCTGGAGTCCCAGGATTGAATCCCACATTGGGCTCCCCGCATGGAGCCTGCTTCTCCCTATGCCTGTGTCTCTGCCTCTCTCTGTGTCTCTCATGAATAAATAAATAAAATCTTAAAAAAAAAAAAAAAGATATTGTAGGCACAGTGATATTGCTCAGGGCCACTGCCCTAGTCAAGATTGATTGATTCTTTTCTAATCATCAAATATGTCTCTGGCCTTTTCTGCCTAGTTTCCCACCATGTATCCATTACTTTGGCTAAAGCAGATGTATCTGTATTTGCAGCTCCCTTGTTCTGCACCTTTGCTTGGGTGGTCAGTGCTAGTCTCTAGCTCTCCCCACCTACATCCTGAAATCTTATCCATCTTTCAAACCATTACAAATTCTATTCTCTCTGAGCTTCCCCCCCCCCTTCTAATTATCCCAGCTAGAAATTGAGTGGTTCTTCCTCTCATTTTTTTTATAGCTTATTGATTGTATTACTTATGTAGCATGCTTTGTATATTGCTTTTTATCATAATTATTGGTGTCCAAGTCCCCCCCCCACTGGATTATTAGCCCTTCAAAGAGGAGATCTTGCATATCTTTGAATCATCCAAGTCATCTCCCTGTAAGAGTCATTTGATATATAGTTTCCTAGTACATGTGTTCAATTAATTGCATGATGAGGGCAACATGAATCGGAAAATTCTAGGGATGACACAGAAAAGATATAACAAAATGAGAAAGGGAAAAGAGGGGCTGTAAAAATTTCAAAACTCTAGAATTAATTTAGTGGAAGAATAAAAATAATTTTAACCTAGAAAATAAGAGGCCATCTTACAGGTGTCATATATCTAGTATTTTTCTTCATGGCTACATCATTTATCTATGTAGAACATATTTGTAAAAATGAGGAGGAGAATATTATAAGACTTAAAGACAACTGAGTCATCTATGTAAGTAATGTGGTAAACCACATTTGTGCAGTGGAGAGTTGATCTTATCACAGATACACATTACTTGTTAAGACTACTTTTGATTATTTGTTTCAATGTAGATGAATATGTCTTGATGAAGAGGCAGTCATTTTCGTCTTAATTTGAGGACTGGATAGAAAGGAGAGTGCTTTTATTATAAACTATCAGTAGTGAGAGAAGATTTGGGAAAAATTAGTTGGTCTTCAATCTTTAAAATAATATAAATGTAATCTCACATATATATTTTTTTTGCTAGAAAAATTCTGTTGTTTCTGAAGCAACACATTTTGGCATTAGGAAGTGATTTCAAGTATCCATACAGGTGGGTGAATTAATGACTGGGTTAGAAATATACCTAAGAATCTCAGTAGATTCATATAGTAGGGTGAAGAAGATTCTGTAGAACTCTAGGTCACTGTTCTGGGTTTCCTCTGTTTTTTTTTTTTTTTTAATTTTTATTTATTTATTTATGATAGTCACAGAGAGAGAGAGAGAGGCAGAGACACAGGCAGAGGGAGAAGCAGGCTCCACGCACCGAGAGCCCGATGTGGGATTCGATCCCGGGTCTCCAGGATCGCGCCCTGGGCCAAATGCAGGCGCCAAACCGCTGCGCCACCCAGGGATCCCTGGTTTAACATTTTTGAGTGTTTGGAAGAAGAAATAAGCATGCTCATCAAGTTTTCAAAGTTGGATGAAAGAATTGAGATGCGTTAGGAACTTGGTAGATGAAACTAAAAGACAGAAGCCAAGAAGGTTACATTTAATAGAGATAATTGTACATTTCTGAACATCAGTTTAAACAAGCATCCATGAAAGTTGATGAAATTTGTGACTTCACTGAAGTTCCATGAAGAAAGCCCAAGGAACCTGTTGACCACAACTTTATTACTTGCCTAGTATGATCTGACTGATGGGAAATTGCTAAATAAGGACAAAACCAATGCACACTGAGACAACATTGAAAGGAACCTGATATTCAGCTCAAAGAAAGTGATGGTCTCCATTTCAGACCTCTCCTGAAACAAAGCCTTGCTTTCTGTCCTTTGTAGACGGGAAGATGATAGAGGGCAGTGAAGAGTTGGATCAGTGGAGATTTGGGAACTAGGTCATACGATGAAAAGCTGAGGATGTTTAAACTGGAGAAGTAAGGAATGAGGGCATGTTTGATAACTGGGCTCAGATGTTTCAATCTCCCAGTGCAATGCTTCTCAAACTTGGAGTGCACCTAAATCACCTGGGGATCTTGTTACAATGCAGATACTGATTTAGTAGGTTTGGGATGGGGCCCAAGATTCTGTATTTCTAACAAACATTTAGATGATGCCAATACTGCTGGTCCTTGGACCACCCTTTGAGTGACAAGGTTCTAGAGCAGCTCTGTACAGTGGAACACTCTGAGATGATGGGAATGTTCTATATCTGTGCTGTCCAATATAGTAGCTACCTGCCGCATGTGGCTATTGAGCACTTGAAATATGGCTAGTATGACTGAGGAACTGAATTTTAAATTTTATTTAATTTCACTTAATATAAACTTAAATAGTTACATGTGGTTAGTAGCTACTGTATTGAACAGTACAGTTCTAGGCAGTATAACTAAATTAATGATTGGAACTTAAAGGAATTTAGACTTCATTCTAGTTTTATGAGTTTTGGAGCAACTGTAGTCATTTAATATTGAGAGAGCTGCCTAGAAAATTAGCATAGTAATCAAGCCTGTAAAGAATCTTTAAAGAACATTGAAGAAGGGGCACTTCTGTTGGATGGGGAGTGGGGGGTATTAGTATCCAAGAGGCTGTAGCATGTAATTAGAACAGAGGGTTAATCTACTTAACACTGTGGTTCTCAGCCAGGTGCTATTTTGCTCTCAGAGGATATGCGGCAATGCCGGCAATGCCTGGTGACATTTTTGGTTGTCACAGCTGGAGGGAATGTTACTGGCATTTAATGGGTAGAGGCCAGGGATGCTGCTAAACATCCTGCAAAATTCTGGACAATCCCCCACAACAAAGAATTATCCAGTCCCAAATGTCAATTATGCTGAGGTAAAGGAACTTTACCTTAATATATATAGAACTTTTATAAATCAATAACAAGATTAACAATGAAGTAGAGAAATTAGTGAAAAATATGGACAGGCAATTCCCAGAAGGGAAAAAAGATCTAAGGAAAGATAGTAACCTTACTGCTGATAAAAATATATGCAGGTTAAAATAATGAGATTATTTTCAGCTATCATATTGCTGAAATTTAAAGAGAAAGCTAATGCACAGTAGTGGACAGAGTGGTAAAATGCACGGTTATCACCTTTAGTAAGGGCTTTAAGTTACCTCAGGCCTCCTGGGAACAATTTGTTGTTATAATACATATTTTAAATGGGTGTACCCTTTGCCCACCAGTTACTCTACTTCTAAGAATTTATCCTGGAGAAATAATAGGACAGATTCACGTAGATATGCATATTTGGACATGCATTATAGCGTTGTTTATTATGGCAAAGATTGAAGAGAGCCTAAATGTCCAATTTACAAGATTGACTACACAAATTATGGTATATTTTGCCATGGAATATTCTGCAGCCATTTACGTAATAAGGTAGACCTTGATGAATGAAAGGAAGGATTTTGATGATAGAAAAAAATATTAGGTTATTACAGAATAGTAATTTATGCTGCAAAAGATTTGCACATATGACCATGTGTTTACATTTTGGAGGAATGGGCAAATATTAGGACTGGTTGTTAGGGGATTTGGGTTCAAGTCAGCTACTCCTTGACTCTTCTCATTTCACAAATCTGCTAATTCAGAGTTGCAGTTTCTTCATGTGTAAAGTGAGAGTAATTCCTGAGCGGTGTACTTATTTTACAAGATGCCTAGACTGAAATTGATGCTTTGTTTGCAAAAAGACACTCTGTATTTAATGCCTCCAGGTTGGCACTGGCCTGATTTAAAATTATTTGAGCTTTTGTGATATAAAAGTTTAAGTGAGCTAGAAGAATTCACATGCTGTTTCCCCCAGGCATTGTTTAGATTGTACAACCTTGGGACTTGCCTTCCCTCTTTTCAGGTAATTGCTGGGGAGAGAAAATAAACTGAAAGGATGCAAGAATAGGGCAGCTTTTAAATTTTTTTTTCAAGGTTATGGCTGATAAGGCTGATAAAAACTATTTCACGGAATGGCAGTTGAGGTTTCTCACTAGCAACCTTTTTGTAAAAAAATTGCTTGGAGCTTAGGTTTCTTAGCTTCTATTAAAGTCAGACTAACTTATCCTTTTTTGATATTTGATTGATGTTCCAATTATATGTCAGAATAAAAACTGGACCACAGAGTATTGAACATAGTAAGAATAAGTGTTAGAAAAATCATTTGTTAGGATTTTGTTTACAATTTTTTTGGTGGAAATTAATAATTGCTTTTTATGAGAGAAGTCTTGATTTTGCTGGCTGGTAGGAAATTTATATGCATTTGAAATTACCTTAACTTGTATTTTCCTCATTTAATACATAACAGGTGAGTCAAGCCCTTCTGAAAAATATTCAAGACAAAAGGTTCTATCTGAATTAATGCATAATTTACAATAGGAATTGAAATAGTGGGTTGTTTAAATTATTTTTTCTGATGGAATATTCTATTTCAGATATTTGCAACTATCCTCGGGTTTTAGTTTAATTTTTGGCATGTACTAGGCATTTTAAAAAAATTATGGAGAATTTCAAACATGCAGAAATATAAACAGAAAATAGTTTAATGATTCCCTGTGTACTTAGAATCCTTTCCCAATCCATCAACCTGTGGCCACTCCTGCCTTATCCTTACCCATCTACCACATCCTCCTCTGTTGGTTTGAGGCAGAACACAGACATTCTATCAATTCATTCATAAATATTTTGATCTTTACCGCTAAAAGATAAGGATATTCAAACAAGTTCTAGTATGATGCTAATTTTCTTAGGAGTTCTTTGGACAATTAGATAGTCAGGGCTAGGTTCCCCCAGAAAAAAATAGGGAGCTGGGACAGCTAAGACAAAACCACACTAGCATCCGGTTTTATAGTTTAGGCAAGAGCACAATATCATCTTGTCTAGCAGCTTCTATAGCAGTGACTTTTGCAAACCATTCTTAAACAAAACAATTAGCCATAAAATATTGGTCACTATCACAAGTTGAGGCAGTTAGTCTCCAGATGTCTGTCCAAAAGACCATCAACACATGAATAATAGCCTGATAGGTAGATGGGTTCGTGATCAAAGCCTTGTTTGGCATTCCTTAGTAGGCAATTCACAGGGGGCGCACACTCAGATTGCTCAAAGTAGTTCTGCAAAAGGGCTTATAAAAACCCCTAGATTTGAATGGCAAAATGGCAACCCTTTCTGGTTTCCTTCCTCTCAGGGAGCTTTGTATTTTTGCTCAATAAGCTTTGCCTGGCTGCCCACCACTCTTCATCTGGTCTACCTCTTCATTCTTTGAAGTGGCATGACCAAGAACTGCTGGCTCTAAGGAAATAGAAATCCTGTAACATTACCATATTCACTGAAAAATTAAGTACTACCAAATACTCAGGCAGTGTTCAAATTTTTAATCTTCCCATTGGTGCCATAGCTTTGTTTTGTTTTTACTTTTATATGTGTGTGTGTGTGTGTGTATATATACACATATATTTATTTATTAGAGAGAGACTGAAAGAACATGGTGCGGGGAGGGGGGGGCAGGGGGAGGACAGAGGGAGGGGGAGAGAGAGAGACAGAGAATCTGGAGCAGACTGCAGTAAGTGCGGAGCTTAATCTCACAACCCTGAGATCATGACCTGAGCTGAAATCAGGAGTCAGATGCTTAAGGATTGAGCCACCCAGGTGTCCCTGTTTTGTTTTTTTACAACTGTTTGAATCAGGGTTTAAATAAGGATCACACATTGTGATTGGATGGTGCTTTTTAAGTGTCATTTACTTTTTTTCCATTTGTTATTTAGATACTGAAGAGACCAGGTTGTTTGTCCTGTTGAGTTTCCTGTGGCCTGGATTTTGTTGATTGCATCCCTGCAGAGTTTAAAATGTTGCTCTGTTCTTTGTGTTTTCTGGAAATTGGTAGCAGAATCTAGAGCCTGGATAGCAATCAGTTTCTTTTTCTTTCTTGCTTTTTTTTTTTTTTTACACAGTTTGCTAATTTTTTTTAAGACTTTATTTATTCATGAGACACACACACACACACACACACACACACACACACACACACAGAAAGAGACAGGGGCAGAGACACAGGCAGAGAGAGAAGCAGGCTCCATGCAGGGAGCCCAACCACGTGGGACTGGATCCCAGGTCTCCAGGATCACACCCTGGGCTGAAGGCAGGAGCTAAACCATTGAGCAACACAGGAACCACCCCCCCTCCCCTTTTTTATTAAGATCAATTAATTTAAGTGTATGACATGGCTAGCATGATGTCTGATGCTTTATAAAGGCTTATCTTTCGTAGGAAGGTATATTCTTTGTCCGTGAATTATTGGTGTGCTCTACTTCATTTATTAACTGAGTGTCCATGTGACATGGCCACATTGTATATAGGAAAGCCTGTGGGCTCAAATCAAGAGATTTAAATTCTAAAGCTCTGCTATAGAGTTGCTACAATTAGCAGGTAGAAATACAGGATGTCCAGTTAAGTTTGAATTTCAGATAAACCTGGGATGATTTTTCAGTGTAAGTATGTCCGAAATACTGCATGTGACATTATACTAAAGAATTGTTTGTTTACCTGAGATTGAAGTTTTATCGTGTGTCCTATATTTTATCTGGCAACCCTACTCTGCTGGGAGCTAGTTATATGACTTTTGGCAAGTTATTTCACCTCATTGAATCTTAATCCTCATATATAAAGTGAGGGAATTGGAATAGGATCTCTGAAAAATCTCATATTCCTCTTACAATAATTTGTGCAACGATACTCTCATATAAGTGTACATAGATACATAAGGATGTTCTTTCCCTTTTTGTATGACTTGAGAAAGATTGGAAGAAATGGTAAAGACTGCTATTTCCAACTTTCTGTTTTCTCCCATATACTATAGTAAAATAATTCTTATTTTATGGTGGGCACTTGGCTACCTGGAATAAAGACTGCATTTCTTAGCCTTCTTTGGAACAAAATATGACCATGTCACTAACATGTAAGTGTAAGTAGTATGTACGGTTTTTGGGAAGTGCATTTAAAGGGACGGCATGCCTTTCTCCTTTTTTTTCCTTCTCATTGACTGGAATGTGGGCATAGTAGCTGTAGTTGGAGTTACTATCTTGGACTATGCAGTGAGCTTGGAATGAGACCATGCCTGATAGAATAATAAGAGAGGAGAGACATGGGTGCCTGATATTGTAGAGTACCAGAACAGCCTTGTAATACTGACTTTTGTAATAAAGAAAGATAATTTTATCCTATTTAAGGCACTGTTATGGCTAGACCTTATCCTAAATAATATAATAATAAATAATTAGATCTATATGTACTAATATGAAACATTTGCATCATTATTTAAGTTAAAAAAGCAAGCTATAAAACAGAGCCTATGTTATTACCATTTGTGTAAAAAAAAGGGGGCTATAGGAATGCATATAGAATATATGTGTAGACCATCTCTACACACTGGACAATACATTGAGAACAGTCATTGCCAGGTACTGGGGAACTGAGAATCCAGAATGAGAGGAAGACAGACCTTTTAAAATTTTTTTGTACTGTTTGAATTTTAAAACCCAAGCCATTTAAAAAACATTAACCATAAAAATTGTCTTTTAAAAATTCTGATATGCTTGCGTAAGCTTCCCAGAACACTGTGTACAGGCATTATCCTTTGTGCTATGGAAGCCCTAGAGATGAACTGAGTCCTTTGTTTTTTAGGAGCTTATGCTCCAACAGGAGGGTAAAGGCATGAGAATTCATCTATTCAGTAGTTTGAGGTAGTTAAGTAGTTAAATTTCAGAATCTAGAAGGAAGGGCCATAGGATAATAAATAAAGGGGCGGGGAGTGAGTTATCACAGTGGAAGTTAGAAAGTTGTCACTGTTCTGAGACAGTTGCAATTTCTGCCTTTCTTAGTTCCCCTCGCCCCCATTCTCCAGAGAAAACAAAGGGAAAATTAAAAACAAAACAAAACAAAAACCAATTTCCCTTTTTCTCTTTTTAGGAGTAATGTAATTCAAACTGAAAAAATTCAAATTTGATAGAAATATTTAAGGTAGAAAATGAAATCCCATCACTCTAAGATAACTACCATTAAATTTGGGATATATTCCTTCATATTTTTGCTATGCATGGATTAACATTATAGAGGCATATTATAGTCTAACTTGCTTTTTTTGGTTTAACAATACATCTTGGATACCTTTCCATGTGAATATATATCAAACCACTTCATTCTTTATATTTTTAAATTTTTCTTTAAAAAAATATATATTATTTTTTTCTTCCAAAATAACTTTAGTGTCCAAGGTTAGCTATCAGGTTTCAGGTAGTTTGTTATGGCTGCCTCAGGAAACTAATATATCTCCTTCCAAGTTTTTATTTAAACTCAAGTAAGTTAACATACAGTGTAGTATTGGTTTCAGGAGTAGAATTTAGTGGTTTATCACTTGCTCATCCCAACAAGTGCTCTCCTTAATTCCCATTACCCATTTAATTCATCCCTCCGCCCCACAACCCCTCCAGCAACCCTAAGTTTGTTCTCTATAGTTAAGCATCTTTTGTGGTTTGCCTCCCTGTTTGTATCTTATTTTATTATTCCTTTGCTTACCCTATGTTTATCTGTTTTGTTTAAAAGATTTTATTTTTAGGTGATCTGTACACCCAGTGTGGGGTTCAAACTTATAACCTCAAGATCAGGAGTCACACACTCACTCCACCAACTGAGCCAGACAGGCTTCCTTACCTTATTCTTTTTTTTTTTTTTTTTAGATATTATTTGTTTCTTTGACACACTCACACAGAGTGTGTGCACAAGCAAGTGGAGCTGCAGAGGGAGAGGGAGAAGTAGGCTCCCTGCTAAGTGGGGAGCTCGATCCCAGGAGTGAGCCAAAGGCAGATGCTTAACCTACTGATCCACCCAGGTGCCCTTACCTCATTCTTTTTAATAACTGTCAAATATTCTATTAAGTGGACAGACTATTTTATTTAGTCAGTCCCTTACCATGGACATCCTGTTTGTTTCTAGTTTTTCAGTATTACAGATAATTACTCAACTGAGCAAGTGTTTCTGAAGAATGAACTATTAGGATTGAATCTCCAGATAAAATGATATGAACGTGTACAATTTTAATAGTTTTTGCCAAATTGCCCTTCAGATGGTTGAGATAATTTCTACTCCCACCAACAGTATGATTCCTTGTTAACTACACAATTTCCAATCCTGAGCCTTTTATCTGAACTATAAGCAAAAAATAAAATAAAATAAAATAAAAAATAAATTCTAAGTTTGCATTTAAAAAATTCTTTGTAAGCAAATTAGTTTAACATCCATTTGGTATTTCTCCTTAGTAAACTGTACATTCTATGAAAGGAGAGATGAGATCCTAACCCACTGGTAAAAAATATTCTTTCCTCAACTTTCCATTCAAAATAACAGCAGTCTCCAACTGAATGATTTCTGAAGTCGCAAAAAACTCCAGTTTCCCTTTTAACAATTGAAGACCAAATCCAGAGACAACTTAAAGAACTTAAAGTTTGATATAAAGTAATTAAAGACCCTGGCACTTTGGTTTTTATAGCTTAAATTCTGAAATTTTTTAAAATAACAGCTTTATTGAGATATAATTTACATGCCATATAATTCACCCAGTTTAAGTGGACAATTTGGTCATTTTAAGTATATTCAAAGAGATGAGCAAACATCATCACAGTCGATCTTAGAATGTTTCGTCTCCAAGAAGAAACTTTGGTTGATGACTCACTGAACTTTGTGCTGTGACACTTTTATGGTCTTTTATGGTTTATGGTATTTTAGCTGATGGTTTGCTGACCCTGGCTTTTGGTTAGCTAGCTGGGGTATGATTTGAAGAAATAATGAATGGAGAAAGGTTCTTGGTTAGATAAGTTTCTAGCTATTTAATTCAGTTCATTCATTTATTCTATGAATTTATTAAGCTCTGTGCCAGAAAATGACTTAGCTATTAAGGATAGGGGGATGAAAAAGATAGACATAATCCTTGGTTTCAAGAACTTATAGTCTAGCATGATAGTTCCTAAATAGTTCTACAGATAATGAATTACAATAGTGTTGAGTGGAATGGAAAGAGGACATAATTAGGGGCCATAATGGAAGCCTCACCTGTATAGGACACAGAGTAAGTTTTCCTGAGGGAGTGACATTTTAGCTATAATATAAAGTATCACTAGGAAAGGTAGAGGTATAGGATGTTCCAGGCAAAGAGAATAGCAGGTATGGAGACCTTGAGGAAGTGGTGAGTGGGAGGAACTGAAAGAGAATTTTGGAGAAGATATTGCTAAAGGGAGGGCAGTTTCAGGTGAGATTATGAAGGTTGGTAGTTGTCCTGTTAGGTAGGACTTCCTAGGCCACAGCAGCTTGTTTGGGCTTTGCCAGCCACAGTGAGTGGCTAGTGAGAAGGAAACAGACATTGGTCACTGACATTCTTTGATTATAACCACCATTGTCTTTATTGGAAGCCATTTTTAAAAAAGATTTTATTTATTCATTCATAGAGATGCAGAGAGAGAGAGAGAGAGAGAGAGAGAGAGGCAGAGACACAGGCAGAGGGAGAAGCAGGCTGCATGCAGAGAGCCTGATGTGGGACTTGATCCAGGGTCTCCAGGATCATGCCCTGGGCTGCAGGTGGTGCTAAACCGCTGCACCACTGGGGCTGCTCTGGAAGCCATTTACTATTGAACTTTGTCTCATGTCCAAGTGACACTTTAAAATATTAAAAAAAACATGTTCAAGGAATTTTTCTCCTTTTTTTTACCTCTATGGAAAGCTAGTTAACTCTGTCCCATTGTGTCACTTTGTCCTGAAAGAGGACGTTATACTTTGGTGAATTCTAGTATAATGGTCAAAGAAGGGTGATAGACAAGTTAATGAGCATAAGTAGGGCAGAATCAATATAAATATTTTTCATCTCCCTGTAGAAAAAGTGATTTTTGACTCACTGTGTACATGTGTACAATCTCTTTTTGAAATTATCCTATTATGAGACTCAACAAGATAGAGGATGCTTTTGTTGGTAGCAAATATCATGATGACATAAATAATCCCATGAAGTTAACTTGGTTTAAGGTGGAGAGGCCAAGATGTGAGATACTTCTACAGCTATGGCCAGAAAACATAAAGGAAATAAAGCTATATGGTGGAATTAAATGTTACATGGGCATTCATATATACACAGATACACACTTTTACTTGGAAGAATCTGCTTGTACCTTGATAATTTTGATATTTGAAACATTTTTTAAAAAATTGTTTCTTTGAAGTGTCTCTTCACCTTTATCTAGCAGAGGATAGTATCTTTGCTAATATTTTCAGTACATAGTTCTAATATGTTTACTGAATACATTGCACAGCATATCATCTGCTATCCTGTGCTTTGTAATACAGTAGATGCATGGTAAATATTTGATTTGTCTTAAAATTGAATAGCATTCATGGAATGGAAAAATTAATCTTCCATCAGATGTGATTTCAGACAGTATGATGCCCAGGGGACAGAAAAGGTTATTTTTAGTATTTTTCGTAAAGCCCATAGGCCTATTTTAATTTGGCAAATAAAAAAAGTATCTAATTACAGGCATATTTTTCTACCCCCTGGAGAGATATTCTCCACAGTGTCATTAGCAACCCATATCTGTGCATGATTCAGTACACTCTACCTTTTATGAAAGCTCAGTTTCTACCTCTATAATTAAAACTCATTTTCTCTATCTCTTTCTGTGATAGAGAATATGGGGTCATCATTCAGCTGTTACAATATACCTATTTACTAAAGTTGGTAATTCTTACCTTAAGCAGTAGACATGGCGTGGCATTTAGAATCAAAGCTACAACTCTCTCCCTACCCCCCACTTCCTAGTCTTTTAATCTTTCTCTTTTTCAGACTCCTTATTCCAAAAATGGGAATGGTGGTAATATCTCTAGGGTCTTTTTGTGGTCAATGACTGATAAACTCTGAAGTTGTAGATGGAAATTAATCACTGACATTATTTTGTTCTTTTCCCCTCACTGATGAGAAGGACATAGTCAATGGTATACATTGCAAGCTGTGAGTAGGCAGTTTAGGTGGAGTGAGACTGTGGCCTCTTTCCAGGGGACAGTGGGGGACTCAGCCTCCTGTTCCTTATGGTAATCTTTCAATAGACAGTAATTTGCAATGTTGGTATTCGAGAACCTAATTTAGCACATATTTTTGGAATGTCTTTTAGGTGTGAGACCAAAAGATGTTGAAGATATGTTGTGGTCAGAATGCTTCATTCAGGTTTTCATTTTAATTTCCACAAGAGAGGAGATGAGTGCAAGAGCCATTATTACCATTTAACTGATGACAAAACTAAGGCTCAAGGGTTAGTCTGGCATAGTCTGAGTCACATTTGGGAATTGAAGCAGGTGCTCTAAGTTCAGTGCTTTTTCTTCGCATCTCTTTGCCCATAGCTCTGTTAGGCTCTCAGAATACAACAGAATGAGTGGTCTCATCCAACTGGGAGGGGGGTCCTTGTGAAGAGTACTTCCTGCTAATCCTGGATACAACCTAGGCTCAAAGCGTTAAGATTACATTCCGTGGTGTGTTAATCCCACCCTTTCATCAGGCCAGATGTGTGAACTCTTAAGTGGCATGTGAACTTGCTGAATCCTAAAAATAAAACTTAATAATAATCTTCCTATTGAAAATATTTCTCAATTCTTTCCTCTTATTTCCAATTGTATGCATATAGATTTCCCCAGTGATAAATATACTACTGCTCTCCATTTTGATTCCAGTGGCAGAAATCACTAATCAATCATGACACTTTCCCACTATGCTAAACCTAGTTCTGGGTTTAGAATCTTTCTAAACCCAGGGCATCAAGGCAGGCAGTTACTACTGTTTGCTGGGGGGTTTTTTGTTTGTTTGTTTGCTTTTCAGTATTAAAGTAGCTTATAACATTCTCATTACTCAATCACATAGAGTTAGTTTAGTTTGAAAAGCAAGCTATGAGAAGTCGTGAAATTCTATTTTTGTTATATGAATAAGAAGTTATTAGAAACCTAGTGTTAAGTTGGTTGTAATCTTTTCCCCTGAAACTTAGCAGAAGGATTTCCAAGAAGTTGAGTGATAGATCTTTTGTAGAGGGTAAAATACACTTGATGGAAAAGCTGATGGAAAAGCTATTTAACAAAGTTACTAATCAGGGCATTTTATCCTATTGAGAGAGATTTTGAGAAAAGGATTAATTTTTTCATTGTAAGAACACTTTATTCCATTCCCAAGTTCAACATGGGCATTTATTTATTGACTGTCATTGCTTTCAAATAGAAAAAGGAATTATTAACTAAGATAATTTTCCATTGTTAAAATTTCAGCCTTATTTTAGGCTCCCTTTCAGAGTCTGCTGTAGATTTAACCACAAAATTTAGCAGCCTTTGTGAAGTTGGGTTTTTAGAGCTGTGGTTAGTTGTTGTTAACTTTCCTGTTCTTGGTCTCTATTTGATGGACCTGACAGTAGATTCCTGCAGGTTTCTTAAATGCTTTGAACTTTTCTTTACCCAGAGAATGATGTCTATGGGTTCTCAGTTTAGGCTTCCTGATTTCTAGGGTTTTCTTCTAAGCACAGCATCAAAAAGTAGACAGAATGAGATAATGGGACTAGACAGTGACATGATTTATTATCTCTGCTGACTCCAGCCAAGGTCAGTTGGAGAAACAACAGGCCAGTGTTGTTAAAAACACAGGTTTGACCTAATGTCTGGTCTTCCTTCCTGGGACATCATTCTTTCTGTGGCACAACCCCTGAGATAGCACTCGCAAGACCATGTGTGGACCTCACCTGCCATTGTAGGTGGAATAGTTTCATTTCATTTGGAGGGGACTTTTCTCATTGTCCTGCCATTGACATGAATTAGGGTACCCCTGTCAGTGTAACTGAATATTATGTATGTAGTTCTAGCGATCATGAGCAGTGCTCAGTCAGATTCCTTCTGTGTGCCTTACTCTTGTGGTAAAATGACTAGAGATCATTCCACAGTTAGACTTGCTTTTTCTCTGCATTTTGTTTGCTCTCCTTCTCTCTGAAGTATAACTCTCAGCTCAGGTCTGGATGACTGGTACAGTTTCTTCTGCATTTTTAGCTGAACTCCTTGATAATTTCCTTCCTCCCTTTCAGTAGTTCCCCCTGTGATCAATATTTAACACCTAATATCTATTGCTTAACTTACTTAAATTTTTTTTGTTTTCCCTAGATAAGAGTGTGATCAGATCAGAAAGTGAGCTATTCCTTCTTCATCTTTACAAGAAGAGTTCCGTAATATGTGCAGTATAGTTTTTGTACTCTTTGTTGCTTTATACTATGAAGGTTCTATTGCCCCATACTTTTCATAAACTTCTCTTCCTATTTGTAATTTCCTTTTAGACTTTGGAAATCTAATTAGTGCTGATTTGAAGTTTGCCACATTTCTTTTTTCCTTGTGTTTTTTAATTCAATTTAAAGTTTTTGGGGTGGGGTTCCACCTATAAGCAAGTATCAGCTGTGGTGCTTTTGGGGTTCAAAAATGAATGAGAACTTAAGCTTCTTCCAGATGAACAGGGAAGATATGTACACAATTGCCATCCAAAGTAGAAAATGATACAGATGTGGGCACGTAGAATAAGGAAAGAAACCATGGAAGGCTCCTGGAGGAGGTGACATTTGAAATAGCCATGGGAAATCTAGATTTTAAGCTCTATGAGGGCAGGTTCTATGGATACTCTTGGGTTCCATTGTATGCTTAGGGCTGAGCATAGTCCATCGTGTATAATAGGTGTTCCATAAATATTTATTCATGAAAATCATGACTTGGGATTTGGATATGTAGATATGACATTGGAAAAGTTTTACTAAAAGGGAAAGAGTGATCATAGGGAGAAATAATGGAAAATGAAAACAGGAATCATCTCTGAGGATCATGTCTATCTACATGTCTATCTACATGTAAATGTATAAGAAGATAGAGTATTCATCTGTTAATTCCAGTTTTCTCTACATACCAAATTATTCTAGCCACAGGCAGACAGCCTTTTTTGAAAAGGAGAGTTAGAAATGGGAATATGGTACTCTGTCCCCTTACCCAATCAGTCATGTCTCTTTAGCATTGATGGCTGGGTCATACACTTCTTGTGAGGTCACTCTTGGAAAAGAAAGAGGTGACAGAAGGGCAATGATATTTTTCTTTGAAATGGAATTTGATTAGATTCTCCTCTGTTCAGGCAGAGAAAAAGAGCCCAACTAGAGAGGTTTTAAAATCTTCTCGTCATTTTTGAAGGTTTGGATGCATTAGCAGAGGTGATGGTGTTGTCATGGTGAAAGAATGTTATTCTGCACCTGCCTAACCTGATCCCAGGTTTCACAGACATAAAATGGCAGAGACTCTGAATAGTCAAACAAGGGAGCGACTGCAGGGAAATAATCTTTAGTATGGTCTACTGCCCATTTTATTGGCATGTTCATTTTAGAGGATTTAAAAAATCACTTTGCATTGTGTGCCTTAAAAAAACCCCAAGAACATCCACAATGTGTTGAGAATTCTTGAGCGTTAGGCAAAATTAGACAAAGGTCAAAACTTGAATTTTGTAGCAGAGATTGTGTGTGTGTGTGTGTTTGTGTGTGTGTATGAGGCTCTATAGTCATAATAACAATGATTAAATCTTTCACAGGGATTGTAAATGATCTTAATTCATAGCACTTTTGCATTTTTAAAGTTAACTTGACATTCCTTAATGTCTATATTTATTTTATAATTCAGCTGAAATTTGGACATACTTAAAATTTTAATATAAGTATTAAATTCTTACAGATTAGGGCCTTTTTTTTGGATGCTATTTCACTGTGGCACATTTTGGGTATTTTTAATAGTATATATTTATGCATCTTAACATGCCTCAATTCTGGTTGTCTGTGGTCAAGCCTTTAGCTCCTTGGCTTTATTGTAAGTCCCAGTTGGGCTAAGTTTCAGACAGAGCCATTGTCTGATCCAGATTTAGCCCTTCATATGATTAGGATAATGGTTGGCCTGTCATAGTTCTTCAGAAATTATGGGATTAAATTAAAGCAAAACATGTCAATTCTTTTATTGTTGTGATATTTATTTCTAAACTGGGGCAAGAAAGTTGTATTAGAAACTATTTCTATTCAACATTTGTTATTCTGTTTGATTTTTGTTTGGTGATCCAAACAAAATCCAGGCCCAGAAGATGAATCAGGATTGACATAATTTGGTCAAGATAATCCTACTTTCTTTGATAGAATTTTTATTTTGTGGCAACCCTTTAGTTAGGAGTGGTCATGTAACCCATGGACTACTGACACATGAAAGGAAAAAAGCTGGAGGGAGCTTCTGGGAACACTGGTGCCTTTCCCTTTCCACTTTCTTTTGCTTTGAACATGGAAATGACAGTGGAGCTGATATGGCCATTTTGCTCTGGTGATACAAATATGAAGGTAAGAATGAAAAAAAGAAAGAATCTGGGTTTTGGATGGCGTCATGAAATGGCACAACTGATGCCAGCAACCACCTACCTCCAGACTCCTTACTTTGTAATGAAAAAAAAGACCTGTTGGTTGTGACCAGTACAGTTGGATTTCTGTTGCTATTGAATTGCGGTAGAGATGGTATACTGAGGAAGAATGGCTGTGGCAGATCTGTATTCATCTAAGGGAAATCTGTGGCAGGGGAATACTTGAAAATCACCCGAATCCTTCTCAGAGGTGGTTCTAGGCAATCCCTTGCTACCAACAGAAGGCTTCAGGCTCTGTTGTAATCACCTTTATATGCTATTCATGTTGGGTGAAAGAGCTTATGTTGTACCTATTATTTTACCTGGCCACAATCTTAAGTTATGTAAAGTATTTGTATTTGGTGTTTGCTTTATAGTTAGCTGTATATTGTATGCGCTTCTCTGTTTCTGTGTGGTCTAGAATTCATCATTTTTTTAAAGATTTATTTATTTATTTATTTGAGACAGAGAGACAGAGAGAGAGAGAAAGAAAGAAAGAAAGAAAGAAAGAAAGAAAGAAAGAAAGAAAGAAAGAAAGGCAGGCAGAGACACAGGCAGAGGGAGAAGCAGGCTCCATGCAGGTGGCCCGACGTGGGACTCGATCCTGGGTCTCCAGGATCAGGCCTCGGGCTGAAGGTGGCGCTAAACCTCTGAGTCACCCGAGCTGCCCGAATTCATCATCTTTAATAGCAGTAGCTATCTCCTGGTGATAATGATGTCCCGTTCATTGGTAGAGCCAATTACTAATGCTATCTGTCCAGCATGGAAAACTGGGGTCTGGACCAATTGTTGTCAGAGTCCCACTTAACATTAGAATCACCTAGGGGAAGTTTAAAAAATAAGGAAAAACAGATAACAACACTCAACTGTAGAGATTCTGATTTAGTGTCTAAAGTGGAACCTGTTTTTCTAAAATCTCTCCAGAAGTTTTGGAGGATCTCCACAGTTGGGAAGCTCTGAGGGTAATTCCATGATCTGGTTCTTTCTATTGAAATAAATTAAGCCAGGCACCTGGGTGGCAGAGTTGGGTAAGCATCTGACTCTTAGTTTTGGCTCAGCATGATTTCATGGTTGTGGTACTGAGCCCATACATTGGGCATCTTGTTCAGCATGGAGTTGGCTTGAGACTTTCCCTCTCTCTCTTGCCCCTTTGTTCTGTGCTCACACATATGTGGTCTCTCTCTCTCTCTCTCCCTAAAATAAGTATTTATTTATTTATTTATTTTAGGAAGAGAGAATGTAGGAGCAGGCGAAGGGGCATAGGGAGAGGGAGAGAAGCAGACTCCTTACTGAGCATGAAGCCAAGGCAGGCCTGATCCCATGACCCTGAGACCATGACCTGAGCCATATCAAGAGTTAGTCCCTTAACTGACTGAGCCACTCAGGTGCCCCTTAAATAAATAAGTCTTAAAAAAAAATAAGAGGAAAGTAAAATCAGAGCTGCTCTCTATAAGCATTGTACCAGGATCAAGAGTCAGAGAGATCTGGAATGCTTGAGATGTTTCACTATGACTTAATCATTAATATTTAATTTCATCCAGAATATTCTGTAGTTGAAATCATCTTGTTTTTTGATGTTACTGAATTTGGGGTCTCTTGATTTTCTACCTATGATTTCTCTAGCAAGCAATCTGGGGCTTCACAGTGTAGATACAGTGTAGATACAAGCCTTTGACTGTTTCCTAATTATTTCCAGTAGGCCTTTGATTTTTGTAGAGCTGTGTTCACTCTTAAGATGTAGTTTGGGGTCTTCATTTATTCATAATAAACAACCCCTTTCCCATTTTCTCTTTTTTCCTCCTATTTTAAAAATTTATTTATTTATTTATTTATTAAGATTTTATTTATTTATGTATTTGAGAGAGCAAGAGAGAGTGTGAGTGGAGGGAGAGAGAGAGAGGAAGAAGCAGACTCCCTGCTGATCAGGGAGCCCAATGTAGAGCTCAATCCCAGGACCCTGGGATCATGACCTAAGCCGAAGGCAGAACTTAACTGACTGAGCCACACAGGCGCCCCTAAAAATTTATTCTTTTTTTTTTTTTTTTTTTTTTATTTACGATACTCACAGAGAGAGAGAGAGAGAGAGAGAGAGAGGCAGAGACACAGGCAGAGGGAGAAGCAGGCTCCATGCACCGGGAGCCCGACGTGGGATTTGATCCTGGGTCTCCAGGATCGCGCCCTGGGCCAAAGGCAGGCGCCAAACCGCTGCGCCACCCAGGGATCCCAAAAATTTATTCTTAATTGAAGTGTAGTTGACATATAGTACATTAATTTCAACATAATGATTTGACAGTTATATACATTATGAAATGCTCACCATAAATGTAGTTACCATTGTCACCATACAAAGTTATTATAATACTATTGACTATATTCCCTATGCTATAATTTTCATCCTCATTACTTATTTATTGTATAACTGGAAGCCTATACCTCTTAATCCCCATTACCTATTTCGCCTATTCCCCGAACCCCTCCCTCTGGAAACTACCAATTTTTTCTCTATATTGATGAATCTGTTTGTTGTTGTTTGTCCATTTTGTTTGTTTTTCAGATACCACATATAAGTGAAATCGTATGGTATTTGTCTTTCTCTGTTTGACTTATTTTACTTGCCCTATACTCTTTAGATCAATCCACGTTGTCACAAATGGCAAGATTTCATTCATTTTTATGACTGAGTAATATTCCATTATATATATATATATCATTGAGAATGATTCCAAGGTTTGGGGTCTGGGAAATCAGTAGGATGGAGTTGTTATTTATTGAGGGGGTATTTTAGGGAAGCAGGTTTGGAAGGTAAAACCAGGGATTTGGTTTTGGCCATGTGAAATTTAGGATGTCTGTTAGACATCCAAGTAGAGATGGCTAGGCTCTGTAAGTTAGGAATTCAGGGAGAGACAGTCAGGCTCAAGATATAAACTTGGGACTGATCAGCAGAATTATGGATCAGATCACTAAGACCGTGAGTATAATGTAAGCTATATATAAACAGAGAAGAGAGAATGGCTGAGAACTGAGCCCTCAGATATTGCAACATTAAGTGGTCAAGTAGTTGAGGTGGGATGAAAATAAGGAGTATGGTATCCTTGAAGTCAAGTGAAGGAAAGTATTTCACAGCGTAGGGCATAATCAGTTTAGATGCTTCAGATTGATCAGGTAATATGAAAACTAAAAATTGAGTGTTGACTTATCAAGATCATGAGGACCTCAAAATTGCTAAGAGGTCTTTGGGGGAAATGGAAAAAGCTTGATTCTAGTTGGAAACCATAGATAGCATAGACAACTTTTTAAAGAAGTTTTTAAATTTTTTTTACTTAAATACAATTTAGTTAACATATAGTATATTATTAGTTTCAGGGGTAGAATTTAGTGATTCATTAGTTGCATATAACACCCAGTGCTCATTACATCAAGTGCCCTCTTAATGCCTATCACCCAATTATCCCATCCCTACCCCTGCCTCTTCTCCAGCAACCCTCAGTTTGCTTCCTATGGTTAAGTCTTTTATAGTTTGCCTCCCTCTCTGTTTTTTACCTTATTTTATTTTTCCTTCCCTTCCCCTATGTTCATCTTTTTGTTTTTTAAATTCCACATATGAGTGAAATCATATGGTATTTGTCTTTCTCTGACTGATTTCCCTTAGCACAATACCCTCTAGTTTCATCAATGTCTTGCAAATGGCAAGATTTCATTCTTTTTGATGACTGGGTAATATTCATCTGTCAGTGGACATCTGAGCTGTTTCCATATTTTGGCTATTGTGAATATTCCCACTATAAACATTGGGGTGCAGGTGCCTTTTTGAATCACTGTATTTGTATCCTTTGGATAAATACCTAGCAGTGCAGTTGCTGGGTCATTGGGTAGTTCTATTTTTAACTTTTTGAGGAACCTCTATACTATTTTCCAGAGTGGCTACACCAGTTTGCATTCCCACAAACAATGTAAGAGGGTTCCTTTTTCTTTGCATCCTTGCCAACATCTGTTGTTTCTGGAGTTATTTTATTCATTCTGACTGTTGTGAGGTGGTATCTCATTGTGGTTTTGATTTGTATTTCCCTGATGCTGAGTGATGTTGAGCATTTTTTTCATTTTTTAAATGAAATTCAATTAATTAATGTATAATGTATTATTAGTTTCAGGGGTAGGGTCAGTGATTCATCAGGCCTATATAATACCCAGTCATTACTTCACATACCCGTCCATCACCTTGAGGATTTTTAAAAAAGATTTTATTTATTTATTTGGGAGAGAGTGTGTGTGGGAGCATGAGCGGGTGGAGGGGGTGAGGGTAGGCAAAAGGGGAGGGAGAAGCAGTCCCCCACTAAGCAAGGAGCCCCACGTGGGGCTTGGTCCCAGGACCGCGGGATTACAACCTGATCCAAAGGCAAATGCTTAACTGAGGCCACCCAGGTACCTCTTGAGCATTTTGATGAAATACTAAATAAATATGAATGGAAATGCCGTTTCCATCTTTGGGATGTGATAAAGGCATTTAAAAAATCATGTAGTTCTTGAGATGCCTGGGTGGCTCAGTGGTTGAGCATCTGCTGTCAGCTCAGGGTGTGACCCCAAGGTCCCAGGATTGAGTCCCGCGTCGGGCTCCCTGCGCATGGAGCCTGCTTCTCCCTCTGCCTGTATCTCTGCCTCTCTCTCTGTGTGTCTCTCATGAATAAATAAATAAGATCTTAAAGTCTTACAAGAATAAAAAAATATATATAATTCTTTAAAAATACTGATGATGAAGTGGTTAGAGGAAACTCATTTTTTCCTTAAAAAACCTAAAATTCCCCATGAACAACATTGGAATAATGACTTATTTTAAGCATGATTCATAGGATTTTCTTTGGCGTAGTCAAATCAAATAATGTGAAACTTGCAAAGCTTGAAAAGTGCTATCTTATTAATCAGTTATGTTTAGTTAAACTTTTCTCATTTTCCCTCTTTTAGCCTTGGGGACTGATGGTTAAGAAACAAAGAAATTGACACACATGGAAGTGTTTTTCTTTTCTGCTGTTCCAGTTTTTATGTGGTTTCAGAGGGATTGTAGGTGTAAATTGTCCTACTTTGGTAGTCAATTATCATTTAAAATAATTTTGAATTGTTTAACAGGTAGATTATAAGTAATTTTCACTTACTAAAATAGGACAAAATAATTAGCTTTTGTTTTCCATGTGCTTAATATTTCAAGAACAAATTTACAACTTGTATCAATTTGAACTTTAGCTCCATTTGTGACGTTTACATTTTTTGTCACATCTCACTTTATATCAAAGGTGATATGCTGATGGCTTAATTTCTTTATAAGAACATATTTGTGGCTTTTAATTGCTGTTGGCTAGGCTTTTGTATTAAGAATATGAGTGCAGATTCTTTTCCATAAGGAGGTATTCAGACTTTAAACATTTATTTGTTCATTTATACCAAGCTGACCTGAAGCGTGATTAACCGTGAAAACACGGGTACAAATAGAGCTCAAAGAACACAAAATGGAAGGGGAAGCTAAAGGTGATTGTAGTAGGAGGAGAACTTCTCAGCGATGAGCCCTGAAGATGTAGTTTTATTTTTATTCCTCTTTGGGATCAGACAAGGGAGTAGGAAAGCATGCAAATCCAGAGGTGAGAGGGTCAATACAATACTGCTTGTATTGACCAGCAGTAAAAATATGCCTTAGAATTAGACAAACCTGGGTTCCAGTCCCAGCTCCATCATTTATCAGTGGTGGGGCCTAAGCAATAATATTGGCTTCCTGTGGCCTTCTGTGAAGAAATTAAATAAGATAATGTATAGGAAGCACTTAGTCTAGGGATTCTCAACTAGGAGCAGTTTTGCCTCCCAGGAGACATTTGCCAGTGTTTAAAAATGTTCTTGATTGATTGACATATCTGGTGAGGGTAGAGGGCTGTTACTGGCTTCTAGTGGGTAGAGGCCAGGGATACTACTACATGTCCTGTAATACAGAGGACAGCTCCCATAACCTTATTTGGTTCCAAATGTCAGTAGTTACTGGGGTTGAGAAACTCTGACTTTAGCACAATTCCTGGCCCAGAGCAAAGGCTTCAGGAATGTTAGTTCTTATCACTAACATCATCATCATCAATTGTTGATACAGTAGGTTTCAGTTGGTTGCATGTTTCTTGTTCTTTCCTTTCTTTACCTTGTAAATGAATTTATCCCTGTACCTCAAGTCTAGATTTCTGTCCCAGCCTTGTCAAATACTTCCCTGAATCTTTTCTGTTATGCAGACTCACATCAGACTAAGATTTCTTAACCATTTATCTCCTATCCTTCCTTTACTCCTTATTAATAAGCAAGTATGATGAATAAGAGTGTACATTCTAGAGTCAGCCAGTTTGGGTTGAAATGTAAGCACTACCATCTGTTAGAAAAGTGCTTTAGGCAAATTATTAATTTTTTGTGTTTTCATTTTCTCATCTGTAAAATGGGGATTATGTTGTACCTTCTTATGTGGTTGTGAGCATTAAATGAAATCAGCTATGTAAAGCACTTGGCTCAATGCCTACCATGAAGAAAGTGCTCACTATGTTATTTCATGAGTGAATAGAAGCTGCACCAGGTTATTTTGCTTTTTCATCTCTATGTGGTTGTGCTTTCTTTTAAATTTATAATAGATGAGCTATCTTGGTAAGTAATAAACAAAATGAAAGGTCTCTACAGATTAGTAAGGTAGGAGAAATGCACTAACCTTGCACTGTCCAGTACAGTAGCCATGAGCCACATGTGGTGACTGAGCATTTGAAATGTGGGCTATCCAAATTGAGATATGCTTTAAGTGTGACGTACACATTGGGTTAAGAGACAGTACAAAAAAAGGATTGTAAGGTATGTCAGCAACTTTTAATATTGATTACATGTTAAAATGATTTTTTTGATATATTGAGTTAAATAAAAAATATTAAAATTAATTTTACCTGTTGTGTTGAGATTTTAAAAATGTGGGTGGCTACTAGAAAATGTAAAATTACATATGCAGCTTGGTTTATATTTCCATTAGACTGTGCAGAGGTAACCTAAGAGGCAAGACTTCTTGAATGTAGGTGCATCTGCCAGATTCAGAATGCCCCTATTGCAATGGAAATGTCCCATAACATTTACTGGCATGATATGGATGTATAGTCATGACAAGGCAGGTATGGGAACCTGTCTCTGAGCCCAATTTATCTGACTTATTTGGTGAAATTGTAAACTGGAGACATGTGGATGATTTTGAGCTCTCTTTGGAACTTGGAATTTTACGGAAGAAATATTTTCTCTCTGTATAAGTCTAGAGAACATCTGGAGAGTAGTTTCATGTGGCTGCCTTTTGTTTCCAAAATGGAAGGTATTGAGTTCTGGGAGAGTTGCTGTTTTCTGCTATTTTGTGATTTAGTCCAGTGATTCATGATAAAAATGTGAAGTTTACACACATATGTACAAAATCTCTTTCTACTTAATTGACTACATTTGGGGGTAATTGTCTTGTAGGTTGGATGCATCGATGCATTTTAAAAACTGGTTGGAGCTAATGTACTGTGCAATCCAAAGATTCTCATGTGGTTATTTGTAATACAGTATTTTCTCCTATTTGATACTTGTTTTAGGGCCTAAAGTGTGAAATGATTAATTCTATTTAAAGATGAAAATCAGTGGTAACTGTATGCATAATATTTTTCTGCAGGTGTTGATCTCTTAATTTATATTTTTTCTACATGGTGCTTAAGAATTTAGTTGTCAGGTTGAAAAATTGACAAGGAAGATGACGATCTATTATAAATAAGTGTTTAAACTTGGAAAGTTATGGCAGCAACCTCAAGATTATAAAATTGTAAAAGTGAATGGTATAAGGTCCTAAAAGCCTGTCTTATGTAGTCTTTGGTATTTCTCTTTGCATTAGGGACATTCCAGAAAATGCAGATAAGTTTATCAAAGAAAATAAAAAAAGATTATATTCTTCCATTTAGTGGGCATGATTTCTTATGTTTTAGTGTATTTCTTTCCAGTCTTTTTCTATGCATATATCCTATTATGGAAATGAGGTCATGTTTTACTTATTTGGCAAAAATATATTGAATTCATGGGGTACCTGGGTGGCTCAGTCAGTTAAGCATCTGCCTTTGGCTTAGTTTATGATCCCAGGGTCCTGGAATTGAGCCCAGCATTGGACCCCCTGCTCAGCAGGAGTCTGCTTCTCCCTCTGCTTCCCCCAGGTCCCTCCCCCTGCTTGTGTTCTTTCTTTTTCTTCTCTCAAATAAATAAAATCTTTAAAGAAAAGATGTTGAATTCTTACTGTGTGGCAGGCATTGTTCTAGATACTGAAGATATGGTGGTGACTGAAACTGACATTGGCCCTCCACTCTAATGAGAGAAACCTGACAGTAAACAGTTCAGTTGCAGTTCATCATTTTAAGGGATTTGATGGGGGAAATATGGGGTGCTGTGGGAGCACTGAAGTACTATCTTATAATCATATATTCATCTTACACTTGAAAAAATGAATCTAGGGGAAGCCAATTATCTCTTGCCTACTGAATGATATGTTAGAAACAGCCTCCTCCTATTTATTGTGACTTCTTTGTTTACTGTTCTTTTCTACTATTCTGGTTCTGCTAGAACTCCCTACTCTGTCCCAATTCTTATGTCCAGCCCACTGGCAAAAGAGGGACTTTCTTTGTTCACATTTCTTCTCTGGGAGCAAGTGAGATTCTCTTTGGAATAGGTGGAACAAGTGCAGTTCAACCTATAGGGAAAGATGGTTTCCATTTGTAATATCAATGTTACTATACCAGAGCTTCTGGAGCTTGGCGGTGAATACCCTATAAAATTTCTTTTGTGGGAAATAAGAGAAGTTTGAAAAGAAGGGTTTGTGGGTATTTTCTTGGCAACCTGTTCTGGTATCTGTATTAGTTTATTTGTCGCTATGTAACAAATTTCTCCAAAACTTAGTGCTTTAAATAATGATATTTGTTATCTTACAGTTTCTTTTTTTTTTTTTCTTAAGATTTTATTTATTTATTCATGAGAGACACAAGAGAGAGGGCAGAGACATAGGCAGAGAGAGAAACAGGCTCCTCGCAGGGAGTGCAATGTGGGACTCAATCCTGGAACTCCGGGATCACGCCCTGAATTGAAGGCAGACACTCAACCGCTGAGCCACCCAGGAGTCCCTGTCTCACAGTTTCTGTGAGTCAGGAATCTGGGAGCAGTTTGTTGGGTTCTCTGGCTCAGGGTCTGTATCATGTTTAATCAGTGTGCAGCAGAAGGTGCAGTCTCATTTGAAGGCTTAACTGGAAGAGGATCTGCTTCCAACCTTATCCATAAGGTTGCTGAAGGATTCAGTTCCTTGCAGCCTGTTGGACTGAATGGCAAGGAATTAAGGACAGCCTCCAACAACAGCCCACCCAGTTCCTCTCGGGCTATTGTTGGAAGATTTCCTCAGTTCCTTGCCACTTGGGCCTCTCCGTAGGATAGCTCTACACATGGCAGCTGGCTTTTCCCAGAGTGTGCAAGAGAGAGCAAGAAAGAGAAAGAGTATAAGGAAGGCTGTAGTCACAGTGTTTAATAATCTAATCTTAGAAGTGACATCCCATCCTTTTTGCAATATTCTGTTTAGTTGAACCAAGTTGCTAGGTCCAGACCACTTTGAAGTGTATGCATATCAGGAGATGGGGATCGTTGGAAACCATTTTAAGAAGCTGCCTAATGGAGCACCTGAGTGGCTCAGTGGTTGAGTGTCTGCCTTTGGCTCAGGTCGTAATCCCAGGGTCCTGGAATCAAGTCCCTCATCGGGCTCCCTGTGGGGAGCCTGTTTCTCCCTCTGCCTATGTCTCTGCCTCTCTCTCTCTGTCTCTGTCATGAATAAATAAATAAGATCTTTTTAAAAAAGCTGCCTAATGCAGCATCCTTAATGGTTCTCTCCCAATTGGTGTTCACATAAGACTCAGTATTTCCTCATTATCAGCTCCTTACCTTTATTTTAGTGGATTACTTTCCATCAATAGCCTGTAGCCCAGTGAGGGCAGGGACCATGTCTGTGTTGTCCATGGATGCACTCCCAAGGCTTGGGTTTATGGCACAAAGTGATGTTTAGTACAAAGGAGTGGAAGAGGCTATGAGTTAAATACAGCTTTTACTTCTCTTCTCACCAGAGTCAGCTCCTTGCTTCTGCTGGGTTTCCTGGACCCACCCTGTTTGCCTGGCCCCAAGTGACAACCCTTGACTTTAGACCTAATTCTTGCAGTTTTACTTTAGATCAGGGGTTGGCGAACTAGCACTTGTGGGCCAGGTCAGTTCCACTTCCTGTTTTCATAAAGCCCATGAGCAGGAATGGATTTTCATTTTTAAATGGTTGAAAAAAATCCAAAGGACAGAATTTCAGAGCACATGAAAATTACATGAAATACTACTGCCCATGTCTGTAAATAAAGTTTATAAAATAAATTAAAAACAAATATAATTTAAAAATAAAAAAATAATAAAAATAAAATTAAGTTTATATAATATTCATTCATTTCAGCACTGCCTCAGGCTGCTTTTGCACCACATTGGCAGAATTGGAATAGTTGCAACAGAGGCTATCTGGTTGGCAATCGCTAAAATATTTACTATCTAGCCCTTTACAGTAAAAGTTTGCCGACCCTTGGTTCAGACTAATATACTGCTGTCTATTTCTAGCATAAAGTTGGGAGGGGTGGAGATGGTGAGATGGGGAAGCCGAAAAGCTCTGCAACTAATCCCTTGTTGAGTCTTAAGTATGCTTTCATGATATGGTGGTGTCCCAGATTAGTCACATACCATATTCAGATTTAGGAAGTAACACATCCTGAGGTTGAATAGACTAAATGAGTTTCAAATTCCCTCCTCTTTTTAGTTTATAGAAATGGACTCTGTATAAAAATACCAAGTTATTGAATGTACTTCTTCTGAAATAGCACACACATTAGTATGATATGTAGATTTTTTTGGTTGATACTAGCTTGTCTTCCATGTAAGCTTATGGGATCATTATGATTAAAATATATTAGTTAGATTTCCATTAACATTAGGCTGAAAAATATGGATGAAGTGCTGGTCTGGTACATAAAGTAGACCATTACAATATATGAAATTACTTTAGTTGTTACCATCTCAAATAATTTGGGAGACAATTGCTGACACAAAATCAATTTTAAAACCACAGGAATTGAAATACTAGAGGAATTTATATTCTGTATTTGTCAAAGTACAACACAAGTATCTAATTAGAATTGACATAATAGTAATAGCTGACTTGATACAAATTTGATTTTATATTAATTTCAGTTGCTGAGTAATGATGAATTTTCTTTCCCTTATATACAGTTGTTTTTCTTCATATTAAGCTGTCATTTCTGAGTTGTTGGTTTGTGGTCCATCAAGTATGGATTATATGTAGCCTTTTAAATTAGGTGGTAATAGCTCAGGGTATAAAGTCTAACAGATTATGGCTGAGTTCTAGTTTCTGCTAGGTTCTGCTCTGTAACCTTGCTTCAATTTTCTTAGCTTCAGTTTCCCCATCTGTTAAGTGGGTTCACTCACAGGGCTGTATTATCAAGATATTGTGAGATTGAGGAAAAAACATGTGATGTACTTGGTAATAGTGCATGGAATATAGTGAAAGTTTACTGAGTGTTAGATGTATTGTTATAATTACTCTTAGCAATATTATTTACTGTTGCTAATATTAATATAATTTAGGTGTTCTGCCATTAGTGGAAATGTGAGAATATTATGGGCTCCACCTGTTTGGAGCCGCACTGCAGCTCGTAGCTTGTACAGTTCTCAGAATTTGAAAGCGTGCAACGCCTCCTAGCCACAGAACTCTTTAGCTCATTTCCTTGGGGAATGACTCTCTGACCCATCCTATTCATGTTTCTCTCATTTTGGGCATCTTAAATGAGCCCCATTGGCCCATACAGATTCCTTCCCAGGGCAAAAGCTCGCACACAGCACAAGAGATCTAAGGGCTGGGTGGCATGAAATTTCTTAGTACCTTTCCAGTTTTCGAAGGCCATGGCATGCATATATAGAAAATTGTAATGTTCCCATGTGTCTCTAGAGTGAGAGGCTGATGTTGCCCATGGCTAAAAATGCCAAGTTAGGGTGGTGGCATGAGAATCAGTGACTTCTCAGTACACTGGTAACCCAAAACCACATGATTTTGCCATGGTGTATGGTTAGGAAGCTTCATCTCTTTGCAAAGTCTGGGTGCAGTGATAAGATGTCAGGCTATCCAAGGAACCAAATTTGCCTGCTGGGGAAGGGCATATTTGTAGATGGTTGCATTTGGACTTGAACTTTTGGTGAGTAGACTGGAGGAAGAATGGGATACCTCATACAACAGTGACTCTCCATGGCTGCTGGGATTTCTAGTGTCTTGCACATGCTCCTGCTGTGTATATGTGTGTGGGAGTTTTGTTTGTTGTGTGGAAATAAATGAAGATCACCTAAATGAGAGCAAACAGAGGCTATGTGTTCAGAGCTGGCTATAACAAGAAGTGGAGTCCGTATCACTTGCTTTGACAAAGACTCTTAGATGCAGTGGGCGAATGGGATATCTCAACAGTGAATAAAGGGGAGACTTCAGTTATATATGGTTTGTTTGGAGGTTGTTGGCATGCGGAAGCTGAAGGCAGGCTAACCAGAAGCAAGGCATCTTATGTGAATTGTTTTGGGGAGAATATTTGGTTTCCTTTGGTTGATCCTGAGTTAGAAGCCATAACAAAAGATAAGGAAGTTGGTCTTGTTGACCAAAGCCTGACTGTTGCAGGCTGGTTACAGCAGAGTTTTTGAGCCAGAATCCTATTGTCATGGCCACACATATCCATTTATATATTCAGTCTTTCAGTTCTCTCTTTCATCATTCTTTTGCTTGTGAGTGGTTGGCCAATTCAGGAAAGGCTAGAGATTTAGGCCTTCCCCTATCAGAGATGGTCCAGTTGTCTCCATAGATAATTGCATTGCAAGCTCTTCTTGACCTTTTTGTTGTATTTTCAGAGCAGTCATTTGACTACTATGACAAGAATGAAAACACTTAATAGTCCCTATAAGTTGCTTTAGAACGAGGAACACTGATTGCTCAGCCCAGGCCAAGAGAACAAATTCCATAGGCCATGAGAATCAATCTTAGGAAGGAAAGTAACTGTTTCCTTAAGGCAATGTTTAACCTCTTCTGCCTCTTCTGTTTCATTGAGCCAGGTGTAGCAAGCAGCATTGGCAATGGCACAGATACCACCATCACTTAGCCAAAAAATATAGAACAATGTATTTTCATCACTGCTTGTGCCATTGAGTTGAGACTGATCTATGTTCATCAGGGGTAGAAGTGGTATTATTAATAATGTTTTCCAGAGTAAGTCATTAATTTGTTACAGATCTTTCTATTTGTAAGATTCCCATCATTGGGGCCACTGCTCTGATTGTTTGCATAAACAGCGAGTCAGTCATTTCCCAAGGTAAAGTGCCTGAATAATGAAGGGTGGCCTCATTTTGGAGCTCATGTCCAGGCTTGGTGATATATAGAGTTAGAGGCTCTGTGCATGGGAAGGTCTTGGAATATAATTCCTAAAGTGCATGAGGTATTAGTCTGAGGCAAATGGGATCAGGCATCTTGGTTACAAAAGGAGTGGTAGGTGCTTGTGGAGATACATGGTAAATGGAGTTGTTCATAACAGCAAACATCACATTAGCTAGGTTAAATATTTGAATCTCTAAGAGTTTCCTTCAGGTGGCAAGTATTTGGACCATTACTCTAGGAAATTTGTTGAATTCAAATGTGAAATTACCTAGGATCAGAACAACAGATTGTAATAATTCTTTTTTTTTTTTCCCCTGGGAGAGAGGGTCACTAGTAGAATCACACATTGGTTTGTTTAAGGTCATTTGGCCACATAGTTATAAGTGGAAATGCCATTGACTATAGCTCCAGTGGTCTCATTTGATTAAGCTGAAATTGTCCAGAGTACTATATCATGGGTATCCAGTGATGATGGCAGTCAGTAACACTGAGGCAATTGCTACTGTTTAGAATGATCAAAGGGTGAATATTTTCTTTCCTAACAATTACAATAGAAAGAGAAGAGAAAAAAATGCCATCATGGGTGGACAACAAACAAGGGTCTACAGAGAGAGAAAAATAAGTGTAAGGAGGTAGCTGAAAAACAAAATAGGAATTAGATAGGTTCTGGAACTGGCCTTGAGTGGAAACTGTCCCCTGAGGTTATCAGCTTGTTGCAGAATTTTTTTTTTTTAAGATTTATTTATTCATGAGAGACAGAGAGAGAGAGAGAGAGAGAGAGAGAGACAGGCTCCATGCAGGGAGCCTGATGTGGGACTCCAGGACCACGGCCTGGGCTGAAGGCAGGTTCCAAACTGCTGAGCCACCCAGGGATCCCCCGTTGTTGCAGATTCTTGAGTCAGCTGTCTACTTCTGAAAATTGACTACTTTTAGAGGGTCCCAGAGAATCTTCGATTTGATGTCCCCATGTGGGAGTAGCATTCTAATTCTGTGGAGTTTTCCATCTCTAGTTGTGAAGCATGAACCCATGGACTGACTCCTTGGAGTTTCACTGGTGTACTTGTTAACAGTACCAGATAATGTCTCCTCCAACAAGGTTCAAAATCAATTTTTCTCTGATGTTTCTTCCAATTGAGAAATCTTCTTGTTGAAGATCATGGAGAGGCTGTTTAGGAAGACGTCATAGGAAGGAGGCCTTCACTTGTTGGAGATAGGGCTGAGTGTAGTACATGAGTCCCTTGTGATATTTTTGCCACATCTGTGAGCAGCAGGACAGAATCTAGTATTCGAAGTAAAATCCCTAAGCAGATGTGCCTTTTAGCTATTCATTCATAGGAGAATAATGTGTTCCCAAGGAAGTGAACCACATTGATATAAGGGTTAGTGGGAGTAGCTTTGGCCAAGATGAAAGAGCCACTATTAGATCAGCACCTTCTTTAATTCCTGGATGTTGTCGACAGTTATTTTATAGTCTGTTTTGAAAATCTCCTATAGTTTTATCTTTTTTCATCTTCATCATGATTGAACTATGTATGGTTCAATCTATTTTTATTAGAAACATTTTGGGGATGGCTTTTTAGATTTTGCCCTACTTTTCAGGTCTTTGTTGTATTCTTTTACCCTCTGGTTTATTGTGAAAAGAGAGATCCTGTAGGTCTTATCCTGGAACAGTCCAATTAGCTTTTCCTAGTCAGAATTTAGATTCCAACAAACATGTGTACAAGTTGATAAAAGCCTGGTAACCCAGGATCGTATGTACCCAAAACAATTATAAATTCTTTTATGAATACTTGTTGGTCTTTTATGAATACTAAGGAAAAACCCTTAGTTATGGCTCTCGTTCAGCTCAGGTCCAAGGTTTAAATTTTGTAGTTGTCTAAATACGAAGTTCTTGGATGGAATGGATCTTTAGACACAACTGATATCTTGGGTTCATTGGGAAAAGGTAGAAGGTCTGGATAAGGGGAAGAGGAATAACAAAGATACAGATTGAGCAGAAGGAAGAGGGAAGAGGAAAAGCTGGTTGTAGGGAGGCAACTGGAGCACGGGGGAGGAGATTTACTAGGGACATGAGTCTAGTTTGTTGTTTTTTAAGATTATTAAATTGGTCATTAGCTTTGGCCAAACAATATTTTAGTGAGGTAGTTTTTATTTTTTTATTTTTAAAGATTTTATTATTTTTTTTATTCATGAGAGATACACAGAAAGAGGCAGAGACATAGGCAAAGGAAGAAGCAGGCTCCGTGCTGGGAGTCTGATATGGGACTCGATCCCAGGACTCCGGGTCATGATGTGAGCCAAAGGCAGATGCTCAACCACTGAGCCACCCAGATGTCCCGCCCCCTTTTTTTAAGGTGAGGCAATTTTTAAATCGGAATTTTATTTGGAGGCCTTTGCCTGCCAATAAGAAATGCTGCCATGTTAGGATGACTTCTAGTGCTGCTGGAGCACATGGGAAGGTCACTCAATCCTATGGGCTGGACTGGGTGGGGTTGGAGCCCTTCCCTGGCTCGTGATGCTTGGAACCCCAGAAGATGTAATTAGATGGGCCACTGGGGGCTGAGGTCCATGGAGAGTGTCAGAAGTCAAACAAGCAGGAACATTTAGTTACCAGTTAGACCTTGGGATAAGACGGGAAAAAGGTCAGCTGAAACCTCTGTTGCCTTCACTGAGATGAGGTCTAAGAAGGAGGAACACATCTGTCTGTTAGAGCCTGAAGAAGATATGTATATTTTGCTTTCTGGTCTCTTTCATGTTTACATGTAAATACAAGTACACCCACACACATGAACATGCATTCATGTATAGTGTACATGCACACACTAACAAAGGCTTTAAATGTAGGAGGTCCTCAATAAACCCAGCAAATATTGGCTTCTGTAATCTGGAAGGAAGTTTTAGTTTCTACACTCCTTAAATGGAGAATTCTAATCCCTACCTCCCATCTCTGTTTAAAAGATTACATAAGGTAACATGCATGCGGCATAGCACCTGATGTATATTAACTGCTCAACAACCATAAGTTCTCTTTGGAATTGTACAGTAAGTGTTATTCAACCTTAGTGATCACTTAGTTCTTCAGTTTTCTTCAATTTTTCAACTCATGAAAAAAAAATGCTGCCAGTTGGGCCTGAGAAAATCTTATTTCCCTTCCTCCTTTTTTTCCTATGGCACCTCTCAAATAAACATTTTGTTTAATGTTTTCTAGATTGTCCATTGAAGGTGGCATTGGTGAAATGAGGCGAGATAGGTGCAAGAATTAGGATTATAATGAAAGTTCATATAAGAAGCAGGGTATTTTTCCTAGAGGAAGAGAGGAATTAGAATTTGATGACCCCATGAGAACTGGCAACAGTTGGTTGAAAGTGGTGCCTGTGGACTTAGTGTCTTAGACTCTCAACCTGACAGTTGGCTGCCTTCCATTGTAGACCCGGTAATGTCTGCCTCCCTAGTAGGAAGACTAGACAAAATGATCTTTCTATATTTAAACCAACCTCTCGGGACAAAATTGGAGATGGAAGGAGAATCTTTTTCAGTTTCACTGGTGACTCAGAAAAGCTTGTCCAATGGACACTGGTCTGGTGAGAACCACAAAATCACCAGTCTGTGAGACTAGCTCAAACAACAGGTTTATAGGGCTTTGTGTTCTACACTGTGATTCTTTTTATGGCACACAATACTTTTAGATAGCACAATACAAAATAGAAGGATGTAAGAGAAAAAAAAGGAATGGCCTGATTCCCCTAAACAAGTAGAAAGCAATAACAAAATCTGGGTACTACCAAATGTAGAATAAACAGCAAAGAACTCAATGCAAAGAGAGTGGTGTTCTGACCCAATGCCAGCTCACCACACTAAGAGTCAACTAGCTGTGAGCGGCAAGGCACATGGGACTTCCTTGGATCCACACCTGGGGGTCAGCAAACATTTTCTGTAAAGGCCTGGTTTGTAAATATTTTAGGCTTTTCAGGCCAGTTTTTGTTTCAACTGTATGAAAGCAGATATAGATAATATATAAATGTATAGGAGATTCTGTGTCCCAGTTAAATTTTATTTGTGTACATTGGAATTTAAATTTTATATAAATTTCACATGCCATGAAATCTCACTCTTCTTTTGATTTATTTTCAACCATTTAAAAATGTAAAAACTGTTCTTGCCTTATGTGCCATACAGAAACATATGGTGGGTTGGATTCGGCCCTTGGGCCATAGTTTGCTATTTCCTGCTTAGTAGGGAATGGATAAATACTCATGGGTGTGATAGAGCAATAATAACAGTAAAAATAATAGCAGCCAATAAATAGTTGACTAAACATGTAGGTCAAAGTACTGGGTGTCAGATGTGGTTTTAAATATTTCATATAAATTATCTCGTTCATTCTCTTGTTAACATTATGAAGTAGTACCATTATTACTCCCATTGTTCTGATGAGGAAACGGAGGCTCCGAGAGGGTCTCGGTGAGTGGTGGAATCCTGGGAATCTTCCTTCAGAGTCCTTGGCTGCATTATTAAGCTCTTATGGCCATCAAGATTCATCACCATAAGCAGACATTTTAAAGTGATCAGGGGCTCACTCGGTCAAGGAAAATATAGGCAGTACTAGGTGCCTAGGGGGACCCCCTTTGCCATGCCACCATGATATGCCCTGACTTACAACAGGAGATCACTGCTTATATCTAATTTTTATCTTTTTTTAAGTTTTAGGGCTTTTAAAAAATATTTTATTCATTTATTTATTTTAGAGAGTGTGTGAGAGAGAGAGTGCAAGCAGGGGTGGGAGTGGGACAACAGACCACCCTGAGCACAGGGCCTGATCTCATAACCTTGAGATCATGATCTGAGCTGAAATCAAGAGTCCGATGCTCAACCAACTGAGCCACCCAGGTGCTTCTAAAGTTTTGGTGTTTTTAAAATGATAATTATTCTTCCTTTTCTAGATATAAAAGCAACATGACATAAGCTCATTATGAAAAATTGAGAGAATGTAGAAAATCTTGGAAAAGAAAATAGGATTCCCTGCATCTTGACATCCAGAATTCCTTTTTTTTTTTTAAGATTTTATTTATTTATTCATGAGAGACAGAAAGAGAGAGAGAGAGATAGGGGCGGAGACACAGGCAGAGGGAGAAGCAGGCTCCATGAAGGGAAGCCTGACATGGGACTCGATCCTGGGTCTTCAGGATCACACCCTGGGCCGAAGGCGGCGCTAAACCGCTGAGCCACCTGGGCTGCCCCAGAATTAATTCCTGTTAGTAGTTAGGAATATATCATCCCTGTCTTTCTCCTATACTAGTATTTTATGTACATATTGTACACCTTTTTAACAGCTTTATTATAATATAATTTACATACAATATAATTCACCCACTTAAAGAGTACAATTCCGTGGGTTTTGGAATGTTACATTATTAAATTTGGAAATCATGGTAAAATATATATAACACAAAATGTGTCCTTTTAAACTTCTTTAAGTGTACAATTCAATGGCGTTCATTATATTTACAATGTTGTGCAGCCATTGCCACTATTCCCCAAACTTTTTCATTGCCCAAACCAAAACTCTGTAACCATTAAGCAATAACCACTTACTTCCCTTCTTCCTAAGCTCCAATCTACTTTCTGTCTCTGGATTTGCATGTTCTAGATGTTTCATATAAATGGAATCATATAATTTGTCCTTTTGTGTCTGGCTTATTCACTTAGCATAATGTTTTCAAGTTTCATCCGTTTTGTAGCATGTGTCAGATGTACATATTGTATTGTAGCCTACTTTTTAATTTAACAGCATGCTGTGAAAATGTTCCTGGGTAGGCAGGGACTAGACAGTAGAAGAGGTGGGCTGAGTTTTATAAGCCATTCTGTAGAGTTTGGATTTCCTCCTGTGGGCATTGAGGGAATGGCAATTTTTTTTTTCTTGTTCTTTTCTTAAGGAGGGGAATGACATGATGAGAATTCTGTTTTAGAAGGAGCACCCTGGCACAGGTATGGAAGAGGCCTGGGACTTGGTGATTTTGGAAGCCTTGATCTCAAACTTGAGTAAACAAAGTTAAAGTTGTCCATGGTGTTTATAAAATGCAGACTCCCTGGCCTTGACTTAGAGTCCTCCCTCAGTGGACTGAGAGTGGGAATCTGCATTTTAAACCTATGTCCTGGTTGGTTGTTAATGCAGATGTTCCTGAACTTTATTTATTTTGATAAGTACTGGACTAAAGGTTGGAAGGCTAATTTGTAGTTTTTCCCAATTTGATTTTTAAAATTTCAATGATAGATAAAATGCTTTTCTATTTAAAGTGAAGCAAAAGCTACTCTGTAGTTGCATCTTTTTTTAAGGCAAGACTATTGGCACTTGGGGATTTATTTTGACTGGAAGAAGCATATGATGTTGTAGTCACTGCCTGATGACTTCTGCCTCTAACTGTATAAATACTCTTTATCATTAATTCAGTCATGTGCACTTTGCTTGTACCAACACGAGTTTCAAGCTACTTTGGGTGAGGAGCCTGCTTTACCATTCCCTATTATGTCCCATGGTATTTGGTGCTGCAGTTGACAGTCATGAGTGTTTAATTAAGTGATCTGAAATGAGGGATTAAATTCTAAGGTTGAAATACTGCATGTTTATTTTTCCTGTTGTGGATGGCTTGTTCAAATTGAAATTCAGCAAATCTCTTCTTTAAAAAAATGGCTATTTTTATTCATCCAGGAGTTTATTCTTAAGGTTTGATTACACGTTTAATCTATTTCTCATTAGAATCCTTCTGACTCTGCTCTGTTTTCTACTCCTTAATGAAACACCATCCACAGATTCAATTCTTTTTTTTTCTGTATCATAAAAAGTGTCATAAAGAAGTGATATTCATTATATCTGCCATATAGACTGACTACTGTTTGTTTCTATATGTGACTGTCCTAAAAAACAATTGCAACTGTCCTGTTTACCTCTCACAAAGGACACCAGGCTATGAGGAGACAACATCCTCCATTAGGCGGGTCTGCCAAGAGCTGGGAAGATTTTTGAGACGTCTAGAAAGCTCAGGTCAAAAACCCTGAGAAAGCCTGTACTGTAAGAAAGGAGAAGCCTCCTAGCTGTTGGGTGGAGCTTCCAGAGCAGGATCCTTCTGTTCCAGTGGGGCAAGCAATCTCATGGGAGGAAGATGGCATCTGTTAGAGCCCACTGTCACCTCCTTGCAAATGTAAATAACTAATTGTCCCTTCTGAATAGGCTTGTATGTAACGGTTTCTGAATTTTCATAGAAAAAAAAATTCAAGACACACTGGAGACACACACAACAAGGGCAGGATCTGAGAATGGAACTGTAAGAGCTGTCTGTCCATCACCAAAATGAGTAATTTAGAGTGGTCCAGAACTAGAGTGTGGCTAGTTTATCTCTGGTCTTTCTTTCTTCAAGAGAGGTTTGAGCTTACCAGTGTGGAAGGGGCTCGTTTGCCTGAGGACTTGAGTTCTGGACACTGGGAAAATCAACTTCTTGGAATGGAAGGTGTAAGAAGCCCTGGGGAGGGGATGTCCCAATCCCCTCCCCACTTCTACCTCCCTCCTCCCCCACTCCAAAATGCTGTATGAGGCTGTGAGTATCTCCCTTATTTTGGTCTTTATTTTCCAGATCGATAGAGCAGGAGGAGGTTGGGCAATATGGTCTCAGAGGAACCTGGCAGTTCTAACACTAATCACTCCTTGGTAGCTTGTGGACCTTTCTTCCTGTATTTACTCTGGTTTTGGTTGACCAGTGTCCTTCCTTCCATTTGGCAGGAGATGGAGTGTTTAGTCTTTATCTTGTCTTTATTGGGAACTCTTCGGAATCCCTCTGACAGAGAATTGGCTGGAGTTTAAAGTTCTCTCTACATCAATAGAAATATATCACCTTCCTTTTTATATAAGTGGTCTGTATAATAGAAGTTTTTTTTCTTTGAGACCTTTAATTTCTGAGTATGAGTCATGACTTGCAGCCAGCATCACGAGAGCAATATTGAGAATAACAAGGAAATTGTGTTGTTATTTTAGGTCTTACTGTTTTCTGGGTTGTACCCTGGAACCCATGCTTCTCATCTATATGTGATTTATGATTTTTATGAGGAAAATATAGAAAACTGGCCCTGTGTGAATGACTTCTGTCCCTATAGCAATCAATATGTACCATATTTACTACTTATGTTGTCTTGGCTGACTGTGGTTGCTCTAACTGATGGTGTTGAATCACTCCTTGATATCTTGTGAGTATCATGTGGACCAGTGGTATCACCTCAAAACCAAACTAATTGTGTTTGTTTTTATTTTTTGGTCACTTTTAATTTTTAATTCCATTTATTTAAGTTCCTCTTATCACATAGCATACTGATGCTTACCTTTTACATTTTGATTTCGTTTAACATCTGTTGGAGACCTTGTGCTCATCTCCATCACTTTCACTTTCGAAACTTTCTATTTTCCTTTATCTCTTTCACTTTTGAAACTTTCTCTTTTCCTTTATCTCTTTTCCAAATATGCTGTTGGCTTGTTTTGTTTTCAATTCTGTGATCCAAATATCAAGAATCCTATACTGTTCTTATTTCTCTTGTGGGATGTTTTTGCCTGGTTAGACCTCCTTTGAGGTCTTTTCTTCCATGTGTTTCATGTCAGCCTTTGATATCCTTGTATCCCTTGTCTCCATCCTGTGGATATGCCTTATAAATTCACCCCACTATCCTTCTTCATTCTCTCTACTTTGTCCTGGTATAGCAACTGCCTTGCTGATTTCTTTATGTCTTCACCTGGTCTACAGAATCCACTTCACACTCTATAGCATGGCTGACAACACTTCACTATCAGCCCCTAGTCTTCCTCTCCAGGTTGCTCTCATTTCCCTCAGTTTAGTCATATACCTCTCATCTTACTACCTCCAACATGCAAGCTTCTTTCCTATGTCTGTGCTTCTGTTTGCAGGATAACCCTAAGTCAGGATGCCGGTTTCCTTTTTTTTTTTTCTGGCTGGCAAACTCTTATTCATCCCTTAATATCCAACTCTTACGTTGCCTTTTCACTCCTGGACTTGAGTCCTTTATCCTCCTTTGATCTCCCATAACACATTTTTTTTAGTTCTAGAAAAGCACTTTTTCACATTTTATCATTACTTGCTTCTGTCTTTCCTTCCATGAAACTATATGTTCTTTGGGGATAAGAGCAAAGTTTCTTTATAGAGGACCCCCCAGCCTGTCATAGAGCTTGGAGAAATAGCAAGGACTATTAGGAAGAGTTTTGTTACCAGCAAAGGTAGGGTCTTGATCCTGATTCAACACTAATCCACTCTGTGGACTTGGGCAAGTCACTTCATCTGTAAAAGCCAGGCCTGATTTGTAAAATGGGAATAAGAATATGTACTCTGCATGTTGATTATCAGATTAGAGACAACACCACTAAGCAGATAATAAGTGTATCTGGTATAGGGAAGCTCACAGTTTTATTGTGTGAATAATCAAATGGTGTTACTCTTTGATACTTTCTCTTAGATCCTCAGTCTCCTAGGTCTTTTTCATTTTTACTTTTTTATGAGCTCATTTCTGAGCTGTATATTCTTGGCATGGGTAAGCAGGTTCATTTGTGGGAGGATATGAGAAGTGGAGAAAGAAAAAAGGAAATTGTGAAACTGCCTTTATTTGGACAGTGATGATCTAATTTTAACTTGACAGTTGTTCTGTGATAGACTCCCCAGTCTGGTTAGATACATGAGGCATGATTATCACATGGTGGACTTTTTAGGAAATATGCCAGAATTTGTGCATATACACATCTTTGTAAATTCATGTACACATGCACACATGTTGAGATGAATTTATACCAACTGAGTTAGCCCCTTGTCAGGATGTCACCTTAGACCATCCACTCTTCCCAGTAATTTTATTGCTTAGCATTCTCTTTGAGTTCTCTTTTCAGAACTGTATATTCTTTAGAATCTCCTCAATGATAACAAGTTAACATTAATAATAACACTAATATCATAATCTATAGGTATTGAATCCTTACAGGAAATGTAAATTACATTTAATATGGATTTACATGAGTTTAATATGTATTTACATGGATTTTCTCCTTCTACTCTCATAACAAGCTGATGGGGTAGTCATCTTCATCCAGTATCATAGATCAGGATAACAAGTCTTTGAGAGGCTAGTGGCTTGTCTACATTCACACTTACTAAGTGTCAGAGTTGAGATGGGACCCAAGGAGCCTGACTTTAGCTCTCATTGGCCCAAACCCTTAGCCAGAATACACATCTACTGTACAGTTTTAGATGTAATTGGTTTTTGGAAACTAAGCTATGTCTGTCCAATTAGGTGATAGTTGTATTATATTACTTGCACTGAATATTTAAGCTAAATTGAAGTATGCTTTTGATTGATTAACTATTTCATACATTTGTGGATCAAAAACAAATCTAGGAAGACTACCACTTTATTTTTTATTTTTTTCTGTTTTTTATTATTCTCTACTTTATTATTATTTTTTGTATATTTTTTATTGGAGTTCGATTTGCCAACATACAGCATAACACCCAGTGCTCATACTGTCAAGTGCCCCCCTCAGTGTCTGTCACCCAGTCACCCTATCCCCCTTCCCACCTCCCTTTCTACTACCCCTTGTTTGTTTCCCAGAGTTAGGTGGAAGACTATCACTTTAGATAATTCCAGTTTAAATGTGTCACCTTGCTCTTTTACCATATGCTAATAACTATTTGGAAGTTTAAAAGAATGTGTATGTAAAGGAAAACAATAGACACTATGGCAGATACTGTTTACTGTGGTTAAAAAAACATCATCATATAAGAGGAAAGAAGAGAGTTTGGGCCAGTCACTTTAGAAGTACTGTTTCATTGCATCAAGAACTAGTGCCAAAATCATTTTTGTTCTCATGTTCCAGACAGGAAACTTGAGGATTGGTGAAGTTCAAGGACACTCCAACAGTAAACTAGTTTTCTGGCTCTAAAACCCATGTTCTCTCCACTGGATGATGTATCAGCCCATGGGAGAACAAGGATTTATTCCTTTGTATTTGGGACTGGTTTTCCCCTTTTCTCTATTCAGCCAGCATGGGGCTTGTCTTTTTTTTTTTTTTTTTTTAATTTATTTATTCATAGAGACACAGCTAGAGAGAGAGGCAATGACACAGGCAGAGGGAGAAACAGGCACCACACAGGGAGCCCGACGCGGGACTCGATCCTGGGTCTCCAGGATCACGCCCCAGGCCGCAGGCGGCGCTAAACCGCTGCGTCACGGGGGCTGCCCATGGGGCTTGTCTTTATCCAGTATTTGCAGAATTAGGGCAGAAGAAGTCTTATTATGGAGGAGGGAATGTTGTATGAGGATGTGGTTTAATATGGCAGGTTGGTGCCTCAGAATAGAATCAGGTAGTAGACTGGAGTGGGGACTATAAATGAAAGGGGGCTCTGGGAAGTGATTTCCTTGGTGCTTGCAATATTTATTTATAATTAAAAAATTACATTATGGGACATGTTGTATTAGATCCCTGGGATCATTTATTCTGCTGAATGTAATGGCTCATTAAAGTTTAACAATGAAATATAAATCAGGCCTTCTGAAATGACCTTTGATCTTCAGTTTGCTGAAATGTTTTCTGCCTGTTCAAAGCAGTGAGAGGAATACTGTCTATGAGACTTGCATTGGGAGGCTAGAAGCTGCATTGGCTTTGTAATTACCCCCTATGGACACACATGGGTAGCAGAGCAGCCAGGATACCAGGACTCCATCCTGGGTGCTCACACTGGAGAGGTGTTGGTTCCAGCTTCAGTTAGCCTGATCGTATACAGGTTGTACAGGGGGAAAATGCATCTCTGGAGTCAGCCTCGGTTTAAATCTTAGCCTACCAGCCAAGGTAAACAGCAAGGTAACCTTGCGAAGTTCCTTCACTTCTCAAAGCACATCTACTCAAATAGGAATAGGACTGGGCTCTCCTTTGTGGGCAGGGGGCGGGGTTTGTTGTGGGATTTTTGGGAAACACGGAGAGAGTCTGGCTTCTGACAAGTCCCTGGTAAAGGTTGCTGTTATTGTGGTCTAGACTGTACAGTGGGTGGAAGGGCATTGCCAAGATCTTGTAGCCCATTGACTATATGTAGAGGAGTGTTTGATATAGGTCTATGGATAGATAACTTGTTTTCATAACTGCTGGTAAACTGAGGATGTTTTTCCTTTTCATTTTTAAATGACTACTTTCATACTATAATTGCAGGCAAAGTTGAGAGGTTGAGACAAAGAATGTATGGCTTTCAAATCCTAAAATATTTACTACCTGACCATTTATCAGAAGATTCACTGAGACCTGATTTAGTGCCAAAGAAAGACATGGGCGTGAGTTCCAGCTCTACCGTGTACCTGCCGTGTGATCTGGGGCAAGTTGCTTTTCCTTTCCTCTCCTCTCCTCTCTCCTCTCTCCTCTCTCCTCTCTCCTCTCTCCTTTCTCTCTCCTCTCTCCTCTCTCTCTCCTCTCTCCTCTCTCCTCTCCCCTCTCCTCTCCCCTCTCCCGTCTCCCCTCCCGTCTCCCCTCCCCTCTCCCTTCTCCTCTCCCTTCTCCTCTCCTCTCCTCTCCTCTCCTCTCCTCTCCTCTCCTCTCCTCTCCTCTCCTCTCCTCTCCTCTCTTCACTCTTTTGTTCTTTCATTCTCTCTCTCTCTCTCTCTCTCTTACTTTTCCTCTCTTAACTTCAATTTTCTCATGGGTAAACTGGGGGCATAGGGAAATTAGATCAGGTCAGTTGTATAAAGATTTGGGCATGGTGTCTGGAACATCATAAGAGCACAACAAACAGCTGCCCTGATACCCTATTCAGAGAATAATGTGACACTATGTTGGCTGAAATTGGTCAGGGTTGGCTTCTTAGAGGAGGTAGAGCTTGATTTAAGCCACTGGGTTGTGGAAAATGTATAGAATCTGGATAAGCAGACACCAAGTAAAAAAGGGAAGGTCATAATAAACACCCCACATATGAGTAAATACTAAGCCAGTGTAGGTGGAATGACTACAGAGAGAGAGGCAGTTCTTGGTAGGTCTTGAGGTCTGGGCTCAGGAATCCAACGTGAATGAATGAATGAATGAGAGTGTATAGACAAGATGCCAACTAAATGTCTGCTCACACTTCAGACCAGGTCATAGCCCAGGGCTCAGTCCATCCATGTGAGCTCACTCATTGCCACAGAACCAGGCTAAAGGTCAGATGAACTTTACCCCCAGGCAACCTTACTCCAGGCCCTGGTACATACCTGTATTTTTGTTTTCTGATACTGTTTGTTATGTGCTCTGGGAGCTCAAGGGTAATGTTAAAATTAGTATAGGAAAATTATATTTGAGAAGTTAAATCTGTTCTTTCAAACAATAACCTTCAGAGAATTCCAAATGTGACTATTTGTGATTTTGGGGTTCCCTGCTGCTTTGAATTTCTCATGCCCCCATTAAAAATAATCTGTGGCTGATTGTACAAAGCAGCCATTGTCTTTCACATCCAGCGTGGATTTGATTCTTTGAGAAGTAGGAAACAGCAGGAGCTAATGGCTTTGGTTTTCCAGCCCTGCTGACTGTGCTGGGTTGCAAGTCTGTCTGATTCACCAGGCTTCTGTGTACAGCCTCACTAATTGGGTGTAATCAAGACACTCCTGAGGAATTTCAGAGGCTGCATTGTCCTGTCCAGTCTGATTCATCTCCCCATGGAAAGTATATTGCTGGAACAGACAGAACAATTTTGGAGCCTTCTTAGCTATGTGGCATGGTCCCAAAGGTTTTTTTGTTTATCTGGGAGTGAAAGAGGACCCAGACTGTACCCTGAGATTGGGACACAGAGGCATGGAAATATAAAATGCGGCATTTCCCTACTTGGTACAAAATTTACTGGGATGGTCATTTGACTGTCTGGGCTGCAGGTTTAGATTCCTGTATGTTGAAAAATGGAATAATTTCTTCTTCTTCCTAGAATTATATATACACAACTCCTATTTATGCTAACAAACCACAGGGACTCTTTAATCATTCAGCAAATACATCTGACATGCTATAGAACAATATTCTCTTCCTTTACAATAATTTGTGATTTTTAAAGAAAGGATCATTTTGGGAACCTAGTCCATTTGTACATCCTTGGCTTTCGTATGTTTAAGGGGTGAATGTTTATATAAGGAAATAAACTCTTTCTAGATCTTGGCATTTGATAATGCTTTTGGGTCTATTTGTTTCAATCTTGCATATTGTTTTGTTGATCTGATTTTTCTAAACTGAACGTTTATTTGCTAACTCAACTATATAGGTGCTGGAGGCTGCTCTGGGTAGGCCTGTATTAATTGCAGAAGTAAATTAGCCTTCAGCGAATTCAAAGTAGGAGCTCTTAATTTGGGGGGAATGTGTTAATTGTTGAATAAATAACTCTTGTAGAAATAAAGCCTGCTATGTCTTTGAAATAAATTTAGATTCAAAAAGCATTTCTTGAACACTCATCACGTTTGGATCTTAGGCATAGGTTGGGAAAGATAGGATGATGAGGAACTCATGAAGTCCCTGCTCTGGTGGCATGTTTATCTTTGGAGAGTTAGGACAAATACATACAAAATAATAGAGAATTTTATGTTGACAGATATTAGGGAATCTCAAACTTGACACTATTGACACCTTAAGCTGGATAATTCCTTGTTGTGGGGGCTGTCCTGTGCATTGTAAGGATTTAGCAGTATCCCTAGTCTGTACCTCCTAGATGTCAGCAACATCCTTTCCCTAGTCATGACAATTAAAAATGTCTTCAGACATTTGTCTATACCCTTTGTCCATACCTCCAAGGGAGGGCAAAGTCACCCCTGGTTGAGAACTGCCGATTATAATCCAAGTACAGAGCAACGTGACATGGACCACTGATGCCCAGCTGAGGAGCCATATGGGGAGGGCTGTGAGGCTCTGCAAATGGTTGCCAATCCACATTATCTTTGGAGAGAATAAGTATTTGCACATGTATGTACTGTGTTCTGCAAATATTTGTAGATTCTATTGTGGGAAAAAATTACAAATGTATTTAAAACTGTTACTGAACTCGGGGATCCCTGGGTGGCTCAGCGGTTTAGCTCCTGCCTTTGGCCCAGGGTGCGATCCTGGAGTCCCGGGATCGAGTCCCACATCGGGCTCCTGGCATGGATCCTACTTCTCCCTCCTCCTGTGTCTCTGCCTCTCTCTCTCTCTGTCTATAATAAATAGATAAATAAATAAATAAATACATAAATGAATGAATGAATGAATGAATCTTAAAAAAAAAAAAAACCAAAAAACTATTACTGAACTCAAAGTAGCTTTTGGTATTTTGTATTTTCTCAATCAGAAGATAATAAAAATGCGGCTGGTGATGTATAAGTGCCTAGTCTGGCTTTGAGTGTGGGCTCTGGAATCAGACTTCCCAGTACCTGTCACTTAATTAGTTGTCTGACTTGGGCCAAGTGTCTTAGCTTCTCTATGTCTCAATTTTCCCATCTGTACAAAAGGAATAATATTTACACTTAGTATCATTGGGAGGATTAAATGAGATATTCCATATATGGTTCCAGTATAATAAGTAACCATTTAGGAAATGGTAGCTATTATTTATTTTAGGACATATATAGTATTTTGACTCTGAAATTTTGGAAACTGTTAGTTTAGATTTTAAGTGCTATGAGACCAGAATGGGAGGGGGGAAGAGGATGACCTCTCTGGGAACTTTTCATGAAAGAAATTAAATTGAGAGGGATAGAGGGAATTGTATTTGAATACCACTCAGTAGCTAGTTGCTTAGGCCATGGGGCCTTAAGGGGGTAAAAAAAGTGGGTCCAAGAGTTTCCAACTTTTGGAGACCGAATGAAAATGAGTGTGGTGGATAGACTCTAAGGTGGCCCTCATGTTCTCCACTTCCTGGATCTATGCCTTTGTGTGATCCTCTGAATAAGGTAGGAATCTATGACTTGCTTCTAATCAATAAAATACAACAGGGTGATGATATGATGTGATTATGTTATATAAGATTGTAATGCCTGTATTGTGAGGAGATGCTCATTTTTGCTAGCTTTGAAAAACACTGTTATGTTGTCAGATGCCTATGGAAAGGGCTATGTAGCAGGGAGCTGCCAGTAAGAAACTGAGGCCCTCAATCTAGTAGTCTGCAATGAATTGAATGCTGACAATAGACATCTGAACTAAGAAACGGAGCCTTCCCCCAGTTGAGCTTCAGATGAGCACCTAGCCCTGGCTGACACATTGATTGCAGTTGCACTCTTGCAGAAGAGCCAGTTTAGTTAAACTTGGATTCCTGACCCACAGAAATTATGAACTAAATATGTGTTGCTCAAAGCTACTAAATTTGTGCTAATATTGTTATATAATAGATAACTAATATAGTGAGTGTGATATAGAGATGGATGACTAAGAAGTCTTCACCAGACAAAGACCCTTTAAACTCAACATGTCCAAGTCTGAACTTGTTACCTTCCCCCAAATGTATCCTGTGTCCCTTTCTTAGGGAATTTTTTTAGCCTCCCAACCCCAGCATAACCGGACTACACACTTGATCCCCTTTTCCCTTATTGTAACCCTATTCAAAGTTCCTTCTTTTTCATTCTTCCCAGCCCTGTGCTAGTTTAGGTTCCAGTATTTCTAGCCTGAACAATTGTAATAGTTTTTTGACTTACCTCCTTGCCTCCAGTCTACTTCTCTTTCCAATTTCTTATCCACATTGTCTCCAGATTTTTGTTTTTTTAATGCCAGTCTGGACATGTGAGCCCCTTGATAATGGGATACTGAATGGCTTTGCATTCCCTTCAGGATAGAATATAAAGCTCTTGCCATGGCAGGCAAAAACCTATCCCTGATAACCTGTCTGACCCTCCTTCCATTTCTTTCCTTGGCTGTCCCTCACTTCAAGACTCATATGTCAGGATCCCTGGGTGGCGCAGCGGTTTGGCTCCTGCCTTTGGCCCAGGGCGCGATCCTCGAGACCCGGGATCGAATCCCACATCGGGCTCCTGGTGCATGGAGCCTGCTTCTCCCTCTGCCTGTGTCTCTGTGCCTCTCTCTCTCTGTGACTATCATAAATAAATAAAAATTAAAAAAAAAAAAGACTCATATGTCACCTCTGAGAAGACTTCCCTAACTCTTCCTCCTGAATCATCCTGAATCTTCTAGACTGAGTTCCTAGAATCCTTGGGACATACTTCATCATGGGTAGTATTAATTGTTACTTGAAATTTTCTAGCAGACTGTGAGCTTCTTAAAGGGCAGGGGCTATGTCTGGTTCCCCACAATGTCTCCAGCTTTTGTTAATGAGCCAGGCTCATAGTAGGGGCTAGGTAAGTGTTCCTTCCATGCATGGATGCATGCCTGAATGAATGAATACACATGCCAGGGCTACATCAGTGCACTAGTTCTCCAGGCACCCTGCCACCAACTCTAACCTCCTCAAAATAGTTCTCCTGCATTTCTGGGTGTGAACCTTCTTCCTCTTCACATCTGTCACTTCAAGTGTGATACTGCAGAATTTGGAAGAAAACACGTGATGAGCTGCCTAGTTTTCTGGGTTGTTAGTTTTTCTCTTTCTCTCTCTGTCTTTTCCTTCCCTTTCTTTCAAGTGATCATGTCCTGCAGCATTGTCGCAGGCAAACTTTTTAGGGGTATGGTCTATAAATGGAATTCTGTTGCAGAGAGTGCTATTTCTTTTACTGATCTTCCTGCAAGTTATGTTATCTCAAATATTAAAATAAAGAAAAAGGAATAGTACAAGATGTCTGTTATTTTCCATCCCCTAGTAGTTCTGCTTTATCTTTCATTCTAGTATTCTGTCTGTTGTTTTGACAAGGGCAGTTATTTGGCCTGTCAACTCCTGTTTTTTTTATTTTTAATTTAATTTTAATTTTAATTTTTTACCTTTCACCAGGAAAGCTTTTTCTTTCCTTTTAGAATGAATGCTTTAAAGAATTGCTTGGTTTCTTTAATAGTTCAATGGGGATATCAATATTATATTACAGGGTTGTCCTATGGAAACAATCATACCCTCATTCATTAGATACTGAGAGCACAGGCCATGTTCCAGACGCTGTGCTAGAGAGATGAGGTCTCTGCCCCTTGTAGAGCTGTGGTGGCTGCAGAGTGCAGAGAACCTGGGACATCATTGAAGAGTATTATTCTTTTTCTTTTCTCCCCTTGCCTCTAATTCTTCTCCTCTCCAGGGCAGGCTTTTGAACTAGGTGGAGCTGAAATTCAGTTCAGCTATGTCCTTTCCTAGCTAGGTGATTTTGGGCTTGAGCTTTCTAAGCCTCTGTAGCTTCATCTGTAAATGGATGTAATACCTACTTCACAGGGTTGCTGAGGGGGTTGAGTGAGAAAAAACAAGTGAAATAGGTGGCATTGAGCCTGCATGCCTAAGTCCACAATAAATGTCAGATGCTACTCTGACAGTTATGAGATTCATGATATTTTTGTGTCTCTAGGCTATTTCAAATTGGTTACTTCCTGTTGATCCCAGTGTATTTCTTGCTTCTGTACTCTCCTTTTTGACATTCTCCTCCAGCTTTTCAAGAGGTAGCACTGTTTCTTTAAGACCCACTTTGAGCAAGGGGCTATGCACTCCTCTTTGTTTCTTTAACACATCTCCCTTTATTTTTTTATGTGGTGTCTCTACCATGTGTTCTGGCATTTCACAATATATATGTCCTTTTCTTTCCAAAGGCACTTTTGTCTTCATATTGAAATTTCCATGAGTCTGATCTGTGAACTTTGAATTTACACAGGCTAGTTAGAATTTTGTATCAAGTAAAAGTTAATGGACTGAAGAAATAATGGGTCTCCAAGGAGTCTTTAGGGCAAGGCCTTTGTGCCAACCATATGAGCTCTGCGGAGACCTTCTAGTACTCTTTTATGGCTCTTGGAGATTGAGGTTGTGGGTTTTAGATAGGTTAGTTCTCATTGTAGTTGACGGTAAGCATCTGTGGAGGTGAAGCAAAGTAAGTTGGCTGTAGGTATTGCATTTTTTTCATTCTGGAGCAATAATACACGAGGGCATTTGGAAGAAAAAATAAGAAATTAACCCATTCTCTCCTCCCCTCCCCCAACTCTAGCATTACTAGCATTGCTCTCCTCCCCAGCAGTGAATTTCACATTGCCCTTTGCTGTTGGACATTTCAGGCAGCAGGCATGATAGTGCTTTGGAGTCTGCTCTGAGGCTGGTAGAGTGTGGCTGGGAAATGTAGCAAAGCTTTTAAAAGGGCATGGTTTTTTAGTTCACATCTGGTAATTATAGAGCCAGTGTGTTTTTCTTTTGCAGATTGGGTAATTGTACTTGGAGGGGTGGTATTGGGAGGGAAGTGGGTGTGTGCCCTTATGTGTACCCAAGTGGTCGACTTACTCAAATGACACCTCCATTTTGGAGCCTTAGGTATTGGTGAGATGAGCAGAGGGTAATTTATCACCAGATCAAGCCATAATTTCATTGTCACCATTTTGATGTATGTATACCAGGCCTCCTCTATTTGTGTCATTTAGAACTCTAGAACAAACTGTTCTGTAAATATTACTTAAAAAATAATGTAGCACTGTTATCTTCTTCTAAAATAAAGTTTAAAAGCTTTACTTTAGTGAGCTATTTTCTTCTTTAATTTTTTTTAGAATTGAATCCCAGATTTTCGGAGGGTTTACATCAAGTAGTGTCTTCTGTTAATTCTTTCTTGCTTTCTTTCATTTTCGTGGTAACTTGGAAAAGTGGCAGGGAAAAGAATCCTATTTTTGGTTTGCTATTATGGCTTAGAGCTCTGTAGGTAACTATTAGAAAGTTAAACAGTTTTAATCATCAAATCTTTATAAAGAAAATGGGATATATTGAGTGCATGTAGGGTCAACATAGGGTTGTGTGGCAAATAGAGCAAATAGGTGGGATTGGATAAGTTTCATTTAACCTGCACAGAGTGTTAAAGACTATGTTTAGAAACTTTGCGATTTCACATAAGAATCTCAATTTTTTTTTCCTCCTTTGAAAAAATGAAGCTCTGACGTGTACAGCGCACACACCTTTCAGTCCCCACAACTGCCTATTTCTCTGTCTGACTCTGAGGCTGAATGTACTTTCATTATAATAATGTTGGAGTCCCAGAGTTTGTATGCCTTGGTAGGCTTCTCTCCTGTGTTTCCCGCCTTCCCATTTGAGTCTAGGGTAGACATTTCTGTTGCTAACCTCTGTTGTGAGGAAAGGCACCCAAGTGCCCTGGACTACACTTGGTTTTGCCACCCTCTGAGGCTCATTCCTTTTTGGTAGACTGGTCCTTGGGGTTTTATGACGGAGAATTAGGGGGAAAAGAGTTGACGAGGAAGACAAGGGACCAGAGAAGAAGCAAAGGGTAAAGAGGATTTCAGAGGGAAGAGGAGACTCTTAAGGAGCAGCTGTAATCTTTGAGAGTGGCAGATGGAATTTTAAGTAAAGTTCAATATCATGTGTCTACTTCATAGTGCTCAAGAAACACAAATTAGGATTTGATTTATTTTGAAATTGCTGGATTGTGTTTCTGTCAGTCTAGCTTGAGTCAGGAGATAGAAACCACACCAATTATTTTCACCAAGATAATTTAATATTAAATGTTATCAACTTGATACTGAAGAACTGAAAAGGCAACAAGAAAACACTAACGTATCATGGAAATAGCAACCACAGGAGGCATTTGTCACTACCAGGGTTGGGATTATTAAGATTTAGAAGCTTGCAGGAAGGGCCCTGTGGGGCTGAGCTTCCATCTCTGAGATGATGGCTGGTGCTGGGGCCTCTGAGCAAGGAGGGAAGCTGAGCGCCTGGTACCCAGGACTCTGAAGAGGTGGTGCTACTTGGTTGGTGTTGGAGTCTCTGAGCTTAGGTGAAGGGCAGCAGGCTAGTACTGGGACCTGTACCCGAGAGCAGGGAGGCTGGGACTGTGGTCCCTGATGGCACAATGAGGCTGGTTCCAGACAGACTGTAAACTGGATTCAGCAGTTGCTACAGGAAGGAAGTGCTTCTGTTACAGTGAGGAAATGTAGCTGGGCCACATCTACAGAAGCTGGAAGCCAATAGGAACCAGACAAGATGGACCAGGTTCCACCCCTCCTCTAGTCCCATGGCTTCCCTCTAGCACCTCTATGAGCACAGCTTGACAGGCAACAGCTGGCAAAGTGGAAAGGTGGTTCACAGAGCCCCAGTGCTAGCATCACAGAGATGATATGGAAGGATGGATATGGAGCTGAGGAGCAGTGGCTTAATTACAGGTCAGTATCCCTTTGAGTAAGGAACTTTGAGACTGAATCACAAGCACCACACAAAAACCCATATTCCAATTTCATAAATGTAATTTAGGAGAGTTTGGTTATCCTTGTGATCTCCAGGTTTTCTCTTGTGCAACACTGGTTGACAACTTGGCATTTAATTACTGATTTTTTAATAATGTACTCCAAGGTAGTATTGTTACTAATTGATTTTGTCCTTTAGTGAAGGGGTTGGCCCATGGGCCAGATTTATGTTTTAATAAATTAAATTTTATTGGAATACATCAATGTGCATTTGTTTACTGGAAAAACTTACACTCCTTGCACACTCCTTCTTTAGTGTAAATTTCAGTTTTTCCTTAGTTCTGATTTAGAACAGAGGACTATGACACATAAAGTTTATAAAAGTATTCTCACACTGTAAAAACCAAACACATAGGAAAGATGATTTGAAAAAATAAAGACATTGTCCAAATGTGAGTACCACCATAATTTACCTTGGCTTTCTCAGGGAATGGGCAATTTTTTGACTTGCTAATAAAGCCAAGATAATGCTATCTTTCTTGAACAGATAATAGCTGTTTGGACAGAATCTGTCCCAAATAGGATACTTCACTAGAAGTGGAGCGGAAAGAATGTTGAATTCAGAATCAGACTCTTACTGGCCTGGTCCCACCACATTTGTGTTGTTTTGTGACCAGACAAATTAGTTAACCTCTGAGATACATTTTACATAGATGCACTGAAGACTAGAATTTTCACATTTATCCTTATAGTTCTTCATTCTATATAGCTCCCACCCTGATATATTCCCAAACTCTAGACTGCCCACAAGATGGTCTTCTTTAGTTGTCCAGATGTTGTGCTTTGGTTGTCCTGCATGTACTTCAGACCTAGCATGTCTTTGATGGACATTATTGCTGACCTTTATTTATTTAGAAAAGTTTTTATTTAAATTCCAATTAACATACAGTGTAATATTAGTTTCATGTGTACAATATAGTGATTCAGCACTTCCATACAACACCCAGTGCTCATCACAAGTATACTCCTTAATCCCCATCACTTATTTAACCTATCCTCCCACCCACCTCCCCCATGGTAATCATTAGTTTGTTCTCTATGGTTAAGAGTCTATTTCTTAGTTTGCTTTCTCTCTTTTTTCCTCTCCTTTGCTCATTTGTTTTGTTTCTTAAATTCTACCTATGAGTGAAGTCATATGGTATTTGTCTTTCTCTGCCTGACTTATTTCGCTTAGCATAATACCCTCTAGCTCCACTCATGTCATTGGAAATGGCAAGATTTCATTCTTTTTTATGGCTGAGTAATATTTCATTGTATATATACCACATCTTTATCTATTCATCAGTCAGTGGACACTTGGGCTGTTTCCATAATTTGGCTGTTGTAGATAATGCTGCTATAAATATCAGGGTGTATGTATCCCTTTCAATTAGTATTTTTGCATTCTTTAGATAAATACCTAGTAGTGCAATTGCTAGATTATAGGGTAGTTCTATTTTTTTATTTTTTATTTTTAACTTTTTAAGGAACCTCCATACTGTTTTGCAGAATGGCTGTACTAGTTTGCATTTCTACCAATAGTGCAAGAGGGTTCCCTTTTCTCTACATCCTTGCCAACATCTGTTATTTCTTGTGTTGTCAATTTTAGCCATTCTGACAGGTGCAAGGTGATATCTCATTGTGATTTCCATTAGTATTTCCCTGATGATAAGTGATGTTGAGCTATCTTTTCATGTATCTCTATGAGTATCTCTATGTCTTCTTTGGAAAAATGTCTATTCCTGTTTTCTGTCCATTTTTTAATGAGAGTATTTGATTTTTGAGTGTTGAGTTTTTTTAAGTTCTTTATAATATTTTGGATACAACCCTTTATCAGATATGTCCTTTGTAAATATCTTCTCCTATTCTATAGGTTGCCTTTTTTTTTAATTGATCATTTGTTTTGCTGTGCAGAAGGTTTTACTTTGATGAAATCCCAGTAGTTTATTTTTGCTTTTGTTTCTCTTGTCGCAGGAGAAATATCTAGAAAGAAGTTGCTATAGCCTTCTGTACACAGAGGTTATTGCCCGTGTTCTTTAGGATTTTAATGGTCTCCTATCTCATCTTTAGGTCTTTCATTCATTTTGAGTTTATTTTTGTTTATGGTTTAAGAAAGTGATCCGGTTTCATTATTTTGTCTGTTGCTGTACAGGTTTTCCAACACCACTTGTTGAAGAGATTGTCTTTATCCCATTGGGTAGTCTGTCCTGCTTTGTTAAAGATTAATTGACCGTGTACTTGAGGGTTCATTTCTGGGTTTTCCATTCTGTTCCATTGATCTATGTGTCTATTTTTGTACCAGTACCAAACTGTTTTGATCACTGTAGCTTTGTAATATACCTTGAAGTCTGGAATTATGATATCTGCAGCTTTGCTTTTCTTTTTCAAAGTTGCTTTGGCTGTTGGGGATCTTTCATGGTTGCATACAAGTTTTAGGATTGTCCTAGCTCTGTGAAAAATGCTATTGGTATTTTGATAGGGATTTCATTAAATGTGTAAACTGCTTTGGGTAGTAGAGATATTTTAACAATATTTGTTCTTCTAATCCATTAGCGCGGAATGTTTTTTCATTTCTTTGTGTCATCTTTAATTTCTTTCCTCAGTATTTTATAGTTTTCAGAGACAGGTCTTTAGCCTCTTTGATTAGATTTATTTCTAAGTATTTTATTGTTTTTGGTGCATTTGTAAATGGGATTGATTCCTTAATTTCTCTTTCTGCTGCTTCATAATTGATGTATAGAAATATTACAGATTTCTGTACATTGATTTTGTATCCTGTGACTTTATCAGTTCTAGCAGTTGCTTGGTGGAGTCTTTTGGGTTTTCTATATAGAGTATCATGTCATCTGCAAATAGTGAAAGTTTTACTTCTTCCTTGCTGATTTGGATGCCTTTTTTTTTCTTTTTGATCTCTGATTGCTGTGGCTAGGACTTCCTCTACTATGTTAGATGACAGTGGTGAGAGTGGACATCCCTATCTTGTTCTGACTGTAGAGGGAAAGCTCTCAGTTTTTCCCCCTTTGAGGAGGATATTAGCTATTGGTTTTTCATATATGGTCTTTATGATGTTGAGGTATGTTTCCTCTAAACCTACTTTGTTGAGAGTTGTTATCAATGTATGTTGTACTTTGTCAACACTTTTTTTTCTGCATCTATTAAAATGATCATATAGTTCTTATCCTTTCTTTTTTAAATGTGGTGTATCACATTGATTGATTTCTGAATATTGCACCACCCTTGAAACCCAGGAATAAATCCCACTTGATAATTGTGGATTTTTTTTAGTGTATTGCTGGATATGGTTTGCTAGTATTTTATTGAGAATTTTTACATCCATGTTCATCAGAGATATTAGCCTGTAGTTCTGCTTTTTAGTAGAGTCTGGTTTTGGTATCAGGGTAATGCTAGCCTTAGCCTCATAGAATGAATTTGGGAATTTTCTTTTCTTTTTTATTTTTTTGGAATAGTTTGAAAAGAATAGGTATTAACTCTTTGAGTTTGGTAGAATTCTCCTGTGAAGTCATTTGGTTCTGGGCTTTCATTTATAGTTGTTTTTTGATTACCGATTAAATTTCTTGGGATGTCTGGGTGGCTCAGCGGTTAAGCATCTGCCTTCCGCTCAGGGCGTGATCCTGTAGTCCTGGGATCCTGTCCCACATCAGGCTCCCTGCATGGAGCCTGCTTCTCCCTCTGCCTATGTATGTCTCTGCCTCTCTCTCTTTGTCTCTTAGGAATAAATACATAAAATATTTAATTTTTTTAATTAAAAAAATTTTTTTAAAGATTTTATTTATTTATTTAAAGATTTCTCTCCATGAGAGACACACACAGAGAGAGGTAGAGACACAGGCAGAGGGAGAAGCAGGCTTCATGCAGAGAGCCCAACATGGGACTCCATCCGGGGTCTCTAGTACCAGCCATGGGCCGAAGGCGACACTACACCACTGGGCCACTAGGGCTGCCCAAAATTAAAAAAAAAAAATTCTTGGGGCAGCCCCGGTGGCTCAGCAGTTTGGCACCGCCTTTGGCCCAGGGCCTGATCCTGGAGACCTGGGATTGAGTCCTATGTTGGGCTCCCTGCATGGAGCCTGCTTCTCCTCTGCCTCTGCCTCTCTCTGTCTCTCATGAAAAAATAAATAAAATCTTAAAAAAAATTCTTTGCTGGTTATTAAGTCTGTTCAAATTTTCTGTTCCTGTTTCAGTTTTGGTAGTTTCTATGTTTCTAGGAATTTATCATATCTTCCAGGTTGTCCAATTTGGTGGTGTATAGTTTTTCATAATATTGTGTTGTAATTGTATTTCTGTGGTGTTGGTTGTTATTTCTCCTCTCTCATTTGTGATTTTATTTATTTGGGTCCTTTCTCTTTTTCTTTTTCATTAGTCTGACTAGAGGTTTATCAGTTTTATTAATTTTTACAAAGAAGTAGCAGCTGGTTTCATTGATATATTCTATTGTTTTTTCATTTTTATTATCATTTATTTCTGCTCTAATCTTTATTATTTTCTTCCTTTTGCTGGCTGTAGGCTTTGTTTGTTGTTCTTTTTCTAGCCTCCTTAGGTGTAAGGTTGGGTTGTGTGTTTGAGATTTTTCTTGCTTCTTGATGTAAGCCAATATTGCTATATTCATCCCTCTTAGGACCACTTTTGCTATATCCCAAAGCTTTGGACCATTGTGTTTTCATTTTCATTTGTTTCCATGTATTTTTAAATTTTTTCTTTGATTTCCTAGTTGACCCATTCATTGTTTAATAGCATGTTATTTAACCTCCATGTATTTGTGGTCTTTCTAAATTTTTCTGTGGTTGACTTCTAGTTTCATAGCATTGTGGTCAGAAAAGGTGTGCATGGTATGATCTCAGTCTTATTGTACTTATTGAGGCCTAATTTGTGACCTAATATGTGATCTATTCTGGTGAATGTTCCATGTACACTTGGAAAGAATGTTTTTCTGCTGTTTTAGGATGGAATGTTCTGAATATATCTGTTAAGTCCATTTGCTGACCACTAATATTTAGTTCTCCTCTACTTCTGGGCTATTTCTGGGCTGTTTCTAAAAGAATTGCAACCTCTCTACTTCCAGAAGTTAGACACAATCTTATGTCTATTCCTGGCCAATAGATTGTGAGTAGAAGTGATGGGTGATACTTCTGGGTCAAAATGTAATTGTCAGAGTGTGATTCTTTAGCACTTCTTTCTCCTGCTTTTGCAGGCAACAATGTTCCAGATGGTAGGGCCTTCTTCAGTCTGGGTCCCAGAGGCAGGAAGCCAGTTGGAGCGTAGGAAACATGTAGCATGAGTAAGAATTTAGTCTTTGTTGTTTAAATCACTGAAATTTGGGGATTATCTGTTACCATAGTTTATCCTAATCTAGCTTGACCAGTGTGTGTTCAATCAGAAATTATTATTTTACTCTCAAAGTCTGCCACCTCTTTATTTCTTAGGTCATAGGATGGTACAACTCTTAAGTTTACTTGCCAGAAACCTGGGATTTATCTTTTTCTTTTCTATCTTCTCTGACTCTTAATATCCAATCTATTATCATTCCTTAGCTTCTGTTTCCTTAATTCCACGTCCATTATACATCTCTTGATTCCCACTACTATTGTCTTATTCCAGGATTGTATAACCTCTCTCCTGAACTATTGTTTTTTAACTACTTACTTGCTCTTTTTATCATTTTATCACAGTCTGCCCTATCTCTTATAGAACACGTACATTGGATCTTGAGTGGATTCATTTCTCATCAGTGGGTTCTATGCAATGCCTGAGAGAAAGTCAAACTCCTCAGCATGGTCGGCAAGCCTCTCTGTGATCTGCCCAGGCTCCCAGTATGCTTTCTTTATGTGCTGTCCTTACTTAACTACCTTTAGTGTCATCTGCCAAGTATCCTGTTTCTTTTTGTCTGCCTGCCAATCTCTCTGTGTTTTCAAGGTTTAGCTCAAAAGTTACCTCCTCTGTGAAGCCTTTCTGAATTTCGCAAATGTATTTGGATGTTCCTTTTTCAACATTTCTCTTTGTTCTTTGTACAAACTTTTTTTTTTTTCAAACTTCTTTACATATGTTAACATATTAAATATAATTGCTTGCATGTCTGATTCTCTTACTAGGTTGTCATCTTCTGGAGGGCAGTTTCTGAATTTTGTTTCCACTGTGGCCCAAGTAATTAGCAGAATGTTTAGCATATAGGTCATTGTAATTGTTGAATGAATCATTTATTGTTACTTTAGAATAAGAAATAAATGTTCTTATAAAATAAAGATAGGACAAACATAATTTATACAGCTCAACACCAAAAACAAACAATTTGATTAAAAAATGGACAGAGGACCTGAATAGACATTTTCCAAAGAAGACATAAAGTGCCCCAACAGATATATGAAAAGATGCCCAACATCACTAATCATCAGAGAAATACAAATCAAAACCATAATGAGATATCACCTTATACCTGTTAGAATGGCTGAAATAAAAAAGACAAAAAAATAAGAAGTGTTGGTGAAGATATGGAGAAAAAGGAACCCTCATGCACTGTTGGTGGGAATGTATACTGGTATGGCTGCTGTGGAAACAGTATGCGGTTCCTCAAAAAATTTTAAAAAGAAATACCATATGATCCAATAATTCCAGTATTGAGTATTTACCTAAAGAAAATGAAAATACTAGTTTGAAAAGATATATGCACCCCTATGTTTATTGCAGCACTATATACAATCACCAAGATAGAGAAGCAACCTAAGTGTCCATCAATAGGTAAATGGGTAAAGAAGATGTGGTATATACACATAGGTACATGTATACACAATGGAATATTACACAACCATAAAAAGGATGAGATTGTGCCATTTGAGACAATATAGAGACAATTAGAGAGTATTATTCTAAGTGAAATAGGTCAGACCAAGAAAGACAAGTAACATATGATTTCATTAATATGTGGAATCTAAAAATACCCCTAATAAACAAAAAGCAGCATAAGACCTATAAATATAGAGAACAAACGATGGTTGCCAAAGGGGAGGGGGATGTGGGTTAAGCAAAATGAATCAAGAGTAGTGGGTGATACAGGCTTGCAGTTATGAAATGAATATGTCATGGGAATAAGAGGCACAACATAAGGAATATAGTTAGTAGTAGTGTAATAGTGATGTAAGGGATAGATGGTGGTTATACTTGTGATGAACGTGGCATAATATATAAACTTGTCGAATCACTATGTTGTATATCTGAAACTAATGTAATGTGTGTCGCCTATACTCAAAAAAAATTACAAAAAGCAAAAAGACATGACAAACGATTTTAGTTTAGTAACAGAATTTACTATGATTATGGTGGTGGTTCTTTTTTTTAAAAATTTTTATTTATTTATGATAGAGAGAGAGAGAGAGGCAGAGACATAGGCAGAGGGAGAAGCAGGCTCCATGTACCAGGAGCCCGACGTGGGATTCGATCCCGGGTCTCCAGGATCGCGCCCTGGGCCAAGGGCAGGCGCGCTAAACCACTGCGCCACCCAGGGATCCCTATGGTGGTGGTTCTTTTTGAGGGGAGGATGGAATGCATCACATCAAAGATCTTATATTTTAGCAAAGCTTTAGGTGACTAAAATATTCTTCAATCAGTGTCAGTGAAAAGTTAGTTGTTTTTTATTGTCATGGTCTTATAAAAGGATGAAAGATATTATTTTAATAATCACATATAATTGACCAACATCAGTTTTTAAAATGTTCCAGTTAGCAAGTAGGAGTTTAAGAATGACTGACACAGCCATGGAGACCACATTTTAGCCTCTAAGAATATGTTAGCAAATTTAGAAAGGGCAGCTCTTTTAATATACATAGTAATTTTTTTATTCCAAGTGTTTCACTGAATTCTGTCCTACAGAGATTTTTAGTAGTATAAGAAGCCCAAATGAAATGGACAGAATGTATCAAAAACCTCAAAAATATTCATATCCTATGACTCAGTGGTTCTTCCTCTGGGATGATATCCCTTTGGGTGGTTTTGGCTTCCATCTGTGGGGTGAGGGGCAGGTCTCCAAATAATAAAGAGAATGAGGCTTTGAAAGCTGTGTAAGATTACTTTCTTTCTCCTCTTGGCCTGGCAGAGGCAGTAGGCAGGGTGAGAAGCGAGTGATGCAGAATTCCCAGCTGCCCAGAGGCCACTCAGGGCCTCATACACTTAGTAAACCCTTTACACTCCATAATATATGCTTATAGATGACTCTCCTGTGTGTGCTCAACCATCTCATAGCACTTCCAAGTGTGTGTGTGCAATCTTCCTCTTTATATAAATGTTTATTATTTTCAGATGATATTGCCTCACCTTTGTACTACCCCAATGCCATTTTCTCTTTTACCCTACAAATGATTGTTTCCATAGACCTATTGTTTTCATTTCCCTGCCTCAGTGGAACCAGAGCACCTGTGTTTCACTTTCACAGCCCCTGCAGCTTCTTTGGGTAACATTTGGCTGAGTGCCTGCCTTTTGAACTAGATTGTAAACGCCATGAGAGCTAGGCTGTGCCCCTCTTTCTTAGTGTGTCTCTAGGGGTTGACATAAAGTAGATGTTCAATAAAAGTGGTTGAATGAATGATTGAACAAAGCACATTAAAGGCAAACCTATATTCAGATTTACTTGTTTTTTGGAGAAGGTAAACTAGATCCTCAAAGCATGGCTTGGTGTTTTAAGTGGCCTTGAGAATGTACATGCACACTAGGAAATGGTATATCGGCTTTCCATTAACACATTCCACAGATTTCATCAACACATTCAACAAAAATTTTTGTACATCTTTTTACTTCTTGAATAACAGATACTGTGCTTAGACCTTGGGAATATAGGGCTCTGTCCTTGAAATATCCAACAGATGAATAGAAGATACAGTGTAATGACCTTTTGCACGTAATAGTCAATCCCGTTGTTGAGTGAACGATCCACTGTCACCAGGACACTGGAATCAACTCATGTGCCATTAGTGAAAATGCTCCAATTTTGATTTCTTACTTGCTTTGGGTTAATGGTGTGATGGGGTGGCTTGATAACAGGAAAAAAAAGCTACTGTGAGAATAACCCATTTTGTTAAAGAATAGTATTTTTGTCCTGGTCACTTCTTGAGATTTTGGTGTGAAGGGGTAGGGTAGGGAGCAGCTCCTGGCTCTTCATTCTGAGTGATGGTGCAGGCATTTATTGGAGGCAAACATTAGGGCACTTGGTTACAATAGTTGTGAGCTTTGTGCTCAGTAGACCATATGAAGGCATGTTGCTGTCAGCCTTCCTCAGTATGCTAGGAAAAGAAGAGGAGGAGGAGGAAGGAAGGGCTCTTCCCTGGGCAGTGGAGGCCTGATTGTGTTCCAAGTTTTGAAGGCTCAAATGGCAAGCTCAACCTCGATTATTAGACATTCTGAGAGAGGCCTTGAGTCCTTTCCTTATATTTGTTTTCTTTGCCATTTTTTTCTTGTTGCTTTATCCAGGATATATGAGCAATGAAATTGTATTTATTTTATAAATGTGAAAGGATATTTTATTTTATGTGGTATTTGAAATACCCATCTGCCTCTCTCTGCCTGTTTACTCTGATAAGTCCTAGTAACACAGGCATAGCTGAGTTAGGAGCCGAGGATCATGCCGTGTATTCTCTGGGAGAAAAGAATGTTAAATTTCAACAGATAGGATTATTGAAATAAGTAATCCTTTCTTTGTTATTATTGAATCTTCAGTCTGGCGTTATATTGTGGCTTTTGAATACAAACAGAATTTGCAAAGCTAATGACCGTAAGACTTTGTGAGGGAAGGGAATTTATGATTAAAAAATCCAACTTTACAATAAGGAACAATAATTTAATTTAGGCAGCTCTCTTTTATGGCCTAATGTTTGCTATTTATTTATTCAGTGAACATTTCTGGTGCACTTTCTGGAAGCCAGACACTTTTTGTCCTTTATGAGCTTATAGTCTTTTGGGAGAGAAAATTATCTAAAAATCAAAATTCTGTAGTTTGAACAATTGTCTCTTAAGTGCTTATTATGTGGCAGGCATTGGAGACATGATGATTAGCAGGACAAAGTCCCTGCTCTCATGGAGTCTAGTGGGGAAATGTTGGCTGTGGGGTGTGTGTGTGTGTGTGTGTGTGTGTGTGATCTTGGAAGGTTGCCCAAAGGATATGGTACCTCAAGGACAGATCAGGATAAAAACCTGGTGGAGGAGGATCATGTGTCATGAAGGCAAGAAAGCCTGGGATGCCTGGCAGGTGCTTAGCTGTGGTAAAGTTCAACAGGAAGGGATGTGGGCAGCCCCAGGGCCTTAATGGGAACAGAGGGAAGATGGGCAGAGATAGGCCAAGGGGCTTGAACTTCATCAGAGTGTCTCTTCCTTTGATGGAGACTTTATTTTTCCTTGTGAGCTAAAAGAAGATCCTTAGAGATCACTTCTTCATCCCACAGATAATCATTTCTTGAGATTCTTAATGACTTCTCTGTACTCCACTCTATTCAATTTTGCATTCCATTCTATTCCTCTTTCTTCAATTAAGGATTGTTCTAATAAAGATGAAGTCTAGAATACATGGATGAATAAATAATCTTTCCCTCCTTAGCCGTGTCTGACACATACCTCACAGGTGCCCTGTGATAGCTATCCTGTGCTACTGGATTGTGAGTTCTCTGAGAAAAGAGACCACCAGAACTGCTTTATCTGCATGTCCATCATAGTACTTGACACAGCCTGGTGATTAATGTGTGTTGAATGCCAAAGAGGGCACACCCAAGGATTTGCCTTGAGTCTTTTGGAAGTTTGCAGTTATGAAATAATTTTTAAATGGAAATTGACACATGCTTAGCACAGTAGCTGGCAAATAGAAAATGTCTAATGAATGGTAGTTTCCTACTAATTTTAATCAAGTGCTGTATCACCGAGGATATTTATTATTATTATAGATTTTAACACTGAAGCTTCATTACACCACTCCTTTGTTAAGATCTTATAGGCCTTACATTTCTTAGTGAATTAAGAGAAGTGAACATGCTTTTGTAGTTGTAGTATTTTATTCTGTGAATTTCTTCTAAATTCTGTGATGTCAGTAAATAGTATTGGCTTAAAAATCGGGGCAAGAAAGAGTTGTGCAGCATTTAAAAAATGGTCTGGGACATTTGAGCTAAAATGTCTGTCAGGTTGCCCTGAGCTCAGACTGTTTGGAAAAGAGTTGTGTCTCTGAGAAGCTGAAGTTCTTTGTTGCCCATGTGGAGGGAAAGGCAGGGGGGCAGTGTCGGTATTGCAGGTTTGTAGAATGCAGAGTGACAAATAAGCTTTATGATCGTTGTTAATGTGACCATACCCTTGTTCCCCTTTGCCTCTCTGCTTCTCCAGCAAGCTTTTGGGAGTGTCTGCTTAGGTGGCCAAAGAAGCTACAGAAAACACCTTTGTAAGCCTCTCAGAAGGCCTTGTCCCTGAGGTCTCAAACCATTTGTGCATGGCACACTGGTGTGTGTTGCCTTGCTCAGGAAACAAATTAGTGATCAGGAAGTTTACCTTGTGATTTCAGGAATCACAAATAATTAGAAGCCAAAGGGTTGCAATTAAAGATGTTTCTTTGGAGGGACAGTGTTCTGGGGGCTGAACAAATGATTCAGGATTGCTAACAGGATTAGAGAACCTTCTTGAGGGGATCCCTGGGTGGCGCAGCGGTTTAGCGCCTGCCTTTGGCCCAGGGCGCGATCCTGGAGACTCGGGATCGAATCCCACATCGGGCTCCCGGTGCCTGGAGCCTGCTTCTCCCTCTGCCTGTGTCTCTGCCTCTCTCTCTCTCTCTCTGTGACTATCATAAATAAATAAAAATTAAAAAAAAAAAAAAAAAAAAAAGAGAACCTTCTTGAGCTTGCCCAGTGGGATGATGCTTGGTGATAGGTATCTAGGTGGTTTCAGAATAGAATTCATCTACCTTCTTTTCTTACAGCTTTTTTTTTTTTTTTTTTTTTTAAAGGTTGATGATATCCTGTCACAAGCCCTTCACAAATGGTCATTCTGTGGTGGATATTGCAAATAGGAATAAATAAACTCTTCCTAACAAGTAGCTCTCCTTTCTCCTGCAAAGAGGAAGCTGAGCCCTTTGAGGATTATCTATTGCTCAGCACAACCTCTGCCTTTTCAAAATGGAAGGTTTGGCTCCTGGGGGCTTAGGCCCAGAGCGCTCTGTTTTTAATTGGCAGAAATATCCCTTAACACAACGGTGATGCATTGTGTCTGTTCCCAGAATGACTTTCATTATAGGTTCCCAGAGCTCATGCCAGCCTGGACCAGTTCACCCAGCTGTAGCCTTTGTAAGATAGAAGAGGATGGAGTAAGAAGGAGAAGGTATCCAATAATAGATCTCATCTTTTTAAAATAACCATGACCTGTTACATTAAGTATTAATTGCAAGTCTGTTTCAATTTTTAAATAACATTCAGCTCTTTAAAGATTTACACTGGCTCATCTAAGCTCAATCAAATAAAATGTAAAACAAAGGAAAGAATGATCAACTTCTGGGTATCATTTAATGTATTAAATTAGCTTCAGGATTTTTCCCCACTAAGAAGTGGGACATTTATTTTTAGGATGTATATACTTTTTTTTCTGTTGAAAACTGCACAGAAGTAGAACAGTTCTATCTAGAGAAGAGGGGGTCTGTCTACTTTTAAAGGTTTTTATAGTTGGCAATAGTTTTAACTTTTATATCATATAAGAATAAGGGGAAGCTAATACCTATAAATCTGGCTCATTGTTTGAACATAAGCTGTAAAGGAAACCATCTGTTGAGTATTTGGAACGTCTGCTTTACAATTAAAAAATTTCCCTTGGTTGTCTTCTGGACATGAATTTGGTGCCACCTTGTGGGCAATTGTCAGACTATTATGCATGCCATTAAAACTAAACTTGCCCCTAGGCAATTAATAGTGCTGGAAAAATGTGCTCTGTAAATTAGTTAGATTAACAAAACCCAAAGCCTCAATGATTCTTCCACTAGGCTTGTGTAGCTTCATCTTAGAGGCAAAATTGCTACCTAATTTCAGGAAACATTTAAGTCTTCCTAAGGGATTTTGATACCCTGCTGAGGTACCAGTGCTTTATTACCTGTGGAGTACTTTGGTTATCTGTGTTCTTTTATTAAGACTTGTGTTTTCAATATATATAATAGCATGTTTTTTTATTTTTTTCACTTTGAGCTAAATATTAGGTATGTCAATATAAATTTAATGCTGTCCTTTAGAGAGAAAATAGTGAAGTCAAAATAGATTACTACAAATATAATATTGGACACCTACAGGTCTGAGAAGTCTTTGTTAATTAGTTTAAAAAAATCTAGATGTCATGTTTGTACTTATTTATCAAGTGGTAGGATTAATATACTTTTCATTAATAAGAAAACAAAGTATGCAGTGTAATGCTATTCTGTATTAGGATGCTACTTTTATTTTACTAAGTAGCATCAAAGATTGGCAGATTCAAAGATGCCAGGGATGTGATTTTTGACCCACTTTATCACACTTGTCACAATAGCTCTTTGGTGTGTTTACTACAACTGATTTCATTACTTCTCATTTTGCCCATGGAGAAGATGGGACCAAAGGCATGGGTGACTTGCTCTAGCTCACAAGGCCTGGTAGTGGTGGGGCAGGGTTAGAACCCAGCTCTCAGGACAGTTGGTCTGCTGGTCTTACCATTGACTAATGCTGTTCCTCATGCTTACATAATAGGGTGACAATTGCAAGAAATGAACGTTTGGGCTGATGGGAATTTTAGAGATTCAGGCCACTGGGGAGGAGAGAGGGAGGGAGAGAGGAAGAAGGTTGAGAAGGAGTATATATATATATATATATATAGAGAGAGAGAGAGAGAGAGAGAGAGAGAGAGGTCTTCCTGCTGTCAATTAGTGGCCTTAAAACATCGTGATCTTTCTAAAAGTGAAATTGAGCCCTGTTTTTCCTGTTTAAAGTTTTTCAAAGGTTCCTTTTTCCACATGACAAAGCCCAGACTCCTTTAAGTGGCTCTCAGCTCCTTTATGACCCACCACTCTGACTTCTCTTGCCAACCTCCCTCACTCCAGCAATACCGAAGTGCTCCTACTGTACCCCTAGGTTCTTTTTCTTACTCCTCACCTTTGCTCAAGCTGCATCCCTGCCCCTTTCCCATTTCCTTGACCCCCTTTTCTCCTCTCTTTTCCTTGATGAATCCAAAGCATTCTGTAGGGCTCACCCAACAGACTGTAGGGCTCAGTCACTTCTTTCAAAATCCTCCCCTGACACTTCCCTCTTCTTCCATCTGGTTAAGATGCTTCACATCCATATGACTCTCATAGTGCTGTTGGACTATCTGTTGATATCTATTTTCCTAATTAAACTGAGATATCCTTAAGAAGAGATACCATATATTACTTACCACTGTGTTATTAGAATTGAGCACAAGAGTTGGCCCATGTTGTCTCCCTGTAGCTGGGAAGAAGAGAAGTGAGGTTAATTTGCAGAAATCATCAGTGGTAGAACTGGGGACTCAGGACTTCCCAACCCTCCCGGCTTTTGCTGGCTTCTGTCCCTCTAGGCATGAGGCCTCATTCTTAGAGCCTTGCCTTATCTCTTTCCATATCTCAGCCCTCCTTCCCTTATTTTTTACTTGCAGACATGGCTTCCCCCACAGGATTGGGGAAAGTGGCCTCCAGAATCTCCAAACACATGCTGGTATCTTGGCAACCTCAGGGAGAAAGGTGCCAACAGTGCCACATTTCCCCAATATGTCTGTATGGATTTTAGGGGATTTTGGCTCTGCTTGGCTCATATGCCCATTCCAGGAACAAGGACTGTGGCCTGGCACTTTGTATGTGTTGACTGAGTAATCCAGATGACATTACTCTTTATGTCCCTAACTTCTTGCTTATGCTAATTATAAGGCTCTTCATTCACTTTTCTTTGTTTCATCTCTCAACAGTGACATGATACAGGACACGGGCTGACCCTGGGAGTATCCCTTGAGACTGGGACGGAAAGCTTAGACAGTTCTATCAAAATTGTCCTTGGTGGTGGGTTCACCTCTGTACCTCTCTTGCATCCTCCTTGTCAACCCCCACTAAGACTTTGGTTCAGGTAGATGGGGTTCAGAAAGTCAGAGTTAGCTGCATAAGCTACAGTCCTCTGACACTTCTGCAAAGAGGGCATGGATTAAATGGGGGTGGGCAGATTAGTTTTCCAGCTATTGTACAATATAAAAAACATATAAGTGTATAAAACCTAAACATACAGCTTAATTAATCAAATCATATAACACACATAACTATCATCCAGGTAAAGAAATACACCTTAAGAAGTCCCATGTCCTCCTTCACAATCAAACTCCCCAAAGCTATTACCCTGACTTCATGGTAATCTCCTTATTTTCTTTATTCTTTTTTTTTTTTTATTGGTGTTCAATTTACTAACATACAGAATAATACCCAGTGCCCGTCACCCATTCACTCCCCCCCCCCCCGCCCTCCTCCCCTTCTACCACCCCTAGTTCGTTTCCCAGAGTTAGCAGTCTTTACGTTCTGTCTCCCTTTCTGATATTTCCCACACATTTCTTCTCCCTTCCCTTATTTTCCCTTTCACTATTATTTATATTCCCCAAATGAATGAGAACATATAATGTTTGTCCTTCTCCGACTGACTTACTTCACTCAGCATAATACCCTCCAGTTCCATCCACGTTGAAGCAAATGGTGGGTATTTGTCATTTCTAATAGCTGAGTAATATTCCATTGTATACATAAACCACATCTTCTTTATCCATTCATCTTTCGTTGGACACCGAGGCTCCTTCCACAGTTTGGCTATAGTGGCCATTGCTGCTAGAAACATCGGGGTGCAGGTGTCCCGGCGTTTCATTGCATTTGTATCTTTGGGGTAAATCCCCAACAGTGCAATTGCTGGGTCGTAGGGCAGGTATATTTTTAACTGTTTGAGGAACCTCCACACAGTTTTCCAGAGTGGCTGCACCAGTTCACATTCCCACCAACAGTGTAAGAGGGTTCCCTTTTCTCCGCATCCTCTCCAACATTTGTGGTTTCCTGCCTTGTTAATTTTCCCCTTTCTCACTGGTGTGAGGTGGTATCTCATTGTAGTTTTGATTTGTATTTCCCTGATGGCAAGTGATGCAGAGCATTTTCTCATATGCATGTTGGCCATGTCTATGTCTTCCTCTGTGAGATTTCTGTTCATGTCTTTTGCCCATTTCATGATTGGATTGTTTGTTTCTTTGGTGTTGAGTTTAATAAGTTCTTTATAGATCTTGGAAACTAGCCCTTTATCTGATATGTCATTTGCAAATATCTTCTCCCATTCTGTAGGTTGTCTTTGAGTTTTGTTGACTGTATCCTTTGCTGTGCAAAAGCTTCTTATCTTGATGAAGTCCCAATCGTTCATTTTTGCTTTTGTTTCTTTTGCCTTTGTGGATGTATCTTGCAAGAAGTTACTATGGCCGAGTTCAAAAAGGGTGTTGCCTGTGTTCTTCTCTAGGATTTTGATGGAATCTTGTCTCACATTTAGATCTTTCATCCATTTTGAGTTTATCTTTGTGTATGGTGAAAGAGAGTGGTCTAGTTTCATTCTTCTGCATGTGGATGTCCAATTTTCTTTATTCTTTTACCACCTTTGTATGTATCCTTAAACACTAGGTTAATAATTTACCTGTTTTTGAACTTTATATAGATCTTTCCTACCTAGTCTTACTCTTTTGTGTCTGGCTTCTTTCATTCAGCATTGGATTTGAGAGAGTTGTCTTTTTTGTTGAGGATAGCCATAATTTCTTCATTTTTAGCATCATGTGGTATTCTATTATATAAATATACCATCATTTCATCATTTATTTTTCCATTTTACTGTTGATGGACATTTGAATTGTTTTCAGCTTTGGGCTATTATGAATGATATCTTGTGAGCTTTCTCATTCTTGTCTCTTGGTGCACATGGGATGTACTTCAGTTGGGTGCCCACTAAGAAGTGGAAGTACTGGGGGCATGGGGTTAGGTGTATCTTTACTATTAGTTGATGTGCCACTTTTCCAAAACAGGTGAGCAGTTTACTGACAGTGTTTTCTTTCTCTACCTCTTCTAATCCCCAATTTCAGTGGTATCATGGGAATCACAGATGGATAAAAATCATAACTGCTATTTAGTAAGTGCTTACTCTGTATGAGAATTTATGCTAAGTGCTTTACAAATAGTATATTAAGTCAGCCTCACAATAGCCTTGGAGACAGGTGAAATTGCTTTCTCCATTTTGCAGATGAGGACCCTGAGGATTAGAGAGAGGTTAAGTAATTTATTTAGGGTCACATAAAGGTGTGTGGTAGATCCAGGACAGAAACCTTGACTCCAAAGCCTGAGCTCTTATCTCTATGCTGAAAGGCTGGTGTTTGCCTGGTAGTAAGACTGTGAGAACTGTGGTTTGGCACATTGGACATGTACCTTCCTGGTCTACAGATGTGGGTCAAGCCTGTTGGCAGTCATTCCTTTAAAGAAAGATCCTGTTTTCCATAAGGAAAAAACTTGGAAGAAAATGAGGTAGCTTGGAGTTTGAAGCATTTATTAAGTCACCTTTGTACCATTAGGGCCAGGCTCAGCTGTGGCTGCCTCAAGTATTGGTCCATCCAAATTTGTTTTTGAAGTGTCAGGAGACTATACCTCCCAGGCCCTTTTAAGTTTCTGGGCTTATAAAATATCCATGAGTTTTTCTTTTCTTTTCTTTTTTTTTTAAATTTTACTTATTCATGAAAGACACAGAGAGAGGCAGAGACATAGGCAGAGGGAAAAGCAGGCTCCATGCAGGAAACCCAATGTAGGACTCAGTCCCTGGACTCCAGGATCATGCCCTGAGCCAACGGCAAACACTCAACTGTTGAGCCACCCTGGCATCCTTCCATGAGTTTTTCTAACAGGAATTAGAGTAATAAATAATTGATGGGAAGCTCCTGGGTGCTCAGTCACTTAAGCATCTGACCCTTGATTTTGGCACAGGTCATGATCTTGGGTATTCAAGATCAGAATCTCTTCATCTGCCCCTCACTCCACTTGAGCTCTCTCTCAAATAAATAAATAAATAAATAAATAAATAAATAAATAAATAAAATTTTAAAATAAATGATTGGTGGGTATTTGGCTTTTCTATTTTTTTATTAAAGATAAAATTGAAATCTTAGACATGTAATGATGTTGTATAAACATTAGCCAAAACCTTCCCACTGTTTACATTGACCTTTTATTATTTTTTAAAATATTTTACTTATTTATTCATAAGAGACACAGAAAGACAGGCAGAGACAGAGGCAGAGGGAGAAGTAGGATCCCTGCTGGGAGCCCAATGTGGGACTCAATTCCAGGACCCTGAGATCACGCCCTGAGCCAAATGCAGACGCTCAACCACTGAGCCACCCAGGCGTCCCGACCTTTTCTTTTCTTTTTTTTTTTTTTAAGCCACACACCACAGAAGCTTTCTTACTGGCTGGTTGGTATGTCTATATTCATCACCATACCCCCACTAATCATCCTTATTACAGCCAATGGGATCCTTATTATTATTTTTTTAAAGGCAGTTTTAATATATTTTATTTCATTTTTTGTTTTGTTTTTATTGAAGTTCGATTTGCCAACATATAGTATAACACCCAGTGCTCATCCCATCAAGTGCCAATGGGATCTTTAAAAAGACCTAGTCTGCTTATGTTTCTTCTCACCAAAGCCCTGTGTGATTTGGCCCTAGCTACTCTTCCCCAGCCTCCTGCTACACTCCCACTTTGTCTGTGTCCCAATACGGACTCAACTCAACACTTTTCCACGTGCCAGGCACTGTTCTAATAATTTTTTTTTTAGATTTTATTTATTTATTCATGAGAGACACAGAGAGAGAAAGGCAGAGACACAGGCAGAGGGATAAGCAGGCTCCATGCAGGAAGCCTGATAATGGGACTCAATCCTGAGTCTCCAGGATCAGGCCCTGGGCTGAAGGCGGTGCTAAACCACTGAGCCACCCTGGTTGCCCTGTTCTAATAATTCTATTCTATAGAAATGGTTATTCCTGTTTTAAATAGGAAGCACAGAGAGATTAAGTTACTTGTGTAGGATCACACAGCTAGTAAATGTCAGGTAGAGCTGGGATTCAAACCATGTGTACTGGCTTCAGAGCCTATAATCTCACCTACTGTAAAGTGTTGTCTCTGTTTCCTATATTTCTCTAAGTACCTTTAATATACCCTTTTCCTCTTCTCAGGGATTTTGCACTTGGTATTTCTTTTATCTGAGATGCTCTTTCCTTACCCTTCTTCACCTAATTAATTTTCTTCCCCTTAAAAACCAGCTTTAGTATACTTACTTGAACTGCCTATGAGCTAAGTAGATGCTCCTTTAAAAACAAAAAACAAAAAACAAAAAACAACCTGGTGCCATTATGGACTCTTTTGCTTTTCCTTGTAGAGTATAAGCTCCATGAGAGCTGAGGCCCACCCATGGCATTTATCACCAGGTCTCCCATGTTGGACACACAACTGCCTACTTGAGGTTTTTGTTCATTAAGTGAATGGAAGGATGGCTCATAGCAGAGTAAGAGAGACAGAGTTGGTTTTCTATTCCCAGATACAGTTTTCAAGTAAGCCCTAACTTAAGTGAATGCAGCTTCTAATTATTGTTTAGATGGCTTTTTTGGTCTGGTACCCGATTGATCTGGATTTTTAATATGTATTTTTAGTTCTCAATCTACTTTCCTTCAGGCAATGCCTTCTAATTTACAAGGCTCCATTAGCTTAAGGTGTCCTGCCCATAGTTTTGTATTTCATTTCATGGTTTATGGTTCATTAATAACACTTAGGCAGAATGTTCTAATCTGTATACAGAGCTGCTGCCTATCAGAATATCCCCCCACCTTTTTTGTTTTAGAGTGACAACTTTCTTAGTTGATTTAAAATAATCCTTTTAGGGGATCCCTGGGTGGCTCAGCGGTTTAGCACCTGCCTTTGGCCCAGGGCGCGATCCTGGAGTCCCGGGATCAAGTCCCACATCAGGCTCCCTGCATGGAGCCTGCTTCTCCCTCTGCCTGTGTCTCTGCCTCTTTCTCCCTCTATGTCTATCATGAATAAATACATAAAATCTTTAAAAAAAATCCTTTTAGTCATGTGTTGTGAAAATCATGACCTCTTGGAGGAGAAATCATGGAGGAATTACAGCTGATGTCTGTGTGTCCTATGTGTGCCTTTGTATGCTAACTTGAGAGAAGATGGGACCCTGGGATGAAGTGAGTTTTCAGTTGGTTCTTTAATTGTGAGCATTTTAACTAGTCTTCTTAGATTACCTAATTGAATGGAGAATCTACCAGTCTTTTAGAAATCACATTTTAATCTAATGTGCTAGTATAAATGCTTTCCATCTGTAAATATGTAGGTTTTTATATTCCAATCGTATAAGCTTTGCCTTACATATGAAATTTTTTTATGAAAAATTTTTATCATCAACTTTATAATCAGTATCAATCAGCTAGGCAACTTTTCAAATGTTTTTAGCTATTTTAATAAGTAAGTTTATCGGGCATGGCCTTTCCCTAGTCTCTTAGAAACAAAGCAGTGTTTTTTTTTTTTTTCCTATGCAATATTTAAGGATTCTAACAATATTACATGTTTATGGTTATTAGAGACACAAAGAAGTCAGGATAGTTTTAGTTGCAAACACAGATACCCAAATCAAATCAGCCTATGAAAAATGGGAATTGATTGTCTCTCTATAGCTGGCAAGGGCAGAATTGAGGCTAAATTGCAGGAATGGGGGATCCCTGGGTGGCGCAGTGGTTTGGCGCCTGCCTTTGGCCCAGGGCGCAATCCTGGAGACCCGGGATCGAATCCCACGTCGGGCTCCCTGCATGGAGCCTGCTTCTCCCTCTGCCTGTGTCTCTGCCTCTCTCTCTCTCTCTCACTATCATAAATAAATAAAAATTAAAAAAAAAATAAATTGCAGGAATGGGGTCATCAGGGCTGGAACTGGGTTCTCAAGGCTGCCAGAACTCTCTCTGTTCCATGATTGGTCTCAGCTCCTCTTGGCCTATGGCATCATTCTTCAGCCCTTGCCTTGTCTCTCTTCATTCATGGCCCTCCTTCCCTCTGTTGGATGGTCTCCTTTGGTTCTCTTGTGACTGAAGAAGGTGGCCCCCAAATGCTCCAGGCATCTTCTCACACTTTGGCATCTGTGGCATGTTGGGAGGTAGTACTTCTCTCCCCTAATATCCTCATGTATATTTTGAGGGAAGGACTTTGACCCTCCTTGGCCCATATTCCCTCTGCCTGAACAGTTCCTATGTCTGGTCAGGGGGCTGTAAATAACTAATAGCCCCATCAGAGCCAGGAGGAGGAAGCATGAAGTAGCCAGAACAAAGGGGCACCTTCAGTTGAAGAAGGAGTATAAAAACATTTTTTTTTTTTTGATAGTCACACAGAGAGAGAGCGAGAGAGAGAGAGAGGCAGAGACACAGGCAGAGGGAGAAGCAGGCTCCAAGCACCTGGAGCCCAACGTGGGATTCGATCACGGGTCTCCAGGATCGCGCCCTGGGCCAAAGGCAGGCGCCAAACCGCTGCACCACCCAGGGATCCCAAAAACATTTGAGGGAATAATGAAACTGTGGTTTCCACACTTCATTGTTAGTTGCTCTTGAGATTAAATAAACATTTATTGTCTCTGTGTCAAGTCCTAGGCACTATACTATCCTCTAGGGATTCAAAGACTAATAATGAGATTATAAACCAAGTTAAATGGTGTAAATTACAGTGGGAGGGAATGGGCTAAATGTAAGGAAAAGCTTTGTGACAGTGATTGGAGTTAATGTTTTGGAACGTGTTTCATCTTATTCTTTCTTAAAAAATTCTATTTATTTATTTATGCATTTTCTTTATTCTTTTTAAGTTTAAACTTAATTAACATATAGTTTATTATTAGCTTTAGAGGTAGAGTTTAGTCATTCTTTAGAAATTTCTGTTTTGTTGTTTTTTAATGAAATGTTACTTCTCTGGGGGGTGATTTGACTATTAGTTACAGATATCATAAATCAATTTCCTGAAAGGTGAATATAGATTTTGAAGTTTATTCTTTGAAAATGTTCCTTTTCTTCTGATGATGAAAAGAATATATGTTCATTTGGAAAAGATGAGGTATATGGAAGAAAGTGAAAAATAATTCTAATAGCCAGAGATAGCATCTTGGTTAGTTACTTAGCAGTTTGGAGCACATATGTCCTTATAGTCTTTTATATGCATGTATGTTAAACAAAATAATTTGTCTTATTTTTTTAGACAAATTGGCTTAATACTCTTTATGCGGTTTTGAACTTAGCTTTTTATTTAATGATTTTTTTATTTTTAATTTTTAAAAAAGATTTTATTTATTCATGAGAGACAGAGAGAGAAAGGCAGAGACACAGGCAGAGGGAGAAGCAGGCTCCATGAAGGGAGACTCCATTCAGGGAGACGTGGGACTTGATCCCCGGTCTCCAGGATCATGCCCTGGGCTGAAGGCGGTGCTAAACTGCTGGGCCACTGGGGCTGCCCTAATATTTTTTTTAAATGAAGATTTTCCCTTAAAATTTTTTTTCCTACCCTTAGAGAGAGGATTTTTATTATTCTCTGCTTCATAGTCCACTAAATGGCTGAACCATGGTTTATTTAACCATTCGTCTGGTAAATTTTGCCAGCATGATAAATGCAAAGAACATGTTGGCACCTAAATTTATGTCTACCTTTCAGATGACTTCCTTGAGTTTCATTCCTAGGAATGGACTCAGGAGATCAAGGGAAAAACACTCATTTAAGTCTCTGGAGCCAGATGGCCACTCTGCCCTTTGAGAGGTTGTTTTGGTTTACATTCTTGCCAGCTGTAGCAGAAAGAGAGCCTATGAGTGTAATGGCCTGTCTCTAACAATTAGCTCAGGTGTCCAGTTAACAGATTTTATCTTGTCTGTGAGGGGCTACTATGTGTAAACCAAGTGTGACCACGTGCTGGATACTGGAAAAGGCTCTGGCAGCATGAACTGAAGATCTTAACCTTTAAATGAGAAATGAACATATGAATTCCTCCAATGATTCATTTCTTGTTTAAAAATGCTGTATTTGTACTGTTAAAGCCAAGTAAGTGAAAAGTACAATGTCCATATTTTTCTTTTCTTTTCCTCCTCTTCCTTTTTCTTTTTTTTCTCTCTCTCAAAATAAAGGAGACTCGATTTTCCTCTTGGGTCTGATTCCCAGGAGTACAACTATGGGATCAAAGTTGAGGCTGGTATAACAGAATACCACAGACTGGGTAGCTTATAAACAACGGAAATTTATTTCTAACAGTTCTAGAAGCTGGAAGTCTGAGATCAGGGTGCCAGCATGGTCAGGGTATAGTAAGGACCCTCTTTCAGGTTGCAGGCGGTTTTCTTATTTTATACATGCAGAGAAAGTGAGCAAGAGAGATCTCTGGAGTCTCTTTTATAAGGGTCGCATTCATAAGTGCTCCTCTGCCATGATCTGATCACCTCCTAAAGGCCCTTTGTCCTAATGCCATCATATTGAGGGTTAAATTTCAACACGTGAATTTCAACATGTGAATTTGACACAAACATTCAGTCCATAACAAAAGGATACAGTAGTTTCCATTATTGACTAACAAACTTGATGAAGTCTGATGAGAAGGACCCTAAAGTGAAAGTTACAGCCCCCAGTAAACTGGAAGTGTGGTTTAAGAAATGAAACAGATTCTAATTCAGCAAATATTTATTGAGCACCTACTCTGTGGCTATACCATGTTGCCATGTGAAACTAATTGGCCCATTGAAAGGATTGGACTCTGAGATATTGAGTATTGTGTCCCATCCACTTATTTGATAGAAATGATTACTGATGTCAAGTTAGGGGGAAGCGGAGGAACACTGGCTTGAATCAGATCTGGGTAGAAATCCTAGCTGTGCTGGGTGCTGTCGCACACATTACTTTACCTCTCAGTTTCCTCTTTGGGAAATCTAGCCAACTCACAGGGGTGTGAGAAGTACACATAATGATTCTAGTTACTAATACATTGGTGGCACCAGTAGGTGTTCAATAACTGACAGCTGCTGTTATTTTTGTTATGATTATTATTGTTATGATGATAACTCAGGTGTGATGTGAGCTTGAGTGCTTTGACAGTAGTTCCTAATATCTCCCTAAGTATCTTTCCTCACAGAGCAAAAGTATCTCTGCATTAATGTGTGTGCATGCATATATGTGTATGTGTGTGTGCAATATAGCAAATCTTTCCTTTGGGGTCACTCCCCAGAGCTTGTATCAGAAGGATTCTTCTAGGTGTCTGTTAGATTCTCGTCCTCCCTACTCCTCGGGGTGGAGGTACAAGAGAGTAAGAGCTCCTCAGTGAACCTTCAGCATGAAATCAAGCTTTGCATAATCTGGGCTTTGACATACAGTGGCTGGGAGTAGAGTGCCTGGCTCCGAAAATCTAGATGTGAAGCCTCTTCCTCTCCATCTTCGTAGCTTTTTAGGTCCAGAAGGCAAGCTGTGGTAATAAGGGAGAGCGAGGATGTGATTGTGTCAAAGTCACATGCCCACAAAACACTAGCTGGGTTGGGGGAGGCAGTGGGATGGCTACTGGAGTGTGAGTCATTCCATATGCATCCACCAGCTACTACCTCCCATGTTTAGGTTCTTGGTGCTCTTATGTTCCTTTGCATTTGTTTCCCTTATCAGATCAAATACTGATTTAAATTATGTTTGATTATCCTAGTGTGTACAGACCTCAGAGATTTCTGGGTGGCAGAAACTTAGTTCTAGGAGCTCCTAAGCCCAAGAACTGTTAATTTGTTAGAGTATCATCTTGTGTTTAAGGAAAAATTTATTGATACTTGTTAAAATAGTAAGGAAGACTTTATTCAAGATGATTGCAATAGAGGCCTTGTAATAGAGGAGAGAGATCCGATTCAACTCCTGTTACAGCAAAGATAGCTGGGGATTATAGCCAATGAGCAGAGTGAGGGGCTCAGTGAATGGGAAATTGCTAAGGAAAGACATCAAGAGTAGGAGTATTCTTGCAAACTTACCTAACAGGATTCTTGCGAAAGGGAAGGCCAAGGACTTAGGCATTAAAGGTGATGGATGAGGATCATCACCAGATATCTAGGGTTGGGGATTCACTCTGAACTGACAGCATTATTGCTAAGGCTGGGCTCTGCAGGCTTGTCAAGGACAGAGCAGAGGCCAAGTTGAAGTCTGGTCAACCAGAGGGCTCAGAGGAGCCTAAAGTTTGGTTCAGGTGTGAGATTCTTTGTCACCTGCCATGATTAGAATGAAGCACAGTGGCAAGTGAGAAACATGTGAATTCCTCCAAATGATTCATTTCTTGATTGATGTGTAAGTTACTTGGCCTCTAGATCCTGAATCCCTTTCCAGAAAATGGACCAAATGGTACCTCCTTCATAAGGAAAGCAGTGAGCATGCAATGAGATAATACACAGGAAGGGCTTGTCCCAATGCCTGTCCTAAAGTAAGGGCTCAGTAAATGGAAGTAGTATTATAAGTTGGGGACTGTAATTAAGTTTTGACCCAATAAACTTAATTTAGTGAACCTCTTTAATCTATAAGTGATATAGAAGATATGGTTTAGGAAAACTGATTGGACTAAATGTTTGAATAGCTGGGTTTAAAATCTGTCTCCACCAAAGTTTAGCATCCTTTTAGAGCCTTAGTTTCTTATCCATATATTGGGACAGTGACCTCTTCCTTTCCTGTCCCACAGATTGGATGAAGTGAAAAAATATATGTGAAAGTACTTGGAAAGCTTAGAAGGGACTGTATTTGGCACTTGATCAATATTTGTCCAATGTTGTTTCTGAATAGTCCTGTGGTTAGTGGTTTGTGAGTGAGCCTATGCCTTGGGCTGTCACCTTTACTGGTGCTTCTCAGCTTTGTTTTGCTTTGCCCTCTTAGGAGAGACAAGAAGCCTGGGGAGAGGTATTTCTGTTCTCTTAGTCAGGTTCAGGAAAATAGTTTCCTTTGAAGGGAGACCTTGTTAAAAAAAACAGAATGCTCTGGAAATATTTTAAAGTGACTGCTTTCCCCATACTCCTGTGGGAAGAACCAGGGGATTTTCTCCTGTCTTCATTGTGAGAACCTGGTGGGGCTCCTGAAGGTAAAACACATGAATGTGGTGGGGTGTGCGATGGGGTGGGGGCACAGACCAATACTGCCCAACCTGGAGTTTCTTTTTTTTTTTTTTTTATAACTTAAACAAAAATTAAGATATAAAATAGTAATATTTTTCTTGCTTTGTTCCCGTCAGTCTATAGATTGGACATAGGAAAAGGATTAGCAACTATTTATGGAATTAATTTAGAATAAATAATAGCTGATAATAGCTGGCAGCAAAAGTATAACTGTTTGGAGGTTATAGCCAGATGCTTCTATCACAAGTGTGATAGAAAAGAAAAAAGGAGTAGATAAGAAGACCAAGCCACCTGTTTTTGGCTCTTTTGTAGTAAGCCAGGTAGTAAAATGGTGGATGTATTACTAAACAGAGAACTGAATAGTTTCCATTTCAGAATATGTTGAATCTTCAAAATCTACCAAAAACTAGAAAGTCATAGAAGCCATTGGTGTACTTTAAATATTAGACAATTATTTAATCAGTCATTGCATTGGAAGGTCCTTTAAATTATTTCTTAAAAGTACCACTATGCTGAATGATTTTAATTGTTGGACATTTTGAAGATTTAATTATTTATTTGAGAGAGTGTGTGCACACATGTGTGCACGTGAGCAGGAGGGAGAGACAGAGAATCTCAAGCAGACTCCTTGCTGAGCACAGAGCCTTGTGTGGGGCTCAGTCTCATGACCCCAAGATTATGACCTTAGCGGAAATGAAGAGTTAGATGCTTAACCGACTGCGCCATCCAAGCACCCCCAATTGTTGAACATTTTGTATAACTGGATTTGTTTCTGGTTTATGTTCTAAATAAAGTTAGGTTTAAAAGAGTAAAAAATAAATTCGTAACTTTCCCCCCAATCTATACTTAATCTGTTTATAACAAAATCTTTTATTTTTATTTATTTTTAAAAGATTTTATTTATTTATTTGAGAGAGAGAAAACACATGAGTTGGGGGAGGAGCAGAGGGAAAGGGAGTAGCAAACTCCCCTGCTGAGCAGGGAGCCCTACGTTGGGTTTGATCCCAGGACCCCAAGATCATGACCTGAGCTGAAGGCAGCTGCTTAACTGATTGAACCACCCAGGCGACCCCTTTAATAAAATCTTTTAAGCATTAGAAGTTGACTTCCTGTGTTGTAATTTACAAAAGGGTTTCCTTTTTAATTATTTTCAGGATCCATAAGTGTCCTGTTACTGGAAAATAAAAGAAGGTGACCAAGGGTGGGGAGGATGGCGCCCAATGGGAAGAAATAGGAAAATATCTAAAGTGCAGTGTCCATGGACTTGTCCATTGCTCTGCTTTTCCACCTTTTCTTGAATTACTTTTAGGATGCTGGTGGCTGGGGTATATCCTCAAAGAAGCAGCTCTCACAGAAGATGCTCTTGTACTTTTACAAACACTAAATCTAGGTTTCTTTCTCTCTCATCTCACAAAGTCTACTTATTCTTTTCCAAATTCAGTATCAGGTGGTGATGGAGTGTTCAGCTTCTGAGATCAGACTAGCTGGGTTTCAGTCTGGCTCTTACTCTTCAGCATGTGACCCTGGGTGATTACTTGACCTCTCTCTACCTTTTGCCTTGTCAGTAAAACAGGAACAATGATATTACCTCCCTCCTTGAGTGGTTGGGAAGATTAAATAGGGTAATCCAGGTGCAGGCTTTGTTGAGAGGATTTGGTGAATGTTAGTTGATGCTATTATTATGTTACCCTTTCCTTTGTCCCTTCTCTCTTCTCCTTTCTTACTTCTTTCCTTTACATAGAGTATTCTAAAAATTCCCATTTGTACTTTCTCCTTCTCTAGTGGGGGCATAGGATAGCCTACTGATTTCCAGCTCAGTTTCATTTAATACACACACAGACACATGCGCATGCGCACACACACACGTATGTGCACACATACACATTTCTTTATACTGAGTACCTGGAGTGTGAAAAGCACCCTGGTAGGTACTGAGAGTGAGATGCCTGTTTTCTGGAATTTGCATCTTGTGAGAAAAACATGGAAGAAAATGAGTCAGTTATGTAAGTAGAAGAAAGTTCAAAAAAAAAAAAAAAAAAAAAAGAAAGTTCAGGGTGCTGTGGGGTTGTACAGCCAGGGCACAAACCCAGCCTGTGATGTCATGGAAGGCTCTGTGGATGGAGCATTCTAGGTGAAACTGGAAGCATGAAGAGGGCCTTCAAGAATTATCCAAAACTCCGTCTTCTCCATGGAACCCTTCCTGATCACATTTTTTTCTTTGACACCCCTGACCTTGGTTACTGTAACACTTTATTTCTGCTTCAGGTAGAGTATGTGCAAATGCCGATCTTCTCATATGAGTATGTGGGTCAGTCTCTCTCCCACTGCATTACAAATACCTTGAAGAAGAAGATTAGACCTTATTATCTTTGTGTGGTCAGTGCTTCCTGGATAACACTGTTCAAACTGCTCTTGAGTTAGTGTTTTCTGAACTTGACCAACTGTGCTTTGAGGAGGGTGGTTCCAACAAAGGCATTCTCCTTACTCATACTTCACTTGTTTGGGCCTAAGTTTCCTCTTTGCCTTGGGACTTTCATCGTATGCAAACGGGAAGGATTGAATTAGGGTACTTCTAGTTAGAGTTTCTGTGATTCCCTTGAGGAAATCTAGAGGGAGATTTATGTTGTATGGATGTCAGCATGAATGGATGCTTATAGTAGTGGTGTATAAATTTGGGTCCATTATCTTTCAATGGTCTTCTAAGGGTGTATTTTGACTAGGACTGAGTTAAAGTGCTCAGCAGGTGCAGCAGAGCAGCAGCACCCCCCTTTCTATGCTCCTAGACCTCCCAGGTGTTATGGAACATTTGTGGGAAAGAATTTGAATTCTTATTACTGTAAGTGCATATCCAGGCATATGTAGTCCTGTTTTGATGGACTAAGGATGCCCAGACAAAGCCAGATTGCTTTCTGGGAAAGATCCTGGGACCTCTGAGAAAAGAAACAAAGAATTGGGAGAATTCACAGAGACCAAAGGAGTAGAGGAGTGGTGGGGCAGGTGCCTTACTGTGGCCAAAACGACCTCTAGCCTCCTGCTTCCTGGGAGCAAGAGGATGAGGGATAAAGAAAGAGAAATGAATTACTTGGAGCCCACCATCCCTGCTGAGGAAATGGCCAGGAGGAGCAGAAGTTGGTGACCTGGGGAAAGTCCATGGTGGTAGAGAGAGAAAAACCTGAAATCTGGATCTCAGCACTTACTCCTGCACGTCCAGGATTAATGAGTAATTCTAGGTGGTTCTGGATAACAGGTCCAGAGAGGGGCCTTTTGGACAAGAATTTCTCAACCTATACTTTGTTTTGGTCTAGTCAATCTGTTGCACTATGGTTGATTATGTGGGTTGAGACTGTCCAAGTTACTTCAAGAAAAAAAAAGGCAGAGGTTCACTGAAACTGAAACACTATTGGGATCTAAGTCACCTGTTCTTTTAGGGCATTTTTATGGCTTTCCTGCTCTATTCTCCTTTCATCTACCTGGACAGCCTTCTGCATGTCCATTTTGCTTCCTCAGAACTTGGGCTTCCCTGGGGCTTTGGTTTGCCAAGGTCCCATATCCTCCTGAGGAATTCTTTGCAATGTTGCTTCCTTTATTGACTGGCTCAGGCTCTCAGTTTCCAATTCAAATTTTCTGAGAGAGGCATCTGACAGCCCAGCCAGGCCATGAATGAGAGGCCCATTTCTTGGTCGTTTAGTTCCTGGAATGGGAGGAACCAGGAGCAGAGCCATGGGACATGGAGCTTGACTGTGGATAGAGTGGCTTAGAGTAGGCTGCAACCGGAGCAAGTCAATACGGACATCTCTAGTTCCTGATCTACTCATTTACTAATTCCATTTCTTACTTGACAGTGTAGCATTGGGGTTAAGAGCCCAGTTTCCAGAGTCAGACTCAAATGTTGGCTTGACCTTGAGCAAGTGACCTTTCTCTGAGGCTCACTTTCCTCATCTATAAAAAAGAAATGGTAATTGTACTCTATAAAGTCGTTTCAAAGAAGACTTGAGAAAATGCATATGAATGACATAGCATGGGGTCAGTGCAGAATAAGCACTTTGTAAATGTTATTATTTTTTACATATAGTCCATAAGTGAGTAAGACAAATAAAGAATCTGTCTTTATAGAGATTTCAATCTAACAAGGAAATAGTTTTCATGAGCCAGTCACATAGAGCACTCTTGGTAACACATTTACAATGTGTAGAAGACCTCTTATAGTTAGAAAATTAATTCGCTGAGCAAACATCTGGCAGAAGAGCATTCCAGGCAGAAGAAAGAGTAAAAGCAATGACTCCTGAGCAGGCATTTACTTGGTATTCTTAAGGAGCAGCAAGGAGGCTGGGGTGACTGGAGCCTAGTGAGTGAAGGTGAGAGCAGTGGGAATTGAGGTCTCTAAAGAAACCAAAGGCCAGGAATAATTTCCAACAGGTTCTGTTACATCTGGTGTCTATGGCCCATCTGGCCTTCTCAGATCAGCCTAACCTCCTGGCTTGTCAGTTTCTTCTATGATCAAGGACAGCAGACAGATGCCCATTTTGAAGTAGCTTGACTTTGGAAATGCAGGAAGGCTTAGAGTTTTGTACTTTGTTGTAGGTTATTGGCTCTTGAGACTTGAGACCGTGCTTGGCATTTCTCCTGCCAGGGTAGTGTGAGTCATGCATGGGAGGTAGGAAGTTCTGATAAACTTAAAGCCAGCTCCCTCTGTCATCACTACTATAGAGCTACTTCCTTAGTCATCCTTTAATCCTGTCTCTGTGTTCTGACCTCTTTCTCCAGGATTAAAATAGCCCAGCATACTGCATCCAGTGTAGTTATGTTTAGGGACAGGAACTGGGCTAAGTGACTCACCACAAGTAAGAGGTGAACTTACTTAGATCTTAGCTGTGCCTGGGACCAGGTGCTGCTGAGGGTAGGAGACCCATACAATACGCTGACATAGGTGCCACAGCAGGGCTCTACCCTCAGGGTTCCATGGAAGCAAGAAGTGGTTGTTTCCTTCAGTGAAATCTTGGGAATGTTTCACAGTGGATGTGACATTTGAGCTCTGATATTTCAGGATTCTCTGATTCAAAACATGTTTCCATGATATGGTTGTAACTTCCTGCAATTGAAGAAGGCTGTGACTCTTGCTCTACTGGGGCTGGCTGCCCTTAGATATTGGTTTTTCTGGTGAGTGGCAGGAATGGGCTATTTACTGAATATTTATTGCTCATTTTCTACATGTACAACATTGTTTTAGACATCTTATGTATCAGTTCTCTATTGCAGTGTAATAAATCAGCCCAAAACTTGGTGACATAAGACAACTCTTTTTATTTGCTCATGATTCTGAGAATCATTAGTTTTGGATGGCCTTGGCTGAGTTCAGCTGGGCTGTTCTTCTGATGAACTCTTCTAGGGTTATTCATGAGGCTGCAGTCATCTGCTGATTTGATAGAGGCTGTTTGGTTTAAGTTGCCACATGTCATAGTTGATGTTGGATTTTGGCTGGGTCTGTCTTCTTATGGTCTGTTATCCTCAAATAGGGTAGCTTGAGCTTCTTCATATCAAGAGAGCTAAAATGTAGCTCCAAATATGATTTCCTCTATCTTTTTGGGTGGTTCTTCCCTGGCCTTAGGCAGTTTCTCACACACATATGAAGATTAATAGCTGAATACTCAAGGGGGACCCTCTGAAGCTCTCTGCCCATGAACTCTAATTGACTTAATCTTTTCAGACTCCTTCATTTCCTCACATCAGGCAGACCATACATCTTTTCTCAGTATTCTTCTGCTGCAGTCTGGACATTGTCACCAGGCAGGCTGTGCAGTTATAGTGCTCACTATATTTGATTTTCATATCTCAAGATCACTGTTCTTGAAGCCATTATGTCATATATATTGTCCAGTGTGTTAGTTGTTTCAGGAAAGGAGTTTTTTCTGTCTCTGTAACTTCATTTGGAAATAGAAGTCTCAAGAGGATATAAGTAGAAGCGGCAAGGTGTCTTGAGTCCTAGGCTAAGAACTCACAGATATCACCCATGAATTCTATTAGTCAAAACAAGCCCAGGACCAGCCCAGACTTAAAGGATGGAGATATAAATTGGACTTCTTGATAGGAGCAGTGGCAAAGTCTTATTGCAAAGGGGCATGTGGAAAAAGGGATGAAAAGAGTGATTGAAGCCCTGTTTATAAACATTCTGTCCCATTATGTGGGCAGAGAGGGTAATTATAAGATGATAGCTATCATATGTCAAGCTGATGCTATTAACTAGGCCCTGTATGAAGCATTTTACACACAGTGCATCTGATTTTTTTATTTACTTATTTGAGAGGTGATGGAGGGGGGAGAGAGAGAGAGAGAGAGAGAGAGAGAGCAAACATGAGCAGGTGGGAAGGACAGAGGGAGAGGGAGAAGCAGACACCCTGTAGAGCAGGAAGCTTGATGTGGGGCTCGATCCCAGGACCTTGAGATGGTGACCTGAGCTGAAGGGAGATGCTTAACCAACTGAACTACCGAGGCATCCCCACACAGTGCATCTAAACTGAATAACATAGTGAGGTGTTGTGAATGTTGTGTAACATTGTTCACATGTGGAACAAGTGTAACATCATGCAGTTTATTTTATAGATGAGGAAACTACCACTCTTCAGAGGTTAAGTGATTTGGTTGTGGTCATATCTAGGATCATATGACTTTTGTGCCTATGGGATTTCATGCCTGTGCTCTAAATCTGTCCTTTTACTTTCAACGTTTCTATGCCCTGAAGTTTTAAGTTTATTTCTTATAAGTAAATATAGCACCATTAAAAATAATATAAACAGGTGATTTCTGTCCTTTAGGTGGTAAGTTTATTCCATTTACATTTGTTGTAATTACCAATATATTTGGATTTATTTCTACTGTTTATTTTGTGCTTTATATTTACCCTACCTTTTCCAGACTTATTTCCTCTTTTTTTTATTGTTTATATTTTCTTTAGTCTCCTTTCCTATGGATTTGAAAGTTCTAACTCTATTCTTTATTCTTTTAGCTTTTCCTCTTAAAATTTTAACATACCCACTTGGCATTTGTCTAAAGTTAACCTATTTATCTTCTGTTTTCTAAAACAAACCACAAAAAGACAATGAATTTACAGCATTTTAACATTAACCATTTGCTTCTTGTGTGTTTTTATTTTTATATTGCCATGGGGATATAGTAGTATTGTACTTTCCTGTTTCCTTTGAAATTAGGCATGGCCATGTGACTGGCTTTGGCCTGTGAAATATGGGAAACAGGAAGCTTAAAGAGCCAGTGTGCAGTTCACTATATGACCTGGGGTAATTGTTGAAGGTTTTGAGGTCATGTCCTTTAGGGGCTATAGTGGGTAGTGTCCCCAGCTAACCCCTGAAAGATATTTAGCATGAGTGGAAATAAATATTCATTGTTTTAAGCTGTAGAGATTTTGGTATCATACCATAGCATGAGGTGATCACCTGATGGATAAACTCCCGATTCTCCAAGTTAGTTGTCATCATTATTATTGTCTTACATAGTTAATGCTTATTTAGAATATTCAGTAAATAGCCCATCCCTGCCACTCACCAGAAAAATCAATATCTAAGGGCAGCCAGCCCCAGTGGAGCAAGAGTAACAGCCTTCTTCACTTGCAGGAATGAGGATGAAATAAAAATTATCTCCAGACAAAAACAGTTTACCACTAACATAAGCAACCTGAAATAAGAGTGTGCTTTTATACTGGCTCATAAGAGCCAAATTTTCAGGACTTTTGACTCAGTGAACATGTTGATAACTTGAATTGATCTTGGTGGGAGTATTTACACTACAGAAATCAGCAAACATTAAAAATCAGGCTTTTTTGCCCCTCAGGGAACCAGTTGTTAAACATTTACCACTAGTAACTTATAGGTATTTCTAGAATAAGTACTTCAAGAAAAAAGAAAAATGAATCTAGAAAGAAGAGTTGATATGAATGAAGGAAAGGTGAGCAAATAAATATGGTTAAGTGTTGTAATTCTAAATATTACATTGTTCCTTTGTAGTTAATCTGTTTCTTTTCTCTGGTTGCTTTTAAAATATTCTCTTTGTATTTAGCATTTTGTAGTATTATTTTCCTGTGCCTAGGCATGAGTTTAATTTTACTTACCCATTTTGCTCCCCTTAATCTTTAATGAATTTTAGAGATTATTTAGACATTCTCTCACTGAATATCATTTGATTTCTGGCATTCCGTGTGGTCTGAGTTGAGAGCACTTCTTTTAGAGCACTTTTGTGTTTGTTTTTGCCATGTATCACCTTAGGATCATTTTTATACGTAATTTTATTTTCCTTTTTGGATGTGCTCAGATCTTTAGGCACTGTTAAATGAGTTCCAGATTCACATGAAGGTAGATCCTTGGAGAAACTAGTTTTATCTTACCCTGAGCCCAGAGTTCAGGCTATCTTCTTTTTGTGTCCACATTTCACTGATCTTGTTTTAGGGAAAGGTCTAGCTCTAACTTGCTTAGAGCCTGTACCTACTTTCAAGGCTATTAACCTAAGCTACCTCCCTATGCCCCCAACCTGCCTCTTCATAGCTAAACCCTCAGGTCCTCTCACCTATTTGATTTTTAGTTTCCTTCCTTCCTTCCTTCCTTCCTTCCTTCCTTCCTTCCTTCCTTCCTTCCTTCCTTCCTTCCTTCCTTCTTCCTTCCTTTCTTCCTTCCTTCCTTTCTTTATTCCTTTTTGTTTTTAGCTTTTGAGGATCTCTTTCATTCATGCTCATCTATGCATACAAAGTGTTGTATTTTCTCTAGCTTTTCCAGGTGTTTGTAGTTATCTTTTTGCCATATTGCTAAAAATCAGTGCAGGTTACACTCTGGGCCCTCACCATCCTCTGTTTCCCTTGAATTATTCCAGCATCTTTCATATTTGTTTCTCTGCCTCTAATTGCCCATTCTTTCACACTATCTTCCAGTTCTAAAATGCCTTCTCCCTATTTTTCTACCAAACTTTAGTTTGGTCTACCCTGTATGAAATTAACACCATCTCACTATGTTTATGTTTTATTAATCTGTGTAACACTGTTTCCTGATATGCTATACTTTTGTTTATTGTTGTCTCATTTTATGAGATTGTAAGTTCTACAAGGTCAGGCACTCTTTCTCTTTTGTTCAGCATTATATCCCCAATGATTAGGATTGTGCCTGGTATATAGTAGGGTTCAGTAGATATTTTTTTAATAAATGAATGAAATATAAATTATTAGTATAAAGAAAAGTTGTATCTTAATTTACAGAGAATTTTATTTTTAAATTATTATTAAATAAATTTCAAGTTTTTATAAAACTCAAGACCTCTCAGAATGCATTCATAAGCCCAGTTTGCAATGTCCAGTACTAAACACTCCATTTATATCACTTTTCTGTTTTATGAAGTTTGCATCCTTTCTATGGCATTTAGGTCCTTTACTGGTGAGTGTTACCACCTTTGTAGCTGCCTCCTGCCACTCTTGATCTTATATTTGGCTCTTGAGCTCCATATTCTTTTCCCACTTAACATGTTATGGTTTTTTCACACTTCTCTGCCTTTGGCCAAAGCTCCATATTCTTTTCCCACCTAACATGTCACGATTTTTTCACACTTCTACACCTTTGGCCATACCCTTCACCCTGCCTGGCATACCTTTCCTTTTTGCCTTTAGGAAATTCTTTGTTTTAGGCCCCTCTCAAAGTCTGCATCTTCTGTGGAGTTCTTGCTTGTGCATGGACCAGATTGATGCCTCCCTCCTCTGTGGTGCTTCAGCACATTGTACCTGATTCCTTATGTTCACATCCTTTCTATGGTGATTACTGGGGACTTCACATTTGTAACTTTCTTTTGACTAAGAGCATCTCAAGGCCAAGGACAATGTCTCATATCCTTATATCCTTGATACCTTATCATATTGCTTAGCATACTTTGAGTGAGTGAATGTTGCCTGGGAGTGGTTGTGGCAGAAATGAAAGATTAGTTTATTCTTTCAAACTCTCTGAGTGGTCTCAAATGAAAGAAGAATTCTTTGTAGCATAATGGTTGCCTGATAGGGGATTTGATGAGAGATTGTGTCATATCCTGAAGAAAGAAAAAGGCAAAAGCCTTCTTTTTTTTATGTGTATATATATATATACACACACACAAGCTCAATTTGCCAAAATATAATATAATACCCAGTGCTCATCCCATCAAGTGCCCTCCTCAGTGCTTGTCACGCCAACCCCCTGCCCACCTCTCCTTCTACTACCCCTTGTTCATTTCCCAGAGTTTGGAGTCTCTCATGTTTTGTCACCCTCTCTAATTTTTCCCACTCATTTTCCTTCATTTCCCCTATAATCCCTTTCATTATTTCTTATATTCCCTGTATGAGTGAAACCATATAATGATTGTCCTCTGATTACTTACTTCACTCGGCATAATACCCTCCAGTTCCATCCATGTTGAAGCAAGTGGTAGGTATTCATCCTTTCTAATGAAAAGCCTTCTTTCTGAGGAAGTAAACAAATGTTACCTGGCCTAGAGTTCATTGATTGAGTTGCTAAGTAACTTTCAAAGGTATCTTCCAGAATAATGGTGGTTTTATAAATACTAATTACAACATTAAGAAAAGTTGCTTTTCTTAGCAACTTCATAGACTTAGCAAGTTCATAGACTTTAATAAGCTATATATCTATCTACAAATATATTTTTATATATTCCTATATGTAGGCTTACTCATAACTATAATTGTATCAGCCTTGTTTTAGAGGAAGAAATTGAGGGCAAATAATTTGCCAGGGATTAAACAGTATAGACAAACAGTGGTGGAACCAATTCTTGCTTGAGTACAGGACTTAGTTCTTAACTAGTTTCTTATACTGGATTTCAGCAACTCCTATAATAACAGGGTTTTCTTTTGCCCTTTAAAAAGTGATTGAAAAAAAAAGGTGATTAAATAGCTTACTTAAAGGAATAAATGAGGGAGAAGGCTCTTTGCAGATTGTAAACTCATCCTAGATTTATTTTTTCCTCCTTTATAAAACCATAGATTCTGTTTTTAATTCTTTCCACTCTTATTTCCCTTTGAATTTTTAAATTAAAGAAAGAAAATCTTCAAAGATGCAAGACTTGGTATCAGCAAAAGACTCCACTCATATCACGCACCCCTGTCTCCGTTGGTTTTGTATGGTCCACAGTTAAGCACCAAATAATGGTAAGAGGGACAATCATGTTTTAAATAATGTTACAGATGTATGGACTCAAGAGGGCCATTGGCCTCCCTGTAGCTTGGTGAGGGCCTTGGTATGTTGAAATTTATGTAAAGCAGGACTAATAGTTCATCTTATTAGGAGAAATGGCAGTAGGACCTAGAGTTACTAAGGTATTACATTAGAGCTTGCTTCAATTTAAATTCTTCTTCCATTCAATAATACTTTTGTTCCAGCATCAGCAGTGTCTGCACTGTTAGATACTTTCTTTATATCCCTGTTGGACTTGATAGGTTAGCTCTGTTCCAGACTCAAATTTGAAAGCCATTTTTTTCTCCCTTCCTGACTTTAAAAGTCTCAAATGAATTATAAAACAAAATAAATATCCAGGGATGAAAAAAAGTACTTTGCAGTCCTTGTTTAAAAATACTTTTTACTGTTCTTTTGGAGAAAACTCTATTCTTTCTCTTTCACTGGCTTAAAGACTTGAGAAAGAATCTTAAGGCATATGAAATGAAATCTACATGCTAATGAATGCATATGTGAGTTTCTGAGTCTTTGCTAAGGAAAACTCTTATTTTTTTATAATATATACAAAATTACCCAGATTAAAAAAAAATAACCCCAAGTTGATATTGTTGAGGATTGGTGTCAATGGATCTTACTTCTTAGCCATATAACATGTTCTTCCAGTGGTGGTATCTGCAAACGAACTATTCCTTCCTTCTGGTTTTTACTTTGGCTTGCCCAACAATAGCATGGATCTCCTGTGACTTATCATTAAGTCACTCAGGGGTTCCTGAGTGGCCCCTTTCATTCTTGACATTTATCCACATACTTTTTTGGGGAAAAAGTTCCTCTGAACTCTTTTCAAAGTCTTTAAGCTCTCAGGTGGAAGAATGCTAAATCTTTTAAAATTCACTAAAGGTGTTTTTTAAGAAGTCCTTTCAGAGAGAAGTGTTACTTTATCCTGGTTGGAATTAATCATTTGTTCCAACTCCTGAAGTCTTGGAGCCGCTGAGGTATGGACTGTGGTTACAGCTGCTGTACCATCCGTGGTGTGTGGTGGAAGAGATGCGTCTGGGCCAAAGATGTTTGACTCCAGTGTGGAAATCTGGCTCGTGGCAGCTGTTGCACATACCCTGACACTAATTATGTGGTAACAGGGTCCTTTCGCAGTTTAGTGACCAAATAAAACTGATGCATGAGGTAGAAGGGAAAGACCAGGACACAGCAGAGTACTGGGGGTTTCGTGTCTGGGCTTTATAACTAGCAGTGCTGCCATCTCTGTTGTGGCTTCGGGTGACAAGCAATTCCCCTCTTTGGGCCTGTTTATCCTTCTATAAAAAGAAACAAAGATGATTATCTTTCTGATCCCTCTCATCACCACCAGTCAGTGATTTCTGTTCAATATTTGCTGTGTCTTTAAAGTGCATAAAACAACTTGTGGAAAATCTTGGATGGTTCTTTCAAAGTATTTTATTTACTGTTAAAAGGTTAGCATTCAAAGTGGCCAAGCCAGAAAGTTCCTGGCTTAAACGATTTATTTGTATATGATATAGGCAAACATAATTTTACATTTTTTCCCTACTCTACTTTCATTTCTTTCCATTGCGTTTTGGGAGAGTTTGCAATCTGGGTTTGTATGTTCATAACAGTGGCTTTTAAAAATGATGGCTTCCTATGGGCTGAAGTGGGACTTGCTAAGTATCTGATATGCATTTTTGGTTTAACCTTATCATGGTTTTGTGAGATGTTTGTATTTTTAGCAGCTTTTAAAAGAGCTAGAAACTGAGACCTAGAAAACAAAAGTAACCTGTTAGTATCATACAGCTCTCCCAAGGCTGTAGGACCCTGCAGCTAGTGTGTGATCAGATCGACCCCACAGCTACAGGGTGATTAAGCTGAAGATCAATCCAAGGCCTCTGACATCAGAGTTTTCATCTGGAAGCATTATTCTCAGTCAAATATTTAGGACTTTCACTGTCAAATTAATTATTTATTTCCAAAGTCTTGTTAGTCCTAAATTTTCTAGTCTCTTAACTCATCATGTTTGTTAGTAGATATCAGAAACTTGAACTTGCATGGTTATGTCTGTACCATGAAGTTCACCTGAGTCTTGACTATATTACTCTTTTGGAATGCTTTACCCTGAATAAACATAACTATAGCACGTTTACGTTTTTCATATTTTGCTTCTTTTAAAATCTTTAATTATAACAGCAATTGTACTAGTTTCTTCTTGAGATCTCTTCTCATCTTTAAAGAAATCTCCTTCCCCTTGGAGTAGCTCCTGGTGGGCAGGGTCAGCTGCCACAACTGATTGATTCAAGCTGCTTACCTGAATTCTATCTTCTGTCCTGGGTATTTACAATTGGATCAAGGGATTGTTGAAACCAAGTTGCAAACCTTTTACAAAGGTTCTTGCTGTGTCCTGCTTCCTTCTTTTCCTGGGTTTTGTTTTTACAATTTATGCTTTGATGCAGGGAGATACCCTGGTATCTTCTCATACATTCCCTTTTTTGGCTTAGGATAGGCCAAGTTAGTTTCTCTTGCCTGCAACTCAAAGAATATCAACTAGCCTAGCAGTGATGAGTACATGACCCATGTCTTAGTCCATTTAGGTTGCTATAAAAAAATACCATAGGCTGCATGGCTTATAAACAACTAACATTTATTTCTCACAGTTCTGTAGTCTAGAGTCCACAATCAAGGTGCTGGCAGATTTGGTGTCTAATGAGGGCCTACTTCCTAGTTCATAGGGAGCTGTTTTCTCCTTGTATCTTCATGGTAGAAGAGGCAGGAAGGTTGTCTGGGACTTCTTTTATAAGGGCATCATTCCTATTCCTGAGGTCTCCATTCTCCTGACTTAATCACCTCTTAAAGGTACCACCTTGATATCCCATCACTGGGACTGGGTTTCAACATGAATTATGGGAGGCATAAACATTTAGTCTATAGCAATAGGTATTCAAAAATTATTCTTGGAAAAAATATTTGCTAAATGAAAATGGGAAACAAAGAAAGGCATCTTTTTTTTTTTAGTGAGATTTTTAAAAAAGATTTATTTTACACACACACACACAGAGAGAGAGAGAATGAATAGGAGGAAGAGCAGAGGAGGAGGAAGAGGGAGAGAGAGAATCCTAAGGAGACTCTGCACTGAGCATGGAGCCTGACATGGGGCTTGATCCTATGACCCCAAGATCATGACCTGAGCTGAAATCAAGAGTTGGACACTTAACTGATTGAGTCACACAGGTGCCCCAAGAAAGGCATCTTAAATGCTCCTACCTCCTATCATTTTTAATGGCTTCACTGAGGTATAACTCATGTGTCATAAAATTCACCCTTTAAAAGTGTACCATTCCGTGATTTTTAGTATATTCATTTAAAACACTTTCTGCACCTCCTAAAGAAACCTCATATTCTTTAGCAGTCATTCCCCATCCCCCTCTCCCTAGCAAAGATAGTTATGATGTATTTTTTTTCTAGTTTTTTTTCCCTTGTCTAGTCATACTACTTTTTGTTTGTGGGGTGTGGAATATTCACACACACTCTCTCTCTTTCTCTCTCTCTCTCTCAACACACACACACACACACACTTTTTACATATAAATTTATATTATATGTAAAGTATTAAAAACCATAGAAATTCTCTGGGTGTAGCAGTAGATATCTCACCTTCACACCAGAGAAAGAAATGAAGGTCCAGGCTTTTGATTCTAGTGCACTGATAAAATGGAAAAAATTAGAAAATTTAAGTAATTAGGTTACTTTAAACCAGTATAGTCACATTTTCTCTATACTGTTCAAGTTCCCTATATTGTTCAAGTTATAATATGAAAAAGAAAATTCATCTCAGACTCTTCATGGTTTCCCTAGTCATTTAAAATTCTACCAAGAGCACAGACATGCATAGGGAAATATTTAAAACTAAAAATGAGGGACACCTGGGTGGCTCAGTGGTTGGGTGTTTGCCTTTGGCTCAGGGTATAATCCTGCGGTCCCGGGACGGAGTCCCACATTGGGCTCCCTGCATGGGGCCTGCTTCTCTCTCTGACTGTGTCTCTGCCTCTCATGAATAAATAAATAAAATCTTTAAAAAAAACTAAAAATGAACAAAACAGTTAGTTGATTGTAAAGTCTACTTCTGTCATTTCAAGTGACTTTTTAAAGTTTCCCTTAGATCTTTTTTTTTTTTCCCTTAGATCTTTTTAAGTAATAACAGTAAATAACAGTACAGAATTAAAATTCAGATATTATGTATCTATTAAAAGTCAAGAGCATATATAGCAGTATATATTATTTATAATATATAGTTGTATATTTTATGTGTATAATAAAATATATTACATATGTAATGTTTATATTTGGGCTGGTAGGATTTCTTTTTTTGACTTGGAGAGGACACTTTGTATTGATGTCAAATAGCACATAGCTTAATAATGGTTGAATGAATGAACAAATCCCTGCTTTGTCTGCTTTATCTAGTAGTGTCTTATATTGAGAGGCACTACCTCATAGTGGCTCAGAGTAGGGAAAAACTGTTAGTTCAGTGCATGTCACTCAGCTATTTGAGATGATAATAATTTAGGTAAAGCCTCTTACCTATTTTAAAAATATTTAGATGGTTAGCAGTTTTGTTAAATAAACATGTGGGATGAAGAGGAGGTGACAGGGAAGGAAATTGCAATCAGGATTTTAAAATGTCATCTATACTACCAGTTTGCTAAGCAATTAAAATAAAAGAGCTGTCCTCTAACTGTGTGTGGCTATTAATAATAGAAAAGTTCCAATTCTAACCATTGTTTCCATGATTACATGTTTTGGGTTGCTTCTCTAGACACATTTTAAAAATATCAGTATTTCTTAAGCTTGTTTGTTCGTTCATTCATTCATTCATTCATTCATACATGCCTATAACAGGTTGAGTGTTATCACAGCAGGGGATACCACTATCCTTTAGTTGCTTATGTATTATTGGCTATAAGTAGGGAAAAAAAATCCCTGACTTTCAAAATAGAAATGTTCTTATTCTCGAGAGTCCCTTGTAGAGTTATTTATAGACCAGCTAATGGGAAACCAATTTTAGCCATCTTTAAGTTGGTCTTAAAACAACTGTTTCCTGTTTCCCTTATTTATAAAATGCCAAAGTGCTTAGCATTTTGTTTCCCACTGTTAAATTTATTCGATGATCAAAGATTTATGTTCATTATACTTATTTCTTTTCCCTGCCCAGGGAGGAAGGAGAGAAATTTTAATTCCAGGCCTCTAGCCACCACCACTGTGTCAATAGTAATAACAGTGAACATTTACTGAGCATTCATTATGTGCCAGGCCTGGTGCTTTATGCTTTATGGGAACTCTTCACTTAGGTGAGGAACATCTCATGTGGCCTTTATGTAAACCCTGTACATTAGTTACAATTATTATTTCCTGTTTATGGATGAATAATTCAATGCTCAAAGTACTTAAGTAATTTGTCCAAGGTGACATAGGCTATAAGGTAGATCCAGGATTCAAAACCCAGCTCATCATCACTGTTTTTGGAAGCCTAGACAGGTTTACTGATTTTCCCCAGATCATATAATTGGTTAGTAGCAAAGCTGGAATTAGAGCTTAAATCCTTAGCTCTCAGCTCAGTACATTATTCCAATACTGTGCCACCTTATAGTGTTGGTCTGTAATGAGAACCAGAACTCCTTGCTTACAAAAGCAACTGCCAAGAGGTCTTTTCCATGTATGCTGTTCCTAGTGTTATGAATCTTGGCGAAATGTCACATTATCGACCAAAGAGGGTTGTGCAGTTATCACTGATGTGTCTGTGTGAGGATCCCAGGATCCTGGTGCCTTGGTGCTTTTAAAAATTGCCTATCAATATTCTCTATTATCTATATGTGCTTATTCTACCTACCCTAAGGGAGAAAGTCTAGGACCATATGTCTAAATATTAATTTCTTTATATTTTTCTCAAGTAGAGCAACTCTTCCACAGCACACTGGGGCCACATGTGTTTAGCCAGCGTCTGCTGTTTGTCTTTTCACACACATGACACAGCCTGTGGAAGGTTTGAAACCATGAGGAGTTCTGTACATCCTGCACATGGGATTATGGAAAAAAGGATCAGAGAACCTGCCCTTAAAATTTGATTCGAGACAAACTAAAAAATGATAAATAGGAAAATAAAGTCACAGGAGAAGCAGAGCAGGCCAAGTTGTCTGCAAAGAGATTCTGTTTTCTTTGAAAGAGTTATGTTAAGCCCTTGCTTGAGAAGAAGTATGGATTTATTAAAAAAAAAGTTCAAGACTTTTGGATATAAGCCAATTCATATTTTTATATAGCTCAGAGACGGTTTTCATAGCAATGAAACCCTAAACTGCTTTATAGTACAAAACTTTATCATTTTTTTTTTTTGTTTTTTCCCCATAGTGTGGAAAAGAGCTTAAGGTCACAAATTTTTTCAAATTTGCCAGGAACTCATATTTTCCATGTTTGGGGATAAGACACAGTAGATTCTAAACATCTGGCCAGTCCCTATTTAAATAATTGTGTGTTCCATGCACATCATACATATATAATTGTATTTTCATTCTATTTACCTTTTTGTGTTTTAGACATTCTAAAATCTGGATTAGATTCTGACTCCAGTAGCTGTTGGAAGTTATTCTTTTGAATGTTGGCTAAGGCAAAGTATATCCCCCTCCCCTTTCCATATAAACTGAAGTATGGCTTAGTTTCTTATATTTTTATTGTCTACGTTTTTCCTCCCAAGATTAAGTGACTATGGGAGCTTATAAGAGTTGTGCAAAATGAAGTTCTCTATATTTTTTATAGCAGGGGTGACTTTAGAATTGGCTGGAGGAAACCTCAGTTTTAGATACAGGCCCATATCTGCTAACAATGTGATTGCAGTCAAATCCCTTAAGCCAGCCCAATTTATCCTCTTGTGAAGTGGACATAGTGCTGGCAGCGTCAGAGCAGTCTTGTCAGATGAGTGAGTTGGTGGACGTGAGGCATTTTGAGTTTTGGAGGAGAGAACAGGACAGAGTAATCTGAGGTCAAGGACACCCCTTCCCTCCCCACTGGCCCCACATTCTCTCACCCCTAGTCTAAGTACAGCAAAGCAAAAAGGAATGGAAATCTATTTGCTTGCACAGTGTTCCCCCGTGCCGACCATCTGGTGAGACAATTTCCCTTCTGGTCCTCTCATCTTTCTGTCCATACTTCACTATTTATTGAATACCTATTATGTGCTAGATTTGGGGGTATAATGCAAATTTGGCCCAGAATGTACCCTTGAAAAGCTTAATTTCTTTCTCTCAATCTTTCTCTTTCTTAGAGATTTTCTCCTTACTTTCTTATAAGCACAGCAGTGCTTTGAAAGATATATTTGCTTTTATCTAGCTGTTGTGTAATGGGAGGGCTTATCAGAAAACATAGCCTGCCATAACACCAGAAACAGAAGTCATTATGACCTCCTTTATTGTCTGAAACTTGGAATCAATTGGACAGACTAATCTTTTTAAGCTCCCATTCCGTTTACCTATGGTTAAAGGATAGACCAATGATTTTAAACTTTTGTTTTCCTTTCTTGTACTGGAAATGGGGATAGTCTTTACTATCCAAGACAGATTTCAAAGTATGCCATTAAGTGTCAGGGAGAAAAGGCTAAAAAGAACTGGGCTGAAGTCCAGGTATCAGGATAAACACGATGCATTCTATTTGTACTCCTGGCAGAGTAACCATAAAGAGTAGCCTGGATGACATTGTGACATCTGCTTCGCTTCTCTCTGTGGTGTCCTCAGGCTGTGGAGAAGGGAGTTTGCCTTTGGAACTTTGATTCTTTGAGAACGACTAGAGAATGATTGCAGAATTAGGGTGTGAAGTAAAAAGCTTCTGAATACCCATCTAATCACAGACTCATTTTTGTACTTAAAGGAAATTAGCGGTTTTGCTACCTGTCCCACTTGTGCCATAAGTGCTAAGTTGACAGCAATTTAACCCAGGTACAATGTTGGATTACCTGGTGATGTTTTATCCCAATGCAGGTGGACATTGGAAAGGCTTCCCTCTCCAGATATGCAGTGGAATGGAAGTCACAGAAGGAGGGGTTGAGGCTTTGGGAAGCTGAGACCACAATGATGACTGGGAGATTCCAAAGAGATGGCCCTAGAATTCAACCTTATAGGTTGCTGGTTTGTAGGTAGGTACCTGATGTAGGTAACAAACTGAAATGAATGCTCTTGATTATTGATCCAGTAGGGTTTGGGTGACTGCCTTATAAGAAATGTGCTTTCATGGTTGAGAAGGGGGCGGTGATTCAATCTGAAGGAATTGAATAATCTGGGAAGCGCAGAATTGAAAATTGTGCATTGTTTTTCTTACTTTTTGGCCCTTGGAGAAGGTGTTTGGCCCTGCTTGAGATTTCACCTTGTATCTGGATCTTTTAGAACTAGTTTTTATTGAGCTTGACTCTGATAGCTAATTTTAATTAGCTAACAGTCTAAGTCTGAAGATTTAGAAAGGAAGTCTTCAGTAAATTATTCTTGGAGTATCCCATGCTATTTAACTATTGGGTAGGACCAGTGAGTAAGTAAAATGATTTAGGTTATCTCTCATCCTCCCTGTAGTAGATACTACTGCTATTTCCTGAGTTGTTATAGTAGAGATCCATCCCCTTTTGGTCTATTCTTAGGGTTACTAGAATATATAAGGATGGAATTCAGGATCCTAGAAACCAAGATTCCATGCTTCCAGAAACTGAGATTCTGGCTTTGGCAATGTGATTGCTCTTTTGAGTCTGTCATTTAACCTGTTTGTCATTTAACCTGTTTCTCATTTGTAAAATGAAGTTAACAGGATAACCTTTAAGGTCTGTCTCTTTGAACTCTAAGAGTTCTGATTCCATATCATCAGTGTGTCAAGTGGATTATGTCTTTCAGAATATGAGTTTTTGTTGCTGTTTTCAAGGCAGCATATCCTAGCCTATCCTGACTGACATAAGTGATTACTCTACTTGGTATTTTCTACAGCTTTATATGTATTAACTCATTTAATTTTCACAACAATCTTATGTATTAGGAATTATTACTCTCCTCTTCCTTTTACAAATGAGGAAACAGACACAGAGAGGATATTTTTTTCAGTGGATTATTTATTACACATGGTTTTGTATATTTATTTATTTATCTATCTATCTATCTATCTATCTATCTATCTATCTATCTATTTATTTATTTATTTATTTATGATAGTCACAGAGAGAGAGAGAGAGAGGCAGAGACACAGGCAGAGGGAGAAGCAGGCTCCATGCACCGGGAACCCGATGTGGGATTCGATCCCGGGTCTCCAGGATCGCGCCCTGGGCCAAAGGCAGGCGCCAAACCGCTGTACCACCCAGGGATCCTGGTTTTGTATTTTAAAATAGAAACTGCCTTGTTAAATATCTAAAATGGCTATCTGGTAAATGAATTTTGAAACTATATTTATTTGAATTTCTTAGAAGTAGAACAGTGAGGGAGGAGAGAGATAGATAGATGGAGAGGTTGCTTCAGATCCCCTCCCCATTCTCCATTACATGATGCAGAAAGATGATCAGTACTCTATAAGGTACATGCCTTTTACTCAAGAATTTTTTTTCAGGAACAGATGTCTGCTTAATTTTAAATATTTTATTTATTTACTTTTAAAGATTTTATTTATTCATTCATGAGAGACAGAGAGAGGCAGAGACACAGACAGAGAGAGAAGTAGGCTCCACACAGGGAGCCCAACATGGGACTCGATCCTGGGACCCCAGGATCATGCCCTGGGCCAAAGGCAGGCACTCAACCACTGAGCCACTCAGGTATCCCTTTTTTTTTAAATATATTTTTTAAGATTTTATTTATTTATTCATGAGAAACAGAGAGAGAGAGAGACAGAGAGACAGAGAGACAGAGACACAGGCAGAGGGAGAAGCAGGCTCCATGCAGGGAGCCCGATGTGGGACTCGATCCCGGGACCCCGGGGTCACGCCCTGGGCCAAAGGCAGGTGCTAAACCACTGAGCCACCCAGGGAACCCCTCAGGTATCCCTTTTTAAAATATTTTTAAAAGAGAATGAAAACTAAATGACACATGAATTTGAGAAAAATTTGAACACCAAATTTAGGTTGATTATCAAATTGTGTTTGGTCTTGCTGAAGTCATTTAGTTATTAGTAAAATGGCTACTTGGAAAATAGATTTTGCTGATTAATAAATACGCAACCTGGAAGCATCTATCACAACAACCTTTGAATGAGGAACAGCCTAGATGGCTAACTTTAAATTTAAAGAATTACTGTAACTGTCATAATTGCCTGCCTGCCTGCTCTCACAACTTCCGCCCCCTCCCTATATCCTTTTTTCCCCAGTATCCTGAAATATTTGTGCCAATTCAGAGACTAGATGGTATAGTGGTTTGAGCAGGGGAGTTGGTATCAGACAGCAGAGGAGTTGGTATCAGACATCTGGCTGTACCACTTACCTAACTGAATGACCTGGAGCAAGTTACTTAACCACTTTGCATCTCCATTTTCTCATCCATTAAATGGAGATCCTAAACAGTGGCTATCTCACAGGGCAGTTGTGAGGATTAAAAAGCTTAGAACATTGTGTGGCATGTGGTAAGTGCTATCCAGATTTTTGCTATTATTGTTCCTTAATAGGTCTGCTCTGTCTTTGCTTCTGGGCTTTTATACTTTCTCTTCTCTCTCCATCATTCTTCATGGGGTAGGCTCTCAGTTGCTCTTCAAGATGCAGCTCAGTGATGGCTCTTTGGGGTGTTTTCTCACATGTCCCCAGCCTGGGTGACATTCTTTCTGAATATCTAGCCACCTGACTATGACTTCTGTTATAGTTGCAGGGTACTTTACCTGCAAATGTTACCTCATAACATAGTAAAGCTACTATCAGTTTACTTATCTATATGGACCATGAACATGGACTGTTCGTTCATTCTTTCTTTCATTATATCTCTCTCTCCTTTTCTTTCTTTCTTTCTTTTGATATTTTGTGAGTATAAGGGAGATACTAGGTAAATGTATATTGAATGGATAAATAGACCAATTTTTCCCTCCATTTCTCTATCCCTTCTTTTTTCCTCCTTCCCTCTCATTCTTCTCTTCTACTTTCTTTCCTTCTTCCTTCCTCTACCAAACTTCCTCTCTTCCTTCACTCTCAAACCTGGCCCTTGATACATTATCTTAGTTATTCCTCACAGGAACTCTGTGAGACAAGCATCATGATTATCCCCATTTTGCAGGTGTGGAAGCAGAGGATCAGAGTAATAGGCAACTTGCCCATCCAAAAGGACAGACCCCTTACAGAGTTGTCTTCCAGTGTTGCTGTCTCTGCTCAAAGTATTTGGGCAATTTTTCCTTGGAATTCCCTTTTGGCCAGTCTATGAGCCACATAAGAAAACCAATCTTAGTTTTGATCACTCTCAGAAAAGATGATTTCCAGTCTGATCACCCCAATTCATCATGTTTGTTTCCAAATAAACCTAGATCATCTTATGAATCTGTTTTGTGCTGGTCTCAGTCTATCAATAACCAGTATTGTGGTTGGACTGGCTCTTGTGGTTCTTAGTATGATTGTAAGATAACCTTAGCAATAACCACAAAGAAGCTTTGAAAAAATAAAGGTTTATCATCTAAAGAGCCTGGAAATTGCACAGCGGAGCTAGGGCCATGCAGTGAGGTCATGGGTAGAGAGTACGTGGGCCTGGTTCTGCTTTTATTTGAGTCAAGAGGGGGGGCTAGGGTTTTGTGCGCTCATTCTTTATTGGTGAATTTAAAACATAAGAGGAGAGATTTTAAGTATGAGAAGAGAAAAAACAAGTGTCCCAAATGGTCAGTTATTGATATCAATCAAGATCTCTAAAACAAAGGAACTTCAATACAGGAGGCAGTCTGGCTCTTTATCTATTTGTGTGGTTGGTAGTGTGTTTATTTGAGATAGCCATCATTGAAGTAGATGCCTCTTTGAAGTGGATGCCTTAGCAATCAAATCTTAAGTCAGGCACTGTCATTGCAAAAAAGAAAGAAAACAATTGTCAGGGCTTATGCAGAGATGCCTACTCTTGCCACTTTTATTCAACGTATTATTAGAACTCCTAACCACAGTAATTAGGCAAGAAAAAGAAAAAAAAGGCATCTCAATTGGTAAGGAGGAGGTAAAACTGTCACTTTTTGCAGATGATACGATATTATATATAGAAAAAAAGAAAAGCCTATTAGAAATAATAAATGAATTCAGTAAAGTTGCAGGATACTTTACCTGCAAAAATTAACTTGCAGAAATCAGTTGCTTTTCTATACATTAATAATAAGCTATCAGAGAAATGCAGAGAACAATTCCATTTATAACTGCATCAAAAATAATAAAATACCTAGGAATAAATTTAATCAAGGAGATGAATGTCCTGTATTCTGAAAACTGTAAGACATTGGTGGAAGATATTTCAGATGACAGTAACAAATGGAAAGATATACCATGCTAATGGATTGGAAGAATTAATATTGTTCAAATGTCCATACCCACAGCAATTTACAGTTTCAGTGCATAATCTCCATCACAATACCAATGACATTTTCCACAGAACTAGAACAAAGAATCCTAAAATTTGTGTGAAACCACAGAAGACCTCAAATATCCAAAACAGTCTTGAGAAAGAACAAAGCTGGAGGTATCATACTCCCTGATCAAATTACACTGCAAAGCTATAGTAGTCAAAATTACATGGTACTGACATGGAAGCACACACACAGATTAATGGAATAGAATAGAGTCCAGAAATAAACCCACAAATATATGGTCAACTAATCTATTCCAAAGAAGGCAAGAATATAAAATGGGAAAAAGACTCTTCAGTAAATGATGTTGGGAAAACTGGACAGCTACATGTAAAAGAGTAAAACTGGACCACTGTCTTATGCCATATATAAAAATAAATTCAAAGTGGATTAAAGACTTAAATGTAAGGCCCCAAATCATAAAATTCTGAGAAGAAAACATAGGCAATAAGCTCTTTGACATGAGTTTTAGCAGTATTTTTCTGGCCAGTCTCCTCAGGCAAGGGCAACCAAAGCTAAAATAAACAAATGGGATTACATTATAATAAAAAGCTTTTGCACAGCAAAGAGACCATCAACAAAATGAAAAGTCAACTTACTGTATAAGAGAAGATCTTTGCAAATCATACATTTGATAGGAGGTTAATATCAAAATATATAAAGACTTACACAACACCAAAAAGACAACCCAATTAAAAAATAGGCAAAAGATCTAAATAAGTATTTTTTCCAAAGAAGATATACAGATGTCAACACAAGTACATGACAAGATGCTCAACATCATTAATTATCAGGGAAATATAAATTAATATCACTTCATATTAGAATGGTTATTATCAAAAAGGAAGGAAATAACAAGTGTTGGCAAGGATGTGAAGAAAAGGGAACCCTCAGGCACTGTTGGTGGGAGTGTAAATTGGTGCAACCACTGTGGTGAACAGTATGGAGATTCCTCAAAAACTTACAAATAGAACTACCATCCAATCCAGTAATTCCACTACTGGATATTTACCCAAAGAAAATGAAAATGAAAATACTAATTCAAACAATATATGCAGCCATTTTTTGTTCTTGCCTGAGGAGACATACCCATAAATATGTTGCTAAGGCAGGTATACAAGAGATTAGTGCTTGTCTTTTCTTTTAGGAGTTTTATGGTTTAGGTCTCACATTTAGATCTTTAATCCATTTTGAATTTATTTTTGTGTATTGTTATAAAGAGGCCCAGTTGTATTCTTTTGCATGTAGGCATCCAGTTTTCCCAATACCATTTATTGAAGAGTTTATCTTTTACCCATTTTATATTCTTGTCTCCTTTGTTATAGATTAGTTGACCACACAGGTTTATTTCTGAGCTCTTTTTCCTGTTCAGTTGATTTGTATGTCTATTTCTTTGTCAGTACCATGCTGTTTTGATTAATATAGCTTTGTAGTATATCTTGAAATCTGGGATTGTGATACTTCCAGTTTTCATTTTTTATTTTCAAGGTTGCTTTGGCTATTTAAGGTCTTTTGTGGTTCTACACAAATTTTAGAATAATTTGTTCTAGTTCTGAGAAAAAGTACTATTGGTATTTTGATAGGGATTGCACTGAATCTAGATTGCTTTGGGTAAAATGGACATTTTAACAGTATTAATCCTGGGGCACCTGTGTGGCTTTGTCACTTAAGTGTCTGACTCTTGATTTTGGCTCAGGTCATGATCTCAGGGTTGTGAGATTGAGCCCTGTGTTGAGCTGCACACTGGGCATGGAGTCTGCACAAACAAACAAACAAACAAACATTAATTCCTCCAATCCATGGGCATTGAATATCTTTCTATTTGTGTGTGTTGTCCTCAGTTTCTTTCATTGGTGTCTTACAGTTTTCAGTGTAGAGGTCTTTTACTTCCTTGGTTAAATTTATTTCTAGGTATTTTATTCTTCTTGCTGAAATTATAAATAGGATGGTTTTCTTAATTTCTCTTTCTTCTATTTAATTATTAGTCTAAAGAAATGCAATAGATATATTTCTTTTCTTTGAGAAGAGAAGAGAGAGAAAATGAGGGGGTTATTGGGGCAGACGAAGAGAATCTTAAGTAGGCTCCACTCCCAACCAAGAGTCTGATGTGAGGCTTAATCTCACGACCCTGAGATCATGACCTGAGCCAAAATCAAGAGTCAGATGCTTAACCAACTGAACCTCCAGGCACCCCACAACAGATTTCTTTATATTAATTTTGTATCCTATACCTTCAGAATTTCTTTTGGAATGATGATGAAAATGTTCTAAAATTTATAATGTGGATGTTTGCACAACTTTGTGAATATATTGAATACCACTGAATTTTACACTTTACAGGAGTGAATTATATTTAAAAAATTAATAATTGTCATAATTAAATACATGCCAGTTGCTCACTCCCAGTCACTATCCTGTGAGATTGGCATTTGGATGAGAAAGAGAATACTTTTTCTTTGTGCTCTGGAAATGTCTCAGTAGATGTTCTTAAATGGAAAGATGAAGTAGACCATAAATAGTTTAATCAAGATATTGCAATACTTAGTGCTAATATCTGAGCATAGACTATACTCGGAAAGATCTCTATACTTCTGGGTGACAGCTCTAGGAATTCTGAAAGATTTCAAAATGTGGGCTGCTCCAATATTTGTATAGCTGAGACATGGTATTATTAATGGCTTCAATACTGTGAGGTACCTAGGGGCAGGAGCCATGCTTTGTGTTCATTTTGATTCCCTTGCTTAGCATCATGTCTGGTCTACTGGCAAGATTGTGTGTTTGGTGATTCAATTGAGAAACTGCTGTTTTGGAAGGCTCCTGGTTGTTCCAAGGACAAAAATGCCTTCAAGCTTATGGCTGTTCTGACCAGCCTGAGGGTTAGCCCTGTGGGGAAGATGTTGCAGAATTTACCAACTGTCCTCATGCAACTATTTCTTTTCTCAGAACCGGTAAACTATTTTGTTTCTTTGGTGTTTTCACTCTGATTCTGGTTAAAACGATGATTTGGAATAATATGTGGGTACTTCTGGAGTGTTGTGCTTTCTTCCCTGGTAGTACACTGAAGACTTTGGGTTCCTGGGTCAGTGAGATTTAGGAAAACAAAAGGTGGAATTAACCTCACTTTTCTTCTTCTTCCTATTCTTTTTTTTTTTTTTTTTGTACTTTCGATCACATTTATCAAACAGCAGTGCATAGATTTTGTGTAGCTTATGGATCTTTGTTGTAATAAATTGTTTTTCTTTTTTTTTTCTCTGTGAAGGTACTTTATGTTGATTCTTTCTGTTAAATATCCTTTGCTTGCATTAGACTTTTCTTTGTGTTGATTTTTTGCTTCATTTTTTTTTCCATTTCCCATGCTGTTCAGTTACTGGATGCCAGAAGAACTAAGGTTTGTCCACTCTTTGCAGTTTGTTTGTTTTGCTCTGCACAGCCTCACCTCCTTGTGTGTGTTTATGTCTGTCTCTGTCTGCATTTGTTCCCTTTTGCTTGCAGATGCAGTAATCCTGTTTACTAAACCTGTTCACAGCTTTATTTGTAAAAAATAAAGTCCTCGTTTGTGTCTACTTGTAGTGGATGCTCTTATTTTCATTTTTTAAATGGAAATGCATTTATCATGGAGAATAATGGATAGTAGAATAAAGAACACCTTAGGAAACAAGGAATACTGAGTCTGGAGCATTGCGGGCGTAAAGAAGGTGTGTTTGTGAGACTTTTCCCCTCTAACCCTTTCCACTTCCTCAATTAAAACTTTGTAGATGTATAATTTCCCTTGTGACTGACACTAATATATTGTTCTGTGTATGTGTACATTTCTCTTCTCCTAAGACATTCAGAAAGCCTCATTGAATTACTTTCCCCCTCTTCATGTGCTGTCCCATGCTTCTGAAGTCACCCTGGAGGACTTCACGGCTAGCCCTCTGGACCTCATGATTAACATTCCATCTTCATAGTGTGGTAGTAGCAAATAGCGCTTGGCATGTCCATTGACTTTTTCTCCTTCTTTCTCCTCTTCTGCTCTGCCTGTCTTACACAGCACCTGCAGTTGACAATCCAAGCCCTTCAGGATGAGCTTCGAACCCAGAGAGACCTCAATCACCTCCTGCAGCAAGAGAGTGGCAGTCGTGGAGCTGAGCACTTCACCATTGAGCTGACTGAGGAGAACTTCCGGCGGCTCCAAGCTGAGCATGACAGACAAGCCAAGGAGCTGTTCCTTTTAAGGAAGACCTTGGAGGAAATGGAGCTGAGAATTGAAACACAGAAACAGACCCTCAATGCCCGAGATGAGTCAATTAAAAAGCTTCTTGAGATGCTGCAAAGCAAAGGTTTGCCTTCTAAAAGTCTTGAGGATGACAATGAACGGACACGGCGGATGGCAGAAGCTGAGTCTCAAGTCAGCCACTTGGAAGTGATTTTAGACCAGAAAGAGAAGGAAAACATACATCTTAGAGAGGTAAGGACATTCATTCTATTTCCCCAAAGCCATATTTTACAAGTTAAAATATGTTACCAAGTTATTTACAGATTGGAAGATATCTACAGCCTTAACAAAATTTCCTGGCTCTGTTTTATAATCTTCTTGTCTGCTTATCACCTTTAAACTGGAATTTTGCATTAGTTTTTTTTCTCTGCTCACTACACATATGTTCCATTGTTATTTGACACGTATTCAGAATCCAAGTGTGTGCAGCACATGCCAACTCTAAGGTGGTTTACAATTGTTTTCCCCCAGATGGCCATAGTTTCAGGTTTTTTTAAGTACAGTGCTAACTTTTAGATGTTTATCAAATATCGTCCTTCTAAAGGAGCAAAACAAATAGGTGATTAGCAAAACAATGAACCTAAATATTTTTATAGCTAAATTAGGGCAGCATTTGCAGAAAGCATGTGGATATTTCTAGGAAGAATGGTAAAATGTGCAGACCAATTTTGAACGTTTAGTTTTCAGATAATCTTTGTCTTCCTTTTCTTCTGTCTAGAACAAACTATCCCAGGTTTTCTGAATATGCATTTTACCCTTAGTGGATTAAATTATTTGAAGTCCTTCAGAGGCAGATTTTCTGGCCTGCCACCACTATTGATTATTGAGATGTTTAGATATCTGAGGATATGTAGTTGGATAGAGCTTAGAAAAAATGTGGGTGACAGCCAAGGTTTGAAATTTTTATAGCAGTTCCTTGCCACTATGGTGGATATGGCTCTCAAAAGTACCATGTAGGCAAAATGCTGTGGGAGGCGCAGATCTCACAGAAAATAGGAAACAATAAAATGGCATTAAGTATATTTTAAAGATATTCTATAACAATAAATAAAAATTCTAAAAGATATTCGCTTTCAAACCAGGTTAGACTTCTTGGCATTATGTACCTTTTCACAGCCTTTTCGGCTGTGAGTCTTTTTTCTTTTTTCTTTTTTTTGGTTGTTCAGAAAACATGACTTCCATGATGGGGCTTGCTAATGCAGATGCTCCCAAGAGTTTTCTCTGATGTGGATTGTATTTACTTAGAACATTTGAACAGAACTTTTGTATCTTCAGACTTCATGTCCTCCATGCTTATTCTCTGTTGTTTTATTTTCATGAGACATTAACAGCATGCTTAGGAAACTACTGGCTTGGTTATGGATAGAGATGCTCAAAGAGATGTTTTGTTGGTCCTGGGTTTCTTATTCATATTCTAAGAGGCTGAATATCATGGGTAGACTTCTAAGATGGCCCTTAATGACTTATACTTCTTGGAAATCATACTCTTGTGTAAATCCATGTCCTTGAGTATAGGCTGAACCTAGTGATTTGATTCTAAACAATAGAATATGGTGAAGGTAATGGATGCCAGTGTGACTTACATGATTAGGTTATATAAGACTGTTATTTCCATCTTGTTAGCAGACTCTATTGAGTTCTCAACTTGCCTGCTTTGATGAAGCAAGTTGCCATGTGAGAGAGGCCAGTGTGGTAAGGGACTAAGAGTAGCCCTTCCAGTCAACACCTAGTGAGGAACTGAGACCCTCATTCAAACAGCCACAAAGAACTGAAAACTGCCAACAACTACTTGAAAGTAGTTGAAACTACTTGAAAGTGCGCTTGAAAGTGGATCCTTTCCCAGTGCAACCTTCGGATAAGATGACAGGTCCTGGATTGACACCTTGATTGCAGGTTTGTGAGAGACTATGAAGCAAAGGACCCAGCAAAGCTGTGCCTGGATTCCTGACTCACAGCAACTGTGAGATCATAAATGTGTGTTGTTTTAAGCTGCTGAATTTGGGAATAATTTGTTACACAATAATAAATAACCAGTACAGTGGAGAGAAAGTAATCTCTTCCTGCCTTTCTCCATAGACTTTATATTTAGTTTACAGAAGGGAAGCAGTAACTACTGGCATGTAATCACTTGCATGTAGAGCAACTGTGGATTTTGAAATTTTGGTTATGTTATCTTAGAACTGTGGCTAGAGATTGCCATAGTTGAAAAAAGCTGCTGCTTTATTTTGGGTGCCAGGGGTTCATGTTGCATTATACAGCAGGGCAGTGATGCCAGAGAAACCTCCATCTGCAGCATTGACCTTGACTTTATGTTGAGGTCTTGTGGTAAAGGCAGAGTCACTCTTTTTCTGTTATTAGATTCTTCTCATTGATAGCACTAAGTAGATGGTGCCTTGATTCTATTGTGTGGATGCCTCCACTTAAATGAATCTAAACAAAATTCAATTTGTGTTTTATAAGATTAGTTTGCCCTCACAGTGGTCTGGCATGGAAATAGATCATGTTTAGAGCCTTGAACATCAGTTTGAGAGCCCACAGAGAGTGGTACAGAAAATTCAGCCCAACATACATAGCTAGTTTCCTTGAGCATCAGATGAAAGTCAGAGGATTGCCTTTTTCTTGGATTATCGAGGTGTGTGTAGAAAAGGTGTCTTTATATAAAAATCTCATTTTAAACTTAACAAAAAGACTTGGAGGCTTGAAAGGACCTTCCCTAAGAGAAGGAATGTACTGGCTTCAGGAATTTTGTGAGCCTGCTTTTAAACCATTGACTTGAAATCAGTCATGGTGGGAGTATTTACACCATGGAAATCAACAAATTTCTACTCCCAAGGCCTACGCCCCTGCTACCCTATCCCTAAAGCCCACTTACCAACACATCTCTGAATAAATGACATTGAATGTTTAACCACAATGCAGCAAGAAGAGGCAAGTTAAATAGTGCAAGAATTATGAGTTCCTTAACCACTCATCATTCATTAGAAATTTTCATAGCAGTATCTGGATAGATGCTTACATGTCAGACATGTTGAAGAATGCTTTACATTGACTCATATTTAACTCTCATAACTACCTTGTGCATTCAGTTATTCATCCATTCAGTGAGCACTTTACTGAAGATCTGTTTTGGGTTAAAGCATTGTGTTGTGGGGATGAACCATAATTTAATAGTTAAATAGAGAAGTATCGTGAAAAAAAGAAGAGAAGGAAGAATTAGTGACCTGGGTGGGGCCAACTTGATATCAGGTGGTCAGGGAAGGCCCCTTGGAGGCAATGAAATTGTGAACTGAGACCTGAATGATAAAAAGGAACTGGCCAGGGATCCCTGGGTGGCGCAGTGGTTTGGCGCCTGCCTTTGGCCCAGGGCGCGATCCTGGAGACCCAGGATCGAATCCCACGTCGGGCTCCCGGTGCATGGAGCCTGCTTCTCCCTCTGCCTGTGTCTCTGCCTCTCTCTCTCACTGTCTGCCTATCATAAATAAATAATAATAAAAAAAAAATTAAAAAAAAAAAAAAGGAACTGGCCATGAGAAGCTTTCAGAAGACTGTTCCAGGTGCTTGCTTCGGCAGCACATATACTAAAACAGAAGACTGTTCTAGTCATGTGGAAAGATCCGTACCTAGGAGGTAGGTGCTATTACTTGGCCATTTTACCTGGGGGGCCTGAGGGACAAGGGACATTAAGAAGCTTGTCCAAAAAAAAAAAAAACAAAAAAAAAAACAAAAAAAAAAAAGGAAGCTTGTCCAGCTTCCCAGTGCTGAAGCTGGTATTTGAATTGGGCTGATTCCAGAGTTTCAGCCATTAAACCGTTTCATGAAATCCCTTTTCTAGAGGAAGCTTCTCCAAAATGTGCTCTGCAGAACAGCCTTTTTGTGGGATGCTGATAACGTGCTATGAGAGAAAAAGGGTTGTTGAGGCAAATGAGCTTGTGAAATGCTGGATTCCACAGAGTTTACTGTAGGACTCCTCAGGCTCCTTAATATGCAAGCGTCAGTCATTCCCAGGAAGGGGTAGGTTCTCTAACTTATTTAACTTGCTTTTGTCTTGCTGCACTGGTGTTCTTTGTAAAAAATTTGGAAAAAAGCTATGCTAGAAAATAAAAAGTGCTGCTTTTAACTTGTGATCTGCAAAGCATGTAAAAATATACAAATAGTTCTTTCCCATGGCCAAATAACTGGGTAATTTCTTCCATTAGTTATTCTAGAAGGCAAAGTTTATTATAAGCTATTTCCATATTCTCTACTGAGTTTTAGAATGCTCTTCTGTCAGGGTCTGGGTTTTTTTTTTTTGTTTTTTTGTTTTGTTTTTTTACTTTTTTACTTTTGAGTGGAAAAATGTGGCTGACTGCTCTTGGTATTAAAGCAGTAAGAATAGCCCAGCTTGAATAAAGAAGTAGCCTGACCTCTGTTAATTTAAATGAGTCAAAAACATGATTTAAAATGTACTTGAGGTTTTAAGTTCAGTGTGTACCTGATTTCTTTTTCATTTTGCACGGTTCAACCCGGTTGGGGCTAGATGGTGTAATGCTGGAGAATGGAGTGCTAGTGGTTTTATGATTCATTTTCAGGCAGAGGTGTTGGGCCTCATATAAACCCCATCTCCTGAAATACTAGTCTTGTGTAGCCTATTGTTTGAAGAGATTTTGAGTTGGCAGGAGTTGTACATGGGGAGGTTGGGTTGCTTTAGTGTCTTGTTATCTTTCGGTGGTCTGGAAAAGGCTGAGGGCGAAACCACTTCTTTGCCTGGCAGGAAACAACAACAAAAAGACTATGATCTCAACTTATTTGGAAGACCAAAACCATTGCCCAAAAACTACAACTGATGTGCTAATGTGAGCCGAAGTGTTGGCTGAAACACAGCATTACTCACTAGTGTCGTGGGATGCTTTTGGATACAGGTTGATTTGATAAGACATTATTGAATGTGGTAATAGTTTACCTTGTTCTCTAGCTTTTTCTGCACAGAACATATTGTTCCCTGTAAAGGTTTTGGTAATCAAGTACCCAAAATGCTATTGATTTAATTAAAGAAAAAAGTGGGTTTATATATCAGTTCCTCCTATATTCACTCTCCTTAATATTTTCTTGGCTGGTCCCTAGAAGAGAGTCAGGAGTCTCTGGATTCATTGCACTGTAGGATGTTTGAAGGGAAGGGTATATGTTCTGCTGACATGATTTCCTATGCTAATCCCTTTGGGCAGCGTGTGGCATCTTTGGTAGCAAGGGTTAAAGAGCACTCAAGTCATTGGGGGCCACAATTGCTACTAACCCGGGAGACTAGGCCTGGGCTTCCCACTATGCTGCTGTTGGGGCAGGGAGAAAGAGGCAAGGCAACATGAATTCTTGCTTTCCTCTTTTTTTTACCCAGGTTGTCCCTGGAGCAGTGGGAGATCTACCTAGGCAGAGTGTGTGACCTAGAAATTCCTGAGCTCATAAACCTTTTACTGATGGCTCAAACCTCCACTATATGATCTTTGCCCAAAGTTTTAAACTCCACCGTAGTCCCATATCTCAAAACCATATGGCTTCTTTCTTTGTAACATAAACTTGTTGCCAGTTTTGCTGGCTGAACCATGATTTTGCTGATGTAGGCATTTCTAATTCTGATTCTACAGATTTAACATGTTCTATTTCTACCATTTTTTTCAAAGCTTATCACAGAAAATATTCCTAAACATGAGTGACCACTTAAACATAACATTCTACATATTCTCTCTTGCAAGAGGTATTTCCTATTTATATTATAGAACCTAACAATTACTCTCTTTTTAAAAATAAGTTTCTTACCTGATCAGTATGTTCCATCCATATTCCCAGGCCTCATATATTTCCTGCAGGTGCTCAGTAATTGAAAGAGTGAAAAAGTAGTTGAAAAACAATGGCGGTCAGCCGGGGTGGCTCAGCAGTTTAGCATTGCCTTTAGCCCAGGGCCTGATCCTGGAGACCTGCGATCAAATCACACGTTGGGCTCCCTGCATGGAGCCTGCTTCTCCCTCTGCCTGTGTCTCTGCCTCTCTTTCTCTGTGTCTCTCATGAATAAATAAAATCTTAAAAAAAAAAAAAAGATGGAGAATTTCTCTGTGATTTATTTTGCCAATATTGCAGGGGTGGTTCATAATGACTCTAGTGCCAAGCTTTTTTATGTTTTCTGTATCATCTGTGTTTGGTGTGGAGCAGGAATTTGAGTATAACCCTAACTGAAAGTTTTCTTTCATTTTTTTGAAACTCTGTTGATGCTGTGGGAGCACCCTTGGCAAGTTTGTGGTCTTGTTCAAGGATTCAGATGGGCAATAAGAGGAACAGCTCATACTTGCTGAGGCTTATTTTGTGCCAGGTTCTGTACTATATCAATCAGTTGTTATCATCTCTATCACACAGATAAAGAAATTGAGGCACAAAGAAGTATTTCTTAGTCACACAAAGCAAATGATGGAGCCAAGGTCAGAACCCAGGAAGGCTGCAGAGTCTATACTTGTCACCATCACATGCTACTACTTCTTGGGGTGGTAGAGTAAGAGAACATAAAATGGCACTTAAATGCTGTGCATCTCAGAAGTAGGAGACTGACCACTGACTTCATCATGACAGAGCTAGTCTTCAAAGGCAGAAAGAATTTCAACACACAGCATTGGTGATGAAGTACGATTGGAAAAGAGACATCTGAGCCAAGCCTCAGAGGTGGGAAATGTGATGCGTTTGGGGGTGCCATGAGTTTGGAGCAGTTGAAACTCCACCATCAGGAGGGAAAGGAAATGAGGCTGAAGTGGTGGTTTGAGGTTAGGTCACTCAAGACCTTGAACATGTGACACAGGGTATTTGCTTTTACTTGGTAGGCTCTGGGAAGCCTTTGAAGGAATTTTCCTAAGAGAATGGCATGATCAGAAAAGATTGTTATTGCTAATTGATAGTGGATTGGGAGGAGGAGACATGGAGACACATTAGAAAGATAATGTGGTTGTTGAGATCACCAAGAGTCTGAATATGGGTGGTGGCTGCAGAAGTTGAAGGGGAAGATCATTTCCACATCCAGGCAGGACCTTGACAACCTGGGAGCCGAGTATTGAGAGCTGTGAGGAGCAGACAGCCTCTGTGGGCCTGAGCACAGGCAAATGGTAGGATAGTGGGCCAGTGGGAGTGGTCAGCAAGAGGTATTAGGCTTGAGGAAAGCCTTCGGATGTGTTGAGTTCAATGAAATCCTGGTGGAGTTGTCCAACCAGGGTTGAGAACATGGCTGAGGAAATGACTGTGAAGTTCTCCCCTAGTATACAAGGCATTTCTGAGTATTGGTCATGTTGTTGCTGTTGTTTTTACACACACCTGATCATTTGTGGCTTCCAAGCCCCCAGTTGGTGTGATCATCCGAAGTTTGCCTTGTCTTTCACCTTACATGTTGTTTAAGAGGTGACTTTAGGAAATTCATACTTCTCCTTCATGCCTCTTTTCTGAGTAAGCATATCACTGAGTAAGCATATATCACATTTGACTGTGGTATATCTTTTGAGGTTATGTAGAATTTTCATTGACTGATGCCAACTTGGTACAGATTCCCTTTGTTTGCACTGAGTTCCATTTTCTCCAAGTACTCCATACAGGATGAATGCCAATGAAGCATCTCTATAGGAAAGCATTCTCTCTGAACCCTGATTAACAACACTTTCAAAAGCAGAATTTCATAATTTTACCCACACATTTCTGATGACAAAGGGAATGCACCTGTTTCCATTTCTGTTTAGCATCATTTGTCTTATCTTTAAATTCTAATACATTCTTTAAAGTTTGAACACTGCATGCTAATTTGAAATGGTTGAGGTTTTACCCCATGTTGTTTTTTTATTTTTAAAGATTTTATTTATTTATTCATGAGAGAGAGAGAGGCAGAGACACAGGCAGAGGGAGAAGCAGGCTCCATGCAGGGAGCCCGACCTGGGACTCAATCCTGGGACTCCAGGATCACACCCTGGGCTGAAGGTGGCGCTAAACCACTGAGCCACCTGGGCTGCCCCCCCCCCACCCCCCATTGATTTTAATGAGGGTCATTGATTGCTTTTTACAGTAAAAGAGACTGGTGGAGCCCCAGGGAACCCCAGGGAGCTGTTAGGCACAAGGCATTTTTGAACCTACTGAGAAAAGAAAGTGGCAGGGTAGAGGGAGGTGAGGGGAGGTGACAGGGTCAGGGAGAATGTCAGGTGGTTATGCTGGGAGAGACTCTCATGACTGTTTTCACTGCCCTGTCCTCTTGCTCTATGTTGGGTGTGAGTGCTTTTTGAAAAATATTCTTTTGGTAGCTGACCTAATTTATTATTATCACATTTGGTAAAACCATGTACCACAAATGAAACCTCAGAGGTGAGAAAGTGCTCCAAGTACCAGGACTGTGGATACTTTGATAGGTCACAAACCGTGACAATGAGAAATTGAGACAGCTCAGTTATACCAAGGTCCTACCTGTCTTGGATGGAACGTCAGCCAATACCTTACATATTAAGGAGGCTTCATAGTTCATAGAACACACTCTGTTTTGATGTTTTCCTCTGATGCTCCTAGTAAACTTGTGAGGGAAGAAGCTCAGAGAGATTAGGAAGTAATGATAAGTAACATTTACTGGGCACTCAAGAGCATTAGCTTAATTTCCAGGGAGTGCCACTAAATCCTTCCAACAATTCTATAAGGTGGGTGTTAGTTTCCTGCCTCTCAGATGAGGAGTCTGTGGCCCAAAGGGGTGATGGGTCGGGTCCAGCTTCTTAGAGCAAGTAGTGATGGATCTAGGATTTAAGTTTAGGCCTGCTGGTTCTAGGCATCTGTTCCTAACCACTCCTTGACACTGCCAGGGATAATCCTTGAGTACACCAGAGACTAGAATTCTGGTCTTCTGACTTGCTCAGGGATATTTTCTCAGTCAGTGCAAAAAAGGAAAAAAAAAATAATGCAAAAGGCTCTGACTTTTTTTTTCTTGCTTCATCTTATCAGGGCCTGTTGAATTCAGGACTGTATAAATCTGTGAGGTCACTGAGCAGTGGAAGAGTTAAACAGTGCCACAGAGAATACAGTATCACAGCTGGATCTCCTCAGTCCATCTGTGGCTCATGAAAGTTAAAGTACGAGCTTCAAATATGAAGAAGAATAGTACTGTATGTCTAGGCCATGAATTACTAGGGAATAGATGACTTTTTGTGAATGGAGAATAAGGAGAAAATAGGAGGTTCTTAGAGATGGACCTTCCCTATTTTATCTGTTCAAAGTTAGTCTTCTTTTTCAGTGTTTTAACTGTATCATTATTTCATGCCTAAAAGAAATGCTTTGTTTCCCCAAACTGACTTTACTTTTTATTTACTTTTTGTTAAGTATTTTGGGTTTCTCTGTCAGTGTGAGACATTAAAACTGTATTTATAACCTCCTGATAAGTGCCCCATTTCATTGTTCTTCTAGGTGGCTAAAATTTAGTAAAGCAAAATCTACTTTCCCACACACTCTGGCTTGGATGTGAAAGGGGAAACTTTGGCACATATGTTGAGTGTCTTAAATCTTTTGGGTAGAAGGTTACATAAGGCAATGTGAATGCTTGCTGGGCGATTCCTACGATTGACTTATAGTTTACAGCAGTTGTGACTTATACAAAGTAGGAATCAAATCGTCCTTAATAAAGGAAAGATATAATTATATATGGGTGGCTTATAGAAAAAAAGGAAAAAGAAAGAAAGATGAGTGAGCCTTTAGAAAAACTTGAAGATTTATTACTCAATTAGATCAAGAGTGGGCACACTAGAGCTTGTGGGGCATGTGTGGTTCACCATGTTTTTTTTTTATGGCCTGGGAATTAAGAATGGTTTTTATCTTTTAGATGGTTATATTTGAAATGGTTCTGTAAGTATATAATATCCTAAATAGATACAGATATGTATATAATATCTAAATAGTTGCTAAAAAGAAAACCTCTTTTGATTTTACCTCCTAGCCCTCAAAGCCTAAAATATTTACTACTTGGCCATTTAAAAAAATTGTGATGACTCCTGAATTAGATGATAAATAAACAGTTTTTGAATCAAGATGTTGGGTAAAAAGCATATGTGCAATTAGTTTTATTTATATTATCAAATCTGACAGTTTGTGTAGAGCTTTTGACTATTTTTTTTTAAATGAGTAGACAGTATTTTTTTTCTGTCATTTCTGCCTGTATTTCCCTTACCATGATTAGGCTGGTGATTTTCATCTCCAGAGATGTTGCACCTTGAGCATTGCCAGTTACCATGAAAGTCTGCAGCTCTTTCAGGAATGGTGGGTGTAGGGGAGGTAACCTGTGGGTTACAAAGGGATTATGTGGGAAGAATTCACTAACCTATAAAATGCTAGAGAATTTTAGATAGCCATTCAAACTCCAAAGGAATCAGGAATTCCTAATTAAAACACAGTTTCCAAATCCTCCTCCTTTTTTTTTTTTTTTTCTTTTTCTTTAAATGCCTGTGCTTACTGATGCTTTTTAGGCCTTATACAATGCTTTATTAAATCTGTGGCTGCTTTAGAGGAACTGGCCAGAAAAAGAAACTGTCCATGTATATATAAATCATGTTAAAAGATACACATAGTAATCATTGGTGTACCGTAGATTTGTTTGGTTTTCCTGTGGAAAGTATTCTTAATCAGGTAAAACCAGGGCCTGGTCAGAATGACAACTGAGAAATCCCTTTACCACCCTCTTCCCTTCCTTCCGTTTCTAAGGCAGTCAGATCTGTTTAGGTCACATGTGGGCCAGGTTGTCAGCTGTTTGAGCATATTTAGTGTTGGGGGAAGACCCTGCCTATTTTTGATATTTTGCTTCTTTGGTGTAGCCCATGGTTTCTTTGGTGTAGCCTATTTTTGATATTTTGCTTCTTTGGTGTAGCTCACAGCAATCTCAGCACTACTGACGTTTGGAACAGGATAATTCTTTGTCGTGGGGGTTGTCCTGTGCATTGTAGGATGTGTAGCATCATTCTGGGCCTCTATCCACTACATACAAATAGCACCTTTCCTCTTCCCCCAGTTGTGACAACGAAAAATGTCTCCAGACATTGCAGAATATCTCCGGGAGGAGGCCAAAATCACACAGGTTGTGAACTGCTGGTGTAGTGATTGACACATCCTTCTGGTGGCTGGCCTGTGGCTGTGGCAAAATACAGTAATTCCCAGCCCCACCTGCTTGAAACTGTTTTACTGAGGAAGGGCAGCCCAGTCATGATAATTCTTGACCCAAAGACTGCCTGCAGGGGATTGAACTAGGAAACAGATGTGCTGAGTGGAGGTGGGGGCTTGAGTCTGAAAAGAAACAGAAGTGGTGTGTGTGTGTGTGTGTGTGTGTGTGTGTTTGTGTGACAGAAAGAGAGAGAGAGATAGAAGAAGCAGCTACCTATTACTACCCCCGCCTTCCCTCTCAGGAAAGGTAGGGCTGGGAATTAGGAAAGTCCTAGAAAATAAATCTAAGGGAGGGGCTGGAGGTAGTGTTCTGATCTGAGATACCACTTGGGAAAGCTGGACTTTGTGAAAATAAAAGATGTTTGATTCTCAGGAGTATTTTTAGAGGTAATAATTATAGATCTGAGAAGACACATAACTTTGCTTTTTTGACCAGTGGACTCTTACTATTAATCAGCAGTTCTGTTTTACGGTAAAGGTTGTCGTCCCTGCTTTCCTCAAAATGGCCTCTGAGTCTCCCTTTCTGTTTTTTCAATAAACATTTCTCTACATGAACTGCTTATCCACCCTTTCCCAGCTCCACCAAACTTCAGAATAATTTTGGAGTGTGGTAGTTTTATCGTGTGGAAATGTAGTACAGATGTTCAGAATTACCTTTTCTTTCTCTTCTTTAAAACATCATGACCACACATGCTTTGCTCTAAGTACTATTAAGTATTTTTATTATTACTATTAAAAAATCTTGCCTCAGGCAGATTCCTATGAAATCTCAAGTAAAGGCAAATATTAAAATAGCAGCAAGTATTTATGTATATCACACTAAAAAGTCTGAACTCATATTTGGCTTTTCATGCAACTGAAACCTTTATTTTTTGACCCACTTGACCAAGTTCTCTAGTTTTGCCCTCTTTTCCTAACTCTAAAATTTTAAGTTTAGACTATGGGATTTTGTTCACTTTTTCCCTTCCCCAGTTTTCTCTAGACTTGACTTTTTCTTTTTATCTTGTGTATATATTTGAACTCAGCTCAATCACTTAATGAAGTTTGATGGGAGAATTTGGATGCCAGCATGAATTAGTGCATGCTTTTAAAAGTTATTAATGGAGGAAAGTTCTCTTCTCCCAGAGAATTCCACTGATGAGTGGCAGGGTTTCTGTGTTCTTCAACTGTAGCATACATATACAAAGGAAATGTTTTATCAACACTCAATACCTACCCCACTCAGAAACCTATTTATGGAGATTAGCTGCTTCTCTAACCATTAGCTTCTTTTGGGTTTATTAGTACCACTTTCTTTTTATATTTCTTGGCCAGACTTAAACATATTTCTCTTAATAGTTGCTAAAAAGAAAACCTCTTTAGATTTAATTACTTGAACCTGGAATCAAGAGCTCCCTCACCACCTGTGAGCACTTTTTAGCATGCTGGAGATTAGTCCTGGTTCAGACAAATGATCTTTAAAGCATTGCTTTTTCCATCCACATCTAAACAGAAATGCATTGCAAGGTGATTTTCTTTTAAAGGGCAGTGGAGATATTTTTCCTTCTGTTAGAGTCCATACAGCAAGGAAGAGGCAAAACCTGACTGTGCCTGAGACAGCAGAAATAACACTTAATGTAGGTTTTCCACCATGGCTTCATGATACCCAGTGGTGTTCCTGCCAACAGTCTCTGTTGCAATACTTTTATGATGCATGTCAAGATTTAGATGGTTTTAAGGACTCAAGCTTTAGTTGCTTTAGAAGACAGAATGTTGCACATGACTGGATCTTTGCCAATTCCACACTGGAGGCTTGAGACACCTGAAAAACCTGCCATGTGCTAACCTCAATGGATATTCTTAGGCTGCCTCTTGAGCAATTGTTACAGGGAGAGGGATCACGAGAGTTTAGTGGAGATTTGAGGATGCTTATGCCGAGCGGGGACTTCTGATATGTGATGACACAGGATTCCCCAGAAGACATGAAATCTCTTTGAAGAACTCATGTTTGTAAGCTGTGGTTATCTTTGCATGCTGGCTTTTTGCTTGGTTGCCTCACAAGCACAAATGTTAGAGGACTCAAGAAGAATGGTCTAAAATGACCACATTTCTGAAATCACAGGAGCCTCTTGAGAAATATGTGTGGCATGGTCTGTTTGAGGGCTATCACATGGATAGAGAAAGGTTGATGGTGTCTCACCATGGGAGGCCCTGACAGGGTGCTGTTAATAGCATCAATCATCGTTGTTGTTGCCACTACTTAAAAGATAGAAGGCTTTCTAGTGCAGGCACTGAGCTGAATGCTGTAACTCAGTTGCTCCTCAGAGCAACCTCGTGAGGTGTAGGTGCTGACATTGTCCCATTATTTCATCAGGGTAGCTAAGTAGCTTGCCTAAGACCTCACAGGGAACTTGACCTCAGAGGTGAGAACTGTTGTACCTACTGTTCTATAGAAGGTCAAAATAACTTTAAGTCATTTCTTTCCACACACTTCCTCTCTGTCTCTCTGATTTGTTTTCTTTGAAACTTTCCTTTTCTATATGGGTTTCTGATCTGGCTCATATTATGACTTCATTTAAAGTCTTATTCTTTCTCTCATTATGTTGATTTCCTTCTCTTTTATTTTAACCTCAATCATTTTCTTCCCTTTGTGTTTTCATCTGAATTGTTTTATGCAGTTAATTGTCTTTCTTGTTATGTTCCAAGTAGAAGTTCTGGGCTTTTGCAAGAGACCTAAGAATGCTAGTGAAATTTATAGGAGACTTCTGGCCTAATATAATTTTAATCAGCAGTTTTCTCTGCTTCCTGTAAAACCTTTTCATCCACCTGTGTAGGTTTATTCTTTGGTCTCAAATGAAATGACCTATACTAAGCACTTTGTGCAGGGCTTGGCTCAACAAATGTCATTTATGTTTCTTTGAAGAAAGGTGAAGAGAGGATAAGTAAGAGTTATGGTCACATCAGTTGGTCTTCTTGTAAAGCAAGTCCATGCTCCTTTTACGAATCATTGACTTCTCTCTTCAGAATAAAACCTCATCTGGTGACATTTTACAGGTCACTTGTTGGGGCACAAATGTTTGTACCAAGCAGTCCAAACTTCAGAGTGACCTTCTCTCCATCATCCTGGGTTCACTTTGTAAGTGCTCCAGTGTTGTAAATTACATTGTATGCTAAACATCTAGTTCACTGGGTTTGAATAAACTTAAATGTAATGCATGTATTAGGTGAATTATATGTAATGCACGAATACATGTAAGAGTTGGCACATAGTAGGTGCTCAATAAATGTTAGTTTGATATCTTTATATATTTATCTCTATATATCTATATATCTATCTACCTGTCTATATCTCTGCTGAAGATTGTGCATTCCTTGAGAGTAGGAATCACATCTTACTCATCTTTAATATTATCAGCACCTGGCACACAGTAGGTGCTAACAGAATGGGTTTATCATTATTGATACACATCTGCCTCTTATATATCTTTAATGACTAAAGTGTTTGATGTCTATAGAGAATGACTGGGGAATGAAAGAATAAAATAGAAGTTGTTACTACTTTTGGGATGACATAAAAATTCTAATGATTCGTCAAAATGTTTTTAATGAGTTGTGCATAAGAAATACTTATATAATAGCTACCCTTTATTGAGCACTTACTTTGTGCTTGACACTCAACTAAGTGCCAGTCACTCATTATGCATTTAATCTGAGTTTGGATTTATCCTCCCTTTACAGATAAGGAAACTGAGGCACAAATAGGTGTGACTTTGCAGGGTAACATTGCTACCATGTTCTACCATGTTTTGAGTTGGAATTTGAATAGAATTCTTTCCACTGTCTCATTCTTGCCTATGGAAATAATTATTCCTCATTGTGTATTTTAGATCCATTATATAGTAGTGGTAATTTTCCTGCCTCCAACATTTTTATTAAAAGAAGATGAAAATCCAGTAGGCCTTATTAAACATATACTGGGTACCAAACGTGTGGAAGATTCCATCCCCAGTCTGGAGCTCTGTCCTGAGCATCGGGGCCATCTATGAACTTTCTAGTGAGCATCTTGTAGGTTGCAGAGACGTCTTAAACTTAGCCTGCTCAGACTGGAACTTCTTGTCTTCCAACTGTTCTTCCTCCTGTATCTTTGTCTTGCTGTTTAGCTCCCTACCCAAGCCAGATACTGGGAGTTATCATCAATTTCTCTTTCTCTATCACTCCTATATTAGTTTCCTATTACTGCTGTAACATATTACCACAAACTTAGTGGCTTATGTGTAAATTTATTCTCATACAGTTCTGGGGGTTAGAAGTCTGAAGTCAATTTCACTGTGCTAAAATCAGTGTGTTGGCAAGCCTGTGTCCTTTCTGGAGGCTCTAGGGGAGAATTCATTTCCTTGCTTTTCACAGCCTTCAGAAGCCAGCTGCAATCCTTGGCTCGTGGCCCCTTCCTAGATCCTTAAATCTCTCTTTCTATGACCTCTGCTTCTGTTGTTACATTTCCTTCCCTCTGATTGACTCTCCCACCTTCCTCTTAGGAGGACCCTTATGCTTACATTGGGCCCACCCAGATAATCTGGGATAATCTTCTCATCCCAAAATACTTAACTTAATTGTATCTTTAGAGCCTTTTTTTTTTTTTTTGCCATGTACGTTAACATAAACACAGGTTTGGGAGATTAGGATGTGGCCATCTTTGGGGAACTATTATTCAGCCTACCACATCCCTTATAGCCACTGTATCACTAAATCTTGTTTATTCTCTCTATAGACTTTTAGATCTGCCTGTGGCTTTTCTATTCCATTGCTCTTACCTTTGACCTGATCCTACTAACTAGTCTCCTCTTATAGTTCCTTCTTCACACTGCTATCATAGTCATCTTTGAAAATGCATGTTTATCCTTTTCATATCTTCCATTGCCAGGAGAACAAAGTACAAATTCCTGAACCTGGTTCACATCCCTGCCATGCTTTTCCAGTCTTGTTTCTTGCTCTTTATCTCCCCTCTGCTTCAGTCACCTTAAACTCTGCTTTGCTCAATAACCAGCCTGTGGGCTCTATGCCTGTGTTTGTGTGGTTCCCCTTAGTGTCTGCGTACCTGTTCTCCTCCATCTTTACCTGACCAACCTTGATTTGTCCTGTATTATTCAGCCCAGGTGTTACTTCTCAGAAGTCCTCACTTTTACTCTCTCTCACCCTAGACTGAATTAGGGTCCCTGCCTGTGCTTATTTCTCATAGAAATGATTAAATATCCATTTATTTGACTGTGAATATCCAGACGAAGAACATCCATAGGATCTGGCACTGTCCTTCGTATACGGTAGGAATCCCATAGGATGTGACACATTTCATATTTTTCTTAGACCCCTGGCCTCCCTGAAAAAACTATATGATTTTAACTATACCTTAATTTACCCCATTATAGTCAAATGTATAGTTTTGTTTTTTTTAATGTACAGTTTTCTTAAAGCATATGCTATAATCAAACAAAATAACATTTGAAGACAATAAAGTATGACTATTTCAGTAAAAATATATTAAAATTGATCTAGATTTTTGGTGCTATAAATATTAAAGATCTAGATGAATAACTGGTTTCTTTACTGAGTTTTGGGAATTAAGTGGATGCTGGGTGCAAAGCACTGCATTGTCCTATCAATGTTGATGGTTGGTAGCAAAAACTAATGCTGAATAGTGAGAGATGGTTTCATGTGATTCTTGTCAACAGGGTAAGTGTTTGAACTGCCAGAACAGGAAATTATAAAATTTGCATCTAAAAATAATCTTATCTTTTGCTTTTCAATTGTGAACTCTAGTGCTATGAAACAAGGACCTTGTAGAAACTCCAGGCAATTTGTAAAACCCTTCTTTTAATCAGCTGATTTGATTTTCTTCAGTATGATGGTGGAATATTTTTGAGGAAATGAAACCTCATCATACTCTAGCCATCAGTTGTATGCTATGAACTTTTCTATCAGACTTTAAGGAAAATTTTTGAAATACTGGAGCTACCTTTGACCCCAGTGCAAGTTTGCAAAACTACAGCAGCTTTAAGTGAACTTGGGACCTCTAAAGCAGAGTTTCTCAACTGAGTCAGTGTTGATATTCTGGGATGGATAATTCTTTGTTGGGAGCGAGGGCAATCCTGTATGTTGTAGAATGTTTAGCAACATCCCTGATCTGTACCTACAAAATCCAGTAACATTACCATCCCCAGTTGTGACAATCAGAAATCCCCAGAAATTGCCAGGTGTCCCTTGAGGGGAAAAATTGTCCCCAGTTGAGAACCTCTGGTCAAAAACCTTGTTACTCCAAGTGTGGTCCAGCAACTACAGTTAGAAATGCAGCATCTCAGGCTCTGCTCCAGGCCTCTGGAATCAGAATCTGTTTTAAAACAAGATCTGCAGGATATCTGTGACCACATGAAAGTTTTGGGAAGTGCTGACCTAAAACTCTCCCTCAGGGCAGTGTGGTATAGCAGAAAGGCAAGAACACTGCAGTCAGAAATGGCTTACCGTTAATAGCTGTGTGACCTTAGGCAAGTTGTTCAACGTCTCTGAGACTTGGCTTACTCCTCTATAAAATGGGACTAAGAAAACCTTCTGTGTTGTGAGAATAGAGGGAGAGAATCCAGCTCAAGTGGAGAAAAGGGCACCTGGCCATTATTAGAATCTCACTGGGCTGGCTTCCTTCCCTTTCTTTATAAAGCTGTTTTTCTTGGCCTTGTTGCACTTACTGTTACTTGTAGTGATGATATAAGAGGATGAGGAAAAGCAATTCGTCTGAGTCAGTGCTCTGTAAGTAGAGCGGGCCATAAAAAAATCTGCCTGTTTACAGATCTTTATTTTTGAATTATTTACTTTCTTTAAGCTGTGGCTCCTGTGGTCTGGCCTTCCCATTGCTTAGGAAACTGGGATCCCGTTTCTGGAAAACCCATTATCCTGGGCCTTGTGAACTCTTAATGGTCTCATTTAGAGGCCAGAATCTAAAGGTGGGAAAGGTGAAGTTGATGGCAGCTAAATGTAAAACTATTTAAGGAAGAAGCTCACATGGTAAAAACTTTATTCCTGTGCTATATAGTGAGTGTATTTTGAAATGGGGCAATTATTTTTATGATCATTAGTAAAATTTTTGATCATGCAGGGTAAGAATAAATAATTTTGCCTTGGGAATAAATTGTTTGGTATGGGACTCCAAATTATCCCCCTTTCCTCTTTTTCCCATCATGACATTGCCTTGTATAAAAGCATGTATTTTTAAATTTCTTATTTATTCTATCAAGAATAGCTGTTCTCATAGCTTTGGGCCAGTAATCTAACCTGACAGATAATTCTCTCTCTGTCTCTTTCTGTTTTCTTTTCAAAATTCATTACAAAAATAATATATAACATGGGTACATACATGCACACATGTAACCATATGCCCACACAAGCAATATATGAACTTGACTTATCAGGACTATTTTTAGGCAGATCACAAGTAGTTTATATTGGAAATACTATGATTTAAGGAGGATGAAGAGACATGGTCCAGAATCAATGTACAACTGTGTAGATTGGGCACTGTACAACTCTGAAGGTGCCATGTATATCATGGACCTTATAGATTTGCATATACATTATGAGTTTTTTAGAAGATGGCAAGATAACCCCTTGTTCCAGCAAAATCATATTGCAACAGTTTTTGGGCAGCCAGAAGTAAGGTGTCTTGAGGAAGGGACTTCCTTTTATAATTTGCACAAAGATGCCATATGAGCTAATCACAGCCCTGCCATCTCACATTTCTCTGGAAACTTCTACTCTGGTGTGCAAAGCAATATGAATCATTCTCCCAGAAGTCATAATGTGGCTTTATTATTTATTTATTCAAGTAGAATTGACTATGTTATATTAATTTCAAGTGTATAGTGTAATGATTCAGCAATTCTGTACATTACTCAGTGCTCATCAAGATAAGTGTACTTTTAATCTCCTTCACCTATTTCACTCGTCTCTCTCCATCCACCTCCCTTCTGGTGACTGCCGGTTTGTTCTCTGTATTTAAGTGTCTGTTTTTTGGTCTCTTTTTTTATTTGTTCTGTTTCTTAATTTCCACATATGAGTAAAATCATATGGTATTTGTCTTTCTCTGACTGACTGACTTTACTTAGCATTATACCTTTAGGTTGTCCCAAATGGCAAGATCTTATTCATATATATATATATATATAATGGGATATTATTTATATTATTTATATATAAAGGAATATGTATGTATATATCTCACATTTTCTTTATCTCACATGTTCATCTATGGATGAACATTTAGGTTGCTTTTGTGCTTCCATATCTTGGCTCTTTAGATGCAACAGTATTGGTGATGCAGATAACAGAGAGCTCTTCTAGATGGGCAGAGCAGAAATGAGAGAGTAGAGTTGACAGGGAACCACGTGGAGGAAAATCTACTTTTTTGTCCAAGTGGTTAATTCTGAGTTATTTTTCTTGGGTCTGGATGTGCCCAATTTGGTCAGTTTGACTGGACTGCAAAGAAGGATCTTACCTGGATCTTTTGGTGGTGGTGTCGTTTTTATGGTTATTAATGCTAGAGTTCTCAGTTATGAGCCTTGTAGGAAATGATCTGTTCTTAGTAGTTAGAGTCAAGAAATTTGCAAATAATGTGTTAAAATTAAATTATATGGTTATGATACAAAATAAAATGATGATATAACTAAGATGCAAAATTAGATTGCTTATATAATAGAAAGCTTAGTTTGGGCCCATAGTTGAAAATTTCCGTTATTATCTATAGCTTGTAAATGTAGAAACTGGGGCTTAGATAGGTTAAGTTCACAATGCTGGGAAGTGGAGGGAATGGGATTTGAACCCAAGTCTGACTGACAGACTCTCACTCACAGTTATATGTCCTGAGCTAAAAGACAAGGGGTTGTACATAACCACATTTCTGGACACTGCCATGGGATGTATGAATGTCACTGTTCCCATGTAGGATGACTGACTGCTACAGTTGCCCAGGAGTGGGGTGGGTCCCAGGATGTGAGACTTCCAGTTTTTAAACTGGAAAAGTACTGGAAAAATTAGGAGGAGTTGATCACCCTACTCCTGTATGCCAAGGTAGGGACAAGGTGAGGATAAGGTGGGAATCATTGGGTTGCTTTCATCCTTCTTGCTATCATGTATATTCTGGACAGTTTGGATGAGAGAGTGGTTTTTCCATTAAACTTTTTCAGGATGTATAGAAAATGTGTGAAGAAATTGCAGGGCTGGTCTTTTAAGCCGCTCATCAGCCAGGATCCTCAGGGTCTTTCTAGAAGCAGGTGAAGAAGTTATAAATAAATACATAAGTAAATAGTCTGCCATGATGGTAGGACACTTAATGACACTTCAGGTTTGACACAGTGGTTGCATTTCAGCCAGATGTCTTCATCCTGTTTTGCACTAAGTTGATGAATTTTAATAATTTGGTGCTAGGGGCTGGGAGCAGAGGGTTCATACCCTCACCTGACTCTAACCTAAATGTGGGCTGTTTTGCCTCCATTACAGGATTTAAAAGCTAGAATTTAGTATTTAACAACCATTCACATTGTTGTAACTAGAGAAAATAGCAATAAATATACCTATTTTAAAATGGAAATTTGCTATTTGGAAGTGTCTACTCCCTTGAGGAAGTTGTTCAGGTTTCATCATCTAATAGTGGAAGAGCTGCCTGTGGGCCTGGCAGTTATACAAAGGGAAATTTATTTGGTTCCTTCGTTGTAAAACCAAAAATGATTTGTCTTTTTTTTTTTTTTTTTTTTTTTTTTTAGTGTGTGATGCTCTTGTGCCTTCATTGGAAACTTGAAATTTTGTTTTTCAACTCCTTGATTGCTTGCTTATCTGGTCGTACCATTTGTGTGTGTATGTGTGTGTGTCTATTCCCCCTGCCTCCCCTCCCCCCCCCAAACAGTTTGGGTGTGGGGAAGAAATAACTGTGCCTCTTCAGGACATCTGTTGTTTGTTGTTATAACTGACTTTGGAATGCTGTCCTTGGAATGGCTTCCGACATGGACTGTACGTATGCAGTGCTTCATTAACTGATGGTGTGGGAGAAGGCAGCTTTTCTTATAAGACAGCTTCCCAAACGACCAGAACCTCACCCTCTATGTGTCAACACTTTCAAAAATGATTAACCACTTTAAGGGAAGTCTTTATAGATTACAGCTATTTGAATATTTCCTGGCTTTCTTACACAAAGAGTGTCCCCAGCTGATTGGAGCCTTTTCTTGGTAGCTCAAGATCAAGATTAGCAGTGTCTATTATTATTATTATTATTCCTTCCTGTGAAGGAGTGGGTGCCTTGGGATGGCCTTGGGAATATAGGTTTATTTGCTTTTCTCCTAAGTAGTCTCAGATTATCTCGTTTTGATGTCTACTTTGGTGTTTTTTGGAGGGTTCCTCCTATGTGGCTTGAGGACATCTGTCCCTGTTAACAATATTGGTGTCTCTGGCACTTGTTTCATATTCCATCTTTTTACTGTTAATTCATTGGAAACCAGGAATTAGAATACCAAGCATGTTGGAAGTGTCCAGAGTTAAGTAGGATTTGAGCAGACTCACCTATGAGTAAGTTGAATGTTTAAGTGTGTTGAACTTGAATTATCTAAGATAGGACTTCTAGATAATTGTGCAAGTGTGTTTGGATATCTTCTTGTAGGTTTTGGCATTTTTGTCAAGATGGTGCTGGGAACTTTTAACTCTTTTCATTTTTTAATAAGATTTTATGTATTTATTTGAGAGGGAGAGAGCCAGAGAGAAAGCTTGCACATGAGGGGCAGGGGGGCGGGGGGGGGGGGGGGAGAAAAGGCAGAGGGAGAAGCAGGCTCCCCACTGAGCAGGGAGCCTGAGGCCAGGCTTGATCTCCAGACTCTGGGATCATGACCTGAGTGGAAGGCAGACACTTAGCTGACTGAGCCAGCCAGGTGCCCCCTCAACTCTTTTCAGATACCTTTCTTTCATCTGAATGTGTAACAAGAGTTTTATTTGCACTGTTTGGGTCTTGCCTGTTTATTATGTTAGTCAAAGTACTAGCATTTATGAAATCATGACAGATCCTGAATTTTTTTTTTATCTTTAATAACTTAGCCTCCTAATAACGTCTTTATCCTCAACCAAGCTGGGTGTAACTAGAAAATAGGAATGACATCACATTAACCAAATTTGGAGAAGCTTCACAGCAAGTTAAAATTCATATCTCTTAATACCTTGAGGAAGTCAAGCTATGGATAGTGTGGAAGGGTCTGGGAGAAGGCAGGTGAAAATTAAACTTTTTAAGCAATTTGTTTACCTCAACTTGTTTTATTAGACCATGAGAGTAGATTTTATCAAATTGCCAGCCTGTTTTGGTCTTTCAATATTTGTTTGAAATTTAAAAGCAATTAGAGTTACTTTGAATTAAGTGGGAAAGTTAAGTCATTTATACCAGTTAGGCTTAATATAACAAATTAAAAGCTGTTTTAATTTTCAATTATAGGCTAAAAATTCTGTATTATTCTGTTCTGAAAATTTCTCAAGTTTTTACTTTCTGTGAGAATGTAGAGGGCTAGAACAAATGTGCGTGTTAGAAATCTCTTGTATTCCTGAGTCAGGGTGAAAATCAAAAGCTGATTGTATTAATAGGCTAAAAATAAAAATCACTTCGGCCTTGGTAGTGTCTTATAAATTACACAAAGCCTGAAAGTAAAAGGTTAAAGGCTCTTGTACCTGAAAGACCATAAAATTAATGGAAATAGGCTAGTATTGTATTTTCCTTTTTGCTACTGTGATTTGTTGTTGTTGTTCTGAAAATGGCTTCTCTACTTAGTCTCCTTGTGGGTAGTAATAGGATAATTTTGTTTTAGGGGAATTAGCTCATGGCTGTGAAGACATCTAAGATTATAATTTCTGTACGGCAAATGTAAGACTAAAGAAGTGACAGTCTTCGGAATGTTAACTTCTCAAAGGGAATTTGTTAAGACCATACTCTTATGAAGGAGGTCCTCCTTACATGAGGACGTCCATATTGAGACCAAACTAGGATAAAAATTTGTATAAATAATGAGTGAGCTTAATAAGTTTAGTATGGACTTTCATCTTGCAAATGGAATTAAATGGTATTTAATTAAAGGAAATTTTCTTATCTCGCATTTGACAAAATGTAGGTGACAAGTATGGGTAATTTTTAGAAAGAACAAAGAGTGAAACCCAAATATCAATTTTGATTTGGTATGAAATTTTTTGATAAAATTGCCAGCTAGCATGATACAGTATCTGTCAGTTAGTGTTTGACCTTCACACTGCCGTTTAAAAAAAAAAGTCATTTTGCCAAAAATATGTTAGAGAGCTTCTACACATTTCCCAGTGGCCTCCTTAATCTGTTGTTATTCAGATAATTTTCTTTTGAAGTTCTTATCCTGCCATTGTCCTCTTTAATCATCTCAGCTCAACAGATTGTCACTTGTTGGTGACTCTGAGATTTGATGGTTCCCCACCACCTTACCTTCACTGAGTGCAAGATATGTGCCAGATACGGTGGTGGGTGGTGGGATGATGTGGCCATTGCCTTTCCAGTCACACAGCAGGAGCTTGAAGAGTAGCAATATCAAACATGGTCTACAAAAGACACAAAGAATGATCAATTTCCATTAAGTGTTGGGAACCCCTGTAGGAAGTAGCATTTGGAAGGGGAGAGATTTCAGGAAATGGAATAGGATGAGGGTAGGTAGCAAGAGACAGGGCACAGCCAAACAAAAGCTCAGGGGTAGGAACACACAGGACAAGCTCAGAGGGCAATTGGTTGTGTAATTTGGACAAAGCATAGCAAAGGCTTGGAGGATCAGAGGCAGTTTGGGCTAGAAGGTTGGTGAGGCTTCCCCTTCTTGCAAGGTGTTATTTGCTAGAATGTAGTTAATAGGTGGAAGAGTCTGTTAATGACTGCCCACCAGCCACTGTAGTTACAGCTGTTCATAAGATAGACAGTATTAATCCTTATGGGAAACAACAGATTGCATATGGTTAAATCATTTCAATTATTAAATATGCCTGGAAGTATTTAACAGAGTTACTTAGAGGAGGCAAAGGCGGCCTCTATGGATCAGTGGTGTTTAAGCTGAGACTTGAAGAATCAAAAGAAATTAAAAGAAGTGGTAGGGAGGAGATAGTGGGCATGAATTGGAGGCAAAGGACATAGTTTAATCAAATTTGGAGGCATCAGGGAGCTGAGTTCATAGTAGGAACCAGGCATAGAGTTGTGCCATCCACTATGGTAGCCATAGTCACATGTTACTTTGAGCATTTGAAATGTGTCTGTTGCAACAAGGGACTGAATTAATTAGCCATTCCTTGCTAGTGGCTACCATAGTGGACAGCATAGGTCTAGAATACTTATAACAGAGTGGACAAGAGGAAGAGAGTTTTTCATGAGACTGAAGGAGACCATTGGAGAGGGATTTTGTGAGATATGGTAAACCATGGTGAGCAGTCAAGATTTTATTCTAGAACTTTAGGGAATCTAAAAGATTTTATGAAAGGGTGGGACATCATCAACTTGTTATTCTGCAGTTGGCCTGAGAACAGAATGCTAGTGCTGGATTTGAGCAAGGAAGTGGTAGTAATAAAGCTGTCCCTAAGGAAGATTGATCTGAAGTGGGATGAGGGGTAGACTAGATAGGGAGTGGAGGGAAGTGTAGAGGTCAGAGGGGAAAGAGGTAGAGCATAGTGGTTAATAATGCAGGCTCTGAAGCCTAATTGCCAGAACCAAAATCTGCCATTTTTGATTTGACAAGGATGCTTCAACTATGCGAACAGACTGGAGCCGGGCCTGGCTCACACAGCTATAGGTAGATCGGAAGGGGGACTATCTGAGCTTGCAGCCAAGCCTCTGGGAGCCACTGTGAGTTGCCATTCTGGGAGCGGGGCACAGGGGTGATGTTCTCCTGTTTTTTTGTTTTCACTTGGTGCAGAAATTAAAGGCTCTTGGTGACATCTCATTCAATCTTCTTTTACCTTATTTGGTAAGATTTTCATTAAACTTTTATGGAAAGTCTGTTATTCTCATCTGCTTCCCATAAGAAAGTGTTTGGCAGTGGCAGAGAGTCCCAGGACTTACTGGAGAGGAGTGATTTCCCTCCCCGACAACATTCTCATGGAGCTTGCTTTCCCCAATTGCAGACCAAACAGACTGATGGAACAAATTTGCTTTCTCTCTGGAGAAGACTTGAGAGGTGTGGCTGGGAAGGTGGAATGAGAATTGGAACAGGCAGCATATGTGGAAATTAAGACTCTAGTTGTAAAAACTCTAGCTAGCACAATTAGAAAAGGGGCCTTCACTGAAAGGGCAGTGTGTAGAATCCAAGTGCTGGATGCTACTGGTCCTGAGGAAGGGCTGGGTTGGGGGGAACCTGAGGATTGCCAGGATGTTCCAGTTCTTCTGATCACAGGCTTTACCTTTGCTGCATCTTGGTCCATATGATCAAATCAGCCAACCATAAATTCAACTCAACTATTGAATTTACTTTTTATAGATACAGCTGGAACCTGTGAGAGGGCCCACCCGGGTTGGGTTGGTTTTTTATCCTTGCTCCAGTCAAGCCTGACTTCCTAGGAATGACCTTGTAGGATAAATATAGCTTCTGGGCCTTCTTTCCATGATGCTTAGGGCAGGAGTTCTGCTTGGTTGTTGTCAGAATGGTGTTCACTATGGTATCATATCGTATAATAAATACAAATATAAACACATACGTAAGTAATAGTTTCCTAAGCAGTATCTGAGGTATTATATAAAAAGTTACTCCAAAACCCATTTTCCCCCTATACCTATTACATCCTCAACCACTCTGGTATAATGCTTATTGTAAGAAAACTCTTGATTTTCCATGTTTTTCATAGTATCAGCTATTTATACATGTGGGAGAAAGAACAAAGCCCAATTTTGTATGATACTTACATGAGATGCAGTTTTTTGGGGAGGAGGAATTGCAGGGAACATATTCCAAGAAGTGAAATTCACTATGTATGAAAGATCACATTTGAGATGGTCATGATTTATAGAATTAAAACATAGTTTAAAGGCCCTAAACAGCTACCTAGTAAATGAATGAGACAGATTTTTTTTTTTTTAAACAGAGGGACAGAGAGGGGATAGGCAGAGGGAGAGGGGAGAGAGAGAGAGAATCTTAAGTAGGCTACATGCCCAGCATGGGGTCTGACTTGGGGTTTGACCCCACAACTCTGAGATTATGACCTGAGCCAAAATCAAGAGTTAGACACTTAACCAACTGAGCCACGAGCCACCCAGGTGCCCCTGAGATAGAATTTTTGTTTTAACAACTTTGGTAAATATAGTAGGTAAAATGAAAATAAATCAGAGTTCAAGTTGTACAAAATGGAATTTCTGGAGCTTTCTGTGATATATTCCACTTCTCCATCTTGAATAACATGTTGAACCAAGAGACAAGAGATATGTCTCTAGTTTAGGGTTGGTAAACTATAGCCCATGGGCCAAATCTAGCTGGTCACTTGTTTTTTAGATAAACTTTATCAGAGGACTGGAATGCCCATTTGTTTGCATATTGTCTCTAGCTGCTCTTATGCTATGATAGCAGAGTTGAGTAGTTGCAACAAGAGACTATTTATGGCTTGCAAAGCAGAAAATATGTGTTATCTGTCCCTTTACAGAAAAAGTTTGCTGTTCCTCAGTTTAGATTATCCGGTATCCGGGGCAGTGGCTTTTAAAATGGCATGGAAGGGTCCTAAAGTTCTGTGAGATAGTCGGGATCAGCCAAAGTGTGAGACCTAGCAGAGCAAGGTATCTGGGCCCCTAGTCCTGCTTCATCCAGAATAGTTTGGCTTTGTTGGGCTTCTGTGTAAGATGTGATATGAAGAAAGAAAGGCTAGTCCTTTAAAAATGCTATCAAAGCTACTGATCTGAAAGCACAAGAAGGCATTCAGAACAGAGGGAGGGTCTCTCTAATTATCTTACTGTGAGCTGAATTGATTGTTGCCTTGACATGATGTTTCCAACTTAAAACAACAACAAAACCCTTGATGGGAATTTGGTAACTGAGGTGGACCTCTGTTATTACGACTTGTTGGAAATTGCTTTTCAGTCTCTGGCAGGCTGTCTTCCTTTTTTATAGGCAGAGATGCTAAACTTTCTGTGCTAAATTCAGATTTTTAAAAGAAGGTATAACTAGAGCTTATGAAGAGGTGAAGTTTATACTTATAAGGCTATGGGTGAAAAGTAAAATGTGCCAAATCTTCAACTTTGGTTCCGATTCTTAAAGCATCAACACATTAATCTGGCCTTGAACTTGATGCCATGGAAAATGGCCTTTAACTAAGCTAATTTCCTCAAATGTTTCTATTTTTGTAACTTAGGTGAAAATCTAAATACGAGTTGCAAGAGTTATGCAGGGTGAAAAATAGAGCCTTGGGATTGGGGCAATAAGGATAAATCCATTTGGTTTAGTTTAGGTTAAGCCACATAAACTGCAGCTGGTAATCAAGCTTGCTGTTGCTGATGAAGGTTTTAAACTATGATGCATTTAGGTATATGATATGCCAAGAGGATTGCAAAGTTTTGCCAATTTATATGGGCAGAAACTTGGGGCATATGTTTGCAAATGAATTTTCAGGGTGTTAAATGGAAGAGGGTGGTGGAATTTATTATTGGAATAAGCACAATTTATACATATGGATACAGTGACCACAGGTCATCTAGAAGGGAAAATCTAGAAAGTGTGGTAGGGGTTGGGTAGCCCTTGCTTCATTCCAGAGATTTTACGTATATTATCTCATTTAATCCTTACAGTGTCTCTGTGAGATGGCTATTGTTATCCCTATTTATAGGTATGGAGACTGTTAATTAAGCACTTCTTAGGGGCCACACAACCAAGTACGTACTTAAGCATATTGGCTCGATGCTTTCCCAAGGGGGTGTGGTTGAAGTTGGAAAGTGAGTGGGCGTCTGGGAAGAGCTCCCCTGCATCTAGCTTCATTTCATGAGTGGAAGGGGAGTATTAGATATGGTCTCTTCAGATCCAGAAATTTCTGAAGATAATTTAGGAGGAATCTAAAGCAGCAGGGGAACTTAATAGCTTGTTTCCCAGAGCTGCCTTGGGAGACTCAATGATACACATTTAACTGGCCCTGTGAGTGGAGAAGTGGCAGTGGGCTGAGGACAGCTATATAGTACCCAAGCTCCCAAGTGTGGTATGGGAAAAGCAGCAGAGGCTCTGAACTCTTTTGGGAAGATGTGGCAGATGCTGAGAGGATTGGAAGACTTGGGGAGTCCTGGGACAGGGACAAGAAGGATTCAGAGTGCACAGACCTGTTGAAGTGGCTGCAGTCATCAGAAGTTGATGCTAGACATCAACACCCAAATGCAGGTGGTACTACCTACTCAGACACTACCTGTAGATGGCACGTATGCCCCAGAGGTTGCTTTCCATTTAAGTTAGGGACAAATGAGAAAAAGGAAAGAAGAGAATCTTAAAAGACTGATGTTTAAGTAGTGGTGACTGAATTACTTCTAATTACCAAGGTTAAATTCTTTACTAGGAGTTGGAATTAGAAATTTGGAGGCTACATTGAAATTCAGATATAGAGATGTACTGTAACATGATATTTTTGTACATTATATATGAAGTTGTATTTTGCACATTGTCTCTTAATTACTATAATTTTTAACCAGAATCAGCTAAATTAATTATGCTTTTAATTTTTTCACAATAACGACTAATCTATAGTTTTTGAATATTTAATGGGTTGGAAACCATGTTCATTATGTATATTATTGGACTTAATTTGGGAAGCATGTACAATTATTTAATTTTGTGAGGCAGACCTATTATTATCCCACATTTTATAGTTAAGGAAACTGAGGCTCAGAAATGAGCTTACTTGACCAAGGTAAATTTGGCTCACAGCTGGTAAATGAATGAGGCTAAAATTGTTGATTCAACATCCATTTCTGACTCTCAGAACCTGGCACAGGACCTGACACATAATAAGAGCACAATAAATTTGAATGAATGAATGATTACTCAGTTGTGTGGCAGAGTCAGCTGGCCAGCTGGTATGTTGGGAATCCTGTTCTGAGCAAGGTAAGGAAAGAAAAATTAATCAGAGCTGGATCCTCTTCTTGGTGAATTAGCTGTCTCTAATGTGTTGTGCATTCTAACTCCTAGCCAAGCCTTTGGAAATACTCATGGGTCCCGGCAGAAAATACACAGAAAGCAAAAAGAGTTTTAGAAGTAAAAAAAAAAAAATTTTTTTTTTTTTTTGTGGTTTAGAGACTCCTGAGGAAAGTTAACTCTCGGGCTGAATACAGTATGGGAGGAATATGTGAAGGGCCAAGAAAGTATTTCATATCAGTTCATGCGTCTTAGAATTGCTTTATAACATCCCATATGTTGCTGTAATGCATAAGCAGAATAAAAGTGGAGAGCCTTTCAGGGCAGTTGTAAAGAAATTACAGCTAGTTCTCTGGTGAAGTAGTGCCAATTTCAAACTTAGGCACCAGGCTTCTCCCAACTCATCTAACCAAACTGACAGTACTTTTGTCTGTTTTCACTTTGCACACATGGGCTTCTATTAATCTGTGCTATATGTAGGTGTTAAAACTCTTATTAGTGCCTTGAGATTGAGGTCCTAATTGAAAACTTTCTTTCACCTACTGGAAGTACAAGTCCTTTTGAAAACTTATAATTTTTTAAAAAGATAGATAGATAGATAGATAGATAGATTCATTCATTCATTCATTCATTCATTCATTTAAGACACAGAGAGACAGAGACACAGGCAGGGGGAGAAACAGGATCCCTGCAGGGAGCCCCACGTGGGACTAGATCCCTGGAACTCTGGGATCACGCCCTGAGCTGAAGGAAGACACTCAACCACTGAGCCACCCAGGTGTCCTGAAAACTTAGTTTTTGAGTTTGGGATGTTTTAGGATTTTTGTTTCACATATGGGAGAGGGTTCTTTACATTAAAGTCTAAGTGTATGTGCAAACAAGTGAGTATTTCCAGAGCCTTCCAACTTCTATGCACATTATACCTGGACTATATTTAGAGTGGCCTTCACACTTAAAGTTATATCTCAAGCCTTTCATTTATAATTGGTTGATAAGAAGTCTCATATTTGGTGTAAGTTATTAGGACAATCATAGTGGGGAGAAAGCTTGTCAACATAAATGAGTCTTACCCTTTGATTCTGTAATTCTACTTCTGGAATCTATCCTTTAGAGATAATTCGTAGTACAGAAAAAGTTTTATGCCTAGAGATATTGAGAGCAATTTCCCCCTTTTTTAAAAATAAGAGAAAACTTATTTTTAATAAGAGAAAACTTAAAAAAAAAAGATTTTATTTGAGAGAGAGAGAGAGAGAGAAAGGTAGCACAGGTGGGGGGAAGGGCTGAGGGAGAGGGAGGAGCCTCCTGAGAAGGGACCCCCAATAGGGGGTGCTGAGCTGAAGGCAGATGCTTAACCTATTGAACCACCTGGGTGCCCAGTAAGAGAAAACTTCTAAATAGATAAAATTTAATAATTTACAAATATAAAACTAGTAGTGATGTTATATAACTGGTACTTCATTGATTCCTTGGGATGGCCATAAACAACCACTGTTACTGTTTTTGTTGTTGTTGAAATTTTAAATTTATTTACAAATAAAAATATAGGGATGCCTGGGTGGCTCAGTGGTTGAGCCTCTGCCTTTGGCTCAGGTTGTGATCCCCAGGTCCTGGGATTGAGTCCTGTATCAGGCTCCCCACAGGTAGCCTGCTTCTCCCTCTGCGTGTCTCCGCCTCTCTCTCCTTATCTCCTTATTAATAAATAAAATCTTCACAAGGAAAAAAAATGAAAAAAAAATTTTTTTTAGGATAGTTTGTAGCAAAAAGCCTTGGGAGCTGTTTTTGTGATCCCATTGTTACTATCCTATGTAATATGTGCTGTATTTGGGGAAGAGGAGGTATGTAAAGTCTACCTTTGAGTTTGTTTTTTTTAGCCTCTAATTCTTTGATTTTTTATCTCCATAATCACTACTAAGTATTGTGGTTATTCTTTAAGCTTACACTCAAATGGGACATAACTTTTGCACACTCTGAAATTAGGTAAAATTTATAGAGATGACTACCACCCATGTTGATATTTAACATTAAGGTCAATTAATAGCCAGATTTAAAAAATAATAACCATTAGAACATGAAAGGATAATATTATTTAAAAATTTTAAATCAATATTTAGTATTATCTATGTGCAATAGGGTATCCTTTCAGCTTCATAGGCACTTAAAATGAAGCCTCCAGATCTTTCACAATAGAGTTTTAATGCTAGAGGGGTGGGGCAGAGGAAAGTGTCCTGTAGCCCACCTCCTTCAGGTCACATTTGCTCACCCCTCAGGTTACAAAGACAGACCTGTAGGCTTGACAGGTTGCAGGTACTACTGGGAACCAGGACAAATTATTTAAATTGCTGGAAACCTTATATGTAAAAATGTGGAGGCAGGAGTTGGATTAAATCAGCATTTCCTAAACATTGTTTTGAGAAACTCCAGTGTTCTGTGAGGAGTTCAAAGGCAACCCCAAGTAAAGAGTTTCCCTGATCAAATACATGGGACAAATGCCACATCCCCTTTTGGAGATTCTCAATGTATGTGAGCTTATTCTAGGCTCTGAGATATTCTGTAGTAAAGACATATTTTCCAGTGTTTCACCCAGCATGACTTAAATATATTTGATGATAGAATCCTGTTAGCAAAGAACGTATTTTGGGAAGCACTGAATTACGTTTTTTCCAAGCTTCAAGATTTCAGGGTTTTAAACATGCCATCCAGAGGTTGCTTAGCAACAGGACAGCCACCAGATTTTCCCACTAGATGGCACCCTTGAATGAGATTTACTTTTTATTTTCAACTAATTTCTCTTTGGATCTTTTTGGATATCGCTTTTCCCATGTACCAGGAGAGATCAGTTATGAAATTGATTTTAAGGCCATCCTGGTAACATTTTATAAGCTATTTAAAATAAAATAGTTGTGTCAACTGTAAGGATAAATAACAACCAAGCTTGAAATAATATATGATTTTTTTCTCACTAAAGCAAATAACTTAATAAAAAATATGATTTGAACAATATTGATGTGTCTTATTTTTTTTATATTTTAAGTCAGACTTGAGCCAAAGTTTAGTTGGACATTGTGGTTGTTCTCCTCGTCAGCTTGAAATGTTGAACCGTGAGGCTCTCAGGGAATCTGGTGGCAGTTGAGAACTTTCTTTGGTTTCTATGATGGGTAAGAAGTGTCTTCAGCCATGACATGTGTGTATAGTTTGTTAAAGATCACTGAAATATTATTGTGCTTAGATGGCAGTCCATCGTCAGAAGGTGTGACTCTCTCGGCAGGCTGTGTTAAGTGGTCTCTTAAGGTCTCCTTCATGTTCTAGTAAATTTTTGATTGGTTCTTTATTAAAAATGATTTGCTATTAGGCATTAAGAGTTAGCTGGTCTGTGGGTTAGTCAGTTAGTCTGTGTTTCACTGGGTCTCACTGTTGTAAGCTTAAGCACATTAGCATCCCCCCACCCCAACTCCTTCCCTGGAGTTCATGGAATTTCACACGTTGGTTTAAGTGTGCCCAGGAGTTTTGGAAAATGAAGGCAACTTTACTTAGGAATAGTCATGCTTCGAGTTTGTTCAACTGAAGGATGTTTACCTATTAGAAATGTGTGCCTTTTTAATGATGGAAAGGGAGCTTTAAAAAGTATAATGAGGAGGCTTCCTGAACAGCTTCCTGAATTACCTGAAATATGTGTGGATATCGGGGTTAGAAGTGACAAACCAAACTCTGTGACTGGAGTCTCATCTTGCTCTTTCAATGCTACTTTTTGAAGGTGAAATCTTTGTAAGGCCTCTTAGATCTTATGCCAGTGAAAGATTTTTTTCTGAACCCCAAATAACATCCTGAGAACGTTAAAATTCTTAAACTTCCTAGAGGTAAGTTGTCTGAATTGTGATCTTCTTAGCATTACTATCAGATCTGCTGCCATCTCTTGCTTCGTGTTTTTTGTTTTCTCTTAGCTTTTTCCTCCACAGTGTTCAGCATGGCACAGGACCTAGTTTTTAGCTAATCTTTGGGCCTTAGATTTTTAGCATAGTTTGTGTGGTGCACTCTTACTTTGTTGGGAGTATCTGTTTGAGAATTTTGATGCAGATTTTGTGAGTGTGGTTTATAATGGAAACATCAGATAAAATGTAATAATAATCATAGTTGGTGTGTATTGAATGCTTATTATTCCAGGCACTGTGCCAAGCATTTTACATGCATTATCTCATTTAATCTTCAGAGCAACCTGAGGGGGATAGGTGTCCTTTCTATGGCGTTTTCAGATGAAAATGGGGGATAGATGTTTTTTTTTCTCTAGCATTTTCTCATGGCTTATGTTTTACTACCACATGAAAGATATGAAATATTCTTATCCAAATATTTTGTGGAATGTGCATATGAATCTTTGTAAGGTTGAGATAGGCTGGGCCAAGTGGCCACAAGGTAACAAGAAATCTCCTGATAATGAGAACTCAACTGCCAATTTTGATCTCAGCTCTAGACACCAAGATTTCTTGGCCTGATGGCTTCATATTCAAATATGTTTGGCCGTATTTCTCAAAACACTGAGTTACTATACTTTGCATTAACAGTGCTTGGCTTTGTCTTTTATGCAGAAAGCCCCTCCAGGCCTCTGTAATGTGTTAAAAAAGATCTTGTCTAAAACTCATGAAAATAAATAACATAAAACTGTTCTGAATAAATTTGAGTTAAATGAATAGAACCCTTTTCTGTGTATGTGTATTGCGTACATACAGTTGTATGTGCCCATGAACACATGTTCTGTCGTCGGGCCTACGACCAATATCCTCCATTATGAAGGGCATCTCATAATTTCCATTATAAATTATTTTAGGGGTTTATAACTAATACTGTAAAAAATTCAATCCTGCCTGGAACTTACTTTATTGTGTTTGCAGAATTCGTTATTGCAAGGAAGCATGTAGATGAGAACATATCTTAGTCTTAGCAGTTGGAGGTGGTGCAGATGTTTTTGTAATTGTAAAAGGATGGGAGGGATGTCAGAAGTAAATCAGAGACCTCAAAGATTCAAGTGGCAAAGAGTAACACACTAGATGGATGTTGGATGCCTGAAGGGCAAATGTGAAGTTTGATCTTGAACTTGCATGCCAATTATAGACAGGAAGTCCACATGGCATAGCATAGCACTGAATTCTGTGAATCTCTCTCTTTTTAAGGAAATTAGTTGGTAGGAATGAGTACATTATTAGAGGCACATAAGTTTATTTTTATCATCAAGGCCAAGACTCAACTCAAAAGTCACTTCTTCTGGAAAGCCTGCAATAATTTCTAAAATATATGGAGCAATTTCAGGGAGCATGCTAAGCTCTGTACATGAGTTTTCTCATTTACTCCACAGAACATCTTTATTTGACAGATGAAGAAACCAAAGATCAGAGAGATGAAGTAACCAGCTCAAGATCACAGAGTAGCTGGTAGAAGAGCTGTTAGACTTGGGTGCAAGAGCCTACAGTCTCTACTGCAGTGTGCCTAATGTTTTCTGATTCTCTCTTTTCACTGACATTCCTTTCACCCAGTTCTCGCTTTGGGGCATATTGGAACAAGCCAAGGAGCTTAAAAATACAGACACACAAGTCCCACCCAGATCAATTAAGTCAGAATCACTGCAAATGAGGCCCAGATGATTTTACTGTGTAGAGAAGATTGGCTGAGAGCCCCCCACTTTATTCCTGGTCAGCTTTAAGAGTTGTGAGCTCAATTATTTCTCATGTAAAAGCTTAATTAATTCATAACTCGCTCATTTAAAATTTGTACCAGTTTGTATGGGCTGAGCAAAAGTTTGTCTTTGCAAAAGATTTGCTAAGTGAATTAATAGATGACATTGGAGCATAAAGGAAACGTTTATCCTGTTAAAGAGCACAAATAGCTGTCATGCATAATTGAAAACTGTATTCATTATAAATAAATTAATAGAAGAATTTCAAGTCATTTTAATATCCGTTAAATAAACTTAAGTATTCTTCATCCACCACATTTTATTAACCTGATTACTTGCTTTAAAAAAATGTTTTTTAGAAAAATATTTTATAATTCTAACTTTTGATGTAGTCAGCTTGAGATTTTTTTCACCTTTAGTTGAAATTAGCTTTAGCTGTGTAATGTGCTATAATGTCATTTTGTAGGTGGGTGTTTTGCCTCACCCATGAGATTTCCAATTTCTTAAAGATTTAATCTCTTACTTTTTTTTAGTACTTATGCTCATTTTTTATCAAAGATTTATTGTTTATTCACGGAGAGAGAGTGCAGGGTAGGAAAGTAGTAGAGGGAGAGGGAGATAGTGTTAAGCACACTATACCCTCAGCACAGAGCCCAATGTGAGGCTCTATCTAATGACCCTGAGATCACTACCTGAGCTGAAACCAAGAGTCAGACACTTAACCCACTACACCACACAGGCACCCCTACTTATGCCCATTTTTCAGCGTTCTGCACCTTGTAGGTGCTCTATGAATTCATGCTCTTGACTGAGGCAGTGCCTGATTGGGCAAAACAAAGCTTCAGTTGAGGAAAACATAGAGCTCACATTCATCCTGTAGATATCAGATGGCTAGTCATACTCATATGGGTTGTTTATGATCCACATCTGTGGGATTGGTCCATGCCCAAGCCACACCAGTTGTTGAATCTTTATTCCTGGGAAGATGCAAGAGCTCCTGCTATGCAAATGATATATTCTTAGATGTTTGATGGATCTCCTGGATGCTCTGAATCATAAAATAGGGAAGACATGGGGAGAGACTGTACTTGGTCTACTCCTATCAGTTTTGTGCGTTCCCAGAAAGGCAAAATGGTGCAGTAGTTAAGAGCTAAAGGTCTGACATCAGTGGACACAGGTTTAATAAAAGGTTCTACCACTTAGTAACAGTGTGGCCTCAGACAAGCCACTCATCTTCTCTGAGTATTTCCTCATCTTTAAAATATGGGTTTGTGAGGATTGAGTGAGTTAACTTATAAACATGATTGGAATAGTGGATGGCCAATTGTAAACCTGAATATATATTACCTTTTGGTATTATTATAAAATGGAACTAATAAATTTAGAGCAGTGGCTATTAATAGGGGATGATTTTGCCTCCCTGGTGACATTTGGCAATGACTAGAGATAGTTTCGGGTATTATAACATGGTGTGTGTGGGTGTGATTGTGTGTGTACTACTGGCACTTAGTGGGTAGAGGCCAAGGATGCAGCCTCCACAACACAGAATCATTTGACTTCCAACATCAGTGGTGTCAAGGTTGAGAAACCCTAGTTTAGAGCCTAATAAGCACAAGTAAATGTAGATAAATTAACCAAGAAAAGTTGAAATATTAAATTACCCTGGTATGTTAAGGGAAGGCAATTCATGAGGATAAATATATATATATTTAAGAATCTAGGGAATAGGGGCATCTGGGTGGCTCAGTCACCTTGAACACCTGTCTTTGCCTCAGATCATGATCTCAGGGTCCTGGGCTGGAGCCCCACATTGGGCTCCTTGCTCAGTGGGGAGTCTGCTTCTTTTCCCTCTGCTTATGCTCTCTGATACACACACACACTCTCTCTCTCAAATAAATAGATAAATAAATAAAATCTTAAAAAAAATAATCTAGGGAATAGACTTACTGTGATGACTAGGGAAGAAATGCCACTCAGGAATGGTAAGGAAAGTTTGCTTTTAGGAAATAGGACACAAGACAGTGGTGAAATAAGCTTGAGAAAGCCATGGGGATGCTTTTTAGGGATTAAACTGCTAAAAGCATGTTCTTCCTGCAACTTCTGGAGCTATCTTTATAAAGAAGCATTCAGGTAATGGAGGAACTTTTGTTGCTTTAAAAATAAAACTAAAGCTAATGTGTTCATTAATACACACAAGTGTGCACACACACAAATATATGGCTGGTAAATTATGTAGAGTATTAAATTAAGGTTATTTGGAAATAACCTCTAATTCATAGCTAGCAGTACATTGACTGTGTACTAATATACTGGGTCCCTTCTATATATCTTAAAATGATCAAGTTCAAACTTTTGAGAATGAGTAGTGGTATTTTTCTTGTGAACTGCATTCACATTCTACTATATACTTTGCTATGAATACAATAGATTTTGAAGACTTATCTAGTGTTAGAATGATCTCTAGTGCTCTAGAACATAAGCAGAACTTACAATGTATTAAATATATATTTATTTAGCTTATAAATATTTTAAATGTTTATTTATTAAAATATTAAATATTTTTAAAAATCTTATAAATATTCTTGAAAGTAGAATCCAGCCTCTTTGGCCTGGCATCCTAGGTATTTAATGGTAGTCTATTGAGTTGAGCTTTGTCTCCTATCTGTTGAGCCTAATCTCCTATGATATTTCTCCCTTTACTGTGCTCTCCTTATTTAGGATAAACGATGGTAATATGAAGCCAAGTTTAGAGGCAGGTTTCTTTGTTTTTTTTTTGGTTTTTTTTTTTTTTTGCCTCTAAAGAAAACTTGTTTTGTTCCCAGATGTATCACTTAGCATAGAATAGGCACTCAATAAATAAACATTTGATTAATACATGATAATAGCTCTCTTTGTAGACCAAGTACAGAGACATACTAGGCACTGAGGCACTCTATCTTTGTGCCTTTATTCCTCCCTCATCCCAAAAGATTTTCTTATGGAAATATATCTTCTCTTTTAAAATCTACTCAAAAACTTTCTTCACAAGATTCTTCTCTTATTTCTTTTTCAACCCAATTCTATCAGAATTAATCTGTTCCTCTTGAGAGGCCCAGAGGAGACTGTTCTTCCATTTTCCTTTTGTTGGATTTGGTCACAACAGTACCCTTGTCCTTGTATTGTATATAGCTCAAGGTAAGAAGCCATGGTCTTCTATCTGCCACAGGGCAGATAGAAGTCTTCCCCTTGTTATTGACTTGAGTTTCTGCTTGCTATCATGCTGCTTACAATGTGTTTAGTATGAAATAAGTCTAAGGAGATGAAATCTCAGTAAACTTTAGCTCCCTGAGCATAGGGGCTGTATCTAATTCAAATTGATAGCTCCTGATCTAGAGTAGCACAGAGAGCATGCTCAATAGATGTCTCGGAAATGATTGATGCCTTGAATTGCTGTTAGGTGGTTGATACTTCTTTGTTATATATTATTTGTTGTGTGAAAGGCAGTCGATGGTCCTCAAAGTGTTTTAGTGAACTTAATCAAGGAGATAATGGAGTTACTCTGTTAGTCATATAGCTGGTGTAGGACTGATTTTTAGACTGTATCTTAACTTGTAAAAAAGGAAAGTAAAATGGAGGGCAAAGAACTCCCTTGAGAAATGCAAACTAGTTTTTAGAAGACCTTTTAGCTTGATTTAGATGTATGCTCCTCTTAAATTTCTAAAATTTCTGACACTAAGCATACATTAACTATTTTTCTCTTGGTACCAGAGGCTACTGGTAGAGTAAGACCAGTATATAATATAGCCCCTGTCCTCTAGGGCCTTATGCTATAGTGCACGGCCAAGCAAATATTTTCTTAAAGGGCCAGATGATAAATATTTTAGGCTTTGTTGGCCATTCAGGCTCTTGTAGTTACTCAATTCTGCCATTGTAGTTTAGTTGTAGCAACCATAGATGATACATAAATAAGTAAGCGTGACTGTGTTAAAATAAAACTTTATTAACGAAACTGGTTGCCTGGCTTAGCTTGTGCATCGCAGTTTGCTGACCCCTGCTCTAGAGTGTGAGAATGTTTATATATGTGGATATGTGTATGCATGTAAAACTAGTTGCTCAAGTGTGTGCTTTTTATTACCAACATTGTAGGAACTGAGATGGGAGAGAAGTCTGGGCCAGAGTAATAGGAGAGAGGCTTGATGAAGGAGGATTATATGATCACATGTATGGTACTGTTCTTTGCTCCACTTCCCTATCGAGAAAGTTATTTGTGAAGTTACTAATTTTTTCATGTATTTTACAAAGATTTGCTAAGTAGTAATCATAGACAAATGTTTGTTCTCACTTTTTCCAGTGTAAAGAGTTGGATGTGTTTTCTGTATTTTAATGACTTATCTTATACATGTTAGTATCTCTAACATTGGGATGCATCTCATAGTTGATGGGGTTATTACAAGATTTTCATTCCTCTGAAGGTATAAATTAAGATATGCTTTATAATCTTTGGTAGCTTGGATTCAGAAGAAATAGGGTAGCTGCTTTAGCACTAACTTTCAGTATTTTCTAAAACAGGGTCATTTACTATAGATATTTTAGTTTTTACTTTTACGTTTACTCAGCAACTTATTAGACACACAAAAATTCTGAGAACATTTTAAATAAAGATTAGAAATGCATTTTTAAAAGTAATACTTTAAGTCCTAAAAGAGATTGGCTATTTCACATGTCTTAATGTTCTGTAAGTAAACTTCTCATGTCAAGCACAGCTTTTCCTGTGCTCTTTGATAATTTTGACTTGATTCAGAGTCCCTTCATAAAAGTAAAATATGGACCAAAATTTCAGAAATACCATTCTGTGGTCTAGTGAGGAACCTGGTCATAACCTGCTATGTCTATTACCTATAACATTCCCTTTGTTAGAAGCACAGACTTTGAGAACAGGTGTTGGAATATATGTGTTTTTCTCCAATTTATCTCATTTTTATTTCATTGCTTTCAGATTCTCTAAAACTACGAAGTTCTTTATGTAGGACTGGCCTAATTAGGAGAGCTTGGGAAGGTTTGTAAAAGGTTTAATGTTCCCCCTCTTTCCTGTCTGTATAAATCAATTAAAATGGACTATGAAGAAACTCACACTCAAATCATGTGTAACTCTGGATTTTACTGCTGCGTGTTTGTTTTCTACATTCGAGGAGGAGGTTCCACTTAACTGTATTTATGATTTATGGTAGCTAGAGATACATTTCAACCAGTTTCATGATATACAGGAACACAACATAATATAGAAACATTATTTATGCCCCCTATCAGAAGAGGAAAGCTGTTTCTTATACAGACTTATAGTTTAGGCAGAATGCATAGTAAGCACTGCATCTGTCTTTGTAATTAGTATAAAAAAATCAGAAAAATTAAAATTCAGATTAGTATTTCACAACTGACATTTCTAAATATTTCTAAGTTAATCTTCCTAAGTAATAATAGTAAATACATCTTAGTGTTTGTGGTGTTTGGCTTCTTTTGGCATGGCTTTGGTTTCTTTGTCCTCTTTAAAGTTATTGTTTGAATGCAGAGTCTTGAAATAATATCTACATAGTTTTTTCCTCTTGTGTATTTCAGAGAAGGTCTTCAGTTCAAGAAGGTGGTTAAATATTAATTGCCAGTTGGTCATTAGAGAGAGATAAACTGTGATTCTTATACCACATGGAGAATTTTACAGTGTGGTATTTGTGGTATTGTGTGTATGTGTGTGCGTGTGTGTGTGTGTGTGTGTGTGTGTGTGTATGTATTCCAAGGCATTTCAAACTGTAGTTTTACTTAATGACATTCTTTTCATAAGGCGTGCAACCTGAGAGGTAGAAGAGGGCAAGCCAGAAGCTGCAATTCATTCAAAGATTTCTTCTTGAAATAACTCTGGAAAAATAAATTTTATTATTTTTTTTCCTGACATCTTGAATTGCATTTTTTACCTTGCTTTACCTTAAGGCACTTAAATGAAAAGTATAATGACTTTTTAGAGCTGGCCCAAACCAAAGAGCAATTTTAGTTGAGTCCTTTTTTACACTGGAACCAGAGTCAGTCAGCCCCTACAATTTGTGGGGCCTGGGCAAATGGTAATTGAGACCCACAGACCAAATACCTAAATATGCTGAAGGTCTAATGAACCTCTCCCTGCTTTTTTTGCTCAAAGGGCTGCAGTCCAGTTCCCGGAGGCAGCAGGGACCCCAGTCTCTCCAGGGCTGCCCTGTGGATCTGTTAGAGCAGGACAGGGTAAGAACTGGAGTCAGGCCTAAGATTCCTAGACCCACTGAGCCCCAAATCGGGATGACCTGCTTGAGCTCTCTAGGAAGGTATATGGGGTAGCTGTCCAATCTCCATGCCTTACTTGCCTGACTCAGGCCTTCCAGGGGTTTCTAAGAGCCTCTCAGGTTACATCCTCTGAACAAGGGGAAGGGAGGGAACAGAGTTATTTGGGAGACACTTATTTTGTCCTTGTTTTCCAACAGCAGAGTCTTTGATTCTTCCTCTCATGGGCTTTTCATCTCAGTATCCTTTGGCCTGGGGGCCAAGTTCAGCTAAGTAGTCCTATAAGCTTGGGCAGTTACCAAATAGAAAAATAAACCAAACTTCCTTTATAATATTGAAAAGAAAAAAAATTGCATTTTGCAGTTAGTCCTGTGTAGAGTCCTCTACAGTGTGTGATCCAGGAAAAGGGCCCTTCTGCCCTAGGTCTAAGAGAGGTTTAGGGGCTTGGACATTACACAGCTAACTAGTGGTACAAGCATTATGATCTTCTACAGAAACTACAAATCTGTTCCATCTACCTTATGACTTACAAATATGCTTGCCTCTGATAGTACAAAACAGGAAAAAATGGAAAGAAAAAAATCATTTAAATAATGTATTAGTCACATTATCATTATCCCATCTTAAATTTTCTTTCTCTGTTGGATAAAGAACCTTTAAAAACTGACATGTACATCGTGACTTCGAAAGAAAGGCTATCAAAACACTCTCCTGTGAGAAATTTTCCATTTCAGGGAATTCAGGTGTGTGAATCACTTCCTTCTGTCCTGTCATAGAAAAAAAAAAAGCAACATGACTTTATAGTTCAGCTGAGGAGGCCGAAGTTGGCGTTTTCCAGGGAAGATTGCTTATCATGGAGCAAAGCTATGTACTGAAATGGATTTCTGCATAGACCTTACAGGAACAGTTTGCAGATGTGGACAGCATTCCCAAGAAAAGATTTTTACAGTGACTGACATCCCCAAAACCTTCCCAGAAAAAGGAAAACGTGTCCTTTCTCAATTTCACGTATGCTTTCTCCTTGATCAAAAGGCCGATTTATCCATGGTGGCACCTGAAAAATAAATTTTTTAACAAGGTTGCTTCACAGTAAAGATGAAAGTACGAGCAAGTATTAGACAGGCCAACTGGAAGGGCTCGAGTGTGGAGGATTTTATATTTCTTCTTGTAATAAACACATGTGGAGTCCAGGAAGGGTGATGCCGTCATCTGGTGGGGTGATGGAGATCCCCACTGACGCTGGAAAAATACCAGGTTAATGAAGTATGAAATGTAGCGTTAGGCACAGGCAGGTATTTTGTGGGTTTGGGAGTCTGTTGAGGGGAATAAAATCTTAAATCTTGTTCTCCAGGATCTGGGAGAAACGAGTGGGCAGAAGAGATTACACTGGGGAGTGACAGGTTCAGTTTGTTTTTTGCCTCAGATAACTGCACCTGGATGTTCTGTGAGAGGACCAGTGAAAGAACTGTCTGAGAGATGGTTCCCCTATAGGTTTCATATGTTGACTTGCCTTCAGGTTTTTACCAACATGTGTGTTGGTCATTCATTTAACACCTATAACATACGTCTATTTTTTCACTGATTGGAGGGATTATGCTTGTTTACATGTCTGGCTTTACCCTGAGCTGTGAGCTTTTTTAGGACAGTGCTTAGTCATCTGTTTTTCTCCCTATTCCCAAAAGAACTAATGAAACTTTGGATATAGTTGTTATTTAATAGAGATTGGTTGCTTGGAACCAGAAAGGCAAGGTCTCCCTCAGTGAAAAGATCAGATCTGCTTCTATATTCTTACCACTGAGGGTTCAAAAATGCCTCAAATAATAAATGGACCCCTGCACTTGAGAAGCTGTTGGCAAAAACTTGGCTTTCAACAGTGTGAGATCTAAAACAATTCCCAAAGCACATCATTTTCCTAATGCAAATTCTTAAAAAATGTAAGCTGCAAGTTCTAAGAAAATTGAGGATGCCTTCCTCTAGAGAGAAGTCACTGTCCTTTAGAATAGAAAAGTATCATAGTGCAATCCACTCGAGAAGAACATTTCTATTCCCCTGGAAACAGCCTGCTTAGCAGATGGCCTTCACATTTAGGGCCTTGATAGTCTCAGGATTGGAAACTATCATCCGAAATGGAGAAGAAAATTTGATTTTCTGGGTATGTGGTCTTCAAATGGAGATGGTTTTTCAAGTGTTACTTGGGGGAAAAAGTATGGTAATATTATCTGAAGCTCTGAATTTATATATGTCCCTCTATTGCTTAGATATGTGCTAACCAAGGATATTTTTTTTTTTTTTTTTTGTGAGTAGACATGAAGTGAGCTGAGATCAGGAAAGATTGCTATAAGGATAAATTCCCACCTTACATTTCCTTATATGTTGTCCTCTCTGTCTAGATCACTTTTCCTCCAGCTATCCTCAGACAACTAATATTGGTACATTTTTTTATATCCCAGCTTTGTGGCCACTTCCACTGGGGAAGCTTCTTTGAATTTTTAGAACCAATTTGGTTCTCTCTCTCTCTCTCTCTCTAAGATTTATTTATTTATTTATTTATTTATTTATTTATTTATTTATTTATTTATTTATTTGGGGGAGAGGGCAGAGGGGGAGTCTCAAGTAGACTCTACACTGAGTATGGACCCCAACATGGCATTCAATCTCATGACCCTGAGATTTGACCTGAGCCGGAACCAAGAGTTGGGTGCTTAACTGACTCTGCCACCCAGGTGCCCCTGGTTCTCCTGTTTGAACAATTTCCTATCTTCCAATAGCAGGGCTTGTAAATTAGTATGCCTGTAAGAGCCAAAGTTGAAATGGGCTGTTGATGCAGAATCTTCTGTGATGATGAGAGTGTTCTATATCTGATTTATTATTGTAGCCACTAGCCAAATGTGGCTTTTGAGTACTTACTGTGGCTATTGTAACTGAAGACTGGACTTTTAGTTATTATTTAGTTTTTAATTAAAATTTAAATAATTACATGTAGCTAGTGGCTACTATAACAGACTAGCACAGACAGGTCTATAGGAAAAAAAAAGCATAAATATGACGATGACTGGAACTTAGGCTCCATGTCAGGGAGACAGAAATGAGTACTGAGGACTGTGGGAAACCAGAAATCATGTGCCTTTTATTTTTTATTTTTATTTTTTTAAGATTTTATTTATTTACTCATGAGAGACACAGAGAGAGAGGCAGAGACAGAGGCAGAGGGAGAAGCACGCTGCATGCAGGGAGCCTGATGCGGGACTCGATCCCAGGTCTCCAGGATCAGGCCCTGGGCTGAAGGCAGTGCCAAACCGCTGAGGCACCCGGGCTGCTGCCCATCATGTGCCTTTTTAAAAAAAAAAGGACAGCTGTTGCTCAGCTCTAGCTAATTTTTAAAAAGTATAACAAAAAATTCTTATTTTATTGCAAAATTTCCTTATTCAGTATATGTGCTATTGAAGCAAGCACCAAAATTTCCTTATTAAAAGAAAATGTTGGCAGCTGTCCAAAATTCTTGATCAGATTTTGCCCCTGTGTAGCCATTTTGTGACTTCTCTGATTTCTCCATGGCAAGTATTATTATTACAACTATTGGTTTAAGTTTTGTTTAATTTTATCTTTCCAATTGACTCTAAACTCCATGTAGACAGGGGCGATACCTATCTTGTTCACTATTATGACTCAGTATTCAGTTTGGTATTTACTAGACACTCAGTAATATTTGTTGAATGATTTTTGGATACATAAGATAAAAATACATTAAAAGATGGGGAAAAAAGCCAAACCTAAGAAATAAGAGACCATGAATGTGGTCTCTGGATGAAATCCAGCTTGCTTTTCTGCATGGATAAGCAATTGCCTGGATGAGAGAAAGTCTTCTGGATATAACTCACTACATGATGGTGGGTTTAAGGAACGAGATCAGATCTTAGACGAACACATTATGTGGCTTGAGTATGCCTTATTCCTTGAGAAGTGAGAAGGAATGGAATAGATCAAAGGACTCTAGATAGGGGATGCTCTTTGTGAAAGCACTTATTCCACTATAAACTCTAAAGGACAACAGGAAGGGGTACCTGGGTGGTTCAGTGGTTGAGCATCTGCCTTTGGCTCAGGTTGTGATCCCCAGGTCCTGGGATTGAATCCTGTATCAGGCTCCCCACAGGCAGCCTGCTTCTCTCTTTGCCTATGTCTCTGCCTCTCTTGGTGTCTCTCATGAATAAATAAATACAATCTTAAAAAAAAAAAAAAGGACAATAGGAAGAATCAATTGTTTTAAGACTGTAGTGAACATGCTGTTGCTGTTATGTGTCATGGCATCCATATCCCAACTGAAACTGTTCTTTTTTTTTTAAGATTTTATTTATGGGCAGCCCCGGTGGCTTAGCGGTTTAGCGCCACCTTCAGCCCAGGGCGTGATCCTGGAGACCTGGGATCGAGTCCCATGTCAGGCTCCCTGCGTGGAGCCTGTTTCTCCCTCTGCCTGTGTGTCTGCCTCTCTCTCTGTGTGTCTCTCATGAATAAATAAAATTTATTAAAAACAAAACAAAACAAAAAAAAAGATTTTATTTATTTATTCATGAGAGACACACAGAGACAGAGGCAGAGAAGTAGGCTCCATGCAGGGAGCTCCATGTGGGACTGGATCCTGGGACTCCGGGATCACGCCCTGAGCTGAAGGCAAATGCTCAACCGCTGAGCCACCCAGGCGTCCCGCCAACAGAAACTGTTCTGTCTTAATATCTCAAACTACCTGAATATCCTAGAAATTGCAGGGTTGAGGGTCCAAAAATTGTTAAAAACCATGGGTCAAGATCTTTGATGCTAGTAATAGTCTATCTCATGGAATTGCATTTGTGGAGTATTGATAAAACTTAGGAATTTTAACTGAATTAAATTATCTGCTATCTGGTTATCCAGTTGAGTTTATAAAAAAGCTGACTCAAAGGAAATATCCTCTTTAGTTGTATGTGTCATTTTCCTGCATTCCACATTTGGCTACTAAAGCAGTTGTTTTGAATTAAGCAAATTGTCTGAGATGAGAAATTATTTCAAGAAGAGAACAAATTGTGTTTATTTTCATGCTGCTACTCTTTTGTCTAAAGATGAGTTTTCATAATGATTCTCTAAGATGTATAACTGTAATAGACTCTTAGGAATTTAAAGCTGATTAGTGCCTTCACCCCAAAGGGTGTGGACATCCTAATCCCTGAAACATGTGACTGTGTTGCCTTATATGGTAAAAGGATCTTGCAGGTGTGATTCAAGAAGGATCTTGAGACGGAGTGATTATCTTGGATTATCTGGGTGAGCCCACTGAAATCACAAGGATCCTTATAAATGAAATAGGGAGGTAGGAGAGTAGAATCAGAGGAGATGAGATGATGGAAGAAGATGTTAGAGTAACATGATTTCTGGCTTTGAAAATGGAATGTGCCCATGAGCCAAGGAATTCAGGTAGCCTCTGGAAGCTGGAAAAGGCAAAGGCAAAGATTCTCTGAGTTTTCAGACAGAATGTGATTCTGCTGACACCTTGCTTTAACCATTTTGAGGTCCATTTTGGATTTATTGCCTCTAGAACTATAGCATAGAAAATTTGTATGTGTTTTAATTCATTATGTTTGTGGGAATTTGTAGCAGCAGGAATAGAAAATTACTATACCAGTGAACAAAATGAAGGCTGTTTACAAGTGATGATGGCTTTATTTTCTACACCAATAATTGTGACTTGTGATCTGATAAGTGAATTCATTTATCCAATAGTATTAATTAATTCCCTGCCATATGGAGGACACTGTTTGAGACACTTGGGGATTCAATGGTGAACAAACCCCATCATAATCCTTTCCCTCAGAGACCTGTGTTTCGTGGAGACAGATATTAAACAACTAGACATGCAAAAATTTAGTCACACATGTAGTGTTATAAGTAGAAGTGGAAGTGTGTAGTCTGAATAGGTAGTCAGGGAGGGCTTTTCTGAGGAAGTGATCTTTTGGTTGAGCTCCAAACACTGAATGGGAGTTAGCAAGGAAAGGGGGATGATGGGTAAGAGCATTTCTGGTAGCAGGAACATGTGTGAGTATCCTAGGCCAGAAGTCCCTGGCATCCTTGGAGAACAAAATAATTCTGGTGTGGATAGAAGGGAGGTGCAGGAATGAACCTAGTGGAGTAGGCCTTGAATATCAACACAGTGGAAGCCAAGGAAGGTTTTTAAGCTGGAAGGAATCAAGGACTATAGTAAGGTTGTGTCATTTTGCCTGTGATGTGGAGGAATAATTGGAATGAGATGGGGAATAAATGAGAAGTGACTATACTTCATCCAAAGTGGGACATTCCTGAGAGTGAGAGGAAGTAGTATTAATACCTGCTGGGACAGCATCAACAAGGGCTGATCCAAGCAAACTGGGCACTAGAAGGTGAGCCAGAGGGGTGGTAGCCCCTTGAGAACCTCATTAGAATATACTTTATTTTTTCCTTGGCCCTTTATGTTCATTTGATACTAGAATAAAACTTACAGATAAGTAATTTTAAACAGCTTCATTTGTTTTGTACATTGCCCTCTGTAAACAAGCTTGTTTGTTTCTACTCCACCTATTTCCTTCACCTGCTGCCACAGAATCCATGGGTCTCACCTCTGAAGAGATGCCACATGCGAGCAGGTCACACACGTGGCAACAAAGGTTTATGCCATTGAACTTGACAGTCTGGTTTTCTGGATGGAAGCTGTGATTTCTTAAGCCTGTGCTTAAGTTTTAATTGCATTTCCTGTCAGTATTGGAGAATGTTGAGCAGTTTGCTGGTTTTTGGCAGTGATTTCCAATAAGGGGCACTGTATTAGAACCCCTATAATTCAGCCATAGAACCTCACCTGAGGATCCTACCCTGACTCTTGCCTAGTGTCTGATTATGGGGAAAGAGTAAGAATATTTACAATCAAACATGTGATTTATGTTGCTACTAATTCTACTATTTTGTGTGAACCTCAAGGAAATTTTCATACTTGACATTTGGTCTTACTATACTTATGCCTACATTTTGCATTTTGATAGAGATGCTCTGTTTCCTGTATAGGATAAAGCTTTTTAAAATTTCCTGTCTGTTAAATGTGATGCAAAGGCCAAACTATTATAGGCTACCTTTGGGGGTCTCACATGGTTATGCCCTCCCACCCCCACCTTAATAGTCAGCCCTTCACTATAATCTCACGGATCTTTTCCACTTTTTTTGCACATTTTACAGCCTTTCCCCAAGATTCTCTGAGCTGTTTCTGCTTCTAGAACTCTGTGTTTTCCATACTCTCACTTGGGATGCCCTTCCATTCTTACAGGTCCATCTCAGAACTAACTTCCCTCTGTGTTTAGTACGATATTTGTTTTTCTGTTATGACACCAGCTCATGCCATTGACATCCTTGAGGGGTGTATTTCATTCCACTAGTGCCTTGCCCAGTGTACTTCAAATAAATATTTAATTCATTGAATTATGAATATAAATCTTTTTGAATAGGTGATATAATTCTGAATTTTTATTTGTATTTTATAATGTGGAGCAATTTTAGCTGAACTTTCCTCCTTTTTCCTATTAGTCCTCAATTTTTGTATAGTTTTTAAAAGAAGTACTTAAATTTATTAAAATTTTTCCCCCACAGTTTGGCTGGGCCATCTTACTTTTTTCTAAATTAAGTAGATTCTGCTGTGTAGTCAGTTTCTAGTATATTTTATATGGCCTTTGGTTATGTATGTCAAGGTTTGATAATACTGCTATGAAGTAATTGTTGAATTTATTTTTGAATGTCTTTACTTCATATCCTCTGGGCTTCTCTTAAGCTTTCCTTTTAGGGAAGGCTTTCAGAAGTGTGTGGTTTGGTGTCCATGAATTCCTGGAAGTTCTGGATGGTTGGAAAATGATTCATACAGTAAATATCTACGGCTGGATTTGCAAATCATATGCTAAAATCTTGCAAGCATCATTGGCTATCAATCATTACCCTGCTGGAAATAAATAAAAGAGATTAGTGTCCATACAAATCTCAGCTATGGCTTTGACATAACAGGCATTCTTTAGGGCAGTGGTTATCAAAGTGTGGTCCTCATACAAGCAGAATCAGCATCACTTGGGAATTTGTTAGAAATCCAAAGTTTTAGGGCCTACCCCAGCCTACTGAATCAGAAACTCTGAGATCGGGCCCAACAATCTATGGTTTAAGAAGTCTTCCAGTTGATTCTGATTTACACTAAACCTTGATAGCCACTGCTTAGGAAGATGGGGGAAAAATCTGAAATTGCCGTGCCTTTTGTATGTACTTGGTATGTACCTGGAATAAACTTTGGTTTTCTCTTTAGCTCCTTTTCCAAGCTTCCTCTAAGAAGGTCACCATCCTGGGGTTTTGTTCATTTATTTATTTATTTTGAATCTAAGAATTGTAAATCTCAATGCTATATCTTAAAGATTTTATTCCTTTTTTTTTTTTTTAAAGATTTTATTTATTTATTCATGAGAGACACAGAAAGAGAGAGAAACAGAGACACAGGCAGAGGGAGAAGCAGGCTCCATGCAGGGAGCCCGATGTGGGACTCGATCCCGGGACCCCAGAATTACACCATGGGCCGAAGGCAGGCACTAAACCGCTGAGCCACCCAGGAATCCCCCAAGATTTTATTCCTTATTTGGAAGGCAGCTGGTAGCATATGGGTATTTGAACAAATTATTATAAATGGTTGCTTATGACATTAATTAGTTTTCTCACACCTCCTTCCCTAGTTGAAAGAGATTTGTTTGTAGGAAGATTTATTTATCTTCTGTATTAGATAGCATTGCACCAAAATTGCAGCTGGCCAAGATCCTTGGACATGGCACTGTATATAGGGCTTCACTGCATTAGAAGAAGAACCCGTTGTGCTCAGAAGTAAGCAGATGCTCAGAAAGGGGAGCCACTCATTCAGGGTTCTCTAGCTAACAAGTGGCTGAGCGGGGGCACACCCACAGCCCCTTCCAAAGTCTCTGCTCCTAAACACCATGTGTACTGCCTCACCAGACCATGAGACAGCACCAAGTAATTACTGCTTTCTGGACCTCTTTGCTCTCAGAGGATTCATGCTCTTGAATTCCTTAAAATCATGCCTCCTCTCTTCTCTCCAGGGTATAAACTTCCAGTCCAAGAAAAGGCTGCTTTCCAGGAAATACTTTGAAAAATTGCTAAGTATAGCAAAGGGAGCTGGAGATATTATTTAGTCTTAGATTTTCAGAACTTTAGAGTAAAAAACTAAATACACTAAAATAAGCAAGTATGTGCATATTTATTCATATGTATACCACCAAACCTTTGATGGTGGCTATAGGATTGCCCCTTTTTAACTTTTCCAATTTTGGAAATTGAACAAAAAAATCACAGCTATCATCAGCTACCTTTATCATTTTTGAACTCTGATTTTTTTTTTCTTAGCACTCATTTCCTGGGTGATCTCGTCCAGTTTATGGCTCTAGATACCATCTGTTTATTTTCAATTTTCAAAATTATATCTTTGACTTTAACCTCACCTTTGAATTCTAGAATTATCTGTTCAGTTGCTACTCCACCACTCCGCTTGTATGTCTAATAGGCAATTGCAAATGCAGTGAGTCCAGCCTAGATTCTTAATTCCCTCTATTGTCTTGGTCTTCCTTCAATATTTCCCATTTGATGCACAGGACAAAAATCTTACCCTTACCTTTTTAGCCTCTCTTTCTCTCACATCTTACATCCAATTCATAAACAAATCTTACTGGTTCTACTGTCAGCATATGCATCCCCTTCTTACCACCTCATCTACCACTATCCTAGCCTAAAAATACCATGACAGTCTCTCATTTGAATCCAATTCAGTAGTCTCTTGATTGGTCTCCATGCTTCTTGCCTTGCCTCATCTCCACACAGCTCCAGAATGATCCTTTTAAAAACGAGGACAAAACTCACTTTTGTATCTGCTCAAAACTCTCCCATGGCTCCTGTATCATTCAGAATAAAAGCCAGGGTCCTTCACCAATAATAAATCATGTGGATATCGTATTATCACCTGATAGGATGTGATGACAAGGACACTCCACCTTTGTGGTATTCTTCCCCAAACTTATGACTCTAGGCTATACATGAGGAAAGTATCAGAGAAATCCATATTGGGGGGACAATCTACAAAATACCTGATCAGTAATCGTTAAAATGGCAAACACATGAGGAAGGACTGAGAAATTGTTACAGAGTGGAGGACACTAAAAACACATGTCTACGTGCATTGTGGGTTACTGGATGGTATCTTGGAACAGAAAAAAGACATCAGTGGGAAGACTGGCAACATTTGAATAAAGTCTAGAGTTTAATGAATGTTGTTGTACTGATGCTATTTTTTTAGTTTTGACAAGTATACCATAGTTGTATAAGATGTTCAGCATTTAGGGAAACTGGCTGAGAGATTACTTTCTGAACTATTTTTGTAACTATTCTACAAGCCTAAACTTATTTCAAAATTAAAATATTAACTAAAAAGTAAAAAGTCAAAGTCTTCACAGTGGCCTATTAGGGCTTATGTGAACTGGTTCTTCTTCTTCCTTCTTCTTCCTTCTTCTTCCTTTTTCCTCCTTCTTCCTCCTTCTTCTTCATTCTTCCTCCTTCTTCCTTCTTCTTCTTCCTTTTTTTTTTTATATTGTAAAGATTTTATTTATTCACAAGAGACACACAGAGAGAGGCAGAGATATAGGCAGAGGGAGAAGCAGGCTTGCCTGATTCATGACTGGGTCCCAGGACCGTGGAATCATGACCTGACCCAAAGGCAGATGCTCAACCACTGAGCCATCCAGGTGCCCTTGTGAACTGGTTGTAATAAGTGCTCCAACCCTGTCTTCTATAACTTACCTGCTATAGCCACACCAAACTCTCTTGGATCTACCAAATTTGTTTTTGCTTCCCAATCTTTGTACTCGCTTTGTACTTTGCTTGTCTTGTGCATGGAGTGTTCTTTTAGTATATGGTTAGCACTGTCACCTCCTTTAGATATTTGCTTAAATGGTACAGCAGGAGAAAGAACTTCCCTGACCCTTTTCTTCCCCCTGCCCTATGTATTATCTTGCTTTTTCTTTGTAGGTGTGTGTGTGTGTGTGTGTGTGTGTGTGTGTGTGTATTTACTGTCTTTCTCCCTCTTCTAGAGTGTAAGCTCCATGAAGCAGAGTATCTTTTATTTGCTCTTTATCCCTAGAATAACGGTTGACATATAGGGAGGTCTTAGACTTTTGCTGAATGAATAACTGAATTTCATTAAAAATTTAGATCAAATAATTTCAAAAGGAGCAACAGCCTTTTAGATGGAGTGGGTTTAACTTTATGAAAAAAATCACAGACTTGAACTTTTCTGGTTTGTTTTGCTGTAGACTAATGAAAATTTGAGGGCAGATTGGCACTGGTCTGTGAGGTGGGATTTTAGAGCTATAGGGCTAGATCTTTCTTCCAAAGGAAAGTAGTATTATAGTTATTCTAAAGTCATGCTATCTAATACAATAGCCACTAGCCACATGTAGTTGCTCATATTTAAATTAATCAAAGTTAGACAAAATTAAAAACCCAATTTTTCCATTGAACTGTGTTTCAAGTGCTCAATAGCCGCATGTGGCTAGTAACTACCTCATTAGAGCAGCTATAGAACATTTTTATCATCACAAAATGTGTTGGCAGCATAGTTTTAGACAGACAGGCCTTTGTTTTAATGTCTTCAGATAATAAAAATCAAATGATAATGGCAGCAGCTATAATTTTTGGCATTTATTACGTGGCAGGCACTGTGCTATTTGCATTCTAAGTGTTCTTTCATCCCCAGATCCTTGGAAGGGGTACTATTTTTATGTTTTAGATGAAGAAGTTGAAAATCAAGGAGCGTAAGGAAGGTTCCCAAGGCCACAGAACTGGTAAGATAGATTTCAAACTGAAAAATCAATTTGCTACCAAAGTAAGGCCTGTAAATACTGCGATTCAGAGAAGCAGTGTTCACAACCATGAGGCATTACCCCATTTTGTGTGTCTTTGGATTACCTTCTCTTGTCAGGCAATATGTTTCTTCCTTTCTTTTCTCTGCAATCTCATCAATAAAATTCAGCTTTATTCTGCAGGGTAAACTTTATTACTAATTGTCTCCTCACTATTCTGAATTTGCAAATATCTGTCCCCCATGTCCATTATAGATATTGGTTACAGGCACTGCTTACTACTGATAGGTAGGTGTCCTCCTTGCAATGTGTGATAAAGGATAGTGCTGCCCATTTCACTTTCAGTTTTCTCTTTGGGTTGCTGGTTGGGTACTTTAAAAAAATGTTGTATTTAGGGCAGCCCAGGCGCAGTGGTTCAGTGCCGCTTGCAACCTGGGGTGTGATCCTGGAGACCTGGGATCGAGTCCCACGTCAGGCTCCCTGCCTGGAGCCCGCTTCTCCCTTTGCCTGTGTCTCTGCCTCTCTCTCTCTCTCTGAACAAATAAAGAAATAAATCTTTAAAAAAAGGTTGTATTTGAGTGTAGCTGATATACAATGTTACCTTAGTTTCAGGTATACAACAATTTAGCATCTCAATGTTGTGCTATGCTCATCAAAAATGTAGTTGCCATCTGTTATTATATAAAGCTCTTATAATATCATTGGCTATATTCCTTGAAGATTCCACCAAAAAACTACTAGAGGTAATAAATGAATTCAGTAAAGTTGCAAGATACAAAATTAATACTCAATAATCAATAGTGTTTCTATATACCAATAACAAATAGCAGAAAGAGACATTAAGAAAACAATTCCATTTACTATTGCACCAAAAAGAATAAGATACCTAGGAATAAATTTAGTCAAGGAGGTGAAAGACTTGTACTCTAAAAAACTATAAAACACTGATAAAATCAAAGATGACTCAAATGGGATTTTCTATGCTTATGGATTGGAAAAATTAATATTGTTAAAATGTCTATACTACCAAAAGCAGTCTACAGATTCATTGCAATCCCTATTAAAATACCACTGGCATTTTTCACAAAACTATGACAAATAATACGAATATTTATATGGAACCACAAAACACTCCAAAAGACAAAGCAATCCTGAGAAAGAAGAACAAAGCTGGAGGTATTACAATCCCACCTTTCAAGATATACTCCAAAACTTTAGTAAACAAAACAGTACAATACTGGCACAAAAATAGACACATATATCAATGAAAGAGAATAGAGAGCCCAGAAATAAACCCACATGTATGTGGTCAATAGATCTGTGACAAAGGAGACAAGAATATACAATGGTTGAGCATTTTAGCTATGCTTGTGCTCCACTGGGATTGTGAATTGTTGCAAAAGGGTAAAGTCCCAGGCATTGATAGAGCTGATAATTGCACATGGCTCCTCTGGAGTGGAGGTCATTGGAGCATGGGAAGATGTTTCCTGAAAGCTAAAAGAAGGAAATTCTAGATTGTTAGGAGAAAGCCCTCTGAGAGAGAGACCCTGCTTGATTTGAGAAATGATCACGAAACTAGTCATTTTAATCTCCTGTATCCAGATCAGAGAGAATTTTTGTTTCTTATTTTGGTTGTTTTGGTTTACAATTAAGGAATATGTCTAGATCTTCTACAAAGAAACTTTTTTCTAGTGTAAATTGTATAATGCTTATTTTGTGCAGCCAAACGGTATTTTTAGAGGGAAGAGAGTTTATTTAGGATGATTTCCCTTTCTTATTGAAGCATTCTCTGAGAGAAGTGGTCTGATATGCAGTAACTAGGCCATATGTCTGTTACGGAGGTCACTGTTGACAATTTGAATAATATTGTTCTGAAGAGAACAGCTAATGGTGGTGATTGACTGCCAAAATTCAGCCTGTCAGGCCTGATCTGATTCTCTGTGGTTCAAAAAAGATAGAGAAATATGTCAAATGCAGATAAATATGTCATAATTATAACCCCTGCATAATTGCTTCAAGCTCAACCTCTTTAATTTATAATGTATTGTGTGCAGTTTTACCCATAGACTCTGATGGAGTTTTTTGATTGTAACAGATTAGTTGGTAGGGCTTTCCTAAAAGAAGGTGTGCACACAAGTGAAGAGCTTGAAAAGGTTTTTATGTATCGAAGATAGAATGTTCAGTTCAATGACTGAAGTGTAAGAGACAGGTCTTGAAAGATAAGTATGGAGTCAAGGTAGGAAAGGCTTTGAAGCCTCAATAAAATAATTTTTTTCTTAATATAGGAGTCATTCAAATTATTGGGGCACCATAATTTTTAGTTTTTTTGAATTTGAATTGAAAGGGTATGTGTATAGTATGATGCTTGATAACGTAAGCCCTGAAATCATACTGTCCTGATTAATTGCAAATAACTTAAGTGGCCTAAGCCTCAGTTTTTACATTTCTAAAATGGGATTAGTAATAGTTCCTACCTCTTAAGGTTGGCTTGAGGATTAAAAGAAGATAAACAAAACACATGTCATGGTTGTTTGCCTTTCATCAGCAACTAACATTTTTATTTTAATTTTAATCTGTTTTTATCACTTGAGTCAAATATGCCTAAAAAAAAAAAAACTATTGCAATAATTGATGTAAGAGGTAGTACATATCCTGAAGGTGCTGGGAGAACTGGCAAAGAACATTTGAATGCCATTGGTACTATTTTAATTTTAAAAAAGATTTTATTTATTTATTTATTTTTTTGAGAGAGAGAGAGAGAGAGAGAGAGAGAGAGAGACAGAATGAGCAGGTAGGGGGCAGAGGACCACCCACTGCAGGGACCCAGGACCAGAGATCCTGATCTGAGCCAAAATCAAGTCAGATGTTCAACCGACTGATCCACCCAGGTACCCCAGTACTATTTTATGACATAATCTTTAGGTCACCTTTCTTTTCCTACTTTAGTGATAAAATGCTTAAAAATCACAAATACTAATTATTTCAGTTTTATAAAGAAGCTAATATTTTCTGACATTTATAATTCTGACATACATAATTTTTGAAGTCTTTTTCCTGCCTAATGACCTTGAATTCAAGGATCCTAAGGGAACACCCTATTACTCTATAATAATTTGGATGATTTTAAACCACTTTACTATGATGACTTTGGATGCTGTCTTGCCTTATTCAAATTGCCTTTATCACCCTTTCAAATGGTGGGTATGATAAATCATTTAATTTAATTAATGTAAGGCTCAACAGTGTCATGAGAACTATTTAAAATTATGAAGCTTTTTCTCATTTTCTGTTTATCATTGGAGATGTCTCAATATCATGTTATTAATAAGCATTAATAAGTTGACTGTTAGTCAATAGTTTTCTTAATAATTAACAAGTTATTATAAGTTATTAATAAGCATTATAGTAAGGCTAGAAACATTCTGGGGAAATGGCAAGGACTGCCTCATCTTCCTTGAATGTTTTATTTTTTTTATTTTTTATTTTTTATTTTTTTTCCTTGAATGTTTTAGCTTGTTACTATTGCTTTTGATTTTTTTTCTTAGATTATTCTCTGGAAAGACAAACCACTTCAGACTTTGTACCTAAATATTATACTCAAGTACCTTTAGTTCTTATAGTTTGTCCTGTTCTAAAGATGGTTCCACAGCGGAACCAGGAGAGCCAAATTCTATTCAGTTTGATACTAATAGTGTCACTAGGGAAGCTATAGTCAATTCTCTGAAACCACCTTTTCTTTATTCATAAAATCTGAAACTGGTGCCTTTCAAGGTTTTAAGAATGGTGGACGTGCCTTCTGTGTGTTTTGGACTGTGCATGGTGTTGAACCATGGACAGAGCTTGCCCTCAGGGAATTTATAGTGCTATAGGGGAGCTGGTGATAAAGCAGTACATGAGTATCACCATCAATTGTCCCATTAAAAAAAAAAATCTATCTGTATATTAGTATGTGAACTCCTGAAGGGCAGGGACTTTTTTAGGTTTATTTTCTTCACTGCTATCTCCTCAATAAACAGAAACAATCCCTGGCACATGGTAGGCACTTGGTAAATATATGCTAAGTAAATATATTACACATATTGTTAACTACTATAACAAATATGTATAGTCTTGAAAATTGCATTTTGTAAAATCATACATTAAAAGTATTCGGGCTTATGGGAAAGATAGAATTGCTATAGACTATTCAGTACCTATGCATATTAGTAGCCAAAGCACTAACTAAACCAATAGTTGATGTATTCTTTCCCCACCCCAGGAAAACATAGCCAGTCCAAGCAGACATCTAAGTCTTGCTGGAGGCTGTTTCAGGAGATGTCTTTTTGTTGTTTAGATTCTTTTACACTTTTATTAATGTATAGTACACAAATCAGGTGTACACATCTTAAACATATACTTTGATGGATTTTTGTTTGTATCCTTTGTTGTATATACCTAAAATAATTGAAAGAAGGAACACCAACAGATATTTGTATATCGTGTTCATAGCAGCATTACTCACATTATTCACAAAGGTGGAAAGACCACAAGGGTCCATTGATGAATGGATAGACAAATGTGGATACACGTGTCTATTTGTACAATAATATCCAATACAGTGGATATTATTCAGCTTTAAAGAGTAAGAAACAACTGATACACACTACAGCATGGTAAAACCTTGAAGACACTGTGCTAAATGACATAAGCCAGTTACAAAGAGACAAATACCATGTGATTCTACTTATATGAGGTACCTAGGATAGTCCAATTCACAGAGACAGAAAGTAGAATGGTGGATGCCATGGGCTGAGGGTATGGGGCTATGGGAGTTTTTGCTTAATTAGTTGGAATTTCAATTTGGGATGATAAAGTTCTGGATAAAGTTCTGGAGACATGATAATGTGAATGTACTTACTGCCACTGAGCCATATACTTAAAATGGTTAAGAGGGTAAATTTTATATTATGTGTATTTTATCACAATTAAAAAAAAGAAAAATGTTTGTACTCATATAATCCCCACTCAAATCAAGATAGATTTCCTGCCTCTAGAAGACCCCTTGTGCCTCTCTCTCTGTCAGTTATGTCCCCTATTCCTGTCAGTCACTAAAGCTCATGTAAATGGACTTAAGTTGTATATAGTCTTGTGTTTGGCTTCTTCTCTCATCATCATGTCTGTAAAATCCTTCCATATTGTTGCACCTATCAGTAGTTGGTTCTGTTATATTGTTGTGTAATATTCCATTATATGAGTATACTTGTTTACCCAGTCTGTTGTTGATGACATTTTGGTTGTTTTCAGCTTTTGTTTAAGTAAACTGCTACGATCATCCTTGTATATATATTTTGGTGAACATCTTTGCTCATTTCTCTTAGGTAGAATTGTTTGGTCATAAGGTAGTTCAGTAGATACTACCAAATAGTTTGTTTGCTTTCTTCCTTCCTTCCTTCCTTCCTTTAAGATTTTATTCATCTATTCATGAGAGAGAGAGAGAGAGGCAGAGTCACAGGCAGAGGGAGAAGCAGGCTCCAAGCAGGGAGCCCAATGCGGGACTAGATCCCGGGACTTCAGGATCACTCCCCGGGCTGGAGGCAGGCGCTAAACTGCTGAGCCATCTAGGGATCCATTCAAATAGTTTTTTAAAGTGGTTGTATCAGGTTATACTCTCACCAGTACTATATGAGCATTCCAACTGAGCCACCTCCTTATCAACTCTTACTATTGTTGGTGACTGAGGAAATAATAAAAATACATAAAAGAGGGATCCCTAGGTGGAGCAGTGGTTTGGCGCCTGCCTTTGGCCCAGGGCGTGATCCTGGAGACCCGGGATCGAATCCCGCATCGGGCTCCCGGTGCATGGAGCCTGCTTCTTCCTCTGCCTGTGTCTCTGCCTCTCTCTCTCTCTCTCTCTCTCTCTGTGACTATCATAAATTAATAAAAATTAAAAAAAAAAAGATTTAAAATAAATAAACCTTTAAAACAAATCTTTAAAAAAATACATAAAAGACTAGGGTGAAAAGGCTCATTTTGCAGTGCTGATTTGTGCAGTGGAAATAAAGCTGAGTTGGTGGGGCTTCTGTTAAGGAGGGCATGGAAAAGAGTACAACTTCCTACAACCTGTGAGCCAGGTAGGGCTTGGGTATGACTGGGTAGGGAGCCCAGATACAGAGGATTTTTTTTAGTTTTTAAAACATAGAGCTGAAAAGCCTTCAGTAAAACCAAGAGCTGTTTCTTTCCTGTTGGAGGTTGTAAATTGACTCTTATATTCTTACTCCTCATTGTCTCAGAAAAATTGCTTATGAACCAACAACAACTTACACATAATACTGAATTCATTACTGTCTTCACTGATCACATCTGAGGTCATTGGTTTATGAAAACATATCTTTTTTTTGTTTGTTTGTTTTTGTTTTTTTTTTTAATTTTTATTTATTTATGATAGTCACAGAGAGAGAGAGAGAGAGAGAGAGGCAGAGACACAGGCAGAGGGGGAAGCAGGCTCCATGTACCGGGAGCCCGATGTGGGATTCGATCCTGGGTCTCCAGGATCACGCCCTAGGCCAAAGGCAGGCGCCAAACCGCTGCGCCACCTAGGGATCCCTGAAAACATATCTTGTAGCAAAACATACCTATATGCATAGAAAATTAAGAATGGGGGTGAATGCTATGGGACGGGAGGAGCAGAGGATGTGAGGGTGTTTCCAAAGGAGTGGTTATGAGTGATTTGAAATCTAAGCAGGGAAAGTGGGGAAATGACCATAGAAGACTGATGACAGAGTACTAAGACCCACGTATTAAAGATCAGGATGAGGTGGAAGTAATTGAGCAAGGAAGATAGAGGATGGGAGGTGAGGTAAAAGAGCAGGATGTTAGTTAGCATAAAGATTATAAAAGGGGGCAGTTTTTGGTGTTGACAAGGTCTTGAAAATAGTCATAGACATGTTGCCATAGAACTAATGGAAATATTTTTGGAGATGAGATAAAGAACAAGAGGCCAGAGCAGTTGGATGAGTCCACAAGAAGATGGAAGTTGCTAGAAAGGATGTGAGGGATTGGGATGGAGAAGAGAACCGTGAGCCCAGGACCTTCAGGTAGGACTGGGTAGGCTCTTCTTCCCTGACCACCTGGGAAAGTGGCCTACGGGTGGGATGGGGAGACCCTTTTCACATTCTCAGAGTGCCTCAGGCTCTCTTCTCATCCTTGCAGACTTCTGCCGTTTCATATCTCTTTCCTGTCTCTTAAAAAAATAACCACTTAGGGGTGCCTGGGTGGCTCAGCAGTTGAGTATCTGCTTTCAGCTCAGGGTGTGATCCCTTGGTCCTGGGATCAAGTCCCACATTGGGCTTCCGGCATGGAGCCTGCTTCTCCCTCTGCTTCTGTCTCTGCCTCTCATGAATAAATAAATAGAATCTTAAAAAAAAAACAAACACCATGAACTTTTAATTTTTTATAACTACAAAATTTTAGTTGATATTTTTAGTCTCTTATTATTATTATTATTTTTTGAGTCTTTATTATGTTCTAAGCATGGTGCTAGGTGCAGGGGAAATGATGGTAAAAACTCCAAGGGATCTTGCAGAGGATTAATTTAAAACTAAACAAAACAGAAACAGTCTTCCTGCATGTGGGCTGAAGGTATTTTCTCTAATTTAGCATATGAGACTTAGTTGCTTATGGGAAAAATCATAAGTGAAATATAGATCATAAAATATTTTGCAGGTAGATAATTTGTGTCTTGGAACAAATCACAAATGATATCTCTTGATTTGGATCCTAGGCCCTTTAACTGCTAACTATTAATGTAGCTGAAATATTGATATATTTTCATAAAAATTAACATAAAGCATCTCAGTTGCAATAGTAGTTCAGTAAACAGAAAGTTGATGCAATTGTTTGAGGCATAGTTTCCATTTTTCATAAATGCTGGTGCTTGGTGAGGCAGATTGCTGGATCCAAGAAAGTGAAGTTCTGGCCAGAGCCCAGTGAGTTAGGGGCCAGGGCCTATCTGCCCAGTGGTTGATGGACTGGTAGCATCAATAGGATGATATTGTATTTCCTTTCAGAAAACAGAGCTTGGTTTCCTTTGATATTGGTGTCAGTGCCATCCAGCCAGTGACCATGAGGAACATACTTGTTGAACATAACTGGATTTGTTATTCATTGCGGCAAGGGATAATAGGCCCTAAGGGGAAATTTGGTGTGTTTCAATAAGAGGGTATTAGAGAAAACCTTATCATAGAATTTGGGCTTGGGTTTGGTGATTCAGAGAAGGGGATTTTGCTCTAGATTGGATGGCACGAGAAAGTGGGTGCAATTCTGTGATCGAGTAGCTCAATAAATCTTATTTCTAGGGAGGGAAAACTAGAGCAAATATAAAATTATCATTGGTAAATAAACAGCAGTCACTCATTTTAGCCAAGGGAAACTATTGGGTATTTTGTTGATGGCACAGTGGGCTCTTATTATTTATTGTCTGTGCTTAGGCAAAATGATAACATGGTCTTGTTTTGTCTCTCTTTATCATCGTCTCAGAATAAACTTTTCTGATGTTCGTGTTCTGTGAGATCATTTATGTCCAACAGGAGGTTAACCTGGCTCAGCCGTAAGTGCCAGGCCAGCTTCTGGACGTCAGACACTGCTTTATCCCCCTCATTAGCTTCTATGTAGAATACATGTATGTCTGTGGATTAAAAGTTTGTAATCTTGGGTATATGTGCGTATTAAAACCTGTGTGTGGGTGCCTTTTTTAAAACAGCCTGGACCTGTGTGGTCCTATCTTTGCTTGGTATCTCTGTCTAGCAACCACAATAATAATTTCAAATAGCTCAAGTTCTGTAGTTAAATTTCTCAAATACAATGAAGCAGCATAAGACTGCAATAATACTTCCTTATAATAGTAAACAAATGCACTCCTTACCTGATCTGTGTTTCTCTTGCCCCATCATCCCTATTCCCATTGCCATGAAAAATGCCTCATACCTACCCAAGCCGTAGCTTTAAGAATTTCTGATCTTTTTTTACCTTTCTTATTTCGTCTTTTTTCTGGATTTGGACATTTGGGTGTTTTTTTTTTTTTTTTAATTTGGTCATAAATAGTGCTACTTCAGACATCCTTTTATATAAACACTAAGGTCTTTGTGTAAATAAATCCATTGGATAAATTCCTAGCAGTGGGATTGGTGGGCAAGTCAATTAAAAATTTGCCACATTACCTTATAAATGAGTTGTGCTTGTTTAGACACTCACCAACAGGATTTGAGAAGGCCTGTTTTACCACACTCTGGCCAGTGTTGGCTATACTAAACCTTTGCATGTTTGCTGATCTGAATCTAAAAATATGATTATATGCAACCCTTTGTATGTACATGTATATACATTGTCAGATATATATACATGTGTATATATGTATACATGTATATACATTTGTGTATATATATGACAGCAAATATAATTGACATGTAGTAAACATACAAAAACCTTAAATCTATGTGTCACTTTTCAGTCTTCATATTCTAAGTTGCTATGGATATCTTTTTAAATACTATTGACATAATGTTATTTAAAAATATAACACCAAAATATATAGGTGAATTAACATGTATATTTGGCAGTTCTTAGCCTTCAGAGATTTTATAGAATTTTATAGAATTTTTTAAAAAGGTATTTGGTGGAGAGGAAACTCTGAAAATAAATTTAAACATAGAAATGGTCACTCAAAGAGTAAGGACTCTTGGATAAAGCCAACCACTGGGGCTGGGACATGATTAGTTACTAGGGAGATGCCAAAAAAAGCTTTGGTAACTAAGGTGCAGGTGCCAAGAACAGTGGATTGAAAAAAAAAAGAGATTTACATAAATTGCAGGCTAAAGTGTCAGCAGAAATGGTGTGGTTATCCTGCCAAATGAACTACTGGTTGTCATTTTTCAGCTATTTTTTTTTTTTTGATAGCCTTTGAGTTTGTTATCCCTCTATTAATTTGTCCCCTGTCTATTTGACAAACATGGATGCCTTTTCCTAGCATATTTGTGTGCCATCTTAATTTGGGGAAAATGTTTTCCCATCCAAGAGACATAATTCAGTTGGTGTGGTGTGAAATGGGGACAGTGGTTAACAAGGGTCCCACCACAACGCTGACAAGTCTTGCCCTCCCAGCAAAGGAATCTTTTCAATTGGGATCATTCATACTGACCTACTTGGATGCTCTATTTTTGGTTTCCAAAATTCATTTTAGTCACAAAGATTCCTTTGAAAAATGAAATGTGAAGAGATGAGGACAGTTCAGATTCCACAGAGCCCCATTTGTCAATAGACATGGACGGCTGCCTTGTGTTAGGGAGAGAACCAGTTAAATTCCTCTCTCTGAGTTTGGTCTGTGGTGGTGCACTGTGTGTCTTCATTCCTGGCATGGCAAAAGGCACCCAACTAGGAGATGGCTGCTCATTGGGAAAATATGAGGGAGAGGAGAAATATGATGGCCTCAGTCAGAAGCCAACTCGTTCTGGGAACCAGTTGTTCCCAAGATGAAAGAAATGTTTAGGCATTGCCTGCAGCTCAATTAGGAAGGAGTCTTAGTCTTTTGAAGGAATCTGTCTTTAGGTTTCCTTTTATCTGTTCAACATGTCAGACCAGGGGGCTTTTGTTTGTTTACTTGAACTACAGAACAATATGACTGTGATGTATTTTACATTTTGCTATAGCCGCTGTTCATCAATCTACCCACTCCTCCATCTATTCGTATTTGCTGATCATGAACTATAGGTGAGGTATAGAGCATTTATTGCTGAAGATCTATATGGTGCCTATCCTTTGACCTCCCATTCTAGGGGAAGCCAAAAACCAAATAAATAGTTAAATGTGTGGTATTTGTTCAGAAGTGGGAAGGAACAGAGTATATGGGAGAGTTAGGAAGGACACTTAAATTTATTTTAAATGGTCAGGCAGTGCCTTCCAAAGCAAGTGGTGCTGCATTTGAAAACGGAGGGAGGAATTGCAGTTGGCCAATCAATGATGGAGGAAGCAGGTGGTGGTGGTATGTTTGTGTCCATAGTGTTTCATACAGAATGGCATCATCTGCAAAAAGTTGGGGAAAAGGAGAGAAATTATTTGTATAGAAAACTCTTGGCTGTAGCTAAGAGAACTGAGGTCCTTGGTTTAAACTATACATTGTGCACACTTCTCACAATTATGAAACAGAGGATATAATCTGTAACCATAGCCTGATATTTCTTCCAGTAAACCAGAATACCTATTGTGTTATCTTTAATTCTTGGCACAGAGAGTTTTTATTTGGGTTCAGCAGCCTCAATAATTTTTACCCTCTTTAGGCCTACCATGGGTTGTTAGTAACATTGTCTTTGATTACTGAAACATTTTAATATGCTGTTGACCTTATATGACACAGTAAAAGTAAAATGGTACCTCTCCTTGTACCAATGAGTGAGTTATCTAAGCTTCCTCTGTGAGTCATCATAACTTTTGTGTCTTCAATTTTTTTTATCCGAAGATTCCAGAGCTTCTCACTGAATTGTTGTGTGGATTGTTATAGGAATTTTGAAATGCTCCTAAATTTTGTGCAAAAACGACAGGATATTTCCATAGGGGTAGGTAATATGCCTTGGAATGGAGTGTGGCTTTGGGCAAGTTTATAACCTGCTAGATGGCCCTTGTTGTTGTTGTTGTTTTTTCTTTAGCAGGTTGAGAAGCAGCTGAACAGAACCCCCCCTTAAGGTGCTTAATATTCTACAGGGGATGCCACATAGTAGGTTATCAATAAACAAGAATCACTATTGTTTTTTTGATGAGCTAGTAGCTTCTGTAGGGTCTGAAATAATATCCCTTAACTTCTATAACCAAAGTCAGCAGAATAACATTGTTTGAACTCACTTTCAGTTTTGCAGAAGTGGGTGGCTTCTTTGTTATTTTCACTTGCTAATGCTTAGTCAGTACCTAATGTTAGCCTGACAAGAAGCAGAGAAAAAGAGAATCTTAGTAACAGCTACCAAACTGCCAAATTAAATTATGGACTTTGAAGTTCTTTACCTCACTGTGTATTTCTAACAGATATTTGTTTATGTGTGGGACTTCCAACAGGTTGCTCAACCAACATATTATTAGAATATTATGTATACTTAAATTTATATATACATGTACAAGGAGGTGACTCAGCCAATTAGATGCATTAATTCTGGAATGGGAATAGAATCTAGGTACAGATACTTGCTGTAGCAGTGGTAAAGTCTGAAGCCTATAGGCTCTAGGGACAATTGTCAGGGAGCCTGTGGCAATGTATAGTGGTCAGTACGCAGTTGTGCTAGATATATGCTGGTGCTTTGGGTTGAGATCCTAGCTGTGAGGTGTCCCAGTGATCCTGTGAGCTGCCTCATAACCTTTCAATACATTTCCCCTCTGTGAACCAATTTTTGGCTTGCAACCCAAACTGCAGGTGGCCTACATTGTAGAGAGTGTTTCCAAAACCATTTGTCCATACAGCCTATTTTTTAATTGAACATTTCATTGGGTAACTATGTTGGAAAACATATTGGGAAATGCAGAGTAGCATGATATAGCAAAACCTGGGGTAGTCCCAAATCTGAAAAGGACTATGGTTAGAAAGTGCTTGTGTGTGTCTGCAGCTAGTCATACCTGCAGAAAGTTTTATAACCTCACAATTTAAGATATTGTAGGGGGTAAATAGATAGGCAATTGCTAGTAATTGCAAATTAAGCCCAGACCCAGTTTTGTTCTTTGTGCCATCCAGAGGAGTCTGCTTTTGCTTGTTACATTATTCTAATTGTAATAGTAGTAATAAATAATCATAATAGACAACCAACTTTTTATGTTCTTACCATGTTCCAGGCACTTTCCATAGTTGACATTTTAATCCTCATAATCATCATGTGTGGGCAATGTAATCCTTATTTTTCAATCACCAAAAAGGAGGCACAATAAGATGGAAAAAAATTGCCTAAGATTACCAGAAGTAAAGCTGTGTAATCCACACTTTGATCCTTAAGCTAGAAGTGTCTCTGAAGTCAGACAGCACAAACTCTCATATTTCTCTTGTTTTCCAGGCATCATGGTTGGTTGCTCTGGCTGGTTCTGTAAGCTTAACACTCTATCTTACTGTTCTTTGCCTCACTTGGGTTCCCTTGCCTTTTAGGTCTCAGCCTAAAGTCACTTCTGAAAAGAGGCACTTTCTGGTCTTTTAGTCATGTTCCCAGAACCTTTTTTCTATCAGAGTACTTTTTTTTCATGAGTTTGAATGGTGTCTTTAATTGTGTGATTTACTTGGTTTGCATTTGTGTCACCCTTGGGCCTGTAAACTTTGGTAACCTTGGGTCTGTGTCTGCTCTGTCTACCACTGTTATCTTAGTCCTTGCACAGTGAATAGCCCTTAGATTTTTCCTAAATATCACTTAATAAATGAATGGCTCTACCACTTACTAGAGGTTATGCCAGTGTTGTTCTTTTCTTTGTAGCCCCACCTAAGAAGAAAAATTAAATTTAAATTCTCCCTAATGAGAGAAATTAAATACTAGGGAATAAGGTTTTATGGGGTAGGGTTGGGCTTTGGAGGGCCACCAACCATGGTAATATCTAAGCTTTTCTAACCACCTAGGAGCAGATTTTTTTGCCCCCTTGGTGGTGATATCACCCTTGTTGACAATGGATGGGTTAAGCTTTTGGCTTCTTGGCTTCAGCTTTTATAACAATAGAGCTAGGAATATTTAATTTGTAGGGTTTCTGTGAAGATTAAAGCATCAGTATGTGAAGTTCTTGTATTGTAGATGTTCAAATATGGGCTGGGGCATCTTCTATTAAGTATTAATTGAATATCAAGAATGACTTCAGTTGGTCAAATAATTTTCATGTTAATGTTACAGTTTATATAAATTGTAAATCTGAAAGATGAGACATAAACAAAATAGTATTTACTGAAAAGGCACAAAAGTTTATCCAAGATTTCTTCATTTAATGGAGATTTCTGGCTTTTACTTAGCTTAATTTAATTTCGTGTCTTCAGTTGTAGAATTTCCTGAGGAATGCCTGATAGTGTAGCTTAAGCACAGAGTAAAAGCCTACACCTACAATGTGGATGCATTATTCATTTTAGAGGATGAAATGTAATGTTTAGTACAAAGCACACCTACATGAATTCCCTTAGGATATGCCATCAGGCAATAATTAAATTATGTAAAAAACAGTTTAACCCTATTATATATGCATTCTCCAGGTTCTAAAAGAGTTTGAGTCATAAATATTAAAATGTGCCATTTTTGGCATGTTTCCTTCTTTTCAATTAGATAGGCTCAACAAATTATTTTTCCCATAGATAATAACTTTTTGTAAAGGAAACACCACAAATGCACATCTCCATGGCAACTGATTAGAATCCCTTGCCAAGTTCTCTTCTTAGATGTCTGATTTATCAGCCCCCAGGTAGTTCATTCTGGCACAAAACAAAACTATTGTCATATTGTCAGTTAATTAGGAGAAAGAAATAAGATCAGGAACTTGCAATTTAATTAGCTACAATACATGTTTACATAAGTCCTACTGATAATATTGGGAAAATGTCTGTTGATCCTAAAACTACTCTTAAAGTTTGTCCTTGGAATTTATGTCTGAAGTATATGTTTTTTATGCTGTAGTATGTTGTCAAGAATGAAGTAAAGAAGGGAAATATGTTCCCTCTCAACTCCACAGAATAGTGCTCCTCTGTCTGAAGGGACTGAGTGCATGGCCTTATGGAAATTTCAATTGTATTTTTCATGGTCAACTCACTTGAGATTCTCTAAGGCCTGGAACTAGTGCTTGCATATAGTTTGAAAATGAGGAGGATGATCCTTGGGCTTGCTGACACCATTCATTATGATAAGAGTCAGCTACCAAGGTGGGCCTGGGCCTCCAGACAGACTCATTTTGTTTCTACCTGTGAGAGATTTTGGGACTGTCTTTACCAGGCAAGAGTCAATAATTTTCTTTTGAGTTCCTTTAAAAGAGAAACAACATAGTTTATTTATCCACTTTTTAAATGAATATTTCCTGAACACTGGTTATGTGCTGCACACTCTGCTAGGAATTGGAAATAGAGTAGTGAACTGACAGAAGTTGTCTGTGTCCTCATGAGACAGTCTTAAAGTCACCTCAGAGGAAACTTCTAGAATGAGGAATCAAATCAAGGGGAAGTGTGCTGGATAGCACTCCACAGTCTAGTCTGGGAGGCCAGACAAAGCATCTGGGAGACCTGAACAGAGAGACTGGAAGTGGGCCAGGTAGAGAAGGGGAGAAGTGTACAGGAGGGAGGCAGCACAGGGGTGAAGATTTGAGACAGGGAAGAGCATGAATGATGTTCTCCAGGAGCTGAAATCAATCAAGTTCTCATCTCTAATGAGAGACAGAAGGTCGGTGAGGGGGGATGTTTTAGAGGAGGCTGAGCAGGTCAGGAAAAGGCCTCAAATGTTGCCTTAAGTTGCTTGCACATCAGGTACCAACTGGATACAGGGGAGCCTTTGAAGGGTTTTAAGCAGGGGTGGGGGGATGAGTGATCAAGTAACCCCATTGCTGCTGTGTGGAAATAAGATGGAGGGTGAGAGTGGACTCTGGGTCCCAGCTCCATCACCAGGCACCTCATTTCCTGAGCCTGGGTTCCTAAGGCAGCTATGGCCATGGCCATCCTCTAATTTCCTAGGCTGCCTATTCTAGTCTATATTTCCCCTGACAACTTCTGTGGAAGCTGTTGTAACTTCAGTTTTTGCAGAGAGGCCCCAATGTTCTTTTCAACATTCCAGATTTTTGCTTTAATTAATGGATGTCCCCCTTAACTGTAGAGCAGCTCCTGCCCCTTGCAACTAGCTGGGTACATATACATTCTTATATCTCATATTTTCTTTCCTGCTAGAAAGCTTAGAATCTACTATTTGCCTATTTCTAATGAAGTGTTAAAGTGTCCTTTGCCACCGAGTCAGCTTCTGAGTAGTTGTCAGTTCCTGGCCATACAGTCTAAAGACAAGAAAGTTTATAAGGGTGAGGAACAGCACAGATTTTCCCCTTCCCATCTCTTCTTCTTATTAGCTTCTCTGAACGTTGGGGATTTGTAACATTTTAACACCGTGTTTGCCATTACATCTGCAAAATGATAAAATATAGTAAATCAGTGTTTTAAAACTACAATTTGAGATAAGTATAGGTAAAATGAACAGGTGTCCTGAATTTCTGACCTGTTGAGTGAAGCAGAACTTGCTAGAATTAACTTTGTTTAAATTGTGGGCAAAAATCTTACTTTTAAATATTTGTTCAGAATCTATGAATTTTGGAATCACCATCTTTCCAGTCAGAAAGAACGAACTTGGTATTCTTGGCAACAGTTAATAATCCGTTTGTGGCAGTCTCTCTGACATCTTTATGATTTGATAGGCTGAATCATGGAAATTTTATCCTGCCCAAGCTGACATCCCAGAAGAGATTGATTGGAAAATCCGCTTGAAGATGCGTCAGTTTATTCCCACATTGTCTGGATCTGATAAACCCATATGCATTTTGGGGATCAAATTACCACAATTGACTTTGCTGTGTTGCCAGCTAGTTTGCATGCTGCAAAATGGAAGCAGTTTACACTTAGTAAAAATGCCATCTATGAAACAGTAAAACATAATTATGTGTACAAGCTCTTCTTGAGCTTCACGAAATCTAGGAGAGGCTCACAGTTTGATTGAGGAACTGAGTTTTCTAGAAATCCCAAGTGTATGACTCTCTAAGTATAACCTCCAGACTCTAATGTTTAGCCCCCAGCATATTTCTTCCCTTTAAATAAATATTTATTGTGCCAGGTACTCCTCCTGGCCCTGAAGATATCATGATGTGGAAAAGACAGAAATGTCCCTAATCTCATGGTACCTTGGTCAGGATGTATCCTTTTGTTTGCTGTTTACCAAGTAACTGAACACCATAAAAATCATTTTTAGAAGCTTTTATCCTTGAGAAAATTTACCTTCTTCTAACCCTATAATCAAATTTCTAAACATTAATAAAAGGTAATTGTGATCTTTAAGATCTTTTAGGCCTGTGGGATGCAGTATTATAATGCCATTGCATATAATATTTTTGAAGAATAGTTAATGGAAAATACCTTAGGACATAATGCTAGATGAGAGAAGCAGAATGTAAGCTTAATATACCATATGATCCCAGTTTTATTTTATGAAAAACTACAGAAATATAAATATATCTATAGTTTGAAAAATAAATAAATATATAGATAAGAGGATCGTGGAAATACAGAAAAATGTGTGGATATGGGCATAGTGATTACTTTTTTCCTATCCTATATTTTTCCTATTTTTAAAATAACAAGTCTTTTATAATCAGGGAAAAAGTTATTAAAAATCATCTCTACTCTTGAATCCCTATGAAATGGGCTTTTTTTTTTTTTTTTGTTATAGAGATGCCTGCAGCAAAATTTTGGAGTTTTTTTGTAACAGAGAGAACAGCAACTGATGAGAATTCTCCTGTCTCCTAATTCTTATATTCTAAATACTTTACATCCCTCCTTGAGACTGCTCTTCATTTTACATTTTATCTCTATCCAGTTCTTCTGATTATATTTAACTGAATTATTATTGGTAAATGAGAGAGAGTATTATATTTCAGGTATAGCCTGGCTTATCTCACTGAGTTATATCTACTTAAATTCAGCCTAGGCAAGAACTTGCATCTGTTAAAAGTGGTGAAATTAAGCAAAGATAATGCATGATGTGAAAATTCACTTGAGGTATCTTCAGAGATGTAGGATACTATGAATATACTCCTTAATGGGAGGGAGAGAATTGCTAGAGGATTCAGAGAAAAGTTGGGATCGCAAGAAGTGTTCTAAATGTGGCATGTTTGCATATGTGTGTGTGTGTGTGTGTGTGTGTGTGTGTGTGTTACAAGGTCTGCGTATGCATATGTGCTATGTATTTTTATAGGGATTTTTTTATACTTAGCAAATCATATCTTTTATATATCAATATTTTTTCAAATGAATGTAAATGCTGTTAAAATGGATATAAAATTAATTTACTCATTAGCACCATCATTGGTACATCCAAAAAGTAGTTACTATTCTGAGTCCTTCATAACAATACTAATGGTAATAACACACCTAACATTTAACATTTCTTGGGTGTTTAGTATGTGTCAGACTCTGTGCTAAGCTCTTCATTACATATTAAACTTATAAAAGGTTTATGACCTTATGACCTTGTTTTGTCATTGGAAAGGTGTCTTTGTCCTTGGATAATTGGGAACTACTGGTTGAGATTGTCTAGTATAAGTTTTAGGACCCAAAAGTTTTTGAGGCAGTGTAGTTGTGGTTAGGAACCTGAATCCTACTGTCAGAAAGACCTGGGTTCAAACCCTGGCTCTGTCTTTTTCTGGATGTGTGACTTTGAAAAAGTTATTTAGCATTCCTTGACCTCATTCCCCATTTGTGAAACAGAGATCATTGTTATAAGATTAAATAATACAGGCAAAATCCTTCACAGTGCCTGACAAGTAGAGAGGGCTCAACAATGATACCTATTCCCATAAAGAGCTTAAAGTCATGGGTTAACTTGAAAGAACAGCACCGAGTGGCAGTTGCTATAAGAAACTGCATATGTGATTTTTGTAAAATTGACTCTTATGGCTGGAAAAAAGGATAAAATTTGTCCAGGATTTGGAAATTTTAAGCCTTGTCCAAGGTGAAATTTGACAGGAGAGGAGAGAAAATTTAAGAGATTAACTAGAGCTAGGCAAAGAAGTTGGGGTTCTGTCATCTATATTGCCAGCTATTGATTCTCCTTACCCATGGGATTTGGTGTCCTTTGGGAACACAAGTGGATCTGTTTTCTTAAATATGTGCTCCTTCTGCCTTAGTCTTGTTCCTGGCATCTGTTGTATCTGGCCTTGTGACCTGATGGTAGTTTTGGTGGTCATGCCCACAGCTGGCAAGGCTGTTGTTATTTTAATGCCTTTAAATAGTCTGTCTGAACCACAGTCCTTGGATACCAAAAATCAACATTATAAAAGATAATGGCCCCTAATGATGTGGGTTGTTAGGTGGTTAGCTGAGTTACAGAGGGTCTTGTTACTGGGCAAGAGTTTGGACAGACATTAATCAGATGCTGTGTAATTGGGGTCCTGCTCAGAATACAATGTACTCCAGTGACTCAAATTGTAAAAAGATACTCCCCTTTTCTAAGAGAGCACCCTGGATTGTGGGGACAACAATTTGGAGATGGGCTTAATGAGGAAAATTTCCATAGCAATTTTAAGTATTGTCATACACAGCTGTGGAACAAAGGCTCCTGCTTGCTTTAATTATTTAGTTGTCTGGAGTCTGAAAATAAAATCTGAGGGCAGATGGAACCTGGTTACCATATTCCCTGATAATTTCTTCAATGGAGATGTTGTTGATGCCTGGGTAGCAGATAGTAAGGATTGGTTTTTTGTTGTTGTTGTTGTTGCTGTTGTTTAAAGAAATGGGGATTCTATATGAGACAGGCAGTTATGTTAAGAGAGGGCAGAGTTTTATGGAGTGTTAAAAGAATTTATGTGCAAATACTTTTGAAGACACAGATTCAAAGACAACCTCAAACTGACTTAGTGGCTTCATAATGAGACACACACACACACACGTGCACTTATGCATAAGCACATGCACACATACTTCTTTCTTCAAAGAAACCTGTCTTGCTGAGTGTCAGTGGCTTTTGGGGGCCACATTATGTCCTTTTTATGTACCTGGAAGATTTTTCAATGCTTTCTAAATATATACCTGATTAAATGTACATGTCACTTTAAAAACTTCAGGGGATCTAATTACAAATGTTTGCATATCTCTTAATAAAAATGAGACTTTAAGTAGAGTTAGCAGAACAAAAGTAAAATTAAATCATGCATGCGATACACAAATATATTCTGAATGCTAACTGTGCCAGGCCTCATTTTGGGAGATGGAGCACACTGGTGTAAACAATTGTGATACCCCACTGCTGCCTTCATGGAACTTAGAACAATCTGAGTAATACACCCAAGATTGTATTGCGAGTATTCTCCAAGGCAATAAAAATATCTCCCATGAGGTCCTCTACACAAGATTATTCTTTGTGTTAGTCTATGAGCTTGTCATGAGATGGAATTTTCTTAGCACTTACCAAGCTCATTGTAAATAAATATTTAATTCTTATTCCCAAGGTCTCAATTTGTTCTTTGTATTTTCTGTTTTTAATATATTTTTTTTCTTGGAGAATAGTCACAAGGTAATTGGGATGATTCAGGGGGTACTTATTCCTGATCTGTTGTAGACATAGTATATATAGGGGGAATGTGCCTTTTCATTATGTCTGGAACATTTTCAGTTGGTACTTTACTTATTAAGTCATTGAAAACAAAAAGGTCTTGATGCAGATTTTAAAGAAATTGCTGTAAAAGGGTGCCTGGGTGGGTCAGTTATTGGTTAAGCCTCTAGTCTGGCTTTGGTTTTGACTCAGGTCATGATCTCAGGGTTGTGGGATCCAACCCTGGGTCATGGAGCCTGCTTAAGATTCTTTCTCCCTTTCTAAAAAACGAAAAGAAAAACTACTGTAAAATCATATATAATTCAAGAGTATACCATAACTTTATAATTGAATTTTTCTCAAGTAGGAAATAATTATTTTTGTCCTAATTAGGATGAGTAGGACTTAACTGTATCTCTTTTTAGCTGGAAGCCAAGAAATACAAAAGTGGCCAGAAAAATCTGTCCTCCACCAGCTACCACAATAGGTCTTAGAGTTATTTAAGGTCAGAGGCTATTAGGCCACTTTCCTTCTCTCAGGCACTTAATCATACATAGTTTAATCAAGTCAAGACGGAGATGCTGGGTGATCCCATTCTTGATGGACTCCGATAAACTGGCAATGGGCAGAAATGTTTTCCCAGAGGTTTAGGTTTCAACTGTGCAAAGAAACTTCTACACTGTCTTTCAGGAAATATGAGCCCAGGTACAATATCAGCTTGTCTTTTGCCCAAGTGCTTTCTTACTTTGAAGGCCCAAAATACTCTGGATCTAACACATGTGTGATTTCAATGCCAGTGGTTGAGGAATGCATTTTATTTTTCTAAACCAATTAGTAGCATAGGCTTGGTTGCATTTTAGGAGCTTGAGCTTAGAGACACTCAAAATTCTCTATTATGGTTGCCAACTGTTTTTCACTCTAGATTGCAGTACAATCAGATGTGAGTTCCCCAATTAGGACATTTCCAGAGGCATTATACAGACACAAAATCATTATAATCAAATTTTGTAATTTTAATTTACCTTTACAGCTTAAATGAGTGTATACGTGTTTTGGATAATTGAGAGAAGCCAATTTTCATCTTCAATATGAATCATTTTTATGTCCCCCCAAGATGCACTGCAATTCATGGATAAGGTAACTTGAGATTTCAAAACCCAAATGGAATTTTTTACCTGAGAACATTCTTGGGTTTAAGTGGTTATTGGGGAAAGTGACTGTAGGCTTTGGATATTGCCAGCAGGCTAAGACCTTCACTTATATGGCCTGTGGTGTTCTGCCTAATGGTGGAATACAAAGATGGCCAAACCAACATTCTGATGACTATTTTGATTCAAGCATTGGAAGAAATTATGTTTTTGTAATTTGACTCTGAGCTAACGGCAACATTTGCTTCTTGTGTAGCCAAGCATGTTAATAAAGCATCCTTTCTGAAAGCGGTCCAGAGAACAGGATTCTAGAAGCAAGGAGGAATTCTATAGAAACATAGTAAGGCATTATGTTCCTAGTGTTTAAAGAAGAAATTGAACTAATTTATTGTGAATAAGAGCATATTCTTAACCTTTTATTCTTTTCTGATAGCAAAATATATGCATCTGATAATGAGATATTGTCTTAGGTTTTTGTTTTGTTTTGGCTTCTGCTGAGGGTATAACCTGTTGTACCCATTGAAGCAAATTGCTTTCGTCAGTCCTCCCCCGGTGCCTAGGCTGTGCATATATAGACAGAAGATTATGGAGTTGGGAATGGATACTTTGCTAGGTTGGTGTTTTAATCAGATGTTTAGAATTGCTTCATGTCCTTTTTTTACTGATTCCACTCCTAGTTCCTTAAAAAGGAAAAGAAAATGAAGGAAATAGGGATTAGAGTGTGATTTCTCATACTTCTCAAATAAAGCTTTGATTTATATGTAGTTCTCCCAAGAAGAGCATACTAATTCCAAAATGACTCCATCCTATGTTTTGTAAGTAAAAAAAAAAAAAAAAAGAATTCGGGCATTTTCATATATTCAAATAATAATGGTGATAAACTTCCAAAATATAAACTTCCATGAGAGAAGTCTGTACATGGCACAGAAAGGTCAAAGAAGGAGTAGCAATTCCATTTGCTTGGTGTGTTTGCTGAATTCAATTCCTGAGGGATCCAGCAAAGATTCATAAGGATTATTGAGCCAGTTGTTAGGGAGATGGTATTGAAGTTGGGGTGAAATGAGGAAGGAAAAGTAGGCAGAAGGACTGACGGCAGTTTAGGCCAGGAGGAATGAGACAGCAAGGTGAGTGACAAGGGCTCTGACAAGTTCGGTGTCCTGTCCTGAGGGCTGCTGAGCAGAGTCGAGTAACAAAGAGTAAGGCACTTAGCACAGTGCCTGGTACATAGCAAGTACCTATTAAATGGTACCTTAAAAATAAAAGCTGCTTCCAGTGGTGTGCAGGTAAATGGTTAACAACTGGCTCTTAAAAGGGAGGGAGACTCCTGATTTATATCATTTGCACAGGTCTGTGATGTAATTACCTTCAATGGCCAATTTTAAGCTACCAATGTGAGGTCTTTGAACTCAGTTGAGAAGAGATGCACAGTCAGCTCTCCCAAGCTGGTAACAAGCTGGTTTCAGCACACCACTGACTGCTTTTTTTTTTTTTTTTTTAAGATTTTATTTGTTTATTAAAGAGAGAGGTCTCATGCACACAAGGAGGAATGGGGTGGGGGAGGGGAAGAGAGCTCCAGAGAAGCAGACTCCCTGCAAAGCAGGCGGCCTGACCCAAGGCTCTATTCCAAGATCCTGATCATGACCCGAGCTAAAGGCAGATGCTTACCCAGCTGAGCCACCCAGGTGCCCCTGACTGCTTCCTTCTTATGTATAATGCTTGAGATCTTTGCAGCCCCTCTTTTCTATCTGAAGGGTATTCTCTCATTAATCCTGGTTAAGCAGCAGAAAGTTAACTCAGTTACTAAAAACAAATGATATTAATGTGAGCTGTATTATTGGAAATAATTGCTAGGCTCTGGGATATGAATTTTGCTTGGGGGAATTTCTAGATTTTCACATCTTTGGCCAAGAGCCACTTGGAGTTTTAGACATGAGAATAGGAACGTTTTTTGATTCTCGGCTGGATGAGGGTGGCCCTGGTGGGAGTAACTTACTAATATGAGTCACTTGTTAGAGCTGGGAGGAATGTTAGGCTGGGAGGAAAGATATTTTGCTCACTAAAATTAAGTATTTTTCAGGTTTTTTTTTTTTTTTTTTTTTTTTTTTTTTTCCTGATGAAAGTTTGAGTAAGCAAAATGTATGGGAAAGAAGTTAAGGGAGCAGTCCAGGGTTCTGTGTGGTGGAGGAGAGTAAGAAATGAAGACAGAGCAATCCTGAAACCTGGTTTTAGGTGGGGGTCTGTCATGCAGGAAGAGTAATAATGATGTAGAAGATACCTGTTTACAGCTGCTCACCTACCATGCTGGCCTTGGTGCTGAGTGATGGACACATGTTATTTCTTCATCCTTCACAATAACCTTGAGAGATAAATCCTAAAATCCATTCAGCTGCTCAAGCTGGAAACTTAGGAATCATCTTTGATTGTTCCACTCACCCACTCTATCCTATTTATAACCAAGTCCTGATGATTATCCATCCAATTATATTTCAAAGCCATTTGACTCCTCCTCATGTCCCTGACTAACCCCCTGGTCTAGACCACCATTGGTGTTCACTTGTGATCTGGTGCCCCTGAGTCCACAGTTCCCTTTATCCATTTTCTATATGGCAGCCAGAGTGCTGCTCTTAAAAATATGTGTCTTATCATGTTATTCTGCTTAAACACTTTTGCTAGCTCTCTGTTACCTTTAGAGTGAGGTCCAAATTCCTTCTCGTGCTCTATTACTCACCATGCCCCCTTGTTTTCTAAGCTTCAGAGCATTGATCTGTCAGGTTTTCAAATATCCAGTATCTGCTTTGTCCTTGTCTAAAGCCCAGTTGCTTCTGCTTCCTTTCTCCCCTCTGGGTTTTTTTCATTCTTGAGGTCTCCACTAAAATGTTACCTCTTAAGAAAAGACTTCTCTGATCTTATAATCCAAGTAGGTCTTTCCCTTTCCCTGATATTTCTGCTTCAGCACCCTGTTTTCTTTGTGGCATGTTCTATTAATTTTTTATGTGCTTTCTTGTTTTCAGCTTCCTTACCCAGTAGGTACCAGATCTCTCTTGTTTACCAAGGTTTCTTCAGTCCGAGGCACGTTGTGTCTCAAATAGTAGAGGCTCAATAAACAGTTGGTGAATGAATAAAAAAAACTAAGCTGTAGTCTAAAGTCAGTTGGGTGTTAGGCTGTTGCCTCTTTTGTAAGCAATCAAGCTCCTTCCCATCCCCCAACCCAACCCCCACCTTCTGTTGTGCAGTGGCACTAAGGATGGGGGGTTGGCTTATGATGTCTTTATAGTCAGAGCCAGATCTGTAGTGACCCCTGACTTTAACCAGCATTCATTTGCTGATCATTCTCAAATCTGGGACTCCATAATCTGCTTTTATCCCACATTTTAATGCTGACTGGGCATCTTTTGATTGAACCTCAGGTGCCTCAAATGTAACTTGTAAAAATTGAATTCATCAAATTCCCAGTTTCTTTTTTTGTATTCCTCATCTCACCAAACAGCACTTTATCTACTCAGTTCTCTAAGTCAGAAACAGTTGCTTGCTTCCTATTTGGAGATTTTTCTTATCTGTAAATTAGTCACAGAATCTACCAGTTTGAACCTCTGTGTGTCCTTTGACTCAGGGCCCTTCTTTATCTACCTACCATCTCTTCCTTGGCTCAGGCCACTGTCTTCTCTGACTGCAGCAACCTCCTCACTGTCTCCCTGCTCAAGGCAGGCCAGCACCAGTATTTCCCAAGTTTAGGTATCTGGTTAGGGTTAGGGTTACATATCTGATTATGTCAGACCTTTCTTGAATTCTTACATAGTCTCCCATAACTATTGAGAGGAAGTTCAAATCCCTTAGCACATTACAAGGGCCAGGGAAGACACTGTACTAAGTTATGCACAAATTGTGAAGACTTTATAGGGCAAGGATATGAAGAACAAGACCTGCTATATCACTTGTGCATTCATTGAGAAAGCAGTACCTGGGCTTTGTGCTTGCTGTTGTGTATTCAGAGAGGACAAATGTCTCTTTTTTGTCAGAGCTCCTTCTTCTTTATATATAATCTCATCTCTTTTTAGTGGTCATTTTTCATTTCTATATGTACACGTGTGTATGTGTATGTGTTTATTTCTGTTAATTTCTACAATGTTTGACTATAACTGGTTATGTTCCAAAGGCAACCAAGGCTGTAGGAATTGATCAGTGTTTCTGGGTGTATGCTTCAGAGTCCTAGTACCTGAAGTCAGAATGCAAGCATATTATCAGTGTAGTCTTGTGGACTCAAATACTAAGAATTTTCTGAAAAATTCAAAAGCATCTAGTTTGACCTTTTACTCACTGCCACTGCCTCCACCATAACAGCAATTAACCCTTACTGAGCAAAATATTAGTGGATTGTGACAATCAACTGAATGAATCATGACTAATGTGTTTTAAATGAAAAAGATTAGAATTGAGTGGAATAGGGACGCCTGGGTGGTTCAGTGGTTGAGCGTCTGCCTTTGGCTCAGGGCCTGATCCCAAATCCTGGGATCGAGTCGCACGTCGGGCTCCTTGCATGGAGCCTGCTTCTCCTCCCTCTGCCTGTGTCTCTGCCTCTCTCTCTCTATGTCTCTCATAAATAAATAAATAATAAAATCTTAAAAAAACTTAAAAAAAAAAAGAATTGAGTGGGATAGAATAGAAATATCAGAGTTTCTCATGTTTAGTAAGTACAGGAATTGTTTCATGAAATTTTCATTTCTGTGAAACCCATGTTATATGAACTGCTGTTGTCACCAGTACCCCATTCCACTGTTCTTTCTGGTCATGCAAGTGTGCTACATTTTCCAGATGCCTTTCATGTATGGCCATATGACTCAATTCTGGCCAATACGAGCAAACCTGAATATTCCACTTTCAGGCATGGCTTATAAAAACCTCTATTCAAGTAATTGTTCAAGGTGTTTATTATAGTAGGAGGCCTATTCTAAAGTACATTTCAGAAAATTTTTCGAAGCCTTTGTATTATTTAATTCTCATAACTATGTGAAATAAGTATTATTACCATTCCCATTGCACAGATAACAAAGCTGAGATACAGAGAGGTTAAGTTACTTGCCCATCGGTCATACAGCTAGCAACTAGTGGAGTCAGAATTTGAAACAAGGCCACTGGGCTGCAGAGCCCGGGTTGTCCATCATGACATTTGCTATCTCTCATGGTGATGCCTGTGTTTCATGCACAGACTCAGCCAACATCAAGAGCTTTTCTCACACCTGAGGTGGCTGGAGCTCAGTTTCCAGTTATCTTTTTGTTGTTGTTGTTTTGAATCTGTATTTATAAACATGATCTCTCCAGACACTGTGAAAATATTATTGTGAAATATGACTCTGAAGGCTTCAAAGTGTCATGTTGGAGATTAGCAGTGTTATTCCCAGGGATTCTAATGTGTGTGTGGCTGCCAAAAATCCCTTCCACTGTTTTGGAAAAGACAAAGGGGGGTATAGTCCCATTTATAGGGGCGTAGGGTAATTTCTAACATATGGCTCATGATTTACTATCTTGAGGAAACTTTTATCTGTGGCTCAGTAGCTAGGCCTCGTCAAGCCAAAGATGATGAAAGTGTTTATGAGGAATGGATTTGCCAGTTCAATTATTATTTTAAGGGAATGGCCAACAGGAAAATTATACTGTTATAGTTTTTAGAAACTAAACTCCAATTGTGTCTGTGTGGACAGCTGGATTGTTTTTAGAGCAGTTTATTCTGTTCCTCTTATATCTTCTCAATAACTCATCTGAAGTAGTTTTGGTCTTTGATGTATTAAAAAAAAAAAAAACAAACAAAAGAAGGAGAAGAAAGAAAGCCATCTGTCCTGTTACTCAGCAGTGAATTTAGAGGGGAACTGCCCAACTGTGGATAAGTTGCCAGGACTCCATTGAAGATGGGCTGTATTTTTAATATACTTTAAATTAACTTTTTCTTATACTCTCAAGATCACAAAGGACATGTGGGTATTGCTTGTATATCTTGTCAAAAATCTCCATTAGGAGGGAGTGGGGACAGTTTTCTTACTTGTCTAACAAGAGTATGGTGTGTGCTGTTCAGTGTGTGGCATAGCCAATGAGCCATCCCTGTTTCTGAGAACCCCCCTGCCAAGTCACCATCTTTTCCTAGTGCAGCAGCTTGCCAAATGGGGTGGGATAGTAGATGTTGCTCCTTCCAGGCACAGGTGATAGCAGAGTGGATTGTCTGTGGAGGATTTAGAAATAATAATAAGCAGGGCATCCCTGGGTGGCTCAGCGGTTTGGCACCTGCCTTCGGCCCAAGGCGTGATCCTGGAGTCCCCGGATCGAGTCCCGCGTTGGGCTGCTTGCATGGAGCCTGCTTTTCCCTCTGCCTCTGCCTCTGTCTCTGCCTCCCTCTCTGTCTCTGTCTCTGTCTCTCATGAATGAATAGAAATAATAATAAACAGTGTGCTTTTATTCATAATATCCTGGTGTTCATAAATAATGCCAGTGATAAATTTTCGTACCAATGGGACCACTCTTACTGCTCCCCATCTGTCTTTACTCTATATTGTCCTGATGGCCAAATTTATATAAAAGACCAAGTTATTAGGATTTTATGTTAAGTGCATACAGCACTTTTCCACAGTACGTATAGTATCGTCCCTTTTTAAAAAAAAGATTATATATTCATGAGAGACACACAGAGAAAGGCAGAGACATAGGCAGAGGGAGAAGCAGGCTCCCGTGGCAGCTCAATGTGGGACTCAATCCCAGGACCCCGGGATCATGCCCAGAGCCGAAGGCAGAGATGCTCAACCGCTGAGCCACCCAGGCATCCCTAGGATTGTCCTCTTTTAATTAGAGAGATCACATATGCATGTGCATGAGCACACATACACACCTACATATATATATATATATACAGCCATAGAGAAAAAGTTTGGAAAGCATGTTTATACTAAACTATGGATAGCAATTATCTCTCATAGTGGGATTACAGGTAAATTCACTTTTCTTTAAGCATTATTTGTTAAAAAAAAAAAAAGAAAGAAAAAGAAAAGAAAGAAATGACTCACTATTTTTGGTGGTGGCTCTTCTGATCAGCATTTTTTTAACTTATGCCCCCTCCACTAGAAGCTGGTTACTAACTATTATATGTTGCCACAACTTATATTGGGACATGTGGGTGCCCACATCAGGTGTAATTTAGGGCTTGTTTTCTCTGTTCCAAGCTGGGTGACCTCAGGCAAGCTCCTTAATCTCTAGGTTCCCATTTTAAAATGGGAGTGATGCCTATTACCTTGTGAGAAATACAATAATATCTGTTAGCAGTTAGCATGGGTCCTGGACTAGAGTAAGGGTTCAGTAAACAGCAGCTGTTGTTATTTTTTCTGGACATGTCATTGTGGTCCACTTGTCCTTCTCTTCACACTCACAGCTTCCATTCCCTGCAGGCCCCATGCCCTTGGTTTTTGAAAGAGCTCCTGATGGTCTGCCCTCCCTGAACTCCCCACACTCCAGTGTGCTGACTGATTCATCTTCACTGAGCATATTTCTGTTTTTGTGATTCCTGAAACCCATCAACCAAGCTTGAGCAGCTCAGTCTGGCATTTAAGGCCCATGAGAATTGATCACCGCTTTACCTTTACTGCACTCCTACATTTTCCCCTCTGTGCCATGGTAATCCCAACTACTTGTTCTTTGTGCTGATCTGAAACATGGGTCAAACTACCTTGCATTTCCCTGCAGCTGTCACGTAGGCCAGTTCAAGTAATGTGTATGAAGGTGTATTACACACCTGCATTGCTGTTGGTAGTAATATGTATTAGTTTTCTAGGGCTGCTGTAACAAATTACCACAAACTAGGTAGCTTAAAATGACAAATGTATTCTTTGACAGTTCTGGAGCACAGAAGTCTGAAATTAAGGTGTCAGCAAGACCCTGCTACCTCTGGAGATTTTAGGGGAGAATCTGTTCTTTCTTCTTCCAGCCTCTGGTGACTCCAGGTGTTCCTTGGCTTGTGGTCACACTCCTTCCAATCCCTGCCTGCATCTTTATATTGCCTTCTCCTCTGTGTGTCTGTGTCTTCCCCTCTTTCTTCTTAAATCCATCTTAAATCTCCCTCTGTCTTTCTCCTTTAAGGACATTGACACTTTTCATTGGATTTAGGGCCCAGCCAGGTAATCCAGGATGATCTCATTTTGAGGTCTTTAACTGAATTACATCTGCAAGGACACTTTTCCCATATGATGTAACATTTGCAGATTCCAAGTAGATATACATTTTTTTTTTTGAAGTGGGGGGAGGATAGGCACCATTTAACCTACTGTATGCTATTTTCTGAACCCTTTTTTTTTTTTCACTCTTCAAACAAATCTTTATTGGATGCCTACTGTTTGCTGGGTACTTGCTATGTGTTAGAATAAAACTGTGACCATGATGGATGCTTTCACTTACCTTAGGAACCATATGGGCCTGGTAGAAGATGTAGATACTAAGCAATGAATAAATCAACCAGACCTGATGGCTATATTTTTGGATGCTCTTCTCAAGGCAATTAAGTAATTAAGCTCCTGGAATATCAGTTTATTGGTCTACATAATGGAAACAAAGGTAGTAGCTCTGCCTAATTCATAAGAAAATTATGAAGATCAAAGAAGACCATAGGTGTGGAATTGTCTTGACCTGGATATTTTATTGCTATGACTTTGCTCATGCTGGCCCTCTGAGCCCCAAAGTTTTGTCTCTGGATTTTGACTCCTAGATTCAAATTTTAACTGTATTACCACAAGATTCTGGGACTCTGGGCAAGTGACTTAACCTCTCTGAGCCTTAGTTCCTAAGCTACAAAATGGAGGTAATAATAGTGCCTTAGTAGGTTCTTGCTGCATTAAAATGAGCTTATACATTGGTAGTTTAAAGATAAGCCATAAGTTCTTTTTCTTAGGCAATTTAGAAAGCGTAGATTCACAAAAGTATGTAGTGTTTTTAAACAGCTCTTTTCATTTAATTTATTGTGAACATTTGCCTATCTAGTAAGTTTTCTTCCCCAACATCATCAATAATAGACTGCCAACTATCATATGCCAGATTTGTAAATTATATAGTTTTGTAAATTAATTAAATAATTATACACAGAGGTAAATCAAAATGGGGTAGATAGTTTTACAAGCAGCTCAAAGATATCCCTGCTGCTTGGGCCCCTTCTGTTGAGAGTTAGCTGCTAACTTTGGCTGCACTACTTAATGGGAGACCTTATGGGAAACTATCTGACACACCTAATGTCAGACGGGTGTGTTTCCTGCAGTGTAGGTTTAGGGTTTCCGGTTCCACATGAAGCCATTGCTGAGGCCAGTAGGGTACCTTCTTGAGGTTCCACACTATCCCAAGTTAAGGCCTCATAGCGCATTTCATTGAAGGGAATTCATCTCATTCAGGTAACATACTATCAAGTCCACCTTGAAGTGATTCCCTCTCCTGTCCCAAGCCTGAGCTCCATATAATGGAAAAGCATGGTGTTTGTGTTTAGGGAGGCCAGAGTTCAAATTGTCTTAGCTGCTCACCAGCCCTGTGACTTGAGTGGAGGTTTATGAATTCTCTGATCCTCAGTTTTCTTATTTGCTTAATGGGAATAATAACGTACCCCTCAGAGTATTGGTATGAGGGTTAAATGTTGCCTTAAATCTCTCTGGAACAACATTAAGTAGAAACAAATGGATAGAATATAAGTGAGATTATGTATAACATCTCTCATGGGGTCATTTGCTTGTTTGTTTATGCATATTATTTCATTTTACCATATGCCAGGCCCTGTTACAAATATTAACCTCATTTTAAACATGGATAGAATTTAAATAAGTCAACTAGGCTTAGCAAATAGTGGTGAGTTTCAACAGTGGGCACATGCTGTGGAGTTATGTTAGGGATCGGGATGCCACATTCTACCCCACCCTCCATGACCCTCCATGGAAGACATACACACATATATGTATGAAGATTATTGGAAAGAGCTGCATACTAATGGCTAAGAGCACAGACTAGTAGGCCATTTGGTTCCTCAGTTACCTGACCTATAAGATGGAAATACTTGTGAAGATTGAAGGACATAGAACATGTGCAGGTTTAGAGACTACTCTAAAATGTTGGCTATTGTTGTCAGTGTTCTAATGGAAAAAATGCTGGGTAAAGGGCAGAATTAATAGGGATGTATGTGTAGTCTTTTGCAGAAGATGGGATTTGGACTAGGCTTTTGAGAGACTGCAGTGAATAAGGGAATATAATAGTAGGGACAAGCTGGGAACTGTGTTGCAGAAGTGTGGATGGATGAACATGACATATTGTGGGGGACGAGATTGGGAGGCAATGCAAAGCTTTTTTCTAGGAAATGCTTTTTGCCTTAGGTTGGAGACCATGTTGCCAGCTTATTTCATCCATCTGTCTACCTATCATCTGCCTCTTAGCTGAACACTTAGGTATTCATTTCACCCCACTGGGCCTTTGTCCCCATATCTGTAAAATAGGGTAATCATAGGATCTCAGGAAGCTGCCAATGAGGGCTATGTGAGAGAGGCTGTGAAGAGGACCTAAATTCAGGTATAAAGAAAGTACTTTGCAGTGGTTGTTAGGTGCTCTTGTCTCAGCCATATACTGAAGGGGATGTCCTGGGTGCTGGGAGGGGCTAGATAGTGACTCAGAGCCTGCCCATAGACAGTTTGTAGTGTAGTTGCTGGCTTGGCATCCCATCCCTCTTTGCTCCTATCCTGGACCTGGGCATTTTTTCCCAGGACTCCTGAAGACTAGAGCTTGTCCCAGAGTTCCCCCTGCTGCCAGGTTGCCCACCTAGGTCTCTGCCAAGACCTCCCATTGACCAGCTCTATCTGTGTCTGAACTCCACATGAGACCCATCATTGCCCTTCTGCCTAGACTTCCTCTTGCCTATTACACTTTTACAAAGGGACCATTTGTTATTCTGGGAGCATTCTCTTTTTGTGACCTTTCTTGCCCTCTCCCAGGGTGCATGACCCTTTTCCATATCCCTGTCTTTTCTGCAGATTGGCTTATCTTAATGCCCTCTGAATTCCTTATAGTCAGGAGGATATTAGCTCTTCACTTGAGTCACACTATTAAATAAATTTAAATAGCCAACATTCCAGGTACTCTCTAGGCACCACTGCATACTGGCTTTATACCTGTTAACCACTTCACATCCACATAACAAATGGAGTGGGTGCAGCAATTGTCATCATTTACAGATGAGATTATGAGGCACAGAGAGAGGTGTAGCACCTTATCTAAGGTTTCACAACTGGTTGGTGGTAAAGCCAGAAGTGATTTGCAAATCAGATTGCACTTACATGTTTTATAGGAGAAAGGGACCACTGTCCCTATAGATATGAAAATAATTTAAAAATCTGATTTTTCATTTTTTAGTCATAATCTTTAGGCATCTCTTTCTGGCAGCATTACCAGTTTTATTACTCAGCCTCATATTCAAAAGGGAGTTGCCTGACTAAAGCGTCAGAATCATGGTAAAGATGAGCCATTTTGAGCTACAAAATGCACTGGTGCCACCTGTCTTAGTCCTTTGGCTTGTGCTTGTTGTCACGTATATCAGTCCTTTTGCTTTAGTATCCCACTAGTTTTAGTTAAATAATAAGGGCAAATGCAATAAAAATACTTCAGAGTTGTACAGAATCTGCTGCAAGGATTAGATGATAAGGATTTTGAGCAGGTTTAGGGCTGACTTGCAAGCAGCACCAGCAGGTTTTGTTCACCATCTGAAACCTTAAAACTCTAGTTCAGTGTATGGATGATGGTTTAAAAGGCTCCATCTGTGTTGTCCAAAAGCCAGATGTTTGCAAGGACCACATATCTATAGGGTACTTCTCTGGGAGATTGGCGCCAGGCTCATCATATGAGACGTCTTCCTTGTCCTACACCTTTATGTTCACACCATGTTTGATTCAGGAGCATCTTCATTTGATGCAGAAGAGCCTCAGCTTGCATCTGCCAAAATAGTTGACCCAATTTTTGGCTGTTTAATAATAAGATGTGTAAAGATGGACTTTACTATTGTAGAGACTGCATGTAGAATGGTCAGTTCTTGGCACCACATTTTTTTTTTTTTAAAGGTTTTACTTATTTATTCATGGGAGACACAGAGAGAGGCAAAGACATAGGCAGAGGGAGAAGTAGGCTTCTCGCAGGGAGCCCAATGAGGGACTCGATTCCTAGACAGATGCTCAGCTGCTGAGGCCACCCAGGTGTCCTAGCACCCCATTTTAGAAAAGAGATTAGACCCTGGAACTTTTTCAGAGAAGGGCCACCAGGATGTTTTTTTTTTTTTTTTCTCTCACCAGGCTGGTTCTTATCTTGGCTTTTATGTTCTATCAAGAATGGCTGAAGGACCTGGACATATTTCATGTAGGAAGAAAAGTCTGTAGGAGAGAGAGGCTTTAACGTGGAGTGCCATCTTATGACAAAGAGGTCAATTTGTTCAGTGGAGGCTGCACTCGAGTGTGGCTGAGTTTTTGGAGAATGATAGCTGAGGATCCAAATCTTAGCTTTGCTTCTCTGTGGTTTGGTCTTGAGCTCCTCCTCCATTATCCTCTCTGAGGCTTAGGTTTCCTCCTGATAAGTGAGGTTAAGATTAGTGCTTGCCTCCCAAGTGTGAGGAGTTAGATGAGATATTTCATGTCAGGTACTTAGAACAATGCTCGGGACATGGCAAAGCCTCAGTGAATGGCCAGCATAAGTGTTATTGTCAAATTCTATGTAGTGAAGAACCAGACCAAATGGAGGCGTTATAGGGAAGAGATTTTAACATAATATCTAGAAGGAGAGAACTTTCTAACTATCTGAATTGCTTCTTGGATGTGTGATGGCCCAGTTCTGAAATTATTCAAGCTTCAGCTCAGTGACCCACATCAGGAAAAGGAGGGAATTCACACTATGAGTAAGAAGCTACACCAGCTAGTTCCTTTGGGGCTTTCCAATTCTATGAGCCCTCAGTATTTTACACTAGAAGATTTTACTACAGATGGGTGTTTTAAATGAAAATTTGCAGCAAAAGAAAGACGGTGGCCTTTTTTTTTTTTTTTTTTTTTTGGTAAAAATGTCACCATGACTACCACAGTGTGTTCCTTCATGGTCCAAAGTGTGGTATGTATCTTCAGCCAAGGAAGTTGTCTGTGTAGGAGCCGCCCTCTGCTTCTGGGATGTGTAGCCATCTGGACTGTGGAGGTGTGCAGGGAACACATTGTTGATTCATATGCCATTCCCTGCTGGCATCTCTAAAATGGGCCCTCCGGCTGGAGGTGTGAAGCAGCCAGGCCCTTCCCCTCCCACACCTTCTCCAAGTACTCGAGAGAGAAAGGGACATGATGAAGAAATGTGTAAAGATCCAGGAACGTGGAATGATGGTTGGGTGGCCCTTCTGGGCAACTGAGCAGGTGTGACCATCTTCCAGTGGCTGTAGGTGCTGCTGCCAACAACTCACATTTGTGATCTTTATTGGGAGGTGTGCCTTTGGGTGACTAGGGTTGCCAACTTCCTCTTGCCCAGAGGTACCCAGGCAGCCCACAGATAGTGACTGACTAGAGCAGAGGTATGGGGGGGCTGGTCTCCTTGCCTCCAGTGGGATGGATTTTGCAGCACATTTAGCCCCTAGAGCTCCCTGTAGGCTCAGGCTAAATTTTCTATACAACATCCTTGCTTAACTTACTTCTCTTCTCTGTATGATTTATTTTCTTCTCATATGGGTTCTCCTATGAGCCCTCCATTAATAAATTGCTTGCATAAAAGTCCCTGTCTCAGACTCTCTCTCTCAGGAATATGACCTAAGGCATAGAAGTAGACTAGGATAAGTGGCTTGGGTACTGCTCCGAGCATTTGATGCCATACCTTATAAGAAACAGTGGATAGGACCCTTTAGTAAGAAAGGCTTTGGACCATGAAGGTGTCATCATGTGAGAGGAATGGGATTTGTTCTTTTGTTGTTGAATGAATAGAATGAAGGTCTATATATAGTAGTTTCAAGGGCATGTATGTCATCTCAGTATAGGAGAGCTAACAGGGGAGTCCATAGGTTAGGTATTGAAAGATTAACCACCTTATATTAGTTTTGTATTACTGGCATAACAAATGACCACACATTTAACAGCTTAAAACAACACAAATTTATTAGCTTACAGATCAGCAATCCTGGTATAACATGGCTTAATTGGATCCTTTATTTTGAGGGTGATGAGGCCAAAACAACTCTGGGACTCTGTTCCTTTCTAGAGGCTCTTGAGATCAAATCTGCTTCCAAGTTCCTTCAGGTTGTTGGCCAGATTTAGTCCCTTGTATTTGTAGGATTGAAGTCCCCATTTCCTTGTTGAATATCATTGGAGGACCATTCTTATTCCCTAGAGACCTCCTCTAGTGCTTGCACATGGCCCCTGTATCTCAGAACCAACAGTGCCACATTGAATCCTTCTCATACTCAGGATCTCTAACTTCTCCATCTGCTGCATTTCTCTTCTGCCTCTAGTCACAGGAACTTCTGAGCTTTGAAAGGGCTCAAGTGATTAGATTATACCCTCCCAAATTATCCAAGATAATTTCCCTATTTTAACATCTATAACCCTAATTACATCTGCAAAGTCCCTTTTGCACAAAATACAACATATTCACAGGAAATAGGAGTGGATATCTTTGGTAGGGGGCATTATTCTACTGGCTATAGCCCACCACCTGGCTCTCCTAGATGCACATCTCTTCCGAATAAAAAAATGCATTCTCCCCATTCCAAGGTCTCCAAAATTTTCATCCCATTACAGCTTCAACTCAAAGCCCCAAATCTCATTTAAATCTCATCAGTTCAAAAATCCCCATCATCTAAATTATGTATGGCTGTGGCTCTGGGTGTAATCTATTAAGTTCAACTCTTGAGGCACAATTCCTTCTCATCGGTGGACCTGTGACACCAAAGAAACAATTTATCTGTACCCTACAGACAATGATGGGACAGGAGGGTATAACAGTTACAGACATTCTAGTTCAGATGGGAGAAATGGAAGGTAAGGTGGAGTCTGTAGTCCAATGCAGTTTCAAAACCAGTTGGGCAAACTCCACTAGATTTCAAGGCCTGGGAATAATCTGTGGTTTTTGGCTCCATACTAAAAGCCTATAGCACCCAATTTTCTCAGATGCTCTTCCATCCAAGTACTAACCAAGCTCAAGCTTGGTTAGCTTCCAAGAGCAGACAAGATCAGGTGTGTAGGCTGGAGTGAATGACCAGGATGCTGCTGACAGCACCTAACAGTGTGCCATATAAGAACGAGTGGACAGGGAACCCTGCGTGGCGCAGTGGTTTAGCGCCTGCCTTTGGCCCAGGGCGCGATCCTGGAGACCCGGGATCGAATCCCACGTCGGGCTCCCGGTGCATGGAGCCTGCTTCTCCCTCTGCCTGTGTCTCTGCCTCTCTCTCTCTCTCTCTGTGTGTGTGACTGTCATAAATGAATAAAAATTAAAAAAAAAAAAGAACAAGTGGACAGAATAATGACTACTTACAAAGAAAGACTTTGGACCACCCACATGTACTTTTCCATGAAGCTTTCCACAGTCATCCTTCCTTCTGTAGGGAGTGGATGATTGCCTCTTATTCTCCCCCATAACATATTGTTCAGAACTGGTGGGGTCCTAACAAGGAACTGAGAAACAAACCAGAAGTCAGATTTACTTACTTTTAAAATATTAGATGTTTGTAGAGTGTGGAGGGACCACAAATAGCAATATGAACCAAGTGTTATGTTAGTAAATTAAGGGTGTGAGTTTAGGTGTCAGACACTGTGGTTGCACTCCCAAATCTTACTACACTGTAATCTTCGGTGTGTTACTTACCTCTGAGTCCTTGCAGCTTTCCCCTGGTCGTGGTAGCTCCTACCTATAAGGATGCTGTGCGGATCCATTGAGGGCTAGGTGGGAAGCATAGGGCTTGGCATATGGTAAGCATTCTGTAACTGATAGCTGCTGTTATTAGTTGCAGTCTTGTATTCTAGTTATGTACTTCCTCTTCCATCAGAAAATCAAGTTCCTTGAGACTTGGCATGACATTTATTTATTTTTGTTATCTCTGCATTATCTAGTATTGCTTTAGGCACTCAGTAATTATTGAATTAAATAACTTTGTTGTTACTCCTAGGACATTGCTAATGACACTGGCCAAATATTTGGAACCTGGCATCTTCTTCTATTAATTTCTGTAGTTCCCAGAATCAGTATCCAAAAAACCAAGATAAATCTGCCAAGCAATCTTTAGTGCAAATTTAGGAAAAGGAGTAGGTCTTGTATTAAAACAAACTAAGGGAAATGTGTTTATGTGTACAGATTCATTTGGTATGGTCTTAGGTTCTCAAATGTCTATTTTTTGGTGAAGACTAAAAAAATAATAGTAAGTTTATATTTACGTATTTCCATGGAAACTTTTTTCATGTCTCTAGAATTTGTATAAGACCAAGATTTTATTGAGGGCCTACATGACCTTACACAGCCTGTTTCTTCCCCAGCCTTCACCCCTTGGATCTCATCTCCTAGCACTGTATTAATCACTTCCTCCAGTCCAACAACACTGGGCAATTCAGTGTCCCTGGAGTCCTATGGACATGGCACTACTTCCATTGAGAATGTGTGCACTAAGCTTCATGAAAGCAGGGCTTCTATTTGTGTTTTCCCTGGCACATAGTGGGCCTTCAGCAAGTCTTTCTTTCTTTCTTTCTTTCTTTCTTTCTTCTTTCTTTCTTTCTTTCTTTCTTCTTCTTTCTTCTTTCTTTCTTCTTTCTTTCTTCTTCTTTCTTTCTTCTTCTTTCTTTCTTTCTTTTTTTTTTCAAGATTTTATTTATTCATGATAGACAGAGAGAGAGAAAGAGGCAGGGACACAGGCAGAGGGAGAAGCAGGCTCCATGCAGGGAGCCCAACGTGAGACTCGATCCCGGGACTCCAGGATCACGCCCTGGGCTGAAGGCGGCGCTAAACCTCTGAGCCACCCGGGCTGCCCTCAGCAAGTATTTTTTGAATTATTCAGGCAGACCTAGTGGCAATGCTTTAATGGTAGCCAGTATTAGACTGTGAACAAGTAGGGAATGCATTCTGCCAACTACATTCTCTGATATACTTTCAGGAATACTAATAATCATTAAGGAACAACAAGAATAATAAGGATAAGTTTCAGTTATTGAGAGTGTATTGTGTGCCAGCCCAGATGAGTACTTCGCATGCTTATCTCATTTCAACTTCACCATCCTCTGGATCAGAGAAAATTCAGGAACTTGCCCAAAGTCACACACCTGGTAGGTAGAGAGGACAGGATCTGTTTAACTGTATAGGATGAATTTTAAGACTTTCTGAGCTTTACCTTCCAAATAGTAAGGTTTCATTTTTACTTTTGTTATTAATTTGTTTTATTGTGTATGGACAAAGAATGTGGCCTATATCACTTCTGTCTTTTGTAATCTTATTAAAGTTTTTCTTAGTAGTCTGGTATGTGATCAATCTGCTTAAATATTCCATGGAATCTTGAAATGGAGGTCTGTAGGATATAAAGTTCACTGTAATTGTCTACTAATTTAGTCTTACTAATTTTATCATTTAAATCTTTTACATTATATTTTTAATGCTTGATCTGTTAAAGATTGAGAAGGATGTTAATATTTGAAAGTAATCATTTTTTTCCCTCTATTTCAGTATGCCTAACCATGTTTATCATTTAGGTTTTAATATCTACTTAAATATCTACTGGATATCAGTACCAGACAACTGCTATTGAGATAAGCCCCTTTTAATTTTCAACTCCTGAAGAAAAGAGAAATAGAAGACAGAATCAAAGGAGAAATAGGGAGGTGACTACAATGAAAGAAGCCAGTGGAGAGCTTGGTGTCAGTTTCACATATCAAATCAAAGCCATGTGGTGAGGGACCCTTGGTGGCTCAGTGGCTGAGCATCTGCCTTCGGCTCAAGGCGTGATCCTGGGGTCTCAGGGTCGAGTCCCGCATCAGGCTCCCTGCATGGAGTTTGCTTCTCCCTCTGCCTGTGTCTCTGCCTCTCTCCCTCTCGATGTCTCTCATGAATAAATAAATAAGATATTAAAAAAAAACTAAAAACCTCAAAAACCCCATAAAACCCCCCAAAACCACAAAGCTATGTGGTGAAACATGGGCAGTATAACACAGTGGTTAGGAGCAGATGCCCTGGAACCAGACTGCCTAGGATAAGTCCCAGCAGTACAATTCAGTAGATTGTGCAAGTCACTAACTTCTTTATGCTTCCACATCTTTGAGTGAAAAATGATAATGATAGTATCTATCTAAGGAGGTTATTGTGATGATTAAACAAGTTAACATTTACAAAGTACTTAGTACATGTATAAATAACTAGTAGCTATTGCCATCCTTCACATCAGATTCCTTTGGGTCCAAAGATATTATAGAATTTCCAGGCTTAGAACTACAATGTCATTTGTACTGTTTCCTTCGATCAGTCAGTATTTATTTATTAAGCACTTATTCAGGCACTATGTTAGTTACTAGGAATATAATGGACATACAGAGTCCCTGTGCTCATGGAGTATAGCACCCACCCAATGGTGAACATAAATATGAATCCATTGATTTTATAGGTTAGTGTAAAATTGCAGCCATTTCCAGTGATATGAAGGCAAGGTACATAATGCTATGAAAGTGTATATAAGGGTGGGGGATTAGTCTGGAGGGCCGACTAATGTCCTTTGTGAGATGTGTTTGTAATCTATGGCTTCATAACACATAGCCCCAAACAGCAACTTAAAACAATGAACACTTAGTATCTCACAGATTCTGTGGGTCAGGAATGTGGAAGTCACTTAGCTGGATGGTCTGGCCCAGAATCCCTCAGAGGGTTGCCATCAAGCTGTTGGACAGGGCTTCAGGCATCTGGAGACTTCATAGGGGCTGGATGATCCACTTCTGCTATGGCTGATTCACATGGCTTTTGGCAGAAGTCCTCAGTTTCATGCCACCTTGGGTAGCCTGAAGTATCTTCATGATAGTGTTATCTGGCTTCTCCCAGAACAGGTGATCCACAAATGTGAGCAAGAAAGAAGCCATAATGTCATTATGATCGTAATATGATTACGATCAAGCCTCAGAAGTCCCAAATGTCACTTCTACCATACTCTGTTTGTTGGACTGAATTACTAAGCTCAGTCGAGAATCAAGGGGAAGATATTTAGGTTTCATCTTATAAATAGAATGTCAAAGAATTTGTGTACATATTTGAAACAGCCACATGAGGAATTGATATTGGCTAGGATGAATATTGAAGATATTCTAGACTAGGATTGACAAACTTTTTCTGTAAAAGGCCAGATAGTAAATATTTCCAGCTTTGCAAGGCCATATGGTCTGTTACAATTACTGAACTCTGTCACTGTAGCATGAAAACAACAATAGACAATATGTAAATTAATGATATAACAGTGTTTCAATAAAACTTTATTTACCAAAACAGATGATGGGCTGCATTTGGCTTGTGGGCTATAATTTGCTGATCCTTGTAGGCAAAAAGAGAACAAAAAGGATAGGGGATTATTTCAGGCAGAAGAAACTGAATGCTTCAGGAAGAAGAGAGCTGTTATGCAGTTAAGGATGTAAAGATACCTAAAACAGATTTGTTTTTTTTCCTCATGTATTGAGTTTATTGCAACATAGTAGTGAATAAAAAGACTGGAAATTTTACATAGATAAATTCTAAAAGCATAAGTATTGTTGAGGTAAAAACCAAAATGCAAAGCTTTGTGTAGGGCAGACAGCTGGCATTTATGTAAATTAAAGAAGAATGTTCTCTGTTGTTAAACTTATACTATTTACAAGGATATACATATGTAATAAAAGCTTCAAAGCCCAAAAACATGCATGAGAAAGATACTGACTTTAAGATAATGGTTTCTTTCTAGAAGAATGGAGATGGGGAAGGTTGTGGGACTCCAACAAGTTCTGTTTGTGGCTTGCAAATTTTTAAAATTGTGATAAAATACAACATAAGCTTTATTATCTTAACCACTTTTAAGGGTACAGTTCAGTAGTGTTAAGTATGTTCACATTATTATGCAAGCAATCTCTGGATCTTCTTCATCTTGGAAAAGCGAAACTGTATCCATTAAATAACAGCTCTGCATTCTCTATGCTCTGTCCCTGGCAATCAGCATTCTACTTTCTGTTTCTGTGAATGTGACTATTTGGATACCTTATATAAGTGAGATCATTCAGTATTTGTCTTTTTGGTGCTGTATTTCATTAAACAAAGTTCTGAAGGTTCATCCATTATTGTAGCACATGTTGGAATTTTGTCTCTTTTTAAGGTTGAGTAATGTTCCACTATTAAGTATATATCACTTTTTGTTTATCTTTCATCTGTTGATGGATACGTCAGTTGCTTCCATGTTTTGGCTATTGTGATAATGCTTCTGTAAACATGAGTATACAAATCAAAATCACGGTTTTGATGAAAGAAATTATCAGTTAAATAATACCCCGTGCAAAATCATCAGGCTCTTTCCTACTTCCATTCTCCCACAGCACATTCCAGTCAAATTTTATTCATACTCTCCACTAAAACTGCTCCAGTCAATGTTACTAATGGCCTGCATGCTATGAAGTCCTGTGGTCCATCCTCTGGCCTCATCCTATTAACTTCTCAGTAGCAATTGATACAGTGGTCACTCCTGCATCCTGAACTCATTTCTTTACCTGATTTTTGGGATGCTATACTCTTGGTTCTCTTCCTACTTCACTGGTTATTCTTTCTGTTTTCTTTGCTTCTCTCTCCTTTCTTCTCAGACCCCTTAATGTTGGGTCACCCCTGGCTTAGTCCTCTTTTTTCTCCTCTTCTTTCTATGTGCAATTCCAAGTTGATCTCATCTAGGCTTACAGCTTTAAGCACGATCTCTATTGGCTGATCCCAAATTTTTATTTGTAGCTCTTACTTCCCCCCTCAAATCCAACTCATCTATCCACCTGCCAACTCAGCATCTCCTCTTAAATGTCTTATGCAAAACCAAACTCTTGGTTCCCATAACTCTCACTTCCCTCCCCAGTCTTCCCTATGTTAGTTTTCCACCTGTATTCTTCTTGTTGTCCAGGCTGAAAGCCATGAAACCGACTTTTACTTGGCTCTTTCTGTCGTCTCCAGGCAATCTATCAGAAAGTCAAGTCAGCCTCACCTTCAGAACATATCCATACTTAGTTCCTTCTCATTACCTCTGCTCTGTCACCTTAGTCCCAGGCTCTGTCATTCCCTTGCTGGCATTATTCCAGTTGCTTATTACTAGTTTCTATGATTCTGTCCTTACATTCCTCCTCAACCCCAACCATATTGCAGTCCAGCAGGCAAAGCAAATCTCTAAGGATGTGTATTATTATCATAGCTTATCTTTGCTCAGAACCTTCCAGTGGCTCCCCATTTTTCTCAGAGTAAAACCAGTGTCCAGAAAATGATTCCAAATTTGAACACAATGTGTCATCATGCTTCACCCTTGTACTTCTCTAACCTGCTATTTTCCCCATCTCTTATCTAGCACTAGCTTGGTACTTAAACATTTGTTATTCTCCCTGCTTAGAATATCTGTACAACTGGTTCCTTGATTTCCTGTAGAGATTTTTGCTCATAAGTTACCTTTGCAGGAAGCTTTCCCTGATCACTGTATTTAAAGTTGCAATTGATCCTCTCACACAATGTGTCCTGTTCTACCTTTCTTTCTTATATTCCTTTAAAGCTCTTACAACAAACTGGTTTGGTCTCCTCTTTAAATTATTGTACCTCTTTCTCATTGGAATTTGAAATTGAAAAACCCATAAGGGCTGGGAAATTTGTCTGCTAGGTGTACTATTGTATTTCCTATATGTCTTACAACAAATTATTATTTGAATATATGAATCTGCCACATTTTAAGTCCAATGAAAGTTGATGTTTGATATCATAGTGTTACTTTCCTGTCAGTTCTTCAACTGCTTTTGTTCCTCAAGAGTGGTAATTTAAAAATATGGCTTCAGATTCTTTGGCACTCATCCCTGGAATCTGAGCAGGCTTGTAACTGCTTCAAACAACAGAGCATGGCAGAGATTATGCTATGGGACTTCCAAGGTCTTTGGAACCTTTTTTTTTTTTTTAAGCAAGCAGATACATTTATTGGGTAATTAGCAAGGAACGAGAACTCCTGAAATAGAACTTGATTCATGTCGTCATAGGCGCCCATGGCTTCCGTGTTGATTTGATAAGCGGTGGGGTGCAGATCACAGGATTCCTGGTTAGCATCTCATCGTGCAGCCCCTGCCCTCTGCCATGCTCTATCGACTCCTGGAAATGCAGCCTTTGGCTTATTTGCTGAAGCACTTGCTCTTGGATTCTTTACACCTAAGTGTAAGAGGTTAACACCCCAAGGCTACCATGCTGTGAAGAAGCCTAAACCACATGGAAAGGCCATATATAGGTGTCATCATATATAGGTGACAATTCTAGCTAATCCCAGCCTTCAAGTCTTCTTCTGGCCAACATAACAGATATATGAGTGAAGAAGCTTTCTTGGAAGTGGATCCATCAGTCCCAGCTGTTCTATCTCCCAATATCATGGTTTAGAAGCAAGATTTCCCCAGTCTATCCTTTGTAAATTCCCGATCTAGAATTTATGAACATAGTCAAATGGTGGTAGTCTGACACCACTAAATTTGGGGTGGTTTGTTCCATAGCAGTAGATTACCAGAACAGTAAAGGGGAAAGGTCAGATTAAAATAATGAATTACCTTTAGACAGAAAGTTAACTTTTAAGGTTTTTTTTTTTTTTTTCTCCTGAAGAGAGTAGATGGTGTGTACAAACATTATTTTGCCAGGATCATCTTGGAAGCAAGTGTCCATCAACATTAACTCACTAGACTCTAGATTCTTATTAATTCTCCAGATAGACCAGCTAAGGCCAACCTTATCTTGAAATTATAGGAAAATATATATCCCGGTGACAGTGTCATAGTGAGATATTAAAATTTTTGATGGGCTAATTTTCTTCTTTTATTTCTATTATGTTTTTAAAGCTGAGAATTGGTATAACTAGAAATACCAGCCAGTGATCAACATTTCAGAGTCAGCTACCTATTAAAAATCTGGATGTTCAAAGAAACTCACTCATAAAGCTCCTCATTCTGTAGTTTAGAATGAGTAAGACGTGTGCCCAAGGTCTCAGGCTGGGACTATAGCCTCCTGACTCTCCATACAATGTTCTTTCTTCTCAGCAAATGATTTTTAGCCTATAGCCTGGTTAAAAGATGAATCTTCTGGGTGCTGGACCAGGTCCTGTGAACCAGCTGAAATAGTGCACACCATTTTGTTTGTATGTGCTTTTGTACCCATTTCTGGAGAGAATCCACACCTTTCATCTAATTCTTATAGAGATCAGTGTCCCAGAAAAGCATAAGTCCACTGTACATGATTTAATACTGTCCTTTAAAAACTACCAGAATTAGTTAATTCTTGCTAGTTATATCTCTTCACACATTAAAACCACTTTTGTGATTCAAAAGCTACAAACAACACAGGGCTAATTAGGTATTATTTTTCCTTATAGTCATTGCAGTAGATAAGGCAGAGAGGAGTGGGATCTTTTCAGAGAAAATCTGAAAGTGCAGAGGCCAACTTAACAAAGATTTTTCACACACACCATCATCCCATGTGGGTGTTCAGTGGTTTTTTTCTATGGCATTTCAGGAATCCAGGCTCCTTGTAACTCGGGGGATTCTACCATCTTCTTGGGTCTTGGAGTTCTTTACTTCTAGCCAGCAGACAGGGAAAAAGCAGCTGCTCTTTTCTGCCACAATCAGAGTGAGCATTTTAAGGATCCAAAATCTTAGAGATGGATGAAGTGCCTGAGATGGAACTTTGAGACAGCCCATGATATCCACACGTGGATTACAATCTTCATTTACCTGACACCTTAGGAATTAAGGTGATTCTCAGTAACTGTTAAGTCAGGATTTTTTTTTTTAAAGATTTATTTATTCATTCATTCAGAGAGAGCGAGAGAGAGGCAGAGACACAGGCAGAGGGGGAAGCAGGCTCCATGCAGGAAGCCCGATGTGGGACTCGATCCCGGGTCTCCAGGATCACACCCCGGGCTGCAGGCAGCGCTAAACCGCTGTGCCACCAGGGCTACCCTGTTAAGTCAGGATTGATTGAAATGTAGTGTAGTTAAGATAGGAATATTCTAGTTTTCAGGTAATTGGAGATTTTATTTTATTTTACTTTTTAAGGAGTGACGAGGAGTGTAAGGGCGCAAACTGGATTTTGAGCTGGTTTACATTATATGAAACTTTGTATAATTATAGCAAAGAAAACTCTTTTCATGTTTGCAAAACTATTGTTACAAATTTAGCTTTGTTATTGCCTGTTTGCCCTTAAAAATGTTTTTGTGCTTGGCAGAAATTATAATAGCACATGCCTTTACCCTATGGTTTTTATTTTCTATTTGTGTTACTTAGTTGCTTCTTAATTATTTTTACTGTTTTATGCAAGCTTCTCCTCTCTCCTCAAATTGTCTTAAGATTTTTATTATGGAACTTGGTTTGGCTGTGGTTTGAAATTACTATGAATTCAATTCTTAGCTCTTTTCACTAAGATGCTTTTGATGCCACATGGTATCAGAGTTGGTGACGTGTGAAATAAACGTTATTTATTCTACCACCTACTATGGAGCAACTCTGACAAGTGACTTACTTCAATTTTTTCATCTATGAAATTTTATTGGTCCAGTGAACTCCAACAATCTTGGAAGTACATTGAAGGCTAGGTAGCTTTCTTTGGAGGTTGAAGTCTTTATGTGATTGACTCAGTGGTATGCTGGAACTGGATTGTACTGGTCCATGAAAATCAAAATTGGAAACTTGTCTAACAGTTAATGTTCAAATGTACAAACTCACAATTAAAGGCATTGTATTAAAACTCATAATTTCCTAATTTTGTGGTTACATTTTACTATTTATGTTATTGAGGTTATTACATTTATTTTGTCCATATGATAGAAATACTATACAGTGGACTCACAACACAGGTCAGATTCTTCATATGGTAGTGTTGAGGCTTGAAAGACACATGCAGTGCCAGGGACATTGTAGATGCTAATAAATGGAAGCTGCTTTTAAGGTCATTCCTCAGAAAATCTCTGCCATTTCCACAGAGCCTAAAAAATGACCAGTGTTGCTGGATTATTTTAGTCCACTGCCTCTAAAAGGACAGAAGATCTTTTTCTGTCTATTCATAATACGGATTTGGAAATACTTGACTCCATCTCTTCTAAGGATATGTTAGGAAAAAGAAATGTTTTAAATGATGTGAGACTACTTTGAATGATTAGGAAGCACTAATTCAAATTCTTCTCAACTTGGAGGTTGAGAAGTAGTGTTGCACAGGTTTGCTGGTTTGTTCCAATGATGACTTTGGGAAGAAAATATACTATATTCCAGAGCTGAAGTGGTGATTCTCCAGTACTGGTCCCTTGACATGTGCACAGCAATCCATGACCAAATCTTCCTGGGCTGCTGGCAAATAAGAACAATATAATAGAATATGGGCAAAAGATTGTTTTATTATTCTGGAAAGAATGATCTTATATTGTGGGATTCTGTTTTTCTGGCACTATTTGCATTAATGTGTTCTGTTTTTATGAAGTGGTGGTGATAGTAGATGGCAGTGGTGGAATGAAAGTTAATTTTGATGCCTTAACTTGAGAAGAGCGAGAAGTCATGTTGGTTCTCTTCCCTAAAGCCTAAGGTGGCTTTTCGGTTTTTTTGTTTTGTTTTGTTTTGTTTTTAATGTTTGTAGCCCAGTGAAATATGAAGGCCTAAAACTACTTCATGTTGAATTTAAATAATTTTTCTGCAAGCAAATAAGTATTATAGAATTATTCCATAGGTGACTTGTATCAGCAGTGTGGACATATGTGAGCACTTTTGTTTATTCCTCTCATTGGCTACTTTCATAAAACTTTCATAAAACTGCTAATTATTATTAAGAAAATCAAAGTACAAAGTAAGAAATCTTATCTTTATCTCTTCTTCTGCCAAGGGAACTTTCAAAGCCTTGACAGAACTGTTCTTTTGAGAAGAGGCATGCAAAAAGTGAACCTTCCAGCTTAAAATTGTAATTATGTTGTGTTTTACCTAAAGTTATATTTGTCATATCCTAGGAGTTCTTGGGTCTGCATCTGGCTTTAACCATTTTTGTCTCCTTGCTAACAGTGTTGATATTAATGCCAATTTTAATTTCTTGGCATCATGAGTGCATAAACATATCACACACAGATGTGATTTTGAATAAGGAGTGAAACTGTAAATTAGGAAGCAAGATATGTTCACAGGGTTTCATCACATCAATTCACTTCCTAAAGTGACACAGTGGTACTGAAAAGGTCTTGAATTGCTCATTTCAAACCTACCTCAGTAGCAAAATGCCATGCGTGCAGTGGATTTGCAACCACGTTAAGTCATTTTCTTTCCTCTGTTTCCATGCTGTGTTTGTATTGGGAGCACAGAGTAATGTAATTTAGTAAATTATGATTTGATGACTGGGCAACAGCCCCAGTGTTGAACAGTATTTGGACTATGATTACTTGCTGGCTTTGTCACAGTTGACATTAATTATTGATGGAAGTTTCAGAAATAGCGCATGTGCCAGGAGCTTTTCACTGGAACGGAGGCTCCAGGCAGGAGGGATGCTAAAGAGGGTGGGGGAAGAATCACCTGTGGCTTGTTTATGTCTGTGCACAGTGAACCTGCATCCAGTGGGCTGTGTGCTACCTGCGTAAAGGTCATGGTGTAACGGAAGGATGAACCGTCAGGCTTATTTCTATCGTGTTCCTCCCCAGGAATTGCACCGAAGAAGCCAACTTCAGCCGGAGCCAGCCAAGACGAAGGCTCTCCAGACTGTCATTGAAATGAAGGTAGGAGCTGTTCACATTTGTCAAAAACAGTTTTGCCTCTGGAGTTTGTTCTAACTTGATGGTGCCTAACATAAACACTCGAAAAAACCTTGTGTTTTTCTCTAGGTACCCTGGTGGGTGCTTTTCTTCTGAATCTTTTTGCCTTCTTGGGTACATTTAATTTATTGGCTCTTTAATTAGGATGCCTATTCTGGGCAAAAGAATAAAGGGCTCAAGTATCCCTTGGCTGAAAGGAGCTGGGTTCATTTCCAGAGCATGGCCAATTCTTTCAACCCTAGGGGAGGTTTTGTGTGTGCTTTCAAAGGAAATTTCTAAAGCTAGAATAATTTTTTTCTCTTTTTGTTCGCATTACAATGAAAAGACACTTTAAAAAACTAAGATTTGGCAAAGAGAAGTTGTCTTATATGCAACGAAGTAGTTAAATAATTAAAATTTGCTATCAGCAAAATGTACTTTTCAAAGAATAATACTTTCCCAGGACTCCAGTATTTTCTCCTAATCAAGTCTGGAAGTAATAATAACTTATTAAATATTCATAAGATAATTAGCTGTGGAAGTATAGATATATGCTATTTAAAAGAATTGAAAATCCTCCTAGAGAGATTTAGGGTATTTAAAGAATAATGAAACAAATGATAGTGGTTAAGCCATGATGTATGATTAAGAAATAGATTTAAATGAAACAAATTGCTTTGTCAGTATCTAGAAATGTAAATAAAAAAAGTTTTTAACTTTCAGTGTTTGCTAGAGGGAAGCAAATAGTGATTATCTTAAGAGTAAATAATTCTTTTTTTTTAATTTATTTTTTATTGGTGTTCAATTTACTAACATACAGAATAACCCCCAGTGCCCGTCACCCATTCACTCCTACCCCCCGCCCTCCTCCCCTTCTACCACCCCTATTTCGTTTCCCAGAGTTAGCAGTCTTTACGTTCTGTCTCCCTTTCTGATATTTCCCACACATTTCTTCTCCCTTCCCTTATATTCCCTTTCACTATTATAAGAGTAAATAATTCTTGATTTAAATTGTTTCATGACGAAAAAAAATTCCTAACAATGATGTTTGCAATTTGGTAATTCCAGAGTTTAACACTTGAGAGTTTGCTTATCACCATTAGCCTACAAGAGAATTCTGCAGCTTGTTGATAGGATAGGATAATGATTTTTCTTTTTTATAGCACATGATTTTGAACTATCTGCCAAAAAATTCCTAAGTCCTGGTGAAAAAGAAACTAAACACCAGCTATTGAATTTTTGGCATGTACAATTCTGACTTTTTTTTTTTTTTTTTTTTTTTGGTCAATGACAATGTCTTTATCCAAGTGAATTTTTGTGGAAATAATGTAGAGCATTTGCTTTTAAAACTCTGTGCCCTCAAATGAGGTTACATGAGTTGAGGCACTCATAATGTATTTGCAGTACATTGGTTTGAAAAATATCATCAAAGGAACCAAATGCCAATAAGATTGAATAATCCTTGCTAATTTTGGCTCCTCAATTCATTTTAAATTTATGTAATTTGAACTTGTTTTGAAAAGAAACTTAACATTTTACACTTGTGGGGGAGTATTTCATAACTGAGATTTCTTTCTCACTTAACATTGGAACCAAACTTGAAACTTGGTTAGGGCTTTATCCCCCCCACCCTTTTTTTTTTAAAGAAAAGATTTTAAAGACTTTATTTTACTTTTTTGCAAAGAGTCACTCCCACCTCCATGCCTACCACCCCAATCTCTGGCACAGTTACTAATGGGAAAGAGGATGCACATAAAATCTATTTCCAAACTATCTTTTCTTTTTTAAGAAGGGAAAGAGTGAGTTCCAGGAATCTTCGGAGAAACCAGGAATGACATCTCTTCCAATGCAGAGGGCATTTTCCATGTAAAGGTCTCTATTCAAAGACAATTAATACCTTTGGGTGACCTTTAGAAGTAAAAAAAATCTGTTTAATTATGACTGTTTCTAGTATTATATGTTTTAGTAGAAAACAAAAAAGTTAATAAATATACTCATTTAGGCTAGCTATATGAGAGGCCATAAAATATGATTTTTAGAGCAAACTCATATCCATATATTATCAATAAATTGAGTCTGGTATTTTATGCATGCCAATGATGATGATTTATAGAACACATTTTTAGGACAAATAATGGTCAATATAGTTGTCAGGGAATTGAGCCTGGAGTTTTTCTGTTTTTTGGGTGTGTATTAATTTACAAACCACTGCCTTCTGTTTTGTCAGTGAAGTCTGGGTCCCATTAGCATCTATATTCACCATGTAAAATTGAGTTATGGAGGCAGATGGTAGAGGGTCATCTTTTCAGCTGTGTGTAGCTTGTGACAGAAGCTGTGATCTCATCCAGTTTTGTACATTACATCCCTGTGAATTTGGAGGGAATATTTAAAATCCATATTCCACAAGCCTTAGGGTTGACTATCAAATACAGCTGACCCTTAAACCTGGTGGGTAGAACTTAAGACACTGTTGTGTTTTAACTTAAGCACCTTTGGGTAAATATTGGTCTTATCTGGTGCCTTGGCAAAATCTGAAGTTAAAAGGAACTTTCCTAGGGAAAATTTGACCTATAGTTTCAGGGAGATGACATGAATTAAGGGCTTATAAATTGCCTCTACTATTCCCTTGCTTCTGAGAGAAACTGAGGGTGAACTTCTGACCCCTCATCTTCCCCACACCTTTGTATCAACTTGAGAAAGTTGTTTATTATGAAAATCTGTGAAATCTTGCCCTAATTCAAGCTGTTTTAGAAACTTGGTCTGGTAGTTTCATTAGATCTCTACGTGCACCTCTGGGCTTGTAGAACTTCTGAAAATATATCTCCATGGGCAGGCACTGGGGAGGGCCATCTGCCAGCATCAAAGAGGGAGTAATTCTCTTGCAGCCATCACATCTACTGCAGCCACTTGAGCCAGGGGGTTAGGGTCATCTGAATGAAAATGAAAGGAAGCAAAGTGAATGAAGTTATTTGTGATTTATCTTCTTGCAGGAAGCTCCAAGTTTTAATTTTGATCCTGATTTGCTCTGGCAGGTATGTTACAGGTTTGCACTAGAACATTGTGTATATTTCTCACAGAAATTAGTTTTCTTGTAGATGGTGTAATGAATGCTCCTCCTTTTCTTGCTTTTATGTCTAAAGATTCTTTACTAAGCTCCTCTTTTCTGCTCTCATGGAGTGCTGTCAATAAAAATGGTAGTTAAAAAGATTTTTCCCTCTTTTTTTCTTTAATGCTACTTCCTTTAAAGGAATGTTTTAACCTACATTTACTATAAATTTGACATGACATAAAGATGATGTCCAAAAATTTCACTCTTAGATTCATTCATAAAACTGTATCGTTTCTTTCTTTCTTTCTTTCTTTCTTTCTTTCTTTCTTCTTTCTTTCTTTCTTTCTTTCTTTTCTTCTTTCTTTCTTTCTTTCTTTTCTTTCTTTCTTCTTTCTTTTCTTTCTTTCTTTTCTCCTTCCTTTCCTTCTTCTTTCCTTCTCCTTCCTTCCTTCCTTCCTTCCTTCCTTCCTTCCTTCCTTCCTTCTCCTTCTCCTTCTCCTTCTCCTTCTCCTTCTCCTTCTCCTTCTCCTTCCTTCCTTCCTTCCTTCCTTCCTTCCTTCCTTCCTTCTCTCTTCTTTCTTAAAAAGATTTATTTATTTATTCATTCATTCATGAGTGAGTGAGTGAGTGAGTGACACAGAGAGAGAGGCAGAGACATAGGCAGAGGGAGAAGCAGGCTCCTTGAGGGGAGCCCAATGCGGGGACTCCATCCCAGGACCCTGGGATCACGACTTGAGCCCAAGGCAGACATTCAACCACTGAGCCACCCAGGTGTCCCCTGTTTCTTTTTAAGAAAAATGAATTACAGTAATGACAGTACTCGTCAGATAATCTTAAAATTGTTTTCTTTGTTAAATCTTCCAAGTGAATGAAAATCTAATTCAAAATGGCTAAAGCCAAAAGGAAATTTATCGGATCACTCAACAGGAGAAAAATGGGGTTTTGCTTCAGGTACAGCTTAATCCAGGGGTTCAAAAGATGTTAATGATCCATTTCCTCTCATTTCATTCTATAGTTTAGCTTCCTTCATGTAAACTCTTATTTTCAGACAGTCCTTGTCTGCCCATCTGAGCAATATGGCTATAACAGCTCTAATAATCACAAAAAGAAGGGTTAGGAAGAAAGTTGTGTTTTAAGAAAATGCAAAAAAGAAATCAACCCCAGAATAAAAATAATGTGATGGAATATAAACTTCATTCTAAACTTAACAGTCCAGACTAAAAAAGAAATGCACAAGGTTTCCTAGTTCTCATTTGCTTAATAAATTAAAGGGCACTCATTCATCAAAAGAAACAAACTTTATGCTAGCAGTAACTTCAACAGAATTTATCAAATGGGACCTAAATGAGTGCCATAAGAGACTTAGTAAAAGTTGCAGAAAATGTATTTGATCTGGTGAACTTGTTATTTGAAGTGGATTAAGAAGCTATGGGCATAATGTCACTAGATAACAGTATTTCTGTGGTAACTAAAGTGAGAGGTGTGGGATGTTTAGCTTTCCTGTCACATGACAAGCTAGTAGCTAGTCACTTAAGAGTCATGAGTGGTTCTTCTTGAGTAATATTTGTCTCCACCAGGCTTTTCTATGGGAAATGAGCAGTGAGCAATTCAACATTGAGCTTGACTAAGTTGCTGATGTGGAGGTGCTGTTGATCAAAGAATATGACTTTGCATTCAGGTGCTAAACTTCCAGTGGTGAGGTTTATCTTTTATTATTAAAACTAAAGACCAAGCCTTGTCTTTGTGCTCAGGTAGATGACTGCTGTTCTTTTGCATGAGATGGAGCTGAGCTGCAATTGTGTTAAGTTTCTCTTAAAAGATATGCTGATATTTGGTCAAATCCAGCCAATTCAGTTCCACTAGGTGGAAGGGATGCACTGGAACATGGAGAAGGTAAGAGCTATAGTGGCAATTTTTCCCAAGGTTAAACATCTAGGAAAGGAAGTATTTCAAGTTCAAACTTAGGCCATTGAATGCATCCCAATTCCCAGTTTGAACTTAATTTGAGTACTGGGATCTAGTCAGGAACACCACTTGGTGGCTGAAATGTTTTCTTTGGCTCTAGGGCCTTCCTATGTTTATTTCTGTCATCTTTTGAACTCTTACTTGTTTGAGTCTAAACACTGCACTCTACTTAGGATGATTTCTTCTCTCAGGATGAGGTGTTATTAGAAAATTTGTTTCAGGGGATCCCTGGGTGGCGCAGTGGTTTGGCGCCTGCCTTTGGCCCAGGGCGCGATCCTGGAGACCCGGAATCGAATCCCACGTCGGGCTCCTGGTGCATGGAGCCTGCTTCTCCCTCTGCCTGTGTCTCTGCCTCTCTCTCTCTCTCCTCTGTGACTATCATGAATAAATAAATAAAATCTTTAAAAAAAAAAAAAAGAAAATTTGTTTCAAGCCTAGTTGTTTTAGCCAAGCCATTATGATAGCTTTTAGGCCTTAAAACTATGCCCCACTCTGTGGCTTTAAAAAGAGTAAGAGCAATAATAATAAAAAATACCACCTTGCTGCATTTGTGACAATCTACAGCCCAAATACCACTAACCGTACATGGGAAGCCAGACATAGGGCACCTGACATATAAAAACCTATGGATAGGCATAATTAGCCCCATTTCACAGATGAGAAAGTTGTGTTTTAGGGAGGATAAGCAATCTGCTAAGATCCTACATCTAGGTTGTTGGCAGCTGAGATCTGCATATAGGTTTTTCCTCCAGAGTTCCTAAACTTTCTATTCCTTTAGTCTGCTTTTACTAAAGACAGCCCATAGGTTCAACTGGTTTTTCTTTCAAAACTTATTTTGGAAATTATGCACTAGAGTTTGTATCATAGAACAAATTGAGGCAGCTCTTGAGAGCTGGAGAGGTCTCTGATATTTTGAGGAAGGTGTTATCTGCTTTGTGCTAAGAGACAAGAGTCATCCTTTTATGTATAAATGTTATCAGCCCTCCAAATAGGGCTCCAGATATATACTTTACTTCTATAGCCAACATATACTTGTAGTCCCCCCACCCCCAGTTTTAAGTCTTGTCCTGAAGTCTTTATAACAATTGGAGCAAAACTCATTCAAACTTGCAAAGCCCTGTGTTTTTGATTTGCAATATCCATTTATGATACCAGAAATTATCTTTTAGCTTATTTTTTTTTCTTGAGAAATTTCATCTTCTCATCTTTTAACTTAAGAAAAAAACTTTGTCCCATTTAACTGTTTTCCTTAAATAAGGGGGAACAATGTGGGTTTTAAGTGATAGCCAGAAAAAGCAAAATGTCAAGTTAAATGTTAGCTCTGGATGATATATAGTTGTTATTTGGAAGCAAGGAAGACTTTAAAAAAAAGAGATGAGACTTCTTTCCTTTTTTTAGCCCAAATTCTTCTTATGATGTGTTTGAATATTTGAGTTGCCAATCAAAAATTCCTGCTGTGAATGGGTTTAATTGGTGTGAATTTAACTCCTGAAGTTGAATCACAAACACCTGTGTTGACTGAGTAGCTATTTTGTGCACAGCACCATGGTAGACCTTTTAGAAAAATTAAGCACTCGGTTTTAATGGGGCTAATGGAAGGAAGTACATGAGCTAGGATCTAAATAGTGACCTAAGAACAGCAAATTGGACTGCAGAGGCTCAAATGATATCAAATGAGAGAAGCTCAGGGAATGATTCCTGGAAGAGGTAGCATTTGGGGAGGGCCTTGAAAAGTTGGCATGATTTTAATAAAGGGGATAGGGATGGGTTATAATACATACAGCAGGAACTATAGGAGTAAAGGCAAGGAGGTTGGAAAGTATGAAGAGTATCTGGGGAAGAGCAAGTCATTTATTTTGTTGAGAGAAGACTTCTTAAGTTCAAAACACAATTGAAGATCAAATAAAACCATAAGAAAGTGGGAGAAGAAATAATAAGAAAGTGAAATGAATGAAATAGAAATCAAACATACTGGAAGGGAATACCAAAGCCAAACACTGATTCTTTGAAGAGATTAACAAAAATGACAAATTCTGACTAGAGTTATTGGGGTAAATAGCCAATATCAGGATTGAAAGGGGACATCACTGTCAATCTTATTGACATTAAAAATATGAAGAGTTTTTATTTAACAGCATTATGGTAATAAAGTTGAAATTTTAGATAAGTTCTTTAAAATAAAAACTTTGTTAAAACTGCATGGGAAGAAAGAGAATATCTGAGTTGTTCTATATATTAAAATGATTCTATATTTAAAGTCTTACCACAAAAAAAAAAGCAACTTGCAAATCTAAAACCAAACCAAACAAAAAACCCTGCAGGCCCAGATGGCCTCTTCAGTGAATTTACTAAACATTTGAAGAAAAAATTATTATCAGTCATACAGAAACTATTCCAGAGAATGAAAGATGGAGCACTTCCTATCTTATTTTGTGGGACCAATGTAACCTTGATATTAGTCCCCAACAAAGTCATTACATGAAAGGAAAATTACAATCTTTCATAAATGTTCATGCAAAATTCCTACCGAACTGAATCCAGTGAAAATTAAATGACATGTGCTTATTCCAAGAATGTATGGTTGGACTAATATTTGGATATCAATCAATGTTATTTACTACATTAACAGGATAAAGGAGAAACATAAATGCAATTTCAATAAATGAAGAGAAGGCATTTGATAAATGCAGCATCCATCCATGTAAAAAAGAAAAAAATGCCTTTTTTGCAAACTCAGATTAGGAGAATATTTTCTTAATAAGAAGCAGCTATAAGAAAACTACAATCAACATCATATTTAATGGTAAAATGTTGAAAGCTTTCCTTATGATACAAAAAATAAGACAAAACCACCTATTACTGTCACTTCTATTCCATAATGTTCTAGATATGCTAAGTATAAGAAGTATAAAGAAAGAGATAAAAGCATTTTTATTCACAGAAACCATGATTGGTGTGTAAAAAAAAACTCAATAAATTCATATAATAAAAGATTAGATTAATAGACAAACTTAGCCAGATAGCTAGTCAGTATTTTAAAATGTAATCATATTTTTACATGCCAGTAACAAACATTTACAAAATAAAATCTTAGAAACAATATCATTTACAATGGCATTAAAAAACCCAAAATATCTAGAAGCAAATCTAGCAATGGTGGTACAAGACCCAATTTAAGTAGAAGATTCAAAAAATAATTTAATGTGGAATAACCAAAACCTTGAAAAAGTGAAATAGTTATAAACAATGGAGTGGATAAATAGTGAAGTATTCATGCTATGAAATGCTATATGGCAACGAGAAGCACCAAGCTATTGCTTCATATAACAACATAATTCAGTATCCTCAAAACAGCATTGAAAGAATCTAGACACAAAAGAACACATACAATATGGTCTGTTTATATGTGTACATTCCAAAAATAGCAGAAGTAATGAATAGTGTTAGATATTTGGATAGTGGATAATCTGGAGTGACAGGATATGGAGATTGGGTGGGAATAAAGGAAGCTTCTAGAGTGCAAGTAGTATTCATTGATCTGGTTTGCTTTTCCCAGGTATGTTTACTTTGTCATAATTCATTATGCTGAAAACCTATGATTTGACTTTCTTTTGTATACTATATTTTAATTAAAAAGTTCATTTAAAAATAAAGGAAGAAAAACTCACCAGTAAAAAGACAAATAATCTTATCAAAAATTGAGCAAAGGATTTGAGTAGGCATTTTTCCAATGAAAACCAACAAATGGCCAATAAGGACATGAGAAGATGTCCCAACAGGAAATGCAAATCAAACCTTCAATTAGATACAACTTACCCCCCACTAACATGGCTAAAATAAAACAAGATAAATAGTAACTAACAAGTGTTGGGGAAGATGTGGAAAAGCCATATTCTTCATATTGATGGTAGAAATAAAAAATGGTTCAGTCCATTTTTAAAAGCTATTTGGCAGTTTTTCCAGATGTTAAATGTAGGGTCTTACAGTAGTAAGACTCAGCAGTTCTCCTCCTAGGTATACACCGAATGAAACTGAAAACATATGTAAAAATCTGTACACAAATGCTCATATACCATTATTAATAATAGCCAAAAAGCTAAAAAGAAATCTAAATGTCCATTATCCTATACGAATAAATGAAATATGGCATCCCCATACAATAGAATATTTTTCGGCAATGAAAAGAAATGAGGAACTGATACATGCTATAACCTGGGTGAACCTTGAAAACATCATGTTAAATGAAAGAAGTCGGTGCAAAAGGCCACTTATTACATGATTCTATTTATATGAAATGTCCAATATAGATATATCTGTAGAAATAGCAGGTAGATTAGTGGTTGTTAGGAGATAGGGGAGAGGAGCAGGAGTGACTGCTCATGGGTATAGGGCTTTTAGGTGGTGAAAATACTGTAGAATTAGATAGTGGTGTTGGTTGTACAAACCACTGAATAGTATACTTTAAAAGGATAAATTTTATGGCACATGTACTGGATATCAGTAAAGCTGTTTTTTAAAAATAAAGATATTTCAAAGGAAATGGTCAATAACTTTGATTACTTAAAAATTGAAAAGATAGAACTATAAAATAATCATGAGATGTATTTCTAAAAAGAAAAGGAGATGTATTCCTAAGGTTTATAGTAGAGACTTAATGTTCTTAATATATAAAGAAGGTATATTTATCAATGTGGAAATTGGCGAAAATACCAAAATGTTAACACTATTTCTGAATGAGTCAATTATGATGGATTTTTTCCTCTTTTTCCTTTTCTCCCCCCTCCAAATTTTTATGTTTTCAATAATGTGCATTCATTACACAGGAATGATCAGGAATTATTACTTAGGAAAAACAACAGGAAGTTCATTTAAAAAAAACTTAAAGCTGCACAGTTTCTTCTATCCTGGCTTTCTTTCACTGAACAGAGAAGGCTCCAAAGAGGAAAAGGTTAGATTATTTGTGGAAATTGATAATTTGGCTCTGCTGCTTATTACTTCTCTGGCTTCAGCTTTCCTATCTGTGAAATGGGACAATGATACCAGCCTGTGTAAGGTTGTAGAAAATATTAAAATGAAGTAAGGCATGGGAAAATCCAGGTATATAATAAATGCTCAAAGAATTCTTTGCTTCTCTATCCATTCCCTTCCAGTCTGGAAGTTGAGTTTTACATGTTAAAAAAAAATAGTGGTACCTTTGAGCAAGGAGAGAGAAGGAATTTAACAAATTTACTTCAGGCAGCTTCTTAGCTCAGAATGCACACATACACAGAGCTGGTATGTGGAAAGGCTTTAAAAGCTTCTTTGAAAGGAGAAACCAAAAAAAAAAAAAAAAGAGAGAAGAAACCAGTGGAGAAAAAAATAGCAACTCCTAGTAGGCCTGTGGCATAATAAATAACCTAGGGACCTGGCTTTCTGGCTGTTGTGTCTTTGGCAAGTCACTTGTCTTTTCTGGCTCTCACTATTCTCATTTGGCAAATGAAGAGATTGGACCAAGAGCCCTGTTTTAAAAATTCTACCAAGTTTTGAGGCTTGGTGACTGGCAATTTGGAATCTCAAAGGGTCCTGCCTGGGGAGTCTGACTTGACATGACATACTTGCAAAGTTTAAATCTTTGCTTTGTTTGCTCCATCTTGGCCAGCCCTGCCCAGGCTAGCAGCCTCTGCATTCTCCCTTGTTGGTGCTCAGGTTCCCAGCCTATTGTTTATTTAGGGATTGCAATTTCCTTATTGGCGTGCGCCTCCGCCAGTAGGGTTGAGAAGTCAACCACAGGCCTCATGTGAACTTCCCCTTTCAAGTTTCAATAATGACAGTGGGGCCTTCACATGCCTCATCCCTAAGGCACGTTCCAGTTTCCACATCCATCAGGCCATGCTGGTGACTTGGGGTGGCCTGGATTCCTCTGCCGCCTGTTGCTTTTTCCATGAGACAAACTGGTTGAACATAGAAAGATTTGTGGTATGTTTTGGAGATCCTAAGAAGGAGGCTCCAAACCAGGGCTGTTGAAGGCGTTTGTGAGGATGATTTAAAAGAAATGGGAAGGGCAAGTTCAGGTTGATAGAGGCCAGTGAATGAATAGAGCTTCCTCACCCAATCTTTTCCTAAAGAGCACTGGAAGAGAATAGAAGTGTCAGATGCCCGTTGTTTCATTACTCCTTGAAATGTAATCACTGTTTTGCAACGTAGTATTTCACTGGATCTCTGGGAATTCAAACTCTCTTTGTATTTATATGTATGTGAAAGATGACTTTGATCCAGCCTTAGGGAGGGTGGGGCTGTACACAGCACACACTGAGGGGCTATCTTCTTATCTGGAAGCACTTTCTGAAATTTCTTCCTCCCTATCCTCTCTCCCTAATCTCTTCACTATTTTATTTTGACCTTGCTCCATGATCTTTAAAGGCTAGTCATGCTGTGTGTAGGAAGGGATCAAAATAGCCCACATCTAGGTGGCACACCTTCTCTGAAGCCAGTTCTTTTGAGGTTTTTCCTGGAGACAGCAAGATCCCAGTGTGTGGCTGTGGCTTCCTCTCTTCTCTATATGGAGGGAACCATTCCAGTGTATGAATGGTGTTAAAAAATGGCTGAAGAAGACAATGTAGGTGATACAAACAAATATTATCTAGCACTTCATGAAGCAGTTTCCATTTGGAGAACTGAGAAATGGGATAGGAGGAAGGAAGCTTTTATAGGATAAAGAATAAAGAACAAGGAAGAAGAAAAATAGAAAATATCTGATTGGTTGGGGCCACATAGTCACATTTGTTTGAAGTGAGAAGGAACAAGGAAATTAAAAGTCAGAGTTGGCTTGGCATGTGGAGATAGGCTGATTGGATACACTGCATTTCTGGTCAAGTGGAACATTTACAGGGATGTAAAAGTTATCTAAGTATTGGTTTGCTGACAAGGAGAACCAAGCAGAAGTTGAGCCATCGTGGACTTGGAAAGTTATTTTAACAAAGGGAAGATCTTGGGCAAGTTATTTACCTTTTATAAGTCTCTTGACCTATAAAATGAGTAAAATAAGTAATTCACAGGGTTATAGGAAAGATTAACTGAGACTTTTTCTAGCACAGTGTTTGCATTAGTAATCAATACACATTAGCTGTTGTTGTTATTAACTGCATTTTTAATGCCAGAATGGAGAAATACTGCTTCTGTCCTATACTATTCTATATATTTGTATAATGCAAATATATTTATTCTTCAACATAAATGAGGAAGAAAACAGAAGTCTAAAAAAGAAATATTTTGATATGGCTTTGTACCCCCCTGAGGAGTTTACAAATAAATAAATAAAATAAATAAAATAAATAAATACAGATCTTTGTGTCACCTCCATCCTGAAAGGGAATGTCTTTGGGTGACACCAAGTCATTGGTTCTTTTTATTCACTCCTTAGGTGAATCTGATAAACCTAGTCCACGGACTGGCACCGGGGAGCCTCTGTATTAATGTGTGTTACAGGCATGTGGAAATGATTTTGGATTAACAAGTGCTACCTTCCATGCATTGGGAATGTAGAAAGCTATCAGTATTAATTGAAGCAACTTTCTGTGAAAGGCTGATAATCAGCCAAGAGGCACAAGTGCAACTACACTGGTTGTTATAATATATTTCTCTGGTTATCTCAAATCCCCAGATTATACTCCCCCACTCCAGCAACTAAAGAGTTAACCCCTGACTTTTCAGAGACTTCCCAGACCTGGTTCCCTTGCTCTAGATGGTGTCTGTTCTAGTTGGTTCTTGTCCTATGCTGTACTGGTTGTTGAGTGACTCAACTATCACTCTGATTCTGTTTGATTTAATGTATCCTCAAACCTTTTCTGACTCTTTTTCTTTTTTGAAGCTTCACTATTTTATTTTTTTGTGACTTTTCATGATTTCCATCATTTTTCACTTCTTCCTTTTGGTGATTCCTGTGCTGTTTTTTCTATACTTGATTCTTAACCAGGTCAGAATTCTTTCAGCACTAGGCTGATGATCTATTTTCTCTACTGTCCCAACTCCCATTTTGGCTTCTGTTTTTTATTATTAACTTCCCAAAGGCCATCTTCTTGCTTAAAAAAAAAAAGATTTTATTTATTTATTCAGGAGAGACAGAGAGAGAGAGAGAGAGAGAAAGAGAAAGAGAGAGAGAGGCAGGGACATAGGCAGAGGGAGAAACAGGCTCCATGCAGGAAGCCCCGATGTGGGACAGCTCAACCACTGAGCCACCCAGATGTCCCTTGTTGCTTTCTTTTTACCAGCTTATAAACAACTCCTGTCATACCCAAGTGCCAACTATCTTGATTGTGAAGAGTGCTTAGCATTCAGTCCCTCCTTCTTTTCCAGCTCCTCTGCAACAAAAAGTGATCCATAAATTTTAATTAGTCCTGTCTTCTTATTCCTCTTCATACATAATTCATACTTGTTTTCTTATTCTTTCAACTTATATTAATTAAATATTATGTGCTGGACACCATGCTGAGTACTCTAAACTTTGCATATGTTATTATTTCTGGCTGGAAAGAATTTCATCTTCCCTATGATAATCTTATTCTTATCCATCTCTAGGTCCAATATTAGACTCTTGTGCTTTGTGGAAATTTGTTGACTCTGCTATCATGGTCTTGCCCATTTCTGACTTCCCTTTGTTGATTTGTAGAATATTGTATCTAGCTGTATTGTGGTGTTATCTTTCATGCTATCACTTTTGTATTGCAAGTAGCTGAAACCCTTCTGTTGTATTTTGGTATTCTGGGAGGAGTGAATGGTTCAGATATCTGTACCTAGCTATTCAAATGATGTTATAAGGGCACAATCACTCAGGCAGATTCTTAATCATGGTACCAAAGAAGCCCATGACCAGCCACAAGCCCATATTTTCCTTATTATTCATAAGCTCAGAAAAGGAGAAACATAGCTTAGAAAAGTAGAGGCCTAGGAATTTATGTTAGTCTCCTAAAAGAACTCTGATTGGCCTTGATGGCATAACGAGGTCACTGCAGATCAATCAGCATCCAAAGAATCCATGGTACTTGCCACTGAGCAGGGTCATCCATGAAACCCCACTGAAACCACAGGGAATTGGGGTGATGTAGTTCCCAAAAAGAAAAGCTGAACAGACAGATAAAAAAGTAATCGATAAGTGCTGCAGCTAGAAATGGGAAGAAGGTAATCTTTGTAGAGCACCTACTGTGTGTTGGCTATAATAATACTACTATATAATGTACTGGAAGAAGTACATGCTTTCAATCATGTAATTCTTATAACAACCTTAGTTTATAGGATTAGTGAGGGTAGGAATATGTTCACAAAATTAAACGGGATAGACCAAAAGCGTAAGCTACTGTCTTCTACATGTGCACCTCATAGAACTGAGGAATGGGTGGGGCCTCACTACACTGTTGTTGGCTGATGATAATAATGATGGCAATCCCTTTACTCTCATGGGGGATGTTCCATGATAGGTAATTTGCATGCATTATTGATCACTTGTAATTTTCATGACATGCTCTTGAACATAGTCTTATTTCGGGGATTCTTAGCATCTTGCCTGAAGATGTAAAAGCCCAAACTAGGATTTACATCCTGATTTGTGACTCTCTGAGGGTCAGGAGGATTGTTCTATCTTCAGCTCTTTTTTTTGACTTGAGTCTATCAACAACAAGAGCAGCAACATCAAATTGATATATGGAGACCAGAACCTCAATGGTTGTATAGTGTCCAGAAAGAAACGTATCTTCTGCCCATGGGTCATTAGCAATGTGCACAGAGACAGGATGACAAGAAGGATGCATTCCTGGGGCATGGGCTTCATGAAGAATGAGTGAAGCTGGCAAATGAAGCCTTGGAAAGAAACATCAAAGCACCCTAATTGCTTTGAATTTGACCTGATTCTGTGCTCATGTGTTTTGCTATAAAGAATTAAGTACCCTATGAACAAAAAACCAATACTACCACCAAAAAACAGCATGTCGTCTGTCATCTTCTCATCTATGTCACCATCTCTTTACAATTTGATAACGCCCAAGAAGTTGAGTTACTGATTTTTTTGTTTTTATTTTTTCCTTCTTACATGCTTTAGATCCAAGCTGACTTCTTTCTGGAGTGCTTGACTTGGGCTCACAAAACCGCGGTTAATCCCACACAGTAAACCCTTCCAAAGCCAGGGCGTTCCTCAGATAGCCTAAGACCTAGGGAAGCTCAGTTATGTTTGCAACTATGACTAGATGAGTTTTAAAAGTTAAGCCTTCAGGAGCCTCTGTGGGATCCAGTAATAATAGTCTAGAATTTTATCCTAAATAAAGCATAATATAATTAGGTTGGGATGTTTCCTGAACATTAAATCACGTCTTCTTCCTTAAACCAAATTGGCCCTAAGTTTGTTGATCAGTGTCCATAGACTGATATGTGATCACGGTGAGTTCCATGCTCTGTAAAAATTGCTTATATTTTCTTTCTTGGCCTGATATTAACGTGAAACCAGTAATTCTTACTGTATTTGAAAAAAAGTGCATTGTGACACTCAGCAATAACATAATTGTTACTTTTTGTGACTAAATGATACTGCTTTTTTGATATTCCACCCACTCATCATTTCAGAGTTCACAGTTCCTAGAGAGGAATTAAAATCTTTTTCTTGCTATTGAAGGGGAACATAATGTTTGACAGATACAGAAAGGGTAATAAAGGCATCTGGACTGGCAAAGATGCTCCAGAAAGTTTACTCCCAGGGTTGGTGTACACTTAGGCCAAGATGGATAGCTCTTGAAGGGAGGTTAATATTTTTCTAAATTTACTTGTCTTACAAAATTGTCTTGGTCTCTTCTGCACTGGTCAATCCCGTCTGTCATGTATGCGGGACACCTGAAGTCATTTAAAACATCTAAGTCACTTGAAAGCCTTATGAAAATGCAGATGGGTTAGGGCCAGAGATTCTGCATTTCTAAAACTCTCTCAGGTGATGCCAATGCTGCTGGTCTGTGGACCACACTTGCAGCAACAGTGATCTAGATTGTACTCCATGTTAGAGAGAGAAGGGTGCCTATGAATCTTGTTGAGATCTATCTAGATTCTCATACCTGGCAATGTGACTGGTACCCAAAAGATGCTTAGTACGTATTTGTTGAATGAATGAGAAAACTCCCTGCTTCTAAGTTTACTATTAAATGTAGCAAATATGTCTTAGAAAAACTCAGAGGTTAGTAAAGCAAAGCAAAGGTGAAGCAGAGATAAACTTATTTCAGTCTTCTCACCTGACTTACTTTCATTGCTATAGTCTAGCAGCCAGACTAACATTTATGGCTGATTTGAGACTCAGCAGGTGGGCCTGTTGGGGTGATGGCTGCTAGGTGTTCAATTCCAGGGGTTTATTTATTAATTGCCCTTTAAATACCTATTTTACATTTTTTGAATGATAGATATAAAAATGTCTTGGGTATGAATCTTTAAGTAGAAGTTATGAGTTGTAATTGATGTATAAAATTTTTACAAGTGTTATTTTATGAAAGTGTGGAAAGAAATGATTTGAAAGATATTCAATTCAGATATTTTTTCCAACTAATAAGGAATGAGCGAACACATTTCAGCTATTTTTCCCTCCTGAAACTTTATTTCCCACATTCTTACAGTCCTTAATGAAAATACAATGTAAAAGCAAGACAATTTCATGGTTGTACTATCTCAAGACTATTTGAAAAATGTCACCTCAGACATGTAGTGGTAGGTTTTTAAAGTATGAGAGCCTATGTTCTTTCATTGCTTTGAGCTCAGAGGAGGCTGTCAGTAAACCACGTTTGAGTTACAGAAGTCAACAAGGTGATCTGGGTATTTAAGCACCTAATTATTCAATGGAGATTAATGATAGTAAGTTTTCCCTTGAAGAGCCAAACATTGTTTTGACTCTTCACTTTAGCATATAATCCTGAGCATAATGTGGTCAATAAAATCCTAATTTTTATTTTAAAATTGACTTCTAGAGGAATTATACTGGGAAAAATCAAATCAAATAGAATACTTTGCTGTAGGACTTCCCAGAGCCATTAATGGTAATGTAAGCATTAATTATTCTCAAACTTATTTGATGCTGCAATCCCTATTTCACAGAGCTTTTGTGTTCTGTGGATTTTGGGAAAAGCTGTTCTGTGTGTATTTCATTTTCTCCATCTCCAAGGAAGGTCCACAATGATCTGCTCTAAGAGTTTGCTTATGTGTAAAACATAATCAAAATGAGTACTTGAGGGGTGCCTGGGTGGCTCAGACGGTTAAAGTGTCTGCCTTCAGCTCAGATCCCAAGGTCCTGGAATGGAGCCTCACATCAGGCTCTCTACTTAGCAGGCCCTCTGCCTGTTCCCTCTCCCTCTGCCTGCCCCTCCCTCTTCTTGTGTTCACTCACTCTCAATCTCTGTCAAATAAATAAAATCTTAAAAAAAAATGAATACTTGAAAAATCACTACATAAATTGTTTTAAAATATCAGTGGTAAGTAACGTGTAAAGATGTTCAGATGAAGAAAACTCTGGTGATTGGGAGTAAATGTTGTTCTACCTTCTAAAACTACACTTTTCACGACTTACAGCATTATGTCTTCACTCTAGATCAGTACTTTTTTTAAAAAAGATATTTATTTACTCATGAAAGACACACAGAGGCAGAGACATAGGCAGAGGTTCGATCCCAGAACCTAGGGATCATGCCCTGAGCCACCCAGGCATCCTTCGAACAGTACTTAGAGTTTTTGAGATGTGCAGTTAGCATCAGTTTTGAAGGGCAACAACCATCTACCACATTGAGCCATATTAGGACCTGTGAGGTGGTTGCCTTCCATTGTTCTCCTTAAATATAGAAGTTTATAGTAATTCATCTCAGTCTTAGAGATTTGAAAAAAAAGAAAAAGATGAAATTTCTTCTCCCTGAATTCCTTAAACAGAGGCAGCAGAGAAGCTGTGACCATGGCAGTCATTTTATTTACCTTTATATTTCATACTTAGATTTCCTCACATCATTCTTTGCCTCAGCATTTTGAGTATCTTCTTGGGCACAGTCAATACACCATCTGACATATCTATGTATTTTGTATCTGTTCTTTTCTCTGGACCTTAATGATATACTCGTATCTCCTTTTCTCCATGCTCAAGATTTCAGGTATGAGGTCTGTTGTCCTTAAACTTGACTTCTTAAAGAACACAAATGTAAATAAGGACAGGAAAAATAGATCATTATTAAAGTGACTTCCTCAACAACCACCCTCCCCTTTTCTTTTCTTTTCTTTTCTTTTCTTTTCTTTTCTTTTCTTTTCTTTTCTTTTCTTTCTTCTTTCTTTTCTTTCTTCTTTTCTCTTTCTTTTCTTTTCTTTCTTTCTCTTCTTTCTTTTCTTTTCTTTCTTTCTTTTCTTTTCTTTTCTTTTCTTTCTTTTCTTTTCTTTTCTTTTCTTTTCTTTTCTAGTATCTTGAGACACCTGTAGCTAAAAGGGAAAAAAGTTTGTGAGGAAAAAAGAAAAGTTGATTAAGGAAATTAGTAATAGTTAAAAATATTATTTTTAAAATGTGTTCACTATTTGGTGAAATTTTAACTCAGATGCATATAGGTCAAGATAATTTTTTTCTTTAAAGATTTTATTTATTTACTCATGAGAGAGACAGAGAGAGAGAGAGGCAGAGACAGACACAGGCAGAGGGAGAAGCAGGCTCCAAGCAGGGAGCCTGACGTGGGACTGGATCTGGGGTCTCCAGGATCACACCCTAGGCTGAAGGTGGCGCTAAACCGCTGAGCCACCCAGGCTGCCCGATAATTTTCTTATGTTACGAAACTTTCTATCTTAACCCTGTTCTGATCTTTCTTTAGCAGTATGTAATTTTTAAAAGTGCGGTAAAAAGCTCCATCTAACCTAGTTAGAAGCTGGCGGGCAGTTGTGGTCATTGCTAACTAAAGCTTCAAGATTTGATGGAGGGGAAAGCTGATGGTTTCCCTCCCACTCCCCTTGCGTATGTGATAGAGACCTGAAATTCTAAGTGTATCAAAAATTAAGGTATAAGACATGAGGACCACAAAGTGTACTGTACATACACACACGTCTTTATATATGTATATATATGTACATATGTATGTACATATGAATATGCTCACTTTAGGCTTGGGTCTGAAATCCCAGAAGATTTTGTATTAGAAAAGCACAGATGTAGGCCCTTTCTTTTACATTTAACTTTCAGTTAAACTCTTGTAAAGATTGTACTTAGATATTTGTAGATGCTGAAAGATTGTATCTCAAAAAGAGGAAATTACTGTCACATTGATTAGGGTTTTAATTGATAACTATCTTTTTATATGTCTTAAAGTAATAATATAATCTTAAGGCTTTCATAAGGATAAATAAAAGTGTTAATAGTGGGTATATCTGAGTGATGGGACTTGTGCAATCATAATTATATAGCTTTTCAAGTATTCTGTAATGAGCTTGTCGTAATTTTTTTTTTAATTTTTATTTATTTATGATAGTCACACACAGAGAGAGAGAGAGAGAGAGAGAGAGGCAGAGACACAGGCAGAGGGAGAAGCAGGCTCCATGCACCGGGAGCCCGATGTGGGATTCGATCCTGGGTCTCCAGGATCACACCCCAGGCCAAAGGCAGGCGCTAAACCGCTGCGCCACCCAGGGACCCCTTGTCTTAATTTTATAGTCAGAAAAAATACTGATTTAAAATGACTCTCATTTATTTAAGAAGGCTCTTATGAATGTTTAGAAATTCTTTTTTCTGCATTCTTTTTATTTTGCTGCTCTTTTTATCTCTGGACTTCTCATAGCTCAGAACTCAAAAGATTCAGTAACGATGCCTCCCTACATATATCAGCTTGGGCTGCTGTAACAAAATACCACTTATGGGTGGCATATAAAACAGAAATGTATTTTCTCACAGTTCTGGAGGCTGGAAGTCCCAGATCAGGGTGCAAGCGAGTTGGGTTCTGGTGAGAGCTCTCTCTTCCTGGCTCACAGATGGCCACTTTCTTGCTGTGTCCTCACATGGCAGAGAGCAAAAGAGAGAAAAGAAGCTCTGTAGTGTCTCTTTTTATGAAGGCCTCATCCTTATGACTGCTTGTAACACTGATCACCTCTTAAAGGCCTTGTCTCCAAATGCCATCAAGTCTCCATTACATTAGGGGTTAGAGCTTCAAATAGGAATTTTGGAGGCATGCATTTAGTCCATGACACCCCTTTTACTCAAGCTGGAAGTATAAAGGATTTCTAGAAATTGCATTTGGAATAGAAAAATACTGGCAGGCTGTACATAAAACATGAGTCATGGTTATCTCTTGGTAGTAGGATAAGAGGGGATTCTCTCCATTTTCTAGGAATTTAAGATATATTACTTTTATAACTGGAAAAAATAACAATACTATTTTAAAAGGAAAACAAAATGCTATAAAATATAACATTCCATAATAATCTTTGAAATTTCAGAATCTTTTTATTTCATTTTCTTGTTTTTTTTTCTGAGAATTAATAAAAATATCTTCAGCACTTAAAGCACTTGGATGGTCACACATAGTGGCACTCAGTAAGAAGTTGTTTCTCCTCATTTTCTTCCACTTAATGATGATGACGATGTTAAATGATAATAGTATTGATTATTACATTGCCCCATGAGACATGACATCGACCACATAATGTAAGAAATTAGAATGGAAAATAGCCACAAAATCAGGACAAATATACTTGTTGCAAAGTTTTTTCTATGAGTTAGTTATAAATAGAATAGACCATTCATTGTCTTTACTTTTGGAACTCTTTAGTCTTCTAGATTCTTGAAAATAAGTTGGTAAAAAAAAATGAGTTTGTGTTTTTTTCCCCCCCATTAACATTGAATTACAAATGTAATATCAGCTCTTTGGATTTGCACAATAAAAGGGCAGGTAGATGGTGTCAGGGAGAAAACTTATAGTCAAACTTTCAATGTGTTTTATTCCAAAGACTGGTTGGAGTTTAACACCTCAGGTTGGAGAAGGTTTTTTCTTTTCCCCTGTAAGAGTTCGCTCTCTTCTCGTCTTTCTAAAGCAATATTTCTTGCTATGCTCTACCGTATACATAGAGTCTGTCATTTCCTTAAAAAATTCTCTATGGTTTTTTTTTCCCTTCTCAATCCCACAGTTGAGTGTAATATTTCTAGTTTTTTAACTCTGAAAATCAGTAGATTAGAAATGTCCTACAAGGTGACTTATGTTTATTTTGTCATGCAGGGAGCTGCTTGCCAAATAAATCATTACAATGTACAGTTGCTATAAATTTTCAATATTTAGTGTATCAGTCATACTAAGTCAGGATTCAGTTATTTAATTTCATTGATGTCTGTATTCTAGATGAGAATCCTTTTCCTCATTAGTAGATTTTAATTTCCTTCGCTCTCAGAGTCATATTCCAAGCATGCCTTATAAAACCGGCCACATAATATACACATGAACAAACTGTTTTTGCATTTACAAGTAGACTAGAAATTGTACACTGGTAAACTGTATCTGAAATTATAAATTTGTCCACTTAAATGGTGTTTTTTTTTTTTAACACTTTAGATCACTTTTATCACTGTTGCTTTGGTAATTTGATTCCCAGACATTAGACAAACATATCTAGGCAACTCTCCATGTTGTATTGACACGTGTTCTTTATTGGAAACTTAAAAAATATCTTACAAATGATCCTCAGAAGTGAAAAACATAAATTATCCTGAATTCAGGGTTATGTCTATACCATAGTTAATGTATTACTACCCAAAATACTTTCTGAAATTCTGTTTTGATGATACTAAAAAAACAATTTTATTTCCTTCTTTTTATTCCCATTTTTTTTTTTTTAAAACAACAGGACACAAAAATTGCTTCATTGGAGCGAAACATAAGGGATCTGGAGGATGAGATCCAGATGTTAAAAGCCAATGGTGTGCTGAACACTGAGGACCGCGAAGAAGAGATCAAACAAATAGAGGTTTACAAAAGTCACTCCAAGTTCATGAAAACCAAGGTATGGTCCAAAGTTATAAACTTTTATACTCTTAATGTGACTGGAAAGTTACGGTTTGCATACATACTTTCCCCAAATGCCCACATAACCTGTTTTATGTGATATGATGAAATATATGGACAATAAAGAAGAATGTAGAACATTTTTTGTTCGGAAGTGTAGATTCCAAAAAGAGATCAGGGAACATCTTTGGTTGAATTTCTACTTACTAAGGTGTTCAAGATTTTCTAATAAGTAAGTTTGGTGTCTTGGGAATTAACATTTATTTTTAATAGTCTCCTCTCTTCCAAATTTCTTGAGTTTTCATAAGTTTGATATTTGTGAAGTTTCTATCATTGCCAAATTTTGGCCCATGCCTAGGAAGGTGACTGTGTCCAAAGGTGTTGATCCTGGAAGCCAATTTAATTTCCAGTTGTATAAAGACATTTTGGTTTTAGCATAGTTTTTAAGGCAGAATTGACTTTGCATTCCAATACTACTACTTAAATTATTCAACTTCTTTAAGCCTCAGTTTTTTCATCCATGAAATAGATGCAGGAGAAAGGAAACTACCTTCATCTTTGGGTTGCCTTGACAATTTCAAGAGATTATGCATTTAAAGCACTTAGCCCCTGACTAATCTCTAGAAAGCATTTAATACATGTCAGGCATTGTTATTATTGATATCTATTGCTATGGAATATTTATAAAATATAATTATAGTAACCTGTTCTATTAACTTATATTGATATTGCTAGTTTTAAAGAATTTGGTTTGTTATTTTTCATTAAACTTTGGGCTAAAATGAACTAAACTCTTAAATATCTATTATTTTTACATATGCATAATTGTTAAGTTTATGAATAGCTCGATGTAGGTCTTTTGAGACTTGGAGATGCTTTTATTTATCCCTGGATTTAAACTATTTTGCGTCTGAAATAATAACCACATCAGTTTAAATTTTGTTTTTTCTACCATGTACTCTTAAACACTCCTGTTCTTGTTCAAAGTTTTACTTTTGTTTGTTGCCTTATAAAATGCAGCAGAGTTAAGAGTAATGCAGACTTCTATGAAGAAACAGTGGAAGTAGAGAGAAAAAATGGTTAAGTGATGGTATAATTTTATCATTGTGAAGTATATGCATACTTATTGTGGGGAATTTGCAAACTATAGAGAGGAAATAATATGTAGCATCTACTAAACCATGTCTATGTATGCATGTATGTGCCTTTCTCTAGGAAAAAACAAAAAGTTCGCTTACTTCTGCCAACTTTATATTTGTAAGTTGACGTTGAGATTATGACCAAAAATTTGGATGAAGAGGTGGAGGGAAATTTGAGGAGAATGTCCAGTGGATTTGAATATAACCCCTTCCTTTCAAGGAGTTCCACAAAATGTAGAATGGGCTTTCCTGGTCAAGCCCTCTCTTCCAGTTTCTTTTTTGCAGTCCTTCCCTCTCAGAGAGTTGAGCTGGAGTATAACAAGCCCAATGGTAGGGTGGCCTGTTGACCAAACAATGACCATTCACTCTGGGATTGAAGTTATGAAGATAAGTATGAACTCATAACATTTGGGCAAAATTATTGTTTTGGCCTAAACTTTTCCTCCCCACCCTGTCATTCAGCAGTGGGAAATAGTTCAAGCCCCTTCTACAACTAAAAATGCCATGAAATTTGTCCAGGTCAATAAAACATGTATATGGTCTCCAGCAAGCAGGACTTTATTAGCCCATAGGTGTCTGAAAGACTGTTGGTCCTTGAGTTGGTTTTAATTTTTAATGTTTGGTTACTTTTTATGGTTCTAAAAGTGGTCAGGTCAGAAGGATGTTTGAGGAGAGAAATAGAGTAAGGTGAAAAGAGAGTAGGCTGACGTGGCAAGTGGACTCCGGCAGATCTCTAGCTTGCCTTTGCTAGTTGCATGGTCTTGAGGAGTAACTTATGTCACTCAGCCACTCTTCTATAAAATGGGACAACATTGCAAGCCTTAGAGGGAGACTCACAGGGTTAAATGAAATAATGTAATTAAAATGCCTGGCTTAAAAAAGTAGCTAATAATCATCCCCATTATTACTGAAGAAGTATTACCAAACCTAATAATAATAGTAATAATAATAATAATGTAATATTTGACTTGACTAATGGGGAAAATAGATTTCTAAGAATACAAATAAAATGAGTTTTTATACTGTCATGCAGATACCCTCATAGATTGACAAAAGCTACGTAGTAAGCATTTTTTATATTTTTTCCGTTGATAGAATGTTCTTATTGGATTAAATCTCAACATAGTTTTTATACTTCATATCATTACTTCAATTGCTGATTTTTCTTATTTTTGTTTTGAGAGGCAAGTATGGGTATGGTTGAGCAGGTCTATTAAGACCTAGGTATTGCCAAACATTTAGTCCTGAGTGCTTGTATTCTGTGCTTTGTGGGATCTGGGGGCTGTGTGAACTGATTCCAGTTGGATGAATCACTTGTCATGGAACTTATTAAATTTTAGAGGCATGGAATTGATATCCTCTGAAATTGGATTACTACCATAGTTCATGGTCCATTGTGGCCTGTTTGGATAACTTTTTTACAAAATTTATATGAATATGCTGCTTGTCAACATTATCACAGATATCTGAAGAGTTAATTTTGACAATTGTTTAGTGTCAGCATTAGAGTCTCTTGAATTTTTCATTCATTCATTCATTCATTCATTCATTTATTTAAAGATTTTATTTATTTATTCATGAGAGAGAAAGAGAGAGAGAGAGAGAGAGAGAGAGAGAGAGAGGCAGAGACACAGGCAGAGGGAGAAGCAGGCTCCATGCAGGGAGCCTGATGTGGGACTTCATCCTGGGTCTCCAGTATCAGGCCCTGGGCCAAAGTTGGTGCTAAATCGCTGAGCCACCCCGGCTGCCCGAACTCTTTCATTTATACAGAATTGTATGGATAAAGCTTTCAATGGTGGATTTTTTTAGCTCTCTGATTGCCAAAGACTTACCAAACCCCGTTTTTAGCACATGACACTGCGCTAGCTACAGAGGGGCTCTTAAAAGTAGTGCATATTCAGAAATGTTTCTCACTTCAAAGTCAACACTGACCACTTAGTTGGGAAAGTAAGAAATGTCCTAGAAAAACTACTCCAAAGATTTGATAAGAGTAGAGGTCACTTGTGGCTGCAGTAATGCAAGTAGTTTAGGGGTTAGTTAGTGTTTTTTGTCTAAATAACCAGATTGGCAAAATAGCAATGACAGGTCTGGTGAAGAGTGCAAACTCAAATTAGTGACTGAGCAAACCTAGAAGGATAAGTAAAAATACCATCCTAAACCAACTCCACACAGAAGAGGAAGTGGAAAGAACTCCAGTCTATGTGAAATGGCAGGTTTTCCAAAAAAGGAAAGAAATGTTAGATTTAAATTGTGAACACCTAGAGGCTCTGAAGCTTACTGAGGGAAATGGAAATGTAATTGTGAAACTCAGGGGTTTAGTGAGGCAGTGATAGAAATGAAAATCAGAAGTGACTTTGGATCCCAACTAGCAAAAAATGCAGGCATAGTTGACTTTAGAAACTGTTATTTTAACAGTTTTTAAAGACCTTGGTCTTGGTAAAATATTTCAGAAATTCTTAATGAGATGCTACATAAGGAAGGGAGTGGAACTCCGGAAACCAAATCTGAAATTGCAGTTAAATATTGTTACTTCTTCTAGCTGTTTGTAATGAATATGTAGAAAGCTTTTAAAAGGGTCCAGAGAACTTTTTTACCTGGTATTTTGGAGAGGCACTTTCAGAGTGATAACAGTTTGCAAAGAGCAGCCTTAGAGGTGTTCTTCAATGTGAATATTTCTTTAATGGAAATCTAAAATGAGTTCTATCATGATTCTCTGGAAGTTCACTACTTTAAAAAAATATATAAGATAAAAAATTCAGCCTGATTATGAAAAAAAAAAACTCCTAAAATTGGATAAACACATATTTACATTCTCCTTTTATTTTTTGTTTTTTGGAAATTTTAGCCGGAAATTGTTTTTATGACTCATTGGTGATAATTGTCTCAGCATTTGATTTCTCTTCATTAACAGGGCATGACTTCAAATCATTCTCAATCTCAGTATGTAATTATTTGCTCCAAGTGGGTAATAAAGGCAGCTAATAATAATTCTTGTATACAAACTCATTTTTTAGATGCAATAGTATATTGAAATAGGCAATTTTAAGTTTCAGTGAAAATTTGACATAGAAACAATGTTGTGGATGTAAAGGGAGTACTGCTTGCATTAATTATTAAAATAAGTAGTGGCAGCCCTGGTGGCTCAGCAGTTTAGCATCGCCTTCAGCCCAGGGCGTGATCCTGGGGACCCGAGATCGAGTCCCACGTCAGGCTCCCTGCATGAAACCTGCTTCTCCCTCTGCCTGCGTCTCTGCCTCCCTCTCTCTCTCTCTCCCCCCCCGTGTGTGTGTAATAAAAATAAATAAATAAATAAATAAATAAATAAATAAATAAATAAATAAAATAAGTAAAGCATGTAGGTGAAGGGAAAGGAAGTATTTTAAATAGCCATGTGGATGGAATGGCATGCACGCACCTCCATTTTGACGCTGAACAGATGACTGGGACTGGTAGGGTCTCTTGAAAGCTTTGTGATTAAATGAAGTAGAAGTAAAGACCCAAATTGCTTTTATAAATTATGTCATAGAAAAACCATGACATAACATGTTTGCAAAGGTGGAAGGAAAATTGCAAAAAATTTAAAAAATACAGTTTAGAGTCTCAACTTGTGCAAAGATACCAGACATAGTTGGCCAGGATGGAAATCCCTGCATCTTGAAGCCCTTTGGCACATGCACGTTTTCCCTGAGAACTGAGACTCAACCCTGAAAACTTAGAGGACTCAGACTGCACAGACAGAATCTAGAGGTCATGAAAAGCATGAGTCACCATCAGGAGCACTGTTGAGCCTCTAAGAATGGAATGTACCATGTAAATAATTGTTTTTCTGTAGGGAAAGAGTGATGGCATCCCTTGTTCTATATGAGGCTTTGTTCCTAGTGTAACACATTTTTCATCTACTGATCTTAGTACTTCTGTATTAGTCACTCTCTCTGTTTTAGGAGTTTGCCAAAGACACTGCTCTGCTGTCTTAGATCTCCTCTTTTATTCTGAATTTGTAACACATTTTCTTATTAACCTCTGAAGGATTACAAACCTCATAACCCAAACTGCATGATAATAAGCATATCACTTTCTAGACATGAGGGCCATATCTGTAGTGAAAAAGAAGCTGTTTTCCTTGGCAAGGGAGTGTTTTCAGGGTGTTGGTTGTGTCACAGACGTAAGTGGTGGAAGAACTTTCAGACGAGATGAAGTGTTCCTGATGTCCACATGGACTTCATATAAAGCGTGTGATGTAATTCCGATTGGCTTTTCTTCTTGCCATCACCGAGACAGACCTTCCCCAGTCTCAGTTCTCATGTATGTTTGATTGCATCACTTTCCATTTTTATTGAGTTTATTGCTGTAAAAGAAGCAAAAGGCATATTTTTATGGAAGAATATGATTTTCTACCCTGTAACTATATTCCCCTTAGAAAAGCCCTTTTCTGTTATTGTCTGCATAAAGTACTTATTTAAAATTTACCTCATGGCTATGATAGTCTGAAAGCTATTTAAAGCAACTGTCTATTTAATATTTATAGACTGAAATAGTTTTATCATTATCAATCTATTTTTGTTGAATAAAGTAGGTGCATGTAGAACTTGTCATGTTCTTCCTTCCTATTAAATACCATTCTGTTGATCAAGTTATTTCATCCAATTTCCTCTCTCAATACCCCATTCCCATACTAAATTTCTACTCTGATACTTGTAGAAGCTAGCCCAGATCATTTTTTTATATGATAAACATCATCTTTGCTTAAGCATGTAAAGTTCAAAGTTTTTTTAACTTTATTTTAGGACGAATCAGTTTCATATGTGGAATTAACTATATATTGTGCTGTGAGCTACAACTGCATATGATTTAGAACTATAACCCATGTGAAGAATGCTGATCTTGCTGATCATAACAGATTTTATTTCTTTTATAATTTTAGTTAATCCTAATCCAGATTTTTCCCTTTTTTAATTGTATAGTCTGTTCTTGTTGTATGAGAGAGAGAGTGAGAAAGAGATAACTTACTTTTATTTTAGGTAGAAATGATTATAGATTCATGATTCCTTAAATTATAAAGAAGAAACATGTTCCATGGATTTCATATATGTGATCAGTGTCGCTATCTCTTCACACATACCCAGATCATATTGATAATCAATCACAATTCTTTTTCAGTGAATCTTTAAGCGTCCTCAGAATCCTTCTCAAGACTGCCAGTCACTACCAAATATTTAAATTTGGCAAGCAAAATGAAACCTATTTGCCCCCTGATCTAGTCTGACTTCATTCTGCAAATGAGATTTCATCTCAGCCTTTCCAGGGAATTGCACAACCTGAACAATTCCAAAAAAGGGGGTCTTATTTCTTTGTAAGCATCCCATTCTACTCATTCTCATAAGTTATTGTCAGTAGTTTGGTTCTTGTTTATGCTAGTTTTAGTTGTTGAAAAGAACAACAAATGCTAGATAAAATACATTTTCAAAACATATATTTAAAAATGTACTTATAAACTGTCAAGTTAGAAAGAATCTCAAGGGCAAAAACTAAACCAAAGAAGGGAGCTGGAGTGATGATAGAGCACTGATTCTGTCTTCTCGTTGGCATTTTCTAGACGGTGAACTTGAGCATTAGTTTCCATAGTCACGGGGACATTGAAGGAAAGAGAGAAGCCTGAGTTTGTTCAAGATGAAGAGTCAAATAGGAATTCTACTACCCCTACCACATTAAGCTGGGATCTCAGACAGCTACACGCTTTAGTACAAACTAAAAAACCTCCTCACTATACTCTCCTCCCACCTAGACTAGGTGAATCCAGGGAAAATTATCTATTTTAAAACTTTGAGCCAAGTGAAAGGTAAAAACAAAAACAAACTAGCTTTGAGAATCCTTAACAACAGGTGTCTCTTGCACAGATGTGCAGTGTATAAGGTGATCAAAAAACTTCAAGTAGAGAATGGAGTTTAAAGGGGTACTTGGTTGATAGTGCCCAGGTATTGGCAGAGACAAATGCTCTGAAGGGCTACATGTTCAACTTAGATCTCAAAGTTTTCCTCCAAATAAGGTTCCAAAAAACATGATCACACAGTAAAAGTTTTTTTCTAAATCACAAAACTTGACAGAAATCAAGCTACCATAATTGATAGCTGGTATAAAAAAAATAGCAGAACTGTGGCATATTCATTCAGTGTAGTATTACTCAACAATAAAAGGGAATGAAGTACAGATATGTACTATAATATGGATGAACCTTGGAACATTGTGCTGTGTGGAAGAAGCCAGTTGCAAAGTATGTATAAGATTCCGTTTATATAAAATTCCCAGAATAGACAGAAGGTAAATATGAGTTGCCTAAGGCTGGGGGTACAGGGTGAGGAATATGGAGAGTGACTTCTAATCATTACAAAGTTTCATTTTGGGATGATGAAAATCCTCTAACATTTGATTATCATGAGGGTTGCACAATTCTGTGAATATGCTAAAAATCATCAACTGTACCCTTTAAGCAGTTGAATTGTATGGCATATAAATTATATTTCAGTAAAGCTATTTAAAAAGGCAGCTAATGGAAAAAAGTCCCATTATCTGTAAAGGAATGAATTTGAGTGATAGCTTGAATTTTTAATAGCTTCTGTTAGCCAAAAGTTGGCTGAGAGAAAATATCTCTTTACCTAGAAAATTACTTTTAACACTCAGCAACAATATTAAAAAAATGAAGTTAAGATATTTTTAGACAGAAATTTAACTTGCCACCAACAAAATCCTACTACAAGAAATTTAAATGATGCATTTACACAAAAGGAGATTTCTGACAGAATATTTGAGATGCAGGGATGAATAACAAAGCTAGTGACAAATGTTGGGGCTATATCTAAACTGACATGGACTGTAACAAAATAATGTTGAATTCAAAGCAAAACAGGAAAGAACTGAGATATATGACAATAATGTGTATGTCAACGGGATGGTGGCTGAACTTAAAGTGTCTCAAGATCCTTCTATTATTCAGAAAGAATGTAAGCATAGACTGACTTTAGACTAAGGTAGATTAAAAATGTAAGTGTGCTATACTTTCTAGGGCAGTAACCTAAAGATTAGAAATAATTGAAGTAAACATAAAATAAACAAAATAAAATGATAACTTTTAAATGAGTAGAGGCAAAAAAGAATAGGAAAAAAGTCATTCAAAAGGTAAGAAGGAAAAGAGAAGAAATAGAAAAGGCAGTATATTTAGAAAGCGTGAGGTAAAATGGTTGAAATAAAATCACATACATTGTAATGTTAATAAATGCTCCATTTAATTTTATCAGAAAGGATAAAAGCATCTCAGTATATGCTATTTGTAAGAGACATCTACAACATAAAGTTAATGACACATTGAAAGTGAAAAAAAGACACACCAGCCAAATAATAACCATGAGAAAGCTGTTGTAGACTTTTAAGGCAAGGGAATAATTTTCAAGCCAATATAGACTGTTGTGCTCAATAATTTTTGGATACAAATTCTTTTCTAGCACACAGTATACAAAGTACATTTATGATAACTGACTACATACTGTGTCATAAAGCAAGATACACGAATTTCAAACAGACCTTGTTCTTTATTCACAAAGCAAACAAGCAAGAAAAAAACCACAAAGATGACTAGGAAACATCCATGTATTTGTAGGGTAAGAAGCATACTTATAAATTATTTGTGAGTTGAAGGATAAATAATAATGGAAATCAGAAAACATTTAGGACTGAACAATAATGTTAATACTACATAATCAAACTAGTGAGATCGAGCTAAAATGATACTGACAGGGAAATTTATAGTCTTAAGACATATATATGGTAAGAAAAAGGGGTAAAAATTAGTGAGATAAATATCCAATTTACAAAGTTAGGAAAGGAAAATTGAATAAATCCAAAGAAAGTAGTAGGAAGTAAATAATTAAAAAAAATAAGAACACTAATGAAATAGAAAATAAGAATTTTAGGTGATCGACACAGCCAAAATTGACTCTTTGAAGAGATTATTTAACATGACATACTTCTGCTGAGCCGCATCAAGAAAAAGAGAGTAAAATGAAGGAATATTAGGAATGAAATAGAAGTAAGTCATAGATGCTATAGATATTGAAAAATAAATGGGTTTTATAAAAATTTCCTAAGTGAAAGTGAATATTTAGATAAAATGAAAAATTCTTAGGAGAAAAAACTTATTAAAATTGTCTCAAGAGATCCCTGGGTGGCGCAGAGGTTTAGCGCCTGTCTTTGGCCCAGGGCGCGATCCTGGAGACCCGGGATCGAATCCCACATCGGGCTCCCAGTGCATGGAGCCTGCTCCTCCCTCTGCCTGTGTCTCTGCCTCTCTTTCTCTCTCTCTCTCTCTCTCTCTCTCTGTGTGTGACTATCATAAATAAATAAAAATTAAAAAAAATAAATAAAATTGTCTCAAATAACTAGAAACACAAATATTCCTATAACCATTAAAGATAGATGAAGTAATGGTTTTTGGAGAAAGAAAATATCAGCTTTAGATGGTTTTACTGATGATTTCTAATAAATGTTAATGGGAAGAAAATTTCAATTTTACACAAACCATTTCAGAACACATTAAAAGAATGAGCACTCCATTTGGAAGGCAAAATTGGTACTAAAACCTGACAAGGAGAGAACGAAATGGAAAAATTACAAACCAGTTTTATCCATAAATATAGATGAAAGATCTTGACAAAGTATTAGCTGAATCCAGGAACTTATAAAAAATATAATGCATCATGACTAAGTGGGGTTTTTCATAGTTGTGCAGGAGAGCTGAGTATTTTAAAAATCCATTAATGTAATTCATTACAATAACATATTAAAGGTGAAAAGTGTGATAAATCATGAGAAGCAGAAAAAATGTTTATTAATATTAAACATTCCTTAATGATTAAAAAAAAACAACTTTTGGCAAAGTTGTAATAAAGGAACTTTCTGAAACTTAAGAGTGCCTATAAAAAGCTAAAGCAAACATCAAACTTAATGATGAAACATTGAAATTCTTCCCTTTAAGACGAGGAACAAGACGAAGGAGCCACAATTTCTTCCAGGCCTCTGTGTCTTTCTACATGGCCTGTCCATGTGGCTGTTATGGGTTTCTTCACAGCATAATGGTTAGAGGGTTGGACTTCTAACATGGTGGCCAACTTCCACCTGGAGGAAGCTAAATCTGCCTGTCTCCTATAGACAAGGGCCAGAACAGGCATACTGACACTTTGGCTGTATTTAGCTGGTTGAAGCAAGGACCAGTTTAGCCCAGGTTCAAGAGGAGGTTAAACAGACTCCATCTCTAGTTGTGAGTGCAGAAAGTGTGTACAAGCTGGAAAAACTAGGTGTCAATCATGTTTGGAGATTATCTACCACAACTTCAGGCTTGTAAAAATGTAAAAGTCTGATGACATAAGATATTGGCCAAGATGTGGAGTGATTGGCACACTTACACACTTCTTGTGACCCTAAAAATGAGTGTAACAACTTGGGTAAACATTTTGATGTTGTCTAGTAAAGTTAAAGATGTGCATACCACATAGTCCAGCAATTTAACTCCTAGATCATTTTTGCTAGGTGTACCAAGTGATATAGTATAAGAATGTTGGGAATAGCACTTTTTGTTCTAGCAAAAAACCTGGAAACAAACTAACATGTCTATTAACAGCAGAATGGGCAAATAAGTTGTGGAGAAGTCATACAATGAAATTCTGTACTTCAATGAAAATGAACAAATTATATGTACAATAACATCTTTAGGACATAAGATTGAGTAGAAAAAAGCAAAGTACTAAAAACACAGAACAAATAAAGTTGAAATGCAAAAAATATATGTAAAGGACAAGCAGGGAAATGACAAACACAAAATTTAAGGTGATAATTATTTCTGGAGGGGGAAAGAAGAAGAAATGGATTGGGACATAGGTAATTCTAATGATCTTGGTGAATTGAAGGATGAATGTCTCATATTATTTTTCCTATACTTTACAAAGTTATATGTTCTTTGGTGTCTTCTCAATATTTAATATAAACAAAAAACATTTAATGCTTACTTTGGGGGGGTGTGAAGATTCTTTTTTGTTAAATGATGCCCATGAATGATCATTTCCACAATGGAGTAGCAGAGAAGGACCTTGGGTTAATCACCTTTAATAGCATCCTGTTGACCCTTCTGAAGATCATGATGAATAGTTTATGTGGCTTCATGGTTTCCTGGATGAGGAATAGGTATGGCTGAGAAGCCTTCATTTCACTGTGAACCTTGGTTCTCAGTGGGGTGGAAAGTGGAAGGCAATTTGCTGACCTTACCTTTCTGTTTTCTATATTCTTGGCCACCTTTACAGAGCCTCCCTAAACTCATAAGAACTTCCCAAGCTATCTTTTTTAAACTCATGGCTTGCTTTGTTGGGTTAATGACCAGTGGCTACTGAAAATTAAGAGAAATCAGCAGTTCTCAAATGTGAAGAGTAGGAACTGTGGCTTCTAATTTCTTACAATGTTGTTCTTGTTTCACAGATTGATCAGCTGAAGCAGGAGCTTTCAAAGAAGGAGTCAGAACTTCTTGCCTTACAAACAAAGCTTGAAACCCTTAGCAATCAAAATTCAGATTGCAAGCAACACATCGAAGTGCTTAAAGAGTCGCTTACTGCCAAAGAACAGAGGGCTGCCATCCTTCAGACTGAGGTAAGGCACTGTTTCATGATTCTAGGCAGTAGACATTGAGATGACAGAAAATATCCTACCTGGACAGCTTTCTTTAGAATATTCCTTACCAAACCCTTGGGGAGAGATGTGTTTTGGATATCAGATATTCCAGGGATTTTGGAAAGGTAAGATCTATATCACAGATTGCATAACACTGCCAGTGGGGATACAGCAACACCCTGTAACAAACACATAACTCTTCTGCACAAAAAAATTCCTCACTCTAAAGTAGGATAAATAAAGACTCTATGTAGCATCCTATTAGTTCATGTCAGGTTGTGCCACCAGAGTTTGTTTCACACTGGAATTTTTTTGTTTCATTTTTCAGAGGTTTTTTTTTTTTTTGGATTTGGGAACCATAAATAAGTGGTTGGATCTAGAATGGTTTTATCAAAAATCATAGAAAAGTCAGAATGTCATCTACCTTACTTTACTGTGTATATAGGTCCCTCTTTTAGCGCCTGTGATTCCAAGGGTTTCTTACTTCCTAAAGAGTATCCTCAATTTTCAAGATTCTTTTACCCATTAAAGAAAGTTGATACTGTGTGGGTTTCTTAAAATAAATGTTGGTTTGTTATTTCTTATTCATACTTAGAAGAAAACCAAATACATTTTACTATCCTGTTTCCTTATTTCTCCTCATTGGATTATATCTTTGGTCTGCTAAGAAAGGCAAAACACAAGCTAGTTATTATATAAATAAAACAGTTGCCAGAAAATAAGTTATTGCATGTGGACAACAGCAAAGAATGTGGTAACTCTCCTTGATTTTTTGTGTTGAGGCAGTATTGTTATGTGGATGACTGTAAGATAAGGCAATCTAATTGAGTTGCATGTTCTTGTGCTCTTTAAGCCATGTCTTTGTGTATGTTTTTGGGTCTGTGGAGGGTTTAGATTTTCCTTGGAGTTAATGGGGCCCTTGAGTAGGCCTATGCTCTCAGTCAAGGTGCAACTGAGTGTCCAGAGGTGAAAAGAAACAACTTCCAGATTGGACAGGTCTTGGCATGGATGTGACTCAGCCCTTAGGCACTTGACACTGGTTAATAGCAGTTACTCGATTGCTGCAAACCAAAATGATCAGTTTGGCCTCAATGTTGTAGATATTTCACAGTTAAGAAATATCATTTTCAGTTTTGTATAGTTTCATTGTGAATGTGGAAGCATGGATATTTTATTTTGCAAGGCAAAAATTTGAACTATGCCATAAATTGGAAGACAGCTTGTATCTCTTTTGAAGTGGCTGCAGTGAATAGTATCTAGAACTGTGCTAATACTTTAGCCAGTAGTCACATGTAACCATTCAAATTTAACTAAAATTCAGTAAAATTTAAAGTATAGTCACACTAGCCACATTTCAAGTATTTAATAGTCACATGTGGCTAGTGACTAGTGTATGAGAAAGCACAATTATAGAACATTTCTGCTATCTAGCACTTGTCTAGATAGGAGTTAAAAACTAGGGATCCCTGGGTGGCGCAGCGGTTTAGCGCCTGCCTTTGGCCCAGGGCGCGATCCTGGAGACCCGGAATCGAATCCCACGTCAGGCTCCCGGTGCATGGAGCCTGCTTCTCCCTCTGCCTGTGTCTCTGCCTCTCTCTCTCTCTCTGTGACTATCATAAATAAATAAATAAATAATAAATAAATAAATAATTAAAAACAAAAAACAACAACAACAAAAAACTATAGCTTATGGGAGAAATCCTGCTTACTGCTTGTCTTTATAAATAAAGTTTTATTAGAACACAGTCACACCCTGTCATCTATATGTTGTTTTTGGTTGCTTTTGTGCATCAACAGCAAAATTTAATAGCGACAGAGATCATCTGGCCCTTAAAGTTGAAAATATTTACTCTGGCCTTTGTAGAGAAAATTTGCCAAGCCATGGCATTGTGATTTTGTGGGAAAAGGGTTGATTGGAATTGAAATGCCTGGCTGGTCCTCTCTCTAGCAATCATACTCTGAATAGGGCCAGATAGTTTGCTGACCCCTGTTGTAGAACAAGGGTCAAGTTTGTTTTCACAGTGGTTATTCACAACACGTGGTTGTCTTGGGTTGGCAATAATACCAGCATTACTAATAAAGTTAGTCTAATTCTGCTTTTGCTGTGTATTAGGTAGAAGGAAATTTGAGCAAGGCAATATGCTGTGGTATTGCTTGAACTGGTTCTTTTCCAGAAGGAAAGAAAGAAAAGTCAGCTCAGAAAGTGTTACCACCTTCCTTTTATTACCTTACACTGATGAGTGCTGATCCCCCAGCCTCTTTGTCTTTCCTTATACTCTCCCTTGTATTTTACTCCTTTCAAATTAGTGTAGTCCAAATTAGACCTATACATTTTTCATGAAAAAGACAGTGGTGGCATTATGTGGATAGCTTCCATCACATGTTCAATAATTAAAATGACCCAAAACAGAGATAGTGCTTTGAAGTAGGAAAAATTATTCTCTGTGTGCAGAGAAAGTGAGATGATTTTCTAGTTTCCTGCTTTGAAGTTGGGAGTATGAGATTAATGATTTTATCAGCTGGAAACATCCAAGGAAATGTCTTTTGCCTTTTTTCTTCTTTTAAAATCTTTGTAAATGGAAATGGAGAATGTTACCTAATGATGTCCATCTCTTAGGGGAAGCAATTGAGGTTGAAATTAGCTCTGATTGTTGGATCATAAGCAAAGGATTTTTGGCAGAAGGGTAAAGTACATTAAAGTGATTTTCCTGCTTCTTGGAGAAACAGACAGAAATAAGAGTCTCTACCTAACATGTGGTGGGTTAGTGGGTGAGTCAGTGAATGAAGCATGTTATGTTTTGTTGTGCCTTACAATGAAAAAGCTGAGTTTACACTCATATGAAAGATACGGTGCTCATTCTTAGAGGAGGTTATAAGTGATAGTTCTTTCCAGTTAGATTCCTGAGTCATTCTTGAAAGCTCTTGCCAAAACAGAAGAAGGCTGTTCCTAGAATGGGAAGAGCTCTGTTGGTTTATTTGGAAAATCTGTACCAACAGCTGGATTTTGGCTACTCTTACAATATGGTATAAAGGACAGGTGCCACTGGTTTAAAGGTTAATCTCTTCAAGGAAGGCTTTTGCTACTAGGGGATTTGTGTTTAGGAGGTATAGTAGGATGAAGGGTGGGATGGCGGTGGGTGGGGCATGGGAGGCAAGTTGTCTAAGTTTGTGGGTATGTGTCTTGGCTCCTGGATTGGTTTAACTTGTACACATGCCCAGATGCTCTTTGACATGTGTAAATCAGTGGAATAAAAATTACACACACACACACACACAGATATACTGCTTAGCTCTTAACCTAACATTTTACTTTTTAAAATAGCTTCAAAAGACCCCAAGGCCAACTTTCTTATTTTGCTACTTCCCTTGATGTTTTTATGTACCAACTTACCCCCATATGCCAACACATTAATTCCGTAGCATTAGAGATAGTAATGAATTGGCTTTCCTAAGTGCCTCTATTTTTCTGGATTTTAAGGAATAATTACCAACGTATTCAGAAATTAGGAAGAAGAAAGGCGTAGTTCTTATTCTATGATCTGAAGCGAAATGTATGAAGAACATTAGCATTTAGAAATGGAAGATGTGTGGACATGACTTATTTCTCTATTTTGTAACTGTAACATGAATAAGACTTAAATCTGTCTGAGCCTCCTTGCTTTGATCTATAAAATGTCAGTCACTATGCCAGCCTGATGCATCTATGTGAAAAGCGCTTTGAGGGATCCCTGGGTGGCGCAGCGGTTTGGCGCCTGCCTTTGGCCCAGGGCGCGATCCTGGAGACCCAGGATCGAATCCCACATCGGGCTCCCGGTGCATGGAGCCTGCTTCTCCCTCTACCTGTGTCTCTGCCTCCCTCTCTCTCTCTGTAACTATCATAAATAAATAAAAATTTAAAAAAAAAAAAAAAAAAAAAAAAAAAAAAAAAAAAAAAAAAAAAGAAAAGCGCTTTGACTCTAAGAAGGTGTTCCAGTTGTAAATTGTGTTATCATCATTGCTGTTGTTATTATTACTACTATTGTATATCAGGGATGTTTCAGGAATCCTCTACCTCACTTTTTTTCTTACCATGCATTCTCTGCATTCTGCCTCTGTGGCTCTCCTTTGCATTTGTGGTGTCTGCATTATCTAGCCAAGACTTTTATATTTTAATTAGGTTACTTTTTATGTCTTTGCATGATATAGAGAAATGAAAAAATATGAAAGAGTCATTCATTTTGTTCTGTCCACAAATTAAGAGACTTCCTTCAGTTTTCTGGCAGGTCCACTTTTTCCTAGCCCAGAATCATTTCCAAACTGCCAGGCATAACAACTCTTTTGCATGTTTTCTAGAAGATGTGTTATATGACAGTGGCATATAATGCTTGCTTTTGTACTCATTTTTGTTCCAAACAGATCATGGAAGAGTTCTACTTGTTAGAACACTTGAGAACCTATTAACAAATATATAGGGGTTTGTGTTCACAAAGTCAAGGGGCAACATATGTAGGCAAAGGTCCATAACATTTTTGTTTTTGTTTTTTAAAGATTTATTTATTTGAGATAAAAACGGGGGGACATGCAAAGGGAAAGAATGTCAAGCAGACTCCCTGCTAAGTGTTGAGCTGATGTGGGGCTTGATCGCAAGACCCTGAGATCATGATCTGAGCTGAAATCAGGAGTTGGACCCTTAACCAAATGAGCTGCCCAAGTGCCCCCTGTTTTTGTTTATGTAATCAGTATAGAAGAGAACTGCATGCAATCTATAGGCTCACTCATTAGAAAAATTTACCTAGGGACATATACATTTATATTCACTTGTAATCATTTATATAATTTTAGGCAATTTACAGATGCCCTGAAGCATTTCCAAGAATTTCATATTAAAGATCCCTGCCCTGTAGATTTCATGCATTTTTAATTCAATGCATAATTTTTGAATGACTACTATTGCGATATGATCTCTGCCTTTATCCAGCCAACACTTCATTGGGTATATATATATATGGATATATGATAGAGAACTGATTTATAGTGCCGTGAATGCTCAGTGATTTCATCATCACTAGTTGATAATCACAAAAGATTCACAAAATCTTAAATGGACTTCATCTTCCTTCTATTGTTTAAATCCAGATACGTAAAGGAATGAAAGAAGAAAAAAGAAATACATATTTAGCTCCTTTGAAGACTAAAGCATGCAAGCTGTACACAATGTTTATTTATATCTTGTATAATTGAAGGCTAATATTGCTAAGGTAATTACTCTGATAATGTTAAGATATTATATTTTGGTAAAGCTGGTCCTTTTTGAGTTCACACTCAAGCAACTTGGCTTTCCTTGAGAAAGGGAATGGTATTTATGAGGTTACAGACACTCTGCTGGATTATTTCAGGAGTTACTGCATTTACTTATAAATGCTTCAACCTGTTATACTTCAGACAGATGCTTCCCTTGACTTATCTAAATGAACAGGTGTTATTTGATAATATTTTATTGAGCATCTATCATGTGCAAGGTTCTTAACAAGGTGGGGCCCATAAACTCATGAGCTACTGGTCTTGGACCCCTTAATTTAACCGCATTGCCCAAATGGTTACTGAGTGTCTTGTGGCTGCTACATTGAGTTTCAGGAGATATAGCTAAATGTTTCCCATATGATACTTTATTTTAAACTTGACTTACAACTTATGAAGTTGGTATTATTAACCCTGTTTTTAAGATGAGATAGAGCCTTAGAACTTGCTTAAGGTGAGTGACAGAACCTTGGATTGCAAACCCTGAAATCTAGTGCTTTCCATAAGGGCTCCAGTGAATTGAATGCTTTTTTTGTGTGTCAAGGAGCTGACCGATATTGTCTCATTTAATCTTCATGGCAAAGTTTATGGCAAGTTTTATAATTTTGTCTTAACAGGTGAGTTCACTGCTGTCAGTGCTTACTAGGTAAAATCCTGTATTTGGCTATGAAGAGTTAAGAATGAATAACTCTGAGGCTTAAATCCCATAGTATCACTATGGCTAAAATAACCATTACATTGTGGCCATAATAATATTGCCCAAACTCTGGGAGGGAACCATTTTTCATGAAGTCTAGAATCCTAGAATATTAAGTATAGTTTATTATATAATATTTACTTTTTATTTCTTTAAAGATGTTTATGATTATGTGTACATACCTACACATATGCATGCGTGAGTAGTTTAAGAAAAGTAAAAGAACGGACAGCAGTACCTTATGGTGTTTTCTTTTTGTGTTGGAGACTCAGGTGATTTTTAAGTTGTCTATCATTTGCAAGGTAAAAAAAATTAAATGCAAAAAATTAACAGAAGAGATGATCATTTCTTTAGGGAGATTGTTTCCTCAGCAAGGTGCTACTGGTGGAGTAGAAGGTATTTCTGGGCCCATGATGACATATTTTTGGTCCTTTAGTCATGGATGTTTCAGTGTGATCATACAACCAGAAAGCAGACTTGGGCTGTCAGTTTTCAAGATATTGTAAAAACCAAACTTTTGACAATAAAAATGTTACATGGAGAAAAGAACACAATTTATGACTACTTGTTTCTTGATTTTTTGCATTTATGTGGGCCCCCTGCCCCATTTCATGATGAGGTTCGGACTCTTGGGTATACAGGTCACTGTGACGGGAACTGTGAATGCTTTGTGGCCTCCAGGGACTGTGGGACTAGATGAATTCATATAAGGCTTTGCAAACGATTCCAGATACTTGTTTCTGAACTCATTTGTTTTTAGCAAAGGAGTTTTTTTTTTTTCTTTGTGGGTAGAAATAATATTTGCCACAATATAGAAGGTGAGATTTAGAAGCAGTGGTCCTTCACTTTTTTTCTTTTTTAAAATTCCCGTTCAATTTAATCAACATATAGTGTATTATTAGTTTCAGAGGTAGAGTTTAGTGATTCATCAGTTGCATATAACACCCAGGGCTCATTCCATCAAATGCCCTCCTTAATGCCCATGATCCAGTGCTCCTTTACTTTTAATTGGTAATTTCAGGTTTGTTTTCCTTTCCTTTCCTTTCCTTTCCTTTCCTTTCCTTTCCTTTCCTTTCCTTTCCTTTCCTTTCCTTTCCTTTCCTTTCCTTTCCTTTCCTTTCCTTTCCTTTCCTTTCCTCTCCTTTCCTCTCCTTTCCTCTCCTTTCCTCTCCTTTCCTCTCCTTTCCTCTCCTTTCCTCTCCTTTCCTCTCCTTTCCTCTCCTTTCCTCTCCTTTCCTCTCCTTTCTCCTTTCCTCCTGCCCATGATTGACTGGCAAGCAATGAAGTATTTTTTAAATCACTTCAGTCTAGGCTTCAAAGGATATTTGAAATGACTGTTTTGAGATAGACTCTTGTCTAATGAACACATGGTATTTAAAAGTGAAGCATTTTTTTTTTTTTTTTAAAGTCAGTAGCATATGACAGCACCAATTTTTAGGACTGTTAGATTGCCCCAGTGCTACATCAGGGTACATTGGTTCACTTTCAAGACTTGCAAGGAATGTCTTTAAAATTAATAAATTAAGGGATTTGGTGAAAAAAATATACAAAACAAAATCCTGGTGTTGCTTATACTTTTCCATTCTAATCCTGTTGTTGGCTTTACATTTTAAAATGTTTTTATTTGACTGGGAAAGGCATCATTTGAAATTTTTATTGATAACACTCTTAACTGCAAGAAAAAGACATAAACTTGCAAAGCTGTAACTATCATGGTGGCCACAATTGGGAGGTCTGCAAAATGGTTTATTACCAGTAGAAAAAAAGCTGTTGGGAACCACAGTCGTTATAGGGGTCACCACCTCTGTTACGTGCATTTTATTTTTTTCCCTTTTCATTTTGAGGGTATTTATGATAGCAGTGCCAAATTACATACTTTTCCCTCCCCTAATGTCTGTAGGCTTTGTTTTGATTCTCTCTTTATTAATGATGTGAAAACTTTGGGGTTATATAAAAATGAGCCAGGGTCAGGCTTTGCATGCCCCAGAATGCTGAAAATGTCCTTGTATCTACTTAGTGAAGGCATTGTTTAAAGGGGCACATTTTACTTCCTAGGATTTTTAGCTGTTTTGCAGATTTTAGATATCTGGGTAAAATGTGCAAGGCAGCCTTATACTCTTGCTTTCTTTCTTTTTTTTCTTTTTTTATACTCTTACTTTCTTAAGGTAAAACATAAAAGACTTGTGGTAGAGGAATTAAAATGTGTTATGGTTGTTGGCTGCAGTTCCATATTTCTGGCCTATTAAAGGATGATGCAGGTAGTTATAGACATTATTTTATTCCACAGGTCAAGAGTGTAGTACTTCTGTTGTTATTGTTGTTCAGGCTTTCAGAGAATACCTTATTTAACACCTTGTTAGTATAAAATTGCTTTTGACTTCATAAACACAGGTGTTCAGTTTGAATCTTAATGAACTGTGAAATAGGTAGATGTCTAAAAGGAAATTCTATAAATTGTGAACATGGCTCTGTCAGCACACTAAATGGATTAGGAAAATTCACTGTCTGCCCTGTAACTGAACACCAATGTGATGCGTGGGCATGAATCAGTCCTGAAAAGCCAATAAAATGGAAGGAAAAAGCAAAACCTAGGAGATGTTGATTGTGTGGGTTCCCCCTACCACAAATGAATGTTGATGCAGAAGGCTCTGAAATCAGAATGGGTATTCAGAGGACAGCCAAGAAGGAATACATATGAGCAGACAACTTAGAATTTATAGAGTAAAACCACAAACACCTTATTTTCCATTGTACTAAAATAATGATATTTTACAGTACTCATTTTGTATGGTAATTCTGCTTTCAATTTTATATTGTTACTGCAGCTCAAATCTCATTATAAGTGTTCCAACAAAAATTCCTTTTTAATCAAAAACTTTCCAATCTTTAGCCCATTGTCAACTTATTTTGAGCAACTTATTTTTCTAGTGAAATAAAAGAACTTGGTTCTTCTTTTTGAGTTCATCGGGATGTTATTTGACCTGTGTGGCTAAACATGTAATTAAGATAACTGAATCGTTTTAATTTCTACATTAGATCCCTTTGTAATCTGCATCTGTTGTTTTAGAATGTAGAGATATGGAGTCAGAGCACTTTATATTATTTGAAATGAAAGAAAGAGATCATTAATACTTTTGTTTGGTTATATTTTTGTTTGAAAAAGCATTGTCTGTCTATACTATATTAAGCTGCAACTGGAAGTGACAATATCCAATTAACCAATCATCTCTGGGAAAGTACTTGTCCCCTGGTAAGTGTTACTCGCAAATGGTTTGTAGGGAAAAAAGAATGTATTTCTGTCATGTCTATGGGAAGCTGACTTGTTGCTTTTAAAAGGAGATGATGGAATTTAGGAGGAGGGAAATTCAACAAAACTCACTGACCTCCAAGCTCACATTCTTTCTTTCTCTCTCTTGTTTTGGTATGGATTTTATGGAAAACAGAATTTATTAAGTACTTTCTTTCATTTTTTTCCTTTTGGGGGCACCATTTAGAAATAATCAGTTTACATTATGATTATGTTCTCCTGATACTGGACCCACATTTGTAACACTTGCCTCTATTCCTCTGAAAAAAGCTAACATTTGCTGTAGTTGGATTTTTTTATGTGTATATTTACATATCAAACCAAAATGTAAAGAGTGAAGTTAAATTGCAGGGTTTCTGCAAGAATCTTTTACCCATTTTCATATGAACTTTATTCTTTTGTAAGTTAAAATACAGATATTTATTCCATATAGACATATACTTTCCCCTCTCTTATTTTATTTAAAAAAAGAGAGGAAGAGAATACAAGTTGAAACAAAAAGTTGTGTAGATGAGGATAATTGTAACTCTTAAAAGTTTGTTTTTATTGCAAGAATTTCTGTCTTGAGATGTATGAAATTTATTTTCTTGCAGTTATTTTGTATTTTATTTTCTTATTTTCAAATGTAGTGATTTCTTAAATCCTTATGATTATAACAGAATGATGATAAAATGCTACTTGGCAGTTGTTAATTTGAAACTGGACAGGTCATAAGTTCTGTCATTAAAATCTGGCCAATTGTGAAGGAAAAGAGATCTAATTCCTCATTTACTGAGTGTGACCCTTTAGCCTAGTGCCAGCAAAGCTGGGTGTCAGCTTTCTCCACAGTGATGACCACCTTTTTTTTTTTTTTTTTTTTTGATGACCACCTTTGACAGCTCTTCTGAGGACAATACAAGAAGAAGGGAAAAGTGTGACTTGGAGAACAGTTGGGACTATCAGAGATCTAGAGATTAGAATTTGTCAACTCTTCAACCTCACTCCCATTCAAAATCAAAGTGTGCATTTGTGGAAAAATGTACATGAATTTTAAAGATTTAATTTGGAAAAATTTAATCGTTTGCACCTTGCCGTGCCTACATGAATATGTGTGTGTATGTGTGTAAAAGTGAAAGAGCACTAAGATATGAAATTTAGGTGTACAGTATCATTTTGGTAACCTTGTTAGTTGGATCTCCAGTAGGTTATTTATAAAGTACTTACTGTGTGTTAGGCATAGTGCTAGGTGTTAAGAATACAGAAGTAAATAAGAGATGGGTGTTGTCAACATTATCACCTGTAATATAAAGATTGAAAAAAATGTAAGATTATTGGTAATTCTTTTTGTCCTTGAGCTTTCACTAGGGTTGATTCATGAAAGATTCAATCTAATGAATTGTTGGTTGCTTGACAGAACCCATAAAGACCTTGGACATACAATAGGGCCTCTGAGTAAGTCTAATGAAAGTACCTAACCAAATGGAGAAATTGTTTTGATGCTTGGAGCTTTTTTCATTTCAAATCCTTAAATTTTCAAGGATCACATTGTTGGATAGTCTCTTGATAAAGGCTGTGTAGAACACAAAAATATAATCTTATTCCTCTGAAACACTGTGGCCTACCTGGGGTTTTTATTACCATGTTTAAGTATTTATTTTATTCCTTTATTAACCTAACAGTTATATAGAAGGAAAACTTCATCAGAGTATAAGTTTCTTGAAGGAAAGTATCTTTTGCTTTATTTTAATGGGATATATCTCTGAGCAGTGTCTAGCATAATATAGGAACTGCAAAAATGTTTGTTGGATCTATTGTTGCTCTCCTATGTTATAGGAGGTATAGTGAGAGAATTAGAGGAGATATTACATCACGCAAGAAATGAAAGAATCCAGTCTCAGGTGGTGCTTTGATATTAGCAATAGGAGGAAACACTGATTAACTCTTCTACAACTTAGGTATGGTTAAAACTTTCCTAACTATGAATCAAGATCTGGTAGCAATAATGTATACGATTGATAAATTTGATGACATGAGGTAAAGAATTTTTGCATGACAAAAAAGTATCAGGTAGGATAAAAAACAATAACAGCTTAGACTATATACTTGCAAGCTGTGCTACAGATAAAGCATTTGTATCTCTAAAAATAAAGTTTTTAAAAACAGAGAACTGAAGAACCAGCAATCCTATAGAATACTGGGCCTGACACATAGATAGTACACAGAAAAATAAATATAAATGGTGCTTAATTCGTGATGCTCAACCTGACACGGGATAAGAGAAGTGCATATTAAATCTACATTGAAAACTTTTTTCACTTATTAGAATGGCAAAAAAAATCCAAAGATTTGAAATGTACTCCTGGTAATACTGTGGAAGTAACTAGCCCTCTAATAACATTGCTGGTAAAAATGCAAAATGGCATATCCGCTTTCAGAAGGGAAGTTGGCAGCATCTAGCAAATTATACATGTTTACCTTTGGCTGTAATCCCAATTCCTCCCAGAATCTCTAGATCCCAAAGATCCACTGGCAGAAATACAAAATATTGGAAACTATTCATTGCAACACTATTTGTAATAGCAAAAGACTGGGGACCATCAAGATGACTACCAGGAGGGGATTGATTGAATAAGTCATCTTGATCCACAAAATGGATTACTTGTAGCTGTATAAAAGATGAAGAATATTTCTAAATACTGATATGGAATGACCTCTAGAATATATTGTTAAAAAAAAAGGTTAAAAGTATATAGGTTATGCTACTGTTTACCTTAGAGATTAAAGGAATGCGAATATATATTCATACATATATATGTATGTATTTGCTTATATTTTTAAAAATTGATGGGCAAACCATAATATTACTGTTTCACAGTAGAATGAATGGACAGGGAAAGAACCTAGACTTCCTTGAATATATTTTGTTTCATGGATTTGACTTTGGAACCATGTAAATACATAATTATAAAGCAAAATTGAACCTAAAGTCAATCCCTAAAAAGTTAAACCTATCTATGTGTCTCAGTGGTGGTATAACCTCACAACATCTATTCCAAGTGGCTTTAAAACACAATACTTTGAGTGTATGTCTCTAGTGGTATACAGTCCAGGATAAAAAAAATATGCAAAAATCTTAAACTTTTTAAAGTAATTATACTATTGATTATAATGTAGGTATTATTATTCTAAGGCAGGTATGTGTGAAACCTGGGATAAAACAAGTAAGTGTTTTTGTTTGTGTCACTAAGCTCTTAGGAGAAAAGAAATATGATGCAAGATTGATGAAGTTAAGAAAAAATATGACTGCAGTTTTAGGTTGTGTTTCCTCTTTAACATCATGTAGACTTATATAGATAAATGTTTTATTTTATTTTATTTTATTTTTTTAATTTTTATTTATTTATGATAGTCACAGAGAGAGAGAGAGAGAGAGAGAGGCAGAGACATAGGCAGAGGGAGAAGCAGGCTCCATGCACCGGGAGCCCGATGTGGGATTCGATCCCTGGTCTCCAGGATCGCGCCCTAGGCCAAAGGCAGGCGCCAAACCGCTGCGCCACCCAGGGATCCCTAGATAAATGTTTTATATTTATATTCTAGCCATGACTCTGTGAAGCCCTAGAAACAAGGACCAATCTGGTAGCAATGAACATTCCTAGTGTCAGATTTACTGTTTTCCCATGAAAAACCTTTGTAGAAGTGGAAAAGTCTATGTCTGGGGCAGGGAATGATGCTTAGAACATCTTGTCATGCCAGAAAGTGGGGAAGCTATCAAAGACAGGGCAAGTCAAAAAGACCGAGGAACAAATAAAAAAGATATGCCCACTGAACAAAGAATTTGAGCATCAATAACACATAAAATATGCTTAAATCCAATAGTTCAGAATAACCCTTACAAAAAAAGCTCTTTTGTAGATTCTAGAGAACCAATACATTATTTCTGAAACTAGTAAATAAGGGAAAGAAATGAGCATTTATTGTAACTCTTTTATATAAATTGTACCTCCGAGTAGTCAGAGAGTTGAAGAGAAGATTCTCTGTATAAAAGTATTCCAGTTAATAAATGAAGAATGCTAGACTATCACCATTTTTCATCCTCTAATGATTTAATTAGTGGATCTGGGAATTGAGTTTTAATGATTGTCATATCAAACAGTATATGCCTCCAGATGAAAGTACACTCTGTTACAATTAAAAAGTCTTGTCAGAAAAATCCAACTTGAATTTTACTGGAAATAGGACAGAGAGAAACTTGGCAAATAGCTTCAAGGGATGAGCAAGTTCCACATCATGGGAAACTTGTAGGACAGATGAACTCTGTTTTTGTTTTAAAACAATGACAAAGTTTTCAAGGAAAAAGAGAAAGAGAGAGGAAAACTGTAGATAAAAAAAACTTAAGAGACATATTAACTAATCATAATGTATGAACCTTGTTTGGATCTTGATTCAAATAAGCAAAATGGTAGAATTGTGAGCCACTGTGGGAATTTGTTGGTTAAACTTGCGATAGTAAAGAATCACTGGTAAATTTTTCTAAGTATGATGATAGGATTTTTGAAATTTAATGTAGAATTTTTATTTTTAAAAAACACATACTAAAATATTCACAGATGAAATAATAATATCTGGTGTTCAATTTTAAATAATTAGGGGGCTGGGAAGAATGTGTGGTTGGAGTTCATAGAAGGAACAGAGTAATAATACATATATAGTGAGAAATGGGTGCATGGAGATTCATTCTGTTATTTTCTGTGTTTTTGTATATGTTTAAAATTTATGTAAGAAAACACTGAAAACAAAATAAAAATAATAAATGAGTAGTGACCTGTATAGGCTTTTTGAATTTCATTCCCTGGGACATGGATATGTCACAAGATGTTTCCCACTCATCTCCCCTGGGACATTATGTCCTTCTTTATACAGACGCTTTTTATGCTAAATTATTCTAAACTTGATGGTGACCCTGAAGATGATTTCAGACTTTTTAGTGAATCAATGAAAGTACACATTTTTAGAAGGAAAAAGTCTTATTTTAACTTTTTCTAGTTTTTCTAAGTCTTTGTTTTTATGAGAATGGATAATATAATATAATTTGGATGTAAAAGACCTAGAAGAAAGCATTGGGAAATCTGAAAGGGAAGCTGAGTCAGTTGAGCTTTTTATCTTGAAGCTTTGGAAATCTTTTTTCAACCTAGCCAGTTGTTGTAAGAATGCAGCTGGCTGATATCAGAAACCTACCTGCTAATGACTCATTCCATTTAGGCAGGGTCTGTCCTCTAGAACTTCCCTGGAAATGGTTTGGGTTGCCAGATACAGACCATGACCACGTGATTTGCACTTGACATCATTTCTTTTACCCACATTGGTGGGTAGCAGTCGTCAGAGGATCTAATTTCTATTTCACACTCAGCCGAGAAGTCTAGAAGACTTTATTTTGCCTGTTTGGATCTCAGTGTTTTCTAATTAGTAAAACATAAGTCTAGCTCAAGGAATCCTAAATATTTTTCTTATATGTTTTAGAAAGAAAAAGTATATAAAAAATGAAATACAGGTAATAAAACCATGTTAATTTTATTCTTTCTTTGTGCCAGTTTTGAAGCCTCTTAAATACTACAAAGGAAGCAGCACATTCACTATGGAGTGAATTGTTAGAGTGCATGGGTATGTGTTTTGTAAATTGAGTTTATCTAAATCCCAGTCTAGAAGAACTAAACCAGCTTTCTCTAATCTTTCTCTAGAAAGTGAGTTCCAAAGTGATACCACATGTTGGGTGCAATACAATAGAGCCAAGATTGTTATCAAGATATCCCAATATGTTATAGAGTGAATCTGAGAACATGAAAGAATAAAAGAATGCTCGTCAATTTATGTAAGATTTAAGAGAGAATGGGCGATTTGAAAATGTTTCTTTTGTTCAGTTTTAGAACCTGTATAGATAAGTTCTGGCAAACTCATTTCCTCCCCTACCCCTTTGCTTTTGGACAAATTTCTCATCTTCCTTTCTCCACATATCTTTAGATCTGGGCAGAAATTTGTTTGTGCTCATTATCCCTGGATGATGTGGCCTTGATCACTTTCTCTGCTCTTTCTTAGCATAGTAGTTGCCACTAAGTTTCCAGAATGCTTTTTAACTTGACTATGAGTTTCTTGAGTATGGAGACATCTTAACTTGTATGTTTTCCTGCTTCTGCAAAATCTGGTTTTGCTCAATTCCCTCTCATTATCTACTGTAGGTGTGGGTTTTGTCAAAGAAGTTTGACAAGGTTTGGGAAAGTTTGAGCCTGGGAAGATGTTGTATTGAGTGACCACTATAGGAAGTGAATGTAGCTTTGCATTTAGTTTCATTTTTATAGTACTTGGCTATAATGCTGGTCTTTTAGGGAGAAATTATTACGCAGAGTCTTATCCTGGGCATTGTGTTATTTCCTAAGCTAAAATTTGTAATTCAAGTTAGTAACATTTCTAAAGCACATAGTTCTTATTTTTATTAGCCAATTGATGCTTTATACTGATGATAAACATAAAGTGCTTTTCCCTTAGGAGCTTGCAATTGGTAAAATCAGAATGAAGCTACTAGTGCAGTTTGACACATTTTGCCAATAGGAAATCTTATGTATTATTAACCAAAACAATAGTAGGATATCATATTTATTATGCATTTTCCAGGTGTCAAGCCCACTGTGATGTCAAATCATCCACATATCAGTCTTATGAGGTTGGTACTACCTGGTACTTCTCATAGTTTTTTTTATTTTATAAAACTTCTTTGTGTGCAAAGTGGTCATAGTTAGAGTGGATTTTAATAATTATCTATAATACATATTGACTGAGAAGCCTCAGTAGGGTAGGTTAGATTAAGGACATTCCCTTGTCCTTAGGGTGTCCCTATGTAGAGACTCAGAACCAAAATTAACATGATGGATGGAATATGTTCAATAATAAAGGCAGAAACAAAAAACTCTGAAACACCAGGGATTAATGTGCCTGTGGGAGAGCGAGTCATTATAGGTGTTAATGGGGAGGAGAGTTTAAGATGGACCCTGAAGGAGCAACAGTGTTTACAGTGATGGAAGAGAGGTGAGAGAAGAGGTATTTGAAGCAGAAGAAATGATGCAGAGGGTAAAAGTATGCCCTACACAAGGCACAATGAATAATTAGTTGTAACTGGTGTGTCATGCTTGCTGTGTGTGTGTGTGTGTGTGTGTGTGTGTGTGTGTATAGGAGAAATAAGGATGGGATGGGTGGATGTGCTATATAGCATAGGGTTTGAGCTCATCAGTTTTGGGGTCAGAAACAAGACTGCTTTAGAGTCCCAAGTCTGTGTCTTCCTAGCTCTGTTTCAACTGAAAATTTGTTCTTTCATTCATTCAACAAATATTCATTGATGTCTTCTGTGAGTCTGACATTATCCTATGTACTGGCAACAGAGCAGTGAACATAATAAGCAAAAATCCCTGCTACTGTGGAGCTTACATTCAAGTGTAAATTTGGGGAATGGCAGTGAAGAAAAGAAACATATATGAAAAGGACCATTTAACAGTCAGTATGCTAGATCAGATAGTGATCCTAGATGGAGGGAGGTACAAGTGCCCAGGCCCTTAGTCAAGAGTGAGCTTTGTGTATACAGAACAAAGAAAAACCAGTGAGGCCCAAGTAGAATGCATGAGAGGAGAGTAGGAGAAAGTGAATTTGGAAAGATGGCAGAAGCCAAGCCATGGAAGATCTTGTTGGCCACAGCAAGGAAATAAGATTGGGTCCGCAGTGCAATGGAAAGCCACTGGAAGGATTTAAATATAGTGGTACATGGTCTGATTTTCATTCCTAAAAGACCATTCTGGCTACTGTGTGGGAATGGCCTGAGAGGCCACTGCAGATATCCTGGTAAGGAGTGATGGTGGCCTGGATCTAGTGATGGTATGGAGGTGGAGAAAAGAGGATGGTTTTGCCATCCATTTTGGAGGGATAGTTATCAGGTTGTGGAGGAATTAGGTATGGAGGCAGAAGTGAAGAATGAGAGGTATTAAGGACAAATTCTGAGATTTGAGGTTGGACTAACTGGACGGGCAAGTCACTTGTCTCCTTAAATTCTGGAGAGCTGTTCCAAGGATTAAATGGGATGGGAGAGGTATACGGAATGGTAGAAGAGTTCATTAAATATGCCTGTGCTCTCTTGGTATGTTTGAACCCAAGATATAAAGACATAAAGCCCATAGAGTGGCAGAGATGTTGGGAGAGGGCTAAAGAGAAGGTACTTAGCCGAAGCCATGAGGGAGCAGAACCTAAGAGCAATAAGAAGCCATGAGGTAGAGAGAAGAGGGTGTTGATAACAGTAGAAGAAGCAGTGGCAAAGAGATTGAATTACAAGAGTAGTGGGTGTTTTGGCATCACTCTTGAGCCACCCCATCTCCTTGGATATCAGGAAAGGAATTTCCATTTCCCCCCAAGACCTAGCTGTACTATTATTCACAGTTTTTTGGCCCTCCTTTTGCTCCCCATGAGCTTTTTCTACCTGAAAAAGCCCAGAGTTGTCTACTCATCTAACCTGATGAGTCAAATTAGGACCAACCAGACCTCTTTGTTTATGTTGGAAGACACATTTAAAAAAAAAAAGTTTTGTTTATTTATTTAAAGATTTATTTTATGTAATTAATTTATTTTTTAAAGATTTTTAAAATTTATTTATTCATGAGAGACACACACACACACAGAGGCAGAGACATAGGCAGAGGGAGAAGTAGGCTCCCTGCAGGGAACCAAATGTGGGACTTGATCCCAGGAACCCCGGGATCATGACCTGAGTCAAAGGCAGACAGTCAGCCACTGAGCCACCCATCTTCCCTATTTATTTATTTTAGAGAGAGAAGAAGTGAGCACGTGAAAAGGGAAGTGTGCAGAAGCAGTGGGAGAGAGAAACCCAAGCACACTCTGTGCTGAGTGCGGAGTCCATCACAGGGCTTGATTCCACAACCCTAAGATCATGGCCTGAGCCAAAACCAAGAATCAGTTGCTCAACCAACTGTGTCATCCAGGCATCCCTATGTATTTATTAGAGAGAGAGAAAGAGAGAGTGCAAGCATGAGCAGGGTGAGGGGCAGAGGGACAGGGAGAGGCAGAAAATCTCAAGCAGGCTCCGTGTTCAGCACAGAGCTCCATGTCGGGCTCGAGCTCACCACCGTAAGTAAGATCATGACCTGAGCCAAAATCAAGAGACTGATGCTTAACCAACTGAGCCACCCAGGAGCCCCACATATATCTTATTACACATAGATTTTTATTTATATCTAAGTTACAAAGTAATGCAAAAATACATTTATATTGTCAGTTTAAAAATGTAAATAATGAAAACACAAAATAAATTCCTCTTCTGTTTTTCTGAACACATTGAAGTGTGTCCTCTCCTCAGGGGTAACCACCCTTATCATTTAGGGGTATAGCCTTCCAAACACTTTTCTAAGTAGTTACGTATTTTGTGTATATATATATAAAATACAGTTATTGTGGGGATTTTCCAAACATAAATGAGATCATATTGGATATGAAAAACAATCACTGTCATTTCTCATTTGCTGTTTTTTAGAGTTTCTTCTATGTCAGTGCACAGACCTGCCTTACTGTCAGTGGTGTTCCATTATCCACTGACCATGCTTTAGTCAATCATTCCCCAGTAGATGATCAGTTAGATTATTTCCAATGTTTCTGCTATTACAGACTTACCCTTAAGTGGTGGGCTGTGATACTATGTGCCCTTTCACCATTTGGGCAAAAACAAAGTAGACTGGATGAAGTTCTTTGCCATTAGGGCTGTGCAGTGCATCTTGGCCCTGGACTGTGCTGAGTTGCAGGCAGAGCTTGTGTGGGTTGCAAGCCAGGCACATGTGGCAGCAATTTACCTCATATTCTGTTGCTGCAGGGAGGAATTAGAACGGGGGTGGGGTGGCAGGGTGAGACTCCAATGTTGCAGTCTCCTCAAGGAAAGCTGGAAGTAAACTACCCTGTTTATATTAACACCTAGTAAAAGAAAATATTAACTTTGCTAAAATAATCTTCCAAAGAGACAAGTTTAATGAGACTATCTGAATCAAATTTAAGAGTTTTAATTAAACATGCAAATGATAAACAGTTATCTTCAAAGTCAGCCTTAAGAAGTAAAAACTATTTTTTAAGAAGGAAAAATATTTAACTGCATTGCATGCCTGGATGTTTGATCTATAAAAGTTGGAGCATTCAGTTTTTGAAAATTAATCTAAAAACATGAAGTAACTTAAGTCTTTAGGGCAGTCATAATTTGTATGCTTTCTATAGACAGGTTCATAGAAGCCAGGATTTCTTTCTTTCTCTCATTTTGTTTTTGTTTTGAGAGAGAGAGAGTGAGAGACAGCAAGCAAGAGTGAGAATGCATGAGTGGGGAGGGAGGAACAGAAGGAGAGAGAGAATCTTAAGCAGGCTCCCATGCCCAGTGTGGAGCCTGATGCAGGGCTTGATCTCAGGACTCAGACCACAACCCAAGCTGTAATCAAGAGTCTGATGCTTAACTAACAAAGCCACCCCGACACCCAGGAAGTCGTGATTTCTTTGAAGGAGTACACTTTTGTTTTATGGAAAGACATTGTACTTGCTGAAAGATAGTGAGTGTTCTAATTGTTCTTATATCATAGCTGTATATTTTACTAGTACTCTTAAAAGTAAAGACAGTAAGATGTTGCAAACGGTTGATGTTCCTATGTCTGTTTCTGGGAGATCAGGGGGCTGGAGAAGGAGCAACCTGTGTGTGCTACAGACTTTGCAACTTAGTCTTAGTATAGTACATGGTTATAGCAATCCTGTACAACAGATAGTGCTATCCCCATTTTACAGTTGAGAAGACTGAGGCACAGAGAAGTAAAGTAAATGTTCCTAAGACCTACCACTAAAAAGTAGTATAGCATTTTAACCTCAGGCTGATCTATTCACTGCTCTTTCAGCTGTGTGATTCTGGGGTCATCCCCCCCCCCCCCCCCCCGCCCTCTGTTTTTGGATTTATCAGTCCTTTTGCTTTCTGGAACTGAAATAGCTCTTCTTCCTTATGATATGTATAAAGTATCATGATTGTTAATTTCATTGGCCAACCTTGACTATAAAATAGACCTTTATGTCCTGAAGGTCTTAGGTTAACTCCAAGGTCATCAGAGGGCCTGGTAAGCAAAATAGTAGACACCTTTTTACAGAGTAATTTGCTGAATCCCACGCTTAAAACATAGCTCCCAGATGTGGAGGGTTTGAATGAAATAGCTGCTAGAATTTTGTGTCTGGATAATTCTTTTAGGTATTCACAACTCCTTGTATCATATAATACTAAATCAGATCATTCTGGCAGGAACCATTGTGGATGCTCCCTCCATCACTGCTGTATGATCTAGAAGCTGATTTCTCTTCCTGCCCCAGTCCTGTGTTTAGACAGTTACAATATTATGACTAAGGTGAAAATGTTTCACCCATCTTCTCAGTATTTCTATTTTGGCTTCTAATTTCACCACTACAATTTCTCTCTTTCCCTCTCGCTCACCACTCTCCTCTCCATTCCTTCCTTCTTGCCTTTTGATATCCTTTCAAAAGGAAACTAAATAATCACTTTTTCTTGTCTTTCTACTTAGCTTGTAGCCCTCCTCCCCTAAATCACCTCTGTTGAGTCTCCATATAACCCAGGGGTTCCCAATGTGACAGAGTCCAGGTAGGTTTTGTAATTTGGAGAAGCTGGCTGAGTGGAGACTGCTGTAACTGGAGAGCAGAGGCTCAATCTAAAGTTAATTCTTGCCCTTAGGAATTAGGGGTCCAGATTTGCCAGATCTCTGACTTTAAGAGAAGCAGGAAATCCAGACTTTTGGGTGGAATTTTTCTCTTTGTAATGCTGACAACTAATTAAAAAATTATTTTGCAATAGTGTGTAGGCAAACAAAAGACACCTATTTGTTAGACATCACTTGGAATCTCTTAGTAAACCAAAGAAAAAATTTGAACTTCCTTATTTTGAAGGTAGTCACTCAATTCCCTCCATATTTTCCTGCCTTTTGGCCAAGGTGATCTTTTCTTTGGTACTTTTATTTCCCAGGTATGTTATTCCAAGATCCCTGGGAGGTAGTGGGGTGTTCTGCTTAAGGTCAAAGCTTGAGTATCAGCTGAATCTGGGCTTAATTATAGGTATATCATGTAATAATTTTTGTCATCTTGGATGAGTCATTGCAGCTATGTGAATCACCAGTAAAAGGCGACTATTAATGATTTACTTTATTGCTTTATGGCACAACAAATATTTATTGACTACCAATTATATACCAGACACTGGTTTAAGGATTGGGGATGCCATGGTCAACAAAACCAGACATGGCTCTGGCATTCCTGCTGCTCACTAAGCAGTGGAAGAGAAAGATATTAATCAAGTAATTTCAGTAATACAGTTAGAATGAGAAAAGGAGCTTAAGTGCTCTGCCAAAGCCTAAGCGGGCTCTGGGCTGGGCTTCCTGGAGGAAGAGATGCTTGATATGAAATCTGAAAGATGGGCAGCCCTGGTGGTACAGTGGTTTAGCGCTGCCTACAGCCCAGGGCACGATCCTGGAGACCCTGGATCGAGTCCCACGTCAGGCTCTCTGCATGGAGCCTGCTTCTCCCTCTGCCTGTGTCTCTGCCTCTCTCTCTCTCTGTGTCTCTATGAATAAATAAATAAAATCTTAAAAAAAAAAAAATCTGAAAGATGAGTTGGAGTAAACCAAATGAGAAGGGGTTGGAATAGCATTTCTGGCTGAAGGTCCAGTGGCATTAAAATCTTTTTCTTCTTCCCAAAGCATTAAAATCACACTGATGTTCTTCAACCATATTAAATAAGAATCTGAACTCAGCTCTACATGGTTCCGTTTTAACAAATGTTCTTTCAAAGAAACATGAAACAAACATACGGTGGGATGCCTAGGTGACTCAGCAGTTGAGTGTGTCTGCCTTGTCCTCAGGGCATGGTTCCAGAGTCCCGGGATCGAGTCCCACATCGGGTCCTTGCATGGAGCCCGTTTCTCCCTCTGCCTGTCTCTGCCTCTCTTTCTCTGTGTCTCTCATGAATAAATAAATAAAATCTTTAAAAAACAACAACAACAAAGAAACATAAAAGTGTCATTACTTCTCTGCCGCTCTCTAGCAGGATTCCCTTTGTCAAGTGTAGTAGTGATTATATAAGATAGTATAGTCCCGGTTATGCTGCCATAACAACCTCAAAAATCTCAGAGGCTTAAAGCAGAGGTCAACAAACCATGATGCACCAGCCAGATCTTGTTGCTGCCAGTTTTTTTTTTTTTTTTTTTTTATTGGAATACAGTTTACACACATTACATTAGTTTCAGATTTTGTAAATAAATTTTATTGGAACACAGCCATGCCCACTCATTTATGTATTGTTTATGGCCCATTTTTTATAATACAGTGGTAGAATTGATTAGTTGTAAAAGAGACTACACAGCCTGCAAAGCCAAAAATATTTAGTACCTGGCCCTTTACTCCCAAGTTTGCCAATTCCTGCTTAAGAATATTGGTAGGAACTTCCTCAGGGAAAACTAGAAGTTACACTACCTATGCAGGGGCTGTGTAAAGGAACAAATTAGTGTGTGGAAAAGACCTAGCATGGTACCTGGCATGTAATATGCTGCTGCTATTTGTTATTATTCTGCAGTAGTGTGTGGGCAACACTATTTATTATTATTCTTAACATTATCTTCTTTATTTTTGTTCTCAGAAACCTCTGCTCTTAATGCTGAGCCTTATGCATATTATATGAATATTATTACTGCTCACTACTAACAATAATGCTTAGCATTTACTGCTCACCTGCGGTGTTTTAGGCACTGTCTGGGAGCTTTGTGTATCATCTCCTTGAACCTTTAAAATGGTTCTCTTAAATAGAAGTATCCCTATTTTATAGATCCCTGTTTATATAATTAACAAACACTACAGTTGACTGAACATTTACTCCATACCCAGGCATGGTGCTCATGTAAGTAATAGGTCCATACAAAACCATCCCATCTGACAGAAAGGGAAGCTGAACCCTAGAATGGTAAAAAGTTATTTGTTCTGAGCCCCATATTCTGAAGTGGCAGAGCTTGGATTCTAGCTCCAGCCTGTCTAACCCCAGAGCCCTTGAACATTCTCTTCATCACTATGTCACCCCGTGTCCTATGGGTAATCCAGGTAGAATGGGTAAAATGACTGTTTCAGTGACTCCTGTGGCCAGGCCCATTCCCTGTCCCTGGGACACCTTCCTTATCGTATTTCCTGTGCTCAGAGTAGTCTTCCTTTTTGCTTCTCACTGTCTGAAATCTGCTTATCTCGAATCCCCTGTCTTAGAGAAGCTGGTTCCCATTGCCACGGTGACCTGTCCTTTCTCCAGCTTGGGCTAAACATTGGGATTGCTCGTTGGATGCTAAAATGACAATGAAGTATACACTAGGATGAAGCCCTTAGATAGAACAAGCACTCATTTAGTGTGGTTTATCCTGTGTACTTAGCAGCAGTTATCATTCTCTTTATCCTCCTTCCTTTTGAATAGCTTACTAGCACTTTAAATGTGTGAGGCTTCATGCCATTTTCATAGCACCTCTAAAGGGGGTTTCTTTTCTTATTCTGATTTACAGATGCAGAAACTGAGTCTGGCCCAAGATCACTCTCTAGGGAGGGATAAAGTGGGTGTGAAGTGCAGGAGCATACCCCCTGGGCTGAGCTTTCCACAGGTGCATCTCATGACTGTTGAGAATATCAACTAAGGAAGAAAATGTCTTTTGGACCAGTTGTCTTTGATTTAGCAGCTATGTTAATGGAATGGAGGTCTTCTGTCTGAGGGTTATATGATTTCACGTTGACATAAAGAATCCAGGAAATGGCCCATTACTGCATTAAGTGACAAAGCATAATGGATGAGCAGTTGCAATTTATAATTCTTAAGCATAATTAGAATTATTTAACAGACATTAAGCACCCATTATTCACTGTGAGTAAACACTGAGCAGAGTGTATGGTATTTGCAAATGCCTGAGGCAATATTACCATCCTTAGGCAGAGTATAGCCCAGGAAGAGGCAGTACCACCTATTAAGAGCACAGGCTCTGAGGAACCTAGATTCCAATCCAGGCTCCATTGCTTGACAAATAAGTATTCTGGTCATGGGTAATTCGCCTAAACTTCCCAGAACCTTAGTTTTCTCAGACAGAGAGCCAGAGAGAAATACCAGTCTCAAAAGGTTAACATAAGCAGTACGCTAAGTGATCAGTGCAGTAAAACATTTAGTGCATTACCCATCACACATAGTACACTCAATAAAGTCTTAACTATCACTAGGTATCTCTATGATAGTGATAAACATGGTCCCCCAAGAAGGAACAAACAAGGCAACATGAAAGAGATGTCAGAGAGGAGGATTAAAAATCAATTCCTCTAGTCTGAGGGGCATGTGGAGAAGTTCCATCACAGAGGCAAACTAAAACTGAAGAATAAGAGAATCCTGGTAGACAAAAATGGCTGGCAGAAGGAATGGCATTCCAGGCAGAGGGAACAGTGTGAGCAAACATACAGAGACAAGAAAAAAAGTGTGTTCAGGGAATTCTTCATGGTGTTGTGTGACTAGAAAGGGGAGGGCAAACAGAAAGATGTGGACAGTCTGATTTTATGAATATTGAATCAAATATTTCTGGAACACATGACTGTAAGTATGTGGTGTCATCCCAGTGAATGTGCAACTGTTCTTCTGTGGATGCCTGCCATTCCTAGAGGCTGCAACGTGATCTTTTCCTGAAAGCAGATTTTAAAGTTTGCCTTGACATCACAGGAAGCAGAACAATTTTATCCCTTCCAACTTCAATACCAGAGATATAATCGCCCTTACAATATGGCAGGAAACCGTATTACCTCACTACCCCCCATGACTATAAATGTTCCTGAAGCCAGGCTTCTGGGCCATAATTGCTTAGGTGAGGGTAAAATAGACTGAAACATGGCTTTTTTAATTGTTTTAAAATGTAGATTTTATTTTTATTTAGGTCTGGTGAGGCCAACAGATCAGGAGACAATTGCCATTCGAGAGATAGTTGGTTACAGTTCCCAAAAGGAGGAGCCATGCTATGCCATTGGGGCCACACAAGGAAGCACCAGAGTTGGTCAGGAGATGGAAGGAATGAGGGGAAAACATGGGCAAGAAGCTTTATCATGGCTTCCATGGAAGAAGTGGATGAGGCAGGGTAAACAGGTTTAGGATTGCTAATCTGAATAATTTCAGAGGTGCCTGGGGCATAGGGACTGTCCCTAATTATCTAGTACCTTGCCTGGAGTAATTGGAGCAGAGGAACAATGGTGCTGAGCTTGAGAACCTGATGAAAGAGGTGGGGTAGGATTACTGGCTCTAGACTGGTTGGTTTGCACATGAAAGGCACAATTGTAGGTTGAGTCTTTTACTATTCATAGGAATTGGCTTGCCCTGAGAGGGGTAGTCTCTTGGGGTCATCAAGGCCACAAGTGTCAAAACATCGGAATACAGAAAGTAAAAAGGTATAATTAAGAGACTTATGTCCTTGAAGATGTAAGAAAATTGTGTCCTTTAGGAGTTTAAAGAAACTGCTGTTGTGCCCAAGATTGCGAATCCGAGAAACCACCAAGGAGCCGACACCGATGCAAGCGAACAAGGGTTTATTAGCAAGCTCGAGCTTGGGTCCAAGTATACCCGACACAGCAGAGCAGGGACTTGGACCCCGAAGTGGGTTACAGCTGGGTTTTTTATAGGCTGGTCTAGGGGATTTCCAGAAGGGATGGAAGAATTCTAAGATGGGACTTTCTACCACGGGCTTGGGCTCTGTTGTCTTTCTGATATGGGATTACCTGCCCAGGACATTGAGGACATTCTGCAGTTTTTCCCCTTAAAGTTCAGCTCTTATTCACAGGGACCTAAGATGGCTGTACTTGTGCTAATGCTAAACTTGAGGTGGGATGGCTTTAATTTTTCTCAGCCTCCACATTTCCCCCTCTCAGAGGAACCTAAGGAAGAACCCAATCATGGGTCCAGGTTGCTCTCAGAGTGAGCCAGGGGAAATGATTAAACCAGGATTCAAACCAACCTTGTTGCTGTTTTCGTTCCCGTTTACGTCTAGCCAAACCTTTTCTGACTTTTGACATCGATTCCCGGACTATTCCTGAGTGATCAGTAAAGAAGTAACACTCCTCATTTGGGGCAGCACATAAACCACCCCCCTTGCTTGCAAAAGCCTCTCTACAGTTAAGATGCTCCCATCTTTTTAACCCTTAAAAGACTTTAAAAGCAAGGCTGAATTGGGTGCACATTTTTAAATGGCTAACGGGGAAGCAACATTAGTGGGGTAAGTGAGAATGGCACAGTCTTAACAAAATCCTTGCAGCTGGCCCAGCACGGGTGTAGTGGACCCAGGGAGTAATCCCGTGACCTTGAGAGCGGTGGGAGTGGTCAGGATCACTGTGTAGGGTCCCTTCCAGCAAGGTTGAAGTGTCTGGTGTTGGTGTATCTGCACGTACACCCAGTCACCTGGCCGGTATCTATGGGGGCCCGGGGGTGGCCCAGTCTCGTAGAGGGCCCTCAGCTTAGGCCACACCTGCTCGTGGGTTCGTTGTAACATTTGGAGGGAGAAAAGGAGTTGGTGATCAAACTCAGCAAGCACCTCAGGTTTGGATATGGGTACCGCCCGGTGGGAGATTTACACCCTCTCCCCCAGATTTTCAAGGGCCAGCGAGAGCTCACCGGACGCCGCTGGAACCGCGACGCTTTCCAAGGCATGGGCCCCTCTCTCGGGGCGAGCCCATTCCAGGGCGCCCTGCCCTTCACAAAGGAAAGAGAACTCTCCCCAGGGCTCCTGCTGGCTTCTCCAGGATCGGTTGCGCTACCGCACTGGACGCCTCGGCGCCCATCTCCGCCACTCCAGATTCGGGGATCTGAACCCGACTCCCTTCCGATCAGCTGAGGGCAAGGAGGCCAACGCCTGTACCTTCGGAATGGCGCTCGCCCATCTCTCAGGACCGACTGGCCCATGTTCAACTGCTGTTCACGTGGAACCCTTCTCCATGTTCCAACATGCCAGAGGCTGTTCACCTTGGAGACCTGCTGCTAAATTGGAGGTAATAGGTGGAGGAATACCGAATATGGCCTCGTAGGGAGTCAGTCTCATCTTATATGGGGAGTTCCTCACCCTATATAGGGCGAAGGGGAGGAGAGTCACCCAGTCCCCGCCAGTCTCCAGGGCTAATTTAGTTAAGGTCTCCTTTAATGTTCTGTTCATCCTCTCTACCTGTCCTGAGCTCTGGGGCCTATATGCACAATGTAATTTCCAATCTGCCCCAAGTACTAGTGCCACTCCCTGTGTTACCTTAGAGACGAATCCTGGGCCGTTGTCTGATCCAATCTTAACAGGAAAACCATACCTCGGTGAGATGTCTTCCAGCAGTTTCTTGGTCACGGTCTGTGCTGTCCTTTGCTCTGCAGATCTGGGCTTTTTTAGCTGAGGCCCGGTATCCAAGAGCCGCTATGGTTTGCAGCAAGTCCCTGGTGCTTCGCAGGCATGTGTCCTGTTCCTCCACCGCCAACAGGATATCAAATGAGGGTGCTCGGAACGGAACTCACCCAAGTAATCATTAAGAGTGTGGTTTCCAAAACGGCAGCAAGGGAGTGTTCCATGCCGATTGGCAAGGCCTCAATATGCCCGAGTCCAGTAGTCGCCGTATGTGGGGTGTGATTCCCCTACATGCTATGAGAGGCATAGGGTATTGGCGGACCCTGACAGGGTCTGCCCCCAGCTTTAGTTCTATGTATTTGGCCGGTTGGTGCCGGGCCAGCCCAATTCCCTCAGTTTCTGCCCACGCTTGGGGAAATTCCCGCAGCCAACTGTCAATGTCAGTCATTGGGGCTGAGGGCATTTGGTGGAGACAATATCCCTCTTCTAAACTCAGGAGAAGCACCTGAATAGGGTGCCCCTCCTTGTTTAGGATTTTTGCCTCTTCGGGGTGGAAACAAATTTGTGCCCCCATCTTGGTGAGCAAATCCTGACCTGACCATGAAGGAATGGGATACCCAGCCCATGCTGAGATCCATAGTTCTTCGGGTAGTCCATGAGTACTGTTTGGTGCCCATGGCCCCTTGCACCCATGAAGTCTTGTTTGCCAATTTCCCTTGGGGTTGTAATAAAATCAAATGTTGTGCCCCAGTGTCCATTAGGAATTCAACAGGTTGCCCCTCCACTCTGAGAGTTAACCTGGGCTCGGGGAGGGTTGCTGAACCCCGGCTCCCCTAGTCGTCCAGGTCCTCCATCTCCAAGATCTTGGCAGGGCCTTAGGTCTTTTGTTAAGACAGTCTCACTCAGTGGCCCTCTTCTTTGTAGTAAGCACATTGGTTTTTGTTCAGCTTACGGCGCTCCCGATGGGGACCAGGGCCATTCTCCTTACCTGTCCCTGAAGCCAGCTTCTTGAGGTGCCTCTGTCTTTCCTGTAGTTCGTCCATGGTTGTCGCCAGCAGGATCCTGGCTAGGTTTCAGGTCTGCCGGTCACTTAGTTTGGTTTGTTGCTCTTCTGGACTTTATTATTATAGACTCTTTCTGCTACTATAAGTCCTGCAAGCTCTTCTCTCCTAATATTCTAAGAATACTGTGGGACTCTTGTCGTTACCCTGTCTTACATAACCATACCTCGGCCAGATTGGTAGGCTTGCGCTCGGCAGCCTGGAGACCTGCCCCTAGAGTCTCACGGTGGACCCAGAGTCTTTCCTTACCTTCAGCCGAGTTGTGCGCTTTGGGGAGTAAAAATGGTTTTAGCCAAGGAGGGGAATTCTCGATCATGTCCTGCCAGACCAGGATGTAGGGCACCTGGTCAGGATGGCCGTCCGGTTTGTCCCTGAAGATCACGGCCATAACCTGTGAGATAATAGGTAGGTGAAAGAGTTCCTTCTCGGGGCCATCCCACGCCAAAGGTTGGCCATTCTGATATGCAATAAATTTGGAATCTCTCTTTCCGTATGTCTATGCTCAGAATACGAGCTCTTTCCCTAACATCCGAGAAATGGGAGAGCATAAGAGACAAGGGTGTGGTTTGCGTCTGCCCCATTATGTCCCCTGTCCACACCAAGGCACAGACAGTTATGACAGTTAAGAAATAATACAGTCAAACGCACAGTAACAAGAACACAGTAACACAGACCAGCGTGCAATTAACAAGAACACGGTAACACAGACCAGCGGGCAAACAGGTAACAAGAACACAGTAACAGACAAACGTTCCAGTGCGGCCGCAGAGACAAGACAGAAAGTAATCCGAAGGGCTGGCAGCTGGCTCTCCTTACAGACGAGGACCCCCGTCCTCCTTACAGATGAGGACCCATCCTCCAGGCAGGGGCAAGGGATGTCTCCTCAAGACCCCGGGTAGATGGCCCGCCAGCGCGTCCGCCTAAGCCAATGCTGACCTAATACAGATTGGAATTCCTACAGGTTAGAGCTCTCAGAGAATATGTGCGCAAAAGGTGGAAAAAGATGAGTGCACTCACTACGCGTGAAACCCTCCGGATAGGGTCCTGGAGGTCTCTCAGACCCCAGACGAGCCCCCAAATATTGTGCCCAAGATTGCGAATCCGAGAAACCACCAAGGAGCCGACACCGATGCAAGTGCACGAGGGTTTATTAGCAAGCTCGAGCTTGGGTCCAAGTCCCTGCTCCGCTGTGTCAGGTATACTTGGACCCAAGCTCGAGCTTGCTAATAAACCCTCGTGCACTTGCATCGGTGTCGGCTCCTTGGTGGTTTCTCGGATTCGCAATCTTGGGCACAACACTGTGATATTCCTAAAGAGAACAGACACACAGCACACAGACCCCCCCTCCCCCACCGAAAAGTGTGGTCTCAGAATATGGGCATTCCATTGCAGAGAGCTATTCTTATCTGCTTGCTTAGTACCAGGGATGAGGCATCTTCATGGGCATAAGGGAAGCACCATAAAAAACACCAGATTCATCTTTTCAGTATTAATAGCACAATTAATTTCATAGGAGCTTACAGAGTAATGTTTCCAACCTCATTTCTTTAATCACCATTGCCTTTAACTTAATGCACCCCTATTCATGTAATTCAAGAAACTAAGGAAGAAAACTAGTGTTCACATGAGGCTTTGGTACAGCAGCTGGTGTCTCCTGTGAACTAGAGTTTGTATGTTGGGCCCCATCAAGCTGCTTAATTTTCAAAACAGTTATTAGCACCGCTCCCCCCGTCAGATGGAAAAATACATATGTGGGATTGCCCAATAACTTCCCAGGGTTTTATACCAGCAAGAGGCAGAGAAGCTTTTCTTGATTTTTTTCATGTAGGCTTTTGGGTACTACTTCCCTGAAAGACCAAGTGACTTTGGTCTATTTTTCCTTTCCAGGTAGCAAATATCTCTGATGATAGATCTGTATCAGATACTGTTTCAGATTTATTTATTGGGTTACATTTGCAGGCATCTTAGAATTTTGCAGTCGGAGGAGTGTGGTGTTGAGCTGCTAGTGGAAATGGGAAATTTAGACTCTCTCCTCCTCTCCCCATTCTGAATCTTAAACATGTGCTATCTTTATCATGGTAAAGTACTTTGTGAGCATCCCTACTGGTTTTCTCATAATGTATGAAGTTAGTTAAATGCATGAACTCTGCTTTCCAGTTTATCCCTGAACTTACATATTTAAATTGTGATTTAAAACTCCAGGATCATCTTTTAATAATGACAACCAGCCAGAACTAAATTGTTTAATGTGATACTCTCTTTAGAGACTACAGAGAATTGATAGCCCAACAGCAGTTTTGTACCTTTCGTGTGTGTGTGTGTGTGTGTGTGTGTGTGTGTTATTCTATCACTCAAGGTTTGTTACTCTCTGCTAATACGCTATTGCCCAGGATTGCTTAATTAAACGAGACTTAAAAGTTTGCATTATGCTTTAAACTAGTGACAGAAATTGCTTAACATGATTTCTTGGTTATATGCTGCCTTTGGAATGGCAAGAAAACAGAGTCAAGAAAATACATTCATTCTGTTAAATCTTTATTTATTTTCTAAGGAGTGAGAGAGCATTTTTATCCAAGTGATGAGAACCTCCTGGAGTTGATTGACTTAAATTAGCTTGATTGCTTTTTATCAATTGCAGCTGCACTGTTTAGCATAAAAATGCAAAACATCTAAAAAGCATTTGCCTTGCAGCATACTGGAAAGATGTTTTTAGTTAGTTTTAAGATGTTTCAAATTTTTATTCTGCACAGATTCTCTGAGAATGTATCCAGAACATATCTAGTTACAGAGAATTAGTACAGATATTGTAAACTTTGAGAAAATGAATTAAAGAAAATATGCTGTTTTATGAATTACATATTTAGAATTTGGGCTTTTTAGCTTTTAAATGTCTCTCATAAGTTAAACAGTTCAGCAATATTTGTTGCAGTGGCCAAGCCAAGCAACCGCTGCTAAACATTAAGTAACAGTCTTTGGAACTTTTCTTGTAATGAGCCATTTGGCCTTTCTTGTGGAACTGTGACATGGTTGAGTGGATACTGGCTGTTGTAAAGTTAGGTAAAACCATCTTTGTCTTGAAATCCGATGAATAGATTTTAGACCATCATCTTCATTTTCTTCTTGGTTTAGATGGTTTAATGATGAGTATGGCTGACTTACTAACTCTTCTTGGGTGGGTGATGCCGAAAGGGGTCAGCTCTGTGAGCTGTGCTAGTTCTCTTTCTGAACCAGCTTCTGTTTCTTTGATTCTCCCTTATTTGGCAGATTTTGCCCTCTAGTGCTTTCAGACATTATCAATTCCAAAACCAGAAGAGGGTACACTCTTGGAGTTATTGAAAGAGAAGGAGTAAGGGAGGGAGAGAATGAGCTGATTGCTTGTCTTCTTGTTTTTGTCATAACCACCTACTGGTCTTGGTTGATAGTGAATCTCTTTTAGACACTGAGACTGAAACACAGGATTCCAGTTAGGACAGAGCCCCAAGGACATGTTCAAAGAGGACTGACCCTCAGGGCCACGTTCCTTTTATGGGCTCTGGGTTGTGCTTCATGGCAGAAAAATAAATTTTTCCTGTAAAAATATTTTTCAAATGCAGCACCTATATTTCTTTGTTGGACATTTTATAAGTTGTGTGAGAATGGCACATGTCTACCTTCACTTGGCTGATTTTTCTCATAATTTAAAGGTGTGATGTGTTATGCTCCATCTGTAGTGGAGTTGTAGAGACCATGTGCCCTCAACTGGAGAGAGCACTGGAGTCCTTGTATGCTTCTAAGGCTGTGGGCTCCCCCACCACTGCCCATGTGAAAGCATCTGATGGTTAAAGATCAGTTCAGTAATCCAAAGGTACAGAGCTATTCCACACAAACAGGTGGGGATCCTAACAAGAGCAGACTTGTATCCGACTCTAGAGGTCACTTTGGCAGATGAGAATTCAAAGGCTTTTCCCATAGCCTTTCATTCTGGATGAATCTCTGATTATTCATTTAGATTTGTAGAATCAAATAAGCCTATACTTGATATGTCACATTATTCTCGGGAAATTTTTGAAAAATGCTTCTGCATTTTAATACTGCCTACAGGCCACTTTCCAGAAATCTTTTTTCCTCACACTTTTAATGTCTTATTAATATGCTGTGATGATATTATTAATGTTTAAATCAATCACAATTTTAACATTATGACAGAATTTAAAAAATGGCTCCCATATTCCTTTCTCATCTTTGTTATGCTGTGTTCACATTACGTTTGGCATAATTGCTTTTATAATGTACCAAAAATTTAGTTTTTTAAGAGAAATTTAATATAATGTCATTAAAAGTGTGCCTATGTGATGATAAGCCTGCTGATTTTTATTCATAATCACATTAGATGCTGTGATTTCCCCAGCCATACTCCCACTTTTGGTCATTGCAATTGCTTTTAAAATTTTTCACTGATACTGTTTCAGTGATTATTGTTACCACAATAATATTTCAATGTGAATGTCTTTGAACATTTGGATTGCTGGATCAAAGAATATAATGATTTTTATGGCATTTTACATGCACATGTAAATTGATTGAAAGCAGCCTCTATGTATAAGGTCAAAATAATTTAAACATCAAAGTTTGAAGTGTCTTATGTTAGTAGTTGTGTACCTTCATGTACTTCAGTTAGTGATATATCCAAGGACTCATTCCACCCCCAAAAAAGATCGTTGACCTCATGCGTTTCACTACTGCATCATATCCCATTAGGTGCAGAAAGTATAATTATGAAGCCAGTTTGCCTTTATTTGAAAAAAAACTTGCTCTGTAGAGTCTATCTATACAGTCTCTTTTAATATGTCTTGCAAAGTATAAATCTAAGTTAGATCTTTTCATTTGATGTATACTAATGCAGTTTATTTAATAGTCTGTCCTCATTATTTTTAATGCCATCTTCATCTTATGTCCTATATATAATTGGTTGTCCTGATCCTTTCTCCTGTCAACCTGATGATTACTGCTGTAACTTGCATCAACCTTCCCAACTTTGTGTTGTAGATGAGGAGGGAGACTGTGTTCTCCTTAATCCATACTTTTTCAGAGTGATATTTGATATGTTTATCTGATTTCTTCCCAATTTATTTCTAGAACTGTTTTTATTTCTAAGAAGAATCATCTAAAAATCTACATGTAAGTGTACTTATTTGCAAATTAACTTGGTGAGAATCAAAGTAAATAATTAAATTAAGTAAATAATGTATTCTGTCAAATCTTTCCCCACTTCTAGTGGTTTTTATAACCCTTATTAAGTTTATTCCAATGTGCTTTATCTTTTGTGACATTATTATGCAATATATGCTCGTATGAAGTACATATGTATGTGTATACACAGATTTGTGTTCAGATCACTTATTGTTTTACTGTGAGAATTATGAAAAACTTTTGGTCATTTCAGTTTTCATATAATGTTAAGGCGAATAATAATATCTTATCCCTTTTGTTGTCAGTATCAATTCTTGAAAAACTTTGTCATCCTTATGCAATAGTCAAACTTCAAAACAATTTTAATTTCTTTTGTTTCTATTTTCTATAGGAAAGACTAGAGTTTCTGCAGTAATGGCAACATGGATTCTTTGCTATGCTTTGTATTTCCTAAGGTTGAGAGCTTTTATTTCCTTTAAAAAATGTGATGGGAATGAAAGTTACATTTTATTAAATGGTGACATAAAATCAATTAAAGAGTTAGTTGTCTTTTTTCTACTTTATGGTATTCTTATTAACAAAAGTTGTTATGGTGAAAGAGCCAGATGAAAGCCTATTTGATTTTTAAAGTATTTTAAACTCCATATGCTAGTTTTATTTAGGACTTTTGTATCTATTCTACCAAGGAAGATTTTATACACACACATTACTAGCGTGGTTTTAAAATCAGAATCTATAAATTAGTATAAATTAGTGGGGTCTTTGGTAGTATAAATTAATGTTTTTTTCCCCTATATTCTTGAGTAGTTTATTTAATATGGAAATTATTTTATCCTTGAAAGTTTGAAAAAATTCACCAGTTGCCATCTTAGAAGGAATAACTTTTTACTAATTTAAGTTTTCCTCTCTGGGTGGGATCACATCTCAAGTTTCTCCCTTTGTTAGAATGAGAAGTTTGGACAATGGCTTTTTTTTTTTTTTTTTTAGCATGTGTTTAATTTTCTTCAATTAATTATACTTTATTTAGGTAAGGTTTTTGGTATAGTTAAAAATCAGAAGGGTTGCTTTGGTGACAGGGAGAATTCTTTTTTTGTACTTAGCTACCTGACTATTTTTAGGGTAAAAGCAGTGTATCAGAGGTAGACAGGGTCCTTACAAGCCCCTATTTTTCAGATGAGGAAACTGAAGCACAAATAGGTTAATGTGGCTTGATCAGAACAAATCAGTAGGTATCTATCATGGGAAGACTGGGACTAGGACCCAAAGTCCCTTTGTCCTCATCTAGGTTTCTTTTTACTATAATCTGTTGTCTTTTTTATGAACTGAGAAGGTATGGAATTGGATATATGGGCTACCAAGATGGAGGGAAAGTGAACCTGGAATCTCTTATTGACCTTGAGAGCATAACCTCTGAATCAGAGATTATTGAATTAAGCTTAAGGATTTTAAAGAAGGGTTGGTAAGTTTAATGGACTGCAGTTTATATCAGTTAGCATTCTTTTTTTAAAAAAGATTTTATTTATTCATGAGAGAGAGAGAGAGAGGGAGGCAGAGACAGAGGGAGAAGCAGGCTCCATGCAGCGAATTGGATGTGGGACTCAATCCCAGGACACTGGGATCATGCCCTGAGCTGAAGGCAGATGCTCAACCACTGAGCCACCAAGGCGTCCCTCAGTTAGCATTCTTGTGCTAGCAAGTAGCTAGAACCCATTTCAAATTAGTTTAGACAAAAAATGGGATTTAGTGATTTGTACTATTGAGAATTTTAAGGTTATATTGACTTTAGGCTTAGCTGGATTCTGGGACTGAAACCTCATCATCATTGCTTTTCTTTCATTTTACCCTTTAACCTCTTGGTCTTTTGTTCCTTTTTTGGCTATCTCCTATAAGAAGTTGGGGCCATCAGCAGAACCAGAATCACATCCTCCATTTTTGCAACCTCAACAGAATAAATTAGGTGCATTGGATGGTTCTGGGAAGCACTGTAATTGGTTTGACTTAATTACCTGTTCATCTTTGACCAAATCATTGTGTTGATTCAGTCACAGTCAATGAAATACTTCTAGCAACCAAAGTAATTAAAAAAGTAATCTTTTCTTGTATATCCTAAAGAACATAACAAGTTCTCCAGTTTGTGAACAATAGTAATATTTTTCCCATTTTGAAAGGAGATTCAGGACTACTGTTATTCTCTCCTTATTACTTTCTGACCTCTGTGGCTTTTCTTTCTTCCTCTCTCTGCCCTTTCAGCATTAAAAACAAAACAAAACAAAACAAAACAAACCAAAACAAAGAAAACAACCATGGACCTAATATCTAAGGCTGTTTTTATGTTTCCTCTATCTTGTGTTATTCCTGGGGCCCAGGAGGGCCCTAGAGACAAGAAAGAATAATCACCACTCAATGCCTGGGGCAAAGTGAGGGGAAGTAAAGAATAAACAATTTATTATTTTATTCATGTGAAACATTAATAATTTTGGTTCCTTCTTTCCAGTTGTAGACCTCTACACAAGAGAGATCTGATATATAATTGTGTCATTCGGTTGCAGGTGAACATCTGTCTTTTCTCCTCTTTCTACGAGGCCAGTGTAATTTTCCTGTGCACCTGGAGGTATTGCCAGGTTGAGCTTGGCTGTGATTACTGTGGTTCCTCCTTAGGAGCCTTCCACTTAGAGAAGAGGCCCTTCTCAAGGGTCCCACTCACCCATACTGTAAAAGGGACCTCACTTTCTTAAGAAACTAGATGCCCATAGAGATTATACTAAAAATTAAGATATACTTTGTAATTTCATAAAGGACTTTTGAAAAATTCTCTCAGTCACTGAACTGAAATTATGCCTTGTCAGTTTCTTTGTCTCAGCAACACCTAGTCCTGGATTGTACATTCTTTTTAAAGTTACATGCCAACTTTATATCATTTCCCCATTTCTCTTTGAGGTTGTACTTTAAGGATAGGACTGCTTGGTCAGATTGACCCTGATTCCTACATACCATGAGTCCAACAGTGCAACCACCATGTTAAAGTACCTGCTTAGCTTAAGTGTTGACTGTTCTTTAGTTAAAATATCCTTCAACCAACATGCAAATCCTCCTAGTTTGACCTGGTATTGGTCCACCATTCTAATTGTCACTATCATCTCTCTTCTGGATTGTTGCAGTTTCTTCTTAATTGCTTTCTGTCTCTCCCAGTGCCTCCCCACAGGAAGCCTGTTAACATGTAAGTCCAGTCCCATCTTTCCTCTGCTCAGAACCTTTCAAGGGCTCCTTATTTCATCTAAAGTCCTCACAGTGACATCCAGACCAATGTGATCTCTCTTCACCTCTGCCCCACCACATTCCCATTGCCTTATGACTTTGTCTCCTAGCATTTGTCCCTTCATTCACCCGATTCCAGCCACACTGGCCTCCTGGCTGCTGTCCCAACCTGCCAGGCATGTGTCCACCCCTGGTATACTGGTTCCCTCTACCTAGAACTTTTTTCCTCTGGCTTGCCACATTTCAAGTTCTTTGCATCCTCTACCTTCTTAGTGAGACCTACATTGGCCACCCTCTTTAAAATTGCAGCTCCCTCAACTGCAGGATTCCCCTTGCCCTACTTTATACAATTTTCTAGCATTCTGTAATTTTAATTATTTGCTATGTTACCATTTACTGTCTTTCTCCTGTCATCTTCCCTCCTCCTACTAGACTGACAGCTATTTTGTTCACTGATATCCCTATGATCTAGAAAATAGTAGGTACTTTATGAATATTTTAAAATAAACTGATGAAGTTCTATGGAGATGTTTTAAGATATGGTGTACCTGGGTACTTAACCTTTGGGTCAAAATTTCAAACAGGCCCTAAAATACAACTCAAAAGATATCGAGGATCTCATGTGATCCAGTCCTGTCACATTCAAAGACACATAGCCCAATAATTAAAGTAATTAAAAAGTAGTTCCATTCTGTTGAACTCCCCAAAATATCACCAGCTAAATTTATTACAACTTATTTTAGTGAGGAGCAGAGCTTTGTAGTTTCTCAGAAGGGAAAATTAGAAATGGAATATTTACAGGGCTTTGAGGTTGGACTCAAGTGGTTAAGATGGGCCTTTTAGGCAGAACTAATTGGAATTGGCCAAAGTTTGGGATATAGTAATTTAGGGTTGGTTAACATAGCAAAGTGATCGTCTTGAAGAGAATCATGATAAATAACTATGGTTGATAAATAAATCATTTGGCCAGGTGAGTAGATTATTGTCTCCAATAAAATGATCAATTGGAATTTCCTGATGCTAATAGTGAATTTATTAGTTTATACCCTTATAGGGCAAAGATTTCCTGGAACAAACAACTAAGATATTGACATGGGTTCTACTGTCATATTAGAGTCATAATGTCAAATATGGTCTCAATCCTTAATTCTTGTGACTCTTTAAAAAGATCCACTTCATTCATCTATTCTTAATGCATACATCTGAAAAATACTTACTGGTTTCCTATAGTGAGCCAACACTAGGTTAGTAGTGCAGCAGAGTTTCCTATCAACCATTCTTTTTTTTTTTTTTTTTTTTTTTTAATCTCAGGTTCCTTTCTTAACACTCAGCTATTCTGTATCTTCTCACCACTTCAAATCCCTGCAAACTTCTTTTGATATCAAAGTCATGCAGCTTTTTGGAATTTCTCACCATCTCCCCTCCTGCTTATTTAAAACAAATATATAGATTGAATTTTTTTATTTTTATATTTTGTAACTTATTTCAAAATTTCTCAACCTTAGAACTATTGACATTTTAGGCTGGATAGTTCCACCTACTAGATATCAATCACATGCCCTTGCACCCCAAAATGTCTCCAGACATTATTGATTGTCCTCTGGAAGGCAGGATTGTCCGGGCTGAGAGCCATTAGCTTGGTCTGTTGTTTGGATTTTGAACAATAAAGGGCAGTCTGAGAGCTGACCCAGCAAGTGAGAATTCATTCCCTTTGAAAGAGGGAAGGATACGTCTATGCACACATGATACTTTGGCACCAGTACATCTTTGCTGAGTGCTCCTTCTCAAGGGCATGTATCATTATGCCAATTCCCATGCCCATCAAAACAACCCCAAATCTGCAGCATGGCTCAGTTTATCTTTCTCATCTCTCCACTGCCCCAGACTCAATACTGTCAGTTGAACTCTGTGGGTATATCAAGCTATTTTTTGGTTCCCCAACCAGTAACACTATTTCTTGCCTCTAGATTTGAAGTTTTTCCATCTCAAATGAGTTCCTTCCTTTTATTGACCTTTATCCCTTCAGTTTCAGCTTCAATATCCTACTCCAGGGAGCTCTTCCTAATTCATCCTAGACTAATTTAAGTGGTCCCATAGCACTGTCTACCTTTCTTATCATAAGAGCTAGCCAAATTTTATTGGGATTGCTATTTAGTTCTTTCTTGCTAGGTTATCAGCCCAGTGAAAAAGATAGGACTATCTCATTCACCATTGTTTTTATCTTTAAAACCCTACATAAAGCCTGGAACTTGGTCAATACTGACAAAAAAGTTGTAAAATTAATTTTTGAAAATAGTATTAATTACCAATTTAGGGAATAATACATAAGATTTTACAATATCAACAGGTTCATTGGAAGAAATTCAACCTAACTTTCCCCCCGAACCTTTTATTTTTTATTTTTTCCCCCTGAACCTTTTAGAAGTTTAGAATATCAAACTATCAATAGATAGAACAAAGAATTAGATATTTTTTCTTTGTCTTACTGTAAATTCAGATCAAACCTTCTCTGCAGAAAACATAAATCCATTAAACTGTCTCTGCTTAACAATGAAATATCTTAACTTCTCATTCTTTAACTGTTATGTTTAGCAGAAGTTTTACAAGTTGGAAATCTACAAGGTGAATCCAATCTAGCTTTTGTGTTCTGGGCTCACCCAGTGTCCTTTCTTTGTGTGTGTGTGTGTGTGTGTGTGTGTGTGTGTTTTATTTTCCTTTGGGAAATAAAAAAGTTGCTAGAAATGAAAGTCATACCATGTCACATAATAATGTAGATTTCTAGTTTCACTTGAGTTAAAATGAAGCTCTCAGCAGCACCATGGTGCCTCTTGACAATCTTGGGTGGGCACTCATGCAATGGCTGGCTTGGGATGAGACATGTGCTCCCCAGTTTGCCCAGTCCCCACCTAACCACTTACTCTTGATATTGATTGGCCTGACCTCCTTGGCATTTAATTTGCAGCTCCAGTATTTAGTATGCTGTGTAAGTGAAGTTAGGAAGGGAAAGGTTAGCCAGTGAACATTTGAATAAAATATGAGCGTAAGAACATCCAGGTGACAAGGATCTGGTAACAGTTGTTAATGAAAGTGCCTCGTTTTATTGGATTCAAACTTTATTCTGAAAAGAAGCACAATCAAAATCCTTTTTTTTTCTTCCAATTCTAATACAGGTTGCAGAGGATGAGGGGAGGATGAGATGCTCCTTGGCTGAGGCATGTACAGACTAATTTCCTCAGCTCAGCAAGTTTGAACACAAACATCTTGATTCTTTCCTCTGAGGCTCAAAGCAACCCAGTTTCCTCCTGCTAGGTGGAGTATTTCCAACCTAGCGCATTTTCTTCTCTAATAAATGACTTCCTCTTGACATTACTGGGACACTAAAACTATAATGGCTTCTCCGGGGCCTTGATTTGAGAGGCAGAAAAGCTGAGGTCTTGGATCCTGTTTGTCTGTCATGTGTTCTACATCTCCTAGTGTTCAGGCTGTTCTTTTTTCTTTTTTTTTTTTTTTTTTAAGATTTATTTATTTATTTATTTATTTGAGACGGGGGGGTTGGGGGGAGAGAGAGAGAGAGAGAGAGAGAGAGAGACAGAGACACAGGCAGAAGCAGGCTCTATGCAGGGAACCCGACGTGGGACTGGATCCCTGGTCTCCAGGACCACGCCCTGGGTCAAAGGCGGTGCTAAACCACTGAGCCACTGGGGCTGCCCTGTTGAGGCTGTTCTAATGGACAGATGAGCCTCAGTTCTGACTTTGAGTGGATGTGGGGTCATGGGTTGAGTCTTTCTCTTTCCTGTGGCTTACTTCCCTTCTTTGAAAACAGGGGAATGATGATGCTTTCCACCTCGTCATCGCATCCTTAGGCTGGCATGTAGCACTTAAGGCATTCAATACAATAAATAGCAGTAGATTTTGTTACTATCACAATGTTGTTTTATTTATTTATTTTTTAATTAAAATTTTTTTTATTATTTTTTTATTTCTTCTTTTTTTTTACATTTTTTTAAATTAATTGGCACAATGTTGTTTTAAAGAGGGACTAGAGTGTAGCCCTTCAAAAACATTTGGAATGGTGAAGGCGGATATATGAATAACTTGATTTTTTTTGAAGAAAAACAATCTCTCTTTTTTTGGTTACAATATTGTTGTTATTGTCTAACCTGTAAATGCTCCTACCTTGGTTGGCAACAGAAAGCACTCTGGCAAGATCTGTTTCCCTGAGGTGTGAAGAGGATTACGGAAGTGCAGGCTGGAGGCTCACATGCCCACAGCTCAAAGAGTGCAGGGCCTATCCACTCATCTCCAAACATGTCAGAAAATGCTTTTCAGAGCAGACATCATCCTATCCAATGAAATGGATCTTTATTCTTACGACGTTTATAGAGATTAGAAAGAGCAGAATTCCATTCATCTTTGCCTGGAAAATAACTTTCCATTCAGAATGGTACCAAGAAGAGAAAAACAGAAGAAGCTCACCCTTCCTTATTTTGATTTACTCCAAAATTTCATTGTTGAGGACTCGTCAGAGGAAAGAAAATGAGTTTTTAGGCTCCTTTCCTCGTAATTCCATCTTCCTTATAATTTTAATATCATGTGTAATCATGAAATAAGAGATTATTTTAACAGATTTTATTGTATGGGGTTGCAAGCATAAATATATTGCAACTTAGTAATGTTAATGAAAATAACTAATGATGACACAAGATATATAGAAATGGCAGGGAAGTAAATTCTAGCCTTGGTCTTCTGAAGGGTGATATTTCAGGAAATGCCTTTTTTCAAGTTCCTGGGGATTCTTGTGAGTCTGACAAAATTTGGCATTTGAAAATGGTAAATTTTATGGCCTATTTTGCCTGTTTGTGCAAACAATATTTAGAATTGTTAGCAATCAAGATGAAAAATCTCCTTCCATTGGGGTTACTTTAACCCCCTTTATTGTGTGGTTATTTTGTCAGGTGTAGAATTAAATCATATTGCATAATGGTGTGGTCATGTCAAACTTCTGAGGACACAGACATCATCTTCTATGTTGTTTCCAGGGCCTATCACTGCATTCTGGATATGAGTGCTTTTTCTGTGCTTGCTCAGTAGTCCAGGGGCATTGGTTCAGGCCCATGTTTTCTGATAAAGGTGTTGTTGAGTTCTGGGTAGGAAAGGGTTTGAAAACATTCAGCCTGTGAGCCTAACTAACAATGTATTTTGAGAACCTGCTGTGTATAGAATACACTATTAAACTTGCATTTGAAAAACAGTATTCTGGTGTAGCATTTTCCACAATATGTTCTCTTGGATATTAATAGGATATTATAAGAAAGAGAGTGTTAGAGGTAAATAAGCTTGGGTAATGCTGATTAACCAAAGTTAACATGGATTCTCAGAGCATTTTGTAAATCTTGGAAGAGCATTTCCCATATTTATCTTATGGTGGAATGTTTGCCCCTACCCCACTTCCAGTCCTTTTTCCTCCAACAAGAGTACTTGTAGAACTGGTTTGCTCTAGAAATTTTTGGGGGGAATGCTAGGATTACACATAGCGAAAGGTTTTACGGGGAAGGAAACTTCTTACAAATGTCACTAGCAGGGTGGAATGGCAATCCAGGACCTGGAGCAGAAAGGCTATGTTTATATTGGGAATGAATTTGAACTTTGAATTTTTGAGTGTGACCAAGGCAGGAAAAGAAACCTATATATACCTTTTACATGATCAGGAAGGGCATTTTCTACAGATTTCCTCTCTTTCCTATAGGAAAACATGCCAAGCTCATTAATGTGGTATACACAGTTTTTAGGATCTGGCATCTCACTTCATGGCTCCATTCTCGGGTAACTTCTTCTCTGTCCTGCTGGCCTACCCCATGGACACCCTATACACCCCCTTGTCTCCTGTGAACTTATTTTCCCAGACTCAGGTCAGATGTCATATCCTCTGAGAACATTTTCAGCAGTTGTTTGGGAGAGTTCTACACTTCTCTCTCATGGTTGTCAGTTTATATACCACTCCTCTAGAACATAGGCCTCTGGAGAGCAAGGGTACTATTTATCTTTGGATTCTCATAAAAAATAATGAACATTGGTTGTTGGTAGTGAGTGAGTGAATGAAAGAGGATACTGTATTAGTTTTCTAGGGATGCCATAATAAATTCCTACAACCTTGGTGGCTTAAAACAACAAAAATTATTGTCTGACAGTTCTGGAAACCAGTTATCCAAAATTAAAGCACTCCCTCCAGAGGCTCTACAGGAGAACCTTCCCTTGTTTGTTCCTGCTTCTGGTGGCTCCAGGCATTTCTTGTCTTGGACTGTATAATTGCAACCTCTGCCTCCATCTTTATGTGGTTTTTCTCCTGTCTATGTCTCTACTCCATGTGTCTCTTATCAGGATCTTTATCATTGGATTTAAGGCCCATCCAGATAATCCAAGATGATCTTATCTATAGATCCTTAATTTCATCTAGAAAGACCTTTTTTTTTTCTAGATAAGGTCACATTCACATATTCTATAATGTGGGTATATTTTTTGGGGGGTGGCCACCATTTAACTCACTACAAATATGAAGTAGGTTTTTCAAGATCAGAGGATATATAAGAAAATCCTACTTCAAGAACAGGGGACCAGCCATACATGTAAGGGTGAGGATTCAGGATTGAGTGTTTTAGATCCAGAGAGACCCCATAGGCTACCATTGTTCCTCAAACTTCTGTACCTGACAACTCATCATCTCTTCATCACCGATCTTCTTACCAAGTCTGAGTGTGGCCTCCAGATCCTTCTTTTTTTTTTTTTAATTTTTATTTATTTATGATAGTCACAGAGAGAGAGAGAGAGAGAGAAAGAGAGAGAGAGAGGCAGAGACACAGGCAGAGGGAGGAGAAGCAGGCTCCATGCACCGGGAGCCCGATGTGGGATTCGATCCCGGGTCTCCAGGATCGCGCCCTGGGCCAAAGGCAGGCGCCAAACCGCTGCGCCACCCAGGGATCCCCTCCAGATCCTTCTTAACACCAGGCTCTATAAAGCTATTTCCAGTCACCTGGAGTGGGCATGTGAGGTGGACAAACAGAACTTTGAGATGATGAACAGAGCAAACTTTCTAAGCGGTATGGGCAGTCCTGTTGAAAGAGTTCCATAAGAGACTAGGGAATTCAAGCTTAATGGAAGTGGAACACAAACATTTTATTCCGTGAAGCATGTATTTCTTCTAGGGAATGCTTTGGGGATCGAGGGAGCACATATTTGTGCATGCCTCTGGTCCTTTATATGCTTCCCCACAGGATCCAAAATGCCTGGTGTGAAGATACTTAGGAGGGAAGAAATGCCTCCTCTGTGTTCCATTTCCTAATCTACAGAAGAAACTGGGACCACTCTGGTTAATGTTGATAGCTTCTAAAAGACTCAAATTCTGCCTGGATATGGATATGAAGGAATCTTGGCAGTATGTTTGTCCTGGCAACATCCTTAGTCATCTTGTTTTTTGCATAAACTTACTTGTATTTGGGATGCAGTAGAGTGGCAACCTTCTTTGGTGCATTTGGTTTTTCCGTCATCAGAAGGTTATAGTTTCTAGACATACTTTTCCCCTCTGACTCAGACAGTACTTCTTTTAGATTACTTCTCTCATTCCTAGGTATTTCTTGTGTTTTGACTAGGTAGGATGCTGTCAGCACATGCCCCCCCCCCAATAAAATTGGTAATTGTGAAATGTAGGGCTATGGTGATTGTCAGTTATTTTCTCTTCAAGAAACTTTTTTTTTTTTTTTTTTTTTGCAAGATAAATGTGATGCAAAGTGCTGTCTGTATTCCCCCCTTAGACTGCACTGAAAATGCTTACTTTTTAAATGGGTAAATACCTAGTGACCAGGTTTGCTTTTGGATATCCGGCTGCTCAGAAACAACAGTCCCTTCCTTTGTGGGTGATTTGATGAGTTCTAGTATTGCAGAATATGAACTAACAGAATAGAATCATAAAATCACAGAATGTCAGATTTGGAACTGGATCAGTGAGTTCAACCTCTTCATTTTACAGATGTGAAAATGGTGGGAATTTCTAATCACCAATTATTACTCTTTAAGCATTTCTCTCTTAAAATTGTAGAACTCTAAACAAAGAGAGCACTGCTGCAAGAATAATACAATGGAATATTGTTAACTTACTGCTCATATGGTAATTTGATTTACACATATACAACACATACTCACTTGTGCATGCACACAGAAAATTTGCAGGATGAAACAGATTTTTCTATACTTTGCAAAATGTTTCCCATTGTAACATGGTAAATATTTTCAGGAGCAATGATGGTGAATCCAGAAAGGGATGGCTGTTTGTTTCTCTTTATGAAAAAAAAAATGAGCAAAGAATGTATTTAGCATGATTTGAATTTTTTTAAACATCATGGAATGTCTTGTTTTTGGCCTAATTGGTTTTTATAATTATTGATTGATTGTCTTCCTCACTCCTGGAGCTGTGTTTTTTTCCAGTTTTATGTTCCTTGGTAACAAAATGCTTACAAATTGGAAGAGTCCATAACAAGTCCCAACAGAGAAACAGTTGCTTTCTCTGGCCAAAGTAAATTTGTGCAGGATTTGGTGTTACCACCCATTTCAGAATCATTTAGGCTCGTCCTAACAGTCAATGATGTGAAGCTTCAACTTGGTTTAAAAATGCAGATGTTTTCCTAAATTCCATACACACTTTAGTGGAGTGTATTATAATGGAACTATAGTAGTGAATCTTCCTTTCCTTCAGTTATTCATGTGTGTAAAACATGTTTCTGAATACCTGAGGATGGAAGTATTTTCATTATTTTGAAAGGCAAATCTGTGAAAACTAGTTAAATAGTAAATATTTGACTTAATTGAAACATTGCAACATAAGCATATGTAGAGGAAATAGTGTATACCTGCTAGCATTTTGCAGGGTTTTCTTGTTGATGACATTTTGTTCAGGGGATTTTATTTTATTTACTTTTTATTTTAATTCCAGTTAGTTAAGAGACAATGTTATATTAGTTTCAGGTATACAATATATGATTCAATAATTTCATACATTACCCAGTGCTCATCACCTGAATCCCCATCACTTATTTAACCTAACCCCCTCCCCCTTCCCTTATGGTAACTATCAGTTTGTTTTCTTTAATTAAATGTCTGTTTCTCAATTTGTCTCTATTTTTCTCCTTTTTATTCATTTTTTTTTCTTAAATTCCACACATGAGTGATGGGGATTCAGGTAATTGTCATATGGTAATTGTCTTTCTCTGACTGACTTATTTCATTTAGCATTACACTCTAGCTGCATCCACATTGTTTCAAATGGCAAGATTTCATTCTTTTTTATGGCTGAACAATATTCCTGTTTGTGTGTATGTGTGTGTGTGTATGTGTGTATGTGTATCACATCTTTATCTGTTCATCTATCAGTGAACACTTGGGCTGCTTCCATATCTTGGCTATTGTAAATAATGCTGCTATAAACATAGAGGTGCATGTATCCCTTTGAATAAGTGTTTTTGCATTCTTTCAGTAAATATCTGATAGTGCCATTACTGGATCATATGGTAGTTCTATTTTTAACTTTTGAGGAAACTCCATATTGTTTTCCGCAGTGGCTGCACCAGTTTGCATTCCCACCAATAGGGTGCACAAGTGTTCCTTTTTCTCCATAAGCTCACCAACACCTATTGTTTCTTGTTGATTGATTTCTTATTGATTTCAGTCATTCTAACAAGTGTGAGGTAATATCTCATTGTAGTTTTGATTTGTGCTGATGATTAGTGAGTGATGAAGGGCATCTTGTCATATATCTGTTGGCTATCTGAATGTCTTCTTTGGAGAAATGTCTGTTCATGTTTTCTGCCCATTTTTAATTGGATTGCTTGTCTTTTGGGGTATTGAGTTGTACAATTGTTTACTTATTTATTTATTTATTATTTATTTATTTATTATTAACGTAGACATAGAGAGAGAGAGAGGCGGAGACACAGGAGGAGGGAGAAGCAGGCTCCATGCCTGGAGCCTGATGTGGGACTCGATCCCGGGACTCCAGGATCGTGCCCTGGACCAAAGGCAGGCGCTAAACCACTGAGCCACCCAGGGATCCCCGAGTTGTACGATTTTTTCAAAAAGATTTTATTTATTCATGAGAAACACAGAGAGAGAGGCAGAGACAAAGGCAGAGGGAGAAGCAGGCTCCCTGCGGGAAGCCTGATGTGGGACTCAGTCCCAGGACTCTGGGATCACAACCTGAGCTGAAGGCAGATGTTCAACCACTGAGCCACCTGGGCATCCCTACAAAGTCTTTATATATTTTATATACTAACACTTGATTGGATATGTCATTTACAAATATTTTCTTTTATACTATAGGTTACCTTCAGTTTTGCTGGTTGTTTCCTTTGCTATGTAGTAACTTTTTATTTTGATGTAGCCCCAATTGTTTACTTTTGCTTTTGTTTCCCTTGCCTCAGGAGGCATATCTAGAAAGAAATTGCTATGGCTGATGTCAAAGAGGTTACTACCAAATCTGGGATTTTTATGGTTTCAGACATTTAGGTCTTTAATTCAATTTGCATTTATTTTTGTGTATGGTATAATAAAGTGGTCCAGTTTCCTTTTTTTGCATGTTGTCTAGTTTTCCCAGTACCATTTGTTGAAGAGACTGTTCTTTTCCCATTGAATATTCTTTTCTGTTTTGTCAAAGATTAATTGATCATCTAGTTGTGGGTTCATTTCTGGGTTTTCTGTTCTGTTCCATTGATCTATGTTGTCTATTTTTGTGACAGTACCATACTGTCTCGATCACTACAGCTTTATAATATAACTTGAAATCTGGAATTGTGATGCTTCCAGCCTATTTTTCTTTTTCTTGATTGCTTTGGCTATTCAGGATCTTTTGTGGTTCCATACAAATCTTAGGGTTGTTTTTTCTAGTTCGGTGAAACATGCTGTTGTTATTTTGATAGGGATTACATTAACTGTATAGATTGCTTTGGGTAGTATAGACATTTAAACAATATTTGTTCTTCTAATCCATGAACATGGAATGTCTTTCCATTTCTATGTGTTGCCCTCAATTTCTTTCATCAGTGTTTTGTAGTTTTCAGAGTACATGTCCTTTACCTCTTTGATTAGGTTTATTCCTAGGTATCTTACTATTTTTGATGCAATTGTAAATTGGATTGATTCCTTAATTTCTCTTTCTGTTAATTTATTATTGATGTACAGAATTGCAACAGATTTCTGTACATTGATTTTTTTTTGTTTTTTTTTGTTTTTTTTTGTTTTTTTTTTTGTACATTGATTTTGTATCCTGTGAATTTACTGAGTTTATTTAGCAGTTTTTTGGTGGAGTCTTTCAGGTTTTCTATATATAGTATCATGTCATCTGCAGATAGTGAAAATTTTACTTCTTCCTTACTGATTTGGATTCTTTTATTACTTTTCATTGTCTAATTGCTGTGGCTAGGACTTCCAGTACTATTTGAATAAAAGGGGTGAGAGTGAGAGGGACATCCTTGTCTTACTCCTGACCTTAGGGGTAAAGCTCTCAGTTTTTCCCCTTTAAGGATGATGTTAGCTGTGGGTTTTTCACCAATGGCCTTTATTATGTTGAGATATGTTCCCTCTAAGCCTACTTTGATGAGGGTTTTTATCACCAGTGGATATTAACTTTTTCAAATGATTTTCTGCATCTACCGAAATGATAATATGGTTATTATCCTTTCTCTTATTGATGTGATGTATCATGTTGATTGATTTACAAATATTGAGCCACCCTTGCAACTCAGGAATAAATCCCACTTGATCATGGTGAATGATTTTTTATTTTTTATTTTATTTATTTTTATTTTTTATTTTTTATTTTTTTAAAGATTTATTTATTCATTCATTCAGAGAGAGCGAAGAGAGAGGCAGAGACACAGGCAGAGGGAGAAGCAGGCTCCACGCAGGAAGCCAGATGTGGGACTCGATCCCCGGTCTCCAGGACCACACCCCAGGCTGCAGGCGGCGCCAAACCACTGCACCACCGGGGCTGCCCTTTTTTTTTTTTTTTTTTTTTTGATTTTTTAAAATGTATTGTTGAATTCTGTTTATGAATATTTTGTGGAGGATTTTTAAATCTTTGTTCATCAGAGATATTGGCCTGTAGTTCTCTTTTTTTGTGGTGTTTTTTTCTGGTTTTGTTGTGATAATGCTATTCTTATTCCACTGAATTTGGAAGTTTTTCTTCCTTTTCCTTTTTTTTTTTTTTTTTTTTGAATAGTTTGAGAAGAATAGATATTAATTCTTCTTTAAGTGTTGGATAGAATTCACCTGTGAATCCATCTGGTCCTGGATTTCTGTTTTTTTTTTTGGGGGGGAATTTTTTGATTACCAATTCAATTTCTTTGCTAGGTATTTATTTGTGCAAGTTTTCTCTTTCTTCCTGTTTCAGTTTTGGTAGTTTACGTGTTTCTAGAAATTTATTTATTTTGTCTAGTTTGTCCAATTTGTTGGCATATAGTTTTCATAATATTCTCTTATAGTATTTCTGTGGTGTTGGTTGTTATGTTTCCCCTTTCATTTGTGATTTTATTTATTTGAGTCCTTTCTCTTTTTGTTTCTTGTTAAGTCTGTCTGGAGGCTTATCAGTTTTATTGATTTTTTTCAGAGAACCAGATCTTGGTTTCATTGATCTGTTCTATTGCTTTTTTAGTTTCTATATCATTTATTTCTGTCCCAATATGTATTATTTCCTTCCTTCTCTGGTTTTGGGTTTTTCTTATTGTTCTTTTCTAGAAAGGTGTAAGGATAGGTTGTTTATCTGAAAATTTTTTTTGCTTCTTGATATAGGCCTATATTGCTATAAACTCCTCTTAGAGCCACTTTTGCTGTATCCCAAAGGTTTTGGACCATTGCATTTTCCTTTTCATTTGTTTCCATGTACTTTTAAATTTCATCTTTGATTTCCTGGTTGACCCATTCATTGTTTAGTAGCATATTTTTAAACTTCATGTATTTGTGGTCTTTCCAGATTTTTTTCTTTTGGTTTACTTTCAGTTTCATAGCATTGTGGTCAGCAAAGATAAATGATATGGCTTTGATCTCTTTGAATTTGTTGAGGCTTGCTTTGTGGGGTAATGTGTGATCTATTCTGGAGAATGTTCAATGTGCAATGGAAAAGAATGTGTATTCTGCTGTTTAGAATGGAATGTTCTGAATATATCTGTTAAACCCATCTGTTCCAGTGTGTCATTCAAAGCCATTGCTTTCCTTGTTGATTTTCTATATAGATGATCTGTCCTTTGATGTAAATAGGTTGTTAAAGTTTCCTACTATTGCTGTATTATTATAAATTAGTTCCTTTATGTTTTGTGTATTTGAGTGCTCCTATTTTGGGTACATAAATATTTACAATTATCATATCTTCTTGTTCTATTGTATCCTTTATTACTATATAGTATCCTTCTTTGTCTCTTCTTACAATCTTGTTTTAAGACTATTTTATCTGATGTAAGTATTGCTATTCCAGCTTTCTTTTGGTATTCATTTGCATGATAGATGTTTCTCCATCCCCTCACTTTTTTTTTTTCAAGGTTTTATTTATTAGAGAGAGAGAGATAGTGAGAAAGAGCAGGAGCAGAGGGAGAGGTGAAACAGGCTCCCCGGGAGCAGGGAGCCTGATGTGGGGCTCAATCCCAGGATTCTGGGATCATGACCTGAGCCAAAGGCAGATGCTTAACCACCTGAGTCACCTAGGTGCCCCCCAACCCCTCACTTTTAATCTGCAGTTGTCTTTAGGTCTAATATGAGTCACTTGTAGAGAGCACATAGATGGGTCTTGTGTTTTTTACCCATTTTGTCACCCTGAGTTTTTTTACTGTAGTTTTGAGTCTATTTACATTCAAGGTAATTATTGATAGATATGTATTTATTGCCTTTTTATTATTTGTTTTATGGTTGTTTCTGAAGACTTTCTCTAATCCCCTCTTGTCTCTTATGATTTGCTGATTTTCTTTAATGATATATTTGAATTTCTTTTTCTTTATTTTTTGAATACTTATTATTAATTTTTGACATATGGTTACCATTAGATTTGTATATAATCTCTTCTGCATGTAGCAGTCTATATTATGGTCATTTAGGTTGGAACCTATCTATAATCCTCTCCTTCCCATATTTTAGGTACATGTTTTTATATTTTATATCCTTTTATTTTTTGAGTTCCTTGACTGGTTTCTTAGAGAAATATTCATTTTTACATTTTCTAAATTTATTCTGTCACTTTTGGTCTCTTCTTTCCACTCAGAAAATCCCCTTTAATATTTCTTGCAGAGCTGGTTTAGTGGTCATGAACTACTTTAGTTTTTGTTTGTCTGAGAAACTCTTTATTTCTCCTTATGTTCTGAATGATAGTTTTGCTGGATAAAGTATTCTTGGATGCAGATTTTTCCCATTCAGCACATCAGCACTTTGAATATATCATGCCACTCCCTTCTGTCTTGGTAAGGTTCTGCTGAAAAATCCTCCACTAGCTTTATGGGTTTTCCTTTGTAAGTTACTGTCTTCTTTATTTTCATGCTGCTTTTAAAGTTTTTCTTTATCACTGTATTTTGCCAATTTAATTATAGTATATCTTGGTGTAGATATGCTTTTGTTGATTTTGATGGTAGTTCTCTCTGCCTTCTGGATCTGGATATCTGTTTCCTTCCCCAGATTAGGAGAGTTTTCAGCTATTATTTCTTCAAATAAATTTTCTTCCCCGTTTTCTCTCTCTTCTTCTCTGGCACTCCTATAATATGAATGTTATTATGTTTGATGGAGTCACTGAGTTCCCTAAGTCTGTTCTTGTTTTGCATAATTCCATTTTTTCTCTTTTTTTTTTTTTCTCTTTTGTTAAACTCAAGTACTTTCTAGTACTCTGCCTTCTAGATCGCTAATTCATTCCTCTGCTTCTTCCATCTTAGGATTCATTCCACCAAACATGTTATTCATTTCTTTTATTGAGCCCTTTATCTCTGATACGTTATCCTCTATCTCTTTGTTAAGGATCTCACTCATGTCATACAATCTTTTCTCAAGTTCAGTGAATATCCTTGTGATCATTACTTTAAATTCACTATCAGGCATTACATATATCTGTTTTGCTTAGATCTCTGGCCATGGCGTTGCCCTGTTCTTTCAGTTAGGGTAAATTTCTCTGTCTTCTCATTTTGTCTAAGTCTCTGGGCTTGTTTCTCTGTGTTAGGAAAGTCAGCTACTTCTCCTGTTCTTAAGGGTAGTAGCCTTATGAGGAAGAGGTCCTGTAGTGCCCTGCCATGTGGTGTCCCTTATTCCCCAGGTCTGGCACTCCTGAGAATGTCTCCAATGTGTGCTGCTTGTATGCTGCTGTTTTGTCCTGACCACTTTTTCCTTCAGGTCGGTCATCTGCAGAGGCTCTTTTTGCTTGTTGTGGGCAGTGTTTTGTTACTGGCGTGAATGTGGCATGTTTTAACGAGATGTGCTCTGGTCTGCTTGTGCAATGAGACCTATTGCCACCACCACTGGAACTGAGGCTCCATAAAGTTCTCCTGTAGGGAGATGCGATGTGAGCAAGGGTTTGGGCTGGTCTTCTCTGGGAGGGGGCCTGCTGTGATGGGACTGAGACAGGTGTATCTAGGAGGTGGGGTTCCACTGGAGTATGGATTCTGGGGCTTGATGTAAGCAGGTTAGGTAGTGAGTGTCTGCACTGAGCTGGTTCCCACAGTGGACCTGTACTTATACTGAGGGTGTGAGAGAGAAATGGCATCAGCCAGTTCCTTTGATACCAGAGGTGTCTCTCAGTGAATGCAATCTCTCTGGATGTGCTCCAGTGTTCAGAGCATTTTAGAAATGGAGAATAGAGGTATTATTTGCTACTGTGTAATATACTATATGGCAGCAAATAATATATTTTAATTTTATATTGTATATCATTATTTATATGTAAATGTGTATTATCCATGATTATTATATATGATTCAATATATGATTATTATACATGATTCAATATAGAATACATAAACATAAACATAATATAAAAATATGTATTATATACAATATATAAATATATAATAAACACATTATATATATGAATGTGTATATATATATATATATATATATGAATTACAGTTCTACCATGTTAGCCTGGAGACCCCTCAGAGCCTGAATCTTTTCAACTGCAAATAATACCTACCAATACCAATATATCAGAAAGTATGAAATATATACTATAATTTTACTGACTTTATTTATGTTTTTGGCTTCATGCTATATTCCTCTTCCCTTCTGTGCTTGTCATTCATATAGTTCACATATTTACAACTTTTCTCCTTTTGAGCATGATGTTCAGAGTAGGCCCTTTGGAGTTTGATATATATGGGCTCAAGTCTCAGGTTTGCCACTGTAAGCTGTGTGGCTCTAGGCTTTGTAAAATGGAGAGCAGCATCTGCTGTCCCAAAGTGTTGGTGGATCTCATGAAATTGCTCAAGGGTGTTAACTTATATTCCCATGATTCTTTTCAGTGTGATTAATGATAATCACATTTAATGATAGCTGCTAGAATATAGCACTCTAATGACTAAATTTATAACCATATATAGATGATTAGTAATCATAAATGATTAATTATTATTAAACAGCAGCCACTGTTCATGTTTCTGTTTTATTTCTTGGTACATTTAAATGAAGCTCCCTGTAGGTCATGATTCAATTAATCCTTATAGTATCAGTACTGTTATTATCCTTTTTTATGGAGAGGGAAACTTAAGTGTTGGGAGATTGTATCTTTCTATAAGCTATAGTGATTAAGTGGAAAATTAAGATATGAATTTGAGGAGTCTAGAGCCTCTGTGTATATTTATTACTATTATTTGGCTTTGAACATTGTGTTAATAAAATATTAGATAAAGAGTCATAGCAGTTTTGATATGTATTACTATAAATAATTCTAGGAAAGATTGTGCACTTGCCTGCTCCTCTAACTGCAGCATTTCTGCCTTGAGAAGAGGTCAATTGGAAAGGCAGATGATCATTTGATTTTCTGGGAGCTCTGGGCCTGATTGAATTTACCTTACTCTGAGTTCCCCATAGCAGTCAGTGGGATGCCCTAGTTAGCTTACAAGTGTAATTGACTAATCTCAACTTAATCTTTGTTTTTTATCACTTATGTAACTGAGTATATAGTAGGGATTTAATAAACTCGTACTTACTTGCTTATGTGTACTTCCAGAAATATTCTATGTACACACAAGCACATATTCCTTCTGTCATTCACAATTGGAAACATATTACTCTGGAGCCCACATTGCATTTTACATTTGGCTTTTGCAGATATTTTCTACAGTTTGCCTTTTGTCTTTTTTTCATGAAGACATTTACATTTGTATTTAATCTTATTTGTCTTTTCCTTTATGGTATTTAAGCTTTTTTTTTCTCTTGCTTAGAAAATGCTTTCTACGAACTAGGGGTGGTGGAAGGGGAGGTGGGCGGGGGTGGGGGTAAACTGGGTCACTGGCACTGAGGGGGGCACTTGATGGGATGAGCACTGGGTGTTATTCTATATGTTGGCAAATTGAACACCAATAAAAAATAAACTTATAAAAAAAAAAAAGAAAGTGCTTTCTATAGAGTACTCCCCAACCTATCTGCAGTTTTGCTTTCCATAGTTTCAGAAAGTCAGTGGGAGCTTAATGCTTCATCATTATGCCTATGTCATTCATCTCACTTCACCTCATCATGTAGGTATTTTATCAAGTCATATCTTCACAAACAGAAAGGGGTGAGTATGGTTGAGAAAGGTATTTTGAGAGAGAAAGAAGGAGAGAGACCACATACAGCAGTTTTATTATAATATATTGTTATAATTGTTATATTTTAACAGTAGTTATTGTTAATCTCTTATTGTGTCTAATTTGTAAATTAAACTTTATCATAGGTATGTATATATAGAAAAAAAACATAGTATATAGAATTTGGTACTAAATTTCTAAGTTTCAAGCATCCACTGGGGGTCTTGGTACATATCTCTGCAGATCAGAGGGGACTATTATACTCAGAAATAAAAGGAAGAGCCCCCATATTTTTTTCTAGAATTTTCATGGTTTAATTTTTTTACATCTAACTATTTATTAAGAATTAATTTTTATTATAAGGAGTTAGGTTAGAGTTTATTTTTGTAAGTGGATAGTCAGTTTTCAGGCATTATTAATTAAATAATCCATATTTTCTCTATTGAATCTAAATCTCACTTTTATCATATGCTAAATTTCTTTAAGTATGGATGCCAGGGTGACTCAGTCAGTTGAGTGTCTAACTCCTGATTTTGGCTCAGGTCATGATCTTAGGGTTGTGAGGTAGAGTCCTGTGTGGGGCTCCCCACTCAGTGGGGAGTCTGCTTCTCTCTCTGCCCCTCCTCCTGCTCTCTCTCTCAAATAAATAAATAAATCTTTAAATTTCCATAAGTATGTGAATCTATTTTGGATTTCCTCTTTTTCTTTCTGCATCAATACCAAACTCTTTTAATTACTGAAGTTTTAAAATATGTTTTAGTATGTGGAGTACTCATTTTCAGACATCATAAATGTTTGGGGTAGGTGGTGATTTTAGAGGCCATTGAGCAAAATTATGTTGGTTTATAAAGGTGGTAGCTGAGTTTCTGAGAAGCAAGTGTCTTCCCCCAAGGGCCTCCCCTCCGGGTGCCAACAGAACCATAAAAGAACCTGGAAGCAGACTGGTGTAGTGGATCTTAAACCAGAAGATGGGGCTTTAATGCAGTCTACTGAGTTAGCTCTATAAGCTCTCAGAGCTTGGTGTTTTTACTTATAAACAATACCTCCCTCACAGGTGGTCCTGAGGAATGTATTAGGCATTCTGGTGCATCACCTAACAAACACACTATGAGGCACAGAGGACATCTTGAAAATATTTAGTTGACTCTGAGCAGGGCTTTCTGAGAGTAATCCAGAGCCGTGTCCTCATTTCAACACACTCAAACACTTCATATGTATGCCATGCCTTAAAATTTGATGGCTAACCGCAATGGCTCTGGTGCTAGTTCAGGAGGTCTGCTAGTGGTGTTCTCTATGATACCCTGCTTTCCTCACTGATTTCTGTATCTATAGTTCTGAGGAATCCCTTGTTTGCATGGCCACCATTATGTCCAATGGCAAAGATTTGAAGAGAACATATCAGAGAAATAAGAGGTCATTCTGTTCTTTCTCCAATTTCACTCCAAAGAATCTTAACTGCAAACTCAAAAGCAGATATTGAAATCTCTTAACAGTTCTTGGTTATAAGGATAACAATTTACATGACTCAGAATAATTCATCCTAACTTTTGAGATAATCATCAAAAAGAAAAAATACTGTAAAACAATTCTGAAACAATTCTTATAGCAGACTCATGGGTTCTTGAACACAAGTGTCCATCCTCCTGGAGTCTGGGTCTTGATTTGAGAGACATGACTTTAAAATATGGGTTTAATTCTCTTTTAAATAAAATGACTCTAGTTCCTAATTTGTAAGTCATTGACAAACATGTCAAGCATACCTAGATGGAGATTACTTACTTGGATTTGTTGAAAAGCACTGACCTTGAGATCACAAAATTAATACTTAATCTTGATACTAAATTATCAGTGATTTAAGTTCTTTGGGCTTCAGCGATAGTTTAGAAAGCTCATTGCATATGTAAATAGAACTAGTATTTTAAAATTTTATGTTAAAATGCATCTTCATGTTTAAATATAATGTGCTTACTTGATGGGAAGGTACAATATGAGTGATACATGGTGTTTTCTTAAACTTGTTTTTCGATAATAGTAAATGTTTTGATGATGGGATATTTAAATGTTAGGAGGTACTAAGATTGATAGCTTTGCAAATTGGTTTTAAGTATTTTGAATTTATAACTATCATCATGTTGCAAAATAACATTGATTTTGGAATGGCTTACTTCCTTTTGTAGTAATTCAAAAATATTATGACAGCTATAGTTTTATAGTGAGCATAAAAACCAGTGAGGTAAGTTCAATGAGGTAAGGTTAGTGTTGGAAGTTTTATTAACAAAAACTTTAAGTATTAACACATGAGTTACAATTCCCATGTGTTTTCAGAAATTTGCTGGAACTGAACTGAATATTAAATTTTGAACTTTGGACTAGTCACTTAAAACCACCTAATTTTAGTGTAAGAAGTAGCCAAAAACTTAAGTATGAAAACAGGCTTTATAAAGTTGGCTGGATTATTAACCCGCATATGATACGAATTCCTCCATGTGGGTGATATGAAGTACTCTTAACCAAGCATTGTTTTCTTCAAGTAGGTGGCATGTGGGTCTTGGATATAATTTTTTGACAGGTAGGTAAGACAAAATGCATCTTTACAACCTGAAAATCTCAACTGTGTTATTAACAAGCTGGTGATTGTAACTTAACTTTTATAAGCACAGTATGTGGTTATACAATACTAAATATCCCTGAATTTTATTTTCTGAGTTGAAATTGTATAAGGGAACAGACTTATAATTTAAGAGAAAGGTATATTGTAAATTATGAAGCACTTTATAATATAGCCATTATTATTTCTTTTTGTGCTATCTAAATATCTTAAAATATAATATAGGTTTCTTCCTTGGTCAAATGTATAAGTTTTTGGCTGCTAAAGGAAACCCAGCACACAGAAGTAGAATCATATAGCCTGTTTTTTCCCAGTCAGTATCGATTTACTGACTGTAGTGATCAACAGGACAGTAAATACGTCATTGACATTAACTAGTCTCCTTGAAGAATTTAAGGGCATAATAGAAATGACCAAATCTGTTGCTACTCATGACTGTGTGAAGAGAAACCGTATAAATAAAGATAAAAGACCAGGAATCTTTTTGGGAGAGAGATTTTAATTTTTCTTGGTTTCTTTTCTTTCTTTTTCTTTTCTTTTAAGATTTTATTTATTTATTCATGAGAGAGACAGAGAGACACAGACACGGGCAGAGGGAGAAGCAGGCTCCATTCCATTTAGGGAGCCTGACATAGGACTCCATCCTAGGTCTCCAGGACCACATACCCTGGGCCGAAGGTGGCACTAAACCACTGAGCCACCCAGGCTGCCCTTCTCTTGGTTTCTAACTGTATTGATGTCGTCTTTTTATAAATGCTTATTAATTTGGTCTCAAACAGCTATACTATATCTAAGTGGGAGTTAATCTGTAAATGTGCAGTAGATGTCCTAATTAGTCTTCTGAAGGAATGTAGATATGTGTACAAGACTGCTTATTCACACATAGGTTATACTGTAGTTCAGGTTCTATTGTCTCAGGGTCTTCCAAGTTATATAGCCTTTTACCATCTGATATTTCCTTGCATCTCAAAATATGTATAACCTAGTCTCAGACTCTTGATTTCCTACCCCCACATCTGATTCTCTCGTCTTTCCAAGTACAGGCAATAATTGCATTATCTAAAGAGTTGCTCCAGCCAGGAATTATTTTTGTTTCCTTCCTTCTTTTCATCCCTATACGTACAAACCCTCAGTTCTGCCAACTGCCTCGTGATTGTATCTCAAAATATGTCTCAAGCACAGCCATGGTCTTCTTCTATATCACCTCCATCCCTATTGTGGTAGCCACTGTCTCTCTGGTTGATTGCTATAGCTCCCTACTTGTCCAGAATCCATTCCTTCTTCCTAATATCTGTTCATACAACAGCATCCAGTTGTTCCATGTGTGGCAAAAAAAAAAAAAAAAAAAAAAAAAAGACTATTTGGTCTTTAATAATTTCCTTGCTTTCTGGTTTAACAAAGTATTCTATATTTACCTTGTATGTTTCTTGTCACATATCTAAAATTAATCATTTCTACAGTGATATTGATTTTCTTTTAGTGAGATATAGTTTTTAGAGACCACAATCTAGGTATTTTGGGTATGTGCTCATTGCTACAAAGGTAGTCACTTTTTCTAAACCTTTTTACTGGACAAACCTAGAAAATAATTTTTTAAAAGAGAAAATACATAATCTGTTCATACTTATTAGTATTACAAAACTACTTTTAAAGACCTAGATTTATTCAAAATTATCTTGAAAACAGTGTAGCAGGTATAAAGCACAACTGATTTAAGATCAATGAAGATGACTTTGTGTTCCAGGACTGCACAGTAAAGAGTAGCTATTGGTTAAATAAACTAACTTACTGAATACCAAAATGTCTGCCCAGGTTTGATTTACAATAGCTGATATTTGCTAAATCATGAATTTTATTACTTAGTATGCATACAAACATACATATACATTTTTGTCAGTAAACACAAATATCCACAAATTAATCTTTGTCATTCCAGTTTTTTATAAGTATTTTACATAAGCCTTTGAATTTCATATTTGTATTACTTCCCACTTATTTTAAAAATTGTGTTTACTGATGATATTGACATAATACTTGTTTGCTCTGCCTTACCCTCAACTTCACTAATATGTGTTTCAATAAGTCATACACCTGATGGTCTTGTTAAAAGGTTGTATCTCTGGCAGCTCAGGTGGCTCAGTGGTTTAGCGCCGCCTACAGCCCAGAGCGTGGTCCTGGAGACCCAGGATCAAGTCCCGCGTCGGGCTCCCTGCATGGAGCCTGCTTCTCCCTCTGCCTATGTCTCTGCCCTGCCCCCTCCTCTCTGTGTATTCTCATAAATAAATAAATAAAATCTTTTTTTTTTTTAAAAAAAGGTTGTATCTCTAACCTATAACAATGCCTGGTACAAAATCAGTTCTTTATATTTGTTAAATGAATGAGTAAATAATTTTAGTTACTGTAGATTTTGAAAAATCTACAAAGAGGAGAAATCTGAAATCAGAATAGCTGCAGAAATCCAAGAGTAGAAGGGTATAACCCAACCAAATATAGCATAAGAGATGGACATACCCTCAGCTATATAGCTGGCGTTTAATGGTGCAGCTGCTGAAGGACATTTTTTTCTGAAAGGCAAATTTTGCTATAATTGAGGATTGGTATAGAAAGAGTTTTTAAAAAAACAGTGATTAGGGAAGCCTGGGTGGCTCAGCGGTTTAGCGCTGCCTTCAGCCCAGGGCCTGATCCTGGAGACCCAGGATCAAGTCCTGCATCAGGCTCCCTGTAAGGAGCCTGCTTCTCTCTCTGCCTGTGTCTCTGCCTCTGTCTCTGTCTCTGTGTCTTTCATGAATAAATAAATAAAATCTTTAGGAATAAAAAACCCAGTGATTATTCTGAATTCTTCTCTTCAACAAAACTCCAGAAAGACCATCCTAAAAGAATCAAGCCATTTAGATCATTGACAGTTATGTGGTTGTCTCTGGTAAAGATCAATAACCTCTGATGGTTAGAGAAAGGAAGGCTATAGGATTCCTGCCCTATGAGCCTTTCTTTAAGTAGTACATCACAACCTCTCAGAGTGTTCCTTCAAGTTCTAGCTATCTGTCCTTTTGAGGCCAGAAACAGTTTACACTAGCTAGGTCAGTGCCATGATAGTTTCTGAGTAGAGCTCAGCCAACCTTGTTTGCTTTTGGGCCAGAATCCTCCCTGAAGCATCTGTATTCAGGGGTATTGAAATCTAAAAATTGAAACTTTGGGGCTTACTAGAGTCATAGACCTGCACTGTTCAATATGGTAGCCACATATGAGCCATATGTGGCTCTTGAGTACCTAAATTGTGGCTAGTCTTAATTGAGATACATAGAAAGGGTAAAATAAATGTTGGATTTTGAAGAAAAAAGAATGTAAAGTACCTCATTAATATTTTTTGTATTGATTACAGGTCAAACAATGTTTTGGATATAGTATGTCTAATTAAATATATTATTAAAAGTAATTTTACCTGTTTATTTTTACTTTTTTAATATGGTTATTAGAAACTTTAAAATTATAGATGTGGCTTACATCATATCTCCATTGGACAAACCATCTTAAATCTTGTTCCAGGAAGAGTAGGAGACTTGTGCAACATTTCTAGCCAATTCACACATCTCAAACACCACTCAGATAACCAAGGAAAAATCATTCCTCACATTAATTATGTTAATTGAGCAAATTTTAGGTGTTCATCAAATATAAAGAATATCTCTGTACTTTGGTAGCTATCTCTGCCATGTCAGCTTTTAATTAAAGTCTTTCATAGGCTAATTGCCCCTAGAGAATTTATTTCCAGTTGGGAAATATACCTGTCCACCCACCCACCCACCCTAAAATCCCTACACACACACACACACACACACACACACACACACACATATCATACAGTGTATGGTGAAATATTTTAAATGACAGACAATATAACACCCTGCTACATATTAGAGCACAAAATCTTACTTTCTGAGTCTCCACTTTTACTGAAGGCTGCTGATTAGCAACCTTTATTGCATTCCTACAGTATATAAATCACTGGATTAAGTAGTTGGGGAAAGCAGAATAGTATAATAACAATAGCAAAGATTTATTGAGTGTTTCTAGGTGCCAAGCACTGTGCTAAGTGCATTACATGTTATTTAATTTAATCCTCAAAATAATTTGATGAAGGAGGTATTGTTATTCTCATTTTGCTTCAAACACCTTGTTGTGTTCCTGACCTCATGGACATTACCATGAGTTCCTTGAACATGTATATTTGCAATGCAGAGACTTTTGCAAAACAGAGTAGTTCCATTGGGCCACTTGTTATACAAATAGAAGTTCAAGCCAATGAGCTTAAAGGGATTCTTCCTCTTTTGATCCCTTTCTGCTCCTAAGATCTTGGTCTTTGACCTTAGTGTCTACCCCACAGGGTTCTGCTACTTGCTCCATTTAACTCTGTCCTTGGCTTTCCATCATTTTCCCTCCTTCTTTGGATTTGGGGTCAAAGGATAGGGGAAAGTAGATTTTGAGGTCCTACACATAGAGGGAGTAATAATGGCCCTTTTTCTTTGAGGTTTATAGCGATCTCTAAGACCAACAAACCTTTCTAGTTTTAAGGTGCCCACTCCCTAGCAAAATCAGTGGAAATTATAATAATTTCTGAGTGGTTTTGACACATCACACTGTAAGTCCAGCCCATGTCAAGGGTTGAAGATTAGAGCGGAAGATGATAAGGCGTGATCCTGCTTCTCATGGTCACTTGGATCCAGATTTATGGGAGTTCGGCCGTCCTGTAGCTCTACCATCTGGAAAATGTAGCCTTCAAGATCTCTGAGTGAGGGAAATAGTATGGGGATAGATGGACAGGAAGTGACATATGTCGTTTCTGTTTACATTTCATGAGTAACACATAAAGCCCCATCTTCCTGCAACGGGGTGGGAAGGGTGATTGGATGGGAGATTGGATGTGAGTGAGATCTAGTGACTATTACCACAGCGAGTTTTAGATTTTAGGTTATTTTTAGTGTTTGTGTCTTTGGAGGCTGTGTATATTATGCATAGTTTCAACTTGAAACTGTCTCCCCATTTGAATGATTGCATGTTGAGTCAAATTCAAATATACCCTTAATCCAAGTCTGCTATTAGGAAAAACAAACAAATGAAGTTTCGAATGTGAAATAAAACTATATAGGGAGTTTTATGAGTGTTCCAGTTTCATTTTCTTTTAAAGTTGTTCTTTGTGATAGTGTTTATTCAATTCCTGAAGTGTTGTCAAGTAAGTAGTATTTAATCTGTGAAAATTTTCAAGTGGCCCCTTTTTCCTTCTCAAGGTTTTTTTTTTTATTTTCTCAAGTGTTGCTGTAGTCATTTTAAGATTGAAATGAACCATTTGATTTTAAAAAATTATTTATGGCACATCAAGTAGCACTTAGTGTTTTGTCACAACATTGAAACTGTTTCTGAAGCCTACGTAAAATACAGCAGAAAGGTTGGGAGGCTTATGTATAGAACTTCTAGAAACATACCTCACCATTGGAACTGGTTATAATTCCTGGGTGCTGACATAAAGATTAATAATATTTAACTCTGATTTTGGCAATTTTTGCCAATTTTATTACCATAGCCCCTTTCTTTCAAGTTATTACCTGGAACTGAAGTGATAACAAATGTTTGATATTTTATACTGCCAGATAAAAGGTTTAATTTTCATATGTTACACGCACTTAAACACATGCACACACACAAATACACATACAACTGGGTCAGAAGGAAATGAATAATTCTCCTAAAATGAAAAGATTGTCCTAGTTTTAACATTAGGTGACTCATTCCCATGTGGTTAAGTCATACGTAAAAATTGGAAATTCAACCTATGGGTCTTTGTGCACTGCCTATATCATACAGTTCTAATTTTCTTTTGTTTTTCTGGGAAATGATGGTGCTCTTTGCCTTGCCAAGTTTTATTATTGAGTCAACTGCCAAAGTTTAAGAGAGAGAGAGAGAGTCAAGGCCCTTAAAATTATTTGGTGTTGAGTGAAGAGGCAGAGAAAGGTATTTCATATTCCCAAACATTTTAACTTTTATGTTTCTACCTGATGTTAGAATATAATCTAACTTTTTAGGCTTTTCTGATTCTTTTATAAATGATGTACACTGTTGAGTGAAGTCTGAATATTCATGAGGAGAACCCAATTTGAAACTCTATATTCTAATTTTTAATAGACGGTATTCTTCCTTCCCTGATCTTCCCTGTATTTAAACTTCTGTGCATCAGGAGGCCTGTGTGCCTGCTCGTGGTTTTGCACCATCTGGAAGTTAAAATTTGATTTTAGAAATGATGTCATACTTGCTTACTGCAAACTAGGCTAATGTTGGTTGAGAATTGGATGCAGTTCAGGTCAAAGTTTTGTTAAAAAAAAAAAGACCCTTAAACCTAGTTTCTTGATTCTAGGAGACTGCAAAGCTATAAGAGTAGCTTTAAGTGATTGAAGGTCATGAGTCAAATTCCTTTGAAGCTAAATTAGTGCATTTGGGTACATGGAAATTAAGCTCCCCAATGAGGACATTAGCTGGCACAGACTCCTTCCTACCACGTAAGGTTTGCGAGCAGTATGTTGGTCATGGGCATCCTCACTGTTTTACTCCTGGAGAAATATTCTTACACCTAGAACTTTGTCTCTTCTAGGCTCAGGAAGGTCTGGCAGGGCACTGAAAGATCACACATGATGAGAAGGCACAGTAAATGTTAAGCATGTTAGTCATCAACACTGAGTCTCTTTTTCTAAACTCTCTACAGCACCACTTACTATCTCTCATAGTGTAATTTATTTATATCACCATTTTGGATGTTGAGCATTTCCTCTAGTCCAGATATAGACCATCCATGTTTTATAGCTAGAACGCAAGGCTAATGGTACCACAATTTATTCTCAGATTCACACTGAGTCCTGGTCAGCCTGTGGGAAATCTCCACAATTGAATGTGACCTCTTATAGCCACTACTATAATCTGGAGTGCTCAACATGTCCTACCAATTTCCAAGGAACCCACCAAATTCCACCCTTAATGTATAAACTAAAAATCACCTTTTATTTTTTTCCAGATAGGATAAAAACCCAAAGAGAAGTATTGATGTCATTCTAGGTTGGTAGATGGAGATGACTTTAAATAAAGATAGGCCATTTGAGAATCTGGGATGCTTAAGCTTTAGTGCAACTGGCTTGAATTTTCATTTAGTCAAAGGAAGATTCCCAGGACCTGAGTATCCCCTTCACTTCTCATTCCCTAGATTTCTGTGGCCCTTATGTAAGAAGAGGCACAGCTATCAGATGTTTAAGCAATCTGCTGTTTTCACCCTGTGTAGTCACAGAATGTCCATCTTGTCTCATAATGTAGTCAGGGTCCTTCTGCCAACTGGGCTTCAATTACTTTTTCACCCTTTCCTTTCCCGGGAACTCACTGCTTATTCCTCCTCTCTGGGACAGAAACTGGAGAAACTCTCTGCTCATCAACCTCCCATCCTCCTTGCCCTTTAGAAACACAAACCCCCTTGCACAGGGGTAAGAAAAGGAGTTTCTACTCTGATAACTTTGTCATCTCTAATTTTATCACCCTTTCCTAATATAGTCGATCTAAGATTGATTTTTGCCTTTAAAATCATAAACATGTCAGTAATTAGGGAGTTCCAACCTCAGTTTTATGGATGGGAAAATTGAGACCTGAAGGCTGATGGGGGAGTTATTTTCCCTGATGCTCATAGCTAGATAGAAGCAGAATCCAGCCTAAAATCAAAGTGTCCTTTCCCGTGTTCCAACTTGCCTTTTGAATCTGTGTCCTGATAGTATTTACACATCTATTTATTTTGGCTTATTGTGCTATTCCTTCCTCTTTTTTTTTCTTAAATTTTTGTCCCCCTGCCCCCTGCCACCCAAATTTTACTTGCTAAAATTAGTAGTATAATATAAAACATACTCAACAAGATTTGTGATGAGATGCAGTAGACCCCTACTTACCTATCCTATTTCTTATTCCCCAAGACAATCTGTTTTAACTCTTTTTGTCTGATTATTTTGATATCTCTAAGTAACATGCTTCCATCACTACTTCTTGATTGTTGATGTGGCTACTACTATCTATCATATTTCTGGTATGGAGAATGAGGATTAAATTCTTCCACCACCCCAAAAGCTGGAAGGGTGGGGTTCACAACAGGGACACATACTACTATTTCATAATATATTATATTTCATATAAAATTTATATTTAAAAAAGCATCACTGTTCAGATACACACATATAACAGGACTTTAAGGTAGATACAGGCTGTTAAACACAGGGCACTGAGGTGCTTGTGAGCAATGGTTTGACCGTGCTGTGCTGAGAAGGCACACTGATGCCCCACTCCCTCCCAAGGCATGACCGATGGTTACTGATGACCATGGTGTAAAACTGCAACCTTCTTTCTTTTTCCTGACTTTAGGTAGATGCACTGAGGTTACGATTGGAAGAGAAAGAATCTTTTCTCAATAAAAAAACAAAGCAGCTGCAGGACCTCACGGAAGAGAAGGGGACACTGGCCGGAGAGATTCGAGACATGAAGGATATGTTAGAAGTGAAGGAAAGAAAAATCAATGTTCTTCAGAAGAAGGTGAGTAGCCGACATAAGCCCTTTAGGTTGAGAATTGGTATCATCTATGTATTGTCATTTCAGAGAAATTTTTGAGCACATGAAAGAGGAAAAACTATTTTTTAAGAGTTTTAGATCAGGAAGTATATACTTTTTACTTATTGTTGGTTGTATCATGCCACTTGTAGCATGGCCTGATGAATTTTCTATTTGATTAACTGAAAACTAAATAGTGATGGTACTTTTTATATTTTCTAGCTTAAATATAGAAATAATTGTACAAATTCATATTTACATCTAAAATTGATATATATATCTAAATTATACATTTAGATACATATCTAAATTTAGATATATACCTAAAATAATAACAAGTCTGAAAAGTTAGTTCATTTTTTCTTTTTCTTACTGAGTGTTGAGCAATGTATTCTGGAGGTCTTAAAGGTATTTTAAATGTATTTTTTATTTATGTAAATTTTAGTAGATATTACCTTGCTACAGGTTTTTTTATTTTTTATTTTTTGGTGTGGGAGGAGTAATGTTTACACCTATTGCTTAATTGAATCAGTGAGAGAATATGTAATAAGTTCCAACTATAGTTACCTAACACAGAAGATGCTTGATTAAGCTAGGGCCCTTCTTTCCTTTTTTCTTTTTTTTTTTTTTGTAAGATTTTAATTTATTTATTCATGAGAGACACACAGAGAGAAAGAAGCAGAGACACAGGCAGGGGGGGAAGCAGGCTCCATGCAGGGAGCCCGATGTGGGACTCAATCCCGGTACTCTAGGATCACGCTCTGAGTCGAAGGCAGGTGCTTAACCGCTGAGCCACCCAGGTGTCCCACCTTTTTTCCTTCAGCAACTAATTTTCTCCATTGTAAGGAGTCCAGATTTGGGGAATGCACCTTGATTTTTTTAAAATTCCCATTTGCTACTGTGTACAGTTTTGGGACCATAGGATCCTCTTCTCTCCCCTACAAACAAGTAGGCAAGAAGAGAAACCAACTATCTGTTCTTTTAGGATAGGAAAATATATCAGAAAAACATAGGGCTGTCAGATTAATAGGCAGCCAGCATGGAAACTGGGCAGGAAATGGTGGTGGGCAGGAGGAGCCAGCTGGCTGGGGCACTGCTGCAGACAGGCATTTTGCTGGGCACCTCTGTTGTGGCTACAGACAGATGGATCCTAATTGCCCCCTTGTCCTGGTATCATTTACCACTATCATCTTCCACCTTTTTTAAAGCAACAGCGCCCTAGCTGTTTTTCCTGTTTACATCCTTACCTTCCCTATAGGCTGTTCTTAACACAAAAGCTGGAGTAGTCCTTTTAAAACATGGAACAATTATATCACTCTGATCAAAACTCTAGTTGCAACCACCTACATAATTTGTGCAAAATGAGGATTATTCAAACTTTTATTTTTTAAAATTAATTTATTTATTCATGAGCGATAGAGAGAGAGGGAGAGACACAGGCAGAGGGAGAAGCAGGCTCCATGCAGGGAGCCTGATGTGGGACTCGATCCTGGGTCCCCAGGATCACACCCTGGGCTGCAGGCAGCGCTAAACTGCTGTGCCACCGGGGCTGCCCAATTATTCAAACTTTATTGAGAATTTTCAAATGAAGATAAAACCAAGCCCAGGGCCCTTCTGAGGATGGCACCCTGAGCAGCTACACAAGTCACATGCCTATGAAGCCACCTCCAACCCCTGTGGAAGTGATCAGATGGATCATATTATTAATTTGTTTCTGTCGAGAAACAAACAGGGCCTTTTACAGACAAGGCCCTGGTGATCTCCTCTTGTAGCTCCAGCTAATTGATAAGGTGTTTAGAAGAGAGCGCAGATGATATGACTGAGAACTCTTGAATCAGTGAGGCTTTCAAGGGCAGATGGGACCAACAGGAGACAGAGTGGCAGTTTTTGGAGCAGGTACTAAGGATTCAAAAGAAAACTTATCATTTAAAATCCCCAGCAGTCTATAATGATGAAAGCTGATATTTATTGAACTTATGTTGAACACTGTATGCTAGATACTTTGCTATACTAGTTACATGCACTGTTTGTTTATTTTTGACCATAATCTTGTGAGGCAGGTATAGTTATTAATCCCAGGAAGCTAGAGGACACTGAAGCATATGGTCGGCTTGCCCAAGATCATGCGATCTAGAAAGAATTTTTTTTTTTTTGTCTTTGGGAAAATAGAATAAAATGGTTATTGCAATTTAAGAGAATAAGCCTCATTTTCCTTTGGACCTCAAGTTGTATGAAGATGACACCAGGTGTCAATCAGTGAAGAACATTACAATTGCTAGTTTTACAAGGAGTTGAACTAAGTGCTCTTATTCTTAAGGAATAAATGGCATTGATGTTCTCGATAAAGATTTTGGGAAGGTACTTTCAGTGCATAAGTGACAAATGACATTTGCTGATGTGCACATTTTGCAAAATTTTATACTTTGCCCCAAAAGTGAGATTCAAAGATTTGGGAACTAGTTTAGAAATTCTAAAACAAAGCCAATTGTATATTATGGCTCCTTTGGGCAACTTGATTATAACCCCACTTACTTAAACCAGGTAAATAATGGATTAGGAAATATTTCATGTGTATTTAGAGAGGTTATTCAGCTTCAAGTTTCTTTCACTGAGTTTTTACCAATCCATTTGAGGAGGAAATGATACCACTGGCAACATAGTGAAAGGGACAGAAATTCTATTATAACTGCAATGTGAAGGAGAGATAATCCTCAAAGAAGTAATGCATAGTGAAAGGGACAGAAATTCTATTATAACTGCAATGTGAAGGAGAGATAATCCTCAAAGAAGTAATGCACACAATTCAGAAACCTACTCAAAATGTGGAAACACTACAGAAGGTAATGGGCCAATGAAACATTGTCTTTGGGACTGGAGACTCTTTTGAGTTTTGACCACATCCAGCATAATTGGCTGTTTTAGGGCAGGCAGGCCTGGATTGGAACAGCGTAAGTTTTGGATTAGGGTGTGTTGGTATGGAAGAAATAATAAACTTATGTCAATGTCAGACATGTAATATTACTTAATATTTCTTTCTTATAGACTCTTTGGCAACCAGCACTGTGTTCTGATGCCAATAGAAATGGGTATGCTCCTTCATAGCCACGTTTAACCTGGCGAAGCTGGGCTTGCACTTCGTATCTGTCAGCCTTGCCTTCAGAGCTCTGGGTCTCAGAAATCTTGTGTCCTCCATAAGCCACGTGAATAGGTCACATGTCTAGGCATCAGGCATGGACACAATGCTCTAAGCATTTTGTTATTTGAGAAAGGAAGTTAAGTTGAATAAACAGAGAACCCCAGGTGACACAATATCTCTGAGCAAGCTTTTGTAGGAAAACAGCAGTCATTTAGCATGGATTTTTGGTTCTATGGCCATATTTTTGGCTCTACTCCATAATTCCCAGATATGGAATTATTTTAGTAGGGACAAAAATGTATATGTATGAAAATTGTTAAGTTAAATTGATGCTGAATTCAGAAGACCAGTACAGTTTTCAAGTTGCAGCCTTTGCATTCTGTTCTCATACTTGAATTCAGACTTCACCTGATGAAGTGTTACCTGACTATTGGGTTTTGGTAGGAAATGTCATAAAACCTTGATGACATTGTACATTTGGAAAGTGTATAATGCCCAGGATTATAGAACATGGTAGCATTATTTGAACCAGATTAAATTCAGACTGTTATGTAGCTCATGCAACATAAACTTAGTACCCAAGAAATTTTTAAAAAACCAGTAAGTTGGACAAAAATTCTATCTCTATTTTCATTCTAGGTCTCAGTCCCACATTATAGAACAGAGGTACTTTACTTATTAGGGGTAGAAAAACAGATGTTGATTTCTCTGGAATCCAAGTTCACTAGCTTCATGGATTGTGCATTGGAAAGGGCAGGGAGAGGTGAGTAGAATTGGCTTCTGGGGGTGGCATCTATGTACCTGCCCACTTCCACAGCTTTATTCTACCAATTTGGAAGTATGGCAGTGAAAATTCTGAATGAAGATAAGCTCAGAGGTAAGGATGCTACAGGAGTATTGTTATTAGCATACTGAGTTTCTTCATGAAGTTTATAAAAAAATAGTATCTGAGAAGATGATTATAGAACGTAGAGATTTCCATGTTATTATGAAGTTGATGTACAGAGGACTTTCTGACTGAACTGAGCCCGTTCTTGGTGTTTATTTTTTTTTATTTTTTTATTTTTTTATTTTTTTTTATTTATGATAGTCACAGAGAGAGAGAGAGAGGCAGAGACATAGGCAGAGGGAGAAGCAGGCTCCATGCACTGAGAGCCCGACATGGGATTCGATCCCGGATCTCCAAGATCGCGCCCTGGGCCAAAGGCAGGCGCCAAACCGCTGCGCCACCCAGGGATCCCCCCGTTCTTGGTGTTTAAATATCCAGTTGCACTTTTATATTTATTATTGTCAAAACTTCTATTTTTTAAATATATGGAAAATTGTATTCTTTTTCCATTTACTAAGTTTTCCTATATGTCAGTGAGTCACTACTCTAGATAGTAGAGGCTCAAAGGGAAACAGGACATTCTACAGCCCTCAGGAAGCTGACAGTCTGGTTGGGGAGATAGACATGCTTAATAGAGAGCAACATGATGTATTACCAGAAGCAAATTGCTTGATGAGTGCAAAGAGCAGAAGCTAATTCTGACTACCTTGAGCAAAAGGGAATTTATGGCAAAGATATCCAGAGCCCTAGTATTTGGCCTGTAGAACCAGATTAGGAATGATAAAGAACCAGGACAGTTATAGGAGACCAAGAGAAAGGAGAGAGTGCCATGATCTCTTAACTAGGAGTGTCTGGTCAGGCGTCTTCTCTGCTGATGGCGGCCCTCTCACCTTCCTCCCTCTGCTCTTATATTACATTGTTGGTTAAGATTTAAAGTCCTGAGAGAGCTCCAAATTTCACACAGGTGCTTCTTATTGGCAAGATCTAACCAGACCTGCCCTAAAAGAAATCTGGGAATTGTGGTTCCAAGCTTTACACCTGAGATTTCCACTCAGTTTTTGTGTCACTTACTCAGGGAAGTCTTTGCTGACAGTGCAAGCTGGGAGAGGTTTTACCCTTTTAAAGAATCATTTCTTGGCTCAGTTTGAAATTCTGCATCCCTTTGGTGAATGTTGGCTTCCTTCCCATGGCTAATCTCCATGAGTGCCCCAACTGTGGTCATCAAGATACCTCTAGCTCCTTGCTGAATTCTTGGCAGGTGACGGTCCTCAATCAATACACACTGGATGAATAAATTATATCAGCAAATTCTGAATGAATGAGGACTTGGGAGAAGAGAAATCATTTTGAGATCTACTCCTGGCCCATGAATATTGTTAAGTTCACGTGAGAGGAGTCTTTTGCCCCAGTGAAGTGTCAGACTCACTCATTGTTCCCAGGACAGTATGTTCTATATAGGCTGCAAGATGGAACTATCCCAGGGATAATAAAGCAGGATGGGGAAATGACTGTTGTCCTACCCACATCTAACATCTGAAACCTTGGTTCCGTTATCCTGATAAGGTAAAAAGGGATTAGAGCTTGAATAAGGGAACTTAGCTATTTTTGCTTCCTTTTCCTTTTCTTTTTTAATTTTTTATTTATTTATGATAGTCACACAGAGAGAGAGAAGGAGAGACAGAGACACAGGCAGAGGGAGAAACAGGCTCCATGCACCGGGAGCCGGACTGGGGGACTCGATCCCGAGGCTCCAGGATCGCTCCCCGGGCCAAAGGCAGGCGCCAAACCGCTGTGCCACCCAGGGATCCCCCTTTTCCTTTTTAATAAAAAGAAAATGTGGCATTTATCAAGAATATTGTCTTATTCTGCAAGGAGAATAAAGCTTCCTCCTCCAGTTCTCACTTCTGACTTACTGGATTGTTAGTGGTGAAAGTGATAAAGTGAAATTATTGATAATTTTTAATTATGACTATGCAAATTATAACTTTTTATAACAAACGGATTATTTACTGATAATTATGCCCTCACTACACACCAGACACTGTGCTAAGGGTTTTGCCTCTTTAGGTTATGAGTCCTTACAACAAACCTAATGGCACATAGGTACTATCATAATCCCTATTTTTAAAATGAGAGACCGGTTTAAAGAGTAACTTGCTCAAGGACACCTAGGTGGATCAGCGTGTGATCCTGGGGTCCTGGGATCAAGTCCCACATCAGACTTCCTGCATGGATCCTGCTTCTCCCTCTGCCTATGTCTCTGCCTCTCTCTGCATGTCTCTCATGAATAAATAAATTTAAAAACCTTAAAAAAAGGAAAGAAGAGTAATTGGCCCAAAGTCACATGGCAGGGAAGTGATAGAGCTATTCTTAATCGCCGCAGTATTCTGGTGTTTTTCTATTTTTTGATCCTATCTCACTCATGAGGCAAGTGGGATCATTAACTTTTAGAGATTAGCTAAGCTATAATTTGAGCAATTTACCTGAGGTTAACATACAAGGATGCCTATATTTAATACCAAACCAACAGAGATGGAGTTACCAAATAATATGATGAAAAATAGGAAACCAATTAAATTAAAAAAAATATGACATCAGTTCTAGAATTTAAAAATGTATGTTAATATATATTTAAGCTATTAAGCTATATCTAGAAAAAAGATTGTGATGACCTTCAATTTCTGTTTGTTTTTCCCCCATGAGGTTCTTCATGTACCATTCTAAGCCATTGGATTGTTTTGCTGCTTCTCTTTCAAAGGATTGCATCATTTTTGCTATCATAGTAGTTTCACTTGATTTTTGTAAATCCAGGAAGCCAGTCTTTCCTGAATGAGTCACAGATGAATACATGATTTGGGGGACTCCTCATGTGCTCCCAAAAGGAAGTAGTCTGGGAGGCTGCTCCTTTTTGCAGTGAGCTGCCCACCTAAGGTCTGTCCTTGGTGTAGGTGGGCTCACCCTGCATCTAAAGCCAGGAACTTAGCTGACATCTAAGGGTTGGAGCTGCAACTAGAGTGGTTGTGGATCTAAGGCAGGCCTGTCAACTGGGAGGCACTTTATAACCTTCCCACCCCCAGGAACATTTGGCAGTGTCTGGGGATAGTTTTGGTTGTCATAGAGGGGGGAACTGTTATAAGCATCTGGTGGGTAGAGTCCAGGGGTGCTGCTAAACATGCTGCAATGCATAAGAGACATCTCTTGCCAAAGAAAATAATTATTGAGTCCAAACTCTGGTACAGGAGTCCTTTTTTCCCCCATGTGTGGACTGTCCAACTCATCTCAGCTCTCAAGATAGTATTCCTTAAAATTATTTTTACTTTGTGTAACATTTTTATCTCCAATATCTCTGAATATTATCTCAACTAACATGATTAAAATTTTTAACTACACTTTTTATCTGCCATCATTATAAGAAGTTTCCAGAGGTGAAAATCTTATGTGTGTGCATATGAGTGTATATGATTTTTAACTATTACTATTACTTTCTTTTTTATATTTTTGATGTACAAGAATCCATACTTTATAAAGAGTGTATATAGCACTCTTGAACTATTAAAATTATTAGAATTAAAACTGTTTTGACCACACTGATCATATCAACTAATTTGAAGAGAAGTGGCAGTCAGCTATAGTATGGGGAGTATATAATAGAAATAAACACCTTATTTGAACAGAGCAGTGATGGGTCACCCAGCAGGTATCACCCTGTTTAAATTTCTTTGGCTAAATGCCAGCATTCTAGTCATTTGGAAAAGTGACCTTTAAGGCTATTTTTTTTTTTTTTTGAAAAAAACAAAACAAAACTGTGATTTGTTTTAGTAGCCTTTGGGGCTGAAAATCTGATTTCTGTATTCACATTTAATATATTTTTAATATATTTTAGTCATTTGGGATGTGAAAATATTATTCAGTGTGGACTGAATGTAGCTTTAACTAATATGTTGCTTAAATATTTGTAACTAAAATGTATGGTCTAGATTAGTGTTTGTGATTTACCAGGTTTTTTTTTTTTTTGAATAGTGCCTTTTTCAGTCTAGAAAATGTAAGAAAGTCCTATCCTAACTTACTACATTATATAACAAAGTCTCTACACATATTCTATGTTTGTATGGCTATCGATGTTTGCATGTTGCTGGGTCTAAGCAGAACACCTTTGTTCTAGTGTCATTTAATGAATCTTTATCATGGCTTGAAGTTGATGCCAAAGTTTCAAGGACTAATTAAATTCCACAGGACAAATATGCACCAGGGATGTGTGCCTCCTGTTTTTGGCTGGAATTATTTGCCCAACATTGGCAGTGATTTAGGCAAAAACCAGCTTGGTGATTTTAACCAATTGATCCCATTGGCAAGAAGTCCATTTTGTTCCAATAAAGTGATATTTTGAAGGTCAGTTTGTGTCTCATGAGTAGAGATGTGGCTAGCCTCTTTGGTAAACAAATGTTTCTTTATGAAGCAGTAATTTCACCAGTCTCCCTTTTCATGTGTATTGCTAAGGAATTTGAAGGCCCTTCTCTTAGAGATGACATTGATGAAGTGATATTTTTTTATCAAAGAACCAAAAAGTTCACCTTCTCATGGAACAACTAAAGAGATTTAGGGAAGCCTGCTAATTCATCCATGCATTCATTCAGCAACTGCAGTCACTGTCCTCAATTAGCTGCATTTTTCTAACCCCCTGGCTGGCTGGCTGGCTATCTATCTATCTATCATCTCTTTCTCTCTCTCTCTCTCTCTCTCTCTCTCTCTATCTCTCTATGTAATTTATCTATCTTAGAGATAGTGTGAGCAGGGAGCAAGGCAAAAGGAGCAGGGCAGAGAGAATCTCAAGCAGACTCCTGCTGAGCATGGAGCCCAACGTGGGACTTAAGATCATGACCTGAACCAAAATCAAGAGTCAGATGCCTAACTGATTGAGCCACCCAGGTGCCCCTACTCGCTGGCTTTATTGACTACAACCCAACATTATTAGACTTTAAAAGATATGTATAAATAGGGATGCTGATGAAGCATGGACAATCCTGAAGACAGAAAGATATGAGAGAACAGAAAACCTGGAAGAGACTTGATGGGCCCTTCTGGTGTAGTCTTTTCATTTTTCCACTTAGGACTCAGAGGTCCTGAGAGATATAGTGACTTATTTAGGGTTATAGAGCTAATTAGTGACGAGGCCTGGGCTCTGATGACACTTTTCCTTCTTCTCTTCATTCTCCTGTGACATCTGAGGCCTTGGGCACCATTGCCCTATTCTGGCTGGTTTGCCTTCCCTTTGTTTGTACCATCCAGTCATCCAACAAAATATATTCAGCATCCGTAATGGTAGGGATGCTCTGCAGACACTGGGGGATACATAGGCTACTGAAGAAAGTATAGTTTCTGTCTTCTTGGAGCTCACATTCATAGAAAAAAAAACACTAAAGATTCAGTTACAGGGCAGCATGTGCTGTATGCAATGCCACCTATATGGTGCACATAGGAGAGGTTCCTCACCTATTAGGAGTAGATATGACTAAGGAGGACTTCTGGAAAAGTTGATGACTAAATTGAGAGCTGAGGGATTAGGAGGTGTTGTCCAGTCAAAGCAGCAGAATATCATTTGCAAAGATTTGACTGGAGGAGGCAGCACAGTGCATTTGGTGGAATCAGAAGTAACAGTAATTTAATATAGATGGATCACACTCTACTGCCCCATTTGGGACAAAGATTTCACAGTAGTTTTTTTTATTCTTTATGTCTTCTAGTAATAAAATATATTTTATAATTAAGGTTTGAGAGTCATTTTGACTTCCATATTGTAAATATTCTCTTCCAGTCCCTTGTGACTTGCAAGTGGCAGGAGCGATTATCTGTGTTATTTCAAAATGCAGTTCAGGGCCAGATCATGCTGAGAACTGATTCTTATTCAATGAGAGAGCTGATCCTGAGCCAGAGGAGGCAAATTCTCTTTTAAATAAATATTTGCTTCTGGGTTAAGATCTTATTTTCTGTACTCAGTTACAGCATGATGGATATTTTAAAGGTTTGTTTATAATTACCTGCAAAATCCCTTTAAGATTTAAAATAAAAATGCTTAGAGTGCCCTGACAGTGGCTGCTATCCTAATGGGTACAAGCATCTCAACACATCTGTCAATCTCAGCTGCCAGCTGTTGTTGTTTTGTGATACGGGATTAGAGGTAGTTGAGCCTTCACATATTTCAGTCTGGAGATGATTCCGTTTTTTCTTCCCACATACTCCCCAGGCCATTTGATTTAAATTAACCTTATTTATGTGGGAAGGAAAACTCTGTCTTTTTTACTTATCCTGTGTTTGGCAGTGGATTCTACTTTGCTGTAAAGAGTTTGCACATAACTCTATTAGCATTTATCATGTTATATTGTAGAGAGAAGTCTTTAGTTCACAACTTTTATAATATATGTCTATGTTTCCCATAAGAGTAAATGTAAATTAAGGATGATGTGTTCTTGGGGACATATAATGGCACAGTCATTGTGGGTAAGGGGCATCTTAGTACTGTTCTGATATTGCAGTCTCTTTGCCATTTTTTTTACTTTATCCTTACATGATTATACTATATATTTTGTAAACTGAAAGATATAACTGCTTTAAAAAGACTATTTTCATAGAAACTGAATTCTAAATTAATGGCACACTATATGGCAGTTTAGGGACTTCATCATAATATTTTATCACACCTCCTTTGCTGATTTTTGAGAACCATCAATAATATCAATATATAATCAGCTCTTGGATAAAAATAATTTACAATTCTAACAAAAGTGTTTTGGCTGATTTCCTACCTCTCTGGTGTACATTTCCTGAATAATGCCCAGAACCGTGAATATGGTGGATTCAACATCCATGATTAGATTATGTCATATGTAATAATTGATTTTTAAAAAGGGATATTATTTAAGTGAGTTTGACCTAATCACATGAACCCTCTAAATCTGGGTTCCAAGGTCAGATGTAGGGAAGTCAGAGATTCAAAATAGGGAGATTCACTGTGGAAGAAGTTCTTTATTTATTGATTTGAAGATGGAGAGGGCCATGTGGCAAGGAATGGGGTGAGAGTTGTTCTTGCTGATATCCAGCAAGGAAGCAAGGACCTCAGTACTGAGACCATAAGAGATTGAATTTTGTCAATAACAAGAATAAGCTTGGAAGCAGATATTTCTGTAGAGACTCCAGATAAATACTCATTCTGGCTGACACCCTGATTTTACCCTTATGATATCCTGAACAGAGCCCCCAACCAGACTGTGCTGGACTTTTGGACTTCTGACACACAGAACTGTGAGTTGTGGGCTGATAAGTGGAAGTTGTTTTAAGCCACTAAATTGGTAGTATTTTGTTACACAGCAAGAGAAAACCAGTACAAGTGCATTATTAAAATAACTGTTCAGTAGTAACAAATCTCTTGCAGAAATACAGAGGCAACTAAACAGGGGTGGAGTTCACAAGATACTGACAAGGGGTGTAAGTTCTATTGCATTCTAGTAGCTTTTTTTGTGAGTAGATTTTGAATTAGGCAAAGCTAAGCAAACAGGATATACTCAAATGAATAGTATTCCATGACTTGGAAGAAATCATGTGACTTAGGGTAGAGATCTTTCTGTAGTATTGAAATATATAGTTACATTCTTTAGGTTGCTTATGATACTCAGATTTACAGAAATGTATGAAGGTTATCATAGATACACTGAGGCTTTCTCCAAATTATGAGTATTTGTGAACTTATGAAAAGCTGGAAGCATAGACAAGGTTGGCCAGGTGGGAATAGAGGCAAGGATATTTTGCTACCATTCCATGTTACCAACTTTTCAGTAGAGGTTGCAGGAAAATGTTCTTCAAAAGAGATAGAAGCAGGTATAAATTGTCAGATAGCTGGGGAAGGACAAATGTGAGGCAGTTGACCAAAGATGCCATTTACTGATTGTTCACCTAGGAATTCATCCTAAGGAAAAATTAAGGAGGTAGTCATAGGGATGCCTGGGTGGCTCAGCAGTTGAGCATTTGCCTTCAGCTCAGGGTGTGATCCCTGGTCTGGGGATGGAGTCCCATATCATGCTCCCTGCGGGGGGGGGAGTCTGCTTCTCCCTCTGCCTGTGTCTCTGCCTCTCTCTCTCTGTATCTCTCATGCATAAATAAATAAAATCTTGGGAAAAAAAAAAAGGAGGTAGGCACAGATTTAACCACAGCCTTGTTCATAGCTGTTCTTAATTTTTTTTTTTTTTGCCACTCAGTGAAAATATTATAAAGTAGAGAAGTGGCTACATAAATGATGGTATATACCTACATGGAAATTCAGCCAATAGAAATTATATTATAGAAGAATATTCAAGAACATAGAAAGATATTCACCTTATTTTATTAACTGAGATAAACTGCTTCTGATATGTATGTACAGAAAATGATCAGAGAATGCCTGTTTTCTCATACTCTTACTACCACAGTACAACTCTATTTTTGTTTTTAAAAGTTTATACATAAACATATACACATATACATGTGTATATATCAGAGATGCCTGTTTTCTCATACTCTTACTACCACAGTAAAACTCTATTTTTGTTTTTAAAAATTTATACATAAACATATACACATATACATGTGCATATACATGCATGTATCAGTAAAATCAGTTTGTTAAGAACATGGACTGTGACAGACCTGGTTTTTAATCTAGCTTATGGTCTTTTTAAACTTTGACAAGTTACTTACATTTTTCTCTGCTTCATTTTCCCTATCTTTAGAATGAGGATAAGCTTAAATATCACTTTCAGTCTCAATTTTTCTCAACATACTAGATGTTCAAGAGATATTTGTTGAATAAACAATGTGCCCAGCCCTGTTGGTATAAAACAAAATTATATATATATTATTAATTTAAATGCTAGATCAATCAACTCTTTCAAAGAACTTGGAAAGAAAGTGGAATTACTTCATATAGATTATTTTAAATTTATTTTTAATACTTGCAATAAAATTCACTCTTAATGTTGTACAGTTCTATGGGTTTTCACAAAGGCATAGAGTTGTGTGACCATCTTCACAATCATGATAAAGCACAAATCTGTCACCTCAGAAACCTCTCTTGGGCTGCCTCCTCTGCAGTCAACCTCTCTGCACAGTCCCCAGTCCTTGGCAACCACCATTTTGTTCCCCATACCTATAGTTCTGCTTTTTCTAGGATGTCATAGAAATGGAATTATACAGTACAGAGCATTTTGCACCTGGCTTCTTTCACTTAGCATAATGCATTTGAGATTCATCCATGTTATAGCCTTTGTCAATAGTTCATTCTAAAGATAAGTCCTATTACTTGTGAAACATTCTGTATCATAACCACCCAGGTAGTTTATCCTGGAGGTTGTCCTGAAGCCAGAGTTGTGACAATACAGAATGTTAGCACCCAAGAAGACTGGAGAGATAGCCTACTCCAACTTAGCTTTAGTTGAGATGAGGATTCTGAGAGCCAGAAAGGACATACATTGCCCAAGGTGAGCTTCAGTCAGAGTTAAGATCAGAATCCACAGCCTTGATGCTAAATTAGCAAAGTTATGTTGGAAGTCAGAAAGGATAAATCATTCAGGTGATGGACTAGAGAAAGTCTCTGAAGGGTCGGGAAAGGGATGTGGAGCTTGTATATGTGTTCATGTATGTGAGTGGTCTCATATGTTGTGTTAAAAGGACAACATTAAATTATTTTTAGAAGAAAAACAAACCAGCACTTTTTTGTGTGTTTAGAATTAGAAGAAAGGATCTTCTATCATTATTATTTTGTAATAGGGATGAGTTTATGTCACGCTAAATCCATTTCCTAGTGTTCATAGTAAGCACTGGTTTGGAGAATGGCCAGCAGGTGTCATAGGTATTGTTTTCATGCCCAGTTCTTTTAAACACCTCGGTTTGGTGAGCACCAGATTCCCACAAAAAACTTGCACTAGATTCTGAAATGTGCAGAGGTGTGTGGTTTGCTTTCAAGCCTGAATCAGAAAGAGTCCTTTTATGGTTTGTTACTTATTCTATTTATCTTTTACTTGTAAAGGCAAGTCCTATTTTATTTTTAAATAATTAGTTTACATGTAAGTACCATATTATATATCTTTCTTTAAAAGAAATGACAAAATAGATTTTTCTTTTTTTTTTTTAAAGATTTTATTTGTTGGGATCCCTGGGTGGCGCAGCGGTTTGGCGCCTGCCTTTGGCCCAGGGCGTGATCCTGGAGACCCGGGATCGAATCCCACGTCGGGCTCCCTGCATGGAGCCTGCTTCTCCCTCTGCCTGTGTCTCTGCCTCTCTCTCTCTTTGTGTGACTATCATGAATAAATAAATAAAATCTTTAAAAAAAAAAAAAAAGATTTTATTTGTTCATGAGAGACACAGAGAGTTAGAGACACAGGCAGAGGGAGAAGCAGCCTCCCTGTGGGGAAACTGATGTGGGACTCAATCACAGGACCACTACCTGAGTCAAAGGCAGAGGCTCAACCACTGAGCCACCCTAGATTTTTCTTTCTTAAAAGTCAAATTAGATGTTTAAAAGTAGAATCTCTTTTAAATAGATGATGGGGATTAAGGAGTGCACTTGTGATGAGTACCAGGTGATGTATGAAAGCGTTGAATCACTATATTATACACCTGAAATTAATAGGACACTGTATATAAACTGGAATTTAAATAAAAACTTTTTAAAAAGGGAAAAAAATGTAATCTTCTAAGTCTATATAGAATGTTTATCCATTTATATTACATAATGCTAGGAACAAAATAAATATTTGACCTTAAGAAAAATTTAGATTTATTGTTTATAATATGAAAAAAACCTTCCATAAATAACATGAAACATTTATTCACTAATTTAGGTTGTTCACAGTAATGCATGTTTATACCTATATGCCTATCAGTGTATTTTCCTTTGTCTTATTTTAAAATTTTCTTTAAAAAATTTTCATAGCTACTGACAGAATATTACAGATATAGAACATAGTTCAGTGTCCAAAGTAATGTATATATTTACTCTGTTTACAATCACTTTGACTTAAATCTATGGTAAACATTACAATTGTCACAAGGAAATCTATGCTATTTGCCATGTTCAAATCTAAACTTTTCAGAAACAGTTCTTCAGGAACTGTAATTGTGTCTTTGGTTTGGTATTTCATTTCCGTTTATAGTTCAAGCATTAGTCGTACATTTCTGTGTGTTTTATATATTTTTTTCATGTCAGTAACACCAGATCTTCACTTAGAATTTTAAACTAAATGTTCTTTTTTCTTTGAATAATTCATCTCTGAAAGTCCCTTTCCTCTTTCTGTAAAGTCTCTATGATCAAGGATATGGGAACTAAGCAGAGACTGTGCTAAGTGTTATGGTAGTTGACAAACTATTTTGGTTAGATAAGTCTCCCAATTGGAGTGTCAGCATGGATTAGTCTAGCCCAGGGAGAGATGAAGAAGGTAGGAAATAATGTCCAAAATGCTTATAAAAGCAATGAGCTGTGACAGGGAAAGGGCCTGAGACACCATCCCTCTGTTGCATTGAAGGAAAAATCAAGAATGTCAATTTTAGCTATTAAAATTGCTTTATAGTGCACGGGAGGTGCTAATTTGCTCAGACATCTTTTGGCAAAGTTGCATGTAGGATCTGCTCAGACCTGTTGTTATTTATGTACAGTAATGCTTGCAGCCAGAGAGCTATCTTTCTGGACTTGCCTCTTTCTGAGAGTAAAGGCTTGAGGAATATAGGAGATGTCAGTAGCAACAAGCAACTTGAATTCCTCCAGATAAAGACCATGGCTGGGAAGAATTGAGCAGGCAAGTAAAGGTTACTGACTCCACATTAATAATAAATTTACGAGAGTACAGAACAATCATGCCAGGCCATCTTTATCGTTTTCTAGGTGGACGTGCAAGATTAAAGAAAGGAATTCAATAGCTGTAATATCTGGAATTGAGTAAATCATCTAATTCAGTGTCTCCACAAATCTTTGGGGGCTGTGGGGGCGGGGGCGGGGGATGGGGAGAACCTCAATGAGAATTGGCTCTGAGCACTGTCATGTGGATTCAATTTGGCTGTTGTAATAAATTACAATGGAACAAGGTCCATTGGGACGATGTTGGGATCAATAGAAGGTCAGGCTGTAACATCTCCAGCAGTGGTCTGGAAGAATGGATAACACAGTTTATTAAGCTTGGCAGGCCAGGAGGCTTTGGTACTGTTGTGGTCACCACCACTGTCATTAGCCTTTATGAAGCACCTGTTGGGTATGGGGCACTCTGGGGACTACTAGAAGAAAGATAGACTGTGCACAATTGTCCAAATGGTCAACTTGTTTAAAAATGATGATTATTGGTACAATTTGTTGCATATTTACAGAGCTACCATGCATGATGTTAGTCTTATTCATGGATTATTTACTTTAATCCTATTGACAATCCTTGAGAGGGGTTTTTGCCTCCATTTTGCAGATGGGAAAAGTGAGGTATAGAGAATTACAGTAGGCAATGTAGCGGATAAGTAGCAGCCCTAGGTCATGATCTGAAGTAGTCTGACTTTTGCCCTTAATTACTATCTATGCATACATATCCCTGTGTACTCATGGAGAAAAACATATGTTCAATCATTAGTTCGTTCATTCATTCAAAAAACATCTTCAATTTACTTAAGACTATTCTGATATATCAGAAGAGACAGAACCTACTCAAAGAACATTTTCAAAAAATGGTAATATTATGACTCTGATACAGATATGAAATGAATGTGCATAAGGAACCGGGCAGATGTTAGAACTGGATAGAGAACCTGGCAAGCAGAAATGTTTATAAATCAGAAATATTGAAATGGATGTGCAGATAGGGGTAAAACTGATTTTCCCCAAGTGTGGAGGGAAGTCAGTATAACCTCTACCACACAGGTGAGAATTTGTATGATTATAAACAAGAATTATTTTCATTGCCATGAGTTATCTATAATTTACCAGGTTGCAAAATAGCTCAAAGACAATGAAAGATTAGTATCACATAATGTGAAAGGGTGTGATCTAAAATAGTTTTCTGTCATTTAGAAAATGATTTTAGTTAGAGCAGGGAAGGAAGGCCCCAAACCCAAGTGTCTATGTGGGGAAAGAATGCCCAGATATATTAGTTGGGATTCCTTAGAGAAGCAGAACTAATAGGATGTGTGTGTATACATACATACATACATACATACATACACACACACACACACACACACACACACGAAAGAGAGAAACAGAGACTGAGACAGAGAGATTTTAAGGAATCACCTGATTTGATTGCGGAAGCTTGATGAGTCCAAAATCTAATGGAAAAGGTGTCAGGCCAGAGTCTCAGCAAGGGATTTCAGTTTGAGTCCAGGCAGTCTTCTGTTGAACCAAGAAGAGCTCATGTTGCAGAAGTCTGAAGGCAGTCTGCTGGAGAATTTTCTCTTATTTGGGGGAGATCAGCTGTTTGTTCAGTTCAGGTCTTTAACTGATTGGGTGAGGTACAACTCACATTATGGAGGGCAATCCACTTTTGCCAAAGACCTCTGACTTATATGTAAATTTCATCCAGAAATACCCTCACAGAAACATCGAGAATACTGTTTTACCAAGTATCAGGGGACTGTGGCCTAGCCAAGTTGACATAAAATTGACCATCACATCAAGTCAGAGCACTGAGTGGCTTTGTCTTTACAAAGAGATGATTAGGGGTGATGGCAGAGTTGTCAGGCACTTGCTGGATACCAGGTACCTGGAAGGTGGTATGGTAAGCAATAGCAAGGTTGTGATTCTGAAGGTAAAATTTTCCCAACTTCACAACTTTCCCAAGAGCTAGTCCTTGAAATAAGTCCATAGGTTGCAACACTTATGGATACCAGTCACAGGTCTGTACATATGCCTTGCCAGGGTATATGTCTCTCTAGGTGTGAAAGAGAGGTGTGAGTTCAGGATGGGTTTCCAGATAATCTCCACTTTATAGAATATGTTTGGGTATTGGGAATTATAATTGAAGGACAGCTGATTATCAAGTCCAGGATATCTTAATACTGAAATTTATAATCTGAATTGATTTGTTTTATAAGAGCTGCTCTGAAGATCATGTTGATTACATCACTTTAAGGATATCTGATAACTGGAAATCAATTCTTTAGAGGAGAATTTAGTGTGAGAATAATGGAAAGAAAAGTAATAAATTCTTAACTTTATTGTTTACTTCTGTAGCTTTGCCAGACCTCCTGGGGGCGGGATCAAGAAGGTATTTGTGATTGTTATCATCATTGTAATTATTATTTTATTTTACATTAGCAGCTACTATTTATTAAGCCGTTCCTTCCTGGGTGTTAGGTACTTTACATATTAGAAGGGTGACTTCCTCACCACCTCCCAGTGTTTCCTCTACCATTGCTTTCTCAATGAGGCCCCCTGACCACCTCATGCAGCAGTGCAGCCTACTTGCCCCCATTCAGCAGTCTTTATCCTTCTTACCTTGCTCTACTTGTTCTTTTTTTACTGGTAATATTTCACCTATCAATAGATTTGTCATTTCCTTATTATGTTTATTGTCCTTCATCCTTTTTGCTGGAATCTAAGCTCCACAGTCACAGAAATCATTGTCTGTTTAATGTATGGATGTAGCCCAAGTGCACAGATTTATTCCAGGTCAGCTTCAAGGACATGACCTCGTTGGTGCTGTTGATTTGCATCTCTCTCTTCTGAGATGGTGGACAGTGGGGCCACTGAGTTGTAATTCTTCCTTTCTTATTTGAGGCATTGAGAAGTAGATTTCTCTTGTTTCCCAAGAGAAACCTCACAAAGTCATAGCAAGTATTCCTTTATGATGTTGAGGAAGCTATAAAGACCCATTGACGTTTCATGTCATCCTTCTCTCCCCTAATGAGAATGGATATAAATTATCTTTTAGGATTGGAGCAGACTAAACCTGTGTCTTTCAGGGACAGGTTTTCAAAAGTGTTTGGCTCCACGTGAAGGGAAGATTGTCACATGGCAAATAGTTAAGGTCGTAGTCTGGCAAGGCAGGGTGTTCTGAGGGTTTTCTGGACACTGCTCAATAAGCGTGCATTATTACTTATTGAAAACAAATGATTCAAGTTCATGCCCCCTTACTTCTGCAAGTCTCTTTTAAAGCCCTGGCAGTGTGTTCTCATGTTTATATGTTTTTGTAAATGTTGCAAAATTAAGATACTTCTGTATTTTTTTAAAAGAACCTCCCCCAACCCCACCTAGTTCAGGTCCTAAAAAAATCTGAATCCATCCCTGTTGTCATTGTTGTTGAAATATGGACACACAGTACCACCACAACATGGCAGCTCTCAACACAGAGGGAAAAACACAGGTAGAGAGAGAAGAGACTCAGAGTAGGGTGGGCCAAGAGGTGGAGACGGAATGAATTTTCTGAAAATTAGAAGACTCTCCATCTGGGTTGTGCTTTAATGATGGGGCTATTGGGCCCCCCCGAGAGTGACAGATTTGGAAGCCAGCCTCCATTACCTCTGCAGTCTGTCCATCTCACCTCTTATGCAGGACTTTCTAGTAGGAAAAGTACTGCTTGAGCTCTTCGGGGCAGACTTGATGACTAATGTCTTTTAAGTCAAATTTCCTCTGAACAATAGAAGCTCAGGTTGTATATCAGAACCAGACACAAATATATTTGGCCATGGATTACAATAAAATTTACTGGTGCTAAAGATAATCAAACCATTTCACTTTCCATGAATTTTATTGTCTGAAAAAAGTGAAATCACTCCTTGGAAGAGAGGAAAATGACTTGCTTCATATGCTATTTTGCTGGGAGAGAAAATCTCTGAAACTTGAAGTCAACCAATGCCTGTCTTTTCTCCCCAGGTCTGCCCTCTGCATCAGGGAACACTGCCATTCCAGCTAGAACGCGCTGGATCAGGTTGTTCCCTCCATATCACATTCCCTTTGCTGGGCTGCTGGAGAGGCAAACTGTTGAGCAGATGTTGAGTAAAGGGGCCCGGGTTGCTGTGTTCGGCATTTCAGTGTAAGTTTAGTAAGGCTTTGATAGCTTATACACAGAGGGCTTGTGTCTCGCCTGCCCGAGGTAACAAATTCTGTAATTCAACACTAGCATTGTCTTTAGGAGCCACTGCCTTAGAGTATTGGATTACATCGCACTGCTGTGAAGGCTGTGAACCTCTGAAGACCAACATTTGGCCCATGTCAGATCTAAATTGCTTTTCGGTATAAAAGTATAAATACTAAGCATGAGGGCAATTTTGAATGACTTAGTAAAAATTGAAGCATCTTGGAAACAGGCATTTGATTGTGTTATTGCACCCATTTTTCCTACTTGCTTGCTTGGGTATTGGCAAAATCATTTGATTTTAACTATTGTTCTGAAGGAGCCAGGCAGTGTTTTTATTGAAGACAGATCTTGAACCAGTGACCTATTAGCTGTGTAGATTTAGTCCAGTTATTTTACTACTTTAAGCCTCAGTTTCCTCATTGATAAAAACAACAACACTTCCTCCCCCTCCTCCCCCGCCCCCCCAAGGATTGTGATGAGAGTGAAATGAGAGGAGGGTTATATGAATGGCTTTATTCAGTTATTTACTCAATGTTATTGTTCACTCACCACGATCCATGTCTGGGCTTCACTCATTTGTTATCCCAAAAAAAGTTGGCTGTAGTGGTTTGAAGTGGAGTTTCTCTTGAATTTTTGTTTTGAAACTCTTAAAGTCACCTTCCCCTCTTCAGCAATGCTTGCTTTGCTTAGTCCAATTCAAGGCAGGGTCATCACTTTGGCACATGTGATAGCCTTGCTATTTCTCTTTAAGCACTACCTGACATCCCCTAAATAAATGACCCTACAGCCCTGGGGCAGGATGCAGGTACTCTACACAGCTTTATTTTAAGGATTACTTTATATTATTCTCATTTGTTTTTCCAAAGGGTGTGACCTTAATTCTAAAAACCAAGTGGATATAATGATTGCCATATACTTGACAGCTATTAGCAAAGTTTAACTTAGTAGCAACTTGAAGGAAAGGTTCAAGATGGTTTAAAGGTGTACTTTCAAATAAATAGTCTCAGCCAATTGGGAAAGGGGGGCCATGAGCTGCAGTTGGCCTGTCTACCTCTTCATACCTCCTAATGCAACTCTGAGGGGGTCACCAGTTTTATTACCTGGAATTACGAGGGGAGAAAATGTAAACTGCTTCAGGATCTTTGAAGTTTTGGTTTTAAGGGGGTCAGACTGGTTAATGTTTTACCAAAAAGTCAACTATTTCTTAATGATGCCACATTACACCGGGATGGCACTTTACAATGTTCATGGGGTACATGTCCTATTTGATCCCTTCCATAACTTTGTGGGGTCATCAGGGCAGCTATTATCGTGCCTCTTTTTATAGATGAAGAAGCTGAGGTCTAGAAATAGTTAATTAGTTTGATATTATGAGACAGAAAGCAATAGGAATTAGGTTTTCTCATTCCCAGTAAATAGTGACAACAGTAATCATATTGGCAAAGGCATATGAAAGATCAGGCAAGTGTTTTGTGTGTCAGCCTCCATGCTAAGTTCCTGATGTATGTAACTCATGTGTCATCTGAGGTCACCCTGTACTTTGAGATGAGTAAATACAGCTTGCTTGTCATATTCCATATCCAGTAAGAAGCCCATCCCTTTATAAGAGTGCTCAACATCCGTCACAGCCTCCTGTTCTCAAGATGCCCTTCAGTTGTGAATTTCTACCCCTATGGCACTTCAGAGCTTGCCTACACCTCCTTCCTCCAGTGGGTCTGGTTGTTTTGTCTATATACTCGTGGAACATAGCTCCCCTACCCCTACTCTGCCACTTAATTTCTACTTTTACCACTCATGCAAGGCATGTGATGGTTTAGCAGCACTTCCTGAAACCCTGAGGTGGGAGAGCAGGCCACACAATAGGCCAGACTTGAGAAAATGGAGCATCAGGCTTCCTGATTTTTTTTTTTTTTTTTTTTTTTTTAGATTTTATTTACTTATATGAGAAATAGAGAGAGGCAGAGACATACATGGAGCCTGATGTGGGACTCGATCCCAGGACTCCAGGATCATGCCCTGGGCCATAGGCAGGCGTTAAGCCCCTGAGCCACCCAGGGATCCCCCCAGGCTTCCTGATTCTTCACAAAGTTTTTGCCGCCTCATCCTGTGGGGTTTCTGACTGATTATCTATCTGTGTCTACTCATTTCAGCAATTTGCCAAACTGCTCAGCCCTGTCTCCTGCCTATTTCTCTCCTTGGCCCACCTAACTACCTTCCTTTACAAACTTTGGGACAGCCCACTTGAAGTGGAATTCAGGTCTCAGTGAGCTTGTTTCCCTATGGACCACAATTCCAACCCCTTGTCTTTACTATATGAAAAGGACTATGTAATACTTCCTATCTCCCTAAGCAAGGGCAATTTTTAGTCCCAAATGAAATTCAGGTGTCAACTCTTAAAATCCCATTTCCCTTCTAGCTTTGTGTAGATGTATTAACTCTCTATAGCCACCATAATTACCCTATGGGATAGGTATTATTATTATTATTATTATCCCATTTTACAGTTGATGGACCCAAGGCTCAAAGAGATTAGCTAACTGCTTAAGGTCACACAGAGATCTAATCTCATATCCACTACCTCAGAGGTCAACAAGTATTTTCTTTAAGGGCCAGATGGTCTCTGTTGCATCTCCCACAATTTTGCCATTTGTAACAAAGCAATAAAGCAGGTATAGGCATTATGTACACAAATGGACATGGCTGGGTTTCAGTAAGTTTTGTTTACAAAAACAGGTGGTGGGCTGGAAACTGGCCTGCGGGCCAGAGTTTGCTGACCCTGCATTTTAGTGCACTGCCTTTTTCCATAATACTGGCTCTTTATTTAATGTCTCTAATTTAAAGCCTAAAGTGGATTGAGAACAGAATCCACATGGCCACATCATTTCAAGCTCCTTTTCTTTTTCTTACTGAAAGCAATCTGTAGCTTTGCACAGAGTGAACAAGTTTGTACTGATCATTAAACTATCCATAGGGCATCCATAATGGTGCTGCCTCTGAACTTCGATGGAGACATGCTGGGATTTTACAGTCTGGGCCAAGGGCGCATTGCTAGAATCGTGTGGCTGTTATTTATACTTTCTTTTAAGCAAAATGGACACTGCCCACATTTCTCAAAGTCTGGTTTTCTCTCTAGGGCCTTAAGGGACCTAAGAGAGCATAGTTTATGCTCAATTTATTGTGTCTAAAGAACAGCAGGAATTGCTGTTTCCTACATCTTGGGACAGTAAGTCTGACAAATAAATGTGACCAGGTTAAATTTGTCTTGTTTTTAAATGGCTGCCCAGTGTACTGTGTTAATGGAAGTCAACACCCTTTTTTGCATGAGTCAACTTTCCCATAAAAACATTTCCCATGTTTGTGTAGTGGTCTCATCTCTGATCACCAGTCCTCAAGATTAATGTTGAAAAGAAAGACTTTTTCTCTCTATAAGGATGATTTAAAGAAACACCAGAACTGCTTTTCAGATTTTCTTTTGTGGCAATTCAGTAACTTACAAGTGGCTAATGGTTGGATTCTCTCTCTCTCTCTCTCTCCCTTTCTTAAAAAAAAAAAAAAAAAAAAAATCTGGGGATCCCTGGGTGGCGCAGCGGGTTAGCGCCTGCCTTTGGCCCAGGGCGCGATCCTGGAGACCCGGGATCGAATCCCACATCGGGCTCTCGGTGCATGGAGCCTGCTTCTCCCTCTGCCTGTGTCTCTGCCTCTCTCTCTCTCTGTGACTATCATAAATTAAAAAATAAAAAAAATAAATAAATAAAAATTAAAAAAAAAAAAAAAAAAAAATCTGTGAAGACAGTCCATCATTATTTGGCAAGTTTTAGTTTAGAATTAAGTTTTACTGCTGGCTTATCGTGTAAGTCCCTGAAAATAGGGATTTATAATGGAAATGTTGAAACCACCTTAATCTGTTGGTAAATGTTTTCATTCTAGCACTTATCTGAGTTCCAACAGGGCCTTAGAAAATTATTTTTGGGGCTCTTATTCAATCTACGAATCATGAATTGCATTCATTTCAGAGCAAGCAGAGCAAAGTTCCTGTGAAGTCTACAGTCTAGGGAAGTGTCTCATTCTGAACTGTAAATAGGTCCTGTGTGCATGTGTCTCATCTTCGTACTTCAGCTGCACTCAGGGAAATGAGTGGAGAAGGGACTTTCTTCTCTCTATAAAAGCCTTACAGAGGGATCCCTGGGTGGTACAGCAGTTTGGCGCCTGCCTTTGGCCCAGGGCGCAATCCTGGAGACCCGGGATCGAATCCCACATCGGGCTCCCTGCATGGAGCCTGCTTCTCCCTCTGCCTGTGCCTCTGCCTCTCTCTCTCTCTCTCTGTGTGTGACTATCATGAATAAATAAATAAAATCTTTAAAAAAAAAAAAAAAAAGCCTTACAGGGACACCTGGGTGGCTCAGCAGTTTAGCGCTTGCCTTTGGCCTGGGGTCCCGGGCGCAATCCTGGAGTCCTGGGATCAAGTCCCATGTCAGGCTCCCTGCATGGAGCCTGCTTCCATGTCTCTGCCTGTGTCTGCCTCTCTCTCTGTGTCTCTCATGAATAAATAAATAAAATCTTAAAAAAAAAAAAGGCTTCCAGAACTTTCTTACCTGCTTTCCCTATTAATTACTCATTTAGAAAAATCAAGAAAATGTTCCAAAATATCTTTTATAGAACTAATATTTTTAATGAGCTACTTAATTGATATTTATTTAACACATATATATTGAGGCCTACTATGTGCTGGGGGCTGGGAATATAGCAGGAGATGAGAGAGATGGAGTCCCTAACCCTAGGGAGCCTCAGTGGAAAATGACAGTCAATAAACAAAAGTCAAGCTATAATTATGGTTAGACAGTTAATGACCCAAGTATAGTTGCAGGGAGTGTCATGAAGAAGTGCAGGTACCCAGAGCAGAAGAGTAGGAGCTGGGCAGGGGAAGGGGCTCATTCCCTTTTCAGGAGTGGGAAGGGCTCAGGGAAACCTGTGACACTTCAAGGAAAGGGGAAAGAAGACAAATATTGGCCAAGAGAGTGTGGAGCTGGGGGAGCTTGTCAACTCAAGGACTTCAGTGGGGCAGAGTTGAGAGGAAGCTGGGGAGTTAAGCAGAGCCAATTGTTGTTGTTGGGGTCTTGCACAGATGCATGGGTTTCACACTTGACCCCAACACTTTCCCACGGCAACCCACCAGATGTCCTCTACCCTCATTTCCTCAAGACCTCAAACCCAACCGTAGAATGTTCCACACTGAGGATATTGGGCAGAGACATCCTGTGAAGGTCATGGGCTCTACCTGTCATTTGAGTTTTAGTGGTTCAACCTTTAGATATCTAAAGGTATCTACAAGTCTAGTCACTTAAAAATATGATATATAATTTATATATGGTAAAATTGCCTTCTTGGGGGTATCTCGATTTATACAACTATGCATTTTTAAAAATGCATACAGCAAAAATATTGAGACAGTAAAAAGATCAGTGGTTGCCAAGGTTAGAGAGGGGTGAGGGATGAATAGGCAGAGCTCAGACGATTTTTAGGGTGATGAAAATACTTTGAATTATTCTATAATGATAAATACACATCATTATACATTTGTCTAAACCCACATCATGTGCAACACCAAGAGTGAACCATAATGCAAACTATAGACTTTTGGGTGACAGTGGTGTGTCAGGGTAGGTTCATCAGTTGTAACAAATGTACCCTCTGGTGAGCTGATATTGATAATAGGGGGGCTGTGCATGCTTGAGTGCAGGGGATATATGGGAAATCTTTGTATCTTCCTTTCAATTTTTCTTTGAACCTAAATCTGCTCTTAAGAAAATAGTCTAAAAAATATTTTAAAAATGCATATAGTATGTGACCACCACCATAATCAAGATATACAACAGTTGCATCATCCCGTGAAATTCCTTTGTGCCCTTTTGAAGTCAGTGTTAGCTCCTGGCAACCACTAATCTGTTGTTTTGTCCTTGTAATTTTGCCTTTTGCAGAGTATCACGTAAGTGGAGTTCTATACCTTTGAATATGGCTTCTTTCACTTGACATAAGGCGTTTGAGGTTCATCTGTGCAGTTGTGGGCACAAGTAATCCATTCCTTTTTATTGCCAACTAGTATTCCGTTGCATGAATGAACTGCAGTTGTCTGTCCATTCACCCATTGAAGTTGTCCAGTCAATGTCACATTTGGTGCCCCTTTGCAGTCATCTCGCTTGTGTGGTTTTGGGAGCCACCTGCCTTTGTTGCATTCACCTTACCCTCCTGTACATTCACCCACAGCAGCTAGCCTCATCTTGATCAAACACAAGTCAAGTTATGTCATTCCCATGCTCCAAACTTTTAAGGCTCCTGCTGCCCTCAGGATAATAGTACTTAGCATTCTCATGATTTTTTGTAATTGGGGCCTCATCTGTACCACTTCCCTCTTTCACTCTCTCTTCCAGCCATTTGAAGCTGCTTCCAGGTCCTAGAATAACTGCATTGCTCTCTCTTGCCTCTTACCCTTTGAACACTTTCCCTCCTCAGACTGGAATAGTCTTCTGTTCTTCTACCTCATTTCTCACCTTGCTAACTCTTACTTGTCTCTTGGGTTTCAACTTAGTTATCACTTTCTATGGGACATCTTCCTTAACCCCACAGAATGAGATGGTGCTCATAGTCTATACTTATTCATAACATCACATTGCTTTGTAATTCCCGGTTTATTTCTGGGTTTTCTCCGTGTAAGATCCTTGAAAATAGGAGCTGTGTTGTTCACTGCTATGTCACAATACCTAGTGGGTGTCTAGCACTCAACTAGTATCTGTTGAGTAAATGAAGATGGCTGGGGAAACAGCATTATCATTCCAGCTATACAGAATAGAACACTGAGTCTTGGAATGCTCAGTGAATTGGGGGAATCTCCCTTTCTCTTGGGCCTGTCTATGCTGTCATATATGATATGACTCCAGAGTGTAGGAAACCTCTCTAGTTTACTGCATTACACAGTGTCTTATTGCTGCGTGTACTTCCTCTATGCCTTTCAACCTTGCTTGAGACCTTGTAGTGCCCATAGAAATAGAACCCCAGCTTCTCCGAGGTTCAAGAATGTGTTCTTACATCTCTACTACAGTGTGTAATACTGAACACCACTTGATCAGCTTGGCCCTGGAGGGTTGTCCTATCTACTATTGAGTTCATCTTGGCACTCTCTGAATCTTGGGGGAAGGTTCTGTTTGGGTCTCCAGGCATGAGGTTTTGCTTCTTTTCTCCTTCTGTGGAGTCTGTTCTGATATGCTATTGATGAACTGACCCCTAGGTTGGGAGTCCCCCAGTAGGGAACATAGCTCTGTAAATCATCTAACTAGATATCCCTCATATAGTAGACAATAATTATCTATTAAATTAATGAGTGAATGAGTAAATAGCAAAAGAATGGGTGAGTGCCTCAGCTCTTAGAGATTTTAATCACATTTTAATCTCTTTGGAAGTTAAAAGGTTTGTTACCAGTGATATGATACGATCTATTGGTCCAGGTTTGAGAATCCTTCTTGCTGTTCTTGAACTACCCCAATCTCCTTATTTTACCTTAGGGCCTTTGCACTGTAGTTCTCCTAGTTAGTTCTTTGTAGTATTCATGTCTCCTTTCAGATGTCACCTCCTCCAAGAAGTCTTCATAAGCACCGCATCTGACATAGTGCTGTTCTAACTTCCACCACTTATTCCCTGATCTGATTGATTTTTTCTGTATATATAAAAAAAAATTTCTGTATACTTTGTACTTGCTACTATATGAAGTTTCTATGCTTTATGATCATTTGTTGACTTTTTATGTTAGTTTTGTCCCTTAAGGTACATAAACTTTTGTGGAGTCTGGGAGCTTGTCCAGCGTCTTTACCAGGTCTGCAAGGGTATCTGACATACAAATATTAGCTTAATACTGAAAAAATTAATATATATAAAAATATTAATTTGAAGAGAGAGAGAGAGAGTGTGTGTGTGTGTGTGTGTATCTCCAGGCACATTGGGGGAAAAGATGCCTTGATTTTCTTATTAATAAATAATTTACTGTGCACTATCTTGTACCTGTTTGATCTTTACTGAGACCGTACTGGTGGGAGGCAGGCAAAGGGAAACGTTAACAGTACATAGATCAGTTAGGAATAAACAATTATAGAAGAGCTATTCTTGAGCATGCTGTGTCCAATCTACATTAAATATTTAAAAAATACATAATAAAATAGTGTCTAGATGACAATGGTTTTAAAAAAAGAAAGACACAGTGTTTAGAATCTGACAGGCTTGGGTTCAAGTCCAACTTTTCCATCTAGTAGAAATGTGATAGCTTTCTTGTCTGTGAAGTAGAGATCACTGTCACTAAATCATAGGGTCATCATGAGTATTTAATTCACAAATACAGCTCCTGGCATGAGAGGCTTCCCTCTGGATATGGTTTCTTTCTTGTCCCCTTTCTTCATGAGCTAAAAGAAGACTGAAGTGGAGCTGGGCAAAACATTGAAGAAACCTAAGCCTGTATATTTAGACCAAGATAAGTATCAGGAGCTGATTGGACTTGCTCATCAGAGTATCACCTGCATATACTTAAATCCTGTTGTTTTGGCTGTTCCTGTTTATTTGTCTTAAAGAAAAATCACCAAGGCAGCCTAGCTGGGTGTCTAAGTAGGGATGCACCCCATGAATCGCTGGGTTATTGCAGTCTCTCTCTTGGAGTTCCACTGCATCTAGGGCCCTATCGTGTGGAAGCCGCTTCCTTTTTTGGGTACAGTTCTACATCTGCAACTGATTGAGACTGCAGATGGGCTTATACAGAAATAATTAGCCACTTGCCCCTTATTTTGAGGTGTAAGTGGCCCCTCTTGCCAGCAATTACTGAATCATGGAAAAGAGTAAGCCTTAGGGAGAGCCTGTGGAAATTTAAGCATGAGGGCGAATTGCTTTTACTTTTTAAAAGTTACAGCTATCTTCTTTAAAAAGTCCTTGAAAGTATGTAAGCCACCTTAGAATGGACCTACCAGCAACTCCATGTACCTTTCCCAGAGTGTAACACTTCAAATATTTCCCAGTTTTCCTATTGATTTTATTCTAAGAGCTTATTTAAATATGCTATGTGTTTTATGTGCTGCATTTGGTTTCACAGTTGGTTCATGCTGTACATTAACTAATTACTGGAAAAGTATCTGACTCCTGAACTCTGATCCTTCTTCCTCTGGAAAGATCCCTTGTTGACTTGCAGCAGTGCCTTGCATTTTAATATACTTTTGCAGGGAATTTTGCTGTGATCTGCTCTGTGGTACCTTTGGATACATCTGGATGTGAATGACTTACCCCAAATGTGTTCTATAATTAAGGAAAGCATCTAATGGTATTAGGAGACCAGAGGAGTTTGTTAACAAAGGGTAGAAATTATCGATGGCCATCTTGAAGCATTGATCTGAGATTCAGAAATAACACAAAGGGAAGCTGCCTTGGACAATAAAAGAACAAAACACATTCTAGATCTTAATAGGAAACAAAAGTGCATAAACAAAAACAGACTGCTTCTTTAAATATCCAATTTCAGAACAAGACTAGCCTCCCAGGAAAGTTTAGGGAACCCTGAATCTAATTGGGAAAAGAAGCGGGTTTACGTTTTCTTTAGTGTCAGGCTAGGAGATGAGATTGAATTTTTGACACTTTGCAGAAGACAGACTTCTTTCCATTAGCCAAATGAATCTGGAGCCTGCGTCATGATTTTATTTTGTAAATTCTGCATGTGCTATAATCAGACCTCTCAAATGCAGATGGTTACTGCTAGAAGGAATGAACAAAGTTAAACTTTGAAAAGAAGAAAAATGAAAAGCCTGCTTAACCATTTCAGCTCATCTCTCCAGCCCCAGAATCTAGATCAGAGGTGTAATCTTTTTTGTGCTTCTTTTCTCCTAATACATTTAACATCCCATGAAGTTATTTTCCCAACAACTTGAGAGGAAGAGAATATACAGAATCTGTTTCCTTTATGCTGAAGCTCTGTCCACTAGCATTTATCAAGTCCCATACTTGTTAGATCTTCAGCTTCTTTGTCTTATCTTTCACCTTTAATGGGTTCTAAGTGAAGACAGGCTATGGATAGGATTTCTTTTTACAGACTGATCAATTGATTTTTAAGATTTTATTCATTTATTCATGAGAGGCACAGAGAGAGAGAGGCAGAGACATAGGCAGAGGGCAGACGCCCCATGAGGAGCCCGATGTGCGACTTGGTCCCAGGACCCCAAGATCACGCCCTGCTGAAGGCAGACACTAAACCACTGAGCCACTCAGGTGTCCCTATTTATTTATTTTTGAGAGAGAGCTGGGGATGGACAGAGGGAGAGGGAAAGAGAGAATCCTCAGACTCCTCACTGAGTGCAGAGCCTAACACAAGGCTCAATCCCTGAGATCATGACCTGAGCTGAAATCAAGAGCTGCTTAAATGATTGAGCCACTCAGGTGCCCCTGGATAGGATTTGTCATAAGTAACTGATGACTTCCCCTTTAGAGAGCCTTAGAGGGAGATTGGATCCTTCCAGACCCTTGCTTTCTCATAGAAGATAATCCTATCAAATGCAAATGCCACTGATATATATATGCTATTTGAGATAAGGAAGGCACAAGGCAAGAGGTTCCCTCCACTCCCTCAGATCCATGTTCTGGGGATGCTTTTTAAATTCTCAGACCTTTGAAAAATAATTTCAGTTATGAGAGACTGAGGGAAAATATTGCCAATTTGTTTGTTTATTTCTTTGTTTAGAGAGGGATGGGGGAAGGACAGAGGGAGAGAGAGAATCTTAAGTAGGTTCAACACCCAGTGTGAAGCTTGATCTCAGCACCCTGAGATTGTGACCTGAGCTGAAATCAAGAATTAGATGCTTAACTGACTGACCCACCCAGGTGCTGCACCCGCATTTTTTGTTTATTGGAGATGACTGAGGGAGAAATTCTTTTCCATACTCAGTTTGAGGTAAAAGTGTCTCAGTGCTGGGATGCCTGGGTGGTTTCGCTGTTGAGCACCTGCCTTTAGCCCACGGTGTGATCCTGGAGTCTTAGGATCAAGTCCCACATCGGGCTCCCTGCATGGAGAACCCTCTGCCTATGTCTTTGCTTCTCTCTGTGTGTGTCTCTCATGAATAAATAAATAAAATCTTTTTTAAAAAAGTGTTTCAGTGCCAGTATTTTTAAAAACTCTGGTCCATGGACTATTTGATCAAAGTGATCTGCAGGACTTGTTCAATATCCCTGGACCTAATGAATTAGCACCTGTGGTCTTGGAGCCAGGAATCCGCATTATCGGCTATAGCTACCCAGATGATTCTTGTATGTGGCCAAGTTGGAAGCCACATTATTTTGGATAATTTTTATAGTATAATAATTGAGTCCATTTTTACAGTGTATGATTGAGTGATCATAACATAATGAGTGACAGGAATAGATGATCCCTTTTGGACCTCTGACTGTATTTAGTGTGTAAATTACTAGGATGCTGGTATCTCTCAGGGATTGCTGAATTACATTCTCGTGGGCTTCTTGGCCACCTGTCCCTTTGGTTGAGTGAGGAGCATAAGTCATTGTTTCACAAAAAATTCTTGAAAAGGGACTTGATCTTAACCTCATGAAAACTCTTCATTTCCGGAGATCCTTTCATGATTAGCTTCCAAAATATTTGAGGTAAATGTTAAAGATGTTCAGAATCTCATGCAGAATACTGTGAATTTAGTTAGAAGGACACAGAACATTCTAAGTCCCTAAAGTAATCCACCTGATGTGAAAGGGAGTTGGGGGCAGGTGACCTATATCCTTTAGGTCCTGCCAGGGCCATTTAAGTAAGACTGGGCTCTGGAAGGTTTAGGGTGGGGCAACTCTGGCAAAGTATAGATAAAACACATTGTTTAAAAAAATAAATAGTAAAGATCAAAGAAAAAATACTGAGTTACAGAATGATCATCCAACTGGTCATGCTCATAGACCTAATTGAAGAAATGTTACTATTCTTTTATATTTCTTGTTATTTCTAAGATGAAAATAAAAAGTGAGTTTGGAAATCTTACCTTCCATACTTGTATGTAACAGAGCGCTCTTTTAGGGCTAGTACTTTAATTTCTGTTTCACAAAGCTTTTATTCCAACTGAAGAAAAATTCTGATATACTATTGGGTTATTTTACAAATTATATTGATAATAAGATTCATACATACTGAACTTCAGGATTAATGTTCATTTTTCTAATCTACCATAAATACATTCTCTAACCACCAGAACTATTGCTTTGGTGGTTTCTATTTCCAGCACATGTTACTATGTTTTTGAAATGGAACATTTGCTGTAGGGGACAGAACATTTAGCATGAAGGATACTAACCAATAACAAAATAAATTGTCTGCAAATAATGATGTAGGGTGCTTTGACATAATGTTTCTATTTTTCAGTCTAGTGGTTCATCTCCTTGTCCTTCCTCTGGGTTTGTATTTGATTTGGGGAGAAAGAGCCAGGATTTGTTTATTTAGGAAGTAGATGCAAGAGTTCAAAAATGAACCGCATCCTAATCCTCCCCCCAGTGGCTCTTATAACAACATGGTGGGGAACTTTTTGAAATGCTACCTCTTCTTAGGAGGAAATTTTCTGCAGTATGAATATTTTATCCTATTATAAGTATTTCTTAAATTAAAGAACATAGAATATTTTAAGTTGGAAAATAGTTGCTTGGGTACTAGCTAGAGTGCTGTCATTTTTTCCCCAAATGCTTATGTACTTTTAATCTCAAATTCAGTTTCTTCTATTATTTCATTTTTGAATTCAAAAGAAATACATCTTTTACTTTTATTCCCTTCATGAGTTTCAAATGTTTAGCTCATAAAATTATATAATCTCTTTTAAAAAAAATAGAAGACCATAAGCCAAACTTAGAGTTCAAAACAACTATAAATAAAAAAATTCTTTAAAAAAAAAGCTTCCTAAAACCCCAAAAAGACAGTCAAAATTGTGAAAAGACATCAACTTGAAGTAATTTAAATGACACAATTTTATGGCTCTCTTAGAAAGACCTTGAGAAAATATTTCCTAAAACGAATTCTCTCTGAAATAATTCTTTTAGACAGTCTTGAAGAACAAACTCTCTTGAAGTGAATTGTTTTCTTTGATGCTGCTATTTTCTTGCAAATTCCAAAGGATAGAATCATTGGTTTTAACTTAAGATGATGAAAGTAATTTTCCTTTGAGAACTAGGTTTTCGGCTGAATTGAAAAGCCTGTCTGCAGGTGAGATTTAATTTAATCCTTTGAGTACTTAAGAAGCATTCCTGAGACAGTGGCCAAAAAAGTGACAAGATTAGCACTTTGTTTATTGACAGTGTGTAGACAGGAAAAGACTTTTATCCCAAAGAGTTTAATGATTTTTTTTTTGGTGATCTTAATAGTAATTTTTAATTACTAAAATATTCATTAGTTAAATAGCCAAATATTATATGACACACTTAAAATTTAAAGTTAGGTGAATTGCAGAATTGAATTAGTTGAATAGCAGCCTAGGACTTAGATAGCAACAAAACAAGCATGAAAGGCAAGTAGTATCTTGCTAACTAAATTTTAAGTTTAGAACAGTTAGAGTGGAAATTAAATCTGTAACTATTAAAAGAAAATACGTAAACGAAAATCTACAGATGATCTGTTGTATCTTTCTCAGAATCACCTATATATAGTCTTCATGAGACTTTAAATATTTTATGTCTTTCTTTCTATGTGTCCCATTATTTCCTTTTTAATTCCTGTTTTCTGTGTTTTGTGTGTTTGAAGAAGTAGACCAATTTTTCTGATGTCAGCTACTATTTGAATAAATTAAAAAGTCCATAAATATGAAAGGTATATACATGGTTGAAAATTGATACTAAAGCTGTATAATGTATATAGCTATGACTTTCAGATAAAATTAGTGTCATAAAAAGTTCCTAATTATTTCCTGTTCAATGTGTTTGCAAATGTACTTTTGCTACATATAATGATTCCCTTGTTTATGCTTTGCTTTTTCTTTTATTTGGGGGAATACAAAATATTAAAACATGGGGATACTTTGCACTCTAAATTTAATGGGTCTTCAGGGTTTTTTTAATGTGGAAAACAAAAGTAAAATCTTCTTTCTGACTATGAAGACATTCAGCAGAAATGAGTTTACACAATGTAAGGAGTTTTTTCTGTTTAGGAGGCTCAGACCTCTTAACCAAACTGCCATTCTCTTAGTAGATTTTGCTGTGATTAGCAAACCATGGAGATCTTATCCACAGTAATCACTTATTAATATTTTTACATCATGAGAATTTCTAGATGCTTCCTTAGACCATGCCTGTCATTTTATCTTTGGACATTTTCAGGATGTTCCATTTTAGAACAAATTGGGATGTTTTAAATTTGTTGCCTAATAATTTTATGTCTATAGGAAAGATTACACAAAATACCATACTATTTGGGAACATGTTGTCTTGGTTAGAGTTTGGATCACATTTTAAAATTAGTTTTAAAGGAAAGGAAATCATATAAGTGCTCTGGAATTCAGATAAGCACCAAGTATGGGAAACAGGCACTTTTATTTTAGAGTGCTTATCCATTGGGGTCAGACTGCTGATGACAAAAAAGCATTCTAGACTTTTAAATATTGATTATGCATTTTGGGGAGCTATTGTCTTTTCTGTTTTAACTCTGTCCTTTTGAATTTGAACTTTGGTAGAACTTGCAAAGTGCAGTATCTCAAATATTCCACAGGGTGTCATGGTATGGTTGTTTGTTCTCAGGAACACTGTCTAGTGGGAGGTAATTTGAGCCAAGCCTCATCCAGTATTTAAAGGGCTGGTTCATTTTGATTACAGTCAAGAATTATTTACCGAGGATCTACCATGTGCGAGCTCCATGATAAGAAGTGTAGCTGCTAGTGATATCATGCAAATCCTTTTCTTCACTTTGCGTTTGGCATTTTGGCCAAGAGAATATTTACCAACACAGTGAGTTTGCTTGAGTTTGTTTGAATTCACTTGCTATGTAGCTTCATGCCACTCAGGAGTGAATCTCAAATGAAGGAATCAGGTTCTGAAACTACTCAACTGCCCAGCTAGACTCTGGCTCTCTTCCCTCTATCATCTGGTGGGAGTAGACCACTGAGGTAGTAGTGCAGGAAGCGGGCTGAGAGTTACTGCTCTAAAGACTTCTGGGGCAGCCATGAGGAAACTGAAGCAGTGCTGGGGCCTCAGTTGGACAATTTGAGTATGAATTCCCCCATCACCACTAGTTATCTGGGTCACCTTACCAAGTTTCTTTGCTTCTTTTCATTTTAAATCCATGATGGGATTTTGAAGAGCAAATTAATCCATTTCTTAAAAGTGTTTGGTGGTTTCCAGTTCTGGGATAAGATAGCATAAACTCACATTTCCCTTCTCCTTCTCTCTAAATACAACTTAATTTAGATTGCTTAGAAATAATTCAACAGACAATCATAAAAGGACTCTGAAAGTTGGGATAGAAGAAGGATTGGTTAGGGGCCTCAGGAATTGAATACCATGACTGAGTTCCCTGGGTTTTATACTTGTTTTTCATATATCCCTGCCTGGGATTTGGAGAGCCCTGCAACCCTGAACTGCCAAGAGAAAATAGATGAAAAGAAGGAAGGATGAAGGATGAGAGAAAGAGATTAGAAGGGAGGAAGGGATGAAGAGAAGGAAATGCCTCGGGCAGCCTGGGTGGCTCAGCGGTTTAGCGCCGCCTTCAGCCCAGGTCGTGATCCTGGAGACCCGGGATCGAGTCCCACGTCGGGCTCCCTGCATGGAGCCTGCTTCTCCCTCTGCCTGTGTCTCTGCCTCTCTCTCTCTCAATCCTCTCTGTGTGTTCTCATGAATAAATAAATAAAATCTTTTAAAATAAAAAAAAAAGAAAAGAAAAAAAGAAATGCCTGTTCTCTCTGGCCAAAGGACTGGGAAAGGGAAGTCCCACCTGGGACTAAGCACCAGCCCATTCTGCCCACAATGGCATTGCTAGCAGAGTCCCAGAGTACCAACATGTTCCCCATCTCACACCTGCCAGCAGTGGCAGGCTCAAGCTGCCCACAGCAGCTTCATCAGTGGAGTCGAGGCAGGTCAACCTATTCCCAGCTTTCAAGCCCCTGGTACCAGAGAGCTGTCCTGCCCCTTGTAGCAATGTCAGCAAGCCATGGAGGTCACCCAGAACCCACATGCTAACCTGAAACAAGGTGACTGCTTGCTAAAATGGAAGATATAAATAGGAAAACAAAACAAATCTAACATATATCCAAAATGTCCAGGATTTAATAGAATATTACTCCTCATACCAAGAGCCAGAAAAGGCACAATTTGAATGAGAGAAGACAACTAATGCCAACACTAAGATGAATCAAATATTGGAATTATCTGACAAAAAATTTTAAAAAATTATCATAAAATTGATTGAACAAGTAATTATAAATTTCTTTGAAAAAATGGAAAGCCTTACTGGAAGGATTCCATAGTAGAATGGAAATGACAGAATGCAGAATCTGTGAACTTGAGAACAGATTGATAGAACTTAATCTGAACAACAGAGAAAAACTATACTGGAAAATAAATAAACAGATCTCAGGGAACTGTGATTATATAACAAAAGATCTACCGTATCATCAAAACCCTAGAAAGAGATGAGAAAGAATATGGAACTAAATAAATATTTGAAGAAATAATAGCTGTAAACTTTCCAAATTTGGCAAAAGATATAAACCTCCAGATTTAAAAAGATGAGTGAACCCCAAATGGGATAAGCCCAAAGGCACATGACAAACATCTAAAAATTAAGACAAAGAAAAAAAATCTTTAGATAACCAGAGAGAAATTACTCATTTTTTTATAGGGGGATGGATATCAACTCAAATGACAGTGGATTTCTCCTCTGAAACCATAGAGGCCAGACACAACTGACATATTTTTAAAGTACAGAAAGAAAAAAAAAAACTGCCAGCCATAAACTATCTGGTAAAACTATCCATCAGGAATGAAGAGGGAAATAAAGACATTTTTAGACAAGGGAAAACCAAGAGTGTTTGTCACTAGCCGTTCTACTCTTGAACAATGGCTAAAAGAAAGTCTAAACAGAAAGGAAATGATAACAGCAGGATTTGAACTTCAGAAAAAAGAAAGATTGTCCATCTCCGATTGACTTATTTCACTCAGCATAATAACCTCCAGTTCCATCCACGTCCAAGCAACAATCATCATATGATTTTGCTCATACGTGGATTTTGCTCATACAGGGAAAGAGGGGAACTGAGTGGGAAAAATTAGAGGAAACAAACCATGAGAGATTCCTAACTCTGGGGAACAAAGGGAAGGGGAGGTGGATGGGAGGTTGGGATAAATGGATGATGGGCACTGAGGAGGGCACCTGATGGGATGAGCAGTGGGTGTTATACTATATGCTGGCAAGTTGAATTTACATTAAAAAAAAATTGAAAAAAAGAAAAAGGAGAGTGGATTGGAAAAATACGGATAAATATGAACTCTCTTCATTCTCATAATTTTTACAAATCATATTTGACAGTTGAAAATATTATAGCAATATCTGTTGTACTCATGTATGTAGAGGAAATAATGAGGCAATTGGATTTAAAAGGTGGGGAAGGTAAAATGACCTTAAGTAAGTGAAATTTTGGTACTCCACTTGAAATGGAAAAACATTTAGATCAGTAAGTTATGACATGTTTCCTATGTAAATTGTACCACATACAGCAGTTGCTAAGAAAATATACAAAACTCTATATGCAAAAATAGTATATGTAAATGAAGACAGATTCCTAAATATATATCCAGTAACAAAAAAGAAATGGAGGAAATGAACATAAAACAAATAATAAAATGGTAGGTTTAAGCCCTAATATATCAGAAATTACTTTATGTAAATGGTCAAAGTATACCAATTAAAAGAGATTATGCAGGTGGATCCAAAAAACCCAAAAAACCCATGACACAATTGTATGCTGTCTGTAGGAAATTCACCTCAAACATAATGACATTGTAGGTTGAAAATAATAGAACAGAAAAAGATAGATCATGTTAACTTTTTTTTTTTTAAGAGAGAGAGCAATAGAGAAAATGGGGGGGGGGGTGCAAAAGGAGAGGGAGAGAGAGAATCTTAAGCAAGCTGCATACCTAGTACAGAGCCCAACAGAGGACTTGATCTCATAACCCTGAGATTTCACAACCTGAGCCAAAATCAAGACTTGAATGCTTAACTAACTGAGCCACCCAGGTGCTCCTAACATTAATTTTTAAAAAGGAGAAATGGTTACATTAATACCAAATTAAAGGGATATCTGGGTGGCTCAGTGGTTGAGCGTTGGCCTTTGGCTCAGGGCATGATCCTGGAGTCTCGGGATCAATACCTACATCAGGCTTCTATGGAGCCTGCTTCTCCCTCTGCCTGTGTCTCTGCCTTTTCTCTCTTTCTATGTCTCTCATGAATAAATAAAAATAAATAAACAAGCAAATAAATAAATAAAATCTAAAAAAAAAACCAGATTAATTTCAGAGCAAAGAAAATTACTAGGAACAGTAGGAGACATTATATAATAAAGGAAATAATTTGCCAAGAAGACATAGTGATCTTCAAGGTGTATGTACCAAACAAAATATATGAAATAAAAACTGACAGAACTGAAAAGAGAAATACACAAATTCAGAATTATAATTGGGGACTTCCACACCTCACTATCAGCAATTGATAAAATTAAAGACAGAAAATTAGCAAAGATACAAACTGAATAGCTCTATCAACTAATAAAAGCTAATTGATATTTATAGAAGACTCTACCCAACAACTGTGAACTGTATGTTCTTTTCAAGTGCACATGTGACATTGATTAAGATAGAGCATATTCCGGGTTGTAAAATAAACCTGAACTATTTGAAAGAATTGAATACATACAGTATGTTCTATCACCATCATGGAATCCAACTAAAATTCAGTAATAGAAGGATACGAGAATCTACAAGTAATCCATGGTTCAAAGATGCTAAGTAGGGGTGCCTGGTTGGCTCAGTTGATAAATTATATGACTCTCAATCTTGAGGTTGTGGGTTCACACCCACATTGGGTGTAGAGATTACCTAAAAAAATTAAAATCAAATATATAAATTATATATAATTTAATTTAATATATAAATATAAACTAAAAAATTTAATTTTTTAAAATTAAAATCTTAAAAAAAATCAACAAAGACATTAAGTATTTGATAATCTATGCCTCAAAGATGAAGTCAGAAAGGAAAAATATTCACATAGCTGAATGAAAATGAAAATACAATATATCAAAAATTTGTGGGATGCAACTAAAACAGTGCTGAAGGGATATTTATGGGATTAAATGGCTACATTAGAAAAGAGGAAATGTTGCAAATGAATAATCAAAGTTTCTACCTCAATAAACCAGAAAAAGAACAAAATAAACCCAAAGGAAGTATAAGGAAGAATAATAGTAAAGCAGAAATCAATAAAATTGAAAACATGGAAACAAAAAAAGTTAATAAAAGCTGCTGCTTTGAAAAAATCAGTAAAATTGGTAAACCTCCAACACCACTGACAAATATGAAAGAGAGAGGATGAAAATCACCAATATCAGAAATGAAGCAAGAGATATCATTACATATTTCATAGCCCTTAAAAAATTGATAGAGGAGGGGTACCTGGGTGACTCAGTTGGTTAAGCATCTGACTTTTGGTTTTGGCTCAGGACAAACTATCAAAACTTAACCAAGACGAAATACATAACTTGAATAATCTTATAACTGTTAGATAAATTGAACTTTTAATTTAAATGCTTCTACAAAAGATGTTTCTAGGCCCAGATAGCTTCACTGGAGAATTTTACAAAACAGTTAAAGAATTAACACCAATTATACTCAATTTCTTCCTGAAATTGAGAAGAGAGAATATTTTTCAACTAATTTATGAGGATAGTATTACCTTGATACCTGAAACAAAATAATACAATAAAAAAAGCAAAATCCCCCACCACTTAAACCACAGCCCACTATGTCTCATGAACTTAAATAAAAACCCCTCAACAAAATATTAGAAAATCAAATGCAAAAATTTAAACCCCTCAACAAAATATTAGAAAATCAAATGCAAAAATTTATTAAAAGAATAATATATCATGACAAAGTGGGATTTGTCTCAGTTGTACAAGGCTGGTTCAACATTTAAAAATCAATCATTGAAAAAATCAATCATTGTAATCCATGATATATGAACAGAATAAAGAATAAAAAATGTAAAAATATAATCATATTAATATAGAAAAAGCATTTTATAAAATTCAACACTCATGATTAAAAACTCTAAACAAGTTAGGAATAGAGGGGAACCATCTCAGCTTGATAAGGAACATATACAAAAAAACCACAGCTAACATCTGTCTTTTATTATTAAAACTAAATATATTTCCCCTAAATTCAGGTAAAAGGCAAGGATGTAACATAGTACTCTGAAGTTCTCACCACTGTGATAAGAAAACAAAAAACAAAAACCCATCCTTTTTTGCAGATGACATGATTGTCTATATAGAAAATTGCAGGGATCCCTGGGTGGCGCAGCGGTTTGGCACCTGCCTTTGGCCCAGGGCGCGATCCTGGAGACCTGGGATCGAATCCCACGTCGGGTTCCCGGTGCACGGAGCCTGCTTCTCCCTCTGCCTGTGTCTCTGCCTCTCTCTCTCTCTCTCTCTCTGACTATCATAAATAAATAAAAATTAAAAAAAAAATAAAATCTTAAAAAAGAAAAAGAAAAGAAAATTGCAGAGTATATTTAAAAGGAAAAAAAAAACTCCTAGAGTTGATAAGTGATTTCAGTAAAATCTCAGGATATAAGATCAACAAACAAAAATTATTACATTTCCATATACTAAAATGAATATGTACAAAATAAAATTAAATAAATAAATTTAATAATAAATTCTTATGTATTTATTATTATATATTATTATGTTTGTTATAAATAATTAATCAATAAATAATAAATTAATAAATAATAAATTTAAAAATAATAAATTAAATTTCCAAAGAAAATGAAATATTTAGAAATAAATTTACCAAAACATGTACAGGATCTGTATGCTGAAATTTATAAAATGTTAATGAAAAAAATCAAAGAGGATATGGACTGTATTTATGGTTTTGAAAACATATTAAAGGTATTACTTCTTCCCAAATTGAGCTATAGGTTTAATGAAATTCCTTTCAAAACTCCAAGGATTTTTGTTGACATAAACAGGCTTATTACATATTTTTTATGGAAAGGCACAAGTCCTAGATTGGCTAAAACATTCTTGAAAAAAAAAAGGTGATATTAGTTCTTACTATATAGCTACTGTAATCAAGAAAATCTCCTATTATTGGAGTGATAGGTAGGTCAGTAGGACAGAATAGAGAATCCGGATATATACCCACACAACAATGCCTAATTGATATTTGTCAATAGTGCAAAGACATTTCAATGGAGGAAGAATAGATTTTTTAACAAATGGTGTTTGATCAACTGGATATCTAAAGGCAATACAAATGAACATTGACCCAATCCTCATATCTTATATAAAAATTAGCTCAAAGTAAACCATGGACTCAACTGTAGAACATGAACCTGTAAAGGTATTAGAAAAACTATAGGATAAAATCTTCAGAATCTAAAGCAAAGCAATGAGTTCATTAACAGCATGATCTCTAAATTGGAATTTCTGGGGGATCCCTGGGTGGCTCAGCGGTTTGGCACCTGCTTTCGGGCCAGGGCGTGATCCTGGAGTCCCGGGACTGAGTCCCATGTCGGGCTCCCTGCATGTGTCTCCCTCTGCCTGTGTCTCTGCCTCTCTCTCTCTTTCTCTCTCTGTGTCTCTCATGAATAAATAAATAATATCTTTAAAAAAAATAAACTGGACTTTCTGCTGTTTGAAACATCCTATTAAGAGGATGAAAAGACAGGATACAGACTGGGAGAAAGTAATTGTAAACCATATTATCTTATAAGCGATTGGTATCTAGAATACTCTCAAAAGAACTGCAAAATCAACAGTAAAACAAAACCAAAACCAATCCAATTAGAAAATGGCTGAAAGACATGAACAGATAGATATTAACTGTAGAGAATGTGCACAGATGGCAAATAAGCCAATGAAAAGATGTTCAACTCATTAACCATTAGGGAAATGCAAAATAAAACTACAATGAGATGTCACTATATATCTATCAGAATTACTAAAACAAGGAGTAATGACAACACTAAGTGTTGGTGGGAATGTAGAAAAACTAGATCATTCCTACATTGCTGGTGGGAATGTAAAATGGTATAGCCACTCTGGAAAACAGTTTGACAGTTGCTTATACAGCTAAAATCGCAAGTTCTTATGACCCAGAAATTTTACTCCGGTGGCATTTATCTCAGCTAAATGAAAATTTATATTCATAGAAAAAACTTACACATGAATGTTTATAGTAGGCTATTTGTAATAGCCCCAAACCAGAAACAGCTGAAACATCCTTTAACAGGTGAATTGTTAAACAGGCTAGTATATCCATACCATGGACTACTACTTAGTAATAAAAGAGAACAAATTATTGATAAAGATAACAACTTAGACAGGTTTCCAGAGAATCATACTGAGTGGAAAAAAAAACTAACAAACAATGCCAGAAGTTATGTTATATACTGTGTGCCTACTTTTATGTAACATTTATGAAATGACAAAGTTGTAGAATATAGGACAGATTCATTGTTGCCAGAGGTTAGACATGGGGACAGAGACAGAGATAAGTGGGTGCAATTACAAAAGGACAGCACAAGGGATCTTTTGGGAGATGGAATTGTTTTGTATCCTGACTTTGGTGGTGGTCACATGAATCTATACATATAATAAAATTGCATAGAACTAAATCAGACACAGACATATACTCACTTCAATGAGTGCATATAAAAATGGTGACACCTGAATAAGATCAATGGATTGTATGAATATCAATTTCCAGGTTGTGATACTGTGCTATAGTTATGTTACTACTAAAGGAAACTGAGTAACAAGAGTAAGGGATCAGTTTACATTGCTTCTTATAAGTGCATGGAAATATCAATTATCTCATTATAAAAAGTTTTTAAAAAACCAAGTATTTAGGGCAGTGCCTGGCTTGTAGTGAAGAGGTCTGGTGTATCCATTACCTAACTTTTTATAAGCTTAAAGTTAATTTTAATTTTAAGCTGTATAAAAATGGCTACATCAGAAATACTACTTAAAATGTCACACATCCCATTATAATTAATTCTTCAGATTTGGATAAATTTCTCTTGCAGAATTCTTTGTTCAAGGAATCTTTTAAAAGACTACTATGTTTTTGTTATAGATGAAATATATGGGTTTAGTAACCTGAATTCTAGGATGGCCCTCATGACATGGGCTCCCTGGTGTTATGTCAATGTTTAGATTACATTTTATGCAAAAGAAAATTTGCAGATGTAATTAAAGTTCCTATTCAGTTGACCTTGAGTTAACGAAAAGTGAGATTATACTAATCACCTGAGCATTGTAAATCTGAGTCTAGAGGTCAGAGACAGAAAACTCAGAAAAATTCAAAACATGGGGGAGGGGATTTGACATGTAAGAGGTTCTCTGTTGCTAGTTCTGAAGATGGTTAGGGGCATGTAGAAAGGATCTAAGGCAAGTTCTAGTTGCTGAGAGCAACTGCTGGCCAATAGCCAGTAATGAACTAAATAATGCCAACAACCTGAATGATCTTGAAAGAGGATCCTAAGTTCAGATGAGAACTCAGCCTGTTTGATCTTTGATGTCAACTTTCTGAGACCATAGGAAGAGAAACCAATTATACCATGCTTGGACTTCTGATCTATAGATTGTGGGGCAATAAATTCATGTTGTTTTAACCCGCAAAGTTTGTGGTACTATTTTATGCAGTAATGGAAACCCAATACAAATGGGTTGATTTAAATATTTGTATTTAAATCCATCGTTTAGTGGATCCTGTATTAGTGGATCAGTTTTGTGTTTTCCTTGGTATTATATAAAGGGTATTTCTGAAGGAGGATTCTAAGAAGATGGAAGAATAGGAGGCACCAGTATTTTATCTCTCCATCTAGACAACAATGGCACTGTCAGAATCTGTCTGATGTAACTATTTTGGAACTCTGGAGTCTATGGAAGGCTTACAACTTCTAGAGGAAGGCTTAGATGGTAAAATGCCATTGATTTTGGACAATATTAGCTCTTAACACAGTGAAAGCTAACCATTTCCCACCCTTTAGTCTAGTGGCAGGCAACTGAACATGTGTGCCTGGAACAGCCCACACACAGCTTATAGGAGCCAGGGCAAGCAAAAAGAAACCACCTTCCAAATATCAAGGATTTGTGTTCTGATCATTGATTGTTGCTTCTCATCTCAGAGGTGCAGTCAGAGTCAGCAGCCATTGTTGTTGTCCCTCCCGCCATTGGTACACATCCTATCTCCTCTGCTGAACTGACTTCCAGGGACTTGGTGGGCTGGCAGTCCTTTTTCCTCCTCATTCATTTTCTCTTTTTCTCTTTTGAGAGCCATACATTGAAGATTAGGGCATTCGTGGACAATTATATATATAAAGAAAATTAGAAAAGTTGTGACACATACCTGGGAAAAGGCATAGGCTCAGAAAGGACCCAAGAAGACCTCATATTTATACCTCAGACTAATCTTTGCACGGAGATATCCTACAAAAACAATAACAACAACAGTAATGACAAACTCCAAACAATAAAAATGGTAAGACAAAATAGCACACCGTGGGAAATGGAGAAAATCTGATTTCCAGAGTTACCACATTATGAGTTTCCACAACAGTTTTCAACAACAACAAAAATCACAAGGCATTCAGAAAGCTGGACAGTATGATGATCTGTTCAAAGGAAAAAAATGACAGAAACTGACCCTGAGAAGACTTGATGGCAAATCTATTAGACAAAGATTTTAAAACAATACTCTTAAAGGTGCTCAAAGAATAAATGGGAGATGTGGGAAAAGTAAAGAAAATAATGTATGTGCAAAATGGAAACATCAATGAAAAGATAGAAAACTCAAACCAAAACAAAATTCTGGAGCTGAAAATTACAATAACTGAAATGAAAAATTCAGTATAAGGAATCAAAGGCAACTTTGAGCAGAGACAAGAAATAATCAATGAACTTGATACAAAAAGAAATGATTGAAGAAAAATAAAGAGAACCTGAGAGCCCTGTGGGGCATCATCAAGTGAACAAACACACATATTATAAGAGTCCCAGAAAGAGGAGAGAGGTGCAAAAAGAATATTTGAGGAAATAATGGTTGATACTTTCCAAATTTAATTATATCCAGGAAGCTCAATAAACTCCCAGAAAGATTAATTCAAAGGTGCCCACACCAAGACCCATTATAATCAAACTTTTGAAATATAGAGACAGATATACATTTGAAAATATCAAGAGAGAAGTGGCTTGTCACTTGTAAGGGATCCTAAATAAGGTGATAAGCAGACTTCTGATCAGAAACTTTGGAGGTCAGAAGGCAATGAGCTGATATAATCAAAGTGCTAAACCAAGAATCCTATAAACAGAAAAACTGTTCTTCAAAAGAGAGGCAAACAATAAAAGACTCTTAACTATATGAAGAAACAAAGTGAGAGTTGCTGGAGGGGAGGTGTGTGGGGAGACGGGGTAACTGGCTAATGGGCATTAAGGAGGACACTTGATGTAATAAGCACTGGGTGTTATTTATAACTGATGAATCACTAAATTCTACCCTGGAAACTAATAATACACTATAAGTTAATTAAATTGAATTTGAATAAAAAATTTTTTTAAAAGTGAGGGAAGGGGCAGCCCCGCTGGCGCAGTGGTTTGGCGATGCCTGCAGCCCGGGATATGATCCTGGGGACCAGGGATCTAGTCCCATGTCGGGACCCCTGCGTGGATCCTGCTTCTCCCTCTGTCTGTGCCTCTGCCTCTCTCTCTCTCTCTCTGTCTCTCTCTGCGTCTCTATGAATAAATAAATCTTAAAAAAAAAAGTGGGGGAAAAATTAAGATACTCTCCCAAAAAACAAAAGTTTAGGAATTTGTTACCATTGTAGCTGCCTTACAAGAAATGCTCAAGGAAGTCGTGCAGGTTGAAATGAAAGGACACTAGATGGTAACTTAAAGCCTTGTGAAGAAATAAATATCTCAATAAAGCTAAGTACATAGGCAATTATAAAAGTTAGTATTATTGTAATGATGGTATGTAATTCCACTTTTTGTTTTCTACATGATCTAAGAGACTAATATATTACAAAATTTATTAGTCTAAAAGCTAGTATTATTGTAACTTTGGTTTGTAACTCCATGTTTCATTTTTTACATAATGTAAAACACTAATACCTTTAAAAGAATTATTATTTGTGTTTGGGAATACACAATGTATAAAGATAAAATTTTGTGACATTGGTAACCAAAAGGGGTGAAGATGGAGTTATAGAAGAGCAGAGATTTTTGTATGTTATTGAAGCCAAGATGATATAAATTCAGTGTTAAAATTAACTGTCATAAATTTAGGATGTTACATGTAATTCCCATGGTAACCAAAAAGAAAATAGCTAGCTGTAGTATATATACACACATACAAAATGATAATAGAATTTAATCATTTCACTACAAAATACCAGGTAGGTACAAAAGAAGACAGTAATGCAGGAAATGAGGAATAAAAACATTATAAGGTATACAGAAACAAATAGCAAAATGACAGATATAAGTCCCTCCCTTTCAGTAATTCCTTTAAATGTAAATGGATTAAACTCTAATTGTAAGAGATTGGCAGAATGAACTAAGAACAAAGAAACAAACACACACCCCTCTAACCTCTGCACAATGGTCCAACTATATGCAGTCTACAAGGGAATGACTTTAGATCCAAGAGACACAAATAGATTGAAAATGAAAGGATGGAGAAATATGTTCTATGCAAGTAGTACCTGAAAGAGACAAAACAGACTTTAAGTCAGAGAAGTTTGTAAGAGACAAAGGCATTATAAATTAATGAAAGTTTCAATACAAGAAGATATGACAATTACAAGCATTTATGAACCTAATGCCAGACCATCAAAATATGTGAAGTAAAAGCTGATAGAACTGAAAGAGGAAGAAGATAGTTTTGCAATAATAGTTGGAGATTTCAGTACTGCACTCTCAATAATAAAACAATCAGAAAGAAATTAAGTAGGGAAACAGAGGACCTAAACAATTCAATAAATCAGTAAGATCTAACAGACACATTCAGAACACTCTACCCAACAATGACAGCATGTGCATTTTTCTCAAGTGCACAGAGGACATTCCCCTGGGTAGACCTTATGACAGCTCACAGGTTAAGTCTCAATAGATTTTAAAAGATGGATATTATACAAGGTATCTTCTCCAACCACAAAAGACATAACAGAAATCTCACAGAGGAAGACATAGACATGGCCAACAAGCACATGAGAAAATGCTCCACATCATTTGCCATCAGGGAAATACAAATCAAAATCACAATGAGATACCACCTCACACCAGTGAGAATGGGGAAAATTAACAAGACGGGAAACAACAAATGTTGGAGAGGGTGTGGAGAAAGGAGAACCCTCTTGCACTGTGGGTAGGACTGTGAACTGTATAGCTACTCTGGAAAACTGTGTGGAGGTTCCTCAAAGAGTTAAAAATAGAACTACCCTATGACCCAGCAATTGCACTGCTGGGGATTTACCCCAAAGATATAGATGCAGTGAAACAGCAGGACACCTGCACCCCAATGTTTATAGCAGCAATGTCCACAATAGCCAAACTGTGGAAGGAACCCCCATGTCCATTGAAAGATGAATGGATAAAGAAGCTGTGGTCTATGTATACAATGGAATATTACTCAGCCATTAGAAATGACAAATAGGGGATCCCTGGGTGGCGCAGCGGTTTGACGCCTGCCTTTGGCCCAGGGCGCGATCCTGGAGACCCGGGATCGAATCCCACATCAGGCTCCTGGTGCATGGAGCCTGCTTCTCCCTCTGCCTATGTCTCTGCACCCCTCTCTCTCTCTCTCTCCCTGTGACTATCATAAATAAATAAAAAAAATAAAAAAAAATTCTTTAAAAAAAAAAAAAAAGAAATGACAAATACCCACCATTTGCTTCAATGTGGATGGAACTGGAGGGTATTATGCTGAGTGAAGTCAGAAGAAGGACAAAATTATATGGTCTCATTCATTTGGGGAATATAAAAAATAGTGAAAGGGAATAAAGGGGAAAGGAGAGAAAATGAGTGGGAAATGTCAGAGAGGGTGATAGAACATGAGAGACCCCTAACTCTGGGAAACGAACAAGGGGTGGTGGAAAGGGAGGTGGGTGGGAGGTTGGGGTGACTGAGTGACGGGCACTGAGGGGGGCACTTGATGGCTTGAGCACTGGGTGTTACGCTATATGTGGGCATATTGAACTCCAATAAAAAATATATATATATACAAAAAAAAGATGAGGTTAGATATCAGTAACAGAAAAACTGGAAATTTTGTAGATTTGTGGGAATTAAGCAACACACTTTTAAACAATGAATGGATCAAAACAATTCACAAGAGAAATGAAAAATACTTAAAGGTGAATGAAAACAAAAGTGCAATGTCCCAGAACTTAATGGAAAGCAGTACAAAGGGGAGAATTTACATGTTAAGAGAATATCAGCAGAGTAAAAAGGCAACCCACAGAATTGGAGAAAATATTCATAAATTATATATGTGATAGGGATTAATATGAAGAATATATAGAGAATTCCTAAAACTCAACAACAAAAATCAAACAATGTGATTTTAAAATGGGCAAAAGGCTTGAATAGGTATTTCTCTCCAAAAGGTATACAGTATATAGATGGCTAAGTAAGCACATGAAAAAGATCACTCAACATCGTTAGTCATTAGGGAAATGAAAATCAAAACTAAACCATCTTCTACCCATTAGTATCCACTGTAATATTAAAAAAATGGAAAATACCAAGTGTTATTATATTACCTTGCCTGCATACTGGTAGGATTCTGACCCTAAACTGTCTCAGTCCTCTCAGGGATTTGGGGAGGCCCTAAGGAGTCTTTCATAGGTCATAAGTGAGTCTTTTAGCCTCTATTTCCAGTGCCAAAAGTCTCTTGAAATCCTTGCCTACCACTGCCCCAGAGCTCATGCCTGAAAGAAGAAATCCTCAGTCCTGTCCAGGGAACTGTCTCCCAGAGTGACAGGGGGTACCTCATCAGTTTGCTTGGAACCACCATGAATCTACACATATCCGTGTATACAGATATATCTGTGTGTGTGGGTATATGCAAACTAATAGTACACACTCTCCTTGAAGAGCCAATCCTCTCAGCTGTTGGCTTCTTTTATATAATGAGTATCATTCTGATATGTAACCATCCATATTCTTGCTCACCCATATATTTATTTATGGTGTTGTGAAACTGCATGAACACTTGTCTGGAATGGAGGAAGCTCTGTTTTGACTGCAGATAATTATGCCTTTTGAGTTCCTGGGTTTTCATTGGAGGGACAGTGAATTTTCTCACAGTTGTAGGTGGGCAAGAATACATTGCATTTTGATGAAGGAGAGGGTTAACTATTTGACTTATAACTTGAGTTTCCAGGATGTTTGTCTGAAGGCAGAAGACATGTCTTATTAAAAAGATACATTGGTGAGAAAAAGAAAAGGCAGAAGGAAGGGATAAAGTAAAAAGGAAGGAAGGCGAAAAGTCCATCTGTTAGTCCAAATCTATTGTAGCCACTGGAAAAATTAGCCAAGTCCCATGTCATGCCAGTTGAGGGTCACCAGGGTCATTGTCTTTGCATTCAGGGTGATTTTGCTGCTCCTACTACTACCACCTCTACTGTCACCCTCTAGTCCTCCTCCTCGTGTAGCTGCAAGTTCTGTCATTATTTGTATTGCATTCCAGATTTATGCTAAATGAATCAAATAATCCAAAAATTTGTTTAAGTCACACATTGTTAAACATGCATTTGGAATGATTTCCTGTGAAAGCCTGTGTGCAGAATACAAATATTTTGAATGGACTTATCTTAGAGTTGTACTGCCTTTTTCACTTGTCACTTTAAAACCCTTAATATGAATAAATTGTTTGTACAGTGGGCTTTTTTTAATCCTTAGATAAGAAATACATGGTTTGAAAGCAGAGAATAAAAACATGAATGATAATGCACGCAATGCCCAGGAAAGGTCCTTGCTGCTGCTCGTGGGCAGGCGTTATAATCAGCTATTTGGCGTGTTTATTTCAGGCTGCAGATAGTGGATTAAAGTGGCTGGTTGGTTGCCAGCACATGACTTAGTTGCTAAATGGAGTGTTTAGTACTTGCTACATTTGATTTATATCACAAGTTCTTCCCATTAACAGTCTACTGATGATAACCTACTTGGCTTTTCATGTGGTTACTTTGAAATAGCCACTTGACAACATTTGGCATATCAGAAAGTTTAATACTGAATAAAGGAGTGACTGAATATGAATAACTACATAGGTTCTGCCATATATTGATATGATGCTTGATGCAGAATGGGCACCTAATTAATATGTCTTTTCACTGAATGAATAGATCCTGCATATGTATTTCTCTGATTCACTATATGAAGATTAGATTATGGATTGTTCTGGTAGGAGGAATAGAAATAGGTAGAAATAACAGTGTTTACATGTCTGACAGGCTTGTATTGTATGGAAGGAGATGGTCTACTCATCTGTATCACCATTTAAATATGAAGTTGATTACATGGAAGGATGAGGTCTCATCAAAATGATTCTAAGTTAGTGTAACCTCAATGCTGACAATGCCCATAAGCTAAGGTATATTTTTTAACAACAGGTCCTCCTCAGGAATCTTGGCCTTGGATATTTAATAAAATATGCATTGAATGTGGTGATCTTTATTTTCAGATTGAAAACTTGCAAGAACAACTTAGGGATAAAGATAAACAACTAACCAATCTGAAAGACAGAGTCAAGTCCTTGCAGACGGATTCCAGTAATACGGATACTGCGCTAGCAACACTTGAAGAGGCTTTGTCAGAAAAGGTGAGCTTGGGCTAAAAAGTGGGGGATTTAGGGAAACATGGTTGGGAGGAGATGATCTAAATGCATTTAAATGTGCCCACTTTTCTCCATGGGCTTACACTAAACTCCATCCCAGCTGGACCTCCCACTCTCATGTTAGCCCTCCTCAGTATACTTGGCACATTGAATAAGCCAGGAGAACCTTGAAATGCAAACCAGATCATATCACATTTGGCCCTGGTTAAAAACTTTAACTAGCTTGTTATTGTTCTTAGGTTGATAAAAACTAAAATCCTTAACCTGACCCTTATGGTCTATCCCTTCATCTGATCTGGCTCATATCTGATCAGCTACCTCTCAACCTGTTGGCCTTATTCCTCTCTCCTTCCCATTCTCCCACCTTTTTTCCCTTTCTCCCTCTTATTTTCTCTCCCCCCTTCCCTTTTTCTTCTCTCCTTCCTTTCCTCTACCTTCCCTCTTTTTTCTTCCTCCTTCTTTCTTTCCCAACCTTGTCCCCTATCTCTCTTCCCTCATTCTCTGTATTCTAGCTATTCTGGCCTAGCTTTTCTTTTCTTTTCTTTTCTTTTCTTTTCTTTTCTTTTCTTTTCTTTTCTTTTCTTTTCTTTTCTTTCTTTTCTTTCTTTCGATTTTATTTATTCATGAGAGAAAGAGAGAGGCAGAGACATAGACAGAGGGAGAAGCAGGCTCCACGCAGGGAGCCTGATGTGGGATTTGATCCCAGGACTCCAGGATCACGCCCTCGGCCGAAGGCGGTGCTAAACCGCTGAGCCACCCAGGCTGCCCTGGCCTAGCTTTTCAAGTCCACCATGTTCCTTCCTGCATTAGACCTTTTGCATACACTATTACCTAGCCTAGAATGTTCTTTACTTCCTGCAGATTTAATTCCTCTTCTTTTGGGAGTTCAGCTTCCTGAAAAGCTGTATTACACACAGGAGTCAAGGAGGTAGATTTTGGAGCTAGAATGCATGTCTCTTATATTTGCCATTATCATAGTCTATAAACTGTAGTAATGAGGTCAAATGGTAGAAGACCAAGGTAGGAGTCAGTCCCAGCCTTGCCATTAACTAACTGGATGACCTTGGCAAATAACTCTCTTTTCTAGCACTTCAAATTTGTAGAATGGAAGGCATTAGATTAAATGGCCCACAGATTTTTAAAGCCAGTGTATCTTAGAGAAGGCTTCTTTTACTTTGTCAGAATCATCAGGAGGTGCCTGTTGAAAATCTAAATTATTAGGTTCCATCTATACCTACTAAATCATAACCTTGAGGGGCCCTGGGATTCTGAACTTTAGCAAGTTCCTGGAGTGAACATCCAGTCATTGTGGGGGTCACTGTAATCTGAGAGCCATTGCACTACATAAAAAAATAGAGATGCTAAAAAGAAGAGCCATAATTTTATGGCTAGATAGAAATTATAACATTATAACTTTAATATTAAATTATAAAGATATAAGATTTTACTTGAAAACTTATAAGAATAAATAAGATGATTTTTCAGGGAAAATATTCTTTTTTGAATTTTCTAGAATTTATTACCAAAACTCTGTGGTTGTTTTTTTTTTTTTTTTGTAAAATTTTGAATAAGGGAATATTGGTTCAAAGATTATTAATGATTCTGTATCCTGTTTGCAATATTTGAGTGATGTGATGTCAGTACATTAGTACCTCTCAATTTCCTTCTGCAAGTTTACAGAAGTAAACATGTACCATATAATTTTTCCGTGTCACAGATTCTTGGCAAGATTTTATCTTTTTTTTCCCCTGGCCCTATTAAGATTTGATTTATTCTAGTTTAAATCCCAAAATAATTTCCAAATCTGAAATTACTCCTTTTATGTAAGCACTTCCTTTGAGACTGAGGGGGTGACTGGGAAGGAAGGCTGAGGTCTGTGGGAGTCTGCCCCCCTCATACTCATGCCACCACTTAACAGTTGTATCACATGGGGCAAGCATCTTCTCTTAGTATCTTATTTCAAAATATACATTTAAATTAGTTGACCTCTAATTGAAACCACCTTGATAATCCATAATCTCAGGCACATAGAATCTGATTTGGGCAATCAGAGGAGGAGTTGATTAGATAGAAACCTTGAGGGGAGAGGCAGAGAACAAAAATAAGGAAAGTAGGTTTGGTGTGAGACAGTAGGGATTGCTGACAACTGTAACAAGCTGCAGAGTCCTTGACCTGCCTCAAACCATTCAAGTTCAGTTTTTAAAATATGATGCTCAAGCCAAATATGATGTAGGCTGGCTTTGGCCTGTAGGCTCTTAGTTTTCAAGTCTTATTTGCAATTGACTTTTAGCCTTTCACAGTAATAAAGAATAAAAACAAAACACAAATCAGTTATTTGAAGGCAATTTTCAAAGGGTGCCAAAATTAGAATGTTAGTGCATTTGAAAAAGCACAAAAACATTGGATAGAAACAGGCAAGGTTTTTTTTTGTTGTTGTGTTTTTGTGTGTTTTTTTTTTATCATGGAACAAAGAATAGTAGATTCCTTTTAACTATTCCAGTATCAAACTTTTGTATATATCCAAATAATCTTATCATCTAGGGAGCTTCTTAAAATGTAGTTTCCTGGGTCCCATTTCCTAGTGATTCTGATTCAATTGCTTCGTGATGGGGCCAAGGAACCTGTGATTTTTAAAAGCATGCCCAATGATTGATGAAAGTGGTCAGATGACCACACTTTGAGAAATACCAAACCTATGCTCTTCCATTTTAAAGATGGGAACTGGCCTTAATGAGGTGAAATGACTTGCCCAGAAATGAACATTTTGGACAGATATAGCACCATTCCCCATTTCTGGGTTCTAGGTGGATGTCATGGATAGACCATGGTGCATGTTAACTTCTCAACCCAATGATCCAGGAAGCCACTTCTAATCTGTCTAAGTTGGCCCTTTGTTGGGACTTTGTTGCCTCCCCTGGACTATCCCAAGAAGGCTACTCAGCTCACTGGTGATGGAATGGGACTGAAATTCAAACCTTCTGATAATTGTATAATTGTGCTTTTGACAACAACATAATTACCATTAATGGCCCTTCCCTCACAAGTTCCAGTTTTATCCACATTTAATTGAACAGATCCCCTGGAACAAGATATGGTACAAAAATTAAAATGATTAATTAAAAATCATGGACTCACAAGAACATCTAATTACTTGCTGTCATTTGGTTGATGAATAGAACCTATTAGGTACTATTCACCATTCCACTTGAATTATGACCTTCTGGGGAGTGTGTTATTCCTTTTAGTTTCTAGGAATATATATACATATTCACAGTGCAAAAAAATAATGCCACTTAGCAAGTCAAGATTGAGTATGACTTAGTTCTAGGATCGACACACAGAAGCTCAAGAGATGGAACCCGCAGTATTTATAAAACTGGTCTCGCCAAGCCTTTCTGTAGCCACATAGCAGATAAGCAGTTGAGAAAGGCAGATAGCAGTGCCGGAGGCCACTGTAATTCAGTTCCCACTCAGTGATAAAGCACAAATAGATTAGACCTGTGCAGAGCCAGATGAGTGCACAAGAAACACTTGCCAATGCAAATAAGACTAAAACAAGAACACATTGTTGGAATTTCTGCAAGTTAGTTGTTAATCAAGTAGATCATGGCATATTAGGGCCTTTTAACACATGTTTTTGACATCTGGCCCTGCGTGGCCGACAGTTAAATTAGTTTTGTGATTGACAGAGAAATATTTTGTAGTACTGAATCATCAATAACACTTAAAAACATTATAGTGCTTGCTGATTTTTTTTGTCATCGACACCCAGTCAATAGTACAAGTGCTTAGAGTGAATCAGCCTACTTACCAAATGATTCTGGCACCTTCTGGATGTTAACACACATACTTAATTTTATTTCCCTTCTTTTGAAGCTAAGGCAATGCCTATGTTGAATTCTTATTCCTTCCTTCAGCCTTTGTAATTGCCTGTTGTATGCCAGACAGTTTGCCCAGCCCAGGTTAAAAGAGTCACAGGATTTGAGTGCTGCCCTTTGGAAAGCTAGGCTGGGAGGATGGACATGCAGTAAAACCATATGAAGGGGCTGAGTGGGAATAAATGCCACATGATCCAGCCAGAGCAATTCCTGGGAAGTTTCCAAATAGTGAGGTGACATAGTCAGTTTGGGACTTAAAAAAAAAAAAAAAGTCACTCCAACAGCTCATGTGATGGAAGTGATGGCATGGAGAGGGCCTGGTGGGTGATGTTTTTGCAATGAGTACAGGCATAAAGCAATAAGGGCTCAGTTGCTAAAATTTGTAAAAACCCTTGAGAGACTTCCTGTGCACTGAGGCCATTTTCTCCTTTTATAGATGGCATAATCATCCAATCACCAGTGTCATGGACAGAGTCAAATAGGACTATAACTAGAATTAAGAAGAAACAAATGTGGGCAATTAGTAGACTGATTTGTTCTGTTTCCACCTCCACTGTTGTAATACTATACTTCATTTTAAAGTGTTTTTAACTAATTGCAAAACAATAACGATATTTCTTTTTTTCCTTGAAAGCATTAGATACATAAATTATTGTCATTGGAGTAGAACATTTGCTTCCCTGGGGGATCTTAAATCACAGGCTAAGTGTTCAAACTAACTTCCCTCTGCATCACATACTGTTTTACATTGTCTTATGTATCAGGCCTTATCTCATACTACATCCTTAAGAGTAGTTATTGCACCAGTAATTTTAATATCGCCATCTGAAGGGAAGTTCAGATATGTGTTGGGAAATTTAAAACAAATTTTATAAATATAACCCAAAATTTACCCCACTGGAATTTTGCTTAAAAAGAAAAGGGCTTTTATTTTGATACTGGTAAGGTTCCACATTTTTGGAAAACATGTCTACCAGAGTAGTGTTTTCATTTTAGCATGTAAGTCAAGGGCAGCAAGGTTCTCAGATCTCCTTAGGTGGCACCATGCATATGTTTATGGCAGTGTGGTCTCATGAATATGACTAAGACTCAGAGAGCCTCAGGGATGCTAGGGTGTGCCTTTGGTTTATGCACTAGGTCACCTTGGATGAGTTAGCTGGTCTCTGGACCTGGGTTTCCTACTATAATGTTACTAGTAGCACTGGTTCAGAGCTTGGAGTTGTGTTGAGGTATAGATGGAGAAGGGCACATTGTAGTGCCTAGCATGTAGTAAGCTCTCAGTAAAGGAAAACTGCTATTTGAACTTTGTCAAATTCAAGCACTCTTTTGGAGTCTCTACTGATTCCCAAGAACTCATTGAAAGAATATGGAGGAAAATGAAAATCTCCAGGCACATTAGAAAATCACTTATCCAATGAGCTCATTCTTTATTTTGTTTCAATTTTCATTGTGTGTTCAGACCTAAGTCCTAGAGGGCTTATTAGGTCTTGCACCACTTAGATCCCCTTTCTAGCCAGAGAAGAGTCTTCATAAACCAAGGAAGTTTCTTTGATATCGAATGGGAAAGCCAAGCAAAGAGGGTTGAACCAAAAGGTTAGTTCTACTTCTTCTACTTTCCATTAAAGGCTTTATTAAGTCCAGATTCTTGGTGCCTAAACCTCCCCCTTCTGGAACTGCTTTTGGAATTTTCCAAGTACTACCATGAACCAAGAACAGCCTCAGAGCTTGAACATTTAGGTCCCTTGCAACACTGTGATGATAACTTTTATTAGTACGCCAAAAGCCATATTGATTGTCTTTCCCAAATGCTATAATGGGAAAGGACTCTCTTCACAAACCCAAGTTTGACTATCTTGCATGTGTTGACTTGTGTAGAGCATTTCTTACATTTATTGCCTCCCATTTCCTTTTGTATCATGCCTTGGCACACACACTGATGGTTTCTCACTTTTTTTTTTTTTTTTTTGATGATTGCCTCACAGGAGAGAATAATTGAGCGTTTGAAAGAACAGCGGGAGAGAGATGATCGGGAAAGACTAGAAGAGATAGAATCTTTCCGAAAAGAGAACAAAGATCTGAAAGAGAAGGTCAATGCTTTACAAGCTGAACTGACTGAAAAAGAGGTGAGTCTTGGAAGAACAAATGGACCACACTGATAGTCCTATTTATGGGAGCCTCAAGAGACTAGAGAGTGAGCTTCAGGGGCAGTGTGAAGGCTTTCCCCAAAGCCTTTCCTTGGCAAAGCTGAGTTCAAAGGAAAATATTTACTGTAACTCCCCTCATCAGAATGCCCTATGCTGTCGTCTCTACTCTAATTGCATATGATGCAGCTCCTTGAAAGTTTTCTTGATGTCTTTCACATTTGTGTGGCTTAGAGGATTCTGTATTTTTTCAATGTCCCATGATCTTTTGCTTGGGATAACAACAATATCAATAATAGTAATAACATCGCCACTTCCTGAGGGCCTGTTATATGCTAATAATCCCTTCTGTTGGGTGCTTTACATTCATCTGTGTTTCTCAACCAGATCACTCAATACTTCCAGGTTTGAGGATATGGTACCATACAGGACACAAAGTATAGGTTAAATTTGTCTTCTGGAATATTGATTTTACATTATGATAAATAATTTAAAACAATATTTTCATGCTAGAGCAAACATGGATGCAGAATACAAATCCTACATGCATTTTTAAAGTAAAACAATATACTTTAAAGAAATTTCTTGCTTGGGGGTTATGGAAAGGATGGATTGGGCTATACTCCCCACGATCTGAGAGATACCTGTAACTCCTTTAGTTTACTTCGGGATACTTTGATGGAGAAGTTTGAGAAGCAGCAACGCATATTATTTTGTTCAATCTCCAAAACTCTGAGATATGTGTTATTGTCTACAACTGGCCCCTTCGTACATATTTTTGTCCATAGGAAATGTTCATCTCCTTTAGGCTGTTACAGATTTTTTCCTCCTATTGGGCTGTATCACTGCATTGTTGTTCATTTTCCAGTTCCAGATTATTACCTCAACCCTTGGGTTTTAATTTGTATAGAATAATTCTATACAAATTAAAGCACTGTCATTCTATACAAATGAGGAATCCAAGAGGGGGAGAATAATAGAAACAAAATGCATATTCCCTAAAATGTAAGCACACTATTTTTTTTTACAGAGGAGATTATTTCTTTGATATGAAACTAAGGAATGTAAATCTTCTTCCTACAATTTTGCTGTTAACTCTAACTTGGGGGATCTATAATTACTGTAGTTGGTATGTGACAGAAGGCATGATTTGACCTTATTTGCAATTTGAATAACTGATTGCAAGTGTTTTTCATGGATTTGACCTTAAAACCTATCTGTCTGTCTGTCTGTCTGTCTGTCTATCTATCCATCTACACTTGAAATGCGATATTGATGGCATTGTGGAGCATAGCTTTAAATGAAAATAATTTTGTAAACAATGCCTACATTATATGATTTCAGACAGGCATTTCAGCAAACATTTATTGTTCCTGTATAGTAATATGTCTGCTCTGCTGTTGGGATGGGAGTGTCAGTCAAGGTTCTACCGGAAAAACAGAACTATATTAAGAAATTTAACCATATTAAGAAATTTATTGCAAGGAATTGGTTTACATAGGGGGTACTGGCTAGGCAAGTCTGAAGTTCATAGGGTAGGCCATCAGGAAGGGCAGGCTGGAAACACTCCAGACAGGAATGATATAGTAGTCCACAGGTGGATTTCTTCCTTCTCAGGGAAACCTCAGTCCTGCTCTTAAGGCCTTTCAACTGATAGCATCAGGCCCACCCAGATTTGGAGAATAATATCCTTTAAAATCAACTGGTGGTAGGTGTTAGTTACATCTACAAAATACCTCAAGAGCAACACTAGATTAGTATTTGATTGAATAACTGGGGACTATAGCCTAGCTAAGTTGACACATAAAGCTATCAGACCTGGCTATTTATTTATCTATTTTCTTTCTTTCTTTCTTTCTTTCTTTCTTTCTTTCTTTCTTTCTTTCTTTCTTTCTTTTTCTTTCTTTTGGTATTTTTTTTTTATTGGAGTTCAATTTGCCAACATACAACATAACATCCAGTGCTCATCCCGTGAAGTCCCCCCTCAGTGCCCGTCACCCAGTCACCCTGTCCCCCCACCCACCTCCTCTTCCACCACCTCTTGTTTGTTTCCCAGAGTTAGGAGTCTCTCATGTTCTATCACCCTCACTGATATTTCCCACTCATTTTCTCTCCTTTCCCCTTTAATCCCTTTCACTATTTTTTTATATTCCCTGGATGAATGAGACCATATAATGTTTGTCCTCCTCCGATTGACTTACTTCACTCAGCATAATAGCCTCCAGTTCTATCCATGTTGAAGCAAATGGTGGGTATTCATTGTTCCTAATAGCTGAGTAATATTCCATTGTATATGTAGACCACATCTTCTTTATCCATTCATCTTTCAATGGATGCTAAGTCTCCTTCCACAGTTTGGCTATTGTGGACATTGCTGCTATAAACATTGGGGTGCAGGTGTCTCAGTCTTTCATTGCATTTGTGTCTTTGGGGTAAATCCCCAGCAGTGCAATTGCTGGAGACCTGGCAATTTAAAATGTACAAAGAAAAACAACATATAATTGTTGTCAGCTTATAATTTAGTTGGGGTGATAATCACCTTCGTCATGACAAAAACGCCTGGATTGTAAGGTCCTTTATTATTTCTGTGGGAATGGTATGATAAAGAGCATTGAAACTGGAGTCGGAGTTCTGGGTTTGAGACCTGTATCTTCCTTTAGTAGGTCAGGAACCTTGGAGAAGACAGTTCATGTGAACCTCAGTTTCTTGACCTGAAAAATGAGAGTGGCTACCCTATCCTTCAGAGGGTTATTAAGAGCTGGGTAGTTTGCTGCGTGATAGTGATATTATCTTCATCAATAAGGTTATTTCAGGGCCCAGGAAGTAGCCCAGACACATATCAGTTAATATCATCTACTGAGTGGCCACTGTGCTTAGTGTCTTTCTAGGTGCTGCAAATGGATATAAAGGAAACTTAAAAGGTCTGATTTTGGGTATTACCTGAATATTTTAGTTACATTGTTAGATGTTGCTAATCAGTTCATATTTGATGATAGACATTGCTTTCCTAGCTAAGCAAAATTCTGTTTCATGATATATACATAGATTTAGTTCCTTGTTTTTTGAAATTCAGGCTATCCAGGAGAGCTCTTGGTTTCTGAGCATGATTGATAAGTGGAACAATTTAGGCAAACCCATGTCTGAGTTGGGAAGATTCATTATATCTGTTGAATTTGGATTTACAAAGGACTGGGATGTAAAATCTACTCTAAATTTTAAAATAACTTTGTCCTTTATTAACTAAATAGAAGAAATAACTAAAATAGAAGATATTTAAAAAAATCATTGGTTATTTTTATGTTAAAGACATGGAATTTGATAAAAACTTAACAGGATGCTTCTTTTATACTTGGTTTGCCCTTTGGGGAGAAAGCATTAAAGTCAGTATTTTCTTTCATATTTGTCTTAGAGTCTGCACGACTTGACAGCAATAAATGTAAATGGAAGGTTCAGGGTATCTGTTTTGTCATGACATGCAAAGACCACCTTGGGACTTACATCATTAGCATGACTTTGAGATGTGAAACATGCATTTACTGACCACACTATTTGGTCACATTTGATTCTACTGCAATTAGATCCTGCTCAGTTCTGCAAACTGGCCAATTTTAATTTCCTGGCCAGAGCCTGCTATTGTTACCTTAGTAAGACTATATTTACCCTTTCTGTCTAATGCATACTTTATTACTACGCAGAGAATCAGTGTATTCAAATTGAAGACAGTAGAAATTGCAGTGTTTTACTTACTAGTATTCTTTCTTTTCAGTCTAGTTTAATTGACCTCAAGGAACATGCATCTTCATTAGCCTCAGCAGGGCTGAAAAGGGACTCCAAATTAAAATCTCTAGAAATAGCCATTGAACAAAAGAAAGAAGAATGTAGCAAATTGGAAGCACAGTTGAAAAAGGTAAGTGAAGTCCAAGAAAAAAATGCTCATTTTACAATGAATTTATAAAATGGAAAAGGAAGAGATATTTTGCAGAGAAACAAACCCCTTATCTTTTGCTGTCTGCTCATAAGAGAATTAGGCACTCTTAACTTATGAAGTCTGCATCGAATTGGCCAGTGAACCTGAAAAAATATCTTAGGTTTCCTGTCTGAAAAAAACTTGCAAAATAGATGAAAATAGTAGTGGAAGTAAAAAAATATAAAAATAAGCTGTTATTCTCTGGGTAAATCTCAACTATTAAAAAAAAACGAATGAAACTATAACAAATCAAAGAATCCGGAGTCCCATTATATATTGATAAACTTTTACTACGTAAAGACGTAGGTCACTTTTTGTATTGGAACTTTGTAAAAGTTTACCTGAGAATACTAAATTTCTAGAAGTCCACCCTAGTAGTTGAGGAAGTCCCTAGAATATCTGTGGGATGACTATTTATACTTAACCAAAATATAACCTTAATGTCTTAGAAAGCTTGTTGAATGTAGAAGACTTTGGAAAAGAAAACAGGATCTTTACATTGCAGCATTAACATGTTTTTTCTGAACTGGACATTTTTGTGGAGTACATTTCCAGTCATGCATCGTTCCTTCGACTTTTTCCCTGTGTTGTTTGGTACGTCTGCACTCATTGTTCACATAAAACTCATAACTTTATGAGTTTAAGCATTTTGTTTCCCTTTGACAACTTATAAACTTATTCAAAAGAGGTGATAAAAATTTAAATAACCAAGCAAAGCATATAATAAAATTTGACTATAATTTATAGCAAACTAGAACGAGGATTTATTTGCTAAAGTTATGAAAATATATGATGTAGATGATAGGGATGTTAAAGCATCATATCTGTGGAGAAATTATTCTGAATATTTAAAAATTGAATATACTATTTTGTAAGAAACAATATATAACTGAAATGTGATCATACTCTGTTCACTTTACCAAGGAATTTTAGGAAATTGTCCTGAGAAATTTCATACCTTTAAAGTTTCCTTACTAAAAAAGATAGACATCAAATCCCTCTACAGCAAAACAGCAAGAAAATCTCTGTATTGTAAAATCTACCTTCCCATCCACTCAGCATCTAACTTATTTCAAGCAATCTCTAGTTAAGCAGAAATCTTAAAAAAATAAGTAAAAGAATTTAAATTGCCCATTTGAGGATGCTTAAGTGGCAATTGACTTGGCTATTTACACATTGGGTGTATGATAATACATTCTTGACACATATATGAATGGATTCTGTAATATGTTATACATGCATGTATGTATCAAGAAATGAACCTAGGAAAGGTACTTTTAATTTAATGAACAGTTTTGTGATCACAAGGCAGGCTCTAAAATAATTGTGAGAGAATTTCATTGACTCGTTTTGCATTAGCTTACCTCAGTTGTATTGTGCTGAATCCTGAAGGAGGATCTCAATTAGACTTGGCCATGAAAGATACCTTCATCAACTCTGTGTAGCCACTTATGTAGCTGAGGTCACCACCTATATTATTTCTGCAGATACATGCTTGACATACTTCCTTTTAGTGTATATCACCTATGGAATTTGCGATCCTCTAGTAATTAGAAGGAAGAGATTCACATATTGACACAGTTTCCATGTATATAACTTGAATAGTTTAATAAGTGAATGTCTATGCATTTCAATTTAATTTCTTTCAGTGTAGCTCTGACTTGCCCAAAGAATCACTCAGGGTATGTGTTTTCCTTAAACTCTCAGGTATATATTGTGTGCTAAAATTCACAAAGGAAATCCTGTAAATATTTTAGCATTATTTCCGACAATATTTTAACATTTTACCACATCACCAGGACTAAAGTAACAAATATGGTTGTCTTGCTGTAAAGGACCTGTTTAATTTATGAATAGATAACTTATTTCTAAGTATATAAATAATGTGTTGGATTATACTATCTCCTAAGTGAATAGTACAGTGAGATTAAATAAGGTAATTATAATTTAAATATTTTCATACCTAACCTGCAGATGCTATTTTGTTATTTTTGGCTCTCTAGCATCAACGAAATTCAAAAGTTTAAAATACTTTTTCTAGTAGTCTTTAATTTCTGCTAATAAATAGTTCTGTAAAAACCTCAAGTACCCATCACCTTAAAAAGAATTGAGATCTACATGAAATATTTGAAAGTATAGGCCAGCAGTATGTGAATATACATATAAACACATCATTTACTCATGGAAAAATAAGCAGCTATAAAAGCTTAAGGAGTGTCTGGGCCTCCTTTTAAATAAAAGGGTATGTGACTTGTGAATAAAATATAAAGGGTTACTAAATGAAAGCTGAAAACATAATAGTTTTATTATGTCATAAATAAACCATGAATTCCCAATGGAATTTTGCTCAAGATTTGTGTGCGTCCATGTATTTTTGCCATAAAATGTACACAACATCATAGATGTGTTTAACTGAACAGAAATCTTGTTTGCCAGTGATAATGGAATCCAAATTGTGATTTAAATTTATTTTTGCCTTATGAACAATTCTTGACATTGGTAAGGTGAGTTTTTACATAAATGTTTGTGGAGAACATTCACATGCCTAGTTACTTTTAACCCTTTACTGTTAAGTCGGCAAATACTTCATTATGAAAAATGGTTACAGGCAGAAAAGGAACTGTTCCTTACACATTACATCTCCCATCTTAACAACAATGCCATCAGATATCCACATGTGAGGAAAGTTTTACTGATACTAGTGAGGTTGATAAAATGATGTAATGCACAACAAGTTATGAGTGTGCTTTACAAATTAGCTCATTTATTAATCTTAAACATCAAAGGGGTTGAGAAGAACCTCTTTAGTGACATGTGGATAATTTTGTCTTTTAAAAGAATATGTGATGTTCAGTGTATAGAAGTAAGTTTACCTTATCTGACTAGGAATCAGTTGAGAAGCAACAAACCAAAATGTTATGATTTGGTAATTTTCCAATTAATATCATCTTTGAGGAGAGTGGGTTTTTTTAACCATGGTAAAATTGTCATTTTAGTTCATCAAAGTTGAACAAATGAAAAATTCAGGCTCTTCAAAGGCACATGTCTCAGCTTATAGCAAAGTGAAAGTTCCTATAGTATTTTACCTTCGGCCCCTTGACGTTGACCCCCAAGTGAATGATGTAGGTATTTAAGAAATAGCATCTGTGAGTGATATGTAAGATAATAATCACTACATTTAAATCCACAAAAATTTAAATCTTCTATACAAAATAGACTGAAGAGCTTTATAAATTCAAAAGCACTTGGAACATAATAAGATAGTCATGAAAATTACATTTTTATTAATTATGAACTAACAATTGAAGCTGGTAATGGGCAGTGGATAATACTGTATTTTGGTTCCCTTATTCTTCTTGCTGACTTAATTTTTTTCTTCTTCCATTAACTGTTAATCCTGTAATGTCTTGCTTACTGATATTTTGCTATTGCTAACCTGCTGTTTGCTGATCTATATTTTCCTAAACTTAGATTGAATAGAAACTTCAGGCTTGTGTTAATATAAAAGAAGAGCTATAAATTCAATGATAAGATTTAATTAATCTTTTATTATTACTATCTTTGAAGTTCAGGTAATAAATTGCAGGCTTGGCCAAAAGTACTTCTTCTGATTCATTGCTAGAGGCCGGCACTTCATGTATCATCAAAAGTAGACAGCTTTCTTTATTTCATGGGTTATTTAACTTGAGAAAGGGAAAGTAACACAAACCTTAAATTTCTTATTCCAGCTATTCTTTTTTAGGAGCCAAAGTCAACATTTCTATTTCCCTAGAGCCTCTCACTTTCACTGTGGAATGTTTAGAAACTGAAATTTCTTCTTTTTTAACAACCAGTTCGTCTGTGCAAATGCACTGGATTTGTTGAGCTAATACTGTTTTTCTGGATCTTTCCTTCTTTCCCTGTCTGTGCTTCAATGCCTCCCCAACTTTGCAATGTAGCAAGCTGAGCAGTTGTTCAATCAGATGTACAACCCAGTAAGTCATTTCTGAAAGTTCCCGCTGTAACATATCAAAGCATGAGGATCTATTGATCACATGTCACGGTGTGCCATACATGGGAGATTTCAAAAATATTTATGAGTCTCTTCCCATTTCCTTTCTGTCAAAGGAAATGACCTGTGCAAAGGCCACTGCCATTTCTTTTGAATGTGAAATTTAAAAATGAAGAACTTAAGAAAATATGGCCAGCACTGATATTACCTCCTTCTTAACTTCAACCCTAAGGCTATAGAAAAGTGGAGGTCAGCTGCAGATCTAGGCTCATGGAACTCTTTCTTAGATCCTTTTAACTCAGAATTACCTATGTGAAAAGGGATAGCATTTGTAAAATAGCAAGCAACTCGATGTAAATTACATCCAAATGATAGAAGTTAAAATAGGCTTAGGTTTAAAAATAGGGCTATGCTCTTTGAGATTGGTAAATGCCTAACATTATTGTGGGTTTTGTAAGAGTTAAAAACATGTCATTTGGCTGAGGACAAACTAAAATATAGCCTCCTAATAACAGATAGTAACAATTTTGATTATAGCTTAATGGTACACAAAACAGGTAACTAGTAAAAATACATGTAAAATGGCTGGCCCAGATGCCACCACTGATTTTTTTATCCTAATGACAGGTGTGCATTTATATGAAGCAGTTTATTTGTTTCTTTAACTTATTAAAGAAGAAAGACCTTTTTGTTTTGTCAACTCAACTGGCTTAACTGGGTGAAATATTACCTAACGGTGACCAGAATTTGTCATTTGGCAGATGTGATCTCTGCTATCATGCATTCTAATTACCTCCTATTTATGAATTCCCATCATGGGAAAATGGAATAGCATAGATAAAGGAAGCAATTTAGGCAACAACTTTTTGTTAAGCTGCTATTCCAGGATACATACAGCATGATACACACTGCTTGGATATATTTAATTAGATTCAACCTCCACCCCCCATTCTTTAAAACAAATTTTATTTTTGCAAACAGAATTTCTCAATTTCCTTTTGGTGCATCTTTATTAACCTCTTTCCCCAAATATGATTTTTAGCAGAGCAAGAAAAATAATCCATATTTCCTATCTCTTAATATTTGAATGGGATTGTTATTTATTATTATTTTGGTTTTTTATATGGGGGGGAGGGAAGGGCCGAGGGAGAGAGAGAATCCTAAGTGGGCTCCAAGCCCAGCACATGAGCTGGATGTGGGGCCGGATCTCACAACTTCAAGATCATGACCTGAGCTGAAATCAAGAGTCAAATGCTTAACTGCTTAACTGACTGAGGCACCCAGGCCCCTTGAATGGAAATATTAATAAGCAGGCTCCAGACAATGGGTAGATAAAGAAAGACAAGACTGGAATATCTTTAAGCTTGAAAATTGACCCTGGGAAAAATGAGTATTTTCTTTAGGTCATTTTTAAAAGATGTAAAATAATCCCACAGAAATTGTTTCACATTTACTAGTTAAGGCCAGGAAGAAAATCTTAGGTATGTCACATTTTGGGTGTGTTCAGGATAACTGGGGTGGGCTTTTTTCCTGTAGCAGCAAAGAGTTATTAGAACCATGATAGGATTTTCGCATCCCTGTCAGAATAGGTAGGACTGAAGAAATGGCTCTGTTAACTCTGAGACCATTTCTAGGAATATTGATGATACGGCACTTATTAGACTTTTCAACCACAGTGGCAAGCCCCCAGGAAGCAAAAGCAAACTTTTCTCCTTGAATTAATTAAGCTAACCCATTGGTTTGGCATCCTGGGAGTATAGCCAGCCTCTCATTACTGTAACTCTCCCTGTGTGCAGATATTCTCAGGGTCCAGTTCTTTTTTGGACTGATAGGGATGTAGCATGATGGATTTTCTATTCTTAACAGTCTTTTAAAAATAATTGTGTTATTCTGGTTATAAAAATAACATATGGTCACAGTGGAGAATTTGCAAAAGTATGGAAGTATAAGAGAAAATAAAATGACAGGGTATCTCCTGGCACAAAGATAATCATTAGGAGCATTTGGGTGGTTCTTTACAAAGACATCTTTTTGTAATTCTTGTTCTGCCCTTTCTTCCTTTCTCTAGTTTTCCTTTCTCCTCTGTCCCTCCAGTCCCACTTTCTTCCTTTTTTCCTTCTATTTCCTTTCTTTTTTCTCTCATTTAATACTCTTATTTTCTTTTCACCAAACTATGTCAATGTTTATTAAATTGTATATCCTGTTTTTGTAACATATCATCAACGTTTTCTCCAGTAACTAATTATTCTTCCAAAACACTATCTTACTGATTGTGTGATATTTTACTCTATTTACTCATTCCCCAAATATTGCTCATCTCTGCCCCCCTTTTGTTTTTTGCCTGTATATAATGTTCAGAAAAACATCATCCCGTATTAATCTCCCTACATTTCTGTGTTCTTCATGGAATAAATTTCTGGCCAATGATTTTTAAAAGCTCCTAATAGTTCTCACTTGTTGAATTTTAGAGACGTTCTACCATGACACTTTTCTTCCAGCACTGGATAAAGGCAACCTTTCCGCCACACCCTGACCAACACCAAGAATTGTCATTTTTTTATAACTTGGATAAATGCATAGCTGGATTTTATTTTTGGTCATTTTTACTTTGTTTTCTTTAATCACTAGGGTGGTTGAGCTTAGGGTGGTTGAGGTTTTTAAAACATTTATTAGCTGTTTGTTTTTTTCTTCTGTGAATTGTTTCTTTTGGTCATGTAAACACTTGTTTTTGAGTTTACTGTTTCATCCACTGTTTGTGTGAGCCATTCTATGCTTTTATAGAAACTTTGTCAGATTTGTGACAATATTTTTAAAAGATTTTATTTATTTATTTATTTATTTATTTATTTATTTATTTATTTGAGAGATAGGGCAAGAGAGTGAGCACAAGAGAGAGGAAGGACAGAGGGAGAAGCAAGCTCCTTACTGAGCAGGGAGCCTGACTCAGGGCTCCATCCCGGGACCTTGGCAGGGATCATGACCTGAGCCAAAGGCAGATGCTTCACCGACTGCGCCACCCAGGCACCCCTCACTTAAATTTTTTTTTTTTTAATTTTTTAATTTATTTATGATAGTCACAGAGAGAGAGAGAGGCAGAGACACAGGCAGAGGGAGAAGCAGGCTCCATGCACCAGGAGCCTGACGTGGGATTCGATCCCGGGTCTCCAGGATTGTGCCCTGGGCCAAAGGCTGGCGCTAAACCGCTGCGCCACCAGGGATCCCTTAAATTTTTTAAATAAATAAAACTATAACTATTTTTAGGTTTTTTGACCTGTGATTCCCTTTAGAGTTTTCTCATTTTCTTTATGCTCAGAAGTCATTCTCTGATTTCAAGAATAGACATTTACATTTAAAACATTTTTAATGTTACCTTTTATATCAGCTTAACTCATTTATCAGTCTTTAGTATATTTTGATTCATGTTGAGAGGTGAAGTTTTAACATTATATATTTTTAAATGATCAACTAATTATCCCAGCACCATTTATCAAATAATTCTTTAACCACTGTTCTTCATATTATTTCATCAGATACTAAGTTCTCATCTGGATGAATGTCTTAGTTTCTGAGCTGTTCAGTTTTATCAATGTCTGTTATTTGTTGGGTCAGAATTTTAATTACTGTGGTTTATAATATTTTAAAGTATCTAGTGAAACAAATTCCACCCGAATTCTGCTTTTCATTTTTTTATTTTGTTTTGTCTTGTTTTAGTGTTCTTAGCCTTTAATTTTCTATTATTCCAAGTAAACTTAAGGATCACCGAGTCAACTGAAAAGCACAACTGTTTGTGATTTTAATTTAAATTATACTCAGCCTATAAATAATTTTAGAATGATATCTTTCCAATATTATTTCTTCCAATTCATGAACTTGATACAACTTTTATTTATTTTATAAATATTTTACAGTAGAGGTTTAACATTATCCTATTATAGGCCTGGGATATTTCAAGGGTAGTTCTAAGCATTACTAGATAGATAGATAGATAGATAGATAGATAGATAGATAGATAGATAGATATAGCTTTATCTGTATAGATATCTATAGACTTTCAAGTTACTTAAAAATTTATGTAAGATCAATTTTTGGTGAATGCTGTATTTCTTCTTTAATTTTCTTTCTTTTTTTTTTTTTTTCTTCTTTAATTTTCTAACCAGTTATTGGAACCTAGGAAATTTCTTTTATTATTGTATGTTTATTTTGAAAAAGACCACCCTATAAATTTTGGTGAACTATAACTTAATTGTTTTTGTTAAATAAGATCATTTTACAGTCAGTTCTGTGTCCATAAATCTATACTAAATCAGAGTAAATAAAGATTCAACTTCGAAGTTTTCCTGGGAACATTTTTTTCCTGGAGTAGAAATAAACCTACTTTTGAAAGTCTTTTACTTTAGTCACCTACTAAGTGATGCTGTAATGCCATTTCTTAGGAATCTAAAATTTTGTCTTTGTATCCTTATTATTTTTTATAATAATAACCTTTCTGCAGCTTAACTACCAGTTTCTACTCCCGGAGGAGTTTTGTCTTGTCATATAAACACTATGTAGGTTATCTTCAATTGAATTCTTTTTCTTTCTTAGTTCTTAGTTCCAAACAAATAATATTTTTTTTTCATTAGGCTCAAATACCTTCTTTGCTGTAGCCCTAGTAGTTATTATGCCTAGAGATGGTATCCAGAGGTCTCTTATAAATTTTTAATAAAACTTTAGAGCTTCTGAGTCCTAAATTTAGTGCATTGTATATCCTTGTTGCAAGGCAAATGATGGATTTGGAGGCACTGAGGGCAACTTGGTGACTGGCTAGGGCATACTTGAGACCACTCTGATGTATTTCCACACATGTGAGTTTCCTCCCTTGCCTGATCACTCATTGAAATCCTGTCTTTTCTGCAAACGCATCTTTTGCAGGGCTCACATTTTATGTAACAGTTTATAAGAAAAAGACCGAGCATTTTTCCAGTCTAGAGAAAGAAGAAAATCTTGTTAATGTTCAGTGAGGTCTTCCTGATATATAGGTCATCATAGGACTTTGCAGTCCCAAGGACATGGCGGACTGTATTATAAATGCTTTCACAGTCAGTTTAGGGACAGTGGTTTATTTTTGTGACTATTTACGAAAATTATTTGATTCACTCATAGACTAGTTCCCCCCAACACAATAGAAAATTAAAACTATTTAAGAGATAATTCACAGCATGTACATAGCATATATAAACACACACGCACACACAAACACATATACACAGCATACTCGCTCTAGGCTTTCAAATATCTAAAGAACTCAAGTAATATTTATAATAATTAAGATTTGAAGTCACATGTTTTATTTCAGAACATCCAGATAATTAGTTCATTTCTTTATTTTGCTAATTTTTGAAAAGTCCATAGTTAAAAACGATTACATTATAATTGTATTTTTGTTTATATGGTCTTAAAAACTGTTAAGCATACAGTTGGTTCTCTTAATTTTGTATATGTGTGATATAAGAAAAATTATTTTGAACATTTGTTCATTTATTTAAAATATTCTCTTTGTTCCATCTATGAAAAAAGTTTCATTTTGAATAGTTGTTAGAATATGAAAATTGTGAGTATTCCGATTTACTTAGCCAAAATTATAAAAGAATAGTTTCCTTTAGAACTAAGTAGTGTAAGATTCAAAGACATATCATTATTAGATTTTGAATGTATTATTTAGGCTCAGCTTTTATATTTGGTATTAATTAATTGGACTTAAAATATAAATTTCATAATATATTGAAGTTCTATAATCACCCTTAAAACCTTTATTTTAAAAAGTAAGGCTTATTTATAACAGAATTATGTGAAGGTTGGAACTTCTTTTAGAAGACTGAAGTAAAATACGATGTTTAAGTAGTTTATATGCCCTTTTCTGTTGCTTAGATATGAAAAGAATGTTTAAACCCCCCAAAGTACTGCAATCAAGAATCATATTTTCACTGGGCATAAATTTAACAAATTATTGCTGAAACTCATAAGTAGCAGGGAAGAAAAATCATCAGACTCATTAGTTAGTGTTCTGCTTGTGCTTTATGATCATGACTAATCATTTGTTTATTTTGAAAGAAATGATTTTTTAAAAATTGTTAAGCCCCATTTCAAAGAAAGAATGCTATATAATATTATAATTGAATATTCCCTGCCCAGTTTTGCAGCAGGTTTCTGGGCCAAAGTTAATGCTTTCCTTTCTAGGCACTCAGAAAGATGAACTAGAATTTTACTGAAAATAATCAACATCCAACCTTTACCAAAGAAATATTAATAAACTTGGGATTTTTCATATCGATACTATCAATCTCTGGTTTGGCTTAAGGCACTTTTTGCTCTTAACTTTAATTTAAGTATAATATTAACCTGAATCTTTGCCTTATTTCCTGAAATAGTTCTAAATTCTATAATTTAAATAGCCACTAGGTATTGTTATGTTCTCTTTGTCCTAAGTCATGACCAGATTTCTTGTTTGTGCTTGATTCAGACTTTCAAAGTCAGTTCACATCAAAATTCCAAGGCGTGCCCACATCAGTGAGGCTCCAAAGTTGTTTTGATTATTTCCATTTGTGGGGAAATTTCCTTACATGTGGAAATGTAGGAAAACATAATTGGGGGACCCTCAAAACTTACTGATCTAATATGCAATACAGACTTTTCTGAAATATATTTTCCCCAGTTTTCTGTGTTCCTGAGAGATGTTTGAGAGCTGCTCTAAAAGTGATCAGAAATATGTTGAAACAGAACCAAATACTTGAATTTCCCTTTAAACTGACTGGTTTAATCAGCAAAATTAAATCTCTACTTTAAGAAAAGAATGCTAATCAATATTTTTTTGGTTTTGATGACTGGAGATGTCTTTGAAAGTGACAATGTTCTTCCCTATATTTATGATAAATAGCTTCTAAAACCATGAAATCCACACCAATTTGCATTTTAAAGAGCTAGATTCCTGACAAATGAAGAGAGGGGACAGAGTTGATGTGCCTTAGAATGAAATGGGCTGTCACTTCCTGACCTTTGGGAGAATTAATTTCAAATTGACAGATCCACAAGGGAAAATAATTACTGTGCATTTTTAGTTTAAACCTTGAATGGGTCAGAATGCTGTGATAGGAATTTATTAGATAATGATCATTCAAATATATTTATTATTTTTCTCTGTAGTGTCTAAAGTATATTAGGTCCAATTCTGTTACCTACTTTTAATCCCCATCAGTAGCTACCATTCTAGCTTAAAGAATCCATGTTATAATTAGAAAAGGCAAGAGCATTGCTAAATGCAAATAAAGTGCTTCCTTCACTTCATTTTTAGAGTAGGCTCTGGCCTTATAACTTGGAAGGAAGCACTTCTTTATAAGCTCAAGTTCCTCCTGTATTTCTTTAGCATACTATAATCCTCATGTCTGTATATCATAGTATAACACACTTATGCTACACTGGTTAACAATTTTAGTCCATCAGCTGAAAAGTTATGACTGAAGCTGAATAGAGGTGGTTACTTGCTGTATCTTTTATGAACTCTGTGGAGACTTTTGCCCTCACAACTCAGGTTGATCTGGGACTAAGCAGCTATCAGTCATGGGAAACTCCTCTCCCTTGAGTCTTCTTCGCATGGACCCTAGTGATGACCCAGAAGCAACTGTTACTCATCCATCTCTATATGATTCTTTCTTAAAGCTTTCTATTGACTTTAAATTTTTTAAATGGTATCTATTTGCATTTTTTTCTATTTGCATCTTTATTTAATAACCCTTCAAAGAATTGTGACCTATCATTGATATGGAGATGGATTTAACTCCAAGGTATTCTTGTGGTTGCTTATTTCTTTTAAAAGGAAGAGTCATTAGCACCTACAAGTATTATCTAACTGATATCAGGCTAACTGTAAACTTGACTATGATCTGTTTTAATAACATGATCTAACTTTAATATCATGAGGCCAACAGTGGTCTAGATTCAGGCATGTCTTTTCCTAGGCTTTCTGTACTTCTAAACATCCCATGTGTCCTTTAACCATATTCATTTGTTTGGTTGCAAAGACTACCAACCATCTAATTTCACCTGGTATTGAAAACTGGCTTTAGGTTACCTTCTCTTTACAGAGTTAAAATAAAGAATGTGCTCAGATACTCATCTACCAGCAGACTGCTTTTTCTGTAAGCCTAGTGGGGAGGCTTATCCAAGATATATGTACTATCTTGATGAAAAACTAAATAAACCAGTACCCTAGCTGTATAACAAGCTCTACTGGTGGGTTGCATATCATTAAATAATAGTCATAATAATACAAATGAATAATACCTTTCCCATGTTTATTTTATTCATAGCTTTTGTTGTCCTTGGAGAGGCTAACTCCTTTGTCTGTAGTACTCATAAGACACAGGGCTAGATTTAGATTCTAAGTCTCACAATTAGTAATCCTGTACCCATTTATTAAAAATAATGATAATAATAATCATAAGAATAAAAGCAACTAAAATAAAGCACAGTGGCTAACTGAACTGCTAGCTCTTTGTGAATCTTTAAATCAGGATCAAGAAAGGAATCGTAACTTAAATCAGGAACATGGAATCAAAACATTTATGTTTGTTTTGCACATTTCTAGCTCAATTCATGAGTTCTCTTTAAAAGATCTTGATATTCTTGGTCAGGTAGTTTGAGAAAATGTCATGAAAATCTTTGTAGCTGCCTAGAATAATGGTAATATAGCATAAAAGTGGAAGAGAATTAATATCAACATTTTGTTTCTCTTTCTTAGAAATTTTTAAAACTGTATTTTCAGCACTTTTCTGATATAAGAGTAATGAATTCTTATACAAATAGAAATAGATATATGGAATAGTTATTTTCTTTTAAAATAGAATATCTACTCTACATTTTAAAAGTGGAGATTAACAAATTTAAATGTTCATTACTTCAGTTTAAAATAAAATTGTTAGATAAATAAACTTCTAAAGGCATATTAGCTCAGGATTCTCTTTTAGATTATTTTAATTATACTGAAAAAGCTCACTAATCTAGTAGAATGAAATCCAGTGTACATACTAAGTAAATAAAAATAAATTATCTCTGAGAAATGTTGGTAAAAGAAAATAAACCAGTACTGGAGAGTTTGTTGAATTAATAAATTTTCCCAAGTTCTTTTTGCGTAGTTGAGTTTATTTCTTGAATAAGGAAATCTTAGATTAAAGAACATGAAAGCAAATTATTTTCCTCCTATCCTCATGCTTAAATAATATGTTACATGCAAGAATATTATTCTAAAAATGATTATTTTGTCATAAATAAGAAATTTATTTTTATACTAATTTTTTAATTTTTTTCAACTAAATCATTGCAAAAGCTGTCACCCTTGTAAAGTAGTATTAGTATTAATTTTTCTAACCATGCATGATTCATTTAACCCCACAGTAGCTGTAGCTTGCTTGCCTTGTTTTTTCCCTGAAATTAAACAAAAAGATATAAAAATACAGTGAACATCTATTCTACATGGCAAGACAGCAGAACAACTTAAGTCCTAATAAATTGTTAACATTGTATGATTTCACATATGGATTTTGGAGATACACACATATATGACTTCTCTGAACTTTCTCTGTTGAATGTGCACTGTTGTTAAACTACTTGTTTTTTCCCTGCCTACTCTTTGAAGAAGTCAATTAGGAATAATGGGAAACAAGGGGTAGGCAAAACATTGCAGTGCAGTGTTATTTCCATCTGTCTGAGAATATTTCAGCCAAAAGTTTATTTTGGGAAAAAAAAGTCATAACACACTTTCAGACACGCAAGAATCACAAATACTTTGGCTGCAAATTATTCTGCAGTATTGTTGCTGTGTTGTTGCCTGTGTATGTTTTTGTGTGTGAAGCTGCCACCCACCCATGCATGTGTTTGCAGATTCTCGTCTGTGTGCTTGTTCATGAATTAGCTCATCCTCCTCCTGGTTCAGGTTAAATTTAATCAAGAGAACAAGAATTTATGGGTATGACTGTTAGCTGGAAAGCCCTTCCTCACTTGCAAGTCTTTCTCTCAACCTACATCTTCTGCTGAAAAAATCTCAGTGGGATGAAGTGTTCAGTGATCAAGCAGTCTCTTACATGTTCCTTGCCTTACATATACCCTTGATGGTTCTTGGAAAAATAATTTAATATTGTTTTATCTATCTCAGTTTCTCTACTGGAAAAGGAAGCTGTTGGTATGAATCACCTCCTTAATTGTAAGGAGTTGAATTGTCTTAGTTCTGCTTGCCAAAACATCAGGATAAAGATGTCACAATCTCTCCCTCAACTAATCTCCCACTTCTTAGTGGGGAAAAAACCTCCTGAAAGTAGTAACATTTAATGCAATAAAATATTAACAATAAAAGAAACTCTCCTGTGAAGCTATATTATAATTTAAAATCAACATTGTTCTAAGGTAGCTGAAACATGTCATTTTCCATTTTGCCTTTTAACTGACAGTATACCCATAATTCTTGATGGTTATTATTTTTTTCTCCAAAGATAATTTCTGGGCCATTGGTGACTGTACTACCTATTGTTCTAAATTGTTGTCTTAACTACATTCTTTAAAAATATAATGTTGAAGGCTCATAATATTGAAGATGACTCCAGGATGAATCCCGAGTTTGCAGACCGAATAAAACAACTTGATAAAGAGGCATCTTACTACCGTGATGAGTGTGGCAAGGCTCAAGCGGAAGTCGACCGGTTGCTGGAGATCCTCAAGGAGGTGGAGAATGAAAAGAATGACAAGGACAAGAAGATTGCAGAACTTGAGAGGTAAATTTTGCAGTCATGTTGCGAATTGTCAGCAGTGAGTGAGCATGGATTGCTTAGTTGCCCATTACAGGTGGTAGTAGACTTGGAATGCACATTCATATTTCAAGTTGGAAATGGGTTATGTATGAGAGGAATAGGGACTGTTAGGGATGATGTTATGTTTCTGTGGGACACTCAAGAAGACAATTGGCTTATCTTTTGAAGGCTTATGTATTTCTTACATGTTTAAAAATATAATAGCCAAGTTTCTTCAGTGATATCTCTCATCTAACACATGTGCTAGCAAGGTGTGTGAGACATTGAGGCTATGACTACTTGAAACCTTAGTTTTGTTTTGTTTTTGTTTTTGCTTTTGCCATGAAAGACAAACATGTGTGGTTTAGGTTTGTTTCACACAAAGAATATATTTGGCAATTCATTCAAGGTAAAAGAAAGGAAAGGGAGCTCATGTCCTTTGGATGTCTTCTGGCACACCACAGCAAATTCATCGAGGGATGTATCTTTTAAGAGGACCTTATAGCATTTGTTAAATAAATATGTTTGAATAAAGTCTGAGGCAGGCCTATCTGATAGCAAATTCGGTCAAAAACAAAGAGGGTTATATCAGGATTCTAGAATATTTAGATTTTCAGATAAATCACAATCCATATTGTATTTATATATAGGATAGACTCTAAAAATAAGCTTTCTATCAATGCTTTTTCCTATATTTCATAGAAGGAAAGAATTTCTGAATAATCTTATGTAACTCCATTACCTCTGAGGATTTCATATTGGTTCAGCAATAAGGCAAAATTTGTCTTTCCTAGATTTAGTCCATATGGAAGAGATCAACAAATTTTGAATAAATCAGTGAATGCTTGCCAGCTTTGATCAAGACACTTGCGAGGCCTGAAAGGACTTAAAGACATATGCAGAATAGCTCTCTGTGGCCTTGTGGAAAGATCACTGGCTATACTGACAAAAAGACCTGGGTTCAAATTTTGCCTCTGCTTCATGCCAGCTCTGTGACCTTAAATCTTGTTAGAATTGAATCTCTAAAAACCTTTTAAAATGTATCATACTTTTTAGGTGCCATGTCCTGGTGGGACAGTTATATTATCACAAACAGTTAAATGCTAAAACAAATAAATTCTCAATATTAAGTGGCCATGTATTTAAATGGATAGGTCAATTCTCAAATTTTTAAGATTTTCAAACATAGTATTTAATATATTCAGACTTCAAGTCAATTAATATTTTGCTTAAAAATCTTAGTATTAGTTTGATGATAATCAGATTTTTATACACTGTGACCAATTTTAGTGATTAAATCAAGAATTTATTTTCCTGAGATAAGCGGGCAAACAAAATCCTTAAAGGTGAGAAAGCTGAGACCCTGAAAGGTTGAGTTACCTTCTGGAGGTTGATCCAATGGTCAGAAGTAGGCAAAACTATGGTAAATGTTTCCTGATTGTTAATCTGTTCTGAGAAGCTGTGAGCTTCTGAAGGGCATAATATTATCTATGCCCTAGATAATGTTAATAATAGTAATTACAATAATAATAATATATGTATTTTTGCTTACATTGTATATCAGGTACTCTGCCAATCAGTTGACCTGCAATACTGTGCCATCTAATCTCCCACAATACAGAAAGTATCATTGTCTTTATTTTATAGATAAGAAAACTATGACTTATAAGATTAAGTAACTTCCTAAAGCTTTCAGAGTTTATAAGATCAAGAGTCAGGATTTGAACCCAGGTCTAACAGACGAGGGCTGAGAACAATCCTGTCCCACAATGAACCAGAAGGAAGAAGTTAGTCCAGTAGCACTAAACAGTCACATAGCCTAAAGAGAGAGAGGCATTGCTGCTAGGCCCTAGGAGATCTGTCTCATCTTTATTAGCTTTCATGAGAGAAAGTGATGTGCCCCACATTTTGAAGGCATTTTTCTGCACTAACCCAGCTCCTCAGAACTATAACTGAAAAATCAGGATTAGCTACTATAAATATTTGCATAAAAATAGCATCGTCATCTTGTTCGACAAACAGGTCTTAGCTGGACACTAGTGCCATTAAATCATTTAGAATATTCACATTTTTATATCCTCAATATGGAATGCATTAAAACAACAGTGATTTTACAGGCATTTATCTTTATGTACTTTCTGCACATTTTCTTTATCTCTGTCTTTGCCTTTCCTTAAAGCTGATGCCTCCCAGGCACTGTAATTCATAAAATGTGTGGTGAGACTTGAGTCTGTCCCAGTTCTCTGCCTGCCTGTGTCTTGGGTCCAGCAGCAGAACATAGTCTGGGAAATGTCTGAGCCCAAGCCCTAGCCCCAGCCCAGGCCCTGCTGGAGATGGTGGGGGGAGTGGGGGTGGAGAGCAAGAGGGAAGTTTCTTGGGAAAAGGAGAGCTTAGCCTTGGCCTGCCTTTCTGAATCATTATCTGCCGGGCTTCATGTGTATTCTGACCAAAACACCTTCCTTGTTTGTCAGGCAGCCCTTTTCAAATTGGGCAGTACCTCCATTTTCTGGCTTAAACTACAAAATTCCTACCTCATAATGTTGGAAACTAAAGATTTCTTAGCAATGTGACATATATCTCCATTTTGGAGTCATGGAGGAGTGTTTGCAATTAAGTTTGTGATTTTGAAAACCAAAAAAAATTGAACTTGAAATAAATTTGTGGTCTCTGGTCTGTAATGTGACCTACCAGAGTGAAAAGACTTCTTTTTAAAAGCAATGAGTGTTCTAAAATATTCCAGAACTTCAGTCATGTGCAACAAAAGGTTCAGGGTTAGGAATAGCATAATTCAAAAGACACTGACACTTGTCTACTTCTCTCTCAGAGGGCAATTCTTGCTTCTTTCTACTCTGCTAATCTTCCCATTTTTAATTTTCTTCACAATGTATACATTCCAAATAGCATATGCCTGGCACTTACATGGATGCATTTACCTCTTAAATTCCACGTGAATAATGTTTTACATCAGCCATTAAAGATTTGCTTTCCAAAATGCATATTGTTCCAGTATGGTCCCCACGTGCATTTTTTTTCCTATAAATTCTTGCACTTGATGCTTATGGCTCAGCATGGAGCTTCTGCCTTAGGCAGCAGGCAGCTGGACTCTGGGGAGGTTTAACACAAGATGGGTGAAGGGCCTTAAGCATACCTCTGAGAGTTGGTCCAAATCAGACTGAAGTCTTCATTTGATTAACCATGCTAGATACCATGTCTGCTATATGATCAGATAGGTAATCAAACATTAGAGGGAGGGAATATGTGGTCTTTCTGTGTCAGTGCCCATCAAGGGCTCTGAGTTTTATTTAGAGTTTCAGAATTAATTCTGCCTTAGGGGAAAGAGAGAGTTAACATCTCTTGTCAAACAAGGCATGCTGCCACTAGGTTTTTGGCATCTCAGCCACAGGAAGGAATCCATCAGGTGACCTTTCATGTAATTATCCTAAATATGGTAAGAGGTTTGTCGATATTTGTCTAGGAGACGGGGAATGCCCGAATCAAGCCCTCAGTCATATCCTCCCCACTGTGGAGAGGAGGGTGGGTCCTTTGGGTTTCTACTCCTAAGACATAATATCAGAATAGAAAACAGGTAGTTCTTAATTATCTGGTTCAAGGACTAATTCCATCAGATATTTGGACATTTGGGAAATCATTTTAGATGCCTAAAAGCACCTTATCTAAGAGTTGAGAAACAGACTATTATTTTTTCCTTCTGAACTTTTTCAGTAATGTGCCAACATAATTTCTTTGATGCCTTTCAGAACACTTTTAACAAAATCTAAACTGAAGCTTTATTTAAAAAAATGTACTATGTTCTAGAAGTCTTATGGTACAACCAAGAAACCTGATAGCAGTTCTATTTGTTTTGATATAAACTCTTCTTGCTGAGAAATATCCTTTTTTGTTTGTTAAAGTGAAGAAATTTCAATGAAACAAGTGGCGGATGGTTTTGCACCATCCCTAGCAATCCTTTGGTTGTCATGGATGCCTTTGAGAATTTGATGAAAACTACGAATCCTTGGAAAAGGCAACTGATCTTAAATGTTTGCTTGCTGTTTCAATTTAGGATCCTCTAAAGCTTGGCTATGGAGCTCAGTTTGATATACTTCTCTCATCCAGAAGAATTTGAAATAACAGCTGGGGTCAAAATCCCCACAATTATCATGACCCTGTCACTTATTTTTGATCAGTTGTGTGTTCATGATCATGAAACACTGTGCAGGGGACTTTCAGATACAAGGGGTTATTGGACCAAAGCTTTCATTGTGTGTTTAATTCTGAATTTTCTCTTTGATTTTTATCATTATGATCAATACTGTTTTCACTTGAAATATTCTTGTTTAAGCTTTCTCCTGAGGATTTGTTTTGTTTTACCTTCCTCTGTGAAATGCTTAAAGTTACTTATTTTTAAAAATATTTTAAGTTTTATTTATTTAAGTAATCTCTGCACCCAACATGGGGCTCAACTTGACAACCCTGAGATCAAGAGTTACATGCTCTTCTGACTGAGCCAGCTATGTGCCCCTAAAATTACTTCTTAATAGTATGGAATTATTAATGGGGTCCCCTTGAGCAGATAGCTGGTAATATACTTGTTCATACACTCTGTTTTTTACAAAAAGCATTATATAGGTTTACAAATGAATGCCTATTGTTTGCTCCTGTGGTAGCTTGAACATCATGACTTTTTTTTTTTATCTTTTAATTTTTGCTTGGATTTGGGACTTTATTATTTTGATTACTTAGAAGGGCATGTTAAATATTTTTGTACAAATAAGTTATCAAGCATCTGGATATTTTCAGTGATGAAGTATAATCCTCATTTTCACAACTGAAAAAAATTACCCTCAGCTTTGGAAGTTGCCCTGTCCTCTCTTGGGAGGCTGATAGGCAAGCAGCACCTCACCCAAAGCCCTGCTCACAGTGTCTTTGATCATTGCTAGGTACTGTGCTTTGTGAGCATCTAAAATGGAAATCTTTAAACAGAAAGCCAAATTGTTCAGCTAATTTTGGTTTTCAGGGAGGAAGGAAGAATATCTCCTAAGATATAACCATCCAATTTATTGGTTCAAATAAATATTTCTGACATCAGTGCTTACTACTAACTCTAATGTCTTAGCAACTCCTATTTCAGTTTATTAAATAATAAAATTTTGTGTGGACACATATAGGAACTTTCCCTATGAATATTCCTCCAGAAAAGAACAAATTCTGCTATTGGGTTGCTGGAGCACACCTGTAGTTCATACCAGTACTTTTAGTGATAATGCATGAGAGCAGAGACTGGTTTCTTATGTATATAATATTTAATAGAGCATCTTACAATGTGTGCCCAGGACTTTTTGGGATAATATCAGATAAAAGTTGCTTTATTATCCTTCATTTGGTTATAAAACCTGCTAATATAACATCTGTTGGCTGTATGTTTAAAACTAATGCATTTCCTTCCTTTTATTCTCTTTTGCTATCCTTTTCCTTTCTGCTTATCCTCCAAATCGCTGCTTTCACCCTTGCTCCAATCAGCTTGACTGTCAGGTCAGTACTTTCAGTTTTTCTTCTAACTGCCTTTCCCTCCTAAGCTCAATTTATTGCTTGCACTTGTTTAACAAACACATTTCTGAAACGGTTTTCCTCTGGCCACCACATTTTTTTCCCCATTTCATTCTATGCCTAGGGAAGGTTTATTTTATGAGAAAGCCATATAGGTGGGAAAGGGCAAAGAAGAAGATGGGAAATAAATCACTGTTGGATTATTTGATACATTTGATTCCCAGATTATACAATCAGTAAGAGAAATCAGAGTGAATTCTAGAGCATTTCTCCTGAGCAGCTCAGAAAATTGACTGCGTGATGATAAAGCATGTTGCAGTGGAAAAAACAAAATCCAGGATGCTAAATATAACCTAGGAGAACAAAAGATCTGCTTGTGACACAGCAACTCAAAAGCTAAATTTAATAGTGCAAACCACTCAGACTTTTTGCTTACTAAATCACTGTGTTTTGAAAGATTTATGATACTTTTTGTAAAGTCACTTTTGAAAATTATCAGTGTGTTGGTAACATATTGTACACACATGTTATTTCCTGTCATTGTTTTGGTTTTTGACTTTTAACTTCATTTTTATTAGCCATAATACATACTTTAATTACCTAGGGCATAGCATATGGAACCAAATGTAAAATTAGATTCAGCATTAACTATGTGCACCCTGATATTAAGAAGCAAAATGAACATTTTGTTTTAGAAATGCATCCAAGATTTGATTCCTTTTAGATAGCAGTCCAAGTCAGTAACTGGCCCTTGTTTAAGTCAAGCAAGACTTCTCTTTACAGTAATATGCCGTACTATCTAGTTATTTCTTTATTCAATCAATGAATTTACCAGAAGCTGCTCATTGTATGATTTGAGCTACCAAGTTTAGAAAAAATTGCTCTTTTGAGAGGCAAGCAATGTTATTCTCTTCTCTTTATTCAGTATCTACACCTTTTTATTCTGTCTACTGCTCATCACCTAAAGCCACCAGACCAAAGCATTTATGCTAGTGGCAGATAATTTCAAAATGAGGCCTCCTGCCCACACACCAGTTTTGTCCCACTGCCTGCTCCCAAGTTCTATGGCTTATAGTCCTTGAAAATGAAACCACATCTCTGCTATTCCCACATACCATGCTGGGCGTCCCACAGCAACTGCCTTGAACTTCATCTCACTGAAAGAAGCCCATTCTCAAGAATTCTCCAGAGATCTAAACAGAGATTGAAAGCATGGTCCTACAGAACTGCTCTCACCCAAAACTTAATGACTATTAATTCACTTTCTGGTACCCCTATATGCAGATACAGACATCATAATGAAGGTGGGAGAGGAGGAGGTTGGCCACATGGCATCCAAATCTTTCCTGCAAGTTTTGGATCCTCTCATTTAATGAGGCTGTAAGCTTTCCTACTTGCCTGTCTTTTTTGTTTTCTTTCTCCTTTTGCTTTCCTTTGCTACTCCTCATTTGCACCTATTGATATGGAAGCTGTTGAGACCAGGGACCCCTTTGGCTCTCACACCTGAGGCTCCCTGCCAGGACCTTCAGATGTTGTTCACAGGCATTCTGCTGTATCTTATGTGTCAGAAACTGTACTGTGTAGTATTTAGTTTTATCTTGTTTCATGGTGAATAAACATGAACTCTGACTCTCAGAAGACGGAATGCAGGATTAGGGCTGGGAGAGGTTTGGGTAACAAGGGGTCTCTCTCTACAGGGGGTTCGATATTGTCAATTGAGTTTGGTAAAAAGTTTAGGTCAAGTCTGGTTGTGTGAACTGTATGGTCAAATTAAGATTCATATTATTTCTATATCATTTAACCTCTTACCCCAAATGAACACAATAGAGAAAATGTACAATCCTTGTCAACAGTCTCTTGTTATATTTTTAGTGTAAGAGGAATTGGGCAGCTTTACTTTCCTGGAACAAAAATATCTAAAGGTCTTGGAAGCTTTCTTGAGCTTTGACGGGTTTCCAGAGTTAACTTTGCTTTTTTCCCAACCACTTATAAGTTTACCAATTAAAATAAAATGAGATGTAACAATTTTGGAGGGCAGGTGGAGAGGGGGGATGGGCTAACTAGGTTAGGTGATTGGTATTAAGGAGGGCACTTGTGATGAGTGCTGGGTGTTGTATGTAAGTGCTGAATCACTAAATTCTACACCTGAAACTCATATTAGACTGTATGTTAATTAACTGGAATTTAATAAAAACTTGGAAAAAATACTTAAGGGGAAATAAATGAAATATAACAATTAGATTGAATACAGCTCATGTACTTTCTTTATATGGCTCACAGTTGAGCTACATGTATTTGTATATGTAGCATACACGTATCCCTGTCTATACATATATATGTTATGTGTGTATACACTTATCACATATTCTTTAAAAGATGTATGGTCTTTCTTACCATAGAATTTTGTAGTCTGCACTGCATCTCCCTACTTCCCAATCTGAAGTGTGAAAACTTGACTAACTCTTGGGTCTTTTTTTCTGTGCTGTAGACTCCATGGGAAATCTTCCCCTCCAACTATTTTTAAAAATGGCCTGATTTCCTTTTCAAACTTTACGTAGACTCTCTGCTTTAAATCGGATGGACATAAAAAAAAATTAGATGGACATGTAATAAGTATCCGGTTTGTAAAATGCAAATGTCATATTCCAAATTTGTTCAGGTTCTTATTCCAGAAAACTCCACTTCTGTCAAGAATCTCTTTACACAAAAACCAGTGGGAAGCTGAAGAAGATTTAGTAGGATCCCTGCATTGCACTCTGAGGGAGGGTTTATGTGAAGTTTGCTCATTTCTAGGAACTATTTGCGAGATTAGCATGTGACTTATGGCAGATGAAGTTATCTAGATAAATGTACGCAGCACTTGAACAAAAAAAGAAAAAAGTATCCTTTGGGATTCACTTCAAAATCCTGCCAGAGAGTTCACCAAGTAAATTCAGAAGGCTCGGGCCTTTCCTGGGCTCTTCCAGCCTCTGATTTGCTTTGGATTCTGAGGCAGGTGCTTCCTTGTTTATGCCTCAGTATCCCCTCCTGGAGAGGAAAGAGATGTCTTTGGAGTAGGTCTTCTGCGATCCTCCTCCCTGCATATGTCCTACAGAGATGGAATTGGTGATGGGCTGTGTGCATCTCCCTGGCAAGCAGGCTCCAGCTGATGGCTGGCGCCTGGCAGCAAGTGTGAGCTCATTGTTACAGAGTCACTTCAAACATTTCCACCAAAATAAACTCTTTGTGATGTTTCCCCAAAGCTCAGTACTGCCTCATTCTTCTAGCAAAGGATGAAGTCATTACTCCTGGACCTCAGAGGCCTGTTGTCCAAAGAAATAATGAGAAACAACTTGCTTAGAGCATTCCCTTTCTGTCCTACAATTTGCTCTTTGCTAGGGTCAGTTCTTGCCCCATTCTCTCCACAAATACCTAGTAAGCACCTCCTGTGTGCTAAGGCCTGGCACTATATGCTGGATCTGGCATTTTTAAAAAATAGCTGATGAAAAACTGACCAAATCATTAAATAATGTATATGACATTCTTCATTTTTATATTCATGATGCACATTAATATTAATAATAATAGAAATAACAGAAGAAGCAGCAGCAGTAATAATATTGGGTATTAGCTAAGTGTCAGCACTGAATTAATCACTTTCTATACAGTACTTACTCAAAACAACTGTATGAGGTTGGGACTGTCAGTTCTTCCGTGTTGAAGAAGAGGAAACTGGAGTTCATGAAATTTAAGTATTTTGCTCAAGTTAATACAGCTAGTAAGTGAAGAAATTTTTTTTTTCACCCAAAAGCCGGTCCTTTCTGACATACAAAAGGAATCTTTTGCCACTTCTGCTTTAATTGCATTAAGATCTTTGAGAAGGCCCACAGTAGGGACTCCTGTGCAATTGTGTGGGATCCATGGTTTTCCAAATATGAGGTTCATAGAATATACCTCATGAAGCACTTTGGGGAAGTACTGTTTTGCCTGCTGTGCAGCCAACCTTTGTCTTTGCCCTGATATTGATGCCCTCCCTTCTCCTATAACCCTTACCCCTTCTTGGGCTGGTTTCTTCTCAGGCATCATCTCTTCAACCTTCCCTGAGCTCCTTAGGCAGCAACAATTTCTCCCTGCCTTGATCTCCTCAGAGCTTTATCTGACCCTTTTCCCTGGTCTATGTTATACCCTACCTCGAATTAGGCACTGTATCTCCTGGTAGATGGTGGCCTCCTTGAGCACTGGCTGGTTCTCCAGCTCCATGGGATATTGTGCCACACACTGGAGGTGGCAAACTCCTGTGTGTTGAATAAATGACTGTTGAGAGAGGAATTTCCATTAGCTTCACCTTCACCCCTCCCACCCTCTACTCAATCCCCATGGAAAGTTGCTGGTAGGCTCTTTCTGGAGGTGGAGTTGACTGCACCGGAGATCTTATAATTTGTTTTTTCTCAAGTTGGATGCTTGAAAGTTCAAGAAAAATTAAAACACAAATAAAAGAAAAGGATAAAACATCTCCTGGATTTATTTTATTTTCTCCCTGCCTCTCTCCCTTTCTCTTTCCCTCTTCTGCTCCTTCTTATCTCCCTATTTCCCTTCTTGCCTCTCTCCTTCTTTCATTCCTTCCCTTCATATTCCTTTTTCCCCTCCCTTTTCTTTCTCCTTCTATTCCTCTCCTTTCTTGACTGTTTATTGAAATGTTTCTGCATGCAGGAGTCAGTGCTGGGTGTTGGGAATATAGCAGTAAAACAGACATAACCCCTCCCCTCACTGAATTCAAAGACCAGCACTTCCTATAAGGAAGGATTTGGCCACTAAGAAAAATAGTTTGTCCCATTTATACTAATAACTGGAAAAACTGGGTTTCAGGTGTTTTTTAAAATTCCTTTTCCTGTTGGGGTTGAAGGGGTTATCCACAGGTCAAAAAATTATTTCCCTCTTTTAGCTGCCTTATACTAATGCTGACATTTCTGGTGAAGTGTCAGAAAATTTTATGCCCAAGCAGAACTGGTGGAGAGCCAGAAATCAGTTGATTTTGCTTTGGGTGCAAATATTTTATTGGGGATGGAAAAAGTTGTTTTCCCTGATTTACAGCTCCTGCAAACATAAAGTAGGTTCTATATTTGGAAATGTTTTTGAACCTTTGAGGTGTAGCCAGGGGTTGGTTCTTGCACCTTTCCAACCTGGCCTTGGTAGGACTTGCCATGGCTAATGTTTTGCTGAGCCAGCTCCAATTTGTAGAACTAGGGCTTTATGCTCTGTATTATTTTTGCTTTTTAGCTTTTACTTGAGTGGCTGCTCTGGCTCTTTCTCTGCAGCCTCTAGAATGTGAAGAAGATAGAGGGAATACAATGTACATTGTAGTTGAAATGCTTTGTGGTACAATATGCTTCTAAGGTTCCTTAGAGAGGAGTAAAACCATTCTCAACTTGCAGATCTGTTAAAACAATGACAGCAGGGCAGCCCAGATGGCTCAGCGGTTTAGCGCCTCCTTCAGCTCAGGGCGTGATCCTGGAGACCTGGGCTCAAATCCCAGGTCAGGCTCCCCGCATGGAGCCTGCTTCTCCCTCTGCCTGTGTCTGTGCCTCTCTCTCTCTTTGTGTCTCTCATGAATAAATAAATAAAATCTTAAAAAAAGAAAACAATGACCACAACAGCAAAATCAAAAGATAGTTCCAGGTAGGCCTGATAAGTCTTGGCCTCAGAAGAAGAGATGCCAAGTTAGTAGGGTTAACCATTCCTTTGTGTTTTTTTTTTCAAAACCTCCTGCCCTCCCCCAACAAGCCACCCCCCTTTCCTCCCCTACTCCTGGCTTTTGGTTGGTCCTACCATATGGATGAATATCAGCAAATAGTAAATCTCTCAAGATATGTTAGCCTTTTCTGTAAATGTTGAGAAGGGGAAGGAATGTAAAAAAAATAGTTTCTCAGTATTATTATAAATCACTTTCTAGAAAAATAATATCTATTTCCTTTATATGGCTTTTCTTATGAAATGTGAATTCTATCACTTCATTACCCACAATACCAGCTCAAGTTGTAGGGAAACCTATCCAACTGGTGACTAGGACTCTCTTCCGTATTGGGTAAAGGTACTTGGAATTTTCACACTGCGTAATTTCACATTTTTGTGAAGCCTACATTTTGGAGGGACCTCTTTAAAAATGAGTGGGTACTGTGTATGTTTCTCTGAACAAAATACTTTATTGTTAACATATCTAACAAAAACTTTGGAAATTTCTTTGTAAGGAATTCTGATAATATTTACTGCTCTTTTAAATTGTATTCTAAATTCAGTGACTACCATACAGGTGAACATTAACTGCGATATCAAGCTACAGAAATATGAAAACTAGAATAGGAAGACAGAAATTGGCTGATTTTGCTTTTGGTGCAACTATTTTAGTGAGGATGGGGAAAAGTTATTTTTCCTAATTTATAGCTCCTGCAAAAATAAAGTGAAATGTGTAAAATTATTTTTGTAGGAAAACTTTAATTCTAGAAATTATAGAGTGAGTCAGGGACTGGAAAGAAATTTCCCCTAGAAGAATCTCTTGTTGCTCCTTTTTTTAGTCCAAGAGGAGTGAGACTTATGTTTTAACTCTAGCTTGCCCATTGACCTTCTCTTCCAATTTTTTTCTAGTTGGTAACATTGTTAATCTAAGCATTATTCTTATTGGTATAAACAGAGCTGAGTGTACAATAATTTATGCTTTGCAATAATTTTTAATGATATTTGAAAAGTGTGTGATCCTCACCATTGTGTGGACAAGTTATACTATTTCTTGTGAGACCCCACATGTAATTGTGCAGATACATGGTGAACATGAGCAACTTTTGAGACATTTAATGTGTAGCAGAAGCAGAACTTTGGGCAGTGAATTGCTTTGCAAAGTTTTACTTTAGGTCCTAGGAAAATCTCTTTAGAGGGTTTTGAGAACATAACCATTGCCTCTCCCAGATGGGAATGTAAAGTCATGGAATAGTCTCTCCCTGGCCTTTGGTGTTGGTCAACTGGAATATTCCCATGGCTGGACAGATCTCGATGTGATGTGTGAGTTGAAGTGTAAGAGAGTGGTTTTAAATTTAACTTCAGAGCCCTCTGCTATTTAATCATATGTCAGTTTGATGGTTCCAAGGACAGCATGATACATTGCTCACAGATAATTACCGTGGAGAGAATGAGTTGGTTATAATAATGAATAGCTGGAGAATCTTCTGATAACCTGTGATGAGTGGGCCTTGGTGAGAAACACTCACTGGGCAATTGGCACATAGGTGTCCTATCACTCTGGTGAGTGTGGGTGCTCTTTTGCCACCTAAACATGCAAAGCAGGGGCTTTTTAAGGATTCCTGAGCAGATAAAGAAGCACTGCTCTTGGATTTCATGTGTGTCATTTATCCTAAACCTGTTACTACTTTATATTAGTATTTCATTTGTAATCCAGATTATTCAAACTGCTATCTATTGTCAGAATGTTACATGTAGAAAAGTAAACTCTATCTTAAGAAGCAACTTCCTCATTGCTGTGGCATGTTGAGTACACATCCACAGGTCCTCAAGCCTCTCCCTGTGTCTGTAAAATGGAGACATTGTATTATACTCATCCCTTGTAGGTTTGTGGTCAGGAAGTACATTGAACATGGAGCACAGTCTGGCACACAGCAGATGTTCTTAAGGGATGATGTTGTGATGAAGGTTTTCATGACAAGAATACTGGGTGAGAGTAGGGGGTTCATGCACCAGAGAAGTAGGAGATGATCTGTTCATGTAGCCTCTCTAGCTTTCCTAGTTATAGAAAATTTAGTTGTTGGAAAAAAGCCTTTAAGGCTTTTTCCTCTTGAGCCATTGACAGATTTTGAGGGAAAGGTTGAAAACAACTGTACCCTGCCGAATGCTTCTTTCCTGAGGGATATGAATAGCTAAATATAGAAAATTCATCCTATGTTTATTGAAAAGTAATCTTTGTCTTACATAAGGATGTATTTAGATTTTTCTGAAACAAAATAGCTATGATTTAGCCATATTTTTTTTCATAGGTTTTCCATATCTATGCATTAAAGGACCGTATGTTGAGTTTAGGCCAAATACCCAAGTTTGTTCCTTTATCCATTTATTTACTTTATTCATCAACTTACTTTCATCAAATACTAATTGTATGTATGCTTTATACCAGGCATTGTGGTGTAACTTAAACTATTCTTAGAAGCAGGATCTAGAAAGATGGAAGCAAATTGATAGGATTTATAGTAGGATACTTATACAAGTGGTATAATGGGATACACACTGTTCTGCACCTTGGTTTCTTTTTTTTTTTTTAATGTCTTTGAGATCTTTCCATATCCATAAATAAAAGCTTTCCATTCCTTTTTACTCCTGCATACAGTTCCATTGTACCAGTCTCTTCCTGAAAGGACTTTAGGTTGCTTCAAATTTTTCCTTTTCATATAGACTCCTATAATTAATAACTATGAATAGGCTTAATTTCATATATGTATATGAATATGTCTGTAGGATAAGACATTTAAACCTAGTTTTCATTTGCTTTTATCTTGTTACAGGTGAAGATGGGGCACCTTTAAATATGTGCATAATTTGTCATATTCTTTTGTTGTTTTTAAATTTATTTTTAGAAGTTCTTATATTGGAAAAATTACCCATTTGTCTGATTTGAGTTTAAAATGTTCCTTCCTAAAAAAAAAAAATGTTCCTTCCTGACAGTTTGCTTTTTAAAAAAAATTTTGCTAATGATTATACAGAAATTTTTAAAAATTATTTTTATATAGTCAAGTATATTGTTTTTTCTTATGTCTTCTGAGTTTTGTGTCATAGTTAGAAACCTCTTTCATACTATAAGAACAGTTGTCCTGTGATTTTTGGGAGGATATTTTTATGGTTTGATTTTCTGCATTTAGTCTTTGAACCATCTGGAATTTATCTTACTGTAAGGTATGAAGTATGGATATAACTTTACTTTTTTCTAGGTCAAGTGAAGTTTAAATGTCACTTCCTCTGTTTGCCTTTCACTGGAGCTAGCCCAGCCAGGTTAGGTTTGTCTCTTATAAATTTATGTAACTTCCCACTAGAACATGAAGCACAGTCTTAATTCTTGTTCAGTGTCTGTCCTCTAGTCTAGAGTGGAACTTCCATCTGAAAAGGACCTGTGTGCCTGTAATATAGTGGACACTTAATAAATATTTGTAGAATGAATTAATAGTGTGAATTGTAATGAACTGAAGTTATGAGGGGATAGAAATTATGAGTAACTAGAAGCTATGTAAAGATGTGCAGATGGCATGTGAACCATCGAAGCTTACATAGAGGGGAACCAAGTCACCAGGGTGGTAGAAGATTAGATAGCTATTGCTATGCAGGACAATAAAATAGCCCTCTGTTTAGAGTCACCTTGGACTCTAGATGGCTTTCCCATACCCTTCTCTGTGAGACCCAGCAGGAATATCTTTTTTTTTTTTTTTTTTTCCTTCTTAGGAAGCCTAATTTCTCAGCTTTCCCTAGATTTAGTGAGACATGCCTACATGATTGAGATCCCTGACTAACAGTGGCAGGATGTAGGAACAGGTGTGGAAAATATGGCAGGAGCTAAGAACAGAGAGGTTTTGTCCAAGCTGTGTTTTAGATGCTTTGGGATAGCTAGGTAGCTCTGTCTAGTAGGCAGATAGGATTGAAAATCTGGAATTGGACAAAGAGGCATTACCCATGGCAGAGTGTGCCAAATTGAATATAAATATCATGGGCATTTAGAAGACAGAGTGCAGGGAAGTTTCTATTAATGTGATAGTATTTGGACTGGACTAGAAAAGTGGAAAAAATTTTATCAGATATAGAACCAGATGGGGAGCATGAGCAAAGGCAACAGAAGTGAGACGGGACAATGCTTGGAAGAGAGGGTAGGGGATTCTGTAGCTTAAGCTCTGGAATAGGGAGAAGTAAGGGTTTGCCAGGACAAGGAAAGCCTTGAGTGCTTAGCTCAAGATTTTGAATTTTTTGAGTCTGGGAATAGCAGGCAAAAGTATCTTCTAGAGGATTAACTCTATAGCATTTCAGTGCCAGAGAGGTAGGCAGTAGCCTATGCTAGAAGAAACACTGGTGCCAAAAGAAGGTGGTAGCATTAGAGGTGAAGAGGGAGGAACAGGCTTAAGGATGCAAGGATAATTAATAAAACAAGCAAACAGACAAAACACAAAAATCAGCAGCCTGTATTATCCATCCCTTAGTTTCTAAAAGAAGTTAACAAGAAAATAGGAGTCAGCAGAACTGGAAAAGCAAACAAAACCTACTCTAATAGCAGGAAGAGAATAAAGGTGTGGTGGCAGGGATTTTTTGCTCAAGCAGTCTGTTGCTGTTGCTGTTATAGTAGCAGACAAGACAGAAGACTTAGTTGAGTGTGTGTTTGGTGCTATGCATGATGCTATATTCTTTAGACTTGCTCACACATTTTCTTTATGGTAACTCCAAGACAGTAGATGCTATTATTGGTCCCATCTGTGAGATGAGGACAGCCAGACTCAGAGAAGTAAGTTGCCCACTGTCACACAGCTGTTAATGAGTAGAACCAGTATTCAAACTCAGCTGTTCTGACTCCAGAATACTGCATCCTATTCCACAGTGAGAAGTTTTGTGCTAGGATAAATTGGTTTGGCTCAAGAACTCCTGATACCATAGGGACCACTCTTTAATGTGCTTCTTTTGGGGTGGAAAACTATTTCTATAACACAAAGGATTCCAAGCATTGATGAAAACCTCTTATAATAGAAGCTGAGAAGCTGTTTGTGTTGGCAGTTTCAGCAGCCTTTTTTTGTGCTGCCGGCCTGAGTCTTCACCCTCTCTTGAGCAGGAATGTGGAATTCCTCTTTTTGAAGTGAGTTTGAGTGGGTTTGGTGAGTGGGCCTCCATGGAGGCAGCAGCGCCTTTGTAGGCCAGAGACAGTCATCAGCTCTGGATGGGCTTCAAGAAACATGGATGGGGAAGAGGTGGGGGAAGACCTCAGGCCATACATCCTCTTGCCTGCTGAAGACAGTTCCCAGTGGGGAATTCTGGGGAAACAGCCAAGAGAAAAGATATATTTCCAGGAGGGGTTTTCTGCTTCTTCCAGGAATCATTCTTGGGACAGTTCTTCATGGCCCCACACAGTGTGATCGGAGAATCCCAGCAGCATAAAAGCTGAGAAGAAATGAAGGCCTTTTTTTGTGATAAATGAGAACTTTCCTTTTGGAATAAATTAAAAAAAACCCAGCACAAACAAAACAACTCTCTGATAGAGAGATGGTCTTCACTGTAGCACAGTATCTGTATCTCCCTTGATCTTGTCTGAGGCTTGTGGGAGGGTTGGCAGCACCTAATAGAGACTGAGAATTCAAACCCATGTACTAGTGCACTTGTCCAGGCAGTCATCATACTGTGGAATCATTTCTTCCTCATCATTATAGTTAGGTCAAAGGGTAGGTATCATGCCATCAAAATGTAGTGTCTTCCTCCTACAGAACTTGAGTGGGTTTTTTGTTTTGTTTTTAAACTTTTAAACTTTAGACTTTTAGGCTTCAACAACTTTGTATGCCTGATAGAAAGGATCTGTGTTAGCTTCTCAGTTCTTAGAGCTCTAGGGAGAGTGGGATTTCTTTTCTGTTTGTTGCTTGCCACTTTGTTTGGTTTACCATCTCATCTCATAGACATTTTACTTTTGTTCAGTCCTCTCAAATGAAGATATTTTGGGTAGAATGATTAACATAGCTTTCCTCAACTTCTCTACATTGTGTTATTTGTAGATTATTTTTATCAATCAACAAAGTTTTGTAAAGTGTAGAAGCACACAAGGCCTTTCTAAAGACCCTTTATGCTTTTAATTTAGGTGGTTCTAAATTTCTAAGGAATTAGAAAACTTTGCTACCATTCATTAAGCACTTTCCACGAGACAAGCTCTGTGCAGAAAACACTGGTGTGAAATATTTTTTCTAATCCCCACAACAACCTTGTAATAAGGGCAAAAAAAAAAAGTCTCTGGAAAGATTGACAAAAAACACTGAACTGTGGGAGTGGTTATTGCAGAGGTGGAGGGGGAATTATAGCCTTTCTTATTATAAACTCTTTTGTGTTGTTTGATTTTTTTTATTACTAGCATGTATAATTTTTAAAATTAAGATATTCATATATAATAACATACTTTTTATAGTGTATAATTTAATTGTTGTTGGTGTTTTTATAAGGTTGTGTAACCATCACTACTAATTCCAGAATTAAATTTTAATCACCCCAGAAAGAAACACCATGCCTATTAGCACTCACACTCATTTCTCCAATCATTCCCCTTATTCCAGCCCCCAGTCTACTTTCTCTATGGATTTGGATATTTGGGACATTTCATATAAATGGGATTGTATAATATGTGGTCTTTTGTGATTGGATTCTTTCACTTAGCATGATGTATTTGGGTTCATTCATGTTGTAGCATGTGTCAGTATTTCATTCCTTTTATTGCTGAATAATATTCCATTTTGTGAGTATACCATATTTTGTTTATACATTTATTAGTTGATCAACTTTTGGGCTATTTGTGCTTTTTAGCTATTTTCAACAATGCTGATGTGAACATTCATGTGCAAATTGGTGTTTGAATATTTATTTTTATTCTCTTGGGTATATGCCTAGGAGTGAAATTGCCATATCATATGGTAATTCTGTTTAAATTCTGGAGGAACTACCCAATTGTTTTTCATAGTGGTGTGCTATTTTATACTCCACCAGTACCAGGTAATAGTTCCAGTTTCTCTACATTCTCACTAACGTTTGTTGTTGCCTGTCATTTTGATCATAGCCATCCTAGGAATATGAAGTGGTATCTCAGTGTGGTTTTGATTTGCATTTCCCTAGTGACTAAGTGATGATAAACATCTTTTCATGTGCTGATTGGCCATTTGCGTATCCTCCTTGGAGAAATGTCTATTCAGAATCTTCGCCCATTTTTAATTGTGTTATTAGTTTTTATATTGTTGAGTTGTAAGAGTTATTATATATTATGGATACTAGGCCTTTATTAGATATATGATTTCTTATATTCTCTTGTGTACAAGTAATTTTATACTTGCATTTGCTGTGTTCCATTAAAAACACAACAGTCAATATTTTTTAGTAAGTTGGAAGGGTGATAGATTTAACAAAATTATGCCTTTAGGAAAAGTACATGGATTTGTACTATTTTCAAAGTGTACAATCTTGACACTAAACATATACACTGTATTCTTTGAACACAGACATGGTCACTTATATCAAATGGATGCTTATTCTCTTTTGGTGATATCTTAGCTACCTTAGAAATGGACTTTACCTTGAATGTTCTCTTACCTTTTGTCTTTTGATATGACTGAACTTCAGAATTTGAGCCACTTCCAACCAAATAATTTGCCCATTTAAATGCTTAGGGTATGGCCTCATTTTATAGTGCCATAAAATGAAATTTAAAAAGCCTCTCCAGAGAGCTGTGATTACCATTTTTTTCTTTAGTTGTTAGCCAAGCTAATAAATATTCTTAGCAGTTCTGTCATCATATGTCATATAAAACTAGATCTAATGATCAAATCCATGAGAGGATCCCAAGTACCTTCTGTACAGCTTGAGAGGAAGAAGTGACCCACCTGATCATTAGACCCTTGGGTCTTCTGGAGCAAGATTTAACACACACCTCTCAGAAGGGTGGATGAAGGGGCCCTTAACAAGGTTTGGCTTGTTGAGGATCAACTGGCTGGCTGCTCTGGGAAGTGACGCTGTAGCTGCCTGGCCTATAGTACTATATGCTTCTGGTTCTCACGGAGGATAACTTGGCTGTGTTCGGAGATGGTCCCTTGAGCCCCTCTTCTGATACATACATATATGTGTGTGTATTCCAGTTCCTGACCAGGGCCTCTGCAATCTTCCTGCTTTTCTGGCTCCCTCGCGTACCTTCTTGGGTTCTCCAGCACACGGTCTCTCTTTTCAGAGGTCTCCATTAAAGCCTGGGACCTTTCTCAAATTCTTGACAGCCAGTAATTCATAAAGGGAAAATGAATTAACTCCGTTTTAGCATAGCTGTAGGGCAAGAGAGTTGTTTGGAAGTGATTGCTGCAGGCTGTTAAGACAGCTACTTAGCTTTCAGGGCTGGCAAGAGAAGGATGAAAAGTAATGAGTTAACCTGCTAAGAATTTGGCCATTTTAATCATTTGAGTCTGGCTATACTTTGTCTCCATTTATACCGAGTGGGGAAACAGTTATCTTGATAAGCAGGGATTTATCTCACCCCACCTCTCAGTGGCTGCCTGGATTCAGAGTAGAATAGATTCCTTTATGTAGCAAGGGGAATGGGCATGCTTTGTATGAGTAAGAAAAAGAAAAAAAGCCACTGGTATTTTTTCAGAGTTCTTATCAGCAAAGAGCATTACCAAGAAATCCAATAGGGTAGTGATGACATTGAATTTTATTTGTACCAGGAATGCACAGATGGCTAGAGTTAGCAGCTATTCATTTTTAGCACATATCTCTCATTAATGTTAGGGGGAATTACAACAGACCTATCAAAGGGAAAAAATAGAGGAGAGTCTGTGGTATCAAATAAACGTGCATCATTTTTTTGTGCAAGGGTCACATACTTGGAATAATTCCTTTCTGTAATTGTAACTTTCCGTAGTTAGTTTATTCTTCTTGTTGAATTTGTATGTTGTCATGGTATTTTTAATGGCCTGAAGAAAAGCATTTCAGCAAACTGCCCAGGTCTGAGACTTAACAATTAGTCATTGCAGCTTGTGGGATCGTTTGTGAATAGCTCAATCGAGATGTGTTTTTACATAAAAGTTCCCCTTGATTAATTGCTCAGGAAATGCTTCTAGTTCATAGAGTTTTGTAAATCTGTATCATAAAATATTCCATTCCCAACAGTTCAGCCAGTGAGAAACTTGTGATTTTTTTTTTTAAACCATCATGTGTCCAGGTGTTGCCAGCACTTTTCTTTTAATCAGTTTCTACCAAACAACAATATAGAAATTAAATTCCAACAGCCAGGAAAACTAGAGTTCTTTATTTCCTTTCTACATTCAAGACATAAGCAAATAGTCAAATAGTCTGGTTTTCTAGAAGATCCAAATTAAAATGTAATTTACAAAAAAAGATCAAATGGAAAGAAAATCATTTAATTAAAAATGCAAGTAACATAGGACTTGGCTTCAATGGTACCAAAATTTAGTAAGAATTTGACACATTATTTTTTAATAGGATGTTGCTTTTCTCATGGGCTGGACTTGGATATATTAAATTTATAGTCGCTTTCAGTTTCTTCAGTTGGGAAAGGGGAAAATCTTTCTTGCTTCCTATTTCTTCTTTGGATGATGAAGAATTCTCATTTTATCAGATGCAACCAGAAGGAATTTAGTATTTATACTAGCAAATGAGCATGCTAGTAATAGGAAGCATTGCCTAAAGTGAAAAATGAGTTTGAGACACTAATAGAGCAAGCATTCAGTTTTTGCACATGAATTTCTTTTCTTCTGTTTTCTCTTGAATCTCAAATATTTATCATATTCATCTAATTAATATTGATATTTTTCTCATAAAAATGAAAAAAAATTTAATATGAGTTATCACCTAGTAGTGTAGGAGAATTAGTCTATACGATGTAAGTTTAAATTGTTTCTCATTTCTAAATTACATGACGGCTACATTTAATAGAGTCATTCATCATCATCCTGTAGGAACTTTATACAACTTCCACTATTCCCCAAACCTCAGCTATTCACTGGGTAAATGGTTTCCTTGAATTCTGTGTGAGGAATGTGAGAGCAGGCTTCCTCTTGTCTGTCTGTCTGTCTGTCTTTACAGAGTCTCAGATGATTTTTGGTCTCCTGTGGTGTCTATTTTATACAATGGATAGAGCCTTTGCCTAAAGGAGAGATGCCCTCACAGGCACTGCTTAGGTGTGTGTGTGTGTGTGTGTGTGTGTGTGTGTGTGTGTGTGTGAAAGAAATATAAATATTTATGTGTATATTTATGTTTTGTGTGTAATAAAGATGAGTAGTATATGTGTGTGAACTAAATATATGTATGTGTATATATGTATGTATGCGTGTGTATGTATATTTGTATGTCTGTGTGTGTATCTTCTTATGTAAGAAACAGAATATTTGCTGAGTTTTCTCTGGTGAGAAGAGAAGTTGCTTGGGGCCACTGATCAGGAGTTGTGGTAACATAGCTTTGGGAAAACAACCTTAGAGCCAAATAATAGTAGAGTTGTTTTTGTTTTTGTTTTCGTTCTTGTCTTGGTGGGAGGATTATCCTGGTTAGCTCCGATAAGAAATTAGCAAGTGCGGTAAATCCAAGAATAGCAATGATAGGTTAGGAAAATGGCCTGAGTTGTGGAGTCTAACAGGTTCGGATAGAACCCAGCTCTGCTTCCTCCTAAGTGCAGGAGGTACCTCTAAGCAAGTCGCTTGCTTGCTCATCCTCATCTTTCGAGTCTATAATGGGGATAACAACACCTACACCATACAGTGGTCCTGAGGAATAAACATGTACATTGTCTAGTCCAGAGAGATGCGGATAAAAATTCTACCTTCTATAGCATTCCTGCTTATGAACCTCAGTCCTGGTGGCTGTTCTGTGGATTTTGGGTGGAATAATTCCTCAAAGTTGGGCCACCCTGCCCTTGGGAGCTCCAGAAGCATGGCCATCCAGGTGAAAAGTAGAAAGGGCATGAAAAAACTCTGGTGGATGCTTAGGATTTTGCTGCATCCCTTCAGGTAAAGAACCTATCATGACTCCAGTGTAGAAGCCTGGGTCCTTTGAGGAAATAGGCTGGGTCAGGAAGAGGGAAACATGAGAGGTGTCAGGAGTCTACAGATAGGCTTTGGAGGAGGCCTGAGAGCTCACTGTATTTTTCTGAATCTTCTTGAAATGGACAGAGGTCTAAGCTGGCTCTTGGTATTCTCTGTTTTGCTTTGAGTAACTGTCATGAAGTAGAAGATCAAGAAAAGGTCTTGATCTTCTTGATCAAGAGAACAGGAATGCATTGATTCACAAGAAGGATAAGAGCTGCCCAAATATATCTTATGATTGGGAGGTGGCTGCAAGTTTTCATAACTTACATAGCAGATCTAAGTCTTGCTCCACAAACCCAGGAGAATAAGAGATGCCCCATCTTTATTTCTTTATTGCTTTCAAAGCCATTTAGATCAGACCTCAGATTGGAGGCTACACAACCAGTGGAGGCAGAGACAGAGGCAGACATGTGATCCAGATATCACCTTCAGAAACCTCAATCAGCCTATCACACTGCCTCCTAAGGTTTGAGCTTTTAACTGTGGAGCTTAGATAACCCAGGACCTCACATAGGTGCCATCTTCATGACATTTTGGGAGTCCTGGAATGTGAGGTTGAGGGGATAAAAGTCTTCTTTCCATTAGCTTTCCCCATTTGTCATTGAGTAAAGGATTTTTGTCCCCACGGTGATCCAGCCTGGATTCATGGAGGGCAGAAGCCACTACCCTTATTATTTTTTTCCTTATCATTAAAATTTTCTTGTATTATCTCGTTTATTTCTTCTTTTAATAAGCATTGTTTTATTATTTATATCCTATTGTACAGATAAGGAAACTGATATAAAAAAATTAATTCACCCTTCTCACATCCTTCAGGGAAAAATGGTTGATCTGAGGTTTGAACCCATGCAAACAGGCTCCAAGTCATGACTCTTAAGCTCATTTTGTCCCACTGTTACTTTTGTTTCTAGCCTGAAACCAAGAGCTGATTCAGGGCTGTCCTGATTTGGCTTGGATGGCCCATTGGCGAAAAGCAAAGGAAGGATGTTGTTTTGTTTATAAGCAGAATCCTCAGGTTGGTCAGGGCTGAAATTTCTCAAGGAGAGAGTGAAGGTCAGTGGTCTTTACCTCCCTGGGAATAATGAAGTCACTGATCTATGGCAGAAAGGGTGACTTTTTTTTTTTAAAGATTTTATTTATTCATTCATGAGAGACACACAGAGAGAGGCAGAGGTATAGACAGAGGGAGAAGCAGGCTCCCTGTAAGGAGCCTGATGCTGGACTCAATCCCAGGACCCTGGGATCACGACCTGAGCCAAAGGCAGACACTCAAACCACTGAGCCACGCAGGTGCCCCAGGTGACTTTATTTAGTACTGAACAAAAGGAGACATTTTAAGCAGCTCTAATTGATGAAATTTGGGGACTCAGTGGCATTCAGAGATAACTGCTTGTACCTCATAGCTTGCCTGGCACTTCCCCTTGATGCCCGGAGTTTTAGACACACCAGCTGAGTTTTTGTGTGCAAGTCACTGAACTGCTCTGAGCAATTATCTCATCAGGCATGCATGGAAGATGGGGACTCAGCTCTTGTTCCTTCTTGTTCTTAAATGCTGTCTCTGTTATTTCTACTCAAGGCTTTGGTGGTATCCAGGAATCTTTGTTTTTGTTAGTTATGTGTTTAAAAATTAGGATGCTTTTGGGTGGTATAGATGAACACTTATGTATTTTATTAATGATGCTTTTTTGTATTAGAACATCCATACCTGAAGATCAAATATAAACATGATTTCATTAATTCTTGCTTAGAAAGAATCTAAGGCTAAAAGATATGTATAGTAAAAATATTTAAAGAAAAATATTCAGTAGCACAGGTAGTGCATGGTATAGCAAAAATCATTGAGATGATATACTAACAACTGAAATTTGAGTAACTCTGATTAATACTATTATTCCTTGGACTTTATATCTCAGAACAACAATTCAGTGGGATGATTCTTGGGCGGGGGAAGGGTTTGGGTCAAATAAATTTAATGAACACATCCTATCATGTCCATTTTTAGAGATTCACAGTGAACTTCACAATAGTAAAGGCCCTGGAAAGTTCTGCAGTATAAGAAACATGTTCACATTTTTTTTCTATGTCCACAAGGCTTATTTGATCCTAACCCTTTCTTGTTTGTTTTTGTTTTTGCAACAATTAACGGCATCTCCCAGAGCTAGTCCTGCCAGAATAGTAGTGTAAACCAGTGAGTCAGGCAAATATCACCAAGTGGGACTGAAACAGGTGGCATCACAGTAATAGACTTTGAAAGTGGTTAATTGTTTCGAGGCAGTTGTGTGGGGGAAGTGGTTTGTTCTGTCTTCTCATATAATTGGGGGGAAGTGGCTTACATCCTCTTTGCCAATAATTCTGCCACTTTGTTATCCTTCACTGATTTTCATTTTATCCACCTCCCACTACTGATTCTGTTTTATTCATTGTCATTTAACTAAGAGTTAGAAGAGATTTGAGTTATGAGAAGAAGAGTGGAAAGAACAGGCATTTATTTTTGCAGTGTGTTGTCATGGGGATAAATACTTGGGAATGTGTAAGGATGCATAAATTTCCATAACCCCTCATTGGCCATAAGTTATGCCTTCCAAATGCCTTAGTTTGCACTGGTGAAAATGGTTTGGAAGAAGTTTGAGAAATGGAAAAATGAGGTCTGTTAGGTAGATACCAAGATAAACAGTTTGAAATGGACAGTATTGTGAAGTATTTTTGAAAGATAAAGACAAACAAAATAAAATAAAGGTTTAAAAATTTTAAATAATAAAAATTAATTCTGTCTTTGTTCTGCTCCCTGGTTTTCACTCCATTGTATAGTTCCCTCCACTTGAATGTGGGCATGACTTGAATCTGGCCAATAGAATGTGGCTAAGGTGATAGGTGCCACTCCCTCAAACAGAGTGTGTCACAGGGCAAAGGTAGTTGTGGCACACCCATGATTACATTCTATAAGACTCAATCTTAGGAGACTGGGGAGAGATTTTTCCTGCTGGCCTTGAGGAATCAAATAGCCATATAGTGAGCTGCCAATGGAGAGGGCCACATGGCAAGGAACTATGAGCAGCCTCCAGAACCTGAAAGCAGTCTCCAGCTCCAGCCAATAGCTGGTAAAAACCTAGGAACCTCATTCATTCAGCTGCAAGACAAGGAATTCTTCCAACAACCTGAATGAGCCTGGAAGCACATTCTTCCCCGGTTAGGCCAATGGATAAGAAATGCAGTCTGGCTAACATCTTGATTTCAGCCTGGCAAAGCTGGGATCACAGGGACCGACCAAGCTGTGCCTGGGTTTTTGACTCAAAGAAGCTGTAAGATAATAAATGAGCATTGTTCTAGGCTACTAAGTTTGTGTTATGTTGCTGTGCAGCAATGCAAAACTGTTCAGTATTAGTCTGAATTATTTTGGGGATGGTCTGATAAGCCACACCTTGGACCGCATTCTAAAGAGAATATAACTTTCTTATTGATGTGTATAGTGCTTTGCTTCCCTCTAAGAGAAAAAAGATTGTTAACTCTCAAAAAAGAATGCCAATGTCTGGCTAGAATGCTCCATTTACTTTTGTGGCAAAGATCTTATAATAATGTACAATATTATATTGTCTCCATATGACATAATAGATAAGCCAATGAGCTTTGGCGTCATAGAAATGACGCCAAATTCTGGGTCTTCTGCTTATTAACTGTATGATGTATGATGTTAACCTCTCTAAGCCTCAGTTTCTTCATCTGTGGAATGGGGATAAAATTACTCTCCATGTAAGGATGTTGTTTTGTTTAACTGAGGCTATATATTTACAGTGCTTTAGCATAGTGCCTGACACTTAATATAATATTGAAAGGTAGAAGATGTTTTATTATTTAGCAATATTTTAACATTGATTTTTGATAAGAAATCATATAGACTCTGACACACTATTTCTGTACTTTAATTTGGAAAATCAGCATATAAGATTTTTATCTTCTTAGACCTCTGCTTTGTTTTATGTCTGGACTGCAGCAGACCAATTCCAGATTGGATGCAATAAAAATAGGTCTTGCATACACCAAGTGCCCCTGTGCTCATAGGTTGCTTTGGCTGTATATTGTCTGGGCAAATCGCCCCCAACCTCTGGCCAGACTGTGGAATGTTGGTTTCCTCCAACATTAGCCCCCCAGGGGTCAATTTTCACGGTTTCCATATGTTTTTATATTACCCCAAACTGTAAATACAACTGACACCCTACCAAATTGGCCCTAATGTGCCTATGTCTAACAGTGGAGTCGTAGGCTTTTAGAAGAATATAATACTCCCTGGAATTGTGGCAATTATAAGAATGTTTTGTTTTTAAAGTGTTTAGATTCTATTTTTTTTTTTTTATTTGGGAAGAAGTAAATGATGTGCAAGGAGAAGATACGAGGTGGAAACAGGGCAGCAGTTTTAATCTTATGTCTTAGCCCTGCCTTGGGTTTGCCCCCACATTTTTAGAAGTTCTGTCCTAAGATCTGTTACCTGCTCTTGCCCTTTTGTTTTTCTCTTACTTTCCCTTTTTGTTGAGTGTCTACTTATTTTTATCTTCACTTATTTTATCATCTCCAAGTCCTTTGTCTGTGATTAAATCTGTCTGTACAGGAAGAAGAGCCAAACTCATTATGATGCAGTGAAGTTCCAGGATATGAAATACGTTAAATATTTCTCCGTGTAGATTCACCCATAAAACCACATAATTTGTTCAAAAAGTGGTCACATTGAGGTTAACGGGTTCAGAGAACGGAAATTAATAGGGAAATTGCATGGCGTCCTTGTTGGTTTTGTGTTCTGCTTCATAGCTGGATCTTCATTTCAGTAACTGTGGCTGCCACCATGAAGTTTGAAGCTGTTAAGCTCCCACCTTCCATTCCAAGGCTCCCCTGGTGGACAGCCAATATTCTTGGGTAATTACCTCATGTTGTATCTAGTTCTCTAATAGCCAACTGAGTTGCTGCTCAGGGCACCCTATAAAGTTTGGAGTGGTGTGCCTTAAAGGACTGGGCTACAGAGATTATATCCTGAGAATTTTCATTGCTGTTCCCTAGACCTTTCTAGGTAAGCATGGGAGAAGAGAAAGTGAGAGTGGTATGAAGGAGCTATGCAATATTCTCCACAGTTAGGTGGCACAGGACAGAGGTTAATGGCTTGGGTGTGGCCGCTGGAGCCAGACTGAGAATCCTGCCTCTGCACTCACTTGTGCTGTAACTTTTGGCAGTTTCCTCATTGGTAGGCAAAATAATCAAAGGACCTTCCTTATAGGGTTGTTGTGAGAATTAAGTGAGCTAATAAACGTAAGATGCTTAGAGCACATCATGTGATGTGAACATTTGCTGTCTGTAGTTATCATTGCTACATAGCAGTATTAGAATGTGTCTAGACCAGCATTCAGGAAACTCTGGCCTATGGGCCAAATCCAGCCTGCCCACCTGTTCATGTAAATAAGGTTTTATTGGAACACAGCCATGCACATTTTTGTAGCATGCTTAGGCTTTCATGGTGCAATGACAAAGTTGAGGCAAAGTTGAATAATTTCTGCAGAGACCATATGATTCCCAAAGCCTAAGATATTTACTAGCTATACCTTTATAGAAGAAGTTTGCTGATCCTTGTTTTTAGATGTCAGAAAGCTTTCTCAGCAGCATAGATGAGAAAATATCAGTCTACTGTGAACCATGTAGACTTTAAAAACCATCTATTGAATATGAGTTAAATTAGGAAAGTGATCCTGGGTTTCTTTTAGGTGCCATCTTATAGATATTCAGTGTAATATTAAAAATGACCTTTATAGGGCAGCCCCAGTGGTGCAGCGGTTTATCGCCGCCTGCAGCCCAGGGTGTGATCCTGAAGACCCAGGATCGAGTCCCACGTCAGGCTTCCTGCATGGAGCCTGCTTCTCCCTCTGCCTGTGTCTCTGCCTCTCTCTCTCTCTCTGTCTGAATTAAAAAAAAAAAAAAAAAAAGACTTTTATAGGAATGAGAACTCTGAGTTGTTATTGTGCTGGCACCAGCTAGTAATACCCAGTTGTATTCATCAGCAATCCAGTCTTACTCCTTTTTACTTTGACTGGTACCATTTCATTGACAATAAGCCATATTCTTTATATAAGATTGAATTCTTCTTTAATAGAAAGTGCCTTTCTTAAAACAAATATAAGAGGGCAATCTTAACTCCTGTAAATCCCTAAATACATATTCCTAAATAGATTTATGGGTTCACACAAAACACCTAGTCAACACAAAGGGGACTGTTTCATCTTTTGACTAAACAGCAGCAGGTTTTAGAATTAAATTCAATTCAGCAGAAATCTATTGGTAATAGTGGGAGTAGGCATTGTGCTTAATTCTTAGAGAACAGATATTGTGATCACTGTACAGGGGGTGCTTATAGCAGAACAAGGAGGAAATTAAAGGATCAGAAATGTGTTTCAAGCACAGCATAATTTGGGTTTTTATAACATGGGGATCCAACTTTCTAGATTAACCAAGACTTCTAGGACAATGTCCTAAGAGGGATGCATGTGAATTGTCTGTGATGAAAGGGCTGAGATGGGAGTGTGGTGAAGAGCTTTCTAGAAGAGGAAAGCACTGTGCAAGGGCCCTCAGGGTGGCAGGATTTGGTGTATTGAGGGTGCAAATGGAAGGCCAGTGTGACTGTGGGGAGTAGGTTGAGATAAGACTTTGAGAGGCAAGAGGTAGACCTGGTAGGAGTAAAGGGAAGAAGCATGGCCTTTTCCTCAGGTAGTGGAAATCCAGTGAGAAGTTCTAAGCAGCAGAGAAATATGATGCTGTTTGTGTACCAGACAGTTTGTCCCCTGTCCTGCGGAGATTGAATTAGGGGGACCAGTTGGAGCTGGCATCCTCACACAACTCGGAGGTGATGTAGTGTGGGCCAGAGAGGATGTGGTTAGAAGTTTTTCCTTCAGTCTTGTGAATACTCCAAGATTGGGCCCTGTTCTGGCAGTAATGCCTATCTGGTGGTGCAATAGCCTGTAATCAATTAAAAATGCAAATAAAGATATCATTACAAGTTGTGGTGTGTGCAATGGAGAAAGTGCATGGATGTGGCCATAGCAGTTTTGGTGAGAGGGAGGGGGTATTGTTTGATTTGATGCCCAGAAAAGCTACCTTTGAAGAGGTGACATTTAAGCTGAGACCTGAAAGGTCAAAGTCAGTCATGTAGAAGGAGCAGTGTCTGTGAGAGGAAAGGGGTGGGTGGGCAGACAGAGAGGAAAGAAAGAAGACTGGATTTTGGATTTTGGGGGTAAAGGTGAAAATGGTTTGGGAGGCAGCTGCTGAGGTCCACAGATGTACAACTCTCTTCTCTAGGAAATGGAAAACTCTTGGAGAGTTATACACCAACAAGCACATGAATTCACTTGTTCTGAAACACTCATTCTTGCTGCTGTGTGGAGAGTGGCTTAAAACGGGCAGCAGAGCAGGAGCAGGAGCTTGGTGAGGAGAGAAAAGTATCATGGACCAGGCAGAAATTGATGGTGACTTGAGGTGTTGTGGTAGTAGGAGTGAGAGAGAGAAGGGGTCTGTCCACTCTGTTTCCTTATCTGCCTTTCTGTACTGTCAGCTTTTAGCAGGGCATCAAAGCACCAAAGGATAGGTGGAGCCATGGTGTACTACAGTAGAGGACCCTTACCAGGCAGGTCGAGATGACAAGGGACCCTGTTTTCGGTTCTCCTGGTGGTGAACTCCTGCTGCCAACTTTGACCATATGGGCTGAGAAACCTGAGCATATAGTCCAGTCTACAGTGAGGGGATGTACAATATTACAATACATTTATTGCTTAACAATGAGAAAAATAATCATTCCTGGGCTATCATTTTCAGACCTACATGACCAGTCTGTGCTCTCTGGGTCACCAGACATAGATGAAAGGCCAAGCAATAAGAAATGTATTTGATGAATAGTAAATGGGAGCCAGGCTTGTTAGTTATGTGACCCTTGTGTGTATGGTCTGCTCTCCAGGCAGAGTGTCTTGTTATTAGGTGCCCCTCTATTGAATATAAAGTCCTGAGGTGGGTGAAGAACAGGCCAGCCTTTTCCTATTTCCCTTTGAGTTTCCTGTGGGTGCATGCCAGTCCTATTAAATGCATTGGGAGGAGGACAAGGGGCATCAGAGAACACCTGGCTTTCTCCCTGAGGTATTCCATAGGAGGAGCCCCCATCTACTCTTCAGCCTAGGCTTTCAGCCATTGGGTTCCATTTATATTTAGTATGATGCTCTATAGGGGGAGGAGGTTCTTCAGGGCCAGAATAGTGGAGAATAAAGGTAGCCAGCCCTTCAGAACTTCACCAGAGTGAAGTATCTACAAGAAAAACAAACCCTTCTCTTGCTGATTGTGACTAGTTTCTGCTGTGTGACTTGCTTGCTAGGTTTTCCCAGCTTGGGTGGAAAAATAAACAGTTGAAAGCAAGGAGAGTGCATATGGGCTCTAGAAGAGAGTTTGGGGTAGAATTAAATCCTAAATTGTGTTGGAGCTAAGTCCTGAGACTTTGGCCCTACTTATTGCTCTTTGCTGAGAGGAGAGCTGGATTCAAGTAACCACAGCTGGCCAGATATTTTCTCTTGCAGGAAGAAATACCATGCTTGTGACACTTAGCACACTTGTATGTGCTATAAAAGTATCTTTAGAATAGTTATGCAGCTTTCTACAATTTATAGGTATGCTGGAATACTGAATGGTATTTACAAGCCTTAAAAAAGTGAAATCATCCCAGTGGTTAAAAGTAAAAACCTTTATTATTGGAAATTCTGCACGCAATACTCATTGTCAGCTTCCATTTTGTGTGTGTGACCCATCTACTTGTGCGGTCACTGTAGGATCCCAGCTCACTTACCCATGCTTGTCGTGACCTTCTTGCAACACTTCCATTAGGATGGACTAATGGAATGCAACTCATCTTATTATTAAGAAAAGCATACTGGAAGCTAAATATGCGACACAAAGGGTTTGATAATGCATTCCAAAGTCCATTGTTTGAGGCATTTTGAATACCTGCTGCTGGTGTGGGAAGCAAGACACTAAATACGTATTCATAACATTATATACTACATGATCACATTTATATTGTGAGCTAAGAATGAAACAGAGAGGGAACATGCTGGAATCTATTCTAGGCATTTTACTTGTACTAATATATCAACTCTTCATAATAACCCTATGGATTAGACAGAATCATTTCCATTTTATATATGAAGAAGCTGAGGTACAGAGATGTTAAGAAACTTGCCCATGATCATACAGATAGAAAATGGTGGACTTCCGATAGAGCCCAAGGAGCCTGGCTCCGGAGTTTATGCCACTATTTTCTATCCTTCAGTGGTTCCTGGAAGATTCTTATAACCTGTAATTGTTTTCCATGGGGGTTATACCATTTACACTCCCGGTTGTACCTACATCTGGTTATTTAACCAAGATATAAGAAAACAGATATCCATTAAAATATTGATACAAGAATGTTCATTGCAACCTTATTCTTTTTTCTAATTTTATTTTATTTGAATTCACTTAATTAACATATAGTATATTATTAATTTCAGAGGTAGAGTTTAGTAATTCATCAGTTGCATATAACACCCAGTGTTCATTATATCACGTGCCCTCCTAATGCCCACCACCCAGTTACTCTGTTCCCCCATCTAACCTCCCTTCCACCCACCCTTAGTTTGTTTCTCATAGTTAAGAGCCTATTATGGCTTGTCTCCCTCTCTGATTTTGTCTTACATTACCTTATTCTTAACAGTAAAAAATTGGAAACGGCCCAAATATAAAACAGACTAATCAAGCTGTAGTATATTCATATAATGGAATACCACTTGACTTCAGCAATAAGATAGAACTTAAGAACAATATAAATGAGTCTCAAAAACTTTATACTGAGTCAAAGAAATCAGACATAAAAGGGCATGTACTATGTGATTCCATGTATATGAAATGCAAGAATAGATAAAACAAATCCATGGAGATAAAAAGTTGGGTTAACAATTACTTCCTGTCAGGGGACAGGGACATGTGCCTGGGTGGTGGCAATGGTCTATATTTTAATTGGTCAAAATCATTGATATTTACACTTAATATCTGTGCATTTTCTTGTATATATTTATACCTCACTTGCACAGACACACAAATGCATACAGTATCACATGAAAACTCCCCCTTCTTCCCTTATTCATTCCCTTCCTCAGTGGTAACCACTGTTTACAGACTGGTGTGAGGTTTCCATCAGTTTCCATTTCAATAGGATGTGTGTGTGTGTGTGTGTGTGTGTGTGTGTGTGTGTGTGTATCCAAACAGACTTTAATATATATTTTTAAGATTTTATTTATTTATTCATGAGAGACATAGAGAGAGAGAGAGAGAGAGAGGCAGAGACACAGGCAGAGAGAGAAGCAGGCTCCATGCAAGGACAGGCTTTAATATTTTAACATAAATAAGATCAGACATATATATATTATTCTGCTACCTGCTTTCTTTTTCAATTAATGATATGTCTTGAAGGGCTTTCCATGTTTTGCCTTAATCTTCTTAGCTAGCTTGTAGTATCAGAGTATGCATGCAGTTGATTTCTTCAGCCAGTCTCCTTCTGATGGAGAATTTGGCAGTTACCAAATTTTCACTTTGATAGTGCTGTAGTGAAAATTTTGTATATAAATATTCATGCATATGCTGCAAGCATTTTTTTAGGCTACTTTCCTAGAAGTGTATTTGCTTGGGCAAAAGGTATGGACACTTTGGTGGATACTGCCAAATCGGTTTATAATTTTGCAACCAATTTTTGTCAATTATATTCTTTCTGACTGCATATAAGAGATTTAGATTCTGGCCTTCTCTCACAATGGAGATTATGAATCTTTTAACGTTTTTGAGAGCAGATAGGTAAAAAGTGGCATCTTTTTCTGCTGAGATTTAAAAAAAAAAAGAGAGAAGTTTTGATTTTCTCCTGTATATACAATATACACATGCACTTAGAGAAACATATGTACTCCCTGCTCCACACTCCCTCCCAGCTATATAATTGTAGAGGCCCCAAAGCCTAATAATCTCTCAATCAGCAAATTAGGGAACATTTTCTAATTTTAATTTTAATTTGATAGACTGTTCTAGTGAATAGCAGGATTCTGTCCTGACATTCATTCCTAATATAGATGCCATCGTTGATCTTGATATCTAATGGAATTTTTTTATTTAATCGAAGTTCCTTAATGATGGCTGAGTTTTGAAAAGTGACATGACTTGCTTTATGCAACTAGCCAATTTAAATTGAATGATGAAAACTGACCTTGCCACTCTACTCTCCAGCTAATCTCCATCTGCCTCCCTCCATAATGGCCTTCTTAAAATTTTTGTTTTCCTGGAGAAAAAAGTTTGCCCCAAGTCAACTTTATTTATGAACATGGAGCAGGTCTTTTTCTGGCAGAGCTTTAGAATCTGAGTTGCCTAGTGGGTGGGAATTTGGGAAATGGTTATCAATGATACTCTCTTTTGAGGCCATGTTGCCAGAGGGCTTTGCATTCTGCACCCCCAGGGGTTCTACTTTCCTGAGTTTAGTACCATTGAGAGCTGTTCTGAGTTAGCCCCATTTATTTATGCATGTGGTTTACTTCTGCAGGTGGGAGGAGAGGCAGGGAGTGATAGATCACCAGAGATTTTATTCCTGGAGATGAAGTTATTACTAGCAAAAATCACAGTGACCATTCCTTCAAGAAGTGTCTAGTGAGCTTCTGTGGGGGTATTTTCTCTTGATCAGGGGATCTCATATTTTTAAATTTCATGACTTCTTTACCTGTCTCTCCTACCCCTTACCTCTTTCCTACCTTTGCCAGTACAATCCTTGTCTTTTTTTGGCTTTCAAGTAAGCTTTTACTAGAAGAAGGAAATATATTTCTGCTGCTAGAATTATATTTGAAAACCTAGCACTCCTGTAAGGGAGTATGTATACTTTCTAGGTATCTATTGATATTCATGTGTACAAAGACAAAATGATCATTTTCATCACCTTGCTCTGCATCCACCTAATTGGCAGTTCTAAGCAGTGCCATTCAAATCCCAGCTTTTCTTTTCCAATCATGCGTCCTATGTCAGGCAACACTTGAAGGAATGGTTGGAGAATACTGAGAATAGGCCTCTGTCACAATGTCCGGACTTCAGTTTTTCATTATTCCTAGCCACTCATTCTTAATTCAGAGAAGCTTTACGGGATGCATGGAATTTGAGGTTTATTTTATAATTTTTGGATTGTAAAAAACACTGCAGTATCCCTGAAAGTAAGATCTATGTATGTTCATACTGCACCAAGAACTTTGTGGGAGTTCTTTATGCAAATGATATTTGCAATAATAATCTATTTTCTTTTTCAGTGGTGCTTGGAGAAAAAAAATGTTTAGTAGTTGGTTTTGTGTAAGTGTCTGCTTCAAAGTTATAAAAAGCATTTCTTTATAAAAATGTCCTCTACTTAATCACTAATAACACTGACCTCTCCATCACATGCTATTTTTGGGCATGGACCTTATTTCCTGAGCTGGAAAGTGTGCTTGCCTTTGGTTAGTATGAGTTTTGGAAATACTATATCCTTGTTCAATTAGGAAGCGAGAAGTTGTTCTCAATATCTTTGTAGTAACCAAAAGGTAATTTTCTAAAAGAAGATTCGCATGTAGACTTGAGTTGGTAGTTTTATATGTGTGTATTACTGTATTGGGTAAAAACAAGGAAATGTCAGACAAAAATTATCCAATCTAAATGTTGACCAAGTAGATGGCTGTTCTCTCTCACCACATTCCTGTTAATAAGTGTCACCAGGAATTGTTAAATCACTGCTTCAGCCAGTACTGTAAGTTTTCATAAGGACCAACATGTTCAGAATATTTTCATCAGCAGGATTTCTGATAGAAGATCATTCAGCTTAATAAGTTCTCTTGAACTTTATTTTCTTGGAAAGAGAGGGAGTAGCAGAGTATATAATTTTATGAGGATTAGAAATAGAAGTTTTTTCTTCTTCAGAGTGGCTTCCATTTGATTAGCAATTGTTTCAATTTGACATGTTTGCTGCATATCATCTATTTCTTATCTTGTACATGTTTCCGTGAGAGCAGTGATTCTCACTGGCTTTGGGAGTCAGGACTCCATGATAGTGACTGACTTAGCAATGCCTGGAGGGGCTGGGAGGATTCAGGAAGGATCCCAAAAGATTCTACTCTGAGGTCTTCCTCTTTTGGAATCAGTGCTCTCAAGCCCTCTCTCTGTACTGCCCTTTTGCCTTCTCATGTGTGAGATTAGATTTATACCAGCTGCCAGGGACATGGTTGCCTAAATCTGTGGAATGTTTTGCTAAACGCTGCTGGTGAAATAGTCCACATTAAGCCTAGCACACCTCCCCCCACTCTTTTAACCCATCCTTTGTCCTTAGTCTTTTTCTCACTTGATCACTTTATGATTTTGCACTTTGACATCCTGTAGATTCATTAAGAACTTTTATTGCAAGCACCAGGGCTTTAACATGATGATTAGCCAAAGTGTTATTCTGTTTGAGCTAAGTGATGACAATGTATTTGATTGGAGCCTTGTAATTGTTATTTTAAAATCAAAGTAATGGATTATGATCTCAGAATAGGAACATGATCCAAAAGAATAATAATAATTATAAGAGCAACCACTTAGAAGAAAATAAATGCCCCGTCACAGACCAGGGGCCTTGTGTTCCCTAAGTCCCACCTACCTTTGCAGTCCCAGGTTCCCAGGAAGAGGGGGTTCTCTTCCCTCTCTCCCTGGGCTAGCCTCTCGGCAGCCTTCCAGTTCCTGGAAGTAGTTGGTCATTTTTTACCTTGGGAATTCTACTTGCTGTTCCCTCCTCTTGGGGGACACTTCCACTGGCAATTCTTGGCTGGCTCCTTGGAGTCTTACCCACTGTCTCACCTCCTTAGGGTGGTTTCCAGGCCACTGTGCCTAAAATCATCTTCCTACCCCATGCCTGTCCAGAAATGCAATGTGCATCATCATCTTTCACAGCATGCAATTTATTTCCTCTCCTTTAGGAAGCCTGAATAGTGTCTCCTTGGTCCTGGTCTGTGTCTCCCACTGACATTTAAGCTCCATGAGTTGGTTGAAGACTATACATATCTCATTCACCATGGCAGCCCCAGTGCCATCCTGGCACTTGGCATTAATTGGTTGCTCACTGCATACTTGTGATTGAATTAATGGAATATTCTGAAGTTTCAACTTTTCCTGAATCCATATCAATATATTCTATACTTAGTATTTCTAAGATAACATATGATCTTCCAGTGGTTGAATTTAACCACACTCTGCTGACTTTTCTCAGGCATATGAAGGATCAGAATAAGAAGGTGGCCAACCTCAAGCACAATCAACAGTTGGAAAAGAAGAAAAATGCCCAGTTACTGGAAGAAGTCCGCAGGCGAGAAGATAGCATGGCTGACAACTCACAGCACTTGCAGGTGAGCTCAGGCTTCTCCTTTTAAAACCTAAATAATTGGAGATTGACTCTCTCTAACAGGTACCCATTACTGTGAGAAAATATGCACAGAAATGGGAGACTTGCCTTAGCTCTGAGTCCAGCACTAACAGTGTACTCCTAGAGAACCCAAAAGGTCTTTACAACTGTGGAGAATCATTTTCAGAATGGTGCCCGAGAAGAGCTGATTATGGTGGAAACTTTAATGCTGTACAGAGTCCATTGGTTTTTATACCTCACTTGAAAAGGTAAGGGCTGTGTTTATATAGTTGGCAAAAAGCTTAAAACGTAGACATATCCCCCTTTTAGAATTATATTTCAATGGTTTTGGCGTTAGTAGAAAGGAAATATATGTGTATTATCACAGAAGCTATTTGAAAAAGGATGCATTAAGTTGATCTCAGATAGTTTACAAAACTGGTTTTGTTTTACTCAAAACTCTGAGGCTCTGAGACATCATTATTCTGTCTTTTCTGTGGAATATAGTTATCACTGAATGGACAGACCTATCTCAGAAACCAACTGGCTGACTGAAAACACCAATTTTTCCTCATTAACATCCCTATTTTTGGCAAAGGAGCTCTCCCCATGTGCTCAATAAAACATTCAAGCTAAAACAGGGCATTTGCTTTGAAGTTCCTTTATTTATTCCAGTGTGCCTTTAAACAGAGCAGTTCAAGTTCAACTTGGCCAGAGTTCATGTTAAATTTTGCTTATTAATTAGTGTCTTTCTCCAGTTATATATTAGGTTTCCTCCTTGGAGATAGAAGAAGTTAGATAGTTTCAATATGTACTCACAGTTCATCTTTTTAATTGACCAAAAGAGAAATAAATAATTATTCTAGAGTATGAAATAAAAGGAAATGTCTTACACAGAGCATGGCACATGGAAGTTACTTAGTCAATATTAGTTTCTTTTTGTCTCTGTGTCTTGGAGGTGCCTTAATGATTTCAGTCAAGCCCCTTTGCATGCATGTCTGATTTGGTTAGCACAGTAGTACCATCAGGTCCTTTGTTCAGGCGTGGCAACCCCTTAGCATGGACTGGTAGCTTATTTGAATCCACAGCTTTCTCAGTGTTCTTGTCCTAGGATTTGGGTCTTAGTTTCCCCACCAGTCGTAGGAGATGTTAGATTGGAGCCTACAGAGTGAGATCATGAGAACTAAAATTTGTAGAACATTTTATTGCCTTGCCAAGCATATATTCTCATTTGTTTCTTACCACAATGTTGGTGATTTTACATTTGGTAAAATTGGAGTCTCAGAAAAGTTATGATGTGACATGCTAGTAAAAAGTAGAGAGCTACCTGATTCTGGGTCTCCCTGCCTTCAAGAAACTAATGTAGAGGAACAACTGCAGTAGTAGCTATCATTTATTGAACTTTTCAGTATGGTGGGTATTAGGCTATGTACTTTACAGCACCTATTTAATTCTTTTTTTAAAAAAGATTTTATTTATTTATTTATTTATTTGAGAGAGAGAGCAAGAGTGTGTATATAACTGGAGGTGAGGGGCAGAGGAAGAGGGAGAAACAGACTCCTCACTGAACAGGGAGCCCAATGTGGGACTCGATCCCAGGACCCCGGGATCATGACCTGAGCTGAAGACAGACACTTAACTGAGAGGCACCCAGGCGCTCCAGAACCTATTTAATTCCAATATGAGTTGAGTTAGTTGGGACTCTTGATTGCAATTGATAGGAACACAATTTAATCTGTAGTAAGCAAAAAGGGAAATCAATTAACTGAAAAGGCCATGGTAGACTTCAGGCCTGACTACACTCAGATATTCCAACACTCAGGTCCAGGCATTAGGGATCTGTCTCCATCCTACTCATAGGTACACTCTGCTCCTTGTTGTCTTGATTCTTAGGAAAGCTGTCCACAGTGATGCCAAACCTGACCACCAGCATCCAGCCTCCACTGTGAGTGCAGTCATACGTGGAGAGGAGAGAGGTTCTTTCCTGATGATTCTAGCAAAAGTTCAGACCTGTATGAATGCATATATTGGCCAGGCCAGGATGTGATCACCTGGAGCCTAGGGGATAGCAGTTAGCCACACCCGAATCCTATGGGCTGAGAGTGGTAACAGGTGACCTCACACAAGAAAAAAAGGAGTGTGTTACTAGAAGGGATGCTGGATGGTAAAACCATAGAGATCCATTACAGCCATCATATGGGTAATGGATAGACAAGCTATTATCTCATTTGATGTACAAGAAGGAGGAGGCTCTGAGAGGTTACATAACTTGCCCAAAATTACTTAGCTAGTAAGTGGCAGAGCCAGGACTCAAACTTAGATCTGACCATCTTTGGATGGTGAGTTCTGGAGAAGAGTTCTAAGAGAAGATGACAAGAAAACTGGAGTGGCAGAGAGACTTCATGGAGCAGACAGGATGACAGCTAAATGAGTCTGAGATGAGAGGGACTCAGCAGTAGTGAAGGCACTCCAGGCACGAAAACTGTCAGCAAAGGTATAGAGTCTAGGTAGAGCAAAGTACAGTCAGGGCACAAAACATTACAGACCAATTGATTGTGGTGGTAGTTTTCAATGAGGTGAGTGTTACCATCTTTCCTTAACTGACTCTGGAGCTAGAATGCCCAGCATTCATTCCAAGCTTCAGAATTTACTAGCTGAATGTTCTTGGGCAGGTGACTTACTCTCCCTCATTTCAATTTCCTCATCTGTGAAATGGGAATAATAATAATTGTATCTACTCCAGGGTTGCTCTGAGAATTAAAGGCAATACCTATAAAGAATTTAGAATTTTACTTGGCACAAGTTATGCTCACAATAAGTATTAATGATTAATTATTATTATGATAACAAGGAAAAGATAAAAGGAACATTTTGTGAAATTGTTGTCTATGATATGTGTGGGCATTTATACAGTTCTACTTGATATGCGTTGAGCATCAGACTTGCTATATATAGTCATTTCTAAGGACACATCTAGTTATGGAAATTAATGTCTTGTTTTGACTCATGAATTTTTTGCATAGCAATATTTTTATAAGGGGCCTCTTGATAACTACCTCATAGACCTATTCATAAAAGACAGAATGGTCTGGAATTGCTTAGTTGCATTCTTGACCACCCCAAATAAAGGATAGCATTTGAAATGCAATAAAAAGTAATCACAATTAATTTTGATGAAAATGTCTCTGGTTAAGGTTAATAGAGAGTGAAACTCCCACTTTCTTGGATTGTTAAGCAGATGTACTCAGATGCAGTAATTACTGCCTTCTGAAGACAGAACTTTCCATTCTTGGGGCACTTGATTTTTTTAATATTACTGTTGTTTTAAGTATTTCCTGTTTATGAGTTAGCTTCTTAACCCTTTTAATAGGTGTCTGTGAGCTGGGATCATTTTTTGGTTAGTTGGACAGTTGGTTGGTTGATTGATTGGTTAGTAGATGTGGGATGGACATCTACTAAATTTGAATTATTCTATACTAGTTTTTTGTAAGGGTTGGACATTATGACTTACTGATTTTGATCAACCAAATAGGTATCATATCCAGAAAAATCTCAGGTAGAGTATTTTCTGCAATAATAATAGCTGTTGGATGAGGTTATAAAAGAGAGATTGAAGAGATTCAACTAGTTATGAAAATTGGAGACAAAGTTGAATGTATTCAAACCAGGACATAATAGCAATGGGCAAAAACTGGGCCATTTCACTCCAATCTAGATATACAGTCATGCTAAGAAACATTTCACAAACCCCACTTTCTTTAGTTCTTAGGTTTATAGTTTTATGGCAAGAATTGCAAACTCAGATGCCTTCAAGGTCTAGGCTATTAGCACAAATAAGAAACAGGTTTGCATGTAAGAAAAAATTATGATGTCTCATTCTTTCAGCCTGTCTTAATCTAAATTTTTGGTAGAGATGTATCAGTTAGCAATTGACATAATAATGCTATGTAGCAAATCATCCCAAAACTCAGTGGCTTTAAAGCATCAGTAGTTATTGTCACAGATTTTTCAGATTGACTAAATGGCCCAGCTTCTCCACGGTGGGTTTGAATGAGCATTCCTATTTCTGCAAGTCTGTGAGTCTCTAAGGCATCTCCCTTCCACATATGTTTATTCTGAGACTCAGGCTGAAGGGAGTCACCCAGGGGAAACTCTTATGATGACAGTAACAGAGGCACAAGAGAGTAAGCAAAAACTTGCAAGGTCTCATAAGACCTAGACTTAAAATAACACTGTGATTTTCATCCCACCTCACTGGCCAAAGCAAGGCACGTGGCTGAGCAAATAAGCAGGGATTAGGGAAGTACACTCTACCCATGAAAAGAACATTTTAAAGGGGCAGATACAAGGAAGGGTGAGGACTTGAGACTAATCATTCAAATTGTCAAAAGAGGCAAGATTTGGAGAAATATTTCTCTACATAAGAAAAAACAGTAACATAAACATAATGAAAAATTATAGCTGCAGTGGCCTTAGTTACAGATATCATAGAGGGTGGTAAGGAACTCAAGAGCCCATGGCTCATCAAAAGGAATTGAGACTACTAAGCTTTTACTGAAAGCTGCCATAAAGGTGGGCTTAAGATTGAGGGGACCCTCTGATTGCCATAAAATATAAATTTTTATGTGAAATCTATGGATTTGGTGCGTTTTTAAATACACTCTGGGTCTAGGGAAGCACATGTGCAGATGAATTGACCATTGGCTTGTAGCCTCTATTGTACAGCCCTGCATTCTGGTCCCACTGGGTTCACATGATATAAGAGACTAGCATCCTAGCTAGCTCAGTTTGACCCATCCAAGAGAAAGGGCAGTTTAGTGCATTTGCCCTGAGTCCTTTTTTTGTCTGAAAATACCTCGAATACATTGAATTATTGTTTCTCAGAGGAAATATCCACAATGTATAAGAATAGAGAGTCTTCTTGATTTAACTCTTAAAGCATGTTTTGGAGAATTTGACAAAGAGAGCAGGAAAGGAAAAATAAAGAACCATGGAGCTAAACTGTCTACTCTTCAAATATCAGCCCTTATTATTATTAGCTCAGGACTTTGAGTAAGGTAAGGAATCTCTCTCTTACTCTTTTTCATCTATAAGTGAGAATTCACAATCTCTACCTCCCTGGGAGGGTTAAATAAGGTGAGCTTTATGACAGGACCTAGCACAGTACCTGATCTATTTGGGGTTCAGTTACTAGAACTTTCCCCCAGAGAGACTGATAATGACCATTTAACCATAGAAGACAGTGACCATTGGGAGTATCATCCAACAAATCCTTTGCAATGATTCTATACTGATGAGTAATACAGATATAGAGCATACACCAGTAAATGAAAGTTTCCAATAAAGCATTAAACAACAGATTAGGCAATAAGGAAGAAAAATTAAAGCATTTTTCAAGTTTATGTTGAACTGTGTGTAAAAAGTAAATGTAAAAGATCATGATTTTTTGGTATGATTCTGTAGAACTATTCTCCAGGACACAGATTATGGAGGATGATATTTATGTCTGGCCTTGGGGCTTTGGGCTTCTGTGTGTCCCATTAGAGGCTGCATGGAGATTTTTCAACAAGGTGTCTTTCCGGAGCTTCACACTAAGTCGGCATTACCAGAATGGGATGCTTTCCCACCCCCAACTCCCAACCTCTAGCTATTTCTTGCTGAGTAAATATGCCAATTTGAAATCCCATTGGACATCTTTGTAGATTTTGGCTGCATTTTTCCCTGTGCAGTTATCGAGTTAATGAACTAACATTCTAAGAAATGCACAAGCCAATATTTTATGCTCTTTTTCTGTTGTATGTCTGCAGAATTCTCTTCAATTTATTGCCTGAAAACTAAAGTCTGTTCTTGTGTGCTTCCGTTTCCAAATTATAGGTTCCCAGGGAACTGTAAAGTTTCTTCTCTGCCAGTGGTTAAACCCAAGTGTGATCAGTTTAAAAAGCAAATGAATGTTCCCATTTATTCTTGTCCTTTTAGTAGAGTTCTAAAAAATAAGGAAAGCGAAAAAGACAATTTTATTTTTCAATTTGTGTGAGTCTGTATATCCATATCTTTTTTCCAAGGGGACTTCCTTTACTTTGCTTCTCCAATTAGAGTTGGAGTCAGCTTACTGAGGAAGTGTAACAAACAACATAAACCTCAAAAAAATGCATAACCTTCAGCAAACATAAAGTGCATTATGAAGTTCCCAAGCATTGGGAAGTTGTTTCTTTGCAGAGAGACACTTAATGATTTATGCAACAATTTTTAAGCCCCATATCTGTACGTTCATCTCTCCAAGTCACTAAGTTAAGTTCATTTCTCTTTCAATTCCCTAAGCTTAAAATTGTTACTCTAACTGTGATCCATATTCATGTGTTATGGTACACTTCTAAGTACTGCCATTAGAAGAAACCTGACCAGCAGAGTTAAGAGATTCATCATTGTCAAAACACGTTTATTTAGCTCCTGGTTTTTCATGGCCATTTGGTTGGTATAGCATAGAGTGACTTAGGGCGGCTCCATTTCAGCCATCTTGTTCAACATATGGGAAGATGGGAAAAGTCATCGAACACAGTTTTAAAGAAAAACGCACATTTGTTCAAATTTTCATTAGAATTTAATATTTTTTTTAACACTGCAAGGTGTTTTTGTTTGCCTTGCAATTTTCTATGTTGATGGGTAGAGATTGTTGGGACTTTCCATTAAATTGTGAATAAATTCTATCATGTTGTTGAAATGTGGACTGAACCACATCCAACATTTCCAGACTCTGTTCGTGGTTTCAGACAATAAGAAATACTCAAGTATTTGCGAGTCTGAGGAGGACACAGAACGTTGGAGGGTAGGACTGAGGTTTAGTACAGAAGTGCTTTCTTTCCTTGGGGATTTATGTTGACATTTGTTTTTCTTTCACACTATAATCCCCCACGAGCCAAAACTGACTTTTGTTGTAGCAGCTCCCTATAGGCAGTCTCAGAAAATCTTATTTGACAATCAGTTCTGGTAGCCTTGAGTTGAGTCGTTACTCTTTGTAGTAACTCACAGACTGTCAGGGATGACAAGGTATTCTGTGCAATGTATTTGGGAACTAACCATTTGTTAGAAATGTTCCAAGAAGCTAAAGTGAAATTGTGTAAATAAAACTGTTGTATGTGGGGTTTTTCTTCTTTCCTCCCAATAAAGTATTACTTGTTTTTCCAAATGTGCAGTAACTCACATGTTTCTTCTGAGAAATGTCTTCTGCTTTTTCTTGAGGATTTGTGACCTAATCCTCCACTTCATACAGCCCCTCTATACAAACACAATATATTTCTATGGAAAAGAGAGGTTTGCCCTTAATCAAGTGTTGCCTAATCTACCTACTAAATTACCCCCTGGGGACAGAGTGGGGTTCATTATTCTTTTCTGAAGGGTTTTCAGGTTTCACCCCATTAAAGGCTCTTAGATAGTCCTCAGCAAAGTGAATGTTTGTTTGTCCAAGGCTGAATATCCTATAGAATGAAATGCAACATATTTATCAAATGAAATCATTGTTATTATTAGAGGTAGAGTCCTGAATGTCCTGGAATGACAAAGTTTGAGGGGATGGGGGGTGGAGAAAGGAAACTTCCTAGAATAATATGGTAATCTCTTAATTCATTTCAAAGGAGGTTCCTAAGGAGGATCAGACAATTTTTAATATATTATTCCATTTTCTCTTTTTGGTCCCTGAAATATAAATTGATAAGGGAAAGGTAGCATGCATCCTCCTGTGCTCTCCAGTGAGATTTAAGCGTTCATAGGTATGCCTCAGCTCTAGGGAAAGAGGCAGGGCTGGCTCTGTAGAACCTGCATTTCTTCTGTTTATCTTTAATTCTGACCTCTGGGCTTACTTTGAGGTGAAGCTTGGGCCATATACTGGAGACATCATTTTAATATGTTTTTTTTTTCAAATCACTGCAGATGATCAGGTTAGTCAACAATAACAACTACACATCTCAGCCAGAGCCCTGAGTGCTTCTCAGAATGCTTCCCTGAGTATTCTTGAGGCTAGATCTTCCTACTGACCTTAAAGATTGGGAGGGGCAAGTTTATGTGTTTTTGTTTTATAGATAGGGAAACTGAGCCTCAGACAGTTGTTAAGGCTGACTTATCTGCAATTTTAGGTGTTATTAAAGGTAAAGATTTGAGGAGGTACCAGTGCATAAGAGTTATTCCTGTGAAGGTCAGACTAAAGCTTAGCTTTTGGAAACAAAAAATTGCTGCTCCAGGCAAAAGTTTCTGAACCTGGAGTTGTACTTTAAAAGCCACTGAAGAAAGAGATCTTTAGGGTGTGTGCTTGGGAGCATCTATATGTCTTTCCGTTCTGCTTGAATCTATAGCAGGCATGATATAATTTTCAAAGTAGATACAATGAAGGCATTACTAAAGAACCCACACTTTGAAGGCAAGGGGATTGAAAGAAGAAAATAATTCTGATAGCATACTTTATTATTTTTTCAAAGTTAGAATTCACATGATAATTCACTCACGGGCCCCCGGAGATCCCTAAAGGGTGCTCATGTTCAACATGCATCAAAAGAGCCAGTACAGTTAAACCAGCTCTTCTTGGCCAGGGTAATCATGGCAGGTTTACCTTGAGATATGACTACCAAAGGTTAGTCAGGGGGGCACCTGCAAATCACAGTGCATGTCATTCCCAACATCAATAACCTATTTCTAATAGATGCTGGTATTTCAGCATGTTTTTATGGAAGGCAGAGACCTGGGCATGGTTAACTTTTTTTTTAATGTTAACTTTGACTTATGGCTTGTCCAAAGCATTGCTAAACTGTATATTCAAACACTCCAGATTAAGGAAATGACAATCAATGACATGGGCAATGATTTAGATGGAAATCTTGCAAAAGGAAAATACAACTATAAAATCTGTTCCTGGTCATTTAATAGTCTCTCCTGTAATACACATTTGGGAAGCTGGTAATTTGAATTTATGACATTTTTAATTTCATCTCTGGTATTACACTTTCCCTCTACATCTTACTTATTTATGCTGCCTGGAAAAACCCTGCAAGGTTAAGCAATCGTAAGTTTTTCTTACTAGAAAGGACCTTAGATTTTATTTAATATAAGCCCCTTGCTTTGCTGATGAGGGAGGTAGGGCCCAGCAAATGCACATGACTTGCCCAAGATTCCAGAGAGAGTTATTCACAGAGGGGAGACCAGAACCCAGGACTCTTGCATCCTGTCTGGTGACCTTTGTGTAGCCCACTGGTTCCATAAGATAGGTCTACCTTTAGTAGGGTTTGAACAATTAATCCATAAGCCCCAAGAGCCTGTGCTCTTTCATCAGTGGATATTAGATTGGCCATTTAAGATAACATGAAATGATTCCTCACAATGAATGAAGCTTTATGCAAAGTTCATTCTATCATCCTCTATCTTGCATGTCTTTAAAATTAGAATTACTAAAAAAAAAGTAGCAAATCAGTGGTGAAGAAAATTGTGAGAACAGACTATGTAGTTTAGGACTCTTAGATGCTAAATAAAGATCAGTTTAAGTTATTTATATCTTTGCCACTTTCCTCATCCACAGAGGGATGTCTCCTGTAAAGGAACTCAGGAAGTCTCTTGTCATGGGAAAGAAGTGTAGATTGCTTAGATAGTTCAGCAATTAGAATACTAGCTACTGCTTTTCATTGAGCCATGAACTATTCCAAGACTAATGTCTTTGGTTGAGTTCCCAGAGAAACTGAGAGTGGGATTAACATGCAGGAGATCTGTTGGGTAGAAGGGCTTTCAGGAAGGGAGAGAAGCAGGACTGGGCACTGAAGAAGTAGAACTGGGGCATAGTTGTGAGGGAGGCTCAGCTGTTTCCATCAATATCCCGTGGAGTTGGGGTGACCATTTGGAAGGAGATGACTCCAATTGAGATGAGAACCTTTATTACCCTCTCAACAAGTGAGTGGATGGATATGGGTAACCCCTGGGGAGGGCATAACCCTGGAAGGAGCATCCCCAGCAGCAACTGGGGAAGGAATGAATGCCTTAGTCCTGAAGGGGAATCTGGGCAGTACACCACTTACTTCATCTCTAGTGAGTATCTGATATGCATGTGGTTCTCTCCTCTTTGATGATGATGGCAGATACATGCCGTTGATCTCAGGACTCTTGCCTACCCAGCCAGCTTCACACTTCTTTTCAAGACAAGCAGCTGTTAAAAACCAATCTTAGTTGGCCAACTTTCTCTGTATACATATTGACTTGTTTAATCTTCCCAAGAAATGAATGAGGTAGCTACCATCTTTGGAACCATTGTACAGTTGAGAAGATTGAGACTTGGTGATGTTAAACAAGAAAAAGAGCTGGCATTCTTTCTCAGGTCTCAGTCTTGAGTGGGGCACCCCTCTCTTCTGTGCAGACTGTTTCTTTATATGCTTATTAGCCCCGTAACTATTGTAACAGTGAAGATGATGGTCAGGCTACTCCAAAAATAGAAAAACTAGGTAGCATAAACTTGGGTAAAGAGGCTTCACATGAATTTTTTGGGGTGATGTATAAGTTTCTTTTAACCAATGAGATAGACTGAAATGCTTCTTCAAGTCATGCAAGGGTCTTCCCTGAGTTCTGAAGTAGTCCCACTGATATTTTTTGAGGACTTCTGTGCATTAAGTACTGTGCTATCTGCTGGGATTTAACATTTGGAAGGACAAGATTCTTTACCCTTGAATATCTCAAGATCTTTTCTTCTGACTAAAGATGTCCTCTGGCATCTGACTTGCAGCAGCTTATACAAGTGAGCCAGATCATGTGTTCCTTGGCTGCTGCTTGCTCTGGAATAGAAGACCATTGGAAAGAGGTAACCATGAGAGTGTGTCTATAGCTGGAGCCTTAGCTCTGGCAAGCTGGAACAGAAGCTTCCAGAAGGCTATCTGAATCACAGTTCTGTCCTAGGATACAAAGATCTGAGTGAGTGAGGGATGAGAGTACCAAGGCAGTTGCTGATTTAGGTTCTAGTCTAGGCTTAATCACTAATTAGCCATGTGACCTTGGGAAAATCATTTTTTCTCCCTCTCTGAGCCTGTTTTCTCATCTACAAAACAAGAAGCTTGTATTGGGGTAAGGTCCCTTTTAACTCTGAAATCCTGGCAACCTGAGACTAACTGAAGTGTACATGCATGTGGTGATTAAAGGTGCCACCAAAGAGGACAACTCATGGGCACTTGGGGATGCTGCTGCCCAACTGAAGCATCCATGTCAGTGGCAAGGACATCCTCCAGTTGGGAATCCATGGGTCTCCTTCAGTACCAGCCCTGTAATATGTTATTTAGCTTTAAATATCATTTATTCTAAACTCTTTCTGTTCTTTATCTGAAGTGCCATGCCTGCCATTTTGAGAAGACTTTTGTAGGGCAGCCTGGGTGACTTAGCGGTTTAGCACCGCCTTCAGCCCAGGGCATGATCCTGGAGACCTCGGATCGAGTCCCACATTGGGCTCCCTGCATGGAGTTGCTTCTCCCTCTGCCTGTGTGTCTGCCTCTCCCTCTCATGTGTCTCTCATGAATAAATAGATAAAATTTGAAAAAAAAAAAAAAGAAGATTTTTGTAGTGTGCACTAAAACATTGTGTTTTCTTTCTTCAGAATATCCGTTATAATAACACACCCACCAGTTGCTACTTTTTAAGTAAAGATAAAGATTAAAACGGTGACAGCCTGGACACAAGATACACAATGCAAAAACTCTTCAGAATTGAGCCACCTGGGTTACAGCCTTCTTCTCAAGAGCAGGAGCTATGTGGCCTTTAAATGTAATTGTTGATGAAATAGACTATTATTTTAATAAGCCACTATGTCAACTATGTCCCCTCAACTATGTGGGTCACAATGAACTGTGGGAAAATGGAAAGAGACTAATTTGACAAAAACTGGGTTGATATTATCTAGACTTGTATTTCCCAAAGCATGTTTATCAATGTGAAGGTCTATGAGATACCATTTGAAGAAAGGGTTCCATTTGTCAAATGATTTTGGAAAATAATACATGCTGTATTCTACATTTGGAAAGCCATCCATATTAGTGTAGTAAAAAACCCTGAGAGGTTCTGTAGTCGAGTTTAATGTTCTTTAATCCAAAATTTCTCCAAATCATTTAACAAAAAGATTTTTTTCTCCAGAACATCTATTAAATTGCAAAGAGTTAATATTGAAATTGGGTAAATACTGATCTAGACAATTCACAGTGCTGATAACTGAGATATGCAATCAGCTCTTTGATTACAGTTTGAAATTGAAAAAACTCTGCAGTGATACTTTATTAAGCATAGAATTATCCTTACTGAATAAGAATTCACCTGGGCATATTGCAATGGCTTTATGCCTGCCGCTTGATTAAAAAGCAGTTTTATTAGAATGACTGGCCAAGAAAATTATATGTCTGATACACCTTTTAAAAATTTTGCCTCATTAAAAAAGTTGATGTGAAGCAAACTTGAAAAATGTGACAGGCGTAGGGGTATTTCCTTCTATCACTTCTTGACTTTGGTATCTACATTGACTTCTGATTATAAGCTCACATTTTGCTATGCCCCAAATCCAAATTAGATGAAGAATGTTTTAGAGGAAGATATGGAAAGTATTCCAGCCTTAAAATATAAAATTGCATTTTGTTAGGTATCTATTGTCAATTTTCATTTGGACACAGTTTTGCCCTCTTCCTGCTAAAGCCGTTCTTTGCCAGTGTGGACTATAGTGCCTTAGGTTCCTGCTATGCTGTCAAAATCAATTATACGGGTTGAAAATGAAGCACAGAGTGTCCCTGTGTCATTACCAGCAGGCTTGTTTTCATTTTGGTTGTACTTTTTTGGCTGTGAAAGGATCTTTATGAGAAATTAGAAAACCGCAAATTTGAACACGTTAACAGTTAAACAATATAACTTTGAATGTGTATGTATGTCTCCTGGATGCCTGAGACTGATCATAAATGGGCCTATAAATCTGAATGAACTGCACCTCTCTTAACCTGGCTAATGATTACTTTACCCTTTTAGTAATCTTTCAAGGTTATTTTGCCCCTTACTCTAAATGGAGGATTAAGGCCATACTAGACTGTGGCTTGGTCACCTGGATAAAGTTTCACTTCACAGAAATTGCCACATGTACACTACAGTCCAATGTTTGAGACTGGGTTATAGTTAGAAGTGCATCTTTGGGGCTAGGAAGTCTGGGAGGTATATAATAGACAATAGGAGGACCCTCTTCAGTTGTAACAGGTTTCGTAATGTTTTTAATTCTTCAGACTTGTTTTATCCCCACATAAAAATAAGGTCATATGTATCTCTATATTTTAAATGCTTATGAAAGAAAAGTTTCATCTATATATTCATTCATTCTACAGCCATTTGTGTCAGGCTTTGTACTAACCTCTTGAATACCAAAGATCAGATTCTTGCTTCTCCCTTACTCTGTCTAATGTACAGACAAAACCATAAAGACATAATCAAAATGTAAGACATACTAGGAAATGGAGGGATATAGCCCAAAGAGATCTTTTTTAAAAAATATAGTTTGGAATAGGCAGCAGCACAAGTTCAGAAGATGAACATAAGCAAAGGCAGCCTGAGTTTTTCCACCTAAGCCACCTCCTGCAAATGTTTTTAGGCTGCAGGCTGGGCCCTTTCCCTGGTTCTGATGAGCCCTTTCTTCCATCATTTATGAGTCAGGAAATATCATTGTATATATCCAAATATAAGTACCCTGATTATATAGCCTGTGCGATGTGAGAAAAGTTTCTGGATCTTAGGTGATGATAGCACCCACCTCCTAGTGCCTATGGTCACTTAGGAAACAGCACTCAGTACAGATTACATGTCGGCCAGTGCCATGATGATGCTGATGAGACTGTTAATGTCATGTTGTTGTTTAATGTTTATACTTGTCAGGGCTCCCTAGAGACCTCCCATAGCCTGCAGTGCCCTGTGCAATTGGCCCTGGTTTTCTTTGGGACCCCATCTCCTCCCACTGTCTCCCTCACTGGCTGCACTAGCATACCAGTATCCAAGCCTGCCCCACCTTTGGATCTTGGAGCTTGCTTTGCCCTTGACTAGAATGATTTCTTCAGATGTTTGTATAAATTATTCCTTTACTTTATGCAGGTCTCTACCCAATCTCATAGAGGCTTCTCTGCATGTTCTTTCTAATTAATTGTTCTTGTAATTTGTTATGTCCTAGCCTTACTTTATATTTCTTCATCATGCATGGCATACTAAACATAATAGTTTTTGTGTACTTGTCTCCTAGTTGTCTTTCCATGAGCACATGGACCTTTGTCCATCTCCCTCCCTAGGATATAAGATTCTCTAATGTCTCTAGAACAAGGGTTGGTCTTTGGTAGGCATTTAATAAATATTTTTGACTAATTGAATAAATGAATCATGATGAATAAGCAGATTGAAAAATAAGTTCCCATAGCATTTCTATGGCTTGGGAGCTGCTGCCTGGCACAGAGAGAGAAGGACTGGGGAGCTGGGTCCTGGAGGAAAGAGGATTGCCCACCTGTTTAGCAGTGCATGCTGGGGATTTGGAGAGAGCAGGGGGAGTGTGTTCCAACTGAGATTATGGGTGGTGACCACCTTGGAAGTGAGGGCCTGCTGTTTCAGCTCCAATAGGTAATAAGATAATAATAATTTTTAAAATTATTAATAACTGTGAGATAAATGACTGAATAGTCAGACAGTAGAGATGTATCATCTAGACCTTGTCATGAGGTTTCATTGAACAGGGTATTCTTGCAAGAGGCATTTTTGTTGGCACTTGAAGATGTGCATCTTTAGAGCTCTGTGCTGGTTATTTTTTCTTCCTCGCTTCAGCTGCAGGGGAGAGCCATCATCACTGGAAGCTTCTTGGAGTGGGTGCCCTGAGAGCAAGGTAGATAGTAGCATAGCGAGGGGCCAGAGGAAACCCCATTCTACCCTGCCCTCAGAGCGATTGCCTTGTGTGGCAGGCACCTTATATGCCCACATTTAGGAAATATACTCACAGACTAGAAACATCTTGAAAAAGGTAGCAAAATTAGCAGCAGACCCTTAAAGGAGGATTTTCTTCCTATTTTAGTTCTTCAGTGAAGCCATACTATCTATTGTGAGTGTTCAGGTCTTTGATCCGATAACTGTTAGAAGAGTGGAGAATTTTCTCATTAGGAATGTGTTTGTTTATTGTTTAACTGACAGATGGGTGGAGTCTCTGGGTCATTCATATAACTCTGCAGTGGGCATCTACATGTGCCAGGCACCATGTAGGGAGCACTGAGCCAGTATGAGTATGATGGCTACATCATTGCCACCACCTTAAATAGGCTAATTTTGACACTGTTATTTCCAAATGCATGTTTCCTTCTCAGCCATCACCCGATGGAACTCATCATGTACATTTCCCTGCGTGGAGACATTACTCAAAAGCTTTCTGGAGCTCTCCTGGCCATTTAAAAAGCTACACAGGAGACCTTACTCTTTTGTAAGCACAACACAAATTTCTTTCCTAAAACCAGAGTTTCCTTTTCTGATCAGCAGCCTTATTCCCCAGACTTGGTTCTAATAGACATATGACTATTAAGTTATGCTGCTGGCAAGATACTTTGTCACAAAAATGTGCCAGACTTCGGAAACTATTCCAAAGGCTAGTTTCCCAAATTGTCTTGGAGAAAAGCCTGGCTCTTTGGAGTAAGTAACAGCCTCCAAGGTGACTCCTTAGAATAGGGATGATGTACATGGAGATGGAAAAGTTCTGACATATTTTGTCAACTGACCTTTTTTTTCCACAGACCACATTTTAAAGTTTTGAAATGAAGCAAGCTAGTTTTTAGGCATCATATAAATAATACACCGATTGAGTTTCCAACTTCTCAGATGACTGCTTCTATGCAATGAAAGATGCAAAATCATTTACAACTACACAAAAACTTTATATTGCCATAATTATGGATTATGCCATAATCGTGGATGACATTGACTTCTTGGAGGCCCAAATTACCTAGAAAATTCTCTGGGTTCTTTCTGTTTTTCTTTCTTATTCTAGATTTTTTTTTTTCCTTTCCCACTTTCCATTTCATGGGGGAAGCTGCATATCAATGGCCATCATTTTTTATTCTTTAATCTATAGTTTCACAGACTTGTAATCCATCCCCTTTCCTTCCACTTCATGGGTGTGATATTGAGATTTCTTAATCTTACTGTGCCTCAGTTTTCTCCTCTTTAAAAAGGGGATTCTTGACTACCTCACGCATTTGCATGAACCAGTGACATCTCCATGTAAGATCATTACCTCAGTTCTTTGTGCATGGAATATGCCAGGAAGTGACAGACACAATTACTTTTGCCATCATCACCAATACCATAGTTAGCATTGACAAAATAAATAGTTATTTTCCAATATGATTGTTGAGGCTGTTGTTAATTTTAGGTTTCCTGTTAAACTCTCAATTCCTTGGGTTATACTTTATTAAAGATTTGCATGCCTGTTCTGGTAGTATACCACTGATTGGGAGAAAAATCTCAGATTTATGTCTTCATATACTTTTTCCAAGCATCGTAAATTTTTAAAACTTTTCTTAATGTTTGGCAGCAAGCCATATCCTCATTGTTTGAACACACATGCACATATGGTATATATGCATGTCTATAGATATGTATACACACACATGTATATCCATTCCCAAATTATTTTATTTTCCATTTGAAATATCGCAGCCTTCATAATTCTGCTTACTGGCATTAGATGACTATATTTTCCACCTCTAAATTAAATACTGAAAGAATTTGACGCATAGGCACCAAAGTGGTAGCCTTTAAAAAGCCACTAACTTCACACAGACAGATACTTGAGACAGAAAAATCTTTGCTTCTTTGTGCTCCCTTGGTGTCTGGCTTCACCTGGTTGAGTGAAGTGAACTGTGGGTAGGTTGAGCTAAATATGGCCTTGCATACCCACGCGCAGGAGGTGGGCAAGGGGTTCCCGTAAATCGAGAGGCTGAACGCTGTCTCCAGACTGGAGACCATGGGAGTGAGGAGACTAAGGAGGAAATGGCATGGCTCCTGTGGCCAAGTGGTTTACCTGCAGCTGGCTTGGGCCACAGAGCACCCTCCAAAAGTACTTTGATGGCTACTTGGCTAATTTGATTGATGCTATGGGGTGTGGGAGGGAGGCAGGACCCCTGAATAGTATTTATAATGCTTTGCACATACAGGCTGCAGAGGCAGCCACAAAACCAAGCTGAACATAAATTTTAACTATGAAATAAATTCTAGAAATGCTCTGTATGCTTCCTTACTGGACTAAGTGCATGTAGGTAGTATTATTCATTCTTCTCCCGTCTGAAGGATTTTGTTTGCCATCTTTACTTTTGCTTAAAGATCGCGATTAAAACATGACCTGACCAAAACCCATGTATAGCTGTTTTACTGAGAAGTTAAGATTCTTTTCTTTGGCTTTATCTTTGCACAGAGGGCAAGTTTTTTCCCTTCCCAACCTGAAGGTTGGCACTTGTGACTGGGCACCATTATTTTCTTTATTCTTCATAGTATAAAAAGAGTAATTTTTTTTTCTGGCTAGGCCCATGTATTAAATACTTGCTTTTTCATGGTTCCTTGTCAAAATATATGTGCATTTCAACATAGATTGCCTTACTCCAACTAGGTATTTATTGAAAAGAATTCCAGGATGGCTCAGTCATTAGGATGATCTATCACTTTCGGAAGATTTTAGCACACTTGTGATCAGGAAATGAGGAATTGGACAATTGCTCTTATGAATGCTGAATGTGTTAGGAATATATTTTAAGGGGTACCAGAAAGTGAAAGAAAGCTAATGGTGTAATGAGGAATGTGTAACATTTAAGCTAAGACCTGAAGGAGGAGCAGGAGCCAGGCAGGCAAAATGCTGGGGGAAAGAGCATTGTAGGTAGAGGAAATAGCATGTGCAAAGGCCAAGAGGTAAGCATCAGTTGGCTTTTCAGAGGAAAAGCACTACACATCATGTAGAATTATCAAGAAAAATCCTGTCTCCTAGGGTTATTGTAAAGATTAAATCTGATGAACTTCATTAAATAAATACTTAGTTCTAGGCACATAGTAAAATAGATATTGTAATAATAATATCATTATTGTCTCCATTTGCTTTAAAGTTCTTCTCTGTACATAGTAATTCTTAAAAATATTCTTTTGTTTTGTTTTGTTTTTGTTTTTTAATATTCTAACAGACGTAAAAGAAAAGGAGCATTATATTTCTAGGAATGACTCAGGCCTTTATCCCCTAGGTTGTTCAGTATCCAAGATTTTCTCAGCCTAGGTTTCTTTAGACATACTCTCTATCTTCAAACAGATCTACTTTGATTCATGAATGGAGATAAGCAGATGGAAGGTGGATAGGAAACATTTATTGTAGTGATGAGAACTCACAGGAACATGAAAAGAGACTTGTACGTTTCTTTACAGAAATTCAGGTGATTCTTAGTTTGTAGAGCCAAAGAGGATGAGAGTTGAAAAATGAAAGCAATAATTTTTATTATGTATAATACAAATAGAGAAAACAGCTAAAAACACATGCATGTACAGCTAATGAATTTGTAACACCTTTGAATCCACTCATGAAAGAACCTACAACTTTCTAGTGACCGCAGAAGCCCTCAAGAGATCCTCTCAAACCAATTCATTTCTTCCCCCCAAAATAGCTGCTCTCTTACTTTCTATGGTAATCATTGACTTACTTTCCTTTATGTTTTTTTCTTCCCCAATTGTGTGTCCCTATGTATTATTTATTAGATTTGTCCACTTTTGTTTGTCTATTTGAAAACAAGATTTAAAAGTTCCACATTGGAGGAACTGGAGTAAAATAAAAGTGGCCATGTAGGGAAGACCCAAAATCAAGAGAAAAAAGTAGGCAAAACTTCAGCTCAATCAGGATTAGTGGTAAGAGGACAAGTCTAGGAGAAACTGGGGAGGCAGTGGAGGTGCCTGGGCAGGGCTGGATTAGAGCTCCTTCCCAGGAGGGTGTCTTCTGCCAGGTGAGGAGGTCTTACCATGGAGACTTGGAGACTGTACATAGCAGGATGGCAGCTCTGAGTAGAGAGTTTTAGGATGAGTTGTTTGTTTATGCTAGTCTGGAGCTCCCCCTTTGGAAGAGCTACAGTCATTTGCCCAGAGCCTGAGGCTCAGGGGAGAGAGATCAACCATCAGTGAATAATTCAAGAAAGATGAGAATGGGAGCTTCCCTCTGCTGGCCAAGGAAGCAGGGAGGGCCCTGGACAAGGAGATGGGAAGAGAACCACAGGTTGACTCTCTATTACAGGAACAAAGGGATGGTGGAACTCCCTGACGTCAGTCATTCCTTAATGATCTTCAAGAAGGGAGAGGAGTTGGGGGCCACAAGGCCTAGTACTGAGGAGCTACTTTGAGACTGTACTTAGCTTTCTAACTTCCCTATTAAGTGCCATTTTTGAAAGCCATGCTCAATCTCTTTATAGTTAGTAATGTAAACTCTGAAACAAAAACAAATGGGATTTTTATTTCCAGGAAGATCTGGGGAATAGTTTAGGACATGGTCCTTGAGGACCTGGTAAGAAAGGAACCAGCTGGGAAAGCTTATGATGAGACAAGTCTCCAAATTATCTGACAACAAAAAGAGGATGGACAGGGATCCAACTTGGAACTGAGTTGCCCTCCATTCCCTGGGGCTGTATTGGGGGGAATCTGGATTTTAACGCTGGCATTGCTATTAACAAACTACATAAACATTAAAAAAAAATTTTTATGGGCAGCCCGGGTGGCTCAGCGGTTTAGCACCACCTGGCCCAGGGCCTGATCCTGGGAACCCGGGATCGAGTCCCATGTCAGGCTCCTTGCATGGCGCCTGCTTCTCCCTCTGCCTGTGTCTCTGCTTCTCTCTCTCCTCTCTGTGTATTCTCAGAAATAAGTAAATAAAATCTTTAAAAAAATTTTTTTAATTTAATTTTTAAAAAGATTTTATTTTAGAGAGAGACAGTGAGAGCACAAGTAAGAAGGGCAGAAGGAGAGGGAGAGAGAATCTCAAGCAGGACTTCATGCTGACTGTGGGCCTGAATCTTACAACCCTGAGATAGATCACTATGTGAGTCAAAACCAAGGGTCAGACATTTACCTGACTGCGCCATCCAGCTGCCCCTATAAACACTTAAAAAAAAAAAAAAAAGCATGGGGGGTGGGTGGGGGGGCAGCCCGGGTGGCTCAGTGGTTTAGCCCAGGGTGTGATCCTGGAGATCCGGGACCGAGTCCCACATCGGGCTCCCTGCATGGAGCCTGCTTCTCCCTCTGCCTGTGTCTCTGCGTCTCTCTCTCTCTCTCTCTCTCTCGAATAAATAAATCTTTTAAAAAAAGAATGCGGAAGGTATCTGGAGTTAGTTACTTGAAAATATTTGTTGAGCTTCTCCTGAGTGCCAGGCACTGCACTTTTTGGAATCAATAAGATTATAAAGACTCCCATCTTTGTAGAGCTGTCTTCTATGCATGAAGACTGAAATTAATGATAAGCTTGTTGAATGCAATGGAGAGAGGCATGTGGGAGGACTTACCATGAGCTGCACAACCCATGGTGATCTTGTCAACCTTTTCTATGTTTCAGATGTAGAGGTGGAAGGTAAGAGAGTGAAGGAGGATGCCTTATTGAAGGCAGTGTGATTAGCTAGTGATAAGAGTCAGAAATCAAACTTGAATTTTGCTTGTATTCACAGTATGGAACTGGAAGATCAAGAATCTATTGTGAGTGATTTATCTCAATCCCTGATAAATAATTTAAATCCTATTTATACTCCAGTTTTCAGGGCTTTTGTTCTTGTTTTTATAAAATGTTCCATTAGGGGACTGTGGAAGCCAGAATCCTGGTTCTTGGTTTGAATTCAGACACAGGCTGTAGGCCTTGAATTATCTTCAGGGAACTGATCTTGCTAAGTCCCTGGACCTTTCACTGCTCATGTATTTTCTCACCCTACATGCCTTTTTGGATTTAGTTACCTAAGACTTGTGGTACCTTAAGTCCAGCAATTCCATATCATTTTTTGGTAATAATCTGACATCCACTCAATGATGTATATACAGAGATAACTTGAAAATATTTTTAAAGTTACAAGAATAATAATAATTTATAAACCTAAACAGTAAATGGATGCCCACCTACTCAAATATTTTTTCTGGCTGAGTAATTTGAAATATATACTTAGTAAAATTTCCTCCACTGTTTATACACACTGTCTAATGAAATACTACAGGACAGAAAGTATTCATCTGAGGTATGGTATGGCTGTAAAACACACAGACACACATGTGATATACATTTTATAGCTTTGTGTATTTTTCAGACAACACATTGAAGAAACATTGTAGAAATACTACTGTGTACAGTGAAACCTGATTTAATGTTAGCATGCTTTAGCCCTTCATCTCTGTTAGCCTTTTATTTATATGTGTGTAATTATGACTTCTAGTACTTGTTACCAGGATATTTCCAAACTTGGTTTTGTCCTTACATCTTTTTTTTCTTGGGGACTTTTTCCAGATTGCCTGTTTCCTGGGAGCATAACTCTCTCTGTGGTTGGAAAGATCATATTGGGATGTGTATGGATTGGCCTCACAGAGGTATGGTGTGGCCATCTGCCCCATGTCCAGATTAGAAATCTGAGAATTACGGTCTCTCAGAGTTCCTCCCTGACATCCGCCTCGTCTCACATCTGATTGCTCACCAGGTCCTGCTGAGTTTAGTCTGTAAATATTTCTTGAATCTATTCTCCTCACCACCCCTGTTATTTCCCACCTTTGTTCTGATCTTCTCTTGCATGGATTATGCATTGTCTTCCTGACTGTCCCCTTTGCCTCCAGTCTCATTGTGTTCTGATTAACTCTCTACAGTTCCTCATCCCTAGCTAATACCTAGCCAATACCTTCAAAACCTTTGTCATCTTGTCTGCTTTTAATTGGGGCAGTTAAGGCCTTCCATCATCTTGCCCAAGCCTAACCCTCAGCTTCATTTTGCATCAGAAGCTGCATCCGCTTTTATTCTGGTAATACGGAACAGATCTACTCCTTATACACACTTAATCTGTGTATTCTCTTCCCTGAGCGTTGGTCCCTGTACTCTTCATGTTTAGAATGCCCCTCCTCCCACTTACCTTCCTCAACTACCTCCAGTTTATTCTTACATCCCTCTGCTTATTTGTCAACTTCTCTAAGAAGCTATATGTTGTTCCTGTAGACTGACTTAGGTCTTGATCTTTGTGCTTCCATAATTCCATTCTCAAGTCACAATTTTTCTTCCTATCCCTTCCCCTGCATTCTTGTCTTTCCCTACCAAGTATTTTTATCTCTTTCAGTCCCACCTTGTATTGAAGATAGACCATCAAATACTTGCTGAGATAGGGATTTTTCTTCCCTTTATTAGATGTTATCTTTCAGTCTGAAGACAGATTACCTGGAATGTATATCTTTATTTATCCTTGTATGGAAACATCATTTGGATTTCCACACTAAATATAAGAAACAGACCTTAAATGGCTTGCTCACAATTAGTGAACTACAATGACTGGCCTAGGAATGAGCTACCCTGGCTCTGACCTCGTCCATACTTATCCTGCTGTATCTGATTGTTACTGAGCAGAATTTGTTAGAAGTGGCAATAACTTTGTATTAGCTTTGAACTTGCTTTGCACCAGTCTCCAGAGTTATCTTCAAAGGACATCACTTTTTGTATGACCCTTAGCAAGATAGTAGAGCCCATAACTAAAATGGCCCCTAGTCATGTCAAGCTTACACACAGAAACCGAAACCACATCCAGAGAGAATTCACTTTGGGTAGATTTGAATCCCTTATTCCAATACATCCAGCTTTTGTGGATGGGTAGAAATTGGGAAGTAGTTTCTCCCTTCTTTCCACTTCCTTCTTAATGCTGTGCTTTCTATGTCAGTTGTTCTTCATTCAGCTATTTGTGGGGAGAGGGGGCAGTGCTCAGGTCAGGATAGAAATGGCTTTAAATTCTGAAGGTGGATAAAAGGAAAGGAGAAAGAGTCCCCTAATTACATCTGAACCAAAGATGAAATATCTAGAATACTGGTTTGCAAATTATGGCCACAGGCCAAGTCCCACCTACCACCTGTTTTTGTAAACAGTCTGCCATTCATTTATGTACTGCCCATAATTGCTTTTATAGGGTAGAGTTGAATAGTTGCAACAGAAACTGCATGATCAACAAAGTCTAAAATATTTGCTATCTGTCCCTTTTCAGAAGAAGTTTGCCAACCTTTGCTCTAGAAAACAACGAGGGCATTTATAACAAAAGATTTGATTACACTGACAAACCCCTTTTTATTATCATGCTATAAGAATCTCTGTCTCTCTCTAGTCACTTGAGTTGCTTGTGTTGAGTTGCTTTTCTTGTACTTGGCCCTGTATGTTTCAGAATCTAGGAGAGTGAAAAGACATGGGCAGAGATTGGGGCAAACTTCTCTTCTTACATCTGCTATTTGGCATACTTAGCTTAATAGTAACCGGTTTTTAACGTGTAGGATTTTAGTTTGGGTAAAAATAACTAGATTGCCACATAGACCACTGTGGCAAATAGATTTCATTTTGACAGGCAGTTCTGATGAGGTAGCTGTCTGAACCCTGTGTTAGGAAGGTTTATAAAATTGTACAAAGTAGTGCTGTGATTGATTAGTGATGTCTGTTAGGATCTATGCACAGGGAGAAGGTGATTCATTTGTCTCAAGCTAGTGTTTTCTTCCTAATACCATGAATGACTGTGGTTCAGTATAGCACAGCCTAGCCTCAGATCTGATGGCCACTAAAAGGAGAGTCTTTGCAACCCAGAACCATCATATTCATAGGCTAGTGTGGAGCTGCAAAATGGCGGCTTGTTGATTCATAAAAGTAATAGTTGACTGAAAAACATTCTGAGTTTATAATTATAACCTCTGAGTCAACTTTCTTTTATTGTGGTAAAATATAACATGAAATTTGCCATTTTAACCATTTTAAGTGTACAGTTTTGTGACTTTAGCTAAGGATATTCACTTTGATGTGCATCCATCTCCAGAACTTTTTTATCTCCAGAACTGAAACTCTGCACCCATTAAACAATAATTTCTCATTTCCCTTTTCTCCCTTCCCCTGGCAACCACCATTCTATTTTCTGTCTCTGTGATTTTGACTATTCTAAGTATCTCGTATGAGCAGAATCATATAATATTTCTCTTTTTGTGTCTGGCTTATTTCACTTAGCATAATGTCTTTAGTGTTCATCCGTGTTGTACTATGTGTCAGAATTTCCTTTCTCTTTAATAATGAATAAAATTCCATTGCATGTATGAGCCCATTTTTCTTTTTCTATTTGGTGTTCAATGGATATTAGGTTTTTTCTACTTTTGGCTATTGTGAATAATGCTGTCATGAACAGTTTGAGTTTCTGCTTTTAATTCTTTAAGCATATCCCCAGAAGTGGAAGTTCTGGGTTGTATGGCAATTCAATAGACAATTTTTTAAGGAACTGACACACTTTTCTACAGGGACTACACCATTGTATATTCCCACCAACAATGCACAAAGATTCCAACATTTACAGTCAGTGGGTAGTGGTATCTCATTGTGGTGTTGATTTGCATTTCCCTAAGGCTAGTGATGTTGTACATCTTTTCATGTGCCTATTACATATTTTATTTGAAATGTCTATTCAAACTGAGTCTTTTTAGTTAGTTCACACTACTGGTTTCTTTAAAGAGTAGTGGGCAGGGTCAGTTTCAGCCAGGAATTTCCCTGTCTGAGGATCTTGAAGACAACCTTGTAGGAGCTCCCTGTGACTATAATTACAAGCCAGAGAAGTCTGAGGAGAAAGAAACTCTAAGTAAAATGGGAATGTCTTGATGCCACTGTAGAAAATAAGACAGAAAATAGGGTAGTGGGGGGTGTGTGGAGAAGAGCTGCTTAAATTTTTTTTTTAATTTTAATTTTGTATCTTTTCTCCTTCCCAAGAGTGTGAGAAAGGGAAGAGGGTACAGAGAGAGATCCAAAGTGTGTTGCTTCCTCTTGACTTCTGTTTAAAATAAGTCTCTTTCAAGGTTCCAAAGCCTCAAAACCCACAAGTGACATTTTTAGGACAATTTTTTTTTTCAGTGTGGAGGCCTTTGATTATCTTACCATAATTACTATGTTTACAGTGTTTTTCTCCCTGTTGACTATATTTTAGTGAAGCAGAGTTTGAGTTGGTTTTGTTAGAAACATCACTCTGGGAGCATTGAATTTACTTTACCTCCAATAATAGAAATAATTTAAATAAAGCTTTAATGTGCTTAAAGTCACTGATTTGAACTATATGGATCAGAAACATTCCAGAAACAGAAAATCTTAGTCCATTTGTTTAATTTGAAGACTAAATAAGGTGTGTTTGGGAAGGCTTGTGAATAAATGTTCTTTGTGTGAGCTAATGTATAGGATGAGATGATACCTTTGGAATGGTACTATACAGTTGCTAGAATTTAGCAAGAAGATGGACAGAGATGTATTTCTGATCTTATTTAACAAAGCCTTGCTTAAATGAGAGAAAATATTAAGTATATCAATAATATTTTCTGAAATATGTGATTAGCCAACAGTGAATTTGTTTTTTTTAGTGTCCCACCAAATACTATTGATGTTCCTCATTGCATGTAGTTCCTAGCAAACATGATTTTCCAGTTATTTCCATTTATGAGGAATAGTCTTCTCTATATATGGACTCCATAAATACTTAATCTCCTGTTAAATAAAAGCTAGTAGAAAAGTGGTATGCTAGTTCTTTTTCATTTCTATAGCTAAAGGCAAAATACAATTATTTACATTTTTCAGTCTTGATTTTCTTGATCTTAGATGCATTTGTGTTGTATTCATTTGGTCTTAGAATATCTCTTTTTAAAAAAAAAAAAATATGCAGGGGTGCCTGGGTGGTGCAACTGGTTAAAGCATCTGACTCTTGGTTCCAGCTCAGGTCTGATCTGTGTCCTGAGATTGAGCTCTGTGTCGGGCTCCTTGTTCAGTATGCAGTCTGCTTGAGTTTCTCTCTTCCTCTGCCCCTTCCTCATCTGCTCTCTCTCTCTCACAAATAAATAAATCTTTTTTTTTTAAGATTTTATTTATTTATTCATGAGAGACACACAGAGAGAGAGGCAGAGACACAGGTAGAGGGAGAAGCAGGCTCCACGCAGGGAGCCTGATGTGGGACTCGATCCCCGGTCTCCAGGATCACAACCTGAGCAGAAGGCGGTGCTAAACCGCTGAGCCACCCAGGCTGCCCTCAAATAAATAAATCTTAAAAAACAAAAACAAAAAACCCCATATTCAGTTTTGATCAATCTGTTTGCAATAACAGAATTTTGGCCTACCATGTTGAGAATTTCTTAAGAGAGGCAACCTCCAAACTCTGCCTATACAACTCGACAGGACTGATATATGTGGCAATACAGCCTTTAGGGAAATGATTATGGTTTTCAGTGAAAATCAAGAAGCGATTCTCACAGCCAAGTTGAACTCTGCCTCCAACTTCTCCAAACACCATCTTAAGGATGACAGTGTTTATAAGAGTTTAAAAGATCACAACTAACTTTGGATGCAATTTTATTTACAAGAGCCCACAAGATTTCAAATTTCAAATTCATGTTGGTGGGTAATCAAGGTTCACATTGATTCAAATGAAGCACATAATCCCATCAGTTGAAGCAAATATGAATGATACAGTTAATAATTTATTACCCAGGCACACAAACATATTCACAGTTGGTTTTAACTTTAGTATACAAGTGGCTAATTGTGGGAGCAGTTTTAGGGTGTGCTCAGAGGTTTCTGCTTCACCAGCAGAGCTTAATGGTTAAAGTTCAGCCTCTGCTATCAGACAGGCTTCTCTGTTTGAAGACTGGCTTCGTCACTTCCCAGGTGTGTGACCTTGGGCAAGTCAGTCACCTCTTTGCAACTCTGTTCTTCAGTTCTCAGATGGAAGTAGTATCAATGCCTATCTCAGAGGACTGTTAGGAAGATTATATAACCTGCTGTACAAAATGGGACTGTGAGAAGGGGCTCGCAAGTACTGAGCACTCAATAAATGTAGTGCTATTATTGTCATTATTACCAACATCATTAACCTCCTCTCTTCCTGTCCAGTTTTGTATGAGCATCTGCTCTTTGAGGTTATATTAGAAGCAGATAGAGAGGTACTAAAGGATTGAAGCAGAACCCACTTTGGTGTTTGCCATCATCAACAGTACCATTTGGTCATTTCCTAGCATTTCTCTTTGGGTAAAAGTTAAAGAGTTTATCCATAGTATATATTCAGAGGAGAAATTCCTGGCTGTATCAGTCACCTATTACTGTGTCACAAAACACCCCAAACTTACTGGCTTAAAATAATGATTTACACAATTCTAAGGGGAGGCAGGCTGGTTCTGTTAGTTTTCCTCATCTGATTGCAATCAGATGATGGATGGAGTAGCTGAATAGTCTAGCATGGTCTCACTTGTATGTCTGGCCATCGGGACTTTCTGTAGACTAGGGTACCTCAGATCTTCATTTGTCTTCTCATCCTCTGGTAGAACAGACACACTTCCTCACGTCATGGCATTCCTGAGCTGGAGTCTTTTTAAGCCCTAGGCTCTGGAGTGCACTCAGCATCACTTCACCTCACTTGTTGGTCAAAGCAAGTCATAAAGCCAGCCCAGGTTAATAGGATAAAAGAAGTTGCAAACTGTACTCAGGTCTTTCTAATCTATTGCATCAGGTCATAGGTTTCTTATACCTTTGACTTTCCTGGATGTTGCCAAGTTACTTTCTAAAGTAGTTTTACCGGGGGATCCCTGGGTGGCGCAGCGGTTTGGCGCCTGCCTTTGGCCCAGGGCGCGATCTTGGAGACCCGGGATCGAGTCCCACGTCGGGCTCCCGGTGCATGGAGCCTGCTTCTCCCTCTGCCTGTGTCTCTGCCTCTCTCTCTCTCTCTGTGACTATCATAAATAAATAAAAAAAAAAAAAAAAAAATTAAAGTAGTTTTACCAATTTATTCTCTAATTGGTACCGACTAGTTGTTAAGAGGGAATATCTTTGGGCAGCCCCAGTGGCGCAGCGGTTTAGCACCGCCTGCGGCCCAGGGTGTGATCCTGGGGACCTGGGATCAAGTCCCATGTCCAGCTTCCTGCATAGAGCCTGCTTCTCCCTCTGCCTGTGTCTCTGCCTCTCTTTCTGTGTCGCTCATGAATAAATAAATAAAATCTTAAAAAAAAAAAAGGAGGGAATATCTTTGGAGAAACAGTGTGTATGACAAAATGGATGCTCATAGGCTTCTCCCCAAATCTGGCTTTCCTTTATGTGGTAGTCTCTGCTATATATTTTTTAAAGATTTTATTTATTTATTCATAAGAGACAGAGAGAGAGAGAGGCAGAGATACAGGCAGAGGGAGAAAGCAGGCTCCCCATGCGGAGCCTGATGTACACTCAATCTCAGGACTCCAGGATTACACCGTGAGCAGACGGCAGAAGCTCAACCACTGAGCCACCCAGGCATCCCTCTACTACACATTTCAAAAAAACCTGAATCACAGATAGGTTACATTTCCCACATTCCACTGTAGTTAGGGGTGTCCATACTGCTGAGTTTTGGTCAATGGAAGTGATTGTTGCCATTTTCAGATTTGGCATGTAAATTACTCTGGTAATTTATTACCAGAGTGTCCTTTACTCTACCTCCTTGTCCAGATACAGAAGATCCAGTGGAACTGTGAGGGCCAGACTAAAGGATAGTGAAGCTGTTATGTAACAACCTAAATGATTGCTGAGAGTAAACATCACACCCCCCTATTCCCACTGTTGATTGGAATCTATTTGAACTAGAAATAAGCTTATAATAAGTCATTGAGATTTCAGAGTTTATCTGTTAGAGTGGCTGACATTTCCTTAAGCAGTGCATCCCAGGATAAGCAGAGTACTTTTTTTTTTTTTTTTTTTTGTAGACTTTAGGTCTAGATGAGAATTAATCATCCAATGTCATCTCCAAAGATATAATTGGTACCTATATGCCAAATATGTATTCATATATATATATATACATATATGTCTATATATGTATAGACATATATGAAAGCTTTATTGAGATATGATTCACATACCATCTAATTCACCCATTCAGAGTGTACCATTCAGTGAGTTTTGGTATATTTAGGGAGTTATGCAACCATTATTGCAATCAATTTTAGAGCATTTTTATCACCCCCAATGGAAACCCTGTACCCTTTAAATAGTTACTCTGTATTTCCTCTCCCCCAATACCCAGTCCTTGGTAGCCACTAATCTGTAATCTGTTTTCCCATGGGTTTACCTATTTTGGGCATTTGGTGTCTGGCTTCTTCTACTTAGGACAGTGTTTTCAAGGTTCATCCATGTTATAGCATATGTCAGTATTTCATTAATTTTTATGAATGGACAATATTTCATTGTATAGATATTTGGATATGCTACATTTTATTTTATTTTTTAAAATATTTTATATAGGGATCCCTGGTTGGCTCAGCGGTTTAGTGTCTGCCCATGGTATGATCCTGGAGTCTCGGGATCGAGTCCTGCATCGGGCTCCCTGCATGGAGCCTGCTTCTCCCTCTGCCTGTGTCTCTGCTTCTCTCTCTCTCTCTCTCTCTCTCTCTCTCTCTCTCTCTCCTCTCTCTCTCTGTCTCTCATGAATAAATAAGTAAAATATTTTAAAAAATATTTTATTTAAATTCAGTTTGCCAACATGTGGTATAACACGCAGTGCTTATCCCATCAAATGCCCTCCTTAGTACCTGTCACCCAGTACCCCATCCCCCTATCCACCTCCCCTTCTGCAACCCTTTTGTTTGTTTCCCAGAGTTAGGAGTCTCTCATGGTTTGTCTTCCTCTCTAATTTTTGATCTGTTCATTAGTCGATGACATTTGGGTTGTTTTCACATTTTGGATATTATGAATAATATTGCTGTGAACATTAATTACACAACTTTTCCTAGATGTCATTTTTTATCTTTCAAAAATCTTGATAGAAAGTGTATAAGAGCATATGACCAATTTAGTAGAAGAAAATTTATTTGAAAAGCAAACTGTTTTTAAAGGATTGACATCATGGAAGAAAAAAATACAACAGTGTGTCTTCATGCTGGAACTTTGGGAATGAGTAAACTAATGTAATAACCTTTATTCTACAGACTGTGAACCTAATCTTAAATATGTCCCCTCTAGAATATATCTTATTTTTATAATAGTGGAATACTTAGAATGTAATAGAAGTCCAACCTATGGCTTTGCACTATAGTTCAGTGAAAAGTCTTAGTACTTTGGATTAAACTTTTTACTTATTTATTTAGCATATATATATTGAGTCCCTACTCTATTCAGGAACTAAGGAAGTGACTATAAGTAAGGAAGAAAAGACTCTGTCTCATTAATAAGAAATATATTTTAAAAATGAACAAGGGATGTAGAGATTGTAATATTTGCTATGTGTATGTGTAAAGAGGGAGGAGGGCTACTTCTGAAGCTGAATGATGAGCAGAAAGCAACTTTGCATAGCACTGGGATGAGTGGACACCAGGCATCAGGAACAGCAATGCAAGGTCACTGATAGAGGAACAAACTCAGTATATCTAAGGAACAGAAAAAATACCAGAGGCATGGACTTTATGAAGGGCATAACTTTTGATGGTATTGTACTATCTTACATATGAATATTAAGAAGTATTTCTTTGCTTTCAGATTCTAGAATTAGTGTAATTTGATGTCAGCTAGTGTCTTTGTGACAGTTTTTGCCCAATGTTCTGGAATCACATTCTGGATTCCTAGCGGTGTGAAAAATCACCTGTTACAAGTACCAGTCTAAAAATCTGTCAGCGAGGCAATAAACATTTGGAAACCCTAGAGTAAATCTTTCCAAAAACCTGGATTTTTGTGTAAAATGAGCCCAAAGTCAACCAGCATGCCAAGCATTTTATGGGAATAAATTGGGTGCTTTATGAAGTACACTCATTCTTCTAGGCCACTGGGACCGAAATACTCACCGCGCTGTTGCCACAGCGAGTGGAATGGGTTTGCAGTGGTTAGAGGATTTAGCACTTCTTTCAGAATTGCCTGGCTTGACCTTAAGGTAGAATTCATGCTCTGGGTCAGTGGCTGTGAGTGGGTTGGGATGTTCTTATGCAAATACTATGGATATGTCTAAATATGTCTTACTTAGGAGACATGAACTATTCAGAAGAATTTTAGTGATAATTTCTTTTTATTCTATAATTTAAAAATGTCATGATTTTTTAAAGTAGTCAAATAATTTTTGAAATAACCTATAATGTTTAATTTTTTAGGAATTTACTTATTTAGCATTGTTACTATCTTCAATACAGCAATGAATGAGGAGGGAAACACAAAGCCTCTGGATAGGCCCAATAAATTAAAAATCAGTTCTTCCTAATAAAGTCATTAGAGACTATTGTCTTCCCACATACATGTATTTTTAATGAGGGTGGTTACCTTGCTTCCACCCCCTCAGCCAATCAGAAAATAGGTAAGATGTTACCTGTAATTAGGTACCTTGACATCAGTAAGAATAAATGAAATCTTATTGCACATCCCTGTTAGCTCTAATATCCTATCTCTTATTAATCCAAGCCAGTTCAACGTCACAATCAAAATTAGAGAAGTGGCAAGATTTAATAAAAGGCCTAAAATATTTAAATTTAGCAATTTATTTCCTAAAACCAAGACATATTATAAATTTATAAGTAAATGTTTTGCATTTGATTTTATATCCTACATACCTCCACAACAGCCTTTTATGTACTGCTTTTATTTTTATTTTTATTTTTTATTTTTTTTTTAAGATTTTATTTATTCATGAGAGACACAGAAAGAGAGGCAGAGACAAAGGCAGAGGGAGAAGCAGGCTCCATGCAGGGATCCTGATGTTGGGATTTGATCCGGGTACTCTGGGATCACACCCTGGGCCAAAGGCAGGCCCTAAACCGCTGAGTCACCCAGGGATCCCCTGTACTGCCTTTAGACTTATTTTTTTTTTTAAATTAGCTAAAATGACCCTTTCTGTCTATTCTCTGAGAATATCTTCTGTAAGCTGTTAAGAGCATCACAATCTTTGTTGGTATAGTAATGATTGCATTATTATGTAAACTTCCTAATTGCATTTTATTTTTATTTTAAAAAGTGCTAAAAATAATGATAAAGAGCATGTGGTTTATATACTTGATATAGTTAAGACAAATATGGAAATTATTAATATCTTGAAAATGCCCATCCTGAGACTTAATCAGTGACACTTTGAAGGTGAAGGCATGTTTGAAATATGGCACTACTATGGCCTTTTCATAAAAAACTGGATCGGAAAAACAAAATGTCATTAGATATCTTAACAATTTTTGGTTCTAGCTTACCTGTTTTATTTTCATATGTGTTTCCAAAAATGAATCATATTCCCAAAAAGAAGACGGCAGGTACTTTGTTAGGGCTTAGAAGGAAGCACCTCCAGGAAGGAAGCATGTAACCTGGTTCCTTTCCTTTCTCCTCCCAATAGTGGGTATCTATGTAGTTTTTGTGGGATAAACTTGAAGAGAGTCCTCAAAATCAACTTAACATGTAGCTGTTTCCTTTATGAGACTAGATTTGCATGTTTGTACATCTTCTGGTTGGCAAATGCTTCAGTCAATGAACAAACCATTTCTCCTGACCTGAGGTAAAGCTTAACAAGTCAGTTGAGCAGGGGAATTTGTGATCTTCTGCGACCTTATGTGTGAAGGGAAGAGCTATAGGGTGATGGCTTTCTAGAAGTAATAAGAGATTCGGGTACATATCATCAGAAAGAGGATTTTGGCAAAGGTACTTTCCACTCTAAAGAAAAAAGCTGATGGTATTCTCACATGTTAAAGATGACCTCTAAAGTAAACATATATTTATGGCCTCTGAGTTCTCTGATCTTCTATTCCATTCTTCACCAATAAAGAGTGTTAAGAATAATTTAGTATTCAAAGAGAAGAGACCCAGGCCGTGTCTCCCTTTCTCTCTAGATGAGACCTGAAACGGAGGGAGTTTGGGAGCCTAAGGCTGTGGTTGGTAAGAAGCTAGTCCATAAAAAGGACTCTCCATTGTCGACTAATTTCTGCATGTGTCTCAAAATTTCTTCTCATGCTGCATCTTCTCCCTATCATACAGTTAAAAAAACTCCATGACAAAATATTAAGGGAATGTGTTTTCTTAATATATCACTTTTGGAGACTTTGCTCAGATGAGTATCCGGTCTTCTTGCTCTCCAGCTACTAGGTTCAATGGCCTGTGTCTTTAAAAAAACAATCAGGTGGGCAGCCCGGTTGGCTCAGCAGTTTAGCGCCGCCTGCAGCCCAGGGCGTGATCCTGGAAACCCGGGATCGAGTCCCACATCGGGCTCCCTGCATGGAGCCTGCTTCTCCCTCTGCCTCTGTCTCTGCCTCTCTCTCTAGCTGTGTCTCTATGAATAAATAAATAAAATCTTAAAAAAAAAAAACAATCAGGTAACAGGAAATGGCAAGAGTGTTTTATTGGTTTCAGGAAGAGGGAAGGGAATTGGAAAATCTTGACTCTACCTAAGGAAGATTCTTTTGAATCTCTGCCTTGAAGGGAAATATTCCAGCAAAAAGGAAGGGGGTCATTATCTTGGTTTTGAAAAACTAGAATAGTCTTTGATTAGTGAAGTGATGACTAGGACCATTTAAAAGGACTAGACACTCAGGGTTGCCAATCACTTTGTTCTCCCCCATAGATGACAACTGTATGGGAAGATACCATTGTGGGCATGAGCAAGGGAAGTGAGTTGAGGGAGTTTAATGCACAGTAGTGTCAAGTTAGAGTCCTGTGTCCCCCTCACGCTGGATATGTATAGTCTTTCAGGAGGCTGATTTGTTGGTATGTATTCTAAACCTTAAAGATATGGAAGCCTTTTGACCTAGCAAATGCCCTTCCAGGGACTTACCTTAAGTAATAACTCGATCATGAGAGGAGAAAATGTTCAGAGATCATTTCTTCACAGTTATTTATATAATTTGAAAAATTGGAAACAACCTCAAGGCCCATTAGGAGGGGATTATGATAGATTACACTGTGGCCCCTAGAGAATGAACTAGACCAATATTTATGGGTAGGAAAATGGCAATGGTATTTTGTTAAGTTAGAAGGAAGGTCACAAAGCAGTATGCATAGTATGATTGACTTTTGTTAATGCCATAGGCATAGATGGCAAGAAGTTTGGAAAGCCACAAATATGGTCATCAGTAGTTTTCTGGTTCCTGGAGTTGTGTTTTGTTTTTATTTTGCTTTTCTTTCTCTCTCATACTTCCCCTTATTTCAGAATTAAAAATACGTAATTGTGTATTATTTCAGAATTGAGATCAAAGTTGATAAAGCAATTTGGGGTTTGGATAATGAGAAAAAGAAAAAATCCATGATTCATAGCTAAGGAAAACTACTTTCAATTCTCTGATATATTTTATTTTTCTAAACAACCTTCTCTGGCTGTGTGCATGAATATTTATATATGTGTATATAATTTTGTTTTAGAAAACCAGAATGTCCCTTAATTAATTGAGAACGATAGATTTGACCATCGGGAGGGGTAGATTCTCATATAAAAAATAGATGTACACTCACACATGCACACATATTAATACTCACTAGTAGGTATTTTTTAACAGGTGACTTTAATATTGTATTATTAATTGATAATTATTAATACTTGTTAGTGGTAATAAAGATAAGACATTTGATCATTCTTTAACCTAAACGGTTTTTGCTTCTTTTTTTTTTTTTAAGATTTTATTTATTTATTCATGAGAGACACACAGAGAAAGAGAGAGGCAGAGACACAGGCAGAGGGAGAAGCAGGCTCCATGCAGGGAGCCTGACATGGGACTCGATCCTGGGTCTCCAGGATCAGGCCCTGGGCCGAAGGTGGCGCTAAACCGCTGAGCCACCTGGGCTGCCCTGGTTTTTGCTTCTTTCTTGCTTAATCTTTGAGTTATTTTTTGTCATGAAATGATTAAAACTATTTACTATCAACAAATAACTAATACTGTGTTTCCTATTAAAAAATACATTGATTTTTATGTCTGTTAGTGACCTTCATGGTCATCATTATCTTTCTTTCTAGCAAGTGCAATTATCAGATAACTTGGTGGGACTGAAATACTGGGCTCTAGGATATCTCCTCTGAGGTTGCTTGTCTCTCTTGACCCCACTGGGTACTATAACTTTTCACTATGCACCACACGTTATGCCAACCCTAATCTAGTATAAGCCAATTTATGCTAGTTCTTCAAAAAGGATATCTGGTCAGTTTCTAACACCACCAATGAAAGATTTTATACAGTCTTCCAGATCAACTGGTTCCCCATCAGCAGATCACTCCAGTTTAGTAGGGTGGTCTGTTTGCTTTCCTTAGATACCCATGCATCCCTTTAAATCCTGTGTCCTTGCTGGTAGAAGGTCCATTCTTTCTCCTGTCTGTGGCCAATATAGAACACCCACAATCAAATTGCTCCTTTGACCTTTCAAGTTTGAGGAGAACAAGGAAGACCATTCAGCTAGAATTACCTGAAAATTTGGTTGTATCTACATGAATGTGGCATTATGACTTATGGTATTTTCTACTTTCAATAATGGTGATTTTATTTTGTGGAAGCATTAGCAAAGAAACTCACCTCATTGAAGAAAAGGAATTTTTGTGTCTTAAATTTTTCCCTCCACAAATGGTAACCTGAAATCTCATTCATGCTCTGTGAAATTGAAGAAATTGGATATTTGGGAATGGAAATTGGTGGTCCTCCAAGCAATATGGGATCTAAAAGTGTTAAATCCTTTTATAAATAAACCTTGATTCAGACTGGAATGTCTTGGCTTGATCTTAAAGGTGATATTATAGGAGACATATAGCTGTTGACTAGCCTTAAAGATAATTATCTACACATTCCAGTCTTAGGCTGCCATCAGCAGGGCCTGCCTTGCGATGAAGTCAATGTTCTTTCCCTTACAGGAATATTACATTTAGACAGACCTCTAACCCCAGGATGTTTGTAAGCCACACTCAGCTTGGGAACTGTGAATGCAAAAGAAACCCCTTAATAGTAGCAAATGTTATCTTTGAAGCTTTCTAGATTTCCATGCATCCATGTCTCAGCAATTTGTATTTATTTCTAATTGGACCAAGTCCTGCTATCTTTGGGTTGAGAGATCAATATTTGTGATTTGCTTTGCTAAATTTGTAAGAAGAAATTAGCTTTCTTTTAGACCTGTTATGTTGTGTATTAAACTCAGCTATATCACTGGGGTATGTGCATGTGAGATTTTGGATGAAGTTGTGGAATGAAGTCTGTTGATATAGGTAATTTCCTAAGGACATGAGAGAAGGAGGGAGGAACAGTTGGAGGGAAGAGAAAATTAAAAGCAAGTTTCTTGCTAGACTGTGAATACCATGGGTGCAGGGACCCCTGATACCTGCCATAGTGCCACAGTAAATTCTGTTGAATTAATGAATGAACTTATAGAGAGCTTGAAACATGCTAAATGCTCTACCTTCAATTCTTACAACAGAAGCACAGTACTCTTGTGGTCATCAAAGACTCTAGAGCCTGACAGCCTGAGTTCAAATCCCAGCCCTGCCACTTATTAGCTGTGTGACTACAGACAAATTACTTAACCTCTCTATGCCTCAATTTCTCTATAAAATGGGAATGATAGCTCAAAGGAGTGTCACAGTATATAAGTGGGATTATAAACAATTATTTAGGGATCCCTGGGTGGCGCAGCGGTTTGGCGCCTGCCTTTGGCCAAGGGCGCGATCCTGAAGACCTGGGATCGAATCCCACATGGGACTCCCGGTGCATGGAGCCTGCTTCTCCCTCTGCCTGTGTCTCTGCCTCTCTCTCTCTCTCTCTCTCTGTGACTATCATAAATAAATAAATCTTTAAAAAAAAAACAATTATTTATACGTAAGACCAAGCATCCAGGTTTTTGGAAACAAAATCTCTTATGTCACCTCTGTATCAAGAGGAGTACAAAACTTGTCAGGATTCAAACCCTCCTGGGCCACCCTCTCTGGAGCAGGAGAGGGAATCCTAGTCCCAAGGCTTTCTCGATGCATCCATCACTAAAGAACATTCCCATTTGGGTTATCCTGCCATGTAATTTCGGCACCATCGTGTAAGGAACACAGGACCAAAGTATAGATTTGAAAGATTCCAGAAGGGAGGCAGTTTGACAAAAGGGCTGGGACTGAGGGTACTGATCAGACTGACTCACTGGCCTGACCGCTGTCCCTGCAACTTCTCGCTATTGGATCTTGGGCCTATTTAGCCATTCTAGGCGCATAACATGGGGATAATAATGAACTTGCCTCATTCAATGAGATAATCCTGTTCAGTAAATACATCAGCACCCGGCCCAAAGCAGGTATTCAGTGAAGGTGATTGTGTTATTATTTGAGCTACTGCTTTATCCAGGGATTTGGTTGACACTTAAGGCCTCTGGTTCCCCCTACATTGCTCAGGACAGCTTGTCCTCTATGGCTAGTAAAGGTGGTGCTTGGGCAGATTTTGAATCCTCATCCTCTTGATGGTGAGCTAGAGTCACATCCCTCACAGCCTCAATCACAGGAGCTGCATATGGTGTTCCCCAGGTAAGGAGGTTGCAGTGATACCCCCAGTGATGCAGAGAGGGCCAGAAGGGAGCTTAGAGCTCATCTAAGGAGATCACCTTAAAAGAGGGAAGACTGTGGGATGCCTGTGTGGCTCAGCGTGTGTGGCTCTGCCTTTGGCTCAGGGTGTGATCCAGGAGTTCCAGGATTGAGTTCCACATTGAACTTCCTGCATGGAGCCTGCTTCTCCCTCTGCCTCTGTATATGTGTGTGTGTGTGTGTGTGTGTGTGTGTGTGTGTGTGTGTGTGTGTATCATGAATAAATAAATAAAATCTTTAAAAAAACAAACAAAACAAAACAAGAAAGAAGACTGGGCCCAAAGAAGGGAAGATGGTGGCTTGATACAGTTTCCTGTTCTTCATTTCCAAGTTCTTCCTTCTACGTGTTTGTATTCTCAGCCCTACCATGTCAGTCCAGCCCATCCTTCTCCCTGTAAGCCTTCTTCACCGGCTTGTTTTCTCTGCCACTTCTATTCCTCATCCTCTCCCTTGAAGTCTCTTGGAGCAGTATTCTTCTTTCTGAAAGCTTCCTGGCCTTCTCCCCTACTTCACCTCCACTCCCCCACCATAGCTCAGACCATCCTCTTGCTAGGATGATCTCTTCACTACCCCTACTTGACAAAATTCTACCTATCCTTTAAAATAGAGAGTCAAAGTTGGTAGCCAGTGATCCAGATGTGGCCAAAAAATGTATTTCATGAATTCAGGTAGGTTTTGTTTTTAATTGAGGCACCATTTCACAAGATAATTCAGATACTTTTTCTTCTTTGGGTAAGAGGATCTGGCCACTTAGTACCTACATTTTTGCTTGGTGGAAATTAGTGGCAGCTAAGGAGCATTTTCCCTGCCTGGCCAGCATCACTCCTTGTTAATAACTGCTCTGCTTTGCTGGTGTTTAGATTTGTGACTCCTGTTTTAAGATGTTCTCTAAATATTATCACTTCTGAGAAGCATCTCCTGTCCTTGTCTTGCTTTTCCAAATGTATCTTCTCCTTGTCTTATGTCTCTAAAACTCTGCTGCCTTTTCTATAGTGGAGATGGAGTTCTGTCCTGCTTATTGTTGGTTCTAGAGAATAATACTTAGCATCTATCAAGTGCTTACTAAGGGCAGGGCACAGGGGCTGAGTGTTTCATGGACATCTTAATCTCCAGGCCTCATTACGACCTTGTGTGAAGTGTATTATTATCTCTGGTCTACAAAGGCAGAAGTCCAGAGAGTGTAAGTGGCTTACTCAAGGTCACACAGTGGGTGGCAGAGAAGGGATTCAGGCCATCAACTACCCAACCTTAGTGCTTGTGTTGCCCTGTGTTTTATACTGATGGATCTTTCCGAACACATTGAAAGCTGTGGGATATTTAGGAGTATAATTCTCTAGTTCTCCTACATTAAATGTTTCCAGAGTACATACTTCATCAGAGGCACAGAACTCTGATCCATTTTCTCCAGTTAAACAAGTAAGCGATAATTATATTATGGGTCATGATAGTGTTTTGAGTATTCACAGCCTGCCCTGTGCTGTGCTGGACATTTACCCTGCAACCTCTTATAATCCCCATAACTGCCCTAGGTGGCAGAATGTGTTTCTTTATGTCCAGTTAAAGAATTGTAGGTTCAGTGAAGTCAGGTACCTTGGCCAAAGATATATAGCATCAAGTGAACAGGATTTGAACTTGGATTTTTTTTTTTCTTTAAGATAGGGAGAGTGGGGGCAGAGGGAGAGAGATTCTTAAGCAGGCTCCATGCCCAGCACAGAGCCTAATGTGGGGCTCGATCTCACAACCCTGAGATCATGACCTGAGCTGAAATAAAGAGTCAGATGCATAACTGACTGAGCCAGGCACCCCTTGACTTTTCTTTTAACAGCAGCATAGTCCCAGTTCTGCTTATGTTTCTGTTGTCTGGCTGCACAGAGGATTGTCATGATCCTACTGAGATTAGGCTATATCTGTAGGGTTGTTATACACAGATAGCTGGGCCATGCCCCTGAGTTTCTGATTCTATAGGTAGAGGCAGGGGGCAGGTAAAAGGATGCTATGAATATGCATTCTCACAAATTCCCAGATGAAGCTGCTGCTGCTGGTTGAGGAACCTTCTTTGCAAACCACTGGTTTGACTATCAGGTGTTACTGTTTTTACTAATTCTAATTTTGAGTTAGGTGATTATTTATTAAGTGCCAGCCATGTGCTAGATCCCAGCTGGGGATTATAGATATTTGGGTAAATTAGACATGAAGCAAAGAGCCTAGTGGGGGAAATGGGAAGATACATACAAAGAAATTCTTAAGTGTAGTAATTTATTGTGATACATGCTAGAAGAAACAAACTTGGAGCTGAGATGAGGAATACCAGGGACAGGTGGGAGGTAAGCAACTAACTGTAACTCAGGAGATTCAGAAGGGCCTTTGGGAGGTGGTGACATTTATGTTGAGACCTGATAGGTGAGAAGATACCTGTCCTTTGAAGAGTTTGGAAGGGGTGGAGGAGAAACAAGGCATGGTAGAGGAGAAAGACCAGATTCTACAAGGCCCAGGGAAGGCCAGAGTGTCATGAAATGTCATTAAGGGGGGCAGACAAGGGCTAAATAAAACAGGGCCTTTGTCAGTCAGGGAGTTGGAGTTTTATATGCAAGGCAATAGAAACCATACTGCCTCTTTTAAAACAGTATTTTGATTTTGGAAGTCTGTGCTTGTAGGTGTAAAAATTCCTTTGCTCAGTTATAGGGTTTGGGCTCTCTTCACCCGTAGTATAAAAAAATGGAAGTTGGTGATTCACCCTCACCAATCACTGAGGATAGGAACATGCATCAGGGGACTGGTGGGAGGGGCAGATAGGACGCTATATGTACACACACACATACCCTCCAACACAGCTCTAAACTGAGCAAAAAGGTTGGTTGATTTGTCTCCTTTTTTCACCTTTGGAAACTGGATCTGCTTTTCTGACATAAGAGAGGTAGAAAATACTCTTACCATGCTCACCTTTGTCTTTGAAGAGGTGAGCATTGTTGCCAAATGTTGTAAGTTAAATCCTAGCAAGAATGACTATAATCAAAGACTGAGTCACAAATTAAAATGGGAACTTGTATTATTAGCTGTCCTGCCTTTCCTTCTCTCTGAATCAAAGCAGAGGATGCCAGCAGGCCAGCTGTCTCCAACCACACCTCAGTGCTCATGAGTGTCAAGGAGTTCACATCGCCATCTCGTTCAGAAATGTGTTCCCCCTGTTTCTTTGCCATAGAATGGAGTTATACTTCTTCAAATCATCCAGATGAGAACATATTCATGATGGTTTCTACAGCATTGGGAATTCCTGCTTTTTTTGATCAGGTCTGCTAGAGTTGTAAAAGGAAGCTTTCTGGACATTAACTTTGTAGCAAAGAGGGGTAGAATGAGGTTGGCAAAGGAAGAAACAATTTTGATGTAATAAAAATAGGATTGCTCAGAGCTGAGATGAGAGCTTTCTTACTGTTTGGTATTCAGATGAAATTTAGTTTGGAAGTCACATCAGCGAATATTATATTTCTTCAGAACCTCGGCTGTGTTTTCCATCAGGGGGCATCTTTATTTCACTTAACTTGTGCAGCAAGCTGAAAAACCATAGATGATTTCAACTTTGTTTTTGTTTTTAAAAATCTACAGGTACTCCAGACATTCAAATATGTTTTTAGTGTCCATTCTGGAACCTTAAAGAAATGATTTTGGACAAGGCCAAACATTTTGTGGCACCTACTCCACACAGTCCCTTTCTTTTCTATGCTTACTTGCATTGGCACTTAATTTGTTACTGTATATTAGAACATTTCCCCGTCGCCTCTGAAACTGTCTCAGAGGCAAGGCTTTTAGAACCTGAATTTTTTTAACACGAAACAGGATTATGGATTAATCTCAGGCAGGGAAGTCCCTGGGGGCAATGTAACCTGACAAGTAAGACTCTGCTCTTGGCAAGCCCCTTGCAGGGTCACCCTCTGTTCCTGCCATTGACCTAGTGGACGAAAGAGTGGATGTGTGTGTGAGTCTAGGCATGACTTCTCTAAAGATCAACATTTGTACACACTGGAGTCACCTTTTATACATAGTGCTACTGACATTAACCAGAGAAGTGGGCCTGACAGCCCCAGCCTTAAAGCCAGCTCGAGAGTGGCCCGGCTGTGCATGCAACGGTTTATCTGAAGGGATTCAGCACATTACACAGCCTAATTGTGTTTCGTCCAAAAGGAACTATTACCCAGATAGAGGCGCCTCTAAGGTTACTGAGTGTGACCCATCAAAATGGGGTATTCATTTCCATATATGTATAGTTGTTAGATATTTTAAATACCAAGGCTGTTTCCCCTCGTGAAGTCCAGATACAATGATTTCCTTATAGATAATTATAACAGTGTTAATTCTTGAAGAAGGGAGGAGAAATATTTTTAAACAAAATAATTTACATATTTGAGAAATCATAAAAGGGAGAAGAAGTCCCAGCTGAAGCAATCAGACCTTTGAGTGACTATTTGGCATTGAAGCAAGGAATCCAGTGTTTTCACTTATGTTTGTCTTGAGACTACCTAATACCAGGGTTATGTTTGATTCAGGGTTATGTTTAATCATTTTATATGGGACTAGACTATTATCTTGGTAATGAAATGGTGATTTTTTTTTTTTAAATCTGAAAAGAGCTACTTGGAGAAAGAATCACTTATTTTGAAAATAGAGTTCAAAGGTGTAAATTGTAGAATATATCTTATGGGGAAAACATAGACATCTACTTCCAAAGCATGATACAAGTACTTGGTGAAGCCTGGCATTTAATATGTGAGTATAAATTGTCCTGTTGACAGAGCACTTTCCGTCACAACTGTGAAGTTTTGAAGAACAAAGTGTCACCACATTGAGATTTGAGTAGTTTTGTCTCTGCTCAGATTATCAGTGAATGCTCCCCTGTGTCAGGGTAATTGAAAAAAACAAAAATTGCTGCTTTTAAACATGAAAATTATGCTTGGCAGGATATGTACTTTGGTTGTTTTTATAGAAATGGGCTGGATTTGACCCTTGCCATCCACCCACTGTCTGCCAGGCTCCTTTGGGACCAATACACAGCCCCTAGCAGGGGTTGAGGGACAATCTCCGGTGCAGAGCCAGGTGAGAAGCAGAGTAACTGGTCCTGGGAGCCCGGTGTCATAACCCCACTCTCATTAGTTCAGCTGGAAGGCCAGAAAGTAAAGTCTGAGTCCCTAGAGTGCAGGGAGGATGTTGAGCAACACACTGATGACTGCTAGGATTGGAAGAGGGGCACAATTTAGCAGATCTGCTGTTGTGATCCAGTGGATACTTAATTCCACTTAGAGATGGAAGGAAAGTGGATAAACTCTCCATCCAGCCTGAAAGTACAGTTCTCTTCCATCTGTCCATCAGTCTTGCTTACGTGGTGTCTCTCAAACTCATCCTCAGTCACTTTGTATGTGGAGAGAACTGGCTGTTTGGGTGGGCGTCTTTGTTCCAAGTCTTCTCTTTATGAAGCGGTTTTCCCAAAGTTAACCAATTAAGAATTGTTTTTTTCCATGTAGCAGTAATCGCTCTGAGAGGAGGGAGCCAAGTCGCTGTGGGGGATGCTGTGCCTCAGGGACACATTTGGGAGGATTTCCTTCTCCTGAAGCCACAGGGTCAACATAAAGCCCTATAAAATGTTTTAAATAAAGAAGAAATTGAAGCGGAAGATTTCATTCTGGCACTTCATGTCTGGTTTTTGCTTTCCTCCCACTGAGGAGCTAACCAAGCCAGAAGCCTGGAGGATGTATTTAGTTTGAGGATAATGAAGCTTTACTGTGATTTTTTAAACTTACCTGGATTATAATTATAAGGAAACCAGTACCTGCCTTTATGGGTTAGTCTGTGATGTGCTGATGGCTGTTGTTGAACACAGTATTTTAAACGGTGTGTGTGTGTGTGTGTGTGTGTGTGTGTGTGTATGGTGGTTTATTGGTTTTATAAAAAGGGCACCGCACTTATGAGATTTTTATCACTTGACTCTTAATTAAGTCACTTTCTCATCCTGATTCAGTAGATGTCAAGCCATTGATTTGTATGCTGATGGTTTTGCACATAAGTCATTGTCCTAATGGACAATGGAAGGCATTTAGGGCGTGAGCATTCACTGCTAACATCCTCATAGTTATGACGTTTTGGAGAGGATTCTTCTTCAGGATGATGGGAATGGCCTCACTGACCTTATGTGAACATTTCTCATCTTTCCCAGTATTTGCTCTTGCTGTCCTTTTTGTAGCTGAAGTGGGCACTAAATATGTATGGCATGCACTTAAAATTGTCTTAACTTTTAATATTTAGATAATTGTAGATTCATATACAGTTTTAGGAATAATAGACATTTTGTATATCCTTTACCCAGTTTCTCCCAGTAGTAACGTGTTGCAAAACTGTAGTATAATACTACTACCAGGATGTTGACACTAATGCAATGAAGTTAAAAACACTTCCAACACCAAAAGGATCCCTCATGCTGCCCTTCTATAACTGCATTCAGCTTCCCTTCCCATTCCTTAACCCTGGTAAGCATTAAACTATTCTCCATTTCTATAATTTTGTCATTTGAAGAACACTGTATAAATGGAATCATATAGAATGTGGCCTTTAGTGATTGGCTTCTTTCAGTTAGCATAATTTACTGGTAATTCTTCCAAATTGTGAGTTGTATTAATACTTTGTTCCTTCTTATTGCTGAGTAGTGTTCCACAGTATGGATATACCACAGTTTAACTATTCACCAGTTAAAGGACCTCTACGTTGTTTTCAGTTCTTGGCTATTAGTAATACAGTTCCTATGAACCTTCATATATAGGTTTTTGTATGAACATAAGTTTTTATTTCTCTGAAGTAAATAATGAAAAGAGTACAATTGCTAGGTCATATGGTAGTTGCATCCTAAATTTTATAAGAAACTGCAAAATTGTTTTTCAAAGTAGTACCACTTCACATTCCCACCAGCAATATATGAGGAATCCAGTTTCTCTGTATCCTCACCAACATTGGATAGTGCCACTATTTTTTATTTTAGCCATTTAAATAAGTGTGTAGCATTATTCTATTGTGGTTTTAATTTGCAATTCTTTAATGGCTAAAGATGTAGAACACTTTTGTATGTCCTTATTTGCCATCTGTATGTTCACTTCAGCAAAATGTCTATTCATGTCTTTTATCTATTTTCAAATTGTATTAGAGATTTTACTGTTGAGTTTTGAGCCCTGTTTAGTATAGTTTAGTTCATGTTCTTTTTTTTTTTTTTTTGGTCTATGGATGTTGAATTATTCCAGCACTATTTGTTGAAAACACTATATGGGCAGCCTGGATGGCTCAGCAGTTTAGCACCCCTTCAGCCCAGGGCCTGATCCTAGAGTCCCAGGATCAAGTCCCACATCAGACTCCCTGCATGGAGCCTGCTTCTCCCTCTGCCTGTCTCTCTGCCTCTCTCTCTCTCTCTCATGAATAAATAAAATAAAGAAAATCTTAAAAAAAATAAAAAAGAAAACACTATCTTTATTCCACTGAATTGCTTTTGCTCCTCTGTGAAACACCACTTCTGCATTTTCATGAACGTCTGTTTCTGTTCTAGTGGCGTATACATCTATCTCTCTGCCGATATCACCTGTCCTGGTTATTGTAACTATACAGTAGCTTTGATATCAGGTAGAGTGATTCTTTCCACTTTATTCTTCTTTATCAGGATTGTTTTAGCTATTCTAAAACCTGTGTCTTCCCGTATATATTTTAGAATAAGCTTGTCTATGTCTTTAAAAAAAACTTGCTGTGGGATGCCTGGGTGGCTCAGCAGTTGAGTGTCTGCCTTCAGCTCAGGGTGTGATACTGGGTCCAGGGATCCAGTCCCATATGGAGCTCCCTGAGAGGAGCCTACTTCTCCCTCTGTCTATGTCCCTGCCTCTCTCTGTGTGTCTCTCATGAATAAATAAATACAATCTTTAAAAAAACAAAAAAACTTGCTGCGATTTTGATAGAAATTACATTAAACCTATACATCAATGTTAGAAAAGTTGACATACTTAACTATATTTAATCTTCTAATCCATAGATGCTCTATTTATTTAAGTTTTCTTTGATTTCTTTCATCAGAATTTTATAATTTCCAACATATAGATCCTGTACTTTTGTTGTTGTTGTTGTTCTGTTAGTTTTTTAGAGAGAGAGATAAAGTGCATGTACACACGAAGAGGGGAAAGGGGCAGAGGAAGAGGAAGAGAGAGAATCTTGAGCAGGTTTCACAGAGCCCAATGCAGGACTTGATCTCACAACTGTGCAATCATGACCTGAACTGAAATCAAGAGTTGGATGCTTAACCGACTGAGCCCTCCAGGCACCTCAGGTCCTGTACATGTTTTAAGTCAGTACATAAATATTTATTTTTTAGAGAACTATAATTGGCATTTAGTTTTTAATTTTTGTTTCTATAGTTTACTATTAACATATAGAAATGCAGTTGATCTATGTGTGTTGACCTTGTGTTCTATAACCTTGCTGAGCACATTTGTTAGTTATAGGCATTTTTTCTTTTAGATTCTTCAGGATTTTCTGCATAGACAATTATTTCATTTACAAGTAATGACAGTCTTGTTGTTTTCTTTCTAATTGTTATATCTTTTATTTCTTGTTCTTGCCTTAGTGCAGTAGTTAGAACTCCAAGTATTATACTAAGAGGGGTGAGAGCAGATATCCTTGCCTTGCTCCTGATCTTAGCAAAGCATTCAGTCTTTCACCATTAAGTATGATGGTAGCTGTGGATTATTTTTGGTAAATATTCTTTATCATGTTAAAGAAGTTTTCTATCTTTGACACATACATTTTGAAATGCAATTTTATATTTTTACAGTGATTAGGTGTGGCTTATGATGTAGCTGAGTTTAGGAAAGGGAGATTATCCTTGGTGGGCTTGATCTAATTAGTGAGCCCTTAAAAGGGACCGGGCTATTCCTGAGGAAAAAGAATCAAGGCATGAGAAAAATTTGATGCAAGAGAGGTTTTTTTGTTGCTTGCCTTGAAGATTTGAGTGGCTCATGTGACAGGGAATGCAAATGGTCTCTAGGAGCTAGGAGTAGTAAGGAAAAGGAGACCTCATATTAGAACTTCAGGGAACTGAATTCTATTACAACTGCATAAGCTTGGAAGAGGGCTCTGAACTCTAGATTAGAATGCAGCCTGCCATATCTCAATTTCAACCTTGTGAGGCCCTGAGTGGAGAAACCAGTCACACTATGCTTCCTGCCAGGAATTCTGACCTACAGAACTTTCAGCTGTCAAGATGATGGCAATTTGTTACATAATAATAGAAAATTAATGCAAAAGTCAAGTAAGATATTTTGGAACAGTGGTGGAATCAAAGGGTATACTGAATACTCCAGTGATTCAAATGGGACCCAGTTCTAGTCCCTAAATTATATTCATCCATAAACCTGTGGGTGCTGGTTGTATGCTAGATGCTATGTTCAAGCCTGGGAACACTGAGGAGAATGAGCCAAGGTTTTATTTGTTTGTTTTGTTTTTGTTTTTATTTTTTTACTATTGAGAGCTCATGGCCCACATCATCTTAGGATAGCCCCCTCTAACAGTTGTCCCATTATATTTTTACTCAACAATTAGACTCACATTCTGGTAAAGAGTAAGAGTAAGCCATCTATACTTCTTTGGTAAATCCCTTACCTTTTTTGAGCTTGAGTTACTCAGCAGTTAAATGGCTTGCTTCTTTGGAAGTATGTAAGGATCAAATAGGTTATAGGAAACCATATTGATTGATATAATTATTACCTTTCTACAGTAGAGTTTCTTCTCTTCTTTTCTCCCTCTTGGCGTCTCTCCCATAATTATTTACTGACCATATACTGTGTGTTTGAGAAGATGCTGGGTCCAGTGGGAGGATCAAGGATGCATTAGACTCCCTATGATCAAGGACCAAGATGTCATACAGGGAAGCCCCTACCTATTGCTCAAGGCTGATGAAACCATGATGCAAGTGTCCTTAGGGCCTTAGGAAAGGGTTTGGAGTCAGGCTTGATTTGGACTAATTGAAATTTGTCATAATCAACAGGTATCTCCTGCAACGCCAAGACTGTAGGAGAACTCAGAGTAAAAAAGGCCTCCTTCTTTCATCCTTCCTCCTTGGAAATGCCTCAGAACCATTCCTTACATCACATGAAAGTAGGCCTATTTGAGAAAACTGCCCCAATTTGTTGAATAGGAATGAATAGACAGTAATAGAGGTGGCTTAGTGGCATGAACAAATGGTTCTGATTTTTTTAAGACCTGACAGATAATTTTGAGTGATGTAGAAATAAAATAATAGCAAAACCAGAAAATGTTACACAAACAAAACAAACAAGCAAACAACCATACTGGACTTCCAAAACCCATAGGAACTTTATTAAGGAATAGTAATGAAATGAGCAGCATTCAAGTGCATTGTGGGGTAGAGTGAGGTGGCAAGAATGACTGTTGACAGCTCTGGAGTCACCAACACTCAAGTACTCCCTGGTGAATGGGGATTATAATCAGCATAAATCTAAGTGACTGTCAGGAGCAAAGTAGCCTTGCCCGGAAGTGTGGCCTGAGTTAAGATTATTTTGGCTGAGGGTAGCTGCCACTGTAACTGCCACCAGAGGGCTCCGCCCTGCTCTGGACTTCTGCTTTATAACTCTCTTTTGGAAGCTGGTTTACCAGCAGCCAATTGTTCCATGGGAGCAGAATAAGTCCTATGCAGACCTTCCTTGGTCAAAAATGTTTTAGAGATTGTTCTTTTTTTAACTTAATAATTCATATTTGCAGCAAAAGTACAAAGAAGAATGTAATAGATTACCTGAAATCTCTATGCCTAGAAACAAACTCGTCATTAATATTTGGATGTGTTTCCTTCTAGTCATTTTGTTTTCTGTGACTATACATTTAAAAACCTACATATAGTTGGAATTGTATTTACCATTTACTAACTTGCTTTTCTTTCTTGGGATTTCATGAACTTCTTTCCCTTACATTCAGTCTTCCTACTTAATGTTTAATATCTGTCCAACATCTCAACAATTGGATGCCCCTAATTTCCTATCTAATTTCTTTTCAATATTTATACACACACACACATATTTTAATTTATTTAACTCATTTATTTGGAAGGTGAGTGTACATATGTATGTATTTATGTATTCATTTGTATTTATGCGTGTGTGTATATATATATATACATGCATACATACAAAGTTTTAATTCTGATTTTTATAAACAAAACTATGATGAACATATTTATTATATACTCAAGTAATTTCCTCAGAAAGCATACCTTATGATATCCTTAGGATAACTTACTAAAATGGGATCATGGATCAAATGGTAATTCATGAACTGTAGTGAATTTAAAGGAATTTAAAAGTTTCTCTCACATATTCAAAACAGATAAAATTTCCACAAAGATTGAAATAGTTTCTTTTTTTTAGGGATGCCTGGGTGGCTCAGCAGTTGAGTGTCTACCTTCAGCTCAGGGAGTGATCTCAGGCCAGGGGATCGAGTACCTCATCAGGCTCCCTGGGAGAAGCGGGCTTCTCCCTCTATGTCTCTGTCTCTCTCTGTGTGTCTCTTATGAATAAATAAGTAAATAAAATCTCTAAGAAAATAAATAATTTCTTTTATATTTTAAGATTTAATTTGTTGTTTGAGAGAGCAAGCAGGCAGTGGAGGTAGGGGAGAGAAGGGCAGAGGAAGAGGGAGAAAGAATCCTAAGAGGACTCCACACTGAGCATTGAAGCCTGCATGGGGCTAAATCTCATGATCATGAGATCACCACCTGAGCCAAAACCAGGAGTCAGGCACTTAACTGACTGTATCACCCAGGTACCCCAAAGATTGAAATAATATCTAAACATCACTGGACAATAAAGTTGTAAAACTTAGATGCTCTGGCTCTTTCCAGTACAGTAGCCACTAAATTTGGCTATTTAAATTTAAATTTTAATTTAGATCAAACTACATTACATTAAAGATTCAGTTCCTCAGTTGTACCACCACCATTTCCAGTGCTCTGTAGTCACATGTAGTTAGTGATATGTGTATTGGACGGTGCAAGTGAAAACTTTGCCATCATCATAGGAAGTTCTTTTGTATAATGCTGCTCTAATATCTTCAACAAGTTCCTTCGTGTTGTGTTTGGAATTCAGCTAGGTTAGACTAAAATATGAACAATACATATTTGAGAGTGATTCATTTGGTTTGTTACAGATTCCCTAGTAAAAAAATTCACCATTCCATTGAAGACATAAAATACTGTGTCTCTCTGAAAATGGAGAAAGAAAATGGAAATTGTAACTTTATCTTGCTTACTCATCCTCTATGAGGTTGAAAGCTAAGCACCAGTGTTTAAACTAACATCACTGTTGATAATGATTACAGCTTACTATGTGTTTGCTATGTGCCAGTGTGTAACTATTGCAAGTCAGGTATTCTTCACAAGGAGGTCAGGAGGTATGGTTGTTATCAATAGTTTATAGAGAAAGGAACTGATGTAAATAGAGGTCAAGAATCTTTTACAGAGTCACATAGCCAGCACATGCCTGGATCCTGATTGGGAACTAAGTCTTCTGGCTTCAAGATCCATAGTCTTACGACTAGCTACACTGCTTCCAAGAACATCTGAGACTGTTAGGGAGAAAACCAGCTCTTTGCTATGCTAAACAACTGTGCACATTTAAAGTAAAGAATGCTTCCCTATTGTTCAAGAAGCACCTACACAGCTTTTTTTCTCATGGAGGTTCCACTGAGCTTGGTCTAATCTGGAATGAAAAATGCTCAGGGCATGGTGGAGAAACTTTTATTCATTTGTATTCCAACACTTTGATTTAACAGAATCTAAGTCAGATATATCTTACACATTCCTTCTCTATCTTCTATTATTGTCTGAAGTTTTGCTAATAAGCCTGGGAAGAAAAGAAGGAAAAAGGAGAAGTTAAAATGCAGTCAAAATCAAAGAGTTTGAGCCCAAACACACTCACTTGATGTGGGTATTGGTTTAATGCTGAAATATTAGAGGTGACACATTTAAGCAAATCTCCTAGATGCTTAAACTTCAGTGAGGAGGGAACAAATCCCAAATCACAGTCCTGAGGGTGGTTAGGTCCAGGCAGAAAGCAGTCTGGGCATTTTCAGTTTCAACCTTTTCCAAAAGGTGTCACTCTAAGGCAGCAGTGGGGAGGTGGGAAGGAGGTGGAGATAGAAATGTCAGATAAGAATAATTGGAAAAATAAGATTAGTAGCCCTCATTTTAACAGATTCTTCACCATAAGCATCACTGTCTGAGAAGTTCTTGCTTTTGAGGAGGGAGGGTTTTGGTGTTTATCTTCACCTTCTGATCTCTGGGTGACCTCCTCTGTGCCCAGAGCGGAGCTAGGCCAGGTCCCAGCTATTCCCACAGGGCCAATTCACATTCCGTTGTGGCTATATCTTGGGATATGGGGATTCCATTGGCTCTGTGTTCTGGTACAAACTGAAAACTACCATCCTCTTGCACTTAGGACAAGTGAAGACAGAAAACCAGGATGAATGGTGAAGGCTAAGGCAGAAGGGCCCATGTATTTTTAAAACGTAGTTTAAAAAACTTTAAAAATTCCAAATCATTAACACAAAATAGACACTAACTCAATACTGACATATAATTTAAGGAAAAAAATTGTTTTATCAAAATATTTGAAGATCAGTTCTTGCCAAGCAAGCCTCATGAAAAGCACAGGACGTTGCCACGTGTCAGGAAGAGACACACAGAACTCAGAGTGGGGCTCTTGGCAGATAACTGAGAGAGAAGCTGGTTTTCAAATATTTAGTTAAACAACACAAATGTATGTGTAAGTTTAAGTCGACACATGTTAATGATTTAAGGTCTTAAACAGGTTTTTTATTTTATTGTTTTAAGGCTCCGCTGTTCACTCTAAAAGTTCCGACAGTTTCTCCAGAGCTGGGTGTAAGCACTAGACTCCTTAGAAATTCATTTAACGGCTTCATTATTCTTCAAGTGTATGGAGTTATGAATTATTCAAATGCAATTGAATAGTCCTGGTAATTTAACCATTTTATAAGACAGTTTTTATGATCTGCCACATGGAATGACTAATAAAATCAGAAATGGCACACAATCATTTGAGTGTTTTTTAAACTGGTGTGGCCTAACAGACATCTAGCTTAAAGAAACCATTAATTATTATGTTCTTCATTTGTAAAAAGAAGTTGATGTATTTTAAAATGTAAGCTTTCTAGAAGTAATATCAGAATTCAATTTTGACATATTTGGGGACCTTGTTTAAGACTTAAGATGTTCCATTTTAAAATATACAAGATCCTTGAAGTTGCCGTGAATTCTGTTTTCATTGAGGGTGGCATTTTAGGAATTAAACAGTTTTCTAAATTATTTTCCCCAAGAAATATTATTGTCTGGTGAATCACCAATAGATGTGCCTCTGAAAGAAGCAAATGCCATATTAAATCAAGACAAATATGCTATTTTCCTGCTGGACTTCTCAAAAGTGGTTATTGACTCAATCATTGTGATTCTCTAAGTAGCAATTCCCTAATGCACAGGACCACAGGTCCCCATAGCCTGGGCTACCAGCATCATTTTTTTCCTTCCTCTTCAATAAGCCACTCCCACTTGACTGATTTAGGGAGGTGGACCATGAGGCCTAGAGCAGGACTGGCTCTTGTTTCACTCTTGCTCATCACTCAGTACTTTTCTTTAATAGCTTTTTCGGGGAAAAAAGATTAATTAATTAATTAATTAAAGAGAGAGAGGGAGAGACCGAGAGCAGGGAGAGAGGCAGAGGGAGAGGGAGAGAAATTCTCAAACAGACTGTCTGCTGAGCACAGAGCCTGATGTGAGCTGGATCCCAGGACTCAGATCATGACCTGAGCCAAAATCAAGCATCAGCCGTTTAACAGATTGAGCCACCCAGCCATTCCTAGCTCTTTTTTTTTTTTTAAATCACAATTGTGATTAATTGGTTTTTGATTTACGCTTGTCTGCCAAACTAGACAGCTTCTGAAGATGAGCCTATCTCAAGTGTCCAGCAGAGTGCCCGGCACATAGGGGACAACCAGTAAGGTGGTGGAAAGAAGGAGGGAGTGCACATTTTCTAGGTCCCAGGGAAGAGCATGTAGAATACAGAGCAGGACTAAAAACTTCCTGCTTGTTCCCCAGCTCAAAGCTTGGGACCTTTTTATTGTGCCATCCTGAATCTCACAGGTTTCTGAGTGCTCCTAGTGGCTGCTGGGGTGACAGTGAATTTAGGTCTTCCTTTCATTCAGGAGCTGAGTAACGGAGCCCCCTCATCTCTATAGCAAGGAGAAGGCGCTTGAGGCAAACAGAGAGCAAGACCTGAAGGGTGTTTGGTGAGGATGGCAAGGGGACCACTGATTTATGGGGTAGGAAAGTATCAGTTTCAGACTCACACTTCATCCATCATTGCACTAAGTGAGTCAAAGGAGGGTGTTTCAGAATCATGCTTTTGCATTCCCCTTCCTGCCATCCTGCAGGTATTTATTGAGTATAGGCAGTGGTATTGTGTCAGGGGCTGAAGGGGCTTTCCAAAGAGGACAAAGAAAAAAAAAAAAAAACAAGACAAAGATATGGTTCTTGTCCTCCAGCAGATTACAATCCAGTTGTAGCAACTAAGCATCCACATGAAAAGTTGTGCAGGAATATGAAGTGGTATTTGATTAGGTGGTAGAAAGTCAAGTGTAGACAGTAAGAACTGGGACTTGGTGGATGCCTGAGTAGCTCAGCGATTGAGCATCTGCCTTTGGCTCAGGGCGTGATCCCGCAGTGCCAGGATTGAGCCTCACATCGAGCCTGCTTCTCCCTCTGCCTACGTCTCTGCCTCTCTCTCTGTGTCTCTCATGAATTAATAAATAAAATCTTTAAAAAAAATCATAGAGATCCTATTGTGAAACCAAAACTTGATCCAGGTATGTGCTTGTCCAGCTTTTAATCACTGTACCCTTCCTGCCATCCTGCATGTATTTATTGAGTATGTACACTAGCTAGAAGGAATGTCAGGGCTGTGAAGGAGGTCAGGGCTCTCTGACAGAACTTTAAGGGTAGAGTGATTTTGGGAACAGGAGGGGGTCATCACTGGCAGTCCAGATGTGTGTGTGTGTGTGTGTGTGTGTGTGTGTGTGTGTGTGTGTGTATACAGTTGAGGATAGGTGACAGGAAGCACAACATTTGAATTCAGTAATAAGCAAACATAAGATGGGTTAAATACTTACCAGGCACTGTATTAATAAGAGTTGACACTTTTATGGCACAAAGAACTAGACATTGTTCTCAAGGTATTACAGATATTAACCCATTGAATCTTTACAAAACCCCTGTGAGCTAAGTTTTGTTATTGCCCTCCCATCACAAGCTAGGAACCTGGGGCTCAGGGAACTTTTGTAACTCACCCAGAGTGCCACAAATAGTAAATGATAAGCTAGCTCCTGAATTCTAATCTATCTATCTATCTTTCTTTCCTTCTTTTCTTTCTTTCTTTCTTTCTTTCTTTCTTTCTTTCTTTCTTTCTTTCTTTCTTTCTTTCTTTCTTTCTTTCTTTCTTTCTTTCTTTCTTTCTTTCTTTCTTTCTTTCTTTCTTTCTTTCTTTCTTTTTCTCTTTTTTTATTTTTTAATAAATTTATTTTTTATTGGTGTTCAATTTGTCAACATATAGAATAACACCCAGTGCTCATCCCGTCAAGTGCCCACCTCAGTGCCCACCACCCAGTCACCCCCACCCCCCACCCACCTCCCCTTCCACCCCCCTAGTTCGTTTCCCAGAGTTAGGAGTCTTTCATGTTCTGTCCCCCTTTCTGATATTTCCCACTTATTTTTTCTCCTTTCCCCTTTATTCCCTTTCACTATTTTTTATATTCCCCAAATGAATGAGACCATATGTTTGTCCTTCTCTGATTGACTTATTTCACTCAGCATAATACCCTCCAGTTCCATCCACGTCGAAGCAAATGGTGGGTATTTGTCGTTTCTAATGGCTGAGTAATATTCCATTGTATACATAAACCACATCTTCTTTATCCACTCATCTTTCGATGGACACCGAGGCTCCTTCCACAGTTTGGCTATTGTGGACATTGCTGCTATAAACATCGGGGTGCAGGTGTCCCGGTGTCTCACTGCATCTGTATCTTTGGGGTAAATCCCCAGCAGTGCAATTGCTGGGTCGTAGGGCAGGTCTATTTTTAACTCTTTGAGGAACCTCCACACAGTTTTCCAGAGTGGCTGCATCAGTTCACATTCCCACCAACAGTGTAAGAGGGTTCCCTTTTCTCTGCATCCTCTCCAACATTTGTGGTTTCCTGCCTTGTTAATTGTCCCCATTCTCACTGGTGTGAGGTGGTATCTCATTGTGGTTTTGATTTGTATTTCCCTGATGGCAAGTGATGCGGAGCATTTTCTCATGTGCTTGTTGGCCATGTCTGTGTCTTCCTCTGTGAGATTTCTCTTCATGTCTTTTGCCCATTTCATGATTGGATTGTTTGTTTCTTTGCTGTTGAGTTTAATGAATTCTACTTTCTAAACACTGTGCTGTGCTACCTCTTTTGTTAAGAATGCACTGTTTTCATATTTGCCAGTATCTACACTAGGAACTTTACATTAATTGCTTCATTGTGTACTTGTAGAGACTCTTATGAGAAGTACTGTTGTTACAGATGAGAAAACTCAGACCCTTTCCCAAGATTCTGACTGACATATGGTAAAACAGGTATTATTAGTACAGTCTGATTTCATAATCATGCTTTTAATCATTCCTCAGCATTTTATTTTTTAATATTTTATTTATTTATTTGAGAGAGAGAGTGAGCAAGAGAGAGAGAGAGCATGAGCAGGGGGGAGGAGCAGAGGGAGAAGGAGAAGCAGACTCCCTGCTGAGCAGGGGGCCTGATGCAGGATTTGATTCCAGGACTCTGGAATCATGATTTGAACTGAAGAGAGACGCTTAACTGACTGAGCTACCCAGGTGCCCCCATTCTCAGCATTTTAAAATACGTTAATTTTTTTTTTAATTCAAAATCCTGAGTAGAATTCTATATATAAAACAAAAGTAGAACAACTCCCTTTGGGACACCTGGGTGGCTCAGTGGTTGAGTATCTGCCTTTGGCTCAGGTCATGATCCTGGGGTCCTGGAATTGTGTCCCACATCAGGCTCCCCCAATAGGGAGCCTGCTTCTCCCTCTGCCTGTGTCTCTGCGTCTCTCTCTCTGTATTTCATGAATGAATAGATAAAATCTTAAAAAAAAAAAGAACAGCTTCCCTTTGAGTGTGGGATGGTAGAGAAAGATCTCTGCTGATTCACATTCCTCCCATGTCATTGACCTATTTATCAGTCCCTAGATGTCCTTGGGAAGCCCTGCTGCTCAAGGGAACACATTTTGAAAACCACTACTGTGGGTAATTGGTAGCTTCTTGAGATGTTGGAGCCAGGCTAGTGATATTTTTGACAAAATATTGGTGGGTTAGGTATATTGATTTGGAAGTAGAGATAAATTATGACAGTGAGTCCTGTGGGACACCTTTGAATCTCAGACCCATAGGGCCCAGTATAAAGATACTTTCAAACACATACAGTCAAAACAGCTGAAAAAAATCAAAAGGTAGTCTAATTCTTCAATTTGTGTCTTTGGAAAACATTGAAAGGGCCCCAGAAATAGCCCCTAGCAACGTTTTCCTCCGTCCCTTTTCTCTTCTTTGCAATTTCCTTATTGTGCCCTTAAAACATACCTCTCTCATCCAAGTTTCAGGGCTTATTCTTCCTCTCTCTGTTCTGACTTCCTTCTCCTTATTACACAGATCATCATAGCCTGTGCTTCAATGTCCTGTACCTTTGTACTTAGTTTCTCAAGTTCACTTTGCTACCCACATATCCTAAAATCTAGGACTGGACCTGGCTGAGAGATACACTATGATGGGGAGAAGCTGATCAGACAAAGCCATGTCCTTGTTTAGGATAGGGGATAGAGTCAAAGGCTAGGAATACACACACACACACACACACACACACACACACACTCAGTCATGCAATTATTTTCAACCTTATTAGGAATGTGGGAGTGGAAGGGATGTGAGTTTGTGTTGTCAAAAGTAATGATAGGAAAGAATGATAGGGGCACCTGGGAGGCTCAATTGGTTAAGTGTGTCTGCCTTTGGCTCAGGTCATGATCCCAGGGTTCTGGGATTGAGCCCTGAGTCTGGCTCCCTGCTCAGCAGGGAGTCTGCTTCTACCTCTCCCTCTGCCCTTCCCACCCACCACTTGTGCTCTCTCATGTGTGCTCTCTCTTTTTCTCTCTCCCTCCCTCTCTTTCTCTCTCTCTCTCTCTCTCTAACAAAATCTTAAAAAAAAAAATGATGGATATGAGAAGTCTTTCCAAAATAGAGCCATATGACTTAATGATGAACTGAAAATAAAAGAGGAAGGAGAGGAAAGAGACAGATGTGGTTCTGAGGTCTTAAACATGAGTTACTGAGTAAAGATTAGGGTGTTGGACCTGTGGATGCGTTACAGAGTGGCAGGTTGAGAGAAAAGGAGTAGGTAGTAGGGATTCAGTTTAGGCATGTGTGCATGGATCATGAATTGGCTTTTGGTCATCTTGCATCTAAAGTGATATTAGGACATCCAAATGAAAGTGATCAACAGGTGGTTAGGTATGTGAAAGAGGTCAAGGGAGTAAAAGATAAAGTTTGAAAGGTATCTATGCATACGTGAGAGCTGTGGAAACAGACTTCAGTTCTTCTCCTAAGGATACACGTGGATGATGAAAATGTTTCTAGGACAGAGTAATAAGAGGAAGGATCCAATTATAGACTGCAAGAAGGTGAAGAATTTACAAAAGAAACATGGGAAATAGGTTCCCAATCTAAAAGAGAGCTTCAGAGAACCCAAGGGAAGAGTTGATTTTAGGGAAATGGTGGATGGATATGACCCCACTCACCCATTAAATCTATTACAAGGGGCTATTTAATTACAAGGGGGGAAATTCTCATGATACATTTATTGAAAACTGTTTGGGAAATTGTATATAGCATCCCAGTTATACATACACGAATGGAGAGAGAGAAATGGAGAAATTTATAACAAAATGTGTATATTGTTTATTTCCAGGTAGCAGGATTTTGGGTGATCTTAATGAAAAAGAATGTCATTATTTTATCTTAAAAAGAGAAATTTTAAATATTTATATCTGTATCTTTTACAATTTGTACAATGAGTGTACTTTATTCTCATTAAGAAGAAAAATTATTTTATTGACATCAGTTAGAAAAGAATAAATAATATGGAGGCTACGTCATTTCACTTATTGCCCACAAACATGGAACAGAATAAGCAGCCTGGTCCTGTGTTTCCTGGCAGGGAAACTGAAGCTGAAAGAGATGTAGGAATTTGTGTCAGTCACATTGTAAGTGATGGAGCTAGGATTCTAACATGGGGCTTTTTAAGGCACAAGTTACATATACATGGTTAAAATGTTACATCAAATGAGAGGAAAAAGTTGGCTGTGCAAACTATACATTATGAAAAGATATGTTGGGGGCACCTGCGTGGCTCAGTCAGTTAAGCATCTGCCTTCAGCTCAGGTCATGATCTCAGGTCCTGGGATTGAGCCCCATGTCAGGCTCTCTGCTCAGCAGGGAGTCTGTTTATCCCTTTCTCTCTATCCCTCCCTCTGTTCATGTTCTCTCTCTCTCTTTCTCAAATAGATAAATAAAATCTTTAAAAAAAAAAAAAAAAGACATGTGGCAAGAAGGAAGATACCAGTGGTGCAAGTATAGAGTTTCCATGGTATAGCAAGAGTGAAAAGCAATTTTCTTTCTTGATGAGAGGGGACTGGTGGTGGGGAGATGGAGGCAGGTATAGGGCACTTGATAAGAAGTGTGACAGTTTACTTGGCCAGTGGTAACAGACAGTCCATCATCTCAAGGTGTATAACAAAAGAGGTTTATACCTTGCTTAGGTAATATGGGTTGGCCTTGGGCTTTGTTGTGGTCACTCAGAGACTCAGGCTGAAGGAGACACCATCTGAAACACACTTTTATAGCCACAGGGAAAAGGGAGGGTTGGGGTTGAATACTAGCACTTACATGCTTTACCTGGAAATGACAATGATTTTATTGGCCAGAACCTCAGCCCAATTAAAATGGAGGGGCAAAGTGTAGCTGTACCACGTGCCCCTAAAGAGGAGAACGGGAATATTGTGAACCACTCTAATGACCACCACAACAGGGAGAATATTACTTGCTTTTTTAATGCTCCTAATTTCGTAGCAAAAGAAATAGTTGGCAGAACTCTAGTAGATGTTTAACACAGGAGGTATCATGGGCATCACCCAGGAAACTGAGACTCAAAGAATCAAGTGATCATTTGTACAAAGTCACAGAGAGAAACAGTGGCCGTGTGAAGACTAGAACTGTGTGTCTGAGGCCAGTGACCCCCAGTGGCCCTCAGTGTGCAATACTCACTGGCCTGGGGTATGTGATTTTGGAGGAGTGGTGGCCATGGCCTAGGAAACTATTGGAGACTCTGCTTGCAAGGTGTTGAGAATAGCAGTCTCACCTCATACGGGGAGTTGTTGATGCTGGAAGCCAATGGCATCTCCATCAGTAAAAACTCTGGACTGCATCTCTTAGGCGCCCAGGTTTCTCTATGTGGTTATTGCTGAAATGACCAAGAAAGACTGCAAATCACTACTCTAAAAGTGTAATTGTGAAAGTTGAGTTAACATAAAACTAGCTGAGGCTGGCCCCAAGCAGTAAAGTGGCAGGTGAATTAAATACCTGGAAACCCAGTGGAGCAGCTCTGTGTCTATAGATTGCAGACAGGTCAGCTTCAACTTAATGAGAGAGAGTTTAGCTGGTGAGAATCCTGGATAGTGTCCTTCTCTGGGATCAGTAGTGCATTCAGAATAGAGAGCAATTTATGAAAGGAAATGAGGTCATGAGGACATAGGCCATCCTATAGAGAGTTAGGCAGACTAAATCTGAGTTGGTACTTGGAATGAACATAGTTCTGATCTTTTTTTACACTGCTATCAAAAATGGGAGGAGGGAAGGAGGAAAAATATCTGCTTCAGTTTCACTAAAGCATTGCTTTGTAGAAGGGCTGCTAGTCATATTTATAATATTCTATAAATTTACATCAGAAATTATTACAATTGTTTTTTAAATTTTGTATATTTCTAAAGTTAAAGAATAATACTATTTATTCTACACTTAAGCAGGTGTGGTTCTGGGACTTCCATGGTTAACCCTCATATTCCTTGCTATTTAAACTATATTTGGTTTTGGCTTTGACTTACATTATATGGTCATCAAATTCCTCTTTTTATCAGGGAAAAAAATGGAAGGTTTTCTGAATCTTAAGAGCATGTAATTTACCTTGGATGTGAACTATAATGCTTATTCTGAAAAAATTCCATGTAAAACTGAAGAAATTGTGTAGAAATTCTTTATGAATTGCAACCTAACATGTCATTGACACATTTTGAAGGGCATTTTGTTGACTTTAGTGATGGATGATCCCATTCTGCCAAGTTCAGCTGGAAGGGGGGTGGCTTAGAAACCCAAATATCAACCCTGGAATCTAGAAACTTCCTGGAACCATGGTTTTAAATCAGCAGGGTGGATGCGGCCTGCATCTGTGCAAGGGATGGCATTTCACTGGCTCGCTCCACGGAAGTCTCTGGAACAGAATTGTAAACACCAGCCCTCTTTGTTGTGTGTTGGCTTTTAAAAGCCCCCAATGGTTTGGGGAGGATAAGGCCTTGCCTTGGGGCTCCCTGGTCCAATTTTTTGGGACCTGGCTAAAAATCCTGGATATTTGATAGTCTGGCTTATTTCTATGGTGTATTAGCACCCTATAAAAGTTACATGTCATTTATTTCAAGTTTAGAAACCTCTCAAACTTCAGGGGCAAACCAAACTTGAACCTTTTGTGGCTGGAATTCTGTTTACCTTTGGCCAAACTTTACTTCCTGAATATGAGGCAGGGAGGTGAGGTGAGAGGGGGCTCCTGAGGCCCCTTGGACATCAAATCGCTTTTGCCAAACAATGCTTTGATAGGTTAAAACATGAATGAATCTGAAACACGTAGATTAGCTTCCTGTCAGAATACTCTGGGGCCTACACACAAAAGTATATTGTGCTGGGCAAATGCATTTTGAGTGTTCCCTTCCGCCAACTGTGAGGCAGTATCTGAGATTTTTTGCCAAACACAGGTTGAAATTGGGTCAAGCCAGTTACCTTCCACTTCTAATAAATATATAAATAGTTTCTATAAAGGTTATTGGACAATCCAATTGAATAAGAACTTTGGATAAATTTGGACATTACTTGTGTTTGAAACATTTATTTTCAACCAGTGACAAAGAAAGAATGGGCTCTAAGATACAGTGCCCTGTTCAAGGATGGCTATGATTCCTTTGTGTCTATTGTCAGAATATAGGCTAGCAAGGAAGTCCTGGTGCTTGAATGAAGGAGAAATAACACACCATTCGATGTGCCTTTCAGATAGAGGAACTGATGAATGCATTGGAGAAGACCAGACAGGAACTGGATGCTACCAAGGCACGCCTGGCCTCCACACAGCAGTCCCTGGCTGAAAAAGAAGCACATTTGGCCAATCTCCGGATAGAAAGGAGAAAACAGCTGGAGGAGATCCTGGAGATGAAGTGAGTATCCATTTTTGTTTTCCTAGTTTCTCTTTTCTAACTTTTCTTTAGGGATGGGGAAAGAAAGTCTATAGAAGACAAAGAAAGAGCTTGAAGAAAGAATAATTTAGCCAACACTTAACTGTTCATTTTTGTGACTCTGCTTTTTATATTTTTTTAAATTATAGCTTCCATGTCCCAATTTGCACATTTTTCATATATGTTATTCAAAAAAAAAAATTCAGCATTAAATTTTGTGTGTCTGTGTTTTGTGGATGGCGCTATTATTCTTAGATTTGTCTCAAAGGTTTGAGCTGGCCAAGAGACAGAGTCCTCATTAAGCACAATAGTAATTTGAGTGCTGCTTAAAGTTAAGTGGAAACTTTTCTGAGGAGGTATTTCCTAATTGTGACTATAACTTTGCTAATTATATTCTTTTCACATGTGTACAATGTGTAGCTTGTGTTGGCTTTCATAGAGTCTCAAGGTTGGCACCTCTTTGTTTAGAAAGCAAGGACTCTGATTTGCTGGGTGATAAAAACAGACTTGGAAATCCCACTGCCACCTCCTCCCCCTCACCCAAGGGTAGGGTAGGTGAGGGATATGGGGAAACTGGAACCAATCTCTTTCTTTGATTTAATCAATAAAGTGTGGTCTCATGCTGGGCAGTGATCCTTCCTGTGGGCCTGTGACACACCCATCTCCACCTAGCTCTTATTTCATTCTTACTATGAAATAATATTACCATGGAAGAACATAGGAAAGAAAATTACTCAAAGATTTTAAAAATAATCACTTGGTATGGATCCATTCCTAAAGAAGTAGGCAAGAAGCAGCATCTCTCTATATAAATTAAGATGAAATAATCTCTAAGATATAATTTAACTTCCTTCCACAATAAGGAAAACGTACATAATTATGGCATCTTAAGCCTGTAACATAGACTTTGAAATTGGTGGCTAGGTATGGAAGCATGACCTTATCCTGACCCCACAAGTCTTACACATGGTTAACATTAAACCCAGAAAGCTTAGATCATGGAAAATATGGAATGAAATATTTTGAACGATTTAATAATGAGGACAAAACTTTTATTCCTTGTCAACTACCTCAGTTTCTCCAAGACCAAAGAATAAGTATTTTTAATGCATAAATTTGCATCTTTCCTAATTAAACAGTGTATAATAGAAACAGATATTATTATCTTTAGTTTAGAAGTGAGTGAACTGAGATTCAGAGAGATTTCAAATAATTTGCTTATGGCCATCTGGCCAGGATTAAAACTGAAATCTTCTACTTCAAGCTCCCTTTCTACTGTCTTATTTCCTCATGGAGCTTATGTGAATTCCACCAAGCCTGGAACTTTGTTTACTTTGAGTCACTGTGGATATCAGACTGCCTAGAACAGCAGCATATGGTAAATGCTCAATAATTGTTTATTGAATGAGTGAATAGATTGAATGCAAAGACTAGATTTATTGTAGCTAAGAAGAAAAGTATTTCAAGCAGCTATGACATTACCAGCTTGATCAATAATTTATTAACAATAGCAGTCCATTGATTCCGTGAGGCTTTATTCTTTTCCATTCACCAGTCCCACTTCTGCCTCCTTGTGTATTGTGATGTATGAAGTTCAGCCTAGTTTCTCTCATTGTTCTCCAGCTATTCCCAAGTTAACTCTTTATCTCTTGGAGTGATTTATTATGACTTTTAAAGGAAACTTCCATTACTTCCTGTTTATAAAAAGGACATATACTTTCAGCATTTTGAGAGAGCAAGTAATGGTGAAACACACTGGTTTGGGAGTCATCAGATCTAGGTTGGAATCCTGTTTCTTCCACTTGGCGGCCGTATGATTTAGGGGAAATGACCTTAACATCGCTGGCCCTTCTGTTTCCTCCTATAATGACTTTGGTGGGGTGTTTGAGAGGAGAGGCACTCAGGAGGGCTTGGCACAAGGAAAATGATATATGTGTGTAAATGACGCTATCAGCCAATGAAAATATGTCATTTGTTTAGTATACTTTGTGAAGAGTATCATTTATCTAAAATTTGGATTTATTTTTCTTAAACATATAAACCTTTTCCGTGTGTATGTTTTCCCACTTAATTTCATGATTTCAGATAGCACCTAACTAAGACCTCTTTTGGTGAATTGCCATATTATTGCTCAAGTGCTTAATCTTCTGCCACTGCAAAATAAATACAGAATTCTTCTGTTAATTCCTTTGGTAAGAGTAACAAAGCCCTGCTTCATTAAGCCCAATATGGACTCTATTCACTATTTAACTGGCCCAGAAGCCTCACTTATGGGCTCCTTCCCAGGACCATAGGGACACAGGTACAAGGCAATTATATTGACCAACAACTTCAACTTGGCCTCCTGGGGTATTCATGTCAACCAGCTAGTTTGATCAATCTTGATTTTTAAACTGAGTTGACATATTGGTTACTGGACACTAATTGAGTCAGTGTAGGTTAGTGGAAACAATCAGATGGGTATATCCCTGCCCATATTTACTATCATTCTGTGCCGAGCATTATTGGTTTTCTTTCAATTGGCAGGCATCGTGTAAGCAACATTAGGTGAAGTCTATCTACTTCCAAACCCTGGTGGGGAGAGACTGTATAGTGTTAGAGGACAGAGGGGTGAGACCATGAGTCAAGAGAAAGGAGGTGGGATATGTTAACTTACCCATAACATTGAAGATCACTCTCTGGTTATTTCAGTTTTCTCTTCAGTAACATGGAGGTGATAATAACCACCTTGCCTACTCTATGTAATTGTTGTACAGACAGGACTTTTTTTTTTAAGTACTGAACTGAAATGAATATAAACCAGCATATGTGAAAGTGCTTTGAAACATAAAAGGGGCTTTTGAAATGAAAGGTGGTGTCTGTTAAATTTGTTGTAAAATCAAATGGCACAGAGTTTTAAAATTGGAAAGCAGCTGGGTCCAACCTCCCAGTGTGCATAAACCAGATTCCTACCCACATAATTACTAATAGAGAATTCACCAGGCTCTGGTGAACACCATTCTTGTTGGAAGTTGTGAGCTCTGGCAGGTACCTCATTGGTTCTTATATGGAACCAAAATGGCTTTCCATGTAATCTTCTCACTTGGTTTTTGTTCAGGGCTACACAGAATTCACCTGAGCCCCATACACAGCACAGGCAGCATTTCAGATATTTCATCTGGTAATAGTGTTCATTTTAGAAAAGAAAAATGAAGAAATATGAAGAAGCAAAATTAAAAAGAAAATCACCTATGATCCTACCATGCAGGGGCAGACACTGATGGTATTTTGGTGCACACCTTTACAAATAGTCTTTATTTTTTTTTTTTGGTCTATATTTTTTAACACAATTCAAGTATTCTTGTATTTTGTAAATCCTGCTTCTTTTGCTTACTAGATGATGAACACCTTTCCATGCTACAAACATAGAATTGTATTATTTTTTAAATATACTGTCATTTAGGTTTACTTCTTTATTGGACATTTATCTTGGTTCCAATGTTTGGCCAATATAAAGAATGTTTTGATAAGCATTCTGCTGTTCTGTTTTCTTAACTTATTTTTAAGTAATTATAGATTAATATGCAGATACAAGAAATCATTTTCCTCAATGGTAAGATGTTTCATAATTATAGCACACCAACAAATTGATATTGGTACAATTTACCAACTTTATTCAGATTTCTCTGGTTTTATGTGCACTTGTAAGTGTGTACGTATTTATTTATATGCAATTTCATCACATGTATAAATTCATGTAACCACTATAACAGCCAAGATAGACAACTGTTCCATCATTACAAAGATGCCTTGTGCTACCTTTTGATAGCTACCCCTACAACCCAGCTCTTTCATTTATAAACAGAATTTTGTTTTGTTTATAATATTTTGGGACATGTGCCATACTAGTCTATATTTTTCCCTCCCATTCTCCTGGAGCAGGGCAGGGAATTATCTTCTTAGTTTAAATTAGATTGACTTTAGAATGAGAAAATTTTGCTTGATTCCTATAACTTAAATATTTCTCATGAGTTTTATTTACAGTAGAATTTCTTTTTAATATTGGATATGTAGAACTTGTCATGTGGTAGGCATTTTTTTTTTTAAATTTTGAGGAATGAAAGGATGAATTAGCTCAAAATGTCATGAATATTCATTGAGCACCTACTACCTGGCAGGTACTGTTATGAGTAGATAAACAGAAAATCCTACCTGATCAAGCTTGCAGTTTAAATGAGTGGAGGAAATAAATGAACTAATAAATAAATCAGTAAACGAATAGATAGACGAGTCAAATAGTTTTTTCCTGTAACCAAAGAAATCTGGAATTACACTTACAAAACTATTCCAAAGAGAAGAACTCTTGTAGATCTTTGGGGTAAAGAGGGACATGGAAAATGCAGTGTAAATTCCTATAAACCTAACTACAAGTCAAAGGAGAGCCTTTGACTGTATTTCATGTAGGATTCTTCCCCCTAAGACCTCCTCATTTAGTTTGGTCTTTATTGGTTAGTATTCTAATTGCAATCATTATTCCCACACTGGGAGGAAGTAATAGTCCCCAACCCTGCATTTTCTTTTTTTCTTTCTTTTTTAATATTTATTTAATTATTTACGAAGACCTTATTATTATTTATTTATTTATTTATTTATTTATTTATTTAATATTTATTTGTAATATTTATTTATTTGTGTGTGAGAAAGAGAGTGCACCAGCAGGGGGAGGGGCAGAGGGAGAGAGAGAGAGAGAGAATCTCAAGCAGACTCCCTGCTGAACATGGAGCCTGATGTGCTCAATTTGATTTGATGCTCAATCTCAGGACCCTGAGATCATGAACTGAGCCAAAACCAAGAGTTTGGCTGGGTGCTCCAGCCCTGCATTTTCTTTTCTTTTCCCTTCTTTTTTTTTCTTTTCTTAAAGATTTTATCCATTTATTCATGAGAGACACAGAGAGAGAGAGGCAGAGACATAGGCAGAAGGAGAAGCACACTCCCTGTGGGGAGCCTGATATAGGTCTTGATGTAGGACCCCAGGACCACGACCTGAGCCAAAGGCAAACACTCAACCACTGAGCCATCCAGGTGCCCCCCAACCCTGCATTCTCATAGAAGAGCACAACATTCACTTTTCCTTGTGCATAGGATTATTCTTTAAAAAAAAATCTAAAACTTCATACTACAACATTTCCTAATGCTTCGTCTTTGCTGCCTTTGCTCCTATTTAAAAAGAATTTTATTTTATTTTTAATTTTTTATTTATTTATGATAGTCACAGAGAGAGGCAGAGACATAGGCAGAGGGAGAAGCAGGCAGAGGGAGAAGCAGGCTCCATGCACATAGGCAGAGGGAGAAGCAGCCCGACATGGGATTCGATCCCGGGTCTCCAGGATCTCGCCCTGGGTCAAAGGCAGGCAACAAACCGCTGCGCCACCCAGGGATCCCTAAAAAGAATTTTACTAAAATAATATTAAGAACATCATTCTATATATTTGGTTTTATAGTGCTGGTTAATAAGCTTACATTTCATTAACCAAAGAGCAATTATCTAACTTGTGACAAGTGAATTTGGTATCTGTGGCTAAAAGGAATTGAAGGCCATGAGATACAGTACTTAAAAATCTATCTGTATCACTTGCTTAGATTACTTAAACTAGAATATAATTTAATAGGAAGACAGTGAGGCTGACTGATATGTTCAATTTAGTTTTAAATACAGAATGAGTGAGAGTGTAGAGAGCTGGTCAATAGTTACATGATTTGAAATGTGTATTTTAGACTTTTGGTGATTTCTTGTGCTTATGTAAAGATTTTAATGAAACCTGTACATTTTTAACTCATCTGATGATGTTCTAAGATCCATCTTACTTTACTGGGTATTGTTGCATTTTAGACATTTTCTCCAGATAGCTTCAAAAGCCTTTGTATATATTGAGCTATTTTAGGAAGTTTACAGTGAGGTAAGGCAGCAGCTTATTCCAAGGCATTATCCTGTGGGCCTCTTTGATCTAGGATCCTTTTTGAGAGAGCCACTCATTAGGTAAGTACTCTTCAAAGGAGAGGCAGGGTGCAGAAAATGATAAAATCAATTTATTCTTTACTTCATGCCAGCATGAGAAAAGACAAATCATATTTCTTTAGGGAGGAATCCTAAGTGCTTGGCAATTTGAACAGGATAAATGAAGCCTGGGAGAGGAGTTTTGAAGGCATCCATTACTTAAAATTGGTAATCTCAGTTGCACCATCTTACAGAGATGTTATGGGGATTGAATGAAATTATGCATTTATGAGAAAGTTATTTTTAAGTAGTAAAAGATCATATATGTATGTGTGTATTTATGTATGTATGTGTGAATATATAATGTCATGTTACATATTAATGTTAGTTAAATACATAGTTCACATATACAGATTCTATCTTCAAATTCCAAATTAGCCTCATGCTTTCAACATTTTTTTTTGTCACAATGAAATCCTTTCTGTATCCAGTGGTTTATCTAGAAAAACTTTGACATGTCTAATATAAAAAAATATTAAATACTAATGTCAATGTGTTGTAGAATGTCCTACTTTGTCTGGTTGTTTCTATTTATTACCTGCTCAGTGTGAAAAGTAAGGTGAGTCAGCTAGAACACTGATGAAGCTCATTGCAGCTTTCCAGGTTTCCTGCAATGGTTGAGGACAGGTGACGGAGAGAGAAAATAAATGTCACTAAGAACTGCTCATCCAACATTGATTGTGGTTTGCACTGCAGGCAGTCACATAAATGCACAGTTGCTTATCACTTGTGATTTCTGTTTCTTTCTTATACCCTGAAGTTGGTACGTTAGAGCCGTTAGTGGATGAGGAAAGACCTGCTATACACAAAGCGTATAGTGGGTTAGTAAAACTTAACTACAAAGAAAATAACTTTAGAATAGTAGAATGGTCTAATTAACTTTAAGTGCAAGGAACAGAAAACCTCATATTTCATAAGCTCATACAAGTAGCCATGTAGTCACTGGGGACCTCTACTCCTTCTGTCTTAATGCTTTGCCATCAAGTGTATGGCTTTCAGCCTCAATGCAAGATTTTTGTCTCAGCTCTAACCATCCTGTCCACATTCCAGTCAGCAGAAAGGAGGAAGGAGAAAGGAACCTATCCACTCTTTAAGTCACACAGGCCATCCATTGACACCTCAGTCATTAATGGTTCATTCAAGAAGCATCCATTCCGTGCAAGGACTGTTCTGTGCCTTAGGCACCAATCTAACCACTGTTCTAAGTGAACAAATCAGGACACAGATTCTTCCATTTCTTTCATTCTGTGTAGGTGCAGGAACTAGTGCAGGGGAAGGAGCCCATCAGCCAGTGATGAGGTCATGTGGTCACACTTAGCTGCAAGGCAATCAGGGAAATGAAGCCACTCACTGGGTAGCTCTATGTCCAGTTAACATTCAGGGAACCCAGTACCAACACAGGAAGGAAGCAGATTGGCAGCAATTAGTAGTATTTGCCAAAATAAACAAACTATGAAAAAAATGTGTTGATTGATAGGTCATTTCACTGAGTACATACAGACCACATTGCACCTACACTTCCAGAAATGGTCTTTGTAATAGACATTTACTTATATTCATGCATTCAGTCCAGTATATATCTGAAATCGTTTCTGGCTATCAACATTGGTAAACTATGGGGGAGACATGTGGTGAGTAAACAGGTTCAGGAATACCTGTTGTTTTAGTTGGGATAGCTGATGGGCGAACCGTGTTAGGCCTAGAGAAGGCCAAGAAGCACGTGCTTCCTTCAACTGTTAAGGGGGTGACACATAGGAAAAGAAGTGGGCTTGATTTATGTTGCTTCAAAAGATTGTGCTAGAGCAGGGGTATAGAATTTAAGAGGAGGAAGACCTTTCTTCTGTGTTCTGTAGAACTTTGTAGTAGTAGGACTCTGTAGCCTGTGGGGGCAGCTTGCAGGGTATGTCAGCAATTCCTGTGTGAGCAAGAAACACCTATTCTGGGTGCCATGAAAGGAATTTCCATCCCCAGAGAGAGGACTGTAGGGTGATCACAGGGCTTCAAATATGGAATTCTATCCATAATTTCACTAAACAAATGACCTGAAACATGGATGATATTTAGGAAATGCTGGAATTTTCTTTGTTCTTTCCTTGAGGAACTTTGTTTATATGCAGAAACTGCCAAAAGCCAAAAACGACCACTTGGTTTAGGACATGGTCTTCTCTGATAGACCACAATAGAATTTTTGTGTATTTTTGTACATTGTTATTTTTCATAAAACTCTTTAGATGAAAAAGATATTAGCCAAACAGAGACATGTTTCACAAATCATTATAGGGAAAGAATCACTTGTTAAATTGCATGTCAGGTAGAATCAAGAGCCCTTTACTCTCCCTGCCTTAAGGAATGTACTATCTCTGATTGACATGCCTTCAGAGAATTAAACTAGCCCAGGCATATATACTATTCAGTGCATGCAAGACTTTGGGTGATGGAATTACTATGACCAGTAAACTTTTATTAAGTGTTTATTACATGTCAGGCAGGGGCACATTGCTGCCACCTCCTGTGAGCTGGGAAGTGTTATTATCCCCACTATGTAGATGCAGAAACTGAGTCTCAGACATCTGGAACTCAAATGAAAGTCTGTTTAATACTATAGTCCATGATCTTAACATTGAGCACACTGTCTCTGAGCGAAGAATTTAGATTTTGTTGTAAGAATTTTAAGTGTGGGAATGGCAGGACTGGTTTTGATTAAATAGTAGAAGGCAATGGGCAGATAGGTGCTTCCAATTTGCCTCTGGGGTGCAGAACAGCAGGCTGGGGTGGTGGTGGGAGGGAGGGGGGAGAGAGGGAGCTAATTGGAAAAGGCCTTTGAAGTCAGCTTCCTTATCTTAAAACAAAATAGTCACACACTGTCTTCTTGTCAAAAACATGCACTATATGTATAGTTTTAATAGTGAAGAATGTCAGTCAAAAGGACCCTTGGCCTGGTGGTTTTTAATGGAAATACAAACATTTTCTGAGCTAAAGCAGTATAATCTTTCAGCTTAAATAATCATAATCAGCAGTTAAATAATCTAAATGCTTGTGAATTGAGGAGCTTAAATAATTTCAACCACCATACTTTATGTTATCTCCATCCTCACAGCAGCTTCATGGGGGCTAGGAAAGGTCAGCCATTAAGACAGGGAAAGAGAAATGTACAGGCCTTCCAACCTCATAAAGCACAGCAAGTCAAAGGGGACAGTTGTGGTCCTTCTTCCAGTCCAAGAGCAACATCCTGTTGGAGGAATTTTTTTAAGTACTTGATCTAATGCTGTGGGGGTTACTGCCAGGTTTAGCCTCAGGAGGCAATGGATGGGGCAGCTATATCACACAAAGAGAAACCAAGGGCCAGATGGTACAGCCAGGATCATGCATCAAGTCCTGAAACAAGAATTCTCTGTGAATTCGGTCCAGTGAGCTGGGGTTTTGGGACTTGAACTCACAGCCTAAATCTGCCAGTTATAGCTGAGTGAGCTGAAGCCAGCCTGACCCAGTCTCTCCAACGGTGAATAAGGCTTTGGACTCAGATGACCACATTAATAGTCTATGATTATCTAAATAGTAGTTTTTTGCCTGGGGTTGAGTTGCCCCCTGTGGGACATTTGGCAGAGTCTGGAGCCATTTGTAGTTGTCACAGTTAGAGGGGAGTTGCCACTGGCATCTAATGGGTAGAGACCAGGGGTGCTACTGAACATAGGACAGCCTCTATAACATGAAAGAATGATCCAATTCCAAATGCCAACAGTGGACATGGAGAAACCCATAACTAGCCTCCCTTTTTAAGGAGGCTGGCGTATAAGTTTGGGAAGAGCAAAAAGCTTTGTAGGATCTCATCTCTCATTTAATTTGACTTATTTTCAAAGGGGACTTACATAGAATAGGTTTTCCCCATTCAGAATCATGATCTTGGCCCAGAGGGTTTGGTGGCCTGGGATTTCCTGTTTTGTGTAAATGACTTTGAATTCTTGACTCTGGCTTGCTATCTTAGGACTATAGAACAGCTCACCATGGAGGTCCCCAGTGAAATTGGCACAAGTCTCATATCCAAATCCCTAGGAGACTGTAGTCCTTATAAAACATAAATCCTCACTAAGATACAAAAGACTTGATCCATCCATGCCTACTGGTCAACAGATGATGAATACCTCTCTAGCTCTGGTGTTCCATCATTCTTTAATCTGTGGTTCTTTTTGGTCCTTAGTTTGCCCAGCTATAAATTGAAGGTATGAAAGTGGACATTTATCAATATGCTAGTCCTCTAGCCAGCTCTATATATCGATGCCCCTCTCTCTCCGTTTTTGTTCCTCTCTTCCAATTGTTCCCTTCTTTACTACATCCCTCTGAGTAGCTAGGTGTTTTGCTAGGGACTACTTCTTGCAATGGTTGTTTAGAGCAAAAAGGGTAGAAGAAAAATGAGGACACTGCAAAGGTGGGAGACTGTATGCCAGAGCAGAGGCTAGGAGCATCAATGGAAAATAGACTGTTGCCCAGATGCCAGCTGCCTGCCTCTGAAGGGCAGGAGTTAGGGCAAATCCCAACTTAAAGGTTTTTCTGTCTTCCTGTAGTATCTTCTTTGCATAGATAAAATGTAGTCCAGATATAATCAAGGGAAGCCTGAACCCTGAAGAGATGGAGGGCGAACAGGTAAATATCTTCATCCTCACTGGAAGAGGACATCTCAAAGGCTCCAAGTCAGTGAAGACATATAGAGTTATAGGACAAGGCATAGCATGGAGATGGGAAAGGCTTTGAATGTTCTGGATCCCTGGAAAGCATTTAATAAAAGTGTGTTGAAGGAATGAATGAATGCTGATGAAAGTTATACTCTGCCTCCTGCTAGCTGCCTCTTCCTCCTTTCCCTCTACCTTGGCCATCCCTGCCTTCTCTTCTACCCAGACTTCCCCTTCTTGTCCTTTTTCTCTTCCTTCTTTCCCTTTGCTTCTGACTACTGTCCTCTCTCCTCTTCTTCCCTTCCCTTCCCTTTCCTACCCTTGTTCTGATACCCTACAAAATAATGGGGTTTAAAATATTTTCTGGATTTTCTTAGCATAATGGTTGTCTTGCTAGATTTTAATTTTGACCTTTGGGCAGGAGGCAGGCCAAGCACCCTGGGAAGGAATAGTGTGTGTGTGTGTGTGTGTGTGTGTGTGTGTGTGTACATGCATGTACACACATGTTTGGAGAAGAGAAGGGCCTGGCTCTGGAAATCTTGTCTGGAGAATGAAATGTTGAGAGAAGACTAGTCAGTTCATCAGCAGCAAAACAATTGAGAACTATAGCCTGAAGCCAAACCGCCAATCAAGTATGGCCAAGGTCTTTTGTTTTCCAGTCATGGAATTTGGGAACCAACAGATTGTGAAAATTGAAATGCAGTGTTTGACTTGATCTTTGGGTTAAGCCAATATCCCTGGGATCTTAATTCGAACCTGCAGGAGGCTGTGGCCAACTTTGGGGATCTGTTATTACTCATACCCTACATTTCACTTACTTGAAGAGATTTGCAGAGTGCACTGCAGCTAGTGCCAGCATGCAGTTATGATAAAAGTTAAATTACTGTCTTTCTGTTCTATTTTGAAATTGGTGTTTGTGTGTTCATTTCATGAGCCCTGAGCTTGGAGCTTCTTTTTCCTCTTGGCTCCATCTCTGGAAGTTTTCTTGGAAAACTTTCCATTTGATACATTTCTAAGACTCTCATTAGCTAAGGCTTTATTCTAGGGCAACATGGGGTTGGGTGTGCCCAGTGGTTATCCTCTGCTCTTTCCTACCACCTGCATTCTTTAGGAGGGGAAGCTGTGCCCTGGGAAGCTGCCCTCCATGGGGTACATTTCTAGGGTTCCCTTGCTGGCTGACTCCTGGTCAGGTTCAAGACAAATAGGAGCCACTGTAGGATATGGGAAGTTGTAAGGAGAAAAAAGCTAGAGAGTTTCCTCCTTGTTGCCTTCCTGCTTTGTGGACATGTCTCTGGAGGTAGAGACTTCTCTCCATGACTTCAGCTTCTTCTCAGCAATGCTCCCTCCATGGCTCCTGCTGGCACTAAGATGAATTCATGTTTCCTTTTGCCCCTCACCCCAAGGCGCAGAAATGGCAGCCCACTATTGGCAGTTTCTGGGTGTCTCACCATGTCTTGTTTGTTTTATTAACCCTGTCCACCTCTCCTCTGTAGACCTTTCATTGAAGTCTCCTCATTGGACCCATCTGTGGTGAATTCTGTCTTCAGCCAGACCTGGACTGGTATAATGGGGAAGGCCCTGGTGCTATGGTCACATGTGTGAGATTTGTTAGGATGATTTGAGAAAGCGATGTTAGAAAATGTTTACATTTCCCATATTAAGTAATTTTGGAAAAAGAAGCAGATTGCTTGATGCTTAAGTCAAAACACTGAAACAAAACTGCCATTCTGTGGTTTTTCTAAAAACACTTGGCTTCCAAATGACCTTTCAATATGAATGACGGCTGCTGCCCCAACCCCAGAAACATGTAGGGCTGATGTGCCCAGAGTCAGTCTTAGTCTTAGGACTAGTGAAAACAGCCTCTTGCTCCTTCCACATACAAGGGAAAACAATTTTTCTCCTATTCTTCAGGCCTGGGGATGTTGGCTTGACTGAGAAGGGAAGAGGTTCTTGAGATAGAAAGAAAGAGATCATTCTAGGGCATCCTGGCCAGAGTACAAGTCAGCTGCCTCCTGGCCATGAGTAGCCTCCTTTCACCCAAGCTCTGAGCATTTGGGATTTCCATAAAGCTAAAGGCATTGCAGCTCTGAGCAGTAACTACTCTAATAGTACTCTAGCCTGAGGTACAAGCCAGGCACTCCTTATTTACTCAGGCATTTGTTCAGGCATGAACTCATTCACTCATTCATAAAACAAATCATTCAGTGAAGTCAAAGTTACTTATTCAGAGCATGAATGAATTATTTGATATCCAGTCAAAGGATTAGAAATCTGAATACAGAATGGTAGTGAGGGTAAGTGTGTATAAAAGGAAAGTTTTGTATAGTAATGAGAGTACTGAAAGTAGAAGAGCTCCCTGAGGATATATCTGTGAGCCAGGATATGATGGATGAGTGGGAGTTCATTGTGTGAAGAAGTAGGGCTAGTAAGTAGGGTCAGGTGAGGGAGCACATTCCAAGGGGCAGGGGCTATCCCTGCAAAGGCCCTGTGGCAGAAGGGATGACATACTTTGCATTAGCTCATGGGAGGCCTGTGTCACTGGAACACAGAGACCACAGCAGGGAGCAGGAATAGCTAAAGCTGGAGGGGTGGCAGAGGCCAGGACCTTGAGGGCCAAAGTCAGATTATCAATATTTATCCTAAGGAGAACAAGAATCCATTGAAGGGAGGGGGCATGATGGGATTAGGATTTGAAAATGATAAAAAAAAAGCAATTACAATGTACTTACCATATGCCAGAAACTTTTAAAGAGCTTTGTAAAGATAACTTATTTTATCTTCACATGACCCTCTAAGATAAGTACTGTTATCATCTCCATTGTATGTCTGAAGCAACAGAGATACAGAGGGGTTAGGTACTCACCCAAGGTCACATAACAAAAGAGATTTGGACCCCTTAGGATTGTCATGTAGTCTGGCCGCATGCCTGACCACCACATCTTACTGTCTCTGGCTTTTGCTTATAGGATAAATCTGGATGTGGGCATGTTAGTTAGGAAGTGGTGCAGTCTTCCAGGAGCAGAGAGCTAGACTTAGGGTTTTGGCAGTGGAGTCACAGGAGAGAAGTGAAAGATTTCAACAGAGCCATAGGAGCTGAATTTACACAATGAGGGTTAGATTCGCTCTGGAAATGGAGGAGATGGGTGCTCCTGGCTTTCCCTTCTTCCTGACAGCTCTGTGCTCTGCTCCCCTAGCACTTTCATCCCTCCATGCATGCATGGGGGCTATGAGGAGATTATTGTGACAACTCTTGCTCTAGTCTAAGGATTTGCAATAACAACCCTACTGAAACTGGGACGGAAGATTATTTGTTGTGGGGATTGTGTTTAGTAGCATCCCTGGTCTTTAACTACCAGATACCAAGAGCAATCCCTTCCTTCAGTTGGCAATGAAAAATGTCTCCAGACATATTGCCAGAAATACCTTAGAAGGTAAAATCATCCCTGATTGAGAAGAGTTGGCCTAGTTCTAGCCTGTGTGATGTTTATAGTTTCTCACCTTGGACCAGCAGCTTAGCTTCTTTCTGGAATACATGGACCTGGAGCAAGTGTGGTAGTGACATCAGTAGCATTGTAACACTGGCCTTTCCAGCATATAGGCCTTCTCCCATCAGGAGACAGGTGGGCCCAGATTCAGAAAGCTTAGAAAGGAGTCCTTTCCATATTCAACAGTGTCATTCATCTAACAGTCTTTAGTGGGTTAGACTAGAAACGTGATCACCATCCAGAGCCATTTTCTTTTTCTCAGGGACATAGTTTCTTAAGTTTGATGGAATTGATTTCAACACGATCTATTCTCATATATGGTCATCTTGTGAATGTTATGTTCTAGAGAAACAATTTTCTAAACTTCTCCAAAGCTTTCCTATGCAGACTTCCATTTCTTTAGAAAGTTTTCCAATGAAGAATATATTATAGTCAGATAAGCTTCTTATTTGGAAAGGTGAATTTATCAAATGCCTATATTTAAAGGAAAAGAGAATTTTAGAGAATTTTGGCCAGTTGAAAATTCCTTACTAAGTCATATTTTTGAAATAAGGTACTTGAGAACTCTGCCTTTAATGTGGGATCCATGCACATACCTGAACAAGCTCTCAAATGACATATGACTTAAGTTCAGTATGATGAGTGGTAATTTCCCTTCATTCAGAAGCAGGGGGCACCTCCATGGTACAGAGAGGAATATTCCTATGAGAATCATCTCTTTCCTAATGGTGGTTCAATGCATTTAGATAAAATACTGCTAAAAGTTTTTTTTTAAGTCAATTATATATGAAAGTAAAATGAACCCTCAGATACCCATTATCCAACCTCCGTGATTATTCAATCATTGACAATCCTGTTTCCTTTCTATCTGGATGTACCCCACACCTATCCCTGGGTTATTTTGAAGCAAACCCCAGACATTATATCATTTCATCCATAAATATTTCAATATAAACATTCCTTTTTTCAGATAAACATTTTGACACCAAATTACAAACACTTTAAGGTGGAGGAGAATTCTAATGAATGCCTTTCCCCATAAAGTTGAAACTCCCTGGGATCCAAATGTGAGAGGCTTAGATTTTAATTTGTTTTAATGTTGCTATAAAACAGCAACATGTACCACTTAGTGGTATTATACAGGGAAATCAGAAGGATTTACACCACTTGACACATTCCTTAATCGATTTTCAGCTCTATTCTCCCTGACTTGTGCTTAAGTCTTAGTGTTCCCAGTGCTGACATAATGACATACTGGGTAGACTATTTGTTATCTCTTAGTAGTTATTGACATTTCTACACATTACTGGAAGAGAAGGCTTTTTCTTGATTGTGTCTCTTTCCAACTTCTTTACTGAAATGTAACTTTCCAGGGTTTTAAAGAAATAAATAGTAACTTTCAAAGTATGAACATGAATTTGTGATTGGTCACATCTTTTACACCTAAGGGTTCCTTAGATCTTGATTGATGGTAGCTTTTTTGCAGAGAATAAAATTAAAATTAAGCTTTCTTTGCAGTTAGGTTAAACTCCTGAATCTCTTGTGAGGCCTGAAGATAACCACTCAGCTTTTTGCACTATTTTTGTTAGTGATCACACCTGCTTGTTCCCAAAAGCCCCCATATGACTGGGACAAAAATTTAATTTTTTAAATGAAAAAATTAATTTAAATTTTAAAACAGTCAGGGTTATTCTAGAGCATTCATTCATTAATTATAGTTGACCCTTTGAATAACAGGGATTTGAAACTGGATTTTTCTTTTTATAAATACAGTATGGTACTGTAAATAGTACTGTATTTTCTCTTCCTTATGACTTTTAAAATAATATTTTCTTTTCTCTAGCTTACTTTATTGTGAGAATACAGCATATAATGCATAAAACAGAAAATATCTGTTAATTTGCTGCTTATGTTGTCAGAAAGGCTTCAAGTCTACAGTGGGCTAATAGTAGTTAAGTTTTGGGGGAGTCAAAAGTTACACATGGATTTTCGACTCTACAGGGAGTTGGCGCTTTAGTCCTTGTGTTGTTCAAGCACCAACTGTCATTCAACCATCATTTATTGACCAATAACTAGGGACCTCCCACTGTGTTAGATGCTGAGCAAGTCATGACTCAGACCTAGTCTCTGATTTCCAGGAGCTTAGCTTAGTCTTGATGTTTTGACTATTGAATATCTATTGTACAGCCAACCTTGGTGATTTGAGGAAGCAGTGGGATGGATTCCACATCTAAATATTCTCTGTGCCCTTCTCTCCCTCTACTAGGTAACCATGTGGCATCATTGGTTTGAGACAGGTTTTTGTCTTGGGCTTGGCATTCAAATCTGGTTGCTCTAGAGGGGAGATGACTCAAGAAGTCATAACAGCTGGGTCAGGGATTTGGCAACATTCTAATGCTGGCTGCAATAGAAGGCAGGGGGAAAAGGTGTCCCAAAAGGGTGGAGAAATGTGAAATCTAGGGTCCCACATGAAAACAGACTTTATGTCCATTACATTTTGGTTGACAGACTTTATGTCCATTACATTTGGTTAACCTTGAGCCAGGCAAGACCAACTGGTGACAATAAAGTGTTGTCATGGAAACAAACTTTCATATCATCTAGCCTGTTATCTCATCTGGTGGTGCTCCCTATCTCCTCTGTAGCATCTGTAGAAAGGGGTCCTTTAGCCTCTGCTCAGCATCAGAGGTGATGAGGAATGCATTAGCAAACTAATGCACCTATGCAGGCCAAGCACCTAGACTTTGAAGAGTCAGATAACTTAGGTTTGAATCTTGGCTCTTCCACTTACTCTGCTTGCACTATGATCTTGATCAAATATATGGATGACATTGCCTTCTTTATGGGGTTTCTCTGATAATTAAATGAGGTTATACATATAAAATGGTTATGCTCCTTAGTAAGTCTTAAATCTACATGAACACTCTAAGGGAACTCATTCTCTTTTCAGAGAACTGTCTTAAAATGTTTGCCTTTTGTTCAATTATAATAACTTTCCTTATCATTTTATCTTCTTGCTCTTTACTATTTTTCATTTTGAAGCCACTTAGGTACTTAATCCATCTTTATAATTTTTGAGTTTCCTCTCTCCTCCCCAGTACACTTCACATCGTAGAATCTTTTCATCTCCATCTGAAAGTACCCAGTTATTTTTGTTCTTTTCGTACCAAGTTTAGAGGACCCTCACTATTCTAACCTATCTCTTTTGGATATTCTGTGCATTCTTTATCTCTGCCTTCCATTTAGTCACTGGACATTATCTATGGGCTGGGCACTGTGTCTGCCCCTGGTAACATGATACCTGCCTAGGAGAGCTCACATACTAATGAAGAATATGGAAAGATGGATTAAGTACTCTGATAAGGAAGGTCCTGGGGGTTTTGGGACATCTAATCCAGATTGGAAGGAAGCAGGGTGATTGGGCTTCTGTGGGGGAAGAACAGCTCATGTGAGACCTAAGGGATACAGAAGGGGGACAGGAAGAGTGTTTTGTATGGGACTTACAATCAAATACAATATTCAAATGACAAATTTAAAAAGCTCAATAATTGAACAAATTGGGTCCTCCTAAAAGCCCAAAACAGCTCTGGGAGATTCTGTTGGAAGTACCCATTTATATGGGGGAAGGGACTCAAAAATATCATCCCCAGAAGGATGTAATAATAGCTAATCTTCTACCACAACATCCTTGACTCCTAACCTTATCCTTGCCCCAAAACAAATATTTTCCCTCCAAATAGGGCAAGATCCCCCCTCTTTCCCTCCATTCTCAGCTTCTTCTAAACATGTAGCCATTAAAAGTTGGCTACTAACCCAAGTTATTTTTTCTAAGCTACCATTAGAGATGCTGTGTCCACAATGTGTTGTCCTGTGGTTTACATTTACACTGGTCAGCTATAATTAGATATGAAATTTTCAGCATTATCTTTCCTTCTTGATGGTATTAGTAATAATTTACATATTTATAATAAGAAAGCGTTTTAAAAATATAAAATACGCAATGAAAGAGGCTCCCAGAACTGGTCTGGAATTTTTCAGAGAGATATTGAGCTTGGAAGATATTTAAAACTCCAAGCTAAACTTGGAGTTTAGCTTTTAATGCACTAAAAGTGTATACATGAAAATCTGTGACAGCAAACTTGACCCACTTTCCATTGCATAACTAATATTTTATTATTTTAATTTTTGAAACAATACAATTTTACCAAAAGAACATAAAGCCTTAGGAAAAAAAAAGAGTTGACTTCTGCCAAGGCTGACCTCAGTCAAAATGGGCCTCTGCCCCTTAGCAGCTATCTCTGAAAACATGCTTTCTTTAAGTTTTATTAACTGAGGAAATAATGATGATCAAAATGATGGAATGGGATGGTGTTTTTATTGAGCAGCAGCCAGTAAAGGACCAGGAAAGCCTCAGCCTCTGACGTCAAAGTCCACAGAACAAGGGCTCTCCAAAATCATCTGGGAAGGCAGGCTTCTGTTGCCAAGATTGCTTTTTTTCTATTTTTGTAGGCTGACTGAATTATGCCCTTGTCTCGAGGAACTCTCTTAGTATCATCCCCTTGGGCCTCAGTGGCACCCAGAGCAGAACTAATCGACTACAGGCTCCAGGGTTCTTAAATCCAGCCAACAAACTGAATACAGGAACCCAGCAGATGTTCCTGCATCTTAGACTCAGGTTATATTATGGCCAGCTTGCCCCACCTGCAGGAGCAAAGACTGCCTGTTGGAGATGCAGGGCTTAACCCTGCACATGCATTTATGGATGGCCCCCGACACAACTCATGTGCTTCCTGATAGGCCCTAGAAATATAGAGATTACTTCATTTAAAAGTTATGGAACCAGTAAATTAATATTTAATATGTAGAAACACACACATGATCAGTAAGGCAGGAGAGAAGAAGGTATATTATCATCATGGCAGGTCCAAATGAATATTAAAAATTATCTGTGCTAAATTATCAGAAATATCAGTGCTAGATATTATATAGTATAACAGATTGGATGGCATTGATGCATTGTATTATTATTATTATTCCACATAAGAGTAGTAAGTCATATCTGTATAGGACTTTATAAAAATGCTTTCTCTTGTATAACATTTTCAAGTGACTAATAGCAGTTCTGTTACATCCCTCTTATATCTAAAAAATCAAGAATAAATTTTTATTTTGAAAGAGACCTCTTTTTTTTTTAAATAGAAACTAAATGTGCATATTATGGCAAATACTGGCTAGTAGAAAGAAGAAAATTTACCCAAGAAAAAGAATTGACATTTTGAATTCTATTTTTTTTCCTAGTCTGTTTTCCTATGCATGAATTTTGCATAGTCATGGTTGCAGTTATTAGTTTTCTCTTGATTTTCTTTCATTTACATGGAGTGATGTTTTTTATTCAGTTATTATAAAATAATTTTTTTGAAATCGAATATGGATAAAACAGTGCATGTATAGTCACTGTGGAGAAGGGATTCTTATAGTTTGGTTTGTCACTCAAGGATAGGATCTGACCTTTCAAATTAAACCCTAAAAAACTTCTTGCCAGGCCTTATACTAGGCATCGTGTGCGGGCAGTGGGGGATGGTGGCTGATAAAGGATTGTGAAGACAATCAAGACCTGAAGGATATTTTCGAGGATACTTTAGTTAGGAGAATTAGGAGAGGAAATTAAGAGGTAAATAAGGGGGAGAAGGTAGGAAGGAAGAAGAAAGTTGAGTAGGAGGCAGGGAGAAAAAAGAAGGAAGGAGGAGGGAGAGATGGAGAAAGGAAGGAAGGAAGAAAGGAAAGGAGAAAGGAAGGAAGAGGAAAAGGGAAGAACTAAGGGAGGGAGATAAGGAAGAAGAAACAATAAAAACCAAGAAACCGTAAATACCTATTCAATTTTCAGTATTCAGAATATAGAAATCATTCAAGACAATGAAAGGAAAATATCACAGGACAATATAAAATCAAAATTTAAAAAAATAAATAAAATCAAAATTTGATGAATTTTACCAGCATTATCAGTGTCTCAATGATGAACAGTCTTTTTAGCTTTCTTCGATTCTCCCTGTATAAAATTACCAAAGTGTCTTGAATGCAAGGTCTCTGTAAAATGCTCATGAGAGTATACTTGAGTATTATTGCCACTGAAGAGAAACTATTGGTAATGTATATATGAGATTCATAAGAAAAATGTGTGGTATATTCCTTTCCAAAAACGCTAAGCTATGTGAAAAGTTCTTTCATACCATATACGAACATTAACTCAAAATGGATTACAGATCTAAATGTAAGAGTTAAAACTGTGACACTCCTACAATAAAATATAGGTATAAATCTTTGTGACCTTTTGTTAGACAAAGCCTTTTAGATATGACAACAAAAGCACAAACAACTAAAAAAGAATAGATAAATTGGACTTAATCAAAATGAAAAACTTCTGTACTTCAAAGGACACCATCAAGAAAAGACAATCCACAAAATGGGAGAAAATATTTGCTATCATATCTCATAAGAGGCTTGTATCCAGAATATATAAAGAATTTGTACAACTTAATAAAAATTCATATAACCCAATTTAAAAATGGCAAGGGATTTGAATGACACATACCTGTAGAAAAGATACAAATGGCCAGTAAGTGCATGAAAAGATGCTCAACATCATTAATCTTAAGGAAATATAAGTTAAAACTGTAATGAGATATCACCTCACACTCACAAGGATAACTATAATGAAACAGACAATAACAAGTGTTGATGAGGACATGGAGAAACTAGAATCCTCACACATTGCTGATGGGATTGTAAAGTGGTGCAACTGCTTTGGAAAACAGTTTGGTAATTCCTCAAAATGTTAAACACACGGTTCCCATATGACATAGCAGTTCCACTCCTAGGTACAGACCCAATAGAAATGAAAAGATACATCTATGCAAAATATTATATATGAATACCCACAGTGGCCTTATGCATAATGTGAAAAAAGTGGAAACAACCTAAATGGATGAATTGTTGATGAATGAATAAACAAAATGAGGACTATCCATAGATGGGACAATATTTAACAATAATAAGAAATGAAGTACTGATAGATGTTACAACATGGAAGAGCCTTGGAAACATCATCCTCAGTAAAAGAAGCCAGTCATAAAAGATCGCGTATTGTATGATCCAGTTTATATGCAAATAGGCAAATATACAGAGGCAGAATTTAGTTTCATGGTTGCCCAGGACTGAGGGGAAGGAATGAAAGGCAACTAGTAATGGCATGTGGTTTGGTTGGGGGTAATGAAAATTTTCTAAAATTTGATTGTGATAATTTCACAACTGGAATATACAGAAACCCATTTAATTATACAATTTAAATAAGTGAATTATATCTTATTAAAGCTATTAAGAGTGGGGGGCTCTGCACAATGCTGTGAAATCTACAAAGAATCACAAGTTATGGCCTATGTCTGTGTTTATTTACAATCTGTTTGAAGGCAAAATATATACAAAATTATTGGAAATATCAGAACACAGCCTCAAAGTCACTTTTTAGCTCATCATCCAAGTAATGTCTACATAGTGAATGCCCTTGAAATGAAACCTATTCATTTAAATTCAACCAATTTATACTTATTTTGAATCCTAGAGTTGGTACCTGACCTAGTGCTAGGAGCTGAAAGTAGGGAGAGAAGATTGCATAATTAAGTCATTATGTTATAACCCAGACATGTTCAAAGGACTTTTTCAGTGGTTCCACAGAAGTGAGAGAGCAATTCGTTTGGCCTATAAAATGGGGAGAACTTTGAAGGGTGATGTTTAAATAAGGTCGTAAAGATTGAATAAGAGTTCAGAGGATGAAAGAGTGAAGATGTCTTAGGGAAGTGGGTAAAGGAACTAAGTAAGGACTTATTACATAGAAGGCATGGTAATGATGATGATAATACTCTTGGTAGTGATGATGGATGATGATGAAGACAATGATAGTGGTGGTGATGACAGTCCAATGATAATGGCCATGGTGGTGGTCACAGTAGTGGTAAAAACAATGATGGTGTTGATGATGGCATTAATGATGATAATGGTGGTGGTGATGGTGGTTTTGGAGGCTATGGTTTTGCAGAGAGTTTGAGGAGCTTATGAGGCATCTAAGTGATGTGCTTCTAGGAGTCTGCAGCCATAGGCCTTGAGCTTCACATGGTGGCCAGGAACATATATATCAGTGGCCAGTGTCTTACTTTTTGGTCAAATATTATCTTTCAGCCACGTTTGTAGAAACTGTGTTTTGGCCAAGAAAAGAGGAAACAAATGCTTTAAGAGTTAACGAATTGCTGCACTTGGACCGAAATATCATTGGCCCATACTTTTGTGATGAGCAACTACTCAAGACAGTAACTTTTATTGGAGGCCTGCTATAAGCCTACATTCTGAATCTCACCATGAATGCTCTCATGAAAACTTTGGATTAAAATATTAAGTTGAATCATAGGAAATTGCCATTTTTGCAGGTTAAGAGTGGTTGCATCTCAGCAATTTCATCTGGGTTAAGCTGTACAATGCCTATGCTGATTTCTATCTCCTCCCTCCCTTCACTAATTGTATGGGATGGACATGAGAGAACAAAAAAATATATATGTTATTCTGCTACAATGACAGTCTTTGTGCCATTGACTCTGTATGTACTATGTGTGTGTTTTTAGAGGATAGGTACTATCCAGTACAATTTAACACTGAACTAGTGTTGTCCAGTGCAGTAGTCATGAACGTCATGTGGCTATTGAGAATTTGAAATGTGACTAATCCAAATTGAGGTGTGCTGGGAGTGGAAATTATATACCTGATTTCAAAAATTAATGTGATAAAAAGAACATAAATTATCTTCAATAAATTTCATATTTATTATATGTTCCAGTAATAATATTTTTGATATATTGGCTTAAAATATTAATATTAATTTAACTTATTTTTTCTTACCTTTTTAATGTGGCTTTTAGAAAATTTGGTTTATATTTCTGTTTGACTGTGCTGCTAAGACAAGAAAGTTCCTTTCAGTACACTTCTTTTTTTTTGGCAGATTCAAGAGGAAGACAATCCAAAGTGGCTTTTAGAAATTGCCCAGAATATTCTGAGCCCAAATCTGCTTCAGTTTCCTCAAAAAAAGGAAGGAAAACCAATCTGGCCTCTAAAATCTACATTTTGAAAATTGCATTATGGACATATATTTCCTCTCAAATATACAAAATAAATTCTAGAGGCTCATCATTTTCCCATGTACTTATAGTATTTTCTTTGCTTTTATTTTTTGTTCTCTGTGTTCTTCCTGTCATCACTTTATCAAAATATTGAGGCCCTGGCATTGAGAAAGTAGAGATATTCAAGATACATAAATGCCTCACTTATTTGGTACTAAGTTTATCTGAATCACTTGGGGATTGGCTAAGTGTATAAGCATTCGGATTTCTCCAAAATTGAGACCATGCCATGCAGTGTGGGATTAGTGGGAAGAAAAGAGTGTCAGTCTCCTGGCGCTGACAATTTGAACTGTCAGGGTCAGGGCCCTGTGGTCTCCTTTTGCTCCCCTAATCCTAACTAAGAAGGTAATTTAAGTAGAATCCTGGGGTGCTAAATTAAGGAGGCTCTAATGGGAAAATGGGAAGTGGAGGGTTTAAAGGACACCCATTAATGTGCTCACTTCAAGATGTACTCTCGTCAGTGCTTCTTAGGAAGGCACATGCTCGCCAGTAATGTCTTTTCTTTTTGGAACACAACCAAGGGTAAGTATGGAGATTTTTAAACATAATATTTTGGAACCCAAGGGAAGCCAAAATATCATAGACAGTGATAAAACCATGATTTAGTAATTGTGTTGTGTGATCCTGTAGCATGTGGTGGGGCTGCTAGAAGGGGAAGTGTGACGAGTTTGGGCAGCAGACATTATGCATCTCAGGTTGCTATATAATCTTTCCTTAAACAGTCCCAGGCAAATGTACAGGTGTCTAGAAATCCTCTTTTCTCTGTAGCCACTTCTAAGCCAAAGAGAAACCAGCGTAGGTATCAGCTATGGATGCACTTGCCTGCCCCAACAGAATACTCCCAAACTCAATAATTTATTTTTTCATATAAGGTATGTCTGGAGTTAAGCAGTCCAGACAGTGTAGTATTTTACTCTTGCCATCCTATCTTATCTTCTGGCATGGTCAGCTTTTGTCTCCATGTTGCAAAATTGCTGCTGCAGCTCCACCCATCACATCTGTATTCCATCAAAAGGAAGGATACATGCCGAACAACGTCACCTGTAAGAAGGGACATTGCATTCCAAGGTCCTTTGCCTCTGTTATGGGCTTGAAATGGGCACATGAGTTCTTTCATATGCTAGGGACTCTAAGGGAAGAAGCAGCTAGAATGTGGAGCCCATAGAGCTTGCCACTCTGACAAAGGAAGATATAGTCTATGTAAATAGCTCCTAGTTCAGTTCTTGGCACATAGTATAAATTTTTAAAAAATGGATCTTGAAACAATCTCACCTTTGTAGTTAAAAGACCAGACCAAGCAACACTACAACCGCATCTTTGACAAATAATGGTTACTTTGATTAGAGCAGTGTCTAACACTTACCAAACATGTCCTTTAAGCATATATGGCTTATAGAACACAGGTACAGGGCTCAGTCTTTATACCTTACTCCTTATAACAATGTAATGAAGATATTCTTCCCAGGTTATGGAGAAGGAAACTGAGGCTCAAAGAGGCTAAGTAAACTTGCCTAAAGCATACAGCTAATGTGGAGGAGGCCTGGGATGCTAACCCTTGTCTTCTGTTGTTTTTTTTTTTTTTTTATAATCTCTAAGCTCTCCTATAAGTAGAAGGCTCTTAGTGGGTAGTTTGCCTGTTAATTTGCTAACCTAGTTAAAACTAAAGGTCTTAGAATGAATAGCAAAAAGGACCTCTCCGCTCAAAAAAAAAAAAAAAAAAAAAAAAAAAGGAAAAAAATTAGGGTAACTTTGGAGTACCTGAAATAGTTCCCCATATCATGGGCTGTTAATGGTCTAAATGATGCTGAGTTCTGAACTCTCTCAATCATAGAAGTTTTCACAAGTTCTCCATTTTGGGAGATTTACAATGATACCACACAGTAATGGTTTGTTTGGGGTTGTCTAGGGGCATTCTTAGGAACAGTTAGGCCATTTGGTGCTAGGTGCTGTCCAAGGGAGTGAGAAGGAGCTGTCATGTCTTGGGGTGCAACCAGCCCCTGCAGAGTGGCCCATGGCTGCCATGAGATCCAGTAGCGTGGAAGGAGGGGTACACCAGAATCACCTCCAAGGAAATGGAGGTTCCCCAAGAATGATGGATCTGCCTTTGATGTCTAGCAGCTTCCAAATAGCACAGAAATGATACAGATACATGCCAAAAGGGGGAAAAACAACTTTTGATCTAGTTAGAACTAATTAAACTTTCAGTGTGCATGAAAGAAACTTGAGTGCTAGCCAGTTGTTTGCCATGGATGGATTTTGTCAAAGAGCATACTTGAAAATAATGTAACTGAAGTAAACCCCTTCCTGGCGTTCTACTTGGGGGGAATTAATTTTTTGGTCTTTGCTTCTAAAATGTTAGGGATCCTTCACCCGCCCCTTGCAGGCTGAAATTACCTGCAGTCTCTTTTTTTCTTTATACAGTGATATTAAGAGTGATGTTTTTCTTTAATGTTTTCTCAGAAGGCTCTCCCTTCAGCCCTTCCTTGTTGTCATATCTTGTTTAGTCTAATGTATGTTTTCTGTTAGTGTGTGGACTTAAAAAAGGTAATCTAATTAACAGCAGAAGGTAAGAAGCCCTGCAGGATTTTGGCAACAGAGAAAAACATGGGCTCTGGTATGTGACCAACAACTCCCACTTTAAAGCTTACAACTCTTACCTCGTTAGCAGGAGAGTCTTTCGCTCTTTATAAGCAGGCTTCAACAAAAATATAAAGTGTGTATTTGACAGGACAACAGTCAGGTCTAAGAGTAGCTTTTAGAAATTTCTACTGCCTTTATTCAGAGCGACTGGTCTGGTAAATGTTTAGAGGGCTCTAATTATGCTTTGGGGCGATTAAAACATCGTGGATTTATGCTGTTTCACTAAGGAGAACGGCCTACTCCACATACCAAGGAAGAAAGAAAGAAAAAAAACTAAAAGGGAGGCAAGAAAAGAAAAAGGGGAGGCGGGTGGGGTGGTGGGGGGAGCACACACCACCCCTTCTTGGAGAGGAGGCCTCTTGGTAGAGCATATGAATCCACTTACATGTAAATTGCTTGTCGCTATGAATTAAGGGAAGGCAATGAAAGAACTGCTTTGCCGTGTTTACTATAGGATTTTTGACAGACTCTTTCCTCTTTCAAGTAAATTTGGCTTAAGTCCATAGTCAGTCCAGTTTTAAGTAAACTCCTCTTTTGTTACATTAACAAGGTTATAACATCACTGGGGCAGATTTCCAGCTGCAGGAACCGAGGCCTAAGTATGGGGCTGAGGGTATAATTAAAACCTTCGGGTGGGAGAGTTAAACTCTCAAGTAAAATTGGATAAAAGGCTAATTGTCCATAGCAACATAATACATGCTCTAAATATCTGTGAAATGAAGATGAATAGTAGGAGGCTTGGAAAAGAACCTTTCCTACTCTGAATTGAGATCTGATTTTTCAGTTTCACGATAAAGGGCATTCCCGCTGCCCCATTTCCAAATCAACTTCCAAAGCACAGTGCTATCCTCTGTAGTCCCTGACTTGTCTTCTAACTGGTAAAGATCTACCATCTTTTGCAGAACTTCCCTTACCAAGTGGAGAGTGTTTATAACTGATAAGCGAGACCATGAGTGAAGTCCTGGATTTTCTGGTTCCCTAGGTCCGAACAAAGGTGTTGAGTGCTTTGTCCACATTTGCCAGACCCTCCTTTATAGCAGGGGTGGTGATGGGGGTGCGAGCGGGTGGAAGGGGGTCCAAGGAAAGGGCGCACATACCTGTGGTGACCTTCTCAAAGATGACATCCAGCCAAGCAAGATGATACATTACCACAATACTAAAAAAACAAAAGGGCTTGTAATGGCAGCTTGTCCTGAGCAAATGCATCAGGAAGGCCCATTTGTTATTCATTAGAAGCAGCCTGGCTGGGCTGGCGTGGTAGGGAGCCTGGAGACTTAAGGTCATTCTACACCCCTGCCCCAGTGGCACGGACAACAGCGAAGACAGCTTTAGCAGCCCCTATACTTCTAGACCTTGCCGCACTGCTGTTTGAAGCTCTGCAGGAATGAAGGTGTTCTAAAACAGTTTCGAGTTACTCCAAGGGTGGGAGGGGGATTGGGGGGAAGGGAAGAAGAAGAAGAGAAAAAATAAAAAGAAATGATTTCATGGGTAAAGTAATTCCATGGAGCTAAGCACAGTGGAGCCCACAGCTGAGAAGTTCTGCAGCCTCCCTCCAGCAGCCCAGGAAGTATACCCCCAAAGAATTCCGAGTCTCTCCATTTGAAATAGGGACGATCAGAAGAGAGGGTGTGGGAGGAACTTAAGGCTGTTGGAGACTGGTCAGTGCTTGAGGGCTTGTTGAAGAAGTGCATGGCCATGTCCAAAATAGAGTTGCTGGGTGGGACAGGGTAAGGCATTGAAGGCGCCTTGGGGCTGCAAGAGGGGCAAGCTAGTTTTTTTTGTTGTTGTTGTTGTTGCAAAGACAGAAATGTAGTACTGCAGCCAGGGGGGTAGCTGAGGCTGGGCAGAGGAACGAAAGGGCAGCGGGAAAGCTGGCAGTTTGGGACCTCAGCAAGTGGATGGGTTGAGAATATAGGTCCTGCATGCCAGGAAATCAGGATCCAGCTCCTCAGCTCTGAAGCACAGAGTGGTAGTGAAGCTGGCCTGAACTCTGCCTGTCCTGACCGCTAGCTATATAATGTCTGGTTTAAAGGAGAACACCAGGAATTGTATTTTTGGTATTTTGCACCTAGTTGTATTGCAGAGTACCTTTGTCTTATTGCACAGTATGGAGATTTGTGTTTTGAATGGAAGAGTTCCTTCTCACTTTGTGAATCACAGTACCTTCAAATGGGACACACCTATTTGTTGGAGCCAGGGTGCTTTTCAGCAGGACAGAGATGCCAATCTTCAGTTTCATTGTGAGCATCAGTGTGCTTTTATGAAAAGTGCTGCAGCCTCCTTTCAGTATTTTTGCACAGAGAGTTGTTTAGATCACACATTTGCCTCATGGCAGCTTACTATCAGTAGTGTTTTAAGTGTGTTTAAGTATGTTGAATAAGAGCTTATATTTTAGAGTGTATAAGTCCATTTTTCTTGCCAGCATTGTAAATTTAAAATCCTTCTTACATGTACCAAAGACACATAATATATAAACTAGATTACAGACCAGAATAAGAATGACATTATGAGAAAATAAAGCTGAGAATGCTATGTTTAATAGGAACCAACTCTTACTAGTTCAGCCAATAAAATTTTAGCCATCTTTACATTTCTTTGTCTTGTAAAGTCACAAGTTTCCTTTTTAAAGTAGAGGTTTAGTTATTATTGCATGTGTGTGCATACATGTGTGTGAACATACATATATTGCAAATTAGTTTAAATGAAAAAAAGCACTGCTTTTTCTGTGAGTTATTATGATTTGATGCCAAGATATAGAACAATAGTTCTATTTTTTGAAGTTATATACTATTCAGGGAATAAAAGTTGGGATTTTTAATTTTTTTAAATTTATTTTTATGATTTTTTTGGAGGGGGTGGATTTTTAGACCTGGATACTGTCAGATGACTGTTCATTATATAAAGCACACAGATAAGGGGCAATACTGGGTTATTTTAGACATGAGAATCCACACTCTCTCCATGAGTCAACAAATATTTGAAAATCAAATGTTGCATGATGAAAGAAGGACTTTTTCCACCAATCTTGCCAGACATCCCTTTCTCCCTGACATCCCTACAATTTTCTCTCAACACAGGGGCTGAGTATCCTATATGACACAAGTATTGCTATCATCATCATTAACCATTTATTGAACAGGAGAGAAACAAAACAGTGACATCATACACTCCCTGTTCATCTTTTCTCTTATAAAACAGTTTTTCTTGTTTTATTTTCTATACTAATGACCTAACTGTAGCCTTAAAAGAAGAATAGCAGTTTTCTGTTTCAGGCAGTGAAAAAGTTTTAGAAATAGATGGTGATGACAGTTACACAATATTATCATTAAAAATGGTTAAAATGAAAAGTTTTGTCTTGGAAGAAGGGAGAGAAAGAGAGAGGACCAGCAAAAACAAAGACCCCAAATATCTGCTTGGCATGTAAACCTCATTATATTCAAGTTTCTTAACTGAAAAGGCTTTTCTGATCACATTAGCTAAAGTAGCACCTTTTCTGTCATTACCTGTACTCTTACTCTGCACTATTTCTAAATTTTCTAATTTCTAAAAATTTCTAAAAATTTCTATAAAATAGTAGTATTTTCCTACTTTAAAAAAAAAATCTTAAAACTTTAAATAAAATTCACATAGCAAAAAATTCAACATTTTAACCAAGTAAAGTATATAATTCAGTGATTTTCAGTCTATTTGCAGTATTGTGTAAACATCACCACTGTCTAATTCCAGAACATTTTCACTATCTCCAAAACCCTATGCTCATTAAACAGTCACTGTCTATTACCTTTTCTCCCCAGCCCCTGGCAACCACTAATCTACTTTTTGTGTACATAGATTTGCCTGTTCTGGATATTTCATATAAGTAAAATCATACACTATGTGGCCTTTTGTGTTGGCTTCTTTCATGTAGCATGGTGTTTTCAAGGTTCATCTGTATTGTAACATAAATCAGTACTTCATTTCTTTTTATTGCCAAGTAATATTCTATTGAGTAATATACCACATTTTGTTTTTTCATTTATTGGTTGATAGACAATTGGGTTGTTTCCACCATTGGCTGTGGCTAATAATGCTGCTGTGAATATTTGTGAACAAGTTTTTATGGGGATATATGTTTTCATTTCTCTAGGGTATAGATATTTTTCTTTGTAGCACTTATGTGTAAGTGTGTGTAATACACACTCCTCTATCATCTATCTATCTACCTACATGTATTTTGTTTATTTGTTCATTGTCCACTTCAGAATGTCCCTATGTTAGAATATAAGCTCTAGGAGAACCTGGCCTTTATGTTATTCTTTGCTGTATCTCCAGTACTTAGCACAGTGCCAATTAAATGAATTAGCTGATAAAGAATGAATGGTATTCTGTATTGAGTGAGCCACAAAATTCTTCCTGAGCCATAGAGTTATTAGTTCCTTAGTCTTTCTCTCTTTCAAGGCATTCTTTGGGTGGAATATAGCAGAAAGGATCACTCAAACAAAAGAGCTGTTACTGAATATCACAGCTGTGTTAGGCTCAGTCAAGCCTTCTTTCAGGCGAACATCCAAAGACACACACACGCAAAATACCAGGATGTCTTAACCAACCACAGGCCCAAGTTCAGTTTTGATGCTGATTACTGATATCAGGAGAATCAGTTCTGCCTATGACAGACATCCTCTTGCATTTGTAATAAAGGCAAAGATAAAGTTCTTTTTTAGTAGTGCCAAGAAGAGCATGATCTTCATCTTTCTGAGAGGCATGATGTCCATCTCTCCTTTGACAGACATGCCAGAGAGGAAAGAACAGGATGTTGCAGCCTGCTGGGGGTAATGCCCAAGTACATTATTATTCACTAGTTGCATTTAAAAGGCCAGGCACATCTTTTTACATAAGGCCAAAGTGAAATTGAAATTGCCGCAGAACTTTTATATACTTCAACAAGAAAACTCTAAGTTCTGAGGAAGGGAAATAAGTCATTCTAGCATTTGTCTTCAGATCTCTGATGAATCTGGGAAAGTATTATTTTGGCTTTTAGGAATTCTGCTAGCTCCACTTTTGTTCTAATTAACTATGTGATTCCTTTTAAAATATTCTTCATGGATCCTACAGGACTTTGATTATGTTTGATTCAATTTTTCTTTATAGTTAATCTATATTTAAACATTTAAAGAAAATAGTTCAGTTTTTTAAAAAACTTCTACAGGATGTGATATGTATAGTTTAAATGATAAATCTTTTCCCCCTAAAGAAATGTCATGGCATAAAAGCAGACATAGTTATTACACTGTTTATTATTTGACTTGGCCAAAGGCCTAGATTTGGGCTCTAATTTTAATGTATTAGAATATAGTTTTCTTGGAGTTTTGCATGTAAATGCTATATGTTTGGTGACAGGGTGAGCAGCAGGATAAGCTGAAATTACACTTAATTGAATTATTTTCTCCATGTTTATTATTTATTTCTTTCATCAGTGAATGAGGGATTTCTCATCTTATGTGCTATGGGTGAGTGCATTTCCATCCAAGATGCTCTTGTGATAGAGTGGGTCAAGAGAACAGATTTTGGGTTTATCGGGGGTATTTTGTAGCAAAAATGTCCTTTGGGTCATGATAGATGCATCATCTACTGTTACAATCTAGATGGAAATAAGGCAGTCATCTTCCTTTGGGATATTTTTTTGGATGAATTCTTATTCTTTTTTTTTTTTTTTTTTTAAGGAAAACAAAAATTGGTAAGAGAATCTTAAAGGAATCCAAGATTCTGGGCTCTCATAGATAACCTGGCTTTTTATACTTTGAGCACTTGAAGAAAACTGTAAGACGGCCATCAAACAATGAAGAGAAGATCCTCATTGATAGCTGAGCTTTGGGGAGGGGCCTTCTGTTAAAACAAGGATGGATGAGCCGTCACACCCCCTAGTAGCTTCCCCTTGCAGTTTATAATACACCAGCACATAGGAATGTGAAGCCCACTTCGGAGCCCATTGTGAATGTGTTTCTGAGTTGTTTAACGTGTTTCTCACAAACAGGACATGACATGTATGGTTTAAATGAAAATAATGGCCTTACCTCTTGGTACCAGACCGTCTTTTGTCAAGAGCATCCTGGCAATTGCAAGGGCTCTGGGCTGACGTGGCCCACAGGCTGAGTCCTTAGGGGATCTGGACTTGCTGTGTTTCACACAAAGAAGGCTCTTAAATCAGGGGGCCTCCCTGAGGGCCTGTACCCTGGTGCATGCATGTGCACTGCTCTGCTGCAGGGCACCAGAGCCCTGCTCGCTGCTGTTGCTTCTGGCCATGAAAGCCTGGTCATGAATTAAGAGGGAGATTTTCTTAGTCTCTGATTCCTGAGCTATGGAGTTTATTTTCAAAACAAAACAGCCCGCTACTGCCTCCCCCCAAAAGAAGAAGAAACAAAACAGCAAAAACAACAAAAACCAAAAACTTTTTATGGGAGTTTTGAAGCATATCTAGATGTTTTTGCTTTGTGGAGTTAGGCCTTGTGATGATGTTTTAAAAAGAATTTTAACCATTTTTAAAAATTTTGTAGTAAAATATACATAACTTAACATTTACTGTTTTAACCATTTTTAAGTGTACATTTCAGTGGCATTAAGTAAAGTCACATTGCTGTGCAGCCATCATCACCACCCATTTTCAGAAACCTTTCATCTTTCCAAGCTGAATCTCTGTAACCATTAAATAATAACTTCTACTTTCTTCTCCAGAACCCCAGTCCCTGGAAACTACCATTTTATTTCTGTCTCTATGGATTTGACTACTCTAAGTTCCTCCTATGAGTAGAATCATGTAGTATTTTGTCCTTTTGTGACAGCTTATTTCACAGAATATAATGTATTCGACGGTGATAATGTTTGATATAAGCAGATTAGATGATATCAAATCAGTTTATATTTTCTGAGAACTTTCTATATGTTATCTTTTAATGTGCCTCCAGTTGATTCATCAAGTTTTGTATTTCATGGATGACAAGGGGATATACTGTCACCAAAGGTCAGTTGTTCCCAACCAAGCACAGGCCCTCCAGGAATATTTGACAATAACTGGAGACATTATTTTTGCTTGTCACAACGAGGAGGGGGGAGACAGGAGAGCATGGTACTGGCATCTTCAGGGAAGAGGCAAGACCACTAATAAACATCCTGCAATGGCCAAGAAAGCCCCCACAACAAAGCATTACCAGGCTCAAATGTCAATAGTGCCAAGTTTGAGAAATTCTGTCAAGAGTTCATGAACTTGTCAGTCACTTACAGGAATAAATATCTGGAGGAAAATGCAGGACATTCTTTTTTTTTTTTTTTTTAGGACATTCTTTTATTGAATAGTTTTGAAATTAATTTCTATACTGTCATCAATTTATTACTACTTCAGTAAAACATTAAATATTGAGAGCTAAATATGAACAATTGTAGACTGAGTTTCTGACTTCATGGAGAGACTTTAGCCATAAAAAATAGAAAATTCAAAAGCATCCGTATACTTGTAACTCAATTAATGCTACTATGGGTTCTTTTAGGAATTTTTACATTTCTGTGCAGATTATCTTGTAATTAGGTTGGGTAGCTACATAGAGGTAGTGAGGCATAGCTGGAGCAAGGAGGTCTTAGTTCTTGTCCCTGTTCTGTGGCTAAGAGGCTTTGTGACATTAAGCACTTCTGATAATCAATTTGGGCCTTACTTTTCTCATCTGAAAATGAGGGAGTAGTATTACAATGAAAAGTGCATGTCTTTGACATGAAGTAAAATGGATAATTTTTAGCAGTGACTTTTCTTATGATGCAATTACTTTAAAATACATTCTGCTATATCAGTTACTTCTAAATGAAGACTAAACATTGCTTATTAAAAGAATAGATTTCGAGAAATGAATAGTAAATGAGTGGGTTAAGACTGAAGCTAATTTTGCCAGTGAAGATATTACATTCTCTGCAAAGGATCTAAAACCCTGCACTCCTGCTGCTGTCATATCCTTTCATTAATAGGTCAGATGCCTTCCACCAGTATCAGTATGATACCTGTGTGATCCAATAGATTATTTTTTAATGCAGTTTTGTTGTGGCCCACTTCAATGAGAGCAGATGGTTTATCTAGAATTTTTTAACATTAGGTGGACAGGAAAAGCAAAAAAAGTAATATAATAAGAGCCATTTTTAAATTTTTAGGCAAGAAAGGTGAGAAACAAGTATCTAAAGCCAAAGCTCTAGAGTCCAATTATTAGTAAGCCTTGCATAATGATGCATGAAGCAAACCATAGAACTCTCGTGATCCTCAAGTTTCTAAGTTGTACACACAACCTAGGAAAATTATTATCTTGGAACATGTTATGTCTTCCCAGTGAATTCCCTCGTGTGTGTGTGTGTGTGTGTGTGTGTGTGTGTGTGTGTGTTTAAATAAGACAACTGAAAAGGAATTGATTGTAAAAAGCTGTAGCAAATGCCATTATCTGCAGCAAAGTCTATGTAAAGAGCAGCTTGATCATAGGGAATGTTGAGAATGAAGCCCAGTCTCTGGGGAAGCCATACAGGGCTCTTCCAGTCCAGTACACCTGCTGTCCTGTTACCACGTGCATGTTCATCCCAACATCAGCCCCCATTGTTGGCTTAAAAAAATCATTATCTAGTATTTTTTCTTAGAGATTGAAGCAAAGTTTCTTCCTAAGGCCAGAGCTTTTCCAAGAATTTGCTGGCAGCCCCTGCAGTCTTTGAATTTCAAAGTCTGGAGGGATCTGGATTTTGAGCCTGGGCTTCTGTCTGGCTCTCCATGCTGTTTGATCTGATCCAGTTTTGCACTGTCAGAGTTGGAAGGCAGATATAAGTCCTAAGGGAAGGCAGGTTAGAAGACAGGGGCTTACCTTCCAGCAGGAGACAAAGGAGACCCCTCACCCCTCAGCCCCTCACCCATTCTCTCCATTTTTTTTCTTTGTAAAATGAGAGATCCTAGAACAAAGATGATAAAGAGGTTTCATTTTGAGTACCACCTTGAACTGACAGCCCAGAAATGTTTGGAATGCTTGAGGCTATCTTCAGGCTCCATAGGAAAGAATTCTATGATCATTTAGTGATGTCAGGGTTGGAAGTAAGCTGCAATAGCATATACATTATGTATTTCCCAACATTGTTTAGTGTAGGACTCCTAGATGAACAATGAGACTCTCTAGAAGTGGTCCTATCTTTTAATTAGGGCACTTTGAATCTGGTAAATGCATCTGAGGCAGTTGGTTCTGTTATGAAGAACATGAATTCCTAAGTCAGATTGCCTGACTTAGAATACTAATTCTACTTTTCACCACTTGTGGGCTCTTGAAACAATTACTAGACCTCTGTAGATCTTTATCTTTCTCATCTGTAAAATGGGGGAATGGCTACTTCTCATTAGTATGAAGATAAAATGACTTAATATATATTATTTAGAATAGTACCTGGCACGTAGTAAACTTTTCAACCAGTGTTGGGTTGAATAGTGGCTGCCAACTGATATATTCATTTAGAACCTCAGAATGTGATTTTATTTGGGATAAGAGTTTTTGCATATGTAGTTAAGATAAAGATCCCAAGATGAGACCATTCTGGGTCAGAGTGGGGCCTAAATCCAATGACTAGTGTTCTTATAAGAGACAGAAAAGGAGAAGAGTCACCCTACAGGTGACTCTTCTCTGTAGGGAGAAGGTCATGTGAAGATGGAGGCAAAAATTGGAGTGATGCATCTGCAAGACAAGGAATATCAAAGACTTCTGGCCATCACCAGAAACTAGGAGACAGGAATGAAATGGATTCTCTTTCAGGGTCTCCACAAGAACCAACCCTCTTAACTTCTTGATTTCATACTTCTGGCTTTCTGAACTGGGAGAGAATAAATTTCTGTTTAAGTCACTACAGAGGTAATTTTTTATAGCAGCCCTAGAAAACAAATATAATTGGTTATTGGTATTATTATTGCTGTTGTCTTCAAGGTGAAGAGTAAGTCCTTGCTTATCTGGGCAGTCTTGGCATTTGTTGACACATTGATGAAGTCAGCTAGAATCTCTGGCTGCCCAGAGGCATTATTATCTCTGATGGTGGTGAGTGACTGGTCAGTGGGCTTCTTTTCCTTCTCAGTCACTGGCTCTCAGAAAGCTTAAATCTGAAGTAATCAGAATGTAAAAAATAAAGAATAGAGGCACAGACCGTCATTGAGATGGAAATAAAATGACTGACAGTAGAAAAGACAAGAAACCTTCCTGGTCTGTATGCCAGCTCTTACATCAGAATTTGAGAGAAGGCAGGGAGTTGAATTCTGGGCAAAGTGAGCCCTGGGACAAAAATAAAAAATGTGTAAAGAGGCCATATTCTTAGAGGGATAGTGAATGAGATACCACAGACCCAGGGAGGTGGATGATACTTGAACTAACCTAAAACAAATTCAAAAGTTTTATAACTTTTTTTTTCTGGAAAAAAATTTTTTTTAAGTTTTATAACTTAAGAATACATTGACCACTTTCTTATTTGAGAAAATTGTTTTGGGGAGCCAGCATTTCCTGCATGTTTAGATTGGTCCCCTTCATATATATTTGTATAGGAACACTGGTTAGTAGAGGAAGCTCTGAACCTGAGTCAGATGGCAGTCCAGGGCTCTCATATCAAATCTGTCATGACTACCTGGTCTCTAGCAAGTTACTTAACCTTTTGGCCTCAGCTTTGACATAGAAAATGGGAGTGACCCTGCCTACCACACAAGCTCACCTAGCACTTACCTAGCACACAGCAGGTGCTCATAGCTTTTTTTCTTCTTCTTCTTTTCTAAGTGCCTAAGATGTGAAAAAGTCTGTGCTAGGTGCTTCAGAGAATAAGAAGATAAAAAATTTATCCACTCACAAAAGCTCCACATTGTAGTAAAGAAGACTTGGACATACTTAGAAGAATGAAATATTAATGAAGAAAGGCAATCATTTTTGGTTTTGTTTCGGTTTCCCAAACTGGGAGATGAGCAAGGTGGTCCTAAAGGAGATTCAGTTTTATCTGACTCGTGAAATATAAGCAGGGTTTCCATAATCAGGGAATGGGCAGGAACATTTGCTTTTTAGTGGACAGTATGACCCATGGCATAGAAATATAAACATAGGTTGTGAATGTAGAGAATGGCGAGTCATCCTAATTATTGTGGGTTCAGGACAGAGAGGGGTGAGCATGGGAGAAGTGAGGCTGAAAGTGCAAATTTGGGGCCAGAGGGAAATGTGGAATACTATTAACAGCATAATAGGAGAGTGAGTGGCTCTGTAGTGTAAAGGATGAATCAGAGCCAAAGTCAGTTAGAAACAAAGGTACAAGTTAGGGAGTTATAGGGATGATCTAGGTGAGGGGTGATGGAGGTTGAGCTTCATGAAGAAGAAGAGGGGGAAGAAAGAGACAAACAGAGAAGATAAGACATTTCTATGCCAATCTGATTTGTGTTTGACACCAAGGAGGCAGCCTGAACTTCACCAGCTGTTTGCTCTACTTGTTTAATCTTTAGTAGAGGTGGCTGCTGTATTGCGAAATTAAACTGGGCTCCTGTGAACTGAGTCATCTTCATCACTTAGCACACAAGAAACTTCTTGAATCCAGTGTGCTAGGAATTGATAAACCCAGTAGACTTTGTTTTTTTATGGATTATCTGAATAAAAACATCTCATCTTCTTTTAATATCCGTTGCAAAAAAAATGGACTCTAAATAACTCAAATGGTTAAAGAATGAAAATTCCTGCTTGTTAGGTAAAACAATTGGTATTAAAGTTTTAGATGGCTGACATTAGACCCAAATGTTATCAGATTTTCCTAAAAGGTAGTTCTTCCTACTTTTCCATTTTTGCCTATTCTCTGTAGTATTTCTTACTGTCCTTTGATGTAACTTATCCATTTTTATAGATATGTCCATAGTATTCTTTAGTCTCAAAGATGTTTTAGATGGAGAATTGCAATAGTCTTTTCACTTTGCTTTTGGTATTATAGCCAATTTGATGTTTTGGATTCATGTATTTTAAAAAATCTTAAAAATTGATGTATAGCATGCATGCCTAAAATTGCACAAATCATGTGATTTCTGCTTGGTAAATTTTCATAATGTGAACATACCCATGTAACCAGCACCGAGATAAGAAAAAAGCAAACAGAATATCTTGTGTACTCCATAAGTCTTCCATTCCCTTCCCACTCATTACTTCTCCCAAAAGTCACTATTATGATTTCTAATACTATAGATTAATTTTGCCTAGTTTTGTGCTATATGTTGATGGGACCATAAAGCATGCATTCTTTTCCTTTTGTGTATACAACATCTTATTTGTGAGATTCATCCATATGGTTTTGTGTTCTTGTAGTCAATTCAACCTCTTGCTTGAGTATTTAATGTTTGTTTTATCCATTCTGCTTTTCATGGACATTTGGGCTGTTTCCACTTGTGAATTGTGTTTTGGTGAGTATTTGCACACATTTCTGTTGCTTATATTCCCAGGAGTAGAAATGCTGGTCAGAGGCATATTCTAAAGTGATGGAAGAGAGTGTATGTACCACATTTTGCATGAAGGTGGACTATGATGCTGTGTATTTTTATATTTCTGGGGAAACATATCAGTATTTAATATATGAGAGGAATTGAAAAATGTTCATTTACTTTGGCATGGTTTCCATTATTTGCTTCTATCTGAGAATTCACAAGTTATTCTATAGGTAATATGGTCTGAAGTAAATTGAGTGTAAATGCACAATCCTTGCCCCATTCCAATTTACCAAGCCCAGAGGAAAACATTTGTTATCCTATATTTTTACAATACTTCATTGTGATATGATGAGGATCCAAGCTTTAAGAAAAGGAAATTGAGAGGAGAAAATTAATATGATCCAGTGTGACTTTAGGGTAACAACTAGAGTCTTTGCAAAGAAAGGAGCTAATAGGTCTGATGTGAAGTATTGGGGCCACATATTTTTGAAGTGGAATTAAGGGAATAGAGGAACTTATGCTTTTCAAAATCGGGGAGTCCTTTTCCTAAACATCCCACATTTAAAGCATAATACCCAAGCCATCAGAAGAAGCTGCAAGTGGTAATTGAGCTAGCCCAACTTTACTGCATTGTCAAGATTTTAAGTCTATGGCAATATATCACACTTTTGATCTCTTCTTGAATTTATACCATGTGGTAGTTGGAGGAAGTGTTTCCAGAAAAGTTTGTTGCAATGAAATAAAATCCTCCTTTCCATCAGTATAATTTGATGTCATTATCCTAATTATTAATCTTGTATGATCTGATGTACTAGTTATAATTCACATTAGGCTGCTATAACGAAGAGATCCCCAAAATCCAGTGGCTTACATAAGATAGAAATTTATTTCTTCCTTATATAAAAGCCTCTATAAAAAACAAACAAACAAACAAAACCAAAATCTGTTTAGATCACTATGGACTGTCTTAGTGGTTTGACAGTGAAAGAGATCCAGTCTTCTTCTTTCTTACTGCTTTTATCTTACTGCCATCCTCAGTACATGATGGTTTCCATCTCATGGTTTAGGATGGCTGTTCCAGTCCCTTTATCCAGTCTGTGTTCTCACCAGAAGAAGAACAGGAGACAGGGGAAGGAAGATATTCCTTTCCTCTAAGGATTCAGTCTGCATATATTACTCTTGCAGTTATTTCCTTGGCTAAAACTTAGTCACGTGACTACATCCAGTTGGTAGTGAGGGCATAAAATGTAGTTCCTTAACTGAAAGCTAAAGGCCAGCTAAAGTTCCATAACTATAGAAGGGGAAAATTAATATTGAAGAACAACCAGCAGTTCACGTGGGTTTGAAGATTTTATAAATATACTAGATATTTTTATTCATGGAATCTGATTTCATCTCTCTTACCTCTTGTCTTTCTTACTTGTTTTCCTTCTTGCATTGAATTCACCTCTTAAAGCTTCTCAACTTACTTTTGATCCATGGAAGTTCCTTGTTAATCAGGTCTGCAAACTCTGTGATCCTATCTGTTCTTTCCCAGGTCATAATCTGGGAAAACAGAAATTTTTCTTTGTCTTATCCAGTCTATATGTTAATTTTTCTGAGGTAATTGGGATGGTTCTAGAAGCCTAAGTGTAATTACCCTTGGTAAAGTTGAGCTAAAAAATGTCCATCCTAATTCCTAGCAACCTATATATAACCAGAGCACATGTAAGTATGTGTTAGACAAGGAAATAATAGTTATCAGTCTCTATTGAATTAAAAAGGAAAATAATTAGTTAACCTTGAGATAGGAGGGGTGCTGGACAGCTGAATAACAGAGCCCCTCCACTCTTGAAGAGGGCTGGGAGCTTGGAATGCATTGTCTTCGGAGACAAGGATTGCTGAGCATTTATTGTGTGGCCCTGGAACAGGACACCCACATTCCTTTGTAAGCTTGTCTCAGTTCATCTGCAGCCTTTCAACACCTCTGAGCCACTTATGGTCATCTTAGAGGGTGTCATTTTCTGGCAGACAGATTTTGAGCATCTCTTTCAGAGAGTCTCAAGTCATCCAGCTCCGGAGTTAGCTAACCTGAGTTTGACTTCCAGGTTCACCATTACTCATTTGTTGGGTAGCTTTAGGCAAATTTCTTTATCTCCTTCTGAACATCAGTTGCTTCTAATCATTTATGCAAAAGTTGTTGGTTATGTGAACACTGAGGGAGGATGAACATGGGTCCCCTCTCTGCTGACTGTGGAGGCCAGAAAGTACACATTTACTTAGCACAGATTTGCTCAGTCTAGGGTTACTATTATGTCTCTGAAAAGATGTTTCCAGCAAGGGATGCAGTATAATGAAGTGGTGAAGAGCTTGGGCTCTGAAGTCAGACAGATCTAGAATGGATCCCTAGATCTGTGTGGCCTTCTCTGAATCTATTTCCTCATGAGTTGTTGCTAACATCATTGACTCTGGAACAAATCTCAGCTCTACCCCTTTCTAATTATATAACTTTAGACAAGTTGTATAACTTCTTGGTGTCCTAGACCCCCTTTAATAGGACCTGCCTTAGGGTTTTCAAAAGAATAAAGTGGTATAACACATGAAAAACATTTAACAGAGCAACTGGAACATAGTAAATGCTCAGTAAAAGGTTGCTGCTATGTTATTTGGTCTTGCCAAATTTTTAAAAATTTAATATTTTATTTTAGAAAAGAATTTTTTAAAGTTTTAGCAGCTTTATTTAGGCATGATTGACATACAATAAATTGCACTTATTTAATGTGTAAAATTTATTTTATACACCTCCCAGCCGTCCCTCTATACAAGTCTTTATATACAGAAGTATTTCCTCTACTCTGCTGTTAATACCTAAGAAAAATGACTAGGTCATATGGTAAGGTAAGATACATTTAGCTTTTTGAGAAATTGTCAGTTGTTTTCAAAAGTGGTTGTACCATTTTACTTTCCTTCCATCAGTATATGAGCACTCCAGTTCCTTCAAATTCTTACCATTTGATATGGTCGATCTTAATTTAGCCATTCTAATTAATATGTAGTAGTATCTCATTGTGGGTTTAATTTGTCTTTACCTCATGACTAGTGAAGTTGAGTGTCTTTCCATGTGCTTATTTGCCACTTGTGTAGATTCTTTGGTGAAGTCTTTGTTTAAATATTTTTCCTGTTTTGTATTGTGTTGTTTTATTTTTGAGTTTTGAGAATTCTTTACATTTTCTGTATTTCACTGCTTTATTATATATGTGATTTGTAAATATTTTCTTCCAATGTGGGGATTGTCTTTATTCTCCTAATATATTTTGAAGAGCAGGTGTTCTTAATTTTTACCCCTGGATTATTTAATAATTCCTTATTTAGTTTCTATACATTTGGGGATGTTTAAAGATATATTTATGTTATTGATTTCTATTTATTTTCCACTGTAATCAGAGAACATAATTTGTACTAATTCAATCATTCATTTTTATTGAGACTGATTTTATGGGCCAGAATATGTGCTATGTTAGTAAATGTTTCATGTGCTCTTGAAAAAAATACATATTCTATTAGTGGTGGTAGTATTCTAAAAATGTCACTTAGGTTAAGTTGGTTGTTAGTGTAGTTCAAGTCTTCTGTGTCCTTACTGACTTTCTGTCTGCTTGTTTTATCAATTATTGAGAAGGGTGTTGAAATCTCCAGCTCTAATTGTGGACTTGTCAGTTTCTCCTTGTAGATCTGTCATTTTTTGCTTCATTTATTTTGAAACTATTAATAGGAGCATAAGTATTTAAGATTCTTATATCTTCTTTGTTAAATGATGACTTTATAATTATAGAATGGCCCTCTCCATCCCTGCTAATATTCTTTGTTCTGAAATCACCTTTGGTATTAATATATCCACTTTGGTTTTCTTTTGATTAGTATTAGTACAGTATGTTTTTCCAACATTCTACTTTCTTTCCATTTTTCTTTATACTTACGGTGGATTACTTGTAGGTAGCATGTATTTGGGACTAGCTTTTTTATCCAATATGGAAATTACTGCCTTCTGGTTGGTGGTATTTAGTCCAAATACACTTAATGTGATTCTTTGTTATGGCCAGTTTGTTTGTTTGTTTATTTATAAGATTTTATTTATTTATTCATGAGAGACACAGAGAGAGGCAGAGACACAGGCAGAGGGAGAAGCAGGCTCCATGCAGGGAGCCTGACATGGGACTCGATCCTGGGTCTCCAGGATCACGCCCTGGGCTGAAGGCAGACGCTCAACTGCTGAGCCACTTGGGCTGCCCTGTTATGGCCAGTTTAAATGTATCTTGCTATTTGTTTTCTGTCCTTCCCCTCCCCTGCCCAACACACACATAATTTCTTTAATCCCTCTTTTGCTGCCTTATTTTGGATTGAGGATTTTTAATTAATTCACTTTTCTTATTAGCTTATTCACTATAACTCTTTATTATTTTAGTGGTTGCTTTAGGATTTATAATGTATATCTTTAACTTATCACAATCTACCTTCAAATGATTATACCATTTCCTGTACAGTTTAAGAACTTCACAGCACTAAAACATTATATTTCCATTTTTCCTCTTATTTTTTGTGCTTTTGCTATTATACATTTTATTTCTGTTTTTTATAAGCTTCACAATATATTTCTTATTATGTTTGTTTCAAATGGTAGATTATCTTTTAGAGGGATTTATTAATAACAAAAAAGTCTATTTACTCCTACAGTTAACATTTCTGGTGCTCTTTATTCCCTTTAATAGGTTAAAGTTGTCATCTGATACAATATTTCTTGTCCTTATAGATTGTGACTTTTTTGGTAGATCAAGTCTGATGAACTTTTTTATTTATCTGAAGAAGTCTTTATTTCACCTTTGTTTTTAAAGGTATTTTTTCCAGATGTAGAGTTTATTTTTTTCATTAGTATTGTAAAGATGTTGCTCCACTATGTTGTAATTTGTATTTTTTCTGATAAGAAATCTGCTGTCATCTTTAGTTTTATTTCTCTGTATGTAATGTGTCTTTGTTTTCTTCTGGCTGTTTTTAAGATTCCTCTTTATCATCGGTTTTGAGTAGTTTGATTATGATGTGCCTTGCTTTAGGTTTCTTCATGTTTTTCTCTTCTTAGATCTATGGGTTTATAGTTTTTATTGTTGCTATTTAAATTTACCATCATGACCGGTAGGGTACATTTAAGAGATCACTTAGGTCATTCATTTCTTTTTGAGTGAGCTTTGGTAGTTTGTTTCTTTCAAGAGATTGCTACATTTTATCAATATTGCCAGATTTATGAACATAAAATCATAGGTAACTCCCTTATTAATTCTTTAGTATTTCTAATAATGGTCTCTTTTTTCCCTGATATAGGTAACTTCTCTCTACTTCCCATTTTTTCTTGGTCAGTATGCCTAGGGGTTTATCTACTTTAGTGATCTTTTAAAGAATAAACTTTTTGTTTCATCAATTTTGTATTTTCTTCTGGTTTTAATTTCATTAATTTGAAATTTTTTCACCTTATTGTCTAATAAGTCATATATTGCTAAAAAGTTTCCTCTAATCATTGCAGCATCTGCATTCTATGTATTTTTATTTGTTGTATTTTCATTTTTGTTCATTTTAAAATATTTTCTAATTTCTCTTGTGACTTCCTCTTTTAGCTCATCGGCTATATAGAAGTGTGTTATTTAATTTTCAAATATTGGTGATTTTCTCAGATGTCTTTTTGTTATAGATGTCCACTTCTATACTATGCTAAAAAAAAAGTGCTTTTCACTATCTTTATTCTTTAGAGTTTTTTTTTTTAAAGATTTTATTTATTTATATATTCATGAGAGACACAGAGAGAGAGAGACAGAGACAGAGACACAGGCAGAGGGAGAAGCAGGCTCTGTGCAGGGAACCCGATGTGGGACTTGATCCCTGGACTCCAGGATCACGCCCTGGGCTGAGGGCAACACTAAACCGCTGAGCCACCAGGGCTGCCCTATTCTTTAGAGTTTTTAAAATTTATTCTATAACACAGAATATGATCTATTTTGGTGAATATTCAATTGGACTTGAAAAGAATATGTATTCTACTGTTGTTGAGTGGAGTATTCTTTAAATGTCACTTAAGCCAAATTGGTCAATAGCATTATATATATCTTCTGTGCCATTTTCTGCCTATTTATTCTGTCGATTACACTGAGAGAAATGTTGAAGTCCAAATAAATAATTTGCTCTCCTTTCAGTCTATCAGTTTTTGCTTGATGTATCTGAGAAGGTCTGTTACTAAGTACGTAAATGTTTAATATTGCTTTAACTTCTTATTATATAATGACCTTTTATTACCAGAGATTTTTTTTTATTCTTAATAATATTCTTTGTTTGGAAATTGACTTTATCTAATATTAATGTAGCCACTGCAGTTTTCTTTAGTTTTTGCATGATATATTTATTACTTTTATGTATGTATATCTTTATAGTTAATGTGAGTTTCTTATAGATAGCATATAGTAGGATCTTGATTTTCAATCCATTATGAAAGTTTCTGTATTTTTATTAATATGTTCCAATTATTTTACTTCATTATAATTATTGACATGATTTAAGTTTACCACTTTATTAAATATAACCTGTTTGCCTTCTCTTATTTTTGTTCTTCTGTTTCCCCATTAGGTCTTCTTTTAGATTATTTAACTATTTTTAAATATTTCAGTTTAATTCATCTATTGGCTTTTTTACTATATCTCTTTAATTTTTAAATGATTGCTCTAGATAGTATAATGTATACACCTAATTTTCACAGTCTACTTTGTTTTTTTTTTTTAATTTTTATTTATTTATGATAGTCACACAGAGAGAGAGAGAGAGAGAGAGGCAGAGACACAGGCAGAGGGAGAAGCAGGCTCCATGCACTGGGAGCCCGATGTGGGATTCGATCCCGGGTCTCCAGGATCGCGCCCTAGGCCGAAGGCAGGCGCCAAACCGCTGCGCCACCTAGGGATCCCTTCACAGTCTACTTTGATTTACTATTTTACCATATCAAGTAAAATGGAGAAACTTTGTAACAATCTCGTTCTTTTCACTTTCCACCTAGATGTTACGTTTGTCAGATGTGTTGCATACATACATTGAAAACTCCATCAGACAACATAATTTTTGCTTTTACCAGTCATACATATTTTAAAGTCTCAAAGAGAAGAAAATGTTGTCTAATATATTTTCCAGTTATGTCTCATTGCTGTTGAACCTCCTTTTATTCTGTATTTCTGGGTTTCCTTCTGGTTTTATTTCACCTCATCCTGAACAATTTTTTTTTATTATTTAATGAGTTTTTTAGAGCAAATCTACTGTTAATAAATTCTCTGAATGTGTCTTTATCATAGAATGCATTTCCCTTCATTCCTGAAGGATATTTTTACTGGCTATAGAATTCTGGACTGACAGATTTTTTTCCTGTCAGGACTTTAAAGAACTTGTTCCTCTATCTTCTGGTCTTCATGATTTCTGAGGAGACACACACTCATTCCATTCACTGTTCTTCTCTAAATAGCATGCTATTTTTGTCTAGCTCTTTTCAGACTTCTTCTTTTATCAATCTTTGGTTTTTGACAGTTTGATTTTGATGTAGCTGTAAGTGATTTTCCTTAAGTTTATCCTACTGAAGTTTGTTCTACTTCTTGAAATTGTAAATTTATGTATCTTACAGTGTTTCAGAAGTTTCAGTGATTTTTTCAAATCTATTTCCTTGTTTTCAGCACTAGAATTTTCCCTCTCCTTCTGAGATTACAATGTCATAAATGTTAAACATTTAGATATTGTTCCACAGGTCCCTGATTTTGAATATTATGAAGTTTGGACTCTGAGTCCTGTTAAAATCCTCTGGAGAATATTGAGGGTATTTAGTTGGTTGGTTGATTGGTTGGGGTTTTGGTTGTTTTGTTTTGTTTGACTTAACAAGAAGTCAATCTAGTTAGGTTCACACTGCAAATTTCTTCTCACTTTCTGTGAGTGGTGGTTCCAATGTCAGTTCAGTTTTTAAAGCCTTTAGATCTATCCCTCACATGCACAGTTTAGAGATAAGCCTTATAGTTTTACCGATACATAAACAGAATTATGGGATTTTTCTTCTTCAGCTTTTTCCCCTCCAGGATTCCCTTCACATTTTTCAGCTCACAGGGTCTTTGTTCTTATTCTCCTGATTAGAATATTAGAAAAATGAGATTTCTTTTGGGATGCCCACTGCCCCAATAGTTACAGCCCATTTCTGTAACCATAATCCAACTTGGATCAGATAAATGGGTATTTCCCCTATAGTCCTTGGATCTTAGAGATCTCTTTCCTCAATTCTATGGACAGAAAGGCAAGATTTCTCTCAGAGTTCTAGTTGTGTGGGCTGCTACTGACGTATCATTTTCACAGTCCTCAGGTAATAGCTTTTATATTTTGTCCAGAGTGTTTAGTTGTAATCAGTGAGAGAGTTAGGATATAGTGAGCTAACCATCTTGGCCAGCACTGAGGTCTCTGGGAATTATTTAACGTGTTAAATGTTGCCCACCATTATGAATTTTTCCCCTTGCTCTTTAAAAGTTAAGTTCAGAATTTATTCTTTCCTGCCTCTTATTGCTTAAGTGATTTTTCTAAACAGTCACAGTTGGTAGCACAACTGTGATCTAAGCTGAATGTTTAAAATGGCTGACAACTTGCCAGCTGGTTTTAATCGGTTTGGCCACAGCAATGGATGTACTGAACATAGGCAATGTTGTATGGCTGCCACCATTGCTTCTAAGTGGAACTGGTTTGTAAACATCACAAATGACACTCCCTCATGAGGATCTCTTCATTTATCATGAATTCTGGAACTTTGTACTGGTAAGAATTCTTATTCTTTTTTTTATTTATTTTTTATTGGTGTTCAATTTGCCAACATATAGAATAACACCCAGTGCTCATCCCATCAGGTGCCCCCCTCAGTGCCCATCACCCAGTCACCCCCACCTCCCACCCACCTCCCTTTCTACCACCCCTTGTTCGTTTCCCAGAGTTAGGAATCTCTCATGTTCTGTCTCCCTTTCTGATATTTCCCACTCATTTTTTCTCCTTTCCCCTTTATTCCCTTTCACTATTTTTTATATTCCCCAAATGAATGAGACCATATAATGTTTGTCCTTCTCCGATTGACTTATTTCATTCAGCATAATACCCTCCAGTTCCATCCACGTCGAAGCAAATGGTGGGTATTTGTCGTTTCTAAAGGCTGAGTAATATTCCATTGTATACACATACCACATCTTTTTTAAAAAAATTTTATTTCTTTACTCATGAAAAACACAGAGAGAGAGGCAAAGACATAGGCAGAGAGAAGCAGGCTCTATGCAGGGAGCCCGATGTGGGACTCAATCCTGGGATTCCAGGATCCCACCCTAGGCCAAAGGCAGACACTCAACTGCTGAGCCACCCATGGGTCCCTATACCACATCTTCTTTATCCACTCATCTATCGATGGACACCGAGGCTCCTTCCACAGTTTGGCTATTGTGGACATTGCTGCTATAAACATCGGGGTGCAGGTGTCCCAGCGTTTCACTGCATCTGTATCTTTGGGGTAAATCCCCAGCAGTGCAATTGCTGGGTTGTAGGGCAGATCTATTTTTAACTCTTTGAGGAACCTCCACACAGTTTTCCGGAGTGGCTGCACCAGTTCACATTCCCACCCACAGTGCAAGAGGGTTCTCCTTTCTCCACATCCTCTCCAACATTTGTTGTTTCCTGCCTTGTTAATTGTCCCCATTCTCACTGGTGTGAGGTGGTATCTCATTGTGGTTTTGATTTGTATTTCCCTGATGGCAAGTGATGCGGAGCATTTTCTCATGTGCTTGTTAGCCATGTCTATGTCTTCCTCTGTGAGATTTCTGTTCATGTCTTTTGCCCATTTCATGATTGGATTGTTTGTTTCTTTGCTGTTGAGTTTAATAAGTTCTTTATAGATCTTGGATACTAGCCCTTTATCTGATACGTCATTTGCAAATATCTTCTCCCATTCTGTAGGTTGTCTTTTAGTTTTGTTGACTGTTTCTTTTGCTGTGCAAAAGCTTCTTATCTTGATGAAGTCCCAATAGTTCATTTTTGCTTTTGTTTCTCTTGCCTTCATGGATATATCTTGCAAGAAGTTACTGTGGCCAAGTTCAAAAAGGGTGTTGCCTGTGGTCTCTTCTAGGATTTTGATGGAATCTTGTCTCACATTAAGATCTTTCATCCATTTTGAGTTTATCTTTGTGTATGGTGTTTCATTCTTCTGCATGTGGATGTCCAATTTTCCCAGCACCATTTATTGAAGACACTGTCTTTTTTCCAGTGGATAGTTTTTCCTCCTTTGTCAAATATTAGCTGACCATAAAGTTGAGGGTCCATTTCTGGATTCTCTATTCTGTTCCATTGATCTATGTGTCTGTTATTGTGCCAGTACCACACTGTCTTGATGACCACAGCTTTGTAGTACAACCTGAAATCTGGCATTGTGATGCCCCCAGCTATGGTTTTCTTTTTTAATAGAATTCTTATTCTGGATCCATGAATCATATGGGTCCCATTGATTCCTAGCATTTCTCACAAGCTTTAGCCCAGTCTTTGTCAGTGTGGGGGATGGAAGATATGTAAAATTCATAGGGACTCGTGTACCACGGGAAAGGTAGTATTGCACTTTTATTTTTTTTTAAGATTTCATTTATTTATTCATGAGAGACACAGGGAGAGAGAGAAGCAGAGGGAGAAGCAGGCTCCATGCAAGGAGCCTGATGTGGGATTTGATCCCGGGACTCCAGGATCATGCCCTGGGCTGGAGGCAGGCGCTAAACCACTGAGCCACCCAGGCATTCCCCAGTATTGCACTTTTAGAGACGTTTCTGCTCATTATATAGGAATGGATATATTAAAACAACAACTTGATTTACATTATGCCCAAGATTTTTCCATGACAAATTGACTGATTAAATTTGTGTAGTGATTACTCAGTCACTATCTTTTCCCACATGTGCAATAGCATTTATGAATAATCAAATATAACATTTCTAGCAGCAAGGTAGGGGTTAATTATGACCATGTGACTATTTATCATTTCTTTTTTTTTTTTCTTACATAGAGGGAATGAATAAAATACTGGAATAGGGCCAGGAATGCTCCTTACTCAAGAGGGAATTGTTGCAGAGGAATCCAGAACAATTAGACCATGTTACTTCCTTTTGTTAAGTTAGTCATCTGGGGTCATAGCTAATGTAAAGGAGGGCATTTTCAGTAACAAGTAAAGTGAGGCTGTTGTTAAAATGAAACAGGCTGTGCTTTGCTCTGTGACCTCTCACTACAACTAGCTCTTCCATGATAGCCATTGGCTCCAAGGAAAATTGGGCAGAAGAGTTGGAACCCTTCCCAGTCCAGATTATGCCTTACCAGCCCTTCTACTTAAAAGCTATTTTAAATCTTTTTGGAACAATCTTAGTAGTTAAAGTATGGAAATACATACATTGCTAATAGATAAATAATTTTAAAAAGTTTAAGACTTTCTACAGAATAAAAGGACAAAATGAAACAAATTAGGAATTGTGGACTTGCTAACTTGACATAGCCTCAGGTTCAGTCCTTTGTGTAATAAGGAAGAAGGGTATATTTAATAGAGCAAACAAGGAATTGAAAATGGTTATTGAGGGGTGCCTGGGTGGCTCAGTTGGTTAAGCATCCAACTCTTGATTTTGGCTCAGATCATATTGAGATCTGCACTCACTATTGGTGTTATGTGTGTGCTCTCATTCTGTCTCAAATAAATAAACAAACAAATCTTTTTTTAAAAAGAAAATAATTATTGAACACTGATCATTGTCAGGCTTTGTGCTATATGCATTATATGTATTATCTCACTTAACCTTGCAAGAACTGAAATATGCACATTATTGATACTGCCTTTTCCCAGGTGAGCAAATTGATGCTTAGAGAAGTTAGAATGGTTAGCTGATTTGCTAAGGTCAAATAGTTTGACTTCAAATTAATATATTCTGTCTAGACTCTGGTAGATTTGCTAACTATAACTACTTAGTAGTGGAGGCCAACTGGAGCCCTGATTCTCATTGTTTTGTGGTGGCTTCCTGGAACACTGTATTTATGTCATTTTTGAGGTGCATACTATCTAGCACCAGAATAGACCCTGATTCATTATTGATGTCTGCCATGGCACAAGAAGACAAAATGAAAGCACATTTGCCCAGTGTTTGCCATCTTCACCAGGTAGTTACTGAGGGCCCTTCCAACAAAAACACTGAGCCAGATAATTAATGATATCATCAAATATGGCAGTTTTCCAGTTTGTTTCATTTTATATTAACTTTGGGACTTTGTAATATCACCACAGATAAAATATTAGTTTTCTAGGAAAGAGCTCTTCTCTTTAAGATATCCTTTGATAAGTTATCACAGAACTAAATTATCAAAGGACTGAAAGAGCCATTACACATACATACTGGTCCTTATATAAAATTATTCGGAAGTAACTAGTTAGAAAAAAAAACCAGCATGATATGACTTCAAATAATAATTAATAGGGATTTTTGAGTTAAATGTTCTTTTCTGAAGAATAATAATATTTTAAATTGTTACATACATACATATATACACCCACACATTTTGTGACAAACTAAGTCTGGGAAAATTTGTAGATTATATCCTACTCTTGGAGTTTTAGGAGTTCAGAATATAATCATTACATAAAGAAATCTGATAAATTTTACATTGTATTCCCCAATAATTTTGACCATGGAACCATTTTATTTAACAATTATTAAAATTCTGATGAATCATTGTCAGACTTTAAGCAATGCCAACCCAAGACCTACATATGTAAAATGGAGTAGGAGTGTTTTTCAGGGTTACTCCTTCTGTGACTCTACATGGACTTGAATTTGTGACAGTGAGAACTAAGCAACCCTGCCCACAGCTTGAAACGAGGACACAAGGAAAAACTCTCTGGGTAAAGTTGTCAACTGTAAATGTAATTTCAATTGAGAGTTACTAAGATAAGTCATAATAATAAACAAATAGTAGTTTTAACAAGGACCTCAACCAGTGGTACATCACCATAAATAGTAATAATTAGAGAATTATTTGTTTAATCTACAACAGAAAGGAAATAAAATTGAATGAACATGTTTGGTAATTCCATGGAGAAAATCTGAAAACCTATCTCAATAGGTTTAGGCAAGATTGGCTTTGCTACATCCATTCAATGTTCATTTAAAATTAGAAAGGGGTACACCAGGTAAACCAATACTTTTTATATCTTAGTATGCATTTGAGTGGCATATAGACTTATTAAAAATGTGAGGCTCCCAAATGCACTGAGATTTTGATTAGCAGGTGTGAATTAAGGCCCAGGATTCCATGCCTTTACAACACTTTGAGAAATATTGATGTAAACCATGTGATAATACTAGAAATGATAAAGTATTGTGTGAGCTCTCAGAATGCTCAACATAAATAATCATTCCACTGAGGCTGATTTTTTGGCAAAATGTCAAAAAATGCATTGCCCTTTTATGTTAGATGGAGCCAATGAATTCTTTAACACGTAGACCTCAAAATATATAAATGCTTAAATATAGAGGAATTTGTTTCTTGCTCATACAGAAGCTTATTTTTGCTTATGTAAACAGCCCACAGAGGGTTCAAGTTAACAATCTCTGCTCCCATATAATCATTCTAGGTTCTAAGATGATGGAGGTTGACCACCTTCAACTTATGGCTTCTAACATCACTTGGATGTTAAGCCAGCTGGTGGAAGGCAAGTGAACCTAGAAAATCATGAAAAGTGTTACGGGTTGAATTGTGCCCCCTACCCCCAATGCATAAGTTGAAGTTCTAACTCCCATTACTTCAGAATATGGCCATATTTGGAAATAAGCCCTTTAAAGGGGTTATTAAGTTAAAATGAGGCCCTTGGGTTGGCCCTAATCCAATATGACTGAAGCTTATAAGAAGAGGAAATTTGGACATACAGAAAGACATTAGGGACGTGTGTACACAGAGAAAAGACCATGTCAACAAGAATATGCCAAGGAGAGAGGCTTGAGGAGATACCAAACCTGCCAACTTCTTGATCTTAGACTTCTGGTCTCCAAAACTGAGAAGATACATTTCTGTTGTTTAAACTACCCAGTCTGGTATTTTGTTGTGGCAGCCCTAGCAAACAATACAAGTAGAGTTTTAAGAGTTGTCCTGGAAGTGGTGCACATTATTTTCATTCACACTTCATTAAGTAGAAGTCAATCAGTCACACGGCTCCCTAAATGCAGTGGAGTCTGGAGAGTACAACCCTGCTACATGCCAAGAAGAAGATCAAGTGAGTTAAGAAAATAGTGTCTGTGACACATTTTGCCTCTTCTTTTGCATTTGGACCATCATCTATGGATCTAGAGAAACCTTCTTAATTCCATTAGAGCATGTTATCAATGTCCTTTTCCATCCCTATCAAAGCTCTTCCTTTGGTTGGGGGGGGGAGGGGTGTGTGAGTGGATGGGTACCAGCAAAGGCAAAGGTAAGAAATACCTGCAGAATGAGGGACAACTTCTGGCTCATGTACCTGAACCTAGCATTCATGATTGTTGGAAGTGAGGAAGGGCAGAAAGAAGAAAGCAACAGATGGAACTGGCAAGGCCAAGAATTGTAACCATTTACATGGTGCAGAACCCAAAATGGAAGGACTGTTTGTTTCAGTAGCAAGCCCATTAGCTGCAACCTAAGTAAGGGGAGTTTTTCTAATTTTTGACTTAAGGTTAACATACATATGAAAAGAATATGAATCCTAAGGATATAGCTTGAGGAATTTTATGCAAACTCAACTTACCCCTGAAACCAGCAACCAGATCATAAAATAGATATAGAATAGAATCAGCACTGTAGCAGCAGCAGCAGCCTCTTGCACTTTTTCAATCTCTGTGCTTCAGGTTCTATCCTGACTTTCAACCTCATAGATGAGTTTGCCTGTTGAACTCTATATAAATGGGATCCTATAATATGTACTACTTTATGTCTGTCTTTTTTTTTTAATTTATTTTTTATTGGTGTTTAATTTACTAACATACAGAATAACCCCCAGTGCCCGTCACCCATTCACTCCCACCCCTGCCCTCCTCCCCTTCTACCACCCCTAGTTCGTTTCCCAGAGTTAGCAGTCTTTATGTTCTGTCTCCCTTTCTGATATTTCCCACACATTTCTTCTCCCTTCCCTTATATTCCCTTTCACTATTATTTATATTCCCCAAATGAATGAGAACATATAATGTTTGTCCTTCTCTGACTGACTTACTTCACTCAGCATAATACCCTCCAGTTCCATCCACGTTGAAGCAAATGGTGGGCATTTGTCATTTCTAATAGCTGAGTAATATTCCATTGTATACATAAACCACATCTTCTTTATCCATTATCTTTCGTTGGACACCGAGGCTCCTTCCACAGTTTGGCTATCGTGGCCATTGCTGCTATAAACATCGGGGTGCAGGTGTCCCAGCGTTTCATTGCATTTGTATCTTTGGGGTAAATCCCCAACAGTGCAATTGCTGGGTCGTAGGGCAGGTATATTTTTAACTGTTTGAGGAACCTCCACACAATTTTCCAGAGTGGCTGCACCAGTTCACATTCCCACCCACAGTGCAAGAGGGTTCCCTTTTCTCCGCATCCTCTCCAACATTTGTTGTTTCCTGCCTTGTTAATTTTCCCCATTCTCACTGGTGTGAGGTGGTATCTCATTGTGGTTTTGATTTGTATTTCCCTGATGGCAAGTGATGCAGAGCATTTTCTCATATGCATGTTGGCCATGTCTATATCTTCCTCTGTGAGATTTCTGTTCATGTCTTTTGCCCATTTCATGATTGGATTGTTTGTTTCTTTGGTGTTGAGTTTAATAAGTTCTTTATAGATCTTGGAAACTAGCCCTTTATCTGATATGTCATTTGCAAATATCTTCTCCCATTCTGTAGGTTGTCTTTGAATTTTGTTGACTGTATCCTTTGCTGTGCAAAAGCTTCTTATCTTGATGAAGTCCCAATAGTTCATTTTTGCTTTTGTTTCTTTTGCCTCCGTGGATGTATCTTGCAAGAAGTTACTATGGCCGAGTTCAAAAAGGGTGTTGCCTGTGTTCTTCTCTAGGATTTTGATGGAATCTTGTCTCACATTTAGATCTTTCATCCATTTTGAGTTTATCTTTGTGTATGGTGCAAGAGAGTGGTCTAGTTTCATTCTTCTGCATGTGGATGTCCAATTTTCCCAGCACCATTTATTGAAGAGACTGTCTTTCTTCCAATGGATAGTCTTTCCTCCTTTATCGAATATTAGTTGCCCATAAAGTTCAGGGTCCACTTCTGGATTCTCTATTCTGTTCCACTGATCTATGTGTCTGTTTTTGTGCCAGTACCACACTGTCTTGATGACCACAGCTTTGTAGTACAACCTGAAATCTGGCATTGTGATGCCCCCAGATATGGTTTTCTTTTTTAAAATTCCCCTGGCTATTCGGGGTCTTTTCTGATTCCACACAAATCTTAAAATAATTTGTTCTAACTCTCTGAAGAAAGTCCATGGTATTTTGATAGGGATTGCATTAAACGTGTATATTGCCCTGGGTAACATTGACATTTTCACAATATTAATTCTGCCAATCCATGAGCATGGAATATTTTTCCATCTCTTTGTGTCTTCCTCAATTTCTTTCAGAAGTGTTCTATAGTTTTGAGGGTATAGATCCTTTACATCTTTGGTTAGGTTTATTCCTAGGTATCTTATGCTTTTGGGTGCAATTGTAAATGGGATTGACTCCTTAATTTCTTTTTCTTCAGTCTCATTGTTAGTGTATAGAAATGCCACTGACTTCTGGGCATTGATTTTGTATCCTGCCACGCTACCGAATTGCTGTATGAGTTCTAGCAATCTTGGGGTGGAGACTTTTGGGTTTTCTATGTAGAGTATCAGGTCATCGGCGAAGAGGGAGAGTTTGACTTCTTCTTTGCCAATTTGAATACCTTTAATGTCTTTTTGTTGTCTGATTGCTGAGGCTAGGACTTCCAGTACTATGTTGAACAGCAGTGGTGAGAGTGGACATCCCTGTCTTGTTCCTGATCTTAGGGGAAAGGCTCCCAGTGCTTCCCCATTGAGAATGATATTTGCTGTGGGCTTTTCATAGATGGCTTTTAGGATGTCGAGGAATGTTCCCTCTATCCCTACACTCTGAAGAGTTTTGATCAGGAATGGATGCTGTATTTTGTCAAATGCTTTCTCTGCATCCAATGAGAGGATTGTATGGTTCTTGGTTTTTCTCTTGCTGATATGATGAATCACATTGATTATTTTACGGGTGTTGAACCAGCCTTGTGTCCCAGGGATAAATCCTACTTGGTCATGGTGAATAATTTTCTTAATGTATTGTTGGATCCTATTGGCCAGTATCTTGTTGAGAATTTTTGCATCCATGTTCATCAGGGATATTGGTCTGTGATTCTCCTTTTTGGTGGGGTCTTTGTCTGGTTTTGGAATTAAGGTGATGCTGGCCTCACAGAAGGAATTTGGAAGTACTCCATCTCTTTCTATCTTTCCAAACAGCTTTAGGAGAATAGGTATGGTTTCTTCTTTAAACGTTTGATAAAATTCCCCTGGGAAGCCATCTGGCCCTGGACTCTTGTGTCTTGGGAGGTTTTTGATGACTGCTTCAATTTCCTCCCTGGTTATTGGCCTGTTCAGGTTTTCTATTTCTTCCTGTTCCAGTTTTGGTAGTTTGTGGCTTTCCAGGAATGCGTCCATTTCTTCTAGATTGACTAATTTATTGGCATATAGCTGTTCATAATATGTTTTTAAAATCGTTTGTATTTCCTTGGTGTTGGTAGTGATCTCTCCTTTCTCATTCATGATTTTATTAATTTGAGTCTTCTCTCTCTTCTTTTTAATAAGGCTGGCTAATGGTTTATCTATCTTATTAATTCTTTCAAAGAACCAACTCCTGGTTCTGTTGATCTGTTCCACAGTTCTTCTGGTCTCGATTTCGTTGAGTTCTGCTCGAATCTTTATTAACTCCCTTCTTCTCTTGGGTGTAGGATCTATTTGCTGTTTTTTCTCTAGTTCCTTTATGTGTAAGGTTAGCTTTTGTATTTGAGTTCTTTCCAGTTTTTGAATGGATGCTTGTATTGCGATGTATTTCCCCCTTAGGACTGCTTTTGCTGCATCCCAAAGATTTTGAACGGTTGTATCTTCATTCTCATTAGTTTCCATGAATCTTTTTAATTCTTCCTTAATTTCCTGGTTGACCCTTTTATCTTTTAGCAGGATGGTCCTTAACCTCCACGTGTTTGAGGTCCTTCCAAACTTCTTGTTGTGATTTAGTTCTAATTTCTAGGCATTATGGTCTGAGAATATGCAGGGGACAATCCCAATCTTTTGGTATCGGTTCAGACCCGATTTGTGACCCAATATGTGGTCTATTCTGGAGAAAGTTCCATGTGCACTTGAGAAGAATGTGTATTCAGTTGAGTTCGGATGTAAAGTTCTGTAGATATCTGTGAAATCCATCTGGTCCAGTGTATCATTTAAAGCTCTCGTTTCTTTGGAGATGTTGTGCTTAGAAGACCTATCGAGTATAGAAAGAGCTAGATTGAAGTCACCAAGTATAAGTGTATTATTATCTAAGTATTTCTTCACTTTGGTTAATAATTGATTGATATATTTGGCAGCTCCCACATTCGGAGCATATATATTGAGGATTGTTAAGTCCTCTTGTTGAATAGATCCTTTAAGTATGATATAGTGTCCCTCTTCATCTCTCACTACAGTCTTTGGGGTAAATTTTAGTTTATCTGATATAAGGATGGCTACCCCTGCTTTCTTTTGAGGACCATTCGAATGGTAAATGGTTCTCCAACCTTTTATTTTCAGGCTGTAGGTGTCCTTCTGTCTAAAATGAGTCTCTTGTAGACAGCAAATAGATGGGTCCTGCTTTTTTATCCAGTCTGAAACCCTGCGCCTTTTGATGGGGTCATTAAGCCCGTTCACATTCAGAGTTACTATTGAGAGATATGAGTTTAGTGTCATCATGATATCTATTCAGTCCTTGTTTTTGTGGACTGTTCCACTGAACTTCTTCTTAAAGGGGAATTTTAAGAGTCCCCCTTAAAATTTCTTGCAGAGCTGGTTTGGAGGTCACATATTCTTTTAGTTGCTGCCTGTCTTGGAAGCTCTTTATCTCTCCTTCCATTTTGAATGAGAGCCTTGCTGGATAAAGTATTCTTGGTTGCATGTTCTTCTCATTTAGGACCCTGAATATATCCTGCCAGCCCTTTCTGGCCTGCCAGGTCTCTGTGGAGAGGTCTGCTGTTACCCTAATACTCCTCCCCATAAAAGTCAGGGATTTCTTGTCTCTTGCTGCTTTAAGGATCTTCTCTTTATCTTTGGAATTTGCAAGCTTCACTATTAAATGTCGAGGTGTTGAACGGTTTTTATTGATTTTAGGGGGGGATCTCTCTATTTCCTGGATCTGAATGCCTGTTTCCCTTCCCAGATTAGGAAAGTTTTCAGCTAGAATTTGTTCAAATACATATTCTGGCCCTCTGTCCCTTTCGGCGCCCTCGGGAACCCCAATTAAACGTAGGTTTTTCTTTCTCAGGCTGTCGTTTATTTCCCTTAATCTATCTTCATGGTCTTTTAATTGTTTGTCTCTTTTTTCCTCAGTTTCCCTCTTTGCTATCAACTTGTCTTCTATGTCACTCACTCGTTCTTCCACCTCGTTAACCCTCGTCGTTAGGACTTCTAGTTTGGATTGCATCTCATTCAATTGATTTTTAATTTCTGCCTGATTAGCTCTAAATTCTGCAGTCATGAAGTCTCTTGAGTCCTTTATACTTTTTTCTAGAGCCACCAGTAGGTGTATAATAGTGCTTCTGAATTGGCTTTCTGACATTGAATTGTAATCCAGATTTTGTAACTCTGTGGGAGAGAGGACTGTTTCTGATTCTTTCTTTTGAGGTGAGGTTTTCCTTCTAGTCATTTTGCTCAGTGCAGAGTGGCCAAAAGCAAGTTGTATTGGGAAAAAGAGAAAAAGAGAGGAGAGAAAGAAGGAAAGAAAAGAGAAAGAGAAAAAAAGGGAAGAAAAAACGAAAAAAAAAAAGAAGAAAAAGAGAAAGAAAAAGAAAGGAGGAAAAAAAGGGGGTGGGGGAAGGAAACAAATCAAAAAGCAAAAAAAAAAAAAAGAACCATGGGGAGTATCTTCTGATTCTGTGTACTTTAAGTCCCTTGGCTTCTCCTGGAAGTTGTCAGTCTAGCTGGTGTTCTGGGGGAGGGGCCTGTTGTGCTGATTTTCAGGTGTTAGCAGTTGGGGGAGCTGCTGTGCCCCTGCCTGGTGCAGGGCTCAGTGGGGGTTGTTTACCCCGTGAGGCCGCAGGAGGAACAGCCCCAGTGGCGGGGCAGCTCTGGAAACCTGGATTCAGCTCCGGCAGGAACTCCGTCTGCAGGGCCTGGAGGCTCCGGGGCGGGGCCGCTGATCTGCTCAGCTGGGGCAGGAGCGTCCTTGCTGTCCTGGGCCCTCCCGGCCTCTGCCTGTCCCGGGGGAGGCCGGATCCTGGGCTGTGTCCCGGCGCCCTGTGCTCCGGGGCCTGCGCTGTTAGATTCGCGCTCCTGCCCCGCAGCCCCCTCCGCGGAGCCGCCGCCCGAGCCCCCCCCTTCTGAGCTGCTCCTGGAACCGCGCAGCCCCCTCTGCACGGAGCCTCTTCCTCTGCCCGAGCCCTTCCGAGCTGCTCCGGGTCCCGCCGTGCGCGCTGCAGCCCTTAGGGAGCTCGGCGCACTCTCCTGGGCGCGCAGTTGCTGTTACTGTCCCAGGGAGCCCGAGGGCATCCCCGCCCTCCTGGGTCCTGCTCCAACTCCCTGCGAGCCCCTTTCCGCCCGGGAAGGTCGGTGCAGCTCCTGCTCCTCCGGGACGGGGCTCTCCTGTCCTGGGGACACTCGCCCCGGCCTCAGCCCGGCTCCTCGCGGGGCCCCTCCCCCTTGGAGGCCTTTGTTTCTTTATTTCTTTTCCTCCGTCTTCCTACCTTGATAGAAGCGCGAACTCTTCTCACTGTAGCATTCCAGCTGGTCTCTCTTTAAATCTCAGGCCGAATTGATCGATTTTCAGGATAATTTGAAGGTTTTCTAGGTAATTTGGTGGAGACAGGTGATTTGGAGACCCTACTCTTCCGCCATCTTGCTCCTCCCCCTATGTCTGTCTTTTTGACTTAATATTGTGTTTATGGGATTCATCTATGTTGTATATATCCAGTTTATTAAACTATGCATTCTTATTGTTTAGTATTTCATTGCATGATTATATCATAATTCATGTGTCTATTCTTTTCTAGATGGGCACTTAGGCATTTTCCAGTTTGTGGCAATTACAAACAGTGCTGCTATTTGTAGCATGTTTTCCTTATGGGCGTATATATGTATTTCTCTTGGGAGTAGAAGTGCTTGGTCAAGATAGATATAGATATAGTTATAGATATAGATATTGCAAAAAATTTTTTAAGTGGTTATACCTAAAGACTTTACTTTTTGTTCCATATACTGCTCTTTCTTTCTGTCCTAATCCCTGAAAATTCTTCCTGCTGCATCCCTGTTGACCTGTTGCTGATCCCTGAGACCTGAATCTGTCAGACTCACCTTCAAGGCCTCATTTAGACTGCCATGTGCCTTCAACATTTGCCTGTTAGTCTTCTCATTCACTTAGGCCCTTTTTAACTTTAAATAAAATCAATTCCAAAGTACTTGTGCAGCATTCTATCAACTCAGTGTACTAACTGCAGTTGATAGAAGCTCAATGCAAAGTAGCTTAAGCCAGAAAGGGAATTATTTGGTCCTCATCCCCTAGAGGAGCTGGAGAGATTGTGCTCAAGCACAGTCATCAGTACCCTGTTCCTTCTATCATCTCTTAGCCATCCTCCCCTGTATAGCAGCCTTCTTCTCTCCTATTAAGGATGAGTTTTCTCCACACAGTGGCTAAAACAACCTGAAATTCCTGTTACCTCTTACTGAGTACCTCTTGGGTTTCAGGCACACTTCTAAACCAACCATTTGTTGTGAAGGGGGCGGGGGGGGGGGGGCATGCACTATGAATGACACAAGCTGGGTAAAATTCCAGCCTGAGACAGGGAGAAGTAGGACCCATGCTTGAGATATTGTGAAGACAACAGGTGTCAGTGTGAAGTATGCTGGACAAGCAAAGACCAGAGCTGTCCACTACAGGGGCAGCCTCTGCTTGCTCTGGGAGGGTATTGGCATTTCCAAAGAGCCTCACATATGGTCCAGCTTGAATGATGGAAATTTAAAGCCCTGGAGCAGTTCACCTGAACTCTCCAGGGTCACTTCAAATAACTCAGATGGGTGACTGCCCATGGCCAGCTTTCTAAAGAGGTTGGCTCAATTATAATGGGCATAAAATGTCTCATTAAAATGGACCCAGTTTTGGTCTACTAACTCAGCCAAAGAGGCCAAGTGATTTCCTTACATCTTTTAAAATGGAAATGAAAGGAACTGCACAGTGCCTGACCTCATCAGTTTAGCCAAGATGATACAGGCAAAGCCACGTTTGATTGGTACAGGAAGGAGGGAGGAAGGGGTTTGCTATGGAAATTCTGGGCAGCATGATGGCTATTCACAATTTCTGCAAATTAAGAAGTGTCCAGCTGGTAGTAAGAGACAGTAATGAGGATGAGAAAAACAATTTAAAAAACTCACTGTGAGGGGAACTCAGATCTTACTATTATTGCCATGCAATTCATGGTAAGGCAGAGTGATTTAACTAAAGAGATGTAACAAGTTTTAGCTCAAATGGAGTGATTTGAAGATTATCTTGTTACATATGAATTTCAGGAACCGGCCCCACATGTTAGCTGACTTTAAATTATCTGGGGAATAAGTGAAGATCTTGAAAAGATGACTATCATCATGCCAAGTTCAAAATTTCCTTAGTGACCACCCTATGTGAAGTTCAAATTTCAGGGCATTTTAGAAAGGACAACCGACACGTATTTTTGCATGGCTTTATGTAAGCCAGTAGAATAAATGCCCAGCTATTTAATAAAACTGGTAAATCAGTCAGACTTTCATAGTGGAAATGTCTTTAACACCATCTCAGAAAAGAAAATATATTTGAAGTTTTAAGTGAGGTCCTAAGAAACATCAAAGGAACGATCATTTTCAAACCACCTCCATGTGCATGCTGGCAGCAGAGTGTGAAAGCATCCAAATGTACATATTCCCTCTGTTCTGCGACTTGCCAGCTGTGTGATCTTGGGCAAGTGTTGGACTTTTCTAAGCTTCATCCAGTGGCATCTACTTCAAAAGATTTTTGTGAGATATTCCTCATCATCAAATAATCTCTTTACAGAGCTTTGCACAGTGTGAGGCACATAGAAGCTCTCCCTATGTCTCAGTTATTATTGGGATCCTAGATTTATAGCAGTTCATAGGCTTATTATGAGGATTGAATGATGGCCCCTGAGAAAAAGTTAGCATGCACACTGGTCTCATTATAATGACTATCAGCCTCATCAAGAAACAATTGTTTGTTTGTTTTTAGTTCCAGTGCTCTCCTGAGTTTTGCATATCCTTTAGGAAACATTACTGCTAATCTTCTGTTTCAGTCTGAGACACTCATCCAAATGATAGGTTAATATGTAATAATGTGATTATTAAAATGTGCTTCAATAAGATGACAAAATACAGCTGGTCAGTGAGCAAGGGAAGGGGTCAACAGAATGTGACTCAGCAGCACTCCGCTCCATCACTGAATCCACAAATTCTTTAAGCTCCTTGCCATGCATTGGATGGGCTGCCCAGAATGTGAACACTCAGAATCAGCCCCTTCATAGGCCACAGAGGTCAGGGTGCTGAGGTTTGTTTTGGTTTTCAGATTTCAATGTGGAGACTAATTTTTGGCAGTCCCATTGAATATGTGCTCTTGTTAAGTAAGAAATACACAAAGGGAGGTACAGCAGGGTCTCTCTTCAACATTCCTTAGTATACTCCTGCTGGTTGGTTGATGTGACTTCTCCCCATTTCTCATAAAGGGATTTGTTTTCAGAAGACAAACTCATTTTCAAGGCTTCTCTTTCCCCCTTTTCTTCATGCTGTCTAGCTCTTGCCCTCCTTCCATGTCTCACTCCCTTCCTACCTCTCTCCTTTGCTCACTTGCTATTTCCTTCCTTCTTTCTTGCTTGCTTCCCTTTTGAAATTACCTACATTAAACAAGCAGCCAAGGAAACTTCTAGCTTATAAAACATTTACCTGACATTTGTGCTGGACCACAGCACTCATTGAATATTCCTTGAATTGTTACATGGATGAATAAATGGATGCACAAATGAATGAGCCGATGAATGACCTTGTGTTCTGCAGAGCAAATCTTTAGCTACTGTTTCCATCTTCTCATTTGAAAATTTTCCCATCTTGAGTGGCAAGCTAGCTTAGTGCCCTGGAGTCAGCCTGCCTGGCTTTGATACCTGGTTCCACTTCTTGCTAGTCTTGTCTCCTGGGTCATGTTACTTCATCTCCCTGTACCTCAATTTATCTTCTTTAAAATTAGTATAATAATTCTTTAAACTGGTATGTTAAGAGCCTTAATTGAACACACATATCCATGTTCACAAACACACACTTAGAATAACAGTTGGCCCAGTAAGCACTCAGCAAGTGTTATTGTCATTAAAATTTTGAAGATTCTAACTTTAAGTATATGGGCTCACATGAGATGGTTACATGGAAATACTTTAAGTATAAAGCTTATTATAAAGTTAATATAGACTTATTTTTCTCACTGAGCTGTTTTTCTTATTCTCCGAAAGGTTACTTCTGTAGCTCTGGTCCACTTCTCTCTTGGAGCTAGTTTTCATGAAATTACCCAATGTTATCAGCCCAGAGCTTTAATCCTTTTTGTCTCAGAGAACCCCAAACCCCACCCTCTATGTGGGGGTCCACTTCTAAACTCCAGATGCACACCTGACACTCCTAAATGCTCAGCATTCCATTTCACAGATCTAGATACCCAGACAGCAGTGTGCAGTGGAGCATTAGGCTCAACCTGGTCAGGAACCGTTACCACCTTGTGGGCACAATTATCCACTTGCCCCCTCAAAGTGAGGTGGAAATTGCTAATTACACCTGCAAGAGCCTAATTGGGAACTCACTCTGTTGCATGTAGCAGAAATGCACCTGCAAATAATTAACTGCAGACACCCAAATTGTGCCCACAAGAAAGGAAAAGAAGCCCAAGCTGAGACTCCAATCCCTCTGAAAAGGCTCATGTTTCCCAGGTTTGTAGTTTGGACCCTTTGAATATCCAAAGGGGCAAAGAAGGATGTTTCCATATACAACCACGGAGTCTGGTGCTGCATTCCAAGGCGGCACGTGTCTTTGCAGTCTTAATATCATCATTATCCAATAGATGCTATCCCACAAGTGGGAAAACAAAAATGGGCTCCAGAGCCTTTTATTTCTCTTCTCTCGGTGTGTGGTAGAGAATTTCCACTCACCACATGTCTCTCTATTATATCTATATGGTATCTGCCAAAACAAATATTGTAGTCCCTTTATTTTTAGTTGGTATTGCACAGGTCCTTCTCAGATTAAACAGTCAGAGGTCAGGAAAGTTGAGATGAACCATAGGTTTAAAACCATTGTACTGCATGGAGTTATTTATATAGAGGTTTTTCATATATAGACTTGATTAAAAGCTGAGGATATTTGCTCAGCAGAGAGGGGAAAAACCATCATTATCTGATTTTACATGGAATTCAGTGGCTGCTAATCAAACCCGGGCCTGCATCTGGTTAAGACATACTTGGCACTGGCTTGTCACAAGTAGAGGTTTTGCCATGTCAAGGGGATCTTTCACTCAAAGCGGCGACCCATATTGGACTGAACAAACACATGAGTTTTTAATCGAGAACAATAGTTTAACAAACCACTTCCCAGGACCATCGAAAGGAAGGTATGTGCCCATGGCAGTTCTGGCACCAAAAGATGTTTGTTTGAGTGCATTTACTTCAAATCATAGCCCCAAATGCCCAAAAGAGGAGGACCGTTAAAGGCTAATGCAGAAAACTGAATTTCCATGGGGTGACCCACATAAGCTGGCACCAACCTTGAGAAACCCATCTCTTCCCAGGAGCCCAAGTGGACCCAGGGACACTTAGAAACTTGCATATATGCATTAACTTTGAAATGCTTTTCATTAGGAAATATAAGCCTATTGTTCCTTTTCTAAATCCATTAGTAGTTTCCTTGCTGTACTTTGCCAGTGAATCTACACAGTGAGTTTTGAGGAATTTTACTAAGAAAAAGTATTTCTAATGCTTTCTAAACCCCAGGTGCATTGCTAAATGCTTTGGTTGTCTTGTCACACTTTACACACACAGCAACCCTCTGAGGTTGACAATCTTTTTTTTTTCTTTTTTTTTTAAGACAGGGAATACTTTATTCAAAGCCATCAGAGAAATGGACAGCTTGGGTCCGTAACAAAGCGTTGTGTTTTAAAACATAGGTCAGTAATTGTTTATGAGAGTATACACTGCTACATACAAATTAACTGATCAGAGCACAACTTTTCAATGTTCAAAACAGAATAAGCTTCCCTATAAAAGCAGCACCTTTGTGACATTTTTAACTTTAGTATTCCTCTCCTTCTTCTTCACCCTCTCCTTCATCAGAATCCACACCAACCTCCTCATAAGAGGTTGATGATCTTGATATTAACATCTTGCAGATAAGGAGAATGTGGCCTATGTGGTTAACTCACCTGTTAAGAAGCCTGGCTAGTAAGAAGCCAGCCAGAGTTTAAACTTGGATCCATCTGAGCCAAAGATCAGCCTCTCTGTTCCTGTCTTCTTCTTTAAAATAAGAAAGATTATTGTGCTGTTGTTCTGCATGTTTCTTAGAAATTTTATCAGGGTAATAACATTTGACAATTGGTCGCTATTTGATCCAGAAACAGACTTATGTTGATAGTTCTGCTTTTTAATTCTGATTTTTAGGGTTTATTTGCTCTTTTAAGGTCCTGCTCTATGCTGCTGAGATGAAAGGCATGTCACCATGCTTTCCTCCAGCATGGGGACCAGGTTGATTGGGCTCTGTGAGGTCTAAACTCTGAATGTGGAGCTTGGTGCAAGTATGTTTCATGAATGTCACTGTAATAAATTGAAACATTCAGGGTATGGTCTCCTTCCAGGGCAGCTCTGGAAGGCCTTGGCAGTTTTGCCAAAAGAAAAGAGGAATTCCACTTGACAGTCCCATCATGCAGATCTTAAATCTTACTTATGATCCCCCAGAAGTGTGGTGCCCCGTGAAAGAGGTGGTGACAAGCAATCAGATGGCTGACTCAAAGGTCAACAAGGAGAGGCCAAGTCTGGGGCTTTATCCAGTTAGAGAACTGGAAGGCAGTTCTTGTGACTTAGCTGGAGTTGCTGTGTCCTCTTCAGCTGGAGGCTTGCCACTAATAACAAAGAACTGGAAAATAGTATGATAACAATGATGATGAGATGAACATTTGAGGACTTGTTATGTCTTAGGCATTATGCAAAGCTCTTTATGTATAGAATTTCATTTGATCCTTACAACATCCCCATCTGCAGGTACAATACAATGGCCCACTTGACAGATGAGGAAATCTAGACTCAGAGAACTTAATTGCTCTGCTCCACACACTGCTTGACTAATAATTGGTAGAATCAAGTAGATAAACTCAAAAGTTCTTTTGGCTTCAGAGCCCAAGGACTTAACAACTATGCAACATTGCTTCAAACATAGTTTGGGAATGGTTGAAGTTTTTCTAAATGTGTGAGAATGGATTCAAAGTTATTCTTATAACAATATAAATGTTATTTATTTGTAAGAAAACTGAAGTGCTTTCTTGAGTCAAAGAGTTGAGATTGGACTTGATAAACTGCAGACTGCCCATTCCTTGAGTGAACTCCCAGAAGTGTCCAGTTGTGGATGCTCTGACACCAGCCAGGGTTGGCAGGGGGCAGCTTATCTAGGAGGCTGCTAGAAGGCTGAGTCATTTAGTACCTGACACCATGTGAAACATAGAAAGCTGGGAAATGTTTGAAGCAGGGACCAGAGTAGTGGGTCAGACCTCAGGCTCAAATCTTAGCTCTTTGTGACCTTTGTTTAGGCAAATGACCTTTGAGAGCCTCACTTTCCTTGTCTATAAAATAGAGATAGTAATAATAACAGAATATGGCTATGGATATTACACAAATGCTGCCTAGCTCAGGGCCTGGAAAAGAAAACAGCACACGTATATTGGACATGGGTGGAAACCCCCTCATGTTGCACAAACCTTTGTCTTTGAGAAGTGGGACTTGAAGCCTCTGGTGTTAAGTGATGGCCTGAGACTTTAGCCCCACCATCGTATTCTGAGGAATCCTGCCACATGCAAGATGCAAGTGTCTCATCCAGCACTTTCTTGGTATTGCCATGCATACTGGATACCAGAAAATGTTTTCCAGTTCCTTTCACAGTTTGTATAAGGAATTTCCACCTGGCCAGCTCTGTTTGTTCAGAGTACTGTTTTCTGATACAATATATTCTGTAGAACAATACAGCTTATTCTTGCTATAAAAAACCCCTTGTTTTGCAATCACAGCCTTTTGTCTGAGGAAAGGTGGGATTTAAATTGTCTTGAAATAATGAAAATCATGTGAGGAGTGAGATTGTATCTGACAAAGATGCAATTGTCCCTCTGCTAAAAAAAACTAGTTCCTCCCTGGGTCTCCTGCATCCACAGACTGTTCCCAAGCACTAGATTTCACTCTTGATTTTTGGAATCATTACCATTATTACTAGTGAATAAGAAAAATACCTTGTATTTATAATGTGGGTTTCACTTGGGAAGTCCAAAGTGGTTAAACATGTGTATAATGGAATGGACAGAGGCCACACAGGGCACAATACTGATAGGGCTTACATCTGTATTCACAAAGCTGTGTCATTGGTAAATGCTCACTTGCAGAAGGGTTCAGGACAGAGTAAGGAGTGGGGAGGGAGTATAAGATAGATGTAGTAGGGAGGTTAAGAAAGCCTCTTATATAGGTCAAATCCTAAAATCCTTCTTTTGAGGTTTACTATTAAGAAGATTAAATATTGTCCATTTTCTGTAAGTTACCCCTTAAGTGCATAGCAACCCCAAAGGGGTCATAGATGAGTACTGCTTTTTAAGAAGTTCATTTATTGGATTGCTTTCCTCTTCTAGAAAAGAGACTATAAAGGAAAAGGAACTATAGAAAGGTTAGAGCTGCTAGAGAATTAATGCCTCTGGGAACAGACCCTCCAATGCCAGTACAGGTGGATCAGTGCTCTGGCTTCCTACCTTCAAAGAGAATAACAGACACTGATTCTGTAGGTTTCCTAGAGGTCCCTAGCAGGGCTGAGCTCCTTTCCCCTGCAATAGTATCCTATATTGTATTGGCTCTCTTCCCTTCATGGGCTCACTTCTTTACTCCTTTACCACTTTTTGGAGATCACCCCTCCAATTAAAAACTTGAAAGTCAAACTCTGTCTTGAGGGTCTGCTGCTTCTGGAGAAAGCTCCTGTATTAGTTTTCTATTGACACTATAACAAATGACCACAAATGTAGCAGCTTAAAACATCACACCTTTATTACCTGACAGTTTCTATAGGTTAGAATTCTGGCATGGCATAGTCAGGTTCTCTGCTCAGGGTCTCACCAGCCTAACAAGGGATCAATCATGGCTACAGTTCTGGGGTTCTGACTCCTCTGCCAAGCTCCCAGGGTTTTAGCAGAATAAACTTCCTTCTCATGTTTTACACATTGCTCCCCCTATCTTCAAGCTACCAATGGTAGGTTGAGTTTTGAATCTCTCTGATTTTCACTTCTGAATTCTTTTTCTGCTCTTAAGGGCCCAGATTACTACATTCCCCCACTTTCCCATTAATCTGGGATAATCCACCTATTTTAGAGTCAAGTCGTCAATGACCTTAATTACATCTGCAAAGTTTTTATGCCAGATCATGTAGCATATTCATGGTATAATACCAGGGAACAAAGGTTATGGGAACCCAAAGTCTGACGGCCACAATCACTAAGAGAGCAAGTATCTTAAGCAAATACCTAAGGGGACATCTCTACCATATTGAAATCCTGATTAAAACTGGAACCATTTGTTGATCATTTGTTCATGTATCCATGACATGGACAACTTCAACAAATAGTTGTTCAGCAGACATTACTGGTGACCACTCTGTGTTAGATCAAGTTCTAGTACTTGAAGAACTTGCCAGGAGCTCATAGTCTAGTGGCAAAGATAGACTAAACAAGAGATTAGAACGTTGTGAATCTTCCCAATGAGGTGGCGTGGGCAACTGCTATGGAAAGGGTCAGGAGTACTGAGGAGCTCAGGGAGGCTTCTGGATGGCATAGCAGCTCTAGAACATAGACCTACAGTCTAAGAAGGATTTAACCAGACAAAGGGGCAAAGGGCAGAGCAGACCTCTTGACAAATACCATGTCTATTTTAGATGACTTGCTGTCATCATGTGGGGTCCATTGAGTTTTAGCATGAATTGTACTGCTTGTGTGCTTGATGGAGAGGAGAGGGCCAGGGAAAATACTCTCATGTGGGACATAGAGAAAGGTGAGTAGAGCCATATATTCATTCAGCTTTCATGTAGGCTTGTAAATAAGTAGCCCACATTTACCAGCCCACATATATCTTACAACTTGTCATCTGCTATGTAACTATAACTACTTTTATAGAAAGGTTGACCACATCAGCCAGCTTTTCTATTTTTGTAGTTATTTCATGCCCTAGCTATGATTTCAAAGACTTTCTTTACTTAAGCCTGCACACTGCAGGCTTAAGTTGAAAGGGAAGAATCAAGAATCTGATTCACATTTCAAAATGCAAAAAGTAAAGTAAAAAGCAGCATAGTATAACAAAAACTCTTCAGAATTGGCAGCAAGAAATCTTCATTTAATCCTATATCTCTGGTAATTTGCAAGCCTAATTGTAATTTGTGGGTTTCTTACCCGTAAGATGAACGTACTATTACTAGCTTTTTGCACCTTGCAGGATTGTCAGGAGAATCAAAAGGAGAAAATATATGTGAAGTGATCTTGGAAGATTTGATTATGCATGTCTCACAGCCAAAGGGCATTTTTCTAACTTATATCTTCCTGTATTTTAAGACTCTTAATAGTCAGATTTCTGGGAAGGGCATTTGACTGAGACCGAAGATACGCTTTTATTTTTGTTTTTCATTGTTTCTTCTGCAATTTGCCTGTGCTGATGCATTTGCAAAGATGTTCATAAATGCTTTCATCTTGCTCTACAAAATTCATATCTTATCCTACCCCTGGAATCTTTTTTCTTGGCCTTGTAGATCCTGTTCCCGCCTCTCACATGCTTTGAAGTGGATTTTGTAGCATTCACAGTAGCCAAGAGGGTTACATGAGAAGAAATGGAAAAGTGTGTGTTGCCCAAGGCTAGGAGAGCGGTTGACTAAACGAGCAAATGTGGCTTTGATGGAAGAACTTGCATTTAATAGGAGAAATAATTTTGAAGGAATGATAAAAATTTGGTGTTTATAATAAGGCCAACTCTTTGAAGGTGTTGTAGCAAGTTTTTATTTTCTCTTATGTAACTATTTACACATGCTGAACATTTCTGTGTTTCATAAGTTTTAGTTTATCGTTCTTTAAGAATGGTCAGTGCAGAGTTCAAGGCTAGCATCGAAAGCTGGCCACCACATCATGTAGCCCCAGGCCCCCTGGTGCCCTTCCAGCTCAGTGCAGGGCAGATATCAAAGAATCTTTCTGAGTTGTTGAGATTCTGTAAGGGGCATCAACATCAGGGACCTGTGTTTTGGAAGCAGTGTGGAGTAGTGGAAAGAGGACAGAACCAGGCATGAGTCAACTTGAACTATATTCCTTGTTCTGCAACCAGCTAAGCCAAGGCTGTTCAATGGAACTTTCTGTGAATTCTCCATCTCACTTTCCAGGATAGTGGCCAACTAGCCCTATGTGGCAATTGAGTACTTGAAATGTGACAAGTGCAACATGAAATGGAATTTAAAATTTCATTTAATTTAAATTTTCAATTTCAATTCCGATTGCCACATGTGGCTAATAAGAACCATATTGGATAGTACAGGTAACTAATAAAGAGCCTGAGAAGGTTGTGACATAGTGGTTTAGAAGATTATGGCTCTGTCAGGGAAATACAAATCAAAACCACAATGAGATACCACCTGACACCAGTGAGAATGGTGAAAATTAGCAAGACAGGAAACAACATATGTTGGAGAGGATGTAGAGAAAGGGGAACCCTCTTGCACTGTTAGTGGGAATGTGAACTGGTACAGCCACTCTGGAAAACTGTGGAGGTTCCTCAAAGAGTTAAAAATAGAGCTACCCTACAACCCAGCAATTGTACTGCTGGGGATTTACCCCAAAGATACAGATGCAGTGAAAGACCGAGACATCTGCACCCCAATGTTTATAGCAGCAATGTCCAAAATAGCCTAAGTGTGGAAGGAGCCCTGGTGTCTATCAAAAGATGAATGGAGGGGATCCCTGGGTGGCTCAGTGGTTTGGTGCCTGCCTTTGGCCCAGGGCGTGATGCTGGAGACCCAGGATCGAGTCCCACATCGGGCTCCTGGATGGAGCCTGCTTCTCCCTCTGCCTGTATCTCTGCGTCTCTCTCTCTCTATCATGAATAAATAAATAAAATCTTAAAAAAAAAAAGAAAGATGAATGGATAAAGAAGCTGTGGTCTATATATACAATGGAATATCACTCAGCCATCAGAAACGATGAATACCACCATTTGCTTCAACGTGGATGGAACTGGAGGGTATTATGCTGAGTGAAGTAAGTCAATTGGAGAAGACAAACATTATATGGTCTCATTCATTTGGGGAATATAAAAAATAGTGAAAGGGATTATAGGGGAAAGGAGGGAAAATGAGTGAGAAATATCAGAGAGGGTGACAGAACATGAGAGACTCCTAACTCTGGGAAACAAACACGGGGTGGTGGAAGGGGAGGTGGGCGGGGAGATGGGGTGACTGGGTGACGGGCACTGAGGGGGTGCACTTGACAGGATGAGCACTGGGTGTTATGCTATATGTTGGCAAATTGAACTCCAATTAAAAAAATACAAAAAAAAAAAAAAACCACGAAGATTATGGCTCTGGAGTCCAACTTCCTTGGTGTAAACCCTGACATTCACTTGCCATAGAAACTTGGCAAGGTACTGGTTTTGTCTATGTTTCGGTTGCCTAATCTGTAAAATGAGGATAAAAAAGTACTTACCTCATTGGACTGTTGTGAGAATTTAAATGAGAAAGTATGAGTTACTTAACATAGTGCCTGACATTCATTCATATATATTTTAATGGATTTCAGATTATCAAATTTGTTGAATCATGATTCTTGATTCACAACACACTGCTATCTTTGGTCCATGCAGTATGCAAGACATATGCATACACATACATGCACATACACACAGACTTAACACTTATACTAAGAATCATCAGATCATGAATTATAACTGTATGTTTTATGGGTATCCCCCTCCTAACCCATGGCCTTTCCCTAATGACCTCCTTGCCCATGACCCTGGTTTTTGTGTTTGCTATTACCATGCTTTTTATAAAATAATCACATATATGAATATTTATACTATACTTTGGTTTCATTTGCTTAACATTACCAAAAATATAGCATTCAGTGTGTGTTCTTCTGGGACTCGATTTTTCTTAGCAAATATAATATTATTCCAAACTACCCATATTACTGTATATAGCTTTGGCTTATTAATTTTGCTGTTGCATGATATTCCATTGTGTGAGCACTCTATGATTTATTTTTCCATTATCCTATCAATGGCCCTAGGTGTTACTTCCAGTTTTTCTTCTCATACAACCAGGGCCTAAGTAAATATGTACAAGAATGTCTCTTGCTTTTGTACTTAGGAGTGTGATCACTGGACCAAAGGGTATGTGACAAATTCTCAGTTGATTTTAGAAGTTATGATGCCACTTTATACTTCCTCAGCCATGTGTGAGATCCAAATAGTTGCTAACATTTGATATGTTCAAATTCTTAAATTTGCAGTTGGAATAATGTGAAATGATATCTTCTTGTGGTCTTGAATTCCATTTTCCTGATTTGAGGTTGAACACCTCTTCATCTCTTTTCCCAGATGCTGTGATAAGTTAGCCAAGGACTCTTCTTTTGGTCTTATCCAATGACCCACATTTCTCCCTCTGATCACTCCAGCCTCATGAGTTTCTCCTGGAGTCTGTCTGCACACCATCTAATCCATGTCTTTGTTATAAGCCTTTCTTATATTGATATCATGAGGCCAAATAAATGGTGAGCTCCTAAGGCAAGGATACCAACCAGAGATGACCACAAGCACTGCCTTGTCTGGAGTGTGTCCTTATGCTGCTCTGGACCCCATGTTTCAACCCCTTTTAATCCTTACAACAACCCCAGGATGGATAAATTTCATTCTTACTTTATGGTTAAAGAAAACAGTTCAGAGAGGTAAAGGAACTCTTGGGTATTTGGGAACTTGATATATAAAGAGCATGGTATCCAAGCGATGGGGAAAAGACAGTCAGCCACTTTGTAATAGTTGGGTAAATAGGATCACCGTGTGAAAAGTAAAGCAAGGTCCTTATTTGGCCCCACATGCAAAAGTGCATCACCTGGATTAAAATGCCAAATGAGAAAGGAAAATCATTAAAGCTAACAGAAGATAATTTATAACAATCTTTTTGAGACTTATGAGTAGGGAAAGACCCCATCATTAGAATTCAAAAAGCATAAATCATGGTATGAGAAAATAAAGCAATTTTATTCCATCACAATCTAGGATTTTTATCCCAGGAAGTAAATGATAGGCACAGTTTAAAACTAGATGATGGATTGAATGAAGATATTTACAATGTCAAAAACTGACCAGGAACTAATAGCTACTGTAGTGAACATCAGCAGATTACCAAACAATAGACAGATAACTCAGTAGAAAAAAGATAAAGGTTATGAACAGGCACAAGTCTATTGAGAGATGCTCAAACTCACAAGTATTTAGGGAAACACAAATTTTAAACAAAGTGAGATATTACTTTATACTCATTAGATTGGCCAAAATTGGAAAAGTGGGATTTGGTATATGAAGATACATCTCTAGATTTATGACATCCCCTGCACTGCTGGTGCAAACTTAGATGGGGGTAGCCCTTTGGGAGAACAAGCTATGATAGCACTGAGTCAAATGACTTGTATACTTATATGAGCAGTTCTTAACTGGGAATGATTTTGCCCATCAAGGACCATTTAGCAGTCTGGGATATTTTAAGTTGTCACATCAGAGGGTAGGTATGATGCCACTCATATGGGTAGAAAAATGCTCCTTAATATCCTGCAAGTGGTTAGTAGCTACTGTACAGATAGTACAGCTATGGAACGTTTCCATATCACAGAGTTCTAGTAAACAGCTGTAAATAATTCTCTTCCTAATGCAGGAGTTATAAGCTTCTGAAGCCTTTAGATATTTATAGTCTATGGTGCAGCTATTCTTTTAGGAATTTAGTCTATGAAAACAACTGTGTGGGTATGTAGGGATCTAGGTTCATGGATGCCCATATCTATTAAAGTATTGTTTAGGAATGCCTGGGAGGCTCAGCAGTTGAGTGCCTGCCTTTGGCTCAGGTCATGATCCTGGGGTCCTGAGATCGAGTCCCACATCGGGCTCTCTGCATGGAGCCTGCACATGCAGATTTTCTCTCTGCCTGTGTCTCTGCCTCCCTCTCTGTCTCTCATGAATAAATAAATAAAATCTTTAAAAAAAAAAAGAATTGTTTATGAGAGTGAGAAAGGGAAACGAGTCATTCCTTTATCCAAAAGTGGAGCTAATTCAATACAAACACACCTTGTTTTATTGCATTTCACTTTATTGCACTTCACAGATAGTGTGGTTTTCACAAATTGAAGGTTTGTGGCAGCCCCATGTCAAGTAAATCTATGATGCCATTTTTCCATCAGCATTTGCTCATTTTGGGTCTCTGTGGCACATCTTCATAGTAATTCTTAAAATATTTCAAACTTTTTCATTATTATTGTATTTATTATAGAGATCTGTAATCAGTGATCTCTGATTGTTACTATGATCTCACAGTTACTATTGTAATTGTTTTGAGGTGCCAGGAAACATATTCATAAAATGGTGAACTTCATCATTAAATATATATTTTGACTGCCCTCCTGAATGGCCATCCCCCCACCTCCCTTTCCCGGGGCATCCCTATTCCCTGAAACACAACAATATTGAAATTAGGCCTACGACGGCCTCCAAGTGTTCAAATGAAAGGGAAGACCACTTTAAATCAAAAGCTGGAAATGATTAAGCTTAGTGAGGAAGGTGTGTTGAAAGCTGAAATAGGCCAAAAGGTAGGCCTTTTGAGCAAATAGTTACCCAGGCTGTGAATGCAAAGGAAAAGTTCTTGAAGGACATTAAAAGTGTTACTCCAGTGAACACACCAATGATAAGAAAGTGAAACAGCCTTATTGCTGATATGGAGAAAAATTTAGTGATTTGGATAGAAGATCCAATCAGCCACAACATTCGTTTTAGCCAAAGCCTAATCCAGAGCAAGGCCCTAACTCTCTTCAATTCAATGAAGTCTGAGAGAGGAGGGGAAGCTGCAAAAGAAAATTCTGAAGCTAGTAGAGATCAGTTCATGAAATTTAAGGAAAGAAGCCCTCTCTGTGACATAAAAGTGCAAGGTGAAGCAGCAACTGCCAATGTAGAAGCTGCAGCAAGTTATCCAGAAGATCTAGTTCAGATAATTCATGGAGGTGGCTACCCTAAACAACAGATTTTCTTTTTTTTTAAGATTTTCTTTATTCATTCATGAGAGACACACACACACAGAGGCAGAGACATAGGCAGAGGGAGAAGCAGGCTCCCCATTGGGAGCCCAATGTGAGACTCGATCCCAGGACCCCGGGATCACGACCTGAGCCAAAGACAGACGCTCAACCACTGAGCTACCCAGGTGCCCCAACAACAGATTTTCAAAGTAGACAAAATAGCCTTCTGTGGGAAGAAGATGCAATAGCTAAAGAGATTTTCATAGCTAGAGAGAAGTCAATGCCTGGCTTCAAAGCATCAAAGGACAGGCTTTACTTGTTAGAGGCTAATCCAGCTGGTGATTTTAAGTTGAAGCTAGTACTCAGTTACCTTAAAAGTTATGAAATTATGATAAAAGTACTCTGGCTATGCTATGTAAATGGAACAACAAGCCTGGATGACAGCACATCCACTTCAACATAGTTTACTGAATATTTTAACTTCACTATTGAGACCTGCTGCTCAGAAAAAAAGATTCTTTTCAAAATATTACTTCTCATTGACAATGTACCTGGTCATCCAAGAGTTCTGATAGAGATGTACAATGAGATGTTGCTTTCATGCCTGCTAACATTACATCCATTCTTCAGCCCATGAATCAAGGAGAAATTTCGACTTTTAAGTCCTATTATTTAAGAAATACATTGTAAAAGGGTATAGCTGCCATAGACAGTGATTCTTCTGATGGATCTGGGCAGTGGAAATTGGAAACCTCCACCATTCTAGATGCCATTAAGAACATTCATGATTCATGGGGAGAGGTCAAAATACCAACATGATCAGAAATTTGGAAGAATTTCTTATGGAAGACTTTTAGGGGTTCAAGACTTCAATGGAGGAAGTAAGCGCAGATGGTGGAAATAGCAAGAGAATATGGAGCCTGAAGATGTGACCGAATTGCTGTGATCTCATGATAAAATTTAAACAGATGCTTCTTAGGGATGAGCAAAAAAGTGGTTTCTTAAGCTGGAATCTAATTTGGGTAAATATGCTGTGATGATTGTTGAAATGACAACAAAAGTATTTAGAGTACACATAAACTTTGTTAGTAAAGTGGCAGCATGATTTGAGAAGATTGACTCCAGTTTTGAAAGAAGTTCTATTGTGGGTAAAATGCAAGAGTGAATGAAAGCAAGAGTCATTCGATGCAGCAAACTTCACTGTTGTCTAATTTAAAGAAATTATCACAGCCACCCCAGCCTTCAGCAACCACCACCCTGATCAATCAGTAGCCATCAACATTGAGGTAAGACCCTCCACCAGCAAAATATTACAACTTGCTGAAAGCTCAGACGAATGGTTAGCATTTTTTAGCAATAAGGTATTTTTTAATTAAGGTGTGTAAACTTTTTAGACATAATGCTATTGCATACACTTAATGGACTACAGTACAATGTAAACATAAATTTTATATTAGGAAATATATTAGGAAACCAAAAAAATTCATTTGACTCGCTTTATTGTGATATTCACTTTAATAACGTGGTCTGGAACTGAACCCACCGTATCTCTAAGGTATACTTTTAATGGTGTGTTTGTACACATACATATGTTTACACATACTCAGAGTGGAAATCAATATAGTTGTTAAAATATATAATACAAAAAAAAATAAAATATATAATACAGATAGGCATTTACTTTCATTAAAACATTCTACATACATTGCTAAAAGTCAGATTAATATGTATAGTGTGCATTCATTTTAGGGTCCTTATGTTTGTGTTGTATATTCCCTCAGGGGAGGTGAAAATGAGTGCATGAGAGAAAAACAGAAATATTTGGAGGAATATTTACCAGTGTCTGAAAGTTATTCATTCTTAATGAGATCATAGTTTTCCATTTTTATTTTTCCTCATATATACCTTCTGAGTTTTTTTCTAGGGTATAAATTGTGTGTGTAACAAAAAAAGGAGGGAAAATCTTTGCACATATCAGAATATGAAAATGTATGTGTGAACAGAAGACTATCAGGATAGATTTTAAAAATGTACAGTAGTTGCCTGATGATTCGCAGACATACAGGTGAGTTACACATACTTTGTGAGGAGAAGGATTTATCTTCTTAGAATCTTGTCATTGTGGATTATTTAGTGTGAAATACATCTTTGCTCTTTGTGTGGAAATGCTCCCCAGTCCCTTTGACACTAGGCTTAAGAATTAGCAGAACTGTTTTCCTCTACCTGGGCTACCCTTGATTGCAGTGTATTTGGTATATCTGAAAATGTGTTGAAAAGGTTTGTACGTGCATTTCCCCTGCAGTTTATGGGATCAGAAATGTGGCCTGAAGTTGTTAGCTATTACCTTACCACAAAACCTCTGTGATTTGAGGCATAGATGCCAATCGACTTGTAAGAAAGCTCACTGGGGACTTTTATACTTGGGTTGTGTCGATAGACAAATGCTCCTCGTATGAGCTCCCAGATATTGGATTGCAATCCCAGAACTTCACAGCCAGCCATATCCTTTTGAATACCAACCTGGCAAATTTAATTTTTATATATATTTACACTAAGTACTATAAAATATATAGCTATAGTGAAATCAACAGTCCAGAAGCTATGTTCTAAACATTTTCATGTCTCAACTCTATCTTGTCAAAGAAGTGATGGTTTATTGAATTTGGGGCCAGGGTCTCCCTGGCTTTTTTCAGTATCTGGGCCACTCTGAGGAAAAGAGGGAATGAGTGCTACTAAGACTTATAACTCTACGATGGATGGCAGCCTGGTCCAGGGACCCTGCCATGTAGAGTTGTGTTGGAATGTTTACTTTTCTCTCCTACAATTACGGTGTACTCTAAGATGCTGTGGAAAACACAGAAGGACCTATGTAGAGATGCAAGGAAACTGAGAACAGAAATCTGAATTTTGCTTATGATGACCCTTTAGTATCTCAATTCAGACAACCAGCAGTGCCCCCTCTGCCCTCATCTTATTTCCAAAAACCACAGAATTCAGTAGGGATAAAAAGGCTGCATTGAGGAACATAGCGATCATTATTTGCTGGAAACATGTAAATATCTTAATCATACATTTTTTCTCTAGAAAATGGAGTGAAGTTAAGAAATCAGTCAAAATTTTGGAGGTTTAATTAACTTAAAGTTTTGTAGGAGTTTGTGATTTGGTCATAAAAATTGATTTTTAGATTGAGGCCCACATTTACCTCTGGATCTTTTTAATATGGAAAACAAAAAGGGAAATGGACAATAGGGTTGCATTTTCCTCCCCAATTTCAAACAAATATCAAAATTCAGTTTTTTCACCCTAAACCATATAAGTACATTATTTCTAACTTAGTTTTGTGACCTTGAAATGTTAACTTCACTGGACCTCAGTTTCTTACCTGTGAAATAAGAAAATGAGACTAAAGTAGATACTATTAATATTCCTTCTAGTTCAGACATCGTGGCGGGGCTACCCCTTCTCCTCATGACTCAGGCTGGTTTAATTCAGCTCTGTCAAGTTCTAGGGCTCTGTCAACTCTATTTAGAGTTGGCAATGGTTTCTAATGAAGGTTGAGTTGCCTAAAATAGAGCTGTAGATATAAATGGATTATGAATATAAAATTTTTTTTTTAATTTTTATTTATTTATAATAGTCACAGAGAGAGAGAGAGAGAGAGAGAGGCAGAGACACAGGCAGAGGGAGAAGCAGGCTCCATGCACCGGGAGCCCGACGTGGGACTCGATCCCGGGTCTTCAGGATCACGCCCTGGGCCAAAGGCAGGCGCCAAACCGCTGCGCCACCCAGGGATCCCCGGATTATGAATATAAAAAGGATAATGGTCATTTTACTTCAAACTCTTTGGGAAAGAGGTCTTCTAGGACACTTTAACTTTCCTACTTTCCCAATAAAAACAGTGATAGAACAAGCCAGAAATAATGAATACCACCAATGAACTTGGTCCAGAGGCCCACAAAAAATTCAGCCCCATCTTATATAAAGTTACTGAGGCCATTTCCAGCCAATATGGCCTGCCACTGTAAGCATCTGGGGAGTTTACTATTTTATTGCCCCCTTCGTACGCTCTCTACCATGCCTGAAGATCCTAGATATTTACTTAGTAGTTTCCAGGAGGACACCAACAGGCATCCAGCAGCGTGAGCAGATTTTCTGGAAATCCTGAATTTATAAATGATGGCAGTATCTTCAATTTGCTTCCCTCAGCTGAATGGGGAGTGAGAACTGAAAGATAAACTCTGGACTCCTCATTGCTAAAGCATGAACCCCCGCCAGCCTGGAAGCAGTCTTACTTCCAAATGCTGAATGTTCAGGCTTCATTTCATCTGAAGATGCTATTATATGGGCACAGTTTCTGGGTTGCCAGGACAGTCTAAGGGTCCTAAGAAAGTCATGTGTTCATTAGGTACAGGCTAAGCTGTAATGCTCAAAGAAAAAAAAAATATATATATATATTCGTTTATTTGTTTATCTTTCTCTCGTAATAGTTCCAAGGGGAGGGATCCAGGTTGATAGGGCAGTTCTGTTCCTTGCCATCACAAATCCAGGTTCCTTCCATCTTATTGCTTCTTCATCACTTAGCACAGGGTCAGCAAACTGTGGTCTGCAAGCCAAATTCAGCCTTCTGCCTATTTCTGCAAATAAAGTTTTATTGGAACATAGCTATGCCCAGTTGCGTATTACAGCTACTTTTGTGCTACAACAGAAGAGTTGAGTAATTGTGACAGAGATCATATGATGCATAAAGCTGAATATATTTACTCTCTGACCCTATACAGAAGGACTTTGCCTACCCATCATGGCATGGCCGAAGTTGACTCTCAGCTATATCCCTATTTAGCAGTCAGAGGGGAACAAAAGCAAGTCATTGAGAAGTCGCATTCTTTAACATGAAGCCCATACTCAAAACTCAACACATCATTTCTCACATTCTATTGGCAAAAACTTAGTCTCATGGCCGTACCTAAGAAAGGCTATGAAGTATCTAGCTAGGGAGCCAAGAAATTAGGAAGTAAAAGACTATTTGGTAAATAGCAGTCTCCACCATATTAAAATGATCACTACTGAAAAACAGGATGCATTACATACACAGTGGGCCTCTTTGGAACATTTGGAATAATTCCCATTATGGAACGAGTACATCACATCAGGTAGTGTAGTAAGAGTTTCACATTTGTTTTCATATGTAATCTGCCCCTCTACACCTGACCAATCCCTCACCATCCTTCACATGTTCAATTAAATGCTATTTCTCCCCACAAGGCTTCTTTGATCCTTCTGCTCTAGGGTAGATCTTCCTTGTTGGAACTTCTTTAGCCTCTAACAATATCTCTGCCGTAGCATCCCTACCTCCTTATTATTGCTTGCTTATATGCCTAATTTCCATGATTAGCTCTATGAAGATGAGGATTGCATTCATTTTACCCACTGCATTATCCTGGGACCTAGAATAGTGCCTGGAACATAGGAGACCCTTTAGACAGATCTGTTGAGTAAAGGAGTGACCATTGTAAAGTAGTACTGCCAGCATTTCCCATTTAACAGATGAACACACTTAAGCACAATGGGGATGTGTTATTTGCCTCTTGGCTACTAAGTAGCCATTTGTCACTTGACTACTTAGGGGTAGAGCTGGGACACCAACCTAAGTCTTTTTGCCTTCAAAGCTCATCCTCTTTACTCAAAGCCAGAGTTTCTCAACCTTACCACTATTGGCATTCTGGAATGGATAACTCTTTGAGGGGAGAGAGGGCATTGTAGGATGGTTAGTAGCATTCCTGTTCTCTACCCACTAGATGTCAGTAGCAGCCCCCCTAGTTGTGACAAATACTGTCAAATGTCCCCTATGGAGCAAAGTCACTCTGTATTTAGGCCACATGAGAACCACTGGACTAAATTCTCCTGCCTCTCAGTTTTGCTTACAACTCCAGGAATCTATTATTCCCCTGCTTCAGCTTGGTGGTGACTTAGGGATTCTTCTTTCCATGGGTAATGACCCTCTTCTTAGCGCAGGTCACATGCCTCTTCCTCCCTGAAGTCTTCCTTGATGCAGCCTTCAGATAACTGCCTTTCCTTTCTCTGCACTACTACTGTACATTGTTTCTATCACTTCATGATGCCTCATATTAAACCTATGTGTTTCACTGCCTTTCCCCTCATAGTAGACTGCAAGTTACTTGAGAACAGGGATGCATCTTCCTCTGTTACGAACAGTAGAGTGGACCCTAGTCAGTGTTTGCTGAGTTGGATTGCAGCCATCTGAACCAGATAGGGTCTGAAGGCTAAGAGAGGAAGTAACAAGGAGGAATTGTGGGAAATATCTACTGCTGGTATAATTCCATCAATGCCATTTGTTTTTAGTGTTTCCTGAGTCTGGGGATATACCTATGGTCTCAGAACTAAGCTTCTTTCACTTTTTTTAATTGTGAAGAAGCAATAATTTCAGGAGTCCCCTGGTCAAAGGGTGCCATTCACAAAGCACTGCCAAGTGATATCTTTACTGTACTGCCCCAGCTGGTGAGACACTTCAATCATTCAAATAGCCCTGGGCCCAGAGTTGGGGTGCTGGGTAGCAATTGAGTACAGATAATAGAGGGCTTAGTTCCAAAAGGTGTACCTCAAGAAAGCTTTTGAATATTGCTGAGCCTCTATTCAGTTAGTCAGTTAACAATTATTGCACATTTACCATGTGCCATGCACTGTTAGGGATATGACAATAAATGAAACAGACCAAAATGTGAATCCTTTATGGAATGGAGGGCCTAACGGGGTGTGCAGGACAGAGATAATGAATTAAATACATAAAACATATAGTAGGTAACATGGTAATAAAAATTAACCAGAGGAAATTAAAAATATATACTCGGTACCTGTTGTAAGGATTAAATGAGCTCATTCATGTATGTTACATGGACATTGGCATGTAGGTGCTAAGTTAAGGTTAGTAAGGTCCCTCTCTTCTTTCCTTAATTGTTTCACCTATAAAGTAATAATGAAAATATTGGTCCTGTGTGAAAGTGGGGGGCCAAAATATAAACAATCCTGATATTAATTCACATTGTATTGTCTGTAGCCTTTGACATCTGTAAAGCTCTACCATCCACTTTATGTCCAAAAAGTGATCATATTTCAAGTGGAAGACCTCCTAAAGGAAGCAGAAGGAACTGATGATGCTTTTAGATACGTGGTCCAAACAGAAAGTGGATTACCTATCTTCAAGAAAACAAACTCTGACACTTCATTTTGCCAGTTGTTGATTTTTTAGATCCACTCCTGCTGCTCAAGGTGACTGGATTTGGTTGGTCACCAGAGGGCAGACTGGCAGAGAGGCTAAGTTCACTGGCTTTGTAGTCAGCCATATCTCCTTACTGGAATTGTGTATCTGTTACTTCTTCACAGTGGGCTGTGGGGCAAGGAGCTAACCTCTCAGAGCCCCAGTTCTCTCACAAGATGCTGATAGGATTAAATGAGATAAGGCACATAAAACAGGTAGACCTAATTGTCTTCACCTGGCAAATGCAGAGAATGGTCTCCTAACCATTCTCTCTGTCTCTGAGATTGGGTGAACACTCATCAGCCAAAGTGTTCTTTCTAAAGGTACATCAACAGTGTTGCATCCCATTGTCTTGGTAGCAGAGTCTTGTCTCCTAAGGAGAATACCAGGATGGCATGTTGAAAGGGTACAAGACAGCTTTATTACTATAGGAATAGAACCAAAGCAGTAAATAGTTACTTTCAAAGGGTAACCTGGATATAAAGCTAATAACTGATAATTGGGGCTGCTTTACTAGACACTGTGAGGCAGTAACAAACTACATCATCAGTGTTGTTGAAATTTATTTATCATTGTTTTCAGTCTTTTAATCCTTAAGAGTGCTATCAAACTTTCTTTAAAAAAAAAGATTTTATTTATTTATTCATGAGAGACAGAGCAAGAGAGTAAAAGAAAGAGAGAGAGAGGCAGAGACACAGGCAGAGGGAGAAGCAGGCTCCATGCAGGGAGCCCGATGTGGGACTCGATCCTGGGTCTCCAGGATCACGCCCTGGACTGAAGGTGGCGCTAAACCGCTGAGCCACCTGGGCTGCCCCACACTTTCTAATATTTGAAAATACACTACACATCAAGTATTTGAGAACCACTGCAGGATACAATAGTTAAACACATGGAAAATAGTTTGGTCTTGTACTAGTTCCAATCACTCAATAGTGACTGCCAGAGTGCTGTGATGAGAACAATACAAAGACTGGCTTGAGTGCTGAAGAAGTTCCAGGATCATTTAGTAATGTCTGCCACTGTGGCAGAACTAGAGAGTAAGGACTCATGGGCACGTTTTGCTTTCCTTGGATTTACCTGTGTGTCTTAAAAGTCTCTGGAAAGAAAGAGACTATATCATTACTGTACCATCTGCAATCAACCCCATTATAGAGATGGCCCAACATCTGTTCTCAAAATGAACCAATGTTCCATGACTATGTTTACAGTTTGACACACCACTATAGTTCACAGTTGTTAACTTTATAGATAAATATTTATAAATTGAGCCCTATGTAATTTCATTGTGAATTTTAAAATATTGGCAGTTAAACTGATAATTAATAGTAGACCAGATACAAAATATTCTTTGATCTCTGCATGAAAAAAATGAGGCCCTTGCAAAAAATATTGTCAGAGTGTCATACTAAATATTCATCTGTTAAAATACTTTTGATTTGAAGATTTTCATTGGAAACTGGAGTTCCCCATATTTATTATTATGTTTTAGAAGCCTAGCATAAAGTATTTTTAGCATCCTTCATTAACATTCTTCCCAGTAACTCTTACAATGTGGCACATACATTTTCATCTTCTTCACATTTAAGTAGGGGAACAGAAAGGTTGTGGAGAAAAAAATTCATTTTATTTTCTCCATATCATTTACAAATGTTTACAATTACAATTATTTAATTTTACTAAAATTACAATAGAAAAGGCAATAAATTTAACTTAGAATACAGGCAGTTAATTATCAACACTTGAGGCCTATAAAGAAGAATATTCTGGAAATTGTAGACTGTTATACAGTTGTCTGCTGATCTTTCTTTGAAGGCAGACATGACCTTATCAGATTTGTTTAATATCGCCAGACTCTCATATTTTTTCCTGGCTTCAGAACAATGGAGTTCAGAGGTTAAGATACCTACATTCCACATGAGCAAACTTTTCATCCTTTGAAATTATAATGATGAATAGTCAACAGCCAGCCACACTGTATACCCAGAAGGGAGAAACCAGAACCCTGAAGCTGGTATAGGTTCTTATAGGCTATAATGCAGAGGACATTTGTGAAAATGAATTGGCAGTGGTTTTGTGGGACTTTGAAAGTGACAGTGGAGTAGTTTAATCTTCAAAGAAGCTGTCTTCTTGTTAATCCTTCAAGAACAATTCACCCTAGACTCACTGATTTTCTTAGTTAGTACCTTGGTTATTCCAAGTGAAGTATTTGAAAATTTCTGAAGGTTTTTGTTTGTATGTTTATACACTGGGTACTTCAACATAGGATGGAACTTCATAATTCTTAAAAAACTTTATAGGTCACCATGAACTTCTAATATCTCATTTTCATTTGAAGTGAGGCATTTTTTACCTTTTAAAATCATCTGCAATATATTTTTATATCCTGTATCAATTGTATCAAAGCCAAGATGGTTTTGTTAAGCTATCTTTTCTCAATAAGCATATAATAAATATATATTTATAAAAATGATAGATTTTCCATATTCAGATATCCCAACCTAGGGGATCTCACTCATCCCAACTCTGAGCTCCCAGCTTCCCTGTACTTAATATCACTATTCTAATAATATCCTCACTTATTTATGAACTATTCATAGATAATGCCTGAGCAGGCACAGTGCCCTGGCATATAGTAAACATTTAATAAGCATTTGTTGAGAAGAAGAATATCTAAATGTGAGATAAGCAATTAATATTATTTGGGATATTAAATTAGTACCTATAAATTTATAAATGCATAGATAGATTTAACTTTATGAACCAGAGTTTTATATTGTGATATCCAATACAAAATTTATTCAAATAGTTTGGGTTTTGAATTGGTTGGTTATGTGTTTGTTTCATCCTGAGATTTTATCCCCCTCCCTTTTATATTCTCCAGGGTAATGGTTCTCAGAGTTTGGTCCCTGGACCAGCAGGATCAATATCACCCAGGAATTTGTTCAGAATGTAGATTCTTGGGCTTCACCCCAGACCTCCTGAATCAGAATTTCTGGGAGTACGGTGCAGCAATCTATATTGTAACAAGTTCTCCAGGCAGGGCAGCTTCATGTTCGTTCAACTTTTCAGTGATGGGACTCTGCATTTAAATGAGCCTTGTGCTTGGTTTAATGATTCTGCTATCACCCACTTGGAATTCTTAATAATTTCTTAATGACAGACCCACATTTTTGCCCTAAACCCTGCCAAACTATACCCAGTCCTGACTCCAGGGTGATGCTCATGGCACACTCAGAGTTTGAGAACCTCTATCTTGGAGAAATATTCAGATTCCCTTTGGATATTTGATCAGTTGGTCATTTAGTTATCAATTAAAGCCTATCCAAAGTGTTCCTTTTTTCTATTTTTTTTATTGAAGTTCGATTTGCCAACATGTAGTATAACACCCTAGTGCTCATCCCATCAAGTGCCATCCTCAGTGCCTGTCACGCAGTCACTCCATCCCCTTGCCCACTTCCCTTTCCACTACCCTTTGTTCATTTCCCAGAGTTTGGAGTCTCTTGTGTTTTGTCACCCTCTCTAATTTTTCCCACTCATTTTCTCAAAGTGTTCTAAAGCAGTTGGTCCTGAGAGAAGTTACTACTAAGTTCTTTTAACATTCTTTTGACTTAGTAACCTGGGTTTTAGACAAACCTTAAGCCTCTCCTGGCTTTCCATAGCAATTGCCCAATAGTTACAGCCAGAGGTAGGGTTCTCTTACTTTATATGAGCATCTTGGACCTTCTTCTTTCTGGTTACTCAGAAAATATTCCTATAACAACTTTTTCTGAGATTGTCAATAGTGCCAAAGAGGTAGTCAATTTTGCTTCCATAGTAAATTACCCAGAGCTCTGAGCTTATGGGTTTTTAAAGAAAATCTTTCCAAAAGTGGTTGGTTCACAGACATTGTGTTATATAACATGAAATTACAGTGAGTGGGTCAGTCAGGGCCCCCATGGAAACAGCTATTTCAAATTAAGAAAATTAAAGAAGCATTTACCTACAAAGGGATTAATTCTAAACATATGAGTATACCCATTAGAAATGGTTCCTGCGTAAACCCAGGGTTACAGCAGCAGAGATGTCACCACTTTTAGGCCCAAGGAGATGAGGGAAGGAAACATTTTCAAAACTTGGAAGAGAGTCAAATGGAGCTGCTTTGAGAGGGACATAGCCAGTCTGAAGTGAACTCATAGGGAGGGAACCAGAAGGGCAGACGTGCTGATGTCACTCTCCTCCCTACATCCATCTCCTGCAATTAGATTAATTCTGCTGGAATCCCAAGGACAGAGAGAATACTCATGTCACCTGTATACATCATCCATTGAGAAAGAAAGCATAGAGAGAAGAGTGGTATAGATATAGAGGGACCAATGGACAACATCCGGCACAGTTTACTCCATTTGCCTCTTGGCATCTCCTCATGTTCTTTCTTCAGATGGAAAGTTGGTGTCCCTAACACAATGTCAGCCCCTGTGTCATTGTGAGAAAATATCAGTTTGGCCGTATTCATATCTAAAATCTGAGCTACCACCAATCTTGTAAAGTATCAAATGATAAAAGGAGGAAAAGAAACGACTTAGTGAAACAAAATGTAACTTCTGTAGCTTCCCTCCCTGTAGCTGGCCATAAGTCTCATTGGTAATCATAGTTTTCTCTACTATCACTTCTTCTATGATCCCTTTACTTTCTGCTGGCACTTCAGCTTGATAGGGTTCTTGACTTGGTAGTGTGTTGCACACCTTCATTCCTACAAGATCTGAATTCTGATATTTTGAATTTGTTGAGTTACCACAGTTTACATTTTCATTTGAGGGTACCTCAGTGAATACTTGGGTTCTACATTCCCATTGCAGTAAAGGTGACCCCCTTCCCTGTCTGTTGGTTCAATGGTGTGATGAACCCAAAATGACCAAGGGACAATCTCAGCTTCTAATTCATCACACCATGACAATGTTCTTTGGTGGAAACAAATGTTGTCTCAGGAAGTTATTAGGTATTTTAGTGGGAAGGGCTCCTGCATCTCTTCCTCTGTTTCCCAATCTACATATTCTTACCATGAGGAAGATGGCATCATATACTGGCCTATGATTTAAGACATTTACCCAGAGGACAGTATCTTTAGGTGTTGTCCCCCCATCAGATACTAACCAGCCTTTCTAGGTAATAGGTCTACTGATGTTCTTCCATTGCCATAAAATGTGTCCCATGGTTGGGGGCAATGTTGTGCAGGATACCATGTGATAGATAAGACACTTCTTATGTCCAAAAATTGTCTTGGCAGAAGTGCTGAAGAGAAGAGAAATCGATAAACAGAAGTTTCTCTCCTTTTAAGTCAAAGCATTGACCTCTTCACAGTCAGAGAAATCTAATGTCATCAGTTGTCCCTAGGTAGCTAGTTAGTTAACCCAGGACTCAATACTGGCCTTTGCTGTGGGCAGATGCGGTACTCAGCTGTGGTAGTAATTAGGTCAGCCTTGATGAGAAGAAGACTGTGAGACTGACCTGTGCATGGCCCATATTTCTGCCGGTGTGACCAATGACTTCCCTCTTTCAGACAATATAAAGATGACAAAACATATTAACTCTGTTCATCATTCTCCTATTTATTCTCCTATTTACGTGTTCTTGTCTAGTACTTTAATTACGCCCCCTTTTTTTTTGGACCAATGGATTAGATACTGATAAAAAAGAAACATATTGGCAATTCTAAACAAACCTGTATGTGAAATTATTTTTAAGAAAAAACAATGTTCTTTGTTTACCATTTATTTTTATCTCAAACTTTCCTCCTCAGTTTATAACCCTTTATGCTTTTTACAAGTTCTTTTAGTATAGACTTGTTGCTGATAAACTCTTCGATTTTTCTCTGAAAATATCTTTATTTCACCCTCATTCCGGAATCAACCAGTTTTAAGTTGATAGTTGTTTTTTCTCAGCAACATAGTATTCTACTAACTTCAGGCCTCCACTATTTCTGTGGAAAAGTCTGCTTTCCAGCTAATTGTAGGTAACTAGCTTTCCCCTGCTTGCTTTTAGTCTTGCTATAAAGTATAGATATGAGTTTTATTTTATTTATTCTGCTTTCTATATAAGTAAATTAATATCTTTTACCAGTTCTGTATAATTCTCAGGCATTATTTCTTTAAATAATGCCTTCCTGCTGCATCTCTAGTCTCTCTTCATGGGACTCTAATTAACAGATGTGTTGGATATTCCCTTTTTGTTCTCCCTATCACTTAACATCCCATTCTCATTTTCCTTCTCCTAGTTCTCAGCTGCATCTGGGTAATTTCTCTATTGATATCTTCCAGTTCACATATTGTCTCTTCAGCTGTCTCTAATCTATGGCTAAACACATTCATTGAATGTTTTAGATTAACTATCTAATATATATATATATTTTGTTCTCCAAAGCATAATTTGGATTTTTCAAATCTTTCTAGTCAATTTTGATAGTTTCTTGTTGCATGGATTTCTTTAAGATTTCATAACTAGCTATTTTACATTCTATAGTTAATATTTCAGATATCTGAAGCCATTAGGTAGATATATCTAAATATACACATATTCTTGTTTATTATAGCATCTTTCCTTCATTGGAAATTAGTTTCCTTATATGCTTGGTAATCTTTCTGGATTTATATTTGGCAAATCTTAGTAGAAGCCCTGAGTGACTAAAATAGGAATTCTTCTCTACATAAGGGATTTATTTTTGCTTCTTCTAGAAGCAAGGAGGGCTGCTACCAACCTAGGACCACTTAGTTCTTTTAAGAATCCTGATTTAATCAGGGTTTCCAGGTTAAGCTCCTCTAACTTGCCACTGGCTTAGTCTCTCAATTCTGTAAATGGCCTTGGAATTTGCTCACAGAGCAATCTGTTATTTATGTGGGCTTTCAGCACAATATTCTGGTTTCAGCTCAGTTCTGGAGTTTTGTTTGTTTATTTTAGTCCTTTAGAGGTTTCCTTGCTTCCCATGAGCTCTACAATGCAATAAAAATTATGTTTTGAAAGGAGTCTTCATAGCATCTAGTCAGCCATGATGCTGGAAGCAGAAGTTTCTTATTTCATATGCTCAGTTAATAGAAATAATAGAAATGAATATTGATTTATTACTACAAATTATAATTAATGAGTAATATTAATAATATTAATCACTATTAATAGATATAATCTTTAAACATCTTGTTTATCCATCTTAATTTTATGATATTCCTGCATTCTAAATTTCCCAGAATTTCCAATTTAACCTATCCCTCAAAGATTTTCAAGTTAAATCCCATTACTTACTAATTCCCATGGATATGCAAGATGATTTACCGTTTTTTTTTTTTTAAGTTAAAAAATTACATTTATTCACATCTTGGTAAGAACACAGGTATCTTGAAATTCAGGTAAAACTTCAGTTTGAGTTGCTATATTTTATGTGGAATCCAAGAAAAAGCAGATTTGGGGGTCTGAAATATGATCTACTGGTGAAGATCATATTACTTTAAAAAAAGAGAGACTTTTTTTTTTAAAGCAGTCCTAGGTTCACAGCAAAATTGAGTGAAAAGTACAGAGAATTTCCATATATCCCCAGCTGTCAGACATGCACAACCTTGCCTACAATCAACATCCCCACCAGAGTTGTACATTTGTTACAATTGATAAACCTGCATTAACACATCATTATCACCCAGAGTCGTAGTTTACATTAGGATTCATTCTTGGTGTTGTACACACTTTCGATTTGGACAAATTTATAATGACATGTATCCACTATTATAGTGTCACACAAAGTAGTTACATTGCACTAAACATTTTCTGTGCTTTGCCTTTTCATTCCTACCTCTCCACAATCCTTGGCAACCACTGATCTAATATCTAATATCTAGATTTACTGATCTTTTTACTCTCTCTACAGTTTGCCTTTTCCAGAATATCATAGTTGGAATCCTACAATAGTGGCTTACTTTGTTGTTGTTGTTTATTTAAACATTTATTAGAGATTACTCTATTTCCGAATTAGCAACCTTTTTCTTAAAGGGCCAGACGGTAAATATTTTAGACTTTCAGGTCTGCTGCAGCCACTTAACTCTGTTGTTGTAGTGTGAAAGCAGCCATAGACAATACATAAACAAATGAATGTGGCTGTGTGCCAATAAAACTTTTATTACAGAAACAGGCAGTAGGCCCATGAGCTGTAATTTGCTGATATCTGATCTCTTCTAAATTCTGGATCACATTTTTGTTTTTTGTTTATGTTTTTGTTTTTGTTTTGGTTTTTGTTTTTCATGTTGAATCTCCATTGATATTCACCAATCTTGTTTTGGAGGTTCTCCCTTTTCACATAGTCTCCTGAAGACACAGTGGTCTGTTTTCTTTCTCACAAAAGCCAAGCTTTGCCTGTTTACAGTCTTTGTATATGCTCTTCCCCTTCCTAGAATGCCCTGTGTCTGCTTCCTTCACTGTAGCCTTCAGATCATAACCTAAAAGCTTCCTGCTTAGGAAAATTTCCCTCTACGAAGACATCTCCCTCCACTTCTCATTGTTAGTCTCCAAAGAGTTCTGTCATTTCCTTTAGAGCATTTATCAAAATTTGTAAGTATGTATTTTCATCTGTTGGTTTAGTATATAACTGCCCAATTAGAATGAAAGAATGTCCTATGAGAGTAGAATCCATGTATATTCTGACTGTACCTGGTGCCTGGCACAGTTCCTGGCAAATAGTAGGTACTTTGGGAAATTATTTCCTGAATGAATGAAGCAACTTTATGAGTGAGGTACTGTTATTAGTATTCACCTTTTATAGATGAAGAGGGTTAGGTCCCACAGAATTAAGTAACTTAAAGTCATAGAACTAGTAAGTGGCAGACCCTAGATTTAATATGAGGTCAGTCTGTCTGATTCAAGACCCTGTACTGATATCCAGTCCCTCTGTGGCCTTTTGGTTTTTTGGTTATGTGCAGAGTTAAAGAATAAAGCCACCCAGCTATTCTTGGAGACCTGTCAAGGGAATGAGAGGTGGGGGGTAGAGAGGTGGGGTTACAGAAGCATGGTGTTAGTATCAAATGAACTGACTCAAGTTAAATAGGAAAAGGATCAGTTACTTAATTGCAAACAATCCCACTGTTAAGGTACAGCTTTATGATTCAAGGGTCAAAACAGTTTTATGCCAGCGGGATCCCAGTGTTCTTATGGTGGTAAAGGGGAAAGTAAGTAGGAAGGTTCCAGTCTCAGTGGAGATCCAGGGCAAAGCAAAGTGCCCCAGCTTATCCAGGAGGTCTGGCAACTATTAAAGAGAAATGACTTCCTAAATTCTAACTGACAGGAGGACTGAATGCATTGTACCATCCAGGAGGCAGAGCCCCCATGCTCAGGGAAATGAATATGGTTTTAAAACTCATGGGATCTTTCCGGTTTGTCCCAAGCTTGGGAATTCAGTGTGGAACTTTTTTTTTTTTTTTTAAAGCAACAATTTGAAAGCAAGTTAATGTATTTCTCTTAGGATTTTGAAAAGATGTGTTTTGCTTATTAGTCAGTGGAAAATCTATAGGACTAAAATATGTTTAAATGTAAGCTGGATAATAGAATAGGCTCAGGGCAGGAAAATAGACCATTTGAAACAAATCAACCATTAATTTCATATGTATTACTTAAGAAAAAAGAAAACATTGAAGCGAAGTGAAAATGACATGATGGTTCATTTCAAACATTTGGTAAACGTAGTGTAAATGAATTCTCTGCAGTGATTTCTGTGAGTTCAGCCAAGCCATCAGAGCCAGCTCTAAGGACTTCATGATAACTGTGAGCTTAACAAAGTTTTGCAGAATTATGGTGTTAATTTTCTGAAAGGCATCAACTATAAATAAGGATATATTATTTTGTCAAAGAAATAATCCATAAGTAGAATAAAACTTATCTGTGTATAACACTGACAAGCACTTAACTTGTATAGAAGTAGTTCCTGAAGGGAAAGACAAGATACTTATGCTCACACACGTGTATGAAAACTATTTGTACCAAGAAACAGCATATTTTGACATCTTCCTGGATCTTTTAGTTTTATGCAATAAACATAATCCATCATTTTCCAAAAAAGGAATTGAAGTTATAATAAAGCCCATATCTGCAATTAATAAAAATAAAAAATGAAAATAAAAGCCTTGAAAACCTGGAGGAAGTAACTCTGCTAACCACAAAGTCCATTGTAATTACTATGATTGATCATCAAGTTTGGCCCTGAACTCCCTGCCAGCCAGGGCAAAAAGGGAAACAGGATAAATTGTACCATTTTTGTTATTAGAAAGAAGGAAACAGACTAGTTCCTGGAGATAGAGATTTTCCTGGCACCAGATATTAAAAAGAGTTTCTTGTGTGTGATTTTCTATAGGAATGTTGAACCACATAATGGATAATGCCCTCCACAGCCCTTTCCAGCAAATGCAGATGTGGTTTTCATAGATCTGTCTCCTGCAACGACCCCCAATAAAAGCTGGTGCCATAACATTAAGTGCAACCTAGAGAAGGCACATTTTGTGACAGTACTGGTTTTTACTTTCATATTTTGAAAGGTGCTTGATTTAGCTTTTAATGCATATTTTAAAGGTCCAGAGAGAAATTCTAATTTGTTTGTTGCAGAAATCTGGCACCATTCCTATAGCTAGGCATTTCCCTGGGGATTTGTATTTGGGTATATCATACATTAAAAATTTTCCAGTCATCATCATCTTCTCAATGTTTTCAAAGTTATGAGCTAGCACTCTAGTTTTTCTGTCAATCTACCTCTCTCTATTCTTTAATGATGTAATAAAGTTTTCAATAATTTTGTTAAATGTAGATGGAGGACCCTAAATTCTATGGAAATTCATAGGAATTCATTATCCCTTTTAGCATATTCAGGGTAAATTATTTCTGCTCCATTAAGGTCTTTCTATTTGCTTTTAGTTTTAATTTTTGATTAACAATATTATATTGTTATATATATAGTCAATATTTCAAACTAACATGACTTATGTAATAATCAAAAGACACTTTTTAAAATCTCCTACCACTCCTTTAAACATTTAAACAAACGATGGAGAAAACCTTCTGTGTGGGACTGGAAAAAAACTTAGTAGGCCCAGTATCTTCTCTGCTCACTCATAGGCAAAAACATCATATAGGCATCATAAATCACAAGACATTCTATAGTTCACCTGGGTTTTTGATCCGCAAACAACACACTCAAAAGAAGATGTAACTGATTAGTTGAATCCATTAGCTTAGAAAGACTAAACCAGTAGTTCTCAGCATTCTTTTAAATTCTATTATAATATGGACAGATTCACTTACTGCCCAAAGCTAAAGCTTGTAGCACCACAAGGCATGGTTCTCCCATGTATTAGTAAGCACATGAACTTGTGCTGGTTATGATTTGACATTTGTCTTTCCTCTCTTATTTCTTAGGTGCCAAAAGTGGCACAGCACCCTACACTGTATCCCACAACCCATTCAGCTTTCTAGTCCCTGGAAGCCATGGTGGTCCTTAGCAGCACAGAGCCTCATTTGTGGCCATTGAAGAACTGCCAAGGACTTGATTTTGCCTTGTCAGCTTTGGGAAAGCCATGTACACTCATTTATTAGCTCATCCTATATTTTGGGAAAAGATAAACATGAGAAATTGCCTAAGGTTCTAATCTGCATAAAGATACTCAGTTTTATTCAGGTTTCTATTACCAATATTATTGGGCATTGTATATTCATGCACTCATTTCTTTGCTGCAGCCAGTGAACAACAAGTGGAAATAAAAATGAAGTTCCTTCAACAAATGTTTATGCCTACTGTGACATAAACAAGTGGAAATAAAAAAGAAGTTCTTTCAACAAATGTGATGCCTACTGTGAAGTGAGCACAGGGGCACTTAATGGAGTGTGGGGCAAGAGGTTGGTCAACTCACTTCGTTTTAGCAGCACAATGGTCTGAAGAAGACGTAAACATTTGTCAACAATGAAATTATCCATTAACAAGATAGTGGATAACCTAGTACACAGCAATTTTCTAATGTCTAGCTTTAAGAGCTATACAATACCCTCTTTACCCTCAGCCTTCTTCCCTGTTTCCCTTATTGGAAAAGATGGGGTATTCCTTTTTGATTGTCCAGAGTTTTGCTGACTTAGCAAAAGCAGTGCATTTTACTCAGTCTTAACCTCAAAGCCTGCAAGGAGAGTCCGGTGAAATATTGCACAAGCACAGCCTTGGGTTAGCCATGAATTATACATTGTGTATTTAGACTATTCTACTGTTATAGTCTGTTTATCTGTTGACTTCCATCAAGATTTAGGGTTTTGTTGTACTTAATAACTTGCTTTATTTTGTTTGACATGTATTTTATGTCCTCCATGTGCATGGATATATAAGATACACAGTCGTGGGTGAGGGTCTGGAGAGAAAGCCCAGCCCTGGAAGCACTAACTTTGAGAACTCTGGGATAAAAATTTGCTTTTCCCTCTTACATGGTGCTAATCAATATGATGATAAATCAGAGTTTTCCCATCCACCTAGAATACAAAACGGTTAAATGGAAGGAAAGAAAATGAGTGCAGGTTTCTCTTATTTCTAAATTGTGGCTCTTTTTTAAGCTGGTCCTTAAATTAAAAAATTGTCAAAAGATGTTCAGTTAATTCCATATTGTTGTTCAGTATTGACTACAACTAAAAATTTCACTGTTTTAGACAATATTCTAATTTTTTATTCTTATTCTTTTATTAAGTCTTATATTCAAAATTGTGGTCTGGTGGGTTAATACAGGATTTGGCAGGTCTCAAAAAATAAAAGCAGTATTATGAAGATACTAAGTTGACACTTGATTTTAGTTTGATCTGAAAAAAACTCAGTTATTTCTCAGCGTGTATGTGTTTAGGAATTTTGAAGTTATTAAAGGAGAAAAAGTAAAAAATATACTAAGATTTTTTTTTCATATTTACTATGGTTCATTAGAAGTATACTGCCAAATAGACCCATAGATAGATGCAGACATACCTTTTATGTCTACTTAGCTTTAGCAATTATTTCTAGACTTTTAAAAGCCTGCTTTACCCCCTAATTTCAATCAAAAGATGTATCAGCCTCTAAAGACTCTCCAAATGGAATTAACTGTTTACCCAGCCCCTGTTTTCATCAACCTCCTCTTCCTACCACAAGTGCTTGTGGTGTCTGGGATGAAATCTCCTTCCCCTTACTTAGGCACAAAGAATTGCATGACTGCCTAAAACAAGGACAACTTACATTTGTGTAAATCCTCACAGTTTTTATTATTTTTTTAAAGTATTTTTTTAATTTTTATTTATTTATGATAGTCACAGAGAGAGAGAGAGAGAGAGAGAGAGGCAGAGACACAGGCAGAGGGAGAAGCAGGCTCCATGCACCGGGAGCCCGACGTGGGATTCGATCCCGGGTCTCCAGGATCGCGCCCTGGGCCAAAGGCAGGCGCTAAACCACTGCGCCACCCAGGGATCCCCCTCACAGTTTTTAAACAGCAGTCCTCTGAGTCTCATAAAGACTCCTATTGTGCAGAAGGGGACACTAAGGCTCACGTGTCTTATCCCCAACTCCCACCCTACCCAAGACTACACCAATTAGAAGTGGAAGATTACATTTTTTTTTAAAGAACCCAAGTCTTTTGACAGGAGAGCCTTTGCTTTTGCTAGGCTCCACATTGCCCTTAAGTAGAAAACCAACAATGAAATAAGTGTTCACTGAGTGTCACACACAATTTTTTCAATAAATATCTATTCTGTGCCAGGCATGTGGTAGGCACTGATGATGCCCACTGATAAATGAGAGACTTCAGTTGCTGCTAGCTTCACTGAGCTCACAGTCTGACTGGGAGATGGACTAATGTCTCAGGCTGAGTTTTCCCAGAAGCAGACCTTCGGACAAGGATTTGAGTGTAAGTAGTTTATTTGTAGGGAGAGAAAGCTAGACTTGTCACCAGCCATCTTCATTCCACCCTTAGTTGAGGGATGTTCCCTAGAGCAATATCTGGTGCTCATGGCCTATATGTGCTGTGCAGGCCAAGAAGAATCAGGTGGAGTTGTAGGTGTACACAGTAGGACTCTGTTGGCAAATTCTGTGTTCGTGACTGCCAAGGGGATAAGGGTGAGGAACTGGTTAGGGTGGCTGAAGCAGCAGGGAACAGGGTTGCAGTCTGTAATTATTGTGTTGTGGGATGCTACAGGGGCCTTCAGAGGCCATCTAGGAAGCCTTTCCAGAGAAATCAGCAGTTCCCTGAGACTTGTGAGACAGGCAGGATTAGCCCGGTGAAGGCTAGGGGAAAAGTGTTCTAGGTAGAGGAAATTAGAAGACTTTCATAATTCTAGAGAAGTCTAGAGAAGTCTTCATAATTCTAGAGAAGTCTAGAGAAGACTCTAATTCTGGAGTGTGACGAGGGAGAGAGCAAGCAAGATAAGCAGAAGTCTACTCCAAGAGCACTGAAAGCCACAATAGAGGATTGGGACTTTGCCCTGTGGGCAATTGAGAATCATGAAAGAGTCTAAAATGGAGGCCTGTCAAGATCAGGTCTGTGTTTGGGGAAGATCCTTCAGGCTTCAGTTCAGACAATGTAGGGAAGAAGTCACAGATGGAGACTGGAAGCCCAGTTAAGAGTATGTTGCAATAATCCAGGTTTATGAGGCTAAGTCACTGCCTTAAATCTGGTCAATAGAACAGCCTGTCTTCAGGCTGACATGTCCCAAGAGTGGCAACATTAGCTGCCAAATCAAATCATGTTGATGCCAAAAGGTCTCTGCCCTTGTCAGGCAATGTGGATAATGGCTCTTGAACTTCTCTTGCCTTACTGCAGCACCAGTAGGCTCATTACCCTCTGTATTTGATCATTTGCTACAATAGGAAGGTTTTTATTTCATTTTTCAAAAACATGGCTAAATTTTTTTTAAACTCTCTTCAGTTTATTTTCCCCAGGTTACAATAACCATGGCCTTTCTCATTGAGTGTTCCTTGTGAGCTCTTCTCAGACTAATTGTTTGGAAAAACAATAGCGATTTTACCTGGCATAACCCCACAAAATGCCTTTATCTTTCTTCTTGCACATGAATTATTTTCTTTCATTTATGCTGAATGTGTTTTCTTTAAACTAGGCTATGTATTGGGTTTCCTGTCTGTGTCTATAATCTATGTATCAGTGTTGTCTTTTTCGCTTGGAAACTCCTAAGGGGCCCCGGATCTTATCTGTATAAATCTCATGCAATAGTAACAAAAACAAAAAAAAGTGCTGCTTAAACAAGTTTGATACTGTTGGCACTATGCTTTCTACTTCTCTGGGCATAAGACCTCTGGGGACTTGAAAGAACATGGCATCCATGACCCCAAGATGCAGTAAATAAAGTCTCTCTCAGTTCAGGCATGTTCTTTGGCTTTTCTACTTCATTTGCAAGGCAATCTCAGTGGTCATGAGCTATAGGACAAAATTTGGGACATCAAGTAGTAACCACAAATATTAGACCTTAGGCAGTATATTAGTGTGCACTAGAATACTCTAGAGCAGTGACAATGAGTTTTTGTAAACTTCACACCAAAAATGAATCTCATTAACATGTTTAGGGAAAGAAGCCAGGCACAAAGAAGCCTATAAAGTCCAAATGAGTAAACCTAATTTATGGTCTTAGAACTTATGATCATGACAACACCTCTTGGTGGGTGACTGAGAAAGTACAGTGGGTGCTGATTATGTTCTATTCCTTGAGATGGTCACTGGTTGCATTCATTTTGTGAAATGCATGGAGTTGCATCTTTACAATGTATGGAATTTTCTGTATGCCTGTTATTCTTCAATAAATAAATTTACTTAAAAACAAAACAAAAAAAATGGAAATTTTAGGCCTCAGAACTGCACAGAGCTAATCCTAATGGCCATCTGCTCCAGCCTATCTATATCTACATCTGAGAAGAGGTAGGATATGTTCAAGGCCTACAACTAGCTACTCAGCTGCAGAATTGATCTGGTGCCCAAAGGCACCCTCTCCCAGGCCATTGCTCCTATCTCTGTATCATTCCTAATTTTACATGATGGACTCAGTGTATCCAGATAAGAATTCATAATGAAAAATTGAGAATTGATAAGGAAAATAAACTTTAATGCAATAATCCACAGGACAAAAAGATCAAGATACTTTTGTGTTGCTTTTGTTTGTTTGTTTTAAATTTCCTCTTGTCCTTCCATATTAGCTATGACCATGCTGGGGAGAAGCAAGAGAGATTTCATGGGCCCTTTCTCAGCACATGGCCAAGATTTAAAATACTCTTTGAGAAATGGCTCCTGCTGCCTAGTGTTTAAGGAACACTGAGATTAAAAAAAAAAAAAAAAAAAAAAGGAACACTGAGATTGTCAGGGTAGATTCTTTTCAGGCAGACACATCCCAAGTGAAACTGGCCCAACCCATGCCACATTCTTCTTTGCTTTTAGAAGACAGAAGGGAGATAGTATGCAACATGGCCTAAATGATATTTGAGGTAAATGATTTAATTCGGTACATGAGTTAACCACCCTTTTCTCCTCCTTTTTCTGGTAAGTCTAATATATAAGGTTTGGGAAGCACTGAATTGTTTTGTGTGGTTCATGTAATGAAATGATTGAAAGAATAGATGTGTTCTATTGGTCTCTTAGTTAATGATACTGGTGACTGGAGGCTGGGTCTATATGAAAGTATTTTCTAGACATGGCTTTCTGCTCAAAGATACTAAAAGGTCTTAAGAATTAGAAAGCCTTTGTGTTTCAGGAATTTGCACTTGAGCTGTAGTTACTTCTTGAATATTTGACCTTGAGATTCTTTTGAGTCTACAGGTGTAAAATTGTCAGATGTGATGTGGTAAATTTTCTCTACTGAGCTCTTATGATTAATAGAGATCTGTTTTGGTTCTTTATAGAATTGTTGAAACCTCCTTGTTCCTATTTCTCATTTGCAGTAAATGAAATATTGTAACTAAAAGATCTTATTAAAGGTATAATGCATAAAATAGTAAAATATTCTGCTGTATAAGAACTACTCAAGATGCCAAGTCAAGCCCTATATTTGAATGGACATGGCTGAGCTTACCTAACAACAATAAAAGTAGAAGTCGTTTTTTAGCAATCAGGCATTGGGCTTTATCTAATATATTTCTCATAGCAGTCCAACTAGGTATCAATAGACATGTAATATTCTTATCCCCATTTTACAGGTGAGGAAACTGATGCTCAAGGACATTAAGTGTCTTACTTAAGCTCAGATAGTAATTAGGGGAGCTGATGTTAAAACTAGATTATACTACAGTTTATGTTGCATCCATATGTATTCTAGGACACAGACTCAAAGCATCATATTCTCACCTAGGAATGATCTTTCTAAGGGCTGGAGCATTAGCTGAGTAGATTCTTCCTTTTGAATAAAGGCCAAGGACAGTTTTTTTTTATTCACCATCTTGAGGGAGATGCCACCTTTGTCCTTGGTAGGGTTTATTCAACTTACCCTGTATTCTAGCCACAGCCAAAACCTGGGGCCAGAATTCCCTATCAAGCTGGCTTACCTATATGTGGTTCAGAATGGCAATGCAGATATTGATCAAAAGACCAAACTTTGAAATGGACAGAATTTGGTTCATATGATTTTACCTTTCTAAAACTCAGTTTATTCAGTCACAAAATGGGGATAATAATAGTACTTACCATATAACAGGCTTGTTGGAAAGGCCAAATGAGACATTTACATAAAATAGTTGGCACAGTGCCTGGCTCATAGTAAGTGTCACAAAATTATAGATTATTGTATATAATCAGCAATGGCAACAAGAAAGCCTCATGCATATATCCAAAGTCACAGTCACACACATGTAATTAATTGTGAGTCATGACTCTAGCATAGAGAGTTAGAGATCAGACTCTTATCCTTCTAGAATAAACTAATGGGCAGGGACCTTGGCACCAAGATAGCATTTGGATAATTTTCAAACCATTTGCTTCAACATGGATAGAACTGGAGGGTATTATGCTGAGTGAAGTAAGTCAGTTGGAGAAGGACAAACATTATATGGTTTCATTCATTCGGGGAATATAAAAACTAGTGAAAGGGATTAAAGGGGAAAGGGGAGAAAATGAGTGGGAAATATCAGAGAGGGAGACAGAACATGAGAGACTCCTAACTCTAGGGAAATGAACAAGGGGTAGTGGAAAGGGAGGTGGGCAAGGGGATGGAGTGACTGGGTGATGGGCACTGAGGGGGGCACTTGACAAGATGAGCATTGGGTGTTATGCTATATGTTGGCAAATTGAACTCCAATAAAAAATAATTTAAAAAAAGAATAATTTTCGGGGCATTAGAGTCAATGTATAGAAGGCTGTAATCCCCTCCAAAAAAATATGGCTAAACCAGGCTCTGGCTTTCTCTAAAGAACCCCCTATCCTCCACCCTACCACCATTCACACACATTGCACAGAAGGGCAGGACTTGGCTCATTTTCGATCAGATTTACAAAAGAAAAGATAATTGTTCCACTGAATGTTGGCATATTGCAAGCTAAGTGTGACATACTATGGAGAGTTAACTCAAATGATGAAGGAATTTTTTAAAATTCCCACATCTAAAACAGATGTATAGGCAGGATCCATAAATGGTAGTCAATTCACGAATTAAGAAAATAAGTGAAAGGATAAATGCACATTTCAAGATCTAAGTCTTTGTTCAATATTTTAAACACATGGCTGATTTCAAAGTCCCTGTAACCACTGAGTTGGAAAGCAACCCACTCAGAAGTAGCTGGCACCTTGGAGGAAAGGATTAGAATTCCTTGTGTCCTTGATATGTTAAAGAAGTGATCAGAAACAATCAGACTGAAGCCAGTGAGCCCCAGAAAAAACACACTCTGTGAGTAGAAGGTGGTGCAGAGCTGGCTTTGTGTAGCCCTAGTTAAGAGAACCAACCCCCAAGTGATAGCATTGCTGAAAGTCTGGGCACTTCTAGGCAGCATTAATGAGAAGATTTGGACTGCCTGGGGCTCAGGAGGCATCTCTCACTACCTTTTCATTGGCATAAGGCAGAGCACACTTCAGTGCCATGTGAGATCCACAGGGAAGGAAAGAATTGAGGTTGAGGAACACAGGGCATTAGGGATCTGGAAGGGAAGAAAGACAGTTAATGCAAAGACCGCAGAAATAGGTATTGTCCAGGGAGATAAGAAGAAAGAGGCTCAAAATTACAGCAATGGGACAGAGGTGAGCTAAAAAAAAGAAACTATGAAAAAGTAGTGGCAGAAAACTTGAAACTTCACAAGTTTAACAGCATCTCCTTTTTTTTTTTTTTTTTAGAATAATTTGAAGCGGGGTTTGGCAAGAAGGTAGAAGATGGTGCTGGTTAATTTGGGCAGCCCCTTTCTGTCATCTAAACACTGACAGGCTAAGCAGGACTATTAAGAAAGTCTTTTGATCAGGAGTTATTTCCAGGTTCTCTATGTGTACCCTAAGTGATCTCACTTCCAGGTAGTTGTTTTAGTCATTCTGTTTGGGTCAAATATTCTTTTTTCCATCCCCGTATAACAACCCTATCATCCCTTCAAGGCCTTGCTCAAATGACACCCTTTCCAAGAAGTCTTTCCTAAAGCTGGAAGTAACCTGTACTCTATCTGCACCCCTCCACAGCATTGTACTATAATTGCCTCCCTGTAATACTTTCATAGAATCTTTAGTTATTCCTTTAAATGTCCTTCTTATCCAGAATTATTCACATATATTAAGAGCTAAGTAATATTTGGTGAAAGCCTCAATGAGCAATGCTTTCTTTTGTTGGCACTTATGGAAACTCTAGTGTTGGCAGAAAATTTCAGCCACATGTAAAGGACTAACTTCTGACAAAGACCAAGAGACAAAGGGATGCTTCCCAGTTGGCTTCCTGTGGATGGTGATTGACACACGATTTGAAAGTCAGGGAAGAGTTCACCTGTGCTACTGTGATTTGTATAGACCTAGTTATTTGAGTAGAATCCACAGAACCTAGAAAACATGGGAAGAAAAAAGAACAGTAGATGTTAAAACATAAAAAGGGGAGGAAAGCTCTCCAAGTCATCTGTGTTAGGAGAGGGACTTGAAACAATTAACAGACCATGAGAGACTTTTCCACCTACAGGCATAATTTATTTTATAAGTTCCTATGAAGTATTTCAAAGTCTCAGAGAGTCCTCTTGTTGATATGACTGGTTTGGGCCCAATGACCTCACCAGGCAGCCTTTTTTACACAGTTCTATAAATTGGTAGCCAATATGAAGAAAGTTGACAAGCTCTATAAAAACTCTCTTGAAACTTTGTTTCTCAGACAAGTTAGAAACTGATGAACTTCTGTGGCTTATCGGTAAATTTTAAATCTTCTGTAAAAGGAGTCACATTCTCTCTCAAGCTTCATTCCACTCTCTGTAGAGATAAAGGGATAATTACAAAGACAGGGAAGACAAACTAGAGTTCTCTAAAAGAGAAAAGCTGCATGATCCCAGAAGACATGGGATTGTCCCTCTTTTACATGGGAAACGACTCCTAAAAGGCCCTGGTGTATATCTATGTGTTCAAAATGAATTGTTACCTACTATAACAAGTACTTTTGTCCTCTAGTATGAAAACATCTTAGTTTAAGATAATGTCTTAATCACAAGAAATTAATTTAATTTTTTTTAATTTAAAAATACAAACTGGTAATCCATAGTGGTTAAAAGTAAAATATACAGAGATGTCATGAAAGTCAATATCATTTTGGATCTTTGACATCTAACCCTGGTTTCTTAGTTACTGTCCTATATTTTTAATGGCTACCTGTTGCTTTCAGCGTTGAGACCCTGCCTTGGGAGTGTGTGTTTGGTAGTCTTAATGTTATCATCTGTATGGGCAACTATAATGTTTTGTCACACAAGGCAGATGACTGTTTTTCTTGTATTCTCAAGGATGGGCATTCTCTAACCCATCTACACATCTAAGCGATATGTACATCAAGAGCATATCATCAATCTACCTCCAAAATTATCTTGCAGATAATAATGATATTTTTAAATGGCATCAGCAAAAAGTGGGGTATCTTTTGTTTTGTTTTTGTTTGAGAGAGAGAGTAATGCCGGGGCGGGGTGGGGAGTGGGGGGTGGGTGGGGGGAGAAGCAGAGGAAGAGGGAAAGAGAAAATCTTAAAGTGTGTAGAACCTGATGTGGGGCTTGATCTCACAAGATCATGACCTGAGCCAAAAATCAAGTGTCAAGACATTTAACTGACTGAGTCACCCAGGCGCTCTGAGGAATTTTTTCTTTAGGGCAATTAGTCATTCTAGGGGAAAGAGCAAAGTATTTCAAAAAGTAAATTCCACGTTTCTCATTACTTAAGTTCAAAACAAGAAAAATGACATTTGTTTACAAAATAGCTTTAAAAATGGCAAGTAACTCAGCACCATGCTAAGGCACTTTTGGTACTGTAAAATATTTGCTCCTTTTGGTCCACAGGGAAACTGAGGCCCAGACTGATGACTTAGCCAGGAAGTGGCCAAACTAGGATTTGATCTCATGCATTCAGTCCGTAGAGCCTGTACTCCTTGCTGTGTGCATGTGTTTCCTCCATGTGAAGTACAAGTATTCATAAAAACAGAAATCCTTTATTTCATGCTTTAGTAGTATTCACTGCATCCCTCCAGGTTCTATTGGGATAGAGTTATTTGATAATGGGGGGGTGGGGAGAAGTGTGGCCCTCTCTGTGTGGGACATGTCAGGCTACAACTAGAGGAAAGTGCCCCATTTTGTGGCCTCAGCTGTGGCTGGCCACACCAGCTGTTTCTGGCTTTGAAGTCTTGGTGTGAGTTCTGACTCTGCCATTTGCTATCTGCTGAACCTCTCTTTGCCACTTTGTAAAATGGGAATAATAACAGCCTCCACTTCATAGGAGTGCAGTGCCTATTAAATGAGAGACCATGAAGAAAGCAGTTACTCTAGTGCTCAATAATGGTAGTACTTAATGTGGTTGATATTTTGTCATAATGACATAAATATGTAACATTTTGCCTGTCTTGGCAGCAGACATCTTGCCAAATTAACATATGCAATGTTAGTCTATTCATTACATTTATTGAGTACCCACCATGTACAAGACAGTGTATGAATAGCTGTGAAAAGATTATGAACCTAGAAGGGAGCTTGTAGACTAGCTGAGAGGACAAAATTCGGCAGTGAAATGGAGCTTTGCTTGTATTTTGCCATCAAACTCCTGGTAGATAGTAGGTGCTTAATAAATAGTTGCTTCAATAATTGGATTGTAAGCCCTGGAGTTAAGAAGTATGCCTTTTAATTCCTTAAGTATTTCCAATCATAGTGCCAGATGGAGTACCATGTATGCAATGAGCAGAGTAAATATTCACTGTGATGGTAAAATTATTTATTTGTCAAATACTCTTTTGATGACCTTTGGTTACAGTGATGAAAAAAAAATGATAGAGGGTGATGAATGTTATTCAAAATGCCAGTGGATGTTTCCAAGTAGAAAGGTAACTTGATCTGATGTGCATCTTGAAAAGAAGGTCTGGCTGCCCTGTGGAGTAGGGGAAGGGTTAGAGGGGCTTGGAGCAGAAGAGCCTCTTTATCATTTAATCAGGAGGTTTCCTCATACTTGTGACAGGAATGCAGTAATCTTTGCTCCCCATCCCATTTTCCCAGATGCTTTTTGTTTGCTTGGGTTTGTTTGTTTACCACTGTGTTCCAGCACCTAGAATATTTCCTGGTACATAGCAGGAACTCAGTTTTTTTTTTTTTTAATAAATGGATAAAAGTGGGACAGTAAGTAAGGAGTTTATTGGGTTTGTGACATGTAATGTGGTAGCAGGCTTCCTATGGAAATGGGGAGAAGAGTACTGATTCAGGATGAGTAAATGGAGTAGATCTGGTGGGCAAGAAAGAGAAATAAAGAATATCTGTTGTGATTAAATGGCCAGATGATGGTATCTTTTACTGAAATACAAAAGGATGCAGGAGGAAGAGATAAAGGTATGGGGAGTTGAGGATAGGTAGAAAAACCAGTGGACATTTAACCACCCAAGGGACCTAGGAAAATGCTGGCCAACCCCTGTGGCCTCTGATATCAGCAAGCATGTCTGTGTTACACATGCAGACTCTCCTCAGTGGGCTGTCTCTCCTGGAAAGTTGAAAAGGAAAGGAATTCCAGTTGAGGTATGAGATAGCCTTACAATCCCTAAACGGTATCCCGGAGTACATAGTAGGAACTAATATGGGGTGCCCTTCCCTGATAGTCCAGGGACATAGGCATGGGAGCTGAGGGGAGAGAAACAGTGAGATGCCTCAGGTCCCTTCTTACACTCCACCATTCCCATTTTTTAGGGAATTAAATGAAGGTACCTATAAGCTGCTTTCCCAATTCCTTCATCCTTTGTATGCCTCTTTATATATATATGGTCATTTCACTCCTCAGACCTTCTGAGAGAAAGATAGGGAGCACGGAACCAAGGCATGGCAGAAAGGTTTTTAAAAAATTAAATGAATGCATTATATAAACTTAAAAATTTACAGACAACAAATGGTTCTTCTCCTGCCCAGGCCTCCATTAAGAGCATATAGAGAAGTCTGGGAATGTTTTCTAAGTGTCTACCCTGGAGAACAGGGCTGGCATGGAAGGCCTGTGGTTTTAGGAATGTGGGGTCTCATTCCCTTCCTGGTGTTTCTCCTGCCAATAGTTCAAGTGTTGCTTTCAGTCTCAAATTGGAGACTCTGGAAGAGGTTCCAAGGGCAGGTCTGAACTTGAAACACAGTGATGAATATGGGATGTCCTCTGCAAAATGTTATGGCCCTGGACATCCCTTCCTGGCCTGTGCTGTGGCTGCCTCAGCATTTCGAACGTTGATAGAGTACTCAGCTCAGCAAAGGCAAACTTGCTTGTCCAAGGTCTTACACAAAGTCTTGGGCGAGAGCCCAAAACAACAGCCACGACAGTGTCCAAATGTATTTGGATGACATACCACAAGCTGAGGCCCTGGACTTTACCAGTGGTTTCCTTCAAAGCCCCTCATTGCTTTTCTCTATTTAGGAAGTTTTAGTGAATAGTGACATGGAAAGATTTGATACTCATGAGCTCTTCTTGGCATATCCTTTACTGACACACAACACAGGACTATAGAACAAGATGCTCCCAATCCAGTGGAGGGCAGATATTGTCAAAGAGCTTGTGATCAGGAGCATGGCAGATTTGGCTGAGTTTGAATCCAGGATTTGTCACTTACTAGATTTGTGCCCTTGAATAAACTTAGTATAATATTTGGCATGTCCCAACTATGAATGAATTGTTGTAAGTAGGAAATGAAATAAATAATGCATGTAAAATACATCTTCATGCAATAACTGGCACATTTTACACATTCAGTAAATATGTAGTAGCTATTATGATTGAGATATTCTTTTATATTTTGTTATGTTATTTGTATTCACTTACTGTAAATCTAATTCTAAGCTGCAAGTTTTCTCCATTTTGATATTTTTCATTTTGGAACTTATAATTGATTTCTTTATTTATTGGTATCGTATATACATATTGTCTATTATGAGTGGAACATTTTCCTGTTGTCTTTTTGAACTGGCAGTGGAAGTTACAGGAAAGCTTCATGAATTTCTTTAGTTTGTCACCTTTCCAAATTATCTTTTTTAAAGATTTATTTATTTATTCATGAGAGACACAGAGAGAGAAAGAGAGAGAGAGAGAGAGAGAGAGGCAGAGACACAGGCAGAGGGAGAAGCAGGCTCCATGCAGGGAGCCCGATACAGGACTCGATCCCGAGTCTCCAGGATCATGCTCTGGGCTGAAGATGGTGCCAAACCATTGAGCCATCTGGGCTGCCCCTGAATTATTTTTTTAATTCAAGTAAATTTTAGTTGACTCTTGCACTTTTTGAATAGATAATTAATTATATGATCTGTAAATAATCACACTTGAGCTTCTCTTTCATGATAGCTATGTTTTAATATCTTTTTTCTTGTCTAATTGCATATTTAGAATATCTAGAGCAATATTAAATACTAGCAACTGTGGTAAATATCCATGTCTTATACTTGGTTTTTATGGGAATGCTGCTAGTGGTTTACCATTATCATGTTTACTATTCAGATGAGATCATCCTTATTAAAGGGATTAATTCCTAATTTTTTAATGATTTATATCAAAATTCAATTTTTATCAAATCCCTCTTACACATTTTTCTAAATCAATGGCTCTCAAAGGATATATAAGAATTCCCAAGGAACACTTAAAAAAAAAAAAAAAAAAAAGACCAGGACTTGCTGCAGATATATTGCAGAATTATTTGTCATGATAGAACTCAGACCCTTGATTCTGATGTGTGTCATTGATTAAGAAGCATTGATTTGAATGATTACATACATCTCATGACTTAACTAATGTTATGAGCTATATTATAGAACTCCTAATATTAAACCATTCCTACTTTCCTTGAATAAATACTGCTTGGTCATGTTTATATTATTCTTTTAATATGCTGCTGGGGGTTTTTTTTGCAAGTATTATGACTTACAGTTTTTTATGTCATAGTCACAAGTTGAAGTGGCTTATACTTTCTTTTTTTTAATGTACCCAAACTATGGCTGCTTTGAAAATTAAATTTTAGGCAAATAAATAAATAAATAAATAAATAAATAAATAAATAATAAATTTTAGGCAATCCATATTTCCAGAATTATTTAAGCAGCAAAAAAAAATATTGGTCTGTTCTTGAAAGTAGTATCTTGTTATGTGGCCCAAACCCAGTGCCATTTTTGGAGATAATTATTCAGCAATATTTTCCATTTATTTCATGATTTGTGAGGTGTTAACTCATTTAGATACTCTTCCTTTTTCCCAGTGAATTTTATTATCTTCATTGTTCTAGAGTATTATCCAGTTCATTCACATTATATCCATTGTCCATATTCCAATCTCTTCTTCACCTGTCTCTTGTGTTTTGGTCGTTTTGTATTGGGTTGCTTAAATTCTTCCTCTGCCCTTTTTTTTTTTTTTCCTTGATTAGACTTCCCAAGAAGGAGATCTTCTGTTTTTTTTTTTTTTATTTTCCTAATTTTGGTGTGTGTGAACTCTCTTTTATATTTAGTTATTTGCATGTCCCTCTTCAGTGACTTACCTATTCATAACTTTGTGCATATTTCCCCTGGGCTATTGGGCCTTTTTAAAATTAATGTGTTATATTATGGATATAGATTCTTTATCTGGATTGTGCATATCTAATTGTCATTTATCATATACCTTTGCTAATGTGAAATCTTTTGCTGTCCTTTGTTTTGGATTGTTGTTATGGTTGTTTGCTTTATGCTCCACAAAACTTTTATAATTATATAGCTCTCAGTCTCTTCTTTTATAGTGCCCAGATTTTATATCTTTTGAAAGTGTTACTAATGCCAGTATTTTGAAAATAAAGTTGAGAAATAAAATAACTGGGCATTATGTTCAGTGAGGTATGTGAAACACAGTAAGTACTCAACAAATATTCTTCCTTAACCTGCTCTTCATCCTCTTTTTTCCCTTCCTCTTTACCACACCATTCTGAATGGGGAGTAAATATGCCCAAAGTGGAGCCAAAGGACTTACCCAAACACTATTCCAAAGGCTTTGATTTTCTTCACAGTTATTACTATCAGTACCCCTCTTGGGATTTAAGGAACACCTGCACTTGCCTAATCTTGTGTGCATGCATGTACATATATACCTATTCACACATATCTGTTTAGTTGTGCATAGGCATATGCATTTACACACGTGGATTCTAGTGTAACAAATTCTTTTCTTAAAATTATGTATTTTTTCCCACAGGTGTTTGTATTTATTATATTGGAAAATATAATAAATAAGATAAATAAAATATAATAAATATCATATTGACCATCAGTGAGCATTAATAATCTTACCTAATGGGATGTGAAATAACATCAAGGAAATTTTCTATGCATTGGAAGTTTTGTTTCTTTCAAAAAACATAAATAAAGAAACTCCACAAAACTGATTTTTTAAAAATTGCCTCATATAGGAAACAGTCAATTATGTCACATTTCATCATGATAAACAGTACACTAAATGGGCACAGTATTCTGACATTCACATGTGAAAGAGAACCACACAAGTGTAAAAAGTAAAATTTATATATAGGATTAAGGGTAAAAGTATATGTTACAACATGTTTGCCTGATAGTGTATAATTGCTGAACATTATTTGTCGGTTAGGGGGATCAGCTAAAGCCTGGTGTATAAAAATTCATACCAGTAGGAAATTTACCATAAATCAAAGTCTAGATTACTCCATAACATTATGTCTTCAAGTTGTAAATTAACTTGCACAAATATGGCTTTCTGGGTAATAAGCAACATTTCCAGTGGAGCTGGAGGTCTCTATAAATAAGTTCAAATTAGATACCAAGCCTCACTTCCCCTTCTGCCATTCTGGGGGGTATCTGTATGCCTGCTTTTGTTGCTGATCTTTCATCCAGATATAGACTGAAGGGTGTGTCCTTCGGTGTGGGTTAAGGACATCCATCTTTAACCACATCTGTTGCACCCCATGGGAAATTTTATTTTTGCTGTAACACAGCTACAGCTATTTCCTGCTGTAGATGGATACAGTTCTGCCTTCCAACAGGGCACTGACCCAGAAAATGGTGATGCATGGGCCTTCAGATGCCACACTGAAGTCCCATGTCTCTGGCTCTGAATACTAATACTGGGTATGAACCATAGGGTGCTGAATGCTTCTATCTGGCAGGGCCATTTGTCCCTGGGGAGAAATGACATGTTCCTTTACGAGATGCTGCATACTGCATATTACTGGGGTTTTTTAATATGTTTTTATTGTCCCCGGATAAAGAAGAGGGAAACACTGGGCCCTGTAAGCAAGAGGTAAGTCTTTGCAAGAGAGTTCCAGAAAAGGGCCAAGGAATTAGAGATGTCTACAGTGTTTCTTTAAGATCTACCAGCCAAAAAAAAAAAAAAAAAGATCTACCAGCCAAAAAGAATCCTATTAAACAGAAAATTTACTATCTATACCAATACTAAAACTAATACTATTTTTTTTAATTTTTATTTATTTATGATAGTCACAGAGAGAGAGAGAGAGAGAGAGAGAGAGAGGCAGAGACATAGGCAGAGGGAGAAACAGGCTCCATGCACCGAGAGCCCGACGTGGGATTCGATCCCGGGTCTCCAGGATCGCACCCTGGGCCAAAGGCAGGCGCTAAACCGCTGCGCCACCCAGGGATCCCTAAAACTAATACTAATGCTAATTTTAACCATAGTGCTAATGCCTAATATGTGTGTATATTTGCTACATGTCAAGTGTCATGCTATCTCTCTGCCTGTTCTTTCTCATTTTCTTCTTCCTACAACCCTGTGAGATGGGTCCCATTTACAACAAGGAATTCAAGGATTAGAGAGGTCATGTCAAACATCTGAGATCACCAGCCCCAGTTTATAATCTCTAGAATGCTCTGAAGCCAGTACTCAAACCCAAGTCTGGCTTGACCCTTACCTGACTCCTTTTGTCCATCAGGAATGAACATCAGAGACTTATAACATATCTTTGCATAGGACTTCTCCCTCTGCTCCTAGGTTCCTCTGGCTTCCAGAATCCTCAGTTGATGTTCCTAGTGAATCCTTGTCTCATCAGGTCTCCTCTTTGGTCCTGTGAAATCCACTTGTCAAGCTTCCTTGCTCCATCCCTGTGAATGTGTCTGCCTTTTCTCTCCACCCTCAGTCACACTGAATAATTAAAACATTAGTCTGTTCTTATTCCTTAGTCCTCTGCATTATAACCTCTCCTTCAATTCTACACTTATCCTCTCTCCATGAACTCAAATTGGCCTGCTTCTGACATTTCCAGAGCTTAGGATGGGAGGACAAATGGAAGCCCCTTTCTTACAATTCTAGTTTACTTGGTCAATTAGTAAAACTTCCAGCAACAACTTTCTTACAAGCCAGAAAAAAATTTGTATATGAGTGTTTTGATATGCAGGCCCTCAGAGCAGGGGCCTAGCTAGGCCAGGGACCTTCTTGGCCAGTGTCAGGGTAGAACGAGGCTTAGTCCTAGCTCAAGAAAGCTTGGCTGGGGATCACTATCAACCTACCATCCTAATGCTTTTTTCCCTTCTGGTGTCCTTCTTTCTTTTAAAATTGAAAGGCAGGTGGATTTGTGCAAATTAGGATCCAACTAGAGTTGTCCTTACCTTACACAGAACAAAGCAAATTATCTAGAAACTAGCAGAGAGTGGCAGAGAAAAATTGGTTTGGGCTCATAACTAATTATCTGCTACTCTGAATATTGGAAGACCAAGAGGGAAAAATACATTTTTCTGATCAGATTTTTTTCTGGTCAAGCTTGGGGAGGCATTCTCATCTTTTCTCTGTCTCATCCTCTCCCACTTATTTATATATATTTTTCTCATTCTCTCTCTTTCACCTTTATCATCATTGAGAGGAAGGGAAAGATGAGAGGAGGAAGGAAGGAAGGAAAATAGTAAAAGACAGAGGTCTTTTGCAGCTTTGTAGATTGAAAGCTATATAATGAGATTCAAGGCAGGAGGATGTATCTGGGGGTTTTTAAGGCACGTAAGGCGTCTGCTTCAGCTTTGAAAGCCCTCCAAAAGGGTGCTGACTCTCCTAAAATGTCCACTGAATTCAAGTTTGTTCTCTAGTTAGACCAGGGAATTAGAATTAGTGTTGGTGTAAGCAGTGACCTATGACAATTTAAAATTTAATGAGGCAAGAACCAAATTGGGCTTGGCTTTTATGTCTCTAAAACTTGTAAAACATGCCATTCTCTTAACCATGGTAAAACAAATATTAGTAATTAGTTAATATTAATGGCTATTTTGATGAAGGCCTTTCTTTTTAAATGGAAAATAAAGCAAATTGACTGGAAAAGCATATTATGTTCTCCCTGGCTGGGCCAGACTGTGATGTTTACCTGGTGGCAGCCACCCAGGCTCAAGGCAGAGGGCCTGGGGGAGATGTGTACTCCAAAGGCCTGACTTTATAAAGCCAAACCTGCAGAGTGAGGACAGATGTCACCATCTGTGAACCACATCTGTGGAAAACTATCAGAGCACGAGGGAGAAGGACCTGGAGAACCAAATCTGGGAACAAGGGAGCCAAGGAAGGGAATACCACAGCCTCATAAAATTGTTAAAAGACCATGGAGTCAGAGAGTCCCTGAGCATTTTGTCATCCCACTCCAGGCCACAGCTCAGGGAATTTCACTTCCCTGGTGTCTAAATGTATGCTCGTTCTTATTTAGTCCTGGGCTTGGGCTGTGGAATTCATCATAACTTGCTGGAAGAACCAATGTTGACATAATGCCTCCCTGCATGAGATCCCACAGGCTTTCTTCCCAACCCAGCTTAGGTGGTTGTTGGAGTACTGGGACATTGGTTGCGGTTATGGCCCATTGTCTTCTCTTTCCCTAAAGTAAGGACATGTTTCACCCAGCCCAGTTCAAAACTAAATGTATCATATTAAAATTGTGTTACATGAAGATGCCTGATGTCTCAAAAGGCTGTAGGGTTAATTACTGCTTTATACTTAAGCAGGGCAGCCAGAAGGATGTTGTTTTTTTTTTAAAGATTATGATTATGGGGCTTCTGGTTAGAATCCTTTGGGCATCAGGCAGGGGTAGCAGCCCAAATTTGGGGGATAGAAGAATAAAATGACAAGAATCTCAAATTGGATAAGTATATATACAGAGGCAGCCTCCTTTCCCTCTGTAATCTCTGTTCCTTTCAACATATCCCGGGTGTTTAGTGAACCGGAAAATATACTTAAAATTTTTCCTGCTGCACTTTCAAAAAGCCCAGGATACTTTAACTAAAATTGCCTTTCCCAAGAACACCTGTCAGCAGTCTAATTTTTTTTTTCATTATTAACTGAAACTGAAGCACCAAGCCAAATTCATTGAATGACTATTGATGCAAGGTGGGGACGCTAACATTCTTTTATGCTAAATACTATTCTGAATGCTGGGAATACAGTAAATAAAATGAACATCTTTGCTCTCATGGAGCTGATGTTCTAGAGGCGAACAAAAACAATCCACATGCTAGGTAAGATAAATAAGAGATTGATTCAGATGACAATGCCAGTTTTGTAGACCAATAAGTTTTAAAATTTCATAAGGTTCAACTTAGTATATGATTTTTTTAAAGATTTATTTATTTATTTATTTATTTACTTATTTATGATAGACAGAGAGAGAGAGAGAGAGACAGAGAGAGAGAGAGGTAGAAACACAGGAGGAGGGAGAAACGGGCTCCATGCCGGGAGCCCGACATGGTACTCGATCCCAGGACTCCAGGATCGCGCCCTGGGCCAAAGGCAGGCGCTAAACTGCTGAGCCACCCAGGGATCCCCAATATATTATGTTTTGATAGTGATGAATGCCAAGGAGAAAACAATTAAAGAAAGGGGAACATGAAGTGTTGAGGTTAGGGATTTTTCGTTAAGGAAAGTCCTGACAGAGGTGAGATTTGAACAAAGATTAAAGGGAGTAAGGGAGCCAGTCAAATGCATTTCTGGAGAAACAATATTCTAGGTAGAAGGAATAGCAAGTTTAAAGGTCTGTGTGGTAGGAATAGAGTACGTAGGTGAAGGATAAATAGAAATGATGTTTGAAAAGTATTTAGGAACCAGATCATGTAGGGCTGGTGCCATTAGGATGCCTTTGGGTTGACTCAGTAAAATGGGGAGCCCTTTGGGAAATTTCTGAGCAGAGGAATGACTTTCTCCAGTGAAACATTTCAATAGGATCCCTGGCTGCTGTGGTGAGCAAAGGCTGCAGGGCCAAGAGCAGAAACAGAGGGACCAACTAGGAGGCCATTGCAATAATCCAGGCAAGAGATGATGGAGAACTAGACCAGACGGTGGCAGCAGATTGTAGTGTGGAGTGTGGTGGTCCACTTCTGTATCTGTTTTGAAGGTAGAGCCAAGCAGAAATGCTGAAGGATCAGATGTAGGGTATGAGAGTAGGGGGATGGTGGTTAAAGTTGACACTGAGGCTTTGGGTCTGAGCAGTGGGAAGAATGGAATTGTCCTGAACTGAAATGAGGATGACTGTAGCAGGAGCTGGTTAAAACCTAAGAGAGACTCTTCATCTCAACAGGTTTTACAATTCCAGTATGATGGGCTCAGTTCTGATGCAAGAAGACGTATCAGAGGGGAAATAGCCTTCAATGGCCTTTTTGGTAATAAAAATAAATGGTAATTCTAAGAATATGTATTGATTGCTTACAGTATACCTACAGCACCATTCTAATCTTTGGGCATGGATTTTCCTATATAATTCACACAACACCTCTTACTGGTAGAGGAGTCCACAGATGTGAAGCTTTGGAAAGCAGAGCCTTTCTGAGGTGTTCCTGAGTTGCTGATGGATTTCACCCCTGCAAAGTGAGGGGCTATTTATGAGGCTCGCCAGTGGATAAGAGAAAGACTAGGCATGATTAGGATTTCTGAGAAAATCAGGAACTACTAATATACTGAGTATTCTGCTCAAAGGGAAATTCCCACAGCAGGTGGAGAACCTACCTGCCTCTGCAGGCATGTGGTGGAATAGGGTGGGGATTGCAGAAGGCACAGTCTCATCAGATGTGTAGGATCAACAATCTCATTTCAGCTCAATGGGAATGAGAGACATCACTGCTTCTGCAAGGTCCTGAGAGAGGACAGTGGTTAACTGGAAGCCCAATTTGGTTAGGTGACTCATGCTCTATACCTGTATAAACAGCTAGCCTGGGAGGGTCTGTGCCTCAAGATCCAGATAGGGATGAAGACAGAGACCTGGAGAGATAGGTCTGGTGTTCAGGGACATTAGCAGACTGGGATCCAAAATGTGACTCTGTGGCGAGAGTTGATAATTAAATCATCTCAATTTGTTACTTTTCTTAGAATGTATAACTGTATAACTCCTAACCACCCCAGAGGGAAGCCATTCCTTAGCCACCTCCATGCAACAGGGAAACTCAGGATAATGATATCCAAGCAAGTGAAATTATTGAGGACATAAAAGTGTATGTAAATTATATGAAAGGTTATTAAGGAGGGAAAAGCACACATATAGCTGGCTCTAGAAAGAACTATGTAATGTTCTGGTTTGTTGTGACTTTTTCTGTCCTCCTTTCCACTTATTTTCATCTTCTAATTTTTCTACCATAAACAAGTAATAAGAGAGGTTAATAGCATGGGATTTGCAGACAGACCTAGGTTCAAGTCCTAGCCTCAGTTTTTATGAATTGTCTAGCTCTGAGCAACTGTGAGCCTTTTCAAACCTCACTCTCCCCATCTGTGCAGTGACAGTAAGGTTGACTCAAAGATTCAGTGAGGATAATGCATGGAAAGTATGTAGCAAGATTGGTGTTGCTTTTGTCATTGCTCATTTTATCTTTAAGGCTAATAATCAAGACCATCTGTAATCTTAATAATCCATATTAGGCTGGTTATAAGAAAATCAACAGTTTATCGGTTGTGATAATGGCAGCCAACTCAGAGATTCAGATCTGGAGGGACACCAGGACATAGTGAGGACTAGAGACTACCTGCCCCATTGAAGGGACAGTTCTTGCTCATTTCCAGGGGATTTCTGTCATGTAGGAACACAATCTCGGTATTACCAATTCTTCCTGTTGTTAAAGAAAGCCCTACACTGGGATTTTTAAATAAAGGCAACTAATTAAAAAAAAGACTTTTAAAATTCCATTAAAGTCAAACAAAATGTTTTTGTGAGTTAGAAATGGCTTGAAGAATGCTAGTTTGTAAGCTTTGCTGCATAACAAATGACCCCCATAGCTCAGAGGTTATAGATCAGTCATGGGCCAGTGGGGGGGCTCTGCTCTTCATGTCATCATCACTTGAGTATCCAGGATAAAGTAGCAGGCTGTGTTTGGGACATACCATTTCATGGCAGAGAGGAATTACACAATGGTTTTGGCATTTTTGCTTAGAACTGGCATGTATCACTTCCTCTTGTATCTTAATGGCCAAGCAGATCTCATGGCAAGCCTGATAGTGGTAAGAAGGAGTGTACACTCTTTCTCCTGGAAGACCCTGCAAATCACCTAGCAGTGGGAGGGGATGTTGGCTGTCTCTTACAGAGAAGTAGGGAGCAGATAATTGGGAATGGTAAAATAATCTACCACAAGAACCTTCTGTCCAATCCTCGTCTTTCCATTCACTTGCCTTTCCAGGGTTTTGTTCAACTGTTGCCAGTTATCGTCTAAAATCCTTAGAAGGATTTTATAGACTGATATATTTCCTTAGAAACAAGTAAAACTCTTTGTGGCCTGTGGGGTGAAAACCCAATCCTTAAGCATGGCACTCAGGCCTTCCATAATTTGGCCTCTGTATGTTAGGTTAAATTGAGTGATTGCTGATATTCAGCTATTTTTAATATGAAAAAATGACAATTTCATATTAGCCAACTAAATATATTTGTAATTTTTTCATTCCCTGAGAGCTGAAGGCTGTACTATACAACATTGTCTAACATTACTCTATAATTCCACCTGCAGACCTTTGTTCCTTTTACCCCCTATTCTTATATATACTTTCTCTACCCTCTGCCCACCCCAGACAGAGACTCTGTGGTTTTGTCCCTAAAATGTGCTTGGGAATAACATCAGCAGGGAAGGAAAAGGGGCCATCCCTATACTGGAGGATAGCCTCATGTGTCCCAGAGCTCCTAAGCCAGGCTGGGCTGGCTCTTGGCCCCCACCACACCCCTGAGTAAGTGCTGAATGGCTTGACATCATCAGTAATGATGGTGACCTGAAAGGTCTGGAAGGGCAGACTTCTTAAATAGCAAGATGACAGGTCTTTTGAGTGGGAAAACATATTCTTTCAGGATATATTTACTGACCTCACCTGTGTGCATGACCCTGGTCCAAGTTCTTTTTTTTTTTTTTAAGATTTTATTTATTTATTCATGAGAGACACAGAGAGAGAGAGAGGCAGAGACACAGGCAGAGAGAGAAGAGAGAAGCAGGCTCCATGCAGGGAGCCTGATATGGGACTCGATCCCGGGTCTCCAGGATCACGCCCTGGGCTGAAGGCAGGCGCTAAACCACTGAGCCACCCGGGCTGCCCCCTGGTCCAAGTTCTGAGAAGGATAACAGTGAACACGAGTGAAAGGCTCACTGTGGCCCTGAAGCTCAGCCCAGTGCATCAGAGATTCCAGAGCCAAACGGACATTGGAGCATGTAATATCCCACGCCCCCATTTCACAGATGAGGAAACCATGGTCCAGCTCTTACCACAACCCTAAAATGTATCCACAGAGCAGCCACAGGAATGTCTTAGGGCATGAGTTAGATTATGTCTGTTTCCTGAATTACATCTTCACACACATATCATTGCATTTACATAATTAAAGTTAACATATAAAAATACAGTAAAGTCCAAACCCTTCACTAGAATGTGCAGCCTGTCTCTGCCCACATCCCATACCCATCTGGTATCCATCTCTCTCTCACTTCTAAGCTCCAGCCCCACTGATTTGATTTTTCTAAGCTCATTCTTGGCTCACCGCTTTTACATTTATTGTTCCCCCTGCCACATATGCTCTTCCCTCTGATCTGTCCATGAGTGACCCCAACTCCTCCATGCTTCAGGGCTCAATTCACATGTCTTCTTCACAAAGGAGTGTTTAAAGTCAACCTTCTTCCTTGTAACTCTTTATCACTTTCTTCTTTTAGGTTGTCTTTATCTGAAATTATACTTGTTTACTTATTTATTTTTATTCTCTACTACAGACTGAATTTCAGGAAGGCAGAACCTAGTCCCTTAAGTTCACTTACTGTGTCACCAGCACCAAGCACAGTGCCTATGACAGAGTTGGTGATCATTACTAGTTGTCGAATGAATGAATGAATGAATGATGTGAAGAGTCTGGCTTATGGATACTCAGATGATACTTTGTTCCAGAATTGGTATTCTGATCTGTAAATCAGCCTTCTTCCCATCCTTCTACATTCGGTAGTTAGTAGGCCCTCAAATATTTGTCAAATGAATAGTTCATAGCCTGGTTGTCATAGAGAGGACATTTCATTTTCATGTCTGTAATTGACATTAGTAATCACTCAGAACAATCATTTCTTGCTCAGCCTCAAAACACTCTTCAATCTAACATTCCTAGTGGACATCACCCATAGATTAGAGCAGGTCTGTTTGCCGTTCCTGGTTTCAGCTGTCTTCATGTATCTGGGCGTGTCTGATTAGGCAGGCTCCTTAGAGGTCTAACACATGAAGGACCACCTTGTCTCCTGCAAATTAAAGAATCATAAGTGAACCTGGGGCTGAGAGGCAAGAAGTGACTTTGAATAGCACTGGACATCTGTCACACAGGGAGTCTTCTGTTTTACTTCCTTCACACATGTTCCTGAAGGCAAGGAGCCCATAGTCAGGACAGCCAGTGAAAATTGAATAGGCTGCCTTACTGAAGCCTCTGGGGTCTTTGACAACCCCTGGAATCAGCCGCTTTGGAGCTGGCAGATGTTAGCAATAGAAGAAGGTGCTAGTGACTTGGAAGTTGGCACTCCTGGCAAAAAAACCAAAGCCCTCTGAGCAATTTACATTTTATAGTACTGCATGCCAATTGATTATGCCTTTGGAGTGCCAAAGTTTATATTTTATCTGTATGATGGTTTAATTAGCACTTCCTCATTTATTGTTTCCTCCCCCCTCCACCCACTAATTTATAACTCCATGAAGACAGCAGGACCCTTGCTTGGTTTTGCTCACTATTTTATCCTTGGTGCCCAGTCCAGGGCCTGGCACACAACAAATAAATATTTGCTGTCTGAATAACCTGGGGAAAATAGGTGACAGGACAAACACGATGATAGGAGGAGGAGGTGATGTGAGCTCTAATGTGGGGGATTAGTCAGGTGACCCACCCACAGGAATCCTGTTCTAGGAAGTGGAGCTGGGTGGCAAAGGAGGAATATAGAGTGCTTTTTGGCAGCCCTTTCTCCCCCTAAATGTTGGGCTTTCAGAGAAGATGAGTTCTGGGTTATAGTACCAGAGTTCTGTATATAACCCAATCCCAGTGTGCCTGAGGTGCCCAGTGGGGTCATCAACCCCTCCCAAGCTGTGCCAGAAATAGGGTTGGGGCTCGAAGGTGAGCACTGCCTTCCAAGATACCTTCTTTTGTGGGATCTCAGCCTATCTCTCAAGCTCCAGTCATCCCCTGTCCCCGTCATTGTTCCTGGGGCAAGCTGCAGTCTGATTTTCTCCACATCAACTGGAAATGCCAACCCTGCCTGACTTCCTTGGGTCATTTCCAAGGCTAGACAGGGAGAGTTCTCATATTGTTGTTTGATTCAATTAAAATCATCCACCCAAACACTTACATGTCCATTCCTCTTTTATTCTGCTTGGGTTTTTGTTCCCTTTCCCTAAAGAGAGAGCCAGGAAGCATGTTTTAACTTTAAATGGAGCAGATACTCTGTATCCTCAGGTTTCCTGTTGCCAGCACCCAGCGACAACAGTGATCTTGGTGATCGGCTGGGATTTAGGTGGCTGGGGGCAAACAGGACTTTGAAATCAGCCTCTCCTCCCACAAGCCTGGGCAGTAGACATGGCTTCCTGCATTTCCTTTAGTGCCCTGAGATGCAGAGCCTGGGTACCCCCATGGCAGGATCTGAGCCCTGTAGAGGGCTCCTCCCCAAGTCTGGAGTCCAGCCTGGAATCAGCTCATCCAAGGCCCACACTATACTACTATCCTCACACTCATTCTGTCACAAAAATGCTTTCCTCAGATTAATGAAAAGTAAAACAGACTGTGGGGTCATTTAATCATTTTATTCAGCAAAATACACTAAAGCCAAACTTACCTGAACAGGCAAGGAATACAGCTCTGCACACACACACAAGATTTCCTCAGGCTTTTCCTCTAGTCTGCTGCCTTCTCTCTAAAGCAGCCTTTGCACTGTTTTGTATTAATGTACTATCTGCATGATGTAATAGCTCCAGTGACAGCTACTCCCTGAACCTCCGGGAAAAACCTTAAGTAACGACTGACTCTCTAATGCACATTCCCTCTGTTGAGGATGTCTCTGCCAGTTTAGATTGTCTAAAAATGTTCATTTTGAGTCATTAGGGCAGAAAGCCATAACAATAGTTGCACGTGCTACGTCATCGAGTGGAATACAATAGCTCTCTCAGACCCTGGGAAAGATTGATTGCTGCATTTATCTGTAGATTAAATATGAATGTGGGGACCTTGAGGATCAGCCTATGCAGAGCCATTACACTAGTTTGAACAAGTACCAATGGCTGGAGATGGATGGGCAAGTTAATCTGCCAAGAAAACTAGATTTTAGATTGTTCTTGTGTCTTGAGAGAAAAAAAAATCTTTTATTTAAGCAGGTAATGTGGATAATTGCATGTGTTTTGCATAATTTGATTTATGAGAATACTACAGTCACATATGTACCCTTGTCTGAATTCTCTATCTTAGGAATTTTAGCTTCATTCCATCAAAAAAGAAAAAAAAAAAGAAAAGAAAGAAAGACATCATGTGGGCTTGTAGGGAGACTTGATTATGACTTACTTTTATGACCATTGGAAAAACCAGTAGTACATTGACAACTTCTAAGAAGCTATCTTAGGTTGTATTAAAACCCATCTCCTAGAAATTGTTCTAATAGGTAATTCTTGAATTTGACAGTTTGGCACAGAGTTGAAGGGCTCTAGAATTTGGCAGCCAATTCTAACCCGATGTATTGCCAAAAAGAAGAAAAGCCCCACCAAATATGAGCCTGGCTGGCTTGTATTCCGTTGTTCATAGTCATATTCAGCTAAATACAGTGGAGAAGTACTACCCTCATTTAAGAGACAGGGAAAAGGAGGCCCCACGCTCTATTCTTAGACTTCTAGATTTTATTGGGTGTTAGTTAGTCTACAGATGAATCCTAGGGAGATATGTGGGTAAATAAAAGTACGGTTTCATTCAATGATTGCCAAGATATCTTGGGGGTGCCTAAGAAACTCTCAGAAAATCTTATTAGTTTAGAATCCATTAATTCAGACTTTAAGATCATATGACCTAAACAGAGCTTTGCCTTTGCTCTGTCTAGGAAATCAAAGTTTGATGAGCAAAGTAACAGTGTGACCAGAGCCCTAAAATATCTCATTCACTCATGTAAATATTCAGCTAAAACTTATTGTGGGTTTAGCATCTGCCAGACCCTGGGCCAGGTATCAGAGATTGTGATGAGCAGTCTGTAGACCTGGTGTATACAGTTCAACAAACAAGAATCCATTAACTAGTAAACATGGTACAAGTGCCACAGCACATGTGGCGAAATTCAGTTCTCTTCCAAGGAGTGGCAGAGGTAAGAAGGAGGGAGGAAAACCTCCGTTGCTGTGCTCACCTGGCAGCAAAAATTGCCTGAAAAGAGAAAGAAATTGCTTGTAAATGGGGGTAATAATTATAAATAATGCTTCATAATCCATATGGCTCTTGCATAGATTTCATTTCAGTTAGAATTATCTGTGTTAGAGGGGTAAACACTTTTTCTAAATTTGGAGAACATTGAAGCGCTCAAAAGTAAGAATTAAAAACCTTTATTCTAAACTAAAGATAAAAGAAATGATGAAAATGTTTCTGAGAACCTTAATATCTGAGAACTTGGTTTGGGGACTCTGTAAGATTGAAAAAGTTAGGTCTGCATGTGTGAGTTAGTGAATACACTAAAGTAATGTTCATGAAGCTATAATTATGAGAATTCAACTTTTTTTTAGATTCTATTTTTTAAGTAATCTCTACACCCAATGTAGGGCTCGAACTCACAACCCCAACATCCAGAGTCATATGTTCTACCAACTGAACTAGCCAGGCACCCCAAAAATCCAAAATTTTTTTTAAAAGAGAGAGGCTTTAAGTATTGATAATATTTATTATTTATCAGGAATGTGGAAGGGGGCACCTGGGTGGCTCAGTGGTTGAGCTTCTACCTTCAGCTCAGGATGTGATCCCAGAGTCCTGGGATCGAGTCCTGCATCAGACTCTCTGCAAGGAGCCTGCTTCTCCCTCTGTCAATGTCTTTGCTTCTCTGTGTCTCACATAAATAAGTAAATCAATCAATCAATCTATCTATCTTTAAAAAAAAGGAATATGGGAGAAAGTTCTTATTTTTTAGAAACACATACTGACATATTTAGGGATGAAATGTCTTGTTGCCCCATGAGGGAGGTCTGTGGCTCATCTTTGTTTTTTCCCAGGTTTATATCACACCTTTTAGGCTCCTATTCCAGAAATAAATCAAGACACCCCTGAACCACTACCGTTTGCTGTATTTCATTCCTCCGTTAACTAACTCCATATGCTTATTATATGTGTCAAATAATTATAGCGTTATTTCTGGACTATTTTATCTGAGAGTTGTTTTTATACAGCACGTTCTCATGCACCGAGCCACCTCCAAACAGACCAGCAGAGACACCGTGTGGGAAGCTGGGTTCTATATGAATGAGCATTTAATAGGGATGTCTTCATTATGCACCATAGTTCATTTATTTTTCTCTCCACTGTATATGTGAAAATAATGTATCAAATCACAACTAGATTTGATAACTAAGTTTTTCTACTCAGTCTATTTCATGTGTTTCTGCACCACAGTAAAAGAATATTTCTGCCCTTATATGCAGCAAATATCAAGAGATGATTTATTTAACAATTATTAAAAACACTGGATTGAGGGGAACCTGGGTGGCTCAGTGGTTGAGCATCTGCCTTTGGCTCAGGTTGTGATCCCAGGGTCCTGGGATTGAGTCCCACATCACGCTCCCTGCAGGGAGTCTGCTTCTCCCTCTGCTTGTGTCTCTGCCTCTCTCTCTCCATGTCTCTCATGAATAAATAAATAAGATCTTAAAAAAAAAAAAAAAACACTGGATTGGGGTCTCCAAAGTGCCCCTAATCAATTTTTTCAGCCACACTGAGATAGTTGCTTACATTACGGACAGTAGACTATTACCTTTAAGGAAGAAGGTGATTGGAAGATAAAACAGCTACAGAATGTGTTTCTGAAGAATCCAATCTGCTCCTTGACTTTGGACAGTGGGAGGCACATAATTTACCTATGATACTGCAGGCTTTCAAATGTCAACATGCTATTCCATCGGGGCTGTGAATTTGCTTTTTTCAGCCATTAGAGAAGAATGAGATTGAAACCTACAGTCTGTTTTCATGTGATAACCTTGACACTGGACTACTGTTTGGTAGGGGGCTTGTGTCAGGGTGGGGGGCTGACACTCTGTAGATAAAAAGGTTAAGCCCAATAACAGTTTGTATTATGAAAAGTCACAGCATTGGAATTGACTAACTTTTAAAGAATCTTTAAAATGCTCAAACTTCTGATGTACAGAGATGAACCCATTAAAGTAAAGCACAGTTTCCTTATTTTTTCTTTTGCATAAAAATATTTCTCATAACTTTAAGTGCACTGCTCTTCAAGATCAACTGTAAAACCTGAAAGTGTCAGTCATATAGGTAATTGGAAACATATAAATTAAAGGAATGTACAGCTGTAGAATTAACTACTAGATCCATTTAAAGGACTAGATTTACTAAAAGTAAAATCTGTTTTCCAAAACCCTTTTTCTCCTTCATGATTATGTTGCATGGAAAGAAAAAACAAGCTTCATCATACATGTAGTGAATTTTAATGTTACATTTTTTTGTTGTTGTTTAGTCTTTCGTCCTTGAGTATTGAGAATAGAAACTACCATGTTTATCATACTTATTTTGACCTTAACCTTCTTTTTTTAATGAAAGAGACTTAAAATGTCCCAGCTGGTCTGACTCCCAGTGAGGGGGAGGAGACAATAGGGAACCCTTCTTCCTGTGCAAATGTCGAGAAGATGGAATAAGACCTGAGTGATTTAGGTGAACTGAGAAGCAGTCATCATCTTTATTTATGAAAAAATTAGGAAGCTGCTTCTTAAAGTTATAATACAATTATAATTGTATAATTTTCAAAATTTCAAGAAGAAATAGCAAAACACTGTACCAACTCAGGGACTGTTTCCTTTTAAAATACTGCTCCCAATTTGTTTTAATTTATGCTCTGTTGGATTGGTACAAAAAGAGGAATTCCATAGATAGGTAAACTGGAGGAGCCTGAAATGTAAAATAGAGTTGCTTTTGAGGTTTGACTTAATTGTTAGGGAGTAAAATTTTATTCCAAATTGAAATTCCACTGCAAAGAACTAAAAATATTAAGATTTAGAGTCTATAACCTAAAAAGAAAAAGGAAAAAACCAACTTATCTGCTGGAATTTGATGGTTAGCCCTCAGCTTGGCAAGCCAAGTGTTTTGAATTTCCAAAGTGGACTCTCTTTTAATATGCTTAAGGCTTATTTGTTGGTAGAAGAATTCACTGCAGAATATATTTGATCCATTCACCTTCATTGACATAAACCCACTGTAACGTTCTTGGAAAATGTTATATAGTTTGAGTTGGTTTGGCTTTTAATGTATAATAAGAAGAGTAGAAAGATCCAACATCCACAGTTTCTTAGAGTAAATGGCTGGATTTCTTTTGGCTACAGACATGCCCCACCTTGTCTGAATGCCAGCTCTCAGTGTACAAGCTATAGCAATGTCCTCAGAGACAAGGAAACCTAACTCAGAAAATTGGAAAATGGGAGCAGAGATATTAAAAGCTCAAAGATTCTTGAAGGGCATATAGGGCCACTGATGTATGTGTATGTGTGTGGGGGTGTGTGTCCACCCCTCATTAGTCCACCCCTCACCTTTCACAATACCAAAGAAGTATGTCCAAGGGTGATAGAGTTCTAGGAAAAACACACCATGAGAAGAGGCAAAGGTTTCCATAACCTTCCTGGGTGTGAGCAGAGTGGCTACAATGTGGGTAGTTTGAAGTTGGGGAATCTAATTAACTTGATTTGGTTTAACACATTTAAGAAATCATAGACTATCTTGGCCATAGATTCTGGTTCCTTAATCTTTCAGAAATCAATTTAGTGTGATACAGTTTTTTGCCTGGAAGATTTTTTTAGATCATACTTAATATATGGAGTTGTCTCTTTTTCATGAACTTAGAACACACCATGTTTTGATGAGAATAGTGGATTACTAAAGTCACCTGGCACAGCTCAGGTAGTTGCTGGGAAATATTGAATTGACAAGGGATTGGGAAAGAGTTAATATTTTAGCCACTTTACTAGTGATCACATGCAATTCTCTCTAGGTGATAAAATTATCCTTATTGTTACTTGAATACGAAATATCAGCACTCAAAGACATAAATGTGTGTATATTGATCTAATATTTATCTCAATTTGATAGAATGGTCTTTTACAAAAGATATATTACCTGAGCCTAAAATAAAATTGACTTTTTAAAAATATTTGACTGAGGGCACTTAGTTAACGTTAACTAAGAACTGTGATTACATTTCTTAAATTGTAAGCTATTTGATAAACAGCCGATGTTTATGTAAGCGTCAATAGCCTAAACTATTGGAATATTCAAAATGAACAATATTTACAGGTTTATAATTCCTTCTCCTACCACATGAATTTATTAAATTCCTCCCATGTGTGAGGCATTCTGGTAAGTCCTTTATAGAATGCATTCATTGAATTCCCAGATCAATCCTGTGAGAATATTATCTTTAGACTCGTTTCATATATGCAGAAAGTAAGTTACCTTATTGTTAGATTGAATCTTATATTGTCATTTTTGTGGATTGAACTTACCTGCACACTAGAAATTTCATATAGATCCACTAAATATAACTATATTATAATGAATTTATATGCATAGTTATAATAATCACATGAATTTGAATATAACACTAGTCAAATCACATTGCCACTGTGAAGTGCCTTACCACAAAACTTGAGGTAGTAGTCAGTCTGGAAAGGAGGTCCTTTGTTACCTCTTGATTTTGTTTAAAAATCCAAATTTGCTTTATGTTCAGTTACATCATAGTGCTCTTTTGTAGAAGGTAAGCCTTCCAGAACAAGCTATATATTACAAAATTGCTAATTAAAACTGGGAAAAGTGTCACAAAATAAAGGGAAGCCTTCCCTGGCTGGAAATGATAGCCAGGATCCGCTTTAGTTTCAAGCAGAGTAGTTTTTAGTTCGATGTGGAGCACTTTTACCAAAAGCACATTAAATGTGGTGTGTTCGTGTATTCACAAAGTGGGTTTTAAGTTAAAAGTTGAAAAGCTGGAAGTGTATTTTAACACGGATTTGGGTATGCATTTTTTTTCTTTCTTCTTTGTATCTTATTATTTTTTAAATTAGAGTTAAAAGTAGGTCCTTTGGCTTTCTCCTCTTTGAGGGAGGGATCCTGAAGTGGTTTTCTTTGCCTTGTTGGAGGAGGTGGGGTGATAGGGGAGAGATTCAAAGAGGCAAGAAGGAGTGACTACCCTTTATAAAACGAATTATCTTGCAAGCATTTGAATGGCTTGGAAACAAACAGTTGCTAGTGCCACTCTGTTTTCAAGTGATTTTATTTCTCGTGGCTTGGGCCAGTGTTTGGAAATAATTCATCAAAAGGAGATGTCAGGATGAACAACAGACACATTAAAGTGAAACAGCCTTTGACGTGTCATACCTCTGGTGCTTTGAGACTTTTAATTTTGAAATTTTAGAAAGATAAGCTAACCGGAAAAACAGTGATCCACATCATCAAAAATACTTACTGTCAAGTCCAATTTCCCATTTCTTGTGTCCCATTGGGTATGTAGGGGAAGCTTCATTGCACCTTTTAAAGTGAGACTAGCCTTGAATATTTTGATGTCAAATGGCATAAACCAAGTTTGCTAATATTACAGTCATCTAAGATCATGTTAGCATCAAAAAGCCTCGTGGTGCCCCCAGTTTTAATAATTATCAATGCCTACTATGATGTAGCCTAGTATTACGTACGCCTGCTATTATACGTGCACCTCCTATTATGTAGGTGCAAAAATACTCGAAGATGATAAAAGTATGCTTAAAAGTCTGAGGATAATGAAATTATGTCAAGGTGGCTTTTTAGCTTAGTGATTGTGTTTCAATTTGTAAATGTTATAACTGTTTAAAAAAATTTTTTTTTCTTTAGCAAGCTGCAAACTTTTAAAGACATTAAGCCTGCCAAATTATAGCCACTTATTTCTGCCTGACGTATTTTTCAGCTTAGAACCACAGAGGGACTGCCAAGCCTGTTCCTTTTCATTACCTGTTCTGTGTCTGGCCCAGAGTTTAGATTTTCGAAAATGGAAAAAAGCTGTTTGCAAAATCACAAGGCTCTTGAGCTCTTAGTTTCTTCTTAGTATCAACGTTTATTTATTTAGGTTTGGGCTGGGTTTCAAAAGATTGAAATTGGAAACAGAGAAGGTGACTCTGAACACCATTTATCTGTATATAAGCGAACGTTCAATGTACGTTTAATTTAAAAAATTGCTGTTTCCTACAAGAGGGAGCTATTTTTCACATTGTTACAACATTTTTAGAGGTCACTAGGTGGTCATGTCACCAGCAGGGAGTTTTTGTTTGGCAGGCAGCATTGGCAGTTAGTTACAAATGCCTCCCATGATTCAGTGTTCAAAGGGGGCTGCTTTGCAAGTAACAAATACTTACAACCTGAGAACTGAAGTATAAAAAGTAGTGACAGGGGAAAATGTTTGGAAATGTAAAACAGCATCTTTAGTGGCCAAATTGGGGTGTTCGGGGAGTCGAAGATTACATGTCTACTTGATACTTGAGTTTAGCGTTTACAGAAGCAATAATGCCTTAACTACCCCACTTGGCCGTCACCTTGCTTCTAGTTAGCAAGTGCTCTTAATTTGGGAGTCATTGGTTACCGTGATTTGGAATAATGTTCAGATTCCTGACAATAATCTTTATTAACCTCATACCCTGCATTTGCCATCCTGATGGTTACTCAACCTGTGCCTCTCAAGTCATTCCTCATTGTGAACACTGGTAATTTAAGCAAGATTAAGTGGGCAGCTAAAAGCACCAATTACCGGGGCTTCTTCTAGGCTTCCATATTTACAGACAAACCAGTATTTCAAATTTGGGATAAGCGAATTATAAGCTGTCTTTATGTGGAAATAAATAAATGAAGTGCAGATGGATCTTTGAGGAAACCAGTTACGTTGAAAAAAAAAAAAGATTAATAGCCAATCATTAGAACTGCAAGCATTTTGTTTGTAATTAGTTTTTTAAAGCTTTAAAAATGGAGATAGATTTTTTTTTTTTTTTTTTTTTTTTTTTTGGTCTTTAAAACGGGACAATTGCTGTGTCTCCTCTACCCTCCTCCTTTTAAGCCAAGGAAAGATTTAAAGAATGCAGTTATCAGTTAGGAATACAATGCAGTTAATTTGCTGTCTCATACAGCTTGTATAAGATACCTTATATTTTTTTAAGCTAGAAGCTAAATTAATTCGATTTGAGGAAGAATTGTCAGGGCTCATGTTGAGTTGTTTAGGATAGAAGAGCCTAAGAATTTCAGACTTCTTTAACAGAACAAAGGAAGACATTTAGCACCTGTGTCTATTTGCAGTTCAAAGAGAAACTACAAATAAATTGATAGGGTTTTCCTTTATTTGACTATAGCAGTTCGTTGATATTTTTCCCCTTATAATTTTGTGGGGTTTTAAAATCCTGTCTATAAGAACGAGCAACTGTCACAACCACACTTTTTTTTTTCCCCTTCAAGAGAATTAAATTTATATTCTTAATGACACTTTGCTACTCCTTTAATCCTTTGCAGAAAGCTTTTTGGCTCTGAAGATCCATTGAAATACTGGGTTTGGATGTTCAAGAGTTCTGTTAAGTGATTTAAAAAAGGAAGGCAGAATCCAGAGTGGAAATTTTATCTTGGATACACTGTCAATTTTAGAATTCAATTTTTCTTTTTGCACTTATCAGAAAAATTCATTTCTACTCTCCAATTTACATTTGCTTAAGTGTGTGCAAGTGGAGTTGTGATACCATGGTAAACACTAGGAACGTACTAAATCTCTAGATACAAACAGAAAACTGAGAATATTGTTGCTCAACATTCCTTTAAAAAAAAAATAGTTTTCTCGTCTCCAGCAGCTGGGAATACTCATATTACTCCCTTGACAATTGAAGATTTGAACATATTTATCTTATAGCTGATAATAATAGTAAATTAATAAATAAAACTAATAACTATATCTTGCATTTATAATAGTAATAACTGCTTTTACTTGACCAAATGTAGTAAGTGGTTTAATTATTTTATCTTATATAATACCCTACGAGAGTATTATTATTCTCATCTTATAGATGAAGAAACCGAGATTCACAGAATTAGTTTCCCCCAAATCACACAGATGCTAAGGTGCAGAACTAGGATTTGAATCCGGATCCATGAGATTCCATTCATCCATTCAATAAATATTCATTGAATCTTCAGTGGATTTTTAAAAATTATAATTTTTAGATTCTATTTAGAAAGAGTCATTGACTCTCCTGCCAGTAGGTTATGGTCACTTCTTTCAAGGAATCGTTGGAAAAGGAAAGCTATATTTCCTACAGATAGCAATTTTCCCTTCATGGACTTACACTGTTTGTCCTAGGTGAAACTCCCAGCAGCCATTTGGACTGATGATTTTATGAGGATAAACAAGTTTGGCTCAACTGATGGAAGCAGTGCCCAGCTCATGATGGGGTCCACCACAGATATTGTTTGGAATGAATCAAGCTGCACCATCACTGTTTGGGCTAGGAACCACAACTATGTGTGTAGGGATACTGCCCATAATAATGCTTGCCATTTTCATGAGATTTTGCAGTTTATGAGATGCTTTCCTGTGGGTTATCTCATCTGAACCTCTCAATAACTTTGGGAGTAGGTAATGGTATTTTCATTTAAGATGCAGTATGTCAAGTGACTTGTCCAAGGCACACATCTAAAATCAGGTGACTGTCTTTCTATGAGTCTCCTCCTTTCTATTTTCCATTAGTACCAGTGGGAGAGGAGAGTTGAAGGTTCGGACATATCTCTCTCTTCTCATTGGGATTGCAGCATCATGGCCAATTCAATGCCCACTGAGTCCTGAAATGTTGCTGCCACTCACTTGGGGAATTCTGGCACCATCCACAGTGAATCGCTCTCTTCTCTAAGGATTTGTAGCAGGTTTAGATTTGTCTTCAGTCTACAGGCATTCCAGAAAATGAAAAGAATGAACATCCAAGCACTAGTTGTGAGCTGTCCTGGGTTGCTCTCACTGACAGCAGCTTTGTAACTAAAGGGAGATCCTTTTATTGGGATTCAGCCAAGTTCTCACTGGGTTCAAAGTGTTTGGGTTGTCAGTTTTTTCTGTGTCAGTGGCATCAGTGCTTAGAATAACAGTTACACATTGTCTATTTTATTTTGAGACTTATGAAATTGTAGATTTCCTGGGTTCAAATCATCACTTTGCCATTTGTTAGCCATGTGAACTCCAGTGAGCTAATTCACCCCTCTGTCTCTATTTCCTTATCACTAAGTAGGGAAATAATAGCACCTGCCTCATTAGATGGCTATACAGATTGAATGACTTAATACATAGAGAGGAGTTAGAATAGTGTAGTGTATAGTATAGTGTTATCTTGCTATAGTGCTATAGGATAGTATAGTGTTTGGTACAGAAAAAATGCTGGGGAGTGTTAGCTAAATATTACCTATTGCAGAATCTGTGGCATGTCCTCCGGGGTGGATAGCAGTCTTGGCAAGAGTGTTCAATAATCTTGAAACAGGCCAATGCAGTGCTGGTAAACCAGATTAATGGGAGAGGGATGGGAGGTGAGAAAGTAGGGGAGGGTGGTAGTATTTGCCAATTTCCATAGTGTAAATACTTCTACCATGGCCAAGGTACCAACTGACCATGGAGGTTGAAAGAGGTGCACATAACTGACTCTCACTAGCCAGTAGCATCCAGTTCCAACATACCACTGAAAATAGACTCTTCAGGCTGTGAGATTATTAGAGTAATTGCCATTGAAAATGGCCCCCTTTTATTTTGATGTGAATCTGTTATTTAGGGTCGGTTCCCAGTGACAGGGACCCTCTGTAGCTGATTGACCTGGATTGGGCTAATCTATTTTCTTTCTAGGAAGGTCAAATATCCTTTTTTCATGAAGTCTGAAGGTTGTAGCAGAGTTGTTATATAAATGGTATGTCTTCCCAAGATGGATTTGGAATTTCCTGCTACCAGGGTACTGGAGCATCTTTCTCACTGACTTTCCTAAGATTCACTTTTAGCTCTATTTTTTTATCCTTGACCTATCCAATTATGCCTCTAAGACTCCCTCTCTTTGCTAAGTTACCTGGAGTCAATCTCTATAGCTGGCAATCCAAAGAAACCTACAAACTCATCTTTTGTTAGAATTCTTTTTCTGGGAATTGCTTGACATGGGCCTCTGTTGTCTTCACTGAGATCTTCGGAGATGGGAAAGAGGCAGCTTGTGCTGGTTGTTTGAAGCTGTGACTTAGCTGGAGTTCTTTCTATTACTGGATTTGCATTAGCCTGATCTACCTGTGATTTCCATGCATTCCATTTCCTAATTCAAATCTTAGTGTCCTTGGGGAACAAGCCTCATCTGTATTCCCTTTAACCAATAGTTGGAGGAATAGCTACCATGTTCCTAAGTCTTCCCAGACATTGATTATTGACATACTGGTAGGTTCCATACATATTTACATTGCATTAAACAATTCAATGCAAAGAGAGGCAGAGTATGTCATATTTTCATATTTCATACTAGACTTTGGCCAGATGTGGTTTCCCTAAAAGTTAGTGTTGACCAACCCAGTTTTTTTTTTTTTCCTTCTCTGGGCACTGTGAGTGCCGAGAAGGCCCTGGACATCGTGTGTGGTGGGAACTATTTATGTAATAAAAGACCACTCCCCGCTTTTACCCTAAAGAAACAATATCTGAAACAGAAATCAAAGGAATGGTCACTTAGTAAGTGACACTTGGTAAGAAAAATTGGGGTTCAATATGATGTTTCTAAGGCAACCTACTTGGAAATCTTGGCAATATTTAGTGAAAGGTCAAGCACTTTTCAAAAGGAATAACAAGCAGACTGAAAGGGAATGACCAGATGTTCCTCAAACGCACCCTAATTATTATAATATTCAGCAATCAAATGAATGCTTCCTAGATTTTGAATGTCATGGACCAATAATGTGAAAAAATATTTTTGAAAACAACATAAAGCTTATTAAGCTATTAAGTTAAATAAGTCTATTTAAATGTTAACTCTATCACCATCATTTGATAAAAGGACATTTTAACACCACAAATGAGGAAGAACATTACCTAATTTCAGAATAAAAGGCTGCCATTACCTGGAAAGTGTTTTGGCAATCTTATTCCTACAGTATTTGCCTATGTCCTCACCTGTGTGCATGCATGCCTGAGTTGAGTATATGTGCTTGTATGTGTGTGTTTTAAATGAGTGTGTGTGTGCATGTATGAGAACTTAAGCACAAGCAAGTGCCAGTCTTTGATTTGGCACTTAAGAATGACTTAGTCTGACTATGCTTTTTCCCTGGTGATACTCTAACATCCCTGGAAGTTATATAGCTGGAAATAGGAGTAAATATGCAAGAAAAACATAATTTTAGATTACTTGAATCCTCTTAGCTTTTCCTCAGATGCTTATCCTCATCTGAGAGTCCCTTGTTTCCTTGTAGAGCCCTCCAGTACAGCCTTCCTTCACACCCCACCACCACCTCTGCACACTGTGAAAACCTACTGCCATCATCCCAGACCAAAGGGGTAATCCTTCCTTCCTACAAACATTTCAGTGAAATAACCGAGTCACACAGACTTGGGTTCAAATTCCAGTTTTCACCATTTACAAGTGATATGACTTTGGACAATCTGCTTAAATTTCACACACTCAGTTTATTCAGCTTCATGATATGAATAATAATAACTTTCTCTCTGGAGGATAATTTGAGAGAACTAAATGAAACTATGTGCTTTACTTATGCCTCACATACGCATATAGCAAACAAAGTAATAACTGTTAATAATTGTTAATCCTCCATCTGAACAATGGAGGCATTAATTGACTATTATTCGTCCTTTGTGGTTTAATTTTTCCATATGCATTTGTTTTCTTTAGCAGAAGAGTTTGCGAGCCCTCTCATTGTTCCCACATAGCATCTAGCACAGTATTTGTCCATAGTAAATTCTCCTCACATGTGTAGAGATTAAGACACAGAGTAACATTAGATGGTTCTTTTATGCCACCGCCCAAGATTGTGTCACCATCCTCATGGATGCTTTTTTATTGGTCCTCTCACTAATGGGAATTTAGAAAACATTCTAAAGCATTCGGCAGCCACACTCTTCTTTGACTCCTGCCTTATGTCCCATGACTTGAAGTTCAAATCTAAAGGAAGGTGCTCTATTGCTGCACAGTGGTGCAGGGCAGCCTCAAGGCTGTCCTGGGAGATAGATGATCTGATCTCAAAGCAATCCATCAACAGGTCAGTGTTTCAGGGAGTGGTGATCAGTGTCAGGTTGGGATTTGGTCATGAGGAAGTTACTCACTAAGTAGTTTTCCAGGTCTGGAGGTACCCAGTAAGGGACTGGAATTTGTCACCTTTCTGGGCTTCTAGTCCCCCTCTTCCCACTCTGATTTGTGTAGCAGGCTCTCTTCTAAAGGACTGGGTTGTCTCTAGTAGGTAGTCTTTGGTGCATGTAGGATTAATAGTTGGATATTGTGAACAGGGAATTGCTTCAATATTTTCAGTCTTTGAGGTTAAAAAGTGATAAAGAATTATACTTTTCTATGGGCATGTATTATAAACAAGATGAAGAAACCAATAAAGCTGCTTTTTTTTTTTTTAGATTTTATTTATCTATTCATAAGAGACACAGAGAGAGAGAGACAGGCTGAGACACAGGCAGAGGGAGAAGCAGGCTCCATGCAGGGAGCCCGACGTGGGACTCGATCCCAGGTCTCCAGGATCATACACTGGGCTGAAGGTGGCGCTAAACCGCTGAGCCACCCAGGCTGCCCTAAAGCTGCTTTTTTATGGAAGAAGAATGTTAGGTTGAACTGCATGAAATCACTGATATTTGGCTGTTTCTGATACACAGAAAAGTACACTTTATATCATTCAGCCTAATAGCTATGGATATGAAGCTTTGAGTTTCTGTTTATTTGTTTATTTTTGAGCTTCTGGATTGCAGCTGCATAACACTGGACATTCAGAATGAAGAGGACAGGATGGGAGAGAGCTTTTGAATCAATTATTTGATACATGTGGGTGAACCTACCATATGAATTCTTACACCCAGCTGTTGGATTGGTAAACAGAATTCATGGATATCTTCTTTGCCTGGTATTGCTAACGATCTGGTATTTGTTACTGACAGAAATAGAATGGTATTTCTTTGTGTTCTGTGGCATCGTTGCAGGGCCAGCCATCATGACTATGTGCATGGAGAGTCTCTGGGGCCTGCTGTGTGTAGCAGAAGTTGTGCCTGTCTTCTTTGTCCTTTCCTTGCTGGTACCCGGTATGCATGGGTACTCAGTTAATATGTGTTCAAGGAATTGAAGAACTGGGCTCTGATCATCTGGTTAGTTTATTCTTCCCTGTGTGGTCAGTAAACAGCCATGCCAGAGGAAGACATTCCCTCCAGTTGCTTTGGACTGAACTTCCTAATTTCACATCAGAAATATCCCTGCTTCTTAGTGATCGCTCCTCCTGGAGTGGAAATTTCACTTCCATGAGCCACAAGGCCACCCATACTGTAAATCTGAGACTGCTTTCTATACCATTGTGTCTTGGGCTGGTTCCCCCACGATTCTTTCCAGATGTGGAGTTCTTTCAGGTAGTTTACCAGACTCTTTCATTCTGCATCCGCTGTCTGGTTTCACATTCCCTCAACCTCTGAGAAGGAGCATGCTAGTAGTGTCCCATATATTATATCATGAATCCAGAAATTTCAGGTAACTAACAGATACAACTCATTTCTGGATTCACTAGCTGATTTTTGTAAGTCTTAATTATATATATGTCTTTTAAATCAGTTGCTTAGCAATGCAATACTTTTGGTGTATAAATGTGTATGTATAGTTTTATACTTCTGTAGTTTGGGCTCTGAAATTAATTTATGGCCAAGGAATATGCTCTTGCATCTCTTTTTTAGTTTAGAGCTTATGATACATTGGCTTATGAAACCTTGCTGAGAAAGTGGCCACACACATTCACTTTCTCTCCCATTGACACATGCAACAAGTGGCTAGTGAGTGTGCATTAGACAGACTCAGTGTGTTTTCATGGCAGCATTTTAGCAAATTCTTCCCAACATATAACTGCTATAAATTTGGTCTCACTTTTCCCCCTCACAATGTTGAAGAGTGTATTTCTAATCTCTGTCATTTGGACTTTAGTTTTTTTCCAGAAAAATATATCATCCCAGTTTTTAGGTATGAAGCTCCTTTGGAATTGCAATCTATTTTATTCTATATGTTCTCCTCGCAAATTCATGTATGGTAAATACAGAAATGCTGAGATTTTCATTCCATTTGGGTGCAGCTTTGTGTTCATTAAGTTCCCCCCCCCCTTTTTTTTAAAAAAGGCACCTGAAGTATAGCTATCACCTCTTAACCAACTTCTCAGCAGACCTGATCCTATACTGAATGTTCATTTGATAATTTGATAAGTGCTCATTTGAATCTAAGCTTCCACCAAGGAATGAAAAATGTGAGCAGAAAGAGGATTAGAATGTGAGATGTCCTAGCTCCGTATGCATTGCTGAGCTCTCCTATGGCTAATATTCATTTTTTAAATAAGCACCCTCTGTGGTACCTTTTTAGAATATAGATTATACAGATGTAATTGCTCTGGGAAAAACTGGAAAAGGGAGGTATTTATTGCAATGGCCACAAGATGGCAGACCTAAAATCCAGACTTCTCAAAGAGATTTGCTTGAGGAATTACATGTTTGAGGGTGCTTTAAAAGCCATCAGCTTCCCAAAGGAAGACTCCTGCAGGTTATCCTGAATTGCTGTTCAATTCTGTGGCAGGCACAGCAAAGGAGAACAGCTTCAAGCTGATGGGAATCTGGTTAGCCCCCCTCCCCCCATCAGATATGATGCCTTCCTGCTCCTTCTGGAAACCTGCTTTTTGCTTGGCACACACAGACGCAGCACACTCTCTTTCCTTACCCCAGTCAGAAGACACCACTGCCTTTTTTCCTTCCCCTGAATAGGAGGAGCTACTTCCATCAAATTTCTTTTTTTTTTTTTTTTTTTTTTTTGTATTTCACTACAAAGATCTGCTTTATAGAAACTTAATTCAATTTTCTTCAAATGTTGCATTAACAAAATTCTGGAATGTGCCCCCTTCTGCTCATATTCCTCTACAGCAATGACATGACAATCTGTTTTGTTTTTCATTATAATTTAGCCTATGGGAATATTCTATTCCATGTAAACATAAATAAAGGGAGGTTTGATTTAACACAAAAATTTCAAATTAAGAAGGGAAATATTTAGTTCAGGATGCAGGAGGGCAATTTGCTGCTATGTGCAAAGACTTACTAACAACTCTTAGTAGCATTAAATATACAGAAGAGGGAAAATTAAAATGTATTATATTTTGGGAAATATGTATACATATACACACATATATACATTTATATATATCACCAATAAGAAAAATAATTGGTCAGATGCCCTGAGCGCTAAACCCTGGAGTCAATGACCTATTTTCTGGCTGTTATTCATTTCCAACCAAAAAGTTAATGTGATAAGACAAGTGTCTTGACAGTAACTGATCATCCGTGGACAATAGGTTTAGCAAAGATCTGGCCCACAGTGAGGTCCAGATGTATTTGGTTTTCTTATTATCAATCATCAATAACCCTTCGAGGGAGTCTGGTTGGGAGTATTTCACACAGAAAGCTACATTGACAGAGTTAAGTGATCAACAGAGAAGCTTTCTCATCACTGAATGACGAGAATAATGGGAACAAACAAGAACTACAGCAAGCAATTACACACTAATGTCTGGTGTGCTAGTGTGTACCTGATATGCCTGGTCAGTGCGGGGTCAGAAGCCCTTTATTTTACTTGCGCTCCCTGTCTTCCAAATTTACCCTTTTTTTTAGTTGGTTTTTTTTTTTTTTTTTTATGGAAGAATTTTTGTTTTGAAGTTGTTTGACTTTGGTTAGATTTTGCACTTGACCTTGACTTTTAAAAGGTCACCTTTCAGAATACAGTTTCCATTTCTCATGTGGCATGAAATCATATCTTGCCCACTTTTGTGTGGCCTTTCCTATCAGTTTAGATGGGTGCTATTGAACAGTTATTGACTAAATCAAACCTGGGTGGCCTGGGATGCAACTTCTATGATGAACACACTGTGTCCACACTCAAGCTCTGTTTTCTCCTTTAAATTTCTTTGCAAAACAGACATCATCTTATGTAAGTCAAATGTGCAACTAAACAGAAACCAATTTCAGAGTCAGTCTTGAGAATAAGAGACCCACTGGCATGTTTAGAATGTTTATTATAAAGGGAAGCCTGGTAGAAAATAATGCAAAACTTGAATCTTTACATTTGGTGGTATCCATGTTATGTAATAACAAGTAATTGCTAACATTTGTGTGGTTGTTCCAGGCACCCCTGAACAGAATCTTTACATGCATTATCACATTTAACTCTCACAAAGAATTAAGAGAGAATTACTATCATCCTTCTTAGTTCAATTATGAGGAAATCTAAGTTTCAGAGTCATTAAGTAACTTGCCCAGGGTCACAGAGACAACCAATTTTGCTGAGACTTAAACCCAGGTACATTCAGTTCCAAAGTTGAGGATTAGTATCCTAATCAAGGACCTTAATCACCTCTTAAGGACATGAGTGATACATTATTTATGTAGATAAGTTTAAAGAAATCACGATAGGCTAAAAATCAAAAGAAGTATTTTCTTATCTCATGTGCGTGCGTGTGTGTATGTGCACGCACATGTGTGTGGTACACAGTAATCAGTAATACCTCAAACAAATGTCTTCTACTAGGACTTAGAGAGGGGCTCCTCCCATCTCCCATTGCCTTTTTATCAGTTCTCCCAAGGGATGGGAATGGGGCGAGCAATTTAGGATGGGGCTGGAACTCTTCCTGATACTCATCCTCCTCTGGCCTCTTCCACATGAGAAAGTCAGCTAGCCTCCAACACCCTGATACTCATTTGAGCAGAATGACACGAGGTGCCAACATTTGCCATCTTAGTGTCCTGAAGGTGCACAATGCTGCGACTTCAGAGTTTCCTGGCCCAGACACACTTGGTGGAACCCAAGGATGGCTCAGCTGCCTAAACTTAGGTCATGCCCTGAGTAAGTAGCGGGGTAAAAGCTGGTGCATGGAGTAAAGAGCTTCCACAAGACTTCATGGCCCCTGTGTTAGGAAATTCCAGTCATGTGCTATTAGGTTTCAAAGACAAAATTCTCCGTAATTGGAGTAAACTGTTTCTTGAGGTCAGTTTTAGGTGGGCGACAGAGAGCAAACCACATTAAGGAGTCAGGCTGCCAAAGCCTGGCCTTTACAAATCTGGTCTGTTCTTTGTCCTTGGTGGAACTTGTGGTTGTTCAAATATATCTCACCCTGTGGGCCCCACCTTATGTGAACAGCTTTGCTTTCTGCGTGGGCCCTTCTGCATACACAATATATCATTCTACTGGTGGGTCGTGTTGATAGTAATTGATATCAGAAGACTTCCCTTTCTCAAGATGCTTTTTAAAAATTCTGCTTTTAAAATTTAAGCAAATGAGCATCTATCTCCAGAGTTGATCACAGCAAACCTCCACCCATCCTCACTCCAGGGGTGAGAGAGAGGCTGTTTTGAACAGGATCTTTCGTCACCGTCTGTCTTAAGTCACCTCCTACTGAACTTATGGTTGAAGATTCAGGGTCATGAGGGAAAGAAAACAGTAATTAACTGGGAAAAGTTGATTGAGCGGAATTTTTTTTTCCCACAGTATGATTAGAACATGACTGCGGGCTGAGCACCATACATAATGTAGGTTCTCCCTTGCATGTCATTATCCAAACATTTCTTAATGGAATGCATTTTTTAAGCATCTGCTTTTGTAATTGAATGTGTTCCTAAAGATGGGTCAGCTCACTAAAACAAGAGCCTGTAGGAAAGCAAGAAAAAAAATGTGTTAATACTTTTCCCCAATCCAATTTATAAGAGTTCCTAATTGGTCTGCCTCATTTACAATTCCTAAAATTAATTTTGGACCCTCTCAGCTCAAGTCATCATTAATAGAGTGACAGCAACAGGGAGTGAAATAGAAATGTTTATAAAGCTCCCTTTTAAATTGACTGTGATAAGTGATGTAGTGATGTATTACCATCAGAGGATTCTGGAGCTCTCTTTGTGAAGGTTAGCCACAGGCAACACTCAAAAGAAGGCATTTATCTTAGTGGGAGACGCCCTTCAGTCTTTTGTTTTATTCCATTGAGGTTTTTTTTTTCAGGGTGGCTCAAACCATTTTTTTGGTGTTTTATTAGCTGTATCTTGACTACCTCCTACAAACTGAATGACAGCATAGGGCTATTAAATGTGTTCTTGCACATATTTTTATCCATTGTTAACCCTGACTAAATGTGTATAAGGGCACAGAAGTCCCCCCTCTTTTTACTTCATTGTTGCCCATATTTGTTAAAGAAATTATTCCCCTTGACGTTTGTTTAGGCTGCACTTTGATAAAATGCTGTCTATGGTCCACTTTCTTAGCTTGGCATTCAGCAGACTCTTATAGATTTATTTCTCTTTGCATTATCTTATCTTCCTTTCTAGCTTATTTGGGCTTCTTTTTCATATTTTAAGCTACATTTTGGGGCATAGACGGATCACCTTAGTAATTGTATACTGAAGCGTTGCAGTGTTCTAAAGATAATTTTGCAAGCCTTTGGTATATACTTAACCCCACTAACTATCTAAAGATGAGGAAATCTGTTTTTTTCATGTTGTCTATGAATAGAAAGGACAGATTAAGTGTTGGAGGTGGTTTCAGACTTCTAGAAACTTTCTTCAGGTTGATGGGACCGTAACAATTTCTGAAGCAATGTAAATCTGGCCTTGAATCTAGAAGATGATTCACTTGATGGAGAAAACAATGAGGATATTTCTTTGTGATTCCAATTTATATCCAAATGTCTTTTCACAGATACACTCTATACTTAAGGATTTTTTAAAAAGATGTAGATGTAAAAGGACATTAGAAATGCAAATATTTCCATTTTCCCAGACTTTGAAAGACTGAATCAAAATTCCCTTTTGGGGAGAAAAACAGTGGTAACATTTAAGCTTCCTAATTTATTACAATGTTTGCCATTTTCTCAGAACAGGCCTCTGTGTATTTTCAGTAAGGTATTTGTCAGTAGGTGTAGTAGTTGTATTAGCAAATTGCCTTATGGGAATTGCAAAAAGTATAGAATCTGGTATATGGCTGGCAAATGAAGTTAATCTTTAAAAAATGTATGTTCAAAAAAAAAAATGCATGTTCAGTATCTTCAAAAAGCCCCTGACTACTAAAGCAGGAATGATGAAAACCCATTTAACTCTGCTCTGCAGAATTAGCTCACAATGATTTAAATTATTAGTTGAAATGTATCAGCTTGATAAAGAATTATTTAAAATTCATTTTATAAAGCTTATTGCTTAAAAAAGCCACAAATGCAGTGGTTCTGTCACCCTAGAATTAAGAGTTTGCTTTGCCTGACATCCCTGTACAAATAAGTAGTGGCCAGATAAGTCTTAAAATATTCAGAACATTTTTCCGAACATCCTAAAGTGTAAAATGTTCAAATTTCTAGTTTTATATACTTTTTTTCCTACCAATTACTCTTTGCTTTAAATAGACTGGAATTATTGAACATAGATTTCAATCAAGTTATTTTAAGAGAAATTATCAGTAGTTTATGGTTAACATATAAAGGAGGATTTCAAAATATATATATGATTCTTGTTACACTAACCTTATTCACAGTTCTATGATTGTATAATACCAGCATTTATAAAATAGATTTGTCAGCCAGAAGCAAACAAAACAAAATAAAAAAAAAATAAGGAAAATGTTACAAAGAAGAAAATGGGTTATTTTGCATGAATATTAATATTGATGAGTAGTGGTTTTAAATATACTTTTATAAAAATGATTTAAGTGTATTTGAGGTATAATAATTGATAATAGGATTTGGGACTGTATTTGGCAATAACATCTGCAGAGAATTAGGAATTGACATATGTTTTGTAATCAACAGTTTTCTGATCAACAAAAAACCAAGAGTTAGAAATTAATTTATTGGGAATTTTAATGATATTACAAGAGGAAATATAAGTTTTAAGTTGGAAAAGGAATTTAGAAGAGTCTATGTTGGCAAATTGAATTAAAAAATATTTTTTTAAAAAAGAAATCTCAACAGTCAATATAAAAAGAAAGAAAGATCAGTTTTTAGACTGATGACTTGTAACAGTTATTAAAGCTGTGTTAATTCTTAATTTTGACCTGGAAGAAGAAAATGGGTTGAAAAGGACCATAGGACATAGAGATATAAAAGTTGATCCAGGGAACCTATTTAGGTAACGCTTACAATTAAGTGGGAGATGATGTAGATTGTACCAGACATGTGTATATGAAAGTATGTGTGCGTGCACTTAACCCGTGCATAAAGAGTAGAGGGACAGAGAGAACATAATAAATACCTTGATGGGAAAATGAACACATTTCACATATGCCAAGTATTTGAAGCATGCATCTGCAGTTTTTTTGGTGACTGAGAAGTTTCATTTACAGTTTTTTAATGTTTACTCTCATGATATTTTGTGAGAAATGGGAAGAATGCTGGAAGGTATGGGTAGAAAAGGGCAAAAACCAACCTATTTCACCAACGTGAGGTAATGACTATTAGCATTTTAGTGTCTTTCCCTCCCATTTTTTTCTATGAATATAGTTTTATGTTTTGGCGATCTTATATATACACATGCACATCAAGAACTGTGAGGATTCTAGATTTTTCCTTATTGGCATGCTAATAGGTTAGTCTGCCTCGGTTTCATGGATGTAGGTAGATGACCAGAGACTTTGAGGTCAGAAACAAAGGACTTCACTGCTCAAGGTGCAGAGAGTAGGATCAGTATATTTATGTCAATTCTCCTTTCCTTAAGTCTCATGGAAGCAAGGCAGATGGGCCAGACGAATAGCTGTACCTACAGTGGATTGATTACATTGCAAGAGAAGAATCCTCAATCTACGGAATCTGAATCTTTTATAATGGCAGTAACATGCCTGCCCTTTGCTCTGGATTGAGATACTATTATATGAGGACAGTAAGCATGTCTATCCTTTGATCCAAAGGAAAAAACTACCTCTGTCTTCTAAGGCTATTCACTGTACAAACGTTCTGGAAAGATTGTGAGAAAAGAAGATAGTGACTATGCTTGTAAAATGGGCAGAAGTATGAGACATGTGTAGAATTGTCTCTCAACAAATGTTTTCAAAGATCTTTTTTAGTCAGCATTTTACATGCAGCATATAGCTGTAAAGAGTGAAATGTAGAGGGATATCTGGGTGGCTCAGTCAGCTAAGCATCTGACTTCAGCTCAGGTCATGAGCGCAGAGTCCTGGGAGTCTGGGATCTCAGAGCCCCACACCCCATGCTGAGCTCCATGGTTAGTGGGGAGTCTGCTTCTCCCTCTCCATCTGCCCCTGCTCTTGCTTGCATGTGCATGCTTGCTCTCTCTCTCTCTCTCTCAAATAAATAAATAAAATCTTTTTTAAAAAAGAGTGAAATGTGGAGATGCAGCATAATTTATGATCAATTCCCAGTATTTCTACCAATGATTTCTTAGGTTGTTTCCATTAAAAAAAGCATCACATGGACATTTCACTTTGGGGCAGAGTGGGGTAAAATATTGCAATCACCTTAGGTGTGTGGTAGTTAAATTGGAGGAGGTAGCAAATAGGCTCTCTTTGATTTGAAGGCTGTGCTGCCTCTTCAGCTTGGCTTTATGTACAAATATGCACAAGCTGTGAACAGTAAGCATGTCTATTGTCTCAAGATGTTATCCAGAAGGAGACAGGCTGTGTGAAGCTGGATTTGAATGCTGCTGTTGATAGTCCAGGCTGCACTGGTTTTCTTCTGGAAAGTGGACATATTCCCTGACATTTCTGCTGCTCATATGTCTGACTGAGCCTCCAACAGAAGCTCCTACTGCCTGCCATTAGCAGGGCCCAGAAAAGTCCATACAAATCCCTGCAGTGAAAAGGGAGAAAATCTGAGATCCAAATAATGACCATCTTGTTCAAACATCTGGAGGGGGCCTGGTCTGGAGGGGGCCTAGTCTGGGAATTAAAGAAAGATAAAACAGGATCATGACCAGGTTTTAGTCCTGGGACTTGTATGCAAAGAAAATACCCAATACAGAGACTTTCCCAGGACTGCAACATCTTATAAGAGGTCTTCTCTCATTTTTAAAAGAATTACAATTCTTTGGGGCACTTGAGTGGCTCAGCTAGTTGGGCATCTGGCTTTTGATTTCAGCTCAGGTCATGATCTCAGGGTTATGCCCCAGGTAGGGCTCCATGCTGGGTGTGGAGCCTACTTGAGATCCTATCCCTCTGTCCCTCCCCCAGCTCTTTCTCTTTCTCTCTCTCAAATAAATAAATACAATTAATCTTTAAAAAATTAAAAATTGGAGTGCCTGAGTGGTGTAGTCAATTAAGTGTCTGACTCTTGGTTTCTTCTCAGGTCATGATCTCATTGGTTATGGGATCAGCCCCACATCAGGCTCCTCACTGCTTGTAAGAGCCTCTCCCTCTGCCTCTCCCCCTGCTCATGTTCTGTCTTTCTTCCTCTCTCTCAAAATAAATAAATCTTTAAAAAATAAAATTAAAAATTAAAATTAAATAAAAATTAAAAATGAAAGGAAGATTTGTACAGTGATATCTTCAGACATTTTTTAAAGTACAAAGTAGACATATATTTCTTGAGCAAATGTTTTTGACCCTCACTATGTGCTCAGTGCTCTTTCAGAAGCCAGAGAATTGGTGGTGCACAAGGTAGATGAGGTTCCAGTTTCATGGAGTGCCAAATCTGGACAACAAATAATGAATATCTAAGATCCTTTTAAATAGCAAAGAGTTTTATGAAGAAAGAGTATAATAAGTATAATGTGATACAGTGGCTTGGGCACAAAGTAGAAGGTCACTGCTAGGTAAAGGAGCTAGAGAGGGCTTTTCTGAGTAAGATACATTTGAGTTGAGACCTGAAGGGTAAAGACCTGTGCGAGGGCATTCCAGTCAGAGGGTATGGCAAAAGCAAAGCTTATGAGGTGAAAATAAGTATAACATTTTCAAGGACTAGAAAGAGTTTGGACACAAAATGTGCTGGAGTCTACTGATTATGGAAGGAGAAGGGGCACAAGGTGATCTCAGACAGGTCAGGGCCAGTTGGTGTAATGAGTCACAGGCATCAATAAAGGGTCTGGATTTCAAGTCTAATGGGTGACGCAATGGATTTTGCAATCAGCAGAGTGGTAGAATTCAGATTTATAATATTTTTAAAGATTACTTGGGGTTTTGTTCCAGGGAGACCAGTGGGCTGCAGGAATGAATGCTGGTGGTTAGGAGAAATTTGGTAGCAGTAGATCAGTTTAGGTAAGGAATGTCTTCTGGAGTGAAACCTACTGAAGTTGTTAATGGGTTGTCTCTGGGTAGAGAAGAAAGGGAAGGAATCAAGAATGACTTCTAGGCTTGGTGTTTGGGTTACTCAGTGGGTGGTGGTATAATTACTAGATAAGGAAGACTGAGGAAGGAATGGTATTTGGTGGAATGGCAGGAAAGCATCATTAATTACATTGAAAATGGAAAGGACTACCCTACCAAATATCTATGTATGCCTTCAGAAGAAAATCTTGCATGAAAAAAAAAATGATATTTATATTAAAATTGTTGGCCAGTTTTGTTGGGTTGTCTTGGTGTACCTAGAACTTTACTTGGCAAATGGTGGGTGGGTGGATGGATAGATGAATGAATGAATGGATGGATGGATGGATGGATGGATGGACAGATGAATGGGTGGATTAAAGTGTCCTAGAAGTGAATGCTCAGATTGACTCCTTCCATTTCTAACTTGCAGCTTTGTCTATGAAGCCAATGAAAAATGGCTCCTTCAGAGAAAGCAGTGCATGGGTCTCGGGGGTTCTGACACAAACTACTTTGTCCATTCTGAAAATCAAAGAGTTAGCTTGTCTTAAACATTGTCCATGATTCCATCCCATTAAGACAATGCTCTATGGTTCATTTCAACTATAAATGACAACTTTTTTTTACACTTTATAAAAATTATCGCAATAATCTTTATTTTACCAGACAGGAAGCGCTGCTTGCGGCAATCAGTGAAAAAGATGCAAATATTGCCTTGCTGGAATTGTCTGCTTCCAAAAAGAAAAAGACACAGGAAGAAGTCATGGCCCTCAAGAGGGAAAAAGATCGGCTCGTCCATCAGTTAAAACAGCAGGTGGGGCCTCCTGCACGAAAGGTGTGTTTTGCTGGTGTGGGGGCTTGGGTGCTTTCTCTGGGTTTAGCTACTCTTCATTCTCCCACGTCCATCGTGCCAGCTCAAACAGCTAAAACCAGGTAGGAATGAAATGGCCCAGGTTGTTGCTGGAACATCACTTTACTGCTTTTCTGTGTTTATGTGCATGTGCCTGAGCTTGTGTGGTTTGCAGCCAGCTCTGTTTTCCTTTCTTTTGTATTTGCATCATCTCCCCAGAAATAGCTCTCAGGTCTCTTCCTTCCAGTGGACTTTGTATGACTTCTGACTAAATCTTAACAAACTATGAATTAAATTCTGGGCACTTTCTTTCTCATTGGAGCTATTACCTTCTGTTTTGCTCACTTTCTGGGCCCCATCAGTAACTCTCCTCATCTAGTTCTTTATACTTCTTTCTCTCTATACTTCCAACTTTGATTCTTTAACTAGTTCCTTCAGGACCTTTTTGGCTAAGGAACATCTCCCAGCCCCTAGTACTGCCAGACTACGCTTGGAGACCTCCCCAGCCATTATTTAAACATTCTTTTTATCACCTATTTACCCAGTTATCCATCTTTTTTCCTCCTCTCTAGGCCACTCTATTTCTTCTGAGGGAGAAGGAAGGAGGGGCAAAGTCCTAACTTGTACAGAAAGTAGTTCTTTTCTTTTTGGAGGGGTTTCTGAAAGTGGCTTGAATGGAAATTGTACCTGAAGCATATTACAAAATCATTCCTGAAATCTTCAGACATCATTTCTTCTCCATATATAACTTGGGGGCTTTGGGTAAGCAAATAGTTAAAGAAATTCACTTGGATTCTAGCTTCATGATGAAACCAACTCAGCAAATACTATGGCTCAGTGGTCTGTGGTCTCACAAGGTAACAGGTCACATCTTAGTTCTGGGCACATGTGGCTCTGAAGCTTTCTAAATGCCGTATGATACCACATGGAGTGTGTCCACATCAATTTCAGCCCCCAGGACTGGTTCTCTGCCTGCTATGGTGATCTGGGCACAGTGTACAAGATGAGTGGAAGGGAAGCCAAAGAAATAAACCCTTTTACCTCACAATTGGGCCAATTCTTTCCCTCCTCAGAAAGGAGGAGTCAACCTTTGGCCCTGAACCAGAGTCCATTTCTCATAGGGCTGCCTTGCTGAGAGAGAGAGACCAATGCCATGCCTGGGTGCCCTCTCCTGCAGAGGAGGGTCCCAGTCACTGCCAGACATTGAGGTCATTCCACAGAGCAGCATGCCTCGCTAGTGCTGGCCCTGGGGGTTGGGAACTGCTTCCATCTGACCTCTTTGTTTGGGGCTATGCATCTTCTACACTGGGCTTTCCACCCACTTGGCCACAGAAAGTCAAGATAAGCCCCTTTCTTTGCTTTCTCCTAACTCCTTCCCTGTGAGCCCTGCACCCTCCCCTCCTGCACCTAACCATTGTAGCTTTCTCCCACAGGTATATAGACCTAGGAAACAGCCCCTGAGCTCGAATATACCATGCACTTGTGATGCTGGCTACAGCCCAGATATTACGGCCAAGTACCACGGGTCCAGCTACGATGCATACATGATCCAAAGGTCTCAGGTCAGTCAGCAGCTAAGGAAACACTCGCCCCCACCATGGGGGGTGGGGATGCATAACAGCTACATCCTGCCTTGCCCTTTACCTCTTTAGATGATTTCAAGTAGTTGGTGGCCAAAAATCCTGAGACCATAGATGATAGCATTCTATCTTGATTTGTAAAGTGATTTCATTTATTATGTATTTGCCAAGGGTTCCAGACTTGGTGGCTACCCTCTGGGACCAGCTCTTCTAAAATGGCCTGGCATTACTGCAAAGCCAAGGCTGCCAGAGGCCTTATTGTCAGGCATAGTGGATTAAATTTTTCTTTCTGTCTCTTAGATACCTTGCTCCCCAAATCTCCCTTTACTTTTCCAATAAGGAATTTTTTTAAGGCTGTTTTTTCTCTTTCTCAGCATCATGAAAATGCACTCCTGGATTCCAGGAAGGATTGAGTGTAGCCCTTCAATTTGCTCCTGGGAAACTGCACAAAGCCTTCATTATTCACGACAGGCTTGGTTTTGGGTATCATGGGGCACATTTGGGAAACCCCAGCCATGCAGAATTAGGCTTCTGCCTGAACTAAGGCAGGGTCTGAAGGGCTCTTGTGGAAAAAGAGACAGCAAAAGAGAAGGATGGGCTCCTTGATGATTTAGGTTTGAAATCCTTCCCCATACCCTGTAGGCAACAGAGAAGGGGGGAAAAAAAGCACACAAATTGATGTACCCTTGTTGTAAATGATATGATTCTAAAGACAATGATTAATTGGCTTTAAAAGCACTCCCTTTTTATTGAGTGTTTGTTCTGTGCCAGGGTATGTATCCAGTGTTTCTCAGGGACTTTGCCCAGTGTCCTCACAGCAGCCCTGTAGTATGGATAGCAGGATCACCTTCCTTTTCCAGGGGGCATAACTGAGACTCAGAGTGTGGAATAAACCAGCCTAAAACACACAGCTTGTAAGCAATAGAGCTTGAGTTTTGGATAGTCTACCTGAGTCCACACATACCCCACCCAGTTCAGGAAAGAATTCAGAGTGATAAGCAGAAGGGTATTCCAGAACCTGGGAGGTCCCCTTATCTTTTTAAGCTTGAAGTAGATGCCAAAATGCCCATTTAAGAATGTACTTAGGCTATTCATAAGGGGTGGATTCTGCGTAGAGCTCTTAGGTTTAGGCTATTTGATCATATCAGTAATTCCTAATACTTCTGAGTTCTCACCACATGCCAGATGTGGATGTAAAGATTTTACATACACTAACTCATCAACTCCCAACAACACTGAAGGGCTGATGCTCTTATAGGAGGTCCAGAAAGGTTGGGTCCCTTGCTCAGGCTCCACAGCTGGACATTCTATGATACTTGAAAAGACCCTTTTCCACACAACCATAACCGGATTTTGCAGATGCCATCTAGAGTTGGACTGCTTAGGATGACTCTTACTTGAGCATTTGTTAACTGTGTGATCATGGGCAAAATATTAAACCTCCATAAACCTCAGTTTTGTTATCTGTAAATTGGGCTAATAATCTAATTCAAAGTGTTGTGAGTGTATTGTATGTAAAGAGCTTTGCACCTGCCTGGCACATAGTAGGTGCTGTAAATGTGTGAGCTGCTATTACTACTACTATTACTACTACTACTACTACTACTACTACTAATAATAATAATAATAATAATAATTGATTTTATCATCACCAACCCTCAGAGATAGTTTGATTTTTATTTCATTGTTGATATTTTTCATAAACCTGGGAGTCCTAACTTATTAAGAACACACTCTTGACTGTGGGAGAAACTGCAGACAGATGTTAGTACCTAAGCCATCCTGGTCCTCCCTCCCTTAAAGTCCAAGCACTTGGGGAGCAGTGAGAAGTCATGTCAAGAACTGTAGACCCCAGGTCCCAGAGTGCTAAAGAGGCTCATAGTGCTTATTAAATTTGCTTGGTTTGTGTATGCAGTCACATAAAGTGAATCAGAGAAGGCACCCCTGGGAGAGCAAGTCTCAGACCTCCACTATCATTCCTGCATAAGTGACCTCGGAGAGCAGAGCTCTTTCAAGTACCCAGGCCAATGGGAAGGAAAGGCCTGGTCTGGATGTTCATCTGCCCAATGTACTGTGAGGATACTGAGGCAGACTGGCTCATGAGAGATGCCACCCTCTTCATGCTACCTCCTGCTCAGCTCAGCTCATGCAAGTCTTTCTACTGCCCATGACATTCACAGTGACTGAACATCAGTAGCTCATTCAACAATCCCCATAGTTATTGTACTTTGCCAAGAACATAGTAGTCACTCTATAAATATTTGTTTTGTGAATAAATGCATGATTACCACATGCCAGGCTCTATGCCAAGTGCTTTATGTATACATAAGTTTACAAATATTATCTCACTTTTTCCTCATAATCAACTATCCAACATATTGCATATCTGCCATGTGTCAGGCTCTCTGCCAGGTGCTGGGGATTCATCCACAACATATTTTATTTGCCGCAATGAGGATAGCATCATTCTTATTTTTGAGTTAATCAAACCAAGGTTCCAAGAGACCACATGACACAACTACCATACCTATACATACATATCTGGTTGTGCAGGTTTGGGCTTCTGAGATGTAGGAGCGCTGACACTTTCCCTTTAGCTAGGCTAACTACTGCATCCTTAAAGCCATAGTGTAAGCCATGGATTAGCCCCCACACCTCACAGATGTTGTCAGAGGAATCAAGTTTGAATGCCTCAGCCTATGGCTCACAAGCTACTCAAGGGCACAAGTGTGAGCGGGTATGGGTAGCTTGGTGAGGCCAAGTGCCATGCTGGGATTTAACTCAACAATATTCATTGAGTGCCTTCCCAGTAATAGAATGGTATGCATTTTTGGAATACATCAGTGACCAAAATAGATAAAGACACCTTCCTTGTGGAGTTTATGTTTTAATGCTTGGGGTGGGGAGGATGGGAAAAAGGCAATAAATCTGAACATCATAAATAAGTAAATCACATGGTAAAAAAAAAAAAAAAAAAAGAAAAGAAAAGAAAGAAAAGTGTAGACCAGTATAAGGAGAACAGGAGTGTCAAGGGAAGAATTGAGAATGTGGTAACAATGTAAAATAAGGTAGACAGATGGGCCTCATTGAGAAGGAGACACTTGAGCAAAGATGTGAAGGAGGTGAGAGAGTGAGAGCCCTTTAGAAATGTAGGAGAAGGAGAAGAGTGTTTTGGCAGAGGGAATCACCAGTGCAACGCCCTAAGGCAGGAACATGCTGCTGTGTTTGGTGAAGAAAAGGGAAACCAGTGTGGCTGGAGTAGAATAGACAAGGAAGTGAAGAGGTTAGCTGTCAAAGCAGTAATGGGGTGCAGATAGGATGTGTAGGACTCTTGTGCAAGATCTGCTGAGAGTGGTACATTCTAGAGGAGAAGTTCTCTGCAGTTAGGAAACAAAATACATTAGCTATGCAAACTCAGAGCAAGGAGGGCTTTTGGGTACCACTCAGAGTGCTACTCTCCAGATCCCCTGCGGTTAACTACTAAGGAGTCCCAGTGCTTAGCTCGCATTTTTAAAAAGCATTTCCATTTCCACTGGAGCCATGAAGAACTAATGCCAAAATTTGCTTGTCATGGCTAGTGAGAACTTTTGAGTAGGAACAGAACCCTTTGTCGAAATATCCTCCCTGACTTTCTGGCAATCTCAACAGTATACTACTGAAGTCTAAATCCTGCATTCTCCTTACCATAAGGAGGTAAGCAGGTGGTCAGGAATGGTCATCATCATGACATTGGCCTACTCAGGGTGATGGCTATGCCTAGGAGAAGTACAGCCTGCCTCCAGGCCAAGACAGAGATTCTCAAATCTCAGTGGACAAAAGCTTGGTCTTTAGAAAAGATAAATCTCATGATACACTTATCACTCTCCAGCCTTATTTCTCTAAAATCTTCCCTGGCTTCCTTTACTGGAAGGATAAAATCAAATTCAAACCAATATGTGCTCTGCTTTGTACATGCAATGCAATCCCCTCTGCCTAGAATACATTTCCCTCTTTTCCTTACGTAGTTAATAGCCATTTACTCATTCAATCTCAATCCAACACCACTTTTCTCAGGGAAGCTCTCTGGAACTTTCTCAATTGGGTAAATCTCTAGTTTGACACTCCTATAGAATGTGTACATCACTTAATTGCACTGTAACGTATGCAATTTTGCATTTGTTCTTTGATCATTTGAATGGTAACTATCTGCCCTGCTAGTTTATGAGCCCCAGGAGGACGAAGAACGAGACTCTGAGACTTTTTTGTTGTTGACCATTTATCTCCAGGCCTAGCACAATTGCTAGCACATAGTGGGCATTTAGTAAATATTTGTTGAAAGTATAAATTCATAAGTGAGTGAATTACCAGGGCAGCTTATTTTAAAAAGAGACATTATTGATCAGTCATGACTTTGACAAAACTTAGTCTTATGATTCTTCTCCCCCCAATATTCCAGGCAGCCACCACCTATAGGAGTTGGTAGAAGATGTGAGACTTGTTTGCCAAATGATGAACACAAAATGTTGTCATGTCCTTTCCTGCCATGATGTAAGACATTTTACAGAGATTGCCTTTTCCCGTACTTGAATAATGGGCAATTGTGGCCATTTTGAACCTTTCTTCTGAATCTATTCACTGTATTTTAGTTCAGATCCCCTCCAAATTTGGGGGTTCTTCTTGAATAAAATGTCACTGAGTTTCCAGATGTGGCAAAGGTTACTTGTTATGAAGGGAGCTCTTCTACTTCATCCCTGAAAAACTTCTGAGTGTCATAAATCAATTTGCCTAGAAATACCTAAACTCCTGTTAAACATCTGTCAGGAGAGCTAGAGAAGGTGATATGAAATGAGTTCAGAAATTCCAAGTATGCTTAACAACAAAAGAATCTTTATGACACTCTTCAGGTGTTGACATTTGGGTTGGTTCTAGGCTAAGCAAGGTATAAAGCTGAGAGAGCAGTACAAATTAACTTTCTGTTGCATAAAAAAAGATAAAGGATTAATCATAGCTTAGTAGTAGATACATAAGTCTGTCCAACTTTTGTATTCTTCCCAACTGCATTTCTTCATAAGCACACCTCTGACACTTTTACTCTGGCTCTTTTTAAAAAAAAAAAAAAAAAAAATCTGGCTTCCAGATTTTTGCAATTTTGAGAGAAGGTCTCAATTGGGAATGAGTTAAGTTTTCTTTTCTTTCTGTGGGGAGACTAGTTCTGAAAAATATTAGTAAAAATAACCAATTTTCCTTCTTTTGTGTTTTGGATCCAGTCTCCCCCAACTCTTTTTCTTCACCCTTAAAGGAAGGACTGACATCAAAATAATTAATTCTGAAATCATTGGATTTTTTCTGCTGCTAAGGGGTTTTTGAAGAAAGCTTAAAACTAAATCTTACCCCCTAAGCCTTATTCCCAAATGCTCCCCTGTGTGCTGAAGTAGTGATATGCACATCCTTGATGAAAATGCCTTCTTAAAATGAGGGCCAGACACTATTGTTTAGCTAAAATTAGAACCAGCTTATTTCTCAGAACTGGTTAGAATACCTCTGTGATCAGAGATAAGTTGTGCTTGGTTTTCTTTTCCCTTTCCTACTAGTTCTGGGTATTCCTTTTGGCTACCAGGAAATATACTGGGCATTTTGGGACACGGAGGTATTAATAGGCCAGGAGAGACTAGTCCAGGTCAACATTCTGGAGGCTATGCTAGTTCTGTAGAGTAGTATCTATTTGGGTAGCTTTCCCCCCTCTCCGGTGTTGTTCTTCAATAGGACTCCTATTGAAGAATTAGCCAAGTAAGTATGGCCAAGAATGGGAGATGGTGGAGGCTGCCACCATCTTGCTGTTGAACACTTTCAGGTTGTAGGGATGGAATCTTAGTCAAACTGGATCTTGGCAGAGACAGAACCATCCTGTCAAGGAAAGTGGGAAGCACCTGCATGGGATGGTTGGTCAGGCATTTCTTTCTCTTTCTGCTTGAGGCCACACATGGTTATGCTTCCTATTTACACTTCCATTGCCTTGTATGCAGATGACTTTTAATTACACTTTATGGTTCAGGAGGTGAGCACAATTAAACAGCAGTGGAGGAGCTCTGTGCAGTAGGGTTCCCATAGCCTCGTGTTTTGGTTGGATGAGCTCCAGAAAAGCTTGATTTGATCCCAGCATTGTAATGCATCACAGACTTGCCCCAGATCAAATTGCTGAAATGCAAATGCATTGGTTTTCACTGCAGACTTACTTTGGGTTAAGTTGTTCTTGTCCCACTGGTAGAATCTAGGCACATCTCTATTTATCATTGATTTCGATGCAAGGCATCTTTACAGTATGTTCCAGAGAACCCTCCTTTAAAAAAGAAATATTCAGATTCCTCCTTGGCAGACCAAGGACAGTGTATCTCAAGGAGATAAAGCTTGAAGTACTCAGTGTTACTGAAAAGTTTCCTCATAGTGTCTAAGTAATTGGTCAGGACACTAGTCTGCTCTCTTTACCTCGACTTTCCTCACTCTAAGTAGCTGATGCCTCAGCCCCAGTACTCTGGGTATCAATTCAGCCGACCAGTTGCAACACGAAATGGCACTCGGATTGTGGAGGCAAATATTTTCTCAGGGATTCAACGGGTTTCCCAAATCTCTGTTGGAGGTGCATTTTCCCAGAGCTGCAAGCTGACTTTGATGGTCCACTTTCTGAGTCTTTCATTTGAATAGTCATATTTTTAAAACCACTTTGGTTCCCTTCCCTAAATATTCATGGAGTACCTTTGGTGAGATTGTGTTAGGCCCTCTTGAGCTATAGAAGGACATTTGAGTTCACCTTTGAACCTTGGGTTTTTATCATCTCTACCACCAGTATGACAAATGTTAGCTCATGAAATGGATAACAGGGGAAAATTGCTATTTTTTGGTGCAGATGTGCTATCAACATTCAAAAATCTTTCCTTGCTGGAGAGGTCAGGGAATGCTTCCTACAGAAGTAGGAATTCCTGTGAATTTTATGATTGGCAGCCCATAGTCTATCTTTTGTGACAGAGGCTTATCCATGATACTTCTCTAAAGTATTTAAGGATTCTAATATAAGAATTGCTAGTTTTAGAAAAGCTCTTTACTTTTAAAATATACCTTTCTAAGTAGAAAAACTTGAAAAGCTCAACTTGATCAGTGTGTTCCTCCATTTTTAGAAATACGTAAAGAGAGAGATGGATATGACTTTTAAGTTCAGAGTGATTTGCCAACTGTGCTTCAGTAATTTGAAGCACCCCCCACAGTATCTAGCAGTTGGCAGAGCACATTAGAATAACAGGCTTAGCTGAAGGTGACCAAAACAGAGAATAGCATACAAATGCCAAGAAGATCTCTCACGCGCTGTCTCCCTCTTTTTTTATTCAAATTTCACATCTGTGCTCTATTTTTAAACATTTATTCTTTAAGTGATAACGCATGTTTTACCAAGCCTCTTATTGGATTAGACATGTTTGAAATCCCCTCGATTTTAACCTGTTCATTACTGCCTCTAAGAACATTCAGATCCATCACCAAAGCAGACAGCATATATGGGGGAAGTTCCCAAGATGTCAGCCACCAGGAAGCCATTGTACTTTGGGAAAGGACGGATCCAGCTGTTGCACTGGGTAGATTTGAGGGGATCTTAAACTGACATTGCTTCAAGAGGACTTTGTGTGTGTAATGTGTGCATCATTCTTGCTCTTCGTGACAGTTTTCTACTCACCTTTTAGAGTGGGAGTAGCTAACAATTTTTGAACTCTTGCTATATACCTGGCACTGGGTTTTAAATATATTATCTCATTTAATCTTCACAATTCTGAAAACCAGATGTTATTAATATCATTTCAGAGATAAGGAATCTAAGGTCCTGGAACTAGGTGAAGACACCGCAACTGAAGTTGTGAAGAGGTCTCACTCCAAAGCTCTTCCATACTCTTCTCAGCCCAAGTCCCCAGGTTGCTGCGATACCTCATTCGGTCATCGCCCCCAAGCAACAGGGTAGCATAAAAAGAAGGCTTTATCTTGTGATACTGAGCACCACTCCCAGCTCCTCCTACAGGCCCCACCAGCTCCGGCTATGACCTGAGGTCACACATGCAGGCTGGGAAGGGAGACTTATCTCTTTCTACATCACCAGGTGTCTCCTGCTGCCATGGGGAAGGTTTGCCACAGGCTTGATCAAGTCTGCCACATTTTCTGCTTCCCTATGTGAAATCTTGGCACTTGCCTCTTTTAGCCTTTGTGTTTCATTCTCAAGATAGCTGCTGGAAGCCTTTTTCCCTCTCCATTTTCCACTGTCTTCTTCATCATCTCATATATAAAACAGGTTTCTCCTGGTCTCTTTTCTCTCCCTCCCTCCTTTCCTTCCTCTCATCATATAATTAAAAGTCCTTCCAGGCTGTCTTCACCTTATCATTTCAAATGAATTGAAAAAAGATCTGACTTCCTGCCCTTGTGTCTTCCTAATGCTGAATTTCAAAATGAAAGAAAAGTCCTTCACCCCCCCCCCTTTGTGTTCACACTGCCCCTTGCATAACTGTGTCTAAATCACACTGATTTGTCATTGATCAGCAGTGGTGTACAGATTGTGCTTCCCTGGCTTCAGAATTTCTTCTTTTTAGGCTTTTTCAAACAATAATGTTTCAGGAAAGGGGATTACTGCCCCTTCCCTCTCATGATTGCAGAAAGACAATTATCAAACACAGTATTTAGCATTCTTGTAGTTTATCTTTACTCTCACTTAACTACATATTCTTTTTGGGAAGATGCCATTTTTTTTTCCATTCTCTGCAACATGCTACTAAAGGCAGAGTTAAAACTTCTAGAACCTCTCAGGTGTGTTGTTTTTTTTAAAATGTGATCCATAGTATTGCACAATATTAAAAAGTAATAAGGATTTAATTCTGTAACCATCCTTATTATGTAAATGATACTTTTCCATACTTGAAAGCATATAAATATATGTTTTATCATAAAAATAGTATGCTCGTTTTAGAAACTTAGAAAAATGTATGTAAGAATCTAAAATCACCCATAATCCCGCCATTCAGAAATAACTGTCATTAAGATTTATAGTTTCCTACATTCCATTGTCTACATACATATTTGAACAAAGACATGACATACTACATAATAAAGTTTTTTTTAACCTTATAAACATTTAATGTTATACATTTTCCCATGTCCTTAAAAGCCTTCAAAAGCATATATCTTGGTTGTATGATTTCCATCATTGCCGTAATTATTTTTATCATTCTCTTATTTTTGGAATTTCAGTTGGTTTCTAGTTTTTCACTTTTATAATCATATTTGATGAACATCTCAGTATATAAATCTTTTTTCTGTTATTTCCTTCATGTTAGTGCTCAAAAGTTGAAATATTGGAGTTATAGTTGTTTTAAGGATTTTAGAGAATTTAGAAATGGCTCTCTCCTACAAAGTACTTGACATTTCTAAGTTTTTACAAAAATTTCAGTTGTTAGTGTTAAGTTTGTCAAGTCTATACTCTGATAACATGCCAACTATAGATTTGGGACAGAATATTACTCTAAGTATTGCAAATGACCAGTAAAAGAGAGGGAGAGTCAGAGGGAGATCTTTAAAACTTCTTAGGGGAGTAGGCATGGGAAGAAGTGAGCAGCTTATTCAGCAAATCTTATTGAGCACATACTATGTGCCAGACATTGTTCTAGACACTGAGGACACTGTAGTGAACAAAACACAAAACTCCCTACCCCAAGAGAGTTTGTATTCTAGTGGAGGGGACAAACAAGAAACAAAAGAAAGGCATCATGTATATGCAACATTAAATGACAAATAGTGTGGGGAAAAATAAAGATGGTGTTCTATGAGGTGTTTGGGAGATGACTTTGAATATGGTGTTCCCAGGATGCCTCCTTGAGAAAGGGACATGTGAACAAGAACCTGAAGGGAGGTAGGGGGTGATCCATGTAGAGTACAGTGCAGGAAGAGAGTCCTCAGAGGGAACAAATTATAGCCAGGAGAGGTGGAATCTGGTCTTCTCAGGTCCAAGTCTGAAGTGCAGTTGCTGAGCTGACAAGGTGGGGGAGCCAGAACCCCACAACACCAATGTTTAGATGAGATTATTTTTAAAAATATGCACACAACAACCAAAACCCCACTCTCTTATCTCTGCCCTGATATGGCCATTGGGAAATGCCCATTGGACACAGCCAGCAAATTTTTATTCAGATGATCTCTGATGCAGTCTGGGAATGGAATTGTGCAAAGAGGTTTTAAGTTCAGATTGGACTGAGAGGCTGTCATTTCAGAGAACAATGAAAATCGACTGAACAAGAATGACAACTCACAAGGTAATGCAGGGTGGTTCTTTTGCCCCAGAAATCTCTGATTAACCAATCATCTGGAGGCTAGTTTATTTCCTTTAGCTCACCAAGAATTACAAAGATAGCTGAGAAGCCAACCAGAAACCCGACTGCTTTGGGCTGCCTTGGGTGTGCCAAAGCTCCTTTGAGTGCTAGGGTAGGAACCAGATATGTGGGTCACAAGGCCAGGCAGTTTCTGCGTTGGTCTTCTTGCATTTGGGGCCCCAATGTTCTCTGAGATATCTGACAGCATGCAGTGATCTAGGAGGTATTATATTAACTATTTAATACAGCAAAGCACAAAAGACACCTCAGCAAGGAAAACTTGACAGGTAATAGATGGTGCAAGATCTGAGAATCAGAGTTCTCACCCAGCTCTGACCTCAACACACTGAGAAACTTGGGGCAGCTCATTTTGCTTCTCTCTCACAGGCTTGGTTTTCCCATCTGTAAAATGAAGGGAATAAACCAACAGACCCCTAGGTTCCTTGCATTTTTGGTAGTCAGAGACAATTCCAGTACATTCACACATACAACGAGGACTTTGAGGCACAAGGCTGTGCTTTTGTGCTTTTGCTTTCTTGGAGCCTACAGTTGAGTAGGAGAGATGCATTGTTCAATAAGATATGAAGACAGCTGTTACTTTTTTGAACAAATGATATTTTAGGCACAGTGATTTACTTTTGTTGTTGTATTACAATTATCACAAATACTTAAAGCGGTAGGTATCATCAGAATCCTCCACTTTGCAGAGGCAGAAACCAAATCACAGAGCTGGTGAGTAGTCAAGCCAAGATGCCATCAGTGAATCTCTCTGTAGGGGTAGTACTCTCAGCCTCTGTTTTTCCACTGCAATGCATTTGCCCTGCTTCCTACCAAGCAACATTTGAGTATTCTAGATTTCAAAGACGGCAGGGAAGACAGAAGACTCCGAAGTTTGCTCATTTGGCTTGTGTAATTCTGACTCATCTTCATTTATTACTTAGGTGATGGTGAGCAGGTCAACTTACCTTCCTGTAAAAATGAATATTTTGTTTCCTACCTAACTCACAGAGAAGCATTACCATGAAGCATCTTCTCTGGGACAAGGTCTTAAAAAAACCCTGAGGGTTGCACAAATGTGCAGAATATTAATCTCAATTCTGAGGAGCCAAGGACAAGACTATCTTACTCTTCCCCACAGGGTAGCACTGAGAAATGATGGTCCCACATTGTCTCTGCTGACAATCCATTGACACAAATCCATTCCACATGACTTGTTTCCCTGGCCAAAGAAAAAGCTTGAGTAGAAATGTTCATAAATCGCCCTTGCCTTCTGCAATTTTGGGAGGCAAATCCTGATTCACCCTTTAACAAAACATAAGTAGTGCAGAAGGTGCAAGCGTTGCCTTGAAAGAACCCAGTTCAGTATGGGTTCAGACATCTTCCTTCCAAGGAAAGGAGTGTCCAGATCTCCCAGCCTTGAACTTTCTTGTCCAGGGTGCTGGGGGGGTCTGTTGGAGTCAAGGTCTTCTGAGGTTTCTTGACATGAGATTGGGCTTCCAGGGAGAGCCTCTTGTGTTCTTGAGCTTTCTAGTGATGCAATCCTTGGTGAGGCAGGGAAACAAAAAGCTGATATTTGGGGGGGAGGGAGGGGAAGAGAACCATCTCCAGGGGATTATTTTTATGAACAAAAGACACTTAAGTGTTGCTGATTTATCTTAATAGCAGATACTATGAGTAAATGTCCCAGTTGCCTCTTCGTGCTTTTGGCAAGTGTGGATGAGAAATGGAATGGAGCAGACCCAATCGGAGCTGGCTAGCTCAAAGTTCAGGAGGCTTAATCTTTTTCACTCCAAATATGTGACTTAGAACTGTTTCCAAAGTTTTCCAAGTTGCAGGTGGACACCCAGCTTTGGAAAGCGGCAAAGCAGGTTCTATCACCAAGTTTTCTGTTTCCAGAATGATTATCTTGGGCTCAAGAGGAGAAATGCCTGTATCTCCCCTAGGTAGTTAGTTCTATAAGCTCAGTTACTATGTTCTGGTTCTGAGGGTACTATTTCTGTATATAGCAACCTTCTTTTGTCATGTGAAGAGCCCTCCTGCTTGTCATACACATGATTGGGATTCTCAGAGGACACTACAGGACTGCTCAACATATCCTCCTATGTCAGGGCTGGAATGAGAGCACGCTGAACCCAGTGCCTTAGAAGTTGGAATATAAATTATGTCAAGGCTGTGTTCAGTGTTGTAACATTTGCTAATCCTTATTAGATATGGATAAATTCTCATGGCTTAATTTGGCATGTTGAACCAGTTCTTCAGATTGTCTTTGGGGACTGGAAAGGAAATGCACAACTTTACTATAATTTTTCTTTTGTTTCTTTAGAATGGGACATAATTTTTTATTGTTAGCTGGTGGAAACTTTGGTGAATCGTGGCCAACTGTGGCTCACCCCCACAGGAAGAAAGAATCAGACGTTAGCTGAGAACATATTCTTTGAAACAAACCAGAATATTTGATTTTTGAAATATCTTCCCACTTAAAAATATGCTGTCCAACAAATATAATGTTCTGACCAAGACCAAGAGAATTGAGGAAGTAGAAAGCTACAATTTCTCTCTGAGGAAAATTTTAGAGTGATGTGTGATGCTTTAGTTTAATGCTAACTCCACGGAGCATAGAAAGAGTCTGTGAAGATGCAGGTACAACCACAGAATTTACAGAACATCCTCTCACTCTTGGTCTTCCTTCCTCCAAAGTGGAAGGAGCTAGGTGTTAGCTGGAAGTCAGGCATTCCACATTCCTTTATCTGGTTACCCACATATACATGACCTTGGGCACATCCTGTCACTTAATTTCCATTTCTGGAATTTGGTCCAAAAATATACTTGCCAATAGGCTCTCCCTGCTTGTTACCGAACAGTTTTATATTGAAAAGCATTGTTGAATATTTTAAATTGCTTCGGTTGGAAGCTATTGTCTTGTTCTTTATTCTTTTTTCAGCATCTCACATAATTTGATGGTCAGTCATGCATGCTCTGTAATCACCTTTAGGGGACTTGAATCTTGTCAAATTTGACTAGTCCAATCAGGTTTGGGGGTTATTGAATCAGTTCGTATTAAAGCTGCAAAATTATTTAAGTGAGATTTTTGTTGTATTCATAATTATAGGTTTGTTTTAACAGATCTGTTTTGCAGATTTTTATGAGCAGGAATTCTCTTAGGCAAATCCACCATGAATTCTCAGTGGGGTGAGGGTAGGCAATTTTTCATCTCTGTGGTGGCTTTTCAAAAGAGTAGTCACATTAAAAAGCCTGATTCTGTCCTCTTAGCCACACCCAATTTGCAGCTTCTGCTAAGAGCAAGACCCAAAATTATCCCCACATCTCCTTATGAAACTCTGTTGAAAAACATTAGTCCCTGTGCACTGTGCATAAAAGCCAAATTACTTTTGGAATGTTCTGTGGAACTCTGGGAATCCAGATAGGGATCAAGGAAATAGCACAGCATCTTTTCCCCCCTCTGCTCAATCTGTTGATTGATTTGTAGGCAATTATTCTCCTTACCTCCAACCATGTGGGATAAAGTATTGGGTCTAACTTCTACTGCTTGTGTGTTGATTCCTTTATTTGTTAGGTTTTTTAGATATTATATCTTGTTCTTAAACTCAGAGAATACAAAGAAAAGTTCTGGGAAAGCAGAGGCCTCATTTTCTAGCAATATTCTCCTGATAGTTTGCCAGGAGGTTAGGATGTTTCTCAGATCTTGCACACTACTGAAATGCAAATCAAGCAAGAGTTTCTGGAACAAACCAAATAAAAATCACACACTTATTCAGGGACAGAGTTGATATATGCTTATGCTGGTTTTCATTCTCAGTGATACCAAGATCTTTATAGACATGTAGGCTTCCCAGGACTTCAGGGAGGCATCCCTTAGGAAGTAAGAAAACTTTAAAAGGAGGAAGAAAGAATCCTTTCCTGATTATTCTTCAGCAGTGGCATACTGAGAAGAGATAGTAAGAAATACTGGATTTTTCCAAGTCTACAGTGATTCCCAGCTTGAAGCTCCCAAAAGGCTTATTAATGCTATGGCGATAGATTCATAGATAAAGAAGGAAGATCACAAATTAGAGTGGAAATTAAAGGAAAAATTATAAAGATGATACAGATTATTATTTCAACTTCCAATTCTCTGTGACATTTCTGCCTATCACATGGCAAAATTCTCAAAAAAATTTATGCATGTCTTAGTGTTTAAAGTGGCTTCATTAACTTCAGCAGCAGTTCTTAAACCTGGCTCTGTTTTGATATGTGGTGGGCTTCTTCACCAACTCTAGGACCAGCCTTCTAAACTACATCTTCAGGATCTCAGGGAAGGAGAACTAAAAGCTGACAGATAAGATTGACAAATCAGCATTTAGGAAGTATTGATGTAATGAAAGTGTTCAGCAACACCCCCAGGAGGGAATTGATCTCAGAATGCATATAGATGGCCTTGCAAATTCAAGCACTGTAAACATAAAATAAATGGCAAGATTTGGGATGGTTTGGGCTACAACTGTGACCAGAAGAAGTGTACCTGGGGCCTGGGACAGGACCATATAGCACAAATGGGCATGGGAGTGAAGATAAGCCAGTAGCCCAAGGCACAAGATGGTAATGGGTAAGAGAGAGTTGCTCTTTCTTTCTTTTTTTAAATTAATTTTTAAATTTAAATTCAGTTTGCCAAAATATAGTATAACACCAAGTGCTCATCCCATCAAGTGCCCTCCTTAGTGCCTTGAGCACGAAGAGGATATAAGCCTTGTTTCAGATATTCCAGGACTATGAAAAGGTATCAGAAGCTACAGACTGAGATCAGAGAACCCCTTTTGATATCCAGCAGTCTCCTGATGACTTTTGCACAGAATCAGAGAGGTTGAATAACTTGCTGATAGTTAAACAGCTCTTAAGTGACTTTGACCATTTGATTGAGGCTTTCTGACCCCACTTCTAATTTTCTTTACTCTCCAAGATACTTTCAATCATGGAAATTACCTTAATGGGGTACATTTGAGCTCTAGCTGTGATGGAGGCTGTAAGACCTGGTTTTGAAGGAAGGGGTAATCCCTGGCAAGGGAAGTACCAGGGTAAAGATGAATCTGTGTGTATATGGTATTGGAGACCATCTTTGGGGATAGTTTCTATGGATACAGCTGGGGGGGGGGCATTGTTCAGAAAGAAAGGGAAAGGATGGCCTTGCCCAGTGAATGAACTATTTTTGATACATAAGACAATAGGGAACTATGATATATTCTTAAGGGAGAGTATAATATGAAAACTGTCACCTGAAATAAATTTGGTCACCAGCATCTTTGATTAATGATAGAATGGCTTCTGAGATTAGGTTGCTGGGTCATTTCTATCTATGAACACTTGCCTTGGGTTTGATGAAGCTTGGCTACATCCCAAGGCATATTCTTGTTTTCTGCATACTTAAGAATGGTTGGCCAGTAATGACTTGGGTCTTTTATTAATGCCCCCTCATATCATACAAAGTATAACCTAACAGCTTCTTTCAATTACACAGTCTATAAGACATGGAGATTTGAAGTCTTTCCTCTGTGGCGCAAATTTCAAATCATGTCCTATAAAGCTTCATAAAACCTGAGAGATTCTTGGGTCATTAACCTTAAAATCCCAGAACTAAAGACTTTATTTTGCTGCTAGTTTTATCTCATGTCTGTTTCTAAATAATCATGATACGTACATTATTTTTTAGTGGGTTATTTCCCAAAATGGGAAAGAGAGAGAGAGAGGGAGAGAGCCCACTATTTGATTTTGGGTGCTGTTTTGTTTTGTTGAGTAGGACCTGGCCTGAAATGTCCTCAGGCTCATGCTGTTTCTGAGCCATAATTATGCTTTTTAACCCACTCCTTTATGTCTGGGTCCTTAATGTCCAAGCTCCTATATAATTACCAAGTTTCAGAGTGTGGGAATGAGACAAATATTTTTTGCATGACTTTACCCTATACATTACTGCAATGCTGTATTATTACAAGAAATTTCCTGAACTTGGAGCTGTACTATTAACTCTCCCAACTTGAAAGAACCCAGCAAAGAGATACGCCCAATCTTTGGCCCATGATGCAGAACTCAGATGGACAGTGACTCGATCCAGCTGAGGGCTCTGGGGCTTTTGGGGGAGTACTGGAGTTTGGCAGTGGTGCACTGGTTCAGAGCCTGACAGGGCCTTGGGAACCTTTCCTCTTCTATCCAGCTGTGTTGCATAGCCACAGCCTTGCCTCTCATTGCAGTTGTGAAGTGCGTGCATTCTTCAGGATTTGAAAGGGGCCAGGTTTGCTAAATGCCTGTCCTGGAGGAAGCTGCTATGTTAGTTTGCTAGATCAGGCTGAAATAGGAGAACTGTGGCCAACAAGGCAGGCAGGATTCCATTTAACCCTGGTCTGTTGAAGTTCACAGAAACAGAAGATTGCAGGAGACCAGAGCCACAGTGCCAGTCTCAGGAGTCTCTTCCCCTGAACTAAAATGATTTCAACCCCATTTCCTTCTAATATGAGGAATAACTTGTATTTTAGCATTTTTGTATGTGGAGCAGAGAAATATTTTTTATTGTTTCATTTCTTATTTCCTATAATTTGTTGCATATTCAAATAATTTAGAAAGGAATAAAGGAAGAAGTAAACTCCCTGAAATCTAAGCACTTGGCAATATTTTGTGCTCATCATTCTGGACCTTTCTCACATATGCATGTATGAATATATGTGCTATACACATATACATGTGTAAACCTGCAAATGTGTTTAAATATAGATATTTATATATTATTTTATATGGTCATGTTGTTTTATCACCTGCATCTCCTTTCATTCAACTACATGTTGTGATAGTTTTCCTTCTGATTAATATAAATATATGTTATTCTTTTTTTTTTTAATTTTTTTATTTATTTATGATAGTCACACAGAGAGAGAGAGAGAGAGAGAGGCAGAGACATAGGCAGAGGGAGAAGCAGGCTCCATGCACCGGGAGCCTGACGTGGGATTCGATCCTGGGTCTCCAAGATCGCGCCCCAGGCCAAAGGCAGGCGCTAAACCGCTGCGCCACCCAGGGATCCCAATATATGTTATTCTTGAATGGCTTCAAGAATAACCATTCTGAAGATTCCATTATATGATGATGGATATTCAATAATTTGTTTAACAAAATCCTGACAGATGAGCATTTTGTTTACTTCTCATTAATTGCTACTGTACCCAACATCCCAGTGAATATCCTTTTATCCATTTCATTCCTGTGTACCTGTTCTAACTTTCTTTTCAGGAAGAGACTGTTTTACCCCAGAGCATGCATATTTTGAATTTTAATACGTAGTTCCAAAATGCCCTTGAGAGAGTTTATTCTAATTTACAATCCTGCCAACAGTGGATAAAAAGCACCTAAAAAATAGGAAAACTAACTTCCTATTTTCTTAGGACTTTTTGAATTTTACACACCTCCAGAATTTTACTTCTAAATGCCTAAAAGACAAATGTGTTTATAAGATACTGTAAATTTGTTATCGATTCACACACAAATTCCAGAACAAGTTATTCAATTGATGGTTATGAAACCTGTAATAAAATCAACAATCGCTAAGATTCTTTGTTTACTAAGATTAAGTAATGCTAAACTCACTTTGTTTTTTGAAAACGTTAATATAAAGGTAGGTTGAGGGAATGCCATAGACACAGGGTACCAGGGTACCAAACTGATATAAATGCCTATAAACTAGGCATTTATATCAGTTTGTATTATTTTGCCTTTTCTTCTACTTCTCCTCCTCCTCCTCCTCCTCCTACTTATTCTTTTCTTCTTCTTCTTTTTTTTTACCAGAGAAATAAGGACTAAAAATGGTGGTTTAGTTGGATAGATTTATAGTTGTTTGAACAACCCCACCCTAGGCAGATTGGTTAGAGAATCCTGTCACCTCTACAGAGAGGTTGCCAAAGTGTTGGGCTCTGTCCTTCTGGCATGTACACGGATCTAATTATATGGTCTTTGAAAACACACTTTTTGAAAATGTGATGGCTCAAAGCTGGGAAATTTACCTAAAACAATGGAAGACATAATTAGAATTGAGAAAGTCAGCAGGATGGAATGACAGACCCAAATTTAGTTAGTATAAGCCAAAGCAAATTTTTAGTAAGGAAAAGAATGAACTTTATACTTAGAATTAAAATTCTGGCATACACATGCCTCATATCTTGAGTGTGTGTTTCTGTGTGTGTGTGTGTGTGTGTGTGTGTGTGCGTGTAAATGGCAAGGAAACTGGCCACCAGGATATGAGTTTAATCAATTGCAAATTTGAATATGAGTCATCATTGCACAGCAGATGTTAAGAGATCAATGCAACATGGGAGTATGTTAATTATTTTAAAAATAATGTTTAGCACAGGTTAAGAACATATGTGAAGACTTGGATTATCTTACTCTGTTCAGGGACTTATTCTCTAAAAGGAGCCCTTGTGTGATGGGGTACAGAAAGGAGACAAGGAGAAGTAGAGAATGGCCAGTAGAGACGACAAAGAATGATTAGGGTAGGTAAATGAGAGATAGAAGGCATAACTGTACTGATATGTCTAAAGACCTGAGCCCCCCTCCCAAAAAGCAGAATTAGGACAAGTGGACTAAAACTGCAGCCAAAAAGCTCAAAATATGTCAGGCATGGGGGAGGGAGGACATCACCTTTAAGCCATTTAATATATTCTCTCATAAGGTACTGTGTTTCCTATGGCTAGGTAATGCATCTACCAGGACTGCTACACAGGGAATTTCTGTTTGGAGGGGAAAGTTGTATTAGATTCTTCCCACCAACACATGCATGATGAGTGTCATTTACATGCCCTGTGCTCTCCCGTGGATGGCCCAGACTTTGAAGAAGCCCACAAGCCTTTTGCAGAAAAGTGAAGCACCATATTAACTGCTCACACTAAGACTCCTGCTAGTGTTCCCTCTATAACCACCGCCTGCCTGCTAGGGCTGTGGCACAGAGGGAAGGGAGCCAGCTCTGTTTGCATCCCAGCACACTAACTGGGATCCCAGTTACACTAACTGGCTAATACTTCCCCCTTTCTCTCTTGCTCATGGGAACATTCCAGATGCTGATGTCTTCAATAATCAGAGGTTCCCCAGCATCTTCAAATCCAACCTGAGTGTGTACATTTCCCTTCTTTATATAGCCTGCTCATACTTGCTTTCTTCCCACTTTTACTTAGATTCTTGTCTTTCTGAAAGGAGCTCTCATCATTTTTTATATATGTGATTATTCTCACAACCAATAAAATACATTCCCTCAGCCCTCCCCCCAAAGTTGACAAAAGGACAAGGAGACTCACAGATAGTAAAACAGAAACAGCCAATACATGTAGGGAAAAGATACTCAGCCTCAAATTATAATTACGGAAATATGAATGTGACACAGGTTTTTATGATTTTGAAGATTAGAGTTTGAAAAGACTCTGTGTTGGCACAGTCTGGGGAAAGAGGCACAGACTAGAAGTTGACTGATATTTCTGAAGGGAAATTTGATGATAGCTTTCAAAGTTTGGAATGTGTATACTCTATTCTAGAGATCTCTCCTGAACCTCTTTTCCTAGCACATTATAGAAACAGCTTTTATAAGCTGTTTCAGCATCCATCCTTGTTGAGAGCAAGCACATGAAGACAGGTAAAACTGTCCCTTTAGAAAAGTGGTTTTTGTTTTTGTTTAAAATTTATTTATTTATTTGAGAGGAAGAGGGAGAGAGAATGTCAAGCAGACTCCATGCTCAGCAAGGAGTCTGATGCAGGGCTCGATCTCATCACCCTGAGATCACGACCTGAGCCAAAACCAGGAGTTGGACACCCAACGAACTATGCCACCCAGGCACCCCTGGAAAAGTATTCTTTAAAGCCTTGTTGAAATAATGAAAAACTGGAGATTACACAAATGTTCCTCATTCATTCACTCATTCATTCGTTCACTTATTTATTCATTTAATCATTCACCAAACATTTACTGTGTGCCCGGCAATGTTTTAGGTACTTGGGATACAGCTCTGAACAAAATAAATAGAGTTCTGCCCACTATTTTAGTACATCAATAGACGATTGGTAAATAAAAGTATATGTATTGAATGGAATAATGTGTAACCATTGAAAATGGGGTCACTCTACATGATCTTGATATGGAAGGGTAGCCAAGAGATACTGGGCATTTTATTTTTAAAGGGTATGTGCAAATGTCTGTGCTTGCATTATCCATAAAAATTGTATGATAAAACTGGCAAAAAAAACCTTAAGAGTGGGAATGGATATTGGGGTAGGCAGGGAGGGAATATTACTTTTCTTTTCATAACATCTTTTGTACTATTTAATTTTTCATAGCTAGTATATATGCTTTCTATAATAAGCTAATAGATGTGTAAAAAAAAGTAGAAAATATAAAGCTAAATCAGTAGTTCTGCTAGAGAACTAAGACTCATATCTCAAAGAAAATGGAAAATTCCTTAACCTATCTGTAGACACTGAGACCAGAATGATTAGGTGTTTGATGCTGTTCAGACTGCAAGAATGGAAATTAATACCATAGTACTTTGGAATGCAAAATGAAAGACATAAGGTGGTCCTGTGGTGTTACTGGTCATGGGCATGGTGGACTTGTCTACACATGCAAATCAAATGGGAAGGCAGCCAGGGGCAGAGGAAGGGCCTGGGGCCAGCAGTCAAGTATTCTAGGGCTTTCTCCTGGGTTTGTAATTAACTTCAACCTTTTGGAGCCTCAGTCTCTCCTTCGGTAAGATAGTAAACTTGGATTCATTGAGTTAAGGTGTGGCCTAGCACTAATGCTGCATGAATCTGGATTATGTTAGTAAATCGTCATTTGTAGGGGAGAGATTTGAGATAGCTCCTGAAATTCTCAAGAGTCTTAGAGGAGATCACTTTAACTTTCCAGTTAGCCACCTTCTCATAGTGCTGTGGAGAAACATTAGTTGTATACTTTAATATCTGCTTCTGTTTAGATTCAAGTCCAAGTACATTTGGATATTGTCTACTTATGCTGTTTCAACTTCAGGACAATAGAAAAATCAGGCTTTTTGGATTCTACTAAACAGGTGACTAAGAAAAAATGATTTTCAAAATGTATCCATTTGATGAATTTAATCTAAAATGTTGGGAGGTGGGGGGCGGGGGTGGAAAACATGATTCAGCACATTGGACATCTCCAGATGAAATCAGAACGTAATTCCATCCTTTCTGGAAATTGGATTTCTGTCAGATTCACAAACCCAGGAGTTCCACTGCCTCTTCTTCTAGGGTAGGTTTTCACAGGAGAGGAGGTGGTGGTTATGGATTTCATTTTTGCGTGCTGAGGTAATATCAGCTCCAGGAGTGTGTAAGAGGACCTGTGAATGATGTGCCTGTGGTGTCTGTGTGTCCCTGGGTGGGGCCTACAGAGACCTACCCAGAGTGGAACAAGTGACTCAGACTCTTTGTTCCACGTAGAAGTAAATTGGTCCTAGCTAGAGTAAGTTCAGCGTATCCCATATAAAGCTAGTAAGGGCACTGAAATCCAAACAGCGAGCAACCCAGTAAGAAGATAAACGCCAGAGGGAATGTTTCATAGATTTGGTATTTGGGACACTCCACTGCCATTTCTCTCTTCTCATTTGTTTTCCAACTGATTGGAAAACTACTAATGAGTGTGTTTACATATTCTCCTGTTGTTTTACCCAAATGTGAGAGCAGCTGGGGAGAGGGGTTTGTTCTCTCCAGGGCCTACGCTGTCTCTCCCTGTCTTCCTCCTGCTCTCCGGCTACCAGGCCCCTGCACCCTGCCAAACCTCTGCTCTTGTCTCACCGCCCCTCCCTGGGTCTCTCCCTGTGTGCAGCACAGCCAGCAGCCCCACCACATGTTCTGTGTTGCTCGCACCCTCCCTTTCTCCCTCTCTTGTTGTCATTTGTTTTGTTTTGAAGGGAGTGAGGTGCAGAGGAGGTCTTGGGTTTATGCCCCCTCTGCTCAGCATCAGAACTGGGAGCAGGCCCAGATTTCATTTGCTCCCATTTCTGGATTGAAGTCACAAGCCCCTGGTGGAGAATGTCCTTCTGTCCTCTGACAGTTCCTGGGGACACATTCATTCTTTGTGGTCTACTCCATTTTCAGAGACTCTGCTGTCTGCAACCCAGTCCATTCTCAGCTGCTTTGCTCTTTTCTTCTGATGAGATGTTTCAAGCTTCAGTCATTTTAAGAACCACCTTCACAATGTTTTCCACAACTTATGATATAATTTGTATGAATTGTTTTTGTTATACTTGTGAGAATTTATTTAAATACTTTTTTTTTAGATTTTTATTTATTTATTCATGAGAGACACACAGAGAGAGAGAGAGGCAGAGACACAAGCAGAGAGAAAAGCAGGCTCCATGCAGGGAGCCCGACATGGGACTCAATCCCGGGACTCCAGGATCACGCCCTGGGTTGAAGACAGGCGCTAAACCACTGAGCCACCCAAGGATCCCTATCTAAATACATTTTAAAGTCAATCCATAACTTAAAGACTCTGTTTACTCCCTGTGAATTTTCTTGCACGTGTCCATGTATATGGACACTTGTCTTCTTAGCCCTCACCGTGGAAGACTCTCAGTCCCTTGCTGGGGTGCTGCTGGGTTACTCACGCCCTTCGAGTTCTCCTTAGAATAGTCACTCACCAGCAGTTTCCAATCTGTCAGTCAATTTGGTTACACCAGACCCTGGTGTGGCTGGCTTTTCTTTTTTCTTTTTTCTCTTTTCTCTTTTCTCTTTTCCCTTTCCCTTTTTTCTTTCTCTTTTCCCTTTCTTTCTTTCTTTCTTTCTTTCTTTCGTTCGTTCGTTCTTTTTTTCTTTCTTTCTATCTTCTTTCTAATTCATTAGTTGAGGAGAAGATGTGATGCCAATTCTGCCTAGGCCAATGATAATAAGTATTTGTTGACTGTATGAATTGAATGAAGAAGACCTTGACCTCCCTTGTCAGCACAGTTTTAAGTCTGAATCGCAGTGGCTAGAAATAACCTCCTCTGTGCCATTCTTCCTTTTTTCTTTTCCTTTTTTCTGTCTTCTCTCTTTCCCCTTCCTTCCTTCCTTCCTTCCTTCCTTCCTTCCTTCCTTCCTTCCTTCCTTCCTCCCTCCCTCCCTCCCTCCCTTCCTCCCCTCTTTGTTTCCTTTCTGTCCCTCCATTTTCTTTTTAGTTAAAAAATTGGGATTTGATTTTGAAGCTCAATTTCTAAGGAAACTCACAATAGACCATGCGCAAAATGCATCCTTAGTTAGTGGGACAGTTTTTTTTGTTTTTTTGTTTTTTTGTTTTTTTGTTTTTGTTTCAGAGACCCTCTATTGACTCTCTGAGTTGAAACAGTTTAGACTCCACATAAAATATGCGTTGTTTACCCAGGCTCTTCATGCTCTGCATACTGTTACAGTCCTTGAAGAGCTTGTCAGTGACAAGTAAGATAAATGAATGAAGAGGACTTTACAAGTGTTTAAAAGCTAAGTATAGCATGTGCTGCCCACTACTTAATTAAACAGACCTGTGCTTAACTAAGTAACTTTGTGGTGGAAACTTCTACGGCCTTCCCCTTCCCCCAAACTCTACCACTTCCAGCGGTGCTCAGGATGTTAGAAATTCCTTGGCTGTCTGCAGTTGCTAATATGTTAGCCTAGCTTCAAAACCATCTTGCTTGAAGCATTAAAAGTTAGTATGGATTGTGGATAATGATGTTTGAATTTATATTAGGATTAGTCAGCAACATGGACTCCTTTGAAACTCGATCAAGATTTTATAATATGTCTGAGTTCTGCTCTTTTCAGAGAACTTTAAAATCAATTACATGAACTGCTTCTCTTCTCAGCTCTGAGATCAATGTCCAGAGAGTCAGAGCCCATTCCCAGATCAATCTTTTTTTTTTTTTTTTTTTTAATGTAGGAGCCAGTCTTTATCGATCTGAGCAGTAGGGTGCAGTGGTTACATAGAAGGCTTTGGAATTATAATCCCAAATCTACCAGTTGTGTGATCTTGGGTAAACTTCTTAGTCTTTCTAAACCTCAATTTCTGGGCACCTGGGTAGCTTAGTTGGCTAAGCATCTAACTCTGGATTTTGGCTCAGGTCATGATCTCAGGGTCATGAGATTGAGCCCCATGATGGACTGTGTGCTTAACAGGGAGTCTACTTGAGATTCTCTCTCTCCCTCTTTTCCTCCCCCCCAACATGTTCACTCTCTCTCTAAAAATAAATAAATAAATCTTAAAAAGATTAAAATAAACCTCAGTTTCTTCATCTTTAAAGTGGGGATAATAATAGCCTCTACCAGAACTGATATCCACGTCATTTGCACTTGAGTCACTCTCGGTTCTTAGGAGTTTGTGCCTCTGTCATAGCAGCTATTTTTTTAATAAATTTTATTTTTACGTATTCATGAGAGACAGAGAGAGAGAGAGAGAGAGAGGCAGAGACACAGGCAGAGGGAGAAGCAGGCTCCATGCAGGGAGCCTGATGTGGGACTTGATCCCAGGTCTCCAGGATTAGGCCCTGGGCTGAAGGTGGCACTAAACCACTGAGCCACCAGGGCTGTCCCCAGCTATTTTGAATATGCCCCCCACCTCCAACCTACATCATTGTGGATGTAACTGACTAAATTAGATGACAAGAGCAAAGGGCTGTGCTTGGCACATAGCAGGCCAACGTAAGCATTGGTTGTTGTCACGGATATTTATAGGTGGCTCCATCTCACAGCACTGGCCTTCTTTCTGCCACTGTGAAGGATCCTAACCTCCCCATTATCAGCAGAGCACATAGAACTTTTTTTGGAGATAATTACCCCTGCCATGGGCTGCATTGACTGATAGTAGAACAGAGGAGAGCATGCCTTCCCTACAATGATTATCTACAACCCATCCAGGAATTCCTCAAGTTCCTAAGGTGGCAGCAATAAATGGTTTACCAAAATAATTTCTCTCCCTTGATTTTAGGAGGAAAAAAGAAAGAAAAGCTGCAAAATGTACAACAGAGAATAAAAACAGTAGTCCAGCATCAATCCATGTGGAGTTTCGTACATGCTACAGACATCCTTCCCTCTCTTGCCCATTTTATAGATATAGGAATTGAGGCTCATGGAAAAGTAATTCAGCCTGAGTCTCAGACTGAATATTTGACAGAAACAGAATTAGTGCCAGGCTATGTTACTACCCTAAGAAAGACGAGAGAGATCTGCCTCCCCAGGTGATGAGAAATCTCAAGAGCTGTCCTTGGGAAGGCCTGGTAGTCACCAGAATGTTAGTCCTGTGCAAAAGTTAGACAAACATAGGCTTATTACTCATTTGCTGGTATTCTCACAAAAAAAGACCCAGAGACAAAGATTTGGTGCGGGTAGTTTATTTGGGAGGTGATCCCAAGAAGCATGGTGAGAAAATTGAGAAGTGAGGCAGGAATTGAAAATGTCAATAAAGGTGCATTAATGTGTGCTTTCTTGCTATAATCAACCAGGGCTGCACTTGGTGAGGAATTTACTGAGAGATTCTGAAACACAGCATAGGGTGATCCCACCAAAGGACAGAGACACTAGTTATTTGCTTACTTTACCTCCCTCCTTCCTCATAGAGTGAACATTATTCTGAGGATGTGAGCTCCCTACACTCTGGTCTGCCCTATTCCCTAGCCAAACCTGCATGTGAGGCCAGAGGAAGACCTCAGGCAGAGAGGTACATAGATTTGAGATGGAAAGACAGCATCACATCCGGGATTGTCACGGCAAGTGACTTTTAGGGTAGAGCAAGAGGATATGGGAGGGGCACTGACATGTTCTATAATAATTTAAAATAAAATAAAATAAAATAAGGATAGTTAATGAGTAGATAACAAAAATAACTTCTAAACTCTACATAGTGACCAACTACTTTTCTGTTTATAAATAAAAACTGAGGGAGGACATTCAATAAAGTTGGGAGGCAGATGGTTGGCAGAAAGGACTGATCAGCCTAATGAGTTGGAGGATATCAGAACAGTTTTCAAGGCAGGCCTGATGTTGTAGCAGTAGATTGTGTAGACAGTTGTAAATACGTAGATATCCAGAGCCAGGCCCATTTTCCCAGAGATGTCGTAGTTTGACATGTGTGAGCATATGACTATGGCTCTGTCTTAAATTCCTTCCAAAATGTCCCAAGTTTATAAACTCTTTTGAAAAATAAGATAATGAATTATTATCTTATTGAGTATAATAAGTTTCATGCTCTCCCCACATCCAGTACAGGAATGAAGAAAGCAACACATAACATGCATACACACACACACACACACACACACACACCCCTTACATCTTGGATTCCAGTCCCCTTCTTGATTTATTTTTCTTCTCAAGGTGAGTTTACTATAAAATCTCCCACGCCTACTCTTCTTTATACCTATATCCATGCCAACTTTCTTTCCTAGCTCAAAGGACCCTTGGAGCCTTATTTGATGCCCTCACCCTTAGCTGGAGGGGATTTTTCCTGCCTCTGGGCATTTATATAAACCAATCCCTTCACTTTTCTTTTCTTTCTTTTTTTTTTTAATATTTTATTTATTTATTCATGAGAGACAGAGAGAGGGAGAAGCAGGCTCCATGCAGGGAGCCCGATGCAGGACTTGATCTTGGGTCTCCAGGATCATGTCCTGGGCTGAAGGTAGGTGCTAAACCGCTGAGCCACCCGGGCTGCCCTATTTTCTTTTTCATACCATGTCTAGTGAGTCCTTTAATTCCTCATGTCTTATTTTTGCTTTGTCCCCTGCCTGTGGCCTGGGACCTTACCCTTCACATAACTACTGTAGAACTCTGGAGTCAGAAACCTGAGTTTCAGTCCTGTTTTCCCACTCAGCAGCTGAGCAATCATGGGCTTGGTTTCCTCATCTGTAAAAGAAGGCTCATAAAAATAGCTGTCTCAAAAGTAAGGAGTCAACAAAAGCATACCAGCCAAATCCTTAGCCTGGCACATCATTGTTCTTGTCCTTAGGGTTACAGAAGTTTGGTAAGTATTGAATGAATTTCTGTGCAATGTCCATAGTGGAAGCCTTTCCATCACTGATTCTTACTTAATCCTATAAAGTTCCCCAATGCATCAAACTCCCATAATAGCTTCTTCATCCTCCTACTTCATTTTGTCCTCCAAGAGTGACCCAAGTATTGGAACCCAGACCCCATTCAATTATGATTCATTGCTACATGGACCTAGTGGATATACAGGAAATCCCTCTCCTCCTGACTGTCCAGTTGTTGTCTGGTTTCTCCATCTTTTGCTCTGAGACAAGAACTGTTGACCTTGCTCTGATTTGGCAGAAACAAGACCAGTAGAAGAGTTCTGGACTATTTCAGATTTCTCTGGCAGGAAAGAGAGAGAAAAGAAAACCTGATAGAAGAAAGTGTAATTGCTATTGTATGGTATTATCTCCATATCCCATAGCAACAAATCTTATTATATTTTTTTCTTATTTAAACCATATTCATGAAGGTTTTATTGTTAACTTGATCCAGATGACTGATCAAAGCATAGTTCATTATTGCCACCTTGCTAAAATATTTTTAAAGGCAGTTTTAATATTACACTTTTATAGCTACATATTGCCATTAAGCTATTGAGTCTATTACTAGTCAATCAAGGATTTTCATTTTGTTTCAAGAGCTCCTTGGATAAACTCTTCAGAAATGTCAAAGAGATGGAGTATATGGCACCTTTTCACAGATGGTGTTCATCAGGGATTTTAGTTAATGGATAAAGTTTCAGTTTTCCATGGTTGACTTTTGGTGCTAACAAAAGTATTCCAAAGGCCCCTGCTCTTCTAAAGGCTAGGGGATAGTAAGGAAATGAATCCCATAACACCACCAAACCTTTTATTCTAAATGAGGTAAATAACCAGGGACATGGAGTATTTCACCAGGTCCATTTTACTAAAGAATGGAATATATCTTGGAGAAAACCAATTCAACTTTTCCAATAGCTCCAAAAGTATATGTTTGCTCTCCCACTCTCAAGAATAGCAACCAAAAACAAATATATAATAGGAAGAGCTAAACTACCATGTGAAGAGTTATATACTCAACTGGCTCATCATAGAGGCTGATTGTAGGCTTTTCTCTTTCATCTGTTCCAAACTAGTCTATACCCATTCTATCCATTCCTTCATACATCCATACGTTTATTTTACACACATTTACTTACTACTTATGCACCAGACTGTGTGCAGGTGCTGAGTGTAAGGGTGTTTCAGACATAGTGCTTCCCTTAAGAGAATTTCAACCTAGTGGTAGAGAAAGCCAAGAAAGCACGAGATTATTTGCCATTCATTGGGATAAGTGTTGTGATGGAAGGGGGCTTGGAGGTGGATACAGGAATACAGGATCCCTGGGGAAGGCAGTGGAAGAGCTCTTAATCCCTTCTGAGGCAGGCTTAGGGAAGGCGTTTCTGGAGGATAATGGTATTGAAGCTAAAATGGGTATAACTTCGGCAAAGGGATAGAGGATGAAGAGCATGACAGGAACAGAGAATAGCACATCCCAGGGCTGGGACATGGAGCATAAGAGGTGAGATTCAGAGGTGAACAGCAAGCAGTTGCCTCAGAAGAGCTTTGTAAGCTGTGGAGGAGCTAGGGCTCTTTTCCTGAGGGCAGTGGGGAGTGTCTGAGGATCTTAAAGTCAGGGACTAATGGGTCTAATGTCACTCCAGCTATAGATTATATTCAGTGGGAGGCAAGAGTGCAGTGGGAGAGCTGTTAGAGGAGTCTTTTGCCCTAGAGAAATAAGGTTGCGCCTGGAAGAAAGAGGAAGTGGAAAATGAAATCTGATTAGAGCTGTCTCAGCAGTCATGACATAATATAGTAAAATGAATATAACATAGTTAGCCAAAGGCAAACATGTCAGGTCAGCAGTTTGGTAGACACTGAAAAGGAAATAAAAATGGGCTTCAGTGCACTGCTAAATGAGTCCGTGAGTTCCCAAGTGTAGTGCTGTGGAAAGCTCTCCCTCTCTCTAACTGTTTTCGTTTTCCTGGGACTTCAATTATGACTGCCCGGAAGAACTATGGTTTAAGGCTATGTGGCGGCCACCTCACGTATCTGTTGACTGCAGGGATATGAACCATTGCACACGGCGTCACCTGATCAGTGTGTCTGGAGTTAGTTGAACAAATGCTATCCTTGTTAAAATTTCTACAGTTTTTCTTCTGTCGATCTTCTAAGAATGCTATTCATGGCTTCTTATCCTTCCAGACCATTCTTGGTATGTTAGGAAGCCAATATAATTGGGTGGGAATGAGAATAGGAAATATAGATTTAAAAAATTGAGAGGTCCATTTTCAATTTGACAATTAAGTGGGCAGGATCGGTCAAACTTTTTTATAGAAGGGAAAACTAGCAACCAGCCTGTAAGAAATTGGTCACAGTTTAAGGGATATGTTACAAGCAAGATAAATAAAAGTGGTCTAGAATATCAGGGCAAACTCTCATTATTCATCTCTGTTTCACACTCTTCTCTTCCAGTCCAGACTAATCAAAAGAAGCCTCTTCCGCTCACAATTGCTGTGTGTACATTTCCCCCAGATCTGGTATTCACATGAACAACATGGTTTATTTATATTTCAGCACCAAATTGGAAAGATGACATCATTCATTTACAGTCTTTATCCCATGACATGCCTATTCTCCAACACCTCATTTCAGCAGACACATTTAGGACTTCATATAGCATCTTGTTTAGCTTGTACATTCTTTTATGGGATACAGTTCAAAGGTAGGGAACTTTAGGCTTGTTGCTGGTAAGAAAATAATCTCATAAAATCACAGGAGCTTCCCCAAAGACTAAGGACATTATGATGTTTACAATAGCAGAGTTATTATTTGTTCACTTAGGCTTCATTGTTCATTCTTGAGTGAGCCCCCTTCCTTCCTGACCATAGCAGATCTTACAGCTCCCTTCAGGCTCTCTGAGTTCTATTAGAAGAAACAATTTCAGATTTATTAGTTCATGAGTTCAAAAGTACAGATTCTTGACAATACTGGAGTTTTAGGTGTGAACACTGAATTCAGAATCTTTTGTACAAGGGCAGGCTGAATGAGAGGACTCTCAGTACTTGGTCGGCAACAGCTCCACTGACCTGCTCTTTCTCACAAGATGTAACTTGTCCATTGGGTCTTCTGATGCTATAAATGGACAAGAGAAGGATAAATATGCTATCGGTTGCCAAAGGTTGCCTGGGATTTATTATTTAATTGTTAGATGGATTTTTCTCTCTATTTTTATTGTTTTTATCCATATACATACATGTTTTTTATACCCACTGTGGGGACTTTCAAATATTGTACACATTTCTCAAAGTGGAGTACATCACAAGACATCCTCTGGCAGATAGAATTGGGATATAAAGTGTTTCCAAAACTGAGCAGAACCAAAGCATCTATAGGAAAGCTGTTTCTGCCTAATTAGCTGTTTGCTTTTTCTGCTAGCAGTATGGCAAAGAGAAAAGGCTAGAGATTGAGAATCGGAAGACCTAGGAAATTTCCATGTTCTATGGTAAGGAGACTCTGAGGGCTGAAATCTCTGCTTTCATGTTCTGGCTGCAAGTGAGGATAGTAATTACTCCTCCCAGGAATGTTTTGAGGATAAGTTAGATTGCACATGAAACATACTACAAAAATATACTATATTGGGTCCAGAATTGTTATCAGAGTATTATTTATGTTACAAAATAGAATTCCAACCATTTGGAGGGTCTGCCAGCCTTTGATTTCCAGCTCTCTTGAAGTACTTCTGACTCACTGTCATCTCAGGTCACCAGTGGGATTGTTATGGCAACTCATGAGATGTCCTCAACTCTCAGTAAACTTCCCTGGCTAAAAACAAATGTGCAGTCACCACTAGGATGGCAGCATCCCCCAAAATTCAGTCCCCTCATTGAAGCAACATGCACAGTATATTTACATTTACTAGGCTTCGTTCGATTCTGGGGAGAGGCAGGTGGAAGAAACAAGCTCAATTTGACCAACAGTTGAACAGATAGATCTGAGGTTATGCATGATAAATAGGAGGTGCATGTGCCCTGGCATCAGGGGTGGGATTGGGAAAAAGCTCCTAGAGAACAAAAATGCTGAATTAGCCAGACACAGAAGGTAAGGGGTAAGGGTAGGTGGTTGCGGGAGGTACCACAGGCAGAAGAAACAACATGTATAAGAAGGAGAGGTTATACTGTAAATGTAGCAAAAATAAAATAATAGAATTTGATTTTTACTGCAAGCCTATGATGGGCCAGGTCCTGAACTGACACTTGAAGCTTATCATATTCTTTGCTCCTCACAGCAACCCCAGGGAGGGGGGGGCACTATTACTTCTATTTGGTAGTTGAGAAAATTGAAGTTTACAAATAGTTAACTCTCAAGATCACATAGCCAGCAAAGAGATTATGCAGGACTTGAATCCAGACAGTCTTCTCTTCATACACACATGTGTAGTCTCTACATTTCCTGGCTTTCTGGGGTAGATATTTTTATCTGCCCTTTTCCCTTGTCTATAGGCACTTTTCTAGATTCTGTGACTCTGTTTAGGCAATTCATTGCTGGTCCCTTTCTTGCCTTACATAATAAAACAAGGTAATTGTGTGTCCTGGGAATTTAAACCATGACACCTAGCTACCTCATGTGATAAACATAATGGGACATAAATTACAGTAGTTAGCTCTTCTACATCAACTTTGCTCCTTTTGTTCAATTTCCCCAAAGAGCACTATCAGTTAAATTGTCCACAGAGAGTCCTTTCCCTAGAAGCCATCAGAGCAACAAACCTTCTCCATTGCTATTTTTGCATTTGGCAGCTTTTGAGTGGATTCCTCTGCTTTGTCTCACAAGACCATTACTTGTCTGTAGTTTTGTGTCTCCACCCAGCCCTGTTCCATCATTTTTTGTCCAGGGCTTCCTTCTCTTGCTTGCTCTAGAGTATAGGATGTGACTGTTGGTAGTTTGTGATTGCAAGCTTATTCTGGATCTGTGTGTTCTCTTGATAATGTAAAACAGAGCACCTTCGGGTTTATGTCCATTTTTCCCCCTTATAAATCACATGAAGGGGAAGTACATTTGCATCTAATGTAGATCCAAGAACAGGGTAATTTCAAGAATGTGACAAAACCTCTTTTACCAAATGGCATGGTGCATTCTTTATTGAGTTTCAATTTGACTAAAAATGAAAACTTCTGGATTAGGAACCAAAGGAATCCTAGACGTACTGTAATTATGCCCTGAGTCTTTTTGGCTGGTTTTCCAGCTCCTGATAGACTCTTCTCTGGTTTTTGTTCTGTGCAGACCCAGAACAGAATGAAGCTGATGGCAGACAACTACGATGAGGACCACCATCATTACCACCACCACCACCACCACCACCACCACCGATCTCCTGGGAGGTCGCAACATTCCAATCACAGGCCTTCTCCCGACCAGGTCAGTTTCATTGCCGCTTACCTCCAGGACCCCTTTTACCCTTTGGATATTTTAAGATAAAATAAATAATCCTCAAGAAATAATAAACAGCATAAAGTGATACGTCCTTTGAACTGAAACTAATAGCTTTGGTATTTATTTCCATCACTCAAGGAGTCTAAATGTTTTCCTTTCTCCTTCCTCTTTAAGGTTTTGTCTGTTCTTGTTTATGTTATGCATTTTCTTTCCTCCCCTCCTTTCTATTTTCATAGATATGAAGTCTGTTGCTGGCTCAGTATCTAATGGTGGGTTACTTTGGAATGTCTCTCTCAGAGTTTTAAGAGAAAGCACTTTGTTTCCATGAGCTTGGCAACCAGAGAAGCCTTGAGTTTCATGAGCACTTTCCTAGAAAATTCCTTAGTGATGCAAATTAATGTGGGGTAAAACAACATGAAGAGAAATCAGTTTTGCTTGCATTTTACCTGGTAAAGTCAAGGGATCTGGTTTATTTGATTTGGACCCTATCTTCTCCCTTGACTAAGTGAAGCAAGTGAAAAGACGGGTTGACAAAAACAAAAATCTCCTGTGGTCTTCAATATTTGCATTTACCCACCAAATGTAAAAACTAATGACTGTATGGGATTAAAACTCCTGAAAATGAACTTCATGGAAATTATGAAGTTAAATGCAAACTAGCAGGTTGATATAGTCAGTATTGCAGTATTTCCTCCTTTATTGTACCATGAGCTTCTTGTGTGTGTATGATCCTAGTGTAGCTTATACAATAAATTTCAAGAGGGAAAGGGCCGTAGGTAATGGAATATAATCATCTAGATAAGTGTAAATGCCTTTGTTATATATTTCTGGGTATGTGAGGGGGGAGGACTTACTGGAATTACCTATGTGAAGAGAGGTTTAACTGTTTGTTGGAGGAAGAGGTGCTTATTATGCTAAGACCATTTTTCAGATGGCTCCATTTCCTTTGCACCTCATGTCACTAGTCTCCCAAAGAAGTTAAGATTACAAGTCTCCAAGATGTTTTACTAGGGGTACAACTCCAGGGGGAGCCATTTATATAGTATGCAACATAAGAAGTGCTCCTGGAGCTTTGCAGTAAAGTAGCTCCAACCAGGAGGCCCTCTGCCTCCAACCCCCAGCTTGGCTCTACCCTTATACTACAAAGCATTTGCCCTCAGAGACCCCAACATTACAGATGTTCATAGAGGACATCTAGATTTCTGAAGTCAAGTTCAGAAAGGCACCAGTTCATGTTATTAGTTCTCAAAAATAGTTCTTAATTTAGCAATCAGCAAAGTAGAGAGAGATAAAAATTTCATGTCATTATCGTGTATGCTTGTGGTTTTGCTTTTATTTCACTTTATTTTTTCATATCTCATCCCTTGCTATCACCACCACCTCGCCTGTACTCACCCATCGTGGTATACCTGGCATCCTGCTAACTAAATGTCTTCGTTCTTGTTCTTAATCCCAGCCTTTGGCACACTGACCTTTGTTCCTTGAACTTCTCCTGGGAGGAGTAAATGTGAGACTTTATTGGTGCTAGAAGGCCACCCTGGGCTTTTTTCCCCCAGAGAAATAGGAGCAGAGGGCACTATAGAGGCAGAAAGAAGGATTTGGAGCCAACGGGTTTGGGTGTCGGGGGATGGTTAGTCACACAAGGACCTGCTGAGATAAGAAACAGGCTTGTTTCATCACAGAGACACATATGCTAATATGTCCTGCTAGAAACTAGACACCAGATCAAAATTATCTGCCTTGTGAATGATATTTCTCACAAAAGCTAATCTCCTGCTACTTTTCCAGAGATCTTTAAACACAAAATAGAGGTCTTGCTGGCTTGGTTGACTGTCTTATGTTTGTCTACCACCACTAGAGGTTGTCATAGGGTGGAAATCATTGCTCAAGGGCAATGCTCTTCCCGGAAGAGTTATTGTCCCTTGAGAAGTATCTGGCTAAGATGTGTCATCAGGACCTCTGATATACCTTTGTCATTGCTACTGTTAGGAGGATGGTGATGGTCATCCACCTTCACATCCTTCATTTCAGTGACCACTCTAAGCAACCCATGGACATAGAGGTAGATAACCTCATCTTCTTCTACAGATGAGAAATTTAGGCCCTGGGAGGGGTGGTGGTACACTGACCTGAGTCCTGCTTCTGGTTATTTGCTCATTCAACTAATACTTGGAGCACATATTCCATGCCAGCTACTATGCTGGCCTTGGGAAAGAACATGATGGACAAGAATCCCTACCTTTAGGGATTTTGCTGTGTAGTCTGAAAACAAAAATTCAGGTCATCTGATGTCTTGTTCAGTTTTTTTCTGGATTGTGTCAATCAAAACATGACATTGAAAAGGTAGTTACGACTTAACTTGTGGCCTGTGACTTAGGAACTCACTCTGCAGTGAAGTTTAGGAGCCAAAAAAATGGTGCAACTCCAAATAAAAGTAACTTATTTGCCTCTTCCATAATCATAGCCCTGATTCTACGGACTTGACCTATCATTTTTACTACCACTGAACTTTACAAAAACAGACTCTATCTCTACTATGTGAAACTGCTATCTCTTATGCATATATAATTAGCATGATCCCCACATACCCTTGAAAGTGGCATACCCTTGACCAGAAGGATAACTTTGCCATTTTAAATTGGAGTCAGCAAAGCTATAAGGCTTCATTGATACACTCTTTCAATTAGAGAAAAGAGAACTGACTAAGAAGACCTGCAAAAGTAGATTGCTTCCAGTGATAGAAATGGCAAGATCCTCTGGGCTGGTGAGCTTTTTGAATAGGAGTCACAGGTCTTGGACAACCATACCCTCCGTTAAAAGCACCAACAGCTCATATACCAATATATGGGTTGTTCTAAAACTAAATTCCAGAATGCCATAGTCATCAGAAGGCTGAGAAGTCTTTCCCAGATGATTATAAACTCTATATAATTGTGCACACATATATACTAGTATGTATGGAGTGGAGGTACTTCTCAAGAAAAAGTGACAGCCTTATGGTGACAGCATAAGGGTCTGAACAATGAATTGATTTGGATGGGATTTAAACTAAATGTCCACGATGTACCTATGTTAACTGAACTGACTTAAAGGGAAGATGTCTCTTCCAAGGGATTCCTGATTTCTTTACCATGAATCTTCCAGCCCTGACTTTCCTGTAGCCTGGGGGTTGACCAGCAATATCTTCTGGAGGAGGAACTACAAAATGTTGCCATTGTCTGTTGAGCTTTATTAAAAGGTCAGAACATGTGAAAATAAAGAAATATAAAAAAACCAGTCACTTTGCTACTTTTCCAGAGAAATTCATTTTTCCTTAGGAAATTCAATTTAAGTATCCTAGGCACTTGCAGAATTAGATTCTTTTTCCATTTCTTGCTTGCCCCTTTCTCCTTCACTATGATTTTGCTTTCTCCTCAGGAGAAACTGAATCCAAGGGTTGTAAGTCTAGACGAGCATTTCCCAAAGTAACTTTTGAAACATTAGTCCCAGGAGGAAAATCTTGAAAGAAAGATTCAGTGAATAAAGAATTTTGTTAAAGTGCTGCATATTATAAGTCAATCTTAGAGAGTCTTGGTGCAATTAGCAGATCAAAGGATCTAAAAAGTCATATAAGAAAGAAAACTCTCCAATTTTATTTAATCCAGCATTTCCCAAACTAATTTGCTCATAGAATCTTTTCTTTTCTTTCTTTCTTCTTTTCTTTTCCTTTCCTTTCCTTTCTTTTCTTTTCTTTTCTTTTCTTTTCTTTTCTTTTCTTTTCTTTTCTTGTAACATCTGTGCTCTGAGAAATACTGTTCTCAGAGTATCAGGTGAAGAAAGAGACTACCCAGTTTAAAACATAGCTGCCAACAGTGTTTTTCATCAGAAGGTGGAGTTTTGAGGCAAATACAGCATAGCAAAAAATCAGAGTGCCTCTTTCATTCATTTATTAGGATACCTTTTTAAAGGCTATAACGTCTGGGAATGAGTTATCCTATCAAAAACCCAGTAGATCTGAACTAAGGAAACCTTTATAAGGGTGAGGACCCAAGAAAGCAAGAATAATCATAAATACATGGCCCCTCAGAAATTGAAAATTAGTGTAATGAGGGGAAGAGGCAATTTTGAAAACACATAAGAGAAGTCAGTGGGATGTGGCAGTCCAGCAGCTTAGACACTTACCTGAGAAAGAAGCAGGTGGCACTTGGTGGCCTATGACCGAGCAATGGCCATAGCCATTGAAATGTCCAAGTAGATCATTCAGACAAATCCTAATAATAATGCCATATTTGAAATTTTTCAAACCAAGAGGTAGGCACAAATATTTCCAAGCAGAGACAATAAATACTTCCCATGACACAAGCTGCTGGTAAGCTTTGAGAAACGACAAAGGCTATAGAATAAATGGAACATGCTGGAACCACATTCATTTTTATTTTCAGTGAAGTAACCAAGATTGATTTTAGAAAAGTCAAGTGGAAACTCAACTTCTTCCAAATGCCCTCTGTACCTGCCACCAGTACACTATCTGTTATTATGTCTCAGGAGCATCTTTCTTTGACATATCAATTACGTTAAGTCTTTTTAGTATGTGATTTTTTTGGTCTCAGGAAAAACCCGTATTTTATTAATCTCCTAATAGCTTCTAAGAAATGCATAGCGTCAAAGTGAACTCTAGACCCCAGCCAACTCAAAATGCTGGGCCTTGTTCAGGATGTCCTTTGGCATCCAGGACTCACATTCCTGTGTCTGGGACTTAGGATGGGCTTTGGCTCTTTAAGGACCTGGATTTCACTGCCTTTTTTTTTTTTTTTTTTTGCAAAATGTGCTTCCATTTGTTAAAGCATTCTAATTTGTAGGGACCTAACTGGAAAAATCCTAAACATTTTTTGTCTGGAAACCTCAGAATATATGACCACTTTCCAAGCCCAGAACTTGCATCTCTTTTCTCTTATTTTTGAATGGAAATGCTCACTCACAGGAGTTGAGAAGCTCAAGGACTTTTGACTACTTTGAAGACTTTTAGATCCCCTTTAAAATTTATATTTTACACTTATAAAAATCCTGCTTCTAAAGGAGAGCTACAGAGTCCAGGATCATGGAGGCATTATGGAAAAATTTGGTTGAATTTTATGTTCTATTCATACTCTGTTACATATCGCAAAGTTTATTCACAACTGGGTGGCCCACAGTGGGCACTCTCTAAATGTCTGTTGAATGAGATGTTCCCTAAGGAACTTTGGGAAGTAGGACTGGCAGACGGAAGGATCTCCATTGTACATGTAAGGAAATTGGAGCTCAGAGATGCTGTTAATTATTCACAGACACAAACCTGGAAATCAACAGGCCCAAGGTGAGGTCCTGGGTCTCTGAGCGCTGTACATTGGCGGCAAACCTCTTTGGATGTCAGTATGGATGCATTTATGCAACCACGTGTATTAAATATGGTTGCACAGCTATAACATCAACTTTTTCTAGAGTACACATTGCTGTCACCTTTCCCATTGAATTATAGTAAATTTTATCCTATTTTGATGTATTTTCCAAAGTTGAAAAAAAAATGTCATCTCCTCAGTTCTCTTTCCATTTTCCTCAGCTCCCACTGTCTTTATTTACATTCTTCTGTTATGTGACTTTATCCTTTCATTTCCTCCCATTTCACCTGTTGCCTTTTACTCTTTATTCTTGCTGTCCCTGTGCCAGTGAAAATGCAGCTTCCTGCAATTCTTCCACTGCCATGGAATTACCAGAGGGAGATCCTCAAGCAGTGGAAAGCGTGGTACAGAGAGGGAGGGAAATTGCCCTGGGTTACAGAGGGCCCTTAGCAGTGGATTGCCAGGACTCACAATCCCTTGCTCATTCACTTATGAGTCTATGCACAAACAAGAGTCTGGGACAAGCCAGGCTCCCAGAGCAAAGTAGAGGATGCTTCCCTGGGCCAGGGGCTACTATCAGATCTGCCAGGGCTCAGGGCCTACTTTAAGGTAGTGACCTTCCTGTGGCAGAAGATGGTTTTTCCATTTTGCATCCTTAACTTTAGGGTGTTTACTCTGCTAATCTATTCCCAGAATAGATATTGGTTGCCTTAGTCCTAAATATTGCTCACTCCACTTGGCAATTTCCAGAATTTTTCTACAGATGTAAATAGTGAACATTCGTTCTTTCTTTGTTGCTCTTGGTTACTGTGTGGTCCTGGCACATGTTGGCTTTCAGCTAAGACTTGAGTTTGTATGACTGGACATATTTCAGAACACTGAATGTCCATTTTGACTTTTTGCTGAAAATTCCTGTTGAATTTTACTGGAGATACATGTCATTTTCCCATAAGCCATCAAATAATTTGGTCACTAAAGAACCTAAATGTGGTCTTCTTTGCAAGCTATGTATACAGGACAGATATACAAATTGTATTTTAATATGTAATGAAATGGTCTCAGTGGTCCCACCAATGTTGAGTGCCACCTATGCTCTGCCTCAGAGGTTGCAACCCTTGCTATCTTGGTTTTGAGATTTCTGGTCCCCAGTCATCCCTTACAGTCAAAAAAAAAAAAAAAAAAGAAAAGAAAAGAAAAAGAAAAACCATAAGGTAGAGTTAGCTCAAAATAAAAATAGGAAAAAAAATAAAAATAAATAAATAAAATAAATAAAAAAAAATAAAAATAGGTTTTTTGTCCTCTTGCTCTCCCACCTCTGTCCATGCTGCACACACCTGGGCCTTAGGTACCTGCTGTCTGATAGAATTAGTCAGTATCCTACAGAGCCTTTCCATAGGAGGGGAATTTCTAGCCATTCCTACAATTAGGTCCTCGTTGAGGTAGTGGCTGGAGGCCAGTGACAACATCTCCAAACCCCAGATGTTTCTTAGCCGCAGATCTGTGTAGTAAAAACCCCCTGCTCTCTTCCTCCCCTTCCTCCCTCTCCCAGAGGCCTGCATTTTATGTTTGGTCAACAAGGAGTTGGTAGAGTCTCATTGTCCACCAGGAGAATGAAGCTGTCACAGCAACCCCTCCCCAGGCCCTATTACTTCTCAGAAAGCCAACTCAAGGCCCTTGGATTCCCCAGTTGCCCACAGCCCCTCTCCGTGAAATGGTGGATGCAGTTTATGATTGATTCCCTGCTTGCCTCATACTTTCACCAACAGATTAGCCAAAGTGCAGCCCTTTGAATTCTAACAAACAGACAAGGGGCTTAACTTGCTCCATTGCCCTCTGAAGATGGATTCTGTATATAGAGTTGTTATTCCTAGCTTTTGCGTAGGAAGGAAAAAAAAGAATTTATTTTATGTTTTGAGGTTAAATGAATGTGGGATAAATGTATACATAGTGTCCTGTGTGTATATATGTATGTATCGCTATATGTCAGACGAACTGAGGACTTTCCCACATATGGAAGAATTTCTCAAGATCATGTTTAACTGGAAAGTTCTCTCCTTAACTTCCCCTGAGTACATGTTTGAATATACATTATATATACATATATTCGTGTGTGTGTGTAAATACGTTTTCATGTTTCCTACATAGAAGAAAAATTAACTACCATGTATCAGAGCTACTAAAGTATAGTTACAGCACAACAGAAAAAAGCAGAAATTTTGAGTCCCCTATGACAGTAACCTAATAAGAAAAGTTACATGTCTTTGGTTTTTAGTATCGGTTTCCCATCAAGCTAGTATGTTGGAAGCTGGCCTGAATAAGAAATGACCAGGTTTTTTACACAACAAACCTAATTTCATGGCCCACTTCTTAGATGAAGACTTGGGTTTTGGCTTTCGGCAGGGATAAAGGCTTCAAATTAAAAATCCATGAAGAAGGCTTCTGTTGGCTGATGTTGATTGGATGAGAAGAAATGTTCAGAGGTTTCAGCTGTTCCCACTGTTTGCTGGTCCTCTCACAATCAGAGCCAAAAAGATTCTGGGGTGCATTTTGAAATAAATTTTATAAGTCATTTGTCTCTTTCCTTTTTTGAGAAAAAGATAATTAGACATTAAAAATTGAGATGTAACACATTTAACATTATGTTAGTTTTAGGCATATAACATAATAACTTGATACATGTATATATGCAAAATGATTAGCAGAATCCATTTAGTTAACATCCACCACCACACACAGTTACAAATTCTTTTTTTCTTGTGATTACTTGCCTCTTTGCTGATACTCCTTTTATCACAAGTGAATTAGAAGACGCTGTGTTTAAAACCCAGCAGGATTTTTAAAAGTAGATGAAACAGAAAGATAGCTCAGATATCACTTTTTTCTTTATCCCTCAAAGACTACTAAAAATCACCGAAGCTACTGAAACACAAGGAATGCGTGGTTTCTCACCATTGGGAAATAAAGGTGGCAGCTTGTTTGCTTGTTTTTAAGAGCAGAAGCTCTGGAATGACCCTGCCAGGGCTCTCTGTGAGGCCACAGGTAAAGAAGGAAATGAGGACAAACATCTGAACTGTTGCTGGGGGACTATTTAACTCTCCTTCCTCTACCAGCAGTTGTGAGTTTACCCAACCATCACAAGCCACAGAAGAGCAAGGGAGGCGGGGTGACAGCCTCTGGGGAGCTGGCTTTGCAGATGAGCAGGTTGTTACCAAAGCTCTTTAATCTGGGTGTGATGTTAATTCCTGACATGTAAGCACATGAGGGCACAGTTTGATAAACCCTGCCAGGTAGGGTCTTCATGCATGGGAAAAAGGCAGAGCCGCTTAATACAGCAGGATCCTCTTATTAGAAAAGGATTTTTTCCTTACAGAAGACTTGAGCCTGTTGAAGATTTCAGTCTTACTCTATTTTGGGTCAAGTGTTTGTCCCCCCTTTTACTGATTCCTCTCAGTTTTCAACCTTGTTTGCAGTATTAGGGTTTCATTAAAAGATTTGTTGCAGTATCTTTTGAGTCAACAGGGGTTTTCAGACACAGCCTGCACTCCCCAGCTTGTAGATGTAACTCATCTTGGCAACACCAGAGGGTTGATTCCTTTTCAACTTGCTGCTTTAATCCAGTCACATTTGTCTAAGAGGCAGATCAGCTCCCCCGTGGAAAAGGGGGTGGCCAACCTTGAAAACAGCTGAAAGCAGAGAGATCCGTTTTCTGTTGCTAAATACTACTGTTCCTCTTTTTTTTTTTCTTGAACTGATGTCATGAGGATCATGTTTGACTTACACACACCAGGTACTTGTAGTACCCTGACAAGAATGGAGCAGCACAGGGAAGAGAATCAGAAACATCTTTTAAACTTAAGTACACTGCACACACACAAATTCTGAAAACTGTGTTACATACACAATAATAGCGCTTTAAAATTGTCTCAGCATCTCTATATGAATGATGTGAATAACCTCTAGCTGTGAACAGCCCAGAGATGCTAAAATATCTGAGGCTAGTTTTATACACTATCAGGTCCTTTTTATACATACTCTTTTGCCTTTGACCTGAGTCCATTGTCAAATAATTTGTCGCAGTAGTAGCAAACTATAGATGCTACCAACAGGGATGGTGAGCCTAGTTGTATTTGTATATGTTTGTAGCATCTACAGAGTGGTTTAATTTACATTCTCCAAGTTAATTCAGTTAGTACCCTCTGAAGCATCAGGGTCAGGATATGGTCCCATTTTTCTTTCTGAGGCAGCTGAGGAAGTGATGAGTCAAGAGGCTAGGGGATTTGTTTGCCCACTAGCCAGATAATGGCAGAACCAGAGTCATGTTAAAAACACAGTTTTCACTGTATTTAACAAAGCCAAGTGTTAATGACTGATGGATGAGGGAGCAAATATAAAGCCTGTCTCCACCCTCACCCCTTTTTTATGACTGTCTGGCAGTGGTTCAGCTTTTAACAGATGTTGACTTTGGGCTCTGAAACAATATTGTTGGCCAACATAGAGCCTTCCAGCATTTCCATCTACAGCTGGGTATCTTGCATCTTTAAGCTGAGAGATCTGGTGCCATGCACCAAAGACTGGTTTGTCAAAATTACTTTTGCTGGAAGGAAAAAGAAAACTACTTTCTTCAAGTTGCCTCACAATGAAGGGCCCTCCAACATCAAGAAAATGCCTGAAGATATTTCATTAGACGTGAAGGGGAACTCCATCCCCCTACCCCCATACTTTGTAATATTCTTAATGGTTTAGCAAAGGACTCAGATGGTTGCCCTGCCTAAGGTGTCCCTGTGAGTTGAACTTGCTGAGAAGATCCAACTCAGACTGCACAGGCTTCCAGTCTGTACCTCTTTCTTGAGAAACACCCCAGTGTCTTTTAAATATATGAACATCTCCTGTCAAGCTCCCCCTGAGCCAGTGATATTCAGCTTTCACCAACTGGGGTTAAAAGAATAAACCAGGGAAGTGGCTGGTGCAAAGGGGGAAGGAGCCATTCTTGGGAGAAACAAGTAAACACAATCTTGGCAACCCTAAGGAACTCTGGAATCCAGGCAGCCTTGTGTCTCAGAGGAGTTGAGTCATTCAGAAAAGCAAGAACTGATCCTATATACTTACTCATTTGGAAATAATTTGTTAAATTCCCACATCTGAGACATTGTGAGGCAGTGTGAAGTGAGTGAAAGCTCTGCCTTTTCCTTCAGGGACCTTGAAATTCGTTGGGGGTGCTGCTGATATATGCCCACTTAAGGGACAGGTACTGCTTACATGTGAGGCTCTCTTGTCTTCCGATAGCCAGAGAGACCCAACCTAAATTGTGCCATCCAACTCCAACCAGGACATTGAGGTTGAAAGAGGGCAGTGCAAAGTCCAGAGTACTTCAGAGCTGGGCAGCCCCGGGTGGCTCAGCAGTTTGGCGCCGCCTTCAGCCCAGGGCGTGATCCTGGAGACCCGGGATCAAGTCCCACGTCGGGCTCCTTGCATGGAGCCTGCTTCTCCCTCTGCCTGTGTCTGCTGCCTCTCTCTCTCTCTGTGTGTGTCTCTCATAAATAAATAAATAAATAAATAAATAAATAAATAAATAAATAAATAAATCTTATTAAAAAAATGAACAAAAAACAAAGTACTTCAGAGCTGAGAAAAGCTGAACCAATCAATGCCTTCAGGGGTCAGATCTTCTTTCTGTGGCTTCAGAGTTCATATGTCAGAAGGGTATACCTTTGTGGTCAGATAGACTGGAATTTGACCCTGACTCCATAGCCAGGTGTCCTTTGGTGAGCTATCTGATCTTTCTTTCAGCCTTCCTTTCTATATCTGCACAAAGGGCTTCCCAACTCTTGTTGGGGGCACAAAGGGCTTCCCAACACTTGTGGGGCAGTGGTAAGACTCCGTGAAGAAACACAGAAAAGCTGTCATACTCTCTCTAACCTTGCACAGGTACTAATACCTGCTGAATCATTTGTAGCCCAGGTCAGAAATAAGCTAACATTTATACTTCAACAGAACACAGAAAAGGTGTCTGAATCTAGATAGGGTTTTCTTCTTCTTTGGAGCAAACTTTTCTGCAAATGGGCCTCACAAGCTGTAACAAATACAGATCCTATAAGAGTTTACAGCCAGTCCTGACCTCATCACCTGAACAGAGAAATCCATCTATGGGCTAGCTAAGCTTTACAAGAGGCAGGAGAGGTGAAAGGTATGGATGGAAGGTCTCCAAAGAGAAGATTTTGACTTGACCCTGAGAGTAAACTTACTAGTGCCTGACAAGGCTAGGTGCCCCTGTTTTTCAGATTCATACCCATTTTTTTCCTTTACACATGTATTTGTCTTCACCAACTCTGGCCAAATCTGTAGTTGGAAATGCCAAGGGGAGCTGCTTTGGTTGAACTCAGACACAGGGCACATCATAAATCACATACTATAGTCCCACTTCCAGGAATTTTGCAGCCAAAGTTAGCAGAGTCCTGGAGCTTGATGTTTCCAGAAAGTGTCAGAGAAGGCAGAGACTGAAGTGGGCGTAGGGATAAACCTGGTAGCTATCTATACCAGACCCTATTATAACCAGGACAATCTTTTTGCATCCCTTCCCCCAAGGAAGCCAGGGTGAACTTCCTGGCAGAGACAGCTAGCTGAATTCTCACAGAGGCAAGTGGGCTGATTTGAAGGTGACGCTTCCATGATTTCACTCTCATTTTCGGCTAGGACAGGTGTGATGGTACAATCCCCATTAGGAACCTAGTCCTCCAATTTCAAGAAAAAAGCTGGCTGTTAACTCAAAGAGAATTGTAGGTGTTTTTGAAAAAAAGAAAATCCAGTGATGAGCTGGGGCTTACTGGCTGGCTATAGATAATACTTAAAAATAGAGACCAATTAGAAGTTTACACTGGGCCATTTACCATGCGATATTGTACAGTTCCTTCCCAGAGCTTCTTTGCTGGGGCTAACAAATGCCCCCCACAACAGGAAGTCACCTGTCTTGTCAGTGATGCCTCATCCCTCTGCCCTTAGATCTTGTCATCAACATAGCCCTGTGAGTGGCCTATCCCCCTGAGGAATTTTATCTTAGTATTTAGAATCCCATTAGGGCCCAGCATCTGAGACTGCAGGATTTCCATCAGGGCCTCATATAATCTCTGGAGCTATGGATTCATCCTGAGGTTATTTGATAGCTAAGCCTCCCCACTATTCAAAATTTGCTGTTTTGTGGTCACTGTGCTTTGGGCTTCAGCCCACCTTGGATGTTCCCATCCCCAGATGCTGTGGAAAAAAGCACATGGATGACTGATGGGAATAGAGGCTTTCTTCCCATCCAGATATTTTGGCAACTCCTGGCATAGCAATCACTCAAGAAGGATACACAAGGGAGGTAACACCAGGCAACATCCAGAAAAGCCACTGCAAAGTAGATTTGGAAACAGAAAAACAAGGAAACTGTCTCTCCCAGACCTGATAGATGCATTTTGAAAGTCCCAAGAATTTCTAGATAGGTTGGCATGAGGTTAGGGATCAAGCAACATTTATCTGTTTCTTATTTTTTGTCTCCCAAATTTACATTTCTGTTCAGTAAGATTGCTGAACAAATTAATATTTGCATACAAGGAGTAAGCAGTGCAGGAGTCAGACAGCTGTGAATGTTTGGAAATACTGGGAGCTCCCCCTCTGATTAGCTCCTGCATTTTTTGTTTTTTATTCCCTAAGCAGACTCACTCTGACCCAGATCACTTGGTGATTAGGGTCAATTCATGTTTAAGCTTTGAAGATTAGAGAGACCAGAAATGGCCACCACCACCCTTTCTATTTTCTGTTAGAAACTTTCAACTTTAGAAACAAAAAACCTGAAAAAAATGCATAATATTCCGAGTTCACTAAAGGAATTTATCCACATTTCTGCCATGTTAAATGTTAGCAAAGTTTATATTGGACTGTCATATTTCTTTACTTTATTCACCAGCATACAAGACGTCGATCTCAACATCTGGTTTTTAATAACCCTGGACATCTGGGAGCTCCTTTTTATTCCTATGGTGGACGAGGCACAGTAGTGATATTGGCAGTGTATATTTTCAACCTACAACTCCTGTCTGTTTCAATCATAATTAATTACCACTTTTTAATATATTTAATTTGCTAAAAGTCATTTGCATTAGACCACATTTCACTGTTAAGAAAATAGTGGTAGATTTTGGTGCCAGTGGCTTTCTTTTTTTTCTTTCTTCTTCAAAATTTAAAACACCCTATGAATGGATTTGAAACAAACTAATGTATACATCTTGTTGAGTTTTAAATGCAAAATGAAATAAACTGCTCTGCAAGGAAAGTGGTTTTACAGCCATTTAGAAGCGGTCAGTAGGAGCTGTGGGCTGCATTTTAGGGAAAGCCTCCTATTTTGTTTTGTAACTTTGGCAAGTCATAGCGTCACTATGCGCCTGGAGTTTTCCTATTGCAGTGACTTTGGGGGTCAAAAACCTTATAATGAAAACAAGGGCTACATCCAGAGAAGTATACTTACACACATCCCTACAACATTCTTCTTTGAAGTTCAAGGGGTGGCTAGAACCCTAGAAACCCATTTGTGGGTGCCTGAGGGTCCCATGCTGTAGACTTTCCTTCTTCATTAGCATAAAAAGGAACATTAACTTTGCTTTTCTCCAGTAACTGAAAGGAAGTTTAATGAATGTAAAAATACATATTTCTCAAGTTACGTAGGGAAAAGATAAGTTTATTGCCAGAAGCAATTGCTAGATTGTGTAGTGGCTAAAAAACAAAGATAAATTATACATGGGAAGACCCAGCTAAAGCGATCAATTATACCTTTTTTTTTTTTTTTTGCTAGAATATTCCTATCTAAACTGTCAGTGCAAGTTCACACTAAGTTGTCCAATTTGTACTCTGTGCAAATCACTTGGTGGACTCAAATCAGTTGGGGATTGTTAACCCTTTGTGGGCAATAGATGCCCTTGGCAGTCTGGTAAACTCTGGCCCTCTTCTCAGAATATTTTTAAGGCACAAAATAAAATACACAGAAATAAAAGGAAATAAATTATATGAAAACTCACTTCAAGGACCACAGATCTGATGCTTGAATAGATGAAAATTACCCTAGCCTATTGGCAAGATTAGATTGAACTCTATTAAATTGCTGTTTTTCTAGATCAAAAATGGTGAAATATTGGCATTTTTATATGATTCAAACAAATATTACAACTTATGCAATAAGAATCCAAATGGTGAGAAAATGATCCAAATTATTTTGTTTCCTATTCCTGGTTTTCAAAACAAAGAAGCAAATCATGGCAAAACGTGGTTTCATTGGGGATTTATTAAAAAACACAGCTCCCAAATTATGCGTGAGATCAGGATATGACATTCAGTCCTCTACATTTTGTTTCAATCTTTGCAGTAAAAAGTGAGAATTTGTGTTCAGAACAGGACCTTGGGATGGTAGATTTACTTCTGTCTTCAAAGACTGAATTTCTCTGCCTGTTGGCCACTTCACTAAGTGAGGAAAGTGGCCAGAGCCATTCTGGAAAGATTTTCAACAATGAGAATTCAGACCAAATAAGTTTCAGTTTATCCATAGTTGAGCACAATTCTAAGTTAAACAAAACTCTCTTTCTACGAGCATTCTACTGAATTGAAAGTTTTCTCTCTTTGAAACTTATTTGATTGCAAATGTATAATCATTCCATTCAAATGTATAATCATTCCGTGGTGTGCACATCCTCTTTTATGCTGAGAGCAAAATAGAACCTGACAAATAGAGAAGATCACAGCATGTTTGAGCCTTTGTGAAATAACCGATGTGAATTATCGCATGCTACAAAAGTTTGTTCCACCCAAGTAGATGGAGTTGGTTTTTTTTTTAATTCTTCTTCAGCCTTTATTGATACTCTAAGCTTAAGAGAAATTAAGGGTATTTGATTACTATAATTACTTCTCTGCTTACTTAAAAGGTTTAATCTACTCCTTAGGCATATGCAATTCAAATTGCATGCTTTCCAAAAATATAATCATCTGCTAATGTAGACTAATTTTAATCTTCTAATCCAATCTTGACACAGAGTCAGAGCTGGGTGGGTGGAATGTTTTTGTGTGTGGGTTGCCATAGATACAAAACTCAGTTATGTATTTGACAAGTCAGTGATGTGGAACTTAAGTTACTATAGATTTTTTTTCCTCACTCTTTAAGGTTAAAAAACAAAGTGAAGATCAGTGTGCCTTTCCAGTGCATCACGGTGTAACTAACCTTCTCTTCTTTCATTCCGGTGCTCCCCTCCTCTCCGTGCACCTCCCCACCCGGGCCGGCCACAGGATGACGAGGAGGGCATATGGGCATAGCCGGGCCTGTAAACCAAAGTTCCAGTTTTGTTTTGAGGGGTGAGAAACCATCTTTTATATCATTTTTCTTTTAAAAATTGCATTCTGGTGTTGTATTGTATGCGTGCTCAATTGTGTTCGCTGATGTTTGTGACTGTGCCCTGTGTCTGCTTCTGTGTTCTGTGACCATCCCCCAAGAGCCCCCTCCTTCCTACCACCCCTCCCTGCAACCACATTATTGCTCTGCCGTGTTGGGGCTGGGTTGAGCACGATTCAAATGTTTCTGTGTTATTTAAGATGTAAACTGTGCCCTTGCTAGGATTTATACACACTTTTTAAGGCATGATTGTGGACTCAGAAATTGTCACAATTCTCCGGTAGCGGTTTTTCAGCCAACTGCTTGCTTTTACCAGATATGCCAGTGTGAGGTGACTCTCATGTCCTTCTGGTTGTGTCAAATGTTTGGCAAGGAATAAGGAAAATAAAACTGTATCTTCATGGATCTGAGACTATCATCTCTAAGAAGCCCATTTAATGGATTGTACTATCTCTTCTATGGCAATTTTGAAGAAAACACAAGGATCAAGGCATAGTAATGGTGAATGGGTAACAGTATCTCTTTAAATGAATTAGGATAGAAATATCAGTATTGGCAGGTTAGTGGCCTTATCTCTCTCTCTCTCTTTTTTTTTTTTTTTTTTTTTTACAATTGTGCTTCTACAGAGCTTTGCATTATAAATTTCGTACATTGCATTTTTTCCAGAGGATTTTGCTCTTTTAAAGGTTGATTTTTAGCCATTAAGAACCCACCCTTTATTTCTGTGTTATCTGTTTTGTAACTGAATAGTGGCACATGTAATTACCACAAGGTTATAAATGGAACATGGAACTCTAGAGACTTGCTGCTGTGAATCACACCTCTCCAGGACACTGCAAGTTGTTTAACAAGTCATAAACTCCCCAGAGTTGAATATACCAATGGTTACATAAAACATGCTGTTGAACTGATGACACTGTATATGCCATTTTGTTCAGAACAAGGAATGTGGTGAATTGTGTGCCATGGTGATTTTTTATGGTCAAAAAGTATTCAATGTGCAGTTCTTTTTCTGGGACAAATATGAAATTCATAAGTCTGTGATTAGAAAGGAATTTGGGGGGAATAACTTAGCAGGTGTGCCCTTCCTCAAATCTTGCCTTTATATTGCATGATAGTGGTGCTTCAGGCAAATTTTAAAACAATAACTGGTGTGTTTTGCCCGCAAGTGACAGTTTCATTGGTGCATTTCACTGCTTAGTTTAACCTGTTGCAGGTCCCACCAATGACTCAGATGGCTTTCTCCAGTCCTGTTGAGGATACACAGGGGTTGATTTTCAGATACAACATCTTTCTGCAGGGTAAAGATGTAATACCTCCTGGATCCATTTACTGGGAGTAGAACCTGTTGCCCAGTCATATCAGTCTATCTATCTCTCTTCTCTCTTTTCTGGGTAAAGGGGAAAACAACACTGGAACCAACTCTTCCAAGAGCAGAGTAGTTCCAGAGGGAAGCTTGTCGGTGTGCAGAGGTGGAGAAACCAGAAAAATTCCTAAGGTCCAATCTGAGAGATTCTCTCCCTATCAAGAAAAAGCTCTAAGGGAAACATCACATTTACTTATGCAGAAAAGCTAATGCACATGTCAATTGACCTACAACAACATTAAATAAGAAATGAAGGTTTTATAATGTTAAAAAGTAAGTATGTGAAGCGTGCCCACAGCATGCAGAGACAGGTAGGCAAAGGAAGGCTCTAAGAGTCTGGGGGTTGCCTTGAGAAGAGTAGGTCCAACTTGGGGCTCTTCCATGAAGCTCTTTCTTTTGCCATTGTGTTAGGATGCTGAGCTGTATTGGTGTCTCCTCCTGAATAATAAATACTTGTATTCCTCTTTCACAAGATTCATGGTATCCACCTGGTCATCCCCTAAGATAGGACCTGTGTTGTCATCCTCAGGGTAGAATTGGTGCCGAGGTTCCCAGAGAAACTTGCTTTGCTCAAGGCAAATAGAGACAATGGTGTTAAGCCCCTGCCCCCTTTATTCTTTCATGAATTTCCCCAAATACCCTATACCCCAGAAAACAAACATTCAGAGCCCTTACTGAATGTCTTCTGAAAATTAGTCAATATATAATCCTACTTTAATATTATAATAAATTTTATAGACTTCTGAGGAAAACTACCTCTCTTCCTTTATGACTCCTTTAAACAAGTTTGCTTAGATATCCTCAGGCTTTTAAAACCATATCTTATGGATTTAAATAATGAGATACGGGGGACCTTCCACTTTTGAACAGCCATTGCATGTTTTGAGTCATATTACAATCTGTTGGGCCTAACGAGACATTAAATTTATAACTAAAGATGGATAATAGTGGCACATTAAAAATTAACTGTTTTGAACATTTTGATTTATGGCCCTTATAAAAGAAACATCACAAGAAGTTATTTTACTAGCCATCAGTAATATGCTCATAATAGCATCAGAAGTCTTTGACTTGAATCTGGTGTTTTGGTGCTGAAATGAATCACAGTTTAGGAAAAGTCGCTCCAAAAATTACAACAAATTGGAATTAACATAACAGCCTTGACAGCTCCTCCTTCTTTTGCCACTTCCAGACACTAGCCCAGGCATGATTTATTTGTCTCACTGTGATCATTCAAGAGTGGTGTTTTCTGAGACAAAGTGAACTGGGGAAATTTTCTTTTCTAAAGAGTTTCGACAGCGCTTAGAACTAGGCTTTCTCCCTATAAACCTCACACCCCAGTGTTTGACCCATATAGTCCAAGAACCCCAACCTTAGAAGAGCTCTTGGTCTAATGCTCTGCTGTCACTGTCTTCAAGTTCCTAATAATTTTTGAACATGGAGCCCCACAATTTTATTTTGTACTGGGTCACACAAATTACGTGGTTGGTGCTGCTTGAATTCGACATATATTCCTATATTTTGTTTCCAACTTCTCTCTACTCTCCATCCCTAATGGCTTATCCCCACTCGTACTTTCCTATGCCTAGAATTTACCTTTGGCTTGCTTCCTTTTTCTGGTTTTCTTGCAGAGACCCTGTAAAGTCACATTTCCCAGCAAGTTGTTGCCCTCAGGGGTATCCCTGTAACGTGTGTTCAATCATTGTCCTCTCGACACCTCCAACTTTTGATTGTGAAAATGAGCTCTCAGAGCCCTTACTGCATTTTCTATCTTGCTTTGCAAAAAGGAAAAGATGGCAGCTTAATTCTTCATTACTTTTCTTCAGGAAAATCCACTTGATGTGGCAATCATTTATGTCAGGAAATAATTCTTCATTTCCATTGAATGGACCCCCAAGAAGTATCTTGTTTAGTGAACATTCAGTGAGGTAGAGCAATGAGGGACCAAATCTAGGCACCTTGTGAGATCCAGTGCCACACCTGCCATGACATTTAAACATTTGAGCTTTTATTGTGAACTCTCATAATTGGGCAGACATCGAACAAAAGATCATGTTTATTTCTTAAACCACTAGAAAGGAAGAAGTCTTTTTAAATTGAAAACATATGCAAATTTTTAGGACCTGATTCATAAAAATACAGATGTGAACATTAACAAGTTTGGCAAAGGGCCATGATGCTGGTAGATGCGTTTTATTCAAAATGAAGAATTGTAGTTCTGTGCCACCAGCACATGGACACTGTTACAGGAGCGTAAGTATGAATCACAGAACACTTAAACATGAGGAAGGGGGTTTTTTACACATAGAAGCAGTGCTCAGAGGCCACTGGAACTCCCTATCATGCTTCCTGTCAGGAAGAATGAGGAAGGAGATATTTTATCGTAGCTGGAAAGTTTGTATCTTCCTTGCTTTCTCTTAGTAGAAATGATCTAAACACTAGGCTTTGTGCTTGAACTAGGGCAAGAGAAATCCAATGGATGGGACAGAAGTCATGGAAAGAGACTTTCAGTCTCTTTAACTGAAGTCCCATTTTCTCTGCATAGTGGTTTCCTTATACTGGGATACCACCCTCTGTCTCCTATGGCTGAGGATCAAGTGCATCTCCTCTCATACCATTTTCTTTGATTCATTTATTTGTTCATTTATTTTCCACTTCTTCATCCATTTTTTCATCAAATTCTTGGTTATATGCTAAAAAAAAAATGAGTAAGATAGATGTGATTGCTACTCTGTGGATCTTTCAATGTAGTTGAGGGAAACAGACCATAAAGAATTACCTGTGAGTGGAAACTTTATGCATTTTGATTATTGCTTTGATGGAAACCAAGAGGATATCAAGATTAACAAGAGGAACCTATTGCTTAATCTACCTCAGATATCAGCAAGCATCTCTCCAAGGAAGTGAGTTTTATGCAAAGCATTGAAAGAATCAGAGTCAGCAGGCATCCATGCCAGGATGTGTGTTTAGGAGGTGGTCCCAGGCAGGCATGCAAATGGCAGAGGGTGGGAAAGGGCTTTATGGGCTGATAGACCACAAAGACCATACCCTAGAGTAGAAAATTCAGACAATGAGAAGACGACGAAGTGGAAAGGGGCCAGATCATGGAAAGTGTTTTTAGCCAATGTAGAGTTTGAGTTTTATCCGAGGAAAAATAAAACCATAAAAAGAAAATTAGAGGATCTTAAGCAGGAACATGGCATGATTCAATTTATGTTGTAGAACAAGCTTGACTGTGGTATGGAGGATGAACTGTCATGGAAGGAAGAGCAGAAGGAAGGGTCGTTGCATCATTTGTGAGATAACTGATGGTGCTGACCCAGGGGAGCAGTGGGAGAGATGATACCCTGTGGGGGATAAGTGGATAAGTTGGAGATGAGACTAGGAAGTAAAGTCAGCAGGACTCTGGTAGACGGATAAGAAAAAGGCCTAAATGAAAATGCCTCCAAATTTCTACCTGGGTTGCCAAAGCCAGGATAGGCCATTGTTGGAGGTTGAGGGCTGATCAGGAGTCCTATTCTCTTCTGCTTTCCCCAGGTGTCAGGTCAGACTGACCAAAAGAAAAGCAGACTTTGACCTCCCTCTTTTTTATTTCTCTACATATCAGCATGGGAATCTTTGACCTCTCATTGCAGTGACATGCAGACTGCCAAGTTTAAAGCATAGCTGAAGCCCAACTTCAAGAGTGACTCTCAAAAAAAGGAGAGAGCTTGAATATCAAAGATTGCAAAGAAAAATCAGCAGTCATATAATAGGGAGACAGGTGAAGCATAGTGATCTCCAGAAAAACCAAGCTCCTAAAGTTGTAGAAGGATGAGGAGGACCCACAGATAGGAGGAAGATGCCATTGGCTCTTGCAGTCCCCCTGAGATCCTCAGGCATCAAGAATTCTATCACCCAAGGCACATTTTGTGAAATTTTGCCTGCTCACAAGGATTGGCTTCCCATCTTAAAATTCCGAGTGTATTATTTCCGGCAGAAGAAACTTTCAATAACCTGTTTTCAGGAGTTCAGATGGGAAGTGACCAGAAGTAGTTATGAGGTGTTTCAGAACCACTATGACAAAGGCTCTGCGTATTCCCAATGCAGAATTCATTCCTGGGCAAAGTGAGATGCTTTTGTTTTATCTGTTCCCACACTTACTTTTTCTTCTTTCCTTCTTCTCCTTCCCCCCCTCCTCCTTCCCTTCCCCCTCTTTCTCTTCTTCCTCTTCCTCTGCTACTCTGGAAGATATATTGAAAGCTGTTGTTCAGAGTTACAGCTTAAATGTCTTTCCCAAAGTCCTTGTGGTCAATAATTCATTCAAAAAAATATTTCTTCATCTCAGTACTTGTGTCGAGGCAGTGAACAAAGTACAGTTCCTACTTGGGGAAATTTAAAGTAGTATATGGATTCTTAAGCAGATGTCCACGAACACCCAAGAGGCTGCAATCCTTTGACATGGCTAACAGACTTGGTTTTGGGTATGTGCACATCTTCCAAGGAGAGCATTTGTGATCCTCCATGGATGCTCATGGGCCAGGAACTCAGGAAAGGAGAACCACTCATCTGTGAGATATTGCGTGACAGTGTGATAGGGTAGTTCATAATGTGGTCACTGCATTTAGATGGTCCTGAATTTGGATGCTGAATCAGCACTGCTTGGCTGGGTGGTCTTGGACAAGTATCCTTTCTTCTCTGTCCTTCCATTTCCTCATTTGAAGAAGATAATGCACACTTCACAGGGCTGTGGTTAAGATTAAATGACATGAGGTGAGTAACACACATAGCCATGTCTGGTGCATGGCAAGAGCCCAGTCCTCATCAGAATATCACTGTTATTGTTACTACTATGCTTGGAAGAGCAGACTCTATAAGTCAACTGTGAGGTGGGTGGATTTGAGGGATAAGAAAAAACACAGAAGAAACGAAAACCAAAAGGGGAAATCTATTCCTGTGATCATAGCTATTCAAGCCAGATACACATTTTCTAGGTCTTAAAGCATGTTTACCCTAAAAAAAAAAAAATCCTCTTAAATTATCTTGATTGTAATGACACTTTGGTATAGCAAAGGAAATTTTGATTGCTGGACACTATGGATTAGCCCATGTTTCTAGAGGAAGGTTTCTTTTAACTCAAAGAAAAATTGAGTGTATAACATGAAAAGTTAACAAATATTTGACAAACAACTATGAGCTGAGGAAGAGAAAGAAGGGTAATAATATCTCAGTCCACCTCTTTCTATTCTCAAGTATGACGGACTTGGGGGAGCTGGAGTAGAAGCTTTTAAGCAGAATCGAGTGCAGTAAATAAGTTTTTGTGGGTTTTTCTGGAACTTGTGAGGGTTACCTGGCAAAGCAGTGCATGTTGGCTTGGATATGACCATACTCTAAGGACTTGAAATCTGGCTGAGAAATCATAAACAAACAGTGGTGATAAATGACCATGAACCAGAGGCAGGAGGTGTCTAGTGGAGTGTTGTTGCATTACATTACATCCTTCCTGTGCCAGGGCTGGCGCTCAGGGAGCACTCTGGCCTCTCCCACCCCTTTGTCATTTGCTCTAGAGTGCGGTACTGGTCTGGTCTTGTTTAACCTCTTTATTAATGATCTATAAAGGAGAGAGAAGAACATGTGAAGGAAAGTTGCAGATGACACTAATTTGGGAGGTGTTGGAAATACTAGCAAGGTCAGAGAAATCACACAAATGGCCCAAAGAAGGTTAGGAACATGGAGGGAAAGTAACAAATCTTGGAAAGGTCTAGACACTCACATCTGGTGAAAATTAATCTGAAACACAGATATCAATGGGTGGGAGGACTATGGAAATCTGAAGACTAAAAGAAAAATAATAAGCTGAGTGGACATCGGGAAATCCAGCCATGGGTGAGAGCAGGGAGAGAGGTTCCAATGGCAGTTGGCACAATCCAATATTGGCAGGTGCCAGAGAGACATATATCACCACTTGTGACAATCCTGCCCATAAATTGTATCATATTTGGGACATGATACTGTTGTGCACACTCTTTTCCAGAGGATCACGTGTGTTACTGAAAAAATGGAAAGGGTTTTTAAGGAATGCAGCCACTAAATGAGGTTAAGGCACCATTTAATGTTGGGTGTGGATCCAGAACTCCCAACAAGAGTCAGCATTCAAACACATGGCCAGAATGGCATTTTCAGGGAAAGCACAAGGGATTTCTCTTGGAATAGTAAATGTAGACTTGATAAGACCACATAGGTCTCATTCCTAAACTTAGGGACCTAGAGTAGACGCTTCTCAGAGGGCTGTTTGGGGAGCCATCCAATTGGTAGACAAAAAAGCTGGACCAGAATTTTCTTGGTAGTTCAGGGAGAGAAACCCAAGCCCCATTTCTTTGCAGCCATTTCCACACCCCCAACAAAATGGAAAAATGAGATGATAACATCCAAAACAAAAGTGCCTATTTATGGCCGCCATTGGGTGTATTAACCAGAATGTCTATTTTCCTTTCTGCAACTGAGGCATCAATTTTCTGGAGCTCAGGGGAGGATGTGAGAGTAATGAACACTGCCCAGTGCATTTGTTCTTGGCAGCGTATGAGCCTTCATTGTTCTGCACTCAGGTGTCACCCCAAGAGCCCGGATGCCTGTGGCTGCCCTGAGTCAGCATGTGGCCAAATTAGCAGCCCTGCTGATCCCTCAGCATCCATTCTTCTTTCAACACACCTTGATCTCTGGTGTAACTGCATTATTTGAGAGGAGTTTCTGTACAAATCCCTCAAAAACAAAGAAAACCAAAACCCCTCCATGATGAAAGGGGGACTCTCCTCGTTGCCTCATGTCGCTGGATTTGACCAGGCTCTGCATGTTGGGCTTTTTGTGGCTGTTGTTGGTCATGCTATGGTTTTAGTAACTTTTTGGAATTGTATCTTCTGGTGCCAATGCACCATGGGAGCATGATGAAGTCATGTTAGAGGAAATGCTTTGCACCTCTCATTGTCCAAAGGCAAAGACACACTGGGAAATGGAAGCAAGAGTGCTTTCTTCTGAGAGGGACACAGTATGCCAGGGGTAACCCCACCTCCACCAGCTGATCTGAAGAGCAATTCAGTCTCTACAATCGGCCACAGAAAAGAATTGTCCTTCCCTCTCATGGAATGTGGAAAGAAGAGAGGGAGAATGAGGAAGTGTTCCAGAGCCAAAGAGCAATCTTTGTCCCTCCTTATACAACAGGCTTGGGACTCCGTGAAATCCAATATGTCAGATAAGGCATTGACCATGTGTGGGTGTGCAAGGCTGAGAAGCAACAGGTGAATTTTCTTAAAAATTATGAATGCACTAACATGTTTGCAAAGGCCAGACTGTTTGGTAAGCCGTTTCTGTGCTTTGTGGGTGAGTGTGAACATCTGATCTGAGGCTTGGGACTCCTGCCCACAGAGGTTTTCTGGGAGCTTTGTGTAACTAGGAGGCTGTCACCATGGACAGGGGCCAGGGACAGGGAAAGATGGGCTCTCTCCATCTCCTCCCCACCCCGCCCCCAGGCTGGTCACTGATTTCCCAGTAATCACTGAGGGCAGGGGCAGCTGAGGGGAAGCCTTAGTTGCTGGTGCCTGGTCCGCTCATCTCTGGACATGTTTTCCAAGTGCTTCTCCCACCTCTCTCTCATTCACATAGCTCCTTTCCTAGTTTAAAGGAAATCCCCCACATCCATCCTTATTTTCATCTGATCCCTTATTAGCTCTATGAGGGTGGCAGGCAGGTAGCACTGTGCCTGTTTTACCAAGTAAGAAAGTTGGCTCTTGGTCACCTGTTTCGCCCCTGTAGTAGTAATTCCCTAAGGATTTTCCCTAGAATATTGATGGTATTGGATATTAAGAGACCCGATTCTTAAAAATTATAATAAAAGCATTTTATGTTCAAATAAGTTTGAACAAAACTGGACTAAACAGAACTAAATAGGTTTCTTCATTTCAGGCCTTCTCAGACCCTTTAAGATTTCCACTCCAGTTTTCAAGCTCCCCATCCAGCCCCTATCAAGGAACAGGGAATGTGGGCCTGCCTTTCTGAGGATCGTGATGTAGCCAGCAAGGGCTCTGACATTCCCCCCACACACATCTCAGGAGTTTCCTCCACTGACCACTTCTTCCCTTCCTTCTGCTCATACCTTCTATCACCTCATCTTCCTCCTCCTTTTCTTCCCCTTCTCATGAATTAAGTGTCCATCAGGCACATATAGGAGTTCATGGAACCAAGATGGAGCTGTAAGTCCCAGATCTGCCCCCTACACAGCCATGTGGCCTGGGGCACATTACTTAATCTCTCTGAGCCTCAGTGTTCTCATCTGGAAAATGGGGAAAATACAGTTTTAGTTTCCTCTCTTGTGGAGTTCTCATGAAGATCAAATGAGACAATGACATAAAACACTAACCCATTACTGATACGTAGTAAGCACTCAGTGAATACAAGCTCTTGTTGTTTTAATTTTTCCACACTATCCACACCTCTGATATCTTCACTAGTCAGTCCTTGCAGTGTGGCACCATCAGTATTTCTATAATTATGTATCAAGTATCTGCTATGTGTTGTAAAAATTTAAATGTTTACTCAATGGGTATATCCTGAATCAACTTGGGTGCTGAGCACCACTGACCACTGTGACCACTGTACATCAGCACACAATACCAAAGGAGCAGATGAAACGGGTCCCCCTGGGATCTTCATGCTTTGGACCAAAAGCCCCTTGCCTGGAATGGCTGACCATAACTTTCCTAGGGCCAAGCCAAGGGTCTCAGAAACAACAAAAATATGTGCTGCAAATTCAAAAGCCCTCAATACACAATCCCCAAAAACTAGCCGAGAGAGTAGCCAATTGGAATCAGATTGATGAAGAAGCTTAAAACATTGCAGTCATTACAAGAAATATCACCACCATGTGAAGTCAGGAAACATTCCGACAGAGGCCATAAAGTAAGTGAAATTACAAAGAAAATGCTAAAGCTGCCTTTTTTCCTAGATATTTGCACTCTCTTATCTTGGTTGATCCAGAATAGATAAAGGAAATATTGGAAACAGCTTGTTGAGAAAGGCCATGTTGCATCTTCTTTGCCTTCAGGAGAGCAAGTACATGCTTGCAGGCCTTGGTGTGTTCTTCGAGAGGTTTGCAAGGAATTGTGCAAGCAAGCTATGTTCCAGGAGATTATGGGTCCTTTGTGTTTCATGTTTCATGGTTGCCAGCAGCTGGCATCTTTCAGAAATCCCATGAAAAGTGGGCAGAACTCATTGTGCAAACTTCTGAGCAGAGGGTTTAGAAGACTTTGTGTGTGACTCTTAATCTTGTTGGGAAATTTTAGGGTAAAAAATGTAATTACATCTGAAATGCCAACAACCAAGGCCAAAGGCATGTCTCCTCTTTGGAAGGTTCTTTGTTGATGAGATTAACAACTAAGCTCTCGTGCTCCTGCCTACAAATTATTCAGATTATTTGAAAAGAAATGAAAGAAGATACTGGGAGGAAAAACGCCACATACCACATTATGTAGCACTTAACTAATGCTCACCTGTTTAGCGATGAGTTCAACAAATATTTATCAAGTACCTACTATGTGTAATATAACAGAAACTATACAAATAAGTTTCCTGCTCTCCTTGAGTGATTTTACCCAAGTAAACTATATTCTTAACTATTTGTCAATGGTGGGTTATAAGAAGAATTCAAGGACTCTGTTGTTTATCACAGGGCAGCTTCAGTTGCATGGTCTATATTGCCATCAATTCCATGTAGAAATAGATCAGCACGGACAATTCAGTTGGCGGACAAAGGGGACTGTGTGATGTGGCCTGAACACCAGACCTGGAGGCAGAGAGGGGCAACACATGAAGGAACTAAAGGAAATAGGACGGTGATACAAGAACATTGAAATGTGGGGTCCTAGTCAGTTAACTTGTCCCATAGAACAGGAGTTAGTAAGCCATGGAATCCCAGTCATGATGATGGCTGAATTTGTTCAGAAGTGGAGAGCAGTCCTTATCAAATGTCTCCTTTGTCCGTGTGCAGCTCCACTTAGTCTTCTTCTTAGACCAACATGTAGGTCTCAGGATGCCCCATTTTCCAGTGACCTCCTGGGAGGCTGGAACCCCATCATCCTGTCATTCACCACCACACCAGCCACCATATAGCATGGGGCTGTTCAGACCCAGCTATTTAAACCACATTCCAAAGTCTGTCCCCAGCTAGGTTAAGTTCTGAAAGTTTGTAAGTCATTTGACTCATGGTTGGGAAATCAAATTATGATTATATACATATGATATATACATATATATATTCTATATATATAGAGAGAGAATATATAGAATATATACAGGTTTCCCCCACTTTCAAAAGGTTTGCATTTCGCCACTTTGCTTTTGCAAAAGATTTACATTAATTCCTGTTTTCACTAACCAAAAGAAATCCAAAAAATGTTTTCGCTTTTACAGAAAAAGCAGAAAGAGCATTTAACATTTCTTTGCAGTAAGCCCTTATAGAGGCAGCATTTACCCCTTGCAGTGAGAGCAGCCCACTTAGCTCCTTCTCTGGGCACTATACTCCATCCCAACATCAGGCCACCATAGTTTGGACCTGGGGCTGTGAGCATCTGTGCCTTGTCTTGATTTATTTTGTGCATCCGTTAGCAAGATGTGTCCTAAAGTATCAGAAAAACTTGAGAGGTTATTTTTTTGGGTCTGGGAATGCTAAAAAAATTTTTCTGCATAAATTAAAGGTAATTGTTTCTTCATTTTACATCATTTTGGCTTAGGAAAGTTTTCATAGGAAACTTTCAGACAGCAGGGAAAACCTATATTGCATATGTTAAACAGTGTGCTAGGTGCCTAAGCTAACCCACAAAAGCCTATGTCATGTTGCTTAAATTCCCAAGCTTGTGGCCAGGATTGGGAGCCTACCAGGAGACAACAGCTATAATGTAATAGGACAAACAATAATATTGAATGAAAACTTAATAAAGCAGTGATAGATCTTGGGTCCTGATACTTCAGAAGTGGTTTTGTTTAAAAAGAATGAGGGAAGGCAGTGCCCATCTCATGGGGTTGTTTTGAGGATTAAATCCATTAAACCATGTAGTGTCTGGCATGTTGTCAAAGTGATGTAAATGCTACTTCCATAGATAAATGGAGACCTCTGAGAAGATTCCAAAGGGAATTTCTGAATACTTTTAAAGATTTTTAGAGAGGGATGGCCTAAATCATTTACTCTGCCTGATTTTGCTTTTGAAACAAAGAAACTTCTATGTTGCACCTTGCAGTTTGCGTATATGGTAAGTGCCTGAGTCAGCCATTCATAAGTCTAAGACTACCTACTTCAGCTAAAATTGCAGAAAAGTACATTTGAGCAGCAGCTACTGAAGCCCACAGTCAGACACCTAACTTACAGCTTTGGAAATACTAGGGGTGACTATCCTGAGCACTTACACTGTGCCAGGCACTTGGCTTAGTGAATCGTCATGCAACAATGCATGCACTCTACCCCTCCCCCCCCAAAAAAAAACCATAATGTGGGCACTATTACTCGTCTCATTTTGAACATAAGATCACTGGATCCTAGAAAGTTAAGAAAATTGCCCCAGGTTGCAGAACAAGTAAGCAATGGAGCTGGAATTTGTACATGGGCAGTTTGCCTCTGAAGGTCAGACTCTATGTCAGGATTTCTCAACCCCAACAGTATTGACACTTGGTGCTGGATACTTCTTTGTTGTGCATCTGTGTGATGTGGGAAGTGTAGCAGCACCCTTGGTCTCTGTTTGCTAGATGCCAGTAGCATCCCTGCACCCCAGCTGTGACAACCAAAAAGGACTCTAGAGATTGCAGATGTTCCCACATGGGGGCAAAATTGCCTTTGGCTGCGAACCACTGCTCTACATCCAGATGCGCTCTACATGTGTGGCCCAGGAGAATTCCTGGAATTGACTTAGAACATTATCAGAGTTTGACCCATAGACTGAAGCAATTTCATAGACTTTATAGCCATGAAGCTGTGTTCTGCACTACTTGGAAGAAGTAGAGGTTTCTTGTAGAGGGAGGGAAGAGAAATGAACTCTCTGAAAATGTCCATGTGTGTGCATTAAGATATTAGAAAAAGGGTATGATAGAGTGTGCATGGTGGAGGAAAGACAGAAGAAAAGCTCCTGCATCGAGACATAGGAGGGAGGAGATGGTAATTTGAAAAGGGATACACACATGCACTGAGACCCCAGCAAATCTGAGCTGTCTAGGCTCCTGCTGGAGTTCACAGATCTGGTTCAAACCTCAGCTCTACCACCCATGAGCTACGTGACCTTGGGCCAGTCATTTAACCTCATTACCTCCTCTATGAAATATAGTTCATGTTCATTTCTACCTCGTGGTGGTGTTATTAGTTCTTAAAAGTGCCTGTCATGCTTACTGAAAGGGCTTATTAGATGTGAGTCAGTTGTCTTGGCCACTCCACTTGAGGTTATGATATTTAGTGGTTAAGAGAACAGGATCTGGACTCAGATTGCCCAAGTGTTGATCCAACTTGGCCATGTGCTAGCTGTGTCATCTCCATTTAGTAGCTCAGCCTCTGTGAGCCTTAGCTTTCTCATTTCTAGTCCCTATCTCCTAGATTTGATGTAATGATGCACATGAAGCCTTCTACCACTAACTGGCATCAGTATTAGTACTAAGATGGCACTTTCAACCTTAGGATTTATATTAGTTTGTTAGGGCTGCTGTAAATAAAGACCTCAAACTGGGTGTCTTACACAATAGAAATGGATTGTTCCACAGTTCTGGAAGTGTCCATGCCTGTTCCTCAGCTTCTATAGGTTTGTTGGACATGTATGGCATTCCTTGGCTTAGAGATGCATCACCAGATTTCCACCTTCACCTTCACATGTGGATATTATCTATGTCGAATATTATCCTTTTTATAAGGATGGCAGTCATGTTGGATTTGGGTTCCAGTATGTCCTCACCTTAACTAAGTATATCTGCAATGACCCTATTTTCAAATATGATCACATTCTGAGTTACTGGGGGTTAGGACTGAAACGTATGAATTCTGAAGGTACACAATTCAACCCATAACAGAATTCTACGAATCTACGAATCTTTTTAAGGTTTTCTCCAGCTCTGAAATCCCATGAGGGATCACTGAAGTTCAAGTAGTTTTGGATGATCAAATAAATGAATGGGGGAGGGATCCCTGGGTGGCTCAGCGGTTTGGCGCCTGCCTTTGGCCCAGGGCGCGATCCTGGAGACCCAGGATCGAATCCCACGTCGGGCTCCTGGTGCATGGAGCCTCTTCTCTCTCTGCCTGTGTCTCTGCCTCTCTCTCTCTCTCTGTGTGTGTGACTATCATAAATAAATTAAAAAAATAAAAAAATATTATTAAAAAAATAAATGAATGGGGAAAGAACTATTTTAGGAGTCAGGAAATGTGCCGCTTAATGGAAGTGGCCTTTCTTTTTTTTTTTTTTTTTTTTTTTTTTTTTCACTTTTAAAATTTGTTTACTTGGTCACACCTTCTCTGTCCTATGGGGTTAATGATGACTACCTTCTACACCTTCACCCCTTCTCTAAAAAATTATTCTACAGACTGAAGAAGAAAGACACCTTGACACTCTGGAGGTTCTTTCTAGATACATTATCATTATCCTCGTTATTTACCAAGAATAGAGGGAAATGTTGATTCCCATGTATATGTATTCATCATCTGTTAACAGAGCCTTACTTCTGCATCCCTGCTCGCCTCTCCCCATCAAACACAGACCTGCTGCTGAAGTTTTCAAAAGCTCCGTGTGTTGCAAGATTTGAGCAAACTTGATCTTCCAGGTTTAACTTAAATATTGTTTCCATTTTGAAGCCTGTCATGTGGGTGTACCACAAAGAGCATTTGGTTTTCCCCCCTGAAGCCCTGGGCCACGGTATGTAGGCAGTAACAGAATACTAGGAAGAAAGAGAGAGCCTGAAATGGATCCTCAGGCTCTCAGCCTGTGCACAGGCAAAGCAGGATGTAAGTAAAACCATTACTTCTCCCTCCTGATCAAAGGCAAGATGGTAACCCCGCCCCTCCTCCCCACCACCCAGCAAGCAATTAACACAGCCTGGCGTCTCTGCTGGAGTGATGGGATTCAGCCCTCAGGACCAACTCGGGCTGGTCAGTGGTTGAAAGTGGGATGCCCTGTGTGTGCAGGTTGAAAAATGCGCACATTTGCAAATAGAATACATTCCAAAACTGTCCAATAAAGGAGACATACAAACCAACCTTGTTGACGGATTACTCTTTTCATCTGCATTTGATGCAGATGTGAGATCAGAATTTGCCAGCAGGACCCAAAAGTAAAAGGTTAAAATTGCAGGAGCCAAGTAGACTAGTGCCTCTTGAATTTTACAACCACCCAGAATCTTATTAAATGCAGATTCCGATTCCACAGTTCTGGGTGGAGCCTGAGATTCTGCATTGCTAATAGTCTCTCAGGTAGGGTTGCCAGATTTAGAGAAGAAAAAGAAGGGAAAAAAAAGCTGGATACCCAGTTAAATTTGAATTTCCTATATTTTATCTGGCAACCCTATTCCCAGGCAATATTAACGCTGCTGGTGTGTGGACCATGCTTTGAGTGGCAAGGATGTATATCATCAAAACATAAAAATGTGATGGAAACATGAGGCTAAGTTCGTGTGTGAGCATCTGGTACAATTTAGAAACAAGCTGATGGCTCGTGGAATAGTCACACTACAAAATGTTGTTCAGTGGTTGGCAGAAACAAGCCAACAGGAGTGAAGAGTATGCATACATCTCCAGAAATGGGGTTCCCCGAATTCCCCAGCTTAGAGTCCAGGGGCCAATGTGTTACTCATGTTCACTTTATATATTTATTTACTTAGTCACTTATTTAATTATGGTAAAATGAAAGTGAAATTATGGCTGCAAAAGAATAAAAAGAGTAAGAGTTTTTTTTTTAAAGGCATTTTAAGAGCTAAAAATAATACAGTTTTATGCTTGAGGGCATTGGGGTAACATTTCTCCATGGTCTACCTCCCTTCCGAACTGGCCCTTCAAAATGAAGGGGCCTCATTGACTCTTGAAGCTTAGCCGCAGACAGGTGATCTGTGGAGAAGGTGGGGGCTGGCCTTAGGTTTACTTTGACATTTGACATGTAAACCCAAGGCTCTGTTCCTTATAACCTAAGGGAACTGCTTCCAACTCCTTTGGGGCTACTTGGCCACCAAAGCAGCCTCTTACAGATTATAGGAAGGTAGTGCTGGGAGAGAGGTTAGCTATCATTTATTCCTTACCCTAAATTCTACAGATGAAGGAGTAGACACTGTGGAGAACTTTCTCCTCCTCTGAGTCCTTTTCTTCTTCTCTGGCTACTCTGGCAGGCACCCTCCAAGAGCTTTATCATAGGTAGCTACATAGGGTTAGGATCTGGTCTTTCAGAGGGTTGTTTGTCTCGTTCTATTTTAAAGTACATCAGGATTGCCTACAGTCCAAATCTTCCTTGCCTGTGTTCTATAATGGAATCATTTGCTTTCTATCCATCCATTCTTGAGATTGGGTTGAATATGATATATATGTCTACTATAATTTTAGTGTGCTTCATAGGCACCATACTTCCCCAAATTGAAGAGTGCCATTTGTTGTATTCTTCAAGTATTTATTGAGCACCTACTCTGTGCCAGGTCTGTGGAAGGCCAAGTTATCTAGAAACTAACTTCTCTTGTCCAGCCCATTTTAGGCTTGGCTCTACTGCAGCAATGAGTAAGCATGGAATTTGCAGCTGAAATGCTCAAAGGTTATTTGTTTTAGCACTTTGACAGGCTTTGATTTCTGAAACACTTTCAAATAATATCATTTATCAATTCCCATTTGTAGAAGTCCTACATGCCTCTACTCCTTAGTGGTATGTCCAACCTGCTATATTTCACCCAGCATTTTTAGTCTACCATTAATTCATGATTCAATTCTCATTGTAAAAGATTTAAACTATACTGAAGTAAACAGCTTAAAATCTCAATGCCCCTTTCCCTTTATCCCCCAACTCCACACTTGTCCCCATAAGCAATATATACCAGTTAATTGGTAGATGTGCCCTTCTTATGCATTTGCAAAATATATGTACGTTTACAAAGTTCATTTCTAACACAAATTGGGTCATATTATACAGACTTTTCTGTGATTTGCAGTTTTCATTTATAAGAGTATGTCTTGCTAAGCCTTCCATTTAAATACAGATGAATCTACCTCATTCTTTTCTAATAGCTATAGGAATGTTCCATGGAATTATCCTGCCAAGGTTTATTTTAATCAGTCACATTTGGTGAATATTTAGATTGTTTGCCATTTTTGTTACAACAGACAAGACTGGTAAATAATTTTGTGTCTATGTCTTTGGACATATTTGTAAGTATTTCTGAGACCCAGAATTTTAATTTTCTATGTCAAATGGGTCTGGTAACCTGATGAGAATGGGATCAGTTGCCAATTGGCAAATACATTCCAACCTGAATCTCAAGTTTCTCAGCCCATGCTGTCTTGTTTGAATTAATTCAAGATTGCCCAAGAGTCTTCTGTGTTTGGACACTGCTGGCTGACATTTGAAAGCCAGAGTTGAGCCTCATAGATTAAAAACCTTAGAGCTACAATATTTAAATACCTTAAAATACTATGGATTTTATTGGGCAGAAAGTGGAAAACAGAAGGATGATGGGAGTTTCCCTGATAAATGGATTAAAAACTCCATATTGAACAGAGCAGTTAGTCTCTCAGGAAAGAAGGTAGGCTATTTTTTTGAAAAGAACTTTTTCATTTTTTTTGTTCCTAGCTAAGCCAACTTCACAAAACAGCCAAAACTAAACACATAGTGAGTGTGCTATGTTAACATGGATTTTGTAGCATATTTTAAAGTAAAACTAACAGGATATCATAAGCAGAATCCAAAGACATCTCCCTAAAACTCCCATCCCTCATTTATTTAATCAAACACTAACCCAGACACTGGGTAAAGGGACTTTGCATGTGGAAGTAAGGTTACTTATCAGCTGTTCTTGAAATAGGGAATATATCCTGGGTTGTACAGGTGAACCCAAAGCAATGACACAGGCTCTTTAAAAGTAAGTAATAGAGGAAAGTAGAAGAGTCAGAGAGATACAGTGGAAGAGGGAAGGAGGGAGAGATGGGGCAGAAGGAGAAGTCAGAGTGATTCTAAGTGTATGGAAAAGTTTTGAAGATAGAGGAAATGGGCCAAGAGCCCCAGAATGCAGGAGGCATCTAAAAGGTAAGAATGACTCCTTGTGACAGTAACCAAGGCAAGTCCCACAACCACATGGAACTGTATACTGCCAATGGCTTCAATGAGCTTGGAAGTAGGTTAATGCCAGACCTCTAGAGAAGATAGCAGTTGTACCAACACTTTGATTTTGGTCTTGGGAGACCCAAGCAGACAGATAATAAGTGGATTCTTTATTCTGCCAAATATATAGTAATTTGTCATAGATAGCAATAAAGAATAAATACAAGGATTGAACCAATGTCAATGTATTAGATGTAGCAGAAATAAACCCATAGGTCAGGTGGATGTTTCTTACTTCCTAGCATCTGAAGGAAGGTAGGGTCCAATGTTATAATATAAAGAAGATTAGCTCACATTTTCTAAATGTTTGCATAGTAAATGTGCTGCCGAAGAGCACATAAAAGTTTGCATAGAATAGGTGCTGTGCTAGGTATTTTATGTGCATTTCCTACTTTATTCTTTACAAATAGCCCTGTAAGGGTTAGTATTTTACTATTATCTCTGTTTTATAGATGAGATAACTGAGCCTCTGAGAGGTTAGGTACCTGGGCAGGAATCACACAGCTTATAAAAGGCAGGACTGAGACTCAAAACTCCTATCTATGGGACATCACACCCAAGTGTGTGCACATGAAGGCTGTATTTTGCAGTATACCACCAACACCCCTGCAATTAATATGCTTCCTTAGGCAAAATCACTAATATTTAAACTCTTGCTAAACAGTCACAACCAAGAATGCCTTCTTGACCTTGTTTTAATGCTCTCAGAATACTACACCATCAGATGCTGAGCAAGGAAGAAAAAATCAAACTTGGATGATCAAGGAAACAAACTCCTGCTCATCCCCCACACCCAGGCTCTTCAAGCCAAAGCATAGTGCACACTCTTATATTTCTTTTCAAGTCCTTGGAGGTCCACTTGCTCTAGATTGTGTCAAAGATTGTGCTCTCTTCCCCACACTAGGCACTCTTCTAGAGGTGAAAGTTGTGATAGAGAAATTTTTATACCTTGAACATAAACATCAGGAGCCAAAAGAAGTATCAAGTGAAATAAATGTGAAACATAACTGACATTTTATCTGAAGGTGATGGGCAGTATGCTGATTTGATCTCAGTTGTCTGTACAGAAAGTGTGACTTTAAATTCAGCCAGTGAAAAGTCTGAGCATGCAAGACTCCTCCTATTATTCAGTCACATATTCCAACACTTACCAAATATGAACTGAGCTTCTATTGTGTGCCAGTTTGCATTGGAGGCTAAGGGCATAGTGATGAATAAGATAAACTCCATGTTCATTGAATCTTCCAGGCTAGAGAAAAAAGAATGGATAAGCAAAATATTGCAGACAGGTAAAAAGAAATGCTGAGATGGAGGAGTACCCACATACCATGAGAACATGTGAAAGAGGTGACAAATCCAGATTCAGAAACCAGAAATAGTGGCCCCTAAACTGGAGCCTAAAGGAAAAGTAGGAGTTAGCCAGGAAAATATGGGGTAGAGGAATATATTCCAAGTAAAAGGAATATCATAATGTAGGTCTAATCTAGAAACATAGATATATGTTCATAAATATATCTGGAGTAGAGAAAGCAGAGAGGCAGAATGGCAAAGGATGAAGCTGAATATATCAGTAAGGACTGAGGTCAGAAAGACTCCCTACTATTTAAGGATTTTGAACTTTACTATAAGGGAACTTGGAAACCATTGAAAGAAAAAGCTGAGCAGGGACATGATGAGATGTGTATGCTTTAGGAGGATCCCTCTGGTGGAATTATCAAGAATGGATGGAGGAGAGAAAGTGAATACAGGAATACTGTTAGGAGGCTGGGGTGGTGGGGGTGTGATATGTATAGAGGATGGGTCAGATTAGGAATGGAGAGAGGTAGCTGGATTCCAGAGATATCTGGGAGTGAGAGTCAACTGTGTTTGGTTGTGGAGTAGAGGGAATCTAGGATGACAGCCAGGCCTGACTTGGCTAAATCATCATCCAAATATCATTCTGGCCTGATACACCAGAGCTGTGGTCTGCAGACGTGAGATGGGGTTATAATTTGTAATTTGTGGAAGTCCTGGGGAGTAGGGGATTAGCCAGGAAGCACATCTTTCTGCTGCATGGGGCAGCCAAGAGCACTTCTGTGGATGGGGATCTTAGGGCTTTCAGAGCAGGTGACTTCTGCTGGTTGTTTTGAATATGCTGACAGAACAAAAGTTTTTAAGAAAACAAAGTCCCAACCTCTAACAAACAGGAAATGATATACAATTTCAATTGATTACTTTCTTTCCTGTGTCCTTATTTCTATAGAGGAGAATGGCTTTTCTGTTGAAGGTGGTAGGTGCAGGTTGCTCAGTGAATTCAAGAAGGGTCAGGGCAGCTATGATCTGCCCACCCCATATGCCCTGATGTGCTGTGATATCTTGACAGGTGTCCTGACACTTGACTTTGACTTGTCTTGTCAGGGCTACCAGTCAGCTGGGATTGGACCCTGGGAAAAGCCTGTGGGTTTGGGACTTAGCAGCACTTGCTTGGTTAAACACCTGTGGCCATGGCTAAGCCTTGTTGCAGGCTGACAAGCCGGGTTACTCAGATTCACTTGCATGGTGATGATCTTTCAGTTCTCTTCATATTCCTGTAACTGCATCAGGAGAGAGAGATTTTTCATGAGCAAGTGTGTGAAATGTATTCAGTGCCTGGTAGTGGTGTATGGCTACTATCTACTGCTGTCCTCTGCCCATAATCTGTCTCCCTCTCTTCTGATACCAGCAGCCCTCACTGTCAGGTATAGGCACATGACTCAAGTCAGCCAATCAGAATCCTCTGTCCCCAGACTTGATCACTCAGAGGAAGCTATCCCTTGGGTCACTGTGATTGGTTCAGGGATGGGCACATGACCCAGGTAGACCAATTAGTCTCAGTTTTGGTAAAAGAAGTGCTAAGCTGGTATGATGATGTTTGGGATACCAGGGAAACAGAGTAGGTGATGGAGACTGAGAGAGAAGACAAGACAGATCCCTGGGAAATATCAATAGGACAGTGGGACAGTGGGACAAGAATGGGAAGGCAGCCAATAAAGGGGATCTCCACTATGGGTAACTGGTAACTAGAACTTAATACTGCAGCGGACCTCTGGGAGGCAGTGTAGGACACAGGCCTCAGAGTCACCTGCCTGAGAGAGAGAGGAGGAAGGAGCTGGGGTATGTATATACTCTCTCCTATTAGTCATTGGCTGAGAGCTGCTTCCCCAGGTCATACTTCTCCCCTGCCACAAGTCTGTGTAGGGTGGACCTTGGGGGCCCTAGAAGTTCTCAGGCAAAGACAGGCTAGGATCAGCAGTTGGACACAGACAGTGTCAGCAGGAGAAGGGCAGAAGGAAGCAGTCAGCATTAGGCACTGCATTAGCAAGTGTTCAAGAGACACTTCAAAACATTCCGTCTACCCCAGTGATGAGGGGTGGATGGCAAAAGCCCTCACACTGCCTTCATTTGTCCTGTCAGTTGAGGCTTCCAACACATGCCTCTGGTCTCCTACTTGTGCCAAAGCAGGAGTTGAGGCTGGAAAGAGATGTAAGTGAGCTCCTAACAGGAATGCCCGCTGGCCGCGCTTGCCTCTCGAGGCCCTGCCTGTCAATTATGGAAAGATCTGCGAGATTCCATTCTTCTCCATTATCTTCCACTGGAGTCTCCAGTGGCAACTCTGCAACCGTTTTCTGAAGAGTGGTTCAAATTGTTTTATATCTCCTTAGCTGCCAAGTACAATGTCATAAGCAATAAATAAATAAATTGGCCTACATGGAAAGCATATTTTGTCCAGATGCGTCCTTGAAACTTCAGCCCTGAAACATGAAAGTCAGATTGGAAACTGCGTTCTCAAAGCTCAGGGGAAATAGGCTCATGAGGGCAAAGCTGTCTGATTGGCAGGTGCTGCCACCCAGCACCCGATGTGAGTCCTGCAGGTAGGCTGGGCAGCGCACCTTCTGAAAAACCAAGCATATGGGTTTTTCACACCGGTCTGAGAGCTTAGCATAGGTGAACCAGCTGGACAGGGCAGGGGCAAAGGTTTACTGGAGCTTGGGGAGTTGCTTGGTTGGAGGGGCTGAGACCTGTGTGTATATTTTGATTCCTCTTGACCAGCTAGCTTGGAGTAAGCCTTCCTCATTTAGAGGACTGAGTTTAGCACCCTTGTCTGGAGTGCTAACAGTTCCTGGTTGCTTTGTCCTTGCTGTATGCAGAGGATGAGGCCATGAGAATATGTAGCCAGGAAGAGGAGGAAAAAGAGGGAGACCTGAATAGCTGAAAGTCACTCAGAAAGATGCTCTGGGTATTTTATGGGTTAGCCAACCCTGAAACCCTGAGATGGAGTGGGCTTTCCAAGACCAAAGGAGGCTAGTGGGTAGATGACCTAGGAGAGTAGATGTGGCCTCAATGGCAGGAATCTGGATGTAGAGCACACCAGTGGTGATGGGGCTGTTTGTGTCAGCTGGGTGGGAGTGCTTTTAAATGTCATCTTTGTTTCTATTTAAATTAAAAATACACTTACATAAAAAGAGTTAGACTAGAGATGCTTGCAGTGAAAAATGGAAGTTCCTTCTTCAACCAAATCCACCCCTTCTGTGTCCTTCCAGAGATTTTTCTTGACTTATACACACATACACACACACATGCATTTTCATAAGAAATGAGCTTGTATTATGTAAATTATTGTGTAACTCACTGTATTGCACTTTATGTACTTTGGGCACCTTTCCACATCAGTACAATCTTTGTCATTGCTTCATAGTGCTCTTTTGGCAGATTACAATAATTTGTTACAATTTTCAAGATGACTTCTCAGATTTCAGGCTCTGGTAAATAACCGAAAATGTTACTTGCTACTCTGTTATCATTCCTACCAGTAGGCATAATCTTTTATTCTATTATCTCTTGAATTCAATAGAATTAAAGTGAACAATAGAGGAAATCATGAAAAAAATGACCAGAGAAATAGCAATTTTGGATGTGTACATATACATGTGACGTGTGTAAAGTGTAATCAAAATCAAGAGAGATATTTGACTGAGTAAAACTAAAGATGTCCTTCTAAAGTAAAACTAAAGAAGTCTTTTTTCAAATCTGAGTTTGAAGGTACCCTTTTTGAATGAACTCTTTTACCCACATGCCCACTTTAGACTTGTGTGTGTTCCTTGACTGGTAGCTCAGCTTCGTAGCTAAGTGTGAGGCAACTACAAGATGCTAAGATGATTAAAAGCATAGGCTGTGGGCTTGAATCCCAATTCCAGCACTTTCTAGCATACAGTCTTGGTATGCTTAACTCTCTCTGTATCTCAGTTTCTCCTCCTTTCTCAGGGCAAAATGATGACATGTGCTTCCTAAGGTGGTTTAGGACTAAGGGAGAGAAAGCCCATGAAGCCCTTACTTGGCACTAAGTACCTGCTCAGCAAATAGGGGTTATTCATAATAGGAATAGGAGCATGATCACCAGCAGACAGCTGACATCTGTCAGGTGTGCATGCCTCATGAGATACATGGGATATGCACACGAAATATCTGCCTTTATAGATGCTCATTTTCTTCTCCCAGCTTGGGAGCTGAGAAAGAATTGTGGAAAATAAAATGAGAATAAAATGATTTTTAAAGTCAATAGTCAACTAAAACTATTCCAAAATGCCTTGGAGGTTGTCGCAAACCATCAGCTGCTCTACACCAGAAACAGAACCTGATTTCCAGTTGTAGATAATAAATAAACACAGTGCACTGCCCTTTGCAATGAGTGACTATTTTTTTAACCCATGCAGATGTGTCCTATTTACATTGAAGCTGTCATACAAATTAGCAAAGGCCCATGGAATCTGAAAGAAGGCAGGCTTCAGGCTCTGAAACGTTCACAGGAATGGAAAATGGCTTATCCCGGCTCCTTATTGCTCTGGTGTCCCAGTGCTGGTAGGGAATGATTGGGAAGAACTGAAGAGTTTTTCCAGGCCAGCAGAAATGTTTGCTGACCAAGCAGGCTTTGAAGCTAATCTGCAAGGCTGGGTAAAATGAAATGCAATAGTGTTTGGAGCTGCTGTGATTTTGACTTTGTTGCACTCTGTGAAAAGTCCTGAACCTTTCATAGATATGCAAAACCCCTCATTTGGTACAAGCTTGGGCATGGCAGATGCAGCCTCAATTAAAACACCAATTAGAGCACAGTGGATGATTCTTGGTTTTTTGTTTTTTGACCATAACCTTTTTTTTTTTTTTTTTTTTAGCAAAATACTTGTTTCGCTACACTTATCAGGCACGTTCCTTATCACATCATATGTATGGGCTGTTACATGGGGAATGTAAAGACAGCCACAAAATCAAAACAAGAAAGGCTAGAAGGGTATTCAGGTTCCAAGCTTTTCAACCCCTTCCCTATAATAGTGAGATAGCAAAGGTTCAGGGAGGTGAAAAGACCAGCTCATGATGCCTCAGCGAGGCCTGAGAGTAGAACCCAAGACACAAGATTCTCACCAAATGCTCTTTCCACTAAACCACATGGCTTCCAGATGATCTTTCTCTTGGGGGACACACATGGACACAGAGATGTAAACTGTTTAAATGTAGGCTTTACAACTCCTATGGCTTATCTTTCCTGCAGAGGAAGCAAATCCTTGATTGTGCAAATACAGAGATGTTTGGGTCCTAGAAGAGCAATTCATTGATTCTCTAAGCACTATGCAGGACCTGCAGGGGACCAGCCCCCAGCAAAGACCTGGGACCTACAGGACAGCACACACAGGTCCCTGCCCTTAAAGCAGATGTGTGCTCTCACGGTCTGATGACAGACCATCTTCTGAGAGGCAGGCAGAAAGGGCTGTGGGAAAACAAAGCAGGTGACTCTTCAGTTCTGTCTGAGAATTCAGATGGTTTTATTTGACCTGCATCTTAAGCAAACTGTTTCTTAGCAAAGAATATGATCATTCATTCATTCATTAATTCACTTCATTGAAGTTTACCAAGCACCTGCTTTTTGCCAGTCTCTATGCTGAGTAAATAAGCAGTCATTATGGAGCAGTAAACAAACAACACTCTGCCCTCAAGCATTTTACATTCTCTTGGGAGGAGTCAGAAATTAAGCAGGTGATTGAATGAATAAATGAGATGATTTTAGATAGTGACAAGTACAAAGAAAGAAATGAGGTGATGTGGTAAAAAAAAGCCTAAGGGTGAGGATGCTGCCTCAGATACAGTTGTCGAGAAGGTTGATGGGGAAGTGTGACACCCAGCCTGAGAGGAGGTCAGGAGTGCAAGGAAAGCCAGCGTGGAAGTGATGGGATGAGAAAGAAAAGGTAGTAAGAGGTGATTTTGGAGGGGTGGGCAGTAGCTAATTTGCAGTCCTGCAGGCTAGCGTTAAGTATGCTGAGTGTTCTCCAGGAGAACTAGAGAGTGAGCAGGGGATGCTGTGCTGTATGAGGAAGCAGAGAAGCATAGCAATCACCGAGGTGGGTAAAAGTTACAGTGGTGGATTTGGGGCTCCCCAGAATGCCAAGTAGTCAACCTGGATTCTACCAAGACTTTCTTCTCTAGGATCATATATAGACAGAACTGGAAGACAACCCTTTTGTTTCACAATGAAGAAACTGAGTCTCTGAGACTCCATGCATATGACCAACCTAGGCAGGGGAAGGCCTGGGCCCACACCCAGAACTTGGGATGTCCCATGCCTCCTTACCTACCTGCATGTCTTCCAGGGACTGGGATTTAAAATCTGTTCCCCATCAGACATTTTAGGGGGTGCTTTTAGGATTTGTTTTTAGCAGTGTGTTCCAGGGCAATTACTTTGAATGATTTGTGCTTGACAAGAGTGTCAGCATTGTCACCACATACTCCAAGGAGCAATGGCACATGCTAGGGGTGTCCCGGCTCCAGGAAGAAAGGAGGAGGAAAGCAGAGAGTTGTTCACCAGAGCTAGACTTCATGTTTAGCTCTGCCCTGACTGTGTGGTGTGACCTTGAGAAAGTCTCAGTGAAGAACACTGCGGACCTGCACTCCTCCTTTATATATGAAATGAGAAGATTGAGACATAGGAATTATTAAATAGCTATTTTGAATAATTTTGAACTAAATTAAGCTAAGCAGATTGTTATAGGACTTCTCAGAGCCTTTACTATGCTAATGAGCACTATCAGACTCCAAGAGGGAGGTATAGTCTGATGCATGTCATAAACATATTTATGTATGTGACCCTGGAATACTTTTGTGAAGGACAGCTCACAGAACTTGTGCTCCTCAGGAAGGTGTCAGGGAACTGGTCTGTCAGATGAGCCTGAGGCTTTGAGACATCAGAGTTGAAAGGGAGCCTCCATTCATGTCCTTGTTCAGCCTATTCAAGAATGACACAGAGCAACAGGTTGTTCAGTGTTTCGGTGGTGTGTGTCCCCTACACACCCCACTTTCTCCACCTCTCCTGCCCTCCCAGTGATCCACAAAGGCTGTCTTTGATGGAGCATGACAGCAGAAACGGCTTCTCTCCTTAGAACCTCCTGGGAGCTCTTTGTGTGTTCCAACCCCTTAGAAGCCTACTTCCTTGCCTGATGCCCAGGTCACAGCAGCCACAGCTCTGACACTGAGACAATGGGATAGTGAGAGCCTCTTTTGGTAAGTAACCTCTAGGTCCAAGAGGTCTGTCTCTCTCTTTCTCTCTCTCTCTCTCTCTCTTTTTCTATGGGGCTTTCTCTGAAACTTTCCCTAGGGACTTTTTACATTTTATCTTGTTACTCATATCTTGTTCTGCTTGTCAACAACCATCCAAGGTGCCTTAGGAGGGCAGCCTGTGTGATGCATCTCTAATGGCTCTGAGGTGACTGTCCTCCTCATCCTAGTATTTGCTATTAATTGAGCACTTACTGTGCTCCAGGTAGTATGTAAAGAGCTTTTTCTACACTAACTCATAGTCTTCTGGCAGCAGCCCTATGAGGTATGGGCTCTGTTATTATTTCTACAGTATAGGTAAGGGTCCTGAAGCTTGCTCAGGTAACTCCCCCAAAGTCGCACAGCCAGCACATGTGAAGTCTGGAAGTCCCACCCAAGTCTGCCCCACCAAGTCTATATATATGATTGTTGTACTGCATTGCTTCATTAATATCTGAATGAATGGAAGGTGAATGAATGAATGAATGAATGAGTGAACGAATGAGAATGTGAGGAAAGGATACCTCCTCATTCCCCACCTCCCCACCCAGCTTCAGGAAATTGCCTGGCCACAGGGGGAAGCAGCCATGCCCCTTTGGAGCTGCCATCTTCTTAAGACCACATTGTCCCTCTCTGTTCTGCACCTGCTCCCACCAGGGGATAGGCGGGCACTACCTTATGGTGGGGCATGGCAGCTGCTAGCCAGCAGCCACCTGAGATGTCCCACCAGGAGCTCACGTCTACTCCACTCTGTGGTGGGCATACACGCCCACGGTGAGGCAGCCTCATCTGGATCCCAGTCAGCCGGGCTTCCAGCCTGTTGGGTTTTAGGCTGCCACTGCTGCGTGTCTCACCAAGAGAAGGGCAGCTGTTCTGGGATTGAAACATGAAGAAAGATGGGCTGAGATCAGATAAGCATCCCTTCCCAAGCAGACGTACCTCCCAATTTGCAGGCCTTTGTTATATTGCTAGCAGTCAAGGAATGTTGAAATGGAGCTCTAGCCTTGATCTGAATTATAATCTCCGAAGCTATATTTAAGTCTACCTAAAGATATTTCAATTTGCTATCTCTCTTTTTTCCCTCCTCTCCTTGGCTCAGAGCACACTTGTATCCCTGCAGAACGCAGAAAGCTGGGACGTATTTCTTAATGTTTTACATTACAGCTGTAAGTCCTTCTTATCCTTTGATAATCATATTTTAACTTTTAGTCCTCATACTTGTGGGTGTGCCTGCGTCTGTGTTGTATGTAAGTTCACATTTATACAAACGGCATTAGCTCCTTTTATCTTTTTTTCCCCCAAAGCCATACTTGTAAGACTACATTCAGCAGCGGATTAATCCCCAAATAACTTAGTTCAGCTTTCGCAGCTGCTGCCAAACAGACTCTCTCCCTGATGGTATAGACTGTGTGGTGGTTATAATTAAGGAGTCTTCTGGGGGTGGGGGGTTGTGGCACAGGGAATGAGAACTGGGCAAGAAGGTCACCAAATACTAGTGAGAACTACAGACAGAAGAGCCCATCGAGGACTTTTGTTGGAGGACAGATTTGGGGTGAGGGGGATGAGTTTTGTCCTTTAGCAATGTGCCTGTGGTTTGCTGAGGGAGCAGATGGGCTGGGGCAACCTGTGTGTGTGTGTGTGTGTGTGTGAGCGTGCATTGGTGGGTGTGACTATGTGAGTGTATGTATTGGATGAGGGAGAGAGCATATATTTTAGGATTATAGATTTGGGTATTGGATTTTGTGTGAAATATCATTTGTCACTTATTACCTCTGTGATTTTAGGTAAATTGCTTATAATTGGCCTCCTTGTGCCTCAGTTTCCCTACCTGAGAATAGGGATCCATTCATTATTTGACAAATATTGATTGGGTGCCTGCTGTATTCTAGGCACTGTTCTAGGCACCAGGGAAGCAACAATAACCAAAAAGAATAAAATATTTGCCTGTATTAAACTTCCATTCTACACGGGGAGAAAAAAACCCATACAGGGAGGGTTAGTATAAGGATTAAAATAGATTATGTATATTAAATGCCTAACATAGCATCTGGCACATAATAAGACTTTAGTAAAAAAGGAGCAAATATTAATATTATTATCCTTTAGGTTATATTTATAAAGTAACTCCTCTCCCCACCCCAACAAAGAAGCAAAGTCACGAGTCTAAATTCCATCAGTTTTATTTTACAAACTGATTCTTCTTTGGGAAGTAACATAAGAGTACTTTGGGAAAAGATGCTCTGTATATGTTTTGCTAGTTCAGTCAAAACAGCCCATCTTTGCACCAGACATCTTGAAGGGTAAAGATGCTTCTCGAATGGACTTCAGTCAAGGAAGATCAGCTCTCAGGTGACAACACAGACACGACAAACTGGAACAATGCAGAAAGGAATGCATGTAGGGGTTGGGTTAAGAATTGCGGGGCAATTACTTTCTGCAAACTGATATGTGAGAAGGAAACACAGGCACACCTTGTTATCCAGAAACACAATAAGCAAAAATTCACTATTACAGAATTGCAGAAGGCAACCCACTACGTAAAAATGACTTGTTATTAAAAAAGTGGGGGGTGGTTGTGAAATTGGTTTGGAATGTGGGCCTCATTTTCCACTAGACTTGAGTTCATGGACTGGTCCTTGAAGGGGCTTATTTAGCATACACTTGCCTGAAATGCATTTTTCCCCCTTGCCAGCCACTATGCACAACATGGTTTTTATGGGAGACTGTGTTGCAAGAGCCCTCTTGTTCCCACACCAACCCAGTACCAGTTTGTACTAACTTTATAGGAGTTTTCCTTAGGTTCTTTTTATCCAAAAATCCACTCTCTAAGGCTGGTGGTTCAAAGGTTGTAGGAAAGTCAAAGTTACTATAACATTAAAACATTCATGAATTAATTGACCACTTATCAAATTAGGCTCACTTAGACATCTTCCCCACTTAATGCCAGGCCTCCCACTGTGTTGAGTCAGCTCTTTATACATCTGTCTTTTCTGGATTATCCAGCAGCCAGGAATGTAATGAAAATAGAATATATAACACTTGAAAATTAAAATAGCAAATTTCTCAAAAGACTCAAGATTTTATCATGTTGATGAAAGTGATGTTGGAAACCAAGTTTGTGTCACATGCAAATTTATTAACCAATGAAGATAATTTATCAGTTAAAAAGAGGAAAAGTCACTAAGCATGATCACAGCCCAGGGGTTTCACAGTGAATGGCTGGATGTTAGAGGCTTACCAATAGATCCTTGGGAAAATGACAAAGTCTCAAATATGTCTGTGAATGCCACCATCCTAATAACTATACTCACAGGAGTGAAGGAGGTCACATCAGGCACTCATACAACCTGGTTAGGAAAAGAAATGGGCCAAATAAATCCACACTTTTCATTCTTTGTTCTTCATAAGAACTAGCGAGTTGTTGACATTGCAACCTAAATTTTATCAAAAATAAGGTATATATGATCATGCTCAAAAATTTTAATCTCATTTTTTTAAAAAAAGCCCCAAATCTCTTCCCCATTATTTACTATGAAATTCTGGTCCCTGTCAAAGGTGCAGTGTCCTCCAGGTCCTAGTTTTTCTCTAGTAAGGAGAACCTGGTATATTTCCATGGAGGAGATTTGCTATAGGTGACTACTATTTATGCACACTGAATTAGGGGCAGTGGGCAACATGGGAGCAAAGTATCCATCAGTCTCTTTATCTACATAGGGATGCTTAATGTTTTCAAGGTCATGGATCCCTTGGATGGAAAACATAACTGTGGATTATCTTTCTAGAAAATGCACATGCACAAAATAAATTTTAAGGGGTTCACCTACCCTCTTGATGTCTATCCATGGATCATAGATATTAGGTCATAGATTTAATAGCCCTTGATCTACACCCCTGTCTCTTTATTTATTTATTTATTTATTTATTTATTTATTTATATCAGAGTGGGGAGAAAGATTGGACAGAGGGAGAGGGAGAGAGAGAATCCTAAGTAGGCTCCAGACCCAGCACAGAGCCCGATGTGGAGTCAGTCCCATGACCCTCAGATCATGACCTAAGCCAAAATCAATAGATGCCCAACTGACTGACCCACCCAGGCACCCTCCAATCATATATTATTTATTTATCTCACATACACACACACACAGACCTACTAAGTACCAGAGCACTTTATACGTTTTTATCTTTTGTTGTTGCTGACAGCAATCCTATGGGGTATGATATTGTCCTAATTTTAACATATGGAAAATCTGAGTCTTGATAAAAGTTAGGGAACTCACTCAAGGTCAAAGTAAGTGACTGGTCTTGCATTTCAAACACCGGGGTTTTCTAAGACCTAAACCCTCACGTCTTCTATAATATTAGGCAACACTATGTGTTCACATACTACACTGTTTTTTCCCTTAATACATAACTTTTACAAAGTGTTTTTATTACTGCACAAGAGATGCATGTTTGTTGCAGAATGGTTACATATTCTAACTCCTAACTTTGGAAGTGCTACCCATTCTTGCTTTTTTTTCTTTTTTTTTTTTCTTTTTAAATTGAAGAAACAGGAGGTTTTATTATTCCTCTCATTTTTACAGATGGTAAAATGGAGGGACTTGGGACTTAAATGACCTGCCAAGATCAACCAACTTGTTGGCAGCTTACCGATGCTACCGCTCAGGTTGCCTGGCCCAGACCTGGGCCTACCTGTGGGCCCATGCTGCCCTCTCTCACCCTGACCTACTTTTGGCATCTCTTTGACCCCCTTCATCCTGCCCCAAAGCCGCCCCTATCATTATATCTCCACAGTCACTTGTTAGCCTGCCCTAGCATCCCAAAGTCTGGAGGCATTCGTGAGTTTGGCTCTCATTATTTTTTCCATATATCTTGAAATGTAGAGCCCTAATATTTATAGTAAAAACTGCTTTGCATTAATAATTCAGAGTCTCAACTTTATTTAAAATTTAATTCTTATTTTTCTCTAAATATTTTATCTTCAACATTAGATGCTGACTAAAGTCTAACTTTACTACAAATGGGAGCCACCAATTTCTACAAATATACACTTGTCCAGTAATATGTTGAAAAGTAATGAGGAAATAATTATAGCAATAAAGTTGACCCTGTGCCAGATACTCTATTAAGTGTTTTATGTGTATCAACTTGCTTAATCTTTGCAACAATTCTATGAAGTAGGAATTGTTGTTACCCTCATTTTACGGGTGAAGAAACTGAAGCACAGAGAGATTGAATCATTTCCCCAAGATTAAAGCACTGATAAGAAATTTGCATACAAACTCCTGCAAATCCCATAAAATTCAACTCAGTGTAATGATAACAAATCCCTTGAAAACAGAACCACACCCTAAAAGAGGCATAAGAGACTCTTTTATCTAATATTGTATTTACCAGAATTTTGTATCCATATGATGGTAATTGATGTTCATAAAGATTACCTTGAGTCAAAATAAGATTTTGAAAAATTTCAATCATCAAGGAAATATTAGTATCAAGGAGCTGTTTGAGGCAATGTTAGCCTGACAAGTGCACACATTAAGCAAGAGGTTGTTCTTATTAAGGATATAATGCAAGTCTGACTGAAAAGTTTTTTGGCTTTCTCCCTCCATTGATGGATGTCTTTTAGTTAAGCCTTCAAGGCTTTAGTTTTTATTTAATAACACTGTATTTTTTTTCCAAAACAACCTTACTTTAAAAGATTGCCTTCTGGGATCCCTGGGTGGCGCAGCGGTTTGGCGCCTGCCTTTGGCCCGGGGCACGATCCTGGAGAACCTGGATCGAATCCCAAGTCAGGCTCCCTGCATGGAGCCTGCTTCTCCCTCTGCCTATGTCTCTCCCTCTCTCTCTCTGTGTGTGACTATCATGAATAAATAAAATCTTTAAAAAAACAAAAAATAAAAAAATAAAAGATTGCCTTCTTGTGAAGTTAAATTTTTTATTTCTCCTTAAATTTTTGTTAGATCAACATGAAATCAAAATTATATGTATATTTATGCAATAAACTATTTTTCAATAGGATCGAAGTGTTATCAGGGATGCCTGGGTGGCTTAGCAATTGAGCGCCTGCCTTTGACCCAGGTCGTGATCCTGGAGTCTCAGGATTGAGTCCCATATCAGGCTCCCTGCATGGAGCCTGCTTCTCTCTCTGCCTCTCTCTGTGTGTTTCTCATGAATAAATAAATAAAATCTTTTTTTTTTTAAAGGAGTGTTATCAGAGAGAGTATATCAAAGTTAAACTTGAAATTAGCAATTATTATAGACTTAGAATACTTTTTAAAAAATAAAATGCCAGGCTAACATAGGAAAGAATCTCCAAGTCATCTGCAAATCCTAACTCTACACATTCCTCATTATTTATTCATTCAACAAATATTGGGCCAGTGGTGTTTGGACGTAGCAGAAAGTGGCTAATCACCAGTGCTGTTTCTCCAACATGCAGTTGGGTTCAGGCCAATAAAATGTGGGTGGGAGTGATGGACAATACTTAATTCTTCAATATGGAATATCCCTCAGGATTCTCTTATGCTCTCAGAAGACATGTAAGACTATTTAAATCAAACTGAGAAACTTTAAAAAAAAATTTAATTACAATATAAATGACATCAAACTGAAAAATTTAATGGTATAGAAAAATGTGCGGAAAAGATGGCTATATGCTGGTATAGAGTTTGCAAAGGCAACAAGGTAATGGAAGGTAGAGATTGCTGCTCTTTTTAATTTTTTTTTAACAAGGTAAGTAGTGGAAGGAAAAGTGAGATAAGATTAAGAAGAAAGATTCCTATGCTGCAAAGAATAGTGGCTGATCGAGGCGGTCTGAATCTAAAAGGAATATGTAGTAGTTGGTAATCTTGTGTCAATTCAAGCTATTTTTTAAAAGGGAAGAAAGGAATATATTGGCCCTTATATCTGAAAAGTTAGGGTACAATGACTTCAAGTATGGCTGGATCCAGTGGATTAAAAAAAAAAAATCAGGACTCTGTCTCTCACCATCTCTTGGCTTGCTTTCCCCTAGAGATATTTCATTCATTAGCAGATAACCACCAAGAGATTCACCATAAGATAGAGAAACATCTCTTAACAGCCCCAGATGTTTATATAATAATATAGATGCCCCAGAAGCATGAAGCGTCACTCTCTTAATAGTTCCAGCAGAAGTCCCCAGATGAAACTCATCCCACCAATTTTTGCCACAATCCCCTCCATGAGCATATCACTGTGTGGCTAAAAAATAGGATATTTTGGATTAGGTAGTCCTATGTTATGTTATATTCCCTCCCCCAAAGTCTTACAATGGGTGAAGTGTGATTCCCTGAAGGAAAAAAAAATTCAAGATACTGCTACAAAAAGAAACTGTACTAAGTGATGAGCAGGCAAAAAGAGCATCTGTTGCAGGGGATGTGTTGAAAACCCTTCACAGAGTTGAAGGGTTGGCAGTGTAGCTGAGCAGCACAGGACTAGCTCTGGAGAGTGGAAACTCAGGATATCTATTTTCTCATCTGTTCTGTCCCCTCTCATAGAGCTTCCTCTACCTTCTTTGTACTCTCACCATAGCCTGCATGTCCCCAAAGCCTTTTCATGGACTGACTCAGTCCCTTGGAATCCCTCTTTCTCAATCCCTAGGGGAAGCAAGCTCATTAGTCAATCTCAGAACTAAGCCACAAACTACAGGTCACTAGCCATCCTTCTAGATGTATTTGCCTGAAGCAGGAGGCCTTGCTGGGTACAGTCAGTGCTAGCAAGTTAGGGCAGCTCAAGCTCCCTGTGGGATTTTTCCTTCCAGGGCTGTGGATAAGGTAGGATCTCTAGAAAGATATGGCAGAAAAAGTATTAATATGTGTCAAGAACAGAAGCGGGCTGCAAGGCCATTCCTGGAATGGGAGCCTTGTTGAAAAACCTGGAATCTCATTTGTTGACAAAGACAGATGGACGAGGAACAGGCTGTCAAGGAAGCAGGGAGGCCAAGTTTGTCACCAAGGAGGCAGACAAAGAATCAGAGCCAAGTCTTGGCTGCCCCAACACAGCCATGGAGTTCTTCTCTGAGGGAGGTAAAATGCACACATAGGACTCATGAATTGTGGCATCTTTCAATATCAGGGAGCATAAGCTTCCTGGGCAGCCCTCCTCAAGTTGCTTCCTCTCAGTTTGACAGGGCTGTCCTTAAGGCTCCCTCTGTGGTCTTCCTCCTCATCTGAGTGATGTACCACCTCTTCTCTCTCACCCCAGGTCCAAGTGTGAAAACATCTGCTTCCTGCCCTTGATAAACTCATAAGCAGCCCAGGGGGTTAAGTAAGTAATTTTATTAGAAACAAAGATTAAACACACACACACACACACACACACACACACACACACCCCATAGGAACAAAAGTACCATAAATTCATGCAAGTTGATTGGCTTTGGTTTGGTTGTGTTAAATGCAAGGGAGCATATTCTTAATAAAAGTATCAAAATTAACCTAGGTGCTACACACAGATATTCTTTCTCAGATGATGTAGATTTAAGCTAACAGAGCTTCTCAGGCCAAGCAGAATGTTAGGTTTCTCCCTCTCATTCATCCATATTTGTTCATTCACCTGACATATATGTATGTGTCTACTGTGGGCCAGATATTGCATCCTAGCATTTTCTTCCTTTCCAGCCCCAGCTTAAGCTTTCTCTCCCTTCGGTGGGCAGTTTGTGGGCATCCTCCCTTCTCTCTTCTCTCCAGGGTATGAATTCAGTGTCTTTCCTGACTTCAGAGATCCTTCCTGTGAAACTCTGTACCAAGAATCATCCCATAGCATTCCAATAGTTCTTATCTCTGTCCATTTGGTGTGGGTACATGCTAATACTGCTTCTGAAAAGGAAGGGGATATTTCTGTCCTAGCACCTGGACCTCGTCTCCCCGGAGGTGGATGACATATTTCCATGGTGACTGTGCACCAGATTCTGGGCATAGCCAAAGCCTTCTTTTGACTGAACTTACAGGTTCTAGTTTCTTCCTTGAAAGCTATCTCCAACTCTCACTTGCAGAGTCAGGCAGCTCACTGACCTTGAGGCCAATGAGCAATTCACCTGGCTTTGAAGGCCTTTTTCCAGGGTGTTCTTCATCCACAGGTTTTATGAAGAGAGATGTAATAGGAATTACTTTTTTCAGAGACTTCCCTAGGTTGTCTTTGAAACCACCCCTGTGCTGCCCAGTCTCCAGCAAAATAAGAGATGGGCCATCTTGTGAAGGCTGTAGCTGCACTTTTAATATTGTACTAATGTAATTTGGTGAGTAAAAATGAGGGAAATTTTTTCAAGTTTTCTTGATTTTCTTTTAGTTTTTAAAACAAAGTGGTAGTGATTAGCCAACCCTATCCACCTTTAAGGAAGTCAATTTAAAACCTGGTAACCAGCCAAAAACATAAAATATTTGAATGCTGCGTATTTATTAATTAATGTATTTACTTGGGGGATGGGCAAAGACTCTAGTTCCTGTTCTTATGGTGCCCTTTGGCAAAAAGACGGCAAACTCTAATGTGATTCTTTGGGGAATCTCTCTGAAGTAGTAAGTCATTCATGGCCAACCTTTTAATTGAAGGTAATAATAATTCCAATGATATTATTACGAACAACCATTAGCACGGGAAGGACTGAATTCACTGACGTCATGGCAAAGCTATGCCCAGCGATGACTGCCGTGCCGAGCCCCTGGGGGAATAACTTTCATAATCCATTGAAAAGTTATGAGCTCCTTGTGTTTGCACCAAGAAAGAAATCAGCATTAACCATTTGAGAAGCCATGTAAAAATGGAGAAAAAGCTACTTGTACTTTTAACAGCTTAATTAATGACTGCAAATGGAGTTGTTTCTCACAAAAAACCCATGGAGGAGGTTGGGATGTATGTTGACAATGGAAAATTATCCTGATTTTATAGGTGAGAGCAATTTCCAGACACTAAGAACAAACATGGCCAGAGAGAAAAAGAAAAGATGACTTTTTGTTGTGGAAGGAACAGGGCCCTCGGCCAGTGGGCTCGCTGTCTGGTTTGGGACAAGGGCGATCATTGTGTGGGGGGAACTGAATGGAGGAAGTAGAAGCTGGGTTAAGAGCCTAAAAGCATTGGGTTCAATTATTGCTTCTGCCATTTGTTAACTTTCTGACCTTACCCTAGAAGGACTAACCTTTCAGAACCTTAGTTTTATCATCAATAAAATGGGGAAAATAATAGTAACTAACTTGTGGAATCAGAGAGGTCATTGAGATGATGTATGTCAAATTCTTAGCCCAGTGGCTGGCCCATAGACCATTTCTATTATCTAATATCTTCATTATTCTTCTTTCATAATTAATTCTTCAAATATGTAATAAGCACCTACAGTGTGCAGGGATTATGCTGAAGATACAGAACCGTTTCTTTTGATTCTGTAATCTAATGAGAGAGATGTCAAAAAAAAAAAAAGTGAACACATCAGTAAGTAAAATGCTTGCAAATTGTGCTGAATTTGAAAGCCTGGCTCCCATGAGTACTCAGTAGATAAGAGTTGCCATTTGTACCCAGAAGCAGAGAGTGGGTTTTCATAACTTGGTCTTTTGAGTCTGTCAGAACAATTTAAGCACCCGTTTCTGCTCCAGGTTATATCTTTGGGCAGGTCCTCTGTACATTCTGAGATCCACTTCTGTACACTAGGGGTGGGAAGTGAGGGGCATTCTAGACAGTGCCTTGAACACAGTAGGCTTTCAGTGCAGAGAAGTGTTATCTCAACAAAGCCCCCACTCATCTTGGCTCATGGCTTTCCATCTTCCTCAACATGATTCTATACTCCCAAGATTAATAGGAGTTTAAGATGGAATAGTATTCCCATTTCTTTCCTTGGACATAGACAAGGGGATTCCTATCTCCATGTCTGAGGATTTTGTAAGAAGATTTTATTATTGGCTTGAATAGGAAAAGAAGGGATACATTCCAGGAGGCCCTTTGGCCTACCAGAGTGTCACCAGAAACCCAGTCCTAAGAAGGAATTGGGTACAATAGGCTGGTTTAAAGGATAGTTGAGTCCACCAGATGGATAGAAGGCCCCCAGCATACCTGTAAGACCACAAGGGTCCTGCCAGTGGTGGGGAGTATGTGACAGGATGTAGCAAATGGCTACAGTGAAGCTGGGAGGGACTGACTTATTGCCTTTTAGTTTCCCTTTGAATGATTTGGTCTAGCACAGAACTTTTAAGTCATGACTGAGCACTTGTTTTGAGTCAGTCTGGTTTGTCATCAGCAGGCTAGGCTTTTAGAACATGGATCTGCAATCTATTGCTTGTGGTCCAAATCCAGTCCCCTGCCTGCCTTTGCAAATAAAGTTATATTGGCACACAGCCACATTCATTTCTTTATTATGTATGGTTGGTTTCTGGTACAACACTGAGCTAGGTAGTCATGACAGAGACCCTTGGCCTCCAGCGCCTAAAATATTTCTTCTCTGGCCCTTTTCAGGGAAAATCTACCAACTCCTGATTTAGAACATTATAGTTTTGGTAGGAATAGATTCATTGACTGACCAGTTCATTCATTCATTCATTCACTCATTGCACAAATAATTATCCATCATTTCAAGTGACCTAAACATATGCTAGGCTCACAGTGTCCCAGGTGGTGTGCTCAATTCTTCTCACAGCTATATGAGTTAGTGATATTATTATCCCATTTTGCAAATGGTGAAATGGAGGCTGGGGATTTCAAGGTCATTCAGCCAGCAAGTGGCAGAACCAGGACTAGAATCACATTTGTCCTTATTATCCCATCTTAGAATGGATTACTGCAAGAAGGGAAAAAAGATACAAATGGTGAGAATAATTTATTAAAAAAAATCTCTGACAGAAACTCTTGCAATTTAATGAGATGGGTGAATGAAGTTGCTACTTACTTGGCAGAGCCTCTCTTGAGATGGTTCTTCATTGTGCCTTGTTCTGAACTCACACACTAATTGCTTTAGATGATATTGAAAAAAATCATCTGAAAATGTTTTCCCTTGTAATGATATGATTTCACCACTAATGTTGATAAACATTAAAATGACATAAAGCATTTCCTGTTCCAACCCGAGACATCTTGGAGGATTTGTCTAAATATTAGCATACCTTTAAAATAATCAGTGGGTGATTATCTGGATAAGAGGTCAAGAAAAGGATGTTTAGGGAAAAGAAATAAAGTGGGGCAGATTTTTCCTTTCAGAACTCCAAACTGCTGTGGGAGAACAGAGAACTGGCATCTTGCTTTTATTATTTTTTTTAAGATTTTATTTATTTATTTATGAGAGACACAGACAGAGAGAGAGAGAGGCAGAGACACAGGCAGAGGGAGAAGCAGGCTCCATGCAGGGACCCCAATGTGGGACTCGATCCCAGGTCTCCAGGATCACACCCTGGGCTGAAGGGCGCACTAAACCGCTGAGCCACCCGGGCTGCCCGGCACCTTGCTTTTAGCAGGTTAGAAAGGAACTGTATTCACAAGCAAAAGTGAGATTTTGTTCTTTCTGGTGCTCATTCTAGATGTGGTTTTGCTGGTGTCTCCACTGGGGAAATGCAAACTTAGAGTTTCTAAGTGGAAATAAGAGAAGAGCATTTTAGCTTGAGGGACGCTGCCTCCTTCTAATGACAATTTATGAAGATGGTTTAATTTCACAGTCCAAGTAGAGGGTCTACTGACAAGTTCTCATATGAACTGATTAGGCTTCCCCTGTAGACATTTTTATCAGACTGATTCATTCCTCTGGAAGAATGCTGGCTTTTACATTTTTTAAGAAGAGATTCCAAATGGCTTGTCAAGATTACATCTTGCATGTGAGTCTCAGCCAGGATTATGTTACAGCCGGGACTGACAATATTTAATAGGTAGAATACAGGCAGAATTATAGAAATGGAGCAAGCTGATCCCAACAAATAGAAGGAGCATGTATGTATGGTGTACATACATCCCAAGTAGCTTCCAGGCAGTCTGTGGATTGGATGTCCTGAGAGAATGCATGGATACATAAAATGTAATATTCCCAAAAAATCAATTACTTCAGCTTTTGTCTTATAGCATGAGCAGATTCTTATAAACTGTCTTCGTGTCTGGTGCATTCCATGACCAGAATTCCTAACCACCCCTTCAGATCCCCTATAAAAACCAGATACGTGGGAAGAGGAGGGAACCCCAGACCCTTTTGTGCCAAACTGGTCTAATGTAGAGATCGCAGCTACATTGGATAAGTGCTGACAAACTCACCACATCTGAAGGGGCTTCTTTGGAATGGCAGGTCCCCTGCTCCTGGAACTCAAATGGAGCATCTATCAAGCCACACAGGAGGTGAGCAAAGCATGTGGCCTTTCCCATCTGAAACCTTGACTCCTAGGCTTGGCATGTTTAGGAGTGGTATGGCATAGGCTGACCCAGACAATAGGAAGAACATGCGCACAGGCTTAGCAATAAAAAGAATCATGAGACCTTCAAGAGCCGAGTCCTTCCCTGCATTGGCCATGGCTAACAGGTTAGTCTTTCCACAAATGCCATTCTGTCTGCCGCCTTTGTATAGGACAGCTCGATGACCCTCTCATGACAATAATTTTATTATTTATGGGAGAAATCACACAATGACAAAAAGGGATCAGGAATGCATTAACCCTTTAAAATTATTTTGTAATACTATCTACTACTGTTATCCTCACCCCTTTAGCCCAATGAATTCCAACTCATGCCCTCCTTCTGCTTCCCCAGGAAGATTTTCCCTGGACCCTGCCTGGGCAGGTCCCTTCACTCTAGGGTCTCATGGCCTATGGCATCTTTTTCTTACTCCTCATATTCTTTGTCATGTTACCACTATTTGTGGGATTTAGTGGATTAACCTCCATGAAAACAAGAGCAGGTTGGTTTTGCTGGTTTCCATAGCCCTAGTGCCTGGCACAGGCATGGCATATACTAGGGCTAGGCAGATGGAGAGATAGAGAAATAAAGGAAACTCCACAGCATTTTAAAAATGTGGATAACAACACCTAATAATGGGGTTGTTACAAGGTTAAATAAGATAACATATGTGAAATTTCTGGCTTGTCTTGCCAAGGAACAAAGACTATTCTGATTATTACTTTAAAAATTATTAGCAAGGTGAAGAATTAGAGTATATAGAACAGAATTCAGAAGATGATACTCGAGGCAGTAACTGAATCTTCCAGAGAGAAATGTCACCAGAGTTGTCTGGACATCTTATGCTTCTGGCATCAAATTAACATCTCAGACCAACTCAGTTGTGTTGTTGTAAGGGAAATCATATTGTCACAACTGATGGTACCAGAGGAGCTCCAGGTGATGAGCATCTAGTTACTGGTTTCCTGGTGCTATTTGCTTCAGTGAGCCACATCACTCCTCTGCTAAGTGGGTTCAAAGCTACACCTTGCCAAGCTGACATGACCATTTTGATGATCACTTTCTTTTTTTTTAAGTATAAGGTAGTAGTCTCCTGAAAATTACTGTCCCTGAGTTCTGAACCATGCAAGGATAGTGTTGAAAAGACCAACATGTTTTCAGGAGACAACAAGTGAGTGTCCTTCCACTTTTGGCAAGCAACATAGCATGGTGGCCAAGTGCTTAGAGTCTGGGACCAGGCTGCCTCCCTGGGAATTCCAGCTTGGCCACTTTCTAGCTGTGTGACTTTGGCTAGTCATTTAACCTCTTTGCTCCTTAGTTTCCTTGTATCTAAAATGAGAGATTATAGACCTGACTCCTAGGGTTGCTGTGAAGATTGAGTGTGTTAATATTTTTAGAGTGCTAAGATAATGCCTAGTAAGTAGGAAGTGCATATAGATAAATGGATGGATAGATAAAATAGAAAAGATTTTAGTGAAGACTGATAGGAGTTCTTTGTATTTCTTGAGAATTGCTTGTATTTCCTGAGAATTTTATTTTACCAAGTTCTAATCTTCCCAGCAGCCAAACAAGGCAGGTTCTCCTTCTTTGCCCTCCTAGAGAGCAAGAATCAGGACAAAGTGCTGACTCGTCCAAGGACATCTGATGAATAAGTGGCAGAGCTGGATCCTAATATAAGTCTTTCAGAGTCCTGTAAGATTCTAGAGTCCAGAGATCTGGATCTGTACTGAACTAACACAAGACCCATTAGAGAATGTTATGTAAGGGAGTAATTTCTGCACAGACCTTACTACCGAGTGTTTTAAAATCTAGCAGTGCCAATTATGCTGGACTCAGCTCTGTTCATTTTCTTATTCATTCGTTTGTTCATTCAACAAGTATTATAGAATGTCTCCTCAGCAGCAGTTACTCTTCCCACTGTTGGGGTATTTCTAGCTTCTTACAGTCTGCCCTGAATTGTGTTATCTGGGTGCTTTCGTGCATCTCTTTAGGAAATATGTATTGAGTGGTAGGTCAGGCACAGTTCTAAACATCAGTTACTTGTCTTAGAGTCCACATAAGCCCATTAAAGAGGGGAGTTACTCATCTTTGCACTTTCCAATACCTAGCAGACAGTAGGTAATAAAGATTCTTGATTGAATGGATACATACATGGACTTAACTTAAAGAAACTTAGGAAAAAAATAGTGGAAGGATGATATAATGGGAGGGCGACATACTATTTGCATACTTGCATTCTTGCCCTGGTTTTGCCACTAACCTGGTGACCCTTCATAAATCATTTAAGCTCTTAGAAACTTAGCTAGCGGGATCCCTGGGTGGCGCAGTGGTTTGGCACCTGCCTTTGGCCCAGGGCGCGATCCTGGAGACCCGGGATCGAATCCCACGTCGGGCTCCCTGCATGGAGCCTGCTTCTCCCTCTGCCTATGTCTCTGCCTCTCTCTCTCTCTCTCTCTCTCTCTGTGTGTGTGACTATCATAAATAAATAAAAATTAAAAAAAAAAAAACTTACCTAGCTAACCATCTTTTCTTCTCTCCCCTTCTTCCATAGAATTGTATTAGGGATCTTGGCTATAGGTCAGTGATAATTGAGAGAAAGATTATATTGCTCTAAATTATCCCTAATTTATCCCTATATACCTGCTTTAAGTTTTATAATGTAATGATAGTTTAGATGAATTACATTTTCTGAGCAGTCTTAAAGTTCTAGGTCAGGACTGCAATCATTTCATGCTGCTAAAGGTCCTATATGATAAGCTAAAGGTGAGGGATAATTAATCCATGGCCAAACTGGATGTCTTTGGGCCAACCCTTGGGCTTCCACTGAAGCCAAACTTAAGAGAAAGAAGAGATGCGAATTTGGGCCAATAATTCTTGCCTCCTTACCTCCATCTCACCCTGTCTCCCAAAGCCTCACAGCCTTCTGGCAATAGATTAAGAGTGAAAAGGACCAGATTCAAGAAAAAAAAAATATGGCTTGAGCCTCACAGTCATCCATACCCTGAGCCTCCTTGCTCCTATTCTCTAACCAGTTAGTTCTCCTGATTTGACTAGGATGGGAAGCCACTGTTTTATGGATCTGTCAGTAGCTTTCACCACTTGCCAGCTCTGCAGATTGGTGTGTAAGTGGGCACACAGCACACATTTGCTCTCTGGCTAAAGTGTTTAGCCTTCTTCTCTTGGAGTGCATAGAGAGAGCCAGCCGTTTGGCCATCCCTCTAGCTCACCCACCCAATAGGAGTTCACCTAGGGAAATGCAGCACAGTATCAGGCATGAGCAAGAGTTCATGCAGGCTTGAGGGTCACATATCCTTGGTTGCAATCCCAGTTCCTTCGTTTGTTAGCTATGAGACCTTGAGCAAAGGACTTAATATCTCAAAGTTTCAGCTCCTGCACATGTTCTGCGGGGGATGATAAGAACACTGACCACTGGTTATTGGGAAAGTTGAATGAGATAATCTACATGGAACACTACACATGGGTCTGACGCATAGTAGATACACAGTACACAGAAGCACTTTTCAGTGTTGTTATTGTTGCTCTTCGTGGAATTCTCTTAGGGGCCAAGAGTGTTGATTTGATAATAATAAAAATCCCCACGTTTGTCTAGCCGCCTGTCAGGTGATGGTTGGTAGCCAGCCAAAAGTAGTCCATTTAGTCACCGTCTTCTGGAAGTATTCAGCATTCCAACTATTCTTCCTAGCTCCTAAATTTTCTCAAGCCTTCTTTTCACTGCTGAGGGCTCCTGACTTGAAAGTAGGAAGAAATCAAGTGAGAATTTAGTTAAGCATGCACTGTAAAGATGGTCCATTTAGTTGGCAGAGTGAGAGTTTTGGAGAGGGTGTTTGAAAGACTAGCTTGTAACTTCTGATGCCAACCCGGAGGCGTGAGGCAATATTTTTTCTTTTCTCCTGGAAGGTCCACAGCCTCCTTCCAGGGCAATCTCTTGGGTTTCATTGAATTGGCTGTTACATTTGGAAACCAACTTGTGCATCTGAGCATTTGGAGAAAAGCTATTGACTAACCCTTGCTCTCTTTCAGCCTGCCTCCCTTTTTCCAATATTTAGGAGTCTTGGCCAAAACAAAGAGCCCATTGTGTCCCTGGTACAAGCACCAGAACTAAATTAAACATTCATTGAGTCCTAATTAATTGTATTAAGGTTAGGCAATTCCCACTGCTTGGAAAAAAAACCCAAATACTTAATTTACTCGCGATGTGGTGTGTGTCCCCTAGCATTGAACTAAACCACCACGAAACAATCACTCACTTAACAGAAACTGGGGCCTCGGCCCAGGAACTAATTAGCCCCTCTTTCTCTATATATAGCTATCTTCACCACCAGGACCATCTGGAAGTTGTTACCTTCCAAATTCTTTCCATCTATTTTTTTTTTTCCAAACCGATCATTACTGCCATGATTCTTTCTTTCTCTTTTATTCTTATGTTACGTGACTTCCCACTCTTAGATTCATTGGTGTTATCTAGATCACAACCCAGCTGCCCTGGGTATTTACTGTCTGTTTGCTTTTCAAGTGGCACACCTATTTTTATGTACTTTTCCCAGTGGCAGAAGGAAAAGAAAATCTTTGTAAAACCCAGAGGCGGAAGCAAGAATAATTGCCAAGGGGTTTGGGCCTACCAAAGTTGACTGTGTGCCCACCAGGAGGCCCCTGAACTCTATGAAGCCCCTATAGTTAGTGTCTATAATGGTCAGAGACACATGGAGAGCTCTTAGAAGACCTTGATTTCTTGCCCAACTCATTGAGCAAAAAGCACCGACGTAATTTACCCTTTCTTTAGGGAAAACTCACCCATGTCAGGGTCTACTGTGCTTTGAGAGTCAGTATGGAAGTATAGAAACTGCCTTAGCTGACAGTATGCTTTAGGAGAGTGGCCTCAAATACTTCATGAATGCTTAATTAGTCCAGAGCCCTTACTCTGACTCTCAGGAACCCCTCTGGTCTGGCCTCTCTGTGCCTCTCCCACACCCTGTCTCACCAACATGCCCTGGTTTACTGCAGTCCTGGAACCCTGGTATTCCTTCTGCCTCCCAACATGCCAAGCTTATTTCCACATCAGGACCTCTGAACCTGTTGTCTCCTGTGTCTGGAACCCATTCCCCCTCCATCTTTGCAAGACGAGCTGAGCTCCTTCTCATCACACAGGTCTCAGCTTAGCTCTTACAGCTCGAAGTGGCCCTCCCTAGCCACATTATCAGAAGTCCCTTCCAGCCCTCCAGGCCCTCCTTATCACATTCTCCTGTTTTGTGCTCTTTAGATTTTTTTTTAAACTTAAAGTACAATCTAAAGGTTACAAGAAATAAGGAATATTATAAGAAACCTTGAATAACTCTAGTAAAATCACCAGGAAAATTCAAAATCATAGGCTCACTTTACCTGAAGTGCTCTCCAATTCACCATAAGTTTCAAAGTTTCAAGTTCATTCCCTCTATTTCTTGCATTTTAGAGTCCCTTTGGGGTAAGCCTCTCCCCTTCCTCCGCCCCAGGCATCAAAGCAGAAGAAGCCTAGCCTTCCAGAGTTCATCACTCACTCAGTGGCTTCTAATCATCTCTGGGAGACTCGGCCTCCCCATCACCCCACCACCCTGGCATCCCTTCTGATATCTTGCTTCACAACATATATTGCATGCTGGCTCAAAGTCAAGGGGGTCTGGGGGACTAGAAGTATAATGAATTCTTGTTTTATGGAGGGTGGTTCTCATCTTCAACCTTGGAGACTAACTCCAGGCAAAAGCAAATTTCTCTTTTGTCCCTTTACAGTAGTTCATCTGCTGCTTTTGCCTGCTGCTTCCACCCCTCCTTTATAGTCCCAAATGGCAGAAATCCCTGGAAACTTAGCTCCTGGTTCTCAACTCCATTTATCTTAAAAATTCTCCATATAAAAAAGGCCCATGGTGTCCAGATTTCAGTAAGGCTAACAGGACCCTCTCTACAGAGTATCATGTGTCAGAGTTATAAGTCCCAAGGAGGAATCCAGTTACATGGGAGTTCAAGTCCACAACCTGCTCTTCAAGCATTTTGATTTTCCTTTGAGTGTCACATTGGATTCAACTAATTCATTTTTTGGAGGAGAGAAAATATTCTTAACAGCCAGGTTTCTGGCTTGGCTTTCATCTGGGAGGCCTTCAGCTTTTCATGTTCTCTCTTCAATCACCTTTTCATGGACCTTTCCTACTAAACCTCTGGGACTTGAATCCAAGGAGGAAGGAATTCAGGCCTCAGTAGAATCCTGCATAGGTCTGTTTCTTGGCTGATGACTAGTTTTCATAAAAACAATCAGAACAACAACCACAAAAAATGGGTGAGGGGTAAACATAAGGAAGTAAAAAGGAAGTAAATTTTTTTAAAAGGCCAAAGGCATAGTAAATAAAATAGAAAACAACAATAACAACAAGAGATGATCCACAAAAATAAAAGCTGAATCTTTGAATTTTACACTGTCCAATATGGTAATCACTAGCCACATGTAACTATTTACATTTAAATCAATTTAAAAAGTCCAGGGTAAATAAGAGAAAGTAGACAAGATATAAAATGCTTCATTAGGAAGAAATATAGAAACGTAACTACAGATAGAGTAGGGACATAACTACAGATAAAGTAGGGACTTTTTTTATTATTATAAAAGATGTTATGAAGAACTTTGTGCCAATGTATTTTTAAAACCAGGTATAATAAGAAATTTCCTGAAAAAAAAAATAAACCTTTCCCAAACTGACTCCAAATAAAGTGGAAGCAAGTCTGGATATACCAGTAACCATTGAAGGAACTAAATCTGTAGCTAAAATATGACCCCACCTCCATCCTCCTCACCAAATCAAGTCAGGATAATTTTACAGTCAAGTTCTACTAAAACTTCAAGGAATAGCCAATCTCTTAAATTAAAAGTGATAGTGGCCAGACCTATGGCCCAAAGCAAGATATTTTCCTGCTTGGTGTCTCTACCCTGAAGCAGTTAAACTAAAACGTTTCAGGGGGTGGGGAGGCACCTGGGTGGCTCAGTTGGTTAAGCATTTACCTTCAGCTCTGGTCATGATCCTAAGGTCCTGAGATGGAGCCTCGCATCAGGCTTCCTGCTCAGCAGAGAGCCTGCTTCTCCCTCTCCCTCTGTTGGTCCTTCTTCTTATGCACACACTCTCACTCTCTTTCAAATAAATAATAACTTTAAAAAAAAAAAAAGGTTTTCAAGGGCCTAGGAAGCTCCATGGTCCCATGATTCCAGACTCTAAATCTTTGTCCTCCCACTAATCTTGTCTACACATTAATAGCTTCCAAGTACGAAAGTGACAATATCAGATCACCTCTATGACCAGTCTGATGTGCTATACTAATGATGATTGTTAAATAGACCCAGACAAAAGAGAAATTGCTAAAGAAACAATTGACTCAACAGTATTATGGAGCTGAAGCCAAATTATGATTTGTTCCTATCTCATTTAGGGAAGATTTCTCCACTGAAAAGAATTTACTCATAGCCCTGAATAATAACAATGTCTAGTGAGGATAAAAGTTGTGTTTTTCTTGATTTTACATTAATAGCAATAGCTAAGATTTATAGCATGATTCTCACATGCCAGGCATAATCTAAGTGCTTTATATGCATTAGTTCATTTGACATATATGATGTCCTGCAAAGTAGGTAGATATTTGCTTCCTCTTAAAGGCTAGGAACAGTGACTCAGGGATATTCTTACTTGCCCAAAGTTACATGGTTCTCACATGTTGAACAGAACTCCAGGTCTAAGAGGTGGTACAAACGAACTGCTCTTATGCACAGATAGCAAGTTATGTGTACTTGTGGAGCTTCTGCAGTAGCTAAAAGTATTTCTCTTTGGGTTTTATGTCTTTGGTCCACAGGAGCAATTCTTCTGTATCATGTGTCTAGTAGAGGTTACTTTGCCAATGCTACCTTATCCAAAGGACCTTAAGAAGCTATTTATTTCCTTCTGTAATCAAAGCAATCACTGGCTAGGGCTGTATTCAGTAAGGAAGCTGGCTGGTTATTAGAAATTCATTGGTGTCATAATATTAGTTGCATTTGTAAAAGATGGAAGAAAGGATAATTGTTCCGGCATTTCCATAGTCTAGGAGGGTATATAGATTGGAGGGCCCCTTCCTCAGTGAATATGCTTTAGCAGACTTAGGGAAGTTACTCCATCATTTCTTTCCTGCTGATTTCTTGAAGGGTCTGAAGTCCTTATTCTGGTGACCACCAGAGCTGCCCATCAGCACTGGTCAGCAGCAGGTCATTTTGCCTGATCCCCTTTGATTTTGTGGCTTTTGTCAAAACTTTGTCTGCAAATACCTCACAGCCCAACAGGGAAGCAAAGCCTTGCATGCTCCAGGCCATCGAGGACAGTTCTGCAAGGGTCAAAAAGGCATGCTGATGAAGAATTTCCTTGTGTTACCCACTTCCTTCACTATTCATTCCAGACTTATTAGGTCAAGCGCTGCTTACCTCTGCAATTTGCATTGTGCAAGATGGACTTTGGGAAAGTTAGGTGGATGAGGAACATTTCTCGGGAACTAAAACAAAAGTACATTCAGTTTAAATTCTTTGGAACACACCTACCTGAGATAATAGGGCACTTCTTTAAAAGTTTCTGAACCCACCACAATCCTCCTGTAGAAACACAGACATGCCTTTCAGTCCCCTTGAGTTATCAAAGGGGCTTAAAGAAATAATGCACCTGGATTTAGCTTTGCTTTAAGTCTTTATGCTGCTGACAGGGCTTAAAATGGGCAGGTAATCACTGGTACAATGTGTCATCTTTTTTTCCTCCCTCTTCTTATGAAATAAAGTGCAAAGTACCTACCTTTTTTTAAAAAAAATCTTAAGCTATTTCTTTTAAATGAGGCAAAGCTATCACTATTTTCCTTTGGTCTGATATTTTTGACAAGACTTGGTTTCCATGGTGAGATGGAAATGAGTTAGATGTATAATAAAGAGGATACAATACATGAGTCTCCATTCATATTGACACCTCTATTTGTCTCTGAGGCATTAAAGCCTGGTGTTAAATGTTAATGAGATCTGAAGAGTGAACCAGAGGGCAGCCAGATCTGTTGCTTTCTTCATTGGCTTAGGGACCAGAGGTACAACCTCTTTTTCTTGCCTCTCATTTTTAATTCCTTCTGTATCATACCAAGTAAATCGTTACTTTTTTTTTTTTTTTCTAATTTTACCACTTTGGAGTGAGCCACGTGTCATGCTAAGTGGACCTTAGCTTTTCATTCATATGAAGTAAACGTTTTTGCTTCCATTTTGCAAGAGAGGAAGCTGAACTTACAAAAAGTCAGTGCCCTGGGCTCAGGGCTGCTGAATGGCAGAGCTGAGCCTCAACCCCATCCTATGGGACTCTATACCCAGTGCATTTAGACCTTGTATCCAGATGTCTAGTCATTGACCAGAGAGCCTTTCTCATCCTCCACTTCCTATCTGTCATCTCAGCACTCTGGTGTGGGCCACAGGACCTTACCCTTCCACTGGCCTCTTGGTGGCCTCCCTGATCAGAACTTTCCCAGCCCATCCAACCTGAGTGCCTCAGCCAGGTTTACCTTCCTGAAACACTTTCTCTGAGTCCCTCCCATGATGACAGATTGCCAGTTTCTCTTGTTTCCAACCACATTAAGTTCAACTACCTCTACTCAGTCCTCATATTCCTCCCAAATAGGTCCCCCGAGGAAGTTTTTATGAATTTTCCACCACTCCCAGATAATGAGATATTTTTCCTCTTCTAAAAATATATAGTGTCCATTTTTCTTTCCATGTCTTCTTGAGTATTGTTTGCCATTGTCTGAAGTGCCCTATTTTCTGTCTGAAGCCCGCCTATTGGATTCAGCCTAGATATAATCCTTTAAGCCTCCAAAAAAAATTGAAAATGTCATTATCTCTCTTTTTCCTCACCTCCTGAGGCTCTTAGAATGCCCTCACTCAATTTTCCTCAGGATTCCCTTGTGGATCACCATGGTTTCTCTTCTGGCCATCTTGTCTTCAGCTAGACTATAAGTTCCTTATAATAAAGCAGTGGTCTTTATTTCTGTTGTTCTCGTTCTGCTTAACAGACAGCTAGAAAATAAGAATTGTAGCTAACATTTATTGAGTATGTAATATGCACTGGGCACTGTTTCCCTGTATTCATTCTTATAATCTTCACAGTAATCCTCCGAGGTAAGTAGTAGCTCCATTTTCAGATGAAGAAACTGAGGGACTGAGAGATTAGATGACTTTGCCCAGGTGGTGAAACCGTAAAGCAAATCAGGCAGTGGAGCAGGGCCTCCATGCTGCACTATACCCCTTATGCTGTCCGACAGGTCAAATGAATATAAACACACATCCAGGCATAGAGAACAAATGAGAAAGTGTGAATTTTTTACCTGAGATTTTATACAGCTAGTGAAGCTCATGGTTCCCAGATTCCCTCTAGAACTGGGTTCTTAGCTCTTCGCCTATCACCGAGCAGCTGGAGATTTTTGCATTAAATCAGTATATTCCTTTTTAGAAAAGTATTCTGAGTTTTATTAGCACTGTCCAATCCCACTTAGAGCCAACCTGACCTTTGCATGGTGGATGTAACTCAAGCTCTCACTCCCCTTCTCCAGTAATAAGAGCCTCTTCTATTTGGTATTAGGTGCCTTAATCTTCTCAGAACAAGATAGAATATAAACAAACAGAGTTGAGTATTTTAACTTTATAACAGCAGCAAAAACTTCCATAAGTCTCTTAAAAATGAAGTAATTTTGGTTTTGAGAAATTTGTGACTGCCTAGGTCAACACTGTCATTTCTGACTCTCCATCTCTGTAGTAAGCAGCTAATTTGGATTGCTTCCATTTTGCAAGAGAGGAAGTTGCATTTTCCCATACTACAAACTTGCAAATGCTATAGCTGTAGCATATTTTCCACATTAGTGCTCTTCTTTTGCATAGTAGATGTGGTTTGGGAGGTTTTATTTATTTATTTATTTATTTATTTATTTATTATTTATTTATTTATTTGGTTTTGGTGAGGTGTTTTGTTTTGTTGTTTTTTTGTTTTTTTTTTTGTTTTGGCCAAATCCAACCAAGTTATCATCATCAGAAATGCAAGAAAAAAATCATATTAATAAAAGACCTTTAAATTCTAAGATCCAGGGTGTGTCACTTGTGTACCTCAAAGTCACACTGCATACTGAACCATGTTTCTGACTCATCCACAGAGCAGTACCTTATATGGAGTCAGCACTTAGCATATGTTTACCAGGTAGAATTTTGGATGTTTTCCTTGGCTTCTACAAACAGAAGTTGGTTTAGTAATCAAAAGCAAAGTGTTCTCCACCAAGGGAAGTATGACTAGAGTTTCAAAGAGTTAACTTTGTCAGGTTAGACTGGGGGATTTTACAAATGGCAGCTGTTGATGCTGATGGAGAAAATAGATTTGGGTAAGAAGAAGAAATGGTTCTTACTCAGCCATATCTAACAAGTTTGTGGAAAGGGGTACTATTATACCAGGTCTCCTTTGAACAAGAAGGGTGATCACTATGTAATGTAAATACAAACCCCACAGGGTAGGGCACCTGAGTGGCTCCATTGATTAAATGTCTGCCTTCAGCTCAAGTCATGATTCCAGGTCCTGGGATCAAATCCTGTATCAGGCTCCCTGAGCTCAGCAGGTAATCTGCTTCTCCCTCTCCCTCTGCCCCTCCTGCCTGCTCATGCTCTCTCTCTTAAAATAAATAAATAAAATCTTAAAAAAACAAAAAACAAAAAAAAAAAACCCACAGCGTCTTGTCCTGGTTTTGCTTCCTAGCCTCAGCTCTCACCACTGCCCATCTGGCATGTGACGCTCTGGAACACCAGCTTGTTTGGCATTCTCACACATGCTATACCCTCCTCAAATCCATGTCTTGGCTTTTGCTCTCCTTGCTGGCAAGGCTGTTCCTTCTCCTCCATTTGGTGTAGTTATCTGCCTCAGACAAGAAATTCTTTTTCCCAAGGACAACTCCCTCCCTTCCAAAAGTGGAAATGCCACTTATCAGTCCTTCTAGAATTTGCTGTGCACAACCTGTTAATACTTTGTATTCTAATTAGTAATGTGCCTGGGTTTCCAGCCAGCCTGGGATTTTCTCAATCTGTATCACCTACACTGTGCCTGAAATATAGTGGGTGCCTAGGGGCCTTGCTGAAAGAAGAAACAGCAAGGGGAAGATGATGGTAGATGAGTGCTATTCCACAAGGGAAAAGGAAAAGCTGAAACCTATCTACATGAAATCCCCAAATATGTTCCATTCTTTCTTTGTTGTCACCTTATTCTGCCTTTCCTGAGGGAGCAGTTGGCCCCATGTGAAAGGTAAAACACATGAGTCTTTAGGGACATTTTATGCATGTAGAAAAGTCTAGCATTTCCCAGTCCACTACTTAGGAGTTTCATCATAGAGTGTCTCAGGAGGTGTTATCTCCCCTCTCGGGTCTTTGGGGGAGAAAAGGTGATCAAAGAAACCAACTCTAGGGGAAATTTTAGAGTCAGAGAGTGGTTTTTATGGATAAGCAAGGGGTCTGAGCTTCCAGGAACAGAGTGGCAATGGGTATGATCACAGTATGGGGAAAATTCTTCAAGAATCTCCTGACCATTTTTACACGCAGCCATCTTTCATATCCCTATGAGATAAAATCACCCTAAGGGTCATAAACCACTGTCAGGGGTATTGGACAAGCCCCATAGGTAGTTGTTCTGAGCCAGTAAAAGCATCTTAATTGACCTAAATGACAACAGTTATGTTATAAATATCTAGAATTTATGACCTGAGAAGGCATAATCACATCTTCCATCAGTTAAGTTTGCATAGGAGAAGCTTGGGGATTTAAGATAGGGCTGCAAGTTGGGGGAAATCTGATTAGCCTTAACTTTATGACAAACACAGAGCTAAGTGAATCGGAGTGCTTTCAAGTTCCTGATCCCTGAGAGTTAAAGGCAGTGGTGTTTCAGAGTCGGTAAAAGCCACCCCGTCCCCTCTGTGCAGCTGTCATTTTATTGGCCTTGTAAAGTCTCGCGTTCGCCGTGACAAATCCAAGACCATATACCTGCAAAGAAGAGATGTTTTAGATTATGGGGTGTGCAGGAAGCAGACGGTGGAGTTAGAGGGTGTAAGCTGAAGGCTTGTTGGTGTATGTGTTTATGCTGAGCCCTCTTTGGAATGTGCAGAGTCATTGTGAAAAGCAAGTAAATGCTGCACCAAAGAACACAGGAAGATCTGATGAGATGCCTCAGCCTCTACAGCATTTGAGTAGGTGAAATTCAAGGAAGAATTTTAAAATGAATTTATGCATCTAAAAACTCCACATGTCTTTCAAGTTAGTTGAAAATTAAACTTGGGTTTTTAAAACATAATGTATTTCCTGAAGTTTTTTATGAAGAGAAGCATTGATATCAAGCAGTTTGATTACATCTGAAGCAAAAATCTAAACAAAACCAACCCAAAAGAGGATGTGTGTTTTTAAAACCACACATTATAGACATAAATTTGATATCATTGTATCAACCAGGTGATTGCCCCAGACTCAGTGATCAATGGAGTGGAGTCATCTTTGAGGTAAAAGGCAAACAGCCAACTTAATCCCAATTTGCAGAGCTTCAAAGGTGAACAGTCATTTTGCAGGGCAATGAAGAGCTCAAGTTATCTATTTAATGCCGAAGTCTGTGAAGTCAGTGAAAATTCTTTAATGAATTTGAGAACTATCCTTCAAAGAAGCCTCCCAACTAAAACCCATAGAGAGACCAGTTGTCTTTGAACTCTAGAGATGACGTTTATCCTAGATTAACCTGATCTTTCAGTTTCCTCTGTTTACTAGGGACAGAGTTCTGAATTTTGAGAGTAGCATTACAGTGCTTTGGCAGGCATACCTATCACAGATGTATTATAACATGGAGGAATGCTTTTTGCTTCCTGCAGCTTCATCTGTTAATAAGGACTTGTCCCAACCAAAGGATCCAGTTTGTGCATGAAATTCTTGCATGTGTCCATGTTCTGTTTCTAAGGGTCAAATGGGCTCTGAGATATGCACTCAATTCATTACTTCTCAGGAGGTATGCAACAAAACTTCAATTTTGGTTTTATTTTTATCATACTTTCCACTGTACTGCTATACCTTTAAACCTTGTATCTTCCAAATCCAAAATTCCATGCCTTACAATGTGGAAGAAATAGGAAATCTGGAACTGATTATGAAATTATGAAGAAGGGGAGATGCAGAAATGTACGAGGATAAGTGTACAAATGCATAAGCTCTGATATACACAAAGCCTGGTGCGAAGGACACATCATTTTGGGTTTGAACCCCTGCTTTTACATTTCAGCATAATGAAATCTAGCATTTGCTTTGTGTAGTGCTTGGGGAGCTTTTGGTGTTAACAGAATTCTTTTCTAAAGAAATTCCTTTGGATTCCTTTAGAATTTGTCCAGTTTCCAGGTTCCAATAGGAAAAACATGGATGAGATTTTAATAGAAAAATAGTGCTTCAGATTTTTCATTTGGCAAGCACCCTACTCTAGAGCTACTCTTATTTTATTGAGTAGAACACATAAGCTTAATAGAGGAGCTCTCAGTGTTTGTACCCTGATGAGACAGGCATGGGCCCCCTGGGAAATAGGCCCTCTGGGGTTTTGAGTCCACTTGTGGTTTGCCATTCATTCTCATCTCATTGGAGAATACACTTGAACAACAATTATATGTGCTGATAAATCAAAGCCAAATCCTTTAATGTTCTGTACTCGTATCTCCTTGAAAAAGGAAGGCTGAACCTTTCCATAAGTTATTTCAGATGTGATTGTCTTCCTATTGATCAGGTGGTGGTGGTAGTGGGATATTCTATTGTTTAGCTTTAGTGCTCGCAAACTGATTTTAAAGGCAATGCATTTTTCTTATTAAAGATATCAAATAATTCAAAAATCTTTGCAAAAGAATTCCACCATCCAGAAATACTAACATTTTGGTGAGCTGTGTGCCTTCCCAGTCTTTTTTTCTATATCTAACCTCTTTACAAAAAAGAATGAAACCGTGTTATAAATATCTTTATAACTTGCTATTTGAACTGTTAACATTGTATGTTGGACACATTTCTGCATTAATAGATTATACCTAGAGCATCATTTTCATAGCTTCAGGGTATAGAATTTTGCATTATTTAATCAGTCCTTAACAATGAACACTTAGTTCTTTTTAAATGTTTCCTATTAGAATGCCATAGCTCCTTGGGCTTCATCTTTAAGCAGTTGTCTAATAATTTATTTAGAATAAATTACTAAAAGGGAAGTTGCACATGTACATTGATACCTATTGTGAAGTGGCCTCCTAGAGAGTCTGTGTCCAATCACTCTTTTATTTTTATTTTTTTAAAGGTAGTAATCTCTACACCCAATGTGGGGCTGGAACTCACAACCACAAGATCAAGAGTCAAACGCTTCACTGACTGAGCCAGCCAAGTGCCCCTCATCCTACTTTTATGTCTTAAATGGCACCATCTTGCTGTACTACCCCTCAAGTCTTTGGTTTTGTTTTACTTTGCTTTTCCAAATTAACTCTAATTGGTACTGAGTTCTCAGGATTTTTCTTCCAAGTGATAGGGTACAAACCAGGGAAACAGTTAAAATGCTAACTTGAAAGTCAGTGCAGCAGGGAAAGAGAGATGAAGAATATGCTTGTAGAAGTGACACTATGATGCTCATCTGGCTTTTCCTCTGTGGGTACAGGCCTTTAACTTGAATGTATGAAGTTTCTGAAGGAGTTGCCTCTCTCCGTTTCCTTTCTTTGTTGTAGGTGAAGATTTGTAGGCCTCGGCCAATAAAAGGGAAGTGGCTGGTGCAAGAAATGAGCAAGTGGTCCCACTTTCCTTGCTCCAGATCTTACAAACACATAAAACAAAATTCAGTTAACCAGTTGATTTTTGCTGGCATACGTTTTGAATCTGGAGCTTCTTGGCCATTGAGGGGTCTGAGGTTCGGGGCCCTTTTATCCTTTTATTGGTGAATTCACTGAAGTGTAGGCAGACAGAAAATGTTCAAGTGGCAGGCAGATAAACTTGTTAAATCCCTGGGAGTCTTTCCTTCCTTGCTCTGGGAGTTTATCATCTTGGCGGAGTTAAAAGGCAATTAGACCTGCAGGTCTTTGCCGGCTTGTTTATTGGCGTTTTACACATGGGTGTTGAAGAGACAGGGTCGTATTAAACATTCCGATCCTGCTGGCTGGAGGGGAATGAGACCTCGTCCCAGCTAAGTCTCCTCGAGAGAGAGCCTTGCCAAAAAGCTGGAGGAAAATCCGTTTAAATATAGTACCTGTGCCCCACGATGCTCATTGTTGGTGGAAAATTGCAGTCGGCTAGCTCCATGCTGTGTTACATTTCCTGGGAAATGGTTTTATGGAAGGGCGTTTGATGAAAAAGTTCATTCCTTTTGTAATTGTTAGCTGCCCTGTGGTGTTAGTTAAGGTAGAAGCACACTAGAAATGCTTCTTGCTACAAATCTCTAGGGCAAGCCCATTCATGACAAGGGAAGGCTACTAGTTTGAAATTGGATGAGGGACAGATTTCCTCTAAGCCTCCTGGTCCTTCTGGTTCTCTGCATCTCCCCAGGCAGGCTAGTCCTGGGCAAAATTGCAGAGAAGCCCTGTCTTAGGCTTCTGCAACCACTTCTCCCTCTTCTCACACCCCTCCCCTCCATCTGCCAGGAGCCTTGCAGACAGAACTCTCACACTCATATGCTAGTGAAGTAATATGGCCCTCATCCCTTCTCCCTAGGAAGTTGTTGTTGTTGTTGCTGTTGTTTTTCAGAGTCAGCTTGGGCACTCATCTCAATGGAAGTGATGAGAATTTGCAGGGCTGAGCATCCCGTGGTGGTTAAACACATAGGCTCAGGAGTCAGATACCCCTGGGATCATTTTAAGGCTCTCTGACTAACCTTGTGGCTGGAATCCCCTCTGATCTCAGGATTTTTTTTTTAATCTATAAATGAGGGACAACAATAGTCCCTACCATGCTACTCTGTTGAAAGAGTAAATGAACTAAATCATGGAAAGTGCTTAGCAGAGTGCCTGTCATGTAAGAGCACAGTAAATGACAGCTATTATTATTATTGTTGTTTTGTTGTTGTTGTTGTTGTTGTTATTATTAAAATATATTTTTAATTTTTCTTAAAGATTTTTTATTTATTTATTCATGAGAGACACACACAGAGAAAGGCAGAGACACAGGCAGAGGGAGAAGCAGGCTCCATGCAGGGAGCCCCATGTGGGACTGGATCTTGGGTCTCCAGGACCACACCCTGGGCTGAAGGCGGTGCTAAACCGCTGAGCCACCTGGGCTGCCCTAAAATATGTTTTATTTATCTAAGACACACCTAATGTGTGTAATATACATACAGATGTGTGTATACACATGCACAGTTGGTTGTCAATTATTTTTTTACAAAACTTGTAATACCTTTTTTAGTGTTTTTTAACCAATCTAGGGTGTTCCTGAAATATAAAAACCTATCCAGAGAAAATCCTTGCTCATGTCCAGAATACCTGGAATGTTTAAGGACTTTCCATTTCCACAACTGACCATTGTGCTCAGTAGTCCAGGGAACTCCTTTCCTAAGTGGCTGCTGCTTATCCAAATCTTTGTTTCTTAGGAGTCAGGCACCCTGCCTTAATTTTCTCATCTAAAGAAAACACAATAGATGACTGCAGCTTTTATTCCCAATCTGACCTTCCGTGTTCTGAAACTAATTTGCCCTAGTGTCTTGCCAGCGTCTGTGCAAGGACTTCCTCTAGCTGAGGAATGTGGTTCTGATTAAGGACATCCTATAAGACCCAGGAGGATCGCCTGGGAAGGAAACCGGACTGAGACTAGAGTGAATTTCCATTCTCCAGTCAGATATGTGATATAGAAGACCAGAAGGTGTATGGAGTTTATCATTAGAAAGACTAGGAAAGAGAATTAAAGCAAATGGCTGACAAATTGGCTGTCTTTTATGCAAAGTTGACGAGCTAGTCCGCCTCTTTTACCAGAAAGAGGATATGCAGAGCCCTCAGGCCAAATGGCTCTGCAGGCAGCAGGCTTTTTGAAGTCTGCTTGCAAGCCACCACTTTTAACAAGGCCTCTGCTGAATTGCCTCCTCATAAAGATGTAAAAACTTAATTTTTACCTAAAATATCTTAGTTTCAACAACTGTGATTCCCCTCCTTAGTGTGTACAATGCTAGGGTGAAATGCCTGCGTTATGTACAAACACGGTGTGTTTTTTCTCCCTACACTCTTATGAATTGAGTCGAAAATGCTAAACCTTGCTTTATTTTGAGATGCTAGACCTTTTCCTGGACACCATTAGGCACTAGCTCACCCCAGGAGGTGACTTGGTGAAATGCTCCAGGATCCCTGGAGTAATGGGAGCTCTGTATCCATAGGAAGAGGGATGGCAGTGGCATGCAGTGGGCAATGAAGTTTTGGAGAGCTTGGAGTTTCTTTACCAAATATCTAAGAATCTACTAATAGTTGTAACCCTAATATGATTTTCTTGTTAATCTCTGTCAAACCATGAAATCTGATATGCTAGCCATGACTAAGCCGTGAAATTTGTCAACTTTGTCTGTGATTTACACAAGCTCTGTTTAAAAAAGAAAAGTCTTAACACAAAGTGTGGAACATTACTTCCCAGCATGCCGCTAGTATCTTATGACAACAAATAAGAACAGAGTGAACACATTTCTTGTGCTGTTTCAGGGACCAAGAATGGATAAGATAAAACCCAAAAACTAAATAATGTATTTTCCTTTGAGATGATAAGTATGCACATGGTAGATCTGCTTAGTAGATGTCAATAAGTATGAAATAAACATTCAAAACAGTTTTATGGTTCATATCATTGGGCATGATAATAAGCTTCCTTAAAGTGGTAGATTGTTTTTGAGGGAAAATAAATGAGTAAAGTCTGTATTTTTTTTTTTTAAATCAGAGGTTATATAACTAATCATTTAACATAGTAAAGTGGCCATGTGTTTAGGCATTGGGACTTGAAATCTCTTTTTGTCGTTGGCTAGCTGGGTGAATTGTGTAAGTCACTTAACTTTTTTCCTCAGTTTCCTCTTCTGAAAAGTGGGGGTGATAATATTTTATAGGTGCTCTAAGGCATAAGAAAGATACTGCCTTTTTTGTAGGTAATCCAAGGCCTTATCCATTTGAGTTCTGATTATAGTTAGTGACATTATATAATGATATAATAGATTGTTGGCTATCTTTGTTATCCCCAAAATTGATTAAATTAAGTTCATGTAATTGGGAAAAAATATTTTTATTTTACCAAAGGAAATCTGGGCAGTTTCTGAGTTTTCCACATGGAGGAAGGGAGAGAAATACAAATGAGGAAAGACATTGCAGACCTGGGGAGTGGTAAGGACTCTCCTAAACCTGCCAACTGCCTTTTACTCTTGGACTCAAAGAGAAAGAATTCCCAGTCTTTCTTAACTGTCTCCTGACCTCTATCTACGCTGTAGATTCTAGAATCAGGTATCAGATGACTTAGAACTTGTCTTAGTGTATACCTAGAGCATTGATTTTCTTTTTTTTTTCAGAAACAGGGGCATATGCCTGCTCAAGCAGACCTGTGTATTCACTTTGACTAAAGTCTTTGGTAAAAACAAAATGCTTACACACCAGTGTGTAAAGTCAGTCAGGAGGTACCTCCATCAAGACACGCAAGACTTATCCTGTGGTTGTAATGCCAGCTAGAATTGGAAGTGGGTTACTCTTCTCTTTTATCTCTGTTGATGTACCCAGGTATTCTGAGAAACACAGGTAGGCAGAGATGAATGATTTCAGTAGAGAGCGGCTGGGGTGGGGATACTTATTCACACAAAGAGTATGTTCTGAGAAATTCACTCTTTATGTATCAAGAGTTGAGGACTAATTCCTGCAGATTTAATTACTAAATTCTGTAAAGGATAGTTTTTTACATAGCTGTAAGAGTCCCTGTGGACTTCTGCTAGAACCTTCAGACAAGTACTTCTATTTTTCCCGTTATGTTTATTCTAGCTTTTTATTAAAGCAAAAAACAAGCTTAAAAGCACAAGGGGAGGAGGGCCAAGGCCTCTGGAGATCCCTTTATTCTTGTTCTTTCTCCATTTGAGACATGGCTACACCCTAGTCATCAGATTTCACTGGTTGCAGGAGAGAAGTGGAGGGCAATTAGAAGAATGGGACAGCTGGAGCATGATGATAACTGCAGGAGGAGGCTGCATAGGAACTGAGGAGGCAGGGTGTCCCAGATGTGATCATCTGAACTCTCCTGATACACTTCTCCATCCCCTAAGGCATTAGAACTTTCAGTGAGAGAAATTGCTAGAATCCAAACATTTGGATCCGTATTCCGTCAAAGGATCCATATTTGGATCCAATCCGTCAAAGGCCAGTCATCGTACATAAACCAACCTGGTTCCTGACAGAAGTCAGTACTTTAAGGTACATATAAGTCAGTGCCTTGAAGCAAAACCTCATTGGAACCTCACCACTGTAGAGTTGTGCTTGGCCTCAGCTAGCAGGTGTGTAAAGATGCAACCAATTAGCTCATTGAGAGGACAAACCAATTCCAAGCCCTTCTTCAGGGCTTAACAATGCATATGCTAATTAAATAAATTATACCTTACCTTTCATTCAAATCCATCCTGAAGGAAGGACATCTGCCAATCCATTCTTAGTTACTGCTGGAATTTCAAAGAAAGTCAATAAATGCCTTTACTTTAAAAAATATTCTATGAATCCATTCAATTTATTTATTTATTTTTTTATTCAGAGAGAGAGAGTGAGAGAGAGAGGCAGAGGGAGAAGCAGGCTCCATGCAGGAAGCCCGATGTGGGACTTGATCCCCGGCCTCGAGGATCACACCCCGGGCTGCAGGCGGCGCTAAACCGCTGAGCCACCAGGGCTGCCCTCATTTTTCTTATTTTAAATGTCTTTGCCTACATTTGCCCAAAGAAGTAAGGCTTTACCATTTTGGACTTTTTCTCCACAGTGTGTTTTAGGCCGTTGGAGGCATCTTTTGAGATGTTTGAGCCCAGCCTCTTCCAGCTTTTTCATTGGACCTAAATCCAGGAAACCCAGCAACTATCTTAAGATTTCATTTTCTTTCCTGTGGAATGAGAAGCAGGATATCTATCCACTTTGGAACTCACTGCATAGATGCTTGTTCTTCATTTCTAATGTTCTCCTCCATATCCTTTAACTCTTTCTGGTTTAAGGTAAAATAATTTCTGTTTGATATAGTTTTCCCCACCTTGGTCCTTAATGGGTCAGTGAGTCTTCTGTGGCTTCATGGCCCTGATAGTAGGGGGTGCTGCTTTCTTTGGTCTTTTTGTTTAGTTAGCTCTCCTCAGCTTATATTTTACATGGCTCTTAGAAAGTTCTAGGAGTGTGGTGGTGCCCTCATTCCTCACACTTCAAGTAGAAGATACCACAATACTACAAGAAATTTTATTTTCAGAGATGCTATGAGGAAAATCCAATAAATACCTCAAATGTTCTGTCAAAGCAGTGGTTCTCAAATGGAGGTCATCTTGGCCCAGACTCCTAGATGGATATTTGATAATGTGAAGAGACATTTATCTCTCCAACTTAGGGAGAGAGATGCTACTTGGCCTCTCATAGGTACAGGCCAGAGGAACTTTGCTTCATATCCTATAAGGCATAAAGGAGTCTCAATGACAAAGAATTATCTGTCCCCAAATTTCAGTAGTACCAAAGTCGAAAATTTTGCATTAGAGGAATTCTTGGTCTTTTTTTCTTTTTCCTCAAGGCCTGAGGAAAAAGAAAAAACGGAAAGGAAAGGAAAGGAAAGGAAAGGAAAGGAAAGGAAAGGAAAGGAAAGGAAAGGAAAGGAAAGGAAAGGAAAGGAAAGGACGAAAGAAGGAAGGAAGGAAAGAAGGAAGGAAGGAGCTCCATTTTCATGAGTGCAAATGTCCTGAGTTCTTATATTCCACACAGACCCAGGAATTGGAGAGCACAAGGGTACTACTAAGCAGGGCAAAGTGCAAGGTCAAGGCAGGTCTTCTCGGCTCCAACAGCTGTCTCAGCTCCAAGAAGAGACAACTCAGACCAAAGCAGAGGACCAAAAAGTTACAAGGATGTTTAGTTTGTGATAAAAATCATTTTGCAGATTAAAGTGCTTCCTCCTGCCCATAAAATGGTATGTTCTTTAAATAACTCAAAAATAGGAGGCATTTAACTGTGTTGTGAGCAGGAGGCAGAACTGCTGCTCAAAGCCACGGTCAATTAATTCCATCCTTGTAATCAAGCCTACTGAAGCTGTAGGTGGTAGCGCTCTTCATATTTTCTCTAATATGCTGTTGAACTACCCCATGTTTTAAATGCCTCTGTTCTCAACCTGATGGATTCCAGGGATGTTTCCTGGACTCAGGTTCTCTCTCTACATCTCTTGGCTGCCTTCTCCCTCACTCCTTCAGTGGTAGCTAAATGGCTACTCCACTGCCACATGGTACCTCCCCCCACATGCAAGCCCAGTTAGGAAGAGTGAATCTCTTTCCCAAGATCTTCGACAGAACCTCAGTGTATCTCACTGGCTTATATTGAGTCACATGCTCATCCCTGAGCCAGTGAAGTAATTAGGGGAATTCTAGGAGCTGATTAGCTGAGGCCAAGGTTCTAGTACACTCCTGAGCTGTAGCTGAACTTTGATGTGATGCATGTAAGCTGGAAGTGGGTAGATGTGTTACATCAAAGGGAAATTGGGGCAAGATAATCAAAATAGAAAGGATGGATGTCCAGGAGGGTAATCACACATAAACACACACACACATACACTATACACTTCTTGCTAAGAAAAGGCTTGGGATTTTGAAGGGGGAAGCCTCAGGTCCTTTCCCTGGCCTTGCCTTTAAAGACCTATCTCTACCATTAACTAGCTATATCACTTGAGATAATTCCACAGCTCTCTCTGCCTCCTTTATGTCATCCACAACGTGGAAGTAATAATACTATTAGAGTGGTTGTGAAAAATCAGCCGTGGGATATTGGAAAGGTGCAAACAAGTAGTGGTGGTGACATTAGACTCGAATGGATTCAGTTCAGCTTCTAGAGGCTAGGGGACCAGCTACAACCCACCCAGCTAGTCTATGCCAGCCTTCAGAACCCAGTGTCTAAATTTATCCCAATCCTCATTGTTACAGGTCAGTGTGGGAAATCTTCTGAGGTCAATGATTGAGGTAATTGGCTTGCTGTGGATCTTGAAAAAGTCTCTCTGTTAAATGACATAATTGGTTTTAATTATATAATTATGGCACTTAAAGTGTGGGGGTGAAAGGTTACTATTATATTTAGAAGTGAGATCCCCAAATGAAGCAAGGGTGTTCAAGCCAGTGTTTCTTCAAATTTCTCTTTTTATTTTTTCAGAGGGAAGTCAGAGTAGGCTGGCCTTGGCCCTGGCCATTTTGGGACGATTATCCTGCATGAGGTAGTGCTGGGGCTGCTCACAGCATCATAGGAACCTTTGTAAAGAGACGGGAAAGGGCTTCCGTAAAGACCTCATTGCGATCTGAAGTTAATGAGCAGTGGGAACTCAACTGTCAGCAATTGAATGTGATTGGGCAGGGTAATTATATGATTGCCTCTGGTGTTTGCACATGCACAGGGATATTTTTATTGGAAAAAACCTAATTGCTTACTTACTTAGTGGAGGGAAAACCTAAACAAATTTGTGTTGTCATAGATTAAAAAGACATCCTTTCTTTGTCTCTAAAATAGCTGCTTGCCCTGCTTTTTAGAAATGAGGGTTTTATTCTTTTCATGTTCAATCAGAGATGTTGTTTGCAGGACTTGAATTATATGCTAATATGAAAATATAAAGGAAAGCTACTTTGGACTGTGCATTTTGGTAAAATGACCACGTGCTTATTGCCATGTCTTAAACCATCCCCTACAATGGTCTCTTTCATAATGCAAAGGCAGCTAGAATGCTGGGCAACACTCAAGATACTGAGGCTTTCACGTTTTTTTTTTTGTTGTTTATTTTGTTTTGTTTTCCTGCGTGGAGCCCCATGACAAGATTGGCTTCAGAAGCTATCCCGTTTTCTTTAGTTGCATTAGGCAAGTGGGAGGTATCATTTCTATGGCAGCCTTTTAGACATCAGAACGTTAAGGGTAAGAATAGCAAAGTGTTCCCTCTGTGATTTCCTAGAAACTTAAAGGAAAAGAAAGGGCAAAGTGAGAGAGCCCAAGGGAAGAAGCCTTGGGGCTCTCATTTTGGTGATGCTAAATTTCAGTCCAGCATCTTGTTTTGACAGTCCTGCGTAGGTATGGCATCTCACCTGTGATGCTGGTGTGCAGAGAGCAGATTGCTGCAATTGAGTCTATTCTATAGCAGTTCAACTCTGCATTATTGGTCTTTTTTCCATCTTCTTACAGAACAAACTATTTTCTAAGTTCTTTCCTGACATCCCACCAGAAGAGGTCAAAACATGACTGCATGATGGGGGGGGGGGGGGTGGCGGGGAACCTTGTGTTGAGAACAGCCCCACAGATCAACCATGCTTTCTCATCTCAGAATCTTGCACATGCTGAACACACCATAGTCCTGTTGGCTAACTCCACAGGTCCTCTAGGCTCAGTGTTAGACATCACTTCTTCCAGGAAGTCTTCCACGACCATCACCACCCAGTCTGGTTTGCCTGCCTTTGCTTTATGCTCCCTGGCACCCTCTAGGTTCCTTTATCCACTGTCCTTTAATTGCTTGTCTCATTGTCCTGAAAATGCATAAACTCCGTAAAGGCAGGGCTTATATTTATATTTGTCACTGCTATATCCCCAGAGCCTGGCACAGTGCTTGATGAGTGTATTCAGAATGACTGAATGAGGAGAGGAATGGTTGCTGAGTGTCCTAGGGAATTGTGGTGTGTGATGCTTGGGCTTCCCTACCCTTGCTGTTAATACCGCTTTCTTGTTGCTTATAATTTTCATTGCCCCAGATGATCCAGCTCTGTCGGAGGCACGGAGGCACAGTCAAATCTCATGCTGTACATTGATCACCTGTCCAACCTTTGCCTAGAGTGGGAGCCCCCAGTTCCTTCAAGAGATCCAACTTTACCTGTCTGTAAAGAAGAAGAGGAGGAGGGAGACAGCGGGGAGGATCCGGTGGCAGTTTAACACCAGAGCAGGTCCAATGTTTACTTTTACCCTTTCGGAGGTGGGTAACTGCTGGGTTTCAGAGAGAAACCTGCACAACCATCTTGGATTTGGGGGCTCACACATACTTTATTTTTTTGCTAGCATCTAGAGCTTGCTGTTTTTGCATTTAATTCACAGCCAGACTACTCCATGATTACCCCAGCATAGAACAAGAATCCAGGTTCATCATCCACATGATGCAAATTCTCATGCTGGCCTCATGTTTTTTTGTGTCTTGCTATGTGGACAGAGAGTACGGTTCATTCACTGGTTCCTATTTCATGACTATTATATTTATTATTTGCTTTTCAAGGTCTGTGATTTTCAACAGCCTTGCTTGTTTTGATTCTCTGGCTTTTGATGTTTTGAATCCCACCTCCCACCACTGCCCCCTCCCCATCCTCTTAGACCATGAGATCTGGAATAACTGCCAAAGGAATGAGCTGGCATTGAGAGCATCCCTCAGTGTTTAAGTATAGCCTTACACAGCCCTAGGGTATGTCTAACCAGCTTTCTCCCTAAGCAGAACATGAACCTCTAACCTTGTAGGCCTCGGACAAAAGAGCTTCCTACTAAACCCCTAAACTCCCTAAGTTTGGACAGCCTGTTGTTGGCTAGGCCACGATAATTTCTGGGTGAATGGATATTTGCATGTGGAAACCATGGCCCCAGGTGGCAGGGAGACATAAACCCTCAGAGCCCCAGGGTGCTTCTTGCATAGTGGTCTGTGACAACTCCCCTAGCTCTAAAGCATATTCTCTCTCTGTTGGTTCTGAGGGTCTATTTAGTTTTTATTCTTAAGTTTCATTTCTAGTTTGGCATAATAAGCACCTCAATTAGGATCTTTTGGGTTTCCTTCAAGAAAGAGAGTTTGAACAACCTCTCCTTATAGCAGGTGTGTTCACCAGTGTTACGTGCTTTGAATCAGATGGGGATGGGCCATGGTGAGCTTTATGCCTGAATTCCAAGGAGTTCAGTTTAATTTCCAGTTTTGGAATAGTACCAACGGATGTCTCGCCACCTCATATCCTTTCTGGATTGAGGCAGATAATTACTGCCTACACAAATAAATCACATACTTTTGTAAAAAAAATGTTTTTTAAATGACATTTGATTTGTAATTAAACTTGGTGATGTGGTCTCTGAAGTGTCTCATCTTGCCTAATCACAATTATGTGATTTATGTCCTTTTAGAATATTTCTGCATGCAGGGCTTAGTTCTCTGGTTATTATTGCATAACATGGTGAAGGGGAATAATTTAAGATCAGAAAAAGACAAATTAGAATAAATGGTTGCCATTTTAGGTCAGATTCAAACCACTAATTGTTTCTATTCTATCATATTTTCATGGCCCTTCATTGACTGATTTATTCAGCAAACAGATTTAAGCACTGGCTCACTAAGTGCCCTGCCGAGACCAACAACCTGCTTTCCACCATCTATCTTCTGGGAACTTGTTGGAAATGCAGATTCCCAGACCCACTGCAGCAGAAACTCTGCAGGTGGGGTCCAGCAGGCTGGGTTTGAATGAGCTTCCTGGTGATTCTGCTGCACACAAAAGTTTATGCACTATTGGTTTAAAACTTCTGTAAGTACGTGAGGTGAGGTCATTAATACACTGATAGCCCTGTCAGCCAGGAGCTCGTGATCCATTTTGGGCACAAGGCATAAATTCATCAGACAACTCAGCAGAATGATCTTTATAAAATGTAAATTACATCATACACTTACTTCCTAAGTGCCCCTAGGCAGTTCCCTTTGTGCTTGTAATAAATATAAATGCTTGGCTAAGGCCTGCAAGGCCTGGCATGCACCATCCCTTGCCTACCTGCCCAGCCTCATCTGGTGCCATTCCCTCTCTCCGCTGGTGCTCTGCAGCACCACGTGGGCCTTCTTTCTAATCCTCAGACACATCTGCTGAGTGTGATGTCAGCAGGAATGTAGAGGAAGGGGAAGAAAGAGAGAATATTGCAGAGGCTCAGTAATAGGCTTGGTCACTGAAGTATTTTTTTCATATGATACAATATATCTAAACCCCAATATCCCTCTTGGCTGATAACATTAATATATGGATATTGGTATGTATTGATGTGATAATGTATTCATGTGATAATATAACCAGCCTTATCTTGTAGCATAGCCAAGTCTGAAAGGAGTTGCTGAATCGTTAAGGAAACATTAAATATAGTTTACTTTGGTCTTAATGTTATGTATTTGTATTGATTTCCCTCTCTAAGAGTTGGCCCAGCAGGCACAGCCAACCACTGAGAACTGAAGAAACATGGCTAGAGGTATGAGGTGCTGAATGTGAAATCATCTGTGTGGCACCAGAACAGTCACGGAGCCCATGCATGATTCTTGCTGGCTTCATTTAGTTTTAAGAAAGACATGACCCTGTTCATTAGGTTTTGTCTTTGTAAAAGGTGATCTGCAAATGCCAATTTTGATCTTTGGGGGTAGTCAATGTACCATGTGATTTGGGAACAAAGCAGCTGTTTTGATTTTTATTAACTATGAAAAATCATGCTCTCAGGATTCTCTTTATAATAAGAAAGGGGAAATACATATTTTAAATATCATTTGTTTAAAAAACTTATTTGAATTTGAGGCAAAGGGGTTCTTAAAGACTTGGGACTCTTAGAATGAAGAGCTACAGCTATGATCTTCTGGTCTCACTTTTTGTCTTGATTTTGTTTTGACTATCCAAAACTCTTTTGCGGTAACAGACTATAGTATAAGGGTAGCATCTCTGGTTTGGTGCATTATTTGCTTTTTACAAAGCCTCTCATGTGAGCTCCTCAACAGAGGAGGGAAAGGTGGATTTGAAGTAGTCATTACAGAGAGTGGGAGGTGGGAAGGACTCCTGGCAGCCTTACAGCCTCACCTGGCTTATGGAGTTCTCACAGGGAACGAAACAACGTCTCCCCACCACATAAGCCCTTCCTATTGGAAGGCAAAACTAGGCTGCCACAGGTGGCTGGGAATGCACGTGTGAACAGACACAGGCGGCCCCTGCCCTCCAGGAGCTCACAGTCTGGAGGCCAGGGGACTTCAGCAAATAACTAGTCAAATAAAGGTACATTCTCACACTTTGAAAGGCACTCTGAAGGATAAGAGAGCTAGATGAGCAGAGAACAGGGAAGCAGATTCCCTCTTGGGTTGGCAGGGAGGCCTTCTCTTAGACACAAGTCTGAAGCTGAGAACCAAAGGATGACCAGGTGTTTATTTGGGTAGATGCCTAGGTTGGTGGCATGGAGGGTAAGGGAAATGTGTCCCTGGGGAGTTGGCACCATCTCCCATGCAAGCTGGGACTCTACCCATAGAAAGAGAATTCTGTGCCATAGCGAGAATCTGAGCAACTACCTTAGTGAAAACCCCCGAAGACCAGCTACAAAGTGAGTCCCAGGGGAGGAGCTCTTCCTCCTGAAAGGAGGACAGACAGATTTCCAAGTGTGCGCTGACAATACTCAAACCACTGTGCCTAAGTGTGACACCAGCACCTGCCCTCCAAATCTTCCAGTGGCTCTCTGAGACCCCCTCCTTCTCAGGGCAGCCCTGTTGGTCTCCTCCTTGAGAGCAAAGCTGTCTATAAGGGACATTTATCATACCCTGGAAGATTCTTACATGGCTTTTAGGGAGACATTTTAATCATCTTCAGAGGATCTTCATAGGTGTGGCCACCAGCTCTGAGAAATGAGGAACTGTCTTCACCCACTGCCCTCTTGACCTGGAGTCATCACAACACATGTCTCATTTGTCCTAGCCAGAACACAGTTTGAGGGAAGGTTCTCTGTCTGTTTTGTTGGGGGATGTGTATGTGTATGTGTGTTTGTGCACGTGTGCACGCATGTGTACTGGGCATGCTGACTTTGCACAGATCTGGCTCTTAGAAATAGTTGACAATGAGAGGAGAGAGTCTGCAAATCCAAATGCCCTTGCAGCACCGAAGCTTGGTTTGTGGAATATGAAATAAAAGTGACATCTGATTCATTCATCTATTTGTTCACCCAGCCAAAAGCAGTTATTGAGGTCTTACTGTTTAACTGTGCAGCCGGAACACAATGCCCAGCACAGGGAAAGTTCACAGGCAGTACTGGTTATTACAGAGGAAGTACAAGCTAACTTTGCCTTCTGAATCCTTTGGTGTTCTTGTCTTCCTGAATTTTGTATCTGTTCATCCCTCTCCTGTCATTTGGGAGTGACAGTGCAGTGTCCCAGGCTCTGAGTGTGTCTGCTTCTCTTCATAGAGGCAGGACTCTCCCATTGGAGGGAACTTGTGGCATGAGCTCTGACTTTTAGAGTGCCTAAGGACAGCTTACTGGTTGTCTGGACAAAGCCTGGGAGCATGAAATGACATCAGTTAAACTTCAGGGTGGTCTGAGTGGCTTTTTAAAAAATTAGCAAATTAATGAAGACAGTTATTTGGAGAATCTAAATTTTTACTTGCTAAAAAAAGGCCTTGCCTGTTTCTGAAGAGACTGAGGTTTTCTTTGATTAAAACAAAGGAACTACTTCTGCAGACCTGAAAAATTTGAGGCTGGAGTCCCAAACAGAGCCTAAAAGTCAATTCTGCCCAGGTGGCAATTGGGCTGGCCCACACAGGGTTCCTCCAAAACCTGCAAATATCACATAGACTCCCGCTTCTGGATTTGGGGGAAAATCAGGTGATTCGGCTACCCTGGACCATGTTCCCACAGATTGCTGTAGCAGTGCCCCCCATCCCAGCCTGCCCTCTCTAGTTCATGGTCACTGATGCCTTGCTTACATCAGGCTCACATCCCCCCTTCACATTACCTCCCTGGTTCCTGTCAGCGCAGCGTGCAAACCTTATTAGGACATGAGGGCCTGTGGTAGGCTTGTTGTGGTCAGCAGCAGCATGAATGATACCCTCCTGTTCAGAAGTCATGTGGCAGGACCTGTCAGGTCAATATCAGCGGATTACTACCCAACCTGAGCTGCTCATAAGAATGAAGTGGGCACTCAGCCAGGCCCCACCTCAGGGATTCTGACTCATTGGCTCTGGGCTGGGGGTGGGGATGGAGGCCTGGGGCAAGGTCCACCCGGACAGCTTCAGAGAGCCCACAGCATGCATGACCATTCACAGCCCACCTGCTCTCTTCACAGGTGTTCTGCTCTCATCAGCACTCTCGGAAGCCTCTATCCCCTTCCTGAATTAGTCTTGAGCATCACAAACCACTGTCATAAACATGAATTCAAAGCCAGAGCACACGTGTTCAAAGTGGCTCTTAAAAGAAAAGGGATATAACGCCAAAAACAAAAATGTTTTAGTTTGAAATCCCAAATTTATCAACAAAAATCGGGACTTGGGTAGGGAAGATGGTAGACGCAAATGCTTGCCTTGTCTTATGTATAAGCGTGGGAGGTCCCTCTATGTCTAGCAGTTCCAGAGGCAGGCCTGATGTGTGTTTCTTAAAGGCAACCTGTTATTTTCTTACTAGATGCTTGTGGATTGTTTTTTCTTTATGTAGACAAGCCAATAATTTTGCTAACCTATATCTAGTATTTACTTCCTGTATATATTACTGGTGTTTACTGAGCCCTTTTAGCCTTCTACATCTGCATAAATTTATTGCTTCTTTTCATAGTTTTAGCCTTTTCTTCTATAGCATCTGCTAGCCTCCAGTTCTTCTCTATCTTATGCCCATGTACCTCATCTTGTCCCTCCTAGGTTACATCTCTATATTCTAGGAAACCTGGCAAGTTTATGATTTGTCTCACTGGCAGTATTTTCTGCAATGGTGATTCAGGTCTTAGCTGCTTTAATGTCAACTCTAAGTCCATTATTGCATTCGTATCGAGTAATGGATAGTAGAGTCTCCTTCCATTTTCCATCCTAGCCATGGCTCTCTACCTCAGTGCTCCATATGAGGTTTTAGGCTTATGGAGAGACTGGGGCCCAGAGAAGGATGTGATTTGCCAAAGGTCACACAGGAGAAGTCCAGTTTTCTACCATTCTAGGGCTCTTTTTATCCAAGACTCTACTTGCAAGATTGACTCTGAGGTACAAAATAAATAATTAGATAAAGTCATCATTATCATCAGCCTAACTAAATTTCATACCTATTAAGAGTGAGTATTGCAACAAAAATTGCTTACCCTGTATTCAGTCTTCTTCCTCTACAGCAGAGCTTGCCTCAACAAGCAACTCTTGTTAGAGAGAGCTAGAATGTGGGGAAAGTTGAAAACAGTGGTTTCCAGTCAGAGGCACTTCTGCCCCTCTGCAGACATTCAGCAATATGCAGAGACATTTGTGGTTATCCCAATTCAGGTTGTGTGTGAGAAGGGTGCTATTGGTATCTAGTGGGTAGAGGCCAGGGACCATGCTAAGCATCCCACAATACATAGAACAGCCTTGACAACAAAGAATTTTCCAGCCCCAAATATCAATAGTACTGATGTTTAAAACCCTGGTATAAAGGGAACTAATTCTACATTTTACGTCAGTAAACTACAGTCTGTCTACCTGTGGACTACAGCCCCTTGGGAGGCCTCATCCTTCCACCTCTCCTCCCAGCACACACCCATAATCAACCCTGGACCAGAATAGAATACCTCATAAACATCCAAGTGACAATTTCTGACATATGTATAGATACTATTGTGACTTCTAAAATAATTCACTTACAGATTTACTGAATTCCTAGTAGCTTTTTGTCACCAAGTGTTTTTCTGAATCAAAAAATAAGAGAAATAAAATTATTCAAATGGAGGGCTATGTAATATTTTTTTTATCTTTAAAGGAGTGATCGTCTAAATTATGCTGCTCCTGTCTTCCATGACAAATTTGAAGTTTGGTTATGCCATTGTTCAAGTAGCTCCCAGTCCAAGAGAAAATCTTTAATGTCTGATGGCTTTTACTAGTGGCTACAGTGTTGGAGCAGATCTGGCAAGCAGATGTTCATGGTGGAAATTTTCCATTCTAGAATAGTTCCTTCTGAGGCAGGAGGAGAGTTAGGTCAGAGAAGAATGTGCCAGACAATATGCCCCTTTGTTAATCAATGCTGTCACCTTGGCTGCCCTTCTAGCAGCCTCATCTTCCTGAAATCTTCAGTAAAAAGGCCATTCAACCAATACATGTGGCACTGGCCAGAATTTTTTCTCGCTCAGCTCTCACAATAAGGAATGGATTTAATCAGATTCAAAAGAACCTTTAGACCCATGCTATAACAGTGTTACATCTCTGGAAGAGATCTGGAAGGCAGATTATCAAAAAACAGTTTCTGAGCAAAACTCTCAAACCACAAAGTAATGCAAAGTAATCAAGGTGACTTGCAAAGTAATGCAAAGTAATCAAGATGACTGTGCAAGGTTCTGAAATCTTAGCAACATTTATTAAGCACACCGGGACACATACTATATATTCAGTGCTCTGTTACATTAATTTAGTCTTCCTAGCAACCTATGATTTAAGTACTGATGTTATGACCATTTCATAGATATGGAAACTGAGGCTTTGATCCACTGAATGACTTGTCTGAGGTGACACAGTATTACCTCCTTCTTTAACCCCTGGGCTGATAATATAGCCACACTGCTGATCTTGAGTCAACAAGCTATTGTTTTAAACTCTATCCCTTGCTAAATTGGAAAACGCAGTCCTAGTAGAGATGTGCAGTTATTATAAGAAACGATTTGAGCCAATTGTAGTAGAATTGGCAAAAGCTAGTATCTGCATAATAGTACCAGAAACACCAAGTTTATTGCAAAAAGGTATTTCCAAGTTGTCTCCTCTGTCCTCATTTGTAACCTCTACACATGATAGGGTGTGATACAGAGGTCACTTGGAGGGGATCAGAGTGATGCTCACAGTTGAGAATCAGGCACTTTCATTAACCACATGTGGCTTTAAACAGGCCAGTTGGCTCCTCAAGCTTTCAGACTTCTTCTGGCACACAAGGGAAGTCATAGTTTATTCAACAACCATTTATTTAGCATCTATTATGTACACAGATATGATGACAAGCTCACTATCTCTTACTGAGACAGTCATACAAATAATTCTAATGTAATGTGATCTGTTTTAGGGGAGAGATCTGTACTCTATGAGAGACTATGAGTACTGCAGGCTGCCAACCCACACTGACCCCAGCCTTGTTTATTGAGTGCCTACTATGTACCAGGCTCTATTTCAGAAGCAAGCGATTACAAATGCATTGCATTTTAGTTGGAAGGGTGGGGTGGGGAGAGACAAACCAGTAAACAAACAAATACAGTTATTTCAAAGACCAGTTAATTTCTTGAAGAAAATACAGTAGAGTGATACAATAGAGTGACAGGGGATGGAAGGCACTAAGGTAATCAGAGAAGGCTTCACTGAGGAGGTGACAGCAAGAAAAGCCTTGGAAAATGAGAAAATTTTTCTAGGCAAAGAATTGGGTGAAATAGCTTTGATGCATAAGGTTCTAAAATTACAACATTCTTTCAACAGAGAAGTTCAGATGCCAAGCATGTGGTATCACTTCTTGGGATTTGTTGAGACTTTTTAATGGCCAAGCACATGCTCAATTTCATGTAAACATTCCATGTGTACTTGAAGAGAATGTATATTTTCTCTTTTTTTAAACATTTTATTTATTAATTCATGAGAGGCACACAGAGCGAGGCAGAGACACAGGCAGGGAGAGAAACAGGCTTTCTGTGGGGACCTCAATGTGAGACTCGATCCCAAGACCCTGGGATCATGACCTGAGCCAAAGGCAGATGCTCAACCACTGAGCCACCCAGGCGTCCCTATATTTTCTCTTTGAGTTCATATTCTTTGTATGTTTCTTAGATCAAGCTTTTAAATTATGTAACTGAAATCTTGTGTGCCTCTATCAATGTTTTAGCTGTTTAACTGTTCAGTTTCTGAGCGATAAACATTCAGATACTCATGATGGTTATGGGTTTGGTAATTTGTGTTAGTAATTCTATCAGCTTTTGTTTTATTTAGTGCTAGGCTATGATCTTAACCATATTAAATTTTTTCTACTGTTACAACTTCCTGATGGGTTGTTCTTATTATCATTAATATCCCCCTTTATCACTATTAATGCTCTTCCCTATAAATTTTATTCTGTCTGATAATATTGCTATTACAACATCTTTTTGGTTAATTTGTGTGAGTGTATGCTTTTTCTTTCTTAGCCTTTGTGTGTCACTGGTCCATTTAATAAGCAACATAAAGCTGGATTTTTTTTTTAATCTAGGGTCTCTGCCATTGGTGGGTGAATTTAAGCTATTTATATTTATTGTGATTAATCTATCTGACTTAGCTTTGTCTTCTTATTTTGTATGTTCTGTTATCATAGGTCGTCTTCTTCTTCTTCTTCTTCTTCTTCTTCTTCTTCTTCTTCTTCTTCTTTCCTTTACTGCTCCTTTTACATTAACTATGCTTTCTTATTTCTTTTTTAATTTCCTCCCTACCGGATTTGAAGTTACATATTCTATTTCTCTTCTCTTAGTAGTTTGGATAGTATCTAAAGCAGAAATATGCAAACGTTCAGAGACACTTAATGCATTGCCTTGTGTTGGTTTAACAGCTTTCTCTAGTATCCTGACTCCCCAGTGGCTGGGTGTTTAATAGGGAAGGATGTAAATGAAAGTGCAGAGCATGGTCACTATGATGATTATATCTTGGAATATGGATTTCCAGCTTGCCTTTGCCAAGACCTGTGCCCTGGTGCCTGAGGGTTCTGGTACTCGACAAACTGTAAAACCCTCATGGGTTAGGGGTAACATAGCAGCTTCTAAGCAAGGAGTTACTTGGTTTCCTCTGTTGCCCTTCTTCTTGTCTGCATTTGAGCTCTTGTAAGTGATGATAAACATTAAATAGCTCCTGTAAAACTGTTGAATTGTCAGTTTTTAAACTGCATAAAACACTGACATTTTCATTAGATCCTGGTCCTGAGGAATGTCCGGCTTTCATCATAACGGATTTGTTTACTTCTGCAGAGAGTCTTAATGTGCTGCCTATGGGAGAGATCTTACTGTCACCTGCTCTTAAATGGGAAAGTCTTTGTTCAGCCAAAGATTTTTGGAAAAGGATTTGCAAGAAGGCTTTTTCACCTCCCCCCTCCTTCTCCTGCCATCTCCCAAAAGGGTAAGGGATGGGAGTAGAGTCTTTGAAGAACTTTGGTATTGGACAGGAAAAATTGCAATGTAAAATAATCCTGCAAGGCCCATTAGAAGACAAAATGTTGGAAAGATGCTATTAAACCACTATTTAGTTTCAGTGTATCCTGTTAAAGATAAGCAAGTTGTATCTATGTCTTTTTGACCTCAATCCTTTGCTCTACATTTAAACAGATATCTTGATTTTGGATTAATAAACTCTCTTGTGTATATTAGTAGAGAAAACATTTTAAACTGCTGGGTCCTTCTAAGCAAATAAGAAAAGAGAGAGCTTTTATCTTCTGATCATTGCATTAGAATTTCAACATTTTTTGCAGAAGATGCCAAAATCTATGAACAAATGTAGAGTCATCTCAACTTAACAAGGCTGGAAAATGTGTGTTGAAAGACAGACTTGTCTTAATATGACCAGGGCCTGAGAATGTTAACTTTCCTGGAATCAATATGTTTGCAACTTATGGCAAAGTTTCTTGCTTATTTTTTAAAAGAACTCTCTCTTCTGCATTAGCTTATTGAATATGTCACTGCCAGGTTTGTCTTCTTTCACATTTTAAGAGAGGCAACCTGGCATGAATCAGGCAGATTAGCATTTAAATTCTCCTCCTCGGACATAATAACTGTGTAATCACGGATGTGTTACTGAACCTGTCTGAGCTTTGGATTTCTCCTCTATAAAACTGAGATAATAACTGATTTTTCAGAGTTGGTATGATCATTAAATGAGAGAATATATGTGAAGTCCTCAGCACAAAATTTGGTACATCATAGGGGACCATTCATCATTTGATAATGATGATGCTAATAGTGGTGGGGAGAATAGTAATAAAGATGATGGTAGTCGTGGTGATTGTGGTAAGGATGTTGATAATGGTGGTGATGGTGGTGGTGGTGGTGGTGATGATGACAGTGGTGGTGATGATAACTAGACGTTAGAAGTCCCCTGAAAAAGTCTGAGAGAAGGTATCACATAATCAAAGAACCTGAGAAAAGGTAGATTTATCTAGTACTACTTGGTCCACAGTCCCCCACCTTCTACTGAGGCACTTCCAGTCACCGGGAGGTCCTTAATAGAAGTCTACTATAGACAGCAAACCACAAAAGCCTAACTCATTCATGCAAATCTGTTTCCAGACCTGGATTTGTTTTAGAAAAAGCCAAGAAATGTTACTGAGTCATTTGATCCTGTTGGTATCCATCTCCTTCCTAAAATTTGTTCATTCCTTGGCTTCTGTGATATTGGATGTTTTAGAGTTATTGTTCAGTCTCCTAGAACATTTCTCAGTCATCTCTTTGCCAGCCAGCTTCTCTTTCTGTGGTAATTTGAATACGTGAGTGGAACTCAGGGAAGACAATGCAGGAGAAAAAGAAGGTGGCACCATAAGTTCAGTGTTCGCATTGGACACAAAATCACTGGAATGGTAAAAGAAGAAAAGTAAAGGAGTATCTAGGAGATGAGGAGGTGGGTAACATAGAAATTGAAGAAAGAGGAAGTTATACAATGGAAAGGCTTTTTTTTTTTAGGTGGGAGACCAAGAGGAGGGAGCCAGAGGAAGCTGAGTATGAAGATACAAATGTAGGAGGATTCAGATATTTGGTCCTACAGGAAATGGAAGAGGTAGGAGCAAGAGTTCATTGGCCCATAAAACCACCTGCCACATCCCCAGGGAGCACTCAGGGGGCTAGAGGAAAAAAAGTATAACCTGTGAGACTTATGATGAATGACCTTGACTTTTTCTTAAAAGAAGATAAGGTCTCTGAAGAGAGTGAGAGATGTTTGCAGGCATGGAGATCTGGGAGAGAGTTTAAAAAGAACTACTGTCTGAAATAGAAAGTCAACCAGTGATGATTAACTTTCCAAAGAGCCCTGTGGAGGTGGGGAGGTGTGTGTTTCTGGATCTTTCCCTACTATTCGCACCCTGGTTTCTGTCCCTAGGATCTTCTGTGTACCGTAAGTAACCTGGAATCCCACAGGTGGCCCTCACCTTCCCTTTCCCTCTGCCCATGGGGCCTTCCTTTTCCATCTGCCCATACCCAGACCTGCTTGCAGATGATTATTACATAAAAATGAAACAATGGACTGATTTTTACCAAGGTGAGGCAGATTGCAAAGGTGTAATGTCTCATCCCACCACTGCATTAATGTGACAGGTAGTCAAGTGGAAGGAACACAGGATCAGCAGTCAAGGACATGGAGTGTAATCCCAGGTCTAGTTGGTTAACCTATTATCGTGCCCTCCTATAGCACAGGATGTCAGGTCATTCTTGCCCGCCATTGCAACACCAGCATGCTATCTAAGCACCCAGCATACAGTAGGGGCTTGTAAGGTTTATTTGACTGGGTTGGTGGATAAAGATATAAAAGATCTCCAAACACCCCATCATCCTATGCAAATACGAGGGACTATTATTCTGATGTGCATTTTAACAAGCACAATATCAGCCCCAGGAATGACTCTCTAATAATAGAATGTCAGCCACCCTGGTAGGCAGGCAAAAGGAAATACTTTCAGCGAAGCTGGGTGGAGGCTTTCCAGAATTACTCAGATTTAACTACCTCCATGTCTACATCTATTGGTTTGGCTTATAGAAAATTAGTTCCTATCTCTTCAGTAATCTGATCCAAGGTGATTAGTCATTTTTCATTCTTGCTGTTAAAAAAATATATATACTTTGTCATTACAGACAAGAAGCTGAGGTGGAGGCAAAGAGATGAAAATGGGTTCTAAATAAAGAAGCAGAGCCTCCTTCTCACCCGCTCTTTCTGCCCTCCCCCCACCACTACACACAAATAAGATCTTTCTCTACCTTTCCCCATGACTCCACCAGCATGGAGAAATCAATTGTCAGCCAAATCCCAAAAGAATAAAAGAAAAATATCTCTTCAGAAGGAGAGGGCAGATGGGAGAGATGGAATCATCAATAAAAGGCTGAAGGGATTGGCCTAGAGAGTGTGGAATCCAAGAGGGTGTTTATTTTCAAAACAAAAGCTTACTGATCATGTACTTTTCAACAGATGAGAAAAATGGAATGAGTAGAGCCTGTGCCTGGGCTTGGGGACATGCCCACAGTGGCCTGAGCTACTGAGTCAGCAAGAGTGGCTTTTGTTCTCTTTCCTCAGGCGGCAGGCAGCCTCTGTGTGAGCAGGCTTCACCAGTAAACTACCCATAAGCTCCAGGAAGGCTGCATCTGGCCTGGCTGTCCTTCTCATTTCACTAGATCACTTAGAATCCCAACTTCCTGCCCTGCCCACATATTGGAACAGCCCAAAGAAGCCTCACCAGCCTTCCTTTGGCATACAATCCCCATGATTGGAAAGATGTCCATCACAAATCTTGCTTTTGGCTGGCATCTTTGGGGGCACTGCTCTTTCCACAAATGTTTCTTAAGAAAAGGTCTTTAAGACAGGACAGTCGTTTTTTTTTCTTTAGAAGCTACATATCAGAGTATTAGACAGACATGATTAGATTTAAAGTAGGCCTCGGCAAATCGTGTGCTATGTGACCTTATGCAACTGAGTTTTCTTTTCTGAGCCTTAGTTTCCTCATTGGTAAAATGGGATAAATCAGACCTGCCTCACAGGGTGTGGTGTGAATGAGGAAAATGAAGACAAGGTGCAGACCAGGGTCTGGCAAAGAGAAGGAAGTCAGCAGTGGGCAGTGAACCTGGCTGGAGAGACTCCAAGGACCCATTCAAGACTTGTTTGTTTACTGTTGTGGATGTTTGCTTTGGGCCTTGGTCAGTGGCTTTTTCAAACAGAACCACACACATACTTGTGTTTTGAGTGCTCATTCTCTTTGGAAATAGCTCCTGGCCTGCCTGAGTCACATCTTCCAGGTCCTGCCTGCGCCCTGGGTCTCAATGTCTACACCTGGAAAACAAAGCATACAAACTCGACTTTGATTAATTTGAATCAGCTTTGGGGTGCCATCCCATCCCTAATGTCTGAGAACTCTCTACTAGACTTTCTGCACCAGAGACTTCCCCATCCACTCACAGTGCTGGGTCCCACAAAGGTGGAACTGTGAGGTCATACATGATAAAATGCAAACCTAAGTAAGAGAAGAAATAAAAAACAAAAATGAAAACAAAAATCTGGTTAGTATTTCTTGATTATGTGCAAGTGAAAATCATCCATACAAAGTAGGAAGTCAGTGTTCTGCACCCACCAACTTTTGGCAATTTCATCACACCCCCAGGTGCTACCACTGTTGACAGTTTGGTGTATATCTTTCCCACATTTTTTTCCTGAGTTTCTCACACATATCCCTATTTACATGTATACATGCATGTATATGTAAATTTCACAGAACTGTGGCCTGCAACCTGCAATTTACTTGGTACCATATCAAGTGCATCCTTTCATGTCAGTATAAATAAATCTACTTTCTGTGTTGAATGTGCCATATTGTTCACGCCATAGAGAAACTGTAGTTATTCAGTTAAAACCTTATGATGGGCAATAGGTTGTTTCTGGTTGTTTTTCATTTGGGGTTGGTGTTTTGCTACACCAAAAAGGCTGAAGCAAGCATATTGTATATATTGCTGTATGTTCTGGTGCTTTTATTTCTGTAGGATCAACTCCTAGAAGTGTGACTTCTGAGTCACAGGGTATACTTTCTTTAAATTTTAATAAAGACTTCCAAATTGACCTCCACAATGTTCAAAAGGACCTTATATTCACACTAGTAGGATGGGAAAGCATCCATTGCCCCATAATCTTGCCAGCTTTGGATACTATCAGTCTCAATTCCCCCCACCCCCCGCCGTCTGATAAGAGGAAAACTGCCTCATTTTACAATTTTCCATCTTAGATTTAGCTTATTTCCATTTGTTCTTAGGACAAAAGTGTCCTAAGAATTGCCTGTTTGTATTGAGTGAAATTGTTGTCTTTAAAAAAAAAAAAAAAAACATGGTTTTAAAAAACAAAAACAAAAAATAAAATCATGGTCTTAAATTGTTAGTTAGTAAACAAATGAATAAACCAATAAAGTGATGTTTTTCAAGGTGCTCTGAAAATGTAAGACCTCCCAACACTGTTGGGAGAACAGGGGGTTTCACAGAGTGGCGATGGGTGAGTGAGAGGGGGTGTAACTCCTCCAGTGTCCTATGCAGTTCACGGGTGTTTTCTCACACGTGTATCATTGCCCCCATATGTTCCCAGTGCAGTTCTGGGAGGTAATGTGTGCTCTGGATGACCTTCTGGCTGTCAGACCTTCAACTTGCCCCTGACTGATGAGGCTTGCTTCTTGGGCTTGACCTGAGCATTCTGAATCCTCTGCTTGCTCGTCTCCTGCTGGGACTGTTGCCTGACAACCTTCCACTGCCCTCCACACACTACCTCCCTCCCAGATCCTCCACCCATGAGCTCTGCACACTTCCTGGGGTCCTGGGAACTCATTTATAACCTGCTTCAGTGCCATGGGGAAAGACTCTTCATGGAGTTCTTGGATGATGGTATTTTTACTCTTACTGATAAAGTATTAGTTACGTTTATTGAGCACTTGCCATTTGCAATGCCAATGCTTATGGTGCTGTGGAGGCACTGTTTACCACATAGTCATTATAGATTTGCATAAGTATTTTTATCAGACGGCAGTCAATTGTCTTGAAAAAGAGTGCTTTTTTTCCTAATTTGTAAAACAGAAACACCATAATTGCAAGTGGAAGGCTTAACTATGTGCCAGGCACTGTGCTATGTACACTAACGCATTTTTAAAAAAATCATTCTAGTAGTTTACTGAGGTTGGTGATATTACCTCCCTCTCTAAAGCTGAGGAAACTGAGTCTCAGGTTAAGTTGCTTGCACAAGTCACACAATTAATAGGTGAATTCAAACTCAGGTCCAACTTATCCCAAAGTCTGTGCTTAACTTTTGCCCTTCCCTTCCTCTTGTATTGAGATCTGGTTATCCCCAAAAAGTCCTCTGCAATAACTCCAAGCCATGCTTCTGGTACAAGCACTGAGTTCAGTCAGCCTGTCCACCATGGTGTTCCTACAACATTCTGGAAGGCCTGTAGTGGCCAGTGGGCTGTACTCCTACAGCCAGGGTGAACTTGAAACTACCTAAGGGACCCTCATGATCCAACAGTGCCTTTCTGTGAACTAAAACCAAAGCATCAGAGAATAGCACCTGCCTCATAGGAATCTGATCAGGAGGTCAGCATCCTTGGATCTCCTGTACGAGGGGAGAATCCCACTTTTTTGCTGAATACTCTTCCCAAGTCAGGGTTTCTTGGTCTCCGTGCCAGAGTTGGTTTGCTTTGACCACACTCAGAGTATGGATAACTGTAGCACAGAGGTGCTAAGAGTGAGAGCCACCATTTCCCATCTCCTGACTCTGGTGCTGATGGATGGGGACCAGGTGAAAGGGTTTTTCTGGAATTGATTCATCAGGCCGAGGGGATTTCCCTCGTGCTCTCTGCTTTCACTTCTGAGGTTCATGTGTCTTTTTAACATTCTGTCGGCTTACTGGGGCCTGAGTTGAAAGCCATCTTTAGGATCCATTTGTTCTGATTCAATTGCTGAGGCTTTATGAGGTTGTTCCCTCTCTTGGAAAAATGCTCCAAATGGCTTGCATGACTGATGCACTCCACAGCACTCTGATTGATGGTGAGGAGGCCCTGCCTGCAGGACCATTCCTGGAGGGAGGGGCTAGGGTCTGTGAACACCATTATAGCTGGGCCCGGAAGCAAGGATATCTGCCCTTGATGCCACCCAGCTTGGAACCTTCTGCTGATTCCTCGGAGAAAACGGTCAAGGAAACAACCTTGACCTTTGTGCCAGCCTCAGGTTGGGGAGTAAGGAGTCAGGAGCTCTGAGTTCAGTCTAGGGATATGTACCAATTTTTTAGCGCTTGGGTAACGTTATTGTCTCTGTGGCTTCAAATCATGTGTCTGCTCAATGAAAAAGGATGTTTTTGCAGTTTTGAAGGCAATAATATTTTTAAGAACTCTGGAGCCAGACACAGCTGGTTGTTATTACCAACTCACCATTTGCTGTCAGGTTGACCCGAAGTGGTTTCCTTCTCCGGGCCTCTGATTCCTGTCTGCGAAATGGGATTGATAAAACCTGTTTTATAAGGTCATTGCTAGGATTACATGGGGGTAATTAATGGAATACTATGTGTGAATAGCTTAGCCTAATGCCTGGCAATAGAAATCACTGAATAGTAGTACCACCAGCTCAGCAGACAAGGTAAATAATACACTACACCACATGGTAAGGACATTGCCCTGACTGCTAGTGTGGATTTTACAACCACTCTGGAGTGCAACTCAGCAATATCTAGTCAAGTTTAAGTCAGACATTCACTATGACATAGTAATTTGACATCTAGATATATGTATATATGTGTGTGTGTGTGTGTATATATATATATATATATATACACACACACACACCCTTGGGAACTGCTTGAATCTACACACAAAAGGACATGTGTAATTAGCATCATTGAAGCTTTGTAATGGCAAAAAGTGAGAGACAATCCAAATACTCATCAATAGAATTCTAGTATATAATTCAATAGCATACCTCACAGCATTAAAATGCTTTGAACCAATTACATTAACGTGGATAAGTTGCAAAAACATAATGCTGACAGAAAGAAGCATGTTTAATAGTGATAAATGTGGTATGATAACATTTAAAAATTTTAAACTTGCAGATTTATTCTATATTTATTAAGGAAATATGTAGCATGCAACAGTATTTAACAAACATGCATGGGAATAAGACTCTCCATCTTCAGTGTTTACTTCGAATTAGGGAAGGGAGGGGTGGGAAATCATGGAAGGAGGCTTAAAGCAAAGGAAAAAAGATTTGAAAGGAATATGGCAAAATGTTAAGATTTATTTATTCCACTAGATGGTGGATATATACGTGTTTTAAATATAATTTTCGACTTTGGTTAAAAGTATACAATCTTTTTTGAGATCAGTTAGAACCAATATTTGTTTTAAATGCACTTTTTAAAAAATTAATAACAGCTAAATAGGTCACCAACTCAGTCACCAACTCTTTCTGTTTGTGAACACAGAAATGGGAAATCTGGTAAGATGCTTTCCATAATAGTTGTATTTTTTGGCGGTGATGGTCAAATGCAGTAACATAAAGCTACACTTTAATTATAAATCTTTTCCCAGAGTACCATGGGATCTATGAATAGCATTCCTCTAAACATCATGGCTAGAATCCACCTTCATTCTGGCCTACGAGGGTTTGGAATTAATATTGAAAATGCAGGGAAGGACCTACAGTCCAAGAGCCACTCCACATATGGTTTTCCAGAGCTTCTTGGGGGCATTTAAATGACAGTGTCATCCTCTTACATCTGAGGAGAGCTTCTGGGCATCTGCTTTTCCCCCCTGTATAAACATGTTATGCTCCTGTTTTAGAATAGGGTCCCATCCACTCAATCTGCTGTCTTGTGGGACGTATCAACCCCCCTCTTGGTTTTGTCTTGGTTCTTCCCCTACCCCTGTAATCCCTCTTCCTTCTCTGGTCCAGGGTCATCTTGGGTGCACCAGTGCCCTGGACTTTAGGCCTGCTGCCAGCGCCTCTGTGTGAACCAGGGCACAGCCGGGGGCTCCCAGACTCCCCTCTGGGAAGCCCTGCTCTCAAACACTGCCCTTTGCAAAGCTTCCTCGAGCCTCCCTCCCACGTCTACAGGCTGAGAAGAAGGATTTTCTTTTCTTGTTTTCAGTCTGGTTTTTTGATTTTCGTTCTGCGGTTCTGCTCTGCCTTGCTTTGTTTATCAGCATCAAAGCTGAAACCAGCTGTGTTTGTTTGTGGATCTTTCATTTCCATGAAACCTGCAGATTTTTCTAGGTCATTCTGTGTTCTTAATAATCAAGAAGGTGGTTCACATGGCCACAAAGGAAAGACTGGGGTCAAAAAAACCTCAAACCCACAGAGGCCCCTCAGTAGCCCTACCCTTGGCCCAGATTGACTGGGAATAATAGTTAAATATACTGATATGGTTTGGGTTTTATTATCTTCCAGGGTGAAGTCCCCAATGAGCTCTCTCAACAAGGGAATTCAAGTGGAAAAATCACTTATTATCTTTGAGCAATACCCTATAACAAAGATCTCATTTTTAAAGTCTAGAACTCTAACAGTTTATAGGAGGAAGAAGGCTATGCTGGAAATTTTTCTTCAAAATTTAATAACGGGGCCCTTGGTTGCATTATTACAGGGCTAGCAGCCCCTGAGGTCACAAATGTCGAGGTGCTTGGTGGAAGAGCATTTGGCCAAATGGAGCCCCAGTTCAGTGATGGTAAACCTAGCCTTTTAAGGAGCCACTTAATGCCCAAGGACAGTTTCTTGTGCAAATACCCTGAGCCTTAACACAGGAGAAACAGGAGACCCAGGGAAGCCTCTTTTTAGAAATTGAGTCCTAAAGCTGTTACCTCATCCTGCTAAGTGCTGCCCAGGTGACAGCACAAACAGACCATACTGGGTGCTCTTTATCTCTGAACAGGCTAGAAAACTTAAACTGAATAGATGGCAGCACTTAAACTTTACAGTATGGGGGAAACTCAAATAATTGAATCTCAGGGACCCCAGCAGAAGCAGCAGCCAGCATGAAAGACCCCAGTTTCTGCCTGAGCCCCTCCCCACCAAATGGACTGGCTTACATCAGGCTCCTGGAACAGCAAAGACAAGACCGTATTTGGATTTGTAACTCCTGGGCATTTTGCAAGCAAGTCTGGTTCTCGTTGTCCACTGACTCAGCGATAAAATCAGGGCCTCTGCTCAGCTTGAGACAAGCCATTGGTTTGGACACCAACCACTTGGGGTGGGAATGCACAAGTGCTACCTAGGTGACTCCAATGTGCTGGTGGTGTTCCTCCTGTCAGTCTTCCTAGGGCTGTGAGGAATTGTCAGTCTGTCTTACATCATCTTTCCCTCATATGTCCTTTGATCTCCACCCCACCTCAGGAGACCGCAGGAGACTGCGGGTCTCCTGAAAAAGGCAGCTTTAGAAGAGAGATGGGGGCCATGGCTGGTTCTACTCACCAGAGCAGGATACACAGCTGTAAAGAGCAAGGTCATAAATAGCCCATGAAAGTGACACATGGAAGTGAAAGGGGAGAGTCTCTGGCCTCTGCAAACCAAGCCCACCCAGTGCCTCAGGGTCTTCAAATTCCATGGAGTGGGAAGGTAAGAAAGGTGTAGTTTTAAAACCTCAGCTAAATGAGAATTGCCTCTCCTTTGAGTCTCAACAATGCAAGGCAAGGCAGAGGCTGAGGTCAGGGTAGAGCCAGGAACCAAGCCCAGAACACCTGGCATGAATGGCTAGTAGTAATCGCAACCGTCTTTGGTGAGCATTGATATAAAGCAGGCATGGCTCTGAGGTCCTCCTGCCTATTAACTCACTGAGTCCTTAGCAAAGCTCTAGGAGGTGGATGCTGCTATTGATTCCACTTCGCAGATGGAGAAGCTGAGTCTGTGAGATGTCACGTATCTTGTCCCAGGTGGTAGGCCTAGACTTCAAAGCCCCAGTCATCTGGTTCCAGGGCTTGACCTCTTATGTAGTATGCTACTGGGATCTCTGAGGTTCCCATGACTGGTGGGAAGAATGACTGTCCTCTGAGTGCTTTCTCTGTGCCAGGCACCATTAAAGAGACACCTTACCTGCATTTTCTTCTATAATCCTTAGTCACTCTGAGGTTGACACAGTGCTTATTATACTTTTCCACATAAGAAAACTAAGGCTGGGGGAGGTTGAGTGACTTACTCAAAGTTGCATAACTAATATGTGAAGGAGTCAAGATTCTAACCCAGAAGGCCTTGAGAGGTTGGACTCCTGACCCTTGTGCCAGTATTGGGATGGGTTGCTAGAGAATGGGCATATGGTTGGACTTGCTGGCAATGACTCCCACTTGCTCCTCTGCTGCCCTTGGAGGGCCACAGTGGGAGAAGCAGCTCAGTAAGCCCTTGGATACTCAGAAGAGCCAGGATTTCCCATGGCTCCCAATTTCCTCCAGCCCATGTTGTCTGATGCCAGCATAGCACTGCACAGAGTTGCTGATTTGGAACTGAGCTCAGTAAACTATTAGGGAAGCTGATATTGCCCAGTGCCTTCTTCCATGAATGAATGAATGAATTAGAAACTAGCCAGTGTTAACAGATGCACATGTGATTTCTCTAGATTCATATTCATTAACGTAAAGAGGCTAAAGTCCAGCTTTTGGCGGGTAAAAATGTAACATTTTGCTTTGACTGTAAAGGCTGGGTAACCCTGACTAAAGGGCTCCAGTCTTCTCCCTCTGGCTTAGCCACAGGAATAGCTATACCATTATGTACTGCTCTACGTAGCATAATAACGACTATGAGGGTAAGGCCATAATGATACTAGTACGGTAACTAGTTAGTACTTACTATGTTCAGTGTTGATTGATATTTTTGCTAATAAACCTTTCCTAGTCCCACTTGCCAGATGATTAAACTGAAGCCTATAAAGATTACATAACCTGTGAAAGGCCACTTGGCTGGCAAGTGTCAAGACAGAATTCAAACTCAGGGCTTTGCCTCCAAAGCCCTCTACTCTTGACCACCATGCAGTGCACTGAGCCAATTAAGTGTGGGGAAACTGAGGCCCAGGGATGCTAAATATTCTCCCAAGGCCCTTAGTGGGTTTGTGATAAAGTCAAAATTTGAACTCAGGCTACCTGTAGTCATCCTGTCTTTTCTAACAAACGCTCTCAAAGTGAGGCTCCACATTCACTTTTCAGGCAAAGAAAGGCTCAGCGTGGAGCCTTGCAGAAGGACCAACAGGTAGAATTGTGAAGACTGATGTAGGACAAGGCAGTCAGTAGTTTGGGCTTCCTTAAAAACTTACCTGATGGGATCCCTGGGTGGCGCAGCGGTTTAGCGCCTGCCTTTGGCTCAGGGCACGATCCTGGAGACCTGGGATCAAATCCCACGTCGGGCTCCCAGTGCACGGAGCCTGCTTCTCCCTCTGCCTGTGTCTCTGCCTCTCTCTCTTTCTCTGTGTGACTATCATAAATAAATAAAAATTAAAAAAAAAAAACTTACCTGAAATGGGAATCAATCAACTCGGCAAAATTTAGTTTTTGAAGTAGATCGATAATTTTTTTTTTTTAGAGATTCTATCTCTGAGGCACCTGGGTAGCTCAGTCAGTTAAGTATCTGACTCTTGATTTCTGCTCAGGTCATGATCTCAGGGTTGTGAGATCAATCCCCACCTTGGGCTACATGCTGGGCATGGAGCCTGCTAGGGATTCTCTCTCTCCCTCTGCCTCTGCCCCTCCCACCCTTTCTTTAAAAAAAAAAAAAAGATTCCACCTCAAAAGATTGATAGCTGTCTTTTGGGTGTAACTACCCAGGTCTGTAAGAACAGGATTTGTAAGTTGTAGTTGACTATTTCATGGAGCCTGGCTGCTGGTTGGGGAGGGGAGCAGGTTAGTGTCCAGAAGAACTGGCCTCTCTGAGAAGAGTAATTGATCAGCATACCTATCCATCCATTCCTCTGGGAGTACCTATTGGGTGCCTACTAGATCCAGAGCTCTGTGCAGAGGGAGAAAGCCCCACTTCCTGCCCTCACAGAGCTTACATTCTAGCAGGGAGAGTTTCTATGAACTAGAGCTCATAGGAAACTCTGATGGGATATGATGGAGAACATGTAGGATGCATTGGGGGTTCATAATGTAGCCTAGTTGCCTCCCACAGAATCCATGAAGTGAGGATGCCAGGAACCCTTTTGTGTCTACTGTTAACCTTGACTTTCACCTGAAAACAGTGCTGGACACAAGCACTGAATGCCCTTTGTCCAACCTTGACAACCTTTCCTGTCATGCAGAATTTGTGCTTACACATCTAAAGTCCCCACCTCTGGGTAACACTCCTGGATTAATCAGCCTTCTGTGTAATCACTGTCTTCTAGAAGTTACACAGTCTATAAACTCACCCTGATGAATGACCCTAAACATCTTACCTTTTTGCCCCATGGCAGGACTGAATGATATTTCTGCATGTCTATTTTTACAGGTGCCATTTCCTTTCCCACACTTAGCTTTCTTTTTAAAGGAAAGGACAGTGGGAGAACTGTGGCTCAAGTGTTTGAAAGGAGAGAGAATGATAGTACCTTTGTTTCCCCTCTACACTGCTCATCCTGAAGTTGGCTCCTTTGAGGGCTGATAGGAATCACCCAGATCTGCCTCCTAGTTGGAACACTTCCTTAAACTGGTGTCACACAAGGTCCCTATACAATGTGTCCCTTTCCCACCCCTATCACTCCCCTCCACCACTGACTTCATAGAGACTTCCCAAGTAGGCTAGGCACCTATTGCCACTAGGCCTTTGCACTGCTTATTCTACCTAGATAACCACATGGCTCACTCACCACCTCATTCAAGTTCTTATTCAGATGTTACCTACTTATTGAAGCCTCATCTGACCACCCAATTTAAAAATGAAGTCCAACCCTTCCCTGGTTCATCATCAAACATACTGTTGTATTTCACTATAGATTTTATTTGTAAAGCCCCAAACAGGCAAGCATATAGGCTGTTGTGTTCACTCTGCCTAGAATAGTACATGGCACATATTAGAGGTATTCAATCCATATTTAATGAACCAAAGGAACAATAATGTCCTGGGCAGGTTTGAGGCAGACAAGCATCTCAGGGATCAGAATTATATATAGTGAATCAAGAGGCCTACCTTCTAAAACTGAAGCATTGCTCAGGGCCAGAGAAATGAGAAAATCATATTCACCAAGCTCTGGGGTTCTGCTCTAGCCAGCACCCTTATGAAAGCAATTAGCACCTTTGATTTGGAGAAATGACTTCAAGGCTCTCATGGGAGTAGGTAACAATCTGAGGACTCCTGATCCAGGCAGTGATTTCCAAAGGAAATGAATTTAGCCACTTTTGGTTTCCATCCTCTGTCTTTTCTTCCATATTTACCCAACATTGAAAAGCTATTGCTCTTTTTTGTGACTGAAATTGGTTTCTTGCCCTTGGGTTCTCTGAGCCCAGTGATAGCCATATTCCTTTACTTCTAGTAGCACTGCCTCTTCCCCAAATGGAACCCTCTAGGATTCAAGCTTCCCCAAGAATAAAAGATGCCCTTGATGTTGCTATCAAGTGGCATTTACATTCACTCTTGGCAATTGTGGCAAAAACCTTTCTTGCTTTTGGGTCTTTTTTGCCTCGTCTCAAATGTAAAATCATCTACAAATTATTATATAACCTTTTGCGTTTTCTTCCTATGTCCCTGAGGCTGTGGGCTCTATTGTTTGAAACCCTGACCATTGCTGTGGAGATATTAAATTAAGCATTGCAGCTTAGCATGGAATGTGCAGATACTTGAAGCAGGGTTTAAAAGACATTCTGATTTCCTAGAAATGTAACAGTATATTGCCTTGGAGCAGAGAGCAATGCAGGAAGGAGCCTCCTGTTCCAGAGCCGAGTTTGCCGCTCTTCAACGAAAAAAAAGGTTAAATCATGAGCTGAATGTAGAGCATGTGAAAGGTTGAGGATGTGTTCTGTTTAGGAGACCCTGTAAACGGACTTGTTTTGCTGGAAGGAGGAATGAATCATTTCAGCCGTGCACACCAGCTGCAGCCTGTGGAAGTAAAGCAAGGGCTTTCCCACAGCATGCGCTGTATATTTCATTGTTAGAGCTTTGCATTTTGACAGGTAGTTCTTATCCTTCTGGAAAGAGAGGTCTGAAGCCAGCAGCTGGAGGAAGACCTGGCAGGGCCTGCTGTCTAAATGGAGAGCAAGCATGTGCAGTGAAACCTCATTATAACATGACCTGTTATTACGTGGATTTTGGTATCCCATGGGGCAGATACGTCTCCCAGTGTAGAACAACTCCATACAGCAGATGCCTGTTGTAACTCGTCTGGGCTGGGATACAGCCTTGTTCCAGAATTCAATGTTATAAAGGCATTTGTGCCACTTTTTAAAAAAAAATCAACGAGTATACCAAACACAGATTGTGAACTATGTACGCTCTGTAAGAGGATGGTTAAATCTGTGTATGGTGCTTGGCAAGTGCTCATTGAGGTCCTTCCTCTTGTGGAACTTCCATTGTAGAAAGAGAATGTGATAGATTGCCAGAATGTGCCCAGTTCTTCAGGATCCATATATCTATATCCTCTGCAGTGTGGTTTTACAGCTTCTCCCATAAAGAAGTGGAATTCTGTTTCACTTTTTCTTGAATCTGGATTAATCTTGAGACTTTCTTTAGCCATCAAAGTGTGGTGGAAATGACTACATGCCAGTTCTGAGCCTAAGCCTTGAGAGGCCTGGTGAATTCCTTCCTTCCCCCTCTTTCCCCGGAACTCTGCCTAGCCACATGAAAACAAGCTTATGCTAGCCTGCTGGTACATAAGAGGCCATGTACAGTAGAGTATAGTTGTCCCAGCCAAGACCATCCTATACTAGGTCATAGCCAGCCAACCCCCAAACATGTGAGACAGCCCAGCTAAGACCAGCAGAGCCATCTAATAAACTCCTGTAGACACATGGGTGAGCCTAGCCAGGACCAGATGAATCATCCAGTTGACCTGTAGACTCATGAGCAGTAATAAATGGTTACTATTTTAAGCCACTGAGTTTAGGGGTGGTTTGTTACATAGCTAACTAATACAGGAAAATTGGCGATATGTTAAGTGAACGAATACGTAAAGAGCTTAAGTCTTATTTCAGAAAGAGACAATTACTTTGAAGGAAATAAAACAGGGTCACATGATGGGGAGTTACTTGTGCAGGCTTCTTTATAGAAGCTGGGTGAAGACCTTTCTGAGGAGGGGACAGGTGAACAGACCCCTGAATGCAGGAGAGGATGCTGACTGTGGGAAGAGCTGAGGCACGAGCTTTTCTGGAGCAGAGAGAGGCATGTATCAAGGCCTCAGGGTGGGGTCCTGGGAATAATGACATAGGAAGGAAATGGCAGGAGAAGAGATCTGGGAGAGAGGCAGAGGCTAGACTCTGTGGAGTTTGGGTGCATGTGCTGGGCAACCACGGAGGGCTTTGATACAGGAGAGTGACTGCATTGTTTTTACCCTCTGCCTGTGGTGTGGTGCAAGAATAGCTGCAGGAAACCAGTTGGTGCACCACTGCAGGGATCAGATGGCAGGTACAGCTCAGATGAGGATGGCCCTAGGTGGGCAGACCCCCTTTATGCCTGCCATGGCACTCACCACAGCCTTCCTTGTTCAGTCTGCTGCTTACCCACCCAAGCTCCCACTGGCTAATGGTGAACTCCAGGGGAGGGGGCATGTCTCCTTTGTTTCCCCATCTCCAGTGCCTCACACATAGTAGGGCCTGAGTAAGCGCTTGCCTTAGGACAGCTCTGCTCTGAATGTTGATCCTAACTCATGCTTGATGTCCTGTCCAATCTCTTCTGTTTCCTTTTCCCCATGGCTTGGGAGGGGTATTCTTCCTCTTTTGCAGGACTATGGAGGCCCCATGAAGCACTCCAGGACATGGTCTTTTTATTACAAAGCATCTTTTAATGGCCTGTGGCCACCACCCAGTGGGTTCCTCTCCAATGCCTGGAGAGCAGTGCGTGCCTGGGCTCTGTTTGGGGTTCAGCCCGATTCATCAGGTGACTGTGGGGAAGTCTTTAGGGTTTTTGGCACCTCTTTCTCCTGCTATAAAATTCTTCTGGTCTGCACTTCCCACCAACCCACCTCGAAGGCTCTCAAGTGCTACAATCCCGTGTTTATGGAACCCCTGGAGCGATAGAGGCAACCATTGGGAGCAGATGCTACATTTGGGACCCTGCCCTGATGAGCTAGTGTTCCTCAAGTGCCTTGGGAATCACAAATAAAGGAACTTTATGAGGATATAACCTTATTATTTTTACCCTGTCTCTCACTGCCCTTTTATTAGTAGAATTATTTGGGGCTGGCCTTCTCCTTTCAACTGGCATAAATTTTCTTTGACTCAGCTTGGCTTTTTTTTTTTTTCCTTTTTTTCCTAGGGAGGTGGGTGGAATTTAGAATTAAAAAGTAGCAATGCAGTGGGAATGCAGACTTGTCTTAAATTTCACAGCAGTTCATGAACTTCAGGAAATCTGAACACACAGCATGCAATTAAGAGCAGGAGGAGATTTTTTTTTTTTTTAAATCAGTTGTGAAAGAGAAGGTGGCTGGGTAGAGAGGAGCTGTTTGCTGGTCTCTGAGGTTGGAAGGCGCGCTCTGGAGACAAGGCAGACAATAGCCTATTGGCAAGCCGCAAGCTTCAGCTTGCCTTTTGATCTTTTATCACCTGAACTGTCTAGGAACAAATGTGACAAATCCATCCTCTGGACAGAGAGACCAGAGCCATGATCTAGGGACTCTAAATAGGGCTCAGAAAAGGCCAGGGGGGCCCTGAGGGTGTGATATCACCCCCTAGAAGATTCTTCCCTGAGCATCTTGTGATGCTGTGTGACTAATGCTTGTCACCACTTCGAAGCTGTACTTTTACAACATGGTTCAGTAGGACAGGAAACCAGAAAGAGGCCATCAGTTGAAGCTATAAGGTGACTAACTGAAAGGCCTGTCGGCCAGTAGGAAGGCCCACGAGATGGTAGCCTTACTTCAAAGCTGGTTATTTACCTGTCATCTTGGCTGAGAGATGGAGAGGGAAAGCCCATCTCTTGCATCTACTCTGGAGGTTGGGAGACAGAGTGGTGACATACAAAATGCCAAAGGGCAAGTGCTTGGAGCACAGCAGACCTGGATTCCAGTCCTGCTTCATCATTGCTCTTTGGCACACCCATTCGCCTTTCTGGGCCTCAGTTTCCTCATCTGTAAAATTAGCCGTGTAGATACAGGTGTAAATGTGTCTCCCTTGAAGGATTTTAGGTGTACCAAGTTTTGAGAGATAAATGAGTGTATTTTCATAGTGCTAAAATACCCTTCCATTTATTGATTCTGTATGAGCCAATAGTTCAGAAGAGGGACCCAAAAATTATCATTCCTTTGGTGTGTGGTTTCTCTATCATGAACAAGGTGATGCTTATGTGGCAGTGTGAACCTGCTAGGGCTTTTGTTCTGGCCCGGGGAAACATCAGGGTCCACTCTGACCTATGTCTGGTGGGGACTGGTGATAGTTAATGTATCTCTGACTCTCTGAAGAGAAGTTATGGGACTTTGGGGCTTGAGGGAATAGACTTGATGATCACAGTCATGGCAACAAAGCCACCATCATTTGAGCTCTCCTGTGAGTGTCACCCAGTAAACATCTTGAATCCTCAAATGACTCTCTAAGACGCTTGTCCTCATTGCATACTCACAATGCAAAGCCCCTGGAGGCTCAGAGAGGTACAGTGATTCACCCCAGGTCACATACTGATGGGTGACAGGGAATTTCCCTGACACCCCATCATGGGGCATCCTCCTCCTCTATGGACATGTTTAGTAGCAGAGAGCTCATCACCCATGGGATGGTCTGTTCTCTACATCCTCTTATTTATGTTCATGCATTGGCCAGATGACTTGGGAGAGAAAATTTTATTTTACTGCAATATTTCCTCAAGGGACTTTGGCAAAGGAAGGTCATATCAAAGATTTAATCAGGGATTTGAGAGAGAAACACTACCAAATAGTGTAGATGATAACAGGAAGAATTTGGGAGCCATTTAGGCCTAGATTTGAATCCAGGCCCTTTGGCTTTAGCATTGAAGCCTAAGTGGGTCACTTCATGCCAGAGAGTCAGATGTCTTCATTGGTCAAATGGAAATAACAGAACCTACTCTTCAGAGCTCTATTTATAGGGATTAAAAATGGTACATACAAAGTCTTGGGCCTTTGTAAGAACTCAACACAAAGTAACTGCTAATAATAGTAACAATAATATTATAATTACTAATATCAGCTCTAGCAGGATGGTGTTTAATCTCTACACAAAATGCAAGGACAAATGAGTGTATTCCCTCAATTCTAAAATGCCCCTCCCATTTATCAACATCTCTTTAGTGATGAGGATAAACACTATGTCAAGTGCATTCATCAAATGTAAACTATATTCTCATTTCAGAAAACCCTAAAGGTAGAAAATTATGCATTTTAAGACTGGAAATTCATGGCTCTTCCTCACTCCAGGAAGTTTGTAGACAGAACCACTGTTACTTAGGCTGATGGCCTGTGACAGGCTTCCTGGATGCCTGAACTGTGTGCATGCAGAAAAAGATGAGGCAGGGACCTGTGGGCTCTAGAAGGTTCAGGCAGGTGACTCTGGCAAGCAGAGGATTGAGGGACAGACCAACACTGGCTATGCAGATGGAAGAAGTAATCATTGTGAGGAACCACACAAGGGGTAGCCCAATGGGTTGTCTGGCTACACCCCAGCCTTCCCTTTTATAGGCTGCCTCCAATTAGCTGTGACATTGCCTTTTGGTGCTGCCTTCCAGCTCGCTAGCAGATGGCTATGGTGGACTCTGCTGTCCTGATTGCCCTCCCATCTGTTGCTCTTCACATCATCATTACAGATGTGGAAGGCATGTGAAGAATAGAGTAAATCATAAAGTTCAACGATCATATTAATGGCTAACATTTACTAAGTGCTTCTGCTGCCCAGCTCCATGCAAAATGCATCATCTTGGACAATTCTCAGAAGAGTCTATGGAACGATGACTGTTGCCAGTGACCATTTTACAGATAAGCCTAAATATTTCGTAGTAAGCAGTGGAGGTAAAATTCAGTCTGTCCAGCATCAAAGTCCATTCCTTACCCACACTTCTATGTGTCATGTCCCATAATTCTATCACATTCCAGAAATATTTACTTTGAGACAGGAATACTGGAGAGGAAGGATGTGGTACAGGTAGAGAATTCTTGGAAAGAACTTGGGCTTTTGGAGTCAAACCTGTTTCCTGCCCATTTTGTTCCCTTCTCTGTCCTCAGAGAAGTTGAGCAACTTGCTCGAGGTCACAAAGCCTGTAACAGTTGCTTCAAATGCCCTGCAGTCTTCTTAGCTCCCAGAGGACATCTGCAGTACTTGGAAGTATCACTTGTTGAGTCCAGATAATAAAGCATAGAAAACCTTTTAGTGAGATGATCTGGAGTGAATTCTTCACAGTAGAGAGAGGGAAACTGAAGCCCTGAGTAGTCACTCAGCTGTGGCTTTTGAATTCTTAACAGAATTTGATTGTTTGCAGGATGCCGTATGAGAAAGTGGAGAGATTTTGAAGCTAGGTATCTTGAGTTTAAATGTAGCCCCACCCTCACTGTGTGACTGTGGGCAAGTCCCTTTACCATTGTGAAATGCCAGGTTCCTATCTGAAAATGGAGACCGTGATACCCTTTGACAGGTTTCTCAAGGTGTGGCTCTCACTCACACAAATTGCCCAGAATGGTGCCCGGCATGTGGTAACTGCTCAGTAAGTATCATTTATTATTCTGTAGAAGATTCCAAATATCTCCCAGGGGCCAAATACATAAATAAATAAAAGGTCACTGGTATTATCTCAGCATGGGTTGACTTCAGTTCTTTCTTTCTGATGCCTGCCCAGGTGGTTATGGGAGATGTTGGGGATGGGCATGAAGAAGGCTAAGAATGTTGGGAATGGTGTCCCCTCAACAACCACATGCTCACTTTCAGATCCCTGTGCCTCTTGCAGCAGTGCTCCTGTAGCTGAAGGATGGGTGGCCAGGAGGCACAGAAGTAAAGCGACATAGCCTGCCTGGCCCCCAGTTCACTCTCTGGCTGTTCCTGAAGTGTTGCCAAGATGGAACCATAAAAGGCGAGGCTCCCTGGCTGTTGTCTCTGTTCTTCTTGCTAGCTGGAATGTCTCATAATGACAGGCAGCCAAGAAAAGCCCCTTCAGTGTCCCAAGACACTCTCCCTTCAGCAACACCATCAGGCTTGCCTTCTTGGGCCACACCAACCCTGCAGGCGGCAGGAAGAACGGTACTCCCTGAGTTGGGAGGGACCACCTGAATTTTGGCCAACGTGGTAGCCTGGTGTGAGGAAGGAAGAAGCTTAAGGAAACAAAGGACAGGGAATTTCTGTGGACTTTGAAGTCTGGAGGGCAGGGCTGCAAGAGTCATCTAGTCAGTCATTCAGTCTCCTGCAAATATTGATCAATCAAGCACCTACTGTGTGCCAGCTACTGTGATAGTGTTTGACAATATAGGCTCTATTAGTATTCAGATGTGGTGAGACCAACAGATCAGAAGACTACTTTCATTGGAAAGATAGCTTGCTATCACAGTTCCAAAGAAGAGGAGGTACGCCATGCCACACAGGGCCACATGGGGAAGTGACAGGGTCAGTCAGGAGGCAGAGGGGATGAGCGCAAAGTGGGCAAGAGCCTTTATTGTGGTTTTTATAGGAAAAGAAAGGGAAGATAGAGTAAACGGATTTAGGATTGGCTAGTTTGAATGACTTTGGCAGTCTCTGGGAAGGGAGGAGTAGAAGTACCTGGCCTTGGGGTGATTAGGGGAGAGGAATATTAACCTGGAGTATTAAAGAGCTTTGTGAGTAACCTGTAAAGGAGGTAGTTGGGGAGCATGGGCTTTGGTTGATTGGTTTGCATAGAAAGCCACTCAAGTCATGTGCTATCTCTAAGAATTGGCTGACCCTCAGATGATCAGTCTCCCTAGGGTCAGTAAGTCCCTCGATGTCAAAACATCAGAAGAAAAAGACATGTTGGCTACAGCTAGGGTTTGGTGTGGGGTGTACGTGGTACACAAAACAGACCTGACCCCGGTCCTCGTGGAATTTTCCATCCGGCAAGGAAGAGGACATCAGATTACTGATCGCTACAAAATGCGTAAAGAGATAAAATAGGAAGAGATCAGGGTTCTGTGGGATTTTTCATAAGTGAATATCCCTGATAGCCTGAAAGAGCCCTCTGCACAGAGAATGGGTTTGGACAGGGCACGTCACTTCTCATTACTGATGTTAATCAGAATCTTCAAAACTGATTAAAAGTTGGAGCATCTCAAAAGTGAGAAGAAAACAAAATGACTGGTATGAGGGTAAAGACCAGAAGTCAGGGAAGGGTGAAGAAGAAAGGGAAGCTGTAAGGTTTCAGAGTTTTCCTAAAACTTCCTTATCACATGCCAGTCTTACTGGCCTATATGACCATCGACCATCTGGGCTTCTCCTGGGATGTCAGCAGCCAGCTAGAGAAGATCATCAGTACTCTTTGAACTCCTGAGAAGAGATGTCCTGCAGAATAGCCACCTCTTCCAATCTCTGCATCATCTGGCTGTTGCAACTCCACCTGGCCCTCCATCCACATTCACCTTCCAATCCCAAACCATTTGGAACCAACCTGGAAGTCATTATCTCATCAAGTTACATTGTCACATCAGCAAGTGGGAAACTATAACCCTAGATATAAGACCTGGAATTTGCCTCTCCTCTGGCTGAGGTTCATATTCTGACCACATATTCTATTATTATGCTACTTCCCAATGTCTAGCACAGAATTCTCTTCTCCTGGGCAACCAACAGTGACAGCAGACCGGGACAAGAACCATTTGGAAGCATGAAATTGAATGGGGAGGGGGTGATTCAAGGCACCATTAATCCTTGAGAGAGAAGAAGAGTCAATGAATATAAGTAACAAAGCCATCTTGGAAGTCATCATCTAAAAGTAGAAATTTATTGCCTGTGTTTTTTTCTATCCCCAAACTTGGGGCACCCCAAAACGATAGTCAAACCCAATTAATTACTTGTCATGTCATTTGAAAAAAGAGATGAATAGTGAAATGTTTCTAAATTCGTGACTTAATTGAAATCAGTGTTTATGCAAGTTGCCAAAGTTTTAAGAATGTGTGTGACGAGCTGAAAATGCTAGCGTTAAGAAGAGTTTCAGGCACATCAGATGCAAAAACATTGAAAACCATTCGTCTAATTTAATTGTCAAGTTGTGCCAAAAACGCTAACGTGATATCTTTGAAGAGTAATTGGTACAAAGAATATCCTCAAAGAGAAATATTTCCACACGTCTGGCTCTTATCTTGCCCTCGTTAAAATTTTTTTCCTCCTTGTTGGCAGAGTGAGTGCATGCTCCTTCCCTGCCCCTTCCACACCGAGACCCAACTTGTTCTGTAGATTTTTCAGCCACTGAACTTTAACATGTTATCAGGATGAATGCAGATTCCTTCTCCAGATTTGGCCCAAGATAATCATGGAGGGATTTTTAATCCTTTGTTGCTGCCAAATGTGGTCTTCTCTTGTATTTGTTTAATCAGCGAGGTTGGAACGTTGCTGCCAGCTCAGCTCCTTGGAGACAAGGGTACCTGCTCACTGAAGTGGGAGGAATTCTGGGGTTTCAGTGACATTTCCTTGAAGTGGGTCCAGAGGCAACTTTTAGCTCCTCTCCCTCAGTCACATTACCCAGAAGTTCCTGGAATGGTCCCAATGAGAGATGAGTGAAAGGTGAGGAAAATGGAGAACCCATTCCATTTTCATCACTCTAAAAAGAAGAGGATAAAAAGAAGCAGTGGTCCCCAGACCAGGGGGTGATGAGAGCCACCCACAGCGTCCCTGCATCTCTGCGTCCCTATGGCACTAGCTTTCCATTCTGTTTGCTGGGCTACAGGTGACCTGACAGCTTACCAGAATCTCATATCACCTTCCTGCACAGTGACTGTGTTTGCCAAGGCCTGGCACAAGAGATCTGCCTCGAGCCACATTCCAGAACCCCCTTTGCATGCTCCACTCCGACTTCTCTCATGTCACTTGCACCTTCCAGTGCTCAGCAACTACTCATGTATCTCTTTCACTGTCTGTTGCACCTCATAGAATTTAGTCTCCTTGAGGGCAAGGATCTTTGTCTTGTTTGCTGTGTGCCTGACACATAGTGGATACTCAGTAAAAATTTATTGAAATGATGAATGGGGATTTAAGTATTCACAAAATTATTGACATAATAAATCTCTATTAAAAGGAGTAGTAAGGGACAGTTAGCCAAATAGTATTGTTAGCCCTCATAGATTCCATACGTTTAAAAAAATAGTCTAAATCTAACCTATTTTTTTTTTAAAGCACAGGATGCCAAAAGGCTGGATCTTCCTCTGATCACTAAAATCTTGGTGTCAGCCATGTGGAAGTCAGCCAGCACTGTGCTCTGTCTAGTGGGCAGAATGCCATGTGCCTGTGCTACTGGACGAAGCTTCATAACTTGTGAGCTTTTCCAGCCTTGCCCTTCAGTCAGCCTGCTGAAAAGGTTCTGGCTTTGCCAGCTGAGTTACCCCCACCAACTTTACCCTCTGTGGAGGCTGGCTTTGCAGAAGTGGGCCCTTGGCTTCTGTGATGCAGAATCCAAGGAATGATATGTGTATGTGTTTGGGGAAGAGTTAGGGCTGGAGAGAGGCATTCCGTGAAGAAGGAAGGAGAATTTGTTGAGGGTGCTTTGGAAGATGAAGGGATGAGAGGAACCAGGAAGGCTATGGGGAAGGAAAGAAGTAGATGCAGATGAAGGGTTTTCACTTTGCTCTTCTGGACTGGAGTGATCATTTGGGCCCTTCCCCAATCTCACTCTAGGAACAAGGCAGGATTTTACCTCCTCTCCTCCTGAATTCAGACTTGACCTTGTTATTTCTGTCTTTCTGACTGTGAGAGCTTGTGCTGAGATAGAACCCAACTAACCACTGCAAGGAGGACCCCTTGCTGACCCACAGTAGACACAGAGCATGAAAAAGGAATAAACCTTGCTGTGTAATGTCAGTTTGTTGTTTCCTACAGCATAACTTGACAGATTATGGCTAATATGTGACCAATGCCCATGGTAGTGGTAAAGACAATCCAATAAAAAACTTGAACTTATAAATAGCTTTTAATTAATTGACTGATTAATTAATTAGTGCAATAACTATTTACTGAACCCCAATAATGTGTGCCAGGCACTGGTTGAAGCACTAGAGTTACAGTGATGAACAACAAAACTTGCCCATAGCTTACATTCTAGTTCAGGGAGATAATTCGAAAAAGGTAAATATGGAAAATATTTGTTGATGAGAAGTGCCTCTGGTTCATATAATAAAGAAAATGGAACAAAAAAAAAGAGGATATGAAAGGTTTGGGACAGTTGAAATTTTAGTTAAGGATGCTTGAAGAGGCCTTAGTGAGAATGTCCTATTTGAGTGAAGTCCCAAAGGAGGTCAGGTAGTAAGCTTTGCTTATATCAAGGGGAAGAGCATTCCTGGTCGTCAGAGCAGTACATGCAAAGACCCTGGGGTAGAATGTATATAACATGTGTTCATGACAAATGATGTGAGTATGGTGAGCACTAGGAAAGCAGCAAGGGATGAGTTAGAGAGACCATGTAAGGCCTCAGGCCACAGTGAGTATTTGACTTTGTTGGGAATGAGAAGGTAAGTCCTTAGAAGGTTTTGGGCAGATGTATGACATGATCTGACTTTATTTTTATGAGAATTCTCTGGCCCACTTGAGAATATACAGGAGGGGACAAGGGCCAAGAAGGCTATTAAAATAATCCAGAAAAGAGATATTGAGGATTTGGACCAAGATGGTTACAGTGGAAGTGAAAGGAAATGGTTTAGATTTTTGATAGGTTTTAAAGGAAGAAATGACAGTATTTGCTGAAAGATTGGATGTGGAGTGTGAAAGACAGAAGTCAAAGATGGCGCCAACATTTCAGCCTGAGAAGCTGGAAGAATGGAGTTACCACCACCTAGAATAGGGAAGATTACGGGAAGGGATGAATTGATTATCAGGAGCTAGGTTTGGGAAATGTTAATTCTGAGATGTTGAATGATTCTTTTCCCACCTCCTTGCCACTCTGAACTTAGAGCACATAGGTCCCACTCAGCTTTATAAACATTGCCAAGCTGAACCAGGAGCATGGTTTAACTAACACAGACCCAAAGTGTGGACTTCTTGTGCCCATGTACAATTCATCATAATTTAGGGGGAAGCCTTCTGGAAGATACCAAGAGAGCATGAGATTTCTCTCTCAATAAGAGCTTACCATTATGAAATGTATTTGGCTAGTGGGACCCATACACTTATAATGAGCTGAATATAGATTCAACTGAGCTATAAAATAAAATAATAACTATTTTAATATACAGCATCTCCCTGCCAAGGCAGCTGAAGAGAGGGCTATGAGCAATAAAATTAGTCCAGAGAAAGAAATGAAAAACCACTGAACACAGCCACCTTCTAAAAGGAAACAGATTAGAAGGGCCCAAAGAGGGAAGCCATCAGCAGGAGTGAAACTCACCAGATAGTAATAAAACAGTTGTGAGGGAAAAGGCCGGAAGGAAATTTTCCAGGCTGCTGTCTGTTGCTTCACTAATCACTGGGGTGACCTCATCTATCCCTCTGGCTTCATCTTCCATCCATGGGTGATGACTCTAAGGCCTGAAGCAGGCCTCCAGACTGCTGTCTCTATCCCCAGTGGTAATTCTTCTCAGTGTCTTCTCACCCTCGTTCCAGCTCTAGACCTTCTGAAAACCTGGGAATCGTTGTCACCTCTTCCTTCTCTCTCACGTCCTATACCCAACATGGTGGCCCTACTATGTCTGTTTCTTAACATTTCACCAGTTACTACCCAGTCCATCATCTCCTTGCTGGACCACAGCAGCCTCCCAGTCAATCATCCTGCTTCCACCCTGTTCTGTACACATTCATGAGGATCAAGTCTTAAAGTGAAAATCAGATTAAGCTTTCCCTCAAACCCTCCAATAGGATCTTGTTTCATTCTGACAAAATTTGAAAGACTCATCAGGACTTCCAAATCCCATACAATGAAGGGCTTTCCCACCTCTCCAATTCACTTTATACCACTCTCCCCTTTGCTTAATTGGTCTTCTATCTATTCTTCACACATATCAAGCTCCTTCCAGCCTCAGGGCCTTTACACAGGCCTGCCTTACTGCCTGGAGTGCTTTTTCTCAGATCTGAACATGGTGGTTCAAGCAATCTTCCCCTGACCTCCCCTATACACACCATCATTGATTACACTCTATCATGACTCTACCTAGTTGTTTTCATGGCAGTATAACCATAGGAAAGGTTCTTATTTGTGTCCTTACATATTGCCTGAGTTCCCCATGTATATGTAAGTGCTATGAGAAGATGGACTCTTATTTCCTTCTGGATCTCCAGCACCTAGAATGTGGTCTAATGTTCATACATCCATGTATTTTATAGGAATGATCAACATGATGACAATGGGTATTAATGGAATAATTACTTTGCATCAGGCAAAATATATGCATGGCATTTGTCATTTTGTCCCTAAATATCTAACAGTGCCTGGCACACAGTAGGTGCTCGATATTTTTCATGATGAATGAATGAATTTAATTCTTCATGTAACCCATTTTGCAAATGAGAAGTTATACATTTGCCCAAAGTCTTACAGATGCTAAATGGTGAAGCCAGAATTTGAACCCACACAGACAGAATACAGCAGATGTTCTTAACACACAGTAGGACTTCAATGAGTGGCTATCATAGCATGCAAGTCAAATTTACATAAATCCAGAGCAAGAAAACTCAGTAGCCAGGACATTTTTTTCCCCAAGCGTAGAGATCTTTGCCTCCCCACTAGATGTAATAATTTCATTCGAGGCATAAGGAAAAAGAAATTTGGAATTCGAAAGTGTGTTTTTGGACTTGAAACTTGACAGCAAAAGCCTTTTGACTGGCCTTGATTTCAGTTGCTATTGAATGCGCTGGTGAAGACAGAGTATTTACATCCAGCTCAGTGCTGCCCACAGTTTGGAGGCTGAAATCAAATGATTATTTCTGAAAGTATTTTATTTTAAAAGCCTTTGAGTGACAAATGATTTAGCAAGTTTTCAACACTGTGCTTCATGTGGTTTCAGTTGCCAGAGGGTGACTTATGGCCAAACCTGGGCACTCTAACCCAAGTCAGCTTACATGGGCCTAGGCCGTCATCTTTTTTATTATAGTCAATAAAGGTTAGCACATTTTCTGTTCTGAGTGGTTTATTGTTGTCCTGATGGGAACATCTCGGAGGAAGGAATACCAGTGCAGCAGAACAGACCATATAGAGGTGGAAAGTGGAATTCCTGTTCCCATGCAGAGCAGAGGAGCATGGCAAAGGGCAGAAAGCATTCACCTGTATACTTTGCCTCTCATCCTTTCTGACTTCAGATCAGTTGGCCACCAGGTCCTCAACTTGGTGATAGTTAAAGCTTTTTTGAGGATAGCTATCCGGTTGTTATTATTATGAAATACCCATTTTATTCAATATCCACTTGTCCTTAATGTGTATTCTGGATATTTCACATGCACCATTTATTTATTCCTTAAACAACTATTTTAGTTGGAATTAAGTTTGGCTCAGAATGACAGAAATTCTAACCAAAAAAAAATCATGATTTTTTTTTTTTTTTGTCTTGTATAAAATAAGTCTGGGAAGAGGCAGTCCATGTTCAGGGAATGAGTGTCATGATATCACCAGGAACCCTGGTTTTTTTTAACTTGCTGCCCTTCCATCCTAGCAAACTGTGGCCTACAGCCCACTGCCTGTTTTTGTAAATAAAGTGTTATTGGAACACAGCCATGCTCATTCATTTACATGCTGTCTGTGCCTGCTTTTGCACTACAGTAGAGTTGAGTAGCTGCCACAGAGAACATATGGCCTGCAAAGCCCAAAATACTTGCTATCTGACCCTAAAAGGAAAATATTTGCTGATCCCTGTCCTAGGACATGATTTCTGTCTCCTAATTCAAAATAGCTGCTTAAGCTCCAGCCCTCATGTCTGTACTCTAAGCAACAGGAATGAAAAAGGATAAAAGAAGAACCCTTCTCTCTTTATGGACACATCCTAGAAATTGCAGGTAACCCTTCTGCTTACATTTCGTCAGTCAGAATTTAGACAAATGGTCCCACACAGCTGCAAGAGAGGCTAAGAAATACAGATGAGAATCTGTATATGTATATATAAGCTGTATGTATATATACGTTATATATCTACATATATATTATGTAGATATGTGTATATATATGAAATACAAATAAGAAATCATTATTCTAGTAGCCATGTGCCTATGTAAAAGTCAGAGAACCTAGACTAAGAAGAATGGCAAACAAAAAGTAAAATAGACAACTAGCAGTACTTCTTTCACAGGAATTCTGCAACTTAGATATTATTCCTACCTGACAGTTGGGAAAGCTAAATCTCAAACACTTCATCAATTTATAAGCCATATCCCATTTTCACAAATATTTAAAATGTGAAAAATAGGCCATTTACAATGGGAGGATTGGGGGACATCAGGGAAGCGTCATCCTTTCATAATTTTCCACTGTACCAAAATGTTAAAATTGGACTTCCAAGTCCATATCCTACAAGCTTTTCTTCTTCCCCTTGACTTAATCCACCTTCTTCAGTGCTGACTGGTGCCTTTCTGGTTCTAAATAACCAAAAACCTCCCCATCTCCAAAATACCAAGAAGAAAGCCACTGCTTGACTCAGCAGGGAGATCCTTTAGGGTGAGGCCTATGTCCTAATCATCCTAGGATCACCCAGCCCCTCACACAGGCTTTGGAACAGAATAGATGTCTAGCAAACCATGACCAAACTGAACACAATTAAATGGTGAGTTTCTTTGAAGTAATAACCGTGTCATCCTTTTCCTTTGTCCAGTTTCTTTTATGGTCTTGATCATGCTGCAAATATTGTGGGTAACTGTATCAGTCAAAATTAGTTCAGTTCCAAGTAGCAGAGCCCAGCTCAAACTGGCTGAAACTGAAAAGAATATTTATTGGCTAATGTTATTGAGAAGTCCAGGCAGGGGTGGTGGTTCTATATGCAGGCACAACTAGATCTCATATCTCTCCACCTCTGTCTTTCTATCTATCTATCATCTATCATCTATCTATCTATCATCATTTATCTGCTTACCTACCTACCTATCTACCTCTCTCTCTCTCTCTGTTCATCCATCTGTCTCTCCCACTCCTGTTGCATTTATCTCTTTTCTCTGCTTCTCTGAGCATGGTAGCCTCATTCCTTCTTCTACAAAAGACTGGAGGAGAAGTAACAATTTCTCCACATCCCATGGTCTTTGCTCCCCAGGATCCTGAAAGAAAATGGTCTCTCTCTCTCTCTCTCTCTCTCTCTCTCTTTCCTTCTCTTTCTCTCTCATTCACTATCAGATCTTCTAGAAGACTCAAATGGGGAACTTGCCATCCTTGAACCAATCACTATGACCATGAATAATCTTATTGGCCAGGTACAAGTCAGGAGCCCATCTGAGGATTGAGAAGGAGTAGGTCACCCACCCCTCCAGGTTCCTGACAACATATGGAGGGTCTGGGGTGCCAGATATGCGAGAGCAATCTGTTGTGCTCTTTTTAGATGTGGTCCTTGAAGTAAAAAATATAAAGGCCTGAAGGATACATACCCATCAGTCCATTAGCAAAATTCTCTTTCAGAAGCAGAATTCAGATGGCCATTCAGGGGAAACAGCCCACCTTACATATTGCTAAGAAGTGATTATTATGTTTTAAACATTGATGAAGGTTTTAGAAGCTCAGCCTTTCAAACCTCACCACCATCTTTTTCACATGTGTGCATTCTCTCTGGTATTCGGGGCAGATATTCAGGCCTTTTCCTTGTACATCAGTTATTGTTTATTTGGGATTCATGTGTTTCTTTGACCTTCCATGCAAGGTTGATGGATGGGTTTTTAAGCATCTTTAAATGAATTACAATATATGCCAAACTTATATTTTTGTAATATTTCTGCCAAACTGGACTACAGTGGATGGCTTATTTCCACATTCCTTTGGAATGTGCACGTTCATAAAATTTTACGCCTGTCAGTTGGTAATTTGCCAACATTCATTTGCTATCACATCATGATCATTTTTTTTTAAACCACAACAAAAAAAAATTTAAACACAGGTATTAACATAGACAGAAATGTCTTCCAATAGCATGTCATTTTGGATGTCTTGGCTGGAGAAAGATAAGCTCCATAAAAGAAGGTGCAGCTGGAAAGAAATACAGAAAGGGATGGGAGGGTGACTGTGCTGGGTGAGCATGGTATTCTTTGGTGTTTGTACAATTCTCAGGCCACTAACCTGGGAAGTTGCTTTCTCTGCAGAGTATGCAAAACACTTAGATTTTTCTCATGGGACATCCCCAGACTCAAGCTATGTTTACACCTATTCTGTTAGCTGAAACTCTTGGTTTCAGAGACAAATATCCAACTCAAAATGGCTTAATTAATAAAGAAGGGGGGGAAGGAGGAATTTTCAGCTTAAATAACTAAAAGGTCCAAGGACCCTATTGACTTCAGATTCAGCTGGATCCAGAAGCCTATATGATATCATCAAGGTACTGTCTCACTCCATGTCTCAGCTCTGCTCTCCTCTGGCTTGGATTCATTCTTAGATTGGCTTTCACACAGAGGTGGCAAGAATACTGCTGTCAGCTCCCACCTGGCATTTTACAACTCCATGAAGAGATGGCCACTTCTCTGACAGGGCTGACTCTTATTAAGCTGGTTTGGGGCCTGTGCCCATCCATCACTGAACAATATGTCATGGCCAAGAGGACACTGCATTTTGAATGACTGTGTCTGATCATATGCTCCCACTTAGATGGAGCACAGACTGAGTGGAGGAGGGGTGATTTCCCAAAGGAAATTTAGGATGCTATTGTTTAAAGAAGGGGGTTGAATATCATGCAGGAAAAATGGAGCATGACCCACCATGCCTACCTTTCTGAAATATTCAGTGGGGAAATCAATGCATGATTGCCACACCCACTCCTCCTCAAAATTAGGAGAAGAGAATTCAGGGATGAGAGTTCTAGAAGGTCCCTTACAAATCATGAAGACTGGTAGTGTTCCGGAATGTTTTTTGCTTTCTTTTTGAAATTAAGAGTTCTATCAAATGTCAGTAAGTTCCTTTGGTTGAAGTGCAGCTGGAGGATCCAGAGCTCAGGTTGCTGAGTTGTCTCTTTTACCCCTACTAACCCCCATAGACATACCAAGTTTCTGAAGATCTTCCATGAACTTCTGAGAACTATAGATGAAAACTTTATACAGAACCATAATGGTATGCAAAGGATTTTGCCCAAGGTTGCAAAGTTTGCCACCTTCCAAGTTTACAGAGCTGGTTCAAAGTGACAGAGCTGGTTCTAAATCCCAGGGTGTCTGGTTTCTAGCCCAGAGTTTTTCTTCTCTCATTTTTCTCTAAGTGAAGAAGCAATAGCTTGGTGAACTTTCTACTGGGAGCATGCTGACATCATCTAAACTTTCTGATAAAACTATATTTGCCTTTAGCAACTGATATGTGGATGAGCCAATCTCTCAGATTTGCATCCCAAGCCATGGGGAGGAGAGCTGGAGCAGCCCTTCCTCCTTTGGTGCATGAATCTTGCTGGGAGATAAGATTCATTGTACTCAAAGAGGGAGGTGAGAGTCTAATAGGCTGATATATCGTCTGCCAAGACAGTGACCTAAACACTCTGCCACAACAGTGGGTTTCTGATCACTTGATTCCCATTTGATCATATTTCTAAACTGAGTTGGTAAGACTTTTGACTAAAATGATAGATTTTCCTCTGAAAGTATTCCAATTATTTCTTGTTGTATGGCAAACTACACCAAAACTTAGTGGCTTAAACAATCATTTTCATATGTTTCATGATTCTGTGGGTCAAGAACATCATCAGGACTAAGCTGGACAGTTTGGTTCCATGTGACTTGATGATGTTCAGCTGGTGGTTGGGCTAAGTTGGACTGGACTGGACTGGCCTGTAGAGTCCAAGAAGTCTTCAGGCACAAACCTGATGCCTTGGTGGGCACGGCTGTAGGTTGGGCTCAGCTGGGCCTCTCTTCTGCATGTACTCTCAGAGCCTTTCCTGTAGGTCCTCCATCGGGATAGATGGGTTCCTTATGTGGTGGCTTAGGGCTCTTGGAGACCAAGTCAGAAGCTGTGAGTCCTTGCAGAATCTGGGCCATAGCATCACTTCTGAGCATGTATACCCCACTGGTCAGAGAAGTCACAGACCAGAGCAGATCCAAGGGGTGGAAAAATGGACTCATTTCTGATAGCCATCTTTGCTCCATACAGTAATACACCATGGATCCAATCCCCTGGTGCAGTTTCCAGTAATCTCTGCATTCCCAAAGGATTTCCTAACTGCAGCTTTGGATAGACTTAGTCAAAGCTGTACCCCCTTTTCAGTACAGAAGCTCCCAGGAGGTACAGTAATGTGAATTTCTGCATTAGAGGATCCCGAGAGCAGAGCTACTCAGACTTACCTGCCATAGTTTCTCTGAGGGATCTGGTGAATGCAGATTCTGAGACAGCAGGTCTGGGATAGGATCTGACATTCTACACATTTGACCATCTCCCAGCTGAAGCTTGATGCTGATGAGCTGGTTCAAGGACCACACTTAGAGAACACAGACCTCAAGCGATGGTTTTTAGCTCTATTTAGCAGCTGAGTCCATTTTATAAAAAGAATGTCAAGTTGAGGCTCAGTATTACAAAAGATAAAAACATAGGTGCTCTGGGTGAAGCGAGTGGCACAAGGAGACCTGGACCTAATTGCCGTGCTCCAGAGAGTGCCAAAAGAACCTCAGAGAAGGGCTTGGGGCCCAGAACCCAAAATGAAACCAATAGACTTAGAAGGAAGCTAGAGAGGGAGCCAGTCTGGAGTAGTGGCCACCCTATGGAAAGGGACCCTTGGTCCCAGTCGCAGTAACAATACTGATGTTTCTTTAGGACTTCAAGGTTTGCCAAGCCTTTACTCTGGGTTATCTTTCTGGTCTTCCAGCAGCCTTTCAAAGGCAGTATTATTATCATCCCCACTTCACTGACAAGGAACATGAGGCTGCAGGATGGGGCACTGGCTCGGAGTCAGGCAGCTAAATGTGGACGTGGAGGAGTCTAGCTCTTGTTTCTACACTGCCCTGCACAGACAGACAGAGGAAAAGTCTCCATTCTGGGCAGACAGGCCAGACTTGAGGTGCAAAGCCAGTGTCAGAAAGCCTGAGGCAGAAAGGCAGGCAGAGAGCTGACATCAGCACCAGAATGATTCAGGGCTAAGGGCATGGGCAGATAGGCTGCGGATTTGAGTCCTGGCCTCTGACTTGGTGATGTGATCTAGGGCCCACCTAGCTTTGCTCTACTGTAGGGGTAAATCAGTGCCCACTTCATGCCATTGTTGTGATGATGCATGCATAGCAGGCAGCCTTGAACAGGGCTCATAGTGGTGCTCAGGAAGCAGGAGATATGGCACCCCTTTACATCATCTGAACCCAGGTAGAGGGGTTCCAAGTGAGAGTGCCACATATACCTCTGTCTGCAGGTGTGCAAAAGGAGGCTGGGTAACCCTGGGCAAGGACAACAGTTAAGGGGACTCAATGGCATGATCTCTTTACGTTCCCTCCAACCCAGTGCTTCTCAACTTCTGGGCAGACTTCCTCCTCAGAGGAGGTTTGGCAATGTCGGAGGACATTTTTGTTTTTTGTTTTTTTGTTTTGTTTTTTTTAAAATATTTATTTATTTATGAGAGAGAGAGAGAGAGAGAGAGGCAGAGACACAGGAGGAGGAAGAAGCAGGCTCCATGCAGGGAGCCCGACGCGGGACTCCATCCCGGGACCCCAGGATCGCGCCCTGGGCCAAAGGCAGGCACTAAACCACTGAGCCACGCAGGGATCCCCGGAGGACATTTTTGATCGTCACGATTTGAGGGAGGTGCAACTGGTATCTAGCTGGAAGCCAAGGATGCTGCTAAAATGTACAGGACAGCCCTCCTCCCCAATATTTATGGGCCCCTAAAATGTCAGCAGTGCTGAGGATGAGAAACCCTTATCCCAGCTGACAGTTTAAGATCATTTCTTGAGCAAGAACCTCTATCAGGCCTTATACTAAGATAGAAGTTGGCAAACTATGGCCTATAGACCAAACACTGCTTGTTTTGGGAAATAAAGTTTTATTGGAACACAGCTATGCCCATTCATTTACCTGTACTTGCTTTGTGTTCCAAAGAGTTTGTCACCACCATGCTGTCCTCCCCAAGAAGAGCTGGGCTGCCGAAGATTTGCCTGGAGCTAAGGAGAGTTGGCATGGGCATCACTCCTGGTACTGCACAGCTGGAGAGAGGCACCTCACCTCCAGGCTAGAGTGCCTTCAGCAGCATAACCAAGATAATGTTCCTAGCCCCCACCTTGCTCTGGGGAGTGGGAACAGATGAGATCATGTCTGAGCAGGCCCTGTGGGCTCCTGCGAGATAGGAAGCCATCCATACCTCATGGGTGGTGCCTTGTTCCGCTAGAAACTAATGATTTGGTGTGAAATATGGCCTTGCCTGGGATGGAGCTGAAACAGGCCAAAGCCCGGGGTCAGGCCCCTGCTCAAAGGGAAGGATTAAAAAGAAATTAATCTCTCTTGTTCTCTCTTTGTTCGCCATCTCCAATGGAGAGAGGCCAAGAGCAAGGAGGACATTGATGGATAGACTGAGGGTGTTGTCCTCTGAGGCCTCTTTGGGTGGAGTTGTGCAGGGATCTAGGTTGTACCCTGAAAACCTAGACTACCACAGTCCTCAGGCCCCATCCACAAGAGAGTTCCACCCAGCTTCATTTCACCAGCTGGGTCACTCAGGGACACACATTTATCTGAGGAGGCTAGTGGAATTTCTAGCATTGATTTCCAGCAACTTAGTTGCTAAACAAATAGATATTTAGACATAAAATGAGGTACTGAGGTAAGAACCCAGAGGGTAGGAGTTCAGGTTGGTAAGATATGGGACGGTGCAGGTTTTACAGGTGTAGCTTCAGTCCCCGAGTGAGGGGTGTGAGTTTTGGGTATATGCATGCATTTCTTGTTCCTCTAACACTTTCTTCTTGTAAGAAGCCATTGTGAGGGGAGGGTTGTGGCTCAGAACTACGCTCCATAGATGCTTCGTGGAATCAGAACCTGAGAATTAGAGAAACATTTCTTTTAGGGAAAGCAGAAATATGCAGAGAAACTTTCAGAAAGCTGAACAATCCGGGAAGGAAAACATCTCTGTGGTTCAGACCAGTTGAGAGACACGTGAAGTGAATGCTGCCCAGCTGGCTCAGACGAGGGGGATGAAGGGAGGGAGGCATCAGGAGCCCTGCTCCAGGGAAAGCAGCAGCGCCCAGACAGAGCTGCATTACTTGCTCAATCCAGAGGTGAGGCTCCAGGGCCTGGCTCTTCTGCCTCCTTTCCCATTAGTGCTCAGCCTTCACTTCTGCCTCTTTCAACCTTTCTGCAGGGCTAACTTGAGGAGTTTTGCAGAGGGAAAGGCTAAATGTCCCTACTGCAAACCCCAAGCCCACTTTTGGTCATTCGCATCCAAGCCGTCCTTTCTGAAGGACCACAGAAAAATGAGGGATCAAAAGTTTGGCATTGAAACTGCTGTTTACCCCTCAATCTATAACATATTCCATACTTTGGAGATCTAGCATGGATCTCGGAGGAGAATTTGGCCCATTATATGGTATGAGACACATATTAAAAACATACCCCAAATATGTAAACTCTCAGACAATAGCATTGCAGAGGAAAGCATAATATTATTTAAAATCTGGGCCAAAGGTCACAAATGCAGAAACTTCCCTGGAACTGTTAGGGATGCTAGAAGAGGAATTATCGTCATTTGATGCACATCAGACGGACTTCTGCTGACTTCAGAGTGTTGCATCTGGTTGGCTGGCCATGCTTACTCTGAGCCTTGTATCCTTCTTTAAGGAGGAAATGAATTGCTAAAGGGGAATTCAGTGGCTGGAGCATCTTCTGGAATCTGTTTTCTTCATCTTTGAAACCACAGATGTTTGCAACTTCAAGATCTTGCTCCTGAGTTACTTGGAGGAACATCTTTAGATCAGGGTTTTTGCAAATGATGAGAATATTTGGGATCTTGCTTTTTTTTCTGTCTGTATTCCTTCATTCATGGCTGCATTCTTGAAATATTTATTAAGTACCTATTATGTGCCAGGGAGGGTACTAAGTGCTAGAGATATAACAATGGGCAAACCCAGACATCACCCCTGCCTCATGGGGCTTTTAGTCAATTGGCAAAGACAGATGCCAATCAAAGGATCACATGAATAGATTAAAGTACATCTGTGAAATGGCAGAAGGCAGAAGGATGGGTGGTTTAAAGTCATAGGACACTGGCTCTTGTTTGTTTAGTGTTTTTCTGTGCTAACACTATTGCTGTGATTGAGCCTCTTCATTATTATGTCGACATTGCAAATGAGAAAGCAGAGGCATAAAAACATGACACACTTAGGGAGCACCAGAGCCAAATTCAAATCCAGATATTTTGACTCTGGAATGCTGGCCCTTAACCCATACACTAGGAGAAGTAGAGCCCTGGAAGTCCAGGCGGGTTTTTATGCTGAAGTGGCAATTGAGTCATGAGCTGAAGGATAAATTGGAGCTGATTAGGTAGACAGATGGTGTTCCAGGCAGAGGGAACAGTGCATGAAAAGGTTCTGTGACTGGAGGACATGGGGAATACAGAAAGCAAAAGGATTGGTGGTGTGAGAAGTCGGCAAGGGCCAGACCGTGCTAAGGCGCTGACTGCAGTGCTCCTCTCAGGCTTCTCCCAAGTGGATTTCCTGCCCATGTTGTATGGCTTGGTGCTGGAAGCAGCTTTTGGGGAGTGCAAAGTGAACTGGCTGACTTTCAGAGATAGCAGAGCTCACACCACAACTACTCAGTAAGTAAAGGATTCCCTCCAGAGGTAGCCTGAATAACCGGAAAAAGCAAAAGCTGGATTCCTTTGCAGGCTGAGATCTGTTACACAAATTGGTTGCCAGCAACGGGAGATAGCACAATGCCGTTCAGAATGGTGCGAAGACATCAGAGAGGCACAGAGAGTGGGCAGGTCCTGGTACGCCCCCAACAGAATTCCCAGTGTTTTCCCTGGTCCTTGTCCCTGCTTCTAAAACATGTGTCCCAGAACTTGGCTCACACTGTCGTCTCTATCAGGGGTCCCCTCTGCAGCTTTTCACCCCAAATTCTGCTTGTCGGTACGACTCTCTTCAAATTGGTGCGAAAATCCACAAACCTTCTCCTGGCCATTGGCCTAAGGAAGGCTCTCGCTCCTCTTATGTCAGTAGGATTTTGTGTCCCCCCCTTTGCAGCATTTGTCACTTTATTTCTTACTATTACCATCACTCAAGCTCATGTCTCATCTCTCCTAAGAGACTGTCAACTCCAGATCTATGTATGCGTGTTAGTCCTGGTATCCTGTAGTGTACACAGCACAGAGCCAGGCACATGGTAGGCTTTCTGGAAGTCCTTGCTGGATGCTGCTGTCTTTTGACAAACCAACTCAAAAGCACATACGCAAATGAGAGAACATAATGACTTGTGGAACTGGAAGATTGAGATCCCACCTTCAGGCATGGTGGGACCCAGGGGCTCAAATGATATATATGGTAAGAACCTGATTTCTCTACACCCTGTCCCCTATACTTTTCTGTGGGCTGGTTACTTCCTCAGGCTCCACTTGGTAGCACAAGGGCTACTATTCATCATCCTTCCAGGTTCAGGTCCATTTGCAAAAAAGAGGGTGCCTTTTTTCCAATAGTCCAGCAAAACTCTTGATACACCTCATTGGATCCAACTGAGACCTTGCAGCCAGGGGATGTGATAGTGTGATTGGCCAAGCTGAGTCACATGCTCTATGTCCTGGGTGGACTTCTGTGCCCAGAAGTGGAGGACATGGGAGTTTGGGCTACCTCCCTGGCAGTAGGGTAGTGGGATGCTATAGGGCCACACCTCATGCCCCCTCTGTTCTGCCTAAAAGGCAATAATGTGAGAGGGTGGACCTCCCTGCTTTTGGAAGACCGCTGCTGACATTGTTAGAGTGGGAGTATCCATAGTGAGAGAAAAGATGACTCAGCCCCAGATTTTAGGTCCTAACCCTTCTCTCCAAAGACCTGCAAAGGAAATCCCCCAATTTTTAAGGCTGGATGAAACGTTAGGAAATGCAGTTAAGTGAGTCCCCAAGGCTTCTTTCCTGCTCTCTCTCAGCCAAAACGAAATGTTTGTCTCCAAGGGAGGACGTTCATCCTCTGATTAAGAAGGCAGAGATTCCTCCCATTCTGGGAATTTCTGCAGCCCCACGGGGTTATCTGTGTGGGTACATGAACTCCAGCGTGGGATCTGGGGGAGAGGCAATTGAGAGGTTCCACAAGTCCTGGGGCACAGTCACGTTGGTATTGTTGTAAGGGCTGCTCTCTCTTGCTGAAGCCTTTCCCCTCCAACGTGCTAACTCAGTGAGAGCTACGATTTCAGCAACTCCAAGAATTTACTGATGAGGGTACAGAAGCACTGCCCGGAGTTACCCCAGAGCTCGACATGAGTACCTGAAGGATGCTGCTTCTCTGCCTGGTCCATCGGCCTCCCAAGGGCAGGGACCATACCATCTTTGCTAACTGCCAGGCCTAGGGCTTCATCTCATTTGATTATCATAGTGATCCGTGAAGAGCCTGAGTCTTGGAAAGTTCAACAACTTTGCCCAGCGCCACTCAGGTGGTAAGAAGTTGACCTGGGTTGTCTGACTTTAGCACTTCTGTGTGTAACCATTTTTCTAGGTAGGTTGATCCATTTCTGAGGTGTCTGTGACAATCTCATGCAAAATGTTGTTAGCACCTCTGGTACCTATTTCTCTTTCTGAAAGAAATTTTTGCTTTTGCTCCAGGCTCCTTTGAAAGGCTAGCTGGGATGAGGAGATGCTGCTGCCTCACACAGGTCCTCCCCAAGACTTAGCTGTGCTCCCAGGACTGTTGCCTTTCTTAATTTAAAGCTCAGATGTGCTCAAGCTGGGGCCGATAGGATTTCTCCACCAGTTGAGACAACGAAAACGCATTTCTGGCATGGTTTGAATTAAACGAGAATTTCCCGTTTTTCATAAACATTTACAGTAGTTGTGGATGCAGAGTTGAAAGGTTTAGGGTTTTGGTGTTTAATTAGAAACAAATGCCCTTTATGGTCCTGTTAGTGAGGGCGGCAGGTCTCAGATTATTAGGATTATTCCTATTATTTGTGCCTGCATTTTGATTTTTTTTTTCCAAGGTGCCTGGTGCCGACTTCCCTCCAGTGGCTGGATGTGGTGGTGGGAAATGGGATCCTCAGAATCACCGGTGAATTTTCTGTCTGGGAGCCAGGGCTCTGTGCTGGCTTTGGGCTTCACCTCCACATAGCCCAAGGCTCCCTTCCTTCCTTTCCAGGGACGGGTGTGAGCTGCAGGCTTAAAACAGACAGAGCAGCTGTGGCCTCTCTAGAGGCCTGGGCGGAGAGATGTTTGCCTGCCTGGAGAACCCAGGTGCTCAGAGATGAGGCTGGCCAGGCCCCTGGTCTCAGCCCTCACTCTTGGTTTAAAACAAGGGTGGCTTGTACTATGGGGCACATGCATGGAAACCCAGTGCTTAGGAAGCAGCAGAGAAAAATCACAGCCACACAATTTGCAGGTGGCTTTGTTTTTGTCATTGATATCGATTCTAAGGCTGTGCCTTCAGGAAGGGAAGAAGAAAAGGCTGATCATAGCAGCCTGAGATACCCCATATCCTAAAAGAAGGTGTCATCCATTTGGTATGTTCTGAAAAGAGGCCTGTGTCTCCTGTCACAGTCCCTAAGAGGCTGTCTACAGCCTGGCTACTAATCCCTTTGGACCTTCTCTGCACCTGTGTCTTGAAAGCTCAAACAAGAGGACAGAAAATGCCTGGGAGTCCGTTCTACCCTGTTAGGGATATCATGAGCTCCCATCAAGCGGTGTCTTTGAATATTTGGTGATAGAGACCATCTAGATTATTTCATAAGCAGTTAAAGAGGTCATAGGAATTTGCAGGTGGAAGGGCCCTTAAAAGCATTTCAGTCTACTAGTCCCATTTTACAGATGAGATAAATAAGGCCAGAGAAGCTCACCCACATAATCACAGATGAGGAGTTGGACAGCCAGCACAGCCCAGGTCCTCTGCATCCTGGAATACTGCATTCTATCTCGATGTGCAAAGAATCAGGCAAATTTTGTATTCAGACACTCTTGGGTGTATTTAAACACTTTATAAAAGACATTCAGTTTTCTTTAGATAAGACTAGGCAGGGTTACATTACTTCCCCCACAAAACAGTTATATAAGCACTAGTCCATGATTCATTATAGAAAATCTGAAAATTTTAATGAAGATTAAAGAAGAAATTAAAAGTCCCACATATCCCTACCTGTAAAAGTCACCCATATCCCATACTATTAGTATGTCTTGGTCTCTTGTCCTCTTTTTTTTTTTTTTTTTTTTTTTTTTTAACTTAGAAAATTAGACTTTAACTGATGCAGAGGGTTTGGCTCTGAGGTTTCAGTCTCAGGACTGTCATTTCCTTGTGGTGACCTGGGACCAATCACTTAACGCCACAAAGCCTCCATGTCCTCGTGGGGTTCTTGTGAGAATTAAACAAAATTATTAATCTAGGGTGTTCAGCAGAGTGCTTAGTGCATTTTAATATACTTCTGTTACTATCATTGTAAGAAAAACAGAAAAATCTGGAAGCCCAACAATCATAACAACACAAAATTATTAAGTTACAAAAGCCAAACAAAATGACACTAAAGTAGAAGAATGATTACAAATTGTTCAGCCACTCAAGAAGAAAATTTATTTGGCTGGCCAGTTTTTAAATCCTCATTCCTAAATCCATTTGGACAATTAAAAAATAATTTTTTAAGGGAAAATTATTGGAAAGCCACATAAAATGGGTTCCTGTATAATTTGCCTACAGGAAAACTCCAAGTGTTTTAAACAGCAGAAATGATACTAATGTTGATATGAAATTATGAGACATATATGCCAACTGGGACATTTTTAGAGGCCCTTTTGTTTCTCTCTCTTCTCTCTCTTTCTTTCAGACTCACAGGGTGGGGTTAGTTTTACCAGGCAATTTTAATAGAACAAAGTCATATAATGAACTTTTTCACGTAAAATGCATTTTTTCCATGATTCACTCACTGTACCTTGTTTACAAAGCTTGTAAATATGGTAGATTAAATGGGTCCCTTTCTCTAGCGTGCAGAAGTCCAGACCCCTCAAAGGCAGAGGAGGAGAATGAGGGGGAGGAGGCCAGGGAGGAAGAAGGAGAAGAAAGCAATAAACAGAGGGGGAGCAGGCAGGAGCAACATGAAAATGAAAACAAATGTATGGCTGTGGAAAAACGGAGTGATTTTCTAGAGTGGAAGGTGCGAGCCTCGCCACCTGCCCCACCCCCACCCCCACCCCTAGTGAAGGTCGCCTTATATGCTGACTTGCTGGAGCACAGAGGAAATGTCTCACTGAGACGGTGAAAGTTGTCCCACAAATCAGACCTCCCCTTCAGGCAGTGAAAGCTGGGCCCTGAGCACTGGAAGCCTCCTCTTCGCATTTTGAAAGACCATGTTTCTCCAAGTTGAGGACAGGAGCCTGCTCTTAGAGGTATGGGGAACTAAGGGCATGTGTTGTGGTTGGGTAGGCATGAGTTCAAAAGTAGTTTGGGATATAAAAATATGTGGCCAGGGGTATGTTTCAAAACACTTTGCCAACAGAAAGAAAAAAGGGAAGAAAGGTTAGTTAGCTAAAGCAGATGTAGCAACTTCTTGATCATCGTTGAATCTGAGTGATGGGCATATGGAGGTGGTAATTAGCCTAATTTTGTGTGTCAACTTGCCTGGGCCATAATGCCCAGGTATTTTCAAACATTATTCTGGATGTTTCTGTGAGGGTGTTTTTTGGATGAGATTAAAGTTAAATCTGTGGACTTTGAGTAAAGCAGCTCGCCCTCCATAATGTAGGTGGGCCTCATCTAATCAGTTGAAGGCCTTAAAGAAGCCAGACTGACTTCCACTTAGCAGACAGGTAATTCTCCCAGCACACTGCCTTGAAACTTGAGCTGCAACTCTCCCCTGAGTCTCCAGCCTGGTGGCCTCTCCCATCAGATTGTAAAATTACCAAACTTCCAGAATTGATTGAGCCAATTCCTTAAAATCAATCTCTTTCACCCACTCTCTATTTCTCATTCTATACACATGCATGTGTACACTCACATCACACACACCTGTTGGTTCTATTTCTCTGGAGAACCTTTATTAATATGGAGGTTCACTCTATTATTAGTGTATTTCTGAAAATTTGGAAATGAGGCAGACCTGTGGCTGAATCCCACCCTCATCTCTTACTAGCTGTGCAACCTTGGGCAAGTCACTGACGTTCTCTGACTCTGTTTCGCCATCTACCACAAGGGACTCCTTATAATGTCTTGTTTATGGAATTTAGAGAGAATTATATGAAACAGTGGGTAAAATGGAATTCACACATCTATTTATGCACTGATTGAACAAATACTTACTGCTTACTGTCTGTTTCCTGTGTTGGAGTTATGATGTTGAATGCAAAGAGATGAGATCTCTGCCCTTGTTTACAGTTTTCAAGCAGATTTCAGTGCTTGATGAAGGAGATGGGATAGAATTAAATGAGATCATCAGACTCCTGAAGGTATAGAACGTGTAATCACAAACTGGGATAAAGGCTTTGAAGTGAGGAACTGTGATTATCCGAGAGCAAAGGAACGTGAGCAGGAAAAGGGGATTCAGGGGAGGCTCCCTGGAGGCAGTGTTGCTGGTGCTGAGGGGGAACAGGTAGTGCATAGGCTTTGAAGAGGGAGAGAAGAGACAAGTATGACTGCAAGAAGGCCAAGGGAGAGGGAGGGAACATGAGGCCAGGGTGCATGGGGACCCGTTCGGGCCAGGCTGGATGTTGTGGGGAAGAGTGTGTGAGGAGTATGGTCCAGACCATAATGAGCAGTAAGAAGCCATGGAAAGGCTTCTGTTACTATAGTGTGTGTGTGTGTGTGTGTGTGTGTGTGTGTGTGTGTGTGTGTGTGTGTTTGAGAAGGTCTGTCTAATTTTTGCCTTTAGAAAAGAAGAGCCTGGACTTTAAGACTTAGTAGGTTGGTGAAGGAGCCGAGGGAGGGAGCCCTGTGGGCAACTGGTACTCTTCTCTGGGCAGGAGTGATAGTGGCTAGAAGCAGCTGCTGCTTTTACTGCTGTTAGAACTGCCACCGCAAGTGGTACTGACCAGAGGCTTCAGCTGTCCTAACGCTGGCTGAGGGCAGGGCCCTATGCATTAAGCCTGTATTTAGAAAGGTATGTGCTTTGCAAGCAGCTGGCCACCCAGAAAGGATTGCCAGCAGGCAGCAGCCCACGGGGCCTCCATCTCATGCCATTCACATTCTCTGGGACCTTGGCCCAGTCATTCTTCTCTCCGAGCCTCAGTTTCTCCATTTGGAACGTAGTAATACCTGATCTAACAGCCTGGCCGGGCAGCTGTGAGTTCAGTGATATCAGAGCTCATGAACGTGGAATGACTTTGAAAAGTTACAAAAGCACTGAGGGGGGAAAAAAAGGTAAGGCGGTGTTTGCTCCGCATCTGGTTTCCATATCGTCTCAGGCATTTGCTTCGGGAGAGCAGCCTCGGAGACGCGAGACAGCTTAGTTCCAGGTTTGGGCCTCAGGGTCCCAGTGGTGAGAAGAATTTTTGCACGATGAGAATAACCAGGGCATGGCATTCTATCCTCCCTCCATCTACCCCTTTGCAAAAGGAACCCTGCTGAATCCTCCTGCGGGTGCTGGGACCTCCTCCCGTTCGGAGACGAGGGGACCTGACGGGCTGCCCGGTGGTGGTCGGTGCTGTGAATAAGCGCTGCATCCGGGACCCCAGCTCCTGTCTGGGGCCGCCAGTCACTTTTCTGTTTTACACACACTCCACTTTTCTGTCATAAATAAGTATGGATCATAGAGTTTTAAACCAGGGGTTACTTTAGGGATCAACAAATAGATTTTTTTTTTTTTACCTGCATGCACACCATCTTAAACATCTGATTTCATTGCCAAGATTTAAGTATTTGGTGGTTCACATAAAAACCTAGGGTTTTAGTCTCTCTGGAGAAATGGAGAATCCGGCTGCTGAGGAGCTGTATTTCTGAGAAACAACACTGGCTGCAATAGAGCGATGGCTGCCCCTGAGCTGGTACGAGGGTGTCCCCAGGGTGCCACCGTCCCTTCTGCCCCTGCCGGGGGGCTGCTGCCTGCCGGCCTGGTGCCCAGGTGAACGCTGAACATTTGTGAGCCCTCACTGAAACCACCCTTCTCATTTGGAAATTGGAAAAACTGAGTTCCAGAGAGGCCAGGTGACCTCTCAGAGGTCACACAGCTTGTGGGGGGCAAACATTGGTAGCAGGAAAGGATCAAGGATCGGCTGCCCTCCTCACTGCCGGGGCATCGCCCCTCCTTGCTGACTCAGGTCAGCCAGGTCCGAGGGAGAGACTCCTGCATGGCTGTCTCTGCCCTTGTCCCTTCTGCCCGGAGGAGGAGGGCTTCCGCTCAGAGCAGGCATGGCCACTGGAGTGAGAGCCAGAGGAGGACACAGGCAGACCAGAAGTCAGCGTGACTTTTGCAAAGGACCCAGGATCAATCAACTGTATTTAACCCTTTTATCACTTGCAGCAGTTGACAAAATAATTAATTGATAGTGTAGTTCCAAAATGATTTCTGACCACAGAGGTATTCTGAAGGGGGAACACAGCTGCATCTTCAGGAGAAGAGCATTACTGTGCTGCGTAGGACCTGTCCTGCATGGCTATCTGGAGAGGACCTGGGGCGTTCGGGTCAGCTGGTAACCATGCAGCGCCTGGGCCTTGGAGCACTCTGGCAGCTACAATCCCAGGGTTTTGTATTCAGAGGAGGCCCCTGCAGTCTGTGACGCTGGCTGTTCCCGCCCCCGCACCCCACCCCCGCACCCCCCCTACTGCAGACCCAGACCCATCCATCCTCTTCAGGCACCCCTGACCCTGGCCTAGGCCTGGCAAGCCTGAAGAGTCCCCTGGCAGAGAATCTTCCACTCTCTGGACTGCAAGCTTTTGTTGAAAGGCTTATAGAACACCCTCTTCCGCAGCAAGAATTCTTCAGTTGACAATTCCTTTAGAGGGGACAAGGAACCCAAGTTCCATTTCCTGCATCTGCAGCATTCAGAATTCCCAGGCCTCTGCTTCTCCTCCTCCTTAGTAGAGGCTGCACTGGCTTGTTTTTCTCCTCCGGCCTCTGAAACTTCCCGGGGACTGAGCAAAGCTCTCCTGCGGCCGAGGGTTTTGTGTGCTACCCCACGGAGGGAGCGTTCATCTTCATTATTTCCTAAGAGGAGCTGCCGGAGCAACAATGAGACATTTTATGAGAAAGAAGACCTTAAACTGGTTTTCATTAAATGTGGCTTGATGGAGGCGAACCGGAAACATCCATTGGAGCAATGGCAGCCTTTCAAAGCCCCCCTGCAGAAACGATAAGCTATAAAAACAAATGGCCCAGCAACAGAACAAAAAACAAGGCTCCAGGAACATTTGCTGGGCTGCAAACACGGCCCGCTGAGCCCTACCCCGCCTCTCTGAGGCGGATCCATCGGTCCTGGCTGATCTAGAGGATAACATGAGTCAGGGGAGCTTCCCCACCCAGAAGAATCAGTGGTGGGGGACCTGGATGGAAGCAGGGCTGGAGTGAGGGGGGAAAGGGTCCTGGGCAACAGCAGAATGGCCACAACAATAAGATCTAGCAATCACTTTGTGCCAGGCACTGAGGAGCCCTTTAGGTGCTACCGAGCCATCTCGCCAGTTGCCCTGTAGAGATGCGTTGCCAGCATTCCCATTTTGCAGCGGAGAAAGCCGAGGCTCAGAGACATCAAGAAGTGCCTCAAGGTCCCATGGTTGAGTGGGAAAACCAGTACTTAAACTCTTACTCCAAAGAGACTGCTCCAGACCTCTGTGGTTCCACCTCTTATGAAAAAATGATTATGGACTTAAACTGACTTCCAGAACTCATGAGGGAGAGCCTCAGAAGTCATCAGGCACAGACTCCTCGTTTTCCACTGAAGTTGGAAGTGATAGATGTGGGTGGGGGCAAAACTGCTCTCTCTATCAGAGACAGGGGCACACACACATTTTCCTCTCTCACCCCTTCCCAGCTGATGGCGCTTAGCCAGTTCCCCACCCTCGCTGAGCCTGTTTGCTCATCCATGAAACAGAAAGAGCCACAATGCCTGGTTTTGATTAGTGTCATTGGGGTGGTTAAGAGTCTCTCAACAAATGTTTATTGAGCAATTTCTATGTGCCAGGCACCATGCTTGGCCTTGGAGACACAGCAGTGAGCGAAGTAGACTAAAAACCCTGCCCTCGTGGGGCCTGGATTCCAGTGGAAGAGACAGACAGTAAATATGATAAAAAGGAAATGATGCCATGTGTCAGAAGATGACATAAATAGCTTGGAGAAAAACACAGCTCAGAAGGGGTAGGGAGTGGGGCTGAGGAACAGGGTTAATAGGGTGACCAGGGAAGCTCTCACTGGAATGGGACTTAGAGCAACAACTTGACAGAGATGGGGGAAGAGTGCTCCTGGCAGAGGCCACAGGGAGGGCAAAGGCCCTGAGGTGGGAGGAAGCCTGGTCTGAAGGAACAGCGGTGAGGCCAAGGTGTCCCGAAGGGAGGCAACCATGGAGTGCCTTGCACAGCACCTGGTTCCCGGGTTATTCTTATTTTCATTCTATTAATTAACAATGGAGCCAGGGGTCTGCCCCCCCCACACCCCACACACACACCTGTCTGAAGCTTTTCCTAACCTACCACCTCCCTGCTTAGGTGGTGAGATTCTCTGGCTCCTGGCCACTGGGTCCTCCCTTCCTGCTCCACCTTCCTTCTATCTACTCACTTCTGAAATAATCACTGAGTGCCTCACGTGTGCCATGAGCCAGTGAATGTGCAGAGACTCTAAGGAAGGCACTGAAGACTGGTGGTGGGACGCAGAGCCCCCTAAGTGGGCTTCCCTGACTCCCCTGCCCCTCAAATTCCTCCAGCAACAGTGGGGGTTCTTGGCTGTCCAGCTACACTCTGGACTCTGGGCTTTGACTCTTGCAGCCCCTGCAGGAGGACCTAGCCCAATGGGGGAAGGGCCATACCTCAGCACCATAGATGTGAGCACAGCTTGCCACCCATGCTTGACCTGTGCTTCTTCCTTGACTCCTTCCTCTTTGCCCCACTCTTTGTACTCGTTCTGCTGCACAGAACACATACAGAAACTCTTTCCTGGAGGCAGAGATTTGCTGATACTGAGTGCTCCTTGGTGAAGACAGTGGCCAACTGCTTCAGATTGTCCCAAGGAACTGTTCCTCAGATGCTCAGGCCCCATGTGCCCTGTGACCTATCCACTTGATCCCATGCACAGCAGCCCAGAGCCTTCCACAGCTCCACAGAAATTCCAGAGGACACCGGTGTGCTCAGGGTGTCCTGCTTGCTGCTTATCACCACTCATCCTTCGAGTCCCTCTGCAGTAGAGTCACATAATCGAGGTACCTCTTACAAGGAGCTCTTTAGCTGCCATTTGGCGTTTGGAGTGTGGCTGAGGAGGTGCCAGGACTGGAGGCGGGGAGCCCCAGTAGGAACCCAGGGCAGGAATCTCAGAGAGGGATGTGGCAGCAAGTGGCAGTGAGGATGGGCAACAGGCGCCGCTTCTCAGGGACATTTTAAAGATAAAAGCAGCAGGACTTGGTGACTAATTAAATGGGAAAGAAGTCTTCTGGTGAAAGTACTCATAGAGCCAGAAATCCAGAAATTGATAACCAACAATATGAATGACAGTGCAACATAGCAGATGAGAAAAGCAGGAGCTCCTCTCTAAGTGGTAGGAATCTTTTTTTTCTTTTAAAGATTTTATTTATTTATCCGAGAGAGAGAGAGAGAGAGAGAGAGAAGCAGGCTCTGTGCAGAGAGCCTGACGTGGGACTTGATCCCGGGTCTCCAGGATCACACCCCGGGCTGAAGGCAGCACTAAACCGCTGGGCCACCGGGGCTGCCCTAAGTGGTAGGAATCTTATCATGACCACCACAAAAGGATATACTTTTCAAAATTAGTCTGTTAGTCAGTGGATGGCCTATCATCTCACGTCTGGCACTAGTCACCAGGCCTTGGGCACAACAATTAAACATGTCTTTTCATCTGTTGAATGGAAATTCTAATGAGTCCTATCTTACAGGGTTGTTTGGGGAGTCAGTGAGGTGAGAGCCATAGCACAGTGTCTGGCACACCGTGGGGATTTGTAGATTGTTGTGTTGAATGATGGTAATTGGTGGATTGACTCTCTCCACCCCACTCCCACCCAGGCCTGGAAAGGGTCTCAGAAATGGTTCCTTGACTTTACGCTCCTGAGTTCTTTAACAAATCCAAGGAGTAGCAAGCAAGGAGGCAGCATTTGGTAAACATTTTGGAATTAAAATTTATCCTAAATGACACTGATAAATGGGAGGAAAACAAATAACTCCCTAGGGAACAATTCATAGAAGGATGCCCTCTCTCCCCGCCCTCCATTAATATGAGGGTATGGGAAATGGGGGACATCATGGGTGGGGAGAGATTGTCCTCTTCACAGCTAGAACCAAAGGGGGTAGATGTGGTAGGATTGGGGTGGGGTGGGGGGGACAAATGGCACATCTGTCACTGATAAAAGGCTGTTGTTGGGGCCCAATCAACCTAGTAGCCAGTCACTGGGCCATATGTGTGAATGGGCAGCTCGTCTCTTTTCCATCTGCTGAGCATTCACTCAACACAAGCAGAAGGCACCTGGAGCTCAGGAGGGGGTCATGCTCTAAAGCAGAGGCTGAAACATGGAGTTTGCAAGACTGAGTTATATGCTTGGCAGAGGGGACATGGAAAGTCCCGGACAGGTGTGCAGCTTACATCACTTTTGAAGAAACCTGCACCAGCCCTTAGCTCCTGCTGCAGAGGCGGCCATGTGAAGGACTCCTACTGCCCAGGCCTGCCCAACCCTGGCTACCACTGACTAGGTTGGTTCACCTGAACCAGTAAGACCCAACGTCATTTCTTAAATGGTGACCTATGACCCGACCTTTCAGGAACCGATCAAATAGGCCTGTCGGGTTCTTGTTCTTGGGAATCTGAATTGAGGAACATGGAGAGGTAGCATTGGTTAGCTGTGAGAGGTCAGGCCATAAGGTTGGCAAGGTGAGAGATGCCAGGCCAGCCATGACATGCAAACATGAAGTTGCAAGGATGAGGAAATCACGAGGAACCAGAGGAAGAGGATCTGCAGAAAGAAGCAACCGCCACACAGAGACAACACAAGCAGGAGGGAGGAATTTCAAGCTGTCCCATTTCCTGACACTTCTCCCGATCCTCCGGACCAGCTAACTACTTCCCCAAAGTCCCATTTTGATGGAGTAGCTTAAGTGCCTCCTTGATTCTTACAATCCAGGTTGACGGTACACTGCATCATCTACATGCCCCACCCCCGGGGTCTTCAACAAGGGAAGGCACACTGGAAGGGGGCCAGGCTCCAACCCACCCGAGGCAGCATGGCCTTGTTTATAACCATGCTGGAGCCGAGCTGGGGGAGCACAGCAGTGACCTGGCCGCTCACTCATCTTTATGAGAACATCCCCCACGTGGGAGCCTTCCCTTTTCATCAGGATGTTTTTCTTGATGTCCAGCCGAAACATTCCCATTTTTTATTTCTTCCTATTAGTCTAAGCTCTGGCCCTCGATATTACTGGCTGATATAAGCCCTGTCTCCCTGAAGCTCTCCCTCCAAGTTCAGATATTTGACTGCTTACGCGTGGACAGCCCATCGCTGCCGCTCCCCTCCCAGACAACTCCTCAACAGCCGGGTTGTTTTTTCAGCCTTGCTCTTCCATTCCTCCCAGAGAAGAGGTCTGATGGAGTTCAGGGACGGATGGAAGGACAGATTAAACACAGCAGGCGCAGGAAGGCAGGAAGGCAGGCCAGGAGAAGGGATCCTTTGGGGCTTGCAGAGGAATACTGGGGAGGCAGAAGCTTTGAGCAGATATGGGACCTAAGAGACCACCCCAGCAGCCAGAGCCCAGGAGGGATCTCTACAGAAGTTTCCCTTCCTGGAAGGGCAGAAACTGAGAGTGACTAGATACGATTTTGTAGGAAGACCAGATGCCTTTCTGGGTGGAAATAGGAGGCCAAAAGTATATAAATACTGGCCACAGTGGAATCCATTCAACTTGGAGAAGCCTTTGAGCTTTCCTGTTGGTATCAGGCAAGAGCTATCTGGTCTGCTATTAGGCAAACTATGGGTCACCTTGAGGCAGGCAAAAATTTGGATTAAAAAAAGGTGAGCCAGAGCTACTGTTAATGAGACAAAAGGAGAAATTTGGGGGACACTCAGGACCCTTCATTTTTCCATGAAAGGAGAGGTGTGGCATCTTCTTGTTTCTGTTCTTGGATATTTCACTGCTAGAATAAGTCCCTGGGGAACTGAAATTTGATGGCATGTGTCATGGAATCACACTAAGTATTGTCTTTTTAAAGTATGAGAAAAAGTGAGAAAGCAAGAGAGTGGGGAGAAGAAGAGAGAGATGAATTTTGATCATGATAGTCCTACAGCTTGGAGTCAGAAAATATACAAATACCTTACCTCTTCTCTCCCATGGCTAGAAGCAGCGGTACCTCCCAACTTTCTTTTCATGGGCCTATAGTAAATACAGCTTTCCAGACAGCCAGGCCAGGCCATCTCAATTTGCCATCTAGATGAAACATATTTGCCCTCTTGGACAATGTTTTCTTTTTGATACGTCTTCCATTGTCTTAGAATTGGGAGTTTAGGGTGGCAAAGAGAAAGGTGACCACCATGATAGCTGTACTGAAAAGAACCAGAATTGACGTCTTCTACAGGCTATGAGGGAAAGAACCCACCTTGGCAAACTTGGATTCAAACTCTGACTTCATCATATACAAACCCTGTGATCTTGGATAAATTGTTAGGTTTCCGAGTCTCAATTTTCCCCAACTACAAGTGGGTTTCATACTATTAATCATGCAGGATTGCTATGAGGATTAAAGAGGGCACATTATGTGTCACTGCTGTTCACAGTGCTTGGAAAATAGGTTTCCAGTAGAGGGTCACTTGGAAAGAGAGGGAAATCTTAAAGTGCTTTCAAGTCTGTTCACTCAACTTAGTTTGTGTGGGGCTGAATTGATTCAACGGACATTGACTTAGGACATTTAGCACATGGACTTGACTATTTTCAACATCTCTGAAACCAGGCAGCACAAATACATTTCTGTTTAGACTATTATCTAGAATCTAATGACAGTTGTTTTCTGGCTTCCTAGATAATCCATTTTGTGGAGACACTTAGCTGCACACTTTCGGTATTCTGTGGATGTTATGTGCTGAGAAATGGCCAATTTTTATGTTGGATAAAGTAACAAAGATTATGAAAGCTGCTCTCGATAAATCATTAAAGTGTCCTGTGAACTTTCCTTACCGGAGATAGTCAAGATGCACAAGCCAGATAAGAGTCAAGAATGGGAACAACCATTCCTAGCTTTTACTTACAATGGAAAGTCAATGACTTTTCCTCCAGGACCCCCATCACCAGGGCTCTTGTCAGCTAAGATACAAGGCCCAAACCCCGGCAAGCACCAGTGGCATGACTTGACAATCTAAGATCTCTCATCAAAACTGTTTTTTCTGGGACCTGAGGGGGAGCCGGACTGTTTTTGGCTGGCTCAAGGTCTTTGTAAAAATAAGTTGTTTGTCATCCTAATTTTTAAAAGCATGGAATTTGAAATCCTGGCCAAAAAAATTAGCAACTTTGTACATTGCATATAGCTTGCATAACAGATGGTGGTCTGGGAGGATGATCTTTTTAAAAACTTGAGGACTTCACGGCTTGATGTCCTGAATGAAGTTGTTTTCTCTCAGATAGCATTTCAGGAATGGGGAGTTTTGATCCAGAGGAAGACCTGAGCTGACCCCAAACTTGAGACCAAACTTTTCTGAGTTTCTGAAACTCTATTCCAAAGAAAACTTAAATATATATATATATATATATATATATATATATATATATATATATGTTTATTTGTTGGCTTCTGCGCATCTGTACCTCCTGCTTTCTTCTTAGGGAGTGGGAGCCAGACAAGAGAAGCTGTTATCTGAGGATCTTGCAGTCCCTGGGGAGTAAGGACAGCCAACCCTTACCGGACTACCCCAGGTGCCTCCCAGAAATGGCACAAGCTTTGCATAAGCATTTGTTCTGTGGGGTGCTGGTCTGAACTGACCTTGCTTTTTGAAAGAACAAAGAAGATTCTTTCCCAGAGAAGAGGATTTTGACTTTAAAAGCGGCTATTCATGATACAGTCATTGTGTGAATGTGGCTTTGAGTGTCACTCCCTCCTGGGAGCATAGGATAAAGAATGTAAAAGCTGGGAGGGGGCTTCAGGATAGTACTGAGGTTCCCCTCCCTCATTTTACAGATGAGGATTCTAAGACCTCAGATAAGAAGGCATATCCTGAGCTCAAACATGAAGTCAGCGCCCGGGCTTTCATGAAATCTTATATTTTCTTCTCCCAAGTGAAGATAGGCAACCTCTTACCCCTCCCCTGCAACCACCTTAGTGTCCACATTTTGTAACAAGGATCAGTCTGAAATAGCACCAGCCTAGCCTCCTCGTTCTCAGTCTGGAACATTCCTACTATAGCAAGCTGTCATCAGCCAGAGCAGAAGAGCAAAGTGTGAAGTGATTCACAGGAATGCTCAGTGAGCGCCTCCTCTGATGAACAGGTGCCCCAGTCTCCCAAATGCACCAGTTCCCTAAGTACATTCTCCATTCTCACTCAAAGTGTGATTCTTTGAAGATGTTGCAGAGAGGTACATTGGGTTACCCTGATCACGGACTTAAAGGCCATATGGACTTAAAGGTCTGAGTCTTAGTGCTATATTCTCATCACCCAGGTCGGACACTGGTTTCATCCACAGGGCACTGGCCTGTGAATGCAGTGAACCACTGTCCTCCTCTTCCAAGAACCACCTAAGATGCCGTACCTTTCTTAAGAGCAAATCCTTTCCTCTTCCTAGGGCTCAGTATCTTTATTTATGGCATACGGGATTTGATTAGCATTTCCCAAAGTATGTTCTGAGAAACACAGGTTCGTGGGACCATAAAACATTAAAAAAAAAAAAAAAAAAAAGATTCTCCAAAGGATGTATTAAGTATTATTAATTTTAAATGGTTTTTAAAATAACATTCACTTACTTTAATAAACATGACTTAAATAACGATTCTTTTCAGAAAATCACATGAATTTGGCCAATTCTGAACAAAACAAGATTAAATATGTTGTTTCTTTGGTCTTCGGTATGAAAATGTGCCATAGAAAATCTCCAAGCAGAGATGAAATATCCACTATTTCTCAAACATGTCTGGTCACAGTGGTCTTGTTGAATCAAGCACCCTGCCTCAACTTGACAAACATGGGACACATGACCTCTCAAACCAGGTGCAATTCTAGCTTTGTGCTTCTTTCACGTCCTTCCTTGATACACCTAGTAGCTCTGTTTTCTAAAATAATAGATGGACCCACTTCCAGGTTTTTCTCTCTCATTATCAGTGTGATTCTGTTTGCATTTTCTCAGCTTATGTTTTTTCAGATGCAGAAAATTATGTAATTAGCTATGAGGTCTCAGGCCATAATTTGGGAAACATTTCCCACTTAAATTAAAGACTCTGCATGCCCACCCAATCCGTAATTGTGTGGATCTTTCAAAACTTTCCGTTGGCTTCATTTAATTGTTAAACATTAATTTACTGGGGGAAAATCTTCAAAGAAGGGGTAGAGGGATAGAGGAAGCGTGGCTGGTAGGACAAAATATTAATAGGTGGTTAAAAGCAAAACAGTAATTCTTCTGGTCTAAGCTTGCAGTCTTTGGTTGGGTGGAAAAGAAACAATCAGTTATTCTGGGATTATATAGGTTTCAGTGACTTAAAATGACCTAAAAGCAGCCAGAGGGAATTTACTTTGTCTTTATTTTTTGCCTGAGGAGACAGAAAGAAAAGCAGGGTTTTGTTTTTTAAATTTGAAAATGCCCTTTTCCAAGCCCGATTCCAAAAGGTTGGTTAAAGAATGCGATGCTGTTCAACAAAGACCAAAAATTAAAACGGAAAAATCCCATTTTGCCAGCAGAGTTGTTCCTATAGCCATTGAGCTCAGCAAACTCCAGCCCAGTCCTCCGTGCAGTGCAGGACACGGCACCTTCTTGGGCATCAGGGTTGTGGCTGGAGATGTGTGGAGTTGCCATGGTGATTGCTGTCAACAAAGGTTACCCCTGCTGGAACCTCTTTGGCCCTGTGACCCACACACAGAGTTGGAATAATAGACTCTGTAAGTGGCTTCTGCTCTGCAAATAGAGACAGGGCTGGAAATCAATTATTAATGAGCTGGGTGACATTGACATTCATCCCCATTTAATAAGCACAGCCCAGCAACCAGAGGAGAGCTGGGTTTTACCCAGCAAAGTCCCACGGGTTGGTGGGGAATTCAGAGAAAAAGAAAAAGCTAAGGACAGAAACCCAAAGAGAAAGAGATGATAGGCTGTCTATAGCCACTAAACAGGTTTAAGATATTTAGATTTCTCTGCTTGACATTTCTTTTGATACCAGTTTTTATCCTAAATGAACTCAAAGGATTGGACAGTCATACAGAGCATCTCCTCCTTCCTGCCTCCCACTTGCCTACCAGAGAGACAAATGGAAGGTGATGGGGCTGGTCCACAGTTTGCCAGGGGCTGGGGGTATGCAGTGTTCTGATACACCGGTAGGCGCAGCTTTCCTTGGTGATTCAAAGGCCTTTTGGTTTATTTTTGGGCATCTTTGCAGAAAAGTAAAATGCTAATGAAACATGAAAAAAAAAAAGGAGGTTGAAATATGTGTCCTCATTCCCTGTGTTCTCCATGCAGAATAAGCAGGACTTTGGTTTCTAAAGCTTTCCATGGGAATTACTCTGGTTTGTCTTCTTAGCTTTTTTCCAAGGCAGCCTGCGATTTCTTTATATCTGGGACGGTGCAAAGCTACATTCATACTGAACTTGAGGCTGCCACATGCATCCTCTGTGACAAGAGGGGAGCCTTGTTTTATTAAAAATGTGCATCTGCTCTAAGGTGGGAGTGGGGGGCAGGGGCACAGGAAGTTTTCTAGAACCACTTCACAGATTGGTAAGCCTGGACCCAAAGGAATGAGCTGACTATGAAATTTGCTCAACTGACCTTTGAATTAAAAACTCCAGCCAGCCAGCCTGCCTTTGGCCCAGACTTTGTCAAGTCTCGGGACTGGCATCTCACCCATGATATTCTAGAGGCTTTCTGGGATCTGTCACATTGGGTGGGGGGAATCGTCCTCCACCTCTGTGCTCCAAGTCCGGCTTCTAAGACTGTTCTTTCAGCACACTTGTCCCTTGTAGACTTGGATGGCTTGTGGCACCCAGCGTGGTAGTGAGGGGAGATTCCTCTGGGAAATATGGCTGCTGGCCACCCTGTTTCCAGTATCAGGGGAACCCATCCCACCTCCCAGCATGCTGACAAAGGAGGCCAGGGTGCTTGGCAGAGACTGGAGTCAATTAAAGGCTACAACTTGAGAAAAGCCCTCCCTGCATCTCTCTTTTTAATCTGGACCCTTTACCTTTTGATATTCTAGACGCTTTTCTTTTGCCCTCTGTCAGCACAGAGTTTTTGAAGGTGACTGATGTCTCAGGTCAATAATTACATGTGGCAAAAGTTCTTAAGCTAGAGGTTTAGATGCCTCTAATTTCAAGGCAAAAGCTTGAGGTTCCACAGTCCCTTCCTGTAGGGCAGAGTGGAGGCATGGCTGCGAGGGCCAGGAGGCCACCAGCATGTTACTGAGGGTGACCTAGGGCCTGCCCCCACTTCTAGTAGAATCTCTGCATAACTGAATCTGGTAGTGGGGGCCTCCTTCTACTCAGCCATTGCTCACACTCCTGTGTTTAGTGTAGTCCCCTCCATGAGAGGCAAGAAGTTCAGATTCATTACTACAAAGCTCTTTTGAGTTTCAATTTTCACATTTCACAATATGTCAATTTATGACTTCAACTCAGACAGAGACTGATAAATTTGGATTCTAGAAGACCTTACCCCAGGCCCTACATCAAGTCAGCTCAGTGGATCAACAAACATTGATGGGCCACATGCTGTGCATTGGGCACAGTGTCCCTGTCCCCACGGAGCTCACAGTATAGCTGTGAAGACCAGGCAGATATGTGCAGCAAGTGCCAAGAAGGAGTGGGTGGGTGAGCGTGGGGGCCTTGGGAGTGAAGGGGAAGGCTTCCTAAGGAGGATCTGCTATCTAACCTGAGATCTGAAGGGTCAGCTTGAGTTTGTGAGGGGACAGGAAGAGAGGGAATTAGATCAGAGGATGGCAGCAGTTGGGACAAAGGGGGAAGCCAGAAGAGATGAATGGTCATGTCTCTGTTTCCCAAAAGCAAAGGGAGCTCCTGAAGCCTCTTGCACAAGGAAGGGCCCAGTTACTTTTATGTTGTAGTAGGTTCACGCTGGCTGTGCTGGGGACAATGGATTAGAATTTGGGATTTAAAACTACTGTTTTGTTTGGATAACCAGAGATCGAAGAGGATTCATGGTGGATGGGGGAGATGGTTTTGCTGCAGGGAATGGGTACAGACAGCCCCATCACATGTGTGAATCTTGCATCTATTTTTCTTTCTGTTGTCCTCTGCTACCTGTGTCTCTCAGCAGTCACCACTCAGTTTCCCCAAACACTTGTATCCCGGGTTTCAGTCTTTTGCTCCACGTCACCCCTCCATTGTGGTTAGGTTAGACTTCCACTTTATCCTCCCCCTGCTTCCAGCTTTCTTCCTAAAAATAGTATTCCCAGGCTTGCAGGAGCACACACACGCTGTTGTCCATCTTTGAATCTGGAAGGCCGTCATCTAGTAGAATCCCGGAAGGCTGGTGTAAGGGACCCTTTTATTTTTGTAAAGTAGTTTCCTGCTTTCAAATATTCCAGGGGATAGCTCCCCTGTCATTTAGAAGCAAGGCCTAGTGAAATACCAAGTCAGGCAAGATGAGAGAAACTCGGTGAGGAAACGAAGCTCTGAGTCATTGAAATAACACACTGCCATCACACAGGGTGAAATACTGCGGTCTGGATGCCCCCGCAGGGAGTTATGGCCACACATGCCCCTGGCTGTTCCAGATGCTACACTCCAGTCACTGGATTCTGTGGGGATACCACACCTCTCCAGCCTTCTCTTCCATTGACCATGTTGCTTACCTGTCTTCTCTCTAGAGCCAAGGGGACCACACAATTCAGATTGTGTCCTGGTTTTGAAATGACTAGAGGACCTCATGTCATGGTTTGGTGCAGACTTGCCTGACTCCAAGATGATAGAATCTGAGAGAAACTAAAAGTATTTCTTGCTACTATTTATTGAGCTACTGCTTTGTGCCAGACTCTGTGACAGGTCCTTTAGTACATGTTCTCAGCAAACCCTTCCTTGCAACCAGTGAGGGGTTCCTCGTATGCTTTAACAGTGGAAGGAATGGTGTCTTGAGAGGTGATACAGCTTGCCCAAGACACCAGGCCAGTAAGCAGCAGAGCTGGGGTTCAAACCCCACATCTCTGACTGTAGGGGCTGCATTCCTAACCAGCTTATTGTGCCATCGCTCACCTGTGGGGAGAACCACCCCTCTCTGGGCTTCATTTCTTCCACATCATCAAAATGAAATTGTATAAGGCACAGAGGATCATAGGGTAAGGGAGGGAAAACTGAAGAGGAGGTCATCAGAGAGGGAGAAAAACCATGAGAGAGTCTTAACTCTGGGAAACAAACTGAGGGTCGCTGGAGGGGAGATGGGTGGGGGGATGGAGTAACTGGGTAATGGGCGTTAAATAGGGCACATGATGTGATGAACACTGGATATTATATGTAACTGATAAATTATTGAACATGACATCAGAAACTAATAATGTACTCTATGTTGGCTAATTGAATTTAAATAAAAGATTTTTAAAAATAAAAATGAGTGACAAAAAAATAAAACTAAATGAGTGATAAAAAAAAAAAAAAAGGAAATCATGTAAGGAGACTCAGAATACAGAAGAGAGTAAATGCAGGACTGTCCTGGATGAAGTGTGGGTATGTGAGGGTCAGGGGGGAAGCAGGGAGATGTTTAGAAGGAGCTCACATGTTGCTCTTTTGTTTGCTGTAATCTTGACCTCTCCACATCAGCCCAAAGAATAGAAACTCCCTCTGGGCCTCTTGTCTTCTGCACTCCCCTCCCAGCTTCTTGTCTTACCACTTCACGTCTTCTCTTCCCTTCTTTGCCATCTTGGGACTCTTTGGTACCTTTGCCTCCTCTTGTCTGAGATAATGGCCATACAGAGAGTAGGACCAGTGTTAGGATAGGGATATTATCACCCACCATCCAGGGTGGTGGTGCAGACTGAATGCCAAAATCCAAGTCATGTGCTCAGCCCCATGCCTGGCACATGGCATTCGACAAATGAGGTGTCCTAAATGGATTAATTTGGATATTGTTGTTATCATTAAGGACACGGAGGGGAGATGGAGATGAGGGAGGACTGGAAGAATCGTGAGCTCTGGTTATAAACTCCACTCTTGTGCTTTTCCCTCTGCCTCCCACCTCACACCTCTACCTCCAGAATCACCAAAAAATGGAGACCCCTCCGTGTGCTCAGCCTCCGTGCCCGGGAAGCTTCTGTGTCACCTTGGCCGCTCCTGTCTGTGATGCTCTTGCCAGACCTTACTGTGTCCCCTGAGAAATACATCTTTTGCTAACTGAGAAAATGCCCTGTTAGGTAAAAAATGTACTTTGGGAAAAGGGGCTCTTCCCCTGAGCTCCTCTTAGTGTTGACTGTCTTTGTGGTTTTGAGAACTCTCTAAGTTGGGAAGACATTTTATGGCTCATGTCCCAGGGTCCTAGGGAAGCGTCTTCACCAGTGAAGAAGGATCTTAGGTAGTGGGGGAGGAGGTCTCTCCTATTCCACTGTGAGCCCTGTGACAGCAGGGCTCCTATCTTTCTCAGCTGCTGCTACAGTCCCAGCACCTAGCACTGGGTCAGGCCAGAGGTTCATATTAAAATGTTTTAGAATAAATTAAAAGGTGAATTGATTAACTGGGAGCACAGCGCAACTGTGTGTGCTCCCACACAACCTCTATGTCCCTGAGGCTTGAGAGGGCCCTCCAATCAGTCTAGGTGTGTCCCGTCTCCTTACTTAATATCTGTGTGAAACTGATCAATTGTCTTGACCTGTTAGGTCCTAAGTGTTCTCATGCCTCAAACCAGGATGAAAAGAGTATGTACTTAAAAGGCACCTGGGGAGCAATGGGTATTATAAGCAACTGATGAATCCCTGAACTCTACCTCTGAAACTAATAATACACTGTGTTAATTAATCAAATTTAAATAAAATAAAAACAAATTTAAGGCACTTGGGGAGAACTGATGCATTAATATTTAGAATGGGCCTTAGAAACTACACTTGACACCTGGTTCGTGCTTGGTAGGTATTATCCTCATGATTACATGCTTGACGTATTAGACAAAGAGGTTTGTTTGCTTGACTGTTTGAGGACAGGGATGAGTCTGATTGAGTTTTGTACCCAGTACCACTCATGCTTAGTATATGATAGAAGCCCCTATTGCTGGTGATGTTTGTGTTGATGAAGGGAAAGGAATCATCCCGTGTTGGTCCTTAGGTCAGAGGGAGAGACCTGTACAGCTCAGGGGCCCTGATCAAAGCATTGAAAAGTCGAGCGAATTAACCCAGGTCACCTTATGTGTCAATGTTGAAGCTGGGACGAGGACACAGGTTCAGGCAGGACCACAAGTTAGCCCCTTGGTTTTTCCATTCATATGGGGTCTTCTCCAAGGCACAGTTACTTTGAAATGGCCCTCACTATCTTTAAACCACAAAAAATAAAAATAAAAATCTGAAATGCCTATGAAGAGGATGATGTGGCTCAAACAGAGGTCTAGAATGGCCCTAGTGTCTTGTTATGAAGCAGCCTCAGATATGGAGTGTCCGCATAGAAAGACCGGAGTCTGGAGGACAGTTGCCTGGGTTGTATTTGCTGACCTTTTTACAACCATGATTAATGACTGTGAAATTTCCAAGCCTCTTGTTCAAACGAGTGAGAGAAGCTCCCCAGGTTTTCTTGGTGACTTAAGATTCTTCAAATATGCTGAAGCTGGAGAGGAGAAGAGGGAGATTGTGCCCTATCAATGCCAGTGGTGGTCCTGGGAAAGCCCAGCTTTCTAAGAAAGGCAGCCAGGCAGCGGAAGTCGTTTCTATCACTGAGCTAGAAGCCTGGGCCTGGCTGAGAGTTCCCGTCAGCAGGTTGAAATCAGAGGGGAGAATTACCTCCTTTCCTGACTAGATCATGAGTATCGGTGATTTGTGCATGTGGTTATACACCAAGCCACCCTTTATCATCTTTTTAAAGGGAACCGAGAGTCTTTGGGGACCTCTCTGTGCTCTGACATTCTGCTAGCAGGAAGTCGAGAGTCATTACTATGAAAAATGGCAGCAAGGACACAAATGCACATCAGGGGCAGACAGTGGACTGAGCAAACACATTAATGTTCAAGGGGCAAGGGAGGGGTGGCTTGTCATGGGGAGGGATCAGCTTCCTTTCTCTGGAAGCTACTCCCAACGACTGCTTTACAAGTCGGGAAACTTTGTGCTTGCTTTGGCAAGGGTTCCTGCTTGCCACTCGAGGGTTTCATCAATTCATTCCAAATTGTGTTGGTAAGCGATGGGAGTCTTGCCTTCTGGAGAATTACTGCTCCTTAAAGACATCCTCGCCAGCAAGCCCGGCCCAAGGAGTAGCAGGCCAAGGCCCCCAGGGTAGATTATTCACTTAATAATCAGGTCTTTCCTCCTGGTTCCCTCCATGGCTCTCCCTCCCCTCATCCTGTGCCTCTCTATCGAGGCAAAAATCTAATCAAAGGAATGCAGGGGCAAAGGGACTTGGAAAAATCAGAGAAGGGATCACTCAAAAATGCAACATAATGAGGTTCCCCGAGCAGACTTCAAAAGGTCAGTTGGGCTCTGGAGCCCCATGTGATGACCTCACGATCAAACTATTCCTTCATAGTTCTGTTAGAATCCAAATTGTGCTCATGTGTGAGCCGGAAAGGTGTTCTGGTGGGAGCAAAGCCCACTGCTCCTTCAACTGCTGCCTGCGATAATTGGGCATCGTAACTCTTTTAACACTTGGATTTGATTTTCCAGGAAAGACAAGCCAAGTTCCCATGCATGGGTGCTCCATTTCCATCCATCCCTTCCATCTCATTTCCCTGCTCTTGAGGCCCCAGCCTAATGCAGGAAGACAGTGTGGCTTTGATGCCAATAATCTTGGAGATCTTTGCTCCTCAGCTGAAAACTTGGCTCTTGTAAGAAGATTTTTGTCGGCTCTGACTACAGGAAGATGAGCCAAGGGAGAGATGGGGCTGCTATGATGGCAGATATTTTGGGAAGTGGCCATACTATTCTCCAGGCCCATAGTAAGAGGGGCTGCTCAAGACGGAGTGGACACGTGTGAGTTGGTTGGCCACACCGACAATAGCCCATGGCCAAATCCAGCCCACCGCCTATATTTGTTTTATTGGATCACAGCCACACCCATTCATTTACTTATTGTCGATGATGGCCACTTTCATGCCACAATTGCAGAATGGAGTAGTTGTGACAGATACCATAGGCCCACAAGGCCTCAAGTATTGACTTATCCCTTTACTATGTTGCCAACCCCTGGTCCACACCATAGTTTTCATAAACCTGTAAATCGCTTATGTCCCAGAGTAAGTGATCCTTGGTTTGGGATCACACATGATGGCAGAGGTGGCTCAGCACTTCAGTTGCAGGAAAACCACACCCACACTCATTCACTGAGTCATTCATTCAAGCAGTACTTGCTGGGAGCTATTATTATCAAAGGCATCATCTCTTGGCGCCTCCCCAGAGGACCTCCCAGCCTATATACAGACCACAACTACTGTGGAGAAGAAAATCATTGACTGACAAAGCCAGAGGAATCCTTTGTCTCATCTAGTCCAGTGAGGTCATTTTGCAGACGGGGAACCTGAGGCTCAGTGAAGGGAAAGTCCTTGGTCCACGTGACATGACGCATTACTGGCAGAGTTGGAGCCAGTGCCATGGATGCCCAGGTCAGGGAACTTAGATCACAACAGATGACTGTATTACTTCTGCTTGTCTTCTGAATTTGGTCGGTAGTGACCAATGGCTTTGGCACCTTTTTGGGGAGCGGTGGTTGACTGTGTGACTCAGCAGTTTCTCTCTCTGAAGGGTATGTCCCTGCTTCCTTCTTCAGGGCGGCTGATTGCAGTGATTATTCACATAAATTGCACCTGTCACTCCTGTGCACAATGCCAAACTAGGGGTAATGTGAGCTCCTTGAAAAAGGAACCCTTTTTTTTTCAATGCGATTATAAATTAGATATGAATGTAGGCTTAGGATCCTGGCAGACATTCTCTCAGGGAATTCTTTATCTTGCATATATTTGCAGAGTAACCCTTGCAAAGGTTAGGCCAGTCTTGAAACTGAAACATAACTTTGAAGTTTAAAAATCTCAAGATATTTTGGGAATATAATAATCCCATTTTTCTCTTTCGTTGAGACTTTCTGTACACCCTCACAGAGTTACTGTTTAAGGAGCCGAAACCTGAACTTTGGTCCAAAGGGCCATCCAGGGGCTTATGGGAGAACTGGTTTATGTCTGTAGCAATGCTTGGGGATGTCTTGGATTCAGCATGTGGGTTACCTAGAGTCTCCTCCAACGTTCAGGAATTAAATGTCTGTGGCTGATATGATGTGGCAGATATGGAGAGAAAAGTCAAAGAATCCAAAGGTAGAGTTGAGGGGTAGACATGCATTGTTAGTAAATGAAACAAGATCACAGCAGCTCTGGCCTGGGAACCCCCGCCTCCAGACCTCAACAGGCAGAAACAAAGTCACATCATCAAAGATCAGCTCTGGCTTCTGCTTAATACAGCTCCCTTACTAGAGGTGCACTCTTGGTCTTAGCCGCTCTGGGATTCACTCCATCATTTTATTAAGGCAGTGGTTCTAAACTGGGAGCAATCCTGCTCTCCACCCACTAGGGGAAATTTGGCAAGTTCTGGAGATGTTTTTGTCAAACTGGCATCTATGTGAGGAGAAGCCAGGGATGCTGCTAAACACCCTACAATTCCCAGGATAGCCCCCCACAACAAAGAATTATCAAACAAAAAGTATTGGCCCAAAAAGTCAGAAGTGCTGGCACTGAGAAACCTTGACTTATGGGAAGGGACTAGAGCTTGCTTATTGTTCTATCTGAAGCAGACAGTATTGTATCTGACGTATAATGGACACTCCAGAAATACCTGTTCAACAAATAAACTTGGGAAAATAGATGAATATGTGAATGATTGAATATTATGTCTGCTTTGTAAGAGTGCTAAAAAATTTTCTACTGAAGATAGATAGTATCTATGCATAGTTCCTGGCACAGTGCCCAGCACATAGTAGGTATTCAGTAAATGGTAGCTCAAGAGGATGCTGATAACGTGAACCTGAATTTGTTTCATGCTCATTTTAAATAAGAATTCCCTTGTTTTCATCCTTTGCCAAGATAATAGGCAGTCTGTGCAGGCAGAAAGCCCAGTGGGGCTTTTACAAATATTGGTTTACAAAGAATCTTTTTCATCTTGTGTTTTCCAGATAGGTAAGCCAAGGGCCACTTGGTTGTGCCTTCATTTCCGCTCCCTCTGGCAGACTTTTCCTAGGCTGGGTTTTGTTTCTCTAAAATTATTGTTTTATTGCTTTGTTGTTCTAAAGGAACCTGTTGGTTAATATTAATGCATTTTTATCTTGGGCCATTTCCTTCCGGTTCTCTTTTCCAATCTGCCATCATATTTTGCTTCATCCTTTTAAATACCAGTGCTGCTTATGAAGCCCTTTCATGTACGTATCACTAGAGCTTCAGAACAAGACTGTGGGGGTGCTATTATCTCCATTGGACAGATAGGGAAACTGAGGCACAGGAAATTAAATGACTGGTAGTCAGTAGCTTCTCATTCCTCCTTATTACCCTTCCTAGGGTTTGAGAATTGGCATAGATTTCAGAACAGAGGTCAGAGAAGGGGAGGTGACTGCCCAAGCCCACACAGGAAGTGATGCCCGGTCATGTCTCTGGATGCTTCCATCCTGTGGATCATCGCCACCTGTGGATCATTTTACAGTTAGATATCTCATTCATTCATTCATGGAGGGATCATCGAGTGCCTCTGTGCTCTGTCAGGATGTAGTGGGAAAACTTCTAGGTCCGGTCTCATTCTGCCACTTATCACTAGAAAGCATTTGCCTGAGTTACTTAACTGCCATGAGCTTCAGATTCTCTTATCAGAAGTGGAGATGACAACCCTTGACCTATGTCATAGAGCTGTCATGACAGCCAATAGTGATCAAAGCAATAGAAGGAATTTGTAAACAGAATTCTCATGAGGATTTTTCCACCCTCTCTTCTCTCCCCTCTACCTTTTCCCCTAAGACTAGAACTGGCAAATATCAACACTCTTGTTACATTGACACATGACAGCATGAAGAAAAATCGTGATTGTGATGGCTAATATTTAGGAGCCCTTATTACTGTCAGGCACGCTCCTAAGCATTCACATGTATGATCTCACTTAATTCTCTCAACACCTCGATATTTTTAGTGTTTCCATCTCACAGATGAGGCCATCGAGGCTCAGAAAAGTATAATTCCTCATTCAAGGTTGCACAACTAACCCAGGCCAGGACTGAACTCAAATCTCTTTGGATCAAAAATGGTCTTCATTTACTTACATATGCGTTTATGGAGAACCTCCTAGTGCCAGGCACTGTACTAGGTACTGAGTGGTCCTGTTGCTGCTTCCTAAATCCCATCCCTACCCAGGCAGAACCAGAGTAGCAAGGCGTCTCCTCCTTGTGCAGAGGTGTGGAGACATGTATCTTCCTGCAGCCTGGCCCACAGTCCCATCAGCTGTGTCAGCTGGTGTCCCTGGGAAGCGGATGACATTAGCACTTCCAGCTGGGAACAGCTGATCAGCACTGAGGGAGGGCCTGGGGAGACTCAGCTGAGCCACATGAGGAAGTCCCGCCTGCCAGTAGCACAAGCGCAGCGATTGTCTGCTGAGCCTCCCTGAAGCCCCTGGCCCTGGGACCAGTCCCCTCATGCTTCCTGAGCCACTCTTGCCAAAGCCCACTGTTTGGGACTTGCATCCCTCCTGGCTCATCTTCAGGGGTTTCCTCGGGACAAGGTTACTTCATGGCCTAAAGACCACACGGACTGAAATCTCTGAAAAAAACCTGGTGAGGCTTTCATAGCGCAAACACAACTGTTGCCTAGGGACAAATATTGACTTTTGGTGCTAACTCTCTCACGGATGGCCACCCTTGGGAGAGGTCCGTTGCAGGCCATGAAGCACTGCTTGCTCAACCAGGTCAGAGGAGCCAGAGTTAAGGATAGATGCTTCTTGGATCTCAGATGACCCTCTCCCAAATGGACCCGGGGGGTCTCAGTATGCAGGCAGTGTGGAGTTTCAGAGTTTTGAGGAGCAGTACAGTAAGTACAGCAAGACTCCACCATGATTCCTATATCAGTTTACTAGAGGTGCTATAGCAAAGTGCCATAGATTGGGTAGCTTAAAACAACAGATATGGATCGCTCATGGTTTAGGAGTCCAGAAGTCCAAAAAAAAAAGGTGTCAGCAGGTCTCTGCTCTTTTGGAAGGCTCCAGGAGAGGATCCTTCTTTGTCTCTTTCTAGCTTCTGGTTGCTGGTAATCCTTGGTGTCCTTTAATTTGTAGATGCATCCCTCCACTCTCTGCTTCCATTCTCACATGGTGCACCACGCCCTGTGTGTTTTCTGTGTCTCTGTGTCCACATTTCTCTCTTCTTCTAAAGTCACCAGTCACTGGACTAAGGCTCACCTTAATCCAGTATAACCTCATCTTCATTTGAGGTTACTAGTAAGGTTCCTCTTACTTATACAAAGACCCCACCTGCCAAGTGAGCAGGTACAGAAAGGTAGCAGGTCCCCAGAATTGGATTGCTACCAAGTTCAGATGAACTGCAGTCCAGGGCTTATGGACCCACTATGGTGAGATGCAGGCAGACCCTACCGCCCAAGATGCACATTCACAGGTACTCAGGGTTAGGACTTGAACACATCCTTTTAGGGGACACAGTTCAACCCACACTACCCCCCTGGAATTGTCTGTCACTTAAAGAAAGGAGATGTGCCTCTCCACAGCCTCACCAGCCTCCACCCAGCCTCCACATTGCCCTGAGGAGACCCTCCTAAATGACACATCTGGTCAGATCACACCCCTTCCGTGGTACCCCTGAGCCCTCAGGGAAGATCCAGTATCCCCAGTGTAGCCAAAAGTCTTGTGTGGCAGGCCTTGCTTGCCTCACTGCCCTGTCAGCTCCCCTGCTTCCTTCTCATTCTATGTTCAGCTGTCCTTGGTGCTTGGGCTTCTGAGGAGGCCTTAGTCTGGCTCTATATTAGGCCTTTACATATGCTTCTCCTGTAAGCAGAAAACTCCTTTCTGTCCTCTTTCTCTGGCTATGTCCTACTTCTTACTCCTCACATCTCAACCTGGAAGTCATCTATGGGGGTCATTATGGACCCTCTTTGCCACTTTATTGGGTGCCTCCTGGGCTCTCTTGGCACCCTTCCTATCTAACCATGTTAGCTCACCCATCATGTTATATTGCAGTTGTCTCCTTACTCACCTATGGCTCTAGCTTAGCCGTCCAATTTTAAGATCAGGATCTATGTCTTACTCCGACTGTATCCCCAGTCCTAGCTCAGCAAAAATCAGTGCTTCTTGAATAACCAATTGAATGAATGAATGAATGAATGAATGAGAAAGCCAGCAGAAAGTAAAACCAGTACAGTAGCCTAGCCTAGCCTCTGTCGCCTCCCTCCTCTTCTCCTCCTTGTTTTTCTTCTTCCTCTTTTTTTTTTGAACTAGATGAAAGGGATATTATAAAAGGAAGTAACTCAAAAACAGTCAGACAGAAGAGATGCACAGGACAAGGCATAAGGAAAAGGCTCAGAGCTCCCATGCTCTCCCCGGGCCACTCTGCCCAAATCTCCATGTGGTCACCAACCCAGAAACTCCCACCTTCTTAATTTTATGAAATGAGAGACTTTTCTGCTTTTCTTCCAATGACTACCCAACACCAAATTTAATTAGTGACCAATGCTCAGAGAAATGATGTATCAGAAGACATTATTATGGTTTGGTCACGGCTCAAGAAATTGGGCAAGACTCCTGGGGAAATCTTGATCTGTTTTCAGGAATGTCCAGTCTTGGGCCATGCTAAGGGTGACCATCGTGCCTAAGATCTTCTTTTGAGTTTGCAGCCTCATTTCCTTTCTCAATGAGGGTGGAAGGCAACAGGAAAAGTGGGTAAACTGAGCTCATTTCTTCTGCTTTGGCACATGTGTGGTGTCCTTCTTTTGTGTGATTGACCATATCGGCCCAGTAAAGAATAAAAACTGTAACTCCCCCCCCCTTCTCTTCATTGTGTTTAGCCAAAACAAGCTGTGAAAGAATGTAAAATATATCATTTTGTTGGCACCAGTTCACAAGTGAGTCAGTGAGCTTGCTCGCATTTACAACTAAAATTGGATTCTAACCTCCCAAAAATTTATGACAACTGCTCCTTCTTGTGGCTTAAATGTTGACATATAATTAATTTAGGATTTCTTCCTGACGCTTCCTGTCCAGGTTTGTACCTGCCACAGAAATATCCTTGAAAGTTTATCTAACAGCTGGAGTCATGAAAAAGCCCTACTGAAGCTTTGTAAAGCAGGTTGGCTGTGCCAACAGGAAAGGCCCAAAGAGAAAGGGTGAGGCTGCCAATGAGGCTGGCTGCCAGGGGTGCCGCAGGTTGGAGGCATGGAATTTGTAGTTGGGCGAAGCTCTGGGTTCCCTCTACCACTGTTCCTTCCGGGGCACTGTGATGTGCTCCCTCTTTGTTCTGCAATACTTCCTTTCATGAAAGTGACCAGACCTGGCCACGAATAACCTAGGCATGAACACCCCATGCTGGAACTTTCACACTCTGGATCAAGCTGGTGGTGATGCCCTTCTCTCTACCCTGTATGGGTTAGTATGGAGGAGGAGGTAACAAGAAGTACTGGTATTTGAGCACCTACTACATGTCAGGCGCTGGTCTAGGGGCTTTCTAAACAAACTCATTTTATTTTACGCTCTCAACCACCTGGAAAGGTTAGAATTATTCTTCACTTTGTAAATGGGAAAACAAAACAAAACAAAACAAACTGAGGCTAAGAGAGGTTAAGTGATTTACCTGAGGGCAGCCAAACTAGAAAGGGGAAGAAGTGATAGATAGTTGACATGTGGAGTTTCCGTTAGGCTCTGTCTCATGGTAACTCTTGGAGGTGGACAATGTCATCTTTCTTATCCATCCTTGGATGAGAGACCAAGGATCCACAAATGGAGTCACTGGAGCAGGTGCAGAAAGGTAGGTGGTCCCCAAATTTGGATTGCCACCAAGTTTGAATAAACTGCAGTCAGAGGCCTGTGGACCCCCCATAGTGAGATGCAGGCACACTGGGATCTGAGTCCCAGCTTCCCTGTAACATTCTATCGAGCCTTCCACGTGCCTAAGAGTGCGGTACTCATGACTCACCTTGCTAGTTGCTGACAGCCTTGCTCCCAAAGGGTCTGGGCAACATTGGCCACAGACCCAGGAAAGAGAAGCAGTCAGTGAGCAGAAGTCATGTAGCCACTTCCGATCTATGAGGAGTCCTTCTAGAAACCCAGTCCAACCCTAGGAAAGGGCCCTCGGTTGGCACAATCTGGAAATGCAGCTCAGGGCAATGGCCAGGAAGCTCACTGAGCAAAGATGAGAAAGGCCTGGTGCAGGTCACACACTGGCCACCTGTCTACCTGTGTGGCCTTGAGCGAGCCCTTTTACATTCCAGCGCCTCTTCAGATTGAGAAACTGAACCCCCCACCCCCACCCCCACCCAGGTCCTGGATTAGCTTCCTGCTAGGGATGTGAGTTTTAGGGCAAGTCACTTAAGCACTCTGGGCCTCAGTTTTCTTAACTCTGACACGAGGGAAAGGTCAGTTCCAGTTTGTGGGGTGATTATGCACACTAAGTAGTAGGTTAATATGTGTACATCACTTATTCTCGACAGGGGAGAGGGTGGGTTTTGCCTCCCCTAGAGGCATTTGGCAATGTCTGGAAACATTTTTGATTGTCAGGACTTGGGGAGGGGTGCATGTGCCACTGGCATCCCATGGGTAGAGGCCAGGGATGTGGCTAAACATCATACAAAGCATAGGATAGCCCCAAGAACAAAGAATTAGCCAATCCCAAAGGTCAGTAGTGCCAAAGTTATAAATCCCTACTATAAAACATTTAGGAATATTCCTGGCACATAGTGAGCATTCAGTACATGTGTGTTATCATTGATGGCTTCACCTCTCCCTTTAATCCACTTAAATGTTTTTGAGCACCTACCACGTGGCAGGCATATAAGAAATACAGCAGTGAGCAAGACATCCACAGCCTGTCCTTGTGAAGCCAGCTGAAGCTGCAATCAGACATTAATCACATGCTGGCACAAATGCATGATGTCAGGTTGTTCCAAAGCAGGGACACGTTGGGGGAGAGGAGGGAGAGAGTGCTGAGGGTGTGTTTGGCAAGAGGATGTGACCAGGAACAGTAAAAGGGAAGGACCTCCTGAAGAAGTGGCATTTAAGCCGACATCTAAGGACAAGCAGAAGGTGATTGGGTAAAGGGTGATGGGACGCCAGAAAGGAGCTGGATGTGCAAAAGCTCTGAAGGGGGACCCAGCTACGTGCCTCCTTGTGCACCAGAACCCATATTCACAGACTGGCACTGCCAGTCAGAAATTTTGTGTGCTTCTGCAGCAGTTTGCAACATCACATGGGACTGGATCCTAAGGCAATGCTCTGTAGCAAAGCTAAGGCCTCTGGTATAACCTTGGGTCACACGGGGACTGCTTGAGTACTCTGGAGACATGCTGTATTATTAGTCTTTGAAAGTGGCTCCGAAGATGCCCCCAGAACCTACTGGTATCATGCATCAGGTATCCACTTTTTCATGCCTCAGCTCCTTGATCTCTGGCCTAGTTCTTCCTCAATGCATTCCCTAGCCCTCACTCCTGGCGGCCAGCCCTGTCTTGGAAGAGTTAAACCCAGCCTCTGCCTGCCAGGACCTTGGGATTTAATAGGGAAACTTCCAGCCAGTTTCTATATTATGAAAATGCGTTTTTCCCTCTTTAATCTTCAAAGTGACCAGCGACAAAAGCAGCACAGGAATTGCCTCTCAGGGCACCTCCACATCTAAGTTGGAAACATTTGTGATAGCCAGATGGGAGTGCAGGTCTGCCTGAGGGGCCCGTTGTTAACCGTTTCTCAATCACCCTGGGAGCCCATCAGCCCCAGTGGCTTTGCAGAGTTCACTTAATCCCCGAGCAGAAGCCGGAGGTGGGAGACAGGGCTGCAGCCATGGGTCTTGTATGAAGTGCAGACCTGTAAGGGCAGACAGCCACTTTTAAATGTAAATTCAAACCAGAGAGCATGTCCCCTTTTAAGTGTTGTGCAAATGTGACTGGCCTTGGCTTTCCTCAGAGATCGCCTCTGCTTTCCTCTAGCTCCTCGTTGGGAGTGGACGTCATCATTTTCCTTTGAACAGCGGTCCACTGAGCCGTGGGCTTTGTGAGTAGACTCTGCATGTGCGTGTTTGCAGAGAAGAATTACAATTTTGGAGGCATCTTGTTGTGTGTGCGTTTCTTAAAAACTACACCGTATGAAACTCACAGTAGGTTCTCAGTTGGGATCCACCGTTATAGAGCACATACTTGGACTTAAGGACCATGTTTTCACTGCCTGCTCCCGCCCACACATCCAACGCAAAATCAGTGGTACTATGGACACTCCAGAAATCTTGTTCTATAACATTCTGGCCATTTTCCTGCTGACCAGGCCACCCTACCCAACATAAAGGGATTATAATGATATCCTGAGTAGAAGCCAGAATGGCAGCTGCGATGCCTATGGCCTGGCCCAGATGTCCCAGGAAGGTGCCCTTCTGTTTATGCTGCAGTAAAAATTGCTTTGCGACAAAGCAGCTTTAGATTAGATAGAAATCTCATGGAATAAAGGCAAGTCCCACCAATGCCAATGGATTTCATGTGAAGGTTTTCCCCAGACCTTTCAAAGTTACATATCAAAGGATAAGGTCAGGAAGGCAAAGATTCCCTGTGTGGGGATGAAGGAGTGGGAGTAACTCAGCAGCAGACATCCTGGCCATCACTGGGGGAGGCTCTAATTTGGAGCAAGTAAAGCCTTGGAATTATACTTTGCCGGTAAAGGCAGACCCTCCCTCAATAATCTCTTTAGCATTCCACTCCTTCAAAGACAACTCGGACCCCGAAGCCCTCTTGCAGCCAGAAGACATGTGAATATCCCATCAGTTGCATAGAAGCAATAGATTGGAATCCTCCAGATAGTTCACTCAATCTCAGAATGATAAATGATCAATCATTGCATTCCTCCTAAATGAAATTAAGATGTTAAGATATATGGCTTGGGGCTTCTGGATGGGATTTCTGCAGTTGAATTGAAAATGTATTGCTTTGGAACCGCTGGGAAAGGGAGCCATTCTGGATCTATGTTAAAGCAAAACATTTGACAGTGGAGAAGAACGCTTCGGACATGTTAATTTTTTTCATATTTAAAAGCAATTAATCATCTCCAATGCCACAACGCTGGAAGGCCACGATGTAAACTCTTGGAGAGGAAGGAGAAGGCATGTACCTCAATACTCTGAAGTGGAAGTTTTTGAAGGAGCCCATAGGTGAGCTCTTGTTGAGAGACAAAAAGCATCAACTAAGAATCCATCTGAAAGGACAGAGAGTCTGGACAAAATCCTAGGAATACATAGAAATCCACAGACTTTTCTGTTAGCACAGTGAAAAAGAAGATGAGGGAGAGGAAGAGGAAGTAGCCATTCCCTTGCAGTAGGTATATGGAACCACCAGAGATGTTAATTCCTTGGAAAGTCTCTCCAGGCCTCCAGCCAGACCAAGTCAGGCACCGATGTGTTCCTGTAAATTGGGATTGGATGTCTCCATGTGCAAGATTGCACCATGGCCCCACCACCTACTAGCTGTGACTGAGTGTGTAACTTTACCTCTCTGTTCCTATTTCCAGAGCCATGGAATGGGCTAATAATAGCAACCTCTCCAGCACAGAAGGACTGGGTGCCATAGAACAAGTGTCTTTGCTCAGTGAATTTTGGGAAGTCATTCTCCTCCTTGGTACTTAATGCAATTTTAATTAGTTAATCATATGTCCATTTTCATTATTTTTTGAATGCAATGTCTGACATGCAGAAGTGACTTCCATGAAGTCAGCGTCTATCTTGTTTGGCCACATGTCCCCAGGACTTAGCATGGTTCCTGATAGATGCTTTAAAAATTGTGTGTGTGTGTGGGGGGGGGGGGATTGGGAAGGAAGGAAGGAAGGAAGGAAGGAAGGAAGGAAGGAAGGAAGGAAGGAAGGAAGGAAGGAAGGAAGGATTCTTGTACTTTTCATAAGCATAACTTGATGACCATATCAAACGCAACCTGAATCTGCCTTTACATCTCATTTAAGAACCCCTGTCCCTTTCAACTCTGCCGACCAAAATGAGGAAGCTTTTTTCTTATTCCCTTATTTGCAGGTGGGTGTGGATTAGGGCTCAGAGGGCTCAGAGACCCTGAAGATCTCTAAGAGGCCGGCAGTGGCTCAGCTGGTTGCTGGCTTGTGTTTATACATTTCCTTTTTTTCCTCTCCACCTACCAAAGAGGTCTTCCCCACCCCCAGGAAGGCTAGAACCTTTTGTTGCAGGAAACCCTGATTTGTAGCTTAGAAAACACAGAAAAGTTTGAAGCAAGTTGAAATTAAAGCACAGTTAATCAAATGCAAAACTCCATTTGGCCCCTATCTGCCAAAAATAAATAGTTTAAAATATGAATCTCAGATCAGCGACAATGATGACTGTGTTTATGGCAGTGAGGTTGACTGCCTTCAGCGGCCATCGTTGCCAGCATGCACCCAGCATTTAGAAATTAAACAGAAACATATTGAACTTGCTGCATTAGCCGTTGCCACATCGGAACGCTAATGGGTTTAGTGACCACAACCGATCCAGGCCAGAGTGTGTCAACAGCCCAAGACCAGCCTCTGCTCGCTGTTTGAGCTTTGCCCAAGTTGTTACAAGTTTAATTCTTTGCAGCTTACTTTTCCTGCTGTGTTGGCCTCTCCTGCACTACTAAAGAGCCTAGCAGCCAGCCCTGTGTCATAGAGCAAGGCCATGGGGGCCCTAGCAAGGGCTCTGCTGATGCGGACACCTCAGCCTCTTGGAGCTCCAGAAGGTGCACTTGACTATCCTCCCCTGCTCCTTGGCCCTCCAGCCTTCTTTATTCCAGTCACTTCTAAAATCTGTTTTGGAAATGGCCCAGCCTGAAGCAAAATGCAAAGGGCCTCTTGATTTGCCACTCATTTGGAAAAGTGGAGTCTTCCTGCCTCTCTTCCTGCACAAGAAAGCATGCTGCGTAGTGTTCGCACTGTGAAGGGGGGAGGGGGGGTTCTTTGCATTACACTCAGGCTTTCAGCCCCGTCTGAGAAAGGACGTCCGCTCTCCCTATTTCTGGGGAGCCAAATCAAGCCCTGGGCTGCAGTCCCTCGGCCGGCCGTGAAGAGGTTAAATTGCTCAACCGGCTGGATCTGTGTTTTCCTGCCCACACTTGCTCCTGGCCTGAGGCAGTGCCTGCTGTTTGGGGAGGGGGGAAGGGAGGTCTCGCCTGGACCCAGGTGGCCGACAGGCAAACCATGTTATTAAGAAGCAGGGATCACAAAACCTTGATCTTCAAAAGAGACCCCTAATTAGTCGCCAGCCCAAGAGTAAATGGCATTCCGCCTCAGCGAGGCGGGAAGGGAGCCCTCAAATCCTGGGGACTAATTGCCATTATTGGCTCTATGAAGATCCTGTTGTAAACACTTGTCATCTGAGCCACTTCTCAGCGGCAAACTTGAGATATCAAATTGTTCCTTCGTGTTTCAAATTCTACAAAATGCCTTGCTGGCTCCTCTTTCTAGGAGGAGCATCTCATTCCTGCCCGTGACTGCTTTCTTCATGGGCAGGCTGGAGAGATGTTTCCCTGTTAGGCAAGCTCATCCTAAAACTGAATTCTTGTCAGTAAGGGATTTGAAAACATGCTTTACTTTATTCTCAATCGAATTTGAAAATTGCATTTCAAAAGCGAAGATTTAATTGCAGGTGGAACAATTTCTCATGAAGCTCACTCATGGGGCTTAAGTTTTGAGGCCCCTCAAGTAGATAGACTTTTCCTAAGACCCTGGGAGAAGCCCTCGTGATGCGGAAGAGTCAGCTATGTGTGTCTTCTTTATCTCTAAGAGGGTCCACTGAATGGTATAGAATCAGGATGTGCTCTGCAGTAGTACTCAGAGCGTGTATCTTGTCTCATATCAGGCACTCTTGTTACTTCTGGAAGTAAGTGTATTCTCTCTGTTCTTAGACTTAATGGTCCTTGGTTCCTTGGGGCACTTGTGAAGGGAAAGGCAAACTTCTCCAGGCCACAGTGCAGGACGCTAGATCTTGTCTAAGTTTACTCTTGATCTGGGAGAAGTTTTCAAGAACCTGAAGCCAAGATACCCTTCCAGGACAGACTGGCTAATACCAAACCCAGATGACAAAAGAGGCCAACCTGAAGAGAGGTTTGGGAGACACGGAGATTTGGCCTTGTGACTCTCCAGACCACTGGAATTTTATTATCTGGACACGTTCATGGCAATAAATAACGGCAGAGGGAGAGAGAGAGGAAGGAGAAAGCAAGTGAATAATTTGTGAATTTTCTTGCAGCGTGGGAAGAGTCTTCTATTCACCTTTAGGACTGGCTTTAGCAAGCATTTAGGGGCTCTGAGATGCTGCATTCTACGCTGACATCCACAGCCAGCTGTGTGGCAGGGCCAAACGTCACATAGTGACAAATAGCCCCTCTCTCCCAAAGCTGAGCTGTTTCTTCGGGGAGCTAGGGAGCCACCGTTACTCAGCAATCCGTCCTTTGTGTGAACAGCTCAGGGTGGGACTGGAAGGTGGACGTTCTAGATGCAAGGCGGAGGACATTTGCTTATAGGATTCCACGGACCCGTGATGAAAGCGGCCGGTTTTCCCTCTCCAGGTCACCTAATAACCCCAGACAACCCAGAGGCGCGGAGGGGAGGTAGCGGCCTCCCCGCGCCGGCTTCCCCGGGATGGCTCAGGCACTGTCCCCTCTCCCTGGGGCGCGGCAGTTCCGTCTAATGAAACAGTCCCTGTCTCCGATGTCCCCCTCGGTGCTCCCAGAGATTCCCAGAGCGTTATTGTAACCTATACGTTTCACTGATTTGAGATGTTAGAAATCGCATGCCAAACTTTTGGTTATTTTAACTAGTTCAGGAAAGAAAGACTAACATCGGTTTTGACAACAAACAAAACCAGTTTTTGTTCTATCACTTATGTTTAAAAGATTCCAATTTCAAACTAAACACAATGTGTGGTTATTCTGTCAGCGATTTATATAGCCACCAGGGCGCCACAGTTACACACTGCATACATCATTGTATTTTTAAAATGTACTTAATGAACATTTTTTTTTTCTTTTCTAGTAACTACTTCATTGCCTTAAATGAATGCATTCCAATAGAATTTGTAACAAATGACCACTTTGTGTTTGCATTAATGCCAAACACGTTTAACAAATTTTTAACAAGGAACCCTGGCAAGATGCCAAACTCCTAGAGGGACACTGAAGGAATGCTATAAATTTCAACTAGATTTTACCTTTTCACTTAGCTCAGCAAGTGACTTAGGTGTCTCGCTATCTCAGGATTGTGGCATTTCTACTTTATGTCAGATAAGTTGTACATTTTCATTATTTTTATTACTTAGGTTGTACCTATTTCCACAGGACTTTTAAATCTGTGCAGCCATGTCTGAAATAATACGATGGCAGCTTCGAATAGATGTTTATTTCTGCGAAATTTCTCGTGTCTTGTATAGGTTGGTGGACGCATGAAGGCAAGACATGGCCTTACCGAAAATTAATTATATTTAGAACAACACAGTCAACCAATTAAATACAAAAACAAGGGATTAGACCAGTGGTTCTCATCCTGGGTGAGGAGGTGTTTTGCTCCCCCGAAGGTATTTTGGCAATACTGGGAGCCGTTTTTGATTGTCATGACCGGGAGAGTGGGTGATGCCCACTGGATAGAGGCCAAGGATGCTACTAAGCATCTCATCACAACAAGCATCCCCGCAAGAGTGACTCAGCCCCAGGTGTCCTTGATACCAAATCAAGAAATCTTGGAGTAAAGTAACAAAGGCCTTTGGCTTATGTCTCAAGCTGAAGAAAGTATTAGCTTAAAGAAACTTGTAACTAAAAGCACATCTGTACTCAACCGATGTTTTCAAAATTACACAGATTATCTAATGCTGATGTTGAGTGGCAGATTTCTTTTTTTTTTTAGATTTAATTATTTATTTATTCATGAGAGACACACAGAGAGAGGCAGAGACATAGGCAGAAGGAGAAGCAGGCTCCCTGCAGGGAGCCAGATGTGAGACTCGATCCCAGGACCCGAGGATCAGGACCTGAGCCAAAGGCAGATGCTCAGCCACTGAGGCACCCAGGTGTCCCAAGTGGCAGATTTCTGACTTTTAGTCCCGCTGCTGACTGCCCTTGAGCAGAGAAGAGAAAAGCTGGCCTATGGTACTAGCCTGGCCTAAAATGTCAACTGAGGCAGTGCTGAGAATGCTAGGGGCCCAAGTATGAGAATGTGTGGGCCCGATGACCACACCAGGTGCCACCTGCGGGAGGCCGCTGCTAGGCAGTGGGAATGGTCTCCAAGGTGGGGCCAGGGGCAGTGAGGGCCCCACGTGTCCACAAGAAGATAGCTTTAGGTGTTTTCTGGACATTTTTATTTTAATAGCTATGTAATTATTATAATGTATGCTAGACAAATACTGGCTCTGTTACGGTATAAAAATAAATCTTTTTTTTTTCCGAGTATAAGTCCTATTTTTTAGAATGATGCAAACAGGCACCTACATAAAAATAAATCTTTCTTAAAAAGGAAAATTTAAGTTTTAAAAAAGATTTTTAAAGAAAATTATCAATTAAATGTGACAGGTGTTATGAAGATATTACAAAGCCTGGGAAGGTGGAAAACAAAGGATCAAGGTTGAGAAAGTTCTGGCATCAGAGTAAAGAGAATGGGCTCTAGAAGCGAAAAGACGTGGGTTTATATCAGACCCCAGGAAGGTGAAAATTTGACGTAAAGCCTTCATTCAGTCCCCGGAAGCCTCAGTTTCCTCACCTATGTCAGGGGCTGTCAACCCGATAGTTCTATGGTGCTCTCAAGCTTGTTTGAGATAATTGGAGCAAAATCAGAGAGCACCAGGCCAGATGGGCGTGCGCCAAACATTAGCTATGAATAATTCTGACTACAATACTACCTACAGAAATAAATCCTGAGGAGACCTAGTAGTATATGCTGCTGTCCATCTGATTTCCTCTACCTAAAACACGGTGGGTGACTTGCACTCAGAGCACAGAAACTGAAATGGAAATCCAAATCCAGAGTGTCTCAGTTGCCCTTGGCAGAAAGCTCTACCATCCCCAACAGCAGTTTGCAATTCCAAGCTGAGTGCTTGCTGGGCCCACCCCACCCCCCACCCCCACCCCCACCCCCACCCCCCACTCCCCACCCCCAGCCCTTTGGGCTCTCAAGTGTTACATTTTATTGCCCTGTGGAGCTGTAGGAGGCCACTCGCAAGGTAAAATGTTGCTCTCCACTCATATTTTTGAATTATGGCTTCAAGGTGGTTGCTCCTATCAAGAAAATTAAATGATTTAACATAATTTGTTGCCACTTTGATCACAACAATAATAAATAAATCTTCATGAGAAAAACGGGAAACCCATTCCGCCCTGTTTTAAAAGATGTTAAGTAATAACACAGATGTAGTTATAGATTTTTTTTTTTTTTTTGAGCAGAAACGACTCTACTGGGTTTTCCTGTGAGCAGAATCACTAAGTGGAGTTTTGCAGCAGAATGCCTGCTGCCCCCCCCCAGAATGAGCTGCTCTTCTCTTTAGGCAGTTGTTAATTAGCCTATCAAGGGCTTGCTATTATGTGGGCACCATGTGCAATGTCAGAGGCATCCAAAGCCAGCGTGAATGGGTGTCTGTTTTTGTACCTGGGGCCACAGCACACATTTGGAAAGCACATGGAGCGTAATGGACATTAACCCAGATGTCAAAAATAGCCTGCGTTTTACTACTGTTATTAAACAGTTTCCCCTTTAACCCCTCCGTGTTTACCAAAGACCCCTTTCTCCCAGTCAGTTTCTGCAAATCACTACTGAAAGGGCAGGAGAAGAAAGTCATAATCGGGCAGGTGTCTTTATTCCAAAGAAAAACAGTCTGAAGGAATATTTGTGAGACACCACACGTTTATAGCCTGCTCTCCTGGGGGCGCTTGTCCTGGGACAGAATCTTACTGCTGTGCTCAGGCCGCCTGCCCCACCTCCACAGGCACCCCCACCCCCACGCCTGCACACCAACTGCCAGGTTGGTTCCCTTCCCTAGAATGGAGTCAAGATTTTTCACAATGGAAATAGACTTCTATTCCACTATGATACTAGTTACACATTCTTTGGATTAAAAAAACCTTAGAAGTGCAGCAAAACAAAGATCCTAAAGAAAATTTTAAAACACCAAAGATAATTAACAGTATTCTGGTATATACATTTGCAAGTGTTTGCTGTAAATGAGTGTGTTGCTACAAATAGAAGATCGAGCTACACATATAGAATTATTATCTGCTTTTTTCACTGGAAAATTGTGGACATCTTTCTGTGTTAAAAAACACATCCTAATTGTCATGTCATATAGTGAATAAATCTTAAGCGTGCTGGTCACAGATCCCTGTTCATTTCATTTAAGCCACAAATTTTTTAAAATCCTCATTCTCATCTCTTTTTGTGTATCTGTTGTTTATCTTATCCTAAAAATAGAGGCTTCATGAGGGTGCAGATTTCATCTTTTTAATTATCATACCTCTGGCACCAAGCACATTGAGACAGAAGGGAGCTGTATTGGTTTTCTATCAATGCATAGCAAATTAACACAAACAGTGACTAAGACAGCACTCATTTATCAGCTCACAGTTCCTATAGGTCAGAAGCCAAGTCATGCACTACTGGGTTCTCCTCTTAGGGTCTCATGAGGCCAAAGTCAAGGTGTTGACCAAGCTGGACTTTAACCTGGGGGGTCTGGGGAAGCATCCCCCTCCAAGCTTATTTGAGTTTTTGGCAGGTTCAGTTCCTTGTGGTTGTAAGACTGAGAGCCCTGTTTTCTTGCTGGTTGTCAGCTGGGGGCTGCATTTGGATTGTGCAGGACACTCTCAGGTCCTTGTCCCATGATTCCCCTCCATCTCAGCACCGCAAACCCCAGTCGTATTTCAAGTTTCCCTTTCTCTCCCACTACTACCAAGAGAAAGGTCTGTGCTATTCAGAGCTCCTGCGATTAGATTAGGTCCCTCTTGATTAACTTAAAATCAACTGATTAGTGACGTTCATTGCATCTGTAAGGTAGCATAATTATGGTGTGAGTTGTTCACAGTATTGATCTCAGGGATCAGAGCAGGAAATCTTGGTGGGAGGTGGGATTCTGCTGATTCTAGATGCCCTCTAACACCTGTGGAATGCATGAGTGGCTCAAGGCACAGAGGATGCTAAGTGAGCAAGACTGGCCTGGCCCCTGCCCTCTGAGATATTATAGCCTAGACCAGTGTTATGCAGATAGAGATATAATGCATGCCACACCAGTAGTTTTCAGTTTTCTAGTAGCCATGTTATATATAGTAATAAGAAAAAGCTGAAATTCTTTTTAAAGATTTTATTTACTCATGAGAGACACACAGAGAGAGGCAGAGACACAGGCAGAGAGAGAAGCAGGCTCCATGCAGGGAGCCTGATGCGGGACTTGATCCCGGGACTTCAGGATGAAGCCCTGGGCCGAAGTAGACACTAAACCGCTGAGCCACCCAGGGATCCCAAGAAATAGGTGAAATTAATTGTAGTACTCTATTTATTGGTCCAGTATATCCAAAATATTGTTTTAACATGAAATAAATACTTTAAAAACGAAATGAAATTTATACTAGCCAGTATTACACTGTATGTTAACTGGAATTTCAAGAAAAACTTAAAAATTAAACAAATGCAGAGGAAGATAAAAATTAAATGAATAAATTCATACTAAATCTAAAATTCAACATCTCAATTTATAGTCATTCAAACTCAATATAAAAAAATGAGTCCTTACTAAATCTTTGAAATCTCGTGTGTATTTTACACTTAAAGCACATCTCAATTTGGGCCAACATATTTTGAATGCTGAGTAGCCATATGTGGCCGGTGGCTACATTACTGGATAGTTCAAGTCCAGACAAATCTCCTGAAGGGAACAGTGAAGTATTCCCTGTGCTCCGTCCCACACTTAAGGGGGTCAGGCCAGACTCCCAGGGAGGAAGGGACATGTAAACTGAGACCAGAGAGTAAGCAGGCATCAGGCACCAGGAGGGTTGGTGTAAATGCAGGTCAGGCAGAAAGACAGTGTTGTGAGGTGAGGAGAAAAGAAAGCTTGAGGTTGCAGGAGCAAGTCCAGCAGGGGAGGAGCCTGATGTGTGGGGCTGGAGAGGCCAGCGTGGCCAGAGCCCTTCCTCCATCCTGAGGGCAATGGCATTGTGGATGCAGGTGTACCCAGGGAACAAGAAATGGAGGAGACATCCTTATGGAAATAGCACTGTCGGGGGCACCTGTGAGCACCCTGAGTCACCACTTGAGGACAGAGTGGGCCTGCTGTGACCCTCCAGGTGAGGCAGGACTGGCCAGAGATTATCCCACAGTGGGTGGCTGCCTGGATTGCCTCATTGCTGGAAGCCAGGATTCCTTTTTTCTTTCTTTCTAGCATAGGCTTATTCGCCCCCCCAGTAAGGGATCATCTGCATTTCTGACTGCTCGACATGTCATCTGAGCCTTGCTCCCAAAGCCATGTGGGCCTCCCAGTGAATGGATTGTCTGGTCGAAGGAGTGGCAACTGTTTCTGAGTGTCCTCTTGTCCACGGCATAAGCCTCGCCCCAAAACAGCGCATGGCCGTTGTGAGGCACTGTGTTGTGCCTAGTGACCTGTTACCCAGCTGGAGATCTTTCTCTCAACTGAATAAATGATTGTTCTTTGCTACTTTATCTTGGAAAAACATCAAGGACATGAGGCATTCACTGTAATTATTTTTCACTCGTTTCCCCATCTGTAAAATATGACCAGTGCATTTTAGTACTACTTTGGGTTTCTCTTTACCTTTTAATCATGTGGCCTTTTAATATATTGGTCAGCCCTTTAAAAGGATGATTAAGAAATGCTTAATGCACAAAAGAATTAGAGCTATGCACAGCTCATGAAGCAGAAAGCGTGCTCTGACTTACAATTTTCATACAAAGTTTGCAGAGATTTTATGTGCCAGAATGAGTAATATGATCTGCTCTAGGAACTCCCTAGCTTTCTGGCTCTGCAAAAGTCATTTTTTTGCCCCGATTCAAGTTTCTTAACCAGAAGGGTTACACCAAACTCCTCAGAGTATGAATTAGCAGAGTTCATCCAAGCCACATATTTCATGTGTACTGTTTAACCATGGCTGGGACTAACTGCCTACCTGTGTGGACACTGGGATCTTTGGTGCGCTCATTAGTCACTGTGGCTTGAGTAATTCTGAGCGTCAACCACCAAATCAAGCAGCTCAGGCTATATATAAAAAGTGGCTCACACATGTGTGAGTGTGTGTGTGTGTGTGTGTTTGATCTTTCCCCTCCCTGCCATATTCCCCAGATAGCTGCACTATTGCCATGTGCCCGGAAACTCCCGAAGTATTCAAAGGCCATATGTGAATGATAATGAGCATCAGCAGGGAAGAAAGTCATTGTTTGAAGGGTCCTCTCTTCCCACCCATTTTACTGATTCTTCCCAGCTACATTTGTATTCCACATGAAGGCCTCTTATGGGGGCGGTGAGAAAACGTGGGGTGCTTCTGCGTATCTGTTCCCCAGGGCATGAAACATGGGGATGGATGGCTATTACATTTATATTTAGGGTCAAGCACACACACATACGCTGTTGCATGCGGGGATGAAGGCCAACTTTGTTTTGTTCCTCTCTATTTAAGGAGATATCAATGTCCTTTTGAAAAACATGTTCTCACTGTGGCAAAACATACCTTAAAAATGCTCCATTTTAACCAATTTAAGCAAACAAGTAAGCGTAATTTAGTGGTATTTAGTACATACACAAGGTTGTACAACCCCTACTGCCCATTTCTAGAACTTTCTCACTATCCCAAACGATCACTTAAATGTACCCACTAAGCAATAATTCCCTGCTCCTCCCTCTTCTCCAGCCCCTGGCAAACCTCTAATCTATTTTCTGCATCTATGAATTTGTCTGTTTGGGATATTTCATGTAAGTGGAATCATTCAGTATTTGTCCTTTTGTGTCTGGCCTCTTTCACTTATTTCACTGCCATGATGTCTTCAAATGTCATTCGTATTGTGGCATGAATCAGAACTTCATTTCTTTTTAGAGCTGAGTAATATTCCACTGCATGTATGTATGTATGTTTATCCATTCATTTGCTGAGAGACACTTGACAATTGTTTCCACCTATTGGTTTTTGTGAACAACACTGCAGTGAACATTTGTGTACCAGTATCTTTGTCCCTGTTTTCCATTCTTCTGAGTCCATACCTAGCAGTGGACTTGCTAGGTCCAGTATTCTTTTAAACTATTGGTCTCAGCTGATTTGTAAGCAAATGTTAAGTTTTCTGGTGTCCTGACCATCTTTAACTCTCCAGTCTCTATAAAGTCAAGTTAAAAACAGTTTAAGAACCATTCTCATTATAGAAAAGTGTGGGGAGAAAAAAATGAACACATAATCTGATCACATAGAAGTAATCACTGGAACGAACATTTTGATATATTTCCATTCACTTTCTTGTTGCCTATCAAGAGATATCTATACCTGTATGTGACGTATTTTGAAAGAGGCCTCTTCTCAGATGTGTTTACAGGACGTAATTTAACTTAATGTTCACTCTGTCCTTCCTCTATGCTTCCTCCCCGTTGATGCCCTCCTCATCCCAACCAACCCCAACCAAAGCGCGGAGTGGAGGGTCAGCGCAGGGGTCGGGGTATGGAAATGCCCGCCAGGATTCTCTCCTCTATCAATGGCAGTTGCTTTCCCTGCTAAATTATGTGCTTTCTTGTTGCAGCTATCAGAAGAGCTAACTAAAGGGGAAATGCAGCTCTGCAGCAATATTCTGATAATCTATTGCAGCGTGGCTTACGTCACTGGCCATCACCACCTGGAACGCGCATCAGAACTGGAAGAGGAGCTTTCATTTTCATTATGGTGCACAGTTCTGTTCGACTTGATATTTCCTTTATCATCTCATGTCATTTCTCATGGATTCAGATGTGTTGGACAGGAAGAATGAGAGGAAGAGGAGGAGGAAGATGACAGATCCTCCATTTTTTGTCAGGATTTGGGTGTTTAAAATGTGATCATCTCTTCTGAGTGTCATTATTTGATTAACTTTTATTTATGTTACTTAAACATCATTGGATAAATTCGAACTCCATGGGATTTTACCTGTGGCTTCAGCTTCTGTTGGACAACTAGCTTCATCTCCAGTTTTTCTGCTGGTTCAGTCTAAGTGGTTATTCCTAATGCAGTAGATTATCAAAAAAGTGTAAATTCTGTGAGTGAGTGGTGTTGGCGGTGTTTGTATACCAAGATGCATGGAGTGTTTGATGAAGAAACCAAAACACCAAAAATGGCGAGCCTTTACCCTCCTCTATTTCTTTAATCCGCTGTTTGAAGAACCATATTTTGATGGTGTAACCAGTAGTTACCTCTGGGCCAGGTTGGAAATGAAATCAATTTTTTAAACCACTAATACTTGCCAAGAAATCGCCTTATGAGAACATGGTGTGTGTCTCTGACAAAGCATGGCACATCTAAATCGATCATTCATGATTCTATCTACCCTGTTTTTGTACCGGAGAGTGGCAAAAGCCTGAGGCACCTGCATATTTCTATTCCATGTGTTCCACTCATCCCCATGGCTGGGATGTGCCCGAGCCTCAGACTCTTACCAGTCCCATACTCACAGGTCTCCATGAAGAAGCTGGGACTCATTCACATTTCAAGATCCAAATGCTGTGCAAACAGTGTAAGCTTAGATCTTCTTCTGTAAATGAAGGGTCATTTCTCATTTTTTTAAAAAATGTCTCCAACATGGATTCCAAAGCATTTTCAGCATCACACATGAAAACACTGATGAATGAGGAATAATCACAAAAGCTGTGTATCTGTATATAGCTCTACACAACATGTGTGTGGGTACAGAGTCATTATTTAAAGCACATGCCAGGGAAAGAGACCAAATTTGGAGGTCTTTTACATATAGAGACATGGTACTAAGGAGAATTTAACTCCTACTGCTTTCTCTGAAGATTCAAAAATAATTAAAGTTCTTCTAACTTCATAAAACTCACGACCAGTCTGGCAAACATGTGCAACTCTCGCATTGATCCACTTTCTCGTCAATGGAAGAAACCCTTCCACAGGTATGCAAGTGGGGGATGAAAATCTGCATTCTTAAAAGGATAAACCGTGAAGTTAAGCATGAGTGGCCTTAATAAATACAGTTGTCTTTCTTTGCTGCTGTGGAAAGGATTCTACACAGATGTTCCTGAAGTCTTGCATTGAATTTAGTTATTATTACTTTTCAAAACGTTGGTGCAATTAACTCTGGACCTCTCCCGTGAGCCATAGAGATATTTAAGAGACAGACACCTTATTTGTCGGGGAAGATGAAACTGTGTCTGAGTTGCACTGTTCATCCTTGGTGCGTTAGGAGTAATATATTCAAGCAGGTTTCTTGCTTCTGGCTTTGTTCTTGTCGTCAGTAAGTATAGCGAACTATGTAAAGCTTTCGTGTTGCATAAACAATCCAAATACATCCATGTTTAAAAAGTTTGTCCTTTAGCAAAGGGATTTAGAATGTCGGTTGGAGAAAAGAGCAGAGTTCTTTGCAAGCGTATATAGCACATTCTGACATAATGTCGCACTGAAAACCCAGGCCACGCAAACGTGTCCCCATGAACAATTTGAGTGTCCTCAAATAGGCGGTCCTCACTGCCTCCTACGGCCAGATCCTGACCTGAACTCTGTAACTGAATACTTGAAGTAGGAGTAGGAATTCCACTAGGGAAAATAGGGTCCTCAAAACAGAAAAAGCAACCAACCATGTATAGTTAGCTATTTCTAAGTATGTGCCAATTTTGTCACAGCTATCGTTTGGGGGAGCATATTCTGCCCCACTCTTGTTGGTTTAAAGTATTATCGATCTTACCGTTATGGGGGCATACTATTTAGTCCCTTAAAAATTAAATTCTGTCTAACATAGCATCTTTTCCCATTTCATGTAATATTCTCTGATGTTTGGGGGTTACCAAAAAAATTCCCTTTTTACAAAAATAGTCTCTGGGTTTACAACAAACACTGTGATGTTGGGGAGATACTTCCTTCGTGCAAACGTCAGCAGGTGCCCCTCTAATCATAATGAAGTTGAAAAAAAAAGTTGAGGCTAACATTTAGGAGAAGTTGGTCTTCTTGCTTTGTGCACAAGCAGGCTTGTATTTTATACCCCATTTGATTTTGATGTACAGTCTCGATTTTGTATTTAATGATTTTTGTGTATCCAGTATGCACGTTAACAGCGTGTCAACTTTCATTTGAAAGTGGGTTTCAATTTACTTTTTAAACAGTGTTTATGATGAGACCTCAAATGTGTTGACATAAGCTCTATCTGAGATGTTTTTGTGTAGAGTGGCGTTTGAATGCTGCCAGGGGTCAGTGTATCTAATTCCCAGAGACCCTTGTTTGATAGTGCTTCTTGTAATTTCTCTTCAAGTGAGTGGCATGTGGGTTGTGAATATTGACCATGTGATTATGGACTTCGATATGAAAACAATAAATAAAACTAAGGCACCCTCAGAAACTACCAGTGGGCATGTATTAGCCAGTCATTGTAACCTCGTGTCTAGTAGAAGTACAACAACATACAAGGTATGTACAGTTCATAAATTTGTTATCATGTGTATGAGAAGTACTTCGTGCTGATCGCCTTATTTATATTCATCAAATAAACTTTGTTTCTTTCAGAAGTGAGTTCATTCCATCTCTAATAAATGCTCCAACTGTGGTGGTTTCTAATCTTTTCTGGGTCCTGGGTCTTCATTCGAGGAACCTAAGGTCTTGAAGAAAAACAAATGGCAGAGGGAAGACGTACTCTGGCTTTCCTGGAAAGGCCGAGGCGTGTCCCTTTACACGTAGCTGGAGTCAGAGGTTCATATGAAGAAATGAAGTCATTGGAGGGATCTATCTCCCTTCCCGCTTTCCCCTCCTTTCATCTTTCTCTCTCTCTCTATCTCCCCCTGCTTCTCTCTCTTCTATCCCTCCCTCTTTTTCTCTTTCCCACCTTTTCTCTTTTCCTTTCCTCCTCCCCTCCCCCGCTTTCTCTTTTCCCCTGTCTCCTCTGCACTTCCCATGGGGTTGACATCAGTCCCTGCTGGGTTGTTTCTGCTTGGTGGCAAATATGACTTGCAACAGCTTCGAGCACTCTGGGATCTAAGAGTGGGGACCCTCTCCCTCGGAGCATCCGTGTCAGCCCCTGAAGGGACTCTTACTGGCCCTTGTTGGATCATGCATCTAATTACCTTATTCAAAGGAGTTGGGGGGGCGGTGAGGTGAAGCCATGTGATTGACAGCCTCACTGATGTGGGCGGGGCAGTTTCCAAAGGGGGAAAAATGGGCTTTATTCTAGAAGAGAGGGACAAGAAAGCTGGGCAGGCAGGAATAATAGCTAGCCCTGGATACACTTGGTTACACACAAAAAATCATCCAGAAAAACACACAAAATCATCCATGCAAGGGTTCACCAGGCTTCACAGCCCAACTGTGGATCATGGTGGGGAGCCATCTCCTGATTTCTTTAAAGGCTTGAATTCTATTCCAAAAAATGAACTACCAAATCTTACCATTATTGAAATCATAGAGTGATTGATTATCAAAGCTAGGAAGTATGTTAGATGCCATGTGTTCAATATTCTCATTTTACAGATGGAGAAACTGAGGCCCACTTAGACGGGACCGATTCAAGTGTGTATGGTAAGTTCATTGCAATCCAAGACTGTCCTCAGGGCTTGTAAACAGAAATATAGCTCCCTGACGATTCTCTGGGGAGGGGAGGATGGGACAAAATCTACCCCCTCCCCCCGCAGTTGGCCCCTGACACAGGGGACATACCATTTTCTTTATGGACTCACAGCCACTGTATGGGAAATTCTCCCACAGTCCAGAACATTTTGAGGCAGTCTGCAGTGGTGCCCTTTCCATTATGTTGCCTTTTTGTAGAAAAAGAACTTTTGTTGGACAAGAATTTCTTACTTCATAGAACTTCCTGAAGCAGCCGGCTAGCATTCAAGCCTCATTATGTAAACCCAGCTGGCCAGATGGAGCCTCTGCTTCTTTACTCACAAACCACTCCTTTTGGTAAGAAAGGTACGAGCCCATGCACTGCTGAACTCATCCACAGGCCAGTCCGTACAGTGGTCCCACTGAAGCATGGAGACGTAATTTGGGTAAACCTGAGGTTTTGACCTTAAAAATCGACCTTGATTGCTGCCTGGATCTGTAAACTGCTCCACAAAAAATTGAAGAGCTTTTCTAATTATTAGAGTGCTAATCCACAATAAGCATTGTACTACTAATAAATGAACACAGATTCAAAATGGCTGGATGTTATTGAGCATTTGCTAGGAACCAGGCTGTGGTCCTGGGCCTAACATGCAAGAACTTGTTTGTCCAGACAACAGTCCTATGAGGTAGATACTGTCGTGATCCACACTTTACAGCGAGGGAAATTCTAGACCAGCAGAGATGACGAGCGCACATTTATAGAGCATGTGTCGGGTGCTGGCGTGGTACTCAGTGCCAGGCTTACATGAATTTATCCTTGCAGGAATCTCTTGAGGCAGGAACTATCATTATCCTCAGACAAGGAAGGGGATGCCCAGGGAGCTTACATATATCACCCAGGGTCCCACTGATTGTATGTGGTGGATCCAGGCCTTGAACCCAGTACTCAGCAAGCCCCTCTGTCCTAGGGTTGCATCAAGCCCTCTGGAGGTGGCTGGGATGCAGATCCCAGTCTCACCCACCCAGCAGTGCTTCTGTGTTGCGAGTTTGGGACCTGAAGGAATTGGCTGCCTCCAGAATGCCACAGTTGACCAATACTATGAGAGGACAAACGGCCATGCAGCAAGGCCATGGACACTAGTGGAACTCAAGCCACATGTGAAAAGAGAGCCCCAACAGCACATTGGATTTAAATCTGCTATCCAAGGGCCTATTTCTTCTAAGCTCCCAATGTCTGGGCATCAGCACCTCTGACCCAGGTGCTTTTGGGTTTGCGGGGTGGGTGGAGCATTTGGTGATAAGACAGCAGACACGTGTCTCTAGCGGGAAAGCGCCTTGAACACTGTGCTAAAGGCTATAGACCTAGTACATTGGTTCTCAACCTTAGTCATTTAAATACCACTTTCCTGACCCTTTGCTATACTATAGATGAAGACAATATGTAGTCTCATACAGTAGTTTTAAAAAAATTAAATGGGCTCCCTTTTCTACTTAAATAAGTATAAGAAGAAAAATGCCACTATCATAAAGGAGAGAGCAGGATCATTTTCTATTCCTAGGCATCACCAAATAGAAAGGTGCAAATAATGAAAACAAAGTTCTGAGCTTGAGGCTTTTCCTTCTTTGTGAAAAAGGGAGACGGACAATGGTTGAAGTGTTTCCGGGGCTCATCCAAGAGTTTCTCTCTGTTCCTGAATCAGAAGGATAGAAAAATTTTCAACGAAGGCATATTTAACCGTGCAGCTCAGGGTTACTTAAGACTGTGTGGGTGTTCCACTGTAATCATCTCAAGGACCCTTTTGAACTCTGAATTTTAGGAAACCCTCCTACTGCAACAGAAATCTGGTGAATTTTTAAATAAACTTTATTTTTCATAGACTTTATTTTTTTTTAGAACAGTCTTAGATTTACAGAAAACTTGAGCAGATAGTACAGCACGTTCCAGGATAAACTTCCTTCCCACAAACATACAGCTTCTTCTATCATTAACATATTATATTAGAACAGTACACTTGTCACCAATTGAACCAACACTAATACAGTGTTATTAACTAAATATCTCTACATCATTCTATTAACTAAAGTCTGTGCTTTATTCAGATTTTCTTGGTTTTTATCTCATGTCCTTCTCCTGTTGCAGGGTCTTATCCAGACGGTACATTCCATTAGTTGTCAGATCTCCTTAGGCACCTTTTGGCTGTATGTTTCCATACTCCCCTGATTTTTAATAAAGATTGTGATGGTTTTGAGGAGTATGGGTCAGATATATTGTGGATTGCCCCTCTCCTTTTTTTTTTTTTTTTTTTTTTTTTTTAAGGATCAGTCCGGGGAAATGGGTTTTAGGAGGAAGACCATGGAGGTAAAATACCACTCTCACCAGAGCATGTCAAACAGTACCTATGATCAGATGAGGGTGACTTCTCACCATTGATGGCGACTGTGATCACCTGGCTGAGGTCACGTTTGTTGGGCTTCCCCGCTATAGTTACTCTTTACCCTTCTCTTTGAGACAGACTTTCGAAGTGCAGATGTATATAGATGATTAGATCTCTGTTTCAGAATATGCTGCTGACAGTGCCGAGGACACACTGTCTAGAGATGAAAGCAGTTCTAAAAGCCTTTTGAACCAAGACTGTTGAATCTTACACAGCATCTATAGATGCTACACAGCAGCAGCACTGTTTGGACCATTTTTTCCCTTCTATTTGAAAATATCTTTGCCCCCTATAGCCTCACCTCCCCTGTTGGATTACTTAGGCATCAATGGCAAAAAGGATCAATGTGGGTAGAGAAGACCCTTTCCCAAGCTCACGGCAAAGCCAGCACCTATATAGTTTAAAAACAGATGTTGTCTGTGCCAACCCGTGTGACTCCACACGGAGAGGACTCAGGAGAAAATTTTCGCGTAAATTCAAGGCAAAACCTCTCTGTCTGCATAACTGCAACTCACTGGATAAAGACAGTGTGGCTGGTTTTTTTTTTTTTTTCTTTTACAGTGTGGCTGTTTGAATTCAAGAAGAGAAATATGAATGTTTATTTGAATAAGGGTATCTGTTAGGATTTATTTTTCTTTTGCAAGTATCTTGCCCCACTCTCCAAAAAAGAATAAGAAAAGAACACAAGATAACTCGAGCAAAAATAAATATATACACATACACATACATGTATATGGCATAATGCAACAAACAGTTTAGAGGTAGCGGGTTTCAGATGTGGCTTGTCCCAGGGGCTCGAATAACTTCTTACTCTCTGCTTGGTTTTGCTTTCTTGGTGTTCATCCATTCTGGAGCCCTTTCAAGGTGGCAAGTGAGACCCTAGACCCTAAATCCCTCTCCTGGGGGGATGAGTCATATGCTCTTCCTCACAGTAATGTAAATTTTCAAATAAGAAAGGAGACAAACATCAAATGCACAGAGCAGTATGACACACAGTGAAATGACTTTAGAAGCTGGCTTATTTTTCCTTTGAGCCAGAGAGGAGCAACAGGGTGTGTGTTCAGTATTAGACAGGCAAACAAACAACCAACAGCTCAACCAAAATCTCAGTTGCCACTTTCAGGCAATCATAAAACTGTGAGGTTCACCCTCTAGTTCTGAATCTCCTTAGTAGAAATGGTATGTCTCTTCACTGCCTGACATGGGATATGAGAAGAGAAAATGAGACAATAAATGAGAAAGTGCCTAGAAAAAATACTATAACAGTAAAAGTCTACATAGTCCTAGAATGGTTTGTTTCGATGTTAGGACCTGTGTTCCAAGAAAGTCTTCCCCCTTAGTGGCTTAGCTGGAAGGTAGCTGGGTGACCAGACTGAGCAATAGATTTGAGAACAGCCCCTATAAGGGACTCTTGCTACATGCCACAGCACAGATGAGTGTCACATAATATTAGGGAGAAGCAGACCCAAGCAAACATACTGTGTGGTTTCATGCATACAGAGCTCAGAAACAGACAAAATTAACCTATGGGGTTAGGAGTCAAGTTAACTGGCTAACTTTGGGGGGTTAGTAACTGGTAAGGCACAAAGAATATTTCTGGGGTGCTGGTAACATTCTGATGCTCGAACCTGGAAGTTAGTCAACATGGGTATGTTCAATTTATGAAAATTCATCAAGCGATATTATTTGTGTACTTTTCTGTCTGTATTTGTATCTTATTTTGAAAGTTTATCCTAAAAATGTTTAATGCCATGAAGCGCGAATCCAGTTTCAAATTACAGAGGTGAGAAAGCCAAAGCCTGTGGAATGAACTCAGGCTTCCCATCTTTCCCGTCTGGCCGGTGCTGTGTGTGTCTTAGAATGTTCTCACAGGGCAGCAGGGGCGGGCTTGGGGGGCTGGGAGCTTGGTGAAGGGTTAGTCATAATTCCACTTCTCCATGGTCCTCATTTCTCTCCGAGCAGCTACGCCTGGCCAGCCACACCCTGGGTGCTACCCCTGGATGCATTTGAGCTTGCAGCCTCTGAGAATGTTAAAATCCTGACTCCACTGCATCTCAAGACGTGACCCTGGGCTACTTTCTGAACCTTTCCATGTTTTCTCATCCTAAGATTATAATACATTCCCAGAAGGTTTTTTTTCTTTCTTTTTTTTTTTTTTTTTTTTAACAAGGATCAAATGGGCACTTAACACAACACTGGCCACGTAATAGATTTTGAACAAAGGAAATGATAACTCTTAGAAGTAGTAATATTGTCATAAATAATAAAAAGATTTAATGAAATAAAATTGATAGTCCCTCGTTGACTCCCAGCCATTCTCTCGCAAGAATTGCTGCTGAGCTTGTCCTTGCTCAGATCTCATTTGCTACGTCAGGGTTTTCCTCGACCATGTTTAATAACCAGTTCCCAGATCTGGATATTGGGGGCTGTAAATTTTCCTGGTGACTGTTGCCAATGACAGGGAAGGAAAGACTTGTGTAATTACCACTTGTACTTCCACAAAACACATGAACTCAAGTCAAGAGCAAGGGTTTTGGACAATAAAACACTGAGTTTTTTTAAATCCAGAAAAGATCTGCCCAACTTATATGATAAGAAGTGTGTGCCTGTTTAGAAAAACAGAACAAGGGCTAATGGCAGTGTAGCAAAGCACCACTGGAAGGGACCGTTTCCCTTTCTCTCCCAAATGCTGCACACATCTGGAAGAAGAATTAAGGCATCAGGATGAGTCGTGGGTTGCTTGGAAATCAGTACCTTTGCCTCTGGTCAAAATCCATGGCCGTGGTTTTCAGGGCTCCATCGGTAATGCAGCGCCTTTCCCAGTTCATTTTATGGCGTGGTTGTTTGCAAATGATGCTATAATGTTCAACAGCTTTCAAACAAGTTAGCTTAATGGGATCCATGGAAATATCCCAAGACAGCAACATACTAGGATTTTTGGAAATACTGAAACACCGTAACTCCACTTGAAAATGCTTAAGACAGTCCTTTGCAAGATGTTGGACTTGGCTCCCCAAAACTAGTTAAAGATGCTTTCATTTCTGAGTATCATGTTTTCAGTTCATGAGAAAGCGGGTAAACGTGAGTTTCAGGGAGAAGATTGCTTTGCCATTGCATTCCCCCAAAGTGTTTTATTTCTGGAAAGAAAATGAGTAAGCTTACTTTTTTTCCCCCTGCAGTGTCTGTACAAGATAGCAAGTAGGCTTAGGTCGAGCTTGTGCTTCTGAAAGGAGCTGTCCACATCAGCACAGGACCGACGGGGTTGTGAAAGGTTGAGCAAGTTGCACAGAGCTGGAATTTCCTAGGATGACCAGTCCCATATCTTCTGGACTTCCAGAAATTACATTGTAGAAGCAGAATTTCTCTAAGAGGCTCATCTGGCTGGCCAAAGAAATTGAAATTCAGCAAATCCAAAAGTGACCGCTGTGAATTCTTAACCAACAAGCTCAGAGCGTGGCACATAGTCATTTCTTAAAAATGTAGCTGCCCTCCTCCCGAGTTGACACAGACCCTTATTTTCCTTCTGACAACAGTTGTATTGATATCTTATGTTGCCCCAAACCAGTGAAAATTGATAACAGCATAGTTGATTTTAAATTACATTTGAGGGAGGTGGGCGGGGGGGATGGGGTGACTGGGTGACGGGCACTGAGGGTAGCACTTGACGGGATGAGCACTGGGTGTTATGCTATATGTTGGCAAATTGAACTCCAATAAAAAATATACAAAAAAATAAACAAAAATAAAAAAATAAATTACATTTGGAGGGGCAGAGCCTTTTGCAAAACTGGACAAGAGGCATCACTCGCAGCACTTTCTCCAGTGGACCCATTTTCTATGCATCCGCCTTTGCAAGTGTCAGCTCTCTGCAGAGATTCTTTCTGGCTTCTCTGAAAGTCTTCTGTTTTTCCAACTTATGACTTTGGTTCATGTAACTTTCCCTACTGTCAAAGGTACATAGCTGAAAAGAGTAAGGGGTATTTAACTGAAGAGTGACAGCTCAAAGGTGAGCGATTGGATTCCAGATTTTGTATAATTCTGAGACAGTTTATGCTCATCGTTCTTCAGTCTAAACATCACAGTAAAATTGTAGATGCCCTTAAACCTTTTTATGGGCTACAGAGTATCTCTAAAGTAAAAGAAAACACAAAAAGTACTTCTTTATAGAACAATTCTCCCTTTATGCTCCAAAAGCTGTGTAGGTATGATTAAATGTAACAGAGCTAGGTAAAACGGATCCCACATTTGGAGCAGGGTGCTGTATTTGCCTTCAGCCAATATTTTGGAAAAATCCGATGTCAGTTTAGAGGCTGATATTAAACCAATCCCTACAAATTCAGTGGAAGGCAGCTGCAGAAATCTCACGAAAAAAGCCAGTCATTTTGTGCAAGGGCATCTAAGTGGGTATCAGCACATGGTGGTAAACTAGCCAATCAGTTTGCGTATTTGAGTGGAGTTTCAGAAGATAATTGCTTCATTTCCAGGTCGGTCTAGCTCACCACTTGACCTTGGACTAATTGCTTAATCTCTCTTGGCTTCAGGTTTTCTATCTTGAAAGCAAGAATAGTAATAACTTGCAGCTACCTATCTCATCCGGGTATTGAGTGGATTAATGGGGTCATGTTTGTAAGGTCCTGGAAAATTCTCCAGAGAGAAAGTTCTACCACTTTTTTGTTTCTGGCTGGTAGCATTTTAGAGCTATGGATGGGAAGGACTGCATTGAGTGGGGTCATGACTGCAGATGGTTCTCTGCTGCCTTCTAACTAAAGAATGGACACCTTTCGAAAGCACAGCCTTTCATTACTATAAAATCTCTGATTTTCTTTTGTTCATGCAACAATCTGGAACTCCTGCGGAAAACCAGATTCTCCCCTCTATCTAAACAGTCCATGGAACTCTGAGGAAGGCACTGTGATCTCATGAGCCACGGGAAACTACTCAGAATATTTCTGCTCCAGTCAATACCTAGATTGACTTCTGGGGTGGGAAGGACTTGGGCTGAGTCCTATCTCTGCCAGTTCTTGGCTGGGGGACCCTGAGCAAATCTCTTGGCCCTCCTGTCCTCCTGGGCTGTTGGGAGCACCACTTGTAGATGTCTGACACGTGGTCGGCTCTCAGGAAAAATTACCTACATTAACAGTAAGTGTCACAGTACCTGCGTGTACTCTCTAGTCCCACAAAGAATGGCGATGAGAACTAGTCTTTCATTAGCCCAAACCAGAGCCGTGGCTAGCCATTAACAATACCCTCATTTTGCAAGCACTGTAGATTTGGGAAAATGGCAATTTGAAAGGAAACAACTCTGCGTCAGAGATTTATCCAAATCCCCATCGTATATTTTGCTACCGATCTAGCCCAACCCCCTGACTTCCCGGGGGTGACATGAAGAGTAGCTCTGAATAACAGGCATTTACTGAAAACGAGCTACATGCCAGGCATTGTGCTAACACTGTGCATAGCCTTTCTCACGTAATAGTCACAAGGTAGGGACTGTCAATAATCCCTTTTACAGAGGGGGGACCGTGAGGTCTAGTGAGGTGAAGTTATCCAGCACCACACGGTTATTAAACGGAGAAGCCAGATTGCAGTCTTCGCTCTGACTCCAGAGTCCTGTTCTAACCCAGTTCTGTCCAACGGAAAACAATGTGAGCCATGGATGTAATTTTAAATTTGCAAATAGCCATATTTTTTTAAAAAAGGAAGAAAAAAGCTGGAGAAATTAATTTCAATAGTATGTCTTTAATCCAAAATATTTGAGAATACCATCATTCCAACAGTCAATATAGAGATTATTTTTAAAGGATTTATTTATTTATTTTTGAGAGAGAGAGAGACATAGAGAGAGAGAGACAGAGAGAGAGAAAGCGAGCTCACACAGCAGGAGGGGCAGAGGGAGAAGGAGAGAAAGAATATCAAGCAGACCCCGCATGGAACATGGAGCCGGACCTGAGGCTCGATCCCACCACCCTGAGATCATGACCTGAGCCAAACCAAAAGCGGGACACTTAACCGACTGAGCCACCCAGATGCCCCATATAGAGATTATTAATAAGAAATTTACCACCTTTTTCTGTTTTCGTACTAAAGCTTTGAAAGTTAGTTTATATTTGCACTTACAGCCTGTCTTAATTTGGACTAGCCACCTTTCAAGCACTCAACAGCCACTGTCACTCGTGACCACTGTACTGGACAGCATAGCTCTAACCATTGCACCATCATTCCGGAGTCTTTGAAGTTGTTATCAACCAGGGTTCCCCAACTGTATTTACCGAGGATGCAAATCATAGATTTTCCAGTTCGAACAGAGGTAATAAAAAGGGAGAGATTTAGAAGTGTAGTGGGATTTCAGCACATTATTCTTTATATTCTCTGTTTATCAAACACTTCACTCTCAAAGAATAGCTCTTTTCTAGAACAACTTGCTATCTGAGCTTTATCTTTGTCATGTATAATATGTGTACTTACATAAGCTGGTACAAAGAAAAAACTGTTAACTGACTGGATGAATGAATGAATGAATGAATGAATGAATGAATGAATGAATCCAGTGCCATAAAAGAGGATGGGCTCTTGTGCAGGGAAATGTGTAGGCAAGATCTTCATCTAATTTTGGCCCACCTCTGTAGCCCTGCCTGTGGAACGGTGCCAGGTATCAAGAGGCTTGCAAGAAGCATTTTCTGGTGGAATATATTGATGAATCCACATGGAGAAAGTAGGTATTTAAAATTGTATTCCTAACGGACATAGGGAATCTAAAATCCTTTCTCTGTCCCATGTATTTGGATTTTAAGACCCCAAATCAAGCCCCAATGGATATAGCTTATTTAAACCAGTTCATTTATTTATGTTTCCAAATGAAGTAGCATCAGAGAGACCAGAGGAATCAAGAGTCTACTTTAAAAGACAGTTGCTGACTTTCCACTGATTGTCCCAAGGATGTCAGAGCCAGATGTTCTACAGATGTAAGTACAGGTCACAGGCTGCATCATCCATGATTCAGCTGCAGTGTTCTGTCTCCAAGAGAACCCCTCACATACTCTCTTCCTGGCTTAGACCTCACTGGCTTATCCTCAAAGTGCTCTCGAGATTCCTGCCTGGCCCATCTATCAATTCACCTCCCACTCCAAGCCATCCATACATTAGCGGGGACTCCTCAGGGTTTTTCCGGGCTGACAAGATGCTCCATCTCAAGGGGCCTGAAGATGGTGTTAGGGCAAGTCCCCTTTAGATTCCGGAGGGCTGGTCCAAACCCAGCACGGAATGAACTGGGTTTTTGTCCTTTAACCGTAAAGCTGACTTTGCTTTCTTCACTTAAGCATGAATTTCCCTAAAACGACTGACCATTATTGTATTGGTAAGACTTTTTGAATTGCAAGTGATACAACTCTACTTAAACTGATTTCAGGAAGGAAAGGTGAGGAGGGTTATATGGACTTCAGGCACGGCTGGATCCAAGGGCTCCCCGGGTCAGGCTAATGTCTTTCCTCCATGTCTGGGCTCCGCTTACTTCTTTGTTATCTTCATTTTCCACGATGCTTCCCGAGCCCTCACCCAGAAACTGCCTTTACGGCCAACCAGGGCAGCAACCTCCAGGGAAGGTCACTTCTCCTACTGCATGGTGGCCAAGACACAATCCTGAGACCATCTCTCATTGGTCTAATCTGTGTCACATGACTCCTCTCCAACGGGCCATGGGGCCATGGTCGAGTCACAGACCCATGCCTTGATTTAGACGGTGGACTCATCTGGCCTGGAAGGAGAGTAACGATGCATCCTTAAAGGAGAAGCAGGTGTTCTTACTGGGGGGAATCGAAGCTGGACAGGCCAACGCTCTAAGCATCGAGACTAGGGGCCCTATCTCTGGACATAATCCTTGGTCTCTTCTCTTTGGTATTGTGTCGGCTTTGTTCTCCTTGCTCTGTCTCCCACATACCTTATTGTGTAGCACTAGTAAGCGTTATGCTCCTCAGCATTATTGCAGGTGCCTGGGTATCCCGCTTTAGTGTGAGCCCCTGAGAGCAGGGACCATGGCTCATTCATTTCTGCATCTCCAACGCTTAGCGTAATTCCTGGCACACAGTAGGTAATTGGGGAAAGTTTGCCAAAAAAGGAAGAAAAAAATGAACCATCTGGGAATCAAATGGCCTGAGTGAAAACTCTTCATCATGAACAGTGACATTTGGAAGCAAGCTGAAGAATGCACCATTGTGAGACTGCTCCGGAAAAAAAAGCAATCTAATTTTGGCCTTGTGACCACTTCATCGGGTCCATGGCAACATGCAGTGATTACAATTTTGATGTGAATATGGGTGTTTGATCCTCTAGACAAAGAGCAGAGGGCAGATATAATCCTTTCTCGCTGCTCTTCTGGGAGAATTGACTCAGCACATTTTGCCTCATTTCCGTCTTCATCCCTCTCATTCTTCCCACCTCCCTCTCCTCTGCTTTCTTCCCTCTGTCTTGCCTCTTCTTTTTCCAGCTCTACCTTCTGCTTTTGCCCCGAGGAATCAGGGCTTGAGTTTCAGTCCTGGCTATGTATCGTGGGGCAAGTTGTTTCACCTATCCAAGCTTACTTTCCCTGTCTGTGACATTAAGATCATAACTAATGATCATAATAGCCATTACTATTATCCAGGTCAAGTTTGATGGTATTATTATTATTATAAAATGCACAGCACAGACTAGAGCAAGTGCTTTAGGAGAGAAGCAGGGTGGCGGGGGCAGAGATTCCATTTCTGTGGGGTGGTCAAGATTGTGAAAAAGAGACTTTGGTTACGAATTCACTCAATTTCAAACCACCCTCCCACACAGAGGCCAATATGCCTCTGCTCTCCGAGCCTCCTATCCGATGACAGTATTTGGGGTCCTTGGCCATGATGTGGCTACAGAGCATTTGTCTCCTGATGGTGACCCACTGGATCAGAATCAACCGCTCTCTCCTGCTGGATGCCCCCTCCCCCGGGACTTCTAGGGTAGCCAGCTGGCACAGGGAGGAATTCCTCATGTTGACCTCGGTTCTTAAGCCCTTTAAGCCCTGTTCCAAACACACTAAGAAGCCACAGGCCCAATGACATCACCCAAGTAGCAATAACATCCAGGATGTGTTTACACATTTTGTGGGCTTCCATCTCACCCATTCACTTGAGCCTTTTTTCTAGAACCTATTAAGGTCTAGCACTTAAAGTGCTCAACAATTATCTGTTGCCTACACTGGACAAACCAATATGATCTGGCACATACAATACTAATTTGAGAAATGAATCAATTATGATGTGCCATAAATGCTTACAAAATGAATGATGAATGATCCGCAGTAGAAAATCCACGGATATGTGTTGAATGAACAAACAACAGAGCGAATGAATGAATGAATGCATGCGTGAATGAACACCCTAACGGTCATGCCATAGGCATGTGGTAAGCTGCTCTTCTATTTATTTTCTGTAGCTGTAATTTAGTCCTGAGAAACTGACTCTAAATTTATAATCTTTTATTTTCTGTTGTTGAATTTTGAAATAGATACTGCTATCAGTATGGATTGAATTCCGTTTTCAGCTAGCAAAAAGATATTTTCAAACATCCTTGAATTGAGCATGCAGAACCAGGGAGGGATGGTGCCTATGCCCCCACTAATCTCTGTTATGACATATCTGCATGACGGAGAGGATCACGCTCCTGGGCTGAGAAGAAGAGGATTGTCCACGAACAACATGTGAGTGGAGCCATCGTGTTCCTGTATATACTCAGTAGATATATGTACAGGCTGGAATAGGTAAATTTAATCCTTTGCCATTATTCATTTCACTTCCCTGAATTCTGTGGTATTTCCAAGGAGTGACTGCTTTTCTTCTGGGTTAAGTAGAAATCTTTGCTTAAGTCAAAACCACTTACTTTAAATACATTCAGTGACATTGGGATCTTTTGCCCTGAGAGTGTTTCTCATGTTTTTCAAAGTCAATGAATTGTCACTTGACCTTATGGACACTTATAGATCACTGAATTAAGGATTAAATTGAGTACAGTAAAGAAGCTTTTATCTGAAATTCACTGATATATTGAGACCGATTTGGGAAGTCATAACAGTGTCACTTTATTAAACACTGAAGATTATAACGGCAAAGTATACAAAATTAAAAGGACTTGGGCTTTAATTCTGCTAGTTAGAATGATTTGCGGTCTCTTTTAAGGAGGTCAAGAATATTTGCATAGAAGAAAAAATCATATCAGAGTAACTCCAGTTAAAATTCAATCAGATGTGAAAGTGCTGTAAGTCAGAACAGTCTTGAAAAGTTAAAAATGCCCTCAGCTTCCTAGATGGTTCATGCAGAGCTTGGCATCAGGAAGACAAGTAACTGAACAATGATGAAACTCTGTTTTGTTTTGTTTTTTAATTTAGATATTTTGCTATTACGTTTCTCTCCCTTAAAAATTTTCTCCATCATCGGTTTGATATTAGAATGTGTCACACAGCTGAACTTAACAGAGAGAAACGTTCATATCCTTTTTTTTTTTTAAAGATTTTATTTATTTATTCATGAGAGAGAGAGGCAGAGACCTACAGAGAGGAGAAGCAGAGGGAGAGCCCTATGTGGGACTCGATCCCAGGATCCGGGGATCACTCCCTGAGCCAAAGGCAGAATCTCAACCACTGAGCCACCCAGGCGTCCTGAGATGTTCATATTCTTACATAGTTTTGAAATGCCAGGATGTATGTACTTTCTTCTTTGGGCAAAATCTGCTTTCACACTCATCCAAATGTGTCCTGGTGGTAGGCTTTCCAGGTTGTCGTGAAAGAGAGACTGTTCATTGCTTCTCATCTGGAAAGGATAGATCTGATCTATATTAGAATCTAGTTAGAACCAAATCTGCTCATTATCTAGATGCTGTCTAATGAGATTTTATTTGTCTGCCAGCCAGTTTCATGGCCTGCCCAAGTCCGAAGAGTTTGAAAAATAATTACAATTCTTTAGATTCCCCCCTTCCAGTGAAAGGAACTTAGTTGAAGAGTTTACAAACATGATTTTATACCCAGGAGTGTGACTGGATAATGGGTTGTTTGGGAACAAGAGTAATAATGAGAATACTAAATCAGATTTCCAAATCCCAACACACAGATTTAGGTACATGATATTGAAAATTGTGGACAATAAATAAGCAAAATAAGACAAAATGAAAATTCCAGCATTTTTTCCTGTCTCTCATGTGAGAAAATCAGCTTCTTTCATGTTAGTAAATGGACTTGTGTCCCCCCAGAAATGGTTACTCTGTGTTCTAAACCCAGTATCTAGATGCCCAGTGGCCCATATTGAGCATGCATGGAATGGATAGCAAGATTGAGTATTCCAGTTGTATTTTATGAAAAAAAAATGCCAGTTGAGAGAAAACTTTCCAGAAGAAACAGTATGACAAGAGGGAGAGGAATAGGAGACTGTCTTTCTTCAGAGGAAAACTATTTCTCTTATCAGACTCTTTCCACTTAAAGTAAGCCTTATGTGGGAGAGGCCAGAGAAAAAAGTGTGGGCACATTTAGGAAAGCAGGGAGACACTTGTTAAAAAAAATAGTTTCCCTTTCTTTATAGGTAGATAAAATATGGTGGTTAAGCCCCTGCTATTTAGAGTCAGATTACCAGGGCTCAAGCTCTCGCTTAGTGGTTAAATGTCTAAAGGCATGATCATTCATTCATCTATCTATCCATCCATTCATTCATTCATTTATTCTGAGCACTTTCTCTGTGCCAGTTACAAGAGGCTATAGGTTTGAACGATACAGGATCCCTGCTCTCCTGGAGTGGACATTCTCTTGAGGGGAAAACAGAAAATAAATAAATAAACATGCATGCAAATGAAATCAGATACTTTTATAGATCAGGATGAAAAAAGAAAATTATACAGAGGATCATCAGCAGGGGAGCAGGGCCTATGTTAGTTTAATATGTATACTGAGGTGGTGACCTGAATGGGGGGGAAGTACCCAGATGCAAGGAACAGCTTTTCAGGCAGAGGGAACAGCATAGGCAAAGCGTGTGTTCTGATGAGCCTGGCAGGTGGGTGGGGACTGGTTTCGACTATATCTGGTAATCTAGGGAGTCCTTGAATGGCTTTAAGCAGGGGAATGATACAATCTGAGCTGTGCTAGTGAGAGACCGACCTCAGGTCCTGACCCATGGTGTCAGGGATAACTCAGGAGGAGCACCAGACCCAACTCTTTTCAGAGAACAGGGAAATCACAGGACACCGCCCCACATGAGGTCAGAATGCAAGGTGGATTGCTGAGTATGGACACAGTGGTTCCTGATGGTGGTGGTGGAGCGAGGGCAGGGAGGTCACAGCTTCGTTGGAAGCCGATTAACAAGACAGCTCCGTCAAACTGGACTTCAGCCAGGCTGGTTGGTGGGGCCGATTCTGCTGGTATTCCTGTTTGGGGCTTAGTGGAGTGAACTCAGAAGCTTTCGGGAAAGACTCTTTCCACTTAAAGTATGCTTTGTATGGAGAGGCTCAGGAGGAAAGTGTGGGCACACTTGGAGAACTAGGGAGACACCTTTTAAAAACTAGTTTTGTCCTTATCTCTAGGGAGATAAAGTATGGTCGTTAAGCCTCTGTTACTTAGAGTCAGATTACCAGGGTTCATACCCCGGGGTTTGGACACAAAAACAGCTTGAGTTTATAGAAATTGTGACCTCTTTGAACCCTTCCTCTTTTCCGTATCATGCAGATAATAATAGGATTTACCTTATGAAGTAGTAAGGACGAAACACATCAATGAATATTAAGAGTTCAAGCAGGCTGGCATCTGGCACATAGTAAGAGCTCCAACAATGTTACCAGCGATTATTACTATTACTCATTATTATGACAGGCATTTATCAGCCTCATACTTATGAGCTGTATCACACAGACACTACAGATAATCGTATGACACAGTTCTCTTCTTTTCCTGGACCCCTGCCCCTACCCTCCTGAGGCAACTCATTTGTCTCCAGATTTAACCCAGGAACTCAGGGACCTAGTATTGAAATAATCACAACAGCTATTGCCACGGCCAGAGGCTGGACCAAAAAGCCTTTGGAACATTACCCCAATTGTCAGAACACCTTAATATATTCCATTTTACAGGTGAGAAAATCGAGGCTCAGAAGGGGAAGTGACCATGCAGTCAGCAAGAGGCAGAGCTGGTATTCAGATCTGATTTTTTGACCCTAATGTCCCTTAAAACTAAAAGAAGAAAGAAGAAAGAAGAAGAAAGAAGAAGAAAGAAGAAGAAGAAGAAGAAGAAGAAGAAGAAGAAGAAGAAGAAGAAGAAGAAGAAGAGGAAGAAGAAAGAAGGAGAAAGAAGAAATGAACAAACGAAAAGCATCTATTGAGACCCCCCAAAAGCATCATTGATGATAAAAATAAAGAGGGCTCTCAGTGAGGGAGCACAGCACTAGGAGAGCTTGAGTCAGTCCAGTGTCCAAACACGTCCTCGAACCTGAAGGGAGCCCCTGTCCCCCCCACCAGCCCGGTGGCTGGGGCATCACAATGTGATGTACTACGTTGACTGTGGCCATGTGGTGGTGAGGAAGCCCCCGGCCCCCTTCCGGCTCCTTTGTCCCGTTTAGTGCTCCATCTGTGGGCCCCTCGCAGGCAGCCTGGCTGGTCTTGACTCTGAGGTGAAGGAGTAAACATCTTGGGGTGCTTTATTAGTTTATTTCAGAAGATGGAGCCTGTTTGTCCCTGGGGCCCATCCCTCTTTTATGGCCTCCAGCCCTCCTTAACAAATTCTAGTGACTGGAGAGAAAACCGCTTTCTACGGTGGATCATTAAAACACCACCATAAACCCAGGGCCATAAAATATTATTTGCCAGGCATAAAAGGGGGGTAGATTTTCCCAGAATGACAACCCAGGCCCTCTTTCTCCCACTGGGAAAGGCGGCACAGGGATGCGATCGTTCATAAATTCCTTATCTTGCGCTCCGTTTTGTGAACTAACCCTGTTGGGAGAGCAGCCAAGAATATTGATTTATTTGTTCCACGGACTCAAAAGCATTTTTAATGAGTGGAGCGTCGTGATGCCTTGCCAGCGTGTCTGCAGATGACTCAATCTGAGTGCACACACCCAGATGCACACGGGCTGCAAGGGGAGTTCGACAGACTGGGGGTCTACGGAACAAGAACCTTTAGGTGAAATTGGCGGGGGGCGCATGGGTTTCCCTCCTTTCAATCTGCTCACCTCCTAGCCGGGTCCATCAATACCCTGAGAGGTACTGGCTCTTACAATGGAGCCTGGTTTTCCAGAGAAGCACCCCTGGACTGAAGGCTTAGAGTGGATTTCTAGTTGGTTCCCTGTGACATCTTTCTCTGGAAATAATCCTTTCATCCATTCATGCATTCATCTGGTCATTGAACAAATATCTTGGAGCCCCTACTAGGTGCCACGCGGTGCTCTGAGTGCTAGTGTCCGAGCCGAGAAAGATACTGTTACGGAGCTTACTGCCTCGGTGTGGGGTGAAACCCGAGCGCACCCATTATTAGTCTGTTCAGATAAAATTCGCAATCCCATATCTGAAGTCTTTGGGGCCAGATCAGTCAGAGATTTCAGAACTTTTTGGAATGATGAAATGGGGGCATATAATTATTTAGTTTGCAAATGGCTCCGGTGACATCTGTAGAAGTACCCAGTAACTCAGTGCTGTTCATATTTCTTCAATGAAAAGTGTGACTATTCACCGCAACGGGAATAAATCAAGACTATAAACGGTCTTGTCACATGAGGTCCGGTTCTGCCACTAAAGGAGTCTGAAAACTTCTGTTTTCAGAGCTGCTTTTTGAAGAGCGCATATGGAGTGCCTGGTAAGTGACCCACGCTGAGTACTCCATGACCCTCGCTGTCCTTTCTTGCCACGTGCCTGATTTTCAAGGTCATCCATTTCCTTTTCACTGCACCCCTGCCACAGGTCATTATATTTCTCTGTCTTGTTTGTGTGTGTGTGTGTGTGTGTGTGTGTGTGTTTATATGTGTATTTAAGAGGATCTTGAGGCACTGAGAGGCTAAATGACTTGTCCGAGATCTGACAGCTAGAAAATAGCCCAGGAGGACTGGAACTTCAGAGTCTGCCCTCAACCACTACCTAACACCACCTTCCTCTAGACGAAAGACAGCAAAGCAGGAAATAAGAACATTTGAGGCTGTGTCTACATAAGCAACAGCAACCAGGGAAAAGCAGGCAAAAATCCAGATAATCCCGAGTTTGGCAGATTTTAGAAAAAGGTGTGTGTTGGGTAGCCAGTGTTTCTGGACAGACTATAGGGGTGGGAGCAAGTTAACAGCCCTTCTCTTTTAGCAAGAAGATCATCTCTGTGGGCTCAGGGACACTCAGGCATGGAGCCGCTCCTGCACCCTTGGAGAGCTCCATTCTTGAACAAGACATGTCCTGCCACTTCCCAGGCCCTTCACGTGTGAGCCCCGCGGGCTGAACTGCTGCCCCTGGGCATCGCTGGGTTGCCCTCCCAGGAGACACAAGCGCTCCTCTGGCCAGGTGGACCTCGGAAGGCAGTTGCTGGTCAAAGCCAAAAAGCAAGAGAGGGAGCTGCAGAGGGGCCCGCCAAGGGGCGGTTCTGCAGGCACAGACCCCCGCACACTTAGACCCTCCCCTCCAACTGGCAGATCTCAGACTAGATTGGAAAAGTGGAAAATGCCCACAGGTCATCATTAAGTGGTCAAGGCCTAAAGAATGTGAGGAGACATGGGACTCCTGAGATGAAGAGGAGATGTTTCAAGAGCAGCTTTGATGACCTTGGGCTCCCCTCCTTAAGGTTTCCTGCACCCCTGGCTACAGAAAGCAAGGCCAGAGGGAGAAAGCTATCTCTTGCTGGTCCTGGGAAGCCCACGCTGCCATTTGGGGGCGCATAGCAAAAGGAGGCCAGGGCCAGGGAGGAGTCCCCTCAGCCGAGACAAGTAAGGTCCAGGAAGGGGCTGCGAAGGGTGGGACAGGATCTCTGGGAGCCTTTCCCCCACCCCGCACGACCTGGGGTGGTTCCATTGGAAGAACAAAACAAAACAGCCACCCCCAAAGTACCCAGGCCGAGGAGTTTTCGCCTTAAGGTCAAGTGCATGCTGCTGGATGGCGGAAATTGAATCCCGTGTGTGTGTGTGTGTGTGTGTGTGTGTGTGTGTGTGTGTGTGTGTGTGTCCCCTCCACCTCACATGTCTGGAAGATGGGGAGGAAGGAGAACAAGAGTTGTGCTCCAGTCTGAGGCATGGTTTGGGAGTGGCGTCCCTGTCCTGCAGGACTTGGGGGGGCACACATCCCCCAACCGCGTCCCTGCAGGGACAACCACAGGTGTCTGCAAGTGTCTAGAAGTTCCAGCGCCTGGAATCGGGTTTTGCGGAGGTTTTGCGGAACTTCGCAAGCTTCTCACCTGGGGGCACCCGCCTAGATCCACCGCGCAGCACCACACGTCGCGTCCGGGTGCGCTGGGTCGCAGCCAGGGGCTGAATCGCGCCCCAGGACCCAAACCTACTGCCCTGGGGCGGTGCAGGGTGTGCGCGTCTCCCCTGTTGTCCGGCCCCGGGCTTAGGGACCCTTCCTCAGGGGTGAGGACGGGGTGGAGGTCCTCCCAGAGGTTCGGTGCTCGGGCAGCGGCCCCCCCCCCGGCAGCCCCCAGTAGGAGCAGCCCGGGACAGGCAAGCCAAGGGGTGCAGACCGGGAAGTTGGGGTTCAGCCTCCCGAGGGTCTGCGGCTTTGGACGATCGCAGACAGCGGGGCGGCGGGCGGGCAGCGGCTGCGGAGTGCACCTCTCCCTTCCAGCAGATGCCTGGGGGATGGGGCGCCCAGAGAAGGGGGCTCGAGCAGGGAGCCTACTCCACCCCCCCTGCACCCCAGCCGTGGTACGGCTTTAAAATCCTGCGGAGTTTGTCATAGGCCGGCCTCACCACGCATGCGCATAGGCGAAGTTGAGTTTTTTTTTTTTCTCTTTCTTTTCTCCCCCCTTCCCTCTCTTTCCAGCCGCCTTTGGTTCTGCAACTTAAAAAAAAAAAAAAAGAAAAAAATTTTTTTTTTTTTTTTTGAACAGCAGGGGAAAGCGGAGTCCGGAGAGAGGGAGAGAGTGAGGCGGTTGGCTAGGAGGGCCGGGGGGTGGGGGGTCGCGGTCCCCGCGGTCCCCGCGGTCGGTCAGTCTGTCTGGCGGGCGCAGGATCGCGTGGAAGGCTGCAGCGAGCTCCGGGGCGCCGCCTCCGCCGCCCAGAGTCCGCTTCGGGGCGGCCGCCGCCGAGCCAGCTCCTCCCGCCGCCGCCGCCTGCTCGCCCGCCCTCGGCCCCGGCGCCAAGCGAGGAGGTGGGCGGCCGCGCCGGCCATGGAGCGCCGCAGCTGAGCCGCCGCCGCGGGGCCCCGGGCCCTCGCCCCTCCCCAGCCCGCGCCCGGGGCGCCCCGCGCCTGGGAAGGCGGGGAAAGACGGGGACTAACCCGGAGAGAGAGAGGAGGGAGCGGGGAGGGGGGAGCCCGCGCCTCCCCTGGGGCCGTCGCCCACCGCCCGCCGCCCCCGAAGCCGCCGCGCGCCGAGCTTTCGAGGGACGACTCTGCACCCATTTCGCGCCCCTCCTCTTATTTTTTATTTTTATTTCTTTTGCCAAAACCCTAAAATGAAAGGACAAAAGTTGGCGCTGACTCTCGTACTCCGGATGGCGACTTGTGCGTTTCCAGCGGCATCTCCCGGAGAAAAAGCCGTGCGCGCCTGATTGTTCCGTGGCCCCAAAGCTCCAGTGTGTGTGTGTGCGTGCGTGTGCGTGGGGGGGGGCGGGTGTGTATCTGTGTGTGTACACAGACGTCCGCACACTCACTCGCGGCCGCAGGAGCAGCGCCGGGAAGCAGACGCTTCGGCCCCAGACTCGGAGAGGAGGAGCTGCAGCGCAGGAGGCGTGAGCCGCGGGGAGTTCGGCACGATCCGCCGTGTGAATGGACCGGGGGCACCTGGGCGCGCGGATCGCCCCCGCCCCCGCCCCGGGCCAGCGCTGAGGACTGGGGCATTTTTTTCACCCTCTTGTGAAGAATTTTTTTTTTTTTATTATTTGTTGTAAAGTCTTTTGCACAATCACGCCCACATTTGGGGTTGGAAAGCCCTAATTACCGCCGTCGCTGATGGACGTTGGAGAGGGAGCGCCTCGCCGCGGAACAGTCGCCTGCACGCCCTCGCCGGACCCGCGGCTCCCTCGTTGCGCGCCGGCCCGGCTCTGCCCCTGCGGCCGGCCCGCGGGCTCCGGCGCCCCCTCGGCCCCCGGGCGCACCCCGGCGCTGCTGCGGCTCGGGCCCCCGGGCTCGGGCGCCAGGGACCGCTTCGCCACCGATTTCCTGCGCCTGCCGGACGCGCCCCGGAGGAGCCCGCCGCTCCGCGCCGGATCGTCCCCCCGGGCTTAACCCGGCCGCTCCGCTCGGATTCCTCGGCTGCCCTCGCTCCGGTGGCGACTTCCTCCCCGCGGCCGCGTCCCCTCCCCCTCGCCATGAAGGTAGGTGTTCTGCGCGCTGCCGACGCTCGCCACTTTTTTTTTTTTTCCTCCCCTCTTTGCATTTTTTCTTTTGGAAGTTAACTGGACCCCCCCCCCCAGCACGCACACACACACACACACACACACACACACACACACACCCCTCTCCCTATACCTCCATCTCTCCTACCGCCTCCAGGAGCTGAACTCCATAGCCGAGCTGGCAGGGACCCCCATCCCTTCGCCCACCGCCCCCCTCGCGCACCGCCTGCGTCTCTCGGGACACCTCTCCTCCCGCTAAAAGTCACTGCAGACCTAGACTTTGGAGAAAAAGGGAGGATAAGCAAGGGCAGAACCCCCGAGAGCGGTTCACAGATGATCTTCTTTTTGCCCGGAGGAACACCAGTGTCATTTACTAGGTATATTTCAGGAACAGGATAATGATTCAATTCAACAAATATTTATGAAGCGCCCACTGCGCGGGCACCGAGAGGGTGTGTGGCCGGGGCTCGGGAAGGGGAGGAGGACTCCCTGGCTGGGAGACCGGGCAGCAGGAGCCGACACCCCGGAGCGGTGCACCGCCCCCCTCTTCCCCGGTGCTCTGCGGCGGGAGGCCAGGTTGCAGCGCTGCGGGCCGTGTGCCTTTAAGAGCGCCTGGTGGGGGGCCAGCGCGCACCCCGGCGCGGGAGCCGGGTCGCGTTATTAGCATTATTAGCCGCCACTGGTGAGCTCGGCCCCGGGCCCGGGCGGTGGGGGCGGGGAGCGCTGGCAGCGGTGGCTCCAATCCGTCCGCCGGGAGAGCGCGCCCCGGCCCCCTGCGCCGAATCCGCCGCGTCCTTTGGAAACATTTGGGCCTCCGCTTTGGGAGAGCGGGCGAGGGGGGGGGGGGCAGTTTGTGAACTCTTGTTTGTTTTAATTGTCAGTTGTATGTTAAAGCCGAGTCACACACTCCGAGGGTCACCGGGAGTTCACTTTTGCGAGAAGTTAACATTTCTTCCTGCAATATAACTTGTTATTTTCCAAACAACTTCTCCGTCCTCCGAGCTTCGGTCCTTATTTCTACTCTTCTTGATCGTCTCTCATTTTACTTTAATAGAACGGTGAAGGTTGGAACTGGGATTAAGGGGTTTCCTAAAACAAACAAAATTCCTGCACGCCTTCCCAAAAAAGTCAAAAAATAAAAAAAAAAGAACCCCAAACCTGGAGACCCCGCGGCCTTGTTTTACTTTCCCAATTCCAGTTTGGCGTCGGGGCCCCTTCTCCTCTCCCGTTTTTAAATGGACAACCCGCTGATGAGAAGCCCCCTGGAGCCAGGGGTGGGATCGCACCTCCTCAGCCCCTGCTCTCCCGCCGGGGCTCACCGCTGCTCCAACCTGATATGGAGATTTCGTTTGTATACAGCGTCTGCCAGGGGAGCTCCGAGGGGGCAATGCTGAGAGCGCGCGAGCGGTGGAGACGCGGTGGAAACTGTGTCCGAGTGCGTAAATCCGTGCCCTCCGTGTTGTTGGGGGGGGGGGGGGCAAGGGGACGAAAGGGTCAGTTGTTCTCGGGCATTGGGCTTGCCAGCCCTAATCCCGCCGGGCCCACAAAGGAGGACCCTCTCCTGGAGGACTGGGCCGGGTGTCCCAGGCCTTTGCCTTTCCTCCCCCGAGCGCCCCGGCGCACAAGGGGTTAGCGCCGTGCGCTCGGAGCTCAGCTCTTCCCGCTGCCTTTCCATCCTCGCCGTGCGGTGCCGGCTGCCCCCTGTTGGCCGCCTCGAGGTAGGGCGCCTGGGAGTCTTGCTTGGGGCGGGCGGTCAGCTGCTCGCCTCTCCCTCCCACCTCTGGCTCAGCTCGTCCTTCCCGACCCCCAGGCCCTCCTCTCCCGGGAGGGCCCCTCCGAGGCCCCCGGAGGACAAGCTGCACTGCGCGGCCGCCGCAATACAGAAGGGGCAGGGGTCCGACCCAGCAAACGGGGCCCCGGCGAGTGGAAGGAAGGGCTTACCTCCTCCCCAGGGCGTAGGAACAGGAGCGTCGCCCTAGGAGGCCTAGGGTACGGCCTCGGCGCTCCCACCCGTGCTGTCTGTGGGAGACGAGTGTTGCTTTCTCTTTCTCGGCCTCAATTTCTTCTTCTATTAAAAAGTGGAGTTGAAACTGCCTCTGGACGGGGGGTGGGTTGAACTGATCTTTAATTTTCTTTCTCCTTCACTTTGCTCTTCCTCTGGCTGGAGCTGAGAGCCTGTCTTTGGAGTTAGCCTGTGTGAGGAAGGTGTAAGTGGTTGTGTGTGTGTGTCTGTGTGTGTGTGTGTGTCAGAGAGAGAAATAAAGTCTTGACGTCTGAAGAGACTTGTCTGGGGATGGAAGTGGGGGAGATAGGGAACAAAACCCGGCTCGGACACCATTCTTCCTTTGGAGACTCCCTTGTTTCCCGACCTGCTGTTCAGTCCTGAGCCCAGGCAATCCTTGCATTGATCTGGGCACAAGGAGCTCTCTCCACCTTAGAACTCTGTCTCTCTCCCAAAGCCCCCCCCCCCCCCCAACACACAAACAACACATAGGCAGCGCTGTAGACACAACAAAGCAGTGAGGGGCAGCCTCAGTCCCCCTGAGCCCAAGCTGGAGGCTTAGGGACGCCCTACCTCCTGGTCTGTTCCCCAAAAGCGAACCTCCCTCCCATCGGTGGCCCCAAGCTCATCCTCATCCGCTCGGCTTCTCTGCTGGCACTTCCTGCGGCAGGGCATCCCAGTTTTGTGGTTGCAGCCTTTATCTCCCACAATTTTCTCTGTTACTGTTACTCTTCTTTGGAGAGAGATCAGAGTGGGGAAAACAGTTTATTTCCCACCAAGAGCAGAGATTCTTGCAGTTTCCTATCCTTTTAGCCACCGTGATGAGCCCAGGTCGAACTCATTTTTGATTCCTTAGCTGGTCTCGCTCTTCATTTCCATTCTCCCAGACTTGGGGGGACCCTGGACGCAAAAAAGCCTAGTGGAAGGGGATGACCAGACTGAATGAGGTGTAGTACCAGTGAGTGAGGGTCAAGAATCTTCTTCCTGCCTTTGTGGAATTTCTCTTTAGGGGCCAGGGGGCTGAGGACTTGGGTGCAGCCTGCGCGCTCGGAGGCTTTCTGTGGCCTGGGAACCTCCTCCAACCAGAGTGATGGATTCCTCTCTTTCACCCCTCATCACCCTCAGTCCGCACCCCAATTGATGAAGGTTTTAGAACACCTTCAATCCACTGTGAAGGCTTTGTTGGAGAAACAGAATCCGCATCACTGCGTAGAGCTGCTCCGGCTTTGGAAACAGGGCGCTCCACTGCCCTACCCCCACCTCACCCCTCCCCTGCGCTAGAACCGCTCAAGTGCCCGCAATCCTCCTCCCCATCGCCTGCTGGGAACAGATCGTCAGGATCCCTACCTAAGTGGGCTTCTCGTGGCCCTGAAAGTGTTCGAAAACATTTAGCCCGTTCTTTGGTAAACTCAGCTTCTGCCCAGAACTTTTATTTCCACACACTCCCCTGTGTGACCATTCCAGGAGAGGTCTCATTTCATACCGTCTTTTCGGATCGGATCTCTTGGTGAACAGGCAGGGGTGTTTACCCTACAGAGTCTAAGTATTATTTATTAGGGAGTTCGCTGTGAGTTCTTTCAGCCCTTCAGACTTGTGGGGCCTTTTGGGGGGTTGCACGGGGATTGGAGCGGGAAGAGGGCCAAGGTGTTTCCGGGCAAGCACGCGGGGTTAAGTGGAGACGCGACTCGAAGGGCTCTCCTGCAGGATCCCCTTTGGGACGCCCCTGGCCTACCCCCAGTCTGGAGCTGGGGAGACCTGCGTCTGGGAGACCCAGAGGCCCACTCCCAGTTAGGAACGGGCGGACTCTCCCCGGGGTCATCGGGCCCAAAGTCGGTTCGGTTTGTGTGGCTTCGCCTCTAACAAAGAGATCCGCTGTAATCCGCCGAATCTGTTATCAATTTCTCCGCCGCCCGCGCCCCGCCCCGCGCGCCCCGCCCGTCGGGAAGCTCTGAAAGTGCGCGCGGCCAGCGGCAGCCTTCCCCGCCGGCGTCTCGGAAGCACGTCGGTGCGTGTGTGTCTGTGAATGCGTTTGAGTGTGTGAACGTGCAGCAGTGTGGTTGCGAGTGTGCGTGTGCGCGCGCGGCCCTGGCCGCCGAGGGGGAGAGTCGACTTTGCAGCCTGGGCCGCGCGCGAAGGCAGACCTCGCAGCGCACCCCCTCCCCTGGAGGAAACTTGACACTTCGGGCGGGGGTGGGGAGGGAGACCGAGCCTCCTCTCTCCGAGGCTGGGGAAACCCCAGGTTTCTACTCTCCGGGATGCGCCCCTCGCCTTGCGGCGTTTGGAGAAGGAGTGGGCCCAGGGCTCGGAGCCCTGGTTAGCGGGCGCGGGGACCGCACAAGCATTTCCTCTTGGAGAAGCCCGGAGCTCCCCTGGTCAAGGAGACCGCGGGCACGGGGGAGCCGTGGCACGCTCCTGGGCCCCAGCGCGCTTTCACGGCTGCCTGGGTCCCCTCAGCCCCTTCGCCCGCGCACGTTCCAGGCTCCTCTGCCGCCGGGAGGAGGCTCACCTTTCTCCCCCCCGCCCCCCCCCCCCCGGAGAAAGGGGCTCCCTCGGGGGCTGCGGGCGGCGCAGCGCGGCCGGGTCACGTTGATCAGAAACGTAAAAGGGGATTTTTTGGAAACCCGCTCCTCCCACCCGCACGCGCCACGGCCTCGCGCCCCCGCCGCCTACAGGTGGAGAAGTCCCCAGTGGGGAGGCACGGCCGCGAAAGCTTCCAGGGCCACCACCCCCTGCCCCTGGAAGCCCTCGCGGCGGGAGGCTGCGCCGCCGCGGCCCTTTGCGCCTTGGAACCCAGGGGCTCCGCGGCCGCGCGGGAGCCTGCGCATCCCCGGCCCCGCCGAGGGCGGACTCGCGCGCGCTGCGGCCTCTCCCTGCGCCCGCGCCGTTCCGGGCTCACCGAACCGCGTGTGAGCTGGGCCGGCCGGTGCGCCGAGGTGCTGCACGGCCAGACCCGCAGCGCCGCGATGGCCAAGGGGCCGCGACCCCAGACCCCGGACCTAAGGAAACGAGCCCCCCTTGGCTTCCTGTCCTCTTTCCCCGTGGCAGCTGTCAGGAGTGGGGGCAGCCGGGGGGCGGGAGTGACATGAGAAACCAGAATTCGCGGGAGGCCAGGGAAGGGATCCTGGATCCTCTCCCGGGACAGCGGGGGCTCGGACTCCTTTCTTCCCTCCGGGGTGCTGTCCCTTCTCTGGGGGGTACACTGGCTCGGAGGAGGAGGCCTCAGGCAGGGGAGAGGGCACTGTTTTCCCGCTTCCTTGGTTGGGAGAGCACATCTCTCTCGTTATCCCCGGTGCCCCCCGTCTCCAACCCCACCCCAATCTGGTGGAACAGTGTCCTAAGGAAACCCAGGCTGCCCTCCCGCCCCTCCCCACACCCTCTGGAAGCGGCTTCCCCCCCAGAGCGGCCTGTAAACTGATTAGGAAACATACGCTGTTAATTCCGAGCTGCATTTCCCAGCTGGGCACTCGCGCGCGCGCCGCTCCCCGGGGCCTCGCCCCCCACCCCTGCCCTTCCCTCCCGCGTCCTGCCCCCTCCCCACCCCCACCCACCCCCACCCCACCCCCGCGCCGGCCACCCCGCCTCCTCCGCAGCCGCCGGCGGCGTGCTCCACTCGCCTTCGCGCTCCTCTCGCCCATGGAATTAATTCCGGCTCCACTTGTTGCTCGGCCCAGGTCGGGGAGCGGACGCGGGTGGCTGCGGGTTCCCGAGTGAATTCCCGAGCGGGGACCCCGCAGAGCGCGCACTAGAGGGGAGCAGGGGGTGCGGGAAGCGGCCGAGCAGGAGAGAGGCAGCGCTTGGCACCGGGGCTTTGGCTCCACAGCATTGGGACATGTTTGTAATCGCTGGCGAGCCCCGCGCGCAGGATCCCAGCGAAATCAGATTTCCTGGTGAGGTTGCGTGGGTGGATTAATTTGGAAAAAGAAACTGCCTATATCTTGCCATCAAAAAACTCAACGGAGGAGAAGCGCAGTCAATCAACAGTAAACTTAAGAGACCCCGGATGCTTCCGTTGTTTAAACTTGTATGCTCGAAAATTATCTGAGAGGCAATAAACATCTGCTCCTTTCTTCCCTCTCCAGAAGTCGATTGGAATATTAAGGCCAGGAGTTGCTTTGGGGACGGCTGGAAGTGCAATGTCTTCCAAGTTCTTCCTAATGGCTTTGGCCATATTTTTCTCCTTCGCCCAGGTTGTAATAGAAGCCAATTCTTGGTGGTAAGTTCCTTCTAAGTACATATGCTTTGTTTTATTTTATTTCTTTTTTTTAAGAAAAGATTCATGTGTACGATGCTGCAGTATTTAAAGCAGAATCATGAGTTTGAGTGCCTTTAATACAGACGTGCCTAATATGATTTGTTTGTATATCTGGAAATCGGATTTTTTTTTAAGTTGTTAATATCGTCAGGCTTAATCTGTAGCTCCGTAGGGAATGCGACCCTATAAATCTACACCTTTTTCTATGAGGCCCTTGTTCGGATGTCTGCTTGTAGTACATCATGTAATAAAAGGGGACCGAAATTCACGTCTCTAATAATTGTGAGCCTATCTATAAAGTTTACTTTTTGCCACCTCGAGGTAGTAAAAGTCAGCTCCAGCTTTTATTTTTGGTCATTGTGGTTACTAACCTTCGGGGTCTGAGGTAGGCAGAGTGTTCTAGGAAGACAGCTACACTGCAAGTGGGCGAGGACTGGGGCTTGAAATCTGATCAAAAGGAGGTGAACGTGAAGTAGTCAACCGTCCCTAAGTGAGCGTTTCTCCCTGGTTAGGGGCCCGTGTAGACAGACTGCAGTATATCCAGAGGATTATTTTTGACGGTGTTCTGGATATTTTTTTCCCCTGTAAATGAACAGTGTTTTTCTGACTGTCAAACATGACTTGTATTCACTGGATACCCTGTCTTGGGTCTCTCACAATCACATAAGGAGCCCTTTTAAAATGTCCAGAGAACATGGTGGATTTTATGCAGCCTCTATACTTGTCTCCCTGTTCTTCCATCGGTCAGAGGGAGCTGCTATCTCCTCCCCGTGTCTAATTGTGTCTACTTTCGGCATTCATACGTTTCCAAGGCACATCGGTCCAATTTGTGGGGCAAAGTGAGTCACTTTCTCTCATGTCAGAGGCCCGTCCCCAAAAACCGCCATTCCCCCCTCTTCTGAGTGATTTCGGAAATATTGGTTCAGGTATATGGCAATGAGGGCAAAGAAGGGAGTGAAAACCTAACTGGGGAGCCAGATGGCGGGGTGGGGACTACACAATACCTCCGTTTTCTGAGTGCAGTTGAAACAGAGAAGTTTTATGAAGCCCTTCTCATACTTTGTCATGAGGACAAGCAGGAGAGAAAAAGCATCTGTGTGCTTAAAACTATGTATTGCTGACATGCTTTCAGGGGGCCTACCTCAAGAGTTCACGTAAATCTTGAATGCACATCTCCCCCCTCCCCTTTTTAGGTCGCTAGGTATGAATAACCCTGTTCAGATGTCAGAAGTATATATCATAGGAGCGCAGCCTCTCTGCAGCCAGCTGGCAGGACTTTCTCAAGGACAGAAGAAACTGTGCCACTTGTATCAGGACCACATGCAGTACATTGGAGAAGGCGCAAAGACGGGCATCAAAGAGTGCCAGTATCAATTCCGGCATCGGAGGTGGAACTGCAGCACCGTGGATAACACCTCCGTTTTTGGCAGGGTCATGCAGATAGGTAGGAAACCATTTAACATATTTTTAAATACGGATCAAGTGTTCTCCTGAAGAAAGAGAAAAAGAAAAAAAGGGGGGGGGGGCTTCAGTGTGTACTTACAAGCTTGATAAGGAGGGAATCTCCCAGCAGGCTGACGGCTGGGGAACGTTAGTCACTACAACTACTTGCACGTTAATTCCTGTTCCCACACCTTGATTATAATAAGTTTTGGGCTGCTTTAACCAAATGAGAAGGGAAGCATCAGAGACACCTTCGTTTTTCCAAACACTCAATTTTTCTTAAAAGCATTTTGTTTAGAAGAGAAGCAGAACGCTTAATTTGGTTTCTCAAAAGGAGGTGAGGAAAGATGAGTCATTTATATCCTTTTAAGCTTCAAAACTCTTTTTAATGGTTAGAAGTTTCTTAAGCCACAATTCAAATGGCCCACGCATCAAACTAAATACTGTCATCTTTCGAATGTTGGCTATGTTGGAAGTGAATAAGGTTTTAATTTTCCTAATATAGATATTTCCTGAGGCCATAGAGATATATATGTTAAAACTTTATTTTTAGTCCCAGAAAGAATTTTAATTAGAAGTGATCCAATTTACGTTGCGATTTTGGCAATTGATATAAAAAGCACATGCCTCAGATCTCAGCCTAGAAACTAAAAAAAAAAAAAAAAAAAAAAAAAACAACTTAAATGTATTGCTCACAGTCAGATTCTTTATGTTAAACGTATCCTTGAACTTGTTATTCCGTGCAGGGAGGAGGTGGCATTAAAATGGGGCTAAAGGCAAAGAATTTGGAAAATCAGTTTGCCTCTGGTTTGGCTTAATAGCATAGGATACTATCTGACAGATGTGATCCTATGTGTGTTTTCTAGTGAGAATGTTTTAGGTCCATTTAGTTTTATGCAAACAAGCCCTTATAATTAATATGACCGCGGTGATTCCTAAAATAAGAAGCCATTTATCAAAGCAATTAACTGTTTAGACTGACTGAAGATAAAAAAGTTGGCTTAATATCCGTCACGGATGGATAAAATGCTTTTTTAAAAACCCTGAAAAGTGCATTCATTGAGAACAAAAAAGAGTTGTCAGTGGATGTTTGAGCCAAGCGACTTCATATACTAAAATAATACAGGACTGGAAGCCATTCCTCTAATTGAATGGCAAAATGGTCTGCAGCCCTCAGCCTGGCAGTTTCATAGGGCTTTGTCCTTCCTGTTAATGATTAAAATGTGCTAATGTATATACTGGGATCTGAATCCAGGAGTTGAGCGGCAGGAACACAGGAGCTTTCCCTGAACGAGGACTGCCCTATGTAGTTAACTGGGGGTGGTGGAGATTCCCTTCTGCACTGTGATATTGTGAGTAAGCTCAAAACTTTTTCTTTTTTTTTTAGCTGTATCAGAATGGTAAGTTGTCAGCTTTCCCTTCTCACCTTTGCGTTATATATTCCCCCTAAGCTCCTTTCCTCTCAAACTAAGGGAGCATTTTTTCACATGTATATGAGTTTGCAAAAGCCATACATTTTTTTTTTATGGTAACCAGGAGGCAAAATACCCATTGGAACAGTTTTTCTGTGTAGTGACTCGAACACAACTTTGATTTAAGGTCCTCTTCATTTGTAGCCTCTTTTGGGCCAAAATGTTCAGAATAAGCTATCATTTGCTAAGTGGATTTGAGTTCTGCTAGAGATTTATTTAAAATGTGGTCCAAGATTCAAAGAGCCTGCTTCCTCAGGGAACAAGCAGAACCTTTGGTACAAAGGCTTATATTTAATTGTCCCTTGCAAATACAGTGTCTGGTCCTCAGCTGTGTGGTACTCCCGTCTGGGTTGGTGGCAAGTGGGTGGGAGTAAAACCTCCTGGCAGCCTCCAAGGGAGCCCTGCTACATACTACCATCAAGTTAGCTGATATCCTGGGCATCTGAGAGCGCCCACCATCCTCCTTTGCCAAAGGTCCCCCAGGTTCTGGGGTCAGGAAGCTGCTGCTGGGCTTTTGGTGGAACACGGATGGGGCCTTCTCTTCTATTTATTTAAAAAAAGAGACGGAGAGAAGGAAAACCAGAGTAGAGTTTTGTGGAAGGGAAACATAGACCCAACCCCAACAGTGGGAAATTTACTTGGCTTTCAGTTTTCTATTTAAGAGTCTGTTTGAAGAGAAGGAGCTAAGGGAAAATTTAAAACACCTTTGATGCTTAAAGGGGTGTGTGTGTGTATGCGTGCGTGCATGCGTGCCCTTATGCACACGGGCGCTAACGCCCACTCCAGAGCACTTAGTATGCCAGGGACCCGAGCGCAGTTTGTGCCCGTGAGAATCTGACCCTGTGATGGGGCCAGTGTCTGAGAAACTCAGGCTGCCACTTCCATCCCTCTTTAACTCATTTTTTCTAGGGTGCCAGTTGCCTGGGAGGCACTGTACACAATTGGCTGGTGAAGGGCCCACTCTTCATTTTGGAAACTTCTCATTTTTCATCACGCTAACCTTTCCTCCAGCTTTTGTCTACGTCCCTTCTTTGTCTCCACACTGTGAAAAGATATATAAGAAAGGCTCCATTTTTAAGGGGTGTGAGGATCCAAATAGATGTAGATTTCGCAGGAAGGAAACCTAACTGAACCAGCAGTATTCCATACAGCATGGTTGTGTCCACAGGCTACTCGCCAAAGAGCACTTTTCAAACTGACGTTTTCTCTGCAGTGACAAAGTGGCTTAAGAGATTTCCACCAGGTTTGTGTTCCAGGGTAAAAAAGGAAATGCTCAAGGTAGACTCATTAGGAAAAAAAAAAAAAAACGCATTATTGGGTTTTGTATAAAAGCCCTTTTATGCACGATCTACTCACAGGACAGTGCCTTAGGTTCTTCTAGCTCCAGAGGATGGTTTATCTGTTTTCCTCTCGCTACTGCCTTATTCTACAAGTCTCCCATCCAGGACCACATTTTCTGTCCTATCAGTGTTGATCCTCAAATAACTCCCTTTAGAATCTTTCTGCTCACCTCATTTCTCTCCACTCTCTGATGGGCTCTGCCTCTCTAATTTGAGCTAGCTAGATAGAAGACCCCTTAGGAACTCTCTGGATCTTCCTGCCAACCACCAGCACGCTCCTCAAATCATTCATTTTTTAAATTGTGGGAGGGTAGGTCTGTGGTAACTGGGAACCTTCACCGTTCCTGGAAGGAGGAATCACAAATGTCTGTGGATTGAAGTATAGAGCTCAAGTCCCAGGAAGGGCAGCCTGCTGGATTCTGGAATTGGCATAGGCATCCTCAGGCTGACCTTTTTAGTTGGGGCTGAGTCCTGTTGTCAGCTGTTCTTCTGCTGGACCACCCCCTCCCTCCCCCGCTAAAAAAAAAGATGGTCAGCAAGCTCTTTAAGGGTTGGAGAAACTTCTGATATAGGGATTTCAGCACTAAAAGCGGCCTTTTTCTCCCTCCTGGACATCTAGTTCAATAGTCTTATTTTTATAGTTGAAGAAAGTGAGGCCCCTGTGCCCCAGCATACCCCTCAGGCCCAGCTTCAGCCCACCCCAGGTAGGGGGGGGCGGTTAACCCTTTCTCTCTGGCACCACTACATTTTTATCAAGTGGCTTCTTGTTACCCATAGAAGTGTCTCCAAGTACGCGTGAAAGTTAAAGTAGACTATGATGGCCTCCATTTTCCCTCTGACAAATGGGACTACAGGAAGTAGACATTACAAGTTTGGGGAAGGAGAAGACTCTTCTTTTCCCCTTAGATTGTGCTTTCTTCCTGCTTGCGATTGATTCTAACAGTTTGAGGCAGAGGCTCTGCGAGGGGGGCAGGTGGGTGGCTGGGTTGCAGAAGTAGCCTCTAAGGCAGCAGGCTGCTTTACAAGTCCACTGCCATCTTCCTGAATAAGTATCAGGCCAAAGCAACTTGGGATGTAAGAAGAGGCCAAGCTTCGCTCTGATACCCCAGGAACAGGGCGCCGCCTTCAGCCCAGGGCGTGATCCTGGAGTCCGGGGATGGAGTCCCACAGCAGGCTCCCAGCATGGAGACTGCTGCTCCTCCCTCTGCCTGTGTCTCTGTCTCTCTGTCTTTCTCGCTCTCTGTCTGTAATAAATAAATAAATAAAAATCTTAAAAAAAAAACTAAAAGAAAAAAAAAAAGATTAGAAAGGGGAGGTCAGGGGCCTGGCCCTGCGTGGTGATGGAGCAGGGGGAGCCAGGCCCCAGGTCCCCGCCCTGGCCTGAGACTCCAGGCCTGGCCACTTCTGCGGCCCTGCCCGAGCTAACTCAGAATGACCCCAAACGTTCAAATCAGTGTCAGGAAGTCTCCCCACATTCTGTTCGCCCTCAATGGCTTCTTTCATGCGCAGTTTTGGGAAGGAAGTTTCCAGGACTTTGGAGGAGCTGGAGGCAAAGCCAGGCTGGCGCTCGCCCGCGCGGGGCTCTGGCTCCTCGGGGTCAGAGTGGAGACGCCAGGGGTCCCGGGCGCCGCGCACCTGCCGGGGGCGGGCGGGGCGGGGCGGGGCGGGGCGGGGCGGGCGCCCGGTGACCCCGCGTCCCGCCCGCAGGCAGCCGCGAGACGGCCTTCACGTACGCGGTGAGCGCCGCGGGGGTGGTGAACGCCATGAGCCGCGCGTGCCGCGAGGGCGAGCTCTCCACCTGCGGCTGCAGCCGGGCCGCGCGCCCCAAGGACCTGCCGCGGGACTGGCTGTGGGGCGGCTGCGGGGACAACATCGACTACGGCTACCGCTTCGCCAAGGAGTTCGTGGACGCGCGCGAGCGGGAGCGCATCCACGCCAAGGGCTCGTACGAGAGCGCGCGCATCCTCATGAACCTGCACAACAACGAGGCCGGCCGCAGGGTGAGTCGGGGCACCTGCGGCCCGGGGGCACCTGCGGCCGGGGGTTGGGGGGGGGTCCCGCGCCGCCCCGCCCGCGAAGGTGCGCCTGATGCTGCCTGACAAGGAGCTTTCTGGGCCCCTGTCCTTAGTCCCCAGTGCAACTGGGCAGCTCAGCTCAGAGACAAAGATGTGCATAAAGGTCGCCCTCCCCCCTGGGACGTGTGTGTGGCTGCGCTTCCCCTGGGGCGACGGAGCTCCCTACCCCGGGGGGTGCCCAGTGGGGGGACCCGGCCTTCCCCGGACTCTCCGACCCCCTCGCTTGGTTCCTCCTTGCCTCCTCCCCTGGCATTAGAGAGCAGGCCTGAGGGTTTTGTTTTGTTTAAGGCGCTTCTCTAGGAAAACGACAGCAATTTTATAGGTCTGCCCATCAAGGCCGATCGAGGGTGGCTCTGGACAGAAGAGAGGGTCACTCAGAAGGGCCCAGAGAGCCCAGCTTCGCAAGCCTGGTCACCAGCCTTCTGGGGCCACTCTTTCCTTCCCCTGGTGGGAAGCTTCTCCACAATAGTTAAAAAGACCCTTTTTTTCCCTGCGGTTAAACACATGGCACTTTATGGCTGCTTTAAAATGAAGGGGTGAAACTTTTCTTAACTTTGGCAGCATTGAAAACCAGGGTCATTATTTTTTCACAGAACCCAAGGTAGGTGCCAGGAACTTTCTGGTCAGAGATTTCACTCTTCTGTATTTTGGGGTGAGGAAAAGGGAAGATAATCACAGAGTAAAATATAGAGGACTGGGAGGAGCCTTAGAACCCTCTAACCACACACCCTCATTTTTAAAGCTTGGGAAACTGAGGCCCTAGAGAACTGCTTCATGGCCATGGAGGAAAATTGATGGATTGAGATACAGGCCCAGGCACGTTTTTATTAAACTCATGCGTCACAGCTCAAAGGTAAAGGGCTATCAGCTTTGGAATGAAAGAAATCTAAGTTAAGATCCAATTCTGTGCCTTTCTAGGTGTGAGCCTCAGTTTCTACGTTTCCACATCTGTTGGATGGCCATGGCATTAACTATCACTCCGAGTTATAGGAGGACTGACTGGGATCATAGAGGAGGTGGATCCAGACAGAGTTGCCAGTGCTTGACCATCTCTCACCAGTAAAATAAGAATAGTTCAGTCCAAGGGTGGAGTTTAGTGTCAGCCTGTAGTAAGTGCTTGATAAATCCTAACTGAATTGTGAGACATGCAGAAGTTAGGGAACAGAGAAGTCGAAGATGATCTAGACGATTCCGGCTAGCCCAGCTTCTCACATTGATGGTAAACGTTGGAGGTGTTGGGGAAGGACTAAACTGGGCAGATTTTTTTGCCCCTGGTGGCCTGAGGGGTCAGATTATTGCTCCAGAGGGAGCGTGGCCTCTCCTTTCTCAAGCCTCCCATTGCTGTCTCTCCCCGTGGCAGCTGACCAAGGCCACATAATGGGCATGTCAGCCCCACGCTCTGTGGGAGCCCATAAAGCTTGGCCCTGTCCTCACAGGGGACACATCACATTACTCTGTGCATACAGTGTGCCCAGTGCCTTAGACCAGAAGTGCCTCCAGGACAGAGATGTGGTTGGCTCTTCTGGGCCCCACTGTGCCCATGTTGGGTACTTTCATCCATGTAGGGGATTTCTTTGACTCCTCTCATGAGGAGAAATGATCTGGGGCCTGGCAACCAAGGAGAGACAGTCAAGGGATTTCCAAGTAGAGAACGGGGGTTTTGGAGAGTTGGAAAAGCACCTTTAATATTATCAGAATTTCGTTTAACATCTACATTTTTGAAAAGTGAGTGAGCTCTTTTTGTAGGTTTTATTATTTGAGCAGTGAGCTGAGCTTGGATTCTGACAGATGAGGTTACATGTAGAAGATAGTTTTTCTCCAGGACAGTGGGGGTGGAGAGGACGAAATCGGGACACTGTGCCAGGAAATCCTATTAGAATCGCCTTGGGGCATTAGCTTTTTATTTTCCTCAAAGGGGAGCAAAGGTTAAATACATTTGCAAAACCCTTCTGCACATTAGCTGAGTGCCTGAAACTCTTTATGCCAAGGGAGTACATTGTGCCCCCCACACTTTTGAAAAAAAAAAAAAAAAAAGCCCCTTATGAATCTTTAGAGGACAAAGGTGGCTATTTGGTGTGGTGTTCAGGATGGAAGGAGCCTTCTAGATCACTCCAGGCTCCAGGGTCCTGAGAGGCCCTCTGCAGCATGCCAGCACTACGCCGACTCTGGAGGGTGACCAGCACAGGAACTGTGGGCAGTGGGGACTATAAATAGGCGGCCACCACCTCCCAGGCTGCTGGGCACAGTGCCATGAGGTCAGGCCAGTGGGCACTGCAGCTGGGAGGCCAGGGTGACCTGGTGAGAGCCCAGGATCGGCACCCAGATGCCGTGGGCTCATCACCTTGGAGAAAGAGCAGATTCATTGATTGCATGCCCTATGCCAAGCACTTTCCTTTTATCCCCTAATTTTATCCTTTTAACAATATTGTGAGGTTGGCAGCCATTACATTACAGTTCCCCTTCACAGATAGAGGAGGCTCTGAGAAGTAAGGCCCGTTGCCGGAATTCAGGGGCACAGTTAGGACAGCACGCTATCAGCCTAGCTCCTGTGCAGATGCTCTCATCTAGGCAGCGGGGAGTAGAGTTGGGGACTGTGCAGGAAGTAGGAGTGAGAGCACCTGAGATCCAGGCCTGGTTTCCCCACATTCTAGTTGTGTGGCCTTTGCAGGCCAGTTTTCCTCTCTGTGCCACTATGGCATCATCTAATCCATTATGGTGTTATTTAGGAGGATTCAAGGAGGTAAATAGTATCAAGGCTCTGATGGCAGTGCCTGGCACACAGCAGTAATAACTGATTAATATTGGAACCCTGATCCCACTTGGGCTGGACACCCTCTCCACCCTCCCACTTACCAACCAGCTGGGTGCCCACGGGCAGGTGACTGAGCATGAGCTTGCAGCCCAGTTGCCTGGGTTCAAATCGTGGCACCCCTACCTTCCAGTGGCTGGGTAAGTAAGTCAACTCTGTATAGGCCTCACTTTTCTTCTCTGTGAAATGGGCACACACTAGCTAGCACTTCTCCCAGAGGCTGGCTGAGGGGATTAATCCAGGTGATGGAGGAGAGAATTGTGAGTAATCTATGGGGTGAGCATTCAGGATGTCTAAATTAGTTGCTGTAACATTTTCTTGGAAAAGCAGCAGCAACCAGAGTGGTCTCCTGTTCCCATTTAAGAAAGCGGGTTGTTTAGCCCGACGGAGTGTAAGAGTGAGGGGCCCAGAGCCTGTTTATTTTTGTAGACTCTGTAGAGAAGGCGACAGCACCTTCTGGTGGCACAGGGTATAGGCCAGGCCCTGGCGGGGCCGGGTGACCTCGGCTCCACGGGGAAGGTGGAGCGGAGCTTTGGTAACCTGCCACCGCCTGGGCCCTGGCTCCTGCCCCGATGGCGCGTCCGCTGACTGTCCCATCTCCCCACAGACGGTGTACAACCTGGCCGACGTGGCCTGCAAGTGCCACGGGGTGTCGGGCTCGTGTAGCCTCAAGACGTGCTGGCTGCAGCTGGCCGACTTCCGCAAGGTGGGCGACGCCCTGAAGGAGAAGTACGACAGCGCAGCGGCCATGCGGCTCAACAGCCGGGGCAAGCTGGTGCAGGTCAACAGCCGCTTCAACTCGCCCACCACGCAGGACCTGGTCTACATCGACCCCAGCCCCGACTACTGCGTGCGCAACGAGAGCACCGGCTCGCTGGGCACGCAGGGCCGCCTGTGCAACAAGACGTCCGAGGGCATGGACGGCTGCGAGCTCATGTGCTGCGGCCGCGGCTACGACCAGTTCAAGACCGTGCAGACGGAGCGCTGCCACTGCAAGTTCCACTGGTGCTGCTACGTCAAGTGCAAGAAGTGCACGGAGATCGTGGACCAGTTCGTGTGCAAATAGTGGGCGCCCGCCGCCCGCCTGTCACCCAGCCCCGCTCCCAGGACCCACTTATTTATAGAAAGTACAGTGATTCTGGTTTTTTTTTTTTTTAATATTGTTTTATTTTCCCCTGAGAATTGCAACCGGAACCATTTTTTTTTCTGTTCCCATCTAAGAACTCTGTGGTTTATTATTAATATTATAATTATTATTTGGCAATAATGGGGGTGGGTGGGAACCAAGACAAATATTTATTTTGTGCATCTTTGAAAAGGTAAGACAAGACTTCTTTGGATGGTGTAGGATGAGGGGGGATTACATGTACCCTGTGTGCACATCTAGAAGGGAAAGGAAATATGCTTTCTTTTTCTCAACTGCGGGGTCAAATACAGGACAGGTAGCATCCAGCTGGAAGGGGGTGGTACAAATCTATGCATGATTCAGCTTCTGTGACCAAAATGAATTGTAAATGCTCTGGGGAAAGTCGAGAGATCTTGAGAAACAAACAGAAAAATGAGACCCCACCCCATCCTTCCCTAGGGGCTGCCAGCCCGAAACATTTTCAAAATGGTAATTTAAAAAATAACAGCGAGAATCTCACATCCCTCGAAGATAGGTCATTTGTGTCATTTTCATCAAATGTTTTACCTGCAGATGGTCCTGTACTAGTAGCTACTGAAAACTTGGGGAACAGGGAGGAAAGCCCCGGAAGGTAAAAACAACCTTAAAAATGCCTTTATCAAGATACCGATTTGATTCTGTTACAGGAATTAGGTGATCAGATTGGAAAAGGATCCCCAAATGATTCCGGGTACTAGACTTTTTTTGTTTGCAGAGAGGCGGGGAGGTTGGCTTGAACAGAAAAAGAAAAATATACTGTAATTTTCTTAGGGATGCTTGGTTAATAAATGATAATGATGAAAATAATAAGCGAATTCCGTTCACAGATCCTCAGCCCAGACAACAAAGTAACTGCGTGCAGGTCGGCCGCTGCATCAGAGCAGAAGCCCTGTGTGAGGGGAGAAAAGTGAAATCGGCCCTCCCCCTCGCCCCCAAGTCCTCTCTGATTCCTCCTTGCCTTTGCTGCGATGTGATGCTGGCCACGTTGCCAAACGGCAGCTCCACTGGGTCCCCTTTGATTGTGGGACAGGAAATGAATCATTACAAGCTCCACTTGGGAAACAGTTTGCTACTTAGGGATTTTTTTTCCCCCTAAAACTTTTATTTTGAGGAGCAGTAGTTTTAAATGTTTTAATGACATTACACGGCTAACAGAGTTCCCAGAGGTGTTGCAGCGTTTCATTCTCGTGATCCTGTGTGTAGACTATCCACTCCAGCTTTTCCTATTATACTGCAGGTATACCCTAAGACTGTTCCTAGTGTACTTGAACAGTTGCATTTATAAGGGGGGGGATGTGGTTTAATGGTGCCTGATATCTCAAAGTCTTTTGTACATAACATATATATATATACACACATCTATATATAAATATAAATATAATTATATCTCAGCGCAGCCAGTGATCTGTAGTTTACCCTGGGGTTATTTCTTGGTCTAGAGCATTGTTGTCCTTCATTGCAACCCAATTGGGATTTTTTCCAAAAGGTTTCCAGGTTGAGCTTGGGCTGTGGCCCCGATGCGATCACACTAGGAGCATCACGAAGCAGACTTGTTTTTTCCGAGGAATCTGGAAGGTCTTAACTGATAATGCATGTTGGTTTGAAGATTTCTTTTATCATCCCTGCGCCACCCCCTTTTCTCTAACCTCCGTTTCTGTACGCTTTCCAGAAAGGGCATTACTCATTTGTCATAGACATAGGAATGAAGAGAGATTCAGAACTCAGAAACATTGTCAACATTTCCATTTCCTTGGTTCATTTTGTAGAGTGGAAACCAGTGCCTCTTAGATCTGCTAGTACCAGTATTGAGTCTGTGAGGAAAATGGAGCTCACGACATACATAGTTTATAAAAATTTTTTTTTTTTTTTTAAAGCAAAGGACACCTCTTTCCTAAAAGTGCCATCAAACGTGTTCTTATCTCAGACTTACGCTGTTTTAAAAGTTTGGAAAGATACATATCTCCTGCAACCCTCCTAGGCTCGGTGGCCTTCATGATCACCTCTGCCACCTGTGGCTCTTTAATTTATTGCACGAAGATATTCACGTCCTCTCAGTTGCAGTGCATTGCAAGCAGAAGATCTTGAAATTAAAAAGCACTAATTAGTTTAAAATGTCACTTTTTTGGTTTTTATTATACAAAAACCATGAAGTAATTTTTTTTATTTGCTAAACCAGATTTTGTTCCTTTTTAGTGATTCATGTTTATGAAGAGAGTTGAGTTTAACAATCCTAGTTTTTAAAAGAAACTATTTAATGTAAGATATTCTACTTGTCATTCAGATATTATGTATATCTTCTATGGCCTTATTCTGTACTTTTAATGTACATATTTCTTGTCTTGCGTGATTTGTATATTTCACTGGTTTAAAAAACAAACATTGAAAGGCTTATGCCAAATGGAAGATAGAATATAAAATAAAACGTTACTTGTATATTGGTAAGTGGTTTCAATTGTCCTTCAGATACTTCATGTGGAGGTTTTTTGAGAAACCATGAGGGATAGTTTAGAGTGACTACACGTCAGAATAACAGAAGAGTAGAGAGTTTTACCAAAACCAAACTTTGGAAGCTTCAAAAGATTTCTATATGTAACGGAACAAAAGGGGAATTCTCTTTCCTATATATGTTCCTCAAAAAAAAAAAAAAAAATCAAGCAGATGGCTTAAAGCTGGTTATAGGATTGCTCACATTCTTTTAGCATTATGCATGTAACTTAATTGTTTTAGAGCGTGTTGCTGTTGTAACATCTCCGAGAAGAACTGAAAAGGCACATGCTTTTATCCATGACCAGTATTTTAGTCCAAAAGTCTATTTGTGTTTACCACTGCATCTGTTGCACCTCTCTGTTTGAAGTTACTATGGACGTATTGTCTCTATGCCCCTTTGAAAGTACTTCTATGAAAAGCAAGCCTCAGTCTGGAGAGAATGAAACTCATTGGAAACTAAAAGGTTCGTTGTGTTAAGTGCAATTAATATGAGTTCTTGTGCTTTCTGAAAATGTACACCGAAATCTGGCCAGCGCCGCACAGCCCAGATTGATACGTTAGCCCTTTGCTTTTTTCTTTCCGGATAACCTTGTAACATATTGAAACCTTTTAAGGATGCCAAGAATGCATTATTCCACAAAAAAACAGTAGACCAACATATAGAGTGTTTAAAATAGCATTTCTGGGCAAATTCAAACGCTTGTGGTTCTAGGACTCACATCTGTTTCAGTTTTTCCTCAGTTGTATATTGACCAGTGTTCTTTATTGCAAAAACATATACTTCATTTAGGAGCGTCAGCATATTTTTCCTTCTCATCCTGGAGTGCATTCAAGATCTTCCCAATACAGGAAAATTAACAAAAAATTTATATATAGGCAGCGGCAAACAGAGCCATGTTCAAAATAGTAATTATGGGCTCAAGTAAAAAAGGAAGACTGTTTTAGGTTTTAGTCCGATTTATCTGTTCAGTTCTTCGAGCTGCTGACCTCCTGAGACTGGCACTGGATATGTTTTAGTAGCCTCCCCAAACCCTTTTCACGTATGATTTTGCCTGTACCAATTTTCAATTTGTTTTTGTAAAGCATTATTGAAGCCACTGGAATTATAAAAAATGACGCTCTAGCAGGATGAGTTCTCCAAATGAGAGACTGGTACTGGCTGACTCCAAAAGGTCATTAGCAAAAACGGTCCCCAAAGACTGAGTGGTGCATAATATAAATAGAGACAGATAGAAAAGGTACTTCTAACTTGAAGCATATATATAATGCAAATATGCACCAAGGCATAGGTCTAAGATACCGCATTATCACTGTAAAGTATACTTTTAAAATATTTATTTTTTTAAAAAAGTATTCTTTAGTCTCCCCTGTCTCTATGGAATGGGGAAAACCAGATGCCATGTTTTGAAAGATGATAAAATAAGTTTTTAATACAGGAAACATTTGGCAATGTAGGAATTAAAACTTAGGAAATGAATCTTCTGATTTACCTGTTTGCACAAACTTTACACTTAAACCTGATGATTGGATAATTTATTTTAGTGAAACATCTTGTTAGCCAACTGGAAAAAAATGGATGTAGAATGATTAAAGGTTGGTATGATTTTTTTTAAAGCAAAAAAATGTTATCAATTTGAATTTAGAAGATTTCATTAAAATGCTGTCTCAGTATTTCAAAAGCAGAAAAGAAATGAGGAAAATTGCCGCTTAGATCAGTTTTATATGCAGTGTACAATTTGCTGGGCTAGAAATGAGATAAAGATTATTTATTTTTGTTCATACCTTGTACTTTTCTATTAAAATCATTTTATGAAATTGGCGCAGTCATGTGTGTGTTTAGCAGAGATGGTGTTCATGGCCATCAAAGTTGGATGTGGGCACAGAGTACAATGATGGCTTAGGGCATCCAGAAAAAGAAATTCACGTTTCATGCATATGCGTGACTATTTTGGTTGAATTTTGAGGGTTTAATTTGTATCTAATGCTCATTTTTCTTTTGCCGGATGCTCACCTTGAGTTCTTATTCATTCTGCTGCTGTTAATGTAAAAGGGTCATTCTTGGAGATTATCGTTGAGTGTGGGAACTGAGCATAGTGACATGGGGTTATGACGAAATTCCAGGGCAAGAGAAGAAAGACTAGGATTTGAGGAGAGAGAGAGAAAATAATGTTCGAAATAAACAGACTGAATCACCTGAAATACTCTGCTGGTTACTTTTTGCATGTTGCACGGTTGCCAGCCAGGTGTCTAGAACTTCAACACTGTTGGTGTTTGGGGCTGGGAAATTCTTTATTTTGGGAGTTTCTCCCGTGTGGCAGAGGTTTAACAGCATCCCTGGCCTGTAACCACTAGATGCCAGCAGTACCCCCCCCCCCCCAATTCGTGACAACCGAAAATGTCTCCAGATGTTGCAGAATGTGTCCAGGGAGCAAAGTCACCCTCAGTTGAGAACCACAGCTTTAGATGGAGGGACTGAGGACCTGAGCACTTGAGGAATACAGGCTAAGTATAACAGGGGACTGTTAACTTGCCCTAATTGAGTAATGAGCCAGAAAAGCCCCTTGCAAATGTTTCTGTGTAGAAATGGAGATGCAGCATCTTCCATAGGGCAGCTGGCTTAGCAATTAAGAACATAGATTGGATTCAAATCCTGGTACCAGCATTGGCTGTGTCACATTGGGGAAGTCTTATAACCTCTCTGTGCCCCTGAACCTTTGTCTTTAAAATGAGAGGTAGTATTATACCCACCGCTTAGAGTTGTAAAGATAAAACGAGTTAACATGTTTGGAGTGCTTAGAGCAGGTTCTAGTACAGTCAGTGCTCACTAGCTTGCTGGGAGGGCTAGAATAAGTCTGAAGGCTAAACCCCGCCCCCTCCAGGAAGCGTGAACCAGTTCTGCTTAACATTCCCAACAGTGGCCAGCTTGATGCTAGGAAGGCACCCTTAGTGTTTGGGGAAGTTGCAAACTTGCGGCCCACTGTCTACATCACATTTCAGATGGGTTTTGTTTGATTGGCAAAGCATTAAAACAATGCTCAAGTGAGTTGCCAGCAAGATGAGTACTTGCACATTCAAATTTGAATTTCTGGCTTGGAAAATGGGATGAGCTGGCCACCTGGATGCATGATATCACAGGTCCCCAGTAGCAACAATCAGCCGGATCCGAGCAGCGACTGCCCCTCTGAGCCAGGGTGGGACATGTCCAGTTCACCAGCCATTTATGTCACCTAACAGTCCCCTGCAGTTTCTTGCACTTGTGATGGTTTTTAAAGGTGTTTTTCTTCTAAATCCGAGTTTCTAAACCTTACCATGGTTGCCATTTGGGACCAGATAATTCTTGGCTGGGAGGGACTATCTTATGCATTATAGCATGATTACTGGCATCCCAAGGCCTCTCTCCACTGAGATGCCAATGGCACCTTCCCATTGGTGACAAGCAAAAATGTCTCCAGACATTGTCAAATGTTCCCTGGGGGGTGGGGTGTGTGTGGCAAAATCACCCTAGTGGAAGCCCATTGGTCGAAACCCAAAAGATCTGTATTTATAAGTTAGCCAATGAGGGTAAACAAAGAAATAAGACAAAAAAGATTAGTCTCTTGGAAGGAGATATTTGGCACATCACAGGAGCTCAATAACTAATGAGTGAATGAAAACCACATCCATTCTCCCGTTTTAGCCTCACCACCATTCTTGAATCTCTTTGATTGATCTTACTGTTCCTCCGCTGAAACATGGGCAGAAGAACAATTAGGCTTGATACTGAAATTATGTGATATCACCTGCAAAAGGCTACCTCCAAAGCCTAAAAATAGTAGCAGCTTAAGAGGGGGGATTAGTATCAAAAACAAAGGCAATAAATTATCAGCTAAATTTTTCTAACCAGCCTGCTGCCAGGAGCTTAACAAATGGGTGTCCCAGTTGATTTTCAATCTCGAGCTGCAATTTCTGAAGACCTTTCCATCACTCACAGACCCAGGGGATGCTCAACAGTAGGCGCGTCAAGGCCAAACAAGTTCGGGAGATGACAGACGATGGACTACTGCCCACTGGGAGACGTGCGATGTTCGTTGGCAAGTTGGCAATGCTAAAATCGAAGAGAGCGCGGAAACAAACCTGCTGCTTAACTCGGAGCCGGTCTGAGCTTTTGACTTCTGTTCCTTTAGCACCTGTTCCTATCCCGTGGGTCAGCTGGGAAGCGCTGGGGCTGCTTGCCCCTCCGTGTGACTGTGGGGACTCCTCCTACTGGGTCCAGAGCGGCCTGGCTTGTGTCCACGGCTGCCCCGGGGGATGCGGCGCTACCTGTGTTGCGGCTGGAGAGCTGGTATCTGTCCCTCATGCCAGTGGAGGCTGGTCCCGGGTGGCAGCTCACCTGCTTCGTGGTGCGGCTCGTTAGGAGGGGAAGGATGTGCTCTGGAGACACAGAGGGACCATAAAGGTGAAGCAAAGGAAGAAAGGAAGGGAGATGGGGGGGGGTGGAGGAAGAGAGAGCGAGAGATGAAGGAAGCCAAGAAGGAGTCCAGATGTCCTCTGACCATCAGCTTCGGACAAATCTCCTTCCTAATAGATTTTAAAAAGTGAGATGGAAAAGCTATATTTGACAAGCATATCTTCTGTACCTGGCACTTGCTAAGGTGTTTTTTAAAAGATTTTATTTATTCACCGAAGACACAGAGACAGAGACACAGGCAGAGGGAGAAGCAGGCTCCCCACAGGGACTCGATCCCAAGACCCCAGGATCACGCCCCGAGCTAAAGGCAGATGCTCAACCGCTGAGCCACTGAGACATCCCCTCGCTAAGGGTTTTATCTTTCACTCCTTCCAATAAGATTTTCAAGCATCTTCTGAAGTAATGCTTATAAACCTTCATTTTATAGATGAAGAAATTTTATAGATGAAGTTTAAAGAGCTTCAGTTTGACCCGAGAGCCTGATTTGTCCACCAAAAATTCATGCTCTTCGTTTACCGATATGGAGTTGATCCTGCAAGAGGGCTCTCTACCCAAAGCCTGCATTTCCCAGGTCCCCTCGCAGCTAGGTAGGGCCGAAGGGCAGGTTTCCAGCAATGGAATGTGAACAGAGGTGGTGTCTGTCGATTTTAGTGCTGGGAGGTTTGAGAAGCCAGTAAGTAGGAGTTCTCCGTGGCATCTTTCCCTTCCACCAGTTGGGAACAGCGGGCTCTGAAGTGCTAGGATGATGGAGCCAGGGCATGAAAGAAACCTGGGTCCTTGACCTCCCCACCCCCCCACGTGGAGGAAAGCCATGCACTGACCAGAAACTCCCTCCTCAGACTGGGACTAAAGTATAAAGTTCCATCAATTGACAGGCATCTCGGAGTTTGATAGAGCAATTAGTTATTCTCTACCCAGCACATTGCTCCCCCTGGTACTTCAGGCCACCTGTCATGCTCCCTTGGTCAGGACTCAGGTCGGTCACTGAGTCCCTGGACACAGTGGAAGGCCCTAAGCTGAAAAGTCACAGGTTGGGAAGGTTCCTTGCACAATTTCCCATCCCACCTCCAGAGGACCCTGGCTCCCGCGAAGCATGCGGTTTCACCTGGAGAACTCCATCCTCTGGAAAGTCCAGACATGTCCTGACTCATTCACGTTCATTATCAAAGAAGGCTCAAACTTCCATCAACTGGGGTCGCTCCCAGCCATCTAAGAAAATAGGCCTCATTCAGTAAAGGCAGGGCCTTTCCCTGCTTCTGACATAGCTTGTGTGTAATTTGGGGAAAATTTCTTCCTCTTACTGAGCTTCCAATTTCCTTTTTGTTGTTGTTTTTTCTCTAAGGACCCTTCCAACTCATTTACTGCTTTATCATTTACTCAGCAGGAAGGGATATTTAATGAACACTTACTGTCTGCTGGGCACTGATTTAGGTGATGGCTACAGAGGTGAACAAAGCAAACATGGTCCAGCCCTGCCCAAGTAACCAGCAGTCAAGATGACAGGATATCAGGGAACAATGGGGTGCCGGAGGGGGCCTGGAGGGGAGGGCCAAACTCAGACTTGTATATCAAGGGTGCTCCCTGGAGAAAGGGACATTTTGCCTGAGCTCTTAGAGACAAGTGGCAAAGGGACTATCTAGGTTAAGTGGTAGAAATATGGGTAATAGCATTCAAGGAAAGCTCTGCTTGTGCAGAGGACCTGAGGTAGGTCCATCCAAGGAACTGTGATTTGAGGGGTATGCCAGCTTGTGAAGGGGAAGGGGAATCACGGGGGATGAAGTTGGGGTGCATTGCAGCTCACACTGCAGTTAGGCAGGGCCTAGATATCTTCCTTAGGTGGATGGGAAGCCATGGGAAGATATTCAGCAGGGGTGGGGCATGTTCAGGACTAAATTTTGGGCCCTGATGAACTTCATGATCTTGGGGACATTTTGGTGTTGCATTGTCTTGGCTCAAAACCCTGCAATCCTGGGCTTCTAGCCCAACTTGGGATGGCCTTAAAGTCCCTGTAACCAAGAAGATTCTAGCCCCATGCTTGCCAACCTTTGTTCCACTAGTGAGACCTGCCGTAAGTTGTACCTCACACTCTTGTCCCAGGGCTGCCGTCTATGTGCACATTCCCCCCACCCACCGAAGGGCTCTCCTCATGCCACTCGCCTCAGATGCCAGAATCAGAGCTGTGCACACCAATGGTGACCCCCTGACAGTAATGTTGCTAAATCTGTGCCAGACTCAGTGCAAGAACCAATTCACAGGCTTCATCTCATTCACTCCTCCTAACAAGCTCATCAAATACGGATATGAACATCATCTCCATTTTACAGATGAGAAAACTGAGGCCAGGAGATATTAAGTCATTCCCTTTATAAATTTATTGCTGAATGACACACAGTAATTGCACCAAACCTTAGTGGCTTGAAACAATCACCACTGTATTTGCTTATGATCTTGTGGGTCAACAGTTTGGAATGGGTTAGCTGGGGTTCTGCTGCTGGTGCTTGGGGCCTGGCAGGTCGGCCAGGGGCTGGATAAATCCTACATGGCCTCACTCACGAGTCAGTGGTTGATTCTGGCTGCTGCCTGGGCTTTTCTCTTGATGTGATCTCTTAGTTTCAGGGAGGCTGGCCTGGGCTCCTTCACATCCTGGTACCACATTCCATGAAGGTGCGAAAAGAAGCTTCAAGGCCTCTTGAGACCTGAATTCATAAGTTACACTTCTGCAGCATTGTATCCGTCAGAGCATCCCAAGGGTAGTCCAGGTTCAAAAAGGTGGAGAACTAGACTCCACCTCTGGATCAGAGTGGTGGCAAAGGCATGTTGCAAAGGGGATCTGTACAAGGTCTCATTTGCTAGGGTAGCTTTGCAAACAGTCTTTCCGATGGGTCAAGATCCTAGAGTGTTTGGTGGTCTATCTCCCCTCTCTTCTGGGACAGCACCTGTAGTAGGATGCCCTTCTCTCATCCCTAGAAGCACGGTGCAGAGGGGAGGACAAAGAACTTGGAGTTAAGTAAGCCTGGCTCCAAGCTTTGCTTTTCTTAGCTGTGTGTCCTTTGGCTAGTTACTTACCTCTCTGAGCTTCATTCAGGATTCTTATGTGTAACATGAAGGAATGATAATGTCATACAGCGTTGGCAAGGATTGCTAAGTATGAAAATAAAGAGCCTGGCACCAAGGACGCACTCAAGTGCTAGTAGGGATGGTGATGGTGGTGGTGGTGATCCCTGGCATGGGGAGAAACCAGCCACATTCCATCACCGGCTTTCAATGACTCATGAGCCTCCCTGATTCAGCAGATTGCAGGACGCTCCCTTCAAGGCACTGGGAGGGGGCTCTTGAAGGCTCTTGATCAGCTTCAGGCTGGAGAAGCAGAGGGTGGGGAGTCAGAGGATGGGCTTAGCCTCAGCTCAGACATGCCGAACCCTCCCCCATCCATGGGAAACTCTGTGGCATGCCTTCCCATGTCTTAGGAGAGACCAATGACATGAGCAGGGTGGGGACTTACCTCCTCTTTACAGCAAGATTCTGAGGCTGGGAAGAGCAGCCCGGACTCCTGAATCCCAGGCACACCCTTCAGCGTACCTGACTTCACTTCCTGTGGGGAGCAAACTGTGCTCCCCTCCGGGCAAGCCACTAAGCTTCCTCTGGGCCTCAGTCTTCTTGTCCACGAAGTGGACATAAGAAGATCTGTGTAACCCACGGCACAGATTTATTAGCAACTGCTCCCGTTTACCAAGCACATAATATTTTTACTTCTATTATTTTGTTTGAACTCATAGCATCTGACGAAACGAAAGGATTCTGTCTCTAGTTTATAGAGGCAAGAGAAGCCTCAGCAGATTAAATATGTTGCCCAAACTATAGAGCTGATAAGAAGCAGAGCCAGGTCTCTCTGATCATAGAGCCCTTGTTTTCGCCCGCGAGATGGTAGGGCCCCCGGGTTGCCGGGAAGAGAAAGATGGAAAGCTAGAAGTGCTAGAAATCTAACATTTCACTCCTGACCCAGGATCACCTGTGCTCGTTTGCAAGTTGAGGCCTTGAAAACGTCTCAGGGGTCTCGTGCTTGTGCCATCGGAGCGCCCCTGGGGGTGTCAGGCAAGGTTTCCCTCTGCCCGGGAACCAGCGCTGGGAGGATCCGGGATGCGGGCTTTATGCGCATGAAGTCTGGATTCTGACTGCACCCTGGCCACCACTTTGCTGTGTGACTCTGGGCAAATTCCTGTCCGTCTCTGGACCTCGTTATCTGACACGTGCACCGTGGTTTGGATGGGGTCACATGGCGAGTTTGACTTCCTGCAGAGCAATGTCGTAGCCCAGGATGAGGATTCTGTATCACGGTGGAGAACAGGACTTCGGGGCCTGACGTTTGTGAATAGAAGGGATGCCAAGGAAAGCTGGCCCACGTTGCTTCGGCCCAGCGGTAGTGTGATGTAGGGAAAGCTTCTCTTTGGCAAGCGGGCCTCGGTGCACACCCACACGCCCGCCACATCCACACAGGTGCCTCGCTCACATGGGGTGGGGGGAGGATAGGAAAAAACTGTGAGCTTTGGGCTCAGAAACGTGCAAAGCTGTTTCCTGGACCTTTCTGAGCTTTCATTTCCTCCTCTGTAAATAGGGGGGCAAACCATATCCACTGTGCAGGGGTTTTGTGCAGGGCCGAGTTCGTGGCGATGGGCATGGGGTAACTGCTCAATTAATGGAAGCCGTTGTATGGTCATCTTCCTCCACAAGCCCTCCTGTCCGCCCCGGAGAGAGAAGCCTGATGGATTATTTAGCGGCAGGTAATTGATCAGTTAATCAGAGATGCTCTTCAGTGCACTGTCTGGGGGGCCGAGCGCCGGAGGAAAGGCTGGGAGAGCGGGCGGCGGCCGGCCCCGCAGCCTCTGGGGGGATTTCTGGCACCGGCCGGCGGATTGCCTTTCCGAGGGCCTCCCTGACTTCCACGATTCAGGCTGTGCAGGGGGCGGGCTGCTCTGACTCTTTCATTCCACCTCTCCCGGATGCCTCTGAGTGCCAGGCCTTTTGTGGGGTGCAGAAACGAGGAAGACTCCCTCCTGCCCGGGGGGAAGCTCCGGTTCTGCACGGGGGTCTGCTCCGGGGTGCAGTTTCGGGGCAGAAACGGGGAAGAAGACTCAACCCCGGCTTCCCCCGGGAGCCTCCAAGGCTGGCAGAGAAACCGCACTCCAAGCACGTTTTCAGCGAGTAGTGTAAACCACTTGAATCCGGGTCCGAAAACCAAGAAACCAGTTCTGAGTGTTTTCACCCCTCCCACCGCTTCCTCCTAAATTTCATTAGGGCTGACAATTTGTATATCCACTTACAGGGTAATGTGATTTAAATGGCTGACCGTAACTGCTCGAACCGAGTTTTCCCTGGGCGCGGTGAGCAGCGAGGCAGCTGGGGACGATCCCAGGGCGGTGGGGCCCGTCCCCATCGGTGCGGTGGCCTGCATGTGACTCGTCAGGCGTGGTGTTCACCCTCGGAGATGCGGGGACAGCCTCTTGGCTGCCTTCCCCCTTCACCCCACCATCACTTTTGTTCCTGGAGGCCCAGCGATCTTGGAGTTTTGGGCACGCAATAAAACATGCTCGACCACAAGGCCCCTCTCGAGCCAGGACTGCCGGAGGAGGAAGCCAAGTCCCTTGGCCGGACTGTCTGCATGGTGAGGCGCAATTGATAGTGTGTGTCCTGCTTCGTGGCTTTCCTTTTTGTTTTGGCTTTGTAACTAAAACAGAGCTGATGTCTCAGAAATGGGATGCTCAGTTTTATTTGATCCCCTATCAACATTTAACACACATTGTGTGTGTGTGTGTGTGTGTGTGTGTGTGTGTGGCAAGCAGTTAACGTATCATGGATTGAATTTGGGTTTGAATCCTCGCCCTGTCTCACTCGGTGACCTCAGGCATGTCATTTTCCCTCTCTGAGTATCAATCTGTAAAACTAAGCTGGTGTTTCCTGCCTGGCACAGTCGGCAGTCTCCAATACAGGAGCTGTTAGCCGTCTATGGCTATTTACATTTAAATTAATTAAAATAAAATAATGCAGTTCCTCAGTTGCACTAGCCACTTTTCAAGTACTCAGTAGCCACATATGCAAAACGACAGTGTGGCCATAGGACTTCCTGCCATCGAGGAAAGTTCTGGAAGCCGTGGCCAAGAACCATGCCTATACCCACAAGAGGCTCAAGACGCCCCTAAAGGAGAAAGAGTGGCCCCCACTGCCTTTAACTAGCACAAGCACCTGTGGCCAACAGGGGCGTGATTTAAATCAGAAAAATAATCTTACAGAGAACAGTTTCCCTAGAGTTTAGTATATGTAACTCACAGATCAGCTGCCTCGTTCTGTGGACCTTTTTCCTTGTACCTATAATGGCCAAACGTGGGAAAATACAGCATAGAGATGCAGATGCAAAAAGCAGAACGGAGGGCTGTAATAGGGCAGGTGCTCAGTGCCCGTGGTTCCGGACTGTGTTAGCCACAGGTCCTTATGGTGTGATCGGAGTCCGACAACACGACACAAGCTTGCTGGAAGATGCTGAGATGTCTCCTGGGATCCAAGAAAGACCTGAGCCATCAGTGTGGTCAGAAAGTCGTGAATTTTGCCCTCTGCTACGCTTTCCAAATTTGACAGAGCTCCGGCATCAGCTAGGACATTCATAAAATACAGGTTCTAGGGCTCGCCCTTGGATATTCGGATCCATTAGGCTTGGAGTGAGTCCTGGGAAGCTGTATTTTTGTAGGTTCCCCAGTTGGCACTGGAAGAGCCATCTGGAAACCGATGCTTCCAGCTCTGCGGATCTGTTCTACCAGTAATTTGACTGTCGGATTGGAGGCAGGTTTGGAACGGGAGGACCTCATTGCTCCACCTGTCAGCCCATCATGCAATCAGCACAGCGAGGGGCAGCGGGGAAGCTGCAACCTGGGGCTCCAGCCAGCCTCCCGGGGCTCCTAGAATTGCCTCGGATCCAGCAAACCCACTTCGGGCTATAGATCTAAAATAATTGAGACCAAGATCTCAAAGAGATATCTGCACTTCCATGTTTATTGCAGCATTGTTCACAACTGCCAAGATGGGCAAACAACCTATATGTCCATCAACAGAATGGATAAAGAAAATGGGACATATACATATAATGGGATATTATTCAGCATTAAAAGAAGGAAATCCTGCCATTTGTGAAAATAAGCATAAAACTGAAGGATGTTATGCTGAGTGAAATAAGCCAGTCACAGGACAGATACTGCATGATTCCACTTAGAGGAGGTATCCCAAATTGTCAAATGTGTAGAAACAAAGAGCAGAAGAGTGGCTGCCAGAGGATGGAGGAAGGGGGAGACGGGAGTTGTTCAACCGATATAAAGTTTCAGTCATGCAAGATGAATACATTCTAGAGATCGGCTGTAGAACATTATGCCTAGAGTTAACAATACTGCACTGTACTCTGAAAACATTGTTAAGAGGGTAGATCTCTTGTTAAGTGTCCATCCCACAAGTTTTAAAAAGAGAGGAGAGAATTTTGATGAGGTGTTCAGAGAGCACAGACATGTCTCCCGCAAGGGCCATGCCGTTTTCAGCGCTTTCTCTCATGATGCCCAGGAGGTGCTGAGGCAGTTTATCATGGGTTTATAGAAAACTAAGGCAAAGAACTAGATTTTCTATTTTGGGGGCGGGGAGGTCTGCTTAGAGATCTTTCTCTTACTATCTGGTGCACTGTTGATTTTGCAAATTATCAGTGAAGAACTTGTAGTTAATCCTGGGAACATGTGATTTTTAAGGAGTGTTCCAAGTGCCTGCCTTGGTGATATGCAAGGATCTTTACTCCCTTTTTGCCCTCAGACAAAATATTCCTACATAATGGAAATAAGTGGGCAAAAAGATTTGTGTGTGTGTGTGTGTGTGTGTGTGTGAGAGAGAGAGAGAGAACAGTCTGAATAGAGTACACCAAAGATAATTCACAGTAATTATCTCTAAGTGGCAGAAACAGTTTTTAATTTTATTAATCTTTAGGTTCCAATTTTTCTATGATGGACATTCATTTTTTGGCAATAATTAAAGGTAATTTTTAAATATAAAAATGGAGAAGTGAAGTAAGGATTGAAATGTTTGAAATGACTTCTCATGAACTGCGCAAAAGGGTCACTGAGGGCTACCCATATGCTTGGAGTTGGGACAGTTTGGGTTTCCAGGGTAGAAGACTGGCTGGCAGTCTGGCAGTTGGTATCAAATGCCTCCCTCCTCAGGAGGTGAGAGGATCAGGATTTTCGAAGCTAATTATTGAGTCAGACTCAAGACTCTCAAGGAGCTTTTCCTCTGTACTTCAGATAGTGTCCAGCACCTAGTATGTGTGCAAAAGCATAGGATGAATGAAGAAAGAATTTAGCTCACACACAGTAAAGTTTGGGGAAGAGGGAGAAGCAGAAGGGAGTCTCTTGACACAGAGCACTCGGGTCCCTTTAGGTTTCTGACCTGGGGCTGGAAGAACAAGGGACCACTGTCATGTAGATAAGCTATGTGTTTACTATGAGATGTAAATAAGCATTCAGTGGGGGCACTTGAGGAGCTGTGCAGGACAGTAGCAGAGGTCAGATGACCTGGCCAGCAGTGGAGGGAAATGAAGTCCCAGTGCACTTGAGGACCTCTCTCTACTTGAGGCAGCTGGTTGGGGGGTTGGCATGCCACTAGCATGCTGACGCATCCTCAGCCAATGAGTGAGCTCCCCCTTGGTTTTGACTGAGTGCCCCCTTTCTAATGAATGTATTTGCCCAACGACTTGAAGATGTAAATGCATTGATGGCATCGTACCCATTTCTTCACTTAATATCTTTCTGGCAAAAGGAGGCTTTCATTATTATATGGTGTCTTTAAACTAGCAATGCATTGAACCACTAAGGCTATCAAGTTGGGCATTAATACAACTACCATTGTCTATTTTTTAGTTGATATTTTTCTCTTTCAATCCTTCCATTCAACTGCTCTACGTCTTTAGGTTGTGTTTCTTTTAAACATCCAAAGTCAGAGTTTTTTTTTTAGTCTTTCATTTTTTTAATCTTCATATGTCTTTATCTTTTAACTGAAAAGTTTTATTCGTTATATTGCTTCTGATCCTTGATGTTTGGAGCTTTGTGTTTGCCCTACTTTTTATTTCTTTTATCTCCCTTTCCATTCTTTTGGAAGATTTTTGTTTGCTGTCCTTCATTTCCTTTTTCCTCCTTTTGGTTTGGAAGCTATATTTTCCATCTAATTTCTAATTGTGAGTACACTAGAGACCTAAAGGTTTATATTTTATAGAACCTAATGTTAATCAGTGCCTCCATCCTCTTAACGAAAGGTTCTTGGATTATTTTAATCCCAATGGACTTCTTCCTAATAGAAATGCTCTTGTTTGACCAGTGTATTAGTTGTTTTAATATTCAAAAGTAGACATTGTAATTATTATTTTACATAGTCAATGTGTGTGTAGATTTTTTAAAAAAGATTTTTATTTATTTATTCATGAGAGACACACGGAGAGAGGCAGAGACATAGGCAGAGGGAGAAGCAGGCTCCCAGGACCTGGACCCCAGGACCAAGACCTGAGCCGAAGGCAGACGCTCAACCACTGAGCCACCCAGGTGGCCCTATGTGTAGATTTTTTCCCAAAGATTGAACTATTTATTTTAGAGAGAGCAAGAGAACACATGAGTGGGGGCAGGGCCAGAGGGAGAGAGGAGAGTATCTTAGGCAAACTCCCTGCCAAGTGCGGAGCCCGATATGGAGCCAAATCTATGACCCCAAGATCATGACTAGAGCCAAAACTAAGAGCCAGCCTCCTAACTGACTGAGCCACTCAGTGGCTCAGAGACGTATAGATTTTCTAACCTGTTTACCAACATCTTATCCCTTAGAGTTTCTGTGACCCGAACTCATTTTCCTTAGTGACTGAAATACAGCCTTTAGAAGTTCCACAGTGAGTTGCTGAGAATTGCCGCAGTTTTTGTCTTATTGAAAATGCCTTCATTTGACCAGCAATCTTGAATGGAAGTTTTCCTAAGTCTAAAATTACAATTCTTTATCCATTCCTTGAACTTGGCAAAATGCATATAGCCAAGTTCAGTGCCAGGTACTGAGGAATCAGGGATGAGACACTGTAGACTCTGTCTTATGGGATTAACCAGATAATTGGAAAAACAGACAATGAAACCACCCCACAAATAAATGCCGAAGTGCAATTGGTAACTGACACGGAGCACTCAGGGTGCTTTGAGGATTTAGCATAAAAAGCTTGACCCAATCTGGGAAACCAGGGAAGCTTTCCTTCAAAGAAATGGAAATTGAGCTGAAGATTAAACTGAGGCTTGATGAGTAAGTAGGAGGAACCTTGGCAAAGGCAGGGCTGAGAGGTGTGGAGTCAGGGGAGAGCATTCCAGGCATAAGAAAAAGCATATACAGGGGACACCTGCGTGGCTCAGTGGTTGAGCGTCTGCCTTTGGCTCAGGGTATGATCACGGGGTCTAAGGATTGAGTCCTGCATCGAGCTCCCCATGGGGAGCCTGCTTTTCCCTCTGTCTATATGTCTCTGTCTCTCTCTGTGTGTGTCTCTCATGAATAAGTAAATAAAATCTTAAAAAAAAGAAAAAGGAAAAGCACATGCAAAGTCCTGTGGTTGAACAGCATCTCTGAGAACCTAAAAGATGGCCCACATGGTTAGAAGACCAAAAATGAGGCGATGGGGGTTGACTGGGGTTTGAAGGTCAGCTGTGAGGTCATGAAGAGCTCATAAATTGTGTTGAAGATTTGGGGCTTTATACTAAAATTCTGTATTTCCATTTGTAATTCATAGTAGAGAAGTTGAAGGAAGGAGAGAGGGAAGAAGGAGAAAAAGCCGACAGACAGACGGGCTTGGTTCACAAGGAAAAGGCAAGACCCAGCCTGAAATACAAGGCACTTGCTTTCCAAGTCCCCTGGCTAACAACTTATAGCCAGGAATATATCTCAACTCCCTGGCTGGTATCCTTGAAAGGGATATAGCTTGAGAAAGCTCACTTTATCAAGAGGAGAAAGATGGATAATCAATCCTTTTCTTGCCCAGTTTTTCAAAATAGTTGGTAAAAAGCATTAAATTAGTGTCAACAGATTCCTGTTATGTTCTTCACTGGGGTTTGCAATGGCCCCTCCTAGGAAACCATGCTCTTCCCAAGACTAGAATCAGAGTTGTTGTTGTTGTTGTTCTTCTTCAAGATTTTATTTATTTATTTGGGAGAGAGAAAGAATGCATGAGTGGGTTGGGGAAGGGCACTGGGAGAGGGAGAAGCAGTCTCCCCACTGAGCAGGGAGCCTGACGTAGGAATCGATCCCAGGACCCTGAGATCATGACCTGAGCCAAAGGCAGATGCTTAACTGACTGAGCCACCCAGGCGCCCTGAGTTTTCCATCTTCTGAATGTAACTTGAGAATATATGAATGAACTAAATGTATAGTACATAATTATTTCAGAGAAATGAAATTTTATTTCCTGTGAGCTAACGTTTTTGTATATTTTGGTGTATTATAAATAATCATGCCCAAGGCTGATAGTAACCAGAGGGACTATCATAAGCCACTTACAACCTTAAATTATGGACTTTTGTTTTGTTACGTTTTTAGTTGCCTCTGAATATAATTCCTTAAGAAGACATATTCCTTCTTTGTTAGACTTTTTTTTTTTACATTTACCTTTCATATACATTTTTATGAATGCAATGCCTCCCATGGGTTGTACCACAGCTCAAGTGGGGGAGTGGAAAGGACGTGGTTGCCCGGAGAGCAAACAGACTTGTGTTGGAATCCCGGTACATGGCTACTACTTGAGTCATCCAGGTCACTTACAAACACTCTCTGAGTTTCAGTCTCTCCCTGTCTGTAGAGCTAGAAATAACATTATTTTTATAGAATTTAAGATTGAATATGGCATTGCATGTTAAGGACAGGTTGCTGGGAACCACTCAATAAATATTGGTATTTGCCTCGCCTTTTGCTTATCTGTTCCCAAAGCTAGGCTGTTCAAACCTCCACATTATTTATTTTGCTACCCACAAGTTAGAATCACAAAGTTCAGTTAAATATAATAATATTGCATTTCTTGAAAACAAATGTCTAATTCCAACTGGTGTCAAATTCAGTAGAACATTTCTCTGAGCTGTTTTTTTTTCCCCCGGAGTCAAATTATCAAAACCTGTGCCAATTCTTTCTCAGTAGTATTTAAAGAAATACACAAACAAATATTATAATACGTTACCAAAATATTGAAAAGAGATAATACTCAATGCTGGTGAGGATATGGTGAGGTAGATGCTCTCATACCTATGCCACTCAGTCTGGGTCATGAGTCATAAAGCAGCTCACGTGGGTGATCTCAGTAATCCTGCATCCAGCAATCCAGGAGATGGTCAGGGGTAAGCAGGTGAATAAAAATTTATGTAGCAGCATGTTCCTCATGGCGTTATTTACGGTGGTGTGCCCTTAGAAACCACCTAAATGTCTAACAACAAGGAAATGGTTAAATAAATTACGGTACAACCGGATGATGAAATGTTACTTGACTCTTCAAATGTGGTTTACAAAGACATTTTAGTGACAAGGGAAAATAGTTCTGATCAAAGATTGAAGGGGAGAGGCAGGCCATGGAAGATTCCTTAGCCTGAACTCGGCTATGGGAGAATCTTAGAGGTCTCTCTCTTTATATAGGCCTTAAGAAGATGGGGGAAAAAGCACAAAATATTAATAGTGTGTTTTCTCTGGATGGTAGGATTGACATGCATTTTCTTTCCTATACCTAAAACCATTTCTGCAACGTGCAGTGTTCTTTTTGGAATCAGAAAAAGGAATTATGTTATGCTGGTTTTTGTTTTAAAGATTTTATTTATTTAATCATGAACGACACAGAGAGAGAGAGAGAGAGAGAGAGGGAGAAGCAGGCTCGCTCCATGCAGGAAGCCCAACGTGGGACTCGATCCCAGGTCCCCAGGATCGGGCCCTGGGCTGAAGGCAGCGCTAAACTGCTGAGCCACCCAGGGATTCCCTGGTGGTTGTTAAAAAACAAAAAGCAGGTCTGGACCCCATGATGTGAAGAATTAAGGAAGAACACCCCACCTGACCGGTGTTCAGATGAGGGCTTCTGGGCTTGTTTCTCACACACAGGCTGTTCCAGGCCAGTTCTCTTATCGGTTAAGAGGTCCAAGAGATATGGAGAGAAAGCTGTCTCCCTGTGCTGGCTATTAGGGCCTCTGTGCTCTGAAGCACCAAGGCCTGAAGCTTCCTGTGAGGCTGTGCCATTCCTCGTCTTTTGGGCTTTTCTAAACAAGGAGTGCAAGCAGACTGACCTCCTGGCTCAGCCTCCTCAGGCTGCCACAAAAAAATACCAGAGACTGGTGGCTAGGAACAACAGAAGTTTATTTTCTCATAATTCTGGAGGCTGAAAATGTGAGATCAGGGTGGCAGGATGGTCAAGTTCTGGTGAGGGCTCCCTTCCCGACTTGGAGACCACTACCTTCTCACTGTGTCCTCACATGACAGGGAGGGCAGGGGAAGGAGAGGGGGAGAATGAGAGACTCGCTAATCCCATCAAGTGGGCCCCACCCTCATGCCCCCATCTAACCCTGATTACCTCCCAGCCATGTTGGCTTTCCTTATAGGCATGGGGGGCAGGTACAGATATTCAGTCCACAACTCCTGTGTTCTCCTAGTCCTTCCCTCCTAACCTCATCATCATGGCACCCTCAAGACCATCGCTGTAGACTAGGCACAGAGACCGAGAATGTTGTAGGGTGCATCTCTCATATTCTGGGAGCTCCCAGTTTAGTGGAGAACAAGAGGAACTCACTAAAACCAAGAGCTAAACTTATTGATGAGCACTTACTACATGGCACTTGTAAGCACTGTTTGTCATTTTAACTGGCCTGAACTCAAATGTAATCTCGTACAGTTCTGCAGGTTGGAATAGAAGGGGGTCTCAGGGGCTCAAATCAAAAGTGGCAGGGTTGTGTTCCCTCTGGAGGCTCTGGGGGAGAGCCTGTTCCTTCTGTTCCCAATTCTAGAGGCGGTCTGTGTTCCCTGGCTCACATCCCCTTTCAGCAATGACATCACTTTGACCTTGCTTCCACTGCCACTGATCCTTTTCTAGCATTATTTTACTTAAGTGTTTTTTTTTTTTTTTAAGATTTTATTTTTAAGTAGTTTCTACACCCAACATGGGGCTTGAACTCACAACCCCAAATCAGGAGTCGTGTGCTCTACCGACTGAGCCAGTCAAGCTCCCCACTAGAATTGTTTTAAATGCAATCCCTGCTCAACTTAATCCTCTACAGCAACTCTGAGATAATTCCTGCCATTTTATAAATGAGTAAACTGAGGCAGAGAGGGACTAAGAAGCTTGCACAAAACCACAGACCTTGAAAATGATGAAGTTGGGATTCAAACCTTGGTCCATCTGTGCTCTTCTGACAACACTGGAGAGCACAGAAGTTTACAGACTGACTTGTTGCTTCAGAGTCTGAAGCACTCTCAGACTCTGAAGCACTATCCTGAGCACTATCCTCTCTCAGTCTGAGCCTCAGTTTTCTCATCTGTAAATTGGGCATGATTGTTGTTACATAGACTTGCCTCGTGGATTAAATGCTGCAGGTGAAGGTGCTTTGGTGAGCATCTGACCGCAGAAAATAGGGGTTTCCTTCTGGCCCAGTGGTGAGTGCTTTTGGAGTTGCTAAAAGCAGAAGTGTGGGCGTTGCTGAGCTGAAGGCAAGGAAGCCTGGGGTCGTGGGAGAGAGCTTCTGGCAGAGGCGCCTGAAGGCTTGAAGGAAGGGCAGGCGGGGAGATGGTCATCAGTAAAGGAGCTCCGGATCTCCCAAGGAGAAGCCGTGGGAGCAGGGAACATCCAGGCCCCGTCACTCTGTCTGGGTGTCAGTGCCCGGCAGGTGTGCAGCTCGGGTGAGAGGCTGGGCTCAGTGGGCCCCACCTGTTGGGCATTAGCACTAGGGTGAGGTGGGTGTGGCTGGGCAGCAACCAGCCCCAGAAGGAGGGCAAGTCTGGGCCCATGGTCCCTGCACCCCAGGAGCCAGGAGCTCATTAAAGAGGGAAGGCGTCATTACATGCCAGCCTCTGAAGGTAAAAGACCATGAGGAGTGGGGGCAGGAGGGGGGCTTTCTGCCCTGCAAGGGCAGCATGCCAGGAAGGTGGAGGGGACGAAAGGGGGTGGAGATGGCTTCCAGGGTCACTAACTAAGGTCAGCACAGGGCCAGTGAACGGGAGGCTGGGGAGGGTGGCTTAGGTTGCTGTGAACTGTAATGGGGAGCCCTGGGGAGCTCTGGAGCAAGGCATGGGCAGGCCTTAAAGGGGAGGCTGGTGCGGCTGGTGGCTGAGCCATCGGGGTGGGAGGGGGAGGAAGAAGCAACAGGACTGGTTGTGTCCAGGGCCTCTATTCTGTGCTGTCAACTAGAAATGGGATGCCAGCCACCTATGTAATTTAAAATTGACTAATAGCCTATGAAAACAGCAAAAGGAAAGAGGTGAAATTAATTCTGATAATATATTCAACCCAATGTGTCAAAAATATTTATCGTTTTCACATGAAATCAATATGAACGTTATTACTGAGACCCTTCGCATTTGTGCTAAGTCTTCAAGATTCAGATTCAGAATGTATTTCTCGCAGCAAGTCACGATTTGCCTTGCTCCGGGAACTATGGGGGGCTCGTATAGGACAATGCAGCTCTAGACCCAGAACAAGTTTGGGTGAAGTTGATTGCAGTTGTGTCTTTTCCCCAGGGGTCCATTTTGTCCCCTTTTTAATTGCCCTGGAGCGGTAGCCGCCAGCCACAGGGCTGTGGGATCCTTGGACCGTGAGCCATGAGCAGGTGATGTGCCCTGGCCAGCCTCCTGGCTCTCTGCTCTGCTGAGCCTGTGGGTTGGGCTCCACTGCAAGGCTGGAGTTAAACATTAACCCCGGATTTCTCAGGGATACCCCAGATGAAAGAAGTGTTTTAGAAAATTAACTTCTCTATTCGGAAGTAGTCTTGTCTTCAGAAGAGTGGGGTGGGCTGAGCAAGTGGGTCTCTGAGTCCGTAATAGAGGCTCACGTAGTGTGAAGCTTGGGAGGGTGGTGCTGGGAATTGAATTTGACAAGCAGATCTGATTTGGGAGCTACAGGTGAGGGTAGAGGAGAATGAATTTAAGACAGGAGCTTGTGGGTACAGGTGACCAGGTGCCATGGAGGGACCTTTGCCTCTGCAATCAAGCTCCCCTTCGCTCCTCTGCATCTCCTTGATTTGGGAGAAAAGGAGTTGGCTTCTACACTGATGATTCTGAAATATTGGTGTGTTATGCAACAACCTTTGGTGATGGATCATTCTGGGTTTGGTTTTAAGCTTTATGACCATGGGGGAGTTAGGTCACCTTTCTGCCTCTGAGTTTCTTTCTCTATGAAGTAGGAACAAGAGTACATATGATCTGAGGGTTTATTCAAAGGATGATTGTATGTAAAGCTCTTTACCTGGGACATGAGGGCTCAGTAGATTGGAAATAATTTGTGGGTTACTATTACTGTCATTAACATTATTATTCATGGAGCAGGGCCTGGGCTGAGTTTGTGGTTTGGGTCAGGAGAGGCAACAGGAGAAGGATGGGGTGAGGGGGGTGTGCATGGAGGGATGTCTCCTTACCAAAGCAAGAATGAAAGGGAGTCTCTGAGCGGGTGGATCCAGAGGCCTCCAGAAGGGTAGGGCAGGAGTCTGGGAGGCCCAGGGAGCTTGTCCTTGACTGGCGGGCCAGCAGCTCTCTGGCCATAGCTCTGAGTTCTGTCTGGGGGTCATGTTCTTTCCTACAGGTTTCCAGCTCCACCTCCCATGTCCAGAGTTACCCAAACATTTTCCAAACCAGTCTGACCCCTTTCTAATATGTTCCAGATGCATTTGCGAGAAACTGGAAAAATGCAGAGCCAAGTGGGAAGTTATGCATTTATAGCACCGTGTTGGGCCCAAAGATTTTGGCGAGTAGGCACCCTGTTCCAGGGGAGGGACTGCCTCTATTCCTTCTCCTCTTCTTATCTTCTCAAAGAGGAGCCTTCCACAGCCCCTTCCCAAGAGTGGCATTTAGAACTGGAGTTGGCATGGTGGGCTTTGTCTCAGACATGCACTTTGACCCTCAGATCTATCAGTAGGGCTTTGGTTTGTTCATTTTCTGAGTATTTATTGAGCATCTACTATGATGTGCTTTGTGTTGTCTTTTTTATTAAGATATAACTGACGAAACATATTAGTTTGTTATACTGTATTTATTAGTGATTAATGATTTGCAAAAATAGTTTTGACCTCACAGACTCCCTGAAAGGGTCTTGGGAACCCTAGGGATCCAGGGCCTAGGGATCCAGGGTCACACTTTCAAAACTATTTCTTTAAAGGAAAAAAATTACGTGGGGCTATGAGAGCTTAAAACAAGTCAACCTGACCTAGACTTGGAGACAAAAGACTAGATGAAAAAGGAGGACATCAGAGAGTGTTTAAGATATAGGCATAGCACTTGCAAAGGTCCAGTGGTGGGCGAGAGCATGGTACCTAGGGGAGCTGAAAGAACAGTGTATGAATCCCCTGCCTAGGGTACACTGGGACAGTGACAGGTTCCATCTACTTTTGTAAATTCTTGTTACCATTGAGGTTGATTGAGAAGTTGTGACATGCCACATACAGAGTTATCTCTTCTTCCCTCTTGTAGCGGAAGGTCTGGAAGGGGACAACATATGCCTATTCCCATCCAGTATTACTGTGATATGTGCAGAGAGGAGGGGATTGGGTTTGTTTTGCGTGCATATGGTAGAGGAGGAAAAAAAGTCGGATGTGGAATGTCAAGGGTGCAGGGAAGGTTCAGTTTCAAAGGGTAAGTAAGGGTGATCCAGGCACAGGGGAAGGTATGTGTGTACCAAGATTTAGAACAGGAGCAGTCAAAGGTCTGGAAGAAGAGAGAACATGGACTTTGGTGGCAATGGAAAGGGTGCATCAGGGAAAGTTGGGGAGAATGGGAAGGGAGTTTGCCATCTGGTGCAGTGTGTCTATCCGATCAGTGGACTCTGAGCTCTGAGCCCAGTGTGCTTGATTGGTAAGATCATGGGCTGCGTTCTGAGCCATGACTTCATATCTTGTGGGTAGGCCACTTTATCTTTTTGGACTACCTTAGAGAGGCTGCACTGCTTGGAGCTTGCTGGCCTGGGCTCTGCTCTAAGCCACCTGTGTGACCTCGGATCAGTTACTCAATCTCTCTGTAACTTAGCTCAATCGTCCCTGTAATAGGAGCCGTACTAGTACCTGCCTCATATGATTATTGTAGGGATTCAATGAGTTATATGTGCAGTTATAGGGCTTGACTATTATTATTGGCAAATTTTTCACTCACAAGAGAGATGATTATCCCATCCCACCCACTTTAGATGATGCTGTAGTAGGGATACCATCTTAGCGTTGGCATCACCCGAGGAGGTTACTGGTTCCAAGTCCCGTGTGATTCAGGTGATCTCCACCGGCCTGTGCTTGTGAGAATCCTGCATGAGTGGCTACTTGGGCAGTGCTCATGCATGCCCTGTGATGGTGAGATTGGAGTTACTCAAGCAGATCACTTCACTCTTGGTAAGAACACCAGAAGGGAAGGGAAAAATCAAGCCGGAAAAGTGCAGATCTAGCATTTGTACCCTTTCTTCTTTTTTTAGGGAAATCTGATGCAAGTGTATTTCAATAGGAAAGAGAGGACCCTCCCCTGATTTTCTTCTCTATTAGTTCTCTAATGTACACTGACGAGCTGAGAGCCTGACAAATCAGCAACAAGAGTGGAATGAACCGAAGAACAACCATATCCTAATCTAGTTCTGAAGAACGGAAAAGCCATTAGAAGGAAGACAAATAAAGAAGACATGGTGGACACGCTTGGTTGCTGTACGTGATCTGGTCCTGTAGTGTCCAAGCACACAGCTGTCACTTGGTATGAATAGGATAGACCCCTCCTAACCCTGCCTATCGCCACGGGGAGGAAGGCCAAGGTTGGGCGCGAGTCTTCCAATCCATGAAAACCTGCTTCCCTGGGATCTGCAAAAGTGGGGCTCTCCCCAGGTATTGGCCACATCTTAAAGCTCACCCAACTAGCTTCTTTCCCCAGTAGCTCACCTGAACATGGATTGTGGAGTGGGAACCCAGGCCTTTTCTCCCTTTAGGCTGCTGAGACCTTGCAGGCTGGGATGTATTCAGTCTTCTCTCAGCCCTGGAGCACTGCTTCCTGCCTCCCTGCACAGAATGACCTAGGTAGTCCATGGCTTCTCTCTGGCTCATCCCTACAGCTTTGAGTTGAAGGACTGTTTTTGCTATGTGATGGTAAGGATACCAGCTGTGCCTTCCTAAACCCTGTTTGACTACAACAATGAAAGTAGGTGCAGATGGGAGAAGAGCTTGACAAGGAAGAGTTCCAACATCTGGAGCCAGACTGCGCGGGTTTGAATCCTGGTTTTGCCAGTTAACAGGTAAGAACTTGTGGTTAATGACACTACAATTTGCCCATCTGAAAAGTGGAATAATAAGGTCTATGCAGTAGGTTGTTAGAAAAAAAAAAAGTCCTTGAAATTGGATTTGGTACATAGTAGGTACTCAATAAATATTTGTGAGGGTTGCTGTTTGCCAGGCAGTGTGCCTAACCCTTTGTGTGCATCAGTCTCGCTTATCCTCACAATAGACTGATGAAGGGGTCACTGTAATTGTTCCCCTTTGCATAAGTCTGGTCAACATAGCTAGGAAGGGCCAATCTCAATTCCCCTGGCTTCCAAAGCCTCTGGTCTCATCCAGTCTCCATGTCGTCTCCAACAACACATGGTTTCCCATTCTCATATTGCTACTTCCTGGCTGGGGGACCTTGGATGAGCCAGTTCCTTCATCTGAGTCCCAGTTGTCTCCCCCATTAAAGGACAAGGTGAAGCTTGAGAGCTATAGTGCAGAGAAGAAAGTGACCACAATTTTGAACTCCACTGAGATCTTACTACGGCTCTCCTGCTCGATCTTGGAGTAACTTTGACGGAGTCATTCTGCTGCCCCCTGCCCTAGTTTCTCCCACCTGTAAGAATGAGAGGATTTGCCCTGATGGCTTCTGAGGCTCCTTCTATACTAGATACCTCGAGCTGCTTCTACAGAAGCTGAGAGCCAGAGACACCGAGAAGGCAGCAGAGCACATAAGCCTCAGAACTGATTAAGCAGTCGGGGGACCTCCATGCGCTTGCTGAAAGCTGGTGTTGAAATGGCAAGATGAACCCCCTGTGGGAAGCCATACCTGACCAAGAAGCCCTTCAAATGTCCAACAGCAAGTCCACTGGAATTCACCTGCTTGGGATTGAGTCTTCGCTTTGCCTCTTACCTGCCTGTGACCTTGCTGGACAAGTAGCTCACTCTCTCTAGGCCTCAGTTTCCCATGTTATTAAAACGGGGTTGCAAAATGTCTCCTTCACAGGATTGCTGAGTGAAGTGAGGTCATTCCTGTCATGTGCTTAGCACTGAGAGTATCAGGCATAGCATGTAAACTGCTGTCCACGGCTGTGATTTTTGTGCCCGTGCTGCCTTGAGCAAGGATCCAACTTAGGCTCCAGTCTCCTTGAGGGCAGGCACCTGTCTACCAATGTCTGTATCCCCAAGTCCAGATGCTCATCAAATGTCTCTGAAATGGGGAATATGCCCCTTCCTGTTACACATGAGGTACCTGAGACCCAGAGAGGGGATACTCTGTGCCCAAACAGCCAGCTCGTAGAAGCAATACAGGAACCCCAGCTTTGCATTTGAGCCAGTGGTGTTTCCATGGCAGTGCATAAAACTTTGAATTTTGTCAAGACAATCACTTGAAGGTTTTCCCGGTACTTAGAATGTCTTCACTTAGTGCCATGGAGTGGGGGTGGGGATTTAATGCCTTGGATCTGCACTAGACCTTGGGAGCTGGTAAACACTTCTATAAAACAGACTGGGGAGGTCCTCACAGCCTGAACTAAGGCGGAGGGGATCTCTAGGGTACACATTGGGTACTTTTATGCTTGCATACTTACAAGATGGGGCTTGCCAAGGAGATGGAGAACCAGTGCCAGTGGTGCCTGAGAGGTGACCTTGCTAATGGTTTTTTCAGTGACCCAAATAAGTCACGGTGCTCACAGAAGTCCAGAGCTTTGTCTACCTAACTGCCCAGGCATTTCCAAGCTGAGTGCTTTTGCTGAAAACAGGAGGTGAGTTTTCACAGGCCCAGAGTTGCTTCAAGTTGAACAGAAAACATTTTTCATGAGCCCCGTATAATGAGGTGTGGTGACCTCTTGTAATGAAAACTCGTTCTCCCTGTAGGAATCCTGCTGCATGCCAAGGGACCACAGGTAGTAGCTGACATGTGTGACCTGAGATAATGGGACTAAAAAGGTGCTCCTCAACATTTGTCAGACAATCAAATAGATGTGCCCAGAGTATCCTTCTGGTTGGAAAGGAAGGCATACTCAGAGCATCTGGCTGCTGGTAGCCACAGGAGTTCCGTGGCCTGCAGGCAGGGAAGTGGCCAATTCATGAGTAGGATCTTCAGGCCGAGTCTTTAAACTCACAGCTTCAGAGGGTAGGTTTGTAAGATTTCCATATCCATCACCAGCCTCTTCCTGGAGATCAAGCGATTTAGATCTAACCTCCATTTGACATCTTTCCTTGAGCACTTTATTTTATTTTTTAAATATTTTATTTATTTATTCATGAGAGACACCCAGAGAGAGCAGAGACACAGGCAGAGGGAGAAGCAGGCTCCATGCAGGGAGCCCAATGTGGGACTCCATCCTGGGACTCTGGGATCATGCCCTGAGCCAAAGGCAGATGCTCAACCACTGAGCCACCCAGGCATCCCCCCTCCTTTAGCATTTTAAAGATGAGTTCTCAATTTCTTTCACCAACTCCTCTACAAACTAGCTCCCCCATCCTTGCCCATCTCAGCAAGTGCACCACCACCTGCCCAGTGTAAGCCAGACGTCTAGCCCTACCCTTGCCTCTGCCCTTTACCCACATCTAGTCCAGCACTAAGTTTGGTGGGCTCTACCTCCAACATGTACCTTGATTCTATCTGGAATCTGCATTTCCACACCACCAGCCCCATCTTCCCTGTGCTTCCAGCACTGCTCCTGTGCGATGGGCACCCTTCCACCCTGCCTTCCTCTCCTCTTCTCTCCCAGCCTGCCTGCTGCCCATTCCCACATGCCTCAGCACACATCCTTCTCTGACCCTTCATGCCTCAGGGGCTTTGTATTTGCCATATCTACTGCCTGGAACTTTAGTCCCCATGACCCTTCACAAACTGTCTTCCTTGTGGGGAGGAGTCCTGTCTGTGCACCAGGCCTTCCCTGACCCCTGCTGTCAGGGCCTCCCTGCGTCTCACCCTGACCATGTCCTCCAGAGTCTTCCTTAGTCTGCAATCATCTTGTTTTCCTGTTTAGTCTGCCTTCTAAAGAGCAAACCTTTTCAGTAAAGGGTCAGATAAAAAACACTAAGCTCTGCGGCCATACGGTCTCTATCACACCAATTCACCTCCACCATGTTAGTGTGAAAGCGCCCGGGGAGGCACCGTGTAAGGGAGTGGACTTGGCTGTATTCCAGCAGTTTATCTGTGGACACTGAAATTTGAAATTCATATAATTTTCCTGTGTCAGGAAATAGTCTCCTTTTGATTAAACAAAACAAAACAAAAAGCCTTTAAAAATGTAAAACCATTCTTGGCTTTTGGATCTGATAGGAATACACAGTGGGGCAGATTTGCCCCACAGACTGTAGTTTTGCCCATTCCTGTTGCAGAATGTAGGCCCCGAGGGCGGCAGCCCATCTGCCTCGTCCTTCATAGTATCCCAACTCAGTTCCAGTTCTTGGGATGTAGGACAAGGTCACTTGGGCTTAGGGATGAAGGCAGGCAGGGAAGGCTGTATTTGGGGCTCATCAGGTGTGCCTCAAACATGGAACCATCACATTTCTGAAAACAAGGAATAAAGGAACGAAAGAAGGACAACCGCAGCGATAGGCATTTAAAGACCTGTCAATAGCCATTTCTGGTCATCAGGTCCATCCTCCTGCCTCTGGCCAAGACAACAGTCGACCACCCACGATCTGTGTTTTCTAGGCTCAGAGATTCTCCAAGTCAAGCAAGAATCCTCCAAACTGGCAACTCAGCCAGGCTGTCAGAACTCTAACCCATGGAGAGGTCATAGACGTTTTGTTCTGGCACGGGGAGTTAACATCTGAATAAATTACTATCTACCTGCTTTTATGAGCAAAGTTTTCCTTCATCTTTAGAAATGACAATCAGTCGTCAATCCCATCTCACGTTTGCATCATTTGTCTCTCAGTCTTCACCTTGACCACTGGCTCAGAATAAATCTTTCTCTGAGTTTTTTTTCCTAATAGCATTTGTCCCCCCTGCTGTAGCTTTGAGACAAAATACTTTTCTTAATAATACTCTCAGAGGGAAAATATTTGGCTCTCTCCTCCATAATTTTTGATGGAACCTGTTTATTGCCTTGTGGTCATCCCACTGGCGGTCATTTGATGCTTTGGACGGCTGAATGAGGCCCCGTTTGGGCTGTGTCTCTGGACACCATTTGGAAACATTTGGAAAGTTTAAAGAAAACTCAGGCAACTGGTTGGATTTGGGGGAAAATATAACTAGATTCTACCTCTCACCTCGTATCAAAATCCTGGATGAGTTAAAGATCTAAACAAGGAGAAAAGATGAATGGACATTTAAAACACGTAATTTTGGGAATGTGAATGTCTCTAAACATGTTGCTGAAGGCAGAAACATAAAGACAATGACATAAGAGTTAAAATATCATCAGCACAGTCCCCCACCCTAATCTGTTAGAATCATGAGAAAACAAAACCTTATAGAGCAATTTGTTGACAAAGGGTTAATTTCTTTAATTTTTAAAATTTACCTCTTTTTTTGGTGAGAACACCTAAATTCTTCTTTTGTAGCATATTTGAATTTAATAATACAGTATTACCAACCATAGTTATCATGTTATACATGAGATTCTCAGATCTCGTTCATCTTTATAACCAAAAGTTTATACCATTTTACCAGCCTCTCTTATTTCTTCCACCAGCCAGCCCCTGGTGACTATTTTTATACTCTGTTTCTGAGTTGGAGCTTTTTTAAAAAAATTAACACAGAAGTGAAATTTCACATGTAGTACTTGTCTTTGCCTGGCTTATTTCGCTCAGTATAATGTCCTCCATGTTCATACATGTGGTCACAAATGACAGGATTTTTTAAAGGCTGGATGATATTCCATTGTATACACACACACACCACATTTCCTGATCTGTTCATCCATTGGTGAGCACATACCCTAACTATTGTGAATAATGCTTCAGTGAACATGAGAGGACAGATGTCTTCAAGATAATGATTTTGTTTGTTTTGAATATGTATGCAAGAGGTGGGATTGCTGGATCATGCTGTAGTTCTAAACCTCCATCCTGTCTCCTAGAGTGTCTGCACCAGTGTACGTTCCCACCAACAGTGTGCGAAGGTTCCTGTCTCTCCACATCCTCACCAGTGTTTATCTTGTCTTTTTGATAAGAGCCCACCTGAGCTCATTGTGGTTTTTATTTGCATTCCTTTTTTTTCTTTTAATATTTTATTTATTTATTCATAGAGACCGAGAGAGAGAGAGAGAGAGAGAGAGAGAGGCAGAGACACAGGCAGAGGGAGAAGCAGGCTCCATGCAGGGAGCCTGACGTGGGACTCGATCCTGGGTCTCCAGGATCACACCCCGGGTTGCAGGCGGCGCCACCCGGGCTGCCCTGCATTTCCTTTTTGATTAGTGATGTCAACCAGACTTCATTTCTTTAATGTGTAAAATGATCAAATTATTGACAGAAAAACTATTGAAAAATTGGTAGAGAATATGTAGAGTTGCATATATATATAAGGATGTTAACAGAAAAACAAGTGAAGAACGTAAGTAGATTACTCACAAAATAAGTTTAGCCACAAACGTTTGAAAAAGATGTTCAATCTTTTTAGTAATAACCACACTCCCTCTCAAACAAACCCTGAGATACCATGTTCTGCCTGTCAAACTGTGAAGAATAAAAAATAATTAGGGTAAATGTATGGTCAACATTGGTAAGGCAGCATGGTTATGTGTATCCCAAGTTCCAAACTCAATGGTTCTGCTTCTAGTGATTGAGGTTTGCATAGTATTTCCTTGATCACCACTGGGGACAGGGGCTCTGCCTGACTTAGGCACCACTTGTGTACTCCTAATAGGTGCTAAGTAAGAACTGGTTGAGGGAATGGATCACTGAATAGCCACCAAGGATGTTAGAGTGTTTTGAGCCATGAAACTTGGGAGACATTCTCCGCGTCCATTAATGGTGTGTTGCTTAAATATATCAACAGTCGAGGTTGCCAAGCAACCAGTAGGTTTAACAACCTACCTACCAGTGGGTTGACTAAATCGACATTAATTCAGTCAAAATGATGTCTTGGGGGAATGGGTATTCATTCATTCTATTCCATCAAGTATTCATGCCAAGTACACTCTTGGTGCTTCTATATTGAACTGGACCCTCTGCGGATGGAATACTTTCTATGTTAAAGGTTCAATATATTCATGATCACCCATTGCTGGATTCTTAAAGCCTAATACACCAAGTGTAAATGTACCTTTCTTTCCCACCTCCTCTGCTGTCAGGATTTTGTAGAAAATACTGTCTCCCACTCTAGCAGGCACCGTATACACATGCCACTGAGCCTTCAGTCCTGGAGTTAACGCCAGGATTCAAAACCTTGGAGAATAACATTCCTGCTTGAGGCAATCTAATTAAACTTCTGCTGTCAACATGAAGTGGCCCCCAATGGACAGATCAAACCTATTTTTAGGCTGCAAGTGTTATAAGAAGAAATATTTAATTAGAATGGGGGATGTTTAAAATAGCTTTCTCTCTTAACATGGGTGCCTGCTGGCTTGTTTTCCCAGTTATCATTAATCACCACCAGACGGACGTCAGAATTCACAGTCGGCTCTAGCTCCTGTCAAAATCTGCCTTCTTCGGGTAATTTGTTGCATAACTCAAAATGCCAAGTCTCTCCAGATCCGGGCACTTTCCGGTGAGCCAATGGCCCCAAGAGCTTTAGACAATTCAGTGGAGAGCATTTCTTTGGAACGAGAGCCCAGGCAGGGTATTTCTCCCACTGAAGTCTGTGTTTCTTGGTGTCTGTGGAAAGACAGTCCTGTTCAGACTGAGGAGATAATGTTCTCTGGCCACGGGCCTGAGAAGGGTTTGATGTTGCCTCAGAATCTACGTGAAGAACTGGGTTGTAGAGAAATTGATAGAAGGAAGACAAAAACTGCAGCTCTGTTAGGTTTCACACCTAATTTTTGATACTGCTTCATGGTTTTTCTGGGTCAACAAGTAAAAATCTTTGGGAATTGGAGAACTAGGTTGACTTGGCTTTACCTAATAGTTGTGCTATATAGGAAGTCCTATAGACTAGACTTTATGTGAAAAAAAATCACACAGGTACATAAATCATGGCAGGTGCTGTTCTAAGTGTTTTCTGTGTGTTTAACTCATGTAATCCCCATGATACCCTTTTGAGGTGTGTGGTAGTGTTACTCTTATTTTAAAGATGAGGAAATTCAGGGATAGGAAGGAAACTGAGGAAGGATATGAACACCTTCACAGAGCCAGTCACTCATGGGTGGTAGAGATAGGATTAAAATAGTCTGGAGTTGAGTCTTAGCCACATCTTCTGTGTTAGTACTTTATGATTAACAAGGAGGTTTTTCTTCATTCCTGGTAGATTTTAAGTAGTGCATGCCTCCTAGAACTTCACCTTCAGGCATCCTACAAATGATCACCCTTTCCCCGAACTCAAAAGCTTTTATAAAGTCATTATTGGTGAGAAGAAAAAGCATTTTTCTCTTTTGGGAGCAAGCATTCAGCCTGTATGCTTCTTCAGTCTGATGTTCCTGCTTCTAGAATGGTACTGTAAGGAAATGATCCAAGGTGTATCTAGAAAAATCTATTTAAAGTAAATGGGGACCTTTGCCTGTCATGTTCCTAGTATCATCAGAACCCAGAACAGTTTCTAGCACATGGTGGACATTTGGCAAAGAATTATTAATGAGGAAACTGCAAATTACAAACAAAAAACCAAAGATATATGCAAGACCTCTGTGTCCACCCAGAGGATGAAATAATTTTATATCCATTGATAGCATTCTATATAGACACCAGAAATCACATTTATAGAAGAAATTTCATAATAGTTGCTTTAAAAGAATCTATATTAAGGAGATAAATCAAGCACAAAAACATTAAGGACATTATTTTCTTGGTTCCCCTACTCAGCAAAATGGTATGTTTGTAGTTTTAAACTGATTGAATTCACTTTGACACTTCACTAGTAGTTATCCACAGTTGGCAAGTTGTGGTTGATTTTATCCTATGCTTTGGGTTTAGGGCATTTGTTATCTTTCTTATAATAAATCCATGTTCTTTTGTGATCAGAAGAAATAAATGTTTAAAATTATATCTTCCATGGGACCATTAAAAGTAGAAGCAAAATTTACACAAAGGAGCAAAAGTAACTAAGGATAGAAGACTAGATTCTTGAGGAAAACATCAAAAGTGAATAGTGGTTGTATTTGCTTGAGGGGATTGAATTTAGCATTGCACTTCTCTTAATTTATGTTACTTGCCAATGTTTCAATAATGAAAATATTTTAAATAAATATACGTTTCTTTAATGGAAAAAGTAGAGTCTGGGTAATTAGTTTTAAAAATGGCTGCAGCTTTGTGCAGTGACAGTATCGTAGCCAATGAGGTTTATCTGAGGCACGATTATTGCTAATTAAAATTGGCCGCAGCCAGTGTCCACAATAGCCAAATTATGGAAAGAGCCTAGATGTCCAGCGACAGATGAATGGATAAAGAAGATGTGGTGTATATATATATATAATGGAATACTACACAGACATCAAAAAGAATGAAGTCTTCCCATTTACAACGACATGGATGAAACTGGAGGGTATTATGCTAAGTGAAATAACTCAATCAGAGAAAGACAATTACCATATCTCATATGTGGAATTTAAGAAACAAAACAGAGGATCATAGGGAAAGAGAGGAAAAAATAAAACAAGATGAAATAAAAGAGGGAGACAAACCATAAAAGACTCTTAATTATAGGAAATAAACTGAGGGTCGCTTCAGGGGAGAGGAGTGGGGGATGGGGTGCCTGGGTGATGACATTAAGGAGGGCCTGTGACGTGATGAGCGCTGGGTGTTATGTGCAACTGATGAATCACTGAACTCCACCTCTGAAACCAATAATACGTTATATGCTAATTGAATTTAAATTTTAAAAATGTTAAAATTGGCTGCAACATCTGGCACTGGTTAAGGAGTTTCACTGTGGTCTCCACATGTGCCTCTTGCCTCTTCTGCGGTCCCCATCCCCGTCCTTACGGTCCTGGCCATCTTGCTGACCCACTGGGGACTACCCCTGTGCCTGGCTTATGAAAGGCTTTCATATGTTTGTTTAATGACTGAACTGAACAGCTGTGGAGTAAATTTTTAATTTAGTATTTAAAAATAGGTCTGCATTACAGGGCTCCTTGTTCTTCCAGTGTCACTCACCTCTAATAGTCCGTCATCTCCAGGGTGGGATACCGGCTTCCTGGTGGATCTCAGGATGTGGTGCCTTGTGTCCTCTTGCTGCTCCAGGGGTGGAGGGAGCATCAGCGGTCCCTGGTGAAAGAGAAGACTTTGAAGCACCTGGAGGAGAAAGTCCTCACTGGGAGACGTAACCTTTGGGCTTGGACCACCGCCTCTGATGGTAACTAGCCGTCTCTGCCGCCAGATATCTTTGGTGGTGGGGTTAGGGGTGACAGGTAAGGCTTGGGAATAGTCACAAAGCTCAGAACGGCCACTGGGGGTCAGTCTTATGCATGGGAGGGACAATGGCCCCCAGCCCTCCTCCTCCCCCAGGATCTTTTCAGCCCATTCGCTGGTAATAAATTCTGTCACAGGAGAGGGAGGTTTTTAATCTAAGATTTTCTATCAGGGCTAATCTGTAAGGATTGTCAAACCTTCACACTGCAGGGTGACTCAAGTTCTCTGAAGGCACATGTGGGTTAAGGAACGCCTGCCTGCCTGCCTCTCCTTGGCCAGGTTGTGTGTTAGGAGTTTTATATTCAGGGTGGCCAAAGAATGTACCCTCCAAACTGGGGTGCTTCTGAGAGTGGAAGGAGGTGCTGGTTGCACCTGGAGCCAGAGCAATAGGCAAACATGGGGAGCGTCTTGCATTAACAGGGTTGCACGGTCTCCCTGTGGATGGATAGATCTGGTTTATGTTTGTAGAAATGACCAACTGAAGCATCCTCCCCATTTTATCCATAAGGAAGTTTCGCCTCAGGAAAGCGAAGAGGCAAGCTCTAGTCCCTGTTGTGCAAGTGTGTGTCTGATCTCCCCTCAAGGATATGTCAGGGACGAGGTGGCACTGAGCGCTGAGGGGAGGGTCTGGGATTGAGGAGCAACCGGTGGTCCTTTGTTAAAGGTTTTGCCACGACCAGCTGTGGCTACAGCCTGGAAGGTGTCTCAGGTGGGATCTGGCGGGAGAAGTCCACTGCCCGGCCGCTGCTTTGCCTCAAATGTGGCTTTAGGCCACATCTGCAGGTCCGGTGGGTTCCACCCTGTGGTACGTGTGTGTGGCCTGCTGGGAGGCTGGAACTCTGGTCTGGTTTGCATTATTTTTCCTCCCTGCGGCTGCCTTTCTGTCTCGCAGGTCAAAGTTATGAATGGAAGAGCCTCTCACGCAGCTTGCTTCGGGGTTTCTCCCATATTGTCAGGTTTTGAAAATGTTGCTGGACTTTGCTCCATGAACAAAGGATAGAGAGGGACTTGTCTCATGTCCAGAAAGGCTTTTGTCGCAGAGAATAAGGAGGTTTTGAGGCACCCAGGCTTCGTTTCAGGGCCTGAGGGAGGGGCCTCAGCATATATATCTTACAAATTTGGACAGACACTTATCTCCCTGAAGGGAGAAAATACTGCCTTCCATGCCAGGTAAGGAACTACCCCGGACATTTCCACTCTGGTGCTCCATCCTAGGTCAATCCTACCAGCTCAGCTATATGCATCTTATGGAATTCATTTCCCAAGGAGTAAAGCTGTTCCTTTTCAACTTCCATTTGTTTGTGTCTATTCTCATATCCTATCATACACACATTGGCCTTCTCCCTATGAAGTGGTCATCAGAGCTGACTCTTACCTGGAAATTTGGGGACGTCCCAAGGAGACATTCACCCCAGAAGACACAACCCTGCCACTCATCACCCTTGGCAAGATCCTGATCAACTAAACCAGATTGTAGCTCCCCATATGCACCCTTTAAGTCCATAAGCCCTCCCAGACCCCTGTTCTTTCCCAGGGGCTACCCTTCTCATGCCCATCTATAGGCCTGAGCTCCTTCTCCTTTAAAAGATATTATCTCACCATCCTATATATTGTGTTTTTGTTTTGTGTGGTTTTTTTTTTTTTTAATTCGTGAGAGACTCATAGAGAGAGGTAGAGACATAGGCAGAGGGAGAAACAGGCTTCCTGCAAGGAGCCCGATGTGGGACTTGATCCCTGACCCTGAGATCACACCCTGAGCCAAAGGCAGACATTCAACCACTGAGCCACCCAGGTGTCCCGTCCATCCTGTATTTTCTTATCACCCTCTGCTCTTTCAGGTCAAAGCAGGTGTGGAATTCACCCAAGTCATTGATTTCCACAAACAAAACAAAACAAAACCCAGTTCTAGGTTCTGAGAACATTGCAATGGATGCATCCTTTCAAAATCTCTCCAAATTCCTATGTACAAAAAGGACAGCTGGGTAGCAAAGCCATAAATGAATGGTCAACATTTACCCGCAAAGGAACACCTCCTCTCCCCCAATCCAAAGTATTCCTACACACTCCCCAACAGAAGGAGTGAGCATAAGCCCCCAAGAGCTGCAAGGCCGTTGTGGTCTCAGCTTCTACACAGAGGAAGGCAGAGAATGGCAACAGGGCGCGGGATAGGCTTGATCACGGGAGAACCCGAAGATTTCCAGCAGCTATGGGCCAGACAACATGCTCAGCCAGTTCAGGATCGGTATTTGAAACTGAGGGAGGGCTTTCTCTCACTAACGGCAGGAAGGTTAGAAGGGGCAGGAGCAGCCTCGCCCCTGGGAGCTCCAGAAACCGATCCCTCAGAAACTTCAGTGGCCTCCTATTTCTAAACCATCCCTTGCCTCACTCAAACATACCTTTTCCAGTATAATTCCCAACCACATCTTTCTGTTTGCCCTAAAGGTCAGCTCCTCTGTTCTCCATGGTTCCACTTGCATTCCCCAATTTCTTGTTTCTCATATTTCGCCTGGCCATTCTGGTACAGTTTGGATGAATTCTGGATAACATTGTGAAATGTGTAGGCTCAGGACACAGGTGATGCTGTTCAGTTAATTATGGCACTTTTTTTTTTTTTGATAAATACCAATTCCTTTTGGGAGAGGAAACTGTCTGCTAGACAAAGTCTACAGAGAACAGGAGGACTCCTACCACTATAGTTCTTGCTTCAATACTCTAGTCTCTCCTGACCTTGTACTAATTTAAAATAATCATGTTTTCATTAAAAAAAAAATCCATCCCATATTTGGGAAAAGGCTACCAGGTATTTGCTTGATTTTTGAAATGACGATAGAGCATCCATTTCCTTTTGTCCAGAGAGTGCCAACCAAGTTCAACATCCACACATGAGATGCTATGGAGACATCTTTGCTAATGCCAAGGCTCTGGTGCTCTACCCACATTCAAGATTTCTCTGGGAGATAAATGCCTGGGTAGGAAGCTCTAGACAGTAAATATGATGTCAGGGGTCCTCCTGCTGACTCGGGCTGTGCCCTGTCCTATGCCCCCATGGAATGTGAACCAAACTGCCCTTTTTCAGGGAAAGCAGAGATGCAACATTTTCTTTCTTCCATTGAATGTGTGTTGGTTTCCGTGTGGGAGGAAGATTTCGATACGCAGAACCCCCTACATCCTCAGTCAGAGAAACAGATGTACCATATGATTTTGAGTGTGGCACCCAGGATTTGAGTCTAGTTCAAGCACACAGCTCATAAAAGGCCAGACAATAAAAAGTGAAGATGTAAAAGATAAAAGGGTTGCTTTCAGATGCCATAAAATATTGTTTAAAACCATTCCTAGCCATAGTGTGCTAACCTTTACATTTCCATTTTGATGCATGGAAAAAAAGGACTGTTCGGGATACTAACCAAGCCTCAGGAAATGAACATCTTCTGGCCATTAAAAGCAGGTTCTACTAGTTCAGTAACAGCATCTGAATCACTCTCTGCGATATTGGGCTTGCCATCGTACGTTGGAATGCAGTTCATTTTCTTGTGCTCAGGGACCCTGCTAATGCTTTAATTCCCGTAGGTAAATCCTGTGGCAAAAAAGCAATACTGCAACTGAAATTCCTGAGAAAAAGATACCCGAGATTTCTGTAACTTTAGAGAGGTTCGCTGTCACCAATTTAAGATCACAACAATTGTGGAGGTCCCTTGAATATAATTATGGTTACATTTGAACCTCTAAACACTTAGCTAATGCTGTTTTCCAGGTATCATTGAAATTAGTTGCAGAATAATAAAATAATAGCTTTCACATTTTGCACATTTTATGAGGATTAAGCCTTGAGCTTTTAAAATCTTAAAATCTTCCCGACATGTCGGGGGCAGGTACTGATGGGCAGCCCTATTCTATAATGAGTAAAGTGAGACCCAGTGGTGAAAAAGCTTGCCCAAGGTCAGACCGTGCTGGAATTTTATTTCAGATCTGTCTGGCTTGAAAACCCAATTTCTTAATTGTTTTTTTTTTTTTCTTTGTTTTTAAATCACTTTGGATACACTGTATTTTGTCCACCGAAAATTTTTATACGATGTGAAATGAACTTAAAACCATACACTGTGTTTATTTATTTTTTATTTTTTTATTAAAGATTTTATTTATTTACTCATGACAGACACAGAGAGAGAGAGACGGGCAGAGACACAGGCAGAGGGAGAAGCAGGCCCCAAGCAGGGATCCCGATGCGGGACTCCAGGACCACACCCTGGGCCAAAGGCAGGCGCCAAACCGCTGAGCCACCCAGGGGTCCCCTTTACATACACTGTGTTTAAAACTTAAAACAATCCTCCTCTTGCTCCCGAGATTCGGGGACCACGTCGCTCCCCATGTGAAGGATGAGAGTCTCCATCAGCAGTCTGATCTGCCAGGGTTTTAGTTTTCTCATTTGCAAAATGAATGAAAGAAGCTACACACCTGCCAAAAGCACCTTTTCTTTCTGACATATTCAACAAACGTTTATTTGAATCTTGAGTAGGAAAGTACTGAGTGATCTGATCTAATCAGAATGATAGCATAATGAGGTGTGATCCCTGCTGTAAAGAGCTCACCATCTTATGGAAGAGAAAGACTCACCAACAAATCATCAGAGTCCAATGAAGTCTGTGGTGTAAAAGGTGTGTGTTCATTCATGTGTGTGTAGACACACACACACATATTTATATATATAATCATACCTATATATACTTACACACATAATTTTATATATACAATCATACCTATGCATACTTACACACATACACACACACAGAGGCTTGGGGAAACAGAGCAGAGGCAGGAACTTAGAAGTCGGGTGGCTTCATAGCAGAGTGACCATAAGTTCCACGAGGAGGAGGGGCTGAGTCTGTTTTCAATTCCCACATGCATCCTGGGCCTGGCAGGCCAGTACATATTTGTTGAATGATTGCATGCACGAAAAGGAGACAAAATCTGGGTGATAAAGGATTAATGGGGGTGCACCAAGTAGGGAAGAGGGGTTAGGACATTTATTTCAGGCAGCAGGAACAGCATGTTCAAAAGTAAGGAGCACATATGATCTTATTATGGTGGGTTGAGGGAAGCATTGGAACCTAGACCCAGAAGGAGGGTACACATGGGCCAGTAGCGGGAGGTTGATTTGGGCAGGTTCATGGTGGGTCTAAAGGCATGGGGTTATAAGTGATACATGGCTCTGCAGAGATCTTTTAGTGGGGGCTTTCTGACTTGGGAAACACTTTAGTGCTCCTTATTGAGGGGAGCTCTGAATGCCTTATTTATTCATAGCTGTTAGACCCCAGATAATTTAATGAGTTAACAAATTAAAGGAAACTCCATTAGGAAAAGATATTGTGGGTGGGTCCCCATTTTAAAGGGAAAAAAATGTTGCCAACCTAAATTAGAGGAGAACTAAGAATTACTGGCATTAAGCAATAGGTAGTCAGATTGAACTGGAGTGTGGGAACCTGTGTGCATGCAGCAAGTTCTTTTGTCTGTGTGGGTCTGCCAGTCTACCAGGAGAACCGACAGTACACATCGATGTGAGGCAGCCTTGGAAATGTGATTTTTCTGGCTCTGCCTATTAAAAGGTAAGAGTCTGTTTTCCCACTCCTTGAATGTGGCTGGCCTTATGACTTATATTGGAAGAGAAGTGATGGAATACCACTTATGAGCCTAGGCCTCCAGAGGCCTGGCTTGCTTATATTCCTGCTCTTGTAACACTGCTGCCACCATGTGAACAAGCCCAGGCTGGCTTGATGCTTGTCACCTCAAAGTGAAACCTAGCCAAGCTCTAGACACATGACTGAGGCCATCCTAGACCAGCCAGTCTCCAACTGACTCACAAGCTGACTCATGATCAAGGCTAGCTGAGTCCAGCCTTGTTCAGCAGAACTGCCCAGTCATCCAGAAGACTCATGAACAGCAATAGATGGTAGCTGGTTTAAGGCACAAAAGAATGGAAGGAAGGAAAGAAAAGGGAGGGAGGAAGGAAAGAAGGACAAACATGGTAGGCAATAATGATGATAACTTATCATCTAGCTCTTACTATGGGTTAGATCTTGGGCTACCCACTTTAACTTATTTCACTTAATTCTTGTTTGCATCAAATTGGCTCACAAATGCATCAAATCTCTCTTCAAAGGAAAGTTTGATTCTAAAGACCTCCAACTTGATTTGCCAAGTTGCATGCCAGAAGGGTTTTAGGCAAAGGTTTAGAATCAAATCTGGGTTTGAATTCCAAATTCACCTGTTTCTTCTGAATGACCTTGGGTAATGTATTTAACACAAACCCCAGTGCCAATTTCTGCATCTGAAAACTGGGGATGAATAATACCTACACTTTGGAATACTATTCAGCCATAAAAAGGAGAGCCTGCCATTTGTTATATTATGGGTGGCCCTCGAGAGCATTATGCCAAGTGAAATAAGTCAGAGAAAAACACTGTATGATCTCCCATATATATAGAATAACAGAAAACAAACTCATAGAAAAAGAGATCAGATTTGTGGTTACCAGAGGCCACACAGGTTGGAAGAGGGAGAATTGGAGGCAGGTGGTCTGAGATAACTGCAATGCACACAACTGGGGGTGTTACATACAACGTGGTGATAACAGCTAACATTGCTCTCTGGTGTTTTTAAAAGATGGTAGGAGGGTAGATCTTGACAGTTCTCATCACAAAGATAAAAGCATCTATATGAGATGATAAATATTTGTCGTGGTAATCATTTTGCAATATACATAAGTAAAATCTTTATGCTTTATATCTTAAACTTACACAGTGGTGTCTGTTAATTACATCTCAATAAAACTGAAAGGAAAATTAATATCTACAGCCCTTATTGTGGTAAGGATTGAGTTAAATGAATCCAAGGGCCTGTTACTGTGCCTGAGTGTACCAGGGCCCGACAGTAACAGCTGTCATTAGCACTGCCACTTCTAAATTTAAACAAGGTATAAACCGAGGGAAAGGATTTTTTAGCAGAGGTTCTCCATGTGTTTGCAGTGTGTAGCTTGATGACCTTGTGCATGGCATCCCCACTCCATGGGCATCCCCACACGTATGTTTACTTTCTTGTACTACATTTCCTCTCTGCTAAGGAACATATTAGAACGTGAAGGTGCCATCATGACCCAACCTTCCAGCCACTCTCAACTACAAATAAAGACAAGATGATGGGAAATGTGAATCATTTATTACCTACAAATTGCTGGCAGCAACTTGACATCTGTCAGTACCTGTCATGGCTCTGTAGGTTGAATCAGAGTGCGGAGAGAGCCGCTTCTCCCTCTCTGTTCTCTGGACTGTGAGCTTCATTGGGCAAGGGCTGGGTTCTTCTGTGTTCTTGGCGTGTATAACCATTGGTGTGTAAACAGTAATTGATAAATATTTGCTGAATGAACAGCTGTACTCCCCCACGGCGAGGGAATAACAGAGTGAAGGCTTCTTCCCCCCAGTAAATCAAGGAGACCTCTGGAATTGGAAGGGTAGGATTGAGCAGAATGTCACAGTTTGAAGGATAAACAGTAGCTTCTTGTCAGCAGCTTGACTCTCCTTCTGACTTTATCAGCTCAGTGAAAGAAAGGGACTTTGTTACCCAAGTGGATCATGACCAATGGCACAGTTCCTACTCTGAAGCTAGAAGGGGGTGCGTGTCTTTTCAAGTTCATGAATCTCAGACTCTGCTTTGCTTATTGAAAAATCTCCTGGTATACAGAGGTGGGACAACAAATTCCCAATGAGGTAAACTGATAAATATGTAGAATATTAAATAGTGATGAATACTAAATAGAAAAAGAAAGCAGGGGGCAGGGATTGGGAGAATGAAGGGGAGTGTAAGTTTGCATAAGAGGGTGAGAGTGGGATTCATTCTTTGAGTAAAGATCGAAGGGGTGAGGAAGTGAGCCAGTGGTATCTACCATAGAGTGTCCCAGGCAGAGGGACCGGTAAGTGCCAAGGTCCTGAGGCAGGAGTATGTTGAGCATGGCTGAAGATCGTCAATGAGACCCCTGTGGCTGGGTCAGAGTGACCTCGGCAAGAGCAATAGGAGGTGATATCGGGGAGGCAATGGACTTAAGGTCAAGGGCAAGGATATTGGCTTTTGTTGTACATGATGTGGGAGAATGTTGAGCAGAGGAGTGCTAAGGTCTGACTTGGAGTTTTACAGAATCACTCTGGCTGCTCTGTTGATGACAAATTGAAGGAGGATGAAGGTAAAGGTGGAAAGATCAGTTAGGAGGCCACCAGGGGAGGGATGGGGGTGACTTGGTGACTTGGAGAATGGTAAGAAGTGGTTGGATTCCAGGTACATTTTGAAAGCAGAGCTAATGGCTTTGCTGATGGCTCAGAGGTGGGGCAGGAGAGGGAACCCCCTGCCTAGCATGGAGCTCCCCCTCTCCTCAAGGTCAGGCCTGTTACAGGCGGGAGTGATGGGTTGTGATATCACCAGGGGTGTACATCTATCTATTTTCATAAATTCTGCAACCAATGGACTGGATTCCATTTCCTTCTTTGAAACCATTTTTGAATTTAGTCCCTTTTGTAGCACTCATGCAGGCTCCTATCAGCAAGTTGCAGATGGTCATCCAGGAAGGAACTCTGAGATCAAATAAGCCAGTGTGTCTCACAGTGTGGGGGAGGCCCCTGGTGCTTGGCCAATGAGTTTCAGATGATACGTAGTAATGGAAGTTACCATATCATGTCTGAAAAAGCAATTTCCTTTACGACCCTGTTTCATTATATATCAAGAAGCAATCTCTGTTTGGTGGCAAATCTTAAGTGCTTCCTGAACACTTCCTTATTTACATGTTTAACCAAGAGAGATCAGGCCTTGGGCTCAGCAAGCAACAAGATAGCACTAGAATTTAATAATGTGGTTTCGAATTCACTAAATGTATTTTTTTCCAAAAGCGTATTTGTTGACTCATATTAGGTTTTTGGACTCATATTACTGTAGTACACCAAATAACACTAATGTTTGATTCAAATAATTCCTAAAAGCATTAGGATGATTGTTAGATATTCTCTTATGTGTTTGATTTTTTAAAAAAATTTATTTATTAGTGTATACATTTGTACAGTAAAGGACACCTAAGAATATAGCTTGATGATCTGGGAAGGTGAACACATGTATGTAACCACTGCCCAGATTAAGACACAAAGTACTAGAAATATCTCAGAAGTTCCCTTTAGTGTCTTCCCCGCCACCAACCTCCAACAAAGAAGACCACTATTTTGACTTCTAATACCTTAGATAAGCTTTTCCAATTTTGAAATTTATGTAACTGAAATTACTGCATATACATTCTTTTGCATTTTTTCTTCTTCGGGGCCATATTATATTTCCAAGTTTCATCTGTGTTGTTTATGTAACACGAATTCTTTTTCATAGCTGTGTACTATTCCACTATATTAGTACATCACAAGTTATTCCTCATTTTATGGTGGATGGGCTCTGTTTTGTTTTTGGTTGGTAGTTATAGGTGGCTATGAACATTCTTTTGCATTGCTATTCCTTTCTTTTAGGTACACAGTTTTCAACCATTCTTGTAGGTGTGGTTATATCTTACTGTGGTTTTGGTTTGCAGATTTACATTTCCTCGATGATTAATGGGAAAGAATCCGCGTTTTCTGTTTATTGGTCATTTCTGCATTGTCTAATCTGCCATAAACCCAATCTGGTGAGTTCTTATTTTTTGCTAATTGTCTATTTCAAGCCTAGAGTTGCATTTTTCATTTTGTAAATATTCTAGTTCTTGTGAATTTTCATTTTATTATCTGCTTTCTTGAATATATTAATCCTGGATGTTTTGAAGTCTGCAGTTGATAACTCTACATGGCTCACATGTGGGTCTGTCTTTTTTTTTTTTTTTTCCTGGTTTTAGTTATTTGGTTATGTCTCTTGGCATGCCTGCTAATCTTTGGTCAATGCTGGATATAGCACATGACACATCATAGAGCCAGTTTGAAGCTTTGGGTTATATTATCTTCTTCCAGAGAATTAAATTTTATTTTGCTTCTGTCAGGTGTTTTGAGCACGGGTAGATTATTTTGTTTTGTCTGGATTTGAACTGGCTTGAAATGAGGTTTTAGTCTTTATAAGGATTGGTTTATTTCCACTTCACACTCACCTCTGTGTGTGAAGCTCTTGCATGGCTCCAATCAGAAGTTTGAAATGTTTACCAGGGCTCCTTTCCTTGGTGGATCCTATACTTTAATTATTGTTATCATGTTGACTTTTGAACCCCTGGGGCCTATGAAATGTACGAATCTGCAAATCCCTAGGGGGAAGCAGTGTATGGGCAACACCAGATGTACTTCAATGCCTTTGCCTTCTCTCTGGGCTTTCGACTCTTCAGGTCCTAGCTGCTTTAGCATCTCCCCAATGTCTTCAAACAGAAGTTCTTTGTTTTTATTTTTACATCTTATATACTTTATCCAGATTTTTGAGTTATTCTTGGCAAAGGGGTTGGTCTGAAGCAATCTAGTCTGTCCTGAGTAAAAGCAGGAGTCCATTATACTTATTTTTATTATTAACCTTCTATTTTAAGACCAGTAATTCTAGCTTTCCTTTTATATTAGTGAAATTATTTTCTTTCCAAATAAATATGTTTATTTTGAGATATGTACAAGTTGTGGCAAAATGCAACAAATAGAATAATAAATACTCATTTTCTTCCCCAGTGTGTGACCATACACACATAAAGAAGAATTGACTTAAACGAAAGTAGTAAGTAAATAGCAGTGCAAATGGGGTTTGGAGGTAGTAAACACGGTGGTGATGGCCTTCGAGCAGCTTGTTCTAGATGGAGAGAAATAGAGGCCTACATAAGCTGTTGTCTTACCTAAAATTACCTAGAATATGCATGGTGGAGCCGATAGTGATGATTCAGTTCCTCTGGTTCCCAATTCAATCTTTCATCTGCTCTAACACAGAGCTCTGTTTCCAGGCCTCTTCTCCCTCCGACTGGCTTTTAGATTTTATTCCAGAGTTTGTTTTCTGTTTTGGCCTCCTGCATTCTTCTATGTGTATCCTTTTTTTTTTTTTTTTGCATTCTATGTGTATCCTAAGCTTATTTTTATAATTGTCTTTTAGTTATTGGACTGTAGAAAAAAAGTACGTCTAGGCCTAATGCATGAGTGTATTTCTGTGTGTGTGTGTGTGTGTGTGTGTGTGTGTGTGTGTTTCAAATCCTCATCAGCTTTTCTAGCAGTTTCTATATAATATTTGAGCCGGTGAGATTCAGGGTGATTGATCCTTCTAAATGCTCAGCTCCTTTTAAAAACTGCATGCAAAAGAATGACCACTTCTTTGGAATTTATTGTTACTAAATCTCCTCTCCATTTGCTTAATTGTATTATTTGCCTGGGGGATGCTGTTTAAATGTGGAGCGAAGTCAGCTAAATGAAACATGATCCTGGTGCAAGAAAATAATGATGTGTCTCTTTTGCTAAATAGCAGCCTCCCCCCTCATCTCCAGATGCTTGGAACCACACCCTCATATTTTCAGAGGCAAGGGAGGGGGGTGCCCAGCTTAGTCTTGGCTGTTAAGGGCATGGACCAGGGAGCAGACACACCAGCACAGCACAGCTGCTTGCTGGGAAGTGAGCAGACACTGAGGCCATCAAGAGTGACCCACGGCGGGGGGGGGGGGCACAGGTCTTCCCTGTGCTCCTGGATTCACATCCCACCCCCCACACAACCAAGCAGCTGAAAACCAAAGTACAGATTAGGCTTCTTTTTTTTAAAAAAAGATTTCATTTATTCATTTGAGACAGAGAGTGAGTGAGAAAGAAGGGATAGGCAGGGGGAGCGGCTGAAGGGGAGGGAAAAGCAGACTCCCCACTGAGGAGGGAGCCCGATGTGGGGTTCGATCCCAGGACTCCGGGATCATGATGCGAATCAAAGGTAGATGCTTACCTCATTGAGCCACCCAGGTGCCCTGGATGGACCATTTAGTAGAGAAAATTGTCAAGGTTGGAAGGCCCTTCAAGAGGATCATCTACTTCCTTCTTATCTTGGAAGATCACTGGATTAGTACTTAAAACATCTAGAATAGTGTGTTTTCAAGCATATCATTAGATAGCCTTCCACAGATGACCTTTCTAGTATCTTTGACCTTCCCTTCTAGGGCCTTCGGAGGTCACATGAGAATATGGGCTGCAGCAGAAAGTACTGTCCTAGTAGTGGCTGAGTGCCTGCTGTGTGTCAGCTGCTAGGCTCAGCTCTGGGGATGTGGCCGTGAACACAAAGAGACCTGCCCTTGTGCAACTGACATGCAGGATGAGGGTGAGTAGGACAAGACAGGTGAGGAAAATACACGGATGGTAAGATACATGGAAAGTGTTAGGGAGGTAAGATGAGGGAGGGAGATGAGGAGGCGCTGGTGGGGGATGTAGGGCTGCTGTGTTCATTAGGGCGGACCCTGCGGAGGTGGAGATGGTGAACCTTGTAGTTTGTGGTGTAGGGAGAGGTTATAAGTGCCTCCTTAAATGCTGGTCTTGGGTGCTAGTGGGTGTCAGAATCGTGATAACACATGGTCTCCCAGGTCCCACACCCAAAGATTCTGATTCATTAGGTCTAAGGCAGCATCTGGCAATCTGCTTTCCTCAAATCTCCCTATGTAATTCTGATGTGAGGGTCAACACAAGAGTCCTTAAAAAAATATATTACTATGAACTTTCTATACTTTGAAAGCCTACATAATTTTTCCCCCCTCAGGATGAGTGATTTTCATTTTCAAAGAAAGAGTTTTTCTTTTTAAAAAAGATTTTATTTAAGAGAACACAAGTGGGGGAAGGGCTAGAGGGAGAGGGGAAAAGCAGGACCCCAGGTCATGATCTGAGCTGAAGGAAGATGCTTAATCCACTGAGCTACCCAGGCGTCCCTTGAGAGGAGGAATTCTTCTGGAGACTGCCATTTTGTTGGCAAATGCAATCCCCTGGGCAAGGAGGGGGGAAATGAGTAATTATTAAGTGCCTGCTGCTTGATGGGTGCAGCCTGCGTGATGGGTGCAGGATGAGGATTTTCTCATCCTCCTGACATTCCCTGGGCTGAGTGTCACATAAGCACAGTGAGGCCCAGAGAGGCCAGGTGAGTCACAGCTTTACAGAAGTAGACTCCACACTCAGTGCTCTTCCCACCTCACTGTGAGTTTTTGGCTTGGAGGAGCAGGTGTGCGGGTCTGCTCGGTGTCTCTGCTGTGCCAGCGCCAGCACCTTCACCTACCTGACCCTATCTGGTTTTTGCCAAGGCTTGTTGAACTCTGAAAATTTTTCTTAAGAAAAGTTTCTGGGACAACTCCTGGGTGTCAGGCATTTTGAAACACGCTGCCTTTCTGAATTAAAATCATGTAGGACTAAAGTGTTGTGTCTGCCACCATCCTTTCGGCTTCCCTCCACACCCACGGGAAGCATCAGTGGGGACTGTGGGGCCCTTTTCTGGGGAACCCCCATACAGCCTCCCAAGCCGCTTCAGCACAATGTGCTCGTGAACAGCTGTCATTTTACTGAATGTGGCTCACGAAGAAACAACCTGACTTATGGTAATCGGACAATTCCTCCTTCAGTGCATCAGAAAACCAGGGCTCAGTGGGATCACAGTTTCTCAAAGACAGAGTTGGTAGCAGAGCCGGATCTCGTTTCACACCATTGCTGTTTCACTAGCCACTTGAGTGGTTAGGAATCTCAGTCCCGAACTCTGGTATGCAAGAGGAGAGCTATAAACAACCATCACCTGTATGCAGTTTCTGAGTCAAGGCTCTTCTGTTTGGTGGTGGCAACATAGCATCATCTACCCCCCTCCGGGTCGTGCCAAGTTCAGGAGAGCAGCGGAGGGCAAGGCATGGGTAGTCCCATAGGGACTCTCCTTGGTCTCGTCTCTGTGCTGGCATCTTCTGATGCCGACCCATCTTCTGGTCTTTGATGGCCACCCTTCCACTGGCATGCTGGCAGCCGGGTACGTGTCCTTCATCTAGAGTCTGAGTGTTGGTCTGCTTCTGTAAAGCTTGCTGCTGATTATCCCTATCCCCAGGTGGAAGGTCCCTTTCCACCCCACTCTTTCTCCTCCAGCCACTGGCCCCATGCTGCTCTCCAAGGATGGGGGATCTTTCCGCTTTTAGTGTGTCCTACCGGGCTAGAGGGTATTCTGTGAGGTTGTCTGAGGCTTGCTTTGCTCAATGCACTGAGAAATCACCTCTTCTCTGATGTCCTGTTATTTTTCTGGGCCTTGACTCCGTATCTGGAGCCCAGCAGTCACCTATTCCCAGATGTTACACATCAGCCAGGGGGATGGATCTGAGGTCTGCGGTCACTCTGCCGGCACTCGGCCCGGGATGAGGTGGAAGCACGGGGTCTGGTGCCCTTTCTAGCAATGCACCGCTAGCCACGCATCCAGGTACCCATGTTCAGGCTCGGCCCCCACTCTCACTATCCACCGGCTGAGGCCTTTAATTGTGTTCAGGTGGGGAGCTTCACCACTGGGGCCCCATCACCTCTTCCTCTACATCTGTTGTGAAACCAGGGTCTTTCCCTCTCTCATCTCCCCACATGGGGGAGAACTAAAGATAGGTTTTCGGACTTCAAAAGCAAGGAAGAGATTTTTGTTTATTTCCTATCTTGTCCTGAGGCAATGAACTCAGGGTGGCCTTAACTGAATAGAAAAAAGGCTCAGGGAACAGTGGGGAGGAAAAAAAAATAACGCACTATTTCAAAACATGCTATCATATCAAGTTGCCTCAGAAGTTCAGATTTTAAAACATGCCTGTTGACTTACTTTGAGATTAGCAAGCTACGGCCCGTGGGCCAAATCTGGCCTGGTGTCTGTTTTTGTATGGCCTATAAACTAAGAATGATTTTTTTGTATTCTGAATGATTCCATCTAAAATGGTTGTGAGGTAACTATATGGCACCCTCTTTCTGGTTCTCGGCACATAAATACTAAAATACTAGTTATCCAACCTTCTAAGAAAAAGCCCAATGGCCCTGGTTTAGGGCACCGGGTAGAAGGGGAGATACTTTCTCTCAGCTCCCTGAGGCTCCTGGAGGAGGGGAGTCCTGGTTTATCTTTGTTTATCCACATTCTAGTTCTTTAGAATGAATATCAGGGACTGCTTTGCCCTCACCAACCAGTCTCAGTTCCATTTTTGGTGGAAAAGGATAAAGCTTCAGAAGAGTTGACAAAGGAGAATCTTCCTAGTAAAAATCCCCTTTGGCATTATGACTGCCCTCAGTGGTCCCCAGGAACAGACGCTGCCTCTTTGGGGAGCTGCTTTCAACCAGCAGTGACATGTGGAAAATCTACTCTGGATATGAAGTTTCCTACCCATAAGCATGCCTTTTGGCACTGTCCCATAGAATACATTGGGAAACAAATGTAATTCTTGCAATTTGGTTTTCCTGACGGGAAAATATGTCACTTGAGTCAGTGAATAATATATGTTGCTATACATTTTTAATAAAATGAACAAATTGTTTCTGAGTATTTGGAAGACTTAATTCTTCATTTGCTAGTTCATTTTCAAACCATTACAGTTCTGTGCATTGCTCCGCACAAAAACGCGAAATTAACCGTCATATTTTCTGCTGCGGTCTGAAAGTTGAACAAGTTAATGTTTCACCCAAATTAGCTTCTTTCCCTTCACATTTGCTCTATCATTAACCTTCCCTATTTGAGCCTGCAATAAAAATTACATCATGATCAAATTCAAGGAAAGGTTCTGTGTAAGCTGTGCCTAGCACATATTTATTGCTGGGCTTGAGGGGCAGGAGTCAGATTTATTTGGATAATTTGTTCACAATTTATGCTGTGACTATTTTAGACTCTTGAACACACAAACGCATGCTGTCATGTCAACCCATTGCCATAGTGATGGGCACATGGGCTACACCCTGTGAGTTGAGTTTTGCTGACATCTGTAAATGGAGATCTTTGAGCAAATCTTTTTGGCATGGCCAATCTTTACTATGAACTTGGAAAATTCATTTTCTTAGTTTTGGTTAAACCACTGGCCGTACCAATTTGATTATTTCTACTTTCTCATTGTAGCATTTGTAGTGATGGCAATAATGGAGATGATCCTTTATATGTGTGAAGCCTTTATGTATATTCTCTCTCCTGGTCCTTGGAGCCTGTGGACTGAGAACATAAACACTCTTTCTGTTTAAGAGAAGGGAACTCCAAGGCCTGGGGACGGGGAATGGGTGAGTGGAGGCCACACAGCTAGTGAGTGGTCAACTCATCTGCTTTTTAGCTTTAAACCCCTCTTGGATCAGGCCCTCTCCTGTTTGTTTGGTGGTCAACATTTGAGGGGTCCAGATGACCCCCACGTGGTTACACAGTCTGAGTGTGTTCAAGTGCCTGAGACAAGAGTGTTTATGGAGTTTAGAATGGGCTTAAGTATCTTTAGTTCTGAATTTAGAAGCAATTTTACTTTTTTTGAGGTTTTGGTCAAACCACTTGAGGCAAATAGAACTTCTTTGTTCAAAGGAAATAGATTTTTTAAAAGTCTTGTAAAATAGACCCATAATGCTTTCTGGGACTCAAATAACTCTGGCCCAAAACGTTTTAATAAATTAAATGTAAGTGGATTAGAAACAGACAGATTGTCTTTCCGTGAAATACACCCAGGCCAGACCCAGAAGGAGAAGCACTCAGGGAGACGTGTTTAGGGTTGCTATGGATTCTGGCACACAGATTTCTTGGCCTCCCTCTCTTTCTGATAGTAGAATAGAGATGAAATCTGGTGTTATTCCTGAGACTATTTCTTTGTGCCTCTTCAACACACTTCTCTGGATGTGGCCGTGTTTAGCCCTTCCCATATTGGATGGCATTATCCCTGCCTCCCAGGGGTAGCTACTTAATGAGGCATGGTGGGGTGATGGTGCTTGACTTGACCATGCCTGGAATGTCTTTGACATTCCAACTTAAGGTCCCCAGAACCAGATAATCACTTAGCCCATGGTTTGAGAAAGGAATGGGACATGTGGCATGGATAACAGGGCAATGATAGGGAGGTTTGGCTGGGTTGGAGTACAGTGGCTGAGAGTGTGGATTTAGAGTCCATTGGACTGGGGCCAATCCCAATCCTCCCACTCACCTGTGTTACATAAATAAGCTATGTAATCTTTTCCAACCTCAGCTTCCTCAGCTATAAGTTGAGAATAATCATGGAATCTACCTCTTAAGTGGAGCAAACTATACCAAGAGTGTGTCTAGCTGCATGGATAGCACCCACTATGTACCCAATAGGTATTCAGTGTCTTCATCATTGTGGGTGTCAGTTGTTCGTGCTTCTTTGCTTCCATAGACTTTTACTAATAGCACCTCATCTTCCTTTGGGGAATCTTTCTCCTTCCCTACAGTATGGAGTCATGCTGGGATGGTCAGTTTTGGTGACCTTTCCTCAACAGAGATGGAAGGGACCACATGGTCTAAAATAGACCCATTAAAGTATCTCTCCAGGAATTTGATACTGGAGCCAAGACACTCAAGAACTGAAAGAGACTAAAGTATTAAGTCATTTCCACTGCCTGGATCCCCAAGAAGCTCCAATCCCTGGACTTTCTGAGGTCTTGTTGGTCAGCTTTTCCTTGAATCCTATGAGTTGCCATATCTATACGGCCATCTCAACCTTTCGTCACCCCAGGACATGTACCCACTGGCAAGCTGGCAGAAACCAAGAAGTAGCCTTTTTTTTTTTTTTTTTTTTTTTAAGGTTTAAAAGGAATGGTCAAAACAGAACAAAGCATGTTCTGCTGAACAATCATACTTGCAGTGTCTGAAGCTGAGTGTTTATGTATGCAACTCCCCTGGGCTATGCTTAGAGTTCTAAATCTAAACTGCAGACTCAGAACTGCTGGCCTTGGGGGTTCTAACCATGATGAGGCAAGTGTGCTGAATGGCGCACTCTAGAAGGGGTGCATCGTCTCATGGATCTGGTTGTGGCTATTCCTAAACCAGCACCAAGTCCATCCCATTCCTTCATTAGGGGTTCTACAGTTCCCATGTACAATCTCAGGGAACATCTTTAAAAGGTCATTATACCTGGTTTTATCAGACATCTATTTGGTTTTATTCAAAAAGACAATTGTGTTCTAAAGGAGGCTTCTCATCTTCATCATTGGACCCTGGATTTAATACATGTCCTGTACAGCACACGTGAAAATAACGGACAGAACATTAGTAACGTGGCCTTTTATGGGAGAGTCATCATTGCACTTACTGATGCAGTCCTTTAATGGAAATTATCTTAAAATTAACCTAAATGTCTATAATCCTGAAGTGTTTTAAAAGATAATTCCATCTGATAAAAATTATTGTAATGTCATTCTTAGAAATTATGAGTGATTTACCTGCAAAGCATTTAGCAAGATACATCAGCCACCACTTGCAGGATGCAGTCACAGTGCACATTAGTGGGGAGGCTGTGATTCTAGTTAGTGTGGTGCAGGGGTTGCAAATGCCTTGCAGTAGGGCTGCTGGGGTTCAGATCCTGGCTATGCTGCTGGTTAACCTTGTGACCTCACACAAGTTTCCTTGTGTCTCTGAGCCTTGGCTTTCCCATTTATAGAATGGGGCTCATGAGTTTGTGGTGAAGATGGAATAAAATATTACCTGTTTATCAGAGTAGGCATTGCCTGTGGTGGTGATTCTTGATAAAAACAACAAACGAAGTTGAATCTACAAAAGAAAAAGATTACTCTGATGTTTTCTGCTTATGTGATGAGAAAATATTCCATTTACTGAATGTCACTCTCTGGGTTCCAGAAATTCATTTTTATCAGCTTCATTAGTCAATTAAATACTTTCCAGGAACTCTTATGCATAAGAAACGGAGCTAGGCTCTGTGAGGAGCTTAGTGGCCTCAATATGCTTCCAGCATAGTGGAGGATAAATGGTGAGTAGCCAGCTTATCTGGTGGTGTGTCATATTGTAGGAAGTGGGGCCGGTGGCCAGTGCTTGGCAGTTCAGAGGAGGGAGCAGAAGTCAGGGCTGGAGTGGTCAGGGGAGACTTTGCTGAGAGAGGATTGTTGACATTAAGGAATGTTTAGATTTAAGACAGATGAGGGGGAATAATGAAGGCATTCCACATAGAAAGCTCTACCAGAGGGAGGTGGGCCTGGTGAAGAGTGAGAAGCAAATGTAATGGCACACGTAAAATGTTCTATGAGAATGTATGGCTGCAGGCATGGATAAATCTATATATTACATATTGCCACCAGGATCCTATTTTTCTCTTCTCTTCATCCCCTGCTTTCTGACAGCCATCTGTTCTCAGAAGGGATTGCCTCTCTTAGCGGCAACGTAGCTAGGAGAACCATTACCTCCATCCTTCTGCTTCCAGTGGAGTGGGGAAAAGACTTCTGGTTTCTCTCCCAACAGTGCTGACCAAGGTCTGATGGGGTCCCACTGACTGACTGGATTTTATGCCGATCCCTGAGCCTCTTACTCTGGCCAGGAGAATGAGATGTGATTGGTCATGTCTCAGGTAATAGTCAGTTGACCTAGGTAGGGAGGGGAAGGTAGCTCCTCAAATGCAGAACAGAAGCTGCTGCTGATAGTAGCAGAGTAGTGCAGGATTTCTAAGGAGGGTGATGCAATGTTCTTTGCTGAAGATACTTTTTATGACCGCGTTTATTCTCTTGAATATGGTACCTGATTTACAAGAACCTGAAAATCGGTATATCTGTTACATACCTTGGAGATGCTAAATTGAATTCTGTGTACCCTTTTATGTTAAAAAAATGTACATTTGAGAATAGTTGTCGTGGTCAAAATGAGTAATAGTAGATTTACTTCATTGCAAACCATAGCTCCTTAGTCCCCCAAGAGTACTTTGTTTTTTATAATACAAGGGACAGGATATGACTGAACAGGCCATAATTGCTGCTTTAAAGTTTTTTCAAGACTGCAGCTAACTTATTTTTTCTGATTCCCGTGGTTCTTTGAGTCATTTTGGAATTGGCTTTCTGTGTTTGGGTGGCACTTGGTTTTCTCAAAATTGAGGAAGTAGAGTGAGGGTTTTCAGAAAGCAAGCACCAATGAAAAGGATTGGACTGTATTTTAAAGCAAGTGTTTTTATACCAATGAAAATTCTCCATATTTCCTCCCCCTTGGAAAGGCTTTATCTAGTTTCTTATTTGAATGGGAAGCTCCAACAACAACCCCATGCAAGATGAATTGGGATCCTTCTTTTGCTATGTCCGGCCCTTTTGGCTGAAGATGTAATCTGAATGGCAATGATGAATACGACTGATGTAAAAGCTTCCATCTATTAAATGCTTGATTTAAAAGTTTTATACTTATTGTTTGTCACAACCATCCTGTTGGGTTCACCCCATTATCTCAGTTTTGCAGGTAAGACAATGAGGTATGGAGAAACTAAATCATTTGCCCAAGATGACACAACTCTGAAGAGATATAGTCAACATACAAAGGCAAATCTGTCTTCCCCACACACCAATCAGCCTGACCCCGTGCCTTCGCAGGTTCTATAAGATGTCATTTGATGGTGACCCTTTTGATTAGCAACAATTTCCAAATTCTGATGTGATTTGCTGAAGTCACATCAATATTATGCATTATATGATTTTGAGCTATATATCCTGAACACAGGATTGTGTTGATGGGAACATCAAACATGTTAGCCCGGAGACAGCCACTTGTAATAAGTTTCCTACAGGTAAATGCTAGCTTCTGTCCTGCACAGCCTCATCTGCAGTTACCTTTTGCTACCACGTGGTGCCACTGTTGGAGGCAGGTTCTGCATCACCTAAGTTTCTCCCTTGACTTTTCCGTGCTCTTTCTGGTTTACATGCAATTGCAATGGTGTCCTTGGCAGATGTTAGCATCAGCCACATGCTGAGCTAAATCAGCCATCTTCTGGGCGTGGGTCTAGGGACTTAGATAATAACTTAGTCCCAATGCCCGCTTCCTAGTTTGATCTTTCTTTCTACCATTTGAGATATATGGCTACAGTACAATTTTGTGGTAGCTGGTGTACTAAGGTATAAAATGGAGATATTCCGAATCACTGAATGAATCAATGAGTGGATAAATTATTCCTCATATGTAATCATCTCTTGGGGAGGCAGTAATAGATACAATGAAGACCATGGGCATTGCGTTCCTGCCAACTTGGTTCAAGTCTTGTCTTTACTGCTGATAGCATGAATAATTTGGGGGCAAATATTTCAATTTCTGAGCTCCAGGTTCCCTTATTTGTAAATATTACCTCTTTTGTGAGTTGGTTGTGATGCTTGACTAAGAAAATTTGCCTGAGAGTTCACTAAGTTCTCAATACATGACAGCTATGACTAATTAGCCCCTTTGTGCTCCTGGCGAGACTTTTATACAGTCAGTTCTATGATGATGCTTGTTTTATAAATTCACGCTTGTTCCAATAAGATTGCTCTATTAGCAACAATTTGAGCATGACATAAATTTTATGTTGAATTTTGTCAAGGACGAACACTTGGTGAACTTGGGAAGCTGAGCAGAGACACGTAGAAACACAGAAATGCACATACCTCAAACACCATCCACCTCAGGTTACCACGTGTGTTGTGAACCTCACCACATGAACACCTGTGTGGTACCACGACTATTGGGCCAACGTCAGATAACCTCCTCTTTTACTGCACAATAACCACTCACAAGCTGCCACCCTTCCTCCATGCCCACTTCCCACAAGGAAATGTCAGGTCTTTCCCAGGTAAACTGCTATATTTATCAGAATACTACGTATTTCTCAACTGTTTGGCACACTGTAGAAAATGTGCTACCACTTTTATGGCGTTCCTCTCATTTTTAAAGAAAATATGTCATTGATGAAGATTTTGAGTGTTGCGTTCCAACACCTTTCCCCCAAAGGCCCTGTGGTTTTTATTGCATAATTTTGCATCATGTTGTGATTTTTAGGAATGCCCGTGCTGTGTGTTAGCAGAACTGAAGGTACTGGCCATGCCTCTGTAAAACACTGTCCTTGTTTCAAACAAGGTTTGAAGTTACGTGGGGAGCTTGTGCCAGCCACTAGGGTTTGATTCAGATCACTGGTGGCCAAGCCCACAGTGTGGTTTCACTGCCAAATGAGCATCTTGTGCCAAGCATGGCCGGGCTCTCGCCCACTGGATTCGTTCTTGGTTTCTCAGAGGAGCTAAATGGAAGCCATGTTGGTTGGCATAGCCTGGTGTGTGCTGACTGTTCTTCACAGGAAATTACCGTAAGTAAAGCTCACCACACTTTTATTTCTCTCTTTTCATCTCTCTTGTACTTGAATCCCTGAAGATGGGCATGTGGTACCATCTTCCTGCTTGAACTGGCAGCTACTTCTGGTAGTAGTGGTGCCTCAAATTGGCAGAATGTTTTAAGGTGTTTCCCAATGTAGTTCTACAGTTAGTTAATCTACTTTATTATTGTAAATATCTGGGGAGGTTGATAAGTCTGTCTCCTTTTCATTATGGAACATTTAGTATGAGAATAGCACATAAACCTATATGGCCATTTTCTATTTCGTGCCCAGCCAATATGATCAGTTATCCCTAAATATGTTGTCTCAGTGAGCTTTTCTTCTTGAGACACTAAATAGCTCCTACAAATGGGTCATCAATAGGAAATGATATTTACTTACCTTCTAAGATCTAGACTTTTGAACTCCTCAGGGCAGAATGATCTCTAGTCTCCCTCACGGTATGTGTTTAATGAGTTGGACTGAATAGGGATATAGGCAAGGCATGTCACGTGGTGTTCTCATGGTGGGGATGTCTATATTCTGCAAAGCATGTTAGGCAGTGGGATCTTAAAAATGTTCTACTAGTTGTAGCACCCTCAGGCAGCCAATCCCCTAGATATAAGTTATAATCCAGGATTCATGAACCAATCTTCTTCTTCTTTTTTTTTTTTTTCATGAACCAATCTTCTGATCAGAAAGCCCATTCTTCAGTCTTTAGCTCCTCTATCCATATCATGGGCTTTGGGGATTTGCATAAGGAATGCAAGATATGGATTTTCTTTGGTGAAATGAGTGATGGGTGTTGGAAATGGGTTCTCTTCTGGCAGATATCAATAGAGTGCTGTTCTAAAAAATAGTGATTATGTGATTATGACAACTTTTAGACAAGAGGAAGTAAGGAGCCTTGAGAATTGCCACCTTCCAGTGTTCACTAGTGGAATATAGTGGGTTGATTTCTTCTAGCATTTCATTTACTCTTTCCCTCAGGTGAAGTAGCAGGAGGGCTCTTATCCCCTCATGCTAGTTCCTCATGGGACCTGTATAAGGTGTTACAGGAATGAGCAATTAAAAGAGAAGTGTCATGTTCCTAAACACTAGTAGAAAGCCACTCTTCATAAACCAATAACTAAGATACAGGAATAGAAAGTTCTGGGAGCTGGGCTTCTGGGCTATGCCGTTAGGAAAATAGGTGACAAAAGAAAACACGAAGTGCCTTAATATGCTTGCACTGAGAGCATCTTCTGACTTCCTGGCTTCGCTAGCTTAGGGGTATCCCTCCCACCAAATCACATGGAATCCCTTCACCATGGTTCTACTTCTGCATTTCTCACAACCTGAAGTTGTTTTGTTCATTCATTTACTTGTCAGAACGTGCCCCCCACGAGAGCAGGAATTTTCTATTAATTTGTTCAGTGTTGCATTCGTGGCACTTAGAACAGTGTCCAACCCTCAATAAATAGTTGTGGGATCAGTGAATGCAAACTGAATACTAGTCAAATGCGTGCAATTCATAGGATTAGATATTTGAAGGGAAGCATCAGAAGATCCCATCTGCCATAGTCTCAATGTTTGCATCCCTCCAAAATCCCTGTGTCATGATCTTTTTTTTAAAAAAAGATTTTGTTTATTTATGAGAGAGAGAGAGGGAGAGAGAGAAAGAGGCAGAGACACAAGCAGAGGGAGAAGCAGGCTCCATGCCAGGAGCTCGACGTGGGACTCGATCCCAGGACTCCAGGATCGCGCCCTGGGCCAAAGGCAGGCGCCAAACTGCTGAGCCACAGGGATCCCCTGTGTCAAGATCTTAATTCCTAAGGTGATGGTGTTAGGAAATGGGCCCTTTGGGAGGCACTTAGGTCATGAGTCCTCATGAATGGGATTATGGAATTAATGCCCTTATGAAGGAGGCCCTAGAGAGACCCCTCCAGCCCTTCCTCCACATGACGATACAGCAGGAAGTCTGTGACCCAGAAGGGGACCCTCCCCTGACTATGCCAGCACCCTGATCTCAGACTTCTGGACTCCAGAACTGTGAAATAAATTTCTGTTGTTTATAGACAATCCAGTCTATGGTCTTTTGTTACAGCAGCACAAATGTACTAAGACACTATTTAGGTTCCAGTTGTACAGATGATGAACTGGACCTTCAGCTGGGGGTTACTGAGCATTGGTTGAGTTGTTTGTAATTCCTGAACCACACTGATTGCATGTCAGGACCAGCAATTAATTTTTATACCTATAACCCACTGTGCATGTATGGTATCCTAAAACACAGCTTTGCCCTCACAAACTCTCACCATCTTTCTACCAGGAAGGAATAGGACTAGGGGCAGAAAGAGATAAATCCAACAAGCACTGTTTGGCAGCTACAGGAGTTAGGGAGCTGAGGCCATGAATGATAAATCGTAGCTCAAGCATTTGGTGCCTGCCCCGCCTCACCACTGCAGGATCATGCTGCCAGTGGGGACTCGGTCACATAGAATTTCTCAGCAGAGCACCTCAAAAGATGATATATCTGGCTTCCAAGCTGGAAGGCCCCAAATCCAGCACTTCCCTGCAAGCTTCCTGCCATCATGGGCCTTGGTGATGTCTTCAGAGAACAACTGGCCAAGTTAACACCTGCAGAAGGCTTTTGTGTTCCTGGCACTTGAAAGCTGCATTTCACTTAAAAGATGAAAGAAAGGTGGTGTCAGGTCAGCTGTGAGCCTGTGGGTCATCAGTGGGGGACATTTGGGTGTGTAGGGGTGGCCAGAAAGCAGTTTGGGAGAGCCCCCTGCTGCAAACAGCAGCCTCTGACAATAAGGCTGCATATGGGCACGAGGGGCAAAGCTCTGGTAGCCCCGTTCTAGCGCCCTCTCTCCCTGCCTCTTCCCATGTGGTGCTCCCCTTGCCTTGAGTGCTCTGCTTCTTGGCTAGAGAGGGGTAGTCCACCCTCTCGGCAGCATGAGATAGTACCTAAGGGAGACTACAGGAGTTCCTACCCACCCCGCTGCACAGGTTACTATCTGCACTCTCTAGGGGCTTATAAAATGCTCCCAGGCCTGAGAGGACTGCTTAGGACATCTGGAGACAGGTGAGTTTTAACAAATGTATACACTCATGTAACCTACACTCCAAATCAAGATCTAGAATAAACCCCAGGTAGTTTCCTCTTCCTCCTGTGTAGTTAGTCAATCCTTTTCCTTCCAGAGGTGACCACTCTTCTGACTTCTATTTCATAGCTAAGTTCACATACATGCAATCCTATAGAATGTACTCCTTTGTGTTTGCTTCTTTTTATTTTTTTTTTGTGTGTGTTTGCTTCTTTTGCAAAAAGTCATATTTTTGAAATCTTTGCACATTGGTGCATGCGTGGAAGTCAGATGCTTTTTCTTGAATAGCATTTCATTGGATGGATATATAACAACTCACCCATTCTCTTGCTGATGCACAGTAGAGTTGCTTCTACGTTTTGACTTCTTTGAATGATGCCTCTTTTTTTTTCTATTGGTGTTCAATTTACTAACATACAGAATAACCCCCAGTGCCCGTCACCCAATCACTCCCACCTCCCGCCCTCCTCCCCTTCTACCACCCCTAGTTCGTTTCCCAGAGTTAGCAGTCTTTATGTTCTGTCTCCCTTTCTGATATTTCCCACACATTTCTTCTCCCTTCCCTTATATTCCCTTTCACTATTATTTATATTCCCCAAATGAATGAGAACATATAATGTTTGTCCTTCTCCGACTGACTTACTTCACTCAGCATAATACCCTCCAGTTCCATCCACGTTGAAGCAAATGGTGGGTATTTGTCATTTCTAATAGCTGAGTAATATTCCATTGTATACATAAACCACATCTTCTTTATCCATTCCTCTTTCGATGGACACCGAGGCTCCTTCCACAGTTTGGCTATCGTGGCCATTGCTGCTATAAACATCAGGGTGCAGGTGTCCCAGCGTTTCATTGCATCTGTATCTTTGGGGTAAATCCCCAACAGTGCAATTGCTGGGTCGTAGGGCAGGTCTATTTTTAACTCTTTGAGGAACCTCCACACAGTTTTCCAGAGTGGCTGCACCAGTTCACATTCCCACCAACAGTGTAAGAGGGTTCCCTTTTCTCTGCATCCTCTCCAACATTTGTTGTTTCCTGCCTTGTTAATTTTCCCCATTCTCACTGGGGTGAGGTGGTATCTCATTGTGGTTTTGATTTGTATTTCCCTGATGGCAAGTGATGCAGAGCATTTTCTCATATGCATGTTGGCCATGTCTATGTCTTCCTCTGTGAGATTTCTGTTCATGTCTTTTGCCCATTTCATGATTGGATTGTTTGTTTCTTTGGTGTTGAGTTTAATAAGTTCTTTATAGATCTTGGAAACTAGCCCTTTATCTGATATGTCATTTGCAAATATCTTCTCCCATTCTGTAGGTTGTCTTTGAGTTTTGTTGACTGTATCCTTTGCTGTGCAAAAGCTTCTTATCTTGATGAAGTCCCAATAGTTCATTTTTGCTTTTGTTTCTTTTGCCTTCGTGGATGTATCTTGCAAGAAGTTACTGTGGCCGAGTTCAAAAAGGGTGTTGCCTGTGTTCTTCTCTAGGATTTTGATGGAATCTTGTCTCACATTTAGATCTTTCATCCATTTTGAGTTTATCTTTGTGTATGGTGCAAGAGAGTGGTCTAGTTTCATTCTTCTGCATGTGGATGTCCAATTTTCCCAGCACCATTTATTGAAGAGACTGTCTTTCTTCCAATGGATAGTCTTTCCTCCTTTATTGAATATTAGTTGACCATAAAGTTCAGGGTCCACTTCTGGGTTCTCTATTCTGTTCCATTGATCTATGTGTCTGTTTTTGTGCCAGTACCACACTGTCTTGATGACCACAGCTTTGTAGTACAACCTGAAATCTGGCATTGTGATGGCATTGTGATGGCTTCCCAGGGGAATTTTATCAAACGTTTAAAGAAGAAACCATACCTATTCTCCTAAAGCTGTTTGGAAAGATAGAAAGAGATGGAGTACTTCCAAATTCATTCTATGAGGCCAACATCACCTTAATTCCAAAACCAGACAAAGACCCCACCAAAAAGGAGAATTACAGACCAATATCCCTGATGAACATGGATGCAAAAATTATCAACAAGATACTGGCCAATAGGATCCAACAGTACATTAAGAAAATTATTCACCATGACCAAGTAGGATTTATCCCTGGGACACAAGGCTGGTTCAACACTCGTAAAACAATCAATGTGATTCATCATATCAGCAAGAGAAAAACCAAGAACCATATGATCCTCTCATTAGATGCAGAGAAAGCATTTGACAAAATACAGCATCCATTTCTGATCAAAACTCTTCAGAGTGTAGGGATAGAGGGAACATTCCTCAGCATCTTAAAAGCCATCTACGAAAAGCCCACAGCAAATATCATTCTCAGTGGGGAAGCACTGGGAGCCTTTCCCCTAAGATCAGGAACAAGACAGGGATGTCCACTCTCACCACTGCTGTTCAACATAGTACTGGAAGTCCTAGCCTCAGCAATCAGACAACAAAAAGACATTAAAGGCATTCAAATTGGCAAAGAAGAAGTCAAACTCTCCCTCTTCGCCGATGACATGATACTCTACATAGAAAACCCAAAAGTCTCCACCCCAAGATTGCTAGAACTCATACAGCAATTCGGTAGAGAGGCAGGATACAAAATCAATGCCCAGAAATCAGTGGCATTTCTATACACTAACAATGAGACTGAGGAAAGAGAAATTAAGGAATGATGCCTCTTTTTAAGTTTGTTGGAAAAACTTTTTGTGGACGTGTCTTCATTTCTCTCAGGTCACTATCTAGGAGTAGAATTTCTGGGTCAGATGATAAATGGATACTAACCTTTATAAGCTGCTATCAAACTGTTTTCCAAAGTTGTTTGGTCATTTTATACTGCCATCTGCAGCTCTAGTTGCTCCACATTCTTGCCAAGAATGGATATTATCAATTTAAAAAATTTTAGCCATTTTGGAGTAAGTAGTAGTATCTCATTGTGGTTTTAATTTGAATTTCTTTAGTGACTATGGATTTAAAAAATTTTTTATTTGAGTGTAGTTGACACACAACATTAGTGACTTAGGATATTGATTTATGTCCTAATTGGTTATTTATATAAATTATATGTTTTTATACTTCTATAATTGTGCTTACATTTTTTACCCATTTTTATTGGATCGATAATCTTGTTACTGAATGTTATTGTGTTCTCTTTGTTTTGGATACACTCTGATAGATGTGTATATTGTGAATTTTTTCTCCCAGTATGTTGTCTATTTTTTACTTTTCTCACTGATAACTTTTAAAGAACAGATGTTTCTGATTTTTTATAAGATTCACCTTATCAGTTTTTCTCATAATTCATTTTCCTATCTAATGAAGAAATCTTTACCTAACCTAAACTTGTAAAAGTTGTTTCCTAAAGTAAGTTTTATAATTTCAGCCCTTACATGTAGATCTATGAACCAGTGTGAATTAATTTTTGTTTGTGGTATGACATAGGAGTAGATACTCATTTAAAAAAAGATATAAATATCCAGTTATTTCAGTACCATTTGTTGAAATGACCATCCTTTACCTGATGATTCACTTTGGCTCCTGTGGGGTAAATTGATGTGCTATATACAATGTGTGTCGATTTCTATGTCTGTGTAGACATGTCCTTATCACACTGTCTTGTTTGCTCTCACCTACTAGGTCTTGAAATGAGGCAGTGTAAGTCTTCCAACTTTGTTCCTTTTTACCAGAGTAGTTTTAGCTGTTCTTTTAAATTTCAGAATCAGTCTATAATTTTCTACAAAAAAGCATGCAGGGTTTAGATTGTGACTACATTGAATCAATTGATCTGTTTAGGGGAGAAATGACTCTTAACAATATGAAGATTTCCAATCCACAAACATGGCATATCTCTCCATTTATTAGGTGTTTTTAAAATTTTTGTGAGCTATATTGTTTTAGTTCTCAGCATGCCAGTTTTGTTTACCTTCTGTTAATTTTTTTCATAAATGTTTTGCACTTTGTAAATGGCTGAGATTTTTTTTCTTTTTTCAAAATAGCCTTTTAATTTTAGAATAGTTTTAGATTTGCAGAAAAGCTGGAAGGACACTACAAAGATCTCCAGCCCATCCCTCACACAGCTTTGCTGTGTAGGAACATTTCACATTGCTGTTGCTGTTCTACATTTGTCACAGTGGAGAAACCAGCTTTGGTACATCACTATGAACTAAAGTTGACTTTATTCAGAGGTCACCAGTTTTTCCACTCACGTCCTTTCTCAGATTCAGGATCCCACCTGAGAGCCCACATGACACCGAGTCACCGTGCCTCCTGTATCTCCTATGGTCTAATGACAGTTTCTCAGACTTGCCCTGTTGTTAGGACCCTGAGCGTTTTGAGGAGTACTGGTCAGGCATTTGTTGGCATTACTCCTCCTTTGGGATTTGTTTCATGTTTTCCTCAGGATTGGGCCTGGAAGAGAAAAAGCCCAGAGGAAAGCATCCTTCTCCTCATATTAATCACTCCTTTTATGATTTTGTTAGTTTTGAGCTAGAAGGAGGTTGGGCTCTTGTTTCACATTCTTTGTTTCTGAATTCAACTCCAGCAAGACCGTTGAACTGTGTACTCTTGTTCCTCCTGTATCAATGCTTTCTTGGCACAATTTGAGGGTTTGAGAGAGGGGTGAGAGTTGCTGCAACGAGTCATTTGCTCTGTGTTTGGATCCAGCCTGCCAGTTGATGCTTGCATTTCAGGTTTGGCCCATTTCTTCTTATTTGCGAGTATTATCTGTGTTTATGGTGGAAGCCCACTCCTTTCCATCTACACCTAAACTGAAGCTGAGGATCTCCCCACTTTTGAAGTCCCTTTTCTCCCTATAATTGGGGGATTCAGGGCTTCTAATTGTTCTTTACTAGCTCCCTAGAATAGTACGTCTTAAACATTTTGTCGGTGCTTTCTGGTTGTTAACCAAGAGAAATACTCCATCCACATCTTTCTACCCCCTAAACAGGAGGAAGACTTATGTATGTTTGGGTATTTTCTTCATCGTGTTTATTCCTTCTGTTTTTCCCTCCTTTCTTTTTATTTTTTTGAATTGTTTAATTTCTTTTCTTTACCTATTCTTTTGCTGGTTTGCACATTATGTATTTCTTGTCTCTTTTAAAGACGCCATGAAATATTTTTCATGAGGTTGCTTAATTTATAATTGAAGTGTATGCGATGTTTTAGCTCTCATTAGCCCTCTTTGATTATATATTATTGTCATCTCATGTTTGTGCCTCAGCCTCTTTATCCTAGAAAATCAGTGATTATTATTTCTGTCCCTGGGTCATCTTGCTTTAGATGTTTCCCAGTTTGCTTACCATCGTCTACCTCCTCCCCTTTGCCTGGGGGTTTGGACCCCTTTCTTTCTGTCGTACATTGTGTGATAGTTCTCTCAACAGGGACTTTCCGCAGCAAATTCTACAAGAATTCCATTTATTTTATCCTTTACTCTCACTGTTGAATGGTAATTTAGCCAGGGGAAATTCTAGGCTATTTATTTTTGCTCACTATTTTTGGTATATTATTCAATTTTCTTCTGACCTATACTGTTGTTTTTGAGAAGTTTCCTGCCAGTTAAAGGGCCATTTTTTTTTTTTGTTCATAATACAGCCTTCTGCCTACCTGGTTCTAAGATTTTCTTTCTGTTTTGATGTCCTGGAATTTAATGAGAAATATCTAGATGTATATGAGCTTTTATTTAAGTTTTTATTGTTCATATGATATCCCAATGGACTATTGTCACATAATTTATTAAAGGGACTCATGTCCACTGGGATTGCTCCTATTCTTTTATACCCAAAGCACTCCAGCGAACATCCTGGTATGATATCCTTGTACCTGAATAAATATCATATTGTTTTAGTCACCAAGGCTTTATGATGTATTTTAATATCCAGGAGTCTGACAAATCTCTGCTAGAGCATTACTCTTCTTTTAAAATTATTTTTCTTGCAATTTTCACTGATTATTCCTCAGACTAATTTTAGGGCAATTTTGCCAAGTCCCAAAGCAATGAGATGACATAAATTTTATGGGCTAGTTTTGAAGATAATGGATATATCATGTCTTCCCATCCAGAGTATCTATGGCATATCTTTTAATTTATTTGTCTTTATTTTGTACCTTAGGAAGATTTTACTGGTTTTATTTAGGTAAGTCCTGAATATGCCTCATTTATTTCTAAAGTATTCTTACAGTATTTTTTAAATTGCTATTTTTTAAATTGTATTTTTAAAATAGGATATTATATAAAATTTATTTCTTCTCATGTGTTTATTTTGGCTGAGATTGACTTACTCAATTCTTTTTCTGGTTTTATTTATTGTTGTTGCTCTTCTTCTTCTTCTTCTTCTTCTTCTTCTTCTTCTTCAAAGATTTACTTATTTATTTTAGAAAAAGAGAGAGCATGAACAGTGGAGAGGGGCAGAGGGAAAGGGAGAGAGAATTCTAAACAGACTCCATGCTGAGCATGGAGCCCCACGTGGGGTGAGGTCTCAGGACACTGAATCATGACCTGAGGAAACCAAGAGTTGGTCACTCAACCAACTGCACTACCCAAGCACCCCGATTTTTTATTAGTTTTTACTTTTTAACTGATTCTCTTGGATTTTCCATGTTAAAAAAACTTGCAAAATGTAATATTCATGCTCCTCCTTTCTAATATGTTTACTCTTTGTTTAACATTACCATCTAGTTGCATTAGCTGTAGCATAAAGAGTATTACATAATAGTGGGGCACCTGACTGGCGTAGTTGGTTAAGCATCTGACTCTTGGTTTCAGCTCAGGTTGTGATCTCAGGGTGGTAAGATGGAGTCCTGAGTGGGGCTCTATGCTCCACGTGCTCTCTCTCTCCCTCTCAAATAAGTCTGTAGTTTAAAAAAGAATATTACATAATAATAATGGTATCTCTATGCTGTTCTTTATTTCAGTTAGAAATTACAGCATTTCTTCAAAGAACATAGTACTGCTGGTAGATTTAAAACACTCATTACAAAATATCTTGCTTCTTTTTAGAGTCTTTCTGAAGTTGAAAAAAAAGGACTAATTTTATTAAATCCTCTTTTAATTATAAAGTATCTCATATATACAAAAATGTGTAAAACATGTTTAAATAAAGAACAATAAAGTGAATGTCACGTATTTACCACCCACATTGCTAGTACCTTCCAAACTCTCTCTTGATACTTCCCTGATTGCAACTCTGTATATCAGGCTAGAGTTTGTTTTAACTGTTAGATACTATCCAGTGTAGAAATGAGTCACAATCATCTCCTCATCTTACTGTGGGTAGGCATTTAGATTGTTCCCAGTTTTTCACTTATATGAAAAATCTTGCGCTGTCAGTTTTGTATATGTTCCCTTTTGTTAGAGATTTCTAAGGAGAATTTCTTGCAAGAGTTTTCCAACCAGTGATTGGAATTTCTGGGGCTCAGTGCTTGTGGGTGGTCACCTTTACTGAGTAACACCTTTACTAAGTAACCTTTACTTACTTTTCAAAGTGGCTGTTCCAGTCCAAATTCCCTTTAGCAATGTAATGACAGCCCCCATAGCTCCACATCCTTGCCCACGTCAGGTACTGAGACTTTTTAATTATTCCCGGTCCAAAATTATATCTCTGTATTTTTTAATTAATTATTTTTAAAATTGAGGTATAATTAACATACAATGTTATATTAGTTTCAGGTATACAACCTAGTAATTTGACAATTCTATACATTACTCAGTGCTCACCAAGATAAGTGTAGGACCACCTGCCATCATACCTTATTATGTTATTAACTACATTTTCTGTGCTGTGCTTTTCATCTTCTGACTTATTTATTTTATGCTGGAAGTTTGTGAATCTTCAGCCCCTTTATCCAGCTCCCCTATTCCACCCATCCACCTCCTTTCTAGCAATTGACAATTTGTTCTGTATATTTACGAGTCTGTTTTTGTTTTATTTTTTAGATTCCACATATAAGTAAAATTATATGGTATTTGCCTTTCTCTGTCTGACTTATTTCACTTAGCATAATATCCTGTATGTCCATCCATGTTGTCACAAAGGGCAAGATCTCAATCTTTTCTATGGCTCTCTAATATTCTCAGTGTGGTTTTAATTCACATATAAACAATTGCTAATTGAGAGCTATCAACTTTTAATATGTATATAGTCTATTTACTCCTTATTAAATGTCTGTTTATGGATTTTTTTTTCTATTGAGTAATGACATTTTATCACTGACTTATAGGAATCTCTTATTCTTGATACTAATCCTCTGATGGTTATGGGTTAAAAAATCTTCCCCCAGTTTGTTGTTTCCTATGAAAAATATTTCTATTTTTAAATTGTCAAAATTTTCAATCTTTCCTTTGTGGTTTATGCTTATTATGTCTTTTTTTTTTAAAGATTTTATTTATTCATGATAGACACAGAGAGAGAGAGAGAGGGCAGAGGCAGAGACACAGGCAGAGGGAGACTGACATGGGACTCAATTCTGGGTCTCCAGGATCAGGCCCTGGGCTGAAGGCAGGCACTAAACCGCTGAGCCACCCAGGGATCCCTGCTTATTATGTCTTTTTTAAAAATGCTTTTCTTACTGAAGTAATAAAGTTATTCTCCTATATTTCTAAAAATATTCCTAGATGGAATACTCTCAACTATGGTTAGTACAACTCTTAATTTCTTTTTTTAAAGATTTTATTTATTTAATTGAGAGAGACTGAGAGTGAGAGCAAGAGGGGGTGGGGGTAGGGAGAGGGGCAAGCAGACTCTGCACAGAGCATGGGGCCCAATGTAGAGTTGGATCTCAGGACCCTGAGATCATGACCTGAGCTGAAATCAATAGTTGGGCACTTAACCAACTGAGCTACCCAGGCACCCTTAAAAATCTTATTTCCTGTAGTTTTGTTTTAGGTTCATTTGGTTGAGTTGAACTTTATAGAAAAACTTTTTTTGCAGTTACTAGGATAACTGTGGGATTCTTTTTCTAAATTGTTCATATGGTGAATTTCATTCATTTATTTTCTATATTAAATTAAGTTTCTATTTCTTGACCAAACTCAAATTGGTAGTAATGTCTTCGTGTTTTCATGTACTTGTAAAATTTTTTATTTACATTTTTTCACTTATGCTCATAAGTGAAATTGGCTTGTTATACTGTCCCTGTCTTGTTTGGAATCAAGGTTAGGTTGGCCTAATAAAAATAATGCTTTGGAAGAGGTTGTGTAAATTTGGAATTATCTGTTCCTATCTGTTTGGTAGAACATGCCTATAAAACCATAGGAGTCCAGCATTTGCACGTGTGTGTATGTGTGTGACATTTCAAGTTTTTTTTTTTTTTAAGATTTTATTTATTTATTCATGAGAGATACAGAGAGGCAAAGGCAAGACAGAGAGAGAGGCAGAGAGAGGGAAGCAGGCTCCATGCAGGGAACCTGACGTGGGACTCAATCCCGGGACTCCAGGATCAGGCCCTGAGCTGAAAACAGGTGCCAAACTGCCGAGCCACCCAGGCATCCCCATTTCAAGTTTTTTATATAATTTTAAAACAACTACAGGATTACTCCTACTTTCCCTTCTTTCTTGAGTCAATTTTTATAGGAATTTTTCTAGGAATATATCCACTCTAACAAAATTTATAAGGTTAATAGCATAAAGTTATCCATAATAACCTATTATTAACTATTAATATCTCTGCAGCATATGTAGTAATGTCTTTTCTTTCACTCCTATTTGAATCTTATCTCTATTTTTATTAACCTTGACAATAATTTTTTATTTATCAGTCATCTCAGAACACCAACTTCTGAGTTGATCTTTACTCTTGGTGTTGGTTTTTAATATTATTAATTTTTGCTTTCATCTTTATGATTGCTTTCCTTCTATTTTCTTTGTTTTATCCTGATGTTTTCCCTCCTGAATCTTTCCATTGGATGTTTAATACACTAATTTAGAGGCTGTATATTATTTCTTAATGGAGCATTGAAAGTATAATTCCCCTGTAATACTGCTTTAGCTGCCTTACACAAGTTTAAATATTTTAAAATTTCCATTATTATTTTTCTATGATACATTAGTTGTTTGGTTTTCAAAAAAATTTCCGTTTATGTACAATTTTTTTCTAGTTATCTTCCCCCTCCACATTTTCACACTTAACATGCATATTGGTCCAAGAATGTGGCATGGGAGATGCAAAGTTTCTGCATTTTCCAAGGTCAGCTCTGTGGCATAACATGTGGCCAGTTTTTGCGCTTGAAGGGGATGCCTATTCTCTAATTGCTAGACTCAATGTTCTGTGTAACTCATGAAGTCAGGATGTCTAATTGCCTTTTTCAGCTTGTAATGACTTCTTGGTCTGCTTGATCTGTCCATTTTTGAGAGTTGTGTTGAAACAACTTCTGTTATATTGGTGGATTTCTTTCTTGCAGGTCTATTAATTTTTGTTTTCATATACAGCATATAATTGAACTTTTTCAGTTCCAGTTTTGACTGGCAGTTTTTGTCTTTTATGTGGAGATATTAATCTCTTTATATTCATTTTGAATGCTGATATACTTAACTGTTTCTTCTATCTTGCCATGTGCTTTGGGTTTGTCCTGCTTCCTCTGATTCTTTATCCCCTGTTCTGTCTTCTTTAGGATTGTGTTTTCTTATTCCATTTTTCTCTACTCCCTCTTTGGTAGATTAATATTTTATGTTGATTCTTTTAGTAGTTATACTAGCAGTTTTAATTAATGTACTTAGCTTAACACAGTAAAATTTAGTTAATACATTTCTCTTCCTCCAGAACAATCTTCAAAACTGAGGATACTTTCACTCCCAGATCACCCTCCTTCCAACTATTATTATCCATAATTACTGTTCAGGCTGGAGTTCTATTACTACTATTGGTCAGTATTATTATTTCAACTACTATTTTTGTTCACTCCATCCCATTTGGTATTTTATTATCACTTTATACAATCATTAGATTAGCCCACACATTTCCCAATGCCTTTGCTCACTTTTCACTACGTATATCAGATTTTCATCTGGGATAATTTTTCTTGGGTCTAACCTACATCCTTTAGAATTAAAATTTTAAAGATATTTTGTAGGTCGCTATTTTGTGAATAAATACTCTGTTTTCATTTATAGTTTAATTTTAGCTTAATTACTGAGAATTTCACTGGGTATTGATCTCTGGACTGATGGTAATTCTCTCAGTCCACTTAACTCTCTCACCCACTTCTTGTGGATGAGAAGTCAGCAAGTGTTCAAAGGCTAATTCTATATAGGTGATCTGTGTTTTATCATCATCTGCTTTTAAGTTTTGTTTTGTTTTCTTTGCTCATCTGCAGTTTCAGAATGGTGCAACTATGGTGAATCGTAAATCTGAAAATGGGTAACATTATCTTATTGATAGTACTTTTCCTCTGTTCTGTCTTCTATCATCTTTCAGAACTTGGGTTAGATTTGTGTTGAAGCTTTCACATCATCTTCTATGTGTCTTAACCTTTTGTATTTATTGTGCATCTGTTTATCTCTTGACTACGATCGGATTACTTTCCTGTCTTCCACTTAATTCCTCTTCAGCTCAGTGGCTCTGACTCAAATATAGTCACATATTGCCACTTTGAACTACTGAGTACTGTGCCTCCATTGGGAGAGATCATAGGCCTTACCATTTCAAGCCCTGTCATTCTTTAGGTGAAGACCACATCTTTTCAGCTGTAGACCTAGAGACAATAGGTTGGCTAAGGGAAACAGACTCTGTGTGGTAACACAATTATAGCCTCGGTGGATCACATGCCACACCACTTCATGCTTATCCTACTTGCCTAATAGACACTCGAGTACTTCTAGCCAGCTCCCTGGTGAGTAATGCCAAGAGCCCAAGTAAGTCACTACCAGTATATGTATCCATAGTTGGCCACATCAGAGGATGAAATCAACAATTATAGGCTTCGTGCTTGTAACAAAGAATGTAATTTTATCATAATATTGATAATGGTTCCACACTCTACCCAATGTGACCACCAGAAAATGATTTTACCCCATGAGGGAAAGACAAGCCTGTCTGCCTGTTAAGCATGTTAGAGCCTTTTCCTCCTTCCCATCCATCTTTGTCAGACACTGGAGGACTTCTCCAGGCTGCTCTACATGGCACAGTATCCTTTTGGTGTTAAAGGGTATCAGTCAGAACCTACTCAAATGAACAGTTTATGCTACCAAGAAATTTGTTAACCACATAGGTTATCCTAAGTGACTTGCTGGTTTGTTTGCAATTACCAGAAAAGATATAAGGTTAGCAGTAAAATTCTGCTGATCCTTGTTCTATTTTTCTTCATTTGCTATGTTTGGTGGAACATTTAGTCTCTAACTGGCTTGAAGTACTGAAGCAACTTTTGAAGGCATCTGTAAAGGAAAACGTTCTGAAATGGATAGGACTTTCGAGGTCTTTGGAGAGGACAGGTGCTCTGCTCAGAGCCATTCCAGCAAGTCAGAGCCAGGCTTATTACTCAAAGTAAGGACTGCTCTCAGATGCTTGATTCTTTAGGATCAAGCCTTTACTGACTAGACAATACTGATTTTGCTCTTCAACAGCCACTGTGGTTTTGGATGGTATTATCCACCTTCTTTTCCCCATCATCCCCTTTGATAACACTGAGGGGCTCTAGTCAAGTGGTGTGTTGTGTTTCTGTGGCTTCAGTGATTAGAATGGGCATACGATTCCATCAGAAACACTCCGAGACTCTGGGAAATGAACAAGGGGTGGTGGAAAGAGGAGGTGGGCAGGGGGTGGGGGTGACTGGGTGACGGGTACTGAGGGGGGCACTTGATGGGATGAGCACTGGGTGTTATGCTATATGTTGGCAAATTGAACTCCAATAATAATAATAAAAAAAAGAAACACTCTGAGACTCTTTTTGGGAATGTCAGAAAAGAGGCACCTCTTATTTCCCACTGGACAATAATCAATAAGGATGTAGGCGGAAGCTGGAGAGGCCATGAGGGTAAGGTAAAGTCTTTGTGAGAGTGGAGCTAACACAGAGGAAGTAGGGCAGATAAATTGAGAGACAAGAGATCTTTGTACTGCTTCCTGACCCCCTACCAGCTCCGCCTGTGATGCTTTTTGAGCACCTGGATCCAAACACGCCTGAAGTCATCCCTTCTCTGGTCTTTTCAGTTTCATGAGTCAATTAAACTATGACTTAGAGGCTTACAATATGTTTTGATCAAGCTATCCATCCCTATATGTAATCAAGGGACAATATGACCACAATTCTTAGGAACTTTGTCAATGATTTATTGCTGTGATGGTTAATTTTATGTACCAACTTGACTGAGTTAAGGGGTGCCCTGATAGCTGGCAAAACATTATTTCTGGGTGTGTCTATGAGAGATAAGGCTTTAAATTGGTAGACTGAGTAAGAAAGATAAGATCACCCTTATCAATGTGAGTGGGCATCATCTAATCCAGTGAGGGCTTGAATACAACAAACCGGTAGAGGAAAGGCAAATTTTTTCTTTGCTTGAGCTGGAATATCTACTTTCTCCTGCCCTTGGACATCTGCTCTCCTGGTTCTCTGGCTTTCAGACCAGATTGAGACTTATATCATCAGCGCTGATTCTCAAGCCTTTGGATTTGTACTAAATTATATCACCAGCTTCCCTGGCTGTCCAGCTGGCAGACACCAGGTACTAGGATTTCTCAGCTTCCATAATCATGTGAGCCAATTCCTATAATAAATATCCATTTCTATCTCTGCGTCCATCTATCTATATCCTATTCATTCTGTTTCTCTGAAGAACCCTGATAATATAATTGCCTAACTTTTATCTGGTATTAGCCTTAGATGATCTACAGACTTTATAGGGCTATTTAAACATTATCCTGATTGGGAGAGGATCCCTTGGCCTATCTTGAGTGTTCACATGCTTGTAAATTAATTGCAGCAAATGATTCAAACCAATAAAAAGGGAAGGGTACGTTTTGAGTAGCAAAAGGTGGTTTATATTCCCTAAGTGCTATTATTCTTGATCAGTATTAAAATACTCTTTTTGGCAGAAAGTCAGAAGGCTTTGGGGTGGATTTCAACAATGATAGCCCCATAGATCCACTCATCCAAGCAGAGATTCTAATTTTACCTTAAGGAAGAGAAAGAGAAAGTGAGTAGTTACTTGAACAAAAAAAAAAAAAAAAAAAAGAAGAAGGAAATAATATGGGTCTCAAAATTTTTGGAGAATGCCAAAAGTCTGGGAACAAAGTGAGCACTGATTATGGTGGACAGGAGAATGACTGTAAGCTGAGCCCAGCTAGGAGTTTGCATAGGAGAGCTCGGGACCTACTTGCAGATAGGATGGCATCTCTCTGCCACTCTCTCTCATTCTCACCATTAATGACATTTGAGATTGAGTAATCTTCTACCCTGTGCATTGTAGGATGTTCAAAACTGTCCCTGGCTTCTACTTGCTAGATTCTGGTAGCATCCACTGCCTTAGTTGTGACAAACAAAAATGCCACGGTATTCCCTGGAAGGCAAAAGCACTCCCAATTGAGAATCACTGCTCCATCCAACATTCTCCTGCCTTTACCCTCCATCTGAAGCTAGACCACAAACCAGACCTGAACTGGCAACTTTTAGTGAACCCTGACAGGTACCCAAAACAATGTGTACTAAATATTTGGTAGAGAGACTGTGTCATGCATAAGAAAGAACATGGACTTGAGAAACAGGCAAAGGTGAGTTCAAATTCTCAGCTGGGGCACATCATGCAGTTGCTTGATTTTACTCTTACAGTTTCTGCATGTGTAAAATGGGAATCTTCATTCCCTAATCAAAATGATGATTTGGATTGAGGTGAGTTGTTAACATTTATATGTTAAGTGTTTAGATTTGTTAGGTGTGTTTGTTTATGTGAATGTGTGTGTGTCTCTATATTTGTGTGTGTTGTATATGCATGTGCATCTGTGTATGTGCCTGTGTGCGAACATTTGGATGTGTTGTCTGTGTGTGCATCTGTGGTGTTCGTGTGTGTGTGTGTGTGTCTATGTGTGTCTGAGCATGTTGAATCCCTGTGGTGCTGAGCATGGTCCTCTGTGATTTATCTCCTGATGAAACAGACGCCTCCCACTGATCTTGGTTAAAGAATCTATGTGTCCTTGGTGCTGAAGCGAGGACCAGGTCATAATTTGGAAGACCAGAGGAATATTACCATTAAAGATTTTGTTTTTACAGCCTGATTTCTCCCTGGCTTTGGGCTGGTGCCAATATACGTGGTTTATATTCTCCATAAAGAGATGGCAGTCAGCACAGTTGTACAAATTGCTTCACCCCTTGAAGTCATTGAAGTAAGGATAAAGTAATAAAGTGGAGGGCTTTGTTCATCATATTTCCAGCGGGATTGCTCTTGAGAAGAACTTTCAGAGACAGGGAGAGCCTACAAGTTCCAGGCAGTGGTGTGTGTGTGTGTGTGTGTGTGTGTGTGTGTGTTGTTATTATCAATAACATCAACTATAATGCCAGCAGCTGATTTTTTCATGCCATTTATATGCCAAGAAGGCATTAAGGACTTGATAAGCTTTACATCATTTGTTGTCTCTATACCTTAGAGAAGCTCAGTACTGTCATTACCGCAGCTCTCAGGTGAGTTCATGAAGAAGCGAGAACTTGCCAAGCTCTCACAGATAAGAAGAGGGGCTGATTTTAACCCCCCTCCCTGAGGCCGGAGGTCCAGCCCCAACCCTTGGTAGCTTCCCCCTCTGACCTCCTGAGCCTGTAGTCCTGCCCAGAGGGACTGTCACTGCACAGAGAGCCTCGCCTGGGAGGGATGGATGTACAGCACCCCTGTGCACCTCTCACTGGGAAGCACTGGAGAGGCCCCCCGCACCCCATTAGGCTCAGGCCCGGTCAGCTTTGGCAGTGAGGGGACTTGGGCTCCACTCAAGGAGTGTCTTGAACTGGTGGAGGTTGTGTGCGGCTGCCTCTGACACTCCTCACTGTAACCGATGACTGGCCCCTCCCTCCCAAATCCTTGGGATTTGTTTTATGTTTTCCTCAAAGGATCCAGGGTGAGCATGACGCCAGCACATAAATCTCAGTCAAGTGGGAGGGCCAGTGGGAGGACAGGTCAGGAAGGAGAAAGCCCAAACACAGATGGGACGGGCGGCCGACTCACAGAACCCCCACTCTGGGGCAGCCCTGGGGCCCAGGAGGCCACCTCCCGGGGCCGCTCCCCAGGCCCAGGACACTGGGGTCAGCCAGTCTCCGGCCCTGGCAGAGGCAGCATCTCCAGCTGCTGTGAAGGAGAAGAAAAACCCCTGTCAGGTGTTGCTGTGGCTCATACATTTGTCAGAGTCTTGACTCAGATTCCCAGACATTTGTGTAGTCGATGCCCGCCCCCACCCTAGGGAGGAGGGGCGGTGTGCAAGCAAACTGTGAGGTGGTCCACCTCCCACCAACGTTACTCAACTTCGTGCTGCCAAAATCGGACAGCTCTCCACCCTTCACCACCCAAACACTTAAAACAAATAAAAAAAGAAAAAAAAAAAGAAAGAGATTAATTTGAACTGCTTTGTGTATAGATACAGCCCTGAACTACCAACAAATACTGGTGGTTGGAAACGGAGTAGTAGGTACCTCAGAGGTTTGAGAGCTTGGGGAGCAACTTTAATAAATTGTTCACAGCTCCCCTAGCTTTCTGCATGAGTCATCGCTGACCTCCATCGAGTCAGAGCCCAATGTTCCATTGCCAGGTAGACCCACCTTGACCACCATTTTGAAAGGTGAAACCAAGTCCTTGGTCACTCTTAACCTGCTTTATTTTGTCCTATGGTACTGGTCACTTCCTAATGGTCAGATTTATTGTTGGTTGCTTGTCTTCTGTCTCTAGAATGTAAGCTCCGTGAGTCAAGGGTTTTATCTCTTGTTCACTCCTCTCTCTCAAATACCTGGACCTGTGCCTGCCATGTGGGAACCACTGAGAAATACTGAATGTAGGAAGAGATGGATGAGTGGACAGATAAGTGGGCAAACAGTGCTTGTTGTGGGGTGTAGTTCAGAATGAAGAGTTCAGGTTTAGTTTTCCCCTCTCTCCCTGAAATGGAAGTTACTGAAGAATTTTGTAATCAGAGCTGGCAATTTTGGAAATGATGCTTTAAGAAGATGGGAGCATCCCAGGACTGGGGACATTCCCATGGCAAGGAGGATGGAGAGAAAGTCCAAGCCCCAGATGTCCAGGTGGTCTCTAGGCCCTGTAAGGCTCCATCCACCTCTTTTGTCAAGACTTTTGGTGCATTAGCTGGAGTTTGCCCCAGTTCCAGAGAAATGATGGCAGCTCTGTATGTTTCCCTGGGCAGGACAAGTCAAGGTTGACAAAGTGGTGGGCCTGGTTGGAATCTTTACTAGATATCCATAAAATTGAAGAGTTGGAGGAATGCATCAAGATGGGTGTTGCTTTAGTCTTATTCTCGTGGTAGCAAGCAGCAGAATACCCAATTCTCTCTTATATAACCCTGAACCAACTGCTGTGGCCCGGGGAATGGAGCGAACCATCTGGCTGTGTGTGTGACCCTGGATCCAAGGGTGGAGTTGGTGTCCCTGGCTGTCAATAAATTAGGAGTAGAAGAGAAGTGGATCATCAAGTGAAAAATGAGGTGTTTTTATAGGCAGAAGGAGTGGGTGCTAGGGAGGGAACTAATGAATGATGTCAAAGGAGACCTATGTAGAACAGAGACAGAATGGTTCCACCTCAAAGGCTAGCTAGCTCTAGTTGATTTTTAGGGGCTCTCTGGAATGCCATGTTAAGAAATAGCCTGAGACCAAGCCAAGGGGAAAAAAAATGTCACGATTGATTAGAAATATCTGCCCTGTTCTCAGAAAACATTTGGGTTCCAGATATTTGTTCTCCTTTATTTAGGCATTAGCCAGTGGAAATGATTACAAGTGAAAACACACAGAGTGACATTTATGCTAGGTCATGGTCAGTTTTGAAACTTGCAGTGAGTTTATCTATTGAAGTCCTTGTTGCTTTATTTTTCACACACCCAGTCAGGATACAGAATGAGGATCTAATAAATAATGCCATTTGTCACCATCAATGTCAACCCGTGACGCTGAACTAAGGTGACATTTTACCTTGCCTTTTTCACTGCTGGCATTGCCAAGACTACCCATGATGTGGCCCTGACCAGGACTCGTCGACTGGCATCCAGTCAGTAACCACTTGCTTGTCCTTTTTTCCCTTTGCTCAATGAATCTTGACCAAGTCCTGCTTGTGATAGGCACTGTGCTAGCCACTGCATAAACAGTGATGGGCAGCAAAACAAATCTAGCCCCTGTCCTCACTGAGTTCATGGCCTATTGACAGCAGCTTTGTTGGTTTACAGCTCCTCACAATGTTTCTTTTTATTCCTAATTTGTCATCTCCAGAGAAATCACATTCAGATCCATTCTATTCCAGCCCACTGAAGTACCACCAGATATTCCAGATATTTTGCCTGGAAATGTCACCACACCCAAATATGGGTGAGAACGTCAGGTGGCTAAATCAAACCTATTCTCCCCAGTGTCCACAGGTTATCAGATTCAAGATGCTCCTCAACAAAGCTGCTTTTGGAAGCTGAATTATAACTATGACATTTCATAGACATTATCTCACTTAACACTGTCAGCAATCTTCATGGGCAGGTACTATTATTAACAACACCGTTGTCTTGCTGGTAAGAAAGCCAAGGCTTGGGGAAGTGAAATGGCTTTCTAAACATCACACAGGTAATGAATGGTAGAGCTGGGATCCAAACCTATGTTTGCTCATTCGAAGGGGTAGGTTCCCAACTACTAACTACTAGGCAGTACTGCCATACCATGAGCTCCTGGGAATAGAACTATGGTTTGATTATGAACCCAATGGGCTTCAGGGGACGAAGAAGAGGAGAAGGAGGAGGAGGAGGGACTTAAGTGTGCTGTCATTCATGATTTCATTTATGTATTCCCTCCTTTATTAGTTTGTTATAAGAAAATACCAGCTTGGGGAGCTTACACTTAAGTTTATTTTCTCAAAGTCCTGGAGACTGGAAGTCCACGATCAAGGTGTTGGCAAATTCAGTTTCTAGTAAGAGCTGTCTTCCTGATTTGTTGACTGCTGCCTTGTTCCTGAGGGCTCACATGTCCTTTCTTCTGTGCATGCCTGCAGAGAGAGCATAACAGAGAGAGTGAGCATGAACAAGCTCTGATAGCCCCTCTTAGAAGGACACTAATCCTATTACATTTAACCTTAATTACTTCCCTAGAAGTTTCATCTCCAAATGTGGCTACTGGGGGGAGGGGAGGCTTTAAACATGGGAATTTTGGGGGGGACACAGATATTTAGTCCATGGCATTTCCTTTCCTGGGTTTAAAGTTATATTATAGGTTAAGAGAAAATCATTATGCAAACTGGGTATCTCCAGTGGTGGGGCGTTAACTTTGCCAACACAGAAAGTCAAGGCATTTTGCAGAATAAATAATTGATTAGGAATTAATGAATTATAGGGAGCTAATCTAATGATATTTGTATTTCCTTTAAGTGAATAGGGCCCAAGCCCTGGCTCCATTTTTATGCCTTTCCTGCTTCTCATGTTGGTTGTAGTACTCAGGAGTAGTAAACCATCCAAGTATCTTAAGGTTTTCTGGAACAGTCTCAATTTCATATAATTTTCCTTTTTTTTTTTAGTAAAGGTAACTCCTGATGAGTTTAATGGAATGAGATTTAATTTTTACATCTTTGTAAGACTTTTATAAAAATAACCAGACCAGAAAAATTCATCATTTTGTTATTTTCTACCCTTTGCTTGAGGGATTGTGTGTGTGTATGTTTATAAAAGTATGTCACTGTATTTATGAGACCCTTTTGGATTGAGTTAGGTTTTCATAAATTTCACAGACTATTGGAAAGTTTTCCTTTTTTAATTCCTCATGTAGGTGTCCTTCTGCCAAGTGGATCATTGCGGGTCTGAGGAATTAGAGGTGTGGTTATTTCCTTACTGAGCTCTTCCCAGAGCTTCCCATCCAAGTACAACATCCATGGTTCTAATGGAGGCAGCAGCCTAACCTGGAGGTGCCTAAGTTCTCACTGATGGGCCAGCACTGGCCATGAAGAATCAGCCCAGCGGGCCTGCATCCCAGGGATTTAGGAATTTGGGGATGAAATTAAAATGTTGTAAGCATTATATTTCAGAACTGAAAGAATGTAAAAGCCCTGTAGGAAAGAGATTCTCCTGTTCCCTCCCTGACCAGGAATGTCTGGCAAAGTAGAGTTTGTGATTTTGAAGGGGCCGCCTGTAAATGTTTCTTCACAGCAGAGTTGAAGATCATTATCCCGAGATACAGTCATGAGTTCTAAGAGAGGATAACCCTTTTCTTTTGGGTGAGTCCATATTTTTCATACCTCCGAGGCCTTGGTGTCAGGAGGGGAAAGTCCATCTGAGGTTAAATTTCTTAGGGAGTGGGTCATTGTGGGTCTAGTTGCCAAGTGATCAATTCTCATCTGGCTTTACAAGGAAGGAGCTATGGCTAGAGAGGAGTCTAGGAAGAATCTCTTGACATCTTATGTGCATTGACTATTGACTATGCCATTCTTCAATAAGCAAGAAGACTCTGAACACTTTTTAACTTTATTGTTTTATTTATGGTGCTTTCATTTATTGATTCATATAGCAGCTTTGTTGAATTGCTATGTAGAAGCATCATGCTAAAACTTGAATGGTGTGCAAGAAAAAAATGATCCTTGTCTTTTTTGGACAAGATGGTCCTTTCCCTGGCATGGAAGACTAGAATGTGGGCTGTTACTATTAGTGTGGAAGGTGTTGATGGCAGGAAGACCATGGGGAAGGACTCATCCCTGTCTTGGAAGGGGTAATTTATTTGAGGCCTGAAAGTTGAACAGGAAATTATCAGGTTCCAGTGGGGCTGCAGTGAAGGTGGGAGGGTCAAGAAGGTGAAGAGCATTTCCAATGGAGGGAACAGAATGTGCAAAAGCCTAGAAGCTGAGAGCCAAGAGGATTATATGTTTGGGGAACTGGAAGAAACTCCGAACGTTCTGAGACTGAAGACTTCTCTGTTTACCCAGAGCAGCACTGGGACGATGGTAGGTATACAAGTAGGAGAAGACTTGATGAAATGAATTTAAATTTATAGCCCATTGACCTGTCTTGCTCCATTGTGAACTGAGATCTTTCCTTGGTGTGCAGAAGCAAATGGTGTAGCTGTGAACTCCAATTAGGCACTGTGTAATTACATAGCTACCGATATATCAGTGCAGAGGAAAAAATTACTTTGTTGGATCTTATTGTGTGAAAATGTTCCTGATAGAAAATTGACGATATAAGATAGTACATGGAGTATAGTCACAGCTGTGTTGAAATAATACAACAACAAAAGCAGTTTATGCACTGAAAAAAGACAGAAACAAGATACACCTGTACAGTGGTGTTAACTGTCAGTGGGTGATGGGATTGTGTTTTCATTTTTTATTTGCATTTATTATCCACATTTCTCATGGATGAACAAGTATTAAGAGGGGGAAAACCAAGATAAAATCTCTACCAGTTAACCACCAAATGTTTATTCAGTCCTGAGGCAGGATCCCTAAAGGAGACAGCAGAGTCCCTTGTCTCCAGGAGCTTGCCATTGGGCCTCCTGGTGAAGGGAGGAGTACTACTTAAGCATTGATAGGAAGCCAGCACCAGCTTAGTCAGGAGGGACTTTTCTCTGCAGCAACCATCTTGAGTCAGTTCTTAGAGAGGATGAGGGCCACTGTGAAGCTGTGGAGAGGCAGGAGTTGGGGAGAACATTTTCCAGAAGGAGAGTTCTTGTTTTCTTTCCCTGGATTTCTCCATGGGATTGTTTCTATTTCTTATTCAACTTACCTTGGTAGACATGATTAGGTCAGAGGTAATGGGAAAGTTCAAATGTTCATCTTTTCTTGCCTGGGGAATACCTGTCATGAAAATTCAATGAGTAATTCGCAAACGCAAAGCTCAAAATAAATATAATATCTGAAACAGAGAGACTGTCTACACGTTTACACGAGGTCACTCTTGAGGAATGAAAAAAATAATCTTCTGATACATATGTAGAAAATACCACATTCTTTCAAACGGGATATCAAGGTGAAAGTAGAATTTTAAGCAACCTCAAGATTTAAAGATTAAAATTGGTTAAATAGTATATCTGGGGTAAATGCATCAGACGTTCAATAGAATTGCCCCTTATCCTTAATAGAATCCTTATCCTTATCCTTAAATAGAATTGCCTCTGGCAGAACGATAAAGTATCTGTTTCTAGGTCAATAGGCTTTAAGATTAGAGCCACTGAGGGTACAAAAGGTAAAGCTAAAGCATCCAGAGAGAAACTTAAGTAGTAAAAGTGTGAGAAAAAATATGCTTTAGTCAATGAATGAGAAAGCAGAGTTTCACTTACTAGGGTTAAGTTTACATGAATTAAAAAAAAAAAAATCCTCCCTGGAGACCTCAGCAATTTTTATAATTGTAGTATAGACGTTAAATGTTTTAGTTGAAGGAAAAAAATGAGTTGAGTTTTCCAGCTGTGTGTCTGCTCAGCTAGTCAGGGACAGTAGGAGAGGGGGTTGATGGAAGTGTAAATCAGCAGTGTTATCTCTCAGGCCTGGGAAGCTACTAGCGGCTGGTTGGGTGGCTGTGGTTACAGATGATCTGTCTATGGGAGCATCAGAAAAGGGGCAACGTGTCAGTTTCCCTTCCCACTCATGCCCTGGGAGTGTCTCTCGTGAAAGGAAAGAATCTGAAACCAGGACCTGACAACAGGGGTGGGGGCGGGGGGCGGGAGATGAGGTGGTTTCATTTCACTATCTTCAAAATTGTCACCAGGAATGCAAACAGATGATCTTGGAGATTTTTTTTGAGCTGAAGTTCAGAATCGATTCCTGGATGTTGGCTAGCTCTTCCTTCATGGGCCTTCAGGTCACTAGTCAATGCAATGTAACAGTGTGATTGATCGCCACGGTATCATATATTATAATAATAAAAGATGTGTTACTGATACCGTAAGAGCTATTTTTATCTTGTTCTTCCCTTATTTTTCATCTGTATCAGTGTGGTTTATGTAAACCTGACACATTTGTGTATGTGAAACAGATGCAGGGTAAAACACAGTTGTGTCTGTTCGAACCATATTTTTTTAATCATAGACATGATTTATGAAAATGTTCTTTGCGTATGAGCTTTTTCTTTCTCTCTCAAACAAAACTCATAGTAATTATAAATCTAACATTCAATTTTTCTGGTACTTACAGAGATAGTAGAAGTTAAGTTTCTAAGTTGCTTTGCCTAATCTGTCTTCATTAGGTGTTGTAAGAGAAACAGTCTGTGACTTTTGGGCAGAGGCAAATGAGAACTTGCTAGTCGAATGCATGATGTGGAAATGACCCTTTCAGCCATACTGAGTCACAGCCCCTAAAATGCTGTCCTCGAGGCTCTGGGTCCTTTTCCTCTGCAGTCTCATAGTGAATGGCTCATAGTGAATAGCAAAAAAAAAAAAAAAAAAAAAAAATCAGTATCTTTCCAAACAGATCAGCCTCCCCCTTCAATGGAGGAACTCACAAAGTGAGTTTCCACAAGAGAAATGATTAAATCCAAGTGTTCTTCATCACTGCAAATGGCCCCATTATCCATCAGATTTCTCAGACCTACAACTTAGTAGTTTTCTTCTTGATCCTCATGTTTAATCCATGACCACAGGCTGGATAGAGTTTATCTCCTTAATGTTTTCACAATCTACTGCTCTACACTACACCCTAGACCAAACCTCACCATCTCCCTTCTGGACTAATATCCTCAAATCTATTCTTCCTTTTCTTTGAACCCCTTGTCTTCTTCAGCCAGTCTGATCTGAAGGGACAAACAGAAGGACAGGTACCAGACCTCGGCAAGTCCTGTGTAACTGTAGGATAGGAAAGGTGGCCCTCAGGAGAATGAATGAATGAACAGTGAATAAATATCCCAAGCTCTCAATCCTCTTCCTTTTCCATATCCCTCTGGCACCTTTATTGACTGAACCCGACTCAAATGTAGACAGCAGAAAGGCCCAGGGGAGGAACTCTGTATAAGTTACCCTCCTAGGGTACAGAGCAAGATGGAAAAGAGTAGAGAGCAGATTTGGAGGGCACCCAGCACACAGAATATCCCACATAGCTCCTCTGCTTAAAACCATTCACATGGCACCCCCCTTCCCCACCCCGCACTTAGACTTGATGCCTGCTATCCTGTCTCAAATAGTGGCAAGTCAAAGTGTTATAATTAAAGAGAAAATAATTGTAGTTTCCTTACTTTTTCCAGCTATAGTAAAAGCTGATGCCAACACCTGCTTTCACGAGAAGATTTTCTGAGATTAGCACATTGTTCAAATGGATGCCTTAAATTAATGCTATTTGAGGAGCTTGTAGGTGGTCTCTGCAGTCTTGTTTATATAGCTGCTCTGTCTTCACTTCCCTACATCTCCTCCACTGTGGCCTGTGCAAAATGCCAGTGTCACACTAGTCCCATTGGGTTGATGGCTATTCTGAGTTCCTTCCCGTCAAAAGAGCTGGCCTGTCCCTGGGTGTCATGCAAAGACAGATCAGTCTGTTCATCTAAATACAGTGGAAAGTTCATTCTAGCCTGCCTTCTTATGCTTTACAAAGGGTGTGTGTGTGTGTGTGTGTGTGTGTGTGTGTGTGTGCAATCCTGGCTCTAAATTAATGTGTGCATTTCCCACAAAGCAGCTGACTTTCTTTCTTTCTTTCTTTCTTTCTTTCTTTCTTTCTTTCTTTCTTTCTTTCTTTCTTTCTTTCTCTTTCTTCTTTCTTTCTTTCTTTCTTTCTTTCTTTCTTTCTTTCTTTCATAAAATTTCTATTTATTTATTTAGAGATAGAGAGTGTGGGAGGAAGGGGCAGAAGGAGAGGGAGAGAGAGAATCTCAAGCAGACATCATGTGAATGCGGAGCCCGACTAGGGGTTTGATCCCATGACCCAAGATCATGACCTGAGCTGAATCCAGCAGTCAGAGGCTTAGCACACTGAGCCCCCCAGGTGCCCCAAGGCTGACATCACTTTAAAAACATACTTTTGGGGCACCTGGGTGGCTGAGCCCATTAAGCCTCTGACTCCTGGTTTCTGCTCACGTCATGATCTCAGGGTGGTGAGATCGAGTCCCACATCGGGCTCTGCATTCAGTGAGAAGTCTGCTTGAAATTCTCTGTCTCCCTCTTCTCTGCCCTTCTCCAACCCCTCCTGCATAGGTACTGTCTTTCGCACTCTCTCAGTCTCATTAAAAAAAAAACAACAACACACTTAAACAAGATAGCAATGTATGTCGGTTCTGGCATCTATTTTTCTGCCATAGCATGGCTGGTGCTTTTCTCCTTTTCACCCATCTTTCCTGACTCTTCTTGCCTCTCTTCTCCCTTTCTTTCTTTTCTGGTTTTCCATGTTCCCTCCATTTTCTAGAATTTTTCATTTTTAAATTTTACTTCCATTTTTTAAATCTTATTTTCTTTTTTAAATTAACATTTAAAAATACAGAGAAATACAGCACAAAATGTTATCTATAGTTCTAGCCCTTGGAATGACACAGAGTATAGCTGCTTCTAGTCTTTTTTCTTCAATATGATGTTATGAGAACCATCTGTCTCCCTTAGCAAAGAGCCCCAAAGATTTTAATGCCTGTTGTCCCAGGACCACTGCCAGCACTGGGCTAAGAGGTACATCTTAATATCTTATAATACTTAGAAAAAAGTCTACCAGATTGTGTGGGACAGGCCGATTGGGCAGGTGAGGATGGGTTTTGCAACTTTCACCTCTCAGTGGAGGGTATAACTTGAAGAGATAAACTGGAAAGTTGAAGAAGCTGAGGAGATTAGGGGAAGAGATCCTTTAGAGAGAGCTTGAGCATGTTGTGATTCTTATCTACTCCCACTCTACCCTACAATGTGCTCCCTCCTAACTCCAGGGCATATGAGTGAGGTTTAAGTCTGCTACCCTATGGGTTTGCACAGATCACCAGGAGATTTTGGGATGTGGAGCCCAGGGAAAAGTATGGGGCAGCCAATGGGGAGACCCTGGCTTGCATGAAGGAACTGGGGAAGACATCTCCAGCAACCGAGGGAACACCAGACAAATCAGGTCACCCAGCAAAGGTCTGGCTTTAAACATCTGCCATGGCCAGAGAAAACCAATGTCAGATTACACTGGTATCTATACAGAAGCCCCTTTTCTGCCTTTTCTGCCTTTTCTCTCTCCTTACCACCGCCCAGGCCTGGAGGAGTCAGAAATCCAGCCACTGGGGGCAGGAAAATGTGAGAAAACAAGGAAATAAAGAAGAATTGGCATGCTTCTTCCCCCATTAGAGGTCCAGTAGAGGCCGCTGGAGCATTAAGTGGAACTGTGACTATTATAAGGAACTGTACGTTATTTATCAAAATGACACAGTTCCTGAAATCACGAGTGATTTGCGGTTTCTGACCATAGAATTGATGGACCATCTTTAGGATTTTTCCGAGGTGGGAACGAATTGGCCCCGCAAAATTAGTTTGAATGAACAAATAGGGAGAAGAATAGGGTGTGTGTTGGCATCTGAGTTGGAGCTCTTTATGAATATACAGATTTGTATCTCTATTACATGTTTGCCTGCTTTTAAAATATACAGAAAATATGTATGAATTTGCCACCCCAAAACAAAATTAAAGCATTGTACTTAAAGCCAAAGCTCCCTTTGATTTCTGCCATTGTCTTCAGCACCCCAATCTATGCTGTATGATTATGCCTTAGATTCCTGTAGGACATTTAACTATGTAAAGGTTGTTTTTTCTTTTTTTTTCCATTTTCTCCTATTTCCTGTTATTTGATCCTTATGACAATTCCTTGTCATATTAGGAGCAAAGTGGTCTAGGCATCCCATTTTACATAGGATAAGTCTGAGGCTCACAGATATTATAGTTGTGTCTTGTGCTCACATTTGCCTAGGGGCATTGAATGCTCTTGCCTCAGGCCACATTGCAATCACCATGGAATGGTTAAGCAGCCCGTTCCCTCAGGACATCAAGGTTGGTCTTCCCTTTCTTCCCTTCCTGCCTGTAACTCACCCTTCCCAAAGGAATCTTTGCTCCTTGGTATGCTGACCCTCTCTGCTGCCCCTGCATGCCTTCCCTGTTAATGGAAGGGCTGGCATCCGTGCACCTTAGTCATGCCCAATTCATTTTAGTGGACCAGGTCAGCCAAGCCAACATTTACTCAGGCCTGAAGCCATTGGGCAGAGTCTTTTACAACATCAACAACAGCAGCCAATGAGGAGGCTTATTTAGTTCAAGTTCACTGCCTTTTGGCATTGCTGCCCAAGGTCTTTGGGATGAGTCCATGGCATTCCTTTGTAAGGTACAATGACCACCTCTTGGGCAGCTTGGGAGTTCCACAGATTCAAACAAGGCCACTTGGTATCATTTCATTTGGCACTTAATGCTGGAAGTCACTCTTGGGCTTCTTTGCAGGATTTGGAATCTTCACCTTGTAGCTCAGAGTGGGAAATTCCTCATTAAGCAGCCAGCCCCACCATACTCTTTAGAGGAGAGAGGTGTTAAAAAACAAAAAACAAAAAACAAAAAAACAAAAACTGCTGGGAGGACTCAGGAGAAATGTGTCAGGTCATTATTTCCTTTCTTGCCTTTTAAAATTCAACTTAAAATTCTTACCAATTGAGGAAATGTAGTATCCTAGTATCTCCCAGCAAGAGCTACCATAAAACATATCATCTAAATCAAATGAAGCATCTGGGGCCATCTGGAGGAAAATCAGAACAAGGCTTACCTTTTTTTCTGGTGTACCATCCAGGACACTCTTTGGCTGAATTCATTCAGCTCTTCCATACACCCAATTTATTTATTTTTTTAAAAATTTGAAAATTGAATTTCCCCCACATTGAATAACCAAGTTATTTAATTGATGGATTTGTGGTTGGGGTGTCCTAAGGCTGTCAGAATGCTATTATCCTACAAGCAAAACTTTGGAGTTGGATCTGAGTCCAAATTCTAGATCTGCCACTTACTGTAAGTGAGACCTTGGCTAAGATACTACTTTTTCAGAAGAGGCAGTTGAGAGTAATGGTAAAGAGAAAGGGTTCTGGAAACAGAATGGCTGAGTTGGAACCACTCATTAATAGCTGTGTGACTTAGGCAAACTACTCAACCTTTTTTGTGGCACAGTTTTCCCATTTGTCAAATGGGGATTAAAATACCACTCAACTTTAGCAAAGTTAACACACAATAATCAGTTGCACTTCTGTACATTACCAGTGAACAATCTGAAAAGAGAATTAAGGAAATAGTCTATTTAGGATAACATCCAAAAGATACTTAATAAACTTAAGGAGGCCAAAAACATATGCTGAAAACTATAAAACATGGCTGAAAGAAATTAAAATGCAAATAACTGGAAAGACATACTGTATCATGAATTAGGAGACTTACTATGTATGAGATGTCAGTATTATCCAAAGTAATCTACAAAGTCAATGCAGTCCTCATCAAAATCCCAGTGACTTTTTTTGCAAAAATAGAAAAGTCTATCCTAAAATTCATATTGAATTTCAAGGGATTCTAAACAGTCAATATAGTCTTTAAAAAAGAAGAACAGAGTTAGAGGTCTCATACTTCCTGATTTCAAACCTTCCTACAAAGCTACAGTAATCAAAAGAGTATGGTACTGGCATAAAGACGGAGAGAGTAATGGAATAGAATAGACAGCCTCAAACTAAGCCCTTGGATATGGATTTTCGCAGGGTACTAGGATCATCCAATGCGAGAAAGGGCTGTTTTTCAACAAAAGATGTTGTGTACACTGGATATCCACATGCAAAAGAATGGAGTTGGACCTTTACCCCATACCTTATACCTTATACCTTATACAAAAATCAGTTCATCATGGATCAAAAACCCAAACCTGAAAGCTAGAACTATAAAACTCTTTGAAGGAAACATGGAAGAAAAGATTCATGATACTGGATTTGGCAATGGTATCTCAGATATGATACCAAAACATGGGCAAAAGAAGAAAAAAAATAGATAAATTGAATTTCATAAATATAAAAAGCTTCTTTTTATATATATTATTTATTCATGAGAGAGAGAGAGAAAGAGAGAGAGAGAGAGAGAGAGAGGCAGAGACACAGGCAGAGGGAGAAGAAGGCTCCATGCAGGGAGCCCGATATGGGACTCCATCCTGGGACTCCAGGATCATGCCCTGGGCCAAAGGCAGGTGCTAAACCGTTGAGCCACCCAGGGATCTCCCAAAATAAAAAGTTTCTGTGCATCAAAAAGTATGATCCACACAGTGAAAAGGCAACCAGTGGAATGGGAAAGTATTTGAAAATCCTGTATCTGGTAAGGAATTGATATCCAGAATATATAAAGAACTCCTATCACTCAACAACAACAAAAAACTCAATTAAAAAGTGAGTAATAGACTTGAGTAAATTTTTCTCCAAAAAAGATATGCACATGAAAGATGTTCATCACTGTCCATTAGGGGAATGTAAATCAAAACCACAATGAGATATCCATTAGGATGGCTATTATTTAATCAAAGCAAAGGAAAAACATAAACCAGGAAATAATGAGTACCGTCAAGGATGTGGAGAAATTGGAATGCTTGTGCATCACTAATGGGAATGTGAAATGGTAGTGCTGCTGTGGAAAATAGTCTGATGGTTCCTCAAAAAATTAAACAGAATTATCATATCCAGCAATTCCACTTCTGGATACAAACCCAAAAGAATCAAAAGCAAAGATTCAAACTATTATTTGTACATCCGGGTTCATAGCAGCATTGTGAATATTACGAATACCAATAGCCAGAGGTGGAAATGACCCAGTGTCCATCAACAGATGAATGGATAAATTAAATGTGGTATATACATGATAGAATATTATTCAGCTATAAAAAAGAATGAAATTATGGCACATACTACAACATAGATAAATGCTGAAGACATTATACTAAATAAAAAAAGGCCAGACACAAAAAGACAAGTACTGTATGATTACGTTTATATGAAGTATCTGGAATAGTCAGAATCACAGAGACAGAAAATAGAATAGTGGTTGTCATGGGCATGGGGTGTGGAGGTACAGGGATAACTATGTTTAATGAATATGGAATTTCAGTGTGGGAAGATGAAAAATGTTCTAAAAATGGGTGGTGATAGTTGTACATCAATGTGGATGTGCTTCATGCCACTGAAGTATACACTTAAAAAGAGTTAAAATGGGGGCCACGTGGGTGACTCAGTTGGCTAAGCGTCTGACTCTTGGTTTCAGCTCAGGTTATGATCTCAGGGTCTTGAGATCAAGCCATGCATTGGGCTCTGTGCTGGGCATGGAACCTGCCCGGGATTTTCTCCCTCTCCCTCTGCGTCTCTTCCACCACTGCTCATGCATTTACTCTCTCTCTCTCTCTCTCTCTTAAAAAAAAAAAAAAGTTAAAATGGTAAATCTTATATGTTATGCGTATTTACCACAATAAAAATCCAGCATTTGCATGTAATGTTGTCAGAAGAATTAAGTAAGTTAATATATCTAAGGCAAGTTTAAGCAAACTTTTTCTGCAAAGGGCCAGAGAGTAAATCTGTTAGATTTTGTGGGATACGGTATCTGTTACAATTCTTCAGTTCTACTATTTTGTCAGAAAAACACTCACAGACAATACATAGATTAAAGTGCATGGCTGTGTTACAATAAAACTTTATTAAAATAGATGATAGACCACATTTGGCCCATAGGTAGTAGTTTGCTGACCCTGATCGAAAACATTTAGAATAGTTTCTGGCACAAAATAGTGATATTTACATATTAAATATTAGATATTACTGTTATTACTACACAGTGTTGCTATGGATAATTAAAGAAAATAATGCATAAAAGTGCCTGGCATACAGCATGTTTGATCTAATTTATAGCTTTTAAACCAGGACATACTGGGGCTATTTCACGCCAAGTTTGAAACTTGAGATACAAATTAGCAGCCAGGTATGACTAACACAAATAAGGCAGGGTACAAGAGGACCGAATGAAGTGTGAACTTCCCTTAGATGGAGTAAGGGGCCCCCCAGCTCTGATAGACTCTGCCTTTGAACCTGTGATGTTCTTTACATTCACTGCTGCCCCCCACTCCCATCATTTAGTGATACACTGGACCCATCACTGGCTGCTGACACGTCTCCACATGCTGCCTGTGGAGTGGTTCCTAGCGTCAGCTTGGACCAGCAGCTTCCACATGGCTGGGGAATTTGCCAGAAATGTACATTTCAGCACGCACCCTCACCCTTTAGCCCTCCTGAAGCAAAAACCCAAGGGGGTGGGACACCAGCATGTCAGAACTGCTTCTGCCCCCACCCCACAGGTGATTCCAATTCTGCCAAAGTTTGAGACCTGTGTCCTAGAGGGATGGTCTCTCATCTTGCCTTGATAGGGTTAGAGGTTATGGCTTGGCGAGGGGACAAGGTGACTTTCCAGGCTCGTCTGACACCTCTCCCCCAGGACAAGGTCCAGTGCACATAAGATGTTAGAAACATGTTCAAGGGTGAGCACAGAAAGGCGAAGGGTTTATCCACACCTTTGATGTCCTTGCCTGGCTGACACCCATGTGAGTGATTGGGAATGGTCCCTCTGGCTCCCCCGGAGCTTCTAATGGTGAAAGGCAGCTGCTGAAACCCTGCTCAGTGAGCAAGGCAAGGTGCAAACTTTCTAGTATTAAAGCAAGTCTTGAAGCCAACCTGTCCACGGCATGAGTTAGGGTGAGGCTGGGATCCTCACACACTGCTCATTTTGACAACATTTGGGGGGGGGGGGTGCATCTTGCTCTCTTCTCTTTCTCTCTGAACTTGGATTGGTGGCGGTGTCAGCAGGGTCTTCTCAGTAGGAGAACTTTAGTGTGGAGAATTCTTTAGTTGGCCACACTCCTTTGCTGCCATCCAGGAGCACCCCGGGCCATGCGTGCATAGTTCCTGCATGCCTGTGGCCCTCTGCAGCAGCAGGGTCTCCCCTGCAGCCACCCTGAGCAGAGCCACTTGTGTCCCTGCAGGGTAGAGGCAGAGGAGCCTGGAAATGTCTGTGGAAATGAATTGCACTCTGCCTTGAAGGAGCTGGAACCTAGATCTCTGGGTGGCTTCAGGATCTGTGGTCTCCCGAGGTAAACTGAGGAGCGTGGATGTACAAACTCATCAGGTGAGTTTCACAAGGTGGGCATCTGTGACTCAAGCCAGGCCTGTGATGGGAGGCAGCCCCTGGCAGGCCTATGGCAAACAGCGGATATCTGCTGTACTCTAGGAGCCAAAAAGCAAGCCCACAGGAGCAGGGCCTTTGTGCTGGAGCCATCTTCCACCTGGTACCAAACACTTGGCTTTCGGAGAAAGATAACACCTGCTTTCGGAGGATCTTCCCCTGACCACAGTCAAGATCTCAAAAGCTGATAGCTGAGGGGGGTGTTTGGACACTGCTGTTTGGAGAGATTTCCCTGTAGAAGAGCAAATCGCAGAGGGAGATTAAACACACGTTACCTACCTGGATGAAGTCAGGGGGTTTCGCTGGTTTCTGTTCCTACTGTGTTTCTTCAACTGGGGTCATATGTGAGTCTCTACTGTGTTTTCCAGATCTAATGGGATTCAACTGTGATTGTTTTTCGTATATTATTATTAATCATTTTGTTCTGGGGAGGGATGAACAATGATAGTTATCTTTAAAAGAAAACTTACAAAGCAGGTATTGGTTCATTTCTATCTTGGTTCAGGTCTTCTCCATTTCACTTTGGAGATTCTGGAAAGAAGGACTGGGAGAGAGGAATGCAAATTAGGACAAAATGGATTCAAATAATGTGAGCCCCACTTTTGTGACATGTGAATGAGAAGGGAGTGTTGCCACTCTTAATGCTGCTATGTGCCAGCCATTTGTCCTACAGCCGTGAGCAAGTTGGTGGTGATGGGATTGGGAGAGGGAAGTTTCTCAAAATGAATTCCATTAATAGAGCTGGTGCTAGTCAAAAGGAATAAACACCCCGGCCCCCATCCCACACTTCCTTTAAGGATCTTCCAATTCACCAAATCTCCCTGTCTCTTGCTGGTTGGTGTTCCCAATGGATGGAGTGTGGCATGATGTTTTTCATTTTTCTATCAGGAAAAAAAAAAAGACAAATTTTTTGTTGTTTTTTTTAAGATTTTGTTTATTTATTCATGAGGGACACAGAGAGAGAGAGGCAGAGACACAGGCAGAGGGAGAAGCAGGCTCCATTCAGGGAGCTCGATGTGGGACTCGATCCTGGGACCACTCCTTGGGCTGAAGTCAGGCTCTAACCGCTGAGCCACCCAGGTGTCCCAATAAGACAAAGTTTTAACTACAAGTGAGACAGTGTGACTAATGGCAATTAATACATAATTGACAAATAGAGCATCTTCTCCCCAGTGACCCTGGCTAATAAGCCCTAACCACAAGGCAAAGGGCATCAAGATGCTCAGAACTTTATCACCACATCTTGGACATTACTGACTTATCACTAGTCTCTGGGACTGATGTTAAAGGCTCACCTCTGTGCTGAGTGTTCTTAGGGACCCAGACTGAAATACATTGTGGTCACTCTTTTCTGTTGGTCCTCTTGGAGACAGACATTCTTAATTAACTCACATAAAGTCTGGACTCAGAGGAAGCCTGGTGGGTGTACACACAAGGCACTGCAGGGTGACAGGGTAGGAGGAAAAAGCCCTCCAGGCAGAGGCAACAACTGGAGCAAATATTTGGAGGTGAGGGTGAACAGATGTTTCATGAGGGGAGGTGAGTCCAGCGTGGTTGGATTGGGAATGTTAAAGGACATACAGTGGGGAAAACATGGCAGGCTGGGGACCTTATTGCCTTTGAAATGGAGAGCCTTAGAAGTTTCCTGAGGTCATGTTTTGGGAAAGAAAAGCAGAGTTACAAGTGGAAGGCAAACTGGCAGAGGTTGGCAGCAGGCTGGCCATGTGGAGGCAAAAATGTATTGACAGCATTGAGGGTGGTAATGTGTTGTGCAATTGATGTGGGGTCATTGTGCAGCAGGAGTTCTGGGTGGTGAGGGTGAAAAGTTGCTGACGGCCAAGCCATGGGTGAGAACTTCTGGCTGTCCATCTCAAATCATGATTTGTGAGGACGGGCTCTGGAGGGCCATTAGAGCCCTAGCAGATCCTCCCTGTAACCTCCCCCAAGGGATGCGGGCAGCTGAGACATCTGAGGAATGAGGCAGGATTGCACAACTGGACTTTTTACCTGGGTCCAACCCATGGTCTGGTACCTTCTGTGGGAGGGTCTAGCTTCTCATTCCATCAAGGAGGAGACTGTTCTGGTTTATAGCTGAGCTGTTCTGGTTTATAGCTGGAGTCCTGAGCCCCTCCGAAAGGCAACAGGCTGCTTTGGGAGCCATGTCCTGACCAAGGTGGATTTTGATAGGAATTGGAGGAGTTCCACATCCATTGCTTTACTGAACCCTTCCTACACTGCTTTTTCCTTCATAGACATAATTTCCTTTCTTCTTCACTGTTTTATCACCAATTTATTGATTATGAAACTGGGGCACAGAGAGTTTCTGAAACCACTATAAGTCACTGCTTTTACTTCTCAGTTTTAGTAAAAATAAATCCATTAGCATTCTATTCTATTCTATTAGTATTTGCCATTCTGTTTGCCTCTCTGTTAATACGAGCTGTCTGCTTTTTCTCTCTCTCTGACAGCTTTTAGGCCCTTCTCTTTATCTGAGTGTGAAAATTTTTTTCATTCAGTGTTTTGGGCACTTGGTGACCTTTTCAATCTGGAATCTTCTGCCATTGAATTCTATTGAATCTCTTGTTTGTCTTCAATATCTTGTTCTCATGGTCCTGCAGGTTGATGGCTCCTCACCTCCTTGACTGCCATTTTAGAAGGGTTCAGTTGGGAAGGAGGCCATGGAAATAAGTCTGTGCATGCTCAGGCCCTCATTTCTTTAAAGCTTTTATTCATCCACTCATGAGAGACACACACATGAGAGACATCCCTCCCATGCAGGGAGCCCGATGAGGGACCCGATCCCAGGATTCTAGGATCATGCCCTGGGCCGAAGGCAGGTGCTAAACCGCTGAGCCACCCAGGATCCCCAGGCCCTCATGTTAAACAGGAGCTCCTTTGAGCTATTTTCAGTATTTTTCCAAAACTCTATCAGAAATTGTTGGTTGTCTAAGCTAATGCAAAATAGGGTAATTAGAAGCCATCAGTTTTCAAACTGTGTAGAAACTCGACTCAAACTTGTCCAGGCCAAAAAGGAGGATTTGCTGGCTTATATAACTAAAAAGTACAGGAGTTTCTAGCTTCGGGCTTTCAGGGATAGCTGGATCCAAATGCCCAAAAGATGTCCCTAGGACACAAACTTTCCCTTAGTTCTGTTTTGCTCCGTGTTGATTCCATTCTCAGGCAAGATGGCTCCCAGCAACGTCAGGCTATACCAACCCTTCTCACAAGCCCTGTCAAAACAATGCCGTCTTTCAACAATCCCACAGAAGTTTTAGAGTTGAACCTCTCATTGTCTCTGATGACCCCATTCCTAGGGCCTTGGTTGCCAGTCTGTCCACATTAAAGCATGTGAAACTGAAAGAAAAAACAAGGTGGTTTCCAAAAGAACAATAAAAATACAGAATCCAGAAGATGGGGAAGGGGATGCTGAGCAGTCAAAAAAGAAAGAAAAGAAAGACATCCCTACATGGAGCTCTGGAGAGCCCCTTGAAAGGTTCTGAGAGGTAGGTTGAAGCAGAATGGTGAGACTCAGGGGGAGACCTAGGCACCCCAAGTTAAGAGCCACTGAATCACACAATTCCAGGGGGCACTATAGATTGGTGGAGTCTGTCCCGCTCACCCAAACTCTATTTCAACTAAAGCAACTCAGTCCTTATCAGTTTTATGGGGGCCACCATGGGAAATTTTAATGCAATAAAATTTGAAAACCATTATATTGATCTAAAGGGATCTAATGGTGGAGAGGCAGGGATCTTGGAAAGTTGGCAGGGTGAGATCCATAAGCAATGGAAGGGAGCATCCATCTTACATCACAAATGGTGGGTAGAGAACAGAAGATTTATATCCAGGAAGGTGCAGGTGCTGCGAGTGGGGGAGAATTTGTATTGGAAACTAAGACAAAGTGGTAAACTGTGGACTGTCCTGCGGTGCGAATCCCGGGTGTCACCAGCTGGCTCAGGTGGGAATTCCTGCACAAGCCATGGGCTTCTTATATGGCTGTGTCAACAACATGGTTTTTAAGGTCTGCATCAAATTATGAGAGGCCTGTTTTAGGGCCTTAGGGGAGTTATGTCTCCCCTTACCCCCTGGGAAAAATAAAGAAAAGTAAAAGGATATCACTTGCAAAAGAAACACTAGGTGTGGTTTGAAGCCACCAGAAAGCATCACAGAAATATTTGGTGTCCTTTCTTGCCTTTTTTCTGCCCCTTCACGAGCTCTTGAGCATCTGCTGAGTTCCTGGCCCTGTGGTCAGGAACTAAAGGGGAAGATCTAAAATTACATGAATATTTTCAACAGTAATGACCAAGGTATCCTTTGGAGAACTTGCCTCTGGCCCAGTGGTGTGCTGGTAAATGGCTAACAACCAACTCTCTGGGGAATAAGAGAGCATATGGGGAGGGAGTCCCGCTTTGTAGCATTTGCTAATTTCTGTGATATCAGTACCCCAACCATGGCTGGTTTCAGGCTACTGACATGACATCACTGGACATAGGGTTGAGAAGAGATGCTCAGTAGCATGCCAATAGATGTATTTTTACTGTTTAGATACCCATAAACTGTTAATAAGCTCGAGTACAAATAATAACAATATGTAGTAAAATAACTAGGAAGTGATAGATCTTGAGTATTTATTATACTTGTTTTTTTTATTATACTTGTTTTTAATGTAGGTTAAATATGTTTATACTTTAATTTTTAATAATTGAATGTATTGCACAATTGGTTCACAGAATCCCAGAAAAGTTAATAATTGGCTCTCAGGAGTCCTTTTGGCCCAGGTCTAGCACAAAACTGCCTCATTTTGTTCACCCTGATAGGTCCCCAGGGGTTCAGTCTATTTCTTTCTCATCTTTGAGAGGCCTCACTCCACAGCAAATTCATTGCTCAGACTTGAAGGTGGTCAGTCTCCTGGATGTGCTTTCTGTAACAAGGCAAGAATCCCTAGTTTTTCATCTGTGTCTCCCCAGTGTAATCCAGAAAGGCATAATGAATGTTTGATGAGTGAATACGTGAGTGAACAAGTGAGTGAGTAGCTGCCGGATGTAGAGGGGTTGTGAAGACTATGGAAATGAATCCTAGGTTCCACATGCCACATCTTTGCTGCTCTAGATGCCTCATAATCCTGGCCAGCATTATCTGTGTGACCATCTGTTTAATGACTGTTTTGTATGGCTGGACCATCCTTCCATCGGGACAGAGACTGTATCTGGCTTTTCACTGTGCCACTGTAATATCTGGCACATGGCAAATGCTCAACCAATACTTGTTAATTTTGGCTGACTTGACAAAGTTAATGATGCTTTTTTAAATGACGAAAAGAATACACAAATGCATACTGTTGGAAAAATATTCTAACATTACAGGAAAGGCTAAACACTCATTTGAGAAGCCCCTAATCTAAAATACATTCGTTTTGGCAAAGTGACCACAGCAATCAGTATGATAGATATCCTTTTAGTTTTTGGAGGATTTGTTTTGTTTTGTTTTCAATTATTTACAAATATATCTGTGGGAATATATGGTATTGTCCTGTGACTTCCCCAGTTTCTTCCAGTGGTTACAGCTTATGTAACTATACCATAATATCAAAACCAAGAGATTACATTGGTAAAATGTGTGTATATTGTTCTATGCCATTTCATCACCTGTAGATCTGTGTAGCCACCACCATGATCAAGATACAGAATTATTCCATCAGTAAATTATTCTAACTGTTCATCACCTACCGCTTTAAAGTCATACCTCCTCACCCTCCACTGTTCCCTAATCTCTCCCAACCAGTAAGTTTTCTCCTTCACTCTGATTCCGTCATTTGGAGAATGTTGTATAAATAGAATCATACAGTAATTGATCCTTTTTTTTAAGATTTTACTTATTCATTCATGATAGACATAGAAAGAGAGAGAGAGAGAGAGAGGGAGAGGCAGAGACACAAGCGGGCTCCATGCAGGGAGCCCGATGTGGGACTCGATCCCGGGACTCCAGGATCGTGCTCTGGGACAAAGGCAGGCGCTAAACCGCTGAGCCACCCAGGGATCCCCTAATTGATCCTTTTGATTGTGTTTTTTCACTCAGCATCTTGCCATTGAAATTGAGGCTTTGTGCTTTTAACATAAGCCACACTGCTGCACGTGCTTTTAAAGTGGACAGTATTTCCCCATCCTTCCCCTTGCAGAACATTCAGATGTATCCGATTCATGCTGTCATCTCCTATTCCACAGACTAGTTCCATCGCACCATCATAGTGTCTCTACGGATTGCTGCCTGTGAGTTCTTTGGCTTCCCGTCAAGGGGCTGCTGGCAGGGCGAGACCTTTCCCCAGCCCCTTGCACAGAGGCTCCCTTGTCTCAGCCACTGCCTGGAAGGTAGAAAGAAGGGTATCAAGGAGAGGGTACCCCACAGATTCTGTGGAGGAGTCTCGCATCTGTAAGAAAGGTCTTGTGGTTCTCTAGTCCCTCCTGTTTCAATCCTTTGCTGAGAGGTGACTTTTCCTACCATCCAGAAACATAAATGAGCTAGAAGAGGAGGAGAAAAATGGATGAATGTCTTTCCAATTGCTCACTCTTGTCAGTGGGTAATTTCTATGGCAGTGATTTCTGACCCCAGTGCTCCAGAAAGACACCCCCCCAACCATGTACACCCAAGGGATGTAGGAACAGGTGATAGAATGCCCATAAGCCTTCTTTTGCTGTCTCTAGGTAATAAGACCATTTCCTGTGTGGTGAGTGAGTGGAGGCTTCCCACAAGCACGTGGTGAGGTGCTGACTCTCAGGTCCTTGGGTAAGGTAACAGGATAGAAGTAAGACTCTGGGAGCCCTCCTGTGAGCCCCACTGAGCCAACATGAGTTACCAGCTCTCAGTTCCATCCAGAGAGAACCCTCTCATGGTTTCCAGGCCAGAAAGCTTTGGCAAACCTCAAGTCTCAAACTCTAGTACCCAAGCAAGCCTGATCTGTAGACTCCAGGCCTGGGCCTCCCACAAATTCCTTTTCTGTCTCCCCACCCTTCTCTTGCCATGCTCTGAGCCTCTTGGATAAAATCTTGGGCCTGGTATCCATGTCTGGGAAGCTCAGAACTTTATTTAGAGTTTTCTTATTTTTTGGGAGAATAAAATGGAACTCATTTTAATAGACTAAACCAGGAATCTAAACTGAAAGCAGAGGCCATGTAAACAGAACCCTTTTATGTGGTGGCTCCAAATGAGTTTACTTTAACAAAAACAGGACAAGTAAATAAGTGAGGTTTACAAATATAAACTGCAAAGTTGCTGAAGTGTGAGATAAATTGTCTAAGGCCCTTCTGTTTAAATTCTACGGCCTGGCATTTCTCCTTTTGAGTTTCTATCAGAGGGAATCTGGGGAGGAGAGAATGTTCTGTACAAGAGAAAAGAATTTCCCATAATGGGGCCAGCCAATGATCTGATTAGGGGACCTCCTGTAGGGGCCAGCCAGGGTTAGCCCCGCCTCCCTCCCAGGGCATGGGGAGATACCTGGCTGGTGATATCACCTGAATGGCCCCCTCCCTTAGAAACAGCTTGTTCTGTGACCCAAGAGAACAGGGCAGTGGTGGAGGGGGATAAGGAGTGGACCTTTAGAGGAATGATGAAAACAATTCCATTAGGTATCATTGTTACTTGAGGGGAAATCTCCCTCCATTATCTACCGAGAGGCATAGGGTGTGTCCAACAGGTGGAATTCATTATGAGGATGCACGTCCTTGCCAGAGGGATTGGTGACCTGGCATTTAACCACTTTCCCAGGGGGAAAAAAAATCTAAACATGGCATGAGATTTCGTCTGGATGGTTCTGAGCCAGTCAGTTGGATCTGGAGGGGAAGGGATCAAACCAAGCATAAGCACTGTGAGAGAAGGCAAAGAGTGAGAGGGGTGGTAAGAGGACTGGTGTGCTGTGGTGTGCTAGGAAGCACTTTACCACTGGCTTTTGGGGTCATAGAGAGAGCCCTGAGTTGTCTGTGAATGCTATAACTAATAGTAGGGGCACCTACTGTGTGCAAAGCACTGCACTAAGCCTGGACAGGAAGCATCTACTTCTATCTTCATAGCAAGCTTCTCAACATATGATAGTACATCCCATGGAGGCTTAATCACAGATAAGGTTATCTAGCTGTACCTTAGATCCTGCCCAGGAATCTTCATTTAACCAAGCTTCCAGGTAGATTTTATACAAATTCAAATTTTAGAACCACTTCCCGATTGGGTAGATATTATCATTCCTATTTTTAGATGAGGAAACAGGCTGGTTTCAGTAGCTGTCCCCAGGTTATATGTTAGATTACTGGCAGGTCCAGCACACCAAACTGGTCTACCAGTTGCCCAAATTAACCAGTAGGCTAGAAGGGCTCCCACAAAATAAGACTGAATAACCAAATGAATGAATGAGTGAATGAATGACATATCGTTCCACTGGGTCTTCACTGTGGAATTCAAGAGATGAGAGCAGAGGTATACAAAGCCAACAGGAGTCAATTATGTTAGTTTTGGGGTGCTGTGAGGAGGCTTGGATAGCGGACAAAGGATTGTAGGATATTGTACTGATGGTCGAATGACTTCCTGTGTATCTGATACTGTGTGAGTTTTACATCAGAGTCTCATTTAATCTGCTCATTTAATCAACAGGAGAGATGCCATCATTCATGTTTTACAGGTGAGACTCAGGAAGAACAACTCACTGAATTCACCATTAGGAAGCAGAACAGCTGAGGTGGAACCTCAAGTTTTTCAGAGTCTATGCTTCTTGGACGCTGATAAATTGGAACGCATACCTACGTGCTATAACTCTAAGGGGAAGGTGAAAGACATTCGGAGGGAGGGTGGAGGCAAGTCATAGGTAGCAGGCTTTCTGCCAGTCCCAGTTTGAGCTTGGGCAATGGTTGGAAGAAACACAGTGGAGGTTCACCAGTTGTCACAACCCTGGAAAACACATGCCTGTGTCTGTCCGGTTCCTGGAAAATGTCACTGTGGTTGGGGCGTTCCCAGTGCTTGTGTGGACAGAGAACTATCTGCTGGCAAAATGACTCTCTTATGGCTCTTCAGTAGCCCAGTTCCTGAATTCTGTATTCTCCGGGTCAAGTGAAACCAGGAGCATCTCTTCTTGGAACTGAGACCATTTCCTTGGAGATAAAAGCCATCAACAATGATTAAAACCTCAGAATGCAAAGGAGGTGGCTTCTAAAGAATGTTTTGTCATCCTTTCCTCTTCATCTTTGTCATCTTCCCCCCTCTGAGCTTTGCAAAGAGCTAATGACAAAGCTATGAAAGTAAATGTCTTGCTGACTAGCAGAGGCACATATTTGCTTGGTGCGGGGGATGGTGGTGGAGAGTCTGCATCCTGCTAGGAAGATGGCCTCCTGGGAATCCTTCTTGATTCCAAGTTTGGAAGCAACGTGACACAATATAATTAACGGACAGATCGATGTCTGCATGGAGGCTTTCTTTAGAGGATGTCTGGGATTCTTTGGGCGGGAGAAGGTAGGACATGCAGCTGAGGGTAAGGCATCGACTAGATGCCTTTGCCAAGTACATGCTTTTTAACAACCAGCTCTTGCGCTCTTCCTTTCTAAAGCATAGAAGTAGGGGGAAATGGGTAGCTTTCCTGGATCACCTTTGGGATTATAAATTAGTATAATTTTTCTTTTTTTTTTTTAGTATAATTTTTCTGAAGTTCATGTTGGTAAAGTGTCACAATCTTTGATTATTGATTGTTATAAACCACTAGCGCTTTGGAGTAGTTTGTTACTGCAGCATAATTTATACACATCCTGACTAAAACACTGGGTAGTAATTCACATTGAGGGAAAGGTCATTTGTGCCATACAATAGAGCCCTATGCACCTCTATATTAGAGGTAGTTGACCTTATTGATATGTAAGGCTTTCCAAAATATATTTTTAAGTGGAAAAGGCATGACACCAAATAGCATGCATGACAAGATCCCAGTTAAGTAAAGCTAGGAGGCAGGTATGCTGTAAGGGGCCATCTGCATTGAAACACTGGGCTGTGTCTTACCCATCTTTCCCTCATGGTTGTCTCTGTGCCGGTCCCAGGTCCCTGGTTCTAAGGTGGATGGCTTCATGATTTTAGTTTCTCAGCAGCTGCCATTTGTACAATACTATAAACATGTGGGAAGCCAAAACCTATAAAAGTCTGATCTTTGCTCTTGCCTCATGACACACATCATATGTGGATTCCCAGCACCATAAAGATCTCACTGGGTGCTGAGGTGTGTGAAGAGTGCTTGATGTTGATACATTTGGGAAGACACCCCACCCCCACCCCACCAACTCCCTGTGTGGCTCATTTTCCCTCTGCCATTCATCATGATGCATAGTTTCCCCGGATTTATGAAAAGACATTTTCCATGTTTGATGACTTCACACAACTCTGTTTCACGTTGTACTCTAATACCACCCCTGCCAGTCAGAAAGTGAAAACTTAACTCAGTCTCTGGCAACTTCACTGCTTCCTACGGGTAGTGATTGCTGACGTGACTGGCGTGTGGTTTTGCACGGCTTTCCCAGCTCTCTTGGTGTCATGTAGGCAAAACGCAGGGTGATTCACATCAGCCTTTGCTTGTGCAGACAAGCATCTATTTGTTAGTAAAGGTGGGTCTCCCTATACTTAGGAAGACTTGCATGAATACTAATTTCATGCTAAACTGGCTATTGCTAATAACAGGAGCAGCAGTACTTATCTGTCACTTACTGAGTGTTGACTGAGCTGGGCCCCATGCTAAGCATGTCATGTGCGCTATCAAATCTGACCCTTGCCATATATATCTCTTTGAAGTAGAATGATGATAAACTGCACTTCACAGGTGGAGATGCTGAGCTGAGATATAAAGTCGATGGGCCAGGCTCACTGAGTTTGCAAGGGGTAGTGCCGCCATTACAATCCACATATCCTGAACTCCAGATTGGCCCATGGCTTGGCAATGGTGCAGCACATATTGAAGATGGCCCTCACCCCTCACCATGACTTCCCACTGATTCCTTAACAGCCTGGATCTGACCAGTGAAGGGAATGGGAGATTGAGCCCATTAGTACACAAACAAACCTCAGCATTGTTCCCCATTGGCACTTCCCAAAATAAAATCAAACAGAGCCTGTCTCCCTTTGATCACTCTATTGGTTAAACCCATCTTCAGCCATGCCAGCCACGTAGTCCATGTTAGTACACAAGGCAGCTTCCACACAGAATGCCCAGGGGCCCATTCTTCCTCTCCGCCATAGAGCTTTCCTTCTCTCGAGAGGCTACCAAATGAAATGGGGCTAGGGGAATTCTAGTGACCTCACAGCCCTGCAGGTAATTGGCCCAGTTCTCTTTGGCCTGAAGTTTCTGGTGTGAAAAGACCAGAGGAAACCATGATTTTAGATAATTCCACCTTCCCTTTAGTTTTGCTACCTCCTCTATGAGGCCACTTATGCAGCCCAGTTGGAACATCCCTGGTCTCTATCCCACCAGAGAAGGTAGAAAGGCATTTTCCTTCTCCTAGGACCAGACCCAAACAGCTTATGATAACTGATGGGGTCCCTCATAACCTGGCCTGTGTGTTTTTCTCTTACAATTGCCACCACCTCATAAGCATTATCCCCTCTTCTGAACTACTTTCTGTCCCATCAACATACCATATCCTCCAAACCTTTGAGCCTTTGGCTGTGTCATTTCCCTTCCATCCAGAACAGTTCTCTCCTGTGTCAAAACTGCATGCAGATCCTCATGCTTGGGGAAACTGAGCTCATCCCTTAGGACTAAGATGTATTGCTCTTGCTATGGGAAGCCTTGGCTCACTAGTACCCTCTCAAACACCCTTGCCTGGAAGAAATGCACTTCCACCGCACGTTCCCAGCTCCTCTGGACTTTTCACTAAAATTAGAAGGCTTATCACACCATTTGACGATCTGACCCTTTTCTGATGCTCCCTGACCTTTTGATTCTCCCAAGAATATCCATACAAATTTGGGAGAGGAGTCTCTCTGTGAGAGGAATTCTCTCCTATCATGCCTCTTGACTAGTTGGCTACCCGATTTTTTTATGAGGCCCCTGGATTGCTGGCAAGCTATGGTGGTTTTTTATTGTACGTGGTCCGTGAATGGAAGAGTACTTTTAAGTAAAGGTTTATTCGGTGCAGAATGATAGTGAGATGGAAAGCCTAACCTGGGATCCTGGACTGTAATTTCCTGTTTTGTTTTCCATCCTCTGAAATGCATATGTACTCCAAAACAGCTTCCTCGCCATCAAGAGGGAGAGGGAAGGAGGGAGAGAGAGAGAAGGAGTAGAGATGACAGATTACATGTCTATCAGTTTCACTGTGCATCACCAGCACCTTAGGTGACCAGCAAGTGATGGACAGCACGGTGAGGGGGGGAGTTCAGCTGTACAGGGAACTGAGCCATGGTCAACATTCACAGACATTTCAGTTCGGCAGCCTTATCTCTGCCACTGCCTTCCTCTGCAGGGGAGATTTCTGCCCCAACAGCCACGGCAAGAACTCACACACTGGTTATCAGCAGGCTTGTGTTTTCTGATACTCACTTTTCCTCCCCGTTCCTGCTGATGAAAACTTTTGCTTTTCCCCTGGGTTTCCATTCCAGCCTCCCTACTCCCACACCAGCTCTTCCCAGCGCCCACAACCCCCTATATCCTCTCTCCTGTCACCCTTCCTGCTTTTATGTAAATGCATCACTTTTGGCAAAAGTAGTAGCTCCTTCTGGCCATCCTTACATTTCTAGCATGCTGAAGCTCCTCTTGAATATGTTACAGAGTCCTTGAACACATCCTGGTCCTTTGCCCTGGTATTACACATGTCCAGGCCACTGATGAACCTGTGGACCACCCCAGAAGCCTCTTGGATGGTCTCGCTGTCCCTGCTTCCCTAGGAGGGATGACACAAAGAAGGCATTATGCCAGTCTTTGTCTGAATCTGTCCCTCCCACCATATTGCTGCTGTTGCCATAAGGACCAGCTTAGAAATGTTTATATTAATTCAGATGCTCGTTGGGGGTGGGTGTGCAAAACCAAACAACACACGCTGGGGAAAAGTTGCAGGTGTGCCGGGAGAAGAGGATTAACTCTGCTGTGTACAGGCTTGTTTCTGTGGTGACCACATGCATTGCTCTCCTTGGAAACGCCTGGATTTGGTTTGATTTGCTGTGCTGAGTTTGGTGGAGTGTGGGTCATTTCTGGAAAGGTCATTGTAGTGGGTGGGTGTCCATCCTTTGTGTCTTTTTGCCTCTGTTTCTCTCTCTGCCTCTTTCTCTCCCCTTCATCTCATACACACAGAGTAATCTTTAAGGACCGTTTCAGCCTTTTGGGGAGACATAAACAGAAAGCCCCCTCTACAGTGAGGAGGCTGCATCTGAAAAAGAGCCTGCTGGGCACTCTGTGCTGCATCAGGAGTTAATTGAATCCAAGTGGACAAATATTTGAACTCGATTATGGGCTGAGGGATTTTCACAGAGTGACTTGGAGAGTTCGTGGGATTCTCTTCAATTGGGGCATGGCCACCGGAGCGTGGCCACTGGGGAGTTGGGGCCGCCTTGGGGCAAATCTACTCACTCTTTAGGTTGTTCTGCCAAATGCTCTTACCAAGGTCTGGTCCTTGTCCAGTGGCCCCACACGCGCTTCCTCCCACCAAAGAGCATCCAGTCTCATTTACGAGTCTGTGTTTGCCTGTCACCTCATCCTGAGAATAGCCAGACTGGGTCATGAGGTATACCCCTTGAGGACAGGGTACATGCGCACTAGGTGTCCATGTGTCAGGGAGTAACTGAAGTGCTCTGGCCAGAATAGCTGCACAGTTTGGCCAGTTTTATCCTAGCCAGGTGTAAATGTTTGCCCTTGGCCAATCCCACAAAATGTCTCCTCCTTAAACCAGGGTGTCCGCCCCCCCACTTGATGAGACTGGGAAAAGAGCCCCAGTGTTCCAATGGTAGGGGTGAGGGTCTGTGGGTCCTGCTTCTCCACCACCCCCATCCAGAGAGGGAACTGTCAGCCCTCCAACCTCTTGTTGGGGCTGCCTTCAAAGTGCTTAGGCCTGAGGGCCTGTTCACTTGTCCCAAAGTGTCCATGCACTGGAGCCTAACAGCTGGAAGGTGGTGGACCCTCCCCCACAATGACCCACTGTTCTAGCCAAAGACCCCAGAAAGGCAAGCTGGAGCAGAGCAAAAGCAGCCGCTCTGTAGGAAGATGAAAGCCCACTCCCTTGTCACCCTGACTGCACCTCCTGCCTTCACACTACAGTCCCATGGTGGAGGTTCAGTCCTTTGATGATGCCGGTGGTACAAAGAACATTGTACAGCGCTCACAGAGGCAGATTCAGGGCCAAGACCCCTCTAACACGAGAGCCTGGGAATAAGAACATGCTGGAAACTAGGAAGGCCCTTTCAGTAGTTTGCCTTCCTCAAAAATAAGTCCTCAGGACCACAGAAAACATTTGGGCCTCTCCTCCTGAGAAATAGAGCTGTGCTGTGTCTTCCACACCATGATGGATTTAGCCCTGAGCTGTGGCAGGGGAGATGAGGGGAGCAGGGCTGATCTTCAGAGTCGCCCGCCCCGTCTCCACTCCTCTGTCTCCTGCTCCCTAAAATTGAACTCTGCTGAGTTTGTGGCCTTAGTTATGAGACGTCTGCATGTTCTGCCTTTATCTGTACACTGATCCTTCCCAACCACCCTCCTACCTTCTAGTTGTGAAGCAGGTCTCTGGGGAAGAGTCTTCGTTTACCCTCGTCACAGCCGGATGAACATCCATTAGCCTTGTCGGGTAAATGGGTCCTTTCAAACCTCTCCAGAGGTACTCTCATCCCTCATCTCTTCTCAGAGTGCTGACTTTTTTTTTTTTTTTTTTACACAATCCTGCTAACCTCCATCTCTTGGATCCTTAGGAACCCACAAACTTGCCTCTGTTCCAACCAACCCAATCTACCAACCAGAATCTTCTCCTTCTCAAAGCCAGAGTGTGTTTGATGATCATATATGGGGCTCTTGCAGCACCCGTCTCCAGGCTCCACACGTGGCAGGTTGTGATTCCACATGTCTGGCGGGGCCTAGGAATCTCCAGTCCATCAGACCCTTCAGTGATTCTCTGTATGTGGTCACCAGATGCTGCTGGGTGGGCCATTGCTCTTCTGCAACTCCAAAGCCAGGAGGTCTGGGTTTGCAAATGTCTGTGCTGCTTAGTAGCTGTGTGATCTGAGAATAATTACTCAAATGATCTCAATGTCAGTTTTCTTTTCTAGAAGCATCTTGGAAATCATAATGCCTCTCTTCAAGGATTGTCATGAGCGTTATATGAATTGATGTGTATGGAACCTTTAGTGTGGTACCTAGCACCTAATACCTAGTTAATGCTAAACAAATGTCACAGGCTGCCATTATGAATATTACAGCGACTGTTTTGATGAGTAAGTCCTTTGATTACTTCCTCTCAGATCTGGATCACCCTAATTTGAAAACCTGCTCCCTCTTGTTCTTAGCATCTCTCTTTTTATTTTTCTGCTTCCGTAGTGTCTCCTCCTTCCTAAAATAGCTTTGTTCTTTTCCAGTGAGTTTGTGCTAAGTCTCTCTGCTCCTTCTCTAAAAGATTTATCTTCACTGAGCCTTTTCTAGAACATAGTTTGGCTTTTGCAATGAAGTTTTCATTAGGGGCACAGATTGTACCCCTAACACACACACACAGAAATATGAGCCTACCAACCTTTCACCCTCCTTCACCTGAGATCAGGCTTACAACCTTGACTAAAGCAATTTTCACATTTTCCTGGCATCTACTGCTTCACTCCAATCCCATCCCTTACAGTGTATGACCACCTCCAAGGTTACCTAAATTAGGATGCCAACTGCAATAGCTTAGAGACTTGAGGACATCCCCAAATTCTGAAGCTCACTATATGCTAGCATCCTCCTGCTCAGATCTGCCCATCTGTTGACTTCTAGGGACAGATATTGGCTTTTCTATCTTAGGAAGGAACCCGGCAGCTGCTGCAGGGGGTCCCACTGTCCAGGCCCACAGCTGGGAAAGTTGGGAAGGGCTGCCTCTCACCTTCCAGCAGCTTCCATGTGGGTGAGGCCAGTGATGTGGACAATCACACTCATACCTCCTCTCTCATTCAGTTCTTTAGTCCTTTGTTCCTGGCAGCTGAGCTCTTTGTTTCCTTCCATTGAAAGCTAACATTAGTACCTGGATTTTTAGTCTTTCCAGTAAAATACTGTTTGTCCATTCAGAGAGGCCCTCTTTGGGGAAACAGTTTGTCCCCAGAGCTCAGGCTAACTCTCCAGCACTTTGTATTGGGTTTGGAGACCAAAGATTCCAGAAAGTAGGGCTGGCTTCCTTTGCTTTGCTCTCTGTGGTTATATGTAATCCCTACCCTCCCCCCACTCCCCCACCCTGTCCCCCACCCCTGCCACTCTTCATCTTTCCACCTTTGCCTTCACACTCAATGCCAGTAATGTCTTCATGGACTTGTTACTTTCCTACACAATTATAATCATTTATTTGTGTACACGTTCCATGTTTCTCCTCACTAAGCTGTGAGCTCCACAGGAACTTTTACCTCATATGATTTTTTTTTTTTTTTTTTTTGCTGCTGTATTATTATACAGAATGGGGCATAATACGTGGCAGGCAGTCATTAATGTTTAATAGTAAATAAATGAAGCAAGAAAGTGAACAGGATTAGACATCTATGAATTCCCTGGCCAAATACCATGTTTAATATCCTCACTAATATCCCAATATCCATTTCCTAGAGGGATTTTGTGCAAACAACATCCCAGAATGAACTATGAGAAGACCAGAATCTTCCCAGGTAGATATACTAACTTCATCTTACAGGAAAAACAAACAAACAAACAAAACCCCAAAACAGTGTGTTCAGGGGAAGAGCAGGTATGATTGGAGGGACACCAAGAAATATATCTGACCCTCAGGGTAACTGCCTGACCTTTCTGGGAAGGGCAAGACCTTTCAACTCAGAGAGAAAGAGCCTCATCAGGAAGAAGCATCGACTTGCATTTCCGCCAAGGGACAAGAGACGAAGAACAGGTTTGAAAGTAGGATGCCTCAGTGAGCCAGATTTTCAGAGCTCATGAATGGAAGAGGAAAGGGCAGTGTGTCACAGGGTAGAGGCCAAAAGGGTGCCCCAGAGATGAGATATACAGCCCCTTCCAAGATCTTGCTGCCTAATGTCTGAATTCATAGTCCAGGAAAGAAAGGGGCCCACCATCAGACCCTGACTTGGGTCCAGAAACCAGTTGGGTACAGGCTCTGACTGGGGGAAGTGGGGCAAAGGGGAATCCCGGGCTGGCCTGGAGAACTGAGGGATGGTGCCCCACAATAAGCTCCAGGGATAGGTGAGGGCACAGGAACAAGCCAGACCTGGGGTCTCAGCTGTGGTGTATGGGCTCTATCTTAGGATAGAGCCCAGGGGTCGGGGAAGGCAGGGAGGAGGCATTCCCTGAGGCCTTGGATGGAGAGGTCAGTTTATGGGGCGCCTGTGGCTTCCCCTGTGGGTGGGGAGGGAGCTGTTAATGGCGCTGACCTGAATTGGACAAATAAAGATCCCTTTCTGAGGCTCCTTGTGTGTTCTTCCTCCCCAGCAAGATTCCCTCCCCTCTGCGTGAACCTCCTCCTTGCCCCATGGTGACCAGGGTGTAATGCTCGGTACAGAAAGCACTGGGTGTGGAGGTGGGCACCCCACAGGCTCTGGGACCCTCCTTTCCAGGTCCAGGGTCCAGCCTGTGACACTTGTCCCGGCGTGGAGAGAAGTCACCTGAAAACACTTAGCTGAGCACTGTGGTTGTGAAAATCTCAAGGCAGTTTAAGCATTCAGAGAGAGACACACACACACATTTGCTAGTGTGTGCAGCCCCGGGATCCGTGTTTTACAAGAGAGCCGGGCAGTGCCGAGAGGGGCCTCCGTGTTTTTCATATTTGGCCTCTCCCACACTCGCGGCCTGGTGGGCGGCTTTCACTTGAAAGTTAGAAAACATTCCAACCCTCGCCCGCTAGTGTGACTCCTGATACGCCTCATAAACTATTCATAAAACAAAATGATTCCAGCCTGACTTGCTTCCCTGTCTTCCTCCTCCTCTGGATTGATTTGCCCCAGCCTGTGCTGCACCCTGCACCTCCCTACCTTCCTGGGTCCCCCTTGGGGACCTCACTAAACCAGGCCTTGCAGCCCGGTGCCCACGTACAGCTCTGCACACCTTCACGGGAAGCCTTGGACTTCCTCTCACATCAGTCACCTTGTCCGGTGTGACCTCTGTCCTTCTGCATAAGCCTGGCTAGGCCCTTTGCTCCTGTTCTTCAGTATCAGGGGCGTTCAGAAGGCTTGTTGGCAGGATTGCCCTTTGCTGTGCCCCCTTGTCCCAAACGACTAGATGCTGGGAAGGCCTGAGAAGGTTGTTGGCTGCGTTGCCGTGGTTGTCCCAGATTCCCCAGATGCAGGGTGTGACTTGTAGAGAAAGGCCACTGGTGATTAGAAATGAAGATGGCAATTGGTGCATTCTCCCTTTACCCAACCCTACACTCAGTGAAAGGGAGACTTTGCAGCAGACTTGGGTTCAAAGCTTGGTTTTGACACTTCCTTGCTGGATGGCTTCCTTAAGTTTTAACTTCCTGTCTGTATACTCATCCATCCATCCATCCATCCATCCATCCATTCATCATCCATCCATCTATCCATCCAGTGATTAAGGAGCACCTACTATGTGCCAGGCCCTGTTTTAGGCACTGAGGGCTTAGAACCAAATAAGCTGATGAGTTTCTGTTCTCATGGAGCTGATCTAATGAACCAGAATAGTAAGAGGACCTGCTTCAAAGATATAAGTGTAAAATATCTATTAGTTGGAGCCATAAGAAATCGCCTTTTTTTGGAGGCTGTTTGAGTTTCAGTTACTTACTGTGAATCAAATGGTCAGCACCTAGCACATAGTGAGTCCTCAAGAAAGGGGCAGGAAATGACCATCTCATGTACAAAGAGTTTATGTGCTCCTCACTGAGGACAAAACTGACTCACAAATGTCTGGTTCATTTGATGAAAAATGCAGTTGAAATCACGTATTATTTACAGCTCATGTTTTTTTATTAAGTGTTATGAGCCCATGAAGTCTTGCGAAGCAGCTGACAGGAAGTAGCTTGTTGAGTTTTACCCTGTGTTTTAATGCTCCCGTCCGCCAGACCGTATGACCAATATTTCAAAATATGCTGATCCTTTTCTTGAGTAAATCAGCAGAGCTTAAAACAGACTTTGCATTATTCAAAGCATCCACAGGGGAAGAGCGGGTGAGGAGGAAGACCCTGTGTTAAACATTTATGTCTCACTGCTGAATCACAAACGCAACCTATCTTTACTGAAACCTCTCCAAATGGTTGAAATAAATTTCATACAATGAATCTATTTTTTCCCCCTCCAGAAAATATACAAAAGCAGGTGTCTAGACTTCCTGGTGTGTTAAAAAAGAAAAAAGAAAAAAAAATACCCTCAGTTTTTAATGTTTACTTGTTTTCATGTGCAGTTAGGGTTGTTAAGAAAATATTGGCGAAGCTTCCCAGGGATTCACTTTGCTGTGGCGTTTGGCTTTCCAGGACATTAAGGCAGGCACCAACTGCTGCTCCTATGACTCAGTGGTTGAGAGCAATGGACCTACAACCAGAGGACCTGACTTTGCATCTTGACTCTCCTCGTTTCTAGGAGTATGACTGTGGGCAAGGTGTGGGAAATAAGACTGTGCTTCTGTAGAGAATTTGCAAATTCTCAAGGCAAACTCACACATATAGGAAGAAGAATAAAATTTGAGAGTATGCTAGATTAATCTACTATGCCACTTCAAGCTGGCTTAATCTTAGAAGGTCATTAATTGGCTTGTAGAATTCGGAAGACTAAGAGCAGTCTAACTTCTGGCATGACTGGATATAGGTGCTCAAAGTAGTTAGAAATCCATCATAATCCTTGGCTCTGTTTACCACTGTGTTGGTTTCTTTCTCAAGCAATATGTCCTCCAGTGATGGCAAAGATTATCCCAAAGAGATCTAGACTCACCGACTAGCTTCACAATCCAGTATAAAAAGTCCTAGGATTGGTGTCATTGGTGTGGCTTGGGTCATGTGCCCATCTATGAATCAGTCACTGCAACCTGGGGGCCAGAATGCTCTTGTGGGCCAGATACGTGCAAGTCAATGGAGAGTGAGAAGAAAAGGGCAGATGGAGTCCAGAGAAAATATGGCTTCCTCAAGGAGAAGTGGTGTGTTCTTCCCAGAAAGGGGGTAATAGATGCCAGGAATGGAACGATAGATTTCTGCTACAGGATGGCTTTGGGAAGAGGTTATGTGTGTGTTCTATGCCAAGATGCTACAAGTGAGGAAACACAGGACTGGGAGCTGGCACAAGACCCAGGAAGCTCTGAATGAAGTTTCAGTTTGCAGTAGAGAGTGGTGGATTCATGGTAAGCTACAGTAAGAAAGGGAGGGGAAGGAGTACAATAAAGGGGAAGGAAAACGAGAGCAAACAGAAAGTGAGACAAGAGAATGGGGAGAGGGAGAAAAAATAGGGAAGGGAGGAAGCATGCCAGAGAACGAAGAGACTGGGGTGGGAGGGAGAAAGAAGGATCTGAATTGTTTGTCATGATATTTTGGTTCCAATCTTTCAGTTTTTCCAATTCAGGACTGTTCCAGACTCTTGCAAGTCTTTCTACCAGTTTTGACAACTCTATAATAGATACTAAAATTCCTGTCCTGTCTGTACTTAGGGCTGGCACTTCAAATGTTCTAAGAGATATGCATTGTCTTTCAAAAGCATTATGTAAGAATGAGGTGCATAATGATTTGTGGGAAAGAGAATGCTTCAAGACCCCTCCCACACACACAGCACTGTACCTCTAATGCATGAGTCTTCCTTATAAAAGGGGTTGTTCTTGGGAAGACATTGAAAATAGGCTTTGCAATATCATAATTCCTAATTTTCCCTTACTTTAGCAGTAGATAGGGCTCCAGTCATGTGCCTAGCTGTGTAACTCCATGAATTTTTACTTATGTGTGTGTATAAAATTTTTACACCTGAGTGATGATATACAGAACAAAATACATTTCCAGGACCCCGGATGGTTCCTGCAGGCTCATTCCCAGTCAGTGCTATTTTTCTAGTGACATAGTACCTCTTTTAGTCTGTCACCATTGATCAGTTTTGCTTGATCTTGAACACAAATGGAGTCACACAGTATGTACTCTTCTGTGATTAGTTTTTGCCAATGCAGTGTCTTTGAGATTTACCCATATTGTCAGATATATATCAGTAATTTGTTCTTTTTTTATTGCTATGTAGCACTCTATCATATGAATATAGGGCTATTTATCCATTCTCCTGTTGATAGATATTTAAGCTATTTCCAGTTTGGGGCAATAAAGCAGCTGTGTATATTTTTGTACATGTCCTTTGGTGGACATAAGTTTTTATTTCTCTTGCACATATACCTGGGAATGGAATTGTACTAGTCCTAGGTTTGATTTAGATTTAATAGGAATAGCTAAATACTTTTTTTCTAAAATAGGTTATCAGTTTATGCTTCAGCGCTGTATGAGTTTTATTTGTTCTATATCATCACTAACACTTGACGTTTTCAGGCTTTTATCTTTAGCCATTCTTGCAGGTTGGTAATAATCTCTTAGGGGTTTTATTTTGCATTAAAATGTTATGACATTGAACTCTGTTTAGTATGCTTATTGGCCATTTGGATGTCCTTTGCTGGCAAGTCTCTGTTCAACTGTTGTCCATTTTAAAAAAAATTCTACTATGTTCCCAGACTTATTCTTATTGATTTGTAAGAGTTATTTCTATATTCTGGATATAAGTCCTCTGTTAGATTTCCAAGTTTTGTGTATATTTCCCAGTTTCTTCACTGTCTTGATGGTGTCTGTTGATAAATGTTCTTCATTTAAATGAAATCCAGTTTATCAGTGTTTTTATATTATGGCTAGTGCTTTTTGTGACCAGCTTAAGAAATCTTTGCCTATTCTAACAATTTAATTTATAACCTGCTGTTTGCTGCCTTCCAGCAGCATCAAACTAGAATAAAAAATGGTTTCCTTAAACTCAGTGGATTCTAACATAGACCCAGGCACTTTGGAAGCCTCCAGAGCTATTTTTTAGAAAGAATTACACTGAGAGAAAATGAGAGAGAGATATACCTATCAGCAGAATGGAACAGGAGTCTATCAGCCCAGATTTTCTCAGCTGTATGTGATGAGACTCGTGTGAATGTACAGGAACAGAGCTAGCTGGCCTCAGAGGTTACTGGAGCCAAGGACTGAGATCACCTGGAACTATGTGATTCTTTTTTTTTTTTTCCCCATTCTCTCTGTTGACTTCCTCCTTCAGGCAATTTGGAGGAAGGAGGGATGGGAAGATATGGTGCTAATTTTCCTGTGTTAACATCCTAGCCAGTCTATGAGCAGGGAGGAAATCCTGGGCAGTATCTCTAGCCTGACTTGGGTCACATGGTTGGAATGGTGGTGTAATATGATTGGCTGAGCCTGAGTCATGACCCACCTCTGTGGCCAAGGAGGTTCTGTTACCATAGGAAGAGGTACCAGGCAGCCTGAAAGGCTGATAGAGCTGCCTATGAAGAGAAACTCAGTTCAGCCACTGAAATGCTGAGGGTTTTTTTTAAAAGATTATTTATTTATTTATTCATGAGAGACAGAGAGAGAGAAAGAGGCAGAGACACAGGCAGAGGGAGAAGCAGGCTCCATGCAGGGAGCCTGATGTGGGACTCGATTCCGGGACTCCAGGATCATGCCCTGGGCCGAAGGCAGCACTAAACCGCTGAGCCACCCGGGCGTCCCTGAAATGCTGAATTATCCTACTTTGTTTTTAATTGACCAACGACTTAGGTTTCTGAGCGAAGTCTCAAACTTCCCTTGAATGACCTGTCCATCCCTTCATCTATCCATCCAACCATCCTGGTTGGTTCTTTAAATTATTTGTGGCTTATGACATAAACACATACAAGGTGATAATGATAACGTTAAGTAAAAATAGGGAATTGGGTCCAGGAATAATATAAAGAGACATAGGATGGTGATGGTTAAGAGTATTAGGAGAGTATGAATTCCTCAAAGACAAAGAAGGTCTGTCTTCATCTCAATTCCAAAGCAGAGCTTGGTGCCATGTGGGAATTGAGAATTCATTTCCAAATGAAAAGAATCAAAATAACTACAATCTAATGCCTCCTTTTATTCTAGATGGCTTGCATGTATTGTTTTTCTTAATATTGTTTCTAATATTTTATTTAGGGAAATTTTCAAATGACAGAAATGTTGAATTGAAAACATAGTATAGTGATCATCACATCACATACTGACCACCTCAAATTGACAACTGCTATGCATGGCATGTTTGATTTGGTCTGTTTCTATTACACATATCATTTTAAATCATTCCACTAATTTGTTATGAGGGAGAGGCTAGTATTCCTGTTTTCCTTTTTTTTAAAAAAAATATTTAATTTATTTATTCATGAGAAACAGAGAGAGAGAGGCAGAGACACAGGCAGAGGGAGAAGCAGGCTCCATGCAGGGAGCCGGATGTGGGACTCGATCCCAGGTCTCCAGGATCAGGCCCTGGGCTGAAGGTGGCGCTAAACCGCTGAGCCACCCGGGCTGCCCTCCTGTTTTCCCTACCGAGAAATAGAGACTCGGTAAGAAGCTGACGCTGCTATATGCAATATTGCCTTCCACTGAATGAGCAAATCTGGATTCCACCCCTGGCCAGTGGTCCTCTTGCCACATCTGTCCTGTGGCTCCCTCTATCCCCTCCCTCATACCCCATGCTCATCTCAGAAGAGAGATCTGGGTCCTGGAATGTACTGGAGTCTAGGAAAAGGTCGCTGTTCCAACCTTTTTTTTAAATCAGCATCATAATGCAGAAGGACTGCAAACTAGCTTAAGCCTGGAAGTAATTTTTCTGCCTCTTCTAGTGGCTCTCACACAGCAGGTCCTATAAATGTTTGTATGCTGGACTGAACAAATCTGGCCACAGACTGGACCACTGGGAGGTGAGGTGAAAGTCCAGATTTGAATATCCACTACGTGTTTGTTGACCTCCTGCCGTGTCTCAGGCACCATGGTATATGCCCCATTGCCTGAATCTTTATTCAGGACTTGGTTATATGTCACCTCCTTGAATGGCCCACACTTTCCCCTCATTAGTCAATTTTTTCACCTCTCCTTGTTTTTGTCACAATTTGAAATATTTTTTTTTGTGAATATATACATATATATAATCTACCTGTTTATTTGGTCTCCCCCTTACTCCCCCAACCCCAACCTCATACACTACAAAGTACATGCTGGTGGGGAAACTTCACCTGTCTACCCTAAATGCCTGGAGCAGTATCTAGAAATAATCGGTGCTCAGTAAGTATTTGTGGAGTGATCAACTGAATTGCTTACATTTTTTGAAAATCTGTGATATGGAACCCAGTCTTGTACTAAGCCTTTATTATTTGCTAGGTACTAAGCATTTACTATGTACTAAGCCAATTCAGATAAATTCGGTTATCTGGTTTGTATCTCTTAATAACAGTATGAAGGTAGAGTGAATTAAGGAAATTGAGGCACAGAGAGGATCAGTAATGTGTTTGAAGTTACACAGCCAGGAAATAGCAGAAGTGGGACTTAAAAGCAGGCCTGGCTTCGCACCCACATGTACTTTGGCTCCTGTTCCTGAAAGCCCTTGGTGTTGTGAACCAAATATTCCAAGTTGGCTACCAAGGGAGGTATTGCCTGGCTTGTGGGCACCTCCTTTCCAGGTATCTATGGAGGAGGGGGTGAAAGAAGAGCTCCTACTTCTGATCCTTCTAAGATTTCCCTGCTAGCAGCTCAAACCATAGGGATGGAATGAAGGAGAGCAGAGGCAAGGATGCTAAGTAAACTAAAGGAAGGCTTTCAGGAATCTTCCTGGGTACTCCTTGAAAAGACAGCCCTTACAGCAGCTGGAGAGCTTAGGCTTGATTTAGCCATTTTCTCCCTATCACCTTGAAGCAGGCTCCCCACCATCCAAGCTTTGGCTCTTTCATCTCTAAAATGCAATATAATAATCCCTGATACATACATAATAATCACTCAGTATTGGACCTTATTTTCAATGTTAACACATTACTTTAGCTATTGATGTTATTAATAGCTATTATGACTATCGATACTAGTAATGTGCTTTGGATAAGAGACAAAATTAGATTCCTGATTTTGGCTCTGTGACTCTTAGCCAATACGTCTCTAAGTTTCAATGGGTTCACCTGAACTCTGGGCTTACTAGCAGACCTTGCAGGGCTCAGTGTTAGAAGAAATAATAGGGTTTAGAGAGGGCAGAGGGTGGTACACATGGAAAAGTTTGTCATTTCACTGTAGTTGATATGAGACAGGGGAGAAGGCAAAGGAAGGCAGGGCCTGGAAGCTCTAGGCCATGGAAGACATGCCCTTGGCCACTTCAAAACCTATCAAGATCTGTCACAGTTGGAAAGGTATAACTAATGGTCATGTGTCAGGGAATAGCATGTAAAGGAAGTGGCTTTCATTTTTTGATCATTGTAGAACCAGCCAGTTCTGAGAGGCTGCCTGCTGGACATAGATTATTTTTGTCCTGAACAGGCCCAGGCTTGGTTTGATAAGGCAAATGACATTTGGACAAATTCTGAAAGAACTTCTCTTTGGGAAGATGCCATGGAGTACAGCCCATACCAATGGTGTGGATTTTTTCTTTAACATCCAGTGCACCTCATGTTCAAAATAGTAATTGAAATGTATGCTGTTTATTACACTCACATATGTTTGTAATCAAGGTACAACTCTAGTGGATGGGAAGCAAAAAGCTATAATTTGCTGCTTAGCATCATAGCTGTCGTACATTCATTTATATTGCTTTATTTATCTTCTTCTCCATAAAGAACCTTCCATATTGCAAATTTATTGAATGGTTAATGGCCTAAAAGTATGGGGTTCATTATGGAGCGATGTATTTATTGCAGTGTTAATTAAATAAAAGCATTGTAATCTTTCCAAATTGAACAATTATGTTCATTTAAACATCTTAAACAGAAAAATCTTTTATATACTAATTGAGTTGCATAATGAAAAGCATGTGTAATGGAAATTTAAATCAAAACAAATACTGAAATAGTTTGAACAATTTTTTAAAAAATAGAAAATGTCTACCTCCATCTTTATTGGAGATCCTCTTAACGGCCAGCTCACTCTCAGAATTCATGACCTCTGAGCAGAGTGTATGGTTTCAGAGCCCATCGGCCACCCTCACATACCAGCTGGCCAACCCTTAGACATCAAAGTTCTGGTTGGCTACCAGCCGCAGCCCCTGACACTCTGGCTGTTAGCCTAGATCCTGACAGGCTGGCTTGAGGCCTGTAGGCCGAGCTGACAGCCTTTTCTACAAAGTCTGATGAATGGTTTCTGGCAACGGATGGCTCTGTTCTGACTGCCTGTGAGGGCAGTACCCCGTCTAAAAAATGTACACTGTCTCTCCCAGCTTGCCTGGGGTTGGGGCTTCAGAAGTGCCGGGTGATGCTGATTTTTTACACCCAAGAGGGGTCTTTATTTGCTCTGGGAATTCCCACTCCCTCCCCATCTCTGTCAGGCTGTGAGAGGTTGGCGACAAAAATGGGGCCATCGTCAGCATTAGAGGGATTAGCTTTATTGGTGCACTCCAGTAAAGATTTTTCACTGCCTATATTTTGTGGCTCTAGCCCATGCTTCAGTTATTTAGGGCTAAATCTTAAAGTAACATTAAGTTGGTAGGAAGGGGTGTGGAGAGAGAAAAACAGGCACATTTTTCAACTAGATGCTCATTTCCTGGTCCCACAGAAGGATTTATGTGGGATCCTTGGTTTGCCCACGTCTTATTCTCCTGTTTTGAAATGGTCTTTAGTCTAGCTAGACTCCATTAACGCTATGTCTTGGATACAGGGCAAAATGCAGGAGGGTTGCCTTCCATTTTCTGACACCTAGAGGTTGCTGGGATTATCAAGAGGCTTAAGGATAAATCACTGTACTAAAACCTTCAGTTATTAAAAGGTAGCGACAGTAAGTTGCTTTGGAAGCAAATTCTTGCCTGCCTTATCCTTAGGATGAAGACTTAGAAACATGAATATCTAATAAAAATCCCCAAACTGACTAAATACGTTAATAAAAAGGGCTTATGGTGGCATAAGTGAAAAAAATATATACTCTGATTAATCATGTGATTCAGGCACATTTTTCCTCTGTCTCATTCATGAAAACTTGCCCAGAGTGTCACTCAAGCCAAAGGGATTGAAGTGGATCCCAAAAGATTGGAGAAAAACCTCGTAAGGTCAACTATGTCTAAGGTTATAGTAGTGAGGTTGATTGAAGAGAGGCGATTGCTCAACATGGAAGGTATGGCTCAGTTAAAACTTGGATAAGAGAGTGTCAGGGCTGGTTTCTGTTTCTCAAGAGTCTGGTCACTGGCCTTCACTTTACATGTAAAAGGAAAAGGCCATTCAAAGGAGAGCCATGCTAGAGCCATGTTCGCTTGCCCTTCCCAGGTATAGCTCAGCCGGGTTCTAACTTCCAGTGTAATCTCAGGGGCTGGAGGGGCTCTGTGCCATTGACTGGTGGGGGGCACTGGCACTTTAATAAGAAATTCTGCCCTTTGACCACCTTCTCTATGCCTCCTACAGACCAAGTGCTGATCTTCCAAGCTTATTTTGCAAGTAACCTCTTTCCTCATGGTTTTGGTCATAGTCCTGCCATTCATTGAAAGGTGCCATTTTGCAGAACGTGATAGAGAAGTAGCACCAGGTTGTGGATGGTTGAGAGAGAAGGTCCTGAGATAGTCACTGGATGTCTGACCCATGTTTTATTCCCAATAGCGGTTATGAAGTTATTTTTGGAATTTTCGGTGGAAGCTCTCAGGGGCTTGGGGGATCTTTGAGGAGTAAAACCACTAATAATGATAACAGAAACAACTCACCTAAGTTCAGACAGCTAATAGATGGCAGAACTAGGATTTCTACTTAGATAGGTTAGCTCCAGTGTCCACACACTTGACTACTATTCTATTTTTTTTCTCAGTTCAAGTTTGATAGAAACAACAAAAGATCAAAAGTGATGCCTTGCTACTGTACATATCAGTTGGCCTGCCCCATAGCACACCTCAGACCATTCTCTCCAGAGGAAGAAAGGCTGGCCTCCCCAAACCCTGTGGGAAAGGGCTGTCTTGTCCCATACCACATACCACATCTGCAGAGTCTAAAGTCTTGTTTTAAGCATGACAATAGTACAAAAAAGATTCTGTTTTCATGGATGCCCCACTACAGCCTGGCCCTAAAATGGCGAGGCACTCACTTCTGCTTAGAGAAATATTCTTTGTTCTTCTGGACATCAGGCTTGATGGTATCACTGCCAGGCTTCCAGCCAGCTGGGCACACTTCCCCATGATTGTCAGTGAACTAGAAGGCCTGAACCATTCGCAGAGTCTCATCCACAGAGCGACCAAAAGGAAGGTCATACAGTGATCTGCCAAAGGATACCTTTATCATCAGTGATAAAGAGGCCCCTGAACGAGATGCCTTCATCAGCCTTTAAGACTCCATAGTCCTGAGCAATGGTATGCTTGGGGTCTGATACCAAGGGAATGTTCATGGGTCTCAGTCCTCCTTGTTTCTTGGGTGTGTTGATCCAAGCCAGGTGACAGAAATGAAAGTCCACAGAAGCACCAATCACTTGACAGTTGAGTTTCTTAAATTCTTCTGCCCTGTCACTGAAAGCAATGATCTCCGTGGGGCACACAAAGGTGAAGTCAAGAGGATAAAAGAAGAATACAACATATTTTCCTTTGTAGTCAGATAGGCTGAGGCCTTTGAACTGGCCATCTGGCATAACAGCCGTGGCTTTGAAGTTGGGAGCAGGATGCCCAATTTTGGCATTTCCTGAAGACATCTTGCTATGGGCAGCGCTGAGGAGACTAACCGCCGAAGACCAGTCAGGAAGAAGACCTTGACTACTATTCTAAACTACTTCTACATCATACCAGTTCTTTGAACACTAACTCTGCTCTTCAGTTATTACTGATGATGCTAATGATGATATGAACAGCTCCTTATGGACTTCCTTGTGTTGCTATTTAATGGATGGACACACTGAGGCTTGGAAGGGATTCCGAAATTCATTCCCAGGTTTTATAACTGGTAAGTGATAGTCTACAGCCTGGGCTGAGATTCATGATGTTTGTAAATTTTCCTCCTACCACACCTACTTCCTCTCTTCACCTTTAAAGGAGGGAATTGGGGCAGCCCGGGTGGCTCAGGGGTTTAGTGCTGCCTTCAGCCCAGGGCGTGATCAATTGGGTCCCACGTCGGGCTCCCTGCATGAAGCCTGCTTCTCTCTCTGCCTGTGTCTCTGCCTCTCTCTCTCTCTGTGTCTCTCATGAATAAATAAATTTAAACAATTTTTTTTAAGAATAAAGGAGAGAATTGACTGATTTAGTCAAAATGAAACCCCCCTGGGCAAGTTCACTGGTCACAACTACAGAAGAGGAGGTATTTTTAATCTAAACAGAATGGATGCCTGGACCATTTGCGTTCAGAATTTCTCTTTATTAGCATGAATAATTGGAACATGACTATATCTTGAGAAATAATGCCTATGCTGATTATTGTTGTGGTCATTTCCAGGGTGTACCATAATGTTCATCCAGCTCCAGGGAAGTCCGAAACACTGCCATCTAAAAGCTAGGGATGTCCATCCACTAGTCACTAGTTTATGGAATTCTTCGTAAGTGCCAGGCATTGTTCAGGGTGCAGCTGGCAGAAGAAAGAAGGCCTCTTGGAGCTCACATTCCAGTTGAGGAAACAGATACTAAAGCAACTAGTATAGATAAGGGCCATTAAGAAAGACTAAAGCAAAAGGAATAAAAACCTGCCACCAGGGAAGTCCCTCCAATCCAGATACATTTTCTCCTGTTCACACTCAACATTTCCATCTTGAAAATAGAAATTGTAATCCCTGCTTTAGTTTTAATGCTGTATGTAGTCTTTGTGCCAGGCAATGTGCTGGATGTTGGGGATAAAGAAACAAGATCCTACATACCTGAACTTACAGTTTTGAGTAAAAAAATAATAATAAGTAGAGAGAAAATAATTATAGAATATGTTAAATCTATGGAATAGGGGTCAGCAAACTTTTTCTGTAAAGAACCAGGTAGTATGTATTTTTGGCTTGCAGGCCATGTGGCCTCTGTCACAACTATCCAGCTCTGTCATTGTAGTGTGAAACCAGCCACAGACTATGTGTAAATGAATGGGGGGTGGCTATGTTACAAGAATATGTTATGAAACCAGGTGGCCCATCAGATTGACACTCAGGCCAGCATTTGATGACTCTGCTCTAGAAGATAACAAGGTGGGACCTACTCTAGAAGGTCTCCGGAGAACTATTCCCTGTGGAGGGTGACTGATAAATGTAGAGCTCAGAGAAGAGTTGGTTAGGCAAACAAAGAAGCCAAGGGGCTAATGAGAATAAAGTCTGGAAAGTGGCTGAAGGCTAAGCAACAGGTATACCAGAGGTGTAAAAGGAAGAGAGGCTTGAAGTGGGCTGAGGAGATGTGCAAGGACTCAAGATAAGGAGCCTTGCGGGTCCTACATCAAAGATATAGGTCATTCTTTGTCCACTTTGGGAGATGGTCTCTGAGCATTTCCTTCTAGAACAGGGGTCCCACTTGACTCAAGCCAATCTGTCCATGGTTGGAGAGGGTATCTTCTCTCTCTCTCTCTGTCTCTCTCTTTTTTTTTCTTCTGAGAGGGTGATGATGGGGAAGAACACATCCAGGGCCAACTGCCCGAAGCTGATTTCACCATTGGGGTTGCAAAACCCTGGTCAGTGTTTTGGCCCAGGTCCCTTTCCATGATGGCTGCTCTTTAGTGCTGATAATTGAGCACAGCTATTATTACCCAGATGGGCAAACCTCAGCAGTTCACAAGTTCAGCTCAGATAAGCAGTTTAAGATTTGGTTGCTTAACCTTTGCTCATGAGCCAACATAATACTCCTACCTTCCCATCTTCCCTACTGGCCGAGTCCTGAGCTGCAAATCCCCCAGCCTTTGGATATTTATGTGGCCATCCCAGTTTTGTAGTGTAGCTACAGTATGTTTTTCACCACATTTCTTGCCCTGAGTATTTCTCTAAGAAATATCCTCATGGTTGGGTACTCCCCATGCCACCTTCATATACACCCCTCTCTCTGAGCTTGCATGTCTGCAGACAGCTCTGTACTGGTGGGGAAATAGTTCTAATCACTGGATCACTGGGAAGGAAGTTGTCAGAGCAACACAAATGGTTTCAGAGCCTCTGAGAACTTTAGTTTCCTGCCCCCTATCCCTGCCACCTCCAGGCACCACTGAGATCTCGCATTCCTACCCTTTATGGGATTTCAGGGGATAGTGAAGATGTACCCTGCAAAAAATTTCCAACCTCATGAGTCCCATGCTCGTAACATGTCTTCTGTTGCTTGGGTATATTTTTTCTGGATTGGGTGAAATTTTGAGCAAAGATTCCTACTTTTATTTCCGGAAATTTTGTGCGTCATTGTAAATCATATGTAATTATGTGCATAAGAACCAAAAGAAGAAATATTTGGGTTGGAACTCTAAAGCTTTGATTTGGCTACTTTAACTAGTTAGATCCAATTGAATGGAGTCGTTTTCAATATCCTCCTAAAGGTAGTTAAGTAATAGTAACGAGACTTTCCCAAGGGGATTGAGTGAGAAAGTCTGGTTGATTAAGGAAAGAAACTAATTATCTTTAGTGAATGGATTGGTCCATGGCAACATGGTGTAAAAACCTCACCTTTGATGAAACAGCAGAAGTAGCTGTTATGTGTGTGTGTGTAGGATATTTTCATTTGAGTCAGCTCTTAAACTGTTTGTAAGGAGACACCCCACAAAACAGGCAGGTGATGTTGAGGGGCAGCTAGATTCAGACTGGCACATGGGCACGTTTCCACAGAAAGCACATCTCCTCCCCTGTAGAAGTTGTTTCTCTTGTGACTCACCGGACCAATTATTAGCCCAATGCTCTTGCCTGCAGTGGTTGCAGTGCATGTGGAATCAGAGCATGTAAAGAACATATCTTCTTGAAGCACCCTCTTGGTGAGAAGTAATGGTTGCTAGCAACATAAACAGATTTGGGTGACTTGAAGCCTTGGGGGAATTGAATTGAGGCTACTGGGGAGCTCACAGAGAGTGGGATGAGAGTCTAGAAAGGTGGGCACGTGCCAAAGGCCGGTGGAAGTGCCAGGAAGATAGGAGCAGCCAGGGAAGCAAAGCCAGGTTAGCCAGATCACACAGGTTTGCTATTCTGGGGTCTGGCCTTTTGCCCCTGAGTTCTGAGACCAAGGTTTGAGGTCTCAGGAGAGAACCTTGCTCTGTCTATGCTGGGTGCAAGAAAGAGGAGTCTGGCTTTGGCCCTTTGACTTCCACGGTGGAAAGCCATATCAGAATTATACTCTATCCAAGACACCACAGTGGGGCCATGGGAAGAAGTTACTTACTGGTAAGATATTAGAGTAATTAGGAAATTAGTAAATTAGTGAGAAAATAGATGCTGAGCAAGTGAGCAGAGAGAAGGACAGAGAGAGGGGGGCATTTTGTATAGTCTTTTCTGTTAAGAGAAAAAGTCACAGGTAGATGCTGTCTTGATTCAACACCTCCCATCTCTCTACCAAGATAGATTCCAAATTCCAAGTTTCCTAATTCCTTTGTCATTCAGTCGTTTTTTATTCCACCTTTCCTCCTAATAGTGGCAGTTGGGATTAGGGGATTAGAAAGAGAGATTGGGGACACAGACAAGAATGGTTTTGTCACATTAAAACTTCAGAAGGTCGTGTGTTTTGTGCTAACGTAACTGATGTTTTCACACTTAATTTATTCTTTTTCTCTCATGGCTCTCTCTGGTCCACACACATAAATGGAATCACTTATTCATTCATGGTTATTGTATTGCCTGTGAAAGACTTATTGAACACTGCCTTTGTAAAAGGCAACCCTCGACTAATCTTGAAAAAAAGGTATCACTAAGGACCCATGAGCTCATCTCCTAGATGGGATGTCAGATCTCCAATCACCTACAATAAAAGGCAGAGTGGAAGAAATGGCAAAAGGACAGAAGTAAAAGGAAGGAAAGATAATGCGCAGTTGGAGAGAAGCAAGGGAGCCTGCCTTAAAGCTAGGGGGTACCAGACACAAGGTCTAGGCTGCAGGGATGGAGATGCAAGTACATGGAGGTACTTGTACACGCACAGGTACATGTGAAGATCCACATGTGTGGTCCATATACACTTTCAGAGAGGGTAATAGTCAAAACTTCACACTGGTACAGCAAGGCCCTCTGGGCACTGACCAATTAGAACTGCTACTGGCCAGTACAGCACACCAGTGTGTAATGGCTAAGCACCAGGCTTGCCTATGAAGATATCAGAGGAATCTCTCTTATACGTGCTTAACTTAGTCCAATGGAACCACACCCACCTAGATCAATTCTGGTTCTCATTCCCCTCAACTGGGCTACGCCTTAGGTGGCATGAGTTAGGAAATAATCTGAGGTTTCCTTTTTCTGTCCTGGTGCCATAGTACATCTCTTAGTGTTAATCACCAGCCTATGGTGAGAGCAATTCTGTTATTTAAAAAATCTATATTATTTGAACAACATGGCCCTTAAATTCAAGCCAACTACTTTCTGGGGTGATCCACTGGAGAGACAGAAATCTCTTTCCTTACTGGTGGATAAGTTGGCTAGGTTGCCCTCACCGACAGAACTATGTCTGTACATTCTACTTCATGAATAGTTTGAGGGATGCACAGGGAAAAGTCAAGTCTTGGCAGGTTTCACCTTGCTGATTTTAGAAATAAGCCTCCTCCCCCACCGCTGCCCCACCATGGAAGCTTTACTATACATAGTATGACACAGGCATGGAGACGGAATAACAATAGGTCATAAGTACATATACAGGAATAGTCTCCAACTTATGTTTCTTAGTGAACCATAGACATGGATTGTGAGCCATTCTGGACTTTCTGGCTATAGCTGAGTGGAATCATGTGGCATTTCCCTTTCATCTTCTCATTCCTTACCCTCTGGAACTATACCTTCACTTCTACCCAGCCTCTCCTCCTCATGTGACCCCACAGCATCTTGCTACGTTGGTGCTGGACAAAGAGGAGAGGTTGACCTTCTGCGGCTTTCCTTCATAGCCGAGTCCACCACAGTCTTTGGTTCTCTTCACCCCTACATCTTAGAGCTTTCTTCTCAAACCCCTTGTCCTATCGCCTGAATGGGGTATTCCCAGTCTTCTTGATTACATATTCACATCAGTAAAAATAAATAAAAACATTGGCCAACACCCCTCACATATGTATGTTTATTTGCATATGTGTACATTTTCTTTCCTCCTTCTAAGCAGAGCCAAGTGGTCAGAGCTTGGACCAGAGCTGGGATTTAAATCTCGGTTCCAACAGTTACTGGCTTTGATCATAAGCAAACTAGAAAAATCCTCTCTATGTTCAAGGTCCCCCAATGGTAAAAGGTGTAGAATAATAGCACTTACCTAATAGAATTGTTGTAAGGATTAACCAAGTCAGTATGTATGAGGTGTGTGGCATAAAGCCAGTGCTAATTGTTAGCTCTTCTTTTTATTGAGTCATAGTGGGGTTCATTGCCAATGACAGGAAATAGGGGGGTTACTTGCTCCGGAAGTTTGGGACAGTGTGCTGCTGGAGTTACCATGGGGAGAAGAGATTCACCCGAAAGGAGCCATGGTGCATTATCTCATGGAGTCCTTGTGATCCATGGAGGTAAAGGGCTAACACTCTTGACCCACTAGGCATTGTAGAAATACAAACTGGGAACCTAAACAACTCTGTCCATTTCCTCCTGGAGAAAAGTGTTTCACACTCTGCCCAATCAGCCCACCAAACAGGACATAGTGTGACCTTAACTATGATTCTAGCTGAGAAGTTGAGGCTAGAGATCCAGAGTCTGGGTGGAGGGAGCTGAGAAAGTAAGACTCTCTGGACTAGTTGGCAGTGGTCAGTTATAGATTCTGAGTCCCCTCCACAGACTGTCTTTGAGGTGAGAATTACCTGAGCTTGAGGGATAAGATCCTCAGAGGACTGTTATTTGAATCAAGTGAAAGAGTCTATGAATGAAAGGGCAAAGTGCAGCGCTAAGGGTGGTAACCTGACTTCATAACACTGCGCAGTGTCTAGTGATGGCATTAATACATGGTCCATGGATCCCTGTTGTGCAAGTAAGTATCATAAAGGACAGAGATGGAGGTGGGAAGCTGACTCCATGGCCCTGTACAGTGTCTAGCAATGGGCTTTAAATAGTCCATAGGTTGGGGCACCTGAGTGGCTCAGCTGGTTAAGCATCTGACTCTTTTTTTTTTTTTATAATTGTGTTTTTTTTAATTTTTTATTTATTTATGATAGTCACAGAGAGAGAGAGAGAGAGAGAGAGAGAGGCAGAGACACAGGCAGAGGGAGAAGCAGGCAGAGGGAGAAGCAGGCTCCATGCACCGGGAGCCCGACGTGGGATTCGATCCCGGGTCTCCAGGATCACGCCCTGGGCCAAAGGCAGGTGCCAAACCGCTGCGCCACCCAGGGATCCCCTGACTCTTGATTTTGGATCGGTTCATGATCTCAGGGTCATGAGATCAAGCCCTAGGTTGGACTCTGTGCTGGGTTTGGAGCATGCTTGAGATTCTCTCTCTCTTCTTCTCCCTCTGCCCTTCCGCCCCCCACCTCCAACTCACACACACTCTCAAAAATAAATTTTAAAAAATATTCCATAGATTCACTAACACAGTAAGCAATTACTTGTATGTTTGGGTTGTATATCTCAAATGTTTAGGATTCGTTGTTATGAAGAACCATGCAAATTTAAGGTAGGACTCTCTCTTAAAGTATACTTTTTTAGAAGACAGGGAATAGAATTGTTTATTTGCTTGTCTTTAAATTATAAAATAACTTTGGACTATTCTCACCAAGCAGTGGAATTTTAATCATAACCTTAGCTAAAAAGTGATGCAAAAAGAAATGCAATATTCTAGAAGCTAAATAGAACATCATCCCAATATTGTTGAGGCTCTCATATACCACTTTCCAATCTGCAAGATAGTGTGTTTTTTTTTCAGGCATAGAAAAAAAAATGTTGTGTCAGTTCCCATGTTGCAATTTCTTCTGGAATTCAGCTTTAAAAGACAAGCATTTATCTTATTGAACTATTAACACCATTTATCTCCAATTTATAAAATGTTTTCCTTTATCTATCTCCCTTCGGCAGTCATAGCTATCCCCCCCACAAACACACATATCACAAGCTGAGCTGCTAAATAAACTTATTAAAAAAATGTCTGGGAGTTATATTTTCTCTGAAAGCTTTCCCTGTTGCTTATTGAGCGTTTTTTACTATCTGGTTATTATATTTAGCGGTTGTCTTAAAATGACAGGTCACTAGAATTGTAGTAATTGCCTATACGAGAAAAGATCAGAAATCACTGGGAGGTTTCAAATTTCATTTGTAGCCATGTAATTGAGTGAAGTCATACAAAAATAGGGCCTAACTGTATGTTCCTTGTCCCTCAGTGTGGACATAGTTCTCATCTCCAAGTGGAAAGTTCTTGCTTCAGAAATCAGTCAATGGCTTGATCAATATTTGCTTCAGAAGCTCAGTTTTGAACCTCAGGGGACTGAGTGTAACAGAATCATTTTGATTTATCCCAAATGCCTCTAGGTCATCCCAGGGACAAGCAGAATCCCCTCCCAGGGGAAGCTGACCACCAGGCTTTCCAAGAGCAGCTCTCATTTCTCTTTGTGAAAAATCTGGCTCGACTGTTTCCCAAATAGTATTCCCTTTCTGAAATGCAAATTCACACTCTCATTTCAAATCCAGGCGAATACTCAGCACATCGAATCACTTGTTTCAAGGCCAGGCATAGAGTAGCGACCTATCAAGTGATGACATCTTGTAGATGTATTGGGTCCCGAAAAGGTGTTTGAAACAAGAATCAAATTAAAAAATGAGTGGTTACATATGTGTAACCGACTCTGTTGCAAGCCATTAAAATGGAATGTGTTGAGGCCGCCATTTGCCTCCGTTCCAGAGACCCTTTCTTTGCAAGTGCGAATGGAGGCCGACCACTTCCCTGGCTGTTTGGGTAGGGGATTGCCTGTTCTGTTTGAATTGGGGGCAGGACTCAACTTGGGATCCCAGTCCAGGGTTCCCATTTGTGAGAAACATGATCGCAGAGGTAATTATTTGGCTGTTGAAATATTGCTCTGCTTTTCAAACATGAGCCCTCCTTTTTTCTTTTCTTTTCTTTTTTTTCTTTTCTTTTCTTTCTTTTTTTTTTTTTAACAAGGTCTGTATCTATTTTATCTAAACCATCAGTAGTCATAGCAGCCATCTCTCTTCTAAGGCAGAAGTGAGCTATCAGTTTTTCTCAGGCTTGAGCATTCTCCCACCTGTCCTCAATTTAATGCACAAATGAAAGCACATAAATCTTTGTGACATTTTGGCATAAAGCGCCTACTTCAGATGACTCCTTTAGGAAACTCTGAACCCAGGTGTTTGGTTTTTGCATAAACTTTGCAAAATGAGAATTGTAACGCGACTGTGTGTACACACACACACACATACACACACACACCTCCTCCAAAAGGTGGTCACATATGAAATGTGGGGAGCCGAAGGGATGTGGGTGGGGGTAGGGGAATAACATGTGTGCAAACTTAATATATCTTTTCCTCACCTTAGGTTGGACCCAGACAGTTAAATTATAATTACAGCCCCATCTGGAGGGGGAGAAAGTACAGTACTCAAGCGCTCCAAGCCTTAGCCATGGGTACTTTGTCAGGTAAAATAAACACACATCCCATTTTCAGCTTAGGGTCAAACTCAGCAAAAGCCATGAAAGATGGGACACTCATCAAAGACCAGATTGTGAAATGGTCAGAATGATAGCAACCACAGGAAGAAGGAATAAAATGGTTGGTTACTTCTGTCAAGCCAGATGGCTCAGGAAGTCTGCTCATGGCTTACCTTAAAGGATATAAATCCTCAGCAAAATTCATGATGGGTTGGTACTGCTGCTGGATCTGGTGGGTAGGATGGAAAGGAGTCCTTGGTTCTGAGGAGGGAGATGACCCAGGTTGGGTCATGGTCATCCCTGGAATCCTTTTACTGGCTCATTTTCTCTGGTCACAAAATGGTGAAGCTGTGAAGCACTTGGTGACTGTGTCCCTGCCTGTGAAAGAGGCCAGTGTTGAGAGTGAAGGTGACACATAGGAAAGTGGAGAGGAGGGAGACAGAGAGGTTTCCTGGATGTATCTGAGTCTCTGGTTGCAGGCAACCTTGGAGTCAACTCATGCCACTGTTTCCACGATATTCAGTATAGTCATGATATTCCAGTATATTCTCTCTTTTTGCCTAATCCAGTTCTTTTTTTTTTTTTATCCAGTTCTGAGTTTCTGTCACCTGCTATCCAAAGAGCTGCCTAATACATCAATCGAAATGAAATTATTTATTCTTAAAGATTTTGTTTACTTATTTGAGAGAGAGCGAGCATGTGGGGAGTGAGAGAGAGAGAGAGAGCACAAGCAGGGAGGGGCGAGGAGCAGAGGGATAAGCAGACTCCTCACTGAGCAGGGAGCCTGATATGGGGCTCAATCCCAGGATACTGGAAATCATGACCTAAGCTGAAGGCAGATGCTTGACTGACTAAGCCACTCAGGCACCCCCAAAATGAAATTTATGAAAGGATTTCTTTTGTTTGATCTAATAGTATCAGTGCTAACAATAACTGCTAACATTTACTGAGGACTTGCTATGTGCCAAGCCCTATCCTAAGAATGTTACATATACAGATTCTCTCATTTATTTAATCCTCATAACCCCATGTGATGGAAACAATTATTATCTATGTTTTATGGATAAGGACATGGAGGCACAGAAAGGTTAAGAGGCTTGCCTAAGGTCTCTAATTCATAGGAGGGGGTGAACTTCAAACCCAAACCCTAGAGCCCACCTAGTCTTTTAACCACCTCCTGTTCTTCCCTTATGCAAATCATAATGGTGGATGGCGCTGTCCCTCACACCACCTTGCAATTCTAAGTGTTCTTGAGTGAGAGAGGAATGGAATTAAAGCCAGGGAGATCATGCCTAAATCTATACAGAGTTTTATTTATGCCATCACTAAAATGCCACAATTACTGATTTCCTATCAATAGTTAGAGACTTCAAGTTATTGTACTCTTTCATCTTCCCATAACTTTTTCCTTTTGTTTCTTTGAAAACTGTGTCTTAGGGAAAGCGTTGTATATGAATGGAAGGGAAAGGCAGAAGGGAGGGAGGGAAGAAGGGAGGGATGGAGAGGAGTACTTAACAAAATTGATAACTCTTGGGTCCTCAGTGGTTCTGTTAGTGATCCTCAGACTTGAAGGGGTGTCAGAAGCTTTTTAAAGCCCAGATTGCTGTTTCTGATTTGGTTTCTGATTTTTAAAAAATTTATTAATGAGAGACACACAGAGAGAGGCAGAGACATAGGCAGCAGGAGAAGCAGGCTCCCCGTGGGTGGCTCAATGCAGGACTCCATCCTGGGACCCCAGGATCAGGACCTGAGCCAAAGGCAGACGCTCAACCACTGAGCCATCCAGGTGCCCCTGATTTCTGATTTAATGGATCTGAGCTGAGTTAGAAAATTTGCATGTTAATGAGCTCCCAGGTGATGCTCCTGTTGCTCATGGGGTAGGGGTGGGGGGAATTGCCCTATGGTAGCTGCAGCTAATTGGTTTGTAAGCACATATGAAACAGCTGATCAATTCAATAAACTAAATCCACCAGTTTATTATTTAGGGACATTATTGATAGTTTACTCTAACTTGTTTGTGTTCCAAAATGGCCAAATCAAGGTGAGCATATTTCCAGGGTCCTGAGATTAATAAAATGGCATCTGAAGATATTTGAAATTTTTATAGGCAAGAAAATATTAAGCTATTATCTTTTTATCTACCGGTTCATTATACAAAAATAACTTGAGGTAGTGTATTGCTATATGTTTTCTAACAAAAATCACTATAATTGATGCTAAGTGGTTACAAAAGTCATTCACATACATCCTTCCCAGTATGTGATTCCTGCGACTCATCACAAGCTACAATAAGGGAGTGAGATGACTGTTACCATCCTTTATGTTAGCAGGTATTTGTCATGCAAATGAGCTTTGGTGAGTGGAGCTGAGGTCATTTTACTCTCTTAATTTGAAGAATTTTCATTAAAGGGACCAAAAGGTGGGGCTTTGGGGGAGGAGTGATTTTTTTTAAAAGATTTTATTTATTTGAAAGAAAGAGAGAAAACATGAGTAGAGGGAAGGGCAGAGGGAGAGGGAGAAGCTAACTCCTCGTTGAGCAGGGAGCCCCATGTGGGACTCAATCCCAGAACCCTGGGACCATGACCTGAGCTGAAGGCAGATGTTTAACTGACTGAGCCACCCAAGTGCCTCTAAAGATGGGTTTAATCTAGAAAGAGAAATCATGATTAATTTTGTCCTAGAGACACAAATATATCTTTGAGGATATCAGGCAAACTTTGGCACCTACTTTTTAATGCAGAACTTGTTTGAAAAATCTCCTCTCCTAAAGTGTTTCCTGGAGCCATCAAAAGTGTCTCAAATGTACTTACAAGTTAGTCTAACAAAAAAAGACATGAAGCCAAGAAATGTGTTAAGAATAATTTGCTTTTTAAAAGAAATTATTATATTATTATTATTATTATTATTATTATTATTATTTGTTTATGAAAGAGATTGGCCTGTAGCTTTCTTTTGTAAGGGCTTTGTCATGTTTCAGTGTCAGGGTTATGCTGACCTCATAAAATGAATTTAAAAATGTTCCCTTTCTTGTACCTCTGAAAGAGTTTATGTAAAATTGCTATTATTTCTTCTTACATGTTTGGAAGACTTCACCCACGAAACCACTTGAGCCTGGAGTTTTCTTTGTAGAAAGGTTTTTAGTTAAAGCTTTAATTTCTTTAGCAGGTTTTTTTATTTCTTCTCATGTTATTTTTAATAAGTTGTGTTTTATAAGAGATTTATCCATTTTCATCCAGGTTGTTTAATTTATTGGCATGATCTTGTAATGTCTACATAATCTGCAACAACGTGGCCTTTTAAAATCTTGATATTGAATGGGTGACGGGCACTGGGGGTTATTCTGTATGTTGGTAAATTGAACACCAATAAAAAATAAATTAAAAAAAAATCTTGATATTGGTAATGTGTATTCTCTCCTTTTTTTCTTGATCAGTTTTACTAATTGAACAAAAGTTTATTTATCAATTTACCTTTTCAAAGGATAACTTTGGCTTTGTTAGTCTCCCCTACCGTGTATCTTTGTTTCTGTTCTATGCTTACCTGTACTGTTTCCTTTCTTTTACTTTCTTTGAGTTGTTAATCTGTTTATTGAGTGAAGCTTAGAAGCTTAGACAATTTATTTTCAGTGTTCTTTTCTAATAGATATACTTAAGGCTACAAATTTGCCTCTAAACACATCTTGAGCTATATCCCACACATTTTTGATATGTCATATTTCATTATTCAGTTCAAAATATTCTCTAGTTTTCATTTTAATTGCTTCTTCAAGTCTGAGATTGTACAGAATTAGGTTGCTTAATTTCCAAGCATTTGGAGATTTTCTAGATATCTTTCCATGATTGATTTCTACTTTGACTTCACCAAGGTGGAAAACATAGTCCTTTGGAATTTGTGGAGATTTGCTTTTCACTCCAGCACTTGGTCTATTTTGGTGAATGTTCTGTATATACTTACAAAAGAATCTGTATTCAGTAGTTATGGAGTGTAAGAGCTCTAGATATATTCAATTAGTCAAGTTGATAAGAAACTACTTCTTGAGGGAAAAAAATGAAGTTAATTTTCCAAAGGTTAAGGGGTCAGAAAGCCATATTTACTGAATTTTTATTCCTGGAATTTTAACATTAAACCCACCAGTAACAAATCATGGATATTTGTCTCCCCTCCAAAGGACTGCTCAATGTCACTGTCTTGATGGAGATAAGGAGAATAAGGAGATAAGGAGAACTTCAAATTAATATGCTCTAAACCCTTAATTTCCTCTTCAGATCTGCTCTTTTTCCTGGCTCTCCATCTCAGTAAGTGTATGCAGGTGCTCAGGCTGGAAAAAATAGAAGTTGTCTCTGGCTTCTCTTTTTCTCATACCCTTGTATCTTTACCAGAAGGTTCTGTTCCCTCTGCTTTAAAATAGGGATTTTAAATCGCTAATGATATTGCTCCTCACGACCCTCTACTACATCTCAGCTCTAAGTCCCTGACATTTCTATCAAAGGTACCAGAGTAGTAACTTCCTCATGGGTCGCTCTGAGTATTTTTTCTCTTCTCCCTTCTCCTCCTCCAGACCCTGCCACCTCCTGCAGCAGAACACATAGACTCTGTTTCTCCTATAACATTTAGAGGTATTTTCAAAAAGGAAATCAGATCAAATCATTCCGTTACTAGATAACAACGAAACAGATAAACAAAATTCAAAGGCTTCCCCTGACACTCAGAATCAATTATGAGACCTTACCTTGATCTATGAGGAGGCCCTCTGGTGACATGGCTCAACCTCCATCTTGAATATCATTTCCCATCCTTTCCCCTTCCCAGGGCTCTAGGATCAATGGCTCTGTCGTGCTTGGAAAATGTCTAGTTCATTCTTGTCTTGGATCCTTGACCCTTGCTAGTCCCTCTGCCCAGAACGAACTTCCTCCAGATCTTGACACAATTCATTCTTTCATCTCCCCTGTGTCTTGACCAAAATAGGTCACCATCCTATTTAATACCCAACCTACCTCTACTGGGCTTCCCTTTGTTCTCCACTTCCCTAAGTAAAATTTCTTCATAACATTTGGGAATATCTCAAACTACTTGGAAATTTCTTTCCTTCTTTTTCTTTTTCTTAAAGATTTTGTTTATTCATGAGAGACACAGAGACAGGGGTAGTAGAGACACAGGCAGAAGGAGAGTCCTGCAGGGAGCCTCCTATGGGTCTCAATCCCAGGACCACGCCCTGAGCCAAAGGTAGCCACCCACTCAACCGCTGAGCCACCCAGGTGTCCCGGAAATTTATATCTTGATTGTGTTTGTCTTCTGCACTAGAATATTCCAGGCGGTCAGCATCCGTTTGGTCTGGTTTATTACTGAAACTCAACCATGTAAGCCAGTGCCTGGCACAGAGCAAAATCTCAGTAAGTGTCTCCTGGTTGGATGACCACAGAGATGGACACATTGAGGATGAATGTTTAACTGAAAAAAATACCTTTTTACATCCATTTATATGTGCCGAGTAAGTTCATTCTCCCCCAGGTAGCGCGAGGTTGTTCTGGTTCTAATGAGGAAGTTGGTTTATAAAAGATTAAACTTCTTAAAGTAATCTGTGAATTTAATGTTACTAATTCCGGTTGGAGTTAGTCACCGGTTAGTTTGAATCGGTTTTCTTTGACAATCCAGAAGCTCTACAGTTTCAAGAGACTGTGTTCACAGAACTTCATTTCTGAAACACAAGCAGAGAGAGAGAGAGAGAGAGAAAAATATATATATATATCTCAGCTGTATGATATATCCCTAAACCATGAGTAGACTGGATGATGGGCATTAGGGCTGTTAGATTAGGATTTAAAGATAGTAATTTTGGAGGGCAAAGGAAATTTTCCTTAGGTGCTATTCTTGGGCTTTTAAGGGAAGTATTTTTGCTTTTTGATATTCTGTATCATTTTGTGTAGCTCACTATCTGTCCACCACTACCAGCAGGATGGGCCTTTATAAACATCGCTACAACCCTACAAACCAAACATGACTGTTCCCATTTTTCAAGTGTGCAGACTGACTTAAGGAGATAATAGATGCAAGGCAACATGACCAGAATGTTATAGAACCAAGACCTTGCCCAACATCTCTCTGTCCCCAGTGTTGGTGCTCTTTCTGCTGAGACACATATTGCCTCTCTTTTTTTTTTTATGTTGAGTATGAAAAATAACCCCCAAAATAATATTTAGGAGTTAAGGGTAGAGACTTCCTGCAGATATATACTTGGGTCTCACTTCTTGTTGTGACCAAGTATCATTTCTTGTTGTGACCTAGGCACAGGCATAGATTTTAAAATCTAGGCACGCATAGATTTTAGAATTTTCTTTACTTATGTGTCCTTATGCCCTTCCCTTTTCTGTGTACCTCACTAAATTTCTGCCAGCCTAGTGGAAGAAACAAGATGTTTCCAATTATTTTCAGCACTCAAGTATGGTTGTGCAATGGATGGTTCTCATCTGATTGTCATTGTATGATGCTGCCTCAGACCAAAAAGCCCTTTGGGATCTTGTCAGATGTCAGTGGCCCCTATTATCACATAGTGCATACTTTTACTAAATTCCAGAATTTGTTCAAATGTTCCCTCCTCAGAGAGGCCTTCCCTATCACCAGCACCTTCCCCTCATCTTACTGTATTTTTCTTCATAGCTCCTGTTGCTAACTGACCTTCTATAATACTCTTTAAAAAAACTATCTTTCTCTTCCACAAGAAAGAAATAATTTCCAGGGTAGGGACTTGGTCTCATTCCCATTGTCTTCCCAGGGCCCAGGACAGAAGCTGGCACATAAAAAGGCCCTGAGAGGCAATTTATCAAATGAATGAATGGTGCCTCCACCCTCTAAACACAAGGCTACACAGAGTTCCATATGGGGGTGGGAGTTGATCATCTCTTGCTCAGGACATTGCGTAACTATATGGAATCTCTTCATGTGATGCTTTTATCCTGCGGTCATTAATTGACATAAATCAGTCAAACTGGGGATCAGGTTTCCTAATCTGACCTGATAGATAAAATAATCCTATTCTAAACATGTTCTCAGCAGTGTCAGGATAGGTTAAGCTGATGATTCTCAAACTTGTCTTCTATGGGGTTCAATAGAGGTGGACCTCAGAAATACCTAAGAACTATCACCCCTAAGTGTTTTAATGGTTGTCTTCTCCCAATGCAGAGGATGAAATGATATTGCTAAAGAGGCTTTTTTTAGTTGCTGAGTGTTCTCCTCTCCTAAAGTTCCTTTTAAAATCTATGGTGCTTCCTATCTCACTGATTCAATAGTAGCAAATAAAATGAAAGTTCTGAAAGAACTCTGAAAGCAGTAGGTACATATATTTTGACCATGTGGTATTTCTGAGGATGTTTGTTTAGGTCCTGGGAAAGCAGCAGTGAATGACATTAAGTCCTTGCCCTCGTAGAGATCTTTTTAATCTTTTTGGAGAGAAAGACAATTTTTCAAAAAGTACAATATTTAAGATTGAGTTGCTAAATTGCATATCCACAACGTAGCCATAGTTTTAGCTAGAAAGATTGTTCCTAGGTGATGTGCTGGAAAAAATGGTATCAGTGTTTCCTGGGGTTCTCTAGAGAGATCATAACTTCCAGATGTTCTTTTCCTGAGCATATTGGGGAGCACTCATGTTAGGAAAGGTGTCCCTGCAGTCCTGGGCTCTGGCATTCTAAGCCAGTTCATTGGGATTCATGATGTGGACCCTGCTGTGGGTATTTTAACTACAAATTCCACCAAGGCCCTATTGCATATATTTGTTTACTCAGCCTGTAATAAATAGCTTCATCTACAGAGATTTCATCTGAACACAAACAGTTCCAGCCTTCAGAAGACTCTCCAGCAAAGCTCTGGGAGTGCGTGTGTATTTGGGGGTAATCATCTCCAGGCAACACTGGTCGGTCCTAGAAGTTGTCATTGCTGTCATCTTCCTGAGAAATTCTCCATCCTTTTTAATGCTCATAAATGGGCATTTTCATGCAGAGTACATCATTTTGAATTGGATTTCAGTGACTCTTCCAGTGGCCGCCTGCCAACCTGACAACGTCCGTCCTTGTGAAATGAGCCTCAGTGAGTCTGTTTGGAAGCATGTTGGCTTTGGTTTTAGCAACAGACGAGGCTGAGTCCAGAAAATATTTTGTGATATTTATTTTTATAGCATGAATGAGCAAAACATTCAAGAAAGTGCTGATGGGTCTCTAATTCTCAAACTCTAGCTTAGAAAATAGAAATTCAGATTCTCTATTTTACCTCCAGCCCCACCCCATTCTTCCTTTTTTTTTTTTTCCAACGGGGGCTGATCTTGCTGGCTTTGGCAGAAGTAGGGATGTGTTGAAATGCTCTAAATTACAGTTAATGTGATATGATTCTGTTTATCCTTGTCCAACACTGTTGAACCTACCAATTTTTCCCTTCTTGGCGTCCCATGAATTAAGGCAACCAGAGAATAGCCAGTTGGAAGACTGGGCCATTTTCTTTTTCAGTCAGAGTAAAAGACAAGCACAACTGATGAATGCTGGCCCTAAAAAAAAGGATTTTTTGCTTTGACAAGCCGTTCAGAAAAAGCCCAAGATACTGCCCTATTTACTTCTGAAGGAAAAGGATTATGTTCTGGGATGTAAGGAACTGAAAGCATGATTTAATTTCCAAGAGGAGATTCACACCAATAAAGTTTAAATGGAAAATGCTGATAGCTTCACAACTATGAACTGAATACTAAAGAGACAGCTGCCATCTTTGAATTTCTCATTCAGAACTAGAAGGATCACCCCTAAGCAGATAGTCATTAATGGGCTCTCATTGCCTTATATTTGACCCACTAAAGAGCACTGTACTTTCAAGGGACATAAGTGACTCAGGCACTGGCTGTCATGGTGCTAGATGGCCAATGTGACAAAATCATTCAACTGCCAGCCACTGGGTTTGTTGGTGAGACATGGAGTTTATCAGATATTTATTAGAAGTCAGAGTATTGATAGAGTTTTGTTTTCATGTAAATCAAGGTTTCAAAAGGGGCTGTACTTAGAACTGTAGAGTTCTTTTGTGAGAAGGTAAAAAAAAAACAAAAACCCACATATGTGGTTGAAACTAATAATCATAAATAACTGGAGGGGGGAGTCCAAATGGAACATTTTTCAGATTTGATTTGCTTTGAATGTTTCACAGTCCAATTTAGGTTTGATTAAATGAACAGGAGTGAATGGCAATGGCTTTATAGAACAGTGGAGAACAATTTAAGGAAAAATCCGTTCTAGCCCACAGTTAATAATTGGCTTTAAAAATGTGTAAGAGGTGGTTAGGAAAATGTGATGTGAATTTAAGAAAAGAGGTCAGAGATGAGCTCTTTAGGGTTTTCTTAAACAGAGACATATGCTGTCTTTTGTGTGTGTAGAGAGAAGTGACCCCTCCTCAAACTCCCCTCTCCCTTCCACACAACTTTTCTGGATGGGTCTGATAACTCAAATTCTTCACATTTGGCTACTGCCCTGCATATTTGCATATATCCAATTAACAAGCAGAGAATGTAACAATTTGCCAAATACTGTTTCAAGTACTTTGCAAATATCAATCCAGCTAAATCCTCAGGACTAGCCCATGAGTGAGGCGTTCACATTTTCATCTTTCCACATGGGTAAATAGAAGCATCTGGAGGTTAAACAACTTCGTTTGTCTATTTAACCTTTCACACACTCACCACACACTTGTGGAGTCCTTTCTAAGCACAGACGCTGAACCAGGTGCTGGAGGCACAAGAGGACCATGACTTAGTCCCCACCTTCAAGGCATTTTTGGAATGGTAAAGAAGAACAGCAATCTAAATAAGAGCTCACACTAGAAAATGGTAAGAGAGTAATAAAACTATGTATAAACTTCTCTCCCTCACACAGCAATGGCTTCATGCACCGCTAGCACTGAGTACTTTTGTATACGTGGTGCTGTGCTTCGGCCACGCCACGTATTATTTCCTTTACTCTGACATCAACCCAATGAGGTATGTGTTCTTTCAACTGATACTCACTGAGTGTCAATCCTAGGAGAGGCATAGTGCCCGAGAATTGATTCTAGCAGGGATACAGACATTCATCAAAAATATCACAAAGTATCAATGAGATGGGACAGCTATGCTAAGTGGTACCAAAAAGTGACACAGAACCAGGAGAGTACACCCAGAGTGGGGGTATTTGACCCCATGGAGAAGTCGGAGGAGTCTTCTCTGACGATGTAACCATCTGAAGGATGAAGAGAATTAAGCAGGTGAGATGAGCAAAGTATTCTAGCAAAAGGGAGCAGGATGGTGTGCAGAGAACTGGATGAGCACTGACTGAAAGCAAGTCAGGAGAATAAATGTGATATCAGCAAGGAGAGGTCAACCCCAGAAGGCCCCTGCAAGCCATGTGGGGAGGGGTGTGGTCCTCACCATTGCATTGAGAAGTGATTGGAATGTGTAGCACATGGAGGGTCACAATGCCTATTGGAGTTTTAAAAGACCACTTTGGCTACATTGCAGTGAATGCATTATAATGGGCCCAGAATGGATTATAATGGGAGATTAGATACTAATCTATTGCAATTATCAGATACTAATCTAGATGCTATTGGGACTAGATACTAGAATCCTGGCTGTAGAGATGTACAGAAGGGCAAAGATCTGAGAGATACTTTGAAGGTCAGGTCAAACTGACAGGATTGCATGGGAATAACTCCAAGGTGACCCATTTTACAGATGGGAAAACAATGGACAGAGACGTTGGTTAACTCTCCCAAGGACAAGAGCTACTAAGAGAATTCATCGTCACTAGAGCCCTTTGGCTGCTGAGGGAGCACTCTATCTCTGTTCTCTGAGAACAAAGAGGAAGGAAACAGGAACCTTGGCTGGGGAAGCTGAACAGAACTCTAAGAAGGAAAGAACATTTGATCTGGGTTTTGCAGAATGGGTGAGGGATAGAAAATGGGACATTTGAGACAGAGGAAATTGTGTAAATGCAAGCCAGATAGGGGGCTTTGAAGGGTAAAGAAAACTAGATCTGGAGTTTGGTGGTAGTTGCAAAAGTTCATACATTCATCACATCTCACCAAACTCCACTTAAAATGGATCTACTTTAATAAGCATTTTTTTGTGCCCAGAACTTGGCCTCTAATACCTTTGCCTACTCAAAGGAACCAGGGTTCTTCAAAGACATGGCTACTTCTGGGACTGGAGCAGGTATGTACAAGATGAGCCTGGAACATTGTGTAGTGCCAAAAAGTAAAGAAATGACTTAAGGAAAAAAAAAAGGTGGGCATATTACAAGGGAATCATAGCCAACTTAAAGGGGTTCCATTAGCCAAATCTGGGAAAATTTGGGCACCAAAATAATTAAGGACAGTAATGAATTATAAACGATTGAGAAAAACAGGAAACTGTGGGTCCGTACTACTAATAAATAAATAAATGGGGGAGGAGAGGAGATCTTATCTACAAAAGAAGGCTCAATGTGGGCTGGTATTTGTGGAGGGGGTGCTGGTTGCTGGGAAATCATTACTTTGCATCCACTGTAATGAGGTTTTCTTCATTCAAGAATCATCAAATGACACTACTAAGTCCACAGGGATATTTTTTTAAAATTTTTATTTATTTATGATAGTCACAGAGAGAGAGAGAGGCAGAGACACAGGCAGAGGGAGAAGCAGGCTCCATGCACCAGGAGCCCCACGTGGGATTCGATCCCGGGTCTCCAGGATCGCGCCCTGGGCCAAAGGCAGGCTGTGCCACCCAGGGATCCCCACAGGGATATTTTGATTAGGAGCAGGATATTCAAATGACCTCAAAGAATCTTCCCATGAATTGCTTATGAGAGACAAAGTAGGAAGTGTGAATAACCCTTTGCATGATTAACATGAGCATTGCAATGAGGCAAGATGTGATTGTGGGTCTCGAGACTTAATGTTGATATCCATCGTTTTAGTGTTGAATTGAAATAAAATTAAAGCAAAGGATATCAAGATGTAAGTCTCAGATGAAGGGGAAAACAGTAGCCAACAAATTTATTTTAAAAGATGCTCACCTTGACTAATAATCAGGAAAATGCAATCACAGCAATGCAGTATTGATTTTCTCAGACTGCTATTATTTAAATGATCAATGTTTTGACAAGGTCATTCAGAGAAGTGGAGGTTTGCATTCTGTTTGCATGAGTGTAACTTGGTAAGTCTTTTTAGAACCTAATTTAATGCTATTTTTCTATGCTAAATATCCTTACCCTTGGAGCAACCGCAGGTCTAGGACTTGATCCTAGAGTACTCCACTAATTATGCGCAGAAGAACATTTGTCCTAGTGTTGTTTGTGATAGAAGGCAATTAGCAACTGTACCAATTATCTGTTGCTGGATACAAGATTTAGTGGCTGGAAACAACATACATTTAGATCTCAGTTTCTGTGGACCTGGAATCTAGGCACAGCTAAGCTGGCCCTCTGCTCAGGGGTCTCTCCCAGGCTGCAATTAAGGTATTGGCCAGGACTGGAGACTTATCTGAGACTCCAATAAGGAAGGGTCCGTTTCCAAACTCACATGGTTGTTGGCAGGATTCTGTTACTCGTGGGCTGGTGGCCAGAGGCTGCCCTTAGTTCCTTGCCATGCAGGCCTCTCTATAAGCCAGTAAAAGAAAGTTTGCTAGCAAGAGTCAAGTTACAATCTCTTCTAAGCTAATCACAGAAGTGACATCTTTTCTTCTTTTGATTAGAAGTAAATCGCTGGGCCAGCCCACAGTCAAGGCAAGACAATTTCACAGGAGCATAAATACCAGATCACTGGGGACCATCTCAGAGTCTGCCCACCAGTGATGACCCAAATGTCCAACAAGAAAGACAAGGTTTAATAATTCTTGGTAGTGCCACACCATGGGAAACTCTTCAGCAGTTAATAGGAACGATGTCGCTATGTGTATGCACAGACTTGAGAGAGTTCCCAAACCTATTGTTAAGGGAATAAAGCAAACAAAGCTATTTTGCAAACAAATGTGACACCATTTGTGTAGAAACAAAATATTTTTCCAAAAGGAAACGTGGTTATATGCACATAGACATGCATCCAAATACAAAGGGAAAAGCTTGGGAGGAGACAAATCCAATCCATCCATGGTGGTTACCACTGAAAAGAGATGTGGGTTCAGGGTGGAGGTGGGGCATAATGAGCAAGTTTCTCTTTTTATTCATCATACTTATTTATTGTTTGAGGGTTTTTTTTTCTTTTACAGTGGGAATATATTTGTGCATTGTATATTTGTTTCTAAAATAGAACTTATGCTGGGAAACAGGGGCTGGTGTCCAAGAGTGTTAACTTTGTAAGGTGAAGCATGCTATGCATCCATGTGTCCCAACAGGGCCTTTTAATTGTGCACATTCTAAAGGTTTGCTCGGTTTTCCATCACGGCTTTTTCTTAGATGTTTGTGACTATGCTCAGAACAAGGAATATAATAGGCGGTCCATTGTCCTAGGCCCAGGAGCCACGCTGGATATACACAAGTAAGGATGCAATGAGCTGGCAGCTGGATCCCATCGAACACTCTTCTTTCCCAGACACAAAGGAAGAACCGCAGTAGCCACCCAGAGAGTAGCCTGGTGCTGTGGGGTACTTCTGGGAGGCCACAGGAAGGGATGTGGGACAAATAGTCCCTTTTGTGGTTTGCCTTTTTGTCAGTTCCATGACCCACGTTATCATCAGAAGATGAGCCCAGGCTCCTGTGGTGGAGGCTTGCTGGTGACCTTGGGCCAGCTGCATCATTCCTTTGTATCCCAGTGGCCTCATCTGTGAATGGGTGACGGTGATCACCCTGTTATCCTAGGTTTGCCGTGTGGGTGAAATGAGCCGGTGCAGCCAAGGCCCTTGGCTTAGTGCCCAGAACATGTTAGGCATCCCAGGGAGCTTAGCAGCCTCTCTTGCTGCTGCTGTTGTTTATCGTTATCAACAAAACATGGGATTTACTAAAAACTTCCCAGGTTCCCGTGCCTAGCTTGGTGATAAGTGCTCTCCAGGCCTTATCCTCATGGAATCTTCCCAGCCTTCCATAGTAGAAGCCACTCTAAACTCCTCATTTTATAAACACAACTCTGAGGCTTAGAGAGAGGAAGATAGCTCTCCAAGTTCACAAACTGGGAAGCACGGATGTCGAGATTTGAATTCAGGTTCATGAGTCTTGGAAGTGTCCCTTAACAGTGGTCCTCCTTTGCTTCCTGAGAGCCACGTTCTTTTGCTCTTAGGCTGTGAGGGAAATGCCATCAAACACTGGAAAGAGGGCTTGGGAATGGACCAGAACACTTAGGAGAGGACTAGACAGGAATCTCTGCTGTAAAAATATGAGAGACACGAGGAGAAATGGATGAATGAACAGTTGGTGTGGGAAACTGTTCACAACTTCTTCAGAAACCAACCAATCAAGGAGATCAAAAAGTAAAAAAGATCCATTGAATTTGACGTATACATTTAATGTGCTTGATGTGTGTATGTATGAAATCTTTGTGCTCAACAGAAAATACCCATTCTTGTCACAAAGATGGAATATTTACAAAAATTAACCAAGATTTCTCCTTTCATCTGTTGGTAGAGAGGCAATGCCACAAAACTCAAAGACTTCAGGGAGAACCACTCAAAACAAACGTTCTAGAAATGCCTACTGCATTCTGTATGAACTTCCAGACATGTTTACACATACATATCTCATTTCATTTTAGTGAATAATAAAAATATCATCTTCATTTTACCTATGAGGCAACCAAGGGTTGGACAGTCATCTACCAAATGTGTACCATTTGCAAATCATGGTGCTGAGGAGGAAACCACAGGGCGATTCCTTGTTTGGAGCCGTGTCAGCTTCTTTCTTTCCATGTTCTGTGCCTGCTCAGGAGTCAGAGGTTCAGGGAGCATTTTTATGGAAAAAAATTTATTGAGGTAAGTTTTCCAGATATCCTTATTTTTCTCAAACTTTTCTGAAATGAAGCTTCAGACTAAAGATGTAAGCCTGCTGGTTGAAAAGACAATGACAAATGTTGACAAGGATGTGCAGAAATTGAAACCCTTTTACATTGCTGGTGGGAATGTAAAATGGTGTCATTTTGGAAAACAGGCTGGCAGTTCCCAAAAATGTTCAACATGAAGTTAGCATACGACCCTGAAATTCCACTCTTCGGTATCTACACACATCCCTGCAAAAACGTGGGCATGAATGTTCATGGCAGCATTATTCATACTCTCCTAAAAGGGAGATGACCCAAATATCCATCAACTGATGAATGGGTAAAGAAAGAAGGCATGCTCGTAGAATAGATTAAAAGGAAGGAAGTGCTGGTACATGTTACAACTTGAGAATATTATACTAAGTAGAAGAAGCCAGTCACAAAAGATCAAGTATTGTATAGGTACGTTTACATGAAATGTCTAGTATAGGTGAATCTGTGGAGATTGAAAGTAGAGTAACTGCCTAGGGTTCTGGTATGGGCGGACAGGGAATGACTGCTGATGTGTACTGTGCATGAGGTTTCTTTTTTTTTTATTTTTATTGATTTATGATAGTCACACAGAAAGAGAGAGAGAGAGAGAGGCAGAGACACAGGCAGAGGGAGAAGCAGGCTCCGTGCACCAGGAGCCCGACGTGGGATTCGATCCCGGGTCTCCAGGATCGCGCCCTGGGCCAAAGGCAGGTGCCAAACCGCTGCGCCACCCAGGGATCCCTGCATGAGGTTTCTTTGTGGAGAAATGGGAAGCTTCTGAAATCAGATTATGTGAATAAACCAAACCTACTGAACTGTTCACTTAAAAAAGGTAGATTTTATGGTATGCAAATTACATCTTAGCCAAGCTATTAATAACAACAACAAAAACAAAAAGAACATAAGCTGGGTTTGCCAAGATGCCTTGCCTTCCAAAAACTGAATGAAGCGACACTTGCAATTACTCGAGTGAAGGGGTGCACACCCGGGGGAGAACTCTTCCTGTGGAGAAGTCAGCAAAGAGAACAGAGCATTTGAACCTGAAAAGCTGAGAGCCCCAAATGCACCTGGAAGAAAGAAATAGATGTGGGCATATGCAGGAAGGGTGTTCTAGATGAAAGGAATGGTGTAAACGAAGCTCCAGAGGCGAAAAGGCAGGAACAAAAAAACACTGACTAAAATCAATTGAATTAAACAAAGGAGACATACGACAGTTTTTAACCATACCTATAAACACTCACAGAAATAAATGGCTATTGGATAACTTTTGTACTGGAAGTCAAAGGCAAAAAAACAAAAACAAAACCAAAAACTTAATTGAAGATCCCATCATAAGGTATATTGGTAGGGAACCTTTATTCTCTTAAGCAAAATGTATCGATAATGGCTTCCATGAAGAAATTAAATATGGATCTGGAATTGTTAACAGTACTTTATAAAACATTAACTCTGAAAACAATTTAAGCCTGGCATGTCTAATTTTCGGGAATAATCCGGCCTCTGCCCTTGGCCAGAAGGCTGATACAGGGTGGTCACAAGCAAGCCGAGCTCAGACTGGTGAAATGTCACGTAGCATTTCTCAGAACAGACATTTGCCCTCTCAGAGAAGAGCTTTCACAGGGCAGATAGCCCCAGTGATCTCTGTCTTGGAGTCTTCAGGGGAGATGACTCATTCCAAGCCAAGGACCAACCAGGAGTCCTTTAATAGAAAGGTACATTAAATAGCTTTGAGATCCTTTCCCCTCTGTTGACATGTCCCAGCAAGCTTAATATCCTACATGTTTTTCTACTTTTGATTCTCTGCTCAAAAATTCTATGGTTCTCCAAGTTGATTCATTAAGAGCAGCAGTGAGGAATAGGATATTTCAAGTTCTCATTAAATTCCTAGCTCAATGCAAGACTGGAATAAACCTCATTATGTAAAGATGGGTCCTGCTCTTTCAAGGGACTGAATCTAGGGAGGCCAGCAGTTGAGAGGAGGTCAGTAGGTAAATGAAGAGATAATGAATGAGGATAAACCTCTACCCCACCATCCATTAGGCCTTGTGTAAGTAGAAGAGCACATAGATGCTCCAGGTATGCAAGCAAAGGTGGAACGAAGGCAACAGATTGGTAAACCAGAGCTGAGAACATATAATATGGCTTCTTTTTGATCAGACTTTGTGGGAGCAGCTGGGTTCCTCCTACCAGCAGAGTAGGACTCAGGATCAGCATTCTGAAGGCTGACAGCAAGAGGGTATTTCAGGAAGATGGTCTGGTGGAGATTTAGGGAAGAGAAAGGGAGAGGTGATACCTAGTAGGGCCAGATGGCCCCCCAGGTGGCTACGCTGTGCTTAGAACATCAGCAAAGGAGGGGCCACCCCCCCACCCCCAGAGATCCCTCTCCACAAAAGAACCAGATAGACAACAGAGAGAGAGGGTCAGTTTTTACATGCCTATCCAGGATTGTGATGTCAGAAAATCGTATTGAAATTTTAGCATAATATAGGTGTCGGGACTGAGTTTGTTTTGTATGATGTGTGTTGGGGGGTTGTCTCACTCACCATGAGTGAGAGGAGAGCACAGGTGAGTTATGCCAAGGGGCTGGTGTGTGTATGCGTGTATGTGCGTGCATGTGTGTATAGGGGTCAACAGAGCACCATATCGTTTGGATGGATGGGTGTGGATGTGAAGATGTACATGGGCACATGTATATAGGTATGAGTGTGTGTGTGTCTGTGTATGTGTGTGTGTGCATAGGGGTCAACAGAGCACCATATCGTTTTTACTGCTTAGGGTTCCTGAAAGTCATTCATGATCTGGCCTGAGGTTCTGCCCCTGGTGCTGTGTCTGTGGCCAGCATCACACTGCTGGCCTGATCAGTGATAAATTCCACCTTTGAGGGCCTATCCAAGTCAGGTGCTTTCCACACATTATTTCTAAACATCCTCACAAGCCGCCAGGTGACGTACGTACGTAGGCTGTGAAATCCCAATTCGCAGCTAAGGAACATGAGATCCATGGTCCACCTCAGCTGTGGGGCTGGACGTCACACCCTCATGTGCCAGACACCAAAGCCCAGCTCCATCCACAGCACCAGGACTTGATGACAAAAGGGTTTACCTATCTCTTTGATGGGAAAGAAGTAAGGAGGACCCCTGGTGGGAAAGGCTTGAAGCTGAGATACTGGATTGGGAATCCAGGGATAAAGCAATGTTGTTTCATTGATTTCGAGCTGGAGTCCCAACTTGGGCCAGTTGGTTTGGAAGTTCCCTCAACAGTAGCAGAACTGCCTGGAACGCATGATAAGAAGAAGGAGGGGGTGGTAGGTCTTCTTCAGCTTCTCAAATGAGAGAAATATGCTTTTCTCTGACTCACACAGACAGGTTCCTGGGGCTATCTGGGGATGGAGCCTCCAGGCAGGCTGATTTGAAATGCTTCCAAGCGGATATCATGCTTCAAAGAGTCAGCCCCTGTGGGGCAGAAGCTGAACCTGAGTGCGGGAAGGGGACCTGAGGGCTGGAATTCAGGCAGCCCTCCCCTCCCCCAGGCCCGGGAGGGTTTGTTTAACCCCTCAGGGGTGCTGTGTGCCTTCCTTGTCGAGGTGGTTTGTGGCTTAGTGAAGCGATATTTATAGAGTGCTCTGTGATTCTTGGGCGAACATTCGTTTTATAAATGAATGATCAAATTTATTAGCAATGAGTAACTAACCCGTCTACATTTATTTTGTTGATAATACAAATTTACAAGGTTTTAATTGCCAGTTTTAAAACCCCAAAAACCCATACATAAATACATGAGTAATAAAATATCTTCTCACTGTGCCCTTGACTTCTGTAGTTACATTAGGGCTTATGAGGAGGGTCTTGAAGGAGGTTTCACATGTAATCACAAAACTTGCCTTAAAGGACAAAGGGCCAGAAACAGTCTAATTTAAACCTGGCTGGTGGTAACTTCAAGTGTTTTAACCGAAATGCTCCTACTGATAATAATTATTAATAATTTTCTTTGTAATGGTTATTCATGTTAATAACGATCTCTTTATTTCTCTTCAATGCCTTATGACATTGCTACTCTGAGTGTGGTCCCCATCCCAACAGCAGGACCAGTGTCAACTGGCAGCTTGTTAGAAATACAGGATCTCAGGCCTCATCCCAGACTTACTGAGTCTGAACCCACATCATAGCAAGATCTCTAGGTGATTAGTGTGCACATCAGAATTTGCTATCTTGCAGGATGCCTGGGTGGCTCAGTGGTTAAGTATCTGCCTTTGGCTCAGGGCGTAATCCTGGAGTCCTGGGATTAAGTCCCATATTGAGCTCCCTGCATGGAACCTGCTTCTTCCTCTGCCTATGTCTCTGCCTCTGTGTGTTTGTGTGTGTGTGTGTGTGTGTCTCATGAATAAATAAGTAAAATTTTTTAAAAAATTAATTAAAAAAAAAGAATTTGCCATCTTGCTTTCTAAGGTAGTTATGCCCTCTCTTGTTTCACAGTCAAAGAAACTGAGCTTCAGAGAAGTTCAGTCCCATGGCCAAGGTTTATTTATTAGAGACACAGAGAGAGGCAGAGACATAGGCAGAGGGAGAAACAGGCTCCCTGTGAGGAGCCTGATGCGGGACTTGATCCCAGGATCTCCAGATCATGCCCTGAACCAAAGGCAGACACTCAACCACTTGAGCCACCCAGGCATTCTCCATGGCCAAGCTTTGAATGCGATCTGTTTAGTCAACTCAGCCATAAGCCAGATGCTGCAGATGCACAGTGTCCACACCAGAGTCCAGAAGCATGGACCTGCGAAGACAGTGATGACAGTCCTGGGCCCCCAAAGTAGTGACTTCACTGGGATCTGGCCCATGGGTTGTATACTCAGCTGTTTGTACCTTCATCTTTTAGACCTGGTGTGGGGGAAGCTTGTGATGTACAGTCTCTGCACAATGCATCTCAGAGAGACCAAGGGATATCTTGGAGTTGTGACCAAGGATGGTCTCAAGTAACATTTTCCTTCAATGGCAGAAATGATGGTCGACTTGTTCCTTAAAAAAATAACCTATTTTAGAATAGTGATATGAATCCCAGAAAGTTAGAGAATATCTGAGGCCACAGTGAAGTGGTAAATTGATCATATTCATTAATAGCAATTGAACAAATATTTGAGTGTTTACTGTGTTGGGCCGTATCCTGCATGCTGAGAATAAAGTAAGGTACAAAGAGGAAGGAAGTTTAACAAGTAAGGTGATTTGTTCCTTCCCTGGATCTCTCCACCAGATCCAAAAGAAAGTCAACTCAGTTCTCTGCCTTAAATATAGAACTGATCGATGCAACTGTTAATTAGGGGAGAAGTCATGCAAATTCCCCAAAGTACCTGAGCTCACTATTTCCCTCTGTTATGGTGGCCTTCACTCAATCGGTTCTCACCCTGAAATGCATCTAATTGATCTAAGACAAGAGGTTTCCATTTGTTAGACTGAACATTTTTGATGTCAAAGTCATATCCTTTTTTTTTTTTTTAAAGATTTTATTTATTTATAAGAGAGAGCACAGGGGGAGGAGCAGAGGGAGAGGGCAAGTAGACTCCATGCTGAGTGCAGAGCCCTATGTGGAGCTTGATCTCACGACCCTGAGATCATGCCTGAGTCCAAACCAAGAGTCAGATGCTTAACTCACTGAGCCACCTAGGCGCCCCAGTCAAGGTCATACTCTAAGTATAGAGAGATATTGGAGTACCTGGCCAGGGATATTTGGTATTCCCCCCTACAAGGTAACTTCTGATACTGTATTCAGCAACCCCCAGACTCAGTTTGCGTACCTGTCAAGTGACTTGGTTGATCAAAAAATAGGCGGACACTTTAGGAAATAAAATGGCCTGTATTCTTGCACAGACCTCTCCTTTCTGAACCCTCTGGTAGAACAGTTTTAAAACAACCCTTTCCTTCTGCACTTTATTGAAATCATTCAGGGTGCCTTCTGAGACTAAGGCCTTCTAAATTTATGACATGTCATCTGGAACTTTCCCCTAAGGGCAAAGTTCCTCGGCAAGGAATGCCCTCATTGAGTGCCATTTTCAAAGACTTTCATGGAGGCTGGGGGAGGAGAGACTCACTTTTCCAATGGAACCACAAACAATGGGACTTACATGGGCCAAACCTCATCCGAAGCTCTGAAAACTACCCCTGGAGGCTCTCTGAGGAGTGGGGGCAGACAGACAAAGACCCTTCACAATTCCTCTTTGTTTCTAATTTTATTAGAAATTATTTTAGGATTATTGAATGAATAGGCATTTAGGGATTTAATTTCATCTTTCTGGGTGTCCACTTATTAGATTCCTGGAACCTAAACCAAACCCAGGCCACCCAATAAACAAAACTTGGATGTCTGGGTCAGTACCTGGCTCTGACCCACAGTACCTCACAGAGTCAAAACACAATTATGGAGCAGCCACCAGTCTCAGGTGCTAGATTTGAAATGGGCAAGTCCCAATGTGATCCCTGCCCTCAAGGTATTATGGATAAGACAGTTGATGGCAAATATCAAGCTGAGATGGTGAGGATGGACAGTGCCCCATGGTTCACACATGGAGATCTGGTCTACTCTTATGTTTGGGGTGTTCATTCTGCAGGTACATGGATTTCCTGGAAAAAGCACATGGCAAAAAAGGTGTCTATGAATATGGTTTAGAATTTCTTACCATACAAAGTGAGGAGATATTTGTTTTGTGTGAATGTGTCTTGGTTTTCCTCTAACACTGACAAGGGAAATGTTGTCCCCACTCTCTCTCTCTTTTTTTTAAAATAATTTTTCTTTTTAAGATTTTATTTATGGGATCCCTGGGTAGCGCAGCGGTTTGGCGCCTGCCTTTGGCCCAGGGCGCGATCCTGGAGACCCGGGATCGAATCCCACGTCGGGCTCCCGGTGCATGGAGCCTGCTTCTCCCTCTGCCTGTGTCTCTGCCTCTCTCTCCCTCTGTGTGTGTGACTATCATAAATAAATAAATTAAAAGATTTTATTTATTTATTCATGAGAGACACAGAGAGAGAGAGAGGCAGAGACACAGGCAGAGGGAGAAGCAGGCTCCATGCAGGGAGCCTGATGTGGGACTCGATCCCGGGTCCCCGGGATCATACCCTGGACCCAAGACAAGCGCTCAACCTCTGAACCACCTGGGCGTCCCCCCACTCTCAATAGAACTTATTCCACATTAGTTTAGAGAAGTAGCACAAAAAGAAAACATAAAATAACATTGTGAAATGTAATGATTACTAGGAAATTACTATAGTACTGTTTTCACAATGTTTCTGTTTTTACCCAAAGTCGCAACTTCCATGAGTGTGAATCTCCCATTAAGTCTAAGTCTTCAGAGAAAGTAGAGAACAGACCATCAGATTGACAGAAAAGAGGGTGGTTGAATGAATAATCCAAGGAGACCCCTCTGAAGAGGTAGCAGTTTGGTTGTGATCTGGAGAATCAGGTCTTAGTCATAAAAGTCACAGGTAGCAGACTTAGGGGTAAAGGACAGAACATGCGTGAAGGCCTTCAGTGTTTTCCAAGGATCTAAAAAACGTCTGCAAAGCTGCAATTACATTGCAGTAATAGCGAGGAGAGCTAGCAGAGCTGATGTTGGAAGGGAAGGGAAGGGAAGGGAAGGGAAGGGAAGGGAAGGGAAGGAAAGGGAAAGGAAGGGAAGGCCTAGATCATGCAGTTTATGTGGTCCATCCATGAGCTATCAACATGATCTGCCTTAAGTTTTAATAGCAGCCCTCTTGTGGCTGTATAGCAAACAAAGCTTAGGAGGAGGACAGAGAAGTAAGGGAGCGTTAAAAGCTGTTGAAGTAGTCAAGATCAAAAATGGCCCAGGTCCATGATGACAGAGCTAGTTGAACAGAAGCAATTCAAGATTGCCTTTGGACATTGGCATACATAGGATTTATTGACTGATTAGACATTGGTGGATTTTCAAGAATGCTACCAGTTTTTTAGTTTGAGGTCCTCAGTGAATCAGTTCAAATTGTGGGAGGACCTGGTTTGGGAGAGGCAAAGTACTAAGAGAGGGTCCATCATCCTGGACTCATGACTACACAGAATGCAGAACAGCTGCCTTAGTCAAGATGTTACTGTTGCTCTGGTTTGGTTCATCAGGAAAAAGCCATTCTTAAAAAAAAATAAAAATAAAAAAATAAAAAGGAAAAAGCCATTCTGAGTAATTATTAATGTCTACTGTGAACACCGGCGGAGGAGTATGGCATAGTTGTTGTTGGATATTTGTCATCCCTACCTTATCAGATACAAGACAATGTCCAGCTTATAAGGCTTGGTGTGTTGGCCAATTTGTGTTGAAGTTCTCTTGCCAGGCACTGTTGTAGACACTGTTGGGGCATACTGAATGACTAGTTAACAAGAAACAATTCCAATGCATTCCTTCACATTTTTTTTTCTTCAAGTTTTAATGCAAGGATCATCAATGAGGTCAAAAAGCATTTTGTTTCTTTTAGAGTGGTGATGTGCACTCTTCTTAAATGGTATACAGTTGGATGTGGCAGGGAAGACTAAAACTTACTCCAGAACCTGGCATTTTGTATACATGGCAACTTCCAGCTGAATGGGGCAGACATGAAAGCTTGCAACAACAGGGTAAATATCCTATCCACAAGTCTTTTTTGCCACTTTAATACATGACTAAAAGTCATCTTGATTTTTGCACTTTGAAGTTCTTAGCTGTGGACTATGCAGGGTAATACTCTTTTGATGGGAATAGGATCTCAATTCCCACCTCATTTAAAATATCACTGGGTCCAAGGCCAAGTGCCTTGTGTCATTGGCCGGTCAAACCATACTGAGAATGCCCATTACAAAAAGATCTTTATTGCATTTTATCTCTTTAAAGCAGCAACCCTTTTTGGCAGCTGGAGCTGCCTTCTCTGGATCCAGTTAGTGCCTATAAAGGAGGCTCAGGTTTCTGACAGTCAATCAGAACACAGGTGGAGCTGGTCTGTGCCACCACCACCACCACCACCCCACCCCCCACCGGCCTCGGCTAAATGGATTTAGTGGACCTCCTTGGGATTTGTCAGAAAAAAAAAAAATCACTTTTCGAGTGGGAAGAAAGTAAATCCAGAATCCAGGAAGGGAGAGGCAGCTTATAATAATAGTCTTTTACTTCTGTACTGGGCTTTACATTTCACAAAATATATACATTAATCTATTTGGGTCTCCCTCTAAAACATCCTGCGAGTAATATATTATTTTCCTCATTTTACAGATTTGGAGAGCAAGGCTTACAAAGAGAAAGTGACTTGACCAAAGCCATAGACTAGAAATGGGGCTTAAATTCAGATCTGACTTCAAGTCCTTCAAGGACAAACTTTATGGAAAATAGAAATGAACTAAAATTTATTGCATTTTACCTTGTGCCAGGCACAGTGCAGGGCTGGGGCAGAAAAATGAAATAGTGTTTTCAACTTTATTTGTCATAGCTGATACTACTCAAGGCATGATGTTTAAAGCAAACAAATAAATATAAACCAATGACACAGGAATTGAAATCATGCTGGAATTTACATGTGGCCTCTATCATATTCACTGAAAATGTAGGAATGATTTAGAGCAAGGGGCAGGGAGCTACAGCCCATGGGCCAAATCTGCCCATTTTTGTAAATCACAGACGATTGAAACATAGCCTTGCCTATTCATTGTATTTGTCTCTGATGGCTTTTGTGTCTCCGTGACAGTACTGACTAGCTGCAACAGAGGCCCTTAAAGCCTAAGATGTTCACTATCTGGCCCTTTACAGAAAAAAAAATTGCTGGGGCACCTGGGTGGCTCAGTTGGTTAAGTGTCTGCCTTCAGCTCAGGTCATGATCCCAGGTCCTGAGTTTGAACACTGTGTCCTAGCTCCCTGCTCTGTGGGGAGCCTGCTTCTCTCTATCCCTCTGCCTGCTATTTCCCCTGCTTGTGCTCTCTCTGTCAAGTAAATAAAATCTTTAAAAAAATTTTTGCTGGCCCTTGATTTAGAAAACTTCTTTTGTCTTCTCATCATGAACTTATTCCCGAAGGCCTTTTTAAGTAGGAATTGTAGGGATAAAAATGTAAATTTAGTATTTAGAGTCCTGGGATAGGATCTCTGGGATATTCTCGGAATGTGAGAATAGGGATGTCTGGAGCACGACATAAATGTTTGAGAATAGTATCAGAGAGGATTTATGCACAAAGTATCTTAGTGTCACTTTCATAAATGTAACAGTGGAGCAAAGTTGTGATAGACTGAATCTTCGTTTTCCTCCTCAAATTCATATGTTGAATTATGATTCCCAATGGTGGTACTTGGAGGTAGGTAGGGCCTTTGGGAGCTGACTAGATCAAGAACAGACATCATGAACGGGATCACCGTCCTTGAAAAGGAGACCCCAGGGTCGCTTGGGTGGCTCAGTGGTTGAGCGTCTGCCTTTGGCTCAGGGTAGGATCCCGGGGTCCTGGGATTGAGTCCCATATCAGGCTCCCCGCAGGGAGTCTGCTTCTCCCTCTGCCTGGGTCTCTGCCTCTCTCTGTGTGTCACTCATGAATGAATAAATAAAAATCTTAAAAAAGAGAGAGAGAGAGAGAAAGAGAGACCCCAGTGTGCTCCCTCATCTCTCTGCCATGTGAGGACAAAGCAAGAAGACCACTCTAGATGAACCAGTAAGTGAGTTCTCCTCAGACCACATCGGCCAGGATCTTTTTTTTTTTTTTTTTAATTTATTCATAGAGACACAGAGAGAGAGAGAGAGAGAGAGAGAGAGAGAGAGAGGCAGAGACACAGGCAGAGGGAGAAGCAGGCTCCATGCAGGGAGCCCGACGTGGGACTCGATCCTGGGTCTCCAGGATCATGCCTGGGTGGAAGGCAGGCGCTAAACCGCTGAGCCACCTGGGCTGCCCCAGGATCTTAATCTTAAACAACAATAAGTGTTGTTTAAGCCACCCAGTCTGTGTATTTTGTGATAGCAGTCCTGGCAGACTAAGACTGGGCTGTATTGTTCAGGGCTGGTTAACTGTATGGAAATAACCCTAATATCTTGGTGTTCTATCTTTCTTTCTCATGTCACCGTCCCATATGAAGGGAGCACTTTGCTCCATGCAGTCATTCAGGGACTCAGGTGCCTTCCTGTGTGGCTCTACCATCTTTCAGGGGGAGACCTCCACTTGATCCTTTGCATGTAGACAGATGGAGAAAGGGGAGAAACCATGAGGAACAGAGCAGATTTTACGGGCCATTCCTAGACCTAACATGTAGCCATTCTGCCCACATTCTGTGGGGAATTAGCCACACGTCCTCATGTGAAATTGGGAAATAGAGTTTAGAAGCGTGTCAAAGAGGAAGGAAACAGAGATGTTGGTGAAAAACGGATCAGATTCTGCCTCAATATCTGTAGGGGTCAGATTCGGTGATTTGGATTTACATGCCTCTTTCATGCTAAGGAGTCTCCTTCCTTCTTCCTTGCTTCCTCTTTCCATTCCTTCCTTCCTTCGTTCCTTCGTTCATTTGATTGTTCGTTCCTTCCTTCCTCCCCTTCCTTATTTGTTTATAGTCTTATATGTAAGATTGGTCCTTGGTCATTTTGACTACAAAAAATATGTTAAGGACTAGCTCCTGTCCTGTGATCTGTGTTCCTAAATTCACCTAAACTGATGGAGGGAAAAGATAGAAACAAATGAATGCAAGGATCCTACCCCCTACCACAGCAATAGTGATGGAAAGCGGACCTCGGACACCAGGCTGGAAGGCAGAATGGATTGAGAACATTTGGCTTATGCATGTGTCAGTTTGAAGTGGTATTTAATTAAAAAATTGCAAGCTCATGAAACAAAGGGTTTTGTTTGGCTCTCCGTTGTATAATCCCAGTTTCTAGGAAACAATAACTTGTGATTTATAGGGTTCCTTTTCACAGAAGTATGGAAGTTATATGTAGCTCATGTTTAAATGAGAAAACAAAATTCCCTGATGGTAACTCATTATCTGTCTGGCTAACAAAGGACAAAGGACAAATCCTGGAATATCTTTCTTTGCCATTTCATATTTATGACACATCCTGTTGGTAAAACATTATTCTCAAGGCAAACTCTGGAGTTTATTATTTTTTGTCTTCTCATTCTTCATGACTGCATCATTTTTTAAAAGTGCCAGGCCAGATGGAAGCTTTCTTCCTTTTGGGTCAGGGGTGGAAAAGATTCAGTGTGAAACCATGGATAATGAATCCTACAGTGTGTGACCCACTTTTAAGAGGAAGATGGTCTGGCCTCTTCGTAATTCATGGGCTTTATGTGATCTTACTGGAGTTTATCCTAAGGAATGTTCTAGTTGGGGGTATAGATTGCTGTAGAGGTCCTCAGAGCTCCTCTAAGAGTCACTTCGTATCTCTTTGAGGGCATTGCACCATCTGAAATTATTTTTAGTGATGTTGGCCATTGTGTATTGTCTGTCTCCTACAATGAACTTAGGAACCCTGAGAGGGCAGGGACCTTTTATGTCTAATCCATTGCTCTCTCCCTGGTGCCCGAAACAGGGCTTGGCACACCACGTGTACTCTGTAATATTAGGGATGAGGGAGAAGAAACAGATGAGTGAATGAGTGCACGGTGGTAGGGATAGACCCAGACACTATCTCCCCACACAGCTGCATCTAGAGGAGATGAGAAATGCACCCCAAGACTTTGTGCCTCTTCTGACCTGACAGCAATCCCCTACCATTGATTGGGGTTTATAGATTTGTCTTCATTAATCACTCTGTGAAGTTCCCACCAGAATATTAGTGACAAAATCATGTTCCATTGACTGACACATTAATGAGGGGAAGCATCAATAAATTCTTAATTTGTCCCTCAGGGAAAAAGTGCAGTGATTGTCTATTTAGAAGTCTTAGTTCCTACAATCCAACTCTAGCCTGAGGGCATTTGGTCTCTTTCTTGGAGTGCTGTGGGGAAGGAAATATTTTCAGAAAAGTATTTGCTCTTCCAGATTTCACTAATGAGAATCCCTTCTTAATAGGAACCAAGTCACTAAGATGCCTGAGAATGAACATTTCACTATCCTCCCAGCTGCTTCTATGGATATGAGTCCAGCCTGGCACTGATTATGTCCCTGGGAAAGACTCCTATGTGGGATGAAAATCCTTCCTGTTCCTGTGAATTGGTGGGGCTCTACTTGGTGTCCTTATGGTCATTCCTAGAGGTAGTGAGATGTGGGTTACCAGTAAAGTTAGAATCACAGGCCCAACACATACCAGCTGTCAGACCTTAGGCAGGATTCTTAACCTTTGCTGTCAGTTTTCTCTTCTAGAAGATGAGGCTAATGGAGGCATGAGCCTCATACGTTGCTGAGACAATTTGATAAGACAGCACTCTGTGAAGTGTTTAACATAACATGTAGCACATAGTAGAGGCTTTGCCCATGGTATTTGCTCTTGCCATGTTTATTGCAACTCCATGAGGAATGCCAGGGATGGCTGAATTTTTAATGGAATGTTACTGAAGAAGTTGAAGTATCACAATGTAGTTTGAATTAGATAAACGAGGGTATCTGCAAGTCATAGAATTTGTCGTTTTGATTTTCTGCCCTACTTTAGACAGGACTTCAGTCAAAATTATGCAATTTAAAAAATTCCTTTTCCTAACAAGGCTGAGCATTCATGGCCTATTACATCTATTACACCTAATGGCATCACTGTAAATACCAGCAATTAGTGTCATCATAGTCTAAGGAGGACAATACATCTGCTGCATGGCAGCCCAGGCCCCACATGCAAAGCACAGAGCAGACATTACTAATTGATCAGGGCACTCTTTCTGCCAAGCCTGGACTCAGTCATGCATTCGAGCAGATCACTCCAGAATCTCTCTGGTTAATTAGATAATGACATGTATTTTCCTCCCTAGTAAAGGAGGCCCTAAGAAGCACGGGTTCTGGTTCTGGTTGAACCACTAACCAGATGTATGGCATTTAACTTTGTTTTTCTTCATTATAAAGCTTATATTTTATTAAAGCTCAAATAAACATTTCTCCAACCTCTTCACATGTACATTGGGAGATTGACATGAGGGAAAAGCCGACGTTTAACGACAACTTAATTCACATGGAAGCACACTAAGTTATAAAGAGAATTGGCTCAGAGCGCCATGTCGTGACTTACCATACGTACATCTGTTCCTCAGAGCCCCCAAGATGTTTGTGACTGTGGGGTGGGCGGGGGGCACTCTCCTGTTCTCTACCCACATTTGTCTCAAAACTACTGATTCTGCTTCACGTGATCTTGTGCACACTGTCCTTGTGGGGAATGCTGACGCAGCTGACGTTCCTTCCCAGGCTTTTTTTCCCCTAGATTTACACCCTCCTCCCATAGCACGCACCCTCCAGAGGAGCTTTGTGAATGTAGTAAGTTTGGGCAGAGGGAGGTTGGTTTGCATATCGGCCATCCCTGCTTGACAAATCCATTTAGCTCCTTTAACACTGAGGTATTTGTTTTCTTCCCCTCTCCCCTCCCCCCTTCTTCTTTTTCCTTCTTTTTCTTTCTTCAGACTCACTGCACTACCTCTCAGAATCCTCTGGCCCCTTGTGACATATCTTCTCCCCACTTCTTTCTTGGGCACAGCAGTCAAGGTCAGAATCTTTCCATTTGAAATTTGGCCTGACTTCAGACCTGCCCTGTTTCTCCAGATCTTACCTTATTTGTACCCAGTGGTACTTAGTAGTGACAGCCCCTTCCCTCAGAAGAATTTTGATAACAGCTATTAAAATTATACCTACCTGCCCTGGTATGTGCCTACATGTTGCCTCCTAATAGTCTAGCCATTCTTCTATTCTTCATTTATAAGGACCCTGATTTTTAACTGGCTAATTACCACCTGGTAAAAACAAAACAAAACAAAAAAACCCCTGCTTACTCTAGCTTACCTAGTCTCTATTGGAGCCAAGTAACAAAACTGGGAGTTACAAGTATTGTGTGGGATTAGTGGGATGTCTCCGAAAAAGGGAGAGGAGGTCTCCTATTCCTTCCTTTAATCTGCTGTCTGGAATGCTAACAAGATGGCTAGACCTCCAGCAGCCACTTTGTACCATGAAGAGAAGGGCCCACCCTAGGGCTAACGGGGCTCTGTCAAGTTGTCTAGATGCTCTAGCTTCCTGTTTCTTATCTATTTGAAAATAAAACTTCTATCTTATTTAAACTCCTTTTGTTCAGGCTTAACTCTTACATCAAAACACAATTCATTATTTTCAAAACTTGCATCCACAAGCCTCTTTGGCTTTTACTCCAATGCACTTATGAGGTGCACCCTCCCCCGTCCCCACCACATACTCATTTTTAATTTGAATATTGAATGGGGGAAGCTATACCCCAACAGACAGTTGGGCTGAATGGTGGAATAGAGATGCTCTAAGGGACGTCAGGACATGAGTGCTACTGACAATCTTCTGCCCTGAGCTAAACCTCTGACCCATGCCAAGAAGATTCAAATGGCTTCCGGGAGACAGTAGCAGGCAGGACATTCCAACACTAATGTCAACCTTATAAAGAAGACGAATGAATGTGGTACTGAGGGAGGCAACGAACCCCATTATTCCCACGATGGGCTCCTGGGGAAACCGCAGACAGTTTTGTGGTTCAGATGACAGACGTCACCCAAAAGTTGAGGAGTTCACATCCACTGAAGTGCACATTTAAGAATAATCAAAACATAAAACAGATGTCAATATCAAAATACTGAGTGTGTAGTCCCCAAATTAAAGTCAAACACGAAAAATAAGTTGAACAGCGAGCATTCTTTTCTTTTTCAAGTATTTTATACTACTTTCCCAAAGGAAAAGAGGTTACAGAAATTTAAGAAATTGCTACTTTTTTGCAGTAGAGTTACCTCCACCTGGAGCCCCACAGGAGTTAGCTGTTGGCTCCCTCACCTTGTCTGGAGAAACTGATTATTTAAGGCTTCAAAGGGCTGTAGTCAGTTGATTTTTGTATTCATTTTTGGATAAGGGACACTCAAAAGACTTCTAGATTGGCTAAATCCAGACACAAAATCTTGTATTACAGTCATTATATGTTCCTAATGGGCAGGCATATTCTCATTTTAAATGTGATAAACAGTGATAACATATTGATCATAATGGGAGTACCCACTGAAGTCTCAATAAATGTGAATTCTACCTTATTTTCCAACACTGCCCAAATACAAAGTCCATCATGCCACAAGTGATTTCTACACCTCTCAGAAAGTAAATCTCTTTTCCTGATTAAAATCATTGGATATGTGCATTTTGAAACTATCAAACAAGAGGTGCCTGTGTAGCTCAGTTGTTTGAGCATCTGACTTTTGATATTGGCTTAGGTTATGAGCTCATGGGTCGTGGGATGGAGCCCTGTGTCAGGCTCCACACTCAGCGTGGAGTCTGCTGGATTCTCTCACTCTGCCCCTCCACTGACTGATGTACACACACTCTCTTTCTAAAAGATTTTATTTATTCATGAGAGACACAGCTATAGAGGCAGAGACATAGGTAGAGGGAGAAGCAGGCTCCCTGTGGGGAGCCCGATGCGGGACTTGATCCCAGAACCCCAGGATCATGCCCTGAGCCAAAGGCAGACAATTAACCACTGAGCCACCCAGGTGCCCCTGACTTAGGCTTTTTATTCCAATGTCTGTGAGAGCAAGAACTTTCTCTGTTTTGTTTAATGCTGCTCTCTGTGATGCCTGGATGGATGTCTGGCACATAGCAGGTATTCAAAATATTTGTTTTTGAATTTATAATTTCACATTTACATGATTTTTTTTTGCTTCACATATTGTAGACATCTTTCCAAGTCAATAAATGCAAATATGCAACATAATTTTTTAAAGGCACATATTTTATTGGATATTAAATATTAAGGTTTGCTGTTTATGCCACACATGGGCATGTGTGTGTCTGATTATCTTCTTAAAACCTATCCCTGGGAGTGAAGGTATTTAGTCAAAGCCTATGGGCTTTCAAAACTCTGGTACATATTACCAAACTGCCCCCCAGAACATGTGTATGGATTTTCACCCTCACCAAGTTCAAAACAGGCTCGTTGTCCCCCAACTCCCCACCCCCAGTCTGGATGGTGACATACCTTTGCCAATTTCATGGCTAAAACAATGTTAGTTTGACTTGTATTAACGTTATTATTTGTGAGCATGAGCATCTTTTCTTGTCCTTATTGGTTCTTAATGGTCTGAATTTGTGTTTCTTTTCCAATTCCCATTCTGAGCCTTGAGTTTTGAGTTTTGAGCGATCTGTCCCTCTTTGGGTTGCTGATTAAACTATCCACTGGTTTATCTGTTTCACTGGGCTTTCAAAGGATCACTTCTTGCATTTTCTACTATACCAAACTCTATTTTTATCTTTATGAATCCCTCCCTGTGCTTCCTTAATTATTTTTGTAGTGTGTTTTATTTTTGAGGAAATGCTTATCTTGCTGTTTCTACACTTTTGTTTTAATAACAAATGTGTATAAGGATGGATCTTTACCTTATTAATTTTTGCCATATCCTACAGAATTTTTGGTGAAATGTTCTCATTTTGTTTTCCATATGTTTTGCATTTGTGGTTTTGATGTTCCCTTTAACGTTAAGAGATGTTGTAGAGATTTTTTAATTTCATTTTTCATTTGTTGGACAAGGAGTTTGTTGTTGGTAGTATTTATTCGTCATGAATTTTGTGTTCTGTTGTGTGTGATTAAAGAGCGCAGCTTGTACTATTTTTACTTTTTGGAATTTTTTTTAAAGTAATTTGGAACATTTTCTACATGCTGCCTGAGTTTACTAATATATATTTTTGGTTGTGGGACATAAAATAGATATTTATCTAACTGATTACACCATTTAAATACATTTCTTCTTATTAGTTTGTTTCCTACTTGACCCAATGGGAACTAGACACATGTTAAAGTCATCTTCCCTCTTAAGTTTTTTGAGGCTTCTCCTTGTATCTCCAGCAATTCTTACTGTGAGTATTTTGATGGATTGGCAGTGATTTCTTTGGCTTCTGTATTTTGATAAAGAATCTGTCTCTTCATGACCTCTCCAAATTTAGAAAAGTATGCAGTGGCTGATTTTTTTACACATCTTTGCATAAAAATGAGGAAACTGAGAACCGAAAGTTCAGGTAACTGGCACAAGTGCAAGGTGGCACAGTAAATGGATGGACAAGCCAGGTATGCCTGCCTCAAAGCCCATGGCCTTAACCTACTGCTATCATTATTTCCTGGTGTCTAATTCTCTGAAGCATCTGCCTGGTCTCTTTTCATCTCTTAAGTGACTTGCCTATTCCACATAAATACTTGTAGAATTCTCTCGATCACTGAAGTAAAAGAATTTTACTGATTTTTTTCCTCAGCATTGTTTGATGTATATCAAATTTTCCAGGATCTGTCAGCCCTTTCAGGGCATATACATGGGTCTTTGGCACGTGAATATTTACTTTATTCTATTTTTAAAATTTACTTTATTCTAATAAAAGCAATCACCAATTACTCATTTGTCAGATATATAAGTATATATCATATATTAAATTCTTGTAATATTACTTAATATACAGAACATATGTGTGTACATACATTGCCTTTCCCTCCATAGCTCCCATTCTTCCTTTTAACCTTTTGCATTTATTTGACATTATTTGCTATACTTTGTGTGTTTTCTAAGCCCTGTTTCCTTCGGCGGTGATTCTGCTCCTTGTTTTGGATGTGGTTTTATGTCCTATAAAAGGATTACTTTTCCCATTTCTTTCCTAAGTTTTGCTAAGCCCCTATTCATTACATCATTGTATTTTTTTTTACCACCACATCTTGGCCATTTATTTCACTTGTGTGTTTTAATATTTATTTGAGAATTCAGTATAATTGCCTTTTTTTTTTCCAATTGAAGTTCTTCTAAAACAAAACCTTCTTCTCTCCTTCTTCTGTCCTCCCACTCTCAATCTTCATGCGCCAGCCCTTGTCTATTGGAAGCAGAGTTTTCGTGTAGGAAACATGCTAATGCTTCGCTTCTTTTCTTCTTTCATTCTTTTCCTTTTATTATTTTTTTTTTCTCACTCGTTTTTTTAAATGGTGGGCAGTCTGTCTTCCTGTGAGCCAGAAAAATTACCTGAAATGTGTCAGCTCTTCTCCTACAACATGCAGTTGGGGCTAGACACTGATTTTCTGTCAATTTCTCAAGCAAGACAGCCACTGCTGTTGGTAATTTTGCCTCAGTTTGGTCAACTGCTGGTTTTGTTGAAATGCCCACACCAGATGCCTCCTCACTCAAGAGGGTGTTACTAACTTGGCTTCTGCCATCCACCAGGCTAGCGAAAGCTGTTACTTAGTCTATCTGCTCCTCCAACTCACCCCTGTGGCCTCAGAATATCTTTTATGGGGTGAAGAAAGGCAGCTCTAGAAGACACATGGAGAAACTTACTCTCAGAGAGTCTTCCCCAGTGCCCAATTCCTATCCTTCTTTGGGCTGAGACACTGGTGGATATTTTTTTGAGAATTCCCTTGCTTGTTTTCAACCAAATCTGTTCATTCCTTCCAGAAGGAAACTTTGATTGATTTCCAGAATCTTCTTGGCATGTTGTGCATATAGTTTCATACCTAAATGATATCTCTGGATATTTAAACTATCACATTGGGACCATTTCTACCATTGGTGTCAATAATAATGTCTTTGTTATTTTTATTTCTTTCAGTTAATTTTTGTCTGGCTTGGAAAGTGAAGTTATGTAATTTCTAGGCTTCTCATACCTTTATACCCATCTTTTCCATAATTTTCCTCCCCTTCTGTGTACCATTGAACTATTTCAGCTTTTTAGGATATTTATTTTTATCTGCCTTTTATTTTAATTATGTGTATATTTGACCAGTGTTCCTCAAACTCCCAATGATTAAGAACAAGTGGTTTTTTTGTTATAATCCACTGAAGGCCCTTACCTTTGTAAAAGACAGCAAGTTTGGAGTTTGTAGAAATGAATGAAAATTAAGACATAAAATGAAAATTTGAATTTTTGTTGTTAGATTGAACAAACATAACACTACTTGCTATGCAAGTTTCTAAATGCTTGTTCTCAGTTTTTCCTTCGTATTCATCACAAAGGGTCACCAACACCCCAAAGGCCAAGCACAGTTCATGGAGCCCAACTGTGAAGGGCTTTGCTGCAAGCCCTGCAGGAGCAGGGTCAAGGTCTTGTTAACTCCTGTGTCCTCCTTGGTGCCCACTGAGCACTATGCCCTTAAAATAGCATCTACTGAAAAATAACTGGTGACTATGTAAGACAATAGTACAAGTAGCAAGTGCCTCCTGAGGTCAAAACTCTTAAGTTTATTCATGACCTTCACAACTTCCTTTTGCATTGGAAAGATGCAGGTGCTATTATTTGGATTTATGGCCAAGGCCCAGAGAAGAATGGGTCTACACACAGGAGGCCTTTTTATCCATGCTGTTTTATTTGACCCACGGTATTTTCCCTCATACTCTGTTTCATGTCTCTGCAGGGAGTACAGAGCATGGTGTGAAAGACGAGGCAGGATATTAACCGGACCAGGGCCTGGGCCAGGTGTGAGCATTCTATCTTCTGTCCGTCACTTTATTTATCATCCTTCTCTTGAGGACTTTGTGAGGAGCCTCCGATTCCCAGTCACACAAACAGACTCTGTGTTTGAAGAGCGTGTTATAATGAAACGCTTACTGGGAGTCATACTGTCCCCTAACTAAGAAATAATGATCAAGCCTATGTAGTCTGGAATATTTCTCTCCGGGGCACTGAATGACTAATTTGGAGAGAGTGGCTGAGGAACTAGCCCTTGTTAGGATGGTAGCTGAGCTGCAGGTCAAACATCACTGGTGGGGGAATGAACAGGATGAACAGAAGAGTCAGTTGGCGCCCAGCTCTAATACCAGGTGTCTGGGCTGCGTAGAGAAATGAATTGCCCCCGGGGACATGTAGGGATGGATTATCAGGGGCCTGCCCTTGACTGACAGAGAAGAAAAACACAAAGAGAGGTCCTGATAAGGTAAGGCAGGGCATGTAAAGACTATAACAGACTTACACATAAAGAGCTGGCGTGAAAGCAGAATAAGACAGTAATTTCCAGGGCAAAGAGGGCCACTTTCTAGATTATGGACATATGCTATCAGCCTAAATTGTAGGTGTGTACTCTAAGTATTTTGTCTGTGGACCTCTTTTGACTAGTAAGATACTTCCTTTGCCAACCTGGGTGACTATCTCAGTTTACAGATATTTTTCTCCTATTTCTCATGATTACGGTTTCTTCATCTGTGAAGATGTCTAATGCTAATTTCTCATAGAGTCATTGCTAGTGTACGTGAAATGCATGGAAGAGTATCTGACAAACAGTAGGCATTCAATCAATGGTTTGCCCTTGCTTCTGGCTTTCTGGGGCCTGCTATCCGGAGAAAAGCTGTCAGTTGTGATCACCGCAAAGCATCGTGCTGTGTTCCTGCTAACATAGAGATGAGAAAGCAAAGCCCTAAAGATGCAGGAGGGTGATTGAACCCAAGGATAATAGGTGACCACATTATCCAGAAACAGTACAGAAGAGCTGATTGTTGGCAGTTTAAAAATATTATTATGGTTTTTCTTTCCTTTGAGACAGGAAAGGGACTTTACTTCAAAGAAGCTTCAGATAGATCTTTCCAAAACTTTATAACCTGGCATATTGCTTGATAAAAATCTGTTGGTTTGGGCAACCTGGGTAGCTCAGTGGTTTAGCGCCACCTTTGGCCCAGGGCATGATCCTGGAGACCCGGGTTCAAGTTCTGCGTCGGGCTCCCTGCATGGAGCCTGCTTCTCGCTCTGCCTCTCTGTGTCTCTCATGAATAAATAAACAAAATCTTAAAAAAAAAAAAAATCTGTTGGTTTAATGAATGACTCTGAAGAAGCCATTCTCATGCATGTCAACATTGCCCCCAGGGAGACATTGGGTCTGTTGCATTCAATGAGTTTGGATAGTTTGGAGTGACTTGACAGCTGGCACGGGGTTTAGGGGAAAATGCAACCAAATTGAAGTCTAGCAGATGAGTGTCTGCCTTCGACTCAGGATATGATCCCGGGATCCGGGATCGAGTCCCACATTGGACTCCCTTAAGGAGCCTGCTTCTCCCTCTGCCTGTGTCTCTGTCTGTCTCTCTCTCTGTCTGTCATAAATAAATAAATAAATAAATAAATAAATAAATAGCTAGATGGAGTATTTTGCTCAGTATTTGCTCAGTATTTTGAGTGAGGTTTCAGTGCTAGGTTTCATTTTACAGCTGGACACGAGAGTTACCACTCTGGTGGTTCTCAACTGAGGACGTTTTTGCTCCCCAGGGAACATTTGGTGATGTCTGGACACATCCTTGATTGTCATCACTGGGAGGAGGAGGGTGATGTCACTGGCATGTACTGGGTAAAAGCTGGGGATACTGCCAAACATCCTACAATGCACAGGACGGCCCCCAGACAAAGCTTTACAGTTTCTTAAACATGACAGTTTAAGAAAGCCAACTCTAGACAGATTTACTGATATAAAGGGCAACTCTAGGGAAGTTATTCTCAAAGACTTCTCTAAAAGAGAACTTGACAATTATCAGCTCAAAGATGTTTTGTCCTCATTCCTCATGTGGTCAGATGACCCTTGGATGTTTGAAATGCATCTCTGTAGCTGTGCTTGCAGATCAGCATGCCCTACATCATCAGCTCCTTCTCCACATACAAAGCAGGTATAGGTCAAGCACTTAGTTCTCTGCCCTAGTGCTACTAACTCTTCAGCTGCTGCCAAGCCTTGCTGGCAAGCCTGCGTCTTTAGAACTTAAAGCCCTTGAGATCAGTGCAGTTATGGGGGCCGTAATCTGATTGGTCCCTACTTTAAGGCTGTAGGGGGCTACAGGCATGAGCTATGAGGAGCATAGCAGCTCTTCACTAAGTGAAAGTGCTCAACAACTCTCCCACTTGGCTGACTTTGGACATGCTAGTACCACATGGGGAGGGGTTCTGTTGCACTACAGCTCGAGGCTTCACTATTAAGGACTCACAGAGAGTTCTTGGCCTTGCAGACCAGTCAGACAAGGACCCTTGGAGCTAGAAGGTGACTTTCATGAGGTGACTTGATGCTCTCACAATCACCTCTGAGACGTATGCTTCAATTCTGCTCTGACGGAACCACCTCACAACATGGCTCGCAAAATAAGACTTTTTAACATTCACTTGTGGCCATTCTGAATGATGACAGAGATGTCACCAAGACGTATTTTAGCAGTTTCGCTTGTGAGTCAGCTGCATAGAACTTGGATGATGTGAGGTTGTCCCCAGGAGGAGGACATTCTTTCGTTTACACTCTGGATCTGTGAGAGGTGCAGAATCTTCTAGCTGTCCAGTTCAGCAAACATTGATGGGACCTCTGCCATGTGGCAGGAATTCACAGAGCCAGCCTAGCAGCAGAAGAAAGCGTGGCAAAATGCAGAATGCACAGGAGGGGAGCTCAGCTCAGCCTGGGGCAGCAGGTGGGGGGTGGAAAAGAATTACCTGCAAAGAACCTGAGTGAGAGACTCGTGGGATGAAAGGAGAGAAGACTCTGCTAGGCATAAAGCACAAGAACCATTCAGATGAGGAGGCATTTTGCCATTGACAGTAAAGAGTGAATTACATTTGCTCTGTTCTTCCCTTGAGCTTCTTGTGTGCTCGTCTTTCCTTACCTCCCCACTCCTCTTTTGAATCACCTTCTCATATGCTGTCCTTTGGCCTCCACTTCTTGGAACTATAAATGACATCTGCCCTGGGCCTCCTCCTCCTTCCCAATTCTTACTCATGCAAGTGCTGTGGACTTAAACTCTAGATTGCCGAGCTCACAGCACCTATAAAATAACAAACTCAAAGCAATGAAATAACTATCAACAAAACAGGACAGCTACTCCATTTGGGACTTTATAATCAAATAGAGTGGAAAGACATGTATATTACAATTATTATCAATGCTACACCACATAATACCTATTATTGGCTAGGCCCTAGAGAAGAAATTTTATGGCCATCATCTTTAATTGTGACACTACTCTGCAAGATGGGCCAATTTCTGTTTTAACAATGAGTTAGTAAGGCTGAGAGATAAGGTATAGGAAAAAACTCAAGAGACACTGGCTTGAAGTAACCTGGAATGCAATATTTGATAGGTAATAGAAATCTTTTTTTAAGATAAAAATTTTAATATAATTTTTGAAGTTTTGATGGCTATTGTCACAGAGTTAGAGAAAATTTTGATAATAGTTTGATAAAACTTGTGATAAGACATAATTACAGCCCCATAAATCACATATTTTACATGTAAACGCTTAGTATATCTCATCCATCTCATTGCTTAAAAAAACTATACTATAAGTTCATGAGCGGAAAGGAGACAAGAGATAAGAAAAAGTCATAAAGTAAAGGATCTGAAGGTTGCAATAGCTGTGGCAGATGGATGACTTTCTTCCCGTGGAATTTTCCAATAGAACCCTATTGGGTCCCATAGCCAGTGTTTGCCCTTGAAATTGTACTTGGTGGAGGTGGAAATGTCTTTCACAGTGTCTATGCTGTTCCTACTGTTCTGAATTACCCCTCTTATTAATTATTATTAACTATGTGACTTGGAGGATGTTATATAACTTTCTGAACTTTGTTCCCTTGTTTGAAAGAAATATAGATTAAAACAACGATGACCTTTTGATTTGCTGTAAAGACTAGCCATAAATGAACATAAAATTGCTTAGCACAGTGCCTGCCATAGAATAAGTTCTCGATATGTACAGGTATTATTACTAAAGTCTGCCTATTTATGGCTTGCCCAAGCCAAGAGAAATATATCTTCTCTCCATGCAGTGATTCTTCCTTCTTTTTTTTTTTTCTTTATTTATTTATGATAGTCACACACAGAGAGAGAAAGAGAGAGGCAGAGACACAGGCAGAGGGAGAAGCAAGCTCCATGCACCGGGAGCCCGACGTGGGATTCGATCCCGGGTCTCCAGGATCGCGCCCTGGGCCAAAGGCAGGCGCCAAACCGCTGCGCCACCCAGGGATCCCTCTTCCTTCTTTTTTTTCCAGAAAGGTAAAAGTCATAAAACTCAAAGTTACCCTTAGCTATAGATTTGAGACTGTCTTCCCTAAGCAAATTCAAATCAATTCCTAATATTTTACAAAAGCAATTATTCTAGTCATTAATATTGATGTCTTGATGTTTACTTCCTTCCTTCCTGCACTTATTCTTCATGCTCTTCCTACTCCCACAGGTTTGTGCTATTTTCTGACTACTAGGTTATGGAAGTGTTTCATTGCTGTTGTTTGATTTCATGTTATGGAATTTTTTTCTTCAAATAAAGTCATATGCAGAGGGCTAATATAAATATAGACCAATGCAGATCTGTTCTCTTTGAAATGGGGTGAATGTTTGCTCCTATTTCCTCCCAATTTTGATATATTTCCTCTGCTTTCCAGAACAATCCTGAGCTGTTTCCAAAGGAACTTTAGAATTTTACTGAATGTGTCTTAGTAACCACTCATATATTAGAAACTATGCCTTGAAAAGATCATCTTGAATCTGAAGTCCTAATATTAATAAAGTGAAATATTTGACATAGAAAAAAAAAGAACCGCTCATCCATGTGAATGAGTATTAGTTCTGGGTTTCCCGGGAGGACTATAGAAATAGTCTTGGTGTGGCTGGGGAAGGAAGGAGGGAGTGGGAAAGGATGGACTTCCATGGTCCCCCCCAATACCCACAAAACATGCATGAGATAGAGTTCTCTGGCCTAGACCAGGCTGTCCAGGACTCCAAACATCTACATGGAACTGAAGCTTGTAATTCAGTCACCCATGTTTCTCCAAATATCTTGATATTATGGTAATGTGTCATCACCCCAATGGTCCAGCCATCCAACCCTCCTTACCAACTACAGAGCACAATCCCCATCATCATGCCTTTATGTTTAAGGTTTCCTCCTCCTGGAATAATACCCATCCTCCCATTTCTGGCTCTCTGACTCATTCCCCACTCTAAAGCCTTTTCCATGAGCCCCTCCTCAATTTCATGCCTTTTGTGTGTTCCTTCATTTTAGCCTCTCCTATGCTCTTCTGTCTCCCTCACATTTGCATCTTGCCTGGGGCAGTGTCTTGCACAGAACAGACAGGGAGATATGCTCACTGAATCAAAATGAGTGGATGCTGTATCGATCAAGTGTTGGGTCAGCGGTCTGTGTTTTTCATTTGGCATTGCTGAATTTGTGCTCCCTACAACACCAGACCGAGGAAGGATCCTTTCCAAAGAAAAGCCAAAGCTTTTCATTTCTAATTTTCTTCCTTTTGGATGCCAAATGGAGACCAGGGGAGATAGACTCATCCAGTTTACTTCTTCAATAGCCCAGTTTCTTTCAGCTTGATCCTGAACTTCAACTAGAAGCTGTGAAATTCCTTTTGGAGTGAGACCTTTTTCATCTTGATTTTGAGAGATTATAATGAACGATTGACCATCTGTTCCTTGAAAGTTAAGCTAGCTAGTCGAGGTGACTTATCTGTGCAAATACTTGATTTTGAAGATTTCAGCACCTCCTGCCTGAGTGATTGCAGAACCGATGGAGAATTGTTTGAATCCAAGATGGTGCTCAGAGAAAGAATTTCAGTGGGATCAATTCTACATACAGACATTTATTGAGAAATATATGGCATACAATGCTGAGTATTAAGATAAACACAAAAATAAATACCATATTCTAATGAGGGAGACAGAACCCCTGTCCTCGAGTAGCTAATCAAGTACAAGGCAAGAGATGCTGGCACATGATCAACTAGAAACATTCTTTTGTTGTTTATATCCAGTTTGTGTTAGGAATTTATGGCATCTTGCAAAAAAACATACGATGCTGGGGGGAAAACAACCCAAGAACATGACTAAGAAAGATCAGGGAAGTGGAAAACAAAGTTAACTAGAGCCAAAATTGAGGCCAGTTCACAAAATATATGCCCTAAAAACTGTGGGAAAGCAAGAACCATCTCTGGAATGGCCATGAAGATATGCCCAGTGAAAGGCACATAGTAGATATACAATAAACAAGGGATACAAAAGGTACATCATCCAGTTTAGGTTTTCATAGCAGCTCTGTTCACTACAACAAAACCACATTTGGAAAATCCAAAATTTCAGGCCACCTTCTCTAGACTGGACTTTATCAAAAAAATTGGAAGCTGGAGACCCTGCTGCCCTACCTTTCAATCTGGGATGAATGTGTTTTGTTGGAAGAAAGGGGAATGGGGAATATGTCTTACAGTTTTACTGTACTCATCTAGTGACTATGACCTTTCTAAAGCATTTCTCTTGAATTGCATCACTATTATATTTTATTTTGATAGGTAGAGTTTTTCTCTCCTTGTTTATAATTTTAATCTTTCCAACTGAAGGCATTTAGAGAGCAGAGAATTCTTTACAAAGATATAGAATATCTTGAGGTCGTGAACTAGTTTTTCTCTTCTGTATCTTTGTTAGTTTCCCTGTTTCTTGAACACATAGCACAAGAGTTTAGTGGGCACTTAATAATGACTTTTACAGTGTTTATTTAATTGGATATCAACAAGTGCTAATTCAGTTTGAGATGAGAGTCTTGTACAAACACAGATGATGGGTGGCAAAGCTCCATTTACATATTAACAGCCGGTAGAGTTTAGAAAGCCAGGGTGGAGAAAAGGCATGTCAATGTGCATGTGTGTCTTCTCCATCAAAGTTCATTCTTTGGCAACATGATTCTAGACTTTTCTGATACCAAATTTGCAGTAAGGGTAAAAGAAATCAATATGAGGGTCAGGAGGAGAGGGGATATGATGTAAAAGGTAGTCACTAAGGGCTATGGGGTATGGAATTCAGCTTTTGATGGAGAGAGTATGGGTGGAGAGAGAAGCTTTCCACTATCCAAAAAACAAGTAAAACAGAATAGAAAAAAAAGTAAAAATGAATAGAAGAATAGAAGAAGCAGGGTAATTTTTAAAGAAATAGCATGGATTAAAAATTAGATATTTAAAAAACCTCCTTTAAGAGAGACAAGTAAAATGAGATATATGTTTTTTAAATTGTTATTAATTTCGGTCCTGTAGCATGTTTATTTGAATAAGAAATCAGAGTAGGACTGCAACCCATGTGAGCAGGGGACTACAGGTCACAAAAAAGTGATATATTTTTGCTTTGATACACGTACTTTTGGTTATACCAGTCATACTTACTCAGAGAATTAGGAAATCGTGTGGCCAGGAGAAGTAGAACAGAACAAAACTATTCATGCACTACCCTAATGTTTTTGAAAGAATAACTTGAAAGCCTAAAGGTAATAAATTTCATTAGTCAATTAACTCCAAGAGCAATGAGATAATATTTTCATCTAGCAAATTGGCAAATATTTTGAAAAGTATCCTTATGTATGAAGTGAATTCTGTTAAGAGTTTTTAATACCCAAACCCCAGACATTAAAAACCCACATATAAGTGGGGAGATTATAAATTGAATCAGAGCTTCTGGAAAATAATATGGCAGTGTATATCAAGTGCCTTAAAAGTATTTATATTTTTGGTGGAATAATTGTTCTAAAGCAATAATCAAAAATAGAATCAGAATATGGAATATTATATCCCCATTGAATTAGGTTTTAATGAATATGTAAAGAAAGTAAATATCCATATATATAAAATGACTTCAATTTTTAAAAAAATCTGTATAGTAATACACCCACATAGACAAAAGGCTGTAAGTAAATTCTCCAAATGTCAGATTTTATTGGACATTTGGAATTATGGGTGAGAGTTTCTGCGTTTTGTTTTTTGGGGTTCTTTTTTGCTTTTAAAAATAAAATCTATATGGATGGGCATGGCTTTAATAATGTGACAAAAATAAACATTTTTTGGGGGGGGGCAAACTAGTTCATAGACAGTCTCATACACTTTGCCTAACAAAGGATTCTGTTAAAATTTCTACCAAAGAAACTTGACATGCAGACCTATCAAATAGATTTGTCACTGTCTCTTCAAAGAAGGAAACTCTGTTTCAAATTCATCCTTAGCCCAAAGCAGCTAATTTGATTTTATCAGTCATCAGGAAAGCCCTTACATTAAATAATTTATGCATTTTTTAGCTCCATCCCTACAGGGCAAGATTCAGAATTTAATGGAAACCATCACACCATTAGCCTGCTACAGCTCATCTAACATCCTGGCTTCGAGAAGCCTGAAGCCTGAAGTATTGAGCGGTCACCTAGAGCATGTTCATTTGATCTGACAGCACTGGAGAGGAATGCAGAGGTAGGAACAAGGCAGGGAAATCACAGTGTGCACGTGTCTGCCTTGGGACGGGAGACCCTGAGAAGAGACTCGAGGATGCCAGTGGCAAAAGCAGGTGCAAAGATGATTCTCCAGTGGATGCCCGCGATGGGATAGTTTCCTAGAGTGTTAACTAATTGTCAGCCCCAAAGTACCTCTCTTTGCTGCAAGACAGCTCAGCCCCGTTGTCCCGGCGTCTGCTGTCTGGACGGGCCCTCGCATCTCTGTTTCTCATTAACAGCCCTGCTCATCTCCAGCCTTATCTCAAGTCATACCTGTGCTCGTCTTCCACGCCTCTTCGCTTTCTTTCGGCTGCTGGCGTGAGAACTGAATTTAATTTGTTCATCATTAAAGGCCTTTTCATCACTCGATTTCTTGGGAAGTTCTGACACTTGTTTATTCCTCTGACAAGCCAGTTTTGAGGGTGAATCGGATGTGGCTTGTCAGGCGCTTGGAAAACAAATCTCCTGGCAGCAAAGGAGTCACTCCGAAGGGGGTTCCTGGCTTTGTCTCAGGACCCAATTTGGGAGACAGCGAAAGGAGGAGCCGCTGTATTTTTTAGAAATAGCATCTCAGTTTCATGTGTGTTGGCGAGAGTAATAGCAGTAAGCCCCGGGCAGGGCTGCCTTTAGAAGTACAAGGGCTACAGGGATTCAGGCAATGGTCTGTGTTAAGAGGGGTTGGCGAGATGCTGGGCTAAAATGCAGACGCTGGAATAAAACCTCCCTACAGAGATGGTAGAGAGGAAAGGCCTGTTAGACTCCTTAAGGAACCAGCTCTCTGCTTCATCTCCAGGCTGCCTCCCCCCCTCACCAAGGAGTATGAACTCAAAGAAGGTGAGGGTGCAAGCTTCCATTTAGAAGATGGACAAGTTCTGGGAGCCTGCTGCAGAGCATCGGGACTGTAGTTAACGATAATGTATCATATACTTGAAACTTGTTAAGAGGTTATATCCTAAAGGTTCTCACCACCCCCCCCAAAAAAAAAAAAAAAAAGATAATTCTGTGACATGATCTAAGTGTTAACTGACACAATAGTGGTAACCATTTTGCACTAGAGGCGGATCAGATCAACACCCTGTACACTTAAGCTTATACAATGTTATATGTTGGTGGTATCTCTCAATAAAGCTAGAGAAAAATTTACTAGAAAAGGTGAAATCCGATGTTCTACAGCTTTTATCTGGCCTGAGAAGCCGAGATGGCAGGCAACACTCTCATGAGTACCATAAGTCAGGCTCTGTGCAGAGTAAATAGATTAAAATAATCTAAAACCATAAGTTTTAGATTAAAAACCACACCCGGCATGTAGAGATAAAGCACACACACACAAACACAGAAACTTTTTTGTTATAGAAACACTCAAATTTCAGGTATTTCTCAAATTGACTGTCCATCCACTCTTTCTTTCAGCCTGGCAGTGGTGATATAGGACATGCCCCACCATCTACCTGTGGTGCAGCTGTGGAAGCTCGGTAACGTGGCTGCTGTGCTTTCCACCACTCAGTACAGCTTCATCCGGGGAGACCAGCCCAGGGCCACATGCTGTCAAGCCTCTACCACGGCTCCTTCATTCATTCATTTGCTTGTTTGTTTAGGATAGAGTGAAGGGATGAGAGAGATCACAGTATTCATGATTTTTTTTTCTTTTTTTTTCTTTTTTTTACAATTTTAACCATGCCATACCCATGCCTGGCTTGGGGGCAGGTAAATCTGTGATTTGGGTTCCTGGGGAGCTAACCTTCTTGTCAGTATTATCTGACCATATCCAGTGAGTATGGCCATTCCTGCCCTGGGAATAGCATCCCCCTAGAATCCCCCTAGTTCTTTTTTTTTTTTTTAAACATTTTATTTATTTATTCATGACAGACACAGAGAGAGAGAGAGTGGCAGAGACACAGGCAGAGGGAGAAGCAGGCTCCACACAGGGAGCCCCACGTGGGACTCGATCCCGGGTCTCCAGGATCACACCCTGGGCCGAAGGCAGACGCTAAACCGCTGGGCCACCCAGGCTGCCCCATCCCCCTGGTTCTATCCTGGTGCAGAATCTTTCTCTAGCTTTCGAGTGTCCCCAGTCAATTGTGGCTTGTTTAAATTATACTCAGGGGCTCCCTAAGGGATCCAGACCCCAACAGCATTCCGGGAGATCCTGACGGAGGCATTCTCTATTCACTCCAGTGTTGGCCTGGTGGTTGGGAAAGTTGTTTTACAATGAAAGAACAGGGGATTCATTTTCCACCATTCTAATGTTTTATTTTGAGAGCATTTCTCATGCTCATGTCTTTGGTGCCTTTTTTTTACCATTTCTACTTGTCTCTCAGGGGCATCTTTCTGCCACCACTCGGTTCCTTATAACCCCCAGGAAGAATACATTGTCTTTCCTCCCCACTGTACGTAGGCACTTCTTCACTCTGTGCCCTGCTCTTCTTTTCTACTATCATTGTAGCACTTGAGAGAACTCGGATCAGTGTATCCTGAGTTCAAATCCCAGTTCTACTTTCCAGCCACGCGAGGTAGCAAGTTACAGAACCTCCTTCAGCCTCCTCATCTGCAAAGTGGAGATGAACAACGCTGCTTATCCCATAGGGTTGTGGTGAAGAGAAAGGAGTGAGTGAGTGCCAGTATTTGCTAACTAGATAAAAGTTGAGCACGACGACGATTCAATAGATGCTGATCATTTGCAATATTCTTGTTGTTTAATTCAATAGGTGTGTATTCAACTTTTACTAGGCTTATTATTGCTTTGGAATCACTCATTAGGGGACTTTTTCATTTTCTTCTCGGACAGAAGTGTTTGTAGCCTACATTAACATTTCCTCTTTGCCTTAATGCCTCCCTTTTGGATCATTGTGAGTCGTTTCCATCTTCTCTTACAGCTTTTCCTTTAAACAACCTTGCTAATATTTTCACTTCTTTTTCTTCTTCCAGTTCAGCATAATCCCAAAGCTTGCCACAGGTGCTGGAAAGAGAGCGGCAACCTTTAGCCATCCAGCAACTATGACGTGGCCAAGGCACGGACTTTCCTTTCAATTAAGAGGCACTCAGCGAGGGCCTCCTTCTAATGGGGAGGTAAATCAGCCACATTTCTGGGGGAGAAACAATTAGTTCCACTTACATTTTACTTGAATTTTCACTCCCCCCCCACCCAGCTTCAGATATGTTGCCCACCACTTTCTTTGTTGTTATCTTGTGCTTAGGTAATTTTTTCCTCTTTTTTCCCCTTTACCTGCTGTATTGGTTTAAATTAAAGTTGGTTGGTATTTCTTTGAAAAGAAAACGCAAGCTTGCTGGGTTAGAAGGTTTTTCCAAGGCCTCTCTGCTCTAGTAAAATCCTATATACGTAGGTCCTGTGAACCAACATTATTTTTGCTGTACAAACACCACGTGCATGTTCTAAGACATGAGTCCTCTGTGTAAGATCCTTTCACACATGCAAAAACAGCTGACATGTCAGCACTTCCATAGAGTGAAAACAAAAGAATCCTGGTTCAGAAAGGTCAGGGCTGCTCTGCAGGGGCCGGTGCATGACTTACCATGACCTTCATCCCCAGCATGAGCAATATGATGGGGGGTATTCCAATTTTATAATTTCTTCTACATAATCTGCTTTCAAAGATGCACCTCAATTTTGAATTCCTTCAACAAAACAAATGTTCATTTTCTGTTGTTGTGTATGATATTACCACAAACTTAATGGCTTAAAACAACACACACTTATTATCTCACAGTTTCTGTGTGCTAGGAGTTCAGGTGTGGCTTGGCTGGATCCTCTGCTTAGAGCCTCACAAGACTACAAAGTTTTGGCTGGGGCTGTGGTCTCCTCTGGGTGAGAACCTGCTTCTAAACTCATTTACCTTGTTGGCAAAATTCAATTCCTTGCTATTTATTGTAGGACCCAGGGCTTCTTGCCAAGGACTTCATCAGCTCCTAGAGGCTGCCCACAGTACATTGCCACATGAGGTTCCCCCGATATGGGGAGAAAGAGAGGAGGGGAGGTGAAGGAGGTAAGAGAGGCAAAGAGGGAGAGAGATCTTAGGGAACCAAACAGGGTCATTTTCTCAAATAGCTCTGGAGGGCCTTTGAGGATTTAACACATACTGTCCAATGTGTGTATCTGCTTTACAAATTAAAATACAATAATACCTGACTTATAGGGCTTTTGTGATAACTAAGTCAATCAGGTAGCAGAAAGTCCTCTGTAAATTATGTAAATGACCTTAAGGATATATATATTATTTCCATGCTTATGGACTCAAGGGAATAAAATTTATCTTATTTTTTTCAAGACTTCTATATAAAGGACTATCTTAAATTTCATAAGAATATAGCAATTCAACTAATTCTCTTTGTAAAACATTTAAGAATTCTGGAGAAAGAGTTCTCTTGATGACCATCTCCAATCCAGCCCCTTCTGCAGAGGTAAACATTGTGGTCAGTGAGTTGTGTGCTTTTATTTACCTTTCAAAATTTTGTGCATTTATTTACAGAATACTATAAATGTACTTAAGGAAATATTTCTCAAGCTAGCATAAAAAGTAAACTAGGTCAATTCCTGGATATGTTTTTCCATGCTTTTTATTATTGAAGACCGAGTTAATTTCATTAAGCAATTTTCAGACTAATCTTTGTTTGTTTTATGCTAGTATAGTGTATTTTGTTCACTAATAAAATACTCATTTAAGAATCCCTGTGAACTTCTGGGAGCATATCATAAGGAAATAGGTGAAGAGGGTAAAAAGGTACAAACTTCGAGTTATAAAAAAGTAAGTCCTAAGGATGTAAGGTACAGCATGGTAGCTGATAGTTAATAATACTGTGCTGCATATTTATTTATTTTTTTATTTTTTTATTTTTTAAATTTTTTTATTTATTTATGATAGTCACACACAGATAGAGAGAGAGAGGCAGAGACACAGGCAGAGGGAGAAGCAGGCTCCATGCACCGGGAGCCCGATGTGGGATTCGATCCCGGGTCTCCAGGATCGCGCCCTGGGCCAAAGGCAGGCGCCAAACCGCTGCGCCACCCAGGGATCCCCTGTGCTGCATATTTAAAAGTTGCAAAGAGAATAATCTTAAAAGTCCTCAACACAAGACAAAAACTTTTTTTTTATAACTATGTGTGGTGATGCATATTAACTAGACTTATTGTGGTGGCCATTTCACAATATATACAAACATCAAATTATTCTATTGCATATCTGAAACTAATATAGAATTATATGTCAATTATACATCGATCAAAAAAATAAAAATAAAAGCATATTTAGAAAGTTAAAAAAATACCTATTTAAGAATCCCTGATAAACATAAACAACCTAAATCTCCTTTAGTCGATGAATGGATAAAGAAATATATGTATATATCATATATATTCTATTCTAATTATATGCAACACACACATATATATATATCATATATGTAATAGAATATAATTCAGCTAAAAAGGAAGAAATCCTGTCATTTGTGATAATATGGATGAATCTGGAGGGCATTATGCCAGTGAAATAAAGCAATCAGGTAGCAGAAAGTCCTCTGTAAATTATGTAAATGACCTTAAGGATATATATTATTTCCATGCTATGGACTTAAGGGAATAAAATTTATCTTATTTTTTTCAAGACCTCTATATAAAGGACTGAATATCTTAAATTTCATAAGAATATAGCAATTCAACTTATTCTTAGGAGAAAGGAAAATACTGAAGGTATTACTTATATGTAGAACCTTAAAAAAAAAAACAATTTTATAGAAACAAAGAATACGAGAATAGTTGCCAGGGGTTCAGAAGAGGGGCTTATGAAGTGATGTTGATCAAAAGGCACAAATTTTCAGTTACAAGAAGAATAAGTTCTGAAGATTTAATGCACAGCATTGTGACTATAGTTAATAATACAGTATCACATACTTAAAAGTTGATAGTAGATCTTAAGCATTCTCACCAAAAAAAAAAAAGTTACCCATGTTAACTATGTGAGGTGGTGATTGTATTAATTATCTTGATCTTCGTAGCTACTCTACAACATATATATATATCAAATCATCACACTGTACACTTTAAATATATACAATTATATTTGTCAGTTGTTCCTCAATAACTTTTCTCAAAATCACATAACACAATTGAGACATGATAAAGCTACCCAAACTGGTATCTACTAAATTGGTTTTGTTCTCATTATTGCTTCGGAAAATGTCTCCTCTCAGTTCTCTCAACGGGCCTTTAGGATTTTTTGCTTCTCTGTTGGTTTAATGTATTTTTGCTTATACAGAAATACTGCAATAACCATGGTTTCTTTTTCTTTTTAAGGATTTTTTTTCATTTATTTGAGAGAGAGAGAGAGAGGGAGAGAGAGCGTGTGCACAAGTAGGGGGAGGGGCAGAAGGAGGGAGAGAAACAGACACCCCACTGAGCAGGGAGCTGGACACAGGGGCCCGATCCAAGGACCTGGAGACCATGACCTGAGTTGAAGTCCAGGCACACCTGAAGTGACCATACTTGAGTGTAATTCCCTGTGTTCATTGGTAAATTTTTCCATACAGTAAATGCTATACAGTAAATATTGAGATGCAAAGTAGAACTTCTATACCATAGGTTATGTATATTTTCAAAGTTCATGCAGAAAGTGTATACTTCCAATTGGGAAAAAAGAAGTGCCCAACATAATTGGATATTTTATTCAGTGTTTAATCACCATACATGCTCACAACTTCGTTTTTGACAGCCTCTCCCAGCCAGTTTCTGATTCTCTTCTATGGAGGGAGACCCAGTCCATAATCCTAGCTCCAGTACTCCCGAGCTGCGAGACTCTCAGCAGAACCCTCTATGAGCTCAGTTTCTTTACAAGTAAAATGAGAATAAGATCTACAGCCAAGTGCTACTGAACAATTAAATGAGATACATCTAGCATAGTGCTAGCACACAAAAGATACTCAAATAATTAGCTCCCTTCCCTTAATGATCAATTCCATGAATTTAAAGATTGTGGAGTTAGCATGTGTGGTCAGAGATGCAACTTAAATCCACACTGTAACTGTTACTGGGAACTACAGTGATCCTGACCAGACCCAAGTCTACATGTCAAAATCCAGACGTTCCTTGAAGATCATCTAGGACCTACTCCAAACTCATCCCAAGAAATAAAGCCTGGTCAATTCTTTTAGAGTGGACATCCCACTTAGCATTTCCTAGCTTCCTCCTACCCCCTGGAAGGATTTGGGACTGTTCCCTTTATATCCTGATGAAGCCCTGTATATCTTAGCTCCAGGGGCCCATGGTAAGGGAGAACAGCTTCTATTCCATAATTCCTGTTCCTGTCTGATTATCCAATCCATTCTTACGGCATAAAGTGACAATGGACTAAATGATTATTGCTTATTTGATTATATTACAACTCAGGTAACAATTATTTCTTGAGCACGTGGTATTTTGCATTTGGCCTTGTAAAGGTAATTTCCTCTTATTTCTCCTTCCCATCTTTCCCTTCCTACCTCCCTTCCTTCTTTCCTCCCTCCCTCCCCCTTCCTTCCTTCCTTCCTTCCTTCCTTCCTTCCTTCCTTCCTTCCTTCCTTCCTTCCTCCCTCCCTCCCTCCCTCCCTCCCTCCCTTCCTTCCTTCCTTCCTACCTTCCTTCCTTCCTTCCTTCCTTCCTTCCTTCTTTCCTTCCTTCCCCTCTTTATGATATTGAATGGCATGTAGCTCCTGCTTTGCCTCTAGCTCCCAGTCCCACGCCCCTGGCCAGTGACAAAGGGGAGAGGGTATGGTGGCATCTTGCCTGTTTACTGCTCATGTCTCTACTTCTTTCCCTTGACCTTGCCACACCACAGTGTTCATATGGCTTCTGGCCAAGAGACCAGCTTCCCCAGACCCATACTGCAACTGTCATTACTGATTATTATTTATCCCTACCCTGAGGGGACCCCTCTGACATACACAGGCCAAACCGGGGCAGTTTTCTGTAGGAGTTTAGGCAAGATCACAGATTAGAACACATGGTGAGGAGGAATGCATAGTGACAATTTAGAACTGACTTGATCATATTCTGTTTTCCACAGTGTCTGATTGTGTTTCTTGGCATAACAAACCCAGTGGGATAAACTTACTATTTTTATCAAGTATTTTAGAAAACAGTTGAAAAACTACTTGGTAAATGGAGCTGAATCCCAATTCACCATAAACTGACAGACCAGTCTATGTGATTCATCACTTGGGAAAAGTTTATTAAGTTCCTCCTATGCATCAGCTATTGCATGTGGGATTGGAAGACCCTCATCCTTGGCACACACCCTTTCCTGTCTCTCTCAGACTCCATGGTCATACCTATTTCTGGGGAAGTGATAAAGATTTAAGTGCTACTGCATAAAATAAGTTCTCATTTATTGAAGATTGAGATTATCCTGAACACTATGACAAGTATTTTGCCTATTTAACATACATTATGTCCTTGGATCCTCATTTAAACTCCCTGAGATAAGTACTTTACTTATTTCCATGGTAACAGCAGAGAGATGGTTTGCAACTGCCCATAGACACACAGATAGGAAGTGGTTAATGCCAGGGATGAGCTCCTAGGAACTATGCCTTTTGTTTGTGCCTGGAATAATGGCCTGACTCCCTGCCTCAAAACGCTAGCATCGGGATCCCCTTTCTCTTCAACACGGAAATGGGAAGGATCCTACTTAATCTTAGGACTTGTCATCTTTCTCCAGGTTCTACCTAGGAGATACATGTCTCCCACAATTCTGATTTCACTCATTCATGTGGCAACCTGCTCTGCCCAGTATCTGTCCTGTCCCACTTACTACTGCCTGACCCCACATGTGGACCCAGTGCCATCTTCATTCCCCCCAAGACCACACTATTGATTTAGTAAGAGATTATGAAAGCCTTTGGAACACAGAAGGGGATTAAATGCTCGCAGCATAAACCCTCTGCAGACTTCTCACAGCACTGCCCTTGGTGATGTCCTTTGAGACCCTGTGCTGAAGGGGCTACTTTTTCTCACCTGTTGGGAGACCTCCAGCAAGCACCTCTGCTCTGGGCCCCCATTCCACTAAAACCTATATCAAACCAACCAACTACAAGACTCTCCCCTAAGGAGCATAATCTGCGTCCCTGTTTCCATCCCCGAGAAGGTTTTACTCTATGATGCAGAGTCCTGTGATGTGCAAACATCCAGCTTAGAAAAGGGTCTGAGTTTCTTTATGCAGAATCAAAATGCCCTTTCAACAACTGTCTGTGTTCTCTGTTGGCAGCAGCTCCACAAAGATAAATTTAAGACTGTTATCTGTAGACTCATAAGGATCCAGCTGGAAGCTTTAAAAAACAAACAAACATTTTCCCCATGTCTAGCCATGAAGCTTTGAAAAACTATCAGGGTTCATTGTCATTCAGGATGCCCAGTTTTATATTCATGAAGTATTTCTCAGTTGTGAAAACCATTTCCCATCTATTATCTCCTTGTACCTTGGAGATCGGTTGTCACCCTTGGAGAGAACATTCCACATCTTCTCGTGGAGTTGTATTGATCCTAAGTTCAGAGTAAGGTGTGAGCTTGACTCTGTTTGCTTGTTTTCCTTGTTTTTTCCTGGATCCTTTTCCCATTCTGGAGTTATTCCTCCTCCAAACTTCCTCTTAGCTAAGGCAGGATGTGCGACTGGGTTTTGGTAACTCATGGGGGATCTCATTCTTAACGAAAACCATGACGGTTCTTTATATAGGATTTCCAGGAACTGACGAACATTCTTTTGCTAATAAACTTCTTGACCACAACTGGTTCTGTGCAGGTGTGCATTTTTAAACAATGAACTGGCGGTTCAAAATGGGCTTAAACTAAATCCCACACAAAGAGGCATAGTTTTACACACCAAGATCATTCTGTTGCTTGTCCTCTCTGCTTTGTGTAGACCGAAAAGGCTTTTAGAACCTCAAGCACGGGGTGTTTCCATAAATCACCCTCACACAAAAGGACTGCACTTCAAAATCACTTTGGTTCCTCTTTATCCTTTACCTGGCTTTCAGAGTAAAAGGGGTGGAGGGCGAAGAGGAAAAAAACCGAATCATTATTGGTTCATTGATATGTTTCAAGGCATCTAGGCAGAAAGGAGAGGCTTGTCTCTTTTCCATGTGTGGGACAGAATTAAATCTGAAGCCTATCTTAAACCTGATAAAAAAAAATGGCACTTGTGACTCTATCTGTTCATGAGGAAAAAAAAAAAAAAACCATAGTCCATTGAGATAAGCCCCTGGAAGATGCACAGATTCTCTCAGGTCCAGAGTAATAGAAAGTATGTTACAAAGATCCCATTTTTGTCCCCAGTAGATGAACCTAGCCTAAAAAGAAACAAGACAACAAACCAACAAAACAACAACCACAGCAAAAAAAAAAAAAAAGAAAAAAAAGAAAAGAAAACCCACAGAGTTCACCTGCTAGTCTTGGGTCCATTGATCCATGGGATGGTTTGGGCAAGTTTTGCCTGGTTCTTTATATGCAGGCTACTGTATTTATTATCTCCCTTAGGATTCCAATTTTAATGCACTTGGCCATCTCAAGGAGCCTGTCACTCTGTCTAATAGCCTTTGAGAGTCCCAGGTCCCAGGGTGTGTGATTTCCAATCTTTGCATCCTCTTCCCATGGCATACGAAGCCAGCAGCCTAACAGAAAAAGCTTCCAGAGAGAGAGAGAGAATGAATGAAAATGATTCTTTCTATCCAATAGCATAACATCTTGGTTTAATGTTACCCACGTAGGGAAACAGGAAAGAAATTAATGGATGAATTTATTATCACAGTTATTATCAGGTAACCACAAGCCCAGGTCTAGTTTCATGACTAGCACTAAATCTGTACTTGGCAGGGTTTCATCACCAATGGGAAATCTGACAAGCAGGCAGAGAAACCAATAGGATTTTAAAATGTTTTTTGAATTATCCTTTCAATATTCAAAAGGATATGTTTCTGTAAAACATAGCAAGTCTTATCTTCTGTGCAAACTTGTGCTCATGACTTATTTCCCGTACACGTGGTAAATTAGCAAAGCATGCTCTAAATTTGCTGACCTTTTATGAAGATAAATTCTCCAGAAGGATAAGAATGAGCTCTCCTTTTAAAATCCATTCCTGGGTTTCTCCTGGCCTGGAATGCAAACTAGATGCTTCTCACGTTTATGTGCAATTGTATGTGAGGCCCCCCCTCAATCAAGAAAATCAATCAAAGAAGGAAGTCTTATATCTATATAGAGGGAGTCTTGAATTAGCATACTGTTAAACGATTTCTATACTGCCAGAAAAGGAAAACACATTTTTCCTAATTTTCTTCATTTTTCATCTTATACATATACATACACATATACATATACATATACATATACATATACATATATGTGTATATATATACACACATATATTTCCCAGTGAAGTCTGGCTGAAAGATCTCCTTACACATTAAGTGAATCCAGTGGGGAATTACTCTGGCTGGAATGCTTGCTGCAGTTTTGATAACGAAACCACTGCCGTGGCTGCATTTTGTGAGCTTCATGTTGAGTCTTCAGACTTACAGTGGGCTAAGTCACCTAAAGAAATCACCTCACTGCTAGTACAGCTCGAAACCAAAGGGCCCCCAGAAGGACTCAGAGCTTGAAATTTGCAGGATATACGTGCATTAGTTGTTTATTTGAGTTTCCCGTCAACTCTCTGATGTAGATGCCACAGGAATTGTTTTGGATGTTTTACAAAGGAGGAGACTGTCTGAAAGTGAGCGAGTTTCTTGCTCTGGACCAGCTCGGCTCATGGGGACAGAATCACAGTCAGAACTGTGGGCTCTCATCACAGATGTTGCAAACACACCAAGGAGGTCTTCGCAACCCAGCAAGAAGGAACAACCATCTGTCTCCATCATCTTGGTATCCCCTGCTTTGGGTCTAGAATAGGTGCTCAGCAAACAGTTGCTAGCTGGGTGAGAGCACCAGCAGACTACAAGGATGAGAGCAGAGCAGGCACGTCCAGGGCACATTCCTGGGTCAGCCTCCATCGGTGGCAGCCTATGCCACTGTCACGTGGCCAGTTTCGGGGAGGCATGGCCCGCCTGGTGTGTAGTGGATTTTGTCACAAGACCCAGGCTGCTTCGAGGCTCTCTTCTGCTGAGTCCAATTCACGGGCTTCGGGCGTCTGCTCCCCCCTGTACTGACTGTGACACAGCCCAAGCTGGAAGCTGTAATACTCATTAGACGTACTTCCAGGGCGTTTGCATCCAGCCAGACAGAAGTGCTAAAACACATTTGCACCTAAGTGACTGTAGGTCCATCAGTTAAACGTCAACAGGAAGTATCAGATGGGGATTAACGTATTACAAACTCTAAGCAAAAGATCACTCAGATTTCATGAGACTTCGCGATGGGAGAGACAATAACTGTGTCCGAATCTTATTTATTGCTCAGCAATATATAATACGTGATTCCATTTCTCGAAAGGGATGCAGGTCAGACACTCTAGAAATGAAACTGTGTGCAGTAAAGATACTATATTTTGCTGGAATTTAAACTATTGACATATTTCATGTGGCAGGAAGGAAGTTTGAAGCTCTTTACCGGACACAGGTTCCATTTTCGTTAGTATGTTCTTAAGCCCATTACCTAAGGGTAACACTATTAGGTAATGAACCATAAGGCAAAGGTGGGTTGTACAAATAAAGAAAGGTATCCTGGGATGAACTATTCTTACATTTAAATATGAGCTGAAACAATCCATTCCTTTTTTTAAACCTCTAGACCATAGGCATTTTTTTTTTTTTTATGTAACAGGTAACAAAGATTATTTTAAATAAGCATGCCCTTGCTCCATAGTCTAAAGCTTCAGCTGTACGACTCATGCATGCTCATGCCCCAAATTCCAGGCATGAGCTAAGAATATATTATATTATAACTCACATACGAACCTCTCTCTTGCCCACCATTAGAATTTTAAGTCCCAGGCTAAGACTAGGTCTCTAGCTGAGTACAAATTTCAGTGGGATTTGGAAAAATCCTTTAAATAGATTTTTATTGGTTTTTAAGAACAGGGTTATTTTGTGTTAATAATGGGCATACATTAGGCTTTAGATAATTGCTTTATGTAACTTAGAGTTTTGGCTTTCAGCTAAATAAACACTCTATGTGTTCACAGGTGTATTGTCCTCAAGGGCACTCGGCTTTTAAGGGTGGCGGCTGTTGCCAAGGTGTTGCTGATACAGTTCTGCGTATAATTTATTGGAAACAGGTGCTGGCTCATGATGAAGATAGACAGGAAACTAAAGCAGACAACATGTTTAACCACCATTAAAAAAGTTCAGGTTCAGAGAGACAATGTGTCTGAGATGTTTGGGGGATGTTGCCAGCATCCCAGTGCGAGTTTAAAAGCTCCTGCAGCTCAGCATAAGGAAGAAATTGTACATGAATTTCAAGCAGCCCAGCCTAATGAGTGCCTGATGCGATCCTGCCAGATTTAATTGATTACACAAAAATTTTTTAGTTTGTGTAAGGCTAGCAAAAAATTATAAAATACTTTCCTAAGCTAATTGTTAAAAATTACTTTCAAATGAGGTAATGACCGTTAGTTTTCAATTATCTGGACAGTGGATTAAGCTACAATGCGTTTTCCCTAAACCCAAAAAAGTATTTGCTTTGGATTCCGTCTGTGGATCCTTGGGTGTTGGGAAGAGCCTAGGATTAGTGTCCCCAGGGCGTTGGCACTGGTTAGGGCAATGAGGGAAGAGACGGGAGTCAGCAGCCTGGGGTCTGGATGCGCCCCCCTCCCGGTGGGTGCCACTGGCCCTGGAGCTGGGTAGCGGGCGAGGCTCTCAGGTCCTGTGTCTGCCTCGCCGAGGAGTGGAAATAGCCTGGGGTGAGCCCTGCAACCAGCTTTGCCTCACTGCTACCCCTTTCTCCCCAGTAAAAAGTGAGGAGACATATCACCTAGTGCTCTGTGAGACATTCCCCCCTGTGAAGAGGTATTTGTATATTTTCCCAACTAATCTCCAGTCTATCGGCATGCCACATAATACACATGTGCAGTAAATATGCATACTAAATACAGCTGAAAAAGAAGTTGTTAAGAGTGCGTGCACAGTTTTTCAACCTCAAAAATCTAAATATCTTGGCCATTTACATGTTTAAAAAATACCCACAGGCATCAGACCACATTACGGACTAATGGCCTGCCAAATTTCGTTTTGGGGAAAAGAATCTACATTCGAGTTACAACACACGAGTGTAAAAAAAGCAACTGAAACAACAAAATTTGGTGAAAAACAGTTTTCGACCCCCAGGCTCGGAACCTATGTGCCAAAAATGTTGACAAAACTTTATACCAACACCAGCGGGCATGAGCAGTTTAATATCTGCTTTATGTGAAAAATCATTGACAATTTAATGCTTGCATTAATTTGAAAGAATTTTATGCAGTAGGTAGAAACTTTTTACATTACCATTCCTAATCTCTACCAGGCTTCTTACTCCCTTCTCAGGGGGAAAGTGACTGACAGGGCTGAAAAAAGCCAAATCCGCTGAAGGGCCATGCAGCTGCTTTTATCACCCTTCCACCAGCACCATCCCTGCCTGAAATGCAGGAATTCGGCTTGCAGGCTGCTCGGAGCCTTCAACGGGGGTTTAGCATAGGAAAGCAAATAGCTGATGTAAAAATAAACCTTTTATTTAAAAAAAAAAAAACTTTATAAGGCCCCTTTATTTAGAAGGAGAGTCACTCAAATAAATACACCGTTAACAAACTTATATAATGAATAATAATATATACTGTAGCAAGTGATGACATGGAATCCCACAAAACAAGTGCTGAAATCTGATGATTGATTATCAAACCGATAGGATAAATAAATCTTCTCCAATTAATAGCTAGTCTCGGGGATGGGTTTCTATAGAAATAGTCCACAAGAAAACGTGCCAGTCGCGGAGGTTCAGGGAGAGTCCAATCCTGAATTTAGCAGGGCTGGGCTGGCCTGCAGCCCTCTTTCCAGTGTACCTCTGAGCCTGGAGGTCATTGTGAGATGAGTCCAACTCACGGAAGGAGAAATACGGCGTTCTCCATCTGAGCTAATGAATTATCCAAGCCATTCGGGACCCACATGTCCAAGTATCAGAAGACGCTATTTTTAATTTATTAAAAAGGGAATTGAGAACCAACCTGGTTTCCTTGAATGTGTTTCTTGCCAACAGACTGATGAAAGCGCCCATTCAGAGATTTTTATTCTCTAGGTTCTGGTTTCCTAGCTTTGCATCCTTATTCTTCTCTTGGAGTCAATGTGGATAGCCCAGTCAAAAGCTTCTTATTGATTTTGGAAGGGAGCTGACTTCATGTTTGTAGCTGGCCGTGCTCTGATGTCTCGACAGCAGAGTTATGGGGAATAATGACCAATGTGGAACCCCAGATGGCCAGCTACACGCCCACAGCTCTCCCTTCACATCATTTAGCAGGATCCTTGTTTCGAAGCAATGGAAGGAATATCTATCCAGAGATCCCATGAATGCTGCTTTGTGACTCTGCTTTACACCTAATTTTAAGATAGGGAAGTTTCCACAGACCGTACCTGTTGGATAGTACTATGGTCAGCAAGGAGAATGAACCTTACAGAGCCTCTGGTCCATCTGACCAGCTATCCATCCATCCATACACCCTTCCATCCATTCCTCCAAATTGTGTCCTGTCTGCTCGGTTTCTTCCTATGGGAATACCCCTAAATCTCTTCTCTTCTAAAGTGGTGTATTAATTATGTCTTTTTATTTTGTTGCTTTGATATCTTGGCACTTTGTTGGACACCGAAAGGGACTGTCCCTGTCAGGGTTAGCTAAATTTTAGAGAGAGCAAACAGCTCACCAGGGAACATGCCTTTCACATGCAAACCAACCTATCTGAAGCCCAAACCTCCAACTGCCTCTCACACTTGGGCCATTATCTCCCTGCACTGATCACTCCAGGCCCAAGTACCAGACAACTAGGGACAGCCTCAGTGCTTCAGAGGCCACCAAAATGACTCAAATTAGCCAATCCAGAACCTGTTTAGCCTGCTTACCCTGCTTTGCCCATTCCTTCCCTTGAAAACACCAATCAAAGTTCTTGCCTACATTTTCCCTCTCCTTTCTCTGCCTCCTAACTTGACCGTGGCACTTCCCTAAGTGGCCCTGCATGGTGTGGCATGTCCCCTCCTCTTGGGAGCTGTAACCAATTACCTTCTCAATGGCAGTTGTCTCCAGATCTGTTGGCCTCATTATACCTGAATAATAATAAAACCTGCATTTCAATCAGGTGGAAGAAATAAATACACCTTCCTTCAGAGCCTCTAAGTAGTTCTAGTAGAATGGAAGTGGTCCTGAAATCAAAGGTCAAGAAACGTAGTGTAACTAGGTGGTTCTGGCTAAACCATCTGATTTTACCCAGGTTCAGTTTCCACTTCCATCAACATGAACAATTCCCATTTTGCTGGAGTTTTATAAAGCAAAACTATGCTTTTATTTATGTGTACTATGTAGGTACACATAAATAGAAGACCCAAGTGTGTGATAGGAAGAGTTGAATCTCATATCATTTCCTTAGGTAGCTTGTCCTTTCTTGCTCAAGTTTTATAAACCCCACCTAAGGACCCTGTCCCTGTGTATGATCCCCATTTTGCTGCTGGGGACAACAGGGAGGCTCATGGTCACACTCTGTGTGGGTAATAGAGTGGAAGGCAGTGGTTGAGAGCACAGAAAGTGGAGTCTGATTTCTTGGGGGGTTGGGTGATGAAACCCCTCACTGACTGGGTAGTCATAGGAAAGTTACCATTATGTGCACTGTGGTTTCCTGGTCTATAAAATGGGGACAGTTCCCTACTTCATAGGATTGTTTGGAAGATAAAGCCAAGTATCACACTTAGAAAACAGTGGATGTCCTATGAATGTGAGGAGTAGGAATAGGAGCTGGCATGGGGTGGTAATGGTGCAGGTCCTAGCAGCTTCTCATGACTGCAATCCTTGACGTTCCATTGCAATACCCTCGTACTGTGGCCAAATGCCATTTCTCTGGTCCACTGCCTTCTAGAGAATGGGGGTGCTAGTTTAGCTACTACTTTTGACCTACACATGACACACATTTTAACTAAACCTCAAGCAGGAACTCAAGTATTACGTGTAGAATCTTACACCTAAGCAATTTTAACTGTTATGAATGAGATGTTTAAAACCAGTATCAAGTCCTGCAGGTTTATGAAATAAGTATACAGGAACATCTGAAAAGGTTGTAAACCCCCTGATATTTGATTTGACTCCAACTGAGGCCCCTCTAAGGCTGAGCTGAGACTTAAGCGTCCTTCCATTAGACAAGGGTGGGGTTTCTCTCTTGCCCACTGCTTATTCTCTTGCCCCTCAAGAAACTTGCTCCTGGTGGATATTTGCAAAGCATGCTGGGTAATAATGACAAATACTGCTCATGAATGCAGGAATGATAACCAATAGATAAATGATTAAAATGCTGATATAGCAGGAGTCCATGGACTTTACAGCCAATCTGAGCCAGCTTTGAATGTAAACCGTAGTACTTGTGCACCACATTTGCCTTCTCTGAGGTTGTTTGTTCATCAAAGGGATGAGAATGGCAAAGGGACCTTGCAGGGTTATAACTCTGGCTACGTAATAACAGCAACTAGGACAGTTAACACTTGTTGGGCTCTTACTGCTGGCCAGGCACTGTGTTGATTCATTTTAACTCAAGCAACAACCCTCCAAAATGGTGGTCATTATATTATTATCACAGTTTATAGATGAGGGCCAGAGGCACAGGGAGGTAAGATGACAGTTGGAGAGGATCTGAACTGAGGAGGCTGTCCTTAATCACTCAGTTATAGGGTCTTTCAGCAATATCTCCTCAGTGTAGTCATTGCACATTTTTCTTTGGGGTCTCTGGAACAAGGAGTGTCAGGATCCGTCCCACCTCATCCAGCTCTTTTCTACTCAAGATCCCACTGCCCAGCCCCCTCACTGCCAAATCCCTTCTATTACCAGCTCATATCTCTGAAAATGCAATATTCCCTCAACTCCCAAATTCAGGCTTCAGGAGCTTGTGGAAATGGAAGAGTCCAAAAGGCCAGGGAGGGGGCCAGGCTGCCTAGAGAATGGGCCCAGGGAAACTTGGAAGCAACACTGGAATGAGTCAATCAGTCAGCAAGTATTTATTTAGTGCTAGGCAGCTTGGGGGATATGGAGAAATTATAAGACGCCATCCGGTCCTCGGCTGGATTTCTGGCTGGGTTCCCCGCATACGAACCGGGTCTGGAGCTGGGGCCTGCCCAGCCTGTGGAAGGCTGCCATGGCTCGTGAGACCGGCTGCCTTGTGGGGCAGCAGTGGGTGGTGGGTAAGAGCAGGAGCTGGGGATAGAAGGGCCAAGTCCCTGTTTCAGCCATGTTGCCCACCACAAAGGTGGCAAGCACTGGACCTCAGTTTCCACAGTCATGAAATGGGAGCAACAGCAGTACTTGCCCAGTCAGGGATTGAGAAGTTCATGCACAGAAAGTGTTTAGCCCAGCAGCAGGCATATTGTCTGCTCAACAAATGTGGGTTCCTATTAGGAGGCATTGGTTGCATCAGATGGTAAAAGGAAGTGTGTTCTGGAAGCCCTTCATGTCCTTCCTCACATCCTTGTGACCCCTTTTACATCAGCCACTGCTGTGGCAACCACTCCACCCAGGTATACCAAAGAGCCCCTCTCACACTCTGCCTCAGGGCTCCTCTGACAAGGTGGCAGGGGAGCTCCCATTAGCAGCTTCTGGGGGCCTGAGAGTGGGAGAAAGTTAACACCTCTGGGGACACTTGACCAATAGGGGACAGAGCTGGTGGAGAAATACTTTCCCCTTCAGTCTTTCAGGCTGACAATTCTGAGGTACATTCAACATGGCTCCTTCAAAGGTCAGACTAGGTGGGACAAGACCCATCGTGGAGGCCAGCTGGCACACACCCTCATATTTGCTTTCCCTCTGTTTCAGCTGTACCCTCCCCACTTCTCCCCACTCTCCAGAATGAACCACCTTGTCTTACACTCTGCTTTGTGTAAGTGGGCGGGGAGCAGGGAGTAAAGTGGAATGGGGTGCAGAGAGATGGTGTAGCATAATGGCCAAGACTTGGGTCAGTTTTGTTTTGGAAGTGTGGCTCTCCCCACTACTGGCTGCTTGAAGGAGACCAAATGTCTGTGATCTCATGTAAGATGGGGATACGATGACACTGGCCCATGCAGTTGTTTTGAAGATTCGAGAAAATAGTACATAGCAAGTGCTTATCCTGTGCCTGGTGCAGAGAGCGTGGGTCTCCAGGAGCAGCACCAGAGACCAGGATTCATGGGAAAGTGACTTATTGGGAGGAAATCCCAGGAGAAGCCAGAGGAAAGTGGGAGAGGATGAGGAAGGAAGCTAAGCAAGTATATCAAGCAAAGTTACACCCAGGATCATTTTGGCTGAATTCCCTGGGGGAGCTCTGGAAACAACGTGGACTTATCTCAGGGTGAAGTGGTGGCTGAGTACGATTAGGCACGTGGACTCCAGTAGGCAGAGAGCAGCCACCCACAGCGAGCTCAGGCGCAGGCTGCTGGGAATGGAGGCACACTGGGAACTGTGCAAGGAAGTGAGAAGGGGTCCGAGGACATATGGTGGGCATTGACCCCGTCAGCCACAGTATACTAGTGGTGCTGTTGTTTTGGTTATTACACTTCTGCATTTTTTCCCAATGCCTTCTAGAATTATAGAGGAGCCAGGCTTTAGAGCATGCGAAGTACCAGCTTCCCCAACTCCCTTCAGCCTTTGCTTCTTGGATTTCCTCTTCACTGATGTTCACCTGGCGACAGCTTCTCTGGAGTACCGGCCTCTTGCATGGATCTCCTGCCAACTGTCAACAGCAGCTCAAGGGTTCTCCAGACCCCAGGAAGGGTGCTTGGAGATGCCCCAGGGATGGAGGCAGTCAGGCTTTCTATCTCTGAAGCTCCACACACTCTAGGTCCTCTCCAGGTCACTGGTGGAGACCACATGGGAAGGGCAGGTGGATGGCAGGCAGTAGATGTAGCAGGGAGACCAGGTTGGAGTTGGTGGTGGTTAGGGTCTTCTAGATGAGAGGTGATGGTGGGATCAACACAGGCAGAAGTGGGAAGAGGAGTGATGGGGATGGATTAGAAAGTTATTAGTTTTTTGCTTGGCTATAGGATGTGAAGTAGAAAGGAGGCTCTGAGGAGGATGCCCTGGCTCTTTTTTCCACTTGGGCAAATGGGTAGATGTTGGTGACACTCAGTTGGATGGGAAACCAGAAGAGAAGCAGATTTCCTGGGAAAGGCCATAGCAGTTTGGGTCCCTTTTTATTTGAAATGTATGAGGGACAAGCAAATTAAACTGTCACTGGGCAGAGGGGTCTGCAGTTCTGGGAAGGCAGCTTGCTGTGGCTACAGACTAGAGGCTGAGCTAGGACCCCCCATCACGGAGGGACAAGCCTGTGGTGTGGCCTGGACCATTGTGTGACTTACGGGGGGTGAGTCCAAGACATCAGTGACTCGTGTCCCTGCCCTGAACAGCACAGACTTGGTCTCGTGTTGCTCCCTCCACTGTCCCACCAGTCTTAATGCTTCTGGCAATGGAGTATTTCAAACATATTGTTGACAGGTTTCCCTTTGGGAGAACATGCTCAGGGCAAGGAGCAGGAGGCTACTGTCTGCTCCCCAGCTTCCCCCACCCTGGCTTTCCCCTTGACACTGCTGGTGAGGGTGGCTCCTGCTGGGTCTCTCTGGCAGAGAGCTCTGGTACTGCTCCCCCACCACACCTCCAGGTAGTGAATTCCTTCAGGCTCTCCAGGCTCTCCAGGCTCTCCCTGACTCTGAAGACCTGGCTAACTTCTTAGAGTAGTCCCTTAGAGCTCTATTACTTTTCTTAAAATCATTGATCTCAGCTCATAATTATACTTTCCTTCATCTCCTAATTTGGCCATCTTTCCCGCTAATTTCTTAGCTCTGCTTTTGTTCACTATTCTATTCTTAGGACCTTGCATGGTGCTTTCTGAGACAACAGAACTTCAATAAATGTTTATTGAATGAACGTGTTGCTTCTGGTCCCATCTCTACCTTTGATAACCTGGGTCCCAAACTGAGAATAAAGATTCTTAACAACATAAACCATTCTACTTCCTTTTATCCCCTTAATTAAAATCATACCAGAAACATTAATGGTCCTCCCACAGGTCTCTGTTCTGTTGTATCTGTGTTCTGGGTTTCCAGTATGTTCCAAGTTTCCCGCTGGGCAGCCTTAAGGCCTATCTCTCCTCAGGTAGAGAATCCTGGGGGCTTTCTCAGTGGCTTCGCATATGGATCTTGAAGCCAATGCGCGACTCAGCTGTCAGAGCCTGCGGAAACCTTAATTACAGAAAACATGGACATCACGGAAGACGTTTCTAAGCTTTTCAAACTGTAGGTTCCATCTGGAAAATTTCAAAAAGGTTGACCACGTGGTGTAGTCCACATTACATAACCCATGCCCAGCTCCCCTGCTTATGTTCCCAGACACTCTACCAAAAAAAAAAAAAAAAAATCAAGACATTTTTACCTCAACGTATCTGGAGTCCTTATGGAAAACCTTCTCAAAATGTTCGTATCTATGCCCAAATTCAACATGTGAACGCTTTTCCTTGCTTTGCCTCTTTGAACACTCGTGTGGGAATAGGATCTTAGGCCGTCTAAAGATTCCTTTCGTCCTTGGTCTGCCCCATGTCAGGTGGTAATCACCACTTTAAAACATCGAGATTAGTGCAGTAAAAAAGATTTATGAATATTAATTCATTTTATAGCAGGTCATAATGTGAGCTGGAGAACAAACAGAGTGTGGTTTCATTCCAATGCTTTAGTGCAAACAAGAATGGGGTTGCGTGTTGTGGAAAATATTAGTTGGAGATGCTGGTTTGAAAACCAATTTGTTTAGTAGGCTTTAGCTATAACTCGCCAGACACCCTGAATTCGTGGGGAGTCGGCTCTGGAAAGTAAGCATCATGAATTTTATAGCTGTCATGCTTTTCATAATCGGCAGCATTATCCAAAAATTTTTTAAAAGTTATATTCTTAAAATGCAAACCACAAAACACTAGGGTGGCTGGTATGAAGAAGAAAGATGAGTCCTTCTAAAACTTTCTAGAACTAGTTGCAGTTTAAAAGTCTGAGCTGTCTTGCTGGCTGGTCGCTACTCCACAAGCCTAGTTCGACTTCACCTACCCTCACCCTGCCCCGAGAAAGTGCTTTCATAAGTCAATAGAGTGTCAAAGTCAATGGCCTCTCCTTACCAACCTTGCAGCATTGGGCATCCTTGACACGTTTTCTTCCCTGACTTGCTTCCCTTGGCACCAAGGAAAAACCTGAAAGACTGTGAAACCACAGTTAAGGGGATAGACCGGATCTGGCCAGGTTATCTTTTAGCTTTACCAACTGTGTGACTTTACACAAGTTAATTAACCTCATGTCCTCATCTGTAAAGTAGAGATAACAATGGTACTCAGAAAGAGCAAAAGATTCAAAGTATTTAGTGCTTGGAACAGTGCCTGATACATAATAATTGCTCAATTAACTCATTGTTTAATAACATTGCAAGGTCAAGGGTAAATCCGGCCTCTGCCTGAGAACTTTGTCTATGGTGTGTTTGGTGTGTTTTGGAGGGAAAAATCTTTCGCTTTTGATACCTGAGCCATTGATTTATCTCTTTAGGTTTTATATTTGGGGGCTTGATTATTTTTATTTGGTATGAGGTAGCAATTTAATTTTAATTTTCCATAGTGAGGCAATTTTCCCCCTTCTATTTACCAAATAATCAGTCCTTTCCCCTACTGATTGTGATGCTGTCCTTATAATATGCCAAATTTCTGGAGATACCAGGAGTCAATGAGGGTGCTCTAATTTCCTTCCTTGGTCTACTGGCCTGCTTCTATTCTACGGCCACACTGTCTTAATTATGATTACTTTTTAATGTGTCTTAAAACCTGGCAAGAAGAATATCCCTACTTTTCTCTTTCAAAATGTTCTTTGCCATCCACAAAGATGGCATCTATATGTATTTTAGAGTACATTTCAAAAAAAATCATGTTCGAAATTTTTATTGGAATTGCATTAATTTTCAACTAAATTTAGGGCATACTGATTAATATCATTTCAATGCTAAATTACCCCAAACTTGGGCAGAATATGCAGGCCTTCTTTCATGTCCTAGAATAAACTTTAAAGTTTTTCATAAACATCCCGTGTAGCCTTTATTAAATTAGCAACTAGATAATTCATAGTTTTAATTACCATTGTAAATTTTCTTATTTTCTTGTCATGTTTTTTCTTTTCTTTTTTTTTTTTGTCATGTGTTTTCTAATAGGAACTTGCTTTAGTAGGTGCACACAACTTGTTACTGTTATTGGTTTTTAGTAGTTAATCTTATTTATGGCAAACTTGTTGAACTCCCTTACAAATTCTAATGGTTTTCTCCTAATTCCCATGGATTTCTAGGCAATGAATATTTTGTCTTCTCTTCTTCAATCCAATATTTTTGTTATTTATTCACATTATATTATTGGTTTTCCAAATATTTGGAAAAGCAGTTGTTTTAGTGGAAGGTTTTATCTTGTTCCTGACCTAAAAAAAAAAAAAAAAAATTTCTTTATGCAAAGTATGTTTTCAATGGATTTTGTTAGGTTAACTTTATCAGATTATTCCTCATTTTCTAAGAGTTTTTTTTTCCAGAAATGAAAAAAAGTTCTATATTTCTAGTTTTCTAAGAGTTTTATTTTCCCAGAAATGGATGTTAAATTTTATCATCTGCTTACTTTATTTCTCGTGACCTTGCAGTCTTTTTGTGTATTTTTTAAAAAGGTGAATTATATTGCTAGTTTTTCTTATGTTAAGTCATTCTTAACTCATTTTAATATACTTTTGGAAATAAATAATATTTCATTTATATTTTAAAAACTAAATTCATAATATTGTGAAAATGTCAATGTTACCCAGGGCAATATACACGTTTAATGCAATCCCTATCAAAATACCATGGACTTTCTTCAGAGAGTTAGAACAAATTATTTTAAGATTTGTGTGGAATCAGAAAAGACCCCGAATAGCCAGGGGAATTTTAAAAAAGAAAACCATATCTGGGGGCATCACAATGCCAGATTTCAGGTTGTACTACAAAGCTGTGGTCATCAAGACAGTGTGGTACTGGCACAAAAACAGACACATAGATCAGTGGAACAGAATAGAGAATCCAGAAGTGGACCCTGAATTTTATGGGCAACTAATATTCGATAAAGGAGGAAAGACTATCCATTGGAAGAAAGACAGTCTCTTCAATAAATGGTGCTGGGAAAATTGGACATCCACATGCAGAAGAATGAAACTAGACCACTCTCTTTCACCATACACAAAGATAAACTCAAAATGGATGAAAGATCTAAATGTGAGACAAGATTCCATCAAAATCCTAGAGAAGAACACAGGCAACACCCTTTTTGAACTCGGCCATAGTAACTTCTTGCAAGATACATCCACAAAGGCAAAAGAAACAAAAGCAAAAATGAACTATTGGGACTTCATCAAGATAAGAAGCTTTTGCACAGCAAAGGATACAGTCAACAAAACTCAAAGACAACCTACAGAATGGGAGAAGATATTTGCAAATGACATATCAGATAAAGGGCTAGTTTCCAAGATCTATAAAGAACTTATTAAACTCAACACCAAAGAAACAAACAATCCAATCATGAAATGGGCAAAAGACATGAACAGAAATCTCACAGAGGAAGACATAGACATGGCCAACATGCATATGAGAAAATGCTCTGCATCACTTGCCATCAGGGAAATACAAATCAAAACTACAATGAGATACCACCTCACACCAGTGAGAATGGGGAAAATTAACAAGGCAGGAAACAACAAATGTTGGAGAGGATGCGGAGAAAAGGGAACCCTCCTACACTGTTGGTGGGAATGTGAACTGGTGCAGCCACTCTGGAAAACTGTGTGGAGGTTCCTCAAACAGTTAAAAATATACCTGCCCTACGACCCAGCAATTGCACTGTTGGGGATTTACCCCAAAGATACAAATGCAATGAAACGCCGGGACACCTGCACCCCGATGTTTCTAGCAGCAATGGCCACTATAGCCAAACTGTGGAAGGAGCCTCGGTGTCCAACGAAAGATGAATGGATAAAGAAGATGTGGTTTATGTATACAATGGAATATTACTCAGCTATTAGAAATGACAAATACCCACCATTTGCTTCAACGTGGATGGAACTGGAGGGTATTATGCTGAGTGAAGTAAGTCAGTCGGAGAAGGACAAACATTATATGTTCTCATTCATTTGGGGAATATAAATAATAGTGAAAGGGAAAATAAGGGAAGGGAGAAGAAATGTGTGGGAAATATCAGAAAGGGAGACAGAACGTAAAGACTGCTAACTCTGGGAAACGAACTAGGGGTGGTAGAAGGGGAGGAGGGCGGGGGGTGGGAGTGAATGGGTGACGGGCACTGGGTGTTATTCTGTATGTTAGTAAATTGAACACCAATAAAAAAATAAAAAAAAAATAAAAATAAAAAAAATAAAAACTAAATTCAGAACTTAAATTGACTTATAGTATCCTATTTTTTCTTGAACTCTTTTCATCTGGTTTAGCTGTTAAATTTATACTAGTATCATGAAATGAGCTGCTCAGCTTACCCCATTTTCAAGTTTCGAGGACAATATGTATAAGATAGGAATTATGCATTCTTTACTTCACCTCTAAAGCCTTCCATGTATGACATTTATCTTCATACTACCATCTTTCTTATTTCTTTGTATTTGCTTTTCCTTTTTCTACCATCTTTAAATGATCACTTGGCTTATTTATTTTTCATTCCTTTAATTTTCAGAATGTGTTCATAGCTATAAATTGCACTCCAGGAATCGTGTTGGCCACATCCAGCAGATGTTGACATGTACTACTTTCGTTATCACTAAGTTGTACAATTTCCCCTTTTGTTTTCTATTTTGCCCTAGGTCTACTTGATAGTAGATAATTTTTGTTTTATTCGTTTTTTCTTAGTTTTTTTTGTCTTTTTTTAAAAATTTTTTATTTATTTATGTATGATAGTCACAGAGAGAGAGAGGCAGAGACACAGGCAGAGGGAGAAGCAGGCTCCATGCACCGGGAGCCCGATGTGGGACTCGATCCCGGGTCTCCAGGATCGTGCCCTGGGCCAAAGGCCGGCGCTAAACCACTGCGCCACCCAGGGATCCCTGTTTTTTCTTAGTTTATAGAAAACTAAGAAATGTGAGTTTTATTTTTAGCTAATTATTAAATTGAAGTTAGAGAACATTGTCTGATGTTGAGCCTTAGAGATATATTAATGTATATAATTTCTTTTTATGACTGATCTATTTATTTTAGAAAAAAAGTGTGTATTCTATGTCTGGGTTAAAAACTTTATATAAATTTGTATGTATAACTTCTAACTTATTTTATTAACATCCTCTGTATTCTAGTTTCTTTGTATGGGATTTAGTACTTCAGTTTCTAATCGTCATGATTTTAAATCTCCAATGGCATTTTATTTCACTTTTTCTCTTGGTTCTGTCATCTGTTGCTTTATGTATTTTGCTCTTATGATTATGAGTGCCTCTGGATTTTTATATATTTTTAAATTTGAATGTAACATCTCTCTTTATTCTCTATGATTTGTTAAGAATTTACATATGTTAAATTTCCTTTTGATTCTTATTTGTTTGGCATATGTTTTCCCTGTCCTTTATTTTCCTTGATTCTCTGCCCTTGAATCTGAACTTTATATTTTTCAAACTATGCTGGGTCTTATTTCTTTTTGTTTTTGTTTTAATTCAATTTAGGAGTCTCTGTCTTTTGACCAGTGTGTTTAATTTATTCCATTTATATTTATTGTAATGTTGAATATATTAAGCATTTTTGCTATTTAACATTATATTTTTTACTTAACTTTTTTTTAAAGATTTACTTATTTATTTGAGAGAGAGTGCATGCACATGAGAGAGGGGAGAGGTAGAGGGAAAAATAGAAAAATCCTCAAGCAGACTCCTGGCTGAATGTGGAGCCCAACATGATGCTCAATCCCTTGACCCATGAGATCACAGCTTGCACCGAAACCATGAGTCAGAGGTTCAACTGACTGAGCCACCCAGATGTCCCACTTAACATTTTTTAGTTTTAAGAGCTTTTTCTACTTTTCATTGGACAAGTTTTTTTTTAAGATTACTAATTCTATTTTTATTTTTCTACTGGTTAGGACTAAGCTTTTTAGGACTCATACATCTTTTTAAAGCAATGATTGAGGCTTATAAATATTTTTATATGCTCCTTTTATAAGTGGCTAGTCTCCTGTCACCTACTTTAGTCTCTACTAAGTTAAATTTTTATATCATCCCTGTAGGGGGCTGCAACTAAAGAATTTTATGAATTTTGAATTTATAGGACAAAATATTTCCCTTTAGACTCATCTAAGAACATAGGAGAAATTTTGTCTTTAATCTTCTTTTACATTTTAATCACGTTACATTTGATTAATAAAGTTTGTTATGGGAATAAAGTAAGAAGATTTATATAAATTGTTTAAAGATTTCTTTTTTTTGAGAGAAAGCAAGCACAAGAGGAAGAAACATAAGGAGAGAGAATTCCAAGTAGATCTTCACTAAATGCAGAGCCCAATGTGGAGCTCAATCTCACAACCCTGAGATCATGACCTGAGCCAGAACTGAATCAGATGCTTAACTGACTACACTACCTAGGCATCTCAAAAACTTACATAAATTGTTTAGAACATCTCCTGGATTCCAGTGAATATCCTCACAATTGTTTGTCAGTATCAAACAATGTATAACTATTTTAAAGCATATATTGACAGAATTCAGTTTCCTTAAACAATAAATAATAGAGATAGTCCTAACAATGATCTTCTTTGATCTTACAAAATTATATGTGAAATTGTGTATGTGAGTATGTGCTATATATTTGGGCATGTATGCACATTTTTATGAGGAGCATGGCTTTTTATAATATTCTAGGTGGATTTCATAACCCGAAGAAATATTATAACCCACCCTTATTTTAAAGGTCCCAACTGAGAAAAAAAAGAACAAAGTGATGTCTGAGATGTGACAATGGGTTGTTGGAAGAACTTAGAAGTGCACACTGCTATGTATTTAGAACAGTCACTATCTGGCCATCTCAAAGTCAAAGCTTAAGAACCTACATAGAGCTGCTGCAGAGTAGACACTCAATACATACAGGATGAAGGAAAGAATATTTGAATGAAAAAGTAGTGCCAGAATCAGGATGTGGCTGAGCTACTTAGATCCCAGGATGCAATTTATATCTCAGCATTGAAAATTGCCCTTTTTGATTTGGCATCAATAGATGCCAAATATGGAGATGAAAGCTTTTAACCTTCTCTGACAAAGATTCTAAAGCAGTCATGTTAAAAATACTTTCAAAGGGCAATTACAAACATTCTTGAAATAAATTTTAAGAAATAAAATAAAAAGTCACAATAAATAAATAGAAAGTTTAAACAATAAAAGATATAAAAAAGAACTAAAAATATTATAATTATAATTTTTAAAAAATTCAATGGATGGCCTCAATAGTGAAATGGAGGGCACAGAGGAAAGAATCAGCAAACTTGAAGATAGAACAATAGAAATTATCTAATCTGGGCAATAAAGAAAAAAATAGAGTTAAAACAGATAAATAGGCCCTTAGGAATTTATGGGACAATAACAAATGATCTAATGTTCATGACATCAGAGTCTCAGAAAGAAAAGAGAAGAAGAAGGACAAAGTACTCAGAGAAGTAATAACTGATAACCTCCCACATTTGGCAGAAGATGTGAGCCTATAGATTCAAGAAACTGCAAGAATCCCAAGCAGAATAAAACCCAAAGCAATTTACTGCAAGATACATCAAACTTCTGAAAACTGAGATAAAGAAAAAATTGTGAAAGCAGCAAGAAAGAAACAACATCTTACCTATAGAGGGAAGATTATTTAAAAGACAATAAATTCTTCATCAGAAACAATGGTGGTATAAGAAAACATTTTTCAAAAAAAAAAAAAAAGAAAACATTTTTCAAATGCTGAAAGAAAAGAATTGTCAACCTAAAGTTCTATATCCAGCAAAAATACTCTTCAAGGAATGAAAGAGAAGTCATAAAATCTTCATGTGAGGGAAAAATAAGAGAATTTAAGACCAGAGGGTCTACCCTAAAAGAATGATTAAAGGAAATTCTCTAAACAGAAGGTAAATGATGGAAGGAGAAATGTTGGAACAGCAAGAAAGAACAACAGAAAGAGTGAAAATATGGGTAAATATAACTCATTTTTCTTCTCCTTGTAAATTTATGAATTATGCTTGGCTATAGAAGCAAAAATTTGAACACTAATGTGGGTGTAAATGTATGTACAAGAAATATTTAAAACAACTATGTTATAATAAGACAATTATGTTGTAAACTGAGAAGGTAAAGGGAAGTAAAGTTTCTACATGTCACTAGACTGGTAAAATATTAACACCAACAGGTCGTGATAAGATATGCATATATAACATAAAACTTCAAGAGACCACTAAAAGGCTGTATTTAAAATACACTCAGGGATGCCTGGGTGGCTCAGTATTTGAAAGTCTGCCTTCAGCTCAGGGCATGATCCCAGTGTCCTGGGATCGAGTCCCACACTGGGATCCCCACAGGGAGCCTGCTTCTCCCTCTGCTTATGTCTCTGCCTCTCTCTCATGAATAAATAAATAAAATCTTTTTTAAAAAAATAAAATACACTCAAAATGCTATAGATAAACCAAAATAGGATCCTAAAAAAAGTAAAAAGTTCAAGTAACCCTTAGGAAGTCATATGAAAGGAAAATAATGAAAAGCAGAACAAATAGAAAATAAAAAATTATAAAATGGGCAAAAGATATGCAAAGATATCTCTATTGAACAGGATATACACATGGCAAACAAAGGAAAAGATATTCAAGATCATTAACCATCAATGAAACATTACTATGCACCCATCAGTAAAATAACAAATTGTAACACCACCAAATATTACTGAGAATGTAGATAAATTGGATCACCCATCCATTGCAAGTGGGAATGTAAAATGGTGCAGCCATCGTGGAAAACAATTAGGCAGTTTCTTAAAAAACAAACAACAAAAATAAAAAACAAAACAAACAAATAAAAAACTAAACAATCAACTGCCATTGAGCCAGCACTGAACTTCTGGACTTTTCTCCTAGAAAAATTAACATTTATATTGACACAAAAACGTGTGCACAAAGGTTCATAGCAGCTTTACGTATAGTAGCCTCAAACTTGAACTAACTTACATGTCCCATTGGATTAAACAAACTGTGGTATTTCCGTACCATGGAATACTGCTGAGCAATACAAAGGAAGGAACTATTGACACACACACTATAACTTGAATGAATCGCCAGAAAATGATGCTGAGTGAAAAATGTCACTCTCAAAAGGTTGCATACTGTGCTATTCCATTTAAATGACATTCTTAAAATGAGAAAATTATAGAAATGGAGAAGAGATTAGTGGTTCCTAGAAGCTAAGGAAGGTTAGAGGATATTGAAAAAGTGATGTGGCTAGAAAAAGGCAACAGAAGCGATCTTTGTAGTAATGTGGATGTTCTACATCATGACTGTATCATTGTTGATACCCTGGTCATGTTACTGCGCCATAGTTTTTACAAGATGTTGCCACCAGGGAAACTGGATAAAGGGCACAAATGATCTCTTTGTATTATTTCTTGCAACTATATGTGGGTCTATAAGTATTTCAAAATAAAAAGTTAAGAACAACAACAAATGCAACAAGAGCCGTTTCTCATCAAATGAAATAGAACTAAATTTTGCTTTACCTTGTTTCACTAAATTAGTTTTACTAAATCATTTACCTGAACCAAATTGGTTATTGCAGACATCTGATTTGCCTGGACTTGCTCTATTTCCCCTCAGTACTTTCAGGATAGAGCAACTCAGGCACCTGCACCCTGCCCTGCCCACCCTGAGGACTTCCTGACCGGATCCTCAGAGCCTTATTCCCTTAGTCATTTAGCACTGGCAGGCATTCCGGATGAGACCGCCTCTCCGTAATGACTCAGTCTTATCCATTTAAATTAAAGAAACAGACACAATCCAACTTCACTAATTGGAAATGGTGAAGCTGTCATACCATTCTTCATAGGATGAAGGTGTCTTGTGACACCTTTCACAAAAAGTAGAGAAGAAAAACTAGTTTGACCAACCGAGGAAATGAAAAACTAGCAATACTAAGACAAAATGCGAAAACAGTAATGATCTGTTAAAAAAAACAAACAAACTGGTTTGGTGAAACGGTGCTGTCTGAGACTAACCAATAGAGTGGAGAACCTTCAAGAACATTATATGGAGCAGCCATCTGTGCAAGAACTGGGCTGCATAAAATGAGCTCGATCTTCCTTTGGTCCTTAGCCTGCCTGCCTCCTGAAGTTAGCCTGGTCATAAAGCCATGGACCTCCTACCATTTCTTGATTGTTTCAAACTCATTTTGTTACAAGTGTGAGACTCATTTCATGCAGGGTTTTTATTGAAATCTTGCTCCTAGGCAACTGGCCATTTATGGCATCGCTGGATTTCCTGCCTTTACATACATGATCACATAGCACCTCTGGCATGAAAACAATTGGCTGTGAGATCTGGTGGGCAGATTTTCTCAACCACAGCATGACATTTTGGGTGTCTGCAAAGTAAAAGTTAGCTTTGAAGGACTAGAAAGATCAATACAAGAGATTTGATACATTCATATGTTACTATTTATAGTCAGCATTTGGTTTATGAAACTTAAATAGGTTTCCCATAGCACCTACCTTTGACCTCACTCCTTTAATAATGTCTTAATTATTTAGGTTCATGTAAGGTCTGATATTTAATTTCAAGAAGGAATAAATATATATCACATACTAATAATACATATATTTAATTTGTATATATTTGTATACATATCATATTTATAATTCATATCTATTGATGATGATTCAATACACACAAATTATTTATTGTTTTATATGTATATTCTTATAGAGGCAAACTGAGATGTAACTTGTAATAAATGCTGTACCCTGACCTTGTTATCATTATAATTTGTCTTTATTGTTAGAAAACCATCTATATCACATGGCACATATGAGAAAGGGAGGGGAGAAGAGGTTGATTTATATTCTCTCCAACAAATCGTATTCACATCCTTTTTTTTGGAGACCCCTTGACCTCTGCAAACCCATATGTTATCTGTCCACTGTCCTCCACGCATGTGGTCACTGGCTGTGGGCAGAGTCTACACTGGGGGTTTGTTTTGATTAATGAAGAGTTGACTCAGGTTCCATGTGGGACTTGGTGAGGCTGAGCCCTCAGGTCTCAAACTATTGAGACGTGGGGTGGAGGCAGGGGGATGCAAGGGATGGGGAGGCAGGGGGTTGTTGGTAGGAGTGGAGAGAAGTGGCCGTTAGTTCCAAGCAGTTTTCTATCTCTGTGGTTGGGGCTATTTGTTCACAGTTGGCAGACTGTGTTTTCTGAAGGTTGTGGCTTAATGGAGATGGGATTATTCCTAAATGCTGTGGATTCTTTGGAGTTTGCTGAATTGTCTTAGGAAATAAGGAATGAATCAGAGGGGCAGATAGTTGGGGAGAATCCTTTTCCTCACTGCCTCCAGAATCCACCACCACTGGGAGCAAGGACAGAGGGAATAGCAGGACATCTCTGGCCTGGACCTTGGTGGCCTAATGACAAGGGGCATGCATGGCATGGACAATAAAGCAGAGGAAAACATGGTGTATACTACCTGACAGAGGATCCCTCCCGGAGACAGTCTCAGACCATTTTGCGTAGGTATGGGAGACAGCAACTGGGGAAACTTAGAAAAAACTCCAGAATAATTTGGAAGGACAAATCTGGCATCCAGGGGTCACACCATGTGGAGTCAGGATCATGGTCATTTGGGAATAAAACACAAATATGGCCCTATTTCATCATCACTGGCTGATGAGACTTGAACATTTGTTATATGAATACATTGACGTTTGCTAGTTTTTAGTAGCTACAATATTTCCAGTCACTGTAATCCTTACAAAAGCCTTGCAGGGCAGATATTGTTCCCATTTTACTTATAGGATTATCACAGTTCAGAGTATTAAGTAGTTGGCATGTGGTCACTCAGCTGGTTAAATGGTAGGTCTATCTGTCTTCAAGGGCTGGGATGCGTTTCCTTGCTAGCTTTCCGCCAGATGTCCAATTCTGGGCTCGATTCCAAAGAATGTGGAAATCCTGTATATTGATGGGCATGCAACACCTTGGATCCCACTTAGAATCTCACTGGAGGGGTGGCTCCTGACTTAGGCTGGCCAGTCATCATTCTTCGTCCTGTAGGGATGAGGGGAGAAGCATGTGTATGGAGTTAGGGAGGAGGAGTTTTCTAAAGGCAGTTATGTTCTGGACACACAAATCCACACCTGTCCACTCTATCTTCCTACCTGAGGAGAAGTGACATGTAAATTGGTGGGGACGTCGGAGGGCTACGTGTGAATGAGGACGATTGCATTGTGCCCAAGCAGAAGCTTCTGGGGGCTTGCCTAGAAATGATTCATTGCAATTATCTCCAGAGCATGAACCCCTGGGATTGAGGTCATCATCTCCTTGACAAGACAGATAGCAGACTTGTTTCTTCCTAGACCTGACACTTCAGACCAACCTCAGATGGACCACTCCTTCCTTCCCCAGATCTGGAAAATAATCCTCATTGATGAGTAACTGGATTGCCAATTCCAGGGACACTGATTCTAATCTGCCTTGTCAGGTCAACCCAGACCAATTTCTTTGTACAAGAGCTGCTCAGAAAACCGATTTCTTCAAACAATTGTACAGCAAGTATTTGCCATTCCCTTCAAAAAGTGATACAATACCATAAAAGATGTTAGACAATGGGAGTCTACATCATTTTTATTCGCCCTGTTGCAGGCATATGAGACAGAGATTAGGCTGGGGTGATGTGCAGTGTGTATTGCCTACAGAGAAGTGGCAAAATTCATTTAGCTTGAAATAAACGGTTACCATTTATAATTAAACTTTCAAAGGGTTGTCCACTGATTGAAAAACATTATCCCCTGCTCTTGTTTCCAGCTGTATTTGGAGCTGATTGGCTAATTTAGGGGCAATACGCCTTTGATATTTGAGTCGTTGTTCACTTTAACTTGAAACAGACATGCTGGGAAGAGGAAGTTGGGCTGGTGATGTGCTAATTCTTGTTTGTGATTTACCCCCGAGGAACTATAAGAAACCTGCAACTTATTGTACATTAAGAACTGAAACTGGAGACGACCACATCTGGTTTGTTGGATGCCTCCCCCCACCCTTTTTAAAAAATAAAACTGCAACTCAAAATGCTTAGGCTAGATAGTTTGATTATAATGGTTAATTTATCAGGGAGACAAGTTTGGGGGTTAAAGTGCCCTGGAGAGAAGCTGGGGAGTTTTTGCAAGAGGGACTGTAAGCATCAGTAAATAAAAGAAAAAATAGATTTAAGTATATTATGGAATTTCTCAGAAACATTATGCATCGAGGTAAAGCTTTTAAAGTGCATTCGTGTTTCACAGTTAAAGGGCCGAGGGGCTCCGAACTGCTGTCGGGCACACAGCACAAAGGTTTGGTATACTTTTGGTATCTTGTGGGGCCTCAGGCTCTTGAGGGAAAAGTAGGATAGGTTGGATTGTGGTAGGAAGTAATCAGTTAATAGGGGCCAAGTTATGAAATTCATAATCCCCTTTCACCATTAAAAAAAATAAGAGAAATTATATTTTTTACTATATTGGTACAAAGGCAAATGTATTAATATTATAAATGATAACATTTTAATATGCTCAGTAATCATGATGTTCTCATGTAACTAACACTTTTTAAAGAAAAATTCAAGATGAATTAAAAACATCCATAATGAACAAATATCATCATTTTCAATAAAGACAGGATTAGCTGTATGTTGAAGCTTCTGAAGCTCTCAGCAATACCCTCGGGATTCCAGGGAACATGGATGAGGCATGGGGAGAGGCTGATGGTGCAAAGGAAGAAGTCTGCAGTGAGAGCACGGAGCTCTGGGTTCCAGTCCTGCCTCTTTCTTTCCCACTCAGAAGCGTTGGGTATGATCCAACCTTTTTCTACTTCACTGACAGGGTATCTCTGAGCTGTGATGAATAACAGTATTTTTACCATCAACAGAACATAAAGAAATTTATTGTAGGAGGTCAGCAAATGAATATTTTTTATTTTACCACTTTGCACTTATTTTAATGTGGTTAGTTTCATACATATTAGAAAATCTGAAACTAGCACATTAAAACTGCAGTTACACAGTATCATTGAGAACAAGAGCAAGTAAAAAGAGAAAACAAAGGGTGGATGAAAATAATTAGCCAATCAATATCTATTAACAAAAGAGCTGTCAGAAGTTCTCCAAGTGCTCCCCTTATGACTTTCAGGTAGGACCACCAGGGATGGACCAACAATTGAGTCACACCATTGGCTTCCTAGCCCAGTTACCCTCTCTCAAACCAAGCAGTGTCACGCATGTTACTTAGCTTGGGTAAGTCTCCATGTCCTCATGTGTAAAAAGGGGTCCCTAGTGATTGTACCTATTCCATGGAGTAGATATTAAATGAGTTACCTCTTTGAAGGCGTGTGGCTCAGACCTGTACATGTAAGAGCACAATCCACACGAGCTTTATTATTATTTTTATTACTATGGCACCCATGTCTGTACTATTCGATTTTGCTATAGTGAACATGCCTTGCCCTTATAGGGAGAATTAGCAATAAACATATTTTTAATCCCTTACCCCACCACTCAAAACTGAAATGAATAAATAGCAAGGCAAGGCAATGAGATAGATTAGAAAGAACATGGGTTTTGGAATCAGAAATGGTTTGGTCTTGGCTCTGCCATTTGCCAGCATGTCCTTACAGGTAACATCCAACACCCATCTGGAAATTAAGGAGAGTACCCATGCAGAAAGGAGAGCTGTGAATATGGCCTGTGGAAAATGAGTTCACTGTCAACCGACTGGGTTTGGCAGATTTCCTTCTCTTCCCTGTCTTCCCCTCCCCCACCTTTATCCCTCCTCCACTCCTCCCCTCTCTCTCCCCTTGCTGCCCACCTCCTCCTCTCCCCTCCCATCTTCTTTCCTTTTCTTTTCTTGCTTTAAGGGCTTTTTTCTTTCCATAACATTCTACAGTTTCTTATCCCAGTCACCTCAATGTCTTGCCTGCTCTTTTTTTCACTTGTCTTTGAGATGTTCCTTTGACTTTAATTAAACTCAAGAGCCTGGAAAATGTATTCAGTTTTGTCTTAAAAAAAAAAAAAAAAGAAAGAAAAAAAGAAAATGAAAAAAAGAAAAAAAAGGCAAGTATAATTTCCAGGCCATTTTTTTTTCTTTCTCAGCTTCTACACTCTTTTTAAGCTCTCAATGACTATAACCTCTTATTTCATACACTTTTTTTTCCTGTAGTCAACCAACTTGGCCTCAAGTCAATTAAACGTTGATTTTTTTTTAATGCTAGGGATAAAGAGGCTGAGCAGAATGAAAAGGATCCAGTGGCAATCAAAATGAATGGCCCCACATTTTTAGCCCTTCTGAAAATGATTTTTCATTTAAGAGATGCTTTTGACTCTAGTCCAGACCAAAACAAAGCAAGGTCAAAATTTCCTGAGAATCACAATGTGGTGAAGCCTGGGATTTATCAGAAAAATCCTTCATGATGAGATTTCCAGTTCATATTTCCAGGTGTGGAAAGTGTTTTCCCAGAAGTTTAATGACAGAGCCAACGGGGTAGGTGCTTGCCTGATTCAAACAGGTAAATAGATTTGTGGTTTCCCATCACACGTTGGTTTTATTGATTCGACTGTTGTTAGTGACATGGGATTAAAAAGATGTTGAAATGAACTCAGCATGCATGGGTTCTAGAGAGAAAATCCATGACTCACACGGATGAGTCTTAGTGAGTGTGCCTGGCGGTAGGATTGTGTATCTCCTGGGAGCTTCAGAGCTTGGAAGAGAAGCAGTTCCTGAAGAATGGGGGCAAACTGGGGCCATGATTTAGGAGCAAACAAGAAGATGTTGAGGAAAGAATGAGAAACCAAGTGGAAATTGCAATATATATATATTATATTATAATGCATATTATATATTAATATATATTATAATATATATATTATAATATATATATATGCTAAGCCTCTGCTGTGCACTGGGCACAGCATCTTATTTCATAGTACTCTAGCGGTCCCTTAAAAAAGGCATTATCTCTGGGCAACCCCTAACACAACCACCACCCACTTCACAGATGAGACAGATGAGGAAACGAAGATGGAGACCCAGAAGAACTTGCCCAGGTTTTTATATTCAGTTAGAAGGTGGTGATGGTGGGGTTTGAGATCAGGCTCTGTACATCAATAGGAGCTCTGTGACTTTGGGTAAGACAGTTGATTCTCCTGGGACACCTGGGTGGCTCAGCGGTAGAGAATCTGCTTTTGGTCCCGGGCATGATCCTGGAGTCCCAGGATTGAGTCCCACATCGGGCTCCCTGCATGGAGCCTGCCTCTCTCTCTGCCTGTGTCTCTGCCCCTCTCTCTCTCTGTCTCTCATGAATAAATAAAAATAAATAAAATCTTTAAAAAAAAAAAAAGAGTCAACCCTCCTGAAACTCCGTTTCCTTGGATGTGGAAGGAAGTGCTGAGGACACCAACCTCACAGGGATTACGTGACAATTTCTCCTGGTGGCTGAGAATGTAGGATTTGGGGCAAGATCTAGCTTTAGGTCTCCCACTTATTTGTTACGTGTGTCCTTGGGCAGATCATTTCACCTCTCTGGTCTTAAATTTTCCTAGTGAGTAAAATGCAGATGCTAGCACAATGCTTTTATGGTTATGTAAAGACTAAATAAAGTATGTTAATGATGAGCCCAGTTCCTGGCATGTAAGAAGTGCTTGATAAATGGACACTAATATCCTGATTTTAAATAGAATTTATTTGCAATAATAGAAGAAACCAAAGTCCTGTGATCCAGCTCTCATATACAGGTATTTACCTGAATTTTCTATGATTCTGGGGAATGAGGAGGCATCTTTGCCTGTAATAGTAGAAAATCAAATTTTCTGAGAGTGATTTTCTTTGGTGATCCTTTCGAACTTGGACAAAATATTCTTCTTCCTCCTCTACTCAGCAGACTTAGGAATAGAAGCCATTTTATATCAAGCCTCTCAGAAAGCCAGAGTCAGCATTTAAAAGGGAAATGTTAGCATTTAGTTGGAAGCTCCAAGGCTCCCATGGGGGGTGGAGCGTGGGATGGGGGCTGGAGAAGGAGCGCGCCCTCCTGCAGACTGCACTGTACCTTGTCCCACTACCCTTCTGGGCTCAACGTTACGGCTGTCACAGCAAAGTCCTTCGAGGTGACTTAACATCACAAAGTTGACTTCCCTCATATCAGTCCTTAAATGAAAATCAACTGGGGGGAATTATTAAATATTGCAATAGCACATATGTTGCATCTGATTTAGAATTCACCGTAGACTAAAATCACTGTTTACAAAAACACTGTCTGGGTGCCAGGTACTTTCAACAAGATTCCTCATGTGCAGGAAAAACACAATAGCATGTTTTCTATTTGAGTGCCAAACTTGGAGAGGTTGCCTTATTAAAAATCCCAGTTCCCTTGTTTATATAAATGCCAGGTGTTTATAAAATATCATAGTTCATAAATATTGTTCCTCCTCAGATCATCTCCTGCTCGGCCTATGTCTTCAACATGGTACCAGGAAAAGTGTCAGAACTTGCAAAAATACTTTGAATATGAGAATAACGTGTGTTGTGTTTTTTAATCAATGTATAAACTCCCAAGAACAATGGAGACAAGCCAAAAAAATGGACTTGTCTTTTTAGGAGCTTCCAGAGAGGAGAAAAATCCTCCAGAGGGGCTCCCAACTGGGTGAAAAATGGTTGAAAATGAAACCAAAGTTTAATTGCTTCTCCAGTTGCCAAATCAGGCCTGCAGGATAAATGGGAAATGGTCTTTGAATCAGAGCATCAAAACCAAAGGATCCTCAAGAGGGGTGGGCTAAGGGGATCCTCTCCCCTCTTGGAATGTATTTCCACTTCCTGTGTCTCCTGTCTGCCTAACCCCTCCTCAAATGCATCTGCAGGATTGGAAAGGGGGCTTCCTTTCAGAGCCAAGTTTTGGCCCCAAGAAGGAATTTACATAAGAAAAAGTTAATTCTTGGATTGTCTCATTAGCAACTTGCAAATAAATGAAGCCTCATTCTATCTGTGTAGTGGAGAAAACTTGGGGGATATTTTGAACACCAATCTAGTTGAGTGGTTTCCAAAGTGTGGTTCCTGAACCAGCAGCATTGACATCATCAGGAAATTTGTAAGAAATACAAATTCTCAGGCTTCCCCCTCAGACTTACTGAATCACATATTCTTGGGTAAGACTCCACGATCTGTGTTGCAAGCAACAAATCTTTCTGATGATGCTGATGCACCCGGAACTTGGTGAACCACTGGCCTGGTTTGTTGGGCCATTGTAACCCCCAGGGCCATTCCTAAAGATCCTATGGTTCCACTTATCAAGGGCTTGCTACACTTTACATGTGGTATTTTTCTTAATTCTTCCTGTAGCTTTTTTGGTTCGTACTAATATTTTTGCCATCTTACAAATGAGGAAACTGACACACGCAGAGGTTAAAGAGATGACGCACGACCACTCAGCTAGTAAGTGGGAAAGTCAAGATGTAAATCCACATCTACCTTGTAACACCCTTTACATGCGTGATGATCCTCCACACAGGAGCTCCTGTCTCATCAGAAATACCTGCCTTATAAAAGGGAACTGCAAGAACGAAGTTAAGATCTAAGACAGAATATCAGATTATGGACTTGGAAGAAAATTCAGAATTCACTCTCAACATTACGTGTAAATTCCCTACAGCGGTTCCCCATAGTGTATTCCATGGACCACTGGTTCAAAGTAAAGTTCCAGGGCTACTTAAGTTTGGGAAATGGTAGTTTAAATTTTGCTCAATCAGTTTCTTAACAGTGGGACTTCTCAGTGCTGTTAATGAATATGACCAGGTACAAGGTGACTCTCCAAGGTGTATATGGCATGTTTCCTCTCATTAACTACAGAACTAATTTCTCACAGATCATTTATTGGATCTAAAAGTCCAAAGAGCAAGACTTTGGAAACCCTGCCCTATTCTAGGCTTTGGAAAGCAGCATCCAGGCTATTGCCTACTTGGATGTTCTTTGTGTTGAGAGGAAACTTTTTTCTCAATGGCTTTTGGCCATTGCTACTTGTTCTTTCTTTGGCAAGGCTGCGGGACTTTTCTTTCTTTGGCAGGACTCTTTCACATGCAAGCTAGCTGGATATAGGAGGGCAAGTATTACATCCCCTACTTAGCCTCGTACAACCAGGGTTCACTTCCCAGATCGTCCTGCTGTTCGTTCTTCAGTGGCCCCATCTATCCCCTGTAGGCTGGACCTTTGCGGTAGCCTCTCCTCTAATCCCCATAGCAGCTGAAACAGAAAATAAAAAAGTATCCTCTCTCGATCCTGCTTAAAACCCTTCCATGGTTCTGTACTGGCTTGGATTGAAATACAACTCCCCCAAGTGACCTAAATGCCACCCCCCCCCCCACCTGAAATCTGAACTATCCCTCTCATTCAGGAAGCTCCAACTGCACTTGCCTCTCAGCTCTTTCCCACCTCCAGGCCCTTACCCTCGCTATCCCCTCTACCTGTAATGCTCTTCCATTACTTGCTGAGAGACTGTCTCCCACTAACCCCTTCCGGGTCACTTTTTCAGGGGCCTTCTGAGAGAATTGATCTCACTCAAGAATCCCATCACACTCTGCCTCATCATTTTGTCCTTTCCCTTCATGGCACAGCCCATGCTTACTAATTCTGTGCCTGTGTCATCACTGACTTAAAGTCTGTAGACCCTGTTCAAGAGGCAAATCATCTGCATATCTAATAAAGACCCCTGTGCCTTGCATATGGAAGGCTCTGCACATTTTGGGGTGGATGCATAGTTGTTGGTCCCTAGGATCCTCCCCCCCGCCCCCATTCTCCACCTTTGTCTTCTCAGACCTGGTACAACCTGCCTGAGGTAGATTAAATGGAACTATCATCTCCCATGCCCTGGATATCATACTTCAGTTAATGTAACCAAAGATCAAAGTAGCTTTTCAGTGGCTGCCTCCAACCTTGGGCTCACCTTAGACTCACATTAAGTCTCAGACACATTCAGCTCTTTCCATATGTGTTCTCCTTTGGTATGACTTGCCCAGGCTAAATGTATGCTGCAAACCCCCAGGCCTCATCACAGATCCTGTCTCCATATCTGTCTTCCACTTCTCCCTCTCTTTTTTTTTTTATTCATGAGAGAGAGAGAGAGAGAGAGAGAGAGAGAGAGGCAGAGACACAGGCAGAAGGAGAAGCAGGCTCCATGCAGGGAGCCCAACATGGGACTCGATCCTGGGTCTCCAGGATCACACCCTGGGCTGAAGGCGGCACTAAACCACTGAGCCACCCAGGCTGTCCTCCACTTCTCTTTTTGCAAGCAGGAAATCCCATCTCACACCTATCGGAGTCCCTGATAACTTGCACAGAGCTAGGCTGAGGAGTGGAGACCAGGTCCTATGACAAGAGCCTGAGCTGCCTCTCACCAGGTCAGCACCACCCTTTGATGATAGTTCCTGTTTTAGTTGAAGGTTCCCGGTGATATTTTGGGTGTTGTGTCACCTGATGTCACGACACCTGAGGCCACCCACATGGATTGATATGGTCGGGAGCCCAGTCTGAGCAGAGAAATAATGTGGCCCCTTTATTTGATTCTACTCATTTTGGGGTCCCATATCTCCTTCTTTGCTTTTTGTCTTGGGGTGTATATCTTCATCTCCATGTTCTGGACCTCTCTGAGCTGAGTAGATCTTCTTCTTCTTCCCCATAGCCATTCTTTAATTTAAATGCCTCTGCATTGAATTCAGTATTTACTATAGGGATTGAATTAAACAGGAGAAATGCAATGTCATGGTTATGAAATACAAAATACATGTGATGATTAAAGATTACTGATTAAAACTGTAGTCTTCAGATCAGACAGCGTTAGGTTAGAACTCTTGCTTCATCAGCCAGCCAGTGAAACCTCAATGAAGTTATTGAACCTCCTCTGAGCCTCAGGATCCTCACACACAAAATGGACAGTTGGAATGGACTGTTCTAATTGGCACCATGCTCGGCAGGATAAACGGGGCTAGAACTCTTGTCACTTCTTCTTACTACCATCTGGTCTCTGTTATGTCTTTCTTCCACAGCTAATTGCTGGCTGAGAGGAATCATCAAACTTTTTCTGTGGAGGTCTAGATACTGAATGTTTTGGACTTTATGGGCCATACAGTCTCTGTTGAAACTCTTCAATTCTGCCACTTGTAGCATGAAGACTCCTGAAAACAACATACAAACAAGTGGGCATGTCTGAATTTCAATAAAACTTTATTTGAAAAAGCAGGTCATGGGCTGAATTTGGCCTACAGTTTGTAGTTTGCCAATGCCTGTCCCAGGACTTCATTTTTAGTTAACTATTTGATTGCTCTGAAAGCTCGACTCCTGGCTTCCAGGCCTCTTGACTTTGGGTCTGAAGGAAAAGCAGGGATCCTTGTCACCGTGATCATGCAATTTTTAATTTTGCCAGATGAATGTCTGTGCTATTTGTGGGAAAACCTGCAGATGGTCCAGGAAGAATGATTCCAGTCAACTCAGAAAATATGCCTTTTTGGGAAACATCATAGAAGTGACACAACCAGTTTGTGAAAGGACAGGAAACTTGCCCAGTCAGCTGAAATGATAAAAATAAAGTCCTGCAGCGAATGCCAAATTAAAAGAGGTTCAAGTAGCAGTTGTGAAGGGGAAGGAATCAAATGAAGCTTGCTAAGGGATGCCTGGCTGGCTCAGTCAGTAGAGCATAGGACTCTTGATCTTGGGGTCATGAGTTCAAGCTCTGCATTGGGGGTAGAATTTACTTAATAAAAAAGCTTCTTGTTTTTTTTTTTTTTTTTTTTTTTTAATCAAACAAAGGTAGCTTGCTGAATTTCTTCACTGGCTATAAGTTTTCTCCATTAACTAGGATTACATTTGGCTGCTTGTAGCTAAAATCTGACTTCTAAGGCTGAATCAAATAGGTTTTATATTGATAACCTAATGGGAAGTTTGGACACAGCAGCCTGCAAGAGGGGTGGGGGGGATGTGTAGCTGGGCAAAGTTTCAAAGACCTTGGCTCCTTCTACTCCCTGTCCTGTGATCCTCAGAGTACGGCTCTTGACTTTCTGGTCACAAGATGGCCGTTGTGCCTCCAAGCAACAAGTGCAAATTGCAGGCTTGAAATAGTTCCTGTTCTAGGAACCATATTCCCTGAGCTGCAAGGGAATCTGAAGAAATGTTTTTAAGTGGGTATACTCATACTTCAGACAAATCTGAGGTTCTCTTATTGAAGGGAAAAGAAGAGTGGATTTAGGAGAGGCAACAGGAACATCTGCCATATTCTCCAAAATAGCAAGTCTGTGCTGCATGGTGGCAAAGAGCAGGCTTTAAAATCAGGTTGAACTTGGTTTCCTCAATTCTAAAGGGAAACCATAGTATCTCCCTCACAGAGTTGTTCTTGTGAGCAGACAAAATAACTCATGTTAAGAGTCATACATTATTATCCTTACTATTATTTAACTACTGATCCTCCTTCCTCTGAAATTGCATTTTTCTTTAAGGTAAATTTGATTCAGTAGCAGTCCACCCGTGAACTTCCCTGCAAGGAGACACTGCTGACACCACCCAACCTCTTAGCTGTCTTTACTTAAAATACAGAACAATGGAGAACGATTGGAAGCATCGACTAATTCTGTTTGCAAGGGTCCCTAGGCAACTTGAACTGGGTTCTGAAAATGAGTGAGAATTTGCCAGGCAGAAGAGAGAAAATGATAAAGGGCATTCCAGGAAAAGGGAATAGCATGTGTAAAAGGATGGGGGAAAAAAAAAAAGAGCATACTTCCTCCTTCTATCACCTGGTGGCAACCACTTCTAACCTCTGGGTGTCAATGGCATTTCTCCAAGGGACTCAAAGGCACACTGAGAGGGAGAGCAGGTAATTACAGAGTTGCTGCTAACAAAGATGAGCTCTTTGTGAAAGATGCATGTGTGTCAAATGGAATTGACCTGAAATTCAGGGTTACCTGTTCAGAAGCATTTAGACTTCATTTTTCTTCTGCACCTGCTATTGCTGTCCAGCAGTCAGTATGTTACATTCACCATCATGTGGCACCATTCTGATAACTTCCGGAAGTACGTGTTATTATAATCCCCATTTCATGTGCAAGCAAATTGGAGGTCAGGTGGGTGAAGCCATTGCCCAAGTTCACCTAAGTAAGAGCATTCGAACCTCTGCAGATTCTCTCACCTACGAAACTGCCATCTCTCCAGGCAAGCCACTTATCCCTTCTATCATCATTTTTTGTTAGATTAATTTATTTATTTGAGATAGAGAAAGAACGCACTGTGGGTGGGGAGAGGGGCCAAGGGAGAGAGAGAAGCAGACTCCTTGGTTGAACAGGAGCCCACGTGGGGCTGAATCCCAGGATCCCGGACCGTGAACTGAGCCAAACGCAGACACTTAACCAACTGAGCCACCCAGGCACCTCCATCTTCATTTTTATATCATGTCTATGCAGGAGATAGCAAGGAGGTTTCTCCAGATTTAGAATTTTAGAAATTTAGCAGAGCCTAGACCTACACTATCCAACAAGCTATGCAAAAGGGCTATGGAGCAGCACTTGGAAGGGCTGTATGGCTAGTGCAACTGATAAACCGTGAATTTTATTTAATTTTAGAAAAGTTTAGTTTAAAAATGGATGCTTAACCCAGGTAATGGAAAACTTTTTAAATATATTTGGAATAACTTGGGTACAGGAATCTATTATTTTCACCCATAAATATTATGAAATCTAAATACAGGTCAAATACAGATGACGAATGTTTAACATCTGAATTGAGATGTCTAAAAGCATATGGCACACCCTGGCTTTTGAAGATGTAGTTTAAAAGAAAGAATGGATAATATGTCATTCATAAATCTTTATGTTGATTCCATGTTGAGGTGATAGTATTTGGATATATTCACTTAAGTGGAATATATCATCAAAATTAATTTCGTCTGTTTCTTCTTACTTTTTCAAATGTGACTACTAGAAAATTCAAAGTTACTTATGGGATTCGCATCGCATTTCTATGAGCAATACTGCTATAGAGAACACATCTCACTTTTCAGACAAGGAAAGCTGGTTTTGCTCTGTCTGGAAGAGAAGTTGACCACTGGACAGTGACCGATCCCATTCACACCTTCATTTCAAATGGTACGACCTTGGGCAAGTTGCCTGGCTTCCATGGATCTACTTCTAAAAATTGGGTGCGCTTCTTCCCTACTCCAGGTATCTCTGATTACACTAAAATCTTCAGAATTTCAAAGATCTTAATCACTATAGGTTTATATGAAGAGGAAAATTAGAGTTTAAGATAAAATACAGAAAACTATGGTAATGAGTTTTTCTAGTATAGACTTGTTTCAAAAAAAAGTTGAAAATAGGACTACCCTATGACCCAACAATTGCACTACTGGGTATTTACCCCAAAGATACAGATGTAGCAAAACAAGGGGACACCTACCCCAATGTTTATAGCAGCAATGTTCACAATAGCCAAACTGTGGAAGAAGCCACAATGTCCTTCAACAGATGAATGGATAAAGAAGCTGTATATATACATATATGTATACATATATATGTATATATACACAATGGAATATTACTCAGCCATCAGAAAGGATGAATACTTACCATTTGCTTTGATGTAGATGGAACTGGAGGGTATTAAGCTGAGTGAAATAAGTTAATCGGAGAAAGACAATCATCATATGGTTTTGCTCATATGTGGAATATAACAAATAGTGAAAGAGACTATATAAGGGAAAGGAAGGAAACTGAGTGGGGAAAAATTAGAGAAGGAGACAAACCATGAAAGACTCCTAACTCTGGGAAACAAAGGGTCGCAGAAGGGAATGAGGTAAATGGGTTATGGGCACTAAGGAGGGCACTTGATGGGATGAGCACTGGGCATTACTATATGTTGGCAAAGTGAATTTAAATAAAATATTTTAAAAAGAAAAAATCAAAAGCTAAATAAATTAGTAATTATTCTTATTAGTTAAGGTATAAGTATATATGTGTATGTATGTGTGTGTGTATATATATATATATATATATATATATATATTACAAGTACATATATATGGCACTATTCTTATATCCGTATTTGAGATAAGAAAATTGATAAAATAAGTTGCCCATAGTCACTTAGCTTTAAGAGGTAGAGCTGGGACTCAAAGTGCAGTGTGTATGATCCTGAAATCTGCACTCATGTGGCCTTCCTGTGATGTCAGTGCCCAGAGATCCTATGCAGTAAGCCCCTTCAAAACCCTCTTTCTTTTTAGTAGTCCGCTGTATATGCACTGACAACAATTAAGTCTGTGCTAAAATGAGAAGGAATTCAGAGTCTGGATGCCTTGAAATCTGCGCAACAAGGTTCAGGAAGCTTTGAGGTGGGAGGTTATGAATTAGCCTCCCAGACCAAAGGCAGTGCCGCCCATTTGTTAATTTGATTTTGTTTAGGTTACCCAGCCATGATTCATCCTTAATTGCATTGTTTCGAATGACTAAATTGTCTAAGTATTAACCAACTGCTAAGTGGTTGCCCAGCCTCAGTTTAACTAGGACATCTTCAGCTTAGGAGTCATTGAAATCAGAACACTGTCGGCCCTCCGCTGGGTATTGGGTGAGCTGCCCGCTGAATAATGGTCCTGCTGCCTGGGGCGGTCACTGCTGCCTGGATAGAATCTGGCCCCCCCGCCCCCCCGCCTTTCATCTGCTGTTGAAAATTTCCATAGATGGGATGCCAGAGGACAGATTGATCTGATTCAGCAGATTGATCTTCCTTCTGACTCTAGACCTTTGCAACATCCCCTACCAGAAATATTTTGAAACGTGATAAAGCACAGCTAGACTTTTATATTAAAGGTATGATTCTCAGAACATATTCTTCTGATCCTCAGATTCCTATTTATTGGAATGAGAATAATAACTTCAGATTTACTCTTAACTCCACTAAGTATTCAAGCAGAGAAAATGAGATGATCTCTTAAAATGGGCGTTGGAAAAGTTTTTCAAACAGCTTATCAAAATGTAAAAGATTATTGGTTGAATATTCGTCATTTCCAGCACATTTGCGGGTGTCATGAGTCTTTGAACATCAAGCATATCTCTGTTAAGTCCCATATCACCTTGCTAGTTCTATATTTAAAACTAATAATTTCAAAATATCCCAACAACTTGAGACTATCAGGAGCTGAGAAAGGATGTGACTTGGGGATCCATTTATGGCTAAGCTTCCAGAACCCAAAGACTTAAAGTAAAAGAGGTTATTATGGGAATGACAACACCAGGTCAACTGGCAAGCTTGGTTTTGATTCTAGTTTTTAGAGTACAGCACATCCCACATCCTAGACTAATGCTTCTCATACTTCAGCACACATAAAAAACACCTGAAACAAGTGTGAAAACACAGATTCCTGGGCCCGACCTCCAATGACTAATTCAGGGGGTCTGGGATGGGTCTGGAAGAGGTCCATCTGTAACTTGAATCTAAGTAGATGCTGATACCAGTGGTCCACAGGCAGTACTTTGGATAGGGTTGTCCCAGCTGAATCCTGTATATGGTCACAGCCACCAGGACCATTCTAACCAACCACAGATCATTCATCTGCCTGGACAGCTGGCTTGTGCTCCCAAGGAACTCCCTTCTTCCAGAAAGAGCCAGGCCCTAAATGGCCCCCTTCCCTTTCATGTGAGTGAGTGCAATGGCTCCTCGAGTAATCTCCTGTCTCAGAATGCTCTTATGACCACACATAAATTTACTTAAGAATAATCATAGGCGCGAACATGCAAGAATCCACTTACATGAAGACTGACAGATTTCAGAATAATGTCCTTGTACTACAAATACCCCTACCCCAGGATGGATTGTGGTGGGCTTAGAAAGGAAAGCCTGGATGGATATTCACATCTGTGAGCAAGAAAGGAAGAAAGCCTCAGTCATTCTATCCCGTTTACAGTCTTCAGCCTGCTTATTGTGAAAAGGGGCAGTGGGGGCCTGTGGGGGCATTGGATCTGTGAAAGGAGCCCTCTTGACCCCTTTCCCATACTGAACTCCTGAATCAGGCTGGTGTGCTGCAGATACAGGAACATTCTAAAAGGCAGAACATCTGGATGGGGAAAGAAGGGGATCGACCACATGTACTTGTAGCCGGCGCCAACTGTCCCGGAGGAATAAAGATACTCCCTTCTGGAGCACCAGAGTCATCTGAGTGTGCTGCAAAATGAGTTTTATTTTGAATTTGAATATAGGTAAAATGTCCTTAATTTCAGGCAGCAACACTAGGGCCTGCTACCAAGGGACCGTGACAATAAAAACTGATGAGAAGGATGGTGACCAGGAGGAGACATTTGTAGTAAATTACAACAATATTTGTTGGCTCATGGTGGAGCATTTGGCTATGGGCTGTTTTAATCCAACTAAATACTAATATGCATATCTGGGTTCATTCACTCTCCGGATTAGCACAGTATCATATTAGCCTAATATAGCTTTAGCCTAATTCAATGCGGAAATATTAACTCAGGGAAATTCCTTTCGTGACATGGTATTATTTCTATAGCAATTTAATATTTTATTGGTCTGAGACAATGCAAGGCCAGTTTGCTTCCCTCCCCAAATATACCCTAATAAATGTGAAATTCTTTGTCCCAGCTATGGTTTTAGGGCAGCCATCGGACAAACAGAGGATAAAGTCTTGGTCCTCATAGTCAAACATCTGTGTCTGCATCACCATTGCAGACTCCCCAGTACTGTTGATGCTCTGTTTGCATACCTTTCTCTCTTGCCCAAGGGGAATCAGATGGGATGGTTAAGGACCTTCCCTACTCCCAGATTCTAGGATTGAAAACAGAGCTATAACGTGCCTGCTGCATCCCAAGATGGGAGATGACCTCACCCTTCCGGGCTCCCTGGAATCCCCATGAAACTGGGCTTGAGTCTCATTTAAGCGGAAAAGTACAAACATGACTGAGAAGGAAAATGTCGGTTGGGGTCATGTCAATGTCAAGGCCCTAGAAAAACCTTGGAAGTTGTGTGGTTTTCCCAGAGCAGAAGCTTGCTGACTCCTTTCCCCAGAGCAAGGCCCTGTCCTCTTGCCCACACCCTCACACCCTCACCCTCACCCCCACCCCAACCCCCAAATCCAGTATGAGTCTGAGACTCAGAGAGAGGCCTGCTGGCTTCGCATAGGACTAATGGCTGCTGCTGAAACAGGGGTGCCTCCCATCAGCTTCATCTCCCAGAGACTCCTGCACTTCCAGGCCCTTGGCCCTGACCTTGGTCATGCCCCATTAACTCTTGTCCAGGCTTTTGAAGTTGCCTTTCAATTGGGTGTCATTGCCTCTAGTGTTTTTCCTTCCAACCCAGCTTCTTATAACCATTTAGTAATACACTATGAATAGGACACTCTTTTACTCCAAAGCTTTCCATGGCTGCTCATTGCCTATGGAACGAAATCCAAATCTTTATGGCTTTTAAGGCCCTGGCTATGTTTCTAGCTCTCTCCTCCACTTCCCCCTTCTTTCCCTCCAAAACTCATGCATTGTCTTCTTCCACTTCAGCAAATCAAGAGAACTCCAAAGGTACAATGACATTCCCCATCTCTGGGCCTTTGCTCATCTTGGTTCCTGCTGCTAAGAATACTGTCCTTTGTGCCTTTTGGACCACAGTCTAAACTCTAAAGCCAAGTTCAAATTCCCTGCTCCCCAGGACATTTTCCCCATGCCACTCATTTAGAATTCATCAATTTGGGGCATTTATGCTTGTCTTCTCTTCTGTTTATTTTTGTGCCTGTCTGGCCTCCCCAGTAGACTCTGCAATGTTAAGGAAAGAACCCTGTCTGGATCATTTCTCAGTGAATCTGGCACATAAAATGCTCACAGTAAATCTATGGGGACACAAAGCCCTGTCCTGCTCCATAGAAATTATCTGTCTATGCCTGTCCATTCTCCACCTGACCCAATTTCAATTACTTCCCATGTTCTTCTGGACATCAGCCATGTTGAATATTGAAATCGTCAGTGCAGTCCCTGATGGCTGTTTCTAGGTGTTCAACCATCGTCAGACACAATCTCTGAGCTTATGAAAGGAAGATTTCTCTATTGTGTAGAGGGTGCCTCTGGATAACTTCTAACTGGCAGGAGAAAGGCTTTGTGGTCAGCCCGTATAATTATTTATTATCAAAATGTTGACCTTTGACTCTGCATGAGATATGAGGGCAGGGTGAGAGTGATGAACACAGAAAGCCTGCCTAATACTCTGCCTCAGTTTGAGTCACAAATCTACCAACACTTTCTGGCTGTGACCAATTTACTTTACCTCTATAGCCTATTTCTTCATTTCAAAAAAGGGACAGTAATAGTACCTGCCCGAGGGCTTTTCTGAAGAATAAACGATACAGTGTCTATATAAAACATAGAAGAGGGCTTGGTACCTAACCAATGCTCAGTAAACACTAGCTGTTGTTGTTGTGTTATTTATTATGACCATCACCAATATGAGTATTTCCCCTCATTCTAAACTGTCGCTCGGTAAACATATGACTAAGCATAGCTAGCAATACTACTCATACAGGCCATTTGCTAAATATCATGCCACTTCATTTATTTATTGTCTCTTATACCACTAAATTCTCTATACTCTGTAGCCTTTTCTATCTTTATATCTTGGAAAAATTATAAGTTGTTTTCAAATAAAGTTTTTGCCTACACAGACTCATAGAAAGTTTGAGCTTAAGAGATGTTAGAACCTCTCAGTGAGGGCAAGTAATTACATCTGGATCCATGTCCTTCTATGAACCCAAGGCAGACACTTTGTTTTGTTTTATTTTGTCTTTGCCTATTATTTTTATAGTCAGATATTTATTTAAAAATCTGATCCACCAACTTAGCATTCTCTGCCAACTCGGGGTGCAGAAATCTTCACAGGCTTCAGAATCTTGTGCTTAGATATTGTCCTTGGGGGAGCCTTGGCAGCAGCCATCGTTGTCTTTTTAGTTGCTTGCTTAGCCTTTTTTGCTTCCTTGGGAGCCCTGATGGCCTATTCTCATTGAGCCTTCATAACTGCAGGTTTCTGATTCCTCTTGGCCATTATATGAGCAAGAGATGCACCAGTGATGGCCCTCTGGAACTTGACTGCACAATGGGTTTTTTTCTTTTGAATTTCTTCTGACTGTCCCTTTTTGTACTTTCTTTAGTAGAGGACAGTCCAGTTTATCTGCCGAGGATTCTTCTTGGAAAGGAATGCTGGCTCTCATCTTTCATTAAGAAATTGGTCATGATCCCCTCCCATTGACCCCGATGCCACTTTCCAGTGCCTCTGATGCAGTGCTCTGGCTGCAGCCATCCATCAGTCAGAGTTGGCATTCATTTGTTTTGCTCTCCAGTCCTCATCTGTCAAGTTCTAATTTCCTTTCCCAAGAAATTCTGGCTGGCACTGCACACAAAACTTCCCTGGAAGCCTTTGGGGAAGGTCTATGTTGTCCTAGTTGAAGTTTTTACTGTTCTGTTAGAATCCCTCAGGAACTAGATAGGTTGGAGTTTGGACAGAAGGTTGACATTCTTCTTTGGAGATGATCCACCTGGCTCCCCTTTAACTTGAAGAAAATCCAGCCCAAAGTCTAATTCAGCCAATTTTCTGCACTAATGAGGCTAAAAGGAGATGCTCTGGGCTCATTTTCAACTCTATGAGATTAACCTGAGCCCATAAATGCCACCTTTACTCTTAAAACCCTGGAGATCAGTCAGTAGTTTTCTGCCTGGATATGGAATTCCCAGGTTCCTAATAAAGAAGGGAACCACATTTAGAAGAATTTGCCAAAATATCCTTTATCTTTTCCAAAAGTTCTATGTCCATGTGTGGGAAAACCCAATGCCAGGAAAAAGCCACTGACAGTTCACAAGTCAGGAGGACTGGACACACTCATTGGCTAGTGGCCTCTGTAAAGTCTTCCTGAAGCCAAGCTCTTCCAGGTAACATGACACAATCAAGACAAAAAGAGATATTCCTGCAAATAGAGATTTTTAATCACTTCATGTAGTACGGGGAATAGAAGATTCTAGCAGTCAATTCCTTTTGTTTTGACAAACTTAACAAAAATGAATCATAGTCTGACTGTACTCTACAGATAAACACTAACATTTACATTTATTAATCGACTCAGAGACATACAAGGTTGTATGTGCTGGAGTTATGGCAATGATTTGTCCCAGAAAATTCCCTGTCCATGGGGAATGTACATCCACTCATTGAATGCATGTGCAAGTGACATTCACATTTAGGATTTCCAGGAAAGTGCAAAGAAGAACTAATACCATTGCAGTATCAGTTCCCGTTGAGGTGAGTATCAGACTTCTACACACACTGTGCTTGGCTCCACCTCTCCTTTTCCACTTGCTAACTCCTGTCACTTGAAAAATCACTGTGCTTCTTACCGTCTCCATGTCACCTCTCCTGTTACTTCCTGCCTCCCAGACCTGGTGAGTGAGTCCTTTCTAGCTCTATTGCTCCTCTCGATTTCCAAACACCCTCGCAATACTCTGCTCTCCTTGAAAGCAGCATGTGTCCTGTTGGTTGCTGCTACTCCATCACCAATACGCTGCTGGAGAATTATAATCGTTAGAGAGTTATTTGTTGGATGAATGATTTGAATGGAGCTCTTTGGGGAAAACTTTAAGTCTAGAGGAGAACATTGCAAGGCTGCAGATCACCAAACCATCACTCATTCCCTCTCCCTGTAAAACAAAAGACAAAGAACCAACACAGAAAAACAACAACAACAACAACAACAACAAACCCCAGAGATACTTATTTACGTGAAGTTCCTTTGGAACTTTACAATATGAATCTGATTTTATCCTGGGTGGTCAGAATTACCTTTAATCTTATTCAGTTTGACCAGGTTGTGTGTCAAAGTCAGGGACTAGATATCTCATTTTGCCTGCAGCTTCCTCTCAAGTAGATTTATCACATATGTCTTTTTGCTATAGAGTTCTTACAGCTCTCTTTCCCTCTCCACACAAAGATCTCAGTTAAATCAGTTAAAAAGTAAATAAAATGTGAGCATTCAATCCTCTGGCTGGATCCATTGACTACTTGGTGCCAGACAAATGGCTTGGTGGTTTTTCAGTTTGGTTTTGTCTTTTGTTCTCTGAATCTAGCATTATGTGAAGACAGAGCATAGCCTAAAGGTGTACTTAAAATGTCGTCCTATTCCTGAGCTTATTCAGACAGGCAATGGAAAATGGCACCCAAGATAATTAATACCCTTAAAGACATTCAGCACAGGCAAGCAACTATAAACAATAAGTTATTAGTCAGGGAACATGCTTGCGACATGAGCATGGAAATTCCCATGTGTCTTCAGAGGGCAAGAAAGGAAGATGCAAGATTCTCTGGAGAGTTTCACGATCATTTTTGCTTGCTCATTTTATATAGAGGCAGACTGCCCATCACCATCATTCCGACCCCCTTTTGTTGGCTTGAATTCCTCTTAATTCATTTACAAAACAAATTGGAGTGTTGATTGCAACCTTTACAATAAGTCCACATCTTTGTTTAATTATGGATTCTATATAAACTATTTTAGCATTGCTGAAGGTATATAAAAAGAAATAAAAAGAAAATTATTATCTTGTTAAAATGCCAATTAAAAACAAACAATTGTTTAAATGTACACTTATATTATGGGAAGAGACTGTTTAAAAAGTCCAAACTCACAAAAATTTTTAAGCATGATGCCAGGACACTGCAGAAAGAAAAAGTAAAAAATGGTTGAATATAAGATGTGAGTGGTTGAAATACAGTTTAATTTTTTTCCTCCTAAATCTTCCTCCCGCCACCTTGGAAACTGATAAAAGATTTTTTTTTTTTTTAAGCAGTTGACCTCACTTTTAGTTTATTTTCTAAAAGTCGAGATGTCTTTACATGTGTTTGAAAGTATGTCTGTCAAACCTTTGGAGGACTTCTCAGAAGGAGAAAAGCTACAATGCGTATCTTACCAAATTGTTTGGGGATTTTCCGCTTTTATGTGTTTGGGCATTTTTCCCTCTTAAACATCAAAACCTAATAATCGTGGCGGAAGGTTAAATATTTTCCATACTTTGTTTCTGAGATTTGTTCTTTACAAAGAGCATATGGGGGAAAGAAATTTACACACCCAATCTATTACCAATGGTTACCTCTGGGGTTAGGGAGTAAGATCTGGGGTTGGAGGCAGTGCAAGGGGATTCTCACTTCTTTTTCCATTTTTTTTTTTCATTTTGTTTACAATGAAAATGTACAAGTGTGCCACTTATATAATTTTTACATCCACTTAATAAAGAAAAAACATCATATTTAGAGAAAACAGTATCTATTTGGATAATTGTAAAAATTATCTGGTATCCCTGATTTGAACATTGCACATAGGGTTCTAACACAGAGAGTAGGGACCAATTACTACCTGCTCTGCTAACACCCACCCTCTAAAGCATTTCTGTACAGAAGGCTTGAATAAAAGAATTTTGGGAGTGGAGAAATGGGGGAGAGAATGAAAGGGGGAAGGCAGAAAGAAGAATCTGATATCCAAAATGGAAAGTTTCTACTGGGGAAAGCTTTAGGAATGAACTCTTTGATTGATTATATCGAGATCATATCTAATTCATTGTCCTTAATGCCAGTGTGCTTTAACTCAATATCCTTAGTAAGAAACGAAACAAAACAAAACAAAACAAAATCAAGGTACACTTTCACACAACATCATCAATCCATTTGAGGGGGGCTTTAAAACAGAAACTTAAATTCCCATGTAACCACTACATTCAAGAGAGCACCTTATTTAAACTCCCAAATTTCTTAGGAGCTAGGGATGACATGTAACGCTAATTTACTCATCTGTTCTCTTTCTATCAAAACACACTATCTTTGCTTGTGAGAGCCTCACCCGACTCCGCCCCCTTTCCCTTTTCATCAGGCTGTGACAGATTAAAAACTGATTTGAAGAGCAAAGTCTATTTGCATCCCAGACCATGGTCTCCAAACATCCAGTGTCATGAGATGTTTCACGACTACGGCATGCCCGTCATCTCATTTTCCAAACAAGGGACTTGGGGTTGAATGGAGTGGAACTTTTTATTCTTCCAGGATTTAAAAACTATGTATACATACAGCAAGCAGCTGGCACAAATCCTCTGTAAGTGTGTGTGTGTGTGTGTGTGTGTGAGTGTTATGGAGAAAGAGTTGGATCAAAAGAGTGGTTTCCTGTTCAGAGCAGGACATAAGTTTCGTTCCATGAAAGGAAATATAATTGATTCCACTTCCATCAGCACATCAAGAGGATAGCCGGTACCTCACTTCCTCCAGGCTGGCTGGGGGATGATGCTGCCCAGGGGAAGTGACCCCCTCACCAGGCCTGGGATGGGCCCTGGCTGGCCTGGGAAAGCACACCCCCCTCCCGCCCCCGTGGTCCCCCTGGAGTCTGTCAACGTTGGAGTTCTGTCCTTTTTCCACACTTGGGAGGACACATGATGTCCCTCCAGGTCCTGCAGTCTGGGTTTGATTAAATAATTATAAACTCCCAGCAGCAGATCTATCATTTATGTTCCGAAACATGCCAGCATGTGTCTTTTGTGGCCATGCCAGCCAATCATCAAGCGGCTCTCGTTATTGTCACTGAGAACATAGTGGTTCAATGTTTGTGCTAGTTCCTGGATTTTGGCGATAGAATGTTGCCCAGCAGTGTGCTGCTGATGCCAACATCACTACAGAACTTCATAATAAATCCTTTCTATATTTATTCAGTCTACCATTCTGACACTGAAATTGCCTTTTATGAGCTTATGATTGGAGGCTCCCATTTTCCACTCCTAACTCTAGGTGATTATATATTCTAACAGCAAAGACGTCAAGGCCTGTTGTCAGTACATGCAGCATGGCAAGGTGGCTGCTGGCGGGTCGTGGGGGAGGTAGGAGACTGGAAGTGTATAAGAGCTGACCGTTCGTCCCACACAAAGGAAGCACAGAAGCCATCTCTTTAATCCTTTTGGTTAACATGCTTAAAATTTTCCACTTCCTTCACAGCTAAAGCCCAAAATAAAGTTGTCAAAATAAGGCAGTAATATTTCATAGTAATATGTTATCTCCCACAAAAGTGCACAGGGAGGTGCAGGATACCACCTAATTGAGTTCTAGGAACATTTAAAGAGATATTTTTAGTTCTTGCCTTTGTTGAACCACAAATAATCTCTAACTTGTCCCCATTTGAAGCATATAATATCAGTCATAACTTGGACAATAACTGAAATACTTGAATGGGCAAGTCCCTACTTTCTATGTACATGAATAATTCTGCTAACAATGATGTACATGGCCAGAATTATCTTCCTATTCCACTTTGTCACTAATGATAACGTAAGAGGAAGCCTCTAGAAGTTATGATGAATAAAAACAACACAAACTATGTTTTGGAAAGAGAACTATGTGTCCTCCTTTATTGGACATAGTTCTCTACAAAGGAGTTCAGAAAAATATGAGTACCCATGGCTTACGTGTGCTTTTATTTTTGGAAATGATCAAAGTCGCTCATCTATGGAAAGCATCATAATAAAACGAAATAATAAAGATTAGTGAAAACAAATCTTATAAACTGATGGAAGGGTCCAAGAGTCACAAAATAAAATTCATCAGTCACTTACTCCTCATCACCGTCTTTCATTTGTGTTTACGTTTACTAAGATGACCTGGACTTGGATTAGGATGTAGATGAAATGCGAATCTTGAAAGAAGAGTTCTTTTATACAAAGGTAGAGTCAACTGAGGGTTGGGTGTTTTATTTTAATGTTTCCTTTAAAAGGATGATTACAATATTTCCATTTAATGTAGAAAATGCAGTATTCCATCAGCATGTGGAAGGCTTCAGATACATTTTATTTTTAAGAGAATGAATTTTAAAAGAATAAACATTAGTGAAAGATATTTTCAATGTGCACAGTTTGACATCATTTTTTTCCAAACAAAAAAGTCCTTTTTTCAAAAAAAAATGTAAATTGAGTTTTGTTGCTTTGTTTTCAAGATTCGAGATAGAACTCCTTTCAGTGTTACTATTTCTGGGGATACCGTGTTCACCCTGACACTAACCAAGTAATGTTTTAGTAATTTTAAAACAAAGTCAATCCTTCTTTTAAATAAACCAGAACTTCAAACATCAATCATTTCCAAGTATATCAACTGAAAGCCATGCCACTATTCTACTGAGGCAAAAATAAATTAGAGGAAAAGTGATAAAGTCTGTCCAGTGTGTAATGTGCAGTAACATATAATGGCAGTTTCTTTGGGTGACTGTTTCTGGGTGAAGACAGTTAGGAAAACGTAAAATCTTTGAATAGACAAGTAGTCATGCCATAGACAGAGACACTATTTTGTTCTCCCGAAGCTTTGTATCAGATTATGTCTGTAAACATAGAAAAGACAACTCTTAAAAGAGAATAAATATTTTAAATGTAGAACATTTAGCCATTTGTGAGAAAAGCTGAGTTTTTTAGAGTGTTTCTGACTAATGGTGCTTAAGTAGAAAAGCATCCATGTGTAGGTCTGTTTTTAGTCAAGGATTTGGGATGTGCTGATTAAGGAGAGGAGGAAACAGTAGCTGGCCACTAGGGGGCTTGCCCTTCGGTCCTCTTCATAAAAGCGGGAAAACAATTAATATTAAAACAAACGGCAGAGACGTACCCCAATATTTTCTACAATACACCTAGAAATGGCTGGTTGAGAAGTGACTAAAATACCATCATCGGATTACTCAGATAATATGAAACTATTGATTGATTTTCCCCTTCACTAAACAGAGCTTTTTAAAAAAATGTATCAATTGTTATTATTTATTTGTTTATTTTAGCTCAAGTAATGGTTGTTTTCTCTGCTTTGTTTGTTATCTTTTATTGCTGATTTACCCCAGAGTTTGAAGTTAGGGATTTAATATAATCCAACCACTGCAATGATTCAGTCTGGAGGAAGAACCCCCGTCTGCTTAACCTAATCAGAGGTGCATGGGCCTGAGCCCATGTTAGTCTCCACAAATGTTCACACCGCGCTTGCTCAAGCCAGGGAGGCCATGGTGTAATGTTCACCTGGCGGGCCTTTGTTGAGCACTTACTATATCTCGGGTGCTGTGCTTGGTGCTGGGCTACAGCTGGCTACCGATGTGGTGTGGCTACCCTCACAGAGACAGCAAGAAGTACGTGAGCCTTTAGAAATAGGTTTTAATGAAAAGCAGAGAAGTGGAAAAAAGTGCTTTGAAAAACAATAAAATAAGTACAAGGTGAGAGGGACCTGGTGAGACGTGCTGAGTGCTGGACGGTCTTTAGGAGATTCCGTTTGTACCAAGAAGGAGGCTGTGGGAGGCTAGGGTCCAGCAGGTGGGGCAGAGCGTCTGTATTAGGAGCTCTGGGGTCAGGTCCTACCTCCCTGACTCAACCAGCTGCGCACCAGTGTGGGGGGCTCTGGATGCCTTCAGACTTCTCTGTCCCACTCATAAAAAAGTGGGTTTTAACTGGATTGGCTCCTTCCCCCTCATGAGATTTTGGGAGGATCATATGAAGTGATTTGATAATGTTTTATAAAGGGACATTCAAAAGTTATGTGATTGCTCAAAAATCCAATGGCTTTTATTGAATGAATTCTTGACCAGAAAAAGTACTTTGATAGATGGCACCATTTTTCTCCCCAGGTTTTAAAATATCTAATGATTTATTAGCTTAAAAAATGTTTCAATGCATTAAGTTAAAAATGTTTTTGCCAAACAGTATCTTTTTCTTTTTGTAATATGGATACCTATATGTCTAAGAGGGTTGGCAAAGATGTAATCCAAGGCTGACATTGATGGTTAAATGAGGAGAATTTTAATCGCTTTTAAATTTTACTTTCTGTAACTTCCGATTTTCTGCAGTGACCCTGAAATGTTTTACAATGAAATAAAATTGTATTCATTAAACAGAATAATAAAAAAAAAGAGAGGTATTGATAGCCTCAGTGGATAAATACCATTTTCAACCAAGATGAAATTTTTCCTTGTAAGTATTTTGTAAAACATTGATGTGAGGAAATGGTCATCAAAGCCCTTCGATAATTTTTAAAGCCCCACAAAAACACTAGTTATCAAAATATTTAAAAGACTTAAATGGAATTTTCCTTTTATAAACTAAATCTCTTTCACCTGTCTATTCATCCCCAAAGGGAAATTTATAAAAATAAGTTATTTTCAATGTAAATCTATATCTATTTATTGACTTCCATGTTCCTTTAAGATTTGTTTTTAAAATGGATAGCACTTCCAAATGGCACTGCTTCCTAGTTTGATGCATATTAGGGGGACTTCTAATCTACATCATGCTCCAGAGTACATCTGAACAGCATGCAGCATCTGAAAATACCCCAACATTATCCCTCCTTCATCTCCCTCATCACTTGATCTTGCTCTAAGTAGCATTTTGTTTCTTTTTTTCTTTCATTTTATTTTTAAGTTTTCATTTATTTATTTGAAAGAGAGAGAGCATGAGAGACAGAGGTAACAAGCAGGAGGGAGCAGAAAAGGGAGAAGCAGACTCTCTGATGAGCAGGGAGCCTGACGTGGGGCTCGATCCCAGGGTCCTGGAATCCTGACATGAGCAGAAGGCAGATGCCCAACCCACTGAACCACCCAGGCTCCCCATTTTGTGAGTTTCTACTTCGCTTTCATAAGCTATCCAACTCTGAACTATCTACTTACTCTCTCTGTCTAAATTCCCTTGAAATTTGTTTGACCTTTAACTTTTTCGCTTATATTTAAGAACATAAGTATTGAATAATAAAGATTGGTTGTTAAAAACACAAACATGTCGGATAATGTCAAGCCCCTTCCCTTTACCTTATTCTCTTCCCAGAGGTGACACTGTTGTGTGGCCTCTGTTGTGGTGGTGGTGGTGGTGGTTTTTCTCTGCATTTGCATGCAGAAATATATGTCTAAGGAAACAAATCATTAGAGGATCTTTTTCTTCTTTATTTACTTTTTTTAAAGATTTTATTTTTTTATTCATGAGAGACACAGGCAGAAGGAGAAACAGGCTCCTCATAGGGAGCCTGATGTGGGACTCAATCCCCAGACCCCAGGATCACGCCCTGAGCCAAAGGCAGACGCTCAATGACTGAGCCACCGAGGGTCCTCATTTTTTTCTTTTAAACAACACAGGTGAAAACATAAGAGTAAATCTTGTAAATCACTTTCTTTTCCTCAAGATTGTATCTTAGAGATCTGAGTCAGGACACATAATCTACATCATTTTAAAATATTCTTCTGTCTTAAAGACTAAATTCTTAGTCCTTTGGGGGGGGGGATCTCAGGTTTGTAAGGAACTTAATTATCAAGTGATCAAAATACAGCCATTTCAAATCAGGTCAGAAGGGGACCCTTGCTAAGTGCCGATCCTGAGAGAAACACAGTGTTCTCCCTGCCTTTGAGGGAAATGCAGGGTATTTCTTAAAAGGGATAAAGAGGTAGGACCATTAACTTGTCTGCCCAGGACCATTAACTTGTCTGCCATATCATACACTTAATAGAGAAAGAAGCAATTTCACCTAAGAACAAAATAATTTAAACTCCAGGCTCAGAGACACGGAAGCTGGAAGGAACCTCAGGAGGTCACCTGGATCAATCCTCTATCTTTAGACAATTAACTCAGGATGGCAAATTAAGTCTCAGGAAAAATGAACACCCAATTGAAACCGTGTACAAACCCAAAAGGAGTCTCTACTCTGTTGCTCCAGACTCTCTTATTCTGTTGCTACCATTTCTTCCCTGTTGAGTTTTCTCCATGGCTTTAGTAGGAAAAATCTTCTTTTGTTTTCGGAAAAAAGGCTTGCTCAGTTTACCAACCCATAACAGGGAGGCAGACGAAGTTTGTGGAAATACCAAATGAGAGTTGGAAGCGTCCTTGCCAAAAGACAAGGTGGGATAGAGGTGTGCATGGTTCTGAGACCTGTGCTACATGCTGCCACAGTTTCAGGGATCATGAGGGGGAGCTCCCACTCATCCATTCATCTGCATCTTTCCTTCATTTGAGTGGTCACACTTCTCAGAATACGGGGCTTGGCTTTCCAAGAATTGTCAAAAGTGATCACACCTTGTGGGTGTGTACAGTGTTCTTCTAAATTGGTTTGGTAGGAATGGGAACTGGGATGTCAGGCTTCAGGTGAAGCTGAAATGGAAGAGTAGGATTAAACTCCCGCAAGGCAGCTGTGCTCAGCCGGTGCACAGAAGGCAGCCCTACTATGTTCAGTCATGACTCCGACAGCCGTGGGCCCCACAGACAGAAGGATGAAGGACCATGGGAACAGGTCAGGTGCAGGTCAGGTGCAGAAATCCTTCTCCTGTCTCCAACAAACACTGAGCTTCAAAAGAATGATCTTTGGGATGAAGGAGAATGTTTTCTCCCTGTGAAGATAGAAGACAATTTTTTAAAGAGCTCAAACTATCAAAAGCATAAAAGAAATAATATTTTATAAAACAATGGATCCAAACACTTAAAGTAGGCAGGCTTAAGAAGGATTTCTTCTTTTTTTTTTTTCTAATCAAGCGTATTTTACATACAAGAAAATAATTTTTTAAAAAAATACATCAGGAACTGATTATTAACGTCATAGAAAGATCTCCCCATGGCTTGCCTTAAAACACAATATTCCACTGATGTCCTTATATTTTATTTAACTTCCTTAAGGTCTGCATTTTTTGTTGTTTTTAGAAAAAAATTGCATTTAGGATCTTCGAATCATCAGATCTTAGAGCCGTGTGTTCATGTAACTGAACCCTTGAAGGTTATGTCACAGAGACAGAGCATCTTTAAAAATGCTGGTGATTTAAGATATTTTGTTAAAACACATGGCAACTAAAAAAAGAAAACCAATTAGGTAGAATCCGGCTGTGGCTGAGACAATTGTCTGTTAAATCATTCTCTTGTTTTGTTTTAATTTGAACTTTCTATAAGCAAATAATATCTTTAGTCCAGGCAATACTATTTGTATGCATAGTTGTATTTTCCTCCTATGCCGGAGATGCAGGAAATACTAATAAAAACCATGCTTCGGAGCTTGCCGAAGCTCTCTTGGTTATTATAATAGGACTTACTTCCAAGTGCAGAAGTTCTAGAGATCTTCCCAGCTCCTAGACTATTCACATATGATATGTTTTATCAAAATCAGTGACTCTGATTTACTAACAATAGTATTTTTCATTTTAACTTATGAGCCAATGGTATTTCTAAATTATTTGTTTGCAAATCGAATATCACTGAATTTTTTTTCCTCCAATGGGAAGACAATTCTCCAAACCAGAAAGCTTTGACCAAAATCATGTCTGATAAATTTGTTGGAAAATATGGCAATTTTGATATTAAAAAAAGGTGAAAGATATACAAAGATGGCACATTGATTTTTAGCCTCTCTTGCTTACTCTGTTACTATGAATTTGTCATTTATAAAACATATTCTTGAAGCAATTTGAGAGTTTAAGCTTTATCACTAATAGGAGTAGAGAGAGAAAAGTTAAATGAATCTACTGCCCAAAATGCAAAATAGGATTTCCTTTAATTTGGGCTCAACTTACCTCTCTCAAATAGTAATGTAGATACACTTTTGCTCACACCAGCCACTCATTTTATGAATTGCACACACCCATCCAAGCCTTAGTTTTCCAAACTTGACTTTCAAGGCTTTGGAGACTCTTATGCTGTAGAGAACACCTGATGGACCCTGTCTGGCAAAGGTTGGCTGGAGACCACATGTGTTGAACCATAGCCCAGGCCAAGGCACCCTTGACAGGGAGGAGTGAGTGCAGGACTTTGAAAGCTGAGTAGAATAAAGAGTCTGGAAAAGATTTTGGAAAATAGCAAAGCAGCCTACAAAGATTTTAGTTTTATGTGTGTTTAGGGAAGGCCAAATATCAGACAGGATGTAATCTGACATTTAGATTTCATTCCGTTGATGATCTGCAGATTTGGGAACATGCATCCTGGAGTGTCCAGTGTCATTGTCAGTTGGCTCTACACAGGAGTGATACTCGCTTAGAAAAGAAATGTCAAAACAATTTACTGTACTTTCACGCTCTGGATCTCAATGAAAATGTAGTGGCAAGGTTTGCTCGATAAAAAGATACAAGGATGAGAGGTCAACCTACCTTTACACCTTGTGTCTATCAGCGATGAGCTGTATGACCTTGGTCAAGTGACCTAACCTCTCTGGTTTTCTGTTTTCTCATCTACAAAATGGGTGCTAATATTAATAATAACAGCTATCTTCATGAAGGGTTTAATACATGCTAGGCATTGATCTAGAAAGACTTATTAACTTAATCCTCACAGAAAGTTTTGAGTTTAAAAATTGCTATTTTCAAACTTTGTCCTGTTGAAGAAACTGAAATCTGAATGGGTTAAGTGACTCTGGCTCATATGGCTAGAAAACACAGTTACAGATCAAGCCACCCAGGTCCACAGAATGCACTCTGACCTTGAACACCATAAGAGACAGGTGAACAAAGGACAGGACTGGGTGACCATCAGGTCTCCAATGTTTCCAAGGCTCTGCTACCTTGCCAAGGTGCTGAGATTCTCTGCATCTCATGTTCCCTTTTCACAAACCAGGGGAAATAATGGGATCTTCCATGTGGCATTGTTGGGAAGATTTTATGAGTTAAGAAGTGTTAAAGACTGAGAATAGTGGTTGGTAAGGACTAGATAGGTGTGTACTTGTTATTATTATCTCATTAAACTCACACTCTTCAATGGTGGAGATTGCGTTAATTAATGTGTGTACATAACAACTACCCAATAAATGACTTCTTATGGGAGATTTTTGTGCCACATGATTTAGGGGCTGGAGAGACAGGGACCACAGGGTTCGTGGTGAGGGAGAGAGGCAGAGTTTCAGGTTTCCTCCCTGCAGGTATTGATCAGAGAGCAGCTGACCATCCATGACTCTCTCCTGCCTGTAACAGTGGCTCACATAATGGGAGAAATGAACTGGGGAGTGTGCAAAAGCCCATCTTCTTCCCAGGCCCTGAGAGGAGAATCCTGTGGGGGGAACCTCCCTTTCTTCCCCTTCATACCCTCTGTAAGAGGACAGGGTGGCTTAGAGGGTGCGAGAGACTGAGATGGTCTCCACAATGACACACTCAGTGTAGGGGGAGAACAGAAGACGGCCATTCTTGGGACACTGCAGGGCTATGTGCATGTGTGCATGCTGGATGGATGCGCTGTGTCCGTGTGTGTGCGTGTGCATGAGTGTGCGTGTGTATGCGTGTGTGTCCATGTAGCTGCAGGATCTGGAAAGACAGAAGACAAGAACTGGAATTGCAGTATTATAAGGACCAACATCTTCTTGTTTTCAAAGTACAAGAGTAAAGGAGCTCTGATCCTTTTTATTACTTTTGGCTCATTAATTGTGTTTGTGCAAACCAAGCTCCTTGGAGACCAAAGAGCCCTGTGGTTCTGTGGGGGCCACGAGCACCTGCCATTGGCAGGGATTTATACTAGGCCACTTGCTCAGTAGGGGTTGTCAATTCCTGCCTGTCCCTGGTCATACCCTGTACCAAATGATATCTCAGGGCTGGCCTGATCTTAGGGGGCGGGGGCAGAGTCAGTAGCCAGCAAGAGTGACCAGAAAGGAGGGGGCAGAGCCGGAAGCCAAGTGCATTTTCCTCAAAGCTCGGGCTTCCTCCCCACTGCCCTACAAAATCACTGGCAGGCTCACTCCCCGGCCCCTGGTTCTTAGATGCGCACACCAAGGAGGGAGGCGGCTCCGTCAGCACCCAGGAGTCAGCCCCCTCTAATGGAGGTGTCACTTGGAATTGAAGCAAGCTGGCTCCGTGTGTGCAGATGAGCTCGCTGAGGATGGCATTTTAACAGGGACGGGAGAGGACTGACAAGTAAGAGCAAAAGACTCAAGCAGAGACAGGAGCCAGCCTGACTGGGCTGCCTGGTCCAGAGGGAGCAAGGACGGCTGGGGGAAGGGCTTTGGCTGCCTCATTCAGACCGTGAAGATTCAGGTGCATTCTATCCAGAGCACCAATTTGGCTGCATATTTTTGAATTTCCAGAGTCTTTGTGGGAGACCAGCTCCTCGAGGGTTCCTCGGGTACGCAGGTAGACAGTGATGATGGCTAGGGCAGGTGCCCTACTCAGTCCACTTGGGAAGTACAACAATGAATCCTTTGCTGTAGGAATTCCCAGGGCCTTCCATGTGATACTGAGGAGAGGGGTCTCGGATGGGCATCATTTTCCAATGGTGGACCTCAGTGGCCTCTCCAACATATGGTAAGAACTCCTGACATCGTGTTGGACAGACTCCACACACAGGAGCCTCTGAGGTTTTCCAAACTCCCCTGAGATTACAAGTCCCGTGAGGGCCTGTTGAAAGTGCTGCTTCCTGAGTCCTGCCGAGATTTTTCGAAGCAGGAGTATGGATTTTTAACAAGCATCACAGGCAATTTTCATCTGTACAGTCTCGGACAATCAGGGGGCTATTTCCAGCCTTTTCGCTGCTCCCTGCTATCTTCCCTGACTGGCACAGCAGCCACCTGTGGCAGCTAGAGTTGGGGATGAGACATAGGGCCCTTACCCTGAAGTAGGCATATGCAACATCTCAACTCTCCCTCCCTCCCATGAGCTCACCACAGGGTCTCCTAAGAGCAAGCTTCCTTAACAGAACTCACTAGCATATTGGCAGGAGCTGAGGAGCAAAGTTAAAGCTCTTCCACTGGGAGAATGGGGACTTCCTGCCGAAGGCTCTGGTGTCTCTTCCACTGACTATCAGGTGTGGTTCTTGTGCCATTTTTTGACTACTTAAAAGAGTCTGGCCTTAATTGGAAGTTACTTACAGGTTTGTACTAAGAACCTGTGGACCTTTATAAATATTTTTAATTAAAAAATACTATACAATTTTGTTAGTTTTCTATTGCTGTATAACAGTGTCAGCACACACTTAGAAGCTCAAAACAGTACATATTTATTATCTCACAATTTCAGAATTCCAGGCATGGCTTAGCTCTGCCCTCAGCTTAAGATCTCACAAAGTTGCCATCAAGGTATTGGCTGAGGCTGTGATCTCATCGGAGGCTTGACTGGGGAATAATTTCTTTCCTAGCTCATTCAGATTGATGACAAAATTGTTTCTTGGGTCTTTGTAGGACTAAGAACTTAAGTTTCTTGATGGCTGTTGACCAGAAGTCACCCTTGGGTCCTTGACATGTAAGGTCTCCCAACATGATCACCTACTACCTTAGAGCAATGAAGGAGGGAAAAATTGAAGCCAGACGGATGCTACAACCTTATATTAGAAAATCATGTACATGTAATCCCATATATCCCATCACCTTTGTCATGTTATATTGATTAAAAGCATGCCACAGGCCCTGTCCACACTCTAAGTCATGAACACCAGGAGATAAAGCTCATAGGGGTCTCCTAGAGTCTATTATAGTAGTGGTCTGCTCAAGTGTCTGCTCACTGCTCAAGCCCAAAACAACACTCTTTCTAAGAACCGTGTCGACCTTGATAGCCATGTTTGCGCTATGGGAGTCTGTACCCTGCTCAGAGTTGACTGAGGTGTGGGTAGAGATCTGGCCCAAACTGAAATAATCAGATCCTTCCAACTGGGTGTGTGACCTTTTTCCACCATGTGCATATGGGACAGGGGGAATGATGTTGGAGCAGGAAGGAACATGAAGTTGATCTGCAGAAAAAAGAGGAGATTTGAGGTGGAGAGAAATTTTATCTGGGTTTCCAACAGCCATCCAGGGGTTTGTTCTAGCTTTTCATACAACCCAGTGATTTTTGAGCTTCAGAGCTCTTACCAATACCCTGTGAGTAAATTCTCTGTTTTGCTGAAGTTTTTTCAAGTTGGCTCCTGTTACTTGTCAAAGTAAAGAACTGTGATGATGCTAAGATATCAAAGTGGGCCTTATTATACTTTACTCATAGCCTCTCCACCATCTATACATCTGCCATCTACTAAAAGATTTTTCTCTACTGGTGCCCTGTTATCCCTTTCATGCACTTATCATTCAGAGACTGTCCCCGATGCTGGAGTACAAGAGCAAACGAGACTTGGGATCCTCACCCTCACCAACTCACAATCCATGGAAGTACCAGGCCTATGAGCAGAGTTAAAGGTGGGAGGTGCTGAGAATCACCAAAAAGGAGCACACACCTCTCACAAGATCTCACAAGGTTGCCATCAGGTGTGGCTGCTTTAAGCTTTAAGTTGAGAAGACAATAAAAAAAAAAGAATGAGCTTGGTTATTTTGTGTGCTTTAAATAAGGAATGTTTCCTGGAGGAGGTGACTAAACCAAGATCCAAGAGGAATAAAGGAACTAACCAGCAGCAGGAATGAGAAGAGAAGATTGTTCTAGACAGTGGGGTGCAGCATGGACAGAGGGGACAGGAGCATGGCAACCCTGAGAGTCAGAGTGCCTGGCACGTGTGAAGAGACCTTCCATGGAAGCAGCAAGGAAGCTCACATTTTATATGTTTGTCCCATCAAAATATTGCCTCCTTGAAACTAGAGACTAAATGTTTTTATTGTGATTATGAACATCTAGTTTGGCACTTAGGGACTTATCAATTAAAAATTGTGTGTCTGGGTATTTTATTGGCTTTTTATTTATATAAATTAAAATTTATTCTTTTCTGTATCTGGGGCTATGACTTTTCACAAATGCACACAGCTATATATCTACCACCACTACCAAGATACAGAACAGATTCATCTCCAAGCATGTCCCTCATGCTGCTATTTTGTGGTCAACCCCTCCACCTGCCCTTGCTGGTATTTATATACATAGTATTTGGTTTAATCTGAATACCCACCTACGTGATACAGAGAGTATTTTCTCTATTTGACAGATGAGGAAAACAAGGCACCTTGGAGTTTTCTTCCTTCTTTCTCTGGTTTCATTCTGGAAATTGAGTGATTGGTATTTACGTGAAGAAAAGGGATCCCATTTTCTGAGATCACCAGGTCAAGACATTCAGATTTCTCAGGTCATGCACAGAAAAAGACCAAGTCAAATTCAGAAAAAAATTGTTTTCTAAGACTTGGGCTCTTTGCTGAAAGGATATAAGAACCAAAAACCAGCATTATTTCTGGATCAGGTCTGTCTCTCCTGGCCTTTTGCTGAAGGGCTGAAGGCAAACAGTTTCACAGAACCAATAAAATTCACCTTAATCTTCAGAAATGTTAGGACAGCTGGCTTCCAGATTCTCCAGTTGTTATGTCCTTTTCAAGAAGTATCCATTAATTATTTTTAATCATCTCTTGATTTTACCAAGAAGGTCATTACTTCTACAAGCAGTACACTGATAAATTGGGGAAGGTTTTCATGTTGGTTTTTTCCTGTGGCGTGGTGTAACTTTCTTTGTCATCAATACATACGTCAAACAGGCTAACCAGAGTATTTCCCCAGCCACAGCATATGGTTGGGTCATGCAAACAACCATCGTAAATCCTCATTGACAATGGCCCAAAATGATATAGTGACCTGGTCCCTTTGGAATCCAGATTTATGAAGATCTAAATATGAGAACTGAGTGTTAGGAGCATGGATTTTGGTTGGGTTTTTTTTTTTTTTTTTATGTGCCATGTGAATATGTCTGTCTTTATATGGCTACTTGCATCCATATGTGGCAAGTGAATGAAAAATATGTGCAGAAGTATTTGAGAAATTCTTGAGGTGCCTCACTAAGCTTGCCTAGGGTTCAGTCCATGAGTAAGCACCCAATAAATATTCATTGAGTCGGTGGATGAAGGAAGGGATGAATGAAGTGGAACTCGAGTTATAAAGTCATCTTGTTTTTCTAGAAAGCGGCTCATATCAGGAAGGCACACTTGGTTACCTTTCCAACACTTTCCTCCCTTCTCTATCTGTGAACGCACACCCAACTTTGGTTCAAGAAACCTCTTCATCCTCAGCTCCAGGGGTAAATCTGGAAAACTTACTCTACGCCAATCAGAGCATGGCATTTTTTCATGGAGTTTGTGATTGATTGATTGATTGATTGATTGATTGATTGATTTGGGAACAGGCACATGACCTTCTTAGTAGCTTGGCAGAGATGAATTTAAGTTTATGGCATGGGGAGAAGTTTTCCATTCCTTCCGAAGGGGATGGGCAAGGAAGCATGTTCTGCGTTTGCTGCTCTAGAATTTTTCCTCCCGTGTGCACAAAACTGCCTGGGCTGTCCCATTTACCTTATGACTTTGAAGGTAATTGGCTTTGGCTTGAGGCTGGTGCCATATAAAACACAGTGGGGTGGGAAAGAATCTTATCCTTGATAAACATTTGAAACCCTGAACCTTTCTGAAGAACACCCAGATTTGAGATCATCTGTTATTTGAGAATGATTTCTTTCTGATTTTAGTCACCTTGAGTTGGGGTTTCTGTTGTTTCCCCAAAAAACAAAAAACTAAAGTAAAAGCTTTAAGTTGAGAGACAATAAGAAAAAAAGAATGAGCTTGGTTATTTTGTGTGCTTTAAATAAGTAATGACATCACCTTCCTCATCTAGACCACATGAAAATATAAAGACCACTTTTAGATCTTTATCCCAAGTACCCTGGGGGTGGGAGTGGGGGATAAGGATTGTTATGCTGATTTCACTCCTGTCCTTCAGGTAAGACTCACTCATCTGGAAAAGAAGTCTTCCTCCTTGGGGCACCTGGGGAACTCAGTAGGTTAAGTATCTGACTCTTGATTTTAGCTCAGTTCGTGATCTCAGAGTCCTGGAATGGAGCCATGCATGGGACTCCATCCCTGGCAGGGAGTCTGCTTGAGATTCTCTCTCTCCCTCTGTCCCTCCTTCCATGCTCTCGTGCTTTCTCCCTCCCTTTCTTGAATAAATAAATAAAATCTTAAAAAGAAAGAAAGAAATCCTCCTCCTTGTCTAGTTGGAGCAATTGAGTATTTTTCTCTCTTACTAGTTTTGTTCCATTCTTCCAGCAACACAGAGAAAGATTTCCATTACCACATACCCTACAACCCTCCCATGTTATCACCCATTCACATGATTGTCCCTCTTACTGGTCCATAAAATTTAGAAAACCCCTTACCAAGTTTTGAAGTTACTATAAGCAGGTGCCATTCCAGTTACACAAAGAAATAGGAAATAGCTCATGGCTACAAAGAGCGTATCCTCGAATTGGAGTGACAAGGCACAGCATTTCAGACAGTGATAGAAGACCAGAGTAAACAGAAATAGAAAACTGTGCTAATCATCACAAAAAAGGCTGTCCTGAATTCTTTCATGAGAGGCAAACAGTGATAGCTCTCTAAACCAAACATGTTTCTGTCCTTTCCTCATCATCCTTTGCTTGGAGGGCTGCAGTAGTTCCTAGATCTATCTGCCTCCACCTTTGGTACCACCTGATCAGTTCTCCACACCGAACCCAGAAAAATCTTGTAGAGAAGCAAAGCAGACCCTGCCATTCTTCTCTTCTTCCTGCCATTCCAACCAGCCCATGCCAGGGCTGCCCATCCAAGCTGCAGCCCAGTCTCACACCACATCCCATCCTATTCTTTAGGTTTCTATCCCTCTGGTGGATTTTAAGTCCCACCCAGAGAAGGCCTTGGCATATGCTGTCCCTGAGTTTGGAACACACTTCCCTCTCCTCTCCACACATCTATTCTCTTCCTTCCCATCTCAGCTCAAGCATCTTGTCCTTAGAAAAGTCTTATTTGGCCTCACTTTGTAGGGCAAACCTGCCATGGGCTCTCATTGTACCAGGAATCTTTCCTTTGGATTTGCCCAGTTGGAGTGCTATGTTCGTATGTATGGTCATTTGAAACATCACCTGTATCCTGCATACACCTCCAGGTGGGCAGGGATTTTATCTGCATTACTCACCATTGGATCTCCAGAGTTTGACAAACTGTTAGCATGTGACAGATGCCCAATAAGTATGTACTTAAAGAAAAAAAAATGAGTATGTAAACATATAATTCACACTCATTTTGAGCCAGACACCATGCTACAAACCTAACCACATCATCATTTACTCCTTGAACCCACCCTGTGAGAGAAGTGCTATTGTCTTCCCACTGTATAGCTGAATATACTGAGGCTTAATGTGCCCCAAATTATGTGCCCAAAGTCATATGCCTAGCAGGCAACAGAGCTGGGATTCCAACCAGGGACATGGCTTGCTTCAGATACAGAACTCTTAACGACTGGCCTCCACCAGGCCTCCATTGCATCTCACAGATGAAAGGAAGCTCTGCGAGTTCAGAGGAGAGAGAAGCTTACTGAATGCAAGGAATTTGGGCTAGTCTCAAAAGACAAGATGGCTTTGGCAGGGCATAGGAACACTGCTGGCATAAAGATGACTTGGAGTGGAGCTTCCTTGCCGGGTATGTGAATTAGAAGAAGACAGCCTGTCCTCCCTGCAGATGCAGCCTCATCCCAGGATTCACAGGATGATGAGCCAGGCTCTGGCTCAACATCCGGTCCTATATCCCCCTCAGCTGGGTACTTTTTTTTGCAGCACACAAACCACACAGCTGTATGCAGCACCTTGCAGGCATGAAAGTTTAGAGGCCAAGAAGCAAGAAGTGAAAAAAATCCACTTGGCCAGGGTGGATGTCTTCTGGGAGAAATGCAAAAGTCTAAAACTTGCACTACTATGGTAGTCGTGAGCCACATGTGGCTAGTTAAATTTAAATGAATTAAAATGAAATGAAATCTAGCATCCTGTTCCTCAATTACACCGCCCACTCTTTCAGGTCTCATTGGCTCCATGTAACCAGTGGCTACCATACTGGTAGCAAGACAGAGAACATTTCCATTATTGCAGAAAGTCCAGCTGTATAGCACCGATCTAGAAAGCAAGCTGGAGCCAGAGTTTATAAAAAGGAGCTCAGCCTTCCTGCCATGGGCCATGGGCCATGGAGAGTCATGAAGGAGTTGTTAGCGGCCAAGTGGTGGGACTGGAGTACTGGCTGGGCACGGTATTAATGATTATTTATGGAGGGATTCTGATGTGCCAGGCAGTGTACTAAAGAGCTCACAAACTCATCTCACTTCATCTTCATGAGGGCTCTACAGACACACATTATCCTCATTTCATAGGTGAAAAAACAGGCCCAGTGAGGCTCAATAACCTATAGCTGCAGGTCTGTCTGACCCCCACAGGCTTTACTGTGTACTGGGCTCCTACTCTGCACCCAGATTAGCCTGTGCATGGAAGTGAATCATTCAACAAGGCCGAGGAGAGGTCGGGGCAGCCCTGTAAGTATTCTCGGCAAGAGATGATAGTGGCTTCGACTGAGGGTCATGGGCTTCCTTTGTAGAAAGGTTCAGATGTTCCTTGTTCTCCGTTCCCGGCCTATAGTTTGCTATAGTCTCCCTCCCTTCCTCCCTAGCTATTAATCTCAATGGGCTACATTTTCTTTGGAATCATCTTTGCTTATCCTTTTGCTCCTTGTGTTGGTGTTTTCAGAGAAAATTGTGTTTGCATTAGGTTTTAACCTAATAAATTTTTATCCCTGGGAGGATGCCTCCCGCCTCCTCCTGCTGTTAGGCCTCCCCCTAGAGATCCCAGGACACAGCTGGAGAGCTTGTGTGGGCCCCACCATGAGCCAAGCCCAGAAATCCCATCTGGAAATGTACGTGGCAGGAGCCTTCCATCTTCACCCCGTTTCCTCCGTAAATGGAAATGCACCAATGGATCCCACTTCCTGCTGGGACATGGGGTCTTTTTGTCTCTTTGGCCTCCTAGTGTTGAGAGTGAAGTTTCACATGGAGTGGTTCTCTCTTCATTGCAAGCTACAGCAGACCTGAATTTTTAAATGTTTCTGTTTTAGGTGAGTCCTGTCTGGCAATGGAGATGGGTTAGTCCTCCCTTAGGCTTGCAGAGACAGCTGGTTTTGGTGTTTGGTTTCATGGATAATGGGCAAACAGTTCCTCCATTAACTACCGCCGCACCCCCCCCCCCCCCCGCAAGGAAGTCTGTGAGAGAAACCATTGAGTACTGATCTGCTTGTGACAGCCCAGGGAAACTGAGGCATGGAAGGAAGGAGAGAATTGTACATGCATCAGAATAAAAGAAGCAGAAAGAAAACCATGACATCCAGGTTGCCTGGTCATGCTTAAACCGCAACCCACACTTGCCTATTTAGTTACAACAAACACAAAAGAGATAAACATAGATGTAAGTTAGTCTAAACACCAAATTATAGAAGTTTTTCCTCTGATGTCTAGTCAGCCATCCTGACCCTTATTGGAGGATAAACCAACTCACAACAGCTGCGGACAATTATTTACTGTAAGTCAGAGACTAAAGAACTTGGATAATGAAGTGAATTCAGCATTAGAAGGAGAGCTATGGACTTGGCACCAGAAAGTTACCTCTTAAGTCAACTCTTGAAATCCAAAGATCAAGGCACCGAGTTCCACGACGGAAGAGGTGTGAGAAAAGCCCAGGATGTGTGGAACATTGGGCTTTGCTCACGTGTGAGGGGTGTCACAAAAATGCACAGCCACACCTGGACCTTCCTCAGCCTGGAATCGTCCGGGAAGACACTCCGCACAGATGCTACTGAGATGATGCGTCCCTTGACGTCCATAAAAGTGATCTACAGCTGGCTGTGGAGTTACCCAACCATCTTGGCTATTCAATAAGAACCAGATTTGGATTCTCTTACTCAGGCTGTCAGATTTTATAGCCACCTGATGGTCTCCGGCAGTGTGGCCTCTCAGCAAGACACAGTGAAGGGGGGCTCAAACATTTGGCATTCAAAAAAGGGACAAAAGCTTTGCACAATACAGGAATGAGTTCAAAGCCAATAGCATTTACACTCCATGCCAAGAAAGCATTTTAAAGCCAGTGAGGTGCTTCTAAGCCAATAAGGTGTTATTACCTTTAAGCACGTCCCTTTGGCCCTTTGATAACAAGCACTGTTTTAAAGCATCCACAATTTAAAACAGGATATGTCACCTCTGCACTTGGAACTTCCAAGAGAAAAAGAAGCCTTGCTTGAAGCTGTTGCATTTCATTACAGGTGGATAATCACACACACACACACACACACACACACACACACCCTCATCCTCACCTGTGCTGCAAAATAATGGAATCTGGCCACCCTGAGTGTGGCAAAAGGAGCCATGAAGCTAATGAATTTCTTCCCCAGAGGCCTCTCACCTAGAGGCCAGCCCATGGTACAAAGAAAAATTTGCTATAAATACTCTTCATCCTTTGAATGGGGTTCAGCCCCATGATGCCTTCCAAAGCAAGCTCTCGCTCTGAAGGAGGAGAAGCTGAGTACTCTGTGTTCTAGAATTTTAAACAGACCACAAAACCCACTTGCTCCAAATTGAATTCTGTGTCTGAATTTGAGAACAACTGTGGTCCTTATAATACAAATGACACAAGCAGGGAATGTCATCATTGTCCAGGGCAAGCTAGTGAGCATAATAGCCTAAAGACAGTACAAGGTATAAAAAAAAAAAACAAAAAAAACAAAAAAAACAAAAAGACACCCCCCAAAAACCAAAACACAAAAGACTAAGAGCAGAGTCTAGAACTAGATGCTTAGGTTCAAATCCTGCCTCTGCTACTTGCTAATTGTGTGACTTGGGCCCATAACTTAAATGGTTGATGAATCCTTATAACTTGGAATCATGACTAAGAAGTGCAAGTAACTTGGAGACCATCTGGTTCTACCATGAGCCCATTAGTCTCACCCGTGATGGTTCGTTCATTGGAGAGTCTCCAGAGTTGCCAGTCCTCAGCCCTTCTCTCTGTTTCTGCCAGAGAAGACCATGCCAGTGTCCACAGTGGAAGAGGAAGGAAGAAGAAAGGAGGGGAGTCTACTGTATCTCTTGCCAAATGCATGTCCTAAATTGGGAAATATCTAAGAATCACTGCTACTTTGAGGGTGGACAATAAAGCTTAAAGAGTAGGAGCTTAGAAGGTTAACTGGCAACTAAGGAACCACTTCCTACCTCTCTCCCTCCTTCCAGGATTCAGACTCCTTGTTTCTGGAGTGAGTACTCCTGCACTACATTCCATGGTTTACTGTATACAGCATGACATTTATGGTGGAATACAAGATACTTTCCCAATTGTTCTGTGCTATTCATCCAGTCGTAACCCCCCAGTCCACATGTGCTCTCTGGGGGATCACACTGACTATCTCCTGTTGCCTGACATGACCTACAAATGACTTCAGGTTTTTAAAAAAATATATTTTATTTATTTATTCATGGGAGGCACAGAGAGAGAGAGAGAGAGGCAGAAAACAGAGGCAGAGGGAGAGGAAGAAGCAGGCTCCATGCAGGGAGCCCGACGTGGGACTCAATCCCGGGTCTCCAGGATCACGCCCTGGACTGAATGCGGCACTAAACCGCTGAGCCACCCAGGCTGCCCCTAACTTCAGGTTTTTGATGCTATTCCTTCCACTTGCAATGTTCTTCCCCCTTTTCCACCTAGCAAACCCCTTATTATTCAAGATCAAGCCCAATTCTAAACTCTTCTGTAAGGTTTTCCCAGATATTATCACTAGTTCTAATAATAGAAAAGTTGCATACCTACTAAGTGTGAGCACCATGATGAATGCTTTCCATGATTATCTTGTTTCATTCATGAATCCTCAGTACAGTTCTATGAAGCAGAGACTATTAGGATCCCATTTTAAGATGAGGAAACCAGAGCTAGTTTCACCAGAGTTAAAGAACTTGCCCAAGTGGCAGAGCTGGTTTCAAGTCCATATCTGTCTGACTATAGGACAAAGTTCTTTCCCATCTGTCTTCTAGTCAACTTTACTAACATTTTTGGTTATGTCATTTGCCTGGTTTAACTTTGGATCTTTTTCTCTCCTAGTATATTAAAACTCAGGTTGTGTATTATTCCGTTTTGCATCTTTAATACTTAACTCACTGCTTGGCCCACATCAGGTGCTTCATATAAATGTGTTTAAAGTATTAAATGGAGAAATGGAGAGATGGATGGAGGAATGGATAGAAGGGAAAGAAGGAATCAAGGTAGAAATGTTCGGCTTCCTCAATAGGTACATATTCTGAGCAAGCTAATCTCTTCCAAGTACACCAAACATTGTGTTCCATAAATGAGAATGTTAATACTGCCTGAAAAGTATACCTGGATATTCAATGTATGTTTTACATTGACTTTGGACCTTATTAATGGCAGGGAACTCAAAGGGAAGTCAAGTCTATACTGTATACACCTATGACCATTGAAGAAGAGCCTAAAAATGTTGGACAAAGCAGAAAACATCTGGACTAGGTCATAACCTTGAACAATGAAGATATATATGTTCTCTGAGCTCAGTCTTTTAACTTAAAAAAAAAAGCCTTTATGTATTTCTCATGACTTGAGGGCCTTGGATTTTGCTATGTCCTCCAAGGAAAAAAATCTCATACACAGATTTCAAATAGGTAAGCTTGCAGCTGCTACAGATTCAAGTGTTAAGAATACATCAACTTGCTTTTATTATGGATGCATAAAAAGATCTAGAGAAAATGAGAACAGATCTTTGCCTTGGGCTAAAACATATAAAGCACCAAACAGACACATTAGGGGAAGTTGGGAAGTCAGTACCTGTGGCTCAGTGTTCGAGTTGGCCCAGCCAGAGTGCAAGCCTCCTCTCAGAGCATCTGAGACAGTGTGGTTTTCATTTGGTGTTTTCAAAATGTGTAGGCAACATGAAAGGCCATTGTGAGGTCCTGGGTAGGGAGAGAGGCAAAATCAGAATTCTGAATGATATGTTAGAATACAAATCTCATGGTCTGCAAGGCCTAAATACTTTGAAGCAGCCTCACATTTGGAACCTCTGTGCCGGGGCCATGTCCAGCTATGAAGTAATTTCACGTTGGCCTGTGAGGGGAAGCACCCCAGGGCCCTGCCTTGTTGTGCTCTCCATATAGGGAGGCTGACCACTTGCCTGATTGGAGACAGATGGCAGCTTTGGAAGCCGGATTAGATAGAAGCTTTCTGCCATTTGTCTTTGACCCCAAAGGGATAAGTTCAGACCACGTTGTACAAAGAAGTCCACAACTTAAGCTTTGTAACCCCTATGAGATGTCTCAGAAAGACTTTGCTTCAGTTCTAAGCATATGCCTGTGCTTTGGGTGGATGCCTGAAGCTGGTTTCTACCTGGGTGTTCTCCAGTTTCATTTTGGAAAAAGGCACTTATAAATTAGGTGAATGCCCTCTACCTGCTTCCATATCCTAAATAAGAGAAATAACCATTTCTTCCAGTAATGGAGTGTTCATTAAGTGTTAGACACTCTGCCAGGGGTGATATGATAGTGACCCATTTAATCCTCACAAGCCACTCTGGAAGAGAGGTGCATGTTTGGCCATCGTATGGATGAGGGTGATGAGACATGTATAGCCCTTCCATAGCAGCGACAAGACTCATGCACGGGCTTGGTTTCACACCTAGCTCCTCTTTTGCTCCTGCTGTAATGCAACATTGTCCACATTTTCACACATTTATTCAGGTCTCTTCTAGGTTCTTGATGACCAGGACTGTGCTTCACCGTCTTGTGGACACCATGCAGTGCCATGTCCATACAAACAGCTAAATAAGTTGATGAAACCTTTTAAATTCTTTTTAATGAAATTAAATTACTGAAATTTTCAGAAGGTGAATGTGACCGGTGCACCAAGTCCAACAGAATTAATTAAGAGAGGAATTATGTCAACACGTAAGTGGAAGACTCTTGAGTGGAACCATGGTTGAAGGCACCATTTTATATCAGGATATGGTGAACCCAGAAGCCAAACAAAGGGCATTTGTTGTTGGAGGATAAATGTTCTGTTCACTCAGGAACCAGGACCACTTCAAAGGCCTTTTGTTGGCTCGGTGAGCAGCTGTTGCCAAGGTGAAGGGTCCCTATGTCCCAACCGCCCATAAACATGTCTTCGAACAGCAGGAAGGAGCTGTACAAAATGGCTGTGGTAGCCAGAACAGGCAGTGGAGATGCAGGAAATGGATGCGTCTCCCTCGGTAGCACTGACTGAGCCAGGAAGGGTTCCACGTGCCGACCGGCCAAGACAAACACAGTCCAACGCTGACAGAGAGGCGGCCATCGGGGAACAGCTGAACCACCACAGTCATGCAGCCTCTCGAAAGATCGTTGCCGCAAGAGTGAAACCAGGGCCTGTGGTTTCCTGCCGTCCTCACTGGTACACAGCTCAGGCTTCCAATGACTCATGGCCAATGGTGTGCCAAGATTTCACATCCCATCCCTGATGGAGCCCAACCTGCTCAGAGTCACGGCCCTTCCCACTGCTTCCTCCTCCTGAGGAGCTTAATGAGGGGGTTAACGATGAGCAGGATGTGAGTGGCCCTCTCCACACGAGCAGCCCGGTTGTAAAACTGGCTGTGCACAGTCACGGAAGCACAAAGCGGGGGGTCAGTAACTATCAGCTGTGCTGAGCCAAGGCTGCTATGTCTTAACTCTGCTGGTTGTGTGTGGGGGAGAAGAAACTAACATTTATTAACTTCAGGCCTCTAGAGAGGTGGTGCGGTTCATTGGTTAAGAGCGTGGGCGTCGGATTGCATCTGGCTTCACCACTTACTAACTGAGTGATCCTGGGAAGTTACTTATCCTCTGAACCTCAATATTCTCATCCAGAAAAAAAAAAAAAAAAAAGGAATAGTGGTATCAACCCCACCAGATGATTCTGAGGATCAAATGGAGATGATACATGTAAAGTTTGGTCAATGTTAGCTCTTATCACTGTTATTGGTTTGGCCACAGTTTGCTTGGTGCAGGAGCTGAAGAACAGAAATCATTATTTCTAAGGGAATTATACCTGTTATTGAATAGAATGTTTTATGGAAGTTGAACACTGGACTACAGTTATCAACTAGAAGAGAGCCTTGACTCCAGGACAGGGTGTGTTTCTGATTAAGCCTAAAGACCCTTTGGGATCTACACGTACTTCAGGAGCAGACTGGCCAGAATGACCATCTGACTCTCCATCTAACACCGTCATTAATGATCCAAACCTCAATCACACATGAACTTGCTGTTCAAGACATATTGAAGGCTTGTAACATGGCAAGCACTGCACTAGACATCGGCATGGGGTGAGGATAGGGAATATAAGAGAGGGGTAAAGCACTGCCTCTGTCTTTGAGATGCTAGTGGGAAAAATGGACACACGTGCACTCTACCAATATGAGGCAGGTAAATCGCCATTCCTGTGCTGAGACAAACTACATGGTTGATTGATTCTGAATGGGGATACCTGTGAAGTCTTCTTGGGAAGGTAGATTTTGATATGGATCTCATAAGTTGATGTGAGGAGGAAGAAAGCAGTGTAGATAAAGAGATCATCTTTTGCACAATCAGTAGCCTAGAGTGGAAGGAAGGGGTATCCTGGAAAATAATACTGGAAACATTATTATTAAAGACCACGTTTTGGGGATGCCTGTGTGGCTCAGCAGTTTAGTGCCTGCCTTCAGCTCTTGGAGTCCTGGGATTGAGTCCCACATGGGGCTCCCAGCATGGAGCCTGCTTCTCCCTCTGCCTGTGTCTCTGCCTCTCTCTCTCTCTCTCTCATTCTGTGTCTCTCATGAATAACTAAAATAAAATTTAAAAAAAGACCACCTTTTGGAGAATTTTGACTATCAAGTAGAAAGACCTGAATTCTGTTCTTCACGTTGGGAATCAGTATGTTTTGGCAATACAAGCTCAAGCACTGACACTGAAGTGAATTTGAATGATGGCTCTTGCTGGTGTGTACTCCAGTCTCCTCACCGTAAAGTCGGGATCTCACAGGGCTGTGGATGTCTGTAAGATGCTCAGCACAGCATCTCAACCTGGTGGGCCCTTGTTAAAAGTTAGTGTTTGCTAACATTGTCAGCGATCAAGAAGCTGCTTCAATAGCTTAACACGTAAGATCTGGACCAGGACAGTACGAACTGATAAAAAGGGATGTATGTAACTTTCAGAGGCACAATAGGGAAATTACAGCTTATGAGATGTGAGAAGTGAGAAAAGAGGAGTCAATACTGCCTCAAGGATTCAAGCCTGGGAAATGAGGGAGTTTGAGGTGGTGTTACCAAGGTGGGGTCATGGCAAAGAATCTCAATTTTGGGTGCAGCGAATCAAAAGTGGCTGGTAAGTCCGTTAGGTTTGTCTTTTCCAGAGGAATTTCAAATGCAAAGGTCTAAATTTCAGTAGAATATTTAGGATAGGTGACTTAGATTTAGGGATGCTGTATGAAGATGTTAAGTCAGCCTTTAGAATGAGAAGATGGTCATGTGAGGGTCTCTAAGAGCAAGAAAGTTACTGGAAATTAGAGAAGGAACAAGGCAGTTACCTCGTTCCAGAAACAGAATGAGAGGGGTTTCAAAAGGTCTGTTGTGCAGAGAAAGGTAAGACCATTGGCCTCCATGAGCATCTCAGGAAAGCACAGAGGAGAAGCCAGTTGTTAGGCATTCTGGAAAAAACAAAGGAGGGGCATGGTGTATGCTTCATTTAAAAAAGAAGTTCAGAGGCTAATGGAATGTGAGAGCCTAAAAGAGGTTAACAGCGATCTAGCACAAGGCAGGAATGAGTTTTAGATGGAAATTATTCAAACAGTTTGTAGGAAATGTCCACTGGAGAGAAGCCGAAGAGGCACAATAGCACAATCATGCTATCAATGATTTAAGGAGCAGCAGGAAAGGAGTTATGGTCTCAGGAGGGATGTTAGTTCTGAGGCAAACCAGGTCCATGTCTTAGGTGGATTCCAGAGCAAGGAGGAAAGGCTGTGTTTTAAGGCAAAGAAGAATTTTAGTTGGGTAGTTGGTGGAGTTCAGTTTGGTGTATCTTTATCTTCTAGGTAAATCTAGGAGATTTACCTTTAATAATTCCATGAGCTTTCATGAGTTAAACACACACACACACACACACACACACACACACACACACAATGTGAAGTGTGATTCCCCCTCCCTCCCTTAATTGTCTTGAAAGGTAGAGCAGGGGAGTAGAATTAACCACATGAATTGATCTGAAGTCAGAAGACCAGGCTAGTCACAACCTCATTAAATTCAGTCATCTGACCTACAAAAGGAGAATGCCCACCAAAAGGACACACTGAGGTATGTGTCTGGTCTTGTAAAACTGATTGGTAATTAGCTAAAGTTTGTTATTTTTATTTATAAGACTTTGTTCCTGGAACTGTTTTGGAATCTTTGCTTGTAACATGGAGAACAATATCTGAGACACGCACAAAGAAAAAAAATTTGTGCTGTGCTTTGTTTGTGCCTTCAGTAGATAATGTGTGGTGCAGAGGAAAACGAGGACATCTTGAAGTCGGTCCTTGTCAAATACTCTGAGAAATGTGCCACTATAACACTGGGGAGACTTCATGGACTTTCCACTAAGGAAGGCTCCTTCTCTCCCAACTTTTTCCAGTGATGTCTCCAACATGGTTTGGAATGACTCAAGCTTTGGGACTCCTACCACTTCCCTTGTCATGCACGTTTGCCATTTCCCAGATTTCATCATTAGGGCATTTCCTGAAATTCAACCCGCTGTGTTCCTTTTTTCTGATTTCAAAGAGGATTCTATTTCAAACCTCAGCTGTCAAATGGGGAACCCAACTGTGAACAGTAGCGAATTTGACGGTGACATCAGAGTTTCCAATGGGAACCCGACTTTCCATTCTGAGATCCAATTCCCCCCTTGATTCGGGATTTTAAGAATAATGCACAGCCTTCCAGACCTCACCGAGGTGCCACTGCTGGAGCCAATAGCAGCAGGACCCCAAATTTCCTTTGAGGTTGGCAGCCTGCAAGGACTGCCTGCCAAGAACCCCTTGGAACCTCATCACCTTCCCAAGACCCTGTTTTTAAGCAGATCAAAGCATTCTCCTCATATTGGTGAAAGCCAGAGGTCCAGGTCAAGGTGAACGAGGGTAGGGTTCTGAAAGAATCTGGCAGAACAAAAAGGAAGGGTTGGGTGGGGCCTGAGTCCTTTCTTTGAAAACTCTTCTGTGTGGTTTCTCAGACTTTTGTGGTCTGACACATCATTGAACTTGCCTCCGCTCGCATTCTAGGCTTTACAACACCTATTCCACCGTCCATTAGTTTAGTCACCCGATGCTTGGATTCCTCAGGGCTTGACATGTTCCAAAACTCAGTGAACTTCCCTGTGTCCTGACCTATACATGTAGGGAACAAACACCCATGTCCATCCACACTCACCAACCATCTTATCTTAGGCCTTGAACTTCTCATTTAACTTCCTTTTATTCTGCAAATGCCTTGCTGTGGTGGCCATAACACTGATCCATAGATGTGTGTCTCCATAGATGTGTGTCTCTGCTGCCCGACTGGATATGCCCTGCGGGGTTCTAGGTGGCTGCGCTGCAAGTATCTTTGCTTTAAGCATTTTCCCTGCAAACTTTTTTTTTTTAAAAAGATTTTATTTATTCATGAGAGACACAGAAGAGAGGGGGGCAGAGACACAGGCAAAGGGAGAAGCAGACTCTATGCAGGGAGCCTGATGCGGGACTCGATCCCAGGTCTCCAGGATCACACCCTGGGCTGAAGGCAGCACTAAACCGCTGAGCCATCCGGGCTGCCCCCTGCAAACTTTTCGCTGCATAACTAATAGGCCATAAGGCAATTCTGCCAGAAGTTAGGGAGAGAAAAGAAGGGAGAGAGGTGTCTGTGGCTATAAAAGGGGGATCCTCGTGATGGAACTGTTTTATATCTTGACTACGGAGGTGACCATACACATGTGATAAATTCCGTCGAACTAAAAACACACAAGCACACACAAATGGATGCATGTAAAACTGGTGAAATCTGAATCGAATGAGTGGATTTTATCAATTTCCTGATTGAGGTATTGTATTACAGTTACGTAAGATGTTAACACTGGGGAAACTGGATAGAAGCTGGAGCGGATTTCTTTGTGTCATATTTTAAAACTGCATGTGAATATACAAATCCTTCCCAATAAAAAATTAAGCAACAACAAGGGGTTATTTCTTGCTCATGCCACCCTTCCTAGTTGGTAAGGATGGGGATTCTAGTCCATATGGGTGGTGTGGGATATTAGAGCTGCCACCATCTGGGGCATCATCACATGGTCAAGGGAAGGGAAAAGAGAAAGGTACTGTGTGGTTCTTACAGGCTTCCACCTGGGAGTGACACACTTATATTCCATTGGCCAAAGCCAGTCCTTTGGCCCTCCTAACTTCTAAAAAGAAGTTCAGTCTTGCCATATGTCTGGAAAGAGGAGAATCACGATATTGTTGGCAGTACCAATGATCACAGTTGTTGTTAAGATGATATTTTATTTATAAAATATTTTGTATTTGTCTCATTGTCATGTACCCAGTAAGTAACTTCTACTAAATGATAAATCAAATATAGGGAAACTTAAATATGAATATCTCAGCAGTCACTGTGGATAAAACTTTGTATTGGGCCTGAGTTTCATTTTTTAGAGAGAGTAAAAGCTTTCTGAAAAAGACAATGAAAACATTCAAAGATATTTTTAAATGCATCTGTAAAACAAGACCAATTCGTCTTGGCTTTTGCTCTTACTCCCAAATGCACATGAAAAACAACCGTCCTTTAAATTTTCATGGAAGTAGTGTTTGCAAATAACCTTTAGCTTTTTGATCTGAAGGCAGAAATGTCTGATTTAAGATGCAACTCAGATGTATATGATAGTTTCTACGGATTAAGGGAGTCCATGTGGAGGGCATCAGGAAGAGTGGGCATGGATGGATCAGAATGGCAGATTTCAAAGGACAGAAGTGAGGGACAAATACCAGAAAGGCCAGGAATTTGCTAAGAAGAGAAACATGATAGCGTTAATCAGCAAATAACCAGATTACTCTGGAAATGACTAACCGAATGGTGTGGTTTTTAAAAATTAAATCAGATCTTTTGCTATGTGTTGATTTATCTAAGAAATGGCCTTTAACTTGTACTTTGTCAGAAGATAATTATATCAATCGGAACTGCTTAGGAATGGAGACGGGGGAAACCTACCTTTATGGATCATTCTTTCTATGCCGGTCACTGTCTATGCCATTTTTAACCTGCACAATGCCATTATCAGCACCATTAACAGCACCTTATTTTACAAATACACAAAGAGTAGAAAAGTAAAGTTGTGTGTCTAGAGCTGCCATTGCACCCAGGAATGGCTGACTCATTCATCACCAGATCCCTGGGGGCAGGACTCTGACATATCCACCAGGACTGTGTTCAGGCTCCATTTCCAGACTTTGTTCAATTGCTTCATTCCATGTCCCCTAAGCTTCAGCCAGAGGACCCCTCTCAGAGCTCCTCAAGCCTAACCTTCAAAGTCTGACCTCTGTGCCCTTGAGAATGCTATTATTCCTCTTACCCTTTCTTCCTCCTGTGCCCCAAATCTTATTTATTCTGAGTCCTTGCTCATGTGCTATCTCCTTCAAGTCTTCCTACACCATTACCTTAAAACCTTATAAATACAAGGTAAAGAAGGAATGAATGAATGAGTGAGTGAATGAATGGAGGGACAAATATTACTTTCCCATAAAAGCAATGCTCCATCCCTTCTTTCTTTCCATAGCAGTATCTCTCTACTAGAGGCGAGTAGCTATTTCAGTTCAGTTCAGAAAACATTGATTAACTTCTTCTTATTGCAAAACTCAGTACCCAGTATGGTGGAGAATACAACAGTGGATAAGACCCAGCCAAGCCCGTGCCCTCTAGGTGTTCACAATCACACAAATAGCTGAAATATTTTTGTGAAATGAGCTCGGATGCACTTGAGCGCCCCTGCCAGACTCTCAGCTCCTTGGGAGGAAGTACATATTCAGAGTGCGGGACTCAACTTCATGCCTTTTCTAAGAGAAGTCTGACTCACATCCACATCCTTCATCAAGAGTAAAGCCCAGTGCAGAATGACCCCATTCTTAGCCAAGTAGAGACCCGCCAGGCTCTGGGATGTATGGCCTCATCGCCCAGGATCGTGAATAGCCTATTGCGGCTTCAGCTGGTCCAAAATGATAAGGTTAGAAAACCAAACAATATCGTCCTGAGTGTTCATAAAAATAAGCAGAAATCAGAGAAGCCTTAACATTCTTAAGAGTTATCATTTATTATTATAACCTTGCTCATTTTAAGAGTGATCCCAGAACATTAAAAAAATTATAATAAAATAAGATGGCAACATAATACTACTATTTAAAATAAAATCATAGATTAATACCAGAAAACTCCAGACTATTCCATTTAATTTCATGTAGGGGAGTCTTTGAAATTAGGTTAAGTGACTCCAGGCTTTTTATTTATAGAAGCAACTTGGCTGTTGGTCTGAGAAGTGAGAGATCCAAGTTTTCAAATAAACTCGAGTCGCAGAGAATTGTAAATAATGAAGAGCCATGCGGATAAAAACAAATCTTTTAAATACTCTATCTAATTGATAGGGAAAGCATTTCATATTAGATAAAAACCTAATAAAAAGATTTAAAGACAGGATGTAAAGATTATAAATATAAACACACAAAACCTGCACCACTGTTCTGTATACAGAGGGGGAAGAAAAGGGAAAAAAAAAGCAAACAGGAAAGAAAGTTGCATTGCTATAATAATTTTAAAAAAGAAAAAGCAAAACCCCTCACCTCCCCAAGAGGAACCATAGAAAGAAGCTCAGGGTACAGCCTAACTGAGGGCCCAGCTAGCCAGTAGTGTCCCTTTGTTAGGATCAGCAAAAGGCGCCCCCTCTGGGTGGATACAGCACTTGGAACCCATGACTTGGCATCTGAAGAGACTTGATGCTAAGAAAAGGTATATACCTCAGCCTCCCCAGGGACTGCAGTCTCCTTCACGTCCTGAACTCCAGCCTTTAGCCCCGTTGAGGTTCGGAGTAAATTTCACCACTCACCCCACCTGCCCAACAGCATTCTGTGTAAAATATCTGGAGAAAGGCATTGGCCTAGAGTCTTCATTCCAGATTGTGAGCTAGTCTTCACCTCTCCGAGCTCAGTTTCTTCTGCAAAGTGAGAAGGTGATGCCCACTGGGACCTGTTCCTATGGGGGAATCAAACGAGCTTACAATTGCCATCCAATATGCAGGAATATGCATACACGCCTCATTAAATAAGCCAGGTCCTATTTATCTTTCAGGGAATAAAATGTTTTCCCTTTTTACCTCCGAATCCATTCTTATTGGTATTTTGAAGTGTATTCATTCTCACATTTGTCTTCATTTGTTGGTTTCTTTAAGTAAATCTAATAATATAATAATAATAATCCAAAACACAGTAATGACTACCAGTGGCTCACCACTTTCCCGGGTGCCAGGCATTGTTGCCAAGCGCTTCCTATAACTTTATGGTCTCATGAATCTTCACATAGTAGGAATGCCATTTCCTCCATTGTACAAATACAAAAACTGAGATCCTAAAATTAAGTAACAAAAAATAGCACAACCAGGGTTTATATCTTCGTCTTTGTGATTCAGAGCCTCTGCTTTCAATAAATAAGCTCTATATCTGTTCATTGTAGAAAATCTGATGAGATAAACGAAGAGGGAGATAACGATCATCCTTGCTGTCACTTCACTGTTACCATACTGCTGTTCAGCTTCATGACATTGCTATAACATTGTAGGATTCCTTTTAGTTATGATGTCAATAAAACAGAATGTTTTTTTTTTTTTTAGGCAATTGAAGATATATAACTGTTAAAACTATCTCCTCCACCAGTTTAGGAAGAAGGGAGAAAGACTAATATTGTCTGCATTGTAATCACTTTCTCTTAGCTTCTGCAAGCGCCATTATTGTAATTCCTAACATCATTCCTAGAATCACTTATTCTTATTAATAATTGCAGCAATAACCATTCAGAATCTCTGCAGCTTAGGCAAAGGCAGTCAAGGAAATATATATTGTATTTAATTAAGTCTCTATTAAGAGTAAGTGGAAGGTGCTTCATCATGTTCATAAGCCTGTAAGTACGCTCGCTTATCAGAGACTCCACTCTGGAGGCCTGTAGCTTCTTAGAGCTGACAGGCTACAAATTATACCCTGGACTTCCCTGCTGCTACCTTCAAGAAATATCATGGCAACTTGTGCCACTATATCTCCAAATGTTGGGCTCTATTTATGGAACCCATAATGGTACAGTTCATCTTGCTTTAAAAAAAAAAAAAAAAACCTTCCCAGTATCAGAACATGGACATCCTTCTTTGGTTCAAACTATCTGATTCCCTAGGTGTGAGCAATGCTAAGAGTTGCTCTTCAAAAGTCCCATTGCTCCTCCACTGTTTTGGTTTGTGGATGACCAAGACAATTTTTGAGAGATTACTATATGCCAGGTAGTGGACTGGACATTTAAAGATCACCTCCTTTAATGTTCAGACCAATCCTTTTAAATAGTTAATATCCTCATTTTATAAATAGGGAAACAATCGTAGAGTGATTAAGTGTTCTATTTTTCCTAAGCACACAAGAATTCTTGTCAGCTTGGCTTTAGCACATCTTTAACTACTAAAGGATACCAGCTCCCAGGTTAGGCAGCAGCCTCAAAGAACATAGGATGGCTGAGTCCCTCCTCTATCACCCCTTCTGGCACCAGTGAGTGAAAAATGAGCACTCTCCAATAGCACTTTTTTACAGAAATAGAACAAACAATTCTAAAATTTGTATGGAACCACAAAACACCTTGTATAGCCAAAGCAATCTCAAGGAAGAGGAAGAAAGCTGAAGGCATCACTCTTCTTGATCTCAAACTATATTATAAGCTGATAGTAATCAAAACAGCATGGCACTCTCATTAAAACAGACACATAGATCAAAGAAACGGAATAGAAAGCCAGAAATAAACCCATACATATATGAACAATGTATTTGTGCCAATGGAGACAGGAGTAATGGGGAATGAATAGTCTTTTCAATAAGGTATTGGGAAAACTGGACAGCCACATCCAAAAGAATGAAACTGGGCCCCCATCTTACACCATACATAAAAACCAACTCAAAATTGAGTAAGACTTAAATGCAAGGCCTAAAGCTTTGAAACCACTAGAAGGAAATACAAGAGGAAAGCTCTTTGGCATAAGTCTTGGTGATGATATTTTTGGATTTGAAACCAAAAGCAAAGGCAACAAAACCCAAAATAAACAAATGAGGCTACATCAAACTGAAAAGTCTCTGTAAAGTGAAGGAAACCATCCACAAAGTGGAGAGGACAACCTATGGAATGGGAGAAAATAATTGCTAATTGTATCTCTAAGAGGTTAATATCCAAAATATATAAAGAACTTATATAACTCATTAGGAAAAAAAAATTGACTCAAAAATGGGTCAGCAGAGAAGCTGAATAGGCACTTTTACAAAGAAGACATATAAACAACCGACAGGTACATGAAGAGATTCTAAACATCATTAACCATCTGGGAAATGTAGATCAAAACCACAATGAGAGACCACCTCACACCTGTCAGAATGCATATTAACAAAAAGGAAAGAAATAACAAACGTTGGTGAGGGTGTAAAGAAAAGCGAATCCTCCGTGCACTATTGGTGGGAATATAAGTCACTATGGAAAGTATGAAGGCTCCTCAGAAAATTAAAAATAGAACTACCATAGGAGTCAGCAATTCCACTTCTGGGCATTTATATAAAGGAAAGGAAATTACTGTCTCAAAAAGATCAGCACCCCTATGTTTATTTCAACATTATTTACAATAAGGAAGACATGGAAACAACCTAAATGTTGGATAAATGATAAACAACCTAAATATTGGATAAATGGATAAAGATACATCATATGATGTGAAATATATATAAAGAGAGGGAGAGAGGGGGGTATTATTCAGCCATAAAAAAGAAGGAAATCCTGCCATTTATGGAAGAAACAAGTGAAATAAGCTGGCAGAGAAAGACAAATACTGTATGATATCACTTGTATGCGGAGTTAAAAAAACTAAATCTATAGATACAGAGAACAAATTGGTGGTTCTCAGATACGGGGGTAGGGGGGAGCAAAGCGGATGAAGGGTGTCAAAAGATAAACACTTCTGGTTATAAAACAAATAAGTCCTGAGATATAATATATACATCATGGTGACTTTAATTAAAAATACTATATTGTATATTTGAAAATTGCTAAAAGAATTTAAAAGTTCTCATCACAAGAAAAAAACATGTGTAACTACATGTGGTGATGGATGCTAACTAAACTTATGTTGGAAATCATTTCATAATATACATGTATATCAGATCATTATGTTATATATCGAAAAATAACATAATGCTACCTGTCAATCATATTTTATCCAAAAATAGAAAGAGAGCATGAGAGAGAGAGAGTATTCTAATAGAACCATAATTAATCTATTGGTCAACTCCATTATCTTCATATTTTACCATTTCAGATCCAAACCTTCATCCATTTCTCTGTGCCATGACCAGGAAGTATTTCGAGAAGTAAGAGAAGATTCACATGGAAATTGCAATCAACCCAACATAGTTTGTTGAACAATTAAAGGACCTGAAAATTACACAGAGTATTTGCTTTCCCTCTTCTAGAGTTATTTGCAATTGAGGAACTTCATCAGAGATTAGATATGACTCTATTAGGGAAAAGTGGGCGCTGACTCCATGGTCCACCCAGATACATCAAGGTAAGCTTCTATTGCATCCTCACTTAAACTAGTCTTAAACGGAACAACGAGAGGGGTGTTGATCATGCTTGCCTGGTGTCACAGCACTCCCAGAGACAGGCAGCACTTGGGTCCTTATGGGAAATTCAAATGCTTACTCTTCCAGCTGCACAATGGACATCCTTCTCACCCTATCTCTGCTGTGGGATAGCTGAGAACATGATACACTTGTCATCCTTACTTTCAAGGGGAAAAAAAAGTCTCTATTACAAGGCTATCTTATAGTTTTCCAATGTTTTCTCAAAGAAGGAAAAAGAGGACGTGTTGAAAGACACGGCTGCCTGCGGAACTGCTGAATAAATTTTGGCCAGTTTAGCAAGTCATGAAGGTAGAAAATATATTTTTTCCTGGTCCAAGGGAGAAAGAAACAGCTCCACTACTCCACTAGAGATGTGCTGGATTTGACAGACCAAGAGGAAACCTACTCTTGCTGCTTTGCTCTAAAGTGTTTCCATAAGCCCAAATTTCTGGGTGGTTACAAGTAATTTGCTTCAACTTAATTTCTTTCATTCAAAATTATGGAAAAAATGCCTGTCACAGGCAATGGAAAATAATTAAGACATTAGCTTCATGTTGGATGTTCAGACAGCAAAGACCCATTAGCTTACACGTCGATGCTGAACTACAATATTGTCAAACTTGCAGGAGTGACAGAGATTCTGGGAATGAGAGGACCAAATGAGCCCCTGTCCTATTCCACTCTTTAAGTTCCTTGCCATTCTGAACTGGCCTTCCTCTTATCCATGACTCTGCTGCTATCTCTTGAGTGAATTGACTTTGCCAACTCCGAGGATCCTCCTTGGTAATCTATTCAATATGTGCACTCCCTTTGGAAGAAATACAGTAGTCTGTGTGCGTTTCCTATCTGCTCCTAATTTCCTATACTGTGAATTATGTCATCTAGTTTCTGTGCTGTTGCCAGTGGGAAAAGGCTGTCTAGATCAATCTGGTCAGACTGCCTCATAGCCCAAGAAACACCAATTAGATCACCGCAAAGTTGACTCACGCCCAAGAAGACCAACCCCAGTTTCCTCTAGTGCTCCTCGTTGTTTGAGCATTGAGCCCTATGGAAGGCTCTTGGATAAGTCATTTGACCCACAATGCTTCTTCCAAGATCTAATGCTAGGATGGGTGAGATTTGCACACATCTTGCAAAAGCAATTGAAATATGCTGAGATAGTAAATCTAGGAAGAGATCTATTCAGATTATGGAGGATGAATTTTGGTCCAGGAGCTAAAGGTTTTTATTTTTTGTTTTCATTTATATGATTGATTTCAAGTATAATTAACATATACTGTTATATTAGTTTTAAGCATGCAATATAACGATTCAGCAGGAGGTAAAGGTTTTGAATTATCACAGTTCTGAATTTAATCAGAGCAGCTGCAGAAGAGGAAAGCCCTGTAGCTTATAGACTTAAAGGTTAAAAGGTATGGGGCAATGTAATGTCCATATCTATACAATCAGTGAAGAGTAAAAGGACCTTCACATCAAATTACCTGCATAATTGTTTCCATCGTTTAGTTTGATGCCCATGGGCAAAGCACATAATTTGAAGCTTTTGAAAAGTATTTAATCCAATCTCATCCCTTGCAGAATCCAGTTAAAGGGACAGAAGATTAATCTCCAAGGCTCCCTCTGAACCTAAGATCCCAAAAAGTCACACCCACAGTTTGGTCACGCCATCCAGGAAAGTAAGAGCCTCTTTCCTACACCTCCCCAAATACAACCATGTTTTTTCAATTTCTTGCGCTTCCATTCAGAAGCATAAAATACTCTACATGTATCTGCTTTACAGAAATATCTGTTATATATATATATTTTTTTGACTAACGGGAATGTAGTTGACACAATATTTTTTTTACTTTTCTTTATTCATTGAATAACATACCTTAGATCTTTTTGAAAAAGTATGTACATCTTTTCATTGTTCTTTTAAAATTGTATGGCATTCTATAATGTGACTATACTAATTTTCATAAATATTTGTTAAAAATCGAATCATTTTTAAAGTATTTCATGCACATGGCTACAGTGCACGGAATTACAGAAAGACACATAAGGGAAATTTGTGTTTCTCTACTTCTCCATACCCCCTGAATTCCAATCCTCAGATCAAATACTTAGAGCAATTTCTTCTCTATAATCCTTAATTATATAATAACACAACTCTACCTTGTTGCTTCAACCTTGGATGTTTTCTCTTGAATCCCAGGGAACTCAACAACTTGTCTTATACCGACCTTATACCATAGAGCTATTTATCCTTTTCTCTGATGAGCTCCAATAAATTCCTCCTGGATATCACCTGGACTTCCGTTTACTGCATAGTATGAGATGGAATGAGATCTGATAATAACAAAATGAAGTTTGACCAAACAAAAAAACAAAAAACAAACAAACAAACAAAAACCCCAAGCTTGATTTGCAATTGGCTGGATCACAAAAGAGTAATGAAGAATAAAAATAATCACAATAATGTCAAAAATATTTAATATCATGGAAAGATAATCTTGATCCCTGCCTGTGGTAGGAAGAATATATATATATATATATATATATATATATATATATATATATAATGTGCATTGTTTTGTGAGTACATCTGCCTTAAGTAAACCAAGTTTTAAGTGTAAACAGTTAACACAATTTTGTTACCTTTTTGAAGCATTTCTTAATGTTTGATATATTGCAGATCTCAAAGAAAGTGATCTGAGACTGTCTCCTGACCTCTTGGTGTCCAGGGAGAAGTTGTGCCTCCTATCTACCCTGAAGGGAATAAGAAAATAGCATGCAAAAAGATGCAGGCTGGAGGAGGGAAGCAGGATAGTGCGTTCTGTTAGGAAGGACAAATGCAAAGGCAGGGGAAAAGATAGATATCACAGGCACACAGGACCTAAGTGGAGACCACCCTCTCTGGGGCAGTGTCAGGACAAGTGTGCACAGGTGATGCTGGAGATGCAGGCAGGGCCCCTTGGTGTAGGTCCTTAGGGGCTGTGCTTGGAGTTTGGACTTCCCCCTAAGAGCAGTGGGGAGCCACGGAAAGTTTGAGCAAGGAGAAGGGGGAGCATGGTGTAATGGAAGACACATCCTTGTTTCCTCTCAGCATTACTCCCTGGTTGTAAATCGATGTTCCCACTGGCTGTTTCTTCCTTCTTTATATCCTGCCCCTCTCCTGGGAAATGCTTGTACTTTTCCCACTTTTTATGATATTTTATTTTTAAAATTTTCAAACAGGAAAGTAGGGCATGAGGTAATGAACATCCACAAACCCAAGCATTTAGCAATGCTAACTTTTTGCCATTTTGAGTCATCTACTTTTTTTCCTGAGACTGAAGTAAATTACAGATATGAAGATGTCTTGTCCAACAATAGTTCAGCATGCACCCTGAGGAAGGACGTTGTTCTACATAACTCCACATCGCTATTTTGCCTAACATGACTGACGATGACCTATTATCATTCAAGCCCTGTGTACGTTCCCATTTCCCTCATCCTTCCCACATATCTCTTACAACTGTTTTGTCATCTAAGATTCAATCAAAGTCCTGTATCTTATTAGATTATTATTTCTTTTGAGTCTCTTTTAAGGGGATCCCTGGGTGGCGCAGCGGTTTAGCGCCTTCCTTTGGCCCAGGGCGTGATCCTGGAGACCCGGGATCGAGTCCCACGTCAGGCTCCCGGTGCATGGAGCCTGCTTCTCCCTCTGCCTGTGTCTCTGCCTCTCTCTCTCTCTCTCTGTGACTATCATAAAAAAAAAAAAAAAAAAGGTTGGAGTCTCTTTTAATCAGAACAGGTCCTCATAAGCACCCTTATTTTATGTTTCCCAAGACATTTCAACTCCTTAAAGAGACTGGGACACTTGTCCTGTAGAATATCCCACCTTCTAGATTTCTTTAATTGGTTCTTGGTGGTGTTGATAAACTTGTTGCTCTCTCCTCTCTTCCTCATTTCCTGTAACCTGGTTTTAGAATCCTTGGGTACTTTTGCCATGAATAGTTCATCACTGATGCTTGGTACTTCCCACTGCCTTTCGTGGGGAACATACCATGTCTGGCATCCCTGCCACAACAAATGGCCAAATCAATATCTACTTAAGGCAATGCCAGTGATCATTCTTCCACTTATGAGCTGCAAATTGGTGCCATGTGAATGTTTAATTCTCCACCAATGGAGTGCTTAAAGAATTTTGTAACCATTCTTCATTTTTATTTGAGTAGGGTTATTTCATAGGGGTTGCAAAATAGTCATATACTTTGATCCAGAGGTGGGCTAAATCAAATTCTTTTGTTTGGAGGGCCAGCTAATGTGGAAAACCTCTAGTGCTCCCCATTTTCCTTTCTTATAGTTGTGCCTCTCGGTATGTTATCTGGAAAGGGCACGTTCAAGGTTGTTGGGCCTCATGTCCCTTGCTGCAGCCCATGTGCACGCATGCACACGCACACACACACACACACACACCACACCTAAGTAACTACTGAGACTGCCTTTCAATTATTGACAGAATTGCAGCCAGACAGTGAGCTTTCAGGAGCAGAAAGTGTAAGAGGCAGCAGGAAGCATGGGGCCCCCAACAGGGCTCCTCTCTCATTCATGGCCCTCTCAGGAGAGTAGTCAGTTGCCTATCTCCTGTTTGTTTTATGGGGATCACCCAGCCGAGGAGGAATGGGGGAGTAAGAGGTTCATTCAGCCCTGAGTTTACAGCAAGGAAGGAGGTCCTAATTTGAGACCCCAGAGATTTCTCATGACAACCAGAAATACTTCCAGTCAAATGCAAAGGAAGCTAAACAGACAGATGGTTCTTCTTCTTAATGGACTCCACTCCCAATGAATGTCTCTGCCTTCTCCTCGAAAACACAGGCACTCGGCAGAGCCACCCAGCACTTTTCTTGTGAACGGGGACTCTGTTAATTAAATACTACTGCGCTTCCGGGAGACATTTTCTAGGCAATTATTGATTCCAGTTCAACCTGGTAGAAAGGTTCCCCACATTCTTGGGAGACCTCCCTGACATGGTAACCTTTCTCTAGTCTTTTTTTTTTTTCTTTTACTATTTTTTTTACCTCCTTTATACATTTGGAAATTATACAATCCTGTAATAAAACCAAAATGAAAATAATTGGGTTCCTCAGTGGATTCAAGTATTTGTTCATTTCCAAAAGTGGAAACATTTTATCATTTTAGCTGCTTTTATCCCCCTCTGCAAATTTAGATGGTATACCTATTGGCTCTATTTTCTTTAGTTCCTCAACCACTAAACAGTTACAAATACAGGGATGCAGCTCAGGGAGCTTTCATGTGGCTATTTTCTCTGGAAAACCACTGGCTTGGCATCTATCGGCTCAGCCTGTTGGTCTAATACTGTGTCTGCTAAGGTAACATTGTGGTTTAGCAAAGGGAAGGGGGGGAAAAGCACAGGGGGAGTGGAATGCCACACTATGGTGTAAAAGATTTGTTTTGAAAACCATTAAAGATGCATCCAGGTTCAGGAGGTCTTTGATTTCAGAACCAAGGAATGGGGGTCAGACAGCTCACAAACCCCTGAACATCCGAAAGGCTATTTTGTGGGTCTTTGAACTTGTGCATTTCCCTGGGAAGAAAGGGCATGACTTTCTGCAGATCCTGAGAGGGGTTTGTGAATCAACAAATGAATGTGATTCTCAATGTTCAAGAAAACACAGCAAAACACACGAAATGGGAAGAAACTAAATAACAGAACAAACTTTACTATAATATATGACCTCCTCGGACTACAGCCCTGGTTTAGTCCGCTGAGCGTAATGAATAACATCTCCTTTGACTCTCAAAGAGTCCTCCTTTGGATGGCCTCCCTTTTTATAATCCTAGTCCCTGCTTTATTGGTGTAAAATTCCCACCCACCTCTGCCAACACCATCCTTTTCCCAGTACATCTGTTTAATGGGACTTTCTACTAAACACAGATTATGTCTTTTCAGCTAAAACTGTCCTAGAAATGGTGATAATGGTCCAGATTATCAGATCATAAAATCCTGCAGGGTAAGTCTTGCCAGTACGTGGGACACAGAGCTATGGGAAGACTGCTCTATAATGTTGCCCTGCCCAGAAACCACCTCGGGTGGGGTGCAAGTCAGGATTGTCATGGGGCAGGTGAGGAATAGGGGAAGAGCAGAGAGAAATGAAGCCCTCTTCTCACAAAGGGTAGCACATCTAAACCCTTGCCACCATACCTGATACAATCTTGGGTTGTATGCAGGAGACTATAAAAAAAAGTTCTTAGGTACCAAGGCGTATTTTCTCAACTTTTTTTTTTGTTGTTGTTAATATATAAGGATATGAAAACATCCTATGGCACTCTCAACCTCTAGAAAGTCCTAGACCCAAGATGTTTATTCATTAATCCTTTTAAATATGGAGCACCTATGATGTGCACTGGGAATACATTGTGAACAAAGCAGATGTGGGTCCCTGCCCTCCCAGAACTCACAGCTGGTACTTGTGTGAGGCACACAGAGGTGTTTTAGAAATGCCCCCAATGTCAAGCCCTCAGCACAGTGTAGGCATTCAGTAAACGGTCTTTACTAATGTTATCTGTTTCTGGAATTCTCACAGGCTGGCACTTCACTTTGAACAAACAGGTTAATATTACTTCATTTTTTTCATGACCAGCAAATAATTGCTATTCAATTGCTGTTGTCTCCTTATAAAATGAGAATCATCAGAGATCTACAAAGATTTTTTTTTTTTTTTGAGAACTACAAAGAATTGTCTTTGCTGTTGTTGCAGTGATACATTTAACAGGCTAATTTCCATCCTGTGAATGCTTAGATAGATTAGTTGATATACATGTGTTCTCCAAAAACTCAATTACCTGCATACACACATATAAAATAATAGAAACGAAGGGAACAGACGCCTACACATCTTTTTCATAAGGATTATCAACAATCAAAACCCTAGGTGGGTTTTTTTTTTTTTTTAAGAAAACATTCCAATTACTTAAAGAACTTGACAATTACTATTATCAAATAAAATAATTCGAGGATTTTCATTTGATGTTATTAGTAGTAACTGGTGCTGCTTCATTAACCCCTACCTTTAAAATCAGAGTGTCATTTTGAAAAATAGTTGGAAAAGGATTTTGAGAGGGCTATTCCCAGCAATTTATCTCTCTCTTTGGAAATAGCCACTTCAATAAGAAGCCTGATCTGAAATGTGTTGTCTGCACTTGGTGAAAGCACTTTGCGGGGCGCAGATTTCACAACTCTCTAATCTCTGCAAACTGTGAGATCTTTCCCAGCCCAGTGTGATAAATCAAATTAATGTCTGCAATTACAGCCCAGGAAAACGGGAGACAATTGGTTCAGAATGAGCTGGCCCCTTTGCAAATCACGACCCTTTTATTTATTGTATATATCATGCTTGCCTCTTAGGCGTTTTTATTTGAGGTGTCTGTAATTAATGATATGGTTCATTAGTTGGAGAACAGCTCATGCATCTCTGCAACACAGTAGTTCACAGCGTCGTGGGATTTAACTGATTCCACATGGCCCCAAATATTTCCCTAATAAGGCCCTAGCGGGAATATTTTGATGTGTACATAGCAAATGACATATTTCCAACCAAGAGTACACAGTGGAGGTGAGGTACACAGAACAGTGTTATTTTTGGCTGATACATAATTAATATCACAAGTTGCTTTTTTCCCCTTTGACTTCTATCAAACTCAGGTGATAGCATTTTAGGCTATTGATTAGAATGCTTTTGTGCTTGAGTTACTGAGAATAACACCTGCATCAGTGTGAGGGGGCTTAAGTTAATTGTGTTCCTTTGTACTAAATGCAGCCCAAACAGCGGGGGAAAGAAGCCTAGCCCTGTCCCATGCTGGGAGAGGTCTCCCTTTGTTCCGTGGATCCCAGTTCTGGTTTCACAGGAGAATCACCTGCAGGGCACTCCAAAAACACACCATCACAGAGACCCCAATTTAATTGGGGGTAGAGCTCCTGACTTCAGTATTTTTTTTAATCTCACCCTGTGTCAAGACCCTGTGATGTATCTTGACCTTGAAGCCATCTTTTCAAAACACGAGCTGGATTAACCCTTTCTTGGTGGCTTCCCAGTATATTCCATGGCATGCAAGCCTCCTGTGCTCTTGAGACCCTAAACGTACAGCCTAGCCCCTGGCCTTGAATCCTACCCCATCCCACTACCTTGACTGTACTCTTTATGTGGCTACTTAAACTCACAGAATCCTAGTCCTCCTCAGGCCTCCCCTCATGCAATCCCCTGTTTCTTGTGGCAGAGCCCCCCCTTGTCTGACCTGAACATTGTTTGGGTCCCCACCGAAATATCACCTGGCAAAGACAACCTTGCCCCCCTCCCCACCCCTGCAGTTCAATGTATGCCCCTGCCTTTCTCCAGGCTGCCCCAGATTCTCCTCCTCGGCAGCCATGCAGTACCGCTTGCACTCAGGATCTGTCTGTGACGCTCCATATAACATCCTCTCTCTCTCCTCCCAGAGCACAGCCTCTGCCCAGCCAGGGACCTGGCCTCTGGGGCTCACGGCCACACACTCGCCGGTCAGTGCTTCGTGCAGCAAAGAGGAGATGCTCACAAGCACTGATGTACCCATCGCTCGCATGAACGCCTTGATGATCACTACGTAACATCAAGAAATGATGTAGAGCCAGAGAAATTGAACCCATGCTATGGAAAAACATACAAACTTCACATGAATGGTGATGATAGGGTTTAAATTGTGACTCCTTTATAAACATCCTGCTTTTTTCCAGTAAGATTTACTCTCAGAGGGGCGCCTGGGTGGCTCAGTTGGTTAATCGTCCAACTCTTGATTTGGGCTCAGATCGTGATCTCAGGGTGGTGAGATGGAGCCCCTTTTGAGGCTCTGCACTAGGCATGGAGCCTGCTTAGGATGCTCTGTCTCCCTCTGCCCCTCTCTCCCTTAAAAATAAAAGATTTACTCTCAGAAAGCCAAAAGGAAGGAAAGCTCTAATAGTTTAGAAAATCAATTGAATTTTAACCTCTTTGAGTTTGAAGGAATTTTAATGCAGTTGTTAGCATGTCAGCATTTCAACTGAGACATAGAAAAATGAAGATTTGTGAGAATGTGTTTTCCCTGTATTTCTCTCTCAGAACCACCCCCTCCACTGCAAGTCATAAAACTTGTAAAACTAATTCAGACCACCACTTGAATATATCTCAGTGATATTTATAAAAATTTTATTTATTTATTATTTTTATAGGCATTTTAATTTCATCCTTAATGGTCCTCCATTCTCCAAAGGGAATATAATGACAAAAGAACCAATAGGAGAAACAAAGGATTAATTTAATATAAAAATAAAATATCTCAAACTCTGAGACTTTGGTGCTTCTCTGAAAATATGTGTGTATTTGTTTTTAGTTATGAATGCCTGCCTTGGTTACAGGAAGATAGGACCACAGTACCCTTCAGCTGAATTCTAGAGAAGGTTGCCTAATTTTTCAGGAAGAGGCAGGGAGAAACCTGGATTCTAGTATCACATCTGCCAGTGACCAGCTGCATGACCCTGGACTGTGCTGTTTGTCCCAAAGCAGAGTGAAGGGAATCAGACAGAGTGACTATCAAATTCACTCCTTCATCATGTTTGGTAATATTCTTTGAGATAATTGTTCTCTCATGAGAAAAAATGAAATCTCAGCTCTTCTGTTTCTAGTAAACATCAATAATGCACCAGGAATTGGGTGAGGAGAGAGAGGCAGCTACCCTAGAACCTGGAACCCTCAGAATGTTAGGGTTAGCCCTTGGTTGGGATGAACCTTGAGTTTCCCATCTGTGAGACCATCCGGGAATAAGCCCTTGAGGAAAAGTCCTTCAATGTCACTTGGTGGCAAAATCTTTTCAAGAGCTAGGCCCAGATTTCTTTTCTGTCCCCAGGGAATCCAAAGGGAACTCTGGAATTCTTTTCGTTAGAGTCCAAACCGACTATTTTCCACATTGCAGGTAGTCCATGGAGTGTCATGCTTTACCCATGTGCTTTAGCTGGACCAAATGTAATGTACCTTCCAAATTTTGACAAGAAATAAAATGATCCCAAGTGATTTTATATTTGATCTCTTATTATTACAGCTATTTAGACAACTGTCTTGATCTTTACAAAAAAGCGTGACAAGCCAGAAATGTAATTACTCTTCCAATTTATATCTGGGGAAAGCAAGATCTCGAATTAATGATCACATCTACAGGAAGACCAGCTTCTCCAAAGTACTGCTCTCCATCTTCACCAATGATTCTCCTTTTCAGAACTATATTTTTCCTTAGTGGCATAAATTGCTATGCGTATCTATTGTATTCATTTTCTTATTTTTTCATCTGTATCCCTTCTAGACCTGAGCTGTCCAACATAGTAGCCATCAGGCACATGTGGCTAGTAAGCACTTGAAATGTGGCCGGTCCAAATTGGGATATGCAATTCATGTTCAATGCACTGTGGATTTCAAAGACTTAGTAGCAAAATACACCTAATTAAAATGTGCCCATATCAATTACATATTAAAATGGTAATATTTTGAATATATTGCATAAATATAAGATACAGTTAAAATTAATATCATCTAGTTCTTTTTACTTTCTTAACGTTACTATTAGAAAATTTTAAATTGGATATGGGGTTAGCATTTGTGGCCTGATGGTTTAGATAGCATGTTCTTTGGGTTCAGGGACCAGGTCTTATTTACACTAGTCCTTGCACATCTACTCTCACACACTGTACACACACTGTATGCCAGTTCTAAGCTCAGGACCTGATATACATTCGATGCCCCTCCACCCCCCAAATGCAGCCACTGTTGGTTAAATAATGATGCAATAGCCACATCAAATACCTTTGTAGAAATTCCATACAGATCCAAATCTGCAAGATGTAAGCTGTTAATTAAAAACAGTTCATTAAAAGCTTTAAACTCTTTATTTTAGAGTTTGCTTGAGGCTGCATCTATCAGATCACCACTTGTGTGAGATCTCTTCCATGGCATCTCAGAGTTTCCGTAGTGATGCTCAAAGAACATGGCCAGAAAACAGGTACCCTGTGTACTTCTCTGCGTGTTTCTGAGAGTAGCCAGAGAAGACTGAGGAAGTTAAGGCTCTTGCTGTAGACTGACTATGGTTTTGGAATCTTGATAAGTTATTGCCCTGTCAGTATCAGAAACTACTAGCCCGGAAATCTCATTACTTTATTTGTTGTTGATCCCTTTGGCTTGTGACTTTGACCAGCCACTGACCCTTGGTGTTCTTGGTTTCCTCCACCATGCAGGACACATGACAATATATGAGTTATGTCCTTCCTTGGATTGTTGTAAAGCTCTCCAGTGAAATGATAACCAATACAAAGTAGTTTGAAAATATCAGAATTTTTGATACAGATGCAATGAAACGCCGGGACACCTGCACCCCAATGTTTATAGCAGCAATGTCCACAATAGCCAAACTGTGGAAGGAGCCTCGGTGTCCATCAAAAGATGAATGGATAAAGAAGATATGGTTTATGTATACAATGGAATATTAACCAGCCATTAGAAATGAAAAATTCCATTTGCTTCGACATGGATGGAACTGGAGGGTATTATACTGAGTGAAATAAGTCAATCAAAGAAGGACAAACATTGTATGGTCTCATTCATTTGGGGAATATAAAGGATAGTGAAAGGGAATAAAGGGGAAAGGAGAAAAGATGAGTGGGAAATATCAGAAAGGGAGACAGAACATGAGAGACTCCTAACTCTGGGAAACGAACTAGGGGTGATGGAAGGGGAGGTGGGCGGGGGGTGGGGGTGACTGGGCTACAGGCACAGAGGGGGGCACTTGATGGGATGAGCACTGCGTGTTATTCTATATGTTGGCAAATTGAACACCAATAAAAAATAAATTTATAAAAAAAATCAGAATTTGTAACATAGCAATGAAAAAGCAAAGAAAATAAAAATGCCGCATTTTGTCGATAGTAACTCAAAACCTTTTGGCATTCACAGAGGATATTCAGAAACTTCTTCTCAAGGATGAAAACAAAAATTTCCTTAGGGGAATCACACTCACTGAAATTTCTCTTCCTACATTCCTGAGAAAATGTCTTTGAAGTTAATAAAGGAAATGTCAAGAGCACTCCCAGACAATTCTGATAGACACTAGCTGGGCAAGGAGTTAGCTAGTGCCAATGTAGATGAAACTGTGGGAAAACTCTTGAGCCAACCAACCACCTCACTGGGGAAGCCACTTCAGTGAGCTGACATTTGGATTCTTTACCATCTGCCCGTTATATATCTTTTACATGTAATCCAGCAAAGTGTAACAAATAAGAGTGTTTATTGCCTTGATGTTTGTTCTTTATGACTCATTTTAGACACACCGACAATGTAAATTTATAAGGAAATATTGGGTATAATTTTAACTACCCAGCTTTTTCAAATAAAATTGCAAACATGAAGACTGGTATGCTCTGCCTATGTACACATGTTAAATTTGGCAATAGATCCTGTTTCCAAGATCCTCAACATGTGTGGCAATTTTTCTAGTCTCAAAGCCAAATAAAAAATCAGGGAGAGGGGATAAATATATATAAATTCTTCCCATCATACAGATATTTTTTTTGGCTTAAATTACTGTTTGTTAATGAGGATCTAATACCTAGGCCTTCCATGAAAGAACATGCTTAATTTATATTCCTATCACTTTGAAGAAATGTTTGCCCCTCACCCACAGGTATGTGTATATAGTCCCTAGTCCTACCTGAATATCCCAGCAAGGGTAGAAATTATTTTCCCTCAGAATCCATGGCCTGCTTAGAAAGTTAACCAGACATTTGTCCTTCATAGATTTCAGATGTTTTGGCTGATATATTTCCTCTGGTGGAATTTCACCTAAAGTCCTTGAGTCACTCCCAAAGTTACTTTGTCAACTGATGGTGTTAGACTAACACTGATATTGTGTTCAAGTATCCCAACCTTCCTCTGGGGCAGCTAAAACATTTGACTGTAACTCTTTCAAAGTGTAAGATTTTGCCTGCACCCTTGTCTTCAACAAAGGTCTTTAAGACAACCAAAATGATTCGAATATCATTGATATAATTCAAGGGATCCATTTCAAATCAGATGAGCAGGTATTGGATTAGACTTGGCGGTTCTCCAAGTCTCAGCGGCAAAGAGATGGTGAACGAGTGTTTTATAATCCAAACATTATTGCTTACCGAGCAGAATGTTGATAATATGCACTAGACAACTGGAATGAATGTTTGGGGTGATAGCACAAATAAAACCAACTTCTGATTTTTCAGTCCTTTATTTCTACAACTGCCTTGTTCTTTATATAAATGCAAGACATGGTTTCGTAAATATTTATTCCATGGATGAATATAAATAATGCATTACCCTTCCTCAGAGCTGGTACCCAGCCCCTAGTAAATCTTACACTAGATGTGTCCTGTTTTCTAGTAACATCTTGGACAAGTGGCGAGTAGGCCTCAGTCATCTCCAGCTGGGAAAAATGAAGATCCCTAAATCTGTTTTTTTCTTCTAGGTGGCTGGCTCAACCATTAGCTCTCATGTAATGTTTTTTTTTTCCAGATTTGAAATCTAGATCACTCCTGACTCTTAGCCTGTGCACAGCAAATAGGATCATTTTCTTACATCCCCCCAGGTTTTGTGATGTCCCCAGACCTGGACCTGAGTAGTGCTCTCTATTTCAGGTTCCTCCTTGGCTTGTTTCCTGATAATTCCAGGGCTGCTTCTTCAGGCATTGTTAATGGCTATTAACTGCCATCGTCCCCTGTGTCATTTTTGAGCCATTGGCCCTGACTGAGTCTCTCATTAATTCTGGGCCCTCTCTTCTCAGAGAACAGTGTGGCCTCCATTGTCCCTTTGGGCATGGCTTTATAAACTTGTGAGAAAGCTACTTTTCTCTTAACCTTTATTTTGGAGGCTTTCTCTTTGGGTGACGGTAATCCTATGATGAATATCTTCCTTTTGCTGAAGGAAACTGGCTTCTGGGCATGTGCCATTTGTCTCTGTTTCAAGGCCTCACACCCCTTTGCGGTAATCTTTTCCAACTGAATTGGCAGTGTTCTTATCGTCAATGAAAACAATAAAGATTAATCGTTGTTCCCTTCATGGTCTTTGGTAGATCATTAATCAACTGAGCTTCTGCATTGTGTAGCATCATTGGACCCAACCTACCTATTTCCATGGGACAGATCAATCATTACTGCTTAGAGAGTACACTCACTCTTCCCCAATGACGTGACTCACATGGCGCCATCTGCTCTGGGCCTGACTCTAATCTGAACGATTTATTTCATACGAACTTTTCCTTGCTACCTGATACGGAAAGAGCATGCTCTGGAAATGAATCAATGAGACATCCTCTACAGTGTCTGGCACAGGCCGATCTAATCTGGATTTGAATCCGGGTATGTGTCATTTAAGAGGACTTGTGACTGGCCCTTTCTATATGTACACGTCACATCCCCCTTTCTGTTCATGCTTCACAATGCTGTGAGGTGTGTCTACTAATATTGCGCCATTTTGCAGATGAGGCAGTGAAAGTAATGAAGAGGTAAGGCGATTTGCTCAAGATCACAGAATTAACGGTATTATGTCTGGGTATTGTTGACACAACAGCAATTTGCAAGGCATTTATAGCTGAACTTGGACCTTCCGTAGATTAACCTATGTAATTAAGGCAGTCATATTGTTCTCATACATTCCTGACCTCCTGGCCTCCTTTTTCTGAAACTCAGAGAAATGGCTCTTTATTCTCCCCTTGGTTTTAATGGCTACGACCCTTCCCAGCTAAGGATACTAAACCAGCTGACTCTGAGGCATCTGCTCACAAAATTTTGTCTATTGCATTGGCCAGAGAACTTACACACAACAGTTTCTCAGGACTTCAGGTTTCATAAAGTGTAATGAGCTTCAAGGCCCATTCAGACCCAATCGTTCATATACCATCAACATTTGAAATGGGCCCCAGCCCATGAGTGCCAAGAAGTCAAGAAGATGCTTGTGTGGGTTCCTTTAACCCTTTTTAATAAAAGTTTTCATCTGTGATCAGTTTAATGTTGTAAGTTTTTCTTCCCTTTTTTCAAAGTAAAACTGGTAATAAAAAGCAGAAATGTCATCCGGACAATAAACTCTGCTTAGGCTTCAAAATCACCCGGTAAGTTAAGGAAACAGTTAATGTATTAAACAGAGTGTAGGAAGTGGACATAAATTAACTAAGCTTCTGTATTTTGTTTTAACTTTAAACGATATTCTGAAGGCTGTAAGCACCCAGGAAAGAAAACAGCCTGGCAGGGGCCATTCCCCTTCCCCAGTCCCCAGACACCCTGCATTCCAGGAGAACTTAATTAAAGTCTCTTGTGTTAATCTCACATTTGCCACCTTCACCCTGGCTCTGTTGAAAGAAGTTCTGCCCCAATGATGGGTCAAGGCATGAGCAGGCATAAATTAAATGGTAAGCCAGCAGCTCTGAGTCAGAATAGGGGAACTTGGCCCAGGCATGCCTTTCAACCCCTGGGGATCCCAAGGCGCACCCTGTGCCTCTCTGGCCCTTGGGGCAGGAAATGAGGCCCCAGTGTGAGGAAAAGAAGAGCATGAGAAGAGATGTGCAAATTTGGGAGCCTATGGCTCAGGCCACTTCCGGTGGGTGATTGAGGGGATGTGTGTAGGTAGAGACGTCCTTTCTGATGATGTCTCTTGGAAGTTGGGAACATTACTGAGCGGGAAGACAAAATTATCCTCCCCTACTCAAGAGTCTTAGACATCTTGAAGTTCCCTTAAAAAACGGGCTGTGCCCTACCAGAGAGGCTTGTGTGTGTGTGTGTGTGTGTTTTTAATTTAGTATTTATTTCACAAATAATACAGATTCATTGTTGAAACATTAGAAAACTCAAATGAACAAAAATTAAGTACATGAATACTACCTGATGTCTTGCCCACCCTCCCATTCCACGCAGATGACTTTTGTCAGCATTTTGCTGACGGCTTGTCATGTCTTTTTGCTTTTAAATGTGGGAGCGGGGAATACGTACAGGTTCACACTCCTCTTCACACCCATAGGATCAAATGTTTTAGACCCTTTTCCTCTTACTATAGCTTAAAACATCTTTCCATGTCAGCTTTTATGATTTGCTCCTAGTTTCTGTTAAAATGAAACTGGGAAGAGCAAACTTTCTCTTCACATTTGTGGATCTGCAGCCTGGTTCATCCAAGAGAGCAACTGAAGGCTGAATAGCACATGCCTAAATATTTTAAAGCTGTTATATGAAAATTATTTTGTTCTCCAATCTTAATAAACATGACTTTATAAGAACCTGGAGTGCCGTGGTCAAATTTAGACTCGTCAGGCCCCTTGAGTTCGATGCTGGAACACAGTGATACAGAGTGAGCTAGCCCTGGTCCTGGCACCCCCTTCCCAGCCCGAGCTCTTCCTGTACAAGAAGTGGATTCTCACACCCCTATGGTTAAATTCTGTCTACATTGCCTACAAGGAGCCAATCACTAAGCTCAGAGATGGGCATACTAGTGACCAAGGCTGACCTCAGGCAATGGACCTGGGAGCTCAGGGCCCTTTCCAGGTCTTGTGCAGCTGGCATGTAGTCTAGAGGGAGGGGCACAGAGTAGGCCACCACATTGATTCGAGGCTTTCTCACCATGAAAGAAAGGTCAAGGCTGGCTGGAGGAGGGCCAGAGGAGGCCCCTAAAGTAAAGGGTCTCTGGCAGGGTGGAATTGGTAATCAGTATCCTAGCACACTGTTTGTATGCTTGTCCAATTATTTCCACAGGTGAAAAGTGCATGGGTCATAGCAAAATTAAGACCATTTTAAGGCATTAGTAATGATGTTTTTGAAACAATTTTTCAGTATTTCAATTATTTTAGGTAGAAAACGATTTCTGGAACATTACTCCTGCATGCAGCAATCTTGAGAAATTTATTCTAATAGTTTGTGGATTCTCTATATTTCTTTTATCTGGAAATTAAAATAGTATTTTCTTTCTTTCACTCATTGTACATTTTAATTATTTTTCTTACTTCTTTGCACTGACCATGATGTGCAGGACAAGCAGAACAGAGTGGTACTAACCAATATCACTGTCGTTTTCCCCATCAGTGAAGAAAAGCTTTGAACATTTTGTCATTGATGACAATATGTCTTCTATGCCTTTTGCAGAGGCTAGACTGTAATTTTTCTTTCTATAATTTCACTTCCTTAGGTGTTGATATCAAGTTATTCTGGCTTCATAATATGAGTTAGGGAGCATTCCCTCTCTATTCTCTGAAACTGTTTGCATTCCATTTTTCCGTCTGAGCGTCATTCTGGTGATCTCATTGGGCTTATCTTCCACTTTACTTTTCAGTTGTGTCTCACATGCTGCCAAGCTATTTATTTCAGTTAACCTATGGTTCTGTTTTCATATCCATTGATTTTATTTTGTCATTTCCTGTTTGCTGGCTATAATTTTCAGTATTACTTTTTCAACAGAAGCTCATCCTTGAGAATCTCATTATCTAAGGCTCTCTGGATTTATTTCTATTATCTGGTATTTCTGTTGGCTTTTTTATTCTAGTGTCCTGTATCCTTGCCCAGGATGAAGAATCAGACTAAGTCACAAGACCAGCCCAGATTCATGATGTGGAAAACATAGAATCCACTGCTTGATGGGAAGAGCTGCAGTCACATTACAAAGGACAAGGATCAGCAAAGCCATAATCCATCTACATTTTGATGGATTAATTCCTAATCCCTAAAATGAGTGGAAATTGATCTTGCTGGTTAATTTCTACTCATCTTAGAACTGGGTTACATTTCCCTATCATCCACTCTCATATTACCACTTATCCCTCCTTTGTCACATTTACCATTATTATAAATTATAGATTTACATTGAGAGTATCATTGATTAAGAGGCATCATCAACACCATCTTCTACATTAATCACATGTTTAATAAGCCACAAGGTGTAAGAAGGTAGCACCTGGACTGTGTTGCCCACTCTGTATCCTCTCCTGAGTCAGTGCATAACGTGTGAAATATCACTAGAGTGAAATATAAAATGAGTCTATAGCTTACCATGTAAGAAAGGTACCATTACATATTCCCATTTTCCAGATGACAAAACTAAGGCCCAGGGAGATTACAGAGCCTGTCAGTGATAGCTCTATAATCTATCTGATTATAAAATCAGTGCTGTTAGCCACAGTACATCTTGCTCCCATGACAGACCTCATGGGTTATTTGGTAACATGAACATGGAGTATTTAGTAACAAGAAAACCCCACAGTTCAGAGCAGGCATTATCATATTAGGCTCATTTGTGGATTGGAATTGGATTTTTGTGAAAGATAAGAGATTTGAACCACTACTGGCTTGCCAACCATCACACAAACCATTTAAATGTTTCATTTTGTTTTACTAGGTAATACCAGCTGAGAGATACACCAGATTTATTACCTTTGTGGCACAGGGGGAAGAAAATGGCCAATTTGTCATCTCTCTCTCTCTCTCTCTCCTCTCTTTCTCTCTCTCTCTCCCTCTCTCTCTGACTCACAAATGATTGCATGTGGCAGAAGGCAGTTTACATTCAGAAATTTCCCTTTCACACCTGTCAGGCCAGTTTCTCAGGGCCATTAATCCCTACTGAACCACAGCCGCACAAAGCAGGCTGCTCGTTCAATCTGTTCTCAGGATAAAGTCAGTGGGGACAAGGTGAAGATCGCAGTATGGCCCAGATGGCCAGTCAGAAGTCTACAGAACAGCTGCCTGGCCAGGGTTGATCCTCAATATTTTGGCCCTGACAGAAATATTCATTCACTGAGGTTTGGCATTGGAATCAAAAGACCAAGTATGAGTTGTGACCATGCCTTTTACTAGCTGGAAGAATTTGCAGAAAGTTACTGAACCTTCCTGAATCTCCATTTTATCATGTGTAATATGGGGATGGATGATACCTAATCCATCAACCTCTGAGGGTTAATTTACAGAATCATAAAATATTAAGGCACTTGGTCAAAATGAGTGTTGTTTTAGCTGAACAGCATCACTTCCCTCTTCTCCAAGGAACAGTGCCCTGTGTCTTCTTTGGAGGAACATCATTCCTTGACAGTTAGGCCATGGGGTTTGGGTTGGCCTGCATGCATGGCTCCGGGGATAGGATGTACAATTCGGGCCTCGGCAATCAGGAAATTCTATCACCCTGACCACTCTCCAAAGTGATTGCTTAATAGACAGACAAATGGCCAAAGTACAATGAGAGTGAATCCTAGACTTTGAGCCCAGAAGAACGTGGGTGGTGAACTGCTGTCTGACCTTGTGCCATCCCATGGAGCCTGGATATGAAACCAGCAGAGAAGACAGAGACTCTGACGATGGATTGCAGCAAGTCCCATCAATATCATTTCAATTCCTGGATTAAGCCACACCTGAGGGCTGTACCTGGACTCTTCTATTAGTGAAGACAGTCAAGGCCCATTTTCAATGAAGTAGTGCTCATTGACCTTTTTTTGAAGGAAAACAAGTGGATCTTCTTATCATTATCCCATTTCACAGAGAAAGAAATGGGTTCAGAGAGGAGAGGCAGCCACTTGTATATCTAAGCACTTGGCAAAATGTGAACTGCCTGCACAATGACATTTGTCATTGCCAGGTCCTCCTCTCTTCTCTGCACCTGCCAGCTCTCTGCTCCTTCTGCTTTCCTTTCTTTCTCACCAACTCAGTCCAGCTGATCTTCCAAGTGCAGCTCAAGTCCTTTTCTCTCAAGAGGTCCTCACTGACCTTGCCTCAAGATGTGCCCCGTGCAGGGCAGCATAGTCTACAAATACACAGTGTTCTCTCTGACCTATTCCTCTCTTGAAGTCTGGGCATCTTGAGAAGGTTACCCAAGAAGCTCAGATGCTTAAAGGGATGGGAACACTATCATTCATGGCTCCTGATGTTCAAATTGGGCATCTCTTCCAGCTGATAGATTGAAATGTATTGGTCACCAACATTAAAGTGCTTTTTGGCAAAAGAAGTTGATTAAAAGTCAAATCATGAAAAACTCACAGTCTTAGTACAATAGGGAAGGTGTGTTCAGTCTGGTCTTTTCCTCTTTACCTTCATGCTATTTTCTCTTCCTGATGCCAGAGAAAGAGATGGTTGGCCTCTCTTTTGCTTTTTTTTTTTTTTTTGATGAACAACTGGAGTGTCCCGCCATTTCTGCACTTTAAAAAATATTAATGGCAAAAATAAGATCAAGGCAAACAGAGCTATAAAAAGAAACTATAAAACAACAGGAAGAAATAAAGGTAACCAACCCTCTGACTTTGGGAGGGAGGGGCTTTCCTCAGCATAGGGACAAATACAGAAATGATAAAGAAGCATAAAGTTATAAAGGGATATGTGTATAGACTTGGTACATAAATGAAACCACTATAAGCAGAAATAAATGACCATGACAAATATATGTGATAGAAGAGTAACTTTTCAAGCAACAAGTTCTTTAATCAACAGACAAGGAACAAAGGACTTAAAAAGGAAATTGACATTGGGGGTGGAGTTGAGGGCTATTGATGGCCAATCAGCAGAGTCAAAACATACTCATCTTCACCTGGGCTTTGATGAGCCTTTCTCTAATTGGCTATAGTCATTTTTTTTTGTCTCTGAAATTGAGATAAAATACATGAAAATGATATCTTGTGAGGGTCAGAATGCAAAGGGATGAGTGTCCAAATATGTTCCTGTGAAGGGTGGTTGAACAGTAAATGTCAAGGTCAGAAATGGGCATGTATTCCCTATGATCCTGTAACCCTGTGGGAATTCATCCTGAGAGAATAATCAGAAAAGATTCCTGCACAAAAATGTTATTTTTTGTCTCAGCCTTTTATAATCTGAAAAATTGAAAATGACTTAAAAGTCCACCACTTTGGGGGCACCTGAGTGACTCTGTTGGTTAAACGTCTGCCTTTGGCTTAGGTCATGATACCAGGGTCCTGGGATCAAGCCCTGTGTTGGGCTCCCTGCTCAGCGGGGAGTCTGCTTCTCCCTCCCTCGCCCCTCTCTCCCACTCATGCACACTTGCTTGCTGTCTCTCTTTCTCAAATAAATAAATAAAGCCATTTTAAAAAGTCCACCAGTCGCACATTGCTTAATTAAATTATGACAAATGGTCCATCTACATAAGAGATGATTAACATCGTATCTCATATCATCATATCTCATATTAACATCGTATAGAATAGATCTACAGTCACTGATGTAGAAAGTTATGCCAAATATACTGATGAGTGAGAAAAGGAAAGCCACAAAATCTAGAGGATCTCAAATTTTTTTTTTTTCTTTTTTGGATCTCAAAATTTTTAAGAAGTGATTCTGTTAAATACTTGGAGGATCACAGAAGCATATATAACAAGGTGATAATAGCATTGATCTGTAGATTGCAAGAACATAGGTGATTTTTGCTTTTGCTTTTCTGCATTTTCCAAATTTCTGTAATAAGAGACTGACGCGCTGCCCACTGCGCTAAGGAGATCAAATTTCTGTAATGAACATGTTATTTTTTAAGGTTAGAAATATATATATATATATTTTAAATGTAAGCTGCATGCCTTTACATTTATCTTCACCAGTGCATCTGATGCTTGTGTCTGTTAGGTAGCATCTAATAAGGATTTATACACCTTTGGGCTTGCATCACATGCCTGCATATGGGCCACTTGGGCTTCCTCTTTTCACCAGGACTGGTCTTTGGGGACACAAAGAGATTTGCTACCTATTCCATCCATCCACAACTGGGCACAGGCACCATAAACATTGTCATTTCCCAAATGGAAGAAGGTATGGCTTTGAAGAGCGGAGCCTTTAATCAGACAAAACATCTCACTTTGCCCTAGTCATTAAACTGACTTCAGAGACAAAGGCCCAAGGCCTTCCATCTGTTCAGTTTGTATAAAGACAGTCAAATGATGCTGAATACTAGGGATACCAAGTGTTTATATTAGAAGTAATGAACTGAGAGCAGAGCATCTAATCCTTTCCCTAGCCAGGAGGTACTTCCAACATTTTAAAAGTCTTTTTTAAAGAGTAATAGAACTTTATAAGCATATTGGTCCTTTCATCTCCCAGAAAGTATACTCAAGGCATAATTCAGACCTTTACATTAGATCATATTAAGCCTAATTTGGTTCTTCAGCTCAACAAAGAGCCTGGGGGTCTTTAGGAAGTTGTAAGAGTCATAGAAGTTAAAGAACCTGACTTTTTAAACAAACATGCATCTTTCTCATATGATAATGAATGTGTTGAATGTACTGCCTGGGGGGTCTTGCCAACAGATTGAAGGGTGTGTGTAATTCCGGCAACAAAGGAGGTGGGGGGAGGGGAACACACCCAGCTGGATTCTCCCACTGGATTTCCATTGTAGTAGGAGACCTCACCTTCCTCCTCTTAATTTTCTAGGCGGTGGTCACGCTGAGGCTGGTTTTGACCAGCCAAGGGTATATGGCGTCTTATAAACCCCAAATTCCCAAGTGGGTTGCTCTGGGGACCTGACATTTGACTCTCAAACCAGGATGACTTTCATAATCTTGTTTCGCAGCCACACCTGAGATCTCAGATGATAGGCATGGTCTGGGTTTTTTTAAAAGAAGAGTTTGATGGCATACTCCTTGCCGACAGTACATTTGTCACTTGTGGCCTAGGCTTTGATAAAGCATTGGGCATGAGCTCTGGTCAAAGGCCTGTGTTCAAAGCCTAGCACTCTCCTTACCTAGCTGTGTGTTCTGGGACAAGCTGTACAGCTTCTCTGAGCTTCGATTTCCTAATTTCTGAGGGGGAGGGACATGGTAATACTTGCACAGCCTACCTCACAGAGTAGGAACAAATGAACTCATGAATGTGGAAATATTTGTGAATTGTAAAAAGCTATATATAATAACTTATAATGCCAGTTTTGCTGTTTTGCCAGCTTCTTATGCGGTCCGGTAGCAAGTCTCAGGTACTGGAAGGACAGTCATCGATGACCCACAGAGATGCTCAGAGCTGAGCCTGGGAACCTGCGAGAAGTGACTGTAGGTATGCTGTAAGGCTAAATCCACCTGCTGTTGGGGCATCAGCCACTTTGCAAAGTCCTAGGAGCAAACCCCTAGGACTAGTACCTGTTTAATGGCCTAGAGTTTTGTCGCAACTCCTATTGCTCAAGTCTACCAGAGCTGGCTCTTCCTCCAGGACAGGGAAATCTTTCCAGAGAGATTCTGTTGGCTAATGGGATCTTCTGAAGGGGGCTTGGCCAGCAGCCACCCTCATCTGCCTCCCCTCCCCACGCTGAGTCTGCATCTATTAGCATGAAAAATGGGGACGCGATGGGGCTTATATCATTCATAAGTTAACTTAGCAGGATCGAGATCATTTGTCTAGTGCACACAGTCTCGAGTCCAAGGGAGGGCTGCCATTGCTTTTACCAGTGAGGTCATCCTCCCTGTCTGCAGCTTTGACATCTAGCTAACCAGGGCCCTCACCACAGACTGTGTGTTAGCAGAGAAGATAGGCTTTCATCCGGGAGCAGCAGGCCAACTCCGAGTCTCCTTCCTCTTTCTCTGTTCTGTTCTCTAGTGCTATTTGATCTCGGCTCAGGCTGGGTTGATAAGGCTCTTAAGCCTCAGGCGGAGACACCTCTCTTGGCCCTGAAATGTTCCCCAGGCAGGCCAGGGAACACATTTTCCTTTATAAGTCATTTTGAAGATTTGTTTTTCATGTGGTATGGCTCACAGAAAGCTTTTCTTTCATGATGGGGCTGTTCATGACTCTCAAAAACACAAGATTTGATCAAAAGGGATGGTCAGTCATATAACGTCTGGTGGCCCTATACTCAGAAACCCAAATGTGCCTCAACTAGAACAGTAAAGCTCATTACGTCGGGAAGCTGAAAAGCTCCATGCTGATCTCACTATTATAGGTCCCAAGTTGGAGGGGAGATGTATGATCCTCCTACTGTGTGCCAGGCTATGCCAGTGTACACTGGAGCCTTCACAATAACCTTATCTGGTGGGTCCTCTCGTTCCACTTTTGAGACGAGGAATCAGAAGCCCAGAGAAGTGAAGTAGCTTGCCCAAGGTCACACAGCCAGAAAGTCGAAGCCACATGGATAGTGCCCACACTCTGCACTGTTCTCCAATGTTGCTGGGTTGTCCACTTACTCACTTAGTGCCCACCCACTGAGTACTCTTCTATATCCTGGGAGTGGAGCTCTGAACAAGACTGTGTTCCCACAGAAATGAACAAACCAAGGACTTAACGGAGACAATTTCTGATTGTTGGTAGGGATTTCAAAGCCCCAGCAAGGAGGAGATTTGATAGAAAAGGATGGATGGTTGGAGCAGCTGGAGAGAAAACAGAACCCAGATTAGAGAGGGAGAAGCCAGCCATGCCACCTTCTGGAGACAAAACCCAGCAATGCAGAGGCTCTGAGGATGGGACAGGAGCAGAAAGGAGGTGTGAGGGCTGCCAGGTCATAGAGAGCAGGGCTGAATGGGGAGAGAGGTCTTTGGAAAGGAAAGCAGGAGCCCAGTTATGGGCTTTTGGTCTCCGATCGGGTGTCTGCATTTTATTCTAGGTGGGATAGGACACCATCTTGGGGGTTTTGGTAGGGGACTTATCTCATGTTCTAAAGAGATCACCTTAATCTCTTAAGGATAATGGCTCTAGGCAGACAAGAGGGGACTATGAAGACCAGGAAGGGATTTGGCAAACACCAGTGGCTGAAGAATTTATACTTCGCTCAATTAATTTCACACCTGTGACCTGCTTTTCCTCCCAAGGTATAGCTACATAGTCGGGATTCTGGAGTAGTGTCTGAAATCAGTATCCACTACTTCACTGAACGCGAGGCATATTGGAAAAGCAAATGTCCTCCCTGGTTATGGAGACTCACCATAGAGCCAGGCAGGGTTGGGGTGGCATCTCTTTGTTGAGGTAACTGGGACTCCTGGTGAAATCAATTGGGATCGGAGGATTAGATGATGGGATGTGTCCTTGATAATTTCCTGATTTTGAGGGTTTTATCATAGTGATGTAGAGAATGTACTTAATTGGTGAAAAGCCATTACTCTCAAATGGCTCAGAAAGTTCTTTGTACCCAACTTGCAACTCTTCTGCTACTTGCGATTGTTTTGAATTTTTTTTTGATTTACATTTTCTCAAATCCAAAATTAAGCTGAATCTTAAACTGACAGATTGCAGTTTCACTTGCCTTTTTTCTTATTTGTAGGCTGCAGTTGTTTGATGAAAGAATTGTCACTTTGGGAGTAACTACGTGCTTTCTTTGATTTTTTTTTTTTTTTTTTTTTTTTTTTTTTTTGCTTTATCCCATAGAATGGAGTTCACTTTACCACCAAAATCAGCTAAGACTTAAAAAGAAATTCCACGTGAAGTCAGGACGAGGATTACGTGGCAAGAATAGAGACTAAGGAACATATTATTAAATCTTAACATCATTAAACCTTCACACCCGGACAATTACCTCATGAAAACAAAAAGAGCTTTGCAACTTTCAAAAACGATCATAACCTCTTTAGGACTGCAGAATGAAGCCACCTGGAGAAATAGGTTCTAACTTTGTGGCCATGGAGAGGATTTCCTCTGTGAAGGAAAATAGTCAATTATTGTCTTGGGAAAACTGTACAAAAGTGGGAATAATTAAATTGTCAGTCTTTTGATATAAATTTGGAGTTACAAAGAGATAACTTTTGACAGTATTTACGAGTTGGCTACACCTAATTGAAAATAAAACAGCCATAATCAACTGCTTTACAATTTAAGTAAAAAAAAAAACAATAATTCAGAAGTGCATGTTTCTCTGACACTTTAATCGTCGGCATCTTGCTAACTCTTGTTAACTTTAACCACTTTATGAAATACTTTTAAAATTATATTGAATCATGCTAAATTACTTATATTTGTTGAATGCATATACCTATAAAATGGGAGACTTACTGGGTGTATATAGTTGAATATTTCCTTAAAAGATTATTTGGTGTAGAGATCTCCAGAGTTGGGGCTTTCATGGGTAAAAAGCAATTCAACAATTTAAACTGGAGAGAACTGCCGAAAGTTTATGATTTTTAATTTTGCCAACTGAAGGCATAAAGTATAAATGAATTACTACCTTTACACCTTTATAATCTCACAACAAAAGGTAGTCCTTTAAATGAAATACATTTAATTTTATGAAAACTTAAAACAGTTTCCTTCTTTTCTTTTTTCTTTTATTTTCTTTTATTATTTTTTAATTACTACTTTTTTTTATTGGAGTTCAATTTGCCAACATATAGCATATCACCCAGTGCTCATCCTATCAACTGCCCCCCTCAGTGCCTGTCACCCAATCACCCCAGCCCCCCGCCCACCTCCCTTTCCACTACCCCTTGTTCATTTCCTAGAGTTAGGAGTCTCTCATGTTCTGTATCCCTCTCTGATATTTCCCACTCTTTTTCTCTCCTTATTTTCCTTTCAAAACTGGGGAACTGGTAGACACATTTTCATTTGCAGCCTTGATTGTCCAGTGAGTGTTTAGAGACTCCTGGTCTGCATCAGCTACTTGATTCTGCAGATGGCTTGGTTAATTGAGGCCATCACTTAAGGGAAGACCAGGATCTTGTAGCCAGGTTCCATGAGTCCTGAGCCAGGGTGCTTGTTGCTACACCCAGCAGTTGGCTTTACATAGGGTCTACGGGTTAGATTTCCTTGGGCTACAATCAGCAGAAAAGTAACCTAAATTGGATTAAACAATAATAAAGTAAATATGTTGGCTCAGATAATGGAAAAATCCAAAGGATAGTTTTAGGCAAGGCTTAATCCAGGATTTCAGTTGCTTTATATTGTCATTAGCCATCCTAGCCATTCCAGAAGGTTCATGTGTGGCCACAGAAAGTCCTGTTCTTAAACCATCAAGTCCAGGGGAATGGAAACTGCCTCTGTATAGTTCCCACACATCTTGGAAGTTACTTTTTTAGATGGAATCACAGACTCCTTTTTAAGTCAATCATTGGTGCTATGTGAGTGGGGGAGATTGATGGTTTAAGCCAATCAAGACTTGTTCCTGGAATTTAGAATTGAGTTAACTCCTCATAAACTACACAAATGACCATGGAAATGAAGTGGTTTCCAAAGGAGAAATCAGGATATAGTTTTATTTTTCAAAAAGTGAATGAATTCTGGAGAAAAAGATAAACACAGATGTATGTTACATTGGGTTAGGTGGAGACATTATTCTCAAGGAGTTGCATTAAAAAAAGCTTTTATGCAGAAGGACAGGGACTGTGTTCAGCTTGTTGATGGCTGCATCTATAGCACCTACAATGGTATTGGCACATGGACAGACTTCAATCAAAATAATGGGAAATAATTGAAAAACTAGAAAAGTACAAAAAAATTTAACATAAAAAATGTGTTCATAATCCCTCAATCTAAACATAATAACTCTTAAGATGTTGGGATAATTCCTTCCATTTTTTTCTTCCTATGTAAAGATATATATAGTTACTCATACTCAGCAATATAATGTTTACTGGGATTTTATCTTGCTTTTATTTTTCTACTTAGTATTACACCATAAACACAGTCTGTCATGAAAATCACTTGAAAACACAACTTTTAACAACTGTATAACGTTTGACTATAAGGATTTAGTGTGCATTATTAAAACAATTCTTGAATAAAAGATATGTAGTTTGTTTCTAATTTTGCACCATTGTAAATAATGCCGCAAAGAACATATATTTACCGAATCTTTATGTGTCTTTAAATAAGTGTAATACTCATAATTATACATTTTCATAGACACATTGTTTTTTTTCCCACCTTGAATCCTCAGGTTTTTGCTGTTTGACTTAGTGTGCTGACAAGGGTCAGGAATAAAGACAAGAATTGGAAGAAGGGAAATGAGCTAAAATAATTTTTTTAAATTGCACTTTTGCAAAAATTAACTCTTCATAAAAAAAAAAAAAAAAAAGACAAGTGGGTTCTCAAGAAAGAAAACAAGGGAACATTGAGAGTTGTTGACCAGAACAAAAAACATTGGTTTTTGGAGAGGTGATGCAGGAAACTAAAAAATGAGCACTCAAAGAGGATTCAGTTTTGCTGTGCATTGCATGGTGTAGTTCTCCTTTGGCCATCTCTCCCAGAGGCTTCAAAAAGGCAACACGTTAGAATTCAGTGTTTTTAAAGTTGGACCTATTTTTCTTTTGAAAACCTGAATTTGAAAGATGAGAAAAAAGTGAGAATGGCACCCTCTGCAGCCACACCTTTTTAAATTAGATATTCAGAGGAAAAACAGCAGGAGAGGTATAGAAATGTATACTTCCACGAGCAGAGAGGGCAAATGTCCTGTGTGCTCTTTGGATAGAAGTTCTTAACTTTCAGGAAAAGCAAATATCCATATGAATTTCCTTCCAGGCATTTTGGATGAGTTTTATTGACAGATGGCAAATTCTAAAGTGGGGCATCATATGTTTCTTGTAGCTCTTGCCCATCCTGGTTTGGGCCAAGATCAAGAAGGAATGTCAAAAACTTACGATGGCTTCCATAGTTGGGCCGAGCCTGGACTGCACTACCTGATACACTTGAGTTCAACTATTTTTATTTCCTAGGGACATTTTGCATGGTTTTCCCGAGAAACACCACATCAAAGCAGCACTGGGAGGGTTTTCCAAGAATATGGTGTGGATATGTTCTACCAACTGTTCCCACAGTAAGATGAAAGAGGAGAGTTATGGGGAAAGTGTCCACCTGTTCTTCAAGAGCTCAGGAGCACTTTCACCTCAGTGTGCTGGTGCTAAAGAATACGGCACAGTCTCTGACTTTAAAGTGAACCACAGACGCACACTGATAGAGTTCACCTTGATCTGTTTTTCTTTCACCTGATCTCTAGGAAATCCCAACATCCCAACAGGCCAATGAGACCCACATATTCTCTTGTTTTTGGAGAAGGCCAAGCAAGACAATGTATTCCATTTTACTGCCTAAGACCTCTGAGTCATTAAACTTTTTCCTAAAGTAAAACCTCAGCTAGGAATGTATATTCCCTTCTAATCTGAAACAGCTTTGCCTCAAGGCTTCCATCTCCAGACAAAATGCTTAGGTGCTCATGGAGTTCTTAGCTAGGGCTCACCTTCCTGAGACTGTTTCTGAGCCTTGCTGGCCACTAAGTGCTTCTTGTAAAAAATGGTAAATGTAGGGCTCAGAAATGCTTTCCTTGGGGGAGGGAAGAAGAAAGTGTTGTGCAAGATAGACAGCTGAGCACACATAATGATTGCCATATGTCAAAGGATTTTGAGCCTTTAAAATGGACTTGGGCAGTACTTTGCTAAGTGTTCCCATAAAACAGCTGTTTTTATAGGTTTCTGAGGTCTTAACAATGGAAAACATGGAGTCCTGATCTTTCTGTGTCTTGTTCAGTTTTACCATTCCTTTGTTCCGATGACTTGGGACTATCTTCCTTTGGCACCAACCAGAATCTATCTGGATCATCCAATTATGGCCCATGAGTTACAATGAAGCATTTTTTTCTTGTGATATTCTCAATTTTATTTAGCCTTTAAAAAGTAGGGAAAATTGCCCTTTCAGTAAACGTTAGAGCCGTTGGATCAGAAGTTGATAAAAATCATGACCAAAATGAACAGCTTCTCTGGCTTCCTGGGTCCCTCTTCCTCTTCAGTGGGAACGTGAGGTGATTAATTTGATGATGAGGCAAAAACCCTTAGTTAGGAGGAACGTCCATAAATCACTTCTTTTATACCTAATCCTCAATCCTGAAAAATTCCCTGTGAAGCACTCCACACAACCAAAAATGTCTAAGTTGACTTCTGTATCTTAGAAAGAAACAAAGATTCTTTTGATGTCCCCAATAAAGAGTTTTGATTAAATTTTTCAAATCAGGAAAATTGAATGCTCTGCCCCCAAGGTCTCCTCATTTACCTCTTTGCAACTTGTAAACCACAGCTTTCCATCTCACAAAGACTAAGAAAGTTTTTTTTTGTTGTTTATAAAAGAGAATTCAACAAAAGTCTTTGTTCTCCTGAAATTTATATCCTGGCCTCAGAGACAGAAATAAAAGAGTAAACAAATAGGATCTCTGTGTAGTATATTAAGTGCTATTGAGTAGATAAGCAAGCGAGCATGCAAAAGAGTGATTACAAGGAAAGTTGCTTCTTAAGGTGGGGTGGTCAGCAGAAGCCTCTTTAAGAAGCTGATATTCTATTGACACCTGAAGGATGTGAGCCATGGGAAGGGCTTTCAAGATAGAAGGAACAAACAGGAGGGATCCCTGGGTGGCGCAGCGGTTTGGCACCTGCCTTTGGCCCAGGGCGCGATCCTGGAGACCCGGGATCGAATCCCACGTCGGGCTCCCGGTGCATGGAGCCTGCTTCTCCCTCTGCCTGTGTCTCTGCTTCTCTCTCTCTCTGTGACTATCATAAATAAATAAAAATTAAAAAAAAAAAAAGAAGGAACAAACAGGATAAGACAGAAGTCCAAAGTTCAGAAAGGGTTTGGCAAAGAATAAAGCACATCAGCATGGCTAGAGAGCCATGTGAGCAAGGCAGGAAAGCATGAGATGAGGATGAAGACACAGAATGGTGGGGCTCTGTTGAGATCCTACTGGACCTTGCTGGCCATGGAAAGGAGTATAGGCTCAGCAAACTCTAGGTAGTATTAAAGCCTTCAAGCTAACTTGAGTCCAGTCTGAATTTTTGTGCCTGGGATTTGGAAAGTCATATGCCAATAAAGGAAATCTGTGCCACCAGAGGTACAAAAATGATGACTTTGCATGGAGAAGCAAAGGCATAGCCCCCAAACACCATTTACAATAGTCTCCTCACACAGCCCTTTCTGGATATGACCAGTGCCTGTTCCAACTACCCGGTCAACATCCCAATGGTCTGTCTTCCATTGACTCTGCAGTGTAGATACCAAAAAATACAAAGCACATACAAAGCAAACTGAGTGCTAAATGAAATGGCAAGCTTTGCAAAGGATGAAAAATTTCTTGCGTTCCTTAAATGTTGAAGAATCAAGTTAGCCATACCCAAAGCCATGGATTAAGGACAATTGCAATAAACCAAGAGAGAAAACCAACCACATTGAGGGTTATTACTGGAGCTTTAAAAAAGAATGATTTGAATATCAAAGATTGAGAGAGGCCCTCAGGAAAACTTGTGAAATCCTTGAGTAATGCTGAAAAAGAGAGAAAGAGACTTTATAGCAATGTTGCAAAAGTTCAAGGCTAAGTTGACTTTTGCCATTCTACAACTTTGTCAGAACAACTGAAAAAAGGCTACTCAATTCATATTGTATATTTTCCAAGAGGGCAGAGTTTTCATCTAGCCCTGTTTTGATCTATTTTGTTAAACAGCAAATAAAATAAGCTTGTTTTCATAACTACTAGCTTTGTTTTTCAAGTTTAAGCTCCATGTAAAGCTTTTTACAGTTTATTTTGAAAATTCAGTCCTTATTTTTGATGGATGCATGGTAAGTAGCATTTTTCCAGCACTAATTCTCTTTGGGTAATGAAGACCTCCTGTGCACACAGTGAGGAATGTGCTGCCTCTGCAGATTAAGATGGCAGCCCCACATCACTCACTCATGCCCAAGTACCTTGAGTTACTTCCTGAAGAGGAAGAGGACCCTTCTGAGAGTTGATCCTCTCCCCTGATCCCTCAACATGTGTGAAGGGTGTCTGGGAAAGGAAGAAACCTGGCTCTCAGACTCACTGGCTTCAGCCAAGTGAGTTAATCGACCAGAATCCAGCCAGCAAAGGAAGACACTCCGAAGTAGACATATTTTTGCTTAGTAAGAACTTTCAGAAACTACATCTAAAATTTCCTTGTCCCAGGGATTTTCAGATGTCTGGATAACAATGTAAAGACTTCCCAGAGGGAAGATCTATTCAGGCATTACAAATATGAAATAAATACTTGAAATTCCTTCCCACATTGCCTTTGACAATGTCTTTCTGAGGACACCTCTTCAGAAAGTTTCTGAGGCAGGGCCAAGAGCTTAGAACACAGTGTCCAAAAGACTTGGAATCATACTCAGGTTTCTCTACTTCCTAATTGGATAGTAGACATACCCTCTCATTTATCACAGCTATGGAGCTGGGCATTGCAATACTAACCCCTTTATAAGGCAGTTAGGGAAATGCAAATCAAAACCCCGGTGAGATATTACTTCATACTCACTAGGATGGCTATAAAGAGAAGGACAGAGAAGAACAAGTTTTTGGCATGAATATGGTGAAAATGGAATATTCATACAATGCTGGTGGGAATGTGAAATAGTACAGTCACTTTGGAAAAATTTGGCAGTGCCTCAAAATATCAAATATGGTGTTACCATATGACCCAGCAATTCCACTCCTAAGCATCTACCCAAGAGAAAGGAAAACATATATCCACACAAAAACTTGTACATGAATATTCATAACAGTATGGTTGATAATAGCCAAAATGTAGAAACAACCCAAGTGTCCATGTGTCCATGAACTCATGAGTCAATAAGAAAATATGGTATATTCATATAATGGAATATTATTCATTAATAAAAAGGAAGGAAGTAATGCCACATGCTACAGCATGGATGAGCCTTGGAAGCATTATGGTAAGTGTAAGAGCCAGTCAGAAACCACATGTTATATGCTTCCATTTATATGAAGTGTTCAGAATAGGCAAATAGAAATGCAGAGACAGAGAGTAGATTAGTGGCTGCTTTGGGATGGGGACAAGAAAGAGGGGAAGTGGGAGTGCCTGCTAATGAGTACAGGGTTTCTTTTTTTTTTTTTTAATATTTTATTTATTTATTCATGAGAAACAGAGAGAGAGGCAGAGACACAGACAGAGGGAGAAGCAGGCTCCATGCAGGGAACCTGATGTAGGACTCAATCCCGGGACTCCAGGATCATGCCCTGGGCTGAAGGCAGTGCTAAACTGCTGAGCCACCCAGGGATCCCGGAGTACAGGGTTTCTTTTTGGGCTTAAGGGAATATTCTAAAATTAGATTGTGGTGATGGTTGTACAATTATGTAAATACACAAAAAACTTTTGTATTGTATATTTTAAATGGGTGAAATTCTGGCCTGTAAATTATATCTCAAAGCATTTTACAAAAATCAATCAGGTACAACAATACAACTAATTCAACAATCTACATCTATACTTAGACGGTGTTTAGACTTAGAACTTGAATTGACACATCGAGGGTAAATCTTACGTCTTTTTTTTTCACCTTCTCTATTATGACTTACCATCACTGTTTTTACAATGGATACATCGAGTTCTACCTTGTATATCTTCCAAATGAATTCTTTAAAGGAATCATGAATGCTATATATAATTACAGAAAAAGCTCCAGCTCTCAGATATTGCTGGCAACCAGCAAGCAAATGGGTCAAATTAATTTTATAATGGCAATCTCAAATATTTACAAAATCTGTCCTTTAATGCCTATCGTGTTTGAAAGTGGGATTCTAAAGGACTTACTGAGTCATGATTGCATAATGGATCCAAGTGTTAAGTTACTGGTAACTGGAAAGGACTCAACTCTAATTAATTCTAAACCCATAATCTTAAGAGTTTACAAACAAAGGTTGCACTTTAATTCTGGTGGGGTTAGAAGTTTTCTTGCAAGAGCCTTGTCCGTTCAAGAAGAGCGGTACCTCTCACCTTTCTCACATCAGCTGATTTTCTTTCATAAGATCTTAGGCTAATTTCATTCTTTCTAAAATCACAAAACAGTCCTTGTTCCAAACTCCAATTCATTAGGAGAGGTTCCTTGGCATTTGTCAGACCTTGTGCTGCATGCTTTCACTAAAATGGGGTGATGGTCTCCATTCACTTAAGATGGCTACTATGTGGTTGGATTTTTTTTTTTTTTTTGAGATTTGGATAGGGAGTAATGTGACATTCAGAGAAGGACCTCTCTGCTTACACTTGTGTCCATGGCGGTATAGAAGGGAAGCATAAGACCTGGTGGTGATATGAATCCTGGGAGAGTAAGGTGAGTCAGACCATGACTACAAGCAAAGGTCTTTGAACTTTATTTGGTGGACATAAGGAAGTCCCTTGAGTTTTTAAACAGAAAAGTGGAATAAACCAAGATGGGTGTTAGCAAAATTTATTTCAATGGTATAAGATACCATTTGAATAATGGATGGTTATCAATGAGTCTTCCTGTGTGCTAGGCACAATCTTTACACTTGAGCTATGTTACTCCCTATAGCTGTCCTGTGAGGGGGCCTTCTATTATCTCTGTTTACAGGTAAGGAGAATGCATTTCAGGTAGGTTAAGGAATTCAACCAAAGCTACTCAGTTTGTTCAGTAAACTGCAAAGCCAGGATTCAAATTCTCATCCAAATAATTCAACAATTTACTTTATACATTCTTCCTGCCCCAGAGGATGGTGCTGAGGCAGCAGGGCCAGGAGGTTATCCTGTCAGTGAGATATGATATAGGCTTGAAGAAGACTGAGGTAGGATAAACGGTAAAGGAGATACCAGGTGTGGGAGACAGGGCAGGAAAGGGAAGGATAGAGCCGGGTGATTGACTGAAGGGATCTTGAGATCTTTCTCTTTGTTCCAGCCACTGTGTCAGGAATAGGAATGTAGAACTAATGTTCTTCTGTCTCCTTAAGCAACTTCCTTTCTAATCCTGGGATAGGAGCCATACTGTCAGACAACACCAGGGCTGGATTCACGGTATGGTAAACTCCCATGGCTGGCAGAGATGGAGAAGCTGGAAAAGTGGGTCAGAGTTCTTTCTGTGAAGTTGGTGTAGGAGGTGGGTAAATAGAAAATAGAAGTTCTCATGGACTAAATGTGTGTGTCTCCCCTAAATACATATGTTGAGACCCTTACCCCCCACTAATTATTACTGCTTTGGAGACAGGGCCTTTAAGCAGAGGATTGTTAAATTAGACCATAGGATGGGCCCTGATCTGATAGGACTGGGATCCCCATAAAGAAGAAGAGACACAGAGATTGCTTTTTCTCCAGCATGTTAGGACAAAGTGGGAAGGGGGTCATCTATAAGCCACGAAGAGAGTTCTCACCAGAAACTGGAACTTGATCTGGGACTTCCAGCCTCCAGAACTCTGAGGAAATAAATTTTTGTTGCTGAAGCCTCCCAATTTATGGGATTTTGTTATTGTGAGCAGACCAGCACAGAGCATTCCCTCAGTGCCTGTCCCAGGAATGCCCCAACTTCACGGGATGGACAACCACATGAAGAAACTGAGGCACATGGCTAGGTTGTGTACATGATACATTGGCCCTGTAAGAAAATATTTTCTGAGTATAGTCTTTAATATATGTTAATTAGATCTGTATTACTGAGTTAATCTTAGTAAATTTTGTCCCCTCTGTGGCCACATTCTCAGAGAGGTCAATTAAAGTCTCTCTGCTGTAATATTTATTACCAATTGTACTCCCTATGGTTCTGCTTTAGACATTTTTATGGTTTCATTTGCTAAAGTGCTGTGTCCATTTTTGTCTGAATGATTTTTGCCTTGAATTCAGTCTTTTGTATTTTCAATATTATGCATATACATCAGCTTCCTTCCTTCCTTTTCTTTTTAAAAATATTTTAAACAAATTTTTCCTCTTTGTCAGTTAGTGGAATATATGCTTTTTGTTATAGTGACCTGCAGCTGAGTGTTATCACTGAGTAATTTCAAGCATGTCCTTTATGCCACACAGAATATACATGGTTTGAGGGGCGTCTTCACCACCAGCTGTTCAATCTTCTCAGATTATCAAACACCTTGAGCCCTAGTATTTTTTGTTTGTCCTGAATCTGTGAAATGGACCAATTCTGGTATCACAAATTCATGGTGTGAACTCATGTGACCACAGATACAAAGCACGAGTTCAGTGGTCAGTGGTTGGTATTCAGTGGTTTTAAGAAAATACCCATCTATATGGGAAGCACAGCATCCCTTTCAGTTTTAGAAATAGAGCTTTAACTAAATGATTTTCATATATGTATCAGTTTGATCTCTTCGTCCATCATTAAAGAAATCAAGAAAAGATAGAAAAGTTGAAATTATATGCCAAATTTGGTGTACTTATGATTTAAAAAATTATATTTTAAGAACTCACTGTTTATTAAAGGAGAACAGGAAAGAGAGTCTCTCAAGCTTCTATTTTGTCATGAGAACTTTGGAAGTCAAGTTCCCTTCTTCCTCACTCTCTACTGTCTTACCAGCCTTCTGTACTCTACCCTCCACCTCCTACCCTCTCAATTCTTATTCTACTGGACTGTTACTAAACCCAAGGACAGGTTTCACTGCTTACACTTCTGACCTCATTACTCAATTGACATTTTTAAATGTCCTCTTCCTTTTTGAAGCATACACATCTTATGGCTTCTGCAACAGTACCTTCTTCTATTTTCTTCCAATTGTTCTGATCAATACTTCTTGGCCCCAATATCCATTCTTCCTTAGCTCTTCAATGCTGGAGTGCCTTGTGGTCCTACACCCTCCTCTTCTCATGCTGGAGGCCTCTGAGACTCCCATTGTTCCCACTATATGTAGACTGATGCCTTTGAAATCTGATCTTCATTCAGGTCTATCTCCTTAACTTGTGGACACATATATCCATTTGCTTGCTGTACATCTTTATTTGGATACTTGATAGGGATTTTAAACCAAGTATATCCCTGATGGAACTCATCTCTTTCTACCTACTTCCCAAATTTGCCTGTTCTTCTATTCCTTACTTCCATGAATGGCACCACCATGAACCTATTTGCCAATCCAACAACTCAGATGTTGCTCTTGACTCCTTTCTTTCCCTCACTCCTGCAACTGGACCATGATCAAGTCTTCCTCTAAAGTGCATCCCTGTTAATGCCCACTGCTGGATTATCACAATACCTGATAACTGTTTATTTTCCTTTTATTCTTTGCCCCTCCCATCCTTTCTCTCCTCTGTGTTCACAATGACCTCCATAAACTTCATATCTAATGAAGTCACTTCCAGAACTGTCCTAAAACATTGACTATTGACACATTTAGTCAAAAGCTGAGCTTTATTTGTCTTCTATATGCATATATCCCCCCCCAAGCTCTGTCAAATTCTGTTTCCCTTCACAAAACTTAAGCCATATCTGTACACAGGCTTTGGTGATATGAATATGGGATAAATTGAGAAGTATTCTGAGCATACAATTCTCAACAAGGGGTCAGTTTGGTAAAGACTTGTATCACATTAACATGATCCAGCTCCGAGTATGTAACTAAACTTCAATATCTTAACCTGGAATCCAGCAACCTAGGAGACTGCAAGGGAATTTTGGAGATTCACCAGACTTTTAGATGTTTAAATGTTTAAGATTAAATGTTGAGGACCATTAAATGCTGTTTGACATAATTAAAATGAATTAAGTTCTGTGGGGACTTGATAGGATGAAAATATTTTAAGATATATAAGGCAATCTTATCATTATGTGGCATAGTAAAGAACAACATAGGGCGCCTGGGTGGCTCAGTGGTTGATCATCTGCCTTTGGCTCAGGTCATGATCTCGGGGTCCTGGGAACAAGTCCCACATCAGGCTCCCTGCAGGAAGCCTGCTTCTCCCTCTGCCTATGTCTCTACCTCTCTATGTCTCTCATGAATAAATATATAAAAATCTTAAAGGAAAAAAAAAACAGAGTAGAACTTTTTTGTTACAAAATTAGCAATATAAAGAAATACTATTACTAAATTATATGTGGAACAGCAACTATCCCCAACTGGTATGACTGCTAATAGGATGCTAGCCTAGCAATAGTGCTATTGCCCAATATTGGCTGGCAATGACTTGCCACTATTAAGTTACTTACATTATAGGCAGAAGAGTGTAAAATGTCATGGCATTATTGTCAACAGTATTGGAGATTATGTCACCAACTGGGCAGTATAGTAGCTCTTGGTATAGCCATTTTATTATTATCACAACTGAGATCAGGGAAGTCCACTATGGTGATATTGTGCTATCATTGCTATTGTAATTACAGGTAGCATAGCAAGGAACAATTATTGTCACTGATGATATAATACATCCAATAGAGTAGAGCATAGTATGCTGCAGTTATGATTAAATGTATACATTGTATGCTGTTGACTAATGGCATTGAGACTAGTATGAGCAGTAGTAGGAGATAAAGCTATTATACCTATTCTGTTAGACTTAATGTATACTATGGTCTACCAGTGTGCATGATGGAATATTATTACTATCACCATGCCCATGTGGGATGCAGTATAGGTTAGAATAGAATGTGGCTCAGTAGAGCTATATCAGTGTTACTGTCTAGTACTGTTTAAAATTAGAAAATAAAAATTAAAAAATATTTAAATTTAAAATATTTTAAAATATTTAAATATTGTAAAATTTAAAAATAGAACAATCTGTAGGATATGCTAGATATCTTCTTTTTTTGTCAGCTTAACAGTCAACATAAAGTGACCAAATCACAGACAGCACAGGATAAACAGTAATGTCTGAATATTGTCATCATTAGAGTTATGGTGTAGGTTAGGATGGAATGGTTTGAAGAGTGGGCAAAAGAAAAAAGTTAAAAGTATCATTAATAGTATTAAAGCAGAAGAAAGTAGAGGAGGTCAATGCAGCACAGGATGATTTGCAGCTTTGCTTTTACAAAACTGGTTCAAGAAATTGACAGCCTATTGGGTAGTAATATTATTTCTAAGTAGCCTCGTAGTATGAAAATTACCAGAATGAGTATAAGGCATTAATAGTAAAGATAATTAACATAGTAGCAGCTTATAGTTATTGAAATCACTATATCCTAGGCAATCAGGATTCCTCCTTTAGATAGATGGTCTCATTGAAAGCGAAGAAAAAAATAAAGTGCAGATGAATACTGTAACATGGATCCTGTGATTAGCTCCACCACACGGATGAGAAAACAGAGGGTTAAAACTATCAGGTTCTTCGAGCAAAATCACATAAGAGGTAGGTAGTGAAGCTGTCACTGGAGCCTACGTTTGGCTACATGTGACTTCAAAGAACTTGTGTTATATAATATGCATTATATTATCTTTGGTGGTGTCAGAGTAATATGTAAAATGTGGCATATTGTAGTGATAGCAACACTCAGACTAAAAATAATACCAGTAAAAACTAAAATAATACTCCATTTATGGCAGGTTGGTACTTGGCTATCATTGTTACAAGTTAAGAAATAGTGAATGTTATATTTTAGGACACGTCTGGTAACAAATTGATTGCTAAGTAATTGTAAAATAGCCCCATATGTGTAAAATAGCAGCATATGTGTTGCTATCCATTTTTGAGGTACCAATTTATTATGGTATCAAAGTTGTTTTGGGATTTATAGAAATAAAAGGTGTAGACTACCCTGTGTTAGAGAAGTATATGATAGTAGAACATTTTGATATCCCTACCTAATAATGTAAAACAATGTAGCTCTCTCATCATGGCACGCTATTTGTGTATTATTGAGCTGTATTTGTTTGCACTATATTTTATTGCACTGTGTCTATTACATGCAATATAACTATTAAAGAACAATAACGTGATTTTGATTGTGAACATAGCACAGTATATGTAATGATTTAAAACCATAAATTACAAACATTAGGACATTCACAATAAGTGTGGTCAATCAGAATCCTGTTTATCACTGCACTAAACCAAAATGCATTCTGGTATATTTTGTAGATATTTGAATAGTGTACCTTGTCAGTGAACACTTGCTATTTAAGTGTTAGAAAAGTCATGTTAGTATTTTTGCTAAAATTATAGCTATCACACACTAGTTATTATTGTGACCGAATTGCTTCTAGCTCGGAAGCAAGTATGACATGGCTTAGCAGTAATATCATCACAGATGTTGAAATTACAGGACCATCATATACAGTGGTACAGCAAAGGTATTATTTTCAGTATCAGAGATGTCACAGATCCTAAGTGATTGCTGAGTGTCAGGAATTTTGCAAGTTAGCAGTGATGTAAAAATGAGGATGTCATGATCCACAGTCCTGCTTTGAGGCACAGTGATGCTTGGTTAACTATTTCACTGTGAACCTGAAGGTTAAATGGTGGATTTCCAGACACCGGATATATGATAGTGTAGACCTGTGGGCTCCATCAGGTCCTTTTGTTACTGCTACTAAAACTACAGGCCACATTAGCATAGTAGCTGTATTGTTCTTATACCTGGAAGGAAGGAAGTATCCTGTATGTGGGAGGTGGGGGGGAACAGTGTTATTGTTATACAAAGTGTAAAGAGTATAGTTGTGCTGTTACTACTGAAATTGAGGACAGTGGCATTGACTCACCATATTGGGGAATCAGGATATGTGAATTTTCTGTTAAAAAAGTATCACCGAAAGACACAGGAGTAACACTGTGCCGGCATTACAGACAACATAAGGCAATGTGGCTCTGGAACTGCTCTTTACTGAGTCTTGATGATGGCACGTGGCCTGAAAAAAAAGCCACGCGGTGAAAACTGACTTGGTGGCAAAGTGAGCAGAACACAGGCTCCAGGGTTCAATAAGCTGCCTTCGAATTCTGGCTTTGTCCAGTACTGCCTGTGTGACTTGGTCAAGTAGTGTAATCCCTGAGCTTCAGACCTTTCATCTTCAACGTGCATCTCTCCGTGGAATGTGGCTGCTTGAAGGGTAAGGGATGGTGTGGACAGTGCTCACTGGGCAGCCCTGTCCATGGCCAGCACACTGCCACGCTCCCTCCCTACCCTGAGCTTACTGCTATAGCTTGGAGGCTATGTGGTTCAAGGACATTGTAGAATTACTCATAAACACAAAGGCAGTGTGGCTGCAATCTAGTACTTATCTATGGTCAGTGGGGGCATGTCACGCCACAGTGACAATATCTTATTAAAAAGATATCGCTCAAATATTTCTTTCTCATAACTCATTTATTATTAACCATTTGGAGCTAGAATAATTACAATACGGTGCTGTCTGGTTAAGGATTTTGTGGTAGGTTTTTTGTTAATAAGATTCTTGTTAGGGTGGCCCAGATGGCTCAGCAGTTTAGCGCCACCTTCAGCCCAGGGCATGATCCTGGGGACCGGGGATCAAGTCCCATGTCGGGCTCCCTGCATGGAGCTTGCTTCTCGCTCTACCTCTGTCTCTCTCTCTCTCTCTCTCTGTTTCTCATGAATAAGTAAATTTTAAAAATCTTTAAAAAAAAAAAAAAAGATTCTTGGCAGCCTACCATACTGGCTGTAGCAATATAACACACTTCTTAGAGTCTAGGGCCACACAGCACAGTGTAGGCTGAGAGGAGGTACCACCCTGTAGACAGCCCCTGCCGGCAGAGCAATGCGATTTTATGCTTCACTTTATTACATATAATTGTGGGAACAGAAATGATGATATACTGTGCTGAGCTGCACGTTACATTCAAGTAGCAGGATTGCCAGCACGCTGCAGTGATCTGTGCTCTTTATATTTGCAGTTACATGAATATACAGGCATTAGATTATCCTGAGCTACTTCTAGGGCTTCCAATAGTGCCAGTTTGCATGATGTTAAAATACAAATCATGCGGTCACATGTGGACCCGAGAGGCTCCAGTATTGATGACCCTGACGCTTCTCTACACACACATCTGCATGTTGCAAGGCTTTTTCTAGTTCATCTATTGTGATAGCTTCGAAAACTGGCAGCAACAACAGTGTAAGTCAGGGGGTTGACAAACCATGGCCCATATGTCAAATCTGGCTTTCCACCTGTTTTGCAGTTTGTGGGCTAAGAGCTGTGTCTACATTTCCAAATGTTTGGGGGAAAAGAAACCTCAAAAGAAAAATAATATTTTGTGGCATGTGGAAATTTATGAAATTTGAATTTCATTGTCCTTAAGAAAGTTCTGTTGAAACACCGGTGCTTATGTGCTACTGTAAATAGTAGAAAACTATTTCTACTAAAACTATTTAGTAGAGTTAAATAGTTGCACCGGAGCCCATACGGCGTGCAAAGCCTGAAGTATTTACTCTGGCCCTCTGCAGGAAAAGCTTGCTGACCCATGGTTTAAACCATCCCGTGTTACCTGAAATGTGTATGTGAGTAGAAAGTACTGTATTTTGCATGTAGAAAAAAGGGAGCCATTGTATCTTATTACCATATGCCGTTTATAATCATAGTTAACAAAAATGCCACCTCTAATCTACTGCTGCATATTATCTTTATGTGTCCAAATGCTGCTGAATTAGTCTCCCAGAGTAAAAAGTGTTGCCATCTTGACTTACTACCTACCTGGGGGGCCTGGGTACTGGAGACCTAGGGTACACAGTATTGGTGCCTGTGTACATGGCACGTGGTATAGCAATAGTGAAGGGTCAAGGCTGTGGAGTAAGACCCTGCCTCGTACTGGCTCTAGAACCTTTAAATAAGTTGCTTGTTGAGCCTTGGCTTCCTCCTCAGGAGATAGGAACAACAGCAGGTGTGTGAAGTGATGATGTTGTCAAGTGCTCTGCATAATACCTTGTAAATAGAAGGCCTTGATAGATGTGGGGTGGTTCATTCATGCATCTAGCAGATACTTCCTGGGTGTCACTGAAATTGAGGAGTGATTCCAAGCATCAGGAGTTCTGCAGTGAACAGGGCAGGCCTCCCTCCCTGGGTGTGGGAGGAGGAATTGACAGTAAACAAGAATGTGCTGGCTCTCATGCGCGCCACACGGTAAATGAAAGAGCAGGCCAGTGGACAGAGGGAGCATTGCCGGGTGTTCAGCGGAAGGCTGCTGCGGTCTGGATGGCAAGGAGGGGTCTGCATCTGAACACTTTAGGAGGTGACATAGCTGGCTGTCTACGGAACTGAATCTGCAGTGTAGTATCTCCCACTATGTCAGGGATTCCTGACATTGGGGGGGGCCAACATTCATAATTTTGATGCCACGCAGGGATCCAACAGGCCTATGGCATCTTCTAATTTATAAAGACAAAATAAATAAATAAAAAAAATACTTTATAGAGACAAAACCTAATAATTCCTACAGGATTAGATAGAGCAGGATTTCTCAACTTGAGCACTATTGAAATACTCTGTTGAGTAGTTCTTTGTCATGGGGGCTGTCCTGGGCTTTGAAGGATGTTTAACGGCATCCTTGGCTCAACCCACTTGATGCCAGTAGCATCTCCCCTTGCCCTAAACTATGACAACCAAGAAATGTCTCCAGACATTGACAAATGTCCTCTGGAGGGGGGCAAAATTGCCCAAGGTTTGTAATCACTGGCTTAGGGAAAATGATGCCTGCAAAGCCCCCAGCAGGAGTGATGGTTGCCACAAGCTGGATATATGTGGCCATCATTCATGGGAAACGACCCCTTCTGTCTCTCCAGCACACATTCCAATTAGAAGCATCTTCACAAAGTTCCCAAATTGCAGACACTACAAATACAACTTGAGTGTCTGTTAAATTATTACAACCTCCAATATTGATAGTAATAAAATTGTGCTCTTCTGCCTATAATTTTAATATTTTACTATAGTCTCTTATAGCAAGAGAAATAATATTATTATCCTCTGTAGTGCTGTACTGTTCACAATTTAAATAATAATGCTACATTTCCTCAGCTTAAACTATTTTACATGTTAAGTAGTAGTTTTTACCACCACTATAACCATCTTACTTTAGGAATTACATTGTCCTAATACTGTGCTCTTGTCTATGCTGTGTCTTATTACTATTCTACCCTAGATAAATATTGCAATTGTTCTACTATATTTTTTTCTACTATATTTTTATTAATTTTATCTATTCTATACATACATATTTTGTATAATTATATATGTATACATATATATATGAACGATTTCTATCTCTTTAGAAGAATGTTGCTATAATGTTACATGTAATGAATTATAGGAGCCTCTGAATCTGTTACCAATTACAGATGACCCTTGAACAAGTGATTGAACTGTGCAGGTCCCTTTACACACTTATTTTTTTTTATATTAATACAGTTTTCTCTTCCTTATGATTTTCTAATAACATTTTCTTTCTCTAGCTTACTTTTTGTAAGAATACAGTATAATACCTATAACATACAATATGTGTTAACTATTTAGGTTATCAGTAAGGCTTCTGGTCAACAGTTAGGTCAACCTAACTATTAGTAGTTAAGGTATCGGGGAGTAAAAAATTATACACAGATTTTCAACTGTGTGGGGGTGGGATTGGCACCCCTAACCCCTGCGCTGTTCAAGGGTCAACTATATACTGAATGTCACAGCCAAAATTTTAGTAACTAGTTGTACTATATAATGCTTCCATTTTTGCTTTACATTGGTATTTGCAATAGCTTTATTTTTTATTTCTCCTACTCTATTGTAGCTCTATGAGTCAAGGACTGCTCTTATATCATCTGTAGCTTTGTCTCCAGCTCCTAGGACAGTGTTTGGCATATAATAAAAATAAAATCACCACGAACTAGCACAAACCTAGCATTGAATATTTTCTGAGATCTGACTCTGCCCAGTGCAATTTAAAAATACCTTCCTTGTTTGATTAACCTTGTGTGATCCTCACGTCCAACCTAGGAAGTGAACGTGATTACCATCTATTTTATGGATGAAGAAGCAAAGGCATGAGAAGGAAAGTCACTTTCCCAAGGTCATAATACCACATAGCCCCGTTACTGTTGAAATGAGACTCTCTGAATGATGGGCTGAGAAGGAATGAGCAGACAAGGGAGTCTCCAAGGAGTTTGGTCTGAGAAGTTGAGTCAGTCGGAAGGAAAGAGTTTGGTGGAAGGGGATCAAGATTTCTGCTCTAAACACATTATGTTGGAGAAAACTATTAGATATCCAAATAGATAAATGGAGTGGCCCATCGATTGGAGTCAGTGAGGGAACAGAGACTCTGAGACACTGGGTAGGTTGTTCACATGAATGTGATGCCTGATGATGCCATAAGCCAACAGTATGACTCAACTATGCTATCTTCATGTCACAAGGTACTAAAAATGATGCCATACTACTGCTCAGAACAGGGAGTGGATTTATATATAGTGAATAGATAGGGAGTAAAATTATAAATATTTACCAGACACATATTTTATATCATTAGTATTCAGTTATGGATATAATTATATATTTAACCTATTGTTGCCAGTTCTTTAGAAATATAAAGGAGAGTGGTAGGTCATGCAATGCTATTTTTTTTTATAAAAAAATACATTATGGTTGTTTGTGTAAATGCATTTTGATACTTGTGTGGGCAACAAATGAATTCATTCACTTAGTGTGCAGAAGTGAATAATATCAATGACCACTGTGGTTACAATACTATATAGCCCCATCCTTGTTGAAATTTTGACAGCTTAGCAGGGTACAGTATTATTACATTATTAACAACAGTGGAGGCATTAGAATTTTAAGAAATAAAGCAATGTAATATTGTTATTCTTATAAATACTGGCATCATTTTAGGATAAGGAAGAATGATTACATCAGTTTTTCTAAAACATCAACAGCATAATGTGGGTTTTTTTTTTTTTTTAATTTCAGTGGCATTCTCCCCATGACTTTTAGATGTCTATCTTATAAAATAAGGCATTCTCAATTCTACTGAGGCATGGAAATTATTCCACTTTATTTGGTAACCATGATCCAGTGGAATCTGTTTTCTTTGGTTCAGGATCCAGTGTTTTAGGAATGCTTACACGTCTGGGTAGTTTCACATCTTGTAATATTTGAGATCTAATTTCATCCCTTGTTTATGGGGAAAGACAGAAGCCAAATGCTCAAGCAATAAGCCTTGGGAGTCATTTATAGTCATTGTTTTTTCCCTCCGTCAAGCCTTTTCAGAATGAATTCCTAGGATTTACAACTTTATTTCTATTCCTAAATAGTTCAACACTTGAGTATTATGGGAGCTTGCATTCTTATCCAAATTATGATGTCTATTGAAGTTTAGTTCAAAAAAAAGTCAAGGTTCTTTGTAATAAACTCTTCCCATGTAGATGATATTTTGGTTTACTTCTGTAAATATTTTTATAACTGAGAGTGAAGCACCTAAACAATTGTGAAATATTTGTCTAGAATCTACTTTAGAATGAAGTCTCTGCCAACAACCATCCTTTCCCAGTATCTGAAATGGGTGACTTTTCTGTGCAATAGAATTTCTGTATTCTCAGCAATAATGCAAAAATCAAAAGGTGATGATTTTAATATACTTTATTTAAAAAGTACACAGTTTTAAATTGGTTTCAATGGGTTTCAAGCCGAAGGGACATTGCCCATTCGCAGTCCCGTTTCTGATGAAGGGTGATTATCATGTAGCAAACTCACATCTGCATGACTGGCAAAGTAAAAAGATAACTTTTTTTGTCAACATATCGTTAAGAGTTTATATCACGCACAGTTTAAAATCATGAGATGCTGATGGTTGGACTATATTTCATGTCTCCTATGTCGCACCATATTTTGGTTCACAGTTTATCCATAATTTAGCATGCCAAGAGAACATCTCAGTCAGTGTCACCTTGAGAAGAGCATTAAGAGCAGAGGGAAGAGGGTAAGGACCATCTTGGCCTGCAGAGTCCGTGCACCTCCACACTCTCTTGCATTCTCCTACAAGGAAAGACAGTCTGTTAGAGCCTTATAGATTCCAAGATGCCTTCAACTTTCCAAGCTATAACGAGTCCCCAGACCTCTCTTCTGCTCTCCAAAGTAGGAATCAAGTCTTTTGGACCCCAGATGATACAAGGAAATGGACTCGTCTAAATTTCATCAAATTTATGATGAGAATTTCTGATTTCAGTTGTCAGTGCATAAAATGTTCCAAATCACTCTGTGCATACTATTTATTTTTTTAAAAAATCTTATTTATTTATTCATGAGAGACACAGAGAGAGAGAGGGAGGCAAAGACACAGGCAGAGGGAGAAGCAGGCTCCATACAGGGAGCCTGACACGGGACTTGATCCCGGGTCTCTGGGATCACACCCTAGGCTGAAGGCGGTGCTAAACCACTGAGCCCAGGGATCCCCTGTGCATGCTATTTATTATGCAGAACACTCAAGAGGCAAAGGGCTATTGGTGGAGGAGATGTCTGTTGTGATCAAATTAGAACAGCAGAATATCGGCCTTCTAATGTTTTCCTGTCAGAATGCAAGTAGAAGTTGACATGCAAGGGGCCTGATCATTTCAGAAACAGCTATAGAAGGTTTTGTGGGTGTCTTCTTCCTTTTCATTTGGGGGAAAGCAGGACTTTATTTTATAAAAATGAAATCATAGTATGTAATCCTTTCTACAGAATGCTTTTTACCCCCTGGTTGATGGAAATTCTTCCAATTCCATTTCATTGAGCTGCATGTTATTATCAATGAGCTTTCATTTTCTGCTCTGCCCTTTATTGCTACGAAGAGTGGTGAGTGCAGGTCATTTACCAGTCCATGATGTTCATCTGTGCCCCTGTCTATGGTAAAGATGCCCAGGAGTGGGAGTGCAGGGCAAGCACTGTTTTTGCTTTTGGTGTCTGTAGCTGGAGATTTCATCATTAGACCTGTATGTATTGATCACACAGTAACTTGTATTCTTCATGCCCTTGGGTTTATTTTTGTATATGGATGTTTGACTTAGCAATTTTAAAAATCTCTTTATGATTTGGTTTATCAATAATTTTCAAGTTGTTTAAATTGGTTATTGACTTTAAATTATCTTTTGCCAGTGAAAATTATATATAATTTTTATATAAATAAATTCTGTTTTTCTTCCATAGCTGTCTGGTCTTAGATAGGAAGATTTCTCCAACCCCTAAAATTTCTTGTGAGACTACTATTTTATCATTTAAATGTAATTTATATTTTCCCTTTTGAATTGAATCTTTCTCATATCTAAGAATTGCTATGCTGTCCTCCTGACCTCATCTTAATAGGTCCAGAAACCTACAGAAAAAAACACTAACTTTTTGAATGTTTATCTTATATCTATTTACCAAAGTAAATTATAATTCCAGAAGATTTTTACTCTAGTGGCTCTAGTTGTCTATGTAGGCATTCTGGTTTTAACTGAATTGATTTTAGAGTTTGGGAACTATTATTTGTATTTGAATTTTACATAAAGTTTTTTTTAACTTTATTTATTCACGAGGGACAGAGAGAGAGAGAGGCAGAGACACAGGCAGAGGGAGAAGCAGGCTCCATGCAGGGAGCCCGACATGGGACTTGATCTGGGGTCTCCAGGATTACGCCCTGGGCCAAAGGCGGCAGCGCTAAACCGCTGAGCCACTTGGGCTGTCCATACATAAAGATTTTTTATTTGAATTTTATCATTCAATTTTATCAAAGACCTTTCCAGCACATATTTGTATAATATGTTGCTACTGAACACTCCCTTGAACATAGAGGCAAATATTCTCAATAAATTCCAAGTTCTTCTTGGTACTAAATTAATTCTAACATCTTTTCTAGGACTTGGAGAGTTTAACATTAGAATTATTTGCTATTTAAAGGTGGGACGTAGCCCATCAGTTGGCCTTGGTGGCATTTTTAAAAATAGAGATTGTCCCAGGCTCCCTATGATAATAGGGAGGTCTAGGCAAGCTTTGTATTTTTCAAAATGAAGTGGAGTTAATTTTTAAATTTCTATTATTTTTGCTAGACTAAAAAGCTTCTTTGTGGGTGGTACTTTTAAGTTCACCTTTCTCAGTGCTAAGTTTAATTTTTTTCTGATGTAAAACGGAGTGCCTTTGTAAACGGAGTGCCTTTGTAGTTGTGCCTTCAGATGGTGAGGGGGTTTGCAGGCTTATCATTCCACCTGCATCAATTGTGACTCTTGATCTGATATCAGTATTACCACTTCTACTTTACATAAATTTCTTGTAAATAAAAGGCTGTCTAAAAGTAAGCAAGGGAAAATAATTTGAGCTACAATTTGAAATAAGTAAACCAAGATGGTCAGAGCTACATTGCATGTAATAGTGTAAAGTAATAAAACTATAGCACATCCATAATAGGAAAGATAATAAAGAGGCTTTAAGATATATACACAGATACAGTAAAACCATTAAGCACAGACTGAATATGAAGGCATTGAGGGGTTGAAAGTAGAGCACCATTAGCTTTCCATTGATTTGCCTGAAAGGATTTGTTTTCTCACAAGCAAACTTCTTAGCTACAGTTTTTTGACAATTATGAGACTCTCATGGTGAATCTGGTGGGAAAAGAGAACAAGCAGGGTTCAAAGACTTACCTCAGGATGGAAGCCATGACAAGACTCCGGACGCCTTCTGATCTTCTGGGCCTTTAAACGTTCACACTTAAGGGATTCGTTATGTTGACTGTAGTTAAGGCATATTGCCAAGATGTCACTTTCCCTTACTCTGTATGTTGGAGGTCAAACCTTGGCACTAATCTCCAGTAATGACTTTTCTCTCTCCAACTGTGGAAAGGCTGTCATTTCCCCCTCTCTAATACTTCTCCTCTGGTTTTCTTACTGTCCATCCCCCTTACCAGCTTCCGCAGCAGGGGCTGGACCTACGCACAAAAGGATATACCTGATTTCAATGGGCGCCATGGTGATGGGGGTCATGGACTCACACAGGCAGCTGCTGTCCACCACCACCATGAACAGATTGCTGCTTGGAATTTGTTGGATGACAAAGGACCTGTTAGAACATGAAGCACAGAGACAGTGAATGGTCATTTACCATCTGTCAAGTCAAAGATCCTGAGGAAAACTCCCCTGGGGAGTTAACTCCTCTAATATTTTGGAAAACAGTTTTCAGAGACTGCCTTACTACTAAAGTTGCCTCCTTGCATGCAGCTCTTCATTTTTAGATGTTAAGCTTCACTAAAAAGACAACAGTTTATAACCTATGGCTACAGCTACATACAGCTCATAAAACTCACGTGGGAAGACTGGTGTGTTATGCGTACAAAACAAGAGAGTCAGATTGGCTATTTCCTCCCAATTTCCAAGGCTATGGAGTCAGGCTTTTCCAAGCCTCACTTCCTTCTCCCAGTTTACATGCAATATTCTTTGTCTCTCTCTTCCCCAAATGAAGTGAACTTTCTAGAGCCTTCCCTGTTCCGCTTTGCACAATGTCTGCCCATAATAGAAGTACAATGTTTGTGTGAGATTAATGCTGGTTGTATAGGAGTTTCACAGTTCCGAGGCCATGTGTGCAGTTGCTCAGGCTGTATGGCAGCGTTGACATCTGGATCCATCAGGACAGCTAGTCCAATGGAAGTAAGCCTAAGGGCACCTGCTCTCTCATCACCCGACACGGTGAAATGACAAAGTAACGCCACCATAAAAACACTCCTGGAACAAGAAATACTACTGACTCTTTGGAGAAGCAAATTAGAGAACAAAATCTCACATTATTCCAGAGCAAACAGATTAGCTAAATGTTTAGCCCCAAACCTAGACCCCTGTCATATAATTTTTCATGACATTTCACTGAATTCCATTCATTTGGATGAGATAGACTGTAACATAACAAAGTAGTCAATTTCTCTGTTAAGTTTTACCTTCTTTCATCTTTCAACAAATTTGTTCTATTCTCTAAAGTGTATCACCACAGCTTACTAAAATCAGACAACAAAGAAGAATCTTTCTGTTTTGTGGGAAATTATAAAGAAGAGAAAGGACTACCTTTCTTATTTTTATCTATTACCACCTCTCATCCTTATCCAAGGATGGCTCAGAGATTATAACACAGCTGGTTTCTTGTCTACAAATACCTGATGCCTATTTATATAAGATCCTGCAATTATGTTCCTTTAAAAAAAAAAAATCCAGGGCAGCCTGGGTGGCTCAGCAGTTTAGCACTGCCTTCAGCCCAGGGTGTGATCCTGGACACCCGGGATGGAGTCCCACGTTGGGCTCCCTGCATGGAGCCTGCTTCTCCCTCTGCCTGTGTCTCTGCCTCTCTCTCTCTCTCTCTCTCTCTCTCTCTCTCTCTCTCTCTGTGTCTCTCATGAATAGATAAATAAAATCTTTTAAAAAAAAATCCATAGCAGGAACAAGGCATGCCTTTGCTCAAAGATGTTTCCTCGATGCCTATACCACCATCAATTCTCTGGAACATGGACTCTCTGACCTCCCACTCTTCTCCAGTACTCTACTTGGCTTGAGAAAAAAAATTCAACCTTGCCGACTGACTAAGACTTTAAAATTGTTGGCTTTACCTCCTCCTTTTAGCACTAGGTACTTTCTCACCTCTGCAATAACATTGCTCTAGTAGGTGGCCTCTTTGTAATGGATTATGCCTATCAGAATAAAAATAACCTACCTGAGATGGCGCTCATCAGAGAACCAATGATTTCCATAGTGGCAGCAAGTTAATAGTCTCAACGGCAAAGTGAAACTGAGATCATACAACTCTTTAAAGAACAAATGATTGACTAGAATATTAAGCCAAATGAATCTAACAGATGGCCAATGAAGGAAAAAGATATTAAAATACGAAATAAAGGCTCCAAAGGGAGAGAATATTTCCCAATTGAAGAAAATTTTGACTTTGTTTTTCATTAGAAGGACCCATTCATGACGAAACTTCAGATCATCAAGGATACAGACCAATCCTAAAAGCTTCTCTAGAAACAAATTACTTAAGGAAGAATGAGAATGACACACACTTCTCAAAGGGGGACTTAAGATGAAGAAAACAGAGCAACATTTTTAAAGTTTTGAGGGAATGGAGAAAAGGAAATAAAAAGTATGTCAGAATCCAGAGGAAAACAGATTCTAACAAACTGGAGATATAGGTAGAAAAATTAAGAATAATTACTGAACATAAACTGAAGAATGAAAATCTGATTAACCCAAGAGAGCATGGTAAATAACACACATGTGTGCGTGCACACACACACACACACACACAACTGCTGGTAGAAGGTAAAATTATTACCAATCACAATTAATGTCTGTTGGTTAGATTCACACATTAAAAGGCAGAAACTCAAAAACAAAATTGATTTTTAAAAAAAGGCAGGGACTCTTAAATAAAAACCTCAGCATTATGCTGTTTGTAAGGAGACACACCTAAAACAGAATGACATGAGAGGACAAGAAAACACCAGAAAAATGCTAACAACAAGAGAGGGACAGGTTTAGTAGTGTTCTTCTATAAAGATTCAGAGGGAAATGATTAAATGTAATAAAGAAAATAGTTCATACTGAAAAGCAGTATAGTAGTATAATAAGATAAGATACAAACTTTTACGATCAGGGTGTACAAACTGATAGAAATGGCACAAGTGATTGATGAACACATAATCTATTTAAAAATGGAGTGAAAATTATTCATATTGGAACAACAGAGAATATACACTATATTCAAACACAGGAAACTGTAATGCATTCCAAAGAGGAGAAAGCATCACTGACATATTCTTTTCGGGTAGGGTACAGTTAGAAATTAATAGCAAGAAATATATAAACAGTGAAAAAAAAAGAAATATATAAACAGTGGAAATTAAAAATGGAAAAAAAAACCACATTCAATTAATTCTTGACAACTTAAGAACAGCCCAGACTCAAATCTGTGCAGTATGACCTTAAATATATTTACTGGGGAAAAATAGTTTGCCAATGAATGAACTAAGTTTTTGGATGGAGAAGCTGGAAAAAATAAGAACACAAGCCTGCACCTGTGCCCCTACCCTTGGTCTTCCGCCTGGCACCCTGGGTTAGTACTGACGCCTCTCTCCAAAGCCAGTTTTCAGGCTTCTCCAACGATGGGGCTGATGGAAGGGGGATGAGGGGTGACCAGTGCATAGCTCCCCTCGTCCACCTTCAGCTCACAAACATGCCGTCACATCTCCCACCTCAAGAAAAAACAAAACTCTCCTCTTGACCTCACCTTCAGCTAGCACCTTATTTCTCTGTCCTCTTTCATAGCACAATTCCTAAAAAGAATTCTCTGCAATCTGTCCACTTCCCCGCACTCCTCCTTCTTTCACAAATCCCCTGCAATTCTTCTGTAGTCCCCTCCACTCCACTGAATTGGTCAAGGACCCAGTGATCTGACTCCCTTTTTTCTCAGTCTCTTGTGCCTCTGCTTCCTCCTTACTTGTTCCCTGTCCACCCTTCACCAGAGACTACAGTTTCCATGGGAGGAAGGCTGCATCCATCTGCCGCAGCTCTCTGTTATCCCCGGCACCAAGAGCTGTGCCTGGAACTGAGCAGATTCCCAGCAAATATTTGCTGACTCAGTGACAAAAGGAATTTATAAAGATAAAAGTGAAAGAATAAATGCAAATAAAACCGTGAAGATAATTGAAAGAACCAAACTCTGGTTTAAAAGAACATTGACATAAATCAGCCTTTGGCACAAAAGAAAGAAGTCACAAAGTCACATTAAAACCCAAACGATCCAGAGGCATTTAAGCATTTTAAGTGGCTATTATGTATGCCATGGCAAATAATTTGGAAAGTTAGAGCAAACACACCTTTGGGGATAAAGTATAAATTATCAACATTTGGCCAAGCTGTAAAAACACAAGCAGACCGGTGGCCATGAAAAAAACCTGAAATGCTCATTGAGAATCTACCCACAAGTGAATGCAACCAAGTCACCCAAAGAACAGATATGAATGTGTTCACAGAAAATCCATGTGAACCCACTGACCAACTACTAGAATAAAAGAAGTCAGCGAACTGGCCAGTTACATAATCAGCATATAAAAAACCACCACCTCTCCCTGGACACAGGCAATAACTGATGGAAAAAAATATTTATGTAATAAAGAACCATTGAAAGTATCAATAATGACTATGAAATGCCTAAGAAAAAATCTAGTAAAAGACTTCTTTTTGAAGAAAATGACCAAACTTTTAAAAAGACAATCTAAGAATTGGGGAAAAGTAAGATGGCTGTAGAAAAGAGCACTTATCTACAAAAGATTCCATTTCTCTTTCAATGGCCCCTTAATTTAAGCAAAGGAATTCAAACAGATTTTATTGGGATTTTTGATTGACGGAATTCGAGGTAATGATCCTAAGAGTCGTTCAGAAGAGTAAATTCAAAGAATAGTTTGCACAATTGCATAAACTTAGTTTTAGGAAAAGGGAAGCAAAGCCAAGGCGTGTGCCCTCACCAGTATCAAAACCCATGAGAGGATTTGTAGAAGAGGAAACACAGATGGACACCTGACACATAGAGGGGGGTTCAATCTCACTAAAAGTTAAAAGAGAAGATGAGACTAAAGTAATGACATGCACTTTGTACTAGCAGATTGGCAAACATTTAATCTATGGCAATGTCAAAGGACGGCATCTGAAGCAGTAAACATCATTCTACACTATTGGTGGGCAAGTGAACTTTTATAGCCACGAGGAGAACTATCTGTTATTATTACAGCAGAAGTCATGGAGATCCTATTTTTTCAGTAGTTTCACTTCTCAGTAAGATATTCCTGCTCAGGAACCTAAGACGTCAGGTGCAAAGACTTGGTAACCCTTGGTAACTGTTCATTGAGAAGAGAAAAAATAAAAAAATCCACCTCAAAGCCCATCAACAGAGGAAGGACTAAGCAAGCAACAGTGTGTCCATTCTGTGGTCTAGTTGGCACCAGATGAAAGGGGAAAGGAGGTTGTTTATTGTCGGAAAGAATACCCCAGACACAGTAAGTGAGAAAGCAGTGTCCCAAAACTGTAATAAAGTATGACTATTTAAGCATATTTAGAAATATTCATCTAAGAATATTAAATTCTGCTACAGAGAACAAGAAAAATAAGTGGGGTGGATAAGGTGTATCAGATGTGTTAGGGATAGCAAATCAGTAAGCAATGCATGACTCACGTTAGTCACAGAAAGAATTAAATGTACTAAATAAGCAGACCGCATGTGAGCCGAACACACAAAACAGAGCATATGGAGTGTCTTCCTAGCAATAAGAAGAAATGAAAGTACCAAATAAAATGAAATATTTATAAGGCACAGATTATGTCATCTCCAGATTGAGAGCTCTCACTTATGTCATCCTTAAATCAACCCACTGGCAACTCCTATTCTCTGCCTGAGACGCGCGGATGAAAGTCCTAGTTGCCCAGCAGGCCGGAGGCAAGCTTCAAACTTGCTTTCTCCCCCAAGAAGCAAGCCTGTGTGGGCCCGAGGCACCTTCTGTCTGCTGCCCCCACCCCTTAAGTCTGGTCCTTCCACCAAGTCATCAGGGGGAGAGGGAGCCAGGGAGCAGGCCAGAGGCTGGAAGGAAGGGAGGAAACTGACTGGGGGTGGGGTGGGGGGGGGTCGTACCTGTCAATAGAAATGAACTTAATCTGTAACACTGAAGTTCTTTAGAAGGAACATGTGCTCCAGGATCTTTCAAACATTTATAAGATGGGATGTGATGCTGAGGGCTGAGTACTGCCTTTCTTCTTCTGCAAGAGAAAACTGGGACTAAGAGAGGGTAAGTCCACCGTTACAGAAGCTGCATGAGCACGACACGCTTGGGCCCATGTTAGAGGTGGGGGAACAAGAGGCTGGGTACCTTCTGGAGTACCAGGGGCAGCCTGCAAGCCTCTGCGGCCCCGATGGCGGGGGGCCTCCCAGCGCAGGGCAGCAGACCTGCTGTCTGGTGTGGGAATCATCCACGCTCTTGTTCGAGGGCAGACCCAGAGCGATCCTCGCTTAAGGACGAGGGTAACACATTTCTTCTCTTAGGAGAAGGCCCCCCAAGTGCTCTCAATGAAGCCCCAGCAGCAAACTTCTCTTTTCGCCCCAAATCCTAGGAGATGAAAAGCCCTGCACGCAGCTATCCTGAGGCGGAGGGAAACAACCCCCTACAAAGGATTTGCCAGCGGAAAGATTAACTGCTTTTCCATATTTTAAAGACTTACTGTCTGCTTATTAACATGGTGCTTCGGAGGGGTCTGGGCAATGTTAGCTGTACATTTATGTGCACAACGTGTATTTATGGCCCAGGGTGCAGGGTTGAACTTCATAAAACACACCTCCATCCAGCTGGGCCCCGCAGCCAGACTGACATCATTGTGCAAGGAGCTGTGGCCTGGGTTTGCCTGGGGGCCGAAAAAGGCAGCAGGGAAATGCCTCAGCAGAGCATCACGGGCCGTCTCTAAGCAGGGATAGGTCAAAATGCGTGAAATAAATTAGGTCCTCCAGGGAAAGAGGAGGGAAGAGGGAGGCAATTCTGATGTGTCCATTGCCGGAACTGAAATAACCCAGTCCTCCTTTTTCCACTGGATATAGCCTGAGAAGGACTAGTGGGGGGAGAATGATGTGATTTCAAGACGGCCTCCCCCTGACAAGAGCCTGTTAGCCGCGCGCTCTCCGCTAAGAGGGGCTTTGGTGGCCAGATGAGGGAAGCGATCACGCCGCTGCCCTAATGCCCTAATGCGCTCCCGGGACAAACATGCATAACGGGAGGACCGGGATCAGATACCCAGAGGCCCCACGACGAACATTTGGAGAACTTGGTTGGCTTGTCCTTTATTAATTAGGTACAGAATGGTGGCTTGACAAATGATTGGGGCGGGAAAGCCTCTTTAAAAAATATTTTGAAGTCTTTTACCCTTTATAGATTTTTTTTCACCATTTTGAAATTCTCAGATTTCATCCTAACATAAAATAAAAGACAATGAGTAAGTCACAGGGGATTTATATCAATTCAGCTCTGATCCTGTCCTTTGGAGTACTATTCTCCAGGTGGGCTGGGCACATAACTGTGGTTCTCCAATGGGATCTTACTCTCTTTAGGGGGAGAAAGATACCTGTCTTCCCTCAACATGCTCCCAAATGCCCTACACTGACCCAGACCCATAACTTGGTGGCAGTGGCGGAGGCGGGGAGGGGGAATGGGGGGAAGCAAACATTTGGTGACTATTTAAATTTACACTAGAAATTAAATATTGATGATGTGTTTTGGCATAACTCCACAGCCATTCTATCAAACAGCATGGGAGGGGGGAGGTGCAGGGGAGCTCCAGCACCTATTCATCCTCAGTCCAAAGAACATAAAAGAATAAATAGCAGTGCCTCACCTGCTCACCCCCCAGAACTGTCAGGACTTAATAGAAGCATGAAACAATTCCTTCCCTCCTTCCTTTTTGACTGTTTTCCAGCCTACTATCTTGAGTTCCTGCTTCTTCATCTCGAAATGATATCTTGTAGAGATTCCAGAACATTCTGACAACTTTACGTTAGTACAGTTAGGCCAGGCTAGTTGCCTACTCTGATTTCGTATCAAGTTCAAAGGTCTACATTATTTTTTCTACAAGCTTCTAGCTTCTAGCTGCTTCAGTAATTACCCAGCTGCAGTGCAACAGTCTCATCATGGCTTGTCTTCTTACAACACAGCTTGGCCTTTGGTGCCTCCTGTGCAGCCCAGCATCCAAATGCTGGCTCTCTCCTGAGGCTATGATGGGTTCTTCAGAGGACCCATAGCTCCTCAACTTGCCCCAACTGGGCCACCCACACACTACCAGCAGCAGTTACTGCAAACTTCTTGCCTGATGTGTAGACTGGATGAGGTCCATCCGGAGAGCAGCCATCTTGTTGGATTTAAGGAAGATGACAGCTCTCTTCCACACTGCCCACCTGACCCTTGGGAAACACAGATCTTTGCTGGCCCAGACATAGGCCATTTCAGTGCTACCCCTTCTCCCACCTTTGTGCTTTCCTTCCAGGTCTCTTTGCCCTGTTCAGACAGACACAAGGACATATTAGTACATCTGTTCCCTAGCATACATTTGACCAGGGCTGGACTTGCCCTACTTCGGGCACCCCCCATATATAGAAGAGTCTTGGAGCATTCTTCTTCTGCCCATTTGGCTCCCAGCAGGAAACAGCAGCCCCTGGAGGGAAGCACCTCTTTCCATGAACCCCAGTATCTTTCCTGTTAGGCCCTTCATCAATGTTCACATGGAAGACAAAAAGTGGGCCAGTTGTCTATCCTCAAATAGGTTAGGGGGTGGGGAGTAGGGGGACAATTTCCAACTCTAGTGTGAGTTGAAAGGCTGGCAATCTCTTTAGAACCTGGTACCTAGCATCACTTTGCCCTCACCTCAACCCAGAACTACAAGGAAACTCCCACTTGACATCTGTTCACAACTTCCCCTAAAGTCTATTCATGTGAGATACCTCGTTTGGAGTTGGAAAAGGACCAGTGCCGTGTGTTGTGTTCTGTAGGTGCCTAAAAGACATTTAACCAAAATCTTACCCTGAAAACAATCTTAAGGAGAACAGAAATAGGCACTTGATTGTGACCCAAATTTAGCATCAGGTTCAGTATAAACAGCTCAGAGCTGTCTAATTAGAGTCGGAAGAAGGCATAGAGGCTCACTGTCCCCACCATTATTCATCCTTGTTCTGGCTATGCCAGTACATGCAATTAAACCAGAGACAAGAGGGATGATTAAATGTTGGAACGAGGGGAGAATTCACAGGTACCTGAAAGTTGCCCTGGATCCCAGTCCCAATAATTAATGCCTGTTTCCCTGGATCTCTTCACAGTACCACTGCCTATCAGTCACACAAGCCAGAGATCTTGACATGATTCTCAGCATGGTCCTCTTTGAACGTCACCATACCCTGATTTCACCATCCCCGTGATACCTCTCAAGCCCACCCTCCCATCTGCCATGGCCCAGGGCCAGCCTTATGGACGAGCACCAGTGTGGTATGCAGAGGCCTACACTCAGAAGGGCTCACCATTTAGGGATTTTACCACTCTGCAGTACTGTTTTGACATTTTTTTTGAAATATTTATTTATTTATTTATTCATGAGAGACACAGAGAGAGAGAGGGAGGCAGATATATAGGGAGAGGGAGAAGCAGGCCTTTCGCAGGAGCCCGATGAGGGACTCCAGCCTGGACCCCGGGATCACAACCTGAGACAAAGGCAGCCGCCCAACTGCTGAGCCACCCAGGGTATCCCTTCTCTTGAAATTTTTAACTTTATCTTTAAATTTGCATTCTTTACCTATTTCTCCAAGTAGGATATGGCACCTCAGTCCAGTGATTAGTGGAAGCAAGCACCCAGAAGCCACTGGGCTGCACATCCCTGAATGATGGGGGCAGGACCCGGGACTGCCTCTGAGGGTCTGTGTCTGAGGGAGCACAAGATTAAATAGCAAATAAAAAATATCATGACATGTCAAGGGAGACCATAGAAAGAAGGAAAATATTTTTACCTTCTAGGTACCTCTAATGACATTTTTTTTTCCTGCTTTTTGAAGGTGTAGCCCACATTTTCATGGGGTCTCCAGTTCTGTAGCTGGCCCTCCCAATAATATGTCTCATTTTTGGCACACCTTTCAACTGCCTTTCCTGCCATAAGCACTTCTCCATTCTTGAGGTGGTATAGTACTTCCCAAATGCAAGGCTGACCACTCCACCCCCTTCTTTATACCCTTCCACGGCTCCCTTAGCATCTACCCTGTGCTGTGCACATGAGGGAAGCAAACAAGATCCTGTATAATCTCAGCGGGCTCTCTCCAGCATGATGTGTTCAACTGCTCCAACCCCTAAGCCACCTTCCTTCCCAACACCCAGGCATGCTTACTGCCATGCTTCTCCTCCCTCAGTGCTGAGACCCAGATGGAGCTCATTAGAATCAACCAGGGAGCTTCTTGTTTTGTTTGTTTGTTTGTTTTTCCAACTGATGCCTGAACCACACATAAAACACATTATATTAGAATCATGGATGTAGGGCCAAGGCACGTGTATTTTTTTAAGCTACTCAAGTGATTCAAATGTGCTGTAAAGGCTGGGACCCTATTGATCTAAAGGAGTGCTCCTCAAACCTAACAGGAGGATCTTGTTGAAATGCAGATTCTGTTCAGTGGATCTAGAGCAGGGTCCATGATTCGGCCTTTCTCACCTGCTCCCAGGTAGTGCTGTTGCTGCTGGCTTAGGAACCAGCAAGGTTCTGAGTGTTGCAGCAACCTCTTCCCCGCCCTTAGAGAACATTGTTTCAGTTCTAAAAGACTTACTGAATGTTGTCTTCTCCATAAAGAACTCTCTCTCTTAAGGAAGGATGCCTTCCATTCTCCCATGATATATTATGCATACCTGTGTCATCCATGTAGGACACACGTACTTCCATATGCACTTTGGAACGAGATGCTCAGAGCCATTTTATTACCCTTGTATCACCAACTGGAAAAGGACAGAAGGATATACACTTTCCTCCAGGCAATATTTGGAATGGTCTGTAAACTGCAAGCTATGGAATCTGTAGAAAGTTCTCTTGAGGGGCACCTGGGTGGCTCAGTGGTTGAGACTCTGCCTTTGGCTCAGGTAGTGATCCCTGGGTCCTGGGATGGAGTCCTGCAACAGGCTCGCTACAGGGAGGTGGCTTCTCCCTCTGCCTGTGTCTCTGCCTCTGCCTCTATCTGTGTGTCTCTCATGAATAAATAAATAAAATCTTAAAAAAAAAAAAAAAAAGAAAGAAAAAGAAAAAGAAATTTCTCTTTGGTAACTCAGGGAAATACATGGAAGTTAGTCTCTAGGGCAGCTAAAAATGAGATTCAAGAGGCCCCTGTGGGTGTCAGAGGACAAACACATTAATAAGCCATGCATAAACAAAGAAAAAAAATGTTTTCCAATAGGAGCTCAAATCAAAAGTCACAAAGGCAGATGTTTCAAAATGTAGGAGTTAATTGGACATCTAGTTGTTGCTTCCCCACAGGGCCCTTGATATAGCTTATTCTAGGGTTGGTGGTAGGAGGGACAATTTACTCAATAATACAATACCATCAGTGAGCCAGCTAGTGTCTTTTCTTCCTTTCTTTCCTTCTCCCTCCCTAGCTCCTTCCCTCTTTTATCCTCTTCCTTTGTCCTTCTAGATAACCAGACAGGGAGCCGCCTTCTTTTTTTTTTTTTTTTTAATTCAAATGGTTTTGTTTCCTATTAGATTTCTGAAAACAAGACACAGACCTTTATTTTGTTTTCTATGCACTGGCTCTGTTCTAAAGCTCACTGAGTAATGATGGAAAAACAAAGATAAAAAATATAATTCAAAGTAGTACAAGCTCCCTGGCAAATGAGTTATACAGAACACAGTACAAAGTTTACGCAGCCCAGAATGGCTAATTCTAGGGACTCTGCAAGATCCAAGCCTTCTTGCTTCTGGTTGATTTCAGAAAAAAGAGGGCCCTGCCCAAGTGCTCTAAAGCAGTTTTCTTTGATATCTAATCTCCCTTCTTTGATACCAATATCCTACTCTGTTCAGGAATCCACCCTTCCTCCAGGCAGCCCAGGTGCTTCTGAAGAGCTAGCCCTGCCCAGGCATGTTACCTGAGCCTAATAAGTTGATTCCTTCCCCTGAAGAAAGTGACTAGTTCAGAGGTGGGCACTGGACCTAAGTTTTTCCAATGAGACTGAAATCTAGAACTCTTATCTCTACTCCCAACACAGAAGAACAAGAAAGCTTTCAGCCTTAGGAGCCACTGGCAGCTTTCCTGTGCTTGTAAATGAAAGTGTCTGCTAGAAAATGCAAAGAGAAAACCCACATCTTGGTGACAAACCTTTAAGAAACTAGAGTAAGCCTTACCTGAAGCCTGCATCTCAATTTATCACTTTATTGTTTAAGCTTGCTTGAGTGGAGCCTTCTTTTATTTATAATGAAAGAATACTAGGTGACGCACACCTAAATTCCTTATGATGATCAATATGCTGCCTGATTGAATTGTAGTTAGAAAACTTAGGCTTTAGGGAACTGAAACCAGAAGCCCTCAGCTTCGTTCCCATCAAGCATACTTCGGATGACCTGCCAGGAACCAGACTGGTGTAGGCTTCCCTTGTTCCATTTCCCTGGCATAAGAAATGTGCTATGTTTTCACAGTTAAGAGCTGAGATTAGATGGAACACGCATATTGTCTTTGTTATACTTACTTATTAAAAAAATATACACAATGGACACATTATGGCATGCCATTTGTGACTTGCTGATGAGGAGACCACACAAAAATCCCAAGGGTGCTTTGTCTGCAAGGCACAGCATCCCATGGTGGTGGTATTTATCATACTGCTGATGGAATGAATCGAAAAGAACCATAACAATGACTTTCACTCTTCCTCAGCCCCACCAAGGATTTGTTAAGATTTCTGGTGCCCACCCAGAGCCAAAAAACAACTTTGGCAGGAAGCTCTTTGGCATCATCGGCACAAGGCAGGTGACAAGGAGTGGTATTTTGTGTTTGAAGTATGGGTGGAAGAGCCCCAGAGAATCAAAGGCAAGAGGGACCCAGTTTGCTTTTCTCATACTAGAAGAAGAGAATCTCAGAAGAACTAACAACCAGAGCTCCTTCAAACCTTAATCTTGTTTTGTTTTTGTTTTTGTTTTTGTACTAGGGTCTCCAGTAAATCCTTTTAATTATGGCATGAACAATTTTTTTCTAAACCCAAAGAAGAGTAAGGAATTTATTAAATATTTTCACTGGAACTAATAGTGTCTTTTGTTATAAATAATGAAAGTGAGAGCTAACATGTATAGAGGGTTTGCCTTGTGCCAAGCACTTTCTCATGCAGTCCCCTTTAATCCTAACACCAGCTCAGGGAGCTACCATCTTCATTTATGCAAGCTCCGAGATGTTAACGCTTCCAAATACGAAAACCCATGGAATGGCAAAGTATCAAACTTTTGGGTTCACCATTACGCTAGAATTAATCACCAGCATCATCATCCTTACTACCAACCCAGTCATCGGCATCCACCTCTAACTGAGCACTAAACTCTGTGCAGTGAGGGACGGTCTTTTACTGAAAACTGCACAGCTCCATGAGCCAGGTGATGCCATTCCTGAGGCTTAAGGAACTTAAGTAATTTGGACCCATCTTGGTTAAAGATAGCACAGGTAATAGCTTTCAGAGCCACGGCCCGGAGTCAGACTTTACAGACTGCCATCTTACCCACTGAACAATAAGATCTCCTGTGGAAAAGTGTTGAGAAAGTAGGAATGCAACAACTCACTGGTAAGCTGAGAGCAGAGACTCTGTCCCTAGATCTTCAAGGGCCATTTGAACAGTACCTTGGGCTCACAGTTATAATTTTCCATTCCCTAACTTATACTGTCTTCCACAATTCCCACGTGAATCATCACCTTCATTTTAGTAAATGAAGGTGATGAGCAGCATCATAATGAACCACCAGGAGGCCTGAATAGACTCAAAGGCATAAAGAATTCACTGGGAAATTAAATATCTAATTTTAAGTGATCTGGCAAAGTCAGACTCTGACCATCAATGCTTGTTTTCTAAAAAGTTGGACATCTTGCATTATATGAAAAAAGCATTTTGTCCAGCATACTAAATTAAGGGCAAGAAAAAATTAGGCTAAGCATGGGTCCACTTTTGTATAGATAAAGAAAAAGACTAGAAGGAAATATAGCACTATTTAAATATTTCTCCTTACCCCCAGTTTACAGATGAAGAAACTAGGTAACTCCCCAGAGGTTATTAGGCTAATCCGACATGGAGGTGGGATTCAAATCCAGGCCACCTGGCTTTAGAGTTTAAGCATATAACTTCTTTGCCTCAGTTCTAAGTGGTGAGATTGCATTTGATTTTGCGTTTGTCTTCATACATTTTTCTACTGTTCCGTTTTCTAAAATGAGTAGGAATACCATTTAATTTTTTTTTATTTGAGAAAGAGAGGAGAGCACAGAGGGAGAGTGAGTGGGAGAAGTAGACTTCCTGCTGAGCGAGCCCAATGCTCAATCCCAGGGCCCTGAGATAACAACCCAAGCCTAAGGCAGATGCCTAACTGACTGAGTGCTCACGCACCCCAGGAATTGCATTTTAATAAGAATCAAGAATCATGGAATAATAACTCTCAATGTTTTAGACTATAGACATGAATATTTAGAAAACTAAGTCTCAGTGATCAGCATTTTGCTCTATAATCTCACTTGCTAACTACGAGAAATAATAAAATCAGAGTGAAGTTTCTCCAAAATCATTAATTGAAAAAACATGGAAATACTTCCTTAGTTTAGTAGTCTTGCTGTTGTCTTTCATGTACCCAGTTTAACTATATATCCTTATAGTGAGTGCCATCAAGGAAGCCTCTCTGAATCCCACTATCATATCAGCTTTAAAACTGCTTGGTCTACAGGTGAAGATCAATACATTTTCACTGATTGAAATAAAGGATGAATACATGTCCTTCTTTTCTGACCCTAAACTTTCCAAATTCTTATCTTGTAGTTTTGAATCAATGTTCTAGAGAGAAAGTCAGAGAAATTACGTACTATGCTGTATTTTCTGATCTAACTTCTGAGGCCAATGGTAACAATTCCCATGCCTATTCAATAGTCTCTTATCACAAAATAGCAAGATTTTTCATTTTGAAGAGTACAAGTACTGAGGTGGGAATCTACAGCCATAGGGAAATTTCAAGAAAGACAGATGTATTCCAGAAACACTGTATGAAAGGCAATGTTCTCAATTTTAAACATTGGTGTTCACATAAATTTTTGTGATGATTGGTGATATACTCCACCACAGAGGGGGGAAAAAAGTCTCCCAGAACAAAAATCAGAACTAATCTCCCATATCTACACAGAGAATAGCAATATGAAATATAGTGGAGGAATAAAACAGAGGAGCTGGGACCTAATAGAAAGCTGACTGGTTCAAAAGTCAGTGGAATTGAATCAAGCTTTCCATGTGAAACTAAGCAAACCATGTACTTGTCATCTATTGTCCCCTCTCAACCTTAGTTTTCCTATCTCAAAAGTGATTTCCCTTCCCAATCTAACATTCTAAAACCACATCATTGTTTCCACCTTGTACAACCCTCTTTAATTTCTCCAGCCTGAGATAACAAACTTGGGTCATTTGTAATCACCATTTCTCTCTCCCTTAGCCTCTTCTACTACCAACTCTAAAGGGAAGCAGATTTTTCCTATAAAAGGGAAAAAGAGTTGTTTAGACTCAAAAACAGTTAACGTTTAAAAATTCTTTTTAAGAAAGATTTTATTTATGAGACAGAGAGCAGAGGGAGAGGGACAAGCAGACTCTACACTGAGTGCAGAGCCCAATGTAAGAACCTATCCCAGGACCCCAAGATCATAACCAGGGTTGAAACCAAGAGCTGGATGCTTAACTGACTCAGCCACCCAGCTACCCCAAAATTTTAAAAATCTGAATGTTCAGTTAACCAAGGGGGACACCTGTATACCATTTTTAACTAGTATAGTCAAGTCTATAGATGACCAAGGCAAAAAGTTTTAAGCAGTAAATACTATATCCCAGAGTTGGGGGAAAAATGAGATAAAGTCATCTAAGAAATCCTAAAACCAAGGCACCAAAAGAGCATAGTGATCCACTGGTAATGTATGTATATAGTACAATAAAACTTAACATTTCCAGAGGAGGGTAACAAAACCCAAGGCATTTAAAATGCATAATCCACAATATCCAGTGTGCAAAATTTGCTATACATGTGAAGAAGCAGTAACTGTTGAACCGTTATATTGTATACCTGAAACTAATATAATACCATATGTTAACTAACTGGAATTAAAATAAAAACTTAATTAATTAATTAATTAACTGAAGCACACCAGTTAAAAAAAATAGAGACCGACATACTGGATAAAAATGTAGGAGCCAACTATATCCTGTCTACAAGAAACTCACTTTAATTATAAACACACAGATAAGCTCAAAGTGAAGAGATTTAAAAAGATATACCATAAAACTGCCAAAATAAAGGAAGATGGGATAGCTTTATTAATATCTAAGTATACTCCAGTATATCTGGAGGAATCTTATAAGCTTAAAGAGGGACATCACAAAATGATTAAGTCAATTCACCAAAAGTCATAACAATCCTAAATGTGTATGTACCTAACAACCAAATATGTCAAAATACATGAAGCAAAACCTAATGTACACTGAAAAGAAAAATACTAATCCATAATTATAGCTGGAGACTGCAACATCCTTCTCTTGATAGCAATAGAGTAAGTGGACAGAAATTCAGTAAAGATATAGAAAATACTTTTACCTAATTGACATATTTAGAACACTCCAGTCAACAACTGCACTCTCTCTCTATTTTTTTCAAGTGCATATGGAACATTCACCAAATTAGATCATCTTATGGGTCAGAAAGCAAATCTCAGCAAATTTAAAAGAATCAAAATTATACAAAGAATGTTCCCAAAGCATAATGAAATTAAATCCAAAATCAATGACAGAAACATTTCTGGAAAATCCCCAAATATTCTGAAATTGAATAACACACTTCTAAATAACTCTAAGGTCAGAAAGGAAGCTGCAAGGAAAATGAGAAAATATTTTAAATTTAATGAAAAATAAAATACACAACACATAAATATTTATTACAAGTAAATATCTGTGGGATACAGTTACATAAGTGCTTCAAGGAAGATTTCTAGTAACAAATGCTTATTTTATAAAAGAAGAAAATTCTTACATCAATAATCTATGTTTTTGTCACAAGAAGCTGTCTAGAAAAAGAGGAGAAAATTCAAAACAAGGAAGATTAAGTAAGAAAACTAGAGAACAAAAACCAATAGAGAAACAATAAAACTAAAAGCTGGCTCTTTGAAGTGGTCTACAAAACTAATAAATCTTTTCTATTTCTATTATCATGTAGAAAAGAGAGAAGACACAAACTAAAACTATCAGTTATGAAAAAGGAAACATCAGTAAACCCTATACACATTAAAAGGATAATAAGAGAATACAAAAAACAATAGCATGTCCTTAAATTTTACAACAAAGATGAACTAGACAAATTCCTTAAAAGATGCAAACTACCAAAGTTCACTTGAAAATAAATAGATAACATCAGTAGTGCTATATTGGTTAAAGAAATTGAATTTGTAGTTAAAATTTTCCTACAAAGAAATTTCCATGCCCAGAAATTTTCACTGGGAAGTTCTAGCAAACTTTTTAAAGAAAAAATACTACAGATTATCAAAATCCCCTAGAATATAAAGAAGAGAGAACATTTCGCACAACTTTTTATAAGATGAGAATTATCCTGATACCTAAACCAGACAACAATATTACAAGAAAAGGACATGACACAACATTAGACCATATTAACATAGAGCACAAATGCCTCAACATAATATTAGCAATTTGAATCCAGTAATATACAAAAAGAATATTGACCAAGTATGGTTTACCCCAGGAATGCAAAGCTGGCTCAAGATTTAGAAATCAGTGCAATATACTATAAGACTAAACTAGGAAAACCATATGATTATAGTAAAAGGATGACACATTTTTTTGACAAAACTTTGTATCCTTTCATGAGAACAACTTAGGGATAAAATGGAACTTCTTCAACCTAATAAAAGGCATCTAATGAGGCTAATAGCTAACACCAGACCTAATGATAAAATTCTAAATACTTTCCTTCTGTGATATGACATGACAAGTTTGTCTGCTCACACTTTCCTCTTCAATATCACTATGGAGGACCTAACCCGGACAATATGGCAAGAAATGGAATAAAAGGTATACACATATAATTGTCTCTATGCACTTATGACATCATTTGTCTACACAGGAAATCCTAAAGAAGCCACAGAAAAAGTAAGTAGAAATTAACAAATTAGTTCATCAATGTGGCAGGATGCAAGCTCAATCTGAAAAGCCAATCATATTTCTATATACTAGCAACAAAGAGTTAGGAATCAAAATGAAAAAAGTTTCACCTAACATAGCAGCAGAAGAACAGGAAATATTTTGATATAATTATAACAAAACATTTGAAAATCTGTAAGCTAAAAACTATTAAAACACTGATGAAAGAAATCAAAGAAAACCTAAATCATTGAAGAGATACACAATATCTATTCATTGGAAGAGTAAATAGGATAACAATGTTAACTCTTCTCAAACTGAACTATATAGTCAACCCAATCTCAAACAAAATCCAAGTAGGATTTTTTAATAGAATCTGATCATTTCACTTCAAAATTTACATTGGAAGGCAAATGTACTAGAATAGACACAGACATTTTGAAAAAGAAAAAAAAAAGGTGAAGGATTCTTATTACCTGATTTCAAGATTTAATATAATGCCACAACATTGGAGAAAAGATAGAGTCCAGACATAGATACACTGAATAATCTAGAGTCCAGACATGGATACACAAAGAGTCATTTGATTTTTAAAAAGGTACAAAGGCAATTCAGTGGAGTGAGGATTCTCTTCAACAAGTGATAATGGAATAATTGGATATCCATATTTGTTTAAACAAAAAAAAGGAACCTTACTCTGTACCTTTTCTCATGTATGAAATAATTCAAAATGGATTACAGACCTAAGTGTAAAGCTGAAGGGCATTACAATTTTAGAGGAAAGTATAAGAGAAAATCTTTGTGATCTTGGGTTAGGCAAAGATTTCTCAGATATGAAAAAAAAGCACAGTCCCTTTTTAAAAATCGACTACTGGGGTTTGAACAAAATCAAGTGATTTCTGTTGTGTGAAAGACATCGTTAAGAAAAAGAAAAGCCAAGCCATAGGCTAGAAGAAAATACTTTCAGGACACCTGGGTGGCTCAGCAGTTGAGCATCTGCCTTTGGCTCAGGGTGTGATCTCAGAGTCCTGGGATTGAGTCCCACACTGGGCTTCCTGCATGGAGCCTGCTTCTCCCTCTGCCTATGTCTCTGCCTCTCTCTCTCTCTCTCTGTGTGTCTCTCTCTGAATAAATAAATAAAATCTTAAAAAAAATACTTTCGAATCACATATTGCTACAAAAGACTTGTAGCTCGAATATACAAAAAATTCTTAACATTCAAAACAGTAAAAAAACAACCCAATTTTGTTAAATGGGCAAAACATTTGAACACACCTTTTATTGAATATGTGGATGTAAGGTAGGCACATGTATAGGAGCCTAAAATCATCATTCATTAGGATATTGCTAATGCACAATGCGATGCTACTATGCTATTCTTAGAATGGCTAAAATAAAGATAAATAAATATTAACGACAAAAAAAGAGCATGCGAGGATGGGAAGTAACTGGAACTCCCATACACTTCTGGCAAGAAAGCAAAATGATACAGCCACCTTCTAACAGTTTGGTGATTTTTTACAAAATTAGACATATATTTACCATACAATCCAGCAATTTGACTGCTAGGTATTCATTCAATTGAAATGACAACTATGTCCATGAAAACACCTATATGTGAATATTTATAGTGGTTTTATTTATAATCACTAAAAATTCCAAGCTGCCCAAATGTCCCTACACCAGAGAATGGATAAACAAATATGGTTTACCCCTACCATGGAATATTGTTCAATAATAAACAGTTCCTACTGATACAAGCAATAACATGAATAAGTCTCAATTACATTATTCTAAGTAAAAGAAAGCAGACTGAAAAAGTTACATTGTGTATGATTTCATTTATATGACATTCTGGAAAAGGCTAAATTATAGGGATAGAAAACAGATCCCTATTAGCCAGGAGCTGTGCTTGGGGGATGGGTTGACAACAAAAGGCACCTCAGAAGAATTTTCTAGGGTGATGGAGCCATTACATTTTGATTGTGATGGTAGATATAAAACTGTAAGTATTCATCAAAACTCAGAGGACTCCATGCCAAAAAGGGCAAATTTTATCATATGTAAATTAAAAAATGTGAATGAAAAAAATACAGTAAAATATACCATAAAGATCAACAACAAAAGAACTAAAAAGCAAGACCAAAATGCCTAGGTTTCCAAGAGGTGCATTTAAATTTTAAAAAATCACAGACTCTAAAGTAAAAAGATGGTCAAAGATACAATGTGCAAATACTAAGCAGAAAAAAGCTGGTTTGGGATATATTAACATTAGACAAAAATGGGGAATATCACCGCAATGAAGGTGGCTACTTCCTACTAAAGAAAATAACAAAGTTCATCAAAAACACATAAAAATCCTAAGTGCATACAGCTGATAACAGAACTTCAAAACAACAAAATAAAAATTTATAGAATGAAAGGAGAATACTCCAACCTGAAATTGCCAAATACACATTCTTTTTAAGTGCATGTAAAATATTTACCAAGATAGCAATATGTGAAGCCATAAAATGAGTCTTAATAAATTTAAAAGGACTGAAATCATACAGAATATAATATCTAACTGCAATGGAACTGAAGTAGGAACAAAATATTAAGAATCTAAAAACGCCCCATATATTTGCAAAATTAAGCAGGATACTTCTAGATAACATATAAGGCAAAAAGAAAATTATAACGTAGAGTAGAAAATATTTTTAACTAGAAGACAGTAAAAAGGCAACATTTCATATTTGCTATTATCATTCTTAGTGGGAAATTTATAGATTAAATATTTATATTAGAGAAGAAAAATGATCTAGAGATAATGATCTAGGCTTTTAAGAAATCACACAAAAAAGCATATAAAACCAGAGAAAATAAAAATAAAGATGAAAACAATAATCGATGAAATAGAAAATGAACAATAAAGAAAATCTTTAAAAAATAAAAAGGAAAGATTCTTTGAAAAAGGCAAAAGACAAACCTTGGAAAATTATTTGCAACATATTTTGCTACAAATAATATATTTTTAAAAAGATTTTATTTATTTATTTTAGAGAGAGAGAGAGCACGAGTGAGGAGAGGGGCAGAGGAGAGGGAGACGGAATCAAGCAGATTCTGCATTGAGTGCAGAGCCTCTTGCAGGGCTCAGTCTCAGGACCCTGAGCTTGACTGAGCCAAGATCAAGAGTCAAACACTTAACCAACAGTGCCACCCAGGTGCCCCTACAAATAATATTTCTGCAAATCTCAGTTCTAATAAGAGAAGTTAAAATTAAAACTATAATGAAAACACTTTTCTCATGGATTGAGGAAAAAAATCTGAGTTTGACAGTAATCTCATTGGCAAGGCTAAAGAGTAAGGTACTCTTGGATTTTGCCGGAAGAAAGGCAAAAGTATACATTTTCCATGAGAAATATCTAAGGTAATATATAAGGCAATTCTAAGGAATATTAGTAATATCTAAAGAAAATTACACACACATTTATCCTTTTGCCCAGCAATGCCGCTTCTATGAATCCATCCCTAAGTATTCATAGAAGTCTTAATAAATTTAATAATATAAAAATATATTATTTGATATATGATATATATTATTTGATATATATATGATAAAAAAGTTAAGTTGTATATGTGTTAAGCTACTTATTGCAAGACCATACATAATAAGGAAAGACCGGGAACCATCCAAATGTCAATCAACAGAAGATTGAATAAAATTCTGTATCCACACAACAGATTCCTACTAAGCAGATCTGTAAAAGAATGAGGAAGGTCTCACTCCCCAAACTGATGAAGAAAGATCTATAGCATATATAATATAAAAACTTAGGTGCCAAATAGTATAGACGCTATGCTTCTTTTTGGTGAGAGAAGGGGAAAAATCTGACTACATTTCTTTTTTTTCCCCTTATATTTAAAAATAAAAACAGTGAAGAGTTAAACCAAGAGCTAATAAAAATGATTCCCAATCAGGACAGGGAAAAAATGGGTAGAGAATTGAGGATGGAAGTGAAGTGCCTCTGTATTGCATCATTCCATGGTCATGACCTTGATACCATGAGCACATTTTATACAACTAAACAAACAAACAAAAAACAAGCAATCTTCTTCAAATGAAAAACAAAATCCCTTATTGTATATGAAATTGTTGGCATTACCACATAAAGAAAAGAAGCATTTCCACTGACTTTAACACACAGTATTTTCATACTAATTCCATCTTGGGATCTAGCCTAAAAACAAAACAAAAAAAAGACCACAAAGAATTCTTAAACAACACACAGTCATGCTATTGTTAGCAATAATATTGGTATTGCTATTTCAAAGTAATTTTATGTATATTGTAGCTTAAGCAGATGATTAATATGTTAATGTGGCTAGGGACTGAGACTTTCACTATAAGAGTAAATAAAAAAATAAGAGTAAATCAAAGTAGCTAATTAAAAATCATGCAATTTTGAATTGGAATCAGAATGATTCGTAGAAGCTCTGGATTTATTTCCTCTTTCTAAACAGATATATATTTCCTGGCTCTTACTCCTGAAAAGACTTAGAAAATTTTGGCAAAGCCATGGAATTGAATGCTTGGGCCTAGACTGTGGTCTCTAAATAATATCACCCAATAAACAGAACCAAGCCTCCCTGGAAAATAGCTGATTCCAGATCTGAAGCATAAAATGTACAAAATAAGCCCAGAATATCTTGTTATGCAGAATCGAAGGAAACTATCAAAGCCTAATGAGGTCTTGTCACAAACAACACAGGCATCAAACGGAAGAGGCTCCCACAGGCCAAAGATAAAAAAAGTTGCATATCAAAATGATTTGAAGTCCATAAAGGATTAAAACACATTTAAATACATCTAAGTCTTTAAGTTTGTTGTATGTTACTTAAAAAGAAAACTTGCTCATTATTGAAAGTTGTTAAGGCACCAAGTCATTATTGTTGACTGTGGGCGTCTGAAAATTGATACAGGGAAAGAATCAAGCATTTATCCTGCCTTTATCAGTACAAATTATATGTTTTGGCAACCAAATCATTAATCATTTGGAAAAGACTGCGGGATTACCATTTTCTAATTATTTTCCGATTTTCTGGAGGAATAATGGATTCAGAAATGGATCGTCAGTGTATCCAAAAGCATCTAAAGGAGACAGAGGGCAACTTGACAGAGTCAGGCTGACTCATGAACCCGAGGATCAATCTCAGCATCACTAGTGGGAGAATGCTGTGGCCCTGTGTGCTTCCTGATATCACGTAATAGGAAGTACATGGCACTGTCTATAGAGTAGTCTCACTGAAAAAAAATTTGATTAGAGTCTAATAAGGGTCGACATCTAACCACCAGTTACAGAAACTACCAGGAAAAGAGAACCTGGTTAACACCCCAGTAAGCAACTGGTCAAGTCCACAATATAGGACATCCTATAGGACAAATGACCTCACAACCCAAGGCAATGCATGCAATTCATGTGATCTTGCTTCAAATAAAGCAAAAATAACTTTTCTATTTTTTTGACTTTTACACTTACACAAAAATAACATATTACACTTTGAAACAACTGGTGAATCTTGAATATAGATGGGGTAAAGATAATATTTAAGAATTACTATTAATTTTATGAGGTGTGATAATGGCATTGTGGTTAAGAAGTTTTTTCAAAGGCCTTTTATGGAAGAGATGTACTCTTAATACTCTAAAGCATTTACATATGAAAAAAATATGTCAGGGATTCACTTTAAAACACTCTAGCAAAATAATAATAGCAGTACTAGTAATGATTTAATAATCATAAGAAGCAGGTAGATGGGGTTAAACGGAACAAGACTGGTAATTGTTGAAACTGTGTCCTAGGTACATGAGGTCCATTATATGATAATTCTTCATTTTGCATGTTTATCACATACTACCATTGAAAAAGCTTAAAAATTAGTCTTTACCAGTGAGCATTAAAAGGTCAAAAAGATTTATGTGTCTAGTTTTTTTCTGAACTCTGGCATGTTCTACATGTTTTCCCTCTAGTCAATGTGTAAATGATCACTTGTGACAAATAAAAAGAAAGCCACAGTACCACACACTGGGGCATTTTCTAAAGATGGACACGGTCAAGAAAGCCCTGGCTCTGGCACTCACTGTGCTTTGGATTCTAGGGTGGAGTGATGAATGCTTATGCCTCTTTTAAGTTTCCCTATGGTCCTATTTTCAAGAAATGTATTTTGGGAAGGTGCTAGAAGAATCTTTCAGTGTAGCCAACATGTCCCTCCTTTCTGTTCTTTTTAACTAAACAGCCAAGAGTAGCACTTCTTCTTTACAAACCCAGTTGGACAGCTGCTGACTCCATCCTCTCCGACACATGCTCTAGGCTAGCCTACAAAACCTCCCGGCCTCATAGCTGCGTCCATATACTAATATTTACATATTCAGTATATATATGCAGCATCTTGGCTATTTCATTTATCTTAGCATTATGTCCAAGGCATCATCTTAAAAATATCTCAAAAGTCATGACAGACTTCTCTCTCACACAGTCCAGAATGGGAATGAACCTAACAGAGTAGCTTCTCAAGATGGGTTTTATGAAATAATTTTGCCAAATATTGATGAAGGTTTGGTGAATTTCTGGTTAAAAAGAACTCAACAGGGTGCCTGGGTGGCTCAGCCAGTTGAGTGCCCTCAGCTTAGATCATGATCTCAGGACCCTAGGACTGAGCCCCGCTTGGGGCTCCCTGCTCAGCAGGCAGTCTGCTTGTCCCTCTCCCTCTGCCTGCTGCTCCCCCTGCTTGTGTGCTCTATGTCATTAATAAAATATTAAAAAAATAAAAATAAGTAAACAAATTTTTTAAAAAAGAGCTCAATAGCTTTGTTCACTGTAGGATTTCTCAGAGCTTTTAAACAGGCTAACATGAATTCTAACTCTCTAAGAGGAATAAGGGGGCTCCTGGGTGGCTCACTTGGTTAAGGATCTGACTTGATTTCAACTCAGGTTGTGATCTCAGGGTTGTGAGATTGAGCCCTGCATCAGGCTCTGCACTGGGCATGGAGCTATTTAAGATCCTCTCTCCCTCTCCCCCTCCCTCTATTTCTTTCTCCCTAAGAAAAAATAAAATAAGAGGAATAAGGAATAACAACATTTCATACTTGTGAATGCATATTAATATATGCATATACCACATTTCATATCTCTAAATATTCCTATATGCTTATACATCACTTAATTTCATGCTTGTAGATGCATATTCATATGTCCATATACAGCATTTTATTGAATGCCTGTAGATGAATACTTACATGTATATATACAGCATTTCATAGCATATTTGTGACTACAAATTCATACATGGATATATAGCACCTCTTATTTTTTTAAAAAGATTTTATTTATTTATTCATGAAAGATAGAGAGAAAGATATACACGTAGAGGGAGAGGCAGGCCCCTCTCAGGAAGCCTGATGCGGGACTCGATCCCCGGAGCGGGATCGTGCTCCAAGCCACAGACGCTCAACTGCTGAGCCACCCAGGGATCCCCATATATCACTTCTTAAACTCAGTGGACAAACATGCCTCAAGAAGCCCAAACATTAAAAAAATTGTAGGTTGAAAAATGGTAACTGGTATGATCACCTTAATAGGTTAAGGTGTGTGTGTGTGGGGGGGGGGCGTGGAATAAAAGGTTTAAAAGAAAATGGGCACATTCATAGACCCTAGTATAGATTTTATTCTGACTCTTCTAGGTACCACGACCATATTGTTCAACTTCAACAGAATTTGATTGCTTAAGGTGTTCACGTCTATTTGGACAAAATAGCACAACTTTTAGAAGCAACTACTTTGTTATGGATGTTAGTGAGAGGGAAAGAAAGTCTTCAAAATTAGGCAAAATAAATTGTTACAGGGATGCAATGACTGCTCAGGAAGGTCTCTCAACTAGGTTACAAACTCAAGGGCAAGAGTCCATCTGACATGATTTTTTTAAAAAAAGGTTTTATTTATTTATTCATGAGAGACACGGAGAGAGAGGCAGAGACACAGGCAGAGGGAGAAGCAGGCTCCACGCAGGGAGCCCGATGTGGGACTCGATCCCAGGACCCCGGGATCACGCTCTGAGCCAAAGGCAGATGCTCAACCGCTGAGCCACTCAGGCATCCCTGACATGATTTTAAATCCTGGGTGCTCACCACAGTGTCTGTCACCACACGTGTGCACAGAGAACAAGTTATTACATAAATGAATGCATTTAATAAAATATGTTTACTTTAATCTAAAAGCAGCAGGGTTGTACCTTACAGTTTTTTGCTTTAAAATATATATATGTTTAATGTTAGAGGAAAAAGAAAGACTACATCAGAAGAGGAAAGTGACATCATGGAAGATGATTTAGAAAAAGAAATAAAACATACACTAAAATGAGAGGGGAAATGTCTGCCATGATACACCAAGCAGTTAATTTTCTCATCCTTTAAAAATCACTGTGGCGGTAATCTGGAGAAATCCATTCCTGTTTACTTTCTTCTCTTTCTAAATTGATGGCAATGACTGACTTCCTGCATCCTGGCTTCTGTTTATAGTTGGGCACACCCTCCTACAGGGAGGTATTACCTGCTTTCTTCAAGATCCTGGGATACAAGTTCTAAAATTCTTCCTCCCAAAGATGCCAATGATGTCTGGGTAGATTCTGTGCAGGTTTTCCTGAAGCCCTGGTTCACAGCTCACTTAAGATTGTTCACCCCCTGTGAACTGTCACTCCTTTTCCATAAACTCAACTTTAAACACTACGTTAGCCATCTTTCTCTGAGTCCCATAGTGGGATAACATCCCCCTAGTTGTTGGTTGTACACCGCGGCACACAACCTCTGAATCTTTGGGGGGAGTGAAATGAGAATGAAAGCTTTGGCATTACTTCACCCCCGGTTTCATCCTCTTTTTCTCTTAGTTATTTCTGGCCTCTACTTAATATAGGCCAATAAGAAAAAAAAGAGAGTCAAGCTTTTGGCAATGAAGTCCAGGAAAGTAGTGTCACATTCTATTGTATTTATCCTTGGAGATGCTCAGGAAGCCTTGCAGCCTGGCTGTGCATCAGCATCGTCTGGAGAACCTAGCCAAAATACAGATTCTCAGACCCGCCTCCTGGAGACTGGGAATCAGTGCGTCAGGGTGAGGCCCAAGAACACACATTCCCACAAGCACCCCAGATGATTCTGACAAGCCTTGTCCCATGTTTGAAAACTACAGCTAAATATTCTAAAAGAAAAAAAAATATATAGAAAGATGACATCATTTTAAAAAGTGGGAAATAAACTGCCTTTGCTCACAGTGACTATTAAAAATAAATCATATGGGATATCCTAATAATTTAAGATCACCATATGGCTCACTGGCTTGTTATGTAGTTAATAGCCTAAGCCAAATGGTTTAATGAAAGTGCCCATGGGTACTGGTGTCCCCTGAAGAATGGCCATTATTACCCTGTCCAATTTTATTTTTAAAACAACTTCACATCACTGTTCGGAAAATACCTGATAAAATTGATGTTGTCTCTTCACAACAAAGTTAAGTGGAGAATGCAAGCTCATGTTGAAGATCTCTCTCCTCAGTCTGCTCCATCAAGGGGGCTAACATGAAATTCCTGCTCCCCTAGCCCATGGATTACAAGACAGTTACCTGTATTCGCTGCTTCCCATAATACACAGAGATGTAATATGAGAGTATTTTCAGATTGATCCGAAATACCCTGACCATTCCACTCTTCCTTTTCCGGCATGCAGTTTTCAATGATAGAAAACAAGGTTGTATACTATTTGTTTTGCCTCCTTTCTTAAAAGCCAAGTCAATTTCCCAGGCTTGATAGGCATCTGAAGGCCAAGTGAAGACACAAGAAGAGATGAATACCCAAGTCAGGAAATGGTTAGAATCAATAGCATTTGCCCAATTTATTTGAGAGATTGACTGTAGGCTGAAGGAGGCATTCTGGAACACACAGACTCACTCAGAGAACTGTGTGGCTGCATACACCCTGAGCACTTTATCCTGTTTTCATCAGGGCTCATTAGTCTCAACAATTTTTCATGTTGCTTTGATTTTCCTGATTACTTGTATCTCCAGCCATGCTCACACATTCAGAAAGCGTTTCTGAGGCTTATTTTTCTGTGACTCCCTCCACAAGCCTGTGTAATGTCATTTCAGCGTTGCTTATTATTAAGTTGAAATAATTAACTTGGCACCCCACTAGAAGTCGATACCTTTTGTTAAAAGTAGACTTTTAAAAATCATCTAAGGAGGTTTATAAATGATTACTAACAAAAGCATTAAATGTGTAAACCTGTCTATCACTACTGTGCTTTCTGTTTCTCTTATGTCTTAGGCTAAATTACAAACAGGCTTCTCCTCGATCACCTTATTATGAGAAATAAAGGCTTACACCAAACTACGTTTCTACTCTCAGTTGGCATCATTTCTTCCTGAAGAAGATTTTTTTGGAAAATAACTTCTTCCTATTATCTGTTCTTTGTAAAAGTTATGTCGTTTCCCCAAAAGTAAGCAACAGAAAAAGGAATCAAGAGAAAAAATAAACTTTATATCTATATTATGTAACTAACTGTTATCGAGACTTATCTTAACAAAGAATGGTTCCCAATTCTTTCACTTCTAGGAATTGATACTAAACATATAATTACATGGATATATAGAGTTTTAGAGTAAAGACATTCATTTAAGGATGTCATTGTTTATATAGCAAATATTATAAACAGCCTAAATGGGATTGGCTAAGGAAACTAGTAAACCTACACACTATGTGGTTATTTTAAAAATTTATATTGCAGAATTATTTAAGGGCAAGGAAATATGCTCACAGCATTTCAAGTAAAAGAATGTTATAAAATAATATTTATAATATTGTGCCATTTTTGAAAAACAAAAGATGTAAATAATTTACAAAAAACATGAATGAAAGCAAATACATCAAAATTCTATAAGTTGTTTTACTCCTGAAGGATGACTATAGATACTTCTCTGCTGTTTCCATAAGACCATGTATTACTTTTGTAATGAGAAAATAATCATGATAAGTTCTGTTTTTCACATAATACATGACATAAATAGTTAATATTGTTATTATAAAGCTTAATATAAAAGTCTAATACCTTAAAAGAAGAGAACAACAAGAGGAAAATAGAGGTAAGGACCTAATTGGAGAACACAGGAAAAGAGAAATATAAATGGCTTGAAGACATAGAAAATATATTTAGTCACAGTCATGAATAGAAGACAACAATGATATTCTACTTTTCATCTACCAGATTGACAAAGCACACAACATTTTGATAACATACTGTGTTGGTAAGAGTATAACTAACATAAGTCCTCATAAATTGGTAGAAATGCAAATTGGTCTAACATCTCCAGTGTGCATTTCTGCAGGATATCAAAATTACAACCATGTAAACTCTCTGACCCATCAATTCTTCTAGTCATTTATCATACAAATAAATAAATTAATATTATACAAGAACAGTCCTCCCTACTCAGCTTCAAGTAGCCAATGTGTTGTGTCCAATTTAGGTTAAATGAAAATATCCCTCCAAATGGAATCTCAGGTGATTTTTTTTTTTTAATAATAAGGCAAATCTGTGTAATGATGTGAAGTTTCTGATAGATCATGTGGGGGAAGAAAGGTAAAGTACAGTATGTGTAGTATGCTCTCATTCCCGCAAAAAATTCTCATTCCTGCAAAAATTCCTGCAAATTCAGCAGTAGAACATTGAATTTGCCTGTGTATTTTTATTTGCAGAAGACATCCTTGGAGGGATGCAGTAGGACCTAGGAACAGTATTTGTCTTCTAGACAGGTTGCCAGGGGTCCTGGGTGGTAAGACATGTAATTCTCATTGCATATCCTTATGGTATTTGGATTATTTACTATATATGTGTATCATACTTTGTATAATCACTTATGTGTTCAGTTAATAGTTATTTTAAAAAGTATCAGCTTGGGGAGTAGATTTAATTTTCATTGCATATCCTCATGTACTATTTGAATTATTTACTATATTTGTGTATCATATTTTATATAATCATTTCTTTATGTATTCAGCTAGGTAGTTAACAGGTATTTTAAAAATTATCAGCTATGGAGAAGAAACAATGTGACAGAGAAAAATTCCTAAACAGGCTGTCAACTGGGCTTTGCATTTGGAATCAGCTGCTTCTCCCTGTGGGACCTTAAGCTAGCCAGTTCCCTTCCCCAGACCATCTTTTCTTTTCCTAAGGAAAATCACAAAGTTTCATTTCTACTCTTGGAAATCTGACATTCTAGTTGTTTCCAAAACACATACATACTTGTTTTCAAATATCACACAAAATAACAGGTATCTCAGCTACTAGAAATACACATACCCTGCCTCTTGTTGCTCACTTAAGAGTTAATCCTCCTGGGAAACTTTGTCTCAATCAACAGTTTTCTGAGTACTATTTTATATGCAAAGCCATATTTTAAGTGCTAGGAATACAAGAATTAACATGACATGCCAACTATAGTGAATTCAGTAGAAGACCTCTGAGCCATTGAACACCAACTAAACTTTGCCAGGTGCTGGATGAGGCTTTTGTTGTTGTTGTTGTTAAATAATTGTACCTTGTAATGTTCACTTCAACCCCACCTCCTGTAGGCACTATTAGTGTCATCATTTAAGAGATAAATAGGTGGCAACTGAGATGTGTAATTCATTTGCTGGCAAAGGTCACCCAATTGGGAAGTGATGGCATTGAGAATTCAAACCCAGGTTCACATGATACCAAAGCCTGAACTCTTTTTACCATTGTTCCAGCCTACTTCACCTGACTTGGTGGGGGAGAAAGACAAATAAACAGATGCTTAAACAGTTATGTGCTAGGTGCTGTGAGAAAACCTCTAAGTAGATCGATCTGATGGAGATTTGTATGAAACTGGCATTCAGGAAGTACATGGCACTCATCAACCTGGATGTTTGTAATTTCTTTCCATAGGTCAGGTGAAGAGTGGAAATGTCAGTTTCCAAAGGAAACCTTAATGGTGAGATGAACCCAGTCTGACATAATGACTTGGTACCATGACAGAGAGGCACTCACCTGGATGCCACGGGAATTCACTATCAGGCTTCAGAGTCAGGCAGATGCTGACCTAACTCAAATCAAGTACTTAGCAACTCTGTAACACTGGTCAGGGCCTATATTACTCTGAGCCTCGAGTTCCTGCTTTGTGAAATGCAGATGAAATGAAAAAATGGAAAGAATGCTAGACATGGAAATAGATATGGAGCTCTCAGCAAAAAGCAGACATTCAGTAAACAGAAATCGTATATAAATTCTCAGATAGGCTTGGATGTACTAAAATAATACAAGGATGCAGGGGCAATCTGTGTGAACAGAAATGGAATCATTTGTGAAATGACCAATTTGTTTTCTAAAAGCCCATGTTGCAGTGTATTGTTTGAGAAGCACCTGATACAAGGATCCTAGCCTGAGAATTTCTCCCTTATCATTTTGACTCATCAGTTACACCTCTAATTATGTGGGTCATGGGTGGTTCTGATCCTCATCTTGGAACTTCTCCACCCATTTTTCTACCAAATGCACAAAGAACCTCAGTAATTAGCTGGTGGCTGATGTGTTTGTTAAGGATCTTAGGCTATATCTTCCTAGGCATAAGGATGGTACAGAGATTATTGTCTGCCACCCCTAGGTTGCCAAGGGCTTTTCCTGTCAAAATCATGAGCAATCCTAAAAAGGTGGAAGTAGAGTTCACCTGAAAGAGAGAGAGAGAGAGAGAGAGAAAGAGAGAGAGAGAGAGAGAGAGAAAGAGAGAGAGAAATGCCAATCCCAAAGAAAAGCTGATCATTAAAAAATGAATTCCCTTGAGTATACAAAATGTCCTGTGAAAAAGTAGTTTGTGTCTAGAAATTTTATGTCTATATTCAATATGCTGCATTTCAAGCAGCATTTCTACTTTTGATCCTTTGAGCTCCTTTAATACATCAGATGGGTTTTTAATACCCATAGGAATATATAAACTCTTTCCAAGCTAAACAAATGGAGGGCAAGCTGGAGAGTTAATAAACACACATCTATAGGGTTTTGGCAACTTGCTAAGCCACTTCAGGTGCAGCAACAGGCAGCCCAAGGGAGGCACACAGACTGCTCTTTGAGGTAGGGATGGTGGGCGTCACAGCACAAACAGCCATCGGGATGGAGACAATGCACCGCAGAAATGCAGCTCGAAAACGTCAATAGTGTGGATACAGCTCTGCACTCCTCCATTCCACATGCAAATAAACATTCTAAAAATATTCCTTGGCTATGCTGGTCTCCTACCCTCCGGCATGGAAGAGGAAAGCCTCACTGTGTTGTGAGCCCAGCCAAACTTACATGTGCTCCCACCCCGCTTTCCCACACATTAAGAAATGTACAAATGGGAAATTGTGAGACTAATTCATGTCAGGTAGAGACCTGCCTAGTCATTATAGACATGCGCCCCTCTCATTTTGCATCATGGACTCGAGAGGGAAAACAGTAATTTACAACATTTCCTGTACTAAAACCTCTCCAAACACTGATTATCAAAGGGCAAGTAAAGATAGCAACACCTACACAACCACTATTCTATCTGGAACCTCAAAGTTGTAATCGTCCTTGCATTTGGAATAGGGCACCCTTATCCTGTGGGCATCTGAGAAAGAGAACCAGTAAAGTCGTGTCTCCGGTGAAGTACCTCATTGAATTGAGATCCAAAGAACTGGTAGGGAAATCAACTAGAGGTTTTAATCCCAATTATTCTAATGCCTCTGGGACATGTTTTCATCTTCCGGCACTATTTCAACAATTCAAAGTACAACTCCCAAGACAAGCATTTACCTCCCCTTCCCCTTTTTTAAGTTTTAAGCCAACATGTTTTTAGCAACCACACACATACAGCACTAACGAGGCTGTTGACTGTCAGAGCTAGTACTGAATTATTCAAACCTGGCACCACACCCATAATATGAAAAGAAGGTAGCCCTTTATCAAGGGATGAGTGGCACATTCTCAACATTAGATGACCAAGTGTTAAGAAACTTACAGATTTGATAATCATGTTTTAAATCTTTTTTTTTTTTTTGATGAAAATAAATTGCTTTTAGGATCCAGAAGTTATTTCTACCAGCTTTCTGAGATACAGAATAGGAAGCAAGAATTTAGCAAGGAGGAGGAGGCTGGTTTTCTTCTGCCACAGTGCGGGTGTGACACTGTAAAATTCAAAGGGACAGGAACTATTTTGATTTGGGTGATCCACAGCTCTGTATATTACCCAGCCAACATGGCAAGGTATAAGTGAGTAAAAATGACACCAAGGGAAAACATGGAGGAAAAGAAGATGCACAGCTCTCAATCTCCAAAGAGAAGAATTTGACCTTTGGTGTTAATCTCATTGTAGAGTGGAAAAGTTGTCTTGTTTAGAAGTGAACTAAGCCTGCTGGAAAGGGCCAATGATTATTTCATGGGAAATTGAATCACATTTATTTACACATTTTAAACAAGATTGAGTACAGTAGTTTGGCAAGAATCTATAGAGCAGGAGATACAAAAATATTTCAACAAATTAGTGTGCTCTTGCAAATTAAGTGGTTAAAACTGTTACATTTTAACGCCTACAAATTACATTATTCATGACACTAATGTACTCCCACGGGCAAAGTCTGTGTCCAATTTGTATAATGAAGTATCTGATCACTATTGAATATATGTGTAGTCTCTAATTCAGATTTCCATTTTTTTTTTTTTTTTTTTAATGAACCAAGCGCTCAAGTAGATCCAGGAAGTGGCAAAAATCCAAGATCTACTTTATCTAGGACAGTCTTGTTGGAGCAAAAACCTCACCAACTACTTTTCCTGATTGAAACTATTAGTTTTACCTTCCAGCCTAAGAAATCTGGAAGAGGAGCCTGACTGGAGTTCTGTGGTTTTCCTATATCCCTGTCAACACAGATGGGTTTGTGGATTGTGCTCTATAAAAATATCTCCCATTTATGCAGCGTTTACTCTGTACTGGGCACTGTGCTAAGTATGAGCATTGTACTTTTTTTTTTTTTTTTTTTTTTTATTTATTTTTATTTATTTTTTTTTTTTTTAGCATTGTACTTTTTTTTTAACCCACACACAGATTCTATGAGGCAGGTATTATGCCCCTTGGGCAGATGAGCAGAGCAGAACCCAGACATTTAAATAACTGGTTAAAATTTTTGCATGATTAAGTGTGGTAGTCCAGATTGTAGTCCAACCCCAGGGCCCAGCCTCTCAGCCTTGACTCAGGAAGACGCCATGTCCCCATTGTGCAATGGATCCATTTTACAGGTTGTTTCCAGAAGGCCCACTGGTAAGAACACCTGCAGGGCATTCGCTGGGAACAGTCTGAAGACTTGTGGTAAAACGCCCACCCAGTGTGAGACCTCAACAGGAAATTGGAGTAGTTTGTAGGAAAATGGAATCCCTGAACTATGGTTCTCTGAACTGTAGCCCACGAAACATGTCAACACAGCTTCGAGACCAATTACTTTCTTTCAGTTTAGCGGACAAATGAAAGGCGCATGGGGAGAAGTGATGAGAGAAGGAAAGTGTAGCCACAGCTTTTGGGGCTTCCAAGAAGATGAGCAAAGCTTGTGTTCTGATCCCAAAGTGAAACTAATGGCAACATAATTTTTATGAAAAGCGATGAGTGATACTACCCCCCAAAAAAGACATCCGCACACACACACACACACACACACACACACACACATATATATACACACATACACATGCACACAAAACCAACCAAAAAAATCTAATTTGCCTTAAAAATTAATATCTTACCGGCATTGAAATGTGACAAGAATTTTAACATTCTGGCATTCTACATGTTACACATGTTTCCCTTTATTCTTGATTCATTATTTTTCTTAACGAGCTAGAAGTAGTTAACTTAGAGATTGATTTTCATTCCAAGTGAATCTTGTCTCAGCAAAGGTTGAGAGGGTATCAAGAAGGAAAGAAACGTATTGGAAATAGTAAAACATTACATTCTTTTTAGATATCCAATTTTGTTAAACTTGTTGACAGTCACAAATGCCCAGAAAATATGGGCTGAGTTGTTTTCGATTGCTGTTTGAATAACAGATTAATTTAATAATCAGTGGGATATTGAATGACGAAAATTATTGGTTAAAGCAGCCAAACCACCAACCCTAATGACATTCTTATGTAAATTCTTATTTTCTTTTAGGCTCCTGCATTCTTAATAAACCCTATATTTTTGAAAATCCTTTTTTAAACATTGCATACTGTCCCTCTGTTATATCTGTCTATGATATAGAGATAAATGTCCACTTTTAGCGTTGCCAATTTGAAGGTTTCTATTTAGAGCAACTGAGTCACCTCCTGATGTATTTTCCATATAAAACCATCAAGAGATTCTGGAAACAGGATATAAAAACGAAGTCAGGAGCAGCCAGTCTTCAAAGATCACTGGGGACCAAAAAGACTTTTACTATATGGCCGGAACAACCTGACATGGTTTCCTGAGTTCTAGCAAAATTTTAAGCACCAAGGACATCTGATTTCTTCTAAGAGATGGGAAGATTGTTAATGACAGCCCCCAACAAACTGCAGCACAAAGCATGTTCCCGTGGGAAGCGCACAGTTCTTTGGGATTGTTGCTCTATGGTTTGCCATTGCTTGTGGAGCAAAGTAATCGCTGCCTTTAGAAGGGTTTGTAATGGACACAGTTTTGTATGTTCCATTGCGGGAGGCGAGATGTTTTTCTTTGAAAAAGATCTTAGTGCGTAATTTCTGAAATGCTATAATTTTCACCAAACTCAGTTTCCAGCTCGCTCCTGGCCAAACGCTGTAGAATTGTGTTATTTTTGAAAGTCACTGCCCCTGACCTGAAGTTACCTACAAAGTTGGTCGAGAATTAGTAATTGTCTTAGAGAACCAGTTCTGCAAAATCTCACTTTTTCCAGGTAAAGATTGACAAATTTCTACACGAATTAGATATAAAGCAGAAATGTGAATTCAGCTTCCTGGTTGCCACCAAACATGTTGAAAATCTACTGGCCATCAACAAGGGAGAGATGACAAAAGTCAAATAACATTATTTTTCTCCTTAGCATATTTCATTCTAAGAATACAAAGATCGTACAAAATGCAAATTGTTATCTTCATAAATACTTTGATAAATCCTCTGATATACCTTCTAATAAATTTCATTTCATAAAATGAAGCAAAGAAAGAGAGGAAGAGATATGCAAAAGATACTCAAAGGCTCGGGCCTTCAGGTACATCTGAGACTATTATCATAGGCCTTTTTTGGTATGATATGAGAACTCTACATGATTTTATAACAAAGCTTCACAAGGATTTTTGGATTAGAAAAAAAAATAGTCATGGATTGATTTTTTCATTCATCTAATTATCCCCATTGATCTTTCAATTTCTAATCCTTAAAAAGAGGATGGGATGGAGGAGGAGAAACAAGTGGGTTTTTTCCTCTATTAGGACAGGAGTACAGTGTGTGTGTGTGTGTGTGTGTGTGTGTGTGTGTGTGTGTGTGCTGGTGGTGCAGGGGAAAGTTGCGGCAGCAAATGATCTATCTGAATCACGACTTTTTGCTTCAAGAGACCACTATTGTTACTCTGATTGCTGTCATTTCTCCCATCATCAGGAATTGGATCATTTTTTTTTCTCCCTTCTTTACAAGTTTTCTGTTGTGCCATCCTGGTATTGGAGTAGCATCTGAAGTCTTCAAAGGACTAGTTCTCTTTGACGGGAGAATCAAAGGGGCAACATTACTCATTCCTTGCCTCTTCTCCCATCCCTCCTCACCCCCAGCTCTGCATTCCTGTTTCCCTGAACCTCTAACAATCTGTTGAACAAACCACAATTCCTCTTGCCTATGCAAGGCTCTTCCCTCTGCCTGGATACTCTTACCTGCTAACTCTTACATATCCTGGTGGTCTGACATTAAATGCCACTTCTTCCAAGGCGCCTCTCTTGACCACCCTAAGCCTCTTTCTGTGCTTCTGTGTGACATTTACTGTATAATCTTAGCCCTAAGCATGGAGTGTTGACATTGCCTAGTTACCTATCTGTAAACTCCAAGAGGGCAGGAATTATGTGTGTGCCTCATTAGCTTCTGGTCCCTACAAGTGTGCCCCAGTGTGTACGGCACTTGATATAACAGATAATCAAGAAATGTACACTGAAGCCCTGAGTTATCTTTAATTTTTTTCCCTAAAGCCTTAGTTTGTTCTGTAAGTAGATTCCTTAGAAACTCCCCTCAAGGTCACTAATACATCAGCCTTCGTATCTTATGAACTAATTGCCACCTCACAAGCTAGACATTAGAAACAGGTAAAACCAATCATTGATATTAGAACTTGAGAGAGTGGTTGGCATATGGTTAAGTGGGGGCTATACCTAGCATGGCCAGGTAGGGGGCTTCTGAGGGGCTTGTGATGTTCATTCACTTCTCAAATTGAGTGCTGTTCATACAGATAAGTTCACTTTGTGAAAGTAAATCATGCTGCAAATGTACGGTTTGTACACTTTTCTGTACATTTTACACATCAATAAAACATTTACTAAAAAAGGAAAAGAAAAGTACAAGTCTTCATTCCTCTCCCTACTCCCACCCCTGGGCCTTTATTATTTTGCTTCTGTTGCATATGACTGAGTTACCAGGTGGTGGTCTTGAAGCTCTGAGATGAAAATTCTCCGAAGCCTGCAATGTCTTGTCAGTGTTTCCAGCAAATGGTATATGGCTTTACTCAACTTGCCAACCTCCTGTGAGTCTTGAACCCAGTGTGGAATTCAAAGCTCAAAGCAGACTCATCAGAGTGGATGTGAACACCTTGGAAGTCAACTTCATATCTTATCCATCCTTGCATTTCCCAACTCACCTGAGTTCCTGGGCCATAGCAGGAATGCAGTAACCTCCACTGAATGAAAAGTGGTCTCTCTTTAGTTTGAAATCTTAGTTTACTTATTTTAATCAAACTGCCTTCATATTTTTGGCTTCTAATTACAAGTCAACAAGGAAAAATATTGCTGATTGCTTAGCAATCATCTATCTTGGTTCTATTTGTTTTCTCATTTAGAATGGAAATAAAAAAACCTAACTTACTCCACTAAATCTGATCACCTATTGTGCACTAGGAAATAGTGGCCACCTTATGAAGTCTGTAGTTATGACTACAGAGGATATATCTCTCTGGTCAAAAAGGTTTGCAGTCATTATAAAATCAGTGGAATCTACTTCACAGAGCCACAGAGCCATGACCTGTCAACAATCCTTAAGTATACATGAATTGTGGCCATCAGAGATATACATATATGCTGTACCTTTCCCTACAGGAATTCTATAGTAGTGAAGTGATATAAAGCTATCAAAAGGAAAATGCACATTTTAATAGAACAGTTAATGGCGGCTAAAATCTTTGCATACAAAATTGGTATGGCATTATGCTGGTATAAAAGGTGGCCATTTATTGAGAACTTACTCTATTCCAGGCACCATGCTAAATCCACAACAAAAATTTTCCCACCTTATTATTACAACAAGCCTATGATATGCTTACTATTAATATTTCCCAAGTTACCCAGGAAGAAGCTGAGTTTCAGAGAGTTTAGGTTTTTTGTTCAAGGTCACACAGCTAGCAGTTACTGTCATTGGGCTTGCACACTTTCAACTTCCTGATGCCACGGCTCCTGCGCTAAACCTCTATACTCCCATGCTTTCTTGTGGTAGCTCTAGAAAGTCCTCGGTCAGAATAGTAAACTATAACATGGCAGATTAAGCCAGTATGGAAACCATCCTGCTCTAAACACTTCGATATGCTGGATGAAACAGTAAAACAGCACAAGCATGTTTAAATACAAAAGAACTTACAAGACAAGACACTAAAAGCCAACTTGAACATTTATAGCTAAGTGTAAAAAAAGTGAGTAATCTGGTGCTGTCTGGGGTCTGAACAAGCAAAACAGTATTAGCATGAGAAATCAAACTTTAAGCTGAAACTACATGCTGTTCAGGAAAAATATTTACTGTAATTATATGATGCAGAAACTCCGAAATACAAAAACTTACATAACAAGAATTCCCAGGCAGTCAATACTAACATGATACATGATTAAAGCCCAACTGTAAATTTACTGTGAAGAGAAACTCAGGCTCTATTCTGTTCCCACAGAAATAATAATTAATAGTAAAAATCATTTCACAGTCAAGAGTGACAGCACCACGAGTAAATTATCTACCAGGAAAGAAAGCAGACATAAGAGACAAGGAAATTGGTACCTCTCCAAATCTAAACTACTGAAACAACCTTAGAAGGCCTTTATAATTAGGTCTAGAAATTTTGAGAATATGAATCTATATAAAGAATACACAGATATTTTCAGATCTACTTTCTTAGCAACTTTAAAGTATATAAGAAGACAGATTTTTTAAAAGAAGCAAATAATACATCTAAAGATAAACAGACAGATATCCACATTAAAAATTCAATGGACTCCAAGCAGTGGACTAGACACAACCAAAAGGAAATTAGTGAACTCAAGTTGAGGGAAATTACCCAGGAGAAAGTACATAAACACAGAGAAGGATATTTTTATATCTAGACACATGTCAGTGAAACTTCAGAATATCAAAGAGAAGCCCTTTAAAAGCCCTCTGAGAGGGGGGAAATCCAGACCACCTATAGAGGTGCAAAGCTAAAGCTCAGGAGACAGTAGAATAGTATCTTCAAAATATTTCAATTTAGATAGCATGGAGCTAAATTATCATTGCAGAGTACATAATAAATAAAGCATTTCAGACAATGAATGAGATCATTTACCATTTCTAGATCATTCCTGAAAAAAAAACCCAACAACTTCTAAAATACTGTAAAGCAAGAAGAAATGGTTTTTAAAAAATAGTAGACAAACTGGTAAATATCTCATTTACTACAGGCAGCAACAGCAATAATAACGTATTTGGTGGGGTAAAAACACAGAAGAGCTAAAATGTTAGGAAATATCACATGAAAGAGATGAGAGGTAATCCAAGTCAGAGGTTCTGAGAGTTTGTTCTGGGAGAGGGGAGAGATCCTGAAACCTGTACAAGGTTAAGGGTAAATACTACAAGAAAAGAGTGCATACCTTACATAGTAGGAAGGGAAAAACAGAAATAGAGAAAACTCAATAGGTCCAATTGGAGGCAAAAGAAAGGGAGGGAGGGAGGAACAGGGTGGTGAGAGGAAGCTGGGAGGGAGGAAGGGAAGGAAGGAAGGAAGAAAGAAAGAAGGAGTATAGGGATAGACAGTCTATAAGATGATGGCAGAAATAAATTCAAACTTATCTAAGCACAGTAAATTATAAAAGATTAAATCTCCAATAATGGAGATAATAAAAATGCCAAAGCCAGCTGCATTCTATTTATAAGACAAAATCCTAATGCAAAATGGCAAAAACAAAAAAGAAAGTTGAAAATGGAAGGAAAGGGGAAAACATGCCTAGGAAATGTCACCAAATGAAGAAATACTGCATCTGTGCTATTAGCAAACAAAATAGACACTGACGCATAAAGTACTTTCCCAGAGAGGGTTAGCCTGTAGTGATCAGAGGAAGCTATACTGGTCTTCAACAGGGATGCCCACAGTAACATAGTTTCCAAATGTAAAAAGCAAAGTAAATGAATAAAATGAAGGAGTGGAAAGATCCATAAGCCTGGTGAGGGCTTGATATCTAAAATAGAACAACAACAACAAAAGTTTTAACACAATAAACACACTTGATCCAATAGATACACATTAATCCCTGTACTCAGCTATTAGAGAATGAAACCTGCTTTCAAAAACACGTGGACAAGTACTAGAATACAAAGTAAGTCTCTGCACAGATCATGTGGTATACAGACCACAATGTCATTTAATCAGCGATCAAGAAGAAAAAGACAACAGCCTCAAAACTTATATACTAGGAAATCTTAAAGCATTATTTAAAAATTTACAGATCAAAAATACGGTGAAAATTAGAAAATTATCATAGCTAAATAATAATGAAATCCCTGTATAAACTGAAATGCAGAGAGAAATTATATATATATAATATGTTTATTATATATACGAATGAAGTTGCAAAAGCTAAGCAACAAACACAAAATGTTAGAAAATAATAAAAAGTAAATCCCCAAAACATAGAAGAAAGGTAATAATACAGATAAGAAGCAAAATAAACGAAATGGAGAGTCAAAGAAAAAATAGGGAAAAATCTAACAACCTAAATAATGGTTCTTTGAAAAGAAAAAGAAAGCAAATATCTCAGAGGTACAGAGAGGGAGAGAAGGAAGGAGGAAACAATGGAGAGAGGGAGTTAGGGAAGGGAGACTGGGAGAGGGAGGAGGAGGGGGAGGAAGAGGGAGGTAGGGAGAAGGAGAGAGGGAGAGGAAGGAAGGGAAGGGGAGGGAGGGGGAGAGGCAGGAAGAAGGACTGAGAGAGAGGAAGGAGGGAGAGAGAGGAAGGGGGGAGGAAGGACAGGTAGGGAGAGAGGGAGAAGAAGGAAGGAGGGAGAAAGGGAGGGAGAGGAAGGAAGAGAGGGGGAGGGAGGGAAAGAGGAGGGAAGAGAAGGGAAAGAGGGAGGAAGAGGGAGGCAGAGGGAGGGAGGAAGGGAAGGGGTGAGAAGAGGTGGTGTTGGGGAGAAAGGAGGAGGGAAGGGAGAGAGGCTGATTTAAAAGGGGACAAAATTGCAAATGTGGCAGCATTTCTAATCAAAAGAGAACTCTATTAACAAATGTATGCAATAAACATGAAAAGTGGGAAAAAATAGGCATTTTTCTAAGAAATAGAATTACCAATTCCAAAGATATCTAACCACTGAACGAACTAATTCAGTAGTTGCAAAATTACTCACACAGAAAAAAAAAGTGAAAAACCTATCTATTCATAGTTTTCTGGTTAAATTTTACCAAACTAAAAGAACCAGATAATTTAATCTTATACAAAATTTATAAGATCCAAGTAATTTTGTGACAATAAAATGACCTTAATAAAGCCTTAATAGCAAAATCAAATGAAAATATATGAAAGGAAAAATATAGCCCACACTTTTTTTTTTTAAGATTTATTTATTTGAGAGAGAGACAGAGAAAGAGTATGGGGAGGGGGAGGAGGGCTTGGGAGGCTGGGGTGGAAGGTGGGAAGTAGGGGTGGGGGGACTTTAGCAGACTCCCTACTGAGCACAAAGGCAGACCCAGGGCTTGATCCCAGACCCTGAGATCATGACCTGAGCCAAAATCAAGAGTCATGCTTAGCAGACTGAGCCACCCAGGCACCCTAGCCTCCTCTTCTTTTTGAGGACAGATGGAAAATTCAATATAACATGAAGACCTAGCAAGATGGTTTTGGTTTTCATTTTTTTGTAATCAAGGCAATGAAAGGCCATCCTGGGAAAGAAAGCATGTTTTCACAGTAGATAATTTATCTACCTTTAAAGATATAGTATGTATGATATATTTCAAAATTTTAAAATTTAAAAATTTAAAAATTTTTATCAATGTAAGTCAACATATTAATATTTTAGTAATGAATGTGGAAAAAATGTTTTTATAAAATCCAACATCTGTTCAAATTTCAAACAACAGCAACAAGAGCAACAAACACCCCTGAGTAGGTTTTCTTTAACCTAATAAAAGGTTATCTATCAAAAAATATAGGGCAGGGATGCCAGGGCGGTTCAGTGGTTAGGCATCTGCCTTTGGCTCAGGTCATGATCCTGGGGTCCTGGGATTGAGTCCTGCAACAGGCTCCCCGCGGGGAGCCTGCTTCTCCCTCTGCCTGTGTCTCTGCCTCTCTGTGTCTCTCATGAATAATTACACAAAATCTGCAAAAAAAAAAAAATCTAAGGCAACTCAGAAAATGGATAACAGTTATGGCTGCACAACACTGCAAACATACTTAATGTTCTTGGACTTTGTACTTAAAAATAGTTACAATGGGGGTGCCTGGCTGGCTCAATTAGCAGAGCAAGTGATTCTTGATCTCAGGGTGCTGAGTTCCAGCCCCACACTGGGTGTAGCGATTTCATAAACAAACAAACTTGAAAGAAAATCACTGTCAAAATCTCCTTAAAAATAGTTACGGAGGCAAATTTAATATTATTAATATTTTACAACAATTTAGAAAACCCAATAGCATACCACATGATTTCACTTACATGTGGAATTGAAAAAATAAATCAGCAAAAATACCCAAAACTCATATTTATAGATGAAGAGAACAGATTGGTGGTTGCCAGAGGGGAGGAGGCAGAGGGAGACCAAATGGGTACAGAGAATCAAGAAGTAAAAACTTTCAGCAATAAAATAAATAAATCATGGGGAACAGAGTCACTGACATTGTATCAATTTTCCAAGGTGACGGATGGGAGCTAGATTTATTGCGGTGACCATTTCATAATGTATACACATGATGAATCACTATGTTGTACACCTAAAACTAATATGATATTGTATGTGAATTATACCTCAATAAAAAAATCGTATAGCAAACATCATAGTTAACATGGAATTATTAGAAGAGATTCCCTTAAATTAGAAACAAGATACAGCTGTCTACTCTCACTGCTTCTAGTCAACAAGTCCAGTTACCAACAAAACAAGTATGGAGTTTAAAAAGGAAAATTTTCACAAATGATATTAGTGTGTGTGAAAAAAAGGTCCAAGAGAAACCATACACAAACTATTAAATCTAAAAGACCATTTAGCAACTGGATACAAGATAGTCAACATATGGAAATCAGTGATATTCTCAGAGTCTAGCAATTACCAATTAGAAGATGTAGTTATAAATGCATGCCATTTCTGGTGGCAGGAAAAACTATATGCTTTCAAGGTATAAATCTAACACAAAATTATAAAACTATATTAAAAGACATGTAAATAAAGGGACACACTTAGTTTATAAATGGGAACTTCCAGTATTATACAACACAGCAATTATCTTCAAATTAATCTATAACTTTGAGCAATTTTAATCAAAACGCTAGCATAATTCATAGAAATTAATAAGCCGATTACAAAATTAATATGAAAGAGTAGAGATAAGAATAGTCAAGACAACTTAGAGAGTATGGAAAAGATATTTTTTCTCTTAATTATCAAGTCATATTACAAAGCTATAATAATTAAGAGATATGGGGTTGACATCAGTCCTGACAAACCATAAAACCTGGAAACAGATCTGAATACAGATGGGAACACATCCTATATGACACAGGTGCCATGATAAATCAATTGGGGGAAAAAAAAGACCATTCAATAAGCAGTGCTGGTTAACAGGGCAACTATTTTGAAAAAGATGAAATTAGACCCTACCTTATGGCACACACACAAATACATTCAAGGGATTCAAGTCCTAAATGTGAAAGTCAATACTTTGGAGCGTTCAGAATAAAACTATATGAGAATATCATTATGACACGAGGCAGAGACTAATTTCTTAAGGCACAAATGCACAAATCACAGAAGAATATATTAGATTACATTAAAATAAAAGCAAAGGAAAATTTCTATGCATGTAAAGACATCATAAAAGGTGAGGAGTCCGATGAAGGATGAGGAAGACACATATGTAAAGCATACAACTTCAGAGAAATCATACCCAAAACATACACAACCCAAATCAGTAAGAGTAGACTCATCACCCCACAGGCAACTGCCAACAGAATGAAGAGCTAAGAAACCCAAATGACCAATAAAACCATTTAAAAAGGCCCAATGTCATTAGTAATCAGGAAAATGCATAGTAGGTGACCAAGACTCATTCCCCAGGACACCAGATTCCAGCGAGTCCCGAAGATTTGGTGCCACTAGGAAAGGCACTGAAGGATTTTTTTTTTTCCCAACAGTTAGCTGAAATGGCCAACTGTCAACTGGGAAAACACCAATTAGGACCTTAGGACTTTTTCCAATCAACAATAAACTCGACTAAAAACCTCATGTATTCTAGGATGCGTTCTCAAGCATTTCGGATGCTTCCCAAATTCTAAATGATCTCTCTAGCGAAGCCAAATGATGCTTCTTCCAAGCTGGTGGACACACTTCCTCACACAAGAGGGCAGCCATGTTTCCATCTCTCATTGTGATCGTGAGCACCCGGACACATGTACTACACTGAGCAGAAGGGAGGCGGGAGGCTTACTTGGAGCAGTCTTCACAAGCAATGTTCCCTGAGGTTTCCTTGATGGTACGCTCAGAGACAAACGCTGGATATTCAGTATCACAAGGCTCCAGGGTCTGTTTCAATTTCTGGGCTGTAGGGATAGTGGGGGGGGGGGGGGAGATAAAGAACACAGGCACAGGCTTTATTATGACTGGCAGCCCACAGTAACTCAGAACCCAGTTCCGCTCCTGCCGCGCTGTGATTTTTCTAGGCACAGCATAATGCATTATTTTCTAATTAGTCAAGTGATTTCATCTGCCAAGCAACTCTATAAGCTATAATTCCTCAAGCCGTTGTGTTGGCTTCATCCACTATCATTTATGCATCACAAGAATACTTTCTGGACGACATCAGTCAACGGATCTCTGACTTCAGACTTACTTGAACTTAGCAACAACACATATGTGTGTCTGAATAAATGTATAAAATAGGAGTTACACCGTATTATTTAGGGTGAGACTAAGGTCATGATACAATTGCGTGGTTTTATTACAGAAACAAAATTGAAATATGGAATAGTAAAATACGTAATGTCTTTGAACCACAGCCATGAACCTAATCCTGCTATTATGAAGTTCCTTGTCCAGTAATACAGCACTAGATAACCCTGGTACATGGATGGGTACCTAGTGGGCATTTTGTGAAGTCTTGGTGGTTGATAAAATAATGTTAACAAGTTATGTCCCGTGGGCAAGTTCCAGAGCCTCTTTAAATTTCAAAAATTTTTTTGTGTAAATTGGGGCTAATACAGTCCCTCTATCAGAGGGTGATGTGAGAAGTAAATGAAACAATATATGTTGAGTACTAAGTAGAGTATCTGCAATATAATGAGTGCTGAGTAAATGTCAGTTAATGATAATAATAAATAGTAACAACAGTAATCAGTAACAAGAGAAACAACAACGCTAACATACATTATAATAAAGTCATTGTAACATTAGAATGATAATGGTAGTAGGTACTTTAATACAGGAGTTAAAAGGAAAGACTGAAATCGGGGAAGTTTGGGGTACAAATCCTGTGCTCCATTGCTTCTAGCTAATCCTCAATATTCTCATCTGTAAAATGAAGATGCCAATAGTATGGGTACTTGTCACAGGACTTGTCACTCATTAACATTTTACCACAGGGGGTGCCTGGGTGGCTCAGTTGGTTAATCATCTGACTTGATTTGGGCTGAGGTCATGAACTCAGTGTTGTAAGATCAAGCCCCGCATGGAGCTTCACATTGGTTGTGGAGCCTATTCAAGATTCTCTCTTTCTCCCTCTGCCCCTCCCTACTCCGCTAAAAAAAAAAAAAAAAAAAAAAAAATATATATATATATATATATATATATATATATATATATATATATAACCAGTAGAATGCTCTCATAGGATTCTAATACCCAAACTTTGTACAATTTTTGGCTGATGTTTATATGGAAATATAAACATGTATTTACAAATATATAGAATATATAGTTTACATTTTCCATACCAAAACTCAATAGGATTTTATCAAAATGATGTTTTAACAAAGTCTCAAATTGTATTCCAAATACAGTTGAATGGATGTCAGAAGCGTGGGTACATGTTTTGTGGAATGTCCATGTGGAGGCTGCTGGCACTAGGTGAGCCATACAGGACTACTGGGTGCTAAAAGAGCATTTGGTAGCCACCAGATATTTGTTGGGTGATCAGGAAGCCGTGTTCCAAGCATGTATATCCTAGTGTGATTGGGCTTTTAAAATAATATATATATATATTATATATATATATATTTAATATATATATATAGGCTTTTCACTGAGCTTTAATTATTTTGAGGAGAGCAATTCGGGGTTGGGGTTAAAGCATAATGCGTTGTTATTTTTCTCATCTAAAACAGAAGGAAGTGGATCCAGTCAGCTTTTTTATGTATGACTTGTGATTTCCAGAAACAGGTCACTGACATTAAGGCAAGATGCCCATATTAACTCACTGAGTTGTTCTGAGTAATGAATAGACCAGGCAGGTACAGCTTTTAACCAAGAGACATACGTGGGCACTTTCACATATATGCAGGTGCACACACACACACACACACACAGCCTTAATGAAATGCTAGCTGGTGGAGAGCATTCCCACCCACCTGCCAGGAGTTGGACTAATTACATAGTAGCTAAAGGCACAAGGTAGGCACACAATCTCTTTATGACTTAGTGTTCTCCTCTGTAAAATGGGAATAAAAGGGAATAACTTTACATGGTTGTTTGAGGATGAATTAAAACATGGAGAGTGGTGACACACTGTGAGGGCTGCTTAAGTGAACATATTTACTTGAATGCAGCCACATGACTGCACGTTATTGCACTGAATTCTTAGAAACTGTTGGCCTTTTGGAAGCATTGCTTTTGGGTTAGAGAAGGCCAATCAGGAGTGCCTGGGTGGTTCAGTTGGTTAAGCATCTAACTTCAGCTCAGGTCATGATTTCAGGTTCCTGGGATAGAGCCCCACATCTGGCTCTCTGCTCAGCAGGGAGTCTGCTTCTCCCTCTCCTTCTGTGGTCCCCATTGCTTGTGCTCTCTCACTCATACTCTCTCTCAAATAAATAAAATCTTAAAAAAAAAAAAAAAGAAAGAAAGAAAAGGAAAGAAAAAAAAAAAAGGCCACTGACACCCTCCTTGACTCCCAGCTCCACTGCGGGTCCAGCACTGGTGAGTGTCACGCTCCCAACGGCACAGGTCCCAGACACTGCCTGACCCCCATGCCCTGTGGTGCGAACTCATAGCAAGTGTCATCACATGCTTGCAGAAAATCTGAATAATTCCCCTGAATGGTGTTTTTCTAGGCAATCAAATAGACAAAGGGAATGTAAGCATCTCAGGCCCTCATGACAAATTGCCTGCCTTCAAGGGGAAGGCAAGGTCAGTTTAGGCGGCCCAGGCCAAACAGCAACAAGAGAGAGAGGCACCTGGTAGAAACATCATTCACTTCCAAGTTCTTTTTCAATGCTTCTGATTTTTGTCAGGAAGGTGTCTTTGTTGGATGCTAGGGAACTTTTCCCACCTTTCATTTTCGTTTTTCTTTCATTTGCTCTTCTTCCTTCTTTATCTGGGGAGGCCACACATAAACCTCAGAGCATCTGGCTACAATTTGGTAACACTTTTTGTTGTCATGGTTCTTGTGTTCACAATTGACTCCTTTGTATATAGCAAGTGATAGTGAGTTTCAATTTGGGAAACTTCCTTTTAATATTTAAATTATTCAAATTTCAAAAAACGAGTCAGTTAAAATAAAATAAAAGATTAATTTTCAAAAACCTAATAACCCAACAACAAAGATTATAAGTGGATATGGCGCACACCGGCAGATGGCACATAATAACCTCATAATGGTAACAGCTACTTTATTAAGAAATTACTACATGCCAGATGTTGTTCTACTTTACATGTATTCATTTATTTAACAGTAAAACATGACAAAATAAAAAGACATAAACTATAAGGTGGGAACCACGATTATCCTTGTTTTGCAGATTAGTGAATGGAAGAGTGAACCAAATACATTGCCCAAATTCATCCAGTGAATATGTGGCAGAGCCAGAATTTGAACTTGTGCCGTCTGGCTCCAGCACACATATATTTAACTGCTCTGTGAAGTTTGGCCAATGAAAGAGAGGAAGAAAGGTCTTTGGGGCGGGCTGAGATAGGCAGCACACATGATTTAAATAGGCCCGATAATTGCACCATCTCTAATTGTAATTGTCTGGGCCCAGTTACAATGGAATGAGTCCAGCGCTCTCAATGGTGAGGCTCATTTGGCTCCGATCCTTCCTGGAGATGAAATTCTTCTTCCCTTGACAATTGCAGGGGACCCATACTGATGTGGCGATAAACCGTTGAGTCTGTTTGCAACCCGACTATAGATTGGCTGGAAGTTGCTTGCTGTGCTTTTGGGAAACATGCGAATTATCATATAAAACCATGGCCACATTTAATCTAAATAACATGGTTTATTATGAAGACTTTTCTTTGCCTGGAGTGCTATGGACACCACATATATTTGCCAATCATTACTGCTTATCTATGCAATTGTGAACCAATAGCTAAGGCTGCCAGTGATCTAATGAGCATTGTTTTAGCCATTAGGCATTTACAACTCATTATCTTACAAAGGTGTAAGCACAAGAGGTCAGAAATCTCAACTAGGCCGATTCCTTACTTTACGGAAAACTGGGGTTCAGAAAGCAGACACGGCCTGCCTTGTGTCCCAGAGAAAGTGACTCTCATGACCATCATTTACTTAACCAGCAAAACCATCATCACCACCTTTACAGCCAATACTCACTGAACACTTACTACATGCCAAACACGATGCTAGGCCCTTGGTATGGACAGAGTCCTCACCACCATGCAATGGGGAAGGCCTACTGGTCTTCCGTTTTACAGATGAAGAAATTAGCCCAGAGAAAGAAGTTACACTGCTTGGCCAAAGTCACATTGCCATGAGCTAGGGGGCCCAGATCCACTTCCGCCAGTCACATCCTGGAGCCTCATTCTGTCCATTACACTGCTCTACTTCCCATCCCCGTTAGGCCGGCTGTCTCAAGCTGAAGCCATGACCTACCACTCACTCACAATGAAGCACCCAATGGAGCATCCACACAATTGAATTTCTTTAATTTTCCCTTAGCAACAAATGTCCCTGATGAGAATAACTGACTTGGGTTCACAGTAATTACGGGCAGACAACTGGGAATGAATAGAGTTGCCATTTGAAAAGCTTTCCCCTTCTTTTGTCTCTGTGAATGCACCCCCATTCATATTCGGTGCCAGCAAGCTCCATTCTCTTTGTGCAGCTTCGCCAAAATGATACCTTTGTGATAATCAAGCAGAAATGGGCTTGCACAGTCCCCTTCATTAAGGAAATGAAGCAGATAAACAGTGTAATTATGGATTCCATTTTTAGCTAAACAAAGATGTATGTCTCAGCACAGGGTCTTTATCTAGTGAGGGAATGGTAAATTTAGAATGAAGAAACCTTGCAAGTCAATACTGCTGTGATGCTTGAAACTTTACTGATGCACTGGATCTTAGCATTTATATTTTCCTTTAACAAAGATACCCAGAGGACAGCAGCCCCGAAGATGAGTCTGTTCACCCCCCATTTGATTCATTTCTCCATCTATGGATTGCAAATAGTCAGCCCTGCCCAGCAGAAGCCTATAGGCCCAAATGAGATAATCCACATAAGGCAGCCAGCTCTGCACAGGGGCTCAAACAAGGTGGGCTGCCTTGCTCACTGCCATCTAGCTGAGCCCTTGGCTTATGTCTGAGCCTATTATCTAATAGCTGTCTGACTTAGGTAGCTCAGAAAGGTTTAGTGACAAATTCCAGCAGTCCCCACCTCTCAGGTATGATGATAGGATCTGAAGATAGTCTAGCGCCAACACTCTGGAAATGGAAAAGCACTACACTGTATATTTGCACACTGTACGGTGATGATATAACCATTTGATGAGGTCTTTCTAGAGTCTAGGGGAAGGTCTCGCAGTGTGGCAACAGAGCGACGTGACTTGGAATTATCTATTAAGGAATTTTTTCAAAAGAATTTTCTCAAAGAAAATGGTGAGCTGAAGCATCTCATTATTCCTCTTAGCTGAAACTCTGCCCTCTGTTGGTCCTGGTACAGGGGGAGCAGAGGAGAGGGGATGTAAAATTTCAGAATGGGAACCTTCATCCATTTCTGTAAGCATCATGAGTGCAAAGGCCACCATAATCTTCTTCCTTATTCTTCATTCCCTAACCTATACTCTTCAGTCTACACCAGGGTTTCCCAACATTGGCACTACCGATATGATATTTTGAGTAGGATAATTCTTTGTTGTCAGGGGTTGTGTGTCCTAGGAAGTTTAGCAGCATCCCTGGCTTCTACCCACTAGATGTCAGTAGCAAGCACCCCCACCCCCTATCTGGACCCCCCAGTTGTTCAATGTCTCCAAATATTGCAATGACTCCTAGAAGAAAAAATCCCCCCCAAGGCTGAAAAACACTGGTCTGAGCAAAGATCACAGTGACTGGCACACAATAAAAATTTTTAAACTAATTTCAAATCTGAAGGGCCAGAACCAGAGTGTGGGCAGATGCCTGGGGCAGCAGGTCATGGGGAAGAGGAGCAAGCCAGGGTGAGAATGGGGCAAATGGAGAAGTAGGTTGGCATGAAGAGGTGGGGCATCCTCATGCTCATCATGGAAGCTCCTCACCCAGAGGTGGGCAGGCACAGGATAGTGAAGATGGATGCCGAAAAGCAAACCCTGATGCTGACCAGTCTGCTGCTCTCAGCACTGAACGCACTGGAGCCAGCCATGGTCTCAGTCACAAAAGCCCCCGCTGCCCAAAGCATAAGTACCACCAACCATGTGGGGAGTGCTCTCTCTGTGCTAAGTCCACCCAGGCCTTCAAGGGCACCGCCTAACCCATTTCTCACACCTGCCTTAAGTGCCTGGTTATCTCTGCTGACCAATCAGGACACCAGAGCCCAGACACACCAAGAGACTCACCCAGAAGCAAGCAGCTAGCAAGCAGCAGATGCAGGCTGCTTGATTCCAGAGCAGAGCACTTAATCTGGGCAAAACGGCTGCTCCAGGCTCCCGGAGCTCAAAGCCTGATTTGAAGCTGTGGTGACTTGTCTGCAGGAACTGGCGCTGAGGCCAGAGCAGCCCGATGCCCAACTTGCATTGCATTCTCTTGGCCTCTATTGATCTTCCTTCTTCCACGATTCCTTTTTTTTTTAAAGATTTTATTTATTTATTCATGAGAGACCCAGGGAGAGAGGCAGACACAGGCAGAGGGAGAAGCAGGCTCCCTGCAGGGAGCCAGATGTGGGACTCGATCCCAAGACCCCAGGATCATGCCCTGAGCCGAAGGCAGACAATTCAACCTCTGAGCCACCCAGGCATCCCCCATCCCACACCATCCTTCCCTTTTAATCTCATCTAACCTTTTTCATTCCTAATAGTAAAACTGTGGAGAAGCTAGTGGAATAAGAAAAGTAAATAGAAGAAGATAGCAAGCACCCATTTAGTGGGTTCCTTCTCAGCTCTCACGTGTGCAATTTTCAACAAAAGCAGGTTTGTGTTATAGGTAAAATTTTCTTGGGGGACATAATACTCTTCCTTTCCTAGTTCATATTTTGTTCTCTGCTTATTGACTCCCCACTGGCCATACTGATTGCTGACCCTATTTAATTCCGTATCCCCTCTCCCCCATCATTGGACGTTTTGCTGGCATATATACAGTTTTGTATATTGTTTATCTTGCTATGTCACTTAGTTTCATTAGCAGTTTTGATCTTATTAAAAAGATTTGTTTTCAGGGCAGCCCGGGTGGCTCAGTGGTTTAGTGCTGCCTTCAGCCCAGAGCCTGATCCTAGAGACCTGGGATCGAGTCCCACATTGGGCTCCCTGCATGCCAGCCTGCTTCTCTCTCTGCCTGTGTCTGCCTCTGTCTCTGTCTCTCTCTCTCTCTCTGTGTCTCTCATGAATAAATAAATAAAATCTTTAAAAAAAGAACAAGATCTGTTTTCAGAAACAGAATCTTATTAAAAAGTTTCTCTGGCTCTCTGCGGATGGGCTGTCATTTATTTTGAAATGTCCCTATTAATCATCATTTAAAGAGTTACCAGTATTTGCAATCATCAGTTCCTTAGTGATGATCATCCTGTCATAGAATCCTTTGCTCCTACCCCAGTTTACTTCCTTAGTTCAGATTTCTAGAAATGGGGTTATGGACATTCAAAGCAGGTATTGACCCAACATGAAGGGCAAGTGTGGAACCCACACACTAAGGGTCGCCAGGACAGTGTGTGTGTGTGTGTGTGTGTGTGTGTGTGAGAGAGAGAGAGAGAGAGAGAGAAAACAGAGCACAAAGGTGCTGTAATACTGGGCTGTCAGTTTTTCAGGATTGAGCCAACCCCAAATATACTTGGATTAGGTTCACTGTAATCAGAGGCCACCCTGTGCAGCCGCATCCCCGCGTACACCTCTCTGTAGGCATTCCTCCGTGTCATACTCTAATAAGAAATGAGGGAATTCCTGAATGTAGGCAACATAGGCCTATGTGTAAATTATAAAGCCATGATGACAGTCACTATAATGGTCATACCCAGCAAAAGGAAGATTTGTTAGGGTATTCAGTACGTGGAGACTGAGCACCTATTTTTTTTTAATTTTTTTAAAATTTATTTATGATAGTCACACAGAGAGAGAGAGAGAGGCAGAGACACAGGCAGAGGGAGAAGAAGGCTCCATGCACCGGGAGCCTGACGTGGGATTCGATCCCAGGTCTCAAGGATCGCGCCCTGGGCCAAAGGCAGGCACCAAACCACTGCACCACCCAGGGATCCCGAGACTGAGCACCTATTAAGCACTGAGCATTAGTTAGGTACTAAGGGATAACACTGGTTGTAAGGCATACCTCCTGCCACCAAGAAACTCTAGTTTAGTGTGAAGGAAACAAATTGAGACAATAATGGTGCAAGGGCACCTGGGTAGCTTGGTGGTTGAGTGTCTGCCTTTGGCTCAGGTCATGATCTCAGGATCCTGAGATTGAGTTCCACATCAGGCTCCCGACAGGGACTCTACTTCTCCCTCTGCCTATGTCTCAGCCTCTCTTTCTCTGTGTCTTTCATGAATAATAATAAATAATGGTTGTAGAAGAGCTGGGGAAATAAATGTGTGAGCTGACTGCAACGAAAGCATGAAGAAAATCCTGCTAACTCTTCCTGGAAGAATTAAAGGAATCCTTTCCCACTAGGATTTTAGGGGATGGGAGAGGAAATGTCAGATTGAAGTACATCCAGCACCTGGAGGAGGCTGAGACATTACTAATCTACCTCTTTGAAAAAGACAGATAATTAAAAAAAATAATAAAAATGGTAGCAGTCTAGTCTTCTGCTAGTTCCTGGCATCCCAGGTAAGAAAATGAACATGAATGAACACACACAGGAAAGAAGAAGCAGAGCATGTCTGAGAAAGAGTGCGTGACGGAGCAGGTGGGGCAGATGGCTGTGAGCCGGCGCTCATTAAAGAGCACTGGCTTTGTAGGGCATGGGGACTCGACTAGTCATCATTGTGGTCAACAGTGTCGGCACCGGTATCATAAGGTAATTACAGCTATCACTTTTTGAGGGCTCATTATGTTCCAGTCACCATGCTCAGCATATATATGATTTATCACTAAACACACACAAGATAGGAGATAAATATTATTTATTATGTCTCCCATTTTGCTTACTATGGAGAAACTGAGTCTCAAAGAGATCAACTAACTTGCCAAAGGCAAACCTTGGAGACAGGAATGCAATCTGCTGATCTAACTCCTCAACTCACACCTCTAAGAGTTTCTACTAATTACTGCTCAAACACTGAAGGCTTTTGAGTAGGGAGCATAATATGATTAGATTTATATTTTAAGAGGATAATTATTAAAAACCATTAAACAAACAAACAAAAAAACAGAGTGGTTATCCATTCACTCAGCCTGAACAAGGCAATGTGTCTCCCTTCGATATTAAGCACTGCCCACGAGCTTGTTGAAGAATTCACCTGTGCAATGTACGACCTCAAAGTCTTAGTTAAGGAAACAGGTCCAAGTGTACATTCAACAGGAGCTGAATGAAACCTGTGGAATTTTTGTCAGACTGGATGGCAGGAAAGTCAGCACAAAGGGTGTCTTTCGCTAATGGAGCTAAAAACCATCACTTTTTCCTGGGTAGTTGTATGTTTGTCCATCCTTGGTGAAAAGTAGCCAGTGAACCCCGGGTTTACCACTCTGAGCTGGGAAACAGGGACTGGTTGCTGCTTACCTTTAGCTGTCATATCTGAGTGCCACCAACTGCAGAGGTTAAATTCCACCAGGAACCTAAACAGGTGATGCAAAAGCCCAGAGTTATTTGGTCATTGGCCCCTTGAACAGAACAGCAACATTCTGTTATTCAGCATTGCTCACTTCATTTGAAAGAATAACATCATGATCAGAAGGTACAGTATGGTTGGTTGTGTTACCCTTGAATTTTCACTGGGCTTTATCTTCCTTGTGAAAGGCTATTTTATCACCAATGCCCGGCAGCCACACCCTGAAATTGGGTTTCCCTACACTCAAGAACTCTGTTGAGAAATATCCTGCTTGTAGGGAGAAATAGTTTTCCAGTTATAGTCTGAGTCTCTAGGAAAAAGCCAGTTTCCAAAGGCCTTCCTCTGTCTTGGTGCAGAGATACAAACAGCATATTCTCTACCTAGAGTATGATCTATAGTAATAAAGAAGTCTTTCCAAATTTATTCTGCAATGCAAACTTGTTCAGCCTTGTGTGTGTGTGTGCGTGTGTGTATGTGTGGCACAGATGGAACAAGCTTCTCTTTATGAAATTATGCCACAATGAAACTTCAAAAAAATATATCAGAATTTCTCAATTGATGGCAAAAAATGTGAAAGTAATATAAACCATCCTCCAAATGAATAGAGATAGATCAAAATTCCATCATTTCTTTTTTAGGCTCACAGCTACTACCTCCAGCAGCTCACTGTCAATTAAAACCTCACTATTGTCTGTTGCTGTTATTTTCTGCCTCTTATGTACATAAGAGAAATGAATTTCAATTTATAATGTTGTTAAATTAATATAGGTTGCATTAAGGCATAAAGAAGACGATGGCTGTTTATCAAAGGGTAAGAAATCTTCCTCAAACCCCTGGAAGTACAGCTGTAGTGGGCAAAGTAAGAACTTGAGAGTTTGGTGCAGCTTAAGGAATCTGGTTTTCAGGTTCGTCCATGGATTTCCACTCTTTCATGGGACATGGTATTTCTGTCATGTGTCCAATATCTCTTCTGGGAGTCAAACCTTCCATCTTTGTGCCATTTCAATCTGACATAAGTCACAGATGCATCTAACACCCTCCAAATAGGACTGTGGTTTGGGTAAACCATTCACACCTGAGAAAAGCTGACACCCCTGGCCCAGGACTGCATAAGCCCCGCTCCTGCACATGCCCCCTCTCCTGCACATGCCAACACTTCCGAAGGAGCACAGTGGGCAGCCCTGGCAATTTGTTCTTCTGACCACAGCCCACCCAGGCTGCATTAAAAACAGCCAGACATCTATGTTAAATTTAACACTAACCACAATAAATAAATTTGGTTTGTATATTGCAAGCTGTTAGTCTGCTAAACAATGACATAAGGGCATAAGCAGTGACCATGAATAACTTAAAGATAATTTTTTGGTCTCAGCTTTCAATATTTCGAGATATCCAATGAGGTTATCTCAGAGTATTCTGAATCTAATGGTTGTTCAAAACATGGAACACAGTCTTCCAATTCACTTTATAATACAAAAGAAAAGGAATGTCACTCTTTAAAAGTGCAGCAAATTGTACTTACAGGACAAGTTCTGTCATTATCCATTTTACTGCAGCAAGGAAGGCATTATAAGGCTGAAGAGAAGAATTGGATTCATTGAAAACAATGCATCACATATGAAATTTGTAGTTTAACTTAAGGCTTTACATAAAGACAATGTTATTCTTCTAGAGAGATTAATATCACGTTGGAAAACAGCGAAGCCCTTGCTACAAGAAGAACATGGTTGGATACCGTATTCTAAAACTAACATTTTAAAACTTTGAACTCCCCTGTAGTGAGATGTGATTTACAAGTAAAATAAACATGATCTAATACAGGGGTTATCTCTGGGAGGAAAAAGGAAGTTCAGCAAACGATGTTTAAACCTTTGTCCTCCAGGGGCTAATATTTTGCAGCCTAATGCTGAGGGGCTAGAATCATACAACTAATTTCAAGTGGTAATCCACAGATCTGCCTTTCAGAAAGGGGATTCCCTGTTCTCCATCACTGTATGTCATTCGCTGAAATAAGCACAAGTTGCATATACTTGATTTTAATGTTGCCCATGAGTTATGTAGGATTCAAGCTGCCTTTTCTCACACATACATATTTGGATTTGAAAAAAAAAAATAACAGCCATATGAACATGTGATTTTATCCTTGCAGAAAATCCCCTTCATCTCTATAAAAGAAGGTATTGACAGCCTAATCTTTATTTCAGAATATTTTAATTTAAAAAAGCAGTTGGATTGTTTACTCTGTGATATTTTCTATGTGGATAATTCAATTTCCTAAATTCTGGAAAATACCAGGTCTTCCCCTCAGTTAGTTCTTTGTAGATGCCAGATATTCCAGTAGTGGATGCTCTTGAGAGGCTCTGACATTGGCAAAGCCCTCCCTCCAGATGGCAGGTCCAGAAAAATCTCAGAACCTTTAGTGGTTGTCTTTAGGTTTATCAAAAACTTGAAATGCCAAATCCTGGTTTCTGAAGTTAAGGGTATTTAGTCCTACCCTCTGAGCATTTTGATGATAAAGACTAAAACTGGGAATAGGGGATTTATCCAGTTTTAAATAAAACAAAAACCAATTTATATACCTCTAACCATTCTCAAAATTTCCCTATCTCAAGTTCGTAAGTAAACGAACAAAACAACAATAATAACAGTCTACTGGGGTTATTCTCAGCCCACACAGATTTCAGACTGGATTCCTTGCTCTGATTTAATTGAGTGTGTCAACATCATTCCCTGAATCACAGAACCCTCAGAATTAGGGTCAGATAAGGATGTGAGCTATTAGCTATTTCCTAAAACCAAATGCAACCTGCAATCCTGTGGTTTTGCCATATATTTCTCATTGCTTGGAAAATAAGCATCTTTCTTTCAAAAAGACCCTGGTGGTCAGACCCTGGGACAGGGACGGTTCTGTGCCTTTGTACCTGCTGGGATGGGCAGTTGACACATTGGTAGTCCTAGGTAGTGTGGGTCCCTGGGAGGAGGGAATGAATAGAGGGATTAGGGAGGCTGGGGTGGGGGGGAAGGGCCAGCACAGAGGCAGCTCCCTCGGGGCAGGGGGTAGAGTGGGAGGGGTGGAAGCGCACTCAAGCATTCCATGCCAGACCCTGGCTCAAAGTATGGGCACACAAAGGGATTATGTAAATACAGGATTAAAAATTTAAATGCACATTATCATTCAGAAGAGTAAAGCCATTGAGCTTTTAAACCTAATGATGAAAATATATCTTGGGAACATTTTAAATCTAGAAATATTCATGCTAAATCTAGGGAAGTTGGATTTGGAAAGGCATATTGATTCTCACTTAGAAGCAGTATTTTTCAAAACCTTCAGCTTTCAGTCCCTAGTTGCCTTTCAGAAATTTTCCAGCTCCAAATCATTTCTTGCTCCCTCATCGTAGGAGAACCATGTTAAATATTTGGCTTTTAAATAATCTCCTTGCAAGATCTTACATCTGCAAATGAGAAGGTGTGTGTTTATATTTTAAAAACCAAAATGGCTCATAAATTTTGTGCTTCAAACCAGATTTTAAGTTAATTTTTGGAATTTACAAAATGATAACATGCAAAGGTTCTATTTATTATACACGTATACTGGGTTATGTTGAAATATACTCTGTTTTTCCTGTGTTTTCAGGTGACTGGTGGACAAACTTACATTGCTTGTACATTGTAAATTACATTTTTAACTGGGAGTAAATTATAACAGTTTCTGGAAGTCTGTTTCTAATGATACAATAGCTATGTTGATTGGTTCCCAACTATGACATCACTGATGTAACCAGCTCCAGCAAAAATGATACAGAAGTTAAGCAGCATCCTGCTTAGGGTAGAGAATCTGTGATCAAAATGTGAATTTGTCCATAGGCTAATCGGTCTCTTCCAAACCAAAGGTAAGATTTCTGATGAGCAAAACCAAATTCTCTTTTATAGGAGAAGGGGAGAATTGCCACAACTTCTCCCCTTTTCTATCCATCAAAAGGGGGCACATTCATCCCTCAAAGATTTCAGAACTTTGTCATTCATATAATCAATGTCAGTTTGAATGGAAGTGGTTTTTCTTAACCAGTAAAATCAGGAAACACTTTAAAACATTCATGGTTAAAAAAAATAAAATAAAACATTCATGGTTTTGAAAAAGATAAACTATTCATTCCACAGATAAAGATATGCTCACGCTCAGAGACAGAGAAATGTGCCACTGTTTTGTAGGTGACTGCACAGTACTTACATCCAGCAGCCCACTGGCACCATCACTGCTGTCCTTGTTGGCTCTGCACATGGCTTGATAGTCATAAAGGGTAATTCTATAGGAAAGAATAGAAAGGAGGGTCACTAAATGGGAAGCTATGTGTGAGCCATCATGGTGAACAGGCACCACACCGCCATCAAGAGCAACAGCTACAAACACAAATAAATGCAGGCCTAATAAGGATGACAAACCAGGAACATGCAAAGTCTAGGACTGAAGACACAGCCAGGTCATACTTGGAATTTGGGGAGCAAAGAGAGTAAAGGTATTGGGATTGGGTAAGGAGATGGGGATGAGAAACCCCCAACTTGATAAACAGTCATTCTGGTTTAAACAAGGTTGATTTGCATGGACTAGGATACTCCAGAAGGACTTTGCTGTTCGGAACTGGATTCTGGGAGCTGGAGGTCATCCACTTGGGCCATGTCTCCAGGGTTGAGGAAAGCTCAGAAGGGCTATTTTGAGTTCAGAAGTGGTGGGATCCTCTGCCTCTCTCAAGCACTAGGAAACAACTCTGGCTAAGATAAGTCCAGTACTTTGACAATTTTTTGGAAACCAGTTAGCTCATTGGTTGTAATCCCTACTCCCAACTACCACCACCATAACAGTGACTATATTTTTTGCTTTTGAAAACAGTGCCATTGATGAGACAAGAAAATGGATATATTTCCCACACACTGGTGATGAAAGTATAGCTTTCATTCCCAATTATGACTTTTACTCAATTGCCAAGATGTTTCACTTTATAATTGTTCCAGATATTTTAATTTCTTATCAACAACTCTATAAAGAAAGGTGAATGGCAGTTTCTGGTAGCTAGTTAAAAGTTCTAGACGGAGCAAACACCTTATCCCAAAGGCCATATACCTCCCTCCTCCCACCAGCTTGCCTTCCCACTATTCTGGGAACCCCCCAAAAGAGACACTTGAAGTCTGGCCTGAATTACATAACTGCCAGAGGACATGTTAACACTGCAATACACGAACTTTTAAATGATTGCAAGAAATTCTCCCTGAAGGAATTCCTTTCTAGAATAATACAATGCTTAACCTGGAGCATATTTAATGTTGGACTGGAAATGGACACTAGAATAGAAGTTCCATGTCAGTTCCAGCCGGACTGGGGTTGGACCCTATGCACTAGCCCAGCACCCAGTATGGGGCATGCACTTGGCTTCCAAATGTTGAACGCATGAATGATTGCCTGATTACATAAGTCTTGAAGAGATGTTGTCACAACTAGATAGAAGACATCAACTTTAAGCTAAAAGGTGAAGACTTCCTCCTCTGGACAATAAGCTAGAAGCGTCATACAAATGGATTAAATAAAGAACCATCTACAGGCACCAAGTAGAAAATTGGCCATGCTTGACCAAATGAGGATGGAAACCAGCTCCTGACCAGCACTATAGAGGTGTGTCAAGGAGCAGAGCCCAAAAGGGCACCAGAGGTCACACGATCTCCCAGCAAATCCTCAAAGCCTTTCCCTCAGTCAGAGCATTTCTTTTAGTCTTATTCACTGTCCTCTGGCTTTTTTCTTTACAGCAAATGCCAGAAGAACCTGAGCTTATTGAGACAGATACAAAGCCTGTGAATTAGCTAAGCATCTGGCTCAGGGAAGTCCTTGAACAAATTTCCACTGAAATGCTCAACATTGGCACAGCCCTGATGCTACCCCAGCTACAGAACCAACTGTGGACCACAAAGGACAACTCTATTAGGTCCCTAACTGTCCTATTACTCCATAGTCTCCATCTCATTCCAGGGATTCTGCAGGTGCTCCTGAAAGGGCTTTCTAGGACTTGGCAAGAATTATGATTGGCTTCATCCTTTTCATACTGCTCAATTTTGTCCCTACAGCTGAAACTTGGCCAAGTGTGGTGAAAGGCAGCACGGATTGAGTGGAACGTGCCTGTGTTTGGAGTCTTGTAGATGTGAATACAGTGTGGTTTTGGTTTGAAAGATTATTATCCAGGTGCCACCATCCAGGGTGGAATCTTGAGCAAGATGATAACCCTCTTCTGAGGCTTCATTTTCTCACTTATAAAATGACTCACAAAGATGTCCTGAGATGTAAATAATCAGACATGTGGAAATATACTATGTAGCATGCCAGCTTTGTTATGATTCTTACAACAGAAGGCCTCATTTTGTTCTTCACTAGAGTTTGGGATCTTAAGGCTACCCCATTCCCAAAGGCTCAAGTGACTGGCAGTGTGGCTTAATGGTTAAAGCATCAGCTCTGAAGTCAATAACACCTGAGCTCAATCCTAACTCATCCACTTATTATAGCAGTTTTGTTTATTTGTTTTGTTTTACTCTTTTGATGCCTCAGTTTCATCTGTAAAATGGTGAGAAAAATGGCTATCTTCTCAGACAGCTGTGGGATTACCCAAGGTTATATACATATTACATTTAGCACGGGATCCAGTAAAGAAGAACCATTCAGCTGAAGGCAGGGCTGCAGCAGCTGTTATAATTTATTAGTCTGGTTTTCATTGCCATTATTAATTAATGGGGTGGTGTTTAATGCAATGGGAATTGACTCAGGCTTTACCCAGCTGGCTGAAGGATGGACAGGCCTCCTGATTTTCTTAGCTCATTGGGATATATGATGCAGCATAAAATTCACATCTGTTACTGCAGTACAAGACACATCCAGGACTGGCACCAGGGTTATCGAGAGATGATGTGGGAACTTCTGTCATGGGCTTCATAGCTGAGGACCATGATAACAACTGCTGATGTCTACTGAGCTCTATTTAGCAACTGTGAGCAAGATACTCTTGCAAGCATATCCCTACAAGATAGAGTCTAATCATCCCCATTTCACAGAGGGGCCAAACCAAGTATCAGCCAGCCTAAGCGGTGTGTCCAAGTTCACACCCCTAACAAATGGCAGAGCCAGAATTAGATGGGGGTCAAGCTGAATCCCCCTTACTCTGCTCAGTAGCAGGCTCTGACAGATTCTGGGCAATACTTAGAATCCAGCCTGGTGCTCGAGCCCGGTCTCATTGGAATGTCACAGAAAATGCTGCCTAAGATAAGGTCTCATAGCCGAAGTCCAGAGTCAACTTTCAAGTCAAGCTGAGGGGCTGTCTGGGGTCAAGGGGGCAGGATGGACCAACTAGCCGGGCTAGCGAGAACCCCTTGGTAGCCACCCTCCTGGGAAGCTCAGGATTCTCCGAGGATCGGTTTCAGAGGCGCTAGTTTATATAGGGAGGCCAAACTCCACCGCTGTGGAGCCGCCTCTGGGCCAGGGCATCCTTCCTGCCTTTCATTTCACAAGGAAGCTCTCCTGATCCCACTGCCATTGAGGAGGTTACAGAACAAGCGTCCCCTGTCTTCTCCACGCTTAGACAGCTTTAACTAGATGTTGCAGAAAGAGAGACTTCCAGATTATTACCCTTTTTGAAGTGATTTTGTTACTGTTTTAAATAACTCCATTTTGTGGCTACCTGTATCCTGTTTGGCTGATTATAGTTAAAGAACATGATAATTGCCTGCTTTCATTCGGCTCTAAAATAAGCCCCGAGCAGCATGCCCAGCCCAAGATTGGTGCTGCACCGCTGCACTCAGCAACTCAGTTTCTTCTTATTACAGATAACATGCCTTAATCCCCATGACATCCCCACCAGGCCACTTCAGCCGCAGGCTACAGCTGAGACCTTATCATTAGCATCTCTGGGCTCCCCAGACGGGTCTCTTTGAAACTCTGACGGAAGGCAGATAGGGTGTCTGAAGACAAAACTCAAAGTGCTGTAGAGAAAACCTAGACAGTCCTGTGTGCCCCTGTCCGCAGCAGAGCCTTGGATGACAGGCCCATGACACTGGGACTTGCTGAAAGCTCTTTTGCTGATCCTGCTCTTTTCCAACGACCAAGAAAAATATTTCTTCTAAGAATTAGAAGGTTCAATTTCAAAGGCATGAGCTCAACTCATTTCAACTTGTGAGCAACTGCAGGGACCCGCATTTATTAAACACCTACTGTGTGCCCATGAGGTCAGGTCCTTTATCTACAATAACTCATTGAATGAGCTCTGGCTCAATGATTTGCCAAAAAAACAGTCTTGAAGCAGCTTAATGTTTGCAACTACAGTCCTAGAAACAGAACAGGGAGGCATTTCACATGGAAACTCACCACAGGACATATTTGAGCATTTTTGAATCTGAAAGTATGAGAAGTAAAGTGACTCACCAGGGTAGCATGTAAAAATATGTATTCTTTGCCGAGCCATAAAATGTGTTCTCTGGGGCAGCTTTCAACTTGCAAGTGGTAGGACATGGCACGGGAACATAGAAAATTCTTAACAAAGCCATCGTCACCATGGGAAGCCTTAACTCGTTCTTACATCTCAGAAACCCCAGAGAGTGGAAGGCTCAAACTGTTGATCTGTTAACAGAAAATCCAAAAGGTGCCATCTCTTCTCTTCTTTTCTCACTGGTGGCCATGTCATCCCTTAGCAACTTCTTACAGAGACTGCACTGCTCTTCAAGGTCACCTCCACAGGTAGAACACAGCAGAAATGCTGAATTTACATGACCCTGGCCCCCCTGACCCTTTTGAGTCCCTGACACAAATCTAGTGAATGAGCACCCATCATTATTAGCAGGGAGAAGAAGCACCCTGTGGTCGCACCAGCCAGGTGCTCAGTGCACACAGTACTGGAGCCATCAGGGTCCAGTGCAGAACCCTGAGGAGTGAGCCATGGGGAAAAAGCCTCCCTCATCCTATAGGTGACTCCGGAGGCCTGTCAGCGCCACTTTTCATCAACAGGTGCTGATAATAGAAAACGAAGGCTAGTTGCAGAGAGTGGTCACGTCAGCATCTCACCCAGGTAATAAAAGCAGTAACAATAAGAAATCATCAATTACTTTCTGCCAGCATGGAGGCATTAGCCTTTGTGGCAAGGGCAGGGTTTCATTTTATAGGAAAAGAAATGGGCTCAGAAGGTGAAAACACTGCTCCAAGGTTATTACAGCTCTAAGTGAACCGGCTGCTTCGATCCCTAGGCAAAGGCTAACATGCGTGTGGGGGGTAAGAGCACCTAGCCGGCAGCTTGTTTATCCCTTCACTTGCCCCTTGCATGAAAATTAGCTCAACTGAAGGGGAAAATGGAATCTTGATTAATGCGACTAGAAAAGATTAAATTTCTTTTGCCTCTTTGAGTAAGAAATAGAAGGAAACAGCTGAATTCTGCTTGAGGAACGAGTTCATGCAAAACCCATTTGAGGCAAGAAACTGGGATGCTGGGGGGAGCTTCCTTGGGCTCTGCCAAGTTCATGCCTACATTTCACAGCCCTGCACCACGGTAATGCCTGTGCTGCTCTCAGCCCGGGGCAGGGCATGGGACTGAGGCTCGGCGACATTAGGGATGTTGGTTTCGCTGATGCTATTACTGCTACCGGTCACTCCCCACAGGTGTTACCTAGTGTTCCTGTGTTGCTTGGGCTCCAGCATCACGAATGGAGGGGTTAGTTGGTGGCTGTGACCATTTGTGTTCAGGACTGCACTGGGCATGTGGGGTGTGGGGGATACTAGGAGTTGTGAACACAGCCTCAATTCTGGAAGATTTTCCATGTGGATATCACAGGAAACCAGATTCAATATTTAGAGGATGTATGTGGTCTGAGGCAGACAGGCATGTTGGGTGTGGCAGAGACTGGCGCAGTCTCCCAAAGTCCATTTTCCTCTTCTGCCAAGCAGAACCCTGGCTTTGTGATATGCACATTTCCCAGGTTCATTTTGTAGTTAGGTGAGCCCTTGTGATGAAGCGGAAGTACTGTAATGGGACTAAATACTTGAATAAATAAACCTTATTTTACTTTAATAAATAAATAAAAGTATTCATTAAAACAAATTTCAATCAAGAAATTTTACATAGACTTTGGGACCTCCCTGGATCCTCCTTCTGCCAGCGTACATTGCAGATGCAATGGCTGGAACTAAGCAGCTGTCTTGGACCACGAAGTAACTTTGAGTTTAAAACGCCAGCAGAGGAAGGTAGAGAAAAATAGATGTGGTCAGGGTCCATGCCGACAACAAATTTATAATTTTAGACCTCCTTCACATAAAAGAGAAAAAGATTCCTATGTTCTTTAGCACCTTGTTATTCTGGAACTACCTATTATTTCAAGTAAAAGTAACTATTAACTGATATATTGGACTCAAAGTTGAGAAACTTTCACTATCTCTTGAAGCCAAATAAACATAAATGTGAACAAATATCTCTGTAAGAAATACTTTAGTCTGCTCTAACTAGGCGAGAAGATGACTGGGGGTTGGATAAACAGTCTGCAATCTGGAATCTGAGACACATCAGTGCAAATTCCATCGCACCACTGTGGGTGAACTTGGACAAGGCACTCAGTTCCTGGGTGCCTCCACTTCCAGATCTTCCTTTGTCAAATGGAAGTAATGGTAGTAGTCACGTCACGGAGTTGTTATGGGGATTCAGGAAGGTAATACACGTAAACTACTTGGAATGATGAAGAGGGCAGCGATTCTTACTGTTGTGATTGGGGATGCTTGAGCAGCAGCTTTAGTATTTCAAAGAGCCGTGAACTGGAATCTTCATGTCTCTGCATTCCAGAAAGTTTGGCTCAGAAACACACTGAGCCAAACACAAGCCAATCTGTCTTCTTGTTCCCTTCAATGCCACCTCTGACAAAGCATACTTCTGTGGAAATGGTCAGGTCAACAGGAAGCCAAGAAGCCATTACATTCATTACATGAGTGTTGAATATTAGACATTGGGGGGTGGGGCGGTGGCCGGCGTGAGAGAGCAGCCCTCCAAACATAACAGACTTCTCCTTTAACACCCTTGAGACTCCAAGTCCAGGGCATTGGCTGAAATGCAGTGTAATTATCAAGGACAGGGAGAGCTCCGGTCACTGGCCATGGAACCTGGACAGTTCCATCATGTAGAGACAGAAGAAATCGTCCAAGTCCTGAATTCTTGATGTGTCACCTTTCTAGAAAGGTATTTTCAAGAGCAGAAATAGCCACCACAGGGAATTCTACACAAGTCAACTATGTTAATGAATGTGTGGAGCAAGGTGAGGAAGACAGTCAGCAGGCCCCATAGGAAAAATATAGTCATGGAGGGGTGAGAACTCAGGCACGTGGTACCAAGTGCATAAAACAGACAAAACCGAATAAAGCAAAAAACACACAGCCCAGACAGAGGGGAACTATCAGTAGTTCTCAAAGCAAACGCAGACTATTAGCAAACAGTCCCTTTCTCTGCAAGCCAAAGACCAGGTGTGCCCAACTGGTCTTTGCTTCCTCAAGCTTAATCTGATTCACAAGGAACAAGGGAAGACCTTTTGGCAGAACCCACCAGGATGTTTGGTAAAAGCATGCATTATTCCATTTAACCCCCACCTGCAGGCAGGTGAATAATTCTTTTAGTTCTATTTTGCTGCTGAGAAAACTGAAATTTAGTGAGTTAAAGTTGCCCAATGTCAGGCAACTCAAAAGTCGACAGCATCTAGACTGGTACCATGGTGCTCTTGATTTAATATTTCTTGATCCTGGCTGTGCATGAGAAGCACATGGATGCTTTCAACAAGCATAAATGCCTGGGCTCCATCCCTAGATGGATTTCACATGAATCTCTTAGGGTGCAGCCTGAGCACAGGCCTGTTTTAAAGGTTCTCCAGGGATGCCAGTTGGATCCAGGCCCAAAGGCCCACCCCCAAGGCTGTGCCCTGGAGGTAACTGTTGCAAACTAACTATCTTTTGGGGCCCTTAGTGATTCCTTAGTGATTAAAATAACAACAAGAAGAAAATGAAAAGAGGAAAAAATGATCTCAGACATTTGGAGCTCTTATCCAAGAGCTAATCTCATCTCCTGCCTGCAATAGTTTTGTAATTTGCAGAGCACTTTCACATACTCTGTTTTAGCTAATTCTCACAAAATCCCGAGGTCCATATTTGAGTGAGGAAAAAAATGAGGCTGGGAGGGATGGGGAGTCTGGGCAAGGCCACCCAGTATAATTCTGATGCTCAACCCGGAGTGCTCTTAGCTCAAGCACAGCATATCTATCAAGAGGCCCTATCAGGAACCATGTATATTCACCTATGATTGGCTATGCACACACACACACACACACACACACACACATATACACATTTCACTTTATATATAAAATATATACATATTCACTTTTCCTGGATACTCAACATTGAATTTGAATCACTGGGGAGAAGAAGGGAGGAGATAAATGAATTCAAAGCAATTATTCTTAGAAGAATTCTAAGAAAAATATTTTGAAACTAGATGTTCTCTTAGTAATCATAAGAGGGGTGATGTCACTGCCAATGACAGCAGAGAGAACCCACAGAGTGTGGATTTTGAGAAATATGAAAGCAAGGCTCTTGTGAATATGAGTGAAAAAAGAAAAATAGCTAAATTGAAAAACCCTAAATGAGTCACTACCCAGGGAGTCCACTTTCGCTCTGTGGTAAGAATGAAGAAGTACTTGGAAGTTCTCAGTTTGAAACACAAAAAGCTGAGTGGGGGCATGGTATCTCATGAGAAATTACAGGAAGCCTGGGAACATAGCTTGCTTTAAAGAGTTATCAACTTCAGCTAAAAGAAATCTGCACGATGCTATCGCTCAGCTGGCCTCCCATCCTGAAAATTCTGCTTGTCTAGATAAGACACCGCTGAGCCAACATCTTCCTCAGCCACCTCTCCCTTCTCAAACAGAACTGAACGAAGCTCCATGCACAACACAATGCACCTGTACACAGAACCAGGTTAAGGGCAGAAGCTAGATATTCTCTCTCTGCTCAGACTACTGGATGTTTGAACCCAGCTCTCTTACACAAAGGCTTAGGGCAACTTCTTAGCCTTTCCAAGCCTTATTATTTCCATCTATAAAATGGGCATATTTACACCCATGGCCAGTGTTATAGGCATGCAGCCTGTGTAACTGCATAGAACCCTGTACCTAGATCCCAAGGTTAGTTGAATGCTCTGCTGTCACTATCTTGAAATTCTTAAAACATTTTGAACAAGGGACCCCAGATTTTCAGTTTGCACTGGGCCCTGCAAATTATGCAGCTAGTACTGTCCCACAGAATTGTTGAGAAGTACTGCAAGAGGTGAGATGTGTCAGCTGCAGCCCAGGTCTGGTGCAGTCTAGGTGCTCAGGGAAGGTAGCTATTGTGATCATTACTTTCACACTCCTGAAGATACTGGTATCTTCTTTGGTCCCTGGATACTAATGTCACATGTAAGCGGGGTAAACAGAGTCAAGTAAAAAACTTAGCTAAAATGACCAAGAGAGACCACTTTGTATCTAAGATTGCACACGCTGCTGCAGAACTTTCTCAAAGCTCCCTCAAGTTAGTAATTTGCACAAATCTATGGCTTCTCTCTCTTCCCCGTGGCCCTGTACACCCAGAAGTAGATATTCTTTCCCTCTGATGGCACTGCTAATTAAAACCACCATCAGGGGCAGCCCGGGTGGCTCAGTGGTTTAGTGCTGCCTTCAGCCCAGGGCATGATCCTGGAGGCCCGGGATCAAGTCCCACGTCAGGCTCCCTGCATGGAGCCTGCTTCTCCCTCTGCCTGTGTCTCTGCCTCTCTTTCTCTCTGTCTCTCATGAATAAATAAATAAAATCTTTAAAAATAAATAAATAAAATAAAACCACCATCAGGTCACCAGGTAAGTGATCAGACAATCGAGGGAAAGAATCCACTGCCATGTAAACAAGCATCATCTTGTTTTAGAGAGGGGCAGCCAGTCTGGACCATGGGATAGAGCTAAAGGGATATGGACAAAGGGAGGTGTTCTCTGTTAGCTCTTTCTGGAGAAGATGGTTTGTAGGGTTCTTGTCTATGGAACTCAGTTTTCAAAGCTGGATATAAGCAGATCAAATCAAGAAACCTTGTGCCATCCAAGCACTTGTCCAAGACACCGAGAGGAGAGAAAATAAGAGGTCAGTGCAGGGAACCCGTCTAGAGCTCTACCTGGGCTCATCCAGGTCCCCAAAGCAACTCAGCCTCCAGGCATCCTGTGTTCAGGGGCGACTTCTATCCCTGAGTACTGCCAGGTACTTTCAGCTACACAGCCTCTCAGTGCTCCTGAAATACAGGTCTTCTCTGAATGAAAGGACTGTCACCCTTGTGCTTGGAGTAGGCACTGCAGTGCCCCAACACAGAGGCCCCCTCGCTAGGCATCTGCCATGGGAAGCCTGCTGCGTGTTGTGAGAGTGCAGAAGGAGCACCACCTGGTGCCAAGCAGAAAGCAAAGCCAAAACTGAGCAAAGATCCACAACAATACAAATCACAGCAGCAGCTACCAATTATTGAGCCTTTAATATATGCCAGGCACCGTGTACGAACTTTCTGCTCATTATTATCTCATTAAGTCTGACGGCAGCCTGCGCAAGCAATTGTAATTATCACCTTCATTTTCCACGTAAGGAAACCAAAGTTTAGAGAGGTAACCTGACTCATTCTAAGGCACACAGCTAGTAAACATCACAGGCTGGATTTGAATTCAATCCATCAACTCCAAAATGTAAACTCTCATTGCTCTTGTGGCCTTGATGTGGGCCCTTTCGAAGAGGCCTGTGAGCATTTCAGCCGACTCCCAGATGACAACAGATGCTATTAGATTTGAGTAAAGTCCCTGGTCCTTCCCTTTTCTCAAATATGTTAGCTACTCTCCTAGGAAAAGAAAGTTCTAGATTCATGCCAATCACACTTCACTCACATCAAGGAGAAGACTGAGAATTTAAAATCCCACTACAACCTTTTCCCTTCTCCCACCAAGCTGAAAGGAGTATCGAAGAGGAAAAAGGAAAAAAAAAAATTTGTTAAAGAAGTTGAAAAATATGCTTTCGAATGAGAAACACGTGTGTGATTATTCTCATCTTTTGTCTTCCCCCACCACTGAGTCGAAAACAAGTGAACACGATACAAACGCACACATTCACATAAAGATAGGAACAACCAGGGGAGCAGACAATCCAGAAGCTGCCCTGGGAAGCTTTAAGAAGTCACGGAAAACTCCATGGCAACGCAAGCCCAGCTCCGAGTGGAGTTTTCAAGCACGTGTACAATGACTCCTGGCCAAAAAAGGGGGAAAAAAAACTGCACTTGAATTTTAAAAAGGGAATTGAACACACTGCTGCAGGCGGGCTGGGGGCAGGCGAGTGTGTCAGAGATTGCAGAAGTGCTGGAGTTGTGCCAGTTTTTTATATCATTTCTTTTTTCTCCTCCTTCTGGCACAAACAAGCTATGGAATCTCAAAAATTGGGTCATCATTTTTGAATTCCCTGCTTTCAGCACAGCGCTCAGTTGGTCTTGTGGACTGGCTTAAAAGTCCGATTTCCTGAGCTAACACTTCCTGGCCATTCAGCTGCAGGGAGTCATAACGAGCGGCCTGCCTTTCCCACCGGCAGCTCCCACCGGCAGCGGTTCTCACAGGCGAGCCCAGGTCCACTTCTCTAGTGCCTGCTATTATGTCCTTAACAGCATCAAATGTGCCCACGAAAGCACCACTTCAAAGGCTGCCATTTCCTGGGAGGCCAAGGGAAGGGTGACATGTTGGTTCCCGGTGAGGTGGCAGGGGGACCTTACTGACATCTTGATCTAGTAGGGGGATGGCTTTTCCCATAGACTTTTGTGTCCCCAAGAGCACGGCTGGCCTGCCTAGGAGAGACATGGGGTCACGCAGAAGCTGTCATACGCAAGCTTCACTTAGGGCCAGGTGAGTAGTACCCACTGCCACTGGAATTTGGCATCACCTGGGTTTTCTTCTAGCAGCAGATTTAAATTCCCCTCCATCTGGGAGCAGGTTCTGAGAGCTTTCATTTGATTTTCTCAAATTATATCGACAGGTCTGTAAATGTCACTTTTCATCCCCGATTTCCAGATTTCCAACAAGCTTCCCCAGTTCGCCAATGTGAGGCAAAATACACTTCTCGTTTTTAACCAGGGGAAAACGTTTCCTACTTCTTTGCCATCACTTGCTCAAGACTGCTACAATTGCATCCCAGTGCAGGCTCTGACTTCAATATTGGCCTCCAATAAACCCTATGCTGGGTGAACAGGAAACTCATTGTGAGCTGAGTTTCTGTGACTCTTAACACTCATGCAAGAGGCATCAAATTTCAGCAAGATCTTCTGGAGCATGAACACAAGTACAAACCAGCCATGGGGTCAAGTCTGGGCTTGCTTTATTTGACCTTGGTTTGTTTTATTTTATTTAGGCAAACTTTTTTTCAGGGGGCGCAGGGGACCATAAAATCCTTACCTTTTAAAGGAGCCCATTGTTAACAGTTTGTTCATCACAGCTCCCTCGACCTCACCAAAAAAGTCTCCAGTCTGCAGGGAAGAAAAGAAGAGCCCGAGAGGACGCAGAGATAAACTATGTGCCCAAGCACCAGAGAAGAATCAGGAATGGACACAGCGTGCGTTCCAGTGCTGACAGAAGCAAAAGGCAGGTTTTCAGGACCACGGTTACATAAAAGTGGAAAATGTCTTAATAGTCAGAAGAAGTTATGGGATTAGGGGCAGACTAGTAGGCAGATGGGAATGTTCCATGGTACAAGGCAGGGGCGGGGGTGGGGGGCATCGCATCACATTGCATAACGTGTGCACACGTGCGGGGGCACGCGCACACGGTCAGATGGGGTAAGCATTAATCTGTGCTCAGTCCCTTGTGATTAAAACACTACATCATAGACAGGAATGGGCTTAGAAAGGGCTTCCTAGGCAGTAATAAAAAGGATTGTTTATAATTCCTGGATGACCTGTTTAGGGAAATACAGCAGCTCTCTTCATCAGCCCTATAAATTTCCTGCTGTTGAGAATACATCCTTTCTCACCATCACTTTCTGAGGATCCTCGTAATTTTGTCCCTGGGCAGTTAACTATGTTGACAAATAAGGCAGGCCAGAGTGCAGCCCCTTCAAGGGGCAGCATGGCCAGGCTGACCCTTACCTGTGGGGCTGTCTTGGGAGCATTTGGGAACTAGCAGCCCCTTCCCCACCACCAGGCTGATGTTCGAGCCTCAGACTAGATCTTGGTCTTGGCTGAGATATGCAGACTCTGAATGGTGGGATGAAGGATTAACATCCTGGTGGATCCCTCTAGTCTCTTGGAACTGCTTGCATCAGGGTCTCTTGGGGGAAGGTGAATGCCATGCAGCAGAACAGAGCTTGGGGCAACAGCCTTCCTCTGCCAACGCCCTGGACTGAGCCGGTGTAGATCAGTAGAGAGCCCCCAGGTCTACTGTGGGTGCTCGCAGGATTTATAGCTCATGTGTGGGTGGGTGGAGGGCATTACTCTAAGAGCCTGAATTAATAAATTCCATAGGCTTTGTATTAGCTAAATCCCGATTCAAATTACCACTGAGTGACTTCAACCACGCTCCTGGGAATTTTCAGGCAGAAAGGCATATAAAGACTTTGCCAAAAAGTCAAGAAAGAGAGGAGGAAGAAGAAGGAAATGACATTTCACTGGCTGAATGTGGAGCATTGCCTGTTTCATTCCGGGGGAAACTGGAACCTTTTGCAAAGGCTGTGGGTGTGTGCTGCCGCTGGGAGCTAGGACGTTTGTATTTTGTGTGTATAAATATGCCAGTGTCAATGGAACTGGTTGTTAGATGAAGAAGAATTATCCTAATTGGGGTGCAGGAAAGCAGACAACACGGAACAAGCTGGGGCAGAGCAGGCCGGCAGGCTCCTGGGCCGCGCTGCAGGCCTGCACCCGGGGAGCTCGGCTGGGAGCAGCGCCGCATGCACGCCCGTCCTGGCTGGGAACGAATGGTTTACGCTGCTGGCTAGTGGAGAACCCACCACTGCAAGGTGTCCACATGCCCTTCCTCCCCACCTTGGGACCAGGTTCCTATCTCAGCCCTCCACCGTCACGGCAGGGGGCAGGGCTCCTCCTCACAGGTGGTTAACTTGGGTTCCTGCTCCACTGACTCTTGGATGTCGGGGTTTCTTCTCCCAGCCACACAGACATGGTATCAGGGACCCCTGGGCTCTCCTGCTCTCAGACTGGCCTCGCTTCACGGGCCCACTCGGACCTAATCTTGACCAACTGTCCCATGTCCGGCGGTGCTCAGCGTCCGAGGAGACAGGGTGTGGGCAGTTTGATTCCTGACTCTATTTTTTTTCACCCATCACAGGTGCATTTAAGAATCCCACAACCTTTTCATGGATAAGAAGGAAAACTGAAGTACGATTCCACATGTGACCTGGAGCCAGTGTTGATAAATTAACAAGGCATTAAGCTCAGACTCCTTAGGGACTTAAGGACAATTAGCTAATTTATTTGGCATTAATAGTACTGCTGACTGCTGAAGAATTTCAAGTGATTTAAATGGGACTTCATTATAAAATGGTCCTCTGCCATCCTCCATTTACAGAGCCTGCCAGGAGGCTCAGGCAGGTCACGTGATAGGCCCACCACCCCCTACACCAGGGAAGGAAGAGGGGTACCAGAGACCATGCATCTCCTTCTCTACTGTTACTTTGTCATGTCACACTGCTAAACACATCTGTATTTTACCTTCTTTGAATATGCTAATTTAATTTCAAATTGCAGAAAAGGTTTTCTATGCACAAAGTTTTAAAGGAGAAACCTGTTTTCTCTCTGCCAATACTATTGGTTTGAACTCTTATTTTGTTTTTCAAGCATAGTGGAGATTTCTGTGCTCAGCCCCACTGCTTGGTTTCTTCCCATCTCTTTCCCTCCTGTCCCACACCCCACAAGGCTCAGTCAAATGAAGAACATTCTTTGCCTCTTTCTGGATCCTTGTCCCTCAGTGTTGAGAGCTCAAGTTAATCCCTGAACTCAGGTAGCTGATTTTTAAAAAGCAACAACTAGAAAGGAGCCATAAAGAATAATAAAGTTGGAATACATATATATGTATGTGTATCTGTGTATATATATGTGTATATATATATATACGTGTATGTGTCAAATATATATATATGTATATATTCATATATGGAAAAGTATCTAAATATCAAAAGAAGGAAATCTCCTTAAAATTTCCCAAACTCTTTAAAGCACCTCTATCCTTGAGGCAAAGAGTTCTATAAATTGAACATTTTATGAGCGAGAAAGCAGACCCTGGGCTCTGCCCCCACCCCGCAACTGGGAGGTAAAAACTCTTTGGGGCCTGCTGAGAAGTAGGCTGTGACATTTTTAGAGGGATAGAAATAAGGTTTTATAATCTCCTGGTATTACCTCTTAAATATAGATCATTGTCTCAAAGTTTTAACACCATCCTTTGCTCCCCCATACCCCAAGCACATCATGAGCTCCTTACTCAGAGCTGGTAGAAATTTCTCACTCACCTGTGTGTAGTCTTCAGACACCAGAATAAACCCATTATTGTCTATGAGGTAACAGTTCACAGTCTAGAAAATTAAAAAAATATACCAGAGTTTTAACTTTGGGTCCTCAGACTGCTTTTACACAAAATGACATACTTGTAACCTGAGAGAAACCTCCTTGAGGTTGTTTTGGGGGGAATTGGAAATGCTTGCTGGCTCTAGGAGTTAAGGCCATGGTTACGCTGACCCCAGTGTTTACTTTGCCAAACTGACAAACAAAAACAAAACATTAAGCAAGCCTTGAACATCTCAGATTAGGATAAAGAGAATACACATTAAAAACTTAATTACAGGGACGCCTGGGTGGCTCAGTGGTTAAGCATTTGCCTTCAGTTCAGGTCATGATCCTGGGGTCCCGGGATCGAGTCCTGCACTGGGCAACCTGCTCAGAGGGGAGCCTGCTTCTCCCTATGTCTATGTTTCTGACTCTCTCTCTCTCTCTGTGTCTCTCATGGATAAATAAATAAAAATTAAAAAAAAATTACAGTTGGTCTTCCTTGGTTTTTGTTTCTCTCTCTTTTTTCCCTTTCTATGACCTGAAGACTATTCCCAGGAACAGTGTTCACAGGCTTGGAGTCTGTATTCGCAGTGGCTGAAGTGCAGGCTGTTTTGAAAGCAAAACGCCAGCACAATGTCATTACCCTAATGATGTATTAATGAAAACACTGTGTCAGCTCAGAAGACCATCAGGGGACCAGGTAATATTTTTTAATTTGTTCATAGACTTAGGCAGGGGGGAAGGGGCAGACTTCTGTTAAAGGGGCCCCTCAGGTCTCCTAAAGGTTTTCAAACTGTGTTTTTAATTGGGAGCTGGATTTGGGGGCAGGGCTGTTAGCTTTTGGTAGCTCAGACTTATAAATTGTAGAAAGCAAGGTAAACCCAAACTTCTGCTTCCCCACACTACTTTAATCTCAAGTGAATGATTTGCTACAGGCTAAGTTTTAATTACAGTGCTGTGGAGTTTAAACTTAAGGTTTAATTCCATCCTTGATGTAACTCAGTTTCTATTTATTGCAGCTTTTCCATACCGACTGCAACATTTAATTTGTAACATATCTTTACCCTGAGCTAAATTCCCCCTAGCTCCAGGCCACCGCATGGCTGTTTTCTGGGACGTTGACCTATCCGTGGAGTGGTTTTAGTTAGACACAAAAGTCCAGCAATGAGTTGGTCCGAAAGATTCATCCTTTATTACTAGGTAGTGGTGGAGAATCAGCAGAAAATTAAAAGCCTTGCTGTCACCTTTTATAAAAGAGTTGGCTGCTTTGGTGAGTAATAGGATTTGTCTCAATTATACAGAGGAGCCAGAGTGAATGACTTAGGTAACCTGGTTCCACTCTATTTGAAGAAGCTCTTAGTGTAAGGACACTACCTGGGCCCTGCTGGATGATAGTCTTGACCAACTTTCTCCACTTTTAGGAGACAGCATTATGAATGTAATCCCATAGAGCTGTGCTGTCTACTGTGGTAGCCACTAAATACATGCAGGTTTAAATTCAATTTTATGTGAATTAAAATTCAATAAAATAAAAAAAATCTAGTTCTTTAGATACACTAGTCACATTTCAAGTGCTCTGCTCTACCTTAAGCTGGTGATTATATTTGTGGACATTCCTATCACTGCAGAAAGTTTTCTAGGACAGGATAGCAATGCTTTCGATTACATTGATATTCCTATGAGTTTTAACCCACCTACACTGGGTCATGTTAGACAAATCCATATCTTTGCTTACTTCAATGTCATGAATCTCGTTTTGTAGATATAGACACTGAAGCAAAGGGAGGTTAACCTCCATTCAATCAATAAATACACAAATACAGAAGTGACCTCCACATTTGGATATTGACTAAATCTTCCCAGTTGTAGAGAGAATCCAAAGTCATCACATCCACCTTCATCCTTAATTATAAAATCAGTTCCTACTCAAACATGCCTAGCCAATTAGTACCCTTGCCATTAGACCTGTATATTTGGTCATTATCTCTCTGTCTAATGTTGTATATACTGGATAACATAAAACAAGTACAAGGCAAATAGATTAAAAAGTCAACTGAAAATCTTGAGAAAGAGGGAAGATTCCATGAAATCCATGAAAGTGATGTTGGAGATCATCTCCAATCACAGGATAAGACACTGGCCCTTAGGAATTCCCAGAGCAATCTCATAGAGTTGTGCTAGGCTATAGTCTAAACATAGACTAGTGATCCAGTCATGTGGATCAGATTAGTCAACATCCTACCAGAAATGGGAAGAGGAACAGGAGGGCCAGTCAAGGCTCCTGGAGTATTATATGCCTAAGCTTCCACTTTATCCAAAAATACTTCAGATTTTGCTCCAACATAGTGGGCATGGTCTTCTAGGTAAGGACTAAGCATTTGTTTCTCTATACCGACTACCAATTGGCATTTACTTTTTGGGCTATGTTTCCATTTAACATGTTTTTTTTAAAAAATTCACTTCTCCATTCCCTAACTCCCTCTTAAATTAGGATTCCATGACAGGAACTTGGTGGCAGAAGACATGCTGTACCATGCTTATTTATGGGTAGTTTGAATTTCAAGTTTACACTGATTATAAAAAGACTTGGTTACCCTATCAAGCAAGTAGCAGATAACTGCCAGCATCATGATTTACAAATCATTGAGAACACCAAGGCCAAAATCAAGGATGCTGTATCATTGATGGACACCTGGGTTACTGAATCTGAAAGTGTCATTTGGTTTTTCAAATACTGTTGAATATTGGCAATACTGTTTTGTTAGGTAAATTTAGTGACCCTGGTGATTTCCTGAACAAACCTCCCTGCCAACAAGAGCTTGGATTAAATTACTGGCAAGTGCAGTGGAGGTGAGTAAGCCAATGGAGTTAGGTGAGCAGAATACACCGGGTTATGGGATGGTCTGGACAGAATTGCCAGATGCCAGTCTGATCAATTGTTTTCTTTCTCTCTCTTTACAACAAATACCATGCAGTTGTCTTCTCCATACTCTACCTCCCCTCCCAGTAAAAGAAAACAGAGGAGATATTTTCTCAGTTCCCTTCCTATGCCACTTTCTCCCCAAATTAAGTCAACCACCTTGGAAGGTGTCCACTTACTGTCCTGTCCTAAGGGGGGACAGACAGGCAGAGGGGCTTGGAGGTTCTGTAAATTTTGATAGGTATTATAGGTGCCTACTCCACAGCTACCCTTGATAACATAGGTAGGGATGAGGTTGTTTGAAAAAAAATGCAAAGGCAGAGAGAACTTGATTTAAAAAAAAAAATCTTTCTTCAACTATTGGGTAAATTCAAGATTGCTCAGAGAAGTTTGATTCCCATCCCTAAGGCAGATTGGGTAGATCTCTGAGGTTAGAGCCCACAGCTGGGCCGTGGGAATTGGGCAGTTACAGGTGGTAACAAGAGCCAGGGAGGGAAGGTACTTGGGAGTGAGAAACACTGCATGGGGCTTGTGTTACCAGGAAGGTGGTTTAGCTCCGAGACTGACATACCTGCTTCAGAATCAGAGGCTCTGACAATTGCTAACAGTGTGACTTTGAGCCAAGTCTTTTAACAGTGTCTTGGTTTTCTTCACTGAAATGTGCAGCTACCAACAGCTCTGATAGGGTCATGAGGAAGATTCAATGGGTGGATGACTGCAGGGTGCTGAGCACAGTGTAAGGTGCACTGGGCATAGTAAGTCCTCAAAGAACCCGTGCTTACATCCACTCAGCAAACAATGTTCATTGAGCACCTACTATGTGCCATCTTTATAAATACCCTGATGCTACAAATTTAGAGTTCCTCGGAAAGGGACGTTGTTTCATAGTTCATAGCAAGAGATTGGGCAGGCAGGTTGGCTGAACTTTTCTGCTTTCTGTTTTGCCATTTCTTTCATGGGATGCCTTCTGTTTGTTTTGATTGGTGCAGGCTGAGGAATGATTTGAAACAAGTCACTTAGAAGCCCGGTATCACTCCACCTGTTGTTTTCACTTGTGAGGAGTGAGGGAGAGACAGAGTAGGGGAGGACTGGTTCTTCCAGTCCCAGGGTGGGGCCTGGGTCTCTGCATTGCAGGCACACAAGGGTACCACTCCTTCCTACTTTCCTCCAGCTCTCACAACTTCAATCCTGATATTTGTGGAACAGATGGACCCTTACTTTACACCACATGATGTGTCCACTCATCATTGGTCAACTAGCACATCAAGGCACTGTCTTTGAGAAAATTTGTAGCAAAGTGGTTATTTTGGCAAGAAGTGTGGTGCCCTTGCCCTCAATAGCTGTTGCACTGACGCTCAAACCCCCTCCTGACTGGGCTGTGGTTCCAGAGATGGAGGCACCAGGTTGCTTAGATTTAGCCCTCCCCTAGTGTATCCTTCAGATTCCAGAGGAAATGCCTATAAGGACTTACAAAGTCTAGTCATGGGGCACGTGGGTGGCTCAGTGGTTAAGCGTCTGCCTCTGGCTCAGGTTGTGGTCCTGGGGTCCCGGGATCGAGTCCCACATCAGGCTCTCCGCATCAGGCTCCCCACATCAGGCTCCCTGCAGGAAGCCTGTTTCTCCCTCTGACTATGTCTCTGTCTCTCTATGTCTCTCATGGATAAATAAATAAAATCTTAAAACAAATAGACAAAGTCTAGTCATGATTATTAATCTCGATTCCTTTGGAACAAGTGAGGGCAGCGGCTGCAATTGAATATGAAGTTTTAGATACATTCATTGCCCTCAAACAGCTCCTCCAAATGCCCCCAGAGAAGAGAACTTCCTCATCTTCTGCTCTTTGCAAAATTTTGGTGCTCTCATCAGGAGATGGTGGCTGTTGGAAAGGTGAGCAGGAGAAGGAAATGAGAGTGAGAGACAATAGTGTCATGGGCACGGCTTTCCTTCTCCACTTCCATCTGAATGCCAACCATGTGTCCATAGATGCAGTGACCGTGGCCACCAACCTCAGTGCCTCACATGTAAGTGTTCTCTGTGAGAGAAGCTCTTCTCATGCTTCAAACACTGTCTTCAATGTCATCTCCTTCTCCCTCTTCAGTTGACTTCCAAGTTGCCTCCCTAGGGAAGCCTTCCTGACTGTCCTGTGTTTGTTTAATTCTTTAATTCACAGCACTTATCACAGCTGATAATCACATACACTTATCTCCCCAGCCAACTGTTTCGTTCCAGTAGGAAAGGAGCCATTTCTGACTCTACTTCGGATCAAATCCCCAGGGGTCAGCAGCTAGCAGGCACATAAGGGCTCAGTAAACATGCTTTGAGGGAATAAGTGTCTTAAGTGTTGCCTCTGGAGCTCTGAAGTTGACTGGACAGAACAGAGTTCCTTAAAAGCCTTCAATCAGGCCCACTGCCAGGCCCCCCCAAGTCACATAGCTCAGGCACTGCCTGGGCCAACCCGAGATGTATACTCTTCAAGATGGGAAGACATCTGGCCATACTGACTCCACCCAGCAGCCCAGGGCACTCCAGCCAGGGCCCAGGGAATCCACTGATGGGGGACACAGAAGGGCTGGAATGGGTCCAACGCAAAGCATGTCTTATAAGTCTGAGGGAGTTGGGCCAGGTCTTCAGCACAGAGGAGAAGCCAGAGCATGTGAACTTAATGAGCCCTCACAGCTGTTTTTAATGGGGCCCTGATCACTGGAGGGCAGTTGGGGGAGAAGGTGGGACACGGTCTCAAAGGCTTAATTAAAAGTCATGAAAAGAAAATGACACACAGAAAGGGTGTGCTGAAAGGGTGGGAAGGGGCTTGGTTGGGAAGACAGGACTGGCATTTCCTTTTTTTTTTTTTTTTAAGATTTTATTTATTTATTCATGAGAAACAGAGAGAGAGGCAGAGACACAGGCAGAGGGAGAAGCAGGCTCCATGCAGGGAGCCCGACGTGGGACTCCATCCCGGGTCCCCAGGATCACACCCTGGGCTGAAGGTGGTGCTAAACCGCTGAGCCACCCGGGCTGGACTCGCATTTTCATTTTAAACTATGTCAACCAGTTGCCTGAAGCCAAACTTAGAGTTGAAATGGGAAATGAACAATCATTACATAGGGCAAAAGGAGAACATTTGAGCATCAGATCAAGCTCAGAAAATATAGCAAACTCAATGCTTAACTTTCCAAGCCTGTAAACTTTTCTTGACATTTGTATGGGGGCTTATCCCAAGGCTCACTGATGATCATTCGGCAGTGAGGAGAGCATGCATTTTGTGCTTGCTATACCTGGGGGAGACTGCAGATGTGCCCAGAGTGCATATGCCATTGCTGTCTGAGATTCAGACCACTAACTCTGAGGGAAGAAAAAGTCTGCAGACATTTTTGGCTTATAGCTGACCTGTTTGCCAGGAGCTGTGCCATGCACTTTTAAATATATTATCTCATTCATTCCTCACCATTATCCTGTGAGGCAGATATTCTCAACCCCACAGAGATGTTCAGAAACTTGCTCAAGGTCATATGGCTGTCAGAGTCACAATATGAAGCTAGTTATTCTAACTTCATATGCTGGTCCTTTAACCACCATGCTACCTATCACCTGTGAAAATATTCATTGAACAACAAATATATACTGGTTGTTTCTAAGTGGCACCCATTTCCACTTCCTTTTATATGTGAGGATGTACAGAGGCAGTATGGATATAGGAAAGTTACTGCTTCTGGTTTTATTCATCAACTTGTTTAACCAGCTATTCATCTGTTTATCCATGCAACCACCTAGTAGCCAATCAACCAATCAACTATCCAAAAACATCATCCATCCCACCAGCCAACCAACCATCCACACTAACCCAACTAACCAATGAACTATCCTTAGATCTCTTGGTGTAAATTGGGATTAGTAGTTGTACCCATTATACAAGTGAGGGCTTAACACAGGGCTTCATGACACTGATTAATCAGTATTATCATTGGGCTGTGTTGTCTTGAGCTGAGTACTCCAATATGTAATCAATGTCTCAAAGGTAGAGAGGTTTGAGGCTGCTTGGCTGTTTTATGAATGGCATTCTCAAACTTACTGAAAAGGTTAATGATCATAAAATGCTCTTTTCTAAGGGAAAATTATTTTTAATCTGGTGGTCTGAGAAAATTGGGCTTCTGCTAAAAAGCTCATTGGTTTTTACTCTTTGGATAGTGACTCATACAAAAATTATGATCTTTACGGACTGAGCATTTTGTGTTTTAACTTCATCCTGGACTCCCTTTTATATTTCTCTCCTTGTTTTTGCCTACTTTTTTTGAAATATAGTTCTCATTTATTCTTTCTTTTTTTAAAGATTTATTTTAGAGAGAGAAAGCACACACATGAGTGGGGAGAGGGGCAGAGAGAGAGAGAGAGAGAGAATCTCAACCAGACTCCCTGGTGAGTGCGAGGCCCAGTGCTGGGCTCCAACCCAGGACCCTGAGATCAAGACCTGAGCCAAAAATCAAGAGTTGGCCACTTAACCAACTAAGCAACCCAGGCACCCCTCTAATTTATGCTTTCTATGTTGAAACTAAATTTGGTTGGGATTTCTCAAATCCCTGTGGTAACCAGAAGGACAATAAACATGATTATTTATAAGTTCCAATTCATGTATTGACTAATGTTTTAACTAATGCAGAGAAAGAAAGGCTACCTGAGCCACCACGAAAGGCCCCTGCACACCTGCTTGCTCTGAATTGAGGGGCAGAGGACGTATGAGATTGAATACTGTGAAAACATAAATCCGATGGGTAGACTTAGGACAGTGGTACATTTTTTTCTTCTATTGCTCATGAGTGGGATTCAAATTCCTCTTCCCAAAAGAGTGACAGAGTGGGAGAGAGATAAAAAGGAAGGGAGGGAAAGAGTAGAGTTCTGAGAGAGAGCATTACACCAGAATGAATAATTCTGGATTTTCAACTCCTCAGATTTTTAGCTCATTTATTACATGAAATTAAGCAAGTCATTCAATTTCTCTCATTTTCCATTTCCTTCTCTGCCAAACAGTATGAGCATTCCTATCCATTTCATTGGGTTGTTACCAGGATGAGAAGAGATAAAAGCTTTGAGAACTATAATGTGAACTTCAAAGGGCAGTAATTTGTATTATTTCTTATAAAATGCCAAAATTCCAATAGTGCTGTCCATGGCATATTTATTTATTTATTTTGAGATAGAGACAGAGAGAGAGAATGTGGGTGGAGGGGAGCAGGTAAGTGGAGGGGGAGGGCTGAGGGAGAGAGAGAATCTCAAATAGACTCCCCACTGATCCTGAGATCATGACTTGAGCCAAAAATCAAGAGTCAGATGCCTAACTGACTGAGCCACCCTATGTGGGACATTTAAAGCACATTTTTCCAGCTCTCAGAAACTAGCTGATTAGGGAAGGAAGGAAGGAAGGAAGGAAGGAAGGAAGGAAGGAAGGAAGGAAGGAAGGGAGGGAGGGAGGGAGGGAGGGAGGGAGGGAGGGAGGGAAAGAAAGAAAGAAAGAAAGAAAGAAAGAAAGAAAGAAAGAAAGAAAGAAAGAAAGAAAGAAATTTCCTTGGGTTTTTGCAGCTCAGTCAGGAGCAATCTGTCAGACAAGGCTGTATTTACAGTGGCACTCCCTCTGTGAGAAGGCACCCCCTGTCAGGTCCCCTTGACCAGGGCAGAAATAGGGCCAGGGAGCTGTCTTACCTCATCATCACAGCTGATGGAGCATTTGCCATCCAGAGAGGCACACTGTGGGGTCAGGTGAAAGCAAGGGGAAATGCGTTACTTGGACATTCCAGCATCTGCTATGATTGCCACTTAATTATTCAAGGACAAGCTTTAAGAAGTCCTTGCCTTTTATGCAAATACCAAATTTCAACCAAAGGGAATGCTCCAAGATGTGTCTTGTCTGCCTTCCCCAGGATCAATACCAGTTCCAAAGAGTAATATAAAAGACAATTTATTGGGAGGTAACTGGCTCTTTTTCATTTTAATTTATGTTGTCTATTTTAATTTACATTGACATTCAATATTGATATCTTTTTAAGATCTCAAGTCTTTGAGTAATAAAAAGTATAACTGTGCTGTTACTTAATTTTAAATTAATAGATCCTAATGGCTTTTTTAAAAAAAACCTCTGTTTTCTTAGTCTATAGTTTCCTAATGTGTTAATTTAAGCATTTATTTAAGAAATACCATTCCAACAATTCGAATTGAGCAAAATTGCCATTTCTAACAAATTACTAAACAAATACCACTAAGACTGCTCAGTACAGAGAACACAGTACAAGGCAAGAAGGCTCCCAAATTCTCCAAGGCAGAGAAATCCTCTGGTCAAAGAGGGTAGATGCATGCTTAGTCAGATCTAGTTATGCAAAGGACTTCAAAAGTGAAATAAAGAAATTCACAAATCAACAACCAGACATCACGAGATTAGAGAAAAGTCACTATGGAAAATCACAAAAGTCCCCAACAGGTAAAAGAAAAACTTCTCCTTTGGAAGGTCATTCTCTTGATTTCACAATTAAAACTGTTTATAGGAGCAAATTGCCTGCTTTCCCAGCATGTGGCGTCTAACATGCTGACAACCTTTTATTTTGCAGTGAAATGAAAGGTAATCTGAGCAGCCAGCAGTTCATTTTACAAACATTCATCGGAAATCTGGCACTTTTAGGCTCCGGGTACCCAAATGTGAACACCTGTATAATAACAGTGCCGCTAATGCTTCAATACACTGATTATAACTTACCTGTCTGCTGGCAGTCCAGAACTTCCTCTGGAAAAATTCAAGTTTCATCTGAATGCCTACAGCTGGGACAAATTATAAATAAAACAAGGCATTAGAGATTCCTTCACACAATTATTTAAGATTATCATTGAAAATCATCTGTCACGGCAAGAAGCTGATGCAAGCATATCAGATAAGAACGCTTAAAAACTAAACTTACAGTGAAGTCTACAACCACGACATTTTATCTTTCAGGTAAGGAATTCTCAAGGTTAATTATACTCACAGAACTTTTGACATAGAGCAAACTGAGCACAGTGCAGGTGACTCTTTGGAGCCATGTGACCTGTGTGTTTCTAAAACTCATACACTTGTGGTCACTCCCCTCCCCAACCCAGGCTAAAAACAGGAATGAAGAAAAGACAGCATATTTAGAAAACCACTGCATCTTCAGAGTTCTTGTTACAGTTATTACCGTATGAACTTGCATGTCTAAAATGTATACCATGCATGTGTTTTTGAGATATAACATTTGGAAAGCACTTGTCATGAGGCTGGTGTTTGGAAGTGAGTCACTTGACTATGATGTGACTTAGTTAAACTGGCCCCCAGTATCCACATCTCAATGATGATGATTTTCCCTCCCCAGGAACTTTGAGGGAATTATGCAGTTCTGTTTGGTCATGAAAGGATCCCTCGAGCAACAGTTCCTCTAGTGACGGAAACATACAGAAAGAAGAAGTTAAGAAAGTGACTTGAAATTTTGGGATGTAGCATTTGGTGGAACCTTAGAACGAGGACACGAACAAGCTCATGCTGTTTCTCTCCGTGAAGCCAAAATGATGTAATGCTTGAAACCATTTCGGAAAGTGCTCAAGGCAGAGCAAAAAGCTCATCACATGGTGAGAAGATGTTAGAGGAGTCTGGAAAGACAGAGTGAGATTCTGGGCTGGAAACACTGGACCCCACACGGGACACCATTTATCCCAGGGCAGTTTTGCAAACCTCAGTCCGTTGCACACAACCTCACCAATTTTGGCCACATCTGCACACCACCGGTATTGTTAGCTATCTTTCCACACTTTTTCTTTTACTTAAATACCTAAAGTAACTTCAACTGAAATAATAATTGCCACCAAAGGAAATACACAATTATGAAAAAAAAAGTTCACTCAAGACTCTTAAGATCTTGCATGTCGCCATGTTTGATCCCCCTCAGGTAATCATTGCCATGCTGACTTCAGGAAGTGGAAGATTCCTAGAGGCTGTTACTCTTAAAACTGTCAAGTGCATTCCTCCTTCCTAGAAGAATTGTTGAAGCAAGCCCTGAGATTCAAGGTTGACTGGGGTATGTACACTGGGAGGGACTCATCTTCAACCTTTGGACTCAGCATGTCAAACCCTAGGATAGGGCTAGACCTAAGCCTGGCTGCCATATGCAGGATTGGAAGTCTCTGAAATGCACCATTTCAGCACTCTGGATTCATCCTGCTTTGCTCAAAGTGTCCTCCATCCTCCAGATCATAAGCTCTCCAAGGGCAGGCACCTGTTCTTCCTCCTCACTGGATCCCTGCCCCCAGCAAGATGCTGAGCACACAGATGGCCCATCGCTAAATGCTTGCTTTTAAGAAAACTTTCAGGTCATATTACAGTCAGTAGTTCTAGAGAAAGAGGAGTAACATAAACATGAACTATAATCACCCCCAAATAGAAGTTTTTCAGGGTCAACTCTCCACCTATATGAGCCACCTGGGGAACTTTAAGAAAAAGTACTGATGCCTGGTTGCCTTCCCCCTCCATACCTAGACCATTTAAATCAGAACTCCTGGGAGTGGTGTCTGGGCATGGGGAGTTGAAAAATAGCCCCTAGTGAATCTAATGCACAGCCAGGGTTGAGCATGGCTGTTCCAAAGGCCCTGGTTAACTGGCTGTCGAGGACCTGCCACAACATGGACCTCTTTGTCAGACTACGACACAAGCTGCTCTTCCTAGCCCTGGAGAAAATTTCAGAGATTACTTGAAGGAACCTGATTTTGGAGGCTGAAGGCTGTTTGCTGTGGATTCAAATACTTCTTATCTTCCAAAACACCTGACAGGCTGTATCCTTGTTGGGGATGAGCCAATGGGGGAAGCTACAGACCAGGGTGTAGGCTGGGTTTTGCTCAGATCCCCCAGCCGGCAGAGGTGAGAGCCTTCCCTTAAGAAGTGGCTTGGAATGAATATCTCTGGTTCTACCAAAGACAGGGAGGGATGGCAAAAAGCTGACTTCAGGACAGAGGGCCTCAAGTTGTTGTGACATCCACTCATTGGTATCTAGGAGGAGGGTGGAAATGAGCTTGTCTCTCGTCTTTTGTGTATTTTCTCTGTGCAGCTTTCCCCCTACATTGTTCCCCAGCCAGTTCTTCCCAGGGTGGCAGTCAGAGTAACTCTAAGGGCACTTCTGAGGGACATGGTCAACAGCCATGGCAGGCTTCCAGGTGCTAAAGGATAAAGCAGAGGGTTTCCTGAAAGCATCACCCCACAGTGGCCTTTCCATGGTGTTTCTTCTTCCAACAGCCCAGAGTTGCCCCTGGCCCACCTATCATTACCTGAGTTCCCCATCAGCAGCCCATGCCCTTTCTGAGAACCCCTTCCATTCTTTGATGGAGCACTCCCACCCCCCAATTTTTACCTCCCTAATGAAGCTTGCTGCTCCCTCCTGGGTGTTTATCCATCTCACATTCCTGAAGCCTGCTATCATCTGCCCCTTTCAGCTTGTACCCCAGCTCCTCAGAGCGCTTTAATCTTTCCTCCTGAGTCAGCCCCTCTGTCCCATTAATCATGCGGGCTGCTTCTCTCTGATCCCCCTCCAGCAGGCTGCGTCCCCTCCCTGCTCCTGATGCCCTAAACTAGACACGGCTTTCCTCGCTCCTCACTCACCCCCATATGGGCTGTGAGGTTGATGCCACAGGGCTTCCTGACAGTCCTGACTGCCTTGTCTGCTTGGTTTTGCCCTGGCTGTGTTTTTGAAGGCTGCCCCCCGCCCCTGCCCCCCGCCCCTCCCAGCAACCCTGGCCCCTGGGTCTCTGTAGCACATCTGAGTTTGTAGCATTTTCACCTACAAGCTAACATACTTCTCTGTGATGAGGAGGATCACAAGCTCATTGGCAAGTCAACTTCATGACCATTGGTTCAGTGGCCTTCCCTATGTCAAGCTCTCCATTGAGTGCTGAGGGGAATGAGAACACACTCCCATGGTGTCTAGCTGGGGAGTAGCCACATGGTAAACTCAATGTCAGAGGCTTCAGAGAGGACTGTGGAGCACAGAGGATGGAGTGGCTTTGGCCTGGCAGAAGCTTCGTGTAAGGTTATACCCAAGGACCCCACTGGCAGGAAAAGTAAGAACAGAGGAAAGAAGGTAATCCAAGTCCAGAAATAGCACAGGCAAAATGATGCAGCTTTTTAAAAGACCATCGTGTCTTCTGAAGAGTATCCTGTAGGCCCTTGGGATACTGAATCATTGCAACAGAGGCTGAAGGTGCCCACATAGCCTACAATACTTACTATTTGGCCCTTTACTGAAAAAGTTTGTGGACACTTGCTATCGGGTCTGAGGAGCCATTTCAGGTTCAGTAGAGAAATGGCAGGACTTCAGATCTATATTGTAGAAGATCCACGACGGAAGCCTTGAAGAAGAAGAAGGCAAAGGGCCCAGACAGTGGAGACCAGAATGAGAGGAGTTAAGCAGCCACAGCCACTTGGTACATTTGGCTAATGATTTCTTGAGCATGAAAATGATTTAAAGTGGGAAAAACACACCGAAAAAAAAAAATCAGAATAAAAACTGCCTCCCCCCCAAAACAAACAAAAATGCTTCAGGAGCATCCTCTGGCCAAGAAAACAAATATGAGCTTCCACAAACAGAGTCCTTTCACTATTTTCCTTTATTTTTGTTTCACATGTTTTTTTTTTCTTTTTTCAACTTTTATCAGAAAAAAATCATTATTATTACTTCAGCAAGTCCCTTTCTCTTCCCCCACCTCCTACATATTCCCAAATGGAACCTGAGATATTTGTCATGCCTGTCTGTTTTGTTCTTTCAACAACATTTTAAGCCATACCAGTATATTCTGATTCAAGTCAATCCTGCTAATTTAATAAGGAAAACAAGGACAGAAAATGCTTTAGTGAAACCCAAGTCCCAAAGAGAATGAGGAAAATAAAAACACCATTCCTGGGGTTTAAAATTTTCTAGACAGTCCAGAAAATCATCAGCATATTTCTCCTGGAGTTCATGGTGCTCTTCACTTCCATCTGATTACAAATGCTCTCAGACTCCTACTGGGGCTTTTATGGAGAGGAGAGAAGAGCCCCCTTTCCATAACAGCATCTCACTCCCCTTCCAGGAGTGGAACAGACCCAGAAAAATGTATCCTTCCCAAAGTGCTGGTATTGTGTGAGCCTCCAGGACAGTGACCCTGAGATACTGGGATGGTCTTTGGAAAACCAGCAAAACAACAAAATCATCGTTATGAGAACTGCCATCCCCAAGAGCCCCAGAGCCTCTCACAGAAAATATTCAGGCATCCGGAGCACTGACATCACTTTGGGTTTGAATTGTTCAGGTTACCGTTCCTGTAACTCTTCTCAGTACTCAAGGAAGGCCTCAGTACAGATTTTCAGCTCAGCAGAGCAGACCACATACCTTCAATGAAGTAGGTTCCAGGCTTCTTCTTTCCCCAACTTTCTAACTTCCTTACAACCTACTCCCCTCTCCTTTTCTTCCTCCATGTTTATCAGAAACCCAGGATGTGCTAGGTGGTGGGTCTACTGAGATGAAGTCAAGACAGCCCGGCATGGGAACCTGAAGAGAGCAATCAAATTGCTGAAAAGAGGATAGCACTTCAGGATTCCCAGAGTGGATGTAGGTGAGCACAGAGCATCATCCACCTAACATCCAGCCATTAACATCCAGCAGGATGTCAATGACTACTGTGCTTGAATTGGGATGAACAGCTGACCGCAAATGCTCTCGTTCTGTCCTGTCCAAGTTAGTGGCCACCAGCTATGTGTGGCTATTTAAATTAAAATAGAATAAAATTAATAATTCAGTTCCATAGTTGTACTAGCCACATTTTAAGTGTTCAATAGCCACATGGTGCTAGTGGCCACTGTACTGGATCATGCAGATCTAGAACATTCCTATTATCACAGAGGGTCCTATTGGACAGAGATCAGTGATAACAGGAACAATCACAGAGAACTGAGTATTGGCATTCTTTAAGGATCAGTGGTAAAGTTCTCCACAGACCTGTCCACACTACCCACTCCCTGGAGGTGCAAAAAATAAGGATGACTTAGGTACAGGGGATTTAGATCAGATAGAGCTGCCAATGTGAGAAGACCTGGATTTGCAAAGGGAAGTTGGTAATTAGTTTGAGAGAAACCCAAAGAAATCAATGCAATATGCTCAATGTGGCTACCACCCCCAAGATTTATTTATTTTGCTTTATAAAATTTGAGAATACAAATTACATTTCCAGTGCTATTATATTCAAATGCATTCAAGATGAAATCATGCATGCATCTCATATCAGGTTAATAGACATGCATTCAAGTGTAATCCGAGACTCACCAAAGAACAATGTTACATGTAAAATTAGAAATAAAATAACTTTTTCATATTGTATTCATTTAGAAATAATTTTCTGTGGGCTTGGCCTCAACTTGCAACATACCCCTAGGAGCACAAATCCGGTTTGTAAAATGGTGCTCACCATGCCTGGCACGCAAGCTCGCACAAACACCCTTACTTCCATTTGCCCAATCCTCCAGCCACACAATATATTCACATACGCTTTGAGAGCTCATCCAGGAGACAGAAAAATAATCTAGCCACCACCAATAAATTATAACCAGGAAAATTTTTACCAAGAGAACTGGATGTGAATCCTGTTTATAAGATGGCTAAGGATGTGTGCAAAGGATGTATTACTTCACCTCTCTGTCCCTGCAAAGAGAGTCATACTAGCTTTAGCTTCTGAACAGAACTTTAGTGGGCTGGGGAAAAATGGCACAAAGTACAATGGTGTGCATTAGAACACTCTAAAGGCTTGATGGTGTTGTCAACATTCCTGCTATGATTTGTTCATAGAGTTTTTATCCTTTATTCTTGCTGTTCAAAACCATACACAGTCTTTCCTGCCAGGATATTGAGACTGAACAAAAATTTCATCCATCATGAATCCACACTGTTCACTGCTAGCAATGTCTATGGTGTAATATTGGTGGATAAACGCCTAACTAAATTATGATACCAAAGAAGAGGGATAGAGACTATATGAACACTGGCAAGATGAAGCAACATACAGAAAGTGATCATTCTCTTTCAGCTGAGCAAGCTTTTAGAATGGAGTCTTCCCCCTCGGGATTAAGGAATGCTGTGCCCCACTGTTCAAACACTACCACATGCCTCTTCTGGAATTGTGATCATTTATGCACACTCGGGACAAGGCTAGACAGGTCTGCATACAGAATCCAAGAGGGTTACTGTTCCTGAAACTGGCACCATCAGCTCCAGGTGCTCGTCAGCCAGGGTACTATCAAAGCTTCTCAATTGACTGGTCACTGCTGGGAGCAGGTGACCATTATTTCAGCCTGGTGCTTGGGCAGAGAAAGGTTCCAGAGTGACCTTCAGTCAGAGTGGCCCACAAACAGGAGCATTTTCTAATAGATCCCAATCCATGGGTTGGGATATGGTAAAACAAAACAAAACAAAACAAAAAAAACCCTGCATCTTTATTAGAGAAAATAAAACTCTAATGAGTTGATAAATAAAATATCTGTTAGGAATATCCCACGTATTTCATGACTTAAGATTGGGACAAGTTTTCTGACAACCTAAATTCTACAAATAAAAGCTGGCCATACGTTTGTTACCTCATCCAGATAATGAGCTCCTACTTGTCATATTTCTCAAGCAGGGTACTGGCTACTTTTACTCAGCTGGCTTAATATCTCCCATCCTGTCCTCATCCCCCCTTTGACAGAGCCCCTGAATTTTCATTCCTTTGTGTACAATGGCAATGATCGCTAGCGGTGATAGTAACAAGGCCTGGCACATTTGGATTCCAACTTGCCTTAATTAACGGTCAACTGGAATAGCTGTGAGCCAGGCCACATTTGTTTAAATGTTTTCCTCTGTTTGTTTTCAACATAGTTAATTGCAAGTTGAACTAACAATGAATCTGAATGTCACTTTTCGGGGAATATTTCATGATCAACTAGGGGTTTGGAATAAGGCCACTGTTCTGGGGTGTTGAGGAAAAGAATTCTAACCTTCCTTACATCAAATACAAGCCCATTCCAGAGGTCTGCTAATGTCCAGGATAAATGACTTACCACATGAATAACAATTTAAAACCGTAATGTGAATTATGACATAACTCATCTGTTAAATATTTCATGTGAAGATTTTAATGAATTGCATGATGGAATGTTGGACAAAAAAGACAAGTGAAATCCTGGGACTAATTTGGGTGAAACTGAGAACAGAGTATCCTCGCGATGAGGGGGAAGGAAAGGCAGCTGCACTCATGTCCCCCTGGGTGTCAGACTGGCAAGTCCAAAGGCTTTCTTAAAAGATTATAGGGGAGAGAGAGCGATCAGCAACAACTGTTTGAAAAATATTTAGATCAAAGCAATATTCGTTTATTATAATCTTGGTAAAGCCTGAACATTAATCTCTAAGGTATGGTATTATTTCAAATATTGGGGTGGGGGGGACATCCTCACAGCAGCCGACACACCTTGTATCTTAGCCTATGCCAAGTGAAGAAATACAATGATAAAAGGGGAGGAGGTGTTTTAAATATACAACCCCCCCCCCCCCAAATGAGTGCATGTTTCACCTCTGAAGTATTCCTTGTGGTACATGGTGGGGGAGGGTAGACTGTCTTATACATGCTTTTAAGTAACGAAGAGCTACACGATGGATGTCTGTGGTAAGAGAGAGGGAGTGGAAACAGGACTCATCACTTGATTGACAACTCGATAGCAAAAGGTTTTCCTTGGAGACTCCTAGCTGTGGAGGCCTATTTTAATCTGCCACCATCCCCACCCAGTCTGCGACTGGCTTCTGGGAACGTGTGTAGGAAGGCCTGATCATTGGCCCGCATATTTCTCTGGTAATCGCTTTGGTTTTGTCCTGCCAGAACTTCTCGGGAGCAGTCACCTCTGGTAGAGTGTAATAAGTGACAATTATGAATGTTTCCTCCATTTGGATTCTAATTACTTGACAGAATCAACGCTGAAAAGAATTAGCGGGGCCGTGGGATGGAATAATAATTTTCTTTTCACTCCTGAGGTAATCTGGAAGCATTTTTCCAGACTTCATCTAAAGAACCCTATATTCCCTCAGCTTTCTGAGGCCATGGGAGCTGGCATCAAGTATTTTTTGTCACATCGTTTTATGCTCACAAACCTCTTCAAATAATATTATTTCAATAAAGTTTTTCAGCCAATACATTTCTAGAGTCAATTCCCATCTTTTCAACCTTTTGGAATAAAACATTTAAGCCTCAGGCTTCATTGTATTTTAATCAGGGTTACACAAATCAATGTCCATTAAGAAAATTATAAGCTTCCAAATTATAGCTCCCCAGTTAATAATTTCTTATTAGGTCACCACCTAATAACAGTTACCAAAGAGATTTTAACAAAATCAGGGGTCAGATTTCCAAACATTTCAAAACCCATAATAGAATGGTCACATTTAGTTGCCAAACACCTCTGAGTTGGATGTTTGTGACTATACTTAATGCAAAGCAGCACTAAAATATCCACGTGGGTGGCTCACAGGGCTGGAGGGATGCATCCAGCTCCTCTGATTCTTTAGCTCATGTTCCAGGGCACAGAGAAGGAAGGGGACTTTTGCAAGAGCACCCAGCTCATTCGAGGGATCCTGAGTCAATTCCAGAGTGACTCACCTCAGATCTTTCCAGGGCGACTCACCTCAGATCTTTCCAGGGCTGGGTGGGAACTGCAGGGAGTGACATAAAGGGAGCAGCTCAGCTCAGCTGACGCCTTGTGGGAACACAGTTTGGATGCTACAAGTTATTCTGATGCTTGCAAGAGAAGCTGAGAAATCTAGATTTCATATGCAGACAATTCATTGAAAAATTCACAGCACTCCCGTAGTGTTGCCAGATAAAATACTTCTGATTTGCTAAATCTGGCAACCCTATACTGAGGGTCACACGCCCCAGCCCAGGCAATGACCTGGGGTGACCTCTGTTGCAAGCTGAGAAGAGAGCACTGAGGTAGCTTGTGTCCCCTAACAAAGTATCAGGACTGGGAATCAAGGCTGCCTCCATCAACATGACCTTTGTGACTTTGCTATTTGTTCCAGAAAATTCTTGCCCAGAAATACAAGGCTGTAAACAAGTAAAAATACCTCATGATTTACTTGAGAATCTTCTCCCAAAGCAATTTTTTTCTGAACAACAGACTACTCAGGCCAATATGGAAAGTGCTCATTTATCAAACCAAGACTTGAGAGGCCCACTATTCTTAAAGTAATCCGATCCCCAGATCCCCACACGGAGAGACCCACCAGACCCCAGAACCCTAGCAATATCTACTGACCCTCTCTTGCTAGGAAATACTTAGACCCTGGCAGGGTGGTGTTCTCCTTCACTGCAGGAGGGAACAATCCTGACCTTGCTTGGTCTACAGAATTTTCTAATGGTTTTCTTGTCAACAAGAAATGCTTCTTCAAAGCACTTAACAATACTTGGCATTAAATTATATTATTATTATTTATTATGATTCATTCCCACCTGACTAGGGGTAAGCCCCTTGAGGGGCAGAGAATGTTTACACCTGCATTCCCTGAATCTAGAAAAAGTGCCCAGCTCAGGCAGGCATTTGTGAATACATGTGGAATAAATGACTGGACAGTTGGATGTGGTGCTGATGCTGATGTCAGCTGTTCCTAGACAGTTTTCTCTCTATTTTGCTATTCAGGTGGCTTGCATATTGTCCTGAGGGAAACTGAGGGCCATGGAAAGGTTTTCAGTGAGGCACAGGTGTGAGATGAGAACAAATCTTGCAAATATCTGTAGGAAAAGGTGGGGCTGCATGGTTTGTGTGGGGAGGTGAGGGATGATGGAATTGCACTGAGCAAGGGGCACCAGGGATGGAGCAGAGAGGTGTGCTCTTGCTGCTAGGCGCTCCTGACCAAGTGAAGCCTGGAATCTGAGCCTTGCCATTGGTACATTAATCTCCTCTACACTTTGCCAGATACCACCTATCCCTCAGCCTCAGGGCTCTGTCATTTTAGCTTAGTAAATTTCAACATGTTGCAATTTTGTTTGCATGTGAATTATTTCATGAAACATGTTTCCCTGCTCACTAGACATGTCTTGGAATTATGTACGATATATTCCATGATGGGAATTATTTTATAAATTGGATCATAGGAATTATATCACATAGTAATAGTAACATTAATAATATCAATAATTCATAGTATTTATCAAGCCTCCTACTGTGTGCCAGGTATGCCCTAGGAGTTTAAGATACCGTAAGCCAATCCTCCGAATACTGTGCCAGGTGGGCAGTACTCCTAGCCACACTCTTTATATATAAGAAGCCTGATGATCAGAGACCTAAGTTATAGGCCGAAGGTCTCCCTATCAGGAAGTGATCTTCACCTTGGTTTTCATCTCACAGAACAAAGTCAAAGAGGTTTTCTCAACTGTGAGTTCGAACATGCCCTCTGTGGGTTTGTTTTTCTTTTTTGCAGATAAAATACAGACTGGAGGTCTCAAGTTAAGTCACACATCATTCTCTATTCAAACAATCCAGAATATTTGTACCAATTATCAACATATTCAAATTGGTTCTGTCTTTTCCAGACATTAATGACCAATTAGTTTAGGGGATTGGCTCATCACTTTAACACAAGTCTGAGAACACACTGCTTGCTCTGCAGGGACAGTTAGTGAGGTATTCAATAAAGAGTCAGGACCCAAGGATGAGTAGAAATTTATGAGGACCTAGTGACCAGGTGAAGAGGGAGGGTGGAGAGAGCACTTTAGGCCACCTGCCACATCTCGAGCTGCATCCTAGAACTCCAGGAGACCACCTGTGTGGCCAGTGCAAGCAAAGAGGCCAAACTTGCCTAGTCTTTATGAGACAGCGACTGGCGCTCAATGAGGAGGTTCAAACAAAAACTGGTGATTATTCTGGGGATAGAGCATCACAAGCACAACTGCCCTCTTCACGGTGGGTCAGTAAGACCATCCTTCTCACTCAGTATCCAGTGTCACCAGGTCATCTGACATGAGAAGGACAATAAATGGAAAGTCAAAGGAAGACCCCATACTTAGGAGCACGCTCATGCAGCAAGGCAGCCTGGGAAAGCGGCTCCCTCTGGCCACGTAGGGACCGATTCCATGTTCAGACACCTGGGTGGCAGATGTGTCTGGCCATATCAGACCTGGCCCAAGGCAGATATGCTTGCAGAACAGCTGCACGCAAGGTGATTATGAGCAGGAGGGGAGCAGAGAGTGAGAAGGCAGACGGCATTCTGGAGTAACAGAGCACTGTTTCCCCTCCAACCTCTTGGAATGTCAGGATCTTGGAATATTTGGAAAACAGCCTTACAGTGAAGGATACCAGTTTTGTTCCATAAGCTAATCAGGGGGATGTTGAGGATGGAAAAGCCATCTTCCGTCATTAAGGGATTGCTCCCAAACACGTGTCTGGATCCACCTGAGTCTCTCATCTGGGCTCCTGGACAGGCTTTCAGAATAGGCTGTCCTGGTCAGATCCCTGTACTGGCAAGGGTGGGCTGGAGGGGCTGGGGGTGGGGGCAGGCACCTCCTTTTCTGATTTGGGAGGGAAGTGCAAATCTTTCTCAGCAGGGCCCACACCCAAGCCCTCTCTTGAAGATGGAGGCCTCCCCTCCATGGTGAGCCAGGCCACCTCGCCCACCTTCCCTCAACACAGACCTTATCCATTCCACAAAGGTTCCATTAGTACCCAGTATTTTTTTCAGTCAAAACTGAATGAATGAATGAATCAATGAATGAACAAGCAAATACACTATATTCCAGGCACTAGGCAGTTAATCAGTTGCTTTTCATGCTTTCTTTGAGGGATAACAGTTTGAAACACAGTTGTTACCAACATTCTTCCCAGTTTCCTGGCACCCCCTGGCTCTTCTCATTCCCTCAGCTAAAGCATTCCAGGCTTCCGGCCTCAGGGGAGGGATGGAGGAACTCAGAGAACAAAGGAGAAAATTCTAGATTTTGACTGTCAAAACTGGAGGCCCTCAGGGAATCTCAGGGCAGGAGGGCCTACTAGGGGAAATGCCTGGGCCCGTGCCTCTCCTTTCCACCCTGCCCCCAACCCCCTTAAACAGACCTCTTAGGAAAGATGACCTGACTGGAAAGGGAAGAGAATCCAAGGTCCCAGCCGGTGGCCCGAAGGAGAGACCTGAACCGTGATGTCCCTGCTGATCTTTTCCTTCCTTTCCCCAGCCCTGGTCCTAAAGCCCAGGGGGCTCTCCCAGCAGAGGCAAGCGCTCCCCTCCGCACACACTCCTCTCCTGAGTTGACCTGGTAAGTGGAGGACACAGGAGCTGGGTCTCCTCCAGCCCTCCTGCTGCTGCTGGAAACGGGAGGTCTGGGCAGAGGCCACAGAGAACCCAGGACGAGGCTCCCTGCGGGCTGGTCCCCACTGGGCCCAGGGAGCTGCCCAACTCCGGGGGATGGGATGAGGCGGGGCAGTATCACTGACCTGTGCCCAGGCCAAGATGACAGAGGACCTGAGAGCAAATGCCTGCATGATGCCACGGGGAAGTTTGTCCCCCACCCTTCAGCCTCAGGTGAGCCCTGGGTGAGGGCGGGGAGAGAGGAGATCCACTAGAATCCCTCCTGCGGGGGAACTGAGGCATCCTTCCAGATAAAGCTGCAAGGCTGACCCATCTGAAAGGCATGGCTGAAATTCACAGCCGAATCCTTGTTCACTCAAGAGCGCAAACAACAGGGATCCCTGGGTGGCGCAGCGGTTTAGCGCCTGCCTTTGGCCCAGGGCACGATCCTGGGGACCCGGGATCGAATCCCACGTCGGGCTCCCGGTGCATGGAGCCTGCTTCTCCCTCTGCCTGTGTCTCTGCCTTTCTCTCTCTCTCTCTCTCTGTGACTATCATAAATAAATAAATAAAAATTAAAAAAAAAAAAGAGTGCAAACAACAGAAGCCGGGGACCTCAGGAGTGGCTTTTCCCCAAGCCCACCCAGGATGGAGCCTGGCCCCTCTCACAGAGCACCTGTATTGGTGGCATGGGGAAGTGTTGCAGCCACCCTGAACTTCCCAGCAGCTTTCCCCACACACAAGGGAAGCAAGGGGCACAGCAGCTTCATCCCTACCTACCTCCCTGGCTCAGTGGAAACTGGACCTTTTGATCTGGATAAAAGTTTTCCAATGGAAGGATTATGGATGTTCCCTTCACAGAACTGGCTTTGGGAGAATAGGGTCTTCTGAGGGCCCTGCTGTAATAGCCAGAGCCTCTACCCTCCCCTCTGTGCAGGCCACTGGCCTACCTTGTGCTGGGACCTCAGCGCTGCCCCATGGCCCTGGCCCCCTCCCATCTGTCTGTATTGGGGGTGGGCTAATTCCTGAGTCCTCCTTCTATAGGGGAGAAGCTTCAGCAATGTGATGAGGCCCCAGAGTTCTGATGCTTCCTTAGTTGCCATCTGTGTCTGTTTCCTTATACTTGCATCCAGATTGGGAAATGAACAGGTGAACTTGGGTCTGAATCCTGCCTGTCTCCTATACAGGCAGGGCACTGCCCAGGTCCAGTTCCTCAACAGGACAATGGGACAGAAGTTGTGCACCCTTTATAGGATTGAACTAAGACTTAAACGGACTCATGCACGTCATGAACCTTGCACAGTGCCAGGAACATGGGGACTGTTCAGTAAATGTCACATATATACACACATACAGTAACAGCTAGTTCAACACGTGCAGTATTTAATACAGTACCTGTCCTGTTATCTTTCCCTATAGCTCAGTCTCCACACAGTTTTTCCAAGACTGACACACTGCCATCGCTCACTACTCTGTCAAGGAGCTCAGATCCCTGCAGCAGAGGCCCTGAATTCATCCCATTTGCTGGACTAGATTCTTTGTATACTCTGTTACCTACAGGGACACTGAGCTTCAATCCACCATGTAATGTTTTGTCTTTACTGTTAGAATAAGCAAGTTGGACCTGGTATAGTCACAACTACCTAGGATATTCTCAACTCTGCTGAGAGTCTATAACATCTGAAGATTTGATAAAATCCTCACAGGTACATACTGTCCTTATCACCTCTGTTTTATAGCTGAGGGCATGGACATCTCTAAGTAACCAAGCTGGAGTATTCATACTAGAAATTTCCAATCTGAAAGCTGAGAGGCACCCTGGGGGACCTAGGATTTGAACTCCGATCTTTCTGATTTCAAGGTAGGAAACAAATCTCTAAAATGAATGAACCAGAGAGAATTGCCTAAAATGACTTAAAACCCCACTAGTGTGTATTAGATACTATCCCCCATAACTTTTCCAGCAATCTCATAAGGGAGGGAATGTTCTATCCATTTTAAAGCTAAGATGGAGGCAGGTAAATGATTTAATCAGCGACTCACAGCTGTTAGGACTTGGTGGACCCAGGATAGGACCCCCCACGCCTGACCCAGAAACCTGTTGCCCATTTCCTTGTGGTTCTCAACAGGACTGCATCACCCCCTAGGGGGCTGTTTTGGAAGTTTATAATTTGTCACAATAACTGGAAGGCTCATAGTTCGTGGTACAGTCCCCCAGTGCTTTCAAGTGCTCTGCTGTGATTGATGTACTTGGAAAGCATGATCCATATCTGGGCCTTGAACTGGATCCTGTCTTACATCTAAATACAAAGTATGTCTTCCACATGGAATTTTCTAGATATAGAACCACAGTCCTGTGAAAAAGAGAGACGAGTGTATTTTGTGCGTAACGTTACTATTTCAGAGACCCCCATCACCAGTGAGGCATGGTTTGGGGCTGAGATGTCCATACGGCAGCCAGTGTGTTTACAGAGATTCCATACAAGCTTCTGGCTACTTCATTCTGTCTTTTCTTGTAATTGTGCCCAAACATCTATGCACTAAAATCTATATTATCGTACCAGAAACTAGTCTTCTTTCCTGTCTTGATACTAGAGTTAGAGCATTCTTTAATTTTTGTTTGTCTATTTAGCAGCCTACAGGGAAACAGGTTCTATTCACTATGTATCTCATTTTGGGATCATAAAGGGGATATTACAAATCATTGTTAAAAGGAGGTGTTGCACCGATGGGTTTCAGTTTCCCTTCCGCCACTGGGGCTGGTGATTATTCCTCCTTTTCTCTCCCTCACCCCAAGCCCCAAGACCATTTTCTCTGTAGCTCTCCTCTCTCATCTTGCCTTGAAAGCATAGATTTGGCTGTGCCAAACCTCACATGTGGCCATGGCTTCCTCTGTGTTTCCCTTCTCGTTTATTTTGGCCTCAGTCAAGGTGCAAGATATTGGTATCTGAGACTCTGCTCCACTGATGGATTTCCCATCTCAGAGGCGAGCAGTGGAGGGACAGCGCCTTTTCTGTGCTTAGAGAACCAGGTCCTAGATAAGGAAAAGCTGGTCTTGGGGCTTTTCTGCTTTGGGCAAGTCAGCTCTGCCGCTGGTGCATTCTCTTTTATCAAGCAGCATTGTCTTTGAATTCCAGGCAGGCTGTGAAAAGGAATGGAGCCTTGTACACTGCTTTTTCTTGCACAAAGCATCTTAATTATCATTATTGTCAGCACTTATGTCACTGCCTTAGGAGATGAAGAAGGAATGGGGGGGGGGATATTTTGCGATTTCACAGGGTGCTCCAGGACCTTACGATGAGGAGGGGGGTGGCAAAGTTAAAGGGTAAGGAACAGAGCCCCCAGTAGATTAAAAGAGGCCTTTGTAGTGGCTACGACTGTACATTAAAATAAATCTCTCCCAGCACTAAAATAACATCTACATTCATTTGGGTCAGTGCCACACTCAGCATTTGAGAAATTTGACAAAACATTGCTTCAGCATGTTGAGGTTTGCCAGTTAACAACAAAACAAGAAAGCTACCTTGGCTGCATGGAAATACTTCTCCTGGTTCCCTACTTTCACTTATGACTCCCATTTTCCGGCTGCACTTAAAAGAAAAAGGCGGCCCTTTTTTCAGGTGCCAACCACTTAACATGGCCCTGAAATGGGCAGCAAATTGCCCCGGGAGGTGGTAAACTTCAAGAGGAATCTTTTTCTTTTCCCCTGAAGGAAACTCCAAGAGACTGCGTGCCTGATAAAGCCTTTAATAGCTAGAGAAGCGTTATTTGGGGTGGCCCTCAGGTAGACCAGACGTGAATAATGCCTCGTAAACATAATTACTTCTACCGGGAGCACAGCATACCAGATGAGTTTGGCGGAGGCCCCGCTTCCAAGAGAACTGCAGGCATAAGGAATCTTCCATTGAAGATCCAACAGGATGACTCTGCTGTGGCAAAGACCACGGTCACTTCTGGGGGCTGTGTCTCTTCAAATCTGATTCTTCATTTTTCGGAGGCCCTGGCTAACAGTGCTGGGAGATTTTTTCCAGCTGCTTTTTGTTACTTTACAGCACGATTAGGCCTGAAACAAGCAGGCGATCCACTTATTGAGACTGTTGCCAATGGACCCTGCTCCCAGTACAGTCCTTTTGGTTGTGGATTATGAGTAGATTTGTACAGGTTTAGAGCTGGGATAGTGAAGTGAACCATTGAATCCAACCTACTTATTAGACAAATGAGTAACTAGAGGTCCAAAGAAGTTAGCAACTAGCCTGAGATGATTCAGAGATGGCCCAGACTGATTCTAACCCCAGCTGGTCTGGAATAACAGCTGCTGCTTTTGTCAGCTGGGCATGTATGTCCCCTTTTATGGCTGGAAGAGGCCTCCCACTTCCCTCCACACCCACACCATTTTCTTTAAGGAACTGTCCTGTCTTCAATTTTAATGTGTGGTTTGTATAGAATTTGCCCTCTACCCCATGGATGCAGAAACGCATCCTTCCTTCTTCTTCCATAGTGCTGGGCACCAATCCCAGCTTTGCCAATGAGAGTCAACCCCTAGGACTTTGGGAACTTTCAGGAAAAAGGAAGCTTCTTTCCATTGAGTTTGCCAAGCTGGGGGCATTGTGTGAAGAGGGTGTGCTTGAGAACAGGGCTGACACAAAGACAAGGAAAACAAGAGACTGAGAACCCTAGTGAGTTCAACTGAGCCCTGGATCCAACTGTATCTGAAGCCAGAGGTAGCTCTAGATATATTAGTTATGAGACAATGAATTTCCACCAATCCTAACCAACCAAACAATGAACTTCCTTTAATTTACTGATTTTGCTTAAGTCACTTTGAGTTTGGTTTTTGTTGCTTGCAGCGGATGCTATCCTGACAAATGTAGCTGTAGTTCAGGTTGGTAGCTCCTTCTGATAGGAGATGGGCAACTTATCTTCATGTACAGAGATCTATCACATAAGCACCTCCATGCAGACAGCCAACTACAACAGCTTGATGACAGCACTTGGGTAGAGGGCAAATCTATATCATGCATGATGCCTTTCCTGACCTCATGTCAGGCATCACTTGTGAATCCTGGTACTCCTTCCTAGGGATGCTTACAATCCACCCCATGCAGCTCCCCAGGCAACCATGGCCACCATTCAGCGGTGTCTGGTCGGTATGACCACACCAGTGCTCATGAAATAACCTTGTGGCAAACGTGGCACCCTTCCCCAGACCAGGTAGACACACGCCCTTTAACTGCTCTTAGTAACCTCACTGTGGACAATGAAGATGGCAAGCACATGTGTCTCCATGAAGGGCCTGGTTGCTAACTTTTGGGGAGTATTTTCATTTCTTCCCATTGATAGTTATCAAGAATTTGGCAGTTTTCATTGAGGCAGGGCGATAAACTGAGAGAGCCACTTAGCTTGATGAGCTTTCACGAAGTCATCTGGAATGGACTTTAGCCTCACACTATACCAAAACTTTAGCAGGTTAAAAGGTCTCCTATCCCACCCCCTCACCATGATGATATGGAAAAAGTGGGAGTGGGGGGGGCAGCAAATAGGATGACAGGGTAACAATGTCATAGGAAGTTCCAGGGTTATCCTCAACTGGACATCACCACCTCCTCCTTAGGACACCCATCCTGGAGCAAAGAAGAGAAGCCAGAAGTGCATTTCCAGAGCCTCCCCAAAACACGGTTCCAGATGAGAGTTTGCCCATGAGAGAGCCAGAGCTAGATGTGGGAGGTAGCAAACGAGACAGAGCCCATGATGCTCTGGAGGCAGACAGGCAGACGTACATTTTGACGCAGCTCCCGAGCGAGCTCTATGAGAAGCACCTGGATTGGTGCTTGCCCATCAGTGATGGTGAAGGCTTCTGCTTTCCTGTATTCAAACCCTTAATAGTTGGAATGCCTAGAGTAGCCTGTGTCCCAGGACCACTTCCTGGCTGATAGAGTCAGGATTCCTGTTCTCATGGGGGTATAGCCAGCGTAGAAATGCCCTGCTCACACCGCCACGTCTCTGCTGCCTCCGGACTGTCAGTAGAGCCCTTCCCCAGGGCACTGGGGGGCTGCCCAGCACTCAAGAGGCTTTGAATCTGTGCTGCTCTCCCACAGACACAACAGTCTCCTGCAGGTCTTTGAGAAAATGCCCCAGTGACTCTTGCCGAGTTCTATCCTGCACTGGTATGCCAGCCTGACTCTGGGTTCCTTTCTTTTCTCCCTGTCTAGTCTTTTTGTGCCTATTGTTTCCTGCATCTCTGAGGTTTGCCTTAGCAACGCTTGCAAGATTACTCCACCCGTTTTCTGTTCCTTCATCCACTGGAAAAGTTGAGAGGCAGCAGAGTAACGGTAGGCTCAGGATTAGAATCCAGCCACTCAGCTCTCTTGGCACTGTCGTGAAAGCTGTGATGTGAAGTCAGACCTAGCACAGCACCTGGCACACCTGTGACAGCACAGTAATTGCGAGCTTTGGTATTAGAATATTTCCCTAGAATAGAAGACCATTCTCTTTATGGGATTCCAGGAAGGATTATTAATGACCCTTCTGCCAGCCAGAGTCAGCAATTTACTGTCCGCCCCCGAGCAGCAGGCTTTCAGATCCACAAAATCCCCTTGGGATGGCTCACTATCTCACCTCTCTTTCAGCAACTACTCCTAGAACAAAACAGTGAAATCCTCCTTGAATTGGTGCTGCTTAGAGCCAGCAACAGCAGAGAGCCCCCGATTCCCTGCCTAAGGCTCTCCGGTAACTCTAATCATCTTAAATGCACTACGGTCACAGGCAGATTAATTTCTCACAATGCTTAACTATTTTTATCAACAGAGTATTACAATTACAGCTAAAGGGATCCCTGGGTGGCGCAGCGGTTTGGCGCCTGCCTTTGGCCCAGGGCGCGATCCTGGAGACCCGGGATCGAGTCCCACGTCGGGCTCCCGGTGCATGGAGCCTGCTTCTCCCTCTGCCTGTGTCTCTGCCTCTCTCTCTCTCTCTCTGTGACTATCATAAATAAATAAAAATTAAAAAAAAATACAGCTAAAGATCATGCACACGAGAGCTCTGTGCCTTACCAGTAATCTCAGTAGGACTAAATGGTCCCAGGGACTTTTTTTTTTTTTTTTTTTACACAAATTATGCTGCTTCCAAAATTGCCTTTCTTACCTTTTATCTCTTTGTTTCATGTGTTTCAGAAATGATTAGACTCTTTTCATTCTGTGGAGAAGAGGCAAAGTGATGTGTTTTCCAGTGTTGGGTGGAACACTCGGTCCCCCTCGGTTTGGAGCAGGTTTCCATGAAGGTTCGTGGCCCCTGTCATTATTTGGTATTCTGGAACAAGGCATCGGTGCAGGTGAACCTGCTTGGCCTCTTTGTTAAATCAGACTTTTAATTTTTCGCATCCACTGGAAGGCTTATTTGTAAGAGGCTTCATCTTCCTTGCTATTAATAGTTGCTCACATTGCCTCTACCTTACACTTTTTCTTCCCCTCATAAATACTAATTGAGCATCTCCTGCACTGGGGGATACAGCTAAGGGTATGATTTGTACAGCCCTTGTGTTCTCAGGGTTTAAAATGTCCAAAGCTGTACAGATATTACACAACCAGTGTGACCATTGTGAGTAGTTTGAAAGACATGCACAGGATGACACAGGAGGGCAGAAGGGGGCACCCAACTGAGTCCTGGGGGTCATAGGAGAGATGACTTTCAGTCTGTAGCCTGTAGTGGGTGGGAGGTGAGCATTAACAGGCAAAGGGAAATGAAGAAGAGGAACACTTGAAGCTATGAACCTCAAATGGAGGGAGTTTGAAGAAGCGAGAGGCTCGCAGTACACGCTCATCAATGTGTGTATTGCTCGTTTCAAAGTTCCCGCTTCTTTTCATGGCAACTTAGAATCAAGGGAATGTGATACTGAGGCAGGGTACAAATTCTCCTAACTTGGAAAGAGCCGGTAAATGGGAGTGAGGAATGACCTCTGTGAGGAGCGTGAGCTAGAATAGGGGGTCCGGCCCCTCCTTTGTTCCAATAAGGGGGACTACCTACCAGGGACACCCCAGCTCTGCTGCACTGCCCACTGACAGCTAAGGAGTAACTTCTCTCCATGCTGCAAACCCCACCTGGTCCCCATCTGATTCCCTACATCCTCATAATGCACCAGGACACCTATAATCTTAAGAAAAGGGAAGAGTGGCTCTAGACATCTAATGGAGTAGTGATAAGAAAGAATTTCACACCTACACTTGCAGGGGAGGGAGTGGCTAAACTAGATACACTTGATTGAGATCCACTGGGCTGGGTTACAAGTTAGTGACATCAGAGATTGGAGATGATAAAGAATTTGCTGGTGGCAGTGCTAATAAATAAGAGAGAGCACAGAATGGACTCTGTTTTCTCTCACTCTATACTCATAAGTCATTGTCTATGTTCTGCAGATGTTCACAGGCTCCTGGAAGAGAGGGAGAGATACTCCTGAACTGTGTACAGAGAGAGGGGTCCAAAAAGAGATGGCATCTTGGCCCCACTTGGCCACTTTCAAGACCATGACTATGGAATAATACGTAGAGAACCAGATCCTCTAGCATTTTTTTTTTTTTTTTTTTTTAAAGAGAGAGAGCCAGCAGGGAAGAGGGGAGGAGCAGAGGAAGAAGAAGACTCTTTAGGAGGCTTGATGCCCAGTGTGGAGCCTGATACGGGGCTTGAGCTCATGACCCTGAGATCATGATCTGAGCTGAAGTCAAGAGTCAGATGCTTAACCGACTGAGCCACCTAGGTGCCTCATGCCCTAGCAATATTCATCACAGCCATCAGTAGGCTGGAGGGCACAGGACTAGCAGGTACCAACAGACATACTCTATTGTATGTCACAAGTATCATCTTATATGTTCCTGAAAAATGCTAATGTTTGGATGAGGTACAAGTGAGAAGCTGAAATGGAAAAATGAAACTGTGCATGCTCTCTGATGAGACTCTTTCCTGTCCTGCTCCCTGATGCTGACAACCAGGCCTTAGAGTTGCTTCCACATAAGCCTTAGAGTTACTAATATTTCCACACACCAACCCCCAAACTAGCCAGCCCACTGATTTACACAACAGTAAAGCTTATTTGTGGGGAAATTTTTCAAAACAGTATTTTAGATTTAGATTTTAAGAGCTTCACTTTTAAATAAGAACTAAGGCACACATAGGTGTGAGGGGCCTTTGACACAAAAAAGAAAGAAAAAAACACCAACAGAAAAAAATAAATGACTTAGAATTAGCAGCAGGGACAGCAAGAAAAAAATACAATAACTTTAACTACAGTCAACATATTCAGAGGGATCAAAGACCAAAGCCCATACTATATCCTTGGAATAAGAATGGGCTGCTGTAAAAAAGAATTGTTGGAAATGTAAGATAAAAGCATCAAAATAAACACATAAATTGAAAAATAGAAATAAGTTGGAAAAAGAAAATCTGGAAAATAAAACAAAAACACTTGGGGAAACAATATGGGAAAATTTCCTAGAACTGAAGGTTATGCATTTCTAATTCAAGAGTTTGCAAAATGCCCAGCACAGTAAATGAGGAGGATTCACAGTATCAAGGAATCTCAGGACACTAGAGACAAAACCTCCATTCTAAAAGCTGCTGGGATGAAGGCTGGGCAAACCAGATCCTAACAAAGGGTCTAGAATTAGAATGGCATCAGACTTTTTAACAAGTTAACACTGGAAGGCAGAAGAAAAGGGAGCAATGCCTTCATAATTCTGGGGTAAAATGATCTCCAGCCCAGAATTCTAGATCCAGCCAAATGATTGTTACATGGAGGAGCAGAGTTTAGGCATTTTCAGAGCTACAAGAAGGACTGAATGAAAGCATTTCACCTCCCTTTTCTTAGAAAACGACCTGAGAATGTTTGTGAGCAAATTGAGGAATTAAGTCAGGGAAAAGGAAGGCGTGGGTCTGGAAGAAAGAAAGAAGACTATTTTTTTTAAAGATTATATTTATTTATTCATGAAGACACACAGAGAGAGGCACTGACATAGGCAGAGGGAGGAGCAGGCTCCCTGTGGGGAGCCTGATGCAGGACTTGATCCCAGGACCTCGGGATCAGGACCTGAGCCGAAGGCAGATGCTCAACCACTGAGCCACCCAGGTGTCCCTAAAGAGGACTATTATAGAGGAACATGGAGAGGAGACCATAGGAGCCTAGCAGCCTGGGGACCAACTGTCCAGATTGGAACAGGACAGCTGTGGGTGCTGGGAGTGGGGTCTCTGCAAATACTGGGGAATAGCTAGGAAATACTCCTAACAAGCATCTGAGATGGTTGGTGAAATACATGGGGAAAAAAAAAACATAGATAGAAGGAAGGAAAATGAAGCAAATAAAAGGATGAAGGGACTCCTCAGTTCGGGGAAAATATACCATAAAAAAGGAAACGCACAGTAGCACACTATTTAACACAGTAGAGAATATACATGGATCGTCCTAATGGTACAGTGACTGCCTAGTTAACAGAAAGCTATGAGATAGGTATGCAGCTGTGGAATGTGGATAAGGCAAGATGGGCTGGTGTAAAAAGTCCAAAGTTCCACGTATTAAAGGAAGGAAGGAAGTGATATCTGAAATTCAATAAAACCCAGCAAACTCACTTTGTCAACGAGAAATACAGATGCTAAGTAAGAGAGGTGGAAACTTTGCCCCTAGGAAGCGAGACTAGGGTTGAGAGTAGGGAGTGGTGATGTGTCAGGGGCCTCCTTTTTCAATTTGCAAACTTTAAAAAATTCCATTTAATTTTTAAAATTTGTGTTCATATATTACTTTGCTATAAAACCAAGTTAATTAGAAAAGTGAAGTGTTAAGGAGAGTAAATAATCAGCAGATTCAAGCTCCTGGCGCCAGACTCATTCAGGCCTGAACCTATGTCTCTTGTGTGTACTCCTTTCTGTGCCCAAATAAGGAGTGTGTACCTGGAAAGCCCAGCCACTCTGGGACATGGGAGCAGGGAAATGTCTACTCCTGCTCTCTGGGTCAGGGTCTGAATCTTTGAGCTTTGTCCGACTGTATAGCACAGCTCGGTCCAGAAAGTGAGTCTCAGACTTGCTGTGACCTTAGGACCCAGCCCCACACATCCGGAGACCATACTGGCAGGAGATGTGTGGATGCACCTGTGCAGGGGTGCATTCGCTTATCACTACCGTGTCACAGAAGTCTTTCTACAGATGCTCTGGGATGCCATGGCTAAGGTGCAAGGAATTGCCAGACTCTCGCTAGCCAATAATCATGAGCCAAACCCTATCTGATCTTTGTACATGACTAAAGACATATTTTTGCGAGAAGGAAAGAGATCTACTAACAGCACCTGTGATCTTCTCTGGGTGGAATGGTTTCCAAATAAGTCAAGTGAGACTACTGAAAGACAGCTGTCTTTGCCACTCCACTGGGCTGAAGTTTATCCCACGGTGAGCAGTTTCCATTTTTGCTACAGCCCAGGCAGGTGGAAGCGTGAGCTGCAGAGGGTGTGTGGTGGGGAAGCCAGTGTGTGCCCTTGAAGCGTCTGCCCCTTGTCCCAGGGACACTTGCCCCAGCCTCAGCTTTGTGCCCTTTCCTCTGGAGGTCAAAGGCATCCATTTGAAACCACATAGTTAGAATTCTACCAAGATCCCATTAGCAGGAAGAAATTATTACCTTAATAAAACTTAATCTTGTAACGTCCCACAAACCGTTAAATATTATGGGTTACCTTCTCTTGTCACAAAAGACAATGAAAACAATATGGGGTGTTGTGTGGGTAGCAGTGATACATATTGAAAAATCCAAATGTCATCAAGACTTTATTTACTGCTCACCCACATAATCCCGGCATTATAAAAACAACGAACAATGAATGGAGGAGGAGAAGGCAGACGGACAAAACCCAAGTCTTAAAGCTCCATCCCTGTGCCAATAAGTAGTTTGAAAACAGTGTCCGTCAGGATCCATATGTTTTCTGCATGTGTAAGAATACTCTTACACAGGGGGCTTACTTCATAACTGAGATTCTTTTTCATTTAATTCAGTCATATTAGATTATGGGGCTGATTATGATCATATCCACAAATCAGTATTTTAACAGAGTTTCCATGGAAACACTATATGCCCCTGTTTTTTAACTTTTTGGACAAGGCTTTGCCTGTTTAACAACTTGAACAAGTTTGACGAGGGCAACATGTTTTGTTTAAGTTTCATTAGCTGGGGCCAATGTTTCCTAATTGCATTACCAGGAGAAACATTCACGGCATGACTCGTACCATGGAGAACCTCCCCTCTTCCAGCGTTTGATTTGCTTTAATCACTGGAGAACAGGAAACATACCAGGATTGCCTTGTCTTATCAAGTTTTAAATGTGTTAACTGGTTTTAAATCTATGAAATAATCTCCCTTATTAAATGACAAAGTTAGTCTTGTTAAGAGGATCGTCATTTATGCCTATAGATCCATTTATTTCTCAAAATGCAAACATACAGGTACCTTCGGCTCCCTGCTGCAGAGGTGAACTCATTGTATAAACTCATTGTATAAACGCAGATCCTTTTCTGCGTGTGGATTTTGGAAATATTCTACGCCCCCCCCAAATCCTACCCCCTCCCCACCCCCACCATGGTGAAAAAAAATAATCAAACTCAGAAGAAATGCAAAAATGATATCCAGGAAATAAGAACTTTTCATAAAACAACCTGTTTCCTTCCTTTTTTTTTTTTTTTTTTGTTGTTGTCTTTTTAGACATTAACACCCACAGGACCGGAGACATTTACTTGCAACAGTCCACAATTTGGAAACGGCCTGTATGAAATTTTGAGAATCCTGTACTATATAAAGACATGGGGGAAGGGGGCTTTGCGGATTGAAGTCAGAGTTCACCATGACAGCATATAAAACATATGGCCCGAAGCTCCGTGAGATGTCTGAGTCTGAAATGCTGGTGAAGCTTAATAAAATATCAGCAAGGAATAGTTTAATTTTACAGCATTAGGCACCGGGGCAGTAATTTGAGTGGGGCGAGCTGTATTTCAATACATCAAAGTATACTATACTACAGGGAAGCGGAATATATTTTTAAAAGACCGGCCTTCCCTGCTCAGAATGACTTGAGACTCAAAAACTTTGCTTTCTGCAGGAGGATAAGTAGAAAACAGTTTCGCTCTCCCAAGAGCTACCTGTCTTACTTTTTAAACTGCGGATGCACCTCCAAAGCTAGCTGATCTGTCTCCAGGCTGAGGCCTTTTAGTCAGGGCCTGCGGTTTCCCACAGAGTAGAAACCAGCCCGAGGAGCAGCGTGGCTCCCGCCTGACCAGGGGATCCACCTGTCCTTGGGGAGGGCCGTGAGGCTGGCTCCATCCCCTCGGCCCTCTGCCCTCTTTCCGGCTGCTTATCCCAATCCTAGCATCCTCTCCTCTGGGCTGTGACCTGAAACTCCTCCGTGTGAAGGGGCTGCCTTTCCGACTTCCACTTTGGTCCAGGGCATGCCGTGTCCTGAGTCTGGCTGTTCTGAAGCGGGCGCAGCCCAGGGGCTCTGTTGGCACAGCTGTCCGAACCCTCGCCTGGGTGGAGGGGCAGGGGCAGGTCCACGAATGGCCATGCTCCTCCTGCTCCCGGTCTGCAGATCAAAGGGAACCCTCTCCTTCCTGCCCAGCCACCAAGCGAGGGTGGGCCTGCGGGGGCAGCTTCTGAGCAGGGGAGCAGCCATGACAAATATGCCCAAGATCTCACCGATAGCAGCGTTCTGGGGATGGACCAGATTAGCACTAACTCCGTGCACAAAGTGCCCTGCTTTCCTCACCTCCGGCCCCCGAATCCTTTTCCCACCGCGCAGCCACAGCACGAGGCGGTGGGCCCTCGCCTTGAGAAGCAGCGGGTGGCAGGGACCTCCTGGGAAGGACACCTTGCAGGCCCAGTGGAAGCATTCTTTGCACCCGGTCTGGTTTGCGTGGGCTGTGTCTTGGAGGGCCCTTCCTGGGCTTCTCCCCTGATGAAGGGAGGGGTCTGAGAAGAGTACATCTGAGGTAAAAGCACACAGGACTTGAAAGGACTTTGGAATCAGGCAGCTGGGGGTCCAAGTCCCAGCTCTACTACTTTTAAACCCATTTCTGGCAAGTGACTCGCCCTCCCCAAGACTCAGGTTTTTCCACAGTCAGATGTAGAAGATAACAGTCCCCCACTCCTGGACTGGTGGAGGAACCCACGATCCATGATCGTCTCCAGGTAAGCACCCTGAGTCTGAGGCTTGCCGAGTGTTCCGTGGGTTGAGAGGTTTTATTTCAGCCCCAGGAATTTAGGGACTTTCTGTTGTCAGTCAGAGCACTCGGACTTCTAGACAGAGAAAGAACTAAACAAAAAATAAGCTGCTAATGCACAGTGCCCACCACTGCAAATGTGATGGAAGCAGGAGAACAAAATGGGGAACCAGAGTCAGTCTGCGGGCCCTCATTTGTTCCCCTTTCAGATGGACTTCCTCTGCACCAGACATCATTTTCTTAAGCTAGTGGATGTGCTCTGCTAGAGAGTTTCATGAGACCACCAGCATGAGGCTCCCTGCTGGCCTGCCGCTCCCAGCAAACCCTCAGCAGTCACAGGGAGGTCCACCTGGGGGTCACCCGTGAGTCCAAATGTGGGAACACGAAATGCCTGTGCCATCTCCCCACCACCTTTTCTGAAATCCTATTTCTAGTGCAAGCCAACGTTCTCCCATGAAAATGCACAGGCCCCAACTTAACCCCCTCCCACTGTCCTAAAATTGTGTTTCTCTTTTCAAAAGGTCATTCTTTAAGAAATGAAGACCTCATTTTTATCACTGTAGAAAAAAATACCATGTTCCTGAGGGCAAGGAGAAAATACAAAATCTACATCAAGATGTAGAAGTTGGGGATTGGGGGGATGGGTTGGGGGTGGTAAGTGGGCTCTGTCCATAGCTTCCTAGGCCATGATTCAAATTCTCCCCTCAGCAAAATGGCACTTGGCCAGATTTGCAAATGGCAAGGATCTACTTCAGGAACAGCAACTAGGATTACATTTGCATGATGCCATCCATTGTCTGCTGGTGTCTGCTTTGAACACTGGGCTAAAAAGCATTCTGAGGCCATGAGGCCGTGGTAGGCCCCATGGAGCTGCTGGAGGGGCCACTGTGCCCCTTGAGCCTACAAAATAGGTAATTGTGGCACTTATTTACCACCCCTGGTCACTTATTTACATCCACGCTAACATATACACGAGCACCCAGGAGGGCAAGTTCTGTTACACCAACGTAGCCTATGAGTGTCAGCAGGGCTAGCTCATCCTCAACCACACTGGACTCGGGCACCTGTGTGGGGGTAATGACAATTCCCTTCTGAGCCTCTCAGGCATGTGTGGAATGGCTTTGCCACAACCCCATGCTATAAGTTACAGCTCAGGTTTTGATGAACATGGACTGGGATTTCCTCACACCTGCCACCTCCCTCAGAAAGCATTCTGAGGACAGAAAGATGCAACTCTCTAGTTACTGTGAGCAGTAGAGCTGTCAAAGGACCCTGCCTGTGAGGTGACTGTATTTCCCAAGGTACATTACAGGGTGTATTACGGGGTCTAAGCCCAACCCCAACACCAGGCAGCAAGCAGCATTCTTGCAGAGGTGTGGGTGTCTGAGACACAGTTTTCAATATTAATAAAACACTTATAGTGGAAGATGGGGGTGGGGGAACTCCACAACCGGCTTCTTTACCTCTCCTCCAGCATCTGCTTGCCAGAGTCCCTGCCCTCACTATCTGTGCTGTAGCCACACTGGCTTCTGGGAAATCCTCAGGCACTGTGCCATCTCTCTGGTCTCTCAGCCTTTACCTGGAAAGTCTTTACCTACAATGGCCCTTGCCCCTTCCCTTCTCTGCAGTACACTCTCATCCAGCCTTCAGATTGCAGCCTGGTTATAACATCCATTGCATGGCTGCTCCAAGATTCCCAGTCAGATTCTCTGACTGAATTCTAGGACAGTACCATGTACCTCCTCTTCCTAGCACTTTGCATGGCTGTGGTTTTTCAGATGTTTGTCATACGGGCCATTTGGATTGCAGGTCCACTTATTTTTCTGTGTCTTATGTTCATGCCCAGAACATCCACAGATGCAGAGCTTAACAGGTAAGGAGCACTTAAGATGCCTTAAGAAAGAAATAATACACAATGAAACCTATAGCTAACTTCTGGAGAGGAGATGAGATGGGAGTCCCTCTATTACACCCTGTTTTCATGTAAGAGTGTTTTTACCTTTAGGAGACATTTAAAACACCAATAAGAATAGAAATTCTAGTCTACTACTAAGAAGTAAACCCTGCCCATTCTCAGGACTGCCTCAGTAGACTTAGCCATCTTAGTTCTTGGTCACATGCAGCAGTGGCATGCCGCTGCATTTCCAAATGCCTTCATGGTAGGAGCAAGTTGAGGCCATGGATAGAAACGTATAAACATCAGCTATAGCAGTGGAAAGCAGTTTGCTGAGTTTATTTTCTCCTTGGCCCTCATTAGAATCACAAATGAAATGTTGACAACACATGAAGGAGCCTGCTTGTTGAACACAAATGTTTCCACTCCTATCAACCTCGAAACTCCGATAGTCATGCTTCTTGATGAAAGCAGATTGCCTCTGGGGAGCTGACGACATACTTTCTCTAATTACCCAAGGATGGGGAGAGGGGCCTCCTACCAGGGACATGCTGACTAGAGGAAAGATGGGTGGGCAAGCCTTGAAAAAGCAACAGCACAGGCACATAGTAGGTGGCCCATGTGGGCTTCTTGGATGAAGTGAAGGATAAGAACATTACTCTCACACCAGAATGGGGATTTGCCCATTATAAATATGGATGGAAGCTGCGTCCATGTCAACACAGGACCTTTATTTTATCAACAAACATCCCATGCCGAGGTACAGTCACATGACTCCAACAACCAACTTTCTTTTGTTTGTGGAACTATTTTGAGGACCATCAGATAGGTTGAACACAAATTCACTTAGATTGAACTGATTCTAGCCAGATAACACTTACATGCCCCTGCTTTATAGTCCATAAAGATGGTCAACCCTGTCACACAGCAAAATGTTCCCTTGCTTAACTCACTTGTTTTTGTTCCAAACAGATTAGTGTTAAGTACGTACAGCCTCAGTGTCTAGTTGATATATGCCATACAGACAGAATAATAGGAAAGATACTAGCTCCTGTACATTTTTTTTCTCCGAGTCTTACATAAAAATATTATTTAACCTTCCCTGCAAGCCTGCCAGTTGGGTTCCTTTGTATAGGTGATGAAATTGAAGATCAGGGAGGTTAAATAATTTCTTTAAGCTCTCATAGCCAGCAAATGTTGAAGGCAGCCTTTGGATCTAGATGATTTCAGCCCATATTTCATGCTTTTAATAGGGACACTGTTATAGAATGAAATGGTGGGACCGAAGAAGGCTGCAATAACGAAAAGGAGTCCTGAACAGTACCGCATCCATAACTGATGGGTTACAGTGTAAGTCCCACCTGAGACAATTGTGTTTTCTAGGACATTTCCAAGCTACTTGTATCAAACAGTTAACAAAGAGCAAATCTTAAAGAGAAAAAGGCAAAACACAGATTCATTGTTGCATCACCATGCACACACGCTAAATAGTAACTTGAAACTATGAAAACACACTGTCACCTATTTCAGAAACCAAGCCATAGTGTCAACATAAAAGCACAAAAGCAAATATAAATTCACCAAGAAGAGCTGCACAAAACACTCATTTGATGTGCAACATGAGTAAACAATCAACCATGAACATAAATTTGATTCCAATTTATATTTCTGGGGCAGGGACAAAAGTAGCCAATCAAAAGACCTAAATCAAACAGCATGACAGTGTGAGGCCTTGGCCAAGCCTCCTAAGCTGCCATGTTTCTCCATCTTTTTGTTTCTTTGTTAGCTGTATATCAACCAGCATCTGTCTATGTTTATTCCACCAGCCGCATGAGCTCACTCATTAACCTTTAATCATACTGATCTCAAATGCATCTTTATCTTCATATATGTTCTATATGCAGGCAAACCGAGTGCTGGAAGGTTGAGAGGTTGGGAAAACCCTGGAATGTGAACTCTGTACTTCTTCTAACCTTGACAATGCAGGATGGATCAACCAAAATAATGCACAAAAAGCAAAAACCAGTTGAGGTCTGCCTCTGCTCCTAACCAAAGGACTTCTGAGACTTGATTCCTGGGAAGCTGCACAGTGTTAGTGTCCAACAAAGTCAGGTGCAGTCTTTTCATGGGTAACAGATTCAAGGTGATGAGATGATCAGTACTGACTCTGATATAACAAATAAAGATTGCTAAAGAGCACCCCACAGACAGGTAAGTTCTTTGAAGGCCAAGAGCCAGGGTGCTGTGTCTTTTCTAGTTCCCACAGCATCTAGCTCAGACTTGGGCTCCATAGACAAGTGGGTACTGGGAAGCAGTCTCATACACTTAGGCATTGTCTTTCTCAGTTTTAGAGAGGGTGAAGGCACACATTTCATACCCACTAATTTTATCCGCTATCTGGAGACCAGGTAAAGGGAGTTTAAACTCAATGGCTGGTCATATAAACTGAATGAGCTGAGGTAGCCCTAGGTAGGAATTTTTACTTTATTAAAAAGATAAGACAGAATGAGGAGGTGTACATGTCCTTCCTACCTTCTCACTGGAGAAATCCTGTGGCAGCCTTGGTTTTCCACTGAGTGGCTCAAAAGGAAACTGTATTCTTATTTTCTGAATTAGGGAGAGCTTCCACATAATTAAATTTGTAGCTTACTGTCAGAAAGAATGGACTATATATATATATATATATATATATATATATATATATATATATATAAATAACTTAAGACATGAAATAGGACTTAAGACACAAGACTACAAGTTTCCTGATTACTTTCCTTCATCTGAGGACTCACAATCCACATATTTGCAATACATATGCTGGACACCCCAGGCAAGTTACTTAACTTTTCTGTGCTTCATATCTGTCGTTCGTGCATTCGTTCAACATTCAACATTCATTCTGTACTACACGGTATTACAAAAACTATGAGAAGAAATAAAAGAAACCATCTTAAGTTTATAGGCTAGTGAGTTGTTGTCACCTTTAAGTGAGATAATACAAATAAAGTGTAAAGGCAGACATCATCGCTAATGCTCTAGGACTCTTCTTCCAAAGCACAGTTAGACTACATTTCCCAGCCTCCCTTGCTGTTAGATATGGTCACGTGGTTTCATTCTGGCCAATGGAATGTAAGCTCAGTGATAAGTAACATTTCCAGACAGGGACCATGCCTGACCCTTATCTTTTTCCACCATCAGCCTGCTGATGGAAAGAGTACTAAGAACTAAGAACTAAGAGGAACGCATAGTGACAAGATGGAAGGAGGCTGAATAAGTGCATGAAGGCTGGCCCCTGTCCACCTCAACTAGACTGTGATAAGAGTAATAAATCTGGAAGTTTACTCACTGTAGTAGCTGTTACATTGAGGATTTGTATTTAACCAGTACAAATCCTCAGCGACATCTGGCCCATTGTAAGCACTAAATAAATAATACGATAGCCATTGGAAAATATATTCCTAGTTCACTTGCTATGTTTTATAAGACCAAAGGGATAAAGAAAAAAAGAAAGAAACAAGGAAGGAAGGAAGGAAATAATATTGAGGTCTTTTAAGTAGCTCTGTATAAACTTTATATTTGGGTGCCATTTGGTCATCTACAACCCTAGGGAAATATTTCCAAATGCCAAATTTCCTCCACAACCAAATGAAATTTCTGCATGGATTTACAGTGCCAAGGTCTTTCTCTGAGCTATACTGGGCAGCAGCTGTCACTTGGCCTGGCTGCCTCCCCCGAGTCAGATCACTGCAGCACCTGCTTTGGATGGGGGCCTGCTGGTAGGGATGGGGTAAAAAATTTGCCATGATTTTACCAAAGCATACATTAAAACTGGGAAAAATATTCCATGCATTATGAGGTCTGTTCACATGTGGCGATGACTTGGCAGAGAAAGATATGTATGACTTTGGGGACAAATTCTCATAGAGTGAGACAAGCAGAACTCCAGGATTCTATACTGGCACATAAAACTGAGCTGGTTTTTTTTTTTTTTAAGATTTTATTTATTTATTAATGAGAGAGAGAGAGAGAGAGAGAGAGAGAGAGGCAGAGACATAGGCAGAGGGAGAAGCAGGCTCCATGCAGGGAGCCTGACATGGCATTTGATCCCGGCATTCTGGGATCATGCCCTGAGCTGAAGGCAGATCCTCAACCGCCGAGCCACCCAGGTGTCCCTAAAACTCAGCTGGTTACTAAGAATCATCTATCTCAAATATTCCAGTAGGCGAAATGCTCCTCTACATCCTACTTAACAAAAGTTAACTCTTCTTTTCCTTTGTATTTTAAAAATTACAGATATAACACATTTGTTGTAGCAAGTTGAATATGCAGAGGTATAAACAGAAAAAGTTAATTTTCCTCTTTCCTTAAAATGTCCCTGTCTTCTGGGAAATCAGTATTATTAATCTGGCATCTGTCCTTCCCTACTTATTCCATCTTCAGACAAATCAATGCATATTTTTAGGGTTAATCCCTCCACCTCTGCACTCTTACTTTTTTTTTTTTTGGCAACATAAATAGGATTACACAATATATATTCCTATTCAAATTGCTTTATCTAACCTAACAATGTATTATGAATACCTCCCAGGTGAGTATATTTAGCTCTAACTTATTTTTTTTATTAGTCATACATTACCTGGGAGAAAGAGCTATCACATGTTTGCTGGATTTCAAACTTCATCAATTTTAAATGTTAATAATTGTTGATTTCTTTGGATGTGAAATGTTTAAAAGACCAATTTATATTAGGAAACATTCTGACTTAAAAGGGACAAAAGCATATAAGACACACACACATATATTTACATATATATATGAAATATATATATATATATATATGAAATATGTAGAAGCTAGGAAATTCTTGACACCTCAGTGCAGCAGTAACCACAGTATTATTCCAAGGGTGTGTCTGAAGCAAGTTGCGGCATGAGAAACTGGGCCCTTGACTAGGTCTTGGTACTAAGAACCCTCACAGGGGAGCCTCCCCTCTACAGAGCTCCTTGGCCTGACCTGACATTTGGCATCTCTGTTACTCTCCTGCATGCACGGTTGTCTTGTTACTCTCAGATCTGTCTCACCAAGGGAGGGAGAGAGGAAAGGCACTACAGGCATTAGCATGCCTGTCACACTCCCCCCCTTTGTTCTTTGGGCTGAGGTCAGATGAAAAAAATCAATCAGACTCCACATCCAAGTCCTTCAATGTTCAGAAGGCTTCCCCTCCAAGTGTGCACTGCCCATTTTTTAATCGCCTGTTAGAGTCAGCAGGAGCAAAATAGAACAGTAAGGCACGTCTCCCAGAAACCCAACAGCTACGTGAGTTCTCTGTGTGCTCCCAGGTTATCCACATTTTAGGTGAGAACAGCCAGTCCAGACTCCTTGAGGCTAATAGGAGATGCCACTTTTGCTCATTTGCTCTGACAGACCCGTGCTGTGCACTTAACACATATCACTTGGTCCTTCTTGTGCCATATGAGGTAGCTGCTATTTGCATTCTATTGATGAGGAAGCCGGGATTCAGAGAGCCTGTGGTTTGCCCAAGGTTACTCAGCTTCAGAGGATAAGCAGCATGAAAGTCTACTTCCTCAATTAGCCACACAGTCTGGCTTTAGCTGCAGGTGTCATGACTGTCTACAGTTTGTCATGAGAATGACAAAGTTTTAGACATAAGAATACTCTAATAATCATTCTTTCTCAGTTTGTAGATGAGGAGACAGGCTGGTGGGTATGGCTAGCAGAGTGGATGATAGGTGGTGGTGGTAGAGAAGAATGATAGCTGGCTAGGGAATGGGATGGGGCAAGGCTTGCAAACTATGGTCTATGGGCTGACCCAGTCCTCCACCTGTTTTTGTAAATAAAATTTTATTAGAGCACAGGCACACTCATTTGTTTATGGATTGTCTATGGCTGGCTCTGCACTACAACAGCAGGGTTGAGTAGTTGTGACAGAGACTGTATGGCCTTCAATGTCTAAAATGTTCACTATCTGGACCTTTACACAAAAATGTTTGCCAACCCCAGGGAAAGACACAGACACACAGGTTGATGTAAGTTATTGGTAACTTCCTAGTTCTTAGAGTGAGGGTTAAGTTCATAGGTGTTTGCTATATTATGATGCATTAATGACTGAAGGCTACATAATTCTGGTCATGTATCACTAAGGAATGATTATGATTCTATACCTGCAAGTAGAGAGAGAGGGAGGGAGGTGGGGAGAAAGGAGCCAGTTAGCCCCTATGAAGGTTTAAAAGGCTCTCAGTCACCTACACCTGACTTTTCTCCATGGTATCGCTAGTACTCAAAGAACGTTGGAGAAGAGGACAAAAGGTAGCAGGGTGGGTAAAGCAGATTTTTCAGGAAGGGGGCAGGATGGGTATACTGGGTTCTGTGAGGCTGGAAAGGACATGGCCAGAGGGTACAAGAGATTCCAAAGAGCAGGCTCCAAAGAGAGTCACAATCCAATTTTTCAACTTGGTTCACAAGGGTCCTCTGGTACCACCTGAGTGGCATGAGGGGTCAGGTGTCTCAAGCTTTAGCCAGGACCGTCCTCCTACCTGTCAACTCAAGGCTGCCCTTTGAACACTAGCAGCACACAAGTCCTGCAAGGCATTCTCATGGGTAACTGTGAATGTTTATTAAGGAGTTCTGGGTCATGGCATTGCTTGCTCTAATTTAATCCTGGGAACAATCCTGGGAAGCAAAAAATACCACTATCTCCCCGTCGAAGATAAGGCGCTGAGGACCCCAGAGGGCGGGCTGCTCACCCAGGGACCTGGAGCTGATGAATGGTGAAGTGGAATTCAAATCCAGACCCACCTAATCCCGAATCCCACACGCAACTGCTCTAGGACGCTGCCTGGGGCCAGCGATGCCTCTTTACGCCGCCACCGCCACAAAAGCAAGGGTCTTACCTCATGTAGAGGCCCCGGGCACGGGAGCATTTCGCCAAGTTGAAGAGCAGCTCCTGGGATTGAAACCCCACCTCAGCAAATGACGGGGGATTTGCACATTCAAAGGAATGTTCCAGTCTCTGGTGGGCAAGTTCCCAACGGCTTCAATGAGGGAACAGTCACAGTTCATTGATGCCTGATGCTCACAGGGCAGCTTTATTGTTTTATATGTGAAAAATGAGGAAAGGGCCGGAACCTCGGCATCAGGGAGACGATGAAAGACTGAGAAGCATTTCCAAAGTCCCGCGAACCGAAAGGTCAGGCCGGGGAGGCGGGGGTGAGGGGGGTAAGAAAAGAAGCAGGCTGAGAAGTATTTGTGGCACCAGCGAGAAGAGCCTGTGATGTCCAAACCATGACTATGAATTTCAGGGCATCAAGACCCTGTCAACACGGCTAATCCCTACGGATGTTGGCTGAATAAGCCTTCGATGACCAAACAAGTGCACTGTGGAAACCGTGTCAGCCTCCAGCAGGCCGATTTGTCCTCACGTTACACACTCTGCTGGCTCTGTTGCTAGACCCCCAGATCGAGGATCCACGGCCAGAGCCCCCCAACGTGCCGAGGGTTGACACGGCATGGTCAATAAGTCAACAGAATTCAGAAACCACCACCACCGGATTAAGAAGGCAGTTTTATTTTGGTGCCCTGGACTTCAAGCAGATTAAATAATCAGAAAGGCTGAGCCATCGGGGTCATGTCTGAATGCTACAGCTGTTCACTGAGGTTTGACAAACATTCTTTCTGGGGCTCGTCGTCTGAATGGGAAAGGCAGGGATGATCCTGGGAAGGCCGACACTTTAAGAAAGAAGAGGGGGCACAATCGAAAGATCCTCTTATGGAAAACAGTCCCAGCCAGATGGAGACGGGGGCAGGATTGCTTAAATAAGTGGTCTCCTGAGAGCGACGACCGCTTTCTGCGTTGAAGAAAAGCACAAGCGGGATCCTGAGAGAGTGAATGACAAGCTGGACCCTGAGCCTGCCATGCCCTCAGTGGGTTGACCTGCACATTAATAAAGGTGGGCTACGGGTTCCACGAGGAAGTCTGTGCAGACGCAGCCATGAAAGGTGAGCCGTGATCAATCCCCTCGCACCTTAGAAAGTGCTTATCCGTGGGAGGAAGGGACTCCTCTCAACAAGGTATCTGAGGGAAACTTAACTTTCAAGCAGTCTTTCTCCAAAGACCAAACATATGAAAAATGTCTCTGGTGGGGGAATTTATGTTTGTGCCATGTTGGGTCGGAAGAAGGGTGTGGGGACAAATGTACCCAGCCACGATTGGATATGCAGTTGGCATGCCATGGGCCATTTCATAGAGAAAATACAGGGCTTCAAGTTGGAGGGGATATATCATCCCCCTCGGGCAGGCGAGGGGACTGGCACTAAAGGAAGAACGAGCAAACTGGCTATCAGCTCAGAAAGACAAGCCTTTCACTAATAGATTAGCGGATTCTGTGGAAAACGTGTTCTCTGGTTTGAGATTTGATTTCGTGCAACTAACTGCTGCCTGAGATCCCACAGTTGAAGTGGGGGATTGACTCTCCTCTCCCAGGAAGGTGCATTGGCTTTGAAAGGAGTCATTTAGATGATTTACAAAATTATAGAAAGGAAGAGAAAGATTTTGCTCTTTTATATTTAGGAAAAGGAAAGGGGACTATGATGTTTTGCATCCCTTGAGCTGAACTAAACGAAGCAGTATCTTCAGAAGGTTCTCCAGACATCTTCCCTGCTGCCCTCAGTCGGGAATTCAAGGGTTCGGTGCATCGGGCAGCCACATTGTTTCTTTCCCTAGTTAAGGTCCAAACAAAACAAACAGACTCTTCCAAGAGCCTTCTTTATAAATAGATAATCATCTTAAGTTTTAAATATTATTGCATGGCCTTGTGAATTATTCTACCAATTGAACAAAACAGTCCTTGACAGATATTTGCCATATTTTGATATTCAAGTCCCAGGAAAAAAAGCAAGGCATAATATAGCTACTCTGGAGAGTGATCTAGCAGTATCTAAAAAAATGTCAACTCAGCAGCCTCTCTGAACCTTGCAAGGAGGCTCCCGTTGATTTTAGAGACCCTCTTCATAAAATCTGCATGGCCAAGTTGCTCTAAGGATGCTCTGCAGCATTGTTTATAGTGAAGGAAACTGCAGCAACTCAAATGCCCATCAGTAAGGGAGTGGCAATATATTAAATTTGGCGTGGTGTCACCATGGAATCATCTATAGTATTTAAAAGGAATGAATGGGACGCCTGGGTGGCTCTGTAGTTTAAGCGTCTGGCTTCAGCTCAAGGTCATGATCCCAGGGTCCTGGGATCAAGACCCAAATTGGCCTCTGGCTCCTTGCTCAACAGGGAGCCTGCTTTTCCCACTCTCCCTTTGCCTGCCGCTCCCCTGGCTTAGGCTCTCTCTCTGTCAAATAAATAAATAAAATCTTAAAAAAAAAAAAAAAGGAATGAATGAACTCTATATTTACATGGTTAGGTTAGTTTTGAGTGAACAGAGTAAATGGCAGAATAAGACATGCCAATGACTATATTTATGTAGAGCCTTAAAGAACACAATATAAAACATTATGTAGTGTGTGAGTGTCTGTGTGTAAAAGTTTGACAGGTGGTAAAGCACAGCAGGTAAGGATCCTTACAGACTCTGGAAGCAGACTGGGTTCAAATCATGATTCTACTACTATCTGTGACTTTGGACAAGTGGTTTAGCTTCCCCCTGCCTCAGTTCCCTCACCTTTACAATGGGAATCTAACAGAATCAGACTTGCAATTCATACATATATTATAATATATAGTTACATATAATAACATATTAATTGATATATAATAAATATTAATATATTATATAATTATATATTTAAACATATCACATATTATATAAGATAATAATATATAATTATATGTAATATTAGTCGGTTATATATATAATATTAATATAATACTATAATGCACTTACAATAGTACAATGGTCTTGGGCTCAAAACCTGTGCTAGATGACTATTTGCTGTTGTTGTTGTTATTAAGTGTTAATTTTTAAAGGCCCAGAGGGATACTTCAGTAATGGTAGGGGAGAGGGGGCTTCATGTTGGAAAACATGACTTGGGGGCGAATCAAAGGGATTTCAACTGTATCAGCAATGCTTTGTTTCTTTAAGTTAAAAGAAAAAAAGATGAAAAATATGACAACCCATAAAGGATTGATTGACAGAACTTTGTTATAGGAATATAGGTGTTTATTATATGCTTATCTGCATTTTTAAAATCTCTTGAATAAAAGGTGAGACAATCATCATTCATGGAATTTTTACACCTGCGAAGAAGACACACATCAATACATAGGAATACTTTAAACTCGCCCAATCCAAGATGGTCACCATCAGCACCATGTGGCTATTTAAATTTAAATTAATTAAATGCAAATAACAATTCAGGACTCGGTTGCAGTAGTCACATTTCAGGAGCTCGGTAGTCACATGCAGCTAACGAACACCACACTGGACAGCAGATAACAGATCATTCCCATCGTCACAGCAGGTTCTTCTGGACATCACTGATCTGGAGCACACTTTTCAGAAATGCGACTATCTGATTGGCCTGTCATTTTTCTAAACTTCTGGCCTCAGAGAATTCCGCTGTCCCTACAACAGACATGTGTCCCCCTCAAGATTTTTTTCACCTTTCTCTCTGATATCATTAAGCCTTTCATCTTCCAGTGAACGAGCTACTTAAGGAGGTAACTTTTCCAAGGCTCTGACAGCAGCACAGAATGTGCAACATTTGACCCCACTGGGGAGGTGCCCGGTCCCCTGATTCTCCTAAGGGTGGGGAATGATAGGCCCATTCCTGCCCATTCCTTGTGACTTCAGAGGGACACATGTCAAGCAATGCTGACACCGCTTACAAATTGGTTCTTCTCTCTCTCTCTCTCTCTCTCTCTCTCTGCTGTAGGTGACCTGCTTCTGCTCTGCGGTGTGATCGTCCTGCTCCAGGGGGTGTGTGGCTGCCCGGAGAAGTGCCGCTGTCACTCATCCTCACATTCTGTAGACTGCAGCCAGCAGGGTCTGGCTGAAATCCCTTCTGATTTGCCTCCGCAGACTCTAACGCTGCACTTGCAAGATAACCAGATACAGCAGCTTCCTGCTTTCGCGTTTAGGTCAGTGCCCCAGCTAACGACCCTGAACCTGTGCAACAATTCCCTTTCAAACCTGGCCCCCGGAGCTTTCCAGGGACTTCATCACTTGAAGGTCTTAAACCTAACCCAGAACTCCCTGCACTCTCTGGAAAGCAGACTTTTCCACTCCCTCCCACAGCTGAGGGAGCTTGATTTGTCATCAAACAACATAACCCACCTTCCCACCTCCCTGGGTAAGGTTTGGGAGAACCTAACCGTATTTGCAGTTCAACAAAACCAGCTTCAGCAGCTTGATCGAGCACTCTTAGAATCCATGCCCAGTGTGAGGCTTTTATTTCTCAAGGACAACCTCTGGAAATGCAATTGCCACTTGCTCAGTCTTAAACTCTGGCTGGAGAAATTTATCTATAAAGGTCAGTAACATCTGTTTGGACTCCACTCCCAGCCCCACCTGCAGTGTTACCAGCCTAGTGTGAATCTCATCTCTTGTCTGCGTTAGAAGGAACACTGAAGAGTGTGCAAAGGGCCAGTGTAAGCTTTTTCACGATGATGTTATTTTATGGATGGCAAGAGAGGTAGTAAGTCATTAGACAGGGTGTTTAAATCAGGATTTAAATTCATCTACAAATATGATTCATGGAGATAACTTTCTACTGTTATTTTAAAAGATTTTATTTATTGGAGAGAGAGAGAGAGAGAGAAAGAAAGAACAAGCGGGGGGGGGGGCAGAGGAGAGGGAGAAACAAACTCCCCACTTAGTGGACAACCTGACGTGGGGCTTGATCCCAGGACCCCAAGATCATGACCTAAGCTGCCAGCAGACACTTAACTGACTGAGCCACCCAGGCACCCGCTTTCCACTTTTTGATTAATAACATTATTTGTATGAGAGCTGCAGGCCCTTAAGAAGGAGGGAAATTTACCCTCTGAATAATTGCTCAACTCCAAAGTGGCACAAAATTTTAATTTTCAAGTGTGATCCAGCATGGTATCTCTCTTTAGGAGTTTTTCTCCTGTATATGGTTCTACCAATTTGAAAGCCATAATCTTCCCTGAGATTATCCCTTCTGCTTTAGCAAATACCACTGTTATTGAAACTGGATGCAGTAGGGACTCCTCTCTAAAGTCCCTTTACTTTTTCTTTAACCAGATGATAAAAATCAAAGCAAAGGAATCTAGAATATTAAAAATGAGGGCTCTGGAAATCACCCAGGAGTCACCAAACTACAGCCCAAGAGCCAAATCCAACCCATCTTCTGTTTTTTTTTTTTTTTTACATTTATTTATTCATGAGACAGAGAGAGAGAGAGAGAGAGAGAGAGAGAGGCACAGGCACAGGCAGAGCGAGAAGCAGGCTCCACGCAGGGAGCCTGACGTGGGACTGGATCCAGGGTCTCCAGGATCATACCCTGGGCTGAAGGCGCTAAACCTCTGAGCCACCGGGGCTGCCCCCATCTTCTGTTTTTGTAAATATTTATGGGAACACATCCATGCTGATTTATCTAACTCAATGCTAGCCTATAATCAATAGGATGTGGAGGCCCAGAGATGATCAGGGACTTCCCCAAGATGACAGAGTAGAAGCAGAGAGAATAGAATGAATGACTGTTGGGTCTTGGCCCCACGTTCTTTCCCCTATACCACAGTGCTTCTTTCCTCTTAATTTTCTTTTTTTAAAAGATGTTATTTATATATTCATAAGAGACACAGAAAAAGAGACAGAGACATAGGCAGAGGGAGAAGCAGGCTCCCCACAGAGAGGACTTGATCCCAGGACTCCAGGATCACAACCTGAACCAAAGGCAGACACTCAACCACTGAGCCACCCAGGCATCCCTCCTTTTGATTTTCAAGCATCATTCATTTATTCCTGTGCTTGAGTGCCACCTATCTGCTAGGCACTTTTCTAGGCAATGAGAAAAGGTGAATAAGAAAAACTCTACCATCATGGAGGTTACACTCTGGTAGCAGAAACAGATGTTAAATAAGACAGCCAATAAATATCCAAGTTCAGACAGCACTTGGTGCTAGGGAAATAAGGAGGCAGCATGAGTGGAGAGGCAGCAATAGGATGGGAGTTCCATTTCAGAGAGGAAGGACCAGGAAGATTTCTCCAAGGAGGTGTGACATGGATGAACAGAATCTGAACAATGAGGAGAAAGAAGCCATGAAATAATTGCTGGGAAACGATAGAAATTGCAAAGGCCCTGACAGGGGAGTGAGCTTGGCTTATCTAAGAGACACGAGAGGCATACAGAGTAGTTAGGACAGAGGAAGGGATGGAGAGAGCAGACAGAGATGAGGCAACAACACAAGTACTCAGGGGCCAGCTCATGTAGGAACGTGCAGAGTGGGCTGAGTCATCTGGATTTTATTTTTGATGAAATGGAGCTTTCTTGAAGAATTTTAGTCAAGGAAACAATATCTGATTACATTTCAAAAGGTGAATCTGGTGACTGGAAGGAGATTAGACCATAAGATGCAGAAGCAACAGCAAGGGGATGAGGGACAGAAAGTGATTTCACTCACCCTGGGAAGAGAAGATGGTAGCCCAAGCCAGGGTCATGAGAAATGATCAACTTTGGGAGATATCTGGAATACTGAACTGATAGAAATGGCTAATGGATTGGAATGGAAAATGAAGAAAAAAAGAAAAGAGTGTATTATGGAAGATGTGATTTGTTTGATCCTGCATGGTTAACCACATAAACAGTGACTGCAGGGGCTGATAAGGGGCAGACTGGGGAGCGGGGTCTTTGCCCTGCATTCTTTGCAAGTGGGTGAGGATAAGGGAGAGATGATAGATCTAGAGTTCAATCTGGGGCAAGTCAAGTTTCAGGTGCCCATTACACATCCAAGGGGTGCTTCTGAGTCGGTGGCTGTATTTGGACCTCTAACTCAGGAAGATCTCAGAGCTATAGACATGAATCAGAGAGTCAATAGAGTCTGGATGGTTGCAGCAGTTACATAGGAGGAAGGTGGATAGAGCACAGCATGAGTTCAGATATACAATATTGAGTTAAGAATCCCCCTCAACAATGTAATAGCAAATAGTCTATAACTAGCCAACTAATCTTCAAGTTGACCTATAACAGAAGGCATAGAATGTGGCAAAAATTGTACTTGTAGGAGGTCTTGAATAAAACTTCTCACACCTAGAGGTGAAGTGGCTTTAGCTATTATGTTCCACCTAAAATGCTGAGCATCAGCCAAACCATCAGAGAGAGTTTTCATTGAAGAACATTTCTTGACAAAAGATAGTTTCCAGGTCCAGGACACTAGAAGCAACATCATATAGGAGACAGGAGATAGTTTCCCCTACTCTGCCACAAACTCACGGGTGACCTTCACACAAATTAATCTCCCTCCCCAGCTCTCAGCATCACCAGGTGGAAGTTGACAGAGTTAAGCCAGAGAGTTCCTGAGGCCCATTCTGATTCTCAGACTCCACGGAGAATAATATATACTGAGTAAGGCAAAATAGGTATTGGTGAAGAGCTTATTTTTTTTAAGGATCATAAATGAATACAAACAGTAGTGGTATTAGTCAGGACAGGCTGGTTGACAGGACACCCATCAGTGATGGGTGCAATAAAAGTCTATTGCTCACTTGTATTAGACCCAAGGGAACTGGGGGCTAGGGCTGGGTCCCACACAGTCATTCAGGGACATAAGCCCCTTCCAGCTTCTAATACTGCCACTTTATCCTCCAAGGTTACCATCCAGTAGGAATAGATCACATGGAGGATTAAGCAGGGGACTTTGTGGCCTGAAAGTGGCATTCATTGGTTCCATGGGCCTCATACAACAGTTCCTAACCTGAGCACAAAGAATGGGGGAAATTTTGCCTTCCTGTGGGCCCAAGGGCCAAAAAACATGCTTTGATGAATACCTATCAAATGTCTCCTTCACAAAAGCATGCACATAGATTTTGTAATTCGTATTCCTCTCCATTCAAGAGTAAACAAATCATCTTCGTGTCAATAGCTAACTGTATTAAACATTTATAGCTAGGCATTGTGCTGAGTACTTGACCTACTTAACCCAACTGAACCTCAGAGTGATCCTGTGAGATGATTTTCATTATAAATCCCTCTCCCCTCACTTTCCAGATGAGCAAGCAGAGGCAAAGAATGGTCAAGCAACTTGCTAAGGGTTGTACAGCTAAGTAATAGGCTCAAGATTTGAATCTAGTTTCTTCCAAGACACTGGTAAAGAGCTACCAGTGACCTGACGGAGGACAGTGAGGTCTCAGCAAGCTGGAACTTCTTACATTATCAACTTCCATGGATCTAGAAGGGAGGGCCACCCACAAGCTGTCATCAGCAGATTTGCCTCCTGGGGTCGTGGCTGAGGAGATGGTGGTAGAAGGCTGTGAGGTAAATCCTGAGGACACAGCTGCACTAGTGGCCGTGGAGCTCTTGATGGCTATAGCCCCTAACTTCCAGCTGTGTCCCAGGCTCTAGCCTGTGTATTTCTTGGCACTGTGGGTCCAGAGGCCATGCCTCTCATCCTAAAACTGACCAGCAGGAAGCTTGAAATTGGAGAAGATAGTGCTCAAGCCTGAAGTGATTGGGTGGGCCACCTCAGTCTGGGGATGAGTCAGCTCACAGAACTGCTGGCCCCATGGCAGGCAGCCTTTCTAGCCCTGGGGGGTCTCCATGTTCTCTGGCGAGGCTGAATATCATCACTTCTCAAAGCTCCACACTTCATTTCGGTTTCTTTGGCCTTCTGCCTTATAACACATTCCTGGGCAGAGGCATGAAATGGTCCCTGAGGCAGGGATCCTTAGCCTCAGCATAGCCTGATGGCACCTAGGCCCCATCAGGAGCAGCCACTCTGCACCTCTGGCCTCCTGCATGTCAGCTCAGGAAAGGAGGAAATTCCTCTGTTACCTTTTTGATTTAGGGTTGGGGCTCTTGCCTCAGGGGGATCACTGAAGAAGCCAAGAGGAGCCCAACTGACTCTGGTAGTAGGCAATTCATTTTCAAGCAGTGGCAACAAAAAGCTGTGGGTTGAATTTTGCCATTTCAACTAATCCCGGTATGACCTCGGCCATGATAATGAAGGTACTGCAACATGGCCCCATTTACTCATAGTGCCTTGTAGGACTCGGCTTATGAGGCCCAGATGATGGATGGAAGGCATTCTGCAAACTCCGAAGAGCTGTGCAATAGAAGGTTATAATAACATTGAAGTGATCATATCCCACATGTGACTTTCTGGTATAATATCATAATCCACCTGTGGTATGTACAAAGGATCTCCAATCTGACTTGACTAAGAATGGTGCCAGGCTGCATAGCCATTCTCGGGGAGGAGTTCATGGCAGCCAGGGGAGCTGAGCCACAGGTCACACAGGCCAGGCTCCACCCAGTCACAGGGCTTTACTGAGGGTTATTGCATTAACTCTGCTGACCTCAAAAGACTCCAGAGGGGAGAGGGAAGAGGGAGCAGAATGTGGAGAGAGTCAGAGAGTACAGTGGGAAAACCGGGATCATGGGGCTGGGCTGGGTTTGAGGGCTGATCTCCCCCCTTACGGCCTACCTGGGTGACCTTGGACAAGAATTACCCATTAAAGCAGAGTTGTGAGGACTTACTAAACAGTGCATTGCCAACTATCAAGTCAGATATAAATACGGTGTTTTTATGGCAAAAAATATAGTCAGAGAAATGAATTTGCCTGAGGTCAGAGAGTAAATCAGTGGTCATATTTGGCCAGAATGAAATCTATTAGCTCAATGTTCTTTCTAGGAAACAATTACTAGGCACTCAAGTCTTCCCTGAACAACAGGAATCTACAAACCTGAGGAAATCAATCACCTTACAAGAGAGTGGAAACTGGCTCTAATAACGTGTTGGAAAGTTTGGTTCTCAAATTACTGAATGTTCCAAGGCCCGAGGAGACATGTTAATTGTACTTAATCCCATGAACTAAACTAATATTACTGTCAAAGATATACAAACACTCAAAAGGCCATTGACCCCCCCATTTGGCATCACCGAAGAGTGTTGGTAGACACATAGGTATTGTAATTAACACACAATGTCACAACAAAGGACATTTGTTGTATTTATTTATTATTTCAGATTTCCGATGGGAATTTGGTACAGTAGCTGTCCTGCATGGCAGGGTTCCTTAAGGGAGTGAGTAGTGAGCTTGTTTTTGGCAACAGTATCTCAGGCTGACCACCCTTCTTGTCAGCTTCTGCCTCATTTCTCCCTCAGCATTTATAAAGTAGCAGTGACCTGGATTCTAACAAATTCTTGGTCATATACAATTGAGCATAGTGTGTGGCATTTTTAGCATTTAGCCAATTTAGAAATCCTAAAATCATAAACTATGGTTAAGTCCTTTGAATCCAAGTTGGGGGGTGGGGGTCAGGTGCTGTATATATTCCATCTGCCTGAGTTTTTGCAGGTTGAGGATTTTGGTATTCAGTTGTGTCAGGCTCTGCTATCATCCTTTGCTTTTGTTTTTTTTAAAGGGGGAATAACAGATAGTGTCATCTGTGCATCACCGGACACCTGGAAGGGAAAGGAGCTCCTGAAGATCCCTCATGAGCTGTATCAACCCTGCCCTTTCCCTTCTCTGGATGTGGGGTCCTTGAGGGGACAGCAGCTGGGTTCTGCCCACCAGCCTGTCCCCAAGCCTCCTGAGAGCCACAGCACAGGGGAGCGAGACCACCCAGAGTGTGAGCTCAAACCCAAGCCAAGGCCAGCCAACCTGCGTCACGCTGTGGCCACTGTCATCATCACTGGGGTTGTGTGTGGGATCGTGTGTCTCATGATGTTGGCGGCTGCCATCTACGGATGCACCTATGCAGCTGTCACAGCCCAGTACCATGGGGGACGCTTGGCTCAGACCAATGAGCCTGTGAAGATGGAAGGAAAAGAGCTCTATGACAGCTCACCAGCCTGAGAGCCTCCATCTCAAAAAGGAAGAATCATTTTAGGTCAGAGAAAGTATATGAGTAGGGTTGATGCATTCACTGCAAAGGTCTTCCTTTTGCTTTTCTCAACAGAAAAAAGACCTATCCATATAAATATTCTCCTGGGGAAAAGTTATGTTGATATTTTAAAAATACTGTATTTGAAATAGAGATGACACTTGTGCTCTGTGCCCGAAAAGTTATTGCAATGACTCTGGGTGGGGGAAGGCAGTACACAGGGAAAGAAAAGATACACGTCTCAGGTACTCTTCCCTGTGTTAAGCTGCTTTAAAAGAGCAACAGAAATTCAAACACATGTGTTAGTTAGCATTCCTGAGAGCTTTATGGTCCACTGGAAAACTGCCCAATTTTGAGTGCCTGGGAAGAAGCTGGCAATCTTACCCGAGGGGCAGTGAATGCTTCTATAATTCAAACTCATCTGAGATTGGTGATACTTTTAGATGTTGTGTATGTTATATATTTAATGGGAGAGTCTGTTGGTTGGGAATTGCAAAGCTTGCCACAAGAGTCAGATTATATTTAATTTTCTAAATCAGAAAACCATTTGGGGCTTTCTAGGCCACAGAGGAAGAGGAGGGTTCCATGTCTGGATAATGGGACTCAAGCCCAAGGTCTGGGGAAGTTTTCTGATGCAAGGGTAAATAACATATAAACAAACACAAAGAGGACGGGGAGTTGGAATCCGGGGCACATGTTACCAAAAGGCTGTATCCACCAGGCGATTGGAACCTTCCATTTATAACTCTTACAGCAGGAATGAATTTAGAGTGGGCTGAGAGCAAGATAATGGCTTGTGTGTATCTGTATCTACACACATAGTGTACAGAGTGCACAGACTTGTACAGCCACACCCACACATAAACACACTCAGAGCAATCAGTTTACCCACTAATGAAATGCAGCCGTGGCAGGGTGGAAGCCAGCAGCTGTTGACCACCACCCAGACTGTCTACTCAACACTCTGGGATAGGAAGTAGAAAGGAAGTCTGGAGAGAGTGGGAATTATCAAGAGACTCAAGATAGGTGGCAGCAGCCATCCTGAACATTATTTGGGCCGAGGTTTTTTTTAAAAAAAAAAAAAAAATCAGGTGTGGCTTGCTTTACTCCACAGGCACAGTCCTGAAGAGTTGCATGCAAAGTGAATTTTTGTAAATTAAATCATCATTTTAATGCAGTAGGGGAGCTCGCTATTTAAAGGAGCCTTTCATGGAATCTTTCTGTAATGGCAATAATTGGCTCCAGATTTATGCATTTTGTAAATGTGCATTTTCTCATGCGTGTTTTCTTAAAATGTCATCTATCTGCTCTCTCTCACAATGCCCTATCTCATACTTAGAGTCACCTGTTAGAATTAAAATCATTTTACAGAGAGGAGTTAAGGACATGTCAAAAGCAAAGAATGGCGAATATAGGGTCAGCAGTCCCTCCAGAGGCCTTGACAGACATCGCTAATCAATCCCAGCACTCCTCCCAGCTGAGCCCTGATGCAACACAGATGCCTTCTTAAGACAGCACTATAGGCAACCAGAACTAATCAATTGGAATCGGTTCAAAGGATAAAACACATTTGCCATTCAGAGTACTGGCTCTACATTCATTCCTTCAGGCCATGTAAAAATCAGTTTGGATCCTAAATTAGTAGTCCATTCCCTAACCTGGAATGTGAATGGGAGGTCCACACAGCAGGAGTACTCTCTCCCTGTCTGATGCAGTCAGAGCCTTGGCCAATAGTATAAAGAGGCCAAGGGAACTACTGAGAAACCTACCACAGCTTACCCTGCAGGACACACACCAATGCTCCCCTATTCATCACAGAGGCCATCTACACCTGCCCAGTGCCTCACAACTAGCACACCACAAGCTAAAGATAAACCATCTTCTTAGAGCAGCAGTTTTGCTACATGATTTTCTAGGGGGGCAAGTATCAAGTTTGGTGTTGATTTTTTTCCTGAATGTTAAAATAAACCTCGATATGTTGAGGAGTAGGTTGAAAAATTAGATGGTTGAAAAACCATCTACACCTGCCCAGTGCCTCACAACTAGCACACGACAAGCTAAAGGCAAACCATCTTCTTAGAGCAGCAGTTTTGCTACATGATTTTTTAGGGGGGCAAGTATCAAGTTTGGTGTTGATTTTTTTTTTCCTGAATGTTAAAATAAACCTCGATATGTTGAGGAGTAGGTTAAAAAATTAGCATGGATTTTAAGATCAAAAACAGACCCCAGAGAAAGCTGACTGTTCCCACAACTCCATCCCAAGCCCTGGTGCCTCCTTTCTGCTCCACCTTGGGCAGCACTTCAGTGGGCAAGGCTGAGCATCCAGTCTAAGGACAGAATGATTGCTTTCTAGGTGAAAAAAGTTATTCTTTCCCTTGCCCTGGACCATAAGTACTTGGCCAAGAAGGCAACATGACAAAGGAAAGTTAGAAGATCTTTTTATGTCATCCCCATTTCAACAAGTATTTCTAGAACTCACACTAGGTACTAGGCATGGTGAGAGGTGTTCTCGTGAGCATTCGCCATGTCATCCTGGCAACTAGCCATAAGATACTTGAACAGGTATTACATAAGCTGGAAGCTACCATGGCCAATAATACATGCTCCCTTTCATTACTGTGGCTTAAGACCAAGAGTGCACAGTGCTCTGCCAGAGGTTTGGTGACACTGCAGGTCAACACCATCCCCCTGCCCACAGTGGGTATATGAGAGATTTTCCAACACACTGCAGAAAACCCTGAGTGTGGCTAGAATCTTCACTCATCAACACCCAAGTCCTATTAGATTTCTAAGTACAGATGATAACACAGGCAAAGAGATTCCTGTTTTATGAATACTTCTCAAGGAAAATCATTAAAACAATGCCTATGTATATTCAGATTTCTATCTTTTGCCTACAGTCACCACAAACAGCAGTTGGCAATGAAAATAATTACTTACCCTGAAATGTCAACAGCCTCTCAGCACAGAAAAATAGAAATCAAATTGTTTAGATTAACAAATGCAGAGTTATCACTTGTTAATATGAGAAATGAAATGTTTTAACTATAAAAAAACATTGCAGATGAAAGACCCAATTTGCAGGGTATTCTGTGAGAACCACAAATTATCTTTCACAAGGACTACAGCTCATGAGGGGTAATTTGAAAACGTCTCATAGATTATTTTCAGCTGCTTATTGCTGCTGTCATATTCATAAATTTCCCTCTACAAATGCCCTTCTATCATAAAGCCTTGTTGAGGGAATGCTCTGAATAAAATTCATGTTATAGTATTGATTGTTTCTGAGAAAACCATCTAAAATATTGTTTTTTCATCATATCTAGTGGAACAGTATGACTACAGGCTGGTGATTTTTGTTTTGCCAGAGATCACAAATTCACAATAGCAGGACCCAACAGATGCTGTAGCTGTCTGAAGTGAGGCATATTAAGAAGGAAATATGAAGAATACACCCTGCCATAGAAATTGTAAAGAAAGAAAACCTAGTATCAAATCAATACCCAAAAAGCTTTTAAAACTAAGGCAAATATCTCTGACTTGCAGGAAGAATGTTGTGCTTAAGATGGATAAGATACCAATGGACAACCTTACAAAAATGCAAGACTGAGAAGTGATTTACATGATTTCTTTCTAAAGATTCGTAAACATCAAATTTCATTACCCTAGTTAACCAAGTTACCCCCAGAAATAAAACACTGTTGTCTTAGATCCTAAATATCAAGGAAGTGGATAAATCAATTTCTAAAATAACCTATCTGTAGCACACATTAATATAATGATACAACTGTTAGAAACCTGTAACTTTCAATTGGAAATCAGGAAATAACTGTTTCTGGTTTGGTTAAACCCACTGGTGTATCCATTACTAAATGTTATTGGACAGAAACCTACCAGCAAATGATATTCCAAACCTTACATGGCATCACTGGGATGTGGTTTATATGCATAACGTTAGGGAGCAATCTTGTTTTCCCTTTTGATGAAAATTCTTTCTTTCTTTCTCTCTCCTTTTCTCTCTCAAATTGCAATGAAGTCTCAAAGAAACCCTCATTCCATTTGGAGAAACAGCTTCATGGTCTCATGGTCTATCACTCTCCTTTCAGATTCTTAACTAGAGTATCCACATCTACTTTTCACTTCACTGATAATAAATATTCATTTGGATGGACAGGATGTCACCAAATTACAAAGGCCCATCAAGAAGACCCAGAAAAGGAACTAGGTGATTGGGCATTGAGAAAATCCCTAGAGACCATTTAGTTTAGGCCTGGAATATTTGGGATAGCTGTGACCAGCCTCCCTACCCATGCTAGACATTGCTAATAGATTATGGCAAATTTATCTTATGAACCCAGCCACGGCCACAGAATTCTTTAAAACCTGTTTTCTAGGTTCCCAGCACTGTTCAACTAGAGTAACAATAAAGATTAAGCCTATTTTCTACCCTGACATAGTTCTTTGTCCTTATTTTACAAATAGAAGCATGGAAAAGGAATAGGAATTTACCAAAGTTACACAGATAAGTAGTTATAGACTAGACAAATGTAGCTGCAGGATCATGAGGTTAACCTGCATAATACAACCCAACACTGCCATTCTTCATGCATTCAGTGTGAGCCACAATATCAAGATGATAGCATTATTATATTAATTGTAAGAATACATTCAATATTTATCGAGCACCCAATTTTGTGCCAATTGTTTCCCAAGTGTAGTACTTTCATTTTCTCTACGCCTCGTACTGACCAAAGTATATGGGCATTTTACTGCTACACTACAGTTGAAGAAACATAATCACTGGGTTTGGATTATTTGTTCAAAGTTGTACCACTAATAAGTAGTGGAGGATGAATTTATATGCAGGTGTTTCTAAGGCCAGCACCCAGCAATACTTATTGGATGTGTCAGTGTTGTGATCTTTTCCTAGAATTGGACACTGCCAACACTTACCTTAAAATATGGCAGAGAAAAGAAACTCAACCATCAGCCAGTGTGTCAATGCCATAGCTCTAGTCCCACCAAGACCCAGGAAACCAGATGAAAAGACCAAGAAAAATGAAGGTTCTTTTATCACCCAAGACCCTGCTGAGCTGGAAAAGGTATTCTTAGAACGGCAGGGGTAGAAATTCAGCCGAACTCTCTTGCAGCTACTTGAGAAAATGATGAAATTAGATACTGCCTAATAAGTAGTATTGCTAATGAATACAAAGAAGAAAAAAGTCATGAGGATCTCGACATTGGGACTACTGCTCAATGATATCCAAGTCTCCAGGAAGGATGCCCACTATCCGAAGCAGAGATATGACCAGACAGATGAGTGGGAGGCAAAGGAAGAAAGTCTGTACCACCCATCCGAATGTGCTGGTATCTTTCCCCTGATACAGCAGGCTTCACAAACCGGAGGGAACCATTTCCTCCCCATGTAAGATGTCTGAGGAAATTTAACTTCTACAGCACCTGCCATTATGACCTTGCTGTCTTCCTCCACTAGAGAAGAAGAATCTCAACAATGTAGCATATAATAGGATGATATAAGGAAGGGAGGTCAGTAGGATAAGCACAATTAAGGGTTATAGTTTTTATCTACTGTTTCTTATAAGAAATGAAAACTACAGATGACTTTGGTTTACCTAAGTAGTCATACCATCAGGCAGCAATACATAGCATCTCTTACCAGTCCTGCAATACCATTCCAGATGGAAGACATCTAGACACTGGACATTTGTTTAGGGGCTATGCATATTAACTTGCCCTCTATCTTAGTCTCCAAGGAGTACTCTGAAGTCAACAATAAGGGACACTTAAGGGGAAGTCATTCACCCTGCTCAGTGGCAACCATCCCATATTTTAATGGTGGTTAAAATTAAGAAAAAAAAAGCTGAATTGATCCTCCTAAAAGATATATTTAAAAAAGGAACAAAGACAGCATTGCCCACAAGATGCAGAAGAAGCATGAAAGATCTATTTTAAAACATATCCTAGTACGATTTTTGAATTTTCTGATTGGATTTGGTGTCCATTATATCCATTCACATTCCATTGGCAATAACATGCATATGGCTAAGTTCAGAGTTAAGGAAGCACAGAAGCATACAGCTTCAATAGAAAGGCACAGTGAGCAACATGGCAATGGGCAAGGATATTCGGGTTCTTGTAAGAAACAAAGGAGTAAATCACTGCAAACAATCATAAAATAATAATGACTAATAATGGTAAATAATAAATGAATAAAAAGATACATAAATAAGTGATAAATGAATAAAATATACTATAGTCACCATCAGAGGTACAAAGGAAAACATTGCAACATACTGAATCAGTGATATAGAACACCTAATAGGGAATATTCACTCCAAGAATATGGAAGAAAGAAATGGATTAAAGCAATAGAAGATGATAGAAATGATAGAGTAATGGTAAAGAACTAGAATATGGATAATTGGTTTTCCTGATAAACAGATTAGAATTTATCAAACAGAAGGAAAGAAAATCTGAGAGGGTATCTTTTCCAAGTTAAAGAAAAACTACAATTATATAGATCAAGAAAGACTTCCTATAAGAGAGATTAATGAAAAAAAAATCTTAGAAGTTAGTCTAGCTTAGTGCTTGGTACATGAAAGTCTCAATTAGTATAAATTAGAGAAAAAATACACATAAGCAAAACAAATGGATTCTGGTAAAATTTTCTAATTTTAAAGAACAAATTAAAAATTCTGAAGTCTAGAGACCAACCAGCCAAATAAAAAATGAAACTAAACAAGGAACCAAATGGAGATGGCAATTCTCAGATACGCAACGGCTCAGGGAGCATGCCATCTACACATTGTGTTTTGAAGAAAAATGACTCAAGATCTCCTTTAACTGATCAAAGGACAAATTATGAAAAGCAAGGGGAAAGAGGAGGGGGACAAAGAGTGCAAGAAGAACTTAAAAATGTGGGAGTCATGCCGTTCAAGTGCCAGCAATAAGCACTAAAAATCAGCTAACGTCAGAATTAAGTATAAATGATTTAGCAAATATGGCTATAAAACAATGCAAAGTCAATAATTTGACAAACTTCAAAGCACCTTCTGCATGCCAGGCAATTTTCTAAGTATCTGAGATGAAGTAGAGAATAAGAAATATAAAGTATATGCCCCATGGAACTTAACATCTCATAGCAGAAGATAAAGACATAAAAAATATGTATCAGGTGATGGAAAAGCAGGTGTGCAGGGCACAGAGTACTGGGGATTCAGGAGAGGAAGAGTTTCTACTTTATACATGATGATCAGGAAATCCCTTTTGGAAAACAGTTGAGCAAAAATTTGAAGGAAAAGATGGAGCCAGTGGTGAAGATATCTAGAAGGAAACTGTCCCAGGTAGAAGGCACAGTAGATGCAAAGGCCCTGACATATGAGCAAGTTTAATGTGACTGAAGAACATAAAGGCAATTAGCCAAGACAGTAAAGGTGAAGTAGAAGGAGCTGAGAATACAGAGTCACTTGGGGTCAAATCATGTAGGAACCTGTGGGTTGAGGAAGCTTTTAAAATGACTCATAAGGGTACTCATACCTTTGTTTAACTGCCTGTCCTTGAGGGTGGGCAGGAACTAGGGACTTGTTCCTAGCAAACAGAATATATGATATGCATCATAGAGCATCACTTCTGAGACTAAGTAACAAAAAACTCTGGCTTTCATCTTGTTCACCCTCTCTTGCTTGTTCTAAAGAACATCAACTAACACATTGTGAGTTGACCTGTGAAGACAGCCACATAAGGGAGGCCATTGGCCAACAACCAGTGAGGACTAAATGTTGCTAAGCTTCTCAGGAGTGAGTGTGGGAGGATTTCCTTTGTTTTTTGAGCCTTCAGATGAGACCACAACCCCAACAACATTTTCATTGCAGTCCCACAAGAGACCCTGGGACAATACTTGGATTGCAGCCTTTGTGAGAGACCCTGAGCCCGAGGACCCAGCTGAACTTTACCCAGATCCCTGACTCACAGAAACTGGAGGTAATGAATGTTTGCAGTTTGGATTCCATAATGTGGAAGTTAGAGGTAACCTTGAGGAGAAGCACTTCACTGTAGATGAACCTGTCTGGGGTGGGGTCTGGAGAAAACAAGGGGGGAGGTAAGATCCTAGGGCACAATAGAGCAAGAAATCCATGACACAAATAAAATAATTCAATAACAAAAATAATTTTGGCTTAAGAACCTGACTATATCAGCACAAATCTGGAAAGTGGTAGGAGTAGGTTAGTGAAGCAGAAGTGTAGAAAATGACCACAAGTTTCCAAAATTTCTTCTTGTATTTAAAGACAATGGGGAACTCTCATCTGCTTCAGCCTGTCCACATATAATTTGGTCTTGAAGTAGGAATGACAGTTAGACTCAAACTTTTCATCCAGAATAGAACCCAGGAGCTCTCAGTAGGCACAGACTTTGGGAGGCCATGGAAATTCAAAATCTTTGATCAACACTGTTATTGTTATTTTCCCACCAAATGGCCAAAGCATTTTCCATGAGTAGGAGAGTCTTCAGAATGATTGGCAGAGCATTTATATTCCTGCTGCAGACCCTACTGATGCCTATCTCTCTCTTCCAGGGAGGGGAGATTCACATTAGGTCACTTATACTCTGTGGGCACTTTGCTTAGCATGAGTCACATATATTCTTGTCTTAAATAAGATTAAGATCCCAACAAGATCACCAGGAGATTTGCCTGGGTAAAGGCAGCTAAACAAATCCCCAAATCTCTCATGAGCCACGTTGGGGGAAAAAAAAATCCCAGAAACTGTTTTCCACCAAAGCATGTGAGGGCATTTCCAATGTTCTACCAAGCATTATGCTGATTACACTGTTCAGAGGTTTATAAACTAGAGAGAAGATTAAGTAAATCACGGTCTTGACTGACAATGAGAGCATATATTTTTAGAAAGCTTAGGATCTTTGATTGGGATTTCTGTGCAACCACATATACAAAAACATTAGGCACAACTGATGGGCACCTTCTGATACATGAAGCTCTATCTTCAACATTTACTTACATAGCCCAAGATTTAAATATCCAGTTCATTTTTATAAGGTAAAAAGATAGTGAAATGAGTGAGTGAACAAATTAGTGTTTTATGTTTTCCAAAAAATAGATTGTGACATATTTTCATCCAAAGCAGGAGTTGGCAACCTTTTTCTATAAAGGGCCAGGTAGAAAATATTCCTGGCTTTGTAGTCCATACGGTCTCATCATGTGCTCATCACATCACATCATGTGCTCATCTAACTACTGAGCTCTGCCATTTTAGCAGGAAGCTGTCCATAGACAATAAGGGCGTGTTGTTTACAAAGCAGCTGGTAGATATAAAAGTAATTATACCCAGAATATGTAAAGAACTCATATCTCAACAATAAAAAGACACATAATGTAATTGAAATAAGGGCAAAAGATATAAAAGACATTTCTCCAAAGAACAAATGCAAGTAGCATAGGAAAATATGCTCAGCATAATTAGTTATTAGGGAAATGCAAATCACTTCATGCTCACTAGGATGGCTAAAATAAAGAAAACAGACAATAGCAAGTGTTGACAAAGATGTGGAAAATTGGAGTCCTTAGATGTTGCTGATAGGAATGTAAAATGGTGCAGCCACTTTCAAAAACAGCTTGGTCGTTCTTCAAAATATCAAACATAGAGTTACCATATGACACCAAAATTCCACTTTCAGGTGTCTACTACCCAAGAGAAATGGATATATATATATATACAAAAAGTTGTATATGATTGTTCATATCCACATTGTTAATAATAGCTAAAAATAAAAAAAATTAAAAAATAAAAAAAAATAATAGCTAAAAATGGGAACCCAATTCTAACAACTGATGAATGGATAAACAAAATGGTTACATACAAACAATGGAATATCATTTGGCATTAAAAAAAGTATTGACATATACTACAATATGGGTTGACCTTGAAAACATTAAACTAAGTGAAAGCTGATCACACAAGGCAATGTACTGTGTGATTCCTTATCTGCAGAGTACAGAATAGGCAAATCCATAGAGATAGAAAGTAGATTTATGGCTGGGGTAGGGGATAGGCTATCAAGAATGAGTGTGTGTATGAGGGGTCCTTTCTGGGATGTTAAAAATGTTCTAAAATTAGACTGCAGTGATGGCTGCACAATTCTGTCAATACACTAGTCCAATAACCTATACTTTAAATGGGTGATTTTTTCTTTTTTTTTTTTAATTTAAATTCAATTTTCCAACTCATAGTATGACACTCAGTGCTCATCACATCATGTACCCTCCTCAATGCCCATTGGGTGAATTTTGTAGTATGTGAAATATATCTCAATAAAACTATAAGAAACATGAAACATGTCAAGATACCATAATGGCATCTCCTATGCACACTTCCACAAAGAAGAGCACATGCCAATAAGCACTGGCTAGTGAGAAGTGAGTGGTGGGCATAGCCAACCATCGTTCTAACAAGAGTAGCAATAGCAGTGATAATTTAGCAGCTACTCATGATCGACCACTCACCATAAGCATCTGCCAAGCACTGTATATATATTTATAAACAAACTTATTTCTCTCAACAGGAACCAGAGAGGTCCCCCAAAGCCATATAGAATCTGGGTGTAAGTCATTCTCCATTATTGGTAAATTCCTTTCCTTTTTGGTGATGGTGAACCAAATCTACTTCTTTAAAAACTAGACTGTTAGAAATCCAACAAAAGCACTAATCAACCTCATTTTATAAGAAGGGCGAAATGGCCTTGGGCTCTCTGCCAAATCCTTGGTTCACATTGGCTTTAGTGCCCAAATCACACCATATTCTCAAAAAGAGGGGTCTCGACTTGCCAATTTAGAATGTACAAGCCAGGATGGTCTGGGTGGCTCAACGGTTTGGCGCTGCCTTTGGCCCAGGGCGAGATCCTGGAGACCCAGGATCCAATCCCACATCAGGCTCCCTGCATGGAGCCTGCTTCTCCCTCTGCCTGTGTCTCTGCCTCTCTCTCCCTCTCTCTCTCTCTGTCTCTCATGAATAAATAAATAAAATCTTAAAAAAAAATAGAATGCACAAGCCAGGCATGAGAACCTGTTATCTGAAAATTTGGACACTGAGTTTTGGGTGGAGGGTATCTTGGAGCTTTTGATAAGGTTTATAAAAGGACAGTGCCTCTTGGCAGTGAGTATCCTGGAGAGTTAGCACACAGGATCCAGTTTCTCAAGACTCTGGGCTATTTTTATTCCTGGAGCAGTAATCCTTACCATGCCCCCATGCCTCCCTACGGTGGTATGCAGAGCAGCTGTTCTCTGTGGCGACTTGAAATACAGCATAACTGGCAGCTACCTCATTAACCCATTTCTATGATGTTTGTTGTTGTCAGTCATACTGGCTTAGACCTCGTTTTGCCCCTCCATTGCTCCTATTTGTCAGCTTAAAAAAAAAAAAAAAAAAAAAGGAAGAGAAAAGCAAATGCCAAACACATCAAAGGCCCTGCCTCATAGTTGACATTTAGAACCAAGACTTGCCTTGAGTGCCCCACCTTTCCCTGGGTCATCTGTCCACCTGTCTGTCAGTCCTGCTTTAAGATTCTAGTAAATACCCCTGAAACTTGAGATACTCCTCTGTGTCTCAAGAGTACCCACCTGGAATGTGGCTACAACATGTATGAGGGATCTCATTCAAGATTCTTGGAGAAGTTTGTTCCATCTGCCTGGGATGCCCTTCCTGCAGATCTTTGCATGATGGCGGCCTCTCCCCATTTAAGACTTTCCTTCTATCAGGCCTTCCCTGACCCACCCCACCCCTGAGTCTGCAGAAGAATGGCCCTGCAATATACCCAGATACACATGTGTGAGGATGAGCATGCATCTCGGCCCTTGCCACTGCCAGCATTATCTCATCTCTTTATCCTGGTCTATTTTCTATAGAGCATTTACTACTCTGGGTCCCTCCCTCTCTCCTCCCTCCTCCCTCCCTTCTCCCTGCCTTCCTCCCATTCATGCAATACATTGTTGTCTGTATCTCCCACACAAATGGAAGCTCTGCCTTGGCAGCAGCTTGGTCTTAGTGTTTTCTGGGAGTGTTGTGGCATTTGTATGGGAGGATTCTTCGTTGGGCAGCTGTCACCCCAACCTCCAGGTACGAAGGCATGCCAACAGTGCCCTCTTACTGTATCACCCAAAAATCCCTCCATACATTCCAAGATGGCCTCGAGGGGGGCTAGTTTGCAGCTGTATCCCCAGCGCTATGTACACAGTACATGCTAGATACACATTTATTGAACAATTTAATTACAAAATGAAGAAATGGGACAAGATCTTTTCATAAAGGAGCCTATAAGCGAAAACAGTGAATTTGAAAGCACAAAAATTTGAAGCTTATCATTCTTCAATCTCTCCTCTACTGACAGTTTGGACCAGATAATTCTTTATTGTTTTGAGGGGCTGTCCTGTGTCTTACTGGATGTTTGTTTAGCAGCATCCCTGACCTCTACCTATGAGATGCCAGTAGCACCCCCTCTTAACCAATTGTGACAACAATATTTCTATATGCTACCAAATGTCCCCTCGGTGGGAGGAAATTGCCCCTGGTTGAGAACTACTGTTTAGTGAGTAAGTATTAATTTCTGCCAAGATGAAATACTCCTTTTGCTCAAACCTGACAAACTAGAAGTTTACCAACACAGACTTGATACATAACTCCTGCCATATTCGTTAACTCGTATATATGAAATCCCGCCAAAGGAATATTGTTAAACTGAATATTTGCCTGTAACATTTTGCCAACACTATTCATCTATTTTTAATGAAAGGTTCATATTAAGTAGTACACTCCATTTAAATACCATATACCTGACAATAGCTGGTGGTCAGGGGTGTTAATTTCTGTCCTAACTAGCTGATTAAAATGAGATCTTCTGTCTTAACATCAAGCATTCCTCTTCATTATACTGCCTCGAATTATGCAAATGAGACCACATAACCCCATTTTCAAATTTCCCCAAATGAATGGATTTAATGTGTTTCTCTTTTGAACATGTTTCTTGCAAAGAAACAGACTGGCAGATCAGAGCTCCCCCACAAATTTACTAAAAATAATTGAATTTAACACTTAAATTAGATGGATTTTTGGTATGTAAATCACACCTCAAAAAAATCTGTTTTAGAAAACTGTTTCTGGAGGAAAACAATGCCTCTATGGTCTCTCAGCTACTTTTTTATTTTTTTTTTCCTGCTGCTGATCAGATTAGCTATTCTAAGCATCACTTCAATGCTCAGACCTCAGAAAAGACATTTGCTGATGTAGAGATAACTACTGGGTCAGCACAGTTGCCGTTAGGATGGGGTACTAAATGGTTTTTCTATCCCTTAAAATACCCATAGTGGTCTGTGTCATATTACGAGGGCATGGATTGGAGTTGCAGCTGCTGATTGCTTCTCTTGGAGTTTTTGTCAAATGCTGTGTTCTCCTTGTCTGGACAATAAAATTTGCAAACTTCTGCACCTACACAGGACAGGTGAAAATGAAACCCATCTTCCTTGAGTTATTTATTCTGTCACTATTTTTGGCAAATTTACCACACATCAAACTTGGTGCTTAGCATTGAGAAGACAGAGCTAATTGGGACAGTCCTTGCCTTTGGAGGGTTTTTAAATTTTATTTAAGAAATCAAAGTGAAACATTTGTAGAAGAAGTTCTAGATTTTGATATGCTAAAATTTACATTTTAAAGCAAATGAAAACAATTAGAATTTATTATCTGTTATTTTAGAAATCCCCAAATCTGAACTTTTTTTAAAAAAGATTTTATTTATTATTCATGAGACACACGCACAGAGAGAGAGAGAGACAGAGAGAGAGAGAGAGAGAGAGAAAGAGAGAGAGGCAGAGACACAGGCAGAAGGAGAAGCAGGCTCCATGCAGGGAGCCCGACATGGGACTTGATCCCAGGTCTTCAGGATCACGCCCTGGGCTTAAGGCGGTGCTAAACCGCTGAGCCACTGGGGCTGCCCCCAAATCTGAACTTCTTTAGAGAAAACTGAGATGCCATACTGTGTATTTGTCAAAGAGAGTCCAGAAGGAGAAGAGGAGGGTCAGACAGACCATCCAGAGATGGGAGAAATTCCCTGCATAACTTCACCCTCCCTGGTGGCTCAGTGTTTCCCTCAGTGCATTTCTTTTCTGTCCATGGCATTTCTATCCTCACATGGTAGAAGCAGTGCCTATGACTTCTGTCAGTAGGGCCCAGTCTCCCCAATAAGAGCAGAGTAGAAAATTAACACCATGATCTAGGTAATTTATGGAACTCAAGTCAATAATAACTAAGCGAGGGCAAAACAGGTTTCTACAAGTTCAATTCATTTTGTAGCATTCTTATTGAGGATCGATCCACTCTGCTTTAGGTACTCCATGGGGTTCTGTTCAGAGGGACAGGCGATGAAAAGAACAAAGTCTTTGACCTCCAGGACCTTCTAGATAATTGTCCAGCTTTTCTATTCACCTGTCCTATGTGGACATGGCTTTAAAAATAACTGCTATTTTACAGGTCTCTGGGGGCAATGTCATTATGAAGCTTGGTTCTCAGTTGTGAATATCTAGAGAGCCTAGTAAAATAAGGGGGTCAGGAAATATTTAGTGAATAAATGAGTGAATGAATATTCCACCTGCTTGAAGATAAATATTGGTCACCCCAATTCCTAGCATTTTTATACTTCTTCATAGTCCAGTATTTTATTTGTTTTCTCATTTTATCCCCAAATCAAGCCAGAGTAAGGTGAGGGAGGTAATGATCCCAATTTATTTTAGAGAGAACTTCAGAGACCTGAGACCACACATTTAGCAAGTTACAGAGTGAGTGACAAACCTACATGGACTTTATAGTCCCAAGGTTTGCATTTCTAATAAGGACAGGAAAATGGATGAGGGGCCTGACTCACACATAGAAGGTTCTAGCACTCTGGAGAGACATTGTAGGCCAATGAGAGAGTCCTACTACTTCTTCCTTTGCAGTGAGAAAGCAATTAAGAAAATTCAGCACACTAGTGGCAGCTGGAAAGTTGGCAGGTCCCTCAAGAGAAGGACTGTAAGCAATGTCATAGGCCAAGAAGATGGATGGAGTCCATTTATGCACTGAGGCTGACATACAAATGGAATCCTGCCAGTTTGACTGCTCTTTCTTCAAAGATGTCATTGACAGATGAGTATCTAAATGTTTTTGTTTAAAAAAGAAAACAAGAAAAAAGAAAGAAAGAAGAGAATAAAGCAAAAGCAAAACAAAACAAAACAAGAAACTCTTTCTGTCCCAAACAGACACACATAGCTGATGAATGTGAAAACACCAGATCAGGCCTGAGAGCAGTACAGGCCTTTCAAAGTCATCTTTGATGATTATTTGCAAAGTTGTACACCTTTCCTTCCAGAGACATTTCAATTTAACACAAGGATTTCATTGAAACCCCACATTCCTGCCAGTTGGCTGTTTTCCATCTGCTGTTGGAGGCACACTGGTGGGGGGACAAGCATGCTCACATATTCATCTTCACTTGCCAAAACAAGGCTTCTTCCCCAATTAAAATGACCTTTTTTATTTTAGAGTAGTAAACAATGTCTACTTAACTTGAGGAAAATATACAGAAGAAAGTTATCGAACCTAATCACACAGTGACATGATGAGTGAGTCAGAGTCAATGCAATCTGTGGGGAGAGCTGAGGAGGCCGCTCTGCTTTTGGAGACAGAGAGGTCCTCTTGAGGTCACTGCCTTCATGGTGCCGCATCCTTGGCAGCCTTCAAGAGCAAACTGAGCAAATCTGTTTTACTTCTGTCCACCAAGCACACTTTTAAAAAGAAGGTTAATAAGCACTGGTTTTAAAAGATAAGTACTAAATACAGTTCCTCAGATAACCTTGCTTCTTTGTCTTCCTTAATGATGGGGATCTGTTGACATACACTGAAGAGCAGTAAAAGGGAGGATTTCTCTTCCACCCACTCAAGGTTCGCCAAACCATGTCCCATGACCTACATGTGGTCTCTGGCCGGCTGTGTAACTCAATAGTAGACCAGTACAGACCAGCAAACCATCTGGAAAATTCACATTCTTCTCCACACTGGACCCAGACTGAGTCCCCATTGTGACCATACTCAGCCAAACAGACATTTACGCAATAATTGGCATTTGGAAGCATCTGACCTTAGTTTGCTAGCTTGGACAGAAGTGGCTGGGATAGGCACAGTGATCTTACAGCCGACACAGAACATCCTTCATGATGACTGAATGAGAAACCCAAGGAAAGAATTTCCAGAAAATTCCAAACACAGGGGGACAGTCCACTTTGGTCAGACCATGTTATTGACAGCTGCTGCACTGTGGCCCCATTCCAGAGAAATAACATGCCTCTGGAACTAGCTGGTTGCATCACCCTAAAGGTAAGCAAGGCTGACCTCCTTTACGCAAAAGTAAACCTTACTGAGTTAAATGATCTGTCTCCTACTTTCTTCAAGGAACATGAGATGCTAAGTTACAAAATTTGAAGACAGCAGCCGTGAATCCTCAGAGTCCTTATCTCCTGACTGATTATTTACAGGTCTGCCTAGATGAAGATGATCTATAGGTCAGATACATAAGACAGTCTTCCTTGCCATATCCAACAAGCCAGGAATAACCAGGGCAAATATCCTCAAATCTTCACATCCCTGCTAATACAATCATGATGCATAGGCTAAGTCAGAAATAAAGTGGGGAAAGGAGCCCAGTGTTTTCCAGCCAAAGAACAACCACTTCAAACATGTCTGCTCTGTTTGCATTCCTTCTCACAAATATTCACAGTGTGCAAAGACACAATGGTTGATGTTCAAAGTCCACCCATGGTACAACTTACTGAAGGAAATTGCCTGTAGAACAGAACAACTCCCTTTGGTAAATCTAGCCAATATCAGGATGGTGCTTGGAGGGTCTTGCCCATCCATCAGCTGATGGCTCCAACAATATCAGAAATAGATGATATGCCAGGCAGACTCATAGACTCCATTTTTGTCAGGAGCTGACCTCAAAGGAACACTTGTGGCAGTGTCAGGCCCTTCAGATCAAATACCAGCAACAAAAGTCCCCAGCTACCACAGACATCTACTGACACTCTTGAAAGTGAGAGAGACAGCAAAAGCCAGAGACAGGATTTCTTTGACAATTCCAGACTCTCCATTGTGAAATGTTTTGGCTTTCTCCTGGTCCCAAACCTGGCACCTGCAGATCCATCTAACTCTAATCCCTCAGTAGGATGAGAGTGGTGACAATCGCAGGCTCTCCACAGAAGGCACATTTCAGCTTACGTGTACCTAAAACAAACCCACACTTTCCTAGTATGCCCACTGTGATCCTAATGATGTGGCATTGGGAGATCTGGAGCTTACTTTAAATGAGCATGCTGCCTACTTTCAAGAAATTCTCCTCTGAATATACCAACAGTTTCTTACTGGCTCAGAGTTTAAGAATAAGAGTAATGGGAGAGATTTCTTTTGTCACATCAAACATAACCAGCTGTCAGAATCTTGAATTGGTGATGATACCAAGCTAAGAAAGAAGTAATTTTCAATTTTTGTTTTCTTTCAAATCTTATTTTTGAAGAGCAGACATACTGCATAGACGTAGTTGACTGTCCAGATGAATGTATGTCATGCTTATTTATATTGATTAAGATCCATCCTTTACCTGCCACCACGGGAGATTTCCGTTCATCCAGGAGCTGGATGGAGGTACTCGCTGTCACCACGTTGCTTTTGTTGACTATTCCTGAAAGAAGAGAAACCATCACAAGAATGGAGAGAGTTACATGTACAGCTTAGAGAATAATCATATTGGCTTACAGTCACCAATTCAGATTGTGCTGGTGTTTGGTTCCCAGAACCCAGAGTAGGCCAACTCTGTGACGCCATAGCTGCTGTGTAGATAATCCTTTCAGTTGAAGGAATCAGTGCACTGAGTTCTAACCATCACACTGGGTGGGGGGTGTCCAGCCTCTTTACTTCACATGAAAATTACTAAGTACCACTGGAGGGAACACATTTTTTTTTTTTTTTGGTTATTTGTGGTTACTAATTACAATGTTTGCTTATGTCAGTGATCATATTTATATCTCCTCTCTAAATACAGCCATGGAGAGCTACATGAGAGAAGGTTTTGAAACTGTTTCACACTTTGGGAACTTCAGCTCTGAGTTGTTTGGTTATGACTTTACTGACTTATAAAATTATAATTTCAAGCCCAGTTTTTCTTAACAAAATCATTCCAATTAGGGATAGACTCGGAACGCAATCCTTACTCCAAACTCTTATTAATGTCGTAACAGTATGACATTAATCTTAAGAGATTTTCAATTACTAACAATGATTCCAATACCTATGAATTAAAAGACACTGAGCGCAAATTTCAAACCCTCTGAGTTAATAATTGTTAGCACAGCACTTGCTTCATAAAAAGTGTTCGAGGGAATCCAATTGAATTGGGCAACAGGGGGGAGGCAGACCTGAATTTGAATACACGTAGGGCTGAAGCAATTGAGAGTTTTCTCCTAGCTTGAGTCTAAGCAGTAATGAAACCAGTTTCTTTTCCAATGTGTACAGGTAATCAACACACGGTAGAAAAAATGAGAGAGAGTTCCACCACAACACTTAAACTTGATGATGTTTAACATTTTCTCCAAATCCAAAGGAAGAATGAGATCTCCTAAGATGTTAAGTCGTCCTTAACTTTACCATGAACAAGTAAATTCCTTTTCATTATAGGATTTCACTGAAAGTTCAATGAAAACCCCACTTGCCAAAAACCAATTCTACAACAGTCTTAATTAACCAGAATTTGTTTTTCTCAGGCATAAGCCTCTATAGGAAAAAGACAGAAGAGTAACAAAGCAAACCTACAGAAGGGCCAATCACTCATAACTTTTATTTCCTACTGCTCCTTTTCCCTGTCCAGCTTTGAGCAAAACCCATCCTTTCAGAAAAGGCTTCCTGTCCACATCTAGTAAGCTAAGTTCCATTTTTGTCTTAGAAGATCAAGAAAGAGAAAGTATCGTGACATTGTATGATAAAAGAAGACATTGATAGATTTACAAAAGGAGAGAGTTCACTGTCTCTCAGTTGATATTTTTGGCAATAAAATGTCATACAAATAAATATAAAGAAAGAGCTTTAGTCACCTGGACATTTGTACGTGAGACACGTACTGTGTGTGGGCGTGTGTACAAAGGAGTATAGACTAAGAATCTCAGTCCTAAAAGGAAACTAAGTGATAATCTCCTCCAAAATTCTACCTGTTTGGGGAATTTTTACAATAATGTTTGGCTTTCCTTGAATATCTTCCTGATAACCCTCTTCCTAATGAGTCAATTCACCTAGTTATTAGACAACCCTTGTCAATATGTCTTCTGTAAATTTTGAAAGCATTCTTTCTGAAGATGTTTTCGTTCATGGAAATGAGCAATGCTAAGACTCAGGGAGGGGGCTCCGACACTAAGCACTAGAGAACCTCCATTAGGGTTGATTTAGGAATGCTTGCAAGAGACTAGGTTAGTTGGCTTTAATATAAACCATAAGTATAGGTGGAACCGTTCAAAGGAATCCAAGCTTATAGAACTAGGTCTTAGTCACCTAAAGTTACTACAATGCACAGTCAGAGCCTTACATAAAATAGACACAAAAAGTATCAGCTGTGGGAGACCAAAAAACCAAACAAACGAACAACAAAAAAACCCTAAAACCCAAGGACAATTAAAAACTATTGCAGTTTGTTTTGCTCCTAAACCTGGTTGAAATAAGATAATGTTCACTTCTTTTTTGGAGGGAGGCAACCTTAATTTTTTATATATATAATATAAAATCTTAGGATTAGAAAAATCACTGGCTAGGTGCTTTTCCTTAGTCATTGCAGCCCTTAGGAGAGCACAAGGCTACACAAAACCTTAGTCCTCACTCCTGCATTTAGATATGAATCAATTTAGTTTTTTATAGGGGTATTGTGGGCCTCCAAAGTGGTGTGACTCACTGATGGTTCTGGAGAAGGATGTTATGCCTGTCTGAATTTTCTCTAAGTGGGGCCAGGACAACATAAAAAAAAAAAAAAAAAAATCTCCTGAGAAATTTGTGTTTTTTTTGTTGTTGTTGTTTTGTTTTTGTTTCTTTTCTCCTGAGAAATTTGTATTCAAATTCCACACAATAAAAAAGAGCAGTCCTGTTTCCAGAAATGCTCTTGCATGCTTTGGTTAAGCAAAAGCTTCATTTTACTTGGGGCCATTATACTCATGGAACTGGTTGGTAGTTCATTGCTAGGCCAATATTCAACACTGCCTCTCAAGACTCACTCCAGCATTCAGACAGCTTTCCTACACCCTGCATGCAATGCGTGGGGCCAGCAGAACCATACAGAGTCCCACCTCCAATGATACCCACCTGTGCTGAATGGGATGGAGTAGACAAAACTCCCAGGAAGCTGCTCAGCAGCTCTTCGGTACCAGAGAGGGAAATGGTCTGCATTAAAAATGTTCTCCTTGTCTCCAGCTTTCAAGAAATCCCTTGAAATGGAAAGGAATAATAACATGTTAAAAAGCCACAAATAATCCAATTTAAAAATGGGCAATGTATCTGAATAGACAGTTTTCCCCCATAAAAGCATACAAATGGCCAACAGATACATAAAAAGATGCTGAACTTCACTAGGCATTAGGGAAATCCAAATCAAAACCATCTCACACCTGTTAGGATCGCTATTATCAAAAAGACAAGAGACAGCAAGTGTTGGCGAAAGTGTGGAGAAAAGGGAACCCTCGTGCACTGTTGGTGGGAATGGAAATTGGAGCAGCCATTACGGAAAACAGTATGGAGGATCCTCAAAAAAATTAAAAATAAAACTACCATCTGATTCAGCAATTCCACTGCTGGGAATATATACAAAGGAAATGAAAACACTAACTCAAAATGATATTTGCTGTTCATTGCAGCATTATTTATAACAGCCAAGATAGGGCAACAGTCTAAGTATCCATCGATAGATGAATGGAAAAAGAAATGGTGGTATATATACAGATAATAGAACATTATCCAGCCATAAAAATGAGGAAATCCTACCATTTGCAACAACACCATGGATGGAACTTGAAAGCATTAGGTGAAATAATCCAACACAGAAAGACAAATACTATATGATCTCACTTATCTGTGAAAGCTAAACACAAAGAAACAAAAGCAAGCAAACAAACAAAACCCACAAAAAACTCCACCACAATCAGGAAAAGATTGTATTTGTGGTCACCAGGGGCAGGGAGTGGGGGCAAGGGGAACTGGAAGAAGGTGGTCAAAAGGTGCAAGCCTCTGGTGATAAGTCAGTCCTAGGGCTGTTATGTACAACACGGTGACTACAGCTAACCCTGCTGCATGACTCACAGTCAAGTTGTGAAAGGAGTGAATCCTAAGAGTTCTCGTCACAAGGAGGATTTTTCTCCTTTTCTTTTATTGTACCCGTATGAGATGAGAGGTGTTAAGTAAACCTATTGTAATCATTTCACCATATATGTAAACCAAACTATCATGCTGTATATCTGAAATTTTTACAGTGGTGTAGGTCAATCATTTCTCAATAAAACTGGAATAGAAGGGAGGAAGAGGAAAGGAGAGGAGGAGGAAAGGAGAGGAGACGAGGAAGAGGGAGAAGATGAGGATCCTGGCACCTCTCAGCAAGGAAAAGCCAGATGCCAGTGCGTCCCAAATGCCTTTGTTGGATAAAGACAGTGTAGGCTTTCAGAACCCCACCCTGCCTATCCCAGTTCTGAGACAACCTGTAGAACACTGTGCACCCCAGATTACTCAAACACCCTATGAATTCCGGCAGTCAAACTCCTAGAGGGTGAAATGACTTCTTCTAGTATATCTAGTGAACTGATTATCTTAGCATCTAAAGCAAGCAAGCAAGCAGACAGAGCCTCCAGAAATCATATCAGAAGACCAAAGATAGTCAGAAAGCTCTGTCTTGCCTTATAATTCACACATGATCAGATATCCTTGGGAAGAGCAACTTCTTAAGCAGATTTTTACTCTTCTTAGAAAAAGTGTAACAGAGGTAGCAGTTGGCCACGTAGAGATCCTTGCTCCTTTCCTTCTTCCTCAGCTTTCCCTCCAGACAGCAGGACTGCCTGCCTCCTCTGTAAATCCCTCACTTTGCCCAGCCTCCCACCTGCTGCCCACAGCACTTTTCTCTACCCTGAAGCCTACATGCATTTTCTTCCCTATCTCTTCCTTTCAAAATCATATTCCCTTCATGGTGTGCCTCAAATCCCACCTCCCACACAAATCTGCAGACATGGGTAAGCTCCTGCCCCACCTGGGGCCCACTGCCTTGGTCTGTCACACAGCCTCCTTCTTCCTTGGCCTCATCTGCACTATGTTGTGTCCCAACCCAAGCCTCCTGAGGTCTTTGAGGAAAGAAGCTTTTGGTTCCCTCCACAGAGCCTTACATATCCCAAAGTTCCAATGAGTCTGTGCTGGCTTCAATGAACTCCAAAGGTTCATGTTTACTCTCCAGCACCCAAGTGCTTCGTCTTGGCTGACACAGTAGGACTCAGGGGAGGAAATGACTGCCTGGCTAGTCCCCAGTCTGCAGACAGCTTGCAGGAAAGGAGAGCAGTCAGGGGACAATGTGTATACAGGGGAAAAGGCCACTCACTGAACCAGAAATGGCACCACTTTCTATCCAGCAGTTTGCAATGTGAAGTTGGACTGATTGCACAGACAATGGAGAAAAATACTCAAATATTCTACACTGTTATAGCATGGTTGAATTTATGTGCTAAGTTGCAATTAGCTGGCTTTTAGAAACTACTTGAATTAGCTTCTAAATCAGGAAAGCATTCTGTGGTTTTAGGGTGTGGCCAATCAGTGATCCCTTGATCTCTTCTTAAGATGCAAAGCTCACTCCTAGAGGAAGCCCATACCATTGGAGGCCACCCTTAAAATTCTTAGCATGGAAATAAGACTCCTTTTAACTTACACTAGTATGTCCTAATTTCTCTCTAAGGGCAGAGACTTTATTTTTCTTGACATTTCCAGGGCCTGGCACTCATCAGGCACTCATCGTATGTGTAATGATCACATAATAAATCAAATCTCATATTCCGATAAGAGTTCCTCAAGTATTCAAAGCAATTTGCTATATCTTTTCTAAACAATATTTCTCAATTCTTCCAAACTCCCTCATCAGTATTATGCTACCACGTAAAGACTCTCTGCTGTCATTCAAAAGGCCAGCTGCGGAGTCATGAGCGGGACAGAGATGGTGCCAAGACCTCTGGGTTTTTCAAAGTGCTGGGTGGAGGGAGTTCCAGGCATACTATTATAGACAAGCTCCTCCTTGCACTGATAAATTCAGTGGTAATGCTCCATGATCCTAAAATCCACAGGACTCACAAATATTGAAATGTGGCCTTTGGCATTTTTTTTTCTTTAGACGTGAGTTTATTCATAAATCTGACTTGGACAGGTGTGTGGAAGGGACTCTGCTGCCTAGCCCCAGGTGAAACGGACGGCTGCCTTCCATACTGCGTCATGGCACAACCATGAATTTTCATTTGTGATAGTCCTGCTCAGCGGTTGGATGTATATAACCATGGGGAGGAAGGCAACCTTTTCATTCAGCAGTTAATGGTGCTACAGGGGCAGCAGGGGTCGAAGGGGAGGGCTCTTTCCCAGTCCTGGAAGGTGGGATAATAGCTTAAACTGATGGGGAACATCTGAGGACAACAGGTAATAGGCTTTGAACACTGCACAACTGAGCACCCAGTGCCTGCTGCTCAGGCCCAGACCATGCTGGCACCTGTTGCAGCAAGCAAGAACCTGTAGTGCTTGATCTCTATTGGCTTTGGTGTTACTAGAAGAAGGTCTGGTTGCCAGGAAACCTTGTGGGTTCCTGACAACTACCAGGTGGTGATTCAAAAGGAAGGAGACAGCTGATTCTCCAGGATCTCTGAAAATGTTCTTCAGGAAGATAGGTCTTTCTGGGTGAGATGAAAGCCTACTTCTGGGGGCACCTGAGTGAGCATCTGCCTTTGGCTCAGATCGTGATCAGCAGTTGAGCATCTGCCTTTGGCTCAGATCGTGATCCTGGGGTCCTCGGATCAAGTCCCACAGCAGGCTCTCCGCGTAGAGCCTGCTTCTCTCTCTGCCTATGTCTCTCTGTGTCTCTCATGAATAAATACATAAAATCTTTAAGAAAAGAAAGAAAGCCTACTTCTGGATACTAGGGGCTGGTGTGGTGTTGTGTGAGACAAGTCTAGGTTTTAGGCACAGCTGAATGACCTTGGGTGAGTTACATTGGGTCAGTCGCTGAATCTCTGAGCCCATTTACTCATCTACAAGATGGGAAGAATAAAGTTATTTACCACGATTCTATTAGAGTGCCATGCCACAGTATGTAAACTGAAAATGGCTCCAACAAATATATAGAATTCTTAAAGCTCAGGAGCTTCTTTCGTTCTCTGTGGTTTACATGGACTCCATGAAGCAATCATCTCTTAGACTTAGGACTCTTGGCGGGAGGTGGGATGGGGGGGTGGAGCAGAACCTCAGTGCAGAGGCTGACATCGCTGCTTCGATGTATGTGTTACATCTGCTCCAAGAGGCCACGTTGGAGGCACAAGATTCACTGCTGACACTGGCAGGCACAGAGGCAGTGAACTAGAATTGATGTGCTTCTAAAAGCAGGTGGTGGTGATAAGAGATGGAATCTCAGCATAGGAGGCTGATGCTAATATTAGTTAGTCTTGTGGTGAGGACTTCACATTCTCTAGCCCTCTCCCTGGTACTTTGGACTCTTCTTTGTGTGCTTTTTTTTTTTTAATTTTATTTATTTATTTTCAGAGAGGGAGAGAGCACAGGCAGGGGGAGTGGAAGGCAGAGGGAGAAGCAGGCAGAAGGAGAAACAGGCTCCCCACTGAACAGAGAGAGCCTGATATGGGACTTGACCCCAGGACCCTGGGATCATGACCTGAGCAGAAGGCAGATGCTTACCCAACTGAGCCATCCAGGTGCCTCCCTTCTTTAAAAACACAGAAAATAAAAATAAATAAATAAATAAATAAATAAATAAATAAATAAATAAATAAAATAAAATAAAATAAAATAAAAACAAAAACACAGAAAATCTAAAAGCTTTCTAGCCCTGGCTAAGAGAGTATCTGAATAGTTGGGTCTTAACAAATGCCATCTGGCATTTGGATGGCACAGCTAGTTAAGTGTTAAACTCTTGATTTTGGCTCAGGCCATGATTTCAGTGTTGTGAGATCAAGCCCCATGTCTGGCTCCATGCTCAGAGGAGAGTCTGCTTGAGATTCTCTTTCTCCCTCACCCTCTGCCCCTCCTCCTGCACTCATGCACATGTGCCTGTGCTCTCCCTCTCTCTCAAATAAATAAATAAATCTTAAAAACAAACAAATGCCATTTGCTTGGACAGGATAGTCAGGTACAAGACCCTAAGACAACAGCACTCAATTCTATTATGCCTCTACATGAGTATATATGAATATATAGAGGCACAATATGCCAAAGGTACTTCTATATGAGTCAATGGTATGAGTTTCTTGAAGACAGAAGAATTATCTCATCCATCCAGATATCCAATGACTACTCACTCCGGGTCACAGTAGGGTCACAGGGAGCAGAGCTAACCTATACTTGCAGATATTTTTAGCTTCTCAAAGTGGTTTTACATTTATAGGTCCCAAGAACCCAGGTTGATCATCACTGTCATTTTTCAGAAGCAAACCGGTGGGACAAGCCAGGTGCTCACCCCAGCAGTCCTGAGTGTGACCTACAGGACAGACTAGCAAGGTACACTGTTTTGTTGTTGTAATTGTTCTTCTGCTTTGTCTGTTTCAATCTCAAGATGAACAGCCCTCCTCTTGAGCATAAGAGAGTCAGTTCCTGTGTCTCCTTCTGTTTCTCTAGGTCCAGAAAGGAGAAAGTGATGTGTATCTTGACATTTCTAGTCCTAGGAACTTGCCCTCTGGAAAAACAATTGGGCAGGGCTAAAAAGCTAATGAGGGCTTGGAAAAAAAAAAAAAATCAAGTCACAAGTGTAACCAACTTCCTAAATGACAAATTTGAGATGCTGAGAAAGAGTCCTTGAGTGGGATTTAAAAGCCAAGTCACAGACCATCTAAAAATCTATTGATTTGCCATTTCCCAGATTTGATTTTATAATATCCTATGGTGGGAGTCAGGGCCTCATCTAAGAGGCAAGAGCACTGCTGGATGGGGCTTGCTGGGACAAGAGCATCTCCTCCTCGGGTCTCCTGTGGGCCAACCCCTTTTGGATTGGTGGCCAGCCTGTGGCTTGATTATTCACCCTCAGGTATCCATAGGTTGGGGTGTGTGATGTCTGAGGGTAGTGTCTGAACCCTCCCACACATACTTGGCAAACTTTCCAACTCTCAGACTAGATCTGTACCTCTTACTTTAGAGAAAAAAAAAATACCAAACTGAGAAATATAAATGGGGTTAGAAAAGACTTCCCAGGCTCACACCAGCTCTGCTCCAACACCAGGCTGAAGAGGTAAGACCCTATTGCTCTATGAAGACACAGAGGCTGAGCACTGGTTTCCAGGGCATCTGGGTCCTGGACTTGGGGAGGCCCTGCCCGCTGTCCGTCTGGGTCTCTTTGGAAGCACAAGGACACACTGTCAAACCCAAGTACCACCAGCCTGCCCACTCCTGGGCGTGGGGCTCTCCAGGCCCTCAGGCTCAGCGCAGCGGCACCGAGGTTTATTAAAGCATACGCAAACAAATAAACAACAGACTTGAAACACTGATTCTTGGACAGGCAGGAATTCCAATGCAGAGCTGCAGAGCAGCTGAATGCCCCGGGGCCATTCGTCAGGAGTCCTCCTCCTGGCTGCTCCCCCAGCAGCCGCACCATCGCCAGATTCTGCGATGACTCACCAGCGCGGGAGAGGACCCCAGGACAGTGGACAGAAGCCAGCGAGCATGAAGAACAAAGGGTTGTGGAAAGGCCAGCCGGCAGGTGAACACACACGCTCAGGCCCCCGTGGTAGAACAGAGGGGGAGCAGTGTCAGCAGGCCCGGGGTGGCCTGAATTCTGTTTCTACCAGTCATAGAATCAAGAAACGCAAGCCTCCCTTTGATTTTCCCATTTCAGGAGCTCCCTGGGCCCCTGCAGAGGAGCCTTCCTACTTACTGATTGGTGAGCTGCTCAGCCCCCACAAACAGATTGATCCTCGAGAGGCCAGTACGAGTGCCGAGGAAGGCAACCTCCACGCCCTTGTCAGAATTCCTGAAACACAGCAGCAGACAACAGGGGGATGCTTCCAGACAGTCAGCAGATAATGGCTTTTGCATTTTAAGACTCACTGGATATTTTATGAAACAGTAGTTTTGAAACCTGAAGTTTTAAAAGAAATTACAGAAACACACACACACGCACACAGCTGCACGCGTGCACCAAGCACAGAATGCAAACTCACTCCTTACAAAAGTTCTGTGGTCATTCTTGCAAGAAAAACTAAGAACTCCATTGAGTTCTGAGAACTCCAAAGCACCATGAGAGAATGCACACCCCTTATGCTAAGTAAACACACCTTATCTAGGGTTCTGGGTGCAAATTCAGAAGAACAGGCTGCAATGGAAATGATTTTAAGGAAAGGAAGAAAATCCTTAGAGCTAGCCTTTTGCATTGACCTACCAAATCCTTTCTTGGTCCTGAGACTGTTAGTGGAATCTGACAGTAACAACAGCAACTGAGCCACTAAGTCACGTCTGCAGTGCCCGACAGATGAGAAATGTCTAGAACCTGAATTCTATACCATTTGAAGCCATCATCTTATAAATTTTACCAGAGCATAGGTCTTCTTCTTACCACCAATCCCAAAGAGATGAGTAAAAAAAAAAGGGGGGGGGGGAGGTTTCTTCAAATGACCCCTTTAAGATAGCATGCACAGGACCCCCTGAGAGTGGCCTTAGCAAAGAAAATTTATTTTAAAATTCACTACAGGTGTTTTTTTTTTTTTTTTCAACTTTCAAGGCAAAGTTTGTATGTTTGAGCACATTTGGGATATTCACAATGTCTCCCTCTTCACAAAAAAGGCAACGGGTCTTTTGCCACAAATACATAATTTCATCCTACAATAAAAGTATGAAGAGAAATAGTGGTTCTTAAATTTGCTTCCCTTCCTTAAATGCTAGTAGTCACTTGATTTGAAGCACTATCCATGTCATCTTCAATATAAGATAATTTGGTTACTTGATCTTTGATGGTAGTCAAAGTGGCCGATACTACCTCTAAGTATTTAAGGGGTGAATAAAAACCAACACTATGCATTTGTTTCTGCTTGCAGCCTACCCAAATTGGAAAGCCAGGCTGCCCAATCAGTTACAGATGTGGACTACAAAGCAAGCTACCATTTTGGAAATCTTTAGCATGTGTTAGGAGTGAATCAGCAATCTTTGCACTGGATTTTGAGTTTCATAAGAGCTTAAAAGAAACATTTCCACATCCACCAGAGAATGCAATTGCAGGAAAGGCTTTGACTCTTCCCAAACCTTCCCAGGAAATAAGAACCATGTAGGTAAGCAGTCCAAGGACACCCTTAAGTATAATGAGAATGGTGATGTCTCTTTGGGGCTCCAGACTCCTGGATAAAATTGCCTACCACATATTTCCACTTGGGAGACTTGAGATTAAAGTGTCCAGAAGAGAACTCTTGACATGCTTAGTCCCAAACCTGGTCTTCTTTCATTGTCTCTGGTCCTAGGAAATGGTACCACTATCTACACAGGTATTCATGTTGAAAACCTGAGCGTGATCCTTGACAGCTCAGCCTTTCTTCTCTTACTCAGCAGACCCACCATCAAATCTGAGGGTGGGAGTAGGAAGGTCTCACTTCTGGAGCATGCCACAAGTGAATCTTTTCTCTCTGTGCCACTGCCTTGGTCAAAGTGGCAAATCCCTCAGAATGCTATAGGAGTATTTATTATTATTTTTACGCCATTCAACTGTATTCTTCACATAGCAGTAGAGGGGCAGTAGAGGGATAGTCTTTAAAAATGCAAATATGATAATGTCCTTCTTAAAATCTTAAAATGTCCCTCTTAAAATCATTCAATGACTTTCTAATACTTGCAGTATAGAATCTAAAATCCTCACCTGACTCCCAAGGGTCCTGAGTCACCTGGGCCCTCTGCAGTCTCATCTCCCAACATCTTCCAGCCTACCTTCTATATTTCACTTCTGTTGGCCTTCTTTAAATTCCTCGAATGTGTCAAGTACTATTGTACCTCAGGACCTTTGCACATGCTGTTTCATTTTCCCGAAAATGCTCTCTAACCATTGAATTCTTGAGTTTCTACCCAGAAAAAAACTTGTATCTTCCATCTCCACTCCAGGTGTTGTCAAATTTTACATGTCCTTACACTTCTTTTAAAGTAGTTATCACAATTCTTACACACTCATCACAATCTGGCACACTACACATTGCAGATGCCATGATGGCAAGGACTCTGATTGATTGAGTTAGCTCCATTTCACCAAAACCTAGTCCAGTGCCTGGCACATAACAGACATACAATCAGTATCTGATGAGAGAATGAATGAATGAAAATAAGAACAGGTTGAAAGATAGAAGAGAATATACAAAAGGGAAGGTAAAGGAAAGAAAGGAGCTAATAAAGAATAGAAAAGGAGACAGAACTAAATGTATGATGGGAAAGTATAGGAGAAAGACACATTTTGCCTCCTATTTTTAATCTTTAATAACCTACTTTAGTTAGTAAAATAAGAATATTAATAAGCTGCTGAAGACTTTGACAACTCCTATTGCCCAGCCCTGCCTTCCCTGCATCCTCTGCTTCAGAAATAAGCCACAGGGTTAGATCCTGACACCCTCATGAAACAGAGCTCTCACTTCCCCATCCTTCTTACAAGCCGGCCTGGCCCAGATCCCAAGTCCCCTTCAGACTGTGAAGCAGTAGGAGCCACGGCGGGGCAAGAAGCTAAGTGCTCCTTCCACCTCCCGCTTCCTCAGAAGCGCCCCCCACCTCGGCACACCAAATTTCATGTAACGCTAAAACTCAAATTATATGTCAAACCCAGGAGCTTGCCACCCAAGCCCGAGCCGCTAATCTGCTCGAGCTCTTGTGGTTTGGAGCTTTGGGGAAAATTAAAGCACTTTAACACCAAGCTCCTAAAACAGTTTAGTTCTTTAAACCATAACCATATTTCGGACGGCTTGTGGGGAAATGACCATGAAAGGGGGACACGTGCAACCACTTACTCAGATTTGTTGAGGGCAAGACTGGTCCAATAGGCTTCAATGGGAGCGCTCACCACGGCATCAAAGAGGACTTCTTGTATCAATTCTTTGTCACCTATTAGGAGGGACACCCTTGAGAAGATGGCTGTGGCTGGGGTCCCCACAGGGGGTACAAGAGGTGCTCGCCTTGCTCACTTTGTAGTAACTGCAAGCTATTTTCTCTCACGGTATATCGCTTTATGCCTTCACCTCCCACCAGCTGAAAATATGGAACAGTTCTCACAGTGGCTACACCAGCCACACAGGGACCCCCAAAGCGTTCCGATGACCTGATAGCAAATGGAGAGTCTTGGGTGTGTCCCTCTTCAGTTTTCTGCTTTCTTTGTCCATCTAGTAGTTTGTGCCACAGACCAGCATGCCTTAGAAAGTTTGCTCTGTTCATCCCCATTTCTCTCCTCTATCAAAATCTGCAATTTTTCAGGGCTCTGCTCCCCATGATTTGTAAGAAGAGGAAGGAATGTAATAGCTAAACACTCCTGGGACTCTTATTTTGTGATTCCTTCCATTTAAAAGTTGTTTTTTTTTTTTCCAGATTAAAGCAAGAAATCTGCCCCTATCCAAAGGGAGTCTTGCTGGCACTCTATACAAGAGGCTAAGGAGTCAGTGGGATGAGTCCAGCAAAAGCATCCCAGAGCCCTCCAAGTGGTCTACAGAGGGGCCAACTAATTATCACTGACAGTCAGCCAGTCCTCCCCTTGGCTGGGGGCCAACGAGACAGTGGCACTATGCTGTAAAAGCAAACACTGGAAACGACTCATCGCCGGAAAGACAATAGATACACTGAGATATAGTTACGTGGTGGGATACTGTCCAGGGAATTCAAATAAATGCACTAGAGGTAAATAATCAACACAAGTAAATCTCAAAATGTGATGAGTGAAACACAAGTTGCAGAACAATACATATATTATACCATAGATGATATACAGTATAGCACATATAAATGTTAATACACAAAATAATGAAAATAATGGCACATACTGTTTACAGTACTCTAGTAATAGTATAGATGAATGGGAGGTGAGGAACCAGTTTAGGAGGGAGGGTGATTCTCTCTGGGAGAGAAATGAGACTGTACAGGGTGAGTCAGGGGTTTCAATATTATCTGTAATGTTTCATTCCTTAAAAAGTACCAGAAGGAAATATGGTAAAATATTAAGATTATATAAAGCTGGATGATAAATGTAAATTTTTATATCATCTCTATATCTTTGTTGTTTAAATATGCCATTCAGATAGTTAAAGGAAATGAAAAATTAGGCTTATGTGATGCCCATCTGATCTTTTCTCTATTAGAGCAGGTAGCAAACAGTATGTCCATTCCATGGAGAGGTGGCTTAGAAAGTTAGATAAACCTCCTTCCATCTCTCACAGGGCTGCTGGGGTTATCCTACGAGAGAATCCATGTAAAGGATGGTTCACATCGCTGACTAAGTGTCCCTACCCATTGGGGGTAGGGACAGGTGCTGTGTTCATTGTTGGTGAATCTCTCCTTGCCCAAACTAGCTATCTGAACTCATATGCCAGTCCAGGGACTGCTCTTGCACTTGGTGAGCATCAGGCCTGCTGCTCTCTCCCTGCCCCCTCTGCACTAGCCACTGGCCATTTCTGACTCTGTGAGCTTCCTCAGAGGACCCTTGGTAGGAGCAGCAGCATGTATGCCCCATGAGGCAACATGTCACGGTGATGATCCCATTCCAGAGAGAACCAGACCTAGAGTATGGCCTGAGATGAGACAAGTCCTATTGCCTGCCCTTGTTTCTTGTTTATAAAATAAAGGAGCACATAGATATTCACAGTCCCTTCCCAGTGGTACTGTTTTCATACTACTCAGGTGCTTGACTTAAGTGGTCTGGTAAGAGGAAAAATCCAATGCAAAGGATTAGACTGGGACTGAGGATTCTGTGTGACTTAAAGAAGCCCACATTCTGCCTCTTGTTCCCATAAGCAGCAGCCACTTGGCTGGATTTGATGGGACCGATGATCTCCGTGGAAGCAAAGCTTCCCCTGAAAGCTGAGAGGAAGTAGGGTTTTAAGTTCACTCCCACCATGGCCACATGCACACACAGTATGTGTTGAAAGCACACTCACATTGGAGCAGAGGTTCTTTGCCTTTGAGGTAGAGCTTGATAGCTTCTAGCTGAGACAGGTGACGGTGCTCGGGGTGTAGGTCGGTGTTGCAGTAGGACCTAAGAATGTGACAGGGGCCAAAGCAAGAACATGTGAGTATCTGTGGCACCGCCTTCCTTTGCCTTTGAACCAGGAGAGGTAGGAAGGGAGTATAGAGGACTTGAAATCAAAGATGGCAACAAATACCCATGCTGATGACGGATGGTTTAATTCTTACCATTCATCTGCCAAGGACACGTCAGGGTGCTCTAAGTCATGTAGGCCTGGGGGTCAAGGAGAAGGGGTTAATGTGTAAGGACCACCTGCATGGGGCACTGGCACCCCTCATCTTCTCATGTGCTTTTAATGTTTGAGGGCAGGACCACTGAGTGGTGATGGATAGGCATCAACCCCAAAGATATCTGCTTCTGAAAAGGGGACTCTGAACAAAGGAAGTGATGCAGAACTCCCTCCTCACTTGCATCTCCCTCAGCCACCACTGGCACCTTCCTAGGCTGACTATCCTAGGAAAGCCTGAAGTCCGTGAAGACAAACAGCACAGCAGTGATTCCTGGAGACAAGCCTGGCATTGTGGTAGAAACATGGAAAATGGAGCCCCATACAGCCAGTGCACAGAGCTGGGCTGGGGCACATCACTCAGGTGTGATGTCAGCAGGTTACTTTGCTCTTCCAAATGTCAGTTTCTTCATGTGCAAAACAAGAAATAACTGATAGCTGGTTGTGAGAGTAAATATAGGTTGAATGATATGAAACGGCCAATACTCGACTGGTTTTGACCAGCAAAAATTGCTAGTCGTTATGAGATCCTAAGTAAAAAATGAGCCATCAGTCCATAAAAGTAGCTGGAACAACTGAGGTTTGCAAGGAACTGGGGAGTTTTTAACAGAATGCTCTAGATCACTCTAACTCTGTGAAATCACTGTCTTTCATTTTATCTTCATGTGAGTTCATTTTGAAGGCTCATCAGCAGACACACACTTCTGAGTGATGACCTCAGGAACTTGAATGATGCTTATAGCCTCCTTGAGTGTATCAGAGTTTTCCAAATGGCTAAGAGTATCTTATGGCTCTCAAGATTCCAGTTTCCCCTTCAAATACAAATGTATAATATAAATAGCAAAATACTAGACCTGATACCGCACACTCCTGCTTGATTTTATAGGCAGTAGGGGATACATTAGATAGAAAATCATCATATAGGACCCAAGTGTCATTTCCTCATTCCAACACCCACTGGTTGAATGATTTTGGAGGTATCATTGCAACTTCTTGAATTCTCTCTTGCCTGTTCCCTTCCTTTCTTCAACTACATGCCAGATACTATTCTAGGCCCTGAGAATATAGGCATGAACAAAACAAAATCACTGCCCTTGTGGTATTTGTTTTCCTGTGGTAGAAAAGAGGTAAGCAAATAAAACTAAAACACATAGCATATCCGTTAGTGACGAGGGTTATGAAGGAAAACAGACTTGAATAAGAATGGGGAGTGCCAAGAGATGGGAAATAAAGGATAAAGAGTTTCAACTTTAAGTAGGGTAGTCAGAGAAGGCTTCGTTGAGAAAGTGACTTTTAAGCAAAGACCTGAAGGAAGGAAGAGACAGAACCATGTAGATAACTGGGAGAGAGTGCTCTGGCAGAAGGAATAACCAGTGCAAAGGCCCTGAGGTGGGGTCTCCCCTTCCTGGAATACTGGGTTAATGCTGTCAATGCTATCAATTTCTCTAGTGTCTGTTATCATCGATAAAGCCCTCTCTGGCTCTGTTTCAGAGGCTCTGTAGATGAATCCCTGGAGGGGAGGTCTTTCTGATTGTTTCCTCTCTAAGTTCTCAGGGCACCAAGGAAATTGAATTGTTTTCTAAGTTGCTCACCTCTGATTTTGGTCCTGCTGATACGACCACATCTACTAGATGACTGATCATGCAGACAATAATGACATAAGCTCTAATTTAATGAACAACTACTGTGTTCTCTCTATATGTATTTTTATATTTATATATACATATATGTAATGTATATATATATGTATACAAAGTGTCAAGGAGATACAGAAGAGAAACAATTTCATCAAGTAGAACTATAGCCCATACCTTCAGCCTTAGTAGCAACTCTACATTTTAAGTAATGTCTACCTCTTGACCATCTGTGCAATATATGACAATGGCAAAACATGTTGAAGATTCCCACATTCTGTGGAGCAGAATTCCTTATGGAAGATCCTACAGAAGTGTGGTTTCCATCCCCAAGAAAGCCTGCCTTCTCCAAGAACAATGATTGTGCCCGGCGCTTATGATGATAAGACCCTCTACTAGTTAGTCCAAGGGGAAGCAGCCTTCTTGGGCTTGGCAGCTACTCAAAGCTGGAAGGACTGTAAGCCCTCTTACTGACAGAGGACCAACAGACATAAGATTGGACCTCTTTTGTATGGATAACTAGATACTCTTCGCCCTGTAGGGATTCACACTAATTTCTTGGATGGTGATTACGGTTAGTTCTGAGATTCTCTCTATGACCTCTCAGCCTAACAGCTGTGAAACACACAGGGGAAAGTTAGTGACTGAACAAATGACCCCAAAGACAATGCAAAAACAACTGTGTGTGTGTGTGTGTGTGTGAGAGAGAGAGAGAGAGAGAGAGAGAGAGAGAGAGACCTTTGTATTGAGGACTGACTAACAGAATGGACACATGAAAGGCAAATAAGCCATTAATAATCTCTCTTTCTCTTATGCTAACAATGAGTTATTTCCTCAGCTTGACCTCAGACATGAATTTTCTGGCTTCATGGACATAATTATCTGCAGAGAGACACATGGCTCGTACAACCAGAAAATTCTAGAAGTTAAAAAAATAATTTTTGAGAACATGTCCTGTTGAGTATCTTGCCCAAGTCACCAAGCTCCCTGCTCCCTCTTTCCTGTCTCTAGGAAGAGAGACCACACAACTGATTAGCTCTGCAGTGGGCACTATGAAAACTTCCGATCTCCTTCCTACCCCTTAAGATCTTACAGTTTTTTGGGAGACAAAAACTAAAACCTGTAAAACAATGCACACAAGCTGGCAGTACACCAGGAAGCTGGCTATGGAACTTGGCATCTCAGGGACCACCAATCTCTTCGTCTCCACTACATCATCGGAGTGAGCCCCAAGGTGGTCCAGCTTCTGGAAGTTCACGACATGCACTTGTAACCAGCTCTGTCTAATTGAAACTGGCTTGTGACTGATCTTCCGGCTCTTGGCCATATTGTCTGGGGACACTCAGGAAGAACACTGGTCTGGTTCTGCTCCTTCTTGTTGGAGATGCAAACTCTAACATCCATGTTGGGTGAGGGACTTACTCAGGACCACTCAGGGAGGGGAGACTTTCAGAAGTCAGCCTCACCCCTCCCTGTGAGCCCATGATACTGGGGAGGGCAACTTCTCTACAGTACTGAGTTACTGGGTTGTTGTAAAGGATGGCATAGGTGTGACAGTGTTTTTCAAGTTTAAAGGGTTGTAACAACCACTACCATTTGCCACGAGTTGAAACCTAACCACCATTTGCACCTAAGCTTTATGGAGACAAGAGGGTCTGGGAATCTCAAAGTGTTCCTTATTCCTTTTGACCTATGTGTATCATTTAAATGATTATATTTCCCCTTGGACTTGCAATACCTTGAAGCCCAGATGAAATTTGTAGCCCTACTGTAGAAGACTAAGACTGGCATACCTTTGTTTTCATTTTATTCCCCCGGGGCTTGAATTTTTACATGACTTTGTATTTTTCTTGTTATTGATATTTACGTATGGGAAGAATATAGTTGGTGGATGATCCTATGAGTTGGCTCAACAGTTTTGTGGATTTAAGCAGAATATAAATAAATGAAATCATAAGGAAGGCCACCACCAGTTGGAGTTCCCACCATTTGGAAGGCAAGCTCCTATCAAGTGGACAATTAGTTGAGTGAAATGGCCGGGGACTGGACAGAGGGCTGAACAGATGAGCAAGTTCTTTCATTAATCCAATGACTGGCTCTGGGGCCTTTCCCCACGCTAAAGGATAAGATGGGTCAAGACAGCATCTTACCTTCTTCAATGGTTACATTCCCTCGGAAGAAATATTTCCCATGACCTCTGGAGAGCGCCACACCTAAGCTGTGCAGAGAAACAAAACAGACCTTGAAACCCATGGCATCGACTGGAACAGACTTGTGGGTTAACTTTTTATTTTCCACGTTCTCATTTCCATTTCATGTTCTGTAAACAACTTTTCCAACAGTTTACTTTCAAAACCCCACTGATTATAGTTGGTGTTGGTTTTTCTTACGTTCAATCAGCTGCTTCAAAGCAATTTCTGATTGGAAGCACCAGCAGCCATGGGCTGCTCTTGTGTGTTTGTAGAGAGGTGTGGCAAACTGCTAGCCCTTCTCTTGGATACCCTTGCCAGAGCCACATGCCCTGCTCTTCACCGCTACCTTACGCACCCCTACCCTACATCCAGCCACAAATAGGTCTTTCCAGACCCTAGAGTTTAGGACCAGGGAAAATTAACGCCCTTTCAAGGACAAAAATGAAAACTTCCACTACCACTAGCATGTAGCCACATTATTGTGTTGTGGGCTTCTGTGCCTGACCCTCTCCCTAGTCTAATAGCTGTCCCCCCTCCCACTGACACCCCTCATGGGCTTGATTTAAGCTCCTTTCTAAAAGAAAAGAATATATTTTGAAAACACGGTCTCTTCCTTTGGCAAACCCACTTAGCAGTCATGTGTTCTCTCAATTGCTCTGCTTCCAAATGGAATCAAACTCATGATCCCTGGCAGTCCAGGACAACACAATGCCATAATTTATTTTTCAGATGAATCTACAGTCAGTAAATTCTTTCCCTCCTTAGCTCTGTGAGACACCAGTTCAGGAACGTAAAGCAGCCCCACCAAAATAACTTCTTACAGAAGCATTAGAACACTAAGGTTAGAGTAGCAGGAGACTATATTGAATGCCACATGCGTGTCTGAAAGCAGGCAATAGGGCAAAGCCATTTTTTCTGGACTGTTACAGAGAAATAACAGGATTCAAAGGTAGACAAGCACAGAAGTACAGTTCAGAGAAATTAAAACGGAAGCACAACATGTAGGGATGGATATGCTACCTCCTAGTTCGAAGGCTTGTTTTTTGATCATGGAAATAAAAGGTGAAATGGAAGTCACTGGGCAGGAAGTTAGCTAGATGGTTAAGGACCTGATAACCCTCTGAACTCGTCTCTCCACCCTTAGCTGGAACCCCCAAAGCTTATTTGCTTGATAATGAGATGCAAAGCCATGACAAATTGAGTGAGTTCTCCTAGGTGAGCCTGAACCATCTTCCCCCTTCTGGAAAACAGAAACAAAAGCAGCCTGGGAAAAGCCCCTTCCTCACTCTTTCCAGCCTTTTGGCAGGGTGTTTGGTTATCTTCAGATGATGAGCTCTGAGAGCGTCAGCAGGTTTTGTACAAACACAACTGATGGATCTGATGGAATGTCCATGTATTATGGTCAGCTCTACCTGAAAGGAGTACCCTTGATGTCTGTATAATAGTAGTCATTTGTCATCACCAAAACCCGTTTCTAGATTGAAAAAAAAAAGTCGTAGAGAGAAGAAAACATGGTTAGTCTGCTAGGTGAAGCTTTCAGAAATAAATAAAAATAAATGGACACACTATGATCAGGTTAACAGTACTACATGAATCTTGTTTGAGATAAGTAAAGACAAGAGAAAAATGATCTCAGCGAAAGATATTTATTCCAGATAGAGCTTTCAAAGCTAATTTTTCACAGTGGTTTGTTTTAAATTAAGCAGCAAGAATGTTTGAGAAAAATGTACCCCTTTGTCCACTGTCTTCTTCACCTCCATGGAGAACTTCCCAGTCTTTCGGTTTACCATGGCGTTTCTTAACTAAAATGATAAAAGAAAATTGGTATCAGCTCTTCCCCTGGTTGCATGTCATCTGGACATCTTGCATCCTCCAGCTTGGGAGCACATTTGGTGGTTTGTGCAAAGCAGAGGTATGACAGGGCCGGGCTGTGTCCCCACCAAATTGTGGGCGCTTTGGCACCAAGTCAGCATGCTGCACTCAGCCCTCTGAAATAGGGCCTTGAAGAATAAACATTCAACTGCTGCCATACCAGGGGAGAGAGGCTAACAACAATAAATGACTTTCAACTTCAATTTGGGGTGCTCATGTGAACCTCAGGGCAGCACCGAGGAAAAAGCCTGTGTGCTGTGGATGAAGCCTGAGAGTCAGAGAAGTGAGCCCCAGCAACTGCAAAAACACTTAAGAAGCAAAGAACGTCTCTGGGGACAAGTTGCATTTTCAAAAAGGGTATTAGTTTTCATGAAGAAATCACTTTTAAAAAAATATAATCAAGGTAAAGATGTATTTCTACACAGTGGGGTTTTTTTTTCTTTTTCCTTTTTTTTTTTTTAAGACCTACTATTTAGAAGATAAGGACTTCTTTTCTAGAGCACGAAGCATCTTCAAATGCTCTCAGAGAAATCTGAGCCCGTTAATGGTCTCGCTTACGGTGACAGGCAGTGAACGGGGTGACTCGGTATCTGAGTTTTGAAGGTTCCTTCCATCTAGGGACGGGGAGCCTCACGCCCTCCCCTCTGCCCCTGGCTGACCTCTTCTAATTATGTGTGGCCCTTCTGTGGGTTCAGAGAAGGACCGCAGACACAGTGATGAGAGATGTGCCGTCGTGGGCACCAATGGGAGACGAGGGGATGCCATTGAATGGAGTAGGAGCAAATGCTGACATGCCACAGCCTGTCGGGAAAGCCTCTTTCTCGGCCTTTTTTTTTTTTTTTTTTTAAATCCTCTCCCCTCTTCTCTCCTTTGAGGAGCTTGACTAAGATCTGGCCGATAGAAAACTGCAATGCTTGCAAGCAACCTAAATTTGATTCGGGGCTGTCTAGATTTGGGTTCACATTCCCATCTTCTGTGAGAGAGAGTAAAAAGCATAATTTTTAGCTGGAGGCATGTATAAAATAAAACATATATTTTACTCTAGATATTTTTTAACAACACATAATGGGCATTTCTGGAAATATTTTCCCATTTTAACTTTTGTGGTTTTGGATGGGGAGAGCTGGTCCTAATTAAGTCTACTTTCTAACTTTTAAGCACGGCTCGATTTATCTTTAACATGGTTTTCATTTTTCCTCTTTCTGGTGCCTGCCTAAAGCCATTTGGGACCTTCCCCTCTCACATTCCCCAGGCAAGTCGAGATTAGGTAAGCCTCTCCGTGAGTCCATACCACCCCGCCCCCAGCTCCCAGTAGCACCAAACCATTAGCATCAGGGTTTGGGCAGCGCCAAGGCCAGGGTCACTGAGGCTTTCTGGAGGCAAGTGCTCAGATGACGAGTCCAGGCTTTCTCTTTTCTTCAGTTTTAATGAGCATAGATTACATTTACTGAACACCTACACATGGGGCACGATGGCACTGTAATGAAGGACTCCAGAGCTTATGATCTTAAAAAGAATCACTTACTCTTTCAGTTCCTTAGTTTCCTTCTCTGAAAATGGAACTAAAGACAGCACATCTCACAGAGTTGCGGTGAGAAGTAGATGAAGGGATTACTTCAAGGAGTGCCTCATCCTCCCTAAGCATCCAGTAAATGTTAGCCATCCCCCACCATCATCACCACCACCATCATCTTCAATACATCCCCCCCCTCCCCTTAAAATGCCAGACCTTCCTCAACAGCTTAAGGAATCAGGATTCAAGCTTGAGTTTGCTTGACAAAGATGCCCATGCTCTAAACCAACATTTTTCAAACTTTGTGAGTCATGTGAGAAATACATCTTACTCTGTGATGCCCTCCGATGTCTCCTATTTCTATAGATTTCATGGCTTTTAAGTGCTTCTCATGGACCGGTAATGGACTTTGTGACCTCCTGGCAACTCCCGCATTAAAACTGCTGCTCTTTACCACCTGTGGGTGGGCGCAGACCAAGGAAGAGGCAGCCCACGGTAAAGAGAAATAACCCAGGGTATCAACACTCAAGTCTTACCAGTGACACAGACCACTGTTCTGTGAACTCTCTATAGCTCCGTTTCTTCCTCTCATTCATTCCATCAAGGAGTGTTCTGAGCGAGGACTCCCAGACCCCAGGGATCCCATCAGATGCTGTGTCACTTTGTTAATCAGTTCTATAAAGCCCAGATAATACTGATAGATACTGTCTACTGAGCTTTTACTATGTGACTGACAAGGGTTTTAAAGCCCTCAAAATAAGGCACCATTATTTCCCTATTTTACAAGTGTAGAAACTGAGGCACAAAGTTGTGAAACGTGCCTATAGTCGTATGGGCTCTCTGCCCCTTGAGCCCATGCTGTAAGTATTGCTTCCCAAATCAAGAGAGAAAGTATTTGGACAAACTTAAAACCTTAATATAACAATTGTATAGCAAGAATACAAAAATAGTGTATTGTTATTTCTGGATCTATATATGTGTGTGTGTGTGTGTGTGTGTGTGTGTGTGTGTATACACATATATACACACACACACATATTTAATTTTTTGAAATCACAGTAAAGGTTTTAAACTGGACCATGCAACAGTCTTAAGTTTTAATTTTCCAGTAGGTTCTCCCACAGGCTCTAGGTTCTGTGAACTGAGGCTGACAGGAAGGTGGTTTTTGTCCTTGTTGTCATGGGAGGGAAGGGGGTTTTGTGTCTTTTCAGCAGACTGTGCGGTGAGTTGACAGCATTTTGAGATAAGAACAGTTTAGAGATGCCACTTTCCATTGGAGGAGACTGAGGTTTCAGAAAGGGAGCAACTTGCCCCAAACCCTATGGTGAGTCAGTGGCAGCACTGCCGCAGGGGCAAGCTTACAAGACAGGATGGCAGAGGCACCCAGAGCAGAGACCAGATGGCAGGTGGTAAGGAAGCTCAGTCCCCACTGGGCTGTCAAGGGCAAGATCAATGGTGCTCTCAGAGCTGGCCAAAGAGCCCTTGAAGTTGCCACTCCTTGGATTAGAGCAATGAGCACCTGGCCTGGTGGAGGAATATTCCCGAACAAGTCTGGATGTGCCCATATGTTTGCATATGATGTAGTCAGTTAAAAAAAAAAAAATCACATGTGATTCACAGAAGAGCAAATTAAAACATCAGTGACATGCCTTTATTTTTCCCTATCAGACGCAAGTGTGATAATGGGGTGGACATTAAAGCAGCTTTCACCACCAGTGTGGTTGATAAAATAAAGCTCAAACATCTTCAAGCTGTGAACAGTTTCCTGGTGATGGTGATCAGCTCCCTGGTCTCTCTGGGAACCACCCTCCTTCTCCAGGGTCCTATGGTCTCCCGGGTCATATCTGTTTCCCCAGAGCTCCTAGGGAGTCTGTGTCTCTCACCTGCACCCCAAAGCTGCAACAGCTTCACTGACCATTCAAAGTACCCACAAGTTGACCACAAGCTGCTGGTCACACTTCTGGTTCCATCCTGAGCCTACGGCTCTTCCTTGTGTGAGAGCTCATTAAGGAAACTCTCCCCCAGAGATTCACTGATCGCCTTGCATTTTATGTATGAGGATATAATGATAGCCCATTCTGCTAATGGTGGTTTGCTATCCACCTCAGAACATGAGCCTCACCTTTCCTGGTGCACAGGCGGCATGCACTTCCAGGCCCCCAAGGACATGCAATCTGGGCCAAGTTAACAGATTAAAGGGGAAGGGAGAAGCAGGAGATAAACAGGTCTGTCCTTTCCAAGCAAGCATTTAACCAGAATATGAAAACAGACTCGGGCCCAGAGCATCTGTATAACAAAATCAAAATCTTCTCTCCCCCTCTCTCAATCTGTCAGGGGGGCTGTGCTTGGTTTGGCGACCCAGGGCTCAAGCATGAGCTGTAGAGACACTAGAGTGGGTGTAAACAAACTCACTGGGTGCAGTTCTCAGAAATTCACCCCAGGAGAAGAGGCTGACGGGGCTTTAGAAAGAAAAGACTTGAAGGAAATTTTCCACAGAATCAGCCCAGGTAAGGAGAGATGTGAGTTGACTGGAGAGCAGTAGAAGAGGCTCACGCTGCAACAGAAGGGATTTCAGGTGGACTGGAGGCAGAGTCTGACAGGCCAGTATTTGCAGCACCACCCCACGGCGAGCATTTGGTTAGCAGCTGGGTGCAAGGACTCCCCATCTTGGCTGCGTACCCCCCAGGGGAGGATCCCAGAAGGCACTCATACAGAGTCTTCAAGGACTCTTGGACTGAAGGGCTCATTCTAAGACCTAACCAAGTGGTCAAGAGCTTTGGCACTAGGCTGCCTCGGCTGGAATCTACATGGTGTGCCCATGGGCCAAATACTCCCTGCCTCAGTTTCCTTACCTGCAAAATGAGGTTAGCAGTAACACTTACTTCATAGGACTGTTGTGTAGGATAAACAAGCTCACCTGGATACAGCACTTAGAACAGTGCTGGCATGTAGGAAGAATTAAATATGTCAATTATTATTATCTCTGTTAGAGTTTTCTCTTCATAAATATAATCATGTTCACTGTGGAAAGTTTGGGAATGACTACAAGGTAACAGAAGTAAGAAAAATGTCATCCTTAATTCCTTCCACCATCTCTGAGAATCTATAACCAAAGGATAAACACTCTTTTAAAAGATATTTTTTCCTTCCCAGAGGTGACCAATACCAGTGATTCAGACTGGGCCATGGATATCTCAGGGTCCCTTTCTGGCTTATGGATCCCCAAAGATCTGTCCTACTCATTGTATTGCTGATGTGATGCCTAAGTCACCTGGAGCCTGGGCCAGAAGTCCTATTCATCCACCTCTAAATGATTTCTAATTTTTCTCTTAAGATTTTAATTTTAGCCAGTCTATTTTGCACATGTTTTAATAGTATAGTATATGTGACCTCACAGCTTTTCTGGAAGGACACAGGGTCTATGTTATAAATACCATCATTACATCTGATAAAAGCTGAGTTGACAAGAGAAGTAGGATGTTCCTTCCAAGAAGTTCTCTGCAGCTGTTAGGCTTGAGCTGCTTCCTCCTCAGTAGGCTCTGCTTGCATAGTCTTTCCCAGGCCTTGACTGAAAGCCTCTGTCTGCTACTTACATGCAAACCCCAATGGTGGACATATGGGCACGTGGGATCATGTGCAAACATTACAAAGCTGCTCTGTATAGGTTCCAGTATTCTCCAGTCAATGGCATGCAAATCTCTAGGAGAGAAATGGTGGCCTGAGTTTTCCCAAATGCGTTGGTGATGAAGGAATTCACACTTTTACTAAGTTACATTCCTCAAGGAAATAAAACAAGAAACCCAAACCAGAGAGACCACGAGAGACTACTTTGAACTTGTAGGAGATGTGGGAACTCTGAAGGTGGACACTGAAAACCCGGTCCTGAGTTGGATAAAGGTGAAGAACATGCATAAGAGGCTGGGAGTCTGATGCTCTGCAGCTCCAATGAGAAAAGAAGATCAGGTTAGGATACCACAATTAATAAAAGGAAATATTAGCTCTCTGAAAATTAACTGGAGTGCAGGCAATGGTTAGAGTGCAATAAATCTCTTCCAGTACATGATATGAGGACTCTAAGGGGAGAATAAGCATAAAGCAGTTTGCCTCCCATATTCATCCGAATGGATGGGATGATGGGAGGGGGAAGCATGTTAACAACAAGGTTCCAGCCTTCTGGGAAAAGAACCAGAAAGGTCCAGTGAAGTAAAAATAAAGCAACGGATAAAGTGAAGATGGAAGAGAAAGGAAAACAGTTGAACAGGCTCTTCAAACCCTCATGAGACAATTTAGCAGCTGTACATCTGTGGGACATTCATTAGTGAGAAGGTTACCCGAGGATTAATGCTGATGAGAATAGTATAAAGAATAGCCACAGACATTCCCCATGTCCACACAATGGTATAAATTCACTTGCATCTTTCAGCATATTAACATATTTAAGATTCACAACATCTCCGTGATGTAGGTACTATTACCATCGTCATACTCTTTTTACTGGGTAAAAAGAACAAAAAACAAAATTGAAGCACAGAGAGGATGATACCATGCTTGAGACCAACAACCAGCAAGTAGCTGAGGTGGGATTTGAACCCAGGCAGGCTAATGCCTGGGGCGGTGTGCCTCACAACTGCGCTAGCCCGCTAGCTTCTTAGTAAGAGCAGGCTGAAAAGGGAGTGTGGACATTAAGCGCGGTACAGCCCAAAGACCTCAATGACCACATTTCAAGAACAAGAAGATGTAAAACCCTACCAGGTCACCGAGCTGACCCAACGGCAGGCCACTGGAGTCTGGAAAAAGAGGAAGTAGCTTTTTATCAAACAGCAGTTATTTTGTCTTGAACTTGAGTTGAAAGAGTCCTAGTAGAGATGAAGGAAATCCTCTTGCATTTTATTGGCCAGGAAGAAAATCCAAGATTTCTGGTAGCTGAGGCATCCAGGGAGCAGAGGACATGAAGAGGAGGGAATGACCACAGGAGAACCCAGCTGGGGAGTCCAAACGGTTCCCCTCAACATCTGGTTGGAAAGCAGGACAGACTGAGGAACAGACACATGCCATCTCAAGGGTGAAACTGAAGAAAGGACCTGGGACAAGTGAAGGACGGTGTGGGCAGAGAACTGTGGTCCTGGCATGGACACACCACAGAGAAAGAGCGAGGATCCAGCCAGGAACTCACGGGAAGTGACAATTTAATTAAGGACAGTCTGCCTACGTTCACGCAAAGGCAGCCATGTCGAACAAATCTGATTTATTGAGGAAATCACAGGAAGACGGATGGGGTTAAGTCGTGGGCATAAGGAAAGCTTTTGATACAGTGCCGAAGGCTGAGTCTGTGTGGGGAATAAGCGTGTGTGCTACTGCTGTGTGGCCGGAAGGGGGAAGGCTGGAACAGCCAGGAAATGGACCGCCAACCATGTAGAAGGGAGGTAGGCCTGCTAAGCCCTGGGCTGCTCTCTGAAAGCAAGGGCTGTGCCCGTGGCATCCTGACAAGTGCATCTGAACCTGACTTTACGGTGGGCAAAGCCTTCTGCTGCCCACACTTAGGCCAGGCTCCCCTGAGGGTGGCAGGATCCATAAACACCACCAAGGAAGAGTCTGGATTAATCCACAATGGAAGAGACCAGAGCCTGACAAAGGGTGGTTTTAGCCAACTGCGCAAAGCAGGCAGGTGGCTGGCCTATCTGCAATCATTCCAACCATTTGAGAGAGTTATAAACTCCAAATGCCGTAAAGAGGGCCCATTGTCTTCATATCCCCCTGGTGGCCAGGTGTCCTCTGGTGGGCCTCTCGGCCAGCTCCTTGGGTGGCCTCCAGGTACAGAACTGGGGACAGTGGAGCCCCCTAATCACCAGCCTTGAAAACCAGTCACTTACCACATCATCCCGGTCTTCCCACTCCACCTCAGAGAGGTCAACACTACTGTAGTTGGGTTTCCTTCGCTTTTTTCCTTCTTCATACTGGCAAGGAGAGAAAGATAAAGAAAACAAAACATTTCCATGAGATCATCAGCCAGGGCAGTCTTTATCTTCCCAAGCACTGTTTCTCAGACAGAGACTATGAGTGGAGGGATATTGGAGAGAAGCCCAGCAGGGTGGTGCAGTCCTAGGGATTTTAATAGCTGGAAAGCTGAGGCCAGTTGTCAGAGCTGGGGAATAAGAAGTTGACTCTACTTGATATGAATTTACCTACTGGACTCGTTGGCTCCACATCCACCAGAAACAAAGCAAAGACTCTCCCCTCTGCCTGGATGGCAAATGTGTGGAAGAGGGGAGATCCTTCTCTACTCTAAAGTTTTAAAAGCCACCCCTTCATGACACAGGAAAGGGCTTTTCAAGGGCTTATAAAAAATCTAGTTATATCCCTTTGTTTCTACCTCCATTCCTACCTCCTGGCTCAAACCTGCCCCATACTCCTTGACTAAGAAACAAAAGCACTGGTCTCCACAGTTGGGCTCAACATCCTGGTAACATTTTGTAGACCCACAGAGCCTTCTACTTGCTATCACAGAGGCCACAGCAGTACCAAGACAAGTATGGTCACTGTCCCCGGAGTAGATGTAGGTGTGGTGGAATCACTGCCAGAGCTAATGGCCATGAGGGCATTTCCCTCGAAAAAGCTCATGAATGCTTTAAGAACTGGGAGAGTGGTTTTCATTTTTTCTCCCTAAATCACTGGTGTTAGTGACCCCACAAGCCTACCATTTTGTCCACTGGACATTCGTGTGTCTGGATGTTCCTGTGTCTCAGGGCTTTTAATGCTGGTTGTTGGGATGTTTATAATGTAGGAAAGTCTGCCCTCTACTGCAGGCTAAGGATAAGCAACCCCTTTACAAGTTCGTAAGATACGGCCAATGGCGTATTGGAAAAAATATCTATGTATGTAGTTTTTTTCCCCCCTTTTTTGCTTTTGTCTCTAAGTTGGTCATCTTTGGATTGAATTGGTAAGATTCAAAGTGAGGTTTGGTGTCACTGTTTTAAGACCCCCAAACCATAGGTTACCATTTTGGACACTACTTGGCTACTGTGGAGACAGGTGCTAAAGGCACACCGGTGTGAAGGAGAGGATCACTGCCGATACATTGAACCAAACAGGTCTGAATGGGGCCCCTCATGGAACCCAGGGGACAGAGACCAGACAGGGTAGATCTGGGGGCACTGTGGGGCCAAACAAGGTCCAGGGGTTTTCCTGGCCTCCTCTTCTTCCTGTCAAGAGCATTTCAGGAGCCCTGAGATGTCTCTGGAGGGTGCCTACTCTACCACCCAGGAAGGCTGCATCATCTTTGAAGGGCAGTGGGCTCAGATCATGTGGGTCAACCACCCGTCCACTTTCTTCTCTCAGGTTTTCCAATTAACAGATGTTCAAGGCCAGTTTTACGGCATCAGATCCACTGCAGATGAAGAGGAGGGAAGTGGCTCCCTGAGAGGCCACAATAAATGATAGCAGATTCACAGTTGGATCCTGTTATGAAAACTTTGTGTGTTCATCATAGCTCTGTCCCTTGCAAGAGCCAGGCTGGGGCTGAGTGGGAGGAACAGGAACGAGGTCAGTAGAGTTATCACCCATGTCTCATAGTGAGGAGATGTGATGAGGAAAGGGGCGCATGATGCCAAGACTTGACATGTCCCCTTGAGAGGCAGTCAGACACTCTTGGATTTCTGTTAACTGTCTTATGGCCCCCATATTCCATTTTGGTAAGAACCATTACTGAGAGCCATTAGGTGCCTTAGAAGCTCACACAGCCTGGCTTCTGAGCATTAAAGGTAGAACTTTCATAGTATCTTGGGTGGTGGCTGTATCCTTTGGTCATTTCAAAATGTTTATTTATGTATTTGAATATATTTATCAAACACCTCATAAGGACCAGGTACTAAGGATATCAATAAAGCCAATTAAGCAGTCTTTCTTTCTTTCTTTTCCATGGACTTGCTTCCAAGTCATCATCCTTAATTCTGCCTTTTGAAGGTCAATTTATTGCCCACCCTGAATACAGGAAAAGAGGCTATCATAAGTTAAATAATGGGTAAAATGACACATTAGGTAAGATTGTACAGCCAGTGTGGGGCAGGACAGCAGCCCCTGACCAAATTTTCACATCTGAGCCTCATGTTATTTCAAATATTCTTAAAAAAATTAAAAAAGACTCCCAAGGCCCTGAGCACCAAATGTTCCCTCAGCCTCAGAAAGCATCCACTTGTGTTTGTGAGACAAAGTGGTTCTGCCATTTACTGGGCATGTGATCCTGGGCAGGGGGCCCAGTTGCTCCATGCTCCCTTTTTCTCAGTTGGAAAATAAGAAAAGCTATAGTACCTCCATGCAATGGTAGGTTGAGAGAATTAACTAGATACTGTATATAATTGACAAACACATTTCTGGCACAAAATAAATCCATAATATATAGCTAGCATAATTCTTGAGAGCCATGACCTTGTTGGCCAAGACACAGGCTCATTGTATACAGTTGGCTAATATGTCATTTCCTTGAAATGAAGGGGACCCATTCAGTGATTTGGCAGGTCACTGTTCTGTAAACCATAGGCAGGAAGGAGATGTTTGTTGAAGATGGTTGTGTCAGACAGTCACGTTCATACACCTCCTCCTGGTGTATATCTTATGTGCCAAGACATGTGTACTATATCTCAGCTGGAACTCAAGACTGTCGCAGCAGAACAATTCATACCTGTGCTAAAGAACCCAAGTCCTTGGTATTTGGCAATTCTGTAATCCACAGAGAACCTTTGACTTCTGACCGTTCCTGGAGGTCTCTTTTTTTTTTCTTATCACCACTCAAGAAATTCAGTACCTTGCACTTCTGATATTCAGGCAACATGTAGGGTTTAGAGTGCGAGGTGAAGAAGCATTCACATTGTGCTAGTCCACAAGCCAGTGAGTCTAAATATTTAATTTCACTGAAAGAAACAGGTGGGACTGGGGATAGCCACTCTGGAACTCCATCATAGGAATGTTCCCCCTACAAAGTCTACTTAAGCAGGTATGTGACACGGGTCTAAAACACTTCCCATTTGGGTCTTTATTAATGAGTGAGCTCCTTTAGAGTACAAGCAGTAACGTAGCAGAGTGATTATTCTGAGTGAGAGAAAGAAAAGTCAGTGGCTGTTGCATTAAAAACAAAAACAAAAACAGGTTGAGGATAATGAGTAAACTCCAGCATAATGACCCTACAGCCACCTTTATCTTCTCTCCCATTAAGAGAACATATCGGAAGGCTAGAGATTAGACCTTCATAAGGAAGACACTTGTGCTGTGTACTGCCACTCATCCTCCACATTTTCCTGGGTAATTGCCTTGTTTTGTTGCAGGGAAGCCCTTAGCCCCACTCTCCATAAATGCAGTTCTCCTGAAAGCGAGACCATCCTCGTTCCGAGAAAGGCAAGTGACCTGAGCATATGAGGAGACCCATATCTCTCCAGGACACAGAGACTGGTTTAGAGCTGGGGCTATAACTCATGCTAACCCAAATGAGACTCATCCTGGGATGTTTTATCTGGACTTATCCAAATAAAGGAGCTGGGCATCTGCTAGCATCATTACGGTGATAGGATGTGAACCTGAGCTCCTTATAACCACCTAAGCTTCTGCTTGGAGAGAGCCTTCCTGAAAATGAAGCCAGTGCAGAGAGAGCAGAGAAAAGACAGGAAGAGAGCCCTGTGCATGTCTGGATCAAGCTGTGCCTGAAATCTTTATGCCCTTGGATGTTTCAGGTACCAACTGTATTCTCTCCACATTACCTCCTCCCTTCTTAAAGTGTTTTTTTTTTTTTTTTTTTTTTTTTTTAAAGCTGGCTTGGGTTTCAAGCATAAGTAGTCACTGGAGTTCTGACTTGTATCTATTTAATGCCTTTATTATTTTACCTTATAAATGAACTGCTTTTAAAGTGCATTTTAAGTGAAGTGTTCCTAACAGTTATTGAGGAGCATGTGGTTTGCAAAATATCTCGCTGTTACTCAAGAAAGACTACTGTGTTTGAGTGCGGGTGATCCCCTCTCCCCACTTTACCCCGAGAGGGTAGATGTGAGGCCACAGTGTGAGAGTGACAGAAAAAGAAGCAAATCTCTAACTCCCAGGCCAGTTCTGCCCTGTCCCTCCGGATTTAGCCTCTGACACATCCTGGATCCACCAGCCCTGCTCCCTCTTTCCCTGCGTGAGGATCTCGTTACTGAGGCTGAGGCATCGGATATGGCATTTGTTATTGTATCTATAAACTGTAACTTCCTTTGAAAATGTGATTAACGAATTGCGAACGGTTTCCAAAGGTTTATAAACAGATACTTTGAGAGCCACGGGTAGGTTTGTAGTTTTTGGTGCCTGTTTTATGAAAAAAATATGTGGGGGAGAATTTAATAAGGAAAGATATTCTGTGCTATGAAATACTTTGAGGTGGAGTTTCAAATAAAGGCCAGATGTGGTGAACACACAAACCAGCCTGTGGCCTAGGAGGATGGGACAAGATGGGCACCCATCTGAGGAGCAAGCTGGAACCATGGGGGGAATGTCTTCTATGCCTGAAACTGCCAGGTGGTGTTTAATTGTCTGCATGTGAGTGCTCTTCAGGGTTACCTACAGGCTGACTTTGGAAGCATAATGGGATGGGCTAAGGTGATGGCCATGCTCATATTGGTTTGAAAAAAACAAAAATGCCTTTGCTTTTCCTGTGTTTCTTTGGGAAGGGCCAGAGGAAATCAGCTACATACATCCACGCAGCCTCTGTGAAACAAATATTGTGTATGCTAATAATTGATAAATTGTACGTGCCGCTCCATGCTGCCAACAGGAAGGAAGGAGATGGGGGTGAGAGGCCCACAACTGGAGAGAAAGAAACCTTGCCCAAAGCCAATGCCATCTGGCACAGGGGTGTGGCCAAGGGCGGAGAGCCAGCCATTGTCTGGGCAGATGTTCTCTCCCAAGGCAGGCATAGTCCTCAGCTGGCAAACACCTTCGCCACCTCCCCTAAGGTCTGCGTGCCTCTCCTCTTGTCCCAGGGGCTGAAGTGGTCCTTTCAGGAGGAGGAAAGGAGGCACATCTTTTCTCTATGCACAAGACAGCAGGGCTCAATGGCTACCGGGTACTTCATCCCTTCACTCCTGCCTCCATTCATCCCCTTATTTGCTATTTATTTATTTATTTATTTATTTATTTATTTATTTATTTATTTATTTATTTATGTATTTATTTATGATAGTCACACAGAGAGAGAGAGAGAGGCAGAGACACAGGCAGAGGGAGAAGCAGGCTCCATGCACCGGGAGCCCGATGTGGGATTCGATCCCGGGTCTCCAGGATCGCGCCCTGGGCCAAAGGCAGGCGCCAAACCGCTGCGCCACCCAGGGATCCCCTTATTTGCTCTTTTAACCCCCACCCCCTAAACATACCCCAAAATACATTTATCAGACCCTGAGTCAAGCCCAGGTGAGCCTCAGGAAAGCATGGAGATGCTGTCTGAGAAGGGTCATCTCCTGCACTCAAGGTAGATCACCATTCACTACTCGTCCATCAGGGCAGTTAGAAGAGCAGTTAAAAACCATTGCCCCACACTTGATGGGATGAGCGCTGGGCGTTATGCTATATGTTGGCAAACTGAACTCCAATAAAAAAAAAATATTGCCCCAGAGCCCAACTCCAGTTCTAATCACACACAGGCTGTGTGCTCCAGGGCTGGCATGCAGTTTCTCTGAGCTCTGTGTTGCTCGTCTATAGGATGGGGGTAATAGTCTTCAACTTACACGGCTGGTGTGAGACGCAAATGGGTACAAACATGGTTAAGCACAGAGTGTGTCCTGACAAATAGTCTTGAGAAATGCCCACTCAGCCAGCACTAATAACTGCTAATGTCATGACTGATTCATGAGATGTCGCAGCCCCTGCCTCCTTCCTAGACAGTATGCTCATGGGATAAAATATTTCCTTACAGTGTGGTTGTTTATTCATATTTCTATTCTTTGAAAGAGGCAGTTCAAAGTGTGTGGTGGCCCATTCTTCTCAAAGTTGAAGGGAAGGGTCTCAAACAGGACACGGTCCCGAGGCCAGGTGGGCCTGGGACAGAGCAATGGTCTCTTCCTCTGGAATTTGCAAATCAAGATCTCTGGATGTCCTGGCATGTCCAGCTTCAGAGGAGGTGGCCCTAGGGAAGGGGAGTCTCAGTGGAGAGTCGGTGGAAGCAGAGTATCCAAATAGTTTAAGTTTTTGCTGTTTTTTGTGTTTTTGTTTTTGCTATTTTTAAGCTTTTTTCCTCCCCCCTCGATTTTCCATGTAACTACTGGTCATTGCAGACATTTTGGAAAATACCAAAAAGTGCAAGAATGGAAGACAAAATATTGGCCTCACAATCACAATATAGGCAATACAGGGATCGCCACCTGCCGTTCTGCTAACTAAACCAAAGGTAAGTACTTTGAAACAGTTACTGCTTTCAGTTTCTCTAACCAGGAATTTTGAGGAATTTATAAGATGTAGCAACCAATCTGTTCTGCTTTCCAAGGGACTGCCTTTAGGAAAAAAATTAATAGAAGTTTTCTGCTGGCCAGCTGCCCCCTCACCTCCTATCATTCCTCAGGAAGAGTGATGCTCTTCTTCCAGGCCCGGTGCTAAGTGCAGTGCATACCTCCTTGGAGGGGTGTTTGCCTCACAGATGGGTAAACGCAGAGCCCCGGGGTTGCAGGCCACATGGTGCCATTGCTAATTGACAGCGGAACTGTGATTCAACTCCATCTTTGCCTGATGGCTCAGCCTCTGGTCCTCACCCCCCTCTGCACTGCCTCCTTGTAGGGGGGTCCCTGCTCAGACGGCCACCACCCACAGGGCTGCACCCAGCAGGCTTATTAACAGGTGCAGAACCGCGCCGGAAGCAGAATCCCACCAGCCAACGTCGTGCCCCCGTTCGACGTCGACTCATTCAGGCTGCCTTGAAACCGGCCTTCATGGCCGGGAATGCAGGAGTCAGCTTTAGATTGAGCACAACTACCATACACCGAGTGAGTGCATGGAGCTAGTATCGGGCCATGTACCCAGTGCACACTATACAAGATGCAGGAGGCGACATCAGACAAGCCTAGTAGCATCTCATGGTCCCGTGACAGCTGAGATTTCCACCAAAATCCTGCTGGCGCTTTGGTTGTATGATGCCACGGGGCTCAGATCTTGCTAGGTAAGCCCGATGACAGCGTGACAGAGGTGTGGTGGGGGGAGGGGGATCCCAATGAGTCTCTGTGCAGAGATGAAATCCCTCACGTTTGTGGGAAGATGAGAAGCCCAGATACACGAGGGAAGCAGGGCCGTGAGGGTGTGTGCAAAAGCAGCCGGAAGGTGGGAGAGAGGCAACAGGGCATGTCCAGACAACAAGCCTTTTCCTTTTTCCACCAGGTACCATGCTCTTATTAATTAATGTTTTTAAGTGTCTCAAAGATGAAAAGTTCTACGCGCTCTCTTAGTGTGATTACAAAATCCTTTTGATCGCTGTAAAACTAAAACAGCTTTGGTATTTTTTAAAAAAACAACAATTAACAGGCTGCTTTGAAAACCCAAATGACCTTTATCTTAATCAGTGTCCTCTGAGTCGCTGTGAGTCACCCACTTGGTGTGTGGGGAGGAAGTGGCCCAGCTCCGCCAGCGGTTTTGTAGCTTCAGTGTGGGTTATACATGGCGGCTGGGTTTAAATTCCCATTCTCAGAAAGCCAATCTGTCTTGTCATAGCAAGCGAGTCATAAAAATGAAAATCGTGCTGAGTGGCTGGGGCGGGAGGAGCTTTTGTGCCAGCAAAGGGCCTGGGAAGCGGAGACTCTGACCCAGGGAGGGGAGTGCCGTCTGCAGGCATCTGAGTCAGGTGAAGGGCCCATGCTCGGGAAATACCAGCCCTTGGCAGAGAAGAAAGAACACGGATGTTGCCTGTGAAGGAAAGATGCCCGTGGGTACCTGGAAGATAGTCCCTCTGATAGGTTAGAACACTCTCGACAAACCCCCCACTACAGTTTTCTGGGCAAAGCTTAGATGCAGGACAGCCTTCAAAACGAATTTCAGGGGTGCTTGGGTGGCTCAGCTGGTCCAGTGTCTGACTCTTGATTTCAGCTCAGGTCATGAACTTGGGGTCTTGAGATCAAGTCATGTGTTGGTCTCATGCTGGGCATGGAGTCTGCCTGGGATTTTTCTCTCTCCCTCTCCCTCTGCCCCCTCCCCTCTGCTTGTTCTCTCTTTCTCGAAAGAAAGAAAGAAAGAAAGAAAGAAAGAAAGAAAGAAAGAAAGAAAGAGAAAAAATCAAAGTTCCAAACAGAGCTGCACTGAGTTCATGAGCATAGACAGTGCCATATTCCTAAAGCCAATTTCACATAAAGGTTTGCGATACCTGAGTCATTAGGAAATAATATCCAGCATAACAAGAGGACCTCTATAGGTTGAAAGTGTGTCTGTGACATTTGCCAAAGCAACTTTTTTGTGCATTTACAGTACTGTAGTTGGCATTACTCCCTCGAGCAGGAGACCCTTGGGAATCGAAATGTGTCAGGCTGTTTTGAACATGCTCAATAATTGGGCACCATAAGGTGATTCCAATTTTGGAACTGCAAAGACAAGGACTTTTCCTATTCACTCAAGTGAAACCAGAAGATAGCATCAACCAATAGGGCACTGAGACATGTTTCCCGTCCAGTGGCGCTACAGTTAACCACCCACACGGAGCCAGCTTTCTGCTGGGGGTTTCCTCCTGTGGCCAGCGACACCTGCCTTCCTTGCCTGCCACCCCAGTTCCCAGTACCTCTCCTGGCTCAGTCCCCAGGAGAAGTACTCCAGTCTTACTGGCTCTACTTGGAGGGATAGTGCTTCAAACAGAGAGACCTCTCTTAATGTCCAGGTTCCTATGCTAACTGCCAGGAAGCTGGCAATGAATTTGCACATGAAGGAAATAGAGGGAAAGGAATCTTTCCTTCCAAGCCAGCTACCACCACCGCCCTTGTCTCTGATTTATGCCTGTGATGGTATCAATGAAGGCTGAGCCTTCATCAAACATGTATGAGTATGTGCATGTCTGTGGGATTTTATGTAGGCAGACGCTTGCCGCGATAGCTTTATTTTGTTTCTCTCTTTCTGTTAAGTTTTAAAGATACTTGTGAAGGAGAAGACATAAAGGGAGCCACCTCTGTGCCCACATCTTCCATAATTGTTTCTCTGACCCTTCCAGCTAGAGTTTGTCTGCCTTTTCCCCTGGGGTGGCCCTTGTTCTGTGCCCCCAAAGGACACAGGATTTTGCAGCATAAACATACATGTGACCATCTTTCTAACCCATCTACTCTCTGCCCTGGCCACATCCTGACCACGAAATTGAACAGGTTCTCATCCGTTACTGCTCTGTGCAGCCCACTGGACTGGTGACCCAGCAAAATGTTTAGGGGTCTGAATTTTTTTTTTTTTTTTTTTTTTTGCGGGTGATTCTGAAATATACTGATTTTTTAAAAAAAATTCTGGATGCATACTGGTCTGAGTAAGCCCAAGAGACTTCTGATGTCACTCATGACTCATAGGAAAACCAGAGATCCCCTGCAAGGCTGACTCAGTCCTCTGGGTCTTATATTTGTCTGCGATCATAGAGATGTGGGCAGAGGCTGGAGATGCAAGTAGAATCAGAGAAAGAGGCAGTGGGCCAGGGGAAGCATGCAGGGCTCATCAAACTACCATGTCCATTGCTTCTATCTTTTATGCGTCTCTTGAGATTGACTCACATCTCTCCATCCCTCTTACCACCAACTTAGTCTCAGCCACAATACCCTCCTCTTGATGAGGGTGAGTGTCTCCTTAGCCTCCGTGCAGGGACTCCACCCCGGCAATCCACCATCCAGGGTCCAGCCAGGGGGATCCTTCCGCAACCAAAATCACCACTTGGCCTGAATCCTCATGGTTCCCCATGCTCTCTAGGATGATATCCAATGTTATGCCACGGTCCCCACCAGTCTGCCCTGTTTGCTGCTCTGACCTCTCTGTCACCACTTCCCGACTCTCTCTGTACAACTTGCCAGCTGGACCCAGCCGGCTGCTAACAACGGCATCACCGTGCTTGCCTTCAGGCCCCTGTCCCCGTCACTCCAACTCAAAGTCCAGCATCTCCTCAGGACCGAGAGGAGACATCAGCTCCTCCGGGAAGTCTGTGCTGCCCAGGGCACAGTTGGCTCAGTGCTTCCTGTGTTCTCCTGAGCTTCCTGGCTCTGTCTCCACACCCATCACATTGTGTTGCACATGAGTTGCTTACTTGCCTAGGTTGTTCCCAGCTAGGTCCCAAGATCTTCGAGAAAGAGGCTATTTCTCATTCGGTATTGAACCTGCAGTGCCCAGCAGAGTGCCTGGCAGGATAGGTTCACCATGAATAGCTGAGTATGTGAATGAGTAAATAGAGTAAATGAACAAATTAGGGTGTATATTCACTTAATGAGCACAGGTATGACACATATTAGGGGCCTGGCCAGTTCTAGACCTTTTGTGAACATGAATTCCTTTTATCTTCGGAACAATCTTATATAGAAAGCACTATTTTTGCACTCATTTTTCAATGCAGGAAACTGAGGCTAAGGAGGTTGAGTAACTTGTCTAAGGTCATGTAGCTGATGGGGGAGGCTGAGGCTGAGACTGACCCTAGCCTCAAAGACTGCTCTGCCCCACGGACAGATGGTCCTGCCTGCCTGTGATGCATCCTGTGAGGGCATAACAAAGGGATGATGGCAAGGTGACCTGGGATCACAATCAACCAGCTCCCTGCAACTCTACATTGCACGGAGCTGAGCCTCAGATTATTAACTCACAAAGGAATCTTTCCATTAAATATTCACGAATGTACTGTTTATATTTGTTTTTGAGCCTGGATGAACTAGGCTTCCACGTAAGGGGCATTATGGCCATTCAATTCCCAATTCCGCCGCTCTAGTAGGAGCTGGGTAAATACCGTATCTGCTCCAGTTACTCCCAAACCATCTTCCTGGAATATACTAGAAACTTAGACAACCCAAGGGAGGCTTTTGCAGAGAAGCAGGCATTTGGGTCCTTGGGGTTTTGATTTAATTTGGAGTGTGTGTGTGTGTGTGTGTGTGTGTGTGTCTTCCTTTTAGATGATGTTCTGGACTTGTGTCTGGCCAAGTGCGACCACAGGTCTGCCTACATTGGCCTGTGTGCCTTTGTCCGATGTTGGTTTTATAGTCATTGGGTTCAACTGGGAGAAGTCAGCTGTGGTTGTGTAAGTGTCCCCTTGACTTGTCCTCAGGGGGGGTCCACCCTTCCAGGGAGAGACAGGCACAGAAAGCCTCACATTGCAAACTGGAACCCAGAGCCTCCTGGGTGAAGGCTGGCAGGACCAGGCCTGGCCTGTGGCGTGAGGGCTCAACTCTGTGAAATCCCCAGCTACAGGCGAGAGAAATGCCAGCTCTTGGGTGGCAAGACCATGCCCTCATCTACCCCAGTAGATGCTCTTACCCCGGTTCACCGGGGTAAGAACAGGGGCAGACCCCATCCCAAGGAGAAAGGGGCAGGGAGGCTGAGGAGGATGTGCAGCAAAAGCTCTGCCTGGTTGAGCCAAACTTTCTTGTCTCTGTATTCCAAGTGTGTTAGTGCTCCCCTTTGCCCTGCGGACATCCACAGAGAATGGAGAAGTGGCACCTGGGAAGTATGTTCTGAAACACACGTGCCCGCCGCACGGTTACAGAAGTCAAGCGAGGAGCGCAAAGGTCCAGGCATCTCCTTGGTGAAGCGCAATGGTCAGCCCCGCGGTGCGGTGGGCATAATTAAATTATTGTGCCCAAAAGCCCATGGTGTCAACCTTTTTATTTGCATTCTTTGGGTCTTATCATTTAGGATTATGTAAAAATGACAGCTGCTTATAATTATTTGGAGGTTGGAGCTGCAATAATTAAAACCATCTGCCTTTATCTTACCGCTACCAAACTTAACCCCGAGAGGTTGGGTCTACTGAACTTCAAAGAGGGAAGTAAGAAATAAAAGAAAACTCTGTACATTACTAACAAATTTCTTGTGATTCATTTAAATGTATAACCAGTTATTCCAACAGCATTCAAACCTTTAATTATCTTTTAAATATATATAATTTGGAACTGCTAATTAGATAGCAATTTAATGCTCTCATGGGGATTCAGATGCACTGTCTTTCTAAAATGTAAACTCCGGGAGGAATAATCATTGGCATTCAAATGATTGAATTCTTCAGTTATTCAAATGAGTGTGGGCATTTTCACTATTGGAATCATTTGAATATTCTGCTGTCAGCCCCAGCTGTAGGGTTTACAGGGCTCCTGCACCGAGCAGGGGTAAGGCTAGGCTTTCTCCTGGTCCAAGTCCAGCCCTCTGGAGAGAAACCAGCCGGGCTCCTTGGGAAAGCCTAACAACACTCCAACAGCTCAGTTAAGCCTTCTCATAGATACAGATGGTTCTGTTTTCCTATTTTAAGGAGGAGCAAACTTTCCTGGAATTTACAGTTATGAAAGCTTTAATGCTTGCTTTGCAGGCCTTCTCCATGCTGGTCTGCCCGCTATTGTCTGGGCAGTTAACATTTTAATTAATAACTCCCTCCCTGCAACAGGCTGTGGCAGATGGAGGAGGTGAGGGCTTCACTCTGCTTTCAGCTTCCACTTCCTGTGTATTCCTACCCCCATGGAGATGGTCCTTTAAATTATATAAAGATGTGCATCACATGCAGAAAAGCAATTGATCAATTGATGACACTGGGCAATGATAGAAGCCAGCTCTCCCATCTCAGACTCACAATATGGCTAGGGTTTGCATTCCTGAGCCGGGGCTAGTAGCTAGCAGCTGAGGCTCATTTCCCTCACGAGGGGAAGGAGGTGCAGACAAATCTATAGGAATTTTTAAGAGATCATTATTCAACACATTGCATGTAATTACATTTTGATGAGCTTTTTATTGCTAATTCATCATCCAAGATGTGGCACTCTAGATATGAAATTAATCTAGTAAAACAAAGGTCAGAGTGTGTCCAGTGTAAAGAAAAGCTTTGTCCTCATCAAATCCTTTTGCCAAACAATGAAGCGGCCGAGAACGTTATCTCTAAACCGAATTTCCTTAAAGCTCCCCTACCCCTGAGTATTAATAGCACAAAGCCAATGCTCCGTGGCACTTCTAAGTGCAAGTGTGGATTCTCCAAGTAAGCTGGTGTGATGTGAATTCATGTGCAGGGGCCTGAGATAGGATGGAAAATGTGAGTGATGGCATCACGTTAGTGCAAAGGCCTGCTTGGGTTCACACGAAACTGCATTTGAAGCTCCAGACTACAGCAAGTAGATTTTTGCAGAGAATTATCAGTCCACTGGGGTCCTGGCTTTGAATTCCTTCTGACGCTGTCCCAGAGACCAGGATTCAAGGGCAAGGTTTTCACTTGGGAGGGGTTGTCAGGAAATGCCTGTAGGGACATGACAAAGTGACTCAGAGACCCAGACAGGCAGGCAGCCAGCACCAGGTGCATCATGAAGCCTGGCAGCGCTGGGGGCAGCCAGAGCCCAATCCCACGGCGGGGCTCTGGGAGCCACTGCCTAGGAGGCACCTCGAGATACCTAGCCTGAGAGATGGGAGTGCTCAGCAATCTTTGGTGGAGGGATGCTAATTCTCTGGTGCCTCTGGCCTGCCGTGGGCTGCAGAGGAGTGCCCTCCAAAAGCCAGGGAGTCTTCAGCTAGGTGCTGGCAGCTGCAAGCCAGGCCGGCATGAGTGGAGATGGTAGGGGCCGAAGGGACACGGGCAAGCGCTTCACTAAGCTTATTCCCAAGTAGGACCCTATCAGTAAAACTTCCAGTCACCACCCCTCATGCTTTGGAAGTCTGTCCTAAATCTACCAAAAGATTCCAGGCTCACAACATCTTGACCATCCCATGCCTCAGCGTCTTTGCTTACACTGTCCTCTTAGCCTGAATGAGTACGCCACATCTCTGCACAGTGATCTTCTTTCCCTTCCTCAGGGCTCAGCTAAACTTGCCCTACCCAGGAAGGGCTCTCTCCCTGACCATCCAGCTAAGGGAGGTGCCTCTCCCTACTTTTTTGTTTTCTCAGATCTTTGTTTCTTTTGGAGAGTTTAGCCAAAATGTGTAGTACTTTTTATTTATTTGTTTACTTATGAGCTTTACAAAATCTCCATTAGATTGCAAACAGGAAATGAAGGGGAATTATGTCTGTCTTGTTTTATCACTAGATCTCCAGCATCTAATAGAGTGTGTGGCACATGGGAAGTGTCCAATGAATAGATGCCAGGTGAGGGAGGAATGGCAGGAAGGAGGGAGGGAGGGAGGGAAGAAGGAGGGAGCGAGTAGAGGGCGGAGGGGAGAAGGAAGGGAAGGAAGGAGGAAGGAGGGAGGGAGGAAGACTCACAGCACCAGCAGTGCAAGGGCAAGCTAGACTGGACTGGATCACAGACCATGACCTCGGGCTTCTAGGCTGCACACCAGCTCCCCACAGCCTTCTCCAGCCACCCCTTCCACAGTAAGACACCAAGCGCTTTTACAAATTTTATTTATCAGTATTTTCACCTTGGTGCTTAATAATACAGTGTGTCATCAGTTTCCTAGATGTGAGTCTTCTCTCTCCACTTATTTACCACCCCATCTCTTCTGCTGGGTACCTCACCAGGCTAGGGATACACAGAGGTGAGCAAAACACAATCTAATCAGCATTCTGGTTGTTTGCCATGCAGCGAGGGGCAGATGTATCAAGATATTTCTATAACTTAGTACAGAGCCCAAACTCAGAGGCCTATGCAAGAAGCCTGGTGGGATGGGAAGACACCTCTTTGGGGAGGGGGGGTGGAGGGTGCAGGGGTGCACACTGGGGTCCCCGAGGGCTGCGGTCAGAGCCACCCCCAACAGAGGCTCCCAGACTTAGGGATTTCACTGCTCTATCAGTCAGGCTGTTATTGCTCTAAGCGACAGATACCAATTCTTAATCACTTGATCAAAAGGGGAATTTATTGGAAGGGTATATGGAAGCTCTCTGCTCCCACTGCATTGAGAGGAAAATACATAAACCAGTAAACAAGGAACTGATAGGAGGGCTCTTTCTTCCTTCTTCCTTCCTCTTCCCTCCTTCCCATTGCTTTCCTTCCAGCCTTCCTTCTTCTTCCTTTCCTTTTTGGCAGAATCAGGACTTAAGAAAAACAAACCTTCCATCTACTCTTACCTTTGTATCAGTCAGGGCCCCAGCAGGAAGCACATGGCATAGTCACGCTGGCTAATTAAGGAAGGTTTAATAAAGAGGCTATTGTAATGGGGTGCTGTGGGCAGGGTGAGGGAAACGAAAAGAAATGGTGTAGTCCCCTGAAGCTGGGAGCAATGGGGACCCTTCTAGTACTCTGCCTAAAGGGACAGAGGAAGGGGCCCTAATAGCACCCAGAGAGAGACAGCCACAGAGACAGGGAGGCTAGCATGGCTTTAGAGGGGGTGCAGCCAGTCCTGGGGCACCCCCACCCCACCTGCCTCCCTGTGCCTCTCCAGAGTGCTCCCCACTAGCCGAACCCCACCCCATCACCCAGCACAGAGGAGCCGCTGCCGAGTGCCATCCAGGGCAGGGTGCCAGGGCAGAGAGCAGAGGGAGGCTCCCCAGCTCAAACTTCACTCTGTAACAGAACCTTATAACACTGCTTCCTAATTAAGGACATTCTTTCAACAGAATAGGTTTAATTTTATGAAAAATGACCAGGAGCATGTCATGGTCCATCATCATCGTTTTTTTTTTTCTTCCCTTGAAGAACTGGCCCCAGTTTGCTTTCTGAGGGACAGTCCACGGCCTAGAAGTCAGTTACTCCCTCTGGGACGGGCACCAGCACGCAGGACAGTGTGAGGGCTTAAGAAGGCCACATGCACAGAGATGCTCAGCACGGAGCCTGGATCCCAACCCACTGAGTACCAGCCCCCATCTGCTCAACCCCATCTCGGCCCCCAGTGTCCAAGCACACACCCAGCACGGAACTGGGGGGACCCCGAGGCTGTGGAGTCATTGAGGTTTGCAGAACAGAGGGTAGCTCCCATCCGACAGAAACTCGGGCATCCCGCAACCTTGCTTAATGCCCAGGCTCTGGAGGTGAGCGCGTTCCCCGCTCAGGGCTGCACTCCTTGCCCCCAAGTGTCCAGACCAGGGCCATTCAGTGCTGTCAACAACTTCATCGAGAGGAAGGCATGCAAGCAAGGCTCTGTCTTCTTTTTCACCAAATGATGTATTTCAAAAAGAACAGGCTTGCTACACGGGGGTCACACAGGCTTGTTTATTTTTTCTCAGGGAACACACTCCCCTGAGCAGATGCACTTACTAGGCATCCCTTAATTCTCTCTTTTAAACTAAACGGAATGGACTCAGACCAGGCCTGAGCTGGAGTCTCCTGGGCTTCCTTCTGAGAAGGTGCCGGCCGGTTGGCCGGTTGGCGACACCATCTGTGCAGGGGACAGGGCGCAAGGCGGTGCCCGGGCGCCACCTACTGGGGAGTCTCCTTCACTTCATCAGCGGCCTGCGCCAGGGCGAGAAGGAAGGCCAGCGCTTGGGAGAAAGGTTTGTAAGTGACCTTAGGCCCCCACCTCCAACACCCCGACCCACCGGGCCCCGCGTGGTTCCCAGACCAGAGCAAGAAGTCGTGCATCTGGTCAGGCCTGAGGACAGGAGTCCTGGGGAGGATGTGGGGCCTCTGCTGAGTGGGAAACAATGTCCTTGAGGGTGGTGGGGTGGACACAGTTGCATACCAACTCCTCTGTGCATACCAACTCCTCTGGGAAACCATTCTGCATTTCAAGGGCATGTTTCCTCAAGAAAAGCATTTAACGTAGCCTTTAACTCCCACTGTGAGCCCATAGCTCTTCTTGGCCTCTCTTGCTGTCAGGGAACTCTTGCTTTGTGCAGTGAGCTTCTGTGGGCAGAGGCACCCTTTGTCCTGCTTCTATGTCCCTACTTGCTAGCACAGTGCTTGGCTCTAGGAGCATCTGATGAATGCCTTCAGGCAAGCAGGAGAGCAGAGAGAGGAGCAGAAAGAGGAGGGACTGACCAATCACATATAATTCAATTTCTGTGCCTGATATAGCAAGGGCTCAATACATGTTTGATGAGTGAATGTGTGGCACCTGCACTTCTCATTTATCATGGGAAATTGGTACCCAGACATGTAGTCATCAACATCATTCAAACATCATCAAAATCATTCAACAAATAGTTACTGACTCTCTTCTGCGCAGCAGCAAAATCCCAGGAACCCTCAAGCGACAGTGGGGGGAAAAGTTGAACACATCAACATTTCCCCAGAGTGATTAGTGATCCAAGGAAACCATAGCAAGGGATGTGAAGGGAGATGAATTAGGAAGGGGGTGGCTCCTTTGGTCCATGAGCAGGGGAGCCTCTCTGCAGGGGTGACATCTCGAGGAGGCACGGAAGACTAGAGCAAGCCAGCCATGGATGTGGAGGGGATGAAATTCCAGGTAGAGAGAAAAGCAGGAAGAAGGATTCAGAGCAGGAAGGAGCTTGTGGGGGGAGGGGAGGGTTGGAGGAACAGAAAGGACCAGAATTTTAGTCCTGGAACACAGGTGAGCATTGTGGGCAGCCACACATGCTCAGGCAAAACAGGGAGGTGGAGGCAGGTCTAACAGGGTGCTGGGGTCACAGCCGGGAGTTTGGGTTTTATACTAAATACCAGACAGGAACCCTGCCATCTGATTGGCATCTGTGAAAGCCCCCCCTGACCTGCAGAGTGAATCATGCCAGGGTGGCGGGGGCGGAGAAGCAAAACCAGGTACCCAGAGAAGAGCAGAAAAGGGACTGAAGCCATTTGGGAGAGACGGAAGAACAGGGGCCCTGACCAGGGCATAGAGACAGAGAGAGGTAGGAGGGCTTGGGGCACACTTCAGAGCCAGATCCAATGCACCGTGGTGGTAGGGGATGGGGGCATGGCATGGGGAGGCCACACCCACATCTGCTGACCCAAAAAGGACCCTTAGCATTTGCAATGAGTAGGTGTGGATGAGCAGAAGAAATGAAGGAAAATGAACTGAGGTGTCTTGGTGCAGGGATTAGCAACACAATAAAAGCAGGAGATGTGTGGGATGGGAGCCAGGCCCTGCATAACTGAGGATCTGCACAAGGATCTAAAGATCACATCTAAACTCCACATTGTCAGTTTTTGGAACAACACAGAATCTCTTCATATGATCTGTTGCTTGAGCTAAATCAGTTGGATCCGGACAAGGAGTCTAATATTGCCCCCCCCCAACTTTATTTATTTATTTATTTATTTATTTATTTATTTATTTATTTATTTATTTAATTTATTTTAAAGTGGTACTTTTTTTTAAGATTTATTTTTTATTCATGATAGAGAGAGAGAGAGAGAGAGAGAGAGAGAGAGGCAGAGACACAGGAGGAGCGAGAAGCAGGCTCCACGCCGGGAGCCCGACACAGGACTCAATCCCAGGATTCCAGGATCGCGCCCTGGGCCAAAGGCAGGCGCTAAACCGCTGAGCCACCCAGGGATCCCCCCAACTTTAAAGTTCCTATTTAAATGGCATGTGATAGGCATGGTCTACTTAGCATTTCACATATGTTTACATGTGCCTATGCGACTGTCCACTTCATTCCATAGGCGAGGACGGCAGCCTAAGAATATATTTATTAGCATGTCCACATGTTACCCATGTATTCAATGACCTTCTACCCACTGGCCCGGGCCGAGCAGTTTGGTTTAGGGGGGTCTGCGGCTTAGGAGCGAACTCATATGGCCTAAACCACCAGAGCTGCAGGGCTAACCCCAGGAGCCCCTCAGCCCCTGCCAGCGACCTCATGCTCCCAAATTCCGAACTCCCCATTTCCACTCCACAGCCTGAGAGGGAGGGGTTGAGGCCACAAGGAAGGAACTAACTAGCCATCCGCTGTTTGCACAGATGACCAGGATGGAAGAGCAATAGGAGGTGGTGGTGGTGGTGGGGTTTGTTCCAACCCACTTTCAGGAAAGGGCCCGAAATGTCTGGTCATGCTCTAGACCTGTGCTGTCCCCATACGGTAGCGCCAAGCCACATGCAGCTCTGCGGCACCTGCACTGTGGCTAGTCTAAATGAGATGTCCTAAGAACATAAAATACACATCAGATTTCAAAAGTTAGTATGAAAATAATGGAAAATAACACCTTCATAATTTTTTATTGATTATATGTTGAAACTGTGTGATTTTGGATACACTAGGTTAACTGAAATATATTCTTAAGCTTAATTTCACCTAATTCTCTTTTGCTTTTTCAGATGTGGCCACTAGAAAATTTTAAATTACATAAGCAGCTCATGTTTGTGGCTCACATTATATTTTTACTAGACAGTGCTAGTCTAGACAGATTCTAACTATAATCGTCCAATGACCCTGTTATTCATCCGTGCGGCTGCAGAGTCCAGGCCTCTTGGTCTCCAACCACTTCACTTCCCATTTCCTGAAGATCCAATCAGGGGCGAGGAAGTTGGCACATGTAACTTGATTTGGGTTAGGGCTCCTGGTTCTGAAACTTTCTAGCCCCCTTACCACTTCATCACAGGCAGGGTATCTGCCTTCCTCATGGAGAACCGTAGCTCCTCAGCTAGGCACGCATATCTGTCGAGTCTCACTCCAGGCTGCCTTTTCCACAGATCCTCTCTGCCCAGGCCTGTCCCTGTAGGCGCCCTTCCTTTGAGCCCCTGGGCCTTTGCACAGCACCTACTGCTAGGTTTCCTATTAAATTACTTAATGATTGAAAGCTTTCACACATGTAAAACATGTAAAACACTTAGCACAGTGCTTATCATAGAAATAGGCATCAATGAATTTTAGAAAAACACTAAAACCACCACCACCAATACCAAACAAACAAAGAGAAATGCACCTTCCCTAGTACTATCTATAGTCACTTAGGCACCCAAAGTATAAAATCTTATCCATCCTTTTAGATTTTGAGTTCTTTGAGGCAGGGCACATCTCTGTAACCACCTCGAGTACCCTGCTCAGGTCAAGGACGTAGTGGGTGCCCCGCAAACACTGCAGGAAAGAACCGAGGTTTCTCTCCATCATTCCTACCTCCCATCTCATCCACCCACAACACTCAGTGGCTGATGCGACTGGCAAATTTTTGTCCAGAATAGAAACCCTCCAGCATCCTTCCCCACCTCCTGGGCCTGCAGACGCAGAGCAAACAGTGTTTGGCAGATGTCAACGTGGTCTCCGTGGAAATGAGTCCTAGATTTTGCCTGTCCCAGGCTTCTCGGTGGAGCCCTGCCTGTGCTGTGGCTGCTGGAAAGGAGCCTTATTTGTGTTCTTTTGGTGGTTTGACCAGGTCCACATTCCAGGCCTCCTTGGGGAAGGAAATCAACTCAGATGACCCTTTCTTCTAAAATGCAGGGGCAGATGGATCACTAAAATGTCAACAAAAATCAGATCACGCTAACGGTGGCACCTTCCCAATTTTATTTCCCTCGATGCCCTGCTGGGCAAGAGAGAAAGAGATATGGTCAAGGCTCAACATTTTAAGAAAAATCCATAAATATTTGGAAGGCAGGGGGAAAATAAAGCACAAGAAAACAAAATCTAACAGTACTTTGAAATATTTTTAACCGGAATGTTAAAGAGTGGTAAAGATCCAGGAAAACAAAACAAAACAAAACAATTCTACTTCCAGATGTCTAAGAATTACTCAAACAGCATCCCTCAGGGTCTAATTTGTGTCCCTCTTGCTGTGCTGTTGTCCCATTCCCTCACCCAGAGGGACTCGAAGACAGCTATGCAGTGCAGCCCCCGATCCAGCACAGGACCCAGTACACCTGGCACCATGTAAAGGTTTGCTGAGTGAACGCCAGTCTCTCAGAAGTCACAAGGTGCAGCAAGGATAGAGAGGTTGAGAAACACTTGGAGAAAGACCAAGGAGAACCCCGTTATCAACAGGAAAGTATTATTTTAGCACTTTTGCCAATTAAACCAAAGCAAGTCTGCTGGGTGAAGGCTCCTATATCTGAGCTGTTTTTGGAGACACTTCATGATTCACACCCAAGTCATACAAGATTAAAGGAAATACTGGATAAAATCAAGCCAAACATGAAGTTCAAGGGAGAGATTTTATTGGACAAATTAGAAAAATATTGGTATTGTGCTTCATAGAAACCCACTTCTTTCTTCTGGCTGCAGAGGCAGAAAAGGGCCTCAGTGGCAGAAGGAGAGCAAATCGGAGTTATTTTAAGTGAGCTTGCACCATCCTCCCCTGCTGGCCACAACCCCACACTCACACCCACTGTGCGAATCTGGCAGCCCCGTCCAGAACTGACGGGAACGTCCATTTTCAGTCAGGATTCGATGATATGGCGGGGCGTTGGGAGAGGCGAGTCCAGCTGGAAGGATGGTTCCCAGCCCCAGGTAGCCAGGGGAGCTGCTGGCAGCTGGCTGTCCCTAGCTATGTGCGACGGGTCTGAGCAGGGGAGACTGATGTTCGGTGCAGATACCAGATTTCCAGGGCAACCTCACAACTTATGTTTTCCAGAAGGTCCCAAAACAAGTGGAAACAGACAGTGGCTTTGGAGGGTCCCTTCTTTGGTTCATTTCCTGAGTCCCTACTGTGTGCCGAGTGGGCTGGTGCTTAGGGAGAAAGGGGGGGGACTTTCTGCCTTTGTCGTCGAGGTGAACAAAACCAAGATGAACAAACCACTTGTGCACGCCATGCATGCAGGTGGATGCTTAGCTAGCTTACCTATCACTCTTCCGTTACCACGGTTTCTAGTATTACTTTTATTGATATTTTAAAAACAAACAGCAACAACAATGTACTTTAGTTTCCTCACATGGTAGGGCTCACAAAGAACCCCATTTTATGGTTGTTGTCTTACACAACAGAGCTGGCCTAGAAAACGGACACTGTGTGTGTGTGTATGTGTGTGTGTACATAATCCCTCACCAATGTTTATCATAACAATTTGAAGCAAGTGAATAATCAAAAGTGTCCTTTAGGTCCTCCTAAGCATACACCACCATCAAATCCTCCCTACCTTTGTAGTAGCTGACCACAGATCGATAGAGCCAATGTAACACAAGCAGGAAGCTGGTATAACCACCGCTGTCCCCATGACGTCCCAGGGCCTGCTTTGTCACACAAGGCTTTTTGCATGCATTATCCCATGTACTCTGACAATGAAGCTATGACTTATGCATTAAAGGTATGGCAGGATCACAAGAGAAAATGAATCTCAGAGAGGCTATGCAACTTATCCAAAGTCATACAGGTAGGATGTGGCAGGACAAGAGTCAAGGGCAACCTGTGTGTTACTAAAGTTAAGTTCTTCCCACTCAAACCACTGTCTTTTGCCCTAAAAGAAAACACAAAACTCAAGGCAGAGTCAACATCCACTTATCGATCATTCAGATGGATTAATTCATGTAATCCTCAACGGTTGGCATCACTCCAAATCTCTTCTCAGTATCTCATAAAATCAGGGTCAGAGCTAGATAAATGGCCTGGCCCTTCCTTATGTCCTTATGTTCTTTTTTTTTTTTTTTAAAGGTTTATTTTATATTTTAGAGGAAGAGAGAAAGTGCATGCTCAAACAAGAGAGAGTGGGGGGAGGAGCAGAGGAAGAGGGTCTTCAAGCAGACTCCCCACTAAGCACGGAGCCCGATGTGAGTTTCCATCTCAAGATCAATGAGATCATGAGCCAAATGGAAACCAAGAGTCAGATGTTCAACTGCCTAAGCCATCCAGGTGCACCCCTTATGTTCTTATCATGGGCCAATTGCAAAATGGTTCATCTTGTTTGGATTTTCACAAGTGAGATGCTGAGGCATTTGCCAGGGCCATCCCATTTATGCGAATTTGACACTGGCTATCACTTGGTGAAACCATTCACTACAGTGTTTCAGCAGTGAGAACAGAAAGGACTTGTATTTGTGAGTACTTGCACTGTCATGGGATGATTGATGCTGGCTGGCTGCCCTGCTTTTCTAAGAGCCTTTCAGTTGCCCCCTTGGTGTCCACAGCTCTGGAAAGTGCCTCAGATGGACTATTTGAGAACAAACCATTTGCTGCATGACCAGGAGATATAAAAGACCAGGAAGGCAGTGTGAGTCAACTGTGTAGGTGGAAGCTGCTCATCTCCATTGCTGCAGAGGGAGAGAAGTTACCTTGGTGACTTCCAACGTCTGGTTCCATTCCATCCCTTTTAAAAAAGCTGATAAATAGGAAGCTAATTCATTCACTGGCAGAGGACCCAGGTTTGATTGTTTTATTGACTATGTTCCACTCCAATTTGGAATAAATAAGCACTAGGAGACCATACTCAACCACAAACACGGAACTCCTCACCACCCCCAACAGACAACCATAGCTGAGTGGCTTGGAAATGGAGAACTTGATAAGCTTTTTAGACTCAAATATATTTTTAGACTTAAACACCTTTAAGAAATTACTAGCTTTTTCAATCAGACTTTTCAATAATTCTGATTACATTTGGAACGAGCTAACAAGTTAACTCAATCCTTTTCTGATAAAAAGATTGGTGAAATCAAATATTACCATAAGTCTCATCTTAAAACATGCATGTGGGATCCACATGATGTGGCCATGACTCCATTAATACCAGGGCAATTAGAGCAAAATTGGGTGATGCCGTTCAAACATGAACTCTCTCTCAACAATGATCGATGCAAGAAGCAAACTGGTCCCCACAATGCAGCACAAACATTTGCCAGCAGACACTGAGCCACTATTTTCTGACCATGATGAAAGAAACAAGGATGTGTGGGGCAGATGAGTGCAAGCAAACCCAGGTGTGTGTGGCTATAGAAAACCATCTACACTTTCCTAACTCTCAGAGACAGGGTTCACAATATTATTTTTTATGACTTTATATCTTCTATAAAATGAGCTAAATACACTCAAACCCAAAGGGTTATCCTTCTTTCAACACATTGCAACTACTCCAGAGATAGCAAATGTACTCCCCACCAACAGCCCTCCAGAATCCACCGGGCAGCCTGTCGCCTCCCACCCAAGGAGCCTGGCTGCCCTTCAGACTCCTCCTCAACACAGTGCTCCAGGCAGCCTCTCCCCAGGCATCAGAGTGGACAGGGACATGATGGGCTGTCCTGGATTTGGCCTGGCCCCATTCCAGAAGGAAAATGGTTTACACATCAGGTCACTAAACAATGCTAGTAGCATTGTTTGCCTGAGCCTGATATGGCTCAGGCTGGGAATGGAGAAAATCTCAACTGTTCAAATGAAACAAAAAAAAAAAAGGCTTTGTTGAATATCTTCAATATTGGAGACACTGGGCTTAGGGCATGGAATTCAGGGGCAAATCACACTGTGATGAATTTCCAGGGATCCGGGGTCTAATTTGTTGTGTTCAACATAACTTGCAATGAGTCGGGCTTGGAGTGTGGGAGATCATTTGTTATATAAAGGTACCCATTACGATGGGTTTCTAGCTGTCTAGAAATAAATTTTTTGCATGTGTGGGCAGCTGTGAAATAAATAAATGCATATAGATATATTTTGATTTATAGATAAAAGAATGATAGTAAATATATGTATCCTATATTACTTATTTATTATGTATCAGAATACTAGTTATGAACTATTAAAACAGCCTTTAGGAGACCATCCTATAAATTGAACTTTGAAAGTAAACGCTGCTGCAAAAGTGTCATCACTGTAGAACTGATGAAAATCTCTTAAAATCATAAAAGGAGAAACACAGAAATAGGTATTTCTCTTACCAGTGGTCTCAGTTCTGGATGCGTCAGGATATATCCATTATTTGTGATTGCAAAGGCATAACCGTGAATCCCTAACTGTAAGAAGAAGTGAGAAAGAAACCTTCATTAGCTGGCTCCCTGGTGAATTCACAAAGCATAAAGCAGCCCGACATTTAGTAATTTACAGCTTAAACTTGGCATTCATAACCCTTATCAGCACAATATTTCATTAAAATGAATGCAAGGCATTGATCCTTGACATTTGGTAGAAATGAAGACCTGTCACAGGATAAGCTCAGCAAATAGCACAATTTAAAATGTCACATCCCCATGTTGGCATCAAAGGGCCTTACTTTGATTTATTTAAAACAAAAACAATTCCTTTTTTCCTTTTAAATAAAGTAGCTGATGTTTCTAGTAAGACCCTCTCCTCTGTTGAAGCAAACAGTTTTATCAACCTGGGTGTCTTCCATCACCCCATGATGAGGAATGAAGAGGAGGCTTCCTCTGATTCACATCTAGACTTTCTTCAAGTACACACCCATAGGGGCCATCTCGAGCACGCACTAGGCAGTCATTTTCCATAATTCTTTAAGGATGAAAGTGTCCCCACCAGCCCAGACAGGAGCCTGCCAACTCCTTTTATATCCTTTCGTCTTTAAATTTGGAGGCTGCCAAGCTTTTCCATGCATGCTTCCATCGACACAAAGCCTGGGTCATTTTCTATGCAGAGCCTCACTTAATTTATGTTTTCTGACTAAATGGGACTATGGGAAATAGTTTGAGAGCAATGAAATGTTTTATTAGCTTTAAAAAGTATGTAATCAAATTTAACACTGCACTTATTTAAATAATAATCCCGGCTTTTTGACAATATTTCTATTACACAGTTGACTGCACCCATTGGCTACAATAAATTTACCTACAAATCATTCATGTATTAAAATGGCCCCTGGCATAAAACCCATACTGATCTCTCTCTCTCTCTCTGAAGAAAGAAAATGTAACCCACTTTTGCCAGAGTAGTGAAAGGGGAGAGGGGAAAAAATCCTCTATTTTTTTTTCCAACAAGTGATTTTATAGTTCTGAGCCCTCACTGTTCCTTTTCTTTCAAATTCTCTGCTGCTCACATTCTTGAATATGATACTATTAAATGATCCAGACAACAGAGTTTACAAACCAAGAATGACCCTGTCTGCTTGTTAGCTTAACGTCAAGGTGATGTGGAATTAACTTCAGAGAATTTAACACCAACAATTAAAAGTTTCCCTTGCATTACATAAAGCAAATATGCATGTGGTAGTCAAGGGCAACAGACATTTTTCTCTTGGAGTTACCTTGCACAGCCAATCTTAATAAGATTCTACAAGACTCTAATGATAAAGTATATTTCATTATGCTGTGAAAGATAAACCAGAGATTTCCTATCCTTTGAGATGTATATCGTCTCTTTCATCTTGTCTCTTGGAAAAATGTCAGGCACAGTCAACACTGCATTAATTACCATTATTATGTCCCAGTTTAATACAGACTCAAGGGGTCAAAAAGGACTCAGAGAGTTTGACTTTTTTCCATTAAGGGCAAAAGAGGTATTTGATTGGAAATGCAAACTCAAAATTCGGCCAAACAGATGATATTTTATGGTCAGCTAATATATTCAGTGCCTTCCAATGCACTGAATTGCAGTTTGCTTCTAGGAAGTAATCCTCAGAAGAAGGCATAGCTTTTCATCTATGCTGTCTTCATACTCTATGCTTCTTGTAGAGTACCACTCAAAATGATTAATATTTGTAAAGTTGATTATAAGGAATCAAGACATCTGTCAAGCAAGGCCTTTGATTATACCAGGCCTGCCTCCCCACCTGAATATAAGGCTTCATGATGGCCAAGGCTGTGATGGCCAGCCATGTGGTCAAACTGGTGGTTGGGATGGAGGGAAGAGGAACAGGGAAAGGAGAAAGAAGAAAAGGAGGAAGCAGAAAACCATGAAGGGAGCAGGCTTGAGTATAGATGACACCCAGCTGACCTGAACTCTGCTTCCTTCCCTGGAATGCAAAGGCTGAACTGACTTCCCATCCAGTGTCCTCCACTCATTGTCCGACTGCCATCCTTGCCTCCCCACTGCCCATCAGTGCCGCCTACTGGAATCTGCGTTTGCTCCGCCTGCCTCCCACCAAGATGCCACCAGAACAGAACTCCCTTCTTGACTGTGGCCAGTGGCCACCTGATTGCTGACTATACCCTACAGAAAGCTCTCTTGAATCTTCTGGGTTGTATTAGCTGACTGCCCTCCCTCCCGACACTCTATTCCTTCAGCTTCCAGGCCCCGTACATCCAGGTATCCTTCTCTTCACTGGATCTTCATCTTCTGCCCACTCTCAAGCACTCTCTTCCCCCAAGCTTGTATCCCCAGGGCCCCTTGTCTACTTAAGCTCTCTCCCCCAATATGCTTTGGCAAGTACCTGGATGTTGCTGATCCCCAGCTCTGTGCTCCAGCTGTAGCCTCAGCCCTCACTGGCAGGTCAAAGTGTCCAACTGTGTGTTGGGCATCTCTACCTGGATATCCCCCAGGTGCCTCAGACCCACCCAGCCCAACATGGTGGATGCTACCCTTTCTGCTCCTTTCTCTCTGTGGGAGCACCACCTACCCACCCAGAATCCTAAGTTAGAAACTGGAGCATCAGCCTTGGACTTCCTTATTTCATCCCCAGCTTCTTGATCCAAGCAATCACTAATTTATCTCGCAGAAATTGCTCAGGCTCATTACTGCTTCCCCACCCCCACCATCCAGGTAGATTTAATGTAATAGATTTCTACAATGGTCCTAACTGTTTTTCCTTTCTCAAATAAGAGCCCCAACAAAGCCATCCTCCAAATTTATAAAGGTCAAAACCAACTCTGACCCTGTAGCTCCCCTGGGTAAAACCCACTAAAGACCACTTTCATGTATAAGATAAAAACCATACGTCTATCCATCATGTCTCCTGAGGCCTGGTCCCTGCCTAAGTACCCATCTCCACCTCCTTGCACGCATTGCCTCTTAAGGTACATGGCAGTAACAACCCCACCCCCCTCCGCTACAGTCTTCTCTCCCACCCACACCTCTAACTCATTATGACAGCTGTCTAGAGCACCTCTCCTTCCCATCTTTTCCAGCTAATTCTCACTCATGCTATAAGCTCAGCATCAGGATCATGTCCTATAAAAAGTTTCTCCTGACTCTGCTCATTGCTCCCTCCTTTCCATACCGTGTTTCCATAAAACCCTGAGAATTTTTCCATTACTACCTTCACCCTAATGCATAAAAATGTGACACCTACTTTTCTGCCTCTTAGCCCTAGCTGGTTCTATCTCTCCTCTACCTTGTTTTCAATGAAACAGTGTCTCTTCCATCACAATGGGCTGTTTATGGGCATGGAGGATCTCACTCACCTCTGCCTTCTACAGCCCCTTGCATAACATCTGACCCATGGCAGGTGCTCCAGTAAGGTTTGTGAATATTTAAGACATTCATTGTTTTACCCAAATATCGTCTAGATCATCTTTAAAGTTTGAACTAAAGTAAATATGACAAATGAGCCAAAAAGGGAAAGGTGATGTGCCAAAGCAGGTCCACAGTCAGTCCTTGGCAAAGCTCTGCCTGAGAAAGTCATCCCGACACTCAGAAACTATCAGGGTAAAATCTTTTCCAATGTTTTGTTGCTTGTTTGATGGCATGTGGATATAACCTACTAGGGATGTGAGTAAGCCCCAAACACATTCTGCAGATGAACCTCTCAGAAACCAAAAACTTACAGTAAGACAATGTCCACCCTTGTTCTTGGCCACACACCGGTATCCCAATGAAATCTCTAATTTTTGGTTCATTTAAAGTAGAACTGGTCTTCCTGTCCATTCTACTGTGCAGTCCCATGGAGTAATAGGAACTAATCAAACACAAGGCCCTCCAGCACTTGAGGCTGCCAAAAGGGCCCTCATCCTGAAGCATGCTCTCCTGGAGGCCAGGAGCCTCGTGGTCCAACACCCCAGGGAAGGAGGTGCTTCCCTTCCAAGTGCAAGCCTTTGGGCTAATGAAGTGAACCCAATTATAAAATAGCTCATTATGTTAACAGAGGCTGTGGTGTCTGGAAGTTATTGCTGGGGTGTCTGGAATTCTTAATAAAAATTACAGGAAGTCTGATTGCTTGTGGGAAAATCTACGAAGCTGAGGGAAAATAAGGAATTCTATCTTCTGGGAAAACCCCAAGAGCCAAGAGCTGACTCATCTTTCCAAGGTGTTAATCAGGAGGAAAAGGTGTGATCCACACTCTGCTCCCTGGAGCTCTTCTGCTCTGGATGAGAGAAGCCTGTTCAGCCGTGACTGTCCCTGGCTGCTGTGCACCCCCTTTCCCAAGTCTTTTTGTGGGAACCAGAAGAGCGCTGACTCAGGTTCAGGTGTGTCAGACCTGTATCTACACTTCCCAGCCCGCTCCTTGGGAAAGCATGTAGCAGAAATGCATGTACTTCAGGCGCTGCTGCTTAGTTTTCTGTAGCCGAGCTTCCTCCATTCTATTGTTAGACTTTATTTCATTCATCTTTGATGAGCTGAGTTGTGTTGAGAAGATTATTTTAAGTGGCTTCAACTCAGAAAGGGGCCAAATGATACCCACTTCAGGGGAGCATAATAATGATTTAACGGGAATGGGGCCTTTTAAAGCCCCTTTACCATACCAAACACACAATAAAAAGCTCAGTGAATGTTTTATTGTCTTCTTTTATTTTAACTCATATTATTTTTAGTATTTTAACTATCATTTCACCTACGACTATTATTATTGCCATTTATTATTCCTAATGGCATTAGGGTAATAGTAGCTAAAATCCTGGCTTGCTAGTTGTGAGACTTGGCATGCTATTTAAGCTATTTAAGCTTCGGGTGCCTCAGTTTCCTTAGCTATAAGTGGGGGTGATGGCAGCATGCACCTCTTATTAAGGGAGATGATGCCATAAAGAGCTCAGCACATTGCCTGAGAGAGGAAACTGAGGACAAACAGATGCGTAAGGCCATCATTATCACTTCTGCATCAGGTTCCTACCATCTGGATTGCTGGGTATATATCAAGTAGTGGCCCTTTACTAGGGATCCTACGTCTTCTCATAGGAAATAAGAGGCTTAAGAAATGTTTGGAAACATTCTCTAAAGATGGGCTGCTTTTCTTAACACTGAGCCAGTAATTCTGGGCACCTGGGTTTGGGGATTTCAATAAAAGTAAGGTTCACTATCTTTAGAAGCCTCAAATCCCTCCCTCATTCCCATGGCTTTCCATCTCTGGGAGTGGGGGCTACAGAATTTCCAACACTTGATTATGTGGGTTTGGATCAACCAGCTGTCCTATCATGCCTCTGGAAACTTAACTCCCAACTGTAAAAGCCTTGGTGGTGGATGAAGCTGGATGTCAGAGGCCCAGGGTGGCAGGAGGACAAAGGGCCTTTGTCATCTCAGTTAGCCGAACCAGGAATATTCTTTTGCTAAGGAGGCCACCTTTTGTGAGTCTGGACACATTTTAGTTTAGAGTTCATTTCCTCTTGTTATAAAGGTGGCTTTCTAATTTTATCAGCTAAATTGCATGAGAATATGGAAACAGAGATGACTTGCTTATTCAAAGAAGTTTCAAGCAGGTGCTGAGGACCAGACAAAAAGTGTGTGGAAGAGTCAGACCCTCTGGGGACTCTGAGAAGACTGGGCCATTGTGTAGGGGTGGCCAGGGGCTTATGGATGGTGGCCAGGGTGCTGTTGTCCACGCTGAGAGAAGCCCCAGAAGGCATCGCCCCAGGCTGAACAATCCCCATGGTGCTAACTCCTCAGCTGTCCATCACCTTCCCATGCACTGTTTTACTTTCTTAAAACAAAAACAAAAATGAAACAAAACCAGAGTATAGAGCAAGATGATTTTAGGTGGCATGTGGACCTGGTATTGAACTTACTAACCAGGATCACTAGTGAGAGCCAGCTCTTTTTAAATCTCTTCCATCCTTCCAATTATATAAAAAAGAAAGTTTCCACTTAGTATATCTTTAACACTTGCCTTTCATATTACCTTGAAAAAAAGAGAGAACAGACCTCAAGTTCAGAACCTTAGATTATCAAGCAATCATTTAACACTATTTCTTTCTTTTCTTCTCTCTCTCTTTTTTTTTTTTTTACAATCCTTCTAAAGTGACTGATGACACTGACTTTTCTTTGAAAATGGTGATATGGTGTTTCCTATTAAAATGTAGTTATGTGAAGAAAGGTTTGAGTTGATTTACAAATGAACTATTAAGCGAATAATGGTACAGATGGTACAGAAGCATGGCAACAAATCATGAAGTGTTATGTGAATGGCTTAGATACTCTATTCCTTAAGCACATGGATCTAGGAGTTACACAGACCAGGCTCGAATCACACTCACCACTTCCTACTTATATGGCCCTGAGCTCTGTGAACAGAAGCCCCATGAACCCGAGTTTCCTTATGAGCAGAATGGATATGATAGCACCTCACTTATCAAAGGAGGAGCTGGTACCATGATGTGTGTAATGCACTCTGCACAGCGCAGAGGACTGGCAAATGTTATTTGCTAATATTATGCCACAAGACACCGTCTGGTACCACAAAATGGTGCTTTTGTAAACAGCCATTTTATGCATCCCTCACTTTGCCTCCAACCCGCTGAGGGACAACCTGATTATTTTGGCTGCCTCCATCTGCTCAGCTGACTTGCTCAGATAAGAGTTTGTTGGGATGCCTGCTGAATGGGCTGAGCCACTGGCTTGCTCTTATCCTGACCCTCTGTCCAAAGGTAAGCCTGTCCTTGTCAACTGCCTACTGCATATGACCTTGTATTATAAACCTTTCCTCGTGGCTTTCAAAATTCTTAGAACACCCTATTTTTAAATGGCAGAGGATCCCAGAGTGTCATTGGGTTCACACATTATTTTGTTGGGCATTCTACTTTAGCAAGGGTTCAGTGGATGTGAAGCCCACGGGTGCCTGAACCTGGCATGGGGAAGCTGTCAACAGCACTATGCTGGCAGCATCCCACAAAGAAGAGGGCCAGGAGGCCGTGGGTCATACTGGTTCCCTTGACCAATGTGGAACCATTGTTCCCAGTTAATAATAATGGTCAATGGTCAATTCTTCATGCAAGTTTATGAGCATGCAAGTTTATGAGTTATTGTTATCACCACTGGACAGAAGAACTAAAGATTTGAGAGGCTTGTCCACTCAGAGCTCCTTGGTGATGGAGCTGGGATCCCAGTGTATCTTCCTCCAGAGCACTAACCCCTATCTTCCTCCTCTGAAGCTCAGAAGAACGCCCCTCACAACGGTGGAGAATCAGGCTCAGCATGTCCGAGAAGGAGGTGGTAAGGAAGGGGGCTCTGTTAGCCAGTCAACAATCTCAGAATCCTGGCCCAAAGGAGCTTGCCTGCCTCCAGGTGAGGGTAAAGGGATCGCTTGTCAATCTATCAGCAGGCCAAAGAAGAGATGGGCAAGCCAGTGGGCTCGGTGCTGGGGAAAGAGTGTTTTTCAACCGGGTGTGTTTTCAACCCTTGTGCAATCAGGGGAAGCATGCCAGTCCAATGAATGCCTCTCAGAACGGGGAGCAGTGCTGCTCTCTGCCCCTCCCTGCCCTCCCACACTTACTTACACACACACACACACACACACACACACACACACACACACAGCTCTTGGGTAGTTCGCACAGCTCTGCTGGGGCTTGAGGTGACTTTCTTCTGTGGAGCTGCCACCAGGGACCAACTTAGAGTTTCCTATAGGGAGTTCAAGAACTCTCTGGGTCATCTTTTTAAAAGGTCATGTCACTCCCATGGCTAAGTTGTGTATCAGAAAAATACAATGATCACATCTCAATTTATGATTTCACACGTGATTGTTCAGGCCAGGGTTAGGGTGCTCATTAAGAAAAACAGCAAGTCCACTCACTAAAATACATGCTCAGAACCTAAGCAGGTAGCATAAGGACAAGGCAATGCTGCTTGATGGTGGTGGCAAGCAAAGGCTGAGTTAGGACCACACTGCTTTAAAGGACGTGGAGCGTGGAGCCTGGCTGCGGTGGAAAGCCAGCCCTGGTATATCCGTTGCTCTGATTTCACTAAAGTGCTGATTTAACCACAACAGTGTACCTTGAGAAGCCAGAGGATATAAGTCCAATCAATGTCATCCTTAGGACCCCACGATGGTTACTGTCACCAGTCACCTTCTTGGCAACTGGCCACCACTCTGTGATCAGCCCCAGTGGCAGTGCCATCCACCAGCTTTAGGTGGATGCTTGTGTTATGCCCACCTGCCCCAGATGGGGCACACCCCAGTCTGGAGACAGCTGGGAAGGCACCCGGAGCTGAGGAGGCCTGTTCTCATGGAGGTAGAGTTAGGTCTGGCCAAGGGTATTAATTAATTACTTAATTGATTAATTAAGTATTAATTTTCCAAGATAGAGGGAATACTCATGATAGAGTCAGAGACCATTTCTCTTTGGGTTTCATTGGGTTCCTGCTAAGAAATAACACATTTTAGAGGATCCTCAGGTTGGGATGAATTAGGACTGGTTTAGAAGACCATCAGAGATGTAGGACCTGCATAGACCCACATAAATATTTAGACTCCCAGAGATCCAGCATGTGTAGACCTACTCAGATCTGCTCAAACCGTTACTGTTCTTATGAAAAAAAAAAAAAAAAAAAAGCACCTACCAGAAAGAGAATAGAGGCACCTCTTTTCTCCATATTTTCATTTACTACTATGGCAGACTGTGAAGGTATCTTGGACGCTTAGTCCTGGATTATTAATTAGGTGACACATTACCTTGTATTTGGGAATGGTCTTCAGAAGCTCTTTCACTGGGACATCTGTGCCAACCACACCCAGAAGAATGCCTTTCGATCTCTGTTGAAAAACAAACAGTAAGCAACAACAACAACAGTGAGTTACTTTGGTGGAAGGAATAGAACTGAGGGAGAAGCCAACACACCACAGATCTCCATCTGGTGCCTTCTCAAAGTTTCTAGAGATTGAAGATTAACCCAGATTTCTATGAGGCCCCTCTTCTATCCCCCCCACCCCTAAATATTGCTAGACAAAAATGGTAGCTTCTCAGGTACTACAGTAGCTCTCAACACACATCCATACAAAGATGCCCTAGTAGCCATCTCTTCTCCCTCCTGAAAATTCAAAATTAATGGGAACAAGCACAAAAGTTTCAGCCGCTAAGGACTGTAACCATTAATCAGTTTATTTTATGGAAGCTTTCCTTCTATAGGAAAGACGTAGCATAACTGCTCTCTCAATTTATACTGCTGTTTGGTGCCCAGGGGAAAGACATAATAAGCCTTGCATTTGTAGCAGCATGTTGGAACCAAGGACCAAGATGAAGGAATAGGCCTCCAGGGAGGGTCCCAGTTCCCAAAGTCAGGGTGATGGAGTGAAACTGTCAGAGTCAGAAAGGCCTCCCAGAAGAAGACACAAATTGCTACTGTCCATTGTTTCCCTCCAGTTCAAGCCCACCTGAAACCTCAGAAGGTGACCTTTTTAGAAGTAGGGTATAATCACTTCAAGGAGAAATCATCCTGGATTTAGGATAGGCCCTGTATCCAACAACTGGCATCCTTATAAGAGGACAGACAGACTCATGAGAGGAGAAAGCCATGTGGAGATGGAAGCAGAGATACCACAAATGAGGAGCAGCCGGGCACTGGAAGCATCTTTCCCTAGAGCCTTCTCAGGAGGTACAGCCCTTCCAATGCCATGATTTTGGGCTTCTAGACTGGAATTTTGAGAATAAATCTTTCTTGTTTTAAGCCACTCCATTTGTGGCCCTCTGTTACCACAGCTCAAGGAAACTAACACAAGGTTGGTCATTATAAATCAGGGAGGGGTCATCCCACCACACTCAAGGATTGTCTCTGGGTCTTTCCTTTCTCTGGTAATTTCACACTTAACTTTGGGAAAAGTGCTGCATACTGTCACATGACACTTGCTGGGATTCCTCTCTTCTATTCTCAATGTCATGATTCTAACAACAGAATTCTAACAACATGGAAAACTGATAGATCCCTTATCTTTAACATAAATAATGTCACCAGAGCTTGAGTCAGAGAATGTCTGAAATGGCAATCCTCCTAATATCACACCAGAGCATGGCTGCTGTACTCACGGTTTCGTTCTGCTTACTAAACACAGGCATGGCGACCGTGGTCATCAGGACGAGGCTCTGATCATCGGCCAGCTGGATGGGGAAAGAAGTCAGTTACCCGGGAATGATTTGAAAACCACACATGGCCAGTGGTCACGGCCCTCAACCATCTCATCCTTTCCTGATCAGGGCCATTGGGAACAGACCAGTGCTCACTCAACCTAGTCGCCTAGAAGAGAGTGCAATGTCTCTCTACTCTGACTTGCAGATAAAGATCCCAGTCCATGGCTGGGGAAACAAAGTCAGCCCCCACCGGTCGGTCCAGCCAATCTGTTACTGCATTCAGCCGTTTGGGTTCAAAGAAAGCCTGCATTGGATCTTAGTGATTCACTTCATTTTATGACCACAGATTGATTTTATCCTTTCACTTTGCAGACATTTATGTGCGATATGGATGCTGCTCCTTAATCTGAAAATTGAGGATCAGAAAACATGAGCATAAGGGGTTTTATGAGTTGTCCCTGCTGGAAACAATGAAATCTGAAATCATTTATTCTCCCCGAGGTAGCTGAGTCAAGGCCTTTTGGTACCTCTACATATTTCTATGGCCAGTCCCAGACAGAAAACAAAAAAACAAAATACAACAAATAACTTTATCATCTGATCCCTAAAAATCACCTCTAAGCAGCTAAACATTTCTCCTGGAATAACGACCTTTGAAGTATGGCAAACAATGCGCTTCTGCAACCATCTGAATTGCATACAAATGCACTGAGCACCACCACCATCACATCTGGTTTTCATGAAGTGTTGGGAGACAGACAGGAACTCTACCCAGCCCTGGTAACAAGTGGGGAAACAGAGTTCTGGACCACAGTAGGCTTTGGTCAAAGACAATATTGGTTTTAGTTTTCAGCTTTGAATCTTTATTAACTGTATTTATTAAGCCTCCATATCCTCAAATGAAATAATGGCAATTATTCCCCAGCATTGTTGCCTTGAAGAAAAAATGTGAAACTTCCAGCGTGGTACCTGGCATAAGGATGCACTCAAAGGATGCTGGTTTCTCTTCCATGCCTGCAAGGTCATATGGCCAGTAAGTGGCAGAGTCCAAACTGAGCTAAGGCATGTGACACTTCTGACAGGGACCAAAGTTACCATGTCAAGTGTGGTAGGAGAGAGATCCTTTCTGGTTTCATAGCCCATTTTAGCCTCAAATGAAGCAATCTGTGAGTGAGAATCCACTATCTTCAGCGTATAGTGTTTTCTGATGTGTGAGTACTTCTCTATAGCTTTAGTTTCATAGAAAATTCACGTACTGTTCCCTCAATCTTCTTGGGAATAGGCATTTGAAAGAGAAGATTCTAAACCCTAAGGGCCCACATGGACTAAGGTCTCCATGGACGGGCAGGCCTTTGGTGAAAAGGTTATTAAACTTAGTCCATCTCCCACCTATCTTGTTCTTCCAATAGATTCTTCGAACTATAGAGCCTCACTACTTGTAATGTGGTTCACAGAACAGCAGCACAACTGCGTTAGAAATGAATAAGCCCAAGCCCCACTCTGAATCTGAACATTTTAATAATTAGTATGCATATTAGAATTCAAGGATCATTATGATAGGGCAATCCCTTCTACCATCAATACTCACTAGCTTAAGAGAAGCTTATGGGAGTAGGGAAGAGCTCCTAACAGAGACAGGCAGGGCCATGTGCTAGGTTTATGTCTCTGTCAGGGTGGACCTGTATCCCTCCATGACAAACAAGATGAGGCAAGAATCTTACCTTCACTCAAGGACTGGAAATTTGTGGTGTGATGATTAATTTTTTGTGCCAGCTTGGCCAGGCCATTGTGCCTCATGTTTTGATCAAACACTAGTCTAAATGTTGCTGTGAATATATCTTTCTAGTTGTGATTAACATTTAAAAATGCAAACTTTGATAAAGCAGATTATCCTCCATAATATAGGTATGTCTCCTCCAATTGGTTCAAGGCTTTATGAGAAAAAACGGGTCCCAGAAGGAAAAAGGAATTCTGCTTCCCCTCTGCCTTCTGATGCAAGTCTGCAACATCTCCTCCTGCTAGAATTTCCAGCCTGCCAAGCTACCCTACAGATTTCAGATGTGTCAGCTCCCACAACTATGGGAAGCAATTCCTTATAATAAATCTCTCCGCACCCCCCCACTCCAGATATAGGATATATATCCTGCAGGTAGAAATAAGGTATCTATCTCCTATGGTTCTATCACTCTGGAGAGCCCTGACTGATATACATGCAATCATGTCCTCTATTATTTGAGGCAGCCTAATTTGGGTGAGAGAATAAGAAAACAAACTTATTACCACATCATAATATTAGTAACTAAATAATATTAACCATGAGATGATAATGACAGTTTGTGAAAACATGGTTCCAACATCTTGCTAAAAATACTTAAAGTATCCTATGGCCACCACTGAGTGTATGGAAGGTCATTTTCAAAGGCAGAACCAACCCATAGTAAACATCTCTCTTAGAATCAGAGATCTCCCCATATTCCACTTCCTTGATTAATCTTCAGTGCTATACAGAAAACTGATTTGAGCTGATCCATAACCTTGGACAACTTCCACTTTGCAACTCAAATCAAAATTTCAAGCGATGCCAGCATGTATCATGGATGAAACCAAAACATACCACTGACAGTAATGAGAAATGAAGCTTTTTCCTGCAACCAGTAAGAATCAGTTATAAGTCACTGGTAATTGTTCTGGCACAGATACAAGATCATGGGAAACTAACTTCCAAATATTAAGCCAGAATAATGTATCAACTTCAATCAAACTTCAATCAGAGGCTAATTCCAAAAGTAATTACAGCCCGTCATTACCTTACCAAAAAAAAAAAAAAAAAAGTCCCCATAATGTTGCATGTGTACTGAAACCACTCAATTCTTTAACCAGCCTCTGGTAAACAAAGGAAATGCAGTGAGCTCGGTCTAGCCACTATGCTGGGAGCACATATACTGTCTCCTGGGGCAGTTCTGGCCCAGATTTGGACTGGCTTGGCCAGAACCATAACCTGTAGCCTTCTTGATGTGCACAGCTCACCAGTATGGCCATAAGGGCTGGTGGGGCCTGGAAATACTACATGCATGACATTAAGATCTTCCTCTACACCTATCAGCTTCTACACCATCTCTCCCAGTCTCCAGAGATCTGAGTTCTGCGAATCTTGAAGGTTTCATGGAGAAGAAACATCAATTTGAAAGTTAATTTGCACTGTGAGCACTTTATGATCAAAAGGCATTCTGTACTCTTGCTATAGGAAATAACAGCAGGTGGCAAAGCCACTTCGTCCAGACCACCAAGCAGGAGTTATGTAGCCAACCGCAGCCAGACACCCTTTGTCCCCACCCACCAGGGGGTCCCTGCTTTTCTGTGGCCCCCTAACCTGTAGTGGCTGTGGAGGCAAGAGCTGCTTATGATTCATACCCGTGGCTTCCAAGAAAAACGCAGACACAGAGTCAACGTTCATTTTCCAAAGGGTAGGAATGGGAGGGGGAGGTCACCATGGTCCATCTGGGAAAAATCCTATTAACTCAAGTCCAAGTGGGAATCCTAAAATGAACTGCCACTCAATTGCCTTTGCCCAGGCTTTGAACAGGCCTCCGAGATGCTTGGTTGTGGCGCTCTGTTGTATAATAAGTGTATATTATTCCATATCCTTCATTTCCTATGCTACATAATGGGGACCATTCTGGTATCAAAGGAAATGATGAATAATAATACCGAACATCTGGTTTATAAAACACAAACTTGCTCAACAGATTGACTGCTTCCTGTCAGCTTCCCAAGTTAATCATGCATGTGGGCTTGTATGAATATGCATTTGGATTCATGTGTGAGGTACATGCAGTGGTGCCAGGGCTTCTACTCCTAATGCTTGATTAGTTTCCCACCAGTGGCACGAGCTGGCCATGTGGACAGCTCTCCGGTGTGGCCCTAGATGGGATAACCATCAGACTTGTGCTAGATCGGTGTGGGCTGTGGGTCTATTCATTATTATACATCGACTCCCTTGGTAAACACTCCTTCAGCATCAGCTTATGCGCCAAGTTCCTTGCCAAGTGCTGGAAGATACCTAGGCATGAGACACAGGTCTTGCCCACCAGGAACTTCAAGTCCCCCAGAGGAGACAGAAAAGCAATGGGACAGAGGGAGAAAAACTGGCTGTGGTGAGCACAGTGGCTCTAGTTACGTGAGCAGAGGAACTATCTTCTTCAGGACTAGCCTGGATGAAAATAAAAATGTCCAACAGTTACTGATATATCTATTAAGGTTTTCGTGACAGATTCAGAATGCTTCCTGAAAACCAGTTTAACAACAGCCAGGACAAGTTCCCTGCTACAGAGCAATTTCATCCATTTGCTTTAAACTTAAGAATATGCATCAATGGAACAATGAAGGAGGAGACACTTTTAAAAACTGTCTAGTACTTCCTCCCCAATCTTTTTTTTTTTTTTTTTGGAAATATTACCCCCTTTCTTTAGAGAAATCTTCTTCATCCCTTTCCTCCACAAGGTTCTTTTGGCAACTAAACCTCTCCCATCCTATATGTTACTGGGCATCAGACCCAGGCTGAGCCAACTGGGGCACTACACACACACATACCACATACACCCCTGCCCAGGCCACCTGAGCAGTTTTCTTTTTCCCCATCTGGAGCTAATAGGAAAAACTCTCTACTCCCCTTTGTGGATGACTATAAGAATATAAGCCTGACAACCAAATCCTTTCCCCATAGAAAAGGGACTGAGAAAATAAAGTCAAGCCAGAGACAGGAAGAAAAGTGTGTGTGTGTGTGTGTGTGTGTGTGTGTGTGTGTGATGGAGGAGGAGGAGCAGAGGGGGAGAGAAAGTGAGGAAGGGGACAGAGGGATGGAACCAGTCCCTGGATGCGTTCATTCCTAAGCTTTATTCCACCCATGCTGTTTTCCACTACTGGGTTCCCTGAGGCAATGTTTTCTTTTTCTTTTTGCCCAAATAAGCATGGATTAGATTTGTAACTCTTATAATTGAAGAATCCTAACTTGCAGAAGTGTCAGTCTTGACCATAAATGATCTAGGTAGCTTTAGATACCCATTGAGGTGGCCCCAAGTACCTTGTACAACTCACAAATTTTGGTACACTATTGCTGTAGCAAGAAAGGTCAAAGGGAAGATGGCCCCAACAACCTTAAGATGAGTGGTTGTGTGTCCTTTCCACATCGGAAGAAATTTAGATAACCCTAAAGTACTCAAACACTGAATGGCAATGGGCAGTATTCTGGAGGAAATGAGGACTCTTTATTATGGCATAAAAACTATTGTCATTAGGAATTTGTGTAAAACTTTCCTAACGAATATACATTTGCCTACTTTGAGAAAAGAGCCTGCTCTTTTCCCAGAATGCCAGAGTCTGCTCTGACAGAGATGCAAAAAACTGCTGGGAAAGAGGATAGGAATGGAGGCAGGTTGCAGGCACCGTTGGGGCCCTGGCAGGGGCCTGGCAGGGACCAGTTGTGACTACAGGGTTGCGTGGGGAAGCCTCCTACCTTTGAAAGACACCTATTATGTTGCCTCCCTCACACCTCCCTCACAGGAAGCTTGCCAGGACCAGTGGCGGGACCCTGAGTTCCCGGTAGCTGGAGGCCTCTTGGGCTGAGTGTTAGAGAAAGGAGGTAAGCTGGAGCCAGGTGCTTAGAAGGCCTTTGAACGAGTTAAGGGCAGCACGGCTGACAGCCCATTTGAGGGCCAACAGGTGGTTTTCAGCAGTGCCTCCTGCCATCACTGCTCAGCCCTGGAGGCTTGGGCTCAAACAGGAGTTTGTGCAGAAATGGGGAACTTAGCTCAGGAAGAGAATGGCTCTAAGCCAAGAACAAAGGCCAACTCACCAACTCTACATATTGCCCTTCTTACGTTTATATGTTTTTCTTTTCTTATTAAAGTCGATCAACATATTGACTATGTTAATAGAGTACATCACATAATGTATACCACAGTAAATACATATTTTATACATGTGTACATAATTTATGAGTACACAGCTGGGTTTTTGCTGTGTCTTCCTTCCAACACCTGGCATGAACGCCTACCTGCACTCCGTGAAAAGACACTGCCACCATCTAGTGGCAGTTAGGATGAATTGCAGGCACAAGGTCCTGGGAGATGAGACTTTTCCAGAGGATAGCCTTACTGATAAAAATGTACTTAAAAGGCAGGCAATATCATTTAGTTCCTCACCCAGTGTGAGCAAAGCTAGGCTGTATAAACTCACCGTTCTGTTAATATCCTGTAACCTTGACAGGGAAAAAAAAATAGTACCAAGAGGTGAAAAAACACACCGTGTACATCTTTAAATAGAAGATGACACATTTTGAAAGTAGATTGATCCTTTGAGGTGTGCAGGATCTAAGAATGTGACAAGGGGAGGTCTTCTCTTTCCTCTCTCCGTGAGCTTAAGTTTATCAATGACCTGGGAATCCCTAAGGGCCATTCTTTTGGTAGCATATGATGAGGGCAGTGGGAACAAGATGGGAACAGATGGCAGCCACGTCCTTCAGTTTTCAAACTCTGTGGCAAGGGGAGGGTTGACAGTAGGAAGTCACCAGTATAGCTCTCTGTGCAAATTGGTGAGAACACCAGGCAGGGCAGTGGGGAATCACAAATCAGGGAAAAGGGGTGTGAGCAGAATATGTGGCTATGTAGAGACACTACACAGGAACGAATCCCTGGACCTTCCTTCCTATTCCCAGACCAAAAAGTCCTCTACATCTACCCTTTCAATTCCTGTCTCTGGCCGCTCTCCCCATTCTTCCACCCCTCCCCTCACCCTAACATCCCTTATCTTCAATATTAAAAGGAAATCAGGTGGAAAAATCTAGTAAGGGCCACACTCAATGATGGGTCTTAACTTTCCGTCCTGGAGACATCTCCTGCTGGAGATGCAGACACTTTCCAGAGGAAGAACAAATGAAACCCACTGAAATGTGGAAACTAAATCCTATTGGTGCATCTTATGCCTGAAAAGTAACAGTGTATAGTATCAGCATTACCTGCTTGGCTGATGTTAACACCATCAGATTCTGTGAATTTTACTCTCATTTAGATTTCCACAGCTATTAGTAATAATCATGAAATGTACTGGCTGTTTCAATTGTGGTCAGTTTTAAATGAAAGGCTTTACACATACATGTGTGTTTAAAAATACACTTGCTCAATAACCTAAAAAGCCATTTTGAAATGAGAAGAGAAAGAAAGAATAGCTTGTTCTAGTAATAAATCCAAAAGATTTCTAAATCACCTTTGGTAGTGTATCTGGGTGTGTATCTTTGATCTTTTTTTAAAAAAAATCTCTTTTCTATATGGTTGAAAATTTTAAGAAAAAGAACACTGACATGAACTTTCAACTACAGAATGCATTTTATAAATAAAATCACCCAATAGCATATATCTGCAATGAATATTAATGCCTTAAAATAAATAATAGGGCAGCCTGGGTGGCTCAGTGGTTTAGCACCACCTTCAGCTCAGGGCATGATCCTGGAGACCCAGAATCGAGTCCCACGTTGGGATACCTGAGTTGAGCCTGCTTCTCCTTCTGCCTGTGCCTCTGCCTCTCTCTCTCTGTGTCTCTCATGAATAAATAAATAAAATCTTTAAAAAAATAAATAATATTAATAATCCTACTCAAATCTTTTTGCATAAAGATCAAACTAGTCCTTCAAACAAACTATGGTAATACTTTGACATGAAAATGCTATGAGAATAAAGTTTTATATTCTGAGTTAAACATATTATGCTTATCAATATTTTAGATGTTCTTTATGGTAAGAGGTTTAGTAAAAGCAGGTATTACTATTTTTAATTGAAAAGCTGGTTCTTTCAATGTAAGCAATATGAATTGTTTGCCTTTTATGATACTGCTCAGATGAACTGCTACCCATTTAAAATCTAGACAATTTATGAACACCAGCCATTGTTTAGATTCTCATTTTGCTCTGGCATCTTTCAACAATTGTGAAGATGCTTGAATCCTAAATAATATAAGGATAAACAAAGTAGCAGTGGAAAATAAGAAAAAATAAGAATAAGTAAATCTTCCAAGTAACATTTCCCCTCACTTTGCATCTGATTGTCTTGGTAAAGTGCTCAGTTCTTGAGAATGCTCCGTAAGTGACAATTTCCTGTCAGCCAAGAAATTTCTGCTTCTTACTGAATCATTATTACTTGCATCTGAGATCTGAAGGCCCTGAATTCTTCTGAGATTTACTGTATTTTAAGTTGTCTAAATACAAAAGTAAACAGATTTCCCTCTTTGAACTTTGTATCTTGTATGAACTCAATTGTTGAGTTTGTTTGTCCTCTCTTTCTCTTTTTAACAACCTGAAGACAACTTTGTGAGTGATAGTGCTGGATAATGTTGGAACATCTGTATGAGATTCTCAAAATAACTTTCTTCTAATAAAGTTGTTATTATTCGGGAAAATTTTTTTATGTTGCTTCCTCTTTTCCCGGCATTTCTGAAAGACGTCATTAAACAGGGAATATGTTTTATGAGTAATCATCTAGACAGATGGAAGATGCGGTCTTTGGCCAGGGACATATACATCAGTGAACCCATGGGCAAGACAATATTACAGATCAACCTATCTGAAAGCTGTTTGAGGAAACTGCTTTGTTTGTTTATTAGGGTACAACATGCTTATTTCAAGAATGTCCCAAAATAATGACAATACAAATTACCACAGGGCATTGGATTTTGGCTAATATTCACGATGAGCTATGACACATAACTGACCCCCCCATCATAGCTGAGCATTTATATTGTCACAAACGTGGTTTAGACACCTCCCAAATAAATGCCTAAAAATACAGTCAACTGTTGGAGCTTTGGGGCCCTGGGATAAAACCTTCCCCTTGTTTAAAGACCCCCTGAAACGTTGCTTCCTCCATAAAACCTTCCCTAACGAAGTGGAAATGGGAACCAGATGTTCTCAAACTTCACTACAAAGATAATCATATTTACTCTACAACCTAAGATACCATCTAGGACCAAATTTGTGCAAACTGTTAATACAGCAGTCACTGAACACTGTAGCTGGAAGAAAAACTGAAAATTCTGTAGGGCTTGTAAACTCCAAGGGCAGAAGCTGGGAATGGTTCCTCTTTTTATCCATAGTATTTAGCATAGATCTGGTATATAGGAAGCGCTGAGCAAATGATCCCTGAAATAATTGATGCCAATCTTCCCTTTTATTTATTTGATAATCAAGGTCCAAGAAGGAAAAAGGAGTCACAGAGAATTGGTACCAGAATTTGGACAATCTTGTCCTTTTATATTCCAGCGCCTCCACTTGCTCATGGCTCCTTCATTTAGTATCTGTGTATATTGTGCCTACGCTAGAGTGCTGAGACTCTAATAGGTTCTGAGAAGCTGGTGCTTAGATGCTGCTGCCACCGATAGGGACAGAATGTTCATATAATAGCTAAGTTTAACACTATGACTTCTTTGGGAAGCAGCACAGACAAGAGAATCAACTATGGAAGCATCTGGAATTAAATCCCAGACCAGGTTACCCAAACTTATTGAGTCATTTTTTTTTCCTCATTGAGTCATTTTTATTTATACATCCTTCTATTCATCTATCTGGCTTCCAGCCATCTATCCATATCTATTTACAAGCATAGCTTGCAATTATTAGATGTGATTTTAAATGTTTTCATATTTACATAGTCTTAGCTTTAACTGTGACACAGACCTTGCAAAATGCCCAGGCTCATATTGTAGGTGAAGAAATAAAAGCACAAAGTACCTTGTACCAGTTCACAGGGAGCAGCAGGGTGGGGATTTAGACCTTGGCCCATTTGATGCTAGAGGCCTTGTCCCCATCACTGTGCCCTCAGCCTCTTTTCTGTAAAGGACAAAGACAAATGTCATGCTTTGCCTTAAGGAGCCTGGAATGCAATGAAAGAGGCAACCACACTAATCATCGCTAAAGTAGGAATGCCCTCCATAGTTCTTGGGAGGGTTAAGTAGAATTATAGATGTAAAGCACCCAATACAGTGCCTGGCACATCCAACAAGTACAAACGCTCTCATAAGAACTACTCTAGGTGAGGGGGAGGAGTTCATTAGCTGCTCTGGAATTCCCCCACTGCTCTACTAAGTTAGAACACTCCATCCATCTCTCCATTTGAATTGTATAAACAAAATAGAAAAATACTTCTCCTTTATCCCATGATAGATCATCATGGCTTTAATAGTTAAACAAAATGTATTAAAAATCAGTTGGCAGGGAAGGAGGGAGGGTAGCAGTCATCGTAATCATGAATATGGAAGGAGATTAGGAAGAAAGCACACTGGGAAGGGAATTGTCAAGAGGAAGTGGCCAGGGAAGAAGGGGCAGATGCTTCAGAAGCACCCAGCCTCCAAATTAGTTACTGCATCCTAGGCCTGGGCAAACATGGATGGGTCCAATCCAAGCACACAAGGGCTCATGACTCAGCAAGTGGTTCAATTTTGTGAGTCACTTCTGGAAAAAGAAAATCCATACCATGGCATTAGTCCTTCAGCTGACATTTTTCTACCTCATGAAACTAGGTTGGGTTTTCCAAAATCCTTCCAGTTAATTTGAAGGGATAAACATCTAACTTTCTGTTTTTGAACTTGTTAGTTGTACTGCTGTGCAGGATTGCACAACTGCTCTGGTTTAACCCCAGAGGTTCATTTCAGTCGAATCCTTTGGCGTGAGTTGTCTGAAAGCCCGCACAAAGCCATCCCAGAAGTTCTCATGGAACTAGGCTACATTTGGGCTTGTAATGAATATACACCATTTAATCAGGGATCTGACCAGCCAATATCATGACTGGAAAAAGGATTAGGCAGCTGAGCTATGACCAGACCAACAAATATCTGACTCAGTTTAGAAGAAAAGCTTTAAAGGCAGTTGCTTCATTAAAATTAAAATCTCATTTTAATAGGCAGAGACAATAAGGTAGATAAATTCTGTCAGCAAAAATTAGAATAGTTTATAAAAACATTATGCCAAGAATAAAGAAAGGCAAGGCTATGCCTATAGTGTGTGTGTGTGTGTGTGTGTGTGTGTGTGTGTGTGTGTGTGTTTTCTCCTGAGTATTTCATGGCATTTTCATACACACCTGCCACACTGGAAATCTCTACCTATGAGGACCCATAAAGTCAGATTAATACCATTGACAATGATTTGGTATTGATTTCATACAGACTTGGCTTAGATTTACATTTTGACATAGATTTAGTTTCCAGATGAGTCATGGAATTGTACTGATTTTCATTAGCCCTGTGTTGGAATGGTGTTCTTTACTGTGAATTCTCTCCCACTTCCTTTCTCCTATAGAACTCATAGAAACATAGTAATGCAATCACAAATAAATGGTTTTCTCATTGAAGCCTACAGTTTATAGGTTCCCTAATTCTTTCCTTCATTGAGGTGTTCCATGCAGTTGTCCTCTAAATGATACTCTAGGGTCTTGACCAATAAAGGGCAGACTCATATACTGCTTTCAGGCAACACATCTTAGTGTGCCAAGTGATGAACACAGTTGTCCTAAATCTACCAATAAATACAGTGGAACCCTCAAAATGGAAGTTCTGTGAGCTCATGATCGCCCTTGGGTCAATAAGTGAGCTCTGGAGAAGGATATTTAGAAGCAAGGAAATCAGAACATCAGGTGTCTTATGATGTTCTCTTCAAGAAAGTCCCTAGGCTTGACACAGTCACACTGACATTAATGCTGTCATAGCCAAATTCACCAGCTTTGTGAAATAGCTCTTCTCAATCCTTTGCTTTCCTTTCTGTGTAGAAGGAAAAAGGATGTATATATTTCTTTGAGGAGGTAAGAACAATTGTAATGAAAACATTTTTTTTAATTCCACTGTTTTTACTCAATGTTTCTCTGACTTTCAAAAGACAAGGCAGTTTCATTTTAGTAATGTTACAAGTAAGGTTTGTATTATTTTAATACCTCAAGACAGTCATATTTTATAGTTGTGTTTGATTTAAACAACTAGTAGAAAGCATTCACATATCTTAAATACATGAGAATTTTTAAAAGAAGACTTCGAATCCCTAAGTCACTGAACATTAGGTCTGGGACTAGAAAGCTTGGAGATACTAGGGATTTTTAAATCAATTCTTGGTTTTTGGCTTTACAAAAATGCCTACTTTTCTTTTGCTTGTTTCTGAACATCAGAATACATCAGTGTTTCAAAACCATTTCTAATGTATTTGTGTCAAATCAGTTTCTATTAAACAAGATATACTACTAGCATGATAGGTAGTATTGTTCTTGCCATGGCCAGCTTCCCCTCCGGTCGGGCATTCTGTTAGTGTGCTTCCCAGAAGAGTCCTATAAAGGGAATGTTTTCACCCATTGCTACAAGAAGAAAACCATGGCTCAGGATGATGGTGTCCTAGGCCTAAGTTTGCCAGGAAGGACTGGCAGGGCAGGGCCTCCTCTCTATTTCCAGCCAACCCTGCAGTGGGACAAATGGGCTGTCTTTGCTCTGCCATAAGAGTGGGATGGCTTCATTCCATCACGCGTGCACACCACAAAGGGCTGGACTGTGTAGGAATAGTACTCTCCAAATAGCAACTGGGGCAAATGTCACTCTCACCTGCTCTATTCTTCCCATTTAAAAGTCCACATAGCCTTTCCTTCCGAACAGCCCTGTACTGAACTGTACTGCAAGTAGGACAAGCCACACCTCTAAATGAGGTGTGTGTAGGGTACGTAGCCCCCAAGGTTCAACCAAGCACCAGCATTTTCATGGATTGCAGAGCCTCAGGTCAGTGCTGCTCTAAGGATCTCATGGATGGGGCCTTTGACTAAAGATCAGAGATGATTTCTCTTTCTGTTGGAAAAAGAAGAGTTTTGATAAACAAAGGTACTTTTTAGATTTCTCCCATGGGACAACACATCATTGATAAACTGCCACTGTCTGATCAGAGCTGTCTGCACCAAGAATCAATGTAATTGTGTGTGTGTTTTTAAAACTAAGCTTGGGGGCAGCCCTGGTGGCTTAGCGGTTTAGTGCCGCCTTCAGCCCAGGGCATGATCCTGGAGATCTGGGATCAAGTCCCACGTCGGTCTCCGTGCATGGAGCCTGCTTCTCCCTCTGCCTGTATCTCTGCCTCTCTCTCTCTCTCTCTCTCTCTCTCTCTCTGTCTCTAATAAATAAATAAAATCTTAAAAAAATAAAATAGAATAAAACCGAGCTTGGATTTCCCAGTATTACATTTGTTTCCGGAGTGAGTTAGGCTCAGCAAACAATTATTGGGCTAAGCCTTGTTTGCCCATTTAATGTATTTATTAGTAGTGGATTTACTTCACTATTATTAGAAATATAACTAGTTAATTATAAAAATACATGCTCACCACACAGGGTTTGAGAAGTACAGAAATGTATCAAGAATAAAGCAAAATATTTGTTCTTTACTCAGAGGGGAATACTCACTATTAGACATGCCTGTGCATTTCTTTCCAGTATTGTTTTGTAAATCTGTATGTTTACACACACATGTACACAGAGAACAGAATGTACATAAAATGTTACATTCTGATTTTAAAACTAATTTATTTTATTATATTATTAAATTTCATTTTGACCACAATTTTATAATGGCTTCCTATCCTTCGGAACTTTGATGACTTTCGCCACCACTTTACTATTGTGAGTATTTTGGTTCTTCTTTTCCTCATTATAGATAAAATTGCAGGTCGCTGACCAATTTAGGTTATAATCTTTCCACAAAAGAAGATTATTGGGTTAAAACATGCAAGTGTGAAAATTCTTCATATGTACTAGCAATGTATTCTTGGAGATTTTTCATTTTTTTAACCAATTTTCATGCCTAACAGTGTAAAAGCTATGAACTAAAATAAATAAATAAATAAATAAAAAACAACAACCATATTTTCATAATTGAATTCTGGTTCTTACTTTGCTTTTATCCGTATTATAAAATCCTGTGAAAGCTTCAGTATATATGAAAATGGGATGAAACTTAAACATTTTTTCCAGATATATAAGTAACCACATATTATGAGGTTTTAAAAACTTAACCACTTAGCTTTTTCAAACAAGAAATGCAAACACTATCCTGCTTCTGAATGGAACTCCATGGTCCCCCATCAATCCACATGAGGCTTACACTGGAGTTCTTGCGTGCTGTTCTATCAGCCATCCTGCCATTGGGAAGCCATGCACTTTCAATCTGAGGGGTTTGCATTTCTATATTTATGGTCTCAAACACAGAGATGGATAGGGCCATGGGAGAGGGGTTGGCCAAGACTCACATGGATATGAAACGGGCCAAATATACCTTCTTCGTCAGCTGTCCTGGACTGCCATGGATACACCCACACAGCGGGCCATGGGAAAGCTGAAGTGGCTAGACTTGCTCTGGTTTCTGCTTCCCTGGCCTTATTCACAAAACAGATCTATTAATTCGAGTGGCAGCCTGAGTTCAAGTGGCTGCTACCATCTTACAGACTCAGTGTAGTCAATCTTAACAGCCCCAACTTGGGAATGCATATAAAAGATGCCTGTACTTTTTCTCATAAAACAGTAAATGATAAGGGGGGGTAAAAACAGGGTTATCAAAACAAGATATAATAATTCACACACAAAGCCAGTAAAGGTAAAAGCAAATGAGTCATAAACCAGAACCAAATGTAAATAGTTACCACCTCTAGTTTTGTACTTCATTTGCATGGATTTCACCAGTATATAACTGTAATGGAACACTAAAATCACTAGACCTACAGTTCTATGAAAACAGCAGCTTTGCAAACTTTCAATTTTCTATCTTCAATGACGATTAATTCAACATTTCAAAGTACAGAAGTTAAATGAGGCGAAGAATGATAAATGATGCCCATGATCGCTGAAATCTGATTACCCAGAGATAAGAACAGGCCAGATTCTACTTGCACAAGTTTGGACCTAAAGCATGAGACAAATGAAAGAAAGAAGAGGGGAAAAAAAGTAAAAGGGGAAGAAAAACTTTAGGGAAATGAATGCTTCCATTTATCCCTCCTAAATATAATATAAACAAGGACACAAAGAAAATGCAAATGGATTCAGGATCCCATGGACACTCAGGGGGGGATATTAATAAACCAGTTCCATCCTGAAAGAAAACCCCCAAATCGACCTCCATTTAAGAAGCTAATTTATGCACTCCTGAGTCCTCATACAAGTTAAGCAGCACAGAATATCACAGCAGGCGTAGAACAACAGATCTTGAGCCCTGCTGTGTTTGTTCAAGAAGGCAAGTTAGCTATTCCTAACAGGAAACAAAACATGTAGTCAGGCTATTAAACAGGGATCGTTTTGCCATACTGTGCAGTCCTGAATGCATCAATTGCTGTCCCAAACAGGATTAAAGATGTGGTTTTCTTGAACTCTGGTTTTGGGAAAAATGCTTATGCTGCTCAGAATTTTCAGACTGATATTAACTAATCTAGTGCCGGGCAAGAAAGAGCACTTTTGAAACTTTCACAAAACACTCTCTGACAAAGAGTGACAAAGTTGTGTCAAGGCAGTGCAAAATAAAGGCAAGGGGGTACCGATGGGTGAAGAGTTAACCCACATACACAGCCAAATTTGGAATTCCCCCAAGAGTATTTTTGCCTTTAAGTATTCCAGGCCCCCACTCTACAGTGATTAATCATGCAGTGAACAACTGATATTTCTTTCTTATAGACAAAATCCACCTGAGTGAATAAGCAGTTTGAAAAAAATGAACTATTCTTCCAATGAACGACAATTGTAAATGTTTCTGGGTAATTCTGTTGTGTTATTATTATAAAATGGGATCTCCTCAATATTTTTGTAGAAGCTAAGAAGTACTATATAAGGGGAAAAAAGGGCAACCTTCCTTGCATATGGATCTTTCTTCATTGTTCAATTCAAGGACAATCAATCCACTGGAGAAAGTGGTTCAATTTCCACTGTAAAGAACAGATTTGTGATGGCTAGAGGGCATTAGATCTGTATTGCTACATAGTTTTTAACCAAAACTTTAGGACACTTCCCTGCCTTCGGTGAAAATATTTAATACAGATTGGGCATATCACCAGTTGGTACTTATCTCAATGTAATATCAAGAGTTGAAATTTATAGATTCTATAAATGATCTCACAGGTGCTTAAGAATCACAGGAGAAACAAAATGAAACTCTTTTTGCCAACCATTCTTCTAGAAAATAGTCATAAGCTAGAAGATAAGTTTTGAAAGACCCTCAAAATATCAGAATTATGAAAACCATAACCTCTAGCCAACAATCATTAATGACTACCATACATATGAGGGACACCCAAATGGGACATTTTTAGTGATAGATCAGCTAAGAGATTAAAGTAAGCATGTTTACAGAGACATAAGTATTTAAAATATTTATGGAGAAAACAGTTGCAGATGATACAAAGAGGGATTCCAACAAAAACACAGCACAAATGCAGACACCATATGGTCCAATGTATGCACCCATGACCTCATGTGAAAAGCAGGCCAAAGATGTTAACAGCTGGAGGTGCCTCCTTTTTACCCCCTGAACAAGAAACTCTTGGGTTTGGAAGGGGCTCATTATAATCATGTCCATGGTTGGGTGAAATTTCTGGGTAACGTCAAAGGCTTTGGGAAGAAATCTCTCAAAACAATTGTTCCTGGAAACCTTTGTTTTGTTAGGGTTTCAAGCCCACTCTGCATTTCCTTCTGACTCCGTGTAAAAGGTGAAGTCAGGTAATGCAGAGTATTTAATGAAATAGAGGAGCATCACATATCTTCCTAGTTCTTTTGTCATCTCCTGATAATTTACTAGGCTTGAGTAAGAACCACAAATCACTTTGGAGGCCCCAGACCATCACATCACATGGGATATTCTAATTTGCCCTCTTGACCTGCTGCTCTAGAGGATCAGAAGCCAAGACAAACAAATGGTAGTAGAATCTCTTAAAGTTTTGTGAGTGTCTAGTTTATATCAGGTTCTGTGCTAGGCATAAGTAAGAGAAAGAACTCTCATAACAAAACTGGAAAACTAGTCTATTGTTCTTGTTAAACAAAAGGAACCCTAAAGCTTAGAGAAGTTAATTAATGGTCATAAATGGATGGAGGCTAGGATGCAAAACCCCCCTCCCCCATAGTCCTTTGCTGGTCAAGCAGCAAGACAATGTGTTTGAGGGGAGCTGATACTCTTAAAAACCTTATCTTTCTAGCAGAGTCTTCTGCAAGAGTCATTGAAGTAATGCTTGGGATGGAGAGGGGAGAGCATGAGGGCATAGGTACTCATACATCAGCAGCTGAGACTAGCTGCCCTGAGGGAGGGTGTCTTCCACCTGCAGTATGACTCTTCAGCTGCCTTCACCTTCTAACCCAGATCCCAAAGTTTATATTTAAACTCCTTCTCCAAAGAACTGAATTGGCCAGAAATGACTCCAAGAAGTTCTGAAACCATTTTATGCAGGGCTCTTAATAATTTTTAAGGTAAATACCTTTCTCTATTTCAATAAGAAGACGATTTATAGCTATGGTGAGAAATAGGAGGGAAGAGCTATTCCTTGTGATATGGGGCTGCACAGTGAGTCCTTGGGCAGTCAGTCCAGCATCTTTTGGAAAGGCACTGGGGCATCCTCCTCAATTACAAACTTTCTATTTGCAGGGCATGTGATGTGAATGACAGAAGGAAAGATGGCAGGGAGTGAAGTGCTATTGAAGAACCATGTGTCCCAGCGACCTTTGGTCTTACCATATTCTGTGTGGGTTTGTTTTGAATCTTGGTTTAAAATTCCACAGCTGATGGCACCTAAAATTCATGAGGAATCTTCTACAACAGAATGCTTCTGTATATGGATCAGTGGAAATTTGATGAAGAAATGCCAGGAAGTTGAGGCCGGTCTAGTTTTAGGCACTAAATTTGTTAAGTCTCTTTACAAAGAAATTTCAAATGCGGGCAATTAAGAAAGCATGACCTGTTAAAGATGCCAATCCTTCCAGATAATGTGAAATTTTGATCATATATTTACTCTGGAAGCTGTTGTTCTACTCAAATACTTTAACTTTTAATGAAGTGTTCAGTCTTTTTGTGATGGCACTCAAGTGTAATCAAACATTACCACAAGCCAAGTCACACACTAGCATGTCTCGCCTTGTTTAAATATCTCAAATATATTTGAGTAATTGTGTAATGATTTCTAGGCCTCTGGTTGTCCATATGGTCTGAACAGACTGTCTTTTGTAGAGCAGTTGTGCTATCTCTCTCAACAGGAAGGAATCAAATCATCTTTGCTCCAAACTGGAAAGCTTGGGAAGTACTGCTTACATTTCGGGGAGGTACCTTACCTCAACTCTTGAAACAAAACCAACCCACATCTGGCCCCCAGAAATCACTGTGTCTTCTGGAAATCTTGCTTGTGTTTGTGAAATATCCCAGAAAAAGTCAGCAGGCATCATGTGTCATGTTTTCTTCCATAACTGTCCTTAAGATACAATGACATGCCATGGGGACAACACAGCAAAGCCAGCATGGCAATCACATGGAATCTTACTGGACAGAGGACAGTCTACATGGTGAAACCAGATCATCTCAGACAGACAATGAGGACCAGTGAAAGGGTCTGACATTGGCAAGAACTTTGCTCTAATGCTCTCCAGGTGGTACAGGCAATGAGACAAGCAAAGGAGCTATTGATTTTGCAATTAATGAAACCCATGGGGAGTCTTCAGAGATTTGGCTTAAGAGCCCAGAATCTATACAGTTAGTCACTGGGCCTTACAAATTATTCACATTAGCTGCATCCCTAGGAAAGTACCTCAGGGAAGACCTGGAATGCTATGTTTGAAGGATTGTGCTAAACTTACTCTTTGAGAATTCTTAGTAAAATGGTTGGGTACAGAGCTGCCTTCAAACTACTGTCCATAAGAAGGTTCTTTGATGGGACAAACTGGGCAGGGAGACAGTGGACAGATGAATTTGTTGGCCTTTATGCTCCTGCCCAACCTCAAGTTTTTGAAGTTTTAAGAGGGAAAACCATTTCACTGGTCATGAGCAGTACTGAATGCACAAAATCATGGAGTGACATGCACAATTTGCAAGTTTTGGGGATGACTGCAATGTGATGGAAAAGAGTTTACCTTTTGTGCCTGAGGGAGCTGAAAAATAACAGGAAAACAAAACAAAAAGAAAAGAAAAAAAGCAATCATTACCTAAAAAGTCAAGATTAATTGTAAAACTTCATTTGGTCACCACTGGCAAATGGAAAAACCAAAACTGGGAGAAAAAGAGGGAAATAAAACTAAAGCCAAGTCATTTCCCCAAATTAAGCTATGGTGTTGATTATTCAACCTGCTGTCTGAATCTGTAGGATCAACAGATAATCTGTGAGCACATGTTTTGGGAATCACCATGCCTGTGCAGGCAGTTTGGCAACTTCCTGCAGTGCTAGACTTGAGGTTCTTCTGTTCAGCAGTCCCAAACACACATTTCCAAGGCCCAATTCCTCCTTCTTGCATGCCAATGGTTTCCTAGTGGAGAAGGACTGCCTAGAGACATTTGGCATTGTCAAAACCGGGGAGGGAAGGGGAGGGAGCCAGAGTTCTTGGCTTCTTGTGGGTAGAGACCAGGGATGCTGCTAAACATCTTATAGTGCACGAAATAGCCCTCACAAAAAAGAATTATTCAGCCCACATGTTGATTGTGCCCAAGGTTGAGAAACCTTTCTGTATACAAAGGTAAGACCATTAGAAAAATGTTCTGTTTTTAAAGTCAATTTTTCTTGCTTTGTAGCATATTAACTGTTCTCTTTATTGGTGGTTAAGGAAGCATGCACAAGGATTTGTGCACTTGAAGTAAAGCTGATACTCTAAGAGCAACGAAAAGACAGTGAGTTAATCCATAAAATAAGACATAATAGCTTTCCAAATGGTACAGGCAAGAAACTGAAATTATAGGTATATGGGAAAAGATGAACATTTATGAGACATACTTGTCTATTTTTCAACATTGAGATTATTAGGCTGTGGTTTAATGCTACTGTATTTGTGACTGCCATTAGAGCATGTGATGTTTTGAAAAGCATTTTTCCACTCTGAAACAGAAATTACATTATCTATGTATTAAATACCAAATCTAGGAGTTACATCAATTTCAAGACTTACTTCCCATCATAGAGACTAACATTTATTGTGTGTGAGCTTGTCACCAGGCACTGTTTTGAGCTTTTTATTTGCAATGTCCCACCAATCAAAGCAACCCAGTACTAGATACCCTTATTACCCATTTTACAGATGGAAAATAAAATGGAACCTGGAGGATAAGTAATTATATACTGTCCCATAGATAATAAATTGTAGAGCTGGGTTGCCTGACTTCAGAATGTGCATTCAACCAACTCACACAATAAAGGCCATGAATGCTAGGAAATTAGACAGCAGACTTTTCTCTCTGTCTCTCTAGAGCTTATAACATTGGAAGTGCCAGAAGATGCAAGACCACTAAACCTGAAATCCTAGGGTCTCATTTGAACCTTTTGCCTTTCCCATTCATTTAACCCTGGGAAGAATGCGCTCTTTATCTGCACTAAGACCAGGGCTCCCTAAAGCCCTGTACCTGTGGATAGAGCCCAGCAAAGGACAGAAGGTATAGACCCAAACCAACAAGATGTCTTGGATCTCAGAGACATCTACAGAATAATTGGAAATATATCCATGAAAAGCAGGCCCAACCTCTCCAACACTCATTTTTCAAGCAATTTTATCCCCAAAGGTCTCTCAATTTAAGGAAACAGGAATAGTACAAGCATACTTTTCTGATTCTTTTATCCTACTTATGGTTATGGTGACCAGTATTCAATAAGGAAGCTTATGAGTTCCTCCAGTGCTTCTTAAAGAGTTCAGAAAATATGTATTAAGAGGTGAGAAATTGAACCTAAAATGAGGGATCCCTTCAAGTAAAGTCTCTTGAATATTAAATATTTTTTCATATGACAGAAAAGAAACCTTAGAGACATGAACATTAAGGGAATGATAAATGCACATTTCCTTAGGAAAGCATTTGTGTTGAATCACAGCTTGTCATATGAAATGCATGGGGGGCCCAGTGAATTACAAATGTTTGATGAACTGTAAAATAAATACCAAGGTTCAGCCCTGCATAAACTGCTGGACTTGACAGGCCTCTGAAAGGAGAGCTACCCTTCCTTTCTTTCTGGAAGCTTCATCTCAGTTGAGCAGGAAACACCTCTTTTTGACTCATCCATTTAAGCACAAGAAAAGGAAAATGAGAGACTAGGACTTTGTGGTGATGTCCTTAGTTTAACACTGTCCTCAAACTCTCCACAAAACATATATTTTCCTCAAGAAATAACTCATGAGAACAAAGAGCCACTTTCCTATCGGTGCCTTGAAGGAAGAGAAATTATAGCTTGCAGTGCCCTCAACAGGTTGGACCTCTGAGAAGGAGCTTCAGAATAGAACCCAGCAAATTTAGATCAGATCATTAGCAGCCACAGATGCTACTACTTGGGAGTCAGCTCCCCTGACGATACATCATCCCCCCAACAGTCACAAACTATACGCATGCCTGAGCTGGGAATCTGACCAGCCAGATACTTGAGGCCTCTGGCTGGAGTCTTGAGGCACGTGCCTTCCAGCCTTTGGCCAGATGCTTGTCTGTAAAAAGGGATGGTGGAGGGAGGGCTGGGAAATGGGCCAAATCTGGGATGGCCAATAGATTTCGTCTTGAGAGCCAAGTCTGACTGATTAGTAATGGCTGTCTGGAGGGCCATGTTGAGGAGGATTCTGAAGTTATGTCTGAGTTTTGTTGGAAAGAATGTAAGAGCCAAATAGCAATGTCCTTTGTGGGCTAAAAACTAAGGAATGGCAAACCATATCCCTGGACACAATGATCTCTCAAGGTCTTCCTGCACTTTTTCTTTGTAGTTCTGAGTACATCTACGATTTGTATGCCGATATTTGCTTAATGTCTCTCCCCTGCTTGGTCAAAAGCACCATGAAAGCATGAGGGTATTTACCCTCTATGCAAGTCTTTAAGAAGTTCTCTAAGCTGTGCCTGTAACCTGTGTCCTCCTTGTTAAAGAAGGTACCCTGTTTCTAGGTTATGTTTAAGGCAGATGCTAGGGAAAGAGAATCGGGGTAACTGCCTTGAATCCACATTACCTCCACAAACACACCATGTTGATAATCCAAGCTGACAGCTTTCAAGAGAAAAAGAAATCTCTCTGCCAGAATTATGGACATGAACTCTTGGATTCCCACATGCCTGGTGTGGGTGTCTATATATATACCGACTGTCTCACTAACCCATGGATTCACTTGAAAGCAGCCTGGGAACTTCTCATCATGTGGCCTATGGTGAGGCAACATCTCTTTTGAAAAAGCCACCTTGTTAGGCATTGTCAATCAGCCTCCAAGTCTCTGGATCTGTTTCTTCACTTACTACATAAGGGTCTACACTGGTAGCTTCAGTTTCCTTCCAGGCTAAACACACCCAAGGTGTATGATTCTGTATCCAACTGTGCACACCCTCCAGTTACTTGGAAGGAAGGAAGGAAGGAAGGAAGGAAGGAAGGAAGGAAGGAAGGAAGGAAGGAAGGAAGGAAGGAAGGAAGGGAGGGAGGGAGGGAGGGAGGGAGGGAGGGAGGGAGGGAGGAGGGAGGAGGGAGGGAGGAAGGTAGGTAGGTAGTGGTATGCTCCAGGCTCCCATATTCCTAGAGAAAAGCTGGGTCCTGAATGCATCCATGAGATACCTGACATTCAAATGTGGAAAAAGTGAGAAAGTGTCTTTCAAAAGAGAATGAAGGAGAGGAAAGGTGATGAAGCTGAAGATGACAGCACAAGCCACTCTGTAGGGGACACTCTCAATGGACCAGGTATTTGAGCACTTGTTCAACTCGCACAATGTTGGTCCTCCTCACAGTGGACCTCCAGGTTAGAACTCCCTGGTTGACAGATGAGGAAACAGATAACATTTAGAACAGCTAAGTACCTGGCCTAGGTCACTTAGCTGGGAAATGCTTGACCTGAGGGTCAAAGTCAAGTCTCTCTGAAGCCCCACCTCTGTTTTATCCATCAGGCTCAAGGTGCTGCTCCTCATGCAGACCAAGGGCTTGAGCACCAACCCAAGCTTCTGACGGACTTGGGGACTTCTCAGGCTGTTCTGTCTGGGCATATGCCATACTGGAAAGGGGACCAAGAAGTTCTGGCACCACCCCTTCTGGGAGAGTTTGGATGGAGATGGAAAATCCAGCTTACCACTTTTCTCAGCGTGTGGTGCATGATGTAACCACGTAGCATAAATATTTACTATGTCCTCTCCTGTCACAGACATTTACGCTTGTCCTTTCCTCATACTGGAAGTCTCCCTTGTGCCCCTCCTTGCGCGCCTAGCAAATGCCTACTTCTCTGGTCAGTTGTCATTGCCTCAAAGAAGCCTTGTCTGACCTCTTGCATCATGTGCCCTCTCACATGCCCTCATAATACCACATGCGTCCCATTCATGGTATGGTTACTCCCTCTTGCATTAACTGCTTTTCCTATTTTGGTAATAGAAACCAAACTTTTAGCCAGGGTCAGCTAACTGACCCTCTTAGAGCTTCGTGTGCCTAAATGATTCAGTCATGGTCAATGAGATATCCATGGATGTGGCTTTTCCAGAGAGTGTCCTTAAAAGGACTCCCTCCACTCCATCCTGTTGCCAGTAAGGTAGATGTGATGGCTGGTTCTGTAGCAGTCATTCTGAGCTATGAGGTTATCTTGAGGATGGAAACCACACATTAGGCTGGTGAAGACAGCAGTAATGACAGGCAAACATAACAGCTATGGCCAGCTATCTACCATTCTAACTGTTTCACTTCTATCAACTTAATCAAAAGTCACAGGAACCTTATTAGGTAAATTCTATTACTGCCCCAGTTTTGCAGATGATGGAACTACAAGGTCACATGGCCAGAAAGCAGCAAAGACAGAAATTGAGAAAGGTGACCAATAGGAAGGGCAGTGAATATTCCAAATAAGAAATAATGGAGAACTGAATCAGGGTGCTTGTGGTGGAGGTGGCAGGCAGTGGTATGACCTAAGATCTATTTCAGAGTAGAGACAGTGGAGACTGAAATGGTAATATGTAAGAAGGAGACATCACGAGTGCCTCCAAGGGTTTTGATCCACGCAAATGCAAAAATGGAAGAGCCATTTACTGAAAAGAGGAAGGCAAAAGGAGGAGAATATTTGAGGAAAGCAATTGAGTTGAGTTTTGTCTGCAATTGACAGTTTTAGGGTGCCTCTTAGATTTGCAGGCAGAGGTGTAGGGTGGGCAATGTGGTCAATGTCAGTATGCCAATAAGGTCACTCAGAGAGTGCATGGAGAAAGAAGAGAGTCTGTGCCAGGGACAGAACAGGAATATCTCACCAGGTAGAGGTCTGTGAGTCTAAAGGAGCCAGTCAAAAGAGCAGTGAAGAGCCAGGGGGGAGGTAGGAGATCAGAGAGTGCTCTGAGTCCCTAAAGCTAAATAAAGGTTCTTCAAAGTGAGATAGTGCCTCCAGCAAGGGAAGGGAGCCCTTTTGTTTTAACTTTTGTCATTCATTTCATTTCTATCTCAGATTTCTGCACAGAGTCATGGGGCAATGGAGGGGATGTCCATCCATCACTCTCACTCAATGAAGTTCCAGAGTTGAATGGACTCCTTTTCAAAAATAAAACTCCAATTAAAGATCTATTGATCAAAACAACACATTTCACTATGAAATATGTAAAGACCAAATGGGAAACAAAGTATTTTCCTGCCAACTGTGTAAAACAAAAAAAAGCCTGGCCTACATATGTTTATTCCATTTTGTAAAACTGGCCCTTTGCCTCAAGCCTTATGAATGAGCGATAAATCCCTGCTTGCTGCAAAGTTTCCTTGTGTTCATTTATTTTTCTTGTGCATGTTTGCATTTATAATCTTCCATTCTTCTCCATTAAGCAATTTGGATAAAGATCCCTATTCCTCTTATATATCAGAGGAAGTTCTGCTAATTGGCTCAAACTCTAAAACCCGCACATCAAGCATAGAAGGTCTCTGATGAGCTAAGATTTGGCAGTGTAGTTTCTGTCCCACATCCATCTACTTCCGCCACCACATGCCAAGCCACCATGGTTGCTCTTCGTCTCCTCACTTTGACTCCTCCCCCCAGTCCTGTCTCTATACTGTGTCCAGAATAATCGAAACATATAAACCTGGTACTTTGCCAGTGCTCACTTGCCTCAAAGGCTTTGTATGGCTATTTTATCTGATTGGCTAATGCTCTGTCCCCTGCCCAAGTCAATTCCCTAACACTGCCTACAAGCCTGGCCTTACCAATTCTTACCCATCTGTCAGATTTCAGCTCTGGTGGCATCTACTCTAACTGAAGTCCCTATTTCAACCGAGTGTCTTTCTATAGCATCATTTAGTTTATTCCTCTCTTAGCATACATCACCTTCTGTAATCTTCTTGTTTATTTTTTAATTACTTCTCCACATAAGAATTTAAGAGTCATCCAGGACCCACATCTATTGTATTCATTGTTTTATCATTAGGGTCTACACCTGCTCTATATCTGGCCCTTGTTAATCATTCAGGACATATTTGTTGGAGTTGAAGGAAGGAAGGAAGGAAGGAAGGAAGGAAGGAAGGAGAAAGTTAAAGGAGGAAGGAGGGAAGGAGGGAGGGTTGTGGGGAGAGGGAAAAGGAGAGAAGTAAAAGAAGCAGGAAGGAAGGGATGAAGAGGGGAGAGCCTTAGAGTCTGGTAGACCAGGTTTCAAATCCTATGTCTACCACTTACTGTGAGGACGTGGACAATAAAAAAATAATCTCTGAGCTCAGATTTCTCATCTGCAAGACTAATAGTAACACTATAGCAAGGGATTAATGCGAGGATTATGTGAGATAAATACCTGCTGAGAACCTACAACAGCCCTTGGCCCATAATAGTTGTTGTTTTTACCCCTTGACCTTGTAACCTCTGGAGTTTTCAGAGTTGTCCCTAACCTTACAATGTATGAGAGATTATACCAATAACCAAGTACCTCGTGGTCCATAAATAGGCCCACAGACCTGGAATCAGGTGTCTGGATAGCCTGGATAAGTTGTCTTAGGCAGTATGTGACTTTTACAATGGGCATGTGTCTCTTTGTTTTCATCATATTCAATTATTCAAGTCCTCATTGGAATTTTTTTTTCATATCCGAGAAGTCTTTCAAGCTTTGTTAGAAAGACTCACAGGCAGAATGGTTATCTCTGTACTCCAAATTTTCTTGCTTTATCAGTTTTAGTGTTATCTTATCTGACCACATACAGTTTATTAATGATTTCTCAACATCTAGTTTGGGGTACAGATAGAACTTTAACTTTTTCTTCCAACAGTATGTTTAAAAGCAAGAAAAATATGGATAGAAGGACCTTTCTTTGCAACATACTTGCTTTTTAAAGTGTTTCTTTAAAACAAAAATCATATAAGCAATGCATATTCCTTGTAGAAAATCAGATATCAAAGAGAGGCAAAAGGAGACATTTAAGGCCACTTATGACAAGAACATCCATTTTTTTCCCCTAACATCGATTGTTGTTCTCAGTTAATATTATGTTAAATGACTGCACAGTATTCCATTATTCGAATATATGATAAATCACTTATGATCTAGGCTGTATTCTCCTTGTCACTAAAGTAAATGACTGCAATAAACATCCTTGTAGTGTGCACATGTTTGTAATAAACATCTTTGTAGTAAAACTGTTGCACATACTCTCAACTTTTCAAGAAGTGAGTTATTAGTTGAAGGGCATTGCATATTTCAGTCCATTTGCTTTCTAGAATGCTGTCCTAATTTACACTCTGAGCAGGATTCCATGTTCACTTTTCAATGTTCACTTCACCACCCTTAACTCAGCACTATGTATTGTCATCTTAAAAAATCTTCCAGTAATTTTCAAAGGTTAGATTACATGGATTAAATATTTCCACAGTCCAAATGAGTTAAAGCAGAGGATATTCAATTTTAAAATCCCTGAATGGCCAAAGGGTTAGCTCTGTTGTGGGTCTCCAGAGAACACTGTCCTGCTTACTGCAGACTAGCACCTCCAGGTTATTTAGTAGAAAATTGATAACTAAAGGTCAGATTTTTCAAACTTAATTTTGGATAAAAAAGACCTGGTATTTTTGTTGCAGCAGTAGAGCCCTGCCTAGATGAAAAACAAGCATGCATAAATTATTCACTTGATGGCAGACATTTTGGGGGATGCTGGAAAATGTGGATTATTAATGGGCAGGCCAGAACAATTCTCACATTACATATAGCTAAGGACTATCAGCTGGGGGAAAGCCCCAGACATTTTGCTTGTTATAATGTTCTAAAAATTCTCACAATAAGAAGTCATTTCTCATCAGGCTCGAACTCTGCATTGTATTGGAAAAATAAGTTTCCAATTAAAATTGTCATTCTTCAGCTTTATTTTGTGTGGTCATCTTGCTGAAAAATTATCTTGAGTTCTGGCAATGTGGGGGAGCCCAAGGTTCTATCAGTTTCCTGTGAGAACATGGATTGGTAGAATCGAAAGGGAATTTGGCAAAGTCCAGATAAAACCACCACCATGATGCATTTGTATTTCCTGTTTGAAAACCACATTGGTTCACACGGCAGTCCAGGGATCAGTGTAGATTAAGGAGGATCTGATAGGGAAGGAAGCTCTTTTTTGCAGGATTCATTTTGGAAATATCTGAACAGGATGCAAACCCACTCAGACCTTCTCCTGAACTCCCATCCTACCAGTGTCACTTTTCAACATTGTGACTGCTTCCAGTTGGATACTCTAAGCTGCTGGTTTTAATTAAAACTTAATTTGCAAAAATGTTTCATAATTTATGCATGTCATATAATTCCTCTGAGACTATGGACTTGGAGCCAACTCAGGGCCATATAAGGAGACATTTTACTGAGAAGGTGGGGGGAGGAAAGGGATGTAGGAGGAGAAGTACCAACAGGGGTGCAACAGAGGAAGGTACTGATACTTTCTTTCAGCTTTCCATCACCTGGATCTGCAGCCACCTGGGAGAGACACGGGCCTTGATGTCTGGAAGCAGAGAGCCCATTTGGCAGGTCACAGACACAGAGACCCAGAAGGGTCAGCAGTGGCGAGAATGGTCCTCCAAGGAAGGTCTTACCAGGGGAGATGATGAGCCAAAGAACTTGAAACCCTCCAAAAGAGATGAATGGGTTCCCACTCTCTCCACAAAAGGAGACATTGAAACCCACAGAGGAAAATTAATGAAAACTCAAGAGTTTGCAATGAAACCATTACTTCACTCAACAGATGTCTTCCAAGAGGAGAGTTTGCAGGGATCTGCCAAACTGTTGAACCACAAAGAAATCTGTGTAGCAACTTAACTAGAAATATTGGGCCTGTAAGAAAGATGACCAGAAAGACCCTACCTTCAATGCACATCCTTTGTTAATTATAAAGTGAATGAATCTCCAGTCACCCTCCATGTCTGCAGTGGAAAAACATCTATATAGACAGAAAATATCAAAGGGGCCAAAAAAAAAAGTACACATGTATTCTGCATACTCAAAAAGGATGGGCCACAGTGTCAGTGCTATACTCTTTAGTGGGCAACCTGGTAAGTTATACATTTCACAGCAGATGATCTCTATCTCTACACTATAACTTAAAGGTCCTTCCATTTCCTGCTGCCTATGGAAAACATTATAACCTATTAAGAAAAAGCAAAAGACTATCTTGTCTATCTGCCAAGTTTATCTATCAAGTTTGTATCTTCCAGAAGTGAACACAGTAAGTAACTTTTGAGGGTAAAGGTGTGAGCTGTGGGGGACAGATAATCCTCTGTGGATGTTCAAATTAGGAGATCCTTCAGGAAACCCCATACACACTCTGTGATTCTTGTCTGTGATTGCAGTTTACAAGTTTTCTTCTATGAAAAATCTATTAACATTTCCTTCCCTTACATATTGGTTTCACCTTGGCCCATCAATGAATATATTTTATGTTCACCTGGAAAGAGAAAGAACTGCCAAAGCCATGTGTTGAACAAGTTCTTCTATGCACCTGAGCACTTTGCAAGTCAAGACTGGATGTCATTTACTAACAATGAAAACGTGCACATGCTGAGTGCTTACTTTAAGCCAGGCCAAGAGTTAAGGCCTCTGAATGCATCCTCATGAGAAATTCCCACATAACTCTAGGGACCAACCAGATCTAGTCATTTATATCCCAAAGATGGGGAAACTAAGATTGACTCCAAACCTTGTTTTTGACCCCGTAGGATAAACAAGTCACATGATCCAATTAGTTTTTTTTTCTAAAAATTTCGAATAATCTGTTAATGGATAATGAGAGGAACACAATATAAAACTAAAAATTAAGTGGTCTACTAGTAGAACAGAAGAGAGCTTTGTCCTTCAGTCAAACCTGCTGACACATGGACTACCAGAAGACTACTTTGGGCTTGTTTTGGTCATGTAGAAAGGAGACCTATTAATATGCTAGAACTGCTGACCCCTCAAAATACATTTTGCTCTCCATCCCCCAAATCTGGTGTTTGGCAATCCTTAAGCACGCTTTGCCAAACACATGTTCCTATAATTTTGAAGTCCATGTGTATTTACAGTGAAGTTTTTCTCATGGTCTTGATTAGTTTATAATTAAATCATAAAACAGAGTAACTCTTATCAAATATCTTTATTTCCTAGTGCCTTTTTTTTTTTTTCTATTACAGGATTTTTTTCTCTTAGTTAAGAAAGTCAGGTCTTACCATTGACACTTGGTCCCAAATCTCAAAGAGGCTAATAAAGTTCTGAAGTTCACATTAAAACATATACTTCTGACAGAATCCAAATACCAAAACCTGAGCTTTTCATATTGAATTCTTAAGTTAGGTAACATGATCAAGGAATAAAGAAAGAGGCATAAATAAGGCCATCTTGCAATTAAACTGACTTAGTGTAGTATTACGTTTCAATAAAAATTATCTTAAGTCATATCCAGTAAATTGTCACTGTCTTAAAAAGTTTTTTTAAAAAAAGATGATCATTATTCTCTGGTAACAGTAATCTAAACTCAATGTTTGTTCATCTTGAATAGGAATAAATAAATGAAACAATGTAATTAAGTAATCTTGATGATAAAACAAACTAACCAATTAATCAACTTTTATTTCTAAATTTCTACTGTGGTCACGATAGCATAACTAGTATTGGATTAGCCCTTTTGACACAAACAGGTAAATAAGTGGACAGGATACACACAAAAAAATTCCTTTGATTTTGGTCAACAATCAACACAGACTTCACTTCCTAGAAGGGCAAAAAAGCAAAGTGAGACTCATGATCACTCCAATACTCTGCCTGGAAGCAGTTACAAGATCTTAGAGTAGGGAGGTTGAGCCCATGTAAAGCTTAGTTGTTGTGCTGAATTGAGGAGGAATTAATCAGAGTTTATAGAGGCTGAGGTGGCTGAAATTTTAAAGATAGAACACTGAAGAGAGAAAGTTATACAAAGAAAGAGTTTCAGAAACTTACAGGGAGGTCTTCTTGAGTTTTGGTTTAACATTAAAATGACTATGTGTAGGGTGGGACTCCACAGGACTGGTGGGTAAAGCACAATTACAGAGGCAGTGATGGGATGGGAGGGGAACTTCAATAAAGCTGAAAGCCAAAAAAAAAAAAAAAAAAGAAATCTATTAGGCTTCAACTATGGCTGGGAATTTACAAGTTCCAACCAGTTAGAATAGAATTTTCTGTTAAAGATCTGGAACATTTGGTAGGAACTCCAGAAAGGTTGTTCCTTGGATTACAACTAAACTTGCCATAGACTGAAAGACACACCTGCTTAACCAATGCTTAAAACCAACCATTTAAAGGGCCAAGCTCATACATAAGTAAATTCCCTGGCTGCCAGAATAGAACTCAACACTCTTTAAAGGAAGACAACAAACCCAGACACTTACCACAATGCCCACAATCATGATGTCATTATATCCAACAGCTAATAAAAAAACTGCTATATACAGAAACAGAAAAATGTGACTCTTAAGAAGGAAAACAATCAATCAATAGAAATATAGCCAGAAATGATGCAAGTAGAAACCATGACTTCAAATCAGTTGTTAAATATGTAATCAAGGATTTAAAGGAAAAGTTGAACATTATGAAGGCAAGACTGAAAACTAAAAAGAAATGCCAAAACCAAGTAAAAATAAAAACCATATAAAACCTCTAGAATTGAAAAGGCCAGGGATGGATGGTATTGCACTTTAGACATTTCAGAAGGAAAGATCAGTGAACCTAAAGATATAGCAATGGAAGTAACTGAAATTGAAAGAGAGAGAGAGAGAAATTCAAAGAGAATTTTAGTAGCCAGTAGGAAAATATCAAGCAGATGAATATATATGTGATTGAAATTCCAAAATCATGTGCAGTGGATGAGAGACTGAAAAGGAATGAAAACAGATTGGCTACACATCTCAAATTTGATGAAATTTATAAATATGCCAATCCAAGAATCTTAATAAACCTCAAGCAAGATAAATACATACTAAAAAACCAATACCAAGGTACAGCATTGTTGAAAATCAATCATAACAAAATCTTAAAGCAATCAATAAGATAAAATACACATGTATAGTGCAAAGGTAAGAATTATCATTGACCCTCACCAGAAACAATGCAAGCCAAATGATAACAGAACCACTGATTTAAAGTACTGAAAAAAAATGTACATCTAAAATTCTATATCCAGTGAAAATATCCCTCCAAAGAAGGTGAAACAAAACACTTCAGACAAAAAAAAAAAAAAAAAAAAAAAAAAAAAAATCTGAGGGAATTCACTGTCAGTGGAGTTGCACTTTAGAAAAGATTTTTTTAAAAAAATTTTCAGGCTGAAGGAAAATGATTCCAGATGCAAGTTTGATTCTATACAAAAGAATAAATAGGACCAGAAATGGAAACTATGTGGGTAAACATTGAGATTTTTTCCTCACTTTTTAATTAACTATTTTAAGCAAAATAAAAACAATGTATTATGTGGGGTTTATAATATATGTAGGAGTAAAAAGTATGATAATAGTAGCACGTAGGATGGAAAGAGAGCATGGAGTAAACTGTTTTAAGTTACTTCCATTATGAGAAAGGGAGACTGAAAAGTTGAAGATGCAAATTGTTACATTAGAACAATCAGCCAAAGGGCACAACTAAGAGGTATAGCTTAGCCAATAGGCCAATAGTGGAGATAAAGTGGTTGGGGCACCAACCTCCCATGCAGTCAGAAATTCACATGTAACTTTTGACTACCCAGAAACTTAAATACAAATTGGCTACTGTTGACTAGAAACCTTAAAAATAACAGAAACAGTTGATTAACATGTATTTTGTACACTATGTGCATTATATTCTGTATTCTTATAATAAAGAAAGCTAGAGAAAAGAAAATGTTATTAAGAAAATCATAAGGAAGGGAAAATACATTTATAGCACTATACAGTATTTATTGGAAAAAATCTGCATATAAGTGGACCTATGCAGTTCAGTGGGTGTGTGTACCCGCACAAACATATATAATACATATACTTGTTTATGGCAATATGGTAAAGTTAAATAAAAAAGAAAAATAAGAGAACAGATTAGACAGCTATTTCTAAACAATATGGTGTTCTAAAACCAAACAATAGAGACAATCACTTTAAATGTAAATGGAAAAATGGTGCCTGGGTAGCTCAGTCGGTTAAGCACCTTACTCAATTTCAGCTCAGATCATGATCTCAGGGTCATGAGATCAAGCCTTGAGCTGAGCGCTGTGCTCAGCAGGAAGTCAGCCTGAGGTTCTCTCTCTCCCTTTTCCTCCGTCTGTTCCCCCTCCACCCCACATGCTCTCTCTCAAACAAATCTTCAAAAAATGTAAGTGGATTAAATATACTATTTAAAAAGTAGAAACTGTCAGATTGGATAGAAAGAAAAAGAGATCCAATTACATTTTGCCTACAAAAATACCTTTTACGTAAAAAGAAATGTGGGTTAAAGGTTAAAGAAATGGAAATATATACCAAATTTATACCAATATAAATAAAACAATATAAAACAATAATCACAGAAAGTTGGGTGGCTATATTAATATCAAACAAAATAGACTTCAAGACAAAGAATATTATAAGAGATAAATAAAAGTAGTTTATAATAATAAAATGGTCCATTCCTCAAGAAGAATAATGTCTGCTCCTAATAATAGAGCTTCAAAATACATGATGCAAAAATTGGCAGAATCAAAAACTGAAACAGATAAATTCAGAATTTTCATTGGTGATTTCAACAAGCCTCTCAGCAATTGATAAAACACCTAGGCAGAAAGTCAGTAAAGATCTAGAAGACATGAACAGCATTATCACACAATGTCACCCCACTGATATTTCTAGAACAATACGCACAATATCTGCAGAATATACATTCTTTTCAAGTACAAATATGAAATATTCACCAAGAAAGTCTATATGCTGGGCTATAAAACAAGTGTCAGGAAATAAAATTATTGAAATAATAGGATATATTCTCTGAACACAAGAGAATCAAATTAGAAATCTGTAACTAATATATCTAGGAAAATCTGGAAGTATTTGGAAAATAGCACTTTTCTAAACAACGAATGCATCACAAAATCTGCTTATCACAAGCAGTATTAGAAAATATTTTGAACTCAATAAAAGTGAAAATGCAACTATCAAAAGTTGTGAGATGTGGCTAAACTCGTTCTTAGAAACATATAGTTTCAAATGCTTATAATAGAAAAGGAGAAATGTGTACTATCAATAGTCAAAGCTCTACCTTAAGAAACTAGAAAAAGATCAAATTAAATACAATATAATCAGAGGAAAATTAAAAGACTAAAAAATTAGAGCAAAAAACAATGTGACAGAAAATGAACAAACAAAAGAATAGAACTGGTAAAACCAAAAGCTGGTTCTTTGAAAATATCCCTTAAGTTTAAAAATGTATATCCAGACTAATAACAAATTGTCAGTATCAGGAATGAAATGGGGGATATCACCATAGATCCTAAATACATAAGAGAATATTATGAACATCCTTTTGCTAATAAATTCAATAACTTATATGAAGTAGACAAATTCCTTTAAAAAATACAAGTGAGCACAATTAATATAAGAAATAGAAAACCTAAGAAGCCCTAGATCTGTAAAAGAAAATGAATTTGGAATTAAAAACTTCCCCACAAAGAAAGGTCTGGGTGCAAATTTCATTAGTGAATGCTAACAATATTCACAGAAAAATCAAGCAATCTTACACAAACTTTTTAATAAGATAAGGAAGGAAACACTTTTTTAAAATATTTTATTTATTTATTCATGAGATACACAGAGAGAGAGGCAGAGGGAGAAGCAGGCTCCATGCAGGAAGCCCAATGTGGGACTTGATCCCAGGACTCTGGGATCACTCCCTGAGCCAAAGGCAGACTCTCAACTGCTGAACCACCCAGGGGTCCCAAAAAGGAAATATTTCTTAAACCATTTTTTTAGGTGGCTGTTATCAAAACTTGGCAAATTACAAAAATATGAAACAACCACCACCACCAAACTACAGACTGATATCCTTTGTGAACACAGAAGCAAAGATCCAGCAATATACAAAAAGAAGAAAAGATCTTGACCAACAGTGTTTATTATGGGAAGGCAAAGTTATGATGATATTCTTATAATAGATATCAATCAATATAATCCGCCACATATGCAAGATTGCATTTTCCAAAGTGGGCCATAACTACATCTCCCATACCCCAGTTACTTACAGGGTAATGCTGACTGACACTCCTATGAAGTCTATGTGCCCACCCTTTTGTGACTGCCTCAATGGAGAGTATGGGGTAAATGGTACCATGTGACTTCCAAGGATAGATTATAAACATATCACGCACTTCTCCTTTGCTCTGGAAACCCAGCCACCACGTTGTAAGGTAGCTCAAACCAGCCTACGCGAGGCAACCACATGGAAAGACAATGTTGGTGTGGTCAGTATAGGTATCCTGCAGACAGCTCACCTGGGGTCCTAGCTTACAGCCAATATTTGCCACCTGACATGTGAATAAAGATATTTCTGGGTAATAGTCCTAGCCACTGAGCTACCCTTATCATTGAGTCTTCACAGTGAGAACCCCAGATGTTGTGGAGTAGAGGTAAGACAGCCTTGATTTTCCTGTCCAGATTCCTGCTCACAGCATGTGTGAACATATGAAAGTAACTGTTTCACACCATTATGTTTGAGGGTGTTCAGTAAGCAACAGTAGTAACAGGAAGTAAATATCATAAACCCTGTATTACAAAAGAGGACCCTGTGCCTCACGAGAGTGATCAGAACAAGCTAGTGTGGGTAGTGAGTGACAAAGTTGGGGTATCAACCCAAGTTTCTCTCAAAGACACTGCATGCCCTGATCTAGAAAAAAGGAGTCTTGAATGTGGTATTATGCCATTTACCAGGGCTCTAGCACAGGGCTAGCAGAGGCTTTGGTGCCATCTTCACAAAATGATGCTCTGTCCCCAGTAACTCCACTTCTCTCAGGAAGACATTTGAGGTCAGGGTTTGGTATGTATGGGTCACACAGCCAAATCTGTCTCACTATGAAACCTTTCCCAAAGATATGTTCCCAATGTCTACATGTGCAAAGCTCAAGTAGCTCAATCAGCCATGAATTCTGGGCATTTATACAAGAGATGGTTGAAACACGAGCTTAAGGAACTCTTGCCAAACAGCTGCAAAGAGTACAGGAAGTAAAGGAATAAAACCTGTTACAGCCTTGGCTCCCACTGCAGTGCAGCACAGGAGATATCGGGGGTTAACCAGCAAATATTTATGATAACAGGACAAATATAATTGACTCATTTCCTTCCCAGGAAAATGCACTCCAAACAGTTAAGATCGGTTGGCATTTTTTATATTCTGTTGCCTTCTCCTCTGTTCCTCTCCATCGCCACCAGTCCTCTTCCCCTTTGTACAAACATCAGTTTATTCCCCACAGAGATAAAAGTCCTCCATCACCAGACTTGAACAAAAATCTCCATAGATGGAGAAGTAAGTAGCACAATTTGCTTAGATTCAGAGACTGTTAGATCTAGAAGGGCACTGGATAGAATAGCGGCTTCCTGGCTGAACAAAAGCTGTCCTCTCTTTCGGTAATGGCACTTGGACCTGCCTAGGAGACAAAATCCATCCCCTATTGTCTGGTCTTGTGGTGGGTTGCGGGGGAGAGGACTCTGCCCTCATGTGCTTGAAGCCTGAGAGTCAGCACCAGGGCCTTAACTAGAACAACAAAGAATGAGATTTCTTTCTTCTGAGGACATGGGGCTCCCCTAGTAAGATGTAAACCTGGAGCCGTTGGTGACCGTCTTGACAACACAAGGGGATGTCTCACCTGCGAATAAAGCCACACAGAGGAAAACAGTGCAGAGATGGTGAGAGGCAGATTTCTAACAGCAGTCTTGCCTGAAGAGATTACACATCGACAGCACTTCAGTTTTTTTTTTTTTAAGATTTTATTTATTAGAGAGAGAGAGAGAGAAAGAGAGAGAGAGAGAGGCAGAGACACAGGCAAAGAGAGAAGCAGGCTCCATGCAGGGAGCCTGACATGGGACTCGATCCCGGGACTCCAGAATCATGCCCTGGGCTGAAGGCAGCGCTAAACCACGGAGCCACCCGGGCTGCCCTAGCACTTCAGTTTTATGATTGAAGAGATTCTTCTTAATCATGTAAGTCTGGCTGAGCTGGATTTCTGTCACAGCTAAAGAGACTTGATTCACTAAGACAGCATTTTACCGGTCTGTGGAGCCCCAAAATTCCGTGGAACCAGAGACATAGATCAACAGGGCTGTTGACCCTAATTTAGTCAGAGCTGCTCTTTATTTTTCAGGTTATGGCTGAAAAGGTTATTTCATTTAAATAAAAGTATTTGGGGATTCCTGGGTGGCTCAGTGGTTTAGTACCTGCCTTTGGCCCAGGGTGAGATCCTGGAGTCCCGGGATCAAGTCCCGCGTCGGGCTCCCGGTGTGGAGCCTGCTCCTCCCTCCTCCTGTGTCTTTGCCTCTCTCTCTCCCTCTCTCTCATAAATAAATAAATAAATAAATAAATAAATAAATAAATAAATAAATACATAAATAAATAAATCTTTTAAAAAATAAATCTTTTACAAATAAATAAATAAATAAGTTTTGCTAATTGAGAAGAAAAGAAAAGACAGCTGTTCAATTCAACCACCTTAGTTTAGAGGTCCAGAAGACTTGAGTGGCTTTGACAAAGCAAGTTTGTGATGGAAGCATGCCTGGTCTCTACTGATCCACCCAGTACACTCCCCAGTTATCCCCTAATGCCAAGGCTGTTGACACTGCTTGTATCAGCTTTGGATCTTGCTTCTTGGATGGAACCAGATCTGTGGCTTCCAGGCATTTCACTCCAACATGTAGGAGGGACCTCTGGCCTCTGGCATTGGTTGCCTGCACACCCTTGAGTGCAGTGATCCATACCACCATTCTCTGGGCAGATGACCCAGGTGGCATGCTTCTCAGAGTCCACGATGGACCACAGATTTTCAGGGAACTAACCAGTAAGTGGAAGATAGCCCTATCCTGAAATCGTGGTAGGCTTCATTGGAAGAACCTCCTTAACTACAGTGAATGATGTCACCTATGATAGCACCACGCAGGTGCAATGGTTTTGTATTTTTAAAGATCACAGTATGGGAGAGTTTGGTCAGAATCATCTTTGACTTGTGCTGGGCTCGAGAGGATGTCCTGTATGTTTGCCAGGGAACAAACTCATTTCTGTACCCACTGCCTATCAGAGTAAAGGGTAGAACTTCTTTTCAGTATTCGAAAATAGTGCTTTGGTTTTTGAAAAGGTTTTTGGAATCTATCATCTTTAAAATTAAAAAAAAAATAAAAAGCAAAATCTGGTCACTTTTGAGACAAGTTAATTAAGTCCCATCTGTCTCAATGTGGCTGCCCTCTATTTTGAAGTGGGAAAAAAAAAGAAAGAAAATCCAAACCAGCAATAATGTCCTTTTAATTGAATAAACCAACAGTTTTCTCATTCTAATGAGCATAAACTGCTTACAGAAAAGATTTTATTTAAATTACCCAGAGTGATTACTTTAAATTCACAGTTTGGTTAAAAGCTACAGTCATAAATAATTAATTTTTCTTTTTAAAAGAATTATGCAAATTTAAGCCACGAGGCTAAAAATGGAAAGTGTCTAATCACATGTGAATTGAACTTGGATTTCTCTTCTTTGCTACTTCATCACCACATTTCTGTCTTCCCACCTGCTCTGAATATGAACAATGCCTGTCCTCACTCACCATGGTCTCGGGTGGTTCCTGTGACCCTCTGCCAGTTCTTCACATTCCTATGAAACACTGAGTGAGACCAAGAAATGGGTGAGAACAGCTTTGTGTCGTGCCTCAAATAATGCAATGAGCATGTGAACATTAGCAAATTCCTCGTGATGGAGGGCAAACCGAATCAAGTGATTTGGACATGTTTCCCAAGCATCTATCCTGTGAAGTCACTCTGTTGAGTGAGGAGAGCTCGGAGGGGTAAACTCCTCTTTCAGGAACTCCATAGACTATCTATAACAGAAAGTTAAGTGAAGACTAAATAAAGGGTAAAGACTAGACAGTAAAATCTTCAAGTGTCCAGAGGCAGAGACCAGTTACCGGTGCACAGTGGGTAACACCACAGAAGCTAGGACTCTTGCTTCAGGCGAGGGTTTTCAGGCTTGGCAACTGGAGATTCCACAACCCTTTCACCTTTATGGCACTGCCTAGTGACACACCCCCCCCCCAAGCACGGCTGAGAGAGAAGCCCTGTCTAATTCATGGGCTGTGGCCGCAGGACAGCAGGCCGCACAGGGCAGCTCCTGGAGTCCTTGTGCACAGGAAGTAAGGTGTCAGGGGCTTCCATACTCTGAAGAAGATAGAAGTAGATTCTCGAGGGTGGGAGATGAAGGGGGCAAAGCGAAATTGTGAATGGCAGAGCCAGGCAAAAGGCATTTCTAGCCTCTACCAGATTATCCCCTTAGTTTCATTTGACCATTGGCTACTTTTAAAGCTTGGAAATGCATACCGTTAGGTGGTGCGTGCATGCCCTAGCTCACTATAGTGCCGCCACCCCAAACACACTTTCTTTATGCCCAGAGTCCTCCAAGCTTGCTTTACCAGCTGGGCCCCTTCAAACACTTAGGTTGGGCCCCTGGATGATAAATAACACGCGGATGTTACATTGTTGATTTTTAGTAGTAACCCTGCTTTGGCTGCCAGTAAATCAGTCCCTCAGGGGAGAAGGCAGTTCTCTAAGGGAGGATGCTACCTCAGGGATCCCTACAATATTCCAGCAGGGCACAATCTATTTGCATCCCTTTTGTATATGATGAAACTAGAAGCACAGAAGGAAGGGTTAAGCCAACAATCCCAGATGACACATCTAAGTGGCACAGGGCGTCCAAAGCCAGGTCCATTGGCTCCAGGGCTATGTTCTTAACTGGGATGAGACACCCCTGCCACCTCCGTAAGTGGCACAAATACTTTATTAGGAAGGAAAAAGCAGACATTCCTCACTATGAAAGAAGTTGGACTCTTTCTCCAAAAACTCCATATTGTACTTTGTTTTTGGAGAACAAAGTGGGTGGATGTCGAAGCACAGAGGGACAGGCGCTGATGCTTGCCATAGTCTGTGTGCCTTCACTCCCTCAGCCTAACGGAACTCTCGGGCCCCAGCTCCATTCACTTTACATGTGACTCAGACTGGCCTCGCTGAATGTGGCCATAATCCACTTTTGGTTTAGAGGAGCTTTAGAGAAAGCTCTAACAGCTCATATAGCTAGAACTAAATAGCAATTTAATGACTAATGAGTAAATGAATCAGAGGCACAGATTAAATTTCCATCCAAATAACCATAGGTTTCTCAATTAAGAGGGGAGAAAGCATGCTTGGCAAAACAGTTTGACTTTGGCCATTGCCCTGTGGATTTTGCAGCCTACTCGCTGAATACAGCAGTGCACACCAGGCTGGGAGAACCTGGGCCGTGGATGTGCTCACAAACTTCCTTCAGGACCACACACAGGATAACTTTACAGTGTCAGGAGTGGTTATTGTAATAGAAATCCAGTATCGCACCGCTCTCTACGTCGAGAGCTACCCACGATGTTCAGGCTCAAGGCAAATGTATTCACTTTCAAATAACTCACTGGTTTTATCTTAAAATAGTCACATTCTACTGTAGAAAGGACAGTGTTTGTTTGCTTTTTTAAACAAAGACCACTAATGGATATTTGGGAAAGTTATTGTTGCTTCAATGCCTCTGTTTCACCTTCTGCAAATGGAGGTAACAGTAGCACCTATCTTGTAAGACTGTTGGGTATTTATACCCAATGATAGATTTAATTTTACATTTAAATACAGGATTAATGTTATATTATTTAGAAATAATTAGACACAGAGTTATGTGTTGACCTTTCTGATGTGCCTGGTCAGCAGTAAGTATCCAATAAGTGTGGATGCAATTATTACCCTTATCTTGTGTTATTCAATCAGCACTGCATGGACCTAGGCAATGGTATTATTTTTCTGCAAGCCCAAAGCTTACTAAATGTCTCCTACATATGAGATACTGAGAATTGATGGAGGAATGGTAAGATTTGGTTGTTTTCATCTTTCTGTTAACTGAAATTAATGAATAAAACCTACAGTTCTTTCAAGTAACTGTGGCTTGTGCATCTCCATATATGGAAATCTGAAAACCTAATATAACAAATGATAGCATGTTTAAGCCACATATTCATGAACTCATTCAATCACACAATGAACATTCATAGGAGTTATGGGTATGCAGGCCACATGCAAAGATAAATGAGATAACAGGCTCTTTGAGATACCACCCACTGTAAGTGGGCCCAGTGTTAATATTCATACATAAAATCAGGTGTGTGTGCGTGTGTGTATTTAACCACACATGGATCATATATGAATGTGAACTTGCAGTTTATCCATTGTGTTACAACTGAGTCATAAACTCATCACATTCACATCTTTTTAAGTTTTAAGCCTATTAGAACTAATAATGCAGTTCTTTGCTTTTTAATTACTTACAAAAATATCTACTAAGCATCAGCCTCTGATCCAGGGAAGAGTACTGGGCATGGAAACTTGAGTATTCCTCTGTCTTGGATGCTACAAATTGTAAAGACATGGAGGTAAACCAAAGATAACCATACTGTGTTAAGTGGGCCATGAAGCCGGAGCAGAGACAGGTCCCCGAGGAGGCAGTACTTAAAAAGAGACTTGGTAAATGAATAAGTGTTAGGCAACAAGATTTAACTATAACAAGGATCAAATCACATTACCCTAAGTGGAGATTATTTTACCTGATGGGTATTAGAATATGCCACCCCAAAGTGTATACCTTTGGCATAAGGATTATTTTGAGCTGAAGGCACTTGGAAACAGAAGATGTAGGAAAAGCTCTCTACCCACTCCCTTTCTGCCTAAAGGTAAGGTATACATTTCCCTCTGTGAAAGTATCCCTTCTTTCTTCTCCCAAACCAGCAATGGGAAAATGGCTCTTAATCATGACAGACACTCACATCACCCAAGAGACCACATGAAATTGAGTCTGTAAAACGAACTTTACTAAAATAACCCAAACTTCCATTCATTCCCCAATATATTTACCTTCCCACAATTTACCACCCATAGAAGTCCAAAGTCATTTTCCTCTGTCTTGTCACTTCTCCACAAATGTATCACCCATTGTTAAAATGTTGTGTAGGTCCCATCTCCTTCTTCTTACCCCTGGGCCTAACTGTCTCTGAGTCTTCATTTCTTCTGAATTAGGGCCTCCACATGCACACATAATGAATTTTTCTTCCTATTGACTTATTTTTTGTTGGTTTAATTTGCAGGGTCCATGTCATTAAACCTAAAATGGTAGAGTAAAAAGTATTTTTCCTCTCCTATATACCATTAGCGTATCCCTCCTACTATTTGTATGGTATCATGTTAGATGTTGAGAATACAATGGCCAAAAAAAAAAAAAAAAGTCAGGCCACTATCATGCATAATTTAGAGTAAGCTAGAGAGACATAATTTTAAAAATAGCCTAAGCAACATGTAATAATAAACTGTGTGAGGTACTATTGAGAATCAGAACAAGTTTTATAAGAGAATAAAAGGGTGGTCCCTTTCTATTTGGGAGTTGAGCCAGGGCAGGAATCTATAATTTAAGAACCAAAGATGAAGTGAGAGTCAGCCAGGAAACAAGTGAGGGCCCTAATGGCAGGTGGTGGTGGGTGCTCAGCTCCAAGGAACTGAGACAAAGGCAAGGAGAGAGCCTAGAGGTATAAGAGTAGAGCCAGAAGACCAATTGGGCATCTACAGGCATGGTCTAAGTGGGAGAGAGGGTGGAGTACACATTGCAAACAGCGAGAAGAGAAATTTGAGATGTATTTTGGGAGAGGAATCAATAAGGCTTGAATCTCAAACCCAGTGACATAGGTAGGTATTGCCTCATTTGTCAAGAATAAGATGGCAGGGTTCACTGGGTTTTCGGGTCACTATTCTTTGGTATCAATCATGGCTGTCTACAGTGGGTCCGTCTCTCTCCTAAAGTCAATGACATCTCTGTATAATATGAAATGCAAAGCAGGATCTGTGTTTGGGCTTGTTGGCTTCTGAACATACCTACAACAAATGATTAATGTATTTTGCTTGCCATTTAGGTAGAGTGAAGCAATTCACAACACAACGAAATAAAAAAAAGGCCCATATAGCTAGACTAGACCTCAAAGATCTAGTTCCTTTGGTTCCTGTGGTTCTCAACATTTGTGGGGAACGATGGAAAATTGCACCAGTTCATGTAAACATTTCAAGGGGAGGGATCACAAACTGTCTGAAATTCACACACGAATAGGTGTCGGATTTTGAGATCTCTTGTTCTAGACCAGTCTTTCCATTTTTCAATTGGAGAAACTAAGGAGCAAATGTTCTATAACATAGTAGAAGAAAGAAGGCCAGAAGTGTTGTCTCCTGACCCTTTCTCTGAATTTTGTAATCTATGGAGCTTCTGGCAGAAACATACATTTCAGCCATGGTATTCTAACAGAGGGACTTAGATATATCTGACCCGGATCCATCCCATTTTAGGGGAAGCCCCATGTTTCTGTTGGAGGCTGCTGGGATCTTAGGGAAGGATGGGGTTCCCAGGTCTCCAGCCACTACTGGTTCTAATCTTTTTCTCCTGGTGAATTCATTCCATTGCAGTTGACCTAGCCACCCTACATGCATATCCCTTCCCAAGAGTGTGGACATGTAAAAAACTGGAAATTTCCCACAGCTTGCCCTCCAAAACAACTCCTCTGAGGCCTTTGAGAAAATTTGATGGGCTGCAGCATAGAAAATAACATAAAATTAAATAAGAGCTATCCCTGCCATTAAAAAGGTCTCAAGTTGCTTTGTGTCTCGGGTCAGGCCCCTGCCCTTTTGCTAATAAGCTTGCTGATCTCTGTCTTCTCTCAGGAGGCAAGCCCGGTTTTTCAGCATTTGTCCTATTTTCTTACACAGAGCCATATTGTTCTGTTCCTCCTTCATTCAAGGTACTGACCTGGGGCTGCTCTTTCACATCCTCATGGCCCCAAACCTTTCCGTAGGAATTCTGATTTGGAGGGGAACACTTGGCAGTGATTGAGCAGGGAGGGAAGAGGTTAAATCTGACTGTCTATTCTTTAAAAAAGAAAAACAACTTAAGTTGGTTATTTGTGGGAAATAAAAACAGAGTTCAGTAATGAAATGCCTGACAACATCACTGCTTCCCCTCCTGGCCCCATCTGAAGCAGTATGTGAGCAAAGGTTCAGACACAAGCAAGGTTTCTGAAGCCTGAGGTTAATTGGACCCCCTCTTGGAAGATCTCCAGTATGAACCACAGGTCCCGCTACTCTGTGCAGTGCATGGGCTCCCAGATTGCTCAACTTCCTTGAATTTCAACCATAGAGCACTCTGTTAAGGCTTGTCTCCGGGACACCTTGGCTTGTTCAATTTCGTATTTGAGGTTTGGATCTACTTATTAACCCACTGCTTGACTCACCTGACTACCCATCAAGATGGCCAGATTTTCCATACAAAGTCATTAAAAATGCCCCCAAGGAGTTTGATTCTGGACCTTTAATTTCCTTCAGGAGAGAAGCCCTGAGCATATCAGCAAGAGCATATCATGATTTTTGACATAGCGACAGCAGGCAGTTGGAGTTATATAAATTATAGGATGTGATTACAGTGTTTGCTGTGATAACACCATTGAAATCCTTTTGTGATGCGGAACACATTCAAAATGCAAATTCCAGGATATTTAAAAGCCCATCAAATAGAATTGTTACAACTCGCTTTAAACCCAGGAATGCTGGGTTTCTTTTACAAATGGGATGAGCTGAGTTTTCCTTCTGTCACTTAATATAGCACAGAGAACTCTCCATGTGAGACATACATGTTACAAAATTTCAAGTTTCCTATCTCAGGCTGCCAATGCTATGAAACAGGATTCAGAACAAGTCAGGCTCTGGTGTCTTCATATCTCAAAGCAGGCAATATGAGCTTTTCAAAATTCAGTAGAAGCAATGTAACTCAGGCTGATGGGGATGGAAAGGTCATTTCTATCTCACATCAAGCATTTTAAAGATCCTGGCACTCTGTAACACACCCCACTGGGCTTGTGCCTCATCAGAGAACATGCATATATGGGAGACATCTGCTTATATCCCATCAAAGAGCACTGGCCTCATACCCAGGTAGGCACCCGAGGGCTGAAGTCCTTTTGTTCCACTAATTATCCCAACTCTTTGGACAAATTCCTCAATTTCCCTAAGTCTTGGCTTCCTCATCTGGAAAATGGAGACAATAGGACTCACTGACCAGGGATGCAAAAGCACTTAGCACAATCTGGGGTGCATGTTAACTGTCTCAACGTGGTGGCTCTTATACCCATTATTCTTACAGTGCTGCATGGGAGGCCTGGCCTACCACACTGTAGAAGCATCAAAAAGGATGCTTCTGAAGATCACCGTTAGCTTTTATAGTTCAGCCATTACTCTCAGGTTATTTGGTTTACACCTGCTGGCCACAGCACAAGAACAGGATGGAGGCAGGTTTCAGCACTGTAATTATGCAATTATGTAATCATTGCTCTAGGATGCTGCCATAGTCACTTCTGAGATAGTGACTGCCAAGGGCATCAGTGGACTTACTTTTTTTTTTCTCCATTCTCAACCCAAGCATGGAGTGAAGCTTCCAGATGGGACATGTGGATATACCACTTAGAGTAGAGAGTGTGGTGGGAAAGAATGGAAGCAACTTGGGGACACCTCTCTGATGGGAAGGGACGTACATGCATGACCTTCTGTACCCTCTTTCTTTTGGAGAGTGTCAGAATTTGGCAAGTCTAATGTGAAAGAAGGCAAAATTCATTCCACAAGACTGTGTCTGGAACAAGAAATAATGTTATTCTGAGTTTCTAGATAAAAATGATGAGCATTTACATGGAGCACTTGCTATGTCATGGTGCTAAGCAACATAATCTTTTTCTAATCCTCACAATCTATGAGATCAGCACCATTATTATTCCCACGTCACAAAGAAGAAACCTTGATTGTACAGTAGATCCTTGAACAATATGGATTTGAACTGCAAGGGTCCACTTCCATGTGGAAATTTTTGTTAAGTACAGTAGAATACAGTCAATTCATCTTCCTTATGGTTTTCTTAATAACATTTTCTTTTTTCTAGCTTACTGTATTGTAAGAATATAGCACATAATACATATAACATAAAATATCTATTAGTTGACTAAGTTACCTGTAAGGCTTTTGGTAAACAGTAGCAGTTTTTTGGGGGGTGGGGTTTGTGGAGTCAAGAGTTATACATGGATTTGCAACTGCACAGGGGTTAGTGCTTCTAATCCTGCATTATTCAAGTGTCAACTGTATACAATGCTATTATGTGGTAGGTAGCTTACTGTAAAATATTTCAGCATAGATAATATATAAATGCATATGCTGATTTTTTTATCTATATCTTAGAGGTCGTCAATCACCTTAATCAGGAATACAGACTCCGACCATAAGAATGGCCATTAGAAAGGGTTCTTTGGTGGTAAATTGGAGATGTCTACTCTATGTGGATTGGTTCAACAGACTGCAGAGGCCCTGCCTTTCTCTGCATGAACCCACATAACGCTTTGGGAACTCAGCAGCCTCCATCTAGGGAGATCATGCGCCAGGTCTCACTGTTCAACAGACTTGCTGCCCTTGGTCGCTGACTCATGCTTCTCAGCCACCTGATTCCAAACAGATTAACTGACTCCTGTGAATAATATATTTGTTCTGATACAAGATTCCATCAGAACATTTGAAAGGATAGAGAGCTGGGACATCCTTGGGCTCTCAGAACACTCAGTTGACCTTTGTGTATGCTGCTAATAAATGCTTGCATGGATAGCAGAATTTGTCTAAGACTTGTTTTCACCATAACCTGGTAATAAGACTGTGAGAAAGATGACATACAGCCCTTGCCACTAAATGTGGGAAGCTACCAATAGCTATAAAAAAGAAATCTAATAATTGTAAATTACCTAATTGGCTTGGATTGTTCACATCAGGGACTTAAACTGTATTTGCTGGAAATGATGGCCCTGTTGCCTAGCACAGGGACTGACCCTCAGCTTAGTAGGTGTTTGGTAAATGAACTAGATAACCATACATCTGGTTTCAAAGCTTCCCAGAATAATGATGGCCAGAGGTCCTATTTACTGACACTACATAAAAGGAGCAATCTAGCTGGATATGAGGGCCATGAAGTCCAGACACCCTCAGTGCTCCTAATTTAGCCTGAGGTTGGATTATCATTGCAAGACAAATGGGAAATTGACAAACTTGATCTAGATTCCATGAAGTCTGGGGAAATCAACAGACCTTACAAAAATGTATGGTTCTGCCAATACAGCAAAGGGCTGCTGTGAACCTATTCACTGTGGCCAAGACACAGCTCTCAATGCATATCTGCATTCCCAGCCACCAATTTTCTTTTCCAAGCTTGTCCTCGTTTGCATTCAGCTGTACTTGGTTGAAAATCTGTTCTTAATAATATTAATAGTTAAAATTAAGATTATTTTAACCTTCAAATAACGTATGTTTAACAAAACCACATTATTTTCTGAGTAAAAAGACCCATGCATTTTAATAACAAAATAAAGTCAGAAATCTCACTTTAAAAGGAGAGCTTTTTCAACATAATACAGTTTTGTTACATATGTATTGTCATGCAGTGATCAATATTTCTTAACTTGAGAATTCCATGCTTTCACATAACAGAAAACTAAATAAGAAGCAGATTGTCAAGTGCTATGATGGTGAACAGCTGCCAAAAATCTATGATTTTTTCCCCCCTCTCATTCCTTAGTATTCTGTTGCAAAAGTTATACTGAAACAGTAATTCATTAAGGATTTCTCAGCATCTTCTTCAGAAAACACACTACGATTCTATCATATCAGACTTTCTGGGGATTTTCCTTTCCAGTCTGGCCCAGAGTAATTAACTTGGCCTGAATAAGGATGGTAATTAAAAGCAGACAGCATTTATATTTTGATGGAGAATTGAATGTTAATGCTAAAGAAGTTCCATGGACCTGAATATTTTTCCCAGCCTCTCCCAATATCAAATTTCTTTGGAGTCCACCTAAATTATGATGATGCCCTACCAAAAAAATCACATTCCACTCTCCATCCATAGACCATATCTTTAGCAAGAAAACCACCGTTAGGAACTTTTCCATCAGACCTAAGTAATGTAGTATAAACAATATGCCTTAAGCAATCAATCCATTTCCCAACATATTGCTGTTAACAATATGCATAGAAAGGGAACATTGCAGAAATCTGGTTCACAACTGAAAAGTTCTCTGTTCTTCCATCAAAAATCAGTGACTGCCACTGAACAGATAAGGCTGGCATTCATAAAAACCAGCTGCTTCAGACCTGAACTTGACAACTATGACAGCTGTATTTTGAGGATAGTATTTTAAACTCTCCTTGGTATCACCATCCACTTTGTAGCCAATATTCTGTACTACTTCTTCCCTAATTCATGGTGTCTTATTGGACACTCTTAAGAGAAATATGATGTAGAGTAAAAGAAACAAGCTCTAGTGAATAGTAAAAAGAGACTGGAGTATGACGAAGAACAAGCCACTTCATTTCTCTGAGTTAATATTAAGTATGTGGTACTATGTGCCAGGCACAGTACTAGGATGCAGGTCTGCACAGCAGACTTTGCCCCAGTCCTCATCCTATTTTTGGGAAGACAGACTAAGAAGAATTTTTAAAGAGGGGAAATATAAAAAGGCTTAACTGAAGTAATTATAATAGTTACAAATGATAGTAATTTCTATGAAGGAAAGCAACTGGGATAGGAGATGAAAGTTAATGGGTACAAGACAGGTGGCATTTTAGCTGAGATAGAGAATGGGAAAGAGTCTCTCCCTCAATAAAGGAGCAGAGAGGGAGGCCAATTCAGAAGGTGAAACATGTTCAAAAGCCCCAGGAGGGATAAAGTTTGGGAGTGCTCAAGCAAAAAAAAATGTGACTAGCATGGCTGACATGTTAACATTGGGAGAGTGGTCAGCAATGGTGGAGCTCTGTTGCACGATAAGATACTTAGAGACAATATCAGGAAAGTATGTTGAAAGCCAGGAAATGAAAAACAAATGTAAAGGATTCTTTTTAAGGATTTCCTGAATGCCAATTATATACCCAGCAACCAGACAGGATTGTGACAGTGCCAAGGTCTTTAAAAAAAAATTCCCTTATATTTTAACAGTAGGTGAGTTCTGTGGCAAGGAAATGTATATAGCAAACCTATCATCAATTTTATCTTAACAATGACATAGCTGATATGAAACTACCTTTCCCATTCAGAATGTCATTACACTAGCTCCTCAAAGCATGAATACTGGAATTCAGACCTTTCTGATGAATGTGGTGAATTGTCCCTTGGGTTGGTGGTGCTGAGTACCTGAGAGACAATCCCAGTCATACAGTGAAGGTGAATCCACTTATCATATATGTAACAAACATGGCCTTGAGCAAGCAGGCTCAATGAAATGTTGGAAATGACGCCATTCTTACCTAACATCTAGAAAACATAGATATTGTTAGATGCTCTCCAACCTTGAGATGTCTGATTCTATGAAACTAATACACCCAAGTCTTTCTTGAGCACCTACTGTGTGCCCAACCCTACACTGAAGATATCAGAGTGAACGAGTATCATTCATCTCCACAAGGAATTTATGGTTCAGTGAGATTTAAAAAATGGACTTTTTGATATAGAACAAGATTCTAGGATGATGCAAAATGCCTTAAGAACATATCATGAGAACCCCGTTCAAGACTGGGTGTGGATCTGAAGAGATCAGGGGGTGATTCCCAGAGGAGACAGTGATGGAACTGAAGGCAAAGGATAAGCCCAGAGACTCCCAGATGGGGTGAGAGGAAGAGGCTGCTTCTCCCAGAGGGAACATGTGCTAGGTAGGGAAAAAAAATCTTAAGACTATATATAAATTTGTGGGTTGGGTAAGGTTGGACTGAATGGAGAAAAGCCAGGTTCAAAAAAAAAAAAAAAAAGCCAGGTTCAAAGAGAAGACTGAGAGGTAAATATGGATCGGGTTATCAAGTGATTCAAATATAGGTTCCCCTGGGTTTTGGTGAGTCTATCTACACTTTAGATACTCTAACTCACTAGTTAGTACTTAATATAGCTTGACCGATTGTGAAGCACTTTCAAGCTGGGCCTTGAAATGTTCTTCTGAGGAAGACAGAAAAAGTCATCTAAGCCTCAGGATGGTCCTGTAAAGTGTAAGGCCACTCCTGCCCACAGATCCCTTCTTAGAATACCACAGGAAGTGAAATGATGAACAAGCAGTGCCTTTGAATCTGTTCTCAAAGGAAGGATCTTTCACAATCAGAAACAAATGCTCCTCAACAGCGTGCTAAGTGAGAGAGAAAGAGATAGAGATGAGCACCTGCTCCTGCTTCATCTCAGGTCACCAGCAGTTTGATCAATTCACAAGAGAAATCAGTTATAAGAGCATTTAATAACTGTTTCCATCAACCAGCAAAGATGTTGATGTTCCAGACTTTTTGACTAAACATAATGGAAACTGATTTGAAAACATGTTCCTTTTGCCCAAATAAACCATGTCTTTGTTTTTCTTTTCTTTGTTCAGAACAGAAAAGAATATTCCTGGAGGCACCGAGTGCCCTGCTTGGTTTAGATATTTAACAGTAGAACGTATCATCAGAAACATAATGCTGAAGGTGCCCCCAGTTGCTATAGGACTCACAAACAGGTGTGAAAAGCCAGGAAGTAATGATCTTTGAGAGCCAAGAAGAGGTAAAAGAATGGTCCTCTGTCATATTTCAATAGAAGCAGCTGAAGAGCCCAGTTAGGTGAAATACTCTCATCTATGGTATCTCTGAGCCATGGTCTCATAGGCAATTCATTTATAATTGACACAGCCATCCTTATGGAACGAGAGTAGCAGAATTAAATCTTTTATATGGAGAAAATTCTGTGTACAGCAAGAGAAGAGAAACTGGCAGCTGATATCAAACCACAGGCTGATTCTCTGGGATTATTTTAATTGTTCTTCTGCTGGTAATAAGAGGAATGCATTCATTTTAGTTTAAACCAGGTCAGAGCATGAGAATCAGCTCTTAGAATCTAAGTTGCCCAAATATCTGGGCCATTAGGGGGGAAAAGCAGCACAGATCTAGTTGTGGTGGCCAAAATACCTCCCTCAGATCTCAGAAGGCAAAAGGGAGAGGGATTTCTAACCCCTACGTAGCACATGGATGGGTGAAGAAAGGGCAATGTCAAGGTGTGGGAGGCAGGGAGAGGACTGGGGGATACTTGTTGGAGCAACTGGAGCTAAAAGAAAGTCATGATTCTAAGAGTTAGTATTAGAACCCAGCTGGGGATGCAACTTATAGAAGCCTTGGGTAGGAAAACAGAGGTCCAGAAATGCCACCTCCTCTAGACTCTGGTCATCTCCTCCTGCTCATACCTCTTTCTTACAGAATCTGTGATCCATAGCCCTGGGCTGATCTATTTCCATCATATGACCTTTCCCCAGACACAGCTGATTGGCTAAGTGGTACACATATGACCTAAATGGGATGGCAGGCTAGAGTAAGTTCTATAATTTTCTCAGAACTGAATTCAGAGACACAAACATCTCTGGTGGCTCTGAACTGGGACATCATGTTAAGCAGGACTTGGAGACCATGTTTCATCCATGAATGAGGGTTGTCAGGAGAACTGGTCTCCAGAGAACATAAAAGAAATACAGATATTTGAAGGAAAAAGCACAGGAAATTTGGTTTCCTAATACAATTATGGTCACAACCTCCCAATCCCCACAGCCATCCTTCTAGCTCAATGTACTACCTTGCTATAAACTTAGGGGCACAGCAGATAATCCACAGCAGAGAATCCCATTTTGCCATTCTCAGAGGTTGACTGTCTAGGCACTGCAATGCCAAGGGGAAGCCTAAAAGTGTTTCAGAGCTTCCCTAGGCATTCAGGAGGTGGCCTAACAACTGGGGCTCCATGATCCCACTCCCCACATCCACCAGAGTAGCTCTGCTTCTCTAAGTTTTATACACCAAGTGCCCATGGGAACATTTTACTAGATAATGAGCTCTACTGCTTAAAAAACATGGTACCATAATGAATATCATATAATGGAAAACACAATCTTGGGCATGGATTAGTTTTGGGTTCTATAAACAAGTTCTATGCAGGACTCTGTTACTTTACAGCCCTCCCAGTATCAAAGACTTTTGGGACGGGTTTCTTCCTCACTCTGTGAGATTCCAGCCATCAATTAGCTCCACCTACCCTCTCAGAATGTGGTTGCAACCCAAACAGGACTATTATGGATTTGATATAGATGCTGCAAGAGAAAGGGAGAAATCAAGGGTATAAAACAATGAAAGCTGGCAGATGTTAGAGGTCATGTTTGCTACTCTGTAGAGTGGGAAACTGCCTGTCTGGGAACTAAGCCAAGAAATCGAGGAACTCGTAGGATTAATCGGAAGTTGAAAACATGGGAGTGATTCCTGAAGCTAATCACGCCTCAAGACAGAACTACATAGATATTTTGGTTCCAAGAGTCCACAAATTCTCATTTTGACCTTTACTACTTTGAGTTGAGTGCTGTCACTTATAAACAAAGAATACTGAATAATCTATTGCTCTAAATGATTATTCAGGCTTAATGGTCTTATCCATTTCCATAAGGTCTTATCTATTTCTAGAGGCTTTGTCCTTTCATTAGAGACAGTTACAAATCAATATACTATAGTAGCAGAAACAGCCATAAATCTAAATATCTAAAAAAACTCTAGAAATCTATTTTTTATTTTCAGCCCTAAGCTTTTTTATTAGTTTATAGTCATCCATAATGTATTAAACATCTTTCCTGAAGATATTTTTACAGTTTCAATTCATAGTTTTATAACATGAACTCAAAGAAAAAAAAAAGTTGAGCTAGAACCCCCACTATTTAGTAGAGAAATCTAGAATCAAATGGAAAAGGAAAATATTTGGATAAATATAAATGGTACCAGAAATCAGGAATGCAGTCTTTTTAACATCACCATCTCCTGGCAAAAAAAATAATTATAACAGTAATCTGTTTCAATGGAAATAAAGTACTATAATATTTATAGTCTGTGCCAGAGTTATAATGACTGCAGGGACAGAAGTGAAGTGTCACAGCATGCTCCACATGTTTTTAACACGGTTTCTAAAGGCTCTGGAGGCTATTAAATTTAATGAACCCATCTGCTATGAAATAGAGGTCCCAACGTAATCAGTTTCCTCCATGCCATGTAATGCAGATGGCATTCTCTGTTCCACGACCCAGCAGGATGGTTTATGTTTCTCTATACGTGTGTCTTTTTGTTTTGACGACTTGAACTTCTTTGATATGCAACGGTGTCTTGGGAAAATACTGTAAATTCAGTTTCCAAGCCCCAACAACTTCCTTATGATGGCTTCAACCCCTTGAGTAATTGCTTCTAGGCAGTAAGATGCTGTAGCTTAAAGCAATCACCCAAATGACTCCTAAATGGCCTAGGTACCATTCCTAGATGGGAAACTGAAACAAATGTGCAATTTATCAAATGCAAAGCATTTTCTCCAAGTTGGACTTAGTGGGGGGTGAGGAGGAAGGATACACGTCCAATTTGCAAATACAACTAAATTGGTTTGAAAGTTCCTACAAATTGCATTCTGAATTGCATTACCAGCATCAGGGAGGGGCAGCAGGGCTTGGTAATGAATTCTCATTATTTTAAATGGTCACATTCCCACTGTTTCTAAAAGACTTCTTTGCTTCCCTTCTGTGTGTCACCATGATCTGTGTAAACTTCCCTGGAGGAGTTGATCAGGGATGCTGATGCTTCCTAGGTTTAATGCAGGTCCTACCCTGCACAGCAAGTTGGGTAGCATTCCCGAGATGATTAAGTCCCAACTGGAAAGCACAAGTCATTTGCTTGCAAAATGGAACAAATTCCATTGTTAATGATTTTTTGCTCTGCACCTAAGAGATAATGACTGTGCACAACTTGTATTCAGATAAGAAGCCCATGAATTTCAGAATTCTGGTGTTTGCTGTTTTGTCAATTAATACACGAGATCTTATTAGATTAAACATAATTAACGTTGTTAACATTAATTCATTTATTTGGGCTTCACCAGGAAAGCAAATTGAATAGAACAGCCAGGCAGGAAACAGAATATTTAATCAGACTGGTAATACTAGGCGGGGAGGATGGGCCCTGAGAGGAAAATTCTGTTAGTCCCACGTCTACATCAGACTTAGTTAAATGCAATCCTTGACTCACGTACAAGAATCTATATTTAGCCTATACAAACTTTTATCTTCAGCTTGTCCAGACTCAGAAACGTATGAATCAATATGTAATTAATAAAAAGGGAAAGTACGATACTCACGGGTCATTTTAAGCTATTCATTTAAGTATTAAATCAATTACATAATTATATTTGTTGCTGTGGGTCTTTAGCCGTAATGACGGATGAATCAAGCAAACAGGAATTCCTTTTGCCTTAACCACCAGATAATTAAAAAGAAGGAAGGCTTTTAAGACCATGTTAAGCAAACTTGTGGAATCAAGCATCTACATTTGCTAGATAATTGACAAATACCTACCCCTTAAGTATTTGGTAGAGTACTATAAATAATACATACATAACACATACATAAGAATACATAAATCAGCAGTGTTACAAGTCTTCTGATTCTGAGAAACAAATTGAAAGCCACTTTCAGACTACAATGTCACAAGGAGAATCAGGCTCCTAGAGGCATCAGTGGTAAGTAGCAGTGTTACGATGAAGGGCAGACATGGCTGCCTGGAGACTTGCTCTTAACAGAGAATTTGCAGGGAAGAGGAGGTGGTCTTTGTATTTCTTTATGGCATTATCTTTCCCTCTCAGACCATAGCACGTGGACAGAGGCTGTTGCAATACGTAGGATTCCAAAACAGCTCCCAAGATTTCTGCCTCAGTAGGTACATGACCCTTAAATTCCCCTCCCCTTGACTATGAATATGATGGGGTGTCACTAGCATGATCAGGTTACTATCACTTGACTGAATTAATGAAAAGACAGATTATCCTGGGTGGGCTTGACCTAATCAAAGAAGCTTTTAAAAGCAGGTGAAGCTTTAGAGGGATGCACTTTTGCTGGTCTGGAAGAAAGCAAACACCATGGTGTGACTGCCTGTCATCAGTCATGTGGCAGGAACATGGAGTTCTAGTAGCTAAGAGCAATCCCTAGGTGATAGCAAGCAAGAAAATGGGAACCCCAGTCCCCAGTTCAGGGGGGGGGCGGTAATTCAGTTCAAGGGACTGAATTCTGCCAACAATCTGAATGAGCCTGGAAGGGGGCCCTGAGCTGCAGATGAGAACAGCAGTGTGGCCAACACATAACTGCAGCTTCGTAAGACCCTGAGCTGAGGGTCTTAGCTAACTTGTGCTCAGATTCCTGACCCACAGGAACCCTGAGATAATACATTTGTGTTACTTTAAGCTGCTGTTACACAGCAATAAAAACTGACACAGGGTCCCAGTATGCTGACCCACGTCACAAGAGCACATTGGTAGTTCTAGCTAGAAATCAAAACTATGCACAGACCAAGTGGTGGCTCTCCTCTCTGTGTCTGGTAAGGTCATTGTCCACAGAGCCTACATCTCCTAAAGGCTATCAAAAGGCAATAAGACAAGAAGCACATACTAACCCTGCCCTGGACCTTCCATATTACCTTCCACTGGAACAAACACATCAAGGTAAACTACCCTTATCAAAAAGAAAAGGAAGGAAGGAAGGAAGGAAGGAAGGAAGGAAGGAAGGAAGGAAGGAAGGAAGGAAGGAAGGGAGGGGAAGGAGGGAGGGAGGAAGGGAGGGAAGAAGGGAGGAAGGGAGGAATAACAGAAGGAAGGAAGAAAGAAAGGCTAAGTATCAATTTCCTCTGAATGCATGGAAGGCTGTCCTCCCTAGTCTTACAGATGCTTTGCCCATAGTTAAGACACTAGTAATTTTTAGCAATTTTCTTTAGAGTCTTTTCAATACATTCATTTACATGTCTATAGAAGTAACAACTTTCCTTTAACAGTCATTAAGTTACTGTTTTCAATAATATTTAATTAACTTATACAATTATGATAAAATAACAGCTGGCATCAACAGGTTTGGGAAGTCTAAGTATAAAGACAATTAACTTTGAGTAAGCTTGAAACTCAACTTGGAACAGTCATAGATCAACTTCTGGTACCAGCATGGCCTTTCAGATCCAACATCCAGTGTGCCTCGAGCAATAGGCATGAACTGTGTTAGGGCAGAGAGGTACCAAGTCCTTTACATGGCAGGTAATTAAGAAGGCTCCTACCATATTTCCTTTCCTTGGGCAACTGGCTAGTACTTACCTCTGTGAGGCTATGGGGGCTCTGATGGGATGGTGCAGCACGCCCACCAGTCCTTCTTGGGAACCGTGACCCTAGGCACTAGTCCCACACATTAGTGCCCTGTCCACAATAGGTAATTAGAGCAAAGTAAATTCCAAGGGATTAATGTGCATCTCTAGAGGAATAGTGCTTCCAAGGTACTCATTATATCCAAGTGCCAGATTCTATTATCAAAATGGTTTAAGCCATATTGTAGTTACTATGTGAAACCCAGGTCAAAAAAGGAGAGGACTTCCAAAACTCCCCGCAGACAAGGAGAAAAATTCACACTGAGTTCCTGAGGTTGGAGAAGGTATTATTTACTGTGTTCTCACCATGCACAGACATTTAATCCTTCGGTCAACCCTGGAAGGCAGGCTTTATTCCCATGCTGTAAATGAAGAAAACAGCACTCAAATAACCTAAGTGACTTGCTTATGGTCTCGTAGCTCGTATAGTATAGACATGGAATTGAAGCTGAGGCTATTCTAACTCTAAATTCAATACGCTCAATTAATAAACTCAGGTAGATTGTAAATGCTTAAATATTAAAAAAATCCAAAGCTGCCATTGCTAAACCAGGACATTATGAAAATAGGGTCAATGTTAAGTGCTTCAGAATTTAGTGTCTTTCATTATTGCAAGGTGGGACATATTAGGAAAATGCTGGCTTGGGACTGTCCAGAATTGTCAGGATGGTCATAAACTTGCAATTGCTGGTCCCTCCCCAAACCCATTCATCTTGTGGAGGGTTCCAAAGTGGATGGGTTCAGCTCAGAATTTAGATTCCGCAGATGAGTTCAGGATACAAATCCTATTTTGAATCCACACAAACAACAGGGGACCTTTGTCCTTGACCTGGCCAGATCCAGGCCCAGATAAAGACTTTGAAGAGATTGTTGCTTCCTGGCCAGAGAAGGATCCATTGGAGCAGCAGCTGCCTGTCCTCACTGAACAGGCCTAGAAAGAAGGAAGATGGAAAGCGCAGTGCCTTCCCTGACTCAGCAGGTTTCTCAGCACCACCAAGATGAGAAGGGATTCTCAGAACATTGTACGAGGGGAATTATTTATCCATGCTATTTGCAAAGATATAACAGAAGCTGGGAAAGCATAAAGGAGGTGTTGAGCTATTATTCATTTCAGGGACAAACATAGTCTGGGGGGCTAGTTTTATGTATATCAAAGGATTCTTGAAGAGGTGGAATAAATGAGCTCTGTTATCTTGCCATACCATTTTACTCAATTATGAGCCACTTAGAGCATCATTTTATTTTAAAGTAAGTAACAATGATTATGGAACAGAATGCAAATTTCATAGAATATTGAAGATAAAGCACAAGACATCAAAGACATTTCCTCTAAAACGGCATGTTCAGAGCTGCTCCCAGACCCTTACTTCGCCTCTGCTGTTGAGAATTCTTTAGTGGAAAAGCTGGAGTAGTGATGGGTTCTCCTTAGCTCTTAACTGCCCTTCATACATAAGTATATGTATGCACGTATAATAATGTGCATGTGTGTATATGATTTAGTAAATCTAAAACAATTGATTTAGGTGATTAATATGATCAAAAGCAAGGCATCATATTAATACTAGGCTTCATCCTCTTCCATGACCTTCAGGTTACATATACCCAATGGAATACTCCATTAAGTGGGATGTGTCCTCCTCCAGAAGCACGTCATGCACATTTGCTTCTCATTAGTGACACTAATTTAGATGACCCACTCTAGCTTTTGTCTGGATTCTCCTACTGTGCAGATACTACTTTTCCCCCATATATCCACTCAAAAATCTATGGGGAAGGTCTTTGAGACGATGAAAATAACCTGTTCCAAATCTTCCCATTAGTTTAGCATCCACTGATGACCTTTGCTCTAAACAGTCTTTCCCAAAATGGCTAGAAAGTGGTGCTTTTCCATCTCCATGACACCCTGCACATTTACTAAGTCAGCAGTCCACTATACACTGCACCCCTGACCACCTATCTCATTACCTCTTTAGTTCATTCCTTTGAGATTTGTTTATCTCTTCACTATCTGAAAGAACATATAGATATCTGTTTTATTTCACAGGTTATAATCCATTACTGTCATGTTTATTTTGAGGTTCAAACTGTCCCAGAGTTGACCAGTGAGGGTCCTTTCATACTGACTTCTATGTCCTTTTCATATGACCTCAATTTTTCTTGAGTACTTCTTAGTTTCTGGCATAAAATATTCCAGGCTTGGGATGCCTGGGCAGCCAGTGATTGAGTGTCTGCCTTTGGCTCAGAATGTGATCCTGGGTGCTGGGATCGAGTCCCACATCAGGCTTCCCATAGAGAGCCTACTTCTCCCTCTATGTCTCTGCCTCTCTCTGTGTGTCTCTCATGAATAAATGAAATCTTAAAAAAAAAATTCCAGGCTTTTTGGGAGGGAGAGGGGCATCTTCCTAGCCCTAGCCCTGCAATTAACAATTTCTCTAAGGAACACTGGTGTCTTTTAATGGGGAATGGTTTTTAGAAGCTGGGGTTTGGGTTCCAGATGTGCTCATTGCTACTGGGGTGCCACTGCTTCTAGGCCTTTTCAAAGGACAGAGTTATGGTCTCATTCTGATACCTCCCATCCAGTCTCATCCCACAGGTGTCTGCTTTGTCTTGTTTACACATTTGCTCAATCCTATCATACTCTCAAAATAGATTCAGAATTGCTAGACCCATGGTACTCCAAATGACACCATAAGGAGTTTAAAATTTATTTCCCAGGGCAGCCCGGGTGGCTCAGCAGTTTAGCGCTGCCTTCTGCCCAGGGCGTGATCCTGGAGACCCAGGATCGAGTCCCACATTGGGCTCCCTATGTGGAGCCTGCTTCTCCCTCTGCCTGTGTCTCTGCCTCCCCCCTCTCTCATGAATAAATAAATAAAATCTTTAAAAATATTTATTTTCCATTCTCTCTCCCACTTAGACTCAGGATAGTCAAAGGACTATATGTTCAACATTTAATATTGTGCATAACTACTATATTCAAAGGTTTACTGCTTTTTCTTCCTTTCTTGATAATTTTTGTAGTTCATTTGAAATGCAGTTGGGGGGATCCCTGGGTGGCGCAGCGGTTTGGCGCCTGCCTTTGGCTCAGGGCGCGATCCTGGAGACCCGGGATCGAATCCCACATCAGGCTCCCGGTGCATGGAGCCTGCTTCTCCCTCTGCCTATGTCTCTGCCTCTCTCTCTCTCTCTCTCTCTCTGTGACTATCATAAATAAATAAAAATAAAAAAAAATAAATTGGAAACTTTAAAAAAAAATGCAGTTGGATTCATTTGGTTCTGTTTGCATTTGCTATTAGTTCCCCCCTCATTCTTGTCAATTTTAATTTTTGAGTGCATAGAACAGCAAACTGCTTTCAAAAGTCTAAACTATGCAAAAAGGTGTATCCAGAGGCATCTCACTCCCTTCACTATCTCCTCTTCTGTCCTTCCTCCCACTTCTCATAGGTAACGGATTCCACTGGTTTCCAGTTTATCCTGGCTATGTTTCTTTTTATAAAAAGAAGCAGGTACATGCACATTTTACTTCCTCTTCTTTCTTATACAACAGGTGGCACTCTATTTGTACTCCTACATTTTGTTTTTCTTACTTAGCAATATATCCTGGTATTCACTCTATATCAAACAATAGAAATAAGTCATCTTCATTCTTGTTTTTAATATTAAGATCCATGATGTATCTGTACCACAGTTTTATCATAATCTGCGATGTTTGGGTATTTAAGTAATTTGCAATATTTTGAAATAACATGTATTTCTGTAATGAACAAGCCTGTTTTTTCATCTGTATTTTCTTATTATTGGAGGGTCATCTTCAGAGTTCACTCCTAGATGTGGAATTGCTGGGTCAGAGTGTAACTGCAAATTCCCCATCATAGATATTACCCCATTCTGTCTTCCAAACGTGACCCATGAGTGTCCTTTCTCCCATAGTCTTACCAAGAGCACAATTAGGCTTTTAATTTTAGTCACCCTGATAGGTGTGAAATTGTATTTCACTAGAGTGTAATTTTCATTTTTCTTCTCTTTCTATGAGCGAAGCCATATATCTTTCATTTGTCAAAAAGCTGTTTTTATTATTTTTGTGAATTGTCTGCTTATGTCTTTTGCTCAATTCTTTTTTTTACAGGAATTTTAAGATTTTGCCCTCGATTTTGAAAAGTGCTTTATATATTAGGATTATTAATGACTTAATGCGCGCTCTACATTGCAAATATTTTTTCCCATGTTACCCCATGCCTTTGACTTTGCTTACTGTGGTTTTTTTACCTACAAAAGTTGGTCTTCACTTTGTTTTGTTTTTAAGGAGTCAAATTTATTTATGTTTCTTTTCATTGCATTTGGATTTTAGAGTCATTGTTAGAGAGATTTTCTCTGAACCCAGGTCATAGAGGGATTCACCCAGGTTTTGTTCTAGTGCTTGTATGGCTTAGTTTTTTAAAGTTTTGACTGCTTGGCACCTGGATTTCACCTAGATTTCTTTCTTGGGCATGACCTGATGAATAGAACTAATTTTACCTTTTCCTAAAATGGCCATCTAGCTTTCTCAAAAGGATTTATTATGAAGTCATCTTAACCCCACTGATCTGAGATGCCACCTTTATCTCTACTGAATTTCTTTTTTTTTTTTTTTCTACTGAATTTCTATACGGATTTGGATCCCCTTTTTTAAACTTCCTATTCTATTGACCTGTCTGTCTCTCCAGGTGCTGGTACTACTATGCTTTAATGACAGAGGCTCTGTTTTATATGTCTTAAACTGATAAAACAAATAAAATGCTTGATCAAAGTGGCTATTTAGGGTTTGTACACAAAACCACTGGGTGACTAGTTCAATTCACTCTTGGCTAGTTTCACTGCTCCTCTTCATATCTGCTTTTCCTGCTTTACACAGCCACACATAAGAAGAGGTGCACCCACCCATGCTGATCTTATGGCCATTACTATTAGTATGGTGCCAACATAAATGGGGCAGCTCATTCATTTCGTTGCCAAGATTCTAAGCAAACCTGGGGTCAGACTAGGAAGATGATAAAAGGCCCAGGTCTCCCTAGCAATCCAACAGGGTTTTTCAGCTTAACACCCATCTCTATGCAGGGCATTTCTCCCAGGAAGGGGTAATCAGTTCATATTTCTGTGATCCTACTGTGTCCTGTGGGCTGAGGTAGGGGAGGCTGCTGTGGTGTCCCCCAAGATAGGTTCCTACATGCTGTTCCTGCCCTGCATTTGCCTGCAGCTGCCAGAAGGCAGCCAGTGTGAGAGAGCTCATGGAGGGAAAAGCCGGCCCACTGTAGCCATTGAGATCACTCTGGAGGATGGCTGTGTCTGGGTTACAGTGATTAATGTGATGTTAATCCCAACAAAAACGTTGGGAGAGAGGCCCCGTGAGAACATTTACTATCAATAAATGAAAAACACCACTCCCATCAGACTCATTATCACTATGAAAAATCACCCTGAAATTACACAAAAAACCCAGCCATTGAGCCACTGCCTGATGATTGGCAAAGCTCCTCCTTTTTTGCTAATTCAGCATCAGATTCTTTTGCTTGGGATTTGGCTTTAGAATGAACCCATGGCCAGAGTTCTGACATCAATCCATTGCCTATATAACCATCCCTGAAGCATATTTTCATTTGTCTATGGGAAGAAAATGCATCTGTGGCCTCTCCCATGGCTCCAATTCACTGCTGGAACTGAACTTTGGTCACCTTCCCAAGTTGAGCCCCCAAAATTCATCACTGGGACTGCACCTCTCAGATGGCGAGGATTGACTCTAACATGCCCATAATCATGGCTACGGACAGAATTTGCACACAGAGAAGGAAAACAAAGTAATGAGAGGAGACACAGCTTAAAAGCGACATCTCTGTGTCGACCAGACTCTTTCCCAAAGTGCCTGTGACATTCTGATATGATTTTTCACTAACCTTGCTTCTTAAGAGGACCAACACAAACCGTACAACAAAGGAAAATGTCATCGAGCTCCATTATGGAGGAAGAGTGATAGATAAAAATCAAGAAAGGGAAACCTCACTAAAGTGGACTGGGATGCTAGAAGGGGAGGCTGGTGGGAAGCATTGTCAATGACAGACCCAACAGAAGAATCCTCAACAGAAAAGAAGCATCAATTAAAGGCCTCCAAAGGAAAAGATGTATATTGCATCTTCTACAAGAAATGAAGCACTCTTGTACTCAGCCAATGGGAAGCCATCATTGCCTTGACCTCTGGGATTCCAGAAGATTTTTGTTCAAAACAACCCTTCTAACTTTCTCCTTCTTCCATAAAATAACATCCCTTCCTTTTGTTTGTTGGACTTGCCTATAGTTTTACTGTAGCATGCTTGCCCTGGATTGCAATTCTTTGCTATTCCTAAATAAATCCATTTTGGCTAGTAAAATAACTGACAGTTTTATTTTTAAGGTTAACACGGTCTTCTGGAATTAACAGAAGAATACCTCTGGCCACCCCCAAAGGCCCTGGGGACTCACAGTGCTGTCGATGTAAGCTTCAGTCCATACCACGTCGTGCTCTTGATCGATGACTTTGGGCCGGCTCAGTACATGTAGGTATTCCATGACATTTTCCTGTACATCAGCCAAGGTGGAGATCTGGGTGAAAAATCCTGCCAAGAGACAACCAAGGTTAGTAACAGCCTGTGCATCTAGTCACCTTCTTTTGTTTCTTTTCCTATCCTTTCTAAACATTGTATCTCCTTTCTACCGTCACCCACTTCATGAGTAATGTGTTCATGGGATCTTGAAAATATAATCAAGCAGAAGGAATAATTAAGGTCAACCATAAACCCACCTCTCAGGGGAAGCCCCCTGCTCACCCTTTAGAGAATGTCCTCCCAGACTTTTTTTTTTTAATACATACACATATACACATACACTTACACATACACCTACACCTCCTCTGTCAGGAAGGGAGAGTCCTCTTTACAGCCATTCTGCAACTTTTTTGCTTGTTTGTTTTTGTTTAGTTGAGTGGGTTTATTTCCAATGGGAAAACTATGAACCACAAAATTTAAAGGCCATCTCATTTTTATAACTGTAATAAACACTAGCCACAATTAATTTGAAGGGGCACAAAATCTGCTGAACAGCTGATAAGCTTTGTCTCATTTATTCTTGACAACATGATGAAGCGGACATAACTGTGTCCACGATAAAGGTCAGGTGCTCAAGGCAGACTATAGAGAAGTGTTTCGCCCATGTTCTCACAGGTATCAGGCAGCAGATAAATACCAAAGGCGGACCCATGCTTAGGACTCTCTTCGTCTGTGCCTTTTGCTCCTACAGAACTTTTTGCCCTTTGTGTGTCTGAGGCGGAAACTCCAGCTCACACCCCTCATGTGGTTACCAGACCTGCCTTTTGAATATGCTCGGTTGACGTGGTTTCTAAGTAACAGAAAAAGTCCTAAACGTGCTATCATCTTGTGGATGGGGACACCGTTTTGATCTTGAGTTCCTCTTCAGCGTGAGGTCCCATTGGCTTCACAATGGGTCAGATGTTAGAAGGGCAGACATGAACTGAGCAAGATCTGGATCCCTGGTGAGGTGGGGGGGGGGGGCTCTCATTCATTCATTGAAGCCTTTCTTGGTGCCTTGGAGTGGAGAAGCAGAGATGAGCACAGCCCCTGCCTCCTGGGGCCTGGCAGGTCTAAGGAAACAGACAACTGCAAAATAGCACCATCAATATTATGCTACAAAACACAGCAGGGAGAGCCTATCCAACCCAGCTACCCTGAGGAAGGGTCAGTGCAGCTGACCCCCAAGGGATGAGTGCTGGTTAGCTAGAGGAACAGTGTATCCAGCAAAATGTGAGTAAAGTATGAGTAAGAAGGCCCAAATCAGGCTTCTTCTAGGAGCTGAAAATAGCTCAGAATAGCTAGAGTAAGGAACTGGGGGAGAGAGGCTGGAAATCAGATGCTATAAGTTAGAGATGAGCAGGACTGTCACGTAAGGACCTTGGGAAGGAGTTCAGAATTTATCCTCCAGGCAGGGAGTCTTGGGAGGATTTTATTTTTTTATTTTTTTATTTTTTTTTATTTTTATTTATGATAGTCACAGAGAGAGAGAGAGAGAGGGGCAGAGACACAGGCAGAGGGAGAAGCAGGCTCCATGCACTGGGAGCCCGTTGTGGGATTCGATCCCGGGTCTCCAGGATCGTGCCCTGGGCCAAAGGCAGGCGCCAAACCGCTGCGCCACCCAGGGATCCCTTGGGAGGATTTTAATAAGGGAAACACTGTATGGATGGAACTCATGTTTCCTTCCCATGAAATAAGGACCCTTAGAACTAAGCTCATGCCATGTCCTACTTGCCAGCAAATCAGAGAAGGATATGGGTGCCTCTGAAGCCAGATCTGTCACAGCACTTGCTATAGTGTTTGTAGAGCCTCTTGTCTAAAAGTGTGCTCTGGGTAAGGAAATGCCAGCCCTTCTGTTGTCCAGAAAGGGGCAGGACCCTCCCAGGGCATTTCCAAACAAAGGCCAGCTGGTTTGAATTTGCTGTGCCAACCCCAAACCAGGTTGGGACCATGTGGTTTCTGGCTTCCTGATGACAGCTCTGCACACTGCTAATTAACATGCATTGTCACTCCCGTCTGGGGCCACGGGAAACAGGGCCCCAAAGGAACAGGCAGTGAGTGCCTGTTCTAGCTTGTGACCTGGGAGGGGGCCCATTTGCACCTTGGCACTCCCCTCTGAGGCTAGGCACTACAGTTAGGGACATCCATCTGGGTTAGTGCTCTTGTAAGGCTTCCAGGTGGCCTCTTCTTGGAGGTAAGGTGGGAAAGGCAAGTTTCAAAGTGTTGCTGGGTGAAGGGGAGCATTCATAGTTATCATGCCTTCATGCACAGCAGCTGCAACCAGTGTCTGAATCAGCAAGAAAACATTTCATCACTTTGCTAGTAGGTAAATCTTAGGCTCTGAAGGAAGGTCTTACAGCCAAAAACAAGGCACAGAGGACAAGCCAAGATAGATGTTGCCATGTTAGAGGAGGAAAGAGCTGGAGGTTCTGGACCATCAGGATACATGGGTGAACAATTCATCATGTAGAGAAATTCTATTGGGGGTCCTGCACCAAATATGCACTGAAGGCAGCAGCTCTTAGAAGGAATTTTTCTTGGTTGTCTGCATTTTCATTCTCATGCTCAAAGCCAACAGTAAAAATCCCTGATTTAGGTTTTCCAAAATAGGGCCAAGAGAAGAAAGGGAATGAATGTACGGAGGAGGATGGGAGAGACAGATCATTACATGGGGGAGAGTAGGAAGGAAACACAATCACCCATTTGGAAGGAGACCGAACTGGGACACCATCCTCACTTGGCCTTGCTTATCACACTCAGAGTTCTGAAGAGCTGGCTTCTCCCCAGAGCTACAGACCCATAGCCAACTGTATACCTGACACCTCCATGGGGATGAGGAACAGGATTCTCAGACTCAACTTGTCCAAAGCCAACTCCTGATTTCCCTGTCCAAATCCATTCCTTCCCTGGTGGGTCCTCCCCATCTTAGCAAATGGCGCCACTACCCAATTAGGCCAAAAACATAAGAATTATCTTTGATAGTCATCATTTCCTCATCCCACCCCATAGCTAATCCAATGGCATGTTCCTCTGGCCCTACCTCTAAAATATATTGAAATTCCTCTTTCCCATCTGCATTGCTTCTAGCTGACCCCAGGACTCCACTGTCTCTTTCCCAGAGCCTCCGTGCACCTCTCCCTGTTAGCTAGGCTCCTCACGGCAGTCTGAGGGATCGTCTGAAAATATAAAGCAGATCACCACCTCTTTGCTTAAAATCCTAAAACACCTTTTGTTGAGAGTTAGAATAAAATCCAAATTTCTTACCCTGAGCATGAAGACTCTCCCTTAACTGGCCCCTGCCCACCTGGGTGACTGAACCCCTTCTGTGCTCCCACCCTTTCTCACTGCTTCAGCTCACTGGCCTTTTTCTTCCTCTCACAGGCCATGCTCATCCTCCTACCCCACCCCCAGGCCTTTGTACTTGCAGTCCCCTCTGCCCTGCACATCTTTTGTCCAGTTTTGCCATGGCTGGCTTCCGTTATCTTTCAGAGCTCAGCTACTGGGATTAATTCCTCCCACTGCATCCCAGGATGCAGACTTTACTTGGCTTTCTTTCACTGGAATATTAGCTCCACGGCATGTTACAGAAAGCCAGTGCCTATCTTGTCCAGAGTGGCATTCCCAGAACCAGGCACAAGCGTCTGGGGGAGCCAATAGTAATGCAGGGACATTCACAAGGTCTGAATGTGATTCACCTTGCCTCTGGGCACCTGGGCCACACAAGAGCCCAACTTGTGTGCTTACTGTATAGAGAGGAAATAGCTCAGTAATTTTTCCTGGATCAATTCAAATCTAGATTCATCAGACTCCAAAGTCATTGCTCTTAACCACAGAAGACACTGTCTCTCCCTGTAATGGGAAGGGTCAGGCACAGTGGTTTAGCGGTCCTGCCCCAGGAAGGCACCCGTCATGGGCTGTTTGTGTCTGGGTGGCTGAGAAGGTTGAGGATGGGGATGGGAAAGGTGTGGTTCTCCTCTGAAGCTCTTGGGAAATGTTCAATAAATAGTACGAAAGATCTACTGAAAACCCGGTCACAGTTCTGACTTATATCTCAATATATACACACCAGGGATGCAGATGTATGAATAGCAAGAAAAGCTGAAATTATAAAAATACTATTAATAATGTACATGGTAAAGCTTAATGCAAATTTATCATCTAGCCCCAATCCATTAAAACCTACAACTTTTCTGAAAGGCTCTTTTTTGTTTTTAAACGTTTTCGTAGAAGTTTTAGTTAACAAATGTACCTTTTGATGGATAACAGGAAGTCCCTGAGGGCTGGACACTTTGGCCATAACTGTAGGTGCTTCTCTTCTTTTCCCTCTGAATTCTCTGGAATGGCCACTTGCCCCCTTCCTTCACTCATATTTCTTTTAAAATCTAGCCCTTGAATGTTTATTCTCTTCTGTAATGTGCCTTTTTGGACTTCATATATTATGTAAGAAAACAGAATCAGCAATTGTTTGGTAATTACCAAGGACTAATTAATGCTGAAATTAGCCATCTATTACAAGTGGTCTGCTCATTTTTCTACATAACATCAATTTATTTACCTTATTCCCTTGCAGAGCCTTCTGTGAACTCTGGGTTATAACTACTCGTGTGATCAACCACAGGCACCCTGGTACTTTGTGTTTCTGAGATTTTGGCAACCCTCACTTTGAGATTTTTTAAGGGATGCCTCTGTGTGAGATGCTCCATCAGCACATCATTCAATACCCAGCTTTGCAGTGATGCAAGAGCCGAGGGCCCCACAAGTCTGCATCTCATGGGAGACCCTGGGCATGCACCTCACACACCAAGGTCCTCTTTCTGCCTTTGATGTGATGGCCACTGCTCCTGTTGGATCTTTTCAAAGGCTTTCTCCCTCTTAAATAAGACAAGCTGAAGATAAGCAAGCTCATACTTCAGTCTTGCCTGGGCAATCAGGTGGGCAGTGAGGTGAATGGTGTGACCTCGTGTGCATTCCCTAAGGGAAGAGCAGTGTTCTTGGAAGACCCTTGCAGTATTCCATCTTCCTCCTCCCTGTCAACAGCACACACTATTTATTTCTGTAAAAAAAAAAAATGTACAGTTTTACAAACAGCTTTCTGTCTCCACAATTCCTTGTTCTTTCACAAAGACCAAACAAGGGGTCTGCTGGCCCTGAGTGCTGGGGGGTACATGTTCAGTGAATTGGAAATAACTCACTGGGAGAGAATGCCCCCCAGGGCAGGGAGCCCAGCTGCCTCTGTGAGCATCGCTCCCAAGAGTGAAGCTGTCAGAATCAGCCCCAAACCTTAGATTTAGGAGCAAACCTTTCCTTTGTGAATAATATTACACTTTTAATTTCAAATTGAATGTTAGGAAAAATAATTTGAAGGATCACATGGTAGAGCTAGGAAAGTTGGCTTGTCTGCAGCTCTACTGATCAGCCAACTCCCCCTACCTCATCTCCTTTCAGAGCCTGAAAGTTCCCATTTGTTCTTGACATTTTTGTCAAGAACTGGACTACATGCCTACACAGACTGAGGCAGGACCACTTCTGGGACACACAGGCTGGGTATAAATCCTCATCCAGCCTTTATTAGCTATGACATATTAAAGTCTTGCCTCAATCTCTAAATTCCATTTTCTAGATTCCTCTATATTATGGGAAACAGGCAAGAGTCTTCCATGAAAAGGGACTATCTTCACCCCAGAGAGAGGCAACCTCACAACCTGGTGAAGAATTAAGCTCAGGCTTTGGATCTGCTGGGCCCGAATCCTGGCTCTGTCACCTCCTGGCTGCTCACCTGGGGCAAGGTGCCAGTCTCTCCAGATCTGTTTCCTGCTCATGTACCTCCTAAAGCTTATTAAGAGGTCAAAAGAGGTAATACACAAACATACTTGACATTCTACCTGCCACTGAGTAAGCAGTTCATCATGCTTAGCTGTAACCAAAAACATAGCTCTGTCTTCAGCTTCATCACCATTATCTTCTCCACTCCAATCTTCATGTTCTATAGAATGTACACCATGGAATATTATTGAGCCACGAGAAAGAAGAAAATCCTGCCATGGGGACAACATGGACACTGAGACCACCATGCTAAATGAGGTATGTGCGATGAAGTAAGACTAATACTATTTGATATCACATAAGTGGAATTTATATGGAATCTAAAAAGGCAAAATGTAGAATCAAAGAGTAGAATGGTGGTTACTAGGGGTGTGTGTGTGTTTAGGAGGGGAATTAGGAAGACATTGGTCAAAAGGCATAAAATTTTTAAAAAAGAATTACATAAATGTATCTGAATGACATTTTTTGCCTTCTCACACCTGTTTCAAAATGGCAAAAAGCTTTAATTTTCATTTTCCCCTAAACCCCACTGATAACCATTCTGGCCTCATAAATTTAAGTTATCTGTTAGAGAACAAGGTAGTTGGAAAGGTAGAGTGAAATTAAGAATTTACTGATGGAAAGACTGTGGGTATGAACTTCTGAGGAGGGCTCAGGCCACCAATTCTTTCAAATGAGGAGAAAATGACCATTAACCCATCAAAAAGGGACAAGCTGAGCAGACAACCAAGAGAGCCTCGTGTGGCATTTCCATTCGACCTAACGATGACTGATTGGTTGAGAACCCAAACACAGAGGTCCTTCTTTATTTGCACAGCTGGAAAACACTCCCTTCACCGTGATTTTTGAAGGAGAATCAGGCAGTGCTTATTTAAAATCTTGGCACACTGAACATTAGAGAAGGTCATCATGGCTTTATGGAATATTGGGGCTAGTCAGTCCTTCTTTTCTGCTCCCCCAGTTCACTTGTTTATCCAATAGTGTGAAAGCAGAGCTTTAAATTCCACAAGCCGTTCTACAGTGGCAATGATTGTTTTAATGTATTTAAAATGGTTTGCTGCTTTGCCTCATTAGGGCTGGTTCCCTCAAGATAGGACCTAGTTATGCATAAAATGAAACAAACCGATGAGCTCCAGGCCTCTCTGGTTTTTGCTAGTAGATTGGACAAGGGATAGAACTCCTGCAAGGGGTAGGAAAATCCCCAGGAACCCATTTTCAAGGGACAGTGTCTGAGGTGCACTGGCTGAGAACTGTCTCCATGGCTACCAGGCTTCCTAGCAAGAAGAAATGCACTGATAGTGGGTCCTTGGCCACCAACCTGGGGAAAAGATAGGTGCTGGCCATACAACTCCTGAGTCACTCTGGCCAGCCAGTCAACAGGCTTTTCCGTGGACTCCCCTGGGCTCTCCCTGGGTCTGTTTTGGTCCTCGAATGCTAATGCTTCATTTCACTGAAGAACTTGGCTGACTCAGGGAGAAAGTATGTAAGGGGGGGCCCCTCTGGACCTCATGTCACTTGAGATGAAAAATGTTATGCTGCCTCCATACTATAACAATCTGAGACTATAAACAATGATTTAATTAATGACCATAGAAGAATACTTGTTCACCGATGTTACGTGGTCAAAAACCCCATAACTGACGCAACGTGAAGCCAATGTTTATATGGGCACAGATGACTGGAACCTAACATTTTGATGGCAACTGTTACTTTGAAGAGTGGCAAACAATGACATTTTATTCTCAAGGCCCTTTAGAAAAGTAGCAGAGTGAGGAAGGCAGAACTCTTGAGAGAGACTTGCTTTGGCAGTGAAGGCAACGACCGATTTGTACAGGAAGAGAAGGAGGATCACTGTGGAATCCAATGGCCTGGCCAGCTAAGCAGCTACTATTACCTCCTTGGGTTTTCCAAGTTGCTATACTCAGAACTTCTAAATCGAAAGGGCTACATTCTATAGCCAGGCCCTGGAATACTCTGAGTTGACTAAATTGTCTTCAAAAGGATGCTTCAAAGATTCTTATAAACAATGACTAAAACTAAATTATGGTGTAATATTAGTTGATTAAGACAAGACTTCAATTTGAGTAATTTTCATCAGCTGGACACAGACAGTGGTAAAAACAAGAACCCATGACTAAAGGCATACTAGCTGATGGGAAGAATTGCAATCTGATGTGGCAGGAATAACAGCAACATTTTTAAAAATTTGAAAATGGAAAGGAACTCTTTCTTTTCAAGACCACAAAATAAAGGAAAAAATGGGGAAAAAGTGTAGCTCGCTCAAGGTTTTCAAATGTCAACAAAGTTCCAAAAATTATTTCAACAATAGCCTCTTCACTCAGAGGAAATCTGGGATTCACTCAGCCTCCATAACTTCATGCCTATGTTTCTCCTATACTTCTCCCTGAAGTGAAGCCAGATGCATTATTCTGAGACCATCAGAATTGCTGATGACTTTTAGTGAGGCAAGCCAGCCAATCAACTAAAATAATTATAAAATGTGTTATGTTAGCACTTCAAGGAAATGTTGAAACCTCCCATGCAATTCCCTACTTTGTAGATGAGGGAATTGACATTGGCTTAAAAGACTGTTCCAAGTAGAAGCAGATAATTCAAGACAATGTTGAACAAAGGGAAAGGTGAGCAAAGGTTATTTACTTGGCCACACACCTTTTCCCGACTCACTTCCCACACCCATCCAGCCATCGTGCTGAGACCCCACAGAACGTACATACTTTTCTCCATGGGCTTACCTCTGCCCACACCCAATTCAGCAGTGGGGAGACCTGGCCCAAGCTGAGGGTCATAATCTTTTCTGGAGGGAGGAAGGAAGGGACTTGAAATCAGAATTTAAGGTGCCGATCAGTCTCAAGTGGAGAAGATATAAACTCTTCTTCTTAATATCCTGTCTTGTTCACAATGTGCTGTGTGGACAGATGAGTGTGCATGGCATGGGGTGGTCATTTTGAGATGTGTCCACACCATAGCAGGGGAGGTCTGTCTACAGGGAGGAAGAATGCCAAGGAGCATAGACAGAAACCAAGGAGGAAAGGAATGGAAACACAGCTCCCTGGCCCCTCTTGGGACATGAGTTTCCCTTCCCACTGGGTTCTGAGTCACCCCCTTTCCTCTCCAAAACACTCCTCTTTTTAATTTCGGAGAACAACTTTGGTTGCTTGCAACTAAAATAACTTTGTCTTAAGAACTGGGATATGCAAACTCTTCATGGAATCCTCTTTCCTCCACTAAGGCACCAACGTTGGAACTTTTTAAAATAAAGGATGGCTTAGGAGACAATATTAAAAAACAAAACAAAACAAAACACCTAAATCCATCAAGACCAGTTTACCGTGTGATAGGATATGTCTTTCTTTATAAGTATTTATAGCCAATTTACTCATTTTTCAAACATGAAAGGTGTATTCACTCTGAGCAGGATAGGAGGTTCAGGCTCTCCCTGAGTACACATGATGAAATCAGAGCTAAAGGCTGCTGTCATGGAGCATGTAGCCTCTGAGGGGAAATAAGACATGCCTACAGACCAAAATGGCACCAGGAAATAATATTGAGCATTTATGTGCCAGGCACCATGCTACCAGTTTTACCTACACAACCTCATTTCAGGTGGGGCAGGTGTCATCACTACCATTGTTCTATAGGTGACACAACTCAGACCCAGATGGGTTTGGTAACTTGTACATGAGTTGTGGATGGTGGAGGCTGGATTTGAACTCGAGTCTAGGTTAAGTCTCTAGGAGTCTGAACTCTACCACCTATTTGCCTCCTATGCTTTGCCTTCTTGGTTGTGTGTAACATGAAAGGAAGCCCTTAATAAACTAGAAGGCCCTGTTTCTTCCCTCCCTCTAGCTTCCCCAAAGCATCATTTCAGACACACGACAGGGGATGATTAATCAATAGACTTCAGAACATAGGAAAGACAAAATTATTGAATACTTACCATGTCCCAGCACTGAACCAGGCACCTAATATACACTGTTTCATTAATCTTTATATTTAGTAGGAATCAAAGGAAGAACTATTACCGACATCCTGATTTTGAAGATTAGAACACCTAGGCAGCTTAAAGTTAGTGAATTTAATCAGTTAAGTAGGCTACATTATGCTATAGGAACATATCAAACTGGAAATCTCAGTGGCTTAACACAAAGGATTTTTTTTTACATATTATTTATTTATTTATTCACGAGAGACACAGAGAGAGAAGCAGAGACACAGACAGAGGGAGAAGCGGTCTCCATGCAGGAAGCCCGATGTGGGACTCCATCCCGGGACTCCAGGATCATGCCCTGAGCCAAAGGCAGATGCTCAACCACTGAGCCTCCCAGGTGTCCCAACACAAAGGGTTATTGATTAGATACATATTCAGTGTGGGCTGGCAGGGGACAGGGGGAGTAGAAGGGCATCAGTCCCTGATGATCCCTCAGGGAGCCAGGCTGATGAAATTGTTTCATGACTATTCCATCTGGAACATGGAGTTTCAGAGTTCACAAGGGTAGGAGAACAGAGAATGGACACTATCATACCAGCTCCAGAACGCTTTAGCCCAGAAATGACCCAGGTTGGTTTTGCTTACAGCCTATTGGCCAGAACCAGTCTTGAAGTTCCACCTAACTACAAGGGGACTGGGAATGGGGAGTGAGTGCTTGGATATCTGATGCACAGTAAATTGCTCTGCCATAGTAATATTCCCAAGCTCACCCAGCTACTATGCAGCAGAGCACAGAGGTTCAACCATTCCATTTGACTATGTCCTCAAAATTTGCAAACACATTTGGGAATTGTTACAAGTCTATCAAAAAACCATTTAGAAACACCCAAATCTTACCCTAGAAATCACAGCCTTCTCTTAGAACTTTCTACTTTCTCTTAACTATCCCAACTTGCGCGCATCCTAGGAGAAGTTACTTGTGAGTTGAGTACAAGATGGCAGGGAACTTACCTTTGTTGGCACAAGCCATCCACTTGAGATTGTCTGCAAAAGCAGCCTCTCGTCCAATGAGGTAGGTGAAGATGCGGACCTGAGAGGAAGAGGAGCACAGGCATCAGGGATATGCACCTTTCACCATGCTGCCCAGACCACATGCATGGCTCCCGCACATGTGGTTTACCTCTTTAATGCCCCAGGCTTCCCATCTGTAGGAACATATTTAAGACATTTGAAGTACAGTCAGCTAGAAATATATTCAAAACTGGAGCCTTTGATCTTTTAAACCATATGGCACTGGTGGTAGTTGTTTTTCGGTGTGCAACTCACGACAGAGGAGAACAACTCGAAATGGGAAACGAGCAGCCTCACGGGCCTGGATTTGCTGCCCACATATGGACAAGGATCCTCTAGGTCTGGACCAAATCCGCACCATTTTCCTAATCCACACAGGAAACACAGAGTGTGCTCTTCTTGAGCATATGAACGCCACCAAAAGACCCTCAACATTTCCCCCCAATGGTGAGGACAGGCTACATACACTCTTACCATCTGTGGTGTCTGGCGTGATTTTAATAGGTAATTAACTGGGACCAGAGGCACGGCCGGTAGCCAGGAGACCAAGAAGGGCTCTTTCTAGCCTTCCTAAGCTTTTGGCTTCCGAAGAGCCGAGAACACATGTAAAGCCCTGACTCTCCCATTTTGGACTGCTTTTTCAACTCTCTCTCAGGAGGCCTGAATTCTTTGAAATAGAGCACAACCCATCTCCCAAAGTAGTACTTGAAGGTTAGATGGAAGAAAGATAGGGGACTAAAAGGGTTACGACTCTTGAATTCAAATTTAAAACAGTATGTGGATTCAACAATACACGGTCCAAACAAAACTCTTCTGGCAGGCCAGGCATAGTCCTATGACTACCACTCTGTGGCCAAGTTAAAAGAAGACATGCCATCAGATGAAGATGCTGGATATGTGGCACGAAAGGCTTTTTACCAGCTGATGTCCCTTCAGCTCATCAAGCCTGGTCAGGCACCCCTACTGGTCCTTCAGCACTTTTATTATAGTTATAGCTAACTAGTATCTCACATGGTTACACTTGTGAGATTGATCTCCAGTAGACTGTCCACCTGATACAAGGAAGGAAGGGCTGTGTCTCTTTTTCCCTGGTTGTGTCCTGATGGAGCACAGTACTTAGAACGTGAAAACTCAATACATGAAAGGATAAAAAGATACGAATGCTCCAGAGTACAGAAATACAGATCTTGCTTTAATTAATTAATTAGTTCATTAGTTTCTATTTTCTAAAATAGGCTCCATGCCCAACCTGGGGGTTGAACACATAGCCCCAAGATCAAGAGTCACATGCTCTACCAACTGAGCGAGCCAGCCAGGTGTCCCCTGTCCCCAGATTTTGTTTTGATCATAAATATTCTCTTACCTGGGCATTATAGCTCAAAGGCAAGTTTGCAGAAATATTAAAATGCACATTCTCACTTTGGAGCCTCAGCCTGCCCATGCTTGTGTGCACCAAGACAGTCATTCTATCCATCACAGCTCCTACAAGGGGGCTTCCCAGGTGGCTGAGCAGGCAGAGAGAGTTTTGCCTCACTTCATTCCCCTTACTCTTTTCCACACTATTCTCAATGGAGTCACATTGAGAAAGGATTATTTGTTTGTTTGTTTGTTTGTTTATTTATGTTTGTTTGTTTATGATTGGGAGATTCTGGCTTCTTTTAGGGAAAACAAGAGAAGAGTCAGCCTTATATGCCCAAAGGTAGTTGTCATTGACCTTCCCCCCTATTAAAAAGTCACTTCCCTGTTCACTTTTCCTGCCAGGGCACTGTTGGTATTTAGCTAAAGATGTCTGATTTAGGGAGAAACTGAGGTTCAGTTAAGTAAAATGATTTGCTTTAATTTCAAGTCCTGATTCAATGGGAAGGTCTTCAGAGACCTCAAGATAACACTGGGTCCTCCCTCCTCTCAAAGTCTTGAAGATGCAGGGTCTGTCCATTTAGAAAACCCCAATCAGCCCCATGGCCCAGAGCCAGCATCCATAGGAGCCAGCTCTGGAATCCCATCTTTTGAGACTCAGACTCATGCTTTTTAAATAATTCTTCACCTCACACTTCAAATTTAGGCTATTTAAAGGGAAAACACAAGACCAATAAAAACTTGCATCCCAACTGGCTCTTAACAAAACAAAGTTTCAGAGATAGCTCTTCAGAAATGAAGCTAGGAGTCTACCTTTGTAGGCAAAGAGGAAAGGGTCTGGCAGAGAGCAGCCCAGTTGTTTTCAAGTAAAGATACCTAAACATACCGAACCTCCTCTGCCTTCCAGATGAAGAACCTCAGAATAAACGGAGTTCTCTCTCAGCAGCATAGTTAAAACTCCAGGACAATGCTGTGAATCACTGGCAAAACTTCTATAATTCCTCACTTAAAAAGATGGCAACCCATTTGGAAAACCAGTAGGATTGTGCCAAACTTCAGACCAGACATGATTGCTCAAGTATAATTGTGCTAACAATAACTACAATAATGGAAACCAGCATCTCAGCCCCCAAACCCCCACCATGCTCCTACACCACTGCCCTGGCTCCTACAGTTAGCACCATCCCTTGGGTCAGGTACATGATAAGGGATTTACAGGCATTATATTTATTTTGTTGGTTTGTATTTTATTTCATTGCTTATGAAAGAAAATCAGAATCACGTTCAGTATTTCCATTTATGTGGCGGCCTTGGCTCCCTGTGGACTGCCCTCCTTATCTAAGTAGAAATGGCAGGGAAATGACTTGTCACATCTCTGCCTATAAAATAAACATAATCAAATGATACTAGGTTCACGCCTTGGATTTCTCACAATGATGCCTTTCAACTGGCAACAAAAGAGAAGGGATTTTACTCCAAAATAAATATTTTGGAAAGCAATTTAACAATATCCATAGCATTTTATAGTTGTAATTTTTTTCAGGCCCAGTAATTCTACCTCTAGGCATTTATCTTAGAGCCAAGATAACAAATAAAATGCCTGTAGGGGCCAAGCAGGTATTAGAGATGACACGAAGTGGTAGATATATGGAAAAACTATTGAGTTGCACATCTTCTTAAAACCCTATAGTTTCATTTTGTACATTTTCACAAATACACAAAAATGATAAAAGTACAAGAATGTTCATCTTCATTATTTGTAATAGTCAAAAACTGTTAGAGCTTAAGTGTCTCTTGATAGCTGATTGCTTAAAAATGTTATAGTGTATTCATGGAGTGGACTATCATGCAGCTATGTACTCATGCAAAAAGGCATCTATTACAAATCGGTAAGGGGAAAAGAAGCAAGTTGTAGGATATTGGATAGCATAGAACCCTATATATCTTAAAAGGGATTTATACTTTTTACTTCACAAATGTCTACATCACTTGAATGTTTTTACAAGTGAACAAGTATTGCTTTAAGAATTAAAGATCATTTTAGGGGCTCCTGGGTGGTTCAGTGGGTTGTGTTTGCCTTAGGCTCAGGTCATGATCCCAGGGTCCTGGGATCGAGCCCCACATGCCTGCTAAGCAGAGAGCCTGTTTCTCCCTCTGCCCTTCCCCCCTGCTCATTCTCTCTCTCTCTCTCTCCCTCTCTCAAATAAATAAATAAATAAATAATACTTTTTTAAAAAAATAAAGATCATTTTAAATGAGAATAAAGTAATTACACTATAGTTTCCTCAACCATTCTATAAGGATCTGGGAAGAATCAATGTAGCAGTGAAAATTTAATATGAAAATTACGACATTACAACCCAGCTCTACATCTTCTAGGGTGGGCTGCCGTACTCTACTGCTCAGTTAACTGAGTGCAAAACCTCTAGGAGTAACATAACCAAATTGTTCCTCATTTCTATCAGCAGATTCTGTAACCTGAGAGATTTTATTTCCAACAATCAGGGATTTCTTCCCCAAGAAGCACCATTAGAGAAATAGTCACAAATTTGCCTCGAGCCTAACTACTTTTCAGATCAGAGGTGGTTCTGAAAGCCAAGTTCATAGCACGAAATATCAAGGGACAGAGCCATGGCACAGTTCAGACCACAGCGGGATCAGGACACACCAAAGCTCTTCAGAAAGTCAGGCCTTGACACTCATCATCTGGCATGAAGGCACCACTTTCGTTAATGCAGCATAAAGGCAGGGGGAAAAAGCCTTCATAAACCTATTAGTTCATTTTGGTCTCCGATTCAAGTTTGTATGGTCTTTAAATGTTCTATAAACCCAATTAAGCTTCATAAAATGTTAGAATGTGGACATTTCAAAGTTCAAAGTCATTTAATTTAATCTGCTTAGTATAAAATTTCCCAAGTGAAACAAACAAAAAAAATCAATCCAGTTTTTCCAAAAAACAAATTATGCTCTGACTCATGTAGATCCAATTCCTACCAGAAATTTCAGGGGTGCCATTCCTCTTAACTTGGGTGAATATAGGTAGTAATGAACCAAATCTCTTATTTCTAAAGTCATTAAAATAGAGGAAGAAGAGTACATTCTGGTAGAGCTATCATGGACACACTGCACAGCCAGAAAACAGGCTGCCAGCCACCCCCCCCCCACGTCCTTTTGGTAACAAATGGGCTATCACCAATGATCAGGCTTTTGAGATAGTCCAACAGTAGCAGGTCATCATCCCTCTGTCGCAAGTAGCTTCTGAATACCTACTATGAACCAGGGACCATTCTCGGTGTTGGGGATAAAATGGGTAAGCAAAAACAGTCTGTCTGTCTTCAGGGAGTTTACATTTTCATGAGAGTGAAACAGATAATTAATAGCAAATTCGTATCTAATATTTGTTTGTTTGATTTAGTGCTTATGAAGAAAATAAGCAGAGTAAGGAAATAGATAGTGACAAAAGGTGCTATTTTAGGAAGAGAGGAAGGGAAGCCCTCCCTGGTAAGGTAACATGTGATAAGGGGATCTGGACAAAACAGGGTGGGGAAGGGGGAACAAGACACATGGCTGCTGGGGGAAGAATGTTTCAGGTGAAGGGAATAGAAGTGGTACAAAATCGTTGAGATAGGCATGCTCAAGGGATATTGAAGAAACCAGTGGAAATGGAGTGGAGTCAATTAGGACAAGTTGTAGAGAATGAATATGGACAGAAAATAGGGCCCTTGCAACCACTGTCAGAGAACAGAACCACAGAAGAAACTGCATAGAAGCCTGACATGAGCTACACACAATCTTGTAAAAGGGCAAATCTGTCTACAATCTAGAGAACAAGTCATGCTCAACTTGGCTGCACATTTGATTTTCCTGTGATGCTCTTACAATTCTGAATGCTCAAGTCTCATCCAAGTGTAAATAAATCAGATCTTCTGGAGCAGAGGGTCTTTTAATCTCCCTTGGTTCCAATGTGCACCCAAGTTTGAGAACTACAGATATAGGGGAACAGGGTAGAAGCAGACACTAAAGCAGGAGGCCACTGAAGTGTTCCAGGTAAGAAGTGAGCGTGGCTCTGGCCAGGGTGGGGAGAGGTCTTGGACTTCGCTGGACATCAGAATCCCCGGACCTTGACTCACACATTGCCCCAACACCCATCCTCCAGAGATTTCAACTAAGTAGTCCACAGATCTACATTTTTAAAAAGTACCCATGATGGGTCTGACAGAGGTAGACTGATGTCAACACTTTTAAAGAAACACTGACAAGATGATAAGTCTTGAGTAAAGATAAGTGGAACCAGGAATTAAGAAATCAGTGGAGCCATTTCAAACAAATGGGTTTCTATAGATTGCTAAGGATTGAGGCTAAACTTCCAGGAGTTTACAATCTGTATGTGGTCTAAAAGAGAGAGAGAGAGAGAGAGAAAATGGATCAAGAGGATCTTTTTTTTTTTTTTTTTTTTTTTAAAGTTTGTGTCAATCCAACAAGTCAGGAACATCAGACACCAACCAGACTGGGCAACCAAGCATAAGCCAACTGCACTTCCTTTTTCCCCCAAAAAGGGCAGGTCTATACTCACATGTCCATAGCTAGAGCTGAGTTTTCACACCAAAAGGTGCTCCTTGAAATTATAATAACCCCACTCATGCTCCCACATACAGAGGAAAGGACTGAGAACAGCATATTTAAAAGCCTCCAAATACATATTTTTTACATTTATTAAAAAAAGAAGACAATCTTTCATTTTAAAGTAACATTTAACTATAAATCTAGCACTTCTACCTTATAAAACATGTAATTTATATGGATTTTATGTATAAATGCCATTTGCAAAAAAAATTGTCCAGTACCTCTGAGTGCCCATATCTACAGGTTCCAAATTTTAATTCACCTAAGTGGCAGCCTCTGCAAATAAGCATGTGAACTCACCTTCACATACTCCACCTGCCCATGGCCCTTTAGGGTCACTGCCCAACTCAATTATCCCCTAAAACACCTCCAGGATTTCTCAAAAATGGTGCACAACTTCGGCTTTAGAAAGAAGTTTCCTGATGTCTTTAGGCCTTCAAGGCCAATTTACTATTACTGAATATGTTCTTAATCTGTATCTTCACAAAAGATACTCCTAACCTACTTCTCTTATTTGCTCATTTCAATGAATTGTGCTTTAGAGAAGCACCTCTGAATAAAATATTTAAACTCTAAGCAGAAGCTGAGGACTAGAACTTGATTATTCCCCAAATGCTTCATAAATCACCACCAATAATGTCTTCACAAAAACACTGCAAGAGTAGAGGTAGCGCCAGAGAAGGTTGATGCCAATGGAAACAGTTATACTGAGCAGGCTGCTTTAATCTAGAAGCCATCATGCTCATAATAAAAGATGAAACATCCTTATCCAAAGGATGAGAAATGCATATAAGGTAACACTGCCCTGAGCAGCAGTAAGATGGGACAAATTGAATTAGATTACAAAAGTAATAAAATTTCAACAAATGAATATCATAGATCATTATGATAAATGTGCTGTCATTTGGGGGATGCTCTAAGAGTCTATATAATCTCTTTCCTCTCAAGCACAGTGCCTGATACCTCATGTGTGGTATTGAAAACATCCCAATTAAAAAAAAAATGCCATTTGTGATCTTCTGAGCAGGAAGATGCAAGTCCAGTTCTGGGGCCATGTGTTGTGTCAAGGTAAAGGAGAAGGTGTCTCTGAGTCATCCAGAGACGGCGAACTGGGTTAGCACAGAACACAGGATATGACACGCTGCTTCACAGAGCAGTAAGAAGTCAAGCTACAAACATCCTCAAAGTTGGTGACACAATTCACTAGACTATCCAGCCCTAAGGACTTCATTCAGGAGGTAAAGCCAGTGTTTCACTGTGTCTTTTTATGTTCTCTATTTCTGATGCTCCGATACCTGGGGCCTTCCTGCCTTGGAGGAACTACCCCTCCCAGGGCTAGCTAATTCCTGCAGGTAACAAACGACTTGCCCACAAGTGCACCTCTGAATGCAAATAAACCAATCCAGGCCTCTTCTTTTTATCAGCTATTCACACTCTGGATCCACCTGCCCTAATCACTCTCTGGTCCGTACTAGACAACTAGGGATAAGTCCTGTGTCCCAAAGCCCACAGAGATTACTCAGTCCTAAACCTGCTTACCCTACTTTCTCTCTTTCTCCCCTTGGCAACCACAAGAAGGCTTCACCATCTAGTTTCCTCTCCCTCTCTTTCTTTGCCCACTCACCTTGCCTTGGGGCTTCCCCTTGAAGCAGCTCCATGTGGTATGGCATGCTTCTGGTTTCTAGGGGACTACGAGTATACTCAATTTCCTTCACATCAAGCATTTCTAGGTCTGTGTGCCTTACCATATCTGACTCAAGTAAATACTGAGTACCCTTAAAACAGCTGGGAATCAGGAGACCTGGGTTCCAGGTCAGTCCAACTGCACATTTACTGACTTGGCGACCTTGAGCAAGTTAGTTAAACCCTCAGACTGTACTTTCCTTGAGGGTGGGTAACATGTGGACCATCCACCCACTCCCTGTGATCAATAGCAAGCCAGATAATGGATGCAAGGACAGGTCAGAAGCAGTGAATTCTAGTCAGAGAGTTGCATCCGAGTGTATTGGAGACAATTTGCTGTAGTAAAACTAAACAAAGTGAACTGAGGAAAGCCAAATCTCCTATCCCAGATACCCCCTCCACCCTGCCCAGAAGTCTGATTAAAGAGGAAATTGTCTGTTGTGGGTGAAGAAGAGGATTCTTCCTAGGAGAGAGTTTTGAGGAGTCATCACTGCTATCTGCCATTACCAAGGATAATGGGATTGACAATCCCTAACACTAGAATTACAGTGATGACAACTTCTATTAACCTTGGCAGAGTTGTAAGATCCATTGAGACTTTGGCAAAGCTGTGGACTTTACCCCTACAAAAAATGCCCAAGCCTGTACATTCACAATTTCATGTAAGATTGATGAGATTTGGGGTATCTCCTCCACCAAAGACCCAGATTCCCTAGGCACCTCTGGATCTCAGGTTAAGAACCTCTGTTTGATATTTTATATTCTGCACTCTAAATTCCTCAAAAGCAAATTGTATTCTTTGGACAATAATAATGGGCCCTTCATCTTATGTGATTGCCAAACTGAGAAAGAAGTTCATTTGTTCATTTATATGCCCATTCTCCAATGACTGGTGAGTCCCAGATGTTGGCCATTCATGACTACATCCAGACTTCACATCAAGAATGACTGCTCAATATGTAGGAACAAGGTGGACACACCAGGAGCCCTGAGACAGAAGAGGCACCATTACAAACCTTGAGTTGGCACATCACATCATGGAGCCTTTGAATGACCACATCTAAAGGAACAGAGATGGAATGGACAAATGGACAGGACCTCTGCCTCATTCATTTCTGAATCTATAGAATCCAGTGCAATGCTTGGCATAGAGCTAGCACTCAAATACATGTTGACTAACAATACCATAAAAACCCCCTTCTGCTGATATGAGGGCTCTTAAATTCATTGCCAAGATTCAGACTGCTAACCACCATGTGGACTACACATCTGTATGGCTAGGAGGTCCTTCCCTGCTTCCCTTGCTCTCTCAGACCTGGAGAGATAAGTGGTGACAGTGACTCATTCACAGGTATGCCCCTTATTCCAAAAAAGCTTACAGATTAAACACCATGCACAAAAACACAGATTCATGTGGATAAAGCCGTTAAATTTAGCAGAACAGATCAGAAAGTCTACTTATGTAAAAGAGAAACTAATTATTCTACAAACTGGCATGTTGATAGTCATGCTCGTGAAACATCTTGGGATCATGTCACTCCCTAGCTTAGAACCCTGTGATGTCTTCCCATTGTGCTTGGAATATATTCCCAAACCTTGATCACAGCTAAGATGCCCAGAAGATCCAGAAACATGACAAACTCATTCTGTCTTTAGGGTCTTTGCATCCACTTGTGCCACTGGCTGGAATGTTCTTCACTCTCCCACTTTCAGTATCTAACTCCCTCTCATCACATTTGTCTCCTTCATGATACTTGGTACATTTTGTAATTATCTTAATGACTTGTTTATTTTCTTGAATTACATTTATTTCTCCCACTAAACAGAAATGCAGATATTGTGGGGGAAGAATGAGGCACCAGTACCCAACTCAGTGCCCAGGATGTAGTAGATTCTCAGAGATTATCAGTCACCCACTTTCTCTTCACTTGTTTTCACAAATTTTATAAGTCAAAATAAGTCAGCATGGGACACTTGTGAACTTATTAGTGTTAGAGCTCTTTCCTTCATTACCAACTTCATTTTAAATGCTTTCTTATTTTTTTCAGACTGATCTGCTAACAACCAGCTGAAATTTCACTTTCTCCTATGATCAGTTCCCTTGATTTCTTTGAAGCTCAGTGATAAATAGGAAGAAATGGAGGGGTGAAAAGCTCTGGTCTTTATTATTACCATCTCATCTTCAAAAGCCAGAAAATAGTGTCTTAGTTGCCTCGCACAGGTGGATCATCAGTTTCATAGTATGTTTCTTTTTTTCCTAGGTGCTGTCCCTTAATTCTAAATGGAAGCCATGCAAAGCCAGAAGTCAATTGTATTTTAAATAACTGCTTGGTTCAGGTATTACCTCGCAGGGAAAAGATGACATGCCACAATGGTAATGGGACGTTTGCCACCCAGATCAGCATATACGACCAACCAACTTTCAGAGAAATGTCTCCTTCTCCCACTTGGGACAGTTTAAACAGATGGAAAAAGGTCATGAATAACAGGAATGGCTGGGTGGACAGGTGAGCAGAATGCAGTATATATAAAACAGGGTTGAGAACTGGACACATCCAGTTTTAGAATTTGGGTCTTCCCCAATTGAGCTAGGCAACCTGGGGTGAGTTACTTGATCTTTCTGAGCCTCATTTTCCTTACCTACAAGGCACTGTGGCTAACATAATAGTACTTGTATGACAAGACTGTGGTTAAATAGAACCAAAATGGTAGGGGTTGGGAGGGGGGAGGGGTTGTGCTATGAACGAATTTATATGTGGGGGGTCCTTTCTAAGAGGAGATCTCTAGTGGGGCATTTTGCCTGGACCCTAAAGAGAAAATGTGCAGGAAAGGGCCCAGAGGTGTGAAGCTTGAAGACATGACTTGGCCTGCCAGTCTGGACGTTAGAGGAAAGCTCCTTTTTCCTTAATGTGCTCCCTCAAGTTTGTGTTTGCCACCCAGATGAGGGTACAGGACCAAGACTTACTTGGCCTTGGGCACAAATGTGGTCCTCGTGTGGGATGTGGGCCAAAGCCCCACAGTAAGAAGTAGCATGCATTTGGATAGAACACTCTCTCTGCAGACCACCCTAGTGAATCAGCACAGTGCAGGTTATAGGTCGAGGATTTAGGAGTTTGGAATTCTGCCCAAATCATTCTCAAACTCATTAAAACCAACAGCTGTTGTGAATTCTAAGCTAGTACAGTTCTTGTCACTTCTAGTTTCCCAACCAATCCTCCCTGTCACTAAGAATTAGTCTAAAATAGCAGTTTCTGCTGTCAAATCACCTGCCACCTTCTGGGGCTTACTGTCAGTAAGAAAAGTCAAGGACTCATCAGACGACTGCAAGGATATCCTTGAGGGCAGAGTTCATTCCATTTTACCTGTGATTCTCCAAAAGGCAGACAGGTAGGGACATAGCTCTGGGGGTGGGGGAGTGTGGGAGTGGTGGCTGTGTATCAGAATCACCTGTGGGGTTTGGGCAATCAGTACATGCTCATTACCTGTACCCCGACCTCTGCCTCCTCCAGGGATTCCAGTGCTCCCAAGACTCCAAACACTCACTATGGGAGCATGCCCAGCTGCAGACCCTACTATGGAGAGTCATAGTTATGACTCACTATAGAGAGCCACTGTTTGGGGGTAGAAAAGTGAGTGAAAGTTCCAGGGGGGAACAGGGGGGCACATGTCTTCTTTCTGAGAAACCCCAGAAGAAAATTTATTTCTTTTATTCAATCAGTAGGGGTTGTATTTAGAATTGTTATGTTTTAATCTTATAGACTATAAGCCCTAGAGCTGTCCGGGGTTCCCTTTTGGCATTGGCCGACCTCAAGCAGAGGGCTCAAACACCTCCAACAGAGAGTGTTTTTTTGGCTCTACTTTTATTACTATTGGCTCTACTATTATTAGGTCATAAATTTTTTCAGTGCTCTTATCATGAAAGAGGGTTATATTTTGTCAACTGCTTGTAACTGTAAAGTCCTGATAGTCCTTCTCTTAGCTTTGTGCATTGGTTGGAGGGATACTTGAAGCCAAAAGAAGTCTTCCTCATCTTTCCTCCAACTCTTTGCTCCTGGAAATGAACCCTCAGGCATTTCTCACATTTTCTCTCCCCCCCCCCCCGCCCCCCACCAAAGTTCTACATGTTAGAGAAAAACAACTGAAAGTTAGTATGGTTAAAAGGCATTGTGACCAAGAAACACTGAGGAAGGGGAGGTTGTGCAAGGTAACAGACCATCTCTGTCCTGTAGGAGCTTTCCTGCAGTGGAGAGAAGCCACAAACTCAGAAGAATCAACATGGGATGCACGGGGATGGTGGAAAAAGGTGGCCTGGGAGGCATTGGACAAAACAGCAAAATGTAAACCAAGAAGAGCAATGGGTTTTGATAGAACAAAAAACGTACACTTGAATGAAGTTGTTAGTCTTAAGAGCTAGAACTTATTTTGTTTCCTCACCATCACATTTTACTTACTCACTGGTTTGTTGTTTTTCTGGAGTCAGGATATTTCATAGGGATCAAGGGCAGAGAAAGAGAGATACTGTGTCCTGGTATCGAGTTCTTTGTTTTTCCCAAAATGTGTTTCTCCTGCCTGGGAACCTCAAGATTGGTCAAAGCTGCTGGCTCTGATGTCAGCAAGGAAATTCTACAGTTTTCCATCTTAAACATCACCTTCTGGGAGATTGGGGCTTTTCCTGGAGGAATACGTTTGAGGACATGAGGCTGCATGGGAGGGAGTGGCCAGAGAATCTGCTGTAGCCTGGAAGCCCACTCTTCCAGAGCACTCGGTGACTTCTAATGACTTGAGGGTTAAAAGTTCCTAATTAATGACATGGGATGGGGAAATGAATTTCTTTGGAAGTTTCTTATTAAATTTAATTATTGTGATTTTCATCTCCTCTGCCAACACTTAGTCCAAGCCATTAATACCTCTTAACTAGATTAACAGCCAGGCCTCTTATCTGAGCTTTTCCATTGCTATCCAGTCCCAAAGAAAGCTTCTTGCATCCTTACCTTGTAGAAGTTCTAAAGGAGCATTGCTTTCATCTAGAACAGGAATTAAAAGCCACCCTCAACCCCTGTTCTGGTCCCTGCCTTGTCCCATAATCCTACCTCAGGCTGACCCTCATCATTGTCAAATTCCCACCCATCCACTTCCTCCCAGGATGACCTTTTTCCAATTCACCCAACACCTGAAGGTTTTTTTCCTCCCACGGGGCCTTTGCACATGCTGCTCTCACAACACTGAAACATTTTAGCATTGACATTTCCTTCCCATCTTCTTGGTCCTATTATAAAACTTTCCATCTCCCAAAGTCCCTCCTCCATCCTGTTATCTAAAATAAGTCTTCCTTTTATGCTTGGTCTCAGCCCCTATTGCTTTTCTACATGTAATCAGTGCAATTTACAGTTATTTGCCTGTCACTTGGCTATGTTCTGTTTCACATACACACACACACATACACACACACGCCAAATACTCATGGCAACACAAATAAAGGTGTGTGTGTGTGTGTAACCTTCATGATGGAGATCAGTTTTGCTCACTATTGTTTAACTCCTAATCCTGAACCTGACCCATAGCAGTTGTCCCAAAATATTTGTCAAATAAGTGGATAAATGTGGTTATTGCAAGCAACTATAAGATACAAACGCAGGCTAAGTAGGGATAATCCATCATGATGTATGCAGTAGGAACATGCTAAGAGAAATAAGGGAATAGTACAGAATTAAAACTATATTGAGCAATTGTCCACTGTCACCTATCATAATGGTAGGATTGCAATGAGACAGGTATTATCATTATTCTTATTTAATAGATGAATAAATTGAGATTTGGAAAAGGTAGGAACCTGTCCTAGGTCACACAGCTGGTAAAGTGACAGCTGTCAAACCCTTTTATTAAGGCAAACAGGACTCCAAATTTCATGTTCTTAATTGCAACACTTTGACATGAGAGCAAAATAATTGCTCAAAGGACATGAACTGCTGGATCACAGAATAAGAAATACTCATGGCAACACAAACAAACAAACAAAAACTCAGAGAAAGGAATGTTCAACCTCACTTTAAAGGACAAATACAAATTAAAATTGGGAATTTGGGGGGTATTTTTGGGTTTTTGCTAGGGAATTGAAAATGGCTTGTTAATGATGATGAGAGTATTGAGAAATCGTCTTTCTACTGGTGGGAATATAAACCGGCAATAACTTGGCCGTATCTTTCAAATATTTGAAGTGCACATGACCTTTGACTCAGCAATCCATTTCTAGGAAATCACTTCCAAATACTTCTTTTTCTTACCAGCAAGTTGAAATTTTTCATTTTGCTAAAATGTACAAACCAAATTAATATAATAGTCCAAATCCTATGGTTTCTAAACATTTATCCATTGATGACTTCCATAAGATGCTGTTGCCTGTCATTGTTCAGAGCAAGTTCAGATGTCTGATATACTCTGCTTTTCCTTCTACCCACCAAAGTAATTTGTCTTTTCAAAAGTCTTGATGGATGTTTTCTTTGTTTGACTCTCCATGTTGCCCAAGGAAACCATCATACAGTGAAACGATTTAACATAAAGGATATATGTTGCAATGCTGTTCATATTAGAGAAAAATTACAACCCCCTAAATGTACCCACAGAAAGGGGATTAAATTATAGTGCATTCATTCAATTAACTTTCATGAAGCCATTACAAATAATGGTAAAGTTGATCGCTTAATGACTTGGAAAGACATCACTAAAAGAACAAAATAGGCTCTAAAATGCCATGTACAATCCTATCCAATATATATATATATATATATACACACACACACACACACACACACACACACGCATTACAGAAAAATAATGGAAAGATATATGAAAAAAGTACCTAATGCCATAATCTCTCTGGTGGTTGGCTAGCAGATGATACCTTATCTTTCTTGTTACCTGGTTTTTTAAACATTTTCTATAATGAACAAGAAATACTTTTCTTATAAGAAATATTTTTCAGAAAGAGACCATAAGAAATTTCCATTCGGTTCCATTCATCTGATATTTACAGAGCATCTTCTAGGTGCCAGGGTCTGTGCAAGGCAGAAGGGGTGCAATAGTGCTCCAGTACCCAACTCCATGCAGAAAATATTCAGGTAGGAAAATGCAGGTTAGAGCTTCAGGACTATGGAAATGACTATACAGGTCTCATAATTTTCCACTGAAGATTAGAAGCAGGCACCATTCTCTAGGTCATCAAGAATGGGTTAGGCCAAGAACTATGTGAAAGATCACCCAGACCTGTTGAGCACAGCAAGCCATGCTTTGTCTGTATGTTTGCAGCTAAAATCTTATTTCTATGGGCATTAAATCATTGTTTCATGTCACGCTTCTCCCTTTTGGAAAACATTTGACCTGAAAGATGTCTTGAGCCCAGTGTGACATATCAATACGAAGAGTGAATGTGGGTGCTTGCAGCGCAGCAGAGCCCCTCAGGGGCTGTGCCCTCTGAAGGTCTTCCATGCATTTTTATTGTCTAAAGAGAGCTAGAGAACAAAATCTCAACTTCCGAAAAGTGGTGGGAGGATCCACCAAATTCTCTGACGATAGCAGTCTGTCCAAAGAGGTAGATTTGTCATTAAGAAATCAGAAAATGAATTAAATCCATTTCAGTGCAGCTTACCATAATTAATGCAGCATAATCTGATTTTCTTTAGAGGTGGAAGAACAGAGCAGAAATGCTGCTGTGATACTTGTCTATCTCCATGCTAGGGCAAGGATGGACTGAAGCTAGTGGCTTTATTGTTACGTACGAGAGTCTTGCATCCCCAGGCCTGAGGCCAGCCTCCTGCCTCAGCAGATAATGAGTTTGGCAATCTCTTGATACTCTTTTCTGGATGCTAATCCCCAGCATAGAACTTCTATAATGCATGATATAATTTAATACACCTGGCAGACTCACCACCAGTTCATTCTTTTGTTATGTAATAGCCCAAAGTGAAGTCGAGGGTGGTTAATGCTTTGACAACCAGCTATTATCCCCAATAACAGGCGATTTTCAAAGGATTATTGCCGTCAGGAACTATTTTATAATAACTGGCAACTGGAAGCCAATGTAGCAAAAAGTAAGATGGTCTTTGGGAGTCACCATCTATTTTGTACAAATCTGCAAAGATGCTTCAAGCATCTCCCAGATGAAACAACTGGAGTAGTGATGGGTTTTGTAGGCTAAGATAAACCCCCTCACCAGAAAAATTAGAGGGACATGGGCTTTAAAGTTACTCTTTAAAATCTTTCTATTTTGTTATTCCCTCATCTTTTCCCTTTTATGATATTCTAGTGTCCTAAAAGCCTGGTTCCAGTAAGTTACAGAAGCCCTGAGAACTTTCCTGGGAACTCTCTCTCTGAAGCTGTTTTAGTTGGTGTCAGGCCCCAAAGGGCAGACTGCCATGGTATCCATTCTGAGGGGTTTCTTTCTGATATGCATGTCCCGACTTAACTGAATCTCACTTTAGGAAGGTCATTCGGGTCAGGTTATGACAAGAGAGGAATAACTTATTGTCCTCCTCAAGCAGGAGGTTGGGATCAGTCTATGGCAAAGTCAGGCTTGATTCAACACAGTGAGTGCTACCCATTACCAGTGGGCCCTGACTCTTGGAGGATTTCTTTTCGGAGAACAGTTTTGTTAGACGTGAGTCCTCTCTTAAAAGAAATGCCTGTGAATGATACATCTCCTTAGGATAGATCCCCCAAACGCACTCATATCCAAACTCAAATTCTGAAACATCAAGAAGGTGGTTTTTTTATGTTACTGCTGTGATAAAAATCATGGAGTTCTTTGTACTCTACGCAGATTGCATAAATCCCAGCTGTTTGAACTTGGGAAATGTGTTCAGTGATGAAATTAAATCGACATCATCTTCCTTTATCTTGACAGTTCAGACGACTGGAGGCAATTGCTGCTCTGGCTGTTGGGTTAGGATAGTCAGTACTAAAATTATTATACTGCCTTTAAGTTTATCTTTGATTAAAAATTAAATTTAACTTCCCTTTATCATTTTCCATACTCCCAACAACATGCATGTGTTCTCCAAGTTAAATCAAGATGGACTAAATATTTAATACCCTGTACTAATTAGCTACAACTGTTACCTGATTTCTCTCTGTAAATGAATGTGAAAGGGCCCGGGAGGCCTAACGTTAACCTTCATCCACTCTCGTTATAGGAGAGAAATTACAGGCTCTAATTAGATGCTTCAAATTGCAAAGAAATAGAATTTTCATAACCAGCTTATTAAAATCCTAGGGCCCCTTTGGGATAGGGCAAATTGCTTCTATTCTGATCTGCTTATCCTGGTACAACACCATACAGAAGACTCAGGTTGTCTGCCATACACAGCTCATATTTCTCCCAAATTAATGAGTACTCAAATTATTCCAGCTGCCCTCTTGGCACAAGAAAAAATTGAAAATCTATGGCTGCCAAGTGATGTGGATAACTCAGCTGCTAAATAAAATATGCTTAAGGGGACACAGCTGCTGGGGTGCCTATTTACATTAAATTTACTAAATCCATGAACACAGAACAAATGTCCCAAGACAGCTAAACAGTGTTCAATACTTGGGTTAACCCTTTTATTTGTCCAGGACCCTCAAGGTACAGGTTCCCACATAGTGAGGCAGAAACACAAAGTTTTTACTAAAGGATTTTTCTTCCCAGGACAGATCTCTAAGCATTACCAGAGGAGGACCAGGGAGAAGATCCTTAGTGAGTCCTCATTTTGGAAAGTTCTAATAAGTTTTATTTGTTTTGGTGTTTGTCTTTGTACAAGCCAGTCAAAGATTTTATTCCTACTAGAATTAAATGTAGATCTTACATTTGTTAAATTTTGACATTTCATAAATCTTCAACAAGATCTCTCTACTATGCTCTCACCTCTTAATTGTTTAAAGGGTCCAATAAACTCCAGATGACTAAGACATGAAGGTCTTAAAAAATGATGTCGCAACAGTCATCAGTCAATGAACTGTGTATCAAATGGAAGTTCTCAGCCATTCGGTGTGAGTTCTTAAAAAGATCCCTGAATAACCAATTCAGACAAAAAGAATGAGATAATATGGGACTTCTTCCATTACTGTCTCAAAATTCCAGATGCTAAGGGATTTAATTCAATTGCCTCCAAAATCCTTGATCACTGATATTATCGATGACCTAATCTAGGCCAAAATTTTTAATCCAGAGTTCAATGGCTGAACCTCCATCCAGATCCATGTCTCAACCACATAAGCACTTACGCAATCCCTCAAGTCAGTCTTAGGCCACCAAAGGATGGGTCAATGAGGATCATCTTTTCCCACTGGATTTGTAGGTGGTTTTTTCTTTTTTTTTTAAAGATTCATAAGCTATAGCCTGGGTTCTCTAGCTAATTATAAAAACATGTCCTGTGTGCTGTCCTGAATTTTCTACCCTGTGCACTTTGCATCGTCCAAATCATGTAAAATTATAGAGTGATGTCATCAGATAGATCAGGCTCAGGGGAAACAGATGAAGATTCTATAAACACTTTTCGCCCTTAAACACGTAGCCTAAACAGAATGCTTCCTCTCTCTGTAAAAGGGAAATGGCAACAAATGAGATTTAAAAAACAGCATGGGGACATGTGAACATCAATTCACAAACATTTGAAGATGATTAAGGAAACATAGACATAAATGAAGATAAGAGGGAAAATGTTGCTCTTAGAAAGAAAAAAAAAAAAGCCTTGACACTGGAGGAACCCAATACAAAGTCAGTTTCAATTACATGGTGATGCTTTTGATCCATGCCATTGCCATATATACTTTTGCTTGTACTGAAATGTTTGTCTAAAACCCAAGTGTCTCCAAAGAAGACATTACCTACCTTTAAACAATCCTGCCTCATTTAGAATCTGAGGACTCAAACATTTTAACTCATAGCCACAGAGTCCTGGGTCCTGCTAAAAATAAAAAAAAAATGGAGATGTGGTCTTTGCAGTTATTTTCCTAAGATGAGTGGCATACTCCTCCCACCAAATACAGAATTATCCAGAGTCCTTCACTGTCACTGACTCTTCTAGAGCCACTATGAGCCCTGGACATGTTCTGTATCAAAGCCAAAATCAGTACAGTCAGGGTGACCTTTAAGAAAGAGTAGATGTAAATGACCATGACCTGAAAAAACTATTTACATTTCATCTTGACTGTATCACATTACAGTATAAACATAAAAGTGGTCCTCAACAACTTTTGGGTTTACACTGGGTCTCAAAAATGAGCTCTGATGAATGATGTCAGGTGAACCCATTAAATGAGAAAGATAGAATCAAGTGTTAATTATCGATACTGGTAACAGAAACAGTGCCATGGATAGTATAAAACATCATAGGTTCTAAGTGTTCATTTCAGAAGGCAGTATGACTTTGAATGAAGGTATATACCTTTCCTAATGATCTTAGAGGAATATAAATCTAGGAATATGGAAAAAAAAGTATGTACACACAGGTGTATATATATGTCTATGTATGCATTCATTTAAATATATAACTACATAAAATCACATGACAGATTTACATGCAATCATTGATGACTCTTCAGATTCTTTCATTTCTTGCCAAGTTGACTCTTTTAGGATAATTGCCAACCAAGTTCTATATGGCAGATCAAATGGGCCGATAGTTTTTAAAGCATAGTTCCCTATCTTTCAATGCAATGACACCATTATTTGATCTCTTGACAGTTTCAATTTAGAAAATCAAACCAAAAGATGGGCTTAAAGAGAATTTAAATTAATTTTGTTTCAGTAATGCAGCAATGGTTGTTGAAAAGTGTGACAATGCATAGCCAAGAGTCAGACTCACTGTGGTAAGTTAAATATTCTCTTTCAATCTGATATGTTCCCTAGAGGAAGCAAAACACTCCAAAATGACCATTTCCATTAGACATTCTTTCATATCTACATGCTCTAGCTAACATTTTAAAAATAGAGTCAGTGACCACTGGAAGCAGAAATAAGGCCTAGCAGTTGTCCATAGAGACTAATCCAACAGAGTTTTTCACATATATGTCTTCTGTACATGGTCCTGGTGCCCCCAATGTGGATTACACAGGAAATTTCAGTATCCTCAAAGGATTTTTTTCTGTCTTGTTCATTACTGTACTCTTAACATTTAGAACAGCAAAGCTGAATGCATTAATACAGAAAATGCTGGTCTAGGCCTTTAATATGCTAATACTATGGAGTGTATATTTCTTCAAGTAAGAAGTAGGTCTTTCTAAACTTTTCTAAGCTACTCACACTAGTCAGTAAAAAAAAAAGACTCTGAACATTAATTTTTAAAGTGTAGAGCACGTTTAAAAATTGGCATTCATAGACTTTCATATGCTAGAAAGAACTACCTCTTGACCATACTGTGGTAAAGGCAATATTCCTATAAATAACTCCTGAATGGAAGAAGCTAGCATTTCTGTGCCAAGCATTTCATCAACAAAGCTGCATCTGATGTCCACCACTACTTGGTCACTCTGTACACAATCAAATAGTAACAACAGATTTGGAGTCCAGCTTCCTGAAGGAACAACTTTTACAACCAAATTAAAAAGTTTTAACTGGAGAAATTCTACTTATAGCTTTGATAGACTAGATATTGTCAGGTGAATCCTAACACTATGAACATCTATTAGGACTGGATAAACTATAAACACAAACAGCTTATGCAGGCATCAGAGAATAACTGTGGCAACCAGAACTTGAAGGTATTAGATCCTAGAGGGGAGAGAATTGCATGGAACAAAGCCCCACATTTACTGTCCCTCTTTTTATTGTGGTATTTGCCAATTTCTGGAGCATGGCATGGAAGCCAATCAAAAAATAGTAAATGAGAGTTAATGCCAGGCTTACTAGATGGTACAAAATTGGGTTCAGTGCTACAGAGAAAGCCATAACATGAGGGAAAAGAAAAGATCCCAAATAAAATGGAACCCTACAGAAGTAATTCTATATGATGCAGGCAATTTCTTCTTAAGGCATTTGTTAACCCCTACATTGGGAATTTGTGAGATAAGACTCCACGAAGCCAAGTAAAGAGCAGCTGGAAAGAGATTGTAATATTAAGCAGAGAATTTGACAGTTGCCAAATGCTAAGAAATCAAAAATTGAAGTTAAGTGTTCATCAAGAGGGGCATAGGTAGAAACCACAGGCATTCATGTGAAACCCCTGAAAGGGCTATGCCTTAGAAGTAAGAACAAATCATAAATAAACTAGTCATAATTGGATCAAGGAACTCTGCCTACCATAGAATTTATTCCTTTCAAGAGGAAGGTACCAATATCCAAAGCCTCAACAACTGCCAGGCATGCTAAGAAACAGTCAAATAAATGGAAATCAAGAGGGATAGAGGGAATGAGAGAGAGAAAGACTTAAAGGTGATACAGGTATTAACCAGGCATAGGCTCTAAAATACCTATTATTAAAATATCAAAGAACATAGAAAAGATGAAATATAAAAAAATGGAATTTCTAGAACTGAAAGAGTGACTGAAATTAAGAATTCCACATATGGATTTAATTGGAGATCAGACACTGTGCAAGAGAAGATCAATGAACTGAAGAATAAGTCAGTAGAAAATACCCAGATTGAATAGCAGAAAGGAAGAAATAATGGAAAATAAAGGGCAAAAAAGCAAGTATGTGATATGATTAAAAGTTCTGATATGCAATTGGAATTCCAGTGGAAGTAAGGGAAAGAATAGGACAAAGGAAATATTTGAAGAAAATAAGCCAAAAACTTTACAGAACTAATGTAAACATACAGCTATAGATTCAGGAAAATAAACACACTCCAAGTAGAATGAATACAAAACAAAAACATATTTATCCATAGCATAATAAAAATTCTAAAAACTAAAGGTAAAAGTCTCCAACACTGCTAAAGAAGACAGAACTCTAAGAAGACAGAGCAATAGTAAGATGGACAATTATTTTCTCAATAGAAACAATGAAAGGCAGAGACAACAGAACACATACTTGAAGGACTAAAAGAGTCTAAGTCTCAATCTAGAATTATATAGTCAGTAAAAGTATCCTTTAAAATGAAAGCAAAAATTTAAACATTTTCAGACAACTTTGTTATTAGCAGAATTCAAATACTTCAGGCAGAAAGAAAAATGATCCCAGTAGTTAGCACGGTAATGTAGGAAGCAATTAATAACACAGAAAGGAAAAAAAAAACTATATGAACAAATCTAAGTAATTAAAGTCTGTTCAAAATGACAATAATCATGGTTTTGGGGTTAAATGGCATGAAGAGCAGGAGGGGTAAAATAGAGTTAAACTGTTCTTAGGTAGATACATTATCTGAAAAACAGTAGAAGTAATAACTTAAGGTAGATTCTAATAAATTAAGGGTAAGTGTTACAATGTCTAGGATAACACCAAAAGAAATATGTAATAATGTATAACTAGCAAGCTAATAGAGAAGAAAGCTGAAAAATAAAACAGTTTTGCCTTCTTTCAGATTAATCAACTAAGGAAGAAAAAAGAAACAAACTACAGATGGGACAAAAAAGCACGATGGTAGATAAGCTCAAACATATCTATAGTTACATGGAATATTGACATTTTTTAGTATCTCATGTGTCATGTTTTTCCTTTTGAACCTTGTAATCCAATGTAATTATAAATATCAATAATTATCTTTTAATAAATCTAATAATAAAAGAATCTATTCAATAGAAAAATATGACAATCCTATGTTATATACTGAGAATAACAGACATAGCAATGTATCAAATAAATACTAAATGAAAGGGAGAAATAGACAAATACATAGAAATGGGGGACTTTAAAACACCCCTTTGTAACTGACAAAATAAGCAACCAAAGCAATCAGTAGAGACACGAAGATCTGAATATCACAATTAGCCAACTTGACCTAATTGATCTATATAGAACAGTATATCCAGCAACTGCAGAATGCATTTTGTTTACAAGTTCTCAAGATCAATAACCAAAACACATCACATGCTTGTCTATAAAGCAAGTCTAAATGTATTTGAAAGGATGAAAATCATACAGAAGCTATTCCATATTTCAGTGGAATAAGCTAAAAATCATAAAATATTAACTAGAAAATTTGGACTCCAAATTGCTTCAAAATTAAATAATCTGTTTTAAATAGCCCATGGGACAAAAACAAGTTCACAGTGAAAATTAGAAAATCGTTTTAGTATAGTGATAATGGAAATATGATATTTAAAAATGTGGGATTATCGCTAAAGGAACTAAAGGAAAACTTTAGCTTTACTTGCATATAATAAAAAAAGATGGAAGGCTGAAAATCAATGATCTAAGATCTCATTCAAACAAGCTTTTTAAAATGTCAAATTTAACCCAAAGAAAATGGAAGGAAGGAAACAACAACAAAAGAATACAGTCAATAACACAGAAAACAGGTGTATAATACCAAAAGTTGCTTCTTAAAAATCCAGTAATTGATGAATCCTTAAAAAAAATAGAATAAGAAAAAATGAGTGGAAACACACAGTTAACCACATTAAGAATGAAAAAGGGAAAGTCCTATAGATCTTATATATTTCTTTAAATGAGGGTACTTTATAAATAACTTTAGGCCAATAAGTACAAGAATTTGAGAGAAGTGGACACATTCCTTCCAAAGTACAACTTACCAAAACCGATTAAAGAAGAAATTTAAAAATTGGAATAACTTTACATCTATTAAAGTGATTGAATCTATAATGAAAAATTTTCCCTCAAAGTAAACTACAGCCCCTTGTGGTCTCAACATTAAATTCTTCCATACAATTAAGGAAGAAAGAACAATCTTACACAAAACCTCCCAGAAAAAGAAGAAACACTGCCCAACTCAATTTGGGGCCAGCATACTCGAATCAAAAATCAGAAGAAAGCTTTACAAAAAAGAAAATTTTTAGACCAGTATCTTTCCCGATCATAGATACAAAAATCTTAAAATCACAGCAAATCAAATTCAGTGAGAGATAAAAGCTTAATATATTAGAAAAAGTTGGTTTTATGCCACAAATTCAAGGTTAGTTTAACATTTGAAAATCAAACAATGTAATTCAGGGCATTAAAAGATTAAGAAGGAAAAAATAATATGGTAATTTCAAAAGATGCCAAAGCAGTACTAGGTAAAATTCAACAGCCATAGAACTAAATTCTTACCAAGCTAGGAAAAGAATAGAACTTCCCAAGCTCAAAAAGAATATGTACAAAAACAAACAGCAACCTAATACTTAATAATGAAAACACTACCATTAATGTTCACCCTGTTCATCAGCTAATCTCTGTCCTTGCAGCATTGTTCTCATGGTCCTAGCCAGGCAACGAGGTAAGGCAAAAAATAAAGGCATACTGATTTAAAAGGAGGAAATAAACTAGTCATTATTCAAACACAAAGTGGTTATGGGCACAGAAAATCAAAAAGGATATATAGATTATAACAATTAGAGTTAGTAAATGAATTTAATGAAGTCACAGGAAACAAGTCAATATAAAATATCTATTTTGTTTTCATATATTAGCACACAAAAATTAAAAGGTGTATCATTTATAGTTACAGCAAAACCTCTCAAGTATCTGGCAATAAATATATAAGAAAAGAAAAGATGTGTAAGACTTCCAACACAAAATAATATAAAATATTACAGAAAGAAAATTAATTAGGGATGAACCCAGTTCACAGATTAGAAGACTCAATACTGTAAAAATGTTCAGTTCTTAAATTGATTTTCACACTCAACTTAATTTCAAACTCAGCAGGATATTTCATAGAAATCAACAGATGGAATCCAAAATTTCTACAGAAATGTATCCTATTCGTGTGGAGAAAAATAAACTTTAATCAATTCCCAATGGATCTTAATAACAAAATTTAAAAAGAAGCTTAAAAATAAAGCTTCTAGAAGACAATATGGAGAAAATCATCTACCTTTAGGGTAGGAAAATATCTTAAATTACACATAAATATTCATTTCCATAGATATCCATAAAGGAAAAGATTGATACACTGAACTTTTTCAAAATTAAAAACTTTGTTTATGAAAAGATAGCATTCTAAGAGAAACAGAAGAAGGCACAGAGTGGGAGAAGACATTTGCAGTATGCATATCTAATATCTACAATATATAAAGAAACTATTACAAATCAATAAAAAGATAATAAATTTTTAAATGGGCAAAAAGCTTAAACAAAAACTTCACAATGGCTTCCAAATAGCTAAGCTGATAAACAGAAGTCATCACAGAAAGGTAAAAGAAAATGATGCTTAAATACTAAAACACATAAACAGAATGGCTAAAAATAAAAACGTCGGGCATATGAGATGTTGGCAGAGAAGAACTAGACCTCCCATTATTGCAATCACTCTGGAAAATTCTTTGGCAGTATCCACTAATGCCTAATATATGCATCCCTAATAAGCCAGAAATTCTACTCTCAGGTATATCCCCAACAGAAATATATATGTACCCAAATGCCCACTACAAGACGTGTGGAATAATTTTTATAGCAACATAATTTGAAATAGCTAAAATTGGAAATAACTTGTGTATCCACCTACAGAAGAGATAACTAAATATTGATATATCCATATCACAGAGTACAACATAGCAATGACAACAACAAACCACTGCCACCCACAACAACCTGGATGAATATCACACCAAAATATTGATCAAAAGAAGCCAAAAACAGAAGAGTATATACCAGAGTGGATACCAGCCAAACAGAGAAGAGTATATATACACCAGTATATAGATCAAACTAATCCAGGGTGATAGAATTCAGAAAAGTAATTACGTTTGGGGGACATAATGACTGGAAGGATGTGTGATGAGGGCAGCTCTAGGGGTTCTGGTAGATTATCTTGATGTCTATGATGTTGGTAAGAGTGGTCACTTGGTAAAAAAAAATCATAGTTATACACTTTTGTATCTTATCACATGTAATTTTGAAACTTTCAGTATATAAGGTCATTCAAAAGTTAACTGACTGGGCTTATGTAAGATTGTATCACTAGAGGAAGTTAGGGGAAGGGCCCATGGGAACACTTTGAAATACTTGCACTTATGAGGAGTCTTTAAAAAAAGAAGTCTATTTTTTAAAAAAAAAGGAGTCTAAAATTTTTCCAAAATTCAAGGTTTTTGTTTGTTTTTGTTGTTGTTATTTTATGTTATAACAGTCTTTGTGATAATGCAGCACTGCCATCATTCTTGTTACAGTAAGTATAAATGCTCCAGAGCTAAGATACTGGCCTGGTAAGGAAAGAATCTATGGTTGTAGTATTTTTGCCATAGAAAAGTGTGAACGTATCTGGAACCTGGAAAAGTGGGGCTGAATCTCAGTAGTTCTAGGTGAGACCAACTGACCTTACCGGTTTCCACTTTCCAAGCATGGCCATTGCTCTCACCATGCAAAATCCAAAGAGTCCTGGAGTATGTCAAGCCTGACAGTAGCTAAGAAGCAGGCAAAGGTGGCTCCTAAGTTTTGTCCTTTAGGTAAGCCATCCTGTAAAGATAGCTCATTTGGAAGGATCCTTGGCCTCAGAGCACAGCGTCACCCCACCACCACCCAGAGTCAGTACAATGTGCTCCTTAAAGAAAAAGCTCCAGCTTTGATGATTTTCCTTCTGAACTATAATCTTGAATAAATTAATGCCATTGCTAATCTCACCCGGATGAACAAAGGCTGTCTGCAAACAACAGCACTCTTGTTTCCTGGACTGGTGACATTAAAATATCATCTTGTCTTTCATCATCTTTGTCTTTATCTTCAGTTATTCCTGCTGTGGGATGAAAACAGCTCAAGATATTACTCCTACTGAGTCCAGGTCCTACAACATATTTCTTTCCAACCAAGAAGTTGGGGCTTTCTGCTCTCTATCCCTTGGTCCAATTGTCATAATCCACCTTAACCAACAAATCCATCCTCCTCTCCACAAAGACGATTCAAAAACTATCATCACCTATGTAAAACTTGAACAATGGCTACTTTCATTCTCCAGACATATTCATCTCATAATTACATATGATGCAATCTGGGGAGGAATGTTTAATGGAATAAACATTCACTCTGAGATTTAACTACATGAGAATAGGATTTTGAAAATAATGCTCAGAATCCTGCTAGCTTGGCCCCAGACTGGCAGGGGAATGGCTGTTTCAACTCTAATTATTTTCAACAAGTTCCTGAGTACAAACAAAACATCCCAGACCTATCCTTGATCTAGCACTTACTGCCAGGCCCGCCGTGTGCCAAGTACTTTGGCTGTATTAGCTCATCTAGTCCTCATCTCTTAAGAGGTAGGAATTATTTTTATTCACATAAAACAAACAGGTAAACTAAGGCTTGAGGTCATCCAACTAGTGAGAAGATAGGGGATTACAATTCAAGAGTCCATTATCTTAATCACACCCTGGACTCCTATATGGGTTAATGATATCCCAGAGTGGGTGGCTCCTTACCTTTCTACCAGCTATTCTTCTGTGAGGATAATGATATCTTCTTGGATCTTACTCAATTTGTTTCATTCTTCTTATTCATAAAATTGGCTTTGCCCAAACCATACATTTTCTTTGCAGAATCACACAATTCCAAAGGAATTTCAGGCCTTGAGCTTTGGCTTTGGAAAGCAGAATGCAGAACTCAAGGAGGAACTAGCTCTCACTCTTATCATCCCATTTATCATCACTTCTACCAGTGAGGGAGGAAGTGCGCGATTCTTCCTCAAGACCCAACTACCAGCAAAACAACTGCCCCTCTGGAAAAACAATTTCGTGAAATGAAATTGGAGAAATGGAAATGGGGTCATGTCTGACATTGAGCATGTGACTGGCTCTGTTCTAAGCCATTTTATTTGTCATAACATTACTATACAGTGGTGCAATAGGCAGTGTAATTCATTCTCCTTCTTCCATCCCCAATAAAGTATCCATATTTTAGCCCCTGGAATTTATGATTATGTTATGTTACATGACAAAGGGGGATTAAAGTGGCATATGTAATTAAGATTGTTAATCTGATGACCTTAAAATAGAGAAATGATTCTGAATTACCCTGCTGGACCAATGGAACCCCAATGGTCCTTTAGAGTGGAAGAGGGCATCAAATTCAGTACTATTTTATGAGGAAGACTCAGCTGACCACTCTGGCTCTGCAGATGGAAGAAGGCCATGAATTGAGAAATGTGAGAAATCTTTAGAAACTGGAAAAGAAATTATCTTTTAGAGTCTCCAGAAAGGAATACAGCCTTCCTGACCTTTTGAATTTAGCTCAATGTGATCCATGTCAGATTTCTGACCTATAGAAATTTGAGTTAAGTCACTACATTTGTGGTAATTTGTTATAACAGGTAGGTTGTACAGGTAGGTTTTATTATGATCATGATCCCTATTTTTCAGATGAAGAAATTATGACAATAATCTCTATTTTACAGATGAAATCTAAGCATTGCAGAGTCTTGCCTATCATCAACCAATTGGTAATAGAGTCAGAACCTGAACCACAGTGTTGAGAGCCCACACTCTTAGTACATTTTATCTTCCTGCCAAAGTCACTCATCCCTATTATTTCTTTCATTACAAAAGAGGTTTTGTTTAACAAGTCTAATATTTATTGTGTAAAAGGAGGGAGAAAGAAACAATTGTTTAAGATTTTATTTATTCAGGAGAGAGAGAGAGAGAGAGAGAGACAGGAGAGAGAGAGGTAGAGACATAGGCAGAGAGAGAAGCAGGCTTCCTGTAGGACCCTGATGTAGGGCTTGGTTCTGGACCCCAGGATCACACCCTGAGTCAAAGGCAGATGCTCAACCACTGAGCCACCTAGGCATCCCAAACAATCTTTATTCAGTTTTCAGCATGCAAGTCTTTGATTGCCTTAGGTAACTTTATTCCTAAGTACTTTATTCTATTTTATGTCATTATAAATGGGATTATTGTCTTTATTTCTCTTTCACAAAGTTTGTTTTCAGTGTATAAAAACATAACTCATTTTTGTATATTGATTCTGTATCCCACAACCTTGTTGAACACACTTATTAGTTCTAACAGGATTTTGGGCAGGGGGTGGTGGAGAGTCTTGACAGTGTTCTGCATGTGAGGTCATGTCATCTATATATAGATAATTTTACTTCTTCCTGTTTTGAATTCCCTTTATTTCTTTTTCTTGCCTAACTGCTCTGGCTAGGACTTCTAGTACTGGGCTGAATAGAAGTGCTGAGAATGCACATCCTTTCTTTGTTCCTGATTCTTGAAAAATTGACACTAAGTCTTATTTAAATGTGTGGTGGTGAAGTCCTCTGAATTTGGGTGTTTCTTTTTTGGGAAGTTTTGGGTGACTGATGCAATCTCCTTACCAATTATTGGTTTGTTCAGACTTTCATGATTCAGTCTTGGTAGATTGTATCCTTCTCAGAATTCATTAATTTCTTCTAGGCTATCCACTTTGATAGATGATAACTGTTCATAGTAATGTCTTAGGATCCTTTTATTCTCCCTTTGTGGCATCAGCTATAATGCCTCCTCTTTCATTTCTTTTTTTTTTTTTTAATTTTTTTTTTTTATTCATTTATGATAGTCACAGAGAGAGAGCGAGAGAGAGAGGCAGAGAGAGAAGCAGGCTCCATGCACCGGGAGCCTGATGTGGGATTCGATCCCGGATCTCCAGGATCGCGCCCTGGGCCAAAGGCAGGCGCCAAACCGCTGCGCCACCCAGGGATCCCTCCTCTTTCATTTCTGACCTTAATTTAAGTCTTCTCTCTTTTTCCTTAGTCTAATTATACAAAAATCAACTTAGTCTCAATGATTTTTTTAAATTATCTGTTTCTTTCATTTCTGCTTTAATCTTTATTATTTCTTCCCTTTTGCTAACTTTGAATTTAGTTCTTTTTTTCCTAGTTCCTTGAGGTGTCAAATTAGGTTATTTGAAATCTTTCTTCTGTTTTGAGATAAATGCCTATCACTATAAAATTCTCTCTTAATATTGCTTTTACTACCTCCCATAAGTTTTGATGTGTTGTATTTTCATTTGTCTCAAGATATTTTCTAATTTCTTTTTTGACTTCTTTGACCCACTAGTTGTTCAAAGTGTGTTTATTTTCCACACATTTGTGAATTTTCTAGTTTTCCTTCAGCTATTGATTTCTAGTTTCATTCCATTGTGGTTGGAAAAGATCCTTGTTATGATTTCAATCTTCTTAAATTTGTTGAGACTTATTCTGTGACCTGTCATGTGATTTATCCTGAAGAATGTTCCATGTGCACTTGAGAAGAATGTATGTTCTGCTAATGTGGCTATATTTAATATTCTAATTCCTGGTGAAAAATATTTGTATAAATATCTTCTGGAGTCTCTAGTCTAAATGAAGTCTTCCATTTGTATAAAGATGCTCACCATCCCCATTTCTTCCTTCTGGGCACTCACAAGGATTGTGTTTCTCAGTCTCATTCAAAGTTAGGTTGGGTCTATGTGGCTAGGTTCTGGCCAATGTAATATAAGCAGAAATGATATACCCACTTCCTAGCTGGCCAAAACCATGCCTATTTAATACTCCTCAATCTTCCTCTCTCTCGACACAATTATGGAAACCACATGTTGAAGTCAGTGTACCAACGATGGAAGGATGGATAGACACCTCCCAAAAAAACTAACGAATCTTATCACATTGGTATGTGAGAAGAAATAAAACTTGTTTTTGTAAATGTATTATACATATTATTGCAACATAGTCCAGCCTAATTTTATTAACACAAATCTCTCAACAAGACTTTTGCTTTTCCTTCGTTATGCTTATCACATTTGTTATGAAATATACCACTTGGAGTTTGCTTATTTCCTGATTCCTCAGTAACCATTGTTCACCTGTGTTATAACTGGCCAGGTGGTAATTCAGTGTCGGTACACAACTGCTCAATGAGTACTTGTTCAATGCATGAATACATGGATATTTCACAAATGAATAAATCTACTCTATGATTTTTGTCTCTCACATTTCTGTCCTTTTTTGGTGAAAAACAAAGGCATATTTTGTTTTTGGAAGACAGGATCTCTACCAGGTACTAAGCATTGGCCTTTTTTTTTTTTTTTTTAATAAAATTTTAAGCAGTCTGCAACTGAAGTTTAAAAATGAGGATGGGTCAGAATGAGATTTTAGGGTTGATGAATAGATGTAAACAATAGTTAAGATTGGTCTCGTCTCATCATACCAGAACTAGTGGGAAAATAAAACCATGTCTTTTCAATTGATGAAGTTAAATAAAAAGAGGAAATCTTAAGATCCAAGATTTTAGTCACCAAATTGGGCAAGGAGGAAAAAATCTGTAACTAGAAGCCAAGGTAAGCTTGTTAGGATCTCACTCCTCTACCAAGAACTGAGGTGTTGGAGGAAATTGTTGGGTCTCTTGGGATGTGGGCACTTAAATTATGCTTAACTTACACATTTGCATTTAAAAGCATTCTTCTTTAAAAAAGTTAGCTATCTATCTCTTTTCCAAATAATCCCTGCCCTCTGGCTCCTGCATACTTGGGCCAAAGCTATGGGTATTCATGTTAGGATTCCAGATTTCATGCATCTCTGCTCAATCAACATGTACCTATTATAAACAACCCAAAATCCAGTTTGGCAGTAATCCCAAGGTCTCCAATCAAAAGGATCTTATTCAATTCCATCCTTTCGAAAAAGTGTTTATTTGGGTTATTTTTCTGTCACTTTGTCTTTGGTAGGCTCTACAGAATAAGCCAAATAGCTAATAATCTAAACCTTAAAACTTGTCTAATTGAATTGAAATTTCTATATTTTATTAGATATGCAGCCTGAACAGCAGTTTGGTAGCCTGCTACCAAATTAAATAACACCTTTGTATATATAATATGATACTATCCAGCAACTTCTCATTCTCAGAGATAATAGATCAGTAAGTTGAAACAAATTATTCAGTTGCAGACCCAGAGAAGTTTCACTCGATGGTTTTATATATCCTTCAATTGAATCAAGGCAAGGAATATAAGGCCTCTGGGCTCCTTGAATTGTTTCCCATATCCCTGACTTTTGGCTTCATATAAATAATTACCTTTTCTGGATTTCACCCTTATCCATTGTCCAACATGGTAGTATTTCAAAGCTTTAAACAATGCATATCCAAAGCTTCTGTGTGGATACAGGTGGACCTGAAGTCACATATCCAAGCTTTGATTATTATAGCTGGGATCCAATTCCAATTGGAAAAAGGGAATGAAAACAGTATTTGAAGGTACCTTTCCATCAGATGAATGCTTCCTCTGATAGATAAATAGAACATACTACTCACTGTTCTCAACTCACCTCCCTGCTGAAGTCAGACAAGCAAACAAAATCTCAGGCAGCCGTATGCCCCAGAATCCTCCCGACCCCCAGCATTTTATGTACCCCACACAGTGAAATTCTTGGATAAGTTGGCCAAGGAAATTCAATATGTTAGCAAGAATCCTATGGAAAGCTGCCCTCACTCACAGGCTTTTTCATAATATGGCTTCCAGGTAAGCTTTGGAAACATTAGCCATATGTAGCATTGGGATTACAAAGAAAATTCCACAGATGAAAGACAGAGTCAGGGGTCTTTTCCAGCCAACAAACCCAATGTCAATCTTAAACTATAATGTAGGATCTCTTTCTCAAACTCTAGGTTGCTCTATGAAGCCTTTTCATAGATTGGCACAAAGATGTAGATATCTTTTGCATTGAGTCATTAGACTGATGGCATAAAAAGCCAGGGTTGACCAATTTATATGAACTTTGTCCAGAAATTAAAAGGCAATGGGCACATCCAATGAATGTAATCAACAAACTTAAATATAACATGTGGGAAACACACATGACAAGCTTCAAATCAAATCTCTCCTCTGACCTCCAAAATGCCAAGAATGTCCCCTTTAGAACTGGACTGGACCATGGCCAATTAGGTCTGAATTCACTACATATGTTTTGGGAGGTGGGACTTTTGTCTGGACTCACTCTAATGAATCATTGGGCCTTCATGGAAATGCTCTAACTATAACAATTTTCAGGAAGTTGTTGGTTCTTGCCTTCTTTCACTTGTTACCCCTTAATACACCTTCTATGCATTACTTAGATTAAGGACTTTGTAAAGGAGGTCTTTGTAAGAGAAATAACTCAGGCAACAGTGCAGCAGAGCATGAAATCCCAATCTGGATGGTTGGCTGCTTTGTAAAATGTGACCGAGAATGGAGAAGCCAAAAACGGAGGTAGGGAACAGAGTGATGGAGCTCACAGTAGCTGATGGAAAGCTTCCCAACCATATCATGACAGTTGGCCTGTGCAGGGTTCTGAATGAAATCCATTATGTTGCCCACAGAGCATGGGATTCTGGCATAGTCTGTGCAAAAATGTTTCCCTCTGTGTGCTGTAAAAGTTATCAAAGCCTCCCACTGCTCTTCACCCTGAGAATGAAGGTCTAAAGCTAGAGAGCTTCAGTTCTCACAGTGCCCCCAATAAAGAGTTACAGGATCATTTTTAAAGGCAAGCAATTGTACAGCACTTTAGGTAAAGGTACAGTCTCCAGAGGCATTGCCACTCAAGGGCAAGTTGGTCTCAATGGCAACCTGCTATGGATTATGGGTGATTAATAACTAATGAAAGTCAAAGAACCTGAATCTGAGAATATTTTAAATAAATACACATTCTAATCCTACTACTAATAATGTCACCGCACCCACTTGTATTCTAAAGGATTCAGGAATTCCTGAATGGAAGGGAAAGAGGTAACTGCGTAATGCTAGGCAAGCATTGGTACATGTAAAACATGGCAACATCATGCATTACTTATTTCATGCTGAACAAGGTTGTTGAGATCTGCCAATATTTGGAGAACAAAAATGTCATTTTAGGGGGTGAGGCACCCTATGCCAACCATCTGTTGAAATGTTAGTTTCAGGAACAGAACCAGTACATAGCTTTATCCAAACTCCAGTTTAGCTGAAGAAAATGGAGGATACTATCTCCTTGTGTCAAAAGTTGGCTTTGTTGGATAAAATGAAGTAAGGCATTGCCGGGTCTTCCTGGACATGCTTCTAGTGAAAAAGATACTGGATCATGAAAGAACTGGACTTAAATGCAGGAATGAGGATCTAGTTCATTTAGCTTTACAGTATGTGAACATGAGGGTGCCTAAAACACATGAATGAGCTAGTAGTGGTGCTATCGCACAAAAGGCAGAGAGTCCAGAGCCGATCAGTCTATTCTTGTATGAGGATTGCGCGATGGGAAAAGAAGCCATGGTTCCTCATAGAGGATGAACCTCAGTATCACTGAAGTGCTTATTCGGGTATGAACAAAGCTATGGTCTTCAGGTACAAATCTTCACACCAAATCGCAAGCTCATTAAGTTGGGATCAGCACATTATTCAAAGCAACTTACATTCTAACCAGGAAGATGCCTTATTATTTTACAAATTATATCAGATAATCTAAACAAGGTTAAGGTAAAGGTTTTGGTTACAGAAACAATTAGGGGGGAGGCTCCAACTGTTGAATGAAATAATGATCCTGTGCTAAAATACTCATCATAGAGACTGGTCATCAGTGAGAAAAGACACTGTTAGTGTGCTCTCTGAAACTCCTGAGTTCATTTTTTTTTTTAACTATGCAGTCATCACTCCCTCAAAACACACACACACACACACACACACGCAAATAATGGCAACAAAACTTGTGAGAATTCCCTGCAGTGCTGGCTCTATCACTAGGGGTGGAAAAAGATGACGTTATCGTGCCCCAGGAACAGGGATCGGGGTCTACAGAGAAGCTACCTTGCAACTCAAATTCAAGAACAGAATTCCTAAGACACTGATACAAACAATTACACTTGGCCACACTAAGAGCTAACTGCCTGGAGAAAGGAAATGACTCTTGGAGAAAGAGAAAGGAAGGACTTAAAATAAGGCCAAAGAGTTAAAATAAAAATGGTAAAGTGTGACTATTTACTACTTCCAGACAGTGAGTATTCAGGACATTTGAAATACTGCACCAATTAAAAACAATGAGCTCAATCTTTTGATGACTGAGCCACTTTTAGAAATAGGAAGAAGTACCCATGAGGTTGGCAGTTCAGGAGCTGTGCCAGCGACACTCAGAGGGGCCCTTGTAGCCCTGTGTTCGGAAGGGTGCGGGACGCAGTGAGACCCCACTGGGAATGTCCATTGCTTTGACTCCAATTCACTCTCCACTGTCCACAGGGATCTCTCCCCTTGAAATAGTCTTCCACGCAGTTCAAAGAAATAGAAGTTTCTGGGGTGGGGCTGGTGGGGAGAACTGCCATGCACTTCAACAACAAGTGGATTTGGATCATTTCTTTCCAGATTTTAAACAATGGGAAGGGAGTCCCACATTTGGGTCACTGCCTTACATTAGGTGAGTTATGTTTGTGTCTCTTGGCCTAACTACCTCTCGTTAAAAAGATTGTACCCCAGTACAACTATGTGCTATTTCTGATCACCAACATCTGGGTGATCAGAAAGACTGTTTCTACTAAGTCCAAAAAAGGAAATGACTAGCTCAACAAATTTTTATCAAGACACACAGCCCACAGAGATCACCAAGCCTGCAGGAAGCCACAGGGGGAAAGGCGAAAACCCATTCAGGTATCAAAAATTAGGCAAAAATAAAGAAATGGAAACTATTTACAGAGAGGAGATCCAGCATCTCCGCCATCCCCTCACCAGCCCCCCCCCCCCCCGAAGATTTTAGCTGTCCTTACAAGTCAGTTAAAAATGTTTAAGGAACGGACTGCAGCATTTCTAATGCGGCTGTCACACTACATTTAATGCAGAAAAGATGTATTTTTAAATGATCCGGTTACTCCGAGGGCTTTGGCTTATAAAAAGCCTTTTTTATTGAGATTCTAAATTCCAGTCTGAATAACCTTTCAATTTGTTCCAGTAATTTTTCCCCTCCTGCATTTGCATTGGCAATACAGCTGGAGTCATTTCAAAGCCCAGGCCCTGAGCACTGAGCCTTTTGTACCCAGTCTCCCCCTTCAGCATAGACTGTGGGTGCCAGATTTGACATTTCTATGAAGCTGTTTGCACAAGAAAAACCATTTACTTTTCAAAGATCAAGATTAAAGTGAGCTTAGGAAAAGAAAGAGAGAATGTAGTATTTTTCATTACTCTAGTGATTACCTGGGGGCTGAGGTAGGGATTTGGACAATGAATTAAGTCACTTCAAGATTTCTGGAGTAGTTAAAAGTGCTGCAAACAAATGTGGCTCTTGGTTAATAACTCTGTCTACACCCCAAAGCCCATGTTTATCTCTAACCATCACTTCCCTTTGGACTCTATTTTGAGCCTCCGACTGGAACATTTTCCCGCTTGAGGGACACTCATGACAAAATTTCAGTGTGGAGATATGTACAACATGTGAACACTACCACTTTTTATGTGGCATCTTCTTCCTAGATATCAACAGAAAAAAGAGACCCTTGCAGAAATGGGAACATTGTGCAGGGATTCTTGGTAATTCCAAAAGAAACCTGGTAGGAGGATAACAAATGTGGATCAAAGCACTATCCCATACCCAGCACAGAAATAGTTTTGTCCAGCTTTTTTTTTTTTTTTTAATCTGAGTAATAGGCCACCATTCCAATTGTGGGGACACTAGGTATTTTGAAGAAAACAATACTACTCGAGAATCTGGAAACTACTTGTGCATTTATTTTGTTGGAATAGAGTTAGTCCTATAAGATTCTTAATGGTAAATTCTAGCCCCCAAAATGAATCTTGTGTAGATGGCCTTGAACAAGGCAAACTTCATGGTAAAACTTTTAAATGACCTTTTATAGGGAATGAACTTCTCAACATGTGTTCACATCGTTTTGTTGTTGTTGTTTTAAAGATTTCACCCATTCACTCATGAGACACACACAGAGAGGCAGAGACATGGGCAGAGGGAGAAGCAGGCTCCCTGCAGGGAGCCCGATGCAGGACTCTATCTCAGATCCCAGGATCAGGCCCTGAGTCGACGGCAGACGCTCAACTGCTCGACCACTGAGGCACCCAGGTGTCCCCGTATTCACATCTTTTAAGCACATGTTCTGAACAGGAGCTAGGTATGCTGGGTACAGAGAGAATGGGGAAGCCCAGTTTCTTGCAAACAACTTTTGGCTTCTTGTAGTTAGTAGGGCTCATTTTATTTTCATTAAGATCACTAGTTTTCAAAACCTTAACATAACCAGCTTCTCATGTAATTTGTTTTTGACCCATTCTTTTTAGCAGAAGCTAACATTTACAGAATATTTTTACATGTGATTGACATGAATTATTTTATTAAATACTCACATGATCTATAAGGTATATATTATAGCTATTCCCATTTTATAGATGAAGGCTAGAGTAGTTAATTTGCCCAAGGCCATAGAGGTAGAAAAATGGTGCAGTCAATATTTAAAGACCGCATAATTCTCAAAGTGTGTTCATAATCAATTTGTCTCTCTGGCCCATCTATATACAGAATACTTTATTCTTTCTTTTACTTTTTTTTTAATAGCTTTTGACATTGTTGCATTGCTTTTACATTTTTTTAATTACTATTGAAGCATAATTGACACATAGTGTTATATTAGTTTCAGGTGTATGGCATATTGATTCAACAATTCTGTGTATGACTCAGTGATTACTGCGGTAAGTGTAATCATGATACAACATTATTACAATTTTATTGATTATATTTCCTATGTTGTCCTTTTCATCCACATGATCTATTTATAACTAAAAGTTTGTACACCTTAATCCTCTTTATCTCTGATCCACTTTTGACTATCAGATGATCTTTTTTTGATGGACTGTACTTATTTTTGTTGGTAGAAATAAAGACAATGTATAGGACCAGAGATAATTTTTAAGGCCTACAAAGAAATTTCAGTTCAGTTGCCAAAAAGGCACTATGAAAAGATTCTGACTTCTTTTCACCGTGGCCCAGTTCCATTTAAATCCAGAACAGAGAATCCTGCTGCCTCTGCCTTTAGAATTGACAGCTCATACCTTTGAGAACTTGCTGTGACTTTGTGGGAGGCAATTCAACAGCTAAGGGCTAGAGTTCTGGAGTCCACTGGCTTGGTGTTAGGATCACATTCTTCCACCGACCAGTTGTGAAACCTCGGACCAGCGACTTTCCAACCCTATTTAAGGGGCTGCTGATAGTACCTACCTCACTGGGCTGCTATAAGAATCATGTGAGACAACTCACAGAAAGCACTTGTCATAAAACCCAACATCCCCTATAAAGTCCATTACATCAAAATTTAATCTTCTTTTAACTATTTGCCATTCTTCTACCAACTGGTTAGCCAACGTTTCATAAATTATAAAACACTAAGGGTATAACCATGTGTATCGGAAAAAAATAAAGCCCCGCATCTTAACTGTTATTTATTTGAGGCATTCTGTGGAGCAGTGCTGCCCAATAGAACTTTCTGGAATGAGGAAAACATTATATATTGGGCTAATGTGATTACCATGAACTAAATATAACTACTGAATGCTTGAAATGTGGTCAGTGTGATTGAGGAACTAACTTTTGAATTTTCTTTAATTTTAATGAACTTAAATGTGAACTTAAGTACCCATATACGGCTCACAGCCACCAAACTGGACAGTACAGTCAGCCTGGGAGTGTGCAAAAACAGGCTGAAGAGCACAAATCAACAAAGAAAAAACAATAGTGGGAAAAACCACGTTTGGACAAGAATGACTGCTTAGCACTCACCCAGCAAACATTTGAGGGGACATAAGGGGTTGGGCAGCTGAAGGTGACAAGCTATGTGAGTCAGGACAAATCTGAACCTCATTCCCCAGTACCCCCCACCCCCTGTTGCCCCAACTATGATTAGTTGGTACAGGGAGATCATAAAGACTAGGAAAGGGTTCTGCTCCTTAAGGAGCATGCCTGTGTCACACACAGGTGAGGAACACGCAAGCTTCCCCATAAACACACAATTTAACATCATGGCTAATGTGATGCTTTTGGTTGGCCTGTTTGTGGTCATCCATTCAACTAGGGCCTAAAGTATCTCATAAAGCACCCTTGTTGTGGGGTGGGACTTACAAGGATAGAGCAATAGCTAAATTAACATGACTTAGCACATGCTAAGGCCCTTTCATACATCTCCTCCTCATTTAATCTCCTAGCAATCCAGGATGAAATCAGTATTATAATTTGCATTTTACGTAGACTATAAACTGAGGCATGGAGTGGTTGGTTAGTAACTCAGCCAAAGGCACACAGCAGGCACATCAAATCCGGCTCGATAAAGTCTCCATTCAGAAGCAGTACTCCTGAGAACCACACCAATAAATGGAGTATGGCTTAGAACAGAATGCTACTAGCCTAATAGGGAAGGTAGGTCAGACACAAGACAAGGTAGAAAGTGGTACATATGTTGTCAGGGGGAATAAGAGAAGAGGTCACAAGGAAATGGCTTCTGGGCAGTTTGGATGTAGAGCATGTGGCTAAGTGAGTTAAGCAAGTCATTTTCCAGAAGAGGGAAAGGCTTTGATTCATCATGACAAGATTGGGACACTCTCTGCCCCATTAGAGGAAGCACTCATGTACCTTCATGCCTCTGCACCTTTCTTCCTCATCCTCCAGCATCCTGACTCATCCTCCCCCTCCTTTAGGTCCTTTTCTGCCTGTGGCTTCTCCCCAGCACCCTACCACTCTCTGGCACTCTCAGAAACTGGCTGGTTATGGGGTCAATAGGAAGGAACAAAATTTCAAAACTGGACACCAGACACCACCAGCTACTTATGGCTTGTTCCAGGTACTTGCTCACACCCTTGGGTTTTGTCATTCCTTGATGCCTTTGTCTTACTTTTATCTTAAGTCTTTTGGGCAGGTTCAGTGTCTGCTGTTGTCTCTAGGAAGCACGCTGTCAGTATTTAGTAACTGCTAAATAATAATAGTAAGCACAGCCTTCTTACCCAAATGCTTCCTCTGGTTTCATTAGTCTTCAATATCAAACCCTCGCTGAGCTGCCTGCATTTATGAGGTTGTTAGTGATTTGTGCAACTCTCTAGCCCATGCATCCTTGTACTTGCATAAACGGTTATATTTGGAGGAAAAACCAGTGGCCTGCATATATTTGGGAAGAGAATATATGCAGGCCACTGCCTGGGTACCAATTTATAAAATGCATCATAAGAGATAAAAAGTCTTAGGCAAATGTATTTATCATCTCTATGCTGTTAACATTTTTCCCAGTCACATTGCATCTCACTCCCCAAATGTTCTAATCATGTTTTATTCTGACTGTAGGAATTCTGCTCACTTGAACGTTTTCATCTCTTCAAAGACAACGGCAAGCAGGAGGCAGAAATTCTGTTTTAATCCTCTGCTTGCCCTCCCGAATGTCAAGTATTTGTGTTCAGCATTTTCGAAATCAATAGGGACCAAAAACATATCACAGTGAATATCAGATCATTCGGAGCAGAATATTAAACATGTCTTAATGTTTTTCTACGGCAACTTTTAAGCACAGGACGGGCCACAGAGAGAGCTGAAAGTTTATGAAAACAGACAGTGCTTGCTGTATTCTATTTCCCTTTGTCTGGAAGCCAGTTCTTTTGAAGGAGTTCAAAGGAAAACAGGATCGTGATTCATCTTCTAAACAAACAACATCATCCCTGTGTGTCAATAAGTGAACCTTTCCCCCAGCTCCTGATGTCCAAACCCCTGCTCCCCCAATTTGCCACTCACATTCCCGAATCTGCTCCCTGGTTACAAATCCGCTATTGTTGGCATTTCATTCTACAGCCACAGGCAGTTTCCTGGGAAGCACCGCAAGGAATCAATTGTCGCTACACTCTAACAATAGCTCGAAAATATTGTTATTTGGATTGTCCACAGTCGGTTGTCTTAAATGAAGGTAAGGAACGAGCAACAGCAGCAACAGCAGAGTGAAAAGGGGCAATGTGCATTACTTTCTGTTTGTGGAAAGTGTTGCTAAGATAACATATTGGGTGTAATTTAGAAAATAAGAATGAACAACAGGCCAACAAATGCCGATCCCTATGCCCATCAGTGAAATGCGACTCTGGAAGGAAAAAAAACTAAGTCTGGCTAAGAGAAAAAGGAATTAGCTGCTCCATCTTCAAGATATTTAGCAAACACCCTTCCCTCTCCCCTCCCCCACTCCCCTCTCAGCAGTGGCTTTGGCATCCTTTAAAACGGGTGATTTGAATTCATGGAAGGTAGTTAGGAAAGGACCAGAAGTATCTTGCCTACAGCACTCTTGCTCTGACTCTCTCTCTCTGGAATGCATGAAAAATAAGTTAAGTGTGCGTACTGTTCCACTCCCTTCCAGGCCAGAGGAGAGGGGGCACCTTGCAGCCAGGGACGGGAAAAGCAGGAAAGAGAAGAGGCCAAGAAAGGGTAGCAAACAGGCATGACTGTGAGCAGACTTTCCGTGCAGACGGTCGGAGGGAGACTTTTCTCCACAAGCTCAGAATCTTTCCTTGTGCCTCAAAACTGGAGAGATTAGGAACTGCTGATGCTACTGCTACCAAGAGCCCACCTTGGAATGCAGGCCTGCTTTGAGGAAATTCCACAGAGGTCAAGAACCTCCTGGAAGCACGCAGATTCTTATTCCTCTTCTGAGTCTCAGGGGGGTATTAACCGAGGATGCCATGGGACCAGGCTCTTGCAAGAGGCACCCCCACCCTCCAAAATCAGAGCATCTCTCTCTTGTGAGGCTGTCTGTTCCCCCAAGTCCATGGTCTAAGCCCAGTCCTGAGGAGAGTGTGAGAAAGGGACTGCACTGGCCAATAAAGCTTAACCACTTAGTCACCAGGCCCAAGAAATGGTCTCCTGACATTCTTTTATGGTTCCACATACTTGTAAAGGCAGAAAGGGAGCACGAGAAGAGCTACACGTGACCATGCCACCCAACCGCCCTCCCAGAGTGTACTCTTACTCTCCCTGCGGTCTCATCACCCACCTGCCTTCTCCGAGAGAGCTCCACTGAGAGGAAGGCAGTCACACCACACACAAGCTTCACAGGGACACAGACCCGAGTTTGAAGAAGCTTCTCTGAGGCAGAGGGTCTCACACTTCATTGTGGATAATAATTATCATCATGGATACTTGTTAAAATACAGACATGTGGGGACTGAGCCCAGACAGAGTTAGAAGCTTTAGAGGATGGGGCCCGGAACCTGACTATTGTAAAGAGACTGCAGGAGACTCCAAAGCCAGGAGGCCTCGAGTCACAAGTTCAGGAACACTTTCTCCTTAGCACGCTCCCCAAGCAAAAGCCTGTGGACATTCTTGGACCTGTAGGAAACAGGCCAAGAGATAACAGAAAGTAAGAAAGGATGCTTTTTTAACATAATACTGCCAGCTTATTTAAGAGACCACACTCATTTCAGCATCCTTTAAGATGTCATCTGGAGGGGAACCTGGGTGGCTCAGTCACTTAACCAGCTGCCTTGGGCTCGGGTCATGATCCTGGGGCCCTGGGATCAAGCCCCAAGTCGGGCTCCCCGCTCAGCAAAAAGCCTGCCTCTCCCTCTCCCTTTGCTGCTTCCCATGTTTGTGTAATCTCTCTCTCTCTCTCTCTCTCTCTCTCTCTCTCTCTCTCTGTCAAATAAATACATAAAATGTCATCTGGAGAGTTTAGTCATGGGAGGAGAACTGGGGTCTTCTGTGAAGCAGAAGAATAGAAGACATGGTCTGCCCAGTGATGTGTTGATGGTTAGTGCACAACCAGCCACAGGCTGGATGAATCCTACCAGAGAAACAAAACCCTTCTCCCAAGAGACAACCTATGGAAAAGCAAACAACGGGAATTCCCAAATCAGTCGATGAAGGAAGACAAATGCATTTCCATGCTTTGCTGATAGCATCGAGCCTCATAGGCTTTGAAAAGGCTTCCTCCCTGTCAGTACAGCCAAAGTGGACTCCTCGCTGGTCACACAGAACATCACTGCTCCCCAGGTAGGGATCTTCTCACCAATCATCCCAGGACAAAATGTGAAGGCTACAATGAACTTGGGGAGGGACTGGCCCAAAGCACAGATAACACCAGTCATTATTTATAAAGTTACAGCTGTCAGCAGCTATAATTGAGGCTACTAAGAAGATTTTATCTGAACTTGGGGACCACCTGTGAACTTGGGGAGGGACTGGCCCACCTGTGAACTTGGGGAGGGACTGGCCCAAAGCACAGATAACACCAGTCATTATTTATAAAGTTACAGCTGTCAGCAGCTATAATTGAGGCTACTAAGAAGATTTTATCTGATTATATGATGGAGTTACTAGAAGAAGCCAGGGCACAGAGATTTGAGAAGAAGCAGGAGAGGAATCAAATCAGAGAGAAAAATAACAATCAGGAACACACCAGCTCTTCGACCTTGGCCAGCCCTCCCACCTCTCTCCCCAGCCCCTTGGACCATGCAGGGACACAGTGAAGAGAGAAAAGAGAAAGAGAGGCATAAATATGAGGAAATAGGAAAGCAAGTTGTCCTTTCAGGAGTGAGCATCAGCCAAAGCAGAAGCCATAATGAAAATTAGTTGATCACCTGACTCACCAAAAGTTTTAAATGTCGACATGGCAAAAGCCACTATCATGAAGATCAGAAGGCAAATAAAGAAGTGAAGAAAATATTTGTGGGTGATGGCAAAAGTTAATCACCTTATATAAAAAGGCCTCTTACAAACCAATAAGGAAAAAGATGAATTCCTTAATTTGAAACAAAAGGAAGCACAGGCCCCAGTAAGTCGTTCACAGAGAAGGAAATACAAATGACAATATGAAATCTTATTAGTAATTAAAAGAATTGCAAAAAAAAAAAAGGCAATTCCATTTATTTTGCAATTGATCACCTAAGGTATTTTATTTTTAACAGCTTTATTGTCATACAGATGATATCCGAAGAACTGCCTATATTTCATACATACAATTTGTTGAGTTTGAACATTTGCAAACACCCAAGGTACCATCACTATCATTAAGGTAATAGACAAGCCCAACAGCTGAACGTTTTTCAAGCTCATCTCAACCCTGAGCTCGCAGGTGATGGGAAGGTGACACCAGCACATGGCCAGTGGACACATATAGTGTTTGGGCTCTCTCTTTTTTTTTTTTTTTCTTTTTTTGGAGAAATGCCTTTCTTTATTCATATTTATTTATTTATTTATTTAAATTGTATATATTTTTAAAGAACTTATTAAACTCAACAGCAAAGAAACAAACAATCCAATCATGAAATGGGCAAAAGATATGAACAGAAATTTCACCAAAGAAGACAGACATGGCCCAGTCTATCACTGAAATTATGTTTTTACGAACTATTGCATCACATGACAAAGTGGTAATGATGCAATAGAAAAGAAAGAGTGGTCAAAATGCAAAATGATTGTAAAGATGGTAGGACTTTCATTTTGTGACAAACATGCATGGGAAAAAGGCTGGGACAACTACATCAGGAATTTGGCCATGTGTTCTCTAGGAAGAGAATGTTCATAGAAAAATTTGTTTTTCTCATATTTTTGTCATTTTTTAGAACAAAAATAATACGGCAAAGCTGTAAAAATACACCAAGAAAGAGAAAGGAGTGGAATTGTCATGCAGCGGCGGAGTAGGGGGTTGCAGAACAGATCCTCTCAAAGGGAAGGGACCTCAACTCAGCTAGCTGAGTCTCAGATTATTTCTCAGAGCAGCTCCTTGCGTCTGAATTTTGGCACTTTGGGTGTGTGGACCACAAAGCATCCTCTAGCTGTCTTGTCACAGGACCTGGGTGGTGGGCCCCCTATATCCTTTTGTTAATGGGTCCTGTCGTCACCAAATGCCAACAGGTGGAGCAGCTAGTTGATGAGAACCCATCACAGTCCAAGGAAAATGGGCAAAATAATAATAGTGCACAGTCTTCCTTAAAGTTAAATGCATTCAATTCAGAGGACCGTCTTTTATTCTGAGATAATATACTGCCTATACTTTAGTATTAAATGTCCCTTCTCTGTGAGATAATAGAGAGTTGATAATGGTTGTTTTATTTTGTTTTTCTTAACATCCTGACCAAGCACAATAAAGATGTTCCAACCCCATGCTACTGCATATTTTTTTTCTTCTGATATTTTATTGGTCCATGAAATCCAGATATCTGGCAGCCAACTCGTCGACCTATAAGCCCTAATTAAAAAGAATTGGCAATTTCATTTGTGGGAACAAAACCTAAATGGCTTTTTTCTTCAGGCCCTTGCTGGGTAAATTCTCAGCAGAGGATGATAGATAACCACGTTAGAGTTTAACGGTTTGGCTGGGCAGAGACATCTGTAAAATAAGAGTAACTCTTTCCAAAACGACTGCTAGAGACATGCAAATCCGCCTGCAAAATGAAAGGAACTGGTAACTGGGCTGCAGCCCATCCTGGCTGTTGGAGATTTGAAACAGGTAATTGGGCTGGAGTCCATCCTGCTTGTTGATGGGCTGTGTCCAGAGAGCTGAGGGCTATGAGTTTCTTTCTTTGTCTGGGGAGGGGTGGTGGTATGAGTTTCTAAGAAAGTCTGGGAAGTACCATTGTGTTGATGGAAGCTTCTTTAAAAAAAAAAAAAAAAAAGATTTTTATCTATTTATCTGAGACAGAGAGAGAGCACACACAGACGGGGGAGGGGTAAAAGGAGAGGAAGAGAGAGAAGCAGACTCCCTGCTGAGTAGGGAGCCCTGATGCAGGACTCAACCCCAGGACCCTGAGACCATGACCTGAGCTGAAGGCAGACACTTAACTGACCGAGCCACAGAGGTGCCCTGATGGAAGCTTGCTTGTAACCACTGTCTAAAGAGCCACCTGGCTGACCAGGGGAAAAGGAGGCAGGGAACTTGGGAGTCTCAGTACCTATATCTGCATCTGGCATCCCTGCTTGCTCCACAGGCAGGGTGCCTAGCAGTGCAGCAGGACATGGGAAAGGGGGATGTGTGAGCTGGCCTTCTCTCAGAATGCGCTCCTCACTAGACAAGTTCACTTAGGAGAAATTCTTAGAGCAGGGGGTGGGGGAACAAATCTGTACACGGCATCAATAGAAATTAATATTACTAACTTAGCTAGCTATCAGCTGTTTGTGATGAATGGCATCATGGTGACTTGTGGGATGTTCACAGAGTCAAAAGATGCAGAGAGCTTGCTGAAGACCTCCACTGAATTCATACTTAAAAGTCAGCTCTTGAAGCTAGGAAAAAAAAAAAAAAGCTGCCAATGTGAGCACTTTACTAAGTACATTGTAAATAAATTAAAACTATGTCCTTCTGGCAAAGGCAGCCGCACCCCCACTTGCACAGACCCTAGAGCTGGCCCTTCTCCATGCCACTGAAGTCTGAAGGAATTCAGCATTTGCTCATTTTCATGTTAATAAACTAAGGACTTTGAGCTAGAGATTACTATAATTACTTTTCTTTCTAAGCTGTCTGCTGAGAATACACTTTCGGCACCTTCCCCTGGTGCTCTGATAACCTCTTCCCAGCAAGGCGAGCTAATATGGCCAGGCCTCCATCACACAGCCCCCCCGGCCCCCCTTCTTGCTGAACTGAACGCTGCCGCCATGTGTGACTGGAAGCTAATCAAGTGAACCCCCTGCAATATGTTCCTTTGCTGATTATACACATTGGGCTATTTATGTGGCATCCTGGAGCCAATGGGAAGTCACCTGGCAGCAAAAGTGACCAGCTGCTGCCGAAATCTGGACGGGATACCCCGGGGAGGGGACGGGGAGAGTCAGTCCAGAGTGGGACCACGCTTTTAGCTGACAGGGAGGCTATTGCTGTGGCCCGCAATGGATATTTCAAAGACAGGTACAGCTCTGTCAGGGTGCAGTTTCATTTTCCTTCATTTAGGGGTCAGCCATATAGGGCTGGAGAGGGATCTGGATGGTTGGGACCCAGGTGTCTCTTTTCTAAGAAGTGACAGAGTCGACCCCATTAGGGGCGGGGGCTACCATGTTTATAGAGTCATTTATTTATTTTTATTTATTTTTTTAAAAGATTTTATTTATTTATTCATGAGAGAGAGAGAGAGAGAGAGAGAGGCAGAGACACAGTCAGAGGGAGAAGCAGGCTCCCCGCAGGGAGCCCGACGCGGGACTTGATCCTGGGCCTCCAGGATCACACCCTGGGCTTAAGGCTGCGCCAAACCACTGAACCACCCGGGCTGCCCTAGGGTCATCTTTAAACACACCAAACAAACTAGAGAAAAGCTTAATTGACAAGCTTTATACTTCCTTGCCATTTGCAGACCACAAAATACCATAAAATATAACCAGTTATCAAGTGAGCAGGAAAGGCAACCTCTCAACTGAGCGGGGCTTTGCTGCATTATCCCTAAAAGGTAACCTTCCTTTTTTTAAAAAAAGATTTATTTATTCATGAGAGATGCAAGACTGAGAAAGAGAGGCAGAGACACAGGCAGAGACACAGGCAGAGGGAGAAGCAGGCTCATCACAGGGAGCCCAATATAGGACTCGATCCTGGATCCCGGGATCATGACAAGAGTCGGAGGGCACTCAACCGCTGAGCCAACCAGGCGTCCCTAAAAGGTAACCTTCAGGAGACTCGTCTGAATCCTTCTAGAGGCAGTTTAAGTTTTTCCCCCTCTTATTATAGACACAATGGAAATGAAAAAGCAAGACAAATCAAACAAAACAATACAAAATCTACTCCTCGGGCCCTAATAAATGATATGTATGAAGTCATATTATCCTAATTTTCCGTTTGATTTCTCAGCATTCACATTTGTTCCTCAATTAGATCTAATTCTGCTATCAAATCACAAGCTGCCTGAAGGAAAAGAATATTTGGTCTAATTAACTGCCCCTAAAACAATGACTATTCATCACTAACACCACTAGCCAGGGGACCTGCTCCATGGAATGTGTGCTCAAAATGAGCTATTGGCACAAATGCAATGATAAGAGTGATGGGGGTGATGACGTTTACTATGTGTTGGACCCTGTTTGGAGCACATGGATTCATCAGTGACTAAGCTAGAAAGACCTCCATCCCTATGATGCTAACTAACATTCTATGGGACAGGAATAAACAACAAACCTGTCAAATAAGTAAATAAATGGTGTATGTGAGTAGGTATGTGAGACCTACATACACCATAGTATGTGAGAAGGTAATATCTCAAAAGCTATGGGGGAAGAAAACTAAAACAAATTAAGAGAAGTTATTGAAGCAGACTCAGTGGAGAGATGTAATTTTTCTTAAAGATTTTATTTATTCATGAGAGATACAGAGAGAGGCAGAGACATAGGCAGAGGGAGAAGCAGGCTCCCTGCAGGGAGCCCGATGTGGTACTCTATCCCAGGATCCCGGGATCCGACCTGAGCCAAAGGCAGACGCTCAACCACTGAGACACCCAGATGCCCCGAGAGATGCAGTTTTAAATAGGCTTTATCGAGATAGGAACATCTGGGCAAAGACTTAAAGGAGGTGAGAAAGTTAGCTGTGCACATATCTGAAAGGAAAGTATCCCAGGCAGAGAGAACAGCCAGTGCAAAGGTCCTGAGGCAGGAGAGAATATCTGCTTGTTTCAGAGTACTAAGGAAATCGGCTGGGCTGGAAGCACAGAAATGAAGAGGAGAATAGGAAGTCCTGAGAGCCACCAGGTGGGCAGGTAGAGCAGGGCAAGTGAGATGGGGTTCTTTATAAGGAACCCTTAACAAAGGTTCCCTCCTAGAGAATGGGAACCATCAGAGGATTGTGAATGGAGAAGAAATGTGAGCTAATATACATTTTCAAAGAATCACCCTAGCTGCTGTGTTGAGAATGGATTATGGGGAAAGAGGTTCCAAGGAGGCAAGGAGGCTAGTCAGGTGGCTGCTATAGTAGTCCACATAGTTGGACTGGGGAGGCAGTTTGTGGAGGTGGGATATGTGTGTGTGTGTGTGTGTGTGTGTGTGTGTGTGTGTGTGTGTGTTGGAGGCTGGGTATAACTGAAGCAGAGTCAACTGGATTTACAGATTGACTGGATGAGAGGTGTGAGAGAAAGGGAGGCATCAGTGGTGACTCCAAGCTTCTGGTCTGTGCTACCAGAAGGACAGCATTGCCATCTGACATGAGGGTGGTACTTGAGAGGGCAGCAGGCTGAGAGGAAGGTGAGGAACTGAGCTGTGGGCAGGAAAAATCCAAGATGCCCAGGAGACATCCAGGTGGGGAGAAGGGGCAAGAGCTAGATCAACAAGTATGAGCCTCAGAAGAGGTACATCCCCTGGACACACAGGTTTGGGAGCTGCACGCGGAACGGAACAAAGCATGTGGAAGTGAGATCCCCACCCAAGGGAGTGGTTGTGGACAGAGGAGAAAGCAGTACCAAGCACACATCTGGAACATTCAAGGTCAAAGGAATAAGATGCAACCAGAAAGAACCTTGAGGAGAGGCTGGTGAGAGGGGGAAACCAAGACACTGGAGCTCCCTGGCAGCCAAGTAAAGAAAACACTCAAGGAGGCGAGATCATCTGTGTCAAATACTGCTGCTAAGGAAGCAAGGGAAAGGCTACAAACTGTAAGATTTAACAAGGATCACTAGACTTACTAGCATTTGTAAGCACAGGTATAACTGTTGTGAGCCTTCTCTTTGTTGGGTGTTGGTCAAGTGCTCTATGGATATTACCTCCGTGGATCCTTACAACCACCCACAGAGCCCATCTTACTGCCACCATGATGCAGGCTGAAAACTAAGGTCTGGACAAGTAAAGTGAGTGCAGCCAAGGAGGGAGAAAACAAATGTCAGTGCAAACTTCATGGAGTCCAACATCTGCGCTCTTAGCAACTTCCTTTCTCGCCCTCCTCTTTATCCTTCCTAGACATTCCCAGGAAAGGAGATAGAAGGAAAGGAGGAGAGAAAAAGTAAAAGGTAGCAAATAAAAAATGAGTATGGAGAAGAGGGAGGAAAAAAGGAAATAAATGAAGGGCTCTTTGTGGATACAAATGGCTTCTATTTGGGCTAACAGCAGCAGGTAATTTGGAAGACACAGGATATTTAGAATGAATATCTGACCAATTAACAGAAAGTAAGGAATAAGAGCTCCTTGCTCTTGGTGACAAAAAGCTATATCTGCCATTAATTAAAGATTTATCTGCTAATCCTTTTCTTCTCTTTTTAAAGGCCAGTGTGTTTCTTATAAAAATGAAAAAATATGAAACCTAAGAAGCTGCCTACGTTACACAAAAGATAAAAAATAATTGAGAGGGAAATCAAGTATATCACTGAGGGAGAACATTCTGGTTAATGGCAGTACAAAACAAAAAAAAATGCAGTGTTTGCCATGGTTTAAAAAATATATCTGTTGGGGAAGGTATTGAGACAAAGGGTGACCGTGGGGGTCTGTTTATTGAAGAATCATTCTCAGTAATAAAGTCTTTCTAGTGATTGTGTGTATCTAACACCAGTGTGATTTCTCTGGAGGAGCAGCTTGCAAAAGCACTGCATTCAATATCCCCTTCGAAAATCAAATTCAGCCGAGTGTGGAAGAGACTCAACGTTTAGAAAGCCAAATCGCTCTGTCAACATGATTCCTACAATGACTCCTGCAAGCACATGCCTTCCTGTTCAGTGTCATGCCTCCAACACAGAACAAGCATTAAATTATTATTTATTGAAGAAGCTGAATCCAAGTTATTCCTTTTGGTTTAGATACTTTTGGATATATTACACTTTTGGATATATTAACCAGCCAGTTTTAGGATAATCGATTTCCTGTTTTCCCTTCTACCAGCATGTTTTATATCCTTTGGAAAAAACTTGGACAGTGTTTTCCCAAGAAAAAGGAAAGTCCCACTTGAATATCAGAATATATTGAGTGCTTCTTCCTGACACTCAGATAGCTACTTGTAAAGACCATAGATCAGAGTGCCAAAAACTTTCTTGATTTACAGTTACTCCAGGCCAAAATATCTAATAGTCCTGCTTATTAAGTAGCTGTGCTCTAACAACTCAACAGGCATTGAAAAAAGAATATTTTATATCATTCTTAAGCAAGGATATTTATACCGGATGGACCAGGCAACACATTCTCAAGCCTTCAAGCCATCACACTGGATAGTAACACACTCATTTCCTGTTCCACACTGATTCTCACATGGTACTTGTGTTTTTTAATCACAGCAGCTGCCAAACCCCATCCTCACCAAGATATGACATCACTGAGAGGAAGTTGCATGATCCACTGGAGCTAGTAGTTCATGCAACCTGTCAGTGTTGAAGGTTATTGTGCTTTCCCTGGAAATTTAAAATATCCTGCAGAGCTCCTGGGATTTTGCTGCCATGGCCTAGGGTGCCTTGGCAACAAATCGGGAACCGTAACTACATACTATGCTTAAATTTTAGCATGTCTGAAACCCAATACAGTGTACAATTAGGAAGACATTTAAATTTAAATCCAATAATTGAAACTTCCTTCTGTTAGTTAGTACACTCAATCTTAATATTACTTTAACACTTGACCATGAGTATTGAACTAGGCAAACAGCCCTGTATCTCTGCACACAGAGTCTGAAGCACTAGGTCAGAACCACCTACAGTCTAATGACAAATATTAGGGTACTAATAAAGAGTTAGCCTGAAGTCAACAAACTTTTTCTGTAAATATTTTAGGCCTGTGAGCCAGATGGTCTCTGTTTCAACGACTCAACTCAGTTGTGTAGTGAAAAACCAGCCATAGACAATATATAAACGAGCATCTCTGTATTTCAATTAAACTTTATTGTGCTTGCTTCGGCAGCACATATACTAAAAAAAAAAAAAAAAAAAAAAAAAACTTTATTTACAAGAACAGGTAGCAGGCCAGGCTTGGCCTGTTGGTTGTATCTGGGAAAACCCTGGTTTAGCTAGATTGAGAGATTGCTCTATTTCCTGATCTGAATTAATATAGTGGTTCTATACGAGAAATAGGACAATTTGAAACATCATAGTAAAAAGCGTTTCTGTAATAGCTAGGTAACTCAACAAGCATTTGCTGATCACTATTTGGGGGCAGTACTGGACTGGGATATAGAGACATGGGGGCACTCCTTGCCCTCTATTATCCCACAGACTACAAGGATGCACAAGTATAAGTTAATAATTATAGTTAGTACCATCAGCAAGTTCCACTCATAGGTGAAGAGAAGATACAGCAGCTAGCAAAGCACATAAGAGCATGATGATTTTGACCTGCAGAGGTAGAGGAAAGAATTAGGTGACAGCAATTGAAAAAAAACAAAAACCTCACAAAAACACAAAATGACCCATCCAGGGGTGGCCTTGATGAACAAGATGTCTTTCTATACTTGTTTGTAGTACTAGCTAAACACCAACAATTATTAAGTAGTTACTATGAGTCAGCTACCATACTAAGCAACTTATATGTATTATATCATTTTTCCCAGAGGAAAAAACGTAAGGTAAAGGTTACATTGCAAGTCAATGGCAACAGCAGGATATGAACCCAGGTGTTATTTCCCTAGAATCTGGCTTTTAATCATTGTACTATATAGCTTCCAGAAAAGGAAGGGAAATGAGCTCCTACTCCTTCCTTTATAGAATACAGGAAATAGCCTCTAGAAATCAGAAGCAAAATTATCAGATTGACTGATTCATTCCAGGGTTTGTCAAGCTATGACCTGCAAGCCAAATCAGGCCCCCTACGTGCTCTTGCAAATAAAGTTTTATTGGCACACTGCCATGTGTCTATTTATTTACATGTTGTCTGTGATTGCTCTCACACTACAGTACTAGGGTTGAGTAGGTGCCACAGAAACTGTAATGGCTTGTGAAGCCTAAAACATTCACTCTCTGGTACTCTGCATGTAAACGTTGAGGACCCCTGATCCATTCACTCAATTTAAGACTTATGTTCATTTGCTGGTTTGTTTTGTTTGGTTTGCTGGCTTGCTTGCTTGTTTGCTTTAGTTGTTTTTGTTCTCTCCAATATTTGGGAGCCAGTCCACAAGCTCTGGCCTCATGGGGTCTGTCCCTGTGCACTTCCAGCTGCTGAGTCATCCTCTGGGATCCACCTCACAGGTCTCTGTTCTCAGGGAATGCTGTCATTTTCCACATTAGGCCCAGCTGCCAAGATGCACATGCAGAAGTTGATAGATCGTAAGGTGACATTTAATCAAAGTCAGGACTTTTGAGTCTTGCTAAATGTGAAGGTAAACAGATGTCTCTGCTGATTTCTATACTCCAAGCAGTGGGACACATGCGTCAAGTGAACAGAAGGGATTGAAGGGTGGGTGACTTTGCAGACCCTTCTCTTATCTGGCTGAGTTTCATACCATTCAGCCAATACTCATCCTTATCAGACAGGACCCACTAGGCTGCTCTTGCAGCTCTGTGATCAGCTGAGAGCTTTTCAATGCAGAAATTTTTTTTGAACATGACAAACATTTAATAATGGTTTTCAATTTTGTATGCTGTCTCCTGGGCCTCACAGGAAATGAGGAAGGTAAGAGTATCTCCTGCCGTTTGATCAAACATCTATGATATCTACTCAAACCACAAAATGTAGCAAGGGAAAACAAGATAGAACAAGTCCCATGAAGCAATTGTGAAATGAATGTTAGTGCCATCATCAAGGTCCACTTGGTGAAGAGAAGATACAGCAGCTGGCAAAACAGGGTCTTTAGAGGATGTGCCTAATCTAAGGAGGAGGTCAGTGCTTCCTTGGGCCTAAAATAAAGATGATGTTTATTGTGGGCTGAATTCTATATCCCAAAAAGTATATCAAAGTCCTAAGCCCCCGTATCTGTGGTTGTGGCCTTTGTTGGAAGTAGGGTCTCCACAATATAATTAACTTAAGATGAGGTCATACTAGATAAGGTGGCCCCTAATGCAATAACTGGTTATCTTCTAAGAAGAGAGGAATTTGGGCACTGAGAAAAGATAGTCCTATAAAGACAAGAGATGGAACTTGGAGTTATGCTGGCCCAGGCCAATTAACACCAAGGATTGCTCACAATCATCAGAAGCTAGTAGGGAGGCAGGGAAGAGATTCTTCTTTAGAGCCTCCAGAAACAGCCTAGTCCTGCCAACACCTTGATTTTGGGCTCGTAGCCTCCAGAACCATGAACGAATACATTTTTGTTGTCTTACACTATCTAGTGTGTGGTATTTTGTGACAGCAGCATAAGAAACAATACATGTTGATGGTGGTGGTCAAAAAATAGGAGAAGAGAAAGAAAGACAGTGAACACAGAAGGATCGATTTCCAAGCCCCAAGTACCATGCTAGGTGTGTCCTCTACATTATTGTAAACCTTACCAGTTTCGAGATGAGTATTGATTATGTCCATGTTACAGGTGAAGAAACTCCTGGAGAGCTTATTCACAATCTCAGGGCTAGTGAATAGCAAGGTTTGGATTCGAACACTGGTCACTGGACTCCAAATCTATGCTTGTAACCACTACCTCCTACTGTTGCCCACGTCCACATGGAAGGTTTTTGTGTGTCTGTTTTTGTGTTTTTATTTTGGGACCTAACAAGCTGATCCACAAGGGAAACTGGCTCCAAAAGTCCATTCCCAGGAAAACACAAGGCTCAGAGATCTTAGCAATGGGAGCCTCCACCTCATCCGTTAACTTCCAGGAATGAAGGTGGAGAAGGTGGGTGGTGCCTGTGAAACTCATGCAGAAATCCGATGGGTAGTGTTTCATCTCAGAAATGAACTTCCAGTTCTCCCTGTTTCCTTTTTATTCCTGTCAGTGAGAAACTTTGTAGAGGGAGTGCAAATGGAGAGGATACAATCTATATTGGTTTGTTTATAGGGACCTTTATCTAGTTGCCTTCGCAAGATAACCAGGATTCAATTTTCGTTTTTCATACTTTCACTGCACTGTGTTGTCATACAATTTAATCAACTCAGAAGTTAAAATTAATAACTCAGCTTCAGAGATATTGTCAGGCCTGACCCAGCAGTGAGGCAGGCAGCACGTCTTGGGGTGGTAAGAACACAGTCAGCCCCCAGTCAGTCTCCCCAAGGGAGCAGGAGCCTAGCCCAACCCAACACTTCTGGCTATTCCTTGGGTTGGCTGCTTTGGCATCAGTATTGATGATCTTGTGAGAAGATAAATCTGCATTTTCAGGTTTCCAGACATATTAATGAAAACGGGTATATTTAAAGACCATTCTCTGAGCATTAACATTTGCCTTCTGAACTTAAAATTCTTTTCATTTTTTTAAAAGATTTTATTTATTTATTCACAAGAGATACAGAGAGAGGCAGAGACCTAGGCAAAGGGAGAAGCAGGCTCCCTGCAAGGAGCCCAATGTGGGACTCGATGCCAGGACCCTGGGATCACAACCAGAGCCGAAGGCAGATGCTCAACCACTGAGCCACCCAGGTGGCCCTGAACTCAAAATTCTTTAATCCTACTCCTTGTTGATTTCATTCTCCATGTGCTAACAATATAAAACAAGAGATTTTGGTCCACACACATCATTATGCTCCTTCATTTCTTCTCATCTTTATGGAAATACTTTTTTATCATTACATTACTAGGCTTTTAGGGTGTGTGTGTGTGTGTGTGTGTGTGTGTGTGTGTGTAGGATTTTTGTGTTGTTTTGTGTAAATGAGATACAACAAGGAGGCAGCCCAACATCTTAGTAATGTAACACTTTGCAAACATGCCAACGTGGATTCAAAATCTGACCCCTGTATATTACTTCTGCAGCCTCAGTTAAGTCACTTATTCTCTCTGAGACTAAGTTGTTCATGAATTAAAAGCTTGGCTTATACAAGCATTTGAATGCTAACCCACCTTCTGCATATTAAATCTTCCACCTTCTTTTATGTTTACTCCTGTTTCATATTTTAACCATCCTTTCTATCTGCATACATGATGACACAGTGTCATAGACTTAAGAGATACAGTCAGGAGAAGTCAGGGCTTTTGTCTATTTTTCCCTCTCACCCCTAGACAGTCTTATATACTAGAATACAAAGGAAAATGATCACAAATAAGAACCTGATATACCTATAAGGTTTGAGAGGCAAAAAACCATTAGATAATAATGCCCTATGACCCAGCAATTGCACTGCTGGGGATTTACCCCAAAGATACAGATGCAATGAAACGCCGGGACACCTGCACCCCAATGTTTATAGCAGCAATGTCCACAATAGCCAAACTAAGGAAGGAGCCTCGGTGTCCATCAAAAGATGAATGGATAAAGAAGATGTGGTTTATGTATACAATGGAATATCACTCAGCCATTAGAAATGACAAATACCCACCATTTGCTTCAACATGGATGGAACTGGAGGGTATTATGCTGAGTGAAATAAGTCAATCGGAGAAGGACAAACATATGGTCTCATTCATTTGGGGAATTTAAATAATAGTGAAAGGGAATAGAAGGGAAGGGAGAAGAAATGGGTGGGAAATGTCAGAAAGGGAGACAGAACATGAAGACTCCTAACTCTGGGAAGCAAACTGGGGGTGGTGGAAGGGGAGGAGGGCAGGGGGTGGGGGTGAATGGGAGGGGGCACTTGACGGGATGAGCACTGGGTATTATTCTGTATTTTGGCAAATTAAACACCAATAAAAAACAAATTCATTATTATTAAAAAAATGAAACAAATAATCAAAAAATGTTCTCCTTCACAGCAGATCTCTCTCACTTAGAAGTAACATTCTGTGGTTCAATTCCATGAACCAAAGCATCTATACTTTCCCTGGGCTCTTGACCCATGCCCCCCATGGTCACATAGGAAGTGAAGGCTCACTACATGCTTGGGGGGGTAACAGACCTAGAGGAAGGACTCTCTCATATCTACCTCCTGTTGATTATAATTCCACATAAAAAATTTAACAAAAGAGCTATAATTTCCCCAAACCTCCCAAGCATTCAAAGGTCCTCACTGCAATCTGGAAATTAATGTTCTCTGTAGACAATGTCATAATGGATACTCACTGAGGACCATCTTGGCTGGGTCAATTCTTGCCATCCAAGGAGAAAGCCCCCAAGAGCAAATCAACCTTCTTGTGGTCCTGACACTGAGCTTACAGGCGCCATCTTTCCTTTTTCAAATATTTTTATTATAGTAGCACGTGGAGGCAAAGATCAGGGAAACCCTGAGGGTACTAAGGCAGTAGAATGAGTTCCCTCAGACAAGACCCAAACTGGGGGTACAGGGGAAGCTGAAGAAGCTTAAGCACATTTTTACTATCTGAAAGCTACATATAAATTCAATAAAAACTCCATTCATCAGCACAGCCTCAGAAACTTGCAAACATATAAACACACCCAGAAAAATTAAAAACATCTGTGCAGCCAACAGAACAAAACCTTAAAATAAAAAGGAAACGTTGTTGAGCTGGGTAAGATTATCAGCTTCTCCTTTTCCACAATTACGTGTGGGCATATCTTTAGAAGTATCTACACATTTGATCCTGGGGCATAGTTGGTGATTTTATTTTCCCCACTGGTAAATAATTTTTTTAGCCTCTAAATGAATTTGGAGGCTATTTTACAATCCCAACCTTCCTTAGTCATGCCCTACACCCACCCTTACAAAAGTGATTTGCATGAGAATATTATCTTTTGTCCTTACATGAAAGAAGAACTAAAGCATCTCTTTCTACTGCTATCAGAGTTCACAGAGTATAGGTTTTAGAATTTAAATTAATAGCAACAAAAAACTTCACTCAGATCTATCACAGTGGTTCAGGGTCAGAGAGGCGATAAAAGATCTGATTCTGCATTTTAGAAGTTTCAAAATCTGAATAAATTTTAAAATTGGCAATGTCCAAAAAGGTAATTTTATTCACTATAGGAAATATTTAGCTGTGATTTGCCATTTTGTTTCAAAATGAGACATAGTTTCTCCTTTGAATCTAATTCACCTTCTTCATGCTTACTGGTCTCATTTTGTTACCCTTGAACCCACCATTTTGAAGGAATGGGCTACTGAATGAGCTACTGAATCCGTTTAAGTCAGCAAGTGCCAAAAATGAGGGCAACTCTGAGCGGGGACTTGCAGGATGAGTAGGAATTTAACAGACAGATAAGGGGCCGTCCTAGGCAGAAGGTATGGCATTGAGCAAACATACGGAAGTATGGCACATTTTGGGAAACCACGAGGCACTAGAGCAAGGCTTGGATCCTTTGCTGTTCCAACTCCCTTTGGGGGTGATACATCTAGAGAAGCCCCCAGTCCTGGGCTTGGGGTTCTAGGTCTCTGCCTCTATAGTTGCTAAACTTCTTCCTATTCTTTCAATCTCTCTCCCTGGCATCTATCTGAGGCAGCATAAGAAAAGTGTACTTTGAGAAGACCTAGGAAGAGCTGAGCCTCTTTGAATACAGTAATACCCAGGAGTACAAGTCTTGAAGGTCTGATTATTTTGTAGTTGTTACCACCTCAGGATTCAAAGGGCCCCAAGGCCCCTTCCATTCCAGGGTGAAGCCCAAGGGAGCCTTAGGGAGGACTGATGTGACTCTAGTGGAAAGGGGTCCCAGAGAGAGAGGGATTTTGGTTCCTCTTTGAGCCTGAGGATGTTCTCTACAGAGCATGGTCAACAGGTAAGTCTCGAGTCTTTTTTTATCTATCTTTGGACTCTGTGTACTTAGCTAACCAAATATAAGGGTCATTACTTGTACCACCATGCAATGGATTTTTAATACTTGTATTTCAAAGAACCCATTTCCTGGGGATTCCAATTCAGCCCCTTATTGAGCTGTCACTGCATATTTTTCCCATGTGATCATAAAGCCAGTGTTTTTGCCTGCAATTCTCTGTCAACTGCAGGAAACATCATCATTTATATTTTTAAACTTAATAAAAAAATTTTCCTGAACACAGAAATGTTTATGCAGTTAATGGGCTTGTTCATCTACTTTTTATTTTGTTCTTTGCCCTCTTATGTGACTGCATTCCTGCTATTTCCTTTATGTCCCTCCTTTCCTACTAAATTCTCTCTCTCTTGAACTCTTCAACTGGAAGCCTTTCTTGCCATGTTATTTCTACATGGACAGCAAACTTGAAATCATGCAGACATCAAATTTTAGCACAAAAAGACTTCAACCTCTGCCATGGCAGGCCATATTACTCTCGGAGACCTCTAGCCAAGTTAGAAAGACCCATTTAAATGGCAGGCAAGCCTACTCTCCTAGGATTTTCTAAGCCTCTTGAACTTTTCTCAGATTCCTCAGATTCAGATTATTATATGCAATGGAAGTTTCCAAAAACAAGTCCATCTACAGCTACCTCCATCTACCCCTTGAGTCTTTTTTAGAATTCTGTGAATTTCTGTTCTGTGAATTTCTCACTTCTTGCTTCATTTCTTTCTTGTCCCAAATGTATCACTCAAGATTCTAAAAGTAACCTAACTTCCCCTTCTAAATACTGTGGGCTATTGCCCTCTCCCTGTCTCTGGTGAAAATCTGTTTTTTAAAATTCCTTCTCCCCCATGTCCTCCAGCTTAAACAGCTAAACTCTACTCCTATGGCCACTATTACATGATTTCAATATTCTCTTTGGTTCAGAGATCCGGCTTTTTTCCCCACCCAAATAATGAATCAACTGGGATAAAAATGATAATATTTCATAATCATAAAACACAGTTTATAACATATCCCTGGGACAGGAGACCAAAAGAGAATGTACTTTTGCTACATAAGGCAATTCTTCAAGTACTACTAAGTTGTCTCAAACTGTTCACTGAATTTTCATCTAGTCACTCTCTACAGTTCATAATTAATGCCTTGCTTTTGAAGGTATGTTAAATCTTGATGTGTATTTGAAGAGAATTTAAATCGATTTGTTTTGAAATAGGGCAACGAGGCCAATTCTTTTTACTAAAGATTGCCATTTGTTTGTTTTGTTTGTTTTTTGTTGTTGTTTTTGCGTATTTTTTTATTGGAGTTCGATTTGCCAACATATTGTATAACACCAAAAGTTTACCATTTGTTAGCTCAGGTGATGAGAACTAATTTTTTCTTTAGTTCAAATATCATATCAATCTTACCATTTATAGCTCTTGGCCATGAAATAAGAGAAACTTAGAAGATATCACATACACTTAAGTCTGCATTTCCTTTTTATTTTTCACCCTCCTGTAGAACTACCAAAATCAGGCTTCTTTCTATCAAATAAACCGGTGAGTTTACCTCTTAACAACTGGCTAGAAGGCCCATGGTACCAAATACTTCTACTATTTCCCATTTAAGAACAAACAATATTACAACCATTTTAAGTTTAGTACATAAAGTTATATATTTTGGGGTACTAAAAAAGAAAACACAAGTTTCTAAAGTAGATTGGATAAGTTTTTGTCCAGGGACAATAACTATTTATGTAGCTGGGGGCTGCACTCAAGGGCCTAAATATGTCAGCTTCTTTCTGGTTCTCAAATACCACACATTTGAGTTTAAAAAGAAAAAAAAAAATGCTATAACTAACTATCACTTCCCTGAATGTGCTGAATCAGAGCTAACATGGTGTGGACACTGGATCACCTACCTGGTGCCAAAAACAATTCCTCTTCCTCAGTCATTTTCAGGGGTCAAAGTTAAATGCAAAGGAAACAGCCTCAAAATTTTTAGCTCTGGCTAATCCATCTTCCCTCCACCTATAAGAGCAATTCCAGTCAAGGTTTATTTTTAGTTTTAATTAATCCACTCTGCCCTCTCTTTGGCAGACGGCTGGCAGCACTCCTCCGACCTTCTCCAGCTAACAGAACATCAGGAGGACTCCTTGGAAAAAGTGAGTTGGATCTCTGCTTGTTGAAATTCCTGCCAGCCTGTGGGAAGGACGGTCCTAATAACCTAAATACCAGGATAAAGCAGAAGTTCATTTCCCCAGATTCCATCCACCTGGCTCATTTATCTGAACCCTTCTGTCCTACAAATAGCTCAGCATGTAGGACCCAGCACACATGTTCACAGATGTGAACACACCTATATTCACCACTACCTCCCCCCCAACATACACTGTGCTGCAGGAGGGACTGAGCAGCCCAACATGCCCAGGACAGAGTCAGCATCTATCAAGGTCCTAGCAAGACTCAGGAAGGCTGAAACCAGTACACCCTTCCCAAGACCCCATTTACCATTCCCTCAATCCGCTCTGTTATATGTAAAGAGCATGACTCCTTTAATAGATGGAATTTGTGGTTTAGATTACAATATCAAGATACCCCAGAAGCTGCTGGAGAGCAATGAGGAAGGGGATTATCATTTACTGAGGAGGATCTGTAAGTCAAGCATAGAGTCAGGGCTTTTACATGTGCTAACTCACAATTCCCACAACCACCCTGCAAATGGTCCATGTGATCAAAGGTGAGACACTGGAGGCTCAGGAAAGTAAGGGATGGGAAGCCTGTCGTTGCACTGGGATTCAAAGCTAGCATGTCCAAAAGCATGTTCCAGAGAAGGCTACCTCTGCAGAATATCAACAGGGGTTCTATGGAGGAAAGAAAAAAAAATGATCCAAAATCTAGTATATAACCAAGGAGGCAGGTGGCTGAAGTGGGTAAAAGACACCACCTTTGGAAGGGATGGTGTTAAGGAGTTCAGAAGCCAGAATGTTAGATGACCCATCTGTGTGGATGTTTATGTCACCAAAAATGACAACAGGAAGATGGTGGGGAAACAGGTAATGAGCCCACTGCTGAAGTCTTTATGAGTGATCAGGAGATGGTGGTAGCAGCAAGAGGTCACCTGGATGGTCTAGGCTGATGGAAAGTCATTATCATTGTCTACACTGTATTACTGTCAATACTGTGTTACCTCCAAAATCTCAGTTTTCTCTACTCAGTTATCAAACCACCAGCTCACTTCCTCCACTGGGACCTCAGCAGAGTAGATCATAGTAAATTCATCACTTGCTTCTTAGTCTCAGCTCCTTCTGTACCCACTTTAGATTCTTTTATTGTTTTATTTTTATTTTTTTCCCCACTTTAGATTCTAAGGCTCATTTCATTCCTTTTGAATGAACTCTCCATTCCATCAACTCTCCTTCCATCTAGCTTGCACCCCATCCCTGATTAGATCCAACTTTTCACCTCTTCTGGCCTGTACTGAAGCAGCTAAATACAGCTGGAAAAACACAACACTGTGCCATCTTATGTGGATAATTAAGGGGCACCTGGGTGGCTCAGTTGGTTAAACGTTCAACTCTTGGTTTCAGCTCAGGTCATGATCTCAGGGTCCTGAGATTGAGCCCTGAGTAGAACTCCATGCTCAGCACAGAGTCTGCTTGTACCTCCCCCTCTGTTTCTGCCCCTCCCCCTGCCAAAGCACACAGAAGTTCTCTCTCTAAAATAAAGAAAATCCTTAAAAACAAACAAACAAACAAACATCTCAAGAGAGCCCTCCCAGGTCAGAGCCTCCTTTTAGTATAACCCTGGTCTATTCTCTGCCCCAGCCTCCTGAGACAACCACTGCACCTGTTCCTTTCCCCAATCTCCATCCTCCCTTCCCTTCTCACTCTTGACCTCCAAAACTTACCCCCTATCCCAACGGCCTCATTCACTCATGAGTAAGTGAGCAGATATGAATGGAAGGGGCCTGTGCTCTGTGGGACCACTTTGAGGAAATAATGGTCTGTGTCACCCAGCAGAAGAAAAGAACACTGGGGACCACATAGACACCCTAAACATGTTCTCAGGTTTTGTTTGCTAAAAGAGATCAATTACCCAAAGTTATTGTATAGCATTATTGATAAGAAGAAAATAATTTCAACCACCTTCTAGATAACACAGAAGAGAAAGTTATTTATTGATGACAAATGAGAAATCAACACAAATCTTTCAATTTCCAGTGCCATCAAGAGCATCCTTGTTATTCTTCACCTGCCATGGAAAACATAGTGACCAGGGCAAGTGTAAAAGACAGACTGGGGCATTTCTTTGCCTCTCAGACAGCTTAGACAGGCTGACGAGGTGACAGGAGTCAGAGGTGGAGAGGAGAGAATGCAGTGTCTCACTCCACAGGTCCTCAGTATAGACCAGCCCAGAAAAGAAAATCAAATACTGAGAAAGAAGCCAAAGAGTGAATCAAACACTTCAGAATGACTTGCTCCTGAAGTGGAGATTCAGAATGAAGTGTTTATAAATGTTAAGGGTTACTGTTTTCCTAAATATCACCTTTGCTATTTTTCAAAGGTGTTCTAAGCCAATGGAGAAAATCATCATTGAGATGTGGCTTTTAAGAAAGAGTTACATTTTTGATAAGATATGAAAAGCTCATGGTGGGGAGAGGCAGTCATTGAATTATCTGAGTTTTCGAGACTTAACAGCTTTCCAGACTTTGGAGAGCAAGAATGGACTTCAGGGATTATCTCGTTTTGTTCATGTGCAACACAAGCCTCACCATTTGCTACTGTTATGAAAACAAATGTGCTCAGGTAAGTTTGGGAAGCATGTCCCCTCTTGGAATTTTAAAGGTTTTGAGAAGTCCTGCAATAAGGAGACCTACTTTGACTTGTTAAATTATACATAGCATTTCCAAAACCTACCCAAAGAACATTTTGTACCCCTGTTCTTGCCATCTTCTAACATCCAGCTGAACACTTCCAAGAAAACTAATCTGGCCCAGCCTCCCCATTCTATGTATGCATTAAAAAACAGATTCCAAGAGAAGTGGATCTACCACAGATTACACAGCTATTGAGGGCTGTAGTGAAACATTAAAGAGACAGCAAATTCACAGTGTGTGCCATCATCCTTTGATGAGTTCTACCTCTAAAGGCAAATATCCCTAATAGATTTGTCACTGAGCCCAGATGCAGGCTCAGCATCTTGCTGAACATGGTCATCCCATCAATACATGCTGGCATGTGGAATGAAATCTACTGTTGGTCTGTAAACTAGCTTCGAGGTCTTTGGGCTGAAGGTTCCCGAGGTAATACTGTTACCATCATTCTTGTCACCCCATCATCATCACAGCTATCCCCTCTTGTATATTTTCTTTGTGCTAGCACCATACTATGGGTTCACGTGGCATCTGCTTCAATCCTCACAGCAACCTTGAAAGAGTTCACATGACATTCTCTATTCACACACAGAAGAGCTGAGGCACAGATGCCCCATGCATCTTGTACAAGGTCACCCAGTGTGAAAGTAGCTTAGCTGGCATCTTAGCTACAGCAATCATGTCACCCCCAGGATATATCCTTAGTCCTGACCAAGCCGTAAGTGTGATACTGAATCAAACAACCCAACATGTTCAGGTCTGGGATAGCCGACTATTACCAACCAACACTTTTTCTCTTTAATTTTTATTCTGAAAACAACCACCTAAAATGAGGTCAGAGTCTCCATCAGCAGATTTTAGAGAAGAGAAATGTGATAGATGAACAAGTTCTGGGGTTTGGCCAGATCTCAGAGGAAGGAAAAGGCCTAAGAAGGGGTAGAACATGGCCCTGGGGGCAGGGCACTTCTGAATCAAGACCCTTTGGCTGTTTTCTCAGCTTGGCTTCATCCCTTGGGACACATAGCTTCCCAGCCCACTCTGACACAAGGGTTCTCTCTCTCTCTCTCTCTCTCTCTCTCTCTCTCTCTCTCTCTCTTTCCCTCTCTCCTACCAAGAACTGCTCCTAGTTAAGTTGATCAGGAAACCCCAACCAATACCAGCACCACTTGCTCCAATAGCAAAAGCACTAATTGTCTGCTATGGTTCAGCCAATTTCAAATGGAAGCTTTAAATAAAAGCAGCTATGTATGTTCAACATCCTGTAACAGATGAGGTCTCCTGACACATGCTCAGTCTTAGAGTGAAGTTTCAGATGGAGCAGGTGCCTCACTTGTGCTGGGATCTTGAGGAAGCAGGATGATGAGGGTGCTTTCATTTTACCTGGGGAATCCCTTTGAAGGGCAGACTGTTTTTCCCCTTGGCAGAGCATGATCATCTCAGTCAATACATTAATGTCCCTCTGTGACCCCATCAAGTCTTACTAACTTTCTCAGCAGGGCAGATGGGCAGACCCACTTGTGGTCAATTGCTAACGCCTCCAAAATTTTACTTTTTCCCTGAGTCTTGGGGGGCTGGAACTTGGCAACCTCACAATTTGCAAAGCAGTACTTGGCTTTGGGTCTCTATTTCCAGGGCTTCTTCAGCTAGGGAGTGACTTTGTCTCCTCCCACCCTCCATGGACCATTGCATAATTCTATTGAGAGAGAGCTCAAAATATCCCCTGTGCCTGCTCTGGAGCAGCTGTATTTCTGTGCAGAGTCCATGAACCTTACCTGGCCATCTGCTGGGGAAAACACTGGTGGGAAGGTGTTATGTAAATATGAGGGTAGCTGAGGCTGATGGAGGAGCTCTGTTCTCCTTGTCACTTTTGATAAATTGTGCACTCCCTCACTTGCTTCTCCTCTGCCTTCCCAAAGGCACCAGGTGAGCCTTTATGGAATAGAATAAGTGCAGCCAGATATATTCCACTCTCTGAAGGCCCCCAGAAGCCTCTCTATAAACACAAACAAGCAGCCCAGGCACCTCCAAATCTCCTCCGCAGCCCTCCGAGGGGCAGTAGCACAGACCAGTTAGGGTGAAAATGTAGGAAAAACAAAACAGCTGCTTTGATTTAACTAGATGTAAATTTTTCTCCAATGAATGAGATCCCAGTTATTAGGTAAAAAGGAAATGATCAATATTTGTTTACTTCCAAAATGGGTGATGGGTTCCTTTGTGAAAATGAATAAGCATCAAAAGCAAATTTCTCACTTATTTCTAGGCGCTATTTTTAATATGATTCATTCGTTCGTTCATTCATTCATTCATTCATTCATTCATTTTACATCTGGTAAACCTCCACCAGAGACAAATTGATTTCCTAGCCGGAATAATGCATTTCTGCCCATCATTGCATAATTAGTAATACTTTCCATATTTACTTGGCTCTCATCACACATCTCTTTGCACTGGTGAGGGAAGGCAGAGAGAGAAGGTGATTCCCCCCTCTCTGTTTGGCAGCCATGCCCAGTTCGCCGAGAGCACACCTTATTAAGATAATGGAACGTAAATCAAAGTGAATTGGTCCACATGCCACGCTGAGAGTGTGTCCTCTTGCACTGCTTGCAAGACAGCAAACAGGTCTGGAAATTAAACGTGAAAAATCAGTGAAGACCTGAGGCCCATCACAGGAAAGGAGAACAGGACCCTGACAGTCCAGCTAATGCCTATAATCACAGTGATAAAGGCTTGTAAATGGCTTCATTCCATCCTGTCACTCCTATCCCTGGCTGCCCCCCTCCCTCCTGCTACCTGCAATGACCTTTGTCATGCTTGAGAAAACAGCTCCCCCTGTGAGCTGTCTCTTACAGAGTGGCCAGATGGGGCGGGTTTGCTCCATTATTTGTGCCTGTAAAGGGAAAATGCCAACAGAAAGATTCATTACGGTCCAGCCCATCTCTGCAAAGCGTCTCTGATTTATTAGGGCATAAACTGCTGTATGGGCTGTAATGAGACATAAATGTTCTGGAAGGCCTATGAACTCCAGGAGGAAACGCCTTGCCATCACACTTCTGTGCACCTAATTTATTAACAGCGTGTGCCGGCACAGCCTGGAAAATCCTGCCAACTCCACAATCTGCGGTAGTCACCTTTGGGGTGGGCGAGGGGGAGCGGAAAACTGTGACCAGCTCCGACAACTGACAGAGAACGTGTGGGCACACTTGCATTTTCTCCACGACTCCTCAGCAGACATTTGGCCAAGCTCGCCATGCGAGAGAGGAAGGCTTCCTAACTGTGTGATGGGAAGATCAAACTGGACATTTTGTTATTTCAGTGTTTCCTTGGCCCTGCATGAACACAGGGGAAAGTGTTTATATTTACTGCAGAGGAGCCCCAGCCACTGTCTCAACTACCTCTATGGTGAAGGATCTTGTCTCCATTGTGGGGTTGGCCCTGGCTTGCCACAGCACCCTTTGCAAGACAATTAGCATTTTTGCTCTCTAGACATCACCCTTTCAGTTCTAAATTTAGAACAAAAATGCACAACAGACCAGCCCGTTTTTATACTTCCTATGGTTTGCAACCAATTTTTATTCTTAGATCATAATACGCATGTCTCTTTAACTCAATTTTGGTTGCATTTGCCAAACTTTATGAAAAGAATAAGATTAGGTAGTGAGCTGCCAGGAAAATATAAAACATCCTGACTTGAAATTAGGTATTAGGCATCGTATACTTCATGCACTAATGAAAGGAGATCATCTTTTGTCAATGAAACATTCATTTACAAAGTACTTCTTGAACATATACCATGTGCTGGAGATCTGATAGAAACAGACGTGGCCCCAGCCCAGGAGCAACTACATGATTTGTGGGGCCTTGTGCCCAATGAAACTGTGGGTCCCTTGTTCAAGAAGTGTTAAGGATTTCAAGACGGCAACAGCAAAGCATTAGGACAAGCACAGGGCCCTTCTAGACATGGAGCCCTGAGCAACGATACCATAGCATGCCCGAGAAGATGGCCCTGACTCTACCCTGTAGAAAATATAGCTTAATGAAGGAGTCAAACAATAAGACAATGAGGATGTAAGAGGTAGACACTAATGCTCAGAGGGAAAGGAATACTATCCCATGTGAAAGCATGACAACAGAGGCATGGGGCACAGGAGACAGCAGAGGGAAGCCTGAGTCAAAGTGTGAAAGGTATGTGTGCCATCAAGTAAAAATCAGGAACAGGGAACGACAAAGGATGGGGTAGCACAGGCAAACACCCTCTGGAGGAGGGTGTGGTGCCAGGTTTGAGGTGAAGCCTGAAGCAGAGCAGATGTCGGGCCTTGCAGGCCACCTGACGATGGTAGCACTGAAGGTTCACTGGCAGTGAGAACACAGTAGACTGGTTCTCCATCATTGTATGGGCTCTCTTCCAGGGTCCTGTCCCCTGCATTGAGTGACTAGAGCGACAAACCCATTTACCACTAGAGCAATCTGGGCAGCTTTGGTGATGGTATTTACTTTTATAACCCCAAAAGGAACAGAATGATTTTGTTTTTATTTTATTTTATTTTATTTTATTTTATTTTAATTTTTAAAAAAGATTTTATTTATTCATGAGAGAGAGAGAGAGAGAGAGAGAGAGAAGCAAAGACATAGGCAGAGGGAGAAGCAGGCTCCATGTAGGGAGCCTGATGTGGGACTCGATCCCGGGACTCTAGGATCATGTCCTGAGCTGAAGGCAGACTCTTAACCACTGAGCCTCCAGGTATCCCTGATTTTGTTTTTAGTTTAAAAGATGAAGATCAGGGGACACCTGGGTGGCTCAGTGGTTGAGAGTCTGCCTTCGACTCAGGGTATGATCTCAGGATCTGGGATTGAGTCCCACGTCAGGCTCCCTGCATGGAGCCTGCTTCTCCCTCTGCCTATGTCTCTGTCTCTCTTTCTCTGTGTCTTTCATGAATAAATAAACAAATCTTAAAAAAAAAAAAGATGAAGATCAGGGGTGCCTAGGTGGCTCAGCTGGTTAAGCATCTGGCTATTTTTTTTTTTTTTTTGAGATTTCATTTAATTATTTGAGAAAGAGCATGAGAGAACACAAGCAAGGGGAAGGGGCAGGAAGACAAGTAGACTCTCTTCTGAGCAGGGCACCTGATGTTGGTCTGGATCCCAGGACCCGGGATCATGACCTAAGTCAAAGGCATATGCTTAATGGACTGAGCCATCCAGGTACCCCAAGCATCCGATTCTTGATTTTGGCTCAGGTCACGATCTCAGGGTCATGGGATCAAGCCCCACGTCAAGCACCACACTTAGTGTGGAGTCTGCTTGCCCCTCCTTCTCTGCTCCTCCCCCAGTGCACTCTGTCTCTCAAATAAATAAAATCTTAAAATTAAAAAAAAGGGGGGGGCCTTCTGTGTGGCTCAGCAGTTTGGCGCCACTTTCAGCCCAGGGCGTGATCCTAGAGACCCGGGATCGAGTCCCACGTCGGGCTCCCTGCATGGAGCCTGCTTCTCCCTCTGCCTGTGTCTCTGCCTCTCTCTCTCTCTGTGTGTGTCTCAAATGAGTAAATAAATAAATAAAAATTAAAAAAAAAAAAGATGAAGAGCTACCCATGTTGCAGAGCAAATGCCAAGAGTGAGCTCTCAGAGTGCATTTCTACACTGGAGGAATAAGCCTGTGTAAATAGTGACTAAGATCTTGTCACTGTTATTCAACATAGCAAAAGGCCAAGGATGCCTTCTTGAACAATGGCAGAGTCCTACCCACACACTGACGTCATCATTTTCCATCCCCAGAATGCTGGGCCAATTGTCCCAGAAGCACCTTCTTGGCACATCCCAGCCTCCTGGACTCTGCCAGACTGTTCATACTTGATTAAATATTATTATGATAAGGGAGAACAAATGTTAGGGTCTTCAGCCTCTCAGCCACATTCTAAGGACTCAGCATGGAAAAAGAATAGAAATTCAAGGGGATCCCTGGGTGGCTTGGTGGTTTAGTACCTGCCTTCAGCCTAGGGCATGATCCCTGGGTCCTAGGATTGAGTCCTAGGACTCAATTGGGCTTCCTGCATGGAGCCTGCTTCTCTCTCTTCCTGTGTCTCTGCCTCTCTCTCTCTCTCTCTCTCTCTGTGTGTGTGTGTGTCTTTCATAAATAAATAAAGAAAATCTTAAAAAAAAAAAGAATAGGAACTCAAAGCATATATGTTTGACCCATTTTTTTATTAGACCTAATTTATTAATAATATATAACACATTCTCTCTCACACTCACAATTTGCTTTTTTGAGGCCTACTGATGATATTCTTAAAATAGTTGTTTTAAGTTGTTTTAAACATTGCACAATAAAAAGTTGTAAGAAGTCAATAGCCCTTTGAATTTTTGAATAAGACATTCTTGCTTCATGCTAAATCTGCTTTTTCTCTTTGCCATCTCAAGGTGGTTACAAAAGTCAAATTTAAAAATGTTTATTTTGATTCTTAATTTGTGGTCCCAATATTTAGCACAATTTTCAAAAAAACTAGACTGTGTCTCTCCCTCTAACTTAGCACAAAGTGGTCCGTTGGTAACAGGCAGTGCATCAATTATCAGGGTTCCACACCCTGGTTTGATTGAAAGTGAGGTTGCTACCTCTGAAGGAACAGAAATAAAATGGAAACATGTTCACGTAATCAATGCATACATCCACGACAAATGCCATCTGACCCTATTATTATTGCTTCTTTCAGCCTCTGCCTTGGTGATGATGATTAATCATGGTTACTGATTATATATCCAATTAGTACAAAACAAAATTACCCTGCAGATGTCATACTTTAGTCTTAAGGACCAATTTGTATCTTTCACTACATTAAGTGAGGTTCTACGGTTCCTGAGGTTCTAGGATCCCAATATTCTATTTGAAAGAACAGTTCAAGGAAAGGTCCTTTCATGTGAGTGTCTCATGAATGGACTCAACTCAGGAGTTTTTAAAACAACGTTCACAGAGCAATTATGCTGTACCAGCCAGAATAGAGATGAGTTAGTAACACATGGGGACCTGATCTTTGGAAATTTAAGTCAGAGTGAGTTGCTTCTGCTAAAAAACATGAAAGAACTAACCTTTTGGTCAGCAGAGAGTTCATGAATGGCTCTTTTGACGGAAGGAGAATCCAACCCTAGAGCCAAAGAACTGCCCACAGGTGCTCCACTGGAATTCAGCCACCAACCACACAGGGAGGTTCTTGAGAGGATTCCTCTGCCCCAGGTGCTAGCTGGTCAGAAAGTGTTTAATGGCACAAAGTATTTCCAAGTGTGCTGGGGATAACGCAAGCCTAGTAGCCCTCACACTACCAGGTAATTCCCCACTTACCTTGCATCACGTGTCATGAAACAAGACATCTTTTGTCTTAGGAAAACTTGGTCTAACATCTTTCCAGGCCTTTCTTTCTATATGTATTTAAAGGGATATTTGAAAAGGAGGTGACTTCATAGCCAACAGCAAAAACACGTTTGGTGCCTATGCCCATCAGAAGAGATTCATGACTGCTTAAATTGGGGGAGGAAAACCAGTAGGCATCCCTGCATTTTCTCTATGGCCATGTCAACAACAGGATTAGACAGGGCATCTTCATTATTAGATGTTAAAATTGAGGCAGAAACACTCCATGAATGGTTCCTTCTTGGCTTGGGTTTCATTCACTAATGTGATTTGGAACAGTCTACTTTCCAGTGAAATTTAAGCGGAGCTTTGTTCTAATTTTGGCTATGAATGACTTATAGAGAATAAATTTTTATCTTATATTTTGTGCTATTGGAATGTAATACTCTCTTACCTGGTTTGTCTCAGAGACGTTTCTTCTATTTCTCCTCCCAAGTCAACTTTCCCTAGATCTTTGCTGTTACCTTCCAGAGCTGTCTACCAAGCAATTAAAAGAATTTTGAGCTCTCCTTTACAAATAAGAAATTAGAAAAATTCTCTCCTTTTCTTCGTAATTTTCTCTAACAAGGCAGTTTGGAATAATTTATGCAAAGGTAGATTTGTGTGCACTAGCTCTGTTCCATCTATATCCCTTCCTGATTAAATATTCATCCAACTGTTCAAATACACATCTGCCCTCCCATCTTACCATCCACTTCCTTATCCACCCACCCATCCATTTAACTCTTTTCCCAAGTACTAATGTTACAGATCATGCAGTTCAGAGTCAAAGAAATCATTCCCTTTGGCCTTGTCATTATTCTCTTCCTATCTCCGGCAGTTTTCCTGGTATTACAAATCTTATTGATGCATTTGCGGGTGCAGTGGACCTTTATGGTTGGGGATTAGTATTGTCACTATACACGTGGCCATTTACACAGTATATGAAACTAAGGACAACTGATTTTCTTAGATGGAATAAGAAAGAAGTACATAACAAAATAACTTTGTATTTCATTTCCAAGTTCTGTGGCTGTAAATAAAGCTTTGCTCGTGGAGCTAGAAGGCAAACCCCAGAGGACTGACTCTCAGCTCAGTGCTAAGCAACAGACGGCTTGCCAGAGAGATGAATGCATTTCATTATCTTGAGCTGATTCCATAGGCATAATTAGAACTCCTTTGAGAAGTCAACTAATTATGTAATATCCAACAAAATATGTGAGGATTTTATTCTGGCATTAAGCAGAATCTATCAAACTCTGTTTTAATTTATGATTTCCTATTAGAGGGGGACCAAATAGGACAAGTCATTTCCACAGCACTGGTTTCTGATTAGTAGCACTGGATAACATAAAGGTAGAGTATCTATCTTCCCCTTGGGTCATCGCTGGAGAAAAGGCAGCTTAGAGCAGCCCAATATATTATTAGATGTCCCCGTTGTCCTACAGAAACACAGCTGCAGGTATATTATTTCTGGCTGGAACAATGGTAATGTGAAGTATCAGCAGAGACATCAAATGAACAACCTTTACTAGCTGGCTCGTTTTTCCTTTCTATACTTAGTCTGTATGAAGCAGGACGATCTGGCCCCAGACGTAGAGGTTCCAGCCGAAGCCCCACATCCCGGCCACAGTCAGTGACCGTGAAGAGGAGTGTCAACCATCTCGCTGGCCTCTGGACCCTCCTACTCTGCTTTCTCCCATCTCCTGGGGATCTCACCTCCCACTCTAGGCCCAGGAAACGGTGTTGGCATTTTTTTTTTCCAAAAAGAAAGGTGAGAAAAATAATGTTGTTGCGACACTCTAAACTGCATTCCTGAGGGTTTCTCAAGTTTGTGTCATAAAAGGCAAACATGGATGAACAAAGACATTTTTCAACAGGAGGAAAATGAGAGGCAAAGCCAGGCAGTTTCATTTGCAGGTAACTTATAAAACGAATGTGACTTTTCCCCCCCAAAGTCCAAGTGACTCCTGGATAAATTAGCTTCAGATGATGCTTAAAAAAAAAAAAAAAAAAAATGGTGGGAAAGGAAGCAATCCAGCTGCTATGTGACTGCCAAGGAGCCAAAAAAATGGTTCGAGGGATTTCTGAAAATTTCTAATGACAGAATTTTTTGGAACATGTAGATCCAGCTTTCCAGGTTCAGAAAGGCAAGGCCAGGCTTTCAGGACTCCGAGACCACGGAGGAGAGGGGTGGCAGACGGCTGGTACCCAGGCCACAGCCACTGCCATCGCCCGCTTGCACACACAGACACCGTTTTCTGGCACAGGTCTGTCCCCTCCCAGCTGGACAGGGCCCCTACACCCCTTCCCAAGCTAGTGCTGCAGGGAGCTCCCTCCCTGGGTCCAGAGTTGGCCCTCCAGATGAAACCTCTTTGCCATCTCCCACTTGGCGCAAAACAGCTGGAGTCAATGAAAGAGTTAATGTGATTTTCCACTCTTCCCGCTAGCTTAGAGGGACTCTGGTGAGCACTGGCCTGATCGAATCACCTTTAGGGGATGGAAAAATCTAACTCCCCACACATGACGGCAAGCACAGGAAGGAATGCTGGAGATGAACCAAGCACAGGCTGCGTGTAACGGCAGCGGCAGTGTGCAAGGAAGGCACACACAGGCCGGACTGGGAGAGGACTGGTGGCAAGGAGACGGCCACCTCCCTAAAGGCAGAGAGAGAAGAGAGCCGGCCCTGCTCGCACGTCCCAGTCCCACCCCGGGGGTGCGGGGCCCAGGCCTGGTGTGCACATGGCACGGAGCGGGCTCGGCCCCCGGTTCCCTTGTGCATCTCCCAGATGTGGCAGCTGGTATGAGTTAGCCGGGCAGTGACCACATTTTGGGGAGAAATCACCCATTGATTTATCACAGGGGCATAAATCATAAATGCATTTAGTTGTCTTCATTGCCTTTCCTGTTATTCTGCCCCTCTGAAGTGAAATGAAGAGGCAGATGTATTATCTGGGATCAATTCCAGATCCCATTTGTGTTTAAAAAAAAAAAAAAAAGGAAAGAAAGAAAAGAAAAGAAAATGAGGAAGGGTTTCACACGAACCTTCTGCCACAGGTTGATCAAAGTTTGTGTACCCTGAAGACCAAGGCACCGCACAGAGAGCTCAGAGAGAAGCCTGGTGACAAGAGGGGTGGACACCCTAGTCCACACTTACCCTCAGGTCCAGATGGAACTAAGGACGGCACGGGGTCCCCGCCATCCCTAAACGTAAGCCAATCCCCTCTCGAGCTCATAGACACTGAGGCCTGTAGAACCCCATGGTGTCAATGACCCAGGCAAGGACATAGAGGTTAACAGGACAGCGGCCAGTCACAGCTGGAGAGTCTAGAATTAAGTTAGCAAAAACAGAGGCCATAGTAAGGCAGACAGAGATCCTTCCAGAAAGGTCTAGAGGACTCCTCTTAGGCATTTTTGCATTCTCAAACCTCAGGTTCTGTCTAGGTCTCGTCAAGGATCCTGTCTCATTCACTTTGTTCTCCTTCCTCTTCTAAGAATTTTCTCCCATTTCCCTCATTGGGTCTGTGGACCAGAAGCCTCAGCCAGGTGCTTTTTTTCTTGTGGTTTTTGCAAGAAAACTGGAAAGAAGCTACTATTAGCAATGCCATTTCAAAAATTAGTAGCTCAGAGATTTACACCCCTGATGTCCGCAGACCAGCTGTCCATCCCTAACTTAAGACAACTCTCTGCTGGATAGTATTTCCTAAAGGGGGTCCTAATGGTTTTTAACGAGAAGAGCTCATAACAGATTGTTTCCTAAGTCCCGAGGAGGAGAAAGGATCAGGATTTTTAGGAGGGTTGAGATCATTAGTCTGTGGGGAGAAAATACATTTCAATAAATATCTTTCTTGGGCTCATAGAGAGAGCCTTCCATTTGGAGTCTGAGCATTCTTCTTTGAAATCCTAAAACCATCATTTTTTCTGTCCCATGGAGACATAGAAACAAATCAGGTGAAAGTAAAAGTTAAGTGATCCAAATATTAAAAGCCTTAAAGTTTCTATGAGTTCTAAGGATCAGAGAGTCTTGGGACCAAGGATTGAGGAGTACCAAAAATCAGGCTTCTGATCCAAAAGGCACCAGACTCTTGCCCCCAGCTAGATTAACCCTCTGTCCATCAGAAGGCACCGTGGAAATCTGTTCCAGGGGCTGATGTAGCCCGGGAGGCTGCATGGCTCTTTGGCTAATCCTCCCTGCACACCTCACCTTCATTTGGTGTTCCAGTATAATTTCCACATGGACCTCTTGCTTTGTAATAAGGCACATGAGGCAGCAGGCTTCCCACTGGGCAATTAGCATGCAGCTCATACCAGTCTACCCCAGAGAGGCTCCACTGGTCACCACCATCAGCTGTTTTAATCTAGGTAGGAATCCCAGAGGAATGAAGAGCATAGCATGGAATCTATTATTAGATTATGGAACAGTGAACGATGAACCAAAGACAACCTTGCTGTGATGTGGAGAGGGAGGGGGAGGCCCTTTGGGAGGCTCTGAGCTGAGCGCAGTGCCCACAGGACAGGCCACAATGATGGAACGTGTTCAGTCAGTTCTATAAATCTCCTCCCTTAGTATTTTTTATGGGAATGATTAAGATAAGGGTAAACAGGCAGATACCAGGTTGATGGCCAGAACTGTTTGACACTGGGAGCCTCGGATTTTACCCCCAGACGTTTGAAGAGGGAATATTTAGCCTACGGGGAATACTGGATTGCCTGACGTCTACTGAAAAAAAAAAAAATCTCATTTATGAGGAATCAAGGTGATTTTGATGATTTCTCTACCAACACAGTTAGCTAAAAAGCAAAGGGCCCCTCCTCTATGATGAAGACCCAGCAATATGAAAACAAGCAAGAGATACCAAGGGGTGCAAGTCTCATGGTCAGGATCGAGTTAGGGACCCTTTCTGTTGGGCTATTGGGATCAAGTTCGAAGGGTAAGGGGTGCCTGGGTGGTTCAGTCACTTAAGCATCTGCCTTTGGCTCAAGTCATGATCTCAGGGTCCTAAGATGGAGCCATGCATCGGGTTCCCTGCTCACAGGGAGCCTGCTTCTGCCACTTCCTCTGGTCCTCCCCACCGTTGGTATGTTCTCTCTCTCTCTCTCTCTCTCCCTCCCTCCCTCCTTCCCTCCCTCCCATGTGTGTGCTCTTTCCCAAATAAATAAATCAAAACTAAAAAAAAAAAAAAAAGTTTGAAGCACAAGTCAGACCTCTGTGCATATGACAATCAAACCTCAAAGCAGCTGAGGATTGGGGGGGATGCAGAAATCCCACCCTGACCTAAATCTAGTTGTTGTTCCCTCTCCTCCACAAATATTGACTGAGTAGCTACTATTCATCCAGAACCACATCACATTACTAAGCTTTAGGGGAGAACAAAACAGCAGCCAATCTGATGTCTACGGGAAAGATAATCTTTGCAGAGATAATGACACTTATCATCAGTCGGCACTGCATTAAGTGCTGCCCAGGCCGTTAAGATGCTAGAAATTTCATTACCTGGAAGACTTTCAACAGGTCCCAGGGAAGCTCAGTTGAGAAGTCCTCAGGAGGCTTCTATGCTCTGTCCACCCCAGGGCCTCAGACCAGAAGGGGGTGCTGGCAAGTAGGTTAAAGCTAGGGCTTTGGAGCAGTTACTTAATCTGGTGTCAAGTCAGTTTCCTCACCTGTAAAAGGGACATACTATATATATCTATACCATAAAGGTGCTGCCAGGATCAAATGAGAAGATACTTGGAAAGAGCTCAGCTAAAGCGCTGCACTAGCACTGGCTCCTTCCTCCTGGGAAGGCTCCCTGAACACACACTATGTGCTGGGCACGGCCCTGGTCTCAGGGGCACACGGACAAGCAAAACAGACACAGCGACCCGCTCGCCAACAGTTAGGTTTCTAATGGATGGGACACCGGGCACAATTTATTCCTTGTGATGTTTATCTGGTATGTCACAGACCAGACCAAAAATGCTGCCATTAATTACAAGGGAAGCAGTAACTAAGATTGCTCGTGGCCAGGGCTGGGGATAACTTTAAATCTGAGAGTCAGGGTAGGTCTCATGGAGAAGGTGATGTCTGGACAAGGATAGGAAGAAAGTGAGGACTGAGCCAACTGGAAATCTGGGGCCAAATGTCCTGAGCAGAGAGAACACTGAGTGTTCATGTCCTAAGGTGACCATGTGCCTGGCGTGGCCGAGGGCCACAAGCTGGGCAGAGGGCATGAGGGGACAGTAGAGGAGGGGAGGCTGGGATGAATGGGTACCTGTCAGACCAGGCCCTGTGGGCCTCTCTTGAGACTCGAGCTGAGTCTCAGCAAGGTGTAGGGAGCCAGTCAGGTTTGGGGGGTTCTCTGGCACAACTGGCCTCTGGTCTTTGAAGTGTCTGGCTGCTGCGTGAAGAACAGTCTGTGGCGTGCCTTCTGATGAAGCCAATCTATATGAAGCTTGGGATGAAATGTGATTTAATGGAAATTTACGTGCAGGTGTGAGAGCAACAGTGGCTAGAGAAGCACAGTTGGTGTCTTGGCCCGTAGGCTCCTGACCCCCAGCATACCAGGGCACTTTTCCAGACAGTAGGGGTGTGCTCTGCCCTCCTCTTGGTCCAGTTAAGCAGTCCCTCCAGCCCATCTGAGGAAAGAAACACAACAGCTTACCCAATAAGGTGGCAAACCTACAAGATGGGCACAGAGCCTCTGCCTGGGGACTCCTCTGTTGACTTGGCCTAACCAGCTCACAACCCAAGCTCCCCCACAAGCAGGTGGTTGTGAGGCTTCCCGCCAAACCATCTACGGGGGGAGTTTTATGGAGGTAGCAAAGGAGGTAAGGAAACCATACAAGGCTGCTTACAAGAACTAAGCATTTGCAAACACACTGCACCAGCCACAAATTCTCAAACCTGCTGTGCCAAGGCCGCATCCTCTTCTGCTTCATAGCAGTGCAGGCTGCCTGAGGATATTTGCTCTACGCACCCGCAGAGCCCAGCCTGGATTTTTGCAGACCACAATCTCTTCTCCGCCACCGATGTCCCCCAAGCACCTGCTGCCCCTGAGGACCTGATACACCCGCCCCCATGACAACCCTGCTGGGGTAGCGTGATTTTTGTACTGTCCCCTCCTATTTCCTAGGTGACTACACTAAGCACAGGGAGATTCAATCACTTGCCCAAAGTTACCCTGTTCAGACACATTAAAGCCTGAAGCCTTAACCACCACTCTAAAAGAGACAACTAATATAAAAGTAACACTAGTTTTTAAATCTCCTTTTTACATTTCTATTACAAACAGGCTGCGTGTCTCAATTGAGGAACAGTAGTTATTAGGTAGACTAATTAATTAAGGATAGTGAATGACCAAGTAGATCCCAGTATATTTTACTGGGTGCCAGAAGTTTACTTGTCTGTATATGTTTATTCATGAAACAGGTAAAAGGAAAAGCTTAAAAATGTTTTCAAAATGCCTCTGAATACTTTAATCTTCTTATAAGTCAACCAAGACACTGCATAAGATTAATCCATATTCAAGGATAAAAATGTACTTTCTATTTTCCACATCTGAAAAACTATTGCTACACCATCTTGAATTCACCCAGTACAAGTACATTTTAACTATAACAGAAGATTTTAACAATACGAGTGTTTGTCAATCATGGTGACAGTGAGGAGGATATAGCATCACATATCCTTGCCTACTCTGTGCCCGGCACTGATCTTGCTAGTTGCTAGCACATCATCGCATTCCCTTCTGAACAACACCGCAAGGTGTGTATAATTAACCCCAATATACAGATGCGGGGGACAGATTTGTCAGCACCCAGACACCACCTTCTTCCTGTTAGGCCGTGCTGCCTCTCTACCCTCACCCACTTTCCAAGAGCCCCACTCAATAGACCGAGAGGAATAAAACCCAGGAAAATAAGACCTTGACATGTCATTAGCCTGCAAAAAAGGCTAAACTCATTCAGCAAGCTTCCCGTTCTTGCTAGGTGTGCCAGCTAATAAGCTAGAGTTGTCTCAGCACCAAATCCACGGGCTTTATGTGGCTGGGGCTGGGACTCTACAAACCATGTTTCTGCTTTGCCAGCTGTTTCTGACGAGTCTCTACCAGAAGGCTCACCAGGGGGAGGAAGGAAGAGGGGCCTGTTCCCTCCTGTTTGGTTTCCGTTGGCTTCTGGTTCCCAGTGTCATCACTCCAGCAAGGCTCCTTGCCCTGTACAGGGGCACTTCATCCCAGGAACAGAGAATGAGGCTAGTTTATAGTTTTCCCAACACTTACAGAATCAGATTCATTCTCTCCAGAGACCTCTGGTACCCCTCTCCTCAAAAGCCTGCCCTCCCTTCCAACCAGTGCACCCTTCTCAGAGGTCTGGGTCCCAGCCCCTGAGTCCTCTCTGCCCAGCTTCAAAGTTTTACTAATAACCTCTCCTCCCTCCTTCCCCTCTCCTGCTTCCCCCCACCAGCCATGGGGTAGCAGCTGTGGCCTCAAGTTGCTACTTCTGTGACATTCTATACTCCTTTTGCCCTTTCAGGTCAATAATTCTTAATGCTAAACTCGCTCTGTGAAAATAACTTTAGGGTTTCTGCCCCTGAATGGACCCTGCCTGACCCACTGGGATCCCAACCGTGCTGTGTGGCATTTCTCGGCATGCTCCAGTGTGGATACTCGTCACCTGCCAGGCCCCAAGGGGCATGATGCTCAGACCCTCCTAACTTGCCAAGTGTGGCCAAGGAGCCACCTGCCAAAATATCACTTCCAGGGCTATACCTGCAAAGAATAGGACCCAGGAAACATTTTTAGCAAGTGCCCCCAACCTCCAAACCCTCTGCTTCAGTGCATGTGTATGGAGACAGTCTGACGTGAGTCAGGATTAAAGACCCCCGAGTTTCAGAGCTATGCACTCTGGCCAAGTAACTCGATTCCCCTGAGCCTGAGCTCCCTCACCTGTAAGGTAAGAATGGTACTCAGAGTGTCTACCCACAAGGCAGTGCTAAGACCGAAATGAGCAGAGAAAGCACCTAACTCTGGGCCTAGCATGGAGATGGGAGGACAGGAAGAAATGCACACCGTCCCCTGCCTGCTTCTTGAGGACAGTGGCCCATGGGTGGAGGCCAAGGCCCCAACACTGAGCCCGCAGAGAGCAGCAGCACGTGGCCACTGCAGGGAAGGTGCCCGTGGGGCTGTCTGAGCCCCTGACGTGAAGTGATTTTTCAATGGCTGGCAGCAGCCATGCATCAGTAGGCCGCACTCCTGACTTGTCTCGTCATGTTCTTCTTGCTAGAGTCATAAGATGTCTAATACCAGCAAAAGTAATTAAAAATAAACCGAGAGACAGCGAACCATTTCAACCCTCCCTTTGGCGGCAAGGAGGGCCCGCGTGAGCTCTCCCCACGGTGGCCGAAAATGCCTTTTCCTGTCACACCGTTGACTGACCATGAAAAATGAATGTTCCTGCGATTTTCCTAAGACAGCTTCAGGATTTATCACCCTTGAAAAAAATATAGCAACGACAGAAACTGACCCAAAAGTTTCAGACCAAAATGTGACTTCTGTCAAGGAAGGAGAGATGGAGGGAGGGAAGGGGGAGGGGGGAGACAGAGAGATGTAACCACCCAACTGAGCCCTGAAATGAAACTGCAGAGGACACAGGAGCATCTTGGAGCATTCAAAGGAAGTTACATAAAAAAATAAATAAATAAAATAAAACTCTACTACCTACCTATTACCTACTGCCTCCTTCCACTGAAATCAAGTAAGATGAGGAGTCAATACAAAACTGCAGACCCATCCAGGTCCAGGCCTCGGCAGCTGGTTCCCCATACAGTAGTCAGACAGCACTGCAGCCAACAGCTCACCTCTCTCCCCTGTCCAAGGGCCTCCTCTGGCTCCCCATCAACACGTGGAGGATCTCATGCCTGCCCGTCGTGCCAGCCTCCCCTATGGCACTGCCCCCACGCCCACCAGGCTCCAGCCACCTCCTCTTCATCCAGCTCCTTATGCACACCAGCCTGCTCCTCCAACAGGGCCTTCGGAAATACGGTTCCCTCTGCTCTTCCCTACCCAGCTCCTTTGACTCACACATGCTCTCTGCAAAGAGACTGCCCTGGACCACCCCATTCTCTGATTCTCTGTCTCAGGCTGTTGGTCTCCTTCAGAAGATCCATCATAGATTCTAGCCATCTGGTCTTTTCACTTGTTTGCTATCTGTGATCCGTTATCTGCTCTCTGGGGTCTGCCTGGGGCTGTCATGTCACCCCATGCTCCTGGGATCTGGTCAGTACACCCACAATAGCTTGGGACATGGTCAGTTCTCAGTACAAACCTGTTCAATGAATGAATCACACCCCCCACACCATATGGTATACGTCCCTTGCCAGCTTCCTCAGCCACCCGCAAGCCCCTACATCAATCTGGTTCTATGGCATGAGGGAGAGTCACAGTACAGGTGGGGTGGGGGAGCAGGAGCACTTTGAGACCCCTCCTCTACAAGCAGTATGACCTAAACTCCTTCCCCAGTTGCTATGCTTTGGGTAAATCCCTTCTCCTCCCGACCAGCTCAAAGGAAGGCAAAGAAAGAGTTTTATAAAATCACTGGAAAGCCAGAAAAGGAAACAATGTAGTTTAGGGAAAAAAAAGAAATAACAAAAAGTTTCTTCCAAATTGCCTGAGACTATGAAAAGGCTGGTTTCTTAAAAGGATAAGCACTGACTCAGCTCAGAAACTGCCCCCCAGAGTGGCACAAGTCCTGTGGAAAGATGAGGAGGTAGGCGTACCTAAGTCTTCCAGCACCTCCTTCAGGCCACTAGGACATGGCTGGCTTGAGGCTTCAGCTTCCAAATTATGCCAAGGGAGGCAGCCCTGGAGCAAAACTCCCAAGAGAGCTGTTCTCAGAGATCTCTGTGACCCCAGGTCAAAGGACTGTGATTTCTAACAGTGTTTCCAAATGTGCTCCAAAGCATTCTGTGATCAAGGGCTTCCCCCCGGCCCCAAACTGGGAACTGTTTGCCCACCCCTTCCCCATCCATGCCATCCCTACCAGGTCACCGAGGATCCCCCAAGGGCCTCACGACTACTGTCTTCAACTTTGTTCTGGACGTAGCTGATTATAGAACACACAGCACACATAACTGAAATAGCATTCACCTTTGAAGTTCTTTCTAAAAGAGGAAAACCATTTAGTTACACCCAGACAGCCTCGTCCTGAGGCCACACATTTGCCATCCACTTACTCTCTGTCTGCAGCCCCGATGGGTTCCACATCCGTGACATTCTGCACACCTCCCCCCTACACACACACACTTGGGGGTGGAAGGCCAAGCCAAAGAACTTATTTCCTGGGTGACAATGTGTGTGGTTTGGATGGCCAGCTCTTCCTAGGACTCAAGGTCATTTTGGTTTGCTCTTCCCTTCAACATGACTGGCATTCTGGTTCACCAGCCTTACCATTCGATGCTGGGTGGTCAGTTCAGCTCCGAATGCTAGTTGTGGAGCCCTGAATCAGTTATGTAGCCTCAGTTTCCTCTTGTATAAAGAGGATAGAGTAGTACTTGGCTCTTGGGTTTCTGTGAGAATGAAGTGTATGCGCAGCATTTATAACAGAGCCTGCTCCTTGGCATTGATAAGGATGAGTTCTCATTATGTTTCATGCATACATTTGGGCACAAGGCATTCTCTCATTGAGGGAGACTCGGGCTCAGGGAGGTGTAGGGAGCATCCTAGGGCTGCCTGTACTCCTCATTGCAGACCCACGGGAAGCACAGATTGTGCAGGGATGCCTACCACGCACAGAAGGGCCACTGCCCATGCTGCACGCCCAGGCAGAGTTCCATAGATTCATGCATGGCAGAAGCCAGTTGAGACGTGGGGTGTTATGTGGTGTCTGCAGCCACATCTCACTCCCTGGAGCATCACACACAGCAAGGACAGTGATTACCCTTGAGCAGGGGGATGCTGACAGGGATTCCAGGGATCCTGTTATCCTTGGATTCTGAGAGTCTCTGGCTTCCTGGGAAAGCAAAGAGGGAATGTGATTCCCTTCAGGGTGCTCCATTTCTTACTCAAGTGACATGAAAGCTGTGACACCACCATGTGCCCCTGTCACCACCAAAACAAGATTCAAGGGGCAGTTAAGTCTGACACGTATGGAGACCCCACGTGCTAGGCACTGGGTCCAGCCCTAGGCTGGGTACCCATGGTGCATTCCCGTTCTGAATGATCCCATCCACGTGTCCTGTATCCCGGCCCCGGTGGCAGCACCAACAGAAAAGGGGAAAAACAGAAACTACTCAGGACAGAAAAGCAGAAAGCACTGCCCCAGGCTTACGAGAGACCCCAAGGCACAGAGTAAGGTATTTGCCATCAAGGTTCCCAGCTCTCCGCCATTGATTATGTGGTGAGTATAGTTCATTAGAGTGGAAAAAAGCAGTGGGTGACTGGGTGACAGGCACTGAGGGGGGCACCTGACAGGATGAGCACTGGGTGTTACGCTATATGTTGGCAAATTGAACTCCAATTAAAAAAAATATACAAAAAAAAAAAAAAAAAGGAAAGGAAGCAAAAACCCACCAAGACCGTCTTCTGTTGAATTCAGCCAATGCACATATTTCCAAGGGCATCTCAATAACTTTTAACAACACACTGATTCCTTCAAATCAAGGTTGACAAACAGGACTTCCTATAGGGCTAGATTCTTTAAATTATTTGTCTACCATTTTCTTACCTATCCACTCTCCACTCTATCTTGTGCATCAGGAAAGGTAATGATAAATCATCCCATGACCACCACCACCACCACCACCACCTCCTCCTCCTCCTCCTCCTCCTCCTCCTCCTCCTCCTCTTCCTCCTCCTCCTCCTTCTTCTTCTTCTTTCTTCTTCTTTTTTTTTTTTTTTTTTTGTTCACTTGGAAAAGCAACTATATAGGTGGCGGGTATAATCATTTTTCTAATTTAAATGCAGGCAGCTTTATTTCTTGAGCAGATCCTGAAATGAGTCCCTTCCATGTTGAGGAGTTCATATTTCATCCCAAGTATGTAAGAGCTGCTGTTAAGCTGCTAACCAATAGATATTAGGCAAAAGTAAATGGCATCTAATAAATGAATAAATAGCTCTGCCCTCAGAAATAAAATGCCGGCAAGGGACACATTGCATGGCAATCACGATGCTGTCTTCAGATTCACAGTTAAATCACCAATAATGCATTCCTCCTTCCAACTCATTCTAAAATGTTTCATTTGGCAGTTGCCTTGAGCAAAGCCCTGCCTGGTTAGGTGGTAGATACCTTCAAAAAATGACACCCACAAATGCCCTCCTGGTCTGCTCCCCACCTCCTTTTGCTTTCCCCTTCTGAGAACCCAACTGTCATATACTGTAGGCAAGTCCAGGCTACTGCACTGAGGGGAGAGGCCTCATAGTGTGGCCCTGCAGGATAAGATGCCATGTGGAGAGACAAGCCTTCCGGAAGAGAACCAAGACAACCCAGGCAAGCTCTCAGCTCACAGAGGAACCAAATGCTGTTCCTCAGGCTGTTTCTTACAGTAGTCGCTCCCCCGGTGTGCAGCATCCACATCACCTGGCACTTGTGAGAAATGCACATTCTCAGAGCCCACCCAGTCCTACTGGGTCACAAACTCCCAGCATGGGATAATAAGCAGTTGGTGTTGGAACATGTCCTCCAGTTGATTCTGATGTTGGCTCAAGCTTGAGAACCACAGTCAGGGGAATCACATTCCAGCCTCTTTAAGAGCATTTTCCTCTCTCCTGAACCTACTTGCTGTTTCTATAATCTTGAAGACTGCCAATTACAGTATAACAGAACCCTCTACTAAATATCTAATATCCAGAAAAACAAAGAAAGATGACTGCTTAGACATTGCACCTCATCTCCCTTTAACATAGTGCTAAATAACCTGGGGATCCATGCAGACTCATTACCTGCATGTGCACAGAGAAGTCATCAAGAAGAGGGTGTATGTATGTGGACATGAATGCCACAGAACTCTCCAGAATGGAGCAGGAGGGACAGGATCCTGCTATTAATTTCTAATCATAAAAGGAGACATTCTTGCTACAAAAAGCAAATCTACTTCTACTCAATAGCACTTTATAAGTAGATGAAACTCCTTGATGTGATGTTGAAATTTCCAAGATCCTGGTTCCAATTAATCCAAAAAAGCACCTGGCCAAAAATCAATATTGTACCTTTGGCAAGATATGTCAAAATTTGTATTGTATCTGAAGAACTATGGCTTTGAAGCCCTCATCCTATGCCTCTCCTGCAAGTAAGGACTGGATATTTAAATACCAATATTACTAGGCAACTGCTATTCATCAGATGTCACCATGTGGGAGGGATTCATAGAATTTAGTATATGAGATTCATCTGATAATTTATTTGGTCTTAATGGAGCTGCTTATGAAAAGGCCCTTTCACTTTCTTCTTTTATGTAAGATGGTCCTAAATCATTCAAAATATCCTTCAACACACTATGAAATATCATGGCATCCACAAACATTCTACATGACTATAAATGTCTATGTCCCTACCCATGTTTACTAGTGCTGTGGCCTCCCACCCGACTGGCCTCAGTCACTCAGCCATACCTTAGGATTATGCATTAGGTACTGGCCACATGCCCAGTACCATTGCTGTATGCTCCAGGGGGTAGACACATATCCAGCATGCTCCCCCCCCCCCGCCCCCTTCCCATGACATATGTCTATCTAAGAAGTAAGTCTGGCCTCTACCCGTCCCTGGAAAGTATCACCTGAAGTCCTAAGCTAAAATCACTTTGTCCAGTAGTGAACTCCCATCTCCTTCAAGGGTTGGGTTCTAAAGGCAGTGCTTATTGTGGGAGCCACAATCACCAAATATATATAACTGGACATCCCTGAGGCAGGTTCCGTGTCGGAGTCCCACATTCCCATAGAAAGCCCAGCATGACTAACTTTTCCTCCAGCTTCAGAAGTGATGGCAGTTTCCAAGGTTGAGCACCAGGGAAAGGATTTGGCGTCCATTTAAGGACCATATTGTACAAAATGGATGTTTCTTTAAAAAGCAGACATACATGTGATGAGGTGAGTTGTCAGTGTTAGTAGAGAAATGTGGGGACCAAGAATGACTAAGGGAACATGGAATGACATTGCATGCTCCCTCGAGGGTACATACTCTCTAGATACAGCAGAAGACACAGCCTTCATTTGTCTTTTTCTTCTTTTTTTTCTTTTTCTTGCCAAGTGTATATGGTTAGTCTAGTTCCAAGAAATCAAATATGCAAAGTAGAAAAAGTAGGGCAGACTTGGACAGAGTAATACTACTGGCTCATGGGACAGGAGAGCGCCTTTGAGATACTCCTGGGAGGGCACTCTCTCTGACTGACCTTTTTCCTGTGAAAATTCCACCATTCCAGTGAGATAGAGATTACCAACTGTTAATCTGTTGATTGATGCCCACCAGAGGAAATGATTAAAAACATGGATTACTACCCCACAGCCTTAGACATTTTGATTCTGTAGGTACGGGATAAAGAACAAGTATTCATAATTTAAAAATCTCCCCAGAGAATTCAAACTGCCTAACAGTTTGAAGAAACTCTGGGTTTAAATTTTGGCAGAGGTGCCAAAATGTTAATATTTATCACTGATACCCTAACATATGGGTTCATCAGATAAATAAATGTCACCTGGAAAGCAAAGAAGGAATTTGAACAGAGAATAAGCTTTGACAAGGGTGGGGAACAGCCCTGGGGGATGGAGAGAAGCTTCTGGGTGGTAATGAGGTTGTAGAAGGAGGAGCCATAGAAACACGGAAACATCCAGGAGATGACTGTACAGCCACATGGCTGACTTTACCATCTATAAATGCTGGACTCACCAAGCAGCTCTGGCTCCATGGAAAACAAAAGTGTTGCCCCATATGAACGAAGCACAGTTCTCAAAGAATCTTTTCACTGAACATGTTGACCATGTCTTCATGAATTTCTTCTTTCCTCCAAAAAAGTTTCATTTTGAAAACAAGGAGAGCCATAGTATTCGGTTTGGTCAACCAGAAGATACAAGACTGAGAAACCATAGGTCATTATGAGATTAAGTCTACATGAGACACCCATCCCTGGACAACCTGGGGGTTACAGCACAACAGATCCTCTGTCAACTGCATTGCATGGCCGGCATTAGCCACTTACCTTTCGGTCTGGCCAATTGTACTTCGCAAAGATAGTATCATAAGTGTCCACTGCCCCATCGGTGATGAGCATGATGGCCTGGCTGCAGATGCTTCCTTGTCCTGTGTGGTTGAACTGTGGGAAGAAACAAGGTCAGACTAAAAGACACACCAGAGAGCTCTGTGCATCCACGAGGCTTCAGAGGCATGAGAGCTTGGGAAGCTTCTCAAGACAAGAGCTCGTTCTGCAAAACAGAACCTACACGATAAGCATTTCCCCCCATGCATTCTCTGTATTTGCTTTGACAAACCGGAACTAAATACTGACCACAGAGGGGATTTCTGGAAAACACACACAAGGTGGGAAGTGAGATTCTAGGACAAATAACCTCTCTTACCTTCAAGCACAGATAGTGCCTCATTATATTAGCCCCAAAGGCATTGGCACAATCACCCTTTAGCAACACATGATATGAGCAGTAGAATGAGCAGCAGGCAAGATCTTTCAAAATCTAAATGAGTCTGGTTTGATGCACTATATAGTAAAATCAAGGAGATTTTGGACACATGGAGAATAAAGTCAGGAACATGCCAATTCAGACTAGAAGCCCAAGCACTCGTTTTGTAGCACGTGTTTTAAATATATATTTGTTCGCATGTAACATTATATATTAGTTTGTATATGTTACTATTGTAAAACAGACTGAAATTCCAAGATTGTGCCCACTGGTGTGCAAGACTCTAAATTCCTTCAACTCTCAGTATTACCTGGCATCGTAAAAAGCTCCCAGCCTTGGGGCACCTGGGTGGCTCAGTGGTTGAGCATCTGCCTTCAGCTCAGGTCATGAGCCCAGCCAGGGTCCAGGGATCAAGTCCTACACCAGGCTCCCCACAGGAAGCCTGCTTCTCCCTCTGCCTATGTCTCTGCCTCTGTCTATGTATCTCTCATGAATAAATAAATAAAATCTTTAAAACCCCCCCCCCCACACACACACACAAAAAAAAAACCACAGAAAACAAAAACAAACCTCCCAGCCTTTGTGAGTAGTAGACAGGGTAGACTGGTTACCAGAACTTGATGTCCCTCTCTGGAATCAGGGTATAGAATTCCCTTAATGAATGCTATTAATGCAATTCAAAGCAACAGCATGTCCTTTAAAAAACCCTACAGTTAGGGTGCCCTGAGTGGCTCAGTTGGTGAAGTATTGGCCTTCAGTTCAGGGTCCTGGGATCGAGCCCTGCATCGGGCTCCCTACTCAGCAAGGAATCTGCTTCTTCCTCTCTTTAAGCCCTCCCCTCTGCTCATTCTCTCTCTCTCTTTCAAATAAATAAATAAAATCTTTTAAAAATATAAATAAATAAATAAATAAATTAATTAATTAATACATACTCTACAATTAACATGACAGTGCTGAGGCATGAAAACATACAAAAAGTCTTTAACTTTCAGTAGTGAAAATTCCCACCATTATAACTGGTGAAATTTGCTCATTAATTTTTTATTATTTACTAAGTGCCCACACAGAGCTGAGGATGAGACATGCAAAAATTCCTTCCCTCCTGTAGTTTATAATTCTATGTGTGTGTGTGGGGGGGGGGACATAAAAACAAAGTAAATAAGTATTCTAGGGAACCAAAAAATAAAAAAGAAAGCAGACCAGGGGAATAGGAAATGAGGAGGGGGAGACTTTAGAAAAAATAGCTAGAGAAGACCTCATTGAGAAGGTGGCATATGAATGACACCTGCAGGGGGTGAGAATCTAGGGGAGGGTCATCCCAGAGCAGACCAAGAGCGCATGCAAAGGCACAGGGTAGGCAAGTTCCATCTGCTGACCAAGGCACTGGGGAGGGATGGAAACTGTTCTTGGATTCACTGGCTGTTCCTGCTGGAGTAGAGTGCTAATAAAGCATTCAAGGTGAAATGCAATGCCTAGTCTCTGTGTACTTAGAATTCTGATGTAGATAGAGATTGAAGTTGCAACTGGAGAGAGAAGACTATAACTAACTGGATGAATGAATGAATAGATGGAAGGGAGGGAGAGAGGGAGGAAGGAAGGCCAGAAGGAATTGCTTGGGGCCATATGGGGCAGAGCAAAGCCACCTAAAGACATGCATGGACTGCCATACTATGGTGAAAAACATTTAATCCCATCCTAGCACCACAAGCTGTGATAAATTCTCATCTCAGAGTGTCCTTTTCCTCCTTTATAAAATGAGTAACATGCTTACATGGTTGTTACAATGCAGGTTAAATGTTCATTATATGCTGGGCAGCAAGTATTAACTTACTTAAGACTAGCTTCTGAGGTAAGTACTATCGTTATCAGCATTTTACAGGTGGGGAATTTGAGGCAGGGAGAAATTAGTTAACTTGACCAAGGTCGCAGAGCTCCCATCTGTAATGGCCAGGATTTAAACCCAGGCAGTCCAGCTCTAGAATCTATCCCCAGCACACTCTATGGCCTCCCAATAATGAGATGAAGGTCCTTGAGCAGATGGAGATGCATGGTAGGGTGCCATCAACACTTCCTTCACCTGCTTCTTCCTCCCTCCATCCTTTCCAGAGTTCTAGGGTCACATGGTAGTCACCACATCTTCTACCAAGAATGAGTGAGTGCTCTTCAAATTGTGTGCCTTAGGCACTTGCCCCACTGTAGCCCTGGCCCTGGCAGCCATTCCTGCAACTCGGACTAGACCAGAACCCTTGAATTAATGAGTGGACATGGCCCATGCTGTAATATCATAGAAATTCTCAGGTATGTATAAATACTTGAGAACTAAAACCATCCCACGCAGCTATGGTTCTATTGTCTTCATCAACTACTATTCCAGAAAACTCTTGCTCAGGAAGATAAAATTGCAAATAACTTTATTGCTTATTCCAGGAACATCCTGAAAGGCCCATCAACTCTTCAATAGAAACCATCACAGGACAATCTGTACCCTAAGACTCTTGAAAGCCCTGACCTCAAAATCTTCCCTCTGTTGCACCCAACAATCGTAAACTAGAATGTTAGGATTCTCACCCAATCTTAATGAAGCCTCTTCCTTCTCGTCCATTCTGAAAGACTACCTTCAATCAGTCTTCATTGTCTCAAAAAAAATGACTTTGTCCCTTCCACTCTGAGATACTGCTAAGATTCTATCATCATAGTGCATTTTCTTCCTTACTGCAGTAAGAAGAAACATTGCTGGAGTCCTGTCCTATCAACAGGTTGTTCTGGAAATATTTTGGGGAGCTGCATTCAACACAGTCTTCAGATCATTGAATAACCCCAGCAGTGGGCCCCCTGAATAAAGGTGATCTCTGCTTCAGTTCACAGAGTCTGAAAAAGGGGAAAAAAATCAAGACACCTTAAGACTGTTGTTCATGTGACTCACTGGAAAGCATCCTGGCAAAATTCTCCAAAACAAAAGGCAAGAAAGAGAGGGAAATGAAGATATCTGAATAACACAGACTGGAAGAAGGGGCTGCCCTGAGCTGTTTATTTAAAAACATCACTTTCCTCTCTGGCTGAGTCCCTGGTATTCTCTGCTGCAATCTGCAGTCGGAGAATTTTGAAGAATGCAATTAAATTCAAATGCTTTGATGAGTAATATCTCTTCTCTTCATATTTGTCTAGAACTTTTTTTTTTTGAATAGCGGGAGTGATGAAAGTGTTTTCCATAATAATAACAATGACAAGGGCCTGATGATGAACTACAATTAGCTCAGTGATTCATCAGTTAGCAGCGAAAATTTCAATGCATCCTGACATTTAGAGCATTTGGTTGTGATTAACAGTCTTTGAAATGTCACCGAATTTTATTTAATTGGCTAAGAAAAATTTTTAAAAGGTAATCACTGCAAAGATCATATTCATCGCCAAAAAAGATAATTGCGGTTGTCACATGACAAGGTAGATGCTAACTACTGTAGCAAACCAGCTCTGTGTTCTTACAGAAACTAATGAATACAGCAGAGATCAATAGCTGGAAGGGTCTTAGAAGTTTATTTGAATGCTCCTTTCAAAGCCGTTTGTACAACAACTGCAAGTCTTTAAGTCATCTGAGCAAATCCTGACACTGAAATGCAGGTAATTGCAAAACAGAATTTACTTCATTTAGTTATAGCAACCTCTGAACCATTCTGAGCCCCAGCCACAATCAAAATTTCAATTGTGTCTGTGAGAATGTGTGTGTGTGTGTGTGTGTGTGTGTGAGAGAGAGAGAGAGAGAGAGAGAGAGAGACAGGGAGAGACACACAGAGGGACAATGTGTGTTTGTGTGATTGAGAAATAACTCTTTATTCGTACTGGCTTGCAAGGGCAGGAGTAATACACAGAAGAGAATTATATCACTTAAAGGTCATATTGATGAAGTGGAAAATAGCGAAAGCTTCATTTTCATGGGAGATTAAGCATCTCTGTGTTTTTCAAAATGTTTGGCTATTTAAAAGCCCAAAGCCCAGTGGCAAGAGACAGGATGGAAATGTTTCTCTCTCTGAGATAAATGTGCGTTCGAAATATGGTGCCAACCATCAACCAATCTCAATTAGGGATATCTTGTAATATTTTGTTCCTTTCGTTTCTACTCTTTGGAATTTACACTGGACCCATTGGGTTTTCTGACTGGCCAGACCCCAGAGGGTTTTACAGGTAAAGGCAGAGAAGAGGTGTTTGGAAGGTTTTCCTGGTTCAAAGTTATTTCTGTTATCAGGATTTAAGAAAAGAAATCCACCATGTGTTGGTGATTTCTCTGGATCTGAGAGGTGCTAGGAGGTTAATACACCCTCTTGCAGCAAACATATTATGCCTGAAGGTGTGCTTGGTGAGCTGTGACTTCTACAAGATTCTAACCCTGAGGTTCTGATATGATATAAAGAGTTCCCAAGTCAGTAAGTTTGAGTACTGGCATAAATACATTTTGAATAAGTCTGCTCCCTGCAGGATTTCGAAGGCCTTGAATATGCTCAGGTGCATGGTGGGTCTCCGGGAGAGGAGGATGGCATCTCACCACCTCAACATCTAGGCTGGAGTACCTTGGCAGACCAGTGTTAACTGGCATACAATGGGGAAGCACTGCTTGGAAGTGTCTCTGGGAAATCTGCTAAGTGACGGGATGGGGAGAGAGAAAGTACTAGGGCAAGGAAAAGGAGAGAGGGAAAGATGAAGGGAAGCTGACATTCCTGAGGACTGGGGCAGGAAGTTAAGACCAAAACACCAAGAGCTCTAGCTGCTTCTAGAAGCCACAGGCACCCTGACCAGAGTTGAGGCTGTCTAGTGTCTCCATGGTCACAGAGATGGCCCTTCCCACCCACCCCAACCCTGCTGAAAGGGAGTCAGGTACAGCTGGAATCCTCGACCCTGGTCTACCAGAGCCAGCTTCATGGGCGTGAGATGCACACAGCTGCACAAGGCCCCACACTTGGCTTAACACTCTGCTTGCTGCCTTTCTCTTAAGATTCTTAATGAGTTCTGAACAAGGGACCTGCATTTTCATTCTGCACTGGGCCTCACAAATGATGTAGCTAGTGCTGGGTCTACTCCTCTCCCCATTTTACAGATGAGGAAAATAAAGGTCAGGCTAAGTAGAGTTTTCTCAAGGTTGCACAGCAAGCTCTGACCAAGTCAGGCTTCTCAGCCCGAACTGCCTGACTCCAGAGGCCACAGACTTCATATGACAAGCATCCACCAACTCTTGCTCCTTCACCACCTCTGCCAAAGAGCCAGGAAACAGAAATTCACTGCAGGGCACGTTTCCAAACAAGGGACTCATCAGGTCAGAGTAGCCTCCCCCTGCTCTAGACACAAGGCTTTTGAGATAAAAAGAGAACTAATTTTATAACTGTGAGAAGTCTTTCAATATGACTCTCTCGAAAGAGCCCACTGAAGATGCAGAGCTTGGCATCTCCAAGCCCCGAGAAGGGGCCTATCCAGGGTTCAAATTAGAATTTAGAGGTACAGTTTGGCCCTTTGCTCTGGTCAGCTATGTTCATAAATTATTCGTAAGCTGTTAACAGGGATGTGCTGTCCCAAACACGGAGCCTTACCTAAATGTGAATTGTCTGTAGCCAGCAGCCCCGTGCAGCAAAGCAGGAGGGAATAGCTGTAGGTTTAACTCAAGTTAATTCGAGGTGCTGATGTGGCACCTTACCTCCTTATTTTCCTTCCCTTGCAGTCTCGACACTGGCTCAGGACCAATACCTCACAGGCCTTCTTTGTGCCAATAGGTACTATTGGTAAAAGGCAGTCTAGAGTTGGGGCCCAGTCTTGGCTTGAGAGGCCAGTGTAGCCAAGTGAGAAGAGCTCCAGATTTGGAGTTGGGCACAGCTGATTCCCAGGATGCGCCATGCGCTGGTGGGCGGGTGCTCACCTGCAGGCTGACACCTGAGCCCCACAGAGCCTTCAGAACACTGAGCTGCCAGCTGGGCTCTCAGCTCCTAAGACACCTCGATGGAACTGTCGCCCCCTTTAGTGTCTGTTTCCACTCAATCCCATTCCATGCCTCTCCCCAGATTTGCCGGGCGCTCCAGGAGTTTTGAACAGGTTCATCTGAAGGAGAGTACTAGAGGATGGAAGGGAGAGGCCAAAGCTTTTCGAAGCCATGTCTCCCTTTCTCCTGATCTGGGGGCATGGGTGCTTTCTGGCAATAGCTGCATCTCTTCCAAGGTACCAGCTTCCACAGGGCTCTCACTGGGCAGCCCCTCCACACTTCGATTCCTATCTGGATGGCCACTGGGAGGATGTCTCATTGTGACACCAAGGGTATCCCTCCCTCCTGTTGTCCATCCTACCTTAGATAGGAGCTGCCTCCTGCTGGTGCTAATCACAGAATTGTTTCATTTTCTGCTTGGTTTCTGAGCTTCTCCAGTCCTTATGCAGCCAAACCCCTGAAGAAGTGAACCCCTGCTGTTTGACAGATCTAGAGTGATTTCTTTCTTTTCTTTCTTTTTTTTTTTTTTTTGCTTCTTAACATTTTACCCTATCTCCCCGGTCCAAGCCACAGTACATGTCACCCAGATAATTTCATGGACTCCCTGCTATTCATGGTCTTTGTTTTTCAGTACAACAGCCAGAGAAATCCTGCTAAAACTCAAGTTGGTCATGTCATTCTCTGCTCAGAATCCAGTGACTTTCCATCCCACACAGAGCAAGAGGCAAAATCCCCACATGAGTCATGTGGTTGGGCCCCTGCTACCTCCATGATCTCATCCCCTAGCTCACTCTCTCTCTCTCTCTCACTTTGCTCCTCACACTGGTCTCTTTGCTGTATGGTAAATATGCCAAACATCTCTGCCTCAGGGCCTTTGTACTTGTTCCTCTTGCTGGAAACTCCTTCCCCAAAATGAAATCACTGTTCCCTTACTTCCTTAAGGTCTCTACTCCAACCAAGGGCATCAGTCAGAGAGATCTCTCTTGACCACACTGTAAAAAGCAGCAAGTCCTTATTACACTAGAACAATGGGGCTGTTGTTCTCCATAAGAACATGCACTTCATCTGTCTTTTTCCATTAGACCTGGGGTCAGCAAACTTCTGTAAAGGGCCACATGGTAAATAGTTTAGGTTTTACAGACCATATGGTCTCTATCGGAACTAATCAACTTGGCCATTGTAATGCAAAAGCAGCCATAGAGGATACATAATCAGGTGGGCATGAATGCATTCCAATAAAACAATATTTACAAAAACAAGATGCAGGCTGGATTTGGCTCATGGGCCATAATTCCTCAACCTTCTCACTGGAACACGAGGTCCCTTAAAGCAAATACTTTTGTCTAGTCTGTTCTCTGGTGCTTCCCAGTGCCTGACATTCCAAAGCATGCGACATATACTAGTTACATAATGATACAGAACCTGCATTAATAAAGATAGTCACTATTTTCCTACTGCTCTTTCTCGGTGTAGCAAGAACACAAAAGTCACATGCCAGCTCTTTTAGCTTAACACAATTGTATTCAAGGAGCAGAATCACCAACCCAGGACCCTCCAAAGGTTTTCATGGAAGGTTAACGGGTGCTACTTGAAAAACAGATTCTTGTTCCAAAAAGTGCAAGAAACAGTTGGTTAAGCAGCATGTACTACTTACTGTAGGACTTACTGGAGTCTTGATTATGCTACTGTGTATTGTGAATCTGCAAAGGGCTAGAAGAGGGGAAGGATGGATATGGCACTCCCTAAACCTACTGCACAGAGAAAGCTCTTCTGCTGAACGTTGCCACAGGCAGGAATTCAGTGTTAAACACAATGAGACATGAGTGTACTTTATGAGGAAACTGAAAGTTTCTGAGATGAGATCTGCATTGGAAGTCAGTCAAGTGTTGGTGGCCCCAGAGCCAACAAGCATGGCAGGCAAGAACCCCACTCAGAGGACTCAATTAACTCTGCCCAGCAGGGGGTTGGTTTGGCCTCACTGGCTGGACCTGGTTTCTGAACTGAGATGATTCAAGTGGCCAGCCTCACCCTCCCATCTGGAGCCTATAGATACCACCCAGTGACAGCCAAGGCTAACCATAATGCTGGTCCACAATTTTTTAAAAATTAAATTAAAAGATAAAATAAAATTCCATCTCTTCTCCTGGATATAAGTAAGTCAAGTTAATGAGGAGCTTACATCACTGAGAATGTTGAAGGCCTCGTTCAGAGCTATATCCAGCATTCCAATTCCTTTGGCAAAAAGTTTGTCCAGATGCTCCCTGAAGTGCTGGAACAATAAAGTAGAGAATTCATTAGCGTCCGAACTGTTACATGAAATGCCAACTTCAAATGAACAGGTGCACACTAAGGCCAACGAGTCTCAGACTGGAATGGTCATAATGCAATTTTATCCTTCAGAATTCAAAACATAAGAACTTAGTCAATATAAAATTTACCTTCTATATGCATTTTTCAGCTTTGACTGCATCCTAAGGGAAAAATTCATTGAATTCTGGCAGAAAGCACTTAATCTCTCTGAAGTTCTTACTTTCCTTTCCAGTGTCATCTCCCATGACCCACTCCATCCCCTTCTATCCTCAATTATCCCACTGCTGATCACTTTTAGGACTCTGTGCATGCTCTCCTCCATCTGGAGCCCACTCTCCATCCATTTCCTTGCTTTCCCACCACACTTTTTCCCACCTACCTTTGGGACCTCAGTTTGGACATCACTCCTTTCCAGAGTCCCATCTCTGAGACTGCTTCAGAATGCTTCCTTAGGACCCCATGCTGCATCCCATGCTCAAACCCGCCTTAGAACTCTGGATATGCAAGTGCCTGGGTAGATCCTGTCCCCACTCAAGACTGTGACATTCCTGAGACCAGGCATATTCAATGGCCTACTCTGTCTCTCATGACAACCACACATCTGATATACAAAAGGTGCCCCCCACCAAAAAAAAAAAAAAAAAAAAAAAAGGTACCCAAACCATTTCCAAAGAGCAAGGATAAAGACTGGATTACAAGGTAAGAATTGTGATTATGGCAAGGGGGACCCGGGCTAGAAATCAGAAGAGCTTCAAGGAATATGCAAGAATAGAAACAAATCCCTTCAGAAAAATCCCCAAGGCCTATCTGGCTATGTGGGTTCCACAGAAGCTCAGTACCAGCTGGAAATTAAAGGCAGCAAAGAGGTAAGGGTGGAGCCCATTATGTTTCTGCTCTCAACAAAGAGGCAAGAGTGGGTCCAAGCATGTGCCCAGGGACACATGATCCTGTGGGATATCCACTGCCCCAAAGCTCGTGTCCACAGTGGCACAGCTGCTTGGCATTATTTTCCAAAGGACCTATTCCAAAACCACTTCTTTTCTACTGAAATGAATTACTCTTTCCTCAAAGACATCCACACCCTTGTCTGCTGGAGAAACTGGATGTAGGAGTCACCAGGAGGCAGATGGGCAGGAAGGGTGTGCTCATGGAAAATGTTCACTGGTGATTTCCTGGCTGAGGAATGTCTTTCTCTTCTATGTCCTGGGACCCATCAACACCCCAAGCATTCCAACAGCACTGTGACACCTACTAATGGTGTGTCTGCCTTAGAACCCCAAAAGTGATTGCAGAATAAGAATAGATCATAGAGATTGACCCAAGGATGTGGCCAATGGCTCTCAGATGCTATTCTCTCTGAGCTCCCTCAGGAAGCAGCATGGGCCACTGATCATGGGATGGGCTGTAGGTCTGGTGGCAAACTGGACTGGAAAGTTCTGGTGGGAGAACTAGAGATTCAGGTTTAATGACAACAGATCTAATGTGAATCAAGGCTGGATTTGAAGTTGGCTGCTTGTCTTAGGAATATTCATATAACCCACAAGACCCCTTCCTGAGGCCATCTTTCCCTCATGGCAATCGTGCCCTCATGCTCACCAAAGCAGCTATGGTTATGGAAACTGGCTTCACGTTAGTTCCTTAGCCAGTGTCATGCAATGCATCCTTACGACAACCCTGTAAGGTTCCATCCACCCACTTTGCAGATGGGAAGAGTGAGGCTCAGCATGGCACCCAAATTCACACACCTCCTAGTTGTCTGGCCCAGGTCTCACCCCAGGTCTGTTTCACCCATTCTAATGCCTCCTTCATTCTGCTATATACCTGCTACTTTGTTTTGTTTTGTTTTATTAGTACTCTGTATGCCAGGCACAAGCCACAAACTCTTATTCTCCACACCTGGATTATGGCTGGGCCTACAGGTGACTAACAGAGTTTACAGCCTTGAGTGATGGGAGAGAGAAATGCTGAGGCCGAGGGACCCAGGCAAACCACACAGCCAGGAACCAAGCCTTGTGCTTCTCTATTCTTCCTGCTGGGTGTCCAAGCCTCAGCAGGATGCTGAGCAGTTGGCATGCCCTTCATGAGCACTCAGTCAACAAATTAGACAGTTAACTAAATCTGAGGAAGCCCAGGTGTCCTGGCTGTGGGTGGGCAGGAGGGGATCAAAACACATCAGTCTGCCTTCTCCAAGAATGTCTGCCCTTGAGACCTGACTCATGGGCAAATAATGACCACCATAAAGGACTTAGGCTCAGCAGGAGTCACCTGAGGGTGGTCCCCACATACCCTACAGGACATGGAGCAGCGTGCCATGCCCATCACACAGCTTAGAGAGGCTGGACTTCAACCAGCCCCAGGTTCATACTGCTGTGGCTAGACCCTGCCTCGACAAGTTCATTCTATCCATCTGATGTCATTTCTGTCAACTGCATTTAATTGTGCTCAGCCACACAAGTTTACACAGTATTGTTTTTTTTTAATAACATAGCAACCCCATTTAATTTTTCTTTTAATCCATGTGTGGATGCATTTTCTTTTAATCCATGTGTCATGTGCCAAAAGACTGCTTCAGGCAATGGTTGCTTTTATTGTCGGACACTTGGAGTAAAATGCAATAACATGTCATGGAATTCCCCTCAATTCAATTTTATAACAAGATCAGCTCTGATTTTATTTCTTCCTGGTACAAATCTGGCCCCTATATTACATGGAAAAAAATATGTCCCCAGGTTAAGGGTTTCCAAATGACATCACAGATGGACTCTCTGTTTCTTTCCCTCACCTCTCCTTCATGTCCAGACTCTGTTTTCTCCTATGCCATACCTGGACCAAATCTGCTTTATCACTCTGGTCTTCCAGGCTGCATTTAACCCTCAGCCCACCTCTTGTCTTACATAAAACAGGGGCCTTGCCTTCCAGGGAACTATATCTCCAGTGATGTGGCTCCACACCAAGAGCCGCCCTGTCCACTATGGCAGTCATGGACTATATGTAGTCATTTACATTAAATTTAATTAAAATTACATAAAATTAAAAGTTCAGTTGTTTTGGCCCTAGCCACATTTCAAGTGCTCAATAGCCCCATGTGGCTAATGGCTATTGCACTGGACAGTGAAGATCAGAAAACATCTCCATTGTTGCATAGAATTCTATTGGGTAGAATTCATCTGGAGACACTTGGGCTAGACTAGCCTTTCCTCCTCACCAAGCCACTTACCAAGGCTGAGTTGAAGAAAATTCAAAGGCTCATACTCATATGTGTGATATGTGTGATTTTTGCCTATTGAACACCCATTCCTCTTCTTCCGATTTTCCTTCTCCCCAGCGCCTTGTAATTCGTATGTTTTGGGTGAGGCTAACATCTCTCTCCTTCCCAGATCAAGGGGTGAGCCCATTCATCAGACTTGACCAATTTGTTAATTCCATCCCAAATTCTACTAGGCACCATCAGCCATGGGTATATGACCCAAACCCTGGGCCTCTACTGAAATGTGGTGAAGAAAACTCTCTCTCCACTGAGATTACCCAAAGGTAGGGAAGAAGCCTGGGGCTGCCAACAGCCATCAAGCTACTGGGCAGAAAGAGCTCACCTGAATAAAGGTAATGGTCAAGGAGAACAGAGCACATAATGGAGGGAGCAAGGGAGCATGGCTTAAGCTCTTAGAAACAGGCATGCCTGGCTTTTTCAGATAAATGAGCCAATAAATTTGCTCCTTTGCCTGACCAGATCTAGCTGGATTTGGGCCACATAATTGAAAGGAAAGGACCTTGAGGACCACAACCATCACAATGACCCTGGCCAGGACAATGCCTCCAAAGCCCTGTCCCTGGATTACAATGGTTCTTTCCATCCTCCATCTCCCTCCTCCCCTTTCTAATCACTGCATAGCATCCAGTGGTTTACTTATGTCGTGTGAGTGCTCATGCCAGACAGAGTAAGGCACTTCACAACACACTCCTGGTGCACATGGATTTAATGCCCACTGCTTTCACTGCTCATGTCACGAAGTAATTTGCTAAGGACGAATCCTAACCATGCGTACTCCAAGGGTAGTGTCTGCAAGAGAAGGAAGGGGCCTGGTCCACTGCTCTGCAGCCTCTTCATCAATACAGACTTCTTTTACTCTTCGTTGTGTTTTCACTAAGATTCAAGATGCATCATATTTAATGCAATCACATTATAATTATTGTATGTAAGTAATTGCTATTTAGACTACATGGACTCTGGAAAAAAAAAACTGAACTAAAATTCAGGAGACTGAATCCTAGTTCTGGTTATGCTATTTACCAGCTATGAGACCCTAGAGTCAAGTTGCTTTGGCTCTCAGGCCTCAGTTTTGCTCCCTGTGAAATGGGGATGGGAATGCTGCTGCCCAGTGGTGGGAAGCCTCCGAGCAGCAGGATGCCAATTCCTGTCTGGCCACTCACCCTCTCTCAACCCCTCAGTCAGACACTGCCTACATCTGGCCCTCCAGCTCTCTCTTAACACAGGGGGTGTAAGGCTGACCTCTCACTGATAGGACAGAAAAGAAATCTGAAAGAACAGTGATGACAGAAAAATGGGAGACTATCTCAATTTCATATTCACTATAATAAATACATGAAAAAAAATCCTACAAATCAATTGATTTTTCAAATATCTCCTCAAAGACCTTCTATGCCAACTTCCTGGCTTGCAGCTTTACACTCTGAGATGGGCCTTGGAAAATGACTTCTTGTGCCCTGTGACGGCCAGGTTCTATTACATGGGGAAAGACACATGGTTGATTTCATCAACACTGAGACCCAAGTGTCTTCCAGAGCTAACTACAGAGAACAGAAAGTTCAAGACTGCCTGAGCCAGGAAGGCACACCACAACTGTGTGCCAGAAGGTGGCTAGTTTTCATTATTTTTCTAAATTAAAATAAACAATTTATTGGGAATGGTGACAGTTCCATTTTATTACTGAACTTCAGCAAAGGAGGAGGAGAGTGGCTTTTTATCTTGGCTTCACGCACTCACGCAGCATATGCTGCTGCCCAGGAAAAGGCTTCGCTTCCAAAGCAATTAGTGCAGCTTAATGCCTGGGGAGATAACCAGGAGCGCCACAGCCCCGCGCGCCGAGCGCCAGCAGGCACAGCACGGCTGCTTATCTCCATGAAACAGTCACCACATCCAGGCCAGCGGAGGGTCCTGCAGAAATAACCCTCTCCCTCCACCAGCATTTGATTTAGTTGAATCAACACTGATAGTGCCCTCTGTGATAATAACAATCATGTTTTTTCCCTGTCTACATATTTATTACGAATGCTTGAGTCCTCCCAATTAAAAGCAGAGGACTAATAGGAAAAGTGGACATCAGGAGACAAAAGTCATCCCTCGTCCACAAAGCTGGTGGTCCTGGCTAGAAGGATTTAGGGGGGAGGCTAACAGCCCTGAAGCAACGAGCCCCATCAAGGTCACTGGCATTCAGCAGACCTGCATTGTGCACCCACTAGGTGTGGAGGAGAGTCACGACATCATCTCATCTGAAATTGTCTGAAATTTCAGAAATTGTCTCACCCGAGTCCTCCAGTGGTGGCCAACATTGGCCAAATAACAACTGTACGCGAGGCACCGTGTGCTTTTCATGCATCACCTCTCCTGGTCCTCTTAATATCCCTAAAAGGTACTATCAGGTTCCTGTTTGACATATCAATGAATGGACTCTCCAGAAGTGGTGAAATGTTTGTCCAAGGTAATAGAGCAAATATGAAGAAAGGGAGTCTCAAAATACTGAGCCCCATACCTGAACTCCCATCAACATAGCTCCTCCCAATACTTGGAGCACATTTCTCCACTCTCCCTGACAAAGTACAGCCTGCAGGGGTGTATGGAGTCTGCAGGATCATGTGCAAAGCCACAACCCCATTCAGAGTCTGCTTCGTGGGCATGTGACCCGTGCAGTCACACTGGGCCCTGTGCTCAGAAGAGCCCTGTGCTTGGTTTAATGCTATATACTATCATTCTCTTGAAATTCCAAATATTTTTACTTTTGAACCTGTGACTTATAAGTGAAGTCCCATGGAACAAGATCATGCATATGAGCAGAGAGGGTATGGGAAGTGTGTGTGTACCCAGTGTTCCTTGCTGCCTGTCCACACCTGGCATTCACAATGGCCGGGAGCACAGAATCCTGGAGAACAGCACCGGCCTTCATCAAACGTGCCTGACTTTGTTACTTAGCACTGTGCTGTAGGGTGGCTTAAGGCACATGTTTATTGACAAACTAAAATTAAGAAGCTAAAAGTGAGGGTACCCTGTACTGGCTCTCCTACTGGCAGCTCTATCAGTAATAGATATGATACCACTTGCCTTCTCAAATAGGGACATCACTCATGTCAGTAAAGTCAGCCTGAACAGACAAGCAGCATCTGTCTCCTTCTAATGTCAGACCCCTCACTGAAATGTCTGTGCTCCTACTGCCACTGAGCTGCAAACACAAAGTATGGGAGCCCGTTGGCCAGGGATCCAGAGGGCATCCATACCTGTCTTCTGACCTGAGTAGGATAGATAGAAGGCCACAACATGAGTTAGCAGAAATATGGACTCTTCGTCCTGATATCATTCTTCCTGACAGCACCCCTTCAACCTCAACCCTGGGGTGACCCTCCCAGGCTCCAGTTTAGTCTGAGAAATCCCCTGGCTGAACTTCACTGCATCTTTTGGGTACACACACACACACACACACGCACACACACAAACACCAGGAACCTAGGACAGCACTCCGTCAATACAGTTTACAGGAAGGCACACACCTCATGGCATTGTTACTTCTAAGCCCATGCTCCAGTGAATCAGATTGCCATTTGATTCCAGTGCGGAAAGTAGACAGTGACATGAAAACAGAATGGCCCAAGAGGCTAGTGGTATTAAAGAGCAGGCCCAGATGTTTGCAATTTGGGGGAGAAAGTACAGACACCGAGGGAACTTTGTCTGAGTCGGTCCCAGTCTCTCCTTAACATCATTTATATCAAATTGAAGTGTCTGAAGGTAGCAGCTGTTTAATACTAATGCCAAATTGGAGACAAGATAGATCTCCTGGACATAAACAGCAAACACTGTTTCATACCAGGTGGTCACATTAGTGACGACATCATTTTGATGGCAAAAACACTACTCATGCCAGATGAGATGAACCCAGAACTGGTGAATCTCTACGATTGGAAAATACCTCAGGTGGGACAGGTGCCTCCAGCAAAGCCATCCATGGCGGAGCAAGTCTGTGCCCAGGACGCCTCACGCCCGTATCTTATTAGTTCATTGTCCTCTCAGTCAGGCGTCTGAGGAAACCTGCTCTGTGCACCTGAGAGAGCAAAGCCACCACTCAAGCACTTTTTGGACAGAAGTACCTTGTTTGTGTCTCAACTCCATGCGATGGTGTGTGTATAAACAGTAGGCCTTGCCCTTCCCATCTTTCTGACATTTCTAAAGGTCCAAGTTCATCCTCTATAAACTTTATGAAAACATTGATTTGATTCAAATTTGCTTCTTGGAGGAAGAATGCTTTCATCAGCTTCAGTGTGCAAGAGCAGAGAGAAGTCACAGTTTTAGTTCATTCCAAACACGGTGCCAAGCTCTGTGGAAGCTTGGACTCTGAAGACATGTGTATTTAGAGTCAGCATCCAGGGAGAACGGAATGCGGAGGCAGCCCTGGGGATGCAGAGGGCTCATCTTCATCAAACCATCCCCTCCCAGTCAGGGTCAGGAGGACACAGATGCAAAGTTACAGTGGAAGGTGGTGGATGCCGAGAACACACATCTGGAGTCACGGTCCAGGGGCTGGTGGTGATGGATGTGCCCTGACCCACCTCCTGCTCCCCCACTCGGTGACAGCAACACTCATTTCTGGGACAGCCTGGCAAGGATGTGTGACCCCAGGAGATGACTAAATGAGAACTTTTCCTTAGAATCACTTGGAAGATTTGTGTAGCTTTATAAAACTTGAACTCAATTAAAATGTATTTGTTTCAATTATCTCTGGATTTTACCAAATTAATTACACATGGATATCAAATTTAATTGCCTGAATGGAAGAATCCATTCTCAGTCAAGTCTGAGAATAAACAAATACCCCGTATGGCATTGTGATATTTTTTTTTAAGGGTAGTATCAACATTTGACCAGTTTCCTACTATGGAAATTTAGTTTTTCAGTGTCTTATTGTTTCGGATACTACTACAGTAAACATTTTTGTACACACATCACAGTACCACAATGTATATGTGTATAGTAATACTGGTATAACAATTTCACAGAAAGAGAGTTATTAGGTCGATAATTTCTTCATTTAGACCATGCAGAGTTACAATGAGAATTTAATGAGATCATGTAGACAAAGTGCTTAATACAGTCCAGCCTACATATTAAGCAGTCCGTAAAGGTTAGGTCTGACTAGTAGGGCACAGATGGCACTGTATTTTGAGACTATTCAAATACCCAAATAGAAATTCTAAAAACAAAAACAAAAAACCTCTATAAGTCTACCTACAGCAAAAGGAAAGTCATTGGCTCCTATTAGAGGACAACTGGGAGCAAGGATTCAATGATGCATTCCGGGCTGGGCCTCTGTGTGTCTCTCTCCTGGAACCACCTGGCTTCATCCCACCAGCAAGCTCTTGAGCACACAGCTGCCTATATCACTGGTGTCACACTTACCTGGGTCAGCCTGCCCAGTGGCCAGAGCTAATGTCAGATAGCTAATGCCATCTGATAGATAAAAACATAATAATCTGGCAGATAAAAACAGAAGGCCCAGTCTACTTTGAATTTCAGATAAGCAACAAATAAACTTTGAATTTCAGAGAAGCAAACGTGGAAATATACCCAATGTTTATCTGAAATTCAAAAGTAAGTGGGTGCCCTGTTTGTTTATTTGTTTGGCTAAATATGGCACCTCTATACCAGACCAATTTCCACAATATTTTAAGCAGAAAAATCCCCAGAAATACTCTGATTAGCGTAGCCTACGTCATGTGTCTGGGTCTGCGCCAGTCGGGTGGCCAGAAAATGGGACTGCTAATTTACCCAGGTCTGGATTGTGTGCCCATTTTTTAACTTGAGGTTGCAGTAGCAAGAGCTGGGGAAAGTCTCACCTAACCTTTACCAAGCAAATTTGGTACAGACAGAGGGATTTCACAGAGAGGAGGAAGGAGGGGGATTCAGGGAGAGGAGGAAGGAGGAGGATTCAGGACAGAGAAGAGCTCAGCACCATTGATGTATGAGCCGTTTGTGGGTGAGGTGCAGTCCTTCACTGGCTTAGTCCACATTCTGAATGGGCTGACACAGTCAGGGAAGCAAAGACGTGTCCAAATACACACACACACACACACACACACACACACTTCCACAGTGAGAGCAAGTGCTTTACTCTGCAGCATATTGACAGGCAAACACATGTAGAGAGGAGATAAGAAACAAATGGTAGCTTTTCTAAGAGAAAATCTCAATATGCCTCTAAAAAGCTAGAGTAAAGGATTTCTAGAAAATAGTGGTCCTGCAAATGGTTGAGGTCTAGCAGAAAGAATGCCTGACACAGAAGAAAAGATAACACTGCTGATAACTAGTATTTATTGGGTGCTTTCTGCACACCAGTCTTGGCTTGATCACTCATGAGGAGTGTGTCCTTCAAGCTTTACAACAAGCTCAAGAGATATATAGCATTCTCACTACCCTCATTTTATAAATGGAGAACAGATTGAGATGGTTCACATCACTTGACAAGATCTCACAACTAATAAGTGGCAGGGCTGAAATTTAAATCCAAGCATCCTTAAATTATATACTTTCACTGCCCCCCCCCCAAAAAAAACCCACTTTTTATTACAAAAAAATTTAGTTATCAACTCTTGGTGAATCTTATTTTATCAATATCTCACCACCACTCTCTTCCATCTCCCTGATAGAAGCCAGCCTCCAAGATAGCCTCCAATGATCCTCCCCTCCTGATATTCACACTCTTGTGTAGGGCCCTCACAGGGATCCTGTTCTGTGATCCACAGTTAGGCTCTGTGACCAAGAGAAGACAGCAGTGATGATACAACATTTGCAAGGTCTGGTTGTAAATGACACTGTGGCTTCCATCGTGGTGGCTTTCCCAATCTCTATTGGATAATTCACTCTATGGAGGCCAACTAGTTTGATGGGAACAGCCTAAAAGAGTTGCCACATGGCAAGACACTGAAGCTTCCAGCCAACAGCTATAAAGGAACTGAAATCTCTTCCCAACAGCCACATAAATGAGCTTACAGTCGATCTTCCATCCTATCAAGCATTCAGATGATTGCAGCCCTCAGCCAGCTACCTGCATGCAACCTTATGAAAGACCTTGACCCAGAACCATCCAGCCAAGCCACTCCTAGGTCTGTGACCCTCAGAAAGTGTGTGAAATAATGGATGTTTCTTGTTTCAAGCTGTTACATTTTGGGGTAATTTGTACTACAACAATAGATAATGAACACACTTTCAGCCAGATTATTTTGAAGCATATCCCAGACATCACATGATTTCATCTGTGAACATATCAATATAATATGTGCCTCTGAAAGAAAAAGACTTTTAAAACAAAAAGCATAATAGTCATTCTACATTATTTCAATCACAGTCACAGTATGAATCAGGATCCAAATAAAGTCCCCACATTGTGCTTTATTTGAGGGGTCTCATATCTCTCATTCTAGAGTTTTCTCTTGATTATTTTTATCACATTTTTCTTTTTTAAAAAGATTTTATTTACTTATTCATGAGAGACAGAGAGAGAAAGGCAAAGACACAGGCAGAGGGAGAAGCAGACTCCCTACAGGGAGCATGATGTGGGACTCAATTCCAGGACCCTGGGACCATGACCTGAGCCAAAGGCAGTCACTCAACCACTGAACCACCCAGGTACCCTTTTCTCATAATTTTTCATTATGAAATCAAGTCGTTTGTCATGAAGAGTGTCTCAGAATCCAAGTTTTACTGATTGCCATTCTGAGGTGTCATTTAACATGTTCTTCTGTCCCTACACATTAGTAAACTGATAGTTAGACTTAGGGCCTGATTACATTCAAGGTTGACTACTTATGGATAGATGGATATATTTATTTCATTTATGCTGCTGTTATTTCCCTATACTGTCTGGTAGTCTTCTTGAGATGCTGACAGCCACAGATGCTCAATGCCTAGATTCATTAATTCATAAAGGATTGTATTTTAATTCTATTAACACTCATAATTTATTAAATATTTACAGAAATTTCTAGAGAGAGAAGCTTCCCTTCTCACACTATTGAACCGACTGAGGAACCATTTGTAGAGGAAATTAGGGTAAATGCTTACTGCTCTTCATTCCTTCATTGGCTTTCAAAATAATGATTGGTTCAAAAGTGACCAATAAGGGGTTCCCTTCCTCTTTTTTTTTCTTTTTTTTTGAGTATCATTATGAACTTGTGGTTTTGCTGATTCATGTTTTTATCATCAGCATGAACTGTGAACACATGAACACATACATCATGTGTTTCTATCAGTTGGTAATTTTTTAGGGAGAAATGCTCAATTTATTCCATCTTTGGCCAGTGGGAGCCCCTTCCCTTTAGGGTTGCAACCAGGTCCTTTGACAGGAGTTAATATCTTCTGCTCTCACAATGGACAAGGTGGGCCAGGTTCATCTTCTTCACTTCCTGACCTGTCCTAACCTAGAATCGGCCATTTTTCCAAGGAGCCCAATAAAAACCCCCCATTCTTAATCACTCACACTCTACATAGCTTCTGTGGTTTCCTTGTGTAACACCTGGGAAATGAGAGGGAAGGAGAAACAGAAGAAAAAGTAAAAAGGCACTGCCTGAAGAGTCAGAGAAGCAAAAGTCCCTGGAGAAGCTCATGAAGGGCACAAAATGTGGTGTGATTCTCACAGCGAGCCAAGGACAAGGAAATAAAGTGGGGAAGTACTTCCTAGACACAGGTCTGGAATTTACTCCAGGAAGAGGAAACATGGTGAGACAATAAAAGATGGAGCTAGAAGATGAACTTTATGAAAGGAGCAGGATTTGCATGCTTAACTAGGGTGGGCTCTGTGCTTGGCCAAACAGTAGTGAGAACTCCAATTTTACTACTTCAGTACTGGAAGGGGCCTTCAAGTGTGTCCATTTAATCTAAGCCCCATCTGTACTGCGACAGTGAAGTCTGACTGTATTGACCTCACATCTTTCTTATTACAGACTCTTCTTCCTTGTCTCCATGGTACACATCTCAATATCCTTAGCTTGCTGCTGGCTCATATGCATTCAATGAATCACCAAATACTGATTAAGAATTCCATGAAATGGACATACTATATTTGATCAATTAAGCAAGAGCAGATCTTGTGTACAGACTGCATTCAATACAGATATATGTGAGAGCCATCAAGGAAAGGCTCACAGTAGTTTGACAGTACACAGAAGGAGCACTGAGGGAGGGCCCAGAAATTAAGTAGGCAAAGACAAGTAGACTAGGCCATGAGAGTTGTAGGTAGAGAAACAGCATGTGCCAAGGTCCTGTGGCAGGAAGAAATGGACCACACATAAATGACTGTAATAAGGTCACTGAGCACAGAGAGGGAAAAGAAACATAGGCTTAGAGAGACAGGAAGGATCCAGTTCCTGGTAGGACTTTGTAGGCAACATTCAGGACTGTTTTCAATAAATTATTCATTAGAGGTTATTAAGGCTCCCAAGGCTTTAAGCCTCAGAGCTAAGATAGAATGACATAATGTGGAACAAGAAGCCTTTCCCAGGGACTCCCAGCTCAGCAGCAGGGGGATCATGAGAGTAAACCAGAGCACAGACTTCACAGAACAGGTGACAGAGGCCTAGGGCCATCAACACACTGAAAAACAAAATGGCAGTAATCCACAGGAAATGGACGCACTGATCCTCAATCACAGGACATGAGGTCAACAGAGAGCTTTATAGACAGCATGCATGCTCTCATTCCAGGAAATTTAAGATTCAGTCACTGGCAAGGTGAACAAAAGAGCAGAAGAAATCACTCCAGCAAAGAATTTTATGACGTGTGAATAAAGGAATTTAAAAAAATATTTTATTTATTTATATGAGAGAGAGAGAGAGAGAGAGAGAGAGAGAGGCAGAGACACAGGCAGAGGGAGAAGCAGGCTCCATGCAGGGAGCCCAATGAGGTATTTGATCCCAGGACTCCAGGATCACACCCTGAGCCGAAGGCAGGCGCTAAACCACTGAGCCACCCAGGGATCCCCAAGGAATTATTTTTTAATTCACTGTCATCGTAAGATTATATACACAACTCCTATAAATATCCGGGTTGTTTCTCGGAAGGAAAACGCCTCTTTACAAATGTGCAGTCTACCTGACAAGTAAAAATGCCAATTACTAAACATGTATATGATAAGAAGTCCCGTGTCTCAAAGTCACAGATCAACCAAATAGCAACTCTGCCAAGTCCTGCTACTTTGATCTACTTACTGGGGACAGTCTCACAATGTTCCTTATTGGTATCCCCCCCGGGGCAGGTCGCCCATGCTGCTTGTCCTCCTGTCCAGCCATGCAGGCAGGGCAGACACACAGGGGATGCAGGGGCCCATCTTCAGCACACAGACTGCCGGGCTGGGGAAGGCAGGGCTGCTGCGTGGCCTCTGCTGCTGGCGTGCCAGTCCTCCCAACCGGCTCAAATATCAGGTTTTTCTCATGGTGATCAGTGTCCTCCCCCTAAGTAGCTAGCCTTGTCCTCCCCAGGTGTCCGAGCATGCTCCCGGTGCCTTGGATGTTATCTGCTTCTCTGCCTGATGTTTAATTTAATCTCTATTCCCCTCTCATTGAAATTAAAGGGACTTTAGGAAGAAAATCATTATTCCCATCACGTAGAGAAAAATAGCAAAATATGCTAATCACCTGGCTTCTGGATAATGCTCTTTACAAATCTAATAAAGGCAGGAGCAGAAGTAGGTCCATTATCTGGGGTTCACACCCTCTGTGGGCAGCCCCTGACTTCAGCTGCACGAGTCTGTCTGTTCTCTCCTCTGTCGCGCTGGGTCTCTGCAGGGCTTCTGACACCAGGTGAGCTACGATTATGAGTCAGCAGCACGGTGGTTAAAGTGTTGGCAGCCCCTGAGAGGGTCTCTGGGATCGGTCTGGAAAAGGGACTTGCAGTCCACCTAGGTCAAAGGTGTCCCAGCCAGGAGATGTTCAGCCATTAAAAAAAAAAAAAAAAAAGTGTCTCCTCTGACAGGGAGCAGCGCTGTATGGAGGTCACCTTATCAGCTCCGCAGGTTGTCAGGTGTGAGCCCTGCTTCGCTCCCTGAGGAGAGCTGAGGAAGGGGAAGGAGGCCAGCTGGCAGGCTGGGTAATCCCAACAACGGGACCCAACTATGAGGACACCAGCACGCTTTCTTTAAACCTGTCCTTTTCACCTGCTCCTTCAGAGAATATGCTACAGCACCAGGAGTAGCTTAATACGATGTCTGATCTTTTCGAAAAGATAAAACACAAACACCCCTCTAACATTATGTGTGCTGAAATTCATTTATTTAAAAAAGAAAATGCCACACGACTCACATATGGAATTCTGCAAGAGGCACTGATTTTTTTTTTTTTTTTTTTGACTCTTCTTCCTTCAGCTCTCTGCCAGAATCTGAATGTCATTTTCAGGGTAGCATCATGTATTAAATACAACCTTCCCAAAGATGGTAATTCTGGTCCAAGTCTGCAAAGATTCTCCTGAGTATTCCATCCTTTTTCTGCTACCAAGTCAGGGAAAAGAATGGATGGCCAGGTACCTCAGGCTTCATCCTTCCACATGTCTAGTTTTATGGAAACTTCTCCTCTGGACTCAAGAGCAAGCATACTACGTAACAAGATGTCCTCTTCTGGTCAACGTGTTAGATGAAAACTGACTTCACTGCTGAATGTTTGGAGTCAAAGTGGCATCCTGAGGATCTTGGGGACAAAGACAAGAGACCACCCCATTGAACCCTCTTGCACTGTTGGTGGGAATGTGATCTGGTGCAGCCATTCTGGAAAACTGTGTGGAGGTTCCTCAAAGAGTTAAAAATAGATCTGCCCTATGACCCAACAATTGCACTGCTGGGGAGTTACCCCAAAGATACAGATGCAGTGAAACCGGGACACCTGCACCCCAATGTTTCTAGCAGCAATATCCACAATAGCCAAACTGTGGAAGGAGCCTCGGTGTCCGAGGTTCATCGAAAGATGAATGGACAAAGAAGATGTGGTCTATGTATACAATGGAATATTACTCAGCCATTAGAAATGACAAATACCCACCATTTGCTTCGACGTGGATGGAACTGGAGGGTATTATGCTGAGTGAAATAAGTCAATTGGAGAAGGACAAACATTATATGGTCTCATTCATTTGGGGAATATAAAAAATAGTGAAAGGGAATAAAGGGGAAAGGAGAAAAAATGAGTGGGGAATATCAGAAAGGGAGACAGAATATGAGAGAGACTCCTAACTCTGGGAAACAAACAAGGGGTGGTGGAAGGGGAGGTGGGTGGGGGGTTGGGGTGACTGGATGACAGGCACTGAGGGGCCACTTGATGGGATGAGCACTGGGTGTTAATGCTATATGTTGGCAAATTGAACTCCAATAAAAAAATAAAAATAAATTAAAAAAAAAAGACCACACCATTAAGGGGATGCCAAGAATTTAGAGAGGGTCATTTCTGGGCTGCTCAACAATGATCTTTCAAATAACTTCCTAACACAGAAATACAGTCTGAGAACTGGTCAACAATGTCACCTGACTCAAAACCACAGCTCAGTTCCATGTAACTCCCACATAAGAAATGTCACACACAGAGCACAATTTTAACATGCATTTCAGTCTAGTCTGGCTGTGTTCATGCTTTCCCTAGGCCCAGCCATGACTTAGAGGGAAAGCTCTCTCTCGAAGGTTATTGCTGCAAGAGGCTTGGCCAAACCACATGATTGGGTTCCCAGTTGTAACCCTCACCTATACATACTTCCCTGGGTTCTAGGAGAAGACTGGGATCTCCCCTGCATCATGACCACATGCTTGCAAAGAGGATGACACTACTTTTTGGTGAAGGAAAAACGATGAAAGTTCGGTATTAGAGGTGTTTGAAAAGAAGATCCAAATGTGGGCCCTGGAAAACTCTGGAACATAGAAGCCAGATAAGTCATATCTAGTCTTTCAAATGCAGCAGCTTTCAAGCAAGCCTGTGTTGAACTCTATCATGCAGTGCGCACTGGATTAGAATCTTGAGGTGGGCAGGGAGGGGATGGCAACTGACTTTAAAAGTATGTATGATTGTTCTATGCATTACTGACTAAAATCTGCTGTTCTAGGGGCACCTCGGTAGCTCAGTCGGTTGAGCATCTGACTCTTGATTTCAGCTCAGGTCATGATCTCAGGGTGGTGAGATCATGTGCAGGGCTCCATGCTCAGCAGGGAGCCTGTTTGAGATTCTCTCCCCCACTCCCCCTCTAATGCCCCACACTGCTCTGCACTTGCTCGCTCTCTCTCTTAAGTAAACAAATAAATCTTTCAAAGCTCTGGGCAGTCCTACAGCAAAGAAATTTATTTAAATGTGTTTAATCTGCCATTTCTAAGCTTTATTTGATCATAAAACCTCCTGTTCCCTGTTCCCCATCAGTACATCTATTCACATCTCATTCTGGAAGTAATTTTTCCTCAAATGTATTTTTTAAGAAACACTGGCTTGGACAATTTTTTAAAACGGGGGGAACATGGTACAGACTTGCCACAAACATAATTAGATGCTAGATTTCCAAGCCACCCTCTTCACCTGATATGCAATCAGCGCTTAAGACTTTTCTAATACTTCCAGATCCTATCTGAGTTATCCTCTGTATTGGGCTGTGTGATATTGTGACTTATAGTAAGAAGTAGGTATTTGATCTTCATTCATTACCTTTTCTGGCATAGATCTCCCAAAGCCCTTGGGATTTCCTAGGTGATAAGAGCTATAAGGTGAAAGGAGCATCCTTTTGTTATTCATTGCAAGTCCCTTTCAACCACATCTGAGAGCTTATGTTAATGTGATGTCTTTATGGAAAACCCCAAAAGATGGGGCCTGGTTGTCAGGGAAACCAAACAAGATTAGAGGGTGAGAACTTCAGCCGTCCCACACTCAAGACCTCCAGTTCAATGACCAATAGCCAGTGCCCTAATCAATTGCACCTATACAATGAATCCTCCATAAAAGCACAAAAGGACAAGATTTGTAGAGCTTCTGAGTTGGTGAACATGAGGAAGTCCCAAGAGAATGGTGTTCCCAGGGAAAGAAAGGGCATGGAAGTTCTACAGCCCTTCCCACATACTTGGCCCTGTGCATCTCTTCCATTCTGAGTTGTATCCTTTATGATAACTAGTCATCTAGTAAATAAACTAGTTCTCTGAGTTCTGTGAACCGCTCTAGCAAATTAATTGAAACCAAGGAAGGTGTCATGGGAACCTTTGATTTATGGCCAGTGGGTCAGATGCACAGGTACAACCTGGACTTGCAAACTAGTGTGTGAACAGAGTGGGGTGGGGGCAGGTGGGCAGTCTTATGGAACTGAGCCTTAACCAATGGGATCTGATGCTATCTCTAGACAGACGTGTGAGAACAGAGTTAAATCTGTGAGACACCCAGTCAGTGTCCAGTGAGAAGTGGAGAGTTGCTTGGTGGTGGTAGGAAAACACAGGTGAGGAGCTGCTGTGACAAAGAACTGCAGATTGGGTGGCTTCAGTAACAAAAACATATTTTTGCACAATTGTAGGTATGGAGGTTGGAAGTCCTAGATCAATGTGTGAGCAAGGCTGGATTCTCCTGGGGCCACTCTCATTGGCTTGCTGCTGGTGCCTTCTTGCTGTGTCCTCACATGGCCTTTTCTCTGTGTCTGCATCCCTGGTGTTCCTTCTCTTATAAGGACAGCCCTCGTATCAGATTATGGCCCCACTCGCATGGCTTCACTTAATTACTTTAATTACCTCTTTAAAAGCCCCATCTGAAAATATAATTACACTGGGAGTTAGGGCTTCAAACTGTGGACTTTAGGGAAACACAATTCAGTCCATTACACTCTTCCAACTGCTCAGTCAGGGAGCACAGGTTTCTGTTTTGCAGGTAAGAAAACAGACTAGAGAGGTCAAGTAAGTTGCTAATATTCACCAGCAAATATCAGAACCTAGGTCACAACTCAACAGCCTTAAAGTCAAGGGCTCCTTTCCCTTCCCTACACTCCTTGGCCCCCTATGCTCAGCAAGCTGCTTCTAAGGCAAGGGAGTCTTTAATAACGCATGTCTATGATAGATTAAGCATTCTTCTTATGCATTCTTACTCATTTGTTGTGAAACAAATTTGTACAAGACACTTTAAGTCTGCAAGAGTCATGTTCATTGCAGCAAGGGCAAAACCCACATCTTTCAGCAACACCGCTGAGATCCTCAGCAGCGTGGTTTACTCATAGTGTGGTCTACACTGGTGTTTGTAGCTCAAAGCTTGATAAGGGAGGAAGAACCTAATTAAATGCACAGATTCTGGAGCCAGGCCATAAGTATTCAAAACTCTGTTCATTGAATAAGTATTCAATGAACTCTGTTCATTGTGTATGTGTGAATTTGGTATAATCTCCTCATCAATAAATGGGGAAAAGAGATCATACCAGCCAGGGCTGTTTGGGAAGGTCAAGTGAGATTATAGACATTAGGTACTGAGACTAGAAATTTTTAGCTGCTATTAAGGACATTTTTAAAACCTTTTTAATTTTAAATAATTCCATACAAGCATGGAAGATGCAAAAATAGTAACAGAGTTTCCATTGCTTCCCCTAGCTTCCTCCAATGATAATATCTGTCCCATAGTACAATTAATGAAGCCAGGAAATGGACAAGAGGGATAATACTATTAAACTAAACCACAGACTTTATTTGGGGTTCATCAGATTTTACATGCATTATTTTTTATTGAGTGCACGAATTTATGGAACTTGATCACATGAATAAACTCTTGTAAACCACCACCATAATCAGGATTCAGAGCTATTCGACCACCACCAACAAACTCCCTGGTGCTGATTGCTTACTTCCCATCCTTCCCTCTCTCCTAACCTCTGGCAACCACTGATGGTTCTCTATCACTATAATTTTATCTTGGGAATGTCATACAAATGAAATCATACAGTATATAGCCTTTTAAGACTGTTTCTTTTCACCAACCTAATAACCTCACTATCCATCTATCCAAGTTGTCACACATACCCACAGGTCTCCCTTTTCATTCCACTGTATGGATGTACTAGCACTTGTTTATCCCTTCACTTGCTGAAGGACATTTGGATTGTTTCCAGTTTGGGTGATTATAATGAAAACTGTTACAAACATTCATGAACAGGATTTTCTGGACATACGTTTTCATTTCTCTGAGGTACATACTCATAAGTGGGATCGCTGGGTCATATGGTAAAGGTTATGTTTAAACTTATGAAAATCTGCCAAACTGTTTTCCGGAGTGGCTGCACCATGTTATATTACCAGCAATGACCTATATGAGATCCAATTGCTTGGGATCCTCATGAACATTTGGTATTAGCAGAATTTTTTAAAAAAATCTGGGTCATTCTGATAGATATGAGATGATATTATGGGAATTTTAACCCCTTGGGGAGTGTTGCTGGGAGATTCACAAGAGGACCACTGTGATGCAGAGAGTGAGTAAAAACACTCTCATGCCAGGAGCCACTCCACAATAAGAGCCTGCTGTGCTGTACACTCAGGAATGACTGCTTTGCATGCTGATGGATCTAGGGGTGCTCAACAAGGGGTCAGGGAGAAAGAGATTTGCAGGGAAGTAAATGTGCCAGTGAAGCTACAGCACGTGTGTCCTCTAGTTGCATGGCCCCAGTAACTCTGCCCAGGAATTTCTCCAGTGCTGTTTAGTCTCAGTGGCAGTAAGACGATGTTGTTTGAGTAAAAACCTTAAAATTGGGAAGTTTTGTCTGTTTTTTTCTGCTGATTCCAAGGACCATACACAGGAAAAAAATTTAAGCTCACTTTTAAGGCAAACTAAAAATACTCTTTTCATAAACTCCTACAGAAGAGTGAAGAAGGTGCGAACAGTATCAGAGCAATGCTAAGGAAAGCATGAAGTAGGCTTCCAGAGCAAGGGACCAGAGGCAGGTGTGTCTTGCTTTAAAGGATGCAGACACCCTGCAAGGGTTTATATTTTCACCTCTTATACTCAGAGTTGACATACAGAGGGCTTGGAGAGAAGACAAAAAGAAGGTATCAGGCCATGTCTTCTTCAGGTCCAGGATCCAGGGATCCAGCTCCCTGATTTGTGCTGCACGGGACTGTCTCTGCAGAGCCACAGCACCACCAGTGCAGGCGGCCCATGTCCCTTTAGTATGAACAGAGGCTGGTACTAAATGAGCTTAGAAAGTGAGTCCACACTGGGACAAAGTATGTGGTGAAGAGCTTGAAACTTCTTGTAACTGTCAGGAGTTTTAACCAGTGTTAGGTGTTGAACAGTGTACCTCAAAAGAGATATGCTGAAGTCCTAACTTCTACTACCTCAGAACCTTATGTACATGGGTCACTGCAGATGTAATTAAGATATGGTTGTAGTGGAGTAGAGTGGCCACCCTAGTCTGCTATGACTGATATCCTTATGCTATAGACTGAATGTTTGTTATCTCCCCAAAATTCACATGTTGAAACAATCCCCAGTGTGGTGATATTTGGAGCCAGGACCTTTGGAAGGTGTTTAAGAGGCTTATAAAAGAGGCCACAGAGAGCTCCCTCAGCCCTTCTACCATCTGTGGACCAGGAAGTGGGCTCTCAACCAGATACTAAATCTGCCTATACCCTGATCTTGGACTTCCCAGCCTCCAGAACTTTAAGAAATAAACGTCTGTTGCCAGTCTATGGTGTTTTTGTTATAGCAGCCCAGAGGAAGACACCTTACATTAAGACAGAAATGTAGGGAGAGTATCACGCAATGACAAGAAGGAAGTGACACAGCTGTAAAGATTGCTGGCAAGTCACTGGACATGAAGGTAGAATCCCCTACAGGTTTCAGGGGGAGCATGGCCCTGAGGACACTCTGATTCTCAGACCTCTGGCCTTTATCACTGTGAGACCATCAATCCCTGCTGTCGCAGGCCACCCAGTCTGGCAAACCACCATGTAGCATGACTCAAGCTGCAAGATTTTCAGGTCTCCGAAAATTCCAATCAGTGAACTCTGCCAACAGACCCACTGGCTTACAATTCTCCAAGGCCTTGAAAGTCATACAGCTTGAGACATCTGGTTATATTCTGTACTCTCCAGCAGTAGTCTCATAGGTTTTACCTGTGAGAGGCCCACGTCACACGTATTCAGAAGCTGCACTCTGGTGCACACACTAAGGCATACAGGCAGTGAGCCAGAGCTCGGTCCTCTCCCTTCAGAGATGCTATGCCAACTACACAACACTTTTAAAGTGACAACCGTGCATACACTCAAACCCACTAACATGCTCACTTGCTGAGGCACCAGCACTCTTTGGTTGCAAGCAACAGAAACTAACTTGGTTTAGCTCATGTCAGATAGCTTTCAGAATCCATGGGAAGAGTCGGGGTGCTGGCTGCAGTCAGCTGCCTCCAACTGCTCTTCCCTGTCTTGACCTCTCAGAGTCCTGAACAGAAACCTCAATGATCTCTATGAGAGGGAGCAGACTTTGATTTATCAATTTATCCTGCCAAGGTTTCAAATTCAGGATTCTATAAAAGAGGAGGAGGCATGCAGGGTGGCCCAACATCCACAGATGACCAGGACTTGTAAAGGAGTACAGGCCATGGGACACAGTGTCCTGTGACTGGTGGCTCCATACTCAAGAGACCTTGGTGATGCTTATCCCTCAAGTAAAAAACTCAATGAAGTAAAATGCATCCTGAGCATTTTCCTCTCTTGAATAACCACCATGGCTCCATTACAGACCTGCAATATCACATATCTTCTGTTTTTCTGTACAAATATTACACGTCATCCTTTTTTGGAGATATCCCTTATTTTCAAAAAATGGTTCTCTGAATCTCTTTCCAAGCATGATAACACCTTCACATCTGTTTCCCTGTGTATGTAAGGCCTTTCTGTCCCTGAATGTTATAATCAATTCCTTGGAGCAGCTGGGCATCTCAGCTCATCTTCACATGTAAAGGTGAACCTACAGATTGGTATGTCAAAATCTGAGGTAGGGTGGTCCTAGCCTCTTGCTAGTGATCCTCTCAATTCTTCCCATATATGGATCTTTAATAAGTGGCAAAATCATTTTTCAAGTCAAGTCAGTGACCTTTCTTCCGCAACACTGGTGGTCACTTTTCCATAAACCTACAGAGATTTTCAGAAGTCATTACTAGCTTATTACAAATGAACACAGTTGTACTAATTAATAGTACTGTACTTCACACGTATAACAAAGGGGGTTTTTCAATACTGTTTTAGTAGATAAAAATGAATCTTATTTTGATTTAGCAGGGTAAAATTTAAATTTTAAATATGTCATATCTGTTTCTGAAATCCCTTCTATAAGCCCAAATTTGGTTACAATCATGACAATAGATATTTCAGTGTTGGAAGTTCTCTGTCATGGAGAACGATGAATAGTGAAATCACCACCATTGTTTATTTACAACAAGGGATACATGTCTCCTCCCCTCAAATTGCAAATGCGGCCATTTGCATTAATACAGTTCTTTATGATTTAGAACATCCTTTCACATATCTGGTACCTTCAAAATCTCTCTGGACCCTTTCTTTCCCTCAAAGAACCAGGTTGTTGTTGTTGTTATCATTATTATTAGCTTTTTAACTCATTACTGTACTCATCTCCTTCAATATTTTCTTCCTTCTTTCATTTTCTATTTATACAGAGAAAGAGTCATATTACTTGTTAAACCCAGCTCTCATCTTTCCTCTTCCCAGAGAATACTGAGGGTGTTAAATCTATCTGAATTGGCCCTCTTCTCCCTGGACTTACAATTCAAACCCTTCCAGGGAAGAAACAGGAAGAAACTCTTTCCACTTAGTCCATCAAACTTTATAACCAGGCTAATCTACTTCGACATTCCATTGTATCTCCTCATATAGTACACTGTATGTATGTTCATATTATATGTATACTGTGTAGTATATATTCATATAGTTTACATGAATAGTCAACCTCACCTCGTCCTGGGCATCCCCCATATGATCTCTGAAATTATCACAGTCCTCCTGAAAATTACCTAATTTCTTTTCATCATTGTCTTCATTCAATCCACTAGCAAATCCTGCCAGATCTATTTCCAGGATATGCTCCAAACCCATTCCCATTTTGCCCGCTCCAATGGTGACATCCTGGTCCAAGGCACTCCTCTCCTGCACAGAGACCCAGAGAAGAGCCCTCTGTTCTTTTCTGACCTAATATGACCATTCTCTTCATAGCACTCGGATTTTTTTTTTAACATACATCACATCATGCCACCCCCTATATAATGCATTCCAGTGGCTTCCAGAAACTTTGTATGTAGAATGTGACACCCTCTCCCAGAAGGACATGGCCTCAGCCCACCTCTGACAAGGCAGCAGATGCAGCCATCTCTCACGCTGATTGCCTTACAGTTGGCAATTCCTCCTAGAGGCCCTTCCGGACTGTCAGCCCATCACCACCCAATTGCTCTCTGCCACCTTATTCTGTTGTATTCTTTTAAAACACTTAACTCTTTATTTCTGTTTGTTTGATCACTTCAGTAGACATATATTAGTACCTGTTATGAGCCAGGCCCTCATGGAGTCTGTACTCGAATGTGTGAGGGAGGCACTCAAAGAACGAGTACAAGACAGGACAGGATTCCTGCAGTAAGTGCCCTGGATGACTGTGACAGAGGGAAAGAGGTTAACAAGGCTACAGTTTCAAATAGAGAAGCTAGGAAGATGGTTCTGGGGGGACAGCTCTTCAGCAGAGACCTGAGGCATTGAGGGAGTTTGTCACATGGCTATCTGGGCAGGCCCCTCCAAGTACAAGGAACACAAGTGCCAAGACCCCCAGGCTGGCAACATGTTCTGTGGGTCCAAGGAACACCCAGAGGCCAATTGGCCAGAGCTGGGTGAGTGGAAGGTAACAGAGAGATGAAGTCTGAGAGAGACCAACCAGTAATGCAGGTCCTCACTGGCATTACTCTAAGAACCTGAGCCACTGCAGGATGGTACGTAAACAAAGGGCGTGATCTGACCTTTGTTTTAAAAAGATAAAGCACCACTCTGCCTGCTGAGTGAAGAATGGACTACAGGTGAGGAGTTGCTGGCAGTGGAAAAGAGTATTGGCACAGATATCAGTCAGGAGACTGTTGTCACAGTTCAGGCAACAGGATGGTGGCTTAGCCCACAGTACGATGGAGGAAGACTCTGAGGAATGGTCAGAATCTGGTTCTGAGGAAGACAGAAGTGACAAGACTTACTGGAGGTAGGAGGAAGAAGAAAACACAAGGATGGTGGCAGGTTTAGGGGCCTGACTCTTGAGAGTCTGGGACTGCTATATGCTGAGATGAGGAAGATGGGGGTGGGGTGGGTGGGTATGGATGCCAGAAACTTGGGACTCCTAATGGGTATTCCAAAGGCAGGGCTGAGATCATGGCTGGAGGTGTGAGTATTGCTATTACTGGAGTCTATAGTGCTGGTCTAATAATCACTTTGGTTATTATCTGTCTCCTCACACCAGAACTTAACATCTCCACAGAAGGAACTTCATGAGCCTTGCTCACATTATGCCCCAACACCCTAATGGTGTCTAGCTCAAGGCAGACGCTCAAATATTTGTTGAATTGGTGAACAAACTAATACATATAAAAAGCCTTCCATGTACATGAAAGTTAAATATTATTTGACCCAATTTCAATTCTATAAATTTATTCTAAGGAATTAATTAAGCAAATACTCAAATGTTCATATATAGATTTAAATACAAATATTTGTATCACAGCATTGTTTAAAATAGAAAAAAAAAGAAAGAAAAGCAAGCTGTATTTTTCAACAATGAGGAGGCTAGAATGCTATGTAGCCATCTAAAGTACTGTAAAAGACTATTTCAGGGTCTGAAGGATTATCAAAACTAACTGTTAATTTTAAAAGGCACTTAAAGAACTTACAATCTACTTTTTATTTTAAGAACATATATCTGATATGTTGGCCTTTAAGATAAAAAAAACAGTTTTTTTTAATTATAGGACTACAATGCAACTTTAAATTTTTCTTTCTTTTGCTTATCCATGTTGATTATTACGTATACTCATAAATGATTTTTAAACATTGGCAAATAATGTGAAAGCATCATTATACAGACAAAGCCTCACTGCTATGGCTGAGTCTCTCTTCTCAGCCTATCTATATTTGTGGAACAATTTCATATTTTGGAATCTTGGCCTCAAAGCCACCTTCCAAGTTGCCAGCAACACCAGGGTGCTCCACAGGAGGATGGACATGCTATCAAGTGCCTGCTGGGCGTCGGACCCTGGGCCTGAAGCAGTGGGGACTTCAGAGGGAAAGATGGTGCCTGTGTCTGATGCAGCCAGAAAGACCCCCCAGTGAGAGCATCGGAGGGGCAGACCCTTGAGAGAAGGGAAGAGATTGGACAGTGGAGTAGAGAGAGCCTGGCAGGTAGGAGGAATTTACAGAAAATAAAAGGATCACAGTCATGAACTCAACAGCTCTGGAGCTTTCCTCACTGGGACAGCACCTCTTCCTCCTCCCTGGAGGAGCACCCACATGCATGGGAGCAAGGTGGGGCAGGAGCTCCATGGGCCTGGCGGGCAGGTGGCAGGGCCAGCTCCCTAATTCAATCTGCCTGTGCTGCAAATGGAATCGACTTGCCAATTAAGGCAGAGCTGATTGAAGCCTGCCCCGCATCTCCGGTTCTTTCTTCCTCACACACGCTTGTTGATAGTGACACGGAGCAGACGGGGACCACCCATAAACACCTTCAAGTTCAGACAACAGCAACGTGTACACAACCCTGGACATTGCACTGCTTCAAATCCCACATTAAGGGGCTGATGTTTTTTAAAGGGTCCCAGTCCATGTCCCACCCATGTTGTGCGTGGGTAGAAGAGTTGCCTGCTGTAGTGGTCAGACATACGTTCACACCACTGCAAGTGAAGTGGAAACAAATTTCATACTGGCTAAAGTAACACTACAGACAGAAGCCTATACTCAGTCTTACCGACCTCAGAAATCTCTACAATAACTCAAGACTCTTTTCTAATTATTTACATAAATGCTCTTTCGAAGGCATCTTACAAAGAGGTAGGAAAAGGAAAATATTTATGCTCAGAGCTAATACATTTGAGATCAATCCCAGGGGTGGTCTTACAGAGGAACCCATCTGTAGAAGAGGCTGGTTCTTGGTTTAACATGCTGTTGTCACCATCTTGAAATTTTTAATGTTTGAACAAGGGGCCCTGCATTTTCTTTTCACCAGGGCTGCAAATTATGTAGCCAGCCCTGATGACAGCTGGGGCTTGGGGCAGACATAGGGACAGAAGCCTGACATTGTGTTAGAAGACTGTATCCATTCATGGAATTTTTGTCCTATATAAAGTCCACCCGTGTTCACCAATGCATGGTTTTATTTCCCAATGTCCTGTAGGCTAAAATAAGAATACAGCATTCTTTCCTTTACTGAGGACTGCTCACAGAGTCCTTCACAACTATAAGTTTGATGTGTTGGCCACTGAAATTAACTATGTTGAACATCAGGAAAAAATGAAGAGATTTAGAAAGCAACTCATAACTATGAAAATATTTAATTTTTTATTTTATTATTATTTTTCTGAAAATATTTAATTTTTAACTCCATAAATAAATCATACATTTAAATCAGGCTCCAAAACTTGGATCAGCAATACCAATGAGAGATAAGAAGGTACATGTTCATGAAGCTCCTATAGTCAAACAAATCCAAGCAGAATTTGCTAGTTTCTGTAGAGTGATCAGAGCAAATGATATGGGGTCATACTAGATCCCAATGATGCTTAATGGTAGATTTATAAACTGACTTACTCAGCCATTAGAAACGACAAATACCCACCATTTGCTTCGACGTGGATGGAACTGGAGGGTATTATGCTGAGTGAAATAAGTCAATCGGAGAAGGACAAACATTATATGGTCTCATTCATTTGGGGAATATAAAAAATAGTGAAAGGGAATAAAGAGGAAAGGAGAAAAAATGAGTGGGAAATATCAGAGAGGGAGACAGAACATGAGAGACTCCTAACTCTGGGAAACGTACTAGGGGTGGTGGAAGGGGAGGTGGGCGGGGGGTGGGGGTGACTGGGTGATGGGCACTTGATGGGATGAGCACTGGGTGTTATTCTGTATGTTGGCAAATTGAACACCAATAAAAAATAAATTTATATAAAAAAATAAACTGACTATAACAGAATTCCCTGGAAACTTGTTTTTTTTTATAAAAAAGATTTTATTTATTATTTTAGAGAGAGTGAGCATGAGTCAGGGGAGGGATAAGGGGAGAGGGAGAAGCAAACTCCCCACTGAGCAGGGAGGAGGACATGGGGCTCTATTGCAGGACACTGAGATCTCGACCTGAGTTGAAGTCAGATGCTTAACTGTCAGGTGCTCCTCAATACTTGTTTTAAAAACATTCTGGGGTTCCAGTTTGAAAGGTTCTGATCTAGAAGATTTTGGGTGGCTCAGGAATCTATGCGTGAGATCCTTCGGCCCAGCTGCCAAGTTCTGATTATCTACTACCTCAAAGACCAGAATGGGAATTTAAAAAATATTTAAGTCAAAGTACTTTTAGCCAAATGTAACCAATCTCATGCAGCATGATGCATGTACAATGCAAACGTGGTGAGTGTGTGGACTTGGTTAGCTACTCTGGATCACACAATTCCAAGTGCCAGATTTGGGGCAGGTCAAGTGCAGCCTCCCAGAGTGTAATGACAGGGAAGGCTCCAGATGTCAGGTCTGGGCTGTACTTAGTGAGCTGTTCCTTCTAAGACCTGCAGCTTCCAAGAACAGCTCATTAGATGTACACACAATGAAGCCCTAGCAGGGAGGCTCCAATAGCTGGTGAGAAAGGAAAGCCAAAAACAAGTGCAGCAGGAGGTACCGTTTATGAGGTGTCTCCCTGGGTGCCTCACAGCACACTCCATTATCTCGGTTGCCTGGCAGTCTGCACTTTCACAAACCTTTTGAGGAAAAGCCAGGCACATGGCTTCTGACCCCCCAGTGGAATGATCATGAAAAATCAGTTCCAACCGGGGCACGCTGATCTGTGCTGGATGCTCCCCTTGAAGACCCAGTTACCTGTTAAATGAGGTCAATCCAGCTCAACCCAGCAAGAGCTCCCAGCAAATATCCAAGAAAGCTGCTAGACTTAAGGCAAATCTTGTATTACCAATAGAAGAACATCTTCTCTCTATAAACATAAGGAAGAGGCAGTGACCCAAGTGAAAATACTTTCTGCTTTGTGCAGCAGGTGTGTTTCATGGAGAAGAGACAGCTTCCAGAGTAGGGACAGGATGCAAGGAGGGAAGCTAAGCGAGCTCAGGCGGGAGGGAGCAAGGCTACAGAAGGTTCCTTTCATTATTTGCAGGCCCTTCATCCAATCCAAGCATGCCATTGGATCCCATCAATGGATGAGATCAATCATTGGATCTTCTCCTGGGAGGTGATGGGCTGCATCCCACAAAGGCTAGAAAATGCAGAGCTGGCAAGGTCCAGGTGAGGCAGCAGCTTCTGCCTGGGAAAGGCTTTCAGCACCACCTGAGCCTCAACTGTTTGGAGCGACTAGAAACTGCAAAGTCTGGAGCTGTGCAGAGCCCATGCCAGCTGGCCAACACCTCCAGGGCCCTCGGCAGGCAGAGCAGAGGGTCTGGGCCTGGCATCAGATGGTCCTCCTCAGGCTCAGTGGTTGTGCTCTCGGCTGAGCCAGGGATCCTGGCAGCCAGTCCCTCCCCAGGCCCTGCCTGCATGGTGGGCAGGCTCATTAATATTCACACTGCATCCAGACCCAGATCTAAGGCACAGGGTGTAGTCAAAACCTTCAGTGCTTTCTCATAGCTCATTTTAACCAGGTTTGGCAAAAGCAACAGGTTTGATCTTTCCAGAAATAACTGAAGATAGAGGGCAGACAGGGCTGCTTTCCCACCACAATGGGGCAATCTTCACATGGAAGCCCATCGTTTTGCCTGGCACGTTGATTTTTCAAATTATTAATGAATTGCTTTATGTACTTGTAGGCTCCTGCTCAGTTAATTCATGCAATTAATAGTGATATTAATTGAATCTGCAATACAACCAACTTGGGAACACATGGGTTAATGGGTCACATCTGAGGTCACCGCCAATGAACAAGGACTGAACAGGGTAATATCTAAGAGAAATACTGAACTATCATATCAGGCTGCACTCCCAGGATATGGCTAACATTCAACCATTTTTTTGATCTACAAACATAGCAATGTAAGATAGTTCCTTCTAATAGCTTTTTATTCTGAGCAAGGCTCCCAGGATTCATTTCATCCAATAAAAAAAAAAAAAAAAAGAGAGATAGCGGGGCATGATTTCCTCTCCCACAGAGTCAGTGATGACCAAATGAAAGGAGAGATAAGATGAGGTTTTAGTAAGTAAGGAGTCATAACCCAAGCGTGAGGGAGGCATGATTGTGTTCCCATTATCTTGATCACACTCACGATGTTCTAGCTAGTTATAAAGAGAGGAGCCAAGCTGGCTGCACCTGCAAAAGCCACTGGATAGAGCAGGATTTTAAAATGCACAGGGGGACCTCTTGCCTGTTGTACTTTCTTTTATATCTTCCTATCCACAGCACCTGCCATAAAAATCACATAGATTTACACGAAAGACAGGAATTTCTCGGCCATTTCATGCTGGCCAGCACCCCAGCCTCTCAACTACAATCATCAATAGTATTATTCGAACACATGTCTGGAGTGGTCTACAGTGTGGGCTACATGCCCTGGGACATTTAGTCACATTTTACTCAAAGATTGTTATATTTACGGATGGCCAAAAACCTGTGTGCATCCAAGTGTCAGTCTATTTCTGTGTCACGTTCTAAGGCAAACTTCCCATCATGATTGACTAAATATTTGTGAAATCGCAGACGGCACACTCTAGCTTACTAGATGTAGGAAGGAAGGCTACCACGGATGCTGTGGATGGGAAAGGGTGGCTTTCAGAGGTGACACCCTGCCCCACATCTGGTCCCATGGCCAGGACCTACAGCTGTGTTCACCTAGTTCTTAACCACCAGCATTTCTACCTCTAAAATTACCTCCTCTCTCCACAAGAGAGACTACTGAGAATAATTTAAATTCGTCCTAATGACTCAAATCGTCAGGCTGCACAGAAACACTATTGGATATATGTACATTGCTGTAACTTTTCCCCAAATCCCAGATGCCCCAAGCTGCTTCCAGTGTATTCCTGCCTGTTGTACCTGAAGGGCTTTTGGTTCTGCCATTGGATCTCATCACCCCTCCTCTCCCAGAGAGGATTTTAAAATGCACAGGGGGGAGCTCTTGCCTGTTGTACTTTCTTTTTTACATCTTCCTATCCACAGCACCTGCCATAAGAATCACATGGATTTTAGTGTAAGACAGGAGTTTCTCGGACATTTCATGCCGGCCAACCTCCTGGGATGCCTGGGTGGCTCAGTGGTTGAGCATCTGTCTTCAGCTCAGGGTGTGATCCCAGGACCCGGGGATCAAGTCCCACATCAGGCTCCCTCCAAGGAGGCTGCTTCTCCTTCTACCTATGTCTCTGCCTCTGTATGTGTATGTCTCTCATGAATAAATAAATAAAATCTTTAAAAAAAAAAGTCTCCTCCTTAGCCGAGTGGTAGAATCAAGAGGGCCAGACACTACACATGCACTCACACGTGCGCAGGCTCCCCCCAACCCCACGTACAGCTTGAGCAGACCTGCCATATGCAGCCACAGAGAAGTTCAAGATAACTCAATGGACTCCCACATAGAGAGAGAAAAATGGTGGACGAACTTCTGGATTATAGTTCTTTCCACTTTACACAGACAAATGTTTCATCTCTTTCTATTAGGGAGAACACTGCAGTTGTGTAAAGGTATCTCATTACATAGATGCCCCCAACACATCATACTCAATGGCATTCTTTTAAAACCTAAGTTTGTTTTTATTTTATTTATTTTTATTTTTTTTAAACGTAAATTTGATTTAGGCTTTCTCTACACAGCAAGGCCATAATAGAATGAAGTAGTGTTGAACTGTGTGAGGAAGTGACCCTACCTGCTCAAGAAGTGAGGGAAGTAGAAGGATAGTATCTGGAACATAAGATGGGTACCAGTGATGGGATTCTGCATGCATCAATTATATGTACTTGTGCAAGTCATTCACACTCCCTCTGCATCTCCATCTCTCATTCTTCCGCCTACTCAGCTGATTGTATGCATCTGGGCCCAGGACTCCAGATGTGTAAGTTGGGAATAACAATGGAAATACCCATGAGAATCAAAGAAGTATTTCCTGAGTTGTAAAATACTGTACTATTGATGGTACTGTTTTTTTTTTTTTTTTGGTTTGTTTGTTTTGTTTTTGTATCCACCACTATTTACAACATACATCTATGTCTTCTTGCCCCTAAGTTAAGTAGTTCTCAGTTTACACAGAACTGGGAAATTAGAAATCAATGAACCGGCTAATCTATTCAAAAAAATCAGTCCAAGGCTCAGATCTGCCCAAACCATCATTTACTATAAAAGTTAAATGAGAAGAGTGAAGGAATATGACACAATCTAGCTCTCAACTACCAATTTCCATGTGGCCCTTTCAGAAAGATTTTAACCTGACTATAATGTTTGTTCCTTATTTAATAACAGATTTCTCCTTCTACTCTTGTCCACAGTCTAGACCAGCGATCAGCAAACTATAGCCTATGGGCCGTATGGACCTGTGCTAATTTTTGTAAATCAAGTTTTATTGGAACACAGCCTTGCCTGCCTTAGATATGTATTGCCTATGGCTACTTCCATGCCACAATGTCAAAGTTGAATATTATAGCAGAGGTAGCATGGCCCACAAACCCTAAAATATTTCCTATCTGCCCCTTAACCAAACATGTTTGTTGACCCCTGATCTAGACTCATACAAGGAACTCACCATCAGCACACTATATACTGTAGTGGAGATTAACAACAACAAAAAATTTGTATTGCATTAATGGTTTTAACCCAAACTATACAGTAGTAGTTTGGCCATTTTCAGACAAGTGAATTTTATCAAACAAATATATAATAAAATATAAAGAAGGAAATAATTGAGCATTCTTTCTAGGATGCATTTCCTCTAAAAACAATCATTAGATCATCATTTTGATAAGTTTAACTCTACAGAGCTACGACACGAGGAATTTGAAAAATTAGTAGCAGTATTCTAATTCATGTAGATCTACAAGGTAATATGGATTTAAAATATGGCTACATCTCTTCCACTTGATAAGAAGAAATCAGTCCATTTTCTTTCTTTTTTTTTTTTCAGAAAAACTTATCTGGAAATTAATAGAAAGGACATTTTCACAACTATAGGAAAACAACTGGGTTAGTATTCATAGACCTACAGAAATATTTTCTTTTGGTAAATCATCTGCATTAATTTCAAGAATAGGAAACTAATTATTAAAAAGTATTTTATTTCTGATTGCAAAGGTGGCTCAGTGTAGACATTTACTATCCAATGGGTATAAAGTCTCAGTTATGCAAGATAAATAAGCTCTAGAAATCTGCTGTAGAACATCACGTCTATAGTTAATCTAACTGTACACCCTTGTGACTCTTTCATAGTAGTCTACATAAACATACCTTATTCTTGTTTAATGTTGCATTATATGAAGTTATACTGGATCTAGAAGAATTATTTACATTTAAGTTATTCCAAATTTTTCTCTACATAAGTAGAGACACTCATGACACTTTAAAAGCAATGCAATTCTTACCAACTTTTATTAGTTTTGAGTTGAATAAAAGTGGGTTGGTGTTTGTTCTCTCTCAGTGTGTGGGAAGCTAACACTCAGTGATGTGCAGAGGGCTACTTTCTACTTACAGTTCATAACACACTTCTTACTTCCCTATCATTCGCATGTACTCTGGATGTCTATAATGCCACGGGTGGGAAGTTTTAGAATCTAGGGTGCTTCTTTTGACAGAACTCAGGCTAGGGGAAAAAATGGTACTGGGGAAAACTCAGGAACTCATGTGTATTTTTGTCAATTCACAGAGGTTCTATGCCTCTTGATCCCACTGGAAAAGATCAAAACTGCCAAAGAAGACGAGAGTTACACGAGTTTCTAAGATTGGTTGATTTTGCAAGATTTGTTCTTGTGCGAAGAATCTTAGAGCCACGAAATTCAGTGAATTTCAGAACGTCTTCAGTATAAAACCAAAGAAAAAACATATCATTCTCCTTCCTCTCTCCCCCCAAAGAGACCACAGGAGGTTCATTTTTAGGTCTGATGAATAGTTCAGAAGGTCTGAAGTAGATTAGTATGAGAGTTTATTCATTTGAATTCTATATTTGAGCTCCAGGCTTACCCAATTTGTCATGGTTCCTTTCTCCTTAAAGAAAAAAAATGTCAGCTATTTGGCACATAAAGCAGCAAAATAAAATTCTCCTCAGACAGTACACAATACCTTTAAAAGACAAAAACAAAATTTTAGAACCCGAAGATCATTTGTTTAGGGATGATGTGTCATAGGCTATTTCAGGCAGAACCCAGGACATCTCTGAACCAGGACGATTCAGTTTGACCCAGGCCAGAATTTTTACCTTTTCTTCTATTTCACAACTCACTGAGATGACCCCACTCCTGTTTCAAAATTCTTAAATGAATTTTATCAAATACTGTTTTACCTAAAATTATCTAGCTCTGATTTTTTGGCAGTTCGCCAGAATATTGTAAAACCAGAACCTGGTATCTCTGCACTAAAGGTACCTGACATAATAATCCCAGATGTCACGTCTCAGAAGCCCTTTCATTAACTGGAAGTAACATTACAGTGGCCGCCAGGGAAACGGTCATGAGATGAAAAGGTATGGGAGGAAAGGGTCTCAGTTATTTGGCTGTCAGGAGAACTTGTCAGGATACACATGGATGATTCTGAGTGAAGGATGAAGCTTCCCAAAGGATCTGGCGCACTGCAGTCAGAATTATTGAGCACAGAGGACGGAAGGCTAACACCATTGTGCACACTGCCAGTTCTACACGGGTTCCTACAGAAGGTTATAATCCTCCATTCCCATTTCACAAAAAGCATGAGAAAATGGCTTCCAAGCTGCTATTCAGGAGATTTGGCCTAAACTAATGAGGACTGCCAATGCTGGAATCCGAGAGTTTCACCCACAATCTAATTCAGATTGTTCTAGTTATAGTAAAATGTAATGAGCTTCACGCTTTTGTTTTTAATGTTTTGTGGATCTTCTGTCAAAACAAACAAAAAGGAAAATTTGATTTTCAACCAGAATCCTCTCCCAGGTGGCTCATCTATTCCTTCCTTCATGCATGCATGCTCTACTGAGCTTCTACCTCACAGGTACTGGCCTGGTTACCCAGAGTCTTCTCCTTCTGGAGTACCAAGCAGCTCTTCCAACACAGGCCTGCCTGTTAGCCAGTTACAGACACCTGGCCCAGGCTACTGGCTGGGCTGCTCTGCATATTGGAGATGCAATTATAAATCCAGAATGAGCATCTAGCCTAGCAGAATCCGTCAGAGTCCACAGAAGACACATAAGGGGGGGAGGGGGGAATGGCAGCCAGGGAAAGGGGGATGACCCCTGACATCATACCTAAGGAATAATGAGTATACAGGTCTTCCACCCGAGGACTTTGCAGTTAGGTGAGCTGATGTAAATTCTCATTTTGCTTTATATGAATTCACTAGCCTTTAGGACACCGAGTCCTAAATGTACAATGGCCTAACATCAATTTGATGATAAACATGGAAATTGGTTCAAAATGGCCAAAGGAGTACACCTTCGTTTTTAGCCTGTTCCAATGTTTCAACAAAAAATAAATGCTTTGTCTTCTGAGATTTTCTCCAAATAAAAAGGGCCATAAGGGGCACCTGGTGGCTCAGTCAGTTAAGCTTCCAATATTGATTTCTGCTCAGGTCATGATCTCAGGGTCCTGAGATCGAGCCGGGCATGATCCCGGCACTCAGCATGGAGTCTGCTTGTCCCTCTCTCTCTCTCCAATAAATTAATAAAATCTTTAAAAAAGGCCCATAAAGTAAGAACATTGAAATCATTTTCTATCAGAAACTGAACTATAGTCAGTACTTTTTAAAAGATAACTAAATTTGATTCACAATGATTTGATAAAGTCCCTTTTAAATATTTACTCATTGACTTCAGATGATTTTTAATTAAACTTTCATTTTAAGGTAATTACAGATCCATAGGCAATTTTCAGAAATAACACAGAGTGATATTACATATCCTTTATCCAGTATTTTCCAATTATATATTGCAAAACTACAGTATGACATCACGACCAGGATATCTCCACTGACACAGTCAAGTTACAGAATGCTTCTGCCATCACAAGGATCCCTCGTGCTGCCCTTTTATAAACTTTCATCCCCCCATCCCCACTCCTCACCCCTGGCCACTATGAATGTATTCTCCACTTCTATCATTTTGTTATTTCAATAACAGTATATGAATGAAATCATGAAGTATATATTATTTGGGGATTGGCTTTTCTTTTCTTTTCTTTTTTTTTTAACTCAAGATAATTCTCCAAAGATTAAAAGACTCCTTCTGTGGCATGGATATATCAGTTTGTTTAACCATTCACCTTCTGTGGCATGGATATATCAGTTTGTTTAACCATTCACCTTCTGAAGGATACCTGGGTTGTTTCCAGTTTGGGTCTACTACGAATAAAAGCTGCTATGAACATTTATTTGCACACAGCTTTTTGTGTGAACGTAAGTTTTCATTTCTCAGAGATAAATGCCCAAGAGTGTGACTGCTGGAACACAAAATAACTGCATGTATAGTTTTATAAGAAACTGCCAAATGTTTTCCAGAATGGCTATACTATTTTACATTCCCATCATCCCAGTTTCTCCACATCCTTACCATCATTTGGTGTTCCTTTTTTCTTTGATTATTTTTTTATCTTAGCCCTTCTGATAGGTGTGTAGTAACATCTCATTGGAGTTTTAATTTGCGTTTCCCTAGCTAAGGATGTTGAATATCTTTTCATGTACTTACTTGCCATCTTCTTCGGTAAAATGTCTCTCCATGTCTTTAGATCATTTTCCAATCAGATTGTTTTTACTGTTGAGTTTGAGTTATTTATATATTCTCTATATACTAATTCTTTTTCAGATATGTGGCTTACAAATATAACTTGGGAGAAGATATCTGCAAGCCACATATCTATTCATCCTTTCATCAGGGTCTTTCACATGGCAGAAGGTTTTTGGGTCCCCTCCCCCAATGTTAATGTTATTAAATTTCCCTTTTATGGATTGTGCTTTTGGCATCAAGCCTAAGAACTCTGTTTAGCCCTAGATTCTAAAGATTTTCTCCTACTTTTTTTTAGAGTGTCAAAGCTGTCCACTTTACATTTAAATCTTTGGTTCATTTGAGGTAGGTATTTGTCATTTCTAATGGCTGAGTAATGTAAATTTTATTTAAGTAGGGAGCTTTGGGCCAAGGTTAAGTTGTTTTTTTAAAAAAAGAAATATTTTATTTATCTATTCATGAGAGACACGGAGAGAGAGAGGCAGAAAAACAGGCAGAGGGAGAAGCAGGCTCCCTGCAAGGATCCCGATGTGGGACTTGATCCTGGATCCCAGGATCATGCCCTGAGCTGAAGGCAGGTGCTCAACCACTGAGCCACCCAGGTGTCCCAAGATTAAGTTTTTTAATTTGTTTGTTTATGGATGTTCAATTGCTCCAGTACCATTTGTTGAAAAGAATATTTTTCCTCCATTGAATTATTTTTGCACTTGTGTCAAAAATCAGTTGGGCATATTTGTGTGGGTATATTTCTGTGTTCCTTCTTCTATTCTACTGAACTACAATTCAGTAATAACATTGATTGATTCAAAACCAATGTCAAGCTAGCCTTGCATATCTGGAATAAATCCTACTTTGTGGTGGTGTATTATTCTGTAGAAATAGATATATATAGTTAGATTTGATGTGCTAAAGTTTTGTCCTCATGAGGACCTTCATGAGGGTTATGGTTGGTAGGTTTCTCCCCTGCCAGGTTAGGTTTTTTTTTTTTTTCTGTTATGTACTATTTTTGTCTGGTTTATCAAGGAACCACTAGCCTCATAAAATTAGTTGAAGAGATTTCCCTCCTCTTCTATTTTTCTGGAAAAGATTTTGTAATATTCGTATTAATTCCTCTAAATGTTTAGTAGAATTGTCCAGTGAAACCATCTGGGACTCGAGATTTCTTTTTGGAAACTTTTAAATTATGAATTCAATCTCTTTAATATTTATAGGACTATTCAGGTTATCTATTTCATCTTGGTTGAATTTTGGTAGCTTATGGTTTTTAAGGATTTGGTTCATTTCTTTTAAGTTGTCAAATTTATGAATGTAAAATTGTTTGTAATATTCCCTTATTATCCTTTTAATGACTGCAGTTCTGTAGTAATATTCTGTTTCATGCCTGATGTTGATGATTTGTGACTTCTCTCCTTTTACTTGTCAGTCTTTCTAGAGATTTATTTGTTTTATTAATAACTTTTTGAAGGACCAGGTTTTGGTGCCATTAATTTTTCCCTGTAGTTTTTCTGCTTCAATTTAACTGATTTCTGCTCTTTATTATTTCCTTCCTTCTGTTTGCTATGGGTTTATTTTTCTCTCCTTTTTCTAATTTCTTGTGGTAGGAAGTTAGATTATGAATTTGAGGCCTTCCTCTTTTTAATATAAACATTTATTGCTCTAACTTTCCATCTCAACACTGTGATGGTTTTGTACCACATATTTTGATATATTGTTTTCTCATTTTCATTCATTTTTATATTTTTTAAATTTCCTTCGAGTCTTCCTCTTGGCCCATGTATTATTTAGTAGTATACTTAATTTCTAAGTGTTTGGAGATTTTTCTGTTGTCTTTTTTGTGATTGATGTCTAGCTTGATTCCATTGTCAACAGAAAACATGCTCTGTATGATTTCAACTCTGTTAAATTTATGAAGGTTTCTATTTTGACCCCAAATATTCTTTATCTTGGTTCCATAAGTGCTTGAAAAGAATGTGTCTTCTGCTGTTGTTGGGTATAATGTCCTGAAAATGTTATTTAGATCTTATCAGTTGATGATGTGCTTCAGTTCTTCTATATCCTTGCTGACTTTCTTTTCAGTAGTCTATTAGTTACTGACTGTGCAGAGTACAAGTCCCTAACTAGAACTCTAGGTTTATCTATTTCTACTCTCAGTTCTGTTAGTTTTTGTTTCATGTATTTTGAAGCTCTGTAATGTGGTCCAAACATATTTAGGACTGTTAACGTCTTCCTGGTGGATTGATTCTTTTATTCTTCTGTATTGCCCTTGTCTCTAGTAATAGTAATTTTTACTATTTAATATAGCCACTCCTGATTTTTCTTAAAAAAAAAAAAAAGTTTGCATAGTGTACCTTCTCCCATCCTTTTATTTTTGACATATCTGTGTCATTGTATTTCAAGTGAAATTCTAGTAGTCAGCATATGGTTATATTTTTAAAAATCCACTTGCCAATCTCTGTCTTTTAATTGCTGTGTTCAGACCATTTACATTTAAGATCACTAAATAGTGATATGTTAGGGCTTACATCTGCCAGTTTATCTTTTTTCCTGCTCATTTCCTCTGTGTCTTACTTCTTACATTCCTATGAATTACTTGTTAAGTACATTTCCCCCACTATCCGAAAGTAGAACATTCCTATGAAACTTGTTACAAACCGAAATGGCATAAAGCAAAGAAGCAATTACCAGTAATTTATATGAAAAATGTTTGCGCATTCCCAGACCCAAAAATAATCTCTCTTAGGCTTTTCTGATACCTTAGGACACATCTTGCTAAGTGACGCAGAAAATAAATGGAGATGAAGCACAGATGCTCAGAGACACAGCTCAAAGCTATGGAGGTTTCATGCCTTCATGGTTCCTGGGGAAGGAGTTTGGCAGGGCCACTCTCATCGCTCAGGGTGCACCCCATCTCAATAACAGCTTACTGCAAAACAAATGCTGGATGCTATTTTTGCTTTGTGCCTTTCTTCATAAAAGCAAAAATCCTGTTCAGCTATCTTTCAGTTAGCAAAAGCAGGTGCTAATGTAGCTCTTTTATAAAAGCAAAGTGGTGTAAAGTGACCTTTCAAAAAGTGTGGGACACCTGTATGTCTCTTTTCATTGTTTTCTTAATGGTTGCTCTGGGTGTCATAATATAAATATGCAATTTATCATAATCTACTGATATCAGCATTTACCACTTCTACTAAGATGTAGAAATCTTATTTCTAATTAGGTCCTTTTACCCTCCATACTTTCAAAATATAATTGGCTTGTTTTCTTAGCAACAATGGGCCTACGTCAGATGATGCTATAATTTTTGCTTCAATTATCCAATATGACTTAATAATCTCCTGATAATTAGGATACTCTACTATACTCCTATTTTAACCCAATCTAATATTCTTTCCTTTTTGAAGTTTTAAGCTTTTTTCTGTTTTTATTTTTGTTTTTGTTTTTCCTTTCTATTTAGAGAATTTCTCTGGCCACTTTTTACAAGTAGATTTGCTAGTAAAATTTTTTTATAGTTTTCCTTCATCTGAATATGTTTTTATTCCCTTCATTCATTAAGGACATTTTCACTGAATACAGAATCCTGAGTTGACAGTTGTTTTCTTTTATTACTTAAAAAATGCTCTGCCACTTTCTTCTGGCCACAGTGATTTCAGATGATAAGTCAGTTGTCATTCAAACTGGTAGTCTAAGCACTGTGCCTTTTTTCCTCTGTTGCTATCAAGTTATTTTTTCCCCTTCGTTTAATTATGTTTTTAATATGCCCTGCCATGGAGTGACTTGGGTTATCCTATTCAGAATCTATTCAGCCTCTTGAATATGTACGTTTATGACTTTCACTAATTTTAGGAAGTCTTCAGTCAATATATCTTCAAATATATATCTAGTCCTACTCTCCCTCTCCTCTCCTGGGACTTTTGTGATATGTTAGCTAGCTCTTCAGTTATCGCCCCACATGTCCCTGAGACCCTGTTCATTTTGTTCCATTCTATTTTCTCACTGCTGTTCAAATTGGGTAATTTCTATTGATCTGTCCTGACGTTTACTGATTTTATCTTCTGTCATATCCACTATACTACTGAGCTGGTCCAGTGAGCTTTCTATTTTGGTGACTGTATTTTCCAGTTCTATAATTTCCATTTGACTCTGTTTAATAACTTCTATTTCTTTGCTGAGATTTTCTATTTTTTTTCATTTGTTTCAAGAGAATTCCTAATTGCTTGTTGAAGCGATTTTATGATTTCAACATCTGATTCATGTCAATATTAGCTTCTGTTGATGGTCTTTCCTCATCCTTATTGTGATTTTCCTGGTTTGGGGATGACAAGGGGTTTTCTATTGTATTCTGAACATTTTAGGTTTTATATTGTGAGATTCTGGATCTTATATAATCCTTTTCTTAGCCATCAGTCTCTGTGTTGAGGTATAGCACAAGGGCCAAGTGGGTGTGGGTGAGATGGAAGGTCAATTTCTTGTTCATCCCCTGCTGAAACTGTGGAGGGTTGGCCTATAGTTGTTCCATTGGTGTTTTTCTGGAGTAGAAAAGGTATTATCACAAAGGTTTTGTGTTGTAAGGCTACCCCTTTCCTGGTTGTTTGACTAGAAGGGACAGGCTTTTCTTGTTTTTTTTTTAGAATTATTATTTTTGGTCTCTGCCTATTGTAGGTGCTGGAGGGAGGCTTCTGGGTGCTACATTCAGATGTCTGATGGGAATCAACAAGGAGACCCAGAGAACTCAGCTCGATGTCTTTAGGTGGAGGCAGCTCACCTTGCAGTCTTTCTATACTTGTGTGTTGGTTTACATCCAGGGTGTTTTAGTTGTAAGGGGTTGAATCTGATTGTAATGTGGCTACTCCACATTGGCAGAATCATATGTCCAGATAAATGTTTATATTCAAAAACACTCCAGTCTTCAATATCCAAACATTTTCAAAGGTAATTTTAAATAAATGCTCATCCCATTTTCTCCAACAATTTTTTCCTTCATTAGACCTCAGCTATCTAAATATCACACTGTCCTTTGTTTATTTGGGAAGCAATCTGAAGGGAAGTCTTGGTCATTTTAAGCTTCTTTTCTACTTAATGTTGCAGGCACCAACACTGGACAGCTATCTGAGGCTCTGGAGGATATTTCAATGCTACAGTATTGGGAAGGAGGTGGAATTCAAACCCAGGCAATGGTCAAACAAGAGGAAGGTCCCTAGGAAAACTGGTGATAAATTTTAAATAAATTAAATTTATTTAAAAAGATAAATGGTGGTCTAAGTCATTATGTCCTACCTTATCCTAAAAATGGCTATGAACAAACATTCTCTAGATACACTTGTTCTGTGAACTACAATGCACTTATTTCTCCCTCCAAACATAAAGCTTATTAGGGAGTTTCTTCCCCCTCAAATTGAAGCTTAGATATTAACTCTGGTATAATTTTTCCTTCTCACTCTGTCTTCTAGCTGGAGCAAATTTCTCCTAATCCTCCCTGTTGTTTACTCCCTCAGAGATGCCCAACCAAATGCTTCTACCACCTGTACCTAAAATAGTAGCCATGCCACTCCCTGTCCCTTTAAGCTAGGGGTGTCTCCCCAGCACAGGCACTGTGCCTTACAGAAACCTGCTTTGCCACTGCCCTCAGCCACTTCCTGGGAGTCTTCTCTCCAGGAGAGGGGCAGCCCCGAACGAACGACAGATACAACAAAACACAATGAATAATGGTAGTTGTGTGTCCCAGGAGGTGTGATACTGTTGCAGCCACAGCTATACCTTCAACCTAAATTGTTACTCAGCCCTGTAGGGGGTGGTATGGTGGTAACTGTGATGCTTTGTACTGACATATTTAAAGATGGCTAAGGGGATGGATGCCTAGGCGGCTCAGTCAGTTAAGTGTCCAACTCTTGATTTCAGCTCAGATCATGATCTCAGGATCCTGACATCGAACCTCACACTGGGCTCTGCACGGAGCATGGAACCTCCTTAAGATTCCCTCTCTCCCTACCCCTCCCCTCCCCACTATGTGCTTGCTCGCTCTTTCTCAAAAATAATTATTTAATTAATATGACTAAGGGGAAACAAGCTTTATTCTAGAGATATCTATTCTGGGATTTTTCCTAGAATTCTCCAATTAGAAGAGCAACTTCTACCCCACTTCCTAAGGTCCTCCTTTAACACACCTTCCTTTTGTTCCACAATATTTATGCAGCAGGCAATGCTCAGAGCATTGAATATACAGACGTCATCCCTATCATCATAAAGCTTACCTTCTAACCTGGGAGACAAGTTACCCCAATAGCTACCCCAACAATTGTTTAATCAATTATAGTAGGAAAAACAAGAAATTTAACAAGGGGATTTCAATTTTCTTTGAAATCTCAGCAAAAGCCATATTCTTTCAAAGGTGTCAACACAGGTATCAAGCACAACACAGAATGTGTACACAGTAAGAAAAAAAAGTAAATCAATGCAATTATTTCAGAACTATTGAGCTTCTGAACTCAATGTAATTATTTTATTGCCATGATTTTATTTGTGCTTCTTCATAAATGTTCTATGCACTGAGGTTCCAAGGCCCTTAATGAAAGGCAATACTTTGATGAATTTGTAAAAATTAGAACAGAAATACTGTCAGCAACCACTGTAAGAGACACTAGGTTTGTATCATGACCCTTGATGCACCTGCCCAGCTGCAGACCCTACCTCCTTGTTTGTCCTGTCAGCTTGCACCAATGTCCCATTCAGGCAAGGTTCCACGTAGTGAAGCTCCTCATTATACTGTAAAGAGATCAAAGAGCCAGGGGGACACAATTAATCATTTGAGGGGTACCAGATAATTTAAGGGTACATGCAAATAAACAAAAAAACAACATAACTACAGGCTCAGTTCATTCACATAGGTGACTTTCTCAATTGATGCCTCTACATAAAATCGTGCTTAAGTGCCAAATATTCTTCTCTTGTTTGAGGAAGAAAGTTCTAGAGCCTGTGCTGGTAGATGGCAATGTTCAGGGGGTGTACACAGTTAACTGACTATCCTTCGGGGATGGCTCCAAACACTGGGCCTCTGTGGCCATGGCTGACTGCATGATCCAGGTGGGATCTCAAGATCATCCCGAGTTGCGCAAATATCACTCCAGCTCCCATCTTTGGTTTTCTGGAGCCCAAGGACCTGTGTGTGGGCCACACATGAGTAACAAAAACAGAATGGAGGAAAGGCCTTGATGTCCCCCCCCCTCCTCCATTACTCTGGGAGGCTCTGTGGTTTTTTATCAGAGTGCTGCTCAAGAGCAGCAGCACCACCTTCCATACAAGCCAGCCAAGGCCAGCCTTCCCATTCCTTTTTATCCCAGAATACCTAGAATGTGACCATTTGTTTTTGTTGAAAGCTCACAATTAGAAAATGGAAATTTAAGCATGATTCTATGCACTGTGGCTAGGCTGGGTCCTTCTGAAATACAAATCAGGTCATGTTGCTTCCTGCCAACCCCATTCACAATTTCCACTGCTCTGCAGATAAACCTTCCCAGGGTGTGGCAGGGCTCTGGACACTTGGCCCTGTTGATCTTTCCAACTTCACTCCTTCATTAGCCCTCCCTAAAACCTCAGCACTAGCTAACCCCAATTCCCTTCCTGCCCTCTGAGATATCTCATCTTCTTCTCCCACTCAGGGCCCTCTGCCTGGAGCTCTTGCTCTGGCATCTCCCAGCTGACTTCTGTTCATACTCTGGGTTACATCATTCCTGCCTCCTCTGGGAAGCAGCCTCTGGTGTAGGTGAAGCTCCTTTCCTGCAAACTCCCAAATTCTAATAGCCTGGGGTCTGGACCCCTTACCATAGGTGGGCCCACATTGTCAGGACCCATATCTGGCCCCTTGGTACACTCCCTGTGATGAGCACAGGGCTGGGCCCAAGGTCGGTGTCCAAGAATCATGTGTTCAATGAGCATCATTACATTTCCCACTCCAGCTACTGAAAGTCCAGCCCAAAGCTCTAGAGGAAAGGAACGAGAGCCATTTCTCACAGGTCCAGCTCTCAAGCAAAGTCTGGCTAAGGAGTGCAGACTTCAAGTGGACAGTGAGGACCATGGAGGGCTGTGCACAGGGAAGTGAGTGAATAAAGAGATGAGCATGGGCCCACTGCTCCAGACACACCTCAGTGACAGACTGCAGAGGGCCAGACATGCAGCTGCTATGATAGTGACAGAAACACCTCCTGTCTCAGGGTTGAAGCACTTGCTAAGCAGGCAGGAGCGGAGATAATGACATCAGCAACTCACTGTGACTGAGTACTCTCTTCATCAAGGCACAGGCTAGACGTCATTCAACGGCATACCTCAACCATGCCTCCTTTACAGACGGGGAAACCAAGGCAGAACAAGGATGAACAACTTGTCCAAAGTCACTGCAAAGTCCAGATTCAAACCCAGGCAGCTTGACTTCTCAGCCAATGACCATAGGACCTCAAAGCCCCCAATTTCTCCTCTCTGGCCCCCAAGCCTCTGTGGTTCCCATCAGTCTGACTCTGGCTCCGTCCTTAATCTTTGTTCTCAGCCATGCAAAAGCCTTTGAAGAAATTACAGTTCAATGGTCATAGGGCTTAGATCGCCTCTGAGAAGGTACAGAGAAAAAACACATTGATGTAATTCTGGAATTAGCTATTGACAAATGGGAGCATGACTGTTCCATTAGTCAACAAATGGAACATCATCTGAGGATTCAGGAAGCAAATCACAGTCCAACTCAAAGAAGAGCTTCTCCAACATTCTCAGCCCATATTGGACTGATGCTGGAAGTTGCTGAAAAAGCAGCCATTCCTCTGTCCTCTACCTCCTTTGCTGACTGAGTGAGATGAGGGTCACAAGATGCCCATTCCAAAGCCAGGAGCATAATTATTCTTAGCTAATCACAGCTATCCTGTCCTGCTCTGCTGGACGCATGTTTTCCTACCCGCCTTTAAGCTAGAGGTGGTCACATGACCCATTCCCAGCCAACAAAACATAAGGGTCATTTTCTCAGGACTTTCACTGAATTGTCTTGCCATTGAAAGAAAAATCTTCTTTACCCACTGCCCACCTTCCCATGTTCCTTCCCACTTGGGATGCCACTGCACGATTGCAGCATCCATTTTACAACCATGAGGTGATGAGATTAAGAATGGAGAGCAAAGCTCAAGAAGATGGAGCCAGTGTGGGTCATTGATGACACTGCTGAAGCATCACGCCAAACCTATAGCTGCCGTGCTGCACGTCTCTTCCAGAGATTATGAAATGCCTATATGCTGAAGCAGGCTGTATTCAGTTGTTCTGTACCTTGCACTCTCAAACTTCCCAACTCTATTTTCTAGGAGAATTTTAAACTTTACATTCTACTTAATACACATTATCAATATTGACTCCTGGGGTTGCATAGTCTGAGGTGAGAGTCAGGACACATGGGTCCACGTGCCATGTACTTCCTGTGTGGTCTTGGGAAAGTCACCTAACCTCATGTCCTGGATTCTTATACATAAGAAGTGCTAAGTCATCTTCTGTTTACCCTCCAGGGGACCCTGTGAGGATCCAGTGAGGCAACAGACCTGAAATTGCTTTGCTAGTGTGAAGGCCTATATATGTGGGGGGCTGCAGAGTGGGCTGAAAAGTAAAGACCAAGATGTTCTTGCCCTCATCAGGGAGGAACATGTGCAGTAATCAAAACCATGCTTTCCATCACTGTGTGAGCCATGGCCACAGTGGAGGAATCTGCTCTTCTGAACCCTCGCCAGCTTGTTAGTGGCATCATCCAAGCTTGCAGTTGACTAATTTCCCTTGACTGCATCAGGATAAAGCTATGCTGAGCAATCTGGTCTATATCACCGAAGGGAGTTGGGCTCAGCCGTCCATGTGAGGAAAGAGTGCACACCAGGCAGCTGTGCCAAGGAGGCCCGTGGACTGTGCATGCTCACCACACTACCCAGTGCTTCTCCCTAGGGGAATACCAAAGGTACCCTTTATGTGAAACTGTTTTCCAAGCTCCCAGTAGCTCTCTGTTTGGAAGCCTTCCAGTTTCTACATTTTAATGGATATTCCCTAGATTTCCACTTTGTGAAACAATGATGGAGGATGGTCATATCAATTCACAACTGAAGATCTGGTCACCTCCAGCCCTAAGATACAGTGGTCGGATAAACAGCTCTCCTTCATCCCTACTTGAACAATCAGATATCAGTAATCTAAAAAAGAAAAGGATGCAGTGCACATCGTCATCACTGACCAGGTGGAATTCTCTTCCACCATCAGCTTGGTCAAGGTCTCTCTGCTCTCTGAGTCTCAGCATTTGCATTGTGGAAATGAGAATTGTTTTTTTTTTTTTTTTAATTTTTTTTTTAATTTTATTTATTTATTTATTTATGATAGGCACACAGTGAGAGAGAGAGAGAGAGGCAGAGACACAGGCAGAGGGAGAAGCAGGCTCCATGCACCGGGAGCCCGACGTGGGATTCGATCCCGGGTCTCCAGGATCGCGCCCTGGGCCAAAGGCAGGCGCTAAACTGCTGCGCCACCCAGGGATCCCTGGAAATGAGAATTGTAACTAAACTTCTCCCATGAACTCATGGTGAGCATGAAATGAGGTAATTCAGTGAAGAGTCAATGCAGAACTGGGCATAAAAGAAAGAGAAAGAAGTCATCTGGATGCACACACACAAGGAAGAAAGAAAATGAGTGTCATGTGTACTACCTAGAGAGAAAGACCAACAAATACAGCCTCCATCTGGAGCTGACATTTACTAAGTGGGCAGGGGGTGGTGAGGACAGGGGTCGCATGCTCCTGATCTCTGCTGGAGAGCACGGGCTCTGCATTCATTGGATAGAAGTGCTATACCAATAGGCACATGTGACTGTGGGTAAATACCGAAGGCAGAAACCACTGAGGTACGTGGCTGTACACTGCCCACTCCATGCCACACTCTGAACCCTCTCAGTGGCCAGGGTCTTTGGCAGACATGGAGCCAAGACTGTGTAGCCAGCTTACTGCCAAATTCCCTCCCAGGAAAGCATCTGCCATGGAGCCCTTCGGTCCTCTATCTGCCCACCGAATATCCAGTAAGCACCTGCTATGTGCCAGGGACATAAAACACTGGCTTAAATTTGCACATGATCATCATTGGAAAGTGATCATGAACCACTTTTTCATACTTTTATCCATAAAATAATGTGCTCATTACATCTAAAGATAATGGCTATTTTTCCATTTCATGATAAAAAGTGCTCATCTATGATGTTGCCATGGTCCATCCAAAAAACAAAAACAGGTTTAAGGCAAACCCATGATCTTCTTCAGGGGTTAGACTACATCCCACTCCTCTCTTCTCTCAGGAACTATCCTTCCCTTTCTCCCATGCCAACCACATAACTCTGTACTCTGACAGCAAGGACACATGGCCATCTGCCTTTTCTTTCCTTCCTGTGAAATCCCTGTAACCATTCCTACATCTACCGTTAGGGACACAGCATAATGGGAATTTTAATGATCTAAAATAGGAAAGCCAAGGTTTAAGTTTGATTAAATGAATGGCCAGAATGTGTTGGAGAAGGATCTAAACACAAAGAATAGATGGGCTGGGCTCACCCACCAAGGCTCACACAAGCTTTGATGTCGGTGTAGAATTGCGTCACAGGCTGGCTCACATAAATTGAAGCCTAGAGCCCAAGAGTGAAAACCAGCTGATTCTGGTATCTGGATGATATTGAGAACTCAGCTCTACTTCATGTTGGAAGCTGGACTTGAGGATGAAAGCAATGGAGCTTTCAGACCTAACAGAAGAAGACCATTAGTCACCTAAGAAAGAGGGTAAGGGAAGACCTAGCTAAGAAGGGAGAAACTTGAGGGAGACATCCCACACATCACCCTGCAGCTGACCCTCCATGTCCTCCACCGCCTCCAGATGAAGTCCCAATTGTTCTACGTGGCTGACCAGACTTGTCGGGTCTGGCCTGCCTCTCTCCATCCAGCCCCATTCTTTTTATCATCAACTACCTCCATGCCCACCCCACCTCCCACATTCACCCTGCCCCCAACTCCAATATGTCCAGACAATGAATACCTTTCAGTCAACCCCACCGGACCAGGCTGTGCTTCCTGTGGGTGGGAGAGGAGTGACCACTCACCAGTAAATAGCACCTTCCTCCTGAACTGTGTATTCTCCTCCACCTGCCCTACCTCTTGCAGATGCCCTGCTACCTTAGTGTTCCCGCAGTCATCACTTTTTCCACAAAGTCATCAATGGGCCTCCAGCTGGTTACTCGCCCAGCTCTGTGCTCTCCCAGGCCCCCTCACCACTCCCTCAAAGACTGCACTGCCCCCACTGGGCTCTGAGCATCTGCTTCCTGGTTGTCCCCACACCCAACACACACACACACACACACACACACACACACAATTCAAGGTTCACAGGAGAGGACAATCTGTCTTCCGTATTTACAGTGGCAGCCCTCATATAATACTTCATTCTTAGCACTTGATAGAATTCATTGAATGAAGAAATAGAACAAACAAATGAAAAGCAAAGTCATAGAGCAGATCACACAGGGAAAAGAAGAGAAACAAAGCCTAGAGAAAAAAAAAATTGACAGAAGAAAAAACAAAAAAACAAAAAAAAAAAAAGAGAGAATCTCTCCCCCGTTCAAAAAAACAGATAAACAAAAAGTAAATGAAGTAAGTGGGTACGTTTTAGAGAATCCTAAGTTCCACAAAACAAAACAAACAACAAAAAAAGAACATAGAATTAAAATGCTGGCATGCTCACGCAATACAAAAAACTGATGTAGAATTACTGGAACTCCATTAAATATTTATATGGTTTTATCGGTGCACTTTTGATTAAACAACCTTTAGAATGAAAATGTGTAGGGCTTATGTAACGAAGCAGATGAACCCACAATATTTTCACCAACACAGGCATCCCTGAGATCTTCTGCATTACAAAAGCTTCTTGTGTAATTTGAAACACGACTGGACATAATTAGTAGTACAGAACAAATGAGCACTGCAAGAAAATACCATCCTCATACTTTTAATACGGAATCGATTACTTTAAAAAGCAAATCCATAGCAGACAAAGCACTGGAGAAACGGTTCTAAAGAAAATCCTACAAATTAAAACCAGGGCACCAGAAACTTCTGGGTTGAACTAACAAATGATGCTCTTCTCTATTCAGCTCTGCACAAACACAGGCTGCAGGAGGCATTTAAATTGATTTAACAATATCAGTCCAGTTAATATTGTGTTCATTTAATGCATGGCTTAGGCTTCTGTAAAATCATTTTTCAAATTTCAGCATCGGACAGAATTAGCACCCTCATTTTTATGATAATATTGTTAATTTAATGCATGGCTTGTAGTTAGACTTCAAAGCAAATCAGAAAAATATGCCTTTTCTCTTGTCAGTGACATCTCTCTTCATGCACCAGTGGTTTGACCTTAAATTTTAACTTCGGCTGCACAAAATCACTCTCATATTTCTTCTATTCTTCTATAATTTGATCATTTAGTTCATCAGTCTTAGATTTTGCAATACCCTGCCCATGAAAGCCAAAACAGTTTTTTAACATTATCGTTTCATGTTTATTCTCTGGAAAGACCTGACTTGGAAGCTTTGCAGTATGGCATATAAGATGCATTTAGCCAATGAGCTTCATACAAATATGCAAACATGCAAAACTGACTGAAATGGCCAAGGAAAGGCTTTTCCACTGTTTACCCCTGCCTATGAGGACCCTGAAAACTGAGCGGCAATGATGAAGTAGATTTGTATAAACAAATACCTATAACACACAAGGGCTTCCGCCACTGAAAAACAAGAATGTATTCTTTACTTTCTCTCTAAAACTCTGAAATGTCTCCTCACACATCTACCCAGCCAGCAGGAGAAAGCTGACAGTGTAATGAAGGGTGAAATGATAATGTCCTCTTCCGTAAATGGAATCCAGCCTACAGGAACAATGCACTCAAACTGATTTGCAGGGCATTCTGGAAAGAGCTTCAGACCTCCCATCCCCCTGCACTTACAAGAGCCTGCAGTGGGATGTCCCTCTAGACGGAGGCAAGTAACCATTTTAAACAGACTGAAGAACCTACATACAACATATTACTAGAGCAATTTTGCCAGTGTAGAAAAACATAATGGAGGAAAAAATCTGCCACCATGATGTGGCAAGGCAATGTTGGTAAAACATACCTTGAAAGAGACAATTTCAGGGAATGCACATGGAGATTCACCATTTATAAATTCGTGATTTAGGACCTTCCAAGTATTGGTATTTGGAGATGGGGCCTTTGGGAGGTGATTAGGACTAGATGAGGTCATGAGGGTCAGGCCTCATGATGGGATTAGTGCCCACATAAGAGGAGACAGGACAGAGCTTGCTCCTTTTCTCTCTCCCTCTCCATGAGCACACACAAAGAGAGGGTGGCTGTCTACAAGCCAGGAAGGGAATTCTTACAGAAGCCATACCCTATTGGACCTTGATCTTGGACTTTGCAGTTTCTACAACTATAAGAAAATAGATATCTGCATGTAAGCCACCCAGGTTATGGTATTTTGTTACAGCAGATGGAGCTGACTGATACAGACATACCTTATCTTATTGTGCTTCACAGAGGGAAACTTACTTTTTAAAGGGTTGTGGCGACCCTATGCAGAGCAAGGCTATTGGCACCATTTTTTCCAACTGCACTTCCTGATTCTGTGTCTCACTGTCACATTTTGGTAATTCTCACAATATTTCAGACTTTTTTATTATTCTATTTGGTATGGTGATCTGGGATCATTACTGAAAGCTCAGGTGATGATTAACAATTTTTAGCAATAAAGTATTTTAAAATTAAGGTTCATACATTGTTTTTCAGACTTAATGCCATTGCAAACTTACAGACTACTGAATAGTGTAAACGTAACTTTTATATGCACTGGGAAACCAAAAACTTCATTTGTCTCACTTTATCATAATATCTGTTAAATCTTGGTGGTCTGGACCCAAAACCACCATATCCCCAAGGTATGCCTGTATAGTTTTTAGGTGTGTAAACATAATATCCTGCTTAATGGAAATTCTCATAATACCTAAGTATGTGCATACCCTTTGGGCCAACAATTTTGCTTCTAGATGTTATTCAATAGAAGCACACCCGGCCCTACAAAAATACATGGCCAAGTCCATTCTTGGAGTGAAAAAAAGACCCATAACAGCATGATGCCCAGCAAAGGGGGGGAGGGCGGTGCTGGTTAAATAATTAATGTCAACTAGATGTGATGAAGTGCTCTGGTCTTCAAATACATTTGCTTATGAGTATGGAAGCAAGTTGCTGAATATTCTGGAAAAGAGGATTCTATTGCTGTGGAAAATTATATATGTTCATATACATGGAAAAATTCAGAATAAGTGGCAAACAGCAAGGGAATGGGAACTTTTCTGAATTATTTAAAATTTTCACATGTGTTGCCTATAAGACAATCAACGTGTAAAACTGTTAATTAACGGTTCCTTTTATTACCTCGGGCTTTCAATATACTAACGAATTTGATCCATTCTCTTAACCATTAGGGGACAGAGTTCATGATTTTACTATAGAGGCTTCACATAAAAAAGTTCAGAGTATCTTTCTATTCGTCAAAATAATTATGTAAATAGTCTTGAAGCTGATCAATTACGTTGAAAACCAACAAGCAGATGTACAGTGAGGGTTAATGGGACCTCTAATGGGCTTCTTTATATAAGGGGGCAATTGGGGTAAAAAAATAATAATTTTTTCCCTTAACTACTCTAAAATAACTAGCATGTCTACTGCTAATTATCTTAATCGCTCTGTCTTCATTATTGAGTTGACACTGTTTGTATATCTTAATGAACTTACAAAGATTATTTCAATCGATTGGTTTTGTTAACAGAACAATAAATCCTGACTGATAAAGGATCCACGATGTAATTAGTTAGCACTTCTTATTATGCTAATTTCTGATACTTCTGTAATGAGTAATTAAAGATTAATAAGAAAGATAGTCCCAAATTAGCTGCTTCTTATCTGTAAATGCTTCAGGATGTGTGGGGGGGATCAAGCTATATTTGCATATTCACAAGGAGACTGGTAACTAGAGTAACTTTGCTTGATTCAGAAACCCAAAGATCTGTCTGAAAGATTCCCTGAAAGAACTGTGCCCTGCGGCCAGTTTTACAGCAAGGTTGAGCTGCTCCACTAATTTTTTCACTTCTGCTCACAAAGCAGACATACGGTAAAGCCAGTTTCTGAGTTCTTACTGAGCCACTTTTTCTAGCTGTGGGACCGCACGCTGATGGCTTCTACTTGTGGCGCCTCTGTCTCTGTGCTGCGTGGCACAGAGCTGGGGTGAAGCCCCAATGAGAACGTCCACATTGGACACTTAGGAGGAGGAGGCAAGACGGATCTAGGGATTATTCTTTCAACACATATTTAAACTCTTTCTTTTGGCCAGTCACTGTCCCAGGCACTGGGTATAGCTGAATAAATAAACAAGGTTAACCCCTGCTCCCATGCAATGTATTGTTCTCTTTCTCTTCCTTTTCTTTTTAGGGCTTTTTAAAATCGGAAGCTATAAATCATGGGGACCCACAGCTGTGCCTTCTTGCTCAGTCTCATCAGAAGCATGCAGGCAGGACACTAATTCAAGTAATCCCAACGTAATATAAACCCAATGTCATTTAAACACTCATGCTTTCTTCCTAGCAAGTATAAGAAGGTATTGTGCCCATGCAGAAGGCTGCCCAGATAGAGGACCTGGTGATGACGCACTCTGCTCAGGAGCTGGGGCAAGCCACAGACCACACACTTGGAGCCCATCTATGCTGTTCTTCAAAGAACACCCCTTCTTTCATATCCATTGGTCCAGTGGGCATCCTGTGCCCCAGCTCAGGTAATCCTTGGCAGCAACTCTGTGGGTGATGTGATTACTGAAGCTCCAGCTGATGTCCTAGGTAGAGGTGATGTGGCAAAGCACTGCTGACCACTGGGCAGGAGCACCTGGTTAGGTACTCATGGAAAAGAAACAGCCTCATTTTGGCTATAATCTTTAGGGAAAGAGTAGGAGGGATGTCACATCACATAATTGGGACAAAGAGGAAAAAGAACTAGAGATGGAAACCAGAAATCAATGCTCCTTTCCAGGAAGCATGTTACTGCCTGCTTAGGTCCTGGGTCTCCCACCTTCCTGCTCTAGGACCTTGGGCAAGTCAATGACCCTCTCAACCCCAGCATCAACTGAGAAAATGCCAAAACCATCTCCTACCTCCTAGAGTTGCTGTGAGGAACAAAGCAATGAAAACACAAAGAGTAAGCAAATGGCATTCATAGGCACTTAATAAATGCTGCTTTTGTTTCTAAAGCTGAGATTGAGTGTTCTGTGAGCCTTACACAGCTCTCCACAGTTTAGTTGTTTCATCATCATGATTATTATTATTATCATTCCACTAGCCATTTAAGGAACATCTTGCAAGATCTAATTCCCTAAGGTTTCAAAAAGGTTGGCTCCCCAGGAAAACCAAATCTGGTGCTACTTTTGCAGATGGCAGTGTCCGAGTGCTTGTGGAGAGGAAATGTGCTCCACTGCTTTCCCAGACTCTGAAAGCCATTCCAGCATACGGATTCAGTGAAGCCCCATGGGACTAACCTGTCCTCATCTTAGGCGGGACATCTAATGCTGTATGTACAAAAGCAATGAGAATGTGAATCAGTTGCTATTGAAAGATTAGATGAGCCCAAAGTGCAGAGAAAGCACAAAACAGCTGCACTCACAGCAATAATGTTGAAAAAGTCATCATCCCCCAGTGTATCCAAAATAGATGAGACGGTTTGCTTGGCGATAGTGAGACGGAGTCCTTTCATGCTGCCACTGACATCAACTAAAATGACCACGTCTTTCGGAGAAGTCGCTGCCTGGATGTACCTAGGTCAGGGGAAAATTAAGCAAAAATGAGGTAAAAATGAACCTCTCCATAAGTTCTCCCTTTAACAAGTATCTAAGAAGTCTGACCATTTCCTACCATTTTCGGTTCCTGCAGTCAAAGGCAATGACTCCATTCTCATCTGGTTCCCATTTAATCCCTAGAAGAAAAATGAAGTTATGAGAAACCCAGAAACTTCAAATATTTATTCATAGCATTTCAAGGCTGCTCTGCTTTGCTGATTGAACAGACAGGGTGAAAAATCACATGCAATGACCAGCCCTGGAGCTCATCACATGCTCCATCGCCATCTCTGGGAAGGTGCTTTAGGGCTATAACACTATAACAAACGTGTCCTTAGCTCCGTTGCTCCAAGACCTGCTGGAGAGTGGGGACATCTTCAGCAATGTGCTGTCAACAAAGGATGAGACTCCAGCCCCTTCCTGTGGCTAATGGTCATTTCTCACTGTCTCACAAGTTGTTGGACCTGGTAGCATCATTCATAGACCTCTGGGCAGAGTCAGGCCAAGTCCCTGGGTCTGGGCAAAGCAGTATGTGTAGCACATGAGTAGAAAACATCAATACATTTCCATCTCAGAATACACGCAGGTCTGTTCCCCCGTCACTTCTGTATATATAATCAGGAATACTGGCCTGGCTTTCCATACTGAGATGGAAAAAATGGGCCTAATTATGCTGCATTACAAAGTTTGAATTTCAGGCTTTGAAGCCTGGAGAGTTTTCCCCATGTGTAAGATGGGATCCCATATCCTTCATCTTGTGGTTTGCAGACTGGTCGGGATACATCCAAGGTTGGCATTCTCTATTTACAACTCGGTTTTTGAGAATACAATTTGATTTAAAAAGGAAAGTGTTTGCTGACTAAAAATAAGATAGCGAATCATTGTTTTCAGCCATCAATGCTGCTCACGGATGGAGGATTTAAAATACAGACTTTAGAGTGAAGAAAATAAAAACAGAAAAATTATTTTTGTAGGAAGAAATCCTGACTCAGATGGTAGCATTGGCAGTCTCCTATCCAATTCCTGATGGCCAGCTTTCTGGACCACGCTGAAATAAGAATACGTGCTTGAGATAACACCCCCAAATTATTACTCAGAAAACCATGAGATGGCAGTTTGTTACCTAAAGATTCATTTTATTCTGTTCTCTTTATACCTACATGACCCACCTATAAATAGGCCAAATCAGAAGCCAGAAGTATGAGAAGCCACTGCCAACTGAAGGTCATTAGGCAATGAAGATAAAATAAAACTGACATGATATTGTACACTAAGGGACAAGAATATAACTTATTTAAAAATCATGAATATACTGCTTTGTATAAAGTCAAGTACAGTTAAGGTAGCATGGTCTTAACACAGAGTGAAATGATATCCATGGTGAGGCTAGGTAATGTTCCAATTTCACAAAGCATTGGTTTGAGCCCAAATAAAGATAATTCTTTTTAAATGTGTTAACCCATGGTAGGCCTTCAGCTGATATTTGTTTCTTGAATTGAATTGTGGTGAATGTTCTTAGACCGGGACCATACCTGCTCCTGTTCCACCCCTCCCCACTCTGCCATCCTTCCTCCCCATCACACCCCATCCCTGTGTGCTCCATTAGGACATGAAAAGGTACAATTCTTTCTTACAGTCCCAGCATGTAGGCTAGGGCCTCAGGGGAAGAGATTAATGACACCCAATGCTCTCCTTCTGCATTGAGATCATTCCCCTGTAAATGGGCTTGTAACTCTTCCGGGGCACTGCTGTGTACTTGGTGCTTTTTAAAAAGTTGACATGAAATTAGTCTGTTGGGAAAAATGGTAAAGGATACAATTCCAGAGGAAAGCAGAACACATGGGATAACCCCAGAGCCTTTTGCCTACTCATCACAATGTTCATCAAACTCCAGTGCTCTGCTAGTCGAAGGAAAGAGCAGTGACTGAGAAAGACAGGCCTAGCCCCTGACTGCCCTCAGGAGGCCTCAGGTAAGCAGGGAAGTTGGCACATGATAAAAAATTGCATTCACCAGATATATCACAAAGGAGAAGTGCCTGAGGCTGTGATGGTATACAAAAGGTGATTCCAATCTCTAATGGGAAGAAGGATCTTCCAAATGAGAACAGAATGATGGTATACTAGTTTCCCAGAGCTGATGTTAACGAAAGTCCTACAAATTGGATGGCTGAACAGGAAATAGCTCTCTCACAATTCTGAAGGATAGAAGTCTAAAATCAAGTTTTGGCAGGGTCATGTTCCCTCTAAAGCTCTAGGGAGGATGCCTTCCTCACCTCTTCTCAGCTTCTGCTGGCTCCCAGCAATCCTTGGTGCTCCTTGCCTTGTAGCTGCATCACCTCAATCTCTGTCTCTATATTCCTTCTATGTCTGTCCTCTCCTAAGGATATCAGTCATATTGGATTCAGGGCCCACCCTAATTCAGTGTGATCTCATCTGAACTTAATTATATCTGCAAAGAACACTATTTCCAAGTAAGGTCACATTCTGAGGCTCCAGATGGACACAAACTTGTGGGGAGACAATAGTCAACCCACTGTAGAGGAGTAAGACTTATAAAACAAAAGCAGTGGCCAGAGGGTGAATAAGAATACCCCAGGCATAAAGAATGACATGTGCAAAGGTACTGAGGTCGAGAAGAGCATGTCAAGTTCAAGGAACTGGAGAAATTCTGGTATGGCTATGCACATGTCTATGCCAGAGGAAAGGAGCCTGGGTAGTAGCAGAAACCATGAGACCCAGGCCCTTCTTGGTGAGGACTTGAGGTACACATTGAGTAGGGATGAAGAAAATATCTTGAGACAGTTCTAGGCATAGCTGCCTAAGGTGGAATAATAAATGTCACACCTTGACTCAAGTCAGGACTAGATAGGCCCTGAGGGGCCATCTTGCCCAAACTTGACACTTGGGTCGAAATCTTCAACTCGTATCAGGGACTTCATGTTCTCAGAACTCAAAAGATTTTCCTGAGATTTCCAGTTTTGAGTAGGACTTGTCTCCAAGTCCCAACCCACCATGCTCTTCCTTACACAAGCATTTCTATGAAGATGTCCCATAAGAAGTTCTCTTAATTTTAGCATGAGTTAAATGAATAAAGTAAAATTTGTTTCCCTGTCATGCATGGGAAAGACACCTAAGTGCCTTTAATCTTTTGAATCTCCACAACTGGATCTCAGAGGCAGCATTGGCCAAGCTAACTGACCCCTGAGCCCTTCCTTTTCCAATCTCACAATAAAATGTTTTAGGAGGCAAACTTAAGGAAACCCTGTCCCAGATGGTACTACCTCCCCTAGGCTATATCAACTTTTTAGTATATAATTTTTATATACACAGATATTTTTTAAATGTTCCAATAACTTCAAATCCCAGAGAAATAATAGTTGGCTCATCTTAAATATTTCAGAACCAGGAAATTGCCACTTAACCAAGAAGCACCCTCATGAGCTATGTAATTTCTGGAATTGACAATATGCCTTTTTGGGATGTCACCCAGGTTGGCTGGGGCATGAATTTGAAGATAAAAGGAATGATGCAGTCATTGGCTTGGGAAGACTTGAAGAAAGGTAAGCAATAGAGAAAACAAAGGGAGTATAACTCTATATTTATGCCAGGTCCCCACTTTGTCACTGAATCCCACCAGACTATAGCTGGTGACCGACCAGCTTCCCAGAGTGGCAGTAGCTCTACTGTATCTGAGGAGGCAGAGCTGCTACTACAAGTGTGACAGGCCAATAGATCTGGTAAACTTTGATCCACTGAGTGATTTCTTCATTCAACAAATACATACTAATATGTATGTTTGAAGATGGTAATAGAGAGTCAAATATCTCCTTCCTCCTGGGGCAGATACCCTAACAAAGGAGATGGAGACTGAAAGTCTGATGGCTCAGGATTACAGACCAGAGTTCATATTTTATAGAGTAAGAACTGCCATGAAAACAAAGCATGAAAGAGGTGATGAAAATATGAACACCATCATCAACTCGCTTCCATCCTGGTGGTATGACTTGGCCGGCCAGTTAACCTCTTGGTCAGTTTCCTCATTGGTGAAATGTAGATGACAGTAGCTCCAGCTCATAGTATTATTGTGAGAATTATATTAGACAATGCTTCTGTAAGCACCCAGCACAGTACTCAATAAATGGGGGTCACTATCATTATTATCAATGTTAATATTATTATTACTTTTAAGATTTATTTATTTATTTTAGAGGGAGAGAGACAGAGACAGAGAGAGCAAGTACTCCAGCTGGGAGAGAGGCAGAGGGAGAAGGAGAAGGAGAAAGAATCTCAAGCAGACTCCCCACTGAGCATGGAGCCCAATGTGGGGCCTGATCTTACCACCTGAGACCATGATCTAAGTCAAAATCAAGAGTCGGACACTTAACTGACTGAGCCACCCAGGTGCCCCTAATATTACACTAATATTAACAGCATTCCTAAAGACTCCTAAGGATGACACTTAAATAAACAGAGCTTTGATAAAGCCTGAGTAACCGTAACCAATCCTGCAGAGCTCAAAGGCCGTTTACTAGTATTTTGTTTCTGTGGTGGTTGCTGGTGTTCCGAAGAGCCTCACTGAAGTTCTCTCTGTGTTCAGTGAGATCTTTTTGTCATACAGGCACAAAAGGTAGACCAGTACCTTGGAAACTGGGTATCAGACTACACAAGTCTTTTCCCATAGTTACATTCTTCAACAGAACATCTACTAGCCACATGTGGCTATTTAATTTTAGATTTAAATTAATAAAATTCATATTTTAGTTGTTCAGTCTCGTTAGGCACATCTCACATGCTCAATAGCTACATGTGGCCTCTGGTTACCATATCAAACATTGTAGACATAGAACACTTACATCATCCAAAAGACAGCACACTAAAGTGTTACCACATGCCCTTGCGACCTATACTGAACTTGTGGAGGCCTATGTAAATCTATACATAAAGAGAAAATATCATGAGAGGTATGCTACTAGGCTAATGATTACTGAAATTCTCCTTTTAGAGACTTCATGCTCCTACCTCCAGAAGCTGAGATTCTATCCTTTTTAGTGATCTCCTAGCACCTTCTATTTCTCCCTCCTTAGCATGAAACACACTGTACCATCATGACCTGTTCATTTGTGTCTGTCTCCCTGGTGGTCTCTGTTCCTTCCTTTAGGATCCCCTCTAGGCAAGGCCACAGTAATCCTAACCAATCCCCAGGGTTTCAGATGGCTAGCCCTACCCACTGTCCAGGCCTCCTCGCTTGAGGATGTGGGCATCTGACCCAAACCAGACTAATCCTGGTACCTTCATCTAAGCCATCGGGACAGATGTTCTGTCTTCCTCTGGGACCATAATTGAAAAATAATCCTACATGCACATACCCACGTTCCCCATCACGAGGAGATCACCTGCCAGTATAACATGGTCAGAGTAGAGAAAGGTGGAGATTAAAAAAAGAGAAGGGAAGATTCAAAGTCCAAATGACAATGCTGAATACTGGGATCCAGCTGTGTCTCAAAACAGCACATTCCCTAGATTTCAAGTTACATGAGCCAATAAATGTATTCCTTGCTGAAACTAACTGGAATGAGGTTTCTGTCACTTACAACCCAAATCCCTGATGAATACATTTCCCCAAAAGTATGAGCTGCATGAGGGCAAGGACCTTTTCTGTTAAGTTTACCATTTTATCCTCTGGACCTCACATAGTGCTTGGAACAAAATAAGGACTGAGGATACACTTATGTAAGAATGAAGAAATATCCCTTCTGTTTAAGGACACACACACACTTACAACTGATTCACACTATTACACCACTCTAAATGTGGAAAGAAGTACCCTGAAAACAAGAAATCTTAGCAATAATCCATAAATTGATCACTCTTCTAATGATCATTTTGTGTTCAAGAGACAAGAGATGTGTCCTCTGTTCAGAACCAAGCACCAAGTGACCATAGGGGATTATCATGGCAATGAAACTCCTCAGGAGGACTCTGATTCATGTCTTTAACAACACAGAAAAGATGCAGGAATTCTATAAAGTCAGAATTCTCCCACAAATGTCATAAAAATGGTAAGCATTTCTGAGTCAACCATTCTGACCGATGAAAACCTTGTATGTAAATTAAATTAATCTCCCCTATTACATACAACCTTCATGAGAATTCCCTTGTTGTGGACTGAATGTTTGCCCCACCCCATGAAAAAATTAATAAGTTAAAGACTAACATTACCCCATGTGATGGTATGAATAGGTGTGAAGAGGTCGGATCTTTGGGGAGGTAATTAGGCTTAGATGAGGTTATGGGGATGGAGCCCCTATCATGTGGTCAGTGCCCTTTCAGGAAGAGTAAGAAATACCCGAGCCTCCACTCTCTATCATGAGGGGAAACAGGGAGAAGGTGACCATCTGCAAGCCAGAAAGAGGGCTCTCACCAAGAACTATTTCTGCCAGCACCTTGATCTCAGACTCCCCAGACCCCAGAACTATGAGAGATGAATGTCTATTGTTTAAACCACCCAGTCTGTGGTATTTTGTTATGGCAGCCTGAGATGACTAATGCGCCTTTTTATTTTTTTCAAATTTCCCCATGACCATAGTTTGAGGACTTCCTATTGGTGGAGACAATACATGATCTGTGGTTTCTTCTTATCGGTTCTACCTTCATCCAAATGCCACATGGGAAGATGGTAAGAAGTCCCCGTGGCTTCCTCAATGGATCAACCCCCCACCATGTTTTATTTTCAGCAACATCTGCGTTAAATTTACTCTGTTGAGTGTATCAAAACAGATTGCAATTTGGTGACACTGGAACTTTAATAGACTACTGTTTATTATAACATTATCTTTACTAGGATGCTTATTGTTTAAATTTCTGTGAGCTCCAGGAGGAACTACGCATGCCCTGCTGAACACAGCTCTTGGGAAATGTTGAATAATCTGGCAAAGCAGACACTTGGCAGGCAAGTCTCAGGGGACAGATGCTGTGTGCAGGGCAAACAGCTCCTCGAGGCGGAGGCTGACAGTCCCTGTGCCTCAAAGTGGGAAGACATCAGGTGCCTAGTCTTACTTAATGAAAACATAAAAGACTCCATTTAATTGCTCCAAGATTATGCAGGGCATTTTTTCCTTCTTTTAGGTGGAGCTTGTTAATTTCGGCAGCTGTGATGTTGGCACAATTGTAGCCTCAAGTCCTGTTTTCACAACTTGTGAGCAAAATTAAAACTTCCCTTCTTAATTAACATTCAAACTGAGCCAGAATTAAATTCTTATTGCAAAGCAGAGGCCTGGGGAGGCCTCAGAAGGAACACCTGCTCCAAAGGTATGATGGACCAGCTCTGATAAACATACCCATCTGAGGATACCGTAGGTGGCCCTACTGATGAGTTGCTGACCTTGGTGGTGGATGCTGTGGCCATCTCAAGCTCTTCCTCCAAGGGCAGTCAGCTCTGGAAACTTAAGTTCAAATTTTCCATTTCTTACACCTTTGGTCAGAATTTAATTCAGCCCACAGATGACTTGTTCTTTTCCATGGTAATACGACAATGATATATTAGTTACAATAGTAAGAAAAGCAAACTCTGGTCCAGAAAGATCAAATATGGTATGTCTTACACCCCAATTCCTCACTTTTGGTGGCAGCCCTATACAAGGCTCTATTGAGAAAGATGTGGAAACCATATGTAGATCTAAGTGCCTGCGTGTGTGCGTGTGTGTGCGCGCACACGTGCACACAAGCATGCGCATGTGTGTACGTGCGGATGTCAGGCTCCCCTGCCTATCTACACCCTGATAAGACATTTAACGGATTTGAATTTAATCTTTCATTTTCCCCTATTGGGAGGGGAAAAAATTAAACCCTGAACATGAAAGAAAAATATCACAGGATCATTAATCTCAATCATAATTCTCAAGGCAGGGATACTCACCTGGATACTGCCTAAAAAAGCCCTTTGCACTTCCAAAGTATTGCCATATGAGGGACGGGTCACGATCAAAGTTATCGACGAAAACTTTATTTAGGGATTCGGACCAATAAACCCCATTGACGATTGCTGGGTCTGAAAAGAAAGGGAAGAGGAATGTTACAACCCAAAGAGAGATAGAATCCCCACTGGCATCCGTCAGAGCTGGCAATAGCAGCATGAGGTTCATCTTGCAGGAAGTTGTGAAGAAAGCTAGAGCTCCCCAAATGTTCAGCTCCTGGGAATTTCATACATTAGGTCTTCCTCATCCTGCCCAAGCCTCCACAGCCACCCAGGTGCCTTTTTTGGGGATTCCTTACTTGAAAGACATATCCTTTTATTTGCAACTTTCAAACTTACACAGCACAGAGTTCTCGAGAAAGCAAAGAGAGACCTTCTTAGCATTATTTTCCACCTTTTCCTCAGAACTCAGCATTTAAAACAGAAAAAATGTGTTTTCTCTCACTGCACCTTAGCCAACACTGTCCTATTCTAATTCTCTCCACCTCTGACTTCAAAATTTGCTACTTAAAAAAAAAATAAGTAAATTGGAATTACATAACTACATCTCTCTACTTCTTTCATTCAGCAGATGACGAGCTTCAGGAGGGCAGAAATCAATTCACTTGGTCTTCTGCTCTACCCCTTTGACCAGTACATGGCAGAAATTCCAAACATTTATGGATGCATGAAGAGATGGATGGACGAGTGAATGATTAAAAACAAAGATTGTTTGCAGATTCCAGACAACTGTCTACTCTTCTACTCCTGTGATCCTATGAAATCTCTTTTCCTCACTCTTGGTAGCTGAAAGATAACCCCTTGCCTTTTGCCCATTGATAAGAATGAAGGGCAAAGACAAAGAAGGAAAATAAGCAAGTATTGTTTGCATACTGGCTGAAGCAAGATAGATCACTAAGGATGACCATCCACTGGAAAAAAAAAAAAACTACTGGAAATCCTGTTCCAAAATGATACCACATAGAGCAATATTCTGTTAAGAAGGGAGATCACTATCCAGTCCCAGCATGATGAGGGTAAGAATGATAATAGGGTGAGTATGTTAATGGCGAGGAAAAGGAGGGTGGGAGCAGTAGTGCAGATGTGCTTAGCTCATCTCCCGTTACCCCCTACCACAGCCCTCCAAGACTCGTTCCACTGCTATCCTCCATGCTCCACAAGTGGAAACAAGTACCAGGAGGTTAGGTTCTTTCCTAAAAGCACCCGACTCATCAACAACAAAGCTTCTGACCTGTGATTTGTATAAAAAGGATAATAATACATGTCTTTTTTTTTTTTAATACATGTCTTAAATGGCTGTTTGGAAGGGTAAAAAAAATCTACTGAAAAGGACAAATGGCAAAAAGCATTCACAAAGTCATCAGTATAGCAGTTCCATTCACCTGGGTTTCAGCATCCTCACCAGAATCTCCTGTGGGACCTCATGTGACAGCAATCCCACCATGGCATCTTTATTCTACGGATCCCTCCATTCTACACAGTGGGGATGAAGACAGATTTGGTCACTCCAGTCCTCAAGTTGCATGGTACACCAATGAGCAAACTAATGCTAGAAATGTTCATGTAATTAGGTATAGTGACAAGGAAACTCACTCTTGGCACCAGTGTACCCCATCCCTCCTCCACAGTGGCCCATTGCCAGCCTGCTGCCTCAAGATACTCATCAGAAGAGGTGTGCGATAGAGCCCACAAAATGGTGCCTGACCCAATGGATAGACATGGCTTCTTGTATTGTCTTACCTCTAGCCTGTCTAGGCTTTCAGATCACTTACTCAGATTCCATAAACAAGTGGGATTCTGACTCTTATCTCAAGGGTAAGTGCTCAAAACTCTTATAAACTATAATAAACCACATCATAGGCTGGGAGGCTGAAAATGACCAATTTAACCTTTTACCACAAAGTAATTTTGAGAAAGACTTTATCCTCACAATCCTGGAGAATGGAACCCTTTATTGTTCCTGTGCAAGCCTGACAATAATTATTGTGACTCATTCCTTGCTACAAAAGCCACTTAAATTAATCCACAAAGAGGTAAATACAATAATGACACTGAAAACTCCATGGTTCTTGCCTCCTCCATCAATGGCCTCAATTATGTTGCCATCATATAAAAACTTTCCACAATTAGAAGCAAAAATTCCATTTCACTCACTCACTGTCTCAACATGTTAAGGAGCCAAATAGTTTGCAGTTAGAGAATTTGTTTCTTGACTGTGGTTTCTTTGGGGGTAGTCAGAAGCTACCCATGCCATCAGGTGGTTCTAGAAACCTAAGATCGCCCCTTGGGTAACTGTGGGCACCTTCAGAAGTACAAAAGGAACTGTGATGGTCAGAGGATGATTTTATCAATAGTTTGGACATTAAATCTCACTCTGAAACTATGCCTCTTTGAGAAAAGAGGACTTTGATCTTCCCAGGGTATGGTTAACAAGGGAAGTAGAATCGCTAAAAAATACTGTCTAGTTAAAATGGGAGTTGTGTTACACAGACCTGTTTGATCAAATATTTGAGAAAACACGTCCTCTGGCTTGTAAAGTCATCAGAGTGTGTTGATTTCACAATATTGCTTAGCAAGCAATTTTAATAGAAGGAAATATCTTGAATTGCTATCCATTATTAGTCATCTAAGGGATAAAAAAAAAAAAAAAGAGGAGTACATGGGTGGCTCATTCAATTGAGTGGCCAACTCTTGATTTCGGTTCAAATTGTGATCTCAGGGTCCTGAGATGGAGCCCCTTGTGAGGTTCGGTGCTCAGCGGGGTTTCTGCTGGAGATTCTCTTTCCCTCTTCCTCTACCCCTCCCCCTGCTCTCTTTCTCTCCTAAATAAATACATCTTTTTAAAAAGAGAGAGATGAAGAAAAGAAACAGGAAAATGATAACATTATAAAATGAGGACTTCATCTAGATATTCTAGATATATGGGTTTTAAAAAAGGTTAAAAATAGTTTTCCCAACATCATTGACAGAGAGCAGAAATGAAATAACCCAAAGGATCCCATTACCCCCATGTAGCCAAATCTCCAGCTCCTTCCACTGCTATTGAGGAGAGAGTGAACATTACATTGTGGATCGGTATCCCAGCTACATGTTCCCTCTATGGCTGCTGAACAGATGTGCTTTCTTAAGGTCACTTGCAAAAACAACAGCATCCTCCTAAGTAGCAAGTTTCCCTTTTTCCTTGATTGTGTTTTGTTTCAAACTTTGCTTAAAAGTCCCCCTCCCCTGCTGCTGCCCCATTTAGGGTTTTTCAGGAGTCTTCGACTAATCTGAGCTTTGGTTCCACTTCCACCCCTCATCTTTTAGTGGGACTAATGTACTCTATTAGCTTCCTGTGGCTGCTCTAACAACTTACCACAAACTGGGTGACTTAAAACAACAGAAAATTATTCAGGAGGCCAGAGTCCCAAATCGAGGTGTTGGCAGGATGGGTTTCTTCTGGGGGCTCTGAGGGAGACTCTGTTCCACGTCTCTTTCCTGGTCTCTGGTGGTCAGCAGCAACCATTAGTGTTTCTTGCCTTGGAGACACAATTGCTCCAATTCCTGCCTCCATCTACACCCGGCCTTTCCTCTGTGTACTTCTGTGTCCTAGCTCCCTTTCTTTAAGGAAACCAGTCACTGGATTTAGGGTCCACTCTAAATTCAAGATGATCTCATCTCAAAATCTTTAACTTAATTATATCTGCAAGACCCCATTTCCCAAATAAAGTCATATTTACAGGATCTACCGAAGTTAGGAGTTGGGCATATCTTCTAGGGCCACCATTTGGCCAACTACATGTACTCATACTCCCTTAGTTATGCTATATAATATACCCATATTTTGTGGTTTGTACGTACCCTTTTTAAAATCTGAATTAGTTAATGAGTATAGGCCTTTTATTTGGTGAAAGCTGTTTATTTTTCTTCTTGGGTTATTTTTTTAATTTTTAAATTTTTTTGTATATTTATTAGATTTTGATTTGCCAACATGTAGTATTACACCCAGTGCTCATCCCGTTGAAGGCTGTTTAAAGGTCTTTTAATGGAAACGATTCAGATTCTCATGTCTGAATGATGATTTTATTGAGCTTAGCATTCTTCCCAATCTCTGTCAACAGGTCCTACCTATAATGCTCTAACTCAGATTAAAATAGTTTCCCCTAATGCCCAGTGTATGTGTCAATGCCCAGTATTCTTTGCTCAATAAAATGAACTCCATGTGACACGGTCATTTTCTCCACTATCCCTGTACATTCAGCATCAACTTATTATTCATAGTGGTCAGTATGAGGTTCAGGAATAGCAGTTCTGCTTCCTGCTTCCTCTACCTTCTGAGAGATTAAATTACTTCTGATGCCAGTCAGAAATTTATCAGATGTTCAGCTTTTAGTAGAACAGACTACTAGCAGATGTTTAGAGAGTATGACTCCCACACCACCTTTGTGATCTACTTGCAATTTGTATCTGAAAAGCGGCTCATGCATCCCTGCTCTGTCTTTGTAATGTATCCTATTACCCATCAAAAATCACATTTATAGTTCCCTTCTCTTATTTCCACCCAAATAACTGCTCTCACCTGTGCCTTCCCACCCCACAATGAGTTTACACTTTGCTACATGAGGGTTGTCTGAAGTTACAGATGGCTGATGCTTTCTCTGCACACTCCCCCACACACTCACACACCATTCCATTTCAGTTCTGTATCTTTGAATGAGTAGCCCCTTTTGTCACCCTGAGGTCCATCTCCTGAGTTAATGGGTTCAAGCAAATTAATGGATGTAAAGCACTTAGCACAACAACTGGCACATCCAAAATGGTCCATAAGCATGGATCATTATTCATGCCATGCATGAGCCAATAAATAAGTAAGAGCCCAAGAGGAGCTCCCCATTTCTTCCATCCCTGTTCTCTGCAGCAAGAATCCTGGCTACTTTAAGAGTGCAGCACACATCTCAGACTGAGATGCAGGCTTTGGAGTCTTAGATATGAGACCTCACTTGGCACTTGTGAACTAGTGGCCTTGGGCTTGTGACTTACCTTCCCTGAGCCCCACTGTCTTTATGAGTAGAAGGAGAATCAGAGCAACTCTTGCTCAAAGGTTTCTGAGACAATGCATAGAAGATGCTTAGCAGTGGGAGGGCTCCATTACCACCAGCAGGTACATCACTAGTCACAGCTCTGGCGGTGAGTCTCCAACTCCCCACTTGGGGCAGTTCACCTGTCCTAGACCTATCCAGGTGAGACTTTATCAATATCTCTTCCTCCCTTCCTCCAATTATCAGGGCAAAGATGCTCTTGATGACTCTGACACCCATTTGTTCATTCAAGGAACATTCCCTGAGCACCTACTACATCAAGCATTCAGCAAAGAATCAGACAGACTATGAAGCTGACATTTCAGTCTGATGAGGGTGAGAATGGGCAAACACAAGGACTCCAGACAGAAATGGGTGTGATGAAGAAAATAAAAAAGGACAGGAGGCTTAAAAGTCACCACATGTGGAAAGGGGAAAGGGGTGTTAGTCTAACTGGGTGGTCCAAGATGGCCTCTCTGAGGACAGATCCAAAAGTTGAGAAGGTGTTAGTTCAAAACCATGCTGACTGGCAAAAGCTTCTAGGCAGCATGAGCGGCAAGTGCAAAGGCCCTGAGGCAGGAAGAAACCTGGGTCCTAGGGAATAGCAAGGCAGTGAGTATTGCTGGGGCCCTGTAGCCAAGGGAATGATTTCTAGATAGGGGTGGTGAGATGGGCAGGCCATGGTGAAGAGACCTAGTAGATGCACAGTTTCCTGCCAAGCATACATTTCCTAGCAGACATAATCTGTGCTCCACCAGTACCAAGGCCCACCATGCTTCTATTCATGGTTTGAAAATCAAATTTCTTATCTTCTGAAATCTATAGTCAGTATAGCCTACTTCCTTTGAGCAACCAAAATCCTTATGGATGACTTAGCACTTGAGTTTCTCTCTAGACCTCAAAATCACTGGATATGCATGGCATCTTTTTTCTCAATATCATTTATTCTCCAGTGAATGAGCAGCACAATATTAATTTAAACTTGACATTTTCTACCAAAAAATACAGGTCCATTTCTAGCAAATCTGAGTATCCATGAATAATTACAGGCTAACACAGGATTACAAACTACTGTTAACCCAAAAACCATTGTTTGAAGGGTCTGAATTCATGTTCAGCTGGGTTTCTAAAGTGCGGCCCTTATCAAGAAGGTTATTTCCAGCCTATAACAAGCTGGAGAAAGGATCTCAAGCTTTCCTAAAGGTCTTTGAAGGTGTGTCTCCTGGATGTGAACTTACAACAGGCACAGGGAGGGCTGGGTGTACTGAGCCCATGCAGGAGCTTTGCTCAGCACTGCTTTTGGACTACACACAAGAGGAGAATGTCTAGATACTCTTCATGTCTCCCATTTCAGCAAGTAAATGACATCTCTCTCATTCATTCTAAATAGATCATAGATTAAATAATGAATAGTTTTGATGCTAATTATCAAGCACTTATATGTATTGGAAAATAGCCATTAATGTGTGTTGAATTATAAAATAGATTTATTTGCCAAGTGTATCCCCCTCCTCTAAACTTACTGATGTGCTAGATATTAAACACAGGTTGCTTTTCACAAAGCTAGAGGCTATTTCAGGCAATCCTGAAACCAAAGGGATACGGAGGATTCATGGTTCAATGCCAAATCACTCTGCATGGATCTGGAAAGCAAGTGAATGGGAAACACACCTACCACTTTGGCAAATTCCAGAAGGTGCTCTAGACTCTCTCAGACTGTTATCTCAGTGTGCTAGACATCAGGATTAATTCCCCAGTGCTATTTCACGTCAATGACTCCACATATTTTATTTTGTTTTGCCTTAAATCTATCAACTTTAAATAGCCCTCCTCTTTTATTGTATTTTAAATTTTGTGGTGAAACTTACATTCCTTCCTCCTTGTCACTCCTTATCCTTCTGGAATAAACCATTCCTAAGTCTTTGTTGGAGATACTAAGAAGAGGAAAATTATATGATAGACATCAAAGTATAACGATGATGATGACAGCAGCAGGGGGTGTCATTTCTGAAACATTTGCAATGTGCTGCGTGCCATGCAGGACAACTGCAAACTACTCTTCCTACCCCATTTGCCACATGTGGAAACTGACCCTTGGAGCACCAAAGTCCTTTCCCCCAGTACATTACCTAGCCCAAGGGAGAGATTAGTTAAGTTCCTTGTCTAAACTATTAAATGAAAAACTTGAGCAGAGGCCTTGAACTTTATTTATTGCCTACCAGACGGTAACTAGAGGATGGGAGAAAGGGGAGGCAAGGGACCTGTGGTCTAGACACCAGGTAATGTATGGCTCATAGCAGGCTGCCTGTCCCCAGCTGTCAGCAAAGAATTAAGTAGGTGGTCCCTGGAGAAAGTGGCTAGGGTCAAGTTGTCTTTAGGTCCAAACGTAGCATCTTTGCACATCATGCTCAGGACCTGTGCATGGGATGAAGAGGACAGGGTGAATGAAGATAAGGTGGTGCTAGGGATCAATTTGGGGCCCTCTGTGAGAGTCTCCTAAAGCATCCACCTTGGGTTCTCTGCTTCAGAGCCACCAGTAAGGGTCTTTTGTTGCCATCAGCATTTGGATTTGGGGTCTACTTGCAGAGGGAACATTTACAAGATATAAAATCGTGGATAAGACACTGTAAAGATAAGCACAACTCAAGGGACTTCTGATTATAAAACAGCATTTTTTTTTTTTATGAATTGTAGGTAAGCTGGTGTTCACTAATTTAAAACATCTCCTTTGATAGATATGTAAGAGATTATTTTCCCACTAACTGAATCTTCCTTCAGATCTGTAGCAAAAAGCTGAAAAAACCAGAGCCTCATTCCATCCTGAGGATTTTCTCTGGTTGGAAAAGGAGCAAACTTCATCTTTGATAGGTTCAGAATGGGGTCATCACACAGTCACTCTCTTTCCACCAGGAAGTCCTAGAATAACACTAGCCTTGCAAAGACCCTCATAGAAGTTCGCTGGAACTCAGCATCCTGCTCAAAAATCTCTGCTACGTAACATGGCCTACTCCAGAAGCATCAGTAGTTCCTGCTAACCCATCACGCAGAGACTGTACCCCACTGCCTGGTGCTCTAAGATGCTCTGTTCTAGCCCAAGATCCCTTTTCAAATCCACTTCCTGTCCAGCCTGCAGCATCCACCCACATCTGTACCCTAGCCAAGCTCACTGAGGCTTCTCCTTTGTTGTCTTAATTATTCCATTTATGGTAGCTAGTTCTATCACTGGACAAGCTGGTTAAAGGGTATAAATCATGTACTACTTAGAGTACGCATTCATTCATTCATTCAGAAAATATTTGCTGACTGCCAGGCACCATGCTAGGATTTGGGGATAAAAGCAATGGGCAAACCAGACACAGCCTTTAACCCCACAAAGCATACAGACCAATGGGAGAAGCAGAGAACACAATAATTATCTCATTATGTATGAAATTATAGCCATGATTAGTAGGAGAAGGGGCCAGACATGTTAGGAAACAGACTCTTCGGGAAGGCCCTGCTAGCACAGATTTGATGGAGCTGGAATCTTCAGGGTGAATAGGCATTCAGAGGGGGAGGGGCAAGGTGGTGCTGGCATTGCCAACTGCCAAGTTTAAATACCCACAGTGGGTGGTAGGAGTTAGGGCTAGAGGACCTAGCAGGGCCTTGAAGACCCTGTTCTGCAGCCTGCTGTCAATCTCAAGAACAGTGGAGGTCCCTGGAGGGTTGGAGGAGAGGGCAGTATGACCCTGGTCATTGGAAAAGCAACCAAGCAGGGGCAGGTGGGTGAGGGTGGAGGGAGTGCGTAGAGGCTCCTGCTGTCATTCAAGGGGGACATAGTGGTGCTTGCACTAGGACAGGTGCTTGTACTAGCAAGCCAGTGGTATGTAAAGAGGACAAGCTCAGCACACACAGCAGGGCTCAGGCTTCAGTGCTCTGACGAGGGCAGAAGCCCTCTTCTTCAATGTCCCAGTATTCCTGCAGGGAGCTCCCAACTACAGGGAGTCTGGACAACAGTCCCCTGAGCACTGCCTGAGAGGGAGCCAGCCCAAGGGGAGCTGCATGCTTCCTCAGATCACACACTCATGGGAAAATCTATTGATGGCAGCAGGGGAAAGTGTGTCCCCAAATAGCCGGATTGTCAGATTCACGAACACCAATTTTTCTGTTGTAAAAATCTTCAGAAAGTACACCCCTGCCAGCCATTCTTGCAGTACGCCTCTCACTGATAGAAGCTCTTCATAAGCAGCATGAAAGAACAGGAACCGCAAGAACAAGAAATCTGTGACCACCCACACTTGGGTATTGCAAACCTTCAGCGAGGCTTTCTTTCTGGGTGCTGCTCTACGTCCCCAAGAGGCAGCTACCCTCCACCCTCATCCTCCAGCACATTCACAGCTCCGGGGAAGGCCCATACTGTTTCCAAAAGATGAGGCAACAAGTCTAGTGAAGGAGAGGCCACACAGCCAGTGAGGGACTATGCTGTCCCTTCACCTAATGTGAGGGGACAACTCTTCCTTAGGGGAGGACGGGGGCAGGGAATGTGGGCCCCAGCCTCAAACACACTCCTCTTCAGAGTAAAGCCAATATAATCAGATAGTTTTAAGTGTAGTCAATAAGCACTTAAAACTATCTAGGGTATTTGAAGCCTTGTCCTATGTTCCAGGCAGGGGGCAGGGGGATATAAAGAAACAATTCTGGAAAGAATGGATACTGTGACAAGTCACACAAGATAAAAGACAACACCTAGTTAGAGAATATAGAGCTGTCATCATTCAGTAAGGACCTATCCCTGATATTCACTCAGCAAGTCTCCTCTCATTTCAGCCTTTCGGAAGACAGAAAGAAATTTAAACATTCCTTCCCTCCATCTTCTGGACAGGCCTGGCTCCCAGTAAAAGATGATTTTGTGAGCCTGCCATCTGCACTGATGCTATCAGCTTTTTATTGATATTTAATATAAACAGAACCCCGAGGCTAGCAGGTACCCTGACAGGGTCTGAAATATAATTGCCAGGGAACCACACAAATGCGTGTAGCAATTAAGGAGCTGTCAGGGATATTGCTGGTGCAGACACAGAGCTGCGGGCTGGAAAAAGGAGGGATGCATGCAAGCAGAGAAGCAGAGGGAGCAGAGGGCTGTGGGAAGGAAATGGAGTGGACGACTCACACATCCCTGTTGCAGCAGGCCCAGAAATCCCGCACAGGGAGATAAGGGGCTCATGGACATTCAAAAAGGGAAATGCAGCCCAGTTTCATTTGGTGTTTGTTTCCAATATGCAAAGACCAAGAGCAGGCTCTCCTGTCTCTGCTAGGAGCTTTATACTCAGGAGAAAACATGTGGCCTTGAGTCTGGCTTGGGCGGGGGGCACCAGGGCAGGGGGTACCAGGGCAGGGGCATGGGAAGGAAGTTGTATTCTGCACTGCTTTTAAGAGCTATCCCCCCCGCCAAAAAAGAGCTATCACAGTGGTAGCAGCCTGAATAACTGGTGGTATGTGAGAAAGATGGGGTGCATAGAGATGAAAGGTGAGTTCTGAGTGAAGAAGGAAAGACGGGTCAGCTAGAGAGCCACGCCAACAGAAAGGGGATCTGAGGTGAGCTTTGAGGAGGACCAAGGAATGCCTCTGGGCCAGTTCCCATTACAAGATTTACCCACACCTATTCTATCACTGATTTCATAAGCAGCACAGTGGTGGTGGGGCTGGGGATGCGGATGGGGATGAGGATGGTCATGGGGATGGAGGTGCAGACAGGTGCAGAGATGTAGCCCTGTGCCAGGATCTCTAGTCATCCTTTGAGATACCTCCCCCGAGAGCCTTTGTTTTTGTAACTGGAAGACCTGGGATGAGGAAGAGCATGGTATCTAATGAATGGCCTGGGTTTGGGGATCAGAAAGACTAGGTTTAGTAATAGAATTGTTTGTGTCATAGTTTGCTTTTAAATTCCGAGGAGAGAAGCACACCTTTTCTAATGGAATGCTGCTTCCAGAGATCTGGGCTGCAAACAGCCAATGGGGTAGTAGAATGAAGGAATCTTAATCTCCTCTTCCTTGAGGAGGAAGGAAATCCCCTCCTCATCCCCTGCACCCCCTCCCAACAGAAATGCGCCCGCGCGCGCGCGCACACACACACACACACACACACACACACACCATAGCCCATCCTAGGCAAGTGCTTTCAGGTAGAACACAAAGAAACTTGTTAAGACTTCAGTAGTTACATACTTCATGATGTTAGAGAACTTTTAACCAACAGATGCAACAATGGATCCTCATATCATTGCTCAGAATGAGGGTATTTTTATCTAGGGAGAAATAAAGAGTCAATTTAAAGGAAAGCACTAAGGAATCAGACCGCTGTTAGGCAGAAATAGGTGAAATCATAACTGAGGCCTGTAAACTACCAGGGCTGGAAAATGCGGCCCCAGTGGCTCTGCAAAGCAATGTCCACCATCTCCCTCCACAGCTTCCCATGCAGGAAACTCACCTCAAAGTCTCAACAGTGTGTCAGATGACAGGGCACATATGCCCCCATTCCTTGTAGAAAGAAAATTGTGTTTTTTCTTCAACAAAATATAAATGCATCCTCTGTGTATCCCTGCTCTGAAACTGGCAAATTCCTGAAGGTATTCAGACCAAAAAATATAAAAAAGTAGATGTGGTCACATCACAAAGGGCATTTCTAGTTCTGTACCCTGAGAGCATGTAAGCAGGAATCAGAAGTCACCTGAGAAAGTACAGAAAGAAGCCCAAGAAGCAGATCATGTTCTCTGCTAGTAAACTGCAGGGAAGATCTGCCTCCTCACAGAGCTCCTAGGAGGAAGCCAATTTCATGCCAAGGTGGTTTTGATAGATACGGCCCCAGGGGGGGCTGGGTTCACATGGCTACAACATTATAGGAATTTGCTTTTGATGCCCAATTTCATGTGAAGATCTGCAGGTCGTAAAGTCCCCTGGACTCCACTACTGGAAGTTCAAACTACCCCCAAAGAGCATGATACACATTGCGAATAATGCCAGGTGCCAATAATGTTGACCAAACACTATAAACACTAAGCTTCCAGCTGTCTTTCCACCAGGTCACATTTATCCTGCAAATACTTTCATCCACTATTTTTTGGCTTGCTGAACAGTAGTGTTTGGGCTCAATTGTTGAGACCAAATGATTGAGTTTATGGATCTTCAGTAGCCAGTGCTCAATGACTCAACAGTGGTGCTCTCTCATCATGAAAAATCACAAGGTATAGGTTTAATTCTATTATGTGATTTATAGCTAGGATGACCATATAGTTTATCATCCGAATCAGATGACTTTTGAGAAGTCAAAATATCTCTATATATAGAGATAACCAGTATAAAGTAGGTCTATCCTTGGCAAGCCAAAATGGACAAGCACCCCATTCAGAACTCACCACATTCCACAGGAAATGGAGCTGAATGACTGTGCGTGTATGTGTGTGTGTGCACGCTTTTATCTCTGATGTGATCACAATGTACTGTTGATTATCCAAAAAGCATTAGAAGAAATAATTTCTAAAATAATACATCAAACACCTACTTTTAGCATTTGGCTAATCATTGCATATAGGATCATGGCCTTTGGAACACTGGGGCAGTTTGCTAGCTGTGGGCATTCAGCACACTCTAGATACTAGCCAAAGTGTTTCACTGACTGGAGCATAAATGAAGAATATCAATTAATCTACTACATTGCTTAACTGGAGATTACTTATGAGTGTTCTACTCCAATTAAATCAATACACCCTCTATTTCTTCAAGTTGGGAATCTTTTTAATTTAAAGTACCAAACATCTTACTCAAAATACCTTAAAAGATATTGGTCTATATAAATAATAACATGAGAGGTAGGAATGGTTACGGGGTTAGCTCGATCCCAAGATTGCCAATGGTTTCACCAAGGACCTGGTTACTATTTTTCTATCTACATCCAGCTGAGTTGGCTGTATACTCAGACCCTTTCTTTCACACACCTGGCCTTTCCTCCTACAGCCTTTGTTCCAGCCTCTCCAGCTGTTCCTCTTACAGGGTCACAAAACTTCTATAACACTTAGAGCCATGAATCTTTTCCCCACTCTATTCAGGGGTAGTATGTGAGATCTCCAGATGTCCCTTTACTTCTATTGACTTTGATCATTGCAAACACATCCCTGAAATAGTTATCAGAGGATGGGGATGGGGCATCCTGATCCACTTGTCTAAACTTGCTAAGCCCTGGTTCTGATTTCAAAAATCCATAAAGCACAGGTCCCTAAAAGACATTCAGGGTGCCACTGGCAAGAAGAGGAAGGTAAGGGTGCCAACCCATAAACATCTCCTCCAAGTTTCCAATATGGTCGCAAACACCCAAAAACTCATCTCAGAGGCCACAAAACCCATGTGACTCAGTAATTCTCCGAGCACTAATTCACTTAAAGAATTTAAATTTGGCAGGACCAATCCCCAAGTGAAGCATTTCCATACCACACTGGTGTACAAGAAGTTTGTTAGGCATTATATAATTGCATGACAGACAGAAGGAACTTTATCAAGGGAAGTTTTAATGCAAAAAACATACATCTCTTAGGATGCAAAGGAAAAAAATCAAAGAATGGAGAAAGAAGCATTTCATGGGAAACAATGCTACAAGTCCAGCAGTAACAATGAAAAAGAGGAAAACATTGCTACTTAGATAAAACCAACAAGACCAGATATATTTAATAGGAACCATACCAAAGGAGAAAGAAGTCAGGTGCTACCAAAATGATGTATGATAAGGACAAGCCTTCAGAAATGGAGGTTAATCTCCAAAACCTTCAAGGACTGAACCACTTACAGTTTTTTAGCTAGAATTGTTTTTGTAAAAGCATGCTTTTAAGTCAAGGTCTGAAAAATCTTTTCTTAAGAATTTGAGTAGTCCGAACTTCATTATTTTCATACTTATACAAATACTTGTTGGAAAGATCTTCTAGTAAGAAAGATGCTGAAATAAAGATGTAACCAGTTTGATTAAATAGTTTGGAACATAGTTTAGACTGCCAGAAGTACAGAGTAAATGGAAACTCCAGTAACATTTGGAGTCCTAACACATTTGATGACTAATTTTATTACAGCAGCTTACTAGAAATAAGACAACCATCTCTGCAGCTAGCATTCAATTCCACTTTCTTATTTAATCCACCATGATTTCACCCTTTGGCCTGATTGATTATCTTTAAATAGCTTGGTTCTATCTGGTTTGCTAGTTAAAGAACATGTAAGTGTGAAGGTGCTGTTATTCCAACACCATTTCTGTGATTAGCATATAACTGTTTGTAAGAACAGAAAGCTATGGTACTCATGGAATGTCCCAAAGCAAAGATATCTATGATGCCAGATCAAAGTTTACCAGGTCAAAATAAAGAAGGTCAGTGTGGTCGCTGTGTTGCCGGGAGATGGGTTGAATCAGCAACAGCAAGAACAACAAAAGATGCAAAGAAAAGATGACAACGCTTGTTCCAAAACAATAGCCCATCGCAAAATGTAGAAATATTTCAGAGAAAAGATGTTACTTAAAACAGATATTTAATTTAATTTTAAATTGTTCAATATGTGTTCTCTAAGACAGATTATGTATTTACCATATAGAAAGAGAGATCTTATCTCTTACAATTGAATTAGGGATAAGACATAGTTAATTATTATATGGGATCAGTACAAATTCATACCAGAGGGCCAATCCAATCCTCTTGAACAACACAAAGTCTGTTTAAGGAGAAAAGGGAGGAAGGGCAAGAGAAAATGGGCCCTTTCGTCTTGAAAGTAGCTGACCAAAGAACACTGAGGGGTAAAAAAAAATTAATAACTTTCTGGGTTCTTAACTTTCTCCAGACATTGTCTTTAAAGCAAGGGGGGAAAAAGGCTCAAATGTTTAAAATCTCTCCAAAACTATTAGCAAAAACAATATGGAAATATATAACAGATGCACAAAGGCATCTTGGGATGAATATATTATGGACTCACAAATACAAATTCTAAAATCTATTTAATTGTGCCAAAAAGAAAGACCTTTTGATAAACAAAATGCAGACAGTGTTTCAAAAAAAAGAAGAAGAAGAAGAAGAAGAAGAAAAGAAAGTCAGAAAAAAAGAAAAAAAACAAAAAACAAACCTTGAGGTCTTGAGCCAAGACTGTTCATCAGTTGGATATTTTAGACTCTAACTAGACCACCAAAACAGACCACGTTGTCATGTAGGCCACCTCTGAGAACAGCAACAGAGGCCCAGCCTCAGTCTTATGTGGGGAGAGAGTGGAATAACAAATGCATCCTGCAAGAGGTTTCCACTTAGGGCTTTTTCTCTTAGACCAAACATAGAGCTCTTTTTTGTAGGGAGAAGAGAGTGGAAATCGTCCTCTAAAAATAGTTTTATTCTTTCCCTTAAAAAAATAATTTCTCACTTAATTAACAAAAAACCCTAAATAACCAAAAAGAAAATGAAATTCACCCCAGTTCGGGCGCCTGGGTGGCTCAGTCGCTTAAGCATCTAGATGCCTTTGGCTCAGGGCATGATCCTGGAGTCCCGGGATCGAGCCCTGAGTCAGGCTCCCTGATCAGCAGGGAGTCTGCTTCTCCCTCTCCTTTTGCCACTACTCCCTGTTCTTGCTCTCTCTCTCTCTCAAATAAACAAATAAAATCTTTAAAAAAAGAAATTCTATTTCTAGTTCTACTGAGATTCACTGTTAGCAACCCGACATGAGGCCACGTAGTCCCCTCTCCTTATGTTCTATCTGTATAACATGGGATTGTGCTGGATGCACTCCTTTCCAACCTCAATCCTCCCTCTCTGTTCCAGTGATGACTTTCCTGGGTCACACATATTGCACTGCTCTGTAACAGCAGTCCAGCATTCCATTTCAAGTGGGGAGATGTAAAGGGGTGTTTTCATGAGTGACATTTTAAGCACCCAGAATATTTGGAGGGACTTGCTTTAAAATAAACAAATATATCTTCCTCACAAGTATAAAAAGAAAAGTGTGGCTGTACTGAGAAACAATACCTGTGTCTTCACTACAGAAATGTACACAGGAGCCAGTTTACCGTCTTAACTGTGCCCAAAATCATCCCCCAAACCTCTTTCTCACACTCTTAATCTTATACATGGTACCATTATTTTAAGTGTTCATTATGAAATACTTTCAGACAGTAAAACTGTTGCAAAAAATGGGAAAAAAGAACCCCATATACCCTTCACCCGCTTCCCCAAATGCTAACCTCTTACTTAGCCATAGTCCAATGACCACAACCACAACACTCACGCTGACAATAGCAGCACTCATCTACAGATCTGATTTAAACTACATCAACAGCCCCCACCACTGTCCTTCATCTGGGCCTGGGAACCATCCAGGATCACACACGACGCTAGCTGTGCAGTCCCTATCGTCTCTAACTCAGCATGGTTCTTCAAGCCTTTCTTCGTCTTTCCTGACTTTGATGCCTTCCACCTCCCCATGCAGCTACACATCAAGGTGACTAGAGAACCTGTCTAAAAGGACTCAGAAGGGTCCTGGTTGGTCAGTCACTTTCCATGCTGCCAGTCACACCTCTGGAGGCCAGGGTTCTAAAGTCAGGCATCAAAGGCCTGGTTCCTTCTGAAGGTTCTGAGGGAGAAACTGTCCCATCCTCCTCTTCTACCTTCTGGTGGCTACTGGCAGTCAGTCCCCAGCATCCCTTGGCTTGTCTACACATAGCTCCAATCTTTACCTCTCTCTTTCCATGGCCTTCCTCTCTGTGTGCCTCTGCATGCCTTCCTCCCATCTTATATGGATGCCTGCCAATGGATTTAGGGCCTACCCTAAAATCCTATACAATCTCATCCCCAGATCCTTAACAAATTGCATCTGCCAAAACTCCCATTTCCAAATGAGGTCACAGTTTGAGGTTCCAAGTGGATATGAACTTTTGAGAGCGATATCATTCAACCTCTACAGTGTCCTTCAATTCAGTTGTTTTAAAATGTATATTTTTGGACAATTGGAGGTTGAATCCTGTTCAGCAATTTCTCGTATCATTGTAATATAAGACGGTGGGAACAGGTGAAAGGATCATTTTATTTCTCAGAATAGTATCACACAAATTCCTAACACCCACATATCTTGGGGAAGATAATGGCAAATTATATTTAGTTTTGCATTTGGCATTTCAATTATCAATACAACTCAGCAGCGGTTTCGCAGTTCACTACTGTTTCTTATTCTAGCTGAAAATGGACCAGCAATCAGTCTGTTGACAAGGAGAGAAATGTAAACGCTTTTGTCTACAAAGGCAACAGGAACTTGAAGCTACCTCTGAATCGGGTGTTCTTGTGAGAGGTCATTACTTCCAGGAACTGCCAAGACTCTAGCTCTGCCTAACAGGCCAAGTGAAAAGGACAATTGGGACAATCACCATGTTCAATCGTCCAGCCACCACTTGATTAGGGAAGGAGAGAAGGCTGGCTTGGCAGAGCTTGTTCCCTGCAGAAATTCACTAGGGGAGAGACAGCAGCTTGTCCTTTCCAAATTGATTTGGTGGTAATTTCGCTCCTACTCATAGAATTTGGAAGCTCACCTGCTTTTGTCCTTCTGAGTAAAATGGACCGTGGTTCTTCTCCAACAGAGCAGCAGAGCCTGCTCCTCAGCAGGTTTGCACATCTAGTCCTGGGAGACCCAGCCACCACCTGGCTGACCCTAGGAAGGCTCTCCAGTGCATCTCATCAGTCTCACAGTTCAACATATTTCTTTCTTGGCAATTTCCGTATTCAAGCAGAAGAGACCTCTCAGGCTCAGGTCTTCCCTGACCTAAGCTGCTTCCCCAGCCTTGAGTTTCCCAGTTTCAAAAAGATACAGCTTCGAAAAGAAGCATGCACACAGCATTTAACCCACATAAGCACCGTCAGATGTGTGTCCATATGGATGTCAATTTGAGATGAGATGCCCTTGGTCAGGGGAGGTAAAGAGATAGGAGTCTTCCCATGGAAACTGGGTGCACACGACACACATGCCCATGTAGAAGAGGAGGCACTAGTACACACTTATAGCACACATGCATACACTCAAAATACAACAGAGTATAAACAATTTTGGTGGTCTTGGAAAGTGTACCAATAACTGTTCATGAGACTTTATTTGAATAAGAATTAACACAGTAAAAAGGAAAAATGAGTTCAAGGTAAAAAATGTATCACACTAAAAGTTATGACAACAGCCATGTACACACGCCTTGCATTTGCCTAAGCACTTTTCATGCCTCGGTCCATTTTATCCTCTGTCATTTACAAATGAGGCCCCTGGCACACTAGAGCCCTTAAATCATCAACCCACAGCAGCACCTTTAAAAGGTTGTGGAACATGAACACAGTCAATAAATGCTGACCTCGCAGGATGAGCCAGGAATTACTCTAAGACATCTAACATTTGATCCTCTAAACAATGGTTAGGTAGGTACTCATGTAATTCCCACTTGACAGATGGGGAAATTGAGCTTAAGCCACTGGGTAGCAGGTCCAAAGTCACACAGTTAGGAGCAGAGCACCCTAGGTAGGTCTTCTGGGCCACATTTTATTGGCAGAAACCAATGCAAGGAGTAAATACATTCCAGGGGTTTCAGTTCCAAGAGCTCAAAACAACCCTGCACACAAAGTGTGGGCCCTTGGGGTCCCACTGTATGGCTGAAGCACAGCCTTAGGAAGGGTAGGCCTGGAATCTCACAGGCACCTGGGGGTGCCTTAAGCAGAAGCAGATGAAGGACTCTGAGACTTCTGTGAATCTCTGTACAACGGCCAAGTGGAATGAGAACAAAGCAGTGCAGGATGACAGCGAATTCCTCAGAACACTGGCTAAGTGTGTTAGGATCAAGCTGGTTTTCCCTGGAGGAAACAGTGATGAATGCCCAGAAATTTGGCATCCTCTCTCCCTGCTCCCCGGAATCCACAAATCCCCTTCGCATTGTCAGAAGGGGCTTATAGCCATGACAGGGTGTCCTGATGACAGAGGACTCCTCGAGCGGAGCTGAGAGGAAGGGGAGGGAAGGGAGATTGAGGGACAGAAGGAAAAGGAAGATTGCTGTGTGTTCTGGGAATGTGCACACAGTATGTAGGTGCTCGGTTCATAAAGGGATGAGGCGAGATCAGAGTCCACATCATCTAACTCGTCTAATGTTGCTCTAACTCAAGACTCTTAGAGCACTGGAGGGCAGGCCCTGGTGAGAACAGAGGCAGCACTGGCAGGTCCTTAGTTATCTGAAAGGCCTAGGAAGGTGATGGGACCTGTCCAGAGCCAGTTCTCAGCAACTCAGAGGCCAGAGCGTAGACTGCCTCCTGGGTTCAACTCCACAAGTGGACACAGACTGGATGGGACACTCCTGAGTGTGAATGATGCTGAGCAAGGAGAGCATGGCCACAGTCATGAGCCTGGGTCACAGAAAGGAACTAGTGCCACCCACTGCACACCTCTGCACGACAGGATCAGAGCGGGGTGGGGATCTCCAGAGGGGAGGGGGGTCTCCACGCTGTTTCTCTCCAAGGGGATCCCACAGAAGCTGCTGATCCAGGCCGGAAACCAAGGCAGAGGTGCCGCTCTCCCAGGGACCCGGGCACCAGGTCAGGTCTGCCACACTGCAGTCAGCAGCCAGCGCTCTCCTCATGTGCTCCATCACTGTCTGTCTAGTTGCTGCCTAAGCACGAGAAGCAGGAACCTCATGTACTCAGATCAAATCCCCACTGGATTCAGGTATGAACTCCCTGAACCCCTGCAAAACAGAGTACGTCTTCTTCCCACTGTGAGCGTGTGCATCAGGGATAACTCGGGAAAAGTGCTCAGCGCAGCTCCTGGTCTACAGCAGGCACTCAAATGTTACTGCTGCTATTAATATCTAGCTTCTGAGGTGGTGGGGCTTAAGGGACAGTCTACACTCCATGTGGGAATCACTGCCACACACAAATCTTCCCAGTGGGAGGGGCAAGCTAAGAGCAGAGCTGTCTGCTCATGGTCAGGGTTGCAGAGGAGACTTGAGGGAAGAGGAAAGATGCCAGGTAGGATGGAGTACACGGGCTATAATCCTCCCCATGACAAGTCAGTAAACGCTTGCTCCCAAGGAACTCTTGTTCAGGCTACGAGGAAGACCTGACCCTGGCCTTCCGGCAGGCAGACCCACCTGCAGGAGCCTGCCCCCCTGTGAGCTGTTACTGTCATCGCCAGGATGTGCTTTTTGCCCACACTCTTAGAATCATCCAGAAAATGAGACAGCCTGGGAGCCAGGCCGATGTGGTGTCGGACCACATGCAAGACCAACAGCCCTGGTCCACGTGCTCAGGGCACAGTGGAAATCCTGAAGAAGCCTCTTTGGAAAGTCACTTCACTTGACTATGTCCTCTACATCATGTTTTGAAATTCCAGAACCAAAGCTGGCCAAAGGGTTGGGGAGCAGGTGAGGGGGGTCAAAGTATCTTTGCTAAGTACTTGCACACAATGGTACTTGCTTTCAACACATTACCTCACCAGCACCTGGCTCACTTGGATTTATGCACTTATGTGTGTGTTCACTTATTTGTTTTCTTGCCCCCTGGGAGGCTGGAAATGCCATGAGAGCAGAGAACTATGGTCATTATATTTCCCAGCGTTTGCAGAGACTGTGGCTCGCTCAGTGTCGTCAAGCTCCATGAACAGACAGAGCAACTCAAAGCTAGGACTCATCTGATCCAACAGGGGGACATACAAAGAGCCACGTTTAGACCTGGGCAATGTGTTGCTTACCCAGACAGAGAAAGGAAGCCACAGTGCCAGCCAAATCTCTGTGGTTCTGGTCCCGCGCAACAACAGGAATGACATGAAATAAAAGAGCCACCAGATAACTGCAGTGCCAGTCCTGGGGCCCACTGCTGAGGAGCCCGATCTAGGCCACAGCCAAGCGATTTTTATATTCTGCAGGTCTTTTTGGGTGGGGGAGGTGGGGAGGTGGGGTGCAGAGATCCCTGCTTATCAGAACCCAGGTGGAGAGGGCAACTGTCTCAGGACAGCCTTCCAGGGAAGATAGCAGCTCCTCACAAGCCCCCTGTCCTCTTCTGTTCCAAGAGGATCCCAAGGTGTCTGGCCAAGACTCAGATTCAAGGTGGCTTAAGGCTTTGTTTATGTGGTCTATCTAGATAACAAGCCAAGTCACCAGGGCATCCTGATGGGGCTATTTCCCTGAATGTGCAGGGCATATAAAAAGTGTTTGATAAATACTTCCTAACTAGGTGACTCTATGAGGTGGTACTATTAACATCCCCCATTTTACAGAGGGCCTGGTGAGGGAAAGTACTCTCCCAAGGTCGTTCAGGATGGGAATGAGAGAGTAAGAATCGCACCACGCCCTGGTTAAGTACGGGAGCCTCCTTCCTTCCCTACCACGCGGTGCCTCTGCACTCAGAGCCAGAGCACGGGCGTCCCCGGACAAGGTAGCCCTCACCCCTCGGATAGCAAATTCAGAAACTCTTCATACATGCTGATCCACATGCTTGCATCCCTGTCTCTCCACCGCTCTTTGCCTGGCTGTCCCTTCCTCCTTCCACCTGTCTCTCTCTCTCTCTCTCTCTCTCTTTCTCTCTCTGACTCAAATTCCTCATCTGTAAAATGAGGAGAACAACACTTAGCTGATAGGATTGGAGGGAGATTACTGTTATTAACAAGAGTCATGCCCATTTGTTGAGCATTTGTTCACACATGCCCATCTGCTCAGGGCCAGCACTGCATCTCTCTTAACTGAGGTGTGGTGGTGACAGCAGCATTTCACCAGTGAGTGAGCTTAAGTGCTTCTCCAGAGTTAAAACAGTGCTGCACACCTGTGAACACTCAATTCATGGCAGTTGCTCTTATAATAAGAGTAAAAATAATAACAATAACAGAATAACCTTTAGTTATTCTATCAAATGAGAGAAAAGAGAATGAGAGAGGGGCACCTGGGTGGCTCAGTGGTTGAGCATCTGCCTTTGGCTCAGGTCGTGATCCCGGGGTCCTGGATCAAGTCCCGCCTCAGGCTCCCCACAGGGAGTCTGCTTCTCTCTCTGCCTATGTTTCTGCCTCTCTCTGTGTGTCTCTCATGAATAAATAAAATCTTTTAAAAGAGAGAGAGAGAGAATGAGAGAAAAAGAAATAAGAAAGATCCTTCTCAGAAATGCCTAGTGTCTTCATCTTATCCTGTACTTGGCCAGAATCTCTCCTCTCTTGTGGAAAACACACTTGTTTACTGATGGTCTGTAGGCACGGATGGTTTCTAGAGTCATTTCAGTCAGGAGGTCTTGGATGATCGCTGGTGGGGAGGGTCCAAACCATCTCTGTGATGACCCAGCTCGCTCTCCGAATATCTCAGTTCACTCACAAATGGAAAGTGACCCAGCCTACCCAAATAATTTTCCAAACACACCCACAAGATCTTTAAAAAATGTTCCTGTCTGATTTCACTCATATGTGAAATTTAAGGAACAAAACAAAGGAGCAAAGGAGAAAAAGAAGGAGAGAGACAGAAAGAGAGAGAGAGAGAGAGAAACCAAGAAACAGAACTCTTAACTATAGAGAACAAATTGATGGTCACCAGAGGGAAAGGTGGGGAGGGTATGCATGAAATAGGTGATGGGGATTAAGGAGTGGACTTGTTGCGATGTTTGGAAGGGATGAATCACTATATTACACCTGAAACTAATATAACACTGTATGTGTATGTAATTTTAATCACTGGAATTAAAATTTCTACACGTTCACTGTAGAAAATGCAGAAAGAGACAGAGAACTTAAAAAGCAACCCACAATCTAATGACCCATGATGATCATTGGTAGCACTGGGAAATGCCTCTCTCATCTACCACCAGCCCAGCGCCACCACACAGAACAGTGCAGTTCATGCACCACACATGCCAACATCAGCTTGGCAATTTTTTATTGGCTCTGTACCGTCGGTTAGAGGTAGAGGTAAAGACTGGATGTCTTTAATAACCTTTTTCCTGCTCTGAGGTCATTCAAGTGGAAAGCCCACATTTTTAGATGGCTTACTTAAGTACCACCACGATTACTCGTGTATAAATAGCTCTTAGCAGTAAAATCTCTAAGAGATTCTCTTTAGGTTGAAACTTAAGATTTTCCAACAAATAACCTTTTAGTCCCTTTTATTTTGGCTGTTCCACCTGCTGGCCAATTCATCTGTTCTCTAGACAAGAATGGATTCAGAGCGGACAATGACAAATTGACCAGCAGAGGTTCTGGTCACACCAGACATTACTCAGCATCCTGACAGGTGACCTGTCCACCTCAAAACTTCTACTTTTAGCTGAGCAGTGAGGCCTGATATGAATCCTGTCTTGGGCCATTCACCGGCTCAGGACACAGCTTGCCATCATATATTCTTTCAACAAACATCAGCACAAAGTGCCATTTCTATAATTATTCATAATTTGGACCTCTCGATACTATTTCCACAATAACACTCACTATCAGAAATGTAAATCAAGGAATAACATAACAGCTCAGCATCAGCATAAAACAAAGGAGGCAACAGGGACAGAAAATAAAAACAGAAGTCCTATTTTACCCATGAGTCCTCACAAAGTCTGAAGTTGAAACATTAATATTTTTAAAATGAAAATCTTATGTTTTTATAGATTGGAATTTTAAGATTCCAAATCAAGAAAGTAACAGAAAGTGGACACTGTAACACACACAGGCACCAAATATTTGTTTATTCATTTAAATATTTCTTAGAATTGGGGCACCTGAATGGTTCAGTCGGTTAAGGAACCGACGACTCCTGGTTTTGGCTCAGATCATGATCTCAGGATGGTGGGATCAAGCCCCACATTGGGCTCTGCACTTAGTGCAGAGTCTTCTTGAGATTCTTTCCCTCAAATAATGTGAGGCATTATTTGAAAGCAGTGATTCTCATATTTTAAAATGCATCAGAATCAACTGAGGGACTTGTAGAACACAGATTGCTACTCTCCCCTCCCCATTGTTCCTGATTCAACAGTTCTGGGAAAGACCCAGGAATCTTCACTTCTATCAAGTCCCCAAGATGATTCTGAGGCTACTGTTCTGGGACCATAGTATGGGGACCACTGTTCCAGGCTATGAACATACAGCAGAGAGCAAATCAAAGCCCTTCCCCCCACAAACCTTACATTCTATTGATGCAATAACAATTATAATTTCATCAGTGGCAAACTTACCTTTACACTGAAAAATAAAGTCAGAAAAGAACTGAGAGTGAGCGAAGAGGTAGGGATTGTTTGTTTAAAAAAGGTGGTAAGAGAAGGCATTTCTGAGGAGGTAAGATTCAAACAAGTGAAGTGAATGAAGAGAGAGGAAGCCATGCAAAATCAGAAGGAAAAGCACTGCAGACAAAGAGAGCATCTCACGGGAAGAACCCTGTGTGGTAGCGAGCTCTGAACATCCCAGAATAGCAAGACCAGTCTAAACAGAGATGTGCAGGAGAGGAGTTGCACGCAGGCAGAAGGGTGGAGTAGATTGACAAGACTTTTATGGGAAGGGAGTGAGTGGAAAAGCCGTGTGATATGACTCCTGATTAAAAAAACAAAAACAAAAAACCTTGGCTATTTTGAGACGTAGAGAGAAGACTGTCCAGAGACAAAGATGGAACAGGGAAGACCAGGTGGGAGGCACCTAGAGATGACTGATGCTTGGACCCGGGGGGTTCCCCACAGTTCTGATTGGGAAGGAAGATGTCCTGCAGGGGGACCCCACAGACTTCCTGCAAGATGTGGGGGTGGGGGAAAGAGAATGCTCAAGGATGGCCACCGTGTTTTGTCTTATTTTTATTGGGGCTTGGGGAGGGTGGGTAGAAAGAAAACATTCATTTGGAAACATCCTCAATCCTACAGAAAAGTTGCAAGAATAAAAATAGCATGAAGTACACCTGTACACCCTTTAAGATGCTTCTACCCTTGACACTTTATCCCATTTGCTTTAACATTTGCACACCCTCCCCACAGACACACACACACACACACACACACACACACACATAATTTTCCTTTCCAAACCACTTGAGAACCAACCACGCACATTATGGCCTTTCCTCCCTAAATACCTCAGAGCCACAGTGCTCACTCCCAGCCTGCTATGTCCAGTTGGATATATTATGCATAGAAGCTGGTGTGAGTGGTGATGACACTGGACTCAAAAGAAGACACAGTATCATCCCATGACACAGCCCAGCTAGGAACCTGCACAATGGACAATGCAAGAAAGTCAGTATGCCCTGGGTTGCGTGATTCCGCCAAGTTGTGTAAGAGCTCCGAGGTCAACAGGATGCAGGAGGCTTTCAGAGACACAGCAGAGCCTAAAATGAGGCTACATGGGGACAGGATTTGGACAGACAGGGGACAGAATGGAAGAGATGCCAGGCAGTGGGGAGGGCAGTCTGCACAGATCGTGAGGAGAAAATAGGTATGGCACACACAAGTGACAGACAGAAGGCCACCCTGTGCTGGCAGGAACTTGATGGCAGGGTTACAAGATGAGGTCAGGGCAAGAGGGTGGATATATCAGAGAGAAAAGGCACAGACAAGCTCCCCAGGGGTGAATAGAGAAAGGCGACAGCTCTGGGTCTACTAGTCCCAGGCACTCTGATCACTGGTGGAGGGATTTTACGTTTTGAAGAGGAAAATTAGCCTGACAAGGACAGTGGCCATAAGGCAAGTAAAGTGACCACAATTCCCTTCCTAACATTTTCCCAGGTCGTGAATTTCTAATATTATCTCCTGTGCCTCATTGTCCTCTTGGTCAGGGTCCCACCTAAGCCATTCAAGTTTCTCAGTGCCCAGCCAGTCCCTCTGCCTTTGAACAGTGACATCTGACGTTCCCAATGTGGACTTCACAGAAACACATTTAACTTTGCTCCTCTTGAGCCCCGCGGCACAGCAAGTGATGCCATCCTCCCCCGAATGACATTTCCCGAGCCTGGCTCTCGCCGGCGTGCTCAAAGACGAGCTTATTCACTCCAACTTGACGAGTGCAGGCAGTAATCAAAAGTTCTGCTTGCACAGGGGAAAAAAAAATCTTCTGAGGATATAGAAGCAGCTCAAAACGAGATTGAAATGTGATGAAGCACTGCCATTTTATTTTTAATAAATAGGGCTTTTCAATTTGTCACTTAAAGCAAGCTGTGAATATCCTTCCATCATACACCCCTATCAACTTTGTCCAAAAGGCAGCTGGTCCAAGAATACCTGTGCTTCTGCAGCACTAGAACTCCCGGCCCAAGTTTATCCCCAACAGGTATGGAGAGATGATAATCTACAAAGAGCAGATATGCAAAAATCTTTCTGCAAGGTACAGAATGCAGAAATAAGAATCAGACCAACTGCTAGAGCATACCCTCTGTTCCCACAGCTTCTGATAATCCATCCTCAGCCAGAACACAAGGCGAAGAAACAACATCTTGAAAGCCATGGCAGCTGCCAGCCTATGTTTCTATAGGCTTTTCAAGGGTTTTAATTTTGGTGTCCTGAACTCTGCTGTTTAAGCCAAAAGAGGATCCATCTCCTCCGAACTAGAGCACAGGAGGAAAGTATTCCCTGGCTTGCTCAGCTCATCTGGCCAGTCCAGGTGATGCTGGAGTGAGTGTTTGGGGCAAGGGCCACAACAGGGCATATTTATTCTTTGTTCAGCTTGGACAACATGACAGAATTTTCCAGGTGTCCAGACCCTACAAAAGATTTCACATACAGGCAATATAATATATGGTTGAGTATATTAATGGGTTGTGTGACCCCAGATAAGTTGCTGGGTATCTCTGAGCTCCATTCCTCATCTATAAAATGGGGATAAACAGAGCTGATCTTCATAGGGTTGCTGTGAAGATTAAAGAAAATGCAACTTAACTACAGGAGGGCACTTGGGTGGCTCAGTTGGTTAAGCATCTGCCTTCGGCTCAGGGCATGACTCTGGGGTCCTTGGATCAAGTCCCACATTGGGATCTATGCTCAGCCAGGAGACTGCTTCTCCCTTTCCCTCTGTCACTCCTCCTGCTTGTGCTCTCTTATGCATATACTCTCTTTCTCTCTCAAATAAAACTTAAAAATAAAACTTTTTATTTAAAAAGTAAATAAAACCTTAACTCTAGGAAACAAACTAAGGGTCATGGGAGGGGTGGTGGGTGGGAAAATGGGATAATTGAGTGGTGAGCATTAAGGAGGGCATGGGACGTGATAAGTACTGGGTGTTATATACAACTGATGAATTACTAAACTCTTACATCTGAAACTGATGATGTACTGTATGTTGGTTAATTGAATTTAAAATAAAAATAAAAATAAAATAATAAAATAAAATAAAATAAATAATAATAAATAAAATAAAATAAAATAAAATAAAATAAAATAAAATAAAATAAAATAAAATAAAATACCTAGCCCAGTGCCTGGTTCACAGAAAGTATTCAAAAATGTTAATATTATATTAGTTGAGTCTAGATTTCCTATCTTACTTTGAAGACACACAAGGCTTGGTCTGGGCTGCTCTTGTGAGGAGCTAAAGAAGGGAAGGAGGAATTTCCCTGGGGTTGCTTCTGTTTTGCACTATACACATGTGTGTCCAGTGTCTCTCAGAAAAGAGACAAACACTCCTGTCTTATTCTCTTCCTACTTAATCACATGTATGGAACAGTACCCATTTCCAGCTTCAAGAGGCTCATGAAATCTACCTGCATCCTTCAGCCAACAACTACCAAGTACCCACCAAGAGCTGGGTTGGGGAGCTCCCTGTAGAGGGGATGGCAGAGCTGCCCCAGAGGTGATCACACAGAGCACAGTCCAAGACTGGGGCACTGCAGGTAGCACAGGAGGGACACCTAGTCTCACCTATGCAATTAGGAGGGTCTTTCTTAAGGAAGTGACCAACAAACTGAGCTATCCTAAGGCACTCCCAGAAGCCTCCCAAAAGGAATTCCAGCCTAAGATCCTCTCATTCTCAAGTCTCTGTCCTGGGCACTGTCAGCTCTTCCCTGAAGGTGCTAAAAATCTAGGACCTCACCCAAGGTCAAAGGAAAATGCGTATACCCACCACTGAGGAGGCCTGGAAGTCAACAAGCTCCATTTCCAACACAGAGATTCTCACAGCCACAGAGCCGTCCCCTCCCTGCCCATCCACTTCCCCTCCATGCCCAAATGCACAGCCCTGTATTCCTGAAGACCACCTCTGAAATCTAAAACCTCCAAAGTAAAGCAATTTGAAAAATTACATCAATGAACATTCCAAACTGGGTAAGAAAAAATAAAAATAAGAGTTACAAATAAGGTAAGATAGTCATATAAGAATATGATCTTTTCTTTAATCTCAACATATACCAATTCAGAGAAATAATTATAGTTTGGTTAATATTATATGACACATTATTACATTATATTTTTTTTCTACTTCCATGTTTTCCTGCATTACTTATTTCAATACAACAAATTTCTGAGGTGGGAACCATTCTCATCCCTATCTTATAGATCAAGAAACTGATCTGTAAGTTTCTTATAGATAGATATAGATAGATATCTTATAGATAGACATAGATATGGTGCCTAAAATAGCTAATTGTTAAATGTCAGGGCTGTGACTCATATCCAAAACCCACTCTCCCATTCATATTACACCAGTAACCCTAACCCTGGATGCACATCCTGATCTCCTGGGGTTTTCCAAGCCCTATCCACATCTTAGACTTTCTGATTTTCCAGAAAGATGCTGGGCATCTGGGTATTTAAGAAATACCTTTAGAGGTTCCACTTTTGGCACAACATCATGTGGAGCTTCTCAGATCTGCTTCCCAGTGAAACTGGTATAAATTATGTTTAAAAATAATCATTTAAAGTATCTAGAAATTGTCCTAATGGCATTTAGTTACTTGAGAAACATTTGTTAAAGAAAATCCACTAAAACTCAGCAAGAGTTTACTGGATTAGCAAGAGTCTACTATGTATGAATCAAGATGTGCTTCTTCCCTCTTTCTTCCCAGCTCAGCAAGACACAAACTCTACTGCCAACTGGTACAAGATATAGGGCTCTCTCTCTCCCAAATTGGCAATTGTGAGGCCTTCATCCTTGAAGGGGCAGTATCAGCTTCCCTGTTGCCAAGGCTAATTTCTGAGCCTGTACAGCTGGTAGGAAAAGGGTCCCTTCTTCCATGTTGCCTACAACACCCACAAAATGAAGACTTGCCTTGGGCTCAGCACACAGAGAAAACTGGGGCTCTGACTGCCCTTGACTGGACTTGTAAGGTGAAGGTTCCATGCCAGGAAAGGCAAGCTGAAAACACTTGAGGATACTGCTTCCCATTCCAGTGAGCATTAAGCTCTTAAAACACAGGTGTCACTCAGAGACAATCATGCTATTGTACCCACCACCTGCCCCAAAGCCATGACTCAGAGATCTTGCCCAGGGGAAAAAAGCTATAGAAGAGCAGGTTACAAAACAGAGAATAAGTAACATCTTCCCAAAGGAACTGACTTAATTTGCACCCAAGTGTGGAGAAGTTCAAGCCTAAGGGAACTCTCAAAAACAGTAGAGGTTATAGTGGAGACCACTGAGAGGAGCCTGATAGACTCACTGGAGATAGAAACTAAACTGTGGGCTGGAGAAAATCTCGGGAAGGGACAACTGGGAGGGAATAACCTCAAACACTGCTTTGCCATCCATAGGAGACACTCTAAATTTAAAGCACCTTGGTGGCTCAGTTGGTTACGTGTCCAACTCTTGGTTTCAGCTCAGCTCATGATCTCAGGGTTGTGAGATGGAGTCCCACCTCAGACTCTGCACTCAGCAGACAGTTTGCTTGAGGTTCTCTCTCCCTCTCCCTTTGCCCCACCTCTGCTCTCTTTCTCTCTCTCTCTCTCTCTCTCTCATTAATTTTTTAATTTAAAGGTGCAAACAGATTAAAAGTAAAATGATGAAAAAAGCTATTTAAGACAAACAGCAAACACAAAAGACTGGAATGGTTACACTAACATTAGACAAATTAATTTGACTATAGAGCAAAACAAATGTTACTAGAGATAAAGAGGAATATTTCATAATGATAAAAGAGTAAATCCATTAGGAAGATGGAACAAATGTGCACATATACCCACTGAACAAAAGAACACCAAATTGAATAAAACAAAAACTGACAGAAATGAAGGTAAAAATAGATAACTCAACAGTAATAGTTGGGGACGTCAATATCTGCTTTGAATAAAGCATAGGACAACTCGGCAGAAGATTAAAAAAAAATAAAAGACTTAAACACCACTATAAAACAATAAAACCTAATAGACATCCGTAGAACACTCCAACCAACACCAGCTGGGTACACATTCTTCTCAAGTGCCCATGGAACATTCTCCAGAATAAGCCATAGGCTAGCCAGTAAAACATATATCAATAAATTTAAAAGGGTATAAATAATAAAGAATATATTTTATTACCATAATGAAATGAAATTATAAATCAGTAACAGGAAAAAATTCAGGAAATTCACGAATATGTGGAAAGCAAATAATACACTCCTAAATGACCAATAGATCAAAAAAATGCTTTGACGTGAAGGAAAGTGAATACACAACAAACCAAAACTCATGAGATGCAGTTAAATCAGCACCAGAGGTAAATTATACAAATCTGTAAATGCTTAGAGAAAGAAAGAAGAGAAGGAAGGAAGGAAGGAAGGAAGGAAAGAAAGCAAGCTAAATTCCTTCCCTAACACAATGCAAAAAGAAAAGCAAACTAAATCTAAAGCAAGCAGAAGGAAGGAAATAATCAAAGTTAGACTGGGAATTAATAAAATGGAGAATAGAAAAACAATTGAGAAAAATCAATAAGACCAAAGGAATATCCTTTGAAGTGATCAATAAAGCTGATAAATCTTAAACCTAGATTAAACAAGAAAAAGGAAAAAAGAAAGTCAAATTATTAGAAACATAAATGAAAGAGGGGACAATACTACTGATCCTATAGAAACAAAAAGAATAAGAAAAAATACTATGAATAATTATATACCAATAAAATGGGTCACTTAGATGAAATAGACAAATTCCTAAAAGATCATATACCACTGAAACTACTCAGAAAGAAACAGACATCTGAACAGATTTGTAACTAGTAAAAAGATTGAATTATTAATCAAAAATATACTTCAGAAGGAAAAGTCAAGGCCAAGATGGCTTCATTGGTGAAACATTTGAAGAAGAATACCAATTCTTCACAAGCTCTTCGTAAATAATAGAAGAGGAAGGAACACTTCTCAATACATCCTGTGAGATCAGTAGTAACTTGTTAAAAAACATCACAAGAAAAAAAAATACTATAGACCATTATCTCTTATGAATATAGATTTTAAAACCAAATACTAGCAAAACAAATCCAGCCACTCATAGAAAGAATCATACATCATGACCAAAGGAAATTTACCCCAGGAATGTCAGGTTGATTTAATACCTGGAAATCAATTAATGTAATACATCATATCAGTAGAATAAAAAACAAAAGCCACATGATCATCTCAACAGATGCAAGTAAAACATTTGAAAAATCCAGTATCATTTTGTGATTAAAAATAAAAGAAACTATATCAGCTAGGAATAAAAAAGAATTTCCTCAACCAGATAAAGAGCATAAATATAAAACCTACAGCTAACACCACACTTAATGGTGAAACACTGGATGCTTTCTCTTAAGATTAAGAATAAGACAAGAATGTCTGCTTCACCACTCTGAATCAGTATTGTACTGAAAGTTCTACCCAGAATGATTAGGCAAGTCATTAAGTAAATGCATGAGAAAGAAAAGAAAGAAAGAAAAGAAAAGAAAAGAAAAGAAAGAAAAGAAAAGAAAAGAAAAGAAAGAAAAGAAAAGAAAAGAAAAGAAAAGAAAGAAAAGAAAAGAAAAGAAAAAGAAAAGAAAAGAAAAGAAAAGAAAGAAGAAAGAAAGAAAGAAAGAAAGAAAGAAAGAAAAAGAAAGAAAAGAAAAGAAAAGAAAAGAAAAGAAAAAAGAAAAGAAAAGAAAAGAAAAGAAAAGGAAGGAAGGAAGGGAAAGAAAGAAAAAAGAAAAGAAAGAAAAAGAAAAGAAAAAAAAGAAAAGAAAAGGAGAGAGGAGAGAAGAAAGGAGGGGAAAAAAGAAAAGGAAAGGAAAGAAAAAGAGGAAGGAAGGAAAGAGAAAGAATCAAGATTAGGAAGGACAAAGTAAAATTATCTCTTCACTTATGGCATGAGCTTGTACATAGAAAATCCTTAAAAAAACAGTTTAAAAAACTAGTAGAAGAGTAAACAAGTTGAGCAAGTTTCAGAACACAAGATCAAATATATTAAAATGAATTGCATTTCTATATACTTGCAATAAACAACCCAAAAATGAATTAAAAAACAATTTCATTCACAATAGCATCAAAAAATAAATACTTTGAAATGCATTTAACAAATAAGTGCAAAACCTGTATCCTGAAAACTACAAAACTGTGTCGAAAGAAATTAAAAATCCAGGTTCATGGATTGGAAAACTTAATATTAAGATAGTAATATACTCCAAAGCAATCTACAAATTCAGCAATCCCATCAGAATCCCAGCTGACTTCTTTGTAGAAATTGACAAGCTAGGGATCTCTAGGTGGCGCAGCGGTTTAGCGCCTGCCTTTGGCCCAGGGCGCGATCCTGGAGACCCGGGATCAAATCCGACGTCGGGCTCCCGGTGCATGGAGCCTGCTTCTCCCTCTGCCTGTGTCTCTGCCTCTCTCTCTCTCTCTCTCTCTCTCTCTCTGTGACTATTATAAATAAAAAAAATAAAAAAAAAAGAAATTGACAAGCTAATTCCGTAATTCAGATAGAGTTGCAAAAAAGTCCAGAATGGACAAAACAATCTCGAGGAAGAAGAAAACGTTGGTGGATTCACACTTGCTTATTTCAAAGCTTATTAGAAAGTAATAGTAGTCAAGACTAGCATAAGGATAGACATATACATAAATTAAACTGAGGATCCAGAAATAAACCAATGTGTCTATGGTGAATTGATTTTCCACAGGGAGCCATGACCATCCAATGTAAGAAAGAATAATCTTTTCAACAAAGAGTGCTAAGACAACTGGATAGCAACATGCAAAAGAATAAAGTTAGACCCTTACCTTGCATTATATTTTTAAAAAGGAACTAAAAATAGAGCAAAGACCTAAAATTAAGGGCTAAAACTACACGACTCTTAGGAGAATACACAGCTCTAAATCTCTACAACCTTAGTGGAGCAATGGATTCTTAGCTATGATACCAAAAGCATAGGAACAAAATCTTAAAAATACACAAATTGTACTTTATCAAAATTTAAAACTTTTGTGTTTCAAAGAACACCATCATAAGAGTGAAAAGACAACCCAACGAATGGTAGAAAATATTCACCTATCACAGATCTGATATATGATAAGCAATCATATCCTATATCTAAAATAAATTAACAACTCTTAGAACTCTATAATAAAAAGACAATCCAATTCAAAACAAAGGATCTAAACAAACATCTCTTGAAAGAAAATATACAAATGGCCAATAAGCACATGAAAAGATGCTTAACATCATTAGTCATCAGGGAAATGTACACCAAAACCACAATGAGATATTTCTCACACACCATATGGTTTTAAACAAAAAATAATGATAATAACAAATGTTAGCAAGAATGTAGAGAAATCAGAACCCTCATCCATCACTCATGGGAATGTCAAATGGTGCAGCTACTGTGGAAAACAATCTGGCCGTTTCTCAAATAGATAAATGTAGAGTTACAATATAACCCAGCAATTCCACTCGTAGGTATATGCCCAAGGGAAATTAAAACATATCCACACAAAAACTTGCACTTGAATATTTATAGCAGTATTATTCATAATAGTCAAAAGGTAAGAGCAATCTAAATATCTATCAACCGATGAAGGGACAGACAAAATGTAGTCTATGCTACAGAAGAGTATTATTCAGGCATGAAAAGGAATGAACACTGACACATGCTACAGCATCGAAGGCCCTTGAGAATTCACTAAGTGAAATAAGCCCATCACAAAAGACCACATATTAAAGAATTACATTAATATGAAATGCCCCCAAAAAGGCAAATCTATAGAGATGGAAGATAGACGAACGGTTGCTTATGGCTGGGAGGTATGGAGAAAGGACTAAGTGGATGATCGCTAGGGGGTGCAAGGTTTCTTTCTGAGGTGATGAAAACGTTCTAAAATTGGCTGAGGTGATGGCCACACAACTCTGATTATATTAAAAACATAGAAATGTACAGCTCGCATAAGCAGACTCTATCTCAATAAAGCTGTTGTTGGTTGTTGTTGTTTTAAGGAAGCTCTCTCAGTGATTTTATCAGTAAATGGTCTGAGATGGGAACCACCACCCCACCCTCTGCTGCCCGATGTCCCCAGCTTCTCTGTCTAGCGAGGAAGGTTATTTCTGATTTCTTTATACCTTCATGACGCTGGCTCTGGACTGAGTTGCTTCTGGGCTTTGTAAACTGCTCACACGTCAGAGCCAACGACCCGGACAAGGCAGGTACACGAAGCCCCAGCCTCATCTACTTCTCAGGTTCAACACTATGGCCAGTCTTTGGGCTGCAGGGCCCAGACACTGACCCCTCAGCCCTCAGGCTGGGAGAAGTACCAGCCCAGCACCTGGGATGGAAGAAAACTACCTCTTCGTGGTCACCTGGTGTGTTACCATCTGAGAAAGGCTGGGGGTACTGCATGGGGCATTCTTGGATTATCAGATGCTGCCTACGTAAATATCTATGCAGAGGGTTCCCGAAGCCATTAGGGATTTCACTTGTATTTTTGTGGCCAGCCTCCTCATGGCTAGCTATTGCAACTTCCACAGTATTGAGATCCCTCATCTTGGTATTTTTAACTCGGACACACCAAAACATAAGAGATGTGTTCAAACTCCTTGCTTCACTTCCTGGCTGGCATTGCCCTGACTCCAGGAATCTTCCTTCTACCATCGAAGGCTGGACAAGCCCCAGTGGCCTTTGCTTAAGCTACTCAGCGCCCACATACAGTTGTGCTTGTCACCAAATAAGTTAATAATCACTACCCATCTAAAATCCGTCCTCGATCTCCATCCTTTGTCAGCACAATGTCTGACTTAGATTTCTGACAGCTGAGCTAATATAAACCACATCCCTCCAGAGACAGAGTAGCTCTGAAACAGTTCCTCCTAACCTGGCCATCCATTATCCAGAAATATATGCCATAGGCCTGGAAATGGGAGATAAAGCTCTTTCTGGCACAGCCTGAAAGTGTATTACGTGTCTCCTATGACTAAGCTATTTATTAAGGAAAAAGACTCCTTAAAATGGGAAAAACACACTATCTTTGTTAACGCATTATCTGCAAAGGGGATAGAGCTCAGTGTAGACTCCACACCGGGCCCTTGGAACGTCTGACTTCATCTCCGATTCACTCTGGTGTGGGTCTGCTAATCTCTAGATTTTGATTCCATGAAAAGGGCCATCCCTGCCTTGCACATACTACTATGTGTGACCAAGAGCATGTCAAGATCCTGGAGGATGGACGGCAGTGCTCACCCGATCGCATCTGGGCTGGTGGCAGTCTATACCCTGTCCTGTGTGTGAAGTCTCTATCCTTGGCAAGAGTACCCATTACTAACACCTGGAGATGAACCTCTAAGTCACACATGGCCCCTGGGGAACACCCCTCTTTAGTGATAACTTGGCAAGTGTGGAACAATTGACCCTTGGGGATCCCTGGGTGGCTCAGCAGTTCAGCGCCTGCCTTTGGCCCAGGGCCTGATCCTGGAGTCCCGGGATCGAGTCCCGCATCGGGCTCCCTGCATGGAGCCTGCTTCTCCCTCTGCCTGTGTCTCTGCCTCTCTCTCTGTCTCTGTCTCTCTGTCTCTCATGAATAAATAAATAAGATCTTTAAAAACAAAAACAAAAACAATTGACCTTTGTAACACCAACACTGCAAATGTGTGTTGGCGTGTCATTTCTCATGCCTGTCACCTGATGGAGGCTAGAAGCCACCTGCCCCAGACACACTGGCTCGGAGCTACTTCATCACGCCTTCTTTACTCAGGCAACACATCAGCGCCTGCACCCTGGCCGATTCATTAATGTTCCACCCTCTGAGTCCTGTTTTTGTCTCAAGTGACAACGTACTTGTTAATTCCTAATATTAGCTAATAAATGTCATTTCCAAATACTTTATGCAACTCTGAATTTGAAGGATGAAGATGGCTTTTCCTGCATAAGCAAAAAATAACCACCAAACCCCCATCCTATCTCCTTTTTTATTAACTTGAGTGAGATTTGGGAGGGGGAGAATGCGTGAAAAAATGTCAAAAGATGTCTCATATCTTGACAATTGAAACAACTTCTGGTCGTATCTTCTTCTTCAAACTCTTGAGAATGAGCTACAGGGGGAAAGAAATCTCAACTCTGGACCGAAATGTGTCAGGATAAGCAGGGAACATTTCTGGAGTCAGACTATCAATAACACCAGCCACTAAAATAACGAGCCAGGGGGCACCTGGGTGGCTTAGCTGGTTAAGCATCTGCCTTCAGCCCAGGTCATGATCCCAGGATCCTGGGATCCAGCCCCATATCCGGCTCCCTGCTCCTCTGCTTCTGCTTCTTCCCTCAGCTCATGCTCTCTCTCACTTGTGCTCTCTCAAAAAATCTCTAAAAAATAAAAATGAAATAAAAGAAAATAACTACCCAGGTGGCTGAGGCCAAGGGGAGCCTGGCATGGACCCTCTCCCTCTTCCCTCCTTCCCTCTACTCCCCATTCCATCCCTCCCCTCCTCTCTCCCTCCTCCCTCCTTCTCCCCCATCCCTCTCCTCTTCTCCCTCCTCCCTCCTTCTCCCTCCCCTCTGTCCCTCCCTGCCTCTCTCCTTCATACTTCTTCTCTCTCTCTTCCTTCCCCCTCTCCATCCCTCCCCTCTTCTCTCTCTCTTCCTTCCTTGCCCCTCCCCCATCTCTCCTGGTCCTGTTCCCCTCCCCCATCCCACTCCTTTCTTCCATCCACACTCTCTACTGTCCTTTTCCATTCTTTCGGGTAGCTCCTGGCCATCACACTACGGGGATCCTGGGCCCTACAGTAGTTGACCAACTCACAGAGGTTAACAACTGGTCCAGTCTGATAGCCAGCCAGTGGAGAAGCAGGGACTGGACCCCAAGCCTGTATTCATAACCACCTAAATATCTAGCAGCTGTGGTGCCAGGTCTACATGGCCAGTGAGAGATTCCACCCCTCCTCTACCTACCCCAGTGTAAAACCAAAACATCTCTGTAGACCCTGAAAAGACTATATCAAGGACAGTTATGGGAACCACTAGGTTTTATTAGAAGGACACCAGGAAGGTCTACCCCAGGGATTCTGAGGGCTACAAGCCGGTGTGTAGGCTACCATCCTCATCCTCTCTGGTGTGATGCCCAGGGAAACCTTCAGCTGGCTCCTCAGCTGCGTAGGTTCTTGGTCCACTGGCCAACTCCAAGAGTATGTGAACCAAGCAGGGAGGCAGAGAAGTTGGAACCTTGGGTCATGGCCAGGCAGCCAAGGGGTGCATCAGGAGAAATGACACAGAGGCTTGGACCCATCAGAGGAGAGTGAGAGCTCCCAAGGGTCCAAAAGAACACACACACACACTTATCCACTGCTAAGGTCGCTGCCATTGTAGCCAATGGGACACAGAGCTACCACGCCCAGGTGATACTCAGTGTCTAGAACCTGGCAGGTGCCAACCAAGTACAATGGGCAGAAGCCTCAGCCCTGAGGGCTATTCATCAACTCCACACATTGTTCCAACATTCGAACTACCCACTCAGCCGCACTGATGCTTCTTGGCTGCACGTCAGCCTGGCTACAAAAACTGTGATGGAGAACGAGCCCTCCTGATCTGGTTGTGACCAGGCTCATTGTAAGTGAGGAGCAGCCTGGGGGCTGGGCTTCCCCTGAACCTTTCTCTTGGGAGACTCCCAGTGCTCATTAAAGCTTGCAGATAGGACAATGAGTTTGGAGTCTAGCAGAACTGGATCTGAATTCAGACTCGGATGAGTAGCTTCACCTCCCTGAGCCTTAGTCTTCTCTTCTGTAACATGGGTGAGCAGTGATCATAATGGCGGCTAATACTTTTTGAGACTTCTGATATGCCAGAGTATCTCTCTGTTTATCGCTCATCTAGTCTTCACAAAAACTTCAACTTGTATTGAGGTGGGTATAGTTATTCTCCCCTGAGACACAGAGTGATTAAATACATTGCCTGAAATCACACAGCAGCTGAGTAGTAGAGCCTTGATCCTAACTTGGCTGTTTGGCCTCATGGCCCATCCATTGACCCACCAGACTTGATGACCTCCTGCACATGGAAGTGGCTGTGCACATTGAGGGAAACAGTGTAGACCGAGCAATTCACACAGTATGTACCCACAATCAGCACACAGACAAGGCAACTGCCGTCCTGCTGATATATGGTTATCCCTTGGGAAGCAGGAGCATCTTGATGGAGCTTATATTGGTCCTTGTTGAATTTTTCCCTCAAAAGGAACGATGAGAATGAAACTTCTCTGAGAGTTCAGTGTTTCTTGCACACAAAGCTGACAGTTCTGTTCCTTAGTGTCCTTCTTTTCATTCATCAACGTATCCCAAACAGTACTTAAAATTTAACTAGTGCTTTTGGTGGCATAGCAATAGCTCTAAGCCATTTGCTAGACTCAGTTCACAAAAGAGAGGGTGGGGCAAGAAGGGTCAAGAAGAAAGACCATTTGGGCTCAATGGGAAAAGGATGATTTGGCCACTTTTTACTGAAAATCTTTGGAAGGAGAATAAATTGGCAATTAAAAAAAGGAATAAAGCCTTATAAGCTGATCCATTTGAGCCAGGCAGATATCCTGTGAAGGAAAATATCCCCATGGCTCACAAATGAAGGATGGGCAAGGATCCTGAGGCAGGTGCTGCCAGGGGATGGAGGGAATTAAAGAGATGGGAACAGGGATCCCTGGGTGGCGCAGCGGTTTAGCGCCTGCCTTTGGCCCAGGGCGCGATCCTCGAGACCCGGGATCGAATCCCACGTCGGGCTCCCGGTGCATGGAGCCTGCTTCTCCCTCTGCCTATGTCTCTGCCTCTCTCTCTCTCTCTGTGACTATCATAAATAAATAAAAATTTAAAAAAAATTTAAAAAATAAAAATAAAAATAAAAATAAAATAAAAGATGGGAACAGAGAGTGTGACAACCTATTCTTGAAATCCAAGATATTATTCCAGGAACATGTCAAATCTTACTGAGCAAATAGCTTCTAGATATTCTTTAAAGTCCAGTGTATGAAAAGGCAAACCACCAGCAGCCCATTCTGTGTGCAGCTTAGGAGAGCACAGCCAGGTCCTCCCCTTTTCTCAAGGCTCCTGCTACCACCAAGGAAAACTGCCCACCATCTCTCTAATGCTGGTCCATCATAGCATTAGAATGGTCCTGAACCTGCCTCCCAACAGCCAGCCCCACATCCCCACTTCATCTGGGCTCCTAAAGCACTTTACCCTGGTATCTCCCATCCTCCATTCTGCCTTTGATGTCAGCGAACAGAGGAAAATCCACCTGAGAAAAGTCTCTGAAGGATGAGAATGGTCTAACTTCCGTTTTCTTTTTTTTTTTTTTAAGATTTTATTTATTTATTTATGAGAAACACACACATACACACAGAGGCAGAGACACAGGCAGAGGGAGAAGCAGGCTCCACACAGGCAGCCTGACGTGGGACTTGATTCCAGGTCCCCAGGATCACACCCTGGGCTGAAGGCAGCGTTAAACTGCTGAGCCACCTGGGCTGCCCTGCTCTAACTTCCTTGAACCCATCACTGTGCCTTGAATAAAGTAGACTTAATTGAAGACATGTCCAAATAGATTCAACTGCAGAGGCTTTGCTTCAAGCTCTAGTGAAAAAAAAAGCCCAGATTGCGAGCTGGAATTTTTTTTTTAAAGCATGGAGCCCAACTCAGCGCTTGAACTCATGACCCTGAGATCAAGGCCTGAGACGAAATCAAAAGGATGCTTAACTAACTAAGCACCCAGGCATCCTATGAGCTGAAAGACTTTTTCACTCCAGTCCAGGTTCCACCATGTAGAGTTGCATGGCTTCAATCTCTCTGAGATGTGGATTAATCCATCTGCCAAAAGGTAAAGTCACAGTGTGATGAGCCTATCTGCATATGGAGATACACAAATATCTACATGTGCCTCTGACACATGGTAGCAGCAGCTGAGGAGACAGAGGACAGTGAGGAATTATAGTGTCATGAAGTAAGGGAGGCGGAGAGAGAATACGATCAGAAAAGTAGCTCTCCCACTTCAAAGTGCAAGAGTATAAGATGGTGGCCCTTGGAGATTATAAATGGAACTGTCCCCACTGAACAGAGAATGATGTATTGAAAACTAAGTAAACAAAGTCATTTTTACTAGAAATCCACCCAAAATATCTGAGGCACAAGTTCTAGACATCACAGCTTTCACTAGCAGGCATTTTGAGGACCCAGTGGCACTGGGCAGAGAATACACCTAGGAATTGGCATCCTGTCCCCAAGGCCTACCTGTGCTGTCAGGCATCCTTCAGGTAGTGAAGATGACACATCTGGCTCCAATCCTCCATGACACATGTCACTGATGCAGGCCAGGCTTGACAAGGGGGCCTAACACAGAGGGTAAAGCAGCAGAGAGTGGCTGGGATGCGCCCTTGGCCACTAAAGTGGCCCTGGGCCTCCTCCAGGTACATCCTCACCTCTGAAGGGTCCACTGAAGCCCAGAGACAGCTGATCTACATGGCCCAGGGCTAAAGTGCAACTTCTCTGAGATAATGCCAATAAGAGAACACAAAATGAGACTGCACGTCGCGTGCCTTTGGCTGGAAACCAGAAACCCTCACTTCTAATCCTGGTTTTCCATCTGACCCTTGGAAGCACTGATACATTTCTTTTCCAAGTGCAGGATGTTCTTCATATTTGAGGCAGGGCATCCCCATGTCTGTAACACCCGTCAGCGGGTGATTGGAGTATTATGGAATCACTTTAGAGAGAACCCATTTCTCTTTTCCTAGGCCAACATCATTTGTATGAAAATAATCACTGCCACCATAAGGACACAATATGACACTAACTACAACCTCCAGCAAAGGCAGCATCCGTTCATAGCATACTCAACAGCCCTCCTGCCTCAAACAAAACCATCATCAACCATGGCCACCACGAAGCAAGAACTATCAGCTGGAAAGCCAGTGATATTTGACAAGCAGGTGTCTTGCTACAGACCTGAAAATTACTTGTAGATCAGTAGCTTTTATAAATCATCTTCTATCCTTTTGCTTTTAACAAGCCACCCCCCCCAAAAAAAAAAAACACATATTCATGATAAAGAATTCAAACTAAACAGAAGGGTGGAAAGTGAAAAGTACTTTAATTTCTTATACCTCTCCAGAAATGTTCTGTGTATACGGCCATTTTCTTCCACATCTTTCCCCCCTCACCTTGGTTATTTGTTCGTATACTTCCAGACCCTCCTACCTGAGTATACAGAGCTCCAGCTTCCCAGAGTCTCCTAATCCCATGAAACCCCATGCCTTCTGAGACAGTGGCTGTTCCATGGTAACAGGATAACAATCACATAAGTTTGGAGAGAGCAGACTCATACATCTAAGTGGCCTTCTCGATGGTAGAAACACATATTCCTTGAGTATCCCACATGCACAGTTGACCACCAAGTGTTTCACGGCATCTCCTTCCCTTGTTTCAACCCAAAACATTTTTTTCATGGGCCCCTTAACACTGTATTGTGCAACATGATCCCTCTTCTTGCATTATTCCCTGCCTTGGCCAAATCATTTCCTACCCATCCTTCCTCAGGAAAATGCCATCTGACATGACCATTCCCCACTCTTAGATCGCCCTGGGCCCAGAATGATCTCCATTCCAGGCAACATTGTCGCAGAGCCACACCCTCTCCTCCACAGGAGCCAGCTGGTTTCATGAAATGTTTGTGGTGTGCTTACTTCCCGTGCTTCCCCACTGGCCTCTAAGCTGCATGAGAGCATGGGCAGTGTCTGCCCATTCATCACACCAAGAGGTGCTCTGTAAATATCTACTAAATCAATATATGGCAGTGGGGTCCCCTAGAGCCCAACTCTACAAATGTCATCCCAGCCACTACAGTGGAGAAATGTGCTTCTCCTGAACACACTGCAGGGATCTTTCTGATGAGGTGAAAGCCTTTCTGCATCGTGAATCTTTACCTCCTTCCTTACTCACTTGTGCTGATTCTGGTACGGCAGGTTTGCAGGATTAAATGTGGAATGGTCTCATCTCCTGACAGAAATATCGCCAACGTGTGAGCAGTTGGTACCCACTGACATTCTGATGTAGAATTTGCTTTACATTTTAAAAAAAGGCTTTCTGCTGCAACATTTATTTTGATCGGGGGAAGAGATTGGGAATGTTTATGTAAAATAAGACTAGTTTTCATTTATGATGGATTTTTGCATGCTGCGAGGAAGATGACACACTGACAAAACAGAGCCTTCCATTTGCCGCACATGTGAAGTGTGCCTGCCCACAGGCATGATGCAGCTAACGGAACACTCTGGCACGGCCAGTGGGGTGCATCAGTGGTGTACAGGATACAATATAAAGAGGCAGGTATCCCAACGGTTGTGAAGTCAGTGTCAGGGTTGCATGCTGACTTGCTCATCTTACCAGCTGAGTTATCCTCAGCAGGTCCCAAAGCTTCAGTATCTCCTCCGTGAAATGGGAACAATGAGTGCTCCTGCCTCACTGGCCTGTACATAGGACCAGATTGTATTAAATAATGCTTGTGCCTGTACATAGCACATTATCTAGAGGGTAAAAACTAATAGAGGGAGACATCTGTGGACTAATGAGGTGAGTGTTTCCAAGGACAATGGGTAGTGCATCCTGGACACAAGGTTCCATTAGTTTGGAGCTACAAAGAGGGGAAGCAGTATGAGAAGTGAAAAGGAAGAAGGCTTCCTTCGTACCCTGCCAAGGGTGGTGTCCTCCTGAAAGTCCTGGATCCCAGACAAAAGGAAAGCAAAGAGCAAGATTTGAAGCCCTATAATTGACGTTGTCAACTGACATTGACATTAAGTTTCTCAGCAGCCACGTGGTCTGAGTAGCAGGGCCTGAACCTACAGGGGCCACCCGTGTGTCTGATTATGATGAGTGAAAGAAGGGCAGGTGTGAGGATCAGGGATCCCACGGCTTACAGAAGGTGCTCATTGGCTCCCGACACCCACGAGCAATTATAGCTCCACACTGTTTGCTGTTCGTTGAATTTCTGGATGTAATCTCCAGTAATAAAAGGGTTTACAAGGTGCAAGAGAAAAGTTACCTTGTTCAGTGTCAGAGATATGCCCAGGAAGAAGCCACACCACTGCACTTCCCAGTATCATTCTTATAACAATACTAACAAAGGGGACACTTAGTCAGCTTTTACAACATACTAGCACCATGCTGATGGTTTAACAGCGCTTTATTTAATCCCCACAAACCATGGGGGGAGAGGTGCTGTCATTATGCAACACCCCTGCTATCATCTCCAGTGTGCTGAAGGCAGCTCCCTACTCTCCCTCCCCATCAAAGACAGATCAGAAAGCAAGCTCTGATGAGTGATGTTAGCATAAGAAGGACTTTGAATTCCCACTATGTCATCAATATTTTTTAAAGTAAATCACTTATCAGCTCTGGCTCTCTATGATTATTTTGACATTGCACAAATGTGGGGACACCAACTGAAAAAAAAAAAAACCATTAGCAATCATTCTTGTTCTTACATTGTCCTTTACTGCCTGGGCACTTGCTTTCAGAATTCCTCTTAGCCCAGATTCAGCTCCTGACCTATTGCAAGCCTCCATCTCAATTTCTATTATTCATAAAAACAGAGAGAGATTACAAAATACAAATAGACCATGGAAGTATTATCTTATTAGGCATATATCTAAAACTGTTGTCTCCTCGGGCAACCTGGGTAGCTTAGTGGTTTAGCGCTGCCTTCAGCCCACTGCGGGATCCTGGAGACCCGGGATCGAGTCCCACATCGGGCTCCCTGCATGGACCCTGCTTCTCCCTCTGCCTGTGTCTCTGCCTCTCATGTATAAATAAATAAAATCTTAAAAAAAAATAAAACTGTTGTCTTCAAAAGCAGCACTCCCTCCTAAAAATCATATTCAAACAGAAGTAGAATGGACAGACCAATAAGCAGAAAAAAACTCCAAAACCCCACGCACTAATTCATTTGTGATGACCTGTAGTAATGTAGAGTTCAGGTAGCAATGTAGTAAAGCCGGATTCAGGAAGTAATATAATAATGCAGGATTCAGGTAGTAATGTAGTAATACAGGATTCATACAGTAATGTCATGCTAAATTCAGGGAGTAATGTAGTAAAGTAGGATTCAAGTAGTACTGTAGTAATGCAATATCCATATAGTAACATAGTAAGTAGGATTCAGGGAGTAATGTAGAAATGTAGGACCCAGGGAGTAATATAACGTAGCATTCAGGAAGTAGTAGAGTAATGCAGGATTCAGGTAGTCATATAATACAGAACTCAGTTCCGTTCAATGGATAATCTTTTCTATTCCATCTCCTCTACTAAGTTCCCAAGGGGATGAAAAAACAAAAAACAAAAAAACAAAACAAAACAAACATCTTCAAGTTCCAGGGGAGAGAGACAAATGAAAAAGAAAGCACTACACTGTCGGACATAGGACAGGTGGCTGTTCGAGAGTGGAGGGCTGAGCCAGAAGGAAGGGTGAAGCACCAGGGAAGCTCTCAGGAAAGGACCAGCCTGGCCATGGGGTTCAAGGAGAGCAGACCTGGGGGGGACAGCAGAGCCTAAGGAAAGGCTGCTAGGAGAACTGGAGTCCTCAGACCGTGACCGGGAGAGGGAGGATAGGAAACGGGCATCCTGGGATCCCTGGGTGGCTCAGTGGTTTAGTGCCTGCCTTTGGCCCAGGGCGCGATCCTAGAGACCCGGAATCGAATCCCACGTCGGGCTCCCGGTGCATGGAGCCTGCTTCTCCCTCTGCCTGTGTCTCTGCCTCTCTCTCTCTCTCTCTCTCTCTCTCTCTCTGTCTCTCATGAATAAATAAATAAAATCTTTAAAAAAAAAAAAAAGGAAACAGGCATCCATTTGTGGGTGCATGTGCCCTTCACCCTACACACAAAGCTAAAGGGAGGGGTGAGGCTGGGCCTGGGTTCTGGGGCAGAGCCACATCACATCAGGAACCCACCTCAGGAAGAGAAGGTTGGAAATGGCTTTGGTGGGAGGAGCCAAAGAGCATCAATCAAGTGTCTCCATGTGCCAGATGCTGTGCTGGGCACTGCACAGTGGTGCTCCATACCCTACACATGGGGAAACTGAGGCTCACAGAGTTAATTGCTCTAGTTCACCAAGCTGGCACTCCCTGACCGTGATGCCAGTCAGGCCCACCACGCTCCAAAGACACCTGATGGCTCTAGAAGAAGCCTGGTGATGGACCAGAATGGAGATAGTGGCTCCTGCCTGGGTCAGTGCCCAGGGTGAAGGTCACTGGAGGAGCACCGAAGGACTTCAGAGAGCCTAAGGAAGGGGCTATAAATTCCTCTCTCACTTGCTTTTTAGAAAACTGCCCACTAACATCCAAAGTCGTTGAGTCTTACCCTGTTCAGTGTGCCAGACCTGATCTAGTCCAGAGGCCATGGAAGGTGTGCCTTGGAATTCCGTCATAGTAGGTTGTGAAGGATGGTGGTCCCCACCACTGCCTATGGCGCATGGGTTAGTGGCAGGTGAGGTGATGCAGCCAGGGTTCTCAGTACAGAGTAATCATCTCATCTGTTTATTTGCTCATTCATTCATGCATTTATTCATTCATTCATTCAACAAGCACAACTTCTGTGTTAAGCATAAGCCTAAGCATTAATGGGCCACCGTGGGCGCAGGACACCCTTCTTCCACCAACACCACTTCTGAAAAAATATAGACACAAACCCATCATATACACATGCACATCTATGCAGACCTATGTTGGTGTCATGCATACACACACATACACATATACACACACACAGGTGTGAAGGAACCGCCACAAGAACATGAACAAACCCTGAATGTTAAGACCAAGTTAGTTATTCCGTGACACAAAAATGTGATTTCTGAATTGGAAGACAGAAACTGTGAGTACTTTGGGGTGACAGCTGTGGAATCACCTCAGCAGCACTAGTTAGTGGGTATCTTGCCAAACACTTTGGTCCTGCCACTCTCGCACTGACACAACAGGGGTTGGGAAAGGTCACCTGGCCCTGGTGAGGATGGTGGAGCCAAAAGGCCATGGGGTGAGGGTGATCTTTTCCCTGGCCCACAGCAGTATGTTCAGACCTGCCCCTCTGATTCTGACGCCTGATTCCAATTCATCGCCACAGCACCCCCACACTCAGCTAGGGTAGGGAGACAAACAGGAAAGCAAGTTCAAGCCTATTCCGAAAGCTTCAGTTCAGCATTCGGAGGAGAAAACACACCATTCAGAGTCAAAATTTGTTTCTGATTTCCTGGAGCCTATCGGTCTGTCTCTCTCTCATACACACACACACACACACACACACACACACACACACACAAAAGAACCAAATTTTTTAAAATTTGCCTTTCTCTTTCTTGTTTGGCTCTCTTTCTTCTTCTCTTTTCTTCCACAGTTGTATTGAGAAATAATTCACATACTACAGCATATGTTTCAGGTGGACAGCACGATGGTTTACTTTGAGATGATTAGTGCAATAGGTTCAGCTAACATCAACTCTGAATGATCCTTGACTCCTGACATTGGTATCTGTGCATCTGAGGAATGGGGCTCCTCTTCCAAGTTTACTTTGCCAAATTTGACTTTACAGGTTTGCCTTGGCAGACACAGCTCTTCACTAGTCAGCCCAGTTTGGGTTTCTGGGTGTGTCTACTGGTAATATGTTTGGGCAGGTGGGACCTGCTATTTTGGTCTATTTTTAGGCAAGGCAACTCTGAGGACCGAGACAGGGGTGTGCCTGGCTGAGAACAGATGGGCAGGACCCCTGCCTTGGCTCTCCGCCCACGTGAGGCTGCAGGATGGCCTCCTCAGGGGCCTGGGTTCTCCGGCTGGCCTTACAGGATGACCGGGACCTGGTGCTCTATTAGGTAGTAGGGAGGGCTATGAATTAGCTTCCCAGGCCCTGGCAGGGGATCAGACCACAGCCCAGAGCTTGTACAGCTCATTGTTTGGGGGTCCAGATCAGGCTGGGGGGTGCACGCAGTTCCCAGGTCAGGGGAGGCCACCAGTTTTGCTCTGTACACGCAGGAGAAGCCACAGGCTATGCTCTCTGTGCAGAGCGCCAGTGTAGGTAGAGCTGCTGAACGGGCGCCACAGCTTCCCCTGTGCTCTGCTGGGCTCCCTGGTCGGACAGGCTGGAGACTGTCACCAGCAATGGTCGCAGCTACAAAGCAGATTCCCTGCCAGAACGCAGTGGGAGAAGCAGCTCTGCAACCAGTCAAGCTCTCTGTTGTCGTGAGTCCAGCCTACCTGCAGCCCCAGTCCCCTGCTGATCAGGGCCACTGGCTTTGCTCTGCCGGCCCTTGTCTGGGCTCGAGTGCCACTGGGCCACAGGGCTTCCAGGAGCTGTGAACAGCCCCCTGGTCAGCTGGGCCTGCAGCTGGGTGGGGGCTAGGTCTCAGCCCCTCGCCTGGGCGGGAGGTGGGGGGGACCATCCAGACTACTCTCACCTTCCCAAACAGGCTCTCAGGGTAGGAGGGGCCAGGAGCTGCCCTCAGCCTTAGCTATGAATCAGTCTTCTTGCCTGTGCACAGCCTGGGGGGCCTGCACACCCAGTCCTGGCTTTGCCCTGCGGGGAGCAGCTCCACCATCCTGTCTCTTGAGCCCAGCTTCCAGGAGCTGGGGCCAGCCGTCTGGTCACATGGGGCCAGGAGGCACCCCCCGCAGCAGGTGGGGCTGTGACTCAGCACCCTGAGTGTGAGCAAAGCTGCACCACACCAAGTTCTCAGGTCACAGTGCACCCATCCAGGTGGTTCTGCAGAGGAGCAAAGCTGCTGGTTGGGGTTGCTAGGCATGAACTCAGTCTGCCAAGACCCAGTGCTGGTCCTTGCAAGCCCCTGCCCCTTCTTCATCACAGTCAGATTCCTAGGGGCTGGGCCCCAAAGAGTTGCCGGCAATCCCAGCAGTGTGAAGTCAGAGGAGGGGCTCCCACAAAGTGCCCCACAATGCTTGGAAGGCCGGTTGCCACCCTGGGCTCTCTTTTCTGGCTAGAGGAAGCAGAGGCTCCAGGTGAGGGGGGCGGGCACCTCCTGGTGTGGTGCTGCACTGGCAGGGCTGGGGGGGTGTCACCATGTAGCTGCTTCTCTTACCCCCAATGCTGTCTTGGTCTCTGTGGTGCAAGAGGTGCTTCCCCCTCACCTCCACTTCCAGGTTACTCTCACTGGTACCTTTTTCTTAAATACAGGTTAGTGGTTCTCATGAGAGGGAGCAAAGTCAGGGAAAACCTATGTCACTGTCTTGGTGATGTCACTTTTAACACAGCTTCCTTAAAAGGTTCATGAGCCTTCTTGCACATCAAATGGCTCTTGGAAAACAACGTTTTAATGATTTCCGTGTAAACAAATCAGAAACATATGGATTAAATTTCCCTTAAAATATATATTTGTAATTAAGGGGAAAAGTGCTTGGCAAAGTCCGTTTTACGATTTATCCAACCTAACATGTGAAAAATAGTTTGAGACATCTGACAAACCCAAACCCAGCAATCTTGACCATCCCTTACAGTAGCACACATACTCTGTTTCTATGCAGGGGACTCAAGTCCACCTCACCAGACCTCTGCCCTTCCCCGGGCTTTTTAGAAAAACCTATTAGATTGTAGCAGACAGGCTGAATCCTTGGGCTCTACAGTGGTAGTTATGGTTCACCCTTTCCCTAGCCTGGTTTCATTTTCAGGGGCTATGCCCACCCCTTGACCATCCCCCCAACCCCGCACACATGGGAGACCTTTGCAGCCCACTCTGCTGAGGAAGTTAAGAAGAGGAAGGGGTGGCCTAGGTCATGTCCTCCAATTCAACCTCCTCCCACCTCTTCCAGGCAGTCCACCTCTCCCTGCTATCTCCCCCTTTCTGTCCTAAGCCAACATATGGAGACTTTGTATTTCTTGAATCAAAAATGTTTGCAGGGCTGAGATGCAGAAGGTGCATGAGTCAGCAGCTCCCCCAGGTCATGCAGAAACCTCAGGTCATTGAAATTATTAGGCTGCATGTCATGGAGGAAAAAGAAATGAAGGCTGGCCAGAGACTAGCCTCTGGAGCAAGTTCTTGGGTCCCACTACAGTGGCGGCCTTGTGCTCTGGCAGTGCCCAGAGAGAATCAGAGCTTCAGATGGGCCTAGGGCTGATGTTCTCAGCCTGAACAAAAATATTCTTATATCCCAAGGTGTCCAGGAAGTAACTGAGGCCCAGGCACAGGGGTTGAGGGACCAGGTCCTTCTTCTCTCAACGCTCATATCCAGAGAGGCAGCAGAGTAAGCTGGACTCATCAGAAAATTGAGGTCTACCCTGGTATGAGCCTTCCTACCTGTATGACCTAGAGTAAGTCATTGTTCTATTCTGATCTTTATTTTTTTTAAGATTTAATTTATTTATTTATTTATTATTTATTTGAGAAAGACCATGAGAGCAAGAAAGAGCATGAGCGGGGGGTGGAGGGTGGGGGGAGAAGTGGATTCCCCAAGGCTCGATCCCAGGACCCTGAGATCATAACCTGACTGAGCCACCCAGGTGCCCCTCTACTGTGATCTTTAGTTTCTTCATCTGAAAAACAGAGGCAAGAACACTGCCAAACCACTCTCCTGTGGCTGAAGAGGGAAGAAAACAAGGCCAAAGTGGTAAAATGATGAAAAAGTTTAAACCAACTAATTTCTAAAATTCATGTTTTTCTTAATCCAGCCTATAACTGCTGAAAAAGAAGCTACGACCTCTCCTCTCTTCTGCTTGGTCTAAAATTACTCAGAAGCTACAGGCTTCTTTTCCTCCCCACTAACCCCCACCCAAATTACAGAGTCATTTGTGTTTACTATTATCTGTAGGCATCTTTGTAACCCAGCACCTTTTCTATCCTGCTATTATCACCTGACTTTCTTCTGTGTCAGGAGTAGCACCTTTACTTCATAGTGATGAGGAAGGGGGAAGTAGGGGAGCCAAGAGGGACAGGAAGTAGGGGGAAGACCCCCAGATTAGAATCTAAAAGCCCCAAACAATACAGAATCACAGAACATGCATTTCTGCTCTTCAGTAGCTATAAGAGAAGATAGAAGCAGAGGCTTACAATCCAAATCCCTGTCTATTTCCAGGTCTTGGGCTTCGAGTGCTTGAGAACAATTGCTCTCAGTCTACCAGCCCAGGCACTGAGGTGGCACGCAGTGCAGAGAGGACACAGTGAAAATGCCTGGTTCTAATCCTGCTTCTACTTCAAGTCCCTCCTGTCTTAACCATAACTGCCCCTGAGAACTGAACAAAGTCATATGGCCGTAACAATAACAGGGTGTGATGGCCTATGTCAAATACCAGCCTCCTCTCATTATCTGACCCCAACTCCGTGATATGGGTCTTCTCTTTCCCTCCAGCAGATGACAGGAGCCAACATCAGTGGGCTAGCCACTGTTCCCCAGCCCACATGGGCATTATTCTTACAGTGCTCACTGCAATCCCATAAGGCTGGCACTGGTATTACACTCATTTTATAGCTAAGGATGCTGAGGATCAGCGGGGAAGAGAAACTTGCCCAAGTTCGCGTACTGGGCAGTCACTGTACGCCAGGCTTCCTTCTAAAAGCTTAATCCACTCTGCAACCCCCTGAGTCAGGCCACAGGGATTATCATTTCCAAAGCACATTTGGGGAAAATGAGGCACAGGCATTTTATGCAGTTGCAGAGGCACCAGCGGGGAAAGTCATGGTGCAGGACCCTCTCCAGGCTGGCTCTGGGAGTGGCACTGGCCTCTGGCTGCCCTTCTTCTCCACCATTTTCCAAGCCTTATTCTCAAGCTTTCTTGGAGAGTCTGTGAGCCACCCAATGTACTTTCATAGAGTTTCTTTTCCATTTAAATCAGCCAGGATATGTTTTTTGTTGCTTGCAAACACCACGAGAACAGCCAGGTAGGGTAGACTTCTCACAGTCTAAGAGGCAAGGACACTGGTATCCTCCAGCTCATCCCCCATCTCTGGAAAACCCAGTAAGTGAAGAGCATGGTGCTTGGGGCAAAGTGGAGCACCAGGCTGAAGCAGCAGGGTGCCCTGCCCTCAGAGAGCTCCAAGTGGAAAAGGAAAAATAAAGTATGCAGTGGACTTCTGGAATACAGCAATGCTGGAACAAAGAAATAAACCAACGTCACATCACAAAAGATGCACAGGCTAGGGATACCAGGGCAGTCATTCGGCAACATCTCTTAAAGAGGTTTCCTGAAGAAGTTGCTACATTGGGCACCATGAGAACCCTAAGACACATTTCTAAAAACTGCAGTATGGCTCTTTGAATTCCCATGGTTAGTTGGACTGCTTTCCCACGTGTCATGAACTCTGAGACTCCAGTCTCTTGTAGGGCTTACGAGAAAGGCACCTCAGGCACAAGCAGATGCTGACCTAGTTGAATAACCTGGTTGCAAGGCCCAGCCAAGGAGGTGAAAAGCAGATTGCAGAAAACAGGTAGATTTTCCCAGTTACATTCAGCTGTGACCAGAAGCTACGCCCAGGAGCACAGTGCACAGCAGCTCCTAAGAAAATATCAAACCTCTCTGCCATGGACCCGCTCTGCTATGTCCAAGCCGCCCAGAAAGCACATCCCGTATTAGTTTCCTCTGTTGGGGCAAGATTTCTAACCTAAGAATGTCACAGCCAGCCAACGACCGAGCTCCAAGCACGTGTTCCGAGTACATGTCATCAATAACTAGATCTGAGTTGGCGGGCCCTCTTAACATGAAATACATTTCTGCAGCTTGAAAAGGAAAAAAAGACTGTTTGAGGCTGGTTTGAATTAGGTGGAATGGAGGCAGGAATTTTCCTGAAGTCTCCTCCTCTCTCCCTTGGGCAGCTACTCACTGCTTGGCAGAAACAAGACATAGCGCCTGGCTGACCTTGGTCCATGACCCCACAGCCTCTCTGAGGGACCACCAAGTCTGGGCAGGGGTGGTAGGCAGGCCCCACAAGGGCTGTTGAAATTGACTTCAAATATTATTACCTACCTTCACGGGCTCAAGCAATCTCTTAGGATACTGCCTAGCGAGCCTCGTAGCCATGATTCCGCAGCCTATGTGATCAATGGCAGAGCTGGTCCCTAATGTGTTGCTGCCATCGAAAGGTACAATTATGCCTTTAAAGCTCAAGGTGCAATTAAATCTCTATAATGGTGCTAATGGCTCGAGCAACCTTGAAGCAGCTGCCATATTTTAAAAGATCGTTCTGAATTGCTTTATGTCTGAAACTGCTCTGTAAAATCTTGTTAATTTTTCATCTTCAGTTGAGAATGTATTTAATGCTGAGAGGATGGCTTCCTTCCAGCCACACTGCACAGAAGGGGGCTTCCTTCCTCAGCCGACAGGATCGATCACCCTGGAGGATTAGGGCAAACTCTCCTGGATGAGGTTGATCTCAGTTCTCTAAGGCTTGGGTTCTAGGGGATCTGCCCTAAGGAAGAGTCCAAAGTGAAGATTAGGTCACAGGATACAGTCTAGTCCAGAGCCCACTAGGGACAGTTCAGATTGGCATCACTGAGAGAGAGAGAGAGAGAGAGAGAGAGAGAGAGAGAAATACAATTTATATTCACGGTATTTTCCAGTAATAACAATGGTGGCTCAGATATACTGAGCACTTTCTGTGAGCAACCCTTGTTGCTAAGGCTGTGCACACATCACTCCAGAACCTCACAGTAACCCCGGGAGGAGGTAATATCCTTATCCCTATTTGACAGAAAGGGAAACCGACACTTGTGGCAACAAAGCTACCTTCTTAGGATCACGAAGCCAGCCAGGGGAAGAATAGGACTCAAACCCAGAGCCCTTCTCTGGACCACTGTAGTTGATGTGATGCTGAAACTGGGTGGGTGAAAGAAACCAGCCCCAATGTTTCTGAAACCTTGATGGCAGACAATGGAACAGCATTTTATTTTGAAGATGCCATGGCATTCTGATTTATTTTTCAGGGACGATGGCTCTTTGTTTACGAGTCTCCCAGATCTAATGAGGCAGAGCAAACTCCTACCCACTGATGGTGAGGATGAGGGAGGAACATCCTTAACTCAAACGCATTGTTAACATCATCTTGTGAGGTTTAGCTCTCACACCCACCCCAATAATGTGGACACAATTATTATCCACATCCTAGACATGTAGAAACTAAAGTCTAAAGAGACAAGGTGGCATGCCAAAGGGTGCAGCCAGAGAGATGGAATGCAGGACCAACCAGAGCCAGTCTGAGGCCAGAGCCCATCCCTGACCATTATAATTCCAACTTACATGGGCAGATGAGAATTTTGGGGAAAGAACTCCAGAGTCTACGTGAAGGCTGAATTTGAGTGGCTTCTACATCAAGCCTGAACACAGGGGGCCCCATTAAGATCCATCTGGCTTTGTACTCTAAGAAAAGACCACAACTGATTCTGTTGCAACCCTAGGGGCTCCCAAACCCATAAGAGCATTATAAGGAATGGGAGGGAAGAGAGAAAGACTATACCAGAGGTCAGTAAACTACAGCTTGCAGGTCAAACTTAGCCATCTGTTCTTGTAAATAAATGGATGAAAGATCTAAATGTGAGACAAGATTCGATCAAAATCCTAGAGGAGAACACAGGCAACACCCTTTTTGAACTCGGCCACAGCAACTTCTTGTAAGATACATCCATGAAGGCAAAAGAAACAAAAGCAAAAATGAACTATTGGGACTTCATCAAGATAAGAAGCTTTTGCACAGCAAAGGATACAGTCAACAAAACTAAAAGACAACCTACAGAATGGGAGAAGATATTTGCAAATGACATATCAGATAAAGGGCTAGTTTCCAAGATCTATAAAGAACTTATTCAACTCAACACCAAAGAAACAAACAATCCAATCATGAAATGGGCAAAAGACATGAACAGAAATCTCACAGAGGAAGACATAGACATGGCCAACAAGCACATAAGAAAATGCTCTGCATCACTGGCCATCAGGGAAATACAAATCAAAACCACAATGAGATACCACCTCACCCCAGTGAGAATGGGGAAAATTAACAAGGCAGGAGACCACAAGTGTTGGAGAGGATGCGGAGAAAAGGGAACCCTCTTGCACTGTTGGTGGGAATGTGAAATGGTGCAGCCACTCTGGAAAACTCTGTGGAGGTTCCTCAAAGAGTTAAAAATAGACCTGCCCTACGACCCAGCAATTGCACTGTTGGGGATTTACCCCAAAGATACAGATGCAATGAAACGCCGGGACACCTGCACCCCGATGTTTCTAGCAGCAATGTCTACAATAGCCAAACTGTGGAAGGAGCCTCGGTGTCCATCGAAAGATGAATGGATAAAGAAGATGTGGTTTATGTATACAATGGAATATTACTCAGCCGTTAGAAATGACAAATACCCACCATTTGCTTCAATGTGGATGGAACTGGAGGGTATTATGCTGAGTGAAGTAAGTCAATCGGAGAAGGACAAACATTATATGTTCTCATTTATTTGGGGAATATAAATAATAGTGAAAGGGAATAAAAGGGAAGGGAGAAGAAATGGGTAGGAAATATCAGAAAGGGAGACAGAACATAAAGACTCCTAACTCTGGGAAACGAACTGGGGGTGGTGGAAGGGGAGGAGGGCGGGGGGTGGGGGTGAATGGGTGACGGGCACTGAGGGGGGCACTTGACGGGATGAGCACTGGGTGTTATTTTGTATGTTGGCAAATTGAACACCAATAAAAAATAAATTTATTATTAAAAAAAATTTAGTGGCACTGTGCCCCATCTGCTGATGGATGTAGTGTCTATGGACACTTTTGTGCCAGAACAGCAGAGCCTAGTCATGGTAACAGAGACTCTATGACCCTCAAAGCCTAAGTTAGTTACTATCTTGCCCTTGACAGAAAAGGTTTGCTGGCTCCTGGATTGCATGTTAGATTGCTTGATGCAAACACCAGCTATGGAAACAGCAAGCCATCCCTAGGCAGAACAATCACACCTTACCTATCCAGTGGATGCTGACACACCCAGCTTGCAATCGTATTTTTCAAAAAACACAATACCCCAAACCATCAGGTGCTGTCCCCCATACCCTCTGTTCCCCACCCTCCAACAGGAGCAGCAGCAGTGAGTCTTACCTTTGTTGTACATGTTCGTGGGCACTTGGACATCACTCAGACTGATGTTCACAGGCAAATTATTAAAATGGTCATTTGGGGCTAAGATGAATTCTTTCCCCAGCTCCAAAAAATTACCATCTTTGTCCCTTTCATTTATCAGCACAGCATTGAAGTATTCATACTGCAAGAAAAGGTTAAAAAGCATTACTTGTGGCTTAGTTGAAGGAGACTGGAAGTAAAAAAAAAAATAACAAGTAAATCTATACTCATAGCCATACTTGCTACAGAAAAATAGCAAAGCCAGGTAAGGGTGTCAGCAGCAGCAAAAGGGCTGTGTTTACATATGGTGCTCAGGGATGGTCTTGGTGCTATGGTGACACTCATGCGGAGACTGAAGGACAGGAGGAATAGGCTGTGTGGGGCCCTGGGGGAAGCACCCCAGGCAGAGGAGATAGGACAGGCAATGATGGGAGGGTGCTGGCACATGACACAAATGGCTGTCTCATCACCATCCTAGTCACTGTCACTGTCATCATCATCTAACATACACAGAATGCTTACTTTGTGCTAGACATTATTCTAAGTTCTTTTCTTTTGTATTTATTTATTTATTCATTAGTGGAGGGGGAAGGGTAGAGGGAGAGGGAGAGAAAGAATCTTAGGCATACTGAGCATGGAGCCTGACTTGAGGCTTGATTTCACAATCCTGAGATCATGACCTGAGCCAAAATCAAGAGTCATATGCTTAAATGACTGAGCTACCCAGGTGCCCCCTTAGTGCTTTTCATGTGTTAACTCACTGAATTCTTCTAACAATTCTATCAAGTAGGTTTCATGAGTATTCTCATTTCATCAACAAAGAAATTGAGGTAGAAAGAACTGATATATCTGTTAAAGATTACACAGCTGATGAGCAGAGCCAGAAGTCAAACACAGGCAGTCTACTTTCAGAGTTTATGCTCTTTTCTACTGAGCAGTATTCCAAGATGGCAGGTACAGTTGGAATTAGTAGACTGAGAATTTAAAACAACTATGATTAATATACTAAAGGAACTAATAGGAAAAGTAGAAAATAGGTAAGAACAGATGGATAATATAAGCAGAGAGATGAATATTCTAAAGAAAATCCAAAGGAAATTCAAGAAATCAAAAATACTGTAACAGAAATGAAGATTGCCTTCAATAGCTCATTAGCAGACTGGACACAGCCAAGTAGGTAATGAGTGATCTTGAAGATATGTTAAAAGACACTTTCCAATCTGAAAAGTAAAGGGAAAGGAACATTCAAGAACTGTGCAATTACAAAAAGTATAACATATATGTGATGGGATTAACATTAGGAGAAAAAATAGATAAAGGAACAGAAGGAATATTTGAAGTAATAATGGCTAAGAATTTTCCAAAATTAATGACAGACACCATACCATAGATCCAAGAAGCTCAGAGACCACCAAGCAAAGGAATATAAAGAAATGTATGCCTAGGAATAATATATTCAAACCGAAGGAAAAAAAAAAAGAAGACCAAAAAAAAATCTTGAAAAAGCCAGAGAGGGGGAAAAAAATCTTACATAGAGAAGAACAAGGATAAGGATTATGCCACATTTCTCTTCAGATACCATGTCAGCAAGAAGAGAGTGAAGTAAAATACTAAATACTAAGTATTCAGAGAAAAGGCCCACCAACCTAGAATTCTATATCTAGCAAAACTGTCTTTCAAAAGTGAAAGAGAAATAAAGACCTTTTCAAACAAAACAAAATTTTAAGAAATTTTGAGGGAATAGACCTGCCTTGCAAGAAATGGTAAAAAGCTCTTTAAGAATAAAGAAAATGATATAGATCAGAAAAATCTGATTTACATAAAGAAGACTGTTAGAGCAGGAATAAATGAAGTAAAATAAAATATTCATTTTCTTATTCTTTATTAGTTTCAGAGGTAGAATTAGTGATTCATCAGTTGTATATAACACCCAGCACTCATTATATCAAGTGCCCTCCTTAATGCCCATCACCCAATTATCCCTTCCCCCTCACCTTCCCTCCAGCAACCCTGAGTTTATTTCCTAGAGTTCAACATCTCTCATGGTTTGCCTCCCTCTCAATTTTTATCTTCCTTTATTTTTCCTTCCCTTTCCCTATGTTCATCTGTTTTGTTTCTTAAATTCCACATATGAGTGAAATCATATGGTATTCATCTTTCTGACTGATTTATTTTGCTCAGCATAATTCCCTCTAGTTCCATCCATATCATTGCAAGTGGCAAGATCTCATTATTTTTGATGGCCACATAATATTCCATTGTATGTATATATACCACTTCTTTATCCATTCATCTGTCAAAGGACATATGGGCTCTATCCATATTTTGGCTATTATGGACATTACTGCTATAAACATTGGGGTCTATGTGCCCCTTCAAATTAATATGTTTTTATCCTTCGGATAAATACCTTAGTGCAATTGCTGGGTCATAGGGTAGCTCTATTTTTAACTTTTTGATGAACCTCCATTCCAGAGTGGCTCCACCAGCTTGCATTCCTACAAATGGTGTAAGAGCATTCTCCTGTCTCCACATCCTTGCTAGCATCTGTTGTTTCCTGAGTTGTTAATTTTAGTCATTCTGGGGATCCCTGGGTGGCGCAGCGGTTTTAGCGCCTGCCTTTGGCCCAGGGCGCGAGCCTGGAGACCCAGGATCGAATCCCACATCGGGCTCCTGGTGCATGGAGCCTGCTTCTCCCTCTGCCTGTGTCTCTGCCTCTCTCTCTCTCTCTCTCTCTCTCTCTCTCTCATAAAAAAAAAAAAAATTTTAGTCATTCTGACTAGTGTGAGGTGGTATCTCATTGTGGTTTTGATTTGTATTTCCCTGGTACCAAGTGATGTTGAGCATTTTTTCATGTATCTGTTGGCCATTAATATGCATTCTTTGGAGAAATGTATGTTCATGTCTTCTGTCCATTTCTTGACTGGATTTTTTGTTTTTTGTGAGTTGAATTTTAAAAGTTCTTTATAGTTTTTGGATATTAGCCCTTTACCTGATAAGACACTTGAAAATATCTTCTCCCACTCCACAGTTTGCCTTTTAGGTTTGTTGACTGGTCATTCAGAATAGGGAGAGATAAATAGTTTCTAGGACAAATAAAAACTAAAGGAATTTGTGAATACTAAACCAGTCCTGTAAGAAATATTAAAGTAGATCCTTTGAGTGGAAAGCCCAAAAGTAAGGAAAAAACAGAAAGGAACAGAAACAATATACAGAAACAGTGACTTTACAGGTAATACAATGGCACTAAATTCATATCTTTCAATAATCACAGTGAATGTAAATGGATTAATTGCTCCAATCAAAAGACATAGCAGATTAGATTAGACAAAACAAAACAAAACAAGATCCACTGATATGCTGTCTACAAAAGACTCATTTTAGACGCAAAGATACCTCCAGATTGAGAGTGAACACATGGAGGGCCATTTATCATGCTAATGGATATAAAAAAAAAAAAGCTAGAGTAGCAATCCTTTTATCAGACAAACTAGATTTTAAAACAAAGACTATAATAAGAGATGAAGAAAGACACTATATTGTAACAAAAGGGTCAATCCAACATGAAGATCTAACAATTACAAATATTTATGCCCCTAACTTGGTAGCAGCCAAATATATAAACCAATTAATAACAAAATTAAAGAAACAATTGATAATAATACAATAGTAGTAGGGGACTTCAACATCTCATTCACAGCAATTATCATCAAAGCAGGAGATCAACAAGGAAATAAGGGCTTTGAGTGACACATTGGACCAGATGGACTTAACAGATATAGTTAAAGCATTTCATCCTAAAGCAACAGCATACACATTCTTCTTGTGTACATGGAACATTCTCCAGAATAGATCTCATACTAGGTCACAAATCAGGTCTCAGCCAGTATAAAATGATTGAGATTATACCATACATATTTTCAGACCACAATGCTTTAAAATTTGAAATCAGTCAAAAGAGAAAATATGGAAGGAACACAAATATATGGAGGTTAAAGAGCGTACTACTAAATAATGAATGGGTCAACCAGGATATTAAAGAAGAATTCAAAAAAATTCATGGACACAAATGAAAATGAAAACACAACTGTTCAAAATCTTTGGAATGCAACAAAAGCAGTCCTAAGAGGAAAGTATATAACAATACAGGCCTTTCTAAAGAAACATGAAAAGTCTCAAATACACAGTCTAACCTTACACCAAAAGAGCTGGAAAAAGAACACCAAATAAAGCCTAAATCCAGCAGGAAAAGAGAATTAATAAAGATTAGAGCAGAAATCAGTGATAAGAAGTTGTTTTCTTATTCTTAACTGACCAACAGATAAGTTCATTCAAAATAATAATAGAAATAAATTGTTGTGTGATATAGGTTACAGATAAGTGAAATGAATTATAGCAGTGTTATAGGAAAAAGAGCAAGGAACTGGGAATACTCTGTTAAAAGCTACCTGTAGTACCATGTACCATGGTACCTGTAGTACCAAGCTACCTGTACCATGAAGTGGTACAGGGTTATTTGAAAGTGGGTTTGAATTAGTTGTAAATGTATATTGCAAACTATGAAACAACCACTAAAATAATATTCAAAGGAAGCATAATTCATATACCAAGAAAGAAGAAAAAATTAATTCATATAAGATGCTCAATTAAATATGGGGAAGGCAAAAAAAAAAAAAATAGAAGACAGGAAGAAAAAGAGCCAGACAAGATCAACAAACAGAAAACAGGTACAAATATGGCAATATTAATTCAACTATATTGATAATCACTTTAAATGTGAATGGTCCAAATACAGCAATTAAAAAGCAGAAACTTTAAGAGTAAATGAAAAAAACAAGACCCTACTATATGTTACCTACAAAAAATTCACCATATATAGAAAAAAACAGATAGATTAGAAGAAAAGAGACAGAAAAGGATATACCATGCTAACACTAATTAAAAGAAAGCCAGAGTAGACACATTAATTTCAGACTTCAAAGCAAGTAAATTTACTAGGGAAAAGGATGGGCATTACAATGGTAATGGGTGATTTCTCCAAGAAGGGGTGATTTCTCCAAGAAGACATAAAATCCTTAGCATGTATACATCTAACAACATAGTGTTAAGATATGTGAGGTACAAACTGATAGAACTACAAGGAGAAGTAAATGAATGCACTATTATAGTTGAATACTTCAATACCCCTCTATCACCAATTGACAAATCCAGCAAGCAGAAAACTGGTAAAAATATAGTTAAACTGAATAGCCCCATCGATGATATAATTGACATGTGTAGGATACTTCATCCAACAACAATAGACAATACATTCTGCCTAAGCTCACATGGAACAATCACCAAGATAGATCATATTCTGGGCCACAGAGCACACCTTAACAAATCTAAAAGAATAGGAATCACACAATGTCTGCTTCTATATTACACTGGAATTAAACTAAACACCAGTAACAGAAAGATAGCTAGACAAATCCCAAAATATTTGGAGATCAAAGAATACTTCTAAAGAACACATAGGTCAAAAAAGAAGTCTTTTTTTAAGATTTTATTTATTTATTCATGAGAGACAGAGACAGAAAGAGAGAGAGGCAGAGACAGAGGCACAGGGAGAAGCAGGCTCCATGCAGGAAGCCTGACATAGGACTCGATCCCTGGTCTCCAGGATCCACCCTGGGCCGAAGGTGGCGCTAAACCACTGAGCCACTGGGGCTGCCCCAAAAAAGAAGTCTTGAGAAACTATAAGCTAAAAAAAATTAAAATACAACTTACTAAATTTGTGAGATGTAGCAAAAGCAAAGCTTAGAAGAAAATTTATACATTGAACACATGTATTAGAAAGAAAAAATAATTAATCATCTAAGTTTATACTTTAGAAAGCTAGAAAAAGAAGAGCAAATTAAATCCAAAATAACCAGAAGAGCAAATTAAAACCAAAATAACCAGAAGAAAAATAAAACTCAGTTTTTATTTGCAGAGCAGAAGTCAATGAAACTGAAAACAGGAAATCAATAGAGAAAATGAATGAAACCAAAGTTAGTTCTTTGAAAAGATTTCTTACAGTGAAAAGATATACAGAAAAATGAGCCAAGAGAATAGATCCCACAGGACAAAGTCCCCAGGAATCCAGATGCAGATTTCCAACAGTTATCTTCTGGTGCATAAGATGCACTAATTCTTCCAGTGATAAACTGTGCCAATACATTTAAAACACTTCCCACAGGGAGGCTTGATAAAGATGAAGTGCTAAGGACATTTATTGGGGCATGGTCATGTGACATATTATTATTTACCACTGTGACTTCTTGAATTTATAGAATTCTACACCCAGCACTGCAGAATACACATTCTTTTCCAGATCACACACTGGGCTACCAAACAAATCTCAATAGGTTTAAAATGACTGAAATCCACATAGTATGTTCTCTGATAACAATGGGCTAATTTTAGAAGTCAATATATGATAATGATATGAAAAATATCAATGATATCTAAGAAAAGATGGTATCTAGGAAAACCCCAAAGATTAAAAATTATTCAGCACACTACTTCACAATACATATGTCAAGGAAGAAAATGACATGGGAATTTGGAAAATATTTTGAAATGAATAATAATGAAAAAAATCAGTATTTTCCAGATACAGCTAAAACAGTTTAGAGGAAAATTTACAGATTATAAGCTTATAATAGAAAAGAAGAAAACTTTAAGATGAATAGTCAAAGATACTCTTGTAGAAAGATAGAAAAAGAAGAAATGAAACTCAATGTTAAAAGAAGGAATGAAATAGAGGTAAAAGCAGAAACCATAAAAATAGAAAAAATAACTGGAAAAAATCAATAATATCAAAAGTTGGTTCTTTAAAATGATTAATGAAATTTTAAAACCCTAACTAGATTGATGAAGAAAAATGTAAGGAAGTACAAAATACTAGTATCAGGAATAAAAGAGGAAACAATATTATAGATCCTGCAGATAATGAAAGGATAAAGAAATATTACAAACAACTTGATGCTAATATTTGATAACTTGAGTTAAATTCCAATTCCTTGAAGAACATAAACTACCAAAATGGACACAAGAAGAAATATAAAATATGAGTGGCTCTCTCTAAATATATATAAAGCACAAACCTGAGTTCAAAGTTACCAGTCAAACTAAAACAAACAGTTCCAGGTTGAGATGCCTTAAATGATGAGTTCTATCAAATATGTAAGGAAAAAATAGAAAGTATCTTATATAAACTCAGAAAATTAGACGATTTCCCAACTTATTTAATGAGGACAGCATAACTCTGACACCAAATCAGACATGAACATTTAAAGATATATATTACACACCTACAGTTCTTGTTAACCTAGATGCAAAAATGCTAATGCAATATTGAATCAAAACCAGCTATAATTAAAAGGATAACACATCATGACTAAATTATACATATCCCAGGAATTCAAGGTTGGTTTATTTGAAAAATCAATCAACACAGTTCATCACATTAAAAGAATAAAGAAGAAACAAAAATCACATGACCAAATCAATGCAGAAAAAGCACTTGAAAGAATTCAATTTCTGTTCATAAAAACTTGTATGACATTTGACATAGCATAAAATGTCCTCAATCTAATAAAGAGTACCTTACAGAAACCTATAGCTAACATTATATTTATGATGAAACATTGAGTATTTTTCCTCTAAGATCAGGAACAAGGCAAGGGTGGGTTACTATTTCTGTGTAATATTGTACTGGTGGTCCTAGCAATTGGAGTAAGATGAATGAATCAATGAATCTGGGGATCCCTGGGTGGCTCAGCAGTTTGACGCCTGCCTTCCGCCCAGGGCGTGATCCTGGAGTCCTGGGATCAAGTCCCCCCTCCCCTGCATGAAGCCTGCTTCTCCCTCTGCCTGTGTCTCTGCTTCTCTCTCTCTCTCTCTCTCTCTCTCTCTGTCTCTCATGAATAAATAAATAAATCTTTAAAAAAAATCAATGAATGAATGAATGCCATAAAGGAAAAAATTGTCTTTACTTGCAGAAAGCTTGATTGTCTATGAGAAAATCCTAAGGAATCCACATAATATACAACTAGTGAGTTTACAAAGTCAAAGGATATAAGATCAACATGCAAAAATCAATTGTATTTCAATATACTAACAAAGAACAATTGGAATTTAAAATAGAAAGAATAGTAACATTTACAATGGTATAAAAACCTGAAAACTTAGGTATAAATTCTTAAAATTATGTGTAATACCTGTTTACTAAAACCTACAAAGTATTGCTGTGAGAAATTTAAAAAGGTTTACATAGATGAAAAGAGATGCCTTATTTAAGGATTAGAGAACGTGGTATTAAGATGTTAATTCTTCCCAAATTGATCCAAAAATTTGATGAAATCCCAATCAAAATCTCAATGGGCTTTTTCTAGAAGCTGCCAGGTTAATTATAAACTTCATGTAGAAATGAAAGGGATCCAGGGGCATCTGGATGGCAGTCAGTGGAGCCTTTGCCTTCAACTCAGGTCATGATCCCAGGGTACTGGGATCAAGCACAGCATCAGGCCCCCTGCTTAGTAGGGTGTCTGCTTCTCCCTCTCTCCCTCCTCACTCCCCAACTTGTTCTCTCTCTCTCTCTCTCTAACAAATAAACAAAATCTTAAAAAAATAAATGAAAGGGGTCTAGAATATCAAAAACAATTTTGAAAAAAGAAGAGTCCAAGGAGTTACATTTCACAATTTTAAGTCTTACTTTATTAATTACTATGTAATTAATCAAAACAGTGTGGTATTGGCATTAGAATAGACAAACAGATCAATGGAACACAGAGAGTCCAGAAATAAAGCCATACACTCAGTCAACTGAGTTTCAGTAAAGGTGCCTACATAATTAAATGGGGAAAATATTTTCAACAAATTGTGCTAGAACAAATGACTAACCAATGAAAACAACATCCTCTCCTCTAATTCACAACACACATATTAACTCAAGATGGATGACAGACTTCAATGTAAAAACTAAACCTGTAATATTTCTTACAAACCAAAAATGATAAATATCTTTGTAGCCTTCAGGTAGGCAATGATTTCTCAGGATATACAAAGCACTTAAAATTTTAAAAACTGATAATTTAGACTTTAAAAAATTAAAAAATCTTGATAATTAAATTCACTCTTATTTTTAAAAATTGAAAAATCATTCTTGAGGAAAAACAATTCATCAAACAAATGACTTATCCCCAGAATATGTAAAGAACTCCCATAACTCAAAACATCCATAAAAATTTAAGTCACAAAAACTTCAACTTTTCTAAATTATGAAATCAAAACTTTATAGAAATGAAACTCAGTTTAATAAATTCCAACCACAACTAATTTTTAAAACATAATTTACTATGATATGACACTCCAAAACAAAAGAAATCACATCTTTCTGCTGAAACATGAACCAAGGGAACACCTTACCAGGCACAGACACTTTGACCAGCCCATGAACTGCCCACACCAAGGGAGAGCACCCTTCTTCTCAAAAGCTCTGCTTTGAAGGAAACATGTCAGTGGGGTTTCCTCCCACAGCTCCATGTGAATGGAAGTCTCAACCTTCCACAGACCCAAGTGCTTCACATAATACTATGATGCTCTTAAAAATGTAAGCCTTCAGGCCATTGGGTGGCTCAGTCAGTTGAGCATCTGCCTTCAGCTCATGATCTCAGGGTCCTGGGATCAATTCCCATATTGGGCTCCCTGCTCAATGGGGAGTCTGCTTCTCCCTCTACCCTCCCTACTGCTTGTGATGTCTCTCTCTCTCTCTCTTTCTCATGCTCTCTCTCAAATAAATAAATAAAATCTTAAAAAAAAAAAAACCCACAAGCCTTCAATGCCATTGTTTCATTATAACTGAATGCTAAATTAACGCACAAAGCCTCATCCAGCTTGGCGAAGGCCAATACAATCATGGTTCACATACGGGCTCTCTGGAGGCAGCTTCTAAATTGCCATTTAATTGAATAATCCTCACGGACCAGAATGCAAATGAAGGAAGGATGAAAAACACAGGCAGGATTCTGTTCAATAATGCTCATCATTCACTGGGAGTTTGGTGCCTCCTCCCCAAATCCATTTGTCCATTCTGTATTGATTTTGAAAAGGCTGACTCAGTGCAAACAAGAAGAATCATTGCTTGGTCCTTGGACTTCATTGCTATAATTATGGGGTTCAGTGGCTTTGTCTATATGATCAAGGAAAAGATAGATTTACTCCCTCTCAGTATTTCTGAATCTCTGTCACCCGTGGGGTCAGAGTACATTAATTCTTTTGTGAGTAAATCTGATAACCTACTAAGTGTGGCGGGGTATGAAGGACACTAAACCAGGGACAAAACGTGGCAAAATACACCAGGGGCAAATGGGGGTGTGTTATTGCCCACAACCTAGCATGGCACCAAGCCACAATAAGTAAGTGTTTAAAAGTGATTTAATAAGGCAGGGGTAGGTGTAGGCATACTTTTTTCCATAAAGGGTCAGATGGTAAATATTTTAGGCTTTGTGAGCTATGGATTCTTTACCACAACTCCTCCATTCTGCTGTTGTAACATGACAGACGGCAGCCACAGACAATACATAAAAGAATGGGCCTGGTTGTGCTCCATTCAAACTTTATTTACCAAAACTTTACAAAATTACAAAATAGATTTGGCCTGCGAGCTGTAGTATGCCAACCCCTGCAGTCGGGTGTTCTGAGATTTTCCAAAGAAAAAATAAAATTTTCTATAATAAATAAACAAAAGTAAGATTTTCAAAATAAAAAATTTCTGGCTGAAATAAATCAAGCACTTCTCTTGCTAAAATTCTGGAGCATAAAATTGAACAAGAATTAAGTTGGAGGAATGAAGCTACCCGACTTCAAGGCTTTCCATAAAATGACAATAATCAAAACAGCAGAGTATTGGCAAAAGAACAAACAGATCAATAGGACAGAATAGAGAGCCCAGAAATAGATCTACATAAATACAGTCAACTGATCTTTGACAAAGCAAAGATAGTCTCTTCAACAAATAGTGCAGGAACAACTGGATATCCACATCCAAAAAAAAAAAAAAATCTATACACAGATCTTATACCCTTGACAAAAATTAACTCAAAATGGATCAGAGACCTAAATATAAACACAAAGCTACAAAACTCCTAGAAGATAACACAGGAGAAAACGTAGATGACCCTGGCTCTGGTGATGCTTTTTTTAGATACAACATCAAAGACATGATCCATGGAAAAAGTAATTCATAAACTGGACCTCATTAAAATTAAAAGCTTCTGCTCTGTGAAAGACAAAGTCAAAAGAAGGAGAAGACCGGCCAGACTGGGAAGAAATATTTGCAAAAGTCACATGTGACAAAGGACTGTTATCCAAAATATATAAAAAACTCTTAATAATAAGAAAACTAACAACTGGGTTAAAAATGAGCTAAAGACCTTAGCAGACACCTCCACATAGGATATATACACAGATGGCAAGAAAGCATGTGGAAAGACGTTCTACTTCATATGTCATCAGGGACATGCAAAAGAAAACAACAAAATACCACTACATGCCTAGTAGAGTAGCTAAAATCCAGAGCTCTGACAACACCAAATGCTGACAAGGATGTGGAGCAGCAGGCACTCTCTTACATTACTGGTGGGAATGCAAAATGCTGCAGTGACTGTGGAAAACAGTTTGGTGTTTTGTTTTTTTTCTTTTAACAAAGCTAAACATTGGCTTCCCATATGATCCAGCAAACATGCTCCTTGGTATTGACCCAAAAGAAATAAAAATTTCTGTCCACATAGAAATCTGCACATGAATGTTTATAGCAGCTTTATTTATACTTGTCAAAACTTGGAAACAACCAAAATATCCTTCAGTAGGTTAACAATTAAATTGTGATATGTCCAGAAAATAGAATATTATTTAGCACTAAAGAGAAATGAGCTATCAAGCCATGAGAAGACAAGGGGGAACCTAAGTGCATATTACAAAGTGAAAGGAGCCAATCTGAGAAGGCTAAGTACTGTGTAATTCCAACCATATGACATTCTGGAAAAGTCAAAACTCTGAAGGCGGTAAAAAGATAAGTGGTTGCCAAGGATAGGGGCAAAGGGGATGAATAAGCAGAGCATGGAGGTTTTTTAGGACACTGAAAATAGTCTGTATGATATTTTAATGATAAATACATATCATTATACATTTGTCCAAACCCCAAGAATGTAAGACATCAAGAGTGAACCCTAAGGTAAACTATAGACTTTGGGTGATTAGATGTCAATGCAGGTTCATCCTGGGTAAAATGTACCATTCATTCCTGGTAGGAGATGTTGATAACAGGGGAGATTGTGCATGTACAGGAATGTGTGGGAAATCTCTGTACCTTCCTCTCAATCTTATCATAAACTTAAACCTGCTCTAAAAAAAGTCTTTTTCAAAAAAGTCTGAGTTGCATTCCCCACTCTATTTATAACACATGTGTACTACCTACCAACTATTACTCTAACATGCACATTATCAAACTACAAAAATAATAAAATAATAATAAAAACAATAAAAAAGCAAATCGGAATAAAAGTGACATATATTCCTCAAGGCATTCCAGGGGCTCACTTTGCACACAACTGGGTGTTGCATCACTTCTCAGCAGTGCTCCAAAGCAGCATTTCCAAATTATGACCTGCGCAACAGAAAGCCACTCCATTGGCTTATTCATAAGGAATATTTTTTTAATGTATGCCATGGTAAGCAAAGTTTGGGAAACGCAGAAAGAGCTGGGGTTTAAAGAAGGGCAAGGGGATTTCTTCATTTTGGGGCTTCTCAGGGCCTTTAACCCATTCTGAGAGTAGACTATGTACACTTTGAATATCCGGGGTGAGAGGTGTCATACACAGTAGTCCTCAAATACAACTGATCCAGTAGGCATCCTCTCAGCATTTACTGGGGGGAGGGAAGTGGGGGGGGCGCTTTACAAGTTTACAAGTCCTCATGCAATGTTTTATTAAAGCAGCCCCCACCCCATGAGACTAGTTCTGCAATTGCAGGAACTGTGTTTACTCACTGTTGCATCCCAGCACCTAGCACCTGTTGGCCAAATAACTGATCAAATGACCATCACAATCCATGTGGTCACAAGGTCTCCCAAAGGAAGTACATTCCTAAGATTCATCTTCACAGTTAGCCCTCCTGGGCCATGTGGTTCTGGGGAATGTTCTCAGCAGGTTAGGAAGATCATGCTAGGGATTCCTGGGTGGTTCAGTGGTTTAGCACCTGCCTTCAGCCCAGGGCATGATCCTGGAGTCCTGGGATCGAATCCCACATCAGGCTCCCTGCATGGAGCCTGCTTCTCCCCTCTGCCTGTGTCTCTGCCCCGCCCCCCTCATGAATAAATGAAAAATCTTTATATATATTTAAAAAAAAGGAAGATCATGCTATAAGCAGTGTTCCCCATGGCCTGGGGAAAAAGGAAGCTATAGGAGGCCAAAGCTGTATTGTTACACAACTAGTGTCACATATTCAGATAGAAAAGGGTATCCAGAGCAATGGAGTAAAGGTGACTCCAGAAGGGGCTGGAATTGATGGTCTATACTAACCACCATAAGACCAAGAGGACAAAGCAGGAGCTCTGTGGTACCTCCACTACCCTTGCAGCTTCCCCAAGGGCTGTCTGGGCATCCCCAACTTGCAAAGTCCTTCACCTTCAGTGTCACTGTCACAGAGTATGTCCAGTTCAGTTCTGATATTAGTGCTGGCAGGGAAAATAATTCATTGCTCTACCCCTCTGTCAGCTGTAGAATCCAATAGCTCAGGCCGTCTCTTGATTCAACTAGGTTCCCATCACCATGTAAAGTTTCAACGGGAAATATCACTAGATGGCTAAAAGGCTTCAGTTTGTGTGAGCTCTCTGACTGGTTGGTGGCGACTGTCTATATGTATTGAGAAGGCTTCCGAGGCCGTATCTCAACCCAAGGACCATATGCTGTCTCAGTAATGGTGGCCCAGCCTCTCCCACGCCACCCACGTCCTTGAAAACTCCTCGCTTCCTAGTTTAGGGGTTGGCAAACTGTTTCTGTAAAGAGCCAGATAGTAAATATTTTAGGTTTTGCAGGCCAGACAGTCTCTGTCACAACATTCAATTCTGCTGTTTTAGCAAAAGTAGCCAACTGTAATACATAAACAAATGGGTGTGGCTGTATTCCAATAAAACTTTATTTACAAAAACAGGCAGCTGGTCAGACATGTAGTGTTCTGAGCCTGGCCCTGGTTCCCTCTTTACTCTTTCCAGGTGAAAGCCAGCTCATCTCCTAGTCAAGAAGATGTCCTAAGGCAGTGCTTTTCAACTCCAGCTGGGGAGCTTTGCGACATCCAGATGTCCAAGCCAAGCCTCAGAGCAATTACATCCGAATCCCAAGGCAGTATTTTTTTTTCAGCCTCTCCCAAGTGATCGCAATGTGCAGCCCAGGCTGAGACACACTCTTTCCAAGGGTGACTTCCGCTTCCCCTTCCTGCGGGGTAAGTTGCATAACAGCATTACAAGGCCCCACCACAGAGGGCCTTCTTCATGGGCGGGAAGTATCTGCTCCACACATTTTGGCTTTAATTAAATCCTGCCTGTAAGGTTCTCCAGTTGTTTCTTATGTGTGTGTCCCGTCGAACCGACCAACACTGAACTCCCTAGGAGCTGGGCCTGTGCCTCTCTTACCTACTTGCCAGTGATCTGAGGACAACTCCAACTGGTAAAATCCAGCCTAATGTTGGGCCCAGAACACATGGTCAGGAAAGCAAGTACCGAAGTAGGAAGTGTCTACCTTAGTCCAGGTTCTCCAGAGAAACGGAACCAGTAGAGAGAGGGAACCGGGCGAGAGGGAGATACAGATTTATTAAAGGAATTGGCTCATTTGACTGTGAGAACTAGCAAGTCCAAAATCTGTAGGATAAGCTACGGCAGTCTTGAGTCTAGGTTCCTCAGGGTAGGGCAGGCAGGCTGGAAACTCAGGCAGGGTTTTCATGTTGCACATGGAAGCAGAATGCTTCTCCCTCCAGTCTTTGCTCTTAAGGTTTTCAGCTGATTGGATAAAGTGCCCCTCGTTATGGAGGGTGATCTGTTTTACTCAAAGTCCACTGACTGTAGACGTTAAATCACATCTGAAAGATACCTTCAAGGCAACATCAAAACTGGTATTTGACCTAACAAACAGCTGGGTACTGTGGCCTACCCAAGTTGACACAAAGTTAAATGTCACGGTGACTGTCCCCTCAAAATGGACTGTGGCCACTGCCTATCAGCTGGGCTTCCAGCCAACCCCTTGTCCCCTGCCATCTACCCAGGCAGCAGTCAGTGATTATTTAGAAATGTGAATCAGACTGTGTCACTCCCCAGTGGTTTCCTGCCACCCTCAGGAAAAGCCCTTCCCTGGGCTTTGAAAGGCTCTGCAGTCTGGCTGCTGCCCACCTTGCCCACCTGGTCTCCTGCACGTTGAACAGCCCCTCACCCCACTCTTGCCACATGGTCCTCTTGCTACTGTTGGAACAGCAAGCCTGTTTCCACAGAAGGCTTTTGCCCCAGTCTCCAACCCTTCCGGGCAGGCAGAAGCAGGGCCCTGGGATTACCTGAGGCAGTCTCTCCTCTCGGTCTTTATCATAAATTCCGCTGAGCTCACTTGAGTGGGTTTCTGTTCCTTGCAAGCACTGAGTCCTAATTAGTACCCTCATCACAGCCTGACGATGAAGGACCCCCAAGGACCTCCCAGGAAGACTTACCTCAGCACCCAGGGCCCACAGGGATGCACGCCTCCAGCCCAGGCTGCTCCCTGTCCTGTGCACATTCCGCACCTGGCCCCATCACTGCCTTCGGGCTCTACGCAGCCCCAGACCTGTCCGCCCCATCACCCCGTCTCTCCCTACCTGATCGTCATGTGCCTAAACTCCCTCACCTGTAAGGTGAGGCGACTATGAGCTCCTTCACAGCTGCACATCAGCTCCTCTCACAGGCGAGAACTCAATGCAGCCCGGGTGGCAGCCGAGGTTCACACTCACCAGCAAGGTGAGGTGCAGGGCTCTCCCACTCCCCTGCCGCCTCTCCCCTTCCTGGTTACCCTGCCTGCTCTCATCGCCTCTCCCCACTCAGGAAATCAGTGGGGTTTGCGGCTCTTTCTTTCCCAGCATTTGCTCTTATTCATCGTTGGGAAGTCCTTAGAGGGTTTGTTTGGGGCGGTAAGCTCCATAAAGGCAGGCCGGCACCCATGCATCCCAAGACGTCAGGAGCCCCTGTCCAGCCAGAGACACGGCGCCTTTCTCACACCCCCATCCCCGGCACCGAGCCCAGTGCCCACACGTCCTCAGTCAGATGGTGGGACGCATGCATGGATACAGCACTCCCTGTCTGTACCACTTGCATTCTCATGTTTTACCACCCCTCGGGAAGAGCCCTCCCACTCCCCACCTGGAACTCAGTTCCCAGCCAGGGGGACAATCTGTGTGGGCCTCCTGATTCCACCTCAGGACCCCAGTGCCTAGATTTCATGCTATGCTCCACTCATGAAGCAGGAAACCAGCCGGGTATGGGAAGGAGAGGGGGGGCTTTGGTGCCTGATGCCCAGGGCTGAAACCACATTTGCTTCCGAAAGGCACGCTACCAGCTCTGTGACTCAGTTTCCTTGTCTGTGAAAAGGCAGTGGTGACACCTACCTCTTAAGATCTTTCTGCGGATTGAATAGAATAAAACATACAAAAGCAATGGGCACAGTGCCCAGAGCAGGCTCTTAATATGTTTTGGTTCTCTCCTCTTTTCCTCATTTTTTTTTCCCCCTTCTCTGCTCTGGGATGATGGCCAGCTTTTTACAACTTAGATTAAAAAATAAAAATTACTAGGAATATTAGTTCCAAATGAGCCAAGCAAATACCAAACTCCCAGTGCAGGCGTATCCTGTGGGGAAGCGACATATATTGCTACTCATCCGTGCCCCTCTCCGAAGGTCTAGTGCCGTCTGGTTACTACTCAATAATCTCATCTTCTCCTCATGTGTGAAAATTGATTTTTTAATGATCTGTTCCAGAGTATTTCTAGGTATTAATGTTACATTAACTCATTTATAATTCCCCAAGTGTCACCGTCCTTTGAAAAAAACCAGATAATGAATATCCCCCTCCCAGCCATCTGGAATCTCTGGCCACTTGAGAATACCCCAATACAAGTATTAACGGGCTATTCGCAAGCTACTTATGCAGGCCTTGGGCTGAGGCTTCCTGCAAGCTAGCTGGCCACTTGGCATTTAGTTTTAAGAGCCTTGGAGTGGGAGCACTTAACTCCAGTGTGCTGGGTTCAAATCCCAGCTCTGCTGCTTAGCCACAACCTCTCTATTACATCGTCCATAAAACGGAATTACAACCACTCATGTTACAGTGGAGTTATTGTGAGGCATATAAAGGGTGAAAAACAAAAAGCACTCAGTATCAGGTTGTACTGTACAAAGCTGCCTTTTTTTTTTCTGTCAGTCAAAAATGGTTGTTTATTGGCAATTTCATTTAGTTCTAGCTAACAGGATTTTGACAAGATGGTAGAAGCCGCTATCCTGGTAGAGCTGACTGGCAGACAGACAGAGGGAAGCATTTGAAAAAGCAAGGTGAGAGCACCATCATCTTCCACTCCCTGGTGGTGGGCTTTCCAGCTGGTGTCCCTTTGTTCACTTTGCCCAACCCCGGAACTAGCACCACCTCTCCTCTGTTCCCTCCACCTCCGCCTCACTGGTCTCTTAGCCTGTCTATTGCCCTATGGTCCACGTGGCCTCTGCCCATGCTGTTCCTCTGTCCCAAACACTTTCTCCAGCTGCCACTTCCTAATCCCTATTCCTCCTTAAATCCAGTCCAATTATCACATCCTCAGGGCAGCTCCTCTAACCTCTCAGACTGAGGATATCCCCACTAGGTGTTCTTGAACTGCTTACTTATCCTGGGGTCATTACACTTACCCACGTGATTATCTGGGTAAGACAGTCTCCATCTACAGCGTGTGATATATATGTTTGCAGAGACCACAGCTGCTGCTTCTTGTGCCACTGTAATCCTAGCACCAAATACAATGCCTGGCCCACCACAGATTAATGAAGGAATATGAAGGGAGGAATATCACACAGCAACAATGCCCTGCAGTGATCCCCAAAATATGGTAGGAGTTCAGAAGAGCTGAGGGCAGCCAACAGTGAGCCAACCTCTGACATTGAGAGAAAGGGGGTAATGTTGGGGGAACTCTCATACCCTGAGGGCTCAGGGTGTCATGGGGTTCATTTGGCTGACCACTTGATCTGACATCATGATACGAGATCTTTCAAGGCAGCTGGAAACCCCTCTGTGAGCTCTATCAAGGCCAAAGCCCTACTAAAGAGATGTCAGACTAATGGACACCCTAGTTTGGTTGGGTCCTTTCATCATTTTTTTTCATTCATCAAATGATTTCTAAAGCCTTCTATGTGCTGCTTTTAACCCTGCCATTCCACTTCCCCACTCGCAGCCAGAATGATCCTTCAGAAATTGAACAGAGCTGTCTCTGTTTTTTGCTTAAGCAATGGTTTCCAATGGTGCAGGATAAAACCCAGGATCATACTTCACCAGACTCTCTCCTGCCTCCCCAGCTCAATCAGAGACACTGGCCATCACTGAATCTTGAAATTGGCCAAGATCACTTTCATCTCAGGGTTTTTGCATTTATTGTCGGTTCTGCCTGGAATGCTATTCCCCGAGACCTTGGCATGGCTCACTTTAGGTCTGAGCATAAAACCTAGCTTTGCAGAAAGCCTTCCTAAGCACCGCTGGCTATATATCTTTGCAGTCACTGTCAAGCCCAATGCAACAGAACTTTGAGCAATGATGGACATATTCTGTATCTGTGCTATCTATATAACAGCCACCAGATACTTATGGTTATTGAGCATATGAAATGTCACTGGTGTGACTGAAGAACTTACTTTTTAACTTGATTTTATTTTAATAAATTTTAATCTGACTTAAAAAGCCACAGGTGCCTAGTGGCTACCATGCTGGACAATAACAAGCCCAATACCCTGTTTTATTTTCTTTATTGCATGCAATATCTGAAGTTCTTTTTATTTGTTCCTAAGTTTATTTTTCCCTCTCCCCCCATTAAAAACTTGATCTCTCTATGAATATAGTCTCTCTTGTTCATAGCTTGAAGCCTAAGGTCTACAACAGGGTCTGACTGTTGGGAGGCACTCAAATGTGCTTTGATTAGGTAGGCTTGTGTCAAAAAAGATATCAATACCATTATCCATCAATCTCAGAGGGATCCAGATAACATCCACCTAAAAGCAGGGTTTTCCACCCCAGGATTTGCCCCCCTCCCAAGCAATTTTGAGATGTGTCACACTTGTTACTAGTAATGGTGAAAGTACTCACATTTGTAAAGGATTGTCTTTTCTAATTAGAGTAGATTTTAAGGTTATCTGAATAATAAGCTGTAATCATCTGTATCCAGATTGATTTTCTTGAGTAGGAGGGAGTGGAGGTGACTCACAGCTGGAGGAGAAAAACTGCATATGGGAGTCTGTCACACAGATGAGCATCATCTGTCACTTGTACTCAGGTAGGAAAAAACAGCAAATGTGGTGAATAAGATTGTTTCGGTCTGCGCAGCATCTCTTCTACCTTAATTCAGTAATGGAACCCCAAATTTCTAATATGGGGGAAATGCCAATCAAGGGGGCCCTCACATGCCAGCATGTGACCCAGGCTGATCAGTCAGAGTTCTTTCTCAGGCAATGCAATGGACTCTGGGACACTAACGTTGGCACGACCTCCAACAAGGGTTGCAGTGTTGTTGCTTCCGGCTGCCAAGGGCCATCTTGCCCCACACTCAGAGATCACAAAGCCACACAGAAACAAATGAAGCCAAGAGCTGGCAAGGAAGAGTGAAATTCAATCAAATGATTCTGGTCAAATCCTTGACTCTAGTCATGCTTGAAGGCAGAGTTCTACCTTGGAATACCCAGATAAGTGAGCCACAGATCCTTTTAGTTTTTGACTTTGACCAAGAGTTCAGAAACATTGCCACACACTCTTGCCATAAGATTGATTTCCCTGAGCCTCAGTCTTTTTCACAAGTGAAAGAGAAACAAAAACATCTACTTATGCTCTTTTTTTAAGAAGTAAAAAATTTATAAAAGTGCTTGATAGGATTCAAGAGACTGAAAGCAGCCAGGCCTCAAGAAAGGCCTGAAACCAGGGTCAAGAAAGCCACCAGACTTCTGGGTCAAATTCTCTCATTTCTCCTTTTTGTCCCTTGCTAGTCTCCTCTAAAGACTGGCTTTCCTGGCCCACTGGCTCATAGAGCAAAGAGAAAGGTCCACAGACTCTCCATGTTTCCACCTTTCTACTCAGAGATTAGCCTAGGATAAACCAAAACTTTTGGTCCAATTCCCAAATTCAAGGTGAGGAATATAATTGGTCCACCATGTGTCAGATGGTCCTGGGATGGTTGGAATGGTGATGACATCAAGCTACACAAACATGGTTCTTGGGGCCCCCACCCTCATGAATGAAGGGGCTACTGGGGTGGGGAGAATCACTGTTAGCCTGGAAGGAGACCTCAAAAGATGTCAACTATACTACATTACAGAGGTTTTTATAAGAACCTAACTGACCTAACATACTGTATATGAAATCATCAGTGAGAAATTGTTGATTGTTTCATGGCTCATACTCAAGAACTGTAGGTTGAACCAGAACATGTGACCTCTAGGTCCAGCCAGCAAAGCAGCTTACAAGACTAACCAATCATCCTATAATGAGCTCCTTAAGTGTCCAATAAATAGATTATCTGGTTCAAGTAAAAAAAAATTCATCTATGAATTTGAATCCATAACTAGGTAGCAAAATGTGGAAGAGCAAGACTCAACCAGGGTACTTGGTCTAAAATGAGCATGATGCTTTACACATGATGATATCCCCTGCCTCTAAAGCAAACCCATATTCAGGGCACTGCTTATCAGTAGTATTAAAATGTTTTTTAAATTATATACCTAAATTGTTCTAAAAAGGAATTCTCACAATTCCCTATAGATTAAAAAAAAAGTTTCTTCATAAATCCCAATTTAAGTAAGAACTAAATCGGGATCCCTGGGTGGCGCAGTAGTTTGGTGCCTGCCTTTGGCCCAGGGCGCGATCCTGGAGACCCGGGATCAAATCCCACGTCAGGCTCCCGGTGCATGGAGCCTGCTTCTCCCTCTGCCTGTGTCTCTGCCTCTCTCTCTCTCTGTGACTATCATAAATAAATAAAAATTTATAAAAAAAAAATAAGTAAGAACTAAATCACAACCTAGTCTCTACATCATGGTAACTTTGCCATTCTTGCTCAGAAGGGTTAAGAAGCAACTAAAGGGTAGACACAGAATATGTGGCCTTATTATCATGATTAGGACTGCTATTTAGAACATTCTAGCACTTACTATCAAAGTGGTCCAGTTGGTCTTGCTGATTCCCCTCTGCATTTCTCACAGGATGTTAATTAGAGAAAGAGACATCCAAGGCTACAGTATACACACCATAAAAGGAGGGGATGTCCACTGCCAGTGACCAAGGTAACAAATTATAACAATGTCTTTTCCATCACTACCTAGAATCCTAGGAACAGCTTCTCAGATAAAGAGAAAATAAGTGATAACAAGTGTAGTGACCACTAGGGTGCCTAATGTGCAGGGTTGGGTGTCCAAAGGCTGATTTATTATACTTGGAGGTGGGGGTATCACTGGGGGTCAGGGAAAAGAATGGAATGAAGAGCCATCCTAAGCTTTTCCAGACACATTGAGAATAGATGGAATCTTGCAAAATCTAGAAAAATGTTATTGTATTTTCAACACACAGTAAGTTCTATGTCATTTCAGAAAATGCCAGTGTTATCTGAATGAAGCTACATGGAGGCTGATGCATCCAGATACTGTACTGTGTCCTTGCTTAGGATCTCTTAAGGTCCTCCACATACTCTCCTGCACCCATCTGACCCCATGAGAAAACTGCAGCTCAGTGTGATTAAGTGATTGTCTGAGGGTCCTATAGCTAGGAGGTAGCAAAATCCACATTGGAAACCAGATGTGACCAAGTCCAACACTGAGGCCATTTTTGGTTGCTCTGGGCTGCTTTCCAGAATTGCAACTTAACAAGGTATCATGGGAAAGCATGCAACTATTGCAACATATCTACATCATACACTGTCTTGTATTTAGTGAGTGTTCTGAATATATTTGAGTGAACTGACCTGTTTGAATCACAATAATATGAGGAAATGAGATGTCATGAGTTAAGAAAAGGAAAACTAGAAATTAAACCTAAGGACATTCCTTAAGGATTCTGCAACAATTAGGATTAAGATGGAAGATTGTGAGGGTGTGATCTTTTTCTCGCTCAGCCTCCCCTGTTTATTTCTGTTACTGTTTTAACTTCATATGACAATAAATAAATGGGATTTAAAAAAATTGAAGATCAAAATAACAAATAAGAGAAGACGGTAAATCCATTTAGTGCTCTGACATTTCATTTGAGATAATGTTTTGGAGAAAATGGATACACTCTTCCGTGCTGACAATACAGATCGAGAACTGTTCTGTGGCAAGATAAAACGGCTTCAATTTCATCTTGTCAATGGAGGTTAACCTGTTCTGTAACCTTAAAAAGGTCCATTCCTACCCTGCACACTGCAAAGGCTCTGAAACACTTCCACCTAATAAACTGCAAGACGCTGTTTGCTTTGGATGCCTTCAGGATCAAAAAGTGGAATGTTTTCAGGCTGCCTGTGTCGGGACCTTGAAAAAAAAAAATCATTGTGAGGCAGAGCCAAGATGCCTAGACTTAAAACTAGCAACCAAATCTTACAGCTGTTGATGATGCAAATATACAAAAAACCCACTTAAGGTTAGTATTTCTCCAGTGCTTTTCAATCCCTTCTCTATCGATTTAAAATTGCAATAGCCTTCTCCAACTGCCAGGCAGTTTAACAGGATTCATGATTCATTCGTTCGTTCTCCCAATTCACATTTGCCAGGCACCTGTGAGATGCTGGGGTGGTTAAGAAAGTAGTGCTGAGTATCCCTCGTAATCTCCTCCATTCCCTGGCTTTCCTTATTGTTTGTGTGGGCCATGTAACTAGTTTGACCAATGAGCAGTGAATAGATGTGACAGGTGTCACTCAATATGTAAAGTACTTGACAGAGGGCTCAGTATCACACACCATCTTTTCCCTTTGTAGCAATTCCAGATGATATAATGGAAGGTTCCTGGGTGCCTGAGTCTCCCACTGGAAGAGAAATGTCCTAGAATGCTCATGGGCACACAGGGGCACTTACAGTAGCAAAAAAATAAACTTCCATGTGTTAGTCCCCTGACATTTCGGGTTTGTTTGTTATACTGACTAATGCAGTTGGGCCCCAGGCTAGGCGTGTTTTTGAAAAGATGAGAAATAATATAAATCCCTGCCCTCATTTATTCAAATCAAAGAAAACTGAAAATAAACATAAATTATGGGTATCAGTCTTTTATAAAAATGTTAGATTAGTTTAAACCACCTCAATTCACATTCAGATGTCCCTGCTCACTAGTAATGAAGGCATTCTATTTGGTTGAAAGCCTTCCATTAGTTTAAAAGCTCCAATTGTTGAACCATCAACGTCTATAAGAGTGTAATAAAGGACAGAATAACTAAGTGTTATGAAAGCGGAAGCTCTAGCCAGATTAACATTCATGAGTTTACCCACCACTGTCCCATTCACAGTCATTTAGAAATACAAATACAATAATAAAAATTTCAACTTACAAAGAAGCCAAATGCTTCTTATTCCCCACCCCCTCCAACAAATGACAGCAAAGTCTGGAGTTTCTTTTATGGCATCTCAATTCTGCTCTAATTATTATGGAAAGAAACAGTATTAGAGAGTTACCAAATACAGCAAATGCAGTTTGTTGGAAATTGGAGTTATAACTTACATACTTATTGATGCATATTTCTCCCAAGTGTTAGCTTTAAAAGGGAAAATATATTTAATCCGCCAACGCAATCCAAAGAAACATAAATATATGGCTGTTCAAAGGGAAAAACTCATTTTCGAAATCCCCATGTGTGTATTTTAGGATCACTTAATGAAAATTTTATATAAACCAATAGACCTGATATGATAACGTGGTGTGAGGACATTTGCACTCATAAAGATCCATTTATATAAACTAACACAGATTTTGCTTAACCCCTCAAAGCATCACTTCCCTCTCCTCAGAAAGCTACAAATTAATTCAAATGTATTCATTTCATAAAGTCTAAGCAAATGGAATTCAGATAAACTCATCTGGCAATAGAGTTGCCTGTAGTCGGGGGTGGAATAAAATGAGAATGTCTATTAGCTTTTCAGCTGCTTTAGAGAACGAATGCCGTGTACAATTTTTGGAAAAAGATGTAAAGGCTGGGCTTTCGAGAACAAATCACTGTGGAAGAACCGAGAACAGTTAGCAATCATTTCACATGCTCGGGCTGTTTTGAAGTCTTTGATCTACCCCAGAGAAGCCACGGAAGCCAGGTCACTGAGAAGCTACCCCAGATTCCAGGGCCACTGTGGAATATTAGCCACAGGTTTTCCAGAGGGTGGTGATGGAGATCACACAACTTAAACAACTGCTTGAGGTTTCCGAGAAATCCTGCAGGCAACCCAGAACACATTGAAAACACAACTCTACTTGGGCTGTGCAAACGAGACAACAAAGGGAAGTGAAATTTTGGGAGAAGCTGGTGATTGTCTCAAAGCCTTGGAAGACAAAATACATGTGTGGCTTCTCATCAAATGTCCTTCCTGTTTCATTACCCAAGGGTGGCCTAGCCAGAGGCCACTCTTTCATGTTTGACCTCTACATTCTCATTCCCAGAAGCAACAGCAGAAGTGCTAGCCATCTCCAGGGATCTTGGATTCCGGGAGGCCATTGGGAAACGAGTATCTCCAGACCTCGCTGGTTTTCCCGACAGAGGCAAAGGCACACACAGGATTAGAAAGTATCCTAGGACCCAGGAATTCCTGTGATCATCACAGACAAGAATGATCTCAGGCCTGAGTCAAGAAGGCTTGGATCTCCTGCAAAGGATTGTTTTCACACCTGGATGAGTCTTCAACTCTTGAAGCCTCTGTCTCATGTGTCAACAAGGCATTTCTACCAGATGACCCCAGGGTTTACCTCCCTGCTTCCATACACTTCAGATTCTGGAGTTTGTTCCCAGGATTTTCAGGCTTTTACCACAACCCATCACACTGGTATATGGAAGCATGAGTCCACATTCTCCATCAAAAGTGCCCCAAATGGAGAAGAGATGAAAGTATCTTTGGATTTCAAGAGGCAGCCCAAGGGGACCAGTCACAATCATTAAATTCCTCAAAGTTCCATGTTGAAGCTTAAAATTTTCATGCACATTTTATTCTATAACGTATTTGTTTGTGACCCTGCTTTTATGATTTGTCTTATTATAAGACCCCCGTTCTCAGAAACTGAAACATGTATTTGCTACTGCCCAGGAACCAAAAACAATGGTGGGGTGGGGTGGGGCAAGGCAGTAAAATAGGATAAGAAAGCATAATGAGGTGATCCAAGACATAGAAAAACATTTTTGATTATGGGATGCTGGCTCAGTGGCTGCAAATCCACATGGCTCTGTACCAAGCAACAGTCTCAGCAAAAGCATTTTATCTTCAAAATTCCAAGAAGAGGCATGATGAGAAATCAAAGAAATGCTTTCTCAGGGTCAGCAAACTCAGTGCAATTGCTTCAGAAGAAGCGCTTATAGTGTAAGTTGAGAGGTGCACAGGAGGTGTTAAGCCCTATTATAGACTTGACTTGTGCAAACCTGTGCAAGTATGTGAGATTTAGGAATGAGTAGTTTCCTGTGATTCTCATATTCTGACAAACAATTAAGGGAAAAAGAAATTCTCCTGGAGCTTTATAGAATTAACCCTATAAAAGATGAGACAGCCTGCTAAGGCAGAGCTGGATTTCCCAGCTTCTGATGATAGGATGTTCCATTGAATAAAAACCTATAAAAAGCTCGAATAACAGCTACCCACTAAGCATCCTAGAGCATTTATTCCCCTAAGGTATGAAAATACATTATTCAATCATTTGACCACATGTTTAAAACATGACTCAAAGAACTTACTTTAGTGAACTTTTTAGTACAACAATGTCTGCCCATGACAGTATTGTGGCTATAAGACATAAGAGCTAATATGGGATTTTTTTTCCTACTGAGCTCTCATGTCTCTGAGAAGGCAGGGAGAAGAGGTTCAAGTGGCACACAGGACTCCATTTTCATGAAACAACCCAAACATGGGAGTTGAGGCCAGTGACACAGGCAGGGAGCAGGTTCCAGAAAGTGCTATAATTGAGATTATCCAAAATCCAAGCTTCTTACACCATGATCAATTTTTACTGTATTATCTCACCTGTTCATTCATTAAGAATTTCTATCATGCTGTTATTTTAAAACTTATGTATACTCTTTTTAAAAGACAACTTTATATCACTACTGTAACTGGAAAAACTTGCATCATGAACCATAAAGTAGAAATAAACCTTAAAAATACAATAAAAAGCAGCAGCAGTATTAAATTATAACTGACTACAGCTGCTTGCTCTCTCTCGGTTAGAAATGGAAGATAATCAAGAATTCGAAAGATCTTGAAGACATATTAATACTAGCTTGAGACTTTCTTCCTGAGGTTGTCAGAGGCATTAACCAAAAGAGTAAGTCTATCTATCACGGCTGGTTCAAGTTCCCTACCTGTGAAAGTCTCCACAAACTCCTCTCCAGGAGTACCCATTAAGTGATCATGCAGGCCACATGGGGAATATGGCTCTATGTCATGAGATGGAGGATCCATTGAGGATTTCAACCTCTGAAAGGGTCTGATTTAAAGTTCAGAAATCTGCAGGAACTGTGGAGATCAGACTGGAGGATGGACAACCAGAAGACAAGCTAGCTTATGAAGACAGAATCTCAGGCAAGAGACTAAGACATCTTAGACCAGGACAGAGGCCATGGGTAGGAGAGAAGGGATCAGGTGAGATAGTGGGGATGCGGGGCTTGACAAAATATGGTGACTGATTGACACAGGTGAATGGTAGGTGGCAAGTCAAGGGTTCTCCTCAGATTGCTGGTTGGTGTAAATGAACGGATAGTGGAACTATTCTCAGAGCGAGGAAACACAATAAGAGAAGCAGGACAGGTGGGTGGGGGAGGAGAAGATGGCTGTTCAGTTTTAAATAAGCAGTAATGGGAAACAGAAGGCCTGGAGCTGAGTTGAATGGTGTCAAATCCCTGCTCTGCCACTTACACTTACTAGGTATTACTGTGATGACCTTGGTCAAGCTGCTAATTCATTTTGTGACTCAGGTTCCCCATCTCAAAACACTGAGAATAGTTCCCTCCTCTCAGGATGAGGTATTCCATGCCAGGTACCTCTCTAGCCACTTTACATATGAGCCAGTACACTCAGATCTATTAGCTATCAGCATCATTCCTGGAAACCCAATTTATTCAGATAATATTTGCTGATCAACAAACATCCTCAGAGTGACCAATAGGAGCCAGGCCCCGAGCTAGTGTCTGCTGATATTCCCTGACAGGCTCCAGCCTCCCCTGCGTCACCCCTAATGGGACATTCAGCCACTAAATTGCCATCCTGCATCTACTGCTTCTTTTTTTTAAAGATTGATTTATTTATTTGAGAGAGAGAGAGATTGGGAGTGGTGGGGGGAGGCACTGGGAGAGAATCTCAAGTAGGCTCCCTGCTGAGCATGGAGCAGGATGCTGGGCTCCATCTCACAACCCTGAGATAAGACTTGAGCCGAAACCAGGAGTCTACCGCTTAACTGACTGAACTACCACGTGGTCCCTATCTACTGCTTCTTGACAGGCCAACTTGAGAAAGAGGCTCATGTTCCTATTTACCACCCACCTACATCTTTAAGAGTAAAGGGAAAAGGGTTATTGAAGCCTTCATGAACTATAAAATTGCCTTCAAATCTAGGCAAAGCATTAGTTACAACCTAAAAAGCCCACTTTTTATTTGGTTTGACTCTCAAAGTGGGATTGGAATAGAGACATAGTTGGAGGTGGAGAATAGTAGTTGATGTCAGTGGCTCCCCCAGCACCCCAGAAAGACCCCAGGGAAACTGACAGGACCTCCCAAGCATATTGGCTAACTTTCTTTTTTTTTTTTTAATTTTTTTTTTTTTTTTTTTTTATTTATGATAGTTACAGAGAGAGAGAGAGGCAGAGACACAGGCAGAGGGAGAAGCAGGCTCCATGCGCCGGGAGCCCGATGTGGGATTCGATCCCGGGTCTCCAGGATCGCGCCCTGGGCCAAAGGCAGGCGCCAAACCGCTGCGCCACCCAGGGATCCCTGGCTAACTTTCTTAAAAGGAGATTTCTTCATTTATCCTAAATGAATGGATTTCAGTACCAACATTTCAAAGCACAACAAAGCCCAAAGCCGTCTTTTCCCATCTCTTCCCTTGCTGCAACAGAGACTTTCCACCCCATTTGCCATTTTGCCGAAGGAAGTGTTTCAATCCTCTTATTCTCCAAAAAGCAGAATCACTGGCAGACCTTGGAGATACTCTGCCCTAGATTAAATCAGGACTCTGGTGCTCCTGAAAAGGGCGTCCTTTCCTTTACAACTCACCAAAGGACAGCTGTGACGGCAGTGAGCCCAGGAGCAAAGCTAAGACTGGGAGGGGAGCTCAGGCCCACGCTTCAGTCTCGGGATCCCTGGGGACAATCTCTCCCCTGAGCTCCTTCATTCGTTCCCAACCTGCCCCACTCTTCAAGGTCGTATTTAACCTAGATTACAGTTATCCTGAGATTCCGTGCTCAGAGTCACAGTGAAAAGTTTGATGCCTACTCTACATTTTCAATGTAGAGTAAGTTTACGAGTAAGGACTGGTGGTTACGAAATATTTCCTGAGCTCCACTAATCACCATGGGATTACAGAGGCATCCTGTGGGCCATGCTGGCCAGTCCCTTAGAGCTTCAATCAAAGAATAGAGAAACTCAGCATCTCAAGGGATGTATGCAGTAAACAGTGTTCATCCGTGGAATGCAAGCTCACTAGGCCAATGAAATATTTAATTTAAACACTTATTCTTCTAAGCACATCAAATTTTGGTGACCTAGACCAACCCTTCTTCTTCTGTCTGTCCCCAGTAGTCTCATTTTCTCATATTCCCTTTCTTCCTTCTCCTAGTTCTCGTTTTCTCTCAATATTTCCTGCTTCCTTCTTTCATGAGTCTCTTCAATTACAGCCAACATTTGCTATGTACCTGCATGCCAGGTCCTCTGGTAACTACTTTTATGCATCACTTGATGTAATCATCCAAAGCTAAGAGGTATGGTCTTAGCTTGTTTGGACTGCTATAGCAGAAGGCCTTTTATAAGACTGGATGGCTTATAAACAACAGAAATTTACTTCTTACAGTTCTGGGGACTGGAAATTCCAAGATCAAGGTGCCCGCAGATTCAATGTCTGGTTAGAACCTGCTTCCTAAGCGACTGCCTTTTTGCTGTAACTTCACATGGCAGAAGAGATAAGGAAGTTCCCAGGGGTCTTTTTTATAAGGGCACTAATCAGATTCATGAAGCTCTCTCCTCATGACCTGATCACCTCTTAAATGCTTCACTTCCAAACACCATCACATTGGGGGTTAGGATTTTAAAATATGAATTTGGAGGGAAGGGTACAATATTCAGCCCACAGGTATTACTGTTGTTGTTGTTATTATTATTATTATTATTATCATCATTTCTATTTAAGATATGAGGACCCCAGAGTTTGAAAGATGAGGCAACTTACCCACAGTCTTACAACAACTTGCCCAGCTCTCCTTCAAGCTACATCTTTTTTTTTTTTTTTTAAGATTTAAAAAAAATTTATCTATTCATGAGAGACAAAGAGGCAGAGACATAGGCAGAGGGAGAAGCAGGCTCCCTGTGGGGAGCTCAATGCAGGACTTGATCCCAGGACCCCAGGATCATGACCTGAGCCAGAGGCAAACGCTCAACCACTGAGCCACCCAGGCATACCCACTTTCAAGTTACATCTTGAAGCCCTGTCTGGCTGGCTCCATAATTGCTACTCTTCAACCACTGAGTTTCTCTCTCCTTCACCTCCTCCTTCTCCTTTTCCACAAGCCTAGTGGGTTCAGGCAGCACTGATGTACTTCCAAGACTCTTCCCAGGTTTACAGCTCACAGCTCAAAAGGGAGCCCACATGGGTTGTCAAGGGCAGCCCACAGAGCTATATCCCCATTCGGATGCCATTTGGTGCTTTACTTTGAACTTATTTTCCTAGAGACAGATCAACTGAGGCAGTGGTCTATATCTTTTTGCCAGCTATCAATAGCTAACCCCTATTGTTGTTCATTTGATATGAGGAAAATGATGCACTGGACCTCTCACTTGAAGACAACACACACACAAAATAGTCACTTTTCTATTAAAAACTTAAAGTTTAATTTTTAGTACTGAGGATTTAATGATGCTTCCAGCAAATAGGCTACAAGCCACAATATGGCAAAATCCACCAGGAATCTCTGAACTTATTTTTTTTATATGATCCTTGTTTCTCAATCCAAAGATAACACCACAAAATGATGAAGCAAACCTTTCGACACTGGATTGCCTACAAAATCCCAACCAATTGTCCCAAACTTTTGAAGGGCACCCACTTTCCTAGCTCTACTCGTAATTATAGTGTTGGGCAACTATCGAAACTCAACACGGCTCAGAAATCACAACATTATAATGAAGCGGGTCCCTTTTTACAACTATTTTATATTGATTGTACTAACCTTCTTCTTTTAAACTTTTCCACATGTTTAAATCCATTTTTATTTAAAAAAAAATAAGTAGCGCTTTTTTTTGCCCAAGACCCCAAAATAAATAAACACTATATATGAATAACATTTGTAATGTTACTGAGCAGTGCCAGCCATTGAGGGGAAAATGTTGGCCCAAATCAGCAAATTCTCTTCCTTCCAAAAATAAAAAAGGCAACAACATCAGCATAATTACTGGTTTGTTTGGGTTTTTTTCTGTTAAGTTGTGGTTTTCTTGGTTACAACAATGGGCAGTATAACCAGAGTAACACTAATATTATATTAAAGGAGTCCTGAAATTAGCAGAGGTAAAATTCATTAATTTGATACTTTATTTAACAATTTTTTCTGTTCTCTCCTTAATTCAATACCAAAATAATAATAATAATAATAATAATAATAATAATAATAATAATTTTATACAACACTGCTATGGTAACTGGAGTTTTAAACATGGATCCTATCCAAAATTTCTGTCCCTTAATTATTCAATTAAACTTTAATCTGAGGCTATTTTGCTGATGGAACTGAACTCAAGTCAGCTGACCTAAAAATATGAGATCTGGACCTGATCCAGTCAGATAAGCAGAGAGTTTTTTGTTTTTTGAGATTTTTTTTCCTACTCTTAGCCAAAGAGGAAGTCAGAAATATTTGAAGTGCAAGAAGGATTCAGCGTGTCCTTGATGTCTCTGAATATTGAAGAGTCACATGTTTGATTCAAGTCAACTTTCAGGGACTGAGAAAGCCCCCAGCTGATAGCCAGCTGGGTAGTGGGGACCACAGTCCTACAACCACATGGAACTGAATTCTGCTAACAATTGGAATGAACTGGAAAGTGGATTCTTTCCAGAGCTTCTAGATGAGAACCAGCCCAGCCTCCACCTTGGTTTCAGATTTGTGAGACCCAGAAACCAAGTCAAGCCTACCTAAATATCTGACCTATGGAACTGTGAGATAATGCACTGGAATGATTTTAAGCAGCTAGATAGGTGGCAATTTGTTATGCAGCAATAAAATAGCAACACACCTACCATGTGCATGGCTCTATGCTAGAGGATTCCAAGAGGAAGTGTATTCACTTCGGTGTGGTCAGCTACTGAGTAGTCTTCCTCCCAGAACATGAACTAAGAGCATCTCTTCCTCCTATAAGTCCACAGACTTGTGTGGCACCAAGTTATTTTGTGAAGAGTCAGAAGCAAATGAACAAAGGAAGAGGTGCAATCAAACAGCAAATAGCAGGTGGAAAGCCCTCTGGGATTCAGCAGGTTGGAGGATGGCCAAGCATCCTGGAAGAGTAACCATGCCCTGAACAACCAGGTTCCTTATAGAGCTATTTAAGGATTAATTTTTTTTTAATTATAGGTCAGCAATTAAATTCTACCTGACTTAAACAATAGGGAACTGTATTATGGGACATAACAGGAAGTCATATGTTAGGGGAGCATAAGACTGGTTTGGTTAACAATGACTTGAAAGTCCCAGATTCTTTCCACCTCTCTGCTCCGCCAATCTGTGATGATTTTGTATTCTAGTTGGTGGAAGATGGCTATAACTGCTTTAGTCTTTGCATTTAGAAACAATACTATCCAGAAGCATATTAGGATCAAGGGAACATTTTCCCAGAGGCCCCCTAATAGATTTCCCCTCGTAGTTCATTGCCCAGAGTTTGGTCACATGCCCAAGCCTGAACTAATCATGTGCAAAGGAAACAGAGGAAGGACAAGCTTCCCCCAAAGGGAAGAGACTACTGGAAAAACATGCAGGGATTTCCAGAAAAGGAATCAACTCCTAAATGAAATCAGGCTTCTATTAGGATAAAAGAGAGGGGTAGGGATGCTGGGTGGGCAACCAATAGAATCTATTGTGCACAGGGCTGGCACAAAGTTACTCAAAGTTGGCTCTAATGCTCATTATTTGGGCCTTATCTCACTTAATCCTCATAGTGATCCTAAAGGAGAATTATCATTATTATAGTTAAAGATAAATAAACCTAGTTTTTTAAAAGATTATTTATTTATTTATTTGACAGAGAGAAAGCACACAAGCAGGGGGAGCTGCAGTGGGAGAGAAAGAAGCAGACTCCCCACTAATAAAAAACTATAGCCCCAAGAGTCTAGTGTAAATTTTTCTAGTCCCTTTCAATCAGGCTGGGTGACTGTGACACAAATATAGTTGAGAATTAGGAGTAGGAAGTGGAACAGGGCACTAGTGAGAACCCATGCCACGTATTCAGCCTCATCAAGAGAAGAGAGCACTACAATAGACCTGAAAGGGGAAAATACAATCTTTCTTGGCACAAATCACTCCCAAATGGAACCTGGGGCTTCCTCAGACTGCTTCCTTGATGCTATCTCACCCTTGTAAAATAGGAGATGTGAAAGTCCATAGTACCAGATGTTTTTCTTCTACCAATGTTTCTCCAAAGCATTATTATAGCTTAACAATAGATTAAAGCAAAAAGAAATATCTTTTCTTTAAAATGTTTGTGTCTGAGAGAGAGGACAGAAAGCGCTAGATTTTCTCTTCATTATCAGATTCAACCAAGATAAAAGATTTCCTTTTTTGTTAGGATTAAAAGGGATACATTCTTCAAACAATTTTCGCTTTGATGCCCATTGAGTACATATTTTAAATAGTTTCCAGAGACATGATCATGCACTTATCTCTTTGGGATGGCATGCTGTAACAGACAGGACTCTGCAGTTGCAAGTGACAGAAAAAGAATAAATTTAAGCAAAGAACAGTACTGGCTTATGTAACCAAGATATCTGGGAATATGACTCTAAGGCACAGCTGGACATGACAGAGCCTCAAATAATGTCATCTGGATTATGTTTCACTCTTTGTCTCTCAGCTGTATGTTCTTCTATGTTAAGTTCTGTTCCCAGTCAGGCTGAATCCACAGAATGGCTGGATGGCTTTCATAGCCCTGGGCTGAAACCTTTGCGTAGAAGAGAGCTTGTCTTCCTCTGTAGCTCCAGCAAAGTCCTAGGGCTGGGCTCTGATTGGCTCTAACAGGGTCATGTGTTCATCCTTGAACCAATCACTGCATCCAAGAAAACATCACTCTTTGACCAGGTCTGGAACAAGGCATAAACCCTGTGGACTGATGGGTCCCCAGTGAAAATACCCCCTAATATTTATGGGATATTACTAAAAGGAGAAGGATGGAGACTGGGTGAGCAAATCACCTCCACAAAGACAGCTCCTTTCTTACAATGATAACCCATTCTTTCTCCTTTCATGCCAGCACATCACCACGCACAAAGCCACATGTATCAAATAAGTAAAAGACAAGGGACAAGGATGGTTGACACCACGTTCCCTATGCAGCAACCATTAGGAGTAGCATGAGCAACTTCTTTATCCTACTCTTATCAGACTGAACCTACAAAATTCCCATTTTTCATATGTTAAAAACTATCAAGTATCAGCAATGGCATATGGTTCATCCTAAAATGATGAGTGGGTTCTCCCTAATTTCACCAAGCCCATTCATATTCATAAAGGCTAAAATTTATGTAGATAGAGCTTGTACCAGGGCTTTAACTCTAGCACTAAAAAAAATTTGTGTGTGTGTGTGCCGATAAAATACCATTTTAATCTATTTTACATGAAAATTTCCTTTGACAATTATTCCCTTGTTAAAATTTTGGCCACTGCATTTTCACTTTGTTTTTTTTTTTTTTTTCAGTTTTTTTTTTTAATTTAAATTCAATTTACCAATGTACAGTATAAACACCCAGTGCCCATCCCATCAAGTGCCCTCCTCAGTGCCCATCACCCAGCTATCCCATCACCCACCCACCTCCCCTTCCACAATGCTTTGTTTGTTTCCCAGAGTTAGGAGTCTCTCATGGTTTGTCTCCCTCTCTAATTTTTCCCACTCAGTTCCCCTCCTTTCCCTTATACTCCCTTTCACTAGTTCTTATATTCCATGTTCGAGTGAAACCATTTCATGATTGTCCTTCTCCAACTGACTTACTTCATTCAGCATAATATCCTCCAGGCCCATCCATGTCAAACCAAATGGTGGGTATTCACTTTTTCTGATGGCCGAGTAATGTTCCATTGTATATACCACATCTTCTTAATCCATTCATCTGTCAAAGGACATCATGGATCCTTCCACAGTTTGGCTATTGTGGACATTGCTGCTATGAACACTGGGGTGCAGGTATCCCGACATTTCACTACATCAGTATCTTTGGGGTAAATCCCCAGTAGTGCAATTGCTGGGTCGTAGGGTAGCTCTATTTTTAACTTGTTGTGGAAACTCCACACTGTTTTCCAGAGTGGCTATACAAGCAAGCCCTAAAAATTAAATACAAAGTACTTTCATGGATTATCTTAAAAGGAAAAAACATGCAAAGCTATACTGTTAGAAAGTGGATCAGTCATTATCAGGGATGAGAGATGGGATAAGGAGACTGACTATAAGGGGTACAAGAGAACTTTTGGAGGTGAAGGAAATGTCCTATCAGTGATTATGGTGGTGGTTATGCAACTGAATGCATTTGTCTAAACTCATCAAATTAAAGACTTATCATTGGCAGATTATACTGTATGTAAATTATACTTCACCAAAGCTGACCCTCCAAAGAATTAAATTAAAAAACACACAATGAAGTAGTGTTTTATTGACAAAGAAACTAAAGCTGCCGTAATATAACTATTTGGCCAAGAATCAGGGGAGGGTATGCAGCAAAATCTGTAGCAAAGTTAGAGCTGAAGGGCCCTTAGAGACCAGCTGATTCAGCCCCTTTAGGTACTGATCTAGACAGCCTGCAGTGGCAGGCTCTCCCTCTCCTTTTGGTAATGGCAGCTTGATTTATGTGACCTCAGCCCATGTAGGTGACCCTGCTCCTCTGGATCCAGGGGAGAACTCAAGCATGGTATGCTGCACATACCATGCAGCAAAGTCCATCGGCCCAATATCCAAGGCAGGGACTTTGCACAGTGGGAACTAATGACAGGAAGGCCTAGGACTTTTGTGCAAGTATCGTGATAAGAGCATCCTTTTCCTGAAACAGAAGCACTTGGGGATGCAGTGGAGACAAAGCCAGCATAATTTACCTGAGAATGAAGATGGCATGCAAGAATAAGGAAGTAAGAGAGCAAGAGTGCCCTGCCCTACTGCTATCTGCACTACCCAGGCATATGTCAGCTATGAGAGCCAGACAGGCTCTTTTGGCCTGAGCCAGTTTGCTTTGTGTCTTCTGTCATGTGCACCCAAAAGGTCTTGTTCGTGTCAATGGGGGAAGTGAAGACCCTCAGAAGAAGAGCATTTTGAGCTGAATCATGTCTCTCCAAAAGATGTGAAGTTCTAACCCCAGCTACCCATGAAGATGGCCTTATTTGGAAAGAGAGTTTTTGCAAGTGTAGTAAATTGAGGTCACACCAAATTAGAGGGGTGCCTAAATCCAATATGACTTTTGTCCATGTAGGGAGAGATGCAAAGACATGCACTCACACACAAGGTGAGATGGGAATGTTGCAGCTTCAAGCCCAACAATGTCAAGTATTGCCAGCAAACCACCAGAAGCTAGAAGAGGCAAGGAAGGACTTTTCCCTAGAGCCTTCAGAGGTAGGTCAGCCTGCCAACAACTTGATTTCAGACTTTTAGCCTCCAGAACCGTGGGATAACAAGTTCCTATGTTTTCAGCCACTCATCTGAGGCACTTTGTTGTGGCAGCACTAGGACACTAACACTGATTCTGGTACCAGGAAAATGAGGTTTGCTATAACAAATACCTAACAATGTGGAAGTGGCTTTGAAATGGGGTCATGGGTTGAAGTTGGAAGAATTTTGAGGTACATGATAGAAAAAGCCTGGATTGCTTTGAGGAGACTGTCGGTAAAGTAAGGACATTACACACAATTCCAGGAAGGACTCAGAAAGAAGAGAGAGCTACAGGAAAGCTCCATTCATCTTCATGAATACATATATCATTAGAAACAGAACGTGCTGGAAATAGGAATGGTGGAAGTTCTTCTGGTGAGGCCTTAAAAGGAAATTATGAACATGTTATGGACAGTGGAGGAAAGGTGATTCTTATATACACAGTGGCAGAAAACTTGGCTGAGTTATGTTCTGCTGTGAGGTGGAAAGTAGAGCTTGTGAATGATGAACTTGGATTATTTTGTTGAAGAGACTTCAAAGCAAAGTATGGAAGTTGTGGCCTGGTTTCTCCTTGCTGCTTATAGCCAAATTTGAGAGGAAAGAGATAAATTGAAAGCAGAATTGTTAAAAAAGAAAAAAAAAAACAAAAAAAAACAACAACAGCACTTGGTGATTTGGATAATTTTTTTGCCTATCCAGATAACAAAAAATGAGCAAGTGGGCTCTGGAAAGAATACTACGAGTGTGTGGATGAGCCAATTCTGGCTAGAGAGATTAGATGTGTGACTCCCGGATCCAATCAACCATCTCTGCAGGAGCAAGGAATAGAGATGGGATCATCCAGGAAAAATCTGTGGAATACCCTCCAGATTATTGACACAGATCTCCCTAACATTCGTGGAAGACTGTTAAATAAGCAGAAACACTGTCAGCCTGGCCTGGAAGAGACAGAGGTGAGATGAAAGGAAGGAAGGATGACTCTGAGGGCAGAGCCACAGATTCAGAGGCCAAAGGAAGTGGGATGCAAAGGATGGGGTTGCTACCCGGGGCCCAGATAGTGGTGCCTGGAGTCACAGAAGATTATTCTCAAGCCTTACCTAATAGAACTTGTCCTGCTGGGGACCATCTCTTCAATAAATGGTGCTGGGAAAATTGGACAGCCACCTGCAGAAGAATGGAACTAGGCCATTCTCTTACACCATACACAAAGATAAACTCAAAATGGATGACGGACCTAAATGTGAGACAAGATTCCATCAAAATCCTAGAGGAGAACACAGGCAACACCCTTTTTGAACTCGGCCACAGAAACTTCTTGAAAGAAACATTTATGAAGGCAAGGGAAACAAAAGCAAAAATGAACTATTGGGACTTCATCAAGATAAAAAGCTTCTGCACAGCAAAAGAAACAGACAACAAAACTAGAAGACAACCTACGGAATGGGAGAAGATATTTGCAAATGACATATCAGATAAAGGGCTAGTATCCCAGATCTCTAAAGAACTTATTAAACTCAACAGCAAAGAAACAAACAATCCAATCATGAAATGGACAAAAGACACGAACAGAAATTTTACCAAAGAAGACAGACACGGCCAACAAGCACATGAGAAAATGCTCCACATCACTTGCCATCAGGGCAATACAAATCAAAACCACAATGAGATACCACCTCACACCAGTGAGAATGGGGAAAATTAACAAGACAGGAAACAACAAATGTTGGAGAGGATGTGGAGAAAGGGGAACCCTCTTGCACTGTGGGTGGGAATGTGAACTGGTGCAGCCACTCTGGAAAACTGTGTGGAGGTTCCTCAAAGAGTTAGAAATAGAACCACCCTATGACCCAGCAATTGCACTGCTGGGAATTTACCCCAAAGATACAGATGCAGTGAAATGCCAGGACACCTGCACCCCGATGTTTCTAGCAGCAATGTCCACAATAGCCAAACTGTGGAGGGAGCCCCCGTGTCCACTGAAAGATGAATGGATAAAGAAGATGTGGTCTATGTATACAATGGAATATTACTCAGCTATTAGAAATGACAAATACCCACAATTTGCTTCAACATGGAGGGAACTGGAGGGTATTATGCTGAGTGAAGTAAGTCAATTGGAGGACAAACATTATATGGTCTCATTCATTCGGGGAATATAAAAAATAGTGAAAGGGATTAAAGGGGAAAGGAGAGAAAATGAATGGGAAATATCAGTCAGGGTGATAGAACATGAGAGACTCCTAACTCTGGGAAACAAACAAGGGGTGGTGGAAGGGGTGGCGGGGGGTTGGGGTGACTGGGTGATGGGCACTGAGGGGGGAACTTGATGGGATGAACGCTGGGTGTTATGCTATATGTCGGCAAATTGAACTCCAATAAAAAAAATATACAAAAAAGAAAAAAAAAAAAAAAGAACTTGTCCTGCTGGGTTGCAAACTTGCTTGGGATTCCTGACCCCTTTATACCTTGCAATTTCTCCTAACTAATGGTAGATAGACTTACCTAGCTCCCCAGAGCCAATCAGTGGCAAACCTGTACACGGTGGCCCTGATTTATACATTGATTTGGCTTACAAAGAAAACAACAAAATTGCATAAGTAAATACTTTAATAACTGTTTCTGCCATAAACAACTAGTTGTTACAATTACTGCATTTATAGATAGGATTCTCAAAGAAGAAACAAATAGTAGTAGAGCTTGTGGGTGTATATTTATTTAGATACAGAGTAATGTAAAATTGGCACTGAGTTTATTATTTTCCTTAATATAAAGAAAAGCAAACTTGAAACAAAACTTAAAAGGCCAAATTAGCACATCTTTTTCATCAAAAACATGAACACACTATGTTCATTAAATGGAATGAATTTGAATTGCCCTATATATTCAGCCACATGTAGAGACAAATTTCTGTATTTAGCCAATTCTTCAATATTAGCCGAGAGCAATTCTTTTCCTTTATACTATGTATGCTAGGAGAAGCCAGAGCTCTCACTCTCTCCTGAGTTTTGTACAATCCACTCTATAAGAAGTATTAACTGAGTGTGATTAATAACAGAACACATACTGATTCTTGGATCCAGCTACGTCGCTCCATGTTATTCCAACGTAGCATGCGGAATGGAAGGATTCAAAAATACAGTTCAACTATCACATTAAAAGTAGTTTGCTTTTTCTTGTATTTCACTGAAAGGCTGATTGAGTGATATTGACCACTCTAAAATAAATAAGTATAAGATAAAGTCTCCTATGGTTCCAAAGTACCTATGATTAAATTCATCTTGAGTCAAACTGAGACGTGAGGAGCCGCGAAATAGCTAAAGATGAACGAATCTCTGCAGAGATGATGTATGGCTCCCCTGACAAATAGAAGAACGTAGCTCTCCTTGCACTTGGGAAGTTAAGATGCCGTTAAGGATGAAATAATGCAGAAGTGAAACACCTGTCATGAAGCCCTGCGTTCTGGACAACAGAAACAGCTGAATCCATCTGCTCCACAAGCACACTGGAAGTCTGGGGTGGTTTGATACACGGTTCAGTGGTGACCGACGAGGTGCAGACAGACGGCACTGGTGAGAACATGAGGTCCTGCTTGCTCATTTTTCCTCTGGTTAGCTTGCTGGCACTTCCCTGCAAGGTGTGGGTCTTTCAGCAGCCCTGCTCTACCTCTTATTTCATCCTCGAGGTTTTTAATAGAACCAGACCTCTCCTACTTTTGACCTAGCAAGGACATAACTTATCCGGGAGTGAAGACAACCCACAGGGAGAAGAAACTGAGAGATGGTTCCTGATGACATTGTTTGAATCCCTGGATGGAACATGGTCTAGACTCTGAGCCTAGAGATGGTTCCTCTTGTTCCAGGGGAGAGGTCCCTGACCCAGGCCTCAACAACCAGTGCTCAATGGAAAACTCAGAGCTAGGTATGTGACATGGGCTAAATTTGTCAAGCCAATTAGAGGCTCTGAGCTTCTTATGTTGAGCTTCCAGGGAAGCAGATTCTTCTTTTCCACTTGGCTTTGGGCCTGGAAAATAAAGCTAGTGCTGTGGGTACCTCAGCCTGCTTGAGAAGTGAACTAGCCCAGGAATGTGTGGGACTAAAGTATGAACACAGGATTCGGGTGTTCTTATGACCTATTCTGAGACCCTGTATGCATCCTCCCTGGAGCCACATATCCCTTTGAACATTTTTGTAAATTTCTTTGTTGCTGTGCTACTTTGGGTTGAGTTTTCTATTTCATACAATCAATAAATAAGGCCTTGCCTACTGTTAAATTCAGCGTGAGCTGGCCATTTCTGGAACCTTCTCCCAGAGCTATTACTGAAGGACCTGAATTCTATTACCTTGGTAATGAACCCATTGCCAAGGACTCCAAGGCCAAGATTAGAATTCTTCCTCTTGGAATGATCAGAAGTGTCATCTAAAATAGCTGAAAGGTGGTTTGCCTGGGTGGCTCAGTTGGTTAAGTGTCCAACTCTTGATTTCAGCTCAGATCATGATCTCAGGGTTATGATATCAAACTCCACGTCAGGGTCGGCACTGGGGGTGGAGCCTGGTTAGGATTCTCTCTCTCTCTCTTTCCTTCTCCCTCTGCCCACTCCACCTCCCTCTCTAAAAAACATGCCCCCCCAAAAAAAGAAAAAAAATAGCTCAAAAGCCAGTTCTCAGTGACATATGCCATTCATTATAAGAAAGACTAATCCTCATAGCTTTCTTCCACCCTTGCCAAAGCATCATTGTCAAAAGAATAAGGAAGCTGGACTCTCCGGCCCATAATCTGATGTATAACTGTGACTTAGTAAGAACCGAGCAGTGTGCTGGTGCCGACTGTCAGCAGAAGCAACAGATGGGTGCCCTCCTGTCATCGTTCAAGGCCAAAGAGAATCTAAACAAACAAAAGCGCTGCATGGCTCCCAGGCCACAGAGGCCCCACCACACCACATGAGATATCGAGTCTTCACTTCTGTGGTCTGGCTTACCAGCCTGTGTATTCTACATTTGACTGACATGAAAACAAAACACTGGAAATAGTTCATTTTCTGGAAACTTCCTCTCATAGCCACTTGAGGTTCTTGATTTGAACCAGCCTCAGTACCCTTCCATTTTGAAATAACCTTTGAAACTACTGAGGTTCTCCCCAAAGAAGTTGCTTTTCCAGGATTCCTCTTTTACTCTCCTTCCATACTTTCCCCATATTAATCATCTTGGCAAGGAATGCATCATTAATACTTTCACCCAGCATAGCAGAATTTCTCGGATTTTTCCCCCTCAGATAGACAATTTTTAAGAAAAACAAAAACCTGCAGTTGCCATTCATGTGGCACTTTTAATCTATTTTGAATTGGAACAGATTAGCACTCAGAGAGGTTGTGTAACATGGATCAAAAGAAAAATGAGCTTGGGACGTCTGGTTCACAACATTTGCAAACAAGGACAGTCCTGTTGGCTGAAAGAAGTGCCTATTGTGTAATTAACTGAGATGTCAGCATTCGGCTGGAAAAACGTTCCTCCTGAGGGGCCCTTTTTTCCCAGATCCCACCTGGAAGAATCTGGAATGTGGAAGGAGCCTCATCTGTGGAGCATTCCATTCCAGGGGAGTCAAAGGTGCAGAGAACACTGTCAGGGGCTGGCTTGAGCATGCTGGGGCAGCCACGCCAGACCCCACACAGCGCAGGCGCCCCAGCACGGCGGCGGGAAGGATGAGAACGTCGTTCTCGGCCTGGATTCAGGGATGGCTTAGCTCCATGATGCCTCCTAAGATATCATCATTTAGGAATCCAGTTGTTTGGAAAATACCACAAATATGATTTGATCAAGAAGATGTCATACTTCTTAAGGAAAAGAGACAAAAGGATACCCAAAAAAGGAAAAATGACCAATGGTGAATACCTATTAATTCTGGGGGTAATCCAGATGTTTATCACATTATTCACTATCCTCTTCTGAAAGTTTTTAAAGAAAAGGCAACAACACAGTGTGGAAGAGGCCTGACCTGTGAGCCCAAAGACCTGGCTTCTAGCATCTTCCTCTCCTTACCACCTGTGGGGTTTCACCTGAATCAGGTCCTTCGGGAGGCCTCCTCATTCCCATCTCTGCAGAGAGTCTTTCTTCTCTCTGTGCTCCATGGATGTCCCCCCATGACAGTTCTTGACCAAACTGGCCAAAGTTTGGGAACAGAGATCCCGAACAGGTAAGGGCACATACATATACATATAGCCTATACATATTCTTCTGCTCTTTGCTTAGAAAGTTGTTTTTTTCCTATGAATTAATATAGTTCAGGCCTTGTTATCCTAAGGGTATAAAGTTCTTGAGACCTCAGGCTAGGATCAGTCTGAAGGTATGTTGTTTGGTCCAAGCAGTGAGGTCTATACAGTGTTTTAAATTTCAATCCATTGCCAACACTTTCTTTAATGGGATGGTTCACTTTAAAACATGAATTTCCAACTCTGACAACAGGGGACCTTCCTTTGCATATGGCAGCACTGGCTGGACATGAGCAGTGGTGGTCTATCTCAGAGGAGACATGGGCTTGTCCCAGTCCCTTGCCTCTGCCATCACATTCCTCACCTGAAGCTCAGAATCACCACTGTTTATCATCAGACACCTGCCCAGCTCGGATGGATTCTGAGCTTTGTATCCTATGGCACATAGAGCTCTGACTTCTTTACAGTAGGGAGAGGCTCGTTGCTCAGGGCAAGGATAGGAGTGAAGAGGAGATGATTTCATGGAGGATGCAGAATTTTAGCTGTGCTTGGAGAGGTAGACTCGTCTTCAAGAAAAAAGAAAATATCTATTTCTAAAGCAATAGTAAACAGAATTGTTATTTTTAATATGGAAATCCTAAAAGCAGTACTGGGTAATGAGCCAAGTTCTGAGTAAGGATTCGTTAGCCCCTATGAATAGCCATGCTATTCAAAAATATATAGCTCGAGGATCTCAAAATTCAGAAGGACCACTAACTTAAAGCCAACGAAATTGAGAGCTGTATGCTGCTCTGAGTGCCCCCTGGGGAGGAGAGGTTTAGCTCTAAAGGGCCGCAACTCATGTTACATGGTCCTTTTGATTTGTTTACCATCTCAGGAGGTAGATGTCTATGGACAAAAGGAGATAGAAATGTGCAAGAACTACTGGGTATTTACCCCCAAAGACATAGATGCAGTGAAACACCAGGACACCTGCACCCCAATGTTTATAGCAGCAATGTCCACAATAGCCAAACTGTGGAAGTAGCTTCAGTGTCCATCGACAGATGAATGAATAGAGAAGATGTGGTCTATGTATACAATGGAATATTACTCAGCCATTAGAAACGACAAAATCCCACCCCATTACCATTTGCTTCAACGTGGATGGAACTGGCGGGTATTATATTATGCTGAGTGAAGTAAGTCAGTTGGAGAAAGACAGTCATTATATGGTTCCACTCATACGGGGAATATAAGAAATAGTGAAAGGGATTATAGGGGAAAGGAGGGAAAATGAGTGGGAAAACTTAGAGAGGGTGACAAAACATGAGAGACTCCTAACTCTAGGAAACAAACAAGGGGTAGTGGAAGGGGAGGCGGGCAGGGGGATGGAGTGACTGGGTGATGAGCACTGAGGAGGACACTTGATGGAATGAGCACTGGGTGTTATACTATATGGTGGCAAATCAAACTTCAATAAAATATATGTTTTTATATATACATATAAAGAAATGTGCAAGAAAAGGAATCGGCTAGTTTATGAAAGGCATCAGACAGGGTTCTTTTGCTAGCAAGCAAATGACACTCACTATAGCAACCGAAATCAAGATGGAATGTTTTGAAAGTATACAGGACCTCACAGAATCAACAGGAAGACTGGAGTATAAGATCTGAGAAAGAAGGAATGACAGATACCATGGATTTCCAAGTGGCAAGAATTGGTCACATTATGGTCAGGAAAATGACAAAGAAAGAGTATCTGGGACATTCTGCTTAAACTGAAGTCCTGGAAGAGTCTGATGGGCCATGACTGGGTCAGGGGCTTCTCTCTGACTAAGGAAAAGCTGAGAAGCTGGCTAAAGTCTTCAACCAAGGACATTCATTGAGGAAGCATCCAAAAGAACTGGGCATCACTTGGTGGTTTCACCTTCACCTTCACCATTGAACAGCACAATGAGGAAGTCCAGAAGCAAAGAGAAGTGGAGTACATAAAAACGAAATCTTCAGCCTTCTCTCCCCAACAAAATGAAACAGCAGCATGTTTTAGAACTCTATAAGGCAAAGATGACTTTGTGGCCACTTTGATCTGTGACCCATGACTCAGATCAAAGGAAGAAACCGTGAAAGTCATTTTCCTGCCCAATCTCTTCTATCTGCCTGTATTAAAGACAAGACACAGCAAGAAACAAACAAGAAGGCTGAGCACAATGTGACCAACCCTGCGAGGAAAATCCCTGTCAGCCGGCTGCAGATGGAGAGCAGAGTCCAGTGCCGGGTGGTCTATGGAAGCTCTGTCTCTTCCCATCACGTCAGGTGAGGGGAAGAGAGATCCCAGTGAGGTCTTTCCCCTCCCACCTTCCTAATTTCTCCTAGCAAAGAAGCCTTAAAGAATTAATCATAGACAGAGCTACCTTATATGGAGATCCAATATACAGAAACTGGAGCCTGCCAAGTTATGAGTTTTGCAACAAAATTACCACAACCTAAGACACTGCCTAAAATGAACTGTGCCTCATGACCATGTCCGCCTGGCCTCCTCCCCACCACACACAGACACGCATATACTTAGACGACAAAACTAAACAACACGGGAAAAGGCAGACAGCTGGTGGTACAGAAGAATTCCTGGTCTAGCCTGAATTCCCCAGAGACTGGTTCTGGCACAGAAAGCTGCCTCTTCTATCCCTCCTCTTATGCCCATGTATCCCCCTACTGTAAGTAGTCTCTTCCACCAATAAAATAAAAGAAGTTGAAACCGAAGTTCATTAACACTTTCCCTTTGGCTTCTTCCCTACTGACTCTCATTCAGTACCTGTGTGGTAGGCCAGGACATACATTACATCTTGAAACGTTCCACGCAGCCCTGCCCTACAGGTAGGTACTGAGAGCCGTGTCTACAGATAAGGCAGGCTCAGGGAGATGTGAATCATGTCCAAGTTCCCAAGCAGCTAACATATAGGGGGATGGTTCCACCATGCACTAGAAGCCCAAGCTCCTTCTCCATCAGGTCTCTGACCTTCATCTGTGGCTGGCCACAAGTAAGACAGGAACCCCGCTTCTCAGAGGACCATCCAAGGATTCAATTGCAAGGAACAACTGCCACCCAACAATAACTTATAATAAGTGAGTGCTTTGCTTTTTTTCATGAATAAAAATGTCTGGAAGTGCGCAGTGAAGGGCAGGTGCAGCTGCTCAAGAATACCACTGAGGCACCAGCTTCTCTCATCTTCCTGGTCTACCACCCTTAGCCTATGGCTTTCATCTTCATGGTAGTAGAATGGCTATTGCATCTCCAGGCATAGGATCTGTCTGTGTTCCAGGCAGGAAGGAGGGAGAAGGGGAAAAGCTGTCTCTTTACAAATCTTTACGCTGTCAAGTGGTGGGAGAAACCTTCTCTAGGAGCATCTGTCAATTTGCCACTGGTCAGAACTAGGTCACCTGGCCATTCCCAGGTGCACAATAGGCTGAGAGATCACGGAGAAGACAAGAAGGGGATGGAAATTGACTCTGTGAGTCATGATATAGAGTCTACCATGATGGGCCATATCAATAATTTAAGCAAATTCAAGCAAAGGGAACAATTCTTTATGGCTTTCTTCGTTCAAGAACCAATATAAAACCATGCATAATTAGAGACTTGAAAGTAAAAGTTTTTGTGCTGCTACCATGCCAATCAAATATATCATCCTTCATAATTTATTCACTCCATGAGCCCTTGTTGGGTCAAGGATAATTTTTTCAGTGAATGATATCTGGCACTTAAAATGCACTTCAAAACGTTTATTGAGTTGAACTAGATCATGTTTATCTAATAATGAAGAAGAAACATTTCCTGAGTGCTGGGTGCAATGATTCAAAAGAAACAGATGACACCATTGCTACCTGTAAAGAGTTTGTAAATCCAGCAAGAGGGCTCAGGAACACAAGTATATACTATAAAACAGTCACTTGCTATACTATGATAATGAGATAGGCAGCTTGAAGGTAGGAAAGAGAAGTATGTTTAGGGTGGGGTTTGATCTGGACCCAACAGAAAAACACCTACCACTGCTGACGTCACTCCTAACACCACCGTCAGCCCCAAAGAGGAAGAAGCTTCAGTGCCTGCTGCTTTTTATACCAATCCTTCAAGTCGGTATGACCCTCTACACACACTCTCCAGATGCTTAAACCCAGTTCTATCTGGGTTGAGCTGGATCTCCAGAAATGGAGAGAAGAGAGGTTGGAGGCACCTCAAAGAAAAAGCAAAGCAGTAACACAGGTCTAGAGTATGAGTAAGAAGAGGGTGGGTCACAAGCCTGCTGGGTGTTACAAAGGTTCAGAGGGAAGTAAAGCAGAATCTGGTCAGACAAGGACAGAGAGCCATCCGAATGCAAGAGGAGGTCTGGACTTGTGGATATCAGAGTATCAGAAAGACCCTAGTTATTGTGACAGTGATATGAGGTCACTGTGGACACTGGAAAAGTGTATCAGATAGCTATGTGGCAGGAAGGAGAGGAGGGGCAGATGGGAGAGGAGGAAACTAGTGAGAGCTGGCTCCAGCTTCCCAATGCAAGAGGGTGAGAACTTAGTTTCCTGTGGCAAGGAAAGTGTATAACCCAGGGCTAAAGGGCAGACTTACTTGGGTGCTTTGCCAGCTACCAGCCTTCTCTGCATGTTTTGTGACAGAACCAGTCCCCTGGCCACAGCCCACTGAAACAGGGCTTATTGAACCACAACATGATAAAAATACAGCCACAGTCTCTCCCTCCTAGGAATCTGGGGTGGAAGTCAAACCTTCACTACCAGCACTGGCCTCAGAAAGGCAGGTGAGTTCAGGGCTGGGACCTGTGTTCCTGGCAAAGCCCAGAAAGCCATGCTGCAAAGAGGTTGAAAAGAGAAGCAACAGTTGCTAGTGGGCAGGAAAGAGTGCCTTGGTTTCTAAGAACTACCCTTCTCCTGCCACAGCCCCTCAGGAGACCTTGGTTCCGTAAATTAACTCTCTATCCTCTCTATCTGTAGAGGCTAGCTTGAGTGGGTTTCTTTCATTTGTAAGCACAGTGACCCCAGTGGAGACAAAGATATTTCAAAGTAAGACACAAGAGGGGCTGGACAAAGGTGACTCCAGGCTGCTAGCCGTGATGTCCAGTAGATGGGAAGGTGGTACCTTCAACTGCCATAAGGCCAGCAGGATGGGGCCCAGGGGGAGAGTAATGCTGTTGATCTTTAGACAATGGCGAGGTTTCTCATCCATGACAGGTGGAAATATGGAGCCAGTCAACCAATGCCACCAACCCATACCTGATCAAGAATTGGCTACTGGTATGCCCATGTATCTTGCACAAAGTTATAGCACAAGCACTAAATTTATGTTTGTTCATTCATTCCAATATTTAATTCTTTTTTTTAAAAAAAGTTATTTATTTATTTATTCATTAAAGACAGAGAGAAGCAGAGACATAGGGAGAGGGAGAAGTAGGCTCCCTGCAGGGAGCCCAATGCAGGATTCGATCCCAGAACCCTGGGCTCATGCCCTGAGCCAAAGGCAGAGGCTTAATCACTGAGCCACCCAGGTACCCTCCTAATATTCAATTCTTAACAGAAGCTACCAGAAAATGGAAACAAAATGTGTATTTCATCAAAGTAAAAATGGCAGATTAATCTTTTTGGTGTTATATAAAGCTTAGATCAAGTACATCATTTGTAAAAATGATCACCAATCTACTAGTGCCTCCCTTAATGATTGTTAAATTACCCCTTTAATAGATAATTAATGCATTTAATGCCTCTGACTCTAATGATTACTTTTATGCAAATTTGACTGATAATAGCTGGCAAACACAATACCCCCTTTATCATGATTTAGCCATCTTAATGCCCTTCCTACAAAAGACAGGTCACCTTAAATGCTTTTAATAATAATACAGTTCAGCTTTTCCTCTAAACAAAGAAATATGCATTAATTATACATTGATTTCTCAAAGAGTTTTTCCACCTCCCAGAGAGTTGCTCTAAAACTCTGCAATAAGAGGTCATCCTAATTTCCCAAGGATGGATTTTACTTAGAAAAATTACGTAGAACATTTACTTAGAAAAATTTTCACAACTCAAAATTAGTTGTAAAAGTCTTCAAGCCCCTGATGTCGGAGCTGATAAAGGCAAATCACCCATCTTAAGGCATATCATGAAACACAAATTAGGAACTAAAATCCCCTACAAGTCTGCTTTCAAATTATTTTGCTATATTTAAGAAGTAACCCACAAGGAAGTTAAAAGGTTTCGCTGAGAAACCAATAGATTTTCCTGATGTAAAGGGCATTATGATCATAAAGGAGTGACTGTCCCACTTTCTATCTCCTTCCCATGGAGTTAACAAAGCCCTTCTTATCCTCAGAAAAATTTTAGTAGCCATTCAATCATCACTAATTTATTTATTTATTTTATTTATTTATTTTTATGATAGTCACACAGAGAGAGAGACAGAGGCAGAGACACAGGCAGAGGGAGAAGCAGGCTCCATGCACCGGGACCCCGACGTGGGATTCGATCCCGGGTTTCCAGGATCGCGCCCTGGGCCAAAGGCAGGCGCTAAACCGCTGCGCCACCCAGGGATCCCTCATCACTAATTTATTATACTTCTTTTTGTCTCTAACATTTTCCTGAATACAACCACTACAAAACTGACATACACACTATGTGTACAATTTACACCTATGTTTCCTCTCTCCATACTACCAATGAGTCATGGGGTATCCATACTGTCTGTCCACTTGTGGCCAGTGAGTCATGGGGTATCCATACTGTCTGTCCACTTGTGGCCAGTGAGTGATGGTGTACCAACCTGCAAACATTCTCAGTCACAGACAGTTTCTCTTGCTAGCTGCATGCACCCCTGGCTGCCATTCATTTGGCTTATTGACTAGCAAGTTTAACCATCTTGGCTGACGAGAGAGCTACAAGGGTCATGTCCACCCATGCTGTAAGGAATCAAGAAAATAATTCATAGTGTCCCTAGGAATCCTCAAGGAAATGGACTTTTAGGCAATCAGGGATCCTTGGACATAATGAAAAGATTTCTTGAACATCTCTGCAGTCTGGGAGAAAGCAACCAGCAAGGTCTGAACCCCTTGGCTGAAGGCCTACTGTGATGCAGGCACATATCTTCTGATTCTCTTACAGCTTGCATTTCCAGGAACGCTACCCCTTGCAAAATGGAATCTGCAAGAATCTAACTTAGCACATGAGTCAGAGTGAGCCAAGCAAACAACACATGAGAAAATACCCAAGGGGCTTTATTTCAATTAGAAAAATTCAGAAACAAACACACACACATGGAATCATAGAGCCTCCCAACAAGCATGCCCATTATGTATGGCTTGTAATGGTTAAACTGAAAAAAAAAAATGTCTTGAAAATCATCTCTCAATAAAGAAACAGAAAAATAAAGTGATGCATCCATACCTAGAACAGTAGTTATGAGGATTCATTGTAAAAAAAAAAAAAAAAAACATACTGAATAACAAACAAAAAAGCAAATTGCAAAATATCATAAAGAATATGGAACCAATTATAGAAAATCCTCTTCAGCCAACACTGTGCATTTTATAAGGTACATGCACAAGTGTATAATCATGTTTTGAAAAATGTCAGAAAGGAGAGTGACCCATTTGAAATAGTCATTGTTCCAGGTATTACAATATGGATACATGATCTATCAGCATCTACTAGCAGAGATGTTTCTAGTGACGTGTGGAACTTACTTGCATTTAGCACTTAGGGCCCTCTACCCCCACCCCCACCTTTAAGTTTAACTGTCTTATTATGCCTCCATATACACTGAGTACCACATTAGGGTTTATAACTTTTGCTTCAACCATAAAACATCATTTAAGGAAGGATCGTCTATTATATTCACACCTGTTTTTACCCATCCCAACATTCTTTCCTTTGTGAATTCAAACCCTTCTTCTCCTACTATTTCTTTTCATTTAGAGAACTTTCTTCAGCCATTCTTTTAAAGGTAGACCTGATAGCAATGAATTCTCTCAGTATTTCGTAGTCTAAGAATCCTTGTACCTTTGCCTCATTCCTGAAGGATATTCTTGCTATAATTGACAACCTTTTTCTTTTAGTATATGAAGAGTATTACACCACTTCTTCTGGCCTCCTTGGTTTCAGATGAGAAACCTTCAGTGATTCAAATAGGTGATCCCCCTAGAAGTAATGTCAATTTTTTTCTTTGCCTTTAGTGTTCAGAAGTTTAATTTCGATGAGCCTTCATGTGAATTTCTTTCGGTTTATCCTATCCAGGGTTTACTCAGCTTCAACTCCTTAGATCTGTAGGTTTATGTCTCTCACCAAATTTAACAATTTTTCAGCCATTATTTCTTTGAATACTTTTTCAATATCAGTCTCTCCTCTCCTTCTTGGTCTGTGTTGATATAAATGTTATTATATTCATAACATTCTGTATTATATTATGTTCTTCTGTTATTGTCCCACAGACACTCCCTACCCCCAGGTTCTAGTCTTCTTTTCCTCAATCTATTTCTCTCTGCTTTACAGACTGGGTAAATTCCTGGATGATTCCTACTGATCTATTTTCAAGCTCACCAATTCTTTCCTCTGTAATTTCCACTGGACTACTGAGTCCATCCGGCAAGGGTGTGTATGTGTGTTAGAGAGAGAGGCTATATTTTTCAGTTCTATGATTTCCATTTGGTTCTCTTCTTATAACTTCTACTTCTTGGGTGAGTTTTTCTAATTGTCATTTGTTTTAAGAGAATTTGTAATTGCTTTTTTTTTTTTTTTTTTTTTTTTAGTATTTTAACATCCTTGTTAGATAATTCCAATATCCAATTCATTCTTGATTCATGTTAACTGCCTTTTCTCATTTAAGTTGTAATTTTTCCTGGTTCTTGGTACAATGAGTGATTTCCACTATGTCCTAGACATCCTAGTTATTATATTACGAGACTCTGGCTCCTATTTAATCTTCCATTTAGCAGTCATCCCCCCGTTGAGGTTCAGAGGTTCAGAGTGTGTTAGCTTCTCACTGGGCCCTGTTAACACTATCTCAGCAAAAGTGACATGCTGAGTCATGTTCTTTTATTGCACTCCGGTGAGATGGCAGTTCAGCTCTCCTCTCAGCCCTGCTGACATCTTTCTTGTGAAAGTGAGACTCAGCTCACCTCACCTTGTTGCCTATGAGTAGGCATGTCCTGAGTAGAACAGCTCCCTGTTGGACTCTATGGCCCTTGGAGGAGTGAAGGACTGAGAGAGAAATGGTATAGAATGGACATGGACACTCAGCTGCCAGCTGGGCCTCACACTAGGGCTGGAAACTCTGGAGTACTGACAGCCCCACCTCATACCACCTTGATCAGTGTCACTGGTGCCATGCAGGACTCAGCCAATACTAGCAGGGGATGGAGGCGGGCCAAAGCAGAGTGCCAAGTAGCTCTGCTTCACATCATCTCATTCAGTTTCATTGCTGCTGCATAGTTGTGGAGGATGGAGGCTCAGTTTCACACTGGAGTGGCAGAAAGGAGAAGGCTAACAACCCTCAATTTGTACTGCCTCATTTAGTCTTGATGCCAGGCTTGGGTGGAAGTTCAGCTCACTCTGGACCACGGCACCAAGCAGAAGATGAAAGGCCAGGTCCCTGCTCAGCTACCCAACCAGTAAGAGAAGCTGACACATTAGGCAAAGAATTGGAGATTAGCTCCTTGCTCAGTTCCTCCGACACCACCAGGTAGGGGGACTGAAGCACTGCTGCTTGATTCTGCTGGTTAGGAGCATGGAAAGGGGCAGGTATGAGGGAGGATTGGCTCTCTGTTTGGCTCTAGAAAACGATAGGGAGGTGAGGAATTATTTTTGCCATTGTATCTGACTGGCATAGAGTGAATATTGCCAAAAAAGTTTTCTATTAGGCCATCCTTTTCCTGGTCTTCTGTCTAGAGGAAACTGACTTTTCTTACAGTCTGTGTTTATTGGAGGTCCAGGTGGGAAGCTTTTGGAGTGTTCTGTACATGATGTATGACAAGTAATAAGGAAACCCAGGGGACCCACAGCTATGTGGTTCCTCATGTGTGAAGGTCCTTAAGCCATCTGTCTTCTTCTTTCTACCCTTCAAAGTCTTCCTATGCTCATTTTTTAAATGATTTCTAGAGTCTTTTAGTTTTAAAAGGGAGGACCTGAGTATAATGAGGCTATTTCATCTTTGCTGGAAATGGATGGATCAGTAACATTTTAAAATTTCTTAAGGAGGATGGATTCTAAGGTGTTACTTTGCACAATTCAAAGTCTAATTTTTCAAAGACTGAAGAACATTTTATCAAAGGAAAACTAACTCCTGGCAAAAATATCTAAAGATGACAATACCTCCATTTTCAGAATATATTCATTCAGTATTTATTTACTGAACATCTACTAAGTTGCAGACACTAGCTAGTTCCCAGAGTTACAACAATAAAGAACATAACAGACACTGTCTCCATTTGCATACAGCTTATGTATCCAGAGAGTTAGACACTGACCAAGTACATAAACACCTAGCTACTCATAACAATGGTTAACTGTCCCCTTGAGCTATATCCCTTTCTCCTCTCCCCAGCCTCCAATGTCAAATTAAGCTCAACACAGAGTCATTTTATTATCGATTTCATAAGTGGATTTGTGTGCATTTTTTGCTTTGAAACAAAACATCAGCTCCATAATATTCTGATTAAAAATGTGTTAGCCGACCCAAATTAAAACCTTTTGATTTTTTTTAAAAAGAATTCCTCCACTTAATTATTTTAGCCCAAGCAAAAGGCATGGTGAAAAGGCTATGACATCAAGCAAGACCCACTAATCCTTGGTCTCCATTTACAATTGGAACGCAGAAGACACAATGCAGACAGCCTGTTCAGAGAACTTCCCAAAGTGTCAACCTTTACTTCTTTCTCATTTTATATTTTAATTAAAATAAATTGAATCCAGGCAGGCTTTCTTAAAATTAATGCCTGAAGTGATTTAGAAAAAAAAAAAAACCATAATAAACAGCAACAGCAATACGTGTATGCCAAAAGCCTCACATTCCTAATAACTTTGTAATGTTTCGATAAAACCTTAACAGAATCCTAACCAAGCCTGGATGGAAAGAAACACATGAAGTGGGTCTACTAACACAGAAAACTTAGGGAAAGTGATTTCAATGCTATTGTTTTCAAGAGAAAACTCACAGCTTGTTAGGAAAAGAGCAAGATTTACTTCCTCCTTTTTGAAATGAAATTACAGTAATTTTGGAAATGACACTGTATTCTAGAATTCACTTTGGTAGAGAATTGCACCTGCATTTTTTTGCTTTAGTTCTATTTTGATATCAGTCTCAAACACAGTGAATTAAAAGATGTAAAACAAATACCACATTTGTTTATCCCCAACAGAAAAGAATTTCCTATTTATTTTCTGATAATGAAAATAATATAATTTCATCATAAAAATTAGAAGGCATAGGAGGATCAAAAACATATAAGTAGCTATATTTCCACTAGTCTACTGACATATAGTCTTTTAGATGTGTATCTATGAATACATACATTAATAAAAATGGAACAACAGTACAGGGCATTTTGCAGTTTTTATTTTATTTTGTTTTGCCTGAGCATGTAGCATGGCTGTCTTTCCACATTAATGAATATAGACCTTCATCACAGTTTTTATGGCTGTAATTTATCTGAATCCCTTATGGATGAACATTAGGTTTGAACAACCTGCTTTATTAATCCATTTATAAGCACATATTTTAATAAAGCTACAAGGTTAGGTTTATTTCAAGGACATACATTTAAATTATAATATTTTAGGGACATCTGGGTGGCTCAGCAGTTGAGCATCTACCTTTGGCTCAGGGTGTGATCCTGGAGTCCCGGGATTGAGTTCTATATCGGGCTTCCTACGAGGAGACTTTCTCCCTCTGCCTGTGTCTCTGCCTCTCTCTCTCTCTGTGTCTCTCATAAATAAATAAATAAAATCTTGAAAAATAAATAAATAATGTATAATATTTTAGGGACACCTGGGTGACTCAACAGTTGAGCATCTGCCTTTGGCCCAGGATGTGATCCTGGGGTCCCGGGGTTGAGTCCCACATCGGGCTCCCTGCATTGGGCCTGCTTCTCCCTCTGCCTGTGTCTCTGCCTCTCTCTCTCTCTCTCTCTCTCTGTGTCTCTCACAAATAAATAAAATCTTTAAAAATTGTAATATTTTAGAGAGTGACATTGAATTCTAGAATTCATTTATTCCAAAAATGCATCTGCACTTATACATATATGCTATTGTATGAAAGAATTAGTTCTCAAATTTCCACAATATTCAAATAAATGTAGAGAAGATCTCCACTGACAGAGCCTTCATAGATTTAAGGTATTCACTGTAGTCTGAAAGCGTTGGTCTTGCCAAAGTCATTACAAATCTGGAGGATACTCAAGGGTCTGGCTGGTTTGGGAACTTCCTGCCACATGGACCCTGGGCACATCTGAGAAACCCAGAATACCCAAGACCCATCAAGAAACCAGACCATATTCAGGACTAGGTCAACTTCTGAGTATGTTAAATAGGAAGAGGAGCTTTAATCAAAGACATAAAAAATGGTTACTTGCTAGTTTAAATTCCAAATGTTGCCTTTGGGGACAAAGTTATAAATTACAAAAGTCAAACGATTCACGGGGGATCTTTGTAATAGACGCACAAATAATTCTAAATGAGCCCAACAACTTGATCAAAGTTGTATTGTTGACCCAACCCCACTACTTTTAACACTTTGATTGAAGGGGAGAGAAAATATCAGTAATTTTTCTGAAAGTGAAAAATAGCGACACTACATCTTGGTAAATCCGCAGAGAATAATTTGTATCGAAAGGGACACATAGCAAATAACAAATTCACATGTACAAGCTCATTTTAAAACTTGCTTGGGGCTTGGAAATGTTTTCACATTTTCCCACAATTTACACAGGAAGTTGTTGTGTAGCAAGGACATAATTAGTATTAAATATGATTAATTCATACTGTGGGGAAACTCAGGAAGTGTTTTGTGTTTTGATACTGTGTTGCGGCTTCTTTTTCCCCAATCTCTGTCCACAGTGCAGTTGAGGAGACATTTATAGGGCATTCATTCCCTGAAACTCTAAACAGAATGTCAGATTATAATCAGGGAACTTGGGCTTTTCTCTTCCAGTGACTGGGAAATCTAACCCTCTTATGATTACATTATTCTTATTTCATGGATGTTAAATTTTCTGCAATAATGAAATCCATAGAAGACTATGTAAAAATTAACCCAAGCAAATATTTCATTCCATCATCCAAATAAAGTTCCTGGCAAAAGCCAACTACTTCACATTTTGAGGGGCTTCATATTGCTGAGAACCAAGGTAGGCAGAGGAGAGGAACAACAGAGGTTAGCACAGTGCCACTCACTACACAGTTGTCCATGAAGCACCACCAGTATAACCCCCAGGAGATGTCCTAGTCCCTCTCAACTATTAAATCCCAGCTACAGCTAAGGAGTGTAAGTCAGGCTTCTCTTACAGAAGGTACTACAACAGCAGGGCTCTCTTGTAAAGACAGGATCTAGATCAATTCCTAATCTAATAGAGAGTTGTAACATCCCCCTCCAATCAGGTGGTATGCTGTTTAAAAGAGAGGAGACTTCTCTTTAACAAAACAAAAAAAAGGAGGGGGGGGGACTGCTTGCCATTATAACAGTTAAAAAAGAACTTTCCATGGGTCTCAAGCTTTTCCGAAAATTAGTTTTATGATTTTTTTTTTTTTTTGGTTGATTAAAGCTAACCTTACTCACTTTTAACATTCCTTTTTTAAATTTGAGGATCCCATTCCATATTAGCCATGCTCTGGGGGAAAAATGTAGCTCATTAGGAGTGGAAATCTATAGCAGCTGCCAATCTTTCTGCTTTTGTTGTTGCCCAGCCTAGAACTTGCTCTGCATACTAGACGGACTGGCTTCATAACCCGTACAGCCAATCATCTCATCGGCCTCCAGGAGCATCCATCCCTCCAGCCCTAGTCTTTAAGCCAGAATGGCTGACCCAGAGATTCACCCTCTTTGGACAAGAGGCATCTGATCCCTCCTATTATCAGGGGCAAATCCCCAAAGGCAAAGACATATTTTTCCTTTCTCAAACAAAATCAAGCATAGATCTGTAAATGGAAAATCAGCTTCACTGGTGTAGGAAACATGCATTAACTAGATATGTTGCATGAATACACACTAACCAAACTGAGGAAGCTCACAAAAGTTTGAAAAAAGCAACATACACAAAGAGCAAGACGGTTTCAATAAGACAGCCTTTCTTATGCTCTCAACTTGATTTGCTAAATTCAGAAAGGTAGAAAGAGATCACAGAAAAGACAAAGTAGGTTCATTTGGATGAACACAAAAATGATATTAAAAAGTCAAAGGTAAAAAAGAAAAAAGAGAAAAAAGGAATACTTGAAAGTTCCATATTTTTAATTCCGGCTTGCCATTTTTAAGGACTTTTTTTAACATCCATAAATGGGCTCACAGTGGCACTGGTGTGAATCATCAGCGACATCTAGTGGATCGTAATGTTATGGTGTGTAGCTGCAGCTTCGATACAGATCAGATCTTGGACCTCAGTGCCTCACCCCCTACCTTAACATTTTCTTTTTGCAGAAAAAAAAAATAGTAATCGGTGACCTTGATTTAGCTTAATTCAATAAGTCTGTCTGAGTTTAGTCTGAAGATAAGAACACGAAAGAAACCGTTAAGTTGCTTAGTCAACCTGGCGAGGAACATGGTTGGGAAGAATCGGAGAAAAACCTAACTATTGGACGTGCCGAGGCCCGAGTTTTATGAAGCTGCATGGTTGCTCAGACTGAGTTAAATAATCCAAGTGCAAGAAGAAAGGGCCGCACCGTAAGCAAACACCGAGGTAGTAATTACGCGATGATGGCCAATGCTATTTCACCCCTGTCAAGCATATTATGCTTCAGACATTTTTCAAAATGACTTGACATTTTTTCTGCGTGACATGTTTTGGGTTTGATACAGTGAAAACAGCTGGTTGCCTCCTGCTGCCTAAAAAATCCAGCAGCAGAGAAGTGATGATGAAGGCTCTTCACTTTCCTGCAGGATCTCTTTAAAACCCTGCAAAAGGAGCTCACTGCTGTCACATGCTGGTCAGGAGGCAGGAGGGTACAGTGGAAGGGCAAAAGCTTTGGTAGGTAGCTGGCTCTGAGGCCCTGGTACTCATTCCCTACGCTGCACGCCCAGGTCCTCATATCTGACCTTGGGGATGGTATTAACCTGCCAAAATCCTCCACTGCTGAGCTGGGAGGTGGATGAGCACCATCCACTTCCCAGCATTATCATGACAGGTGAAGTAATCAGCATAGTGCCCGAGGTCAAGTCTGGAGTTAGGATCACTAGACTGTAAACTCTGTGCTGGCAGTGAGCAGGTCTCAGGCATTTATGAGTACAAATAGGGCTTCCAGCATAACAAAAACAAAGGACGCCCAGTTGAAGTTAAATTCCTAATTTAACCGGGTGTCCTATATTTTACCTGGCAACCCTACCATTTGCCCAGGCTAGTCCAAAACTCATTATCAATAGCTCCTCTTTCACTTTAAAAAGTATCTTGATTTGGAGATAACTACTTTTGGACTCCTAACTCCGAGCCCATGCCAAGCACTGGCCAAAAATGGAAGAGGCCCTCCACCGTGCATCTATATGACTGAACAAACGGCTCTTTTCTGGATGGGAGACTCAAGGGAAGTACACGTGTCTGAGATGGTGGCTAATTTGAAAACCACCCTCTATTACACTCTATTACACACTTTCGAAACTCTGTTTTATGAGAAATTTTACTTGTTAGTAGATATGTATTGATGACCCACACATGCAGGATTTTCGGGCACTCTTCAATGCCAGATGACAAGGCAGGAAGCATTTCCCCTTCATCCTGAGCTGAGTACAGTCTACACATAAACAATCAGTCTCAGTGCTGACTTCTGATAACACACTCCAAAGCAAATAAAGAGGACAAGAGACCATAAAGAAAGAAAGGGAAGAGGGAGGGAGAGTGGGAGGGGGGAAAGGAGGGAATAAACAAAGAATTGAGGAAGGAAGAGAGGATAGAAAAAAAATAGCAATTCAAGAGTAAAGGAAGACAAAGAGGTAGACAGTACAACCAAACATAAATAAGGAGCTACATGGCATAATATCTTTGAATCAAAAAAGGATTTTCTGATTTAACAGAATGGAAAGAAACCAAAGGACAAAATTTTGCAAACAGACATCACAGCCAACTGTGGTTACAGATTATTTTGTAAAATGAAAAAAAAATCAAAGAATGCATTTTTTTCACAAAGAAAGCCATTAAGAATTCAGATTTGACAGTTGACAAATTCAGTTGTTCCTCAGGGACAGACACAGCACCTACTCTCTATTTGCGGCACATACATTTCACTCCTCAACCGATCTCACTTCTGCACACTAATTGGGGCTGGTATTTATGATGGGTTAATGACAGAGCCAGTCAGGAATGCCAAAACACTATCGTTAATATCACCAGGGAAGAATAGCTCAGCGGGGATGTGCATCATAATTAATGTCACCTAAGAAATTATTTTCAATATTCAAAATATTTAAGTGAAGAATTGGTGGTTATTTAATGTGAGAAACAAAGAACCGCGTAATTGATTCCAAAATATCCCAACCCATTAAAAGGAGTGGAAAGGCAAATATTATGACAGACACATAAAGTACAGTTTATAACAAAGATGGAAGGCTGAAAAAGATCAAAATAATTTGGAGCTATAAAAATTATTGCTTGTTTTATAGCATTCTTGAAAAATAAGTATATTTTAAATAAGACTTTGGGGTCTAACGTAAAGTTTGCAGACATCCTATATCTTTAGAATACAAATAAAAATGTGTCTACTGGCTCTCTCCTACCACCAAACTGATAACATAGTTTACCCTTCTCTTGCTTACTGTAAGTCAGAGATCGGCATCTGCCTGGAAAGTCATCCAAGACACACACACTCAGTTTATAGTCATTAAATCTAACTGTCTGACCAAGAGGACCAACTCAACTCTCATTTAAACCAACCAACCTCCAATATGCCCTGTGATGGCCAATGTCTTCACGGCTAAGAATATGCTGATTGTAACTGCTCTGCTGCTTTAGAGACCACATGTCCATCATCAATCTCGGTCTGTAGAAGGGCAGCAAGATCATTCATTGAAGCACGTCTCCCAGTCTGTACTCTGTGAGGGTTAACAAGGCAGAGCTATGAGATGCTCAAGGGCTGGGGACTGGTCCCTGCCTCTACCCCCAGTGACTGACCTGGGGCCTGGGGCCTCAGAGCTGCTTGTACCTTAGGGCTTATTCACTGAAACCAAAGGGAATATATGATAGTGGAGGAGAGTTAAGTAAGTACATTGATTTTTCTACATTTTTAGAGGAAAATTCAGACTTCCTCTGCCTGGATCATCTCTGAGCCTGGTGTCCTTCTCACCTAATCCTTCATTTGTAGCTCAGAGGAGTTAAAAGGACTTGCCCAAGAACTCACCCAGCTATTAAATGCTATACTGGGCTTTGAAATTAGATCAGTCTTACTCCTAGATTCCTTCAATAGTTGAGGCTGCTTCAAGGAGGAGAAGCAACTCTGGGTACTGCTCATCTGCTCCTCCTGCATCCCCTTTTTCAGCTCTATCAACAAGGCAGATGGGATAGAGGAATGCAAAGGATGCCGGGATGGGGGAATGTCGTGATACAGGGATGTGGGCATGCAGAAATGTGGATGTGTGAGGATGCAGAGATATGGGGGAGCAGGGATGCAGAGGTGCAGGGGTGTGGGTATGCAGATGTGGGGGTGTAGAGATGCAGACAGGCAGGCATGTGGGGATACAGACACACAGAACTATAGGGATACAGAGATATGGGGGTGTGGAGACACAGTCAGGATTGTGGGAGATGCAGGGTTGTGGGGACATAGAGACACAGAAGTATGCAATGAAGAAATGTGGGGGCGTGGGGCTGCAGGGGTGTGGGAGATGCAGGGATGTAGGAATGTGGGGAGAGGATGCAAATGGTAAGCAGAGGCAGAATGGAGAAATCCAAGTGCAGTGGACCACGGCAGTCCAGAAGCTGCTGGGCATGTGGCAGAGGCAGCCTCCTGGCTGCTTGCCCCATCACCAGAGTGCAGAGCCCACCAGAGGTCCTGGTTCCATCTACAGCTCAGGAGTAAAATGCAAAACAGTCCTCCACTGGCGGGATGAGGACTCATCATCAGTCATGTAGTAAAGCCTTCCTTCAAAGAGGAGCAGGCTCATCAGGAACAGTGGTCATCTAATATACTTTCAGGCACAAAGGGAGAAAGTGGTTGTTGCCCTCGGGGTGAAAACACAAACAGATTCCACAGTGTCCTTGAGAAACATGAAAGTCCAGGCTGTCATAAAGAGTTCCTTTTGTTGCTTCAACATCAGAGCTGTCTGCTTTTTCTGGGGCCATGAGCCAGAAGCTTCTCTTCTCTTCTAACCAGGGTCCAGAGTTTTCATCAGCTGTGCTCACTGCTTGGCCAGGGGTAGGCACCATAAGTCACTCTAACCATGACTGAATACCTAATTTGTAAGGTCCAGTACAAATGAAAATGCAGGGTCCCTTGTTCAAAAATTATTAAGACTTTCAAGACATCACTAAGACAGTGACAAAGGTTTTTCCTGGCTTTGCTCCCTCTCATGAGAATAGGTAACTTGTACACATGAGAGAAATCTAGAAGCGGAGGTGAGGAGGAAGCACCCTTTGTACCACAGAGACCAAGATAGATAGCAATGGGATAAGAGAAGCAGCAACCTGCTGCTTGGTGATACCCCGCCACCTCCCACCACTGCCAGAGGCACCACTTCCTCCAGCCAGAAAAGAGAGCCCACAGTGGCAACCAGCCTTCCCAGCATTGTGCGGCACTCTGTGGGAGCCCCTCCTCTGACCTCACACCACTGTGATTGCAGGGGACTCTTTGGGGCCCAGCCCCTGGGAATCTGACTGTGATGAAGAAGGGGCAGGGGCTTGCAAGGACCAGCACTGGGTCTTGGCAGACCGTTCATGCCTGTGGTGCCCAACTAGCAACCCCAACCAGCAGCTTTGCTCTCCTCAAAACCACCTGGACGGGTGCACTCTGACCCGAGAACTTGGTACGGTGCGGCTCTGCCTTGGAGGCCAGTTTGCCCACACTCAGGGTGCTGAGTCACAGCCCCACCTGCTGCGGAGGGTGCCTCCTGGCCCCATGTGACCAGACGGCTGGCCCCAGCTCCTGGAAGCTGGGCTCAAGAGACAGGATGGTGGAGCTGCTCCCCGCAGGGCAAAGCCAGGACTGGGTGTGCAGGCCCCCCAGGCTGTGCACAGGCAAGAAGACTGATTCATAGCTAAGGCTGAGGGCAGCTCCCGGCCCCTCCTACCCTGAGAGCCTGTTTGGGAAGGTGAGAGTAGTCTGGATGGTCCCCCCCACCTCCCGCCCAGGCGAGGGGCTGAGACCTAGCCCCCACCCAGCTGTAGGCCCAGCTGACCAGCAGGCTGTTCACAGCTCCTGGAAGCCCTGTGGCCCAGTGGCACTCGAGCCCAGACAAGGGCCGGCAGAGCAAAGCCAGTGGCCCTGGTCAGCAGGGGACTGGGGCTGCAGGTAGGCTGGACTCACGACAACAGAGAGCTTGACTGGTTGCAGAGCTGCTTCTCCCACTGCGTTCTGGCAGGGAATCTGCTTTGTAGCTGCGACCATTGCTGGTGACAGTCTCCAGCCTGTCTGACCAGGGAGCCCAGCAGAGCACAGGGGAAGCTGTGGCGCCCGTTCAGCAGCCCTACCTACACTGGCGCTCTGCACAGAGAGCATAGCCTGTGGCTTCTCCTGCGTGTACAGAGCAAAACTGGTGGCCTCCCCTGACCTGGGAACTGCGTGCACCCCCAGGCCTGACCCAGGTTCCTGAACAATGAGCTGTACAAGCTCTGGGCTGTGGTCTGATCCCCTGCCAGGGCCTGGGAAGCTAATTCATAGCCCCCCCCCTACCACCGAATAGAGCACCAGGTCCCAGTCATCCTGTAAGGCCAGTTGGAGAACCCAGGCTGCTGAGGAGGCCATCCTGCAGCCTCACGTGGGCGCGGAGCCAAGGCAGGGGTCCTGCCCATCAGTTCTCAGCCAGGCACACCCTGTCTCGGTCCTCAGAGTTGCCTTGCCTAAAAATAGACCAAAATAGCAGGTCCCACCTGCCCAAACACATTACCAGCGCACACACCCAGAAACCCAAACTGGGCTGACTAGTGAAGAGCTGTATCTGCCAAGGGAAATCTACAAACTCTGGAAGAGGAGCCCTACTACTCAAATGCACAGATACCAATGTAAGGAATCAAGGATCATGAAAAATCAAATCAATGTTAGCTGAACCTATTGTCCTAATCATTTTACAATATATGTAACTTAAACCATCATGCTATATGCCGCAAACCAATATAGTGAAGTATGTAAATTATTTGTCAATAAAACCAAAGAAAAATGCAAATTGTAACATATTTGCCAAAGTACATAATTTAATATTTTCAGTATATTTCTACATAAGTCTCCATATCTTATTTCCCTCTGTCTTTATCCAATGTATAACTTATATACAATAAAGTAAATCAATGTCAAATGTACAGTTAACAAAAAGAATGTGCTGTGGGCTCAAAATTAAATTAATTATTTAATTTAAAAGAATAATTTCAATATGGCAATAGAAGAGCATTAAACCAAGCTTGGGGCCCTGTGTGCCCACATAGGATGCAGGCCCAAGAATTCAGGCCTGGCTCTAATACTCCCCAGCAGGTCAGAGAGGAGCCTTAGGCCAGGGGGACTAGAAGCTGCTTTATTACATAGACTAAGAGACATTCTGCTCAGGAAAGCAAGTGAAGGTTTATGTAAACCCAGGGCCTGTGTACAGAGTACACGCTACAGAATCAGAAGCCAGGATACCTCTGATGGTAAGGCAGATGGCAACAATCTATCACCAGTTCCAGGTCTGCAGCCACAGTCAACAAAGCACCCCACATCAGATGTCCATATTCAATGCCAATCCAAAATGTGATTATCCAGTGCCAGCCTCATGCCAGGCCTCATGCTCAGGGCCCAGGATGAAGGGGAGCACAAGAGGCACACAAGACTCACTTGATTTTCACCAGAGCCCCTCAGGACAGTGGGATCCTGAAGCCTAATAAGAGAATGAAAAGGTGTGGTCTGATGTTGGAGGCTCTGAATCTCTGGCTTCCTTGGGATGCTACTGTAAGGCAAGCAGCAGAGCTAATGGATATTTACCACCAATTCATCTCTTTTTTCTCTCTTAAGAGAAAACTTTTAAAAACTAAATTTTGATTATCCCAGATAATTTTTTTGTAATAATCTAAAAAGCATCCCAGAAAAGACTCACATCTCCTTTGACCCCACTGCTAATAATAGGCCCTTCCCCAGATGCTACCAACAGACCTTTTCATCTGTAATAACAGACATACATAAATACTCACTAGTTGTATGCTCTTTGTGTGTGTGTGTGATGAACATCTTGACTTTTTTTTTACTATTTTATTTATTCATGAGAGACACAGAGAGAGAGAGGCAGAGACATAGGCAGAGGGAGAAGCAGGCTCCCTGTGGGGAGCCCAAAGCAGGACTCCATCCTGGAATTCCGGGATCATGCCCTGAGCAGAAGGCAGAAGCTCAACCAGTGAGACACCCAGGCATCCCTATCTGTATGATCTCTTTAATCTAAGTTATATTACATTGTACACATAATTCTTAACCCTGCCTTTCATTTTTAAAGTTAGTATATGTTCTGGGCACCATCCTTGCAATCACCTGTACATTTGCTTTATTCCTTTTAGCTAGTACCTAGAATCCCATTCCATGCATATGCCACAGTCTCAATCAGTCTCTCCCATACAAGTAGGCATTGCAGTGCTTCTACAGGCAGATGAAAGATGTGGGGTAGATGGTTCATAGGGTCTGTGCATTTTTAGTTTTATAAGCTTTTGCAAACCTGACCTGCAGTGTGGCTGTCCCAGTAGAGTCCCATTTCCCCACACCTCACCAACATCTGATATCACCACCACCACTACCACCATCATCATTATCATCATCAACCATCATTGCCATTATTTTGCCAACTGGTCAGTAAAAATGGCATTTCACTGCTTTAATTTGTTTTCCCTTGATTACTAATGAAATTGAGCATCTTTTCTTTGTCCATGCAATTCTACTCCTGTCAACTGACTGCTCATATCTGTTGCCTATTTTTCTACTGCTTCTTTGTGGTGGATTGATATGAAGGAGTTTTTATTACAGTATCTTTGTTATCGGCACAAGGAGTTCTGTTTCTATCCTAGATACTAGTCCTTTGTTGCCTGTATTGCAAACATTTCTTTAAACATTTCCAAATTGAAAACATTCTCTTCAGATGTCCCTAGCACCAGAAACTGTACAAACCCAGAAAAGGGTACAAACATCATAGCACTTAGGGATCTTTAGGGCACAAACTCCAATTTGCTGTTTCCTTTGGAAAATCCTCAGTGTCACAAGGATGCTGGAAACCACCATGAGGGATGATGCACAGGGACCAGCACAACCCCAGGGGATTTCTGACAGTAATCGTTACCAGGTTCAATTATCTGCTTTACAAAAGCAGGGCTCATTCTCTCTCTCTAGCCAGTGAACCCTGACATGCAGACACTACAATTAGAAGCAAAGAATAAATTAAAAGCACATCTTCTCTGCCATGGGGAATAATGAGCACGAGGGCAGGCCTAATCATATGTTTTAAAGCTGTTAAGTGAATTAAAAAAACAAAGACAATGGACAAAACCAAGAGGTGATTCACAAAGCTCTCAGTGATGTGGACTACCTATCTGCTGTTGAAAACATGGATGACAATGTATCTCTCACCCCAAGGCTCCTCGCATATTTTTTCTTCCATGATCATCTGAAATTTACTCCCCTAAATATCTCACCATCCTGAAATGAGAAGTGGCCTAGGGCAACATGCTGCTCAGTGGCCTGAATCTCTTCTTCTCATATGTATTCATTAAATCCTTATCGCCAGCGTGCCCTGGTTCCCAACCCTCAACATGATAACTGTGCAGCAGGAAATAGTTACCTCTCCCAGAAAAGCAAATACGACAATAGCTCTCCCCCCACGGAGTCTAGGTGAACTTTGCAAATCAGATCTGGATTCTGGCATAGTGGAAGGACTTTCATCAGTAACTTGAATCCCATCAGCAGACACTCCCAAGGGACCCCTGAGGACCTCCTGCTCAAGAGCAAGAGTCACCTGCTCTGTCTTTTCCCCATTTTTAGTCTATTAAACTTAAAGATAAGAGAAAAAGGCAAGGGAAAGAAACAAACAGCACAGCACACCTGACTCACTGTATCAGGCACCTCAAATTGCTGCTGGCTTCCGGCTTGCTCTCACAAGGTTAAGGGAAATATTCTAAAATCTTTTCTTTGCAGGTAAATCTAAGAAAATAACGAATGAATGAATAAATGAATGAGTGAATGAATGAATGAATGCATACTCAGGGCCATTGGTATAGAAATGATGCAGATTACAAATGTCCCCAAACACTGCCAACAAGCTTACTGCAGGATCATCTCTCAGAAGGTGCCTCTTGCTTCATCTAAGAGCACAGCCCCCTATCCCTGGGAAGAGCATCCTGTGGATGGTAAAGGGTGACTTCAGAAAATGTAGGAGCAATAGCATTAAACACTGCAGAGACAATGCTGTAGCCCCATGGAGCAAGAAAACAAAAACAAAACAAAACAAAACAAAACAAAAATAAATAAATAAATAAATAAATAATAAAAACAACACCTACCGACTCTACTGAGTTCAACCTATATCCTTGACAGTCTGCTTTCCATATTCACTACAAATTCCAATCACTCATTAACACCAGCTCTAAGAAAGACTCGGGAAATAAACACCTATAAACAAAGGATGCTTTCTGGAAAGTGTAATATTTAAGTTCTGTTCATAGAATCAAAACCAGATCATTTGTGACCTTAGGTCCATCACGTGGTCCTGTGTAACTCTGGGTAGTTTAGCTAACTTTCTAAACATCCATTATCACTCCTGAAGTGGGAGCAATAATAATACCTACCTCCGCCAGAATGGTGTGAGGATTAAATGTGCTAGTGATAAACCCCAACTGCTACCTCACCTGACAGTCTAAAGTATAAGGCACATCTTAGGATTCTAAGTCAAGATCCTACAACCCCTCTCAAATGATATCCTGAGGCAGGATATGGACCTGGCAGGGGTATGATTGAGATTCAAGGTTAAAACCTGCAGTTGGGGGTATGGCCTAAGAGACCTGTAAAGTCTATTTAGGTGGCTCCAAATCAAAGAGAATTTTGCTGAGTTTAACCTGATAGTTAATGTTGTCTCTGGAGTAGAACACACAAAGCCAGAGACTCCAGACATCTGTCCCTGCTAAAACATTTTTAAGAGCACGGTGGTGTTCCTGAAAATTTAAATGGGAAGGCATGCTCCCAGAAACCACCTGCTCTACAGTTCAATGTCGTTATTTACTTAGAAGGACACAGAAAAATTTGGCACAGAGAGTCAAAAAAGAAGTGTAGAATATAATAAATGCCTGGTATTTAATAATGAAGACAATACTTAAGGCAATTATAAGAGAGATTTCCTTTGGAGACATTAATGAAAAACTGGAAAAAGAATAGAAAATATGTCCTAGCAGCAGTCTCCTGTTTGTGTTTCTTGTCTGACACATAAAGAAACCTGTTTAAACAAACAATGAAACCAAACTGAACAATTAGCCTAGTGCTCCCAAACTGGCTGATGATTATGAAGGGAAATTGTTCCAGGTCTTTTGCTCTCTCTCTGCCTACTCTGATAAGGGGCCTCTGACTGTCTGCCATGCATACCCAGGAGGGTACAGGTGTTGCCCAAGGTGGTTTTGAGTTCAGCCCCTCTGTGGACATGCAACACCCAATCCTGTAGCCCACCAGGTTCCCAAAGAGGCTTGAAATGGCTCAGATGCCAAGTCTGGGTAATCCCCCCACTGCAAAAGAATTCTAGAATTCCAATTCCAGGGATGCCTGGGTGGCGCAGTGGTTAAGCATCTGCCTTTGGCTTGGCATGATCCTGGAGTCCCGGGATTGGGTCCCACATCAGGCTCCTCGTGCTTCTCCCTCTGCCTATGTCTCTGTCTCTCTCTCTCTCTCTCTCTCTCTCTCTCTGTCTCTCATGAATAAATAAATAAAATCTTAAAAAAAAAAAAGAATTCCAATTCCAGAAGCATCAATCTTTGGCATCTTCTCTTTGGCAAATTATGCTTCTTAACCTCCTTTCGCATGGGTATCTGACTCTTGAGATGATCCTTCATTTCCTCCACTCCAGTCATTCAGTCCTTCTTCAGATATTTATTGAGTGCCAGCTGTGTGCCTAAGCCCCAATCACAATGTTGAAAAATGGATGTGGTGTCTGCCTCACAGAGCTCACAGTCTGCAAAGGAGGCAGAGACTAAATATGCAATTACAAGTATAATCAACATCTCTGTATTGCAAGAGTATTGGTTAAAATAATAATCACAATGGTGACAATGGTTACCCCAAACTGGGATCAGTGTGCTGAACTCCATGTGATTAAAAACCCCATGGAAGCTTGACGTCCTTATGGGAGTATCACCAACCTAACTTACAGAAGAAACTGGGACTCCAATAGGCTAAGAAATTTGCCCTGCATCTTACCACTAGTAAGGAAAAAAGCCAAGATTCAAATCAGGGTCTTTTGGCCTTCAGAAGACATTCTCTGGACAGCTAATATCATCTCCTCATCCAGAATGTTAATCAGCAGATATAATGAATCCTCTTTCATTTCCTCATAATTAAAAAAAAAAAAAAAGCATTTTGACCAGACTAAAGCTGGTCATAGTTCATCATGCTCTTGACCTGAGTTTCAGAAAATATTGCTATGAAGCTGTAAATCCTTCTCCTCTCTATTCTTGATTCTTTTAATCAGAACCACCTCTACATTTCAGCCAATTTCATGTAGAATGAGAAGACAAAAGGCTTTCAACCTAGAAAAAAAATTTTCGTGGTGTTGTATATTCTCAGCCACCTGAAACCTCTTAGGAAGAAACATATATTATTAATATGTTTATATGTGCAACATAATCACTTCCAAGTAAGTCAAAGCAAAGGTTTGATTTGGTTCTGAATTTCTTTAACTATACAGCAAACTAAGGTTTAGAGTGAAGCAAGTCATTTCAGTTCCACAATTAAGTTCTTAAAAATCACACAGACACACATAGACAAATACATACACACACACTCATACACACGCATACATGTACAGGTACATGTGCACATGTGCACCCACACTCATACACAAAGTTCCTTCTATGTTATTCATAAGAATCTCTTTAAACATAAATAATAAAATTATTTATGGGGTGTCTGAAAATGATCCAACCAAGCAATCTTTTCTTGAAATTTACCTTTTTCAAGTTTAAAGTAGGGAGTATATATCTATTTAGAAGGAGGGGGAAAAAGAAAGAGAATTTTTTTCTCAGAAATGTTTCCCTCAGGACAAAGTTTTGCTGTAGAAGTAGCTGGATTTCCCATAAGAATGAGCATGCAACCTACAGAGAAATGACTGCTATCCATACCATGTGAAATGTCCCAACCTCACCAACTTAAGTAGTTCTGATCAAGAAGGAAAATCAAGGTCCCCTCACCCCACTCCCCTGTGACCTGAAGTAACTTGAAGTCTGACAGGTCATGTGACTTTCCCAAGGTCACACAGTTGATTAGCAAAACTTCCAGGCCCCTGGCTACCTAATGAAATACTTCAAGGAAGATAATTATCTTTCCCCCATTAATGACTACCAGCATAAGAAAGGTTGTTTTGTTTTCAATGTTGTTTATTTTTTTGTGTGTGGTTGTTTGATTTTGCTATACAAGTGCAATGTAAGATCTAGGATTTTCCATGAGGGGCTGGCTGACTGTTAAAGTTTTTAAAGGTATTCTAAGGGGATGACATCGTTAGAAGTTCACTTTTTGGTAGATACAAAGTTCAGATGACTTCCAATCACAACCATTTTTGCTGTTGAACAGTCACTCTTAGAAACTGATTATGTCTCCCTCAAAATTCCTACTTATACTTTAAGTATACAGTGTCCCTACCACAGACATACTGTACCTGTAGCTCTGATTTTGCAAAATAGGAAAGTGGGTGGGAACCTGCCCAAAAGAGGAATCAAGTTCTAAGTGCATGTTTCCCTTCTAATTTTTCTCCTTTCCAATTTTAAACATATTTTCTCTACAACTACATATCTGTTTAATGAAATAACTTGATAAATACTCATTTAATATTAATTAAATATAATTAGTTTACAATTAATTAATATATTCATATATTTATAACTACACATTGAATGGCAGAAAAATACTATTTAGATGAGAAAATTAGCAAATTCATTAATTTATTAACAAGTGACACCAAAAGCCAACTTTTTAATAAAAGGCTGCCATTGATATATGAAAACATCTTTAAATATTACAGCAAATACTGAATTACGTCTGGCCAAGCCATCAGTATTTATTTGAAGGAAGGATCAGACTTTTTTCCAATTAAACAGATGACAACTTCATGAATTACTGACAATGCATTATAGTGATCATCAGTCAACCAGGGCTTTTAATAATCACATTACTATTATGAATTTCAGTTAATTCTCAAAAGCACCTGTCAACCAACGTCAGGTGCCTGCCTGCATGGAGCTTATTGTTGCGGGAGGAGACAGAAAAATAACAACGAAAGCCTACTAGTGTGGTCAATGAACAGAAGAAAGTGAGTCAGGAAGTAGAGCAGACACAAAGACAGTTGGAGGTAGCTGTTAATCCACATCTTGGGCAGGCTGTACAGTACTCTGAGGGAACATTTTTCATTCTAAGTATGAGCAAAGTGTAAGTGTAAGCAATTACATAACCTGACCCTATTTACATTTTAAAATGTCACACCAGTTACTATGGAGAGGATAGATCTGATTTCCAAACAAGGAAGGGTCTCTCTTATGCATGTGTTTCTAATAATATCAGTCAAGCTGTGTTTTATCATTTTTATCAAGCCCTTATATCTTATTAACAGATATTTTTCAGGGCATCTGACTGGCTTAATCAGTAGAGTATGCAAGAGTATGCAACTCTTGATCTCTCAGTTGTGGGTTCAAGCCTTATGTTGGGTGTAGAGATTACTTAAAAATAAAATCTTTAAAAAGAGAGAGAGAGAATGAGAGAGAGATTTTTTTTTTCATTTCATAGGTTTCTGAGTCAGAATTTCTTTAAAGAATTTCTTCTTGAAAAATTTGGTAGACCTTTTCAATAATTGGTAACTTTCATCTTAAATTTATTTCCTTACAAGATTTTATCTGGTGTAAATTAGGGTCAGTATTACAACTTGTGGCTCCATGACCCAACATAATTTATTGGTCTGTGGAGCCATCAGACTTGAATATGAATTCTGGCTCATCCACCCACTATTGTAAAACCCTGGGCACATCACGTGGTCTCTTAGTCTTGTCTCTCCATATGTAAAACAGAGATAATAATAGTATCTATCTCCCAGGATGATGAAGAGGAAAATAAATGAAATAATGTCTGTTAAGCACTTGAGTCACTGCTTACACTTAATACATATTTCATAATGGTGTCTATTTTTCTTATCATTGTTACTACTCATATTAATTAACCGGCAAAGAGAAATATCCTAAAGTTGTTAGCCATGAAAGAAGTTCTAACTTGAAGAGTTAGGATTACCATATCAAAGGCATATTGTAGGCATTATGAAAACCTACATCACAAACTAACCTGAAAATATAAAAGGTCAGGATTAATTCATTTGAGAACATATTAGGTGCTTTATCAGGAGGCTTAAGTGAGATTGAAAAATTTCTGTTGAGTTGTCTACTTTCTGGATTGCCACCAAGTTCAAGTTTTACTTAAAAAAATCAACAGCAGTTGCCAAATCCCTAGACCACAAAGATCCTTGGTGAAAAATCAGCAACCTAAGGATATTGCCACTGCTGGCAAAGAATTTTCTGGAGAAAGATCCAAGGTAATTTCCGGAGTCTGTCAATGACCTCTGCAGTTAGCTATCTTAATGAAAGACACTAAGGTTTCTGGAAATGTACTGTGGGACTCTGAATATTATGATTAAGGTACCACTAAGTGTTTACCTAACATTACTGTAGATATAGCAAGGTGGCCCTGGTGTCCCAAAATGTCCTCTTTAGCCAAAGTGGCTGATGTTCAAAATACCACAAGCACACTGTGCATATGAAAACAATGAAACTAAATTTTAAAAGGATTTGTTAATTGGAATGTTCAATAAAGTTTAAACTGGTAATGTTTCATTGTGTTTAAAATATATTATTTAAAACAAATGTGTTTTAAACAAATATTTATTTTAAATAAATATTCCCAGCTTTGAGAAAGCCCAATTGAGAAAACCCGTAAGTTAAAAGAATCACAAAAGAACCAATGATTTTGGTAGGAAAGAAAGTGCTATCAAAAGTAATAACTCAGACTTCTATAACCACTATTATCTACAAATTAAGATATACATGGTCATAACAGAAAAAAGAATATTGTAGCAAGAAAACTAGGACAGTGAGGAAAACACACAGGCATTTTACTAGAGTGTATTTGTTAATGAAATTAGATAAAGGATTCAGAGTTTCTAAAGACAAAAGTAGCAAAGAAAAAAGAGGGTTTCTAATAATATGGAAATGTACAGGCAAATAAAAAATAACTTTGAAAGGAGCAAATAATACAATTTTTCCCTTCTGATCTATAAAGTAAGATAACTGGTCAAACAAAATCAAATCAATTATTCTTGCTATTAAGTTGCATTTTTTGTCTTTAAGTTTATTAATAGTAATACCTTTATTTGAATTTAGAACACATAATGGCACTAATATGATTAAGCTGTAAAAATGATATGTTTTTGAGAAAGTGTTTATATCTTAAGGTTATCAACAAAAATGTACTTTTTTCTGTCTTTCAGCTAGAAAATGGCCTCATATGGTACTTTTGAAACAAAGAAGTCAATGTTGTACTCACAGTTTATGTGATGCTAGAACGCAGAATATCAAATCACTATTGGCTGTCCTGCTATATATGATATATCATTTCTGTCTCTTCATCTCTTTAGTAATGTTTCCTACTACCAATGTAATCAAATTCAATAAACTTGGCATTTTTAGAACATCTATCACATGGATGGAACTATATTAAGTTACAATGAGAAAAAAAAAGAAAAAATATTGATATCTGTTAAAGATTTGAAACAAATGCAATAAAACTAAAACACCTGTCACTTTCCTAAAAAAAAATTTTTTTTAAAAGTTACAATGAGGAAATTTATAAAAATCAGTCAGCTATAAATATGATGTCCAACATACATAAAAAATCACTAGACACATGCATGAATAAGAAAAATAAAAAGTTGTTTTAAAAGAAAAATAGAGTCAACAGAAACAGAAATTACCCAGGTGCTGGGTCAGAAATTATCAGAAAAGAAATTTAAAACAGCTTTGTAGCTGTGTTTGAGAACAAAACAGCAACACGACTATAATCAGTTCACAGATAAGGAATTTCAGGAGGAAATAGAAATTATAAAAAAGATTAAATGAAAATTCTCAAACTAAAAGTATAATTTATAAAATAAACCATTCACTAAATAAGATTAGCAACAGATTAGAGACTACAGAAAGAATGGGTTAGTGAACCTGGAGATGAATTAAGAGAACATATACTGGAAACAAACAAAAGAGCCACAGTGAACTGTGGGACAAGATAAAGCAATCTAACATAGATGTGACTTAAGTTCTAGGAGGAAATGTAAAAAGAATGGGGTAGATAGAATTTTGAAGAAATCATTGTCAAAAATTTTTCAAAGATGTTGAGAATATTCAACAGTCTTTGCATACTCCAAGTAGAATAAATAAAAAGAAAATCACATCTAGAGACATCCTTTACTTATCACACTATACTGTATACTGAAAATCAAAGATAAGGAGAAAAGTCATGAAAGTAGCAAAGAAAAATGACTTACTGTATACAGAGGAAGAAAGATAAAAATGATGGCTGACATCTCATCAGCAACATTAAAGATCAGAAGAAAATGGGATTATATCTTCAAGGTGTTAAAAAAATAATAAACTGTCAAGTCAAATTCTATATCCAGTAAAAGTAAAAACCCTCATTTTTGAAGGTGAAATAAAGATATTTTTAGATAAACAAAAGCTGAGAGAAGTTGTGGCTCCAAGATCTGCAATGTAAAAATAAAATAAAATAAAATAAAAATGCCAAAACAGGTTCCTCAGGCTGAAGAGAAATGATAATAGATGGAAACTTAAATCCATTGGAAGGAATGCAGAGTGCCAGAAATGACAAATGTGTGGGTAAATATATTGCTGTCTTTTTTCTTATTTGATTTTTAGAAAATAGTTGATTAAACCAAAAATAAAGCCAAATAAATGTAACATTTATTATGGTATTTTTAACATATATATAAGTACAATATATTATAATACCACAAAGGATGGTGGTAGGTAGAATTACACTGTTGAAAAGTTCTTGTTCCACATGAAGTGGTACTTCATGCACTAAATTAAGTCTAGATACACTGTATACTTAAGGATGCTCACCTTAATCCTTAAAGCAATATATATATATATATATATATATATATATATATATATATATATATTTTAGAAGGTAGATTAGCACTTTCCTGGTGGATAGGGATCACCTCAGTTTGTAGAAGTCCCACAACCTAGGACAGGGTCTAAATATACTGAGCCCTGGATAAATGTTGAATTAAAGAATAAATAGAGATATGTAAATGAAATGAACAGGATTGAAAATGGTAAGCATCAGAAAAGAGGCAAAATGTAAATGAAATGAACAGGATTGAAAATGGTAAGCATCAGAAAAGAGGCAAAAATAAAGTATCATTAGAGTTCATAAGAATTATTATATGGAAAGCAGATAAAATAATTTTAATTTTGTACTTATAGAAAATAAAGATATTATGGGTTCTGTGTGTCTGAGGACATTTCTTCTAGCTGTGGCGGAGGTGAACTCTAGAATTTCCATTCAATGAAGACTCACTATAGAGGGCTTTGCTCCAGAGTCCCTTGAACTCCCAGACTACGTGAGGTCTGCTAGTTGTGCATTGTGATAGTGCCCTGTACTTCTCTTTCATGTCGTTTAGCATGAGTAAAATGTAGTAATTGTTTATGTCATCATGGCTTTAATAAACATCACTGCTGTTGGACGGTGTGCTTTGTGAGAACAAGAACAGCATCAACTTAGCTTGTGGTTGTGGCCATATCCACAGCACAGTGCCTGACACAGAGGAGGTTACAGAAAGCTACTTGTTGAATTATCACAGCACGTAAGAGGTGGATGAAATCTCAGAAATCATCTAGATAGGACAAGGGTGTCATTTCATGGATAAGCAATGAGACTACAGCAGCTGATCTTTGAGCACATAAATGGTCCAAGTGGGACAAGAGCTACCGGAGTCTACATTTCTAGACCTCCAGGCCAGGGCTCTCTGTGTTGGGTCAAGCTGAGGCTCCACCTGCCACCCCTTCTTCCACTTTCACGTGACCAATAGTCAGGGTCCTGTGCATAACATGTGGACACAAGACAACTGATCAACACAAAGCTCAGTCATGCGTTGACCTTATGAAAAGTTACAACATTCTAGCCAAATGAACAAAAAACATAGCATGCCTTCACAGTGTGTGTGTGTGTGTGTGTGTGTGTGTGTGTGTGTTTATGTGACAACGCAGAAATGACTTTAATTTTTAAATGTTTGCACCTGAAGACTCTGGGGAAGTTATTTACACATCAGTCTTGTGCATAAATAACATATGGCCTCTAACTAAGAAATATCCAATGTATCTTAAAATACAGAAGACTAACTGTGACCCCCTGCCAAGCTGATAAAAAAAAAGAAAAGAAATAGGCATCTTCTCATAAGTTAGATCAGAAAGGGAGGGGGGTTTATTTTAATAGAAAGAATGAAAATTTCCTTCTCTTTTCATCTATTTTCCTATAGATGTGACCCCTTTGTTTCTTGTTTATGCACAAAAAGTCAACTCACTACTTCCACGAAAAGCACCATTTCTAATTCTGGGGTCTGGGTCTTCTGTGCTCCCTCCCTCTGAATGAACAGAACTCCTCACTCAGGCAAAGAGGACAAGAATGGATTGTGGCTTGAAAGGAATACATAAAAAAGCCCGTGAGGATCGTGATTTCCTCTGCTCAGAAAGAACTTCTACTAAACCCATCTTTTGCTCACATCCACTAGGTGCAGGTTTCCCCAGGGCAAAGCCTCACTGGCCAGCAGGGAAATGCTGCCAGGGAAAAGGTGAGCTCTGCTGCTTGCTGCTCCACTGCCCTTTCTAATCCTTTCCAGGAAAGCCCAGTGAATGATGATATAGGTGTCCTACAGTGGAGGACCCCAGAGGTCCTGAGCCACTCCTTCCCTTCACCTGGTCTCCCTCAGCAGGGACTTCCCAGGGTCACAGGTATGTCCAGGAGGCAGCAGTGGGAAGCTTCTCCTGGGAGTATGGCGTACCACCAGCTGTCCCACTTGGAGATTTCCCATCATGGTCTCTGCATCCTTCCCACTCTGAACCGCTCATCCCAGCATTGCAATTAGGCCATTGCATTTGCAAGGTAGATGTCTGTGGCTTGAAGATGACCAGGAGGGGATGTTCAAGACACTGCATTCCCCAGCTCCTTCCCACTCATACTTTTGTTATCCTTCTGCATGTCACCAGGCTTTTTATTTTCCTATTACTTACAAAATAACAAAGAAAATTTATTATAGAAAACTTTGCAATGGAAAACGCTTCTGCAAGATACACAATTCAAAACCACATTTTTTTTCTGCTGTGCACCAGCTCTGTGCAATTGGCACTTATTGGAGACAGCTTTCAAAGAAAATATGTTTGTGGTTCAAAGATAAGCAGGTTTTTAGTAAACTGTCAAAAGGACTTTTTTTTCATCTTCTCTGCTGCCAATGGAAAAACCCAAAAAGAAAGAGTAAGTAAGAAGGGGAAAGCATTCTCTCCAAATTATATTACATCTGTAGACCTGGTTTTCTGGAAATTCATCAATGGATAGGGTAATCGGGGCTAGGGTCCGCTCCCATCACTCCATCCTCACCTTGAGTTGGGTTTGACATCAGAATAATGAGGGCAAAACACTAAAATAACCCTGTTATAATTAAGACACAGGGTTTTTTCTCAACTGTTTTCATTACAATGATCAATTTCATATGAGCTTTACATAAAAAAAAACCTACGTTAATTCAAAGCACAAAATAAAAAAACAAAGATGTCATTTTAACAAGGCCTCTGTTCATATCAATTATAACTGTAAATTGCCCAAATGGAGAGATATCAGAGAGTAAAAAACAAAACCAAGAGAAGACCCATCTAGAACCCACAGGCCATCCATAGAGAGGGACAAGCGAGGGAGAGGGCTGAACAATAAAGTCTTTCAGCCAATAAAGACGACCAGGCAGTTCTGGTTTCCATGGAGGGCGCTGTATTATAGGTTGTTTGCCCACACTACCCTTCCAAAAGCTGCAGTTTGCCTGTTGCCCCAATATAGCTCTTGTTAAGAATAAGCTAATACCATGTTAGAGAACCTTCCAAAGGTGACTGCTGATGTCAAGGCCATAAGCCCATGAGAAAAATGTCAACCTCTGGAAAGACTGTCAACCTCTGGAGAGATAAAGACAAAATTTAATTGGAAAACAAAACCCTGATAATAAAGGAGGCATGACTTTCTTCTGATAACAAGTAATAATTATACCAGTGGAAAGTAAATTCTTCACTTTCAAAGCACATGAATGGTACAATGAAGCAAAGGCTCCAACCTAAATGGAAAGAAGAGCCAGACCCACCATTTCTTTTCGATTTTGGGAACAGGGGGGCTAAGACTCAAAGCTACAAAGTTTAGGAGATTTTTACAAAAGTACTTTTTTTTCTGTAGGAAAAGACTCCCAGCTCCCTCTGAACTAATAGCACAGGGGCATCCTCAGCATTATTTCACGGTGAGCAGACAATAGTCTGAAATTTTTTTGATAAAAACAATCCACTGGCAAGGGTTGCCAAGAGGTCAGTGGAACCCAGATTAACAATTGATCAGCTCTAATGGACTGTTGTAGCAATAAACCCAGAGCCCGTGCGCAGACCTGCTTACCCCAGTGATAGCAATGGGGCTGGCATCCAAGCTGTTAAGACTTGCACTTAATGGCATCGAGGCTTCACAGCTTCAAAACCTTCATCTAAGAAGACGTGCATTCTTCCATGCACGTCCATTTTCTCCAAGGCTTCTCTTTTATAGGTTCTCACAAAAGCACACATGGTTTACTCAGACCCAGAGAAGATTTCACCAAGGTCTGAGGTCCAGGCAGTAAATGACATTCCGTAATACTGACAGATTATTTCAACCTCTACTCTAGTTCAGACCACAACAGTATTCCCTGATATTTCCCTTGTACTTAGAGAAAACAGATCACTGGAGGAGGAAAACCTGGGCTCCCCTTCTTTGTTCCCAAGAGAACAAAAACTGTAACAATCCAAAGACTCATTTTCTCAGTCCAGACACACACAGAGAGAGAGAGGAAGGGAGGGAGGGTTAGAGATGTTAAAGCTGCATTTATGCCTACAGCACCACATTTGACAAGGGAATCATCTGTGCTACATAAGAATTCCACTGTAAAGCTTCAATAATAGGAAGTCAGAGCACTCTTGAAGGTAACACTAGCTTCCCAGGGACAAAAAAAGAGTGGCTCTAGGTTAGTTGAGTTAAACCACAGAACATCTGTCCTTTACTAAAGGATAAATAATCCCTTCAAGTCATTAAATCATCCTCTCCCTTACCCACTCATGTGTTGTAGACAAGTGATATCAGAATAAAATTGACTGTATGAGCATAAACACCACCAGATTTTCCAAAATAGTTCTGACTTCCAATAATTCTTCACTCTCCTATAAACTCACTTCTTCCTGTTGAACCAATGAATGCAAATGTTTGGTCCAGAAAAACCCAAGAACAAGGATATTCTCCTTCACAAGCACCATACAAGGAAACCAGGAAATTTAATATTTATGCATCATTATTATCTATTGCAGAGTCCATTTTCAAATCCTTGCTTTTGGTTCTGGATCCAGTTTAGAATCAAGCATTGCATTTTTCTTCCTCACGTATCTCTGTGTCCTTTAGTCTGGAACAGGTCCTCAATGTTTCTTTGTCTTTCTTGACCTTGGAATGTTTGAAGAGGAGTCCAGACAGTTACTTTGTACAACATTCCTTCATCCAGATTTGTCTGATGTTTTATCCTGGTTATATTCAGGTTACACATTCTGGGCAAGAATTCTACATATGGATGTTGTCCTAAAGCTCAACACACATCTGGAGGCACGTGACGTCACTTTGTCTCCTCTATGGTGATACTAACTTTGATTACCTGTTTAATATGGTATCTGCCAGGTTTCTCCATGGTAAAGTTTCTATACTCCCATTTGTAATTAATAAGTAATTTGTGGGCAGAAACTTTGAAACTCTCAATGTCCTGTTCTTCATCAAACTCTTTCCTACTAGTTTTAGCATCCATTGAAGATTCTTGCCTGGAATTATTACGATAATCTTCTATCCCCGCCCCCAATCTCTTCTATATTTATTAGTTGGCATTCTACTGTAAGAGCTTTTCCTTCTGTCATTTTTTTAAAGTAGGCTCCATGCCCAGCGTGGAGCCCAATGCAGGCCTTGACCTTACAATCCTGAGATCAAGACTTGAGCGGAGATCAAAAGTCGGACACTTAACCAACTGAGCCAGCCCAATGCCCCAAGCTTTCCCTTCTCTTTTCTGCATATATGTATCTATCACCTATTTGTACCTTATTAGAGTGGACTTGGGGATTCTTATTTTATTCAATGTTATAATCTCACTTGAGTTGAGCTTCAGTAATTTATAACCAGAATATTCCTCAGGAGAAGGAGATAGTTTCTACTGACAACACATTTAAATGGTCCCTACAATCCTCATAGTTACAAAGTTGCTTCCTGATGCTTCCATTCAACCCCTGTGGCCCACTCTAAGAATTCCAAACCCTCTGAAAAGGAGGCACATTGAAAATAAATGTGGCTAGTAAACAGCCTCTGGACCTTCCTACAGCCACCATGTACGTGTGGCTATAGGAAGCAAGGTACTTCTTGCTATATTCTAACTCCTCTGCCCCTTCCCTTGCAGCTCTGCTCTCTTCTGATGTTAATAGTCCTTGGCCCTTCTCCACCACTGCCCCCGTCCCCACAACCTCTTTCGCTTGGCTGAAGTCCTGGTTCTATTTGTTCCGTATGTTGGTGTTATGCCTGAAAATGACCACCAAATGGCAGGCTTGAGAGTTTCTCTTTCCCCTCCAGACCTATTCCTCATCCTTCTACACCTAGCTCAATTTCAGAAGACTGAACTACATCAACCACACCAGTAGCTGGATTCAGCCAACAGTGGGTCAGCAAGACATCAGAAGGCTAGACACTGTTATTGGAATATTATTCCCCCAAATCTCATCCTTCTAGCTCACCATGATTGGCTACATATCTCTAACAAATACTCTTTCCACATAGCTATTCTCCTTGGGTTCTGGAAACCACTCCTCCTTCTTGCTACTCAGGCCAGGAATGTGGCTTATCCTGCGGATAACATCATTGCTTGTTAGTTTCTCTAACCACACCTTTGAAAATACTCCCTTTATTAGATTTGCCTCAACTCCATTTGAGTGTGCATTCTTTCACCCATAAAGCAAAAAATATAGATGGGGAGGGATGAGAAGAGGTTCACCATGGAAGGAAGACACCAAAGGCTATTTTGGTATCACCATTTTTTTTCTGCTTGAATATTCATGTCTGCCTTTATCATTTCCAATAAATGAAAACACAGCAAAATAAACACTACTTCCTAATTGTGACCACATGCCACTAGAAGAGATACATTCTAGCAAAGCACAAACTTTAGGATTAAGATTCACTCCTGTTTACCTAGCAATGAGAAAATATCACAGAACTCAAAATGGCAATACAGATAATATTTCCATCAAGAGGAAGAGGGACTCAAAGGAACCTCCAGGTATTATTCAATTCACTTGTTGCCTTTTACTGCTTTCTATATACATGGCAACATCAAAATCCTTCTAAGCCAAACACAGGCATAGCCATAGTTGGATACAAGATCTACTATAAGAAGTTTATTAAGCAGATGTTTAAATCTGACGTCAGTAAATGATTTAATTTTTAGATACAATTAATAGTCAATCCAAGATTACATCATCGCAATTTTGCTTCCAATCACCTAAAATGTAGCCACGGAAGTGGGATTAACAAATATTCTGCTGTCTATCTTAATATACCATTAGGAGTTCTGGTGATTGTTGTTAGTTGACTGATTACAGCCTCCAGAACTGGAGAGGAGTTCATCAAAATCTGGTTTTGTGCATATGCATGAGTATGTGTTATCACTCACTATAACTATCCTGGTGGATACTGGTTGAGGATCACCACCCTGCCCCATCGAGAAATAAGCACATTTATTTCAACTCTGTACCATCCTCCTGAAAGCCTTTTTCTCCCATCCACTGAAAGCAGGTGTTTCTGTTTCTCTTACCATTTCTTGTTTGGCAGCCAACACACAAAAAAGCTTAACTCAAACTATAATCAGTTACCTGCAAGTCTGCATCAAATTCATGTTTCAGATGTGCCTCTTCTGCAGCCTCCACAAGACGCTGAAAAGACAGAAGGCAAAATGAAGGATCAGAAATGTGGCCCAGACCTTATCCCAACAATGTGAAAAGACTGATGTTTCCCCATTGCCCCAAAATGACAGATTATATCATGACATGTGCATTATGACCTGGAGCCTTTGCTCCCATGAAATTGAAAAGAGCAACATCAGCGTAAAATCTGCTTTTTGTCTTCATCATTCAATCACAGTTTTTTCAGCACATATTTATTGTTACGTGTGCATAAATGCACACAAGTTTTGCATTCATTTTCATTGCAATTTGTAACAATTCAAACACTGGCCCTGAAGGCCCAACATGGATGCCAAAACCTACCTAGACTAGTGTGTTCCTTAGATACAGAAGGCTCTTGGTCAAGATTTATTAAATTGAGTCCAACACTAAGTGGGCTTTCTTCCCCTTTGGCTTGAGAAACACTACTTATTTTAATTCCCTCAGTCATTCAAAGCAACTCTTCTTGCATCCAGTTCTAGTATGTAATTATGAGGTGACAATTATTTGAATTTATGGTACATCAATGCCATTTTGGCAGTCTGCATCCCAATAAGAAAATAACTGAAATTAAATCAATAGGCAGTACCCATAAATACACAACTCTTGTTATTCTTCTTAGCCAACTAAATTCAATCCATATTCTTATAAAAGCAATTTCATGAAATTCCATTTAAAGGCAATTGGTCAACCTTCAAAATTATTTATACTTTAATTGGAATTTGCCAACATTAAATTGACAACATAGACTAGAGACTATTGCAGAAAACTCATTTAGTAAAATAATAGTTCACTGAAATTTCATCGGACTAAAAGCAAAATCTTCAGATCTAGGTACAAATTCAGCCATTTCTATTTTTCTCCTGGTTACTCTTGTAGCCTAGACTGTCTTTAACCTGTTTTTAATTGATATAATACAGACCTGAGTTTAATAGGCCATGTTTGAAACTTGGTGACATGGGTATTAATCTCTAAATGATTACAAATCAACAAACAAATGTTCCATGAATAATTATTAAATTGGATATGGAAATGAGGAGTTTGAAATATATGGGATAACATGAGGTACCAATAAAGACCACTAAGGCATCTCTTCCCACAGAACATACAAAGAACGAGGTAGGCCAGCCAGAGACATTGTTGCCCACAGACAGGAATCCAGGAGGGGTGGCAAATCTGCCTTCCCATACTTCTTCCGGATGGTCAGGAAGGGATTTCCCCTTCTCTGGTCAAAGAACCGACCCCAGGAGAATATTACAGGGCCAGAGCCAGAAGGCTCAGTTCTAATTCTAGGCTAGATGCAATCCACTTCATTTTTTCAGCTGAGCCCTTCTCCTCTCAGACCTTGGTTTCTTCATCTGAAACCCCTGAAACAGTGACGCTAGTGTAGTGCTTCTCCAAGGGCAGAAGCAAGGGCAAGCAGCGTCAGTTTCACCTGCAAACATGTTAAAAATGCATGTTCTCACGCCCCATCCCAACTTAGGGAATCAGAAGCTCTAGGGGTGGGGCCGGCAATCTGCTTTAACAAGCCCTCTAGGGAATTTGGAAGCCCCTAAAATTTGAGAACCAGTGGCAAAAAACAGCACTCCTCCTAGAGCTGAACTCATCCCTGCTGCCTTGATTAATGATACCAACCAGCCCTTCAAGGTTTTTCAACTTTCATTTGTCTTTCTAAAATCCGTGTATTTTCACTATAAGACATTAAATGCTTTCTAGAAGAGCAGCATAAAATGGAGAGGATGAGAAACAGGGAAAAAGAAAAATAAGGAGAGACACTATATGTAGATTGGATCCATTGGCCCCAAGCTTTTGCTAGGTCACAGTCTTCCTAGAATCATCCTAGATAATGAAGCTTGTCAGCCTCCTGGGATCACATGACCCAATCTGCAAATGCATCCAGGTGGACCCTGACAAATGAGTGACAGTGGTACAAGGAATCTATGTGTTTGTGAGAGCTTGTTCTTTTAATTTTCGTAACAGATTTAGAATATCTATGCATGTATCATGAAATCAGTTACATACTGAGATTTATAGAACGGATATAAATAATTTGCATGTCTGGACACTTACATTATCAAAACAGTCATGCATTTTGATTATGTATTTACCTAAACACAAAAAAGTTGCTGTTTCATGGTGTCTAAGTACTCTGAGAACCCAGAGAAGAAATGTGGATGACATGTACAAATGATCAAAAGAACAAAATAAAATTTCATGATGACCAGGACAGATAATATTGAAAGAAGTGAACAACTGGAAATGAAGAAAACAATAAAGCAGTATAACAGCAACAAATAAGAGAACAAGATGGAAATAACAGGTAGTTGAAATATCACAAAATAATACAGCACAAAATATATTACATGTATCTAGAAAAATACATTTCATTTTCCTTTGTGTGTATATATGTATATCCATATCATAAATACCATATAACATTCATATATAACCTAACATGTAATGTATTTCAACCACTGCAATACAAGTCATGGTATTAGGAGTTAGTTGGGGGCAGCCCGGTGGCACAGTGGTTTAGCGCCGCCTGCAGCCTAGGGTGTGATCCTGGAGACCCGCGATCAAGTCCTGTATGGGGCTCCCTGAATGGAGCCTGCTTCTCTCTCTGCCTGTGTCTCTGCCTCTCTCCCTCTCTATGAATAAATAAATAAAATCTTTTTTTTTTTTTTTAAAGGAGTTAGTTGGACAGTTAGGTAGTCAGGGCCAGGGTCCCCAATGAGAAAATATGGAGTCAGGACAGCTAAAATAAAACAGCAGTGACCTCCTGTTTTGCAGCTTAGAAAGGACCCCACTGACATTCTGCTTTGCAGCCTTTGAAAAACATCCTAAAATAAGACAATTAACCACAAAAGCATATGTCAACATCACCGCAAGGAACAGTTAAGACATAAGCCCCCAGATGTCTTTTATAGACCATCAGCAGGTGGACATCTAACAGGTGACCAAAGCCCCAATTGCCATGATTCAGCACACCCTGATTGCTTGAGAAATTCTGCAAGAGAGCTCATAAAACCCCCTAAACTTAGAAACTCTGAGGGCAACCCAATCAGGTCACCCTCGGTCTCTGCGAGCTTTGTACTCTTCCTCACTAAACTTCGCTTTGCTGCCCACCATGTCTTCATTTTTTGAAGAGGCCTGACCCAGGACCTGAGCATTGAGAGGACACAGATCTTGTACCAGTGGGTCATAAGAAGGCAATATATTGGAAATAATTCAATACTATCCCACTAAGTACTAAGATCAGCCTGAGCACCCTTCTCTGTGTGGAGCCGTGAGCGCGCTTCTAGCCAGTGTTTATGTTCATTCTCAAGTTAAATTTGCCACATGCTTTTTTTTTTTTTAAACTTAATTTAATTCATATAATTTTGGTTTCCATGAAGATATTTTCCCATCAAGCTCACTACAAAGCCTTAAGAAATAAGATTCAAAAGAAGATGATCCCCTGGCAGTGACACATAATAAGTATCTTATGTAAAGCAAGAAAGTATGTTGGAACAGGGCTCTTTGAAAGGATACACGCTCCATGAAGTGAACCATGAGGTTATCCCAATCTGCCCTGTGATGCTACTGGAAGAGAGGCCTATGTTTTATGGCAAAATTCAGGGGGAAGTCCCCAAGAACAAGCATATCTGTTGTGTACAATGCTAATGACAAACGGCACATCAAGAACTGTACACCTTTTGGAAAGAACAAAGGATAGTTGATCTTTCTTCTGAAATATTCTTATAAAGATACATCAGTTAAAAGAAATGTTATTTAAGAAGAATATCATGTGCCATAAATTTACCTAAAACAGAGTCCTGAGGACAGAAGTTTCTACTGTTAATGAAATTAACAGAAATTGAATCACCATTTTAAAAAGTCAAGGCCATTCAACTTCCACCTCTGACGTTTGCCTGCAGAAAAGAGCAGCCTCTCATGTCTCTTTCCTGAGCAAATACCTTTATCATCTAAATCGAATTAAGTATGTTTTAAAAATAAGTTTGATTACCACTTGCAGGTAAGGAAAATCAATTAAAATTTGCTAATATTTTAGTTATTATATAAGGAACCACTGAGCCCGAGGGAAACCATTACTCTATTATACCTATTGGAAAGGCAGTGTGCTTTTAATAATAATAAGTTAATTTTCTCTTGTATGAATTCCCCTTTTGGATCCGCAGATGGGATTATAGAATTGTGAATGTGGTTTTTAATTAAAACTGAACACTGGAAATAAAAATTGCTTTGAAGACTAGTATTCAAAACTGAGCTCTGAGGCAAGGGAAACAGCAGTGTTGTCCACGGATCCTCCCCACTTTAATGCCAAAGCAATTCCTCACTCAACAAAAATGATAACAATATACTGGAATATACATGCTGGCGTTGGAACAAAGCATCTACAAGCCAAAAAGTTGTAATTCATGAGTTGATGTATGTTTCGGCGACTTTTTATATTTCTAAATAACTCTTCCCTTTTAGTGAAATAAATACAAACAAAAGCTATCTTTATAAATAAGAAATGCTAGAAGCCATGAACCATGGACATGGACTATTTATAGCCATGGTGAAGGCAAAACTGCCAAGGGGAATAGTGGGATATTAAAGCATTTCATTTAAAATTACATCTTATTTCTTGTTACAACGACCCCACATATAATCAGTACGATGCTACAGAATGAAGTCTCCCGTCTCCTCCCCCAAAACACTTACATCAAGACTATATAGCTCAAGACATCACAGAGGTCAAGCTATTTCCGTCATGGTTCAGGAGGGGGAAAACAGGACACCAAGTCACAGTAAAAACTGGATCAGAAAAAGAAAATGATTTCATTTGTTCTACTTGTATTTTATTTTATTTTATTTTATTATTATTATCATTTTTTTTATTGCTGGTCATCTTGGCTTAACGAGAGAAAAGATAGAACAGTACAGTGGGGGGTTGGGGGAACAGAAAATGTGATATACAACAAAGTAACCTACTACTAGACTCCCGCTGATTCTATCAGAATGAACAAATTATGTACAAATGAAAAAACGTTTTTTAATAAGAAAAGGGGAAGGCGGGGGAGGGAGCAATTATAGATGAAAATCCTTAAAGCAAAGCAGAAATATAGAAACCATATGGAGTAGCAAAGAAAAACGTTATTTTTATTTCTCATGTTAAAACTAAAAAGCTTTGGCTTGTAAATGCTGTTATAATGGGATATTGGAATTTAACAAAGATTTCAAAGCACTTAATACATTTTGTGGCTTTCATTTAACATTTTGCAACAACACATTTAATAATCAGACCAGTGTTTTTATTGCTTTTTTTTTTTTTTCTGGAATGAACACATAATTCTTTCTCAAAAAAAAAAAAAATAGTTAAAGTCAACTGAGGGGATTCTAAGGAAAATCTATAACCATTAATATGGCTTTGGGCTGTGCCAAGGGTTCGCTTGGACCTAAGGATTGAATTGTGGAGACTACCAGAGTTAGAGACCATGTGAGTCTTCCTTCAAATCCAACAAGCTCTAAACTTAGTGTTAGAAGAACAAACAGAACTATCAAGAAGACATGATAATTCCAGGGACAATCATACCAAGTGTGGCATGGTTCATCTTTTCCTTATACTAGATTCAGCCGCTTTTGCTTTAAGGGCCACAGTTTAATGAAGAGTTACTCCTTTTGCCCATCAGTGTGTTCCTAGCACCATATCATGTGGCAGGGCTTAAACTCAACAGGTTGACCATCTACATCTGTGAGGACAGAGAAGACCCTGGTCCTTTCTGCATCACAGATTTCAAACTCAATTGATCCCAGGAATAAAATGAAAAATCTCTATCCTCATTAAAATGCTGTCAGCACATGAAAAGATATCTCTGGGAATCTGGACAAAATGAGACTGATTTGTTCCCAGAGCTAATTTCAAACACTCCTTTCTTGAATGAAGGGTCAGAAACCAACAGTTTAAGAACCATTAAGTTGGGGAGGGGGTGAGTGAAAAAAAAGAGTAAATGTTCAAATTTACATTTTCATTCCTTCTGGCCTGGAAATCCCTTCCCTTTTGTTCTCAAGATGGAACTTTTACTACTCTGTAACAGCGCAGATTCACCTTTGCTATTTTTGTAGCTGGACTAGTCAGATCACTAATTCCTAAAGTGCTGGGCTGGTAGCACCAGTGAGCCATGAAACAACACAAGGCACTTTAAAGAAGGGTGAGGGCCACACACAAGGAAAATAGGATTTCAGTACAAAGGGACAAGTGACAAAGAATGCTGCCAGAGGGCTAGGAAGCTTCCCGGAGGAAGTAACATCAGAGCTGTGCTCTAAAGGAGAACAGGAGGCTCTTCCAGAACAAAGAAAGGTGCTGAATCAGGGTTCCAGCCCATGGGAACATTGCAAACAAAGTTCTGGAGGCAAGAAAATGTGTTAAGAAACAACCAGATCTCAGGGCAAAAGTACACAACCTGGAAGGATGGACACAAGTAAACAAGAACTCTTTCCATCCCACCATAGGAGGCTGAATCCAAAGTCATACCTGAGAGCCTCCTAATATTTGGTAATCCTTATTGATACAAATGTTTTTACTTTTCAATTCCAATAGAAATGACACATATAAATCACCGACTATCAAGATGATCGTTTCTTTAGAGAAAAACAACTTTTAAGGAGCCTTCATTATTTCGTTGTTCCTGTAGAAGAAATAAGCTTTGTTGCACACGAATGAATATTTTGTATAAAATGACCTTCTGCCTGAAAGCTGTGAAGATTGCTTCTGCTTTAAAAACGGCAAACATTTCAAAGTGGATTATAAAAGCTAATCTATAAAGTTTCCAGAGAAAGCAGGTGACGGAACAAAAGAGCACACGCATCCAGCATGTACCTGGTGCTTTCTCTTCCCTTCCTCCACTCCTCCCCCTCCACCCCTTCCTGGCTCCTTCGGATTACATAAACCCACACCAGATTTTTAGAAGACAAAATAAGCCCAGAGCTCACATCAGAAGGCAGGATCACAATCAATCACAAACTATCTTTGTTTCTACAATAGATACCTGTTATCAATTTGGGGCTGATTAAATTAATGCCTGTTATCAACATGACTGGCCAATCTCCAATGCAAAGCCACCTCATTCTCCAGTGAAGGCTGCATTTGCCCAAGCGCAACTTGTGCAAAGCTACTGCAGGTAAGAACCACCAAACTTTGCTCGAGGGGCTGCCCAAGGGCCATGGCCACAGGGAGGAGTTAGGAAGAGAAGGCAAGTAATTCTTCCAAATGATCTGGCATTTTATGGAACAGCCTTCCACTGATGGAGCCTTCTAGGGAATGGCTTAGTTGAATATCAAAATCAAGTCTACTTAACCATAAACCTTGAAAAGTTCCCCCCAGGACTCTTCAGTTGGGGGATAACTGGGCTATTTTCTTTGTGGGCAATGGAACTGTCATTAATTTCCTGAGGGGGGCAGTTCAGGAGAAACGGGATTGTGAACAAGCTGTTGGCACCAGTGAGAAAATCTGTCCTCCAGAGTTTCTATTCGGAGTAGTTCACTTCTGTTCAACTTGGTTTAATAGGTATTTGATTGGAACCCATTAAGTAACCAGAATGGCACCAAGAACTGAGAGGGACACCAAGTTCAGGACTCCATGACTTAGTCCTGACCCACGAGAAACTTTTGGTCCTGTAGAATGAGAACAGGTCTCAGAGCCCAAGGACAAGTGTTTGAATCCAGATCACCCTACTCACTAGCTGCCTGACCTGGGAAAATCTTAACTGCTCTGAGTCTCGGTTTTCTTATCTGAGGCACCGAAATAATACCATCTTTGCTCTCTACTTCAACGTGTGAATTTGATGAGAATGTAGTCACAAAACATTTCCTAAAGGATTCCGCACAAGTGCAAGAAATTATTGTGATGGGGTAAGGGAAGAGACAAGATGTTCAGGCATAACACAGCTTGATTGTAACAAGGAAGGCTCACAGAGTCGATGCCTCCCACGGTTGGCGCTCAGATGGGGAGAACTTGGAACAACTCTTCAAGTTCACAGTTACATGGAGGTTATGTGAACGTTAATTCTGCTGCCAAGGAAAGGACTCCAAACTTTGTGTTCACAAACACAAGGCTGTGCACCTGCTCCTTGAGGACTGGTTTTCAGAAGCCACCAGTCTTTTCCAGCTTCAGCAGCACAATCCGTGATCAGTGAGGCTGAAAATGGAGTGAGGCCAGGGCCTTTATTGAAAGGTTTGACTGATGTCCTCAGAATGGCACAAACACAGAAATTAAGCTGTTTGCCAAAGTAACCTCCTTCGCCAGGTGGCACCTGAGACATGGAATAGGCCAGCAAGCATGGCAGGCAGCTAGCTCCTGGCCCCTGGGCTCTGACAATGGCCAGGGGAGGAAAATTCTCTTTCTCCTTAAAAGTGGAAAATCACAGAACAGTTTCCATGTCCATTCAGACTTTACCATCTCAAGATGGACTTTTACATAAATTTGATTCATGAAAATGAATCAATCATTCTCTTTATATTCTGCCCTTCTATCCACCCAACCAACTGTTTACCAGGCAACTTCAGGAGGGGGGTCAGGAGGCAACATATTTTGGACCAGAGAGCAGGATCTGGAGTCAAACAACCTGACTTTGAAATCTGGCTCTAGGTACTTCATGAGAGTACTCTGGACAAAAGTTCTGGTACAGAGTAAATGTCCATTCATGTTAGCTCTTATCTTTGCTGATGATGGTGCCAATGGTGGCAACAATGATGATGATGAAGCATATCAGAGGAATTATGCCAGGGCTTGAGCCATGAAGACAACTGGCATATCTGTCATCTAGGTAGGAGGAGAAGCCAGTAATCAGACAGTGTGGTGTGGGCTGTCATAGGAGGACCACACAGGTGACAAGAGCAAACAGCTATTGAGTTTCACACCTCCTGTCTCCATGTGTGAAGCTCCTCTAAGTGTTCAAGTCAATTAATCCAGCTATTCCTTACAACCATCCCATGAAAGAAAGCACAAATATTATCCTAACGCTACATGTAGGGAAAACAAAGGCATAGAAAGAGTAAAGTGTAATGAAACCTCAAAGCAGGGAGCAAACAACCCTGCCAGTGTACAGGAAACCATGGGGAAGGTTTCATAAATGATGTGACCATGAGCTTGGGTTAAAAGATGAATGTGGGGGATCCCTGGGTGGCGCAGAGGTTTAGCGCCTGCCTTTGGCTCAGGGCGCGATCCTGGAGACCTGGGATCAAATCCCACGTCAGGCTCCCGGTGCATGGAGCCTGCTTCTCCTTCTGCCTGTGTCTCTGCCTCTCTCTCTACTCTCTAGCTCTCTCTCTGTGTGACTATCGTAAATAAATTAAAAAAAAAAAAAAAAGATGAATGTGAGTTAGCCACACGGCCAAGAGAAAGGATAGGGAGGAAGCAACAAAAGCTCAAAGGTAGGAGCCCATGTGTCTGGCAGAGCTGCAGGTGTTCTGGAATGGGGCAGATAAAGACAAGGAGGGTGCCAAAAGGCAGGCAGGTAGGATTCAGGTAAGCATGGGCAATGAGCTAGGCAAAGGAATCCTGTGTCCTGTGCACCACAGGGGCAGGGTGCTGAAGAGGTCTGACTGGGCACAGAGCGATGTGATCACTTCTGGACATTAAGTCATCTTTATATTAATCTGGAAGCAATGTTGAAAAAATAAAGTAGCAGGGGATAAATCTGAAACAAGGAAAGACTGATGCAGGGAAACTGCTCAATTTAATGCCACTGACTGCACAAATATCTCAACCCATCAGCAAGTCCTAGGTATGCCTCATGTTTACCATCATGATCATCATCTTCCTGCAGAATCTACTCAAAGCCACAAAGTTGAAGTCCCTAGACACCCAGCCTCCTAACAGGGCCCCAGCTCTGCTCCAAGCCCTACCATGCACACTGATGGTAGGGCTTGGAGAATAATTTTGATGTCATCCCTCCTCTACTGAAACCCTCCGATGACTTCCCATCACTCATGACCATGACTCAGAGGCTCTTAATGACCTGGCCCTATACCCTGAGTGGCCCCCTCTTGCCCTGGTCCTAGACTCCCAGCCACCTTTCTGGCCCTAAACCACCACACACTCACCTCTGCCACCTTTCCTGTTTTCATAGGTAAGGATGTTCTCCTAGATCCTCAGATGTTTGCCCCCTCTTCCTCATCATTCATTCTGCAGCTCCAAAGACCCCTCCTCAGAGATACCGTCATCATCTCACCTCCTACAAAATGGTGACCTGCTTTGTTCTTAAAACAGCACTGGGCACATGGCCAGCAGTCAAAATACAGCCACTGCACTAATTAAAGACAATTATCCACCCTACTATATGCCAGGCACTGTGTTTGACTGGGAATATAGAATTTATAAGATGCATCTCCTTCTTTTGAGGACATTACAGTCTAGGGAAGGAGACAGAGAAATAGGCAACCACACTCAACATGATAAAGTCTCGACAAGAAAAAAGCCCACTGAGGGATCAGCTAGACCAGATTTAAGGGATACAAGGTGGCTTCTCATCTATGTTGAGACCTGAAGGACTAATTAACCCAGACAACAGGAAAGTTCTTCCAAGATGAGAAAACTACATGTACGAAGACCCTAAGGCAAAAGAGAACATGATCCATTCAGGCCATTGCAAGGGGTTCAGTATATGGGCGCACCCAGGGGTGGGATTGCATGGAGGGAGGTAGCACAAAAGGAAGGTGGAGGGTTAAAAGCAACTAAATATTATTGAAGTTATCTAGATTTTTAACATTTTTTCAGAGAGTGATCCAAGGCAACAGTGAGAAAGACTGTAGAGAAAAGACATGTTAAAGCAAATCTGCAAAATTCAGAGACCAACAGGATAGAGAGAACAAAGAAATGGACAGAGTAATAGTAACTAGCTGGGTACCATTAACCATTACCTAGTGCCACAAAGGCGTGGTCAGAGGGGGAGTTGGAACTCAGGAGGAACATAAGAGGAAAGAAGGGTGGTGGGTGTTGTAAAAGCTCACAGCAACACCAAAGAATGTAATGATAGAAAATCTGTCGATTCAGGGTATGTGTTAGATGGTCCCTGCTGGTTCTCAATATCACCTAAGCTACCCCTTCTATGGCAGGGTCCAGAAGCCTAAAAACCACATGTTCTAGAATCCCTTACCAGCAGGGCTTCAGATTAGATCCTGGAGAGACCAGCGAGGCAAAGACAGGAGATACCAATATTCTCCAACTGAAGCCACGGGCAAGTGTGTGGGCATCAGCCCATGGCACTTATCTTTTGCTGGTGTCACCCAGACGCCTTCTTGAGAACTACCCACTGAGTCTACAGAGGCTAAGGCCATTGGGGGTGGTTCCCTGTGACCGTGGCACTTCCTGAATCTATACACACTTAGACAGCAGCTTCCCTGAACCTCATGCCCCCATTTCTTCCAGTTATCAAGTGAGCTTTTAATTACCTGTATTAATCCTTGCCTACTTGGAATACATAAAAGCTTTTTGGCTTTTCTGACCAAACTTGACTGAGTGCACTACAGGGTGACTGTGTAAGAACCATTTCAAAGCAGAGGAAGGGGCAGGGGCCAATGTGCAGAAAAGTTAGAGGAGGGACTGGAGTTTGGGAGAATAAATCCAGACTCCTGTATCAAATTACTAGGAAGGAAAGAAGGGAGGAAGGAAGAGAGGGAGGGAGGGAGGAGAGATTTGGGCCATAGCAGGAAGGGAATGCAGGGTGCAGGAAGGCTTTAGGATGAAAACATGCTTATAGCAATATAAAGAAATAAGAACTGTCCTGGGAAGCTCTCTGAAGACCCAACTCAGGGTAGCTCTAGGATCCTTTCCAGGGACCAGCCATTGGGTTCAGGCCTCCAATTCAAAGATCCTTAAACTTAGACTTTTCACTTTACCTCCTAAGGAGATGACAAGTGGAGTCACAGAAAAACCACTGCTCTGGAAGGCGAAGCTGTTTCTGCACCATTCCCTTCCTGGACCACACGGTCTATGGTACATTACAACTTTTTTTTTACTGTATCTTTTATTTTCTTGGGAAAAGCTCAACTATACTATATAGGTCCTCTTTGTTAAAAAGCAGTAACTTGTTTAATATAAATATTTAAAATAAACCATGATTTGAACTATGCTTTGCCATTTCTTCACTTCATAACATACTGGGAGCCTTGGGGGAAAAAAGAATCCGAATAGTTTGGGTCATTTGTGACTTTTGAAGGACCTTGAGAAATAGGGCCAAGCTGGCTTTTACTCCTCCTCTACGGTAAAGTAAACCACATGTACTTATGTGTGAAGTTTATTCCAAATGAAATCAAGAATGAATAATGAAAAATAAGACGAATCCCATGATCCTAGTCTCTAAACATTTTACACAAGCGCACTGCCCTGCATCAATGTCCTCAGGAAAGGCCCTCCTCCCACAATGCAGAAATAAAATCCTGATGCCAATACTCTTAACTTTTTTTTTTTCCAATACTCTGAACCTTGACCAATACTTTCAAGAAGATGACAGCTCCAACTCAACACATGGGGTGTGGCAAGAGACCCGGCCCCGGTGGCATGACACTATGTGCGTTGGGAACTGAACAAACCAAGGCGTAGGTTCGGTACAAAGTGTATATATCTTAAGCTCATTTTCTGTTAATTTTCCCTTCTAATTCTCATATGTTTCTTTGTATTCAAGAAATGACATTTTTACCCTCTGGAACCAAACTTCACATTTTTAAATTTCCAAGGATGAGATGCTAGCTTAAAAGATAAGCTGGCTCTCCCCTTTTTAATGCCCAGGTAATGAACTGAAATTACACATAAGGTTTGAATTTTTATGGGAAGTTAGTCTTATGCTTTATTCTCTACAATTCTGTCAACCCTTAATTTTAACTTTATTTCAAAATGGCAATAAAACAAGCAGATATAAGAACACATGGTAGGGGTGCAAGATTGGAGGATTTTACTTTCATGAAGAAAAGACAGAGCCCCTCAAGGCCTAAGTCCATTTTACATAAAAGTAAATTAGGACCAAAACCTCAAATCCCCTCAATGTTTCTGCAATGCCTCATTTGTAAACCATGCTTGCTCTTGACATTCATCATGCTTTGCTCATGCACACAGCCCTCCTCAGCCCCTCATACCCCACAGCTCAGACTCTTGTAATTCTTACAATGCTCTTACAGGACCAAACAGAATGGAGTCTTCAGCACAAAGCATTGAGCATGCCGACACTCCTTGTTCAGCTTTCTGCTGCCCGCTCTCCTTCTTTTACTGTGAAAGAGACACAGAGAGACCTACGAAGTTTGACCAAACCAAATTTCCACTTTGTGAATCAAAAGGAGTTAGGATCAGCAGTTCTACATAGTTTAAGCAAATTCACAAAATATATTTGAGCTTCAGTGGTTTTTAATTCCCCATTGATATTCAGAAGGAGTGAAATGATTTTGAGCAAATCAAGCAATCCTAGGGAGATGCTAAAGAAGGGAATGGACATGATCAAAGCTCTTCTCTGTGCCAAAATTTACAAGTGTTTGTCTATTTAAGCTTTCCTATTAGCCCTCGGAGAGCGATGACCTCCCCATTGCACCAATTAGAAACGGTCTCAGAGGGATGAAGAGACTACCCCATGGAACCATGGACAGGGGCAGCTATCTCAACTGGTCCCTCAGCAAAGACATTTAAATTTAATAAGCAAATAAACTGAGGCCAGGATGTCTTGACTGGACCTTGACTTTCATGAGCATTTTGCTTTAAAACCAGGTATAAATAGAGGAGCAAAGAGCTAGAACAGAGGAAATTACACATTCTCTTATGTTGTGCATTATATCAGAAAGCATGCCTGTCATCTATCTGACCAGAGAAGAGCAGACTAACTTTGGTCACAACTTTCTTCTTCATCCAAAAACATGGATGAAAATCTAGCTTGGAAGAAGCAAAGAAGATAATCTGAAGGCTGATGATTGTCTAATATCTCTCAGTGCTGGGTGGTCCTCCCTTTTGGGCTTGGAAACCACTCAAAGAACTTCCTGTCTCCATCTCTACAGTGACAGAAGGTTGGCACAAGAGCGAAGACCAAATGTTTAGTTTTTGATGCACTGGGAGAAGCAGAAGCCGTAGGTAACAGCTCCCCACCAGCACCCGTTAGGTCAAAACCAGCTCTCTCTCCATGGGTGAGCCAAGCAGAATTGGCTCAGTAGCAGCCATCATGCCAGCAGGGACCGGCTGCAGGAGGCAGGAGGTGTAGTCCTCACAATGCACTGCTCAGGGCCTCGTCAGCGGCATCTCAGTGAATCAACAGCTTTTAAGGGGCTTATGTCAGAAGAGACACAGATAGCAAACAAGGGAACAAAAGTGTTAGGATCCTAGGATGCCTGGGTGGCTCAGCGGTTGAGCATCTACCTTCAGCTCAGGGCGTGATCCTGGGGTGCTGGGATAGAGTCCCACATGGGGCTCCCTGGACAGAGCCTGCCTCTCCCTCTGCCTATGTCTCTGCCTCTCTCTGTGTCTCTCATGAATAAAGAGATAAAAATCTTTAAAAAAAAAAGTGTTAGGTCTTATCAGGTGAGGATAAGTATCCTAAAGATTATAAGACAAGGCAATGCAGTAGGGGGTGACAGCAGTACAAATGTCTGGGGTGGTCAGGAAAGGAATCTCTACAAAATTGATACCTGAATAACAAGAAGGAGCCCAAAGGATATGTGAAGGAAGAACTTTCCAGGAAGAACAGCAGCACAGCAAGTGCAAAGGCTCTGAGGCGCTGATTGCTAAAACCAAAAATAGGTCCAAGAGACCACATCTAAAACTGTTGGGGCCAGGTATGCTATGCTAGTTCAGTTTATTTGGATTTTTGAAAGAAAATGACACATATTTATTATCCATATTTATCATAAGTCTTCAGTGAGACCTGCGGCAGCACCTCATTATCCAGCACCTCATTATCAAATATTAAGATTTCTTAAGACATGATTATTCACATTAAATAGAACAAATAAATATTAAATATATCCATTTGTCAGTTCAGATCAAGCTTCTCCATCAAATGAGTTATGAAAAATTCTCAATTTTCAGACTTTCTGGGTTTCAAAATTGCAGTATGAGATTGTGAACCTACTCAGACTTAAAAAATAAAATTAAGTTGATAGGAGTCTCAGTTTTATGTTGTTAGTCATGAAGTTTTCCAAGCCCTTTCGCTTAGCTACCACTTGTGCCAGAAAATCACAACATTAAATGAGTAAGGACAGATCAAATAAATGACAATGGGAAGAGAGGTCTTACTGCTATGATGAAAATGCCCAGACAATGTGATGTGTGTCAATTACCACATTATGATACAGGCACAATTTGGCAAATCTACTAAAGTCACTGAATCACACACTTAAAACGGGCGAATCATACTGGATGTCAATTATACCTCAATAAAATTGTTAGAAAAAAATATCAATGGGAGAAACTCAGAAATGTGAACTAATGCACTATTTTGCAAATGTAAAAACCCCCTAACATATTACGTGATCATATTTTCTCAGATTAAACATGTTCCAAGTAATGTAAAATGATAGTTACTTTGGGAAACAATCTGGAAGTTCTCCAGAAAGGTTAAACACACACTTGCCATATAACCCAGTAAATTCCCTCCTATGTACACACTCTAGAAATGTAAAACACTATATCCACACAAAAACTTATACACAAATGTTCATAGCTTTGCTCTTCATTAATAGCCAAAAATGTGGGCAGCCCAGGTGGCTCAGCAGTTTAGCACCACTTTCAGCCCAGGGCCTGATCCTGGAGACCCAGGATCAAGTCCCACGTTGGGCTCCCAGCATGGAGCCTGCTTCTCCCTCTGCCTGTGCCTCTGTCTGTCTGTCTCTCACTCTCTCATTAATAAATAAAATCTTTTTAAAAAATAGCCAAAAATGTGGAAACAAGCCAAATGTTCATCGAGCAATGAATGGATAACTATGGTATATCCATGTGATGAATATTATTTAGCAATAAAAACGGATGAAATACTGATTCATGCCACTACACAGATAAACCTTGGAAACACGCTAAGTAAAATAAAGCGAGTCAGTCACAAAAGACTGCATATTGTATGGATAAAGATATTGGGTTTCTTTATGGGGTGATGAAAATGTTCTAAAACTGATAGTGGTGACGGTTGCACAACTGTAAATAGGCTACAGTCTATGGAATCGTACACTTCATAAGTGGGTAAACTCTATGGAATGTGAATTATATTTCAATAAAACTGTCACCCCCCACAAAAAGGTGTTTTTAGTATACTAGGGTGGAATTAAATATGTATTGTTGTCTGATATTCTTCAAAGCATACGACGACGACTCCTTGGTACTTGCCCCGTTAGTGAGTACAACTTGCCGATCACCACCAAGAGAGGGAAAGTTCTCATCCTGGGCCAGTCTGTGGAGAGATTTAATCTCCTTTAAAGACTCACTTACTTATTTACTAGGTTCTTAATTTGGATCTTTTATGTGTCTTTGGCACAACAACCCATTTCAGATGAACTAGCCAAATTACTATCACTTGCAATAAATGTGACGAGACACTAAATAAATATTACGCAGATAAAAGTAAGTTAAATATATTAAAATGATCCTTAGAAGTGTGCTATATTTTGAACATTCAACCACTGCAGTCTAAGAATTACAGCTTCATGGCATCTAGCTCAATTCTAAGGTCGATCCAGAGCTAATATACAAATAGCGCTAATTAAAAATTTTCTCACTTCTTGGGAAAGAAAACACCAAATGGAGGAAGAGATCATAGGTTAGCAATAACATTTTGGAAGGCTTATAATAACTTATTACTGTTTATTTATATCCCACCTCATTCCAAAAAGATTTCCCTGTTGTTTGTGTGCTCCATTAAGGGGGGGGTGGGGAGGCCTCTATTATTAAATTAATTAAGAACAGCTCATCTTAAGGGACATGAAACCATCAACAAATATTTGCTTATTTATATATTTATTTATCTAGTCAACAAATATTTATTAAGCGACTACTACATACAAAGAACCAGACAGTAGCCGGACACTGAAGGGAGCTAAAAAAAGTACTTGTGACAGTCTCCGCACCCCAGGAATTTATCGTCATAGCTGGCAACGATAAATAATTACCCCTGATGCTATCTGCAGATCTCAAATTCAAGAGGTGGAAGAGTTGAGGGCAGGAGTGTCGACTCCCACAACTGAGGCCAGGAAGGCAGAGCTGATGGATTTTGATCTCACGTTACAAGATGTTTAGGACGTACACAGGTTCAGAGAAAAGAAGACAGATGGGCTTCAGGAACAGAGGGCATGCTGGTCTGGGGCAGAGAGCAGGAGAGAGCAGGGCAGACAGCAGAGCAGGGCCAGTGTGGGGCAATGCCTGGGCCCTCGGTGTAAGGACTGAACTTCATCCTAAGTGAGTTCAGAGAGGCGCTGGAGGAGAAGTACCCCAGGACAGTGAGAGGCCAGGGTGCCCTGGCCATGGTGGCTGGATAAGGCGAAGGAGATTCAGAGGAAAGCACAAGCCCTTGGCCTGTCCCACAGGGGTGGTGTGTGCAACCCTGAACAATACGCAGACGGCTCCCCAGCACAGCTGTGGCTCTCTGTGACACCCACCAACAGACTGAATTTATTCCTATTCTAAACTGCTATTAAAAAAAAAAAAAGGTTTGTGTCATGAAATTATATTAGAGGGTTGTTGTTTTTTGTTTATTTGTTTTTTGTTTTTAAAGAACAATGCTCTGGGACACCTGGGTGGCTCAGTGGTTGAGCATCTGCCTTTGGCTCAGGGCGTGATCCCGGGGTCCTGGGTTGGATCCCCTATCAGGCTCCTTGCAGGGAGCCTGCTTCTCCCTCTGCCTATGCCTCTGCCTCTCTGTGTGTCTCTCATGAATAAATAAATGAATAAATAATTTTTTAAAAGATTTTAAAAATAAGAAAGAAAGAAAGAAAGAAAAAGAAAGAAAGAAAGAAAAGAAGAAGAAGAAGAGAAGAAAGAAAGAAAGAAAGAAAGAAAGAAAGAAAGAAAGAAAGAAAGAAAGAAAAGAAAGAATAATGTTCCTTCATAAAGTCTCAGGCCTGGGTGGAGAAAAAAGACAACACTTTCAGTGAACTAGGATAGCCCTGAGATACTGATATTACGGATATACTATCTGTGATTATTTCTATAATGTTGATCTAGCTGTCACTATTTGGGGAGAATGGAAGCAGGATGAGTAACATAGCAAGTAAGCTTATAAAGGGAACCACACCCCCAAATATTAGCTTGCTTCAGGACACATACACTAATGATTAAACTGATGATACGATACAAGCTGGTTACATGCTGAAAATTAAGGTTTACACAAACCAGAAGAGACCAGTGACTTTCCTGGGTTCTGTCTGTCTCCCCCTCTCTCCTATTCCCTGACTCAAAAGAAGTTAACTTCAACCATTATCTATTAGGTAAAGACCAATAAAACACCGTCCTATCTCTTGAAGAACGCGAATGCGATTGCACAAAATTGTAAAGGAAATAAGTATCTAACCAAATAACTACTATTGGATAGGATGAATGCTACAGGTAACATTCATACATGGTGACTTTATAAACATTAAAATAATAATAATAACTGTTAAAATAAGTTAAAACAAGAATACCAAGTCTTACAAAGTCAAGGACAAGGAAAGAAGGAAACAGTGTTATAAAGCCCCAAAAGGCCAGAGGGAATATAACCCAGAACAGTCTGGGAAGACATGATGCTGAAGTAAGATCCTGGCCCTGGCAAGATAAGTTTATGCAAAAAGGCAAGCTGGCATGGTTTAAAAAGGAACTAAGAGAGGGATGCCTGGGTGGCTCAGCAGTTAAGCATCTGCCTTTGGCTCAGGGCATGATCCCGGAGTTCCCAGATGGAGTCCCACATCAGGCTCCTGCATGGAGCCTGCTTCTCCCTCTGCCTGTGTCTCTGCCTCTCTCTTTGTCTCTTATGAATAAATGAATAAAATCTTTAAAAAGGTGGAGGGAGGGATCCCTGGGTGGCGCAGCGGTTTGGCGCCTGCCTTTGGCCCAGGGCGCGATCCTGGAGACCCGGGATCGAATCCCACGTCGGGCTCCCGGTGCATGGAGCCTGCTTCTCCCTCTGCCTGTGTCTCTGCCTCTCTCTCTCTCTCTCTCTCTGTGTGTGTGTGTGTGACTATCATAAATAAATAAATAAATATTTAAAAAAAAAAAAAAGGTGGAGGGACTAGAGACTAGAAGGAGCTCTTCCAGGTACTGAGTTAGGGGGTAAGGGATACGGTCAGGGCTCTCTTGCCCTAATCCCCTGGGATGATGTTTTTAAGTACGCTGAGGGATAGCATTTCCCATGATGTCTGCACTTCCTTTGTACCAGGAACTTGGATAGCTATGTCTCGTGATCAGGTTAGGGATGGTCAGAACTACACATTGCAGCTCCAGTCTTTATAGATGGCAGCTGTCAGGAAGGCCACTCGGGGCTGACAACAACATCCCTGGAGACAATAAGGTGGGAGCACCTGGCACAAGGTAGGGGCACATGAGTGCCCGATGGGCAGAGAACCCCCAGTACCCACAGCAGGTTGAGGGCAGAACCAATACTCACCAGAGTGAATCTGCTCTTTGGTAATTTCATTGATTTTAAAGAAATATTGTCTTTGATGAAGGATCAAGGAAGTGAGTTCATTGAACACAATTTAGTGTGCAGAAATATTGGTTTAGTCCATAGCTGAAAAAACAAACAACTCTAAGCAATATTACTGGACAGCTATTGGAGGACAAGATTATTGGAATAGGTGAGCTGGTACTAAGAAAATTAGACTTGGCAGTTTATCAAGTGTGAACAGGGGAGGATGCATGAATTCTAAGTCAATAAGCATTTCATCACTCCCGAGGACTTCCACCTGGCAGGTGCCTGGATTCCTGCCACCACATTTGCTTTGTCTCCCTGTTTTCTCTGCTCTTCGCTTTGGATGTAGAGCACCCTTCCATTGGGAGGTGACTTTTCGCTTTATAAGCATGGTAGCCTCTTCTAAGAACCTTAACCATAATTGTGAGAACATCTTTAATAATGCAAATATGCACCAAGTTAGACAGCTGCCTTTTTCTCATCAAGAGGCATCCTGGGAAAGAAGGATACGGAGGGAAAGTTAAGGAAAGCTGAGTGCAAAATCCAGGGTCCGTGTCTACTGAATGGTTAAGCTGGTGGCTTCCAGAGTAAAATGCTTAGGCCTTCCTCAGAGTTTCCTCTCCTGATTTTGCAGTTACATCAAGAAGCCTTACTCTATGGGCAAAAAGCCTGTATCATTTAAAAAAAAAATCATAATAATAATCTAATACATATGTGGAGTTGGCATATCTCCTGTGAATCCAATTTAAGCCCCTCATCTTTGTGCCCTAATAGGTTTACATATTTTCTGATGAGGGGGAAAAATGTGTTTATATCTGCTTTCCAAGTTTCAGGGCTGAGTATTCTGCAGCCCTAGGGTTACTAATTCTCAAAAGGAAAGCCTAACTCCTCTTTCACTTTGATAGGTTTTCTAAATAAAGTGCAGAGTAGGGGAAGAAGGAAGTCTCATGTTGTAATCATTGAGCGCTATGTGCTATCCAAACTCGTAACAAGCAGGTGTGTCTTTTCCAGAGGTGGTGCCTCTGGCTAGACTCCTCTCATCCCTGCCCAGCAAGCTCCTATTCCTCCCTCAATACCTTCATCAAATACCAACCGCTCACCGCTCTGTGAAACCTTCATTAAACCCTCCAAAGCAGAATGAATAGCTCCTTACTCTAAGGCCCCAGAACCCTTTCAATGGAATATCTGACAAATCTGTACTGAGCTGAGAGACATGCTTCATCTATATTGAACTGAAAACATGGCCACAGAGCTGACCCATCCCTCCTACTACCCCTGGATACCTTGGGCTTGTCTACCACGGCATGCTCAGGGCTTAGGTGAGCAATGCCCTGCATGGTGATGTTCCAGCAGTGTCTGTTCAGCAATGAATGATTCTTCTCAACTTTCTCTAGCCCTATCCCTCTCCTTATCAGGCTGATCTCTGGGATGGTAGATTATCTTGTCCACCCAGATTTTGCTAACCTCTGGCAAGTTAGTAGGGGCTGAGTGTATGAGCGAATGAATGAGTGAAAAAATATGAAAGCATACAGTGCCCAGGCTCCATGGAGCACCCAATACATGGGTGTTGGAATGAATGGTTCCCTCCTCAGAACTTCTTTATCTGCCTATTCCTCCTGTCACTCCACATTTTCTTTCTTGTTTTATTTTATTTTTTTTAAAGATTTGTTTATTCATGATAGACGGAGAGAGAGAGAGAGAGAGAGAGAGAGAGGGGGGCAGAGACATAGGCAGAGGGAGAAGCAGGCTCCATGCCAGGAGCCCGACGTGGGACTCGATCCCGGGACTCCAGGATCAGGCCCTGGGCCAAAGGCAGGCGCTAAACCGCTGAGCCACCCAGGGATCCCCTTTCTTGTTTTATTTTAAAGATTTATGGACATACCTTATCTCCTGGAACAAAGGCCCCCTGAGGTCTAGAATTTTCCTGATTGCTCAGCGTATATAGTGGAGTATACTGAACCCAGAAACCACTCACGTGTCTGTTGACTACTCCACAAAGGGTACATGGGATTGTAGCACATTTGAGGTAACCCTCCTTTACCCAAAGAAGTCCAACAATATGAGTTGGTAAGTTGAGTTTAGGTTTGGGAAACGCAAGTTTCTCTTCTAATTACAGATCACAAAACTCAGCAACTGCTGCCAGGTCTCTTATTTCTCCATTCCTCCCCTATCAGACAGAAATAACATAAAATTTATCTTCCATCTACTATAGAAAATAATGGGGATTATGCATGAGATGGTACATATTAAGAAATTCGAATTTCTCTGACAAGGGGAGTTCAATATGTTATTAGTCAAACACAATGCTTAGTAAAGCTAAATATGATTATTTACTCAATAGTTATTCATTGATGTCAAAAATGCTACTTTTCATTCACCACCTTCCTCATTCCACTTCCCTGCACTTATTTCAGTTTAGAACAAATGCAGTCTGTGAATTATGATCTATATTGTAATAAAGAGCTGAGGAGAGTCACTGTAATCAAGCGAAAAAATAATCAATATTGGGAAATGCAATGGTCTTGCTCCAAATGCCTAAAATTGTTGTATAATTGGCTTTCTTCCATTTGCCATCCTTTTTTATTCGCGATTTTTTTAGACTGAAGGAGTAACTTGACCTACATGTGTTAAGAGGAAAAGAAATCACTTAAGTAGCAGCAAATGAGATACTATTATCACAGTTCAATATAAAATTGCCGTCCATCATTTAAACAATTTGATCTGTGGCAGGGACAGGAAATTTCCACAGACATTCTTAAAGACTACAAACATTTTTCAAGCTATCAAATTAACAGGCACAGGAATAATTAGATGTCGCCCAAGGTCTTTCTATTCTGAAGGGAGAGATTTTTCAGGAAGATAAAATTGTGTGTCCCTGTTGTTTTGATATTTGGTCTTAATGAAAACAGGACCATGTTTCAGACAATGATTGAGCTACAAAGTGTCAAAAAGGTCTTCACTAATTATTTTTTTTAGGAAGCTAATCAACATACCCTACACGGAGAGAATGTTAATGTGTCCTCTTGAAGTCTACACATGGGCGGATTTAAAAGGCATTCTGCAGGGTCTGACCAGCCCGTGATTCCCATCTGAGAGCGGGTCAAACACCCTGCGGAGGGGACCCAGACACCATATTGTCCTAATCAGTCTTGTCTCAAGAGCAGACGTTTGACCGAACTGGGCTCCTCAGATGCTCCTCCCTGAGAATTTGGAATTGAGGTTTGGAGATACTCATTCAACCCTGTGGGACATTAGAAGGAAAGCATGAATTTGGGAAAGGGGTTGTAGCTGTCATTGTCAACAGTGCACAGAGACCCAAAGAAAGCCAGGGTTCGGACAGGACAGTGCAGTAGGAGACAGGGCAGCAGAGGTAAGTGACGGGGGGCAGCTGCCTCAGCTGCCTCAGCTCCCGGTCACCGCCTGGCCCCAACCTCTCTCTGTAGGCTCCATCACACACCTCTGTTGCTTCACCATGAAATCCTAATTTTTACCAGTCCTGTCTCCTATGGGTTCTGGTGACCTGTCACCAAAAGAAGCTTGAGACAATCTTGTCAACCAACTCTGACCATTGGGCAGGCCAGCAAGACAGCTTTTCTATAAACTCTGAAAACAATGACACAGTAATAACCATCAGAGGGGCTTCTGAATATCCCAACTCAGAAGGCACCCCAAAACATTGAAAAGTCAGTAGGAGTATTTTGAGGCATGGCTTAGCAAGAAGCAAGGTGCAAGAGCACTGGACAGAAAAGTTTCAAAGATCTCAGCTGCTATTTTTAACCCAGGAAACCAAGGTGGCCCTATTGCCCAGGTGCAATCCAGAGCAAATGGCATCAGGGCCCCATTTGATGACAACAGGACCTATAAGATGTGCTCTAACACCAAGATTCCTCATGCTATCAGGGGTTATAGGCCAAATTTGGGGTATTTTTGGTTTTGTTTTTATTCTGGGGTGTGTGTGTGTGTGTGTTCTAATGGGTTGGAGTCCAATATTCCTGTAAAGCACAAAAGTATAATGTGCTCAATGTCCCAGCAATGTCATATTGTTATAAATATGTTTAACCACTTGCTCTCAATTTCTTAATCCATTGCAGTATTAAACAGTTCCTGAACCAACACCAGCCCATCCATGGTCCACAATTTGAGGAGCTCTGGTCTATACTGCAGTTGTCTCAAGGCTCAATATGCACAGCTGTTCTGGTATCCTCACCCAGTGCTTTCTTGAAGACATTGTGACAGCCCACTTGGTATAATATGAAGGTGCAACCTGCCTGGAAGGCTATTAGTAGCTGAGTCCCTGCTTTGTAATTACCAGCTTTATGACTCTGAGGTAGGAATATAACCTCTCTGAGAGTTTCTCCCCATCTGCAGAACAGGGGTATATGATAGGCAGGAATCTAAGATGGTACCCTAAGATGCTCATTCTCTGGTCAATCCATCCTGCATAATCCCCTTCCCTTGAGTGTGAGCAACACTGGTGAATGTGATGGGATAGCCACTCTCTCAAGGAGGTTACATGATACAAGATGTTTTGTAAGCAGAAATGGGAGAGACTGATTCACTACCATCTTCGAAGGAGTAAGCTGTCATACTGTGAGAAGGGCAGGTGGTTAAGACCTAAGGGTGGTCTCCAGAAGCCAAGAACAACCCTGGCAAGAAATGTGGACTTCAGTCCTATCACTTCAAGGGACTGGGTTCTGTCCACATCCTGAATGAGCTTGGAAGTGAACCCCGAATCTCCAATGATACTGAAACCCCTGCCAACACTTTGGTTTCAGACTGGTAAGATGCTGAGCACAGAACTCAGCCATGCTGTGCCCAGACCTCTGATCTACAGATAATAATAATAAATGGTGTTGCTTTGTTATGCAGCAATAGAAAACTAATACAGAGTGCCATACCTACTAATCATAGGGTTGTTGCAAGGGTTAGAAATCATCTATGAATGGTGTTGAGCATATCCTAATTGTCCAGGTCACTGTAGCAGTTATGCCATATTGATGATTGGTTTTCATAAGCCATAAGTAGGCCTACTTACACGATGACTGGAGTGTATATATGTATAAACACACACATTCGCATACATAAGATTCTAACAGACTTTGTAAGCCTTCCCACAGAGAACAATCTGCCTAGCATTTTCAAAAACTAGCTTACATCCCTTAGATCCCTCTTGTGTCTGTCTTTCCTGATACTTGTTATAAGACTGGGAGGCCAGTAAAGCAAATACTACCATTTGCATTATACCAGAGAAAAATCTGAAGCTCACTCCACCCAACCTCACAGAGCCAGTTGGCTCACAGAAGAACCAGACCACAAGCCTAGTCTTTTAAAAATAATCTACAGCAGCCTTATTTTTAAATGTAAAGATTTCTTTAGCTACAATAAGCTGCCTCCTACAGTTTTTAAAAATAAATTTTACAAACATCGTGGATGCCATTGATTATATATATATGTCTCTGTCCCTCCTGAAATCACAGAGTAAACTGTATTTTCTGGTTCTCAAATGAAAAAAAATAAAGTGGATATTCCCATAAGCAAAATCCCAAAAGCTGAATGGAGTCTAAAATCCACCATTCTTAGATAACTGCCTTTTGCAGTGAGAATTCAAAACCAGTCCAACCCTGGGGGAATATGAAGACCCAAAGCTGCTCAGCCAAACCTGTTCATGATTTCAGACCTTCTAGCCAGGTATGCGATGTTTTCAATTCATTTCACAGGCTCCGCGTCAACTTTTGCATTTCATTTATGACCACCTATTTTATAAGCTGTGGAATTCTTTGCTGGTACTTAACTTGCCATAAAAACAAATACTCAAATCAGGATTGGATGGTGAACATTTTCACTGGAATGTTTCACAGCCAAGAAATATCATATATTTTATGTTTTGTGTGCAGCTCCCTGAAAATATGGGATTTTTAAAGTACATGCTACCACAAATAAAGTGACAAATATTAGCAATTCTAATAGATCTTCTCCTTCTTCTTCTTCTTTTGCTAACTCTGATAGATTCTCAAGCACCATGGAAACAATATATTTTCAAGTTTCTGGACAACTATATGAATGAGACAAAACAAAATAAAATATATACTGGATGTTGGGCAGCCCCTGCCTTGAATGGACCACGTCAATCTGTCTTGCAGGGTTGATGGAATTGAATGGTACCATTCTACCTTTTGGAACAACACATACTCTATCATCACAAGATTTTACATTATAAATGGTCTATAAATACATGTGCCCCAAGGAATATGTATAGAAAGCTGCTCTCCAAGGGGCAGCAGGCAACATCTGCCAGCATAAACATTATGTAGAGGCAACTGGGTTCAGAGGAACCAGAAACAGCAGTTGAATTCCTTCAGATTGTGATACAGCTTTTGGCACTATGACTGTCAAGGGTACAAGTGGCCTACTGATGTCCCTGCTGCCTGGGTCCCACCAGACAAAGGATACCAAAGCCAGCCAGAGAGGAAGGCAGGTCTTTGGTTCCGAGAAAGCTTTATATTCAACATTCGAGTTAGGGCAGACTCCTAGAATGTGATATTTGGGATTCTATTTATACATTTTTTTTTCATTCATCTGTTTGAAGAAAATGGAACTGAAAAACCCAAATAGTTCTCTTACCCTTGCAAAAACAAAACCAATCCAACCAACCACCCAGATCAGGAGTCAACAAATGTTTCCATAAAGGGCCAGATGGTCAATATTTTTGGCTTTGCAAGATACGTGTTCTCTACCACAGTTACTCAATGCTGTTGTTATAATGCAAAGACAACATGTAAAAGAATAGGTGTGGCTGTGTTCCAACAGAACTTTATTTATAAAAATGGGTGGTGGATTCATCAGATTTGGCCCATGGGCCATCATTTGCTGACTCCTGATCTAGGTCTCTGAAAACATATCCAGGACACTCATAATTTTTCCATTGGCACATCTTCGGTTCACATAATGGTGTTCCAACGCATGTCATTCCTCCCACTCCATCTTCCACCTGCCACTAGATTTCTACAGTACAGATCTGAGTAGGTCCACCTTCTGTCAACTCTTATGTGTCCTCTCTGGTCTGGAGTTGCACCCCCAAATCTATGCCAGGGATACTATAGTATTAGTCCAGATAATCATGGGTGAGTTACACACAAAAGCGTACTATCATCAATACCATGTGTTTGAGAAATGCCATCTTCAGCTTTAGCAAAGCTAAAGACCCCTTTACTGCAGGACATCTGAGGACTTCACACTAATGGCATCATGAAGCTATCTAGGAGCTACAATCGTTTCTCAAACCTGTTTGACTATAGAACTCTTTGTTCCCAGAGTATTGCTAGGAACTTGCATTCCCAGGGGGTATGCCTTGGGAAATACCCCCACATGATACATTCTGTAGCATGACATAAATTTTTTTTTACATCTCTACACTGTAGCACACTCAGAAACACAATCAGTGCCTACTAAATTCTATCCTGCAGGGACCAGTGCAATGTTTAAGCAGCCCCTCCCATTACACTTATCTCCCAGGTCTTAATGTCCAGAGAACATTGGAAATAATAACTCAATTATCCTGTATAGTGTGATTTACTCCTAACGTGATGAGAAGCAACATAATCCTGGAGGAAGCAATATGTCCCATTTGAACTTGTGACCTTAAATGACTAATTTGAGGAAAGATCTCGAATCCTTATCTATTAGTTTCTCCAATCTGGTGCAATGTATTCAGTTTACTAAGAGGTGATATCTCTGGGAGCCTGGGTGGCTCAGATGGTATAGCCTTTGGTTCAGGTCATGATCCCAGGGCCCTGGGATCATGCTCCGCCTCAGGCTCCTAACTCAGTAGGGAGCCTGCTTCTCCCTTCCCCTCTGCTTCTCCCCCTGCTTGGGCTCATTATGAATAAATAAAATGTTTAAAAAATAGGTGATTTATCCTATAATGCATATGTTATGAATATACTAAATATACTTCCTCATCTTTCTCTCTACCCCATATTATTTCCTGGGGACTCCTCAGACAATACAAAGGGATAACTGAGTGGGAGGATATGGGGAATGTTTATGGGAGGAAGCAAGAGGGTAGGAATGAAGGGAATTATCCTAAAACACATCCAACAAATACCAAGTATAAACTATTAAAATTAAGTATCTTATTTGATGCTCCAACTTTTCTCTCTACCTTTTGACTTTAAATAACTGCATATTGGTCTTCTAGCTTGCTTCTGGTTAATACCCAATTTGCCGTGTTGTTGATTCACAGGCAATTTCACACGCTAAGTACCAGAATAGGAATGACTGCATGGCCAGGGCTGGAGAGAACAACACAGTCATTTTTCAGATAAGAAAGCCATGGGCCAGCAGGGAGGCGCCTTGCCCCAGCAGCTCTCCCATGGATGCCTCACATTTCAGGAGATTGTTCAAGGGCTGTGAGGCACCCCTCCTATCCTTCCACAGGCCTCTGATTTTAAGTATCCTCAGGCATTACTGCCCTAATTTTACAGATGATGAAACTAGAGCCAGGAGAAATTGAGTGGCCTGCCCAAGCGACACACTTGAACACTGAATGTTAATGCCAAGATGCCACAATCGATGCCTCTTACTGCCATGGCTTCAGAGAGACAACATTTCCTTTACTTAAATGAAACCACATATTCCTTTTTACAAAGAAACAATTTTATGAATTCTGGGTTCAGATAGAAGTAATATATTTTTTTTTGGTAACACCAATGACAAAAAGGCATGATCAACCCTCTCCTTGCAACTCCTTTTGTTTCTACAGCATTATTACTTTTTAAAAAATATACTTCATTTTTCATTTTTGTTTTTTGTTTTTGAGAGAGAGAGAGAGGTGGGAGGGGCAGAGGGAGAAAACCTTAAGTAGGTTTCTTGCTGAGCATGGGCTCAGATCCCACAATCCTAAGCCCATGCAAGGCTCAATCCTACCTCCCCGAGATCATGACCTGAATCAAAATCAAGAGCCAGACACTTAACCAACTGAGCCACTCAGACACACCCTAGACTTTTTTTTTTTTGCAGTTTTAGATTCATAGAGAAATTGAGGGAAAAGTGCCAAGAACTTCCATATACCACCTCAACCTCCACGACACATAGACATGCAGACAACATCTACTAACATCTTGCATTTTGTGCTACATCTGTTGCAATTGATGAGACAATACACCATTAACTAAAGTTCATAGTTTACATTAAGGTTCATCCTTTGTTTTGTACATTTTATGAATATAGTAACACATACCCACCATTGTAACGTCATACAGAATAGTCTCCCTACTCCAAAAATATCCTATACTTCACCTGTTCATCCTCCCTTCTCCAAACCCCTAGCAACCAATGATCATTTTACTGTCTCCATAGTTTTGATTTTTCTAAAATGTCATAGAGCTGGAATCATGCAGTATATCGTTCCTTCATATTGGCTTCTTCTGCTTCACATTATGTATTTAAAGTTCCTCTGTGCCTTTACATAGCTTGACAGCTCATTTTTTAAACACTCACTAATATTCCATTGTCTGAATATACCACAGTCGATCCATTCACTGCTGAACAACATCTTGGTTGCTTCCAAGTTTTGGTAATTATGAATAAAGCTGTTATAAATATTCATGTGCAGCTTTTTGTGTACATATAAGTTTTTAACTCATCTAAGTACTAAGGAGCACAATTTCTGGATTGTATAGTAAGAATATGTTTCCTTTTATAAGAAACCACCACACTATCTTCGAAATGACTGTACCATTGTTCATTCCCACCAGCAATGAATGAGCGTTCCTGTTTCTCCACATCCTCTCCATCATTTGGTGTGGAGTATATCACATTTTTATAAAAGACGTAAACGTGACTGCCTCAATCTACAACAGCTTTTATGGAATATATCTGTTGTGTTTCCAGAGACATGATCTGATATTTAATATACCTAAATCCATTTGTTCATTCCAGGTTTCTGCAGGGCCAATTGTATTCATTGACTACCCAGCACTTACTTAATAAATATTCATTAAGCCCCTCCTTACACAGTAGGCAATGTGGCGGCCCTAAGGACAGAGGGATTAACAAGACATATGGTTCCTGTGCTCACAGAGTTCATGGTGTGGCATAGACCAGGGAGGTGACACTCATGATCATCTCAGATCAAGGTAAACCAAAGGTAAAGGAGAAGCCCAATGTGGCCACTACTCGGGTGAGCCCTCAGCCACAACAGCCCACAAAGAAAGGGGTCCTTCATTCATCGCTGGGATGACAAAACAAAGGGCCTACCATTCCTGCAGTTGTGTTTTTGAAAAGTTGCCAGAAAGAATTTGTTCTGCCAGAAAGACCAGGGAGAAAGGTGACACAAAAGCTAAAATAAGGAAGTGCTGCTGGGAGTTTCTGAATCAAGAGGATATATCATCCCTGAAAGTGTTTTGACAACACTAATCCTCCAGAAATGTAATTTTTTAAAAACTAATACCACTGTTAATGGACTTTTTAGACATATGGTCTATTTTCAATAAACGGCACTGACTAGGGCACCTGTGCAGCTCAGTTGGTTAAGCATCTCCCTTTAGCTCAGGTCATGATCCCAGGTCCTGGGACCGAGCCCCACATGGGGCTCTCCACTCAGTGAGGAGTCTGCTTCTCCCTCTCAATTCTTCTTCTATGCTCTCTCTCTCAAATAAATAAATACAGTCTTTTAAAAAATAATAAACTGCAGTGACAAAAATTTTTTGTGGGGTGGGGGTACTCTTCAACATTCAATATTGAGTACTCCTTATACTTTAAGGCTACCATTCTATCTCTCCTCTATTCTTTAGGATTACTCATAGACTCTGCTGTGCTGGGAGCGTCTCTGAGCCAGCCCACATTATTTACAAAGGTTTCAACGAGACGGGAACACAGTGCCTGACAGTGGCTGCCAAGGCATAACTCACCACACAGTGTCAAGGTTAGACCTCGATGCCAATAAAGATTCATTAGGTTCAAAAAACTGAATCAGCAGTGTCTTTGCAGTGACCTGAACACTCAGGTTGGCACAGAGCTCTAGAAGTTCTGAGCAAAAAGAAAAAGTAAGATGAAAAGACAGTTTTTAATTCATATACCGCATGACAAAGATAGGGAACAGCCCATACAAACATGGAAGACCAAAGAAGAAGATTAAAATGATTAAAGAAACACCACCCCATTAGCTCAGCTCAGGTTCCTTCCATGAGCTCGCTTTTGCATGCTCTCTCTCTCTCTCTCTCTCTCGGGAATGGAAACTAACCTACATTGACCCTCATCTTGTTAAGAATTGTCTAGATTACATTAAGAGAACCCCCCTCCAAGTCTGGACATTGGGGGACATTGGTAGGTGGTCATCATAAATCAGACTGGGATGATTTTAGCCAGCCCTTGCAGATCTCCAAATGTCCTGCTGACGAAGAAATGAGCAATTCCATGTCACTGGCCCCAGCTCTCAGAGCAGTCAACAGTGTGGCCAATATGTGCACTTGTACAATGGACCTTCCAGTCTAACCAGAATGAGCAAATAAAAAGTGTATGCAGTCCAACTGGGCTTCCTCCCCATTTATAGATTCTTACTGGTGACATGACTATGTTACTATAACATGCCATCTCTATGCCAATCTTCCCAAGCCTCTATCTCCAGCTTGGGGTCATGCCCAGGGCCTAACCCCCTTGGAGCCAATTGCATCTTTTATCTCTCCCCTTACATGCCTAAGAGACCTCTCAAACTTAAGGGAGCCAGAGTAGAACCAAAGGCTTTTTTTTTTTTTTTAATTTATGATAGTCATACAGAGAGAGAGAGAGAGGCAGAGACACAGGCAGAGGGAGAAGCAGGCTCCATGCACCGGGAGCCCGATGTGGGATTCGATCCCGGGTCTCCAGGATCGCACCCTGGGCCAAAGGCAGGCGCTAAACCGCTGCGCCACCCAGGGATCCCAGAACCAAAGGCTTTAATGTAAAATGTTGCAGTTATCATTTGCTCCTTCCCTCAACTTTCCCGTACACAGTCACTCCCCCATGGCCAATCTACGTGCAATCCCTGATGACTCTAACTTTAAATGTACCCTGACCAGGGTACATTTCTCTCTATCTTTACTGATAAACCCTATTCCCTGATCTTTTCACTTAATGAGTGTAGATGTTAGTTTTAAACTCATTGGAAACTGACAACTCTAAGAGCTCCCTTGCTAGCTTCGTTTCCACTTGCACTGGTCACAATCTGGTCTCCCTGCACCAGCTGGAGCAACCAGAGTATAAATCACATTACATCTCTTACCGCTTGAAATCCCTCAATGGCCTCCAGTTGTACTTCAAGTAAAATCTCTACTCCTATCCCTTGCCTGCCAAGCTGTATATAACCTGACCCCTGTGCCTCCCCTCAACCTCATCCTTCATACAGATCCCAGCATCACATTGTCACTCCTGCAGAGATTGTCCCTGATTCCCCCTCTAAAGAAAACACTACCCAGTCACTCTCTCATAGCCTGTTACTTCCATTCTCTGCAGCGTTCTTACCATTTTTCCTGCACACACACACACACACACACACACACACACACACACAACTATAAAGTCTGTTTATCACAGTATCGCCACTGCCCAGGACAGAGAACATCCTCAATAAATATTTTGTTGAAGGAATGGAAACTGATAAGCTGTCATTCATAAGTCCCACATATGAGTTCTCCCCTCGGCTGCTGTAAATGATTTTTGTTTTTGTTACTGCTGTTGAAAGATGTAGTAATTGGCTTACATTTGTGGACCATGTTGTACAAAAGATACGTATCGTTAAATGCTGGAATCCCACTCAAGCCCAAGGAGAGACATGTGGGAACCTAGCAGCCTGAGGAGTCCAGCAGACACAGGTCTTAGATCTCACATTCTAGCCACTGAACAGAATGACAAGTGGAATTAAATTTAATATTTAAAGAGTTTTGCCCTTTGTTGTTGTTGTTGTTCCTTTTGGCTGATTTTGCATGATTTAAATTGGTTTTGTTGAGAAGTAAGAGCACTGACAGAAATTTCTGAATGCACAATAAAGAGACTCAAAGACACTCAGGAGGGGCCCACAGATGGAAACCACTGGAACCCTATTAAACTTGCAGCTCACCACAGCACTGCTCGTCAGTTTTTATTACACTTGCTTTTTTTTTTTTTTTTTTTTTTTTTTTTTGGTTTTAGGCCTCTAAAAAAAATCCTTCATATTTTATAAGCTTTAAAGTAATGGAAACACTAGTCATTGTTGACTTTTGCCCATGCCTCAAATTCAATTTAAAGAGATACCATCGGGGGGGCTGAAAGGCTCTGTGTCGTACTTAAAACAACAGTAAACTGGATCGTGTCTCCTTAATTCCCTGCGTGAGTGTGTTTGCGGCAGGCTTAGAAAGTGCACACCAATGCCAATAATTCTAAGGAGAAAAATTCCTCCACTTCCAAGACCTAATCCAAAGCAAACACTGCACAGCACGTATGGGTAGGTGTTGAAGGGCTGGGAGGCTGAGATTTATGTGCAAAAGCGAGAAGGCTTTGAATGTGTATAGCTTGGCTAAAGAGACATGATAACTGCCCTTAAATTTTTGACAGAGCAAACACCGAAGGGGAAAGAAAATACTGACCAGAGCTAGACAGAGGAGGTAATGAGGGGTAACGGGAATCTCAGGCAAAGTGGACAAAAAGTGTCCTGGTGGGAAGACCTTCTAGATGGAAAAATAGTTCTGCTGAGTCCAGAGGGGCCTCTCCTGAGGCTCCCCGACCTCGCCTAGAGCAAGCCGGCTGGCCTGACTTTCAAATCAGGACGGGGTGGCAAGAAGCCCACGTCTGCGGGGAGGTCGGCTTGGCCCAGGGCTCCCGCAGCTCATCACCCCCCCCCCCCGGCCTGCCAGCCGAGAGGAGGCTGCCCCAACGGGTCACTTCAGGTCCCGGAGTGGAGGCGGGCATTCTCGTACATTACTCTCGCCTGCTACAGTGCTGAGGAGGATGGAGGCTGCATTACTCACCAAAGTGCCCTGCCATTTACGCCACTTTTTGTCAAGCTGTGGTTCCCAGTCTCGGCTGACAATCAAAACCACCTGGGAAGCGGGAGCAGGGTACCGGCTTTATAAAAACACCATTCCTGGGCGTCCCCACACCCATGCCTGCTGCAGCTGGGCTACACGGCTGGAAGGGGGCAGAGGTGGGATCAGATCTGCTTCGGTCTGGCCGTGAGAATCTGCACCTAGCTGCTGGTCAGGGATCATGAGGAGATGGCTCTATTTCCCAAGAATTTCAAATTTCAATCCCTGTTTTGTTTTTTTTTCCAAGAGCTACCCAGAAATTCTACTGCCCAAATTGTCCTGCTGTTTCTGACTCTGAAGAAGCAGCTATGTCAGTAGGTTAACCAAGTGACTTAAATGAAGTGACTAGAAAACCCCTAGATTGTTGGCCAGAATTTATCAGGATTTAGAAACACAGCTATATCCCCAAAGTTCTAGAAGTGACTATTTCTAACATTTGTGGATACAGCCTTAGAAGAAAGTACCATTGCCTTCCTACCCACCCATAACTGAAATTGACATATTTGGAATAACCACAAATTGCTGGAGCTGCGTGCCATCCAGGATGGACTCCCCCATTGTCCCAGGAACATGAGATGTCTGATCTGGTTAGGAAAAGCCTTTAAAAGCCTTAGTGGTTGCTGCTTCCTTGTTTGTGACCTCTTCACACGTGGATTATGTGCTGGTGACCTCATGAGTTCTAACTGACTACCCCCAGGTTTATGTCTATGATTGGCAATGATCAATTTGTTCATATTCAAGTCACTTTACCAAGTATTTATTGAATATCTTGTATAAGTAACAGTAGTACTGCCACTAGGAGTAGCAACAACAACACAACCACCAACTACTGAACCCTGAGACTCTACCTTGACAACAGTCATATGAAGCAGGTGCTACTATCATCTCTATTCCTGTAAATGGCTCAACAGTAGTTCATGAAAATTTAAAGTAGCTTGGATGCTGGGGGCAAAGAGGCAGAGCCAAAACCAGAAATCAGGTATATCTGCTGTGCTCTGAATCCTGTGCTCCATGATCTTCCATGATGTCAAATTCAAGGGGTTATAAGAACAGAGAAGAATGCCCCGGCCATCCAGAGCCTGGCAGTGACTAGAGAAATAAGACAGCATATGTACCCATGTGTCAAGGCAGTACAGGTCATCAACAGCAAAGCACCAAGAGCCATAAGGACCGGGAGGAAGGAGACTTAGCTACAGTTCTGACAGTGTGGCAAAGGTGGAATTAGACTCTGAAAAGGAGGAATTCGAGACAGTGAAGGTGAAGCAGGTGAGGAGCTTGGGACCAGTCTGTGGGGCGCCAAGAGGGAGCAGAGCCAGCAATGATAGAACTGGGATGTGCTTTGGAAAAGTCATCTGGTAGCAGGGTGAGCCTTGAATGTGGGGCAGTAGGCAGGGGGGCTGGTGCTCACTTTCCAAGAACTGCCTCCACAAAAAGTAATGTACCTGGTGATGACAGTGAGTCTGAAAAGAAGGCTACCAACTGGCGTATTGAAAGAGCATCTCTCCCTGGAACACAAGGTGGAAGCACATGAACTGCTGAGATCAATCACTGTTTAAAGGTATAACATCCCAACCACCCTTGGCTATCTAGAATGTTCAAACACAGCGACACAGCTCAGAACGAAAGAGTTGTACAAAGCAGAGGACGTGAATGCATGAAGGTTTTTTGACTCTCAGCTTAAACACCATTCTAAAAAAAATATTAAAAATGGCAGTGAGCATCAGTAACAAGCCACCAATGGCTATCAGACAGGAAAAAAGGAGACAGAAAACGGTGAAAAATCAATCTCAAAAACTCAAAATCCATAGCAGCCTGGAAACATTTGACCCAGAAGCAAACAAGCTCCATATGCCTTACTAAATAACTGTGTCATGACTAATGGATGTGAAGTATCATTGATGAGACCACAAAGGAAATATTAAATGACGATGCCATCCAGCTAGGCAGACAGGTAAAGAACACGTTAAAAATAAAAAAACAAGTCACACAAAACCCACACTATTTTACAAGGCTTGATGTTTCAAGTATCTGGAAAGCTCTCTTCTGCACAGTGTTCACCTGGGATGTAAGCAAGAAGGCACAATATGGCTAGTTGAAAGCTGAAGTGTTGAGCCAGTCATCTCAAAATTTCTAGATGCTTCTGACTATACTCTAGTAAAACATGCACAACTGGAAGTTATTTTAGAAGAACCTAAAATATTCCACACCTTTGGGGTGGAAGTTCTCTGTACACTAATCCTAACAAAGTCCTTGACTCTCCCAACACCCAGACCTTAAACTCAGGGAGAGATCACTCTGTCTCACTCACTTCTCCATCTCGGGGTCTGGCACGGTACCTGAAGTGTAACAGATGCTTAATAAAGGCTGCACTAACAAAAAATAGAAAAGTGATTAACCTTAATCAGTAAAATACTATACTGGGGTGCCTGGGTGGCTCACTGGTTGAGCGTCTGCCTTTGGTTTAGGTTGTAACCCTGGGATCCTGGGATTGAGTCCCACATCGGGCTCCTTGTGGGGAGCCTACTTTGCCCTCTGCCTATATCTCTGCCTCTCTCTCTCTCATGAATGAATGAATGAATGAATGAATAAAATCTTTTAAAAAGGAAAATACTATACTTACCTGAAATTTCCATTTAAATAAATAAAATGAGCACTAAAGTCAAACTGTACAACTGGAAACCCCTTTGGAGTCTCTAGCAAGAGTGAAATTATTTGAACATCTTTTTTAAAAAGGCGAGGGGAGTGCCTGGGTGGTTAAGCATCTGCCTTCAGCTCAGGTCACAATCCCACAGTCCTGGCATCATCAAGCACATGTTGGGCTCCCTGCTCAGCAGGGAGGCTGCTTCTCCCTCTCCCTTTACCCCTCCCCATTTGAGCTCTTTCTCACAAATCAATAAATAAAACGTTAAAGACAAAACACAACAAACCAACCAAGGGCAGGAAGGCAGTCCCCTTCAATATCCCCTCACAATACCAGCTGTGGAGGGACAGGCTCTGAACAGGAAGGGGGAAGGAAGCACTGCCCAGTGGGTAGCTAAGTCTGCCCTGATGAGTAGCCAGAGAAGAAAGTATACCTGCATCCAATTACTTTGGTTGTAAAATGTCAAAAGATGCACCAATAGACAAAATACAAGACAACTGCACAGGCAACATCTGTATTAAAAAAAAAAAGACCTGACGTGATGGCAGCCAGCATCCACAGACTCATCACAGAAGGCAAGCCACTGCTCTGCACACGGGGCGAAGAACAGAGGTTCCTGATGTTCAGACACAGAAAGGAGGTTGGAAAATGAGGTGAGAATTTAAAGAAGTCATGACTGGACAGAGCAGGGCATCCGTCCTAACAAAGGAGAGATGCTGAAATGGGGAGGACCATCCCCTAACAAAGCCAAGCTGTGTGCTGTACTTGGTGGACACCTCGCCCAGGGTTGGGGGGCCTGGGACGGGGGGATGGGTGGTGCTTTTTCTGGAAGCTTTGTGGACAAAAGAAGCTTAAACCTAATTAAAAAGAAAAAAGGAGCTTATTGGTGATTTTAAAGATAAGGAAAAATAATGAAAAGTTAGACAGACAAAAATTAAAGGAGCATAGTGAAATAAAGATAAACACAGCAATGCTCTGCAAAGATAAGGAGGAAACAGCTTGGCGCAGAGTCAGGGGAGCCATTAAGAGCTGTGGCGAGGAGGAGTGACAGATGGGGCTGGTACTGCTGATGGGCTCCATGAAGTCTTTGCTTTGAAATTCCTAAAAGGAGCTGCCTCTTAGGAATGTCTCCTAATGAGAGATTCCTAATGAGAAAGTGCAATGTTCAGAACGAATGGCTGCAGAAAGTCGGGCCTGAACAGATTCAACACACAGGCTCAGAGTTCTCGGGGTGTGTGGATGCTCCCCACTTTGCTTCCTGCCATCCTCCAGTCTCTCTCCCTGAGTCCTGCAGTTTGGCTGTGGAGTTGAGAGCTACAACCAGGAGAACAGCTCAGAAACTCAGCACCTCACTGTCTGCAATGCCTTTCTTTCTTTGCCCCCACCATCCCCACCACCATCCCCAGACCCATTTTGCTCCTCCCTCTCTGGGACAGAGCCAGGAGCCTCTTACTCTTACTGCAGGATGCTAACCAAACCACAGTTGCAATTAGGTGTTTCTGAAGTGAGAATCTCTCTGCTGAACAGAAAAGAAAGATGAGCAAGTAATTTTAGTGCCATTTGCAATAATCCACAGAATGAGGAAAAGTTGAGTTATGGGTAAAGAAACAACAACGTTTCTTCCAGAACAAGACACCCCTGATAATGTGCTTTGAATTTCCATTTCGATGGAAATAGATGTCTCTGTTGAGTTCATTGTTTCAAGCATTTTCTAACTGAAACATAATATTGTAGATATCATGGAATTGGCAATAAAATCACCAGAAAATTATCCATTTTGACATGAATATGGAGATTCTGTCAATTAAAATATATTTTATCTTGCAGTTAAAATGTTTCAGTGAATGATGGGTCACAGTTCTTTCAGCAGCAATGCCAGTCAATGAAATAAAGAAGAACACCATCAAAATGCATCAATGCTTGCTCAGGCTGAGAATGAGGGCCACATTTCAAAAGAATAGTAATTGGTTATGTTGAACCCATTCACAAGGCAGCAAAGGGGTGTATAGTTCAAGGATTACATGATTCAAGGATTATATGGTGTAATCCCCTGGCTGACACACTGGGTCTTCTTGATCAAGCCTGTGCTGCAGTCAGCTCACCACTCCAATGAACCCAAGAACAGAAATAGTCCAAGAATTTTCTTTGAAGAAACATTAACTTCTTTGCATTCATACATGTGAGACAAATAAATCTTAAGATGTGATTTTCTGGGCAGCCCCAGTGGCCCAGCAGTTCAGCACCACCTTCAGCCTGGGGTGTGATTCTGGAGACCCGGGATCAAGTCCCATGTCAGGCTCCCTGCATGGAGCCTGCTTCTCCCTCTGCCTGTGTCTCTGTCTCTGTCTGTGTGTGTGTGTGTGTGTGTGTGTGTGTCTGTCATGAATAAATAAATAAAGTTAAATTAAAAAAAAAGATGCGATTTTCTGTACACGGATCTGCTTTGAAAAGCATAGAGCCCTGTACAATCACATTTACTAAATAAGCATTTGCAAGTCCCTCCAGGGTACAAGGCCCCATTAGGGTTTCTGTTCCAGGGGCTGCAGTCTGGGATAGGAAGGTGGGCCCAGACCACTCCACACATGGGATAGGAAGGTGGGCCCAGACCACTCCACACACAAGGGGACTGAGGCTCTCTGTGCATGCACAGTGGACCCCAAGCAAGGAGGCACCTCCCCATTCTACCTAGGACAGGGAAGAGGGGAGCCTTGCATCACTTTATCAGTTCCATGGGATCACCTGGTATACAGACTTCCAAAAAAGAGCTTTTATGAAGAAGGGATAGATTAAAAAAAAAAAAAAAAAAAAAACAGCCAAAACAAGTTATTTTTGATCCTGTTGCTACATAAATAATCTCATTCTTATTCTGTGATCCCTGAAATCTCCAACGTTTAGTATAGAAATAAACAGGTTCTGTGTTTAGGGTGTTTATCACAAGGCATCTATCAAATCTAATAGAAAGACAAGCAGAAGAAAGATAAGTATCAACTTATCATCTAAAGGACTTAATAAGATAGAATAAAGATCTCCATTTCAGCTGGTCTCCAAGGGTGTGAGTATCACAGTCCCAATAAAGCATCTAAATGTCCTCTTCCTGGGCAGCCCCGGTGGCTCGGTGGCTCGGCGGTTTAGCGCCGCCTTCGGTCCAGGGTGTGATCCTGGGGTCCCAGGATCGAGTCGCGCGTCGGGCTCCCTGCATGGAGCCTGCTTCTCCCTCTGCCTGTGTCTCCATTTCTCTCTCTCTCTCTCTCTCTCTCTCTCTCTCTCTCTGTGTCTCTCATGAATAAGTAAATAAAATCTTTAAAAAAAAAAAAAGCCCTCTTCCTCAAGTTCCCACGCCGGAAGGAAAATGCACTTGTGAAGAGGCAGAGCTTTGGAGCTGGGCAGATAAAAACTGAATCCCAGCTTTGCCTTTTATGGGCTCTGCTACTGGCCTCCCAGCCTCTTTGTCCTTGTTCGTAAGTGTGAGAGGATGTAATAACTAGTGGGATTAGTGCCCTTATATGAAGAGGCCAGAGAGCCAGCTTGCTCTCTTTCTGCCACATGAGGGTACAGTGAGAAATCAACAGTCTGGAACCCAGAAGAGGGTCCTCACAGGAACCTGACCTTGCTGGCACCCTGATCTGGGACGTCCAAGCACCCAGAACCATGAGGAATACACTTCTATTGTTTATAAGCCTCCTAGTTGATGGCACCTTGTTATAGCAGCCTGAACTAAGGCACTGGATAACACAGAGTGAACCCTAACATAAACTACTGACTTTAGTTAAAAACAATGTATCCATGTTCACTCATCAATTTTAACAAATGTACCACACTAACACAAGACCTTGATAATAGCAGAAACTGTGCAAAACTGTGCGGGGGAAGGGGAGAAAACAGGTATATGGGAATACTCTGTACTTTCTGCTCAATTTTTCTGTAACTCTAAAACTGCTCTAAAACGTTGTTTATTAATTTAAAAAGATGCATGAGAAGAATAACAGGTAGCAATTATGCCATCTCAACAAATTCACAGAGATCCCAAGTACAATTAACATCTAAATATTATGAACAGAAAACAGAAAAGTCTGGCAAGGCTATTTGGTATTCTGAAGGAGAAACAGACCCCACGCCTTGCTCCCTGATGGAGGCTATTCTGACAGCCTAAAAGGATCTCTTCAGACAGCTGTCCTCCCTGGCATTGAGCTGGACCAGACTCTGGAGGTGCATGTCACTCAGGAGGAGCCTTCTGGGTCATGCCATCTCTCCCCACTGCCATGCATTTTATGGTTATCCCAGGAAGTGACACTTACAGCAGGATCACTATAAATCAGGCCAGAACTAACAATACTTCAACTTCGAAGCAAGGTCATCAAACCTCTTGAGCCAAGATTTGGCTTCCCCTTCATCAAGGAAGGGAGCTTTAAAAAAAAAAAAAAAAAAAAAAACCTATTGCATATTCCTAGCCCGCAGCAAGAGTCTAAGGCAGGAGGTTAGCTCAGTCCATAGATATGGGACAGCACCCTATAAGTCCTGACATGGGTGGACAGATGCATGACGCAAGTGAGATCTTTCCAGTCCCCTATATTTATTTAAAGTGAAAACAGCTGTAAGACACATCTGGTTTCCCAGGAAGCTGTGATTCAAACACTGCACTTGCAGTTTTGCAAAATAAATAAATTAAAATAAATTAAAAATGGCAACAAGAGAGACCCAGTAAACTACCCTGGAATCCTCCATGACCAGAGGCAGAGACCAGTGGGGATGCATATATTTAAGATGCTTTGGTGGAATGCCAGTGGATAGTCACTAGCCACCCTTTTAAGTATACGTTCAGTGTACAGGGAGAAAGGTATTTCTTTCCTATTTCTATAAGCTTTGTGATAGAGACAAGGGGAAGGAAGAGCTCCACTGGCCATTCTGGGCCTTAAATGCCTTTCCAGGGATCCCTGGGTGGCGCAGCGGTTTAGCGCCTGCCTTTGGCCCAGGGCGCGATCCTGGAGACCCAGGATTGAATCCCACGTCGGGCTCCCGGTGCATGGAGCCTGCTTCTCCCTCTGCCTAGGTCTCTGCCTCTCTCTCTCTCTCTCTCTCTCTGAGTATCATAAATTTAAAAAAAAAATTAAAAAAAAAAAGTTCTGTAAATGCCTTTCCAATCTGGACTCAAGTCCCCTCTCACCATAGGCCTTGGGTTCCAAGCCCTGCAGGGCCTGCTCAAGAGCTGAGCAAAGCTGTCTGGGGTTCAGGCTACTCCCCAACTACCTTCTTGTATGGCTAACTGGTTTTCTTTCAACAGTAGGGATTTAAAGCCTACTTTTAATTTAAGGGAAAAGGAAATCAATGCAAAGGAAAACACCTTGTTCAACATTTCTATAGGTTCTACCCAAATAAGGCAAAAAATTATGAAGGCAAAATAGGAAGAGAAGAGCTAGAGTTTGGGTGACTCCAGTTCCCATTTTTCACATTGGGGAAACTGAGACTCCCCAAAGGACAGGCAATTTCTATAAAGGCCACAACCGAGCTAGAACCCAAACCAGATCCTGTGAGTCTATGTATGTAGCCAAAGAGACATTACCTAAGGAATAGACACTTTCAAGTCAGATGGCATATGAGGAAGAAAAGAACTATATGGGGATAAATGATTAATCATTGCCAAAATGCAGTTTGCTCTTGTGGTTCCCAGCATACCAAGTACAATGAATAGAGGTCTTCCCACCTTCCCTCCCTCCTTCCTGCCTTTCCCCCTCCATCCCTCACCCGCTCTACTTCCCCTCCCCTATCCACTTTCCCTCCTCCAGCCACCAAACACTCAGGAAGCCAGGGCCTGCAGTGGGGACAAAGACACAAAGTGGAAAAAAAAAAAAAAAGACACACTGGCTCTGCCCTGGAGGAATTAATAATCTAATCAGGGGTCCAGCTACCAGGTAATGAAGCACTCTCTGCTGTAACTACAGGGAGATGGGCCCAGGGCGCTCCTGAAAACAGAAGTGAGAGAGACGCCTCACAAGCATAATTTAGCAGTGTACCGTAATAAAACATTTATTATTCGCTAATTATAAGTGAAATGTAAAACTTCATTACTATTTCTTCTAATTATCTGTGACACAGTATGTCCAGTCTATTTCTGCAAGATAAATCCTAAAATCTTCCTTCAAACTACCTGCATTTTTAAAAATGTATTTTCTTATCAGCAAAAAAAAAAAAAAAAAAAGGTGAGCATATGCCTGCCAACAGGTACATTTATATACACATTATATAAATAACACTACAGTGTACATCATTTTAATGTACTATTGCTCTACTATGTACATTATAAAAGATAATAACACAAAAATAGGCATTTTAGAAGAGACATTCTAATATTTTCTTCCTGCATCACAGAGGAACATTTTATACACCCTCTTTTAGAAATTACTGTTTTGGGGGACGTCTGGGTGGCTCAGTGGTTGAGCATCTGCCTTCGGCCCAGGGTGTGATCCTGGAGACCCAGGATCAAGTCCCACATCGGGCTCCCCGCATGGAGCCTGCTTCTCCCTCTGCCTGTGTCTCTGCCTCTCTCTCTCTGTGTCTCTCATGAATAAATAAATAAAATATTTAAGACAACAACAACAAAAAAGAAATTACTGTTTTGGCTCAGGTCTTCTTAAAATGAGACCCCATGACCTCCAAGCTGGACCCTGCCTGGGAGTTTGGGGGTAGGAGTGGCAGTGGGGATGGTATTAAAACTCCAGCGTCCCAGTCCTCCTCCTAGCTTGTGGAATCAATCCTGTGAGTGGAGGCTATGAATATGCATTTTTTGAAATATTTTATTCATTTATTCATGAGATACACAGAGAGAGAGAGAGAGAGAGAGAGAGAGAGAGAGAGAGAATGGCAGAGACACAGGCAGAGGGAGAAGCAGGCTCCATGCAGGGAACCCGACGTGGGACTCCATCTCAGGTCTCCAGGATCATGCCCTGGGCCAAAGGCGGTGCTAAACAGCTGAGCCACCTCACCTGCCCTGAATGTGCATTTAACAAGCTTCTCAAGTGAACCCTACATTCACTTAAATACATTTTCCCAAGAAGAAAAAAAAAGTGTTTAAAGAACTTCTTTAATGTAATAAATCTGTTTTAAGTGTTCACTACCCAGGAACCATCACACGAACAACAGACACAATAAATTGTTTTGATGTGTGGCAGCATCTGTCCGTAGGCAGCCACACGGGAAGTGACGCCAGGGCCCCCTCACCCCATGCTCCTCTGGCTAGGGAAGGCTGCCCGCCAAGCACCAGGCGACCAGAGAGCCTGGGAGTGGTGTCTACCCTTCAAGTGGTCCCAGCCCAGATCAGGCTTCAGTGGGCACCTCTCCACCTTCGCCGGAAGCCAATTATCCACCTTGTCAACTTCCAACCAGCCCTGGTGGGCCACCTCAGACACTCTCTTTATTGATGTCCGTTTTATCTCCTGGGACCCAAGAGCATTTTCGAAGTTCAAACTTGTCAGTAATTTGTTCAGTGCTGTTCTTATCAATGATGTGTCATCTAATCTTCTGGTCCTGGAGGAAACACAACGCTCCAAGTTCTGAAGCATCTAGCTTCACACAGGAAGACATCCTGCTCCTAAATCACTGAGCAGCCCCCCTCATGCTGCCATCCCCACCTCCCACAGCACTGCCAACCAGCCTGCCTGCACCTCTTTCCAGAGCCCTCTCCTGGTGCACAGACCAGCACCGATCACCATCTCCCGTATATTTCAACAGAATGTTATGTCTTTATCATTATACTCAGTCCCATCACCTCAAAGGACAGCATTGTGCACAGCTATCACTAACTCAAGACTGTAAGCTTCTGAGGATCCTGAAACTGCCTTATTCATCTTTAAATTTCTCTAATGCCTATCACTTACCCACAAGGGTGGTTCAATAAATGGTCAGGGGGGGAGCAGCCTATGATACTCGTTTACAAGCATTCCCATATAGGTTTAGGTAACACAGTAGCGTTATATGACTACTATATTATTAATATATATAATTTGTGCACATTATAAAAGCAAATATTATATGGATATTGATGGGCTCAGGTTGAAACTCATTCACTTGCCGGCTGAGTGATCGTTGGCAAGTAACTTAACACCTCTGTGTGCCAGTTTCTTCATCTATAAGACAGGGAAACAGTACTACCCATCCCCTTAATATTGCTGCAAATACTAAATAAGTTTATATATGTAAAGTGATTAGAACCATGCCTCTGCATCATCAACACTCAATAAATTTTATTTATGATTCTATTAATTTGACAATTATTGAGGATTATTATTGACTAAAGCATTATGTTATGTCCTTAGACTACAAAAAAAAAAAAAAAAAACCCAGAAACAAAACAGAACAAAAAAGACCCCACTCTAGCTTAGAAGACAGAGGGAGTGCAGCTAATTATGTACGCTATACAAGTGCCATATAAGGAACCAAGGCAACACAGAATCTATTGTAAAAATCAGCAGGTGGATGAATGGAAAAAGGTCTCAGTATCTAAGGCCTATTGATTGCTTGGAGATGCTGCAGCACCTTCAGCCTGTCAGGGTTTTGAGCTCCTTAGAGAAGGGGATGCCAGTGGCAATAATGCTGGGGTCCCTTTCCCATTCTCCACTATGTAGTGTCATCCCATGTGTGTGTACCAGCTGACAGGGTGAACCAACCTCCCTGATCCCTTCAGGTCAGCAGGGGAAGCTGGGCACCACCGCTCTACTCTAGTTTGTCTCCACACCACACCTCTGTGTCTCATCCTCTCTCGGCACAACCTCCCACGAAATCTCCACTGAGTGACCTTGTTAAGAGCAAACAGGCACTACTGCTCTGACTCAGGTGCTGGGCCAGGGATCTACCTGGGGCTCAGCTATGGGGAGGTGGGATCCGCCCCCAGTGGAGTCTGAGTGCCAGGAATCCTAAAGGGCAGTGAGAATGCACAGGGAGGGAGCCTGAACAGAGGCAGCATCCTCACCTGGATCTCTTTAGTAGGAAGGAACAGAAGTCTGACCCAACGGTGCTTACAAAACACAGGGGGTGTATTAGCTCATGCAACGAAAAGGACCAGAGATGCTCTTAGTGAGGATGAGCAGGAAAAGCATCTCTAAGAATTGACATTTGAACAGGGACCAGAATGAAGAGCAGGGCAAGCCAGCTGGCACTCTGGGGGAAGAACAGTCTGGGCGAGGGGGCAGCAGGCACAGAGGCTCAGAGGCAGGAGACGGAGCAGAGGGAGGGAAGGAGAAAATGGCAAGCAGTAAGATCAGGGGGTGATGGGGCCAAAGCGGCACAGACCCCGTGCACCATGGCAAGCACTCTGGCAATCTGTTGACTGCACAAGTGTGGCCTCGTGTCCATGCCTGCCCACCCAAACCCTGTGGCCCGGGGGGTCAGGAGAGGGCAGATGCCCACAGAACTCAGGAAGCACAGTATCAGGAAGTAGAATAATGGGTGTTACCTAGAAGAAAAAGAAAAAAAAGATTAGGGGAAAAAAGCCAGCATCCATTACCAGGAAATCACAGAAATCCAAAAGCCAACTTTAGCTGGAATAAAGCCCCACTTTCCCAGTGACATTACATTTTACAATAACTGCACAGCCCGCTGATGACTTGAGGGTCTTGGAATCACAGCGTTAACAGAGCTCTCCCTCTATGTAACACAACTCTGAATGAACAACTCCACTGCCCCGAATAGAAAACACACACGCACACACATACATGCACAGAGTCTAACAAAAAAAAAAAAAAAAAAACTTGGTGAAAGACATTAATAAAACCACATAGTGATTCTTGCATGCTTGTAATTACTTTGTAACCTTCTTATCTAGGACTGGAAGCAACATATATTTATGTGTTTCGATTTGGGCACTGTTAGTACATGATCTGATCATGGGAAGGGTCTACCCTAGAGATTAGAAAAGAAACTATGATTGTATGAGAGAGATCTAAGCCAGAGGCATCAAACAGCAAAAGGTTGGCCAAGAGTCCTGTAGCCTGGTGGTCATGATATAATCAGGAGGTATACAAGCCTTGAAGAAGTTCTAAGGCTGAGGTGGCCACGGACCCTCATGCAGGTGAGGGTCAGTCAGTGGGACCCCTAACCCTTACTGAGCTTCATGCAGTCACATCCAGTGCTGAATCCTAAAAGCAGGAAGAGTAGAAAGGAGTCCATGGACTATTCATTCATTCAAAGCAGATTCAATTCCTGTTATGTGGAGTTTACAGTTTTATTAAGTATTGAAGACAAAAGTACCAAGCCTGTTCTCAGGGGATTATAGTTCAAGTGGACACCAAACGAGGAGGAATCAGAGTCTCAACACAGAAACCTATCCAAGTCTCTAAGAGGTACCCCACTGTGAAATCATAGGATGGTCTCAGATTTGGGATTCTGTCTGTTTTTTTTTTTTAAGACTTTATTTATTTATACATGAAAGGCACACAGAGAGAGGCAGAGACACAGGCAGAGGGAGAAGCAGGCTCCATGCAGGGAGCCTGACGTGGGACTCGATCCCGGGTCCGCAGGATCAGGCCCTGGGCTGAAGGCAGCGCTAAACCACTGAGCCACACGGGCTGCCCCAGGAGGTTCTGTTTTTTTAATGAGTAGTATATAGGACATATTTAGTTGTAAGTGACAAACAGAGCAAACTGGTTCAACTAAAAAACAGGGGAGAAAAGAGGAAAATTAGCTCATAAAAGTAAAACATCCAGGCTAAAGCTAGCATCAGCCATAGCTGGATTCGGAGTGTTCAACTGTGTCACCATGCACCTCTGTGTCAGCATGTGTGAGACTACACACATGGCCTGTATCAGCTGTGGGATTTGTTCTGGGGCACGCACTACCTGTAAGAAAACAGAACAGTGGTACCTTCCAATTATATCCTAGCAGCTCGGCCACCCTGGTGAAAAGAGAGTGCCTTTGTCCTCGTCTTTCTAAAACAAGGCCCTGGTGAGAACGTCTTTGGGCTGACCCAAGTCAAGCACCCATCCTGACACAAATGAGGAAGTCAGAGAAAGTATACAGACTGTCCAGGCCTGGGTCATGTGTCACACATCACCCCCATCCCTGCCCCCACCCATACTCTAGAAGGAGGAGGGAAAGTCAGGGTGTGGCCATCTGAGTAAGAGGAATGGACACCTGGAAGTCAGAACACAGCAGATACTCATGCCAGAAGGGTCAAGTGTCCTTTGAGCTCAAATCCATGCAAAACATGCATTAAGCTGATTGTATGACTCTAACATAGAATCCTGGAGAACTCCTGGGGGTTGTGGTGGGGGACATCGGTCCAAAGCCACATAAATGATTTCACACGGCTTCCAGGCCAGACCTTCCCACCCAGTAAACACAACCCTATGTTGCCACTACATCTCTGCCACTTCATTCCTTTGCATGCTGGAAGGATCTCCACCCCCTGGCCCCTTAAGAGACCATTTGAAAATACATGTACTTTGAAGAGGCGTCATTACATAACGTCTTCTTTTACCAATCACTCATCCACCTGTCCAAATACATCTGCTTTGGGTCAGGGTGAATTTATTAAAGTTCAAAATGACAGAGTACAGTTCATGAATTTTAATCCCAAACATTTGTAAAAACAAAATACTATTACTTGTATCTCCAAACGACACTAGAATACTACACATAGTATATAAAAACACAATACATAAATACACAAAATACCACACATAAATATTCTAGGCGCATAAAACTTTTTTTTTTAAGGCTTTATTTATTTATTCATGAGAGACACACAGAGAGAGGGAGAGAGGCAGAGACACAGGCAGAGGGAGAAGCAGGCTCCATGCAGGGAGACCGACGTGGGACTCGATCACAGGACTCCAAGATCACGCCCTGGGCCGAGGGTAGGCGCTAAGCTGCTGAGCCACCCAGGGATTCCCAACTTCTTCGTTTCTGATAAAGTTCAGTAAACATGTTTGTGCAGACTTGTTGGTCATTTGCTTGCCTCTGGATTGCAGAGGCTGGAAGCCTAGGAACTACATTTCCTCCAGGAGGGTCCAGGCTATATTCAGCCAGAGAGAGGCCCTCCAGAGAGATAAGGGAGAGCTAGAGAAGTAGAGCAGATGTACTGGCTCCAGGGCAGTGAGGAGCCGGCATGTGGGCCTCAGCTGAGGGCTGCTTCCCACAGACTCCAGTGAACTGCCCACTTCAGCATCACAGACAGCTGAACTCATGAGTGGGATCCTCCCACGTCCTGGTTTCCTAAAAGCCCGAAGTAGGCTTTCCCTGGTGTTTCTTCCCTCGGTGCTCCCGCTGCAAGCCTGGAATTCTGTGTTACAGCTCTTCCTGTCTGAAATACCTGGGGGCATTTTTGTGCCCTTCCTCATATTATAAAAACTTCACAATTTGTCAACAGTATATTTGTCGAAAATTGTGCCCACAATATTAACAGGTCACTTCAAACCTAAGGTTAGAGTCCAGGAAGACCCTGGGTTCTATCTAATGGGGCTGAATATTTTACTAACTCCACTTCAAGTTTCGCATTAACAATATTAGACTTATGTATCAGCCCAACTTCTACAAAACGTCTGTTTCTTTTTCAATGACAAATGGAATATTGAAAATGCCATCAACAAGTCTGCAATGTGCTTTGAAATGCATCAAAAATAACATGTATTAGTGGATGGATAGAGGGATGGGTAGCTGGGCAGAGACGTGACAAATCCAGTATACTTTATGTCAGTGGTAGAAAATGAGTGATGGGTATATGGATGCTTGTGATAAAACTATTCTAGTTCACTATATGTTTGAATATTTCATAGTAGACTGTCAGGGTTAGGGAGGGGAATCCTATCAACCACACCTAAAGAAGAACACTGGTGGAAATAAGATTTCCTAAGTGTTTTCAAAAAATCAGTAGGATTGGGGCACCTGGGTGGCTCAGTGGTTGAGTGTCTGCCTTTGGCTCAGGCCATGGTCCCAGGCTCTGTGTGTGTGCCTCTCATGAATAAATAAATAAAATCTTAAAAAAAAAATCAGTAAGATTAGCCTATCACCTAAGTTTTCGAAAATCATTTCTCTCTTGATATTGTCACTTTTCTCTGTCCTCCATCACCCTCAAGAGTGAGATAACCATGTGACTCAACACCTTTAGGGAAATCTTTCCTTCCTCTAAAGAATAACCCTACAGTATCACCAAATAAACCCATGTAAAAATCATAATGAATTATTCAATAAATATTTACAGGTTGTAGCAAATTATACCATTTAAAGCCATGAGAAAATTAGGGTTTGACGATTAAATCTCATATTCCTCTCCACCCTGTAATTACCATGAGCTGGAGGTGTCATTAGTAGTTTTAGTTCTTCCCACTAGAGTGCATCTCACAACCCACCCCCAGAGAACAGTGTTGTTGAATAATGTGCTCAAAGGTTATTAATTAATGGCGGTTTATTTAAATTGCTTGAGTTTGCAATATTTCCGTAGGCAAAATATTCAGATCTGATCTCCTGCACATCAGGGAAACATCTCTTCATTCTCTCATTTGATGAAGACTTTTTGAGCACCTGTGCCACAGGAGGCGCTGTGCTAGGTGAACACATCACACACAGTCCTCTTGCTCTTGGGGCTTCTGCTCAAAAAGGTGACTGGTGAGTTCCATGAGAAAGGCATGCGGCAGCAATGGAAGAGGAATTCTTGGGTGAGGTAGCCAAGGAAAGGGAATCAGAGCTGAACCCTGAGCAACAAGGAGGAACCAGATCTTAGCAAAGACAATTCCACCCAGAGAGAACACCATACACAAGGGCACTGAAGAGAGAACAGGCTGCGCACGGTCAAGGAACAGGCGGGAGGTCTGTGTGGGAGCTCAAGGCTATGGGAATACGTGTAGTGATGCTGCTCATCACTGCTGCTCCTTGACCCTAATAATGTGAGGGCACAATTACTGGGCACCTACTATGTGTCCAGAATTGAGACACATGTTGTTTTAGGCCCTTGTGAGATAAGTCATCACTTATCATAAGTGATGATAAGTCATCATAAGTCAATTTTACAGTTGACTATCCTGAGGCTCAGACAGAGAAATGACCATCTTTGCATCACACAGCTGTCAAGAGGCAGAATCAGGATTTGAACCTGGACTCAGGAAGCTCTAAAGTCCATCTTCTTCATGACTGAATCAAGTGGCCCATAATATACAAGCCCTTCAGGATGGCATACTGGGGAACTTAAGAAAGATGGCATCTGTAAGCTGGTGATCACTGGTACAGGCATTGTTCTCTGGTTCATTTTATCTTAGCTCATCAAGCCTGAGCAGACACACACACACACACACACACACACACACACACACACACGCGTGCATGCTCAGGGATGGGGATGGACATAAGGAAAGAAGTCACACATAGCTGTAAGTTGTCTTCTAGTCAAGTTTATCTTCTTTTCCAGTGGCAACATCAATGCACTCACAACCTGCTTGGTTCATAAAAGAAAAAGAGAGCACCCACCTTGCAGTGCCTATAGCTCATATCTTCCCTTCTGGCCTACGGTAAACAAGTGACAGTGTACCCATCACCCAAGCCATGGGAGAAAAACATTGTTCCCAAATGTTTTCTTACTGCAGCGCCTTTGTGCAATGATGATTGCTGTAATTTAACCTCCATAATAAAACAGAATCATCCCTGGATGACAATTTATAGCACAGTTTCAGAGCTGTTTACCTCTTCCATTGTGCTCCATTTGTGATTACGATTTATGGGCGTTGTCTGCCCCTGGGAGCACTCATAGAGCCCTGCCAACAGCCATCAGGCCAGACCAGCCGCTCACTTAAGGCACCCAAATGCTTTGGATGCATGAGCCAGACTACATCCACATGACCAGGAGTGGCTCCATGGCTTGATCTACTCGTGTGAACAGTAAAATAAACCATAAAGCATTCCGGGTGATTCAACTGTCTACCGTAGAAGTCATGCATCTTCCTGGTAAATCATTTTGAAGATACACACGTGGAAGCCCAATGTTATATACTTACCTGCTTTAAGCAGTGAACTTAAAGATGCTATTTGGAATGAGGCCATTTGCCTGGCTGGCTCATGGCCTGGGGAGGGCAGGGGGAGACAGCATTATTGTTGCAATAATACAAATGACAGAAAAGAGGAAGGAATAAAATGGTAAGACACTGGACTTCAGAGGCACAAAACCAAGTATCAGGAGTAGTCAAAGGGCTGCAGCAACGAATCCTCCTCCACCCAAAAAGGTCCAAGGTAATATTGCTAACAAGGCCTTCAACTATGGTGGGACCACCATTTTCAACTAATGTAGAGACAACAGACCTCAAGCAGTGCAGGTATTAATGGGGGGAGGGGGTAAAAGTGCACCCATTTTAAAGGAATCTTTAAGCTACAGGGGTTTCTGCACAATATGAATGGTGGGTATGGGCTTTGGGGTCAGATGGACTGGGGCAGTGTTCGCTCTACCATGCTTTCCCTCCATGACCTTGGACTTGCCTCAGTTTACTCAGTAAAGAAGGGGTGATGATATTGCCTACCTCACAAGGTTGTTGAGAAAAATGAGTGCAATCTTGTGTGTAAAGTGCAAGTTGGGGGGGGGCAGTCTGAAGAAAGTTTAAGAGAAGTTCACTATAAATGTTATCATCTTACCTTTGCTCCACGGCTCCAACCCCGTCCATTTGCATAGCCCCATCACTATCTCCCAGTTCAGCCTACCATCCTGTGTGCAGATGGATACTGATATGTCCATCTGCAGCTCACTGTGTGTGCGTGTAAAGCTACCATTCAAACAGAAGGCTGAGTTGTTCACACTCAGCATATCATCATCACTGGTCCATGCAAAGCCCCCTCTTCATTTACATTTTCCCCTGCCAGCCCTGACCTATACTCTTATCCCCCACCCCCACTGGCACCCACTCCAATCCTTTTGATAGACAGCCTTAACTATGCATGCTCTTTTACATGCTTTTAATTTACATAGATGCTATGATTCTATTTCTTATACATTGTTTCACTCAAGATCAACCTCAGCTGCTTTTTGTACATCTGGTTCATCACTTACCGTGGCCACATCCAGCACATCTGACTTGTTTGTCCCCTTCTCTAACGGTGGGGGGCCCCAGGGAGTCTCCAACTGCCCCCAAAAAACATGCAGCAACTGGCCTCATCTCACCTTTCCTTTCTTTAAATTGACTCATTTCTTTAAATTGACTCACATGGCTCATGTGATTTTGCTTTAAAGGGTGGTTATATTTTCTCTAGTACAGATTAAAATACACATACAACTATTAAAATTGTCTGTGTGGCCCCTGGGCTCCCCAAAGTGCATCACCCCATTAAAGGCTGGCCTAATGCTGCCCACACTGGACAACCACTCTCCCTTGGCTGAAAGGCAGGTGCTGATGAGCTCAGGTTATCAATCTAGTTTTCTTGTTCAAACTGTTGTTTAATCTGCAGTTTTGCCTCCTCCAAGATACCAGGCTAATGCTGCATTCATGTTTCTCATTTGACCTTCATATCAGTTCTGAGGTCAGCTGCATCAGTGTCTCCATTTCAAAGAGGGACGGATCTGGGCTCAGAGCCCAGAGTCTGATAGAACCAGCAATAAAGCCAGCCCTGAGAGTCATGATGCCCAACGTGTTATCCTGTCCATTTCGTGGATGAGAAAACTGAGGCTTAGAGGAAAAAGGTGTCACACTCAGTAAATGATGGTTATCCCCAGGTCCCCAAGCCTCCAAAGCCCAGGCAGGCATGCTACCTCCCAAAGAAGTGATGAACCAGTTTCCCAAGGGCCAACTGAAGTGCCTCTGAACTCTACAGGCAAAACAAATGGTGTGGGCAAAGACCTCATGCTCCCCTTCTATAGGAGATGATTTCCAAGGCTGGCCTTCTTCAGTTGCTGAGGTCACTGAGACAAAAGGGGCATGCTTCCAGAAGCCACTGATGAAGGAAGGCAATTCCACACCATTTCCACAAAACTGCCTTTGAAGAGGTGAGCCTCCCTGGGAGACGAGCTTGGAGAATTAATGGGTGCTGGCCCCCCTGGGCTGGCCCGTAGAAGGTGCCTCCACCCACTTACTGCCTGAGTGGTGGGTCAGATTCTCCAAAATAGGACAACCCAGAATGGAGCCATCTGCTAGATGCAGTGAAATTTTTTCAAAAGTGGGGCTCTTTGCTTCCACGGAGAACAGACCTCATGGCTTCTCCCAGCACAATAGAGGCTGCAGACACTTTTCATCCCCCTCCTCCGGAGTGCTCCCTGGGGGCTTCTCACTCCTGGGGCTGTACAAAGGATCTGTTCTCTCCACCCTCAAAGTGCACTCAGCTCAAGGAGAGGGGCGGGCGACCAGGGAGCTGAGCCTCCCGCTGCAATCTAGAGGAGCAGCTTCCGATTACTGAGAGGACAAAAACATTTCTGAAGGGGATGCAGGGGTTGGATATAAATCAGCTGCGCAGAGAAAAGTGAGAAACATGGCAGCTTTGCCCTAGGGACAGTGGGAAAGAGAGACAATGAAAATGGAAATGCAAACCCTCGCTTAGCTTCCTGCATCCTTAGCATGACACCCAGACTCTTCAGTGAGCACCCGGTACCCACGGAGCCAAGTGTGCAAGGTGCTGGGGGGTGAGGCAGGGGGCAAAGTGACCCAAGCGCTACCCTGGTAAGAGGAGCATTCGAACAACCACATGAATGGACCACCTTGACCCGTGTGCACCAGACCCTGTGGCGTGTCCTCTCACCTGGCGCATGGCTGCGGAGGGCCCCTTCACTTGCTCTCCTACTTCAGCCCTACCTTGCTCTGTCCTCCTTTCAGCTCTATCAACTGGCCCCACTCACTCCCTGCTCCCTCTCCCACTTCCATGTGCTGCTGCTTCTGCCTGGAGCCCTCCTCTGCCATCTCTGGGCCCCAGGCTCTGCTCCTCACCAATCCTCAGTTCCCCTGGGGGCCCACCCGGGCAGCAGAGCTTCCAGCCTCTAGGCCTGTGCCACTCACAGCTTTGGACTCAGGATCCAGCTCCCACAAGAAACAGTAAACTCCATGTGGGGAGGGAACTGGCTTCTTCCTCGTGGCTGTAATCTGGTTCCCACAGCAGCCAATGCCAAGGCCCAGGTTGTCCATTTTGGGAGATACAGCTCATGGTCCACAGCATGGACAGGATGGTCAAAGCCCATGTGGCCAAGTGCAGGCAAGGCAGGCGGGGTGAAGGCCCATAGCCACTCAGCCTTATAGGGATGAAAGCAGCTTAGGGCAGGAAGAGTCAACAAATAGATTGCACCACTACTCTCAACTTTTATTATCTCCTCCTTAAAATGGCAGGGATTCTCAAAGAAATGAGCACTTTGCCCCACTCCCAACAGGCATTAGTTCAAAGCATTGCTCACCCTGTCCAATTCCCTGAGGAAGAAACCAGATAAAGGAGAAAAACTGAACTTGATTTATAAGGAACTGGGACCCCATATCTGGGTCATTTCAGAGGAGCAGGAAGTGAACAATGCACGTAAGTCCCATAGACACCCTAGGAGAGAACAGAGGCCCCTGTGTGGGGAGGGTGAAGGGGCCCAGCAGCCTGGGGCAGGGGTCAGACAACCGTCTCTGAGGGCTGGCTCAGGCCAGGGGAAGTTCCAGGTAAATCATCCCCTGGAAGTCACCCACATCACTCAGGCTCCTTTTCAAATTGACTGCAATAGGGAGGCCATCATACAGCATGACAAGAGAGTTGGGAGCTGCCCTTGCAATCAGGCCTGGACTGGAATCCCAGCTCTCCTGCCCAGTAGCTGTGTGACCGGCCTGTCAGCTAGCCTCCATAAGCTAGAAGCCTTGCCTCTCAAAGCAGACTGAAGTGCCTCCTGGTGGGGCTCTCTGCAGGGTGGGATGAGATAACTCAGTGCTGCTCAGACTTGGCTGCTCATAAGAACATCCTGAGAGTTTTTGGAAATCCCCACACCCAGTCCACATCCTAGACCAAGGCAATTAGAATCCCTGGGGGAGCTGAGCATCCATAGTTTTTAAACCTCCAGGCGATTCCAATGTGCCCCCCACACACCTTCCAAGTTTGAGAACAAGTGAACTAAATCTCTCCTTGGAATGTGATCCCCTGACCAACAGGGTCTGCTTTTGTGAATGCATTGGAAATGCAGCCTCTCAGCCTATGAAATGGAATCTTCATTCTAACAATTCTCCTGGGCTATTCTGATGAACTGTATACTCTGAAAAGTGCTCAAATGTTTCACCTTAAGTGCTTAGCTGGGTCCCTGACACCTGAAAGCCACTGTTTATGTGGTCTTAATAAAAAACAGAGGAGAAGCAGTACAACACGTGGGTTGAGGGGAAAAACTGCCTGGGATGGAATCTCAGCTGCCTACAATGAGAAACTGGGCCTCAGCTGCTTCATCTGTAGCCTGGGTTAATAACTGGTAATATCTCTACCCAACTCAAAAAAGGCCTGTAAACATTAAAGCAGATAACATATGAAGAATGCTTGATACATGCTTGTCAGCATCGGCATAATAGTGCCATTGTGATCACAGCTATAGGGATCAGCTCTGCCAATAATAACTTTTGGTAGATTTACATGTCAGAGTGGAAAGGAACTCACTCTGAGTGACAACGATTCTTTTCAACAGGTGGCGCTGAGGCTAGTGATTTCCACATGCAAAGAATGAAACTGGATCTCCACCTCACATCATATACGAAAACTAACTCAACATGGGTCAAAACCTTTATGTAAGAGCTAAAATTATAAAAATCTTAGAAAACAATATAGGCACAAATCTCTGCAACCTTGGATTAGGCAGTGACATCTTAGATATGACACCAAAAGCATAAGCGACAGAAAAGGAAAAATAGATATGTTGGACTTGGTCAAAATAAAAAATTCTGGCTACAAAGGACATCATCAAGAGAGTGAAAAGACAACATATGAAATAGGAGAAAATATTTCCAAATCATATATCTGATAAGGGACTAGTATCCAGAGCATATAAGGAACACTTAAAACTCAATGATAAAAAGACAAATAACACAGTTTTTAATTGGGCAGAGGATCTGAACAGGCATTTCTCCAAGGAAGACATACAAATGGCCAATAAGCACATAAAAAGATGCTCAATAGGGCAGCCCCGGTGGCTCAGTGGTTTAGCGCCGCCTTCAGCCTGGGGTGTGATCCTGGAGACCGGGGATCAAGTCCCACGTCAGGTTCCCTGCATGGGGCCTGCTTCTCCTTCTGCCTGTGTCTCTGCCTCTCTCTCTGTGTGTGTCTCTCATGAATAAATAAATAAAATCTTTAAAAAAAAAAAAAAGATGCTCAATCTTATCAGCCGTTAGGGAAATGCAAGTCAAAGCACAATGAGATACCACTTTGTACTCACTAATGTGTGCGACACATAACAAGTATTAGCAAGGATATGGAGAAATCAGAACTCTCAAACATTGCTGGTGGGAACATAAAATATCACAGCCATGTTATAAAGCAATCTGGCAGTTCCTCAAAAGGTTAATCATAGAGTTACCATTTGACTACCAATTCCATTCCTATATATACCTAAGAGAAATAAAAATATGTGTCCATGCTAAAACATGGATGCAAATAATCACAGTAGCATCAGTCAATACAGGCACAAAGTGGAAACAGCACAAGGACCTCCAACTGATGAGCAGATAGAGAAAATGCGGTAATCCATACAGTAGAACGTGATTTGACCATGACAAAGAATGAAGTAGTGATACATGTTATAAAATGGATAAACCCTGAAAACATTATGCTCAGTGAAGCAGTCACAAAAGACCATACATACACTGTATGCTTCCATTTAAAGGAAATGTCCAGAATAGATAAATCTATAGAAACAGAAAGTAGGATAGTGTTTGCCTATTAGCCATGGAGAAAGCAGGTTTTGGGGCATGTGGACAGTGACTGCCACTGGGTATAGGATTTTCTCTTTGAGTTGATGAAAAGCTTCTGCAGTTGATTGGGGTGATGGTTTTACAGTCCTGCAAATATACTAAAAAACACCGAATTCTACACTTTAAATGAGTGAATAGTGTTGTATAGGAATTGTATCTTAGTAAAGCTGTTAAAAAATTGCAAAGGTAACTCAGTGCAGTGTGTTCAGTTGGACCAATGATGAGGTAACTGTTTTTTAAATGCTAACAACTCAGTTATTACGACGAGTTAACACACATGACAAACATCAGAGAGGCGATGTGGGACTCTAATTTAAAATCATTGACTATGCAAATGTGAAATTTCAAAATATGCAAATGTACCGCACCATGATAAAAAGGAAGGATACATGGGGCTAATTTCTTCCTGTTAATTCTGCTAAAATAACTCCTTTATTGTCCCGTTCCTACCATGGTGAGCTCTTGATGTTGTTGTTGATGAAGATGTAATGTTCTTTTTTCTTCAACAAAGTTTGATGAATTATTTTTCTATAAGATGCCTGCACAGAGAGATAAGTGCCACATATTCAAATGTAACCACTTTGAGCATTTTTCATTCCCTTCTCCCTGTGAGAGATACTGTCTCAGTCATCATTCTAGTAGGAAAGTGTGTGCGGTGGGGAGGGGCGGTGGAGGGACGGGGGGGGGAGGGCGCTCCGATTTTTGTTTCCTAATTCCATGAATGAGACCAAATGGGAATTATTTACATAGATCAGGTCTTCTTTGAGATGGGAGAAAATACCCGAGAAAAGAAATAGAACTTCTTGTTTGTAAAAGCCTAAAACAAGGGCTAAAGTCCTGAAAAATGTTAAAGGTGAAGAAAATTTCGGAAAGCATCCTGTCCAGTGGTTTACAAACTTAAAGAGACAGTCACACACACGCATACGTGCTTACACACTCACACACACACAGAGAAAGAGAGATCCCATGCCCTCTTATAACGCTTTCTTATCTTGTATCCTGTGAACAATCTTCCCCCACCCCCAGGCAAGAACTGTTTAATCCAACTTCACAGGGATATAACACTTAAATGAGACAATACACGTAAAGCACAGTATATAGGGGCTTGGCTGCCAAGAAGCGCTCCAAACTGTGATGATGGCGATGAACCTAACAAGGATGAGTCCAGCTCGCTTTCTATAGCATGATTTACAAACAGCTCTGAGTATCTGCCTTTGAGCTTTCAAATTGCACAGACTCAAACACTCTGTCTGCTATGTTCCCCAAAAGAGGCTGTGGCCCTGATCTGACTAATCCGGAGGCTGCATGTTCAACCCTCTTTGGGGCCAGAGCAGCAACATACGTGGCTGGCGGGCAGCACAGAAATCAATAAAATAGACAGTCTGTGCAGATTGTTGCCGTGTGGGGAACGGGGACCTCTCAGGGGTGCACCTCTAAATTTTTTTTTAGCTTTATTTTTTTTTTTTATTTTTTTATTGGTGTTCAATTTACTAACATACAGAATAACACCCAGTGCCCGTCACCCATTCACTCCCACCCCCCGCCCTCCTCCCCTTCTACCACCCCTAGTTCGTTTCCCAGAGTTAGCAGTCTTTACGTTCTGTCTCCCTTTCTGATATTTCCCACACATTTCTTCCCCCTTCCCTTCTTTTCCCTTTCACTATTATTTATATTCCCCAAATGAATGAGAACATATAATGTTTGTCCTTCTCCGACTGACTTACTGGATAGTTTTATATCACTTCATAGTTTTATATGTGATTTCATTTTTTTCCCCCAAAGGCCCCATGGACCAAGTAAAACCTGTCTGTGGCCAGGACTGGCCTGGGGGGCCACAGCTTTGGAACAGTGACAGTTACTTCTTTTTGATCTGCCTGTCTCCACTGAAGCAACCGCTGTGAGGATGAACGACAATCCATTGATCCCCACTCTTCAGCTCCCATCCCCAACACCAGAGGTGCACTCAGGTGATGCACATGTACATACACGCATGCACACTCACACACACAGCTTTAGGAGAACAGCCACTGACTCCACCTCGTACTCATTTTTTGCCAAGTGAAAAAGGGAGAACACATGTCCTTGGAGTAAAATCATCTCCACTATGTCTGGCATCAGAGGCCACCTCTGATTTCCTGATGTGGACCACACTGTCCCCAGATGATGACTGCACCGATTGCAAAGACACCCAGCACAGCAAGGGGAGGAGGTCCCTGAGCCTTTGGAGGTAGTCCTCTTGGGGACAGGCTGCCTGGCTCAACAAAACCGCTCTAACAGAGGCTGCCATTTGGCTGTCCCAACAGCTGCCTACAGGCCCTGCCCTGCTCAAGTCTGGCCCTGCTCCTGCCTTGGGGCTGCTTCCACTGCCCCTCCTTGGCTGGTACCCGGCAGCTCACCTCTCAGTAAAAGTGCTGAGGGCCAGTACCTTTGCCTCGCCCAAACTTCTCCCAGAGGCACCTGCTTGAGAGAAGGGGACTCCTCCTCTGGCTGGCGTTGGGGTGTTTGTAGGCAACTCCCCCACTGTGACTGAGATGAGGGTCTGCTTTCTGATGGCCACGCCAGCCTTCTAGGGGCTGTGAAGCCCATCAAATAACCTAATGAGATGCTCCAGAATCACTGGATACAGTGAGAAAGGCTAAGTATATTCCCAACGACATGATTCCCCCCCCCAACTGACACACAAAATCAATTAAAAAGCACACTAGAAAAAAAAAATTCCATTTGCCCCTGATCGTACAAAAGCATGATATGTTGTCTATTCGAGCATCCAGTACAGCTCGAGATGTGCAGTCAATGATCTCCCAGCTGATTTTCAACAAAGACTCTGATTACCCAAAAGGGCTGTCATCCCTCTGCTGAATGCAGTGTAAATGAAATGCCAATGAATTCCCAACTACCTTTTCATTTTCCCCTCATAACCTAATTTACAAAACGTAAATAATATCGCTGTGTTTGTGGGACCAGCTGCTCCTTACCTCCATATGGGAAACTGAGCAAAGACCAGAAACAGACAACTGATGCCACCGACACATCCCCAGTTAAACATACTAACTATGCATTCAAAATATTGCTGAAAACCCTTAATTTGTTGCCAGTAATTTATACAATTATAGCCAGTGGTCTTTTATCATTACTATTATTATTATTATTATGGCATTATTCTGTCATTTTGATCTATTGATGGTGACACTCCAGTGATTCACCATAATTTCCTCCCACCCACAAACCTTTTAAGATTTCTCTTGCCTCGCCTGAGTATAAATTAAGTGGCATTATTCTCTACCTGGTCTGGTATAGAAACGACACCAGTCTTTGAACAATCAGCAGAGGAACCAGCACGTTGGTGTAATGCTGCTGTGTAGAGCTGCCCCCACCCATCCACTCTGGCTCAGTGTCCTGCAAGTCTCCCACCTGCAGACGACACCTCGCTCTTTTAGTTCTAGCAAGCAAGGCAGTCAGAGGCAGTGAGGCAAGCTCAAAGCTTCCCTGCGGGCGCCCTGATGGGGCGTAATTGCTACTTGGGCTAAAGGCAGGGATCAGCACTATAATTTCACATGGGTCTCCATGGCCACGAGCCTCTTCTCCAGGCTGTTTGGTCCACTTGGTCTTGACCAAAGCGACAGGAAATCTTTCAAAACTCAGTCTTATAAATGGAGAATAAAAATAGGCAATGGAAATGGAAAGATGACTTTAAATGATGTTTCACTTTGGATGGGAAAGAGATTTTTCTTTTTCTCTTTATCATTGCACAATAAAAAGCAAATCCAAACTTCTGAGGCGGAGGAGAAATGCATCATTTGGTGAGGAAGAGGAAGAGGGGCCAGGGCACAAACATACAGGAAACACACAGGAAACCTTACCCAGCACCATGTCCCGGTGACCAAATGGTCTTGCCAGGCATGGGAACCTTAACCCCATGACAGCGTTGTTACCAGGGTGGCAAGTTCACTCATTCACAGATACTCACCAAGGGCCCAGCCTGAGTCCCAGGGCTATAAGGGGAAGCATGACCATCATGGTCCCTGTCCTCATGGCATGGGGGTTCTAGTGGGGAGACAGCAATCCTCAAGTCAACACTGAGTGAAACAAAGTTAGGTACAACGTTCAAAAGTTAATAAAGAAAGTAAGCAGGATACTGTTATAGACCATGGTGGCAAGGTGGGGTAGGGCTCAGCCATGCTACAGCTGGGACAACACCAAGCCCAGAAGTGGGGACTTTACCAACTTCTCTCAGCATGACTCCAAAATTCTCCTTCATGACACCACACTCAGATTTATGAAAAGCCCCTTGAACCTGCTTGTATGCCAGTTTGTTACATTTCTGGGGGTAGCCAGCTGTCTGTGTTTACTGCCTGCCACAGGAAGAAAAACATCCGGCAAACCTAGAGGCACACATCCTAGCTCTAGCATCCAGCCTGCACATTATGACCAAAAGATCTCTCACCTGGGCTCAGAGAACACCAGGGAAATTCACTGTCATTCTGCTAATCATATCTGCAGTACATAGACTTCCTCCTCTCTCCCCTGTCCAGGAATCAAGTTTTCCTTCATCAGTTCTGGCCAAATTGGAAGGAAGGAAGGAAGGAAGGAAGGAAGGAAGGAAGGAAGGAAGGAAGGAAGGAAGGAAGGAAGGAAGGAAGGAAGGAAGATCTTTATTTGATTCCCTCTATAGAAATTGTTAACTTCTTTTCTTTTTTTTTTTTAGAGATTTTATTTATTTATTCATGAAAGACACAAAGAGAGAGAGGCAGAGGAAGAAGCAGGCTCCATGCAGGGGGCCTGACGTGGGACTCGATCCCCGGTCTCCGGGATCACACCCTGGGCCAAAGGCAGACGCTCAACCACTGAGCCACCCAGGCGTCCCCATTAACTTTTATTTCCACTCTGAGCAGCTGGCCTGATTTCTGCCCATTTCAAGTGCCCCATTCACCTAGTTCCAGGAGGAGGGCCACATAGGGAGGGACTGGGCTGAAGCTGAGGAGTAGAGTCTAGGAAGGTGGCAGTCTGACTTAGGACAGCATGTAAAGGACTCATTTACTGGAACAGATGGTGAAGGGTTCTGGAAGGCCCATGAGCCCTGTAGTTTTTCCGCAGTTAAGCTCTAATACTTTTCTTTCCCCTTCATCATTCAGGAGTTTTCTGGTCAAAAGGAAGAGGTATAACCTATTACCACTCTGACTATAAGCTATCCTAACTCCAAGATGAAGATCTGTGAGTCAATCAACAAATGCTTAATGAGCACTTAACTGTCGACTCAGACCCTGTGATAGGTACTGGGGCTAGAGTGGGGACAAGCTGGGACATAGAAAAGAAGTAGATAGTACAGGAAATGAGAAAAGGCATTAACAGTTTATAAGAAAAAAGGAAGAAGAAATGACTAATGAACATATAAAAAGATGGTACCATACAGAGAACAGACCCAAGGTGACCCTGGCCCTCAGTCTAAGTTTCCAACAATGAGCTGTCTGGAAATTGAGTCCTTTCTCAGTGAGAAGGGCTATACCAAGCTCAACTTCTCTCAAGACTAGTGACTTTCTCCTGCAGTAGGAAGGTCTAGAACACCCAGACACCAAAGTGTAGTCCTCAGGTGCTAAGCCATTGGTATTCCCAGAAAACTCTTTCAAACTGGGATCCCAAATCCAGGCAGTTTGGTGCAAGTCAGTGTCCCACATCCCTACCCCTACAACCAGGCTATTCTTACAATACAGTCCAGGAAGAGGGAAAAGGTAGGGAGGGCCTCCAAGTGTGTCCAAGTGAGTTCCTGAGCCCATACACCTCTCTGAGGTATGTGGGGAGACAGTAGCTAGACTTCTCTATGCTATGACACTGATGTTTATTCTCTAAGACATTGTGTAATTTGCCACAAACCCTGCTGCACAGCAGGTGGGGAGCCAGAAAAGATCCACCATGCTAAACAGCAAGCAATTAAAGAAAACAAAGTAAAATGAGATACTACTTTGTGTCTGTAAGACGGACAAAGATCAAAAGTAATAGCCGAATGTCAGAAAGGGCAGTGGAGAAAGAGAGCCTCTCTAGCCTAACAGGTGGGAACACAAGTAGATGGATGCTGCCTGGAAGGCACACTGACAAAGGATACCAAAAGCCGTCATCTTATTCCTAGGAATACATCCTAACAAATGCATCAAATAAATGAGCAAAATTTCTCTGCAAGAATTTTTCATATCATTGCTTATCATAGTGAAACACTGTAAATAACATCGTAAATAACATCAATGTTCACCAAAAGAGAATTTCTTGATTGGAACATCCAGAAAGCCGACTATTATACAGTCATGAAAAATAACGGAAATATATATATATACACATATATATATTCACTGATACGGAATGATGTTCACAATATGTAAAATTAATTTTGTAAAAAAGCTGGTTACAAGAAAGGACAATCCAGTGTTTTAGAAGTATATATATATACACACATATATATATATATGCATACACATTAGAAGTATATATATATATGCATACACGTGTTCACAAATAGAAAAGACATCTGGAAAACTAGAAATTAGGATGTTTAATAAGAAACAGTATTAAAAGACATCAAGTACCTTTTAATACCTCTTAATGCTTTGATCTTTACTTTCTCCATTATCATTTTCCGCACATTCTTTTTTCTTTTACAATGAATATGGATTAGGGTTCACAATAAATAATTGTCAAAAGGTTTCAAAAGAAATAATGAATATGTATGATCACGGAAATCAAATCAAAACAAAGCAAATATGGGTGAAGTGACTTACATGGAAAACCCAGAACTAACTCTTCTATAAAGTTTTAAAAATGGAGAGTTTCTAACCAAATGGGACAAATAACCATGAAGTTGGGAAGAGTTTGGTACAGTGGTTCTGTCCACAAACAAGAACTCCTCCTAAGGGCCACCAGTCCCAGAATAAGCAGGAAAGCCAGGGTACAGTTCACTAAGCCAACCCAACTTCTGGCCCGAGGCTGATGGCACAGGCAGAGCTTGAGGACACAGGAGATGAAATGTCACCTACAAAAAGGTCCAGTAGCTCCTTCTTCTCTTGGCAGGAAGCTTATCTCCCCTGGAAAGCAGGAGAGTTGCTCACTCTCAGCATAGGCGGGAGAACAGCCTTGTGGGCCTCTGAGAGGAGACTCAGGTGGATACAATCTCAAGTATGTTAGAGGAAACCCAACCCCATTTGGAGGGAAACCCAAGAAGACCATGTGGTTCCTTGTGGTTTTGACCTCATCCATTAACCAAGGATGGCTCGCTGACCTCATCAAAACTGGCGAATCCAGATCGGTGCTATTTTTTAAGTTTCTTCTGGTTTGAGGTTTCTGCTGTAAATTGTCTTACGCATATGTATGGGGTTTTGCAATCCAGTTTGCAGAAGGAAGGAAAGGAGGGAGGGAGGGAAGGAGGGACAAAAAAAGCACATAGGCCAAAAGATACAGTAACATAATAGATAATAGTCTTTTCCTTTGTGACTTAAAACATTTTTTGTGCCTGAAACAAATTTACTTCTCCTTCAAGGAACACATTTTGAAACTCTGAGTGAGATGAGAAATGAACAAAGGCAGAAAAATCTTTGGGATCTGTCCAGTCACCTCTACTGGCTCATAACTAAAGGCCCTCCTAGCAATGCTAGTATATTCGGCTCCTGACACTTCTACAGCACATTCTGGACTTAGAATCGAAAGAGTCCTTATGATCTGAGAGTCCTTGTATACAGGAAGAACCAGTTCTGTCTTAAGAACCATCCTGTAACGTAGAAATTTACAAACAAATTGGTTGGTTCCATTTCCAACTTAAGGGATATCCTTCTAAAAATATTCCTCACCAATTTTCACAATGCCTGCAGATACAGATGAGTTTTTAAACCAGAAGTATTCATTCAGTCTCTGTGGATATTAATCCCTTATATCACATATATGTTTGGTACAGATCGTGCTTTCCTCGAGTGCCTCCTGCTTTCCATGCCTCGGTGTATATATTTACATAAAGACATAGATGTGTTTTATAGTCATACATATGTAGACACACACCAGTCAAAAAACAGCTAGAGAAATTTGCTTTAATAGTACCCTCTAGCTTTTTGGAAGATTGGCGTAAATCTCTTCTGCAGAGGGAAGAAATCCATTTTTCTGAGAAGGTAAATGTTTATTAAATGCAAATACTGATATTCGTTACCTAGGAAAAAAATGTCTTGCTGCATGTGGAATTTCTCGATAAAAAGCTTTCAAGTCCCAGGTTTGTCCAGATAAACCCCTATCGGTGAACCGATGCGTGAATGCACCGAAATTGAATTACTGTACAACAGCAATTACTTCCCACAGTACAGCTATAATGGGAATCAGTTCTGCAGCAAACAGCAGGTAGCTATAGGAGGAGAGAGAAACTTAATATATAATGTAGTCTCTTTTAGCTTTCCCCAAGAAGCAAGGATGTTTATTTTTAAGCAAAACACTCTTTTTCAAGTGCCTGATTTATCCTTTTATCAATGTAAATCAGAAACTAAGTAAAACAAGATTATTTACAGGTCTGAGCTTCAGAGTGTTATCAAAATGTATGAAATATCTTTATCCAAGATAGGAAAACAACAGATTCACTTAGAAAGTTTAGGGACAACTTGCTTTTTCTGTCTTTTCATAGTCCCCCAGAGATTTTGTTCTTTTAGACATTTCTAATTAATTGTTTTGGGGAGAAGATGAATTTGAACAGCAAATAAAATACTTAATGTTTTGCCTGATGTGCTACCAAAATAGATAGCATCCTATAATCCTCTCTCTGTCCGTGAAACATATTTAAGTTTGCGGAGGCCTGAGCTCAGTCCCGCGCAGTGGTGAAAGCCCTGTGGATCAGCCCATGGCCCCAAAAGCAGGAGGAACTTTCAAGCCAGAAGGAGGCTACAATTCCAGCCAAGATTGGCGTGATGAAGGCAGTGCCTGCCCCAGAGCTGCTCCACAAGACTAAAGGCAATAACCATCCTGGAGAACTCACCCTTAGAAAGCCATTCTTGAAAATGCTAGTATACATTTATAAATTCTCCAAAGTCCTTCTGTTTGTTATTTCCTGGTTTATCTACTTTATTCTGGTCGTGCTGCTCATCTCAATTATATGGCCATCCCAAAATCCCAGGATCATGACATCCCCTGGCTGTGTTAGAATCTGTCCTAAAAGTATATGCGTAGAGTCAGAGATACCCACAGTTACTCAGAATTACTTCCTACAGATTCTTCTCCAAATGCAGGCTTGTCTGTGCCTGCTCAGAGCTCCCTGGGGCCTCAGATGATCCTTCCAGCTGTGTAATGGTTTGTGCTACTCCCTGTAGATGCTTGGATTTTCAAGACAAAGAAAACGCTGGGGCAGCCTGTCTGCATAACAGCACCACTGAATGCACTTCTTTGGCTTCTCACTCCCCTCAAATCATCAGCAAGGCAGGAGGAAGGGGAGCTAGGTCAAATGTGCCTCCCATCAATACTTCAGATGAGCTCTCACTAGTGACACAGTGGTGCACTTCCAGGTGTCACTTAGGAATGGCCCCCCAGGAGTCCACTGCTGGCAGAGGCTTGATGTGTATTACATCTTCCATGTCCAGCAGATGGAATATCTTCCTTGAAATGTTAATGAACTAAAAAAGCAAATGGATTCCATCTCTTGTCCATTCATTCATAAGGACTTCGAACTTGATAAATTGCTTGGCAACATCGTCTGAGGGCCTGGTAGCATGAATATTTCCCAACAAAGAAGGTGGGAGATAATGCTTTGGGTACAATTATCCTGTACACAAGCAAGTAGCAGCATCGCCGCATCAAACCCAATCTGGCTTTTAAGTTAAAATAACCCTACGCATCAACTCTCAGAGTGGATTTGAAAAAATTACTTAAACCACCAATGGTGTTAAAAAGTGCTAGAAAATATTAGTTAAGACATGCTACCATAATGATGGCACCATTATGTTAATGGGAATTATGGAAGCTAAGGTTATTTGTAATTTGCTAGGCTGGAAAAAAAAAAAGTTACATATAGTCCATTACCAACCAGATGACAGAGGTTATGTAATGGGCAGCCCACTTCGAGTTTCACATTTACTCCAGACATCTGACAGGGAGAAAATAGGACTTTCTGTGATAGGATAATTGCATAGTGAAGAGTAATTCAAACAGGGGACGAGTATGATAAAATCACTCTGATTCAACTAATCACTGGGAAAAGTGATGGGGGAAATGATGAAATCAAGCCAGAAGAGACAGAGAAAAGATCAACATTGTTTAACAGCCCAGAGATGACAGGCAGGCGAAGGGCTAAATCACTAGTCCTCCTCTGTTTCCAGGAGCCGGAGCCGAGGGACTGCACCTACCTTCACGCACCCAACGAGTTGGTGTTACTTTCTCAATTGCAACCTCCAGTCTCATAAATATTTTATAGACATCCATGGAAATTTTAACCTTCTGTGTTGTTCGTCAGCCAGTTCTTTCTTATGTATGTTCCTGAGTCCTCCCACCCACCCACCAGTGATGAGTCCCTGGCCCTGGATCAGTGATGGGCAGGAAGGCACCAGGACCTCCCACCTGACTCAGGTTGCTGGTGTTGGGGCTGGACACTGGGAAACAAAATTTCTAGATGTGGTACATCAAAATGATGGAGCAAATTCTAACCTCCATTCTTTATTGGGCCATTTGAGAAAGGGGTCCCTGCTCAGAGGATGGATTGGGACAGGAAGGGCCCCTTTGCACTGTGGTTCATTCTAGTGCCTCTGCCTCGCGGCAAAACTTGACTCCACTGCAAACCCATGGGCAAATTTTCATTGACGTGTTTGTTCTTCAAAAGCTCGCCAATCCCAGGGGCACATACAAACCTTTCCCGGGTGAGAAATGAGATGTCACTATAATATGAAAAACAGTCACACCCACTGCTCCTTGGCTTTCACCGAAAGCAACGTCCAGAGGGGTCTCTCAGTGGCCACCTCCTCTTATTCCAAATGCCACAAGGTTGGTGACTGTTGCCAATAGTGCTGCTTGGCTCACAACAGGACCAGGCCCATCTCAACAGCAAAACTGCCTCCAAACCAAACCCCAACTTGACATACAAGCCCTCTTTCCTTTTTAAAGATTGGGAGCAGAGAGTGCCACATATCACTGGACCAGTTAACCTAGATTTTATGGCATCAACTGTGTTTACAAAGGGCCTCGCACATCTACTTTAAAATACAGAGTTCAGAGAATCCTGGATGCCTCTTGTCTGGGTACATTTCAATTCAAATAAAGCATCTTTTTTTTTTCCTTCTCAAAGGAACCACACAACCATTTCAGTCTTTTTTTTTTTTTTTTTAATGACATTAATTTAAAACAAAAGGTTTCAAAATTAAGTTTCCTCCTTTCATCATCCTTGAAGCTTTTGAAAGCTTCAAGCTTCTCTCATTATTAAATACTTACAGACTCCAAGGTCCCTTCACCAGCAATGTTAACAGCAAACATTTACTGAGTGCTCACCATTTGCCAGTCATTGTGTAAAACACTTTGCACAGATACACCCAGAGGCACTGTAATCCTCCCCTGTGCCAAAGGAAGTCTACTGAGCCTGCCCATGTGACCTGGGCCAGTAACCCCCCTGCCGAGCCTGCGTGCCCAACTCTAAGCCACGATACAGGAACAGTATAAAGTGCTTAGCATGGAACCTGGTGCATAGAGACTCATAAGCATGAGCAGAGATCAGTACATCTCCTATGCCTCCTAGCTTCTCCATGGATGGTCCATTGGTTCCTTAGTTCTTCTCACCGACCTTTCACCTGCCACATGGGCCTCCTGCCTCTGAGCGACATATCCAGGTTCTGGGGCTGACGGGACCTCTGTGTCCTCCTGGTATGTTGCACAGGCCCCCTGAGTGCCAGGTCCCGGGGCCTCCGTGTCTGTCAATTGCAGAGACAGAACCTAAGAGATTTCTGTCCTTTTCTGCTCTAAAATTCTGTGATTCACAAAGAAATCCAAGTTCAAACAAGAATAGCATTTCCTTCTCTCAAACTAACATTGTTACTAGTATTTAAAACCAAATAAAACATTTTAATTTTTTGCAAGGATTCGAGCAAATGAGTACTCACAGGCCACTCTTGCCGGAAGAACTGTGAATTGGCATCACCTTATCTGGACAGAAACGTCCTCGAGTGCAGAAAGAGCTTTAAAGATGAGCTTAGTGTCTCTGAACTGTTCTATGTTCAGGGATTCATCTCAAGGAAATTCAAGTACCCTGCAGGATGCTGAGGGCATGGATGTGATGAAGAATGTGGACTTAGATCCGGGTATGTGGAGACCATCCCTCACTCCCCCATGTGACCCTGGAGAAGCGACTTAACTTCTGCCTCTCTCACTTTTTTTGTAAAAGTGGGATAGTAGGATACCTTCCTCTGGAGGCTGTTCTAAGGACAAGCAAACGAATGTAAAATCCTTAGAGAACACCAAACGTTTAGTAGTGCTGAGTCATTTGATCTACTATTAATATACAAGAAGAGTCACTGCAGTATTATTTATATCAAAACTTGCAAACAACTTAAATATTCAGATTTGGAGGAACAGTCAAATCATTTACAACACATGCATAGACTGGAATGTGACACAGTCATTTAAGAAAATCATGCAGAATAGTGATGCCAAGAGCAGCTCACACTGTAATGATAAAAAGAAGTGAAAAGAAGCTGGACACAAAAGCAAATGGGCAATAGAACTGCAAATCTGAAAAAGAAAAACACACAACTATATGCATAGAAATGCAAATTTAAAAGACTGATAGGAAGGAAACACAAGAACACAGGCCTGACTTTCAGGTGATTTTTTTCTCTGATACTTTTCAATACATTCTTAAAGTTCCACCAAAGGGGTATTCATTTTATAAATAGAAAATAATGGTAATGGTGGGCTTTTAATTTTCTTGGTTTTGCATTTTAATTTCAGGTCCTGAGTGTTAGATGTGAATGGCCACCATGTCTATAAAGAATAGCACTTGCTTTGGGGCACCCGGGTTTAAGTCAGTTTAAGCTTCTGACTCTTGGTTTCAGCTCAGGTCATGATCTCAGGGTCCTGAATTCAAGCCCAGCATGGGCCTCTGCACTCAGTGGGAGCTCAATCTGCTTTGAGATCCTTCCTCTCACTCTGCCCCCTCCCACTCATGCTCCCACTCACTCTCTCTAAAAAATAAAATAAATAAATCCTTAAAAAAAAAGAAGAATAGCCCTTGCTTCAAGGTAGAGACATAAGGATACACAGGGATCAACATGATCCCAGGGCTGGCTGTCAGAGCACTATTTCTATAGCAAATAAAAGTATTTTTTTTTTCTTCTAAGTCAGAGTTCCCACCAAAAAGTCTCAACTTATTTAATCAATAATAATCAATAATGGCAGTATGAAGCTGCCATTCACTAGGCACTGCTAATGTGCCCAGGATCTGTGTTAAGTAGCCCAAAAGCATAACTTTGTTTGATCTTCACACAGCTTATTTGTTTTTCCTATTTGATGAGAAAATTGAGGCTCACAGAGTGATTTTTACTGAAGTCAAAGCTCAGTAAGTGACCAAGGCAGGCACCGAACCCAGGCTAAATTCACCCTCTTACCTACTAAACTACAACCCTCCCCCCTCCCCGAATCAAAATAGCACAAATGTTTTAGAGACAAGCAAATGTGGGAAATTGTCAGGTCTAAAGCAGAAATAACATGTAAAAATTTTGTTTGGGCAATTAATTGTGAGAGAAACTAAAGTAGGAAGTGCTCTTTTATGGCAATGTAATAATCATTAAAACCGAAAGGTAGGCAAAACAAAGGTTAGAAATAAAGAACTCTTCAGACTGCAATTCTTTCCCATAACCCTGGGCCAATGTGGCACGAATGTGGGATGTTACAACATTCCCATGTTCTAAAGCAAGAATGTAAGATGTAGTGTTTAGCGGGCAAAAAGGAATAAAGTTGGAAGCCATCTTGGAAATCCAAAATGATAGATTTCCATTCATCCTGCTGACAATATGAAATTTCAGGGAGCTCTTACTGGTCAAGACATTCATTATAATTATAGTAATATTCCAATAGAGGCAAGGAAAACCTCCAACTTCATCTGAACCATTCACTCCATTTAGATTTTCAACTCCACATTTTGGCAAGCATGGCTTAAATTTTTCATAGTTGCTTAGTTGAACTATGATGTGCCTTGGAATGACTTTTGGCCATTAGTGAATGTATCACACAGTCCCAAGCCATCCTCTGAGGCTGCACACTTAAGGGGCACATCCATTGAAGACACAAAATTATAAGATGAAAACTAGCATCCGAACCCTATCCTGCCCCTGCTAACTCTCTTGCTGGTTAATTAAAGAAAATAAAGTATTTACAGAACAACTGAGTCAACTTCACTCTTTGAGAGCTGGAGTCATTAATGCCAGTTCCCAGTTCCCTGAAGGGACCTCTATGTCTTTGGGCAACACACAGCAGAAACCAGAGGCGCTTACCCGCACTGCTTCAGACTTTTTGTGAAACATCTCTTCCATGTTCTTTGCCAGCTTTTTCACCAGTTGGAGGCCATCAATTTCTTCTATGGCAACATCTTTCTCATACTCTTTGTATTTCTGTAAAGAGGGAGGGCAACAAGAAAAGCATAAAACACCATACCCATGATTTCAGAACATATCTACTTACAAGGAATAAATAGGACTGCCTCTCTTAGATTTGAGATTTTGGATTGTATTTCAAAATTATTAAACCAGCCAAGGAGAGATGTGAAAAATTGGCGCTGGCTCTCTTAGAAACTTAACTGGCACCCAGGAAAAGAAAAAAAAAAACCCTAAAGCAATCAAACTCTTTATCATCCATCCTCTTCAGCTCTTGAAATCAACACTCTATACTTTTAACTTGACCACACTCAGCCGTTCTTCTGGAGGACTGTCCTAGATTCATTAGCTATCCCACTGCCAACGCCACTAGAAACTGACTATTCCAAATGTGTCATAAAATAAAAATGAAGAAATTTAACTCTTGTGGTTTTTTTCTTTGACCATCGCTAACTTAATTTTTTCATGGCCAAAGACTGCGGACTTAGGGAAAAATAGTTTCAAGGTGATGACTGTAATGTAGAACTATAGCAGAGTAGGCAATCTATAATCCTTGGGCCAAATCCAATCCATCACCTATTTTTATAAATAAAGTTTTATTGGGACAAAACCACACCCATTTGTTTATATATTCAATCAAGTTTAGTAGTCACAACAGAGACCAGATGACCTACAAAGACTAAAATATTTACTCTTTTTTACAGAAAAAGTTTGCCAACTCCTAAACTGGAAAGGGAATTGAAGAAAATCACATGGCAGAGCAACTTATAAACATTCTAAATGTTCATCAATGTACCCTCAATGAGTTCACACAAAAGAGAATGTACAGTAAGTACAAAAACCATAAAAACAAATACTTTAGATAATATTTCATAAGGTGTTTATCTGTTCATAGAGATTGATCTGACTCATAACTTATTCAAATCCTCAAAGACAATTTTTCATTTGAAAGCTATCACACCTTCTTGACTTAGCTATTTCAACCAGCAGTTCTCAAAGTGACCCAAGAACCCCTGAGGGTTCCCTAAGGTCCTTTCAGGGTCCCCATCAAGTCTTCTTTTTTCTCAACTGCATATCTATGTAAAGCCATATTTTCTTCATAAATCTCAAAAAAACCACAACACTGAACACAGAAGCAGATAGGAGGATCCACTTGTCTTCTCTTTAACCATCAAAAAGAATTTTCAAAAAAAAAAAAAAAGTGCCACTCCTCTTTCTTTTGTTTAGTAAAATATAGTTACTTTTTCATGAAATATGTATTTATGTTAACATGTAATGTGTTTTTATGCTTGAATTCATTAATTTTTAAATGCCTCAGGTTTTTTTAAAAATATTTTATTTATTTATTCATGAGAGACACAGAGAGAGAGGCAGAGACACATGCAGAGGGAGAAGCAGGCTCCCTGCGTGGAGCCTGATGCGGGACTCAATCCCAGGACTCCAGGATTATGACCTGAGCCAAAGGCAGACGCTCAACCACTGAGCCACCCAGACACCCCCAAAAGCTTGGTTTAACTAAAGATTTAATTTTGTTTCCACTGGAAAGAAATATGTTTATTAATAAATACCTCCCAAAGGTAGTTTGAAATACTTTCAATGTCAACAGAAATCCGTTACATTCATGTAGCTAATACAAGGCTGGGGAACTAAAAATACCAGGGCTTTATATTTACCCTATGTGTTAGGAGAACCTGAACCACTCACTAAGCCCTCACCCCAACCTCCTACTTAGAAAAAACAAGGGGCTCCACTTCTTACATAGGCTCTAGAGACCTTGAGAGTCATTTTTGAAGTGGAAGATATAATGGCTTTTTAATGGAAAGATAATTTTTACAATAAAAATTTGTATTTTCAAAAAAAAATTTGTATTTTCTCCTTATTTGCCCTTCTTTACTTCAAAAAGTGTAAAGTGAGAGGAGGCTGTTTTCCCTTACCCAAAGGAAGGGTGTGTATGTGTGTGTGTATGTGTGTGCATATGTGAAACAAGGCACTTTCCTTCCTAGTTCAGATTTCCAAGTCTGTTGAGAAAATAGTAGTGGATGTCTTAAAAAGAGTAGAGTTTGAGGACAGAGAGAATGACCCTATGTGAATGAATATAAGAAAGAATCCTTCTGATCCCTGAGATTACAATGAAATCCCTGGAGTCTGAGTGCATCTGATTAGAGTCCCCAGAGCCCAGTACCTGATACTGACAGAGCAGAAGCAAGAAGGGCAGGAAAGGACCCCCAGACTGGGCACTGGGGTTTCTGAAATGTCAGGCCTAAGAGTCTGGTATTTCTGAGAATTAAGGTGAGCCTAAAGGAAACATACTAATGTAATTCTATACTGTCTGAGTCTGGACCAAGACAGACATCCATCTGCTACATTATTTGTAAGATGCTCTGAGCTGCTCTGCATTGTTCTGTAACAGACTATGGGTGGTAAGTGACACATTTCTCCTTGCTCCCTGAAAATATCCATAAAAATCTTAACACATTTGTCTTGAGAGTCTCTCTTACATCTCACCTGGAAAGTAATCCCACCTTCTAGCTTCCCCTTCCTCCTTGACAATGCTGTACTGGTTCTCTAAGATGATGAGGCTGTACCCTTCCTTTGAGCTCCAGAGCACTCTGTGCTCATCTCTCCTGGCCCTGTGGATTGTGTGGCCTGGGGGGCAAGCCCACAAGCCCACAGCAGACACTCATAGGACTTCTCTGAATGAAGCCTGTTGCAAAACAATTTCAATGTTACAGTACAAGGAAGATTCAAGTAGGGACGCAACTGCAGTGTTCTATGTTCCTATAATGGTGACCTCTCCACCCCTTGAGAGGTTGATTGGATTGGACTGAGATGCAGGCTCTAGCCAGCCCAACCCTGGCTCAAGCTAACAGCGTCCTCTTGTGTATGAATAAAACTTCAATGACAATCACTGGAAATGTTCCCTAAGTTGGAATGCAAGCCAATGCCTTTGGAGCCAAAAATCCTGGGGTTCTCTGCTGCCTTCCAGATGTGTTCCAAAAGCCAGCAGCTGAGGCCAGCCTATACTCAAGGCTGATTCATTACCAAAACTCCAAAGTTCAAGAAGTGAGTAAAACAAAACAAAATTGCCAGTCTAATATTTACAGAGTCAATATAATAAATCTTAAGTAAATCTGTAATAAAAGGTGATCTAGAGGCATAAGATAAAGAAAAAGAAAATGCATTTCACAATTAGCCTTTACCTGAATCTTTTGTTTTTTAGATAGGGCTCCATTATTCTGGTCATATCTATTCCTGGGATATGTTTTTCTCCCAAGAGACCTCTAGAAAGGAATCAATTTATTTAACTATAATCATCCCTCAAGTTTTTAATGAGATCTTCCTGCATCCTCTCTTCCTCTGAGTCTGCTCTGTGAAAAGGAGCCAGCGGCTTCATGGAAGGCTATCAGTCTCCCAGGACTACTTGTGCCTGGTGACCTAGCTAACCAATCTCAATACAAAGCTCTTGGCCAAGCTAAGGACTCCAGATCTGGGACAAATGTAACCATTCACTGGTTCCATTCCTCTGCCAGCCTAAGTCTTCTCCCTTTAGGACATGTGACAATGGGTCCTCCTTGCCAATGAGGACTGCACTACTTTCTCCCCACCCTGGGGTAGTTACTCTATAAGCAAAAAAAAAAAAAAAAAAATCCTTCTTTCCAAGATGTGTTAATGTCCATTGGAATCAGGTCAAACAGCTTAACGCCCTACTCTTACCAGGAAACATTACACTTTGCTGCAATCAAAGGATTTTGAAGAACAGAGAGAGTAACACAGTGATAGCCATTCACCAATTGCAAGCCCTTAGTGCAATGGTATAGTCATATGTATCAGAACCTTTAAAAATGTGCCTACTGTGCAAAACCAAGCAATCTGACATCCAGCAACCAAATAGAGGAAGCTACAACAGTACTGCAGAATTCCACAAATCCATCCCGAATTGTGTAAAAGAATGTAGGAAACATGCACACAGAGGATGTTACAACACCTTGCAGATAGTAATCAGTAACGTTTTGTTTTAAATTGCTAATCTGCCGTATACACCCATACACACGAACCCCCCTGCTAGAAGGATATATGCCAAATGTTCACAGCTGGCTGTATGATCACCGAGGATTTTTTCTTTCTTTTCTAGCTTACCTGTATTTTCTAATTTTTACAATGAAAATACTATTTTGGAAATTAGAAAATATAAAAGTTGTAGTTATATGCGAATAGCATATGGGCACCTAATAAACAGATTTCTTTAGGGAAATGTGGTCCCAATTAGAATCTGTGTAATTAAGCAGCATGTCTTCATTAGTGGAGCCTAAGGAAGTCAGTAAAATGAGTCCTCCGTGTATCACGGGCTCAGCACGGTGCCAGAAACTCTTCACATATTAAATTGTCTAATCCTCACAGCCACTCTGATAGGTAGGTATCATCCCCAAGTTGCAGATGGGGAACTGAGGCACAGAGAGGTTTAGTCAGTAATTGGAAGTTGAATGGCTAGAGTAAGTTTTAAACCTATTAAGGCTCTAATTGCTTGGTCTTCTTGAACTTGGCGGTAGGGGGTAAGGGACCAACAGTCCAAATATTTGCAAACTTATTTCAGAGGGCCCATTTCACTGCCTTTGTAACCCTGTCTCATTACTCTTGTAGCCAATGGTGGCTTGGACTCACCAAGAGAGTCAAACCCCAAAAACCGAAGATGTCACCTGTTTAACCAAGGCTGTAGCAGCTCACAAGGCTGCACCAAGTGAGCAAAAGCCACTCAGTCTGATATCACAGCAGCGGACTCTGACCCTCCAAGGGCCACTGAGGGGGTGAGCTTGGAGCCTGGCCTCAAAGGAGCAGACTAGCTCTTGAGAATAAAAATATCTGGAAAGAGAAGAGCAAGCCCATTCTGAAAGGAGCTGTGGAGCCCTAATCATAAATTACTCTTGGGCAGCCCGGGTGGCTCAGGGGTTTAGCGCCACCTTCAGCACAGGGCCTGAACTTGGACACCCAGGATGGAGTCCCACGTTGGGCTCCCTGCATGGAGCCTGCTTCTCCCTCTGCCTGTGTCTCTGCCTCTCTCTCTCTGTATCTCTCAAGAATAAATAATAAATGAAATCTTTAAAAAAAATGAATAAGTAAAAAATAAATTACTCTCTGGTGGTGTTTGGGCTACAAAATGTCTTTTGTTCTCCAAAGTACCAAGAAAGACCTGGAGGCAAATCACCCCAAACTCTTTTTCCTCCAGGATTTGCCTCCCCACACAGCTGGGCAGGCAGTGATGCTTTATTTCCTATAGCTCCAAGGACTGCACTAGCAATTACATCTGCTTCATAAAAAAGCAGCAGCCTTTCAACTAGGAAAAGGAATTAGTAAAGTATCAGCAGGTCCCTGTAAATACACAGAGGAAAGCAGAGGAAAAGACAAACATAGAAGAAATACCATGCCACCTCATTAAAGATTCAGGCCAATCGGTATTTGACTCCTGTCTCCAGCACATCTCATTTGTTCTGCAAACTTCTATTCTGTGTCTCCGCTCTGCCAGCCAGGGTACTACACACAAGCACAATAAGGAGACGAGCCAAGTTGAAGAAAGCTGGCAGTCTATGGGTCAGGAATGTTCTAATGAGTAAACGGGCTAAGAAGGTACAACATCACGATAAGTACCCTGATTGGGTGGTCAAGGCAGCGACTCTCTTCTTGCTAGACCCTTACTGGATGACAAGGCTGGCAAGGTGGGAGATGAAACAGGCAGGAAGCATGCCAGGCAGAGGGAGCGGCAGGGACAGAGGTCCAGGGACAAGAGGCTGTCTGGGGCTCCTGGTCCACTTTACTGGTGCATGGATGGCCAAGGTGGGGACTCTGCTGAGACGAGGCCAAAGAAGTAAGCAGGGCCAGGCCATCAAGGGAGGGTGCCAGGATTAAGATTTTGGACCTTATCCTGATTTGGGTAGGCAGGCAAGATGTGGAGGTGTGTGGGTTATGGAGCTAGGCAACAGCCAGAGCCCAGGAGGGTTCAAGGGTGGGGGGCTCAGCAATCCCTTGTGTGCTTTTAAAACACCTCAGTATGCAGAAAGGGTAGGAGAGAAGTAAAACTGGATAGAGAAAAGGATTTGAGGGACCTGAGTGGTCAGGGTGTGGGAGATAGCGTGGCAGAAAGGCCATAAGGGCCAGAGGAATGGGAGGGAGGTGGCCTCCCTGTTAGACATCCAGAGGGCTGACGGGTGGACACGGCAGCAGTCTGGGCTAGCTGGCCACGTGACCTTAAGGAAATCACTGAACCTCCTGGGCCTGAGTGGCCTGAGTCAGAGCATCAGGGATCATGAGGCCTCTCTTCCAGGGTTTCAGACTGGGAGGACGTCCGTTACAGGCCCCAGCCCCATGCCTACACCTAATGCCCACCACAAATCCTCAGGCTCCCCTGCTTCTCTCTCTTGGCATTTCTGCTACAGAGGCTTCCCGGGACTGTTGTATCTTCCTACTAACGCCTTCTGGAACTGAAGCTCTTCATGTAAAAGACAAATTCCGACAGGTTGGTTGGCTATACCGGTGCTCTTTGGCTGGCCACCCCCAGCCCCGGGGCGTCCTCCGGGTTTGAGGCAGCAGCCAGAGAGAGAGAGATGCGAACACCACAGCCTGGACCAGGTGGAGCAGAGCACAGCCCTTCCCAGGAACACCTCTCTGCATTCCTGACCCAGAAGGAGGGCACGCCTGAGACGGTTTTTCCCTCCGTCACAAGAGAACATCTGAAGCTCCCATTCCTTCTGTTAGCAGCATCAGCACTTGGCAAGGAGTCCTGTGATGCGCCAGGAACATTTATCATTGGAGAAGGGAGACACAGAAATGCATTATTTCTGCAGCATCTATTTTGCCAGATCATTTCACACAAACACCAGGAAGAGAAAAGCACTACTTCACTGTCAGAACGCTTAATGTCGTTCATACATTTGGGTCATTTTTTTTTTTCTACATGGTGACTGCGTATCTAGAAGTGAGTCACCTGGAACAGCCCCCAAGGAGGGGGCTCCGGTCAGGAGACTTCTGACCAATCACAGTTAATTGGGATAAAAGCCAAGCGCAGGAAAAGGGGCTCTGAGCACCCCCGCAGCCACACCATCAATGAAGTGCCTCCTGCCGAAGATGGAGAGGGGGATCGCCCTTAGCCAAAGAGCTGGTGCATCCGAACATGGTCTCGTGGCCAAATTTTCTCAGCAAAAACTGAAATCACATCTCTAGATTCCGCATAATTAAATCACTAGATGAAGACTGGCAGAAGGTCCAGGGGAGGAGACGGCAAAGCAAGGACCTGCCCATCCCCAAGTGAGAATCTGGGGAGCTTGCCTCAAAGCCCATGACTTCAGAGAAATTGTGAGAAGTTGGCTTGCTTCTCCATCCCTCCCCTAAGCTTCCAGCACTTCCCTTGAAATCCCTTGACCCAGATCCCCCAACAAACCTTGTCACTGGGAAACCCCGGAGACAGGCTAAGCTCAGAACCCCTAAAGGTGGCTTGTTAGCATAAGAGCTGACGACACTTCATGTTTCTACCTTAAGGTTCAATTTTCGATCTTATTCTCGTTCCTTCAAGCTCTGAAACAGTCGCAGCACAGAAGCTAAATTCATTAAACCAACCATTTAAATAAGGATCACACCAACACACACACAAAAAAAGAACCTAAACTGAACCCACTGCTATTTTCATTCATTCAACAAATATTTAGAAATAGCCTACCATGTGCCAGGTGGGTAGAGGGAGTGGAGGACTACTGACAAATGCATGTGTTCCCATGGGGTATAGGGAAGCCACATTTTGGTCCATTTTATTAAAAGTAAGTAATAAACAAGTTGGAACAGAGCTGCATGGATCATTTCAATATAAACTTGAGCCCCGATATCCCACCTAGCCATTCTGTGTAGGTCTCCTTCTGAGGCCACACCTGTCTGCCGGTGCAGGTAGATCACGTCTGCCATAGGTGGGAGGATATTGTGTGTCTTCTACTGAGTGCATCACACTCTATAAAGCATAGACATACATTTCTCCTTGAGTAAGGAGGGATGAGTACCAGGAATTATGGTCAAACCAACAGTCCTATAAACAATGAAAAGTTGGCCAGGAATAGGAAGGACATCATAGTCACCAGAGAGGTAAAAGGTCCCAGGGAAGGATATAAAACAATGGATTTGCCAAGGGTTGTAGAGAAGGGGATGATGGTATCACATGTATAATTCCTTGCCTCCTGGGAAATGAAGTCTATGAAGTATGCTACTAACGTACTGAGATGGTCATGAGCCACCACAAGGTGGCTGATAAACAGAGGCAGGACACCTGTGCCTAAGGCTTGATGGACAGTGGGAACAAGGGTAGGTTGGGGAGAAGGGGAAGAAAGGGAGGGAAAAGTCTCTTTAGATGTATGTAAACTCATCAGATACCCTCCAATGGGGAGAAAGTGATATAATTCTTGCTGTCTCCTCTGTCTTATTTCTAGCAAAGGTGGCTGACCACGATGGGATGAATGGGAAAGAATTTGCATGGATTCTGCTGGGATGCTACTGATTTGAAATCTGGTAGCAGTATCCTACTTGGCTTAGAATCACTGGCTGGAGTTCAAGACACAGGAAGGTGAACAACATGCTTCCCCTTGCTAGGCAGTCTGGCAAGGTGCCAAGACCAGGGAATTCTCGGCCAGGTACACTAAGTTCAAGCATCACCACGCACTAGCTATGTGACAAGTTGCTCAGCCTCCATCAGCCTCTTTTCCTTCCTTAGTAAAGGGGATGACATCAGCTCTCACAATGTGCTTAGGATGATCAAGTGGGGTCAAACGGATAAGGTACCCCGCAAAATGTTGGACACGGAGCAATGCACTCCAAAAATGGTGATGGTCTTGGTGGAGGTGGTAATAAATTCTGACATTTGTTCTATAACTTCTGAGAATGGTCATTCTCTTGTCTCAACAATAAGAAAGAACCCTGAACCAATGTTCACAGTGTAACTGATGAACTAGCCCTTGATGCTGCTCTGGGCAGTGCATTTTTAAAATACATTCCCACAGCACCAAGGGGCCTTCAACAGTAATTCTTTGGGGAACATCTCCCTGCTAGTAGGAGCCTGGTGCTAGAAG